>NC_133931.1:164687971-170070471 GCF_031877795.1 Strix aluco | reverse complement strand
TCTCAGCTTTGTTAGGGCTTTCTCTAGCCTTTGTGAATTTACCAGCATGAAGAACAGGGTGTCAACAACAAACCTGGTCATACCACGCACTTCCTTCCTAGCCTCCAGTGTGGTTATTGTCTATGTTGTTTTCAAGAAAGCAATAATAAAAAAAATTCTGAATAGCATCAAGAAGACTCGATATAGTCTTGAAAGCTGTTTCTTCCCCTTTTTTCACCTATCCTTTCCCTTTCTCTTCCCTTCCCTCCTATAACAGTCTTCTCATCAGGGAAACCTTTTACAGTTATGTTTTCTCAAGAGTCTTCCAATAACGTGCTTATAACTTCCATCTGGGGGAACTTGAGTTCCTGAAATCAACATTGCAAAAGTAGCTGACCACTAAAAAAAATACTAAAAATATGTTTAAGTACATTTCACTATAGGATTGGGATTTTTGGGTTCTCTAGTTTTCTTTTATAACATGGTTCTAAATTAGGTTTTGTCTACTCAAATTCAGCAGACCGCAGTGCAGTGACATGATTACAGCTTACTCATCCTTCAAAATAAATAAGTTCTATTTAACTTTGGGATGGATGTAGGGAAACAATTTCTGCTTCAACAAAAAGAGAAAGAAAAGCAGTTCCGCGAACAGCAGAACTTACAAACTTTTGTTTCTTACAGCTCCATCCCATAGTTTCTTTGGTGACTGATTTCACATTGCAACCTTTCTCTTGGGGATGGCTCTTTTCTGGAATTTTTCCTCTCCACTCAGCAACGTATTTTCACAAAACTTACAGTAACTTAATATTTACAGGACTTTCATCCATCTGTTAAATTTATTTTAAATTGAACAAGAGGTTCAAAAGTCACTGGGGCAGGGACTGAGAGACCTGACAAGCAGATAAATGGACAGACATAAAACATACATGGAATAAAATTAAATAAGTGTAATGCTATAAAACAACTATGATAAACTTGATTGTTTTGATGAGGAAAGTTAGAACTAAATATGATTGAGACATATTTTTCTTGCATTCATATATGCTCTATGGAATTTTCCCTTATTTTTTTTACCTGTTCTTGTCAGTCCTTGTCGTTTACCAGTCCTTGCCTCATTTTTTTGATCCATTAGCAAAGTAATGGCAGTAGGATCCTTTCATCAGTGTATAAAGTCCCCACCATCCTTGGGTTTCACTTATGGTACCTGTTTTTTCTCTCCCTCTCACCCAAGCATATGTAAAACACGACTGGAACTGCACAGATTCCAAGACTGAACATTGTGTTTTGCTGAGATAGTGAAATACAATACCGACTGCTAGATAGAAAACAGAGATGTCAGGATTTTAATCACCTCATTTAGTTGTCTAGAAATTGTGTATCTACTCTAAAGCAGTCCTCCAGGCTCCCTCTAGAGTTCATGAAGAGAGATAGGCTTCTCCAGAGAAGAGGTCATCCTGGGCTAGGGTAGGTTTCTACGGTGAATCTCTCTCTGGTACAATACCTACATAACTAGTTTAGATTAGATACCAGTCTTTAAGTGTTCAAATTTAAGTGAGTTGAACCCCATTTACTACAAGAGAAGTCTGTAAAACCCTATAAAACAGATGTATCAGAGATATTGTGAAACCTAAGGTTGATAAATCAATGAGCTAGCCAATCCATTGGCATATCCAAACGTGTTGGACCTGTCCCTTATTCAGGCAAGGTGAGAGAAAAAGTTGGCACAACTGCTTTTGGTACCCAACTAACCAGTTCAAATATGAGACTCAGTGATGTATCTGGATCATTTCTTGGATACAGGCCAGAGCCTTAATCACAAAGTGATCCATCCCTAGGAAATTAAATGTCATGGGAATACCTCTAAATTCATACAGTGGATGAGTTTATTTATTTAAAAAACAAGTTAAGAGTGACATCAGGATAGCACTCATGCTTTACTCAACCCTGCCAGTGTATTTCCTCTCAGAATAATGAGTCACTTCTGGGATGTGACCATAGATGTTCCTCTCAGGTAGTCCTATAGAGAGGTGTCATGTTAGATATGCAGGAACCACAGTCCATCCAGAGTCTCCAGCACTAAAAACGCTCTTGGATGAAAAAGAAAAATGCATGATTGTCCACTAGCACATGGTAGCCTCAGCTGCAAGAAGGTTGGATGATTCCCACCTTTTTATAGGGTTTTTTATAGGGTTTTCTAATACAGTCATTGCTTTAAGAAACCAGGCTAAAAGCTAGGGTAAATAAAAACTGGAATAAACCAGAACAGGTTTCACAGAAGCTGCCACATAGGATTCACTGAACTGAACAGTGGTCGTCTAAAATGTAAGCTTCGCCTCTCTGAAAGTTGTGCAGACTACATGCTCAAAGGAACTGCCAAAGGATCAAGTCACCTTCTGGAAATGTCTGCCTCTCTCCACCAACTCAAGAGGGAGCCTACACCACTCACTTTGATTGGACATGTAACTTTTAGACATGTAACCTAGGTGAGATAGACTAATCTTTGTATATTAGCATCACATCAGTGAATGAAGACCAAAAAGACTCCTCAGTGGGTTTTTTTAATGCTGTTAGTGAACACAGTGTCTTCTTTTCCACCTTCAGGAATACTGTGGCTGTTGCAGGAGAAAGCACTGGCTAGACTCTTTCATTTGTCGTTGATTCCATGTGAAGAAATTAACCCATACAGGGACTACACCTTCACTTTTAGATGTCTGAACCTCAGGTGGAATCTCATCTGTAAGTTTAGCTGTCTTCATACGCAAGCTGAATCCCACCTGAAGTGATTGTCCTACAAGAAGTCTCACAGGAAGGAGAGTTCTTACTTTTTTGAAATCCTCAACAAGGGGCTTAATTTCTTGGCTGACCTTTGTGTCCTAGGAAGATAAATGACATGAATAACCCTCCAGGTTCATTCAGTAAGTTGGTGGCAAATCTCTGCAGTCTCTGACCACAACCCAATCAAATACAAAAGAGCTTTTCTTTACCATTTAATACAGGTTGCCTCTTATTTCAGGAAAATTTGTTACGTAATGCACAAGGAAATATATGTGGCTCTGTATTCAAGTAAGAGTCTAAACTTCTTGCTCTCACTAAGCCTAATAGAGTTAATTTGGAACCCGTTCCCCTTGGATGGACAGAGACTATCTTTTTAATTGCAGCCTGAACCTACTCAGGGCAAATTTGTACTCACCCAGTGACAAAACTGTTCATTAGCTCACACAGCACTTTTCTCTCCCCACCCCTTACCCACTTCCAGTGTCTCATCTCACACCCACAGAGGTTTATGGTCTAGCCTGAGATGTTCTGCTTGACAGCCACAGTTCCTGTACTCACCAGCTCAAGCGAGTCTTTGGGGCTGCCTCCTTGCTTGCACTTGTGCGTGCCAGTGGACTTTACCCTCATGAAGGCAATGAAATGCAGATTTTTAGCAACCAACACAGATTTTTAGCAACCAGCACTTGGGCAACTGACTTAGTGAATTGCTAGACACTGATTCACCTCTTCTGGAAATGGATTAGTTCCAACCAGTTGAATATCTCCAGGCAAAGCTCAGTTAAAAATTGCTGACATCTCACAGAAATGTTGGACCAACTTTCTATTTCAAGAGTTTTCTGTCCATGTAGCATGTCCCCCACTGCCTGCCTTGTGTTTTTTTCAAGGCTATCTACTGGGAGTAAGGATCTTAATGTTTAATCATCTTCTGAAATCATAAATTCCTTCCTTTATTAGCTTAGTAAAAACTCTCTTGGAGTTAACAAGTATGAAGTGTCTTCAACTGGAGTCTGAGCAGCAGCAGGGGATGGACGGTTAAAATGGATTAATTTCACCTGACTTCAGCCATTGTCTAACTGAACCTAATCCTTTAGGTTCCCTCTAGAGTCTTTAGAGAAAGAAGACAACACTGGCTTTCATTCCCACCCAAAGATAAGCATCTGAAATATCCTAAAAAAGTATCTTTAAATGGCTGAAGTTAGGGAGATGAGTATTGCTATCATGTTGGACAATCTTTACATTATTTGCTGTACTCCAGGAAGTCTCTTACCTCTCAGCTAAAAAAGATAAAAATCTGTTTCTCTCTGAAAATGAGGCATGCAACCATCAGCTCTCCCTTTTATCTTTGACACATTTCCTCCCCATATTTCTGGCATGGTGATTTTTGGTTTTCCTCCCTACTCCCTGCTCCTTACTGATACTTTTTGTCATAAACAACGTTCTGTTTGTCTTCATGATCTTCTTGCCACTGCATGTGCATGAGTGTATACAAACACATGTTCACATGTGAATGAAGTCTAGACATGTGCATCTGGAATGTAGACATGATTCAATTATCACATTACTTGGCAAAGGAGGAGGGGAAGAGAAGAAATCGCAGAGAAGTATGTTCAGCCTTGTTCCAGTTTTCAAAACCAACCCAAAACATCTCCCTTTAAAACTTTCTACTGAAAAATATCAGATACAATGAATAAACAAAGTAATAAATGTAACTGTGCAGCACATCGGGCAATGACATTGCTCTTGCACAAGGAGACTGATATTTTGACATTTGTTTTCCTCTCAAACTGGAACAAAGTCAAAATATTTAAACTTTCCTGGAGGGAAACATTTCACTTTAGAAAGGTCAACTTTTCATCTCAACACATGAGATTGACATCAACAGGAGACCGATGGAATCCTTTCCTTTCATTTAATGTTACCCATTGAGTCAAGTTAACGCCACATGGAAGATGTCGCTTTGGGTCTCTTTCTGACATGATCCCTGTGGACCCAGTTCTTTGGCAGGACTCCTTCTCCAATGATGCATAGCATTTTTTGCTTTCCTTTCTTCGTTGCCCCACATGGCCTGAGCTCAGACAATAGGACTGTGCTGCCAATACGATTAAAAATTTTCTGTGACTTCATGTATATAGTAGTGGGATACAGTATTGGCTTCTTCCCTGTGACCATCCAGGCTCTTCTGCTACAAACAGCTGTCATCTCACTGAAGGACCAATATCCCAGTACCAGAGGGTTTCAGTAGTTTGAACACAGACATCTACAATTGCAGTGCCACTAGGCATCTGCATGAACTCCAGATGCCACTCCAAAAGGTCATGAGTCTCGCTTGAATCCAGCGTCCCATTTGCCAGCTTCACATGGATATGCTGGATAGCATGAGATACCTCAGAAAACACTACATTTTGGAAAATGAATTCCACTCCTAGTGTGAATGGATATTATTTAGGATAAGCAATGAATGAGACCTGCTCGAGACAAGTAGAGAGAAAATTTGATTTTAAGGTGACAGGAAACAATGCTTAAGCTACAAGTGCATGACTCTTTTGTGGTCTGTTCCCTTCTTCACCATACTGCTACAAAACAAGTAATTTGTCTCTTTATTGACCCAGATGGCCAAGAACTCCACTTGTCTCATTGCTTCTGGCAGGGCAAGACACACAAATTCTTCCTTCCTTAGCTGCTCTGGAATTAATGAACACTGATTCATTTCCATTTACTGGGAGATAAGAGTTTAACTAGTTGGCTCACTAAGTCCCATTTCCTGTGACACCTGCAGCTTGTTTCAGTATCTCCTTCAACATTTCCAGTCCTGTTATATCCACATTAGATCCTGAAAATGTGAAACTAGAAGATATTTCACTGCTTAGTTCACTATATCCAGACCAGGTACCATCTGGGGCACTGTGAACAGCTTTTACTGGACTGGTTCAGCCTCTGGTCAATGCTGGGTATCCAGGCTCTTCCATGGACCTTCATAGACATGGCAGAATATCATCTGCAGGACTTCCTGACACAAAGAGGCTTTGAAGAAGGTTAAATACTCTAAATAACCTCCACTTCAGTGAAGAAAAACTGGGAAGCTTTAATGACTTGCTCAAGTCCTGGAACAGGGGAAAAAACATGATTTCCACATCCAAGCCTGCAAAAACACAAATGAACAAAATGAACAAGTATTCTACCAAGTGAAAACCCTATGGAGAGAAGGGGCAATTTTTATGGAAATGGTCTCCTGCTACAATGGTTGAACAATATACTTTTTAATTAAATTCCATGGTAAGATACAATTTGGGTCTCAAAAGAAACAATAAATATGTAAGCTGTATGACTGGCCACAGATGAGGTTCCCTCCCTGTGCTCCAGCATCACTTCAGCATCACTAAATCATAGAAAAATAGATACAGAAGGGACTCAAGACATCATCTGATCACCCCCCTGACTCAAGCTAAGAACAACCCTACCTCGCCCATCCTCAAATATATTTATTTAATTTTTTTTCTCCATATCATCCTAAACTGAGATTATTACTTTCCCCTTAGGCAGAAGAGGATAAATTTCCACCAGCAGAGAAGCTGGAAGACTGTCTCTCAATTAGGATCACATGGAGAAAATCAGAGATAAAAAGGAGAGAGAAAGAATGAACCTCCACTAGTCCTCAACCTGTTCACTTATAACATTAAGTCTGATCCTTCAAATACAATACACAAATTTATTCTTTTCACAGTCCTGCACATTGAGATGGAGCCCAGAACACACCGCCAAAGGCATCTCCACGAGAACTGTCTCAATTCAAAGACCTCACCTTTTCAAAAGTTTGGACCTTGTTGCTTCTGACTACAATGAAGCTGAAAGAAACGGGATTCCCTATTAGGAAATTTTATTATCAATTAAAATTTAATTTGTCACTCACTTCCGTTAAAGTAGCACTATTTATAACTAAGAAAAGGTTTTTAACAGAGGAAACTGTTCCTAAACTGAAAATACCTAAAATCCTGGCAAAAAGTAAATGTTCCAAAGACTGGTGTGTTTCTTTTATTTTCTTTTTTTTTTTTTTTTTTCCATTCTGCTCCCTTATTCTTATGCTTGGCTGAGTAACATTGTTGAAATGTGCAAGAGCCAACTTCCACCATTTCCTCATGTGGCAAAAAATGTTTATGGGGTGTAACCATACAGTATCCTGGTGTATTTTATAGATGGTCTTTAGGTACACAGTTCATGGAAGTGTAGAGCGAGATAAAGGGGCATGAGGATGTCTCCAAGCTCTGTCTGAAGAAAGCAAATTTAAGAAAAATCCTAATTCACAGTATCCAGGTGTAAAAAAAGAGAATCTCTGAGGGAAATATTAAAATATTTGCATTTCAAGTTTATTAAAATGCTTTCTATTTCTCATTAATTGTTCTATAACATTTCTGCTTCTGCCGAAGGGAAGGAAAAAATCCACAACTTTCTTAGCAAAGTCTGTTTTCATCCTACAAATATGTTCAGGAATTATACTTCAACCCAACTGCTTTTTAATACAAGTTTTTAAAAGTAGTGAGAATCTTAAAAACTCTAAGAACATTAGGAAATGCTGAACAACTTTCAGAGTTGCATTTTAAGAAGGCACTATTGCCAGCAAAAAATAACTTCTTTGTAAAATCTTATCTTCCTAAGTGCTAACTACTTATATCTACTGAAGATCACAGATCCTTGAATCCGCTTAAGGCTCAGAGATTATTGCGGGTACATGACTGGAGTGGGTTTGGAGCATTCCTAATAAAATCTTTGGAGTTTCTTTATTAAAAACAATATTGTTCTTTTGAAATGGAAGAAGTTGGTGCAAATACATCAATTTGGAGAAGGTACTGCTGGATGCAGAGAACATTTTGTTCAGAATCAGTGACCTGAACTCCTGATATAGCCAATCAAGGCTATGAGATGCTCAGATTCAAAGCTTTGTATTAAAGGAGCAAAAAATTCAGACTGAACATGTAGTCCTCTCTGGGCTGTAATTTATTTTGGGGAACAGGGTCTTCCTTGATTTTTACTAGCTCATCTGAGGTTCTGCACAGGTTCTGCACATGTAAGACGAAATGCACACGCACAGCCACAGATAGGAATATTTCCACTGCAGTTATATGGGGCATCTAACTCATGCAAATCGACTCAGAAGCACGGCTCAACAACATAGATGATTAAAAAGTTCATACATCCTCTTGCAATGTATTTTGCCCAGGTTTTGTGCATGAGGTGCTAAGCAGTCCCCTGCTCAGTTTTCCTGTTTAACAAAGTCACGAATGCTCTCAGAAGGACTCCTCAGGCACAAATAAAAAGCTACAAATGTAATAAAATAGTATGTGGGTGTGGATGGGGAGGAGGGCTGTTGGAGGCTTTTTTTGGTTTTTTTATAACTTTTTTTTACTAGCCCCTGGCTTGAAACAATAGGAACAACTGAAAGACACAAAAGCAAATAACAAAAGCTGCTTTCTCATTAACGGATTAAAATGACCCAGAAAGCTGTCCAGCAGATGCTCTCCAAACCACTTGTAGTCCTGAAGAGATCGGAAAAGTGCCTGCAATTTCTCCTTTCAAAATGCCTACCCATCTGACAGGTGTGTGTCAGTACTTCTACAAAGGCAGAAAAACTTCTCAGCTTTTTCAGTTAAAATATTCCCAATTAGTGCTGTAAAATAATGAAATTTTTTTTTTTTTTTTTTGGCTAGAGGAACTCAGTAACTTACTTTTTGTTATCCATTGCAATCCTTCCTTTTCCAACTAGCAGACAAAGAAGAAACACATGATGAACCATTTCTCTATCTGTGTCTCTTAGAAGGTTAGGCAGACCTCTGGTTGAAAAAAGATGGAGAAACACTGCTGTCAATGTTAAGCAATCAGAAATCCAAGAGGAATGGGTGGTTTTCAGCTGGAAAATATAATTTTATTAAAACTGATCATGCAGATTGTTCCAGTCCAGCAGCTCTGTGGAAACCCAAAAAAATGGACTTTCATTCCTGATATACATCATCAGTTCACCTATTTCTGTATAACCTGGCTTTTAGCATCTTTCTGGACTACTAATGGCAAACCAAGAACCTACAAGGTCCAGTTCCAAGGCTGTGAAGACATATCTACAGATATCTTCAGATTTTCAGATCATCTGGGCATTTATGAATTAATTTTCTGGGCACCACCACAATTCAGTGAATAACCTTTTCAAGAGGGATTGCAGTAAGAAAGTTGTAGTTTTACTTTAGTAAAAGAAAAAAGAAAGATGATAACCTGCTCCATATAATACTTGGAAGGTTGGGCAGCTTTGCTCTAAGATGGAAAACAAAATGCAAACATCAGCTCCATTTTCCTTCACTTCATTTTCCTTCTCCCCACTCCTCAGCTCCATAACTCCCTCTGGGAAACCTGAAGGACAACGTCTCTGCAGCACTTAAATTTCTTTGAGAGATACTTAGTGAAGAGCTCCTGTCAGTCAACATTAAAGTGACCAAAAGTTTGATGTCTGATTTAACTGAGTGATTTTAGTTCTTAGTTCACTGGAGAGATATGGATCTCTCTGGAGGGAGATTCATCTCATCATAGGATGAGATATTTTGACAAGGGAACCCAAATATCCACCTTTGAAATGAATGGGTATTTGTCTGGTTAAATATAGGCATTTATGCTGCAAGTGTTGTTACCTGAAGTGGTCACTCAGGAGTCCCTCCATAGTCATCAGAGACCTGGAGTCTATTACCCCATTTTTCTCACCTCCCAAAAACAAGCCAGCTGAATCATCACCCTACATCCCCTTTTTAATCTATGGCACAATATCAGTGCCCTCACAGGCTGATTCACGTATTTCAAGTGTGTCAGCATACACCTTGGGAAGCTCCTCTGCATCTCAGATATCTGACTTTCATAAAGCTGGAGTGAGATATATTCTACCATAAGCAATATGGTGTGAGTCCCACAGAAAATCTTCTACTACACTGCATTTCTTAGAGAAGCAGTTACGAATTAGGAAAACAAAACAAAACAAAAAAAAAATCCAAAATAAATAAATAAACAAAAAGAAGAAGAAAGAAAAAAAATCTCAAAGAAACAACAATTGTCAGGGTCCAACTACACTACATGGTCCCCCATGAAAGAAAAGTTTATTTTGATAAAACATTCTTGACCAGGAACTGAAAAGGGCTGTTTGGAGGAAAGATGAGCTTAAAAACTGGTTTCAAGAAAAAAATTAAACTGTTTATATTGTTGGAGAACTGGGGTGAGCTTCCAGAGGCAGGAGGAAGGGTTTGGGCTTTACATGTTTTTGATTCTGATTACAGAATCACAGAATCAGCTAGGTTGGAAAGGACCTTGAAGATCATCTAGTCCAACCATTAACCTAGCACTGCCAGTTCCCATCTACACCATATCTCTCAGCGCTATGTCGACCCGCCTCTTAAACACCTCCAGGGATGGGGACTCCACCACCTCCCTGGGCAATCCATTCCACTGCCTAATAACCCGTTCTGTAAAGAAATACTTCCTGACATCTAGTCTAAACCTTCTCTGGCGCAACTTGAGGCCATTCCCTCACTTATTACAAACATTAGTCTTCCAGGGAGAGCTTGCTGAATGCACAGGATTCCTCTGCCACACATTATGGGAAGAAGTAAAGCTGGTATCTCAGATATTCCAGGTTCTCATCATGTTCCAGCAGAGAACAAAGGGAGCCAGCACCTGGACACGTGGATGCTATCTCAGTGTGAATAAAATGTAATAAGATACCTGAGAAAAAGGAAAGGGGAAGGGGAGGAAAAGGGGGAAGCAGAAAAAGAAGGGGAAGGGGAGGAAGAAGGGAAAGGGAAAGGAAGAAAAGGACCTGTGAGACAGATTCAGGCCTCTGTATTGGTGTATCTAGGTGATATTTAGCAGATTCCCAGGCTGTTAAACAGGATCATTACTGTTTTTCTTCCTGTATTGTCTCATTTCAAAGTAAAGATATAAAGATATCTTTCTCTTTCCCTCTTGCTCTGTGCTTTATTTTTACATTTTCCATTTGGATTTGACCTTGTTGCTTAGGGACAGCCCTTCCAGGTGATATTACTTGAATTCTCCTGTGAGTCCTCCCTTCCAAACTTGGTGTTGCACTAAATTTTAAAAGTTGCTCGGAAAGTTTAAGTTGCTCAGAAAAATGCTAAATGCGTCTCCACCAGAGGAATACTATTTGATCTTCTGTCCTGGTTGGCAGCAAATCTGTATTAAGTCATCATGACAAATATCTTCACTCCAGTGGGAATATTTAAGTGCCAAAAAAAAAAAAAAAAAATATATGTTAACCATTGATTTTGACTCTGAGTAAGATTCACCTGCCCTAAGTTAAGTGTCTAAAAGACAGATGAAAAATGCTGAGTCAGTAAGCCTAGGTTATCTTTACAGTCAGAGGAGAGAAATGGGCACATGCAGAGCACAATTTGTCACATCTTAAGATCAGTGTCTAAGTTGGGTGAGATGAATTAATTCTGGACACTCCTCTTTATCTACCTCAGGGTGACTGGCTCAGAAACAGCTACTCAACACACATCTAATATAGGAGAGATGAATATTACCTTAATATTTCGGAGTTTGCTTATTGCATGAGGCAGTGCCAAATGCTTTGTCAGAACCAAGACATAACACAGTCTCCTATTCCTCCCTGATCCCATTATCTTGTCAAAACTGAAAGAATATTAGTTTGACATGATTTGTTCTTGACAGATCCATAGTGGTTGTTTTTCAGCGTCATATTAGTACTTTTGGGTGCTTATAAATTTATAATTAATTCATTCCAGTATCTTCCCAAGACCTGAAGTCAGGAAACATCTGCACCTTCCCCAATCCTCCTTTTTAGCTCTGCATGAAGATTGGTTGTATCTCTGCCTTCCTCCAGTCAACTGAAATTTCCCTCTAATCTAGTCTATCAAAGTATTCCTTACTTAACTGTCTTCTTATACTATCTTCTCTTCTATTCCTCTAAATGAAATTTGGGGGGGTTTGAAGTATCTTATCAGAAAAACATTGGGCTTTTTTTGCAAATAAAATGCAAAGAAGCCTCAGAATATTTCAGTCTTCTGGAGTCTCATTTCAATGGAGTAATAAGCCTATCCTATCTGCTTATTTTCTTATTTCTTACTTATTTACAGATTCTTCCCTAGAATTTTTCTTTTAGGGGGGGTGTGGGGGTGACATCATATAAATGATAATTCGCTTTTAAGCTCTAGCATTCCAATTTGTATCCTAAAATGCGTTCATAACTCAAATATATTCAATCATGTACCTCTGTTCCAACTCCGAGCATCTCTGAAGACAATTTAATTCCCACACTAAAAAGTTTCAGAAAAGGAGAAGAAAATATTTCAGCTAGAGGCACAAACTTTCTAATGCCTCTCAGAACGTTTTTTTATTGTCTTCAAACTGTCTCACATGATAGCTGGTGCCAGAGATTTGTAGACTTTTAAAAGAATCTAAAAACAGCACGGCAGGTTTTGCACTGGACTCAAAATGGATTTTTGCTCACAATTCCACATCCAGGTGATTTAATGAAACAGAAGCATGCAATAGTAGATTTATATTACATTGGTATTTCAGGGTCCTGGCAGTCATACTACTAGCTATAGTGGGGATAGGCAAAAAGACACTTCCAACTTTAAATTATTTTTCTACTGCACAAGAACAAATCAGCTATCATACTCCCCAGCTTAATGATTTTGAGCTGAGGTACAGGAAATTCAAGTATTTAACTGTAGGTATCTCTTTCCTGTTGTGAATGCCCTTCTCCAGGTCTATCATGCAGTCCTGAAGAAGTCAGCTATTACTGCCTGTAACTGAAGAGGAGGCTGCTACTGTCTCCCAGACTTGGAGGGGGGAATGAAAGATAAAAAATAAAGCTTTCACTTTCTTCTCCTAGACAATATTTGAAATCTCTTCCCTTTTTCTGCTGGCTTTCCTCCAGGCACTTTCCAGTTTGTCTGGGTGATATTCTGCAATCTTTCCCTAAGAGCAGGCACTCCACTCAGACTGACAGTCAAAGACCCTTGGGACCAGCTTTAGTACCATCTCACTTACATAATGACAGCTTAAGGGATGCTTCAGTGGCTGAATGAGGGGATGTGCTGCAGTGATAGCAGGGCACTTCCTTCCAGCCCCAGCGCCAGGCTCACATCAGATAACGCAAAAGAGCAGGCATGTCTCGTATGCGCGCAGCAGGACTCAGAGCACTCAGTAATCATCTATGGGAAGCCCAGATGAACCAGGCACCCCTTGAGACATTCTCAATGTGGTGTCACTTCTGTGTTACTGTGTTGAAAAAGGATCACCAACTGTTCTTGAACCTGAAACCGCACTCCAAAGACTGACCTGTTGTGTTTCATGTAGACGGGCTCCCACCTCTCATTCCTGACTCCACGCCACAACATTCCCCCCAGCCCATCCTGGATGTCACCTGATGGAACACCTTTCTTCAACGTCATGACCCCACATTCCTGAGGATATGGGCTGGCCTCTTCTGAGAGCTGCTGGCCAGGTGGTGGAAAAGGAGAGATAATGTAGTGAAGAGCAATAGCAGAAGGAAAGAAAATGAGCAGAACCATGTTTGAAAGCAATGCTGCTACAAGGCATGTCCCTCTCTGCAGTGCTGTGGCTCTTCCTAGTGACATGGTATCCTTCCCCTGCAAATTACACGTCCCATTTATACGGTGAGAGAGAAGAAATTTAAGATTTCTCTCCTAGTGATCACTTCTAGGTCATAATCAATTCTTTCTCAATGAGGGACAGGTGCTTTCTGTTTCAGAAGCAATGTTGTACTCTGGTCATTACACTTGGCCTGGAGAAATCATGCTGCTTCACCAGTTGACATAATTAGCTTTTAGACCTACCTCTCAAAAAAGATGAACAAATGAAGAGCAGGGGGAGCAAAGCAGAAATCAGAGTTGTTGTGTTCTTAAAGGTTTTAATTTCTTTTTTATGTATTTATTTATATTTTAATGTATTTAGTTTTTTATATATTTAAATAGATTTTTACATATTTACAAATATAAATGTATTTTATACATTTATTTCTCTATTAAAAAGTCCCATTTTATATGTAAAAATCAGAACTAGAAAGAGAATAAATTCCAGACCTTCTTAAGTATGTAGGATTCAGGTTCATCTTTCCTGATTTTAGAGGCAGAAGTCACTTCATTTAACTTTAGGGCCTTGAGTCAGCTGGTTCAACATAGGTGCCTGAGATGCCTTGGACATCAGTAGTGTTGGCAGATGTAATAGGCAGCTACAACATCCCACTTTCTAAGGCAAAGTACATCCTTTTCTCAAAAGCTACAACTTTATCTCCATTCGAGACTGAATCTACTTTTACCTGTCAGAGAAGCAAGATTGGACTGATTCTTTCTTCTTTCCCAATGTTGACCAAATAAGGACTTTTTACTTCAGAGAAACTATGATCATATGCTTTTAAAAACACAGAGCTTTTATGATAAATGTGATACTCATGGAAAAGGGGATTTTTGTTATGGGACTATATGATATGGATGGAAAAAACAAAGGTTTTCAGCCCACAAGCACTGCTTTCACCCTTATTTCCAAAACATCTCTTTCCAGGCTTCACTGTTAAAATATTTGCATGTTTTTCCAAATGCATCTATGGTCTGTGAGAAGAGAGCGTGCCCGTGTAAAAATCTGCCTTGTTTATAATCTTGGACCATCTCTCTTGCACCAGCCCCGCTACTGATTTTTGAGACAAAGCTCCTGTGGCTGTTGCAAGAATTCCCGGGGCAGGTAAAATTGGTTTCCCCTTAGTAGTTGTATGTGTGAGTAAGGACAGAGCTGGGACCAGGAGTGTGGTGACTTCTTCAGGTCTGGCAATCAGATGGGAATGAGGTACCACCAGGCAAGTGAGGAGGGTTTTCTAAAGATGAGAGGTGGGGTATAGGACACTCACAAGCAACATCATGGAAGCGGTTTCTGTTGTACCAGAGCCAGCTGGTATTTGCCATTTCACTGACCAAAAGGCTAAAGAAAAACTCAGGACTAAGAGCCCACACAGAAGAAACTGTGTTCAGGGAGGGATGCCAGCCAAAAGAGCCCCTTCCTCTTCCTCACACTGGAGACACCACCACAAGGAGAGGTAATGATCTGGAACATGGCAATCGCAAGGAGCTGGACAGGTTGCCCAACTGGAGTATCCTTCCTGAGCCAGATTTAAGAGTCATTCTCTGCAGGCAATGGTGGCATAGAGAGCTTGGACATGTGTCAACCTGGTCCAGACAACACCCAGAGCAACTTCCAGCAGCTCCTGGTGAACTGTGCAGATGGGGAATACAAAGGATTCAGTGATTTCTGATCATGTCACACTCCCCAGCTTTGACTCCCACCAAGCCCTATGGCAAGTCCTACCTAAAAGGCAAAGCCAGCCCTACATTGGAAGAGGAAATGGGACTCTATTTCACTCTGCCTGAATCCCCAGGACAACAACAACAATGGCAAGACAAACCAAAACTAAACCACACACACAAAGAAGAGAAGAGCTGGTCATTAAAACTTACACAGATTTTACTGTGTAAATTATGTTTGAAAAATCTGTCCCGAGTAGCTGGTGGCACTTCTTCTGTGCTTTAGTTTCTTACTTGCATTTAAAATAAAATAGTTACATGAAGTGTTAACAAATCACAATGAGAGAAGGATATTATCTCCACTCCTGCAAGACCAGCTTCAATTTTACTGTGTCTCTTCTAGTGTGTAAGTGCTAGTATTTTTATTTTATTGCTGTACCCCAGGATGTTTTCTTTCAGAGTTTATGTTACAGGACAGTAGGAAAATAGCCTATAATCAATGTGTTGCTTAAAATAATTGGATATCTCATTGAGTCTGCAGTGAAAATATATGGACTTTTTTTTTTTTTTTCCCCCCCAATTTTGCCTGATGCAGCTGGAAGCTTCAATCAGAGATGACTTTTTTAAAGACATCCACTTTGATAAAAGAGACTTTAAGGAGATTTTAGGAGACTTTTAAAGGAGACTTTAGGGGCAAGCCTTTTCCCTGTTCTTGAAAGACAGGCATAAGGAAGTTCAAGAGATGGAAACAAAAGCCACTTGAGTTGAACACCAAAATGCAGCTAAGCCTTTTTTAACAGCAAGCCAGCCATGAGAAGCAGCAGATTTTCAGACACTCAAGCCTCCAAATCAAGAGGTAAAGCCTTGTTCTCAATTAGATGCTTTTCTTACACCTCAAGAGGTGGGTCAGTGGTGTGGTAATCAGGGGCAATGCTTCAGGCTTGGATAGCAGAGGCAAGCAACACAAACAGACTCCATGACTCCCAGGACACCCAGAAAAACCATCTCCAGGCTTTGTGGGAGCAGACATAATGCTGAGATTACCTGTCCTGGAAAGCAGAAGCCAGGTTCAGACTGGTCCTGCCAAAACACAGGGAGAGGGAAGAAAGGCATGACTCCTGAGATCACATCTTTTAATATTGCCAGGCTATCCTACCCCTCCAAGCCCTGACTTTCCAGCTAAGCAGCCAGTGGGGTGTCACACAAGGGTTGGGGCAGACCCATAGTGACTGACCATGCATGGTCCATGGGCTGCTGGAGGACCAGCAGTGCAGGTGGACAGGAGGCAATGGGGGACGGGGGCACGTCCCTGCTCACAGTTCTCCAAAGACTGGTCTTTCAGAGAGGGATGGACTGGGTCAGGGGCTGAGTTTGTCATCTGTGTGACTGGAAAATACACCTTTTGTCCTTTTTTTTTTGTTGTTTTCTAACCCCAGAACAGCTCAGATGAAAAATCCATCCACCAGAGTATCCCATCTCCAATAACACTCGATGGATAACGACTGACACAAGGTACTGTACTGGTAACTACTAGTAGTACTACTAATAACTCCCATAAGAACAGCACGAACATGTACTGATTGTTTCCCAAGTACCTTCCCAGCCCTCAGTAACCCCTAACTCAGAGACCTCCTAGGACACAGACATTACATTAGAGTTTAAAAGTCTTGAATGCTCTTTCCTTCCATTAACTCATCTAATCACATTTTGAATCCATGTAAACAAGATCCTGTGCAAGGAGTTTCACAGCTTCACCGCTTGCTTGTGAAGATCTACCTCCTTTTGTTTGTTTTGCACCTACCCGGAAATCTTCAGTCCTGTGCTCCCAATTTCTTTATTAGGAGAGATACCAAATCACCATTTCCCAGTGGCCATCTTCATGATTTTCACAGATCTAAATCCTACCTATTGTCCTCGTCTTCTTTGGTAACCTCTTTTCTAGGTTGAAAAGTCCAAGTCTACAGCAAGGTTACGCTGACAAACCAGGATTCAACCCAATAACCTAAAAACTACCAGGGCTTGAAGTCACTGGCATTTGTGGTCAGAGATTTCCTGGACAGGGCTGCAGTCCTGTTCAGGACAAAGGTTGAGGATCTTCCTAGGCTGTTTGGGGAACGGAATTAAAGATTTCATTCAATGCACCGAGCACAGGCATCCCAGCAAGCTGCGGCTTTATGTTGTCTCCAGTGTGCAGCAGCAAGCCCAAGCTGCCTCACAAAGAGAACCTGTTTCCCCCACCACCACCTCACTGCCAGCTCTGCAGGTTTCGGGCCATCACCTTTGAACGCTTATCAGAGCTGAAATGGACTGTGAACTCCGGGGAAAGCTCACCCCAAGGCTGTTCATGAGAGTCCCTCACATGCTCCCCACACCTCAGCCAAACAGGCTCATCAGAGATAAATAGAGCTTTATGAGGGCAAGACACTATATACTGGTTTATAGTCCCAGGGAACAGGTTACAAGCTCAGCAACTGTAAAAAAAAAAAATATCCCTCATCATTCCTCTATCTGACTCAGCAAGGATCTCTCTTACAGTTAGTGATAAGGTGATTCCACCTACTCTCATACCGCTTGCACTGGCTCTTTGCACACAAGCTCTGAGCACGTTACAGCCACCGCTGCAGTCTGCTAGCTCAGTCTCGTATCTGCGATAAAAAAAAAAAAAAAGTATTACTTACAAAGAACACCTTGTCCAGTAGCAGTTGGACACAATCGAAGTTTAACGGGTCCCTGCAGCTGTAGCGTGCTGTGGTTTTGATGCTGTTGGAGTGGGAGAAGCTGTCCCCTCCTGCAATACGCAAGCAGCTCTGTTTCAGGCTCCCTCATCCACAGCTCTCGAAGAAGTTTGAGAAGCGAGTCAGACTCCCTGTTTTAGCCAGTCTTCTCCAGCTGTTTTAACTCCACGACGGCCCATCAAAGCTGCCTCGACCCATGCCAGTAAAGGATCTGGCCCACTTATTTACATGCATGACTCTATGGTGCAGCTGGCAGCTGTGAAAGGGCTTATTTGGAAGACAGCATGGCTGGGATCAACATCACTTAAGCGATAATCTGCTAATCAGAGCTTCTTCTGTTGAAGTAATGCTCCCATCTAGTCATTCCATGCTGGCAGTTTTCTTCTGCAAAGCTTGCCAAATTGTTTCAGCCCCAGGCAGTTTCAGAGGGGTTTTTCTTGCTCACCTCTGACCTGGAGTTTGCTCTTGGTTCTGACCATGTGTTGGATGGCAACACAAAAAAAAGGACAATTTGATTCAAGACCAGACATCCAGTCTATCACGCATGTAGCAGGGGAGGGGGAGAGGGACAAATGACTTTTAAAAAGAGTAAAAAAAGACCGTGTGCATATGGAGAAAAGTATGCAGGCTCAAGATACTCACTTAGGGTTGAGACACTCACCTTAGGGTGGGAATGAGATTGTTCAGTGATGTGCAGAAATCACTGAAATAGCTAAACTGTGATAAGCAGCAGGCAGGGTAACTACATGTGAAATCTAGTGTCTAAACTCTCAATTTACATTGCTATTTTGAAAGATGGATCTGGTAAACCAAAGAAGATCCTCCTTAGGAAGGAAGAAAAAGAGAACAAGCCAGAAGAGGCATCATTTGCTGCTCTGCAAAGAAAATAAAGGTATGGTGAATGACCTGAAAGGCAAATCAGTTGCTGGCATGGGCAAAACCTCACCTGGTAAAGAGATGAGTTGCAATACTCACCCTGTTCCTTCTTATCCTCACCTACCCATCAGTTCCTCCCTAGAGCAGAGGGGTGAAGAAGTAGAGCAGACAGTGTTGAATGCTGATGACTTCTACCCAGTGTAGAGACTGTGGGATTGACACAAGATGGTGGAGTTCGACCTGCATTTCCCACTCCTACCCCTGCTCCAGAGCCCAGACTCTGATCTCCATCCTGCCCATGTCCACCCAGGCTCACAACATCAGCTCGGGTCAGAACTACAGCAAGAAGAGCAATGGGAGGAGAGTAAAAGAAGAGCCCAGGATGCTTTGCAGAGCTTATCTGTCTCACCTGCTCATCAGAAATTCAACAAAGGTTGGCATTTTCAGGGCTGCCTAGAAGGAGAGAGGCTGGGAGACAGTCATACATATCCCCTTGTCATTCCAAAAACGCAACTAAATGGAGGCCATGACCCACCTGCATGCCTTCGGTCCTGTTTCTCAGAAGTGCTCACAAAAGCTCAAAAAGAACTGAATCAAACCGACTTCATAATGAAAAATAAGAGTACTGCTTTGTTTCAGCTGAAAGTTACTGCCTGAAGCTACTGGCTACTGTGTCTGTGGTGGTTTCTTTGCTAGCCCAACTGTTATTCACCTGGCCTGCTTAAGATAGAAAATGCCTCTGGATCTGACTGTTGTCAGATGAGTTCTCTTCTTCACCTCCAACATTCATTTGTCTGCCTTAAACCAAGCCCTCAACCCCACATGCCTCATCTCCTTCTTCTCCCAAACCAGCGTTTCAGCCCTGTGATTCTCCTACTGCTACACTTTCTACATCTTCTCATGCAGGTCACCCAACCCCATGGAGACAACTCACTCCCAGCTACCCAGACCAGAACCTCAAGGCATGACCCAGAAAACCTCCTTTCTCACCACTTCAGCTGCCAGTGGCTGTATGCGCCACCTCCCAAGTCTGCTCACTTTCCACATACGTGTGCAGACACATTTCCATTTCCATTTCCATATACAGATAGATGTACCCTGTTGACTGGAAATACTCAAGGTCTTGGGCATACCTTTCAAATTGGAAGGAGTTATCACTGAGAACAAAGGTGATAGGTCGAGGTCAACATGGATGCTTCATCCCATGAATCGCAGGTTCATCAGACTTTTGTCCCATGGCATAGTCCTCTGAAATACAGCACATAAATCTTTTAGCATGTTTGTAGTCCCTGGATACTAGCTCAGAAATGGACACAGTCCTGAAAGAAGACAGACATGGCTGTTATAGCACCTTGAAAACCATTACCACTGAGTGTTAGAAGAGGTATATGGTCTCTTTAGTCCATCCCTACTACAGATCAGAAATGGTCCTGCGTACTCTTACCTAGAGAGATAAAAAGCCTTTGCAGAGAAAAGTAAGCTACTTTTTAAATTTATTTTTAGACTTCTCCTATATATAAAAACCTTTTTTTGACCAAGATTAATATTTTTGCTCAGGTTGACTTCCTATCACATGGAGGCAGGGAAGCGGGGTTTAGAAGGAACTGAAACAAAACAGAAAAGAAAACTCCTGAAAATCAAAATATTGTTCTAGGAAGTGTTTTAACAGTTTAGACTCTCACCTCCAGTTCTTCATGAGGATTCACTGGTTGTTCACTCAGGATGTGTTTTCCTTGTCCTGTCACTCACTTGCAGGTCCGTCCTGTTCCTTGAGTGCTAAATGCTGATGGAGAAAGTGAGAGCAAGGACCAACAAGCAAATGACAGCTTAGAAAAGAAGGGAGCTGCTTTTCCCACATTTTTGGTGATTAACAAGTTGTTGATGCTGTGTTTCAAGGAAAGGACAGTGAGGACGTAATCTGCCGTCCCTGGAAGCCTTAATACCAAAATGGATTAGCTTTCTGGAGAATAACTCCCAAGGAAACCCCACTTTGAAGGCTAGGAGTAGTGGTGGATGAAAGGTTGTGAGTGGAGCAGTAGGAGAGAGCAGGACAGAGACCCACTTAGGTCTAACAGCCTACCCATCCTGATATTCAGATGGATTCCTTTCTGCTTGACAGAAGAAGCCCAAAACTTGTCTCACTTCATCCAACTGCATCGTTCACATTGGTGATAATGATGGGCAGATGCACGCTTGGTCTGGTGCGAGGCCAGATATCACATCTGCAGTGGAAACAGATAGATAAAAAATCAACCCCCTTCTTCGGTTTAGCAAATTGGGTCTCTGTTTGGTCTGGAAGCTACTGAGTGAGAACATCTCTAATAGTGTTTTCAATGTATTGTGGCACCTCTTAGGTGTCACTGTTCTTGAGTGTCTCCACAAACTCATCTCTGACAGCTCCCTCTACTCCACCTCTTTTCTCACACCTCCTTACTGATGGTGTAAAAGCCACTGTCCCCCTGCAAGGAGACTTCAACTAAGCCACTGGTTTTCGGGCTGAACATTCAGCCTTGCCCTTCCTTTCCCACGAGACAGATCTTCAGGCAAGGCTATCCAAGGCATAAGGAGCAAGAACTTTGAAGCAGGATAGTCTCATCCAGGTCACAGAGGTGTTTGATGGCAAGGGTGACCTCCACTGGCCATACCTAGACAGGCTGTTCACTATGGCAACACTGTACCACAGCTAAACTGAGGCACCAAGAACTAAACCATGGAGAGGCTCATGACTTACTCTCAGGACCCTCATATGTATTTTCATTTTGCTTTGACAGAGATTTTCACCTTGGATTTTGTCCATAAGACCCAGAGCAGCTGTTTCCCTTAAAAGCCAACAAAGAAGCCATCACACATTGCTTTCACTGTCATCTCAGCCAACAGTTACAACTTCAGCCTTGTGCATAGAGTGTCAGGCCTGAAGTATCGGGCCTTCTTTTTACTCCTCTTCTCTGCTCACATTAAAAGAAAGTGGTGACATCAAAACTCTCTTCTTTGCAACACATATAAAGCATACAGAGAATATGGACAGAAATCCATGATGGCCATTTGGCCCAATGTACAAACCTGACGTGGCCAACAGTCCTTCTTGTATATTTTGGCCTTGACTTTGTATAAAAAACATGAGGGATAGCCAAGTGGAATCAGGGCAGGAAAGGCCATCTCACTCTCTGTGACACTCGGTCATTGGACCAGCTTCTTACACAACAAGGAATTTTTGCAGCGTGTCAGAATTTTCCCTCCCCAATCAATGGCTTCAGCTGACGTAAGCCATGATGTTTCACTGAACCTGAGTGACCCAGGAGTGAAAGAACAGGAGGGTTTTTTATCCAGGATGGGATTTCAGCTCCTACAGAAAGGAAGTGGTCACCCAGCTGGGAAGAAAATAACCCAGGGAGAGGAGAGGTTTATTATTAGGTTGTGTAAAATTTAGCTACAATATAGAGCCAATTCCCAATAGCAATCATTTCTGGCCAAAACCTTAGCCAGTTTAAACTGATTATGCTTTTTTTTTTTGGATGCTGTTTTACATCAGTAGAAGGATCTAAATATTTGGAGAGGCTTGTTGTAAGATGTTGGAGAAATTCATTTCAACCTGTGCCATCCCCAAGGGTCTCCTTAAAATAGCAACATTACAAAGGCTTCTTTTAGTGCCTCATTCCTTCTTGGTTCATTATATACACGTTCATGGATACAGTCTGAAAGAAAAACAAAACAAAACTTAGATGTCCAAATTACCTTTGCCTTCATAGGAATATAAGCCTGGGACAGATCTGCTAAGGAGAATGAAGTCCTCCAGTGGGAAGACTTCCGAGCAGGGACCTCACACACTCACATGCATCATCCCGAAAAAAAGCAGGCATCTGGACATGCAGAATAGTTGATCTCACCCTCAAAAGTCTGTAGGGAGAGAAAGGATACTCTTGCAACCAGGGCAGAGAGAGTGCACAGTGTTTGGGGGTGATGGGAGATGACAAAAGCATTTTCCTGGAGCACCTGCTCAAAAATAAACTACAGCAGTAGAGCTGTTCCTTGTCTGACCTTGCATAAATCACAATTTCCAAGGATGGTAAGGCCCTGATTCTCTGCACCTCGCAAGTCAGACAGGGACCCTTTTTAGGAGGAAAGAACTGGACAGGTTGTTTTGGAGTCATGTGAATGGTGAAGATTCTTACATGTCCACCTTTGGTACTGGGAGTCCTGGACATGATTCTCTGTGACTTTAGAGGACATCGTTATCAACCACACCTACAGTCCTGCTCCTCAGCTCTGTCCTGAGTTCCCACTCTGCCCAGAGGATAGAAAGAAGGTGATGAGCTGAGCAGGGTGGCATCCAAGGAGACCCCTCTTGTGGATTTGAGCTCATTCCCAGCAGTGGCAAAAATCTGCATGAGCGATGCTGAGCTGTTCAGCAAAGCTGAACTTTAATTCTTCTGGCTGCGTCTGAGAGAGGGCTGGGGGTTGTGGGGCAGTACCTTGTCCATCCTCACTTCTGCCTTGCATTGAGTGGTTGGGAGGAGGGTTACAGCTGCCACTCAGGGAAACCCACCTTTAGACGTTGCTGCAGTGCATTTGAGGCTCATCCCTCCAAAGAACAGCTCTAGCCCTTGCACTTCCCAGCCTCCCAGAAGGGAACAGTCAGGGAGAAATGAATCTTGCCCTGACTGCTATACTTGGCAGGGGACTGACTTTGCATCTAGGGAGTCCTGAGGTGTGAGTTTATTTTGCTTGTGGATAAAGGGGATCCAGAAAAACATCTCTCATAGTCTTGGTGGCCATGAGAGTGAGACATGGTCAGAGTCAGATTTCTCCACTGTGCTCCTTGGGCAAGCTTTAAACTGGGAACAATTTCCTTCTTGTGCAGCTCAGTAGTATCTTGTTGTGCAGCTCAGTAGTATCTCATGCAGTTCAGTAGTATCTGCTTTTAATCATTAAATGATGTGGGGGAAGAAATACCAACCCAGAGGCATCCCTGGCCCAGTCCCACACCCTGCACATGAGGGACTGGATACAGACAGGGGACCAAAGCCTGGACGTGTCCATCCCCTAGACCATATCAGTTCCTGGTTTATTTACACCACCTCCTCCTCCTGGTAGCAGCAGGAAGTGGGAGCACTTTAATATATGAGGCTTTCCCCTGCTTCTCCCCTCTCTCCAAGAAAAAAAAAAAAAAAAAAAAAAAAAAAACAACACAGCAAAGGAGCTGCAATGGGGCCCCTGAAACTTTGCAGTGGGTTTTTTTTTCCCTCCTTCTCAGAATGACTATAGAGCCCTGAGTACATATTTGCTCAGTCCGCCCCATACTTAAACACACACAGATGCTCAGCTCCCCTGGGGACAGGGGCTCCCCCACCCCCAGCCCCCCCCCTCAGTTGAGCACAATGGGCAGAAGCAAGCCAGACCCTACGAAATCAACCCTAGCAGAGGTGGAAATACCTGCCCTGAGAGCCCCCAAGGAACCCCCAAGGAACCCCCTTCAAACCAACCCCCCCCTCCCTCTTGTTGAGTCCCTCTCCCCAGTAAATATCTTTTTAATCCCCACTGCAAAACCTTGAAAAACAGATTTGGGTTTAGCCTGCAGATGGGGGGAAAGGGGGAGCTATGACTTTACTGCTTTTAAATCCCCCACCCTCAGTACCTCCCTCTCCATCGCTCTACCTCCCCCCCCTCCGCCGCCCTGCACTGGAGGCATGTGTCGCCGGAGGGAAGGGGGTGGGACAGGGGGGTGGGATGAGGTGGGAGGGATGCAGGACTGACCCTGTGCTTCCCAGCCCGTCACAGGCTGGATACGACCAACCAATGGGGTCCCGGCCGTGGGGGTGCTTTTATACCTTCCTCGCTCCCCCCGTAGTCGGGGAGATCCGCTGAGGCTGGCAGGGAGAGGCAAAGAGTTTGTAAGGAGGAGGAGGAAAAGATTGCATCAAGAGCAGAACCTTCCCCCCCGCCCCCCCCCCCCCCGCCCTCTAACAGGAAGCCCTACTCTACCTTAGCCCTGGAAAGAGCCCCTTTTCATAAAATTAGCTGAAGGCACCTATTCACAGCCATGGGGCTGTGAAAGAAAAAAAAAAAAAAAAAAAAAAAGGGCAAGCTAAAAAACGACCGTAGAGTTTTGCTTTTTCTCTCTCCTTTTTTTTTTTTTTCCTTCGCTCCAAAAAATAAAACAGAAATGCACACAGCTCCACTCTGCGAAAACTTGATGTTTTTACCGTCTGCTCTCTGATAGATCTAGAGAGGAGGTTGACTGCTTTTTTTTTTTTTTTTTTCTTTTCCCCTCCTTGCCGCCGTTCAGCTGCTTCTAAATATCCGCTGCTTCTGCAAGGAAAGAAAAAACAAAAACAAAAGAAAAAGAGAAAAAAAAAACAAAACAATACAAAACAAAACAAAACACCACTTGATTTCCAAAGGTCCCCCAGTGAGTCAGCCCTGAGCAGAGCCGTGTGTCTGCCTCTCTGTGTGTTTGCCCGCGTGTTGCATCCTTGTCATGATTTCTAACCCCCTCCCCTCCTCGGTTCTCCTCCCACGTAGAAAAAATGATAAGAGGCTGGATGGCTGCTGGAGCCTGCTTTGGGCTCTTAAATAAATCCCCCAACAGCTTGGCTTGGGGGGGGGAGTGGGGGGGATTTTTGTGTTTTAATTTTTTTAAAATATTTTTTTTTTCCTTGTGGTTTTATGAATGAAACCGCCCGACTGAGCTGGGAGTAACATCCCTGCCCAGCAACTGGGAAAAACTGGTGAAATCTAGGCGGCGAGGGAGAGGAGGGAAAGCGGCGGTGCGATGGGCTCCGGACGGCAGCGGCTCCCCCGGGGGCGCTCGGCGGGGGCTCAGCCCCGGGGGGGGCGGGGGACAGCGCAACTCCCCCCTTCCCGGGAGGTCCTAAACGAGCCCCTGGAGGCTGCAGACTCCCCTCTCCGGCTTTCGGGAGACTCCTCCTGGGCACAGGACGGAGGACACCGTGCCCAAGCGGGTGCGCGAGTGGAAAAAAAATAATAATAATAAATAATAATAAAAATAATAATAATAATAAAAAACCCACGAGGATTTCAGAACGTTTCGCGGAGTAAGTGAAAAGCGGTTTTGCCGTGGGGGGGAAAAAAAAATTAAAAAATCTAAAATAAACTCCTTAAAGGGGGTGGCGCGGGAGGGGGTAGGGGAGCGATCTCTCAGCCCCACGCTTTCATGCCGTACTCAATCGGCTTTTTGAAACTGCTGATCCTTTGAGACAGAAAGGGAGAGAGAAGGAAAAAATCCCGATTTGTAACTAAAACACGCTGTAACCTGGAAGGCTGGCAGAATAAACCTATTGTGGAGCTGAAACGCGCCGGGATATACAAGCAAAAATCCCCCAGAGTACCACTGTTTGCGAAAAGGTAATTGCTAAGTGAAAATATTTCCAAGTTTTCGCTTTTTTTAACTTTCGTCTTTGCGATTTGTTTGCATGCCGAAAAGAGAAGACGGGACGGGGGGGGGGGGGGGGGGAAGCTTTTTTTTTTTTCCCCCAAACCCCTCTGAAACCTAAAAGATAAAATTACTGGATCTAAAAATAAAGCCGTGGTTAAAAGCCTCCCCCACCCTCTCCAATCTCCCACCCCTTCCACCCCTCTCTCGCCTTCTCCCTCCCTCCCGCTCTCTCTCTCCCTCTTTCTGTGTGTTTGCGTTTGACAAAGAAATTATTTGAACTTCCCACTGCCTCATAAAAAGGAAACAGAAGAGCAGTTTTGACATATGGATGTGATTTTTTCTGCTCTGAGACAGATGCACATGGAAAACAAACAGCACCAAGGGCTGCAGCTCTGAAGGGAGCAAAGTTGCTCCGCTTCACATGGGCTCCTCGGCTGCATTTAGGGAGCTGCCCCGATCTCCAGCCATGAGAAAACGAAGCAAAAGACCGGGGTTTCTTGTCATGTGCCTTTCTGGCTAAAACTGTGGAAACAAACAATCAAACAAACACAAATTCAGGAGGGGGGGGGGGGGGGGGGGGCGGGAGGGAAGGAGAAGGAGAAATCATCTGCAACCGGAGCGCTGGAAGACCTCGTCCTCCTACTTCCCTGAGCGAGCTTGGATGCTGGAAGAAGCCTCTTGGATATGGGATCATATCTGGTTTATCACAGTCTGGGTTTGATCCTCTGCTGCTCCGTACTGAGTTCAGTCTACGCTCTGGTGAGTCCCTCAATTTTTTTTCTCTTCGCATTCTTGAACTATCCGCACGGCTATTTGCTTGATGAGTAATTTACTGTATCAAGGATTTAGAGCAGTTTTTGGTGGGTTTGTTGGTTGGTTTTGGGTTGGTTTTTTTTGGGGTTTTTTTTTTTTTTTTGCAGCCCAGTGGCTTATTTCGCTGGCAGATAGTGTGTGCAGTTGGTCTCAGAGTTGCTGCACCAGATAAAATTAAAATGTCTGTACTTCCCAAAAAGTTTGAATCACTTTTAAACCCCTCCAGACAGCAACGCGTGCAGTTTGACAGGGGTCTGGGGGAAGCATTTGGGGAATAATTTAAGACGCCTATGAATGAAGGGCAACTTTTCATTTTCTTTTTCTGTTTTTTATCCACCTCCCTCCGCAAGACGGCAGATTTAATTTTAATTTAATCTTCTTAATCTGCAAATCTGTTTAATCTCAGCCAAACAGTGCCTTCTTTTGGGGATTAAATTTGGAGAGGACCTCAGAGTGCAGGGCTTGCAGACAGTTTATACTCAGGAGCATGAAAGTAGTATTAACCCTTTGCTTCCTGGCGCTGTTTTCACCTGTTCCTGCACATACCGAGGCAGAATATCTTCACAGAGGTAGTAAAAAAGACCTAATGTCTGTCAAAACTGCCTTGATGGTGGTGATGGGGAATGGGATAAAATCTACAGATCCCCCACTGCAGCCCCAAGTGGTTTTCAAAGCCCTTCTGCAGAAGTGAAGGGAAATGTCATAGAATCAGCCATCAGGTATTAACCCACCGATGGGCATGCTGCTTTGCCATGTGCTTTCCTTACTGTCTCCATCCCTGGAATCACCACTACTGCTTCCATTTCTCAGTGCCTTCCAGCATAGGAAGGGGCACAACCACCACCTAAAGCAGTGGCTGCTTTTCATGAGGGATGGAGATGTGTTTGAAAGGGAGCGGGCTCACCCTGACCGTGGCTCCAGCCAGGTCCTCCCTGACCCTCCAGGAGCCGTCACTGTGGGCCCTGTCCCCTCGGTTTGATAGGGACAGTTTGGGACCTTGTGCAGGGCTGGTAGGGGGGTATTTCCCCCACACATCCTGCATTGCGCTGAAGGGAAACATCTCATCAATAAATGAGAAGAAACAGCCCCTCAGACAACAAGCCTTGTTGCAGTCCATCCCTGTCTTGCTTTATCTCTAAGCACAAATAAACCTTTTGAAACCCAAAGAAAACTGGGGAAACTGGGAGGATCATTTGTAGATTTGTTGAGGTTTTAGTAACAGTTGAAGTTTCTGCCCTGTTCTGGGGTTGGATTAGCATCTGTGTGACCACGTCTGACTTTGAGGCCGTATCATGACAGTGTAGGTCCTGTAGCACCTGTTACCCCTCACCTCCACAGCCTGCTGAAGTCAGCACCAAAATTCCTGCTGGCGTTGGTGTCTCTGTTGGTACTGGTGAAAATCAGGTTCATGAAACAGCCAGATTGGAGCTCGGCAAACTTCAGGACCCAGAAAAGACAGGCAAGGCTGCAGAGTGCATCTCCAGTCCCCATTCCCAGTTTACTCCCCTCTCCCAGTACATCCCAGTACCTCCAGAAGATGCAGAGGACCAGCCAGTGAACTGTCTCATGTTCCATCAGCTGTGTCATGTTCCCAGTGGGTATTTTATTTTTGATACCCCCATCACAACGACCGTTTTCCAGTCACAAGCGATTTGCTCAGCAGCACTGGTAGATGACAGGGGCTCATGGCTGGAGCAGCTGAGCGTGCCCCATGCACTGGCCCAGGGCGAGCTGAACCTGGACATGAAGCAGGAATAGTTCTGCCAGAATCACAGAGGGGCAAGAAAGCAGGGAAATTTCCTGGAGAGGGTTAGGTGAGGGATGCACAAGAGTATTTGCTCTGTTGCGTTTCCAAAAGCCTGATCCCTCCCTGTACTGATTTAGGGTCCTGCCACTAGAAACCCCACTTGGTTTAATTAGGCCCAGGCTGAGGTGCACTTCCTTTGCTTTTCAAACCCACAGACAGCCGAAGGAGTTGCCAGAAGGTTTGAAAAGTTGTCATGACAATTTAGGAGCTGCAAAGATGTTGTGTGTCCCTTCTGACATCCACTTAGGCAGAATAAGAAGGTCAGCCCCATGTCAACCCACTGTACAACAACTTGCTCGGCAGGGAACAATTTGCAGGGTGCCTAAAGCCTGATTTTTGTTGTTGTTGTCTCTTTTCCAAACTAACTTGATTTTTAAATGAACTTTGAAAACACAGAATGGTATTGACTGCATGTTTCAGCACGGTGGTATCTTGGTAGCTACGCTATAAGAAGGGATATATATACACTTGATATTTGGCTAGCGGGTCTGAGTGTGTTTTATGTGTTCCCATCAATAGAAGTCACCAAGTGCCTCTCTCCTAGAAGCAAGAAGCAAAATTCAATGAGAGTAGCTACAGAAGGATGGGGCTGTAAGGACTTAATTTAGAGACAAGCTCTGTGGCAGCTTTAGGTTAAACTAAAAGTGGTACCTGATCTTTCCCTTCCCCGGCAGAGCAAAGCAAAGCTCTGTTGTGAGGTTTGAGTCAGGAGGATTCCCACAGACTGAGGCAACCAACTGCTCAGAGCTTCAGGGCACAATTCATCTGTCTGAGGCTGGAAGACTTGAATCTTGAGAGCTGTGGCCCGAATTGCTGGCCTCTTTGCAGCTAGGTCACTTTTCATCTGAGAGTTGGTGATGCCAAGGTCGGGCAGAGCACGATGCATTCTAAATCTGAAGCTGTTGCTCAGGTTATTCCTTTTGTCAGCCAGCAAAGATGATACTAAAGGCACTTTTTGAAGCAAGAGTGCTGAAGTAAGGATGGGAAATGGTTTCTTGAATTGCCCGTGGCACTGGTACATCATGGGGCAGGATGCTGGCAGCTGAATTGCTTCTCCACAGCACACGGACTGCGTGTCCCTGCATTATCTGTAAACCAGGGTGGGAAATTCAGCACACAGAAGATTGCTGTGGGAGTGAGTCCTCTCAGAGTTAAAACTGTCTGTGCAGAAATCATGGTCCCCCCATGAGCCTGCAGCCATGCAAAATCGATAGCAAGATCAGCATCCCTGCCCTGAGCTTTTGAGGGGCAGCCGAGAGGGACAGACGGCTGTCTTTGATGCGGGGTAAAGTCCTGGGTGAAGCTCTGTTGTCCTCCAACCCCCTGGCAATCCAGAGAAGTTGTCCCCCAGCATTTTCCTCAGAATATTCCTGATTAACACCGGCTTAAACAGCGAAGGGAATTTTGCTTGTTGGCTGAGAACTTTGTGCGTGAAATCTGTCAGGGTGAGGGGGTAAATTTGTGTTAATTCCACTATTTGGTCCAAGAGCCAGGGAAGTAAGAGTGGTCTGAGACAGGTAACCCTGCAGACATGGGTTTGAAAAGATGTGTGCAAAAGGAGCTTTAAAAGTAGGGTCCAACATCAGCAGAGCATGGGAGACGTTAAGATGTAGGCGCTATGGTTTTATCATAGAGCTCCTTGCAGAAAAACCTCCCCATGTTCCACTCCCAGATGAAAGCCTCATGGTTTGCTCTGCTAGTCCCTTCGGTTTTCACTTTCTCGGCTTCTCTTGCCTGTCTCAGCCTCACAGCTCCCAACCCAGTTGTCACTGGAGGAGATATTCTGCATCATCATAATAATAATAATTAGAAGAAGAAGCCACCAGCCTTCTGCAGGGTTTTGGATCAGAATAGCTCTATTTTGGGAAACGGGTATCATCCGGCTGCAGTTGGCTGAGCTCAACATGATGCAGGGAAGCAGGTCCATGTGGGGTATGAAATGGGTAGCAAAAAGGACCCCCACTTGACTGTGGAGGTCTTGACTTTCAGCAGTGCTCAGCGCGTTGCAGGAGGTGCTGCACACGAGGGAGATGTGTTTTGGCAGCAGAACGGTCTCGACCCCTTTCTGTTTGCTGCAGCCTGACATTCCCCAGCCCTGGCCCCACTCAGGCTGCTTGGGCAATGCTGAAGCTTCCCTCTGGTTTTGCAGAAGAGCTGTAGCACTCCCCCAGAAATTCAAGGGGTGTCAGGAGGGAATTTGGAGCCCTTTCTTTGTAGGCATAACACAAAACAGGGACAAACTTGGCCAGGTCAGCTGCAGAAATGTCCCAGTCCCTATTTCCAAGGCAGCTGCATCCAGACCAGCATTGGTGTTAATCTGTGGTAGGAAGGTCTGGTATAAATCAGAAAGTTCACACTAGAGCGATACACAGGTTGCCAACTAGCCGAGATCCCGGTGCTCAGGCAGCAAAGCAGCTGGGTTAAGGAGGTGCTGGTCGGGGTTTTGCTCTTTGACTTGTTTCTTGTTGTTCCTCTGATCAGACCCACATCTTCATAGATCAGGAAGGGGGAAAGATTTGAATTTGCATAATTTATAGCTGGAAGGGAAAGATAATCATATTCTGCCACAGAATATGGCCCATAATAAAAAGAATAATAATAATAAAATAATCCTATATCGAGGTCCTGCAAATCCCGACTAGCTGTCTAACTTCATTAAATAAAGACAGGCTCCAAGTGCAGGGAAACAATGTCTGAAATGTTCTTTTCTCCGCACACACTTGGGAGCGTGCCCATCCCTGCCCCGTGTATTTATGAAAGATACGATTTTTGTTTTCGTACTTTGGGATTAGCAGATATCCCTGGACTATAAAATACTCAACCGCAAAATATAAAGCAAACAAGTCTCCACGTCAGGGTAATGCATGGGCTGTGATTTCATCCCATGCAAGCCAAAAAAAGTTCAGCTGCCCGGTGGCAAGTCTGACATGAGCAAGCTGGGTTTGGTGTGAGCTCCTCGCATGGGGAAGAGGAAAAGCAACAGGGCAACTGTGGACAGAGTGGGGTCAAGGCTGGAGGAAATGAAATCTGAGGTGTGCCTTTCAGGTCCAGGCAGTTGTTGTTTGGTTTCTGGCCTCCTAGAAATAGCCCCGGAGCGGTGCTTTGAGATCCGTGGGATTATGCCGGCTAGAGAGATGTGTCTGCAGCCCCTGTGAGGGGTAGCCCCAGCCCAGACAGCTGATGGCCGGGCCACTGCGACCCTGCACTCCCATGTCCCTTTGAAAAACGATGCTGAGAGACTGCGAGTCATCCCACAGCTGTGTGCCTTGTATAGTCTCTCTTCCTGGGCTGAGTGTACTGATAAGGGACTTTCCTAGGGTGTAAAGATTCTGGCTGGAGGATTTCCCTCTGCTTGGGAAATGCACCGCTCAGCCCCTTGGTTAAATTCAGTTGAAATCAGTCCCTGGTTTGCAAAGTTATTTGGGTCACACACTCATCGCACTGAAATCCCTAAATCGCAGCTATTACCAGGCAGCCTCCAACCAAGCAGCATGAGGTGAGGTGGTGAAGCACTGAGACACAGGGATGGGGAAATCCTGCTCCCTGGAGCCAGTGGCAGAGCTATAGCCCCAGCTAAACCATGCAGTCCTTGAATTTTCTTTGTGCCTAAAGACGAAGAGGAGGGAATAGCAGAGCCAGACTACACAGATGCCTCCAACTTAAACCCCTCCTGGGAACTGGCCCTCATTGCTGCCAAGCAGCTCCATCCTCATCCCACATCACTGGGAGAGGGCAATGAAGTCCAGTGTGTATTTAGGTACTCACTAGACTGTGGAGCTGGGCTTGGCTCAACCTTTTGAGCTCTGATCCCTCCAAACCCCCTCACCCTCTGACACTGTCTGGATCAAAGGCAGAAGCCACCAGGGATTCCCCACCCTTTTGGATGGGCTGTTTCTCTACAAAAGGGCAAGCATAGAGGGGTTTCTCTGTCTGCTCAGCTCCTGCTGTAAGTGAAATTTTAGTGTCTCTCAATTAGTAACCATTACAACAACAACAACAACAACAGAAAAAAAAAAAAAAAAAAAAGCATTCCTTAGGGCAAGCCCTGACCGAAAGGAAGAACTCAACAGGATCAGCCTGTGTTAAAGATTAGACCATATCAAAACATATATTGCCTTGTCGTGGAGAATTTGCTTTCTCCCTCTGCATCCACTTGGCTGTTACAATATCATTTGACTATCACCTCGACCCATAACACCTCAGACTTCAGCTGGCCTTGCAAGAGCTGCTGTTCTAAAGATGATCTTTGTGTTGCACCTTTCGTAATGTGGCAATAAACAAATTGCCCTTGGGACTGAAACTCAGCCAGCAGAATACCTGCTGGGTTGGACTGAGGTTCACTGTCTTGTGTCGTGGGAAGTAAACACCCAAACTCATGCTTGATGTATCTGGCTTGGAATTAATCCCTTTATTTCCACTGAGGCCAAAGTGACCCTTGCCAGTGATCAGAGGAGCTCTGTGGTTTAGGCTTTTCCTTTCTCTTCGGAGACTCAGCTTTGACTGACTTCCAGAAACCCGATTTTCAAGAAAGGAAAATTTTGGACTAATGACATCGTCTTAACAGATCATACTTTGATCCTCCTGTAACACAAGTCCCTCTGACAGCATTCAGGTGATGGTTTGGTTGTTGAAATCTTCTGCAAAGCTGGCCTGTCTTAGTATCCACGAGTTTTTCCCTTTACCCAGCAAAGCAGAAAGTGGACTTCTCTGCCTCTCATCCCTCCAGCATCCCTGGTTCAAAGCATTTCATCAGCACAGAGATTGTACTCCTGTCTCCCTTCTTCCCTCCTGACTGTGTGTACCCTTCCATGAGCTGATTCAACTCACTGAGCTTGCACAAAACTAACACAAGGTGGAAAAAAGAAAATAAATGTAGGAGAAGGTTTGTAGCTGTGTCAGTGAATGGCATCTGCACAACAAAGGCTTGGATGAATCCCCAAGACACACAAGGGAGAGATTAGATCACAGAGGTATGGACAAGAAGGGCTGAGCAGCCAAAAATGTGTGCAGATTTGCCCTGGCACCATGGCTGTACAGTCATCTTACACTTGGCATAAAGCCCCCCAGATCCTTCATTTGACAGACCTACACCCCATCCCTGTTGTACCTCCTGCTCCTTGGTAATAAATACATGTACAGAAAGGCGAGCTATGGGGCTCAATGTGAGCTCAGCGTAGGCTCCGTGCTACCTCCGAACCTCCCCTCCATCAGCCACACCACCTGATTATTAGCACGCTTCTTGGCAGCATCTTCATCTCAGCAAATGAGTCCTGAAGATAGTGCCAAGTGGTGGTGCAGGATAACATAGGCCAGGGGTATTGGATATAGGTACACTCGGGTTTTTGGGGAAAAAATGAGTTTAGGCTTGTAGACATGAGGTGTGCTGTGACACTTGGCTTCAGGGCCAGAGGACAGGACCCAGTCCTTGTATTTAGCGGTACAGATATAAACAGGGGCTTCCAAGACTCAGAAGTGGCCCAGACCAACACAGTTGCTATCTACTTACCTGATCTCCTGTCTGTTGCTTGCAGGGACAGTGAAACAGTTAAGCCAAACCATTCCTCCTATGTCCAAGTCGAGGAAGGTATTGAGCCAGGCAGGACTAGGCAGCACAGCCCACCTCTCTGACCCTATCAAAGTGCAGAACAAGCGAACCTTCAAAGTCCAAAGGTGTTTGGTGTCTTTGAGTCTTTCCACTGTAACAACCTCGAGTATCAACCATCTGTCAGATAAGGGCAGCTCATCAATAGGAGTCTTGGCCTCTTGAAAAAGACCTCCTCCTAAATCAGTGTCTGGGGCAAGGGCTGGAGACAGGAGTTGCTGTCTCAGCACGCAAGGCAGGCTAGTTATCTCGTTTTTCACATGGCTGCCCTGTTGCTGATCAGGGTTCCTCGATGTTATCTTCAGTCTCCCTTCCCCTCTCTCCAAGCATTTTTGTGCATTTATCTGCTTGGTCTTGTCACAATGAGAGCAAGAAGCAGCATCTGTAAAGGTAGGTTTGAAAGTCACTGGGTGTCCTTAGAAAACCTTCACTGAACTTTGGCCTGGGACCTAAATGGGTTTTTCCTGTATATTTTAACAGAAAAGTGAGTGGTATGCAAAACCTAGCTCATGCTTGCCACAGGTTAAAGGATGAGGCACTTTGTAAGGAGCAGCAGATAGTAGGGAAGTACCACCTCTTGGTCACATAGCAGAGGACAAATGATCAATTAACTGAGACTCAGTGGGGCCTTGAGGGACTCTGTCACTGTTTATGTCCACTAGGAAGTCATTTAATCATCATCTTATTGCCTTGATTTATTCACCTGGCTTATATGCCTTGAGCACACAAGGGATTGCAGCACCCCAGGAGAGCCCTGGGCCCATCCTGTGCACTAACCACAGGAATGGTGCTGGTAGCAGACACAGACTGAGACGTTTCTTAGCTCCAGAGGGAAAGGAGGGTTTCAGAAGCTGGAAGCACCCTGGCCCTGCTCTGCCCAGGAAGGATGGGACAGCTGGACCTGAGAGGGTGGTTTGAACCTGATTTTGTTCACACTTTCCCGCACTGTGCTGTTCCCCTGCTCCATCTCCCCATCGTGATGACAGCCTGCTCTGTCATTCCTGCCTCTATTTTTGGCCTTTCTTTCACAAGGCTAGAGAGAAAGAAATCAACATTTTTGACCAACCTGGAAGGCACATGGGGCTGCATTCAGACCACTCCATGCAGGCACATAGAAGCCCACCAAAAGACAAGGCTGACTCTGGCTCATGCACAGGCTCCCTTGCACCCAGACCGTGTTACTGCCGTTTCCCTTGCCTGCAAGACCTGAGAATGGTCTCTAACCCACTTTATTTAGTGACACAGTAGGGCCAGGGTCTCCTGACACTGCTCAGCCATAGGAAGCCATAGGCTGACCTGCAGAGTAATTAACTAATTGATCTTGTGAATTAAAGCATGTTAAGCAATGCCTGATCTCCTCCAGGAGCAAATAGCCGGTAGCTTCTTTTACCTTGCAAAGGTACAAATCAAATTCCAAAATTCAGTGAAACCGCTGGATTGATTTCCATGAACTTCACATGCTATTTCCACTTTTATTGCTTAAACCCCTGCCTCGCCTCAACGTTACCTTGGCTTTCTTCTTGACTTCTACATCCCAAACTACTTCTCCTTTCAGACATTGAGCGATCAGAGCTAAAGTAGCTTTGAGACACCATCTATGGTGAGTGATTGCAAGGAAATGACCTGTTTCTCCTGGCTGCACTTGAAGAGTAAGATCAATAAAGCAACATTATGTAACGTATCTATTTCGTGGTTAGTAATTTCACTCAGCTCAATAAAAATACAGCAAAAAAAAAAATAAAAGTAGGAGGCAGCTGATAAGAAGTGGAACTGCTAAGAGATGATCAACATATAGATATTCAAAAGGCTTATCAAGAGCCACCAGCTTATGAAGCCTTTTAACCTTTCAGAGTTGATATCCCCAAAGCTTTCTCTGAGCTTGTGTTTTCTTCCAGTACCCTCAAGGTTACGCTCACTGAATTGCTTGCTCTAAAATGGCCTCTTCAGTAAGGAGAGAAGACCAGGAGTCGAGATTTAGCTCTCCCGTTGACTTTGTGTGCTTTCAGGCATTTCTTGCTCTGTATGTGCAGCACAGAGGACTTGTGGGGAGTGAAGGTGGACTCTGTTCATTTGGAAACGTGGTTTATTTTTACTGTTCTTCCCAGAAAAGGAAAAAAGAGAGAGAGAGACGGCTCTATAGGCACTGGGGTGGAAACATTTTTCCAGTCTAAATAGCCATGGTTACTAAAACACCAGTAGGTGGTCAGAGGGTCTGATGCACTGTATCTAATGCAGACGTGGCTTATTTTCACTGGTGCTAAATTACCAGGACTGTTTACCCAGGCTAACCACTGGATGGGGACAAAGCAGGATAGGGCTGATTTCCCTTGCTTTGCTTTAGATGTCAGCCATGGGTGTTTGTGCATCTCAGAGCTGCCCCGTTTCCTCAAGGGACACACTCAGCTGCAGAGCATCCTGCCACAGTTCATCTGTGACTGCACCCCACACAGAACCTGGGTGGGCCTTGAGGTCTTATTTCTTCAGCTGCCAAAGACACAGGGTTTGGTACAAAACTGTTATGTATATGTGTATATATAAGTGAGCGTGCGGGTATAACTGTACAGCTCTGACTCACACCGTAGCGTTGTTAAACAGAATCGGAGCATCCCACCAGCTTCATCTCCAATTCATTTCCCACCATGACTGGTGTTTCTCTGTCAGCCTCTCATCACCACAATGAAGCATGTTTGTTGGGTTATTTTCTTTCATTCCTGGGATCAGATTTGCTCTGTGATTTGCCTTAACCTCATCATAGAAACCACAAAGCTCAAGGGGCCAGAGTCTTCTGCTGGCGTAAATCGGTGGTGTTTCTCTGGAGTGCAGAAGGGCCAAGAGAATCTCATCTGATGCCAATCGGTGTCACTGCAGGGAAATAAGGAGAGAGCCAGAGGGTAAATTGAAGAAGCCCGACTGGCACATGCTGGTCCTGGTCTTCTGGCCCTGGGAAGGGAGAAGATTCTGCAGACTGAGAGATCTGGGTTGAATGACAAGCCCCCAGTTTCCAGATTCTTCTCCAAACCATGTTCAGCCATGCTTCAGTAGCTTCTTTTGCGGCTGTCTGCCTTGTACAATGAATGGCTTCTTGAAAGCATTTAAACAAGAGCAATTTGGGGCGGGGGATATGAAAGGGGCGGGGGGGGGGGAGTCGCTCTTGTTTCTGGCTATGGTGGTGGTGTGGAAGGATGATAAGCATGCTGACAGGCTGGATTTTTCAAACCACAGGACAGGGATGAATTCAGCTGTGGATTTGGGTCCATTCTTAAAGGGTGTCAGATCATGATGTCTGAATCTCTGAGATTTGAACAAATTTAGCATCAGTGTTTAAAGCAAACTGTGCAATAGATGATTGCTTTTTTTTCTCTCCTACCCAAATTTTTATGCTGATTTTGTGTTTGCCTCCCTTTGTGTCATTGACAATGTCGGTGTGATCAACAAATGGAACTTTAAGTGCCTTTTGCACATATTTTGTAGGACTGGAAGTAGGAAATAAAGCCATTCAAAGTTACAGCTAATGTGTATTCCTAATTTACTCTGTCATCAGCAAAAGATGACTCAGGTTTATGGAGGAACAGGGGGAGGGGAGAGTGCTTCAGCTGGTGCAAATGGAACAGAGTCAGTCCTTGTTTTGCATCCAGGTAAGGATCTGGCCCTGGTTCTGTGCCAACAAGTCTGAACACAAAGAGGATCTCTGTAGGGGTCAATGCGGGCATGTGCTTGCCTGACCTGACTCAGCGCTTCCTAGGACGATACGGGCTCTGAGTTACCCAGATAAGCAAAACAATGGCCAAGCCAAAGGGTGAACTGACTGCCATCCCATGAACAGAGCTGGGTGGAGGAGAGGCCTGAGGTGGAGTAGAAGCAGACTATCCAGGAGGAAATCTGCATCTTTCCATTTGCCAGTTTTCCTGTTTCTGCTGACACAGAGGTGAATCGCCCATCCCTCTTGTAATTGCAATGCAGCCAAATCTGCTGTGTAATAGCCATCAGCACTGTCACTGGGAGCATGTATGGGTGAGGGTCCATAGGGTGTGCACAGAGACCTAGCAGACATGGGCATGCAAATCCTTTCCCAGCCTGGTGTCTAACTCCCTTCTACTCTGCTGACAGTGCCAGCCTTCATTATCAGCACTGTTAGTCCTCAAGAAGAACCAGTTAAGCATTGTCTCACTGCTGTGGCGGTAGCATTTGCTTCTTTTCTGGATTTCCTTGGTCAACCCTTTCCCCTTTGCCTCTTGGTAGCACCATTGTTCCTTACCCTACTGCTGGTCCTAAGCCCCCAGCTTTCAAAACAGACATCTAAATGAAGTGGAAGAATGCTCCATTAGGAAATACTTTCTTAGTGTTCAGAGTTAACACCCCATAGAAAGTGGACAGGAAAAGATCTGTAGTTCATGCTTCCAAAAACATCAGGTTGGGAAACCCATGTTTCCCAGAAAGCCTGCAGGGCAATCCAAAGCAGAATGAATTGGGAAAAGAAGGTTGTCTGATCCATAAAATCCCAGTATTTCGTGTCTCCTCTTCCAGCCTTTTAGCTGCAAGGTTGGGGAAAAGGAGTGTGACAGACACTGGAACAGGTCCCACACCTCCTACAGATCACCTGTTCATGGCTGGAAACATGGTGCTCAAGAAGGTAAAGCTGATATCTCTGGCTTGTTGGGATACAAAGAGGATATTTCTAGTGAAGACAGGTCGTGAGATGGCAGGAGATAAGGCCATTTTGGGGAGGGTCCAAGGCCTTAACTTAAAGCCTTGGGTTGGTACTTGAACCCTGGAAGAGGGCAAGGGTATGTACAAACATACAGGGAGGGCTGGCAGTGCTTTGATGGGGCAAGAGGCTGTTTTTAACCTGGCCAAGAGAGAAGAAGCATTGGGAACCAGGGCTGTTCCTCCAATCAGGGAGAAGGATGGACAAGAGAGGATAGATGAGACTTTGGCACTGCCTAAAGTAGCTCCCAGCTGACAGGACTTTGCCCTTACTATTAAGAAAAGATAGGCAGGGCAGGGATGAAGTGATGTCCTGCAATCCTCTATCCTGTTTTACTGCCAGCACGCTCCCCGGCACTGCTTTAGTTCTTACAAGCCTTCACCACCCCAAATAATGCTTAGGCACATTTCAGGTGTGCTGTGGGCTGTAGGAGGTGGTTTGGATGAGGCCACACTGCTTTGGGAAAAAATACTGTAGTCATATGGATGTGGGCGTTATCAAAGGGGACAGAGAAGAGGACCCAGCTGATTTATCTTCCCACACAGGGTTAGCTGATGCTTGTGGTCCTATGGGAGGGACCCCACACTGCAACAGGTCACACTCCACAGGTGCCTGGCTAGATCTCTGCTACAGCCCAGAAGCAGTGCTCTTTTGGGCCTCCCACCATCATCCATCACCCAGTACTCTTGGAGCATGGGGATGATTCTATCTCCACAGGAAGATGTATGGATGCCCCATTGCAATGTGCTCCAGGGTTGATTTGGCCTCTTTGCAGTGTGGTGCCATCTGTGTTTTTCGCTCCAGGGACCTTACTTCTCCTTCCTCTCCATCTGCTGATGAGGCATGCACAGCCACCACAGCTTTTCTCACCATGCTTTCCCCCACGGCTCTGAGGCCACGGCTGCCCTCAGCTCCAGGTGAGCAGCATGGCAAGCCCTCCAGTGTCTCCGCTCCATGCCCAGCAAAAGGAGGAGATGAGGGGGATGCCAGAACTGACTGGCTGGAGCTGGGAGGATGTCATGCCCCAGAGCTGCCTGCACCACACTGAGAGCTTAATGTGCTGTAATCACAGAGCTGGCCTTGTTGTAACGGCACCCCGACCACGCACAGCTCCCGGCCGCTGCTGGCAGTTCCCGCGCTCCCTGTCCGCAGTTGCTGCCGGGTGGTTTTTTTGGAAAGGATACCCCCACCCCAATCCCCGAGCAAAGATGGGGTCTGCAGGGAGGAGAGGAGAGGAAAGAGCAGGGAGTGGGGTGGTGTCCCATCTCGGCCACCGATGGTGCCGACCCTATCGGGCTGTGAATCAGGACATTAATCAGTGTTATGGGGCTTGGGACGGGGTCAGATACCTGTGGTTTGAGACGTGCTGGCAAGGCTCAGCATTGCCGGAGTCATAATACCACACACTGCTCATGAAAGAGCGGAGCTGCAACGTTCCAGGAGGCATGGTGCCGGGAGGGACGGGGGACGGGCTGGGGAGACAGCTGCTGATGGGAGTGGGAAAGGAAAGGAGAAGGGAAGAGGGGAAAAAAATAAAAAGAAACAAAGAAAAAAAGAAAGAAAGAGAAAGAAAAAGAAAGAAACAAACCCTCTCTGCAGGTTTCTTGGCTGCTCTGCCTATAGGAATATGAGAGGAGAGGGCTGCCTGCTTTATAACCTGCCTGCTGAGCCTTTGCCTTGCCTCTTGCATCCTCTGTGCAGGGAGTTTGCTGCACATCCCTTCCCACAAGTGCTGGCAAGAGAGTGAGGGTATGAGAGCATGAAAATTAATTACACCAACCAAGCAGGAGAAGTGGCAAAGGAGGGTCAGAAGGCAGGGCCCTAAACACTGGGCCTGGAGCTTGGGAGAGAAATAAATGGGATTCGTGTTCCTGGGAAGGGAGGACCAGAGGAAACAGAGCCCCTTCGTTGTCCCCGTGATTGAGGCTGCTTTGTTTTCCAAGGCAGCATGAAACAGGCTCTCAGGTGTGTCTGGCTTTTAGATGATATTAGGTGTTATAAAGTCTAAGGAAAGCTGTCAGGAGTTCAAGTTTGGGTCCACCTGGGAAGTTTGCAGAGCTTTCCATGCTGGTTTCTCCCCACGCATCACAGGATGCCATAGGTGAGCTCACAGGATGGGGAAAGATTGGGGGATCTGCTTTGACAAGCCATATGGAGACAGAGGGAGTGGAGAGTGTAAGGAGAGAGAGGGATCTGTGTTTGCAATCAAGGCCTGAGCATGCTATGAGGGATTCGTGGGGACACCTTGGCTACGCAAAGCTGTATTTTCCCTTCTATCTCTGCTGCCTGGAGGGAGGCAGGAGTCCCCATAGCAAGCAAGGGGCTGGCCATGACATTGTCAGACTTGTTTGGAAGTCAGATGAGATGGATCTCACATGCTTTTTGGAGGCCACAGCCTTTCCATCTCCAAGGGAGGGAAGTAACCCAATTTTTCTCCACAGGCAGCAGAGGTCCAGCAAGGAGAGACATGCTATAACAGACACCTAAAGAGGAGCAGATAAGACACCATGATGTCATTGATTTCTGCCCTACTCTCGGGAGAGGCTGGGTGGCAAATATGCATGATACCATTGATATCTGCAGCAAGGCAAACTGAATCACTGGATTGGACAGAGGCAGAGCAGCCCTTAGGAGACTCTGTGTCTGTCTACCAGGTCCCATCACTGCAGACTGACACAAGCTGCTTCTGCCTGTAGTCTAGGCAGCCCTCAGCCACCTCCAAATAGGAAGTGCCAGGCCACTCTACAAGGCAAAGCCCAGGCCTATTGGCTTAATGTTGTATCTTTCTCCTCTTTTTTTTTTTTTTTCTGTTCTTTACCTGTTTCTGTTTTTGTAGTCTTATTGTTGCATCTTCTAACCACAGCAGACTTTAGGCCATCCTCACTGTTTTTAAGACAATAATATTGCATTTGTGGAATCGTGGTTAGTGGCATCAGCAGGATGTTCTCAAATGCTTCCCAGTTTCCATGAACACTGTCTGCTCTGAATTTATTTTGCCAGTTGATGCCAACAATTGACCTTGTAAGTCTTTTCCCCTCGGCCATGTAGAAAAAAACCTTTTCAGCCTCTGCAGCACAATGGATATGTCTTTCTCCTCCTAATGAAAGAGGGTTGAAGGTAGCATCCTGTGCTGCAGTGAAGGACATCTTGTCATAGCAACCCATTTGAATGATTACAGGTGGAAAATATTTCCAAAATTATAACAGTTGCTTAAAATATCATGAGCTTTTCAAAAAGGGGACATTTTTATTTCTCTTCCTTTCCCTTCGCTTATCCTGGCACTCTAGAGTTAATCATCTCCAGCTTCTTTCTGCTGCCATGACAGGTAAATGCTTGCTTTTATTTCACATGTGGGCTGTGTGTCCCCAAACACATGACTCCAGAAGCTAAGGCTCAAAGAAAATCAGACTTAAAAAACACCAGATAAAGGAGTGAGAACTTGCAGTCCTGATGCATGGCTGGCTACCCATGTCCTTAAAGGGTAGGAGGAAATGAGTAAGAAAATACTATTATCTTCTTCCTGTGTGTCCTTCGGCAAGTCATCCTCTGGAAGGAGTTGACAAAGTAGACGTCTAAAGCGTTTAGGGAAGTAACTGAAAGTAAAAGCTCTTTTGCTGTTTTTAACGTACATCATCATCGTCACATCACTGTGTGTTAGAGGACAGTGTCAGGGCAAATTAAAAGAAAACAATAATCTCCTGTGTTTTTACTCCTCTGGGGATTATTGCTGTTTGTTTTGTTTGTATATGAATAGATGTTCTTCTGTAAATGTCTCCAAAGAAAATAGGTTTCATTTGTTCAGTGTTTTGTGGATGATTTGGTCTTTTGTTACATTTGTGGCGTTAAGAGTTAGGAGATCTTGACACTGAAGTTTTCATATTTTGGTGTGGGAAATATACCTTTGGAAACAGCAAAACCCTGCATTTTGTGCATGAATTAAAATTTAAAAAAAAAAAAAAAAAAAAGAGTCCTAAACATGACTAAAAGAAGACAGTCACAATAAGAACCCCAGAACTAAAAGTGGTTTCTGGGTAATGCAGAAACTGTCTTGGAGTAAGTGAGTGCAGGTATTACAAGTAGCTGCGTGAGCATCTCACAGGGAGATACTTAGGAAGCTGCTTTCTTCTTCGAGGGCTCCCGTTTCTCCTTGGCTATGTTGGAGCTGGAAGGTTTGAGAGTCAGTGACCGCCTCATGCTCTGGTCCAGATTCATCCCCCCTTCCCTCAGGAATCCTGGGCAGGAGAGTCCTCTTACCTACTCTGAGATGTCTAGGTGTCTACCTGGGATCTGTGGTCTGAGTTTGTCTGTGGAGCTCCAGCCACCACAGCAATAAGCCTGGGGAGAATTTCAGGTCACTCTACATAAGCAATGAAGGCTCAATTAATTTGCCTTCATGTAGTCATCTAGAGGCACCCAGGGTGTCCGAGATATCTGCCAAGGGCAGGTAGACATGGCACAGGACCATCAGGAAGTCATGGAGCAGGAGCTGGAGGCCAAGTGAGATACTACAGGGTATCAAGTTGAACTCCACACCTCGTTTCTTGTCACTGAACAACCAACCTCTGGCAAAACAAGATTTGGGATTTTACTCTCTGTGGTCAGTGGAGCAAGACAGAGACCTAAAAAGGGCGTATCACCCCTTACAAACACAGTCTGTCTTTCTCTGTTGACTAAGCTGGAGGGACTTACCCTAGGACAGTTCAGGTACGTGTGGTGGATTTTGGCCTAAGTGATTCTGCTATTCCAATTACTGGTCAAAACCTGCAGCTGCTGTAGTAATGCAAGCAGTTGTTACCAATAAAAATCCCTCCAAGACTGCATCAAGTCTGAGAATTTCATCCTTCCTTTCTGTCCAGAATATTTGGCTTCAAATCTAATGGTGTGTTTTAAATAAAATTTTTTAAATGCTTTTGTTGTGAAAAAAAGCCAGAAAACAGCCATTTATCTGGTAGTAAATAAATCTTCTAAATTCAAAGACCAGAAGGAAAACATCCACTTGAGCAGGGACTTCTGAGAAAATCATGGCAAGTCCCTGTCCCTGCCATCTCTTTGCATTTTCATGTAACGCTGAAGAGTGGCTGGTACAGTTACATCACTCTCCCATCCTCTTCAGGAACATCTAGAACCACAAAAAGTACCTGCTGTTTCAGGATGTACCCCTCTGGTTTTGAGTCTGCAGTCCTCAGCTTCATTGGAAGAGATGGACACTGTGAGGTTTGTGAAAGGTGGATAAAAATCCAGAAGTCTGTCATTCATAGACATGCAGTTTTGTTACAAGGTCCACACTTCCACCAAGAAATGGTGAAAGGCTCGCGGATGACAGAGAAAGTTTGAAAGCCACCACTCAGTCAATAGTTTCCACATTTCTGTGGCCAAGCCACCAATATTTCCTTCAGACCACCATAATTTGAATCCTCTGAACTTTAGTTTAAAATGCTAGTGTTTACTCTGCTTCTGTAGAGAAACGGGGGATCACTTGTCAAGATCTTGTCAGCCACTGGCTGTTGTGGACCATGGCATGGGAACACCAGCCTAGATAGAGACTGAGTGTGCTGCTGGCCTCTGTTGAACTGCAGACTAGGAGGTGGGACTAATCCCACCTTATCTAGCCTTTTAAAAATGATTTATTGACATTTATTCTATAGTCAGTATTTCAGTCAGACCTCTCATCCCATGTAAGGTAGTTTGCATCGCCTGCTGGTTGTTCCTGCTTTTCTTTGTGGTCTATAGAAAGAGCCTTGACCAACACGTTAGGTTAGATGCTTAACCTTTATATGGCTGAGGTTGGAGATGACTCCACACCGAAATAACCTGTGTGTTATTTCTGGCTCTGCCAATCACCCTGGGTGACTTTGAGAAGCCCCTTCCTTTTTTGGTTCTTCTATCCTTTGTCCGACTTGCTTCTCTAGGGTTGGCTTTCAAAGCATCTAGGTACTAACTGAAATCTGAGGGAGTTATCATCAAAACAACTTTACACCCTAATTTCTGGGCCCTGAGCCACAAGTGTCTTCAGAGGAGAAATGTTTTTTGCTGCAAGCCTGCATAAAGATAAGCATAACAGCAACAGACTCTTATCTGCAGCCTCAAAATGTTTGTCCTACAAATACTGATGTAAATTCTCTGTGCCTCCCACAGGAGTCACTAATACAGATCTATTGGCTTTAGAGTGGTGGCTGGTTTTGCTGTAGGCAAGCAGCCAAAAATAACATCTTCCTGTCCTCCCTCTCCAAAATCTATTGTGTGAATATAGTGTCTCATTTCAGATGGGGCTTCTTTGTTTTCGGTTGTGAAGGATCCCCAGAATGGAGGGGAGCACATATGCAGAGCGGTGCATCTCATGGACACTCTGCCTATGTCAACTCCTGTTCAAAGGTGTTTGACACTAGCAGAGCAATAGTGGATGATCTGAGGGGAAAATGAAGATGGGGGTTGGTGTTCCCCAGTGTCTGCTTGCCCCTGTAGAGGATGGAGTCTGGCCAGAGAAGCTTTCTGCTTTCTCATTGCTTCTGCTGCAAATCAACTCAGGATGGGAGGGAAGGGGGGGTGTAAAAGAATCACAGTTAATGGATTTGAGAGATCATTACAATGGGAACTGTTCACGACAGCCTTGTGGTTTCAGCAGCCACTCTGAAATAACTATCTTCCCCCTCCCGCTGCATCTGAGTGCTCACGGATATTGTTTCAGACTCCAGGTCAGCTGAGCAGGATAAGCTGAGCTTGTGCAGGGTATCAGTTTGTTTTCTCCAAAACTGTCTCGTGTGCCTGCTTATTTCTCATGAAAAAGTCTATGAAACTTTTGAATGTTTAGGAGGTGTAGCCTCTGGTAGCCTTTGAGCAAAATATCCCTCCTCATGCTGTTTTTAATAAGCAAATGCACATTTCATCTGTGGAACTCTTTACAGTAAGATTGAATTATGACAAGAGGTAGAGAAGAATTCAAGTATGGGCATAAAAATGGATAAAATTACCATTAATATGAAATTGATAACATTTTGGGGATATACTACAATGCTTTGGAACATAAGCCAGTCTGGTCTAAATAAAGGCCAAGAAGTTTCTTCCAATGGAAGACTTTAATAGCTGTGTATGACAAAATTTCTTTCACTTCCATCTGAAGCAGGTGGTGTTGGCTGGAATCAAAGGCAGTATGTTAGAATCCAAGATCAAGGGTATCACAACAAATCATGGTTTTGCAGGTCTTTCAGGCAGAGGTCAGAGACCTGCCAACTCCCAGGTAACAAAGCAGGGCATTTAATGTGATGTAGTCATGACAGTTCAAAGACTCCAGCAAATTCCAGAACTCTTTAAAGGAGAAAAATGCTTTGCCCACAGGAGAAAGTCAGAGACTAGTCCACTCCACTGCCACACTGAACTTGTGAGCTAATATTGGGGTCTTTATTTTGAATAACCCTCAGTGGATCATTCTTCCGTAAATCTGGCTTGGTCATGTCTTCAATCATTGCAAGTCCTCTGTGCTACGACATCTTGCAGCAATGAATCTGACTACATGTTACATGAGTGTCTCAAACCTGCCACCTCCTGACTTTAGCTGATGCCCCACAGCTGTGGGGTTTGAGAGGGCTCCTCAGACCACAAGGATGTGCTTAGCCTGGATCTACCTACCAAGGACCTGTCAGCACAACCTCCATCAAGATGTTGAGGACAATTAGAAGATTTTTGGCTCAGAGGTTACGCATCTGCCATAAGCATCCCTTTGGTTCATTGTTGCTGAGCAATCTTGTCACTCTTAGATAACAGAGTCCAGGAATAATGCTCTCTTAAACATCCAGAGAAGGAGGTGACTTTGTATCACTCTGGTAGGCAGTGACTCTTTGCCACCTCTTGTTTGGATTTCCACAGGCCCATGAAGCCACTGGTCAGTCCTCAGGTCAGTGGATTCTTGTTCGCCATCCATAGCTGCCAGCCTATATACAGCATGTCTGTATTTTGGAGAAACCCCTCCAGTACCTGCACGAGACCCCACAGTCATGGCAAGAACATGGCAAGGCATGTGCTTAGCATCAAAGTCTGACAAATCACAGGTCCTCTGCTTTTTATGCTGATTCAAGGTTGAGACCTTGATCCCTTCCTTCTGGAGGTTCCACATCCTATGTCCTGAATATCAGAGAAATACTTAACTTTGGCTGCAGACATTAATAATAACAGCATTCTTTGGTTGTCATAAAACTCTTTTTAGCAAGTGCAAAGGTCATCTGTGCAGACACTCGGCTGTGTCCTGAGGTGGTCCAAGGGCAACAGAGAACTCATGATCTGTGAGGCTGAGGAGAAAAGACGTCTAGTCTAGAGAAGATCAAGGGGACACATGGTTATAGCCTTCCAACACATAAAAGGCTTCTGCACAGAGGAAGAAAGAAAAAAAAATATTCCTCATGTCCCTCAGGGATAGGAGGTAATGACCTTAAATTACAGCAAAGAAAATCACATTAAATGTCAGGAGAAGCTTTCCAACAGAGGATAGTAGGGCAGGGAAACAGACTGCCTCGTGAAGAGAGAGAGACTTTCTGTCACAGAGAGTTTCTAAAACAGCTCCAGCACCTCACCAAAGTAATTGCAACAGCGCTTATTCTGTATTTGATTAAGAAAATGAACACGGTCCTTCCCATCAGACCTGTCTTTCTAACAGTTCAGCAGTGACATGATTTTCCCAAAGACCACCCAGCCTACCATCTCCAGCTTCCTCTCCATGCTCAAGGCCTGTTTAGTTTTACCTTCCTTCTCTAAGGCAACTTCCCAGCAGAGGATAGATCAAAGAAACCTGATCAGGATCTTCGGAAACCCCAAGACAATCCCCTCTGCACACAATTGTCTTTCAGGGAAGCAGAGGAGGAAGCAAACAGCATGTCCTAAATTAATTACTACATATTTAATGTGCTCCTGAAAGTTTGTTTTGCAGACGATGGTGATGACTGGAGGATGAGATGAGCTGACTTGCTCTTTTAATAACCCCAGCCCAGAATGGCAGCCCTCTAGGACAGGGAAGCCCCTCAGCCTGAGCAGAACTATCTAACGGACTAAGACATTGTTGTGAGACTCTTTCTAAGTGTTCCTGTCTGAAAGCAGATATCTGGGCTGTCAACAAAACCTTCCTTTCTCAAGCAGAACAAAAGCAATTTGCCTCCAGCGAGGCTGGGTTTCCTTTGTTATGTAACTGTCAGTGGTCTCCGAGTTTAATTGTGTAATTACATTCTCCACAGCTGGCTTCGGTTCAATGCGTTTCTTACTCACAGCCCTTATCTGCCAGGCTCTCGCACAGCATGCCAATATCTTGAAGACACCCTTCAGTGTCCCAAATAAGTATATGTGCATGGAGGGGGGAATCCACAGAGGAGCAGATTCCCAAGTATGCCAAGTGCAAGGATGAGCTAATACGAGAGGGTTGTTCAAGGGAATGACCAAGATGACAGCTGCTTTGCATCACCGGAGCCCTGCAAAACAGCTAATGCAGGCCAGCTGAATGACTCCCTATAATCTCCACTGTGTTTACTGTATTGGTGGTGGTTTATGGCATGTTTATATATGCTTCATATTCTGACTTTCTGGGTAGGCACATAATGCCACTGCAAGAGCATAGGCTTGTGGGAGGTGGCATGAACACAATGGGGACCTGGAGCAGCCTCCATTTGTGCTCAGGAGAGGTGATCTATGAGGAAATCTACATCCTCTGAATCTGGAGCTGATTTCTAGGTCTTGTTGATCTGTGTTCTCCAGACACACACATGGATCTGCAGACTCAAGCCCTCTAAAAGTGCTGCAAGTTCAGACTCCCAAAACATTAGATATTTTCTGAAAACTCTGGGCCATTATCACCTGTGTATGAATCCACATGACTGAGAGAACCAGCCCCCTCTGAACTGGTGCCAGTTCTGCTCCCTAGGTCACCAGTGGTTTTGGGAAATATCACCTGTCATGCATCTGAATAGTCCTGTGCACCATCTCCCCCAGGTTATCTACTAAATAAGTACACAGGCAGTGCAACCTATGTATCTTTTCAGTTTAATTAATGCTCCCACTCCTCTTTTCCTCCTTTTTAAGGGTTATTATTTCTCCTTCCTCCTGTTCTACCCAGGAAATGTTGCGATGCTGCCTTTCATAGAGCTCCCAGGAGGTAGAGTAGATCAATTTTTAATTCAATTGCCTTTTCTTCTACCATGGGCTTATCTAATAGTGTAAAGCACCTAAAAGAGGCAGAAGACTGGAAAGAGGCAGACACATTTGCTAATATCCAGAAGGGTGGGAAATAAAGGCAAGCCTGATACTGTATATTTCTGTCTGCCTTGAAGGCAAAGAGTGTATTATTTTCTTGTAAAAGTCATCAGGTTGGTAGATTAAATTGGCCTTGCAGCAGTGATATTTTTGTGTTATGCTCTTTAAAATTCAGACCTGCACCAGCTCTACACATGGCCTCTGGCAGCTGCAGGAAGAAGTGGGGCAAATGCTGTCCCAGCGAGTCTGCAGGCTTCAAAAACTGATCGTCACTCAACATCCTTTAGGTTTTCTTACTTGTTCATGAAGCACTTATGGAGACATTTAGCATCATGCAAAGCAGGTCTGCTACAAGAGGTATTCTGTGCATGTATACAGCTTGCACCTCAACAGCCCATGCTCAGTGCTCAGCTCACGTAGTGTAACTGGAATTTAGGAAGGATCGAGGAATAAACGTGCTCAGCAAACACAGAATATTTCAGTCTAAAGCTCATGCACAGCTTCAGCAGTCCCAGGACCCAAAATGTCCCATGATGAGCTCAATAAGAAAGGCCTAGTTTGACAGGCTTCATGCTTCAAGCCGTCTCTTTTCATCCTCATCCTAGAGCTTGCTCCAAAGACAAGGGCAATGACGCTCCTGTGTCACTGAGAAGGCTAGAGTAAAGGCTAAGAGAGAGTTCTTCGTCTTGCGAACTGATGGAAAAAACACAACTGCTCTTAGTGGGAGATCAGATCTGGCCCCCAGTAGGCCAGAGGTAGATGAAGCAATTTGGTCAGTGGTGATGAGACTCCAACTTGGGAGATGCAGCTCATGCAACTTCCCCCCCCTCTCATGCATGAGGGGACATGAACACAGTGAGAACAGGGACCTGAACAGAACAAGGACAGGGCATGTCTAGGGCATGGATGTTGTTGGGAGGCTGAACCCTTGAACAGGATGCCCCTGGATAAATGCAATTCCCCAAACCTGAAGCTGTGCCTCTGCCTGGTCCTTTCTTTTCCATTTACAACTGCCACACAGGGGATGTCCAGAATCCCCTGGAGACAGCAGCTGGAGAAAGGATAGAGAGATGCTCTGCACCCTCTCAAGTGATGAGGGGTGGAGGACATGCAGCGCCAACTGGATGGACAGCCTCCCTGCATACTTCCCCATAGGCTCTTCATGTTTTCCCCTGTCAACAGAAAGTTGCTGGGATGAATCTCCTGAGGAAGGACCAAGGAACCACATTAGAAGGGGATCCCCTGGCCCCCTTGGCAGCAATCCCCCTCTCCACGCCATAACAAATAGACATGGAGTCACCACCACAGAGGTGCTGTGTCTTGCTCTCCTGGTGGCATCCCAGGGGCTTTGTCTGGGTATCACTCTGACAGCAAAACATCATTTTCTGGCAACACGATTCTGATCTGTAGCAAAGACTCTCTTTGGTGCATATTTAGGTAGTCAGTAAAATATTTATGAAGCAGGATTGATCTGTTCTGCAGGCTGTCCAAGGGCAGGGAGGGCAGGGGAGGAGAATGAAGCAGAGTGAGGACTACAGTTGCAGAGGCTCCTACAGTTCCCTTGTGAAATACACCTTTAAACCCTCCATGAAATGTTTTCTTTAGAGGAATGCTCCCACACGCATGTGGGCACCCCAGACACTAGAACAAAGTTAATGGTTCAAACCAAACCTGTCTCAGAGGATTGATTTGCTGTGCATCTGGTACATGGTTAAATCGGAGGTACACATGTCAGTAATCACCCCAAGCAGTGGACCTGCAGCACCCGCCCACCAGAGCAGATCCAATTCATAGCTGTGGCAGAGAAGATGTAAGACCATGAGGACCTCCCCAGGCTTGTGTCTGGTGGGAGTCTTGTCTCTCTTTTCAGTGCAAAATGATTTGATCCTTTCCTCCCCTCCTCTTTTCTCATCCTGCAATCCACTGTACAACCCATTGCAGTATCAGAACCTTCCTGAGTCTCTCCACATCAGCACCTCTCTCCTGTGAAATGACAGCAGGTCCTTCTGCCTGAACGAGGTCCTGACTGGGACTGACACGTGCACTGGGGTCTTCCCGTCAGTCTGTGGTTCAGCTCCAGAGGCTTTTCTCCCAAAGAGAGAGGAGCTGGAAAGGGCTGTAGTATCTTCCAAACTAAGACACTTCTCCTTTCTCTAGATGTCAAAAAGATGAGCAGCTCTCTGACCTGGTCACCACAGCCCACACATCCATAGGCCATGGAAGAAATACCCAGCTGTGAAAAACCTCTCCTAAATTGAGCTGTCCCCATCCAGCACCAATTTCTTGAAGCTGGCTGAAAGCAGCCTGCAGAGACTAGCTCAGATGAAATATCTAACTTTCAGGTACTTTCAGTATCTGAAGCAGTATGGAGGAAACCCTATTCAGGTCATCATTGTGTTCACACAGCATTCAGCACAGCAGCACCCAATCCTGCCTGGGGATCTCCCAAAACACACAGAAAACACAATAATTGCCTGCCCTGATTGGTGCAATACTCCAGATACATTGCTCCAGGTCTCTGGAGAGGGAAAACTCATACCCAAGAGACCAACAGGCAGGAAGACTAATCTGCACAGCTTTTTTATGAAGAGCAGCCCTACAGCTCAGCAAAGGTTCCTGAGTCCCCTCTCTGTAGGTGGCCAAGAGCAGATGGCTTTGGAAACATACCAATGGAATGTTTCCTTTCAATGCCCAAACCATACAAAGTTCAGGGACTTCCTGAGCAGGACCTTTTTTTCCCATGGACATAGTGGAATTGAGTGGCTTTTTTTGTTTGTTTGTTTTTTAATCTGTCCAGCTTTCTCTTAAAATTTTATCATCCACAGTCTTTTGCAGCAAGAAGTTTTCCAACCTTACCAGAACTCATGCAGAGCTTTGCTGATCACCAAGTCAGGCTGGTAGGATAAGACAGAGAAAGCTGATTTCTATACCTGGCTTTACCACAGATCTACTGAGGGCTCTTGGGCACACACTTCTTTTCCCTAGGCAGCCAGGGCATCTCTGTGTTCAAAGTCACATGTGGGCTCTGGAAACATCCTGGCTGCCAACAGTCTAGATGGTCCTTCAGAGCTGCGCCATTTCTCACCACATCCCCTGCTGTACCCAAATCTGTCACTGAGCTCCATTTGACTTTCTGAACTAAACAGCCCAAATTTGTTTCACCTGGAGTAAAGAATGTGGCTGAGCTGAGTTAGCAATCTGGGTACACCTGAATGCCTCAGAAGTCAAAACACAAAGAGGGCATCAGCAAACAATATTTTGGCTCCTCTAAGGTCTGAAGCATGGGTAGACATCGCTACCCTGCCCCACAGCAGTGGTTTGAAACTGGGCTTGCAGAATTTCACACACCAGGTAATGAAGTGGGAGTCCTTGCCATGGGATGTTCTGAAGAGGGCTTAGAGGTACTGTGGAGGAGTCCACCTCTCCCCACCAGCTATGTTTTTGATACAGACTTCCCCATGGGGTGGGCTGAACTGAGCTGGAAGGACATGGTGTTTCCTTGGGGCTATGGAGGCAACCCTGCCACCCCATCCTGGTTTCAGTTTCTCCGATTTCTGAGGTTAAACAGTATGGTGCCCCCACCAGACACACAGGCTGTGAGAGATCCAGCCAGACCAGGGACCATGGAGCTCATTTACATGCTTTGTCACACAAGTCCCCCGGATGTCAGAGTGTCACAGGGCCATGGGACCTGGGTTTGGGGAGGAAAAGGGGCGGAAGAGGGTGGAGGAAGAGGAGCTGGCCCAGGGATCCTCTACTATCACCAAACTGGCTGTCACAATAGCAGCACTGTTGCCTCGTGGGCTGGCTGGGTAATGGGATTTCGCAGGGCTGTAAATCACTTTTCTGGCGGCAGCGTTCTCCTGCCCGTGTTGAAAAGGCTTAGGTTTCCCTCGAGCGGGAGTGATGGCAAGCTTGGGGAAGGGGGCGGAGGCCAGGTGCTGGAAACATTCAGTGGGGGCATCCCCAATCGAATACCTCTGAAATCTGACCCTGGCAGGGAAGTCGATGTGGTTCAACTGACTTCAGGACCTCTCTGCTGCGCCGGTGCCAGAACAAACAGCTGCATTGAGGATTCCTGGGCCATTAACAGTGACCATCCACACTGGGAATGCTTTCTCCTGCCTAGCCAGGAAGGAGGGAGGGAGGGAGGCACCACACACTGGCTTATGCAGCTCCCAGATGCTCGCAGGCAGCCCCAATGCTTGCACAGCATGTGCACGCCTGTGCACCAGGAACTCGTTTCAAGCATGGGGGAATGCAAACCCCCTGAGTGATGTGTGGATGCAAGCAGGCTAACACATGTCCAGACACTAAGGCACGTACTGAGAAGGACATTGGAACCCTCTCAGATGAGGACCCACACCCAGCAGTCTGGGCACACAGTTCTGCAAGGTTCCCAGTGTGTGAAAAGCAGGGACGTGATGGGGAAGGCTTTTCATCTCTTGGGAAGAGTTGTATAATATGGTTGCAATGGGTGTGGGGGGGATCTTCTGGAGGGACCTCCAGCCATGCCTAAGTCCTTGCGTCCCAATCCACAAGTCCATGAGTTGAACCCAGTCTGTCCCAGGGATCCTCTGACTTAGCTGCACTAAGTACTTGGGGACAGGATGCAACACTGAGAGGTGACAGCTCTGAGAGACGGGAGGCACAAACAACCCTGAAAGCATAAATATCTTCCTGTTAAGCTAGGTTGTGCTATTAGCTTCATCCAATGGCTCTTGGGCAAGAAGGGAGGAAAGAGGATGGAGGCCAAGAGCGTAAGGCACCCAGTGCTTCAGGTTTCTGCCTTGCAGTGAGAGAGAGCGGTCACACTCCAAGCATGGCCCAGTCCAAGAGGATCTGGCGATGGGTGGCATGTCCTCTGCAAAGGGCAGTAGGGTAACCGTGGCCTGGAGAAACAGAGAGCAAACAGAAGACTGTATGGAGATGAAATCGCTCACTGCAAGATGAAAATTAATTCGATCTATTGAGTGATGGTGATACTTGTACAGTGTTAAGAAAGATGCTGTAGTCCATCAGTTGAGTTTCTTCTTTCTGTAGGGTACTCTGATGCAACTCACAGTTGTGGTTTTGTTGGAGGGGTGTAGGAGAAGACCCATGTCCTTGGAAAGTCAGATGCACTGCCTGGTCTCTCACAGGACGGAAGAAGAGCCCTCACTCACAGCGTGGGAGATCTGTGTCTCTTGGTCGCCCCATCGCCTCCCAGCTAACCTTGCGTGCACCAAGCCCAGGTGCACACGGTGATGGTATCTCGGGAGGAAGTTAGAAAGCCCGCAGTGACCCGGTTGTGCTGCACTCAAAGTGCACTTGCTGGTAGAACAGCTCAACTGTGTTTCTAGTAACCCTACAAACAGGCCCACAACATGTGCTTAAACACACTGTTTATACCCACACAGGCGTATACGGACACGTTATCTATGCACAACACTCACTGCACATAAAGGAGATGTGTAAAGTAGGTCAAAGGAATCCTGTCCTAAAAGCACCTGTTTTCCCCACCTGAATGTGTGATGAAGATGCTGCCCAGTGAGTGTCTCTCCTGTGCTGATGCTATGTGTCATCCTTGGGGTTCCCCTACACCAGCCCAAAGGGTAAAGGGCTCCCTGCATGGTGTGTGCTCATCAAAATACCCTTTGTATCAGCTGTCTGATGCAACACAGGTTTTGTTCCTCTCTGGGTTTTGCAATAGTGGGGTGAGTTAATATTTCCACACTTTCTGTAATGGTGAAAGGACACGGTCTCATGGTGTCTCAGCCACCAGCAGTGATGCCCCTTGGGCTCTCAGTCCCTGGAGCAGATATATACATAGACCCATCAGCTTCCTCACCTGCAGGTGACTCCTCATGCCCAGTCATGGAGCAGGAAGCAGGTGCCCAGTGTGTGAGATCATGTTGTCATGGAGGGGAGGAATTCATGCAATGGGGTTGCCTAGGGAGAGTGGTGTCCAGGGAGCAACGTTCTACTGGCCATCAAGCCCCAGCACTGGCTGAAATGTGGCACAGTGACTCCCAAGTCCCATGCATTTGGGAGAAACATGGGCCAAGAGCTGGTGAGATGTACATGTGAAACTTGACAGGTTTTATATCCCCTGTATTGGAAAACACAGATGACACAAAGGCAGGATAGGACGTGGATGGTGGGCTACAACACAACAGGACCCCTGCTTCATCTTGCTGTTCAGAAAGGGGGGTTTCCCTGCTCTCTGGGGCAATGGGGAGGCTCTTACTCACTTCACATTACTGCTTTACCATAAGCTGCCTGTGGGATCTTGGGCAGATCCACAGCATTATCAGGATTGCTTGTTTCTCTGAGTTTCAGCATTCAGCAAGCTGCATCTGGCATGCGGGGTTGTGGGGAGGAAGAGGGACTTCAGCTCTGTGCTTTGATTTGGGATATACGGCCTAGTGTTCAGAGGAACCTTGCTAGAAGGTCCAGATACTGTGTTCCCAGTCTGTGACCCAAATGCACATCCCATTCCCCAGTGCCTGGTTTTCCTCACCATGCTGGCAGAGAAAACCGCCAAGGACCTACTTTTTGTCATCTTTTTTGTTGCACGGATCAAAGGGAGAAGCCAAAACCTGCTAAATGGCTGCTGCCAAGGTGCAAGCTCTTTCGAACAACCAGTCCTTTCCCAATTATCCCAGGATGGTTAATACTGTGTCTGTGACCTGTGACATCCCAAAAAAGCCAGGGCAGATCAAACACCTGCATTTCTGCAGCTATAGCCAGAACACAGAAAACAGGGTTGTGCTACAGCAGTGGCTGCAGCTGATCTAGTAAGAAACCAAAGAGAGTGTAGAGATGATATGTGATCTGGTGCCAAGCCTGCCAGGACAAAAATCACTACCTTCAAACCATTCTTGTACATTTGAAATAGCTCTTTGAGGTTTAGGGGATGCTGATGCAATGGCAGTCCCAAAATCAGAGCTGGCTGTTCTCCAGGCATCTGCTTTGGAAACACCAGGGTGTAAAAGGAAAAAGAGAGAGAAACAACACCAGAGTTGTTTTCCAAAGCCCTTCAAGTGTGTGTGTGTGTCTGTCTGTTTGTGTGTCACCTGTGGGGCAGCTGTGCAGCATCATTTGCAGCCCCCAGGCTATCACAGATAGTTCCTGTCTCTCTGTCTCTGCACTCAATAGCTATTATTGATGGGCTCTGAGTCAAACGACTGGCAGAACCCTGGTCTCCTGTGGATCCTGGGACACAAGCTTTTCATGGCCTAGCTGTGCTGGGAAAGGATTGCTATCAAGTCTTTCAGACAGCACCTCCCTGCCTTCCCATATCCATCCCCATGGACAGCCCTGGTCCCCGAGGGAGAGAAGCACCCCTGTGGAGAAGCAGTGCTGAGGAAAGTCCAGTCTGCAGCCAGACCCCAGCTCTCTAACTGTTTTTGCATTTTTTATTATTGGCCATAGATGGCAGCAAACGTCTCAAAGCATCCCACTGTGTTGTCTGGCTGCAGCTGGGAGCTGCAGGAACAGAAGCACAAGACAGGGAAATTCCTCCATCCCTTTGCTGTACGGGCATGGTGCCTTCTCCAAAGGGACAAAGGAGGGGAGGTGCAGGTCACTAGCTGTTCCCCATCCAGGAATCTCTGGCAGATTAAGTCTAGTGGTCACTAGTGAGCAAGCCCTGGACCTCCTCCAGGCCCCTATGCTCCAGGGTGCCGGGGTGAACTGGAGGACTGTGGAAGGAGCCAGGTCCTGGAGATGACAGGACAAGGGGCTAATGGACCTGGAGTGACAGGAAAAGGGAAAAAGGTTTTAAACTGATTTAAATTGAACATAAGGAAGAAAGTTTTTACAATAAGGATGGTGAAACACCAGAACAGGTTGCCCGGAGAAGTTGTAGCTGCTCCATCATCAGAAGTGTGTAAGGTCAGGTTGGACAGGCCTTTGAGCAAGCTGAACTAGTGAAACATGTCCCTGCCCATGGCAGGGGTATGGACAATCACAGCCCCAGGATGGTGAAGGTCCTGCAACAGGGCAGGAGGAACAGCAGCAGAGAAAGGGCCTTGGTTTGGTTCATTTTGACAGTGTAAATGCAACCATTGTGTCCAGGTATAGAAAAAGAAGACAAAACTGAAGGCTTTCCATCTGTAGATCTACATACCCACCTCTGTACCAAAGCAACTTTGACTTTACCAACCCCATTTTCCAGAAAGACTACAATCATTCCTGCTCTATGGGAACTTAAGAAAAGTCAGACAGGCTCAGGCCAAGTCTATCCAGCCCCAGGCCCCGCTTCCCATAGAGGATAGTCACAGGTGCTTGGGAAAAGGAATAAAAGACAGAGTTGTTGGGAGTGATCCTTCCCCTTCTCCTGCCCCAGCTGCCATTTTAAGGCCCCCAGCTGTGGAGGCTGCATGAAGCCTCATGGTGTTTCACAGCCGTTCCTCCGTTCAGTTATTATTTGTCTTAGCAGGAGTTTTGTGTGTCCTGTTTTCAGAGTGAAGCCATCCTTTTCCATCAAGTCCCACCCATCCCAGCCTGGTGAAGACCACTATTCTGCTCTGCAGTCTCAAGGAGGGAACAAAGGATAGACCTGAAGTCCATCTGTCTGTCTCTCTGGCATCCCATGCAGGTGCTGGACTTGCTGAGGGAGGCAGGCTGGGTCCCCTGTCACAGCACTACCCTCACATTTGGGTATGGGTTAAGGCTCCTGGTTGGCCAGACTTGCTGGATAGCCTTGGTGGTGTCACTTAGCCTCCCTCTGCATCTTGGGTCCTTCACTTCCTATTCCTGCTTTACCTCCAGCGGCAGCTTTGCAGGGTTAGAGGTATCTGTGCATCTCACTGTCCCTGGTGTTTCAAGCTATATTATCTAAGCAGAGAAACAAACACCTTCCCAGCCACTTCACCACCAAGGAGAAAGCACTGCAAAACCTGTTGTTTCTCACTTTGCCTCGAGTTTGCTGGATTAGTGGATTCTCTCCCTCCAGCTCTTTGTTCTGCATTTTGTTAGCCAGGCTCCAGACCCATGGGTCTTCTCCAGAGCCTTGGAACGCTGTTTCTCTGCCAGGTCCCCTTCTCTTTGCAATCCTTTAATTATCATTTCAGGAGCATAATCACCCAGGGGAGAGAGAGAGAGAGCAGAAGGGAGAGATGGAGTGAGCTAGAGCATGAGTTCCCCCATACATTTCCCTCCAGAAGCACAGAAGAGGAATGCAGTGGTTCTATAGGTTGGCTCATGCAATTAGCACAGCCTGTGTAATTAGACCAAGATAGATGGTGCTGGCAAGGAAACACCTCATCAGTCTAATTTCAAACTGTTATAAAACCAGTGAATGGAAAATTGAGAGTGCCCATTTGCTTCCAATTGAGAAAAGTGCAGGGTTAAGGTTGGTCCAAAGCTCTACCTCTTGCACACACATGCGTGCTCACATGTGGCTAAATGAAACCAGAAGGGAGCAGTGAATATACAGCTGTGACAGATCCTTTGCCTTCTCAGGACACAGAGATACTGAGGATTCAGGGAGCAGTGTCAAAACCCAAATCAAAACATTCTTTGCCTCACCCCTTGTTTATTTGGCTACACTCTTTGTTTATTTACTTATTTTCCTGCTCCACATCTCCTCTTGATTAGGATTCCCATAGGAGGTTGAGCTCCCCCATGCTGGTTAATTTTGCATGCTCTTTTTACTCCAGAGAGTTTACTGTCTGAACAACAAAGGCATGTGCCAATGGTCACCCCATGAGTCTGTGTCAGACGACAGAGCTGGCTCTCATTCCTAACTGTTCTCCTGAGCTGCAGGTCTACACAGTATTCGTCTTCCCCTGATCCATTCATTTGCCTTCTTTTAATTCATCCCTTTCCCAGCTTTATGGCTTTTCTCCCTTCTCCCAGTGCTCCCCACCATCGCTCAACTCTCTCCTCTCCCACCAAGCTTTTCCTTTCCACCCTTTTTCTGTCCCCAGCTACGTCAGGGGCTGGACAGTCTCTTACACTGCCTGTGTGTGCTTCTCCGATCATGTCCTGTGATGGGATAAAGGTGGCTGTCTCTGCAACTACTACATGGCTCGGGATGGGGAGGGGCCAGAAAATTATGGGTCCCCAAATTAGATTCCCCTCCTTTCCCTAGAAAGCAACACTGTGTTTGTCTCAGCTTTGATTTTTTGCTTCTGGGTAGACCTCAGTCCCCTGTTCTAAGACTCCTGTATGCCAGGGCCAAAAGCAAGACTCTGAGGTGGTGTAGTTCAAGTAAGATATTGCCCTTTAAAGCACAGGAATCAGTTTTGTGCTGAAATGCCTCCAGCTCAGCAGGACATCTTCCCAGAATCAGGCGAGACACTCAGTGTCCTGTCCCAGCACCGTACACAGGCTTTTGGAACAAAATCCCACCCGGGCAGCTCACTCATCTTTAGGTTTCATTGCGAACTCCTGCCAGGTCCAAGTTCACATGTGCCAAGTTCACTTAACCTTTTGTGCTCACCAGGAGACTACTTGTGGGAGGACAGAGAATGGGGAGCATCTTTTTAAATAGCTCATAGCTATGGCACTTGCCATCTTCTCTTTTAGAAGCCCCTGGAGAATGGTGTGGAAAAGCAGTGTGTATGTCTGGGCCTGACAGGTTGGTGCAAAGGGAGCAGGCAAGTCTATTTGGGACCCAGATGAGTCTGTGCAGTTGCTTCGTGTTATTTCTGTCACGGGAAAAGCAAAAACCAAAATGGGTGGATGCCATTTGGTGTCTCCTTGATGATTCCTCCCTAATCCAAGCAAGACGTGAGCTCATGATCTCCAGGCTGGTTCCCCTCACTCCAGGAGTGACAGACTGAACTGCATGCCCAGAAGGTCTGGCTAGGGATGATTTTGTCTGGTTTTCTAGAAGCTATTGACTTTGAACCCAAATACCAGCAGAAACCCCCAAAATGAAGAGGGAAGTTCATACCTGACCTTGGGGAGAAAATCATCAGGATTCAAGTAGTACTATCTCAATTGCCCCATGGCTGGGAATAGTGGGGATCATTTTGCCACAGCACTAGTCAGGAACACAAAAATAATGATCCGTAGATAACTGTTGTCCATTCTGGAGGCAGAGAGGAGGGTAAGGGTTTATTTTTAGCTGAGAATTTCTGGAATGAAAATTGCATGGGTTCTGGGTTTTGCTAGTATATGTTATTGCATACATATCAACCCACACTCAGGCATTGCAGTCCTCAGAGCATTTTCTTCACTGTGAAAAGGCTGAACAAGTTGTTGGTTAACAAGGACACCCATTAGTGGGAGACATGCTCAAGAATATGTTTTCTTGAGGGCAGATGTCACCCTTGGCCATTGAATTGCTGTCTTTCTTGACAAGGGACTGCATCATTTTGTCCTCTGGCTGGCCAGCCTTCTAAACTAGGAAACATTGGGATACACCAAAGAATGCCAGTGGTGTTTTACTAAGGAAGGCTTTTCCATCTAAACCAACATCTTGAAGGCTATTTGTAGACCTGAAGGCATTCTCCCCCACAATGTGGAGAGGTATCAAGAGTCTTAAGTCAAGATCTAGTCAGCTGAGCTTTTCCCAGTAGTCAGTGTAGGCTCCTCCAACAGCAGTCATGATTTAGGATGGGCTGAATCATCCTCCAGAGCCCATCCCTTGTCTTTTGTGGTGGATAGGGACTGCCACAAAACTCTGCTCCTAATTTAGGTGCTGTGGTAGATACAGTTAGATGAGAAGCATCTGAGTTGTGGCAATGGTGTTTTTAGAAGGAAACATAAACCCTACATCTCTATGGCTTGTCATTAAAGTTACATGCAAGCTAAAAGACCCAATTTACTCAGGAGAATTATGTTTCCCACCAGTAAATCCTTCCTGGTTCCTCAAGGCACTGGATCACTCTTTCTCACCTCCCGAGCTATGTGCTGCACAGCATGGTCCCAGATTTCCCACACACATCCACAGCATCTACATGGCATCAGTCTTCTGCCATTTCTAATTGTTCAGAAAGTCTTACAAAGTGCCTCAGTTGAAAGTATTTCTCACAGCAGAGGGACCTGTTCATTAGCATGGTACATGCCAACTAGATGGGCTGTGACCATCAGGAGTCATGATCTCCTGGTCATGATCCTCTTCTGGGATGTCAAGAGGTGACCAAATCTTTCAGCGTGGATTGAATCACCATCACATTTGGTGTGGGGAAGTAAAGTGCTCTTGGACCAATGCCTAAAGTGAATGGTGTTGCTATCAGTTTTCCTTCTCAGTTCCCACTGAAAAGGATAAATTAGCTCCAGAGGGTGGGTGAAGGGGCGGGGGGAGATAAGTGGGACAGGAAACATGTCCATCCTCCGCTCAGGTACTGTGCAAACATAACAAGGTCCTGAACAAACGTTCACCGGGCGCCTCTTGTGTCTCTGGAAACCTGAGATGCATCCTCTCCTGCATGAGGAGTGAAAGTTGTTCCGGTTTGATTTCATCCCTCCTCCATCTGCTTTACTAAGTTTGGCCCTGCTTATAACTAAAGACATTTGGCTTCTGTCTCGGGCTGTCGACCGTGTTGATAGAAGTGGTTTCCTGTTGCAGGTCTTTGTTTCTGGGTGACCAGCTTTCCAGATGGCAGAGGCCACATTTCCCCCTCTCTCCTTCCGAGGCCTGTTTCCCTTCTCGTTACCTGCCAATTAGGACTCATTACCCACTGGGGACAGCTGCTTTGGGAGTTAGGAGACTGTGACTGCAGGGCTGAGTGTCTTGTGGAGGTAATCGTGGGATGTCATTGCTCTTGCTGTGCAGTTCTCACAAGGAGAACAGAGGGCTTTCTCAGCTGAACCCAGCTGTGGTCTTTTTACCCCAGATCCTGTCTTCAAAGTGGCCAAAAACCAGATGTTTCAGAAGACGTGGAAGAAACACCATTGTAAATGTATGTGGTGTAATGTCCTTCCCTCTCCTCCATCCAGGTTTGTTTTCTAGTCTCCAGGTCGTGAATAAAAGCCTGAATCATGAGGGGTTTCCAAACTGTCCAAAAGTGTTTTGTTTTTTTTAATTTGGTCTTCTAAAGAAATAAGATTTATTTGGTTACATGTCTACATGTGTGTGTGTGCATGCATTTATTTTCCTTTGCAACTGTAACTTTTAAGGAGTTTGGAATCTTTTGGAAAACTTTAAACAAACCTGACTTTTAGTCGTGGTTTTAAAGCCAGCCAATGCCTGCAAGCTCTTTAAAAATCAGCCATCATTTAGAGGAAAGCAAATGAACCAGTTGGTGACTTTGCAAACTTAAAGTTGAAACTTGCATTCAGCTTTATTAACGAACAGGGCATCCAGAGTCCCCAAAACGCCCAGTTAGAGAAAACTAGCATTCACTACATCCACTATTTATTCAATGATCTGTTAACATGAGCTATTCTGGGATACAAAAACCAGAAGGCTTTTATGTATAACTCAAGACAGAATTTCACTCGGTTATTCCAGCACAAAGCCCATTTCTCGCAGTCGAGATGCAGTGTCTCTTTTTCAGGAGGCATCAAATCTGTTTTTTCAGATGGAGAGTAGTCTGTGCCCTGTGCTAAATTTAAGGTGCAGACACATGCATATGCATCAACAAAAAGTCACAGGACTGGGTGTGCACCAAAATGCCCAGTGCTCCTCTGAGTATTTCTAACTGGGGAAACAGTAATTTGATATTTGCACGTGCTGATAGCCGTATCTGTCTAGACGTTAGTGGATACAAATCGTGTATTGTGATTGTGAGAGCACGGGTATTCTAAACCAGTCTCTCAGTAAGAGATCCTACCCCAGCATAGTCCAGCTGACGTCAGTGGGGTGGCTCAATTTACATCGGCCAAAATTCTGGGTCCATTTGCTGTGCCTCGGTCAGTTCATTGGGGCTGCCAATGATGGGAGAATTTGCGTCATTCAGCTGTGGTAGGCATTGAAAAATAGCATGAAGGACTCCAAAGAAATGCAGCACTGGTTTTCCCAGCTTCAGGATGAGAAGCAACAAAGGGAAGATGTAAATGAATGATGTCATACATTTGCATGAGCCCTAGACTTGCTGGGTTTGGGTAGCTCTAAATCAGGCCTGGAAATCTGTTGCATAAATACTGTTTTTTCCCTGATGTGTGACAGGCAGTCCAACTTCAGGTGTGCCTGAGATGACTACCAGGGGCCAGCCTGCTCTGTGTATGGCCAATGGATTGATTGATCTTGATTGGAGTGGTAACTGGCTGGAAGGACTCTCCCCCCAGTGATGGAATCAGCCTGGGGAGACAAGCTGATTGTCATGGTGTCTCTTATGTGTCTGGAGACAGGTGTGATGAACCCAAGCTGAGCAACAACCATGAAAGGTCAGCAGGAACATGGGGTCACAGCTTTGGTGTAAGTGCTGACACAGTCAGGCCTAAAGTGCTGAACAACATGAACAGAAGTTGAAGGTTGGGATCACAGAAGATTACATATGGCCACTGCAGAGTAGGGTCCCTAGCAAACAAGATCACCCCAAACAGATGTTGAGTGGGTCACCCAGTGATTGCTGGGAAAGCAGTCCAACACGGGGCATTTAGTCAGTAAAGCCAAAAACCGAGACAATAAGGTCTTAGGCTAGTGATGACAAGTTGCATGCATCCTGTTTCCAAAGAAAGAGCAATGGCCTTTTTCAGTGCAATACTGAACCCAGAGCTCCTGGCTGCATCTTTAAAGACTGTCCAAAAGTCAAAGTCAAGAATATTCCTTGATGGCAGAGATGGAGGATTTCCAGAGCCAGAAATACTCCTTTTGCCTCTAATAGCTAAGTTTCCCTTCCCTTTTCTTCCCACTGATAATGACAGTTCACTTGCAGAGCATAAATGCAAGCTAAACCTCCTAACTTCAGGTTTCTTTTCACAGTTTTGTTTTCCATTTGCATATAATCGTGACCCCATAGTTCTCCAGTCTCACCTTCCTCCTCCATCTCACAGCTCTCCAGCGTCCTCCTGATTCTAACGAAATTCTTTCCCCTCTGCCTCTTGTTGACACACAAGTTTAGCCTCCAAATCAGGATGTGAGCAGGCACTGTTTGTCGTAAACCCTCCATCAACCTCACCCCACAAAGAATCTGTTTTCAAACAGACAAAAACTCATTAGCTGTTTTATGGGCTTGTTGATGCACACTAGTGGCTGACTTGTTTCTGAATCCAAAATGAATTTCTGGAAAAGGTTTCAGCTGAAGAGAACTGGTGCGGTTAAATACAGCGAGAAGTTTTTAGTTGTTTTTTTTTCTTCTTCTCATAATTATAATCTGCCTTTGTACATGCTGAAAAGATCAAGTGTAGTGGTGAGGCTTGGCTGTGAGGGAGGGATCACCAAGTCATTTGTCCTGGAGCAGGATATGGGGTGTTGAGTGCAGGGGTCACCATCAATTGCAGGAGAGCCTGGTGATTAGCAAAGTGGATTTTGCACAGGGCAAGCAGCAGCAGAAAAAAAAAAAAATCTCAGATCCAGCCAGGTGATCTGCTATTCCCCACCACAGAGCTCTGGCTCCGGCAGATAGAGTACTGGAAGGAAAACTTTGTTGAAACATTTGTTAAGGAGGCTATGACTTATCTGGAACATCTGTCCCTGCGTAAGCCATGTCTGTTGATTTTATAAACTCCAAGAGCGGTGGTTAACAAAAAAAAAAAAAAAAAAGAAAGGGATTGGTATTTTAAACAGCTATTCTGAGACAGACAGATGGAGAGGATGCAGAGGTGCAGGAGGAAGGAGAGCAATTCACCCACCTCACTTTCAGTGACAAGGGTGGGAACCACTCCCTCTGAGCTCATATCCCAGGCTCCCTTTATAGCCACTGAGGAAAAACAGGCACTTTTAAGGCATGATTCATGTGCCCTGTTTACGTGTCTACTTTAGGAGGAGATAAATCATGCCTGGCACTCCAGTCAATGCAATGACAGCTCTAGTAAACTAAACACCGCCAGTGCCCAGACACCAATTGGGACTTTTCCTTAGTACTAAACTCTTCTCACCTCCAGCAAAGGGTGGCCCCATCCCAGCAGCATATCAGGGTTGGTGCTTATCCTACTGCTGAGCCATGCTTAGGAGTAGTCTGAGAAAGCCTGAGCCAAAGGTGTGCCGGGGACTGGGCAGCCCATTGCTCCAGTGCCTGCTCCAGGGACAGAGGGGTTCCCCAGCAATAACTTATTCACTAATGAACACAAATACCATCTATTTTAAGCAGATCTCCGCTGGCGCTGAAAAGAGCCCAAGGTGGCTAGTTCCAGTGGAGACATCTGCATTTAGTCAGCCGAATCCTTTCTAAATGTTGTTTTAAAAGGCTGCTGGCAATTTATAGTTGTCTGATTTTTTTCTTTTTTTTTTTTTTTTTTTTTTTCCAAAGCACAGTAACAACTGTGAAGACAAGTGTGAAAGCAAATAGAGGAAAATAATACATGCACACAAACGCAGAGATACACACATTCCCCTATGGTCTGTGTGTTTTGCACTCCCAAAGGCACTTTGAGATAGATTACTTTTAAAAGCATCAGGCCAGATTATCTGGAGAAATTTATTCTGATTTTCCAAAGGACCTTTAAGACTGAGATTTCAGAAGAGCTTTGCTTTTGCCTCAGCACCTCAGTAAGATTTGAAAAAGCCATTAATATCCAATGAGCCCCAGCGTGGGATCCCTGGTTGCATTTTCCCAAGAGCATGGCATTCAGTGTGCTAAGCTTGTTTTAAATCACAGATACTCAAGGTAGCTTGGTGCAAGGAGGTTGAACAGCCTGTCCCAGCACAGCATAACCACGCTATTCCACAGCCCAGGATGGTAAACTCACCATAGGGTTAGCTCGACCCCAGCTATGCCACACCAGGGGCACTGGCATCTCTTCTCATTCCACATCATAGACATGCCCAGGAGAGCCATGACCCCCTCCACAAACCCCTCTGAGATCAGCAATGCCTTTCCCAAGCAAGAGGGATGCAGACAGTGGCCCCAAAAGTCTAGCCTATTGATCCCTGGATATTATTACACTGCATATTGTTGATAACAGGACAAACGAGCATAATGAGCAGGAATACCTTTAGGCTGGAAATTAGAAGGAACGCTCCTAAGAAACGTAAAAAGTTCCTGAACAGCCTTCCAGTCAAGCATCATGGAGATGAAGAAGCCTAAAATAGGCTAAAATAGAAGTCTAAAATAGAGTGTGGCTGCTCTGTAATAGATGAAATGCCTGGATAGCCAGTGGCCAGACACAAAACCCCAAAGCCCTTTCCGTACTCAATTTGCTCTGATTTCAGGATTAGTGTGCAGCCTATCATAGAATCACAGAATGGTTTGGGTTGGAAGGGACCTTTAAAGGTCATCCAGTCCAACCCCATCCTCTTTCTTTATGCATCAGAAGAGATTGTAGGTCTTTTCTTACTGCAGCTTGCATAGGGAGCAGAGGCTTTGGTCAGTCAGTCAGTGTAAACGTCACCCTTCCTCTGAATTCAGATTGGGGTTTGGGGGATTCTGTGAAGGGATTGAATCCAGAAGGGATTCCCATCCTACCTGCTCATATGCAGACAAACACTGGCTTATGCATACACAGATGTACATATACACAGATGTACACCGACATACACACAGACCTTTGACCCTGCATGCACTTGGGGGCAGGAGAGGCAGCTCTCAGGGTGCACATTGAGCTAGGGATGGGAGCCAGGAGGTGGCTGGTGCTGTGATCCCACAACCTGGATATCGCTGTGGCTCTAGCCACTCCCTCAGGTGTGTCAGTAAAAAACTCTTAATGCACCTCCTTTTTGTGAGAGAGATGGTTGAGGAGCTCCAGGTCCCCCTGGGTATGGTGAACCCCCACAACTAGTATTGCTACCTTGCAAAATGAGAGCAATGAGCAAGAGGAGGGGACTCCAGCTTGAATTGAGCTGACCTGACAGTGAGCTAAACTGGAGAACTTCTATAATTTTCTGCTTGGGGAATTATAGACTCCATCTCCCCCATTAACATTTTAGACCAGAAGAGACTGATTTCATTTTGTTGAGAATTTTTGCTCAGTTTTTTATTTTATTGTGGCTGAAGCTAGAAACTAAACCCCTTTTGAACTGCACATTTGATTTCTGATAAAATCCAGGATTTCACTGTGCACATTTTTGTTAAGAACCAACGCAGACAGTGGATGAAATATATTTTTAAATAGCTCTGGTGCTGATGAAGAGAGGGCTAGAGATGCATCTCCATGCTACTTTCAGAAAAACCTGAGTATTTATATGCACCTAGACTGACACAGAATAATGTAAGGCTTAATCTTAATTTCAGGGGCAGGGTTGGACTACCCATCACCTTGTCCCATTGGACCATTGACCTACCAGTGTTGAAAAAAAACCCCACCGGTCATTTCTTTAAGGCCACAAGGGATGCTGTGATTCTTTGCTGTATTTGAACAAGCATCTCTTGAAACTCCCAGTGTCTTGGGATATGTGATGCAGCCAGGCTGAGATGGGGAGTGGGCCTTTTAGCTGAATTTGTTTCCATTTAGACTCTCACCCTGGGGCAATTATGCATTGCTTCTCGTGATGATTTCTCTATTAATTTGAAATTTTCCCTCTGATGTGGTTCAGCCCCTTTTGCCCAGGTGTTGCTTATCTTGGTAATAAGCCATTTCCCCTTCTAAAGTATCTAAAGCATGTATGTATTGAATCATATCAAACTCAGTTCAGCCACCTTTCTGCTCTGGGCTGTGAGATGCAACCAGTTGGCCAACTGTCAGTCATGGTGGCCATAATGCTTGGGAATGGCCAAGTTACAGTAGTGGTGGTCCTTCTCTTTACCACATCGTGTCATGGAAACACCATTGTGCCTCTACAGGTGGAAGAGGAGAGGGGAAAGCAATCTGCTTCTTTGCTAATTGATTTCTTCTTCACACTCAACACTGTCGTGTTGTTGATGAAAAGATCATCTGTGGTCACCATGATTAAAAGGCTTTGCAGATCTCAAGAGACTGCTAAGCCCCAGTGTGACACAGAAGCAACAGAAGAAACTAGGATCTAACAGGTGGTTACCAGCATTTCACATCAGAGAATCATGCAGCACATTACTATCCTAACTGCTAATTAAAATTGCCAACACCCTGCTGAAGTGGCAAGATTCATTGTATCAACTGGTCAGAATGTTTCCCTCAGCATTTTTCTTCCCAATGAAAAATGGCTTCTTGATGAAACAGGAAAAACTTTTTTCATAGGGAAAACACCCTATTGTTTTTCTTTTTTTTTTCTAAAAAAGCATAAAATCTGTCTTCTCCCTTCATAGACAGCAAAAATTTAAGCCTAGGTAAAATACCAGCTATTCAGGGCAAACAGATTTGTCTAGCATTTGTGTGAGCGTATTTAGTTTTTGTAATGAAAACCTGCAAGAGTACAAAGAAACAGCAACAACCCTAATGGTGCCAATTTCTTTTGTTGCAGAACCAATTGGTCTTCAACTAGCTCTGTGCCTTTTTCCTTACAGCCAAAAACCACAGCCCCACCAGCAAGGGAAAAGAAAGGAAGACCCCAGAGTCCTGGCAATAAGTCCTGTGTGTTAAAGTATTTTATCTTGATCCAAACCAGCGATTCCCTATGAACTGGCCTTGCAGTTCCTAGGAATGACATAATACTTTGGCATCCTTTTGATTGTGTTTTCCCTTGGGAATCTATTTCTAAATTTGACATCTCGTAGTGCTCAGAATTGCTGCTGAATGCAAAAGAACACGCCAATGTTAATATTGTTATTGACACTTTTTTGTAGAAAAGAGACTGGAGATGCAAAGAATATGAGAAACACTCTGCACAGGATTCATGTAGACACCCGCAGTGTCTTTCTGTATACTTACAGAAAATGGAAATCTTGTTCATGCTGTCAATGTACGTGAGGCACTATTTAGGTTCACCTAAAAGTGGACATTTAAAATAACGTTGATCAGTCATGGATATAAAGTGTCTGTTTCTCCTCATTGGCTTCAAAGGGAGTGCAGAGCTTGAATGTAGGTATATGAGCTGTAGATGCTCAAAGTTACATGGTATGGATCCCTGTAATGTCTTAGAGAGACCTATAACTGAGAATATCTACCTTCCTTTTCATGTTGTAACCCACCAGGTGCTGCTGCATACCCTTGGTATAGTAGTTTTGATTTCTTCATACTGCTTTATGAAAAGGTGCTTCTGGTGTGAGAAGAAAGAGAGCTTTGCTCAGATTCAGACTTCTGTCCCTGGCTTGTTTCCAAAGTCCCTTACACCCTTTTTGGAAACGTTACCCTTACCTTTGCCTACTTGCATTGCATCAACTTATGTCTACTGTGTAATGTACACCATTGCCTACTTGATATGAGAATTTGGCTACTGGACATCAATCATGTTTGCCCCATTGGGGCTTAAGAGTAGGGGGTGTTATTTCTTCTGACCATCTACCTTACCCCACTTCTTGTGCTTTTCATGGAAATCTGTCCAAGCCTGATTTTGCCTCTGTTTATGGTTAGTCTGGAACAGCACTGTCGAGTGGAATCAGTCACTTGGGTCATAGATGGGTCAAATGAGCATTGACTCATGGAGCAAAAACACCACACAATCTGCAGTCAGGGCTGAGAAAAGACACACCTATGAGGAAAAGGTGCCCAGAGACATCTGTCTTGTGTCTCATAGCAAAAGATCGAGGGGATTTTCTGAGCAAATTCAACAGGGAGACAAAAAAGACATTGAGAAACCTTCAGATGTTTACCAGACTAAGCAATTTGTTGTTACAAGTATGGAAACCAAGAGCTGCAGTCAGATCCAGGGGACTGGACATTTGAAGATAACTAGTATTTCCAGGATTACAGCTACAAAAAGTGAGTCGGAGAGGAGGAAAGGGAATTAGGGCTGGAAAGAATCTGTAACCTCAGCCTGGAAGTTCCTAATGATGAGGGGTTGGAAACCAGCTCTTGAAAATGGCTATCCCAGAATGTCATCCTCAGGTTATCTCTCAGCTTTCCTAAAGCATCTGCAGGTGGCTGTCAGTCTTATCTGCTCTTCGGTGATTTGTACACTCTTGGCAGTCCTTGTTGGCCATGCTGTAGGGCAAAGGTTAAAAGGTGCCTGGGTTAGCAAAGGGTCCATCACACCCAGCCTGCATCCCGGATCTAGCCCATCTGCATAGACTTCTGTGAGGCATCTGGCAATTTTTTAAAAAAAAAAAAAAAAAAAAAAAAGAGCTTTTTGGCCTCAGAACAGGGAGAGGAGAGGCTCTCTCTATTCCCCAGAGGGCAGTGAGCCAGGCAACTGTTTAACTGCCACAAATCATTACTGCCAAATAAACAGCATCACATTTTAGACCAATAAAGAAGGGTACACAAGCCCAGGCATTACCAAGCCCCCAATTTAGGATGCTGTTCAATGAAAATAGGCCTGATGGCTCAGTGTCTGCATCCACTGGCGGGTGGTGGGAGCTCACCTGTGGGTGGTGGGAACATGGCAACATCTCAGAGAAGGACCAATGTGTTGCAGCTGCAGTGAGGCTGGGGAATAGGGTGGGAAAACCCAGGAGAGTGTGATATGTCAAGGCCGTGATAGTAATAATATGTTTTTCCTCTATGATCTATTTTAACTCTGTTTTCTACCACCCTGCCAGCCTGTTTGCAGGACCCCCAAGAGGGTGCAGATTGAGTCACCACATCCTTGTCCACACTAGCCCAGAGTGAGTAAATGCTGTGGGTCTCAGCCAGGTGAGGGAGAGTCTAGAGGCAGGGGAAGAAACAGCCTCCTTGAAAGTAAAATAATCAACGTCTGTAGGAAGCAGGAGCCTAAGCCCCACTTATAAGGAAAGCTGAGCCTGCACCCAGCCATTACCCAAGGTTTTGCCACTGTACACAGAAATGGAGGGATGCTTTTTATTTACCCTGAGCCCTTTGCAAGGGAAGACATCTTGGCACAACCCAAAAACTCTTTTCTGCAGCATATGGGGCACAGGTTGGACACCTTCAAAATAAAAACAGGTGTTCGGGTTGGTTTGTTTTTTTCGTTGCTACTAGAAACTACTTTGATTTGCAGGGTTTTTACTGTCACAGTGGTCTCAGTTAATATAATGGACACAGACGTCATAGTCAAGAGAAACTTGGTTTTCCTGGAAAGCTTAGTACCATGAGAGCTCTCAGCGGCTGCTCTCCAGGAACGGCAGATTGCCGGTGTCAGCATCCTCTGGCACAACAGCTACCGGGACCCGGAGGGCTCTGACTGCCTGAGTGGCTGTATTTTGCTGCCTGCGTTTATTGCACTGACTCACAGCAAGGCAGGATTAGCCCATCACTGTCTTCTCTGGCCGGTGGTTATCCACATGCAAAAAGCATCAACCTAGTCTAATGGGTTGGCTGAATATTCAGAAAGTCCTGGGCAAGCATCTAGGCTCCCAGACAAATAGGGGGGAAATTTCTTTCAGGAAAAAAAAAAAAAAAAAAAAAAAGTGAAGTCACATCTGCAGAAACCTAAATGTGGGCTGGAAAGTTTCCCCTGTTCCTGCAGGATCTTTCTCCCACCATCCCAGAACTAGGACTTAGAAAGGATCCATGTTCCCAGGATCTCCTTGAGTCCTAAGGAAATCTGTACTCCTGCAGTCACAGAGCTGTTTCCAGTTCTCTGTTCTTCAGGTCCCAGAGATCTGAGACACAAGCCCAGATTACTTTCTTTGTTGTCTGTGTGTTTTTTGCTTGGCACTTTTTCTCCCAAGGATGCAGGAGGTACTGTCACATATTGCGATTGGCAGTCTGTTAGTCATCTGGGTAAAACTCTGGCACACACACTAATTTCAGTATGAGACAGATCTCCCTTTCCATTACAGCAGGTGGTCTTTGTGGCCCATCTTAGGCAGAAGATGAGTTATAGACCTGTTAATTATCATAAAGCCTGCAGGAATCCACTAAGATAAAATGTTTAAAGTGCACAGGCATTGAATGATTTGCCTAAGACCATAAAAGACAGTGTCAGAGAAGGGATTTCATCCCTGCAGTACAAGTGAGGAAAGGAGGTGAAGCTCACCCAACACAGCAAGGAATAGAAACCATGTTTTTGGTGGTCTAGCATAGGATGGTCCACAACCAATGGGTCTAATCCACCCTGTGCACATTTGTTCTAATGCTCTCAGCAGCAGCAATGAAGGGAAAGGGGCCCAGTGCACTGTGATGGTGCAGGAGTTGACTCCCCCAAGAGCCCCACCTCCCACACCATCTGTAAAGCCTCCTGTGGACAACAAAACGGATGATGTATTACTGCAGCAAAAGCTGGGAAGACCTGAGAGTGCTTCTAATGTGATCGAGGAGGGAAGCCAACTCCTTGTGTACTCGGTGAGGCTTTCCTGGCACCCGCCAAGGAATGCTGGCACGCTGGCTCCTCCAGAGCTATTAGCGGTGCCGCGTGCTCCAGGGCTGCAGAGAATATGTGCATTGTGTTGCAGCCGCCCTTGGAGATCCCACCAGGCCATGCTCTTCCATGCCACCCGCCACAGCTCTGCTGCACCAGAGCAGGTCTCTGCGTTTCAGTCCTGGGGTTGGGAAGGGGTTCTGTCAGGCCAGAAATTCAGGTCCTCCCCAGTTCATGCAAACAACCCCCCCCCATCATCCTCCCTTTCCTGCTCTGAAGGTTTGTTTGCACTTGCCTATGTGCAGCCAAGGAGAAGTTCAGACTAGCATCAAAGCAATGGGATTGTGTGCAGCCTGTCTCAGAGGGCTGGCCACCCCAAACACCCTGCACAAGCCACAGTAATTCACATGTCCTCTCCTGCCAGAAGTCTGTAGCTTGTACTGAATCCCCCCAAATCAATTTAGATACTGGTCCTGGATACACAACACTGTTTAAACTCTCAGCACTCATCTAGGCAGCTGCAGATCTTTGCGCTGTGGCTCTGAACCTGTATCTTGCTGTAAGAACTCAAAATGAAGAATAAATCTCCATGTACCAAAAATATTTTCAATAGAGACCAAACCAGACTAGCCTAGACTCTCTTTTTCACAGCTTCCTGCTTTTGGACACTGCAGTTCTGATTTCATCTCTGGAAAAGCAGTGACTGAGACCCAGTGAATACTGCTATAAGTTATATATAACCTAGAAAGGCTCCTGGCTCTGGGTTCATGACTATCATCCTGGACTTTAAATGCTGAGTATGGTTCCTTGAATGCTTTTCACCTGGTGAAAGAGACCTCTCCCTAGCTCAGAGTCATTGTGCATCACGGACGGTTCCTATGTGACAGTTTGGCTGCAGCCATCCTCTTTTAGAGGGTGCAAGAGTTTGCCAGCAAGGACGTGGATTGTCCCATGCACCTCAGGGGCAGAGAACAGTGCTGGACAGTTTGATTCACCCAGGTAGACCCATAAGATCTTTCCTAAGCGTGATTCTCTACCACTTGGCTGGAAGAACACGTTCTGCTCTGGACAAGGTCCATAACCGATATCCTTCCTGTGGTTGCGGAGATGCTCAGACACAGTTGGATAGTCAACCACCAGCGCAGACAAACAGGCCTTATTCGGGTGATATCTAGTTCAGGAGGTGATTCCTTGCACCCTGGAAATGCTTATTTCTCCTCACTGACCTCTAAACTTAGGTGATATGAAGCCCATTGATATACATTTATGGGCACACCGTAGTCACAGCAGCCTGATCCCCACCATGACAGCTACCCCCACTGAGGGACTGTTTTCCTGACCAAAACCATGCTGGCATCTGTCTTTGATGTGCCTTAACCCTATGTTGCCATTAGTCACTAGTACCTGACCTCAGCTACCGGCCATGCTGCTCAGCATGTCCCCCACAGGAGGGGACGTGGAGGTGCACCCCAGAGAGAACAGACATTGCCACTTTGCTGTGAGCTCTCTGAGACACCGACGTTTCTCTGCTTTCGACTGTGGCTGCTGGCACGCGCAGTGCAGAGGGGGAGATGGCATTCAGCCCGTACCTGCCTGGCCCACAGCCTTGGCACAGCATACACAGGGCATGAATTCCTGTCTCCCTGCGGTCCATATGTGGTAGCATCCCACCAGCGGACGTGACCTGACACGAGTAAATTTGAAACCCTAGCACTGGGACAGCATGCTGAGGGATGTGGGATTGACCATTTGCAGCAGAAACATCTCAGGAGCATCCACCAAGTCCCTTTATGGACATCAAAGATGGGAAGAATTAATTTAGCTTCTAGCTGACTTCTTTCCCAGATAGGAGAGGAGAACGGAGGGCTGCATCAAACCAGATCAGTGTTGTGTCTCTGTTACATCTGTGTGTGTCTCTGGCTGGGGAATTGCTGGAACTTGGGGCTGGACACATCTGGATGTCTGGCACTGAGAGAGCAAAATGTAATCAGAGCTCTGGAAAGGAGCAGGTTAGCCTGACCTAAAGGCTTTGTGGCATCCCAGGTCTCCAAGATACAGTAGGGAAGGTGTGCCAAGACTGCCTCCCTCACAAAATTCATGGGCTGCATGGGGCCATGGTGTAATCTTGTGTTTGATCACTGATCAGGCTCAGCAGCCTGCTGTAAGATGAAGAGTTGATGTTTTGGAAGGAGAAAAAAAAAAAAAAGAAAGCAAAAAAAAGGCAAAAAAGTAGTCAATCACAGCATGACCTGAAGCAGACGGATTGGAAATTCAGTCAAGCCCTCAAGGAAAAAGGCTGAAAATTTGCCAGTGGATCAGCAATTTGGGGTGCAAGAGCAGTTTTCTCATTCCTGTTGCAAGCAGAGCTCCTCCTTACACGGATGAAAGACAGCTTAACGTTTCTGCAGCTTGTTACTGCTCCTTGCAGCTGTCTGCTCTGAAATCTCTCTTTTCCTCTCCTTTCACCAATCCCTCCCCTGGTGAGACATATATGCATGAAAAAGTTAGACATAGTCAAAACAGATAAGGCAAGGAAAGGTGAAAATGTTTGCTGTGCCTGGGGGGAAACTAAGACAGAAAAGCTGACACCTGCACTCACTTTTCGAACTCCCAGTGGTACAGATTCTACCTACAGATAGATTTGCAGAAGTATCATGCGTGCCAGTCAGTGCCGGGAGCTGCCTGACACCGCGTGTGCTCCCAAGTTCTGACCCTACTTCTTTAAGTGCCTTTATGGGCTGCCTGAACTTGGAGTCACCTCCACACTTTATCCCCCATTTGGATAGCAATACTAGGCTGTTCTAGGCTTGAGAATTATGAGGAATGTGCCATGACTGCAGGGGCAGGTGGGATATAAAGGGGTTCAGATGATGAAGTGGGGATGTCCTCAGTGTAGTACCTTTATATGGAGACCTAGTCCATGGACTCAGTTGATCCTAGAGCATGATGTACTTCATTTTACAGCCTGGCATTGCTCTCTACATCACTCTCTTTTTTCCAGATCAATCTCTCTCCTTTCTAGATGCTCCTCAGCTCTGCTTTGAGTTTTTCAGTGGTGATGATCTGGTTGAGGCATGCCAAGGATGATGCTACACAAAAGCATCACCAGCTGGGCCTCTCCCTTTCCTTTATTTGAGCAGCAGCCTACACAAAATTGCCTCTTGAGAAATCCTCATAGGTCTCTGGAATAACCATTAAATCTCATCAGCAAATTGAAATCTCAGAGGGTAAAAAAACAATACCAAGTCCAAAGTCTGGGAGTGAGGATCCTGTACAGCAGATCTGGAAAAGTCTTTTCCAGCTGGGATTGACTGACAACCTCAGGGCTGATAAACCTATAACACATACAGGGCCATGCACTCCATATCCAGAGTTTCGGATTCTTTGCTGACAGAGGTTGCTTCCTAGCTGCTTTACATGCATGTGGTTGCACCAAGAAAGACAATCTGATCTTGTATGTACAACTAGAGAGATGCTGAAGTGGCATCTCAATAGGGTTGCTTCCCAACTCTGGGGATCCGTAGGAGATGGAGGCAGCAGATACATCACTGTGTGGCCACCACCTGAAAGCCAAACCCAGCAGCCAGCAACAGCTGGGCCTTGAAATGCCTGACCGTGAGTTTGTTTGACAAATGTATTCAAAAAAAGAGAGGACTTAGTGTTGTCAGGGCTGTCTTTCAAGCAGGACTTGACCTCACTGCTAAAATAGCTCCATGGCTCAGATCATGTATGCCAAAGAGGATGCTCTGTTTGGCACCTGGCTGCTCAGCTGGCCATGGGGATTCGGCAGTTGTTGTTAGCAGGATTGCTGTGAGTCAGAATTGGCACTGTGGATGGGGTCTTGGGGGTGATAGCAGCCAATCTCTCCCCAGTGCTTCGCAAGTATTTCCTTGGACTCTGTTCATAGCCCAGTAAAAAGCATAGCAGTTTGGGGTTACTGCTGGTGATGGTGGGCTACTGTCCACCTCATTTTCCTCTGGGACTGCTCCAAAGTCCCAGCATTTCCTGTGAGAAGGACAAGGACATTTATTTTGAAAACTGAAATTGCTTGTCCTGGAGAGACAGATTCTTTAGTATTAGTTTCCTGCACATGTAGCACTGAAGCCTCCCTTGCTGGGGTCTCAGGTCATGCAGCTGGGCCATCACAGAAGGAGAAGGTGGGGACCAGCAGTGAGAGCCCTGGTCAGGTGTAGAGGACTTAGGCATCACATTCCCTGGGATGTTGGCTTTATGCTACATTTTGTTCATGATTTGTCTGCAAATCCTATATCTTGGGTAGCTGTAATGGTTGGGTTTTGGTCAAGATCACAGCAAAATGCTTTAGTGTGTGAGCTATTGCCTTGATAGGCATCCTTAGAGACCATAAGGGTTTTTCTATCCCTAGGATTTATCCATGTGGTTAAAGACTCCCCAAGAAAACAGGTTATTGCATCTGCTTAGCTCCTCTCAGTGCGAAGCAGACACCTCTGAAGGACCCATAACCACAGGTCCCCCGTAGCATTATATCCCTCACCACTGAAACCCAGCCTGATCAGTCCCATAGCTGATAACAGTCAGCTAGGACCTGCTGAAACTGGGGACAAGGGGCTATTTTGGCTTTGGACCATGTCTCACTCGAGCTAGGAGGACCAACCCCACTGTAAGAACACGGTTCCCCTCCCTATCCCCACACCCCAAAATCATCCAGCTTTACTTAGTCAACAAAGGGGTTTAGGTACTTAATTGATCTTTAGGTAACAAATTCCCACTCTCACTCTCTGATTTCAGATTCAGGACAGATCTGACTCAGGTCCAAAGGAGGGTATCGCAGCCTCCAGCTCTTGAGAGACTTTTTTCAAGTCCTCCACACATGCACATGTACACAGAAACTCTTCTTTGCCAGATAACACCTCCAGAAGACTCAGCCAACCACTGAGCTCTTGTCTGGTTTGCCCAGGTCTAGGTAGCATGATGTTCTCATCAAAATCTAAGGTTCTCTTCTGCTCACCTCAGAGGAAAGCAATAAAACCTCATTCATAACAAAAAGACATCACTTCTCATGGCTGTGGACTAAGAAAAAAGGGATGTTAGCAGTTTATGCCTCCTGATGCCACGGTGGATCATGAGTGCAGAAGAGCTAGAAGAAGATGGTTAGGCAACTAAATATAAATACGGAAAAAATCAAGTGAGAGCAGAAGGAGGAAGGGGGAGGTTCAGAGACTGGATCAAGTGTTGACTCTTTACTTTCCTTCTTTTTCCGTTCTGTGTGACAGCTTTGTTGATGTTACCCAGATAAGAAGGACAGCAGCCCTGGATGCTGCTTCCAGGAAATCGCATTAATCAAGCATAATTGTGATATTGTACTTATCAGCCATATGAACTCCACTAAGACCCATATGGCTGACCAACGTCATCATCACAAGCCTACTGGGGGAGAAACTGAGAAAGGAAGAAAGGATTTCCCTAACTGGACCCTAGTAGCAGAAGGGTCTGGTTTTCCTAGACAATAACAACAGCTCTTCCAGGTCAGTCATCTGGAGGGTTTAGCACACCTAACTGGACATGAGCTCAAGCTGATGCTGAAGGGATTATCTCTCTTCCCACCCCTTTCCTACCCCCTCTTCTTCTGTATTGTGTGCTTGCAGGGTAATTTGAAGACCTGGCTGAATAAATCCTGGTTATCCAGTCTCATTGTTTACCCTGCTTTGAACAGTAGTTTGAACTAGTTGAGGTCCTGAGGTCCCTTACAACCTGAATTGTTTGAACGTGTATTCTGTCAAGAGAACAACCAATCTCTTCCTCAAAAGTAAGATGTTTGCATCAGAGCAGACTGCTGATCTAACTCACCCCATGGCCATGCAGTCGTTCAGTGCAATGCAGGGAATGAGGGACTGCATGGTCCCTTTCAGCACGAACTGTGGCACCAGCTCACTCCTTGAATCTCAAAGCATTTGGCATTAGGAAAGGGATCTGATTGCTTGGGATGCTCTGTCCTCCCTTCATTCCTCTGCAAGCTTGGGAGCCTTGGAAAGATGAGTGGAATGCTACCATCACTTACTGACAGTAGTACTGACAATTGCCCTTAAAGGATCTCTTGTAGATGGCAACCCATGATGGAGCTGCTCTACACATACAAGGAAAATTGATGGTTGAAGCAGATGAGACAGGTGAACCCAAATTGCTCCTCCAGACTGTGCTGTGAGTGACAACCGCCATGACTGAAAGCAAAATAATTTTACCTTTGTAAAATGACGCTGTGGAGCTGGTCACACTGTCAGCTCCAGAGCAGCATCATTAGTGGAAACAAGCAGGGAGGATGTACAGAGGATGAGATCCAACTCACCACACTACTCCATGAGGTTATTAACTGGTCTCCAGATCCAGTCTGGTTGCTATCAGTCCTGTAGGATGAGTACAGTGCAGAGGGCCATTGCCAGTAACAACATACTGGTCAGGTTGATTTACCCCACTAACCTGAGCATTACAGAAGAGAGCTCAGGGCCGCTTGGTGAGCTTCATCCAGCTCTGGCAGGGAGCAGATCATGAGAGAAGAGGTGCTTGCACTGTTAAAGGTCCAGGCTCAAACCCTTATATGCTGCATGGTACTTGCATTGATGGCAGGCAGTGAACTGGGGACTGATGTGACTTACAGGGGACGTGGATTAACTTCTTCAGGCTGAATTCACCCCAGGCTTCTTGTAGAGTCAGTGGAAGCATAGCCAATACTATTAACAGAGTCCAGAGCATGATCCATCTCATCCTGGTATCAAAGTCCTAATGCAGAGCAGAACAGCAGCTCCCTAAAAGTGCTTATTTCTCTCCTCTTCTTCTAAAGAGACCCTGAGTGTCAGGTTCCAGTGACACATCTGCATTTTAGATGCTCCAAGTTAGGTAAGATGTCACCAGCTCTTATCTCTCCGTGCCTCAGCTCCCAGCAGTTGGTGGTAGTAAGGACACTGCTCTACCACAACCGAATGCAGAGCAGCTCAGAGATGTTCTTAAAACCTTTACATCAGTCACCGGATCCAAAGCTTTTATCCTGAAATACTAATTCTGACACACTCTTGGCAAAGGAGAGTGGCTGTGCCTTTGGGCATGGCAAGAGAGCCAGAGTAGCTTGACACCGGGACCATCCATGCATCTTGCTGGAGAAACAAAGTGTGGTTTACTGGGGATATCTGATTTTCTCACCTCTGCACTGCTTAGAAAAATTGTGATTCTTGTCACTTTTGTGGCAAATAATAGGAAGAATAAGATTTTCCCTCTACAACTGCACCTGGGGGGAATTTAATAATGTTATAGTCAACATTTTAATGACTATTTCACAAGCAATATAGGAAAAGGTTTTTTGGTTTGATTTGAAAGAAAAACAATTATATTTGTATGTGTGTGCTTGGATGAGTATATACAATATTTGTTATTTCTATATATGAATCATATTTTGTCTAAATTTGTCTAATTTTGAGCATCTAAAGACTGCTGAGGTGTGTCAGTGGCACACCAATTATTAGTACTCATGGACCAAAGTCACCAGAATGTTTTTTGCTAGTATTACTAGTTATTAATGGGTAATTAATTCTTACTACTTAATAGCAGGTGTTTACTTGTAGACGTTTCTTTTAATTGTTGTATTAAATGGCTTTCAGTTAAACACTCCACTGGGAGTCTTTCATTCTTCAGCATTAATCGTATTGACCTGGTTTCAGACAAGCATCTGTAGTTAGTTGTGAAATAGAGAGAATCCCATTTCTGTGTAGTTTGGAGAGCTGAGTAAATGCTGTGAGCATCCTCCTCCCAAGCACACTCCCACATGGCATATTGTGCTTTATATCCCCCAGCTCTTTTGTTGATAATATGAGAAATAAAATTTAAAAGTACTCTTTTTCTAGACCTCTAATCTCATGATTTGATATAGATCTTTCTCCCGCACTTCTTATTGGTACTTTCCAGCGTATGATGATAACAAGGGAATATGTGTCAGAGTGCATTAAGAAAGCTCTGTTTGCATACTTGGCCCAGATGACTGCAACCATCTGTCTTGTCTGAGGACAATTCTGAGTACTTGAGTAAAAGACTGAATTCCAACTCCCTCGTCCAGGAAGGGTATTCCTAGAAAGGCTTTAAAAAAAATCAGGGCCTGAAGCTTTAAGAATCGGGAGATAAAACTAAACGAGAGAGTTGTTTTTGAGAGGTGCAAGAAAACTGGAGAGACAAAGGGGAAGGAGTTGAACTTTCCCATGAAGAATCAAGAAAAATACATCCCTTCTGTTGCTCTGTCCATGTGATATTATTTGTCACATAACTGAAACAGAATTTGCTAAAACAATTTCAGGACCACAGGGTCTGTACTCATATCATCCTCCTTGGCTCTGTGGTAAGAGCATGGGAAGGAGGAAAGAGGTGTCCATTTTCACAAGAGAACTCCTTCCACGGTCTTTTGGAGTGTTGTTTTGCAAAACAAAATAAAATGTAAAAAGAAAAAGGAAGGGCAGAAATCAAGCCTTGCAGCCTTGATAGTTGTGAAACAATCATTGTAGACAGCAAGGTATGAAACCAAACCAAACCATCTGTTTTAAAAGACTGAGGGGAAAAGAGAAAATGAGAAGCCAGCATTGTAGCTGGGCTCACACACTGGGAAATGTGGGGTCTTATAGCATACTTCTATCATCCCTTGCAGATGAGAGAAAGGTATGGTGTGAGCCAAGACAAATCAAAACACAACGTCAGAGTGAGCTCTACTTTCTTTTATGGTACTCCTGATATTTCAACCAGTGGCGCACTGAAACAGGGTTCCATCAGCAACAAACAAGGGGATCTCCAAGTCACAGGAGGGTCAGGCATCACGTTCAGCTGCTGAGCAGGCACCAAGGAGCAATCTTGCATCTCTCTGGCAGCTCAGAGAGCAGAGACCTGCTTTTCTAACTTGGGTTTAAGCCTGCAGGCCCTGCCTTGGTCTAGGCAGAGGGCACAGTCCTTGGGCTGAGTTGATCTCAAGCTTAGACACCCAGTTGAGAAGTTCAGGGTAGGGTTTGTCTCATCTCACATAAGAGATCTGGAGACATGTGGATGCCTACAGCTGAGCAAGTCCTTCTCTGGACCCACTATAGCCAGAGGGGTGAACTAGCAGTTTCAGGGTGTGATTCATCTGAATATTTTAGACATTAGCTTTAGGTTGGGATTAATCATTCCTGACTACTGTAATCCTGTTGCACAAGTACAAAGTGTGATGCGTGGTATTTACAGTCCAAAAATATAACTCAGATCAGTACTGGTCACTGCTGGCCTCTCCACATCAGCTCCATCTTCTAATCACTGGGAAGACCACCTCTGCTTGGGCAGCACTGATAAGCAGTTGTGGTGAATTTTCTCCTTGCTTGGAAGAATTTTTTTCATAGCTCAGTCTCTTGGGTTACACCTCATTTGCTCCAGACGTGTAAAGCAAGAAAGCAGACAATCATTTTGGGGAGACAGATGTTCTCCTAAAACTCCAAGTCCTGGAAATGCACCATAAATGTCAGTTCTCCTTGATAAATAATAAACGTGCTGACCATAAACCATAAGATCACGTAGAAATAGAGACATTAGCATGCCAGGATGACTAAGGAAGAAGATGCATGCAGGTGATCAACTGGAAGAATTTGGAAATGACAAGGACGATAAAGGTCCTCTTCTATTGCTGTCATGGTATCACTCCATTCCAAAGAAATTTTTTGCCATATGGTCATAAATGCAGTAGACATCCGTGTTCAAATCAGTTACTTCCGTTTGGTATGAGTTATCATGAGTCTGCTTTGATCAGGCAGATTTTCTTCCCACTTTTCTTTTCCTGCTTAAAGGATGAGGCTTCCCCAAGACAAAGTGAGAGCAAATGGGATTGGAAGGGGATCAAGGAGATAGCTCAGCCTGTACTACTCCCCAAGAAACAGTGACAGAGTTCAACATTCCCAATTCTGCCCAGCATCTTTCCATGCCGATGTTTCCTTTTTCCATTCACTGGCATTTTTCTTATTACAGCTGTCATGGCAGAACTGTGCTGAGCCCTGGACTCTGTTATACATGGACAGAGAGAACAGACTTATGATTGAGGGTAGCAGTGTGTCCTTCTCCTTACAGGGCAATGAGGCACTGAAAAACAGGAAGACAAGCTCCTCAAAAGGCTGTAGACACCTCCTAGACATGGGAGATCTGGGTCTGAGGGTAGGATGAAGAGCAGGGACCAGCCAGCCTGGTAAGGACAGCCATGGGAAGGGCTGAGACAGACCTGAACACAGCGTGAGGTTATTCAGCTTTCTGCAGCTGCAGGGCAGGGTCCCTGAGCCTGGTTGGCCAGAGCAGAGACATGATGTGGTCAAGGGTTTAAGGCAAAACCACCAACATCATTTACCCTCTGGGAGTCTGGGGAAAGCAGGTGGAGGGCAGAGTGGCTTGTGCACTAACCTCTCAGTGCTTCCCCAGCTTGTGGCCAGAGTCCTATTTCATCAGGATCCAAGCAGCTCTTCCTTCCCCTTCACATCAACTGCTTTCCCCCCACCCTCTTCTTCATCTGGGTGCCTCTTGGGCTTCCACCTCCTTTCACCCTCCTATCTTCGCACCCTCTCTGATTTGATTGCTTCATTCTGGCACTTACAAGCTCAATCATTAAAAGGAGTAAAGGCATCTCAAGCAGTTGATTTCCATCCTCTGAGTGGGGTGAGGGACAGACACATGCATTGCTTCACGTGGCAGGACAATGTAGAGAGCTCAGCTCAGCACCCACCTGCCTGAGCTCTCAAATCTGAATTCCTGCCATCATTGCAACCTTACTATGGGTGATATTTGACAGGAGGAGAGAGAGATGGGTGCTTGTCCATCAGAGCGCACAGCGGAGCTCAGGGATAGGAACAGGAACTCTTGCTAGGCTCATGTCTGGTCCCACAATAGGTGGGTAAATCTGATGCTTAACCCCACTAAGACTTAGTCTTTGCTCCTGTTGTACCCTCCCCATGCATGCACTGAACAAAGCATCTGCAGCTGGCTGAGGGGAAGAGACATCAGTCCTGTTGCAGCAGCACACACGAGCTGCAAACCCAACAGCAGAGGAGGTTTCAAATCTGCTTTCTCATGCCTGGACCTGGCCTGTCCTTGAGTCCAGTGTGTCCTGCTACAAAACAACCTTCGTCCCCCCATCCTTTTCACCACTCTGAGCAAGCCACAGCTCTACAGCTTTTGTGATTAGCTGCTGGCAGTGGATCATGCCTCGGCTGCTTTCACTTCTGTATCTCTAGCTGGGCCAACTGGCACTTTGGCTTTATTTATTTTTAAGTCTTTCCAGTATTAACCTGAAAGGAAATAGGTTTTGAAGTACATTCTTTTTCCCCTAATGTTGGAAATAATGCCTATTCAGTTAAATTAAATCCCTCAGGGCAGAACAGTACCACTTCCTTCTCTCCCCTCCCCCAGCTAGCTCCTCTTTGCAACAAATTGTCCCCAATAGATATTTTTGTTGTTGTTTTTGTATGGTTTTTATGCCAAGGTACTGATAACATGAAGGCAGGCAGAGGGTAAGAAATAGGGAGGTAGCAGAAAATTAAGAAAGGGAATTAGATTATTTGGGCAGTGGACACATTCAGCATTGCCCAAATTAGAAGAGAATAAATATCGTTTATCTGTATTTACTCTGCTCTGTCTCTCCATGAGGGAGATGTTGTAAGCCATCACTGAAATATGAAGTGCCAGACACTCACAGTCCAAGCACGAGTCCAGAGCAGATTTTAGGGAGTGAGGGATGTATTTTGCTTGAAGTGTCAGTTTCCAGAGTCAAGTGGTAGGGTCACGATCTCCTTCTGAACCCAAGAAGGAGTTTTGCTTGACAAGGAGCATGTGCCCTGAGTGACTGCAAAAGACAGCATGCAAATCCAGCAAATCACAAGCATACCTGTATTTCTTCTGTGACATACAGCCAGACATGGGGCACAGTTAATCACCAGTTGAGTTGCAGCCTGACAGATCCTACTTCGCTCTAGGACTGGCAGCAGACCCAGTAACAGAGATTGCACAGGGTACATTTTGTCCAAGACAGCACATACAAATCCCTGGTCCTTCCATACTTGCCAGGGTTTGTCTGGACCCGAGTAAACCAGCCGGGCTCAGTGGACAGGAGTTGCAGGGCCTGTAGAAGCACTCACTTGCAGAAGTGTAAGAAAACAGAGAAGACAAACTAGATATCTAAACCCAATCACAAAATAATTGAGAGAATCCATCGTCTCTCATCTAAAGGAAGGCAATTCCATTTATAAAAAACAGGGGCCAGGACCTCAATTCCCATGTTGCCAATCCACTATTGATCAACCTTATGCAATGCCCTGTGTTCCCAACCACCTCCACCCTGCCACCTTTTCCTGCTTCTGAGCAATTTGTCTTCACCACAAGCTCCTGACTGAACCAGTTCTGGCTCAGCCCATGGTGAAGGCTACATCAGCTCCTACCAAAGGCAGCTGAATCCCTGCTCTGTGACATTGTTTAGTTCTGTCACCTTGTCTGCATGCCTGGCATCAATACCACTTTGTCTTCAGCCCAATCTGATGCTCTGATATTAGTAGAGGTATGCTCACCTGTGGCAGCTGCAGGTGTGATTTTAGAGTAGCTCTGGGTCCCCCAGTATCACAAGGACATGGACTTGATCAAGCAGGTCCAGAAGAGGCCATGAAGATGACTAGGGGGTAGAGCTCCTCCCTTATGAGGACAGGCTGACATAGTTGGTGTTGTTCAGCCTGGAGAAAAGAAGGCTCTGGGGAGACCTTAGAGCGAGCTTTCAGTACTTAAAGGGAGCCTACAGGAAAGGTGGGGAGAGACTCTTTATCAGGGAGTGTAGGGATAGGACAAGGGATCATGGTTTTAAACTGAAAGAGGATAGATTTAGATTAGATGTGAGGAAGGAATTCCTTCTTGTGAGGGTGGTGAGGCACTAGAACAGGTTGCCCAGAGAAGTTGTGGTAGCTCCCTCCCTGAAAGTGTTCAAGGCCAGGTTGGACAGGGCTTTGAGAAACCTGGTCTAGTGCCCCTGACAGGGGAGTTGGAACTAGATGATCTTTATGGCCCCTTTCAATGCAAAGCATTCTCTGATTCTATGATTAGACTTGATTAGATTAATCTCCTAATTCTAACAGTGATCTTGACCCTTACAGAGTTTAGGAGAGGGGTTGCTCCCTCAGCAAGGCTGGAGTGAAGCTTCAATTTAATTTCCTTCCCATTCATGCCCTCAGCTCAATTGCAGTCTCTGTTGCAGAAAAAGAACTTGGTTTATGACCTTTTATTGCTTTGTTTGGTGTTTCAGTCAGACCCTGCACGCAGCTCACCTAAGGAACTATTAAAGGAAAACCTTAGAAAAGTTTTGTCACACTCCTAAAAGTTGGCTAACTTGGTCTCTGTGTCCCCACCCCAGCCATCAGGTTCACTCCTCACAAAAAGAGACCACTACGATCACCCTTCCAGAGGTGGTCACCAAAATCAGCAGGGCTGGTTTGGGATACGACTTGCATGGCCGGCTCCACCTATGTCCCATTGTGTTCCCACACCCAGGGGACCCACCTCCCTTTTCCCTCCATATCACAGCACCGATGTTTTCATTTTCACATTTGCCTTCTTTCTCCTGAGTCCCCCTCCTGCCCGCACCCACTTTCTGCTTTACACCAGCGAGTACCTGGTCTACTGCTGTCCAAGATGGTGATCACCAGCAGTCCCTTGACTTGGGTCCATCGAGTGGCTGTGATGCTCTCAACCCCGACCAAGGAATCTGTTTGCCTTCAGCTATTTTTTGAGCCGCTGCCAGGGAAGTTTCACAAAAAGGATAGTGTTATTTCTGAAAATGAGTCCCATAAACAAGGATGAATATGACCTCCCCGTTGAGATTTGGGGTTTACTTTAGTGGCTGGGAGACCAGCCAATGAAATGGAAATACCAGAAAACATTATCATAATTACCCCATGGCCTCCTCTGGGGGCAAAGGAAAGGGGAAAAAAAAGCTGAACCAAAACTGATTTAACAGCCTCTGGATAGCGTTGTCATTTCACCCTTCCCTGCTTGGCCTGCCTCCTGCTCTGCATTTCTACTTTCTCTGAACAAGGGGAAGGAAAAAAAACATTCCTAGATCTTTTCCCTACAAGGAACTTTTTTTTTTTTTCTGGCAAAAAACAGTGCTGGGAAGCTGAGAGGTGATAAACATTGAGAAAGAGTAGCAGATGGGTTTTGATTGCAAAACTGGGGAGGTCAGGAAGGATCCCCCATCCCTTCGAGCTGCACCTAGTCTGTAACAGCAGGAGTGAAGGGCAAGGTTGTCCTTCTGCACCTACCTGTGTAGTGCCCAGCCTGGCTGCATCCCTTAAGCTTGTATAAATTTGATGCCAAGTAAGCTCAGTGCAGGAATTTATGCTGAAGCAAATTAGGGAGGGCTCATGAAAAGGTATGTTCTGTCAACTCTTTTAGAGTGATTGACTTCTACAGGGCCATGATGACCTCATACTTCCAAATAGTTGGATTTGGGAGATGTACTGTCTGTGACACTATTTCTGTCTTCCCTCAGATGCTTCTCTTGCTCCAAGAGCTCATGCGAGCAAAAGCTCTGCTCCTAAACTCTACAGATCTCAGTGCTGTTAACGTGACCAATTACTGCAATCACCAGCTGCCCAAAGTAAAAAACTAGGAAAACAAAAATCACCACAGCTGAGCTGATTTATTTTAGGTAGTGGTTTGAGAATGGAATGATCTGTGTGCCTAAATACTCAGTGACTATAAGGGGAACTCTGGGAGAATACCTCAGGTTGGTAAATCTCATTCTGGATGTCCCTGGTTAGCCAGCAAGGCAGGTATTATATTGGCAAGCCCATATGATATTTGTTCCTTTGTGCTGGCTAATGAGTGTCTCCAGAGTGAAAGGATGAGAGGTGCTGGGCTGCACATGGGTGGGCTCATAGCAGAGGTTCTTGGTAAAAGACGAGTGAAATGTTGAATATGCAAATCTTGGTGAGTTATGGCTGCAGTACTGTTGTGGTTTCACCCCACCTGGCAACCAAGCACCACACAGCTGCTTGCTTGCTCCCCTCTGGCGGGATGGGGAAGAGAAACAGAAGCATAAAAGTGAGAAAACCCGTGGGTAGAGATAAGGACAGTTTAATAGGTAAAGAAAGCAAAGTAAAATAAGGAATTCATTCACCACTTCCCATCAGCAGGCAGGCACTCAGCCTTCTCCAGGATAGCAGGGCTCCATCACACATAATGGTGACTTGAGAAGACAAATGCCATCACTCTGAATGTCCCCCCCTTTCTTCTTCCCCCAGCTTTATATGCTGACCATGATGTCATATAGTATGGAATATCCCTTGGGTCAGCTGGGGTCAATTGTCCCAGCTGTGTCCCTTCCCAACTTCTTGTGCAGCCGCAGCCTCCTCACTGGTGGGACAGTGTGAGAAGCAGAAAGTGCTTTGACCCTGTGTAAACACTGCTCAGCAATAAAATAAAACATCTCTGTATTATCAACACTGTTTGCAGCACAAATCCAAAGCACAGACCCATAGTAACTACTGTGAAGAAAATTAACTATATCCCAGCCAAAAGCAGCACAAATGCTCACTTGGATGAAGCACTTCTAGCACCTCTTACCTACTTCTTCATGGTCCTGAACAGCAGGAGCAGAGAATACAGAGTAGCTTGTGTTGAGCATCTCAAACTGGGCCATACCCTGAGTGTACGTGTATGTTCCTGGTTGCACAGCAGGACACAAGGTTTCTGTGGCCTTTGAAAAATAGAGGAGCTAGATATTAGGAAGCATTTCGTTACAGAACAGGTTGTTGGGCGTTGGAATGGGCTGCACAGGGAGGTGGTGGACTCCCCATCCCTGGAGGTGTTTAAGATTCGGGTTTCCATAGCGCTTGGGGATATGGTGTAGTTGGGAACTGTCAGTGCTAGGTTAAAGGTTGGACTAGATGATCTTCAAGGCCCTTTCCAACCTAGATGATTCTGTGATTCTGTGATATATATGAAAATAACCTTATTCAGTCAATCTGTCCTAACAGGCTATCTCTAGGAGCTGCCAGTTTAGGATGTTTAGAGAAAGGGACAGCTCTTGTGGTTGCCACCTTCCAGTTTTTGGTGATCAGCAGTTTAAGACCTTCCTGCATCAGAAATGTGCATCCAGGCTACAGTGTTTAACAGCTATAGATGGAGTTGTCTTTTATTAATTTGTCTAATCCTATTTTGAATCCAGTGATGTGATTTGCTTACATGCATTGTCCTGCTTCTTTCAGACTTTGTTCTCTTCATCTTGTGCCTCCCAGGTCTCAAATACTGCAAAATTGTGACTAATTAGCCCCCTTTCTCTGCACCACCCAGTATCTTACAGACACCTTTCATACCGGTACCTCCAGCCCCACCTCTCTCCCAACCCCTGGGATCCAAATCCACTCCAAAGCAGTGGCTGCTTCATTGGAAGGAGCTCCCATCTGTTATGCACTCCCGCAGATCATACCTCAGCTCGTCTGAAAATGAAGTCACTTATTTTGCTGCCTAGGGATATTCAGATTCAAAAAGTTGGCATACAAAACTGCTAATGATTTTAGCAAGGCCACCCCACAGTAGTTTTGGATCAGGTGTTGAGACTGGTTGTCAAAGAGAAAGTTTTGCCAAGCCAGATCCAAATATTTTTAATAACATGAGTGCATCTGAGTTGCAAAGAAAATGTTCCTGTGGATTACTTTTAACCTTTGACAGCCAGGATGGAAAGATGAGTAGGGCAGCATTGTCTTAAGGTCAGAAGATCCAGAGCAAGAAAATCAGATGCACAGGAAAAAGTGATAGTGAACAGTTAAAAGTACTCCAGCAGCTGGCAGGTCCAAAGCTGCTCTACGGTTTCCAGCTCTGGGTGTCTGCCCTGTCCTACCTACTGTCCCTTGAACCCAAGGCTGAGTCATTTCAGTGTCTGATCCTGCAGCATACTGCTCAATTCAAGTCTGGAGAAGAGGAGGCTGAGGGGAGACCTTATCGCCCTCTACAATTACCTGAAAGGAGGTTGCAGAGAGCTGGGGATGAGCCTCTTTAACCAAGTAATAAGTGATAGGACAAGAGGGAATGGCCTCAAGTTGCGCCAGGGAAGGTTCAGACTGGATATTAGGAAGTATTTCTTTAGAGAACAGGTTATTAGGCAGTGGAATGGGCTGCCCAGGGAGGTGGTGGACTCCCCATCCCTGGAGGTGTTTAAGAGGTGGGTTGACATAGCACTTAGGGATATGGTGTAGTTGGGAACTGTCAGTGTTAGGTTAATGGTTGGACTAGATGAACTTCAAGGTCCTTTCCAACCTAGATGATTCTGTGATTCTGTGATTCTGTGATTCTCTGTCCCTGGAGAGCTTTCAGCCTGGCTAACACATTGAAGAGTTTCAGCAAGGGGTTTGACAAGGGATGGAAAGTGGGGGTGAGACAGGAGGGGACGGCAAGTTCAGAACCACCAGCTATCAGCCCAGTTTCACTTAGGTGTTTAATGTGAGTTATTCAGCAGCAAAGGAGCAGCATTGCCAGACTGTGTAGTTTTCCTACAAGTCTCTTGAGAATAGGTATCTCCTTCAAGTCACAGGATTTAATGAAAATCTCTATTCTTATTCATATATAAGTTTACATACATGTTTCAGCCTCCTTGACCAAGCTGAAACACAGAAAGACAGGTCGTAAATATATCTCTTAGCATTTAAACCAATTTTGGGAGAGGGGAGAGAATGGGGAGTTGGGGTTTTTTAAGGGTCTGGCAGGTTTTGGAAATTTAAGATCAGTAACCAGGGTTCAGGAAAGCTGAAAATCTGGGCTGAGTTCAGAGCTCTGCCCCAGCCATTCTGCCCAGCTATGGACAGAGAGCTCAGTGACTTCATTCCCTTTCTGGGAAGTAAAATTTCTTTTCTGTGCCTGGCCTAGAGACCATACATCCCTCTGGCTGGGAGCTGTCCTACTCTGAGAGTGATGCCAAAGGAGCCTGAGGACTGAGCATGCAAAGGATGAATCATTTGAAACACCTGAGGTCAAATTCTACTCTGCCACTATAAATCCAGACTGACTCCTCTAGCTTTGGTAGAATCACTCAGGGTTTGTGCAGATATAAATGACAGCAGGATTTGACCCAGAGGTTTTATGTTTCCAATGAAAGAGTCGAAATGCAGGATGTTGCCTTAAATGTGAACAGGCCAAACATCTGGAAAAGGATGGCTTTGTTTTGCATTAACGCAGTTTTGAAACCAGCTCCCACTTCTGAAGGATTTTTAGTATGGAGTTTTTCCAAGGACATGAAAAACTAACTTCTGTTTTACTCAGAATCCCCTTATCAGATCTAGCTATCCATCTGCATGTCCATTACCACACCAGCTGCTCAAACATCCACCGTTCCTCTCCATAGGAGCACCCTGGGAAATTGAATCTGAGTTTACTTCTAAGCTGGATTTCATTAACCCTCATTATGTTATTTGTAGTAAGTCTTGCTCAAGAACTGATTTGCCTTCAGCTGATTTATCTTACTTGCTTTCCAAAATTAATTAACTTAAACTGAGTGAAGGAACTTTAATTCTGAATAGCCGTGCTTTTGGGGAGTATGATGAAATACCATAACCCCCCCTTCAGTCTGTACTTCAGAGGGATTGAAACAAGCAACCGCCTCCATGGGCAGTCCCTGCAACCTGTCGACAGGTTTTCTTCTCATCTGCAGATCACTACCAGCTTCACAAGGTTCTGTATTCTTTCCTCTGACTGCCTGTACTATGCATTAAGGTTTTTAGGTCTGCTCCATCCATCAGGATGTGGAGTGCTACCCTTGGTTTTGCATTACAGATTTACAGTGGCCAGACTCACCAGCACAGTTAATATAAGTTAAAAAAAAAAAAAAAAAAAAAAAAAAAGTTGTTTTGTATAAAACAGAACAGCAGCTCTTCTTGCTCACATTATGTTTTCACAAGTGAGTGCCAAGTTCTGTACAAATCCAGAGAGAGGCAACATCTGCTTTCATTGCATTTATAGTCTGATTAATCAAGACAGACAAATAGGGAATCAGAGGGAATGAGAAAAGCAGTGATTTATCCCAACTTACTGCATCACTTAATTTTTAGGTTAGGGCTATGGATGTTGATCCATAATTCAGGAGCCCTGTAAGGCGTTACATGTGGCTCTTCTGTGTTTTAAACCAGCTTTGGGGTGATCTTGTGGATGAGGATCCCTCCCAGTCCTAACCTCCCAGAGACTCTTCTGCCATGACTGGCAGAGTACCAAGGATGGACCCAAACCTCAAAGGTTTCATAAAGGTGGTCAGATCCTGCAGGTCAAAGCCTGCAAGGGAGGTTTGTCAGTAGATGGACATAGTCCACAACTTTCCTCACCCCCTTCTATGCTACAAATCACAAAGCACCTACAGGGTACGATCTGCATCACCCATTCAAATCTAGGGCAGAAAATGAATGCAGGAGAAAGTTTAGTGTTCTTTTAGGGGGAAAAAGCAAGAAAGAACAAAGACAGTATCATGCCAGTGTAGCTGGGACTGACCTGAGAGAAAGTTCTTTGTAATCTCAGACTTTATCTGGCAGTGGGACTGGTCCTGGATGTCTGAGCAGGACACACAAGCTAAGTACCCAAGAGGCACAGCAGAAAATTAAAGCAACTGTATTGCATTAGATCAAAGCTCTGTACACTATAACAATCAAATCATTCGTAAAACAAGCCTTCCTCACGGTTGTACTCTCAGCTCCCTGAGGCCAGCCATGCCTGACAGGAACATGCCACCTTCATGAAGCAAGATTTTTTTTTATGACCAGTAAGTGCCTTTGAGGGTTGAGTATCACCATATATCAGCAAGCAGCAAACAGGAGGGTAAAACAGGCTCTGGGTAAAGCACCCTCCCTGTCCCCCTCTTCTTGTCCCTTGACCTCTGGAAACCTTACAGGAGGAGAAATCTGATATGCCCAGGATGATGCTCACAGACTCTTTTCCCTTGGTACAATATTATTTACTAAGAATTTTAACTCTTGGACTCATCCCTGCAAGCCAGGGCACACCACACCAGAAATTGCTACCTTACTCAGTGTGTGCATGTGTATACTGTGAACAACTGCAGCACACGCTTCCTTTGCCATGTATGCAGATGATTCCATGTGGCATCTTGTAAGAGGTGTTACTTGGGACACTAGTTGTTGAGCAAACTGAGATATGCAAGCAAGACTGGTGGAGGAAACTCCTGATGCAAAGATTTTGCATTCAGATCACCTGCATTATCTAGGAAGTTTGTGTCCTGCTGCTCTTCGCATGCTGAGGTTTAACCTCATTTCTCCCCATTGCTGCAGGTGGATGCTGATGATGTCATCACCAAAGAGGAGCAGATCTTCCTACTGCTAAAAGCCAAGGCTAAGTGCGAACGACACCTGAAAGCCAAGGTGCCCAAGGTGCATGGTGAGTGTTCCCACAGCAACCCAGACTGCACGGTTGGGGCTGGGCCCTTCTCTGCTCAACTCCAGCCCTCTCCCTCAGCCTCATACACAAAGCTCAGAGCATGTGAGGGAGGCGGCTGAAGAAGGCCCAACGTATCAGTTTTTCAGGTTAAGCTGTGGGGAAGATCTTGCAGCACAAGGTGTTGGAAAGCAAGGTTGTCACAGCTTCTTTCTCCTGCTCCAGAACTCCAGATGCCAAGGAGTCAGGGGGATGCAAGAGTCATGGTCATGGGCTTACAGCCCTTATCACTAAAAAGTCCAGGCAATGCACAGGAGATAATATCATCAGGCAAAGCATGGGAGATAGCATCAACCATCAGTTCTCCCAAGATCCTTTGCAGCAAGACACCCGTGGTATGGGAAACAAAACATCCTTCCAACACCCCTTCTCTCTTTCCCTCTGACATTCTCTCTATTCTACTCAAATGGGCCCAAGCTCAGCTAAGCCTCTTTCTAAAACTTCCTTTCTATTTTGGGCTGCAAAATCACTACCAGACGTAGGGCTGGAGGAAGAAGGAAAGAAAAAAGCTCTCTCATGTGGGCAGCAAAGTAATCATCCCCCATTGGTTTCTTTCATCAATTTCACATGTGTTAATTACTGGTGCTGGGGCTGCATGCTGAGGCACCCTGCACCCATCCAGCTAGTCCTGGGTGGGCATCCTGTCCCATGTCCCTCTATTGCCTGAGAGAAGGGGACAAGCCAGAATGCTTCCCGCCTTCACCACTGCATCTCAGAGATTTCTCCTCCCACAGCCATCACTGTGGGAGTACCCAGAGACATCACCAGCAGAGGGAAAGTTCCCCAAATCCAGCTGCGATTTTAGAGCAGAGTTGCTCACCTGGTGTCCCTCTCCTGTTGGAAATGACAGCAAGGGGCCATAAAAGCCCAGCTTTCATTTTATTTAGGCCTCTGGCTTTACATCAGCCAAAACCTCAAGCCACATCCTCTGTTGCTTCTTTTTCCTGTTCACCCAATGTCCAATTAACACCTCATTAAAAAACATGTGTGCAAAGTCATTTCCTTCTGTTGTACTAGAGACCACCTGCCTACCTTGGAATCTGGTGATATCACCAGCTGATCTTGCTCTCACATCCTATTTTCTAACTCTGTGAGACTGTCAGCATTTAGTATTGATCTCCCTCCTTAATTGTCAGCAACAGTGTTGGTAGGGCTGGGGAGCTGCGTATGACTGACAAGGAGACTTCAGGCTCCATCCTCTAAAGTAAATCTGTCCAATCCCAAATAGTACAGCCAAGAGGAGGAATCATCATGATGTCAATACTCACAGCAGTATATTGAAGGCTTTAAAGACTCAAGGCAATCATTAGCAATATATAGTTAGGTCAAATTAATCTGCACAAGGTTCACTAATCCAAAGGCAGAGTGAATGCTGATTTAACCTTTTCCAAGAAATATTTTCTTAAGATGTTGTGAAAGAACCTCCAGTGACAGTGCCTCCATAACACCCTAGAAATTCACTCTAGCACTTCACAAACAAGGCAGGGAGTTGCCAGACCATCTCTGAGATGGTCTGGTGAGTCGATGGCTGCAGACAGAGGGTTTTGCAATTTGTAAAAGATTTTTCTGCTTCACAGAAGAGTTGCCATCAACAGATTTTAGACTACAGATGCCCATGGACACACGAAATAATAACGTTATGGGGTATTTGTGAATAGACTAACTCAATCTCCATTTTGCAGTGTGTCTGCTCCTTCATGCTGCAGGAGGCAAAGGAGATGGGTAGTTTTAGATCCTCTTGTGGAGTAAGAAGTGACAGAACAAAAGGCTGTAATCTTCACTGTGTTAGCTTTAATGCAATTAATTACTTAGCTAAGTCTCAGAAACTTAGTTTTTGCACAAAATCTTCAGAGCCTAGGGTGAAAAGCGGTTAGGTCCAATACGTTCCTCCTTTGAGGATATGGGATCTGGCACTTGGTTTCTATTTGTGCTAATCACCCAAAGACATATGGGTCTGTGCCCTTCTCAGCCAGGTGAAGCACCTCATCCCATTGCCTCTTCCCTCACTGTAGACCCAAAGTCTGGAAAGGACAACATGGTCTTCACAATTAAGATACACCAGCCCCTCTTGCAGAGAATATTTGTGGGGGCAAAGTGATTGTGACTTGGAACAGTATAAATCCTGGGTGACCAACCCAAGCCTTCAGGCAGTCTCCTGTGATAGCACTCAAAGTATTTCTGAGGAGCACCCACTTGGGTGACAGGAGGACTCTGTTAACTGCCGTGGAGGACTTGGGTTGTGTGACCACTCTGCCAGGTCCCCTATCTGTCTTGTCTTTGGATTTTTGGTGGTGTAGGACAGACTTGTCCCTCATGATGCATTTGTATTTTGGCTTTACAAGAACTAGCCTTTCCTGTAAGGAAAACAAGTGACTCTGCAGGCAGGCAGAGAGCTGTGCCCAGGTCCGTTTGGCCCTCTGATAATAATGGCAGCCCATGGCATTGATGTGCCACTATATCTATACCGAGTCTACCTGCTGGCAATGTGAACTGATGGTCCCCATGCCAGATGCAGAGAAGACCTCGTCTCTTTGCAAGATCTCCCCTGTGGCAGCCAGCCGTGCTCCTTCCTGTATTAAAAGTTCCCAGTGCCTCCTGAAAGCAAGGCTGGAGACTCAGCCCCTGCCCCTGGATTTTATTTTTCTTTTCAGCAGTGTGATGAATATGTCCCACTCCAAAGGCTGCTTCTGTCAGTATAGAACAGACTTATTTTATATTGGAGGTGGGGCAAGCCCTGCTGAGAAGTGTGTTTGCAGATCACAGGGAGCAGTGCACTCCTTGGCCTGAAATGATTTATTGGTCTGGCTGGTATTCAAAGGGCAAAAAGCATAGTCTAGCCCCTTTAAAATATGAAAAAAAAAAAAAAAAAAAAAACCAACACAAAAAACCCCAAAAAACAAACCAAGAAGAAAACAAAACAAAAAACACCCAACAACAATGAAAGTGACCACAAAAAGAAACAAATCAGCCCAGTCTCAAGGTATGCAATGCAAGAAGCAGCACACGCTCCTGGTTCAATTTTCCTGTGTTATATTTAGTTTCTGGAAGTCTTCTAAATGGGAGAAACTGTCCCTATGTAGTTGGTAAATGGCCATAAGAGTCATGCATGAGACCCTGGAAAGTTTGAACGATCTGTCATCTCTGTCCGTAATAAAGCAGAGCTACTCCATGGCATCCTGGAGGACTTCAAAGTCAAACGATCTGCCTTGGAAAAGGGGGTAAGGGAGTAAAGTTTCACCTGATGTGACAGTGGCACAGTGAACTTCAGGTGCAGATGTCACCCATAAAGCAAAAGTCATGGTTATTGGGGCCATTATGAATTTGAGCCAAGGTTGTCACAGTGTTGGTGATTGTCGTGTGCAGCAGAGCTGGATTACTGATGACCTTGAACATCTGAACTCCTTCTAGAGTTGATGAACAGATGTCCTGGTTTTGACCACGATGGAGTTAATTTTCATTGGAGTATTTCATACCATGTGATGCCATGCCCAGGGATTTAGGTGGGTGGGCTCTCTCGCTGGCTCTCTCTCGCCCTCGCGCCTTCTGCTCGTCGGCCCATGTTGTTGCTGGGGGGGGGGCAGTCGCCGCGCTCAGTAAGCCACTGCTGCATTTTACCCGTTTCTTTTTGGACTCACTATTGTTACTGTTGTTCTCTTATTATATTTAGTAAATTCTTTCTTTTTTTATTCAACCTACGCATTCTCTTCTTTTTGTCCCTCCCCTATTTCACCAGAGAGGGGAGGGGGAGGTGAACGGCCAGCCATGTGACGTCTGGCTGCCGGCTGAGTTCAAACCTCCACAACAGAGAAGAGCACCTTTTGGGGTGGCATCTGCCTCCCACCTGTCTCCAGATGTTGACCACAGATTAAACCTAGGATTGCTGACTTAGATGGACCACTTAACACTTATGCTGCAGTATGATATGCCTAATGATGATGGTGGTGTGATCCCTAGAAGGTAGCCTAGCACTAAGATAGCTTACCTGAACATGTGGTGGGATGTCCATCTTCACAGCTTTTCGAGAGTTGGCTAGACAAAGCCATGACTGACCTGACCTCATGCTGGTTTTGAAGGCTGAAGGTTGGACAAGAGATGTTCAGAGGTCCCTTCCAACAAACATTTCTATGAGTAGTCCTGCCCAGGGAGTTTAGGATCACAAGCCAACAGCATTAAGGTTCCTTGGAGGGATTGTTTCCTCCCTGTGGAATTCAAGGCTCAGTTATCAAAGATTGGTGAGGGCCTAACTACAATGTAGCAGGTAGAGAGCTGGGCAAGGAGAGAAGGGGAGGTGTCCTGGTTTAGCTAGGATAGGGTTAAGTTTCCCCAGCAGTGGGGGGGAAGCTCTAGCCGGGTTATTCAATACCATGCTGACGTCACATCCGGGGTGCCGAAGCGTGGGAGAATCGGTGAACACGCGTGTTGTGCGGTCACTCTCCTCACTGCTGTATCGGTACATTTTTTTTTGTTCTGTTTATTGTTATTACTGTTATTGTTACTGTTCTTGTTCTTCGGTTTGTTGCTGTTGCAGTGTTATATTAAACCTCTCCTTATCTCAGCCCCGGGGTTTTTTATTTCACTCTCTCCCCATCCGGTCCCAGGGTGGGGGAGGGGCAGCGGCAGTGTGGTCTCGGACCCCGGCAGGGCCTAAACCACCACAACTTTTGGTGCCCAACGTGGGGCTCGAACCCAGAGTTGTCTCGAACCCAGACCCAAGAGTCTCATGCTCTACCTGGTAGTTCTTTTACACTGGAAAAGAAGAGGAGCTCTGCATGTTGTCTATCTCTTTTTCTTCTTTTTTTTTTTTTTTTTTTGCATGTTGTTTCCAGTTATCTTGCATGTTCAAATCTGTGCTTGGTGTGTCATTTCAAAGAAGGAAAAAGGACAACGCCACAATGAGGCAGCAGTTTTGGGGAGATCATAAGGAAAGCACATCATATAGTCATCAAAGGATGAGACTTCTTCAGCCTTTCTTACATAACTGTTTGTGGTGAAGGAAAAGATTCACATTCAGCTCTGCTCAAAGGAACCTAAATCTGTTACTACTTCCCAGAAATAATGCTTTACTGCCTAGCATGTCAAAGGTGAAAAAGGAGATTGAAATCTCTTCCATTAGTTCTGCTTCACTATATCTGAAAGTACCAAAAAGCACTGGTGTAAGAGCAGGGTCTCAGCTGCCCAACGTCACCATCTGCTTGTAAAGCTAGTATCCTTCTGGGATCATTGTAGCAGCCTTCGGCATGGAGCAACTCTAATGGTGGGACAACCCTGCAGACAGCCCAGTGGTGTGGGATGTTTGGGAAAGGAGAAAGTTTCTGCCCAAGTCAGTAAGGAGTGACTTTGTACTTGAGAGTCCCATCTCTCCAGGGAAACTCTTAACCACAGAGGTCATAGGAAAAGAGGGCTTTGACCCCATGGCTGGTTTATTGCTGTTTTGCACTGGATACTTATGCAAGCTCTGCAACAAACAGATCTCTGTGCAGCTTGAAGTCTGGATTTCACATCTCTGCTCTGGGGTTTTGTCCTGCACCCCTCAATGTTCAGTGTTCTAGCTTGTGGATGGAGTCAGGAGAGGGCTTTGAGAGATGCATCCATTGCTATGGGCACACAGGGATACTTCCCTCTCATGGCTCTATAAGCCATAAGAAATAGAGGTGTACACTTCTACAGACAGCCTTTGCTTCTCCAAGGAGCCTTCTGAGGACCTCTTCCTGCAAACCCCCTCTCATCAACACTTCGAGTTCATACCTGGATTTGAACCAGACTGAATGAATCACTATTTTTCTGCCAGCTCAGAGGCAGCCAGATGGAAGGTGTGAAATGGCATCGGTCATGTCTCATCTCTCAGAGAAGGAGAAGACGGAGTCCTGTGGACTTGAACTGGTCCTGCAGGGCATCTCTATGGCAAAGGGAAGGAGTGTCTTCAGAATAGTGTATATCCTTGATAAGACAGCTTGACTAATAAGGGCTGAGCAGAACTCAGTTATGATGACAGAGGTGCTAAGGACCTGTGTGTGTACGCAGAGGCCAGTTTTCTTGTCACCAAAAAACATGACTTCATTTGCTGTTTCAGACTCCCTTAGTACGGGCAGGGCCAATGGCGCAACTGATTGACCTGAGAAAGCTTTTTCAGAGGATGTTTGTTTTTCAGCTGGATCAGCTTCCTGGCCTGGTTCATCATGCAGCCACATAAACAAGAGAACCATCACAGAGAAAGGAGCAGTGCCAGGAAAGAAAGGTGTTGGTGTAAGCAGTACTGCATTGAGCATTACCTGCTGAACATCTGAGGCTTTGAAAACCCAAGCTGACTTATCCCTCAATGCCTTCTCTCCTTGCTCCCATGCAGCCCCACTTCACAACACGGGGTGTATGCATCCCCTCAGTGCTGTCAGTTCCTGTCCTGTGATCACCCTTGACCCATGCCTATCCCTGTTCATCAGAAGTTGTCGAATACCACCTGACAGAGGGCTGTTTAGATCCTGCCTCTACCTGGCTATGATTGCAGACCAACGTTGTGATTTACTCCACTCCATGATAGTCAATGATCTGTGTCTTCAGAAGCAGTGAGGGAATTTGGGACACCTTGATTTTTTTATTTATTTTTTAGATAGAAAGAAATATCATGTAAGCTGACATGAAAGTTTGGGAGGGCTGCTGTCCTCATTCCTGGGCACTGACGCATAGGTATATTCAACGCCTCACCTCCAATCTCAAAGGAGAGTCTGTGACAGAGCCAAGATTTGGATTCTCATCTCCTTAGTCTTCAGCCAGGGCACAAGCCACAAACCACATTTCCTTTTGTCCTGGAATTCAAGGTGAGGCTACAAAGATTCAAATCCAGGTGGACAGAAGCTGATGAAAATCTCTGGACAAATACCACTTGACTGAAACTCAAGACTCTCGTCATCACTCTCACTTTAAAGCCTCCAGGTTTGTTTTGAAATAAGGAAAACACATTGAAATTTCCTGCAGTGCAATGAGTACCTGGGTTCTCCTTCTCTTCTGCCTGTTTCATTGCTGAGTGCATTTCATGGGCCAGTTCTTTTCCTGGTATAAACTGGCAGATTCCCATTCAGTTTAGTTAGGGCATCGACTTCTCTCAGATTCATTGATTTCTCCTACAGTTCAGCACTGCAACTTACTTTTTCCCCCTTTAATATTCGTTCAACCAACATTTTAAAAAGGGAAAAATCTGAATTTCAGAGATATCCATGGGTCTTAAGAGATGAGAGGTAACCTGGATCAGCACCAAACCTTGATTTTGAGTTGATATCTGCTGTTCCCTCTCACTTTGTAGCTACCCACTCCTAATACATTTACTTGGCAATCGCAGGCTAGAAATGGACTAACACAAGTGAAGAAGACACATTGTGAGAGGGACCTGTGAGTCCAGCACCACTGCTTGCCCCCAAGAAGGAAAATGAGATTTTGAGGAGCAGGTTTCTGTGTGTCATTCTCCCAGCACAGACATGGATTTGGCATAGAGACATGCACCAGAACTGGCTATTTTGAGTGGAAAATGTGATCCTGCCTGTGCATAGACTTCGTGAGCTCTTCCCCAAGAAGCAGACAGCCCGGAAGAAAAATGTATCTCCAATCATGCTCCACCATCCTCTGGAAGTAGGAAGACCTTGGTCTCCTATTTGTTCCACTTAGTATCATCCTTTTCCCTTTGCTGGTTTTTACTGTCTCAGTTTTATTACATTCACAGTTTTCTTCAGCCTGCACAATTATTAGCAAATGCTATGTGCCTCACCGTGCAGTGTCAAAAGGCAGCTCGTGAGTGGTTACGTTGTTCTCCCAACCAACCTGCACCCTCACAAGCCTGGCCAACACTGGCTTCATCTTTGTGCCAAAGGGTTGATCTTAATGTAGCTTCAGCTACTAAAAATGGTCATAAAAACCAGTATAGTAGGCCTAAAACTTGAACTGCGTATTGTGAAAAAAGGGAAGAGCTCATGGGAGTATGGAGAGTAGTGGTGTCCACCCATTTTGTAGAGACCAGAAAGAGATGTTCATTAGAAGGAGTCTTTCAGAAGCTGGAAGGGATATTCACTGTCTTTCTTGGTTTTAACTTTTATCTGATTCCTGGCCTATGCCCTGAAAGATCAGGCAATTAGCTGTCAAGTGGAGTAATCAAATATGTTATCTGCTACCAAAGATTCAACAATATCCTGTTCAGTTGAAATAAACCAGATGCAATTTAATTAGATATGTGTCTAAACTGCATTTCAGGAGTTGAATTAGGGACTAATGAGCATCAGGGTGAACAATAGACATGCCAAGCATTTCTGGAGAGTGAGAATATGGGGTTGCTATGTGTATGATTGCTAGCAGGGTTGATAGTCCAAAGGAAAGTCCTAGCAAACAAAAAGATAAAAAATTGATAAAATTCTAAACTTCCTTCAGCAATAATGAGCTTTTATTTAAAATTTCCTTTTCTCCTTCAAAAAATATTAACTTTTAGTTTTATGCTAGCTAGTGGAGGGTGAACCTCCTCCTGTCCTCCTAGGACAGATCACATAGACAGTGTCATCTGTCCCCTGGCCACCTCCCAGGAGTATCTCTGAGTCTGAGGACCTGCCATGGACTCTGATCTATGGAGTGACATAGGCACAGCCCCACAGGGACCTGTGCCGTGGGGAGTTAGGGCTGAGCCAGTCCAGTGTGCTTCCACACAGCCATGTCTCAGGATATGTGCATCATCTGCCACTTTTGGCTAAGGCACTGAGGAACTGAGACCCAAAATGTTAAAAAACAAAAATCCCAAAAACCTGTCCCCACAAGCATTTGGCTTCCTTTCTTCTTTTCTCTCTTTTTTTTTTTTCTCCCCTTTTTTTCTTTAAATTTAGTCTCTAGATGAAAGCCTTTCAAAAAGAACAGGAAACCCTAAAATTTCTCTTCTACATACACAAATATTACATTTCAGCCATGGTGGGCAGCCTGATGCCACCCCAAAGTTAAACCTGGAAGGGGATGAAGTGAAATTCCCAGCCATAAGCCATCAGACCTGATTTTTTTTTTTTCGTCCATGAATTAAAAGCCTGTCTTTCCCTGGTTTGGAAAAGGAGATGGGACATTTTGTGGAGGAAGAGAGATTTTTACACAAACCTGTTATTAGCAAAGACTATCGGCAATCCTTTCTCAGAGTTCTAGGTGTTGCAGCTTGCCTCAGAATGGCTTGTTTTTTTAATAAATAAACCTATTTGCTAGGGAAAGGGGTTATTTTTAGTTGAGAAGCCGTGTGTATTTACCTAAGGTGTGTGGGTTGCACATTTGAGTTTATGGCTTCATTGTCCCTAAAGGACCTATACCCAAGTCCAGACTCTCTCTGGGCTTGCAGAAGCCCAGGATCTACTCCTGATTTTCTCTTCAGAAGCTCAAGCACCATCCTCTGATCACCCAGCCTGCCAAGGTCTCCTCAGAGGTTGTGAGTAACCTCAGGTACCTTAGACGTTAAGGGAGACAAAGGCATCCAGGGCACTCAGGATTTGTCCTGAACACCCAGACCTCTATAAACCGTATCTTCTCCTGCTCTTCCTATCTTCTCCCCCTTTCTGTTCTCAGTCGTTGTGGTTCAGTGATGCAAGGCCAGAACATTGGCCCAAACTGCCCTGTAAACAACCAGACCATCCCTTGTTAGCATGCTCCCAGCACAGCTTTGTCCTGGGACATCTGTCACTGCCCCAGGGGAAATCATCTGGGAGCCAGAATGGACCAGGAGACTTTTCAAGATGGCAACACAGACAAGACTGTTTTTCTGGGGCATGGATGAAGGGAAGTTCAGATTCTTGGATATGAGCCATGCTGGACTTGAAGGGCCTGAACATGGGCTATGGTCTGTTGTATTGACTAGTACAGATGTAATCAGTGAGTCTTCACAGAATCACAGAATCATCTAGGTTGGAAAGGACCTTGAAGATCATCTAGTCCAACCGTTAACCTAGCACTGACAGATCCCAACTACACCATATCCCTAAGTGCTATGTCAACCCGCCTCTTAAACACCTCCAGGGATGGGGACTCCACCACCTCCCTGGGCAGCCCATTCCAATGCCTGACTACCCGTTCTGTAAAGAAATACTTCCTAATATCCAGTCTAAACCTTCCCTGGTACAACTTGAGGCCATTCCCTCTTGTCCTATCACTTGTTACTTGGTTAAAGAGACTCATCCCCAGCTCTCTGCACCCTCCTTTCAGGGAGTTGTAGAGGGCGATGAGGTCTCCCCTCAGCCTCCTCTTCTCCAGACTAAAACCCCCCAGTTCCCTCAGCCGCTCCCCATCAGACCTGTGCTCCAGACCCTGCACCAGCTCCGTTGCCCTTCTCTGGACACGCTCGAGTCATTCAATGTCCTTTTTGTAGTGAGGGCCCCAAAACTGAACACAGTAATCGAGGGGTGGCCTCACCAGTGCCGAGTACAGGGGTAAGATCACTTCTCTGTCCCTGCTGGCCACGCTATTGTTGATACAAGCCAGGATGCCATTGGCCTTCTTGGCCACCTGGGCACGCTGCTGGCTCATGTTCAGCCGGCTGTCAATCAACACCCCCAGGTCCCTCTCTGACTGGCAGCTCTCCAGCCATTCCTCCCCAAGCCTGTAGTGCTGCTGGGGGTTGTTGTGGCCCAAGTGCAGCACCCGGCATTTGGCCTTAGTGAAACTCCTCCAGTTGGCCTTAGCCCATCGCTCCAGCCTGTCCAGATCTCTCTGCAGAGCCTCCCTACCCTCGAGCAGATCAACACTCCCACCCAACTGGGTGTCATCTGCAAACTTACTGAGGGTGCACTCGATCCCCTCGTCTAGATCATCAATAAAGATGTTAAACAGGAGTGGCCCCAAATCCAAGTCCTGGGAGACACCACTCGTGACTGGCTGCCAACTGGATTTAACTCCCTTCCCCACAACTGTTTGGGCCCAGCCATCAAGCCAGTTTTTTACCCAGCAAAGCGTGCGATCATCCAAGCTACGAGCAGTCAGTTTTGCCAGGAGAATGCTGTGGGAAACGGTGTCAAAGGCCTTACTGAAGTCAAAGTAAACTACATCCACAGCCTTTCCCTCATCCAATAAGCAGGTCGCCCTGTCATAGAAGGAGATCAGGTTTGTCAAGCAGGACCTGCCTTTCATAAACCCATGCTGACTGGGCCTGATCATCTGGTTGTCCCACATGTGTTGTGTGATGGTACTCAAGATGAGCTGCTCCATCAGCTTCCCAGGCACCAATGTCAAGCTGACAGGCCTGTAATTTCCTGGATCATCCTTCTGACCCTTCTTATAGATGGGTGTCACATTGGCCAGTTTCCAATCTGTCGGGACCTCCCCGGTCAGCCAGGACTGTTGGTAAATGATGGAAAGTGGCTTGGCGAGCACCCCAGCCAGCTCCTTCAGCGCCCTCAGGTGTATCCCATTTGGTCCCATAGACTTGTGTGTGTCTATGTGATGCAGTAGGTCACTGACTGTCTCCTCCTGGACTGTCTCCTCCTGGACCTCCTGGTCTTGATTAAGCCTGGGTTTTCTCATTGCATCTCTGGTTCTGGAATGGGTCAAAAGAGCACTGAAACCTTACAGGGAGATGTCATCTCCCACTCAACCGATCTACCACAGCTACCATTCAGGTCAGCAGACTGTGATGACTAGGAAGGGCTTGCAGCTCTTCACAGACGGCTACTTGCCAGTTGTGCCTGAATTAGAGTTAGCAAGAGATGGGGAATACCAACAGTTGGCCTCTACCTGCAAAGGTTTATGGGCCAAGGGCTTTCAATCCCATTGAGAAATGTCTGCTGAGCAGCTATATAGGTCTTGTAATGCACAGGAGGAATAGGTCTCAGGAGTTATGACAGGCATAAATGGTCCATGTGTGGAGAAAGGGTGGAAAACAGTACATAGGATGGCTAAACTGCAATACTAATTATCAACCTTATTTCTATGCTTATTTTATTGATTGATATGACCAACACTCTCCCCTCTCAAAGGGAGATCTGGTGGGTTTTGGAAGGACTAGATGTACTGGAATGAGGAAGGAAGGATGCCTGGGCTGAACCAGGCCAGTAGTGGCAGGTTGGGTGTTATCAGATAGGACCTTGAAGGTGATATTTCTTCTTTTGTGTTGTGTGGACAGTGAGTGGACAGTCAGCATGTGAAATGGGCTACTGATGTCAGAGTAGGCACCTCTCTGGAGCTGTGTCATGCTAGGAATTGTCTGATAGCACTCATAACCTTGTGACTTTCCCATTCTGCTTTGGGGTGAGTAAAGACACATTGTGACTTGGAACAGTCCCTGGCCTGTACGTCCTTCCCCTCCAAAGTCCAGTTCCTCCAGGGCTGACCATGCAAGGGGTGTTTTGCCCACTAAACACTGGTGTGCAGACCAGCATGGGTCTCTGAGTAGTAACAGGACCTTAATCCATCCAGTCCCTCTCCTCACCCTCCCCTCATGTTGACCAGCACACAGTCCCCATATATGCACAGAGAGACATGGGAGCACTGTGTCCCCGAGCAAATGCCCTTGGATGAATGCAGAGCACCTTTCCCCAGAACAGATACATGCTCCCCCTGCATTGCACAGCACAGGTCAACAACAATACACACCCCTTCCTACAGACATACCCACCTATAGATCTATACATATACATGCGCAGGCATTCACACACGCATGCTCTGATGGCCAGGTTTGAAATGCATCTGCAACACCAAACACCCCCATACAGAGGCAGTGGCCCTCCAAGCCTCCCTTTCTCCCCCTCCTGTCCCAAAATGCTGGGTCATTTTTTTGGTTGCTCCTCCCTGCCTGTTTCCAATCCACCAAATGTCCTTCCCGTAATAGAGCGACCACAATTGCACACCATATTCCAAATGTGGTCTCCCTGGTGCCTTGCATGGTGCCAAAATAAGTCTGGCTGATTTATATTCCATACCCCTAGATAAACACCTTGAGACCATGTTTGCGTTTATCCAGCTGCCAAGCAGCCTCACAGATGGTTTTAATGTGTTCTCCACATGCATGTACCACTTGCACAGAAATTGCAATTGAGACTGGGGGAAGGCAAGGAGGGACGAGACAAGGGAAAAGTAGCAAGCAGAAGAAAATAGCTCTCACTGCACCCTGGGGATACAGTCTGAGCAGTGAGCATGGTCCATATGCCTCTCCTCTCCTCTCTCTTCCACCAAAGCAACCTACAGCAGGCTGGGATTTCTGACTAGGCTCAGGTGGGCAAGCAGAAAAAAAGAAAGATTGAAATGAGAGATGCATGTGGTGCAACCCTTTCACAAAGCACTCTGTGACTGGCCTTTCTGCCTTCAAAAGGCAGTTCCTGCAGCAATGACATCAAACAGAGTATTTGCTTGCTCCATTATGAATACCATATTGGCTTGTGATAATGACTACAATTTCCATGTCCTGAGATTTCAGCCCTCAAGGGCTAAGGATAGCTTCAAGGCACATCTGTTCTAAAACTACAGTAATCAGTGCTACTATAACTACTCTGTAGTATGGTACGGCTGTAAGGGAGTATTCATGACAGTCTGAGCAACGGTGAGATGAATGGGTGCACTATAATAGTAACCTGCAGACACCTCAGTCACTGAGACACACGCCCTGCCTGGAGGATTTTATGGTCTAGCCCTAGAAGATGGGCAAAGATGTCTGTGATAAAATGGCATGCAGATGCAGAGAAGTAAATTAGATTTTCTGACACATTTAGCAGGTATATACCTGCCCTATTGTGACTGATATTAGAGGAAAATATCATTCAGTACATTTCAGTGAGGTGCTGGTAAATTCTAGTTGGTGAACTGACACATTTTCACATGCCTCATCTTCCCAAAGTGCTTATTTTGTGGTGGTGGTATGTCCTCTGCAGAGCTGGACTAGGAGGAGCTGTCTGCTAGTGACCTGAGACCCTGCCCCAGCACAGCCCTGGGAAGGCAGTGGGTGAAAGTAGCACTTAGTACCATCTGTCTCAACATATGTCCCTCAGACTGAAGTCTGTATTTATTTCCGTGAGGGCTTTGTTGCTTGAACCCTTGGGGCTGCCTTCAGCTGAAGCTGAGGACTTGAGCGAGCTGGATTGATGGGCTGAGAAGTAAAAAACGGCATTATAGAAATGCGTCAGGAAACTAGAGGAGGTGACCCTTACTGGTTCAGGGATGTAATGGTGGAAAGAGAGGCTGAGCTCTTCTGTGGCTTAGCTTGTCTTGAGGAAATGATGACCCTGGTGTCTCAAGAGAAAGAGGTGAGAGCACACGTACATACAAGAGCTGTGTTGGAGTCTTTGTATCTGGGAAGGAAGGAAGGAGTAATCATCTGGACTGTTTTGGAATTTCTCTTGTCCTTGGAAGTGATTGCCTCCAGTGTAAGATGATTTCCAAGATCTGGAGTGGAGGTAGGTAGCCAGCTGGAAAACTGAGGTGTCTTTGGGAAGCACAAGTGACTCTGACGACCATGAGACAGCAGCATACAGGATACTGAAGTAGGATGAAGATGCACTGACATGTCCTAATGCAAGGATGGCAGCGGAGCTCGAGAGTGCTACACGCAGAGGAAGCTGTGAATGATGTGCTGCGCTCCTTTTAGTCCAATTAATGCCACAGCCTCCATTTGCTCTAATGATACCATCTTAAAATCACTCAGGGACATGAAACTTACTGACCTCATCCCGAACATGACTCATCTGAAGGATAGAAACTCTCTCTTAATTTCCAGTATAAGCTTTGTTCACTGCCACTTTACATCTGCTTATTTTTGCATCATTTTCCACTTTTGTAGCTCATCTCTATACATACTGTTTACCAGTAGGATGAGAAAAACCTTCTTTCTCATTCTCTTTTGTTGGATTAAGCAGACCAAGCCTTTTATTCTCCTTCAGGGCCACCAGAAAAATCTTCCCACCCTACCAGTCCTTCCCTAGTGCTGGAAAAATTTTTCTTTACATTCCTTTTCAACAAAGGAACTTATGAACTTTTCCACAGAGAGGTTGTTTTGTTTAACCAGTAGCAAGGACATCTCAGGACCTGTGAAACCTCTTCTAGCAAACTACATGGGATGAGGAAGCAAAATAATTCTTAGAAGACAAAGCTTCAATTCCTGCCTCAGCAGTTGGCTTTTACCAACCTCACTTACCTGCCTGTGTTCGATTTGTAGTCAGGGAGTGTGGTGGTCACTGATACTCACTTTCTCCACAAGTACAATCACCCTGTCTCCCTGAACTCATATCAAACTATGGAGACAGAAAGGGAGACACCAGGATGAGACATCTGCAAGCTCTCTGGGGAAGAAAAAGGTCTTGCCTTACTTCCATGTTGTCCTGCAAGTCTTATTTCTTCAGCACTAAAGTGGTCGGTGATGTCCTCTAAACATGAGAAACTCCCACCTTCCCTGTCTCCATCCATGAGAGTTACAGATCTGAATTTGGAGGAGCTTCACCCACATACATACATGTCTGAGAGAGAATCAATATCCTCCATTCAGCAGTGCCTGAATGACAGACATCCAAGACACTTAGGATGTGGGATATGTATGAGATTTACTTGTTTTCTTAAAAGTTTATTAATTCCTTCTGACTTACATCTTCAGTGAATCCTACTACTTCTTCCAAGGAAAGAAATGCTTTGCATTCCCAGTTCACTTGGAACATGCAACTTCGCGTCCCAAACCTACCTACCTGTACTAATCCAAGCAGCGTATCTGGAACCCTCAAACTATTTTTCATCATTTTTTTTTTTTTCATGAGCTTTTCAATCAGCGTTTAGAATGAACTGGATCCCTTCTGACTATCTGTGCTTCCAGGCATTGTTAACAGTGTCTCAGGAGAGACTGACTTATTTTTAGCATGCCAAAAACACACTACTTGAAGGTGGCAGATTTTTTTTTCCCTAATGACAGCTTATTAAAAAGGTTGCAAAAATCGATTTTATTTTTTATTTTAAAGTACAACCATCAGGAAAGATTGTCAGCTTGTGGATTTTTTTATTGTTTTCCTGAAACTCCTCACCATTTTTCAGATTTATTCTTGTAATTCAGTGTGAATCTCTTGAGAAATGACCAGGAGAAAAGGAAAACAACAGACAGAAGCCAAGTTGTTAGTACTGTTAATATTTTTATAAACCAAGAAAAAAATGTTTGGAGGAAATATTTTGGAAAACAAACAAAAATAAAAGTCTTGTTTGGATTCCAGCACAATACCAATGGAATATATGGTATTTTTCCTCCCTGTTTTATCATCAGCTCAGTTGCTAAGTGACCTCTACAGTGAGTAAAATAGGAGAAAGTTGGAGGTGGAAGGTGCAGAATTTGGTCCCAGTTATCACGTTGGTGGGCTCAAGATGGTGAAGTTAATGGTAAAGGTGCCACATGGCTCTATGGACCAGAGGAAACATGGGGTAGAGTAAGGGAGAGAGGGAGGAAGGGATGTGGGGAATCACAGAATCATGGAATGGTTTGGGTTGGAAGGGACCTTTGAAGGTCATGTAGTCCAACCCTCCTGCAATGAGCAAGGACATCTTCAACTAGATTAGGTTGTTGAGAGCCCCCTCAAACCCAACCTTGAATGTTTCCAGGGTTGGGGTATCTAGCACCTCTCTGGGCGACCTGTGCCAGCGTTTCACCACCCTCAGCATAAAAAATTTCTTCCTTATATCTAGTCTGCATCTACCTTCTTTTAGTTTAAAACCATGACCCCTTGTCATATCAGAAGGTCGATGATTTGTCTCTTTAGAGAAGAGGAATGGAGGTATTAGAGATAGGAGTGAGAGAAGGATGGTGGGGATCCTGTCTGGGACAACAGACATGACGTAGAGGGGAGAAACAGCTTTTGGCTACATTGAAACCCAGGAATGTAGATCCAACAGTCACAAATTGTAGTTGGTCCTGACGTCAGTCAATATTTTCATTTGAAAAATGTTTTCCAAGATTTTCAGTTGATGTAGGAACTTCTTAATTCATTCTGCAATGAGGAGGTCCAGAGGCACCTGGCTTGACCCGTGGATGTCAAACAATAACTACAGTCCCTCTTCCCAACCCAATTTCTCTCCCCTTGACCCCATGGTGCCCTGGGTTGGCAAGAAACAGCCATGCTGTGCCTAATTTTAAGCTATGCACATGCTAGTTGTCTGATCAGTCAACAAAGGCTGGTTAGCCAGGTGGCAGCTGCCAAATGTTCACCTGCCCTTTCCTCTACTAATCATCAATCACCTCAAAAATTTCAGGAAGGAAATGATGACCTAGATGTCTTATCTCTCCTTCAAATTTGTCTGAAGTGGTTTTTCCAAGTATGGAGTGGGGAGAGAGAGGAAGGGGGTGACAGTGAAATGGAGAGGAGGTTAAAGAGGTTTCTCTGTGTTATGACAGTTCATGATAATGACGACAGATTCATTTGTGTCTTTCCTTGGGAGACTCAGATGCTTTCTGAAAATTGAGATCCTTATAGGCTTTAATGGATCAATTCCACGGGTCAATACACAGAGGCACAGAAAGATTTCAGATGCACTGAGAGGCAGAAAAGATGATCTTTATTTCAAATTTCTGGTGCAGCTGATGGCTTTCCAAATCATCCACATGACAAAGCAGCAGTCCAGAAGTGTCCCAACACCAGTTTGCACTGTGCTTCTTGCACAGAGCCTTCAACCCTCTGCTTTTTGGGAGGATTTGGATGATCAAAGTACCCAAAAAGAAATGATTGCATATTCTGTTATCCAGAAAACGGACGTTTTCTTTTGAATGAGTCCATTGCAAATGTTTGTGTGTGTATGTTTACAGCACGAGGAGAGCGTGCCTACCAGATACTTTTCCACATTAATATTTTCTGGACAAATATTGCAGTACGATACTAAATGAAACTACTTACAAGTGAAGGTTGACCTTTGCAAGCTGATCTGAAGATCTTAGAAAAGTGGAGGGTTTTTTCTCAGCATTACAGAGCGTGACATTCGGATGAATTATTTTCTCCTCAGTGTTGTTTCTCCACAGCATTCATTTTAAAGTTTACCCAAATTTACTTATTTTGTAAAAAGAATTAGTTTTATTTTAAGTAAGACCACTTTGAGGGCTAAATGAAATCTTTATTTACTTTCTTGTCTGCAAAAAAACCTCAGAGACAATAACATTTTGTCTTAATCCAAATTTTGCATGACACCATTTTTTTCCTTTTTCTTTTGATCCTTCCAGAGAACTGAAGAATAAATAAACTGTTTTTCACAGTGTAAGTAATCCTGCAACAGAATGAGCCAAAGGGAAGAGTTTTCCCATTTTTCACAAATAGGAAATCTAGTATTATTCTTCCTCTAATGTGGTTGGAAGCAGAGAAAATGCAATAAATTTCTTTCTCTTTTTTCTCACACCGATGTTGGAAGAATTCTACCTCCTCTACCCTCACTCTCAGATAATGCTTTAGAAGATAGGCAGTGATTAGACTGGTTCTTTTTATCAGCACTAAATTAAAGATAAGAAATCAGCTGTTAAGCAATGAGGTTTTTCTGCTGTTTTTCATGTCCTAAAATACTAGCAAACTGAATTGATCACTGTCAGCTCCGACTCTGGGGGGCACCACACCAACCAAAGGTCTTTAAAGCAATTCTGGATTCTTATTTAATCTTGTGAAAGCACACTCATTATAAAGGATAAATTACTGTTTCGTTTAAAGATTGCTAAGGCACTAGCTTTCATATTAATGAAACATGCTGAGCTCTTGGCCACGCTTATAATTTCTTTACTAGTGGAGCTCTTTTGCAGATAAGAGCAGGCTGTTCCATTTCGTTTTGATTCACATGTAACTCCTGTCTGTCAGACACTTCATACGCTGTTGATAAACTCCTTGTTTTTGTTTTTCACTTCAGATAACTCTACTGCAGCTGGATTTTAACCTATGGGTGCAATTAATACAGCCCAATGCAAAGGCATATGTAAGCACCAAGTTACATTTGGGTGCATAGCCCTTCCTCAGGGACTCGAAATGCAGCCCACATTGAACATCCACATCTGAATGGGAACTTGGTGCCTTGTGGGACTGGGAATTTATGGATCAAAAGTGGCAGAAATGGGTGGCTGACAAGTTGGAAGGATGTGAGAAGTAGGGAATGGAGTTTGATTTCCCTCTTTTAAAGCAGTGTTAAAGATTATGTGAATTCCCACAGCTTTCAAGAATCCTGGAGGGATTCTCAGTCCTTCTAAATACAGATAAGTTCTGGCTTTGTCCCTTTCAGACTGGATGAACAGATGATGAGGAAGATGAGACTGCTGGGAGGGAGGGCAGCCCATCTCCTAGGGCAGTCTACCTCCATCGCTGGAATCTCAGCTGCTTCAGAGGCTGGTGGCAGACCCCACGGGCTGCAGAGCTCCTCCATGACCCTCTTAGCCCATGCTCATGTAGGACATGATGCTGGAGCCTTTGAATGATTGGCTGGTACCTCCATTTGTGAAGAGAGAAGCAAAGCTTCTCATAATTAGGGGTTGATAGAAGACCTGCTTAATCACTTCTCAAGTTCTGGACAACTGCAAGATGACAATTAAAGAACTTTAAATATATACTTATATACTCAACAATTTTCAGAAAAGAGGTTGGGGAAAAAATAGAAACACCTCTCCTATGAAGACAGGCTGAGAGGGTTGAGGTTGTTCAGCCTGGAGAAGAGAGAGCACCCTTCCAGTACTTAAAGGGGGCTACAGAAAAGATGGGGAGGGACTTTTTACAAGGGCGTGCAGTATAGAAGGGGTAATGTCTTTAAACCAAAACAAAGTAGATTCAGATTAAATATAAGGAAGAAATTCTTCACTGTGTGGGTGATGAGACACTAGAACAGGTTGCCCAGAGCAACTGTGGCTGCCCCCTCCCTGGCAGGGTTCAAGGCCAGGTTGGACGGGGCTTTGAGCAACCTGGACTAGTGGAAGGTGTCCCTGCTCATGGTGGGGGGTGTTGGAACTGGATGATCTTTATGGCACCTTCCATTCCAAACCGTTCTAGGATTCTGTGAAAATGTGGGAAAGGACTTTTTTCTTGGTTTGTATCTCTGCTTTTCCTTGCACTAAGCACATAAATCACAGATACTTGTAAATAAACTGACACAGAGGGAAGAGGGAGACCTTGTATGGGGGAGGCAGGATTTCTCCTTCAGAGCTATTTAAGCTTTCATCAAAGAACAGAAAGGGAGAACAAGGATGATTTAAAGAAAAATCCTGTAACAACAACCCCACCACTCCTTTCTCAAAAAGTTAAGAAATAGCAGTGAGCTTAGCTAAGTGGTACAATGGAGAGCGATAAACAATTCCCATGATATTTGCATTCCTAAGGCAATGGGGCTCATGTGATTTCTCCACCTGCTCATTCTCTTTTTGCTCCTTTTCTGAAAACCTGTGACTGAGCAAAGAGAAGAAATCCGAAATAGTGAGTAAGGAGGGAGAAAGCTGTGAAAACTCAGCCATTCTACGGTGTGCTTGGCAGCAGGTGACTGATCAGCATGGGCGTGGCTCCAAATCAATCAGTGCATGTACTGCATCTTGCCCCATGATGACATCACAGGGAAATGGGGAGATAGGGACTAGTGAAGTCATAGGCAAAAAGGATGTCAGATAGGAAAGGATGCAAATCTTTCGGAAACAGAAATTCCATTGTTTCACTCCTTACAAAGCAAGGTAATGAAATATTCTCTATTTGTTAGAAATATTGCCACAGACACCTCTCTATAGATTCTTGCTAGTCTTAGTGTTACTTAAAAGTGCACCCAATTTAAGGCACACAAGATTATCTGAGAAAGCAACAAAGCATTGCAGTATAGCATAGCACTGGCTGATGTAAATAATTAGTTGAATTTGGATTAATGGTCTGTAGGTATTAAATCACAGCCAATCTACTCTGTGGGCATGAGTACCTTTCAGGAAAGCCTGAACCAGGCTCACAATAATGTAGCCACAGCATAATCTAGCTCCTTGGTAACCTAGGCTCAAATCTGTGCTGTCATATCAAGGCTATACCCAGCCAAGCTCCCTCAGGCATCTCCAGGTTGCCTGTCTACAGAGTCCTGAATGCTCAAGTCCTCCTGTTCTCCACTCTGTTCTCCTGCCTCGTTTTCATTGCTTCCAGCCCAGAAGGGAAAGCAACTTTCCAGAATCATTGACTCCTCTCAAAGAGTGCTCAGCTATTATGTCATTCTGAAATAAAACTTGGGAGAAGCTGCACCTTCTGGAGCTAAACACTAAGGAAAATTGCAATGTTGCCTAAAAAATGGTTTTCTCTAATTGAGTGACAGTATTGTTGGCTTTTTCATGGAGAACCCTCTCCAAACGGTGGGGCATTAGTGTCACCTCTGCAGGTCTGGTGACTCTTCTTTATCTTTGTGTCTCTTCCACAGATGGCTTTTGTCTTCCTGAGTGGGATGGTATTGTCTGCTGGCCTGAAGGTGTGCCAGGCAAAGTGGTGGCTATGCCATGTCCGGAGTACATCTATGACTTCAATCACAAAGGTAGGTATTGTCCTTACTGCCAGCAGAGCCTGGTAAGCTGCAGCAAAGGGAGTCAAAAGGGCCTGGGGATCAGAAAATTAGAAATCCTCTTACCATCCTTTTTTTATGACATGGTGACTCCCTTCCAAGCAGGGGTATAGCCGGGGAAAAGTAAGTTAAGAAACAGCCAATATTTTTTTATGCTGAAAGAAAGGCTTTGTTCTAACCTAAACAATGATGAATTTCCCACCTGCCCCACCCAGACTGTTATGGAATATTATAAGCACCGATTACATGCTTATAACTGGGTAGTCTTGCAGCATTACAAACCTGTATTTGTTTGACGCCACAAATTTTGTGTATCAGTAGAAACCCACAAGATATTCTTCCAATTTATATTATTCACTTCACGGGTTTGTTAATTCTAGCCCCTGATCTCTGCCCAGACCCCTACGGTGGGTATCTGAGAACAGCGCTGGTAACCAGAACATGTGAATTCCTCCCTATCTCACTTCCCCTCAGGCAGCACATTTCTTGGCTTGCTTGTGGTGCCACGAAGTCTGTGCATGTTTTTAGAAGCAATTGAAGTACACTCGCCCCTCAGTGTATTTTCAAAGCTAAAGCATTCTCTTTTCTCAGGCAAAGCTATGCAACTGAAGACTGAAAAATTGAAGAATTAAGACTATATGTTCCCAGCAGAGCACTGATGCTGTTTTCAGAAAACAAGTAATGATACTCCAGTGCACCCTGGTTGCCCATAGTCTGTTCTGCCTTTTCTATAAGGGACTGTGAGCTGAGCCAGCTTAATCCTTGGCTGATGACTTCTTGCAGAGACCCCTCCACATGCACTTCACATTAGAGGCCAGGAGGAACAGTCAATCTATCCCTTTTTTTCTCCATAACCCAACATGACACAGATTCCCCACCTCACTGATGTCCACTGGCCAAGTCAGCTAGGGTGGGAGTCAGATTCAAATCCTTAGATGCAGAGGTGTCTATAAACTCTCCCTCTGTAGTCACAGGACAGATAGATCTGTTGACTGTTTTCATCCCTGCTACCTGTAATGGGACTTTTTACACACAGCTCGTGCAATGATACCTCCACACAGACATCTGGACATGGATGTTTTCATCTGCCAGCTGAATCCTGAGATGAAACCTTGCCTTCTTTCCTTCATCATCATGAGGATGGTAGCCATAGAAAAATCTATCTTGAGATGCACTGAATATGTATACAAAGAGCAGCATAATATAGATTACTGTGGTTTCACAGGGAGAGCTGCAACTCTGAGGATGATTCTGTGCTTTGGAACTTTTCAAAGCTTCTCTCCTTGGTTTGTAGACCCAATATCTTAACTTAAACTAAGTGCAATTTATTACTAGCCCTCTGGTGTTTCTCAGCTAGAAAATTGATAAAGTTGATAAGGAGATAGAAATTGTGTTCTTGGAGCTGAGCTTCAAAGCAGGCAGGAGGCACCAGGATTGATGGGATCCACCTTTGGAAAAAGTTTCTCCTGTTCTGTCAGGTGTAGTCCCATTTACTATTTCTGGTTTCTCTCCCACAGGCCATGCTTATCGCCGGTGTGACCTGAACGGGAGCTGGGAGTTGGTCCCGGGCAACAACCGCACCTGGGCAAACTACAGTGAATGTGCCAAGTTCCTCACCAACGAGACAAGGGAAAGGGTAAGCAATTGCAATTGTGCATGGAGCATGAAGTGTTGGCCTCATCCAGGGCTAACCTAAGGAGCATTGTCTCATTTAAAACCCTTGATGAGCTCTAGTTTGCTGCCTCCTCTTGGAAACTATGTCCAAGCTTGCCAAAGCCACATCTTTGTTTTGATGGGCAGTTATTTGAATTTGAAATTGTCCTCAAAACAGAAAGGGTTCCTCCAGCTGTCATGATCCCATTTGTAGAGAGATCTCGGGGGAAACTTGAAGCGCGCTCACGGACGCTTAGAAGTAGTTGGAGGTTGTTCCATGCCATTGAGACTCCCTCTTCCCACCAGGCAATAATTTTGCTACCAGGTTGTTACCAATAATTCCAATGCTTATGTGTTTGTCTGTGCTAGGGGACGTACAAACACAGAGCTAAAAGGTGTGTCAATCAAACCAGTAGCAATCCTGCTTCTGTAGGTGATTAACAGAGAACCTCTTGGTTGAGAGGTGTAAATTAAGGATCAGAGGTTTTCAATGGTCTGTTCATTGGAGATGGGTGGGGCAAAGTCCTTTGCTAAAACAAATTGACATGTAAGAACAGATCTTGAACTAATTTTGGTGTAACTCTGAAACAAGGACACCAGTGCAAAGTTAGAAAAAGCATTCATAACACATGGAGAGGGTTTGGTATACTCCTGGGGAAAAAAAGAACAAAAAGGTGTTGATCTATGGGCAAATTTTTACACAAAATTTTACACAAATTCAGGCAATTGACAAAAGAGTAGCTGTCAGAAATTTCCTACCTCTCTGTCTGCATCTGAGCCCAGCTGGGGCTCTGTAATGCTTCTGAATGACTCCCAAGCTGAGTGCATCACAGAAGCAATTCCATACTAACATGACAGCAAAGCTGTCAGTGGAGTCACCTGAGAGGATGTGACCTTCTTGTTTCACAGAGAAAGACATTTCCTCCCACACGCGGTTGCTGCTCTATTTCTGTAATTTGCAAAGAATTTAGAAGAAACCTCTGGTTTCTCAGTGGTACTTGGAAGATGTCCTCCTTGAATATGGGGTATGGCATTAGGGATTGATCATTTGCAGCAAGGGTTATTTTCAGACAGTTGGAGATAAAGATCTAACCACAAGCTTCACAGTGGGGAGCAGACTTGAAGATGATACACAGTCCCTTTGGGAGAATGTTCTTAATTTTAAATCTAACCACAGCAGAGCTTTTTGTATTTTTTTTTCTCAACGGTGAAGCAACATATGAATGAAGTTGTTTAGTGAGGAAAGACGTTATTTGAGCATCTGCTTGCATTATATCACGCAGTCAAGGAGCAGACAAGACTGTATACACAAGTGCTGCTCCAGCTACTTAATAGCAAAGCATGTTGTCTCAGTGTTGCATGACGTTCACTTTTAGAACAAGTTTGGTGGGGTCCCAACTTTTCCAACTCCATACAGTAGAAAGAACTATTTTAGCCCCAGCCATTTCTGGGAAGTTTCTGGAGTAGGTGTTGGAGTCATTGAGCATCTTGCTCACACTGAGAGCTTTATTAAGTTGCAGAGCTTGTTGATCTCTCTGAAGTCATTGTCCCCCCTGTCCCACCTCTCTCAGCCATGTCTTGAGGTGGGAGTCATCTGCTGCAGACCTCTCCATCTGAGCAAGTCTCCTAGGCTTCCCCCAGAGAAAGGAGGTCCTTTCTTTTAAACCTCCCATGCTGGCAGCTAGGACTTAGTCAAGGTAAATCAGTAGGGGAAGGGTACAAAGAAGAACAGAGTGGTCCGTTTGTTACCAGCACAAGGAAGAAATAGAGACCTTCCACCTCCAGGCTAGTAAAAAAGGTTGAAAACAAAGTCTGTGGTCCTGGGTTTCATGTATCTATCTTTGTCTGTGTCCCCTGAGTGTAGGGGTGGTCACTGCAGAGACAGAGGACTTGGACTGTGCTTCCCAATGGAGAGACATTAGATGAGCTGTCATGATGCAGAACACTTCATTTTTATTCTCAACCTCTGCTCTTACTTGGAAAATCACTGCTCCTCATGATGTCTCCCTTTATGAGCTGTTTTAATAAACAGTCCCAATATTATCGTCCTGATTATTCTGTACACAAGGCTCCATCATCTTTGCCATGAGTTTTCCGTTCTAGCTACACGGAGGTGAATTTAATGATATTTAATGGTGAGACAAATTAAACCATCATCATTGTTCAGATTAAATGGACAACATGGTATTGCATAAGTGATGCCTGCCCAATGCAAAGAATGTTAGAAAAAATGGAAGTTTCCCCCAGCTTTGGACTTGTATCTTGATTAACAAATGCTTTTCAACCGCATCTACTACTCATTATTATTTTTATTAACCTTGTATTTGCAAGAAGTTGCTTTCCTCAGTCCAGCCCTGCACTCCCCTTGTAGTGATGTTGCATGCTGTCACGTAGTTGCCTTGTTTTACCATAGAGTTGTCTGCATTTTAGTGACAAGTGAAGCAATGCATATACATCCACTGCAGGTCTCTTGGGCCTTCTGGTATGAAAAGCATTCATGAAATAAAAGTGAAAAGGAGTGACCTTCTTTTTTTTCTCAGTTGGGTGATGACTTTCAGAGCAAGGAAGGCCTCTTGTCTTTCACGCCCAAGCATGGCTCTGAAGCATTGGTATTAATAAACCTTCCTTTGTGTTTTTTCTTGAAGTAAATATGTCAAGAGATGTCAGAATCAGGCAATTTGGCAAGATAGACTAGTCATCTTTAGAGAGGGATTGTTTTCTATTATTATTTCCCCCACTGGGGAACAGCATCTTTGCGTCACCAGTAACAGCTGCATTTAACCAACATTTTGAAAGGAGATCGTGGGCTGACTCTGAGTAGGACAGCATCCGAGCAGATGTAACCAGAGGAACTTTTAAGAAACTACGCATTAGAAAGCATTAGGAAAAAAAAATACTGCTTGTCTGTGACTACATATATATATATATCTGCATTACTATCTCTAGAAATAGGCCTATATCTATAGATAGCTATATATATAGATACACACACCTAAATAAACACCCACGTCCATGCACACACACACGCATATATATATATATGTCCACGTATGTTTGTTTAGGTGTGTAGTTTTCTCATTTTAGCCACTGTGGGATTGACCAAAGAAGCAAACAGAGAGCCCCAGAGAATGTTTGTGTCTTTTGCTACCTTTTCCTGAACCATATAAATAGGATTATTTCACACAGAGCAGCACTAAACCGCTTTCTGAAATTAGCAAAGTATGCTAAAGCCATCAGAGCCAGGAGAATTAACAGCTCGTAACTGCCCAGTGAGCAATTGCTCTTGGGCTGTTTTCTAAGGGAAAATTAGCACTGCTGAAGGACGCTGGATTGACAGCCCTGAAAATTAATGTCCTCTCTTTAGCCAGGTAGGCTGCAGCTAGCTATTGAAATGTTTCCTAAAATACCTTCCGGATAGTTTTGATCTGCCGTGAACAACTATGTCTTGGACACAGTCTGTAGAAGACAACTGTTTAGCAAGGGGTAGGAGAAAGTTTTGTGGAAAGGTGTCTTAGCAGCACATCATGGGAAGATAAAACAATTTTCTTTGTGCCTTCAGACAGTGCTGAAAGCCACCACTACACCACAGTCTAAATATTCTCTCCTGTTCTGCTTTTAAGATAACCCTTCACCAGTGCAGCAGAGATGGTGGAAAATCTTGTTCTCCCACGCCTTCCCCAGCAGATGTGCATGGGCATCCCCCATCCTCATTGTACCTTGGATCTTCAGAAAGTCTCCCTGCCTCTGAACAGATAAACTGAGAGATCTGTGGCCTCCCACCCCAGCACCCTGACCAGGCAGCTCTGCTTTGTTTATTTTCCATATGGTGTTTAAAGAGAGACAGTAGGGCAAGGGAAGAAAGGGGAATGGATTGGCTGGTGTTCACTCTTTGAGGAAGGCAGTGTGGTTAAACACCAGCTGTTTATCTGTCTGTTGTGTGTTTCACATCACTGAACCACAAGCTCCTGAGTGTTGGGAGAGGGTATGCAGCACTGCTGCATAACCACTAGATGATAGACATGTAGATAGATATAGATATTTATTCTATATTTGTTCTGTTCTTAACTCTTCCCTAATCATCTGTTCCTGGGCATGTAGGAGACAGAGAGCAAGGCTAAAAGGACATTTGGTCTGGCTCAGATTGGCTGTTCTTCTTACAGCTTGCTTAGGTTCCCTTAAAAACAGCAGTGAGGGCGAGCTGTATTCTTGGAGTTCCTCAAACTTTGGATAGTAAGTTGTGCACATGGTAAGTCCTGATATGCCTCGGGCAATAATAGGCAGCTTTTTAGGCAACTTCTATCCAAAAACCATAATAGTGCTTTGATTATGAACCCCTTCCCTTCCACACAGCCAGCCAATAGCAGCACCTTCAACATGGTCATTTTTCTGGTCACCTTTTTAGACATTGGCAGGAGTAATGGCATATTTTGCTCAATAAGCAGAAATTTCCTTCATTCCCATCTCCCCAAAAACAACACGAATGCCAAACACATCTTTTTATAAAGCAGGTCAAACCCATCCTGTTTTCAAGGATCAGCTTAAGGGTAAATGTGACCTACATCTACTGAAATCATGGGGAAGGAGAATATGAGCCAGCAACTTGGGAGGTTAGCTCAGCTTGGAAACCACCAGCCTAGCAAGATGGACCATCCTAAGATCTAACCTCAGCCCACCAATCCTGTCTTCAGCTGCTACTGCTTGTTTATACCATGGTGGTTTTACTGCTTCTAGGGAAATCAGAGAGGCCTTGAGAATCCATCACATACCAAACACAATGGGAAAGGCACAGCATGTTGCAGGGCTGCTTTATCTAAAACCCATTGTTCAAACCAAAAATCTTCTATGCCTGGCCTTTGTTCCTGGAGCTCTCTGGGGTCCTTTTAAAAGCGAACAACTTTGTGTAGCCTCAAACTGATGGCATAAAGCATGTTTACATAGTGTATACTGAGTTACACAGATGAAATGCCATCAAAGTTTCATACATTTGCACCATGAAATATGGGCAGATGTTTTAAAGTACGTGTAGGATTAAAAAAAAATGCAGCACTCAGATGTGTTCTTCATTCTTGCAAGCAACCCTGTCATGCAGTCCTCACGTCATGCCTATAGGTGAGGCCTGCCTAGGGGGTTCCTGTAAATGCTGTAGCACCTTTTGGTGCTGCTGATAACAGTTTGCGCCTAAAGTCTGCTGGGAAAGTCTGATGGTTTATAACAGCAACATAATATTATTTCACATGAAAACATGAGAGTTCTCACAACACACAGGGTCAGGTGTAGTCCCCTTGTACCCCATATTTAACCATTGCTGGCCTACAGTAGATGCTTAAGGACAGTTTATGAAGGTTGTCAAGCAAAGAGTGTTCTTGTCCCTGCTTACAGGCTTCCAAGAACCTGCAACTGTGGGGCATTCTCAGCATGTGGTTGTAGCACAGCACTTGGAGAACTTTTTTCTATTAATGTAAACAGCAAATTTGGGGCACATTTTGTCTGTGGCCTCTTGGATGTCCTGTGGCTATGAATACTGTAGATAAATTGGGCAGGACATGAAAAAGCACTACCTTTTATAAATACAGCTATGGGGCACCCAAAGAACTCAAGTGGCTTCTGAGACATGGGTCTACTCCCACCCTTTTCCTTTTTCCTTTTTTTTTTTTTCATAGACTGTTCTGTAGAGCTGAACAACTCTGCTGACTGCAGTTAAGGGGTCCAATTTATTTGCCTACACTTAGACACCTGCCACCACTGGAGATGCATTATACTAGCTATAAGGCTGGCAGATATCTATGAGACCCATGTTCCTCTGGAACAGCATCTGGGGTCCACATGGTTATTTTCAGGCATCTTTCACAACACTTAGTACTTATGTGTAGGCAACTGAATCTGAAGATCTCTCCTTGTTGACTGCCATGTGGACGTAGACACTCAACACACAGAGACACACATTTACACATCTAAATTGGGGTGTCTTAGTCTAAGAGTTGACACCAGTCGTTATCCAGATTGTGAGGATCTGAAGCACCTGGCACCTCTATAGAGGAGGGAAACAGAACTCCGTAGCAAAAAGTTATGTTCAATACTCAATGTTTTCAATTGGGCTTTGGAAATCAGTGGCTGGTTTGTGCCTTTTGCAAATATCTCTTCTCCCTGCCACTAAGCTTTTTTTCGTCACATTTTTAATTGTAAAAAAAGACAAGAAAAGCCATGACTAGAGCTAGTGACAAAGGCTTTCTGGCATTGCTTATCATTCAAAGCAGTAAAATGCTTCCCCTGTTAATTTCAAACATGTCAGTAGCAACATCTGAATCAGCAGCTTTGAGAAACTTTGCAGATACTTGATCTGGAAAACCTTTACATATGCTTCTATCCTCATATACTGCTAATCCCACCCTTCAGCATAGCCTGCCAACCCCTCAAAAGACCACTGGATCCATTTCAGCTTCATGACCTAAACGTTGCAGTTTTGTTATTTTCTCACAAAGGGGGAAAGAAAAAGGATGAAAGGAGAAAGTTGGATACAGGGCACAGTGCAGTGATATTCACGATGGAGTTTACCACCAGCCATCTAGAAAAATGCGTGTCTCAGTCACCCACATCCCTCCCTGTGACATGGAAAGAAAACAGGACACATGAACACCAAAGCCCCGAAGGTTTCATCCATATGTTGAAACATAGGTTATATTTATGCCCCTTGTTAAATGAGATGTCCTAGGGTAGATGAGACAACTGCATGGGAATTGCAGATACAGCATGGGACCTACAGGAAACCCATTCCCTTCTGTAAAAGCAGCTTGAAGCCAGACAGGACACTTGGGTGTCTAAAATGACATAAGACACATGAAAGGACAATTGAATTGAGTCCTAAAAATCATAAGACCCCTTACCTGAGACTCAAATGGATGGGACTTGCTATATAAATTTAAACACTTCTATTTGAGCTAGTCACCCTGGACTCCTCTTGTGACAGCTCAGTCAATGCAGCTGATGGCTGAGGATACCATCCTGTGATTAAAACAGATGAAGTGCAGCCTAAAGCACCCTTTTCTTACTGCTGATGGGACCTCAGGTGGCCAGGTCTGATGGAGCTATCCACACCGTAGACATTTATTCTAGAGGACCACATCCACTATGACAAATACCATGTACCCGTACTTCGAGGGAGCAGAAATACTCTTCTCACAGACTGTCCTATAGCTGGCTGTAATGCAAGAGTAAAAGCACAGCCACTGTTTCACAAAGGACAGGGCCTTGAAACCCCACACTTGGTGCTCTGATGTAGCTCTGAGCTGTCCTGCAGCGGAAAGCAGTTTTCCTCTGGATTCAGATCAATGCAAATTATTTCCCCATTGGTGGAAGTGGACAAATAAGGAGTTAGGTTAAGCCCTGAGCACAGTATGAAAATGTAACAGCCAACTGCTCTGAGGGTCACACACACTTGGAAGACATCCAAACCACAAGGAGTGGGGAATGCAAGGACCCTTGTGGGAGGGGGGCACATCCAGCCCGTCGATGACCAATGGTGGCTAGGTTTTGTTTATTTTGTTTTTTTTCTGTGCACTCTCTGAGTTCACGCAGAAGCCATCTCCAACTCTGTTTTGGTTTCCTGTCCTCTGAAAGCCACCAGGCTGCCGTGAAGTTTCTACCCTGAGGTCAGGCTGGTGGAAAGCTGAGATGCAAAGGGGAGCAGAGAGGAAGTCTCCCACCAAACCAAGAGGGAGGGAGAAAGGGAGATCTTGTTACAGGTTCAGCACACAATACGTCTGAAATAGTACTTACTTTTTTGTGGTTTGGTCTATTGTCAGTCTCTGAGTTATGGTTGGAGTGAGGTCGGGAAGGCAGGATCAGGTGGGCTAGCTCTCTGCAGACAGATCATTTCACCTGGCTATACAAGATTGATGGTTGCAATTTGGTGGAGCTTTGCAATGTGTGACCAGAGAAGATGAGGGAAAGGAAGTGCCCTGAGGCTGTGCAGTGCCTGAGCACCACAGAGCATGACCTAGAGAGGATGCATGGTGAATGACTTGATGGGAAGTCATTTCACCAACCCCAAAACCAGCTCTGCCACATCAGGGGAGCCTCATCCTGCCCAGCACCCTCCAGGAGCAACCACGACTGGCTCAGTCATGTGAAGGGAAGGCCTTCAGAGCATTCTTCTGCAGGCCCTGTTGGCAGGGGAAGGGGACAAGTTGGTACTCCTTAGAGAGATGGCAGATGCAAGAGACACAGGAAAGCTGTAAAAGACAGGAAGAGAGGGAGGAATCAGATCCATCCCACACCTTCCCTACCATTATCTAATTGCAGCAGGGCTTGGGATGGAGTGGGCAGAGGGCAACATTCAAGGATGCCAGTTTTGAAACTGATGTTCCGTGATCTTGGTACTGTATTGTGAGTTTTACAGTATTTTGCTGATAATCCCAGCCCCTGGAGTCGTAGATATTGAGGTTTAGCTCTTCTGGTTTTCCTTTAGCTTTTTTTCAGCTTTTGTTTTTTTCAGTGCACATGTGTCAACAGTTGAAACAGTGAAGGATTACTGCAGGAGTCAAATTAAATGGCACTAGTTAAGGTATTACGCTTTTTAAACCATGGTGTGTCAAGGCTGGATTTTTGCAGGGTGGGTTGCCTCTTCCAGCAGGTCAGTGGATGATCAGCAATGATCAGTCTGTCTTCAGGGTGGATTTATAAGAGACATTAGGTAGAGTTCCTGCTGTAGCAGGTTGATCTAGTAAGTAGTGCATTGTCTTAGGACTACAGAGGTCCAGGTTGTGTCTATGGCTTGGCCATGCATGACCTTTGTGGTCTTCTGCGAATTATTTAAACTTCTGTCTATCTTAGCTACAAAAGAGTGTTCTCAGACCATGGAGGTGGTTGTTTCAGCTGGTGGATGTCATGATATTTTGTTACCTGGAGGACCTTTTCTCATTCAGCATTGTGGTTTCCACCAAGCTGGGACTTCCCTTCTGCTAGGAGATGAGTGAGACCTGGAACTGCCTTTAGAGCTTTTTTATTTCCTCATGGATAAATCCAGGTCTCATCATTCCTGAGGACAGGCTAGAAAGCACGAGCTGCCCTCCCAGGGGCTGCCCTGTGCAACCTTTTGGAGAACCTCAACCTTTTGCTCCTGGGGCTTTCCCCAAGGACCTGAACACCCCATCCAAAAGATCACCTTCCATGAAGGCTCCCCATTGTGACACTGGATAAGATTTGTGGCACCTATGTCTGCAAGCGAGCTCACTAGCGTGCATGCATGCATGCATGCATGTGTATGTCTTGGCAGTTCTGACTCAACAGCCTTTCAAAAAGAGGCCCTGTGGTTAATCAGAGGAATTAACCACAGCCTCCAAAAATGTTCTGCCAGCCAATCACCAGGCCCTTCCCAAGGCCATTGCCGCTACAACAGCGTCGTTGTCTGATAGGAACATGGATCTTTCTGGTTAAATTTCTGAATGGGGCTCAGGGATGCTTTTGTTCAGCTGAGCATAGTAACACCTCACAACTGCCAAATTACCAAGAATCCTGAACTTGGAGCAGGATTTTTATTTTTTTTAAATTTTCACCATGGAGGCAAATGTTTTCCAGTTCAAAGAGGATTCCAGCTTGGCAGTGGTAAAAGCGCACTAAACTTTGAAGGAAAGGACCTCTTTTTTTTCCCCTAAAGCTCTTGAATCTGCTCATATTGGCTTTTTAGTGCCTGTTGCCTCCACAGAGATATATATATATATAAAAATACACATACACACACGTTAGATTAATATTGGCAAGCGCACCACTCTACCAATGGAAACCGCAAAGAAACATTCACATATCTGGGGATTCTGATGTAATAGGGCTGAGGTTTTGCATTCCAGGACAACATTTCTAGCATCAAATCAAAATCAGAGCTGTCATTCAGAGCCCAGCGTTACTAATGTTATTGCAACCCAGCGGGTGGGGTGAGGGAAAGGCGGGAGGCAGGGGAGGAGGGAGTGAGGAGAAAGATGCTGAATTGGTTGGTTTCTTCGGGGTTTATTTCTAATTTCAGACGATGAAAGGCAGTACAAGCTAGGATGGTGGTAGGCATTTTAACCCTTTTCAGGCAGATATTCTGTAATCCCTGAATTAAACTGCATGGCCCAGCACAGGATGAGGAAAAACTTCTCAATATTTAATGGAAAGCTCAGGGTTTTTAAGCCCAACTCTGAAATATAGAGGGCCAAGAGAACTAAAACCCACTACAGGATTAATTAGTATGAGCTCTCCTATGACAGGAACTTTTCCAATGGGACTTTGGCAAGCTAAAGTTGTGTCTGGATTGGATAACCAGAGTCATAGGCTGCTTTTGATTTTAAAAAAGAAAAACAAATGCAGGTGATTTCTTCTTATATCCTGCAGCCAAAGTATATCCTCCCCCTGTTTACTGTGGTTGACACCACCAGCCTGGACATCAGTCATTCAACAACGGTATGGCACAGCCTTGTGGCTAAATTTTACAGTTCCAGCAAAAATCCCAGGTCAGTGGGCAGTTTTTTCAAGCAAAAGTTGCCAAGTGATCTCTGGATTTGGCTGAGAGTTTGTAAAGCGCTTTGGGTTCCTTTGGGATGAAAATGTTGCAAAACTCCCAGGCATGGGATTAACCCAACTTCATCACTAGTCCTTTGTAAAAATCCAGCTCCACCCAGTCATTAGGAAAGATGAATACCGCTTTCCAAGCTGCTCTTATGTCAAAAAGGTGACAAGAAGCGTGATTGATTGCCAAAGGCTTCCCAGACCCAGAGCTGTACAACCCCAGCAGGTATGATAGCCTGAATCTCTGTGCTGCTACCACGGTTGTGTTACGATGCAGTAGGACGCGTTCTAATGTGACGCTATTTTTTCCATCATTTCTACTGCAGGAGGTCTTTGATCGCCTCTATTTGATTTATACTGTTGGATACTCCATCTCTCTGGGATCCCTCACAGTTGCTGTCCTTATCCTGGGATACTTCAGGTAGGCGGCTCTGTTTCTACCTAAGCGAGTTGTCACTAGACTGGAAAAGCCTTGGGCTTTCCTAAAGAATAAAACTGGGGTTTCATGTGCTTCTTCAGCAAACCACAAGAGGTTACATCTGTGCTTTGGGCTGTGTTAGTGTCACTTAGGTCAAGCTTCTTGGGGGATGGTGGGTGGGCTGTCTGAACTTCTTCCGCTTGCCTGCAATAGAGTTTTCTAGACCCTCTTTGTAGCAAACAGGAAGAGAGGCATCTCCAGGAAGAGGTTTGTCTCCCTTGAAAGACTCTCTAGGTTTTTCTGTCCCTATTACTCCTTCATATGATTGGCTTAGATTTAGATGGCTGATTTTTAGATAGCTAAGATTTTATAAGGGAAATTCCACTCTAAATACAAATATTCATGAAGAATAGACCAGTTGAAGGGGACCCCAGACATATAAAAGCACTGAACTGCCTTCTCCAATCTCCCCGTGCTGCTGCCGTACCTAGGGATCCAAAAATACCCCTCACCCTCCTAACTCTGGTTGTCTGCACTTCCCACTACCTCTGCCAAGGGATGTAGACCCCTAAATACTATTTTGAACCTGCACCATCCATTCCTCAGACCTGGTTGTTGCATCTCCTTGCTGCCACAGAGACCATGGGATGGGAGGGGTGAAAGGTGTTGGTCACAGCTAGAAGTTTGGGAAACCATACCTGGTGAGCTGCAAATAGAGAAGGGTGCTGAGCCCCAATCCCCTGAGCTCCAGATTTGTTTCCCTTCAGTGGCTGGCAGACCAGGCCTCTCCTAGCAGACCACAGGACCCAGACAACAGCTATGGAGGGAAATTCTCCATGCAGCAAACAGTCATGTGTTGTCTGCAGATGGGCTCAGCAACTCCCACCGTGCAAGCTTGAGCTAAGCCCCAGACACATACCACTGGGAATAAAATGTGTGGCCTTTGACTCTAAAAGTGCTCAGCCCTCTCTGCAGTGAACAAAAGGAGGTCGGGGGATTTACTTGGATAGCAGAGCATCCCAGAGCCCGAATCTGTGACACACACATGTGCCAAAGGGGACTGCAGACCCCTCCTGGAGGCACTTCACATGATGTAGTCCCAGAACCCATCCCTGCCACCACCCTCCTGTCCTCCCAACCCTTTCCCTCCTGTTTCATTTCTCACTGGACACTGGCAATGTTGTTAAAATATTTAATGTCCATGTATGCAAGAGTACTCCTAGTTTCAGAAGGCAGGCTCTCTATTCATGTAGTCAGAGCACTTCCCTTAACAGCCCAGACTACATGGGTGACTGTGCTAGAGTGTCTTTGTCCCAAGGAGCAAAGTAGCAGCAGGGACCAAGACGGATTTTATTCCAGATAATACAGAATCCAGAGATTCACTGACTATAGTTCAAATGCAGGGAACAAAGCCCATCTTCATTTATACCTCAGCAGTTCCACTTGGTGTAATTTGTATTATAATAGCCCAGGAAAGAACTGTTATTGCTATCACGATCTCCTCCAAAGGAGGAAAAAACACAGCTTTTATTTTTTATTTCCATTATTGGAGCTGGGGATTTAAGAGGGTATAAATCCATTAACACGTTAATGCATGGCTAGCCAAGCAACAGAGCTGTCGAGGACAGAAGGGGACCACAACAGGTCAGTTAGCTCCTTCTTCTCCCCAAAGGCATGATTATCAATTCTAAAACACACCTTGTAGATATGGGTCTAACCCATTCCCTTCTTACTATCCAGCTTTTCCCCCAAAAGGATCTTAAAGCGCTTTACAATCAACACTTGTGGAGTCATTGCTGCCACTGCTGGGTTGGAGCCCAGAAACCGCTCAACATGACCAAGCAAGGGATAATGTCTGTAACAGCAAACAGAGAAAACAGCCCAGCGCACTGTAGTTGCTACTGAATTTGGATTGAGCAGAAAGATTAGCAGTTTACACGAACCTCTGCAAGGTTTTTAGTGGCCACAAGTTCTGTAGCCTTCGTAGTTCATTTCCTCTGCACAAAGTGCAGAAAAATATGAAGTTTTTAAATGCAGGGTTGTACTCTGAGAAGGGTAGGTTTGTTGGAGGGATTGATTTAACAGTGGAAGAGACACACACGGGATATGCACTTTAGTATCAGTGAGCACGGTGCATGCATCTTGCCTTCTGTCTGTACATCTTGGAAAATGACTGCATGTCTGCTGCACACTCATTGCACATGCGCTGAACACCGGGGACGTGCTCATCGTACACAGAGGGATGCACACGCCCTGCACAGCTGTTGTTGGCTCAGTGCACATTGGCTGTGCCCCCACTGCATTCATCTTGATGTTCACCAGATGTGCAGACACTGCACATGTGCCTCATGCTGAATGCACCTCTCCCTTCCTCCAGATGCATGAGCGCTGTGCGGTGTCCTGCATGTGCAAACTCATCACACATGCGCCGCACACGCACTGTACGCACACTGCACTCCAGATGTGCACGCACTGAGCACCGACTCCATATCACATACCCTCCTCCAGCTGCATGTGCACTGCACACACACCATCCTCCAGATGCAGACTCACTGCCCACTCTGTGCATCCTCACTGCCCACTCTGTGCATCCACACTGCCCGTGCCCAATACAGGCGAAATGCATCCCTATTTCTTTGGAAGATTTCCCAGTCAGAAATAAATTAGTATAGGCACACGTTGTCCTAGTGCAAAATCAGCAGCAGTGTGCTGCCACCAAACCCCTGGAGTGGGGGAGTTAATTCATTTACCAACCTCGTGGGTGAACCATGAGCATGTGGCACTAGCACTGCTTCCCCATGGCATAGCACTGATGAGTGGAGCTGGGGCTCTTCAGAAGCAGAGGTGATCCTGAGCATGTCCAACAGATGGGCTAAACTACTCCAATCCTTCTCTGTCTCTTCCAGACGTTTGCACTGCACTAGAAACTACATCCACATGCACCTATTTGTCTCCTTCATGCTGAGAGCTGTGAGCATCTTCGTGAAGGATGCAGTCTTGTACTCTGGGTCAGCTTTGGAGGAGATGGAACGGATCTCAGAGGAAGACTTGAAGTCCATTACTGAAGCACCTCCAGCAGATAAATCACAGTTTGTGAGTATCACTGGAACAGCTGGTTCTCCAGGTTTTGTGCCTACACCTCACCTCTTTCAAGGGGATTTGCCACCCTACTGAGGGCTCCCCCCCTTTCCTCACCCTCCACAGCCTCTCCCCATCCCTTCCCACTCCCTCTCAACCCACTGGCCCAGTGGGTCTTCCCAGTCCCAGAGCTAGGGAAGGAAGAGCTGTTCCCCATGGCAGTCAAAGGTGAAGTCAAGGTTGATGTTTTAGTTCCCATCTACAACTACTATTTTCAACATTCCCCTGGGGCCCCCTAAAGTGTATGGCTCTGGAAACTCTCCTGGCTATCCCAACACAAGGCACATCAGTCCTTGCATTTCACAGCATGTACTTATCCCACCACAACATGCAACTAGCTGATTTTCCACTTGGAGCTCCTCTCTGTACGACCCATCAAGGTATCGCTGTGCTGTAACAACGGTGCCATCAAACTGACAGCCCAGATGTAGCAAAGCCACTGTTCAGCGTGTCCTGGGAGGCTTCCAGATGTGACTCCAGAGCCAGAGCAGAGGTAGTTTGTGAGGAAGAAGTTCAGCAGCAATCTCATCCCACTGTAGTTTTTCAGCAAACCATAGCTTGTTGCTCCTGTTGTGATTTATAACTCCCATTCTGAAAAAAAGGACATTTTAGAAGGGATAATGGAGGGATTATGCACTGTTATAAGGAAGAGTAGTGTTCATCTGCAAAGAGCAGATGTCTACAAGGGAGACACCTTTGTTCAATCTAGTCAACTCAGGTTCAATTTATGCTCAGCTGAGTCAGTTGATCAACACAGCCAGTCAAGGGTATAACAAAGCACATCCTAAAATAAAAATTGAAGTGAGGTCAGTTGAACTTGTCTCCAAAAGTACATTTCTTTTCACTGTATAGAAAGGTCAGATGGCAGTATCTGCATTGTCCATGTGCTTGGGGGGAAAGCCCATCCTCATGTTTCAAAGTCGTCCCCACCTGCTGAAGCTGTCTGCTCTCCTTGTCATTGGTCTTATCACAGATTTCCCATGGTGGATCCTAGGTATGATAGCTTATCATCCATGAATTGCTGGATGCTGCAGAGACAGAGAAGGTAGCTTTTAATATCTAAGATCAAGAGTTACCTTCAATGCACACAAAAAATCTGAGCTAGCTCAAACATCCTAGTGGAGTGTCTCTCACAATGTGGCAATAAACTTTCTGCCTGTGTATTCATTCAGCTTCTCAAGTCTTTCACAGCTTGTGCTGCTACCAGAGACCTGGCCACCAACACCCCCACATAAAATCAGCATATATGGAGAGTCCCACTGTGCATCCAAGTACCCCCAAATGGAAATTTGTTATTGTGTATCCTTCCTATTTCAGAGATCCATTTCACTAATTTGGCAAGTCTCTGGTTGGAGCACTCAGCACGCTTCAAAACACACCCTTTTTGGAAAGAACAGAAAACGTTTTACTGCATTGTTTTCTGTTTCTCCTTGGGCTGGACTCATTATGAGAAATAATTAGGATAATTTATTACATTCTTTGAATATTAGCAATTTAATGGCATTTCCTATTCTTCTGAATTGAAAGGCAAACTAGTGATGAAGGCAACAATTAATGTATTTCTTTTGTTTCTAAGTGAAGTGAAAGCTTTGTGACTATTGCCTGATGCTCCCTGTGTGGGGGTAGATGGTGGTTTTTTGTAAATATAAAAATTATTATTAAACTTGGACAGGGATTTTTAATTGATCTTCCTTCTATTTTAACTCACGTTGTCTGTAGAAGAAAATGGGTGTAAATGTGTCCATATTTTATATATACACTTATACATGTAGATATGTATATAATATGTGCATATTCATTTTGATTGGAAAACGATTAGCATAAGAGCTGTGCCAGAATAAAAACTATTTTTATTCACAAGGTAGATGTTCATGACATTTTCTGCAAGTTGACTGTGTGCCTCTCAAAGGAAGGGGCAGCATGGAGATTTGCTGCTGCCATCAGCTGTGTTTGGTAGTCATAGACTTTCTGTGAAATCAAACCACCCAGAGTCCTAGCATTTCCACATTGACAAGAGATGGCTTTATGTGTCACTTTGTACCAATAAACCCCATGTGGCATCATTACTTTGCAACCTTTCTCTACTAGGGTTGAGAAATGTTGGAAGAATGGTGGCTTTGCCCCACTCTGCCAGAAGGGCAGGGGAGCGTTGAGACGCAGTCAGGGTTTTCCACTCAAGAAAGCAAAGGATTGCAGGTCAGTGTGGAGTGAGAGGTCAGTTTATGAGCCCTTTTAAGATCAGTATGTCCTGGAAGTCTCTACCAGGTCTCCCACGTTGCAGCTCAGGTCTGTTCAGAAAACACTTTGACATTGTGGGTGAAATCCTCCAGCTTCTTAGAGGACCAGTCACCAAAGCCTAGAACACATATCTAGGGTGTCTTCACACTCATTGAGAAAAGACAGGCAGCTGTGGAGGACCCTGTCTTGGCCATCCATGACAAGATGGGGTGACTCACCCTTAGCATGGTGCTTGTATTTCTCCATGAGCTGAGGACGGAGTCATATTTCCAAGTGACATGACTTGCACCAGGTCACCCAGACCAAGGTGACTTGGCCACAGCCCTTTGTGGACAAGAGACACAATGAAAAGATGAAACACAGCTGCCCTAGAAACCGTGTCAGTCCCTCATCACTGGGTTTGGGAGAGAGTTGGATCAGGTCAGCGTCTCTCCACACATGCCCTGTCCTCCTACACCTCCCAACTCACTTGCTATTAGAGCCACAATGTCAGACTGGGAGAAGCTTTCTTCTCAGTTGTTCATCTCTTCTATTCTTGAACTTATTTTTCCCCCCTTGTAAAACCTCTGCAACAGAATTTTCTGATTTGGTTTTTTCCTTTCTCCATCTTGATTTCCAGCCCATCTTGGTAAATTATGGCTTTATGTAGAACAAGAATTTCACACCATGTTCCTCACATAACCCTGTCTTTCTGTGATCATTGCAGGTGGGCTGTAAAGTAGCGGTTACCTTCTTCCTCTACTTCCTGGCAACCAATTACTACTGGATTCTGGTGGAAGGGCTCTATCTCCACAGCCTCATCTTCATGGCATTTTTCTCAGAGAAGAAATATCTTTGGGGATTCACATTATTTGGCTGGGGTAAGTCACAGCTGGTCCTTACAGCTGAGCTGTAAGAAGCCTGTTGGAGGTAGTCTTTGAAGAAGATAGTGTATATACGTAAATATAGGAGAGGGGACAGAGGCTGGGTGAGCATCAGAACACAATGACTCCGGCAAGGACAAGTTAGCTCTCTTGTGAAGCCTTTATCATTTCTAAATTGTGGTATTTGCATTGTGATACTTCCAGAAGCTCTGGAAGGATCAGCCCAGACTTGGAGAGTCAGCACATCTTGCCATCCTTCTGGGGCAGCAGACCTGGGCATGTGACAGCTGATTTTAGTGCACTTCGAGTTATCCCCATCTCTGCCAAGCGTCTCCTGCTGAGATGTTGGGCTGGAGGGACAGAAAGTTGCGTGCGGCTGTGAGCATCTGCTCCCAACGTCAGACCTAAGCTCTGATTTCCTACCTCAGATCTCAGTTGCTTTAAAAAGCTCCTGAGGTTTCATGAGTGTTGGAGCTCTAGTAGAAACCTGCAATTTGTGGGGAATATTTTTTTTTCCTTTTCTTTTAACTTGGGCATCTTTTCCTGGAGTAAGGAGAAAGGGGCGGGATGTGGGTGCAGGGAGGGTGCTCATTAGTGGAAGGCATTGTGGGCACACACATTTCAGGAGACAATGTGCTTTCTGTTCCCTTCTGGCATTAGCTTTGGCTTGCAAGGAGTTATGAGGTGCTGATAGGCTGAGGACAATCAAACAACTGCCCAGAGTTGTCTGAAGTGTGTGGACTGTAAGGGAGAGCAGGAAGCATAATAGACGATCTTCAAGGACATAACTAAGAATAATGGGGTGTAGGTCTACAGAGGAGCTTACAGCAGGAAAAACCTGTTCAGAGGTGTCTATGGTTACCTCTAAACTCTATGGCCCAGGGCCACTTCCCAGTTTTCAGGTCCAAAATGCACCTGGCCACATCCTGACTGCATTTTAGGACAAGATTAATGTGTGCACCACACCATCCCATTCCAGAACATGATTTCTTCTGGAAGAAAACCAGTGTCTCTAACAGTGGAGCTCTGAGCAAACCAATAAGTCTACGGAGGATTGCAGGTTTTTGTTGTGTGAGAGCAAGCAAGGGATTCAGTAACCCAGGGCAGTCCAGCCGGCAGGACTCTCTCCAGCCTTCCTTCTTCCCAAATGTGATGTGAAAGGTACCACAAGCTCCTTGATAACCGCAAGTTCAACCAGTGCATAGGTCAGAAACTGCTGATAAAGACAGGAGGTGTAAATACAAGTCCCAGAGTGGGCATCCATCTCTCGGGCAAAGTCTAGTCCCAGACAGCTGGTAGGTTTGAGGGGAGATAAATAAATAAAGAGAGATATTTTGGGGACAGGTCATTTCTTACCTCATGTGCTGTGAGACAGAGAGGACTTTAGATGTCACCTCCTTTTTAAAACAAATGAACAAAAAACAAATCAAAAAACCCACAAAACCCATCCTCTTCCAAACCTTCAAGCTAAGTAAAATTTGCTTCTCAGAAAACGGCATTAAATTGTACAGGGCAGACTTAAAGAAACAATTCCCCAGAGCAAATTTTGGAAGAGAGGGAAGCAGTTGAAAAATAATGCCATATGTTTAACAAGAAAAAACAACTTGATGCTGCTCGTAATGCAGCCAAAGGAAAACAGTCTAACAAGCATGGGTTCCTCTCATTAATTCTTCCAACCGCTGCCAGAGTATAATCATTTTATCAGAGCAACCACAAAGCTGAAGTCACACCTGTCACAACACCAATCATCTATGTGCTTCCAAAAGTTTGAGGCTGCTCAATTTAAATTCCTCTTGAATGAGAACATAGGATCCCTCCAGTTGCATTTGGTTTTGCTTTGTTTAGATTAGCATGATAATGTACACACACACCCCCTCAGAGATGTATTGTTTTGATAGCTTTTGGGCACTGGAAAGGGCAACCCAGTCCAAGACCCACTGGAGTCAGTGGAAAAACTCCAGTTGCCTGCAGTGGGTACTGGATCCTGCCCATACCAGAGCAATGAATGACAGGGAATCAGTGATAAATAATTATGACATTCCACATAGGTGCAGAAAGGACAAGTTCGTCCCAAAAGCTGGGATATTTTTTTTTACTTGAGTAACAACAAACAGCAATGCATTTATTCTGCCTGAAAATTTCCAAGGTGGGGGTGGGGAGCAAACATCACCCTACAATATCTTATTTCCAGACTACTGAAGAAACCAGGACATATAGTTACTCTTTGATGTCAGACCCAAAGATTTTTGTCGAGTCTTTTCAATCCACATGCTCACTGGCACAAGGGAGCACAGCTCCATGAAAGTCTGCAGCACCCTTCTTGCAAGGGAGACACTGATGACAGAAAGGAAATCATTCCTTGCCAGCACCCAACAAAAATAAATAATAATATTATGGGCAACAATAAATTCCCCGGCAGACTTCAAGTTCCCTGCAGCTGTTTTATGAAGGAAGTCTAAGAACCATGACCAATAGCTAGAAAACCCAAGTTGATTCCACTGGCATTTTTTGTTCACATCACATTAATTTCCAGCCCCCCCCCCCCCCCCCCCAACTGGGCTGCACTGGCTTTCAGCTACGGTGCAAATGAGGATTGCAGGGACACCTGGAAAAGACAAATAGATTGATGTGGTACTGTTAGAGGTGCTCAGGTCCAAATAGATGTGAGGGTGAACCTTGCATGTTTATCTAAGCAGAAGTCATCCTTGCCTGCAAGTATTTGTACCTAACAGGACAAGAGGCAGAAGAGGGTATTATTAGCCCCATTTAATATTAGGAAACTGTGGCACGGAAGGACTGAAAAAACACATGCATTGTTCCTCAGAGAGGTTTTCAAATAGCAGGGAACTGAGACCAGATTTCTCCAGACCTACACAAGGACTTTATTCAAAAACTTTCTTTTAGCAGTCGCTTTGCAACTGCCTCTCTTACTCACAGCTTTGACACATGCATGAAAGCCATTTTTCCAACTGCTATGAGACACATACACAAGAAAAGAGAGGAGAGCAGGGGGTTGTGGTAGCCACCAGACTTTGCCCAGCTTGAGGTTTGCACGTTTTCCAGCTGATGGGGAGATACCTGACTTTATAGCACCTGCATTGTACACACTGTGTGTATTGACTGGAAATGCACAGCGCATACAATGTGGATTCTGTAGAAGTCACTCACAGCATCGCTGCCCGGTGGGGTTCATCCTGCGTCACACCGGTCGTGCACATGGGGCTCATATGTGCAAGGGGGAGGACATGCATGCCTCCATCCACGCCTGCATCTGTCTGCGCCCATATCCACCCAGGAGATCACAGGCTTTTTGGAGACTCACTTTCCTCTCTCTGGTGGGTTGGAGAGATGCATTTAATCACATATGACTTTCCTGCTCACAGAGCTCCATCCTCTTGGGTGTCCTTGTGGATATCATTGGATGTCTAACTTTGAGGACCTCAGCCCTGATTTTCAGGTTGATGGTTCTCCCATCAGTGGGTGATGTGAGTGCTCAGCAGGAGGGATAGTCAATCTTGGGGCATCACAGACCAGGACTTTCAAGTGGAGACACCAAAAACTCAGTCATCACCCTCTGAAAGTAAAAAAGATGCTGGAGGCAAAGTTAAGCCTTCTGACTCTTCATGTTGAAAGACTAACTTACCAGAGTGGGAGGAAAAGACTGAACTCTAGAAATTACCTGACAGCCCAAGTGCTCCATGTTATGCTGACATAGAGAGAATCTAAAAATGGGGCACAGGAAAGAGAGGGAGAGGATTCATACCAGTTTTTGTAAATTTAAGAACAGTAACGATTGTTCACACTGAAAAAAAACGAACGATGTAAGAGACGCAGAAAGACAAATGTAGCAATAAAACTGGTGCCAGGAATTCACTGTGTGTGTTTTGCAGAAAATGTCAAGGATCCTTTTCCTAAGCTTGCCTGAACAGAGGCAGCAGAGCACAGAGCACAATAAATCCACACATAGCGATTTTTTAGGTATAATTATTTTCTCCTGTATATTTTATTGTTGCTAGGAACCCTGAACACAGCACAGGATTAATATGAATGGGAACAGTGTCTCTTCTGAAGTGCAGGACAGGCTAAAGAGGAACAAGTACGTGTCAAACACATCCAAATCTCTGAAACAACCCGTCTTTCAAACTTAGAGCTTCACAACAGTGGGTTAACATCCACTGTCTCACAGACAGGTAGCAGGCATGTCAGCCTCTCAACATGGCCAGTTTCCCAGTTGATATAAACTGGAATATCACCAATGATACCAGCAAAGTTATATGCATTTAAGCCTTTGATAGCTCAGCCAGCAGTCCGGAGCATGCACATATTTTTCATAGATAGATGATTAAGGAAATAGATGGTGCTTATTACAGTAAATCATCACTTTCCCCAAGCCCTCAGCTTCAACACACCTACAGGTTCCCAGTGCAATAGGTTAAGTATTTTCTTTCCAGCGTCAGCTATCGCAGGGGATTGTAAAGCAGGGTGCATTCCTTATAAATGTATCTTTGTAGGCAGCACTGCTGCGCTGGTCCTGAGTGAGGCTCTGTGTTTAATTATTTATGCTTTCTTATATTACCATGGCATTTAAAGGTTTCAACCAAGATAACGGCCCCGTTGTCCATGTGTGTATGAGACAGGCGTCCCTGCTCCACACCCCAGCTCAGGAAAGCGTCCGCGGTCAGGAAAGCCTTTAAGCACCCTAATGAGACTTAAGTGCATGCTGAAAGTTAAGCGTGTGCTTATGCATGCCGAGCGCCAATGAGCTTAGACTGTGAACAGCATATTTACAGTCATTGGTGATAAATGTCACCTTTATTTATTTTTTAATTTTTTTTTTTCACCTGAAAGGGGCTATTCTTCTTGAATTTGTGGAAGCTACTGTGGATTTGATCCTGCCTTTTAAGGGAAGCCAGTAGGGGACTCAGTTGTACAAATAAAGCAGAACTGGACCCTAAAAAAATAAACAGAAGATTACATTTGGATATTGGTGATTCTTTTACTTTTCACAGGGAAAAGATGATGCCTAGTGTAACTGTGCTGAAATAAGGATGGTTTATTTGAGAGTGAAACTTTGGCTAGAGTATTTTTCAAGCTTTACCCTAAATTCTAGTGTTTATCTGCTTCATGCAGAAAGTCTCTCACACTTAACAAAATTCTAATCCATCCAGCCCTGTGCTGGGAGAAATGGTCTGAGCCTGACTCTGGATCTACCTTTCCTTTACATCAGGGGAAGGGAACAAATATCTTGGGAAAGGTGTGCTGTACAAAACCCTTCTCTGCTTCAAATTGAATGAGTTGGCTAGAGCAGGTATCAGCCACCCAGGTTCAAGGTGACTATAGGCTATGTATCTAGAAAGTAGTGCTAGAGGAAAGACACGGGACCTGATGATTTATCCTGTCAAGTCCATGACCCGTCTCAGGCCCAGATCATCTGGGTGTCTCCCAAACATGAATCAGGAGGTAGCTTAAGCCTGGACCACTCCTGGCCATCAACTTGGGAAAGCAAAGTGCTCTATTTTGAAAGACAGGAGAGTTCAGTAGCGTGGACATGTCCAGACCATGACATTTGTCTTCCAGAAAATGCTCCCTGTCACTGCTTGGTTTACTGTTTGGACTACAGAAGAGACGTGAGACCAAGATCAGCCTTTCCAAGTCTAGATTATGTTTGAATATTTAAAAACTGCTTCTTCCACCTTCCTTTAGCCCACTCCACCTGGGCTTATGGTAACACAGCCCCTCTAGTCCCCCTACTCACCCCGTTTGACCTGTGGTTTTTTTGCAGGACTCCCTGCTGTATTTGTTACAGCATGGGCCAGCGTGAGAGCCACTCTAGCCGACACAGAGTAAGTCGCATTGGATTTTCTTTGCTCCCTTTTATGTTTGATGCTTTTGTGGGCCTTTTGGCAATGGTGACTTTGTGGGTGAATCAAAAGGAAAAAAGGAACCAGGCAAAGCCAGAAGTGATTTCTACTATGAGGTTAGCAAACTTTTGGGGGGGGGGTGTGGAAGGGAAGGATAAAGTGCATGCAACTTTCTTAGCTTTTACAGAATTTGATAAATGTGAACACCTGTAGCTGTTGTCCCTGAGGCTAAAAGGGACTGCTTCATGGTTAGGCAGGGACAGGACAGGCATCTTTAAAAGCCTGAATGAATGGGAGTGAAGTTGAGGCATAGCAGGTTCAGCACAGTCAAAGAAGGCAGTTCGGCATTGTTGAGGTGATGAAGTTGTAACTCCTCCCTGCAGGAGGTGTGGATGTCAGCATGTCCTTAGGTTTAAAAAGCATTTGTACAAATTCATGGAAGATAATTCCTCTAGAGTATTAGATACTCAGTAACACTCTGGCTCGGGAAGGCATCCTGAACAGCAAATTGTTGGAAGAATATTCTAGAAAAATATTACTACCTGCTTACCTATTCCACCTTAAATATCAGCTTCTGGCTACTGACAGAAACAAGATATGGATCAGCTGCTTCTTTGATCCGACACATGCACCCTCATGGTCTCATATTCTTACAGTATGCTGAATGAAGCAGCCATACCCTCCAATCTTCAAAGCCCCAAACAATCACATTTTCCCGCCATAATGCACAGTCTTGACCACACAACGTCTTTCATCTGCCCACTATCTGCCAGCAGAAGTGGGGGGGTGCCTCCATGCAACTTTGCAAATGGCTTTTCCTGGGAGGACGCTGCTTTCCAAACGGGATTTCAGCTCCAGGCTTGGAAGGATGGAGTAGCTCCTGAAGTGTGACGCATCTGCATTGGCACAGGCTCATCCTCGTAGAGCCTTTCAGTCAGCACTGGTGGTTTCTCTGCCCCTGCCTCTCGCTTTCCTTGAATAACTGCCTGGCAGAATTTGGCCTGTGAAATGAAAACTGCAGCTGCCATGTGGGGGCTGTCTGGCTCAGATAAAGAAAAGCCTGTGGCACTCCTCTCTCCATGGTTGGAGAGAATTCAAACAGACTAATTAACACTGAGTGACCTTATTCAATGGCTGCTGGAAACGCCTGGAAGGAAACAGTGTTCAGTCCCTTCTTCGCAGACGGAGGACCGTAGCCCAACATCCACGCCACCAACAGTTTGCCCTTCCAGTTTTCACTTGGATAAGGGCTGAAGATGAAAAGGAGATGAAGACTTTTGTGGGCCATGGCTGAGTCTCACTGCAAAGAGCAGGCCTGAAGGAAGCACAGGAATAAACGTAGGACCACAGTATTGTCCCCATCACCATGTCTTCAGACAGGACCTGTACCCACGCAAAGTTGTGCAGGTTTATTCCAAGCCTCTCTGTTTTCATGAAAGCTGGATTACTCTTAGAGTATTTTCTTTTTTTTCTGGTAAGGAGGTGAAGAAGTGGAAAAGGGTGGGTTCCTGCCCAGAAGGGACAAGTCTTGATGAGTGTGGAAAGAGCTGTTCTACCATATGAAGAGCATAACTTTAAATGTGTTTAGTAGTAGTTTCAGCTTTGACTAGTGTAACAGCAGGAGAAGGGCTGTTTCGAAGCCATGCTGACTGGAGGCAGAGTTAGAGCTAGGTCCCTCCACTACACCAGGCTTTGGATGAACCCATCCTTCCAGGATGGATTTATCCAACAAGATACTTGAGTCTGTTGCTCTTTGTAAACAATAATTTCCTGATGGGATGTCAATTTCTTCTCAGGTGTTGGGACTTGAGTGCTGGCAATTTAAAATGGATTTTTCAGGTGCCCATCCTGGCAGCTATCGTGGTGAGTACTGGTTGATCGCAAGGTGCGGGAGGCAGTGCCTTTGGTCAATGCAGGCTCAGTGGGAAGAGTTGAGCCAGGCTGCCCTACTCTAATCATCCTGTTAACACAGATCCTGCCTTAATAGTGTGGAGTCTCTATATACAGCCAGTTTAAGGGCCTTATATTTGACCTGACTGTAAGTTTGATAGCTGCATACAGCAGAAGGGTTTATGAGCAACTTCAAGTTTTGCTTAGGAGACAAAAACGACACGGGGGTAAAACCCTAAAATCATTAATAAAATATTCAAACCAATGTTTCCAACCCGGGTAATACTGAAAACCCTCAGGGGTCATAACACATTCTCAACAGGCATCTCCACTGGGAAGAATGAAATTTGAGTTCCATAGCTGGACCAAACCTTTTCCCCTGGCATGCTTCAGTGTCATCAGATTGTTTCAAACTCATCTTTCTGAACTGATAAAAGCTTGGGATAGCTCAAAGCTGGGGATGAAAGTTAAACCATCCCAGCTATGATCGGACATGATGTTAATTACTGATGGAGGATTAGTTCATCCCCCACCCAGCAGCCAGAGAGGACAGAAAGGAGATAAGTGACATTATGTGGACACAGCACTGAGCTCTCACAAGCTAGAGAGGCAATTTCAAGATATGATTATCTGCACAAGGAGGATTTGGTGGGTAGTTATGTATTTGCTTGAGCAGGGTCCTAATTAGCTAGAGAACCTGCTTTCACTGTTTTCATGAATTACCCTCTTTCCTCCCTCTGTCTTTCTTTATGGTTCTCCATTATTCCATCTTCTGATGGATAGATAAGTGCATGCAAAAGAGCTTGTCCGCTCCCACACATCCTTGTCCCCCTTTACATTCATCCATGAGTAGTTGAGCGGAATCAGTAAGAATGTCTCTGTAGTCTTTGGAGGGTTTTTCATCAAGCTCTATATACTTCCGAGTCACAAATCAGGAGGCCTTGGAAGATGATCGGTGTGGGTAAGAAGAAAATCAGACCATCTGCATATAAACAGCAGGAAAGTTTCTGAGGTGAATATGTTAATATATGCAATTAGGTGGGCTGCTTTGGATTTAGGGGTTTTTTTTCTTCATCAGAATTTCCTTTTGGTGGAAATTCTCCACCTGGCTCTAGCAGTGAGTTCTGCACCTTGGAAGAAACAAATCACCAAGCCCACATCGTGGTCATTGGAAACAAAATAGTAGGATGGAGAAGAAAGTTCAGATAGTTCAACTAGATGAATGCCAGCAACCCCATTGCATTTAATTTAAAGCCCAATTAACAGAGGAGAAAGAGCTCAGTTGAGGATCGTACTTGTAAAAATAATGTTTCTTCATGAGGCTCTGTTGTGCTTGTACCCTGGCTATTTGCAAATGCAGCTATTTATCATGCAAAAATATTCTGTGGGTTGTTTCTGTTTAATTTCTGTGGGTTCATATTGTTCACTTGGCTGCCTTTTCAATTCCCACACTGGCTGGTCATATGTTGCTGGACTAAGTTACACATTTTCTGGATGTACTTGCAGAGAGTTTTGAGGCTGAGGGGCTTAAAATCCTTCCACTCTGCTGCTAGCTTTGATGTTATTCAGTTGTCTGGATTTCTTTTAAAACTTAGCACATGTTTCAGGAAGACAGAGGAGTGTCCCGCCTGACTGTGATAAGGTTGGACATCTTCAATTTAGCTGACAAATGCAGAGCAAGACCCCACTTTTGAGCCTTTGAAGCTAGAAAAACTCCTATGAGAAACACAGCCTCCTTTTTTTTTTTCCTTTCAGATTGGTTTCCAATGAAAATTAATTATATGCCCCCAGGCTGTGTGCTTCTCTGCCTGTTGGTCTATCCATCCCTCCCTTATAGCTTTTGTGCCAGTCAGTAAATTCCAACCAAATGTAACTAAGGGAATGGGGTTGCATGGATGTTAAATTCCCACAAACCTCATGAAAACAGTCAAAGAGATATGGAAGAGAAATTCTATTAATGGCCCTTCAAAGGAAAGGGTGTAGTACAACCTTACGCCCTTTTTAACACAGAGGAGAGCTGTTCAAAATGAACTTGCACCTCGTTAAAGAAGAAGGAATCCAACCACAGAAGACAAAGCCATAGTAAACCAGGCCATGTTCCTTCAGTGGCTCAGGGAAATACTTGTTTTAACAGTGAGGATAATTAACCGTTGGAACGACTTATGGTTGTGGTAGGATCTCCGTCATGGAAACACTGAAACCCAGATCTGCTATAGCTCAAACAAAAATGAATACAAGGAGGTCTTATGGACTGTGTTTTGCAGGAGATCAAACTAGAGGTTCACAATGGTCCCTTCTGGCATAAAACTATGAGCCTGTGTGTGGCATGGTAATTTGTTTCTTTAAAATGCTGCTATACTGGCATCTGAGAAGTCAAATGACTGCTGCAGCCTCCAGAGAAACCCATAGGCATCAGCATTAGCCCAGCAACATGGATCTGCCCAGCGCACTGTTACACAATGGTTCTGCTTGTGGCTATACCATAGTCCCAAAAATGGGTTTGTCTGGGGCAGCAGCAGGTGTAATTCCAGCTCCAGTGAAACCAATCTCTGAAAAGCTCCAAAAAACCTGAGAACCCCTCAAACATCTCCCCATTTTCCATCTCTGTTAAGTGGCAACGTAGCCATGAGACAGACGTTGCTGTTACCTTCTGCTGCATGGGTTATCACGAGCATGTCCGGTAGGATTGATCCTGTAGGATTAATCCTGACTGGATTAGTTTGGCTGAGCAGCTGGCCACAAGACGGATTCATAGGCATGGCTCCCTGCATAAGTAGTAGATATCACTTCCTTCCTGTCTTTATCTGGTCCATCTAAACACTCCTCCAGAGCGACAGTTAGCAGTAGACATACAACAGAAGTTTTACAGCTATATTGCCCTTCTGCATTCTTCATCTGTCATCTCTAGTTAGGTCCCTGCGTCTTCATCATGGTGCAGTTCGCTTGCTCTTCTTTCCTTTTGCACATGGAAATATGGAAAGGCATCCTACTAATGCGTCTCTTAGCCTGAGGAGATCTTAATCACAGGTGGGCTGCAAGAGACAAATATAACTTAATTTTGGTCTGTTCTCTGGACCCTGAACTAAGTCTGAGAGATTTATGAGGCCATGAAAATGACCCATACCACCGTATGGAATTTTACAAAAAAGATGATGCAAAAATGCTGATAGTTCTCTCTAGTCCTTACCTCAAAACGCCTGGTAAGCACTGCCTTATATATTGATATGCTATCCAGTTATCAGGTGCCTGCCCGGCTGGCTAGCTCAGTGTTTCCATGCAAGATGCCCACATCTTGTCAGAGAGAGCCATTCCCTTCTCTCTCTCAACCATTCAGGTTAAACACAGCTGACTAGATCCCACCAAACACTGAGTTTTTCCTTGAGAGCTCACCCCTTCCACAGGACAAGCTCTCCCAAGAGGAGCTTCATACAGAGCATGAATAGGTCATGGCCACAGCTCCTTGACTCATCCTGGGAAAAGCACTGACTAAACAACACTATCATCTTTTGGATCTCTTTTAACAGTTATCCTTTCTTTGTTGTTTTGTTTTTCTTTCCCCACCTCTTCCAGGTAAATTTTATTCTTTTTATCAATATTATCAGAGTCCTAGCAACCAAGCTACGAGAGACGAATGCAGGGAGGTGTGACTCAAGACAACAGTACAGGTGAGTCACATACCCTCTCCACGTTTTGGGAAATGTCAAAGTCCTTGTTTCATGTACTTGACTACCAAGGGAGCCCAGGGTGACAAGTTCATGGTGCCTACACTGTAGACACCTAAAGTAAGGTGAGAAGAATATTGTCTTCCAAGTCTGGTAATGCAGACTGAACCAACAGCAGTTTAAACATCTCCTAAACCTTTCAAATCCAACCTGACTCATAGGTTAAAGAGAGGAATAGTCTCTTCAACCAGTTTGGAAGTGACTGTGCTGGCCTTGACTCAAGAGTGAAAAAATAAAAGCATTACTTATGCTATTGAAGCACCTAAAACTTGTATCAATTTATTTATTTCTATTTATTCCCCTCCTGTGCTTTGTAAAACTTGGTCTGTTTGTTAAACCTGCCCTTCAGTGGGTGCTTCAACGCCCTTGCTAAAATGAAAAAAAGATTCCTGACTCTTTGCTGGAAATCTGGAATTTCCTTGTTTGTTTTATTTTCCTTTGTTCTGCCAGCTCTTCTCTCATGATAATTCAGAATATTTGTAGCATGGTCAAAACCAGACAGAAAAAGCAGATTGCCGAGACACCTCAGCTGCTCGAGAGTTCCCAAGGTTTTTCATAATCTCCTGAGCAAGACTGACCAGTGTGACACACGTAAAGGGGGGAGAGCAGAATTATTTGGGCTGCAAACCATGAGCTCGTTGCTACCATCTCACTCTCCAAACACAAGACATTTCATCTGAAGCAGGAATGAGATTTGGCAGGAAATCACCTCTCCATTTTTCTTTGCTGCCCTGTCAGGGCTCTGATTTATCTATTTATTTATTTCTCCCTGGCTGAAGCTTATAATTAATTATGGTTTGGATGGGGCCTTCCTCTTTTAATGTGTTAAATTCCCTCAGTGGTTTCCAGTTGTTGGACAGAGGAGGTACCAGGTCTTTCTGGTAGTGATGTCTGCCCTTCTCAATAATTGCCTGCACTTGGTGACTTGCTGTAACTCTTGGCAGAAGGCTTAATCCTTCAATTAATATCACTTCCAGGCATTCTGGTTCCCTCAGGAGCAAACCCAGCCAAGTACTCGGGGTTGCATTATACCTTCCCCCAATCCCCAACAAAGGTCCTATGCTGAGTTGGAGCTGCTTCTTGGGGCTTTTCAAGTGATACTGCAGTGCAAAGCACCTCCTAAGAGTGTTCACCTTCTGCTTGCCCCATAATGCACTGTCCTCTTCCCCTTGATATCTAGAGTAATTCTGCTCCTTGATGCACTTCTGTCTCCACCAGCCCTGCTCATTGCACAGAAGGCACTAACCCAGGGTGGACCTTAGTGTCTTGCCTCAATAAGCAGGGAGAATGACAGAATCACAGAATGGTTGAGGTTGGAAGTAGCCTCTGAAAGTCATCTAGTCCAACCTCCCCTGCTCAAGCAGTCTCAGCTACTGTATAGGACCATGTCCAGACGTTGTAAGCTGAAGCAGAACCATCCTTCGGGGACAAGGGGATTTAGTGCCAGTCAGAGGCTGAGGACTGGAAGCAGCAGCGCACATTTCTTTCCAGTCACCCTTCCACCCTCTACCCCTGATCCTGACCCAAAGCTAGGGATAGCTTGAAGCTGAAAAATACATCTCAGTGTCTTCATCTCCAGTACCTACAGCAGCATCACACAGGGGCATGCATGTGGAGAGGGTTAGACTAGCACATCAAGACATGCTGGAGCATGGAATGCATTGTGTCACATGCCATAAGAGAAGCAACAGTTTGAAATTGCAGGTGGCCAGAGTGTCTGTGTAAATGTAAAATATCCAAGCCAAGGGGCCACGTAAGCAAGAACAAAATTACATGCAGTTTGTGCCCAAGATATGAGATGGATGAGCCTGGCTTGGAGGTTTGTTCCATCCACTAATTTCCTCTGTATCTTTCCTTATTGCTACAGGAAGCTGCTGAAATCTACCCTCGTCCTTATGCCTCTGTTTGGCGTTCACTATATTGTTTTCATGGCTATGCCATACACAGATGTGTCAGGGATTCTTTGGCAAGTTCAAATGCACTATGAAATGCTGTTCAACTCTTTCCAGGTATTGTAACTGTTAAACTGTGGGGGCAAACTCTGAGAATTTCAGTGGGCAGAGGAGGGAAATAAGAGTGCAAGGTTGTCTTTGGAAGCAGAGTTGTTTTTACAATACACCAGATTTCATTCACAAGGTGATTTGACAGTATTTTAGCATCAAGTATGTTTTATATTTGCACAACGTATAAAGGCTCAGTTTTGTCCAACAAAAAAATGTTCCTGTTGAAAGATAACGTGCCCCACAAAATAAATCCCTTTAGATCCAGGTTAGACATAACCTGGTAGAGATCTACAGAGACATGTTGTTTCAAATCAGCTTCCAATTTGCTTGTCCCAAGTTGTCTTTCAGTCCTGTGAATGGATTCCTCAGTTCTAGGTTTGGGCAAAAGGCAGGTTCAGTTACAGCACTAGTGCTATATAAGACGCAGCAACAAGAATATGCAACTGTCTATAAGCAGAGCAGCATTTGATCATCACTGCACACCCTTCCCTGAGGGATTAACTTTTGGCTTGCATGCTACTACCAATCATCATGGTTGACCAGCGTGGATGATGAAAGGTGGGCAGAGGGTCTGGCCGGATGACAGTTTAGAAAAAATGTAAGGGAGATGGGGACCAAACTTGAATACCTGTGCTTCCACAATTCCTGTTGGATGCTCTCATGGTTTAACCCCAGCCAGCAACTAAGCACCACACAGCCACTCGCTCACTTCCCACCTCAGTGGGGTGGGGGAGAGAATCAGAAGGGTAAAAGTAAGAAAACTCATGAGTTAAGAACAGTTTAATAATTGAAATAAAATAAATTAAATAAAAATAATAATAATAAGAAGAAGAATAAATTGTAATGAAAAGGAAAACAACAAAAAGAGAGAGAAATAAAACCCAAGAAAAACAAATGATGCAAATGAAAAACAATTGCTCACCACCCACCGACCGATGCTCAGCCTGTTTCCAAGCAGCATCCCCCCAGACAGCTCTCCCTCTAGTTTATATGCTGAGCATGATGTCATATGGTATGGGATATCCCTTTGGCCAGTTGGGTTCAGCTGTCCCAGTTATGTCCCCTGCCAGCTTCTTGTGCACCCCAGGCTCCTCACTGGCAGGGCAGCACAAGAAGCTGAGAAGTCCTTGGCTTAGGGTAAGCACTGCTCAGCAACAACTAAAACATCAGTGTGTTATCAAAATTATTCTCATCCTAAATGTAAAACACAGCACTATACCAGCTACTAGGAAGAAAATTAACTCTGTCCCAGCAGAATCCAGGACAGATGAAGGTCAAATAAAATAGTGGATGAACTCAGCAAGACCTACTGGCCCACAAAAAAGATGTGGATCATTTGCTCACATCTGAATTCCTTTGCTGATCCCACTCAGTCAGTTCTGCTCCATGCACGAGCTGCCTTACTTACAGCCAGAGCTGGAAAAGTCCCATCAGGACCATCTTCCATCCTCCCATCCTGAAGCAGGATCAGCTACATTTAAAACACTGGAAATGTTTATCCAACAAGTACATAAACACCTCCAGTGAAGTAGACTCCACCACCTTCTCAGGCACCCCTCACCATCTCAGAACCTTTGCAAAAGATCTGGGGGTGAAAACAGACCTGTTAGCTAAACCATGACCCAGAGGGTTTATATAGTCTATCTACTTTTTCACAAGTCTGCAGCAAAATGTCTGTTTATCTGTCTTCCATGCGCTACTGAACAATGCAAGGTTTCTCACACACATTATATACAGCATATTATGATTGTCATTGATTTCAGAGGAACAGGGACACTGGGCAGCACCATCAGGAAAGTGATACCCACAGGCAGCAAGATCAACATTAATATATTGTTTCTTCTTCCTTCTAGGGATTTTTTGTTGCCATCATATACTGTTTTTGCAATGGAGAGGTAAGCTACCAGCTTCTTAATTATTTCCCTCTTTGTTAGGTTAGTTCCACACTCAGACGATAAGGATGTATGCACATCAGCGTATCCTCACTTATTATAGAGACACAACCCTGTTTTGCACTCAGTGAAATATTTGTCAGTCCACATAGAAAGTTCATACCCTCAGTTTTGTTCATGTAAGACATCCAGGTCAATATGTCATCCATAAATGGAGAGAAAAAAAAAATGTGGTTTTTCTTTCCCCAGCACAAATGCTGTTTAGTAGTGCTTAATTTCAGATCTGTAGCAGGAGGAAAGTGGATTGATAGAGTAGCTGCCTAACCAGCAAGCTCTTTTGATCGTCCAAGCTTTTTTGACCTTTTTTTCTGTTTCCCGAGAGATATGCTTTTATGTCTTTTCCAGAGTGATATGCTTTTATGCCTTTGTTTCCATTAATTCCCTCTATGGCTGCAAGTTAAGAAGCTAGATGGCCAGTGGATACACACGGGGAAAGAACAGAGCTACTTTCATGGTCCAGCATAAGTCTAGTTTGACCTAAATTTATGGATTTTAAGGGGAAATGCAACTACAAATATGGTGCTTCCACAGTGTAAAAGCAAAATGAAATCCCTACCATAAGGGCAATTGATTTCATCCTAACTTTAGCCATCTAAAAGTGGGATACTCACTCTAAAGTAGTCAGCTAACTCCTTTCTAGAGGAAATTTCTAGTGACTCAGGCACCTCCAAAGGTGGTTCATCCCACTTATACTTGACGCTCATGGTACATTGAGAGGTGTCTCTCCTGGATGTCCCTTAACTCTGGGACACAGTTAACTCACATTTTCAGTTAGATGTTTTCAGCCATTCAAGCTTCCCAATGACAAATATTTCATTTGGAAAGGGTGGATTTAATGTGAATTTACTGTTCCTTCCAATTTCACTCCTCGGAGAGTTTCTCACCCACTCTGCCTGTGGATATTACCTCCTTCTGATACTCTCTGCCCCTCTCTCCTCCCACTTATGCTTTTTTTTTTTCCCCTTTTGTCTCTCAGGTCCAAGCAGAAATAAAGAAGTCATGGAGCAGGTGGACATTAGCACTTGACTTTAAAAGAAAAGCACGAAGTGGGAGCACAACCTACAGTTATGGACCAATGGTTTCCCATACCAGCATCACAAATGTAGCCACAAGAGGAGCACTTGCCCTCCATCTCAATACGAGACTTATACCAGGGACCCTCAATGGACACCGGAATTTGCCAGGTTATGTAAAAAATGGGTCCATTTCTGAAAACTCCATGCCTTCTTCTGGACCAGAGCAGTACAACAAAGATGAGGAGTACCTGAATGGCTCTGGGCTTTACGATGGAGACAGACCCACAGTACTCGTTGAAGAAGAAAGAGAGACAGTGATGTAAAAAGAGGAGGAGAAAAAAGAAACAAAAGGATGAAAAAGGTTCCTGGAGAGCATTTAGTGGGCAAAAGAGTATCAGGCCACGCACCAGATGCCAAGGGTTTCCATACAGTTTCTCTGTTCTGTGGAACGAGAGTTGTTATATGGGAAAAAGAAGTGAGCCTCCAATGTGGCCAGCTGTCGATCACATGCATATACTCAGTGATCTAAGTCTCCCTGGTGTTAACAGAGGCAGGGCTATCCAGACCCACAGGCCTTGCTACCTGCTGAACAGAGATACTAAGAGTTCGCAAGGGAGGGTTGCAAAGCATCATGTGGTTCTTGGACCTCTTGGAGGGTGTGGGCAGCCAAGGAGGACAGGAGTCTCACCCAGTAAAGCAAGAGTCTTGAAGGGAGGGTACAGTGCCATCTTCTTGTGAGGGTACTAGCCACCCTGGGCATCAGCGTCTTCAGTTTGGTTTGCTCTTTCCCTGTAAAGTCTGCCTGGTAACACACACAACACTGATCAAGACCCCTTGAGGGTCATTGCTGCCCTATCTTGCAGACAAGCACTCAACGCAGACAGCTCAAAACAACTGGTTGCATGTTCTTCACTTGGGCAAGCTCACTCCTCTGGGGTGGGCAGGGTTAATAGCTCATGGTTGCTGGATTCAGGCAGTAAACTCTATTCTCCTTTCCCTGACCTGAGTCCCAGTAGCAAGCCAGAAACCAGTGCAATTTTAGGATGGAAAATGTGGTTATCAGAATGTGCGACATTTTTGTTCTTCCAGATGCAGCAGTGGAGAGGGGCCCACCAAAGGGGTTGAGGCAGGGTGGAGAATTTTCAGATCTTGGGTATGTGTTCCTGTGTGTGTGTGGCTAAAATCCGTTCAGAAGGTAGCTAACTCAGCCCTCCCTTTTTGTGGGTGCTCATGGAAACAGGCTTCAGTCATTTTTTAAACCTCTAAATTGCTTCTCATTCTGCCCTCTGAATTTCCTGTTTCTCACTAGTCCAAACCCTCATGAGGAGAAAGACTCCATCAATGGTCTGCCTGTATCACCCAGAAGCACAAACTGCTGGATACAACCAGACAAACCTTCCTTCATGAGATCCAAAGGCAAAATTTTCTGGATAAATCCACTGGGATTGCTCATGGATGGTCACCTTCTGAACATCTTCTGAACTTTCCTATTCTTTGTGTTTTGGTCACACACACATATGTATACTAGGTCAAACTCCTAGCAGGTGTAAACAAGTCTGACTTCAACCAGTCACGGAGTTTGCTTAGAGATGCTCAGATGAGGAACTGCTCTTGAGGTTGCCTCTGAAGGGAAGAGCACAAGGAAACGCCTTCACAGGAAATGCCACAGGAGAGACCAGGAAGATTTTGTCACCATGCAGAGTTTCCCTTGTTGGTGCTTTTTGCAAGGTGTGCTAAAAGGTTATTTTCTTATACATACCATCTTCAGCAGCAATGAAGAGGTACGGTCCTTGTTGGCCAAGAGTGCATTGTGCTGGGGCTGTTTCACACCAGTCAGTTTCCAAACATGATACAGAATTGCCCAGAAGTGGAAAATTTAGGAACAGTGACCAAACTTCCTATTGCAGCACATGCTTCCCTAAAGGAAGGACTCTGGATGAACCAGTCTGGACCCTCTCTTCAGCCCCTGTCATAATGTCACTATTCCCTTGCTGCAGTCTGAGAGTCAGCTCCTCATGGTGCTTTTTTTTTTTATTTATTTTTTTCCTTCTTGGCAAGTTTCTAGTACCTGAAGCACTTTGACATCACCTGGCTGTTACTCAAATGGAGTAGGAAAGAGGTATTGGGCAAGTTTGCAGAAGTCCTTTAGGGTGCAGGTGGAGCTGATGGGATAATCTACTCTCTATCCTGCTCCTTTAGATAAAGCTGCTGGGTCACATCAACAAGCACTTCTGAGATTCATCCATTCAATGAAATCAGATGATCTTCTGAGGGCAAATTAAGGACTAAGTTTCCCAAAACTCTGAAGAAGGTCAGGAAGAACAGTTGGGATCTTGACTCTGTGTCCCACATCCTCTTTGAACAACCTCTCAGGTTAGGGCCCAGTAAAGACAAGGGAAAAACCTCCTCCCTTCAACATCTCTGAGTTTTGGATTCAGACCTGGTAGGGGATGTGGTGGGTGAGAGGCAGTCCTCTGTCAGGCACTGAAGCACCTCTCCACCAGCTGCAGACACATATGAGGTCTTTAAAAGCCAGTATTAATTTGTGATGTTCTTTTCTTGTTTTGCATCATTAAAATAAGTCAAAACTCATCATAACCATTTATCACCAAATGGCAGCTACTGAAATGTAAGGTTTCTAACAAATAATCTTTTTTCATGCTCTCATTATTGTTGTTGTTGTTATTCATGTAACAGTACTAAAAATAGTATTACAGAGAAGTTAAGTAATCTTGCAAGAGGAGTCAACTCTAGAGAAAGTTTGGCATGGAGAACTAACCAGCTCTGCAGAAATCTGGGTCAGCCCAGCTACACTCACTGCTTGCCTTTTCCTCACAGATGCTGGTACGGCTTCTGGAGGCAATCAAAGGGGGCAGAAGTTATTAACAGTCAGCTGTCAAAGTGTGTACAGCTGCGTTATTTAGCATCCCATGTGGCTGAACCACCAATGAGAGAGAAGACGACTAAATATTCTGGCTCTGGCTTTCCAACCTTCCAGAAGTACGTTGTGTTTAAATCCTGCCAAGTAGATGCAATGACCCTCCTGATTTTCTCGCTCAAAGAAATTTCTTAGTATCATTTCACTGCTGGAACAAAGCAAAAAAACCAACCAAACAAACAAACAAACAAAAAAAAAAAAAAAAAAACAAACCAAAAAAACCCCAACCCACCAGTGACTCACTATTTGGTTGTGTTCGTTACTGAGATCTCAAGATTAATAACACGTTTGACAAAGACTTAGCAAAGCTCAAGGAATTAGCAAAACCCATAAAATTATTTATAAACAAATAGAACACCCCTCATAAAATGCAGCCCTCACTGAAATGCATTTATCACTGGATTATTTGGAATAAATGTCTAAAAACTGTTCTTAAATGTAGATAAAAAAGACATGCAACAGCAATGTACAGGGGAAGAAATCTTTTCTTAATCCCTTCAATTGCAAATCATGCATAATAGATTTTTATTTTTCTGGGCGTTCATGTGCATGAACAATATTCATGCCTAAAAACTGGGAAAATGCTGATACCAAAACAGGGGAATAACTCCACCATTAAGGCATGGCAGACTGTATGTTTGTCAAAGCCTGTTCCTATCTTTCCTGGGCTGATCAAAAACTCTTGATTGAGTGTATAGGTCACAATCTATTAGCTAAAGGTCCAAGGACAGCCTTCACTGATTTTAGTGAGGAAGGAATCAGACCTGTGATGTCTAAAAACAGAGAAGAAACCACAATTTGCTGTTGCAATTTGTCCTGGAAGGACAAGCAGAGTGGTCCTGCTAGCTCTTAGCCAAAACCTCTAGATTCAAAGTGGGGTCCCCTTTGCTTCCTTCATCACCAGGAGATATGGGCATCCCTCAAGGACAGTTTACCCCTGCCCAAAGGTCTGAGTCCACCTGGGGCAGCAGTTCCTCTCCTGTCTGATTTACTAGTGCAAACATAGCCCTGAAGACTGCAGAAAACAGAAACATGGTGAGGTGGGGAGGCATTTGTCTGTGATTCATCTAGTGACCCCTGCAAATCCGTCAGGCAGGACAGGGTTTGTGCCCGTACTGGTTCAGGTCCAACATGGGATGGTGGAGCAGAGAGAGAAGATTGTTTTGCAGTCGGTGTGCAGCAAACATATATGCAAAGAGACTTTCTCAAGTTCAGTTCAAGGAGGAGGCGAAGGTCCAAAGGAGCTGGTTGCCTGTATTTTTCTAGTTTTCCCTCCTCCATGGTGTCAGCTTTGTGACCCTTTTTTTTCCCATCCTGTAAAGCAACTGGCAACACTCAGGAGTCCTGTAGACCCTCTCACTTCTCTAAGCCTGCTGGGCTGGCACAGGCCAAGCTGTGCACTGCGATATCCCGGCTGACTGGCTCACATGGGGATGAATCTCCTTGCCCATATTTTGGATGGGTGTTCTCTTCTCCAGTGCCACAGAGATGTTGGTCTTGAGCAGGGAATCTCACATCCTGGCAGGTCCATCTCATCGTACCAGCCCAGCACCTCTTCTATTCCCATCCACAGCGGTGCAGTCTACTTTTCCTCATGAGTCCTTCCTACTTGATCTGGATGGACACAGAGCTGTTAAATGTTTCTCAGCTTTGTGTTTCTGAAGGATGACTTTTGGCAGCAGCCTTGTCATTTCTGTTTTGCCTGGATATGTGCAGACAAATGTTTTTACACCTTCTATATACCGCTTGGTCTTGGTTCAGATGAGATCATGTCTTGTCCTATTCTTCACCACTCCTCAATTCTGCTTCTTCTTGTCTGATACATATTAGAGCCAAATCAGTTCACAAAGCCCTCCCAAAATAGAACTTTAGCCAGGGATTGGCTTTGTTTATCTGTTTACGGGAAATTGGCTAAAGGTCGTAGAGCATCCACACTGCTGATAAGAATTTTCCTTTTTTTAAACCATGAAAATACATTAAGAGGGAAATTCCTATTTCTTGTTTTGACAAACTCAGTGGCTAACTTAAAAGATTTTAAATTTCAGGTTCTGATGCTTCAGAAAGTTAAGAAACCTCATTTATATGTTGGATTCAATTGCTTTTTCACTGGCTGATTTTTCTGCACGCCTTTCGCCTAGAAATCTTCAAGCAAAATTACTTACAATGAGGAGAGTGATCAATATATCCCTTAACTCATCTGAATTTCTCAATATGATCAATGACTCTTTCACCTAAGATAAGACTGGATGAAATGAGAGAAAGCACTTTAAAAGTTCACCTTTAAGGGAGAGGTTGTATGAACCTGTGAAGTCTTAATGTGCAACATTGCTTCTTACTGGTGTACATGCTTTTCTCTACCCGTTGGTGCCCATGAGTTTGATGAAAACCAATCCGTGCCTTGTCATGGAAAGTTATGCAGCAGTAATGTGGTTCACATCCTCTCTTTCTGGCCTCATCTGAATTTTATGACATCTTCACTGTAACAGGAAACAAAAGGAAAAAAAATATCTGAGGCAGTATTTTCCAAACTTGGGAGATAATCACTCCTTAACTGTATATCCTGTGTCCCAAATTGACATTGCACTGATGTCTGCAAGTTGTAAACCGCTCAGCAGGTGAGGAAGCTTTGTTTTAAGGCCATGGGCAGATTAACATAGGTTCTCACAATGCCACTTCCTTGCTGACAGCACCTGCTAGGGGAAAGATCATGTTGCACCCTCAGGCAGGTCTAGGAAAATCAGCTTTCTCCAACAAGCTTCATGCTGGAACAGGTTTGCTGTTTGATTTTTTTATTATTTTTTTTTACTGCTATTGCTGATGGGTTGCCATGTTCTGCAGAGTAAGCAGAGGACATATATGATATCCCTGGCCAGCTACACAAATTTTCAAGCATCCAGTGTGATTCTGCAGACAGGGTAGATTTTATATCCCAGTCCTCTAGGGTGTCTTGAAATGAGAAAAACATTAAATTGTAAAGGAAATGAGTTTGTGAAAGACCCTATAAATAAATTTCCATCATGATCGCCCATGGCTCTGTTGATTTGCCTGGAAAACATAATATTTCATAAATTGCTTTAAGTAAAATAAAGAGCATGTCCATCTCCATGGACGTTTATTGGAAGGCAATTCTGCTGGTTTTGCCCATGGAAGTGAAATGTTGAACCTGCTGGACAGCAAATACTGTTTGCCCAAAGGAACGTTTTGTTTTGAGGCAGCAAATCCTGCCATCTGTATAAGAATTATTGGACTTATCCTGTTCCACCCAAACTATTTTTGTGGCCTCTCATAAAATCAAAACTCAAACTTAGCTCTTAGCTAAAGGTGGGGGAGCAAAAAGAAAGCAGAGATGAGCATAATTAACTGAACAATACTAAAACATAATTCTACTACTTTGATTTAAAAAAAAAAAAAATAGCCTGGGAAGTGCAGATTGAATTTGCTTTTATTCAGGAAAAAAACAAAAGGGATAAGAAACATGAAGGTTGTAATTTCTTTTTTTTTTTTTTTTTTTTCTTTATTTCCTTGTAATGCTCAGTTGGCCAGAAAGTTCGACCCAGAAATCTGGTCTCCATGGTGTTTTCATGTCCTCCTTGGCCTCTCTGTAGCAAATCTTCCACAGGCCATTGTGAATGAGGTGGGATGGAGAGAGATGCATGGACCTTTGCTTATGACGAGCTGCTGGTCATTTAAAGCTCAGAGACATCAAGCAATCTTGTGCTGAAACAGAAATATTGCTAATGTGCTTCATTTAGTGGTTAACTCCAAATTAATTTGCTGTCTATATATCAAGCTTTGTAAAAGCCAAAGTGTCTTCTAATCAAGGTGCTTCTTTAGTCAGTACTAATAGACATGTTCACTGGCTGCTCTTTGGTCCGTAGGAGGTTTTGGAGACTTTAGAGCAGGTATCTTCTACTGTTGAGGCTGGGACTGAGATGTGATCTTTTGGCAGTGCTAGTAGACTCATATGTACCTACTTCACCTGTAGCATTAGGCTGATGATGGACCATCAACCATTTTAGATCTTTGAGGCTGTTTGTCCTTAGCAGGTAGAGAAGTCCACAAGAAAAGACACCATCAGGGTGGACACCCCTACCCTCTACATCAATCCCAAATTCAAGTTGGCTGGAGTCCTTCTCTAGTCTTAACTTCTTTTTTCCAAACTGGCCCTACAAAACAATACCCAAAAATTTATTAAAAGATCTTGGTTAAGCATTTCATTTTCCATTTGAACTGGATACAAATTCAGGGAGTTTTTATGGCTAGAAGCCAATCTCCAGTCTCAGTTTCAAAACCAATCCAGAGCATCAGGATGGGAACATGATTGGCTCAGGTCAGCTGCACAGTGCCCTAGTCTCATTGTACCCATCACACCAGGCTCAGAGCACAGGTACCCTGGCAGAGGTGGAAGGTCACTCTGTCAAAATAGTCTTTTGTTCTTGGTGAATTTATAAGAAAAGGGCACAGAGAGCAAGAAAAAGAGCCGCTGTCTTTACGCCACACTTAAGAAGAATTATAAAAAATAAAGCAGTAATTATAAGTTATCTTGTGTTTATTTCATCAGGTTCTGTTGAGTACTCTGATGGGGTCTGTGCAGTGTCTGGCTTTCTGGCTTCTCCCAAGCGGACAGAGCAATCTGTGGTGGGCAGAATAGCTATAATGAGCAGACAGAGTCATTCAAAGACAGTCTCTAGGGCAGGACACTTAGAAACAGACCTGATGTTGATTTTATATCCATTGGCAGAAGGCAGAAGCTACTCCACTGAAGTTAATCAAGTTAACTCGGTCTAATGCCAAGGCAAAACAGATCTGAATCTAGAGCACAGTTCAGGACTCATGTACAATGTGCATAATGGATTTAAAACAAACCTTCCAACTCTAGCTACAGAAATACTCTGCTGAGAATTAGAGACCAGGCTTGTTGTTTGGGATTAAATAAAAGGACACTCAAGGCATCAGCTGTCACAGAAAACAATCCCGTTTCATCTGTTCCTGTTCAGATCATCCTGTTCTCCCCACTGCCGTACACTGTGGTCACCTAGCCACACTCAGCTGTTTCAATTGGTAGGGATTTTTCTTAGCCCCTTCTGTCTTCTCTATCCTACTTGCGTGTGAACTCAGATCCTCCAAGTTTTCATGCTGTCTTCCAGGTTTAAGCTAGCCCCACAGTATACAAAGTTCAAGATAATATCAACATTTTGCCAGGACTTGGGAGGCAAGTGGGGAAAATAGTGTCACAGGGGAGCATTAAAAGAAATATTAAAGAAGACTCCTCTAAAACCTTTCCCACAGACCAGGGAAAGGTTTGCAAACCTTGGCACAGCTTTTCATCCTCCAACTGAACTCACTCATGTTTTGCTCATAGAAGATCTCGAGCCATTCAGCATGACCTGTAAAGCTCACACAATGTCTTTCCACTGTCTTCAGAGGGCTTGGGGTTAGAGCTGGTACACTGCTATTAAATATTCTTGTTTAATTGAAGTTTAATATTCTGATCTGCTAGTGTGGTTTCTACATCCTTCTCTAGGTTGGTACACCAGTACTTCTTCAGGGCACACTTGCAGAACTGTCTCTTGAACCGCATTTGCATCTGTGGCATGTAGTAATTACTCACCGATCTGGGGCCATCTCCTCTCTGACCACGTTGCTGCTTTGTAAGGGAGCCAAAGGCAGTGTACACAAGAACAGAGTGCAACAAGATTTGTCCTAATTCAGAACGGATTTGCAAGACTCCAGTGAGGCAGGGCGGGGATGGAAATCAGCTCAGAGTCTGGTAGGGGCCAGGAACAAAAGAGAATTTATGGAAGAGCTGACCCAGATGATCATAAGTAATTAGGAAGTCTTACAAATCTGACTTCTACTCAGACAGACCTCCCTATCCAGCACAGATCTGACAGAGGTAGTCTCTATTGCACAATTACATTCTCTCCTAAACAGGGAATGTCTTGAGAAAGCAAATGGCAGGGTGTGCAAGAAAGTCAGTACTATTTTCTCTTCTTCATCATCCTCACTGGCACTTTTCACTTCTTTTTTCACCTGAAAAAGGCGTATAAACAACCTCAACATGAGAACCTGGAATTCAGATCCATTTTTTTGGGTCCCACAGAGTAACTTCTCCCTGTGAACATAGCAATTGTTTTCCTGGCACATTAACTAAGGACTTTGATGGTACTTTGTTATCTTCCTCAGATTGAGGGTTAATGATTCTGGGTTAGCAGTGTGGTGTGCAACAACACAGATGTGCTGGCATCAATTTGAGATGAAATCCTGACCCCATGAAAATCGACACCAAAATGTTTGTTGATTTCCATGGAGTGGGTTTGTGGGTTTCACCCGTAAATTCTGAAGATGAAAAGGGTAATGATTCAAATAGATTATCTCCCCTGTTCCCAAAACCTTACTTGCCACCCATATTTCAGGGTGCCTTTTGCTTTAGATCAATAGCACTACAAGACCAGAAAGTAGACATCAAGAGGTAGAAGATGGTCTGAGTGGCAGTCTTCTCTTCTGAAATGCTTCGGAGTGACAATATTAAGTTTTTGTATCGGTATCAGCTTCTACATGTGGGGATTTAGGATGTGGTAGATATTTGTCTAAAAAAAGGCATAGGATTAAAATGTTTGAGATAAATAGATGGGATTAGTGTGCACTGGGTTTCCAAAATGCCTGGGCCTACATCCTCTGAAATAGAGATACAATATCTGCTTGAAAGACTGCTTAAAACAAGCTTAAATGAAGGGTGTTCTCCAAACAGACAGATCTCAGGTACCTAAAATGACAGACAAAATAATGACTTCACCAGAGAAGCAGCATCTAAACCAGAGCATTATGACAGGCATGAGCCATTCTAAACATAGATCTGGGTGTTTCTTGCCAGGCCACGTTTTTACCTTTTTATTTTCCTCTGTCTAATTGAATCATTCTTCTTTGAGAGATGCAGGGAAGGATGAACAAGAAGCCATTTGTTGATAGAGGTTAAATGTTTTAAAGGACGGGTTGTATTGGGGTAGAGCTGATGGGAGAGGAAAGTCAGTTGGTGGCAGAAGAGGAAGGGCAGACATAGCCAAGCACCATCACCCAAACCCATCCCCTTGGCCCATCCCGGTGTTCAGAAACACCACGTCGATCTCTTGCCATGTGTATGAGCTGGGGCATGCCCAAAGAGACAGACCTGCTGCTAAAACTCATCGCTTCATCTCAGCAACTTCAGAGTGACCCAGCCATGGTGACCACCAGAAGTGATGGTGTCTGGGCATTAGAAAAAGGACTCAGCCATTCCCAGCAGTCTGCTAGACTCTGCCTAGGGAGTCTGTTTTTGAGATATTGCCTCCTTTTTTCTAGTCTGAGCAGGAGGGAAAAGAGCTGGGATATGTTCTTCCCCCTCCAATATGAGCGCTTTCACTGAAGTGATTTTTAAGACCTTGTTTCACTTCAGAAGAGGAAAAAAAATGAAAAACTAAAGGACAAAGCTGTGATTTCTTTCTATGTGTTATGGGGACATTGCCTTGTGTGTGTCATCAGGCAGGCATTTGGTTTACATTCCTCCACTTCTGCTTTCTGTATGGACCAAAGTAACAATCGGAAAATGACAAACCACAGGGGTATGTAAAAGGGAATTAAAATAAAAAGAAACCTTTATTGATTCTCACAAAATATTTCTTCTGTGTCTTTTCCTGCCTGTAGGACTCAGAGCCTCAAAAACCCTTCAGGAGCACCCTTAGATGGACATGTGTTAGGTATTCCTCTGGGTTCACAAGGAAGGAGTTCCATGAGCTCCTCCAGTTTGTTAAGGATACAGAAAGATGGGAGTGAGCTATGTCTTTGTGGGAAGACCTCACAAGGGGTGGCTTAAGCTTAAGCTTGTGGTTTTCAGGAGCACCAGGAACAAACCTGGTCAGCTCCCATCCATGCTTCTTGCTGGGCAGCAGCTTCTGGAGATATGCTAATTCAGCTGGTGGCAACCTTCTCCTTATGTGTGGTTTAGCTCTAACAGCTTTGAAAGAAGAAAGCTGATTTACTGAAACTAAAATTTAAGGACAGACTTTAGTCATGGCATTTCTATTGTTGCAAGAGTGTGCTTTGCACAGGTGGAAGAACTGGGCAAAAGTGCTCCTTGCCCCAACATTTAGCACGTCACATACACACACGGCCTGTGTACCACCACTCCAACAGCAGTCACATTCCAGAAATATTTTCAGGAAAGGTAGCCAATGACTACAGGTGGAAACAGGGAGTAAAAATTTTCTGCTCTTTTAAATGGATGAACTTTGAATGATTTGCCTTATTTCAGAAAGCATTCAGGTCCCAGTAGCAAGGGAACATTGATGACCAAAGGTAGTTGCACAAACACTTGTTCCAGATGGAGCTCTGTGGGTTTGAATGACCCACCATGTGGATATCAGTTACTTGGGTAATGCAGTTCAGTAAGTCTGAGCTTTCTCCTTATCTCACATTAAGACTGAGCGTTTCCCACATCATTTGCATTAACTTCCACTGGAGTAAAAGGGTGCATGGCATTTCTTTGGCCCTGGCCCTAAACATCAGCTGGAAAATGCAGTAGAAAATTGCAGAACAAAAACAAAGCGGTAGCAAAAGGCAAATTGGACAAATCACCCTTTTCTCTCTCCCTAGTCCCAAAGCACGATGCCTTCTAGCTCTATCGTGCTAATGTGGTTGCAGTGGCTATTTTGAAGGATGCTCTCATGTCATCTGATACACTTATGGTATCAATGTCATGAAGGGCTCCTCATTCCACTCACAGCTATGTGATGCCTTCACCCAGCACGGCACAAACAATGCAGGGTGGTTCCCTGGAGCACTGCCCTTGCAGAGAGAGAAGTCTGTAACCAGGCATGAGCGAATGCTGCTCCTCATGAGTATGAAATATAATTGCAGTAAAACCTAACCGATGGAGACCTTTGCAGAATGTCATCCCCACTGGCTAGACTGCTCAGTACTTTCAAGCACTCTTTGGAACTCATTCCTCCTGTAACCTTTCCCTTCTCATTTAGCCATTCCAAAACTAAATGGTTTCAGAGTCCACTACTAAGCCCCTGATTTTTGTTATGCGTGAGGCCCAAATCAGTGACAACTCTTACTTCACTCAGTCCTACATGAGATTGGGTCCCTTCTATGCTCTACAAACAAACGATGGATTAAACCAGCTGATGCCAGCTGCGCACACCCTGCATTGCTGGTTCCACAGCACACACGCTCTTTCTTCCTAGGCATCACTCACCAGAGAAAATGTGACTTCAGGCACCATCACATTCTGGGGTAGCTTGGGTAGCAGGTTCACTATGCTGGACTATTTATGGGCACAGGCGAAGCAAGAACAGTATGGGATGTTGACAGCTCCTATGTTGATCATACATAGGATGTCCAGTTAGGCAGAATCATTTTGCCTGTGAAGCAGAAAGGAAGATGACCAGCACAGTAATGATGTTTTCCCACAGTGGATTTGTGGTGCAAAGAGCTGGCAGAACGAAGGTGGACTGGGTGCATTCTGCCTGGAGTTGGGCTGAACCACAAATTTAACCCTCTCCCAGTGAGAATACCCCTAGATACTTAGCCATTCTACTCCCACCCATGTTGCCAGAAGTCTCACTGTTAAGATAGTTTATCTCCAACTCCTTTCTGCACCTTGAGTCAATGGTTCAACCCAACCACGGGCAGATGAGAGCTAAATGCCTTTAGATGCAACCTAGGTGAACCTGGAAAGAGAGGTATTGATACTGAATCAAAGACAGATAAACAGGTCAGATCTAGATTGACATAAAAACATGCATGTTTTTCCCCCATGAGAAACAGAAGTCTGTTTGCTGCTGGCTGAGCAATTGGCAGTTCCAAATCTCTTCAGTTCTCTCTCGAAGAACAAAAACTTTACAAAGAATTTTCCATTTCTCTGTACTCCACTGAATGCCACAAAGATTAACAAGTAATATTAGCTCCACTGAAGTACCTTCATCTGTCCATGGAAAATAGAGGACATCTAAGCAGCCAAACTTTGAGCAAGAAAAAGAAATTAAATCCAAACTATGTCTGTTTGGAAGCAATACCCCTTTGGAGAAGAGAAGGACTGATATCTGCCAAACTGCTAACAGCTGGTTTTTATATGCAGCACTGTATAAATTTTCTGTAGGAGGAACACTGGATGCAACAATGGTGAATGATTTATCTGAAGCAGCAGGTGTACTGCAAACCATGTTTCAAGCTGGTTTGTGTGTGTGTGTGGTGAGGGAGGAGGGTTTCATCTAGTGGTAAATTGCGGCCACCTATGCAGTAGGATATGAGCCAACTAGGCTACTCCGTGAGTCTATCTGGAGCGTATCTATCAGTTCCAGCATCAAAATAGCTCATGTAATACTTGTTGAATGTGCTTTATGGCCTATTTGGGAGATAGTAAAGTAGTGAAATCACCATTATAAAGCCGAAACCTGTAACTCTGATTTTTAAAGGCTGCTCATTCCTACTTGATGTACAGTTCCTACTAGTTTTAGAAGGAATTAACGAAAGGTCATGTCCAACCTTAAATTTCAAGCTTGCTTTTGCAAGGTTTCTATCCAAGTCTCCCCCAGTATTGCTGCAGCCCTTCCTCTCTTCTGAAGGAATAAGCAATCCTGGAGGACATCTTAGCTTAGCAGAAGTTGAACAGACCAGCCCTCATAAACCTTTTTGGAGGAACCATGACATCATTCTGGATACAAATCAGTCTCTTAAGCAATTAAATCTCCAATGGGCTCAACTGCCCCTTTTGGGGGTTATGAGCTGAAAAGCTTATCTGGTACATGAGATCCCTCACTGTGGGAGAGCCCAGGAGTTAGGCTGCAGCTGGGAAATCATTCCTACCCAACTGCAGGAATTAATTTTTACCCATGACAGCTCCAGACAGGGCAAGGTCAAGCCAATCCTCTGTCCACTCTCCCATACCATGACCTTGTAGTCTAGATCTGAGTGGTCAGCAGTGAGTATCAACAATGTCCATCAGGCACTGTGGTCACAGAACAGGAAAGAAACCCTGACCCTGAAAACACATGAGATACTGGTCTTCCAAACAGAAAGGAGGGAGCCATGTATGAATGGGAGAGAGATCACTGACCAGATGCAAACCTAACTCTTCCTCATGGTTTGGTTCCCACCTAACAGTAGATAACTGCAGATACACTGAGAGTTCAGTTAGAAGACAATGTCTGCAGAGAAAGTGCTGAAGGAACCTGAAATGGGACCAAGAAATATTTAGCTCACATGTGAATTAAAATCTCTGAACATGAGAGTCCTGGAAGCATTATAGTACCGAGGTGAGATGAAGGGAGCAGGAGAAAGTATGTAGAGGAACTAAGTGAGTAAATGACATGGGTGAGTCTGCTGGAACAAGAAATGTTTTTAGTGAACATGAGCTTCTCTGAAATGTCAAGCATCATTTATTCACTTATGTCTAAGCCTGAGGAACATCTTGTTTAAATCACACACAACGGCATGGCCAGACCCTGCACGCAAGTAAATCAGCATAATGTCACTGAGCTCCAAGGGATGATGTTGATTTACAGAGGCATATCACAACCTCAGTTGTAGGGAGATACTTAGGCTACCAGCCAGGATATGGTGTAGGAAAACAGGGAGACAATTTAAAGTGGAAAAGGTCTGTGGCATGAAGCAAGATCCTTGCTGATGAATGTAATCATGGTAAAAGAGGGTACAGTGAAGTCTTGCTGAAACACTTCCCTCCAGCTTTTTCTATGGTCAGCACATGATCAGCTCCTGAATGCACTCTGGGGATCTTTCTCCCATTTTGTAATGTAAAAGAGGTGTCTCCCTGACCCAAGCTCTTCTGCTGCCCACAAAGGAAGGTTACAATAGGGCAGATATACCTGGAGGCTAAGCAACGAAGGCGCTCCCAGCAGGTACACCTGGTAGCTGGAGCTCAAGGGTATCAGTGACTTTCATAGCCCTTGGAAGGGTTTTCCTTTATGTTTGTCCCTCCTCATTTTTCTAGACCTTCTTCCTAGAGGTGCAGATGGACTAGGCACTGTCTAAAATTCCACCACCTTATGTTTTCAGCCTACACTTTCATAATGATGCTTGAGCTCCTGCAGCTTTAACGCTAGGAGAGGCAGGTACAAGTCTCCCACACACTCCTCCACACCGAAGATCTTCATCACATGCTCCACTTTGTTCCCTTCCCAAACAAAATTCCAGACCTTACCCTCCATCTCCTGAATGAACCAGGCAAAGGTGGTTGTACAGCTGCCTGCTCTACATGGGGAGTGTTTGGAGAGATAAGCAGCACATTACTTTTTGTACTAATAAAACAGCAGATGGCATTTCATTATTAAATTGCTTTTTCCTCCTTCTTCCAACATTACATAGTGCCATATCCGGATACTGATGATGTCTTTACTTCCTTGATCTGTATCTCCATTCTAAAACCTTGCTTTCCCAAATAGAGGGTGCCATTGGTTTTGCTTACCTACAGAAACAGTAGTGACTGCCATAAATCGTGGCCTGGAAGTGCAAAAAGGAAATCTGAGAAAGGGGACACTGGACCACAGAATATAGAGAATCTTCAGGATTGCTGTAGGTGACCCTGCTGTGTAAATTCACTCACAAGCTCATCAAATGCTGCTTAAAAATTAACCAGCTTGCCTGCGCTCTTGATAACTGCTTTGGATCAACAATCCAGAGTCAAGTCTATAAAACATGATCTCCTATTTTGCTTATGGGAAGAAAAAGATCATATTATATTTGACTTTAGATTAGACTTGAGCCATGTTTAGTTTTTTTCAACAGCCATGAGGACTGGAAATTTAATTTTGGTTTTGAAAGAAAGCTGGCTTCTCTGGTAACCACAGGACTTTAGGAGTGGAGTCCTGAGAGGAAAATGCCAGCTCTTAGGCAACCTGCTATAAACTCATAGGAACAAGCAATGCCATTTGAAGGGGAGTAAGAGTAATTTGGGGGCGTGTCTGGCAAGAGAAAACTGAAGGAAAAGAAGACACGAGTCTAACCCAGAGGGATCCATCTAATCCAACACAATTATTCTTGTTTATTATTGCACACATTTTTCTGGTCAGCTCCTGTCTGTCGGCGTGATGCCACTGACTTCTAATCTGCACAGTGAGGAAAACACATCTTTGCTGCATTCTGAATCATTTCCCTAGACAAAAGTATCTAGGGGTGTTTGGGAATGGGGTCTTAAATTTTTGCAAAGAAATAAAAAGTTAAACATCTGGAATGCTGCAAAAGGCATGCTGAAAATATATCTTTCCCTCAGTCCCTCAGTTAATTACAATGATAGTTGGAGGTTTTGCCTTCTCATGGATTTAGCTCAGTTGTGCCTTTTTCATTCACCCCCCCCACCAACATCTTCTCTGATCTTGTTATGGGTTTGGGGTAAAGACGATTTCATAAATCTTCACATGCATCTGAGATCTTCCTTGTATTCAGCCTAAAAGTAGAAATTGACCCAAAATTCATTCCGTGCTGACTAATACTCACTGGGCCTCAGTGGCAGAAAGATTTACTTTATCTTGAGTGCTTCCTCAAAATTCATTGGCTGGACCAAGGGTCAACCCTGCTTAGAGGGGGTTAGGTAGCAATGTGGGTGTCTCAGGGGGTCCATGATTTGTGACTAAATTGTCCCTTGACAGTGTTGGAAATTTTAAGTAGGATAGAGAAACATCACATCCATCCTCTCTCCAAAGTACAAGGCTGGGTGACTTCAAGCAAGCTACCCCATCAACTTTTCCTGGGCAGCCAGAGGCCATCACATCCCCACTATGCTTATTTTTAGCCCTGGTGTTTTAGACAAGGAATACTTTTTCAGAGAGAAAGAAGTGCTTCTGGAAATTTCAGTGTGACACTCATGGATATTATGCCAAGTAGGCGCTACTCTTGGGCTTATAAACCACACATAAAGATAACCAGCCAACATGAGGAAAAGAGTGATTTACAGACGGGTAATGAGATTAGAGGGTCTCATTCACTGAGAAAATAAATCAGTTGGTTTATAAGGATGTGAGGCTGAGGCGAGGTAACTTCAGTTTGGAATTATCTTTTTCTCTCCCCATTCCGCTCAAAGTATCATGATCAATCTCATGTTCAAAAAACCTGCAATGGGACTTGCATCGATTGGCAGGACTGGCAACATCTGGAAACGCTTCCTGGAGTAAAAAGAAGCCCCTAGGTATAAGCTAGGGACTTCTAAAAATGTCAGAATGACCAAATTCCTGGTCAAGGCTTTTGTGGTAATTCCAGTAACACTAAGCCATCTGACAAACACCAGGGTCACTCTGTACATGTTCCCTCCATATATCTTCCTCCCTCTGCATGCATATATAAAAATACATTTGTGAATGTGTGTGCATGTGTATGTATAGAAAAACATGTATATACACATCCCTCCATATATCTTCTTAGATTTTGCATTCCATGTATCTCCATATTGTTGGATTTGGCATTACTTCCCAATACAGAGATATCTGGGTGTGCAGCAATCCCCACTACTCTGTCTCAAGTTGGAAACAAAGTCCTCTCCAAGAAGACCCAGGCCCAGGCAACCAAGAGGACATGATAACAGAGTGCATGGTGGCAAGTCTAGAAGAAGCCTATTATAGGTTTGTTACATTCCTGTAGAATAATTTCAGTTGGAAAGGACCTCTGGAAGTCATCTGGTCCAACACCCTGCTCTAAGCAGGGCCAACTTCAACATCGGATCCAACCTCAAAGTATGTTCAGGGCCACATTCTCTTGAGTTTTGAGTATCTCCAAGAATGGAGATTTCACAACCTCTGGGCCTCTGTTTCATTTTCTGACCACTGTCACTGTAATTTTTTTTTTTTTCTGGTATCTAATCAGAGATTTCTTGCACCTTTACTTGATTTTACCTCATCCTTCTGCTCCCCTTCAGCTTTCATTCTTTCTCAATCATTTTGACAGGGAACTGTTAACAATATACATTGTCTGAGAAGAGACTACATGAGAGGTTTTCAGTGCACCAGGGCATCAATATACACTTCAAATTATTAGGGAGGTCTCATACATAGAGAGCTTAAAATGCTTTTATCATAATGCTTAAGTTTGATAGGTAGAATGACTATTATTGTATAATCACCTCCTTCTCTGTCACAGTGAAGATGCAAGAGGAACAGTCTGACACAGAGAAAGAGATGAAAGCAAGCTCAGGGAAGGAATTATTTAGGGAAAGCTTTAGATAAGAGACAAGGGGAACAGAGAAGGTACCTCTGCTTTACAATCAAGCTCCCTGCTTTTAGCCATCAGAAAGAGATGACAGCCAAAATTAGTCCCTCAGGGACCCTCCTTGCATTTGTCACTGCTCCAGGGCTTTACCTCTGTGAGCTTAGGTGCCTTGAAGGATCTTGCTAGACTTCTATGGATTTTTTCTTCATGGGGGGAGTCAGATCTCAGCACAATAGGTGCTTCAATGTATTGAGAGTATCGGGAACAGAAGAGAGTCCTGAAGACTGAAGTCATTCCTTACTTTTGTACTTGAAGCACAGCGTGATTACAAAATCCAGCTTCACTCAGCATAGACCTTCCTGTCTCCAGTTCTTCTCATGCAAACACAAATGTGAGAACCAGCCAACCTCACAGGGTTGATAATTTTAGGTCAGCCAGCTTTTCTGAGTGTTGTCCCTTGAGTAAGGTCATTTCTCTTCATAGGCAAGTTTTTCAGACAGTATCCATCACTTCTTTTGACTCAAACCACACTAACCTTCTCTTGCGGTTGTTCCTGGCTGGCCAAATCCCCTTGTACAGGATGTTCATGCTCACATCTGTACTATCTGTGCAGTTACATGCTCTTTTCTAAGTCATGTTGTTATTGGTTTCCTTACCATGGCTGAGTCTGGTTTTCAGCTCCCTTTTACTTAATGCTATTGTTTTGCTTCTTGTACTGTCGATGCTTCTGCCCACAATTGTGTGGAATGAGTTTCCGAAAATGCCTCTCATGATATTGAAACAAAGAGTGTTGTCATTCCAGATATATAGCACCAACCTCAAAAACATAATCCCTCCATCTCCACATTGCCTTTGAGATTCTGAAGAGTTTGCTCTGCTGACACATGCGTTATCCCCCCAGATTTACGTTAATGCACTGTTAAAATGAGTGGGTGAGCTGCCCCTCTCCTCAGGCCTCTGCATGGAGCTGGATGAATAATGGGAGTTTTGGTTCAGTGGCTGAGTTGAAAGCTAAGGGAAAAGGGGAAGGAGGAGGGAAGAAAGAATTCAGCAGACAAGATAAAAATGCTTTTTGACAATGTCTTAATTCTGAACTTTTCATTTTGGGTCAATCTGAGAAACTTTATTTGACACAAAACTCAATATTTCATTTAATCCTGAAGTTATTTAGCCCTGCTGTTGATGCTTCAACTTTGAATTTAAAGTTATTTCATAATGGAGTGTTCCACTTCTATAAGGCAAAAGCTGAAAAGCTTTATTTTTGAATGCCAAACTTACACAACAGTTTGTCCTCAACCCCGTGTGGTGTCCCTGTGGGTCTAAAACATTTTTATGCACATTTGCATGAGTTTTTTCTGTTCAGGGTTCCTGATGCAGTGGGAAGGCTGTCCCACCACCTGCCAGAGCAATATGTTTATAGTATGAACCTGTGGGTGGGTGTTTCATGACTTGCAAATACAGCGTGAGCTTGTGTGGGCACAGAGTTCCTGCTGAGACAGCACTGCAGGACTGTGCCAAACCCTTTGCACTCAGCTGGCACTTTGTAAGATACATGACGCATACAGAGCTGAGACAGGGTAACATGTTCCATGTGTCCTACACATGCAAATTATCTCCCAGAAAGTGGTCAACTACAACTGAAGATGTAGGTGGTGCACTTCATTGCCTGTACAGACCAGACTCAGATGTGCACAGGTAGGTGGTAGCCTGTAATGCATTAAGGCCATTTCTGCTTGGACCAGCACTGAAACTGGCCTGATGGAGCTCCTGTCCACTGGGCACTCAACCCTATGGCTCTCATGGGGAACTCAAGAACTCAGACTTCCAGTCCTGCTTTGAGTTCAGCTCAAACAGCCATTAATTACCCTATTCCTCTAATAGTCCCAGCCCAGGGGGTAACAGGGATGCAAAAAAACACATTGCAATACAATTCTGCACTTCCTTGTGGCTGATCCCAACATAGTCTCTGTTCTTCATCCACATCACTCCAGTTATCTAATGTCCCATATCCCTATGTGACAACCTTATTGCACAATCCCAAAGAGGCAATAAAAAGAAAATTTTTAAAAAAAAGAAGGAAAAGCCAAATCTATACTTTTGTCTGTCCATGAACCTTTTCTGGTCAGCTGAAAACTCCTCTAATAAAAGTTCACTTGTCTGGGTGCTGTTCACAGACTTTGGTGAGCAGTGTAGAGTCTGGAGATGGTAGTCATGAAATTCACATGGATTTGTTGCTTCATAGAACAGAGTAAGTGGGAAATGCCAGGAAGCTTCCAAAACATTGTTTTCAGAGGACAGGAAGATTTGGGAGGGGTTTCTTCCACCAGCCATGCACATTGCATAAGCACATACTGCAATGCTTTGGTTACCCAGGAAGTGGAGAAGGCTGAGGTACTCAATGACCCTTTTGCCTCAGTCTTCACTGGCAAGTGCTCCAGCCATACCACCCAAGACACAGAAGGCAAAGGCAGAAACTGGGAGAATGAAGAACAGCCCACTGTAAGAGAAGATCAGGTTCAAGATCATCTAAGGAACCTGAAGGTGCTCAAGTCCATGGGACTTGATGAGATGCATCTGCCAGTCTTGTCTCATATTTGAGAAATCGTGGCACTCTGGTGAAGTTCCTGCTGACTGGAAAAAGGTAAACATAACCCCCATTTTTAAAAAGGGAAAAAAGGAAGACCCGGGGAACTACAGGCCAGTCTCACCTCTGTGACCGGCAAGATCATGGAGTAGATCCTCCTGGAAACTATATTAAGGCACATGGAAAATAAGGAGGTTACTGGTGACAGCGAACATGGTTTCACTAAGGGCAAATAATGCCTGACAAATTTGGTTGCCTTCTACAATGGGGTTACAGCGCTGGTGGAAAAGGGAAGAGCAACTGACGTCATCTACCTGGACTTATGCAAAGCTTTTGACACTGTCCTGCAGAACAAACTTGTCTCTGAATTGGAGAGACGTGGATTTGACAGCTGGACCACTTGGTGAATAAAGAATTGGCAGGATGGTCACTCTCAAAGACATGCAGTCAACAGCTCGATGTCCAAGTGGAGAGCAGTGACAAGTGGCATTTCTCAGGGATTGGTGTTGGGACCAGTGCTGTTTAACGTCTTTGTTGGTGACACGGACAGTGGGATTGAGTTTGCCAATGACACCAAGCTGTGTGATGCGATTGACATGCTGGAGGGAAAGGATGTGCCATCCAGAGGGACCTGGACAGGCTGGAGAGGTGGGTCCGTGCAAACCTCATGAAGTTCAACAAGACCAAGTGCAAGGTCTTGCACATGGGTCAAGGCAATCCCAAGCACAAACACAGGCTGGGAGACAAGTGGATTGGGAGCAGCCCTGTGAAGAAGGACTTGGGAGTATTAGTGGATGGAAAACTGACTGCGGGCCAACAATGTGCACTCGCAGCCCAGAAAGCCACCCGTGTGCTGGGCTGCATCAAGAGAAGTGTGGCCAGCAGGTCAAGGGAGGGGATTCTCCACCTCTACTCAGGTCTTGTGAGACCACACCTCACAACCACACAGTGTTGTATCCAGCTCTGGGGGCACCAACATCAGAAGGACATGGACCTGCTCGAGCGGGGCCAGAGGAGGCCACGAAGATGCTCGGGGAGCTGGAGCACCCCCCTGTGAGGACAGGCTGAGAGAGTTGGGGGGTTCAGCTGGAGAAGAGAAGGCTCCGGGGAGACCTTAGAGCTGCCTCCCAGTACTTAAAGGGGGCTACAGAAAAGCTGGGGAGGGACTCTTTGTCAGGGGGTGTAAGGGTAGGATGAGGGGTAATGGTTTTAAACTGAAAGAGGGCAGATTTAGGCTAGATGTAAGGAGGAAATTCTTTCCTGTGAGGGTGGTGAGGTGGAAGGTGGCCCTGCCAGGGGCAGGGGTGTGGGAACTGGATGATCTTTAAGGTCCCTTCCAACCCAAACCATTCTAGGATTCTGTGATTCTTGAATACTTTCATACCTTATACATCAATGCCTTCCCCTCCCTGTTTGTCCCTCAAGCTTCCTCCTTTTCTACATTCATATCCCATTTGTTTAGCTTCTAGGTAAACCCTAGATCTCCAACAAAAAGGGTATCCAAAGATTATTGCCTTCTAGGAAGAGAAATGTCTGGCTACTGAAAAATGAAGTTCTATGCCCTCATACATTTCAGCATCCCTTTGAGACAGCACAGGCTATTTGTTCACTTTTCAGGAGATCTCAAAAGCATTTCTTAAACAGCTTAACACCCCAAAAAATTATCTTTCAATACTGATGGTTAAGCTACTTTAGATAAAATATTCCACAGATGGCTTTTTCCTCTTTCATCCCTCAACTGCTTTTATTTTACAGTCTCTGTAAAGAGAATTAACAACAAGATGAGGAAATGCATATCTTTCTTGTATTAGTTCAGGAGACCTCAGCTTTGGAGCATATGATGCTGCTGGGTGGGAAGGAGAACCCTGGGGAACTGGGATTTCTCAGCCCACAGTCCTCAGCACTTTTACATCACTGAAAGAAATAATCCTCTGAGGAAACTTGCCTGAATGATCTGAATGTGCTTTACAAGCTGTATTCTTCCAACAGAGACACACAGCATTGTAGGCTGTGATAAAGAGTGTGTCATCCATTTTGCAGGATTGTCAAGAAAAAATAACCTTGAAAGGCCCAGATGCAAGTTTGTAAGATCTGAATTACCTTCCTAGTCCTGCCACATCCTCTGTGGGTGACCCCCCCCCATCTCCTGCACCTTGGCTCCTCAGCAGTGAATGAGGCTCTTGAGCAGCCAGGCTGGGGAGAGGCAAGAAGCTAATGTTCTCAGCCCCATCTCCAAATTGTTTATTGGGTACTTAGCACTGGTGAATCCCGACTCTGATAGATGACAGGAAGTGGAAGAGAAACCAGTTTTAATCTCTTACAGAAAACAACAAAGCAGGCCTCCATTTTTTGAAGTTCCTTCAAAATGACCTTTACAGAGTAGTGAACTTAATCTACCTCAGAAGGATGAGCTGTTTCTAGTGTGATTCAAAGCTACAACCACGGGGAATACTGCCAAGGCAACTGCATGCATGGGTAATTCAGTAATTCCCTCCACAGCTTGCCTGTGAGCTAAATCTGTATGAAGACTCTGAATGCCACCAAGGTGTGCAGTGTTGCGGAGTAGTAGCATGGTTTATGACACCACTCACCTACTAAGTATGCCAGGTCCAAGCAACAGAGAGAATTCAACAGGTGTCAGTGTGATGGTAAAAAAAAAAAAGTAGCAGATTTATTGAATGCATCCAGCTTGGGTTCAGGGGTTAATGAAAGTCAGATGAACATGCCAACTTTTTCATGTGCTGCTGGCCGGGACAGGACGTGGCTTCTCAACCAAAATCCTAGGGAGTGTCACAGAAGAGGGATATTTTGCAAGATGCAAAAAAGCTGCAAGTAACTGCAAGCCCCACTGGTTTGCAAAAACAATCTGATCAGACAATAAGGCTTGTGTTTCTTCCAGTCTCTAAACTGACCACAGAGAGAGCGCTTAGTTAAAAGCCAGGATGATTCCAAACAGAGGTTCATTTTTAATGATCTCATAGAGTACTATAAAAAACTGAGAAACAATTTTTATTATTATCATTATTATTGCTTTAAGTATGGCATCATACTCTCCGTGACTCTAAATCAGTGCAATTCTGGGAACTTCAGCTGCAGAATTGACTCACAGATTTTAATAAGACTCAGTACTCTTCCAGAAGATTTATGGTCATCAAACCCAATGTAATAGAGTCAGCACAGAAATGACTGTGAAACTGGAAGGACAATGGCGTACATGAGGTCAGATTTAAGATCTCATTATCCCATGTTGCTTTAAACCCTACAAATCTATAAAAGGCTATTTGGAGGTTCTTATTATAAGGACATAAGACTATTTCTTTCTTTATTCTCTGCCCAGACAACTCTTTTACAACAGGTGATAAACAACCAGCCTTCATTATCATTTGATTGCATTACCCTTTGGATAAAATCCAATTATATGAGCATCTTCCTTCTCCAAACATCTCTGATTAGTTTATAGCCCCTGAAATTATTCATTTCCTCAACTAACGTCCTCTTCCCTGGTAAATAGTATATGTTTACATATATTGTATTTGATCTGGCATATCAAACAGGAAATAGCTTGTGTAGTAGCTCTTGGGTCTGTCTGGACAGGACCAGTTGTGCAAAACATGCTCTACACTGCAGCTGGGGAGCACGGTTTCACCTAGAGCTTCTGGCAGAAAACATCAGGAAAAACCCAAGGTTGACCATTAGGGTTTTGGAGCTGGGAGTATTGGGGACCAGAAACCCACTACACCCCAACAGAAAAAGAGATTCTAGCAGCATATGAGTAGTTTCAAGCCACTGATGAACAGGTAGGCGAGGCTGCCAAAATTGAAGTAGCTCAGGTGGACCTGGACTGGGAGCGTAAGGGTGAGTTCTCTGTAGCTGAGTAGGCCCACAAAACATTGGGACATCTAGGAAGAAATGTAACATACAAATGGGCTTGTGATCGAGGGGTGGTGCCGACCATGGAGGCCATCACACAGGTCACTCATAACTGTGAAACATGTGCTGCAATCAGGCAAGCCACACGAGTAAAATCTCCCTGGAATAGAGGGCAGTGGCTGAGTTTTCAGTATGGCGAGACCTGGTAAACTGACTACTTTGGACCACTGCCACAAACACACCAATGCAAGCACTACTCACCATGGTGGAAACAACTACTGGTTGGCTAGAAACATAACCTGTAAACCATGCCACTGTCCAAAACATCGTATTAGGCCTTGAAATGCAAATTTTGTGGCAACATGGTACCCCAGAAACAACTGAATCAGATAATGGGACTCATTTCTGAAATGAGAAACTCCTGGGCAAAGAAACCCATTGAGTGGGTGTATCACATCCCCTATCACCCACAAGACTCTAGAAAGATTGAGATATAATGGACTGTTAAAGACTATGTTGAGAGTGTTGGGCAATGGGGCATGGCAACACTGGGATAAAAATTTAGCAGAAGTCACTTGGCTGGTTAACACCAGAGGATCTGTTAACCATCCTGGTTCTCCCCAAACAAATCCCCTACATATTGTGGGAGGAGATAAGGTCCCTGTAGTGCACATAGGGAAGTCCCTGGGGAAGGTTGTGTGGTTTCCTCCACCCATGGGAAAAGGCAAACCCATTCATGGGATTGTCTTTGCTCAAGAACCTGGGTGTACTTGGTGGGTCATGTGGAAGGATGGGGAGACCCAGTGTGCACCTCAAGGAGCTTTAACCTTGGGGGAAAAATAGTCTGTGATGTGAGATGTATGTTGTAGGAAGTAATGTAGCAGGAACAACCTGAACCGATGAAGAGTGAGTTTCACAAGGAACCAGACGAGTGCAGTGATGACCCAAACCAAGCCAATGTTGGTGTCCAACAATTGAACATACTGTCTCTCCTGTCCTGAACACCCATCTTGACAGATGAGGCCCAAGTCATAGCCTGTTTGTGAACATCTGGAGGAGTGGAGGAAGTCCATGGAACAGAAGAGTAATATCTATCTGTTAAAGGACAGGGGACAGTAGCTCATGAGGATGTATAAATCTGCATGTTGGATATAAAGGCAGTTTGTGTATGTAGTTTAAGTTGTAAGCATTGATAAAAAGGGATTTCAGCAGTAAGAATTAAATACAATGGAATGGTTAGAAGATAGAGAGAGAGAGAGAGATAAAATTATGTGGGACCTGAGCATGATGAAAATGGTACGGAATAAGGGGTGGGGATTGTATTGGGTCTGGCTGAGATAGAGTTAATTGTCCCCATAGAAGCCCTCGTAGTGTTGTGCTTTGTATTGTTAGCTAGAAAGGTGCTGTTAACACCCCAGTGTCTTGGCTACTGCTGAGCAGTGCTCGCACAGCGTCAAGGTTGTCTCTCCAACATTTCCCCCATCACCAGCAGGCTGGTGGCGGGCAAGATCTTGGGAGGAGACATAACCAGGACAGCTGACCTAAAGTGACCGAAGGGATATTCCATAACATATGATGTCTGCTCAGCAATAAAAGCTAAGAGAAAGGAGGAGGAAGCCGGGGCATTCATTATTTACATCTGTCTTATGGAGGAACTGCTACACGTACTGAAGCCCTGCTTCCCGCGAAGTGGCCAGACATTGCCTGCTGATGGGAAGTAGAGAATAAAATATTTTGTTTGCCTTTGCTTTTGTGCACAACCTTTGCTTTTGCTTTATTAAATTGTCCTTATCTTGACCCATGACCATTTCATTAAATTTTCGTTACCCTGTTCAGTTGAGGACGTGAAGCGGCAGAGCAGCTTTGGTGAGCACTTGGCATCCAACCAGTGTCAACCCACCACATACATCTTCAGCCTCATTAGCCTTGCACAGGCCAGAAGACACTTGTCCACCAGAGATTGGTCTCTGCAGAAAATGAAATTATTTTACCATAATTCTCAATGTTTTGTATACCCAAATACCTTTCTAAACAGCTCCCTCTGTATACCTCTCCTCGTGCTTTTGCTAATGAGTGCATTTCTCTGTCCTTGCCATGTTTATATCAAGCCCATTCCATAGGAGACATTTCCAAAAATCTGGAGGCAGTTAAAGACCTAAAACCGTATGAAAGCCTATAGAAATTATTGCTTAATTTACACTGTTGAAATTTCCCCAGACAAAGTTTTTGCTGATGACATTCCCCCAAGTCCTCTTTCTCCTCACATACATCAGCCTGCCAAGCTGCTTGCATGAGCACCAACTATTCTTGTTTCCATCAGAACACACTAGGTTATATTAAACAGGTGAATCAAACCCAATCCAAGTTCAGTTTATTATCTCTTCTCAACCAGGAACTGAATCCCGGAAAATGCCCTGGATCTAATGCCTATGTGACAGAGGTTAAAAAGTCTTTGTTCCCCTGTCCCATTTCAACTCAACCTTCCACTAAGTCTGGAAGCTGCTTAGGTGCCATCACCAAGCAAACAACCAAAGCTGAGAGACCAGTAGTCAAGTGTGTGTTCTTGGTGTGGATTTGTCCAGGACATCCAGGTGTCCCTCAGCAGAGCTCTCAATGGATTTTCTTTAAAGGAGGTCACCAGTCTGGCCAGAGGCATGAGCCTTTCTCCCCTGCAGTGGGGAAAAGCACACCAAGGTCAGAGGAGCACTCCTGAGGATTAGATCAAGTCCAGCATTCTGGTGGCACCAGAGTGAGCAATTGTCTATACATTAGCAATGTGCAGCATGGTTTATACACATCCTGCAAAGCCTTTACTATCACCCTGGGGCTACCCAGCTCCAAGCTCTACATGTGTCATAGCTACACATTCATTTACAAATGCCTTCCTCTCTCCTGGCTGCAATCATCACCAGATGCCTTTTCTTGCAGATATCCCACTTCTGCCTTGTCTTTCTAGGTGCAAACTGGGGAGGTAGGAAATCCTCCCATAGCCTCCAGCCTTGAGCTGTAAAACAAACACACAAAGTTGATTTTCTAAACAAGCTCAGATTCAAAGCCCTGCAAGTGACGAAGTTTGGTGGACACCACAGCTGCGCATGGAACAGCCTATGCCCTGGGGTGCCCACACATTGGAGACTCCAGAGACTTCTAGGGTAGTGTTGAAGGACTGTGGAAGGAGCCAAACCTAATGTCAACTTGGCCATATTGCCCTGGGGGAACTATGCCCAGAACAGTGTCTTTACATCATCCAGGACAGTGCTAGCTGGCCTGGGCCAAAACCATGCCAGATCATGCTAGTACTTGCATAATCTAGATGACTGTGGGACAGTGCTCAGGACCCTGTTCTGGCTTTGTTTCATCAGCATTAAATGCAGCCAAATCAGCCAGGAGTGCAATTTTGTCTGTGCTGACCAAAGCAGCGGGTTAGGACTCACAACATCTTCCCTTGTGTAACTTGCAGCCGCTCTTTAAGGCAACGTCTGATGTCCACAGCAAAGCGCTCTGCAAACAGCTAATGGAACATGTTACAGAAGAGCAGAATAGCTTAAGGACTCATGCAGGAAGTTTAAGAATATTTCAGTTTATCACAGCCAGGAATAACACTCTTCTTTTTCCCCCAAAGGGCGAAATTCTAATGCTCTTTCATTATAAAATATATCTTGGACAGAAAAAAAAGAAGGATTAATTACATGACTCTGTGTAGCTGAGAAGTTTTCAGATAAAGAATAGAGAAAAATATACAAAGCAAGTGAAGAGTCAATTAATGGCTGATTTGTTTGTATCATTTAGCAAGCTCTGCTGAGTGCCTGGGGAATGCTTTTGTAAGAGAAGCCAGGGACTAATTTTCATAGATGTAAGCAGATTAACTTCCCTTTGTCTAAACCTCATGTATTTTGCATTACTCCACAGGAGGAGAGATCACAGGTTTGTGTCCCTAAATTCACCTTGCCTGACAGAACTTCATCCCTCAGGAGGCAAAGAAAAAGAGGTCTGTTTGTTAGTATGGGCAGTCTCCCACTGAGATCCTGGGATTAATGCTGGGGTTGAATTCTCCCCTGCACGAATAGCCAGACAGGAGGAAGTCATCCTACCTTCCTTACAGCCAGGGGGTAGACCCCGGGCACATCTGTCATCTCCATGTTTCTCCATCATATCTCCATTAGTATTTAAAGTATATCAACGTTCTTATCTCTGCCAGCTCCAAGATAGCCCTTCTGCCTCAGCCCATCTGTTCTCCACATACTGTTTATTCTTCAAGGCATGAAAGTGCTATCTTTTTATTGAATAATTGTTCTCTTTTTTTGTCCTGAAGCCGCAGGCATAGTCTGGATCCTTCATGTTCTCCCCACACACTGTACTAGACATTGTATGAACCCAGAGAAGAAAGACAGCACTTTGCCCAGAGTTGCTGAGCTCCAAGAGCCTAATGCACTAGTGACAATACAATGGCTGTAAATAGGAATGTGGGTATTATAACCACCAGCCTCTCATTTTTCCACCCTATTGATAAGCCCCTGCTCTTTGCAAATACATGCATTTCCTCTCCTAGTAATTTATGCTTTCCCAGACCCCTTCCATGGTGACAAATTGCATGAAGCCCCACAGGCACGTTCTCTCATTTAATCAGAAGACTAAGTGGACTCAGACACTTGGCCTGAGCTCAAGTATAATGCCCATCAGCAGTTAATTTGCTTCTTTCCTGACAGTCGGCTCTCCCTTCTTGACATGTTGCCAGAGTCTGGTAAAGCAGCAGTGCTTCCTGAAAACATTTGTAACACCCCTAGAAAGAAGCACCCCAAAGAGACAAGCGTGAGTTGTTAGATGTAAGACCAGCAGCCAGAAATGAATGCCTCTTTCTCAGTGAAAAAGAGCATCAAAACAAAAGAGAATGAATACAAATGAAAAGCAGGGATCTAATGTACTCACCAAGTAATTATAGCAGCAAAAGCATGCACCAAGCTGAGAGCTTCCATGGAAGAAAAAGCTGAATACTGAGGAAAGCAGATTTCATGCCTATTTGCTGCGGATCTCAATTCTGCTCCATTTCCACGCAGGGTATGTAACCTGCCCAGAACTCCCCACGTAAGAAGAAACCACACACAGGCAAGTCTCTTGCATTTCTCCAGAGTCCTGAGAAACCATTCAGAGCCCCAAAATATGGGCTGGTTGGTTGCATTCTGCAGTCTTCCTCCAGCCCAAAGTCCACCCACAGCAGGGTTTGAGGGCACGTAGACGGGAGGGAACTTTGTAGGGACCATCTGTAATTTCACCTCCACATTCATCGCCTCACTCAGATTTCCATTTCACCTTCACAGATTAATTTCCTCTGCTTTGATGGTGCTGTAAGCATTCACCTGGATTTATGAGTTCCAATTTGGGAAGCATAGTGTTACTAATCCAGTGAGTATAATCCCTTTCCTTTAAATCCCCCCAGATTAATAATCATAGAATGGAAAAAAGGATATGAACATGAATGGGTGTCTCTTTTGGTGTAGTTATAAAACAGAGTTTCTGGCTATTAAACATTCTAGTACTACTTCTTTTTTCTTTTGTTGCAAAACTCACTGTCCTGTCTTTATTCTAACTTTGTTAACGACATCCTAAAATAACCTCAAAGGTGAAGAAGCTAAATTAGTCGCTCTCAGTTCTAGTTGGACACTATTGTGCTATGTTGCTATGCACTGTGAAACATCGTATCTCACCCCAAAATTGCTGCCAGTTTTCAAAAAGCTGCCATGTCTCTAAAAGGGTCCTCATCATCCGAGCTTCTTACCAGATCAAGCCTTTATTTTTCTGATGGATATCCCATGTCTCAGGTTATTCAAGAGAAGTGTCAGCCTTTATTTCAAATCAGTTTAACATTTCAAAAAACTTCTGCAGCCAAATTGAAATTCACTCAGGACAACTGTGGGTGAATGTCCCTGCCTTCAGGGTCTCCAGCTCTTGGGCTTGGAGTGTTAGTTGAGGTGGTGGGAAGAGAGGAGGTGAGAAGCAGGGAGAGAGGAAAGGCATCCCACAGCATCCCAGGGTACCTGGTTAGCAAAAATACTGTCGTCGCACTAGTTCCTTAACCATAACAGGAATAATTTAATTATCTGGAAGGGGACAGACTGAGTTGATTCTTGGAGAGCTGAAGAAAACAGGTGAGATTTTGTCAAGGGAACAGAGGAAGACAGAGGTTGTTGATGGGGCTGTGGAGGCCATTCTCAGCACAGCAAAGCACTGTGGAAGACAGCACCATGATCAGAAGGAGGGAGCTTCAAGGATCTGAGAAAAAATGACCATTAAATCCTCTTGCTCCTTGGGACTATGTGACTTTATTTATCCTGCCAGGAAGGGAGCAGGAGAGCATCAGCTTTTGGGGTGGAGTAAGACACACCCATCTGAGAACCATGAGAATTAGCCTAGAAAATATGACTTTGAAGGGAAATTTGGAAAAAAAGGGAACAGTCTGCATTCATAAAGTGCAAGGGACTTTGGAAGAGAAGGAGGTGCAGAAACCAATTTGTTAGAGGGAGACGGACATTAAAAGATATCACTTGCTCTGATTTTGAAACAAAGTCTCTGTTTCCATGTCTTTGCAAGAGATCAATGGGTCTGTGCCCCGTCACCCCATTTCCAGCCCAATGCCTTAACATAAGCTCACCTGATGGCTAAAACAAAGATACTGATGTGACCCGAGATGCTTTGGCTGCAGGTTTAAGTGACATCCAGGCTAAACTCCTACAAGCATAGCAATCCAGAAGAGGGCTTTATGAGTCAGTAGTCTCCTGGACCTTCCGAGTTTCATCCTCCAGAATCTCTGTGTCTCTGCCAAAAATTACATTAGCGATGTCATTTCAGATTCAATGGAACCTCTCTGTGCTATAGCAGTACAGCTACATGGTGGAAACATTGCTCCTGTACCAAAAAAAAAAAAAAAAAAAAAAAAAATTACCACCTTATTTTATTAGATTCCAGTTGTACCTTCAGGGCAAAAACATATTTTGTGAAATTGAAGGGAACCTGTTTGATGTAAAAATCTGGTGGAGACAAGTTATTGTAGCTTTTTCCTGAGGGTGCTGTGTCCAGCCTCAGACAACTCCATCTCAGATACTGTAAAGTATCTGAGACACTGTAAAGTAACATGTGTCTTCTCTCCTTCAGGGCTTCAGACTAAGAGAGAAAACTTTGTTCAAAATATGTTGCCACTTCTGCAATAATCTCTAGTTTCCAGCACTGCCCTTATTGTGATTGCCATATTTTGTGTATTTGTAACATTGGTTTGAAATGAGAGTACTTCTTTCTAATTCACTTTGTTTATGTTTGTATGTGAATGTGGACTAAGAAAATTCCCAAAAGTAGCATGCCATATCTGCTCTGGAAAAGAATGCACATGCAGAAGTTTTTGTGATGGAGAATGGAGACTTTCAGATTAAATAAAAGCAATCTTTAATATACAAAACAGTCTCATTTAAGCATGAGCTCCTTTCTTGCAATTAGCCCCACAAAAAAAAAAGATTAAAAAACCCAAACAAACCACACTTGAATTCACCACTCATTTAATTGGGAGCCTTCTTTTAGACGCAAGCTGTTTTGCTGCTATGCATTCCAGATCTGACTTCTGATTCTCTGCAATTACATACAATTAACGTGATTAGATGTGAAGTGGACCTAGCCTTTCACTGGAATCACAGCTTTCATGATTCACATGGTTAAAACGAGTATTACAAATTGAACAGCATTAATCATTTCAGACTAGATACTCAGAGCAGGAAAAAAATTGACCAAGTTATCTTGACTTTAGCAAAGCTGCACTGGTTTATACTGGACTGAGAATCCAGTACTGGTATGATAGCGTGATTAAAAATCATCTGATACATAACAGATCAGAGGCTGTTTCAACTGCTATGTTTAGCCTTTGCCTCCTTTGAATTTGCCTCATTGTTTATTATCAGAATGATAAAATTAAGATTATTGGATTACCAGATAAAATCCTCTCCTGCAATGAGCTGTAATAGCTAAACCATCTGTCTGTTAGTATTAAATGGGTGTGCTGAGTCATATATCTGCATTTGAGCATCCAGGCCATTACAGAGACATTACAAGACCTCCTTTAACCTTTCCACTGATTTAAGATTTGTTGTTCTTTAGTCATGTCACTCATAAGACAAAAAAGGTCTTCCCTGAGGTCACAGAGAGAAACCCAGGTGATGGGTGCATAAACAGCACATTTCCATGACTAAACCTCACTCCTACATTGCTGGAGACACCCCAGGTCATGGTGACACCCAGTTTGGTGTGGTGGCACCCACACAAAGTGGTGTCTCATTTACCCCATGAATTCCTCTGAAGCTGCTGTCTAAACATCTCCGAGAGTAATTCAGGGTGGAAACCTGGCATTCATGTTCTCATTTGCCTCCTGGAGAGTCCTACCTGTCTGTCCAGGTGCTCTTCTGCTGACAAAGGAGTCCAGTCTGGACTGCATGAATAAATGGACATTTCTACAACCATGTCATTATCATTTCACCTGCTACTGAAATGCAGCCATCTCTGGAGGGAGAAAAATACAACTGGTTCAATCATCCACAATCAACTTCACTTTGGGTGGGGGAGCAAAATGAGGTGACAAGCTGTGAAACGCTGACCTAAAATGTAAGAGGAAATTGCACACAGGGGAAACGCTTGCTTTCAGATGGACTTGCTGGAATAAATGAGCTGCGAAAAATTAGCCTTTTCTGTGCCTTGTTTATACTAATGAGGTATTCAGATTCATTCTGTTTGTGTTTTATGAGTGTCTTTTTTGAATTCAGTCAGTTTCTGGAAGCCTTGGGGTTCCTGAGATCTTTAGCTCTTTGCTGGTGTTTATAGTGAGGATTATATTTATGCCTGTCTTAGTCAAAAGGACTTTTCAATCTCCTACATAATGTTTTCCCAACAGTAAGGAAAGGAAGGACCAACCAGCCCACAAGGTCCAGTCACTCCTGTCACAAGCAAAAATACTCACCATCCTTTCCAAAACGGATTGAGGTCCATGTGACAAGTGGCCACCACCTGTCCTTGGCTGCTTCTTGCTGAACCTGTTCCAAAACAGCCATTTTCTACCTTCTAGAGACCTTCTAATTTCCCCTCTGAATTGATCTGTGCTCAGTTTATCTTCATTTGCCTTTGTTTTGAAACTGTCCTTGAGTTTAAATAACTCTTCTATCTCACTGACCTTTGTATTAAAACCCACAACAGTTATATCCCCACTCTACACTGGTTTTGCTGCTCAAAACTGATGTCTTTCTCGGTTTTGACCTATCCTCTTTTACCAGATTTTATATTGTCAACTCTGTGCACCATTCCCACTTCAAAGCCATCTTCCCTGACCACAGAAGACATTGAGGACAAGACACAGGAGTCCCAAACACTTCTTTCTCATACAAGACATGTCTTTGACAGATGGATGCAGTCCATCAATTATTACATTATGCAGATTGCCTCAAAACCTCCGAGGACCAGGCAGAACCAGGTTCACCTTAGTCTTTTATGTCCCAACACCATCACACAAAATACAGAGGTGGTCTCACCACACCAAGCCTGAGCTATGGCCCAGCAGAAGGACTCCAACCACACTTACATGGCTGTTGGGCAGCTCAGACCAGGTGATATTTCCTCATGGCTCACCATCTAGACCTGAGTGGAAAATACCAACAAGCACATCCAAATATGGCCTCCCAGTAGTGCCTCGGCTGCTCCCCCAGCCCTGCCACTCACGGGCATTTCAACCCATACCTACCTTTACAGAGCCATTCACAGACCATTGGTGGTGGGTACACTGCTTGAGTTGTGAAGGTCAAGTCAGTCAGTGCCCAGAAATCTTCATTCTTGGGAAAGTATTCTTTCCCGGCTTTCTTTCCCTTTTTCTGCCCAACTAGATTGGTCGGGTCTCTGTCCTGCCCACAGTTTCCAGGTGACCCATACAGAAAACAGGCAGACTCAAGGTCTATCAAGTTGTATTCTAATTTAAGCAGGCAAGATCTTTTCAGCTCCTTCCAAACTGGATCACACCACACTTCATTCCTCCCTCTTGGGTAGGTCTGGTTCTGTCCCCTTTTCTTTCTCTCTCCTTTGCCTCTTGTTCTCTGCAGAAGTGAAGAAACATCTGCTCCTCCCCTGTTTACAGCTTCAACGACACTCTGTTTCATGCTTTTCTCTTGGCCAAACCTACACCACTCCATAAAAAAAAAAAAATTAAACATGGTCAAGTGTGTTTTTCTAAACAGGACAAAAAGTACAAATCCCGTTCTTGGAGGCACATAAGCACAACACGTGAGAGAAGGTCAGTTGTTAATCCCATAATTACCCCTCCTCCTCCTGAAGAGCAGCATTGTCTTCGAATTCATCTGGGATGGGAGCTGTGGCTGGGGAGATGTTAGCATGAGTTGGAAGTCAGCTGTGAGGAATTAAAAGGCTGCAGAGGCAGGAAGAGCTAATATGCTTTCCCACAGGGGTCTTGTGGTTTTAGGCACTGGGCCCCATCAGGTCAGCACATGCTGTGCTCAGCATGTGCTTTGCTGCAAAGCAGAGAAGTTTGGGACATTTAACTTAATGTGTCGTGGTTTCTGCAAGCACTTTGCAGACATGCCCTCTCTGACATTTTGTATATGACACTCCCAGACCTGTCCTTTGCCTCTTCCATTTCACAGCCATTGTTTCAGAAGTAGACAACAAGCTCTATGTCTTCTTGGTCTACAATGCAGCTGGCCAGCTTGATACGGGATCACCAAGCCCTCACACCAGCAACAAGGGGTCCGGGTTGTGGTGAGGTCTGTCACTGAGTCAGAGCTGTGGTAGAGAGGAGCAGATTTGCACACCAACACCATGGTCTGAAGCATCAGGAGAGTCCTTGATCAAGCCCATAGCAGTCAGGGAGCATTTCCCCATCTTCTTTCAGGTGTTGCCTAGACCTGCTGGTACCAAAAGACCATCTCCATTGAACTGCAAACCCAGGGGTGAGCCCCAAAGGTTTTGCCCCAACATTCACTGGCAGATATTACTAATAGGTCCTGATCAGATACAAATGCACAGCTTATCTTCCCTCAGCTACGCTGAAGTGCCCACCCAAGGATATCCAAAGGGCCTCAGCAACTTACCTGGAGTACTCTCTAGATTTGAGGGGACATGCCTGTTTAGGTGAGATCCAACAGAAGAATCTGCAGTAGTAAACAGACCCCATTCGCGAGGGTGCAGGGGTTTGCCCATGCTAGGACTTCCTCCAAGCCACTCTTTTAAAACCATTTACCCTGCAGGAAGCAAATACTTTTTAGCAGTCCTGCCTTTCTCCTGGCTCATTTTCCTCCACAATTGCTCTTGCATGAACAACTAACTGGAACAAATTAATAGATTTTTTTTTTCTGAGGCAACAAGGGACCATTAGATCATCTGAGATTGATTTCCCATATAACAAAAGTGTCACGATACAGGGCTTTCCTTCAGCAATCAGTTGGCTTCCTCCTATCTGTTTCTCATCAGAGAAGCACTGCTTAATGCTTACTGGGAGACCTTCTCTCTTTTTTCTAGTATTTGACATAACTAACCTCTGGTAATCCTTGTAGATGACTGTGAAACAGACCCCTCTGCTTCCCAAACTTGTTTGCCCTTCTGGAGCCCTGAAGGTTGTTTCTGTAGTGCTGAGGACTTGGCAGGTCTGTGAAAGGGAGGTGCAGTTCAGATTCGCCAAATTTGGTTCATGCATTGGGCAAGGACAGGATGAAAACAAGCAGTTTTACATAGGGAAAGCAGCGGGCTGTGTTCTTGGTTACAAAAAGGAAGACATGCAAGAGAAAGAGGTGAAGAACTCCCCCTAAGACTATGCCTGTTATTAATTTAATGTTCCAGCTGCTACTTTCAGCAGGTTTCATGCCTTGGAAGATAAAGACAATGTTCAGCCGTCTTTCACCAACAGTCATAACAGGTATCACATCTCTGACCTTGGCATCTAAGCAAAGTTAGCAGTTGTCAAAATCCTTCTGGTTCAGTTGTCTTCTTTTAGAAGAACATCTTTAGTACATTGCAGACTCTGCAGGGGTTGAGTTATGTCTTGACCATTAAATGCCTTCCAAGTTTCACAAACTTTTAGGTTGTGTCCACGCTGTAAACCCACTCCTTGTGCACAGCTGTCCCAGAGAACCCTCCTCAAGAAATCAGGGACCAGGGCCCCAGGAAGACTTCCAGGCAGCCTTCCTCCCTGCTGCCCACCCACTGCCTTTTTATTGGTCATAGGCACCACTGTGAGCAAGCACAATAAAGCAGATCTTGCTGGCCCAAAGACTCACCACAAATATTTTGTAACAACACTGCAGTGCAAAACCTCTGCTTGGAAATCAAACCAATGGGAGAAGGCAGATGGATGGTTTACTGGCTCTTTATCTAAACCCATGCTGAGCATAATGCAAAACTCCAGTTTTCTATGGAGTTTCAAACACAAAGTGCTCCTCCAGTGTAAAAGAGAAAGGATAGGTTTGTGGTCAAAGCACTGGCCTGAGATGTAGGACATAGCTGTATAGATTACAGAACCAGAAGATGTCTGGCCTTTCCTCCTGCATAATGCTGTCTGCTACAGTCCCAAATTCACTCCTATTGACACGGGAACACGGCTTTTTCCAAAATACATTTGCAAAACCTATCTTGCTTTTTAAAAAAAAAAAAAAAAGTGTTTAGGAACAGAGGCTCTGTCAGAAGCCTTGGTAAACTAACTGAATAGTTAAATGCACTTATGTTGAAATCTGTTCCTTCTTCCTGGCCAGGACTGTCTTCCAGCAAAAGGAAGAAATAAAGGTCGCTGTGTTGGTAGTCACACTGAGGGGTTATTCTCAGTGTTTCCCCAGTCTTGCCAGGTGGTGTAAGTGATCTTCAGTGCTTCCCCAGTCTCACCAGGTGGTTTAAGTGATCTAGGACAGGCTACCTGATCACTCTATGCTTCAGCAGTCCCACCTGCAAAGTCCTCACTCACTGATTTCCCTCATCTATCTGTTACTCTCTTTTTGCACTTTCCCAAGCAGGAATTGCCTCCCCTCAGCCCAGACCATTCCCAGTTTCCACTTCTCCCTGGTTGGGAGTGATGTCCTGTAGCGGTGAAGCAAGTTCTCCTCTGTACTGGTGGCTCTTGGCGGCAGTCTGGGTGCCAGGCATCATTGCTCCCTAGCCACCTATCAAGAAAGTGATCTGCAGAGGGAGAAACTGAGTCCCATGCACCAAAGGCAAGGTCCCTGACTCCCACCTCCCATGTCATAGCAGATCCCAAAGAGGCCCTTCTCTGGGAGAAGTGGGTGTCAAAGCTTAGGGCCACAACCCCCAGACTTGGGTTAAGATGGTCTCCCCTCATCCAGATTGCTCTATGCTTCCTGTTGCTCCTCCAGCCCTGTGCACCAATGCACCATGTCAAGATAGACCCTTCTGGGTTTTTCGTAGTTTAGGTGACTCAGGGCTGAGTGAGGTGACTAGTCACTAGGTGACTCAGGATGAGAGCCAGGTTTGGGCAGCCCTGTGCAGTCCTTGGCCATTCGCCCAGCAGTGACAAACTCGGTTAGACACCTCCTACTCCCGCACTGGCACTCTGAACACAGCTTGTGCAAGCAAAACACATCATGACACTCAGCTTTTAAGGGTCAGATATTTGCAGGAGTGAATTAGACCCTTTTTCAATCATACTCTTTTAAGACACGCTGTTAGGTCTAACAAGCATGCAGATGTACATGCACACATATCTGCTTACACATACCTGTAAATAATTTGTACATGTACAGAGATAGGTCCACGTATATGTCTCACGCAGACACGCCCCTGTCAGGTCCCCCTCTGAAAGCTTCTCTGGTCATTTCAAAGTCTGGATATCCCGTTCTTATAAAAAACCCTACAATAACAAACCAGGAGTGGGGATGTGACTTCATGTCCCTCCACATTTGAGCTGTTTGTAGTGAACTATTTGTTTGTTTGTTTATTTTACTATTTTGAGTGCATTTTAGGGCTGTTTTTTTCAGGGGGTGGGATTTCAAAAGGCCTTGACAGATCCTCCTTTAAAACCAGACCACTAGTTCCCTCACAAGTCCCCACCCTCTGCACTCCCCAGCAGAATATAAATATATAAATAAATAAAAAATATAAACAAACATGCTTGTTATTCTGGTTTAAACTCTTGAGGGATCTGTTAAATTCCTCATGCACAACACAAGCAGTAGCCTGACTAACGCTGTGCATACACTCGTCTCGGGGGTTTTCCTTTTGTGGTCACCATGATGTCATATGTGGGCTTTTGATGCATGTGCACGAAGAATAAGGGGGAAAAGGGGTATGTGCGTGGAGCTGTGGGTGAAGGAGAGAGCACAAAAATAACCCATGTTCATCTGTGGCACTGGCCAAGCACAATAAAAAGACTGAGGCAAACAGTCAGAATATCCCTTTTTAGAGGCTTGGTGTGGGCAGCAGAGAGAAGCCCCCAAAGGTCCGATCCAGTCCTTGCTGACAGTAAAGCAAAAGTCACCCTTTGATTTTGTTGAACTCCAAAGCAAGCTCTCATAACATGGATCCACAGACCAGGAAAAGTAGGAAACAGCTTGCAGGCACTAAAAAAAGAGGGGATAAAGAAAAAAACCACAAAAACCAATCACCAGCTTGAAGCATTAGCCCTTGCTTACATGTAACACCTTAAATGCCCACAGATCATTGTCTCTGGGCTCAGTCCTTCTCTGGTAACCCTGAACATGCCTGGATGTCAATACACACAGACCCTGTCCCTTCTGTCTTAACCTCCAACCTATGTCGTCTCTACCTGTATCCTCATCCATGCCCATGTTTGGTGGTCCCCCACCTACAGCTTGGCCAAATAGCCATGTTCTGAGATGAGCACAAGAAAATATCTTGCAGGTGCATGACATCTCCTTTTCCCCTGCTAACCTGCTCTCCAAGGGACTTTCTCATAACCTGCACCCCCTAGGTACATTTTTCTGTTCTCTCCAAGAGAGGAAACACCCTGCTTCCTTCAGCTATGATAATCATTCAAATGTCAGTTTAGATCTTCTTTGGGAAAGGAAGCATTGGAGTTCATATTCCTGTTGGAAAAGGGGCTGAGCAATACTGGTAAAGTCAGGAAAGAAAATAATTCTGTGAGCGTTTGAACGAATTGTTGTGAATTGCTGTGAATGGCTTTAAACTCCAACAGGGGAGGTTTAGACTGGACATTAGGAAAAACTTTTTCACAGAAAGAGTGGTCAGACAGCGGAACAGGCTGCCCAGGGAGGTGGTGGAGTCACCATCCCTGGATGTGTTTAAGGGCCGTTTAGATGAGATGTTGGGGGATGTGGTGTAGGGGAGAACTTTGTAGAGTCGGGCTGAGGGTTGGACTCGATGATCACAAGGGTCTTTTCCAACCTGAATGATTCTGTGATTCTATGAATTTCTTTTTCATCTGCATAACAAATCAATTGCCACAGGCATGACTGTTCTCCCAAAACACCTAGCACCATGGGGTCGAGTCATCTGGAAATGAACAGTAAATCTCAACATCTAACTTCACATTTCCTCAATTCATAGAAGAAAGGCTGCCAAGGAAAACCAAGACACGGTGGTGCCATCTGACAGATGCTGTTTGTCCCCTGGGGTGAGGATAGGGTGTTGTGGTGGGCTCCAGTCCGCCAGAGACCCTTCTGCTGCCAAAAACTTAGTCCTGGTACCTCTGCTACTCTGCTACACTCACTGCCGAGTGCTCCCAGCCTCTCAGTTCCTTCATCTTTGGCATCTGTGATAACCTTAGGTTGCGTCGCACCAATTGTTGGTCTGACAGAAAGCTAAGTGGGGGGAAAAAACTCCCTTTCTCAGCAGTGCTAATTGCTAAAGTGATTCACCCACTGATTCACCCAAATCCTCCAGAAACAGGGGCAGGAACATTGCCTGGGGAGGACAAGTCCAGGTCATCTGGTATAAGCCTGCAAGTGGGTCAGCTTCAGACTACATCATTTCAATAACAGCTGAATCTTTGTCCTCGGACAACAGGGCAGCATCTTCTGTACACAGCCTGTTTGAAGTGATGTGGTTTATCATTAGTGACCAGAGGAGTGGAGGGAGAAGAAGGGATGGGACCCTGTCATGTGCTGGTTGTGGGTAAGTATCATCTGTCCAAAAGGGTAACAAACATCTGGGGCAGCAGCCTCAGTGTGAGGCAGAAGTCCTGACTGCTCAAAGGCACCTACAGAGGATCCTCAAAGGCTGGTCCTGCCCAGGCTGGGACCAGGACAAGCTCTTCTCATTTTTTCAGTTAAGAAGGAGCTGGTTTTTCCTGGGCCATCCCCACACTGGTCCTAATTCTTAAACTGGTGGTTACTCTGAGGACAAAGCCCACCTGAGGTCTACATTTAGCTAGTGAGATATTGAGCCTTTGGAAAGTGTATTAAAGAACCAAAATAAGCCTCTGTCTACTCTGCAAGGAAAAAGGGGGTTCAAACATCCTCCAATCCCCATGACCATGCCAGCCTGGCTGCAGCTCAGGTTCAAAGTTTGTCCACCTGAGAAGGAACCCTACAGTCAAGGCTTGAGAAGAGCTCCAGATGCTCTGTGCAGATGGCATGTCAAAGAGCACAGCCTCTCTTTACCATGCTCCCTCCTGACACAGGAGAAGGCATGGTCACCTTCTTCCTCTGGAAGAAAGATGGGAAGACAGCTTCTTCCCATCCTTAGAGATCTTGATTTCTCAGCTGCCATCCTAGAAAGATCCCTTCCTAGCGGTACTCTTTGCCCACCAAGGAGTGTCAGGAAACAATGATTAATTAATCATCACACTTCATGACTGCTAATGGTGTAAATCCTGTGAGTTCACAGCTCTTTGCTCACATTTCCTTATGACCCTCGAATCATCGATCATCCATGAGACTCTGGGAAAGAAACAAAACACCTAGACCACCTCCCCTTAGACAGGGTAGCCTCCATTCTTGATAGTTTTTTATTCATTCCCTTTTTAACTGCCTTCTGCCCCAGGATCCTGAGTATCCAGTAACTGAGGAAGGTGGATGAAGATTAACCTGTGCTTCTACTGCTTTTTCACCACCCATCTCCTCTGAAGAAGCCCCTTGTCCATGTTAACTGCCCTGTACTGAGCAGCCAGTACTCACAAGATGACATATACTGGTGCCGGGGGAGGTAGATGGGGGTTCCTGACCCAGACAGGCAGTGGCTCAGCCAGGTTAATTTCTCTATAAACACTTCTGTTTATGCAGTGATTTTACCTAAAAGGCCCAATTTTATAAGTATGTTTGTGGACTGGTAACTATATCTATTGAAAGAAGTGTAGCATTTTTCTCCTCAAAAAAAAAAAAAAAAATCAAGTGAAATGACCTTCAGTGTTATCCAGGATTTAATTGCAACGGCCTTGCCGTGTCCCCAGCTCTGTCCAGACAGCCTAGACTGCAGCAGAGCACAGCCATTCAGGGCTTTCAGCCTATCTCAGATCTGCTTCTGCCTTAGGGATGGCAGCACAACTCTCCTTGGCATGATAACCTGTAGCTCCATCCACCCTTGAGACAACCTGGGTTCTGCCACAGCCAAGGGAGGGTGCCTCCACCCCAGACCAAGAATGTCATACACACATGTTCATGGTCCCAAATTTCCAAAGAAGAATTTCAGGAATACAAACAGGTCAGTTGTTTCTTCTTTGACCTTTTGTTTCAGCTTCTCTGAAGACTCAGGTTGGTGTCTCAGGCCCCATTTCAAAGTGAAATCTGAGCTGGATCCTCTGCAAGTCATTTCTACCCTTGGAGTCTCATGCTGCACCACCTCCCTAGGACTATTTATTGTGTTTACCTGTAGCAGCCCATGATTTAAGCATGCAGGAGGAAAGAGAAGAAAAATGACCAAATGACAACAGCAGTTAGTCTTTAAAGTCTGTCTAAATGGTGGAGCTATGGAAACTAGAAATGGATAAATCATTTTACAGCAACTAAATCATGCAAGCCACAACACACAGAGTAACATAACCAAGGAAGCTGTTGGAGCAAAGAGTATGTACTGATGGAAAGTACTGTGGAGTGTGAACACCTCATACCATTAGCCCTCCTGTCCCCTCAGATTGGAAGCTTGAAGATGAATCTTTGCCCCAAGAGCCAGTGAACCGTAACATCAACTGAGTTTAGGTCTTTAGTCACACCAGTACTCCCTGGATGGTGGTACTTCCAGACTGGTCTAGCATGAAGAACTGCTTAGTCCTAAAGGTCACTGCGTTCCCTTTTGAAGGTCCTCAGATGGAAATAACAGTTTGCACAGTAAGTGCATCACTTTGGAGACCTGCAGGACTTTCTGTGCATACTCTCAGCAAGTTCCCAGTAAATGCCTCCTTGGTTAAGCTAATGCTTCTGCAAAGAAGAGAAGATATCTGAAGAGAAAAAGAGCACACAACAAAGAAAATAAAATGCAGGGTAATCTTACCTATTCTGCTGCCTGAGGCACCCTTAGAAGAGTGCAGATGGCTTTCTACGAAGAGAACTTCCCTACCACTTATTTCTGAGGGATTTTCTTCCTATCCTTTTGCCAGGAAAAGCACTATGGGGAAGACAAGGCCCACGCAATCAAATGTAGGCATCTCTATGAGACCTGGTTGCCTTGGGCTCCCTTTCCACTGAAGGGATGTTTACCCAGCCATGGGTATGATTCATCTCACCCAAAGAAGACATTAAAAACAGCTCAAATGTATGGTGTTCTGTATTCCTTTATTGTCTATAGAAGGAGTCTTGGTTGACAAGCTCAGCTGGAAATGTCTAGACTGAGATGAGATTCAACCTGATCACCAGTGATCAAGCTCCATCAACACCTTGGCTTATGTAGCCCGTGTCCCTGAGGCAGCTGGAGGGCACAGCAGATCTGCTGAGGTCTGTCTTCAACCTCACACCTTTCAGAGCCTTTGGGCTGTGCCAGCTGAAGGATGATCCACTTTCCACCCCAGGTTTGCAGGTCAGTTCAGGCTGATCGAAACTCAGTTCCTTGGGGCAGCTTTTACAGAAAAGCAAACTGCCAGCAGCTAGTCTTTTTCTTATCAAATGCCAGGGTATCCAGCAGATAAAAGGACCCTCTCGTTATTGTTTTGAGATACATCAAATAAACTTGGTCAGATGATCACCTCCTGACCTCTGGAGGTTGTTCCTGCAAGCAAGAGCTTTTGTAAGGCTGGAGGATTTTTGCTAGTGGTGTTGGAAGGGGGGATTTGAATCCTGACCTAGCAGAGAAAGACCCATTATTATTCCCACAAACCCTACAATGCTATATAAAGCTTAAGTTTTTAAAGCTGGAACCCACGGAAACTGAAGGCTACATGTGCCTCTTCTCAGTTGACACAAACTAGGGAAAGAGAGGAAAACCTAAGGTAGAAAGAAGGAATTGCCATGGGTTTGTGAAACTGAGTTATTTTTTTCTTCCATCTTACTAAATTTGGTGTGAAGTGAAATAGAATTACTTGGCTCCGCTGTTGTTCCAGACAGTTTATTTATTTTTTAAACCTAATATGAAACCCAAGTCCAATTATAACCTCCTTCCCTGTGTTCTCCCCTCCAGCCTCCACCCAGAATAAATCACAGCCCTGGTCTTTAACAAGAATGTGAAACCACAACTCTGTTCCCCTAACTGAAAAAAACAAAAACAAACAAAAAAAATTAAAAAGCTGACACAAGCCAATTGTGCAGGGGGAAAAATGCTGACAAAATTAGCACAAATGGTACCAATTACCACCTTCAGCCTTTGCCAACCACTAAATCATCCATAGAAACCAACTTCACACCTCATCTTGCTGCTGAGGATATAAATGCAAGTCCAGAGTGCTAGCTGGAGTCCCAGCAACTCCAATTTTTCCCTTTCCAGGTCTAGCAAGTGGTCTGCACGCTTGCTTGCTGGGAAGAAACAGTCTCTCCCCTTCCAGCACACTCCAGAAAAGTGCTGATCTTCTCCTACAGCATCATTAACACTTCAGCTTGGATCCTGAAAACCTTTCTATGCAAGGGCTGCTGAGCTTGTGTACACAGGAGGAGCTTCACATCTGTGAAGGGACTACGGAAATCAAATGCTCGGTGAATGGACCAAAATATAGCTGTGCAAAAGTGTGAAGGACACAAGCCAAGGAGGTTTTTAATAGACCTGTAGTGAACTGAACTTCCACTGAACTTGGTAAGGTGCAAATAGAGACCAGAAGGATGGGGTCTGCAAAAGGCAGGCGCATCAAAGAAACTACAAGTTATCAGTCAGCATCAAAAGCAGTATTTAATCTCATATGCCAGCAGTCCAGCTGCTGTCTGTCTACTGAATCAAGGCAAAGGAGAATTTTGACTATTAATTTGATGAAACGGGTGCAAAACAGTTGCAGGACAAGGAATTCAGTCACAGAGCAAGCTTGCAGAGAGAATCCAAGAAATCTACAGTTACCAAATATCTTTGGTTACCAAATGAGAGCTGTTTCACAGCATTCGCCTGAGCACTGATCTCCCCTCTGAGCAGATGCAAAGCGATTCAGTGCAGGTCCTATCTCACAGGAAAAGTGAGAAATTAATCCATCTTCCCCATACATGCCAGGAGAAGGGCATATCCATGGTGGGGGTCATTTGGAAGCTGCAGATGGGTGGTAACTTTTTGTTGCGTTTAGGGTAAGAGATATTTGGTAAGTGATAAATTTGGTAAGAGATAAATCCCCTTGCATTCTAGCCGATCCTCAGAGATCAGAGGGGCTAGGGGTAGCTGGTCTTATCTCTTAATTGGTATACCAATTGGGACTGTGACTATAAGTCTGATGCAGCCCAAGCAGGCACTCAGGAGAAACAGTCAGATTCATGAATAGTACGGTTTATTTTCATGCAACATTTACAGATCCTTTAAAATTGCCTACAATGATGCACAAACTGCAGGTTGGCTATATAGCACTACACAAAAGAAAAACGATTGCAATCGCACACACTAAGTTCCTGGGGATACACTCGGCGTAGCCAAGGGAATTTTACCAAAAAGTGTCCCTTCGGGGAGGGGGGGATGAGAGCACAAACCCACCAATCTGTCCCTCCATTTTGGTGTCGGATTATCATCCCTCCCAGTTAGGTACAGACTTGGGGTACTATTTATCATAGTAGGTATGGTAAGTGGGTGGGACTGTAGTCAAATCATTATTCTATCAGTAATGACGTAATTAATCACGTGGTGCCAAAGGGTACAGCTGTTTTTTGTGGGCAAAAGAGGGAGGACAGGAAGCAAGGTTGACTTGGTAGGATGGGTGCAGCTGGGTTGTCTGGGAAAGAAGGGAGGATGAGGCACAGAGTTGGAAGGTTGCTACAAAAAATCATATTTCGAGGGAACCGAGCAGAACAGGAGATAAATCTGTCCTTGAAGTGAAAGAATGGCACCGCGCGGCCTGCACCCCGCTTCGCATTCCTCCTTGGCGCCACATCAAACACAGATCACTGGACCTCCCTCCGGTCCTGTGTTTATTCTGGGCACTCTGTGTCAAGGAAAATGTATGCTTTGCAAATTTCTCACTGTTTTGCTCTTTTGCCTTCCTCATGCTGCCAATACCCAATTTCCAATACCTGATTTCCAATACCTAACACTTTTTAAGTCCAAGCTAAAGAGTATCTGAAACAACGTCTATACACCTAGTTTTCTATCACATTAGGAGCAATGTTCTCAGACACCATCCAGTCTCTTGGGAATTCCCTTCTGATTGTTAATGTTGTGTGGAAGATGCTCACATCAAAAATCAGAGGGTAAGCATAAAGCCAAAGATCATGAAGATATGGTGTAAAGCGGAGGATCAACAAGATAGGGTTAATGGAGCATGAGAGAAAGTGATACTGGAAAAACAGCTATCTGACCAGTTGGGTGTTTTCCAGTTCACAGTTGAAAAAAGCCAAAATGTTTTCTTGTGTGCATTTCTACAGAAGCTGTCTTTTTTTAAAATTTCTTCCACGTATTTCAAACGACATGTGGAAAACACAGGGCCTGACTGTAATGGAAATCCACTGGGGTTTTTTTGTAGAAGAGGTGTTAACCCCACTGTCTTGCCCAAGTTCCATTTTGAGCAACTTCATCCATCCTGTTAAAATCCCCCATCCGTTTCACGGGGATGCAGTGTCCTCCCATGGCTGTAGATAACTCACCACTTGGAGATCTGACCTCACACATGGTCACTCATTGGCACCCATCAATGCTGCGTTATCTATGCAAAGTTGAAAAAGTCTCTCCTTTTGCAAAGTTGACTATAGGTTTCTTCTGTATCTGAGGGCTAGAGACTGAGCATCAGGTTTATTTTAACTAATTCAAGCTTTCTAGAAGAGAGTTCCATGGGCTGAGATTCAGTTCACCATTTCAGATCTCTCAGCTTAGAGACTATATAGAGGTGTCCACAGGTGTTACATTACCCGAGGGAGTCTCAAATGGCATTGAGGAAGTGTGTTTTGATGGCAGACTTATACCCTGATAAACTAAATTCCTCTTCCAGTCAACGACAAGCAATGGTATAATCCAGTTTATCTGGGCAGAAATTACTCATGCTTTGGTTCTCTCTCCTATCTGAGTACCATAAAGTGTCTCAGGTGACAGTAGCCATCAATGTTTAGGAGCTGATTCATTAATTGTCACTAAAATAATTGATATTGTCACTAATTGTTGCTTATATCCTATGCCCAAGTAGATGTCCTGCTGACATCTAAAATCAGCTCTCTGCAACTGGCGACGTTCATGTGGGTCAAAGCCAGACCATTAGGCTTCCTGCAGAGTCAGCAAGGATGGAGAGGTACTTCCAGGAGGTGTTTTGTACACCCCTTAAGGTTCCAAGTCAGATGTGTTGGCTGAAACCGCCTCTGTGGGCACTTAAGCTAAGCTGGCTGACTGCACTGAAGTTGCAAAGAGTGCTCACTTGGACCACAAATGTTGCTCAGCTCTGGGACAGTAACCATGAGGAGATGCAGCCAGAGAGTGAGCTATTCTAGCTGGACTGACAAGAGGGCATCTGACCATGTTCTAAAGTACAAGAGCTGTATGATATCCCTCACCCTTATCCCGGAGAAAAATTGCAAGTTTTTATTTTCTGTTGTTGGCTCAAAGAGGGAAGAAAAATTCAACAATTCACTGTGACAAGGGGAATGTGCTGGAACTGTTCCACTGCATTAATGTGCAAATGCTTGTTTTAACTCCTGTTTCAAAGCGGATATAGCTTTTACAGGACAAAACACCCAAAATAAGGTGGAAGTGGAAGATTTTCAACTCTAGCAGAGTGAAACTTTCCATGCATTGTCAACACATCCTCGCCAAGCACAAGAAACTCATTTGTGGTGTCAAAATCCTACCTTCAGTGATGGGCCACATAACTCATTCACACCGAGCCACACACATGTGAAGGTCACCTCCACCCAGTGCACCTTCCTGACAGATTTCCTATTGATTGAGGCAGCTCCATCCTTCAGTGAGGTGAGGGCTGAAGAAGAAAACCAGTGGCTGCTCTGCAAGCAAATACCATAACTCTCTTTATGACCCTCTTGGGGTTCATAACCATGACATTTCCTCTCTCCTCTCCATATCAGCCTTGCACCGGTCTCAGGGGATGAAGCCAAACTGTTCCTTGGGAGAATATTACAGCAGGTTGTTGAAATGAAGAAAAATAAATGCTGGCACTTTTCATACTTTATTACTTATTTTCTTTTTGCTTGTGTCCTGGCAAATGCTTAATTTATAGCCTGGTATGCTGCTCCCTGAGAAATTCGGTTTGGGTCTCTCTGGCAGGGAAAGAAAATGACTGTCATTCTCCCTCCTGGGACTATTCAAAGATGCTGAGTTGCAGGTCTTGCAGTCTGGACTGCTGTGGCTTCTCGAATGAAGAAAGGAGAGAAAAGACAATAAAACATCTGACAGCATCATTTTTTAAAGTAGTTCAGGATGGCAGTCATGCTGGTGTTAGGCAATTGGTTGGAGACACAATATATGGTTCAGAGTTACCTTCCACCTATGCCTGATGGGACCAAGGCTGAAGGTCCATCTCCCACTCCCAGCCAGCAAGCCAGCAGGCATGGGCAGGATTGTGACTGAATTTCATAGCAGAAAAAAAAAAAAAGAAGGATATGTGAAATATTAAAAGAACGTGACCTCCCTCAAGGGTCCCTGGCACATGTTAAAATTTTAATTTTCTCCTATTTGAAAGCTGTAGCCTTCAAAACCCTGACAAGGGGAGGGGGGGGGGAACCAACAAAAAAACACACACACTCAAAAAAAAGAAACCCTTTTAGATTCTCCTTACATGAACTCACTATCATCAATAATACAAGGCCTTGGACCCTGAGGCCAAGGAACTGTAAGCGTATCAAAACCAGCAATTACATTTCTCACTCTACTTGGAGGCAGATCTTCTGTTTCAGCTGTTCATCTGGACTTTCTAATCTGGGGAGAACCTTGTGATCTTCCACCAACTTCTGCACCTGTCAACCCCCTGCCCTGCACAAGTGCACACACACACACAGATGAAAAGAGGAAATGCCATTATTCCACTTGTACAGACAGCAAATTGAGGCATAGATGTTGGGATTTATCAGCTATTGAAATGCAACCAGCACAGCAGTCTCCAGCTGAACTCATCATGTAGGTTCCCTTTATAACTGCTTGAAAGAAGCAAGTGCCGTTGGGGTTCTTCAACAAATGGTGGTCATCAGCTTTGCAATAAGATGAATTGTACCCACAAACTGGATTGACACTGGTGCCCATGGTCTATAGAGAAACCTAGGGTGATGGACACAGCTAGAGGTGTGTCCATGGTAAGTTCCTACACTCAAGCCAAGGAACCCGGGAAGCTTCTAACCTACTTACTTTCACTCCGTGGCAGACCACATGCAATGTGCTGACAAAGGCCCTGTTGCAGGCTGCTTCTGGGGCAGACAGGCCATTCTGCGGGAAAACTTTCTGCTTTTCCTGAGATGCACGCACCCAGCTCAGGACTGAGACCATGCAAGCCCCCTTTCACAAGGGCCTTCTGACAGGAGCCTGAGTGCACCTGCACCTGCTGAGCCCAAGGGTGTGCAGTCTCTCCATTTCCCAAGGGAAATGAGGAACATGAGGGGTCAGTTCCTGAAGCGTGACTGAAAGTACAAGCCCCCTCCCCTTTCTGCATGCCTGTGGCCCCACAGTAACTTAGACTCACTTATGTACATGGTAACAGGCTCCTGCATCTGGGATTACTGCTGAGTCGAGCCAGGGTGGTAGAGTATAACATCTTTCAAATCCTGGTTCGCATCCCAACCCCCAGGGCTTATTTTTCTTAGGACCATTTACAGAAAAGGAAATTGAGGTGTGGAAGAATTCGGTAGATACTTGTCTCTCACACAAGCCAAGACATCCAGCTCTGCAAAACTCATCCTAACCTTGACATCCCACTGGTTCCCCCAAAACAGCATATTTCTAGCTGTCTGGTTTGTCAGCAGTCTGGAGGGTCACCTCATGCCAACAGCTCTCTATAAGACCTCTTCAGCAGTCTCCAAAGCAGCAGGTTTACATTTTCTCATGGCCCCATGCATCTGACATTGCCGTGTCAAAGACCAAACACTATGAGCAACCTAGAACAGACCTCCCCACAGCCCCCTCTTTGCCAAGGAGTTCTGACTACTTGCCAAATACATTATCAGCAAATGCTACCCAGAGTCCGCTTCAGCCTCGCTGATTTCTGTATGATTGCCTTGACATGAATTTCATTCCCTTTAATAAAAATCACCCCATCCCCAAATATTTCTGGGGGTTACCATACACCCAGGTGTATTCCACAAAGGAAGAGCTGGTAGCCCAGAGGAGACCTGGGTGGCAGAAAAACTGTGACAAGAGGAAAAAGGATGAGACAATGACCAGAGGGGTAAAGGACAAGACAAACAGTGAAGAGGATTTTACTGCCAGAGTGGGAGAAATAAGGGCACTGGGATAGCATATGTCTTTACAGCACACGCAGCTTCCAGTTTTACCCATGGGGAGAGACCAAAGAGCCAAAGTTTCAGTGGTCTGGAAAGAACTACGTGCCTTCCTGGGACATTGTGTCTGGTCTGTGTCCAACTGGCCAGGAAAAGCAGCTGGCATTTTCAGAAGGAAAATTAACTACACCAGGCTCCCGTATCTCCCCAAATGAGCAAAAAGATCTCTGTTCAAAGGCAACAATGGTCAAATTTACAATTCAGCAGCTTTAGACCATGATGTCTCTAAGGTTCAGGGAGTAGCTTGGGACCCTTGCCTTGCATGGGGTTTAATTTTTCATCTGGTTACCTTGTACAATGAAAGAAAACACTTTCAGAAACTGGAAGGGCATGGACTGTCTGCTGCCTACCCAAAACACTATTGGTTAATGACTTTGCTTCTGATGAAGAGAACAAATCTGTAAATTAGTGGCACAGAAGGATGGCAAATTTGCTAATTAACAGGTCAGAATGCAGTTTCCTTTCCTAGAGTTCAGCCAACGCTAACAATTAAACCGCAGTGCAAGGTGTATCCTGCGATCTAATTACAGAAGATCAGCTGCTTCACAGTCTCATCTGTATGGAGAGAAAAGATAAACAAAAGTGGCTGGTTTTGGCTGTACCCATAAGTGGCTGCAAGGTTGATGCAGCCATTAAGGGAGTCCATGGCAAGGGGCTTTCTCAGGATGTGGCTGCACCAGGATGGGGCTGGAGCTAAGATTCCTGGATGAGAGAAGCCTGGGACCGCTGAGTCCATCTTGCTGTTGGTAGGGGCCTATGACAGGCACCATGAGGCCTCTTCTCAATCAGCTCACTTGTGCTTCCTTCCATAGGTCTTCCCAGTCCCATCATCCTTCCCATCTATCATGCACACCTACATTTATAGGCAGTTCCTTACTGCACTAGCCCTAATGTAACCCATATTTCTCCACACCCAGGCTTCATGCCATACCTAATCTCCCTTCCCACCACTCCTTCCATACCCCATCTCCAGCCTACCTCCTTCATTTCCCTCTTACATGCTCCCACTGCCTCAAACCCCTGCCTCTGCTGCCTTCTCCTTCCTACCCATCTTCCTGAGCAAGGACTCAACCCTGTGCAGTCAGACTGGGGTCCAGAATGGCTGTGCCAGGCTGAAAGCTTGTTAAAGTAGTGTTTGTCTCACCTACCTTTAGATCTTCCAGAGGAAACATTTAGATTCAAGATAGTCATCCCAGGCTGTCTTGCAGCCATAGGGTGTTCATAAGATTAGTTTCCTGCAATACAATACATTTGAAGATGAATTAAATTCTTATTTTCAGTGCTCTATGTAGTGACTGAAACTGGGAAAGACACCCCCTACCTCCAGACCTCTCATGTATACAACAGCTGGGCACCTCAATACGAGAGAGATCTCGAGGTGCTGGAGCGAGTGCAGAGGAGGGCAACGAGGCTGGGGAAGGGCCTGGAGAATAAATCCTGTGAGGAGCAATTGAAGGAGCTGGGAGTGTTTAGTGTGAGGAGGAGAAGGCTGAGGGGAGACCTCATCACTCTCTACAACTACCTGAAAGGACATTGTAGAGAGGTTGGTGCTGGTCTCTTCTCACAGGTCATTAGTTACTGAACAAGAGGGAACGGCTTTAAACTCCAACAGGGGAGGTTCAGACTGGACATTGGGAAAAAATGTTTCACAGAAAGAGTGGTCAGACAGTGGAATAGGCTGCCCAGGGAGGTGGTGGAGTCACCATCCCTGGATGTGTTTGAGGGTCATTTGGATGAGATGTTGGGGGATATGGTGTAGGGGAGAACTTTGTAGAGTAGGGCTGAGGGTTGGACTCGATGATCCCAAGGGTCTTTTCCAACCTGAATGATTCTGTGATTTCCCTCATGGATTCCCGCTGGGTGACAGAGTCATTCCACAAAAAGCAACAGGCAGAAATACATCAAATAAAAGCCTGGCCTGGGACCTTATCCTGGATTTGATATGAATTTTCTAATCAGTTACAGGAGAGAGGGGTTTTTCACTCTAGGAAAATCTTCCTTCCCGTGTTAACACTGTGCTGCAGTGAAATTACACAAGGACAGCTGAGAGTAATGGGATGGGGCGTCCCTCTAGGAACATTTTAACTGTCAGAAAGGTGTCATTAAAATGTTTCCATACCTGCACTGGTGCCAAGGTGGTGCCCACTCCCACACACAGAGCAAGACTGACAGACAAGATTCTGTCTTTTGTCTTCCCCTTTCCTCCTCCCTTCTGAGGAGGAGGACAAGTCTAGGAGGGCTTCGGACGCACTCCATGATGTCAGGAAGTGACAGAAAAAGCCATTTTCCCCAGCAACAGTGAAATTCCTACTAAAACTTCCCTCCACAGAAGTCCTCCAGGGAGCTGGAGTCTGGAGAGAGGGAGGTCCCCTGCAATGATCAAAATTTGCTCGAAACGTTTGCTATCAGCCTCCATATATAAATGTGCAAGCTCAGCACCAGATTTCCCCTGTCTGTATAACATTTAGATGCATCTTGATGTATAGGATAGGGGTATCACCACTGCAGCCACTGAGAAAGACCACATTTTTTTATTTGAGAGACATCAACTTCCATAAAAGGAGGCAGTGTAGGCACAACACTCAACCGATTTCCCCGTGTGCCCCAAAACAAGTGGATGGACACACATGAAAGTGGAAAAAAAAATCCAGCCATCATTCTGCTTTCCACAAGACATGAATATTGTTGAATTCCAGCACTTCTCTTGGATAAAAATCTCCAAATCTAAAAATATTCTATAAAATTATACCTGCTTCCAGAGGACTTTAGGTAGCCAGCAACCCTACAGGCTCTTAGGGCAGGTTTGCAAAGACAAACAGCAAAGACAGTCCATTCATCATCAAACTTATTTTGCAAGAAAATCAGTCAAAACTGATGCATCAGCAAAGCTGGAGGAAGAGCTGCGTCGCTGACCAGCTTTTGTAACAAGTACAGTTCAAATTGAATGGCTGCTACTGAATATTCTTCATGCTTCAGTGAAAAAAGTCTACACGCAAGCAATTACCAGCTAACTTGGCTGAATAAAACAAGGGCCTGCAAGAAAATTATTTACAGGCAGGAAAGGTGGCAAAATTTGCCTGTAAATAATTCCTGAGCCCTACTTTACCTCTTCTTAATGTTTTTCCTGATGCTTGTCAGTGCACTAAATTTACCAAATCCACACAAAAATAGGCTACTTCCAGATGTGAAACCGGGCATCAGGAATTCCCACCTACTGTCTTGCAGCTCAAGGACATCAGTTGTCCAAACTGGGCAGAGCACTGTCTCAAGGACTGTCCCACAATCATCCCATTTAAGTCTTGTCACAGACCTTGGCACAGTTTTTGCCCAAGCTATTGAGCACAGGATTGCACAGGCCAAGGACTGTCCCCAGTTCAGAGTGGGGATGAGGCTGTCTTGTTTCATGGGAGGGAAGGTGTTATCATAGCATCATACAAATGTAGAATGGTTTGGGTTGGAAGGTACCTTTAAAGATCATCTAGTTCCAACCACCCTGCCATGAGCAGAGACATCTTCAAGTAGATCTGGTTGCTCAGAGCCCCATCCAGGCTTACCTTGGATGCTACCAGGGATGGGGCATCGACTACCTCTCTGAGCAACCTGTACTAGTATTTCACCACCCTCATTATAAAAATTTTCTTCCTTGTACCTAGTCTAAATCTTTTTCAGTTTAAAACTGTGACACCGTGTCCTATAGCAACACACTCTACTAAATAAATTTCCCCATCTTTCTTATAAGCCCCTTTTAAGTACTGGAAGGCCGCTATAAAGTCCCCCTGGACCTTCTTCTTCTTCACACTGAACCCCCCCAACTCTCTCAGCCTGTCCTCACAGGGGGGTGCTCCAGCCCCCCGAGCATCTTCGTGGCCTCCTCTGGCCCCGCTCGAGCAGGTCCGTGTCCTTCTGCTGTTGGTGCCCCCAGAGCTGGACCCAGCAGTGCAGGGGGGTCTCAGGAGAGCGGAGCAGAGGGGGAGAATCCCCCCCCTCGCCCTGCTGCCCACACTGCTCTGGGTGCAGCCCAGCACACGGGTGGCTTTCTGGGCTGTGAGTCCACATTGCTGCAGTTTTTCAGCCACCAGTACACCCAATTCTTTCTTTACAGGGTCACAGAACCGTTGACTGTTTGAATATGAATTACACTGTGCTACAAATCCCCAGGGCCATGAACAGGTCCTGTTTAGTTTGCAGTATAGATGCAGCTTGCATGCACATATTTAAGCACACTTAAAATCCTGGACTAGATGATTTCTCAAGGCCCACTTGAACCACATTCATGTAATATTCCTGTGGACTTTTCTTGTCAGCAGCTTGTTCCTGTCATCAGAGCAGATTAGTCAGATCAGTGTCCCATCAATCAAATAACCACAAACAACTCATATAATTGCTACACGTTGATGTAGCTTAGGTGAAAATACCCTTCGAGACATTCAGCATCCTCCAGGCAGCCTGTTGTTTTTTTTCTCCTACAATGGACCTTATTAAGTCAATTCATTATGTTATAAATGATGGAGCTCTCCTACAATCAGTATCTCACAGGAATTGAGCCTCCTCCACGTAATCCACAAGAGTCCTTTTATCTCAGAGATGAAGAACAGAGCTACTTGGAAAAAGAGATTGCAATAAGGACTGTTATTTGTAAAAAAACTGGCACCCAACTGGTCTAGCTCAATAATAAAATAAACTAAGATAGATGCAAATAGAAACATGAGGAATCGAACTCTGCCTTTTCAGCACAGAAGCCTAGAACCTTACGGTCATCTGTCTTATTACTGTCCAAAGCCAGAACACATATTCTTGGCTAACCCTAGGTTGCTACACATCTCTATTCTTGAGCTGCTATTTCCATCGGACAAAACCAGGACTGTGGCATTTATAAGACTCACAGAGTATTTGCAGTCCAGCAGTTGCCGTGAGAAGCTTGAAACAGGTCAGCTGAGATATCTGCTGCATCTTATTTTGCATCTGTCCTATAGTTTGAGGTTTGCTGTAAAAACTTCACTGCTCTCAGCAGACTCGACTCAACTTCTCCAGATACAGTGACTTAATAGCTTTTTGTTGAAAAATAGATTTTTCAACAAATCCTAGTTATCCAGTGCTGTGGGGATCTGAACTTCTTAGATTCATAGAGTAATAAGGGCTGGAAGGGATGTGTGGATGCCTCTGCTCGAACCTCTGTCCAAAGCAGAGCAGGTTGTTCAGGACTTTGAAGCTAAGTGCTGAATATCTCCAAGGAAGGAGATCTCAGAAAACTCTCTGGGTGCCTGTTCCAGTACTAGACCACTATGACGGTGTAAAATATTTTCCCAATATTTAATCTGAATTTCCCTCTTGCAACCTGAGTCCATGGCTCCTTTTCCATCTACTATGTCCTTCCCAGAAGAGTCTGGCTCTATCTCTACACCATCAAGTAACTGCTGGGACACAAGCATCTCTGTCCTGTGTCTTCTCCTCTCCCAACAGAACAAACCCAGGTCCCTTAGCCTCTCCTTGTATATCCAGTGTGCCATCCCTCCAACCATCCGTCCCAGTACATCCATGTCTTTCTTGTACTGGGGAGCCCCAAACTGAGAAGTGCTTCAATGTGGTCTCACAAGTGCTAGCTGGGAAAGATCAGTTCCCCGCAGTTGTTGGATGCAGTCTTGCTGGTGCAGCACAGTATGGGGTTAACCATTTTACCCCAAGGGCACTGCTGACCCACATTCACCTTTTTTTTCCACCAGGACCCCCTCATTCTTTTTCATAAATCCGTTTTCCAGCTTATCTGGCATCCAGTTTGTGCTCTTTGGTATTACAAATAGTATAATTACTTACTCTTTTTTTTTCTCAGAAATTTTTTGTTAATTTGACTCATCAATAATTCCTTTATTCATCTTTCTCTCCCTTTTTAAAGATAAATACTGCATTATATCTTTTCCTATTTTCAAGTACTTCATTCATCTTCCATATTCTCACTAGAACAGTCATTACAAGCTCTACAATTCCATTGTCTCTTAAAATATTTAAGGATGAAGCGAGGACAGCCAATTTGAAATTCTCTCATGCATTTAAGTGTTGAAACTGGCTCTTTCCCTATTCTAGACTGAGGTCTCACCCCCTTATCCCTGGCGTTAACATTGCTCTCTGGTCAAAGCCGATATTTTTAGGACAGACTGCACAAAAAGGGCACTTCAGCCTTCTCCGTAGCACCCATCAATCTCTATTTGCACCACTGGATAAAGAACTAGCTGCCTCTCAGATCTTTGCCTTATTATGGCAGAACATACAGAACCATAAATGCAGCTACAAAAATAAATATGTTTGTGGTATTCCGTTGAGGGGGACACATGTCCCTTGACTTCATGAGATGTCCTGCTTTCTGCATTCACCCCTACATGCTCATGCAACACACACTGGAGGGTTGTTCTCAGTCAGTGTTGCACCAAATGCTTGTGGGTGAAAGAAGCAATACTCTCAGCCTCCATGACAGATGGGACACAGATTTAAAGTATCCAGATTTAAAGTACCAAGCCTTCACTGAATTCTTTTGTTTGGTTTCTTCCCTCTCCCTCTTCCCCAGAGTGGAGATATAATTTAATAACCCAGTATGTAATTAGTAACACAGCTAAGGAGATTTTGGGTATACAAGTTGCATCATGGCAATGTTCCCTTGAGCAGAGCTCCTGCCATCCCTTTCAAGTCTGCTTGCTTCATCCCTGCCTTGGTTATTCACATGTCTTTGGAAATTCTCATGGCCCTGGTCACCAAACTGCATGACTCAGTAGAAAGCTTCTGGAGCAGGTCCCACCATTCTGCTTGTCCCTGCATTGCAAAGGTCTCCATGCTGCCAGTGAACAGTAAGTTGTCACTCCTGAATTTGTTCTCAGTCTGCCTGCCAGTGGGAAAAGAGCCTGGCACGCCCATGTGTACACAGACACAACTGAAATGCATGACACAACAAGGTGCTCAGAAAAGCCCTTTCTGAAAGCTTCTAATTGCAGTGTTCCTGGTTCTGCTTCTCTCTCCATGTTGCCCTAGTACAAATGCATGGAGTGAGATAGAGATGTTTTTCACTGCATTTCTACACACATGCAAAGGTTAGAACATCTCCATGCACAAAAATATTCAACAGCCCCTAAGGAGCTGTTGGGAGGTTTCACAGAATCACAGAATCACAGAATCATCTGGGTTGGAAAGGACCTTGAAGATCATCTAGTCCAACCATTAACCTAACACTGACAGTTCCCAACTACACCATATCTCTCAGCGCTATGTCGACCTTACTCTTAAACACCTCCAGGGATGGGGACTCCACCACCTCCCTGGGCAGCCCATTCCACTGCCTAATAACCCGTTCTGTAAAGAAATAATTCCTGACACATGTGCTGACTCAGCATCACAGTGGATGAGCTCTTACAGCCCCAGAAGATGAATGCAGAGATCCAGACCTCAAAACAAGCCCTGTTTACTACCAGTCACACGTGTATCCCCCAGGAAAAATACTGTACAACTCTTGATCTAACAATATTTTCTCTCTCTTCACCTTGCCAACTGGTTATTGTAAACCAGAAACCTGAGTCAACCTCTTTGTGCTCTTCTAAACGTACTTGTGCTTGCCCTCTTTTTTTTCCTTTGAAACCTATATCTCAGGTGCCCTTGAAAAAGATGTGCTGGGGGGCCCAGCTCTCTGGGTTCTGGGCCTGGTGTACAGATTGTAAAATATTATTGCTTTCCAAAATCAAATGTACAGCAGCCTTGTGGTTGCTCTACAGCATATCAAACTGACTGCTTTTACCAGATGTATATCTAGTGTCATCTGACATACCTTAGTATGTCCTCTTTGTCCTCCAGCCACCGGTATAAAAGGGCACAGATCTCTCCTAAGTCCTGTGACATATTTGCTGGGCCCATATGGACATCTTAAGACACCTCAGGGCATCTTAAATTGCCTCCTGTTGCCCTTGTGTGGACAACAGAAGTGAGCCCTGAAGCTCTGCTCCAAAAGACCTCTTGCTGTCTTCTCTCAATGGAAGGTTGGTTTCCATGTGGTGTCTGAAGCAGAAGATGAAACCCACCCTACACAACTGCGAATGTCTGTAGTCTGTTTACCTCTGTTCATTATTATTAAATGTGTTACAGGTCAGATAAATTCACTTCGGACGTGAAACTGTACCCAGAGTCCTCCCACACTGCTGCATTGACTTTAATTTCTTTAGAATAGGCTACATTTACTCAATTAGAGATTTATCTACTTTCATGCCACTGTGACTAAGCACAGAAATTGGTCTGCTGCTTCCACTGTTGCTCAGATGATGCATACCCCTAATAAAATCAGTCACTGAGAGCTTTGACACAGAACAAGGGAGGGCATAGTCAAATTTGATGTTATTTACTGTGAAAGGAAAACAATTTCATGCAGCTTCAATTAAGCTGTCATAGTCGTGGGAAAAAAGAGTCACATGTTCTTCTCCAAGTCAGAGAAAAAATCTTCAAGCACTGTCATCAGCAACAGAGCAAACTGGGAATCATTTTTTTCCTCCCGCTGGCTCTTTGATGCTTCTGTGAGATGGCAGCGTGGAAGCCTGGTGGAAACCTCTCTGCTTGCTGCAGATGGTAAATCAGATATCTTAAAACTGCAGCTGGAGTTGCGAATTTGGGAGAGCCAGTCTCCTGACTGAATTTTGATTATGTCAAATTGCATTTGTCACTCTTTAATATCCCAGGATTATTCCTTTCCAGGCTTGAGCTGGCTGCTTTATCAGCCACTGCAGACAGCGCATTAGCTAGTTTGAACTGCAGTTGCTTTCAGTCTGGGAATTTCCTTCTGCAAGGCATAATGAAAACATATTTATAGTAACAGAGTGTCAGATGGTACAACCAGACTCACATCTTCAGAAGACCAAGTCCGCTTTACCCTGTGGAGATTTATTCTTCCTTAGGGTATTGTGAGTACCTTTCTACCCTTCAATTAAAATATTAAGAATTGTGAATTCCAGCTCGACCACCCTTCCCTGACAGCAATGTCTTTCCTTTCAGTGACATGGTTTTGACCATTAGGACAGTGAGGCATTGGAAAAGGCTGCCCAGAGGGGTTGTGCAGTCTTCATCCCTGGAGACTTTCAAGACCCAACTGGACAAACCCCTAAGCAACCTGGTCTGACCTCAGAGCTGACCCTACACTGAGCAAGAGGTTGGACAAGAGAGCTTCCTTTCTGAAGTCCTTTCCAGCCTGAATTATTCCGTGAACCCTATGCCCTTGTTTTGTGAATGTTGTCCTGGAGCAACCTCCATCCAATCACCTCTCCCAACATCTCCTGACGTCCCTTTCCCCTTTTTCTCCCCCATGAAAGAGTAGCACACCTGAAGGGCCAGCGCCACATTCCCTCACAAGGGCTAGTATATGTGGAGAAAGAGACTTAGTGCTTGCCCTGGAGAATTCCCACTTTTGTTCAGACATTAGAGGTGACATTTTTGTCCCAAATAGCCAGCATTCGAGATCTTTATGAAGCAGGCAACAGGCAAGTGCAACCAGACTGAGCTCTCCTGAAGGAGGAGAAAGTAGGTCTCTCCTGTCCCAGTGATTGTCTTCCCCTCCAGCACAGGCTTTAAACACATAGGGACCTTCAAAGCAAGGACATTTTCCTAATGCCTCGCTTTTACTGCAACATCAGTAAGAGACCAATAACTGAAATTGCTCAGCAGCCACTGGGTCAGCTCATCAGCTGTTTATGGGGCTGGCTGTGAAATGTTTAATAGACTATCTTTAATAATCAGATCAATCAGCCAGGATGGCATCTACCTGCAGAATCAGCATCTCACAAGCCGTCACTCCGCGCCTGAGTAGAACAATAGCAGGAGAGTTTCTGGGTGGTCCCTCCTATAGGACATAGTAACCGATAGGAGGAAAAGCTGCCAAGCTTTGGGAAAGCACAGACCCTGCAGGAAGCTGTTGAAGTCTCTGTGGTGAATACACATGCCAGCTGAATTTATGTCCTGGGGTTGATGGGATTTATTACAGCAGTGGTACTGATTAGGTTCAGAAAAAGACAGTGGTGCAGCTCACATGCCTCCTTCATGGAGGAGGGGAAGGACCAACACGCCACACTCAAGGGTGAGTATCCCAGGGAAAGCAGGCGCATTTCTCATGGGCAGTGGGATAAGGAACTTGTAGTGAATGGAAAACTGTGAAGCACACCTTGGATTGTGGCTTTTCACCCTACCCTTCATAGTCTGTCCCCAGAGCTGTCTCAAACCTCAGCAACATCCCACAATGTCTGCACAGGAGGTGGGGTTTCCATAGCCAGCTCCATCACCATCTCGTCTTACTGAGTGATAAATCACCTCTCTGTAGAGATGAAGAGGTTATCGCAGGGACTTGCCAGTGACAAACTTAACAGACCATGCAGAGCCAGGGTTTTGGAATACCCTCCCAGTCCCCTGCTGTGCCATGCTACCTGGTTTCTGCACAGGCAACGGGCCAGTTGCAGCCACATCAGAGAAGCTGCAGACACATCAGAGCTAACCACAAGCCAGACCACTCGCAGCATACTGTCACACCGGGTTTTTAATGTGTGTTCCCCTCTATTCTGGCATTCCTTGTTTAAAATAGTAATGGATTTGGACTTGCCTGAAGTTCAGAGTTTTCCAGGACTCAGGTCTTCTCCTGCAATAGGGTGGCCCTGGGAACCATCCGCACTAGGAACATCACATCCTATTTTGTATCTTATCCATTATGTGCCTGTTCACACTGCCAGCTACATGCCAGTCCAAGCTGGACTTCTGTCTTGATGTACCTTCCCTGTACCCAGTGCCCAAAGACCAGCTAAGCCCACATCACAGAGTTCATGAGACACCTGCAAGAGGAACAGCATCAGCAGTCACTAAAGCCTCTTTCAATCCATCCAGCTGCAGTCATCCTGCACCTTGTGATGCTCATCCTGTTACTATCTGGAGCTATTTGCTCATCCTGCACTCTGTGCTTCATGCCTTCCCTCCAGTGAGCTATCACTCTCAGGCTGCCTCTGAAACAAGGCTATGAAGCAAAAGGAACCCAGATTTGCCCTCGCAGCTTCCTTCTGCTTTGACATTTATTTTACTTATTTGCCTTTAGCATCACATCATGTGACAACAAGCAATGTATAACTTGTCATCGGAGGGAGAGGGGAGATCACTCAGTAACATCCTCTTTTGTTTCACTCCAACTGAAAGCCACCCATGTGGATTTTAAGACTCTGCTAACTTCCATTCAGCTCTGCAAGCTATCAATCGCCTATGCCCATCTGAATATTGTTCTCTTTCTCAAAGAGGGAAATAATTGAAACAGAGGGGGGAAAAAAAAAAAAAAAAAAAAAGAAAGAAAGAAAGACTGAAGGGAGAACTACACAGTCTCAAAGGGATTCACTCAAAAACAAGCATCCCCTCCAGGACTTGGACTCAGTCCCAGACACGAGAGCAGGGACTGGAAGCCTACCACCCAACAGGACGGTGGCCTGGGTTTTGCAGCACCCTAAGAGGGATGCCGTGACTCTTGGACTGGTGAGCTTTGTTCTGTGATCCCAGGCTGCATCCCGAGGCATGGGAAGGGGGAAGACACAAGATGCTGGGGAAGCAACCAGATTTTAAGCCAGGGAAAGTAAGAGAAGTGGGAAGGTCTGTGTTGCCTAGTGTAGGAGGCTTAAAGAGTCCCTATCAAAGACTACACAGCCACAATCTCAGATGTTCATTAACACATTCTGCTAAATCATCATCATATGCTAACTGCCAGTAAAAGCACATAACATGCTACGCACCAGGAAAATAGATGGGCTGCGCAGCAGCTTCTTTTGACTCATCTTCCTCCAAGCCCAAGCAATGATGCTGGGATATCTCATCCTTGTATGATCTTCCCCCATGGTGGTCTGCTTTCTTTCGTCTCTCCATTTGCTGCTTCCTCCACTGAATGACAACAGTCTGAGCCTGACTTGGAAGTACTTCTTCAACCCTAGGTGGACTTCTGTGGAGCTCTCACAATAGGCACAACCTGTTTCTACATGTTCCTGATTGTTGTAATCCCAGCATCCATTGTCCAGGCAGGATTTTCTGTTATGATCAAAGGTGTGTGAAAATATTTGGTAAGAACCACATGTTGTTGGTGGAGCATCACAACTGTGTGTCCTGGGTGGCCACACAAGACTCCACTCACTCAGAGAATACTACCCATCCAGAAGGCAGGAGCTGGTACTCACCCAGAACATCATCCCTTACCCTGAAAGACTTTAAAAGTAGTATTTGCCTCATCTGCCTTTAAGGGAAGGATATAATTGTCTAAATAGGCACATAGTGCCAGTTGTGACATGTTGGGGTGTTTGCAACATCGACATGGGACTGTAGATATGGATGAAGACCAAAGGAGACCACTGCCTTTTTGGAGCCACAGCTGAAGGTCAAGAGGGATAAGGTGCTTGGATAACTCAAATGGCTCTAGATGCCTTCTTTTGGCAACAGAATCAAGCCCTGCATGTGTATGAGGTAACATCTTTCTCTCTGTCACTCAAGCTGGCCTCACCCTAAAGTCAGGGGAGGGAAACAGGCACTTCTAGAGTGCAATTAATTAGACCTTTTTCCAGACATAGACATTAGGATGCGACAAATTGTATTCTCCATTCTATTATTCCACTGACTCAAACTGTGGTAACTAGAAAGGGAGCAGGGCTCATAATCGTAAGAGGCCAGGAGAGGTCTAAGCAGAACTGACATCCTGGACTTCCAAAGGGCTGACTTTGTCTTGTTTAGGCACCTGCTTGAAAGGATACCTTGGGAGACGATCCTGAAGGGTATAGGGGTCCAGGAAGGCTGGGCACTCTTTAAGAAGGAAGTGTTTATGGCTCAGGAGCAGGCGGTCCCCAGGTGCTGTAAGAGAAGCCGGCGACAGAGAAGGCCCCCCTGGCTGAACAGGGAGCTTTGGTTGCAACTCAGGGAGAAAAGGAAAGTTTACAGCCTTTGGAAGAAGGGGCTAGCCACTCACAGTGATTACAAAGAGGCTGTGAGGTTATGCAGGGTGGAAATCAGGAGGTCTAAAGCCCAGCTGGAAATTACCCTGGCTTCAGCAGTCAAGGACAACAAGAAATGTTTCTATAAGTATGTCAACAGCAAAAGAAAGACCAGGGAGAGTCTCCATGCCCTGCTGGATGCAGGAGGAAACATGGTAACGAGTGATGAGGAGAAGGCTGAGGTGTTTAATGCCTTCTTTGCCTCAGTCTTTAATAACAAGACTAGTTGTACTGAGGGAATCCAGCCTCCTCAGCCAGAGGACAGAGACTGGGAGAACAACCCCCCCGCAATCCAGGAGACAGTCAGTGACCTACTGCATCACGTAGACACACACAAGTCTATGGGACCTGATGGGATACACCTGAGGGTGCTGAAGGAGCTGGCTGGGGTGCTCACCAAGCCGCTTTCCATCATTTACCAGCAGTCCTGGCTGACCAGGGAGGTCCCGACAGATTGGAAACTGGCCAATGTGACACCCATCTATAAGAAGGGTCAGAAGGACGATCTAGGAAATTACAGGCCTGTCAGCTTGACGTCGGTGCCTGGGAAGCTGATGGAGCAGCTCATCCAGAGTACCATCACACAACACATGCGGGACAACCAGATGATCAGGCCCAGTCAGCATGGGTTTATGAAAGGCAGGTCCTGCTTGACAAACCTGATCTCCTTCTACGACAGGGTGACCTGCTTATTGGATGAGGGAAAGGCTGTGGATGTAGTTTACCTTGACTTTAGTAAGGCCTTTGACACCGTTTCCCACAGCATTCTCCTGGCAAAACTGGCTGCTCATAGCTTGGATGACCACACACTTTGCTGGGTAAAAATCTGGCTGGATGGCTGGGCCCAAACAGTTGTGGTGGACAGAGTTAAATCCAGTTGGTGGCCGGTCACAAGTGGTGTCCCCCAGGGCTCGGTTTTGGGGCCTCTCCTGTTTAACATCTTTATTGATGATCTGGACGAGGGGATCGAGTGCACCCTCAGTAAGTTTGCAGATGACACCAAGTTGGGTGGGAGTGTTGATCTGCTCAAGGGTAGGGAGGCTCTGCAGAGAGATCTGGACAGGCTGGAGCGATGGGCTAAGGCCAACTGGAGGAGTTTCACTAAGGCCAAATGCTGGGTGCTGCACTTGGGCCACAACAACCCCCAGCAGCGCTACAGGCTTGGGGAGGAGTGGCTGGTGAGCTGCCAGTCAGAGAGGGACCTGGGGGTGTTGATTGACAGCTGGCTGAACAGGAGCCAGCAGTGTGCCCAGGTGGCCAAGAAGGCCAATGGCATCCTGGCCTGTATCAGCACTAGCGTGGCCAGCAGGGACAAGGAAGGGATCTTACCCCTGTACTCGGCACTGGTGAGGCCGCCCCTCGATGAGTGGGTTCAGTTTTGGGCCCCTCACTCCAAAAAGGCCATTGAATGACTCGAGCGTGTCCAGAGAAGGGCAACGGAGCTGGTGCAGGGTCTGGAGCACAGGTCTGATGGGGAGCGGCTGAGGGAACTGGGGGGGTTGAGTCTGGAGAAGAGGAGGCTGAGGGGAGACCTCATCGCCCTCTACAACTCCCTGAAAGGAGGGTGCAGAGAGGGGGGATGAGTCTCTTTAACACAGTAATGAGTGATAAGACAAGAGGGAATGGCCTCAAGTTGTGCCAGGGAAGGTTTAGACTGGATATTAGGAAGTATTTCTTTACAGAACAGCTTGTTAGGTGTTGGAATGGGCTGCCCAGGGAGGTGGTGGAGTCCCCATCCCTGGAGGTGTTTAAGAGTAGGGTCGACATAGCACTGAGGGATCTGGTGTAGTTGGGAACTGTCAGTGCTAGGTTAACGGTTGGACTAGATGATCTTCAAGGTCCTTTCCAACCTAGACGATTCTGTGATTCTGTGATCACTGATGGAAAGGTCTCTGTTGCATTTGTCTTCCTTTACTCCAACAAATACCATCCCCAACTTCTCAAACCAAGTCCTTAAGGAGAATCCCTTTTGCCATTCATTTCTGTGTCATTCCACACAGCACACAGCTACTGGCTCAGGACAGGTTTAGTTTCCAGAGATGTGATAGATGACCAGAACAGTGTTCAGATTTTCTCCCCTTCAATCAGCACCTTCTCTGCAAACCTCCACAGAAATCTACTTTCAAATTACAATGGTCCCAAATGTCATGATTCATTTTAAGATGAAGAAAACTTTTTCAGGATTCTGATTGGGAAAGGATAGGAGAAGGGGAGGGTTAAAATGCTGCTTGTTTGGTTTTTGGTTTCTATCACCAGAAATTCTGAGTTTAGGTCAACACAAGCCCCTTTTCCAGATGAAAACATGTTTGCAACCTGAGGAGTTCTCGAGCAGAGAGAGCAGCTTGTGTAGCCTAGTTCACCCGACATTTTATCATGGCTAAAGTCAATGGCTGGCATATCTGGTGCTAAAACAGAAAAGCCTGTTGCCAGGAATGTGCATGAAGAAATTTTTGTTCCTTGTAATAAAAATTTTTAAAGAAACCAAACCTCTGAAACTTCTCAAATGTCAGCTACACGGTAGAGGCTGCTGTACCACCATAAAACAGAGCAGGCTTCTCAGGAGATGGAAAACAGTTAAAACCAGGAGAAGTACATTTTACTCTCTCCCGCCAAAGGAAAACAATCTCAGCCTACAACAGATTTATTTTGGCAAACTGTTGTACAGTCAAAAAAAAAAAAAAAAAAAAAGAAAAAAGAAGTGGAATGATATACAGAGAAGACTTAAGTGGTTTTGAACAGTTCTACTTTCACCTTTGCCACTGCCTTCATGATGCTGGAAACCAGAAGTGTATCCCCCTCTCACTTCTCTTCTCCAGACTGAGGAGTCCCAGACTATTTTAGTCTCTCTTCATGGAGAAATGCATCCATCCTTTTGATCACTGTAGGTCTCTTCTTTATTTTTCTTCTTGCTTCACTGCATGTAGGTATGCTCTCATCCACTATAGAGACCAGAACCATGCACAGTGGCAGTGGCAGGATATCTCATAGCAGTAATTGAGGACATATAATCCACCCTCTACCTTATATTCCTCTCTCATCTGTCTATCATGGTCATGAAAGCCTCCAGTCATGGAGGTTTCTCTGTTTCCCCAGCTAGTCAGTTTAAGGTTTCACTTATTTATTGCTGTGAAGTGTTTCCTAGAGGCTGTCTGACCTCTTCTCCACTGCAGGTTTGGACTGTCACTTACCAGGAGACATGAGTACCAATTCATCCTTTCCATCTTTGCAGCTGCCTCCTAGGTGTTTGAAGACCATTTCCATGTGTCATTTCCATGTCACCCTTTCTATACAAACCAGCCCTTCAGCTTTTACTCTTACTTCAAGTTTCTAACTGTGTCCTGGGCTGCATCAAGAGAAGTGTGGCCAGCAGGTCAATGGAGGGGATTCTCCCCCTCTACTCCACTCTTGGGACACCCCACCTGCAGTACTGTGTCTAGTTTTAAACTGAATGAGGGCAGATTTAGATTAGATGTAGGGAAGAAATTCTTCCCTGTGAGGGTGGTGAGGCCCTGGCACAGGTTGCCCAGAGCAGCTGTGGCTGCCCCCTCCCTGGAAGGGTTCAAGGCCAGGTTGGACAGGGCTTTGGGCAACCCAGGCTAGTGGAAGGTGTCCCTGCCTGTGGCAGGGGGGTTGGAACTAGATGATCTTTAAGGTCTCTTCCAAACCAAACTGTTCTATGATTCTACGATTCTCTTCTTTGGGATCTTTTCTGGAGTAGGATGCTTCTCAGATTTGCAGTGTTGTGGATTCCAAGTATTGCCATATATTCCATATATTCTGTATAGTTTTGCGTTCTAAGTGTTCGCTTGCCCCAAGATGAAAATGGACTAAAATTACAGGAAACGCAATAAATAATCTCAACCCCCATTTTCCAGAATAGAAGTGATTGATATAGGGCAGTGGAGAAACCAGAGACATAGGGCCAACGGGCAGGAGAAAAAGTGACTCCATTAACCAGCTGGTTCAGCCTTGGGTGTCATGGACAGGGCAGGGATTTTCATTGCTGCAGACTCCATACCTCCACTGGAAAACTACAGTCTCAGTCCCCTCAGTGACCCAGTGTGCAGAAAACATCATGTCAACTCACCCCATCACCCGAAGAACAGAGACAGCCAAACACATCAGCCCAGCTGAGAGAGCATAGCTTTACTAATTAGACCACAGGACTAGGAAAATAGCAGAGGTTAATGATTTATCATTATTTCAGCATCTGCTGACTTCAGAAAGAAAACAACCCACTTCTTTCTTTTCATCATCGGACTTTGGGAGTGTTTTCCCATCACCTCCTTGTTGAGTTTCCCTCCTCTCCAGAGGAATCCACAACAGTAATAATTTATTTTGTTTCAAGCTGTTTTAGGGCTAGGAGCTTTCTGACACATTTAATTTTTTATCTTGTAAATAAGACACTTGGCAGCAAGTAAAGATCTGTAGCAGCCCATTTAAAAACAAAGCAAGAACAGCACATCTTACACAAGGGTGCAACATTTTAGACCTTTCTGCATTACCCACCAGCTGATGCAGCTTGTAAAACCAGGGCTGTCCCTCCACATGGCAGCACCAGCACTCAGCCTGGATCAGCATCACCCCTGAAGAGGAGCATTAAGGCGGAAGAGTTTCTGGTCCACACCAAGGCAGGCTCAAAAGCACTTCTGAACTGCACACAGCTTATAAATGTGACCCACCCTTGTCAGTGTGGGCCATTGTAATGATTGCAGGGTGAAGTCAACCTGAAAAGTCCTTCCAAAGGCAGGTGTCTGCCCGTGGGAGATCAAAGTGCGAATTGTCTCAGCAGGTTGGAAATATTACAGGCATTAGATTTTTCAGCAAACCTGTTCTCCTGAGCCAGTTCCTCGGTGGGTTCAGGGAGGGCCATTTCCCATCCTGCCTGCCTGTTGTAAATCTGGAGAAGTTCTGTTGGGTCAGGGAAGTTGTGTGCATGCACCAGCAGAGCTGCAGACCGAGCTTGCCAGACAGCTGTCTAGAGGAGGCTGCCAGACAAAGGGAGAGTTGAGGACATGACCTTGCACAGCATTTAAGGGAATACAAGAGAAAGAGCTAGAAGAGGTCCTTGCTTTTCACTTTGCTGAGATGGAGGTTTCCCTTCCACCATTCCTCTGCTTTATGCAAAAAAAGGTGACTTTGTTGGAAAGGCATCCAGAAGGATGCCCCCGACTGTATCCAGAAGAAGGCTGAGGCACCTGTGACTGGAGTCACTTCACCAGAAACTGAGCTCAGAGAGGTCTTTACCTTTAGGTAAAGGCATTCCCAGACATGCACATGAATATGCATGAATACTCCTGACTGCAATGCCGCTTCTTGGCTTCCCCTCCATGCTGTGCTGCAGAAGGAGTGCTGGTTGCAAAGCCCCATATGGCATCTTTTTGGGCAGGGGCAATTGATGCAAGCAACTGTATCAGGGAAGCTGTTGCTTTGTGAGCTGAGAGTGGGTTTGCTACTAATAAACAAGCACCAGGCACAGAGCATAACTTCTTCCCTCAGCTAGATTTTCTAGTAGAAATTTTTTTAAAAAGTACATTTGAGCCAAAGCAACACAGAGAAATTGTCTCCTAGGGCTCTGGACCTGAAGCCTACAAGGGATCATCTGGCTCCCGTCACCTGGTCCTTCATCCCTTCCTACAGATAACCAAACTAAAGGACATCCTTTGTAAATATTAAAGAAAACTACCCCTGTGTAAGCAGAGCGCTTGGAATATGCAATGGGTCTAGAGCCCAACAAAGGAACTATGGGGATATATTCTTTCACTGTCTCTAAACAGAGCCTAGAACATTTGATTAGACTTTTAGATGGGCAGGAAACTAGGAATGAGTAATACTGTCCTAGGAGAAGAAAATAGGAATTTTTCTTCTAAAGGAAGGGATGGTGATATAAATTTCTTTTTTTATTCTGCCCCAAATTCTCATCCTATTATTTGCATTTTTATAGCAATTCCTTTTTTCTCATGATTACAGATAATTAATTAATAGTGAATGAGACAATAGAGCAGGGACACCTAAGTAACTAAGAACATATTGGGGAAAGTGCAGGGTTTTGGTGGTGTACTTAAATTTTGCAATAACTTTCAGGTGGTCTCTTGTGCCACATCGTCTGGTGAAGGACTGGAGAAAGACTCAGTTTTGCTTCAAGGTCTTCAGACATTGGGGATAGCAGAGAAAATCCCCCATATCAAGCTGTAATCAATTACAACTCTAAACATTGAGTTCAGCTCTCCATTTCCTCTCATGGTTGCTTTGATGCATCAAGACAAGCAGCACATGTCCAAGGTCCAAGGTGACAACAGATTTGTTACAATAATCATTGATTTAATCACAGTTTGTAGGATCCTTGAATTACTTGATGACTGCTGTCATCAACTCCCATCATCTTCCCAGAGCTCTTCAAAGACGACACAAGTGATGTAAATAAAGGTCCGGTCAGATAGTGTCTGTAATAAATATCAACCATTACAAAAGATCCTTTATCTGAAATAGATATATATACCAAACCAACCAAAGATAGACTATTTATTTGGAAGATTTAATCTCTTTCCCTATTGACAAACTGTCAGACAGCACATCAAAATCTCTGCCAGTTCATCTGTTATTCATGAAATAATTTATGAGCACAGGACTCTCATCCACAGAGTGATTTTTTATTGCCACTTCATGAGAAGTATTCAGCATCTGACCTGTTTTGACTGGCATTATTGACTCCCTCCCCTCAACCCTGCTCTTACAATAAGTGGGCGTTAATATTTAGATTCAGACGAGATTGTAATGGCTGTCCATTAAAGCTTAGCAACCAGTTAAGGCTCTGCCTTGCCGGTATTGCAAAGAAACTACAGAAAAATATCTGTATTTTAACTCTTTTTATTGCCCCAAGTTCAGATTGCTGCATTTTGAGAGTGTCTCCTACTACATCATGACCTCCATTTAATCAGAAAGTTAGAAGAAAAAATTCAACCTTTACAACATTTCTTCATAGTGAATAGTATCTGCTTCCCCATGGTGGCTCACTGAATTTAATTAAACTGGTTCTGGAGGAAGAATATCAGGACCTGGTGCAATATAGTTACACAATCCGTTATATTCGCACTGAACCATATTCAACCCAGATGAAAGTCAATATTATTACTTTGAAGATGCAAGAGTACTCAGAGAACAGCCTAGGCTCTGCATATAGAAGACCTGGCCAGGCAACATCTGTAATATAGAACAGCTGTTCTAAAAAAATGTTTTGCTCGAAAGAAAGTGATGGAGCAAAGAGTGAATGCATTGAGCAGGGCCTGACTTGAAGTTGCTGCATTCGTCTACACAGAAGCCAAGAATCTTTCAAAATCGGTTTTGACTGGGAAATCACTGAACATTTTTGCTTATTCATAAAATGAACAAATTTCCTTAGGGCTTGGGACCCTTTGAGAAATGGCTTCTCCCGTTCCAAGCACTACTACAGGTAATTATAGTAATACAGCAGTTAAAAAAAATACACATCAATCATGTTTGAATAAAAGTATGTTAGTCCCCCTACAGTACACATCCAGGTTGTTCTGAACAGACCCAGAAATCAGCACTTTTCCCTCTAATTCTTTGGCCCCAATGTCATTGCAATCACAGGAGACAATGAAGGTTGATAATGGATAGATACATATCTCTAGGGCACATTCTCCATATCCATTCAGACAAAACAAAACTTAACCAAGAGTAAATGAAAAAAAGCTAAGTTTAAAGATACCCACATGAAGCAATAGTCTTGATATTTTACTACATAACGCCCCTTCTGGTTACACATTTACCATTCTGTGCACTTTTTCTCCATCCTGCATCCTTGCACACATTAACGTCAGTGAAAGAAGGGACTGATTTCCCATTGTAGTGAACTAGGAGTTGTTATTTACACTTGCACAGGATGAGCAGACAAAAGTCCTACTTGGAAGGCTGGGCCCTCCAGGGGTGACTGTGAAGGGTTGTACAATGCGTGAGATCTTGCCTGGCATCAAGAGCACTGTCCTTGCCTCTCCCCTGTACACCAGAAACACCCTTAGGAGCTAATCCTGCTGTCAAAATAACTTCTCCAGTCCTCAGGTTCCCTGCATCCATGAACAAACTTCTCAGGAGGGATCATGACATACAGAACTGGCATCCGGAAACCCATTAAACCCTCATTTTTGGTATATGGGGAGGGCCTCTCATGCTCTCACCATGTGGGTTTCTTTGTGCTTTGGGTTTGTTCTTTTGAGAGGTAAGCCCGTGCAAACCTCATGAATTTCCACAAGGTCGGGTTGCACATGGGTCGGGGCAACTCCAAGCACAAACACAGGCTGAGCGAGGAGTGAAATGAGAGCAGCCCTGCAAAGAAGGACTTGGGGGTATTAGTGGATGGAAAACTGACTGTGAGCCAGCAACGTGTGCTCGCAGCCCAGAAAGCCACCGTGTGCTGGGCTGCATCAAGACAAGTGTGGCCAGCAGGTCAAGGGAGGGGATTGTCCCCCTCTGCTCCACTCTCATGAAACCCCCCTGCAGTGCTGGGTCCAGCTCTGGGGACACCAACAGCAGAAGGACATGGACCTGCTCAAGTGGGTCCAGAGGAGGACACGAAGATGCTCAGGGGACTGGAGCACCTCCCTTGTGAGGACAGGCTGAGAGAGTTGGGGGGGTTCAGGTGGAGAAGAGAAGGCTCCGGGGAGACCTTAGAGCAGCCTCCCAGGACTGAAAGGGACTACAGGAAAGGGGGGGGGGGGGGGGGACTCTTTGTCAGGGAGTATAGGGATAGGATGAGGGGTAACGGTTTTAAACTGAAAAAGGGCAGATTTAGGTTAGATATAATGAAGAAATTCTTTCCTGTGAGGGTGGTGAGACACTGGAACAGTTGCCCAGAGCAGCTGTGGCTGCCCCCTCCCCGGAAGGGTTCAAGGCCAGGTTGGACGGGGCTTTGGGCAACCTGGGCTAGTGGAAGGTGTCCCTGCCCATGGCAGGGGGGTTGGAACTGGATGATCTTTAAGGTCCCTTCCAACCCAAACCATTCTAGGATTCTGTGATTCTATGAGTTTTCTAGGGTTAATAGGATGGAGGAATTCAGGCCATCCAGGCAGTCACAACTTCCTGAGGCTCTGAAGTGATGAAGTTGTCATGGCAGAAATGGGCTGGATTCAATACTCAGCTTCTCAACAGTCTGCGACCACAACAGAGTTGTTACCCAGACAGAGGAGAAAGCAGGGGATGAGTTGATCCCAGGCATGACCATGAAGGAGCAAGTGCAAGCATTGTGCATGACAGGTCCATTCTCCCTCCCACTATTAGCTTTTCCTACACATTTTCTAAACCAAAATAAACGTAGAACTGGAAGAACACAACTTCTGTAAGACCTCAGTGTCTGAATGTTTCTCCAAGTTGATCCTGGTCACCCTACACCTCTAACACAGTTGCTGGGTCAGGGTCTTAGTGCTCTTAACTTAGATGGGGAAAGGTCCAGAGCAGAAAATGCAGGAGGTCCAGAGCAGAAAATGCAGCTACAGACTGCTTCCTCAATGTTACATGCACACTGGCTGTGTCTGTGACAGCAAACAAGCAAGGTACAGACTTGAATGCTATCATCTCACACACCTCTGTACTGCTTGACTGGCCACACTGAGACCCCAAATTATGCCAGGAATTGTCTGCTAAAAACATAACTAAATAAATCAATAAAACCATGCCAATAAAACCATACCAGGGGCATGCATGGATCATCACACGTGTATTGGGTTTGCATGGCAAGGTTTTGGTAAAGGGGGTGCTACAGGGGTGGATTCTGGGATAAGCTGCTAGAAGCTTCCCCCATGTTCGATGGAGCCAATGCCAGCTGGCTGCAAGAAGGACCTGCTGCTGGCCAAGGCCGAGCCCATCAGCAACAGTGGTAGCTCCTCTGGGATAACGTATTTAAGAAGTAGGGAAAAAAACTGTGTGATTGCAGCCAGAGAGAAAAGTGAGAATATGTGACAGAAACAACTCTTCAGGTGCCAAGGTCAGTGAAGAAGGAGGAGGAGGAGGTGCTCCAGGCACCGGAACAGAGATTCCCCTGCAGCCTGTGGTGAAGACCATGGTGAGGCAGGCTATGCCCCTGCAGCCCATGGGGGTTAACGGGGGAGACTGTGACCCCATGGGAAGCCTGCACTGGAGCAGACTCCTGGCAGGAGCTGTGGACCCATGGAGAGAGGAGCCCATACTGGAGGAGGTTTGCTGGCAGGACTTGTGACCCCATGGGGGGCCCACGTTGGAGCAGTCTGATGCTGAAGGACTGCAGACTGTGGGAAGGACTCATGTTGGGGAAGTTCATGGAGGACTGTCTCCCATGGGAGGGACTCCACGCTGGAGCAAGGAAACGGTGAAAAGAGTCCTCCCCCTGGGGAAGAAGAAGTCAGAGAGGGAAGCCAGTCAGAGAGGGAGCTGGGAGTGTTGATTGATAGCGGGATGAACATGAGCCAGCAGTGTGCCCAGGTGGCCAAGAAGGCCAATGGCATCCTGGCTTGCATCAGAAATAGTGTGGCCAGCAGGGACAGAGAAGTGATCTTACCCCTGTGCTCGGCACTGGTGAGGCCGCCCCTCGATGAGTGGGTTCAGTTTTGGGCCCCTCACTCCAAAAAGGCCATTGAATGACTCGAGCGTGTCCAGAGAAGGGCAACGGAGCTGGTGCAGGGTCTGGAGCACAGGTCTGATGGGGAGCAGCTGAGGGAACTGGGGGGGTTGAGTCTGGAGAAGAGGAGGCTGAGGGGAGACCTCATCGCCCTCTACAACTCCCTGAAAGGAGGGTGCAGAGAGCTGGGGATGAGCCTCTTTAACAAAGTAATGAGTGATAAGACAAGAGGGAATGGCCTCAAGTTGTGCCAGGGAAGGTTTAGACTGGATATTAGGAAGTATTTCTTTACAGAACGGGTAGTCAGGCATTGGAATGGGCTGCCCAGGGAGGTGGTGGAGTCCCCATCCCTGGAGGTGTTTAAGAGTAAGGTTGACTTAGTGCTTAGGGATATGCTGCAGTTGGGAACTGTCAGTGTTAGGTCAATGGTTGGACTGGATGATCTTCAAGGTCTTTTCCAACGTAGACAATTCTGTGATTCTGTGAAGAAGTGGCAGAGACAACAGGTGATGAACTGACTGCAACCCCCATTCCCCATCCCCCTTCACCACTGGCAGGGAGGAGGTAGAGAAAATGTGAGTAAAGCTGAGGATGGGAAGAAGGGAGGGCTGGGGGGAAGGTGTCTTCAGATCTAGTTTTAATTCTCATTATCCTACTGTGATTTGATTGCTAATAAAATTAAATTAATTTTCCCCAAGTTGAGTCTGTTTTGCCCGTCACAGTAATTGGTGAGTGATCTCTCCCTGTCCTTATCTCGACCCATGAGCCTTTCATTATATTTTCTCTCCCCTGTCCAGCTGAGGAGGGGAGGGATAGAGCAGCTTTGGTGGGCACCTGGTGTCCAGCCAAGGTCAAACCACCACAACAGGTCAGGAGTGGAGCCCATGATATTTTGCCACCATAGGCACAGCTTTGGAGAGGCAAACAGCAACTCAGCTGTGCAGAAGCTTCCCTCTTCAACAAGCTCTTCAAAAACCACAGGGAAGAAGCCCCAGGAGATGGGAAACAAGGAGCCACATTTGCAATAGAGGCAGCAAAGAGCTGCAGAGCCACTTCAATTTAATTTTCACCCCGAACTACACCACTCTCACTCTGCCCATGGTCAGCAACCACAGCAGCAAGGGCATGTTTTGCAGCTTTTCCACTCAGTGAAGCAAACCAGGGAGGCACTTCATGGAAATCTCCTGACTATCCCATTGTGCGTCTCCATCAGCCATGTTCAACAGGTCATTGCAGAGAAATAATCAGTGGAAACAGCTGCTGTCCACTCTTTAAAACGACCAAGATAAATAACGCACATTTATTTCTGGTGTTGTTTGGCTTTTATTGCCTCCTCTATTAAAAATAGCTTGACTCTGTATTGGATTTTTCATTTAAGATATCCCCCATGATTAGCTGTTTGAATTCATGTCCCATGGCAGAATCACTGTCTAGAGAGAAAACAGATCAGTAAAAAATATTTGCTCATGAGTACAGTGATTTATTAAAGACTACTATAAGCTGGCACAAATATTTTCTGCAGATAGTAGTCAAACTTTAGCTGTGGGGTTTGATGGTTTTTCGCATGATCCACTGTACAAGCAAAAGATTACAATTAAGAGTAATGAATATTGTACCATTGGCTCTGAATGCAATTAACTCTTTACCCGCCTTTCTTCATTTACAGATGCAGACGCTGAGGTTCAAAAAGCAACGTGTTCTTTCCCTCACTGACACAGAGCTGGATTCAACCACCGTGACTCCTCATGCCGGAGTCATTTAGCAAAACTGTGAAGCGCTGCTCTGTCAGAGCATGGGGCTGCTGAGTCAGCACTTCTTTGAGAGATTTAGTTTAATTATCAAGCGGGTTCCTGGAGTGGAGATGATGACACACTCATCCAGAGGTCAAAGTGAGACATTTCTGTCATGGAAAAAGAGCATATGGAAAAATATCACAGAGCATCGTTTCCAGTGCATTAAATCCAGAGCAAAGAACTAAATCCAGAGCAGTGCAATCCTGCCCACTGTCTCTAAGTCCTGATTTTAGACAACTTGAGGGTCATCAGCAGACCTGTTCTCCCATTTAATGCACCAAAATGGCAAAAAGAAGTGTTTAGCTCTGTCCCAATTCCCATCTTGTGCCACTGTTGAGGGGGTGGGGATGATCATAGAGTCCAGGAAACCCGGACTGCTGTGGCCAAGGAAGATGTTCAGAGGGTTGCTGTCAGCCTGTCCGTCTGCTGGTGTCTGATAGTGGAGATTCTGTCACTCCTGCTGCTGGAGGCACCCTTGGGGCATTCTGAAGAGCTCTAAAATGGTTTTCTTCCCCTCCAATTAATTAAACAGCTATCTATGGCATCCAGAGCAGCAACATTTTTTATCTAGCATGTCACAGCAGCCATCTGTCCTTCCTCCCTGAAGCCATAGGAACTTGTCCTGTTACAGATAGGGTAATGCAATCACAGAGACGGTATCGCTCGATTGGATAAACCATTGCTGCCCTGTGTTTTGGCTCCTCCCTCCTTTTCTGCTCTCTCAGTCCCTTCTGCTCATTCTAGAAGATTTCTCCTTATTCTAATTGCTATTCCTGGTTTCTCTACTTTCTCTCGTCTCCTTTTTCTTATTCACTTTTTTCCCACTTCATTAAGGTATTTCATCCTACACTCTTCTAGTTCCTACTGGCACTTCCCAATTCACCTCCACTGTCAATGCACATCTCTACACTCCCAACACCTCTTTTCCCCACTCAGCTTCTCTGGGCAATTTCTTTCCCATATTCCTTGAGTCACACAGTGCAACCTCCCAGGGGTTCCTCTTCACCCTGGGGAGAGGGGGCGAATATTAATTCTTATATGGAGCAAAGCCAAAAGCATGATAACCTGGCTGACTGTAGGCAAGGGTCTCCATTGCCTATAGGAAGGGCCTAGCACTATTTTAGATGACCTGGGGCATCTTGCCTTTTTTCCATCTCCTGCTGCAGAAAGGTGTCTCCCCTAAGTCCTACATCATGGTGGTTTATTTCAGCTGATCTTGTGTCTGAAGATGAAGACTAAAACCAGGAGTATTCAGGTTCCTGTAATGGTTCATTTCTATCCTTGCCCATCTCAACTCAGGTGCTCGAAGGGCTGAGAGCATGTAGGGAGTGACTGTGTGAGTTATGAAGTTAGGAAGACTGGTGTTCCCACATCACATACTATTACCCCCAGCACTTAGTAATAGTTCTCCCAAATACCTAATTTCTGGTGTCACTGACTACATGACTACATGTACATTTTATTTTCTTAGGTCAAAGTCTCCCGTCACTTTTAAGGCTATTTTTCATCCTCATTCACATGCTAAAAGGCTTTAAAAAAGGTGTACTACAAGCGTAATATCCTTCAGGTAGGTTAAGAACATCATTCACAAATATTATTTAAATATAAAGAGGAGATGGAAGACCTGACTCAAGAGACTTTGAACATCAAGACTAAGAGCCTGGGTTTATTGCCAACAATCTCTCTGAGCAAGTGGTGGCTTTGGAAAAAGACTTGAGTGTCTATTCTCTCCCATTGTGAATTAGAGACGTGGTGTCTTGGTGGTGCTTTTGAAACCATTAAGTTGTATGTAAATATGATGCCTTGCTAAGAACAGTGTGAAGGGGAGAAGAAAAGCCTGGAGAGGATGTACAGATGGACAACATCCTTCCAAGGTTGATTCATCAGCACAGCCTAATTGAAAGAAGTGTTCAAAAGATCTCAGCTCACAACAAACGTGCATAGAATTCAGTACATCCCCATGTAGTGAGTTAAATGGCCTTTTTATGTTAACAACTTGTTTATTTATACATGTTATAGTAAGGCTTAAATTGCCCAGTACAATGAGACTGTCAATATACCTGAAATCCATTACAGACAGGAACACCAGCAGTGAGGTCCTGGGCTCCCCATGTCAAATTAAATGGTCAGTACACTGAAATCTTTAACAAAAAACCAAAACACAGCCTGAGTTAGGCCAACCAATTTTTTTCATTCTTGGAAAGAGATGCTGAGAAATTGAAGAGATGTTTCAGTGAAGAAACAATGGCCTTTGGGCAAATTCCTCCACATCCTGACCCTTTCCTTAGACACATTTCAATCAATCTGCAGCTTCTGATGTAAAATTCTGCTTGGAATTCCCCTGCAGGTCTGATAGAGAGAATCAATCACCCAGCTGGTGAAAAGACAGTAACATCCTCTCCATTTTATACATTAAGAATACAGAAAAAGGGAGATTAAATCTGTATTTACTTTGGCTGTTAAGACTAGTCTTGATTTTGACATGTAGAGCATAGGGACCCACTGCTGTGGGTTCATACTCAGGTAGGTGTCTTGTGCTGGTAACAATGGTAAAACCAAACACCTGCTGGGAAACCTCTGCCTGACTCCTCCAGCCTCCAGGCAAAGACTCATCTACATTACAAGTAGACCCAAAATAGTCTTGACCTCTCTAGGCTGGCTCTAATGGAGCTGAAAGGTTTTGGGGACTGAGCAAGCACTCAAGTCTGAATTTAGGGTTTTAACAATTTAAAATCAGGGGAAGACAATTTCAACATATGTTTCAAAGGGGGTTAGCATTCCCCCACACTTCTGCTATCAGCTTTCTCAGCTACTGCAACAGTAAAAATCATATCCAGACGGCAGAGGAAATCATGCTGATCTTTGTGTGCTGGACCTTAATTCACATGAAGTGTGAAGTTAGGTGCAGAAAGGTGGTCATGAACTTAGTTTCTCAAGAAGCAAGGAAAATACTTCTGGAAAAATATTGATAATGGGAAAAGAAAGGAGAGAATGTTGAAACAGGAAAGAAAGGGAGACTTGGAGAAGGAAGGTGAAACATGATCAATTAAAATTTCCCCAGAGAGCCCCAACCACTCTTTCCGTGGGGTAGAAATTGGAGCTGGAGGCTGCCTATTATCTTGCAAGCCTTGGCTTTCCTTCAGCTCCCTCTATGCAGCCCTTTTCCAATTTATTGCACTTGTGGAACTGATTAGTCCAGAGAGGAACAACCATCTTGAAAAGGGTTATTTGAAACTCCAGCAATTATCACTTTATTCTGAATTCCTCTATGACTCCAAAAGGGCAATTGCAGGTCTCAGTGTAGGGAAGAAGCATTGCATATACTAATAGCATCAACACAAAGCAGTCTCACCGGGTGATATGGTTCAGTGGTTTGGGCACAGAGAAGAAAAAAGGAAAGTCATTTTACTAGGAATAAGACTGGAAGTGCAGAGGTATGATAAGTACATATGGAGCTTTAAAAACATAACCCAGTGCTTCTGCTGAAAGCAAGCCTTGGCTCTAGAGCTTGGGCTGTTAGTGGCACACATGGCTGACACTGCACATGTACCATCACTTTGGAGTTGTAAATTCCAGGTGTCATGAAATGCACCTCCTTTCCTTTGTTGTGAAGAATTTTGGGACTGAAAACCCTGAGAATGAGGAAGGCAAAGGAAGTAAAGATGAACCACAAGACTCCAGCAGACACACCATTCGTGGTCCATGGGCAGCACTGTACAGAGTATCTCAAGCCAGCAGTAGTTCTGGGGACCACAAAGATACCACCTGTAGCCACCCAACTTTGTCTGACAATATGTCTAAGGTGAGGGGAGCCAGGGGCAATTCTGGTCACCTCCTATCCACATCTGCTGGGTCTTAACTTGCCATACCATTTCAGAAAATAGCTACAATCCATGAATAAGGATGTTATGATAGGTTATTCAAATATAGACTGGCTCTTTAGTTGTTCTGGTGTTAACACCGGTCTGCAGGATTCAGTCAGAAGGTTTTCCTTCTCCACAGTATTACTCTGTGTTTTTCTGTCTGCATGCCCTCTGTAAAACCATTTATATTCCAGCATGAGAAACAAGCCTGTAGCCAAAGTTAGAAATTATCATTTTACTTCCTTCACTGAGGGGGAAGCAGAGGTGAGAGAGCTCTGGCCCTCATTGCTATTGGCAGACAGAGTGTTGCTCTGAGTATCAAAATTCAGAATAAAAGCAAAATTTAAAGGTGGAAAAAAAGGAAAGGGGGAGACAAAAAATGCCCATGATTGACTGGAGTGATAAAAATCAACCCAAGTTAATTTGAAATTTGGCCTGACTCCATGTCACGCCTGCTCAAAAATTCACCCTGGATTCACTCCAGACCCAGCCCGGCTTTGTTTGAAGTGCAACCCAGTCCTGCCCAGGATTTGACCAGATTAATGTGGAACTGCACAAATTGGCCCTGGATCCCTCGGGTTTTGGCCCAGGTTCCACTCAAAAGCAGCTCTGATCTCCAAGGGCCTGGGGGAGGCTACTGGGTAGAGGGTTGCTCAGAGAGGAGGCATCAGGTTCACCTGCTGCTAGCCAAAATAATGAGCCCTATCCAGTTTTATTTTCATCAGAGCGGGTAACAGAGAGGCATTTTCATTTTTTTTTTTTAATGGAAGATAAAGGGAAGGGAGTAGGTTTCAATCCCCACATGGCAAAATGATGACATATGCCTTTACAAGAAGTTAATTATTTTCACAAAGTCTCACATGCTTTCCATTGGCACTGCTCTGGGCTCTGCCTTTCTGCTCTTTGAATTGCCGTGCCTCCTTGATTAATTCTGTCACAAGTGAGCACAGCTCCAAGCAGGGGAAGTTAAACGGCTGGATTTCATAAACACTTTCGCAGGCCCACAAATCTTTTGCTGGAGCTCAAAGGGAAATTAATTTGTTACATAAATCTTAGGATAAACGCCATGTTTGGGAGGCTTCCTGGTTTCGTTTTATGAAACAGGGCTGGGCAGAATCACAGGTTGGTCTCGTGGGATGAAGGCTTGTTGTGGAAAGCCGTAAGCCATTCTAATTGCATTAAAACACCTGCCTTCAAAAAACCATCAGAGCTACAGGATCAAACACTTAAAATTTAGGAAATGCCAGAACTAAAGTCACCATGCAATAATGCTGGACAAATAGGGATTTTTTTTTTTTTTTTTTTTTGCTTTGCTTGCCAAAGCTAAAAAAAAGATTAGCTTCAAATGAAAACAGATTATTTAACTGGGGGAAGGGATTGGAATCAATCCCTTGAAATGAAATGGATTAATGATATTAAAAATAAAAGTCTTAATGTCTTCATCTGGGATCAGCTTGGAACACAAATGAACGTATTGCAGAGTTATCCTCTCAAACAGATGTCTAGATTCAGCTTTGAAACCGAAGCATTTCTTCCTCCTGATATTTTCTGTTTGAAATGGCTGAAAAATCTTCAGAATTTTTATTTGTTCAGCGCAAGTCCCGTGCTTCATCTTCCATTCACTCACATACACCCACACAAACTGTAGTTTCCAACCAATTTGCTATTTACATCCCAAAGACATGTGGTTTTAATTGCCAGCATCTATCTTCTGTGCAAGCATGCACCACAGCTTAATTGAATAAGATGATTGTAGGCTCCTCTGCCCCAACATTTGGGGCTCATCACCTATTTTTTGCATAGGATGGATAGTGCTTGTTAGAGAAAAAACTGTTAAAAGTGTGCTTTCTTCTCCTTGTTTGCTGTTGTGACCCATATTTTTGTCACTGACCCATCCCTACTCTGAAGATTGAATAGTTTGTTTTTCCTGGCATCCCTGCAGCACTTGTTACACTGATGCCTGCACGCTCTCAAAATGGGAATCCACCATTGCAACACTCAGAAGCAGAAAGGATGCCACTGCAACATCCTAGAAAAACAATATCAAGTAAGCCTGAGAGTATCTGCTAGCTTGCAGCAGATGAGAAAGGGACATCTACAGGTGCTTCAGGAAGGATTTCTCTCTGAAATTTAGATACCTTAAATTTAGCTGTCAAATCAGTTCTTACAGTTTCCCTCTGCAATCAGTCAGCTATTCCAGAGGACAATCATACTGTTTCTGTGAGAAATATATCCTATGATGAAAACAAAGACATCAGGACATGCCTATTTTCTCCAGTAACATGGTCAGAGCAGGCCCAGCTCCAACTCAGATGTCCAGCTTGGGGAAGATGAATATCCTCCCCCAGGGTCTTTTATTTCAGAGCACTTAGCTCTATGTAATGCTTTTTGATGTTCAAGGCACAGCACCCATCAACTGCAGCTGTGATCCTTCGGCAGTTTTGCAAACCAGCCCCTCTTATTTCAGATCAGGCATTTGGATTTCTTAGTGCCTAAAATCAGGTGAAAGGATCAGACAGAACTTAGTGTCCATTTAACAATGGTCTATGGTTAGAGAGCACAGATGTGGGAATATTCAGCATAACACAGGATCATCTCTCCTCTTTCGGTAAGCTTTTGCCTTGTCACAGACTCATCATAGAACCCTGGAATGGTTTGGGTTGGAAGGGACTTCAAACATCATCCAGTTCCAGCCCCCTGCCACGGGCAGGGACACCTTCCACTAGCCCAGGTTGCCTAAAGCCCCGTCCAACCTGGCCTTGAACCCTTCCAGGGAGGGGGCAGCCACAGCTTCTCTGGGCAACCTGTGCCAGGGCCTCACCACCCTCACAGGGAAGAATTTCTTCCTTACATCTAGTCTGAATCTACCCTCTTTCAGTTTAAAACCGTTATCCTTGTCCCATCCCTACACCCCTGATCAGGAGTCCCTCCCCACCTTTCCTGCAGCCCCTTTCAGTCCTGGGAGGCCGCTCTAAGGTCTCCCCGGAGCCTTCTCTTCTTCAGGATAAACAACCCCAACTGTCTCAGCCTGTCCTCATAGGACCATCCATCCCTTCCATCTCCTGCAACAAACAAGGCAGAGGTGATGGGATAACAGCCCTGTCCTTCCCCAAATACCTAGTGTGATCAATATTTTCCAGATGTCTACAGGACAATCAGCACTTGAATCCATGGCTTTCCTGACCTTTGGGTATGCAGTCTTTCCATCTCCCTGTCCTGATCCCCAAGAAAGACCTATAAAGAATCCCTTAGAATGAGCCTCAGAGCTTAAATTCATAAGCCCATTAAGTATAACAAGTTCACACGCACACATATATGTATACATGCACATTAATATCAGTTTAGGGCATGGTTTCATAATATCCTTGTTTCATATTGCCTCAGTCCTCTGGTCCTTAAGACCAGAGCCTCTCTGCATTAAGAGATGTCATTATATAGCCTAGAATTGCAGAATAATTTAAATTTGAAAGGAGCTGTGGAGGTCATCCAATCCAACCCCTTGCCCAGAGCTGGACATGCTATCAAAGATATTTCAGGCAGCAGTTCTTGCTTCAAAGAGTCTATGTAGTGAAGACAAGACAGGAGAGAAAGGAAGTATCGTCCCCTACACACAGAGCAGGAACATGGGTGAACACTGTGACCTGCCTGCAGGTCCACTGCCCAACTAGAGGGGAAATGCCAGTGCATCATCCTATTTATAAAATTCTCCATTTATCATGCAGAAGATAAGGTTGGAACACAGCCAGACTGCCTGTCTTTCATTACATAGGCAAGGACAGCTTAGTAGGTAAAAATTATATATTTTATTAGACCTAAGAATATAGCCAGAAAAAGGTGAATTTACAGATACAGGAAGCCTTTTTTAGATCTGGAAAAGCAACAAATGTCACAGCTAAATTCAAGCTGACAGCTCAGTTTAAAGAGCTATGGATCCCTTAGACTATCTAACAGAAAAGATAGTACCTGCTAAGAAGGGAGCATGATGGGGAGAGGTGGCAGCTGGTTATCTTCCTTGAGGAAGGAAGACACAAGGAATTCATTGTGCATGGAGCAAAGAGCATTTGATGGGGGAGGAAGGAGATTACATGTCAAACTGCAAAGCTTTGTGCCCAGATTCTTCATGAGAAGATATTTTACATCAAGGCTCAGGATAGAGGTCAGAGTCCATGCATTCTTGAGTGAGAAATGTTCCCTCAAAGGTCACAGGTAATTTCTGTCCCCTCTTGATGTAGTTGGCTCATTTTCCTGCCTGTCACCACACATGCTCCAAAGACAGTCTTGCCTTCAAATGGCCATTCTGCCTCCCTGCAGACCATGGCCTTATGCCATGTATATGGTCATTAGGATTTGGGGTTTGCCCCCATGTGCTTCACAGTACCATTTCTCCAGATGTCCAAGGCAGGAAGATTCAGGTGGTTCCACTCCTTTGTTGACATCAGTGGGAACTGATGACCTTTAGGGTGGTGTCTTCCCTACACCAGGACTTGATGAAGGCCATCAGAAAGCTTAGATCACTACTTGAAAGCAATTCAGCCTCTTGGCGGGGGGATTTCCTTCCACCATAGACTGCAAGGGCAATAAATATTTTTACAGCTACAGTACGTTGAATGACTCCAACCAGAAGAGACCATGTGATCTCCTAAGCAGACCCAAACAAGCAAATAATCATCTTTTTAGAGAACAAAAGGTCAAAGGGAGGCAGGGATGTGAAATCTTCGCCTGAAAAAATAGCCCTTCATCATGAAAGAGTCAGGGCAGCGCACACTAAGACGTCACACATGTTGGGAGGGAATAGCCTTTCCAACACAAAAAATGATGTTCTCTATCACATGGAAACAATAGCTCAGTCCCATGTGAAGGCATCTGTTTCAGTTCATGTGAACAAGATTTTTCTCACTCTCCATGGCTTCAACACATGAATGCTCTGGGGGTCTTTGGTTTTTCACTTGTTTCTTTGCTGGTGAGAGCACCTTGCAACACGAACAGAACTACCCATATTGCACACCTGACACGGATGCTTCAGCAGCAACCAGGATCCACTCTTTGGTCTAGGAAGTCTTGACCCTCCTGCCTTACCCCCTTGTCTAGTCTTGGGAACTCTAGGTCCCCACCTGCTAACAGAAGATTTCTCCCTTCCCCAGGAGTCTTGGAAATAAAACCTAAAATCAAGCAAAATGCTACACCTTGCAACAATTCCCACATTTTTAGCATGTTTAACAATAACATTTCCTGGCAGTCATGTGAGCCAGCTGGAACAAGAGACACCTCGTAACCAGAAAGCTGAGGACAGCTTGATTGTCTGTTTGCTATTAATATTTTTTTTGTTGTTTCACAAGGAAGGGTGGGGATAGGAATGCTGTATTTATCAGCCTGCTGATGGTCCTGGCTTGGATTGTTCGCCTCCCACAGGCTTCACACTTCAGCAGACAGTGAAATGCCTCAGTTGTGTACCTGTTTCCTTTTGCAATGCCTTCAGCAGGGAAAGCGTCAGCTTTCTGATCCCTGTTATGACCAGGTGTTACCTTGGACACACACAGCTAGTGGCATGTCCAGTGTCCCCACAAGATTAGCTGCTGCCAGTGTGGCATTGGGACCCTTGATGTCCCCCCACTGCAGTAGAAAGGAGGATATGGTTTGGCTGAATCAGATTTCAGGAGCTACATCTGTCTCCTTTCTTCCCACCACTGGGATTCAAGTGCATGAAGCCGCCGTTCATCCAGTACATCCACATGATGTAATGAAGCCCAGAAGCTGAGCTCGTGAGAAAAGTTGTGTCAAGCACCACAGTCTGACATCCTTCTTTATCAGAGGGCAGCAGAGAGGTCCTCTCCCTGGAGGTGTGTGTTGAGGGAGAGGAGTGTAGGCGAGGAGAGAAAGAAAGCCTGTAATGTTGGCTGATCGTTTCCCTCTGTGTGTACGCAGAGTGACCTGCTAATTCTGGAAGATGTTACACAAAAGTGTCTGGTGCTGGGTTTCTGTCTTGCCATGACATCCTCACCTCTCCTGGCTCTGGATTCATCCCACCCATTACACACCCACCAGACGAGCCGTGGTCAGAGCAGCCCTTAAGAGAGCAGAGCAGTCAGTTCACACAGTGGTTGAAAGTACATTCAGAGGACAACTGACTGTTAAGTTACGTCAGCTCAAGATATGCTAAAGTACCCTTCGTTACAGGGGATAAACCTCACTAGATATCCAGTCTTTGGGGAATATCTTTTTCTGGATCCAAGCAAGACCTTGACAGCCTCCTTCCAGGTATGTTGCGCCACCATCCAAAAAAAAAAGAAGGAAAGAATAATACATGTCCAAAGGTGTCTGAAGATGAGTCCTTATCTGGATATAGCAATGCAATTCCATCCTGTGTTTGTAAAGTCAATGGTGTTTGTAAAGCAAACACTAACCACATGCTTCAAGGAAAGCATCACGAACTCATTCACGTAGTAAAGCCACCCACCGGGGCAGATAAACGTCAACCCCAGCTGGAGAAACAAAGACACAGGAGTTAATGAAAGAACCTACATCTGGGTTGCAATCCTGGTTGTGGGCACCATCTCCACATCTCCAGCAAAGACTTCTCTGCTGGACATTTTCCCTCTGGGCTGAGACTCTCTGGGCAGCCCAAGGGTATGGGCTTCCTGCACTCACCACAAGCCTTCTGCTCATCCCAGGTTTAAGCATTTAGACTGAACTCTGCTTTGTTTTCTTCTGGAAGGAGGTCAAGAGAAAAGAAGGGGAGAGATTAGCATACTTATTGTGAAATACTAAGAAATTAACTCAGAAGCAATACCAGTGAGAGAACCAGATGAAAGAGAGAAGGAACTGTGTTATTACAACTCACAAGATGCTTTGGCCCTGCAGGAAAGCAGAGTAATGACATCACATCCCATGAATTCCTTCTTGCTGATTATTTATTTGCAAACACATTTTCTGGCCAAGATAAAGCTGGTTGACAAATGGAATCAATACCCTGACCCCAAATGACTCAGAAATATGTGGGTAAAAATACAGTTTTGTTTAAAAACAACTGCATTTATTTTGGGACAGTGGCTGTCATGTTGAACAGCACTGAAGGTTTCACAACACAGATGAGCAGAGAAGCCATATGTTAATAATAACCATTAACTCTGTAGAGCTTTGTTCAGTCCACAGAGTGGCCTGGAGGAAGACATGTAGCATGTGAGAGACCATGCAACTGAGGCACAGAGTGGGAAAGGAGTTTGCCCAAGACCACACATTCTGGAAATAGTCACTTTTCTGCCCTCCAGGGCAAGTGGTTGAATTCAACCAGTAGTGATTGCTTATGAAAATCCCATTTTTAATTAAAAGCAGGCACAAATTTGCCGTTGATACTATTAGCTGGGTTGTTCCAGCCATGGTGATCCAGAAATGCAGCACATGACAAGCTTTAAGCAGCAAGGTAATTTCTTTTAGTAGACAAAAGTCAGATAAGCTTCCCTGTCTGTGAGTGTTTCTCTCCACCTCAATGAAAAAAACCCATGGAAAATACCCATTTTGATCAAAATCAGCTTTTGTTTCTCTTTCACCAAAAACTTCACAAGTGAAATCTTCTCATTGATGCAGCTGGAAACAAACAAATAAAAAAAAAAAAATAATTTAGCCAAAACCAAAGGAAAAAAGAGACCAAGGAAGAGGGGAAAGAAGAGGGTCTAACTGACAAGTTGAATTTTTCCACTGAGTATCTTGCCAAAGAGGAATGTTTCATTTCTGTTTAAAAGCCTTCCAAGCAGGTCTGCTCTTAATATATAGAGCTTGTAGTGTGCCCCACAGAACTAATCGTCATGCCAGCACTACTCTTCTCACAACATCTGCTCCCAATGGCCCAGCTGCGTCAAGAAGCTGTGAGGTTCATCTTTTCGGAAACCCATCCAGCAGCGTGAGTTTTTCTGGCTGTGACTTATGCCAGCTTGGAAGCAGGGACCAGTGGCAGAGACACAGGACAGCAAGGAGGAAGCTCTGATGATCCATACTGCCTTTCTTTGAAAGGTTGTGAGAGTTGATTGCAACTTGCGAACATCCAAGTGGAGCAGGGGAACAAGCTCGGTAAAGTGTTACTGACTCATTGGAGGTCTCCTGGTGATTAATTTGTCTGGGGATGATGCTCCAGCCTTCCCAGCATCTTCCTTCTCTGTTAACACCATCTTCTTGAAAGACACTACACCTAGAATAGGCATTTCAGCTTTCCTTCACTATCAAATTAGTCCTTCGAGGTCATTTAGACCAGCCTACTTGGAAGTCCATTCAGTAAACTGTATGTCCTTCCCAGAGCTCTCTAAATACCACATTGAGTCCAGATTTGAGCTCACCCATTATCTGTGGTTTTTATACAGGTGGTCACTGTCAGGCACTGGTTAGCTTGAACCCTCTGGCAGGGAGGGAGCAAGAACTCAGCCATCACCTTGCCAGAAGTTCCCCAAAAAACTCAGCACACCCAGGATGCGTCAGTTACAGGAGGAACTCACCCTGCCACATCCTAGTCCAGCACCTGAGCCCATCATGGAAGCCCCAGGATGGATTCAGCTCCAAATGTCTCCAGGGTAGATGCTAACTGTGTAGCTCTCATGGAGAGAAGCAGGAAAATTTTAGGGTTAATTCATATGTCCTACTTGAAGTGCCTGTGCTGCATTGAAAGAAATCACACCCTTGGCTTCATTAAATATACTGATTAAGTTTCAGTAAAGGGATTCCAGGGTGGCTAGCTCAGGCAGAGGCGTCTGTCTTGTCAACATCCAGCTTTAGTGAGGATGGATCCCACCCATTGTCTGTGAATCTACAGGGCCAGCAGGGCAGGCAGAAAGCGTATAGACTGCAGGACTCAGCAAGGCTATACCCACGCTCCAGCCTGCTATGTACTTTGTGGTGTAGACATTCCTCCCATCTGGCATTTGAGAGGAGGAGGGGGCGTCGAGACGGGGAAAGCAGAGCAGTCCTGGGCACCACCCATGAGGTCCCGTTCCAACAGTACAGAGCCTGTCACGCAGGAGGCAATCGCCAGCCTCAGTTATCATTCACACACACTCATCACTTCTCTGCAAGTCATAGAGCACCAAGTAGGGAACACATCTTGCCTCCAAATTTTTTCTGTTAGAACCAGAGTACATCGCATCCAATGCAGATGTCTTTTCAGAAATTAAAATCTGTTGCAGTTGGAGGATTCTGCTCCTCTCTTGCAGCCTGCATCTATTATCAGATTCAAATTCCTTTCCTTTATTGTTGGGTTTGGATGCAAGCAGGATCCAAGATCAAATGCAAAGGATCCAGAAATGTTTTTTTAGCCTGTTCCACCAATTTCTTAACATTTGGCAAAGGCAATTGGCAAAGTCACTCACACAGATGGTATCAGAGTTGTCCCATTCAAAATGCTGTGCCTTTAGAAGAGGGACAGGGATGAACGGGTACCACAGCCATGTCCCAGTGATGCAAGCATTGGCATGGAGCTTCCAGTTATGTTACATATGGTCTTGCACCTGCTCATTTGCAATTATCCAAATCCAATCAGGAAACATTAATCAAACAAGCTACATTAAATTCAGGACAGTTACAGGCACTGATTGGCAACTCTTGAATAAGCACTAACAGGATGTTTTTGGCAGGTCAATTCTCATAAAGACTAATCACGGTTAATCTTCTTCCATGTGCTTTTTTTTTATGTTCCCCTGGCTTTAGCTGGCTCAGTTGGAAGATTCACACCTGAACTATTGGTCTAGTTCCCTTTCCTGCCAGAGCTTGCCCACATGGCTTCAGACAAGTCTTTGAGCACTCATTTTTCAGTTACAGGTACCTAAAGAGGCAGATGCATGACTACTTGGGGTCACCACACACTTAAGTGGTTTCATTCCTTTCTTCTTTCTCTTTTGGCTGAGTTTAGGTAACAAAGTTACCTAAATATGAAGGGTGAAATCATTGTGGTCAAGGGGAGATTTCCAAGATGTAGATGCTTCCAGCTGAACTTGCTTAAACTCCCTTTTTGGTCAGTAGATAGCAGAAGCACTTTTCAGACAGAGTTCCCCTCATGCTAAAATCTAAAAGAAGTGCCCACTGAGTGTGATGTTAGGTGGGAAGGGTCTCATCTTGGGATCTCAGCTAAGCTACCCATGTCAGTCCCCTCCACGGTCAGGAGAGGTCTGCCCAGAGGGTGAGTCATCTCAATGGCATTTGGCACCTGATGCAAGCAGGGACCAATCCGGAGATACATGTCAGCTCAGGGATGATGTGAGCTGCGGACTGCTGGGAGGAGAGGCTCTGAGATGGTCCCAAAGCATCTGCCCCGATCTCTGATCTTGCTATGGCATCTGTTGCTGACCGGGTCATAGAAGATTCTAGCCAAGGGAGTATTTGGCCTGACTTGGCACAAACCCTTCCAGCTCCCTGAAATAGAGAGGTGCCTCTCTCTTCTGGCATTGGCTGGAGGATGAACCTGCTCAGACTGCACACCCAGCTTTTGCCTGGGGAAATGGTAAAGAGCTCAGCTATGACAGACAGCTGATGGGTATCACAGCTATATACTTTAACATTGTCATTTGTGGGAGATATTTGAGATTTCTGCATGAAATATAAGAAAAATAGAAGAAATTTAAAAAGAAAAAAGGAAAGATAAAATAGAAAAGAAAAAAGAAAAATAAAAAAGGGAAAAAGGAAAAAAGAAAAATCTCCACCACCTACTTAGATCCACAGGCAAAAACAAGACTGCATTTAGCCTACCATTCAAAGAACAAAAACAGGGAGAGAGAGGGAGAAAACAAGACCATGACAAAGTAATTGACTCAGTGATTGATAGGAGAAGAAAATACAGTCAAAGAACAAAAAAAAAAAAAAAAAAAAAAAAAAAAAGGATTGGCTGGCCTGCATGAATCAGCCCAATGGATTGTTTATTCCAAGTTTAAATGTGGCAAAATCTGCCTCAATCTGCTTGCTCTCGAAACCCAGCATTGATATAATCTTCTCAATTGCCTGTATCAAACCACCACACATCCAAAATAGCCTGGAGACCAGTCCAAGCTCGCTTCCCGTTGAGACACAGACCAAGTCCTTTCAGGTTTTGCCAGACCATAATACTATATAATTTCCCATAGCTATAATAATAATCCAGCATCTGAGCAGGGTTTCTGAGGATTGCTAGTCTTGAAGTTATAGCATCTTCAAAAAACACGCTAATGAGAGGGGAGATGGACCCTGCTCTACCAACCCACCAGCCAGACTCCTGATGTACTTGGTACATCATAGATTCAAGATAATTTGATTCTATGAACTGATTTTAATCTCATAAACTCCCTAATTTTCCCCCTGGCAGACATCTTTAGGAACATGGACGTACCACGCAGTGACACCCCTCTCCTCTGCCAGCTCAAAGACCAGAAAAGTAAGGATTTTTATGACATTACCACAAAAGTAATAGGAAGTTGCTCAGCCTAACAGGATTGAGCTCTCCCTACAGGACAAGGAATTAAGTCATGAATAACCACAGACAGACCTTTACACTGCCTGCCAGGAATGACTTTCCGGATTTATTTTTTGTTGTTGTTGTCTTATTTTGTAGTTTTTTCCTCCCCAGGAACAGGTCACTATTTGACTCAAACCCATGAATCACCACCAGAGTGTATTTTTGGGGTGAGAAAGTGATTGCTCTAAGATGATCCAGCAAACCCTGATATATAAAATCAACTCTCAAACATAATTAGTTCATCTGCCTGTAAGGAGTTCAAGAACTTGAATGATTGTAAAAAGAAAATTATCCTTCTGGCCACTGAACTTCATCTCCATTGTCAAGGGAGGAGAAGCACTGATCATTTCCATTTCAGCGGCATTTCTACATCTGATCCAGCTGCCATTTTTAGTGATATTTGGCTACTTTTTCCTAAGCTAACTGCATGCTCTGGAAAAAGAGTGACAACAATAATGTAACATCAAAGCAGCATGGTAGTGTCACCACATACCTTCAGCTTCTCTAACACAGTCACTTTTCATTATCCTGGCAAATACCACTTGAAGACTTCACCACTAGAATTTTTTTTTCCTCCCTGCTTGTTTGAAGAGTGGACATCCACCAGCTTCAGTGTCCCCTTTAATCATGACCGTTGATACCCAAAGTGACACAACATTTCATTTATCTGTTTTTTTTCAAAGACTTTAAAGTCGATGTGATGCAGATACGTTGCCTGATGCTACAAAGTAGCTGCTCCTGATGAAGTCACTGATAATTACTATAAGCAGCTTTGGTGGTGCCTACACTGGTGAGATCTGAGACCAGACAGGTTTATGTCACAGGGAGGGGCTACGAAGGAGCTGAAGCTCTTTGTGTGACTGTTCATTGAAGCTCTGGGCTCAAATATTAAGACTCCACATTTTGCATCCTCCAGCAGAAAAAAAAATATTAGAAAGGCTTCTGCTTTCTTCTGACCCTACCATGGCCTGGGAAAGGGAAGTTGTCCAAGAGGTTTTAGGCCACTTTTTCCCTTCCACATGGAGGCATGGGAGTCCATGTCATGCAAGGCACTTCTTCACACCACAGTACAAAGGACCATGGTGGAAATGTGTGGCCAACACTGGTAGTGGAAAGCAGCCTCTGGAGAGCCATATGGCCATACCGCCATGATGCCGTGGCAATAAATAGCAGTCATTTGCCAGTAATTTAGGAGAAGCAAAGGCAGAGAGCACCATGTCTCTCAGCTGTACTTACCCAACCAAGCTATAAACCAGATCAGGGACCAGTTCATCATTTCACTCTGAGGGGATGTGCAGTGTGGTCCCACCAGCACATCATTGAAGCCAATGGCTGATGTTTGCAAGGCAGAGCAAGGAGCAGGAGGAGTGAAAGCCTAGAAGAGGAATACAGGTTCATGGAGGATCCCTCAAGCCAACTTTTCATATCACTTACTTTAAATGTAGGCTCTCTTCAGTGCCAGGGTTTTTTTCTCAAGAGCTGCATAGTTGTTTCTGCTGATTTTTTAATGATTATTATTAAAATGAATTTTTTAACAAACATTTTCCCTTTTATATAAAATTCCAGGCTTTCCAACAAGAAGAATGTAAAGCAAAAGCAGCAATTTTTGTTCTTCTGGACAAACACTGTCCCTGTCTTCTTTCACTGTGAGAAAATTAAAACATTTTTCTCCAAACACATTTGGAGGAAGGCAGGACTTGCGGTTAAATTCTCTTCTAGAATTCATAAGCATGATTTAAGAAAGACCAAATAATATCATGGAAAAAATGCTAAATTATATGAAAAAAGGCATTCTTTTCAAACTGCTTCAGGAAATAAGCTTATCTTTCTTAGAGCAGATTTTGTTAGTTAGGAGCTGAGCAGCTAATATTTCTGTCATCACTGCAACGGTTTTAGGGAACATGTCTGTGTCAAATTATGAATTTAATTTTACTTTGTGAACATTGTTCATGATTGCAGGCTTTCTTTTGGAGCAGAAGCCTCCATTTTGTAGCCAAGGAGAATGATAAAAACCCCATATTTGTTTCTAGAAATAGATGACATTGAAGCATTTGACACTTTTACTGAATCCGAGCAGAGGAGCTTAACTGTGAAACTTGGACAAAAATTCAAGAAATAAAGCATATGAGCACTGCAATGACAACTTGCATCTTGATTTAAGAAAAAGCTTTGATATCGACTTAAATGTCAAGTTTTAGACAAATAAAAATCCACTAGAAAAGATGGAGGCAAAGATGTGAAAGAAAGCCCTGGAGAGAGATTCCTGAAAAACTGAGAACTAGATGCTGAAGTAATTACAACTTGCAAGCAATGTCTTCACAGAGGGTTCCTTGTTCCTCTAAACACGGTATGATAAACAATAGATCTGAAAATACTCCAAAAAGGGAGAAAGAGAAGAAAGAAGATGAAACTAAGTGTGTGCACATAAATACAAAACACACATGCAGTGGCTACTAACACAACCAAAGAGTGTCCAATGTTGTCAAGAAGATGACAATTATACTACGAGGCATTAGGACACAGGCAAACACAGTATTGGTGTTTATGTCCTCCACAGTTTCATTTATTGAAGATTTTCTAAAACAGTTTGGTTCAACTTCTGTCAGAAATTATTTAAGTGGAGCTGGTCCTGCCTTGGGACCATGGATGGATGACCCAAGTTCTTAAGGATCCTCCCAGCCCCATTTCAGTGAATACTTTTCCAAGGAAACACCATGTAGAGCAAATGAATGGACTCCAGCCTGAAAGCAAATCGGACATTTGAGCCTGTATCCTTCTTCCCTAATTTTGGATAAAATTTTAATTAATTTATTTAATTAATTCACAGTGGGCAACATAGTCTCAGACAGTCCTTTAGTCTCTCTCAGGAGTCCTGGATGGAGACCAACAGATAAAAGCACTATTTGCCTGTGTTTCTTAGACAACTCTTGTGGGACCCAGATGGTTAGAGCGCCCGTATCTTGTTCAGACCTCCAGACTTGGTGAAGCGATGTTGGTACCTCCAGACGGTGACACAACTAATTGAGGACAGATGTTTCTGATGGCTTTTTAAGAGAATTGAGTGACACTTATTAGGATGTTATATGTTTAAATTGCCTTTATTATTACCATTGATCATGAATTAGTGTTATTAAAGCGTAGCAATCATTGGAGAAGTGTGTGATGACTTTGCCTTTGAGTGTCTCCACTTAGAGGCTGGGCTGTTAAGCAGCATTTACAGGATACAACACTGACAGTTCAAACCATGGATGACTCCAAATTGTTTCTGACCTGTGCAGTGTGTGGGTGAAAAAGGGGATGAGATACAAGGGCAGAAGATAAATGTTTTACACAGGAAAAGAAAATGAACCTTCAAACACATGGTGAAGGGTGAGGCAAGTTTACACTGGCTGCCCTGCAAACTCCGTCAAAGTCCTGAAGGCTGCCAGAAGAGAAGTAACTTTGCCTTGACTTGACACCAAGGTTATGCAGCATCTCCTAAATTGCATCTCATACACAGAATCATTTTCATGTGCTCCTCAATATGAGCCTGTTTCTGACTGCAGTAAGTATTGAATTGTTGCGATGCTAGTGGAAGAAAGAGGGAAATGGATGGGAACAACTCCACCAGCAGGAGTTGTGCTAATGGTAGGGAAACATCAATCGGTGTGTTTAATGCATCTTTCTTATTTAATGGGACTGGAGGTAATAGAGAACAACAGTGGGTTCAAATAATATCATTTTGAAAGGTAATGGGAACAGTAATGTTGTTATCAATAAAGTCTAAAATGGCACAGTGTTGTTAAGGGAATATGAAATGGAAGTTGCAATTTTTCATATCTCAATTTACCGTGACAGTTTATTTGAAGGCTAACAATTACAGTCTCCCGTTGCTCATCAGTTATAATGACAGGCAGATCTTGTACAAATTTGTGGTGGGCAAAGCACATCCCAAACCCCTTTGCCATAAGCAGAAATGCAGCTAAGAGGTTTTGTTTCCTTTTAACATTCTGGAAGATAAGGACAACTGACAGGAGTAAGATAAAGACCCAGAATGGACGTGAATTAAGGACATATATTTAATTTGACTGTGAATGACCGCTCTAATACATGTGAATAAGAACTTAATCCCCATATAAAACTGGGTTGAGTACACTACTGAGTGTACAACCAGTGATCCACTGAAGAGGATTGGTGGTCTAGAGACAGCCCCATATAAATGCAAAATTATGCAAACAGACACACAGATTTCCATGACTAAATACAGTCTTTTCTGCATTGACAAACATTTTCATGAGTATCAGCAATCCTGCAAATGTTTGCAAGCCATGAAGAGCAAACCACCATATAATACATATGAGTCAGTCCACCAGGGCTATATGTTTGCAATTCTGTTTTTCACAATTCCAATAGCTCTGCTGCTTGGCACTGAGTTTTCATGAAGGTAAAGCCATGAATCAGCAAAATTAATACAAGCAATGATCATGGATCATTAGACATGCATTAATTTGTCAACCAGCAGTAACTTCATCATGTGTGTCCGAACCCTAAAAGGCAGGTATTTGAAACTGGCTCTAGAAAATTTTCCAGGGGAACTCAGCAAACTATATATAGAGCTTTTCTGGGGCTGTGGAGTGGCACCCAAATTTACCTGTCGCAAAAAGAGACCCCTTCAAACTGTGGAAATGTTTTGAAGAGCATTCCCATAAACCTGGAGCTTGTTCATCATCTGCCAAAACCCCGTACAAGTCCATTGGCTTCCAAGGAGCAGCTGCAGTTTCCCACAGAGGAAGACGTCCATGGGTGTTCCACTTGTACTCTTAAATTGGACCCACCCAGTTCAGAAATGAGAAGTTGATGGACTTCTCCATAGGGGCCTGAGTGGCATGGGACCAGCTAGAGATTATTGGTGACCGGTGCTGGCTCTATGCTCCTCTGTGGATATCCAGACAACTCATCAGTCAGCTTTTATTAAGCACAGTTGAGTAGGCAACAACTATTAAGGCCAAAATAGGTGACTGACCAGGCTGAAACACTGCTCTATATGCTCCAGCCATCAAAAGTTGCTTGATAAACAGCAGAGACGTTCCTCAGCCTACATGTGGAAGACAGCCAGAGGCAGCTCCAGAGACAATAGGAACTTCTCAAGAATACGTCTTTCTAGTCTAGGTTAAGTGGCAAAGGATGAAATTTCACAACACAGCCCAGCCAAATCTAACAATGCACCAAAGCCAAAAGCATGATCCCTCTCCCTACCTTCCCCTTCTCCCATCAATTCCTTATGCTGGATCTAGCAATCCTGCAATCAAAAATGAGTCAGCTCAGCCAGCTGATTTGGAAGAAAATTAAAGAGAAAAGAGAAATTTACCCACCAAGTCAGGCATATGAACTGATTCAGCACATGGACATGTTAGTGTCAGCTCCAGCACATGGGCTGGGATGTACGTAAGTGGCAACAGAGGGAGGCAGTCATGCCTTCATCTGCCGACTAACCTAGACAGGCTTGGCTGTCAACAGAAACCACACATTTTGATAGGTAAGATGAACTGCCCAGATACTCCATCAGACCTTGAAGTGTGTGACTAAGTGAAAGAGATAAAAAGACATTGGAATTCTGGAAATCCCAGAAATGGGAAAAGATGTATTTCCAGAAGAGTTTTGAAATGAGGTGAAGATTATAGGAGATGGACAGATAAACATAATTTCTGAAGCAGACAAATGCTGTCGCAGGGAACATGTACTCATCAGCTGGGCAGAACTGCAGTCACTACCAGATGAGAGGAGACAAAAATACCATCTACGTGTCCGAGTACAGAAATCCTTCAACAGCCAACACAGAACTGTGGCTTTTGTACATTTTTCACCAAAATTATTAAATCGATAGAGGAGCATCCTACATTATTGCAAATTGACATCTCTGTATGGGCAGAGGGAGACTAAAAGAGGTCACAGCAATGTCCCACAGCTGAGTCTCTTCCCCCAAATATGAGTGGAGATTTAACACTGTTGTACTGCAGTTCCTTCTGCGTTTCCAAGTCCTACTTCATCAGCTGAATTTCAGGGGGGAAATCCTATGGACAGGAATAAAATAATCAGAATAACACAGAGCCTGTTTGTGGGGGAGGAGAGGTTGTTGCCATGTTCGGCTGTTTTTGGAAGGTAATCAATCACGTCCTTACACACGGGCTTTATGTAACAAACCTTGTTTGCAGATATGAGCCATTTAATAGAACTCAACGATAACTTACGCCTTGGGTGCCACAGAGAAGCCAACAGCATCTTCTGGAAACTTTGATGAGGTGTTTTTTTAGTGACTACTCTACATCTCTCTGACAGCTGGGTCTGGGGGATTTTTATTTTTTTATTATTTATTTCTATTATTCTTATTTACTATGGGTGTTTTTTATTTATTTTTATTATTTTATCACTGTAGGATGTTTCCTTAAAGAAGCGTTGTGTGTTCATTCTATTCATTCTCAAGTTAGGAAGGAAAATCATCATGAGGATGTGGTTCACCTTATCCTCTCTATGACAAACCCCATCTTTGTTAGTTGAGGGGGTGCCTCTGGAGCCGTTGGGGTGGTAAAGAGGCACAAAGCACTTCTCGAGGACCAACCATTATCTACCCAGTGGTTTGCTCCAAAACAAGCCATGGGAAAAAGATGCTTAGGAGAAGGATTATACCCTAGAAAACCTGTCCTTTCTGGGATGTCTTGAATAAACAGGACAGATAAAGGGTGGGAGGGGGAAAAGAGGAACAAATAAGATTCAGCTCGCATCACTGCAGTCATCCACATTGCAGCAACACACCCCAGCATTTCTTTGTAGAGACACTGGCACTGCTGAGATGCAATCTCTCCAACCCATTTTACACTTCTGCTCTTGGATGAAACAAGCCCCACTCCAGACAGTGGAGGGGATTCAAGCTGACAAGCCCTGGTGCAGACATCTGCTTTATAATGTTCCAATTTCAGTGAGATGAAGCTCACTGGGGACATTCTCATGGTCAGACAAGCTGTGCCAGTGGAGCCCTGTATATCCAGAGGTAATGACAGAGAGTTGGACTATGGTGGCCTTTCTTTGTTGCAGTGTCTTGCTCTCAGTGCATGGATATGGGATTGGGGACATGATAATCCTACCATGATTTAGGGTCGACTTAGCGCTGAGAGATATGGTGTAGATGGGAACTGGCAGTGCTAGGTTAATGGTTGGACTAGATGATCTTCAAGATCCTTTCCAACCTAGTTGATTCTGTGATTCTGTGATATGATGGCATGAATAAGGAGAAGAAGCAACACCAGACTCTTTCCAGGGAATTTCCCATGAGATGCAGGTGCAGTGGCACGGGGCGGGAGGAGATAAACAAGCTGGTGTCACTCTAAGTGCATGTTTCTTGGCAGGTTTAAAAGAACAGCTGAGAGATTTGCAAAGTGAAATCTGATCTAGAAACACACACACAGACAAAATTAACAGGGTATCCCATTATGTCATTTCGAACAACCACTTTCCTGGCTGAGACAGAGGCAGACAATTCCCCAAGTCCAAGTCTGCACATGAAACCTCACTGAGGCATCTGCTGTTATTCCTTTGCTCTCTTATCCTTCCCTCCATTACGACAGCTTTGCCTAGGTCCTATAAACATCCAGGCGGCAATGAGGTGTGAATATTTAGCTTATAAAGTTGCTCAAGTGTGAAGGATATCCATTCAAAGAGGTTGGGAAAGAAGCAGGGGAAAGTTATTTCCAGGCTTACTGTCTCTGCGTTGTTGCTTTTTTGGGTGCTCCTGGCCTGTATTGATGCATCAAATTAGTCAAAAAAGTCATGTATGGCCTCTGAACTGAAAGGCCACCAGACACACTGCACTGGGCATGAACCCGTGTGCTTGGAAAGCAAAAATTACATTCATCACTGGACTTTCCTCTGTGTACTTGGAAGTGTTTCACATACCACCAGCAGTTTGGAAACCTTTGGCTCTACTCAGCCTGAACAAGGAGGTCAAGCTGCCCATGGCCATGTCTGCACTAGTAAATGAGACGTACTGAGGCAATCTTTGGTCATGTGTGCCCTCCATCACAGCCATCAGCTGGTACAACACATCCTGCACCCCCCAGCATGGTGGCTGCATGCTGCCTGCCCGCTGGAAGTTGTTCTGCACCCACATGAACCTCCAAACCATGCCTGGGATTTGCCTGGGAAAACTGTACTTGACCTGAGCCAAAACCAAACCAGATGCTGCTGTGACAACTTAACAATAGAGACAGTTGTGGCCCTGATGGCAAGTGATGCAGTACGGCTGATATCAGTACGACCAAATACTCTTTTCCCCCCAAAAAAAGTTGGCTTTCTCTACATAGCATAGGAGAGGATGTTCTTGTTACATGCTGTGTCCTTCTCCATATGCAGGCAATTAATGGGACCTGTCTAGGAGAGCACAAGTTGGCATGGGTCAAAGCTGTGCTGCAGAGCATGTTAACTATTAAACAGCATCAATGGGCAAGTTCCAGTTCATAAGCCTTGGTTTTGTCTAGTTTACAAGTATTTGCTAGAAGCTGTTGCTACTAAAAGATTTTACACTTCATTATGTGAATAGTCCTAGTGAATTCCTCAGGGCTTCTTACAGAGTCTGATGCCAAAGAAGCCAACAAATGCCAAAGAAAGACTTTGCTCATGGTGCATTGAGCTGTGTTTTGAGTTTCCTGTCCAGGCTGTTTGGAGTGGGAAACCTCCAATTAGAGAGAAAAAAAAAAAAATATTAAAAGTTTGACATATTACTACAGTTTGCAAAAGCAGAAGGGAGAGAAAGGTTATGATATGTTGCCACCAAAGAGGTGAATTTTGGGAGATATCTTCAGTCCTGTCCCCAGCATCAGATCAGTGCTACTAACAAGGATAAAACTGGTAGTAGGAAGAAAATTAACATTGGCATCCACAAATGGAGGCTGGATCTAGAAAGAACAAGATTCATCCTGGGCAGTTTTAGGTATCAAAAGGTAACATCTTGTCTAAGCTTATTATTGAGCACCTCTCCAGGAATGAGAAATTGCACTCGGAAGGCAACCCAGGCCATCTTTGCTGCACACCAATCTTAGGGCAGAACCAGCCACCCTCCAGTTCTTGATCTCTCCCTATTGACTTTAGAGGGAACTTAAAGAGCTGCTGGATGTCCCATATTTAGACAGCTGCTGTTAATGGAGATAAATCCCACCCATAGAGACCAACCAGCTGGTTCTTTCTCCGGGGTCTCTCACCATTTCTGCTGAGTCCTCTCTCTGTTGCGTCTCAGCCAGAGACATAACCCAGCATCTCAGCTGGAGGCTGCTCCTTGCTGGAGAACCACAGAATAGGAGGACACAGTTGGCATGTGGATGCCAGAGCCTGCAGTGCCTCCAGAGGGCAGAGCGGGGTCATGCCATGGATGGTCTGGACCATCCAAAATCTGAATCTAGCATTTTCCGTTGTCCCCTTTTCTGAGCCTGCAGAGTCTGAAGACAGGAAGGGAAAGGTGGTATAACCCAGCAGCTGGTCCACCACCCCACACAGCTCAGCTCAAGCCCCATGGGAGGAATGGGAAGAGATTCCCAGGGCAGGATGGCACTCTTCAGATGAGGGCTGCTTCTCAAAAGTCCTGACGGACAAGGAGAGGGGGGAAGGACTTAAATGAAAGCATGGTCCTGTCTGCACCTAGGACTAAACGTGCTGTTCTTGGCCATAGCTGTTCTCGAGCTGTCGGCATTCTGACAAGGCATCTCTGTAACCTCTGGGACGATGTATTCCTGAGGAGTATGTTTATGATATTCGGGCTATAAGTACATCTGCTTTTACTCACATCAAGGAGCCTTTATGCCTGTCTGGGCTGAAGAAGGTAGGAAGGTTAGCCTGTATTGAAGCAACAAGCCCCATTTGAAACAGTGCCTGTCTCATCTTACCCAGCACTGTAGACAATTACACAGGCTCTTTGCAAACCATTCCTGCAACCTTTTGCTCTTGGCAGCAGATGTCTGACTCTGTTGGCAGCAGGAACACATTCTGTTTCCCTATCTTCAGGGATGAACATTTCCAAAATAAAGTCAAATCTGAGGGGAAGCGTGGTTCCTCGAGCCACAGAATGAGCCAGTCAGTTTGGGGCAGACAAAATCCTTCTATAGGGAAAGGCTTCATTTTTTTGGCAAAAATTCCTGCAACACTTTACCATCCCATGCCTTTGGAAAGCCAGTGAACTTGAGTGCACAATTAGCAGAGGACAGGGAAGAGAAGAGGCCCAGACAGATGTTTCTAGGAGCTATGGGATCTGACAAAGGCTGGGAGCTCTGTGAGGTTTCAGGAGTGTCCTCTGCTTCAGGAACAGCTGGTTGTGGTTATTGAAATTATGGTTTATATTGTGGGAGCACCCAGAGTCCCACAGCAAGATGAGGAGATGGAAGGAAAAGGGGAACACGCTGTATTAGCCCACAGGCATTTGAGGTCTGATGCAAGGAAAACAAAGGAAGAATTTTTGTCCTCTCTATACCAATTTAGGGACTAAAGTCCAGAGAGGGATTAAGCTATTTCCCAGGTGAGTAATGATCACAAATTGAATCCCCATCACCTGAAACTTTGTACTGTGCTGTTATCAGAAATCCTGTGTCCTTCTTGTCTGTGGTTGTTAAGAGAGGAAAAAGATGAATGCAGCAAGAATCTCCCTCCAAAAACAACAAAAAAAATATTTTTAAAGGTGTCAGGCTGGGGCTACCTTTGTTCACCTTTTCTTTAGAATGGGATATAACTCCACATCAGGGTTGTACTGGATTTGCTTTGGTCCAGTTCAGCAGAACCTGCTGTGACTGAAATCACAGACAGGTCCTGAAGTGATGATTAAAAGCCAATTTCAATAACATTTGCTGCCCATCATTGCTGTTCCCTTCCTCAGAAGCCAGTCCCTTGATAGGAACAAGTCCACTCCCCTCCTAATCAGGTTTAAACACCGCACTCTGCATCATATTAGGGTCTGCAAAGGACTCAAATCGCATAACCATCCAGACCATTTAATTGCTAACAAGCTCCATGGTCGTGCTAATAAGGACCCTCCACTGTTCAGGAGCAGAAACAGTTCCCAGTGGAGAGTATGAACTTGACAACCTTATCAGGGTGTGTGTTTTGGGAGGGGAGTCTATGAAAGAGTCTACCAGCACGGGTAAGAGCTGTGCCATGGCATAGGCAGCACCCCCAGGCATCAACACACACATGTGCATGTACACATATATGCATACACGCACACACACATACCCACACATGAATTTTGGCACACTACACTTTTCATCTCATAAGCACAAGACAGCTCTGGAGAAGATGTACAGAGAAAACTTTTTGCAGATATACCTGTTTCCTGCTCTCTGAGCTCAAGGAAAAGCCCTGGGAGATGCAGCCTTACCAGAGAAGCCTATCCACAAGGAAGAGTAGCAACAACAGACAACCACAGTAACAATTCAGTGAACCACCTGAGAAATATATCAAAAGGGAGTTCTTTGGTCTTTTCTTGCAAATTGAACTTTTCGCAGTGAAAAGCAGACATGTTTTGGAAAGCATTATCCACAAAGACCCCAATTTTGCATTGAAATTATCTGATGTTGGCTGTGTCCAAATTTGAGTACTGAGGATTACCATGTCCAATATCAAAGTTGTGGAAACCCTTAATGAATCAGAACATAAGAGGAGATATCAGACCAGATAAAAGGAAAAAATTTTTTAGGATGAGGGTGATAAAACACTGGCACAAGTTGCCCAGAGAGTTTGTGGATGCCCCATCCCTGGAAACATTCAAGGTCAGGTTGGACAGGTCTCCAAGCAACCTATCTAGTTGAAGATGCTGCTCATTGAAGGAGGGTTGGACTAGATGGCCTTTAAAAGTCCCTTCCAACCCAAACCATTCTATGATTCTGTGAGGAGCTGGACCCGTGGAAGGAAGATGGGGAGGCAGGAACATCCCACTCAATGCAGGCACTACAGATAAATGAGCCACTTGCCTTTGCTTTTGTTATCAACTAGTCAAGGGTGCAGTTGTGCAAAATGGCATAAACCAGAGCAAACTCAGCCTGTAGTTACACTGGGCTGGGGCTGTTGGTTAACACATCAGTCTCATGTCCAATTACTGGGCCTCATTATCCTCCCTTGTTGCTGCAATTCAAGTATAATTCCAGGGACGTTCAACAGAGACTCAACTATGGGAATCTGTTGGAGACTGATTAGGATCATTTCTGAAGTTCCTTGCTATAGAATTTCTTTAGCTTCTAGTCTAGACCTTTTCTATTTCTGCTGTGTTGGTTTGAACATAAAACCAGAGTGCAATAATTAAGGGAAGACTATACTGTCCCATTTTACATTTATGGTCTGCTGGCCACCAGCCAAGCAAGCACAAATGTGTCTGATCTCAAAATAACCTTCTGCCAGCTCCTACTTTATTTATGGCCATTGAACGTTGAGCGGATAACTTCATTGATTTGAACACAACAGTGCCCAAATAGAGATAACAAATAATGGAGCAAAGCCTTGTAGAAAGCAGGTGAATCAATCATGCATGGAATGATGGAAGTTGAGACAACGATAATGCAAAACGCTGTGGAGGATCACACCATGCTGAAAGTAAAAGAACCTTCTTGGATCACATACTTCTGACATGGACAGTCAACTGCTTCTCCTGGAGAAGCAGTTCTGTCACAGTTTCCACAAATCTGCAACTGGAAAAAGATTTAAAATAACAGAGCAGAAGCCAGCTCCGGCAGTGTGTGGAAGTGGAAGATTAATTTAGACACTTTCAAAGTAGCTACTTGGTGCACCTTTGTCATTATAATGGCAAATGATCCTCTGTCAATGGGGCAGGTTATCCCTAGAAAAGTGGGCTTTGGGCATCATTTTTCATTTTCTCTCAGTCCTTTTTTAAATACTTCTACTGGGAACGAAATGAGACTTAGGTCCTTGAAACCAAGGGTCCCCGCATTATACAATCTGGTGTCGGACTCACTGGATGACATCTCCAGCTTATATTCTGCAGCAGTCCAGATCATCCTATGGGTTATTTATGATCTTACTAACTAAAGTCAACAGATACAAAGTCTTGATTATCTGCTGGTTTCTGTTTGCGCAGAGGATGACAATTATTTCTACCACTAGCATGGAACATTTTATGCTCTCTTTGCAAAAAAGCTTATTATTACAAAGAGCAAAGCCTGTGCTGCCTTCTGCTCTGTAACTGATCTCCCTCAGGCAGTGCTTTAGATTCCATTTCATGTATTTCAGAAAGGTAGGTTTCCTAAAAGGGTTTATGCCTCCACTGGAAAGTTCCTTCTGGTGATGAGACCCAAACACCCTCATGTATATCTGACACACATGAATAGCTGAAATTTGTTGGGACATTGATAGGAGCAGAGAAGTCTGGAAACAACAGATCTGAGGGAAGAGGTAAAGGAGATGAGAAGGAGAGAAAGAATGGAAAACAGATTTAATATAGAGATTAATCTTCCTTTCACATCCCATGTGAAAAAAAAAACCTAGGGAACATAAGGTTTTCAACTTGCATTTAAAAAACAACATAGACTCAAGTGAAACCTGGAGAATGTCAGGGAAAAAGTAAAGGAGGAGAGAAAACAGAGTGTGAGAACTGCTCCTACTCTTCCTGAACACTGGGGGACTCAGAAAGGGCCAAAACCACAGCAAAGAGCCAAAGATGAGGAAAGCCACAAGCACGTTTTGAGCATGGTCAGCTCCACTCAAAGCAGATTAGCAGCACTGATAGCTAATTGCAGAGTGAAATGCTTGCCATGTGCCACAAGACTCAAGGTTCCCACTGGGGCCTTTTCCAAAAAAAAATGCAAACAAGATGAGCATGCACAGCTATAACATGCTGAGCAGGGAAAGCAAAAAGATAGAGTCAGACCTTGGACCCCTGCTTACCCAGGAGGATGAACAGTCCACACTGAAGGTCATCAGAGCTGGATGTTGAACAACGTATGAAAAAAAGGGCTGAGAGGAAAGATACAAGTATAAAACTTAAGCAAAATTTGTGCCAAGTTAACAAAGTTTGGGGAGGAGAGATGAATGTCTCTCCACCAAGTTTTGTTAGCTGCAGGATTCAGGTTTAAGTCCCTGCTCTGTTTGACCTGGCACAAGTCAAAGGTGATCAGGCATCAACAATAACAAGGTGTTTCTTCAATTTTAGTGTGTACCGGGTCTGGCTGAGCCGGAATTGGTTTTCCCCTCTAGCAGCCCTCATGGTGCTGTGTTTGATGTTGGGAGCTGGCAAGGTGTTGATAGCACACTGGTGCTGTGGCTACTGCTGAGTGGTGCTTCCACAGCACCAAGACTCTTTCCAACATTTCCCCCTCTCCAGTGGGATGGGGTGGGCAAGATCTTGGGAGGGGACACAACCAGGACAGCTGACCCCAACTGACCAAAGGGATATGCCAGACCATCTGACGTCTGCTCGAGTATAAAGCTGGGAAAAAGGAGGAAGGGGATGGAGTCACCCTTGGTCCTCCAAGGCAACCACTACGCGTATCAGAGCCCTGCTTCCTGAGAAGGCCCGACATCGCCTGTTCATGGGAAGTAGAGAATAAATCTGTTTTCTTTTTGCTTTCGCGCGTGGACCTTGCTTTGCTTCGCTTTGCTTACATTAAAACTGCTTTTGTTTTCCCCACAAGGGTTGTTTTTTTCCTATCTTATTTTCTTTCCCCCTTTTTGCTCTATTGAGAAAAAAAAAAGGGGGGGGGGGGGAAGGGATAGAGCGACTTGGTGGGTACCTGGCATTTAGCCAAGGTCAAACCACCACATAGTGTTAATCCTTTGTTTACATTTCCTGAAACTTTCCCTTTCACAGTCTCCAAGAAGTAAAGTATTGCCGCTTGCTTAGCCTCTGAAGTTGATGAAAATGTCCTTTAAACAGACCAAGGAGGAATCTTACGTGATTAAAAAAGGCATCAAACTGGGAAAATAGACAAGCATACTTAGACTAAGATAGCTGTGGACTTCTGTGAGATTTCCTACATGCTTGGGAGCTGGTTTTGAACATTTTCCTCAAAGAAGAGACCTCCCTTGGACCACCACTGGCTCATGTCACCCTCCAAAAGATAACTAGGATGGTGATGCCTTGCTCAGTCATCCAGCTTCTACACTCTCACCACCTCCAGGTGCCAGAAGGCTTTTTGGAGGCTGGAAGGATCTTCTGCAGAGAAACTTTCACCTCATTGCACATTTGGGATCTGGATGTGCGTGCTCAGTTCCCAGCTGTGTCAGAGTCTCCATGTGGGACCTTGGGGGCTGGCTATAAAATTAAATTCTGCACAAGCAGGGGTTCTGCATAAGCACATCTTTGGGTACCTCTGGAGGGGAAGAGTCAAAGCACTCGTGTTGTTTCAGACAGTACCCCAGTCTCAGCTCTTTCTGAGCGCACAGGATGTTCCCATCAATGACCAAATAAATGAAAAGTGCCCAAGACAGGCAAATGGCCCTCTAAAACCTATGTAGGAGACATCTCCCTGCCTTGCCTGGAGAAGAGGTTCAGGGGCTGGCCCAAAGACTTAATAGAGCAAGACTCATTCATTTAGAGGTCTTTAAACCACGCAAAAAGTCTTTCTGTGTATCACTAACCCACACCCTAAACCCTTCCTCCTTCATTTGTATGTCAGTGGTTTGAGTCATTTTTTACGGCTGATATCAGCTGAGGCACCGATTGCAAATGTGAAGTATATCTGAACAGAAAGTTTTTTCTCTGATCTGATAGCTGAGACAAATATTAAAAATACTGTAAGTAAACATACAGTTAACATTTCAAAGGATGCAAATAATCATAATATCAGGTTCTTTCCATAAAGACCTGAACAGCCTCTATATTTAATAACAATAGAGTTGGAATGGTTGATGGCCTATCGAGTTAATCACATCATTGCTGAAGGTCTCAAGAACACACTAAAGAGACATCTTTCAGGAGTGGTTCACAGAGCTCTCATCTGCCTTGAGGTCAAAAGTTGGCTCACACAATTGCTGAAGGTCTCTCCTGGTCCTGTTTTCTCTGAGTCTACAAAGTATTTGCAAAACAGCCTCTGTTCCAACACCATTCATTTTTTTCTTTTTTTCCTAAAGAAAAATGGAATTCAGCCCGAAACAACTCCTTTGCTTGTAGGACCCACAACAGGCGTTATATTTCAAATAAGGAATAGAAAAATGTGAGTCTATCAAAGTTTGGAGGGAGTAGATTTTGGTTTTCTCCATTGAAATCCTCCCAGGGCATGAGCCGTCCCTTGGCATATGAAACTCTTTTGGCAACAATATATGGTCCATTTAAAACATGTGCCAGTCCACCAAAAGCTGTCTTTGCTCACTGTGCTTTTACTGCTACTTTCCTTAGGTTTTGTTCTGTTTATATTTCCTGCAGGATTTCAAGACTTTATGAGGTGAAGGAATGACAGAACAGTGATTTTTTTAATTACATCCCTCTTGTGCTTTCCTCTGTTTCTTTTTTTTTTTTAACTTGTCTTTAGACATTGGATAGTTTTTATGTCTGATGAAGCTGAAAAAAAAGGAAAACCAAGAAAAAGAATTTCTTAGAAAAAAAAGTATTTTAAAACCCAGTCTATTTTTAAATGAACTCTATAAAATCACCTATTAAATTAAGCTGAGATACGTAATGGAAATAACTTCTAGACTTGCCACAAAACGAAGTCACACAGAAGCTAGTGAAGGTTGTCAGCAGTGCGTGAGACACAACCTGACACCATCAATAACTACTCCTCTGAGTAATCAAACAGCTGTGCTGTCTCACAGGAAGGCATGTCATGCTGCCTGGAGTTCAGGTACTCCTCCAAATGGGGTGGCTGGTTGGGGGCAACATCAGACTGATCAGGGTGGATCCACCAGATGGGATAGGACCCACCTCAAGAAAACATAGGATGGCTTTGTCCTCCTCCTGCCAGGGTGCTTGAGCTATTTTTTCTTCCAGAGCTTTGCCATACTACAATCATCTCTGCTCGTGCCTCTGCTCCTCAGCCCACCACATGCCCAGTGGTGTCTGATAGATGTACCAGCTTCATTCCATGGTCCCTGGGACACCTCAAGACGCAGCCCCCACTTTTGCAACCTGAGGTCCTGTACCTGAGGTGGACTCTTCTGTCTCTCCAGCAAGAAGAGGAGAAGTCATTTTCAGACAGGGCTACATTTTCCTAGTTCAGGCCAAATTTTGAAGGCTTTGAAGAATACAATAAGGTCCTTTTGTTGCATGTGAAGCATTTTGAAATCTTCATCAGGAAGGGTTGTAAGAAAACATAAAATAAGCTTGTTATGACTTAATCAACACACAAGTATCTTCATCTTAAAACAGGAGGACCTTTAATAAAGTCAAGCCTTCTTTCCAATAAACTAATTTCCATCTTGATCCATGAAGAAAGAGACCAAGAACAAAAAGGGATCAATACTTAAGTCATAGGCCACAAAGCAAGAAAACACTTCATTTCAATTACTTTTTAAGTGCAGCTGCATGAATCTGGGCTCTGATCTGTCCTGAGAGCATCAACACCCAGCTCCCTTTCTCCAGTGAAAAAATCTCACCAACAACAGACACTCCACTGCAGCCCTGGCACCTGGGCACCAAAGCAGAAACAAACAGGACCATCAAACAAAGGTCAGGAGGACTGCAATGATGGACATCAATGAGAGAGGTCAGTAGGAGCCTGGGTAGGAGTGACCAGGAGGACATAGTTACTGATCGAAGCCAAACAGTGATCTTCCACTGTGGAGAGGACGGAGTTAGTGGGAAGTCAGGGATGGTTTGGAAACAGCTTTATCCTAGCTCCTGATAGCGACGTGCACAGAAATACAACAGGGGCATTATTCTGACCAGAAAAAAAAAAAAAAGAGAGACAGAGAAATAAAAATAAATGTGTTTGCTTTCCACGACAGTCTTAAAATGAGAAACACCAGTCATTTCTTATTCTAAGTGCAGGGTGTTGTTGTCTGTGGTGTAATACCTCCATGCCACAGTGTGCCAACTCTTGTTTTATTAGGAGCCACTACATACCGACAGTCTCCTTACGGTATTATAGAGGTTTTAAAAGAAAAAATACCCTATGTGAAAAGCAAGTTTGCTTGTCTAAACACCAAAAAGTCAGGCAATGCTGTGGCCATGGTTATCATTGCTGTTTCTAAAGCAACAGGGCCAGAAGCTTCAGTCAGTGTGTCCTTTATCTGTCCAGTTTGAGAAAGTCTTGCAAGGCCTGGAGTTGAAGATGACATTATCTCAAAACAATAAGTCCATGCATGTTCCAGCAAACAGAAGTTCATTTCATGCCCATGCCACCACAACTGCAGCATACATGTGTGCTGCACAACTCTGTGGTCCAGCTCCCAGTCCCTATCCCCAAGGGGCTCAGCTCCAAGGGACTGATGAGCCATATCTGCTGTCCGCTTGCCATTTTGGTCCCATGCAAGGAAGGAGCACCAGTCTGGGAAAGAGGGGATGGCTGCAGCACTGGGCATTGGGGTGCTAAGCACAGCCTGCAAGCAAGCACATTTCCAAGGCCTGGTCCAGAAGCCCAGCCCTACTCACACCCCCACTGACAAACCCCATCACAGGATCCAGGCCAGTGCTGCTTTTCATTATGTGGGGTAAAAATTATTCCAAGTCCCTTCAAGAACCTTCCCAAGCCACAGGTCTAAGGCACTAGTCATGCTCGCTGCCTGCAAGAGTCAGGGCAAAGCAACAGGGGAAAGCAGGATGTGAACCACCTTCTCGATTGCCCATGGAGGGGATCTGCAGTGAGTACAACCCCTGCCTTGACAACTTAATTTGGAAGATATGAAGCCACAAATCTGGGCCTTGACACATTAAAATCATCCCCTGCTGAACATCATGTACCAGTTATACTTCTGATTTTCATCACCATAATAAAACTTGATCAAACCTCCGATCAAACAAGGCTGGGGAGGGATTGGCAGGCATGTGATAACTAGAGCCTCCATTGAGACAGTACCCCTGAGTGGGAGAAACTTGGCGAAGAGGAATGCAAAATCCAGTGTCAGACTCTGAGCCAATTCCAGGATATTAAAATAGAAATAGTAACATGCCTAAATTTAGCCTCCTGTCTCCAAATGTTGAAGTTATAGGCCCTGATGGAACAATATAGGCTGTAACAGTGCACCTCAGAGGGATGTGTTTTTGGCTGGCTTTTAAGGAAAAGTACCTTATTTCATCACCGGCCATGTGTATTTCTGTCTGTGCTACCCACTAGCCAGTTCCAGGCACTTTCAAGAACAGGGCTGAAGCTCTCAAAGATATCCTGCAACACTTCTGAAAATAAGTGGTCAGGTCAAGGAGAAAGAAAATTGCAGCCCACTGGGAAGGAAGTCTGCAGCAGGGCTCAGCCCTGATGAAACATCGGGGAACAGGGATTTTAAACATATACTTCAGGTCCACAACAAACCAGGCAGTTTGGGGTTTGCTGTTGGTAGAGTTATTTTCTTTAAAAAGAAAACCAAAGTGATGGCAGTAAATGGCCATGCAGGAGATGTAAAGAAACATCTGCTAAGATAAAATGAGATTTCCAGCTTCAGCAGGGAGCAATTTTTGTCTGGGATTATAGAATCATAGAGTCATAGAATAGTTTGGGATGGAAGGGACCTTAAAGATCATCTAGATCCCACCCCACTGACATGGACAGGGACACCTTCCACTCGACCAGAAATGCCAACACAGAGTCGGGTAAGTGAAGAGAAGAGGCTGGGACAGCCTATGCAGGATTGCAAGGGGATGTCTTCACCATCCTGCTCTAGCAAATATGTGTATTTCTTGTCCCACACTCTCTTCAGAGCAGCACATAAGCCACCTGGTGCAGCTCTTTTGCTGGACTCACATCACATAACAGGGGTGACAGAGCCAAATACACAGCCGTGGGAGGGATGGGGAGATGGAGGAATGCCTGCATCCAGCAGGATGACCAGCCCACCCACAAAATTTGCCTCCTATGGGTACCCAGGTACAGAGCAAAGTGCCACAAGAGGAGATCTAGAGACCAGCAGCTTCACCATAGGGATCCCCACACCACAGGAGCTGTCAACATTGCCACCCCTTTCCTAGGACAACCACAACCCCATATCCACCATGCCTGGGATGCCCAGCCAGCACAGCCTTCATCCCCTCCCAGCCATCCTGCCTGCTCCCTGCCTGATATATGGCTGGTCCCTTGCTACACTGGCTTAATCCCTCTCTTGTTGCCCAGAGCTTGTAAACTTGACCATTGGACCCAGTATCCTCAGGTCTGGGGTAAATCAGGTTTATGCATGCAACTTGCCATATCAACCAAAAAAAAAAAATAATAAAAAGCCATATAAATGAAAAAGAAAAAAAAAAAAAGAAAGACAAGCAGAGGCAAAAGCAAACAGCAAATGGAGGAAATTGCTACATAGATATCCTAATTAGATAAGAGTGTCATTGCTGCACAGAAATAATGTGGAGAGGGAAGATAGCTCTGTAGAAGATATAAAGGTGCCCCAGAGATTAGAGTATTTAGGACAAACCACATGAGGGGCTGTGAGCAGGCTTATCAGAGAAAAATGTGTAATAAAGCAAAAAACTCTTTAATTAAAATGTCAGCATTAGGCAAGTTGGTCACAGCAAAGCCAGCTCGTAAAGGATGGTTATCCCCACGGTTGGCCCCACTCTCCTTAAGGCCGAGTGCTCCTTGCAGGAATTTATGGGAGACAAAAGATGCTGGGGGGAGATGGGGTTGACCTTTTGCAGTCGGTCACCCTGGGCAGGGCTGGGGTTTGTGCACGGTGAATGCTTCGAGAAACCAAGCAAACCCTTACATGATACTCTGACTCAGTCCAGCTCTCCTGGGTAAAGTGAGAGTGATATAAAAACACTGATGTTTGTGACCAATGAAAACAAAAGCTGAAATCTCCTACTAGGGCAAAGCCATCTTAGGGTGTCTGTTGCATCTCAACCATCATCTGTCATCAAAGCAGTCTGTCCCAAAATACACCCAAATCACTACAAAGCGGGGGGAAGCAGAAATCTTGTTGGTTTTTTTTTTTTTTTTTGACATGGAAGACAGCATCAGTCATAGAGACAAGTCTGCAGTAAACAACCCCTCTCCCCAGTGCAGATATTTACAAGCTGTGCACTCTAAATAGCAGTCAGGTATTCAGGCAGGAGGCCTGTCAAAGCCATTTTTAAGATTTCTGGGGGCATGCAGCATCCTTGGACTGTAGTTTCTTTATACGCAGAACATCACAAGATTTTGGCTCCTGGGGGGGGGTCAGAGAGGTGGCAGGGGTGTTGCTTGAGAAGGAATAACAAGGACACATGTGCATTTTGTGCTTAGCAGAGGATCGTATTCAGTGCTGAGCACAGCCCTGGCCTTGTTGTTGGGGCTATCTTCAATAGCATCCACAGACTGTTTTTCTGGCTCATGTTACAAATACATTCGTGCCGTGCCATGCCACAGCATTTACAAGCAGGAAAATTGATCTCCCCATCCCAGCACAGGGGCAACCCAGTCTTGCTTAACCCTTGATGCTCCTGGGGAGTGCTGAAGCAGGAAAAAGCACTCACGACTTGGCCAGAAGAGCCCAATCCCAAAACTGGTGAGGTGGGCAGGAAACTGTCCTTGAGCTTCGGTGGAGCATGGTAGAGGAGGGGGGACCTCCCACCAGCTAGGAGACTGACAGTAAGCAGGAATATCATTTTGGTGATTTTGACAATGAGGAAGGCAAGGCAAATTGTTCCTGTTGTCACCAAACCAAACTGCAGGTGGAGGATGGTCAGAGCAAGCCCATAGAAAGAGGTCTCCAAAGAAGGAAGGAGGAGTCCTGGTGTGAAAAAGGCTGCAGCTTGCAATGCTCTTGGCATGTACAGTTGTTTGCACTTCTGCAAACAGGAGGTGGACTCTGCCACCCTCTCAGCTCACGGTGGTCCTAGAGTCTGTGACCACACTGATATCCCATCATACACTGAGCAGTCCTGGTCTTATGGTGTCCCAGACTGGGGGTGGTCCTGGCACCTTACTACATTGTCCAAGCACACCCAGGGGCAGGGACTGAAGGTCAGGGCATGGCATACAGCTAAAAAAAAACCAACCAGCAAGCAGTTTAAAGAGGTAGACATTTCAAAACAGGTCTTTCCAAAACCCTTTGCTACCCCAGGTATCTGTGTAAGCCGACCAATGGTCTATCACGTGCACCGCCAAGGCAGGGTGGAACATGTGAACTTCTCAAAAGGGATTTTCTGGAGAAAGAGCAAGCATCAGGGTCCGTCCCCAGGAATACATCTTGTCGTCATGACACAAAGTCAACCAGCTATTACACAGTGTAAAGAGGGAGACAGGACTGGAGTTGGATTCACATAAGCCACCTACCTTAGAGTCAATGAAGTCTTGGGGACATCACCTCCCACTGATTTCAAGCAAGTCTGAGGTAGCATTCATCTTCTCCAAGTGCTATATGTCTAGAAGTTTGGCATTGACATCTAAGATGAGAACTCTTTATAGCCACTGATGTCTCTGAAGAGAAACTGGTCTGACCTATTTTAGACACATATCCTACTATAGAGTTAACTGTTTTCTGGAAGTACCCATTTCTGCTCAGAGCCTGTAGGTGAGTAATGAGCTCTGGCTCACCTTTAGCTGACATAAAGCCACCAGTGCCTAAATGGACCCGTGAATTTTGTTGAATCCTGCTTTCAAGCCCACGGGATGCAAATGAACCTATGGACCTAGGGCCTGGCTTCATCACACCACGTGAAGATCTAAGTCTGGAGTCTCTTTCCTCTCCCTGTGCACTGAGTAGAGAGAGAAAGGCATCTCCAGGTGGTGATTCAAGGTGTCTAGGTAGTAATTCAAGGTCCCCACCTCTCTTGGTTTCTCCATTGACCAGAGGGACTGACAGTGGTAGAAATGGTTCAACAGGTGTTACCATTTCAGCCTGTACTGAGAGAGAAGAGATTCTTGCACAGAAAAATATATGTTCTTCATTAAACTTCTTCCATTTTTTGATTTGTCAGCTCTATAACATGGTAACTCATCTCTATGACTGCCACAATTCCCTGAGGTTTTCTCTGATTTATGTGCCCTCTAAGAGAGAAGCCCACCTCAGTCTTGTGTCAGATGCTTTTGCTCTGAAATCATAACTAGAAGCTACAATTATTTTGCATTTTCTTTCCTTTTTTTGAAGGTAAACTTATAAATCAAGACAGGAACACTTAGTGCGGGGGGCTGGCTTGCTTGAATCATTTGTGAATCATTACAGACAATTTTGACCTACTGGGTCTTTGCAACAAGAAACAGCCTTCCTCGTCCTGTTGGGTTTTGGATACCTGCCAAGACCCAAGCTGAGCGCGTTGAGGAGTTCAAACATCGTAGAGAAGGTTAAAAGACGATCATGTCCTAGTTAAGAAAGATATAAAATGACAGAAAGTATCAGATATTTCAGAGACTCTTTCATGTGAATGGCAGTGACAGAACAAACCCCTAATGGTAGCGAAGACCAGAAAGGCTCAAAGTAGTAGTTATGCACAGAATTGCTTTTAATGGCAAGCATAATTAAATCAATCGAACAACTCCACTAAGGAAACACATTCTTCATCCGAGAAGATTTATTCTGGAGATGAAAGAGGATGTAATAACCTCCCTCACTCCCATTCAGTTACCACCACATGGCATGGCACAACATTCTTGTCATATGATGAGAGATTGGCTATGGGCAGGTTCAGCTGCTATCCAAAACATGGCCTTTCTTACATTTTCTAAATCAGGACCAGATGCTTTTTTCTGGAGATATGCTGTGACCTAACTCCAAGTTATGGAGTTGGATATCATAGCATCACAGAATAACTCAGGTTGGAAGGGACTTCAGGAGGTCTCTAGTCCAATCTCCTGCTCAGAGCAGGGTCAGGGCTGAGACCAGACTGGGTTATTCACAGATTTGTACGGCTGGGTCTTGAAAACCTCCAGGTATGGAGACTGTAGAACTCCTCTTGGTAACCTGTTCCACTGCTTGACTGATATATAGAAAACTGTAGGCTAAAAATCAAAGATGGTTTTTTTTTCCTTCCGCCTCCCTGAATCCCACCTTTGCTGAAACAAGTCTTCTAAGTTTGGTAAACACCTAGCAGTAGCAGCTTCCTACGCAGGAGAGCAGACTGTGGCTCTTCATGGATCCTATCGTGTTTGCCAGCAGGTTGTTTATCTGTTGTCTCTATGGTGCTTCCCTGATCTTAGAACTAAATCCACATATGCCTCCCAATAGATCCCACCATAGTTAACAAGGTCACATATATTTAGAGATCTACAACTTACTGGAAGAGGTAATTTCTTTATTAGACCTGATGATATAAAAAGCCTCCAAGTACATAATCCCTTTATCAGGTCTGACAAAGAAGGCAAAGAGTCTAAATGAAATACAAGTGATAAAAAATAGCTCCTTGTTTGACCTAATTATTTTAGTCACTTGGAAAACAAGAGGGAAAGGGATAGTAAGCAGTGTGGAGTGGAAATGCATCTCAGCAGGCAGGAAATTGGCAATTCATTCACCTTGAGGGGTCGCTACTCCATCACGTTCAGGTCTTATTACAAAACATATCCTTCACAACCTTACTCCAAAATCTTACTTGCTCTCACTTCTGCAATAAGAGGCCGAGGAGACTCAAACATTTTGGAGAGATACAAGTTTTGCAAGTAAGAAAATACCATTTATTGTTGTCTCTGTCTACAGAGATGAGCTGTGACTCCTTTCTCTTTACTCCTGCCTGACATCTCATCTAGAAAAGTCTTCAAGGGGAGATGGTCATCCCAGACCCCCTTACAGCTGAGAAGCAAGCAGGGATGTGATCCAGCTGGCTGGTCATGGACATCCACTACAGGGTTGTAGCCTAACCTCCACTGATGATGTTGACTAGACTCATTGACAAGGAGAACCAAGAGTAACTGGTTCAGAGACTGGTGTGTATCATGTAGACACCTCTGTTTAGTCAGTTAAATCCAGCTTGAGATCAACCAGAGATCAAAAAAGACCTTGAGGCAGGGATTCATCACTCTCCAATCCTAAATCTTAAGGATATACTCCAGTGAACACAAGGTTTCACTCTTTTTTTCTGCATGAGATTTCCCAAAATTATACTAATCCTCATCTCGCACTTTGCAGACCAGCAGGACACCTGGGGGTTCCTACAGCCAGGCCTGTGCCCCAGACTCCAGCCAGCATTGACTTGTTTGGCAAGATGTGGAAAGACTAGTACACCTCAAAGAGCTCCACCGTTGAAACTCGTGTTGGGAATGCAAAAACACTGGTAGAAAAGAGCTTTTGATGTCTATTTATGCCTTCTCAGAAAGGTGACGTAGCATTTCTGCCAGCTGCTTTTTTATCATTATTCATGGCCCTTTGTCTCCATTGGGGCAGGGCTCTGTGGAAATCCAGTTCATCCCACCAAACTGCAGATGCATTTCTCAAGCGCATCTCATGTGCCTCTCGTGCTAATGTTTATAGGTGCCTACTTACTTTCAAGAAGCCCATATCTATTGTATTTTCTTTTAGAAAGTGGCCACTGCAGGAAAATACAAATACAAAAAGATCTAAGTGTTTTCCTTTTCCAGGAGGACACTGCCAGTATCAACCAAAATTATTTTTCCTGTTAATGTCGAAGCCACAGTAGGAAGATTTACTGGTATGCAAAGCTCAGTAATGAAGATTTTAGCATACCTAATATTTCTAGTATCATAGCAATCCAAAGCACTAGTTATGGACCACAGCTCCACTTCTTTAAATATTACCCTTGTCCCAGTTTGAGAGAAGATGACGGCCAAATGACGGTTGGCTAAGCTGCCTGGCCAGCAAATTGTAAGCCCTTTGTAGACCTTGCAGGTGGAGGAGATATTTAAAAGCTTCAAAGGTGAACAATAAAGCAGATCTGCAAATCCTGGCAGGGAGGATGAATACAAGGAAAACCAATGCCATAACATTTCCGCTTGCCTCAAAAGCAAAGAAAATGAGAGAATGGCACAAAGAGGTCCAAACTCTTGGCCAGTCTCCTCTGAATTCATTGTCCCAAGGATAACTCCCAGTCAGATAGACCTGCCTTTCTATTTTGATTAATCCCAGCAGCACTCTGCTTAAAAAGCATGAAGATTTCTTTAACCCTCATTAAGATCCAGGGGCCTGAGGCTGAAGGATGTCACCTATTCACTTGTTCCCTGCTGCTACCATGACAGATTTTAAATGACAGTTATTCATTTTTAGCCAAAAAAAAGGGAAAACATGCCACATACAAATTTTGAAATGATTGGGAGCTTGTTGGGAAAATGAGGGACAATGTGTTCAGTTTTGCTGCTGAGAATCAGTGATGAAATGAGTAGGTAAAAAACTGCAAAAGCCAATTCTATTTTGAATTGACAAATTGCAGCCTGATTCATCCAGGACTGATTTTCTTTAGTGGCAAAGGCAAGGGAAAATTATTGTCATCTTTGTTATAAAGGTGTTTCTCAAGTGTAGGGAAGGTTTAAGTAGATGTCTAGCTAAATAAAAGAGACGACTGGTGAGAAACTATGCTTGAAAGTTTATATGCCCCGCTGTCTCCTTTGCAGCACTTTACAACATAAACAGAAAGCTCAATAGTGTCCACATTAGGGCTCCTGGCTGATAGAGAAACAAAGAAGAAAAGGGAGAAAAACAGAAAGAAAAGACTTGAAAATCAGCCTAAATACAAGTGATTCTGAATCAAGGTAGCAGTGCCTTACTCTCAACTGGTTAACAAAGTCATAGCAAAGACGAAGCCATTCACTTGGCTTCATAGGCTCATAAAACCCTGGAATGGTTTGGGTTGGAAGGAACCTTAGAGATCATCCAGTTCCAACCCCCCTGCCACGGGCAGGGACACCTTCCACTAGCCTGGGTTGCCCAAAGCCCCGTCCAACCTGGCCTTGAACACTTCAAAGGGAGGAAGCAGACACAACTCTGGGCAACCTGTGCCAGGGCCTCACCACCCTCACAAGAAAGAATTTCTTCTATCTAATCTAAATCTGCCCTCTTTCAGTTTAAAACTATGACTCCTTGTCCTATCCTTACATCCATGATAAAGTGTCCCTCCCCATCTTTCCTGTAGCTCCCTTTAAGAACTGGAAGCCACTCTAAGGTCTCCCCGGAGCCTTCTCTTCTCCAGCTGAACCCCCCCAACTCTCTCAGCCTGTCCTCACAGGGGGGTGCTCCAGCCCCCCGAGCATCTTCGTGGCCTCCTCTGGCCCCGCTCGAGCAGGTCCGTGTCCTTCTGATGTTGGTGCCCCCAGAGCTGGACCCAGCACTGCAGGGGGGTCTCAGGAGAGCGGAGCAGAGGGGGAGAATCCCCCCCCTCGCCCTGCTGCCCACACTGCTCTGGGTGCAGCCCAGCACACGGGTGGCTTTCTGGGCTGTGAGCGCACGTTGCTGGCTCACAGTCAGTTTTCCATTCACTCATACCCCCAAGTCCTTCTCCACAAGCTGCTCTCAATCCACTCCTCGCCCAGCCTGTGTTTGTGCTTGGGATTGCCCCGACCCATGGGCAGGACCTTGCCCTTGGCCTTGTTGAACTCCATGAGGTTTGCATGTCCCACCTCTCCAGCCTGTCCAGGTCCCTCTGGATGGCACATCCCTGCCCTCCAGCCTGTCGACTGCACCACACAGCTCAGTGTCATTGGCAAACTTACTGAGGGTGTACTCAATTCCTGTGTAATCAGGAGGTCCAGGTAAATGCTCCTTTTCTCCATAGTCTTCACCCAGCCCCACCTGCTCCTCCAAAAGCCACAAGCTGCTTCAAGGAGGGAGCTGTAGGGAAGAGGATTCAAAATAAAAAGCAAGAGAAAGGACTGATGATCAAAAGCTCAGAGCATGGCTTCCTCATCAAGGACGTACGTGGTCTTAGACCCGTCTTGTATGACCATGCTCATGAATATCCCTTTTCATCCTGGCCTGGAAAGCCGTGGTAGACCCAGTCCATCTCCAAGGGGCCAGGGCAGGCAGCGAGCGTTGGTATGAAGCACAAAGTTTTGCCAAGGAGTGTGGGATTTGTGGGGAGCAGGCAGTGGAAAAGAAGATGAGATAGCCTTGCGCAAGAGGAAGAAGAATATCATTAAGAAATAAAGGGCCACAAATGGAAGTAGAGGGGAATGTTTTAAAAAAAAAAATGGAGGGGAAAAATAATCAAAAGGCCTAAACATCCCCGGTTTGGTTGAGAAACTCAGCATAAAGACAGCCTTTTTGGGAAAGAAAGACAAAGCGCTACCTTTTCTGGAATTCAGGGATACAGACGTCTCTTTTTGGGAATTGTTTACACCTGGACACCAGGGAGTGGACTGAACAGCCAAAAAAGACTGAGGTAACTTTTAAAAAATCTGTGTTGGGACTGTGGGTTTTGTTTTATATTATTTGTTTATTTAAATACTTTTTTTTTTCAAATGAAGCAGCTAGTGTTTGAAGAGATTGAGCTTGGTGGGATCAAGGTACATTTTTAGGTTAGTGGTAGCGCTATTTATCATTTTTAAGACAAATTTGATTACCCTGGTGGGGATTCATGTCTTCAGGGAAAGCTGCCCAGTTGTCATATTAATCATTGCTTTTAGTGTTTTCATTAGGGTTTTGGTTTTTGGTTTAGTATGGGATATTCATTTTTTTTCCCCTTTTAATTTAGTTTTCAGTTGCCCCAGGGCTTTGGCCTGGTAACCTTTGCAGAGTGTTTTTCCTTCAGTTCCTTTCCAACCTATGAATTTTATGAAGGCTGTTAATTCGTAGTACTGCCGTTGTTAAAGATCTGTCACTCCTTCCACTGATGGGGAGCTGGTGTTCAAGGGATTCTTTCTTGCAAGCAGAAGAAATAAAGAAAAAAATCACAGAGTAAAAATGAACATTTACAGTTCCAACTACAGAGCATATTATGTTGATGTTCCTCCAAAGGCTTTATGGGGCACTGTTATCTTCTTCTATTGTGGTAGCATCTCAACACCTATGCCACATCTCAATACCTATGTCACATCTCAAGACTGCCCTGTACTTGGTGAAGAAACCCTGAGTATTTCTTACTCCAGCCAGTTTGCTCAGCTTCCTCTGAGGCTCATAGAAGCAGTTTTTTCAATGAATTTCACAGATTACTGGAAGGGGTGAAGATAGACCAATCTGAGCTCATGGAAGTTATAGGCTTCCATCTAGTGAATCCTTTGTTCAACGCCAAATCCTGCTGGAGAAAGTACTCAGTCCGTGAGGCTGCACATGGTGGGACATGATGTGTAATCCACCCTAAGGAGAATGTTGGTGGGTTCAGACATGAGTTTCGTAGCTGTGTTCAGTCGGGAGGTGTTGGTCCTGCTGCAGCCTTGCTCTCTCCTGCTGTTGTTCAAAGGTCAGAGGAGAGAATTGTTCTGGCCCAGCCCATAAAACATGATCATCCTCAGGTGGCCTAATCCACTGACATCAGTAAGACATGGGCACCCAGGCAAACTGAGGCAGCTGTAGAAAAAAAGAAACCTGTATCAGGTGATTCATCACAGATATCCAAACACATTCTTAGGATGATATGAATCAGTGGAGGATCTAGTCTCTTTCCCATGATGACCGAAGGTGCCCAGACCATTCCTTTGGAAAAGAAACCTATCTTTAAGACAACAAAAGGAAGATAAAATCCCAACTTAAATGAACCATGGGACATTCCTACAGTGTGCCACCCTCCCTGAGAAAAATGTTAGATCTGAACAGTAAGGAAGCTGCAGATAACAGTTTTACAGCTGGAGCAAAATCACAACATATTGCAGGAATGCTGGAAAATATCACTGAGAAAATGCTGAAACGAATTGTTCCTATTTTCCCATTTTGTTTTGATGATGTTTAAATACTTCCTTTTGATAAAATGCGTCTATCCCCTTTATTGTTGCGATTCACTCAGCTTTGACTTATATTTTATGAGCTGCTGCTTTCAAAATCACACTACATTTCTTATATTTTACTTTATCATAAATTATATTGTTGTAGTGTTTTCAAAACAAAACCATTCTGTATTGCCAAAGTGAAGCAATTCAACGTTATCACAGCAGACTAGGTCAACATTATCAAAATTAAATATGTAGATACTCTTGGAGATCAGCATTTTGTAATTTCTTTCCTGTAAGAAATGTTCCTCTTTGGAATACAAACCAGTAGTAAAAATGTTTAAATACCCAATAAATACAAAATTCTCTTTCTCACTTAAGGTTAGTAAGTAACCAATGGCAATTTGAAGAAATACAGGGCGATTCACAACAGTGTAGATGAAGGAAAAAAAGGAAGTAAGAAATCTGCCATAATGGCCTCAATTCTCATTAATATCTGAAATACAAGAAGCAGTTAAGAACTGCAGTCAATAAGAGTTGACCTCCATCCCACTTGCAGGTTTTTAAGGACCTCAGGAAGACCTATAGTCATCCATCCACTAGTTTGGAGCATTAAGTTTGGAACGTAGCTGGTTTCAGGTCTCTGCAGAGTTAGAAAAGGAACCCCTGTGCGGGGAGGGATTCCTCTCCCTTCCCCTGCCCTATCCACAGTGGGGTCAGCCCCATGGGAAGGGCAGACCCAGACCCAGACCCTACACCAGGCAAAGGACTGGAAGAAGAGACAGTTCTCCAGCTCTGCCCATCATGGCCTCTTCCCTCCATGTGCACAATCCTGGAGCACAAAAATGAAGCGTTGCAGAGAAAAACATGGTCCTGAACTGGGAATCCATAAACCCCAGTGCTGGACAGGGACTGGCACAAGGGAGAAGTAGAGCAGAGGACACCACAGCCTCAGCGCCTCCCAGTACATCCCTATGGTCTATGCAGAGAGACCCATACCTGGGGATGAATCAGACCTTAGGATAAGGGGAATTACCCTTTTTGGAGGAGCTGTTATGATGGCAGCAGGAGCCTGGGTTAAGGAGGTTTCTGACTTGGGCATCTCCATTAAGTAGCTACCACCAGATAAGAAAACCAGGAGGTGAATATCCAGCTGGAGCAGGAGGGACTGACAGTGCCACAGTGTCAGCTGGTGTATTCTCCAACGCTTCATCCCCACTCCCTGAAATGAGAACAGGAAAACAGTCAGTAAAGTTAACTAGTGGACATATTTAAAAGAAATTAGAGGAAATGGACCCACATCCTGTGGAATTCACCCTTGCCAAAGTCTGCAAAGTCGAGTCCTGTGGCCAGATTTAGAAAGAGAGCGGAGAATTTAATGGCCAATAACATAGCTAAGCAAAAACGCCAGTGCACACCCCACAGTCCACAATAGTGAGGCTTATGTTTCTGCTTGAATAGCTGAAAGCGTCTCTGTGACACAGGGGAGGAATGCATGAGGCACCCCCCTAAAGGTCTCAGTTACATTTTCAGACATGCAAATATTATTAGCACTACAAGTATAGCAACAAGGGCACCCAGGAGACCCAGGGCTGGGCAATACATCCAAGGCTTTAGAGAGGTAAAATCTTTCACCCCTCAGTTAAAGCTGCGTAAAGTTAAGGTCTAAATAATCGAAATTTTGCCCTCAGTTCAGACCTTCACAAGAGGTCACAGAGAAACAAATTAGAAGCTTCTACCCCTGTGTGTTGAAATGGTGCCTTCATGCAGCAAAGACCCTAAGGGAACAAAGAGTGTCAACATAAACCTCCTGCTTAGAGCACTTGTCTGAGAAGAGTTTTGAGTTCTGGTCCTTATTTCCAAAATGTTTCTGAGAGCCACCTAAGTGGTAATAAACACTCTGCTCCCTCCATGGTCCAAGTGCTGGGGTGTCTGATGGTTTCTGTCATGAGCAAAGGTTCAAATTCAGCTCACAGCAGAGAACTGATCCTGAAAAACATCGGTGGTTTCAATCCAGTAGTTACAGGAATCGTAGGAGGCAGCAAAACCTTAAGCTGAGAAAGATACCCTGTCCCAGCAAGCCTGAGTCTGGGACCTCAGAGAGCTGACCCCTCTTCCAGTTTGTGGGCCTGCCACATCACCACCTCATCCGTCCGTTTCCTCGCTCAAGCTTAAAAGCCTGTGCAACACATTTGCAGATATGAGTTACCTGTCAGTGAGATGCTCAAGCCATTTTTTATGACTTGCATGAAGCCTGAAAGCAGTCTTCCCTTCTCAAGAGGTTCTTCTCATACAGACACAATATTTGCACCTTCAAGTGCAGCAGCAGCATCTGCCACCCACAGCAAAATCCCTATTAACCAGCATAATAAGGTGGTGTCCCTAAGGGACATCTCTGAAAAGATTCAAGGGAACCTGATTGCTAAACCCATAGGCATGAAAACATCCTACACCCAGTCCTTTCTGGGGTAGCTTCAAAGACTCTAGCAATGTTGGAACAAAACTGGTGATGCAAAAAGACAAGTTTTTTCTATCCTCTGACCCCTTGATTTGAAATCCAGGTGTGGATTTAGAGTAACAGCAAAAAGAAAGCAAGAGGAAAGTTTTCAGCAAATACTCCCATATCACACCAGGCAGTAGATTTCACACCCCACTTTAGCAGATGGTTTTCCCTTCTATTCCTTCTCGCTGAAGCTGCCCACAGGTCTTTCTCAGCTACAAGCATCTATTATCACCATTCTGCTAGCTAAATGAAACTACATTTTCCATTTTTTGCTGTGGGAACAGCAAAATTTTTCCTGTTTTACCTCTTCTGCAACTACCAAATCCCGGGTTCAGAAGAGCCAGGCTCTGAAGTTCAGAGCAGGGCCAAGAGGACGGTCAGTGGTGTGAAGCAGATCCCAGATGGGGAACGACTGCATAGGCTGGCATTCTTCAGCCCACGAAAGTGATGATTTACAGGAGATATAAAGATGTCTACAAAATCACAGTGGTGCAGAAAGTGCCTGCTCTTTGTTTCTTCCAGAACAAGGCATCTACCCCAGTGCTTCACTTTTTAGAACAGGAAAACCCCTTTAGGATGGAGTTCTCAGTGGTAGACCTGAAATCCCTCATGCAAGGAAGGCTGTGACATCCTATTGTCATGAATGGTGCCATGAATTTTTTCAGATTGCTCAAAGTGTGATCAAACTAGAAAAAACCTGGATCTCCATCTATACAGTGGGACTTGGAAAAACTCCAGAAATAACCAGAAATAAAACCAAAGGGGTAGCTCAGTAAAAGCACTGGGCTATGTTGCCATGTGCTGTAATTTTTATTTCCACCAGAGTTACTGAAGTCCCATCAGTCAGCACCAGCTGGGAATTAGACAAAACACAGAGCCCAAATGTTATCCCTCTTGCCCAAAAACCAACATAGGATCAGGAGATAAAAGCTGGATTGCTTGGACTATTTCAGACAGATTTCTGAACAAAACTTAGTGACTCTGCTTTCAGGATCCAGCCCACATTGGAGCAGGGAAAGATTACCTAACCATGGAAAATTTTCCAATTTCCAGAATATAAGATCATATAAAAAATTATGACATTCAGAATGAGGTCTGGTTGCTTAAAGTCTGTTCTTTCAATGCTGGACTGGAGGCTTCTCATAAGATCCAGGTACCACTCATATCTTGCTTAAGGTTTATGTGCAACTTAAACGATCCATGTGTTTCAGACAAGAAGACGCATTTCCAATATCACTTGAGAACTACTTTGTATGTGCTGGCATGTTCCATGTCAGATATCTGGGCTGTTTTTATTAGTTGCATGCTCATGAAAGTGAGATCAGAAATTGAAATGTCATCTGCTACTTGATACTGATTACCAACTTTCTTGACATATTTCATATGGCTATGAAAAATTTCAAGAAAGCATCCACAGTGTTGTTTAATAAACTGAACAGGCTTTGTTATTTTCATGTTTCCTAAGGGCCAAGGGAGTCCTTTCGGCAATTTATCCTTTTTCCACGGTTTCCTTCCAAACTGCTGACACTTTGCTGGTATCAAGACGTTCAGACGTCTTTTTTCTTACCATGGATCTGCACGGTGAGACTCCTTGCTCTGCAGTGTTGATATGTATACGAACTCCAAAATTCCCCTGAATTTTGTAGCTTACATGATACTGTAGTGTTGTACCTAATAAATCACGCATCACCTCATCTGGCATTTCTGCTTTCTAGAGTGCTTTACAACTCAGGGGACCAAGAATGATGGCTCAGCAGGATCGGAAAAGATACTGATGGGACTGCTCAGAGCCTGAGCCCCACAGAGGCGGTTCCCAAATTGTCCAAACAGGCTCACAAAGAGCAAAGTGTCTGAGGAATCTCCTGTCCTGACAGAGACATGAGATATGGCAGTAATGTGCATCTGGACTGTCCTTCCCACAGCACAGACGGTAGGCTGAGAATACACAGTTGTTGCATTAACAAGGATCTAAAAATCTTAAAACCGAAAGGTGAGAGATGTAGCTCCCCACTGGTGTTCAGAGGCAAGGTCTTAATATTGGGCATGCCCATAAGCATTACCATAACCATAATCAGAGCTCTTCTGTCCACAGACCACATTTTGATGCAGACATTTTGTATGCAATAGCATTCAACATGATGCTCCAAAGCTGATTCCTGCCTCAGTGTCCTGCTCAAAGCCAGAGGTGATCACACAGTGATGCCCTGCGCGGATGTGAGCCACGCACCCCCTCTAGCCTTCATGGTCCTCTCCATGGGGCTGTGAGGCAGCTGGGACTCAGAGTGTGTCAGCTTCACAGCTGGTCCTCCAGATCTGTAGCACCCAAAGCCACTGACCGAAATGAGCAAAGTTTGAGCAAGAGAAGCAAAGGAATCCAAGATGATACTGATCTGCAGAGAATCCCAAAGGAAAAAAGAAACTTGGAAAGAAGATAGCAATAAAAAAAGTAATAGTAACAAAAAGCATTCCTTTAGCCCCTGTGTGGATGTTGTTAAAGTACAGCCAAACCTACTGTCACTGAAGATTTGTAGAGCCCTAAACGAAAAGAAAGTTAAAAGGCAAATAAATACGTAAACAGAATATTTAAATGGTGTATCCAGAGTATTCATTCAAGCCAGAGGACTATCCTAGAGTCTCCATGTTAGCCAAGCAACATCAACAGAAAACTGATAAGGTATCATGTGAAAACAGGCTTCAGGGGAAATTTAAAGAACAGCCAAGACATGAAGGCAACCAGCAAAAAAAGGTGCATATCACAAAAGGTAAACCAACAGATTGGGAGAGAAAAAGGAGAGAAAAGGAAGAGAAACTTCACAAAATCACCAGAACTGTACTATCTCAGTGTTTTCAGTAGTAGACCAGGGCGTGCTCTGTCTCAGAGGGCACGTGGAAAGATGTCTGAGTGGATTGGTCCTCCAGTGGTGGCACTGGCTGCAGCTCTGCCTATGATGGGGAAGAGGCTCTGAGAGGTGACAAAGGCAACACCATGGCCCACGGTTGAGCACAAGCCATATCACGCAAGCCAGGGTGCAAAGGCAGCTCATACTGCCTTATTATCAGTAGGTCTGGTCTCACCAGGGAAGTTCTGTGGAAGGGCTCAGAGCCTGTGCCATGAGAAGCCACCTCCTCGGCTCTACACCAAAACCCTCATATGGCCAAGAGCCATCTGCAGAGCTGGGCTGGGCTAGCAGTGATCCTGCAGACAAGCAGTGATGGCAAATTGAGCCCCCATACATGGACCATCTTACTGTCAGTCACGTAAATGCAAAGCATCCAACTCAAGACCATCAGTTAAACACGTCTGCTTTACTGCATTTGAGTCCCCACCAATGAAATACAAAAAAAAATTACCCAAAAGCTGGATCAGAACCAGAAAAAACATTTGAAGCTTACGAGAGTCCTTGTCACCCTGAATGTATAAAAGAAACAGAGATGATCTTATTTCTATTCATCTGACAGCAAGTAATTTTTTCCAAATGGATGATTTTTAAGTAGCTGTCACAATCCCAAATTAACTCACAACGCGTGATCTATAAAACTGGGCAGATAAATCATTCAAGAACACCAGCCATGGTCTCAATGGAAAGAGAAATGAATCCACAATATGTTTCATCGATGAGTTCTGAGATCCGGTGAGATGAGGGGTAGCCAAAAAAACCACTGTCCTGACAGTTAAATAAATATATTCTTCCTTTTCCAGTCACCAAAATTCAGATGGGTTCTTTTTTTCCTTTGTAACCTTGTTAATTTCCCATTAAAAATCACTGCCAGTCATGCAAACATCATGCAAAGCCTGAATACTTTGAAAGGATCTCAAAATTAAAGGCATTTACAATGTGCTGGAATGAAGCCCACTTTGCAAAGTGAAAAAAAAATAACTCACCAATGAGATTTTACTATTTTTATAAGCATATAGGTGATGGGAGGTACGGGAAGTAGAAACACTGTGGATCATCACCTATTCCTCAGTCCCTTAATACCAAGCATGAGGGTGACATGGTGATGAGCTGCTGAAGTTTCAGTGCGTGCTGTCTCAGCACAGACCCTGAAGGATGTAGATCCAAAGGATCTTCCCAGGATCCCCTCCTAGTCCTCACCCAGCTGGCAAACTGGGGTTAGGGACGGTTGCATGGTGCCTTCCAGATTGGTCTCCCTGAGCTGTTGAGTGATGGCTATGGAAATCAGAATGGCCAAATCCAGTTCTTACGGTGTTTGTTCCTGTCTCAGCAAGAGGATGTCTCAAAATGTTAGAGTTTTCCATTCCTGAAGAGGTCAAAAAATCTCTGCTGAGGCATCTGAGCACTGTTGTTTTAAGGCAAAAACCACAGTTATCTGGATCAGCCTGAATTCCTGGTGTAAAGGACAGGTCTCATACTTCACAAATCCTGGGGGCTGTCTTATCCCCCAAGGACAAGGAAGTTCAGGTTGAGTTGGCTTGGCTTGCTGTCATTGTCATTCCAGTCATGAATTACGGCGTCTCAGCCGCAGAGGAGACCGCAGCACATCACAGATGACGTAGTCTAGTCAGGGCCCATCCAAGAGAACAGAGTATGAGCCATGGAAGTGACAGCTCCAAGAAGTATCAATGCAGATTGACCCAAAAATGTATCACTTTACTTCCCAGAGACAATTTGGAAAGGGCAAGGGGATTTGGTGAAAACAGTATTTCATCGAAATATATTTTGATAGAAAATACCCTGTGTTTGTGTACGATCAGCAATATCCATTCGGTCACTTGTCCCAGTGTTGGGATGAAATGCTTGTCACTGCCTGCTGAAGGCCAATTAAAACAGAGCTCCAGAGCTTCAGTTCTGATGTTCCAAAAATACGGGCCAACAGTCAAAACAGCCCTGGTCACCCTCGTTATGCTGCGGTCATGTAAAAAGTAGCCAGAAATTTAGTACCAAGTAGGAACAACTTTTTTCTCATGTGTTTGTTTTCTTGGAGGAGGAAGGTGATCCAGGAAAACAGACTTGTGCAAACAAACCATGCTATGCCCAGACACCCCCTTCCTTCTTCAGTGATCTGAATCTTCAGGTTGATGCCTAGAAGTTTTCCAGAACTCAACCTAGTCTGGAGCATCAAGTCAAGGAGGTGGTGGGGTCCCAGCTGCAGCCCTGGAGGAGAGCAAAGCCCTGGACAGCAATGAAGGCAGGTAACATGCAGGAGCAGTGATGCCACTTGCATTCAGCCCTCACTGGTTTCTGTTCTTTGGACTTCACAGAAGAAGGGTCATGAAAGTCTGGAAGAGCCTAGAGAGAGGATGGAGTTCCTCAGGCAAAAGGCAGATGTCTTCACCTAAGCAGGTTGTTCACCAGTTATGAAGTCCCCAGTGCAACTCATCTTACCTAAACTAAGCCCCAAGTTAGGTCAAGTGAGCAGCTCTTTAAAGACCCTGTTCCTCTTATTGAATAAAAAAAGGGAGCATGAGGGGATGCAGAGATTAGCTTCGTGCAAGCAGATAACTGAACAGATCTCTACATTTTTGGACATGCCCACACATCTCCCCAAACCACAGCACTTTTCAGGGCCAAATTGGGACCAACAGCTGACAGAAAATTCATTGCATTATGGTTCAAATCTGGAGATCATCATCCCAGACTGTTGACTTACTCAGGAGACAGAGCCCACTTTTTCTTCAATGTAACCGGCCCACTCCAGCACTTTCTTCTCATTTATCTGGTGTAGAACCAGTAGTTCTTTCCTTGTTCACCACCGTGAAAGCTTGTCCCTATGCTTTTATATTCCAGCACAGAAAAGGAAAATTTAGGTACCTCTGCAGTAAGGGCACTGCAAAGTAACTTCCTCAATCTCTCTGCCAAGACCTATGTAAGAAAAATGTCATCTCCATGGGAGAAGAGACCAGGCTTTGTCTCTTGTGCAGGGAATCTCACCTGGGAAGGAAACTGGTTTGCACTAGATTGGACGGAAGGTGCCCATTCCTCCCCATCTGGCCTTTCTTTTTGTACAGGTCTGGAGCACTGGTGATTTGGATTAATTCCAAGGGAGGAATAGTCCAGTGTGTTAGCCCAGAACCCAGCTCTGCCAGAGTTTTCCTGGCTGATCTCAGACCAAGTGCATATCACTGCGTCTTTACTCAAGGAGGGATGAGTCTAGTGCAATGAGCCACAGCAGCAGGAACATCCTTTTTGATGGTGTTTAGTCTCACCCCACAGCTTTTGAGCCTGCCTGAAGTCCCCCCCTGGGGGATCCCAAAGGTCTGTCTTCAGCTATCAACTGTAATGAAAGTCAAAATTATGAGACAGAGTTTTGCTAAGCCCAGACGGAGTCAAACCGGTTATTGGATTAGCCTTTCAGGTCAAAGCACAGAAGTGGAAGAAGCAGACACAATAGCTCATCAGCAGCTTGAGCAATCAACAGTCATAAACAGCAGGAGCTCAGGTGATGATCATACACATAAACCACTGACTGCATCAAAGGAGCAGCTGTCAAATGGCTTTCCAGTGCAGAGGTGTATATGTTGCACCTGAGAAGCAAAGGACTGACCTATCTGTACCATATGTCACCTGTACATCTCTGAGCAGACGAGAATTACTGTTAATACCATAGCACAGACCCAGGGCCAAGTTTCTTGCCTTAAGAACTACGGTCTGAGGTAATCAGATGATTTAATGGTTTAACTGAGTAGTGGTTTCTAACCATTGATCTAAAAGTGCTTTCGATAACCTTTGGAACCACCTACAAACTTTTCAGACTATTAAAATAATGAGCACTCACACTGCATAGCTCCAAAAGCCTGTCGAGTCGAGTGTCCTGTCTTCAGTAGTTACCAATAGCAGACAGAGACCAAATTTAAATTGGACCTAGTTATACACAACTTCATGCTGGGATGCTATGAGCCAACCAACCTGGAGAGAGCCCAGGGGTCCTCCATCAAGGGAGAGATCACAGCAATGTGACTTAAATGAACATGATCCAAGCCCAAGAGCTGGAATGCTGCAGAAGTCCCTCCAGCCATGAAACCACCTGGGACTATTCCCTGCCTGATTTGGCCAAAAATGCTCTGGACACTGAGAAAGGAGTTTGGCTCCTCTTCCACTTATGGCAAGAGAAGGATCACGTGCAACTCCTCTTGTATGTCCTTCCTGCAGTGAATGCAAAGGGAATCACTCCTAGCAAGATTTCTTGCAAAGCGACCAGCTCACCAGGGCTGCCCTTTCCTACCTACCTGCACAAATTGCAGGGGAATAGGAGAGGGGACAAATTTTAGAGTATTTTCACTCCAAGCATTTGATGCCCTGCTCCACCAGGACCTCGCCTCTCATCCATGGCCAGCAGTGACACAGGTAGAGAGGTGGCTGGAACCCCTGAGCCTTGCAAACAGAGTTTCTCAATCTCGACTCGGAATGAAGGGGAGGAGGGCAGCTGAATGAAAATAAATAATTTCTGGCTCCTCTGAATCAAAGCCTGTTACAATCAAAACAGCCCTCCGTCTGCAGCCAATGCCCCGGGGCCTCATTCGTCAAAAATTATACATGTGCTAGGAGCCACAGGGAGAGTCTCTTTGACAGAGAAGACCCTCCTGGGGTCAAAGGGAGCTGGGGAATGCTTTTAATCCTCTATCTCTGTCCCAGGCTCTCCTGGAGCTTGTGTCAACTCTTTGTCCAGTGTCCAACCCAGAGTGGGTTAATCCTCCAGCTCTTACTGCACAACTCATAACAGACCCTGCCCATGGGAATGGTGGGCGGCCCGAAGGGAAAGGAGTATAAGGAAATGAGGATTTGGGGGATAAATTGAAATGGGAAGTGGACAAGAGAGCATTGAAGGAGGCTGGCTGGAGAAACCCTCTGCACAAATGCAGGCAAGGAGCCCTGATTTTGGTTTTTCTTAGAGTGGCATAGCGCTACCAATTTCTGGGGAATTATTCCTGATTTACAGCAATATAAATGAGATCCGAAGCAGGTCCTCTGCTTTCAGGAAACTTATGCACTTAATGTCATCCATCAGCCTGTGTGTGTGTGTGCATGCACATATAAATATGCGTGTGTATATATGCACAAGAACACAGCAGTTAAAACGAGAAATCAGACATCCCAGTATGAGAGGGTGAAGATGTCTGGGATTACACCCCTAAAAGCCACTGATTTATGCTGAATATCCGGACTAGATATTTTCCTCTTTTCAAGATAAAGGCTCGCAAGCTCCAGTTTTCCTTGAAGTCATCCGGCAGCTGCCTGCTCAGGGTTCCTTTTATCGTACAGGTGTTTGTGAGTGACTGTGTAACACTGCCTCTTGCAACAGGGATGTCATTTGGAGTAAGAGCTGTGTCCTAGTGCTCCAGGGGATCTCAGGAGCAGGTCCATCCCCACCGTGTGCCAGGCTGTATGGCCAGGGCTGGTGGTGTATCTGCACGGAAAGTCACATCACAAGCAGGTTAGAGCAGCTGATGCCAGAGACCCCACATGCAGCCTGCTCTCCAGAAATTTCAGGCAATCTTCCTTGACATGTCGGCTTTACTAAGAGGTTCAAGAGAAGAGAATACATAGACCAGACTCAGCAGCTTGGTATTTCCATTTTCCTTTTCTTTCATAGCCTATGTTGCTATTATAGAGATATAATTTCTTTCAGTCTGAATATAGCTAAGGTCATATCATCTTGTGTGTATAGAACTTGTTTTGCTTCAATGGACAAGTCATATTCTGCAATATCTCTTTCTTAGCCCTCACATAACCCTACAAAGAGATGTAAATTTAGTCAGTCTCCTAATTATGGTGGAGGGGATACTGTAAGCAAAGAAGTGTGAGACAACGAGTAGGGAGATGGATCTAATGATGTCCAGAGGTGCCTTCCAACGCCAGTTAGTCTGTGATTTTACATCAGTGTAAAAAAAAGCCATGAGTGATACCATAGTGTCCGAGAGACAGGCATCGCCTATGCAGAATCTCTCAGGAAAGAAGTTAATAAAGAACACTTTCTGCTGGATTCTCCAGCAATAAGGACATTTAAATGGAGTCAATTGGATGTTAATATTGCAATCTGGAAGCAAAACTCCAATAAAAAGAGAAGCTGAGAACGAGTAAGGTGAGAACTGGAGACTGAGTAACCTTTAAGCCTGTTACAATAGCCCCCCTTGTCTTGCAGCTGGAGCCTGGCCAGCAAGGTCATGAACAAGAAACTGCTCATTCCCTGTGTGACATATATTATTTCATTACTCAGTTTTATTTAATGTGGCAATAAATTCATGTATCCTACACAAGTTGAATGGTCTGTGGTCTTGCTTAATACTACTGCCTAACCACTTGAGATTGCTGGTGCAAAGTGAAGAACCAGCTATAGCCAAATGTCATCTAATCAATAGACAGACAGACTCAAAAGATGATCCAACCCAATGAAGGTATGAAATTCTTGCAGGGTGAATCTCTCCATGGATTACAAAGAGACTCCAAGACTGTTCTTGGCTAAAATTATGAGTGGAACTCAAAACAGGACAATTAGTCCCCTGCTCTGCTGCATCACCAGATTTGCCTCAAGCCTGCCCTGGTGAGTGCAGGCCATCATGCCTTGCCCAACCCTGCGTGCAGATGAAGTCTCATTTGAAGACAAGAAAGGAAATTTGACTTTGCAGTCAGTAAAATTCAAAACATTTTAAGTCACACTAACAAGATTTGGATTATGTACTGTGGAGCATTCATATTCATTGATACAACTGTTCAACACTGCGATTTTTCTGTGGTATCTCAATAGGTGCAGGGCTCTCAAAGCTTGACATAAGTCATGTGAGGAGGGAGATGTGAAATATATTCTCTCACAAGCTTCCAAATATTTAGTGCATCTCTATTCACATATTGACTGCAGTATGTATTTTAGTCTGCGCAACATCTGTAGTGATCTGCGATGAGTTATTCTTCCACACATACTGAACAGGATATTCCTGTACAAAGTTAGAATTCTGTAGGGCAGACCTCTGTGTCTGCACTGCTGTGTGACTCTCATTATAGTCACTTGAAAAAAAGACAGATTCTGCTGTGGTATGTTTCACATGACTTATTTTAAATGCCTGCCTTAGTGTGGAACAACACTCCCTGCACATTGCCTGTAAAGATGTGACATTCTGTGTAAAGGAGAATACTTGTACAGGCAACTCTCCACAGTTCCTAAATCAGTTCAGACCAGAAACAGAATTATCCAGAGGCATCAAAACTGAGCGATCAAACAAAATTTCATAAACACCAAGCTGAGAAATTAACTCACCAATAATTTGATGGATTGACTCCAGCAACTGAAATCCTCCTGATAATACAAGTGGTCCTGTGTGTTATAGACAACAACAAATGTCACAGAACTGAAAACAACATCCTATTTACGCTTGAAAAGCAGATGACCTGTGAAATAAACCCAGCTCCAAATGCAGAGCACAGGATTGCTCTACACACCACCTACACACAGACATTGGAAGCCAGGACAGCAGAGGTGTGAAGCATCATGCCCTCCTCTCCCAGATCTCTTGACAGTGGTTAGAACACTTGGAAAACCTGCTGTGTATCCAGAGACTTAGGTTGGGCTGATTTAAAAGATTAAATTTTTTAATTGTTGGTAATCACTGACTTAAAATGAGCATTTGATGAAACTTGCTATTTGTACACAAATTTTACGAGTCAATAAACTGAGTCAGGTCAATGAATGGCCTAAGAAAGGAGAAGAATGCCATCCATTCAGCTGCCACTTGTCCCCTGGATGTCATCTGCAAGGACCTCCTTCCCCACTGGCTGTGAAGAACCTACCAGCTGCTTCAGTCTCAGCTCCATCCTCTGCACGGTGATCAGACCTGCTGAGGATCCCAGCCGATCAGCAAACCATGGCAATGAATGAAAAGAGGGCTCCCACCTAACAGACAATAACAGGCCACTGCACCTCAGTACAAGAGCGCTGCTGTTGCTCAACAAATAAATTAAGTATCCAAGTGCCAATATCACAGGCCATACACCTAAATAACGGCGGTACAGCTGCTGATAGAACCGATAAGAGTTATTTTGCCTGCCTTTCCTGTCAAAGCTGAGCATGGTGAGACAAACAGCAGCAGAAAATCACTCATCAGCTTTCTGAATAGCTGGTATTGATGATGGCTAGTTGGTCTTGACGATAATCAGGGCAGGATCCTAGCTAAGATACATGCAGTTGTCCCCAGGAAGCCTAAGAAGTGGCCTCCAGCGTTCACTAGTTCTCTAGGAATTTGCATGTGTTACCACCAACCCCAACAGTGCTGAGCTGCCTTAGCCCCCAGACTGAGCAAGAGTGTGAAGACGCAGCACATGGGAGGACCGCTCCGCCATACACGTCCAGGTGCCTACGCATGTCTCAGCACTACCAAGCTTTCCTATCTATCTGTAGGAGTCTGGGCCGCGCTGGCAGACAGAAGAATGCAAGAATGAAGACAAGGCCAGCAAAATAAGGCTGGCAAAAACACACAAGATAGCAGAGAAGTGAGAAACACCTGTGGTCAGCAAAAGCACACAAGTCTGAGCAAAACAGGGTATGAGATAAGGGAGTTTTGGCAAGGTTTGGGCTTTACGTGCTAATTGCAATTAACCAATGCAAATGCTTGTAGAGGCGCGTGAACAGCGCGTGTAGATGACCTGTAGCCTATTAGAAGATAGATGAGCGCGTGTACGGAACTTAGTAGAGTATAAATGTAACCAGAAAAGGAATAAAAAAAAGATGGACGACCTGATCATCACATTGGTGTTGCGTCGTTTCTGCTCCCGCATGGAGAAATAAGGACCCCGGCTAATGGTGACCCCAATATCTATCAATGCTGTGGAGCCAGCTTTTCTCTGAAATACACGGATTTTGGCGAGTTACTGCTGGGAAGGAGGGAGCAGCTACTGCCAGAGATGGTTAAAAAGTTATGGGTTTGAGCCCATCCAACTTTCAACATCTGCTACATGGACACTGTTGAGGCAGCAGACAGGGCAGGCTGAGAGGACCTCGGCTTAGTGTGGTGAGCACGTCTATGCTGAAACCAGCATGTCCTACAGGTCCCTCGTCCTGGGTTTAAGAAGGAATTGAGGGGGGAAATGACCCCAGAGCATAGACAATTTGGCCACTTGTGAATTTAATACTATAAACCTAGCGAGAAATCTGGTCCAGAAGTCAGGGCAATGCTCTGAGAGACCCAGGGCTTTTAACACTTGCCTGTTGCAGCCTCACTAAAGCTCAGGTCACGTCTCTGCACTTCAGATTTGTTCCCTGCCTTTACTCCCTATTTCCTGCTGAGTTTGTATGTCACTTTAGGCTGTCACATTATAGTAACAACAGCCCCCCATCTTGTTCAGAGACCCCTCCTGCCAGCTGTAATTCTAATGAGGTATACATATCCTTACAATAATATCGTATAACATAATACATTATTATATATTATACCATTACTCTAAAAATAATAATATACTGCACAAGGCATGCAGCACCGAGCCAAAATGCTGGCTTTTGGCTTTCCCACAGTATTTTAATGACACACTGAGTCACACTGGTGTTTCAGCTAAAGCAAATTCACTATTAGCACACATCGTCTTCTTCTCACTTGCTAAGCAGAGCTGTCACAATTCTCTGAGTTCAAAATCTTTTTGTCCTGAAGCATAACTGGGTTTTAGCACAGGGAGCCATTCCTGGAAAAGATTTGTGCTCGAGCTTTGCTTTGCTTTTTCTCTTTTCCAAGTGAAACTTAATCTACAATATTCTTTGCTACTTGAAGGATATTATTTGGTGGACGTGGTTTCCAACGTATAGTTCAGTGCATGATTTAGGACCTGATCCAAAAGGTGGTAAAAGCCACAGAAAAACTCCTATGAACAACTTTAGCAAGCTTGGAGCGAGCCTGTGGATTGAAAAGGAAAACCTCTGGGCGTTGCTGCAACTTCCCATCCACCAAGAGTAGCTACAGTCTTTCACTCCCACTGACTAGATTAGAGAGAGCAAAATACCTTACAGGAGCTATTTAAAACCTCCACGTGACAGAAGAGAGTGAGTATTTTCTTGCATTTTCCAACTCCAGACTCATCTGTCATAAAGACCCACTCCAAATAGAAAGAGGAGCCGCCAGCTTTATCTTGGAGTCACCAGCCCCTTGCAGCACGAGGGACGGTCAGACTATTTTGGTCCCACCTCTGTCTCTGTAGTCACATACCAGCACGTGCATTCTTTGATTTGCAGAGCTCTCAGTTATGTGTGCAGAGACATGCCGGCAGTAGTGACGTCTGGGACTGATTTTCAGTGCCGTTGTAGCGCAGTGGAGATCCTGCCAACCTGCCAGCTTCAACGTGGGTGACAGTGAAAGTCTGACTTTGGAGATGAGTGCTTAAAGATATGTATTTTGCCCTTGCTTACCCCAGCATAAAATACAGATCTATCCGGACCTATGCTGACACAGACAGAAATGGGATTCAGCCATTTAATACACAGCAGGTTTGCACAGACTCAACGCTGACAGAGGAGCAGGAAGAAAAAAGTAATCTAAGCCTCATGCTCCTTGAAAAGGGTCATTAAAATTAAATTTTAATTTTATTAATGTGTCAAACATCACTGAGGGGCTTCACGGGTCCAGTTGCCCCTCCTAACACATTTCTTGGTGCTCTGAAAGCCTGAGGGCGTTTCCACAAGAACAGAATGCGCATGATGGGGGAAAAGATGGACTAAACTGGTATTTTTCACACTCTCTGCCTAAATAGAGTGTGCAAGCAAATACCTCTGGGAGCTGCAAGATTACATTGAGCATGTTCATACTGCAGCCCACAGCATTAACAAACCTAAATCTTTCCCTTCGCTCATGGCCAAGGAGCCATTCCTTGGCTCAGGGACTGATGGTCTCCAGAAATATTGTCATTTCATGGTGAAGTTCCCCATGGTGCAGGCAAAGGATGAATCCATCCATGGCTGTTGAACATGATGGTTTGATGCATCTCACAGCCCTGGGACCCCTATTCCACCTCACTGCTGGTGGGATAGTCTGGGAACCCTGTACTCCTCCAGCTTCTTATTTTTGTTCTCACTGCCAGTGGTGGGTTACTGGTCCATGGGGCACCCCAGCCTGTTCCTCTGAGGCCAGTGAGGTGTTGTGTTGTGTCCCTCAGTGATGTGCAGGTCTGTTCTCATCCATCACAGGGTTGCACTCATGTCCTCCAGGATGTTTTGGGCACCTGGCTGGACCAGGGCATTCACTCCTCTGAACTTCTTCAATAAGGATTTTTCTGGCATCTAAAGAGCTCTTCAGCTAATTGTCAATAAAGGTGCAAACCAGTTGGTGTAACACAGGTTTCTTGTGCCACCTGAAACATCCCGATGCAGTTGGCTGATATGACACAGGAGACCTACTACTTTCTGAACAGGGAGTTGAAGGCTGGGGGAAATACCCCAGCATGTCTCAAATGCCTCTGGACACCTGTGCTGAGGCAACTGCACCATGTGTCTGAAGTCTAGCTCAAATTGCCTTTCTGTATTTCAATCCATGATTTCTTGCCTAAGGTTTCCCATAGTCCCATACCAAGAGATATCGGTACAGCAGCACTGAAGTTCAGAGCATGTAGATCAGAGTTTTTGCACAAAGAGGACCAACTGAGTGGCTTTTTCATAAAAAGAAAATCTATATTTGGAATTCCATTTAGTAAATAGGTCATGCCAATGCCTAAGTCCTTTGTTTTTTCAGCAATTTTGCCAAGACTCACTTGCTGTCAGGGCCCTGTTATGGTAGGATGATTGCAACACACCAGCAAAAATAAGATCTTCCTCGCATTTCCTGCAGTAAACCTCTCACTGTGACATGACCACAGGGGGCTGCAATACCTACCAGAGGGACAGAAAACTGATAAAGACCTTGAGTACTGCAGTTACCAGCTCAGCACAAGCCTGTCTGGACTCAGCTGCGAGCATTGGACTATAGTGATGTTCAAGCAACACCAGGATTGGATACGTAGGCACAGACAAGCCAAATTCATTCTGGTATCAGTTTTGCCCTCTGAGTGGAGGGACGTCCTTAAGGCTGTCACAGATTTCATATCAGTGTCCTCCTTTACAGTGCTCTGCTGCTGAAAGAGAGGGAGATCATCCACACAGGTTGTCTGCCCTCACTTTGCTTAGCACTAGCTGCTGTGGTGGCCCAATCTAGGCTCATTTTGATGGCTAAGATGGGGTTTAGCATTGGTAGACATCTCCAATGCCTGTCAATACTCTGGACCTTCTCTACAGCCAATAGAGGCATAGAGAGTAGAGTCAGCAGGATTCCTGAAATGAGGTATCCTTCTTTAAACTGAAGTCTAAAATAGGTCAGATGAATCACACCTTCAAGTTGCTTGGTTTTCTTTGTAGAGTATAAACAGAGAGCAGGGTGACAGCTCAGCTGGACGTAGCTGCCTGTGGACATCTCCAGAGAGGTGATGTGGGTTGCACACAGACTGTCACACAAGATTTACACAGGCCATTTCCTTCAGAAGAACTTTTTTTTTTTCCATACTAGACTGAGAATCACACCAATTAATGGTGAGTGTGCTGGAAGAGATGTAATACTTTGTGCTTCAGAGCTTGCGTCAGCCTTTGACTCTTGGAAACCAGGATGAGATTTAATCCAAGATGCAAATTATTTTGCTGCTTTTTCTTCCAGTGCTTCATGTCCTGTCAGAGGACACAAAAACCCAGGTCAGATCCACAATGTTTGTTCCTCTCTCATCCCGGGTAAATCAAAATTCCTCATGTTGAAAGCCCAGAGCCGATTTGGAGAATGGAAAAACCCTGACAATGCCCAGTGCTGTAGCTGGTTTGTGCATGCAATGAGTTTGGTTCCTGCTGGTTTTCCCGCTCCACGGGACCACTTGCCATCGACGACAGTATCTGAAACTTCACAGGTCTCCAGACACAAGACCTCACACTTTTTAAGTGGCAAGTACCAGACCTAGACTCTGCATAAAGGGTTCTCAGGTTTCCATTTTAATCAAACTCTTCTGCATTCCTGGAAAATATATTTCTACTCCAAGAGGAATATGGGATTTATTTGCCAAATGCCCAAAGGTGCAATTCAGAGTTGAACTATTGCCCACAACACTTCAGTTTAGCAAGATGCTGCAGTAGTCTGAACAGCAGAGCAAAGAGAAAGAAGAAATCCATCCTTCAGTAATATTCATTTGACTGTGGTACTGGGGGGACGATAAAAAGTGAGGCATTTTGGAGAGCTCTACTGAGGGGACTATTAGAGTAAGGACTATATGTCTTTAAAAACTGTTTTCCAGCTCTGTCTGATGCAGGACCACTCCGAGCAGACATGATGTTTCTCTTCAGTCCTGCACACAGTGATGTCCTTGTGCATAAACTACTCCTTTCCAGCACATCAAGATAATAAAGATGGGCATTTGCTGATGCTGGTTTTCACCCACACCTTGGAGGTGGCAGATCCGTACAGGGAGGCAGTCTGTGGCAGGAGGCCATGCTGCTGATGTCTGCAAAATCATTATTAGGCTGTCTCTCACCGTGCCGCTCCTGATGTCCCCTTAATGCCTCCAACTGCAGAGTCACCAGTGGAAGTGGGATATTCAACTACCAGTCACTTCTGGAAACCTCAGCTCCCGGCCAATACACTCACCTGAGCAGCTCTGACCTGTCACTCTGATTGCACTTGTGCCTGAGGAGCTCACGTGGGAGGGAGAGGTCACCACGTTGGGCAGAGTGCTGGTGCCTGTGGCAGCACACAGCCCCTCAGCCACACTGTCTCACACCATCTGTGCTCAGACTGGTCCTCCTCCACCTCTGCAAGCATTTTCAGCCCACGTATTATAGTTAATAACAAGGTTTTCCTCAAAATCCTTCCACTGTAGCATTCATACCCCAAAGCCAAGCTCATTCCTTGCCTTCTGTTTCATCCCGAGTCCTGGCTGCAGTCCTGTTTCACTGCACTGTAACTCTGATTGAATGCAATTTAATAGCCTTTCCTCTCTCTTTGCATCACTTGCATCTGGAGGACATTTTCCCCTTACTCGAAGTCAGATACAAGCACAAAGAGGAGGGGAGGGAGGGGACCAAACCGCTGCATCACCAGTGGGTGCTGAATGGGGTCATTTTCTCATGGGTGCCATAAGCTCTCTTCTCCCCCCTGACAATGCATGCTGGCCCTGTATTGATTAACTTTAAGGAGCCAGACAAGCCACCCAAGTGGCCCAGAGTCAGCCACAGGACCATGATTCAGACCTGGAGTGCATTCACTCATCCAGAGCCTCCCACGACACCTCTCAGTGCCACATGGGAAGCATCCAACAAAGAGAAGATTCATGTAACCACCCGACCAGATTCCTCCTCTCCCTCCTGCCAGCCCAACCCCAGCGCACATCCAGACCACATTTGTCCTCCTCCGTCTGAGGTGTGCTCTTGCTGCTGAGGTTTGGGGCGCATAGGAGCATTCACAGAAGCTTTGCACAGTGGAGTACAGCTGAGTAGCTTTGAGAAAATCCTGTTTATGGTATTAAATGTGAACCATGACACTCCCTACTGCTCAGACAATATCAGCCTCCAAATCTGTGGACAATACGGCACCATTCAGAAATTGCAATTGCAACACATTCATCATTTTCTAGGGTAAAGGAATAGCCCAGATAATGAAAAGACTTGGAAAAAAACATATTTGGCATGCACTGCAGAAGGTATGAATAAACACCTGTGGCATCCTATGACCAACAGGTCCATCACTGACCTGGACACAGCTTGACCCAATCACACACAGCCTGGATGAGTTGCCTACGTGTAACCAAGAGCTGGCTGCAAAACCAGCAAAGGCTTTAACCACTTGGTCTTGGGTTTTTCTGCACCATCCCACCCGCCTGCTGGTTCTGGCTACTGTCAGCCCACACCCCATCCTGGCCCTGCAACTGGGACTAACACAAGAAACCAGCTCCTCCAGCAGCTTTGTTTGCTGGGACCCTTCTCTCCATCAGCTCGTCTCCAATGTGACGAGGGAGATGGGGGGAAAAAAAAACCCAGCCAGAAACTAAACAACGTTATCTTCTGGGTGCTAGTTCCTGGGTGTAAAAATATTATGCACCTCTCAAATAGTCTCCTTCTCAGCTTTCTACCTATGCAAGCCTTTCCAGAAAAGGTGTAACAGGGCAATGGGACCATAAGGATTCAGGAAAGCATCCGTCTCTCTCCCACACCTTCTGCTGATCCCAGGACCAGGCTTGATGCAAGTCATGAGTAGGGCATGCCTTAGGAGGAGCTGTCCATGCTTGCATGGATACAGGAGATTTTCCTCTAAACCAGACACAGGGAACTGATACTTGACCCCAAAAAGAGCCAGTTTGCTGCACTGGGCTATCTAGATTCTTCTACTGGGCTACCCAGTTTCTTCTGCTGGGCTACACCAGAAAACATGGGTGGGAGTCTCCCTTGGCATGGCTCTGGGAACCATTAACCCCTGGATGTCAAGACCAGCTTACACTGAAGTAACCACTACTGCAGCCTTCCCAGGCTCCTTTCAAAGAGACCTGGGGGATATTTTCCCGACAGTCCTAAATTTGTCCTAAATGGGGAAACTCTGGTGGACTGGCTTGAATTTGTTGAGTGATCTAGCTTAAAAAAACAGTGCGCAGAACCCTGAAAATGTCAAAATGTCTTATTTCGATATGGTGGCCCTGAAGAGGGAATTTTTGCTTAAAAGAACTTTGATATGAAGTTTTCCACTTTCTGTTTCTGAAATGGTATTTATTTAGATATTTTTTTAAGTGAGCTGTAGTTTATAAAGAGTGAACTAATCCTAAAACAGAACAAAACGTTTTGTGGTCGTTTTTCTTTTTTCAGGCTGAGTGAAATGTTTCAAGTTGATCTGAAATTAAACATTTTTCAGGTTGATTGCCTTATGGGCTTGGGATAACAGAGCAATACTGAATCCCAGATGAAAAGCTCCACATGCTTCTCTTAAATGCTCCTCTCCTTGACTCTACTGACTATAAAGGAGTAGGATTAGCTCACACAAATCTATTCAACTGGATGAATTTCCTTTCAGTTTCCAAAGTTTGGTGTTGGAGACAGTCTCAAAGGCTCCAGCATGGGTGACCAGCCCAATGGACACTGACACCCAAGGTAATGTTATCCTGGCTTTGCTGGAGCTGCGCTGGGACAGTCCGGAGCAGCCTTAGGGCACTGGACCTCTGCACAGCCTTGTGCTGCCAGGGTGGGGTTGCATCCTGGATTGGTGCAGAGGCAGGAGGCGTGTCGCAGGTCATGGAGCTGACGGTTGAACAGGATGGAGCACAGTTACTTCACTTTGCATTTGTGAGTCTTCTGGTTTTAACCTTGGCCAGCTAATGTTTTCCAAGTGCTCTGCGTAGCTACCTGGAAAGCAACTAAAGGTATGGACTATAATTTTTATGGCATCTCCCATCATTGGGTATAAATACCCATTAACTCCTGAGTGTTATCATCTTGGCTGAAAGCTTTAATCTTTCCGTCTTTGAAAAAACAGTAATTATGATTCTCGTGAATGTGTCTGGTCACAGTCAGCCAGCTGCAGCCCTTGATTAAACTCAGGTATTCAGCCCTTAGGAGACGAACCCTGATGATTTGGCTGCCATTTGCCTATCTCCCAGCTATGTGGTGTGTGCTGAAAACCCACTCTGAGAGGTACCCATACAGCACCAAGCTGAGGAATTTAAAATTCACAAGCGGTCATGTGGGGGCTCTTTCACCATCCCCTGTTTTATGGACATCGTAATTTCATGTTCTGACTTCAGTCATCTTTCACAGCAGAAATCTAGGATACCACAGACTCTCCTGCTCCTGGGATTATAACAAGTTGTTCCAGACATAAAGGTATCTTAGAGGTTCTTTGATACCTGCTACTCCTGGCACAGAAGAATCATCATGGGATAGTGTTCTTTCAAAGTCTTGTATATCCTTTATGAGTTTGCCTCTCATAAAGACTGTGGCAACAAAAATCCTGTCCGGGGCCTGTTCTGGTGAGCAGGAATCAGAAATCACTTTGTCTTCACATACGTCAGCATCTCCGTCTCATGGGATGGTGTCAGCCATCCTCTGGAATCTCTCAGAAGTTCAGAAATCCTCCTAAATTGAACCCAACCACTAACGGTTTTATTAATTTGGAAAATTCAGGAACGAAGTGGCTAAGACAGAGACCTTCTTGTTTCTTCTGGGACCACTGGCCTGTGGCCTCGCAGGCAGACCGCAGGAGCACTCTTGGGTCTTCTCCATCACTGTAGCAACCCCACAGACTCATGGCAGGACAACTGTGTAGTTTGGTAGGAAAAACATTGGATGTTGGTCTTGTTACCCAGAGTAGAGATTCAATGGCAAGGGGAAGGGGTCAAGATCTGGTGGAGACCAGGTGGAGGAGGTAGCTATTCAAGCAAGAGCAAGAACTGACACAGGTCTGGAGGAAGAGGAGGGATAAGGGAACATGGAAGGAAATGAGAGAGCCAGCTCACCCAAGGAAGAGGCCATCAAAACCATGTGAGGCTCCAAGGAGTGAGGTTGTAGATGCCCCATCCCTGGAAACATTCAAGATCAGGATGGATGGGGGTTTTAAGCAACCTTGTCTAGTTGAAGATGTCCCTGCTCATGGCAGGGGGATTGGACTAGATGGCCTTTAAGGTCCCTTCCAACCCAAACCTTTCTATGATTCTATGATTCTAAGAAAGCATGGTGTCAGAAAAGGTGTCGGAGTCACCATTAGCCGGGGTCCTTATTTCTCCATGCGGGAACAGAAACGACGCAACACCAATGTGATGATCAGGTCGTCCATCTTTTTTATTATTATATTTTCTATTCCTTTTCTGGTTACATTTATACCCTACTAAGTTCCGTACACGCACTCATCTATCTTCTAATAGGCTACAGGTCATCTACACGCGCTGTTCACGCGCCTCTACAAGCATTTGCATTGGTTAATTGCAGTTAGCACGTAAAGCCCCAAACTTGCCAAAACTCCCTTATCTCATACCCTGTTTTGCTCAGACTTGTGTGCTTTTGCTGACCACAGGTGTTTCTCACTTCTCTGCTATCTTGTGTGTTTTTGCCAGCCTTATTTTGCTGGCCTTGTCTTCGTCCTTACATTCTTCTGTCTGCACTTTCTCCCAGCGCGGCCCAGACTCCTACAAAAAGGTACATCCTCCAAGGTTCCTGGTTTAGAGGCCATCTATCTCAGTCCTTTGTCACCTCCTTTCAACACTTGCAAGGAGATATCAATGGGATATTTCACAGGGACAGGACAGGAAGCTTCATTTCCATATCCACTAAATGTATTTCGAGCACTTCCTTTCAATTAGAATCAGCACACAATCAGGAGCCAAAGACATTTGGATTATTACTGAATGCACTGTATTTGCAGTGCATTCAGTAATATTTGCATATGTATTTATGTGTGTATATATGTTATCCTGGCATTCTTCAGAGACAAAAAGTGAAGTATGGTAAGAGAGTGAATCTGGGCAAGAGAACACACAAATCAGGTATAATTTATCACTTGCCTGGTCTCTACTTTTAAGAATCAAGGTCCCTGCTTTTAAGAATCTGTTGTGCCTCAAAGTTCGCCCCACCCCAGGACACCAACGAATTTCATAACTTACCACCAATACCGAATTTCATAAAAATATACCCAAACATTGCCTTTCCCTTGGGACTGAGGCATGAGGTTGGACAAGTTTTGTTAACCCCATAAGCACGGCAGACTCCCTGCAGAAGGATTCAAGTGACAAAGTGCTCACAGTGGGCTCTGAGCCTGGAAAAAAATAAGATTCAGCCTTTTCATCCCTCAGTGGTTTATCAGGGTCCTTTATAGCTGCAGATCCAGTGATGCCCTAATGCAGTGGATGCTCAAGTGATCCCTTGGCAGAGGCTGATAGGGTCTCAGTGCACTGAAAAGTGTCTGGAAGCAGTAGTATTTTATTGTTTTTTTTTTTTCCCTAGGGTGCTTCATGTGGGAAGAAGGCCTGAGCTGCTCCTACTGCATGGTTTTATTCTCCCTTTCCTGCGCCTTACCAGCCCTGCCTGGGCAGACTGTGTGTCCCCAGTGGGATGTCTCACCATCATCACACACAGTATCTTGTAGAACAGCCCTTCACTCTCCCTCCAGGCTTCTGAATGTTACAGAAATATAATTACAGGCACTTGGCATCTCCTCTCCTGACTCCTCAAGGGTCTTTTTATCAGACCAGTGCAGGGCTGAGGGGTTGCAATGTATCTGTGAGCTCAGCCAGCCCCAGCCCAGCCCCAGCACAGTCCGCTGCTTCTTGGAACGTGCAGCATCGCCACCTCCACAGCAGATTGATGGGGATTTATATTTCAGCCATAAAACTTTTGTGGGCATTTCCTCCCTCCCCTCCGAACCTCCACCAACCACAGATTGAAAAGTGCAGCGTTTAATATTCTCTCTGATGCTAATTCCACGGTGAAGATGGAAAATTCAATAACTTCTGCGTGCTGTAAATTCAGCTAAACATATTCCACATTCCAGCCGCAGGGAGGAAAGCTCCCTGCCTCCCGCCTCCCCCTCTCCTCTCATTTCTTGCTCTCCCTTTTTCCCTCCCTTCAGCTTAGCTCCAGTCCATCCTGTTCCCCCTCTGCAATCAAAACAGCTCTGTCTGCAGGGATCTGATAGCCAGACTTCATTTAACAGATAATATAATCAGAGATTATTTTGATTTATTAAAAAATGAGCTGAGAGGATCAAAGAACTGCCATATCCCAGCATGCCCCTGCGTTAAATCTAAGGGTAAATTCATCCCTGTTGACAAAGATGTTGGTGCACCCGAGGTCTGCCCATTTAATCCTCTTTTTATAGTTGTGATAAATGTTGGGAACTGGGGTTGTTTTGTTTTTCTGAAGTCTTTTTCATCCTTTTTTGCATGTTTTCAGCAGGCTCTGCTGTGTGCAGGGCAGACTTTCTGAAGGTGGGTGACTCTCCCATCAACAGGATCTGCAAAACTGCAGTTCCCCAAAGGACATATCCTTTGCAAGGCCAGAAAATGTGAAAGAGAATCCCCTTTTTCTCCCTGCTTCCTGCAAAAAATTAAATTTGCACAAAAAAGAAATATAGAAAGCTTCACCAGCTCAAAAAAAAAAAAAAATAAAATCACAACATCTTTGCTACAGCAAATGCAATTTATTAATATATTTTCTACTAATTCCCTCAGCACTGTGAATAGAGGGACCTAATGTTTGTCTGTCTTTTTATTGCATTTATCTGAAGCTTCACCTCTGCCCTCCTTGTCCTCCACCTGAAGGTGTTTTGGGAGGTTATCAAACCAATTGTCACCAAAAAGGTTGCTTTACCATCACTTTTTGTTGCTTCTAAAGGCATAGGGGGCTGTTCACCAGTCTTTCCCATGCCAGCATCAAAGAATCAGAGAGCTTTCCATTTTCTTCTCCCACCAAAGGAGGAACTTCATCAATGGGAAGAAACCCTCCTATTTGCAGGAAGACTCCCTAGCCTTGGGCTCCGAGATTTCACAATTCATCCTGTCCCCTGGGAAAGAGTTTGTCCCTCCCTCTGTCACCCAGCATTTTGGGACCAAAGTCCAAACACATAAAGAGCAAGGATGGGATCATGGTGTTGGCACCAAGTACTTTAGCCCTGGTGGTGGAAACCTCAGGTGTGGATCTACAGCAAACACCATCAGCTGTCACAGTCTCTAAACAAGTGAGAAGATGTGTCCAGAAGACACTAATGCTAAAAATGCAAATTTAAAAAATCCCTACAGCAATTATTTATTAAATATATTAATATTTGTAGTTCCACATTCACAATTGTTGTCTCCTGAGCTTGGCAATACTGCAGCTGAAATATATACCAAAATACAATCTGCTTTTCTTCACTTATGCCATTTATTTCCTCTTTACACTTTGCATGGGCGCAAACTATCAAGACTCGCCTTGTGTTGGGATTTGTCACTCCAGGAGGGAACCATAGGAGAGAAAAAAAAAAATCCTTCTGTAGAGAAGGGAAACCAAACCAGAGCCGTTTTTCTCCATCTCACCCCACTGCAGTTACACATGGGATAACGACTGATGGCTGGTTTCACCAGTAGACTTGACAAGTATGGAGTCACCTATCAGGAGCACATGGGCTTGTGTTAAGCAGTCTTTCTCACTATAAAGAAATGAAGTTTCCTCCTAGACAAATCAATTCTTCTAATAAATTTCATCTTTCCATAGCCATGAATTTTTTTTCCCAAGGCCAGCCACAAGTACTTCAATCATCTCATCCCTGGACTAGCATGAGCCGCAGGAACTGACCTTGCCTTCTCCCAGGCAGCTCATCACTAACGTCTGAGCCTCAGCACATCTTTCCTGTCTGCTTTTAAAGCATACTCCAATATTCAGTGCTAATGTTTCACTTGCATATTAATGCCTCAAATTTTATTACCCCTTGATCATAAAACCCCAGCTCTGATCATGGCCCCAGCCTCATTATTTTACCCTGTTGAATTCCTGGGACTAAGTCCAGTGTTGCTTAGGATAGCTACTCACTCAGTTGGTGTGTGGAGACAGCCCTCTACAGATTGTTGGCTATAATCATTTACTCACATGAAATATTTCTCTTGGCTGCCAGCAAGCTGTTTTCCTCCTGCAGCCAAAGTCACCAGGGCAGCTGGGAAGGCAGCGTGGTCAGACACCAGGACACAGGGATCAGACATGCTCATGACCAGGTCAGCCTTCAAATACAAGTCTGCAAACCTTGTTTTATTCGGGACACAGGAGTTCTCCTTTCTCGGGCCCTTTTACTGCTCTTGCTGAGCAGGAGAGACCTTACAAGACCATACCTTAGGAGCAAGAGGGGAAGAGAAGGGACCAAGTCCAGCCCTAGGATTTCCTGAGGTTTCTCCTAATTAGGAGGTTTAGGATGCACCAGCATTTGGTGGAGTTTCCCTTACTGCCCTTCTGTTCTTCCTGACCAGAGCAGCTGTGGCTGCCCCCTCCCTGGAAGGGTTCAAGGCCAGGTTGGACGGGGCTTTGGGCAACCTGGGCTAGTGGAAGGTGTCCCTGCCCGTGGCAGGGGGGTTGGAACTGGATGAGCTTTAAGGTCCTTTCCATCCCAAACCATTCTAAGATTCTATTATTTTAATTAGACATATCCTGTCCCCCTCAGCTACTCCCCCACCTGCAGGGTGGCCTCTCCCTGCACTCTGCCGCAGACAGCCCTGCTCCACGCCAAGGACGGCTGCAGTTCTGCACCAGGGGAGGGATCAGTCACCAGGAGAACGGGGAAGAGCCCCTTGTGTCCACTGCATTTGCTGGTTCACTCCCCAATAGCAATCATACCGGCACAAAGATCGCCATTTCACAGCAGCTGCAACCATGGAAGCAAAGAAATGTAGCCTTTTGCCCTCTATTAAAGTGCTAATTCTTAATTCGGACTACTTAAATTACTGCACCTGCTAATCAGTTAATTATACAATTCGATTGACTGTAAATTGAGTTGTCCCACAGCTAACGAGAAATGACGAACATGGTGTTTGTTACTGAGTTGAAGCTGGATCACTTAGCATGGGGCAGTGCAGGCTGGTAGCAAGAGGGGGTTGTGGTGGGGACCATGTGGGGCCAATCAGTGCAGAGGTGGTAGAGGCCAAGGGGGAAACCCAGGTGAGGTAAAAGGAAAGGTCTTTGGGGCCTGAAGGGAAATGTGGTGGGAACATGCTGCACTCCATTCCCCTACTGGGATGCTGGATGACCCCACACAACCTGCCCCATCACCCAGTGCTTACAGAGCTATAGACCAAAGCCTCTCAGGGTGACCCAAGGGACACGTGGCCTTGACAGCTCAGCCCTTCCCATAACAACAGCTATCATGGCAATAGACAAAAGCATGGGGTGGTCCCTCTCCTGGCCTGCCGGGTCACCTCCCCTGTCAGGTTACTGGAGACCTCCTTCTGCACCCCGCTCCCAGCCTTTGCCTTCAGTTTGGGCAGCTCTGTGCAAATCATAACTCAACGTTTGCCCTGGAGCCCCTCTCTTTGACAGAGGGCATGGGGGAGAGGGTCTGGATTTGTCCCTGCTACCACGGAGCAGGGTGGGGGTCACAAGGTGATGATGTGATTCCATCCTCTGTCACTGTCTTTGATGTGCTGCAGAAATCCTAAACAGGCCAGACATTGAACCCCACCCCTTCATCCTTTCACCCCATTGCTCTTTGCCCTCCCCACCCAAAGAGCACCCTAGTGCTGGTGATCCCCAGGGGAATCCTAGATGCAGAGCCATTCTGCTGCACGCAGCAATTCAGATGTCCCCCATGCTGGTCCTTCAGTCTTCTTGCTGGTCCCTGAGGGATATAGCACTTACCAGATCAACAGAGTGGCTGAGCTGCATTGTACTGACTCCATGAAAGGTCTTGATGTGGTGGGAGACGCTTATGTAGCTGACTGTGGTCCAGCAGTGTGGCTTCTCATTCATCAGACCGAGGTCAAGCCATTGACTTCAAACAAACCACAGGAATGACTGGGGAGAAGATATAGCTGCTGCCAACCAGGTTGTGGGAGGAGGTATAACCCAGAGGCAGGATGGACTGGTGGTCAGGACATTAAGATGGGGCTCTGGAGACTGCCTTTTGAGTCACCACTCTGCCACTAATCCTCTCATGTGACAAGATGGATCCTTGGAAATAAGGGGGTGCCAGTCTCCCACTAAAGCCCACAGAAACTGGGTCCCAGGATTGGGCCTCCTAGCTCCCTCTGCCAGCTCACCATCTCCAAAAAGGAGGTCAAACAACACCTTGACTTGGAAGAGGCACCTGGAGATCAAAGCATTAAGCCTTGTGAGGGAATATGGTACACAGGCTGGTGAAGAAAGAACTACAGGGGTTAGCAAGCTACCCAGAAAGCAGTTTCTTCTGCTGTTCACGGCTCCCTCCTTTTGGGTATGGATAAATGCTGTTTCTGATCCATTTCTCTGATAGCTTGGCACGTATCTAATTAAAACACAAGGCTGATACTCAGCTTTTTCACACTGCCAGTTTTAGTGAAGAAGGGTGATTCAGGCACATCAAAGCACAAACCAGCCAGGAAATACAAGCTGCCTCCTGGAAAGAAAGTGGCCAGGGAAATGAAGGTGGTGTTGTCTTCAGGTTGGACCCAAGTGGGACAGACTGAGCTGTGTGAGAGCAAGATATGGACCAGAACTTGCTGGCAGGTGTATCTTGCCACTGGATGCCCATCTGAGAGAAGGTGCAGCCCTGGGGCTAAATGAAGCATGCTCGCTTTTTACAGCATGGATTTTCAAGAACGTGCTGCTTTCTCAACACTTTCTTTATGCAGGAATCTAAGCTTCAAAGGAAGCGCCCAAGCTCCTCCCATGGGTCAAAGGAACAGCAGGTCCCCTTGGCACAGTAAGAAAATGCATGAAAGATCATGCATGTGGGGAAGGGGAGGGGAGGGGAGGGGAGGGGAGGGGAGGGGAGGGGAGGGGAGGGGAGGGGAGGGGAGGGGAGGGAGGGGAAGGGAAGGGGAGGGAAGGGGAGGGGAGGGAAGGGAAGGGGAGGGAAGGGAAGGGAAGGGAAGGGAAGGGAAGGGAAGGGAAGGGAAGGGAAGGGAAGGGAAGGGAAGGGAAGGGAAGGGAAGGGAAGGGAAGGGAAGGGAAGGGAAGGGAAGGGAAGGGAAGGGAAGGGAAGGGAAGGGAAGGGAAGGGAAGGGAAGGGAAGGGAAGGGAAGGGAAGGGAAGGGAAGGGAAGGGAAGGGAAGGGAAGGGAAGGGAAGGGAAGGGAAGGGAAGGGAAGGGAAGGGAAGCATTAAAGTCTCCATCACACTCTGCCTCCCAGGCTTTCCACCCCTTGGTGCTTGTAGACTGTTGTAGTTGCTCTGAGAGCTTGTGGAGGGAGAGTTCTTTCACAGCAACGACATGGAGGGCTTTCACATATTGGAGATGAGACCCTGACCAGGAGGTCCCATTTAGTAGGGAGGCAATACAGACAGTGGAGCAGCTGGAGGATTTCTGCATGTGGGCGTGGGTAATCTAGCTCTTTCTTTTGTTGCTGGGACATTGTAAATGCATTTCTAGATGCATCCAGTCTTCAGAAGCTTGTAGACTAGTGTTCATTGCTCAAACTTGGGGTATGATGGAGTAGGTCTAATTTCCAAGTTAGAAGCAGATGGGTAGGTGAACTCTTTCATTTTCTGACTGTTGCACAATAACAGTTTAGAGGCTTTATTGAACTAAGGGTTCAAATGAAACCCCAAACCCAGGAACAACTGAAGACAGAAGCTCTGTAGAAACGTATTAAAGGCAGGAGAGTTTTCAAACCTCATTTCTTCTCTGTACCAGCATCACTTTTGACACACCAAGGCCTGTGAATCTCCCCACTGCTACTGAGCACAGGAAAGCCAAAAGATTGTTATTTATATCAGGCTTCTTAAAAGATTGCTTTCCCTCCCCTACTGTCTTCTCCTACAAATCCAGCCAGATGTTCTACAATAAGAGAGGAGCCTTTGAGTCTGGAAGATTTGCTAAGCAGAAAGGCTGGCTGACTGTCTTTTGTTCCCATAAAAAACTGAAGGGAAAAAAGTGAAAGTGTCTTTCTTGCCCCCTTCACACGTGGTTTTCCCTGTTATTTGACAAAAGATGCTGGCAGATTGGTTACAAAATGGGTACATTTTCCCCTACCCAATAGAAGGAGGGGCTCTGCTCCCCAGCTCCTTTCTGAGCATACCTGGCCCATGTTGTACAGCCCAATGCATCGTGCCCCGTCCATCACCCATCGCCCATCGCCCCACCCATCGCCCCGCCCCACTGTGCAGTCCAGGGTGCTGAAATGTCGGGGTCTCTGCGGCTCCACAGACACCTCCAAGAAAACCCCCACTGGGACGGGCCTCGGTGGCTGCTGAGGAAACGGGGGGCAGCGAGCTGGCCCCTCTGCACACACCCCCACACACGCAGGGCTCCTGTAATTTTAGTCAGATCACACAGATTCTCAAAATAAGACCTAACTCACACCATACTTGGGCTGTAAAGTGACTGAGAGTTTCTCAATGGAGAGAGGAACATGTGTCAAGGGGAAATACAGATCTTAGATAAGCTTTTCCCCCTCCTCTTCCCCTTAATTGCAGGTTTGCAAGGGCTTAGTCCTCCATACTGGAATGTCTCTTATATCTGAAGATGCACAAGGCAGATCCAGGCCCTGTTTTGGCAAATACACTTGGCTTCCATCAGTGGAAACTCAATTAAAACAGGAGAAAGGGATTATGTATGCCTCAGTTTAATTAAAACCTCTTTGTGCAGCACGCTACCTTCTCCTAAGGAAAGCAGTGCAAGGTTTTTCAGGGGTGGAGAAGTAAAACAAAAAACAGGACAACTTGTAGGTGCTTAAATTACTACCACTTAGCTCAGTGGGTAAGATGATGTCTCTGGGGAGCCTCACAGACAAATTAGTTCAAGCCTTGCTGCTGAAAAGCCAGCCTTTAAAGACTTCAAAGGGCTGGCTCCTGACTGGGTAGCTCTGCAGGAGTGCTTGCTGCTGGAAAGCGAGGACAGGCAGGGAACAGCCCCTTCAACGGCAGCTCCCCCCATTAGCACCAACCAACCCTCCGCAGCTCTGCTGCTGGCTCAGCGGGTGCATGGCAGAGCCAGCAGGAACCACACTTCCTCACTGCATGGCCAACTGTAGTCAAAAGGGAGCTGGAACAAGATAAATTGCCCCATTGAAATGGTTTCAGTGGCATCCAGAGGCCCAGCTTGAGTTCCAAGTCAAGCTGACGGCTCCAGCTGGAGACCAGGAGCTGCTGTAGACAAACCAGACAGAGAAGGAGCCACCATCATGGGCAGCAGGGAAGGTAGGGGATGCTGGGGCTCATACCTGGCAGATCATGGCCCAACCCCACCCCAAATAAAAACCAGTAGGCACAAGAGCTGGATCAGGACCTGCGGGCATCCTCTGCAGGAGGCTGCTGAGCTTTCCACCGACAATGAAGGCGAGCTGTGAGTGAGGAGCTTACAGTGGTCATGACTCCAAGCAGAACTAACTGGGGAACACCACTCGGGAGGCAGGGAGAGAAGCCTCTAAAAGTGCCTGGCACCATCTGAGATGTCTGAGGACAGCTGCGGTTGGATTAGATGACCTAAAGATGTCCCTTTCAATCTAAATTATTCTCCAACTCTATCCCACCTGGCTTCCAAGCACCATCCAGCAGTGAGGAGGTCTCCAGAGGTCCTGGGTCCTGCATCACCACACAGTCTAGAAGTCTCAGATACTCTCAAGCATCTCAGATGGCACCAAGTGTCTATGTGTGGGCATCTGAATCATGCCCCACATCTGTGGCTCAAATTTGTGTGGTATACTTAGGCCATAGGCAGCTGAAGACATTTCTGCAGGGGTGTCTGGCAGACACAGACCCTACAGGAGACCTACGCCTTTCTGGAGCAGCAGCCACTGTCCCCCAGCCCAACTATCTCAAGACTTGGGGCACTTCTCAAGGGACTCACTCTATCACTGAACCTGTGCCTCTGAGAGCAGGAAATCCAGGACAGCCTGGGTTTTGGTAGACATGGAGCAGAAAGAAAGACCTGATATAGGTAAGGAGAGGATCCTGGAGAAGACTGGATCAGCAAGAAGGATTTAGTGGCTGGGAAGAAAAGATGTTCTAGCCACATGTGTCAGTGGCAGGAAGGAAGGCACGAGTGGCAAAAATAAGAGACTTCCTTGAGGAGAGAGATAAATAGATATGCAGACTATTGGAGAGGGTTTTGCTAAAGTCTGGGTACAGCCTGAATACACCCCACCCTGTGGGATGTATTTTGACTGAAAAGCAAATCACAGAAAAGTCACCACTTATAAAAACCTTACAACAGATGGGAGATAGACTCCAGACAAGGACTCAGACGGTCCAGCTTGATTTCTGCCAGTGGCACTTAACATCTCCATGAACATCAGGACCTCGTTATCGGCCAAGAGCTCCCACCCACTATATATCAGCCTTTAGGGCTCTCTGGAGTGAAAAATAGTCCCCTGCTCTCCTGGTGAAGCTGTTCTTAGAAAGCTTTGGGCTTGATTGTGCAGAAAAGCATTTGGGATTGATTGGGCTGGAGTACCAGAGGACAACTCTGCAGCTGAGCAGCTACAATATGTAGCTGAGTGACTACAACATTCAGCTGGCAGCAGGAAGACCTGAAAACTCATCCTGTGCTTCAATTAATATGAGAGAAAAGCTGCAGTAATTTGGAGGCATAGAGACCTTCCAAAGGTAGAGCTGGCTGACCAGGAGGGATGATGAAACACTGAGGTTGACCTTGGTCTCCTGTAGAGCCAGATGGATGTCCCCACCCAAGCGTCACCAGGAACAAGGCAGGGCAGAGGGACAGCCTGTTGGAGTGGCTTCACCTGAGCAATGCAGAGGAGGTTACACAAGGGACGAGACAGAGCACCAAATGCAAGAACATTTCCAGCTCCCCCAGTAGCTCACAAACTGGTGATTTAGCTCCACAAGGAAGGGAGACATTCCAGTGGAGACATGAATTGAATCTCCATCCCCAGCACCCCTCGGCAAACAACCCCTGCTCTAGGCTGTCTCTCCCTGCTGTGGTTTCGCATGAAAATGATTTTACATGGCAGATCAGCTGTGCAGAACAAGGGAGGGGTGTTAGGAACTTTGGTCATGGGGCTGCTCAGGCTGAGAAATGTCACTGGGAGTGTCTCATTCTTAGAAGTCACTCACAGAGGGTCAGGGTCTGGCAGGACCCAGGCAGTGCTGCAGGCTACCAGTGAGCTTGCAAAGCTGGAGATCAAGCGTATTCCACCCATGTCCTCACTTCAGGCCTCTCAGCGTGTCAGTAGATCTGTACCCCAGTGGCTGGAGTCACACAGGCCAAGACCTTATCCACTGAATCATAGAATCATAGGATAGTTTGGGTTGGAAGGGACCTTTAAAGGTCATCTATTCTAACCCTGATGCAATGAGCAGGGACATCTTCTAGATCAGGTTGCTCAGTGGCTTTTCATTCTGCATCACCACTGAGACTTAAAAAGGGTGACAGTGAAGATGTTGTCTCCTTCCCACCTCACCCCCAGTGATCCTCCAAGCCCAGAAGACTTCCTCACCTCTTCTCACCACACACTTTTCCTGCAAACCAGCCCCTTCCTGCTCCTACCTCCTGGCCCCAAAGGTGAGTGACGGCGTCAGAAGCACAGAGGGAGATTATTTTGATGTGGGAGAGGACTCTGTGCCTTGAGCTTGCATTGTGCCCGGGACCAAGGTGAAACAGGACTTGTTCCAGGACTTCCCCAACTCTCATCTTCTCATTGTGCAAAGGTTAAGCTACAGCAAAGACCTGAGCACGTCTCTCAGGAGCTGCATCCCACACTGCCTTGCAGTTCTTTGGGGAATCCAAGCATAAAGTCTCTGTCCATTGCAATGCAACTAGCTCTGGAATCTTCTACTTTTCCAGTATACACAAAGTGACTGTGGGGAGGCGGGAAATTAGGCTGAAATAAATAAATTAAAGCCAGCAGGAGGGGATCGGCATGCTGCTTGAATTAGTGTGGAGGGTAATTGTAAACAACTGGGGAAATGTGCCTTAAATTAATTTTTAGGACCTAATGGGATTTTGCTTGGACTACAGTCAAGAATGAAAAGCCTTCAATGGCAAAACAAGGCACTTTGCATAAATTAGCAGTTATGACATTAGTGGAGCTGGCTCTTTTTGGCTGGCGACTGAGAGTATGTGTGCGTATGTGCACGCCTGCATGGAGGACTTGGGATTTGTTTTATTTATTATCTAGAGCTTGTTTAAAGAAGTTATAACAGGACAGGGAGAATCTTGACGCAGACACTTAAAAGCCAGAACTCCTGGGCTCTGTCTGGCGTGCTGTGGGGGGGAGCGTGGGGGAAGAGAGAAGGACAAGTCACTAACCTCTTTGTATTGCCATGTATTAAACTGAACTGAATTTTTTCTTCTGTACAGAGGTGTGTTGGGAAATGGGACTCTCCAGGACAGAATGGCTTCTCTGGAAGAAGGGATGAGGTGTTCTGGAAGCAAAACAATCTGAAGTGACAGCCATGGAACCCAAGGGAACAATGAATATCATCTTTAGAATGAGTCTTTAGCGAAAGACCATAAAAAACTCACCCTGCAAAACACAGAGATTGTCCATAACACCTATTACAAGCAGCAGCCTGGAGCCAAAATCATAGAATCATAGAATCATGGAATGGGTTGGGTTGGAAGGGACCTCTAAGGGCCATCTAGTCCAACCCCCCTGCCATGAGCAGGGCCATCTTCACCTGGATCAGGTTGCTCAGAGCCCCGTCCAACCTGGCCTGGAATGTTTCTAGGGAGGGGGCATCTACCACCTCTCTGGGCAACTGTGCCAGTGTCTCACCACATTCATCATAAAAAATTCTTCCTTCTATCTAGTATGAATCTACCCTCTTTTAGTTTAAAACCATTACCTCTTGTCCTATCACTACAGGCCCTGCTAAAAAGTCTGTCCCCATGGTGGACAGACAAAGCCAAAAATGGTTTGTAGCCACTGCCTTTTGGCTTCAGTGGCACTGCAGGTTACACCCCCTATATTTGGGGTCCCTCTCCAATGCTGCTGACATTACGCTGTATGAAGGTCTTTCTTATTTCAGTATTTTAACTGCAGCACTGCAAAAGCATCAACATTTTTCAGATTCTGATTGCAGAAGAACACTGGCTTTTTCTTGGGAAACTTACAGTTTTCACTACGTTCTTTTGTTATCTTCCTAAGTAACCCATTTCTTTTTTACTCTGTAGGTTTTTTGTTTTCCTCCTCTGCAAACAGTATTGAGGCTCAAAACACTGTTATTGCTGTCCGCTGGATTAAAGTAAAGGAAATAAGCACCTACGTTACCCAAGGCCAGCATAAATGCCATCAGCCACCAAGAAGGACTTCCCATGATCCTTTAGCTGTGATACTGATTTACTTTAAAATGGTATAAAATAAGATCAAAGTTTTTGGTTCTGCTTTCACTTTATACACTCACATAAATTGGAAGTATGTCCACCGACCTCACTGTCCACGACTTCTGGAGCACTGGAGGCCTCGTCTTTCTGAAAGCAGCTCTGTTTTGTGAAGTTTGATGGACCTCTATCCCCTAAGAAATAGTGGCATGAAAGTACTATCAGGTCCCCCAGAATCTCAGCTTTCATTGATGTTTATGTGGGCTGACTTTCAGAAAAAGCCCAGAAACAAAATCCCCGTGTAACAAATGGATTTGTGCAAAGCTTTTAACACTGTTCTGCATGACATCCTTGTCTCTAAACTGGAGAGACATGGATTTGATGGATGGACCACTTGGTGGATAAGGAATTGGCAGGATGGATGTACTCAAAGAGCTACGGTCAACAGCTCGATGAAGTGGAGAGAGTGATGTGTGGCATCCCTCAGGGTCAGTGTTGGAAATATGGACAGTGGGATCGAGTGCACCCTCAGCAAGTTTGCCAACGACACCAAGCTGTGTGGTGCGGTCAACACGCTGGAGGGAAAGGATGTGCCATCCAGAGGGACCCGGACAGGCTGGAGAGGTGGGACATGCAAACCTCATGGAGTTCAACAAGGCCAAGGGCAAGGTTCTGCCCATGGGTCGGGGCAATCCCAAGCACAAACACAGGCTGGGGGATGGAGGGATTGAGAGCAGCTTGTGGAGAAGGACTTGGGGGTATGAGTGGATGGAAAACTGCCTGTGAGCCAGCAACGTGCACCCACAGCCCAGAAAGCCAACCATGTCCTGGTCTGCATCAAAAGAAGTGTGGGCAGCAGGGCAAGGGAGGGGATTCTCCACCTCAACTCTGCTCTTGTGAGACCACACCTTCAGTGCTGTGTCCAGCTCTGGGGACACCAACATCAGAAGGACACGGACCTGCTCAAGCGGGGCCAGAGGAGACCACGAAGATGCTCAGGGGGCTGGAGCACCCCCCTGTGAGGACAGGCTGAGAGAGTTGGGGGGGTTCAGCTGGAGAAGAGAAGGCTCTGGGGAGACCTTAGAGCGGCCTCCCAGGACTGAAAGGGGCTACAGGAAAGGGGGGGAGGGACTCTTGATCAGGGGGTGTAGGGATAGGATGAGGGGTAACGGTTTTAAACTAAAAGAGGGGAGATTTAAATTAAATGTAAGGAAGAAATTCTCCCCTGTGAGGGTGGTGAGGCCCTGGCACAGGTTGCCCAGAGCAGCTGTGGCTGCCCCCTCCCTGGAAGGGTTCAAGGCCAGGTTGGACGGGGCTTTGGGCAACCTGGGCTAGTGGAAGGTGTCCCTGCCTGGGGCAGGGGGGCTGGAACTAGATTATCTCTAAAGTTCCTCCCAACCCAAAACATTCTGTGATTCTATGAAATGTCAAAGTAACTCTAAGATAGAGACTAGAACAAGGGATGGACTTCTGCTTTCTTATCAAGCAGATGTTAGGGTTAGATGGCCCAAACTTATGATAGCTCACTTGTTAATAACTTTGAAAGTGCATTTAAGAGGCCATTTTAATAGAGCCATGGGCTTCATCATGCTCAAAGATCACACTCAGTCATAAACTAAATACCTGCACAATCTAAAAGCATCAGACTTCTGTAACTGGACTTTATGAAGGCTCCAGAAACTCTATTTCTTGCATTCTTGGCTGCTCAATCATGTAAGAAATTGGTAATACCAATTTATTAAAAACTGAGCTTTTCCTTTACTCATTTCATGTTGATTAAACTATTTTAAAGTCAGTTTACTATTAGGTTAATTTACCTTCCACCCCAGTTCTTGCTCTGCTTGGAAATGGGATCCAGATGGACAACATTTCAGAGTTTAATTCAAACTCATTAAAGTCAGTGTAAGTTTTTTTCCATTAATTTCCAAAGGCTCTGGCTCTGGCCTCTTTATCACTTTGCAGCAAGATGCCTGGCCACAGTCTCCGTCTCTGAAATGCCAATAGCAATTAAAAAAGCTGCAAGAAGGTTAATATTCCTTCTGCTTTTATTATTCCCACAGAATGAAAACAGATTCCTATCCTCACTGAAGGCAATAAAGCCATTCACATTTGATCATTGGGGTATATGAATGTTCAAACACCACCTCCTGCCAAACTTGAGGGTCCTTCATCAGCCAAACTCCTACTGACTTTGGCAAGACTTAGCCAGCATACAAATAAAGGAGAGCAGCATCTTCATGGGGGTTAAGTATGAAACTACCTTCTAGTATGACCTCCGCAGCATTCAGAGGAACCTTCCAGATTACTTTAACATGGAACTGATGCCCAAATACCTGCTCTGCTTCTACCAGTTGTGCGAAGATGCACCTCCAGACATCCAGGTTAACTTAAAAAGAGAAGCATTTAGTACTATTTCAGGCCTCCCTGAGACTTTCATGCATTTCCATTAATAAACTTTCTGGACTGCTTTTTTTATTTGGCATGATTCAACCACAACTCCAATGGAGATCAACTGAAAAGCTTTTCTCTTTCTGAAACTAAAGTGTTGACAGGCATGGGAAGAGCCTTATCCTTACATCTCCAAATGTTTGCCAGAAGTTTTTTGGCACTCCATAGGGTTATGTTTCCTGCAGAGAGATGGACAGGTCTGTAAGAAATTCTGTACATTAACTCTTCTTCAGTTTTCTGAAGGACAAAATCCCAGTAGCACCAATGCCTCAAGCAACCATTTTGCAAAACATCAAGTCATGTAAATTCTGCCAAGCACTCCCAGGACATGAACCACCCTCAGCTTTACAAACATGCCATAATTCCCCATTAAATACGGATGAACAGTAAGTCCTTCTCTCTTTTTTTTGTCATTATTCTAGTGAACAATAGGTCAAAAGCCTGAAGCCAGTCAGTTGCAAATGAAACACTCTCAGGACAAACCATGTTGAACCTTTCCCGATCATACCTAGATGAAATGAACCCTTCTGACCTTCAGTTTTCCTCAGTCCTTCAGATACCCCAGAGGAAAAAGTCATTAATAATAGCATGGCTTTGCTATTATTAGTTACAGTCACAATATCCAAATGCCTGCAAGATGTTGTTTTATTTAATATCGCTTCATCTACCGCAGATAGAGTCTATGAGGAGCTGTGGTAGGTTAGTCTGTTGTTGAAAACTGCTTTTTACTGAACGTTTTCTGCTCTCTAACAATCACGTAGTAAATTCAGCAGGAGTTTTACTAGAACTCTTGGGGTATTTTTCTTTCAAATATCATAATATTGAAGGAAAAAAAAATCATACAAAGCTTGAAGAAATTCCTGGCTGTATTGTTTTAACGCAGTTTTGAAAGGGAGTGCCATTCAGAACTGACAAGATGACAAGTGCTGTTTAGGAACAGTCTCGTTTTGCCAAGTGAAACAGGTTTGGTTTTCTGTAGTAAATTTGTAATCTTCTGCTGGAGAAGGGTATTGAGGGAGGTGATTCTGCCCATCTACTTCACTCTGGTGAGAACTCCCCTGCAGTGCTGTGTCCAGCTCTGGGGGCACCAACATCAGAAGGACACGGACCTGCTCGAGTGGGGCCAGAGGAGACCACGAAGATGCTCGGGGGGCTGGAGCACCCCCCTGTGAGGACAGGCTGAGAGAGTTGGGGGGTTCAGCTGGAGAAGAGAAGGCTCCAGGGAGACCTTAGAGCGGCCTCCCAGGACTTAAAGAGGGCCTACAGGAAAGGTGGGGACAGACTTTTTAGCAGGGTCTGTAGCAACAGGACAAGGGGTAATGAGTTTAAACAAAAGAGGGTAGATTCAAACTAGATAGATTCTGTGATTTCCTTTGCACGTGTATTTCCAGGATTTTACTCTACGCTGCCGTTTTGTGGAACACATTTCTAGGTAAGGATCTGAGTAACTGAAAATGAACTTGGCAAAATACAGGCAAAAATGAGGTCTTGGAGGTCCAAAGAAGCTGAACAGGGAGACAGTGTTGACTCTGCACGGCACTCAAGAAATTGTTACAGGAGGCTGATTTCTGTAATGTCCACACTCTGAAAATGCTGTTCACATGGATCTGGAGACCTCACAGAAGAAATGGGGCTTCTTTCTCCCTCCCTCCTGCAGCATGGAGATGCCGCAGCACTTGGTGGGGTAGGGGTTATTGTTATTTTTGTGCCAAGACTTTAAAACAAAGCAACACTGTTGTCCACCTGGTCCATAACTAACCAAGCCACAGAAGACTGAAGAAATACAGTCCCAGGAGTATGATGATGAGATACATTCATGGAGAAGACATGAACAATGTCTCTAAGCACAGTGGTCCTGATATAACTTCAGACCCAGGTATGTCATCACTTACTGACCATGAAAAGGTATGAGGATAGAGGATTACCTTATATTTGCCCATGCTGTACTTATCCTTGCGTATCAGCAACTCGCCATTGGTTAAAATAGGATACTTGGCAGGAAGATCTGGTTTTCTGACTAAATGTGGACATTTTTATGTTTTTAAGTCCTCCAGATGTTTGGGGAGCTCTGAGGAACCACTCTCAGATGCATCAGCCAGTGCTGGGAAACTTTGAAGTCACAAAAACATCACCATCCAGTAAGCATTGCAATTCATTGATCCTCCTTAAAAGTCCCGACTCATCTGCATGGTTCATGGTGAAGCAGGAAAACGTACGAGGGCCCTACCAAACGGGAGCAAGCTGTAGTTGTATTTCTCAATTATACTGATGTGCGACACCCCAAGTGAGAGGGAAATCATCTCTTGGATCATTTCGCCTCTGAGTTCCATGGAATCAGAGACAACATCCAGCTCCCATCTCACCCTTCACCAGTTGACCACCAGCAGTTGACCATGAGTCACCACAGTTATGAGAGAGTGACCAAGAGAATGGAGTAACCCAGTCTCCTCCAGTTACTTGGATTTTTTTGTTCTTAAATTATCTGTCAAAGACAGGACCTGTTAGAGACAGAGACCCAGCTGACACAAATCCACGCAGCATACTTTCAGTAGACCAAGGCTGTCTGGTACCACATATGGATCTGGGGCATAGAGCACCCTAAACAGCCTTCTGAACTGAAGCTCCTCCAGTTGGATCTCATTTTCCCCCCAGAAAATGAGGTGAGAACTTCTTTAACTCTTCAGTGGTCCTGGATTGCTCTTTTTGCCAACATGAGTGATAAGACAAGAGGTAATGGCCTCAAGTTGTGCCAGGGAAGGTTTAGACTAGATATTAGGAAGTATTTCTTTACAGAACGGGTCGTTGGGCTTTGGAATGGGCTGCCCAGGGAGGTGGTGGAGTCCCCATCCCTGGAGGGGTTGAAGAGTCGGGTTGACATAGCACTTAGGGATCTGGTGTAGTTGGGATCTGTCAGTGCTAGGTTAATGGTTGGACTAGATGATCCTCAAGGTCCTTTCCAACCTAGATGATTCTGTGATCAGTGACAGAAGAACTACATTGAAGAACTATTGAAGAACTACAGAAAAACTTCTCTCCAGGACACATTTACTAGAGCAAATCTCTGACAAGCTGCTGCCTCCTGGGCTGTTTCTGAATTTCATCTTACCTTCAAATCAGTGACAGGAAATGTAAATAGATGCACAAATAAATTTACACACTTAGCTATAAGATAGAAAGAAATATATGTACTTAGCATCATCCACAGATCACATGCCACAGTGACTTCACTGCAAGGTGGGGAAAAATTCAAGATTCAGGGAGTCCTTTGGCTCTTGCAGACTTTGCAGCTGGAAAGACTCCATCTCTGCTCCCAATCCAAGGGTTGGAAATGCGATATGTAGAAAGGCCAATGAGGAAAGAAAGGGGAAGACCAGGTCATTCTCACCTTCCACCAACTTTGTGTCCTTTGGTCCAGAGAATGGGAATGATGAACAACCCACAGATGGATGGATGGATGAATGGGTGGATGAAAAGCTTTTCATTATTTCTTTATCAAACAGGTAAGTTAAAAACTAATGGGTCAGCCACCATCCAAGGGAGTCTAAGCACCACCCAAAGTGGCAGTGCCTTACGTTATGTCGTTCCAAGTTTCAACATATTTCACTTTTTTGTAAAAGGCCCATCCTTTTAACCATGTGGTTACATGAATACTTTCTGGTTTTCTTTAAGCATAGTTCCAGCTCCCAGGGTTTGGAGGGAGGCTTAAAAACCAGAAATAAAATAAGAGTATGTGCATACTTATTGTTCAAAACATGATGTGCCCATCCCATGTAATTTGTACTGCAAAACAAGCATAACTCAACCTCTGCGTGCTGTTGCCTCCTGGCTCACACCATAACCTCCTTCCCAAGTATCGCTCACGAGGAAGATGGGGAAATGGGAACCAAAATAAATTAATGGATCGGGTGAGCTCCTTTTCAGGTGTTTTTCCTCCATGTGCTCTCTCTAGCCCTTAAGACTGGGTCAGCAGCTCCAGAGGCAGCCAGGGAAATCATGAGCAGCCCCAGGAGGAGCCTCCTGTCTCCTAGTCCTCAGCACAGCTGCCAGTCACCTCCTTAATGGACTGAGCAGTGACCCTGCACCAGGTCTGTTGGTAATTTGGGCCACCAAATTATCCTGCAACTTAGATCTGGTCACTCAGGGATTGCCAGGGCTGGAAAACAGCTCAAAATCTGGTGGTGGTCCCTGAAGTCCTGCTGGGGTGGAGAGCAGGCTGGCCACCTTCCCCAACCACCATGAGGAGGTCCCAAGCCACCCCCAAACACATCACATAGCCCCTTTTCAGACTCATGACTCCTAAACCAATATGTTCTGGTTTGTTTGGCCTTTTTTTTCTAAGCTTTGCACCCCCTTTTTGGGGTTTGGAGGCCTTCTGGATTTGTATTTGTAAGTCTCTGAACTCTCCACGAGGGCAGAGTTTTTCTCCCTCAGTTTTTCCAAGTGATAGCCAAGCTTTTTGTGTGACTGCAGAAAGGGCAGCTTGGAGCAAACCCCCTCCCCCCCGCTTATCCCTAAGACCCCTGACAAAAAGTCATAAGGGATAGCAAGAGCAAGAACCAGCACTCAGAAATTATCTCTGTCCTCCTTTCTCCAGGCTGCATTACCCACAGAGAGGGATGGGATAGAGAAGGGGGGAGAAAAATTAATGCCAGTTGTAAAAGTAAAGCTCAATCTCAGCTAAATCACCTTGGTTCTGAGCTGTGACCTTTCCCATCCAGCCCCAGACTTGTACTTGCAGTGACTCCCAGCACATCCCAGCCAGAGCTCTCCTGCAAAGCCCTTGGCTCCAATCATGGCCCCACTGTGCCTGAAACACCTTCAACACATGGCTGGCACCTCGGTGGGGTGTGATGGAAATAAATCCAGCAGCTGCAGCCAGCTAACAGACACTAATGAACTTCCAGACAGGAAAATTATACTGGGACCTTGCCATCCTTTTTTTCTCCTGTTCCATTTTTTTATTGTTCGCCTCGTCCAGCTGACATTGCAGGAATTGCCTTGGGAAGTTTTCACATGCCTGTGCCAGTAGGAAATGGAAAACTGTGGCAGTGGAGCATCACGTTGCAGCCTTTGCTGTGCACAGCCCATGGGATTTTCCCCGGCACCTGCTCCTAATTCCCAGACACGGCAACGGCAACGAGCCTCAGGCAGGGGAGGACATAGTCCTGCTGAGATCAAAGGCCATAGCATCAAAAGACAAGTCCTGGATGCAGAGCTGCTTCCTGCTGATCATCTCCCCCCGGCTCCCACTGCTTTTCTGCCTCTGGTCACCCCATTGAAGTCCCAGAGAAATCCATTAGTTAGAGCTGGGGCAATCAGGGCAGATGTCCTCTTCTCTGCTCATGCCACATTTGTAATTAATGGTCAGTGAGTGTGGGGCTCATGTCCCTTTAGCCATTGTAAGATCATAAAATCATAGACTAGGCTTAAAGCATGGTTTAGGTTGGAAGAGCTCTTTAAAGGTCCAACCCCCCACCCTGCCATGAGCAGGGACATCTTCAACTAGACCAGGTTGCTCAGAGCCCCGTCCAACCTGGCCTTGAACACTTCCAGAGATGGGGTATCTTGCCACCTGGGCAACCTGTGCCAATGTTTTACCACCCTCATCAGAAAAAAATTCTTCCTTTTATCTAGTCTGAATCTACACTCTTCCAGTTTAAAACCATCACCCCTCATTCTATTGCTACAGACCCTACTAAAAGGTTTGTCCCTACCTTTCCTGTAGCCCCTTTAAGTCCTGGGAGGCCGCTCTAAGATCTCCCCGGAGCCTTCTCTTCTCCAGCTGAATGCCCACAACTCTTTCAGGCTGTCCTCACAGGGGAGGTGCTCCAGACCCTTGATCATCTTCGTGGCCTCCTCTGAACCTGCTCAAGTAGGTCTGTGTCTGTTTTGTGCTGGGGACCCTGGAGCTGGGCACTGTATCACTAGAGTGGAGTAGAGGTGGAGAATCACTTCACTTGACCTGCTGGCCACAAGATGGTGGGAACCATCTCCCAGCATCTCCTAGGACAGAGCCTTCACACCACAGAGAGGTCATGATTTTGGCAGCACCCAAGAGAGTCTTCCTCTCATTTCTGAACATGTTTGTGCTAAGTCCTGCCACAAAAAATATGAAATCAGATCAAAACATACATGATCATTGATTGCTTTGGCCCCATTCCTCAAAGGCACCTGGGCCTATTGCAGCACAACAGCATTAATGTGTGCTGAAATCAGTAGGACTTGCCATGTCCATGTTAATGTGACCCAGCACCCATCCCTCATACAAGGACAGAGCTGGTGGGTTTGCAAAGGGCTGCAGCTTCCCTGGCTTGTGGTTATACCCACGGAAATGTGGCCAGAGGCCAGAAGTAGGTGCTGAAACTCTCCTAAAAACATGGGCTTTAGGCAGTCTTGAAAACATCAGCCCCAGCTTTGTCAACTCATCCCTTTTGAATGTACAAAAGTGTCATAAGACGCCCCCTCCACAGATCACGTCAAATGTAGATGCCATGTGTAGACACCCAATTCAGTTGCCCACACCTAAGTATCCTGTGCCATATGAAATACCTTGTGGGATCCCTCCATGCCTCCACCCACCATTGCAGATGGTCACCTGCCATTGCCACAGGTCTCCCAGAGGTCCCAAGCCCCATCCATAAGCCATGTCCAGGGCATCTCAGGTGGTCCTAGGAAACAACCAAGCATTTCCTAAGCATTTCAAATGTTTAAGAAACAAAGCTCTGTCCTACGGTCTCTGCTCAGTTTGGTACAATGATATCACAGAAGAAAATTTTGCAGAAACCTGCTTTGGAGTCTTGGAGACCTGTTGAGTCATGATGGCAGCACAGAAGAGGGTTTTATTTCCTTTCTTTACAAGAAGCAACAATGGTCCTAATTCCCCAGTGAGTTCAGCTCATGGGACAAGCAGCAGAAGCTCTCAACTTGGGAAACGTCTGGCCAGGGAGATCACAAAAGCATTTTTCAGCAGCTGTCAAAAAATGGGCATTTCCTTTCATGTTTCTGCAGCAGCCGGACACTTGAAAGCCTGACCTTGTCCATGGGTGTGGACTGCTGCAGAAACATGGCCCGAAGGGCTGAGAACTTGGGATGAAACCTCCCCTCCATCATCCCAGCAGGTAGGACCCTGGGATCTGCTGGCTTGAGAATCCCACACCAGCACAATTGCTCCAGCACACCAGGGTCGCTCCTGCTTCGTGTCACGCAGTCGTCAAAGTCTCCTTCAAAATCTGGCCCACCCTGCTGTCTTTTATTCTGACCGAGCGCATGTTATGCCCAGTTTCTCATAAGACAAACAGAGGGGTGTCAAGACAACTGTCTGCTAAGGCACTCTCCAACGCTGGAGTGCAAAGAGCACAGAAGAGAATACAATTAAAAGATGCAGGAGGTGGCATTTCTAACAAGACGAGAAAGAAACATCATCATTTTTAAAAGGCCATTATATTGGCTGAGGATAAACCAGATCAAGTGACCAGGAGAGTCCTATGGGGATGTGTTTGACATCTTTGTCAATTTTGTAGCATATCAGGGCTTTCTACACTTGCCAGTAAAGGCAGTGAAGCGATCAGGCTCCAAATCAACCAAAGAAAAACAGACCATCCTACAGATGCAAGTTATTAATGAGAAAGGTTGGGAGAGCACCAGCAACAGCAGATGGTATTTGCAAAGAAGGAGCCAGACTTGCCCGACACAAGGCAGGAAAAGGATGGAGAACATGGGGACAGCAGGACGAGGCATGGGCTGGTTGGGCTGTTTCATTTTTTAACCAGTAAATATGCAGTATCCCACCACGTGTCTGCAAAAAGCCCAGCAACAATTCAAAGCACAAAATGGTTCACACCAAATAAATGAGCATTTATCTACTGCTCATCTCCCCTCTGAGCAAGGAAGTGGATGATCCAGCATCACCTCAGCCCCTACAAGTTACCTGAATCCCATCCCAGACTGCAGCAACAGAGGAGATTTCAGCCCAAAGGCAGCTTGAATACAACTTCTCCAGTGTCCTAAGTGCACTCACTCTATATATTTATCTATAGACAGATGGGTTGGATGTAGCTAAGCAGCTCCGCACGTTGCCCTTGATTCACAAAAACATATAGAAAAGAAATTCAGCCCAAGTAAGAATTGCACTCTTTATTCCTCATCGTATTAACACCAGCCAGAAATGCTAAGGGTGCCGCTCAGCAGGAGGACTCCTCATGAGGAGGACTTCTCATCCATGCACAAGAACAATTTCCCAGTGCATGGTCCTTGCTGCAGCAGATACCTCTTCCACAACAATTAGGACTGTCCTAATGATGTTCCCAGTGGATGCCACCAAAACTGTTGCTCCTTCTCTGCTTTGTTCTCATACCATTTCCAGCTGCCTGGAGAAGTGCAAAGCTGCTGACCAGCTATTCACTGGGTAGAATAGCAGCCAAGCAAAACCTGAACAGAAATAGGAAGGTTTAGAACATATTTTTTCCAAATCCTTCTGCATTTTACTGAATTTCCATGCATATATAAGCAAGCTGTTGGCTTTATATCTCAGCAGCTAAAATATAGACTCCTGAATCCAGTCCACTCCATCTCATTTGACCAACATTTCTCTCTAATCACATTTCATCTATTAGCAGATGATGGCTTGGGCCATGAGGCTGAGCTTCATGGTCTCCCAGGACTATGAAGCCCATCTCACTACATGCAGATGTGCTCAACACATATCCACCTGAACTAATTGATTTTGAGGTCCTTTGATAGTGGAAGTCCAGTCAATCTGGTTCCTCCTTTTGCTCCATCTCACACTAAAATAGGTATTTTGAATAAGCCAGAGGTCTCACACCCTGGAAGTTCTTGTTTCTGTCCTTCAACATGTAGAGAGAGGCCAGGGTGATTTGCTGGGCTGGGGACACCCACCCTGAAGATACCCAGTGCGGTGAGAGCCACTCCATATACCCAACACAACAGTGGTATGCATCAAAATTCACACAGCTCTTCAGAGGCTCCTGATAAGACCAGCGGTTTTCACAGCCTCACCCTACAAAGGGGCAAGCATTTCGTCATCCATGTGAACCAAGGGCTTGTTCCCTCACCCAAAGCCAGGATGCACCTCATAGCTGGTGTCCACATGCTTAAACGCATTTCTCCACAGAATAAATGGGCAAATCGAGTCTGGTCCTTGGCCCGTGCCACCCTCGAACTCTACCAGGATGTCATTTGAGACTGTTTCTTCTCCCAGCCCAAACCCACGGCGAGTGCATGCTAACCATGGAGCTGTCTGGGCCATCATCTGACTGCTCTTGGGGCCATCCCTGTTTAATTTAGTATTGGCTGTGCAGTTTCCTCAGCTGGGGCCACCTCTGACTAGTGGTGCTAAGGAGAAGAGCCAAGGCTTTATGGGCAGGGTGTGGATGAGACCTGGAGGTCTCAATCTTCTCAGAGGACTGTGACCCAAAGATACAGCTTTATTTTTATTATTATTGGTCTTACGAGACATCACATCAGCAAGGGTAGAGCCACTAAGTGTCTTTCTGGGACTTTCTATCTAGCCTTTGTCTTGCTCAAGACCAGGTCTTTCTAGGCTGCTTCCTTCCCCTGAGTGTGCCCAGTCCATCCTTGCTCCTCCTTTGCTCTTCACCTCCGTAGCTGCTCTCTGGGCGGTACCACTCCAGCACAGCTTCTTTCAAGACATTTACAAGCCATGACAGACATTTTTCTTGACTATCCTGTAATCTCTGCTGTTTCCTGATCCCTCCTTTTTGCATCCTCAAAACATCCCCCCACATTTTCCATCTCTGCCACTCCTCCTCACAAACCCAGCACTCCTATTTACACAGTGCACCTCCCACAAAGCTCACAGTTTCCATTTTTCAAAGCAGTGTTGGAAGATTTCCAGATGTCACAGGTCCATCCAACCACACCAGCAGCCAGGAGAGCTTTCCCCACTTCTCCTGGGCCCCATCCTACCTTGCATGAAGACCCTCAGCTCTTCCCACTGAAATGGAGCGGAGACAGTCCTGGTTCTTGATTCAACAAAGCAAGATGGGGTTGAAAGCTGACCTCAGGGATACCTACACTCATGAGAGATTGGTGCAAAGCAGCTCAAGGTGTGCATCGAGGAAATCCAGTCTAAATCACATTAATTCCCTATGCCTGCCCATAAATCCAAAGGGCTGTAATTTGATTTACAAAATTAATGTCTAAAATAAATTAACCTAAAACAAATTCAGACCTCTTTGATTCTGAGGGCTCATCTACTCAGAAACACTGGGGAAAATTAATCTAAGTTAAGGTCCGCAGTGGATTAGTTAAACTGCATTAAAACCCTGTGAGGACATTCTGATTCAGAACTAAAGTGGCTGAATTTGATTTAGCTAAATTCACTTCCAAAGCCTGTAACAATCGCATGGGTGGTAAATCAAGATGCACTTAATTATGCACAGAGGGCTGTGCGGCTCACTAGTGATGAGGTTAAGGTGTGCAGGGAGGCAAGCTGATGCGGTTCATTGTCCACCGAAAGCTCATTGCTCAGGTCCTCCAGGCAGCCAACGTGTGAGATAAAATTACTAATACCTTGGGTGCTTTGCCAACCGGCAGTTTTCAGCTCCAGCAAGCTGCGATGCCCTTGGAGGACTCTGCAATCATCTCTGCACGGCCCACAGCTCAAGGGCCTTAACCAAAACAAGATGTCTCCAAATAAATCACAGAGACGAGGCAGAGCAAATGCAGTAAATACCCCAGGAAATCAAAGAGCGGTCCCCCGCTGAGCAGGCAGCTGCACTCCCCACCACCGGCCAGGAGCATCCTCCTCCCACCGGGAACAACAGTCCATCACCACTGGGGAGGGGCTCGATGGGTCTTTTATGTCCTCTTGCTCCACTCACGGGAAGTCCTGCAGCAGCTCCTCCTTCCCCAGAGGAGACCTCACTGAGGGGCTGCCCTCCTCAAGGTGGGCAGGGTGCAATTGCCCCCCAAAAGTCCATGGGTTGAACTCTAGCTCCTTCATGCAATAGGGAAGACAGTGACAGCAGCTCTTCTGGTGGTTCATCCTTGTTCTCCCGAGGCTTAGGCCATCCATCTTTTGCACCCTGGGCAATCCTGGGCTGGTCAGGGTGGCTAATGCCAACCCTGGAAAAACTCCCTTGCTTCTCAAACACACCCCTTGGCCAAGATAGTCTGCAAAGTGAAGAAACCCCCAATATGGGAAGGATGTTCTCCAGTGTCCTTCATATCACAAGGTACAAACGTTCAGTCGAGCATGGGCCATGGGATCCCTCTCCTTTTCTTCATGTCTCAGTCACCCTGGGCTGCCTTTGAAATGCCAAATTGCTCCCAGCCCCGGGGTACCACAAACACAACTCAAGTTCAAATATGGCTTTCAAAGATGGACAAGTCCCCAGATGAAACCACAGAGCAAAGGGGGGTTGCGAAAACGAAATGGGAAAAACTCACACATGCAGACAGATGCACAAAGAAACCCTTTAATAAATAACACAACTGTCTGACACAAACAGAGAAGCAGAGGAAGAGACACTGGGGACCAACTGGACTTCATCCAGGGCAGATCTTCCCTGATTCATAATCCCAGTCCCATTTTACCTCCAACATAGCCCAGGATTGGGACCTGGACATACCTCTGCATGTGAGACATGGAGAACAGGACAGCAGAGTCCATCACCTGTTTCTTAGGATGTAGAGAAGTAAGAACTGAGTTCTCCCAGTTATAAGAAGGATCTGTAGCTATTTCTATAATGATTTTCAGGTACAGACTGTAACCTGGTGGGGAAAAATATATATGCTACCTAGCAAGTCATGACACGGTAAATCAGTCAAGAACTGCTTAATTATTTAAGAAAAAAAGCTCCATTTGGGAAAGTAACACTTGATAGATGGGGTACCCTTAATCAGAGGGGTATACAGTTCCCCAGTGACGGAGAAAACAGAAATATTACCTCCAAGACAAACCAGCAGACTCTGAAAAACACAAATATATTGTTTTCTGTTATTTCATGAACTGTAAAGATGAAAAGCCTTCTGCAAGTGAAACAGTGACCAACAAGGGCAATGTGCCAGCCAGCACCAGGGGAACATTGATGATCTTCTGCTACTGCTAAGATGACCCCCCCATTAAACAAGTAGCAGGTTGTCGGGCAATCTCCCCATCACTGTGGACTACACATTTCACAAGTCACCCAGGACCCCATCACCATCCCTAGACATCAGTGGAACAACACTGGACATCACCCTGGGGCCTCTGCCAGCTGGCCCCTCTGGCGTGGGTCACCCATCAGGACTGGAGAACATGTAGCCCCATGCCTATCAGAAGCAGCACTGCACCCCAGATTTGCAAGTCCTTACATGTACAACCTGAAATAAAGTCTCCCTCAACACAGGAGAAGTTGGTGGTTAGCTGGGGCATCTGGCTGATCTCCCATGAACATCCTCCTCTAAAATGAGTTTGCTACCTTCGCTCAGGTCAGACACTGCATAAATATAATTCACACTTAATTCTTCTGTTGTTGTGTATTAGCTGTGCAAAGAGCGTTGTTTGGATTGCACCTTAAAAATATGTCATTCTCTCAAGTTTTTAACTCGTGATCCTCTCTCCTCTTTGATGTTGGTATTGGCCTCCTTGTTAGACCACCGCTAGAGTATGCAGGGTGACAGTCACTGAGGGTTTTCAAAGAAAACAACAAATCAGGCACTTAAAATATTCATGAACACTTTTCTGGACACAGACTGCTGTAAGAAATAGCCTCCGTCTTCTCACGACAGGTGGAAGGACACATTATATCAACTGCCTTTTAAATGACACTTCACTTTCCTGAACCCGTGTCCACCCAAACGTTCTCGTGTTCAAACAAGATGGTGGGACTGGTGGGACTGGAACACTGGGATTTGTGCCAGTTCCTCAGGGTTCTGTCTAACCCAAGCAAAGACAGGTTTGCTTGAACCATCTGCAGAGGATTTGTGGTCTTGGATTTGTCCTCCAGTACAAGGGCGTGAAGGTTGAAGGGAGCTGAGAGCGCAGAGCAGGTATGGGTGGGCTAATTCTCCTGGGTGCATCAACAATACCACCCAGAGTCCTTCCACCAGGAGCCGATGGTGCTGATTCCGCCACAGACCAGTTTACTCCCAGAACTGGGAAAAAAGGTATCTCAGAAGACCCTGAAGAGCTGCTGCAAAAAAGCACAAACTGAAATAAGTGTTTTAATAGAGATGACTTATGGCATTCGCAAATCACAGAGTGTGCATCTGGGCTTCAAAATGGCATTTTGATTAGCCCAACATGATTTTTTAATTTTATTTCATCCTGTGGAGAGCTTTGAATTTGGTTTGGTTTGGAGAAAAGAATTCAAAATCATGAAATTTCCTACAAAACAGAAAAAAATAAATCTGTTTTCTACCCACTTCTATTATTTAGCCATGAAAGACGGCTTTTGAAGGATCCCAGGCTTGCTTGAAAATTTGCCCATAAAATATTCACAGCTTATCCAAAAACAGGCTCTTGCTGAAAGAATAGGGCAGAAATGTGACATCCAAAACGGCCCACAAGCCGCAAGCACTTTGCGGGTAAATACTCACTCCGAACCCACAGTTCCACACTGTGAGCGCACAGGAGGCCAAACACTGTCCCATGGCCAGAGCAAGGTCCTCCAGAAGGGTCACCCACTGCAGAAAAGGACAGTTGCCGCAGCAAGGCACGTTGCAAGGGCTGCTAAAGCCACGGCATGGCCACACTGTGAAAATATTACGTCACTATTAAAGAGTGTTGCAGTTTGGCCATGTGCTGTTAAAGGAGGTGCAAGGTGTTTTGTCTCAAAGTATGTGTCAGTGTCGAGACCCAGGCCACCAGTCTGCTTTCCATGGATAATGCTTTTATTCATAGAATCAAAGAACAGAATCATAGAATGGTTTGAGTTGGAAGAAACCTTTAGAGACCATCTAGTCTTCAATCCCCCTGCTATAAGCAGGGATATCTTTCACTAGCCCAGGTTGCCCAAAGCCCCGTCCAACCTGGCCTTGAACCCTTCCAGGGAGGGGGCAGCCACAGCTGCTCTGGGCAACCTGTGCCAGGGCCTCACCACCCTCACAGGGGAGAATTTCTTCCTTACATTTAATTTAAATCTCCCCTCTTTTAGTTTAAGACCATTACCCCTCATCCTATCCCTACACCCCTGATCAAGAGTCCCTCCCCACCTTTCCTGTAGCCCCTTTCAGTCCTGGGAGGCCGCTCTAAGGTCTCCCCAGAGCCTTCTCTTCTCCAGCTGAACCCCCCAACTCTCTCAGCCTGTCCTCACAGGGGGGTGCTCCAGCCCCCCGAGCATCTTCGTGGCCTCCTCTGGCCCCGCTCGAGCAGGTCCATGTTCTTCTGCTGTTGGTGCCCCCAGAGCTGGACCCAGCAGTGCAGGGGGGTCTCCCCCTCCCTCGACCTGCTGCCCACACTGCTCTGGATGCAGCCCAGGACACAGTTGGCTTTCTGAGCTGCAAGCACATGTTGCCAGCTCGTGTCCAATTTTTCATCCACCAGTACCCCCAAGTCCTTTTCCTTGGCTGAACAAGAGGACAGGTCCATGAGCAGCTTGGTAAACTCAATCCCACTGATCAGGAGGAGGCACGCTCCCCTCTTATTTCTCAAAATCAGGCCTTTCGCCCTCTTGTGGTAAAATTTAATAACCAAGACCTTGCATTTGCCATACCACAGAGCTAGGTTGGAGCTAGAAGCCACAAGGCATGAGGCTGCATGCTTGTGCTGGCACGGGACATCACACCAGCTGATGGTTGCCCAGATAGCTCCTGAGATATCTGGGGTATTTAATACCATGTAAGCCCAAGAGCCTGGTGGCAGAGAGCCTTAAAACATTGCTCTCTCCCCTTCTGTCCCAGCCCCACTTGTATCTTGCTCAACCTCTAGCCAGAGTTTGCATCCAAGTGTCTCACTGGTGGACAAGAGCAACATGGTGGATCATGTTCATGGAAACAGGTTACCAAAGAAGCTAACCAAGTGATGGTTTGGCTGAGCTGCATGGCGTGGGACTCCCTCTGACTCCAAACATTCCACCAGGAACTACCAAAGGTGCCAGGCAGCAAACATTGAGTCCTCAAGGGTCAACCAAGATCATGAGAAGGGGCCAGGAGAAGGTAAATAGGAACAGATGTAACCCAAAACCATAGCAGGTGCAAGGAATGGAATTGGGGGGAGAAAGGCTGGATTTCCAGGGAGAAATTCAACATGTTGTCAAGAAGAGATGAGCACAACTACGACAAACACAAGCTTCTCCAGAAGCAAGAGCTAGGTCTTGCTCTGAGACCTGTGCCTGTTGCTATAGTTAATATAATCTTTGCAAATAATGATAACTTATATATGTGTGTGTGTGTGTGTATACATACACACAGAGATACATATAGAACACAAAAGACCAACAGTTAGAAAATAAACATTGAGGACTATTCCAGTGTCGTGAACTTAGGTGGCCAAAAACCCCATGCCGGGGAACAAAACCCCATTCCCTGCCAGGAGAGGTAAAACCTGGTGAGAATTAAAATGCCACCAAGTCAGACACCCACAAGGGGGTCTTTGCTGTGGCCTTGTGCTGGTGGAGCACAGGACCATTTCGTGCTGCTGAGGCTCAGCTCAGCATCAGGATGCGAGGAACGGCCACTGAACAGCCCCAGAGCTGCCAGTGTGAAGCTGAGGATGCTTCTCCCCAACTATATCTGTATTCAGGGCATGTTCATTTGTTTTGTCATGAATATATACATAGATATATGTGGCCTATAAAATGTTAATTCATGATCAAGATAGCCTGCTGGCAGAAAGAGCCCGGGCAGCTGAATTTCATTGAATGAACGGATGTGTTCAGCTCCAGATCTGGGATGCTATGAACTCTTATTTTTCTTTCTTTTTCAGCATCCCCAGCTCAGAAATTCAATTTTCCTCCAAGCTATTCACAGCCAGATGCTGAAATTGATGTCTGTGTGTCTGATTGACTCCTGTTGACTTCAAAAAATATTCCAACTGCTATCGTGAGCTTCTGGCTGACACTTTCCAGCCAATGGCAAGAGGGAAGAGGAACACGAGATGTTCAACCCACACCTCTTGGAGGAGGGAGGTAGCAAGAGGTGGATGCCCAGCCCTAAAACCAATGGAAAAGAGAGGTGAGAACATCTTGGAAAGCCAAGATAGTCACCCTTTGGAGACCATATCAAGATCTTCCTTCATCAACTAGCTCTGTGCTGTCAGTCTCAGGGCTCTGCCCCAGGTCTGTTGCTTGAGTTGAAGCTTCCTCAAGCTCCACTTAGAAACACCTGCAACCTACAGGTGAGTCTTTTTGATGCCTCCCCACCCCCAAAAACAAGACATTTTTGTCAGAATTCAGCTTCAAGGAAGCATTGCACAGCCCCTGGCATTGTCCCAATCAGCTTCATCCTCCTCTGCATCTCTTTGATCCCCTCCACAGACCTGAGATCTCAGCGAAGGGCAAAGCCATGTCCCACAGGCAGATCCAGCCTGGACTGTCTTTGGTCCTTAATGATATTTTCAGGGTATTTTGTGTCAAACACACAGTTCCAGCTCATTCTGCCAAAGCCATGGTGGTCTCACTCTGTGTTACCTAACAGCTGAGCTTCCTGGGTTGGGCCCTGGGGGCAGCAGCTCCATTCTCCAGCACTTTGCTTCCTCATCAGACACATGGATTTATTCAAAACCCAGCTGGATGTAGTCCTGGGCAACCTGCTCCAGCAGACCCTGCTTGAGCAGGGGTTGGACTAGAGCACCTCCAGAGGTGCCTCCAACTCTATGGACAATACATGGAACCATGGGCCATGCCATCAGACCCAGCTAAGGCACTGCAGACTTCTAGCTTCATTTTGCCTTGCATCTCCCCACATAGCCACCACATCAGCATGAGTTACAAGTTATGAATTATTATCAGCTCTGCTACGTGCAGGTGTCTGCCAGAAATTGGTCTTGGTTTGGGGGAATCACCACAGGTTGCAGCACGCCCAACCAGAAGGAGACAAGGGCTGTGTCGAGGTCTCTTGCCAGGACAGCAGCTCCCAAGCCATTTGGGAGGGACAGACGGAGGACAGACGTTGTGCCGTTGTTCACTAGCAGCGGAGCCTGTAAAGGGAACAGGTAGGGCTGTGCAGTTGGACTGGTCTTCAAAGAGCTGGGACCTGCTCTCACTGCTGCTGTGGAGGCAGGAGGAGAAGATGCAACAGAGCAAATTCCCCACATCCACCCCAAAATACCCTGAGGCTTCCAGAAGGACCAGCTCACACCTGCAGATGTGCATGGGCCACTGCTTTCCCCATTTCAAAAAGCAGGGTATGAAAAGCATCCCTGTCCAGAGGAGTTCAACGATGAGGTGTCTCCTCTGGTATTTGGTGCTGTGGATGAAGCATCAAAGCGTTGTGGTCAACGGCACAATGTCCAAGTGGAGACCGCTGGTGAGTGGTGTCCCTCAGGGGCTGGTGTTGGGACCGGTGCTATTTAACATCTTTGTTGGTGACACGGACGGTGGGATCGAGGCACCCTCAGTAAGTTTGCCAACAACACCAAGCTGTGTGGTGTGGTCGACAGGCTGGAGGGCAGGGATGTGTCATCCAGAGGGACCTGGACAGGCTGGAGAGGTGGGACATGCAAACCTCATGGAGTTCAACAAGGCCAAGGGCAAGATCCTGCCCATGGGTCGGGGCAATCCCAAGCACAAACACAGGCTGGGGGATGAAGGGATTGAGAGCAGCTTGTGGAGAAGGACTTGGGGGTATGAGTGGATGGAAAACTGCCTGTGAGCCAGCAACGTGCGCTCACAGCCCAGAAAGCCACCCGTGTGCTGGGCTGCACCCAGAGCAGTGTGGGCAGCAGGGCGAGGGGGGGGATTCTCCCCCTCTGCTCCGCTCTCCTGAGACCCCCCTGCAGTGCTGGGTCCAGCTCTGAGGGCACCAACAGCAGAAGGACATGGACCTGCTCGAGCGGGGCCAGAGGAGGCCACGAAGATGCTCGGGGGGCTGGAGCACCCCCCTGTGAGGACAGGCTGAGAGAGTTGGGGGGGTTCAGCTGGAGAAGAGAAGGCTCCGGGGAGACCTTAGAGCGGCCTCCCAGGACTGAAAGGGGCTACAGGAAAGGTGGGGAGGGACTCTTGATCAGGGGTGTAGGGATAGGATGAGGGGTAATGGTTTTAAACTAAAAGAGGGGAGATTTAGGTCAGATACAAGGAAAACATTCTTCCCTGTGAGGGTGGTGAGGCCCTGGCACAGGTTGCCCAGAGCAGCTGTGGCTGCCCCCTCCCTGGAAGGGTTCAAGGCCAGGTTGGACGGGGCTTTGGGCAACCTGGGCTAGTGGAAGGTGTCCCTGCCTGGGGCAGGAGGGTGGGACTGGATGATCCCTAAGGTCCCTTCCAACCCAAACCGTTCTAGGAGTCTATGATCAGCTCAGTGATGCAGAGAAATTCCCCAAGAGGCACAGGGTAAACATTAAGCCTTTGCTTTCCCTGCAGCTGAAGGGATTATCTCACCAAATTACTTATTTACCAATCTCCCCTGGCCTGTCCGATCTGCTTTGCTCGAGAAATCATTAATTCTGGTCTCACTATGCACTTTGCAAACGACCTTGAGACAAATTACCTCCTCATCCTTGGGGCTCTCAGAGGTGCTCTCCTCATCCAGAGAAACTGGGACAAAGCAAACCAGGACTACTTCTCCAAGTGTTTCTGTCACAGCAGCATCCCAACGATACAGGCACAGGATGGGCGCAGAGCCCTGCACTGTCCGAGGGGGCTTCAGGTGGGTCCCTGGGACAGATGGAATGCAAGAAATACCGCCCAGAGTTAAGCAAAAACTGCTTCTGGGCCATGAGAAGCACCGTTAGGGATTATAAAAGGTCTAGAAAATAAACACAGGCTTGGGGCACGACTTTGGAAGGGAGAAAACCCTCACCATCTGGCCACACAGCCAGGGAATAAAAGGAATCAATAGGATGCAAGGTTTGGTGTTACATCCCAAATGCCCCTGTTCTCTCAGCCCTTCCTCGCATGCTCCTGTTTTGCTGATCAGGGATATCAATTAAACTCAGACACCAGAGTGAAAAGAGCAGGCGTATTTACTAGAAATAACTAAATAATATAACAGAATATTACAGAAAACATACAGTAAGAAAAGACAAAGTAGCGCGCTTAAACAAATAGGAAAATACAGGGTAATGCATCAAATCATTACTACAAGAGAGAGAGAACAGTGATTAAGAAAGATCCATCACCACTTGCATACGTTACCATCATCCAGATCCACAGTCACTGGGCAGCCCCGGTTACAGCGAGGATTTGGAGAACCTTTCCCTGCAAGTGGGAAATCCTACGCGGTGCGTCCACCCGTAGGTGAGGCTTCCAAAGTCGCTGTGAGCGGGCCCAGCCTTATATACCTGAAATCATTAAGCCAGAATAGCTGGCACCTTTGTTTTAAGCGGAAATATCTGAAGTCAGTCTCACGTTAGATTTTCCCAGAGCCTGGCCGGGGCTCAGGGAAAAAACTAAGGGAGTTTTCCCAGCTTATCGAGGTGATTTATGAGCAAGGTCACACACCAGGTCACAGGGCCAGACAATTGTCTTTGTGGCCCTGTTATTGTGGTCTTGTTACCTTGTTTACACACACAAAGAAGGATACGTGTTTTATGATGTTTAAGTTACATTTTCTATACATATCTCACTAATGACTACATACGGAGTTAGCAATTTCGGTTCAAGACCTATTGTTCAGGTTTCAATATTCCCACCTTTTACATCCGGACAGGTGGTTTGTTATAATTTTAGTACAATACCTATTGATACAAGGCTTGTCAATTATAAAACATACAGGATTCATCTATAGGTCAACTCTGGCTTGGGCTTATTGTCCAAGCCTTAGCACTTCAGCTCCTCTTTCCCCCAGGCTGGGGAAGGGAATGCCCCAGGGAAGGGGGGATTAGCCACTTGGCATCTACACACCACCCCTAGGGCTGGCCCATGCTGGGACCCTGGTCCCACGACAGGACCCCAGACCCATGTAGAGACCCCACTGCCATGTGGGATCCCTGTCCCATGGATGGACACCAGTCCCATGATAGGTTCCTTGGACCATGCAGGAACCGCGGTCCCATTTGTCCCGATCCAATGTCAGGGGAGGTTTCAACATGATCCCAAGAGTGAGATTAAGACAGAAACGAGGTCAAATGCCATACACCCAAAATAGTTTTTTATTATTAAAAGCGAAGAGTGGTAGCGATAGGACAGAATGGAAGGAAAAGACAGAAATCAAGCAAGCATCCAGAATAGAGTCACAAGAATAGTCACCCCCATGGACCCAGCAACGTCACGTTGATCCTCAGTCTTCAGTTCTTCGGTGGTGGGTGCACACCCAGCAAAGTTCTTGGTGGCCTTTTAAGTTCGTCCAATCAGCTGATTAGCATATTCGCTCACCTTTAGTTTTTCCTCCGTTCTTACAGGTTTTTGAGCAATCATCCAGCTTCCAGGGCAGAAACGCTGACCTCTGTTCAATGGCGAAGGTGCAAAGTCGTGAGCGATACAACAGAGCCACAAAGTGTCGGGCTTAGACAACGGCCGGTGACCAGCGGTCCTTGCGCTCGATGAGAAACACCCGGTTTCACTCAGCCCACCTTTTTGAGGCTTTATCTAAGACATTTGTCAATACAACTGCAAGAGAGCGGGAGGGTGCATCCTTCCATACACTCCTTTGTCCTTGGGTGACATTCCTTAGATTAATTACAAAGGCCACAGCTGGTCCTTGATGAATGGTCGAGGTGTTACTGACACCACCCGGTGACTCAAAGCACACACACAAGCAAGATTTGAGACAATCATTTGACATTTCAGCCTCTCACACTGTTCCAGGACCCCAGTGCCATGCCAGGACCCCCATCTCGTGCTGGGGGTTCCAGCCCTGTGCCAGGATAAGTGATGTTTCACTGCAAGGCCCCACAGGAGAGGGAAATGAGCCTGATCCTGCTCTTCTCCCCCCTACCCCACTCCAGGTATGAGTCCAGCCCCTCTGGAGCAGACAGGGGGAAGGGGATGTCCACGGTCAGTTTTGGAGAGGGGTCACAATTTACAGGCGTGCTCTCCACGGGGCAGGGCATCCTGTGGGGCTGAGAAATGGCTGAGAAATGCCATTTTTAAGGTTTACAGAAAATAATGTATGTATTAGAAAGAGGAAGAAGAGTCTGTGTCCTCAGCAAAGCAAAAGAAGTAAGACTCAGGACAGGTATTTTCCAGCCAGAGGAAATCGGGGTTGGGTCAGTGCCTCCGCGCCGGCAGCACAGCTGCAGGGATGCTCCCAAATATCATGAGAATGGGAGGCTCCAACAGCGGGTCCCAGCTCCCACGTGCAGGTTTGGGGTCTGTGGACCCCATCATGCAGCTGGGAGTGGACCTCTCCCCGTTCCCAGCTGGGTCTCCAAACCCAGGGGGCTGCAGCTGATCCCAGCTTAATTTCAGGCTGGAATAAAAGCGGAAAGCACGTGGGAAAGGGAAAAGTCAGGATGTTTCATTTTGGCTTGTCCTAGAAGAAAACGTTTTGATTTTTGATTTACAGATTACATTTTCACAGAGAGCTGAAAGGGTGAAAATGATTCTTCTGAGAACTTTTCCTTGCATGAGAAAAACAGGTTTTGTTTAAATTTGGCAGGGGGGTGCTGTGGAGAAACACTACTGCAAATGAGCTCGAAAAATGTCAGCCCATGCAGGGCAGACAGCTCTGCTGCCTGCTGGAGCACAGGTTAGCTCTGAGGAGAGCTGTGCTTGCACCCAGAGGCAGTTTAAAGAGAATTTATGTCCCTTTAAAGTCAACAAGGGAAAACTCTTCTGCTTCCCACCGTTGCACAGCAGAGGAGCGTCCCCTGCACGGGGGGGACCCGCGTGGGAAAGCAGAGGGTCCAGCTCCGGGTGGGGAGGGCAGCGTGGGTACCACGCAGGCAGGCGGAGCGGCTGCTGGCACCGCAAAGCTCAGCTTAGCGCAGGGTCCAGCTGCTGGGACTAGCTGGATGCCCCGCGGGTTTGTGCACGGAGATTTGCTGACATCTACAGGGCGTTTCAGAAAGACGAGGCCGTGGCTCCCCACTTTCCTTCCCAGGAAAGAAACGCCCGTTAAGGTGTGTGACAGCCCAGGTCATCAGTAACTAACCACGAATAAACCTGCGTGGGGGAGCCATCCCCGAACACGCACCTCCATCGCTGCCAGCTCTGCTTTGGTGGTGGAGAAGCCATCACTGTTACGAGTCGGGGGGTCCTTTTCATTTTTAAGCATCACCACGTGCTCTGCCTAGTGCCAAGGATGTCCCTGTACAGCAAATCCCAGCCTTTTCCAGGATGGACCCTCAGGGCATCCGATGGCTGAGAGCACCCACGACAAGCAGCACCCATCTGCCCCTGTGGCGCAGGGTGCCTGGGTGGCACCGTCACACTGGTGACAGATCTTGGTTTTCTTGCCCAGAAACAGTCTGACCCAGGGACGCCAGGATGCCTCCTGCCCAGGGAAGAAAAGGGCAAAACAATAAAAATAGCCCCAAAATGACCCGCAGGAAGACGGCCGGGCTTTCATCCCAGGTGTTTTTCCACTAGAGAGCCCAGAAGGAGTCCACAACTCGCTGGCGCAGGGGGGTACAGGTCTCCCTCGCTCCACGGGACGTCTGTCTCCTTGTTGGCCCCACGGATCTGGGAAAGGGCCCCTCCCCGGGGCGACAAGCTGCAGCCCAAGGGGAGGATGGAGCAGGGACGCAAACAGCAGGACCAGGCAAGCCATGGGAGAGAAGAGACAGCGGGACATGGAGGGCTTTGAGCAGCCGTTTGTGGGTGGAAGCTGGAGGAACAAGAGGGCGTTTCACCAGATCTTTGCTCCTAGCCCAAGATCTGGAAGCAGGAATGGGGGTCTAGCAGGTGGAACACTCCTCAGGTGTCCTCAGCACGTGCAGCCACAGAGTGCTGAGCAGCAGGGGCAGGTCCCGGCAGAGCAGAAGGGTCAATCAGTCTGTATTTAGCACAGCTGGGACCAATCCTGTCCTGCGTGGGGACCTGGTCTAGCTGGTGACAATCTGGGGTGGCAGCTATAACCACCAAGGCTCCAGCAGGTATGAGGGCAGAACTGCCACCCCCCTCCAAACCAAGCTGCTGCCACATGAAGGACCTCTCCCCGCCAGCAGCTCTTTTCAAAGGGCTTTTAAAAGCAGCAGGATGCGTGCATTAACAGGAACAGCTATTTTTATCACAGGTGAACTCCTGTAAATACCAGTCAAAGCTGTACGCGTCAGATGGTTCACCTCGGGACAAAACCACTTTTGAATCAAACGCAGAGGATTCACAGAATCATCTCGGTTGGAAAAGCCCTTGAAGCTCCTCCAGCCCAACCATGAACCTCACCCTGACCGTTCCCAACTCCACCAGATCCCTCAGCGCTGGGTCAACCCGACTCTTCAACCCCTCCAGGGATGGGGACTCCCCCCCTGCCCTGGGCAGCCCATTCCAACGCCCAACAACCCCTTCTGCAAAGAAATCCTTCCTAAGAGCCAGTCTGACCCTGCCCTGGCGCAGCTTGAGGCCATTCCCTCTTGGCCTGGCGCTGGTTCCTTGGCTCAAGAGACTCCTCCCCCCTCTCTGCACCCTCCTTTCAGGGACTTGCAGAGGGCCATGAGGTCTCCCCTCAGCCTCCTCTTCTCCAGACTAAACCCCCCCAGTTCCCTCAGCCGCTCCCCATCAGACCTGTGCTCCAGACCCTGCACCAGCTCCGTTGCCCTTCTCTGGACACGCTCGAGTCATTCAATGGCCTTTTTGGAGTGAGGGGCCCAAAACTGAACCCACTCATCGAGGGGCAGCCTCACCAGTGCCGAGCACAGGGGTGAGATCCCTTCCCTGTCCCTGCTGGCCACGCTAGTGCTGATACAAGCCAGGATGCCATTGGCCTTCTTGGCCACGTGGGCACACTGCTGGCTCCTGTTCAGCCGGCTGTCAATCAACACCCCCAGGTCCCTCTCTGACTGGCAGCTCTCCAGCCACTGCTCCCCAAGCCTGTAGCGCTGCTGGGGGTTGTTGTGGCCCAAGTGCAGCACCCGGCATTTGGCCTTAGTGAAACTCCTACAGCCCATCGCTCCAGCCTGTCCAAATCTCTCTGCAGAGATTCAGGAGCACCCATCCTGCAAGATCTCCAGGAGCCCCGGCAAAGGTTCCCAAGGATGATGCAGCGTTGGCTCTGCAACATCCCAGCCGCTGGCTTCTTCCAGCACCACGAGGCTGGCATCGCCCCAGGCTGCCCCATCCGCGGGACAGCTCTAGCTCAGGAGATGGGCTTGACCTGCTGCAGCTACAGCTCGGCCACCTCAAACTTCCACGAACCAAAACCCACTGCCCCCCATCCCAAGGAAGCAAAGGGGACAGGGACCAGTGACCTGAAGTCCCCACAGACGTCAGGAAGATGAAGTGAGCTGCCTCCACCCAGTCCTCTGCAGAACAAGTGACAACTCCTTCCGCTGCAGGACTGTTTTATTATAAAAAGATTTGTTAACAACAAGCTTTGTCAATTATAAAACGTATAGAGGAGTGGTACACGCTGCGCAGCCTGGAGCATCAGGAAACTTCAGGGAACAGAATAAACCTCACGTTAACCTCAGCTGGACGCAGAGCAGCCAACAGGTCCCAAGCCGCAGGGCCCCTTCCAGCAGAATTATTCTGCACGGGCTGGGTCTGACCACGGATGTTCCCAAATACTCACAGCCAGCTCGCCAGAGCGAGAGCCCTCGCTGTTCCCCACACGGCACTTACAGCAGCTCTTCTGCAGAAAGGAGCACTTTGAAAAAGGTATCTCTGTGCAGGAACGGGAGCATCAGTCCCCTGGGAAATGAGCGTGCCTCTCTAAGGGCTGCTGTTGGCTGTGTGGGCCTCTTCTTGCTTACAAGCCAGAGGATGGTTCGCCTGAATTTACCTTCCGTGGGCCCTTTTGCCCAAATCTTCCTTGCTCTGAGTCCTGGCAGCCTAGGTTCAAGCTAACGTGGGTGTCTGTCCTGCTCCCGTCAGCCCCCTGTGGTCCCAAAAAGCTATGTATGAAGTGTTCCTCAACAGCCAGCCACAGTCCGAGAGAGGACGGCTCGGATCTGCCCCTCTCTTTCAGGCACGGTAGGATTTGTGGGCTTCTGGCAAAGCGTTGGTGGGCAGCGAACCCCAACGAGGTGCCTTCACCCGAGAGCGCTGGGCTCGGTGTCGCTGGCAGAGGCAGATCCGCAGAGCCCAGGCCCGCAGCTGCTGACAGACCTGCTCAGTCGGAGTCGCTTCCCTCCTGCTTCGCTGACCCGACAGCGGACGCCAGCTCCTCCTCCTGCCCTTTCAACCGCTCTCCTGCAACGAGAACCAGCAGGGACTTAGGGATAAACCGGCTGTATCGGGGAACCTCCACAGCGGAGGACCTGAACTGCAGCCCCCGAGCCCACAAACCACCCTTCCCTGCCACATGTGGCCTCGGGGAAGCCGCTTGGGACCTACAGCTTTGCAGATCCTTTTGGGAAGGGGATCAAGGTCTGCCAGTCCCTCCCCGGCCCAACAGCAAGGCACCAAAAGCGTCCCCCTCCCAGTGGGGATTGTGTAACCCCTCTGGAACAACTGGTGAGCCCATACGCCATCCCCGTGGCACCACAACACACGTATCAGTTCAGCGATGGCTCTCTGCGTCCTCTTCTCCAGCTTCTCCAGCTTCTTGGCGACATCTCGTTTCAAATCCCTGGGGAGGAGAACGACAACGTCAGAACAAATCCTCGCCCCAGGCAGCTGTGAACACAGGGACCACGTCACATCTTTCCCAGTGGAAGAGAAACTCCTCCTCTCCCCTGTGAGCACGAGGAGCACAGCGTGTGTCTGGCACCAGGGCAGCTCACGGGCAAACCAACCTAATGTCCAGAGCATCCCTTGTCACTGAGGCTACCATGACCCCAAAAGGATCAGTGGGGCCACTCGGTATAAGCAGGAAAAAGGAAGACAGCCCCGTGCCTTGCATCTTCCTCAAGAGCAGGGCTGGGTTTCCCATTTCTAGCACTTTTAACCCCACCTGGACAACCTCGAGGTGATAGTAACCTACTACTGATGCTAACCCAGGAGCAGGGCTTTGGCAGGCACTCACCAGTCTGGCTTCCTGGGAGCCAGGTTTGCCAGATCCTAGGGAGGAAGAGGAGACACCCAGTGAGAGCTGCAGGTGAGGTTCAACCTGGACGCAGACAGACGCACCCGGAACAGAGCGGCTCAGAACATCCATACGTACCACCTCGTCGATGATGGGCTCCGGCTTGGCAGCCTCCAGCTGGTCCTTCACCTTATCTTCCACTAGATGGGGGAACAGGACCAGCATCAGTGCAGGGACCACCAAGGGGACAAGGCACAGGGAAACCCCCTCCTCTGCGCTTGGTTCACAAAACCTTTCACACAAGCCCGCTTGAATGTCTTTGCCTTAAAAGCGCGGTACGTAGGAGCGAGTACACGTGGGTACACGCGTTCCTCCCCCACCCAAACCCTTCTGGAGGCTCCCAAAAATCCTCTGAAAATGATGCCAACCCAACAACCATTTAACACCACAAACATCAACGGCAGCAAGAAGTCTGCTGGGTTCAAGTCCTCTTTTCGCAAGACCTGCAGGGATCAGCTGCTCTGGAGGTGTTTGAACTGGAATTTGCCTCACTGTGACTCATTTACAAGGCCACCAGCTGAGACATCTCAGAGGAATCAAGCTCCAGCCCAGACCTTACGTCAAGCTCTGCAGATACTGGGGATAATGGCAAAGCACTCGTGGAAAACAGCCCTCCGTGGTTCAGTTCAACTCTGCGCAAGGACGGGGTGCAGGCACCCGGGAGCGCAGCCCTGAGGGGTGAATCCTGCTCCAGCAAACGGAGATTCCTGTGGCACATTTAGTACGAATCTACCACGAGTCCCAGCTCCTCTGTCCGCCTCCTTCCCCTGCCCTGGCACAAAGAGCCCAAGGACAGGCAGGCTGCTCACTCGACACGGGAATCGCAGCCGATGGGCACCGCAGCTCCAAAGAAGGGCTGGCAGAGAGCGTGAGTTTTACTGGAAACGGTCAAAATTGCTGTTCCCAATTCCAAACCACATGCCGGGGTAGTTTTAAACTTTTACAAAAGGATAAAGGAAGAGCAGTGTCAGCATTCTTACCTACCAGATCTCTGCCGTGCTCCCAAAGGCAGCCTTTTTATTTAAGGGCATTTTTAAAGGGATCTATTCCAGGAGGACTCAACGTTTCAAGATCAAGGGAACTTCTACCCCTCGCCTCCCTCTTAAGAGCTGCACGGAGGTTCGGTGCTAGGAAATAGCAGACTGAACGCCCTGGACTCATGACTAATATTTGTTTAAAGGTAATTCAAACAAAAAACAGCCTGAATCTCCTTGAGAATCCTCCAGCGAGAGCTCGGCTTCTCTGAGTATCAAGCCTTTGGTTTGGGGCTGGACTCGGTGTGCTCAGACACACACCCCACTTGTGCAACGCAGGGCGTGCAGTCCCCACGGGCGAGTGAGGATGATGAAGCAACAAGGGGCCACAAGCATCACACTTGCCCAGCGGCAGTGGGAGAGCCCCGGCGCTCCCACCACGGCTGCTCGGACACGCCAGCACCCTCCAGGGCTGCAGACACTCATCTCCTAAGACCCACCATCCTCACACCAGCGAGCTGCTAGCAGAAGACATCCCAGTGGCTTTTCCACCTTGGGCTGGAGCGAGCAGGAACACAGAGGTTTCCAAGCCACCTGATTTTTGGAAAGGAAAATAACCCATCCACTTTGCAGCACGCTGGCTGGATGCAGAGTCCCATGCTGGTTTGTTTGTCCTCACAGCCCCAAGCGCTGCCTCATTCTCTCTGGGAACATCGCTGGGGAGGGATGCTTGCCAGCAGGAGGGGGTAGGATGTGCTGTTAGAGAGGGGCTCATTTCAGCAGTCAGTGAATCCCTGCAAAGGGCTCTGCGTGATCTGCCTTGCCCACAAGCCTCTGGAACAGAGCAAAGCACCAGCACCACCACTGGCAACGTTTCTGCTTTCCTGCTCCCTCCTTTCACCTCCCACACTCCCACTTGCACGCACCTGAAGCTGGCTTGGCCTGGGGCACCTTCCTCTTCTTCAGCTCCTCATCTTCGGGCTCATAGTTTCGCAGTTTGAGCTCCCTGGGGAGGAAAGGGAAGAGCACAGAGTGGTGAGACACGTCCAAGCCATTCTGGGCGTGGGGCACATCTGCATCAGGGCCAGCAGCGACCCAACACAAGTCAGAGCCAACCAGGAGCTCGGCAGGATAAAGGTGACATCTTGGCAAGCCAAGCAGAGGCAGCCTGTAACGGACCCAAGCTGCTTTGCAAAGCTCTGAACTTCAGCCCAGCTCCCTTTTCGGTCTCAACCCAGTGATAAGACTCAGGAAACACCACAATCAGGAAAAAAGTGATCCCAGGAAGGATAGGGAAATAAGAGCATGTAGGCCTCGAGGTGGTTACCCAGTCACCAGAGGTGCTTCTGGAAGTGCTACAAACAGGGGTGCAGGTCAGCCATGTGGTGCAAATAAGGGGAGCAAATGGGTGGTGGAGCTGGAGGTGACAGGGATGACGATATCCAAAGGACACCCAGAAGTTCACCCATCATTTCACCTCCCTCCAGGAGAGCTCAAGAGTCAGCAGTCAGCATCTCCCCAATGCACACACCTCCCTGATATTTGGATGCTAATTCTCCCCCTTTCCAAGGCTGTTCTTTTTATACCTCTCCCAAAACATTTGGGCTTCAAATGGACAACCGTTAGACAACCTCAGTCACGTGCACCCCCAGGCTGATTCCTCACCGAGGTCAAGCCCTAAAAGCTTCAAGCAGAGGCATCTGCAAAACCAGAGCCCTGAAAATCAAGCTTGCAGGACCCCATCCCACCTCCAGCTGCTTACACATGCCTCTAACGTGCTCTGCAGGCTGCAGGATCTATACAATAGCACACTAGACCACAGGGCAAATTAAGTAGATTAAACTCATTTAACACTGTTGATGAGTTTAATCAGTTTAAATAGAAACTGAGGCACTTGCTGCCCAGAAATGCTCCTGCCCCAGCTCTGAGCAAAGCCTTCGGCAGCAACAAGGGTGGCTGTGCCACTGCAGAGGAGGACACAGAGAGCCCCGATGCAAACACAGGAGAGGGCATTTTAATCAGGCAGGAAAATCAGTGGTTGAACACAACCATTTTCCCTCCCAGCAGATAGCTGATACCCAGGGCCACTTCCCTGCTAGACTTTACTGATGGAGAAGCAAGTGAGATACAACCCAACCCAAAGGCTTACAAAGCAAAGAGAAGCAAAATAAAGGGTGAAGAAGCTACAGTCCAAGAGAGGTAAGAAGGTGGTCAGCGGTCAGCTGGCCACACTCATCTGGGAAGCACAAAAAACCCCAACCCTGGAGGTCCCTGGGGCACAGCCAGAGGTCCTACCCTGCCCATGCCATCCCGTACCCTCTCCAGCAGCTGAATTTTACTTGCAAAGAGTCCGCCCCACGCTGTGGCTGGTGCCACGGAGGTGGTGGGAACACGTGGTTGAAGCTCAGCAAAACCTGAGATAAATGCGACCAGCAGACTGGAAACTAGAGCTCAGGCAGATTAGGAGACCTGCCGATGTTTCTCGTGTAATCAAGCCCGGGTCCCCCAAGGCCTTACATCAGTGCAACACTGTGGAACAGAAACAGCTTCCCCAGCACTGGGAGAAAGGATGCTTGAGAGAAACACAGGAGAGATTAGCACGTAGCTGCAAGACCTCCCCCAGGCCAAGAGCACCTTCACCCCATGAAGACAAGTCGCTGTGCACAGTTTTATGTGTATTTTTATGCACACATGCCCTGGGAGAAGGGATTTATTCAATTAACCTGTACTGATCACCATCAATCCCCAGCCAGAAAGGCAGTTCTTTTCAGGAAGGCTGATCTCAGAGGATCAAGTGACAATTTTTTTGCAGAAGGAAATGCCACCTGCAGGCACACAGAAATCACCGCTATTCTCTGATTTTATGGACAATCTCCACTTGGCAGGATTTTGTTGCTAACCTGAGAGGCTGGAGGAGGAAGAGGAGCAGCTAATTCATCCAGGAGGTAATAGGACGTCGGGCTGCGATGTCTAACATCTGGCCACAGGCTGGCTCATACTCGCTGGAGAGGATTTATCTGACAAAGCAGCAGACCCTGCAGAACACAAACTTTCAATATCTCCCAGACTTTCCGGTCTCCTCAGCTCACATTTAGCAGGATTTACTTGCAGCTGAAAGGGAACCAAACACACACTCCCTAGGGTCAGATCACCTAAAACAAGAGAGCTACGAGCTAAGCAAGCTGTTTCTTTGGGTCCAGCAAGATATTACCATTACACCTTGACGAGCAGTAATTTAAAATCATCGTTTTGCACATACAATGGGAGCTGCAGCTGCTCAGCCACAGACAAACCAGCAGAGAGCTAAGAGGTCTTCTGTTTGCAGCAAAAGCTCCCAGATCCCACATTTCAATGGGCACACACTCTGGAGGTCTGATTCCTGCTACAGGAAGGGTGTCCAGCCCTTCATTACGTTGCTACAGGGCTCCAGCACCACTTGGGGAACACACAAGGAAGAGGAATTGGGAGTTTAAATCTGCTCCCCTACACTCTTCCCACCCAGAAAGCCCCCTCTCAGCTTGCAAACAAAAGCCTTGCAGTCCAGCACAGGAGGTTTATCCACAAGATTAAAAAAATAAAACCACAAGGCACAACTTGGCAGGTTCTGCCTCAGATGGGACGAGCAGCGGCGCAGGTCCAGCAGAAGAGGAAGCAGCTGATACACAGGGGCAAAGAGAAGATCCCCCCACACCGGCTGCCAGTGCTTTCAGATCCTTATTAAACCTGTGCACAACTGCAAGGGCCAGAAGAAAACAAACAAAAATTGATCCCTTTAATTAACTGTGCAAGGAGAGAGCAGCTCTTGCACCTGCCTCCGGTAATTCTTGGTGCTTGGTGCTCCCCATGGGGCTAGGGGATTTCATCATGCACCAGCCCCAGCAGTGCCACGCTCACCAGGAGCAGAAGACTTGTCTCCCCTTTCTTCTGTGCTTGAAAACGTCTGTAAAAATAGAGAGATGAGGAGCAGGGCAGTGCCACCCCAAGTAACTCGAAGGCAGACAAGGGTTAAGGATATATATATATATATTTAGAAGTTGCTGGTCTTCCACAGAAGTGGGTTAAATGAAGTTCAGGTGCCAGCAGTTCCTCTAGTGCTGTGTTCCAGAAAGACAGCCGGGCGTGCTTTACAAGTGATGAATTATCTGAGTTTGCCCAAAAACAAAAAAAGAAACAACCCAGAGCTAACAACAGGCTCACACGGCAGAACGGGGCACGTAGGAGCCAGGTTTGGAAGTGCAGTGCCAGGGCACTTCGCAGCAATGCACCAGCACAAACTGGGTGCTTAATGCTTCTCAGGAAGGACTGAGCGCCTGGACAAGAGCTGGGTTTGAACCGTTTGGCTTTAGAGTAGGATTAAACTCATGCACAGTCACTAGCAGATTTTATCAGCGTCTCTTTGTAAGGGATAGATGTGCCCAGCCCAGATCTCCTGCTCCTTGAGCACCTTGCGCAGCACTTCTCAGCCCGTTTCAGCCCAAAGGAGCCAGGATCAGTAGGGCAGGAGGTGGTTACACCCTTACAGCCGGCAGTGGGTGCAGGTCTGTGCTGGGAGCTCCCAGGACCGCACGAGGATTTGGGTAGCTGCAGCGATGACAGAGGGAAGCGATGGACACAGCCTCCCAGTGGTTCCTAAAAGCCCGTCAGGGGTGGCACGTTCCCTGTTTTGGGACAGGAATGCCTCAAACCCACTTTCCACTCAGGCCCGGAGCTCCTAGCTGGGGAATAAGAAGAGATGTCAGCTTTACTTTGAAGCAGGCGGGTTGGAAACGGTACAGCATGCGGGGTATGCGCAGAACACAAAGAGCTATCTCGTTGCAAAAAAACACAGCACACTCAAAGCTGTCTGCGAGGTTGGTTTTTTGCTTTACTCCTCCAGCCTCAAGGGCTTTATGGAGAAAACACCAGTTTTTAATTGATGAATGGATCTTTCTAAGCCTTGTGGTGAAGCACCCGCTTGCTGATGTCCTTGCATCAGGAGCACATGGAACGGGTTTGCCAAGAAACCCTGTAACAGCGATTTCTTCAGACGTACAGCATCCTCGCTCCCGTAGTTACTATCACAAAACAGTCACTCGGAGCAGATTGCTTCAAGAGCACCTTCCTATTTTTACTTCCTTGAGGACAAGGCTAGTGGCCGAGGAAAGCTGGCTAGGACATCTCAATAGGTTTTTTTTTTTAGTGCTTCTGGAGGTGCAAGACAAGCAGACCTCAGCAGGACAGATACTAGGAGGAGAAGGCAGGAGTCCAGCGGTGTTTGCAGACGCTGCTTATTCTGCCCAGGATCAGAGGTGGGTGTCCTTCACAGCTCTTCACCTCTCGGTCTCCCTCAAGCCCTTCATGTCTCTCTGCTTAAATGTCTCTGGTGTTCCTCAGCATCAGCTCTAGGCACCTGATGAAGCTAGGGGAAAAAAAAAAAAAAAAAAAAAAGATGCTTCCTCTGCTGCACCATCAAAACAACGTGGTTTCAAACACCCAGATCCCAGACGACTGGTTTTGAAATGCCGTGGTAGAGACTTTCTGTTCATTGGAAGCAGTTTAGGGAAGTCCTGGGTGTTTTCAATCCTTTCTCAGGTGTTTTGGGCAATTCCTTTCCCAAAGCCCTGGAGAAATACCATCCGGTTTGAGAATTTGCAGCCCTTTGACCTTCCCAAGCTGCTCCAGAGCCCCCATTTTCAGAGCGTTCCATTTTTGTGACAGCCACTCCAACTTGCTTGAAACCAGATGCCCTGGGCAACCATTTCCATATCGTCCTTTAAAGAGAAACCAGTGCAAGGAATTTCCTTTTATTTCTCTGCATCTCCAAAATTCACTTACTCCTGGATGGTTCTGGGAAGCCACACTCAAACATGTAAAGAAATTACTGCTACAGAAGAGACAAGGGAGATCTCAAATCCTTGAAGGAGTGCTGGTTTGGTGGACGCTCCTCTGCTCCATCATGTGCTCCATGAGGGCAAGAAGGTTTGAAGGAGCAGGGACAAGGCAGCCAGACAACCAAGAAAAGCAAAGCAGGAGACTTCTGCAGCAATCCAGGAGGTCTGGGACCCAAGCTGGGCTCTGGCCAAACTACTGAAGGACCAAAAAGGAGCGGGGATGCTGGGATACCTGTGGGGCCGTGTGGTGAAGGTGTCCCCTGGGGTAGCACTCAGACTCTCCTCAGTGGCAGCAAAGACTTCTCCTCAAAGTGCCTCTTCCCTTTTCTGTTTCCAATTGCAAACCACATAACAGAAGTCATTTTCAAGCTTTTTCTACAGGTCCCCTGATTTTTTTTGCCAGGGAAAATTCACTGTATAGTAAGTCTGACTGACAAGCTTACTTTCCTTCCTACCATCTGCAGACCCCATGGAAAGAACCAGATTAAGAGCATTTGGGCAGAAATTTCAGGCTTGGACTCATACTCTCTTTGCTCCACTTGGTCACCGATCCCCAACCTGCTGCACCTCTCTGCAAAGTCACCTAGCACGTACAGGGTGCTGCGTGATCACCCATGGGTGCTGAGGGAACTCTACAGCACCATCACCCTCCGGGGGCACTGCAAGGCTTGCTATACAATAGTCATCAACCCTGGCACTGACTGAATTTCACAACCCCTTTGGGGTTTTTTTTGCACTTCGCTCTCCTATCCAGCTTGTCCCCTTGCAGACAGCTTTGACATCCTGGTGCACCACCTCTTGCTACGGCCGTCCTGGAGGCTTCCCTACAGTTGGGCTGGCTCGAAAGCATGGTCCATGCATCTCCAGGCTGCCTCGTTGCATGCAGTGACCTTTCCAGCAACCAAGACACGCACCGAGATGATCTGCATCTGCTTCAACTTAAAAACCAAGAAATGACTTTCATCTCCTGTTAGTCAAGGCTCTCTTCACACCCTCTTGCAGGACGAGATGTCTCTAACACAGAGGTCCAGCGCTGTTGTTCGACCAAGAGGACAAAGTTGTTGCTGTCGTTTGTGGATTCCTCACCCCAGGCAGAAAAGGAGCAAGCAACAAGCAGAGGCAGAGACTCATCAGCACCCACCCTCTAAGAGCAATCCCTTTTCACTGCGAGAGGGCTGCTCCTGCTCAAATAGCTGAGCCTGTCGGAGCACATCCTCCTCCCCGAGCGGCTGCCGAAAGGCACTCGAGGAATGCCGAAACAACAAACGCCTCTATTCACACCACGAGCCCCCAAAACTTGCCGAGGCAGCTGGTTTCTCAGGACATGCTTCTTGGGGGAGCACAGACGGGGAGAGACGTATCCCCAGGTGTTGCAGGGGAGCTGCAAGAGCAGCTCTCCAAATGCAGGCAGGTGCCACGAGGCTGTCTGGCCTCCCACGCTGCTTTACCAGGCAGTTGAGTGCTTTCCAGGCAGACACAAGCAGCTTCAACAACAGTAAATACAACCAGAACAAAACCCACATTCAATCTGCAGTGTGGGATCCAAGCTGGTGACACAGCACCAGGCTGATGTGCAAACCCGGCCCTGCCTGCAGCACCCAGCTGTGCTCATGCTTTGCCCATGCTCTTCTGGGATTTCTCCAGCTTCTTCATCTGGTGGTGGGTCAGAAATGATCTGCCACCCTTGAGGCTCAAGCCAAAAAGAGGCCCTGAACGTACTTCACTAGCACTTGGATGGCCACAGGACCTCAACATCTTCCTAGCCGGGCTCAAAATAGTGCCAAGCACGACTTTGTTGCAGCTCTGCTCTTCAATAACCACGTTCAGATCCGCTGTCTCAGCACAGAGCCAGCGCAAGGTCTGTGACCAAAAAGGTGCTCCAGGTAAACTCAGGGTTATGTACAGCCTTGCCCCCGCACTACAGCAAGGGCTGTCCCACTGGCAGGTCGGATGGAGGTCTAAGCACTCAAAATTCAACGCCAAAATGCTGTGGTTTGGCTACAGCAGGGCTGCGTTCCCAGCAGTGACTACTGAAGAAGAGTGGAGTGCGAGGAAGATGCTGGGAACTCACAGCCAAGGATTGGGGGCCTTTGGCTGCCCACCCTTGCTCCCTGCTGCTGGGGGACAGGCAGAGGGACACCCAGCCTGTCCAAGGCAAACCTGGGATCACCAGGCACCCGTTGAATGTATCAACAGCCTCTGTTAGGAGGCTGCAGCCAGGCCTCGGACCAGCTGAAGCTCCACGGGGCCTTCCCTGCAAAGGCAGATCACCACCCAGGTATCTCCTCCAGAGCGAGATGGGCACAGCTCTAACTGGAGGGAAGGTCCACAGCATCCTCACAGCTCTGGAGGGGAAAAGGGCTCTGCACTGCATCAAAACGGGGACAAGCATCTTCAGGAGAGATCAGAGATCCTGCCAGCTCCTGAATCTACTTACCCAGCACCCCACTGGTTATTCCCCGGGTGCATTCAGCCATCTGAACTCCCATTCTCCCTTCTTCAGCACTGAGCAGAAGGTGTGATGCTACAGCCTGGCCCCCTGCCCACCTCCTCCTGCCACGGGCCGAGCGCCTTCCCAAGGGAGGGGACACACGCTCGGTCCCTGGAGAGGCGGGGTGGTGACAGAGCTGGACTCCCTGCACCACGTCCAGCAGGACAAGCCACCAGTGGTAACCAGTTCAGCTGTTCACACACATGGCGATCAAACACACCACGTGTACTCAGCTCACCCTATGCACAAATACTGCTCTCTTCCATAGTTGATTATAATTTTTAGGGGTTTTTTTTAACTCTCCATTGAGGTCTGCATGCTCCAAGATGTCAGGAAGCCCGTTGGCACAGCAGTTATCCTTGCTACTACGTGGTTGTCCTGCCAAACTAAGGCCAACACTGAGCAGACTCGCTGCTGCATTTTTTTGTGCAGAGATTTTTTTAAAAAAAAAAAAAAAAAAAAAGTGGTTTTGACCTGCCCCGTGACATTCTTCCCACTGCAAGGGGAGAGATCGCATTTCCCAACCCCTGCCTCCCCCAGCTCCTCCCAGAAATTCATCTCTGCAAGAGGCACAGCACAGAGCTGTAATTTTAAAGTGTCGAAACACCAGCAGCTGATTAACAGCAGCTCACTGAAGCTTAATTTTTAGTTAAGTTGAAGAGTTGAAGATTATTTTTTGTTCCCCTCTGTCTCCAAGCCCTACCTTGGATTTTTATTTACACTTTTAACATCCCTAACGAGCTCTGCTTACAGAACTGCAGCCCAACTTCAAAGCTCAACGCCTCTCTGCTCCCTGCGGGGCAGCAGTGTCGGTCTCGGCTTTACGCAGCGCTCACCTTGCAGATCTCCCAGCCCCAAACCGACTGTTTTTCCCCACGGGAACAGGGCGGAAGAGCCAAAGTCCACCCAAAGTCCACCCACACCCTGTTCCTTGCAAAGGCAGATTGCAGGCTGCGCTGTGGCGGACAGTGTTTCCTACTCAGTGGGCTAAGCATAACTGGTTTAAAAAAAAAAATAATAATAATAACCCAAGTTCTTTGCAATTACAGATATAAACTCCCCTGAGAGCTCAGATCAGAGATAGCCTGAGCTGAAATTGCTGCGAGTGTATCAGGGTTTTCACAGAGGGCTTCGTCAGCACTTGTTCCTGTGGTGGTAGCTTGCAGTGTGAAAGATAAAAACAAGGAACAAAAAAAAAAAAAAAAAAAAAGGCGGGGGGTGGGGAGATGTGAGTATATCAGAAAAAAAAAAAAAAAAAAAACAGGAAGCTGCCAAAAAGTGTGTCGTCACATAGGCAGCAAGAAAATATTAGTAAAGCCAGCGCCCAGCAGTTCTGCCCTTCCTACAGGGTGTATAAAGGGGTGGCACAGAAGGTGCAGCTGCAGAGACGGAGGAACCAGCCTGCAGCAAAAACCCAGGGTGCTGCCTGGTTTTCAGGACAGTCACCACACCTAAACCCCACAGGATTATTTATTGAACCACTAGACTTCCCCTCCCCATGTCGTGCTCTTGGTGGTTTTCAGCTTGAGAAAGCAGCACAGTTATGAGGTGCTTGTTTGGGGCAAGGGAGCGGTTCGCAGGGAAGGCAGATTTCAGTTACCAGAACACCCCACGTTTCTCAAATTCAAGATAAACGCCAGCAGATTATCTCAGCTTACCTTTTGCCACCAGCTAACTGGGCATTAGTGCACAGCAGTTCCTTTTTTCAAAGGGCTGAGAAAGTTCCGCTACGCTACTGAGAAATTAAAATCTAAGATGAAATCAAGTTACCCGCTCACTGGCCATCTAGATCTTGTTAAAAACACATGTCCAATTCCGGCAGCAGAAAAAGGACATTCAACAAGTAAAGCAAAAGCTAAGAATCATCTCAGCCAAATTTGTGATTCAAACATTTCCTGCAGAGCAGATCTTGCTCTAATTTGCCTTGCAAAGTTACGTTGGGATCCTGACAAAACACGCCGTGGTTAGACAGACGGACAAAGGGCTACAAAATCCTGCAGGAAAACTGATCTGGAAAGAGAATTTTTCGCCCCAAAAGCTGCCTCCCCAAAGGCATCACTCCCGTGTATTTCAGAAGAAGCCCTGTGCCCACATGTGCAGGGAGTTTCACGCATCAGTACAAAGCTGGCTGGAGATGGGAGCTCCTACTCAACACCTTTGCTCTCTACATACAACCGCGGTGAAGTTTCAAGGGCATCACCCACAGGCAGGGGAAGGCTTTTTGCTGACCCTGCCCTAAGACGAGAACTCACAAACAAGCACTCGTGGAAAAAAGGGATTTACCAAGTTGACAGCAGTGACGCCAAAAACGTGGTATGAAACCACGTCACCTCTGATACGTTCCAGGCTGCTCAGCAGCGGTTAAAGAGCCGCAATCCTCAGCCTGAAAGCCAGTCAGAGTGGGGAAAAAAAAATATTTTTGTCAGAGATTTAGCAGACCAATTCATAATTCCAGTTTGGGAGCAGGAGTGCATCGCTGCCAGCCCAACGATGCCAGCTCATCGCTTGGTAAAGACCACCCAGGGCTGATGCTCCTCGTCAAGGGGCCACCGCACGCTGCATCACCTCGCCATACACCGTATCGAGTGGCAGGGCTGAAAAGCAAGAGCTGTTTATTCATTATTCATCACCACTTCCAAGATCTCTAGCTCTTGTTTCAGCTTCAACCCAGACCTCGTGCCTTTTCCAGTACAAAACCCAACCACAGCACCTACAGAGAAGTTTCAGCCTCCGTGATGGCTCTCAAGAACCATTCCCAGTCCCAAATCCAGGCAGGCTGTTCTCAAGAAGGGATGCTTTTTCTGCCAGGAATTATACCCAAGAACCAGCAAGGATTTTGCTCTACTTTCTCAGCAAAGCACGTGTGCTCATCTGCAGCAGCATCTCTGATGCACACCTCCCACAGAGGAGGTTTCTAGCCGGTAAAGCGATGAGAAAAGGTCACGTCCTGCATCTTCAAACCAAACTTTACCTCCCGTCGACTCCAAAGGAGACCTGACGGCGTTTTCACTAGCAGGAAACCAACTGCAGTCAGCTGGTCCTGCCTGGAGTGACACCCTGCCTCGGTTAGTTTTGTGCTCACATTTTCCAGTGACAAGAGAGAACAGCGGTGGGCTGCAGTTAAACAGCCACGTGTACCCTGTGGGCCTCCGTTCATGGGAAAAAAAACCACCACACTTAATGACACACATGCAGGGGACAGAGAGGCAGCAACGGCTGTTGAATTCAAGGGAGCCTAAAGCAAGGCAACTGACCCCTCTGATGGCACCACCTTCCTCCTGCTACCCTCGGAAATGCTGCCAGTCAGCCCCAGGCTTTTCCTCTTTATTCCCCCAACTCAGATCATTTACACCATGAGATCAAATTCACGCTAAAAAAAAAAAAAAAAAATAATAAAATTGCATGTTAGAAGCCAAGGAAAGAGCCTAATCAGCAAACACAAGAGCAGCACCTGAACAATACATACAAGAGAGACAAGTGGGAATAAATAAATAATTACTTGTGCTTGACGGCCTCCTCTTCATCATCTTCTCTGAGCTGCTTGTTCTCACGTTCGCCGCTGCCCTTATTCTGAAAGAAGAAGTTGATCTGTCAGGCCTTGGCCTCTCTGGAAATGACAGAGAACAAACAGCAGTCCAGAAACCCTCCCAGAGGGCACAGGGCAAACAGCAAGGCGCCGTTTGAAATTACTTTTAAATGATGACACATTTAAATTAAGCCTGTTTTCCTTTTTTTCCTCCCTTTAGTATTCTGCTTGTACAGCTAGCACAATAAACAAATGTAAGAACGGGCAAGGAAAATTTAATTTTCCGCTTAGAGGCAATCACACCGCTCAGTGCTGATATCCCCCTTACTACTGGTAACTGCATCAATTCCGAGAGCAAACAGCGAGTTGCAATCAATAACAGAGCTCAGAAACCTCGTCCTGTGTGTGAATTACCACCTCGCGTTAAACGGCAGAGCAAAAGGAGATCAGGGCACGGAGCAAAAGAGAGGACAGCCAGCAGCCACGTACGCCTTCACCGTGTCACTGTGGCAGGGACCCAAAGTTAAATACCACACTCCCCGATCCAGAAGAAAGGATGGATATTATTGTGTTGGTTGAAAGGAACTATAGGCAGACAGGAGAGAGAATAAAAGCTGAGGAAGTGAGCAAGCCCCTGCTCGGCTGGCTCGTGACGCAGCAGATCACCTGCAAAAGGAGCACGCACCAGCAGGCTTCACACGGGTCCCTTTTCCTTCTCCTAAGTAATCATTTCGGACGTTTTAAGAGGTTGTGAAACAAGGTGGCAGGAATCAAACAGCGCTCAGCACAACAAAGAGTCTAATTTCAGCTCCAGAAACACCATGCAGTGACATAAATCAAATTTCTCTTTAACAGGGTGTTACAGTATTGTAAAGAGGCTCATTTTGCATCATCCAGACACTGGCACTAACAGCTTATTACTCGAGTTACCAACTATATGTATTATCCAGACAGGCACAGATATTGAACGTTAATAATGAGCTGGAAAGGGTTTTGTTTGGTTCTTACACTGATTAACTAATTTCATTCAACCGCTGAACAAAGTATGCTCCATGACAAACACATCTGCCCCTATTTTGCAGAGTATATTGTTACAGCAAACGCAATGAATGCACGACTTCCAAGGAAGCTGTTGCTTTTCTGACTGAACTCCTCCATCCTCCTCCAAAGGAAAAGCAAAATGTGGCAGTTCTAGACAGATTAAGTCTTTATTTGCTTGAGCGTGGCTGGTTTCAGGAGTATTACCCAAGCTACCTGGTAATAAATACACAGCGTTTCTAATATCTGGCTACGATTCACGTCGCCACAAACACACGGGGGCTGTTGTGCCAACATTCATCTACCTTTCAACAGGAATAGCTCACAGACCAGAGGAACTATTTCCAAGAAATGTCCTTTCATCGCATTGCAAAGGTTACCGGTCCTTTTCACCCAGTTCAAAGAGATGAAGCACTCTAGGTCAGTCTGTTCAAAGTCTTTTTTCAACCCTGAAATAGGTTCTCCTCTCTCTTTGGAGAACTGCAAGCAAAAAATGGTTATAACCAGAACACGACCAATATTATTTTCAGATCAGAAGTTACTTTGATTAGTTACTTGGGTTGTTAAAAGCTTCGCTGGAGAGTTCAGACATCTAACAGCCAACTTCAGGATACCAAAACTATTTACCAGCTAAACTTACTTCTAAGCTCTGAAAGGGCCAGAAGGGTTTCCCTAGCGAACAGCATGCTTACCACATGCATCTTGACTCCACAAACTTTAAAACTCCATTCTGTGACCTAGGTTAAACGTTAGATTACACACAAACAGGGAGGCAAGCCAGGAAATAGCTCAGGCCCATCAGTGACTGGAGTTGTTGAGGTTCAGCTCCCGATCAAAGGGCAAGAAACGGTCCTGTCTTTTCAGAAAGAAAAAAAATCGTTCCTAAAACCAGTGTTTAGTTCAGCTTTAACTCCCTGTTTGCCATTTTAAGTCCCCAGTAACCTTGTGATACGTTCACAGAAATTTCTTGTTCAATAAAGACCATGAGCTTGGCTGGGTAAGAGCAAGTACAGCCTGCTGCAACTTTCTGCTGTGAGCGTAGTCCTCGGTAATATTTAGAAACCCTCCAGTCCAAGTTATTTAAAGCTGTGGGAAGTACCTTCTTGCACTCTAAGTCCTTTCTCATTCCTTTCATCTCTTCATACTTATAGGGCATGCGTGTAGAGCTTGCATTCCCCTCATTCTTGCTACAGTTTTATCCAGGAGGGTTATAGGCAGGTTTTGAAATCCTAAAGAGATATTTGACAAAAATATTCACATCAAACCGTGGCTGTTCTTCCCACCACAAGCCCGCACTCTTTGCAGTGCTGCAAATCTTTCTTTCTGCCGTATGCTGAAATAGTGTGATACTGAAATCCTACCACTCTTCTAGAGCTTGACCAAAATCCTCAATTCCAATTTATTCCCCATTACCACCCAAATATTTTCATGTGGGGAGGTAGCACGTGCAGGGGGAATACAGCACGGAGTGGCTCCCTACCCACATGGTGATATTCCTAGAAAAATCAAGCACACCACCAACAAATGCAACTTTGTGCCACAAGTGCTGCAGTGCCTTCAACCAGGGACTTTTTCTCTGTTATGCCTCTCCTTGTAGCACTTCTCGGACAGCAGGGAGCAGGCACACTGCCCCTCAGTAGCGTCTGAACGGGAGCAGGAGTCTCCCTGGGGATATCCTGAGCTGGAAAAAACAAAACATGGTCCCCTCCTGTACTTCAGCAGAAGCGAACGCAGGATAATGAGGATTGCAGCACAGTTCAAGGATACGGTGTAACGGCACGTGAGCATTTCCAGCCTGTTCATCGTGGTCGTACTCCCTGCGTCATCCACCACTAATCAGGATCCAAGTGGAACACTAATGAGGTCTGAAATGGATGTCTAAAGTCAGGCTTCTGCTCTCCCCCCCGCCAAAAGAGAAATAAATGCTGGTTCCCTGTTTGCAAAAGATCTGTAAACAAGATTTTGGTTTCCTGAGCAGAGTGACAAAAACCCCCAGCCACGGGGCAGAGGTGACATGTGGCAAAGAGGCCATAAACCTCCAGCGGCATCAGGAACCCTCGCAGCTCTGCAAAGAGACAGCTCAGCACCGACTCTACAAAAACAACCAAAACAGGAGGTTCTAAAGCAAGATTTGATGGAACAGCAGAGGAGGATCGCTGCTGCTCTTCCAACGGCCGAGCTTTTTGCTTGTATTTCCAGCCAGGCTGCGCTGCCTTCCCCCTGCACACTCTCCTTACCCACAGCTTACCACGAAGGCTTCCTGTGCTGCCTTCAAGCACGTGAATTCACGTGAGCTGAAAAAAGGCAAAGCTGTAAGACAACAGTGGCTTACTGTAGATGCTGCGTAGAAGGAGCCGTCACAGGTTTTTAAATATCCATATAAACTACAGCTGATTCAAAGCACTTCTCGATGGTTTTAGGCTGTAGCAGGCAGCAAGCGGGGTATACGGCTAGCATCCCTCCTCTGCTTTCCACACTTCCTCATCCAAAATGCTGGGGTTTCCTGCTGTATAAGCAAGCTGAACTTTCAATTACTTCAGCAAAAAGAGGCAATTAAAGTGCCTGCAGCCTTAAGAGACTGACTGTGCACCACAGCAGCAGGACGGGGAAAGGACTGATTCAGTGCTCGCCGCAGCTTGATGTGTTCAATCTACTAACAGATTTAATTTATTCCCCATTACCACTGTAATATTTTCTAAAGTCATGGTGATATTCCTAGAAAAAATTATGTTAGATCCCCTTAGAGATCATTCCTCCTCCAGGAAAACCAGAGATGCACCCACTGCTCGGCAGTGCCCGTAGCTTTGGCTGGTGATACAAAAGCTTTACCACAGCAAGCCTCTCCTGCGTCCCCTCTCCAGGTAGTTAGATGGAGCGTGCCCTGAAATTATATTCAAAACAAACACGCCCCACTTCAGTCTGAAATAAGTCAACCAGATTCTTCAGGGAATACCCATCGGAAATCCCCGGGGTATGACACTCCTGTCCTCACAGGCGGGCCCAGCATCCTCTGCAGAAGGACCATGCACGTGCTCATCCACTGCTGTGCAGGGGCAGCCAGAGCAGCTCCCGCCGAGTCCATCAGCACTATAAATTAACCTGGCTAAGATACGAAGCCTCCCTGTTCACGTCACCTTGCCTGAGCATAGCTGAGAGATGCCATTGAGACCGCCATTAATAAGTAGACAGAAAGAGGGGAAATAACGTTCCCTTGATATTCTGCTTAGTGCAGAAGCGGATGACAAACTGCCCTTGCAAAGAGAAGCAATGGGGGTTTGCAACCACCATCTCCTTCCTCCTCTGCACAACCAGCTGTGCAGGCAATGGCTGCACCAACGTGGAGGAGCTTCCCCCTCCAGCCACTCCTGCAGGGGCAGAACCTGAAACCACACACAAGATACTGAGCCTGCGGCAAGGATGCCGTGTCTCCGCAGGAGCAAAGGGTTGTAGAAAGGCAGCTCCCGTTACCGTGATCATTTATTGATACCGAGGCAGCCTCTCAAACATTCACCTTACAGCTCCATCTTTTACTGCTGCCCCATCCCTCTCCTCTTCCTTCTCTGCCCACACTGGGTTTATCAGATCCCTCAGGACTTGGACACAGCAGCGACGTCTTGGGGTTCTCCACTTTGCTCTGAATTTTTAAGATCTGCCCCTTCATCATCCTCTTCAGGTATTTCTGTTCAACAGTTGTGTCACAACTTTCATTTCTTAACTCACAAAAGGAAGTATTCCTCCCCAAAACAGCGTTTGCCCTAGTTACTGGTTCATCCTTCAAGCGTTTTAACGTGTTTCCCTTTGCTTGCTGGTGGCCACTTCCCACAGGTGTGCAGCAGCAACTCAACTCTTGCTACTTTTCCGTTCAACTTCATTTTCTCACATTTCAAACCTTAACGCCACAAAGGGAGCTGAAAATAACCCCTCTGCCGTTCCACTCTCGCTCTAGAGACTCCTCTTTTCAAGGCACCCCATGGTGAGGTTTTTATTATTAGCTGTAAGTCATAAGATTGGAGACACACACACAAGTCTACAAGACTGTTCACCAACTGCCTGCGGACAAAGTCATTCCCATCCTTTAGTCTTTGGAAGGAGACACTCCAAAGATAAACTCCCAACATTAAAAAGCTTGCTTGCCTGTAGTCTCCTACCTATTTTAATTCACAGACGTCGCAACCGGCAACCCTTGGCTTGTAGCTACCAACACAAAGACTTCTGTTCCACGGACTCCCACTCTTCACAGAGATCTGAGATGAAAAGAGTCTAATCCACTACCTGTTCAAGGCATAAATCCAAGAAGATTTGCATCAGGTTGTTCAAAGAAGGGTGTCGGCTGCCTCCCTGCAACACCCACAAGGCCCAGAGCAAGACTTACATGGGATCAGTTAATAGCTTCTGCTCCTAGATGAACATCTGTGGGGAACTGGATGATGCCTGCAAGGCTCAGAACCTGGGTCCTGCAAACCTGGGATGTAAACCACATTCGGTCAGCATTAGCTGCATTAGTTTGTCTTCCTCCTAGCCAGCACCAGACAGAGAAAAGAATCTGACAGTTCAGTATTCAGAGATGGACAGTGACAACTTGGTAAAAACACTTTGTAAGCACAGCCGAGCATTTACACGTAGCAGAGGGACAGAGGAAGACTCCTGGGTCATTACTAGGGGGATGAGTCCATCTGTCGCCACCCACAGCCCGCAGTCCTGCAAGGCAGAAATTTTATTTGCCTGCTGAAGAACAACTGGATTTTATTGAGCTCCCACTGCAAAATATCAAGCTTCTCCAGCATTTTGGAGGAAGCACCAGATTTCATGTTCTACCACTTCCTGGACTTCAGGCAGGTTGTATCACAAAGCAGGAGGTAAGCCCTGAAAATCAGCAGAGAGGAATGCAGTCGAGGAAGGCATTTCTATCATCTCCTCTCCTGGCGTACAACCAAACCTTACATCTGAAATTACAAAACATGAGACTTATTTTGCCTGCAGTAAAGCGAACGAACTCTCCTACCCATCATGTGCTTCCCTGCGTGTGGAGCAGGTCTTGGCTACCAGCAAGAGGATCTGCTCTGGGGAATACAACATTTTGAGGAATATGAAACTTTCCCCTGGGCTTCAGCACATTATCATGCTTTTTTCTTGCTGGTAGAAGCCTGCCCAGCTATTTGGTTCCTTCCACTGTAATAACAAGGGAAGGAGCTCACTTTGCATCACATTCAAAGATTGAAGGCCAAAAGGGATGTTTAAACCACCTCACCTGACTTTTAAAATGCCTCTGATCAGGGAGGTCTCAGCCAGTTATCCCTATACTGTGGCAATCCGCATCCAAATAAAGCATTTTTTCCAAGAAAAGGGAAAGGACACCACCTTATCCTGAAGACAGCAGGTGGAGGAGCCACCCCTTTCTTTGGCAGCTTCTTCTCTTAAAGCCCATACAATGCTATACCTTATTCCCAGTTGTTGGTTCCTGCCATCACTCACTTCCAAGGAGCATTTTGTACCTGAGCTGTTTAAAGGGTATAAACGCTTGTGCACTAGGATTGAGGACACTTCTCAAATCTTTTTGACCGACCAGATTAACGTGGGGCTCTCTCCGTACCCCCACCCCACCACTGACTTTTTCAGATGTCTCCAAACGCCCACACTGGACCACATGAACCAGGGCAACCCAGAGGGGACATCATCCCTCCCCCAATACATGCATCCTTCTGAACGTGGGTGGTTTCCCGGAGATCAACCCATTTTATGGCTGAACCCTGTATTTTTCCCACGCAGGTGTGCAGAGCACAGATCCACGCACCCTGCAGCCCCTTTTTGCTCCAAAGGGCTCACAGTTCAAAAAAAAAAAAAAAAAAAACAGGTAACAATAGCTACTGGGACCTCACCAGCCTTCAGACGTTGAGTCAGCTCTCAAGTCAGCATATTTCCAAATGACTAATGGAAATACTGGGTGCACAGGCCCCAAAAAGCAACACTTCTGCCAGATGATGATTCCTTGTTGACAGCTATTAAGCTATCGGTTATCCATTTCAGAGCTGCAATTTTTAACCTGCATGTTGTGCAACACTAACCCTTCACTAACTCAGATTTAAACGACAAAAATGACACTCCCATTTTCTCACTCTCGGTTAAAAGAATCGCAAATCAGGCTTTTCATCATTCGGCTCAACACCAGCAGCAGTCAAACTGGCTTCACCCAAGTTACTCTTCTGGCCTTTATTTTTAAATAGTGACGTTTTATTAGCACTTTTCCAGTCCTTTGGAATTTATCCAGTATTCAGAAAAGATTTCAATCAAAACGCAGCAAGCTAACAATCTCTTCGGCTGATTATTTTAGGATTCCTAGGTGCAAATTACCTACAATTGCTGATTTTAAGTGGCTTTGCTCGATGTCTTACCCTCTCATCACCTGGTCTGGAAAGCAGCTCATCAATGCCATACAACACGAGTGTGTCACTTAACTCCTTCCCAAATACACTCTATAAACTGAAGCTTGTATTTGTTTCCTTCTCTTCTCCATCATGTTTTAAAACTCTCTCTGAAGAACTGCTTGCCCCTCTAATCAGGGTTGGCCTTTACTCAAACTTGCAATAACCAAATTGCCACGTTTTGATATCTGCCTAAATCTTCCAACTTGCACTTCCATTGCTCCCCAGCTTTAGCAGAGCTGCTCTTTCAAATCCCCCAGGCTACTTAGCTGGCCCTGTGTGCCCATATTAAATGCAACCCAGCCCACAGCTAGCCATCCCCTGGCAACCCCTAAAAGTCAACAAAATGACCCGAGAGCTTCTCCTCTTCCCGGGAAACTAATATCAACTTATTTTCCTTAGGGATTGACCAGAATACTAAAGATCTCCTTATCTTTCATTTAAGGCTTAGAGGATGGTCACGTTACCAGTCAAGTGCTTCTTTGGCACAAATAACTGTCTCTTTTTGAGGAGTTAAAAAGAGGTCAGTGTTGGAACAAAGCAGGTTTGATCTCTCAAGCTATTCTCTGCCAGCTGAGCTGTAGCTGCTCCTATTCCCACTTGCTGAAAGCCAGCCCCGGGGAGCCCATGCAAGGCAAAGTGCTAGCACTTGAATCAGCAAGAAAAGCAACCCCTCCAACAGCCTGTCCGTATCTCTGACGGTTGGGAAGCTCCCAGGTCATACAGTCTGATTTTCTGCACCACACAAGTGGACAACTTCATCCAAGTAAGGAGCATTCATCTTGCCTGGTGGTCACATTCACCATTTTCCTTGGCATTTCTTTGTACTGAAGCACACGTGCCAGTGAGGTCAGCTACGAGGTGAGGACAGAGTTACGGTGCCTTGCTCCGAGCGTGGCACCTACTAGTTCTTTTTGCTTCCTGCTTGGCCAGGATTTAAGCTTAGATGTCCTTGAAGTCTGGCAAGGCGCTGCTGTGCAGTCCTGCTCTCATCTCGCTGCTCTTTCAAGACGTTTAATGCCAGAACGCAAAAAGCTAATTCACGAAATGTCATTGACTAGCTAAAGGTTTCAATTAGCAATAAAGCATGTTTTAAAACCAATAGAGTTACAATTCTCTAAGATCTCATAATAACATTTTACAGCAGAAAGTTCTGAACATAAAAACGTCATTAAAGTATATTCAGTAGCCGATATTTTTCAAAAGCTGTTTGGAATCCATTTGCTCATAGCAACCCTTGCAGTAATTGTATAAAAACATGATTTTTAAGAGCCGGAGCTTCTGTGTCCCTGCTGCTTATTCCTTATTGAACTCCTAATCCTGGTTCAGTCATAGCTGGTTACTATGGAAATGGTTAAATCAGAGCCCAAACAGCATGACTTCCCATAAGAAACAAACACAAGGAACAAAACTGCCTCAGAAAAATTAAACACCTTGGTTTACGTCCACGCCTCCAAAAAATAACTTCACATTTCCAAAAGGAAAGGTACTTTTAATACTTTTTTAAATAATTGTGTTGTTTCTATAGTAAACAAGCACAAACATTTCTTCCCTTCAAATAAGCCAGAATAACTCCTAAGTGGCTGTGGTTTGCTGGGGTAACTAGATCTATTATCACCATTTCAGAACGCGCGTGTTTGCGTTGCAAACGCCGCATCGCAAACAGCAAAGACTGGAGAATATTTTTGGCAGCAAGTTGCTGTCCTGCCGTGAAATTAGTGACACAGGTACTCCCCTGAGATCAGAACTACAAACTTTTTGTTGAAGAAAATGCATATATGAAAACAAACGAGTTTCAATTAGACGCAGAAAGCTTGAGGGGGAAGAAACGGGCACTTTTGAGCAGGAAGAACAAGACATTTTGAAGCCAAAACACTTTTTCCAGGCAACGAAGAGCTGGAAAAGCCATGAATAAGCTTCTCCATCCCAATACGGTAGAAATGTCACTAACTCCTTTCCACGTAGGACACTGTCAAAGCAAAATCTAAGCTGCACAGAACAAGAGCACTGGGGGTTGCTGGCTGAACCCCTGCCTGCACATAGTCTACTGGTTCCCTCTAATAGCTTTGCCCAACAGACTACTGAAGTACACTGTTTCACGGCAAATTTCCTTGGCATCACCCATTTTGGATAAATTCTTACCATTCTTCTCCAGGCCCTGAATAAGTTTAAGATTACATTTCGTTCTCCATCCTCACCCAGGATTTTTCACAACACTGGTCCAATCGGGTCACTGCAGTTCACACCGGCACGAGATGCTGCTCCAACGTCATTACCAACTTTGTTAACGATGGGCACGTGCATGCATCAGTGTCGCCCGCGTTAGGCAATCATTGGAGGCGCCCTTGGCGGTCACTGGAGGCGCTCAGCCTCTGCCTTCAGATCCGGTGTGAATGAGTCTTCTCCCAATCCCTGTGCCAAGAATCTCCCCTAATCCTCCCTATTAATGCAAAATGTTAATGCGAGGATTCCCTTCACGTGAACGTGCCCTCCGCAGAGAAGCCACAGCCCTGGTGTGAAATCACGGCACGCTGCTAAGAAATATCTTAGGGAGGCAGCGGGGAGCCCCACCGCGCTAGCAGGGAAAGGCTCACTCCTTGAGGGAGAACAGATGGAGCTGCCAATTTGCAAAAGCATCAAATAATTAACATTTGAGAGGTAGAGTGGTGCTTTTCTGAGGTCTGACTCTAAAATCGTTTTCCCCCCAGGAAATCTGCAGAACCAGAGCCACCGCCTTAAATGCGGCAAATGCTCATTAGGGACCACTTAATTCCTAGTCTGCAAAGATGCAGGAGGACCATCCATCCTTGGAACAGCAGGGCAAATGCATCTGAAGATGGGCAGTAAGGCATCGCTGCCTAACACCCACTAATGCGAGTGCCGGTATCAGCAGTGGAAAGTTTTGTGGGTTTTGTAGGCTGTGTTCAGAGCTCTGACACGTTTGAAAAGATACAGCCAGCCTTTCTGAAAAAGCGATGCTGGCAGCAGGCAGGGCAGACCAGACCATTACAGCTTGTTCTACCAACGACAGAACTTCTTTATTTGAATTTGACAGGTTAACATGCCTGCAAGAGTCGTCCTGTCCTCCAATAAAAGCCGTTGATTTACAGGACACAACACTCAGGAATCAGCTGAATCTCTACCAAAAAAAGGGGTTTTAACTCAAGAATTAATTACGTTTGTGCCAGAGAAACAATGTGCCTGTTTTAACCCCTTGTCGCATGTTCACTAAGTCACATAATTACTTTCTACTATCCAGGGAAAAAAAATAAAAAATAATAAAAAACCCCACCATATTCCAGTGGAGAAGCCACCACTGCAGACGGGACAATGTTCCAGTTATCTTCGTGTTTTCCTCTGGGATGGGAGGGAAGAGAGGGCCAAGCTGGCTTTGTTGGATTTTAGAGGCATTTCAGTGAGTTAATTTGTCACTTCTGTTGCTCTCGGATAAAAGCAGAAACAAAACCAAACGCTACACATGGCCAGTTTCATTTCTCCAAGGAAGGAAAAAAAAAAAAAAAAAAGGGAGAGGGGGCAGGGGGGAATGAGAGAGACTACAACCAGCTCTGTGTTTACACACCAAGACCTCCTTGACAGGTTAAAGGTTTGCTGCAGCCAAGAAGCTCCATGCATGAATCTTCCCAATCCCTTATTTATATTTTTTTAAAAAAGTTAGATAAACTTACCGAGAGTTTCACCAACGTAAATCACAACTTCGCACGCGCTAATTAAGCGGTGCCGCCTGGGCGCAAGACAAATCTAACTCCGCATTTTTGGAGCTGATGATTAACCTATTTTCTGGAGGTCTCTTTTTCCTCTTCATAAATTAAACAAAAAAGCCTGTTGAAAAGCAATGCCAGCCGGCCACGCAGCTACACAGCCACCACTCCCCAGTTATCCTGCCACGGATTTTCCTTCGCTTTTTTGCGTTCACTTTCTTCTCCAATGCAGAAAGATGCTGGGGAAACTTGACAGAGATCACCAGGATCATCCCATCTTCATTAATATTATAAATTATTTGCTTGAATGCTATGAGAGAACTAAACTTTAAAAGAAAATTCCTCAACCGACAGCAACCTTACGTTTGCACGGCGGAAGGAAGGCCTGGCAACACACAGCCACTCACTCAGGCTTTTTACAACACACATTATTTCAGCAACGAGATTTTAATTTCCTCATCCGTGAAATTGGGACGGTTCAAAAACCACCCAAGAGGGATGCCGTGAGGCTAAATGAACACACAGGCTTTGCAAATAACTCAACAATTTCAGAGATGGTGCAACCCAGGTATTTACAGTCCAGCACCAAAGTAATTGGGCGTTGCAGGGAGACACGGCGTTTCTAACTGCAGTTTCTCTGTTGTGATTCATGCAAGGTCATGGCCACGGGGGACTCTCAAGGCAGGCACCAAACTGGCCGAGAACAAAACGCTTAACTGAAAAACAAAATAGTTCCTTGCAGAAATATGGGCACAAAGCCCTCACAGAATCACAGAATCATCTAGTTTGGAAAAGACCTTGAAGATCATCCAGTCCAACCATTGACCTAACACTACACCAGATCCCTCAATGCTAAGTCAACTCGACTCTTAAACACCTCCAGGGATGGGGACTCCCCCCCCTGCCCTGGGCAGCCCATTCCAACGCCCAACAACCCCTTCTGCAAAGAAATCCTTCCTAAGAGCCAGTCTGACCCTGCCCTGGCGCAGCTTGAGGCCATTCCCTCTTGGCCTGCCGCTGGTTCCTTGGCTCAAGAGACTCATCCCCCCTCTCTGCACCCTCCTTTCAGGGAGTTGGAGAGGGCCAGGAGGTCTCCCCTCAGCCTCCTCTTCTCCAGACTCAACCCCCCCAGTTCCCTCAGCCGCTCCTCGTACGGCTCCTTTGAACCTTTCCTTCTCCATACACTGCAATCCTCCACCAGGCTGCGGTGGATGATAGAATCACAGAATCATTTAGGTTGGAAAAGACCCTTAAGTTCATTGAGTCCAACTGTTAACCCAACACTGGCAAGGTCACCACTAAACCGTGTCCCTGAGTGCCACAGCTTTTAAATACCTCCCAGCATGGTGACTCAACCCCTTCCCTGGACAGCCTTGGTAACCCTTTCAGTGAGGAAATTTTTCCTAATATCCGATCTAAACTGCCCCTGGCACAACCTGAGGCCATTCCCTCTTGGCCTGGCGCTGGGTCCTTGGCTCAAGAGACTCCTCCCCCCTCTCTGCACCCTCCTTTCAGGGAGTTGCAGAGGGCCATGAGGTCTCCCCTCAGCCTCCTCTTCTCCAGACTAACCCCCCCCAGTTCCCTCAGCCGCTCCTCACAGGACTTGTGCTCCAGACCCTGCACCAGCTTTGCTGCTCTTCTCTGGACACGCTCCAGCACCTCAATCTCTTTCTTGTAGTGAGAGGCCCAAAACCAGACACAATATTCATGGTGTGGCCTCACCAGGGCTGAGTACAGGGGAGTGATCACTGCCCTAAGTCCTCCTGGCCATGCTATATCTCATACAAAACTACTTCTCTCGTTCTGATGGCAGGGGAGGGGCAGTGCCAAGCCACCTACAGCCACCAAAAAGCATCTGCCCAGCTAATATTTCAGGATTGGGTTGAAAATTCAGTTCAGGGCCTCACGTTTTTTAAATAAGGAACAAATACTTTCACTCAAACTCTGTATTTTTAGCTCATCAAACTGGGTGATAACCCCTGTGTTGGGGCACTAAGTCCTGACCTGCTTCTGACTGGTTTTACAGCAGAACAGTGTAATATTCACTTTTCCAAAGAGCCTGAAACATATGGAAGATGACAGTATAAAGTCCTCAAAAGCTGAGCTTTGCATTACTTTTTTCAAAAAGCACCAAATATGAGTGGTCCCCTATATTGCTGGGTCGCCGGTTTTATTTTTTTGTAAGAGTCTGACAACCTTTATGAATGTTTAATTGACACCACGTGAGATGCTGAAACCCCTGCAGCATAGTAGCAGCACACCAACAATTTGGACAACGGAGCCAGCAGCGAATATGACCCCAAGCGAGCAGCATGGAAATTTAGCATAAGTACCCGACGTGGAAAATGGGCAAAACAGAGTAGATGGCTAACGGGAACGAGCATTAAGGGCTCTTCAACGGGAGGTCAACAAGAACCTCGGCTACTTGTCTCATTGGGAAACTGCCTGGAGAAAGGCTGAATTCCCCAGCGTCATGGGGGAACTGCTGCAGGTATGTCCAGAGAAGAGCAGCACGGTCTGACCGCTCACATGGGGATGTCCCCATCGGGAAGAGCAGCTGCGGTGCCTCACCGTATGGAGCAGGATGAGCTCAGACATACCCACAGGATGCACACCGCAGCTCCAACAAGCGTGTTTTCCCATAGCTGGGTCTAATTTCTACCTCTCTGCAACAGCTTTAAGGCAGGAAGGAGAATAATGTTGTTTTGTGGGGGGAAAAAACAAGCCCTGCACGTTCCCTCAAAAAAAGGCAAAATGCAGATTTTGCTGGCCTTGTCTCCAAATTCTTCACGTGGCCACAACCAAACAGAAATTAAATGGGAAGGGAGAAAGGCTCCTCTTCCACCTGCATCGAAGTGTGAGGCTGCAGGAGGGAAGGAGCACACAGTTTCCCAAAACCAAGCACAGCCCGATTAACGCTCAAATCGTGCGGAACAAACTGTTTTACCCGTCCATCTGCTCTACGACTGCGCTGAGTAATCCTGACCGCACGACACGCGATGATGCCTTTTGCCAACGAGGTCAATTATGTCACTCTCTCACCACCATCTTTTGGAGAGGCAGGGGTTAGAGATTGGAAACCTTTTGTGCCACTGTTACTAATTGCTGCTGGTTGCGGGACAGGAGGGATTCCCCCAGCTTCCCCAGGTCACAGAAGCTCTGCAGATCCCTGCCTGACTCATAGCAGGTGGTCAGCCTCCACGCTGCTCTTTATCCACCTGCAACCGATGGCAAGACCAGCCGCCCCTCGAGAGCTGGGGGTCCGGAGCCGTGTCAGAGCAATGCAGGTGGGTGCGGTGAAGAAAAGCAAGTTTGGGGGAGTCCAGCAGCGCCCAAAGATGAACAGGAGCGCTGCGCCGCAGAGAACGCTTGCTGGAAAACCTCAGTCTCGAGTGCATTTCAGATTCATTAAACCAATTATTCTGGATGCCTCTGTGCCAGCTCCATGTGTTTTCACTCAAAATAATCCCATCACACTCCATACCTGGAGATTGTCCCGGGCTTAAAAATAAATATATCTCAGCTAGCTTCCCAGTTGATCAGCCCCAGCCCTGGCTCGGTCAGAAGCCTCCTTTCGGGCTGGCCTTGCTGGCACTGCCCTCCCACAGCCTGTCCCCTGTCCCATCCAAGGGGGCCATGCCATTGCCCCCCTGCGTCCCCATCCTCCGTCCATCCCCGCCAGCTGCACCTTCCCATCACCAGCGCTCACCTCGCCCCGTGGGAAACCACTTCAAGGGCTTACTCTCCCACAAAAATTAAACCAAACCAACCAAACAAAAGGGAAAAAAAAAATAAAAATAAAAGCCAGTTAGCTTCCTGAACCAGTTCATGGCGGGGTCAAACACATGCCAGCACAGGCAGGATGCGGCCACAGTAGGATCCACTCGGACGGGTGTAAAAGGTTGTTAAACTCCAGCTTACAGCCACAGTTTCACAGATGCACAAAAGCCAGCGCTTAAACAAAGGTCTGGCCGTCCTCCTCCCCACCCCTCCTGTTTGCAAGGTCTCCCTGTGAACCTGGTCCAGGAATCGAAGCAGAGAAACCAAGCGTTTCCTTTTTCCTGCTGGGCTAGTTTTAACCTGGCTGGGTTTGTTTTAACCTCAGCTCACCAGAGGGAGGGCAGAGACAGCAGCAAAAGCTTTCTTCCCCAGTAGCAGTGGCTTATGTCTGCATGGCAGCATCTTGGGAACTACAGCCGAAGCAAAATACTTGTATTTATTTGGCTCCCTTGCACAAAACCTGTCAAACAGTGCGTGGAGGAGACAGCTGTGACTGTCACTGTTTCCAGGGATTATGGCAAGGAGCTGTGAAGAAGCAGACATGAATTCGAGTCTTGGCTATAACCACCAACTCTGCACATCCCTAAGGGAAACAAAGAGATCCACCTTCCTACAAAAGCCAGCATAGCTCCTTATTTCACAGCACTGTCATCAGTGATGGACAGACAGATTCACACAGACAGACTATTCACCTGCAGGCTTTTACTTCCCACCTCTCTGTTGTGTACAGCACTGTTTTAAGTAATTATATATTAGCACTCCCCTACTCCCAGACCTTATTTCCCAGCCCTTCCTAACCACATAGTCACAAAAGGTTTCCAGAGTTTAAGAAAAAAGAAACCACCAACATATTTCACGCTGGCCACAAGACAAACAAAAGGAGTGTTCAAGAACATACTGCTTTTCAGCTTTTACTATCAACAGTTTTCTCTGCTGATACCAATTAAGCAACACAACACCAGAGCGTGCCAGGCCAAGGACCTCGCTGCAGGGCACCAAGAAACACCCCAGATCTCCAGCAAACTCCAGGTCCAAATTAACACCCAAGCACACTTGACTCCATCTTCACCATCACTCCAGGGATGCCCAAGCCCTGTCACCCCAGACCCTGGAGTACACCGACACAGCTCTGGAGAACCCTCTTGTCTCAACGTCAACAACCTTCCTGGGGTGGCACTGTAGAGAGGCCCTCAAGGAACGTTTCCCAAGGTTAGATGACCAACCGACCGCTCCTGGCCGCCCACTGCGCCTGTGTTTGTGTGTCGCTGGTGGAAGCACAATCATTTTGTCTGCAGGTTTCCATCTCCAACCCCGCTGCGATAGTTTATTACTTTCCTAATAAAGTCTGAATAGAAATGAAGCCTTTGTAGCCCTAAGTGTGCGTTTTATTCTTGCTATAATAACTTTACTACGCTCTGTTTCCACAGCAACTGTTTTCTCAACCGCTTGGTGCTTTGCTTTCAGGAACGCAAGGCTGCTTCGCTCCACCAAAATAAAAACCAAGCAGAAAAACAAAACTGAGGACAGCAGCAAGCCAAGCTGCCGGACCACACACCAATCTTCAGCCGGAGAGATGCTTCGGTCAGAGTCCAGCAGCATTTGCAGATTGACCAACTCTTTGGGACAGCCAGGGAAAGAGGCAGGAAGGTTCCTCGTCCGCGGCGATGGCAGGAAAACACGGCGCAGAGCTACGCTGCAAAGGAAACGAGCAGTGCCGTGGCCTTCCTCCCCCTCCTAGCTCTCCTGCCAGCACAGGCAGGCGTGGAGGAGCAGGGAAGCGATCTGGCTGCAAAGCGAAAGCAGCGTTAAACAAAAGGTTGGGCTGAGGCCAAAGCAATTTTTTCCGACGTGATGCACAACACAGCCATGAAAGCTTTAGTGCCGGTGCAGGGAGGCGAAGCGAAGGAGTAGGTGGGAGACCCTTCCTGCACAAACACAGCCTAAAGGTCACACAGCCTCGGAGGCAAGGCTTTTTTGGCCAGAAGAGTGGAAGAAACAGCTATTATGCTCGTTAGGTTGTTGCATTACAAAGGCTCGATGCAGAGAAAGGCATGTCCCTTGCTCAGGTGAGCGCACACAGCAGCATGGCAGCCAAGCCGGGGCTGAGCTGTGCTGCTCCAGCATCTCCCGCACGATGACCTCCACCTTGGTTTTGCTGACAACCACTTTTGGAAAATGAGCAGCATCCCCTTGAGCCACCAGATAGTCTGTTTTAAAAGAAAAACACCCAGGTCTTTTACTGGGAAATTACCTAGTAGTGGATCCTGTTATTTAGCTGCAGCAATCAAACGCTGTCCCAGAAGAATTTAATAGCAGCAAAGGTGATTGCAAAAGGAAGAAAAAAAGCCTGTACATCCAGAACATGCTTGCACAATAAGGTCTACAATTGTAAATGCTAAATACTACTTCACAGCAAAAACCTCTTCCATACAACCGTTCCTCCCTAAATTACAGAAAAACTACCACACCACCCACCTTTTAAGTGAAGAAACCAAGGGACGGCAGCAAGGAAGGAGAAGGTGGAATCTGAATGCAGGAACTCAGATATATACACACACACACACACTTATATTATATGGACAATACTGAAATACGTGCCTACCACAAGCATTTCCACAGAAGCCAACAGCACAACCATCTGCTTTACTCCCTTGGAAATTCAAATGCTACAGACAAAGGATGCTTATAAGCCACTTTATACGTTGCTGTGCCAGTTCATGGCATTTCAAAGCAGAGATCTCATTCTTTTCTTTATTATTCTCTCCTATTATTTTTTACACCTCAATACAACTAAACGTTTTTGGAGATCTCTCCTTAAGCTGATCTGACAGAGAACCTGAGCAAGCAGGAACAAGGCACCCACTTTTTGCCTCTGATGGGTGCCACCAACACTTACCTCGGCACAAATCCCCCAGCAGTCCCAAGCAACCTGGATTTTTACAGCACAGGCAAGTACGTCACCCAGGGCCAACCACCAGTTTCTCCACAGACCCACAGGCACCCCTGTGGCTCAGCTCGGTGCCTTGTTTCTCACGAAGCGATGGGAATGACCTGAAGCTGCCACATTTTAGACACAAAGCCATCTGCATGCCAAGAGACACAGGAACGATAGCAAAATTAAAGGAAGCGAAGAGCAGCGTGCCTGCACAAGCTCAATCTGAGTTAGCTGCAAGAAACGAGTGAAATCTGGATATTTACAGAGCAGATGTTCTTATTTCAGCCAGTTCCTAACTTTTGGCAAACAACCCGAGGCCTTAGATGCTTCACATGGTCTTCACCACTAGCCTGGATTAGCCTTCAAGGTGCTTTGCTGTAAAGGTCACTTGATTTTTGCTCATTAACAACGTCCTTTGCAGCTCTCCTAAATCCACTCAGGAATGCCTTTGCTGCTTAGATCAGCTTTAGATCCCCATTTCTGCACCACGTTTGCAATTTAAGAAGCGCATCCCAAAGTTCACATATATGCTACTTTTCCCTGTCGGCTTTTGTATTTCAAATCACTTTCTTCCAGATGAAAATACATTACCCTTGAAATGTTAATACTTTACACTAGACGATCTGAGGAGTGGGATGATTTGCATTTGCTGTATTTATGGATCTAAGGGCATGAGGAAAACAAATGTCAAGCCCTAGTTAAAAAAAAAAAAAAAAACAACACCGAGAAGATGCTGTGAGTTGTCAGAGGAAACAGAACCAAATCTGAATAAAGGAAAAGCTTTTAAAAGCTTCAAAAATAGACTCTGAAAAGGAATCAAACACTTACAGGAGAGGAAAAGCTTCAAACTGACTTTTAACTACATTGCTCTTGTTCAACAAACACCTTCTTGAATTTTACCACAATTTACAAAGCCTGTTGCCTTCCCAGTAATAACCATCATGCACTTCCTTCAGTAAGAGATACCAAGTGAAATTCCTGTAGGAATCGTTGTAGGTTCAGGCCTGCTCTCCTACGGATTTGACCCCTGGGTATGTTCTCCAATGTTTAATAAAGCAGGAGCTCCAATCAAAACATTTTCCACAATTAAACTTCACATTAAATGTCTCAAATCAGTTCCCTGAAAGCTGGAAACAGCTGAGCTCACACTGAATGTTTCAGTAGGGTGGTAAAAAAAAAAAAAAAGTCTCCTTCTAGATCCAACCTCTTTCCCTGAAGCTTGTAGGGGCCTCGTAGGTACAGAGTGCCCACCTCCATCACTCCAGCATGAAACCAGTCAACGAGACCAGCAGGAGAGACACAATCCCATCAGCCTTGCCTCTCTGGGAAAACAGGGCTTCTCTGATAAAAAATAAAAAGCTACCCACAACAGGTAATTTAAATAACCAAAAGAACAAGTACTTATAGAGACAAGTTTATCCATTTGAAGGCGAAACAAGATTCCCCCAACAGAGAGCTGACACACCAGACGTATCTCCTGACGCTACTGCAACTTATCCCTCCAGCTCTGCGTCGGCCTTTGGAGCTCCTCCTCATTCGGCACGAGCACGCTATCGGCGAGGGATGAAAGGAGGCTTTGTGACAGTTATTATTTCCACGGAGCCCATTCAAAAGCGCCAGCAAAAAGGCAACCCAGGCGGCACAGCTGGGACTACTGAGCAGTAGATTAAAGGAGCCAAGGTTTTAGCACTGTCTAGTTTGGGTTGAAAAGGAGCACTTAATCTTTTTTTATGGGTACAGATGAAAAGAGAAAAATTATGTAAAAACCCTCTGTCCATTACCATGGCAATGCAAAAGTAAGTCAAGACTAATGAGCGTCAGGAAAACCAGATCTCAAACTTTCTGCTGGTTTCTCCTAGGAGAGTTAACCCTCCACTTACAAGATATGCCCCCGACAGGGTTTATAATATCACAGCAGTTTCATACTTAAAAAAAAAAAAGACAGAAAACATCCAGCATGCTTTTCAAAGATTTTGCCTCCAAGCACCAACTTCTGTTGGGCTGCTCCACTGGTGGCAACGGTGCCTTGCTGGTGATGACAAAAAGCAACATGAAAAAGAGGGTCTAAGTCAAGACGGTTTTGCCTAAAGCATCTCCTTGCACTAGCCTCGGCCTAAGGAACAGCATCCCAAACACCCTGGGAGTGGCCCCGACAGCTCAGAAGCACATGCGGTGGGTGAGGGACAGGGGGGTGCTAGCCATGATGGAGAAGAAAGGATGTCAGGGCTCAAATGGGACCAGCGTTGAGGGCTTCTGGTCCTTATCATGCCTGTATCGCACCGCAAGCTTCTCTCCCTTCCATTTAGTCACTCCAATTTGTTTTACATCTCCCCCCAGGTCATCCTTTCCCGCTCTGACACATCGAGCGCGCTGGCCCATCCTTGCTGAACTGCTGAGCCTCAGCCAGGACACAGGAGCCCATCAAAGAGCCAGACAAAACAGAAGAGGATTGCTACGCCTGTCCTCCTAGCACAGAGCCGCTCCGTCCGGTGAGTCCAGCGCTGCCGGCTGCCCGTCCATCTCCAACCTACTGCCACCCAAATCACAGAATCCTCTGGGTTGGAAAAGCCCTTGAAGCTCCTCCAGCCCAACCATGAACCTCACCCTGACCGTTCCCAACTCCACCAGATCCCTCAGCGCTGGGTCAACCCGACTCTTCAACCCCTCCAGGGATGGGGACTCCCCCCCTGCCCTGGGCAGCCCATTCCAACGCCCAACAACCCCTTCTGCAAAGAAATCCTTCCTAAGAGCCAGTCTGACCCTGCCCTGGTGCAGCTTGAGGCCATTCCCTCTTGGCCTGGCGCTGGTTCCTTGGCTCAAAGAGACTCATCCCCCCTCTCTGCACCCTCCTTTCAGGGAGTTGCAGAGGGCCATGAGGTCTCCCCTCAGCCTCCTCTTCTCCAGACTCAACCCCCCCAGTTCCCTCAGCCGCTCCCCATCAGACCTGTGCTCCAAATCCTCCCTGCACACAGTGGGCTTTGCTGTCTCTTTGTCTTTACAGGGGCCATAAGCTGTATTTTCGAAACAGGGGGAAAAAAAAATCACCCCGAAACCCTAGAAACTGGCGGGGAAAGGGCAGAGGTGGATCCAAAGCTTCTCTCAACACCTTTAACTGCATTCAGCGTATGACAGCCTGACCCAGCACACCTTAAACCTCACTGCTCGCCGTCTCACAAAGCTGAATTTGGGATGTTTTCTCTGAACACCCTCCTCTCCCCCTTGTCATCCAAATTAACGCAGCAGCAATGCGCCACAGCCCCGTCACGCCACCGGCGGCCATGAAGTATTTCCTCCCATTTCAATAGCAGCCACACACGAGATTATTTCAACAGCTGGATCAAAGGAGCAGACCCAGGTTACAAGCAGCATCCAAGATGACAGTTCCTCTATTCGGATATCTATCGCTAAAAATAAGTAGCTGTGGGAAAGTACTTAGGTCCTTGCAAGAAAGATAACGTACGTACTTCTGTATTTCACTACTTCTTTGCTTCTCTGGTACTATCCAGAGGAAAAGGCCTATCAAACCCTTTACTAAATATACATACACATATTTTTAACTAAAATAAAAGTCCTCCCTAAGCCAAAAGCATTTGTGACCACACACACACACTATACTGGGATGCCTAAACCCACCAAAGGGCCTGTGACCTTCCCCTCTCCCACCCTTTTTTTTTTTTTTTTTTTTTTTTACCAGCAGAGCTTTCCTTATCATGCATGGATCCCCAAATCAGCTCAGCTTTCAGAGACCTCAGTATTTTTAAGATGCAAGGTCCAATTTACAAGGTGCTTACACACTGCAGGACGTGCGTCCTGGAAAAACTGACATTACGTGGTGATTTTAACGGGGTTAAAAGCAAGGTAAACTTTGGTGGACGCCGCACCCAAGCAAAGACTTCGTCTAACTCTAAACTGGGCAGATGGGAATGCATCAGAGAACCGGTTTCAAGGGCAACCTGCAGACAAGCATTTCATAAATACAAGTAACTACAGTTAATTATCAACTTGCTCAGCAGAAAGCTGTGGTTATGGAAATACAGCTTCTTCTGTCTTACAGGAAGAACTTGCAACAAAATTCGAGTTTTCAGATAGGCAGGGACAATGGCTCCCCTTAGACCAGGCAGCGGTGATCAACAGAGCTATCTCCTGACTTCTCATCCAGGACAAGGACTTGCTTTCTGCTCCAAACACCATTTTGGACTGAACCCTCCATTAAGCAAAGTTTCCCAAAAGCTTCAGTCTGATCTGTAGCACCGCAATTTTATAGTTGAGGTGATGCAAGTGTTTTCAGCTTTCCATGGGAAGCACCACGCCGCTGCACTCCTCTTTTTAATCTGGAAAATTGCAAAGTGCTGTTGAAACTCAGCCTGTAAGGTCTCCATCCTGAAAATACCCGTAGCTTTGCATGTCTCACTAATGGTCAGACTTCTCCAGCTTGCTCCAGCAAGCGCTTGCAGGACCTCGGTGTGTGCAAACACAGAACCACCTCCAGCCAGGTAGCGTTAAACAGATTCAGGAGACCTTGCTCCCCCATTTTCCTTCAAAATTTATAGTTAGGTGATAGTCAGGAACAGTTAAACTGAAGACAGCAAATACAACCATGCTAAGCTAACGCTTGAATCGGGCAAAAGTTTTTCTTCAGCTAAAAAAGTCTTCCTGAGAAACAAACAGAACGTTTTAATCTGATTTTCAGCCATTAGGCAAGAAAAGGAGACAGAGCAGATAATCAGGGCTTTATCACACAAAAGTGCAAGGATAAAGCCTCAGCGCTGTCGTTAGCATCAGCACAGAGCACGCTACGGACCAGTTCAGCACTTACACAGCTTTTGCTGCCTGTACTCAGTCATCTGAAAAATAAAAGCCATACAAAGAATCCCGTTCCTCAGCCCTTAACCCCACAGGCACCCTTCTTTAGGAGAAGTCTGCAACGCACGGTACAATTTAGGAAAAGCCTGTCCCTGCTTTCCCCTGCTGCAGGATCTCGGGAGCTGGAACCGTTTGCTACTTAAAACAACCAAAAAAAGCCAACTTCAAACTTGAAAAGACTTACGTCACCGCGTGACCTTTCACAAGGCTCCCTGCAAAAACTTGGTGGGGTTTTCCTGTTAATTGAACGTGGCGGTGAAAACATGAGCTAAGCACGAGTTATATAAGCGACCAGCTTCAGAAAGACTTTTTGAAGTGTCATAAGCTGGCAGAAAACGTGCACAGCCCCATTAAAGACTGCGGTACTTCCCTGTGTATTTGCTCTCCTCCAGCACAGCGGAAAGCTTACCTTCAAGACTGCTCCTGCCACCTTCTCATTTGATTTCCCAATGGCTTCTAGATAACAGGATACTGTGGGGCTTTTTTCAGATTCCTTTTCCTTGGTTTGAGATTTTTTGGGGGGGATATAAAACAGGGAGAGACGATCTTTCAATTTGCAGGACTCACAGAAAGAGTAACGCTCGTACAAAGCAAAAAAAGGCTCTGCTACCCATCCTGGCTGAGCCTGCACGGATCAGACTTATCCCAAGGAAGTAAAAACAGTCTCAAATAATAACCTGGTGCCCCGGTTGCTCAGAAGCACCAAGCGAAGCCTGAGTGAGTCAGACTGAAAGATGGGATTTGGGCATTTCAGCTACAGAGTGGCAATTCAAAGGCGAGCAGCCACAGACAGAGCAGGCTGTGCAGCAACCCTCAGGGCTCGTAAGCTTAGGGAGGAACTGCTGCAAGATACTTCGATTTGATTTTTTTTTTAGGGAGGAGGGAAAAAAAAAAAAAAGAGAGGAAAGTTGCAAACCAAGATTACAGTTACACAATTTTTTTCCAGAACAGGAAGCAATATTCAATATGCCACCAAGTCAGAGCCCCCAATTAGACTGCTTGCTACAGAAAGACACTTTTCTTTAAATTGAACAAGGAAACAGCCTCTCTCATACAGTACCTGATCCTCGACACTGCAAACTCTGCTGACACCAAAGCCATACACTGAGGTTGGGAATCCAGCGTTGCAGACTGTTTTAAGCAAGTGGTGGCTGGCATTTCTCAAACATAAATAACACCCAGAACTCAAACACACACACCTTTTATTGAGTAAAAACCCCCATTTGCTGGCGATCAATAAAAGGCGGTGCCACAGCAGAAGCACGGCAGAAAGCACGAGATCATCTGTTGCCTGGGGATTACCTCACTTGTTTCCTCTGATTGGGAAAGATGAGCATCACCTTCCTCTGAAAACTGAGCGCAGGACGCAATTTGAGGAGAATTCTTGAACTGAAGGAGGCTCCTTGTTGGATGTTAAGTACCCACTGCCTAAGCGTACAGAAAGGCAGCAGAAAGCACAGCACCTTCTCTCCTGCAAACCCCAGCAGCAGGCGAGGATCAGCTGGTCCCCTCTTCCTCTCTATCCCCCACACCTTCTGCCAAGATTTGGGCTGTTGCAAGCACCACAAGAGACTCGGGAAAGACCTAACTAGTTAGATGACAGCTTCTGTAGGTGAGATCACTCACAAGGAAATCCCACAAGGGCTGGCAGAAGGGTTGTAAAATCACGCTTAGCTGAGCGATGAGACAACAGGTGGAATTCAGAGCCTGGAGTAAAGCAACACACACAGGGGGGGAAAAATCGTTCTGTGAGCAGGGAACGGGCTCCCAGTGAGCTCTGCTGCTGGGGAAAGGTTCCAGCTGAGACTGCTAGGACTAGAAAAGGTAGATGAGTTCTGATGGTTCGTGTGGCCAAAGTCAGAATATAGGAAGAAAAAAAACAAAACAACAGGAAATCACGTGCCAGCACCGTAAGCCCATGAGTGCCCCACATTTAATGGCTGGACTAGATGATCTTCAAAGACTTTTCCAACCTAGATGATTCTGAGCCAGGTATGCAGTCCCAGATCCCCTCACGGCAAAAGGGCATCCCAGCACTCAGGGAGGTACCGGGGAAAGTCACCAAGATGATCCCAAGAGATCTGTATACAAGATCCAGACCGCACCTTATATCTGGAAGAGAGCCCGAGCACACTATAAAATCACCAACACGAAGACGGAACGATTACTTCGTGTTTTTCTACGAGGGCTGTGTGAGAGAGCACCCAAGGCAACTTTCATTTCATGGGTTTAAAGCCACCATTTTGTCATTAAACGGTGGAACTCTGTCTCAGGAGGCTAAAAAAGCCAAAAGTAAAAAGGGATTTAGAAAAGCTTGGACAAACTCACCAGGACAGGTCTACCAGGAGCCATCACGGACTGCCCTCAAAGATGCAGTACGCTGGCACTGTGCACGAGATACTACTCGTGGAAAAGAAGTAAGAACAGCTTTAGCCCTCGCAGGGAGAGTCAGAAAATCTCACCCAAAATTTAAAACAACGCAGCAATAAAGCAGATGAGAACAACAACGCCCTCCACGATCCCTCTGTCTCGGTCTCTCTAAATTTGCCAGACAGGATAGAAAAGAAAGGAAAGAGCTTTTCTTTTGGAAGGAGCTTTTCTTTCCAACTGCTTTTCTTCTTGATAAGGCTGGGCACAGGACTGTAACCCACCTTCCCCTTTCGGAAAGCTCAGCGCTCTGATAATAACAGACATCTCAAGGCAAGAGACACAGCGGAATGTGCTCGGCCTGCCCACCAAAGTCACGTCTCCCGTTAACAACTCCAAGAGAAGGTCCCTCAGTCGAGGGACAGGACATATTCCCACATTACCAGACCATACGAACCTTGATCAACAGATTCAGGATGATGTGGCAGAAGGTGAGCAGAGCTAGCGCCACCTTATTAGCCTAAAAGAGGGGAATTAAGCAATGCCAGGGTGTGCCGAGACAGGCTGGAGTGTGGCTGCCTTCCTCAGTAGGAGCTGCCGAGGTATTAATGGCCAAGTTGCTCAAGTTTACTCCATCCTTCTTTTACCCCCAATAAAAAAAAAATTCTCTATGTTAATATTCTGAGCTCAGCATTCACGGAGGCAACAACAACAACCAGGTAAAATAACTGGAGTTTTTTGGGTGAGGGTTCAACCCACCACAAAATTTTTCAGATAAACTCCTTAAGAACCGACCCCAGATATTTTGCGACCAGCAGCACCATCCACAGTGCACACAGCCAAGAAGAAAATCCCAATTTACAAACCCGCTTGGCCCTGGCTTGGTCAGGCAACATGCCCGGGTTCCTCAAGTATCCTCAAGCCTGTGCTTAAGGCAATCGGGTCTCAACGTCTCTGTGGAAGAGAAGTTTAAAGCCCAGGAAGTGACAAAGAGATATGTTATTAATTAACCCCAGGGTGAACCTCTGTTTCATCCTCGCTACCAAACGCAGCTTGCAGCCTGGATTTCAGATGTGATGCAAACACAGTGAGCTGGGGAGATAACATGGAAAAATCAAGAGGCTTAATCCCATGAGGCAGGTGTTCTGCAAAGACCAGAGGCAGCACAGAAAAGCAAGAGGAAACCTGAGACCAGGCAGGCCACAGGGTCTTACGCCAGCACGGACCCTGCAGATGGGACCAAAGAGACCCAACACCATCACCGGGGCATCAGCCAAACTCCAAGCCCCCTCCTCCTGCGCTTGCACCCCTGCCTTTCCTTACATCCCTCTTACCCCACGTCCCCTTCCTCACAGCAGGGGACCCCCTCTGCCCCACTCCTCTCTGCTCCTCTCCCTCCCACACCACAGCCCCCTCACCACTGCTCTCCCACCCCTCTACTCCCCACCCCACCAGACACCAGCCATTCTCCCCCCATTAACCCCCAGCACTCCATAACCTGACCCCATCGCTGTGCCCAGTCCCACCAGCCTGGTGATCCCAGACCCCTCAGCCAAGCACCCCTGAACCCCCACTTCACCATTACCACCGTCTCCCCACCCTCAGGCCCTCCTGGCCCCCCCCCAGCTCCCCCTTTACCCCCTGCTCTCTGCCCCAGACCCCTCCCTACCCCCAGGACCCGCCTCCAACCTCTCTTTCTAGCTCCAGACCTCACTACCTGCTGTTTCTTGCCCTTCTACCCCGCAGCCCTCACCCCACTACACCCCCAGGCCCACCCCACACTTCTGTCCCCCAACCTCTCCTAAGATCCCCCAGCTCCCCAACCTCTCCTACACCCGTGACTTCTCCTCCAGGCTCTCTGCCCCCCATGTCCCCAATAACTTCAGACCCACCCGAGACCCTCTGACACACACACTCCCACCCCAACATCCCCAGGCCCACACCAGACCCTCTGTGCCCCCTCCCAAATCCCCAAGCTCAACCCAGACCCTCTGCCCACCCCAGGCCCACCCCGACCCTTGCCCCTTCCCCACATCCCCAGGCCCACTCCGGACCCTCACACCCCTCCACCGCCCACCCCAGACACCCCACACCGCCATACCCGCACCGACCTGAAGCGTGCGCTGCCGCAGGGCCCGCAGCCTCTCCCGCCGCCGCCGCGCCTCCTCCTCCAGCCTCCCCAAAACCGGGCCCGCCGCCTCCTCCTCCTCCGCCGCCGCCGCCTCCACACCGCCGCCGGGCGCCGCCATCTTCCTCCCGCTCCCCGCGCTCCGTACAGCCCGCAGTGCGCATGCGGAGCAGGCGCGACCCATCGAGCGCCGAGCGTATCGATAGGCAAACCGCGGCGGGGCGGGGGGGGGGCAATCGGCGGGGGGGAAGAGCGCGGGGAGGGGGGGGGGCATAAAAAAAAAATAAAAATCAATCTCAAAAAAAAAATTAAAAATTTAAAAAAGGTAAACATCAAATCTTCCTCTTCCGCCCGGCCAGGCTTATTCCCCCGCCCTCCGAGGGCGCGCAAGGCTCAGCTGGTTTAATGGGGGGGGTGGGGGGTAATTATTGGGGAGAGCATTTTACCTTCCCCACCCCCCTTTTTACCGCCCCCCCGAAGGGCTGCTGGAAGGGAAAAAGCGGAGTGGGAAGGAACAACTCTCCCCCCGCCCCGCAGCAGGTACCCGGTACCAGGGGGGTCCTGTCACCGCCCCCCCCCCTCCCCGTACCTGGGGGAGGGCCCGCGGGGGGGGCGGAGCTGCCGAGCCGTACCGAGCCGTGCCGGCCCGGCATGGCTTCCCGGGAGCGGCTCTACGAGCTCTGGATGCTCTACTTCGCCAAGGTGAGGTGGGCACCGGAGACCCCCCCCGCTTCATCCCGGGGTGCGGGGGGGGGGGGGGGGGGCAGCACCCCTTTACCCCCATCACCTCCCCTGCCTGCATCCCCCCCCCCCCCCGGCGCTGGGGGCTCTGCCCGCACCCCCTGCCTGCACCTCCGGGGGGGGGGGGGGGGGCTGCACTACCTCGGGACCCCCCACCTGGGGGGCACCGCGTTCGCCCCCCCGCACCCCATTGCTACATCCCGTGACCCCCCCTTCCGTGCGCCCCAACTGGGGGGCACCGCATCCCCCCCCCCCCACCCCATTGCCGCATGCTGGGGGCCGCGACACCCCCCCCCCCACACCTCGTGGGACCTCCTTGTGGGGCACCTCACCCCCCCCCCCGGGACCCCCTGTCATAGCCCGGCGGTCCACGCTCCCCCCCAGGGTCACCGCACCCCCAAGTCCGCGACACCTGCGTGCCCCCCCCCCCCCTCGGGGGGGCACCGCGGCCCCCCTGGACCCAACGGCCGCACCTCGAGATACGCGACCCCCCCCCCTCTGGGAAGCTCCGTATCCCCCTGGAGCCCCCCCGCCGCATCGCGCCCCCCTTCCCACCCCTCCTGGGGGGGCCGGGGGGGTCCACACCCGCCTTATACTCAGCCGGTAGCGTTGGGGGGGGGGTGTCCGTGCCACCCCCCCGGGTCCCTGCGCCCCCGCCCGGCAGCAGGTGCAGCCGCGGTGACATTGGAGCAGCGTCGGGGGGGACGGGGACGTGGGGGGGGGGGGGGTGTCCTGCTCCGGGGGACCCCCCAGCCCCCCCTTGGCACCGCCACCTCTGCCCTTGCGTCGTATTTCCCCAGTGGGGGGTCCCCGGCCGGCAGCGTGCGGGGACCCCCCCATCCCACCCCCAAGAGCCCCTCACGCTTCGTTTTCTCATTAATTGTCCCCACTCGCAGGCTGGGGGCGGGGGGAGATCCTGGAGGACAGCAGACCCCCCCCCCCCCCATGTCACCCCCAGCTGCTGTGCCCTGGGGTTGGGGTGTCCAGCTGGGGTTTTGGGGTGAAGGGTGATATTTCTACCCCCAAACCCTGCGGTGTCCCCAGCACGGGACCGGGGACACCAGGAGGGACGGGGACCCCCGTCCCAGCTGGGGAGGGGGACAGCCGTTGTGTCTGTCACCTCGTCCGGCCCCGTGACGTCCCCTGGGACCCACCAGCTCTCCTGCACCCCAAAACAAAGCCACCCCACCCCCCCGCCTCTTTATCAGTCCTGGAAAAAGGGGTTGAAGCGCCTTCAGGGTCCCCTTGAGGATGGACGCTGCCACCGCGAATGGCCCCGGGTCCGTTTTGGCCGTGGTTGTAGGGGACAAGTGCCATGCTGGGGTGGTGGCCATGGTTGTAGGGGACGCGTCTCATGCAGTGGTGGTGGCCGTGGTTGTAGGGGACACGTGCCATGCCGTGGTTGTAGGGGACACGTGCCATGCCGTGGGGATGGCTGTGGTTGAAGGGGACAAGTGCCATGCCGGGGTGGTGGCCGTGGTTGTAGGGGACACGTCTCATGCAGTGGTGGTGGCCGTGGTTGTAGGGGACACGTGCCATGCCGTGGTTGTAGGGGACACGTGCCATGCCGTGTGGGTGGCCGTGGTTGTAGGGGACATGTGTCATACTCTTGGGGTATACATGCTCGTCCAGGGGACGTGCCACGCCATAGGGTGTGCGTGGAGACGCCAGACACACCACTGGGGAACAGGAACAGGTGCTGCACCATCAGGTGTGCGTGGCGGTGTGGGGACAACACCGTCAGGGTGTGCGTGCTCGACAGGGACACGCATCGTGCCGTCACAGTCATACGTGTACATGTGCCACACGTTTGTGGTGGTCACACTCGCACAGGGACACCCACTGCGCCGTTGGGGTGTATACGGGGACATGTGCCATGCCATCGGGTGTACGCGGTCGTCTGGGGGACATGTGCCACGCTGTCGGGTGTGCACGGTGGTACAGGGGACACATGCCACGCCGTCGGGTGTGCGTGGTCGTGTGTGACATGGTGTCGGGTGAGTGTGGTCCTGAGGACACCTGTCACACCGCTGGGCGTGCAAGTTTGCACGGGGACGCACGCATCGCCGTCGGGGTGTGCACAGTCGCTACAAAGACACGCTCCCTCGGGGACACATGCTGCGCCAGCCGGCTGTGCGCTCCTCCTCGGGGACACGTGCCACGCCATCGAGTGTGCGTGGTCATGTGTGACACGGTGTCGGGTGTGCGTGGTCATACAGGGGACATGTGCCACGCCGTCGGGTGTGCATGGTCATGTGTGACATGGTGTCGGGTGTGCGTGGTCATATGAGGGACGTGTGCCACGCCGTTGGGTGTGTGTGGTTGTGTGTGACATGGTGTCGGGTGTGCGTGGTCATACAGGGGACACGTGCCACGCCGTTGGGTGTGCATGGTCGTGTCTGACGTGGTGTTGAGTGTGCGTGGTCATACAGGGGACACATGCCACGCCGTTGGGTGTGCGTCGTCGTGTGTGACATGGTGTTGAGTGTGCGTGGTCATACAGGGGACATGTGCCATGCCGTCGGGTGTGCGTGGTCGTAGAGGGGACACATGCCACGCCGTCGGGTGTGCATGGTTGTGTGTGACATGGTGTCGGGTGTGCGTGGTCATACAGGGGACACATGCCACGCCGTCGGGTGTGCGTGGTTGTGTGTGACATGGTGTCGGGTGTGCGTGGTCATACGGGGGACACGTGCCATGCCATCGCGGGCGTGCGCCCTTCACGGTGAGCACGCCACGCTGTCGGGGTGTGCCCGCTCGCTGTGCCACACCGCCAAGGTGGCCGTGCCACCTCTGAGAGACACCGGGGCCAAGGCAGGAACTCGGTGTCACCTCCCCAGCCGTGTCACGCTGCAAGACCACACTGGCCTTCCCTGCGGTGACGTCCCCAAGCGCCCGGCGAGGACGAGGCTGCCGGGACACGTCCCTGGCCCACACCAACCTTTTACCGTCCCGCTACCGGGCTTGTTTCGAGGCTTAACTCGGCGCAGCGGGTGATGCCGCTGGTCTGAGTGTCACCTTGGTGCCGCTGTCCCCTGTCCTTGTCCCCCTCCCTGGCTGGTGACATCAGACAAGGGCCACGCGCCGGCAGCGGATGTGTTATCTCTGGTGGCTTTAAAACAGGGCAGGGCTCACATCCCCACGCTGGCAGGGGACAGGGATGTCCCCGGGGGTGGCCGTGCCACGGCGTGGATGGCGCTGGCCCCCTTGTCCCGACGCCAGCCGGGGGGGCTGACAGGGTGGCAGAGACCCCACCACCGGGCCTGTTGGCGGTCCCCCACGGGACTCAGCAGCAGGGGTGGCTTTGCCACAACGTCACTTTTTTTGGGGGGGTTCCGGAGCTGTCAGCGGGGCGGGGGGACGGAGGTGCCGGCACGACGTTCCCAGGTGGCCCCGCGCCAGCCGAGCCCAGAAGCCACCCAACAGGCTCTGCCAGCCTGGGACAGGCAGCGGCGGGGGTGGCCGCCAGCCCGGTGACACCACGCCGGGATGGGACACCGGCTCCGGGTGGGTTGCGAGGGGACATATTGGTGTGGGGCTGGGGGTGGCGGCGGGGGGGGGAAGAAGGATGCTGAGAACTGACAAACTCATCACACCGTGGCTCTGACTGCGCCAGCGGGATTTGGGGGATGTTTCGGGCACGACCCGGTTCCCTGTGGCATTGTCACCTCGGCTGCGTCCCTGGCGCACCCCAGAGCCGTTGGGTGGGTGCGTGGGGCTGGGGGGCAACAACCAGCAGCACCCCCACCCCCCACCCCGTACCCCAAAACGGTGCCGGGCGCGGTGGGAGGAAGCGCCGTTGGGGTGGCGGGTGACTTGGCATTTCCTGATGCTACGGTGGTTTTTTTTGGGGTTGTGTTTTTTGTTTTTTTTTTTAATTTTTTTTTTTTTTTTGGTCGCTTTGCACAAGAGCGAAGCGAGGCGGCAGTGTGAAAAGTGGGGGGGGACATAAAATAACAACACACACACCCCACCCCACCCCCCCCCCCGCAAGGTCCCGTCCCGGCTGTGCCGTGCAGCGGGGTCATGGAGGGCCGCGGTCACCCTGCCAGCCAGGTAACGGGGGTCTGGGGAGGGGGGGGGGACATGGGGGGACACCCCCCTCCCGGCTCACCCCACCGGATGCTGGTGGTTGAGCTGCACCCGGCAGTAAATAGGGGGGGAGGCGGGTTTTGGGGGGGAAATGGGTGATGTGGGGGAAGCGGTGGCTGGGGGGGGGAGTTTAGGGGGTGCTGGGGGGGTGGATTTCGGGGGGATGCTGTTGGGAAGGGTGTGAGGTCCCTGTGGGGTCCCCTCCATCGCGGCAGTGCTGTGGGTGCCTGAGGGGGTGACTGGGCCCCCCCCTGTCCCCGGAGTGTGGGGGGGCTGGGTCCCTGTGGGGAGCAGGATGTCCCCCCTTGGGGGGGCTGCGGACACCCCAGGGGGCTGCACTGGGGTGCTGGGGGACACGGGTCACCCCAAGGGGCTTCATTGGGGTGCTGGGGGACAGGGTCACCCCAGGGGGCTGCGTTGGGGTGCACAGGGCCGTGGGTGACCCCAAGGTGTGATGGAGGCGGGGGGCACAGCCCCGGGGCGCGGTGGCCGCAGGGGTGAGTCACAACGGCTGTTGCACAACCGCTGGGCTGGGGGTTGTGTCAGGCAGTGCTGGCTGCCTGCACCCAGCTCGGCCTGCTGATTGGCTGGCAGCCGCCTGTAGGGGCAGGTGCTCTGGGTGCTGATTGGCTGGCAGCCGCCTGTAGGGGCAGGTGCTCTGGGTGCTGATTGGCTGGCAGCCGCCTGTAGGGGCAGGTGCTCTGCCTGCTGATTGGCTGGCAGGTCCCAGGGGTGAGTTACTCTGTGCAGGTGATTGGTCGGCTGTTGTCTTTAAGGTCCAGCAGCTCTTGCTGCTGATTGGTTGGTATTTGTCTATAGGAGCAGGTGCCCTGGGTGCTGATTGGTCAGCGGTTCCACAGGTTGCGCTGCTCTGCGTGCTGATTGGTCGGCGGTTCCACAGGTTGCGCTGCTCTGCGTGCTGATTGGTCAGCGGTTCCACGGGTTGCGCTGCTCTGCGTGCTGATTGGTCAGCGGTTCCACAGGTTGCGCTGCTCTGCGTGCTGATTGGTCAGCAGTTCCACAGGTTGCGCTGCTCTGCGTGCTGATTGGTCAGCGGTTCCACAGGTTGCGCTGCTCTGCGTGCTGATTGGTCAGCGGTTCCACAGGTTGCGCTGCTCTGCGTGCTGATTGGTCAGCGGTTCCACAGGTTGCGCTGCTCTGCGTGCTGATTGGTCGGCGGTTCCACGGGTTGCGCTGCTCTGCGTGCTGATTGGTCAGCAGTTCCACGGGTTGCGCTGCTCTGCGTGCTGATTGGTCAGCGGTTCCACGGGTTGCGCTGCTCTGCGTGCTGATTGGTCAGCGGTTCCACAGGTTGCGCTGCTCTGCGTGCTGATTGGTCAGCAGCTCCCCAGGTTGCGCTGCTCTGATCACCCATTGGCCGGAGGCTCCCCAGGGTGTGCTCACACCCCCGGTGCCAATTGATTGGTGGCTCAGGGGGATGGGGGCGGGGGGGAGGGGGCGGGGCTTGACTGCTCTGGCTGCTGGTTGGCTGATACCCCCGGGGTGGTGGTGACGGTGGGATCTGATTGGCCGTTGGCTCCAGCCCCCTCCTCACCCTTGCAGAAGGACCTCTCCTACCTGCAGCAGTGGCTGGAAGCCTTCGTCATGAACTTCGAGAAGATCATCGCCCTGCCCTCGCTGGAGCCCAGGAGGTGAGGACGCCCTGGCACCCTTGGGTGCTGCGAGGGTGACACCCCGCGGAGCCGGAGGGTGACGACACCCACAGCTAAATTCGGGGGTTGTGGTGGCAGCCACTCATCCGCTCCCAGTGGGTTGAAACCATCCGGTCTGAAGCTCGACGGGGGGGGGTCTGGCAGGGGGTTGCAGGGGGGGCGTGGGGGGGCGTCGCATCCTGCCACCCCTGTTTTCCCCACCGCAGGCCAGAGGAGTCGGTGTCGGAGATCCCGGTGCTGCCGCAGGAGGTGCTGCAGGTGCTGAGCCAGCGGCTGGGGCAGTGCGTGGCCCAGGTCCCGCGGGAGGAGGGCGGCGGGGCCAGCCTTGGGCAGGCCCTGCTCCTCCTCAAGTTCTTCATCATCATCTGCAGGTGGGTGCCCACCACCCCACCCCCCCCCCCCCGGGGGGGAGCACTGGCTTCCCTCCATCGCCCACACCCACGGAGGTTCATGGGTTTGGTCCTCCCAGCGCTACAGCATCAGCCCCAAAAGCATCCCTGGCCCTGAAGCACATCCCCCGCCCCCCGCCCCAAAGCACAGCATCACCCCCCCCCCAGTGCATCACCCCCCCAAAGCACAGCATCCCCCACCCCAAAGCGCATCACCCCACCTGAAGTGCATCACATCACCCCAAAACACAGGATTTATCCCCACCCTGAAGCCCAGCAGCCCCTCCCAAAGCACAACATCACCCTAAAAAGGGCATCATTCCCCCCCCCCCCCCCCCCCCCCCCCGCCAAAGTGCATCCCACCCCTCTTGGCCCTTCCCCGAGGGTGGGGGGGGGACCATCCACCTTTATTCCTCCCCCCCTTCCCAGCTGCTGAAGGGGTTCAGCTGATGACGTGCCCTGCCTTGCGCTGGCTGCCACGTTATCATCTCCCCCCCCCCCCCCCATGATGCAATAACCCCCCCATAACGCATTAACCCCCCCAATATGTTATTCTCCCCCCACCCTCGCAGGAACCTGGAAAACATCCAAGCAGACAAAACCCCCGGCTTCATCCCGGAGGTGCTGAAGTTGCTGCGGGTCTGTGCGAGCAAGGTGAGTGCGCGAAGAGAACCCCTGCCCCAATATTATTTTTTTTTTTGGGGGGGGGGGGCGCTCAGCCAAAGGAGGATTTTGTGGAGGAGGGGCTTCATCCAGCTCCGGTTTTCTGGCAGCTGAAGGATGAGCGGAGCGGGGTGCAGCTGGAGAGCGGGATGCTTTACGCCCTGCATCTCTGCGAGTGCCTCTTCGACCCCTACCAGACCTGGCGGCGGCAGCTGAGCGGGTGAGCGGGGACCCCCCCACCCCAAAAACCCCCCCACCCCACTCCTTCCCCCACCCTTCACCCATCTGTTTCCAGGGAAGTCGTCAGCGCAAAGGAGAAGAGTAAATACAAGTTCGCCCCGGCCCCTTTGCCCCCCGAGTTTGGCACCTTCTTCCAAGGTAAAGTGGGGGGGGCCTGCCCCCCCCCCCCCCCCCCACCATTGCCCACTGCAGCTGGGTTTGGGCTCTGGAGCTCCACACAGCCTGGAGAGCCTACAAAAATCAATGCAAAGGGGATTTTTTTTCTCAGGGAAGCCCCCCCAGAAACCCTCCTCCGAGGGAAAGGTGTCGCAAAAAAATCACCTAAAACTCCCAACGCAGCCAACCGCCCGTAAATCCCCAAACTGAACCCTATTTTTAAAGTCTGGGGTTTTTAAGACAAAAATACCTCCCCCAGTGCAACCAGAGCTGCACAAAATCCGAGCATCCTCATCCCCTCCATCATTAACAGCGTCCAGTGCCCATACGGGCTGGCTTTTGGGGTAGAAATGGAATTTTTAGGGTGGATTTGGGTAGAAAAGGAATTTTTTTCCCTATTTTTTTTTATTATTTTTTTGCTGCTTACTCTCTGAAGTAAATCTTTCCTTCCTCATCCTTGCAGAGAGTTTCCAAGCCGGAGCACAGCTCCCCGAAACACTCCAGCTCCGGCTTATCCATCTTTTTGGGGCCATCCTCTCCGGATCCAAGGTAGCGTTGGGAAGCGGATGGGGAGGACTTAGGATCATCATCCAAGTGATAAACCCCCAAGTTTGATTTAATCCAAGCAAGATAAACACTGGAATTAAACTGCTTAGTTTTCAAAAGCCTTTAAAAATCATATTTAAAATTCCAGCCTTAAATTCAGTGGGCTTACCTTAAAAAAAATAAATTAAAGAAGGGTTTGAGTTGAAGTTGCTCGTTCACCACTGGTTCAGCTTCTGTGATGGCAGATGAGAATTTCTTGGCTGAATAAATTTGAGCAGAAATAGGTTTTAATTAGCGCAGCGCTTAAAAATCAGGATTTAATTAATAGCTCTGAAATTTGCTTTAAATTAATTTGCACGCACCCAGGAGCAGGGTGCAGTGACATGGGTAAAACCTGCAGCGCCGGAGATGTCGGGCTCAGCATTCAGAGCTTCAATAAAGGATTTTCGGTCGCGATAGGCGACATAAAAGCCCGTCTCTCCTCATCATCCCGACAGCCCAACGCCCTGCGGGCCATCACCCCGGCAGCCGTGGAGGTGCTGCTGGGGGTGCTGCAGCGGGGAGGCGGGGGGACCCCTCCGGTGCCCCGGTTGCTGGAGCTGGCGTTACGCGGCGTGGTGGCCGTGGTCCACGTGCTGCACGGCAGCAGTCCCGGCGCTGGCCCCGTGCCGTTGCGTGTCCTCCTGGATGGTTACTTCAGGGTGCTCAATTTGGACCTGCCCGTCGCTTCCTTGGCGCCGGAGGCAGCTGGTGGCCTCATCGCTCTCCGTGTGCTTATGCTGGGTAGGTGGCTGGGGACGGGGAGGGGGATGGGGACGTGGGATGGGTGCTGAGCCATCCCCGCTTCACCACAGATGCCATCCCAGCCATGTTGAGCTGCGAGGACCGCCCAGTCCTCCAAGCCGTCTTTCTCAGCAACAACTGCTTCGAGCACATCATCCGTCTCCTCCAAAACAGCAAGGTACCGGGGTGACCATGTTGGTGTCCCCGCTTGGTGACACCAGCGTTGGCCACCCTCATCGCCATCCTCACCCTTCCTGTCTCTAAGTGATGCCGGGACAGGGTGGCTGCGCCGCAGCAGCATCCGTGGGGTGGGGACCCTCCATAACCCCCTTCCCTCTTCCCCCCACGCCGTACCCGGTGCGGCTGACGCCCACCCCGTGTCCCACAGCTCTACCTCAGCAGCTCGCGGGAGGCAGGTGAAGCCCGGAACAAGGTCCCTGTGTGGCCCCTGAACGGGGATGGACTCCAGCAGGTAAGGTGTAGGGTCACCCCATAACCAAACTGCCGGGTGTGGTGGGCCGTGGCCCCTCAACCCCAGGACTCAGCAGACCCACCACCCCTATGTCCCTCTAGGTCTTCGACAGCAGCTCTGACGCCATCGCGGTTCACGCCGTCGGGGTGCTCACCGCCATCATGAGCAACTCGCCCTCGGCCAAGGTGGGCAGCAGACCAGAGGCGGGGAGGACACCCCAAAAGCAGATGGGTTTGGGCGTTTTCACACAAGCAGCACATGGTGGGTCTTGGCATGGGGTCCCACGTGCCTGGGTGCTTGCAGGAGGTGTTCAAGGAGCGCATCGGCTACGCCCACCTCTACGAGGTGTTGAGGAGCCAAGGCCAGCCCACCCAACGCCTGCTCCAGGAGCTCCTCAACATGGTGAGTGTGCCCACTTCTCCTGCACGCCAAGGAGAGCCCTCGGCGCTGGCGGTTCATGGTAGATCTCTGCCCCCAGCAGCCCCACTCCTCACCCTTCAGTCCTCTCCACCCTGTTAGTTTCCCATCAGCTTCCTCCCGAGGGGTCCTGGGGCCATCTTTAACTTGTAGTCATGCTCAACATCGGGGAGTTTTGAGCCCTTTCCGATGTGGTACTGCTTGCTCTGGTACTGCTGGGTGTGGCAGGGATCTCCAAGGTGCTTGATGCGCAGGGATCTCCAAGGTGCTCGATGCACGAGGGTCTCCAAAACATTTGATACGTGGGGGTCTCCAACATGCTTGATCCATGGGGGTTCCCAAAATGCTTGATAAATGGGGCTCTGCAGGGTACTTTTGATGCACAAGAGTCTTCAAAATGTTTGGTGCATGAGACTTTCTGATACACTTCATGCATGGAGGTCTCCAAAACTCTTGATACATGAGGGTCTCCAAGACTCTTGATGCACAAGTGTCTCTGATACTCTGGATGCATGGGGTTCTCTGCTGCCAGCCCAGGGTGGCCAGGGGGAGAATCCATCCCCTTCCACGGGGTCAGGGCTGCACCAACCAGCTCTTGTGTTTTGGCAGGCAGTGGAGGGTGACCACAGCTCCTTCCCGGTGCGCCCCATCCGCAACGAGCAACCCCTGCTCATCCTGCTGGCCTGGCTGCCAGCGCTGGCGTGCTGGGAGCTGCAGATCTTCCTCTCGGGCTGGCTGCGGCGGCTCTGCGAAGCCTCCCTGCCCAGCCGCCTCACCTGCGTCAAGGCGGGCATGGTGGGCTGCCTGCTGAGTGCCCTGGCTACTGAGCCGGCGCTACCGGCTGCCTGCTCGGAAAATTTACTGGAGCTGCTGCGGGCGTTGGGCAGCCTCTCCATCCGCCCCAGGGAGCTACGGCAGCTGCTGCGGCTGCTGCGGCACGAGAGGGGTCGGGGACCGCATCCCTACGCGGCACCCGTCATCCGGGCGCTCTCGGGGATGGCGCGGGTCGAGGGACCCCCCCGAGCACTGCAGTGCTTTGACCTGACACCCGGGATGGCGGGGATCATGGTGCCCACCATCCAGAAGTGGCCTGGCAGCGCCTTCGCCTTCCACGCCTGGTTGTGCCTGAGCGAGGAGGAGCCTGAGCCGCTGGCGAGGCCAAAGAGGAGGCAGCTCTACAGGTGATGCTCAATGGAGGGACTGGGGGGGCTGAGGTGAAGATGAAGAGGGGCAGCACCACCAACCGCACTGTGCTTCTCCTCTACCAGCTTCTTCACAGCTGGTGGGACGGGCTTTGAGGCGTTCTTCACTGCCGGTGGCGTGCTGGTGGTGGCTGTCTGCACTAAGAAGGACTACATGACGGTGGCATTGCCGGAGTTTGCCTTCAACGACTCGGCTTGGGTGAGCATCGTGCCCATCCCTGTCCCCGTCAGGGCGGGCAACAAGGACACCAGGATGCCTGACACCCCCTCCTTGTCCCCCCAGCACTGCGTTGACATTGTCCACATCGCCGGCCGTCGGCCCTTCGGCCAGAACATCGTCAGCATCTACACCGATGGGCACCTGCGGAAGACAGCGCAGCTCCGCTTCCCCTCCCTCCATGAGGTGGGGATCCCCCTGGCACCCAAACCCCTCCTCACAGCATGAGGCTGGGGGCCGAGCATGACTTCTTCTTCCTTCCAGTCCTTCACCTCCTGCTGCATCGGCTCCGCGGGCCACCGGACCACCACCACCGCTGCCACCACCACCAGCCACCCGCCGACGTCCCATGGGCCGGAGCTGGTCTTCCCCCCGCACCCCACGCTCGGCCGCTCCCAGTCCGTCCCCGCTGCCCTGGGCCCCCACGCTTGGACCCCCACTCAGCCCCCCACAGAGGGGGTGGTGGCCACCACGGCAGCTGGCAGTCAGGACACTGAGTGGGGCAGCCCCACCTCCCTGGAGGGTCACCTCGGCTCCGTGGCCATCTTCTGTGAGGCTCTGCAGCAAGCCCAGGTCAAGGCACTCTTCTGCGCGGGTACGTCAGGGTGGGGCGCGGGGGACGTCCGCAAGGCTGCTGGTGGCAACTGGGGTCTCCTCCACTGTGCTGCAGCTCACCCCAATCCTCTCCCCCCCCAGGACCAAACGTCACATCACCATTTGCGCTGGAAGGTGACTTGGTGGAGCTCAGCAGCAAGCTCTTGCTGTACTACACCCCACAGGTGAGGAGAGCCACCCCCGCCCCAGGACAAGGACAGCACTGGTAGATCCTCTGCTATAAGTGACATCTCCAGGAGCATGAGGATGCTCCCATGGTGCTGTCTTCTAGGCCTGCAGGAACAACATCTGCCTGGACCTCTCTCCCAGCCACGGCTTGGACGGGAGGCTGACGGGGCACAAGGTGGTCAACTGGGACATCAAGGTACACTGGGTGCAGGGTGGTCTGTCCACCCCATGGCGTGGAGGCAGCTGGGTCCCTCCTTAGGTTCAAGGCCAGGGCAGGACCCCCACAGGGTGTCGGATGGCCGTGGTGGTTCCCCTGGACCCTACAGAGACTCTGCTGCATGGTATTGGGTCCACCAAGGACCTGCATGACCCATGGGTGCCCTAAGGACCTGTCTGCCCCATAGGTCCTCAGCATCCAGGGTGGGCACCATGGGCGGTGCAGAACAGGTACTTTTTGGGGACCTGTTTTAGGTTTGTGCTGTAGGATGGGTCTGGGCACACCCTGATCTTTGCTAGCTACAGGGCCTGACTCTCCCCGGCTTGAGCAGGCAGCACAAACCCTGGGTGCACATGCAACCTCCTCTTCTACGCTGCCGTCACCACGCAGCACCCAGCAAAGGCTCTCACCTCCCTCTGGCAGGACGTGGTCAACTGCGTGGGTGGGATGGGTGTGCTGCTGCCCCTGCTCGAGCAAGTGGTGTCCAAGAAGGAGGAGCCCGAGGATGAGCAGGAGACCAACGACCTGGTGGGACCGGAGCTAACATCCTCCAGGAACGCCCAGGGCATGCTCATCCCGCTGGGAAAATCCTCAGGTGAGGACCTCAGGGGACATGGAACAGGAGCCATCCTGCTCAGGTGGCTGGAGGTAACCCCGCTGCCGCAGAGGTGCTGCCTGGACCAGGCTGGTGTCTACCACAGGCAGGAGAGGTCTTGCCCGAGGCACCGAGAGTTACGGGATAATGGAGAAACCATTGACATCTTTTAATGTTATGACCCAATGAGTCATAAACAAGCAATTCTGGGAAAATGAGGGTGGCTCCAGCCTGCGTACCTCTGGCTTGCCTTTGTGTGGAGTCTCTGATGTCTTATAGTAGGACTGGGTTCATGCAGGAGCCTTCTCCTGCATAGGTGAAATGGGCTTTCTCCCAATACCCAGCTGCTTATTTCCAAGCTTGGAGCAATGGAGGTTTCCACTTGCATAAATCTGAGGGAAATAGGAGAACAGGCTGAAAAGTTTGCAGAGAAAAGTTGATGGTGGGGTCTCCGGGATGCCCTTTGCAGGCAGATGAGTCTAGAGAAGAGGAGGCTGAGGGGAGACCTCATGGCCCTCTCCAACTCCCTGAAAGGAGGGTGCAGAGAGGGGGGATGAGTCTCTTGAGCCAAGGAACCAGCGCCAGGCCAAGAGGGAATGGCCTCAAGCTGCGCCAGGGCAGGGTCAGACTGGCTCTTAGGAAGGATTTCTTTGCAGCAGGGGTTGTTGGGCGTTGGAATGGGCTGCCCAGGGCAGGGGGGGAGTCCCCATCCCTGGAGGGGTTGAAGAGTCGGGTTGACCCAGCGCTGAGGGATCTGGTGGAGTTGGGAACGGTCAGGGTGAGGTTCATGGTTGGGCTGGAGGAGCTTCAAGGGCTTTTCCAACTGAGATGATTCTGTGATTCAGATGCAGGCAGTGCTGTAGGAAGGTGTTCAGGTGGACACAGGACTCACAGCTACCGGTGGGGCGCTGCCCTGTGTCTTGCAGAAAGCAGGCTGGAGAGGAACAGCGTGGCTGCCTTCCTGCTGCTGGTGAAGAACTTCATCCAGAACCACCTGGTGAACCAGGAGAGCCTGGTGCAGTGCCACGGGCCAGCCATCATCGGGGCGCTGCTGCAGAAGGTGTGGGGGGCTACCAAAGGCTCCATCCCGCAGTCCCCAGGGCTGTTCCCTAAGGGGGATGTTGGGGCTGCAAGCTTTCTTCTTGCCATGGCAGGTCTCCAGCCCGCTGCTGGACATGAGCACGCTGATGGCCTCGCAGATCCTCATGGAGCAGGTGGCCTCTGAGGGCAGCGGGCTCCTGCTGCACCTTCTCTACCAGCATCTCCTCTTTGACTTCCGCATCTGGAGCAACAGCGACTTTGCTGTCCGCTTAGGTGGGAACTGGGGGTGCTTGGGGATCTTGCCCATCCCAACCCACCTCCGTGGCTACTCACACCTTCTCCCTGCAGGTCACATCCAGTATCTGGCCAATGTCGTCAAGGACCACAAGCAACGCATCCGCAAGAAGTATGGGGTGCAGTACATCCTCGACTCCATCCGGACGTACTACGGGTGAGCTGCCGCTTGTATCCTGGACCCCCTAACGCTGATGTGGTGGTGGGCTTTGCCCCTTGGAGACGCAGTTTGTGGTAGACACCCTTTGCTTGGGGCAGTATCTCCCCTGCAAGCACCTCATGGGATGAACTTCCAGTGTGGAAGCATGGTGGTGGGTGCAGGACATTCCACTCCCCATGGCCATGCCCCATCCCAAAGCCTCCACCCAGACCTGTGACCAATCAGCCCCAAAATCCATCCCCAGCATCTCACCAGCAGCCACTGAGATCATGATGGTTTCTGCAAGGAGCTGATCCACTTTTCCTGTCTGATCCCATGCGTTTCCACACACCCGTGATGCTGGGGGTGCTCACACCCTGCAGAGACCCAAATGCATGGGGTAGACATGGGCAGAGTTGGCCAGAAGGAATGTCCACACTGGACTGTCTTGGAGCTCATCAGGCTTCGTGGTGGGATTTGGGATCATGCTGGCAATGGGTGACAAGGGGCAGGAGGGCGGCTGTGCGTGTCCCCAGAGGGAATGCCCATGCATGTCTGTCCATCAGCACCTCCAGGGAGAAGACCACAGTCACTGACGACATCAAAACAGTGCAGACATCCCTCTTCAGCCTGGTGAAGGATTTCTTCTGCAGGAGCTTCTCTGGGGAGGAGATGCAGAGCTTGCTGAGCTACGTGGCCGGGGCACAGGATGAGCAGCAGGTATGGCACCCAGCCACCTGGGTCCCCAAACACCCCAGTGAGCCATGGGCTGGCCCTGCGCTTGGCAGCAGGTGGGAAGAAGTTACTGAGGTCCTGGTAGGGCACGTGGAGGGCAATGGACAACCAACCCCATGTCCTGCAGGTCTGCGGGGCACTGGAGGTGATCCACAGCCTGCTGAAGGGCTCACCTGCCCAGGAGCAGCTCTTCGCCTTCCTCTTTGAGCCAGGCCATGTGGAGGTCCTCTTCTCACTGCTGGTGCAGAAGAAGTTCTCGGATAAAGTGCGGGAGAGGGTCTTCAAGGTAAGGCAGGTCCTTAGCTCCAACCTCTTGCTATCCCCAGCAGCCAGGGGCTTTGCCACAGTGGGATGGGCACGTCTCTCTCTCTCTCTCACCAGGTCCTCTACAAGATGCTGAAGTATGAGAAGGTCCCTGAGCGCAGCAAGAACCGCCTGAAGCTGAAGGACATTGGGTACCAGGGGCTCATCGCCTGCCTCAGTGACGTCCCCACCTCCATGCTGCTCTTCCGCTGCCTCTCAGAGCAGGTCCTCGGGGCAGGTACCATGTGCCCTGCCAAAACCTGCCAGACTGGCCCTGGCCACCCATCCCAAACACATGCCACGGGGTCATCACTGGTGGCTTCCCACAAGGCTCAGCTGGTCTTGGGACTGGGGGTCTTTGGTGGCTTTTGGGGACAGAAGGAGGTGTCCCACCACAGTAGTGTCTCTCCTTGTCCATAGACCCTCCCAACTACAAGGACCTGGTGGCTGTGGTTTACCTATCTCACCGGGCTGAGCTGACCATCCGGCTCGATATCTGCCGCAAGGTGAGCAGGGCTGTGGGTGCAAGCGGCTGTGACTGAGTTGTCACCTGAGGGCTGAGCTTCCTGGGCACCCAGCTATGCCTGAAGCCACAGGGATGGTGGTAACACCCCATGCATGGGGCTGCCAGCACATGGACGTACCAGCATGGAGGTGATGCAGCCCCAGCACCCCATGATGGTTATGGAGGATCTGGGGTGCTCAGGACCAAGCATCCTGCCCCTTGGAGGAGCCAATGCCCCAAGAGCCTACCAGGAGCTGGGGCAACATCATCGGGTCTCCCCCCTCGCTTTGTCTTGCAGCTCTTCCACTTGATCTATGCGCAGCAGGACATGGTGAAGCAACTGGCAAGGTTGGCTGGCTGGCAGGACACGCTCACCAAGCTCTACGTCAAGGAGTCCTACGAGTCCCGCCAGCACAGCCTGAGCAACGTGGGCAACGGGGGCTGCCTGGAGCTCCTCCGCCTCTCGGACCCCTCTGGCAAGGAGGGTGTGAGCCCACCGCCGGCCGAGCTGCAGGAGCTGGATGTCTTCCTGCCACTGGGCTACGAGGCCTCAGACCAGGAGCTCTCCGAGGGCTTCTCCGACCACTCCATCTCCCCAAGCGGCCGCACTAAGTCCTTCCACTCATACAACTTCAAGTCTTTCGACTCCTCTGACCGGGCCAGCCGCTCATCCTCCAACCCTGGTGATGGTCCTCCCTTTGATGGTGTCTACCACCCGCTCTCACCCTTCTCCACCTCACCCTTTGACCTCGGGCTTGACCTGGCCAGCACCAGCTCCATCGCCACGGCCGAGAGCGGCACGCAGACCCCCACCAGTGGCCCGGGCACCCCCTCGCCCCTGGAGAGCTTCAAGCCCTTCCCAGGGATGCGAGCACGCAAGAGCTCCAGCCTCTCAAACGTCCTGGATGAGAGCAGCTACCAGGACGCGCTGCCCAGCGACAATGTCTCCAACACCAGCAACCCCCAGGTGAGCCCCAAACCATCGTGCCCGCCACCCTGGGCCACTCTGGACACTGGACCTCTCACCCTTCCTCTCTGTTGACAGCAAACACCTGAGGAGGAGCTGTGCAACCTCTTGACCAACATTGTCTTCTCGGTGACCTGGCGTGGGGTGGAGGGCTGGGACGACGTGGCGTGGAGGGAACGCGGGCAGGTATTCTCCGTCCTCACCAAGCTGGGGACGGCGTGCGAGCTGGTGCGACCGCCCGATGAGATCAAACGCAGGTGAGTCCTACCCAGGTTCGGGTGGGTGCATCCCAAGGGAGGGCCACCCTACAGAGCCACTTGCTCTCCCACAGCCTCCTGGAGATGATGCTGGAGTCGGCGCTGACGGACCTGAAGGAGTCGGGGCCAGCTGCCCTGCCCGGTCTTACCCACAATGCCCTCAAGCTGCTGCGGCTGCTCCAGGACTTCTTGTTCTCTGAGGGACACAACAACCAGGCCCTGTGGAGTGAGAAGGTGGATGGGCACAAGTGGGGATTCCTGATGCCAAACCCAAGCTCTGAAACCTAATGCTAACCCCTAACCCCTGACGGTAGCCCTAACCCTAAACCCTGCCCCTAACTGCAGCCCTTGAACCTAACCTTAGAAAGTAACCTGTGCCTTAATCCTAAACCATAACTCTAAGCCATAGCCAGTAAATCAAATTCTAACCCTAAACCTTAGCCCTAGCCCTACGCCCTTGCCATAAACCCCAAGTCTAACCCTAAGCCTTAACCCTAACCCTGCACCTTTGCTCTGAAGCCCAATCCTATGCACTAGCCCTAACCCCTAATTCTAACCCTTAACTCCAATGCTACAACCTTACCATAAACCCAAATCCAATGCTCTAATCCTGTATGCTAAAATCTAATCCTAAACCCTAACTCATAACCTGTATATCTAACCCTAACCTTTGCTGTAAACTCTAACGCTGATCCTAAACCCTAACCCTAAACTTTAACCTTTAACCCTTACTGTAAATCCAATCTCCTAGCCCTAAACCATAACTCTAACTCCTAACCTGTAAATCTAACCGTACCTCCTAAATCCTAATCCTAAACCTTAACTCTACATCCTTGTCATAAACCCCAACCCTTAACCCCGATCTTAACCCTTAACGCTAACCCTACACCCTTATGTAAACCGAAATCCCAAACCCTAACCTTAACTCATAACCTGTAATCTAACTGTACCTCCTAAATCCAAATCCCAACCCTTAACCCTACATCCTTGCCGTAAACCTCAACCCTAATGCCAGTCCTATACCCTTGCCCTAGCCCTAACACTAACCCTACAACCTCACTGTAAACCTAACCCTATACACTAACCCTGTATGCTAAGATCTAACCCTAAACCCTATCCCTAACTCATAACCTGTAAATCTAACCCTAACCCTTGCTGTAAACCCTAACCCTGATCCTAAACCCTAACCCTAAACTTTAACCTTTAACCCTATACCCTTACTGTAAATCCAAAATCCTAGCCCTATACCCTAAACCATAACCCTAACTCATAACCATGCCTTCTAAATCCTAATCCTAAATGTTAACCCTATGTCTTTGCCATAAACCTCAGCTCTAACCCCAATCTCCACCCTCAACCCTAACCCTGCAACCTTATTGTAAACCAAAATCCTAGTCCTATACCCTAAACCCTAACCTTAACTCATAATTTATAAGTCTAACTGTACCTCTTAAATCCTAATCCTAAACCTTAACCCTACATTCTTGCTGTAAACCTCAACCCTAACCCCAATCCTATACCCTAGTACTAACCCCAGTCCTAACCCTTAACCCCCACCCTACACCCTTACCATAAACCCTTACCCTAAGCCCCAACCCATAACCCTCATACCAAACCGTAACTAGTTTGTCGTTAATGTTACGAGTTGGAGCTCTACCCTACCCCTAAACCCTAATCCTAACCCCTGCCCGTAACCCATAACCACGTCAAGCAGAGCCGAGGGTGGCTGGGTGATGGGGACAGACCTGGTGGCTTTGCGCCTGCCTGGCTGGAGAGGTGGTGGGTATGTGGCCAGGTAAGGGGCTCACTGTGCCCCCCCCAGATCTACGAGGGGGTGAGCAGTCTGCTGGACAAGCTGGGCGTCTGGTACCACCTGGCCAACGGCACCTCTGACCTCAAGGAGATGGCCCAGACGGGTCTACGCATCCTCGTAGGCTACATCATGCTGCAGGACCCCCAGGTGGGTCACCCTTCCCTGGGGTGAGACCCCCAGCCCGTGGGGCAGGGGCAGGTGGCCCCATCTGATGTCCCATGTCCCCCCTACAGCTGCACTCGCTGGCGTACGTGAAGCTGCACAGTCTGCTGCAGACCGCCTCGGCCCCCAAAAAGGATGAGGCTTGCTACCTGCTGGGCAAGCTAGAGACCCCGCTGCGACGCTCGCTGGATGCCAAGTCAGAGACCTTCTCCTGGTTGGTGCCCATCGTCCGTACGCTCATGGACCAGTGCTATGAGACCCTGCAGCTGCAGCTTTTCCTGCCCTCGCTGCCCCCCACCAATGGCAGCCCCACTTTCTATGAGGACTTCCAGCTCTTCTGCACCACCCCGGAGTGGAGGGCCTTCATCGAGAAGCACGTGGGTGCCGTGGGGCATGGGGTGGCATTGCTGTTGGGGGAACACCTTCCCAGGCTTAGAGATGGGTCCGTGCGGTGGTGGGGTCCCCATGTCACTACCAGGTTGGGACAGCCTTGCAGGGGTGACATCCAGGGCAGGGGTGATGGTTGATGGGCACCAAGTCCTGCAAACACCTCCCTTCTCGTCCTGGTTCTTTCGGTAGGTGCAGCCCACCATGGCCCAGTTTGAGATGGACACCTTCGCCAAGAGCCACGACCACATGTCCAATTTCTGGAACGCCTGCTACGATGCCATGATGAGCAGTTCCCAGCGGCGGGAGCAGGAGAAGGCAGCCAGCCGCAAGATGTTCCAGGTACTGCCTGCTCTTTGCCCCTGGGATGTCACCCTGGGGATGTCCAATACCTACAAGAAAGCTGGAGAGGGACTTTTTACAAGGGCATGTAGTGATAGGATGAACGATAACGGCTTTAAACTGACAGAGGGGACATTTAGATTAGATAGAAGGAAGAAATTCTCCCCTGTGAGGGTGGTGAGGCCCTGGCACAGGTTGCCCAGAGCAGCTGTGGCTGCCCCCTCCCTGGAAGGGTTCAAGGCCAGGTTGGACGGGGCTTTGGGCAACCTGGGCTAGTGGAAGATGTCCCTGTCCATGGCAGGGGGGTTGGACTAGATGATCTTTAAGGTCCTTTCCAACCGAAACCATTCTAGAATTATGTGATTCTATGTGCTCTTCGTCCTGGGGACATGCTTCTCACCCCAAGGATGTCATCCAAGGGACATGCTCCTTATCCTGAGGATGTCATCCTGGGGACATGGTCCTCGAGATGTGCACCTCACCCAGGGACATCATCCCAGGGTCATGGGGATGTGCTTGTCACCCCAAGGATATCATCCCAGGGACATGCTCCTCACCTTGGGGACATTAACCCTGGGGATGTGCTTTTCATCCTAGGGAGATCCTCCTCACTCTGGAGACATCATCCTCAGGATGTGCTCCTCATCCTGGAGACATCATTCTGGGGACATGTTCCTCATCCTGGGGACATCATCCCAGGGATGTCATCCCAGGGATGTCATTCCAGGGATGTGCTCCTTGCCCTGGGTACATGCTCCTCACCCCAGGGACATCACCCTGGGGACGTGCTCCTTGCCCCAGGGACATACTCCTCTTCCTGGGGATGTGCTCTTCATCCCGGGGATGTCATCCTGAGGACATGCTCCTTACCCTGGGGACATTGCCCTCAGGAAGTGCTCCTCATCCTGGGGACATTGTTCAGGGGATGTGCTCCTCATCCCAGGAACATCATCCTAGGAATGTGCTCCTCTCCCAGGGACATTGTTCCGGGGATGTGCTCCTCACCACAAGTGCATCATCCTGGGAACGTTCTCCTTGCCTTGGGGATGTCCCCCCGTAGACATGCTCCTCACCCTGGGGATGTCCCCAAGACCCAGCCCTGCTGTCACTTCACTCTCCTGCTCCCTTGGCAGGAGCTGGTACTGGAACCAGCGGCGAAGCGCTCTAAGGCAGAAAATGCCCGGCACACCAATGTGCTCAAGCAGGCCAACAACCACCATGGCACCGTGCTGAAGCAGTGGCGGTCCCTGTGCCGCCTCCTCACCTCGCCCCGCTCCGCCTGGGCTGACCGGTGAGCCCCCACCTCAGTCCCTGGGGAGGGGTGGCATGGCTGGGGGTCCCCAGGGTGCCTCACCCCTGCCTGCCCCTCAGGAACCCACCGGAGGTTCGCTGGAAGCTGTCGAGTGCTGAGACCTACTCCCGGATGAGGCTGAAGCTGGTGCCCAACCTGAATTTCGACCAACACTTGGAAGCCAGTGCCCTACGGGACAACCTGGGTGAGCTGATGAGAGGGGGGCACCCAGGGGTCCCCCCCATGCCGTGGGTGAGGGGCTGTCACCGATTGGATGCACATGGTGGGGTTGAGCTGGGAGCTGTCGTGTTGAGGTTGAGGGGTCGATGGGGGCCCTTCACAGGACTTGTCCCCCGGCTGTGGAGGGGCAGGAGGGCCTGCTGACCCCCTCCTCATTTCAGGAGCTGATCACCTCCACAACCCTGCCGAGTCCCTCCCACTCGCCATGGCCAAGGAGGCCAAGGTGAGTGAGCTGGAGGATGACCAACTGGCCGAGGAAGACCTCCCGGTCCTGGACAACCAGTGAGTGTCCCCATCCCCTGCCATGGCACTGGCTTGCCCAGGCTGGGGGTTTCATCACGGTTTCCTTGCTCCCCTGTGTCACCCAGGGCTGAGCCCAAGGAGCAGAACCAGCGGGAGAAGCTGGTGGTCTCAGAGGACTGTGAGCTCATCACAACGGTGGCCGTTGTCCCTGGCCGTCTGGAGGTGACAACCCAGCACGTCTACTTCTATGATGGCAGCAGTGAGAAGGAGGAGACGGAGGGAGGTAACGGCGTGTGCTCCTTGGGGGGGTCCCCGCAGCAAGGTGGGGTGAGGAATCCATCCTGTCTCTCTCAGAAGCCCATCACATTGGGTGCTGGTTGTTTTGGGGGTGGGCTCCTCCCAGCCCCAGAGTGATGCTGGCCCCCATCCCTGCCTCGGGAATGGGAGTCCAGGTGGATGATGACACCCACGGGGCTCTGTGCCCCCCCCCCAATCTTGTCAGGGATCGGCTATGACTTCAAGCGCCCCTTGTCCCACCTGCGTGAGGTCCACCTGCGCCGCTACAACCTGCGCCGCTCTGCGCTTGAGCTCTTCTTCATTGACCAGGCCAACTACTTCCTCAACTTCAAAAAAAAGGTGGTGGCACCCTTCCCACCCCACCCCAAACCCCTCCCGAGGCCACGGCACTGCCCAGTCTCCGGCCACTCCACGTCCTCCCCCCCTATCCTCCCAGGTGAGGAACAAGGTGTACTCCTGCATCCTTGGCCTGCGTCCTCCTGGCCAGATCTACTTCGGCAGCCGGTCGCCCCAAGAGCTGCTGAAAGCCTCAGGACTCACCCAGGTACCAGCCTCACCTTGCCCAGCCCCACCCCGTATCTCCCCTTCCTGGATGGCAAAGGGGAGGGTGCCAGCGTGGGATGGGGATGGCCATGGGTTGGGAATGGCCATGGGACCGGGGATGGCTGTGGGATGGCGATGGCCATGGGACCCAAGATGGCCATGGGACCAAGGATGGTCATGGGACCCAAGATGGCCATGGAACCAGGGATGGCCGTGGGGTTGGAACAGCCATGGGACTGGGGATGGCCATGGGACCAGGGATGGGCTTAAACCAGGGGTGGCCATGGAACCAGGGATGGCCACAGCATGGGGTGACCGTGGGACTGGGGATGGCCATAGGATGGGAACGGCCATGGGACCAGAGGTGGTCGTGGTGGGATGGGGATGACCGTGGGACCAGGGATTGCTGTGGTAGCAGGGATGGTCTGGGACCAGGGATGGCCATGGGATGGGCACAGCCATGGGGTGGGGGCGGTCTGCCCCACCTCCTGCCCCCCCCAGCCCCTATCAGCCACCCTCCCTTCGCTCCAGAAATGGGTCTTGCGGGAGATCTCCAACTTCGAGTACCTCATGCAGCTGAACACCATCGCGGGGCGCACCTACAACGACCTCTCCCAGTACCCTGTGGTGAGCCCTGCGTCCCCCCCTCCATCCCCGCAGTGAGCTCGTGCTCCCCCCAGCCTCACCCACCTTCTGCCCCCACCCAGTTCCCCTGGATCCTGCGGGATTATGTCTCGGAGACCCTTGACCTCACTGACCCAGCCGTGTTTCGGGACCTGTCCAAGCCCATCGGGGTGGCCAACGAGCGGCACGCCCGGGATGTGAAGGAGAAGTGAGTACCCCAAAAATGAGGGACAGGGGATGCGGGGAGTGCCTGGCTGGCTTCCAGTGGACCCCCCCCCTCCCAACCTCCCCCCCAGATACGAGAGCTTTGAGGACCCCACGGGCACCGTGGACAAGTTCCACTACGGCACGCACTACTCCAACGCGGCAGGCGTCATGCACTACCTGATCCGCACCGAGCCCTTCACCACCCTCCACATCCAGCTGCAGAGCGGCAGGTGGGTGCCCAGCGGGTGCACCCCAGGGAGGGGACACCAGGGGGGGACAAAGGGGCTCCAACCGGGTGTCCTGTGCCACCAGGTTTGACTGCTCGGACCGGCAGTTCCACTCCGTGCCAGCAGCGTGGCAAGCCCGCATGGAGAACCCCGTGGACGTCAAGGAGCTCATCCCTGAGTTCTTCTACTTCCCCGAGTTCCTGGAGAACCAGAATGGTAAGGGGCACCCGTCATCCCCACCACAGGGACAGCACCCGTGGCAGCACGGCATGTCCCTCACCCCCTGCCTGCGCTGCCTGCAGGCTTCGACCTGGGCTGCCTGCAGCTCTCCAATGAGAAGGTGGGCGACGTGGTGCTGCCCCGGTGGGCACGTTCCCGCGAGGACTTCATCTACCAGCACCGCAAAGCTCTGGTGAGATGGTGGAGCTCACCCCGACCTCTCCTCAGCTCCCACCCCTGGGGGCATCGTTACAGGGTGGGGGTGGGCATTGCCAGCCCACCCTAACGCCCCATCCTTGGACAGGAGTCAGAGTACGTCTCAGCCCACCTCCATGAGTGGATCGACCTCATTTTCGGGTACAAGCAGCGAGGCCCTGCCGCCGTGGAGGCCCTCAACGTCTTCTACTATTGCACCTATGAGGGTGAGCCGTGGGGCAGGGAGGTGGGGGGGCACCTGCCAGGTGGCCCTCCATGACCACCCTCATCCCCAGGAGCCGTTGACCTGGACGCCATCGCTGATGAGACACAGAGGAAGGCTCTGGAGGGCATCATCAGCAACTTTGGGCAGACGCCCTGCCAGCTGCTCAAGGTAGCTCATAGCCCCACCCCAAAAAAATAGCCCCTTTGAAGGGGCCACCCCCCTTCTCAGGGGTTCCCTCACCCCCCCAGGAACCCCATCCTGCGCGGCTGTCAGCGGAGAGCGCTGCCCGGAGGCTGGCCCGCCTTGACACCCGCTCACCCAACGTCTTTGAGAACCTGGACCAGCTCAAGTCCTTCTTTGTGGAGGTGAGGGCAACCCCAGGGGGGTCCCTGGCCAGGACTGGGGGTGGTGATGGTGCCCAGGAGGGTACTCACCAGTTGCTGTCTCCCCGCAGGGCATCAGCGATGGGGTGGCGCTGGTGCAAGCCGTGGTCCCCAAGAACCAGGCGCATTCCTTCATCACTCAGGGATCACCCGACGTCCTGGTGAGTGGAAGGAAACTGAGGCATGGGTGCGTGCTGCTAGCCCAGGGCAACCAGGACCACACCCCAGGAGGGCTCCAGTGGTGGGAGCCATGTCACCTCCATCTCCATCTCTGCCCAGGTCACCGTGAGTGCCAACGGCTTGCTGGGGACCCATAACTGGTTGCCCTACGACAAGAACATCTCCAACTACTTCAGCTTCACCAAAGACCCCACCGTCTCCAACACGAAGTGAGTTGGGCACATGGACCCCAGGGAAGGTCCCCGGAGGTGCCACCAGCCCACCCGTGGCTCTGCCACCACCCCATGTCCCTCCCCACCAGGACCCAGCGCTTCCTGCAGGGCCCCTTCGCCCCCGGTGCAGACCTCTGCTCCCGGACGCTGGCTGTGTCCCCCGATGGGAAGCTGCTCTTCAGCGGGGGACACTGGGACAACAGCCTCCGTGTCACCTCGCTGGCCAAAGGGAAGGTCGTTGGGCACATCACCCGGCACATAGGTACGTCCTCCAACAATGATGAAGGTCCAATGGTGCCCCGATGGGTTTGTAGGGCCATGGGGGGATGCAGGGGACACATGGGAGACATCCCCTGCCTGCTCATCTTCTGGGGACAGTCCAGGCTCCATCCCAGAACCAGGGTGGGGTTAGGATTAGCAGCATCTCCACACCCCAAAACACATCTTGGTGCCATCCTGTGGGGTTGGGGTGCTGAGCGTGATGGTACAGGACCTCATGGTTTCCCTCTGGGTGTCACAGATGTTGTCACCTGCCTGGCACTTGACCTCTGCGGCATCTACCTCATTTCTGGGTCCCGGGACACCACCTGCATGGTGTGGCAGGTCCTACAGCAGGTAGGGGGTTGACCCTTACCCCACGCTCCAGCCAGGACAAGCTCATGGTGGGCGCTGCCACCAGGTCACTGAGATCCCCGTGTCCCCAACTCCAGGGTGGGTTTTCCAGCGGCTTGGCTCCCAAACCCGTCCAGGTCCTGTACGGCCACGACGCCGAGGTGACGTGCGTGGCCATCAGCACAGAGCTGGACATGGCGGTGTCGGGGTCCAAGGTGAGTTGGGGTGGTAGGGTGGGCGGCGGGGTGGGCAGTGCCACCGTCATCACCCTGCATCCCCTTCCTCCCATAGGATGGCACCATCATCACCCACACCATCCGCCGGGGTCTCTTCATCCGGTCCCTGCGGCCACCTGGCGAGAGCTCGCCACCCGCCATCCTCTCCCACCTGGCCGTGGGGCCGGAGGGGCAGGTGGTTGCCCAAACCACGGTGGGTCAACGAGCCTGCTTGAAGGTATGGCCAGGCGTGTCCCCGTGTCGTCCTCCTCGTCGCTGTCAGCGCGTGTGTTGCCCCCTCTTCCCTCTGTCTTGCAGGACAGGTTTGCGTTGCACCTCTACTCGGTGAACGGGAAGCACCTCTCCTCCGTCCCGCTGGACGAGGAGGTGACGGCCATGTGCTTGACGGAGGACTTCGTGGTGCTGGGGACTATGCAGTGTGGGCTGGAGATCCGTGACCTCCAGAGGTGAGGGCTACCACCCACCTCGTCCCACCCCAACCACCCCTTTGGGGTGCCCAGGGGGGCTCAAGGGGTCCCCTCCCACTGCTCGTCTCCTCCCAGCCTCAGGGCGGCCGTGCCCCCCGTGCCCATGCGGGTGCCCGTCCACAGCGTGTCCATCACCAAGGAGAAGAGTCACATCTTGGTGGGGTTGGAGGATGGCAAGCTCATCGTGGTGGGGGCCGGGCAGCCCGCTGAGGTGAGCGTGGACCCCACCTCAGGTTGGGGGGGTGCTGGGAGGGGTTGTGCCTCAGTGTCCTCTGGGCTGGGGATCTCTCCCTGTCCTCCTTGCTCTGGGGAGCTGGTGGGGGAAGAGGTGGCGGAGATAAGGGGAAGGGGATGGAAGTGGGGATGAAGATGGGAATGGAGGTGGGTGGTGATGAGGAACGGGTTGGAGAAGGGATGGGGATAGGGATTTGGAAGGGGAAGGGGATGAGTGTGGGTGGAGCAAAGGACGGGGTTGAGAAGGGGATGTGTGACGGGGAAGGGGCTGGAGGTGATGGGTGTTTGGAAGGGGATGGGGATGGAGAGGGGGATGAAGATGGGAGTGGAGAAGCAGATGGACGTTTGGGAGGTGATGGGGGTGGAGAAGGGGGTCAGGATGGGGATGGAGAGGGGGATGAAGGTGGGAGTGGAGAAGGGGATGGGTATTTGGGATGTGATGGGGATGAAGGGGGTGAGGATGGGGATGGACATTTGAGAGGTGATGGGGTGGAGAAGGGGAGGAGGATGGGGATGATGGAGAAGGGAATGAGGATGGGGGTGGAGAAGGAGATGGACATTTGGGAGGTGATGGGGATGAGGGTGGGGATGAAGCAGGATGAGGAAGGGGATGAAGAAGAGGATGGTCATTTGGGAGGTGATGAGGATGAAGAAGGATGAGGATGGGGATGAAGAAGAGGGTGGACATTTGGGAGGTGATGGGGATGAAGGAGGATGGGGATGGGGATGGAGAAGAGGATGGACATTTGGGAGGTGATGGGGATGAAGAAGGATGGGGATGAAGAAAGGGATGAGGATGGGGATGGAGAAGAGGATGGACATTTGGGAGGTGATGGGGATGAAGGAGGATGGGGATGGGGATGGAGAAGAGGATGGACATTTGGGAGGTGATGGGGATGAAGAAGGATGGGGATGGGGATGGAGAAGGATGAGGATGGGGATAAAGAAGAGGGTGGACATTTGGGAGGTGACGGGGATGAAGGAGGATGGGGATGAAGAAAGGGATGGGGATGGGGATGGAGAAGAGGATGGACATTTGGGGGAGGATGGGGATGAAGAAGGATGAGGATGGGGATGGAGAAGAGGATGGACATTTGGGAGGTGATGGGGTGGAGAAAGGGGTGAGGATGGGGATGAAGAAGGGAAGGGGGATGGAGCCTCCTCTGGAAGGGCGTGAGGAAGGGGATGGGGGTAGCTGAAGGGGCTGGGGAGGGGTGAGGGGCTGTAGAGGACAGGGACAGGGGCGTCGGGTGGGTGCTGACCCCCATCCTGCAGGTGCGGCCGGGCCACTTCCACCGGCGGCTGTGGCGCTCCACGCGCCGCATCTCCCAGGTCTCGGCCGGCGAGACAGAGTACAACCCCGCCGAGGGCAAGTCCTAGACGGCACCCCCCCACCTCCCACCACTGCCCCCCCGGGGAGACCGGGGGGACCCCTGTGCCCCCCAAAGCTGGGGGGGGGGGTGTGGGGAGCGGAGAGCCCTGTGCTGCCCGCTCAGCCCATCGCCCGTGGCCTTATCCAGCCCCCCGGGGGGGGGGGGTGTGCAGCATTGCCACCCCCCACCCCGATTTTAGGGGGACGCGTCCCCCCGTCCTGCGGAGGGACGGGGGAGAGGAGGAGGCGGGGGCCCCTCGCTGGGTAGGGGGGTGCCATGTCCCCCCCCGCCGTGCCCGCTGGCCAGGAGCCGGCTGGTGTGTCCCCCCTCCCCGCATTTTTTTTTTTTCTATCCATTTATAGATCTTTTACAGAAAAAAAATACTAATATATCTATGGGAAATAAAGGTGTGCAGTCTGCCCCGCGCCGCGGGGGGGGGTGACACCCCCTCTCCAGTGGCCCCACTATGGCAGGACCGGGCCACCATGGGCCACACGTGTCACGAGTTGGGGGGGGCTCGGAGGCTGTGTACCCATGTGTCGTGAGCATGGGGGGGCTCAGCAGCTGTACACACACGTGTCATGAGTGTGGGGGGGTCTCAGCAGCTGTACACACGTGTCATGAGCGTGGGGGGGTCTCAGCAGCTGTACACACGTGTCACGAGCGTGGGGGGGTCTCAGCAGCTGTACACACACGTGTCACGAGCGTGGGGGGGTCTCAGCAGCTGTACACACACGTGTCACGAGCGTGGGGGGTCTCAGCAGCTGTACACACGTGTCACGAGCGTGGGGGGTCTCAGCAGCTGTACACACGTGTCACGAGCGTGGGGGGGTCTCAGCAGCTGTACACACACGTGTCACGAGCGTGGGGGGGTCTCAGCAGCTGTACACACACGTGTCACGAGCGTGGGGGGTCTCAGCAGCTGTACACACGTGTCACGAGCGTGGGGGGGTCTCAGCAGCTGTACACACACGTGTCACGAGCGTGGGGGGTCTCAGCAGCTGTACACACGTGTCACGAGCATGGGGGGTCTCAGCAGCTGTACACATGTGTCATGAGTGTGGGGGGTCTCAGCAGCTGCACACATGTGTCATGAGTGTGGGGGGGTCTCAGCAGCTGTACACACACATGTCATGAGCGTGGGGAGTCTCAGCAGCTGTACACATGTGTCATGAGTGTGGGGGGTTCTCAGCAGCTGTACACATGTGTCATGAGTGTGGGGGGTCTCAGCAGCTGTACACACGTGTCATGAGTGTGGGGGGGTCTCAGCAGCTGTACACACGTGTCATGAGTGTGGGGGGGTCTCAGCAGCTGTACACACACGTGTCACGAGCGTGGGGGGGTCTCAGCAGCTGTACACACACGTGTCACGAGCGTGGGGGGGTCTCAGCAGCTGTACACACACGTGTCACGAGCGTGGGGGGTCTCAGCAGCTGTACACACGTGTCACGAGCGTGGGGGGTCTCAGCAGCTGTACACATGTGTCATGAGTGTGGGGGGTCTCAGCAGCTGCACACATGTGTCATGAGTGTGGGGGGGTCTCAGCAGCTGTACACACACATGTCATGAGCGTGGGGAGTCTCAGCAGCTGTACACATGTGTCATGAGTGTGGGGGGTTCTCAGCAGCTGTACACATGTGTCATGAGTGTGGGGGGTCTCAGCAGCTGTACACACGTGTCATGAGTGTGGGGGGTCTCAGCAGCTGTACACACGTGTCATGAGTGTGGGGGGGTCTCAGCAGCTGTACACACGTGTCATGAGTGTGGGGGGGTCTCAGCAGCTGTACACACACGTGTCATGAGTGTGGGGGGTCTCAGCAGCTGTACACACGTGTCACGAGCGTGGGGCGGTCTCAGCAGCTGTACACATGTGTCACGAGCGTGGGGGGTCTCAGTAGCTGTGTACCCAGATGTTATGCAGGTGGGATGTCTCAGGAGCCTTGCACCCACGTGTCACGAGCATGGGGGGGTCTCAGCAGCTGTACACACATGTGTCACGAGCATGGGGGGTCTCAGCAGCTGTACACACACGTGTCACGAGCATGGGGGGTCTCAGCAGCCGTGCAGCCACGTGTCACGAGCCGGGGGGGGTGTCTCAGCGGCTGCACACCGCTGTGTCACGAGCTCGGGGCGGCTGGGCTCTCGCAGCCGTGTACGCACGTGTCACGAGCACGTGCGGCCTCAGCCACCCCGTGGCCGCGTGTCATGAACGTGCCAGGTCTCAGCAGCCGCACACCCACGTGTCACGAGCACGGGGCGGGGGGGGGGGGGATCTCAGCAGCCCCGCGCACACGTAGCACGAGCATGCCAGGTCTCAGCCGTCCGTCCTCGCCTGCCCACGGGCACGGGGCTCTGTAGCCGGTCGCTGTCCCCAGGGAGCTGGCAGGCTGTCCCTGTGCTGTCCCCGGGGAGGCTGAGTGTCCCTGGCCGCGGCGCCCGTGTCCTCCTCTGCCCCTGCCACCCCCGGGGGGGGCCCCACGGCTGGCAGCGACCTCTGTCCCCAGCCAAGGCTGGCTGCGGGTGCCCACGGCGTCACGTGCAGCGGGCACCGGCGGGGCCACCACAGCCGAGCCGGGAGCAGCCGCGGCGCCAGACGGAGCGATGGCCGGCCGGCCGGACAGACGGATGGACAGGTGGGCAGGGGGAGGGCTGGGGGGCTCAGGGGGCCAGCGGGACCTTCACCCCGGACAGCCTTGAGGTGGGTGCCCCGGGTGTTGGTAGGGACACCAAAGTCCCGCTGCCGGAGGACCTGGGTGTCCCCGTCCCACCTGGGCCTGGACAAGTGGCCCTGTCCCCGTGCCCTGGGCCCAGGTAGCCCAGTCCCACGTGGCCCAGTTCCATGTTTCCCAGTTTCCAGTATCCCTGTCCCAAGGATTCCTGTCCTAGGTGTCCCTGTTCCCAGTATCCCTATCCCAGGTGTCCCAGTCCCCAGTTTCCCATCCCCACAGGTCCCAGGCCCAAGTGTCCCTGTCCCAGGTGTCCCAGTCCCATGTGTCCCCATTCCAGGTGTGCCCATCCCCTGTGTCCCATCCCCATGGGGGCTCAGGGTCCCTGTCCCAGGTGTCCTTGCCCTATGCGTCCCAACCCCAAGTGTCCCTGTCCCATATATCCCAGTCTCAGGGGTCCCTGTCCCAGGTTTCCCAGTCCCATATGTCCCAGTCCCGAGTTTCCCTGTCCCAGGTTTCCCAGTCCCGCTTGTCCCTGTTCCCAGTGCCCCTGTCTGAGGTGACCCAGGTGTCCCACTCCCATTTCCCAGTCCCATATGTCCCAGTGTCCAGCTGAGACTGAGGAAACCCCCCGGGTTTGTGCCCCCCCCCCGCAATGGGGCTGCCCCAGCACTGCCCCCACCCAAACCACCTCTCAGTGCTGGGTCCCATAGGGGGGGCTCAGCCCACTGACCCCCAGCCCCTAATCCCCATCCAGGGGTCAGGGACCCACAGGAGCCACCTTGGTGGCCACAGTGGCAGCGTGGGTGCTGTATTTTTTTTTGGGGGGGGGTGTTGCACAGTGGGTACAAGTTTGGGAGGGGCAGTGGGTGCAGGATGGCTGCGGGGCTGGGTGTGGGGCTGGGGGGGAGCCTGCCCTGCCCCCTCCCCGCAGCACCAGCATGTGGCTGGGAGCCCCCCTGGAGCAGTTGCCCACACCCGGCGCTGACCCTGGACCAGGCGACTGTGCGGCCGCAAGACACCACGAACCCGAGAACGCATGCGGGAGCGCTGCCGGGCCATCGGCCTCCGCCTGCGCCCCCACGTCAAAACTCACAAGACTCTGTGAGTGGCCCCCAGCATCCCCCCCCCCCCCAACATCCCCCTCCCCATCCTCCCAGCAACACCCCAGCATCCCCCTGGCGTCTCCCCATCCTCCCCCACAACAGCCCCTCAGTACCCCCTCCAGCATTCCCTCCGCTTTCCCCACCAGCATCTCCCCTCCAACATCCTCCCAGCATCCCCCATCCTCCCCTCCCCCCCCCCCCCAGCCCCCCCTCAACTGCCCCCCCAGCATCCTCCAGTGTTCCCCCCACCTCCCCCCAAAGCACCCCCACACCTTCTACGCCAGCAGCCTCCCAGTGTTCCTCCCAGCATCGCCTCATCCTCCCACTCAGCACCCCACCTTCCCCCCCAGCATCCCCCAATCCTCCCCAGCACCTCCCACCCTCCTCCCACCCATCATATCCCAATCACCCCCCCACTTTCCCCTCCCAGCACCCCCTTAGCGCCCCCACCAATCACACCCCCCCCCTCCCTCCCCAGTGAAGGTGCCGAGCTGGCGACGGGTGGTACCCGCCGGGGCATCGTGGTCTCCACCTTGGCCGAAGCTCATTTTTTCGCGGCGGGGGGGTTCGATGACATCCTCTACGCCTACCCGCTGCCGGGGGGCGGCTGGAGGAGTGCGCGGCCCTGGCCCAGCGCCTCCAAACCTTCCAGCTCCTCCTCGACACCCCCCAGGCCTTGGCCCTCCTGCGCCAGCGCCCGCTGGCCGATGGCAAGCGCTGGCTCGTCTGGCTCAAGCTCGACTGCGGCAATGGCAGGGGTAGGTGGCCCCCCCCCAGCCCCAAAAGTAGCCCCCTTAAATCCCACCATCACATGGAGTGCTGCGGGGGGGGGGGGGGGATTGCAGCGATCACGAATCCTCTCAGGGTGTTTTCACCCACCCCCAGGATGCTCAAGGGGGTTGGATGGTCCGTGTCCCCCCCCAGTCCCATCAGCTCAACCCCCCCCCCAAAAAAAACCCAGATTATTCAAGGATGCTCCTTGCCCCACTGACCTCAAGCCCCCAGAACTACCAGCTCAACCAGGATGGGGCATTTAAGCCCCCCGCCCCCCCCCCCCAAACTCATTCCTCAAGGATGCTCCATGGGGAGGGATGCCCCATGTCCCTTCAAGCCCCCAGCCCCACAAGCTCAACCAGGGTGGGGTATTTAAGCCCCCCCCCCCCATTCTTCAAGAATGCTCCATGGGGCAGAGGTGCCCCATAAGCCCCCCCAGCCCCCATAACAGGCTCCCACCCCCCCTCTCCAAACCCCGTTTTCACCCACCCACCCCCAGGGTGTTCCATGGGGGGGGTGGGTGATGCCCCATGTGTGTGTGTGTCCCCAACCCCAATCTCCCATCGCCACCATCTCGCCCAACACGGGGCATCAAATCCCCCCCCCCAAGCCCCCCCCAAGCCCCCCCCAAGCCCAGCTGGACCCTCCTCCTGGCCGGCAGCCGGCGTGCGGCCCACGGACCCCAGCGCCTTGTCCCTGGCCCGGGCCATCGCCGAGGAGGCCCCGGAGGAGGTGACACTGGTGGGGGTCTACGCTCACTGCGGGGACACCTACGGCTGCCGCGACGTCCCGGCCATCCAAGCCATCGCCCGGGCCACCACCTCCGCCGTGCTGGACTTCGTCACCGCGTGAGTGTCCCCAAATCAGGGACGGGCAGAGTTAAGGGCATTTGGGGGGGAAGGGGGCTGGGGGGGGGGGGGGGGGGGGGGGGTTGTTCCACCATGGGGAGTGTTTGTGTGTGTCCCCCACCCCATAAAACCCCAGCGGCTGGTTGTAAATGCAAATCACCCCCATAAAAGGGGGCCCTACAAAGCCCCCCCGGGGAGCTGGAGGAGCTTTGATGTGGCTTTGGTGGCGGGTTGTGACCTGTGTCATTGTGTGTGTGTGTGTGGTGTGTGTCCCCCATCAGCTTGTCACCCTTTTGTCCCAGCGGGGTTTTGCATCCTGGAGGGAATTGCTGCCGGATGGCTCCTGCTGGGATGGGGGGGGGGGGGGTGGGGACCTCCACTCTGGGCCCCCCACGCACAGGGACGTGCTCCCCTGGGGACACGTCCTGGGGGTCTCCGGTCCCAGCCCAGCCGGTTGTGGCATCATTTTGCAGTGGGGAAACTGAGGCACGTGGGGAAACGTGCTGCCCCCCCAGCTCCCCTCACCAAAGTTGGGGGGCTGCTCTTCCCCCACACCCCCCCCCCCGATGTGCCCCACGGTCCCAGAGGGGCCAGGGAGAGCGGGGAAAGGGTGCAACCACCCCCCAGTTGCCAACATGACATTTAAATATGTTGGGGAGGGGGGGGGTGACACATCTGAGCTGCTTGGGCACATCTGGGAAGGTTTGGGGCACATCTGGGGGTGCCCTGGAACATCGGGGAGGTCCCCAGCACAGCTGGGGCTGATCCCGAGCACATCTGGTGGGTGCTTTGGCACATCTGGGGGCACCCAGGAGCATCTGGGAGGGGTCCCAGACATATCTGGGGGTGATCTGGCATACTTGGGGGGGGGGGGGGCCTCGAGCACATCTGCGGGCTCCGGTGCACATCTGTGGGTGCTCTGATACCTCAGGGGGGGCACTGGAACATCTGGGAAGATAATAGAGGTGGATCTTGGGCATATCCGGGGGCTCCTGAGCACATCTGGGAGCGCCTTGACACATCTGGGGTGCTCTGGCATACCTGGGGGGGGGGGATCCTAGGCCCATCTTGGGGCATCTCTGGCACATCTGGGGATGTCCTGGTACATCTGAGGGGAGTCCCAGGCAGAGTCCCAGGTCCCAGGCACATCTGGGGAGTGCTCTGGCAGCTCTGGAGGGGCCCCCCATGCACATCTGGATAGATCTCTGGCACATCTGGGGCCTCCTGGGCACAATTGGTGGCACTCTGGCACATCTTGGGGGGTCTCCAGCACACCCAGGGGATGCTGTGGCCCATCTGTGGGCTCCAAGACACATTTGGGAGTGCTTAAAAACATCTGGGGGGGTCTCCAGCTCATACGGGTGGTTCTCTGACACATCTGGGGGTGCTTGGGTGCAGCTGGGGGTGGTCCCTGGCACGTTGTGGGAGGGGGTGCTCTGGCATATCCGGGGGGGGGGGGCGACCTGCCTTGAGTGTTTGGGGGGGGCTCTCTATTGCATCCCTCTGGCACATCTGGATGGCTGCCTTGAAATTTTTGGGGGGGTCCCTGGCAATTCTGGGACTCCCCGAGGCGTCACCACCTCCGGGCGCATCCCTGTGGGTGATGGCCCCATCTCCAGTCCTGCTCCCCGCCGTGCCCAGGGGCGAGGGACCCACCTCTGCTCCCTCTCCCACGGGGCCTGGGGGTGCTGTTCCCCCCCCGCCGCGGCCATGCCCCCACCACTCAGATGGTCCCGCAGGCTGCGGCAGGCGGGGGTGCCGTGTCCCCAGGCCAGCATCGGCTCCACGCCGTCCTGTAGCCACCCGGTGCCGGAGATGGCCCAGCTCACCGAGCTCCACCCGGGCAACTACCTCTTCTACGGTGAGCATGTCGGGACCCCCCCTCCCCAATCCTGGTGTGACCCCCCCAAAGGTGGGACGCACCCCAAGCTGAGCTGGCCACCCTCTTCTCCCAGACCTTCAGCAGACCCTGCTGGGCTCCTGCCAGCCGGAGGAGGTGGCCATCCGTGTCCTCACCAGGGTCATCGGTCACTACCCCCACCGCAACCAGCTGCTGGTGGACTGCGGCTGGGCCGCCCTCAGCCTCCACGGCCGTGACCAGGTGCCCACGGGCTGCGCCGCCATCGAGGGGCACCCCCAGCTCAGGTGAGTGCCGGGAGGGGCTGGGGACACGCGCGCATGGGGTGGGGACATGATGGCGGGGGTGTGTGTGTCCCCACCGCAGGCTGGTGGGGCTGACGCAGGAGCACGGGCAGGTGGAAGCCGTCGATGGCCGGTTGGATTTCGAGCGCTTCCCCTTGGGCAGCACCCTGGCTCTCATCCCCTTCCATGTGAGTACACGCCCCGACACGCCCCGACACGCTCCGACACGCCCCGACACGCCTGGCTCAGCACCCCGACCCGCCCGCCGCAGGCCTGCGCCACTGCCGCCATGCACCCCGTCTACTACGTCCACGCCGAGGGGAAGGTGGTGGAGCTCTGGCACCCCGTCCGTGGCTGGTAGCGAGGAGAGGGGGGAGCCGCCGGGGCGCTGCGCCCACGCTGGGGCGCTGCACCCACACCAAGACCCCGCACCCACGCCAAGACGTTGCACCCGCGCCGGGGTGCTGCACCCACGCCGAGGGCCTGTGTCTGCACCCAGGTCTTGCACCCGTGCCAAGACCCTGCACCCACTCCAGCGGCCTGCACCCGCGCCGAGGCCTTGCACCCGTGCCGGAGTGCTGCACCCACAGCGGGGTGCTGGCACCCACGTCAGGGTCCTGCACCCACGCCCAGACTGTGCACCCGTGCTGGGGTCCTGCACCCGTGCTGAGGCTGTGCACCCAAGCCAGGGTGCTGCACCCACGCCGAAACCCTGCACCCATCGTCCCGCATTCGTGCTGAGACCCTGCACCCACGCTGGGACCCTGCACCCACAGCGGGGTGCTGCACCCCGCCCATACCGGGGTCAATAAAGCTGCTTCTCCCACTGCCAGAGAGTTTCGCCGCCGGGGCAGGGAGGGGCCAGGTCGTGGGGAGGTGGCGGGGTGGGGGTCCCAGCGGGATCGGGCCCAGTTCGGACCAGTCCAGTCCCAATGGGGCCGGTGGCCACCGGGCTGAGCCGGGAGCGGGGCTCGAACCCGCGGTCCAGACGAAGCGGACCCGAGCCCCGCCGAGCCGCGGGGGGGGGGCGGGGCTTATCGCGGAGCCACGCCCCTCCCCGATGCTCGCAGCCAATGGCGGAGCGCCCCGCCCGGCCCGGTCCGGGGCTGAGCCGCGCCCAGCCAAGCCCCGCCCAGCCGAGCCCAGCCCAGCCGGAGCGGAGCGAGCGGAGCGGAGCGGATCGGCTGGGCTGGGCTCTGCTGGGCTCGGCTCGGCTCGGCTGGGCTCGGCTCGGCTCAGCTCTGCTGGGCTCGGCTCTGCTGGGCTGGGCTGGGCTCGGAGCGAGCGGGTCCCGGGGCCGGGCCCGGGTCTCCGCGATGCGGCCGGTGCTGCTGCTGCTGCTGCTGCCGGTGCTGCCGGTGCGGGCGGGACCGGGGGGGCCGGGAGGGGCCGGGGATGGGCACCGGGACGGGACCGGCCGGGCCGGGGCTCCCCGCTGCCCCCCCGGGACCCGCCGGGCCGCCCCTCCCCAGGGCTGCCCCGGTTCACCTCACGGCTTGGGTCGGATTCCGCTTTGGTTTGGTTTATTTTGCTTGGGTTTATTTTGGTTTGGCTTCTTTTGTCTTATTTAACTTAGTTTAGTTTAGTTTCTTTCCTTCCATTTAATTTTAATTTATTTTTATTTTACTTTATTTCATTTATTTTTATTTTACTTTATCTCATTTATTTTTATTTTACTTTATTTCATTTATTTTTATTTTACTTTATCTCATTTATTTTTATTTTACTTTATCTCATTTATTTTTATTTTACTTTCATATTTTTTCACTTTATTTCATTTCATTGATTTTTATTTTACTTTATTTCATTTAATTTATTTTTATTTTACTTTATTTCATTTGTTTTTATTTTATTTTACTTTATTTCATATTTTTTCACTTCATTTATTTTTATTTTACTTTCATTTCATTGATTTTTATTTTATTTTATTTATTTTCTTTTACTTTATTTCCCATCTTCTCACTTTATTTCCCTCCATTTAATTTAATTTTGGTTCGTTTTCTTTCTTTTGATTTAATTTCAATCTATTTTATCTCATGTTTATCTTTGATTATTCACTTTTTTTTTTTATTTGATTTTTCCAATTTTATTTATTTTAGTTATTTAGTTGGTTTTTTGGATGGGTGGGTGGGTTTTTTTATTCATTACTCTTTCAGCCCACTCTATTATCCTCCCCCCCCCCCCCCCCCCCCCACTGGGTGCTCCGGGACCCCAAACCAGCCCCCGCTATGGGGTGGGGGGGGGCAGAGCGGGGGTTTGGGGGAGGCAGCTGGGGGTCCTGGCGTGTCCCCCCCCCCCTCCCAAGGACAGAACCCAGGGGACCCTGAGGCAGGACCCCTCTGTCCCGCAGGTGCCGGGGCGCGGGGGGGGGTGCGAGAGCGGGAGAACGACAGCGTCGGGGGGGTGCTGCACCCCCTGCCCCCCCGGCTTCGGCGTCACCGAGCCCTGTGGCCACGCCGACACGCGCTGCCAGCCCTGCACCCACAGTAAGTACCCCCCCCTCACCCCCACCCCCCCCCCCCCCAGCACCCCCAGCACCCCCAGCACCCACCGCCCCCCCCGCAGACCGGACCTTCTCGGCGGTGAGCAGCGCGGAGGAGCCCTGCCAGCCCTGCACCCCCTGCCCGCTCCTGCCCGCCCGCGCCTGCACCCCCACCCGCGACACCCTCTGCACCCGTGAGTGACACCCAGCGGGACACCCCTGTCACCCCCCCTCCCCACCCAGGGGCGGGGGAGGGAGCCTCATTGGGAGGGGGGGGGGACACAGAAAATTGGGACACCCCCCCCCCCCCGATATCCTTGGGGTCACCCCACAACGCAAAGGGAAACTGGGAGGGGGGGGGGGACACTGGAGCTCGCCTAAGTGTTGGGGGGGGGTCGCCATCCCCTAGACGAGGACCTGGAGCCGGTGACGGGGGGGCCCTCTCCCGCCACCCCCGAGTTCACGCCGCCGCTGCCCGAGGCCGCGGGCAAGGACATCATCCCCGTGTACTGCTCCCTCCTGGGCGCCGTGGTGGTGGGACTCCTCGCCTACGTGGCCTTCAAGTGGTAGGTTTTGGGGAGGGGACACAAGGTGGGGGACACGGTGAGGGGGTACAGGATGTCCTGGGTGACCCCCCCACCCACCCCGCCCTGGGCAGCTGGCACACGTGCAGGCAGAAGCAGCAGCTGGCCAAGGCGCGGGCAGGGGACTTGGGGACGTCACCCGAGGGGGAGAAGCTGCACAGTGACAGCGGGGTCTTCCTCGACACCCACAGCCTGCAGGACCCCCACCAGCCCGGCAAGGGTGAGCACCCACCACCCAGCGATGGGTTTTGAGGGGGCGGGGTGACATCCGGGAGGTTTTTGTCCCCTGCTGCCATCAGGGTGGGGTTGGGCAGCACCCACGTTCATGGGGGGGGGGGTGTCGGGGTGCGACCGTACCTTGGGGAGCATCTGGATGGGGTTGGGGTGCCCTAGGGAGCACCCGCATGGGTTTGGGGTGCCCCCATGGCCTGCGGAGCGCACATAGGGGGGTGGGGGACACCCCCTGGGAGCATGCGGACGCGTTGTGGGAGCATCCCGACCTTGGGTGGGGTTGGGAAGCACCCAGAGAGCACCTAGATGGGTGTCAGGGAGCACCCGTACTTTGGGGAGAATCTGCGCGGGTTTGGGCAGCACCCGTGCACCAAGGAGCACCCAAATGGGGTCAGGGAGCACCCATGCCCCAGGGAGAACCCAAAGAGTGAGCACCCAGATGGGGTTGGGGAGCACCCATACCCTGGGGAGCACCCAAACAGGGTTGGGAGCACCCATACTGTAGGTAGCACCCAAGTGGGGGTCAGGGAGCACCTGGACGGGGTTGGAGAGCACCCATGCCCCAGATAGCACCCAAAGGGGGTTGGGGAGCACCCATACCCCAGATAGCACCCAAAGGGGGTTGGGGAGCACCCATACCCCAGATAGCACCCAAACGGGGTTGGGGAGCACCCATACCCCAGATAGCACCCAAACGGGGTTGGGGAGCACCCATACCCCAGATAGCACCCAAACGGGGTTGGGGAGCACCCATACCCCAGATAGCACCCAAACGGGGTTGGGGAGCACCCATACCCCGGATAGCACCCAAAGGGGGTTGGGGAGCACCCATACCCCAGATAGCACCCAAACGGGGTTGGGGAGCACCCATACCCCGGATAGCACCCAAACGGGGTTGGGGAGCACCCATACCCCAGATAGCACCCAAACGGGGTTGGGGAGCACCCATACCCCAGATAGCACCCAAACGGGGTTGGGGAGCACCCATACCCCAGACAGCACCCAAACGGGGTTGGGGAGCACCCATACCCCGGATGGCACCCAAACGGGGTTGGGGAGCACCCATACCCCGGATGGCACCCAAAGGGGGTTGGGGAGCACCCATACCCTGGATAGCACCCAAACGGGGTTGGGGAGCACCCATACCCCAGATGGCACCCAAAGGGGGTTGGGGAGCACCCATACCCCAGATGGCACCCAAAGGGGGTTGAGGAGCACCCATACCCCAGATGGCACCCAAAGGGGGTTGGGGAGCACCCATACCCTGGATAGCACCCAAAGGGGGTTGGGGAGCACCCATACCCTGGATAGCACCCAAAGGGGGTTGGGGAGCACCCATACCCCAGATGGCACCCAAAGGGGGTTGGGGAGCACCCATACCCCAGATGGCACCCAAATGGGGTTGGGGAGCACCCATACCCCAGATAGCACCCAAAGGGGGTTGGGGAGCACCCACACCCCGATAAATCTCTCTCTCCCGGGAGCCGGTGACACCTTTGACCCAGAAATACCGCTGGGTGCCGGGCAGCGATTTGGGGTGCCAACACTGACCTCCCCACCCCCACCCCACTGCCCCCCCCAGCCCCCCGTCCCGAGGGCCACCCGCTGAGCGCGGTGCCACCGCAGCGGCAGGAGGAGCTGGAGCGGCTACTGGAGAGCGGGGGGCCGGGGGGGGACTGGCGCAGCCTGGCCACCCGCCTGGGCTTCGGCCCCGACGCCATCGGCACCTTCGGCCGCGGCCGAGCACCCACCCGCACCCTGCTCAGCGCCTGGGCCAGCGCCGAGGGGGCCACGCTGGACACCCTCTGCCAGGCCCTGGTCGCCATCGGCCGGCAGGATGCGGCCCGGCGCTTGGCGGCACCGGGGGACGTCACCTCCGCCGTGTGACCAGGGGGTCCCCGAGGCCCGGCGCAGACACCGCGTGGGCTCGGCGGGTGCTTCCTGCTTTTTCCTGCCAGATAGCGCCTTTTTGTGTCTGTTGATTTGGTTTTAAGGGGGTTTTGTACTTTTTTAGGGGTGTCGGGGGGGGGTGGGAGGATGGGTGGGGGGTAATTTGGCGGCCCCGGTGTGGTGGCGGTGACAGAGGGCGGGAGACTCGGGGACACAGTTGGTCATATTAAACGTGTCACTGGGACGTGTGTCCTCAGGTGTCCGTGTGTCCCCACGAGCGCGTGTCCCCGGGATGTGTGTCCTTGGGTGTCCGTGTGTCCCCAAGTGTGTGTCCCAGGTGTCCGTGTCCCCCCAACCATGTGTCCCTAGGATGTGTGTCCTCAGGTGTCCATGTGTCCCCATGAGCACGTGTGCCCTGGATGTGTGTCCTTGGGTGATCGTGTATCCCCAGGCGTCCGTGTGTCCCCAAGTGCATGTCCCCCAGGTGTCTGTGTCCCCCCAACCATGTGTTCCCGGGATGTGTGTCCTCAGGTGTCTCTGGGTGTCCCCCCAAGTGCGTGTCCCCAAGACATTTGTCCTCAGGTGTCCTTGTGTCCCCCCAGACACGTGTCCCCAAGACATTTGTCCTCAGGTGTCCGTGTGTCCCCACAAGCGCATGTGCCCGGGATGTGTGTCCTTGGGTGTGTGTCCCCGGGATGCGTGTCCCCAGGTGTCCGTGTGTCCCCAAGCACGTGCCCCTGAGCTGTGTGTCCCCAGGTGTCCATGTGTCCCCAAGACATTTGTCCTCAGGTGTCCGTGTGTCCCCCCAGACGCGTGTCCCCAAGACATTTGTCCTCAGGCGTCCGTGTGTCCCCTGGATGTGTGTCCCCGGGATGTGTGTCCCCAAGCCCACATCCCACGCCCTGTAAGGACAGCAGGGGGGTGGGTGGCCCTGGGACACACATACAGCCGCCCCCCCCGAAAGACCCCGAGGCAGGTGGCACCGCGCGTGACCAAAAAGAGCCATTTTAACCCCAGAATGAGCACCTTTGCCTCAAGCCGGGTCACCCCAAAACCCCATCCTGTTCCCCCCCACGGGGGTTAGGGGCTCACGGGGATGCTAAGGGTGACAGGGGGGTCCCAGAGGGAGAGGGGACAGACCACCGAGCCAGGCCACCATGTCCCCAGTGGTGCCACCGCCAGGTCCCCCCGGCCACGCCAAACCTCTTTCGGGGCTGGGTCTGGTGTTGATTTTTTGTCATTTTTCTTTTTATTTTTTTTTTCTCTTTTTTTTACATAAAAAGTTCCGTAAAAATTGGATAAAGTAAAATGATTTAAGCAGTAAAATCAATCTTATCAACATAGCACGAGGCCTGCCAGAAATCCAGGGCAGCCCCGCTCCGCAATATTTACATGAAAACAGATTAAACTCGCAGAACCAAAAATAAAACCAAGGAAACAACCAAAAAAAAAAAAAATAATAATAACCCCGAAACTATCCTTACAAAGTGTTCCTGTGGTATCGGCACGTCCTGGGCTAAAAGCAAAAAAAAAAAAAACAACCCCAAAATTATCAATATATTCACATATACGTTAAAATATAATACAGAGCTCGGTGCCGGGGTAGGGGAGCTGGCAAAGCTCAGCTTAGCAAAGCCTGGCTTTTTCTCTGTGTTGCCCCGGCAGTACAAACCGCCTCACGCTGTAGGGAACGAAGTTTATTTTCTTTTTTCTTTTTTTTTTTTTTTTTAGAAAAAAAAAAATAATAAATTCACAGGTTGGTGGTTTAATACCGCGAATCGTGGCAGAATCGAGTGTTCCAAGGTTTTGGCTGCGTCCGGCATCGGTGGGGCGATGGGTGGGGGGGGTGGGGGGGGGGTGTTACTCCAGGTCCGTGTCCTCTTTGGGTTTGTAGTTGGCCCCGAATTTCTGCATGTACTTCTTGATGTACTCCTTCGTCTTGTGCTTCACGTTCTCGTTGCACTCCAGATCCTCCGGGTTCTTGCAGTATTTCAGCTCCTTGTTCATGACGCCGTGAGTCAGCTGCAGGGCAGAGGAACACACCCACCGTCAGGCCCAGGGCGCCCAGTAAATGCCAGTCTTGGGGATTCCCCAAGCTATTTGGCTATTATTCCCCAAATATTTCCAATTGTCCTGAAATATTCCCTAAACTATTTATTATTGCCCAAATATTTCCTGTTATTCCCCAAATATTGGCTATTATTCCTCAAATATTCCCCAAGTATTTGCTATTATTCCCAAATATTCCCCAAATATTGGCTATTATTCCCAAATATTGGCTATAATTCCTCAAATATTCCCCAAAATATTCCCTAAATATTTGCTAATATTGCCCAAGCTATCTGGCTATTATTCCCCAAATTTTTCCAATTGTCCTGAAATACTCCCTATTTATTATTGCCCAAATATTTCCTGTTATTCCCCAATTATTGGATATAATTCCTCAAATATTCCCCAAATATTTCCCAAATATATTATTCCTCAAATATTCCCTAAATATTCCCTAAACTATTTATTATTCCCCAAATATTTCCTGTTATTCCCCAAATATTGGCTATAATTCCTCAAATATTCCCCAAATATTCCCTAAATATTTGCTAATATTCCCCAAATATTGGCTATTATTCCTCAAATATTCCCCAAATATTCCCCAAGTATTTGCTATTATTCCCAAATATTCCCCAAATATTGGCTATTATTCCCAAATATTGGCTATAATTCCTCAAATATTCCCCAAAATATTCCCTAAATATTTGCTAATATTGCCCAAGCTATCTGGCTATTATTCCCCAAATTTTTCCAATTATCCTGAAATACTCCCTAAACTATTTATTATTGCCCAAATATTCCCCAAATATTTCCTGTTATTCCCCAAATATTGGCTATTATTCCTCAAATATTCCCCAAATATATTATTCCCCAAATATTCCCCAAGTATTTGCTATTATTCCCAAATATTCCCCAAATATTGGCTATAATTCCTCAAATATTCCCCAAAATATTCCCTAAATATTTGCTAATATTCCCCAAGCTATTTGGCTATTATTCCCCAAATTTTTCCAATTGTCCTGAAATACTCCCTATTTATTATTGCCCAAATATTTCCTGTTATTCCCCAAATATTGGCTATTATTCCTCAAATGTTCCCCAAATGTATTATTCCTCAAATATTCCCTAAATATTTGCTAATATTCCCCAAATATTGGCTATTATTCCCCAAATATTCCCCAAATATATTATTCCCCAAATATTCCCCAAGTATTTGCTATTATTCCCAAATATCCCCCAAATATTGGCTATTAGTCCCAAACATTCCTCAAATATTTCCTATTATTCCCAAATAATGGCTATAATTCCTCAAATATCCCCAAAAATATTCCCTAAATATTTGCTAATATTCCCCAAGCTATTTGGCTATTATTCCCCAAATATTTCCAATTATCCTGAAATACTCCCTATTTATTATTGCCCAAATATTTCCTGTTATTCCCCAAATATTGGCTGTTATTCCCCAAATATTCCCCAAATATTCCCCAAATATTAGCTATCATTCCCAAATATTCCAATATTGGCTGTTATTCCCAAATATTTGCTATTATTCCCAAATATTGGCTACTATTCCTCAAATATTTCCCAAATATTCCCTAAATATAATGATGTCCCTGTCCCCAGGGATGATGTCCCTATCCCCAGGGATGATGTCCCCATCCCCAGAGATGATGTCCCCGTCCCCAGGGATGATGTCCCGTCCCCAGGGATGATGTCCCCATCCCCAGAGATGATGTCCCTATCCCCAGGGAATGATGTCCTTGTCCCCAGGGATGATGTCCCCGTCCCTGGGACGATGTCCCCGTGGTGTCACCTTTCTCGCCAGGTGCTTGAAGTCCTCGGTGGTGGTGATGCGCCCCGCCTTGCAGTCGGGTTTGCGGTAGGGGTTCAGGCACTGCACGATGAACTGCGACATCTGTGGGAAAACACACCTGGGTCCGGCCCTGCCACCCCGGCCCTGTCCCCAGGGACCCCCGGGGACCCCCAACCCTCCGCAGGGTGGCAGAGGGGGGACACACACACACACCCCACCCCGTGTCCTCGAGCGCCACGGTCCCCCCGCTCCGGCGTCGTGCTGCCTGCGAGGGACCGTGGACCCCGACGCCCCCCTCCGGCATCACCCCGGGTCCCGCCAGGGCCGCGGGACGGTGACACCCCGCGGGGTGGCGGGGGGACACTCACCTCTTTCCGGAACACCTCCTTGCTCTTCTTGGCCAGCTCACTGGACGTGTCCGCTTCCGCCGTCTTGGGCTTCTTGGAAGACTGGAGCCGGGGGAAGAAAAGGGTCTTGGATGCTGCCGGGGGGGCAGGGATCTCCCTGTCCCTGTCCCCACCCCGCCCCACGGCCAGGCAGACACTGTGCGCCTCCCCACCCGCTCCCAGTGAGCTTCCCAGTCCAGTACTGGTGAGCTTCCCAGTCCAGTCCCGGTGAGCTTCCCAGCCCGCTCCCAGTGAGCTTCCCAGTCCAGTCCCGGTGAGCTTCCCAGTCCAGTTCCAGTGAGCTTCCCAGCCCAGTCCCAGTGAGCTTCCAAGCCTGCTCCCAGTGAGCTTCCCAGTCCAGTCCCAGTGAGCTTCCCTGTCCAGTCCCGGTGAGCTTCCCAGTCCAGTCCCGGTGAGCTTCCCAGCCCGCTCCCAGTGAGCTTCCAAGCCTGCTCCCAGTGAGCTTCCCAGTCTAGTCCCAGTGAGCTTCCCAGTCCAGTCCCGGTGAGCTTCCCAGCCCAGTTCCAGTGAGCTTCCCAGCCCAGTCCCAGTGAGCTTCCCAGTCCACTCCCAGTGAGCTTCCAAGCCTGCTCCCAGTGAGCTTCCCAGTCTAGTCCCAGCGAGCTTCCCAGTCCAGTCCCAGTGAGCTTCCCAGCCCAGTATCCCAGCCCAGTCCCAGTGTGCTCCCCAACCCATTCCCAACACCCTTCCCAGCCCAGTCCCAGTGCACTTCCCAGCCTGACCCAGGCATGCTGACCAGCCCAGTCCCGGCGAGCTTCCCAGCCCAATACCAGCACGCTCCCCACCCCAAACCAGGCACGCTTCCCAGCCTGGTCCTGGTGAGCTTCCCAGCCCAGTGCCGACGCGCTTCCCAGCCCGATCCCATCCCAGCACACTCCCCAGTCCGGTCCCAGCCACTCTGCTGGGCTGGGAGCGCAGCCCCCGGGGAGGCACAGAGACCACTCCTCGCTCTTATTTTCTTTAGAAAAAAAGCTGGAAAAAGGGCACGAGCTGGTCCTGGTGGAGTTGGGCCGGTTTGGAGGGGGGGGTGGGGTATTATCTTTAGCCAAAGGCGAGAAGGGGGGGAAACCTCTGCTTTCCTCCCCATTTATTTCACACATGTTGAAGCCTAATTACCAGCACGACGACGATTTGCAGGGTCGGATCCGGCGTGGCCGGACACCCAGGTGGGTGGACGCTGTCCTAACCCTGCTCCAGGGTCTGTTCAAGCAATGCTCATTTATTCAAGGCATTAATTGGCAGCAGAACCGTCCCCAGGAGCGAGGCGTGCCGGCACGCTGCCAGCCCTCATGCCGAAATCGCTGCGAGGGCCGAGACCCCACTGCTGAGCGTTTACAGATTATCTTTAGCTACAGACGTTCGCCGAAGGATAAAATGAATTTTATGGGGCTTGTGAAAGGCTTGCAAAGCTGGGGGAGATGTGCCTTCTCCTTCTGCTCTTTGAAGGTGTCCTGTTTGAAGGTTGCATTCGAAAAATCCAGTTTTTTTAAAGTAGCCAACACTGAAAAAAGCAGGAGCCATCCCATCCTTTTCAAACCCCAAAGACGCAGCCAGCAGAGGCTGGAGGGCAGAGCTGCAACGTCCCGTCAGACGTGGGGTTTAAATCACCCCCTTGACAGGGAAGTTTTATTGCCGAGGGCTGTCCCGAGCAAGCGCTGGCTGCACATCAAAGCTCACTGCTCCCTGCCCGTGGCTCGGGTACCAACATCAAAAGGCTGGTGATGGGGAACAGATGGCTCCCCGCCGGCTCCCGGCGCGGCACTGTGGCGTCACCAAGCCCTGTCACCTCCTGTCACCAAGCCCTGCCACCTCCCATCACCAAGCCCTGCCACCAAGCCCTTCTCCATCACCTGGCATCTCCAGCACACCCCAATTTCTCTTAATTCCCCAAGCCAGCACAAGGAAGGAGTTATTTTCTACGCAGGTCAATTTGGAAATGATGGGATTTTAATTTAGCCCTCAAAGGATGTTATAAATTATCAGCGCTAATTAGCTGGCTTAAGGAGAGCTGGAGGATGGGTTTGGAGGAGCTTGCAGGGAAACACTGCAAACACCAAATAAAGATGCGTGTCAATGAAAGTATAAAGAAAGTAAATGCAAAAATAAAGCCTGGCCTGCTTGGATTAAGCCCGCGACTAAATGCTTCTGGAATTTCAAGCTCCATCATTTCCCACCGCGACCACGGGAGCCACTCAGGCTGCAGGGGTGACGTGGAAGGGGAAAATGGCACTTTCTGGGGATGGGAACGGGGAGGAGAAGCCAAACCCCGACTGACCACCAAGCCCGCTGGGTGGGAAAGGTGTGAGCTGAAGCACTGCCCCGGCGCGGGCAGCGCCGCCTCCACCAGGCAGCCAGCATGGTCTGGCAGCTCCTGCAAAATCCTGCTCCCCTTGCCAGAGAGCACGTGAGATGGGGGGAAAAAATCAGTGCCAAAATTTGAAGGGGAAGATGAGGAGGAGAAATAGAAACTATATTTCTACGCTACTACTTGTGCAAAAGTGCTAATTTCTCCTTATACTAAAATTAATCTTTACCATTCAAACCTCCTTATCAAAGGGCTTTCGCCTGCACCGAAGTCACCACAGCGCTCCAAAGCGCTCCCGTAATCCAGAGCCGTGGAAAAGTTTCCATCAGGAAAACTCAAACGCAGGAAAAGCCCCTCAAAATGGTGATATTCACATTTACCAGCCTCGCTGCTTTATGCAAAAACCCTCCAGAGGAGAGGTGGGGATGGAGAAGTCAGCAAAGATCCTGCCAGGGGAAAACCAGCCTGGTGTGGGGCGACGGTGGGAGGGGAGCAAGAAGCCAAACGTGCTGGGAAATTTGGAGGGGCCTTTGCGTGATGCTTGTTCTCCAGCAGCACGGGATAAGGCTGCTGGGATCTGCTCCGCTGACGCCGACCTTCCCGTGCTCTTCGGGAGGTACCGATGGGCAGAGACGTGAACACATAATGTGCAAGAGATCTGGGCTTTTTCCATCTTAAAAGGATGCAAAAACTTTGGCGCTCAGTCCCTTGTCATCGCCAGCCTCCCCGAGCGCTCTGCCAGGCCATTTTCTCGTGAAACCCCTTTTCCAAGGGAAAAAGCAGGTTTTAAAAATGTGCTTTAAAGAGAAATAGCGAGCGCAGCTTTGCGAGCCTCTTGTGCCTTTCCATCAAAATCACTACAGCAGCACGTGAGCGTCGGGCAAGCTCGCCCACCACCAACACCAGCTGCGGCGGTGCTGGCCACAGCGGGGCTTTGAGGGTCTCAAGAAGGGAGCAGATGATGCTTGGAAGCACGCTGAATGTGCTCCGCAGGAAATAAAACACCCCGGTTGCTGCCGTCACACGTGTTTCGCCAGGGCGAGTGGTGCCCCGCAGCTGGCGACACCAGGAATAGCAGCAACAGCTGCCGGATGGCCGGAGCCACGATACCAACGGGTTTAATCCCTCTTGGAAAAGGTGCGGGGTGGGGAGGAGGAGGGTGAAAAAATCCAAAGAATGTGGTTGCGATTTCAGGGTGGAAGCGTCATTACGGAGGCGGCGGCGAGCGAGCTACGACCGTGTGGGAATTCAACATTTACTTTCACGACTGGGAAAAACCCAACCTTCAGGCTATCCTGGCTGAGAAGGAAAAGATTCAAAGCTCTAAAGTGAGTAAGAACCACATCGTCGTAAGGTCAGCCAAAGCTGCACGGCCAGTGTTAATTTAGGAACGAGGTATTGATGGCTTCAGAGAAGTTTTGCAACTGCAAATAGGGATTTGGGGGTTTGAGCAAGCAGCCTGGCAGAAGCAGCCAGCTCACATCTGCCCCAAGGTGAAGCATCACCCCAGTCCTCAGCACCCTTTTTATTCCAAAGGTTTTGAATCTGGCATGTAAACGCCTGCCCGCATTTACAGAAGCACCTTTCCTTGCTGCTCCCTCTAAAGTCCGTAGGAAAAAGACTCCCAAGCTGCAAAGCACCAGCACAACTGCATTTTCTCGCTCCGAAGAGCCCAAACTTCTTCTCAGCACCTTGTTCTCATCAAAGGGATGTTCCCCAGTATCTCCAGGCTGGTCCACACCGCCAAGCTTTAGCTCATACAGCTACAGCAGCGAATCCCTCCATGGGGATGCAGTTTATGGCTATTCCAGCTTAATGAAACTTCACCTTAAAGCCTAAAATGAAGGCCTGTTTGATAAACAGGTTCTCCTGTCTCGCTTTGCATGCAAATACCCTTCAACAGCAATTTGCAACCCGAACCCAGAAGAAATAGGCAAGCGCAGATAAACTGGGATCAATCCAAGGCAAGCCCAGGGCAAACCCTTCCCATCGAAGCAAAACGCGCTGTAGGAAACAGGCAAATTAGGAATATTTGTTGTTCTTTCAGCCTGAGTCATCCGGAGTGTTCATAAAGCTGCACGAGCTCTGTTTCATGCTTTTGCTGAGCCCGATAAAACGAGGTATCAGCCAGAGAAGTGCAGCACAAGGTCACTGCACGTTACCGAACCCGAAGCTCACCGAAAGGATCCAGCCCCAGCGATCCCAGGACACTCACGTGTTTATGAATCCTCCCAGTGTCGGGACTATTTGCTCCTTTGCACCACCCAGGATCCCAGAAGCACAGGGGACCCTGGCAGGGGATGTGTGGTGCTGACCCAGGGACAAAAATCATTTAACAGTCTGGATTCCTCTGCAGGAGTAAAGGCTCCTCAGCCGAGCGGTGTGTGCCAGGTCTCAGCTCATTCTCTAATTAACTTTTTTACAGGGAGATAAATATTTGTAAATAATGTTGTTTAAGTGAACTTGCCAGGAATCCTGGCTGAAGTACTTGGAGGTGTTATGGGGATTGGGTTAACCCTTAGGATCCTGGCAGCACGGGGGAAGGGTGACGGCAGCAGAGCAGGATGTTCCTGAGCGTTGTAGGACTGACAATGCCTTCAGCACCTACAGTAAAATCAGTCCTGGCTATGTGGGTATCACCCAAGCACCAACAGAACTGCTCCCTGAGTTATAACCTGATAAACCCTCTTCCTCTTCTCTCTCCTTTTTAGGGAATCAGAAGGGTACATAGGGTGATTTATCCACAGAGGCTCAGCAATTGCTGCTCAGACTCTGCCCTCCCTGCTTTGCAAGAGCTGGCAGAGCTGGAACCCGCACCGATGGCAGACGTGTCCTCCAAGGAGGCTCAGCCAAGTCCCCTCCCGCCGAGCGCTGGGGTAGGTGTGGCTGCAGTGGGACCTAACTGGAAATCGAGCCCCATTTGGAGAGCAGCTCTGTCCTCTCAGGTATCACCTTTGACAGCAGGAGCGACAGGGATGCTGCAGCTCTCACCGGGAAAGCAGAAAGGTGGTGGAAGCAACACAGAGCTCCCAGCTCCTCCCCTTCTGCTGACGCACCATTAGTTTTTCCTATTTCAACGTAATCCCCTGCCATGCCCCTTTTTTTGGCCAGTTATAAGGTCGTCTCTGCACATGAGGTCACGGTGATGCTTGGCAGCCAGGGCACATCACCAACCGCCCCCCTGGGAAGAGCTGCGTTCACCCAAGAGGCAGTCGGCACAGCCCGAGGGGTGAGCAAAGGAGCACTGGGGTCTTTACCAAGCCAGCACCCAGAAGGACGAGGAGGTGAGAGCACCACAAAAATCTCTGCTTGACTACTCGTCACCAGGGCAAAACCTGGCAGCAACAAGGGAAGCTGCTCTTCAGCAGCTACGGGGCAGCACAGCACATTTCATCAGAGTGCCAAGAAAAGAACCACTTCACTCCGTTAATCCTCTACCACTATTTTAAAGCACAAAAAACCAGTGGCCCCATGGTCAATATAACCAGTACGGCTTCTCTCAGGTCACTCCTCTCCCGCCGTCATCCCCCTCAAGTCCACTCCAACCTCAGCAACAGCCCCAGCATTTGTTGTTCCTGTTCCACAGGGCAGGATTATCCCTGCGGTCTGTCCAAGAGATCTTAACGCCCAGTTTCCCTCGCCGACCCCTGCACTTACCTTCATGGGGTTTTCGTCGTACGTTGGGGTCCCGAGGTCCATTTCAGCTTCATGTTCAAGGCTGGCGTCATCCCCTGGGCTGTCCCAGGTGGGAGGGTCCCACTGGGTTTGCCTGGAGGAAGACAGACAGACAGACCACCATCACTCTTTTAAAAGTAACCGGTACCTGCTTATTGATTGTCCCATCAGCTGGGACATCTGGTCTCCATCAGCCATCAAAAATCTTAACAAGGGTGTAACGCAATTAATGATGAGTCTGAGTAGGCTGCTAAGCTGGAGAAGGCTAAAGCCAAGCAAGAAGAACTCAAAAAAGGGAATTTGCACCATTCTATCACTGGTGACACTCAATGTGTGATCAAGAAAAGTTTGTCACAGGCGTAAAATAAAAATGGTCAGTGATTCTGGTGTGGAAAGATGGGAAACATCAGAGCAGGGACCCTGGAGCAGGAACTCCTTCCTGAAGAGCCAGGGTCAGCCCTTGGCACCTCAAGCCAAGTGTTCAGCCAGAGGTATCTCCACCGTGGAAAGGACACAGATCGAAGATCTGGAGAAAGGCCACGGGAAGCTTGGAAGGACGGATGGGCAGATGACACGAAGCTCATGCACACACTGGAAGAGGCTGAACGCAGGGCTAGGGCTCTGCTGGGCTCACTGCATGCAGGAAGCACCATTTCTGCAGAGACATCTCGGCTGAGATGGAAGAAGCCATCAGAGCATGCTTGGGCTTGTCAGGCTGAGGGTTGGGGAAGAGCTCCACCGCGCTCTAACTGGGTGAGGATGGGGAGAACTGGTCTGGATTTCCTCAAGGCGGGGAAGAGAGGAGCTGGCAGCCCTCAGCATCTGAGGGAAGATACAGGATGGTGCCAGGGAGGAAAACCACAGAGCAGGGGAGGAACACAACCAGGAGAAATGGGGGCCAGCAGGACAGACCACTGTCTTCGCAGGACAAAAGTTAGTACAGGACTCTCCATCAGGTGAGAGGACTCACTCACAAACAGACTAAACAAGAGGAATTGCAACGGACAGATCTCCAGACCCCGTTAGGTTTGGAGGTGACCTAACATGGCAACTATTTTCCATCTCTACTATCCGTGGGAAGCCAAGACGGGCGCTCTTCAGCTCAATACCAAGAAATCCCGAAAGCCTGCATCAAAAGAAGCTGCTGGTTTGAGTTTCTCAAGGTTTCTGGCTTGTATCAGAAACCCTGTCCCACTTCAGGGCTTTTTACTTTTCAGGAAAGGCTGGGGGGAAGCATGAAAGTCTTCTTTCAACCGGTCCCCACATGCTTCATCATGCTACTGAATTCTCCAGATACTGCTGAAAATCCCTGACCTCAGACCACTATTGATGTGATTGCTATGTAAAATAAAATACTCATATAAGAAAGCATATTAAGAAGTAAGATTTCCTTTCCTCTACTGGCTTTGTGCTGTCAGAAGATACACAGTTAAAGGAAGGACTGAAAGAAATCCAGCACGTGTTCCTCAAAAAAGTTCAAGATTAATTATATTCAATTAGTGGCTTCTCGTGTAGCTGCAGAAGATGCATGGAGGAGGCATTCCTCGCCAAGGGGGAAGGTTCAGTTGGGTCTACTCATCCCATTGCCAGACTTCCAAACCATGGCACAAATCACAGATTCCTGCTCGACTGTTTTCTTTTTCTTCCTGGGGTTTGACTGTCACCTGCTGTGCTGTTGGTGCAACTCTTGCTGTGCAAGGTAGCAGCAGGGAGTCCAAATGGGAGACCGAAAAGGTCGACTGATGAAGTGACATGAGGGCAAGAAACAATAACTGATATTGAGACAGTCAGGATTTGTAAGAAAATACTCAGGCTTAACCCTTTAGAGAGCCGGATCCCCATACAGACCCCATGTGGAGTTTGAAATAAAGAAGATGGAAAAAATGAGGGTGAGAAAACCAACCCTTTGATGCCACACACCCCAGCTCACGGCTGATCCCTGAGCCACCCAAGACCTCCTGTTCACGCAACGCGCGCACGCACGTTAAAGCCTCCACAGACCAGGGTATGGGCCTGGAACCGCTGTCAGAGCCACACGGGCATTTCAGAGCACGAGGGGCAGACAAAGTCTCTACCTGTTAATTCTGCTGCCATTTCAGCACCGTGTGGGGCACCTCATATTCTGGCAGAGTGATGGGAACCAAAGAACGTGTCAAAAGAACTAAATCCAAGTTGACCAAGATGCTGGGGAGAAAGAAGTTGCTTTGATGGGATTTTTTTTTTTTTTGCAATGATGTCAAAAGTGGAGCTCCTCGCTGTCACATTATCACACCGGGTTATGACTCAACACATGGCTGGAGTCATTGTTTGCAAGGAAATTGTTTGCCATCATCGCGCTTCTGCGTGCAGAAAACGGGGCTCTATCCCCAGGCCACATTTATGGGGGTGAAGGAAAGGTTTTGAGCAATTTCAGCCTTCCATCCACCTGGCTAATGAGCAGCACCCTGCTGGGTGCCTAACGAGACACCCAATTCCTTCGCTTGAGCCATCCAACCAACCCCGAAGCAGCCATCACGCTCACCGCGTTATCACACCCACCTTGTTACCACGTGGTAGTAGTAGATCTTCCCCTCTGGATCTCGGGCTGTTTTCCAGTTGGGTGGGAGGACAATCGTTTTGGGTTTTGGAGGGGATGGTGGAGGCAAGTCCAGGAGGTTATTGGTCACCACAAGCTCTGGCTGAAAATAGCATAAAAGGGGTGAAGAGAAAGTCGTGAGTGGTCATGAGAGTGGTCAGAGCAGCCCTGACAGCTCTTTCGCCCAGGACAAAGACTTTGTTGAAGGTAAAACTTAAAACGACATTAGTGTTGGCCCAGGAAGTGATGAGGACAATGTCTTTTTCTAGTTCTTCATCAAATTCCCCAAGCACCCACTCGACCACACCCTGAGCTTATAATGCAGCCACTTTGCCACCCGTGCTCTGAAATCCTCAAACCACCATTTCTGATGGAGGGACTTCAGCAGCAAAAACAGTTCACAGAGCTCCCACATGTCCACTCATAGGCAGCCTTCTCAGAGGTGCTGACAGAAAGCCCGAACAGAATAGGATCTGGGCTCAAAACCCCCCAAAATGGGTCTGATGACCACATCCAGCCTGGCGAGCAGCATCCCAAAGGATGTCAGCACTCTGCCACACGGGAAGCTCCTCCGGCTGGTACCATCAATGCTTTCACAGCATCCAGAAGTCGTGGGGAATCACATAAACCCAAAGCAGGTGTAGACGAAGGTTCCCCATCCCTTCTGACCCCCCAAGCCTCACCTGCTGGATGGGCTGAGGCTGCCCGGCTGCGACGATCGTGGTCACTGCTGTCGGCGGCTGCACTATGACTCCCTGCGGATGAGCCGTGTAAATCTGCTGGCCCTGGATGTACTGGAGACCTGGCTGGGCGTAACTCTGAAACGGAACACGGGCAACCACAAGTCAGCTTGCTTTACCAAAAAACCCTTTACTGGAGGCTGTGGTACAGCTTCTCTTACTAGGAACCAAAAAGCGGAGGCAAAAAGAGGGTAATAGTCCCCAAGGACTAGTGGAAGATAACATCCAAACCAAACAGCAATGACTAGTGACTGAGGTGGGGTTCAAGCAAACAATCTTCATGTACAACTGGCCTACTGGCTGTCCCAGGAGTAGCACAATTGCTTAGGTCTTGCTTTTAGGAAGAACTAGGCATTGGCAAGATGCTGAATGCCAACGGCCTTGTTAGCGAAGACACAGTAGAAGGAGACAGCACTGCAGCATGGTCATTCAGAACTCAAGGCTGAGCCTGAGGGACACGGGCATGTAATTCCAAGAAAACGGATAAAGAAGGTTGATCCGTGGGTTTTTTGTTTGGTTTGAGTCACACCAGAGCTGGTAGCTCCAGACCCTGCTTCCAAAAGTCAACGGAAGGCGAGCTCACACCTCCACATTTTACTGCTTACTTGGTCAGTGACAGGGGAAGCTCTTACCCAGGAATATCTGTTCATCAGAATCAACAATCAAAAAACCAACATAACTTTTATAAACAAGTTTAAAAAAATCTCTGCAAGCTTGGCCCTGACAACTATGATATACGGCGCTTGTACACAGAGAACACCCTGCCTAAATGTGCTTTCCTCAGTCTCTTGGATGGGAAGTTATCTGAGAAGTGCAAAGTAGGATGCTCTAATATTAAGAACGCTAGCAAAGCGTGAGGAAATAAAGTGTTCCAGGCTGGCACCCTTTGTTTTGTGAGTGTTTCAAGCCAGGCTGTGTCTGAAACGGAAATTACCTGTACAATTGGTTGGGTCGTCTGCGAGTAGGGGGATGTCACACCGTAAACAGTCTGACAGGTCTGTCCTTGGTAATATATGGCTGGTTGGGACTGGGCTGGCGAGTACTGCTGTTGTACTGCCACAGTCTGCTGGCTGGAATCCCAGACCCCGTAGCTCTGGCTCTGCACCGGTCCCGGCGCGGCCACGGGCAGGACGGCCACGTTGGGCTCTTGATGGACCACGGTGTCGCTTTGTGCTACATACTGCGGAGTTGTCACCTCCATCGTCGTTGCTACATGTTGGACTACTGGTACTGGCTGAGGAGTAGTTAGGGTTGGTTCCACCGTGTGCCCAACCAAAGTCTGGGGGTGCTCGTACGCTGCCGGCGAGCACATCGAATCCATGGTGGGCGTGGGCAGCAGCACCTTGCCGGCGTTGGGGTTGCTGGGGTCTACATAGGCTTGCATGGGGTAGCCAGGTGGGTAGCCGATGAAGCTGTGGTGAGGCGTGCCGTAGCCCATGGAGTCGTAGGGCAGGGGGGATGTCATTCCCAGGTTTTGCAGTTGCTGTTGCTGTTTCTGGGCTTCCCGCTGGGCGACCTCCTGCTCAAACAGCTTCCTGCGCTCCTCTGTGGACAGCTTGTTGCGATCCTTAAGCCGGACTTTCTTCTTCGAAGATGCTGGTGTGTCATACCTGAGAGAGAAAGAAAAGAAAAGGCTTTGTGAAACCTCAGAAACCTGCAGGTCCAGGGCTCCAGCAGCAAAAGGGCCACCACCGATGGTGGCAGACCCGGGGGGGACCCAAATGCCCAACAGCAGCATCGTTTCCTAAAAACATTCATTTTCAGCTGCTTGGCCAACCACAGCAACTCAGAGAGAGGAGAAACACCCACCGGCCCTGCTCATCCACGAGCAAGGAGCCAGGGCGGAGGATGAGCTAAGTCCCACTGGATTTACCAACTCCAGCTCAATGCTGAAGCTAATGGAGATGCAAAGATGCAGCAGAAGTAGTCTGGAGGACCTGCTAGGCAGCACCAATACCCAGAGAGTGGAGGCAACACCTCCAAGGCCAACAGGGAACCCCAGGAGAGGGCAGAATAAGCGGGGTGCTCCCCAAACAGGCTGTTGGAGACCCTCTGCCACGGTTTCCCAAAGCAGGACCAACAAAGAAGGGTTTTGGAAGAAGCTCTCTAAAGAGAAGGCGCAGCTCCCACCACAGCATCTTCACCCCCAAAGACCAAGGGAGCTCAGCGATGGGGAAAGCACCCCAGCTTTCTTGTCTTGACCCCCCCCCCCCCATTGGCGGACCTGCAGACGCTGCGTGTTTGCAGACATGACGAAGAACAAGGGAATTACAAACAGCACATTTCTGTTTAGACTTATGCTATTTACTAGACCACAGATTCAGCTTAAAAAATAATAAAAGTGTGGATGGATTATTTTAATTCTTTTTTTACAAATAAGAATTTTCATCCCGAGACGCAGAGCAGCCGGAGGGATTTTTCCAAGGAGTTAAAGAAGAAAAAAAAAAAAAAAAGGAAGCCTAAGGACTTTGATCAGACCTCAACCATGGAAAATTTCAGATCAAAGGTGGATATTTTGAGAAGTTATGAGTGTGGTAAAACAGGGATTACAAGCAAAAATGCTTTGCAGCCCTAATATAACGGATTCTACAAAGCATCCACTATATTCTCTATACACTCACTTCACGTTCACGCGTTCCACTTACATATCAAAAGCACATTGCTACCAACAGATACACTTAAGATGTTTCCTGGCATTCCCAGAGTAGCTGCAAGGATCTGTTAATGCAAACCTTACTGATGTGAAGAGTTCAATTTCAATAATTAAAGTCTTTCCTGGCACTGCCTGGAGAGTTTACACGAGAGGCAGCCAGCGTGAAGGGACGGTCAAAAGAAAACAGAGGGTTTAGCGTAGAGCAAGCAGCGATGCTCTTGTATTTACTCTGCTTCTCTCTCCATCTATTTTATTATTTGGTTTTGTTAAATCCTTCATATAACAAATATAAACGGGGACAGTTGGAGCGGGGAGAGCATCCCCAGAGAAGGATGCCAGCACCCCGGTCCTTCTCCTGGCAAGCACCGCTCCCCGAGGAGGACGTGGCCGCAGGAGGGAAGAGCCAGAGCAAGCAACTCCTCGCCTGCAAAAGGGTTTGTTCTATTTAAAATAACACAAAAAATATGCTATTTATTCCATCCTTCTTCATATCTCTTGACACACCACCGTTCCCCAGCTCCACTTCTACCCCCAGACCTCAGCGATGTTTCCATCCTTCAAATGGCTAATTACAGTAGTATAAATTTACATTACAGTATTATAGATTTACATCTTATTTTTCATCCAGATGTTTTGAAGTTTCCCAGCACAGCTCAGTCCAAGGACAAAAGTTTCCTCGTCTGGCTGACTCACCACCCATTGTTCCCTAATTACTAAGTGGCTTTAGATCCTATTTAAGAGGGACAACAGAAAACTGACTTCTTTAAAGGAAATTCCTCAGTATTCTGACTGCCTTTAACATGATCTGAAGCCTCCCTGAAATGCAAGACGTGTAATATTTTCCTTCTCTTAATTAAGAAGCAACTTTCGAGGGAGGAAAAGGAGCATCTGGCAGCAAGCAGACGCTGATTCACGCGCTGCCTTGGACCAGCCCTGCCACCACCACCACCACGTCTATGGCTCCTCGGGTCCCCGGGAGGGTTTGGCTGTGCCTGGCCACACGCTTGCGGGGCGCTGGGGGATAACCCCGCGAGTCGGCGCAGGCTCGGGTGCTCTAAAAGCAACGGTCTGAATTGATAGGAAAAGGCAGATTTGGGTGGCTGCCAGGGTCGTTGCACTGATCTGATTCTCCCTTAAAATCTGGAAGAACAGATAATAATTAAAAATATTTTCTCTTTCTGCTTGTTCCTTGAACTGGCCAACTCATCAAGGCAAATGACATCGACATTTCAGTTATCTAGCCCTTATCTTTACTCTTCTAAACCCATCTCACCAGACACTGTCAGTGGAAATATTTCACATGGAAGGGCATAACTCATACTAGTGCAACACAAATCAGTTGCTTTTATTTTCTACTTTATCTCCAGCATCTGTGCACGCTGTAATTAAAAGTATTTTATGCTTTCACTGGAGCTTATAGACTTGTTTCCCTAGACAACCTGTGTTTAAAAATCCTTTCTATTTGTAAGATGTGAGTAAATTTGAAGTCCCCACTCTCCCTTGTATCCGTCACTTGCAAAACACACAGAGGAATCCATCGGGCAACAGAACACCCACAAAAAAGAAACACAAAATCACCACAAGGTCTTTCAAACTTAAGAAACACCTTCTCGGCCAAGAGAGCGCGATGCCACCACTCCCAGGGGAAAGCAGGAGACACGGCACCAGCCTGGGGGGGTCATACCTACCTGGACCACTTTCCTTGTGCTCGATGGTTTTGGGGGATATTCACTTGGTCAAGGAAGTAGTTTTGGGTTCCAAATCTTGTTTGGCTTGGGTACTGCTCGCTCTTGCTCTAATTTTAAGTTTAGAATAATCCCCAAGTGCAGTGGGGAGACGCGGAGCAGAAGAAGGGGATGGGTTTTGAAGGACTCAGAAGACCTCTTTGCATTATGAGGGCTACGCCCCTAACTCCTGGGCAAGAGCTGGATATAGCTTCCCTCATCACTCACCCAATGCCTGAAGACAAAGGCGGAGGTTATCCGAGAGGAGAAGCCACCTAACACCAAGGAGCCGCCCAACTCCAGGCAGGCAATGCATCTCACCACACCCGTGGGATTCCTCCAGGAGAAAATTTCCTTCCCCATCCCTGGGTGTTTTCACCAGGACCATTTTTCCCAGCGTTTTTACCCAGGACTACCGCAGATCCGACACTGCCAGCCCAGCAGTCAGCTCCTCAGCCCTGCTGCCACCACTGCTGCCAGAAAACTTGCCTGTCCTCTGGCCTCTTCGTTCCTCGCTCGTATGCTGAGGATGGAGGGGACAACGAGTCTCTCCGTCTCTTCTTCTCTTTGCTCTGGCTCTGCCTCTCGGGATCCCGCTCTCTGCTCAGGATGGGGTTCTTTGGAGTAGGAGTCTGATCCCTGTGGCCGGCTGTCTCTCTCCCACGGTCCGCTTTTGGGGAAAACAGATAAAAGAGAGAGAATTTTTATAATTCAGAGTATTTCTAGCTCCCTCCTCTTACAGTTTCAGTAACTTCTGTTAGTCAACAACAGACTCTTCATTCAAACAAGTTACAGGTTGCCCCGTATCAGCCTCAGGGCTACATTCCCCATCACCCACCGCTTAGATTATCCTCCCTATTTACAGGAGCTGTTTTCAAAGAGCTGGTTTGTTTTTTTTTTTTACAAGGAGCTGTTTTCAAACTGGGAAAATCAAGTGGTTTCACAGGAGCGGAGCGATACATGGGCAAACTGAGTACATACCACTGTTCTCCTTTTCTGCTTGACTCTTCTTTGGGATGCGGTACACCTCCTGTAAAGCAAGCCACGAGCAGGGTCAGAGTTTCAGCTACTCACAAGAACAACCCCGATATCAACGGGGCTGCAAGAATCATAACACAGTGCTAATAATTTAACAATTCAATCATCATCTTAAATCAAACCAAAAAAAAGCATCTCTTGAAGCAAAGTTCTGATTTCAGGCAAATTATTGTGGTGCTTTCTATATACTGCTTCTGATCAGCACTTTATGTTTGATGAGTTTAGGTGGGGTTTTGGGCCAAGTGCTACAGGCAGCACTGCAGGATCCAAGCTGGCCATCCCACCCATGTGCTACAAGCACCTGAACTTGCAGCTCTGCTGGACCAGCGAATGAACAATTTTTGCCATTAAACAAGCTCTCCTCCACACGTGACACTGTGCTCTTCTGCCTCTTACTGTGTCAGCCCTGGTGTTCCCACAGATCCCAGCTGAGTCTCCATTTGTCAGGGTGTCCAAGGCCACTGATCCTCACCCTGGCAAACACAGCTGAACACGGGCATCTGACCTGTCCTCTAATGACACCGTGGTGATGTGCCTGTCTACCACCTGAAGACCTCTTGTTGTATCCATCCTGGTCTGCAAGGCAGTTCTAGGTAGTCCAGCAAGGAGCAGGGAGTTGGACTTGATAATCCTTATGGGTTCCTTCTAACTTAAGATATTCTAAGATTCTGTGATTCTGTGACAGCTGCAGTTTCACCACGTTGGAGAAATAGTGTCCACCGTGTTTCCCATGATGTTCCCCAGATCCAACGCTCGACATTGGAGCACCCCGAGGGAAATGAGCAGGAGGCCATCTCCCAGCTCTGAGTAAACCCCTTTGACCAAGCACCTATGAAAGGCTGCTGAGATCAGATGCCAACGCCCACCATCCCTTCTCCTGCAGCAGCCAACTCTGCTTATCCAGCTCCAGGGTCCTCAGTACAAGACAGACAAGGACCTGCTCGAGCGGGGCCAGAGGAGGCCACAAGGATGATGGGGGGCTGGAGCACCCCCCTGCGAGGACAGGCTGAGAGAGTTGGGGGGGTTCAGCTGGAGAAGAGAAGGCTCCGGGGAGACCTTAGAGCGGCCTCCCAGGACTGAAAGGGGCTACAGGAAAGGGGGGAGGGACTCTTGATCAGGGGTGTAGGGATGGGACAAGGGTAACGGTTTTAAACTGAAAGAGGGTAGATTCAGACTAGATATAAGGAAGAAATTCTTCCCTGTGAGGGTGGTGAGGCCCTGGCACAGGTTGCCCAGAGCAGCTGTGGCTGCCCCCTCCCTGGAAGGGTTCAAGGCCAGGTTGGACGGGGCTTTGGGCAACCTGGGCTAGTGGAAGGTGTCCCTGCCCGGGGCAGGGGGGTGGGACTAGGTGATCTTTAAGGTCCCTTCCAGCCCAAACCATTCCATGATTCTATGATTTTTTTTTTATATCAAGCTGCACCACTGAACATCAGGCACAGGGACAGCCCTTAGAAGAAGCATCATGTCCCAGATAACCTGCAACTACCAAAGAAACTCACTTTTTCCATGCATTAAGGAACCCCCCTGCACCCAGCAGCTTTCTATATCCACGTTTCAACTAAGTAAAATATCACAGAATCACAGACTGGTTTGGGCTGGAAAGGACCTTAAGTACCATCTAGGTCTCAGGAGAGCGGAGCAGAGGGGGAGAATCCCCCCCCTCGCCCTGCTGCCCACACTGCTCTGGGTGCAGCCCAGCACACGGTGGCTTTCTGGGCTGTGGGTGCACGTTGCTGGCTCACAGGCAGTTTTCCATCCACCAGCACCCCCAAGTCCTTCTCCACAAGCTGCTCTCAATCCCTTCATCCCCCAGCCTGTGCTTGGGATTGCCCCGACCCATGGGCAGGACCTTGCCCTTGGCCTTGTTGAACTCCATGAGGTTTGCACCTCGGAGATATATATATTTATATTATACGTATATAAGAAAAATATATTCTGAGTCCCACGTTTCAGCCTAAGAAATGTATTTTCCTCTGATGAAATAGATGAAAGCATAAGAAACCCCGTTGCGGTCTGTTCACAAGGCAAAACCACTTCAAAAGTGCTGCTGAAGGTTAAAAAAAAGTGATTTTAGCCAAGACTTTTTTAAAAACTATTTTTGCTTTACCATGGAGCCTCACACAACGCAGCAAACACGTGCCATTTGAAGCATCTGCAGTTATGCTATCACGTGTGCTGCGACCTCTTCCAGTGCTGAGGGGTACTAGGAGTCTGTAAATATACCCTTTTTTAATTGTTCTTATTTATTTACACGTTTGCTATGGATCAAGAGGCAGGAGCAGGAAAACCAGATCAGGACAGTGCAGAGCAGAGGTGTGGCACACAGAAGCGTTGCTAATGCTCCCCTTTTCCCTCAAACCCTTCTCTTTCTGTAGCTCAGGCATGCTGTCCGTGCCCACCCAGCTCCACCCGGGCCCTGCCAAGCTGGGGAACCACCCCCCGACCACGGGGCAGCAGATCCACGGGGCCCAAGGCAGGGAGGAGGACCTGTCGTGACCACAGCCACCACCGCAGGGCACCAAGGGCTCACAGCAAAGCCGGTTGTGATGCACACCCAAAGCACCTCTGCAGCTCCAAGGCCTCCAGAAGCCCAGCCCTTGCCGTGCCACCAAGCTCCAGCCTGGTTTTGGTCCCCTTCGTGCCCCATCTCACCACCCTCAAAAGCCCAGCCCTTGCTGTGGCACCAAGCTCCAGCATGGTTTTTGGTCCCCTTCATGCCTAATGGTTGGACTGGAGGATCTTCAAGGTCTTTTCCAACCTTGATGATTCTGTGATTCAATGTCCCATCCCACCCGCAGCACTGAGGGAATCCCCTGTTAAACACGCTTGGGCTGTTACCTCGTAGTATTTTTGACCTTCTAATATCTGAATGCTTAGCACGATTCCTCGTACTAACTCACGTATTTCAAACAAACTCATGTTTCTTCTGCCTGTATTTCAGGGCAGGTCATGGTTTGGAAGGCTGAGCAGCACGCAGCTTCACTCCAAACCTGCTGCCAGAATAAACTGGGGACAGGAGATTTCTGCTGATCTGTGGGGCTTACAGTACGCAGCTACTTTTTTAACTGGGTTTCGTGTGCCTTGAAAGGGTCTTCAGAGCATCCTCAGACCACCTCCTTTAATTATCCGGTCTGATCTTTAAGCGTATTGCATTAAACCCCACCCAGTGTTTACTCTCCATCGCTGTTATTTGCCCTAACAGCCCCTCAGCTGCACCCCCACAGCCCCTTGCCCACACCACCAGCCCCCAAGATTTCTGCCCACGCTGGGTTGGTCCCAAATGCCACTGACTGTCACCTGCACTGGCCTCCTGGGAGAAACCAGGACCCCAGCCCAGGCTGATGGGGGGGTCGCTGCCACAGCAACATCAGAGATCACTGACGAAAAGGTGCTGCTTTGCAATGGGAAATTACAAGAGATGCTATAGCACTTTTAATTATTTATTGCTTTTCTGAGCCGCCGGCAGCCCTGGGGTTATGCCTCTTGTTTCGTGTCTTGTTTGAAACTCCCGGCCGAGACAGCACCGCAGGAAGGAAGGGGAGAAGAGGCTCCTCAAAGCAAGCAAGCCCAGAAGAGTGCGTTCTGCTAACGCATTTTGCCGAGGCGATAGGTGATGCTTTGCAACTTCAAGTTATTTGAGCCAGAAACCACTTCTCACGGACAGACGGATGGCACACTACACCTTGCTGAACCCCAAAAGCCACACGAGCACATCACTCATCAACACCATTCCATTAACTTAATAAACTGGGACAGGACTTGGGAATGAAGATTAAGGCTTCCCTAGAGACCTGGTTTTGCAAATGCTGGGCCTAGGACTGCCACAGCTCAGCACAGCTGTTAAATGCCACTGGATTACACAACAATTAGTCTGATGTCACGTCGAACGATCTGTATCACGACAGATTACGAAACAAGTTTAATTAGCATCGCTGTGTTTTCAAATTGGATTTTTAATTGCAATATTCTGACACGCAAAGTGGAAATGATATTTTATCATATTAGTGACGTTAATGATCCTACAGCGTGTTGAATGTACAGGAAGACTTTACAGCATTACTAACTGTCCAAGTGCTGGTAGCTTGGAAGAAAAAGCTCATTTGTTTTTAAATCCAGTCTGAATCAAGCCCTTGCTCTGTTCCCTTCCTGAAGTACTACAGCAGTTCCCAAGAACACCCAGGTATTTGAAGCAGGATGTGATGAACCAGCTATTTTCTGGCTGAATATGACTGGTATGGTCAGGAGAAAGGAAGTAAGACCAAATAAGCCAACAAAGAAAAATCAGAGAGAGAAAATAAGGGGTATCCCTGACGGAGGCTGCAGCTGCATCCCAAAAAAAGACAATTCATAAAAGATATACTCAGCGCTATACAAAGAAGCTGTTCTGGTGGAGTGTGCTGAGATCCCAGCTTTCCCAGCGCAGGATTTGTGGATTTCCTAGGACTGGAGGTGAAGCAAAGCCAAACCCTTGGTGAAGAGGCACCTCCCCACGTCCATGATCATCCCATTAACTCTTCGTACTCAATGCGATGCCACATTCACCTTGATGCCTCGGGGGAAAAACACCAGGGACCTTCTGTAGAGAGCTAAAACATCCTTTAACTTAGGGCATGGAGGAGGCAGAGGGGAGAAAAAGATGTATTGAACTGTTATTGGGGGAGTAAAGGCTGCTTCTAGTTGGGTATTTAAAACGGCCCTACACTCAGAAATACGAAGCTTTAGCCTGACTTGACTCTCAACCTTATATAATGTTCATTTTCTAAATAAAATCCAACTTGATTTTTTAAAGCTGGTTGGAAATTAATTGACTGCCGTCTCCTCTAGGCTGCCCGGTTGCACCAGACTGCATCACCCATTAGCAACGTGCCCACCTCTAACACTGTATTTAATGAGAGCGCCCAGGTTTGAGAATCTCGCTTTTATTGTGTTAGGGAAAAAAAAAAAGCATGTGCCCCCATGGGCTAAGAAAATATATTTTCCTTTGGTGAAATAAATGAAAGTATAAGAAACCCTGTTGCGGTCTGTTCACAGGACAAAACCACTTCAAAAGTGCTGCTGAAGGTTAAAAAAAAAAAAAGAAAAAGTGATTTTGGCCCAGATTTTAATTTTTTTAAATACTTATTTTATTTTTCTGTGGAGCTTGAACACAACACAGCAAACACACGCAGTCTGAAGTGTCTGCAAATCGGTACGCTGTGATGAGAGGCATTATGAGTCTGTAAATACGCTCTTTTTAAATTGTTCTTATTTATTTACACATTTGCTATGGCTGAAAAGACCCCAAATCTAGTGTGTTTTTAACTAAATGCAAAGAACCAAGGTAGCAGCTCACTGTTTGAGGTGGGGAGGGATGCAGGAGGAGCTGGCAGGGATAATAAAACCCCTGTGATGCTATTTAGTTGCCATCCAGCAGCAGGAAAGACTTACTGCCTGGGATGGGAAGGAGTGGACCACACAGGCAGCTTCTGCAGACCCAAAAGCACCCACCAGCAACAGGTTTTCTCTATTTATTTTCTCTCTCCTACATTACACACGCCCTCTCCCTCAGAAGTTCATTCTCAGATGCACTGTTTAAAAAAATCACGCCAGGTCTGGCCCGAGCAGTGTCCCCATCAGCAGGGGAGATGAGGAGCCACCAAGCCATGAGATGATGGATGAAGCAGCCAGGACAGCTCAAGGACAACGCAGCAGGCGAGTGGAGGGAAGAGCTAAGCTAGAGCAGCCTCCTCAGCTCCTAAAACGATCTGTCCCACTAAATAGCAGGACATGCAAAGGGAAACTACTGGAAGAAAGGATCAGTGGGAATAGGAGGACAGGGGCCACCTTGAGCAAGTGAACTTGGCGAACACGGCACTGCTCCACGTTGCTTTTGGTTCACCACGACGTTGAAAGCACAGCTGCTGAAGCTAAAATACAGTGATTCCAACTCAACAGAGACAACTGAGTCTAAGCTTCAAGGTCAAAGATGGTTGAACGTGCAAGGGGCAAGAAAGCATCTGCCCTCCCTAGGTAGGAGAAAGCATCTTCCTCTGAAAGACACGGCTATGACCATAGGGCAGGGGGAACGCATGGCAGGGTCCGTCCCATCAAACTGGATTGCCCTACCGAAGGTCCAAGCAGCTCGAAATACAAGGTAATTATGAACTGGGGAGCGAGCTACGTCTCGCTGGAGAGCAGCTACAGATCTACCCAAGGGGCTGCAGAGCCTCCAGCATCAGTCTGGTGAAGATGGAGGCAGCAGAGTCTTTGAACCAGCAACAAACAGAGGAATATGTCAAAATTGCTCCATGAAAACCAGATGGTGGTCAAACGAGACGCAAGCCAGGGGGAACTCCGAAGAAAAGCCTATTTTATTTTTGGAAACGGAAGCTGCTGGCTTTGAGCGTGCATAACTGCTAAATGAATGCAACCGCCACTAACAGAGTCCAAATGGCTCTCTACCTTCCAGAACAATTTCTAATGAATCGCACAGAAAATTAAATACAGAAAGAAAAGCGATACAAGTCTGTAACAAACAAAAGAAAAGAAAAAAAGCCCCATGGTTTAGGCTGTCCAGCTGCAGACACAAAACCATCCTGGGCTTGGGAGAGGCAAGAGAGCTGCGGAACAGTCTCAAGACTCAGAGGATGCAGCGTCAGGAAAGGAATATTGTGCCTAATGAAACCCTCTCCGGAAACCTGTCCCTTAGCTGCCAGTTATTTCTGATTTAATGGGACTAAACTGGAGACCAACGGACACCAATAACGGGCGCAGGGAAACAACAGCACAACCAGGTAGAGGCTCGTTTTGCATCCGTGCCAACACAAGCACAGCTGGCCAAGGGCTGACCGCTCTTCCACACCGACCTGTGCCAACCCAGCCATGCGTCAAGACTTCTGCCACCCAACGGGGGACCAGGCACGTCTCTCCTGGGGCTGAGGGGGTGAATCCCACGCCTGGACACAACTGGAAAGCCACGTGCAGCGCGCTGGAGCTTGCCACATTTACCAGGGCTTATGCGCTCAAAGGCGACCTGCAGACCGTGTTGTCTCACCTAACTCTGCTCTGGAGTACTCTGAGCTTGTCAGTTTGTTGAAGAAACATGCAACTGAACCCGTTCCCTACCAGGCTGGATACCCAGTGCTCCACCAGCTAGGGCTGGATCTCCTCGTCTTTGTTTTCCTCCCTCCTGTGAGGCTCCTTTCCTCTCTTTCTCTGCAGCTCCCCATTCCCTCTGCAGGAGCACGGAGCTCCAGCACAATGCCAAGGGATGGAGGAGAGCAAGAAAACGGACTAATGCCACGACATCCCTGTTTGAAGGCCAAAAAAACCCACCACAGACAACAGCCTGGCTGCTCACCAGTGTCTATTGTTTTCGCAAACTATTTCTTGCTCTAAGTTATAACAAATTATAAGCCTCCTAATTAAAGCATGCAATGTGCGTGCTAGAGCAAGATCCAGTCGCTCCAGGACAGCTTGGCTGGGAAGAGGACAGGCAAGAGCAGCTTCACGGGGCTGTCCTATCACGAAGTATCAGATGTGATTTGGAAAGACCACCCCAGGGGAAGATGAAAGCTCCGTTTGCCTGGGTCACCCAAGCTCTGCTATCCCTGTTCAGGCTGATTAAGCTCACAGAACGGGTGTTGCCATTGCAAAAGAGGAAATCCACCTTGGGCAAAGTGGGTAACACCTCAGCTTGAACTCTAAGTCACCACTAAATACTTGTAAGGCTACAAGTGTCCAACTAAAACCTTTTAAACCCAAGACACTTGGCTCTTTCAAAAGGTTTTTCTCAAAAAAATAAATCTTCTCCAATTCCTAAGGGCAAGGTCTGGGGATCCTCAGAGCTACAACTCCTACCTGCGCCCTCCCCAGAAGGTGAGGGCATCCTCTGTCCACCCAGGAAGATGCCAAAAGCTCAGTCCCACCCGCAGAAGAGCAACCCCCAAGCCATGGTTGCACGGCGGGATGTTCTGCAGCAGTCAGTGCTGCCGTGCCGGCTGCGTTCGCACGGCGTTAAGTCAGTTGGCAGAGCACGCAGGCTCCCTACGGGACAGACTTCAGACGTGTCACGGGTCATCACAAGAAGCCTAGGGCTTGGGGAGTGGAGCTGCAGGACCTCAAGGCCCTGCTTTGGCGTAAACGGCAAGGAAAGCCCAAAGGCCAGAGCACCCTGAAACACCAACGCTATTAAGCACCTGCTACACTTGAAGCCAAACGTGCTCTCCTGTCCCTCAGCCTTAGCTACTGAAACACAAACCATCAAAGGAACGATGAGAACAGCTTGCCATGCTTGGCGGTGCTGACCCTACCGCTTGTTCCTGCGACGCCAAGAGGTCTGTTGGCCATCGCACCGTGCGTGGCCTCCATCACAGGTCGGATCAGTCCACAGAGCCTTACCTGAGCGCAATCCTCCGGCTGGAGCAAGCTAAGACGCCTGGAAGAACCACGTTGAACCACCACCTGCACCCTGCTGGGTGTCCACCCACCAGCCTTTGCCACTCAGGGTGAGTTTTCAGCGTGGGAGAAGATATGCACCACTTCCTCGGAGAGCGGGAATGGCGTGCATGAGCCGAGGCTGAAAACTTACCCCGCTGGGGAGTGTGAGAGTGTGTTGCGATGGGTGTGTAGCAGCGGCCAACACTCCTCACGGGTTAAGGAGTTGGAGTGTATGAGCCCTGTAAGCCGAGGACTTACAAGTCCTGTGTATAGAGGTATAGAAAAAGATAGCTCACTTAATCCTTTCATGCCAGGAGTTGGGATTTTCCCGGAGCGACGTCCATTGCCGGCAATGGACGCACCAAAATAACGTCGGCATCAATGAGTTAACCACCTCTGTCCTCTTTTCACCTATTATATTGCTCATGCATCATCCAGCTTCCCAACCATCTTCCCGTTTCTTCACCGTATGCACGCTATGTCCTCTCCCTTCTTCAGCACGGAGTTGAAAATGGAGTTGAGAAAAGGAGACACATGGTCAGCTCCTTGCTGCCCTGAGAAGCTAGATGGAAATGGTTGAAATTACAAGGGGGTCATCAGCAAGACTGGAGAGGACATAGCTTAAGTTACGAGGTTTCAGACCCTCCCGCCCCCCCATCCAATGCCAGTTATTGCAGATGTTCCACCACTCAAAACAAAACCAGCTTTTAAAAAGCTTGGACGTGCTGGAAAAGGCACCTGGCTCTCTTGCCACTGGGGTGACTGGATTTTCCAAGGTGACTATCCATCCCCCTTCCACCTAAAGCATTGCCCTGCCAGCTTAGCCTTTTCTTTTAGACATCGGCCACCTCCAGGCTGGGCTATGGTGGCACCTGGCATCCCAACGGGTGAGAGTCGGACAGAAGCAGTTAACTCTTAGTGCCATGATAAAGTCCAGAACAGAATGAATCCCCAGGTCAGAGTTTCCCCACAAATGCTTTACAGGAGAGAAATGAGTTTTCACAGAGCCATGGCATGATTCTGCTTTTTTGGGTTGGGTTTGTTGGGATTACTACGAAGTTCGGGCTTGTGAGATACAACCCTGTCCCTACGACCAGACACACACGCTGCAGCAGGCTATTAGCATCCTTCCAACAACCTGAGGTTAATTAATTAAGTACACAGAGAGGATGTGAATCCACATCTTAAGCAGCAACGGGTTGTGACTCCACGAGCTTCAGCAGAAGTCTCCAGAATACCCAAGGCTGAGCCCCTCCGAGATCAAAAGAAAGCACAAGCCTTGGTGATAAAATGACCCTGTCAGATCAAATTTGGTCTCAAACCAACATTTTGGAGGAGTCACTTGTTTTGTGAAATTTCACACTTTTCATGAGTGTCTTTTCAACATTTTTTTCTGCGCTGTTTCAAGTTTAAACACAGCAGCACGTGATCCTGGAAGTGAACGCATCCGGTTCCAAACAGAAAACTGAGTCTGGGCAGTCCAAAACAAGTCTATCTCCAAAGCAGTGCAGGACTAAGACTGGACTTAGCTTTGAGTTTAAACAATACCTGGTATTAGCAATGGATGGGAAAAGACTTTTTTCAATTTAACCGTAAATTCAACCTGACAGTGTCGCTTCAATAAAGAAAATCGTGTGGCCCACACAAATTTTAAAAGTCTGCAAATTAAAATCTAGTGAACAATCAGATCCACCTGATAAAGAGGGAAAAAAAAAAAAACAAACCACCAAACAGAAGCACAACCTGATTTCTCTATAGAAACACTTCCTGGTTGTTCGTAAAGTCTCATCCCTTCTCCCACTAAGATTTATGGCACAAATGATTATGCTCAAATTCTGCAAATGTTCGAGAGTATTTGATTCTTCTGAAAAATTCCGAGATTAAGGTAAGATTTCTCTTAAGCCTTATGTAAATCTCTAGACAGGTTTTTATAAATGCTCGTGTTTGTAGCTCCAGTCGCTGAAGGGTACAAGCAAAGGCTCACGGACTCAAAGCTTGCTGTGGTCTCCCCCACCTGCATGTGGTGCTGCAGCACGCGTAACACCCGTGATTTCTATTAGTCTCTTCTAAATCATCACTCATTACCAAACTCAGTGCGTAAATAAACTCTTTAGCTATGTCATGCATTCTAAAACATAAATTTGCTTAGAGACTACTTCCAATAATTAAAACTGGGCGGAGGCTTGATTAAGAGAAGGGCAGAAGATCCTCCACGACCTTTTCCACCAAGCCCACACCACGCCAGAAGCACGGCAGCACCTTCAATTCCTTTGCCAGATTCTCAGCAAAATGCTGCTTTTACACTTACTGAAGTGTAAAAGCAGCTTAAAGGCTCCCACCCCTCTTGCTCTCAAATGTAACACAAGGAATATAACCCTACAGAAGCAGCAGATGGGCGAGGAGTTTCCAAAAGCCTAAAGAAATGCCAGGAAATGCCTGAGGCATTGAGTGGTGAGTTACTGGAGCATCATCCTGCGCCCCATCAAAAAAAGCTGTTGGCTGAAGATGGAGCAAGGTGGCCACCTACGCTGCGCGGGGACAGGGGCCTGGTTCTGGAGGAGACGAGGCAGCCTGCAGGCACCAAACCCTTCCCTTCAAGTTATCTGCTCAAGGAAGACCTCGACAGAAGTGAAACCGTGAGCAGTTCAATACTCCAGCGGTCTTTAAAGGCTCAAGTAACACCCACAAATCTGATCTAAACACCAACTGCATACACCCAGCACTAAAACTGCTAACGAGAGAACGCAATATGGCCAACAGACCAGTTTCTGGAGGCTCCATACATTGCAGATGAAAAGCAGATGTTAACAGGACAGGAAACACTGACGCTCTTGCGATAACTGAATTTAAGAGTAGACAGTCCATCAATTTGCTTTGACATTGACAGATGGGCCACTTCAACCAAAAACGCTTGTGGCGCTGTCGCTAGCTTCTTTTTCTGATCGGTTGAGAAGGGAATCTCAATCCCTTAGAGCTGCCCTACCCCTGAACAGCCTAAAAAATAACTGGATGACTAAGGTGTCTTTGTAGTGCTCAAATGTAATTATTTGCTGTTTTCAGCGTGCAACACACCAACGCTTGGAAATCTACGGTAAGTCACGTACAGGGCAGTCTGCAAGGAAAGGATGTATATAGGAAGCACCTGGAGAAGCTCTTTTGTGTAGAAAAGGCAATCTTAATTGTCAAACATTTACCGACAGGACAACAACTTAGCCCTGTTCGTACTGGACCACAAACAACTCTGCATTTTCCTTAGCGAGAGCAGAGGTGGTGTAGCTGCAGATCGGTGTCTCTTACCTTGAGCTCCTTCCAGCTGTCGAGCAGCCTGGTAGCCAAGTCGCTCACATCCACGATTTTGTCCGTTTGTTCTTGGCTTCTCTCGCTCTCAACGTCGGATACACCTTCCTCTTCGTCTTGAGATGGTGTTTCCATCATAATGGGCTCTTCCAGCTTCGCACCGTTGCTCTCTTTGACCTCTGCTTCAGGCTCAGCCTCCAGCTCCGCAGCCTGGGCTTTGCTGCTCTCCACTGGTGCTTCGACAGCAGCTTTGATCTCCTGCTGCTGCTGCTGCTCCTCTGGCACCTCCATCGGGGTGTTCTCCAGCTGGTCCAGGTCCTCTTTGCCCTCCTTCCCTTCCAGCTCACTGGTTGTATCCGAGATGGCACTGTCCATGCTGTTTTCACTTATAATTTTCAGCCTTCGGAACACCAGCTTCTTAGGGGTGTCCGTGTCGCCTTCCGCGCTCTGCTTGGTGGAAAGATCTGGCGTGTTGAGCGGCGTGTGAGCCCGCGAGGTGTTCTCGCTGGAGTAGCCGTCCCCTTCGCTGAGCTGCGGGACAGCAGTCTTTGTCTGAGCCCAGCGCTGAATAATGGGAAGCACTTTGCTCTCCTCCAGCATGTTCTTGGTGGGTATAGGCAGGAGCTCTAGTGTCTTCATAATCTAATTGCAAAGACAAAAATCACATCGTTAGAGCCATTAGAATTTAAAGCTGTCTCCAACCTGCAACAATTTCCTTTTCTCCAAAAGAGGTAACTCTGAAATATGAGTATGGTGGCAACAGGTCACGGGTCGGGGATAGCAGCGTCCCTTCTCAAGGCTGAACCTCTGCTGAGAGCAAATAAACTGTGAGTGGGTGGCAAACAGTGAGCACAAGTATTTAGCAATTAAACTCATTTAGCAATTAGCTGCAATTAAAATGATTTCAAAGAGCTCAGACGCTTACAGTTGGCCAGACCCATTCCTAGGACAATCAATACAACAGTTCAATATACTACGTGAAAGAAAACCTGATCGGAAACGTCAAGACGTACCAGAAATCAAACAAGAAGAGACCAACCTAAAAAAGTTTGCAAACTAATACTGGGAAATCTTTTTCCTCTCTTGACAGAGGTGCCCCGTGCTGTAGCAGAAGTTGGAGCATTACCAGCTTCAGTGGGAGGGAGACAGTCTGCTGCTCGTGGACCTAAACCTTGAGCACAAAGAGACATGGACAGCTGGGGAGCTTCTTTCAGTCCTCCAAACCACGAGACAAGGCGAGCATCTCTGATACTGACAGCGCTTTCAGCAGATTTAATCTCGCCAGAAAACGAGGCTGCCGCTAGCACCTGCGCTCCCAGTACCACAACACACTTCCAGCACCCAACAAGGCAATCCCAGGAACAAGTATCCTCCTTTGGACACCGGGAAACACCCGGAGGTACCAGGTGATGAAGCCAACACAGTGCCAAAGACCACAGCACAGATGCTGCAGTGTGGAGACCAGCCAAAAAGCTTGACCTCAACTGGGTTGTGTCCAAGGCCCGACATGAGAATCAAGTTACTGAAAAGATCTTCAAAATCCTTTTACAAAACCTGTCAGTGGGAGCAGGGATCATGGGCACAGAAAGAAGCACCAGACGTTAAACAAGCACAACCTTTCCAGGATTCCAGCAAGTGACTTCAGCAACTTCTTTCCCAAGACCAGACCTCAAATCCCTGTTTTTGAAACAAGAGACAGTCAGCTCTTCTACAGGACTTTTCAATTTGTCCACGTTCAAAACCAGCCCTCCAGGAGTGAAGGACAGATTTTATAGTATTACGCTAATTTCTGCCATGGGCATCTGGTGGCCAAAAGACCATTTTTCTTAAAACACTGACAGGTTTTTTAAAAAGGGGGGAAAAAAAGCAGTGTGGTCTGGCCCTATGACAAGCCTCATCTCCACCTCAGTAAAGAATTATCTGGATTTTAAAAGAATATATCCATCCAATCCACAAAACCCCACCAAACTTGACAGTGCATTCTGACCAGATGCATCCAGAGTGGAGACGAAGCCACCACTACCACATCGATTCAGTCTCCCTCTTGAAGCTTGCAGGGAGTAGCACTGGGTTTGAGATCAACAAGGCTGAGCACCTGAATCTATTCCAGGGGAAAACCAGTCTAACCTTAACCTGACCATTGATTTCTCCAAAGCTAATGGTTAAAGACAAGTCACAGTTGAGCTACCTAGAAGCTCTGCCGTGCCACAGCACCTGTATGTCAGGGATCAAGGCGAGTAGGCACTACGTGTACAAAAATTCAGACTTCAGACTCCCTCAGAGCAACAGTTTTCAACATGTATAAAGTGGGATGGACAGCACCTACCGCAAAGGAGAAGCTAGTGCAGTCTCAAAGGAGCTCAGCTCCTTCCTAAGAGTGGTTACTGCAACAGATTAACTCAGTCCCCACAGATCTGGGCTCAAAAGACCTTTTTGTAGCCTCGCGAGTGCCCCTCCATACAGCCACACAGGGGTGACACACCGTGGCAAGAGGAACACTGACTCGGCAGCTGGCAAGCATTTCTGCTTGGGCTCTAAGTACTGAAAAGCCACATCACATCAGCAGGAGAGAAAACTGGAGGCACCCGCTGGAGCTGTGCCTTGTACACAACATACACAGCCCACCGGCAACAACGCGCTCTGCACAGCACGAGGCAGATGAAGGATGGGTAGGTCTACTCAAACCCTACAAGTCAGCAAGCTCTAACTTGACATCAGAGACCCCTAACCCAACAGCACTGAAGTTTTCCAGGTATTTACAGCCAAAACTTTGTCTAAGGAAGGATGGATGAGGACTAGGCGGTGGAAATGGTGGCCTTCCCATAGGACACGTTGCTGAGCGTACAGACCTGCTGTCCCTCTCACCACCAGCACACAGGCACTTCAAGAGAAGTGCAGAAGCCATCCCATTAGACCCGGTATCAAGTTAGGCTCCAAAAACCTCACAGTACCCTCATCCCACCCCACGAGTTGAAGGCTTAGAAAAGCACGCATAGACAGCTCTTCATCTTGCGATACCGACAGCGTCCGTTTCTCAGAGGGAACACCCCCCTAAACCCACAGTGTTAAAGAGGAGAAAGGCATGAGTAGGACACAACTCATTCAGAAGTGCTAAGTAGCAGCTTGAAGAGAAACCATGCTGATCTAAGGAAGCAGGGTTGGGAGGGATCGTCGCCGTTTCTGCAAAACAAAGTTGAATTCAGCAGAACAGGCACCCTGAGCTCTAGAGCTCACGTGGCTTCTGCTTTCTTGCTCGGGCTGCAGGACGGGGTGCGCCTCTCCAAACTGCACAGCAACGTTCCTGTAGAAGTGTCTTTACTACAGAACTTCCAGATGGCTTTTGGCATGCAACGCCAAAGCGCATATAAAAACCAGAAACATTCAAGTTCCAGCTCAGACCGTCAATACCTCAAATTCCCTGTGCGGTTCACTACGGACTAAACAGCAATGGCAATGATCTTTACGTCTGGCTCATGTCACTAACTCAGAAATCTAAGAAAAACCACAAGAGCAAATTCTTTCCATATATTAAGGATTTCCCTTAAAGCAGAAGTTTAAGGCTGTACTTCTTGTACTTTGCCGGGTGCTGCACTTGGGCCACAACAACCCCCAGCAGCGCTACAGGCTTGGGGAGGAGTGGCTGGAGAGCTGCCAGTCAGAGAGGGACCTGGGGGTGTTGATTGACAGCCGGCTGAACAGGAGCCAGCAGTGTGCCCAGATGGCCAAGAAGGCCAATGGCATCCTGGCTTGTATCAGCACTAGCGTGGCCAGCAGGGACAGGGAAGGGATCTCACCCCTGTGCTCAGCACTGGTGAGGCCGCCCCTCGATGAGTGGGTTCAGTTTTGGGCCCCTCACTCCAAAAAGGCCATTGAATGACTCGAGCGTGTCCAGAGAAGGGCAACGGAGCTGGTGCAGGGTCTGGAGCACAGGTCTGATGGGGAGCGGCTGAGGGAACTGGGGGGGTTGAGTCTGGAGAAGAGGAGGCTGAGGGGAGACCTCATGGCCCTCTACAACTCCCTGAAAGGAGGGTGCAGAGAGGGGGGAGGAGTCTCTTGAGCCAAGGAACCAGCGCCAGGCCAAGAGGGAATGGCCTCAAGCTGCGCCAGGGCAGGGTTAGACTAGATGTCAGGAAGTATTTCTTTACAGAACGGGTTATTAGGCACTGGAATGGGCTGCCCAGGGAGGTGGTGGAGTCCCCATCCCTGGAAGTGTTTAAGAGGCGGGTCGACATAGCGCTGAGAGATATGGTGTAGATGGGAACTGTCAGTGTTAGGTTAATGGTTGGACTAGATGATCTTCAAGGTCCTTTCCAACCTAGTTGATTCTGTGATTCTGAGGATACCTGCAGTTTGTTTTCATGAACACTCGGCATACAATATGTATATTAAAACAAAGAAAATCATCGTGCTTCTGAGTAATTAGCAGTGCTGCTAGGAAAGCTTCAAACCCAAGGGCATTACTGACCTCCAGCTGCAACTTCAGGTTGTTGGCGGTGCTTCCCCTCCCATCGCCCAGCTCCGTCATCCAAATCCAGAGGAGAGACAAGCCGTGACACTCCAAGAAGGACTTCAGGCAGGACTGCGAGTGCGTGTTCTGGACGAGCCAAAGTTTGAAAGAGTCCGTGGGAATGGTCAGAGACTTACAGGCAAAAACCCCTTTGATGTGCAGAGGCTAACATGGCTAACTGCTCAACTGGGCTCGTGTTACCTGTCAAATTCACTGCAGAAGCCAGAACCAGGTCCCTGCCAAGATCAGCACACATCTAACATCATTTAAGTGGGCATAACTGCTGGGTTTGGAGCAGTAACACATGCAGCAGAACTGTTATAACCGTTACCTGATGTACAGCTCATGCTGGGGAATCAAACTTAATGATAATGGATTGCACAGAACACTGGCTGCAACTCATCTGCACTCAGTCAGAGGTAAAAGCACAGGACAATCCTGGAGATAAGACAGCTGTCGTTTTAAACTGACAAACGACTCATTTACTCTCTAAACCCTTATGTACAAAGCATTTATTTGCTTCCAGAAATGGGCGTTTTGCATCGCCACCCAGGCCAAGTTCCACCAAATATAAAAAAAGCGAAGGGTGGAGATGACACATGATCTAGAAAGCAAGTGGAACAGCCCGGGTCATGCTTGGGATGCTGGCAAAGTGCAAGACCCTTCTCCCACCTTCCCTCTCTTCCTCTAAAGAGAGCTCCAAGGACATTGCTTTAACATCCCTGCCCTTCAGCTGGGTCCTCCTTACCTGGATGAGTTTGAGGCAGGTGAGCTTCTGCTCCAGCGTTTCAATCCGAACCATCAGCCGGGACAAGCTGAGAACTTGGTTTTTATCAGAGAGCCCCTCTCCGTTCTCCAGCAGCGCTTCCAGCTCGCCGTCCACCTACCATAGCCAAAGAAAAAACAACTCTCGGGTCGTGCCAGGCTCACGCCACACTATGTGATGGCAGAGATAATCCATTCCCGTGGCTTTGAGAGCCTGGAGAAGCCTCTCCTGAGCAATTTGCCCATATGGAAAAGCAGCCTGGCTTTAAATTTGATTCAATGCGGCTGGGTTTCTTTCATCAGGCCTAGTTTGGTGGTTGGTTTAGACCTCAAATCCTGCACGAGAGCGCACTGCTCCCACCAGTTCTGTTCATCCTGGGGACAGAGGGCAGCCGGTCGCGCTCCTGGCTGGCACGCAGGCAGGAATCTCCCGACTTCCAACATCCATTTCCCCTAATGAACAGCACGTTTTAGATGTATTTATCTATCGCTGCGTGGAGGAAATTCCAGGTGTGCGCACCAAAACACTCCCAGTCACGAGAAAACAGATGTGCTCTAAGACATTATCTTTAATTGCAGATAGATTTACTTCTTTAAGTACCTAACGGGTATTTATAATCTTTACAACCAGAGGCGCATTCCCCTCAACGCAGACGCCGAAATACCAACAGTTGTAATTTAGCCTACTGCTCAGTGCCACCAATTAGCATTTTAAACCACCTTAGAAATGACTTAGAAATAATTTCTTGGCTTCCTGACTCTCCAATACACTAAATAAAAACAAAGCTGGCACTTTTAAAGGTAGCTTCTCCCAAAAGAGCAGGTAACAAATCTTATCTGTAGGAATAAAGGACAGAACAATTACATCTTGTAGGAAGCAAAAAGAGCCCGTGCAGTTTCTCGCAGCAGCCTGCACCCAGGAAAAACTCCTTTTGACTGCTTTGCACAGTTTCCTACATCTACCCTGTGAACCCATCCCTGCCATTCAACGTGGGGAGAAGGTTCACAGAACCACTTGAGGAAGATTACATGCGTGAAAAGCTCTAAAAAGACTAAAAAAAAAGTCTGGATTTAAGTTACATATTTCATTCGTGCCCATCTGCAAACACAACTGTAACTGAAGTCAGCACAAATACGACACATGTTCATACAAGTTCGCCCTGGAAGCTGACTTGCCTCTAAGCCAAAACAATTAAGAGATTCAAATTTCACATCCCAGCCTGGAGATGGGAAACATTTGCACCCTTTCAGCTGTCAAATTTCAGGTAATGTCCTAAACGGTGAAACCAGTATTGCCCGTCTTTCACCGACATTTAAAAATGATGCAACACAAACCAAATTTTTAAAACCACACAGAATTTAGCATGCTTTTTAGGAGCAGGCAGTATTGATGACCAGATACATGTGGAAGTCCCTCTCTGGTAGGGACTTTGTGCTAAGCCAGCCAGCAAAAGGAAATACAGGTTTAACTAAAGCTCCAAGAAAGCAGAAATATTGAGGGCCCCTGTGAAATAAAACTAACAAATAGGTCTATGGAAAAGACTGAACCTTGGGGTCGTCAGGAGTCACTGATCACAGAAGACAACTATAGGAGTGACCTGAAGATTCACACAGAGAGGATCAAGCCCGCAGTCAACCCTTGGTTGCTTGTTACTCTTAGAAATAAATTAAAAAACACACGCAAAGGAGAATCAGACTCACCGAGTCCTTCTTACGGGAGCGCTCCTTTTTCATTTTCCCTCCAGCGGCTCGGATGCTGACCCTGTTCTCTCCTCCCAGGTAACCCCGGCAGTTGGCCGAGCCGCAGAAACATTTCTGAGCCTCTTTGCTGTTGGTGGGCATAAGCAACAGAGCGGTTTAATAACACATCACCTGCACCCACAGCGAGTTATTTTTCCATACTCTTAAGCGCGTTCTCAGAAGAAAGGGACAAGAACTTCTCAGCGCGGCACGGCCTTTCTGGCCACTGAAAATTCAAACAAAATCTTTATTTCTTACATAGCTACCATGGCCCCGTGTTGTCTCAGCTGGAAACCAAAGCCTGCTTCACTTCCAGGCTCTTTGTAGGCCAAGAACCAGAAATGAAAAGGTGAGGCTGTTGAGTCTGCTAACTTCTTACCACACATTGCAATCAATGTATTAATCTTCCCAATAAATATATAATCAGGATTATATATCCATTAGGAAAAAGGCTTGCCTTTCATACCTCAAAACAGAATAAAGCATGGGCTGTGGATTCGTGGAAACAGCAAGATGCAGGTGGAAGACGTTTGTTTGCACGGATATACAGCCATGGAGAGCAGAGGAGATTGAAATTACATTATATTCAGGCAATATTTCTACAAAACCTCTCTATTTTCTACTTCACATACCACAAATTTTAAACTACACGCCACAATTGCTTGGGAGAATGGGGTTTTTCTCTTGAAATGTGCCTAACCCACTGGAGGACCATGGCTCTGCAGTACCAGCAGGAAAAACCAGGGAAGCTCAACTGCAGGATCTTCTGTGAAGCAGAACCTGAGCTCGGGAAGGATGCCCAAGAGGTAAGAGCTGGAAAACTCCAGCGAGACGAGGCTGGATTCACTGAACTCAAATATGTGAGATATCAAAATGAAACTATACAGCAAAATGATTCTCCATCAGAGAGGCCGTAATATGAAACCCTAATAATTTGGACTAAATCATACACAGATAGAAATAAAATTATGGGTGTACAGAGTGCATATTACGTGTCGTTGCCCTCCTACAAGTTTGCACCAGGAACACAAAACCACACGGCAGCATCCGACACTTTAGCACAAATGATTTTATAATGCCACTAAAAATTCATTTCTGATTCTTCTGCATATAGAAAGAGCCATAGTGCTGCATAAGGCTGGATCCAGAAGGAAAAGGAAGAGACACTCCTTAAACAACCATGTTCAGTTAAAAAAGCTTAGGGATTATAAAACGGATCTACAATTAATCCCATAACTCCATGTTGCTTGAGCCTGTCAGATGCTATTTTGTGCTAATCACAATAAAGAGAGGGAAATACTTCCCCATACACCTGGACAAGCAGTAATATCAAAGTGTTAGGCTCAGGTTTAGAGAGGGGAGCCAAAGGCCATGCTGGAACTTGCACACCTGCACGTCTGGAGTTGGACAGGAAGAGGCAATGTGCTACCTGTTGGGGTTTTACAGCTCTGCAAGTATTTGCAAAGTCGTAAAAAGGGGTGGGTGGGGAAGAAGAGGCATTATTTGAGAGTACTGCAAAGTCTGGAGCTTGGGTAATTAATAATTAGACAGAGGAAAGAAAGAGTCGAGATAACTATCTGGGAAATTTCCACTGGGAAAGATGTATGAGGCGGAACAAAAAGGCAATAACGTGACACTGGAAAAGACACATTAAATCAACGAGAAATTCCTCTCCCAACCTCTTGTGTTAGAAATGGAAGAAACTTTATCCAGGTAGCTTTTTATACAGTGGAATTCCAGTTCATTTACAACTGCTCTATTAGACGAGGCTTTGCAACGGTTTGTTTCGCAGCAGGATTTTTTCGCTGCACCAACGCTCACAAATCCCCACTTCCAGCAGCTTAAGCAGAGAGAGCTGAAACGTACCCGTATCTCTGGAACTGGTAATCAAACGTCAGCTCTGAGCCTGATGGGACTAGTTTGGTGGTGAAAAATCCAACTCTGAGCTGCCCGTTCACAGTCCACTAAAGCAAGGAAAAAACAAAATGACAACAGTTATTACAAAAGGCAGACTTGACTCTGGTTTTGCTTTAAATTAACAAGACTAATCCTTCAAACGTAATCACTGCTAAATTTAAAATTTGCTAACTGGCTCAGCAGTACTTGCCCATTTCAAAGGTAGCTGTTTCCATTTCACCAAGCTACAACAACCAAAAAAAAAAAAACAAACCACCCAACCCCAAAACAGAGAGACATAAAGGAGAAACGCTTTTCACTCTGAGCTCGCTAAGCCGCAAGGCAGTGGAAGTGAGAAGCCAGCAGCTTTGATCCAGCAGTTTACCTTTTGTGTCTCGCAGTTTGGTTCACAGCTGTGGTTCATAAAACGGGAGCAGTTTCCTTTCTGGGTAGCATCGATTATCTGAAAAGAAAAGAAACAACAAATGCAGAGAAACAGCCTCCCTCCCTCCTCATCAGGCAGAAATACGAAGCAGCACAGCGACAAACACCACACGTTCGAACACAACCCATGTAGAAGTCATCACCCTTTTCCCTGCTCCCAGCTATCAACTTTATTTGGTTTGGAGAAAAGGTTTTATAATGATGTTAAGTGCACCCAAAAAACGAGCACTAAGCAACTGGTACACGGTTCTTAGTTTTTATTGCAGGCTAATAGAGAGATCTTCAGCTGGGTGGGGAATCCTGAATTTTTAACGTGTTTCTGACCCTCCAATACGTGGTACAATGACCATGAGGGCAGATGATGCCGAAGGCATCACACTCAAATAGAAACCTCGCCTCCTGGATCCTCCCTTTTATAGCTGGAAACACTCCTCTGTGCCCCCTTGTGATCACACGACAATCCCACGGCAGCTACAAAAATTGCTTACTTTGGTGAAAAAAAAGAGGAAAAAAGCACTCTGGGTATTTTTAGCTCGTTTACTGTAAAGCTACCCAGACCCAAAAAGTTTTGACAGAAGAGACAAGCAGAATATGATATTAAACTGCTATTTATACACTTTGTTCTCAGCAAGGGAGGGCCCGTCACCCAAGGTAAGCAAGGCTACAAGCTCTGCGTTGCAGCTCCACGATCCCACAGAGCTGAAGCAGAGATGAAGAACTTCTGGTATATAAATATTTCAATGACAGTAATCCTGCACGTAGGGACTCCACCAGCTGAAAGTGTCCCAATTTAACGTAGTTCTGGGAGAAAGGGAAAAAAGCAAACATGGTTTCTTGGTGTGTCTTCTAGACTGGCTTGCTTGGGCATCCAAGAAGGTTGAGTTTGGCTTAAAGCATCTCCCCAGGCTGGGATGGGTTCTCTCCCACTGAGGTCTGCTCGTCTGGAAGGGACGGGCCATCCTCCGTCTTCCCTTGGGAGGATAATTTCTCCTCTCCAAGGACATTGGGATAGAGTTAAGCTACCAGCCTTCTGTTAAACCAGGTTGAAACTGAGCAATGGGTTTAAAAAAAAAAAAAAAAGGTATGACAAGGCAAAGCCAGCCAAAGTTTCCTTTCTAATAGATTCAGGACATTGCTTAGTGGGTTCCCAGGGAGTCAGCGCTGTGACACAAAGCCAGCCTGCCCAGAAGCCAAGCACAGCAATCCCACTGCTCACCTCATCATTCTTCAGGGCCATGAAATAATAGTGAATGTTCTTGTTCCGGGCATATTCCTTCACACGAGCCTTGAATTCTTTGTGATCCAGCACTTCTCCGCAATACTCCAAGACAAAAGTGTTGCTGCAAAACCCAACAGTAAAAAAGGGTCACTCCACTTAGCCACAAGTGAGGAACACCAAGGAACAGAAAATAACCACTGTTGAGACGAGCTCTCTGAACACAACTTGCAGCCTGGTCATCCTGGTGGTGTGGCTATGATTATTAATGCCTTAATTTCAGGCAATTCTGATTATTATTTTATGCTATCACATGGGAAGGTATATGACAGCGAAAAGCCCAGACACAAAAAAAAAAATCTCCCCTTCGAGCAGGTTTTATTCTGTAAAAGAACAAGACCTTGTGGGCGATGTGAAGAGGAAAACAAGGAGCATTGAGACAAGGTGCTGGCAGGTGGTTTTCCTCAATTGAAATGGAAAGCCTGTCTGCACCTTGCCGGTCTGGTGGGTGAAATGTGGGGTCAATAAAATATCCTTTTTAACTGTAGGAAAGGTGAATTTAAAGGCAGAGATGGACGAGCACAACTGGTTACCCCTACACTCAGACACAAACCTCACAGACTGCACTCTGCAGCGCAGCCAGGCTTTAAACCCTCCTGTCTACCAAGACGCGCTGTGATACAGCTTTCTTGATATCTGTCCTAAGTCTCCCTTTGCTCTCTGTCACCCTGAACCCTTCAAACCCATTGTGCTTAACCAGGAGAGCACCAGGAAAGCAAAAGCTCCTGCCCAGCTCCAGCTGGACCGAGCATTTAGTGTTTTGGGCAGGTATCACTCACCCCATTTCCTTCCCAGCATTAATCCCTGCCCCTTGCGCGGTACCGTGGTGACCTTCCAGCCCACGTGTGTCAATGACATCCATCTGCCCCCATCTCCGTGTCCACCCAATAAAAGGTTCTGGTGCACTAATCTGTTCCTTCAGATTACACAGCCAGATCTTTCTCCTAGATGCCTCCCCAGCCTGCATTTAGCAGATACCAACATGAAGGTGTCAGCAACGGTCTTCTGATGACCCACTGCTTAGTTGGGTGAGCTCCCCTCAAACTCCCAACCGCAAAACTCCAAGCCTGGGAAACAGGGGTACGGTGGCAGGACAGGAAGGAGAGCCGAGCTAGAAATATGTCTGAACAAACCCACATCAGGTGGGACGGGTCTCCTTCTGGGTGGGCAACCTCTCCACCCTTCGCCGGATTTGTGACTGTCCACAGACTGTCTTCTGGTGGGATGACTACCAAGAGAAGGTTGCCTTCTCTCAAGCCAAGCTTTAGCTCCTCAGCAATGTTCTGCCAGTCTGCAAATCTCTCTCCAAACAACAGCTTTTCAGAATAGCACACGCAGAAACAACTCCAGCCAGCCCCAGACTTCAATCACCATATACCCAAATCCCTCGACACACACAGACCAACTGCAGTAGATACTTTTGCTGTTCTTGTTGATTTATTTACCTTCTTACCCAAGACGGTCTTCACAGTTATCTCCTCCTCACCTGTCCAACGTTCCTGATCATAGCCCACCTAGCAGACATGATGCTTGCTATGGTGAGCTGCTGGCTATCAGCCATATCTTTACTACTACCTCCAGACCTTGCCTTCAAAAGAAACTCCTAAAATTTTATATAAAACTGGACCTGATATTTCCATACAGGGCAGCAGCGCTGCTTCAGTCCCCATCGCCACCAATTCCCCGGGCACATGTTACTCCAGACACAACAAGACCATGCTCTTGCGAAGGTTAGGTCCAGCAGCACCACAGGCTCCCCAGGTTATCTGGCAAATCTGGAAAAAATCAGGAGCCAGAAAATGCCACGATGCTCACCCTCTTCTTCGATACAGTTGCTGTGCAACAGAACAGCGATGGAGAGCGCTCACTCAGTTTAACCATCACTTAATGCTGTTATCTTTTACATAAACACAGTGTGAAGGCACTCTTGGTTAAACATATTGGGTTGAAAACACAGAATTGTTTTCACTGCATTTTAGATAACTTGGCATACCTCCCTAAAGAGATCAGAACTCTTCCCTGTTTCTTCCTGTGAATTAGTCTCATATATTCAATATAGCAGTAAAAAACTCTTGCTGTAAGACCTATAGCTTTCTGAAGTGTCAGAAACATTGCTGGATTCCTCAGCAGAACTCTTCGTCTTCAACAGAAGGAAAAAAAAAAAAAAATAAAAATCAGAGTTTCCACAGAAACTCACTAAAATATCCAGAGTTACAGAAAATCTTTGCACAATTAAGTTCTAGGCAGATTGTCTTGAAGCTCAGCCTCTGCCGCACTTGAGACTGAACAGACTCACCAAGCCCATCCCACAGCCTTTTGAGATGGAAATCGGAGCCTGGTGAAACCCAGCGCGTGGCACTGCTTCCCCACAGCAAGACACTCCAGCAATTTCTTCTGCAAAGTCTGGTGTTCATCTGCAGAGCAGCACAACCAACTTCTGCTCACCCTGCACGGACCTGAGGACACCCGCACCCACACGACCTGCACACAAATGGTGAGGCCTGAAGCTGAGGGAGAAAAATCCACCCAGGTCTTGCTAGCCATAGGAGCGGGGCAGTTCACTGCTCCAGCAGCTCTTTGAACGTCCTCACTCCTCTCTCTTCTCTCTGGCCTCACCTAAAGCTCTTTTTACTACTGGGAGTATGAGAAAGCGCTAGCTCAGCAAGGCAGAAGGCAACTCCTTGATCTACCCTAGAGGTGAGAAGGCGTTCCCATCTCATACCTGCTCCTTGCACCCACACCTAGAGAGTAGAATGTACCCAGCACTACTCTTCTTCCCAGCCACTCTCGCCTTGTGAGTACAACAGTTTCCAAACAGGACTGTAATGCCAAAAATATCAGCATCCATCCTGCTGCCAACCCCTGCATTCAAGTCCCACCAGCTCCTCTGTGCCAGGGAGTGTCAATAAAGGCACCAATCCAGGCACAACGGGCGAATAACACCTGGCTTTAGTGAAAGAGAGACGAGTCAAACACAGACTCAGATCTGTAAGCAGGGCTGATGCCAAACCAGCATTCAGAAGTACTAACAACAGGCTAACGAGGGAAGAAAGATCCCCAGGGGATCTTCATGTTGTCCAACGGGGAGGAGGAGGAGGACTCAAAGAAGAGGGTAAGTCCTGCAGAGGTGGGAACAGAAGAAGACACACAACCGGAGTGTGTGCTCCTCTGACACCATATACTGGGGACAGAGAAAGAAGGGAAGACAGATTAAACACAAGATGAAACCACAGCAAGACTGTCAGAAACCCTAATGAGAAGAGATGACAGCAAAACCAGAGTGGGAAATCCAAAATGCAATTAGTGAGTGCCAATAACTAAGAGTGACACCTGACAGAGGACAAGGACAGTATATGGAGCTGGAAGAACCTCAGCAAATCTACTAATGTCAGTGAAACTAAGAAAACCCAAGCAACTTATTTTCCCTTCACGAGGGAGTAAAATAGCACGAGGACGTCATTTGAAGAGCAAAGGCTTACGATGGCAGATCTTTGGCAGCTCTCAGCCCCCAGCCTTTCTTCTCAGTGAGGATCACTTCAACATCTGCATGCTGCTTCTTCTGGAAGCGCCTGTTGGAGCAGTAGTCACCGTTTGGGCACCTGGAAGAACTAAGGGAAGGAAATGGAACAAATCAGTTCCCAGCAGGACAACGGCGATAACAGAAACAGCTCAGATGGGAAAAAAGATACCAAGGAACCATAATAAATTCAGTGTAAAACCTTCAAGTGTGTTTTGCTATAAAAAGCACAACCATCTGACTGTCAACATGCAAATGCAGACAATTTATTTCTGGAAGGAAGATGAAAACATTCAGAACGCGAATGCTGCTACACTTCAGAGTCGTACATTCGCACTTCTGACTGCCTCCAACCGCGCTTCGGCGGGACTAGAGTCAAGGCTGAGGAGCAGAAGACTCCGGGCATTTGTAGCAGGTTTTAACAGGAGGCTGCTACAGTCTAGTCTCCCGCAGAAGATCTAAGGTCAGATTTAAACGCTGGTGTGTAGGTTCTGAAGATCACTCCACACCAGCCAGTGAAAACGAGAGCGCACAGACAGGTCACTGCCACCGCCAAGGGAAGTCTGGATTATCTGAGGGACTCTCAAGTCTCTCACACACAACACTGCCCAACTCTGGCAACTCCTGAAACGCTGCTTACCACTCTATCATGAGCAGGCGATTGAGACAGTCTTCTCCACAAGCAACCTCCCCCTGAGCTCGCTCTTCTTTGGAGAGAGGAGGGCATTCGCACAGCATTCGCTTAATATCCCGGTGAGATTTGTTCTTCTTCCTGTTGAAGAGAAGTCGTTGAAATACAGGTTAGACAGCATCTGGGTATGGAAATTACTCCTCAGTCTTTATCAGTTGGTAGTGGAGGAAATTAATTAATTCTCTAGAAGCTAGACATATGGATTGATTACCTTTGGATAACCACAAGAAGGTACAGGGGTAACCACACTCGATTTCTGAGCGGGAAGGGATGATTCTGACCACAAAAGATGATTTCTCAGAAAGACATCCCAGGATATTTAACTTTTTTTTTTTTTCCTTCTCCTCAATGTCCACAATCCAAGTTTACTTTCAGTGCAGATGTGCGCATGGACACGCACCTACACCCAGAGGAAGGACTAAAACCCTTTCATTTTGTTGTACAAATAAAGAAAACAATTTCCAGAAATTTCAGTCCTGCTCTTTTTAGACAGAGGATTTCTCACCACATAGCACAACTTCTAACGTTTCATTTAAAAGGATAAACTTTGATCAGCAGCTCACGAAACACTATATTCTGTGTAATCATATCTAATACCACGGCGACAACCTCCAGAGATCCCTTCCAACCTCAGCTAGTCTGTAATAGTCCGTTTGGTTTTGCTGATCCAAAGGCCAGGAGAAAACTTATATTCTGAAATATGAACATATTAGCTGAGCGCATGTACCATTTTAAAGCAGCTTTCTTTTAATAAAGCAAATTGGAGGGTTTAGCTGCTTAAATCTCTGGTTTTCTGTGAGGTAAGATGGTAAGAATGAAAACAAGAAAACCGTAGTTACAGAAAAGGCAGGGCATCAAAGGCATCTATTAATTGGTATTTTAGTTGCCATGAGATGATTAGCAAAATGCTTTGGAGCGTGGATCCCAGCAAGACAAAAAAAGGCACAAGAAAAAAAACCTGGATTGAAATAAATAGCAGGTTTGACCTGCATGTAAGCGGTCGATATTCAGACTCTGAATCAAGAACATCTTTCAGAACACGTTCAGCAGACAAAAAGCCATTTGAGCGAACAAAAGGCATGGCAAAGCCTCGAGTGTTAAGACCCCAACACCTGAGGCCCAACGCAGGGTGACGCTGGCCCACGTGAAGCGTCCCCCCGAGCTGGTGCCGGGCCAGGTGCCCTCGCTGCCGGTGAGCGCCGGCGCTCGGTACCCAGTGGGCTGGCAGGAACACCGCTACTCAGCCATCCTTGAGGAACCACGAGCTGAAAAAGGACCGTGAAGTTAAACGGGCATAAATCATCAGAAGGCCTTACCACAGACTGTGCCAGGAATAAGAACTGGTTACACGCTCGTAAGGAGCTCTCACCTACGCGTTAAAGCCAGAGCGAGTATTTTCTTGGCAAGGACAAAGGCAGTTGAGCCCTGAAGTGATACTAATCATCCCTAAATCTCAGAAATAGATGATTTTATCTTCCAGGGATTATATCCTGTTCAACATTCCCATGCAAAAGGGAAAAGGATAATCTGCAGCCAACAGCTACCCTCTGATATTTCAAATTAGTCTGTTAGATCTAAAATAACTCATCTGAGATGACAAATAACTACACGCAAGTAACCAAAGCCTCTGGAAACACATTGTTTGTCCAAACCCTTTCTCACACCCAGACAGATTTCCCTGTGTCTTCAGAGAGGGAGTGAGCTGGTATTTGGGGACACTAACCAGACAAGATCTGGCAAGCCCAGAGGTGATGCTGCTATACTGCTCTGGGCTCTAATGTAGCTGCACCAACTTCAGATGAACAGTGGACAGTAGAGAACAAAGCAAAAAGCTTGGAAAAAAAATTAATTACTCTTAAAAACTACCACGGGTACAATAATAAGATGTTTACTTGGAGCTGATGCCAGTAATCCCACGTGTGCAAGTCCTGCCTGATGGCCAAATCAACACTAGACAAAGGGGATGCTGCAAGATGACCGAGGGTATAATAAATCATCCTCCCCCCACATCCCCCCATCTTTCACCTCCTCTCATCACCAGGGTCTGTCTGGGCCCAATCGGAGGTTTCTGTTTAGAAGAAGGGGCCCGGGGAGGGGTTAAACACTTGCCCAGCATCATCTCCTTTAGGAACAGCTTTGCCAGATGTAGGGAATGTGACATCCTTCCCCCTCCCTCCAAATTATGCTAACGTGGCCATTAAAAAAAGCTATCACGGGACCAAATGTAAGTTAAAATCTGAAATTGCTATAGGCAAGGAAAAAAAAAGGTAAAAAATCAGTTACCTTTCTGTCAAGTATACATTCTCCTCAATAAGGTCAAAGTAGCAGGGCATCTTTCCTTGCTTGGCAAACTCCTTCCAGCGCTGGGGGTCTCTGAAGTCGTCCATGATACACAACCGACCCACCATGGAGGAGTCCTGTGGCGCCGACTCCACTTGCTCCCCCTCCAGTTTCTCCTTCTTCTTGTCCCTCAAGTCCACGTCGCTCTCGGAGTCACTCTCCAACTCTGGGCGTCTTTTTTTTGGTGGACCTCGTTCTTTGACATCGTTTTTTTCCAAAACCTTCACCTCCTCCTTCTTCTCCCCGCCAGGCAACGGCTCCTTGGTCGAATTGCTGCTGATCTCGTGTGCCTGCACTGAGCCTTTTTCTTTCTGCCCGGGCATCTGGCATTTACTGGAAGGGCTGGGAAAACGAGGCTTGCAATCATCATCCCAACGGTCATCCTCTTCGTACTCCTCGTGATCCTCTGTTAGAGAATCTGGTACTTGCCCTTGAGTTCGGTCATAATTAACCGCAGGTCTACTAGCAGACCTCGCATCCCAGTAACCGTTGCCTTGCCAGTAACTCTGAGAGCTGCCGTACACCCCTGAGCCCGGCTGGTAAACGTAGCCCGAGTAAACGCCAAAGCTGCTATCTGGCTGTTGGTAGGTGCTACTGGGCTTCTCTGGCTGGGAAAAGTCCCACCCCAAACCACCCAGATCCTCCGTTGTATGAAAACCATCCAGCCTGGAGAAGTCTCCGAGGCCTGACTGGTTAAGCCCACCCTTCCCTTGTCTACTGTCTGGCTTGGAAGAGCTCATCTGGTGTCGGGATTTATCGCTGCTCTCAAAACTCTCTGGCAGACAAAACGCCTGCTCATCTTGTCGGCCGATCGGTCTACCAGCAGACATCAGCTCCTTCAACGTCGTTCTCTCGTCCAGGTTGGGTTTGCCATGGGAGTCTGCCGTTAGGTCTGCCTGACTCGTACTGTCAACGCCATCGCTCTGAGGCTGGCACACATCTGGCCGCAGCTCCTCCGTCTCCTTCCTGCTGAGCTCGGTAGAAGTTGCCAGACTCTTCTCCATCCCTCTAGGAGAGCAACTGTTCTCCGCTTGTGGACCGCCTTTACTCACCACATTCTCTGACCTCTCTTCGTAGTAGGGTCTACTGGGCTCGGGTCGCTCGTCGTCCCAGTGGTCAGAGAAGCGTCTGTTGCCCTGGATGCTCCGTAACACACCAGGGCTGGTCTCCTCCAACACAATGCTCGAGTTCTTTGGCACGACCACAACAGACTGCAGCCTCTTCCGCGGCACGCCGTCATCAGAATCCGAGTCCTCCGTGTCACTGTCTTCACTGCCCCCCTCGCTGTCGCTCTCCCCCGTGTCGGAGTAATCATCGTGGCCAGCGGGAACAAATTCAGCGGCGTTGCCGCTGCTGTCACACGTTTGGGCTTGAGTTACCATCTCCGTTTCTTCTGCAGTGACAATGACATCGCAAGAGGGAAACAAGGCATCTGGAAAAGCCGAAGCCACCAAGGGCTCGTTTCCCTCGTCCTTCTCGGCCAACACGCCGGGACACCGAACTCTCAAATCATCCGGCCCAACTCCCTCGGTGGAAACAGCGCTTTCCTCCACTACCTCTCTGACGCGGTGCTCCAGCGGCACTTCCGAATAGTACGAATGTTCATCTTGGAACGACAGCTTGCCTTTTGCTGAACCAAGAGCAACATGTGGAGCATCCAACTCGAGCGTCTCTTCGGCTTCCGAGTGCTGGAGCAGCTCCTGAGCTCCATCCGGCGGTGGCACATCCCATTTGGAAGAGACGCCTTCCTCCGGCGCGGGGCGGTCCAACCTGAGCCTCGGGGAACAGCCGTCCTGGGAGGGATCTCTGCTCGAGCTCTCCGCTGTCAGGCTGATTTTATGGGCAGGATGACCGTGCTCATCATCACCGGCAGATTTTGAGTGCTCATCCTCCGTGCTCTCGTAATCGCACGTAACGGTCTGTGGCTCTACCTGCACGTCCAGAAAAGCCTCAGACGTAACTTTTAAATCTGCTGGTTCCGCTTCAATTTCAACTTCCGAATGATACAAAGCAGGGGTGGCGTCGTCTGAAATGTAGCAAAAAACTGGTTCTTTGGTTTTGTCGCACGGAGTCCCCTGATCATCCAGCTTTTTAAGTAGAGTTTTAGTATGATCTACATTCACCGTGGGCAAAGGGGTGGCTTCCCCTTGCTGCTGCGGGACCGGAGCCTCCGCTTCCCTAAACAGACTGTTGCACTCGCTGGACTGGATCCGAGAATCGTCGGGCTCTTGCTCTTGAGACACGTACGTGCTCTCAAACCCATTAGATGGCAACGGATACGACGGACTCATCTTCACGACAGGCGACGCTTCTGACCAACACAGGCTATTGTCAGCAGACACGGTGACATCCTCTGGTTTGGAGGCACTGGAAGTTGCCAAACCGTCAGCCCTACCCTCCGGGGACCCATTTACACTCAACTCCGTGGGGAAACACGTTTTTAACTGATCGTGCTTTATCTTTAATACAGTTTCTTGTTCCTTAACACTGTCGTGGCATTCGTGTCCTAGAAGTTCCTCGGACTTTGAGTTAGCAAAACCCGCTTTCGATTCGTCTGCCTTTTTAAAAGCGGGCGAATCGTTTAACTGATTTAATGGAGAAAGTGTCTTTTCCCTTTCAAATTTTTTCGCAATGGACACCCTGATCTCATTGCTTTTTAGACAAGAGGTCTCTAAATCTAGAGAATTAGACTGCTGTTTTATTTCGTCGATCGATTCTGTACAACAGAAAGAACTCTTAAATTTATCAGGCTTTGGTGTGGGGGTCTTTGAAGGGGTGGACTTATAACGGGAGGAATTCACATTACTGTCGGGCTTAGAATGGGATGTCCCCTTTCGATAGCCTAGCTCATCAAGGGGAGAGCACCTTTTGGTTACTTCACTTTCTGAAGTCCTTTTTGAATCTCTATCTGCTTTTGAAGAAGACCTTCCTCTCCTTTCCACGTCGGCGTAAGACGACTCTGTTTTGCTGTCCCTGTCCGACTTAGAGTAAGAAGTCCTCGAGTCTCTGTAGGAGGAGGAGGAATGGGACGACGTACGCCTCGAGTCGCTCGACCTGGAATGTGTCCTCCTGTACTCGTCCTCCGAGTCTGAGCTCTCTCGCGCCCTGCTGTCTGCGTACGAACGGGAGTATCTCGACCTTTCCCTGTACGGGGAGCTCCGATGGTATCTGCGGTCGGATTCGTAGTAGTGGGACCGCTCCGACCTAGAGTAGGAAGAGCTGGTCCGGGAGCCCCGATCGGATCGGGAACGGGAATGAGATCGGCTTCGCCTCCTCTCTCTGTCTGACCGAGAGCGGGAGGAGCCATACCGCGAATCTCTTTCTGATTTTGAATAGCTCGAGTACTTCTCATCCCTGTCCGACTTGGAGCGCGAGGAGGACTTCCCCAGGTCGTCACCTCTGAGGGACATGGAGCTTCTTCTGGGATCTCTCTCCTTTTCCGTGCTGGATATCTTCAGCTCGTGTGACCGCTGGCTGGAGGAGGTCCTCACTGAATCTTCATCAGACTCGGAGCCCAGCAACGTGCCGTCGGACTGGGAGAACTTCCTCTTCGACCCCTGCCTCCGGGAGCACAGAGCAGCACCCTTCGAGCCGTCGGAAACCTCATCCTCCTTCCCAATATGGGAATCTTCCTTCTGCGGAGTTATTTCCGTCTGCTCGGGCACATTTTGAGTTACACGTTCTTCCGAACCGCGCGACACCGCATCCTGCTTGACGTCCGGCTCCAAATACTCCTTCGGTACTACGTGGCACGGCTCCTTCAAGGCGGGGACTTCAGCTTCCCCGGGCGGTGACAGCAACAGCGTCGACATCAGCACGACCGGCAGCTGTGGCAAGGCCGCGGCGGCAGGAACCAGCATCGACGCTGCCGGCGACGCCGCCAGCGGAGGGGGAGGCGGGGGAGGCGGCGGCGTTGAGGGAAAGTCCGCGGCCAGCGCCACCGGTTCCGTCACCGGGGCCACAACCGGCGGTGGCGGCGGTAGCGTCGCTGCTGTAGCTGGTGGCGGTTTTGCTGTGACATTAAGTAAATGTTTTTTAAAATGGATCTTCCCTAATTCTACCTTCGGTTTTGGAGGTGAAGACTCCTCAGCTGAACCAGCGGCATCCCCCAGGTCCATTTTACTTTTGGGGTTAAAGTCAGTCTGAAGGGGTACTGCTGGGGAGTTCTGAGTTTCATTTTGTTTCTCGTTTCCGAGACCAGTCAGAAATCTATTCGGTAAGGTTTTCTTGGTTAAACTAAAGCTGAAAGACACCTTTTGTCTTCCTTGCTCCTCAAGGTTAACCTTTGTTTTGGTGCCTTTGGGCAAAAAGCGACTGGAAGCAACGCCTTTGAACACCGGGCCTTTGATAAAGCCAGCCTTCTGCACGGTTTCAGGCTTGCCCTGCAAAAGAAAAAGGAGATGCAGTCAGAGGAATCGGGGTTTGGGTTTTTAACTCTGTTTCACAGGCACACTGCACAATTTTCTTCTACCTGGTGAATTTTTCATGACAATAAAATAGAAATCGATACCCTGGGCTGGAGTCTGGGATAGCACAGCCGCGCTGCCTTCTGCGCCTGGCGCTCTCGTGAACAGAAGCAATTACCCCAGTCATTTCCAGTTTGGAGCAAAACCTCCTTTGGGGTTTGGGCTGAGGCTTTTTAACTGACTTATTAATGACCAAACTGAAAGTCCTTTTTTCATTTAATTCTTAGGATTTTTAAAAAGTGATAGGGTTCAACATTTAAAGTTAATTGAAGAGATGGCACCACTTTATTTGTGCTGTTGCTGTGGTCCCAGGCTACAAAATATCCTTCATTTTTAAGCTTTTAAGTGCATTTCACATCCCAGAAGACTGCACCTGCATGCTTCTGGTTTCAGCATAAATCAGACTACCCAGAATTACAGCAGCAGTTTTAAGCCCCGTCCTTTCCCACCTCCTGCCAACAGCCTTATCTCAGTCATTAGTAATTCCTAACAAGTTTCCAGGCTCAGGTGTAGATCAGTTTTAATATAACAACCTCCAAGAATTCCCATCAGGACCCAGCCGTGCGTGATGACTCTGTCACCTCCAGGCCAACCAACTGTAATACACTCCACGTGCATCCCACCAGCAGCTCTCTGCTGTCTCCTGCCCAGGATCTCACTCACCACCTTGCAGTGAGGACCGTGCTACAGCAAGTCTGTTCATTTTCGATGCTAAATGACCTGAAAGTCATAATCTCTCAGATATTAAGAGCTCCAGATCTCCACAAAGAAAGCTGCTGTGCCAGCACACGCAGCTGAACCCTGGCCTTGGAAATGGAACAAGTCTAGAGCAACAAAGCCCCTTCAACATGGCAACCTCTTACTTTACAGGATGCATTTATCCAAGCCCAAGATTAGCAATTTTCAGAGCATAAAGCACCGTATGTTTACCCATCTTGGCATTTCTCCAACTATTTTAAAGCTTAGGGCTCGTCTATGCAAAAGCTGTGTCACAGGAGCACAATCCCTAAAAGATGAATATTGTGGCACTGTGGTAAAAGAGGGTTCTTGTCAATAGTCTTTATCCCCATAAATCCAAATTCCATTAGTGTAATTACATTTTGTGTGAGAAGCATAACTCTAACAGAAACAGCAGCATAAAAAAAAATTGTACGGAGCTGGGTTTTCCTCCCATAACTGTTGCATGAACACATCTTTGGCAGCAGCAGCGGTTTCCTGCAACCCACTGTGAATTATTACGTATTTTGTTATCCTTTAACTTTTGTAAAACAATGCATAGCTGCTCAGGCTAAAGGCACCACAGTAAATTATTAAATAAGACGTTGGAGGAATGGAAACCCCATCCTATTCTGTTTGCACCCTTGGACATCATATATACAAAAATATCCTCACTTTTGATGAAACACATGGGGTTATATTTTAATTGTGAAAACCATGTCACGGTCTCCACATGACCAGTCTTGACTACCCAACCCAGCACCGTGCACACATTTATCTTCACCAGCACATGATTAGCTGCATTCTGGAAAAAAATGGGTGCAAAAAAAAAAAAAAAATAAAAAGCACTCCTTTTACATGGGTTTTATTTATAGGGGTGCCATTTCATGGATGCTTTTAAACGAGTGCCATGGTTAAAAGGGCACCCAAGTAGTAACCTTGAAAAAAAGTGCATGCCCAGACACTTGTCCAGCTCTGAAACACACTCCTCTGTCCACAACTGTCTCACAGCCATCTCCAGAAAGTCATGCTGAAAATACTACCCCTGTTTTCGAAAGAATCTACACATCAGAAGTGATGCAGAGACTAATACAAAAAATGTATATAAACTAATTCATGGAAGAATAAAGGACAAAATCAAGTGTCTGGCCCAGCTGGTAGGAGTTTCTGCATGCCTGACTGCTACTGAGACCATCCTCCCGTAGGACGCCGGGCTCAGCCCTCTGAAGAGCAAGAGAACATCATTTTTTGTGTTTGCTGGGTCAATGATTACCCCTGCGTGAACAGATATGCACACCTTTTTACCCCTGACCTCTGCATACGTCTAACGGAAGAAGTCTCCACAAATCTGAACCCAAATTCTTATCAGAGACTGGATTCACCTATTATACCACCTACATATTAAAAAGATAATATATATTTTAAAATATAGTAAATACAGTGCAGCAGCATTCAAGAGTTTTCTTCCTTGCTAGAACTTTTGTGAAATTATTTTATGTGCAAAATTCAGTTATGGAAGCGTGTCGGTTTTGATCAAAATCCTTCTAACTTCAAGTGCAACAAATCTGAAATCCGAGCTCACATGTGAATAATGAGGTTTGGATACAGCCACCTTTTCACGAAACACAGCACCTGAGGCAAAAAAAGGAGCTGCTAAACTTCTATTCCTCCCCTCTTGGTAGCCCATTCAGCAGAGATGATACATTTCAGAACAAATGTTTCACCCTCATGTGCTCATGCTTCCAGGCATTTTTTTTCTTAAATAACACCAAGTTTAACAAAACATGACTTACAGATTTTTAAACATACTCCACAGGTAGCTTTTGAAATTTAATAGGTAGCAATTACTGGCAAAAGCTCTCCAGTAGGAGAGGAGTTCTCCTTCCTTTAATGTTTTACAGAATGAGAACATTCCCCAGAACGTTGCTGGGGGTATTTTGCAGAAAGAAAAAGGTGATAGAAGCTCACTGCATATTCAGCAGAGACACACGATTACTGAAGGAGCGGCGCTCCTGCAGCTCTCAATTTGCTGGGAACGTAGGGAGGACACCCAGTATGTTCACCAGCACCACCAGAGCAGATACAGTCCTACAGCATCAAAAATTATTAGCAGCAATCGTTCCTACGCCGGGATATTATAAAATGTTCCAGTCCCTCCAAGTTCTCTCCTTTCCCCTTAAATTCATTGAGTCACACACAGCAAGACTGATTTTTTTTTTTCCTTGCAGATGAAGTCCTTAAAGAATCATCTCACGGTGCAGAAAGCAGCATCTACCTACACCCAATGACTCAAGGGCACCATCGTGCTCTGCTATCGCATTCCTCCGTGTAGGTGGCAGAAGTGGTATTGGAGGTGTTTCCCTGCTTTCCTGGATTTAACCACTGAACTAGAGGCACCCCAGAACAACATCAGTTTGCTTGATCTGGACTCGAGAACTCTATAGGTCAAACCAAACAGGTTGGGCTAACGCATGTCTCGGGAGCTACATCAAGAAAGGAATCGGTTTTACTCACCTCATTTTCTTCTTCTCTATTGCAATCCAGCCGAGAAAACATGCAAAAGAAAACATAAAAAGAAGGTGTAAACATCAGGCAGAATCAAGAAATGCAACATCCGAAATCTGGCACTGCAAACGGGACGGACCCAGGGACACAGAGTGAGGGTGACAACCAACCCACAACTAATCCTGCTGCAAGAGGAGGCCCTACCAACGTCACCCAACACTCAGGCAGACATGCCGACCACCTCTGAAGGGGAGCACAGCAGAGTTTTGAAGCTCAAGAATTTCAACACTGAAAATTCTGCATGGACTTTGACAGAGCAAACCTTTTTTGAGCAAACTGTTGGCTTGGTGTTGTCTTCTGAGGGTTTGCAAACCAGCAAGAACCTTATTTCAACAGGCACTGCAGAGGTGACACATATTAAAAAAAAAAAAAAAATCTCGAAAATGAGATGTAGGAAGCTAAATTTGGTTTTCTTTCGATTTTACTATTTTCCTTAGCGGCCCAGAAAGAGTGAAAAGTATCTGCCTCTCTCACGGACAGAAATTAAAGATACTCATGAACACCTTACTGCTGTATGACCTGCTACGGATCTGCAGCCCGGCTATTTGCCACGATGCTTAGACTTTATTAATCAGTACTTCGACAGCTAGCTGCTCAACAGTGAATTCATCTGGAGCATTGCCTTGGTTCCAACCAAACCTGGCAACACTGAGCCAGCGGGAAAGTCCAACTTTTCTTTGCTTCCCTAAGTTCTTCACTCCGATACCATGAGCAAATTAATTTCTCCTACAAGGAAGGAGAAGGACAAGAACACGACGACTCTCTCCTTGCTTTGCTCGATACCTGGGAGAGTTTCAGCGAGTTTCTCGGCCCCCAAAGAAAAACTACAGAAGCAGATGTAAAACTTTCAGCAGTTACCGATACACCTTAACCGAGATGTCAACAGCCCATCTGTCTTTATCTGGTATTTCCTCTACTAGAGGTCCAAAAGCACTCTCCAGTGCTCTAACTTTCACGTTTGCATGCAGACAGCCTTTTCCTTGTCTACCTTGTAGATACATGGGAAGTTTTCAGCTGGACTTTTGCTAAATTTTATCAGCTTTTGAGCCCTAATTTGGTGCTGCTGTGGTGACACGGTGAAAGATTTCTTGCAGAAAAGGTTCACGGCTAATCGAGAAGTATCAGTTTCTGGAAAAGAAAACCAAAGCTCTCGGTTTCTGTGTAACCCAGGCAGGGAGCCACAGTGGTGACAGCACAGCAATAACCACCTATTTCCCCATTTAAACCATCATCAACAGAGAATTGGGAGCAACCTGCTAGAAAGACCTATCACTAGAGTAATACACCCCTGCCTCTATGAAGGCTCACGTCCAATTGATAAAGCTTATTATAAGGCTGTAAATTATTCTCAGAGCAGCAAGAACAGGGTTTGTTTTCATTGAGGAAACACGAGCCGTGAGTTTAAGCAAGCTGTGGAGTACACAAGGGCATGCAAGTGATTTAATGGGGTTAAGCCAGCCATGAATTCACCATCCCGCTGATGCAGAGGAGGTCAGAAGCCCTGTAAGACCAGCACTTGGACACAAATTAGCGCCTAAAAGGAGGTTTCATTTTTAGGATCACAGAAAGTGGAGTTTTCAACTTCTAGGACACTGACGTTGTTGACGGTCACATATTTTGAGTGTTAAACACAAGCGTTTACAAGGGGTGAGAACAACACTGAGGTCCAGCGTAGCCAACACCCAACAAGACCCAACATGAACATCAGACTCGATCTTAAGTCTTTTCCAACCTCAATGATTCTATGAAGATTTTCAAGACATCCATAACCTGACATGTTGTGATACAGCACAGTGTAACAACCAACAGATGAAAGCTGGCGGTCCTAAACCAAAAAATAAATAGCTGCCTCTTTATACATAAGAACACAGATTTAAGTAGCTATCTACTGGGAGACAGGTAATGAAGTTTAGTATTTATAATTAATACCCTGCTGCAAGAGTAAAGTAATTCCTCTTAACAATTCATTTTTCCTCTTGTTGCTGGAACGCTGCATAAAACCAGTATTAAGCTAAAATGCTGGCAAGTACACAAAGTAGAAGTCTCCAAAAACTGGAAGCTAAGAATAAAATTTTCCCTTCCCGAGAGAGCATGCCTACAAAACAGCAGGAATCACGGCCAGCTCAAAGCTCACACCCTGCTCAAAGCTTGCAGCCACAGCAGCACATTTCCCGGACGAGATGCCAGGTGGGTAAAGCAGCCTCAGCATCTGCCACCTCAAACCAGCCGCTCCACGAAGGTGGACAGTGGAGCACTAGCTTCTGCACTGGGGGGGTCATGCACTGAAGGGGAAAAAAGACAGTTGAGATCCTTCAAACCCCAGAGAAAATCTTGCAGGAGAAAGTGAGCTGCATTAGGAAATGGGACAATCTTGCTGCTCTGAAGACACACGGTAGCCAGACTTGTCTGTGCTTGGGGCGGGAAATCACTAAAATTTGAGCAACTTAAAGGGTGGCAAGTGAGAAATCAAAATATTAAAAGACAGAAAACAGTTAAAAAAGGGACCAAACGGAAGAAGATGTTGCATGAATTTAACTGGTTGTCTAAACTAAAACATGTAAGAATGAAGCAGATGTATAGTCCTAGATGCCTGTACAAACAATTTAATTCTGGACAGAGAAGTATTTCTTCTCAGAGAGGGAACAGCAGTATTCCCTCTCTGCAGTGGTATTTCAGGAGTTATGCCCAAATGCTTTTCCCTCCTGAATCACCCCTCCGTTGGCAGCAGAAACTCACCCACCTTGCTACAGGTGCCCTCGCACAGGGTAACCTTAACAAAGGAGGTAGCCAGCTTGGGTTATGGATCCCATTTCCATTTACAGCCTCTTCTTTTGCCCCAGATCAAAAAAAAAAAAAACCCAACATAAATAGATTTCCAAAATTAGTGAACGCGTCGCTGTTTGCTCAAAAGCCTATTGCCAAATTCCTCCCACACTGGGTTTGAAGTTACATAAAATCCCCACGTTACAAGCCTGAGGAAGGACCTGGCACACAGGAGACCCGGCACAACAAGAGCGTACGCAAGCTGGGGATCCATCCAGACGCACCACCCGTCGGTTTTCCAGCAGGTTTCCAGCCCCAGAGGGTTAGAGCAATCCCACTTGTTTCCCTCCAGCTGCACTTTGCTATCTGCAGGTATCTAAGAGGAAGACTGTTATTAAAATTAGCACTGGATTCATGCACTCATTTCTGTGAACGTCAAGAGAAAGGGCTTGTTAAAACCCAAAATAAAACTGGACCTCTACAAACAAATGGTTCATAAATTTAAAAAAAACACAAACAGGGAACTATCCCATCTTTTATTTGTCTACAGCAGCTCTATGCATTACTATTAAAAAAAAAAAAAAAAAAATCAGTCTGCCCCTAAAATAAAATTTAAAGAACAATTTTGCCTGTCTGCCAGTTCAATCTGATTAACTAACAACAACCAGGGGTCAGGTGGGAGCAGGATGTGCTGGCACACACCCTGCAAACACACAACTGCACCCAACAGCAAGCACAGCAGCAAGCAGAGCCCAAACCCCTGCACCACACAGAAGGGGTTTGTATTTGCAGGAAAGGCTTTTTTCAGGCTATGGACCCACATTTCTACCAAAACTCTTTAAAATTTATCAATGGCCCCAAATAGCATCCTTTTTCCATGTTTTTAGTCCTTCAGCTTTCCTACTCATGGAAACATCCCAGGTTTGTCATGGGCATGTTAATAAAAAATAAGGTTGTATTTTAATTCTGAGGTTCAGCAGCTCCAGCATTTCTTAGATGCTTAAACAGCTTGACATGAACGAGACTTCTCTCCTTTATAAAATGTAATCCACATTGTAATCTCCACTATACACAGGCTTTGCTTATGCTAAAAAAGCAAACAAAAAAAAAATGCCTTCAGGCTTCTGAGGTCTGAACAACAAATGTTGGTCTGCATTAAGACAAAACTTGAAGAGCTTCACCTCCCATATGTTCTCTTTTTTTATTATTTTTTTATTTTCTTAAGAGAGAAAAATCTGGAAGCCTAAAGCTCTTCTTATCTAAACATCTGCAAGACTAACAACCCTGCCGGCCTAAAAAGGCCCATCCTGGGCAGGCACCCTGCGTTCAGATGAGCTGATGGGGTATTGAGCAGGCATTAGCATAGATCCATCTGAAAGCCTACCTGCCTCAGCAATCACCCTTCTTTCTGAAGAAAGGAAATAAAATGCAAAACCTCAGCACTCAAACCGGAGGAAACTCCAACCTCCAGCCGGTTTTGCTTAGGCCAGGTCTTGCCAGCGTGGGGATGAAGATGGACTCCATAGGTGCTGGTGGATGCACCAGCACCTAACACCAGGACCTTCATCTGCAACCCCAGGGCTAAGCACACCAGGAGGAAATACAAACACCTCGGGTGGAGACTTGCAGTTCCAGCAAGATCCTAAAGCCAAAAAGGAAATATCTGGGCAGATTTCCCCGCGGCCCAGCAGCACCTCTGGCTCCTGCCACTGCAGATGCTGTAGATGCTGCAGATGTCCCCTCGCTGCCGCCGCTGTCATTCAGCTCCTGCCACACTTAAAACTGAGTGATTTGGTAAAATACTTACAGGCCTGAAGTGCTGGGCCTGCTTGGTTTATTAGTCTCTAATGTGGCTGGCTAGAGACAAAAGCCAAGGACAAATGTGCAGCAGTGCCTATGATTAACTGAAATACGGTGCTAAATTGCTGTGAAATCTTTTGTACAGAGCACTGTGCTTTTAATACCCAAATGTGACCCTGCTCCCAGAAATACTGCACCACAACTGGATAATGTACAACCAGAAAAAAAAAAAAAAAAAAAAAAAGCAGAGGAGTTAATAGACAATCCTGCTCCTTCCCCAAAAAAGCCACAGACAGAGGAAAGGCTAAAACACACCGGGGGGGGGGAAATCACTAACAGTATCAAACATCTTATTTAAACAGAACCTTGAAACCAAGCCAAGCTCTCCAGAAAAGGAGGTCAAGGCAGCTGTAAGCATATACCTGTCCCTGTGGCACATCCCCCAGATGCAGCCCTCCCATCCCCTGCTTTCCTAAATCAGCATTTTCTGGTTTATACAACATCTTCGCCGGGTTTGGAGTTGTAATTTTGGAGCGGGGGAAGAGACACCATTTCTCCTGTGCTGGAATATGAAAGAACAGAGAGGATTGAACACACCAGGAAAACAAGTAACTGAATATACCGAAAATAAGTATTTCTTCTTTCACTTACAAACACGGTAAGGGCTGAGTGGCATCCTGCATGGTCACAAGCGTGTCAGAAAGGGATTTTCCTTTTAACACAGATTATGGGTTACTGGTGTATGCAGTCACCTGGAATCATTGGTGAATGCTCCCTCCTAATACACCCCCCTGAAATGAACTTTATAAATCAAGAAAAACCCCGGACATGAGCCATTTCAACAGCAGGCATGAAGAAGATTTAAGAAACTCAACTGCTGTAGCTTCCACTTCAGCCCAGTCCGGGGTCCCATTTCTCATCGGGCTGGAGGAGAGCCACCGAGAACAGATTTCAAGAAGCATTACACCACAATATGGAAAACTTATAACGCTATAAATTTTTACTACGAGCATTTACACTCCGTTCTCCACAGCTGGGGAAAATATAGGTTAAAAAAAAAAATGGCACGAGCTAAAAAGCCTGTTCTTTGCCAGCTGGCAGCACCCGTGAAGGGACGACTTCTGCCCAAGCCCTGGGTCCGGCAGAGCCCACACAGACCCTTCCTGGGCCAGGTCTACCCAACAGCAACCAAACCCTAAAGAGAAAGGGAAGAAATCAAGGGGGAAAAGGATGATTTTTGAAAACAGTTTGCTTTTGCTGCTGCTCCTCTTGCAAAGGAAAGTGGGTCAGAGAAAACAGACCCTGGCAGGAGCAAACGAAAAGCCACAGGTTGAGGGAGGTTTGGGGGGCTGTTTTGGCCAAAGCTTCATTTACTAATTATTTAATCATCTGTGTATTAATAATACCAGTGTTTGAGAGAAGCTAGGATCTTCTGCTTCAGGAAAAACACTGCCTTAAGAAGAAAATTTCCAGTGGTCTTCTGCTCCAGCAAAAGCATCCCAGGACCCTGCTCCTTCCCCCAAACTGCCCGGGAATTCCCAAACTCAGCACCACTCACACGGCTCCTGCTCTCCCCTATCTGCTCAGTGCCAGAGCACGTCTAAAGAAGAAATCAAGTTTGAAATCGTGACAGCAATCATCATAAGCAATGCTGTTCCCATGGCAGCCGGGCAAGGGATTTACAGAGCGAGCGCCGACAAGGCAAGGGAAAGGACGAGGACAGACGGAGGGGGGACGGAAGAGCGACGGTGCCAAAAAGAGAGGGCACAAATCCACAGCTTAACTCAAAACCACGGCTTCTGGCTCAGTACCATGGGAGCATGTCCTTGGAAAGCTTCCTCCTCCTCGCCGAGCAGGGAAGGAGAGATTTCAGCAGCAGCTTTTAGAGTTAGCATCTTCCCATCAACAAACTTTAAATGGGATCGCTTTTCGGGTCATCTCTGCCTCAAAAGATCACCTCCTGTTGACACAATCAGGCACAAACTGCAACAAAAGGCAATGTTTCACGCATACAAGGCACTCTTAAACGGCATTTCCCTACCTGATGCAATTAACTCCTCCAATGCGGGCACACTGGAGCATCCAGGGCTGCAGTTGCCGCTGGGGAAGGAGGAGGCTGGATCTAACACAAATGCAGTTTATCACCTCCAGCACGCAAGCAGGGCAAGATGCAGGATGCTTTGACACTGCTCTCTCCCTGTGGGGTACCACGGGCAGGGTGGACGGACAGGAGTTGCACAAAGAAACCCCCAAACCCGCATTAAAACCGACGGGCAGCTTTACATCAGAGCAGGCCGCTTGCAGCGTGCAAGGCAAGGTCACTATTTCATCATTTTCACCATCTCACCTAACAATTTCTAACCATTCAAAAGGCTGAAATTAAAACCTCCTTCCTACAGCCAGGGTTAGGCCAGGCTTAAAAGTGCGGGGCCGGCACCTAGCTCTGCAACAGCGTGCGTGCAACCCTGAACAAGTCACTAAGGTGGTTATCCCCATTCCCAACTTTTTTTTTTATTATCTGCCCCTCCATCCTACCTTTATTTATTTCCAGGTTCTTCAGGCCACGGACTTTTCCATGCATCTACCTACAGTGTTTGCCACAGCAAGGCTGCGACGCTGGTTTAAGCAGAGGCACCCCCATGGTACAACCACACAACAAGGCATTTCTCCTGCCAGCACAAAACCGCTTTTAGGACTAATCTTGTGTTCACATCCCAGCTACCCCCACCGCATGCCCTGGGGCTCCCAACCCTGCGAGCCCAAATCGCTTGCCACCAGGAGAAGCAGCAAATATCTTCTAACGCTCTGCTGCAGATTTCTAGCAAATATCCGACGAGTTCATTAACAAAAGGAGAGAAAACAAGTGCCAGCCTTCTGCAAAATTCCCTCTCACGTACCACCGTAACCCGGCAGGGATGGTCATGTTTGACTCGACTGCCGAGGCACCGCATCTCCAGGCGCTGCCAGGTAACACTTCTGGGCTTGGAGGGAAAAGGAATTAGTGGAATTAGTAGAAACAAACAGTTTGGTTTTTAATTTTGCTCAAATCCCATCCCACACAATCACCGGGCTGCGCAGAAAAAGTTCAGCGTGTGCTGAACTAAACTGCTCTAATTAAGTCAAAAGATGCTCGATACCAGGGAAATAATTCCAGTATTTAAACCCTGCTGAAAAGCAAGTGACTGCACCCAGCTTCTAATACCAGCACAAGTTACACCAACACTTCTCCAAAGCGTTCCTCTGCAGCCACAGGGGAAGCAGAGGAAGGCAAGGAACCTGAAAGCATATTGAATTTTAAAAAAAGAGTAATAATCAGAAATATCTAAGCTGACTTACGATCATTACTACAGGCAACCAGCACAGGGCTTCACTCCTGGCAGAGCACTCAGCAGCTTGCGCACGCAGACTTGGAGGCTTCATCTGACCTGAGCAATGGCTCTGGGTAATTAGGTCTGTGAGCTAAAAAGAGGGAAAAACCCCCCCACAGAGCAGAAAGGCGATGCCCCTCCCTCGGAGGGCAGGCACAAGGCGGGGAAGGCCTCGCTCCCCAGGGCTGAGCGGGGTCCCAGGCAGCCCCCCGGCTACACCGCATCTTCTGCGGCTGCTTCTCACCCCCGGGTAAAAAAACAGGGGGGCTCTCCCCCTCCTGCACCCTCCCGCACTGCTTCACCTGAGGAATTTTCCTTGCACGGGCGAGCAAATTCCTAACCCGACCTTACCAAGGCATCACCAAGCCTGCATGACAAATACCCCCCTGGCACTGCAGATCTTCTTTGTCACCTAAAATGCCTCGCAGATAAAGATTTCTGCTTCCAGACTGCAGGCTGGGCTTGCAGACATCTACCTGCTTCAGGAGAAAGGTACCTTAAATCCACATACAACACTTCCATAATTCACCATATTGAAGTCTGCATTCACAAAATCTCCCGCCCTCAGCCCAAGTTTAACAAGAAGGTATTTCCCAATCATCAGGGGTTCCCCTAAATTCAGATTTCAGAGAGTAGGAACTGCAACCCGCACCATGCACCCCAAAAAACTTTGCTCAGTGCTGTAAATAAAATGCTGCAACGCCCCAGCCAAGCTTAAGGTTGCTGCTTTAATATAAAATCCTTAACGTATTTATTTCTTACGCAATTATAGATGAAGTTTAATCCTCTATTACAAAACCTGCCCGGCAGGTTAAGTCAGCAGTGGGAGACATGTTGGGAGCCACTCTCAATTCAATAAAAGAAAATAAACCCAAGCTCCCTGCAACACTAATTCTTGGAGAATCAAGCACTTTAAATCAAACTATTTTAGTGAAATTAAACCCAGCCTAACACGGCAAGAAGAAATGAGAGATAGTGAGTGAAAACCTGCACCCTGCTATCGCTCTAAAACATCGCGGCCGGTTGCTGTGGCAATGCTAAACACAAGGTGATACCAGGCAGGGAAATCACTGTAGGAGCAGATAAATTCAACCCCTTTCATCCTCCTTTATACCAGAAATTTGCAATAAAAGTGCAAGTTGAGAATGAGCTGTGCAAGTAAACTCCAAGCACCAGGCTCCCGAGTTTCTTCTGCTGGACACCCAACGCTACAGAAGGCTGCAAATGTTAAAAATAATTGTTTTCTGCTAACTCAAAATGACACACTTTTTATTTCTAGCTGCAAAACCTCCGCTGATGCATTTCAAATAGGAAGGCAATAATGCAATTACAACACGATGCTGTGGAAACTGTTAAAATCTTTGAGCGACGGTGGGTGAAGCCAGAGATTCCCCGCATTTGGTCCCAAAAATGGTGCTTCAGAGCGAGTATTGCCCAGGCTCCAGCTCCTTCCCAGACCCAGCCCAATGCCTCTTCCCCCTGCATCAATGTTTTGGGTTGTATTTTGACTCCTGGCCCACATTTTGCTTGACTTTCAGGTCCTGTTCCACATCCGCCCCATGTCAGGGAGATACTTTGGGGGATGGCAGCCTCTGGGGTGGATCTCGAAAGGCTGAAGCTTGTTGGAGAGGGCCAGCTGTAGGGATGGAGCATTTTTAAGGAGGTTTACCAATAAAAAAATAACAGGAAAAGGCAGGAAAAAAGTCAAGAGGAAAAAAAAAAATATCTTTTGCAGCAAGTGTCAAACCAAACCTACAAAAACCAGAGCCACGCTTTGACTTTCTCAAGACTTTTTCTCAATGAATCCTACCAGTTCCAGCAAGGAAAAACGAGAACAAAGCGCAGCCTGGGATGGTGTAAAATGGAAAAAGCAACATTGCTCCTGGCCTGCGGGGTTACGTGGCTGCGCCGATGAGGGTGACAAACCACCCCTGATGATCTGAGCCTCTGGACCGCAGTGTTTCAGCTCCTGGTCGCTTCCTGCAGCACCAAGTCGCACCAAGCTTTTGCACGGCTCCACCAGTACACCACGGTTCAGCTCGTTAATAAATCTCAGTAATTATCTAAATAACAACATGCAGCCAGTCTCTTAATTGGGATGAAGGTCAAGCACATATGGCAAGCGTATTAATTTTTCTTTATGTTTCCGTGTCTATTAAAAATAGGTGCTTATAAATCCTCTCTCCCTGTCTAAATATACACACAAACAAATTATATTTAGAATTACATCAACAGATCTCTAACACAGGACATCAAAGGAAGGCTGTCACCTATCCCCTTTAAGCCCACTTCGAGCCAGTGCAAGGAAAATATTAAACTGCAGAAGGAAAATTAGAAACAACTAAGACAAGAGAACCATCTGGAAGCCCTCTCCTTTCAAAACCCAGGGATTTCTCTGTCTCTTTTCCAAGCAATCACCAAACCGCAGTCTTTAGGAGAGCTCAGTTTATATATGAGCTGCTTTTGCATATTACGTGTGCAGTGTGTAATTATCTGTACATGTCTGGGTGACTAAAGGTACACGGAACGACTTGGAGCTCAAAATATATTGCCTGAGTAGCCTACAGCTGCTAAATTTCCTCATTTTTGAGAAACCCAACTGGCTCGAGCACACCCTCCCAGGCAGGCATCCTGAGGCCACCACTCTCCCTGTCCCACTCACACACATCATTCCATCTTTAACGACTCCACCATAGAGGAGCACCACCGATCCACAGACCTAAAACGTGGAAAACCAAAGGAGAAAAGCATTCCCAGCATGCTCACACACAGCCAGCTCCTGGAAAAATGCACCATTTTCCTATTTATAGGCGTCTCAGCTGGCAGAAACCACAGGGACCTCAACTGTTCAAAGCCAAAATGAGGACTTTTTTTTTTTTTTTTCCCCTCCCTTTAATTCCCCCTCAAGCTAAACACTGCAGATCTACCCTGCCCTTGCTGCACGCCGCTGGACCGCAAGCAGATGGAAGAGGAGGAGTGTGTGGAAGCTGCACAAGAATCCAGGGCAGAAGGACAAGCCAAGAAGTCCTCCTCCTTCAAACCCCAACAATGGTAAGACCCAAAGTTTGGCACCAAAAACCAGAGAGAATAAGACTTCACCAAGAGCAAAGCTACAAACCTCAGGCTTCGTTCTTAAGAGAACTGGGCAACAGTACCAAAAACGCAGTGTGGATGGAGCAGGAAAAAGGCAAGAGAAGAGCAGAACAGGCAATGCCGCACAGCATCCACATCTCCTTCCTAGAGATACCCAACCGGGAGATAAACGACCTCATTTAATCTGGCTCCGCTGCAAGCAACCAGCGTCACAAAGTTCGGGTCCAGCTGGGAATTCTCCTACAATGACATCAAAAATAATAAACCAAAGTGAGAAATTTGTCTGATAACTTACTGGCTGGCCAGGCGAGCAGGTGAAGGCCTCCTCCCATGACCGAAACAAATTTGGGTGTATAAAGAGAGTTTTCTTTAAATAAACTGACTTTTCAGAGACATTAAGGCTTAAGCACAGAGCTGAAAAACCCTCAGGTACACTCAGGCAAGGAGAGCCAAGTTTTTCCCTTACTACTCTTGATTTCACACGCTGTGGGACCATCATTAGAGTCCTTAATAGAGGGGAGGAATGTTCAAAGGGAAATGCAGGTGTAAAACCAAGCCCTTCCCTTCCATTAGCACCTCCCTGATGGATTAGCATATACTCCAGGATCTGAATTTGGGCTTTTAAACACAGCACATTTGTCAGGAGCTTCTGCATTGTGCCAAGGGCACCAATGTTACCAGTCGTTTGCCCTAGAGAAAAGCAGAAAACAGAATCCAGATGCCTACAGCAAGCAAAAAATAATCAAGTCCCAAAGCGACACAAACACCGAATGGCCCACGAGTCTCTACAGCTGCAGTGCACCTTAAAAAAAACCCCACGGTAATAACCACAACCAAAAACCTGAAGTTTTACCCTGTTTGAATCCGTATCAAGGCACATTAACAAAGTCAATGGGGTGTTCAAATGCACCGGACCTAAACCCCGGCCCCACCAAAGCCCCCACGTGCACCACCAAGGCCCACCAGCGTCACCGGTCTGGTGGAGATACGGCATGGTAAAAAGACCATCTTCCCCCAAAATGGAGCTAAATTCAAGCTGGGGAGGTCTACCTGCAGCAAAGCGCAGAAGAACAAGCGGATAAATACATTTCAGCCACAGGGCGTGCAAGGGAACCTGCCGCAGCACCTGCAGTTTCCACCATAACGCGAGACACCAGCTGAGGATATCCCCGGGAATCCCAACCCGATCCATCTCGCCCCGTGGAACGACCCCACCAAGGTGTCACTTGTCTGAGAGGGTCCTCCGCCCTCCAGCGGCCAGGGATGATCTCGGTGTCTTCTCGAAGGAAGCGCTCGCTTGCCCCAGGTTTGGCTGTATCAGCTGCGTCGCTGCAGCTCTAGTGAGAAGAGATAAAGTTTCTTCTGCTCGCAGCCTACAACACAAACATCCAACAAGTAGGTCCAGGTTGTTGTCGGGCAGCTCCATGGAGGAGCTGCAGACCTTGCGTGGAGCTTGGCAGCGGCTCCGAGCTCAGGGCCTCAAGCTGGCCACAATTTTAGCACCCAAAGAGGCGAGGCAAGCTGGTTTTGCTGGACGCTGAAGTTCTCAAGAACCTGAGCTCTGACTGCCAAGTGGGACGCAGAGAGCGACCAACCAGGCTCACGTCAGCCAGAGTTTCCTTGCTAATCGGAAAAATGTGGTAAACGCCACCAGCACGTACTCAAGTTGCCTGTAGTTCAGCTCCCCAACTCAATACCCCACCGCTACAGCCTGCGTGGAGCTCCATCTCAGCAACAACGATGCCCCGTCCTTGGAAGGGTTCAAGGTCAAGCGGGACAGGACTTTGAGCAACCTCATCTAGTGGAAGACGTCCCTGCCCACGGGTTGGACTGGATGACCTTTTAAAGGTCCCTTCCAACCCAAACCATTCTGTGAATAATTTCCATGGAAAATAAGGCTGAGCCTGTTGATTTACCAAGCTCCGACCAACGCTTTCCAAGCCCCCACATCTCACAGCAGTACAACTCCAACGCTGTGAGCTACAAAATCAATTCCTCCGAAAAACAAGCCATGCACATCCTTCTTCATCACACCCCCCCGCAGGTACAGGACGAGGGGAAGCCACCATCTCCAGCAAACATCCCACCAGCCATCAGGGTTTGTTTTTAATTGCGCTCTCCACCGCGGCGGCCAACCGTGATTTGGAAATACCCAACCGGTTCCCAGAACGTGCCGTGTGACGCATTCCTAATATCGTGACATTCGAGAGCGAGGAGCGAACCACGGAGTACCCCCCACCTCCGAAGAAAACCATCGCTGAGCTACTGCAAATAATCCTCTTCTCAAGCTAAAAGCCCACGCACTGGGACGAGCGCGTCCTCGATAAGACACGCCATTAACGAAGCGGCAAACGCAACTCAGAGGCGCAGCGAAACACCGAGCTTCAAGGCAGACGCGGGGAAACACGGCTCCTAGAAACACCTGAACGCTTCCTGACAGCCTTCAGAGTCCCAAACCAGAACGCACACCCCAAGAAAACCCTAAAGTCAAACCAATAAATTAGTATTTCTTTCAAAAAGTTGTTAAGAGAAACCACTCTGGCTTTTTTAAGCAGCCCAGCTTTGTGACACTCAAGACTTTTTTAGACAACAAGCAGCAGTGTGATATAACACTTTTAACCATCCAGCTCGGTGTGACACTTGGTTTGACACCAAATGCCACCGCTGCCTCCCAGGACAGGCTCGCTCACACTCTTAAACTAAAAAGATAAAATATCTCAATTAGGCTAAAACTTTTTGGACGGATAGTAGAGTTGATTGAGGGTCGCTCAGGACGGGACCATCGCTCCCCACCAGGGTTAAGCTCACGTAAATCAGGTGCAGCGTTTGCTCCAGGCTATCCCGTCCTGGGAGAAAGTCAGGAGTCGGGTCTAGCAAAACACAGCCTGGATTCAAAATGAAATCCTCCGTCTCTCACTAATTTTAGAAGGCTCGGCCACGGGCATCGTTTCAGTCGAAACAGATCCTCAGCTGCTCCAGGTGGGCACAGACAGAACTCGTAGCATTTGCTCAAAAAGGTTTGCTCTGTCGTCCTTGCTCAAAACACGCCATTTTTAGCTTTGCCTCCGCTCCAAGCATTGCACAGAGGTGTGCTACACGCCGGGTGTCTGCCTCCTTCCACCCCACAGCCAAAGTTTAGGAAGCACCCGAGTCCTTCGTGAAGGAAGTCTAAAAATGTAAAAATAGCGTTCAGAATCAACAAGAAAAGGAGGCTGGGGGGGGGGGGGAGACACCCCACCGCTCCCAGCAGAACTGAATGGCCTGCACAGAAGAAGCGCTAAAGCCGGCGGCCCCGGTGTGGTGTCGGGGGGGTGTTGGGAAAATCCCCAGCGCAGAGGAGAAGCGGAGTTCACCGGCCATTAGGCCGCTCTCCCCCCACTTGGCCTGGCTCCTTCCTCCTGTCAGAAAATGGGGTCAGGGCAGGGGCCGGCCGGGGGCTGCTGCGAGGAGGATTCAAGGAGCAAAAATAAAGACAGGAGTCGGTGACTCCTCCACACATCAGGAGAAAGGAAATTAATAATAATTAATAATAATAATAATAAAAAAGGTGCGGAAAAATGGCCCCGCGGGGAGGCCGGGACACGTCCGCACTCCCCGCCGGGCCGGGGGCCCGGGCCCCGCCGCTCTGCCCGGGGCAGGGCCGGGAGGGCAGAGCAGGGGCGGCCCCGCCACCCCCGGCCGCCGGCTGCGCCCGCCGCTCCGCTCTCCGCCACCGCCCCCCCCCCCCCCCCCCCCTCCGCCGCCGCCGCCGCCCGCCGGCGCCCGGCCGCGACGCTCACGCAAGGCCGGGGATGCGCGGCCTACCCCGCCGGCCCGCCCGCCGCGCCCGGGGGAGGGCAGGAGGGAAGCGGCAGCGGCGGCAGCGCCTCGGCCCGGCTCCCCCCCGCACCCCCCCGGCCCCGGCGGCTCCCCGCGGGGCGGCCCGGCGCGGCGCCGCTCGGCCGGGGCCGGCAAGGCCTCAGGCCGCGGCGGGGGTGGGGAGCGGCGGGGGCGGCCGCCGCGGCGCGGCCCGCGCTTACTCCGGGGTGGGGTGCTCCGGGTCGTAGAAGTCCCCCATGGTCGGGCGGGCGCTGTCGGGGGCAGGCGCGGCCCCTGGGGCGGGCAGGGCCGGGCCGCGCCGCGGGGGAGGCCCCTCTCCGCCCTCCGAGCCCGGCGGGGGCTCGGCTCCGCCGCCGCCGCCTCACATCCTCCGCCGGGCCCCGCGCTGCAGCGGCCGCCGGCGGGGCCCCGCCATCCGCGCCGTGCCCTGCCCTGCCCTGCCCGCCGCCCGCCGCCGAGTCCGCCCCGGCCGCCCGGCTCCTCCCCGCCGCGCCGCCGCGCCGCCGCCGCCGCCGCTCCGCTCCCCCCGGGCGGGCAGCGGCACCGCCACCGCCGGGGACAGGCCGGGATCTCACCGCGACCGCACCGGCAGCGGCCGCGGCCCCGCCGGGAGCTGCCCGGGATCGCTGGGACCGCACCGGGATCACCGGCACCAACCGAGGGACCACCCGCGGCACTCCGAGGTCGCCCCCGGGACACCGGCGCCCCAGGCATCTGGGATCGACAGCACCCCTGGGACCTCCCGCACCCCCACCCCAGGATCACCCTCAGCGCCCCCGGGGTCACCGGCGCTCCCACATCACCCCCGGGATCACCCCCGGGGTCACTGACACCCCTGGGCAGCACAGGACGCCAACACCTCAGGGATTGCCGGCACCCCGGGATCACCCTCAGCCCCGGACATCAGCACCCCCGCGATCACCGGCGCTCCCAGATCACCCCCAGGATCACCCCTGGGATCACCGGCGCTCCCAGATCACCCCCGGAGTCACTGACACCCCTGGGCAGCACAGGACGCCAACACCCCAGGGATCACCGGCACCCTGGGATCACTCCCAGGCCACTGGCACCCCAGGATCTCTCCCGGGATCACCCCTGGGATCACCGGCACTCCCCAATCACCCCCGGGGTCACTGACACCCCTGGGCAGCACAGGACGCCAACACCTCAGGGATCACCGGCACCCCAGGATCACCCTCAGCCCCGGACATCAGCACCCTTGGGATCACCGGCACCCCAGGATCACTCCCAGGTCACTGGCACCCCAGGACAACCCCTGGGATCACCCCCCGGGCCCACCCCAGTCCCCCGCTCTAAGGAGAGCACTGAGCTCCCCAGGCCCTGCCGGCCCTCAGGCCACATTTCAGAGAGAAATGCCACAAAATCACTAAAAAACCTCTCTCGTCTTTTCACAGGTCATTTTATTTCCCCAACTTCCCAAACCCCGGGAAGAGCTCCTCCAGTGAGGCGCTGCCGGAGCACCCCAGGATACCTGCCTGCTTTCGGGGTGCGGTAGGACCTTTCCGCTCCTGCGCGAGCCTCAAAACTACATTTGCGGCATCCAAAATTTGAGATTTCTTGTCCAGATTTGGGACCACGGCGTGAGCAGCAACGGTGCAGGGCTCCGTGAGGATGGGGTGGGTGGCACCGAGCAGCACCCACGCAGAAGCACGAGGGGGAAGCAAAGGTGGGGTGGATGGAGGAGAAGGTCGAGGGAAGGCTGAGCTCGGTGCACGTGGAAGTGTTTTCTTGGGAAGTTCAGCCTGGGTTGAATTCCCAGCAGGTTTATAAGCCTTTGAAAATGGATAATTACAAAGAAAAGGTGATTTCTAGGCTGTTATCCACAGCACTTCCGGGGAGCAGGTGCTGGTAATATGAGTGAGCTGCAACAAATTAAACCAAACCGAACAGCTCGGGCTAATTAATTTCCCAGTGTAAATGGGCACGGCACGTGGAAAACCTCCGACCCAGGATGCTCCTGCCGTGGCTGGTGCCAGTTTTGGCAGCGGGGGCTGTTTGTCCCCCATCTCATCGCTCAGTGAGGCCCAGCCAGCGTCGCCCCGTAAAGCTCCAGCCAAATGCCAGCGGGTTTTCCAGTAACCCCAGTGCTGTGCCAGCGGGTTTTCCAGTAATCCCTGTGATTTGCCAGGCTTCAGCTGGTGGCCGCAGATCACAGGTGCTGCGTTTTGGGGCTTACAGCATGATTCTTCCAACTCCCCAAATAATTTCAAAGCTTTTGGGGCTCCCTGACCTCCTGGGGGGAAAAAGAAGCGACTCCTGGTGGCTCTGAACTCAGGCCAGACCCTGTGCGTTCGCCGCTCCAGCGAGCAGCACCCGCTGGCTGCAGCAGCAGAGGGCAAACGTCGAGGACCACCCGAAATGTGTAGCAGACATAAAAATCGTGGATGACACTTTTATTCCTTGCAGGGATGAGAAGCGGAAACCCCGAGGAGGAGCCGGGCGCCAGAGCTCCTTTAAGCAGGAGATGGGACCCTCTTGGCTGGATGTGTGGTGTACAAACTTCGCTGGCGTGTGCCAAGCTGGAGTCAGCCTCCCACCTCTGCTGGTGCTAGGGGAGGAAGAGGAGGAGGAGGACTTCCAGCAGGCCTTCAGCACGCTCCGCTCAGCGGGTGAAGATACCAGCGCCTGGCGAAGCAGCGCGGTATCCTCTGGAGCTTCCCAGTTGCTGGGCACCGGGATATCACTCTGGATCTGAATCACCTTCCCGGACAGCAGCGGGCAAACGCTGCCCTGCTGCGGCTGCGCTGGGGTGGGGAGGCTGCCAGCCATCAACTGGTGGTGGTGGAAACGCTCCTCTGCTGCGGGCGCCTCTCCAGCCCCTTCCTCTCTCCAGGAGGGCAAACGCTCCGTCCACGGGAGGACTCGCTCTCACCTAGACTTGGCTTCTCAGGATCCACCCTGAGAGCATCAAACTAGCAAAGATGTGTCTTGACACTTGGGCAAGAACAAGCCCAGAAGGCTGTTGCCCCCGGCACCGGGAAGGAGGGAGGCAGAAGCAGCCCAGGTTGCCCACAACCGCCTCTCGGTCACAACGCTGCGTTTTCCAGAGACGCTCCAAAAACCAAGCGTTGCTGTTGGAACTCCCTGGCTTGCTTCCTGTCCAAGCAGCAGCTTTGATTACCAATAACTGTCACTCTAGCTGCGCAAAAGTTGGGTGGGGTTTTTTTTTTTCCTACTGTTTATTTTTGATAAATCTGTTGTGGACATGAACACAAGGTGCTTTCTGAGGTGACGTTGGTTATTGAGGGCTGGGTTCCAGGCTGAGCCCGAATCTGCTACATGACATGCAGAAACGACAGGGGTTTATTCTTCCCAGCAGCTGTGATGAGCCCAGGTTTCTTGCGCATTTTCTCCAGGGATGACATGGTTCTGGTGTACGTGTGCTGGCAACGAAAAACCAAAAAGAATCATTAATGTGAACTTAGTTTTCAGAGCAGAATTCTCACCTGTAAAAGCTTTTTTTTCCTGACAAAAAAAAACCACCACCTGCCCAAGTGGTGCTGGAAAAAACTGCCCAAATGAGCCCCATCGCACCAGCATTGTGGCAGATCCCGAGGAGGGCAGCACGAGGAGCCCTGGGAAATTCTCCTCCCGAGCACTGAAGAGCTGGTTTTGAGATGTTTTCCTTAAAACTACTGCTGTAGTTGTGCAGCCCTGTTACTCATAAACACCCGATCTTTTTGAAGTCCTGCTAAGCTCAGGGCCTCAGTGGTGTCTTATGGTGAGCCTTTGCCAGGAAGGAACTAGAAGTGAGAAGCACCGAGATTGTTTTGTAGCAGACCAGCACAGGGTGGGGTCTTTACATCAGCCAGAGACAAAAAACATTTCAAAGAGTTGTGCTACAGAACCAAACCAGCATCTTTCAAAAGGCTACGGCCGAAATTCGCTCTCCCAGCGCGCGTCGGCAGGGGTACGTGGAACGGGGCCCAGCTGAGATTACCTTTTGATCCGTCTTCGTTTTCGCCCTGTAGAACGAGACGGAAGCTGGGCAGGCTGGCAGCGTTGTCTCCTGCATCCGCTCAAACCTGTCCTGCTCGTCTTCCTCCTGCCAGCAGACAGACAGACCCCGCTCCGTGTGAAAAACACACATCTGGAGACACAGAGCTCAACCGATTGAAGAAGCTCTCCGAAGGGAGAGGTCCTCCCTTCCCACACCTTAGGTGAGCAGACTGGGGCAGGGCTTTTAGCAACATCCATCTGCAAGTGAAAGCCTCAAAGGAGTTTCCTCAGCTGCCTTCTCACAGCCACGCTCTGCCTTAACTACCCACAGCCCAGTCTCCTTTCCGCTGCAAGGTAATCTCACAGCGTGAAGGAAGTCTGAGCTTAAGCGTGGTCCCCCCTGAGCCCAGCCTGCTGATGTCCATGCTCACACTTCTCCAGGGAACCGTCTGGAAGGCAGGAGCGCACTGAAGAGGAACATGGGTTGAATGAAATATAATTTTTTAAGATATCAGTTTGTATATAACGTTTTCATGCTGGATTTGAGAATAGCTCCAGCAGATTCTTAGGTCACCTTCTGCGGTGGTTCGTGAGTAGCCTGGAGAAGGTGACAGTGAAATTCTGGTGGGAATTCAGGTGGCCAAACCAAATCAAGCCAAGAGTAAAAGATGCACACCCTGGAGAAATGGGTTAGAACAGTAAACGAAGAGCCGGTCTGGAACAGGGAAAATAGTTCTAAGTAGGAAGCAAACCTCCAGAGAAAAATGAGGTGGTTGCCTCCCAGACTGGTATGGGCCTCAGCATGACCAGTGACACTCACTGGGAAGCTGCAGTGAACTGCCCAGTAAAGGGATCAAGGGGAGAAACCAGCACTGAGCAACGTGAGCAGGGCCACTTTACCCTCCACCTGAAGATTTCTGCCTCTAACATCAACAACCTGACAGCTGCCAAGCGCTGCTGAAGGGCATGCTTCATTCATCTCTGGGCTTCTGATTGGTGTCATGACAAGAAATCCAGGGCTGGCAACCATTAAGGGAGTTTCTATGAATATACTGAGTAACTTGAGTTAGTAAAAGTGACTAGTGATGGATTTCCTCTTTTCCCCAAAGAGTGACATCCTGGACCCGTGCAGGCAGTCAGGGTTTTCCTGTTGAGCTCATCAGGCTTTATCCAAAGGGGTTTGGGTTGGGGTTTTTCTGCTCTTTCCTGTACAGGTCTGCACCTGTATCTGAAATCTTCCAGAGTCTGGTAGATCACAACATTCTGTTCAAAACTAAACTCACTACTTTTTTTTTTTTTTTTCCCCCCTCACATCATGTTTGTTACTCGTACCCTCAAGGGAAATAATTCAGTAGGATGGGAAGAAGCTGCCTGATCAGCTTTAAAACTCTTCACACGTCTTTTGAGAAGGGAGTAAAGGAAATGCTTCACTGAGCTTTACAGTCAAAATAATCAGACACCTGGAGACAAAAAGAGTTCCCTGTCTGTTTTCCTTCTAAAGAGCTAAAGCCATGCTGTCCCCCACTACACGCTGGCTGGAAAGGGGGCACACACACCTGCAAACAAAGGGTTGCTGCTCCCTCCCAGCCAGGGTGGGGTCTCCCCCCTTGGCTGTCGGAGTGAGCAGGACTGCTACCGTGTTCCTGTCGAACAGGGAGGAGGTTTGGAGTCTGACATTTAACAACGAAGGGCAAAACCTGGAATGACTTCAGAGGAGAATAATGCAAAGAAGTCTGGTCAATGAGAAATGTGCTTTGTCAGGAATGACAAAAGACCCTGGGTACCCCAAAGGGGTGGTTTCTAAACAGAGGGCTGGCTAAGTACCAACTGCCACAACACGAAACACAATAGTTCAGCTGTAAACATTGCAGATCCTACAGGCTGGGAACAAGCCTCCCAACTACCCCTCGCACCTCTGGGCAGTTTGCCTGATTACTGAGAGTCAGCAGATGACAGTGCTTCAATCACTCTGTCCTATTTTAGCCTCTTAACGGTAAAGCTAACGTGAAAACAAGATGTATCTCCAGATAGTTGCTCTCTGCACCACGGCAGATAGCATTTTAATGCCAGCCACTCTGCTTAGAGAAAGGAGCAGAGCTGCCGTGCCCTCCTCCTCCCACAGGCATTACCGTGCCACGTGTGGCTCTCAAGGAGAATAAGCAGAGCTGCCAGAACAACTCACCAGGCACATGACTCTGTTTATGGGAATCATTCCAGGTCTGATATTGCCACCGGGCTTCAGAGCTTCCCGCGCATCCTCGGGGATAAGGAAGGACTCGTTGTACCAGATCTCAAACTCTGCAAAGCAAAGCAGGGGGCAATAAACAGGGCTGTAATGACCCAGGAGACAAGGCTGGATTGCTTCTGGCTCCCTGCCCGTGGATCAAAGGGGCCCTCGGTGCTCTTCAACTCTCAGACAGGACCTCAGAACTCCACGCTCCTGAGTTTCAAACTATTAGAAAAGTTAGTTAAAAAGGACAGGGCTGTCAGCCGGCATGGCTGCTGGCGCTGGGAGGTGGCTGGGCCACGGCGGCTGGCCCTGGGGACAGTCCCCTGGGCTTGTGCAGCCCAAGAGGTGGCTGGCCACGAGATGGCACTGCCCCTGCGTGCTGGGGACACGCAGCCACCAGCCTGGAACTAGCCATTTCGGGTGCTCAGCACACTTGGGGGTCAGATTTCAATTCCAAATGCTAAAGCAGCACAGCTTTCCATCCTGTAATAGCCTGTGATAACACCCAGCAGGTGCTGCGGAGCTGCAGGAATTCTGCCTGGATTAATACTGGGCATTTCCCAGCCACCCGCTGCGGAGGGGTTGTGCTCTGCTCTGTTCCTCTGGCACGTTTCCCAGGGAGCCCCTGAAGTAGGCTGTGCTGCCCAGGAGGGACCCCAGGAACCGAGCTGCTTTCTGTTGGGGGAGCCACGAAGGACAAACAAGGTTAAACAAAGAGCCCTGCTCACGCTGGGCAGGCTGGGCATGATGCAACACCACTGACTTTTTACCCCAATTTTAGCTGAAATGACCTCCTCAACTCTGGGATGACACGGATATTGAGTGAGTCCATGCCTGGATGTTTAAACAAACAGCAAACATCTGGAGCACCCAAAAAATGCCAAACCCAGATCCAATCAATGCAAACTAGTGGCAAAGTTTCTGCAAAATGATGATTTGGTCCTGTCTCCTGGAACAAGCCATGCATTTCTTTCAGCGTGGGATGCACTGATGGATACAAGTTGTGCTCTGGCAAGCCTGTAAAAAAAATGAAGTGTTGCCATGTGCACAGCATCCAAACGCTCGGGGCTCGGGCATTCGTACACCTACTGTCTTCCATCGTATGGGACAAATCAGGGGATACAGCAGGACTGTGCTCCCGTTAACACCGTCTCAAACCAAGCAGCCTGCAGCAGAGCACACCACGGATTTGCATGGATCACCCTGAGCAGAGGTGTGACTCATCACCACGAGGGTGGTGCTGGTGAAGAACACACTAAAATGACCCAGCTCTGCTTCCTGCCAAGGCACCCGTGCTGCAGCACTGGAACGTGAATCTCACAGGGGTGCAGAGGAGACATCTGCAAACCAGAGTCAAAGTCCTGGCCCAGTGCAGGTCCTTAGCCACCATTTCTATGAAATTAAATCAAGGGTAAGAGCCAGGGCCATCAGTGGGAGCATTCCAGTACTTAAAGGGGCTACAGGAAAGCTGGGCAGGGACTCTTGATCGAGGAGTGTATGGATAGGATGAGGGGTAACAGTTTTAAACTGAAAGAGGGTAGATTCAGACTAGATATAAGGAAGAAATTCTTCCCTGTGAGGGTGGTGAGGCCCTGGCACAGGTTGCCCAGAGCAGCTGTGGCTGCCCCCTCCCTGGAAGGGTTCAAGGCCAGGTTGGACGGGGCTTTGGGCAACCTGGGCTAGTGGAAGGTGTCCCTGCCCGGGGCAGGGGGGTGGGACTGGGTGATCTTTAAGGTCCCTCCCAACCCAAACCATTCTAGCAGTCTGTGATTATTGTCAGCTTCATTGTGAAAGGCTCTGACCCACAGCATTCCATCTAGTGGTGTGACCAAGGAGCAGTATGTCATTATCTGTGAGAAAGAATCTGCAGCAATTCAGTGGAATGTCAAAAACCACCCCCAATCATCAATAAAAAAGAAGCCTGGAAGGCAACAGGAAAAAGGACTGAGGATGATGGACTTGGCTTATTTTTCACGACACGTCTGTGAAGTGCTTCAGTGCTGAGCTGCTGTCGAGCAGCCCAGCTGAACTGGGGGCTGTTCAGAGCCAGTACCTGCAATGAGTTTGTTCCGGCACTGGTTCACCAGACGCTGGCAGTACTGGATTTCTGCCTTCAGGTCCTGCAGCTCAGCATAACCAGACCTGTATTCTTCCTTCAGGTCTTTCAGCTTCATGATGAGTGAAAACTCCTTCTCATCAATTATGATCTGTCCTTTCTCATCAACATACTCTCCTGGAGGGTAAGAAAGGGAAACGAAGGTTTCTCATGAGGGTGGAGAGGGACAAAGAACAGTCATTATACTTTGAACCACACAGTAGTTACCCAGTTATACTGAGGTTAACCACACAACTGACATTTCCTTAGACAGGCTTTCTGCAAATACAGTGTTGGAGTGGTGTGGGGCAGAAATCACTGCTGAACTCCTGAACCTGCTCAGACATCGGTCCCCCCACAACTGGGACATGTGCAGATGAAGAGGAGGGACCAGGCTCTGCAGAAAGACACCCACATGACAGCCTGCTGCGGGGTATCGCTTCGGGCTTTTATGGCTCCTACTGGAAAACTCCCTGGGCAGCCACGGTCAGGGGGGTTGAGACAAAGGGCTGGTCAGCCCTTTGGGGACAGTTCAGCCAGTGCTACTTCCCTGTGATAAACATCTCGTGTTCTTGGTTTCCCTCAAAGCATTTTGTTCCTGTGGTTTCCAGCACCCACAATAACCCGCCGGTGGACAGATGTTATCATAAAAAGAAGCAATGAGTCCCTGGAGACAGAGCCTCACTTCCGTACGGATTCAAGCTGATTTGCTCATCGTTTAGCCAAACAAGCTTTGCATCTTCAGGATCAGACCCTATGGGGTGGTCATTAAAGTCTCTCTACAGAAAGAGAAATGGAAACCAGTAGAGCATCATGCACTCTGGGCCTGACTCTGGCCTTCACTCACCAGTCAGGGCCTGCTTGCTGCTGATCATTCTCTCTCATTCCCTGTTATTTCCCGCTAATTACCTGGCAATAGTTAAGGCTGTAGTTTCACAGACTTTGCGGTCCTCCCTGCATGCAAGGAACACCACTGCTACTTCCTTGCCCTCACACGCAGAGCACTCTAGACCACTCTGCTCTTAAAGCCATTTGTTTCAGACTCCTCTCCTCGCCCAGAGGCGTTTGTTTCTTCTCCACTCCTCTGCAGAATGCAACAGCACCAACTCTTGGGAGCCCTGCTGCAGGGAGCACGAAACCTGCCACACTTCCTAGTCTCATCCAGGCATATTCCACCTAAAAATCATCTTGCCACAACAAAGTAGGAAGGCACTTACCCCATTTTTTTCCTCTAGTACCTTGCAGTTTGGGATTCTGACTTGCATAAACCAGACTCTAATCTAGATCAAGCTGTAGGAGATGCAGGAGATGTCACAGTAAGGGCAAGCCTGCCACTCATGATTTCTGACCTGCATCTGTCAGCAGTACGCTGCCGAATCCATCACAGCGTGGGGCGAGGAGTCAGCCAGACTGCAGCTCACCTCACCAGCGTAAAGCCTGAGTAGCATGTTTCAAGGAGGCTGAAGTGCGGAGGACTCAGGTGGAGGACTCAGGTGGCAAAACACAAGTGCAGCCGCAGAGCTAGGGCATAAAACCCGGCCTACCCCGCTGCCCTGGCAAGCAGCAGTGGTGGTCTAGTGCTTTGAAAGGTCACCAGAACTGCTTTGAAACCAGCAGCTCCTCTCTTCTGTCAGATTCTTGCTGGCCACAGCGACTTACCCTCCTGCCACCGCTCCTGCTTCTGAGCCTCCAGAGCCTTCTGGATGCCTTCCATCTCCCGCTTGATGAAGTTGATCCTCTGCGCTACTGCACTGCTTCTCTTCTTCCTGGCAAGGAGGATGCTTTTGTTCTCTTTAAAGATGCGGCTGATCTCACTTCCGCACTCCTCCTTAAACTGCTCAAATGCCACTGGCTTGGATGGAGGGGAGCTGCAACAGAATTCAAAGCAAACACACCCAGACATGGGGAGGTCGGTTTGTTCTGCCCTGCAGCATGACACAGTGCATGGGAGCAGCCGTAGCTGATGGCATCTCAAAGGGCCTTTTGAGGATCTCGCTGTGCAAGCTGCACCCTGGTACCGTCTCTGTGCCAACCTTCGTACCCTCTTTCCCCCAGTACCTCTCCCAGCAGAAAGAGTTATTTACATTCCTCAGGAGATGCCTCAGAAGTCAGTTTTCCCTGGAAAGTGGACCTTTAATAGTCTGAATTTTCAGAAAAAATGAATACTGTTCCTCCCTATTGTTAAACAGAAACGCCTTTGCTCTTTCCTCACTGGATTCCCAGCACAGACCAGTGGCCTCTGCCAACCAAACCCCATAGCTGCGTGTGTTGGCTGGCTCTACAGCGCTGCTGCCCGTGGCTTTTAAGTCTTGCCTATTTAGAAAGACTGAATTCAAAGTGGCATGTGTCAATCCTGATTTTTCTATGAAATGGCTTTGATGCAAATGTGCCCCCATGAACACCAGCTCTTACTTCAACACAAACCAGGCTGGGCAAAAGGAGAGTCCCTCAGGTGAACGTCACACTCCCACAGACGCTGCTCCGTGCTGCATAAGGTTTGTCTTGGTGAGCAGAAGGTAGCTACAGGTCTCTACATTCCCCAGTCCAGACCAGTCAAAGCAAAACTCAGAGTACTGCCTTCCCCTGGTTGAACTCTTAAGGGCATTTTCAAACTCCTCAAAGGCTGCGTGAAGCTGCTTTCCGTGCCAAACTGCTGGCAAAGCACTGTAAACAACGGCCGCTGGGCAGAGTGCCACAGCTACAGCTCTGACAGCCAGCTACCGAGCTACTTTAAGCACTCTGGCTTGTGCCTTTTGCAGCTGCAGCAGCAGCCTTCCCTGCCAGCCACAGGACATTTAGAAGAATAGTAAAACGCATGCAGAGGGCACGGAGGAACATGATAACATGTTAAGGTGCTTCAGGAGTAAATTCTCCTGGGACAGCTTCACGGCGATGCTCTCCCTGAGAGGCACGAACAAGCAAGGACTGGTCACCCACAGCACAGGCAGCGGAGGTGCTCATAATGCTTCAGAGCTGCATTGCTTGTAGCTGGAGAGCTCTCAGCGAGAAAAGATGGCTGGTGATGGGAGAAATGGTGTCCAGACTGGTTTGTGTGGGGTCCTGGCTGAGCTCCTCTGAGTCGAACAGCCTCATGCTGTTGAGCACATCCTCCTGCAAAGACTTCTTCGTCTCAGTACCCTTAGCATTTTTTACCCCACCCAGAATGAAATGCAATTCAGCGCTGCCCTCCCGTGCTAAATTCTTGTCACAAGATGACTGGCACATTGCTGCATTTTTGGCCATTCTCCACTCTTCCATATTGATATGGCACCTCCTGCCATGATCTTGTGCAGCTATTGACCCATTTTCATGACTGTGTGGGGTTTTGAGGTGTCTCTGCACTTTTACTACTAACCAAAGGGTAAAGAGTAATGCAATTTTCAGAGACTTTACAATTAATAGAGCAACTGGCCAGAGCAGAGCTCAAAGCAGACGGAGAAGATGACTGCCACCAAGGTACTTTGGTACCCAAGGTGTCCATACAACCACTGCTGTCCTTCAATGTATTTCTGCATCTGAGTCATGAAGATCTGCAAATCTCTTTCCTTTGAAGCAGGCAGCTGTACAAGGGGAACACAATGCAATCACGCCGGTATAAACAACCCTCTGGCAAAGGGAAAGCTTACCTGGGCCGCTGGGAATCCTCCACGGGAGCTGGCTTTGAGAGCTCTGTGTCAATATTTGCTGTATCCTGGTTCCTTGCTCCCTCTCTCACATCCAGATCCTTGGTGGAATTTATTACCTGACTTTTTGATGGTAAAAAATCACCCACATCTCTCCCAGAAAGAGAGGTCCAGATTCCTTCCTTCCTGACAGGGGGAAGAAGATGAACCAGATTAATTGATTTCTTCATAATAGGAAACTGGAACCAAAACACACTGCAGGTGCTAGCTCTGCTGATTCAAAAACTAGCGGTCTGACGTAGCTTCTACCAAAATCTACAGTGAAATATCTACTGACAAGGACTAAGATCAGCCTTGTTCTCACAAATCCTTACTTCCTGGAGTGTAGCAAATTGTGTAGCAAATACTACAGAATACAGCCCAAACTGGACTAGCTCTCTTGAGAAGGATCACAAGGACAACAGTCCCACCCTGTCTGGATTGAGGCACACCTGCAGACAGGAGAACCCTCGGAGGAACCTACAGACTGAATCCCCTAGGATCTGACCTAACCCCACATCTAAATCAAGCCCAGGTCTCTGTTCTTCTCCCTCAGCTCACCTCCACAAACACCACCAGCCTCGTCTGCAGGGGATAGTGTGACTTGAAAGAGATACAGAAAAGTGCTTGCCAAATCTCCTTCCACCTCCCTAAAAAAAAGAACTGCACAGAGGAGTCCCCCGTGTCATGTGGATATTAAAGCCTTGGTGGTTCCCCTCCTCTCTGACACAAGGATTTAGGGGACACGTCAGGGAGGAACCAAGCGGATGTTCTCGGCCACAGAAGTAGTTGTAGAAGCTGCCAATGCAGGGACCTCACTTCTATAAATTGAAGGATCAGTACCAATCACTGGTTCCCCCTTCCCTCTCAAAATCTCTTCTCCTTATCTGCTCCTCTGCCCATTGTTCCTTCCTCCCTTTTCACTTAGCAGGTCTCCTTCTGCCTAACCCTTTAAAGAGGAGCTGCAGGTTTAATACGTCTTCTGACACCATCACAGAACTGTTCCCTTTGCCTGCGTGTTCAAGTCTCCACCTCTCCCATCCCAGGCTAACCCTGTGTCTGCTGGCTGCCAGCTCTTCTGCTCAAAGCCTGCCCACCCTCTGTGTCCTCAGCTCACACCCTGCTCAGCCCTCCATGGTCTTGGCTCATCCATAACAGACACACAGATGAACTGTTCACAGTAAATCTTCCCCATAAGAGAGGTCTACCCACAGAATCACAGAATCATTCAGGTTGGAAAAGACCCTTGGGATCATCGAGTCCAACCCTCAGCCCGACTCTACAAAGTTCTCCCCTACACCACATCCCCCAACATCTCATCTAAACAACCCTTAAACACATCCAGGGATGGTGACTCCACCCCCTCCCTGGGCAGCCTATTCCACTGTCTGACCACTCTTTCTGTGAAACATTTTTTCCTCATGTCCAGTCTGAACCTCCCCTGTTGCAGTTTAAAGCCGTTCCCTCTTGTTCTGTCGCTAATGACCTGTGAGAAGAGACCAGCACCAACCTCTCTACAATGTCCTTTCAGGGAGCTGTAGAGAGTGATGAGGTCTCCCCTCAGCCTTCTCCTCCTCACACTGAACAGTCCCAGTCCCCTCAATCTCTCCTCACAGGATTTATTCTCCAGGCCCTTCCCCAGCCTCGTTGCCCTCCTCTGCCCTCGCTCCAGCCCCTCGAGATCTCTCTCGTACTGAGGTGCCCAAAACTGGACACAACACTCCAGGTGTGGCCTCACCAGTGCAGAGCACAGGGGGACTGTCACCTCCCTACTTCTGCTGGTCACACTATTTCTAACACAAGCCAGGATGCCGTTGGCTTTCTTGGCCACCCGGGCACACGGCCACACCTCCCAAAGCTGCAGGCTGTGTCTGCCGGCCACACACATCCCCCTGGCACCCTCCTGACGGTGTGGCAGGTGGCCATCAGGACACCACAGACCCTTCCAGCACTATGAGGAAACAAAAAACTTCCACACAGCTGCTAAGCCAACTTCGTCTCTGCCTTCTTCACACCTTGAACAGAAGTGGTCGCTGCCACGACACATTATCAGAGAAAAGGGAGAGGTGTCTGGCTACTAAACTCACTTGGGTTGCTCATTGCTTTTCCTGAATTTCTTCTTCCCACCATGTCTGGATGAAGAAGAAGCAGTTCTAGTCCCAAAATCCCGTCCATTCTCTTCCTGCACCAAATGGCCATCCGCAACAACCACACCTGCCTGGGAACAGGAAAAAATAAAACATGGACCAGGAAGCATTAGATCTGTAGCTGTCCAGGCCACAAAAGCTATATAGCCCTCGCCCAGCAGCTACTCCATCCTGTTGTACAATCTAATCCAGAAATCTGTATGCACTCCCAACACATCTATAAGAATGAAGTGAAAACTAAAACAGGGGCCTAAATTATCCTCAAATTCATATGCCAAATGTTTCAGCCACTTAGGGGGACAATAACTTGGGTTTAGTGTCACAGAAATAAAAGCACCCTCAGCAGTCTTCATTTAATGAAGAGATGTAAGGCAACTATGTTTCTTATACAATTTTTCATATCACCTCAACCATAAAACAGGGGCCATGAAGCAGTAAAATCTACCTAAATCAGGTTTTGGTTTTGTTTTCCACTTCTTTAAATAAAGACTTGAATAGGCCTGTTAGAGACCACATGCTTCACTGTTATACAAATACTTTGCATTTTCCCTTGTGCCTTTCTTCCAAAAAATTGAAAGCATCTTCAGTGAAGCCACAGGACAAGTATATGATTCTGCATAATTATTTTATCCACTTTACTGGTAAAACCAAGGCAAGGAAATAACCACTTCAGAGAGAAAATATTTTGCAGATGGAAATAAGTAATGAAAAACAGATTATGAACTGTAAGATAGAGTCAACATCTGAATTTATGGTTTACATATGATATATTTACTTTGCTCCGGGAATTATAAGGATTAAGAGAGATCTCAGCAGAGGCAGGTGATCTGACCCTGCCTTCTACAACTGATTGACAGACAGGTCACCTTCTAGTTTATATTTTCTTCACTTCCATTTAATAAATTCTTCTGTTCAGATAACAGGGCTAGTCCTCCACCAGCAGGAATGCCACTTTGTTAACTGGTGCATCTCTGCTCTGTGCAAGTTTTTTGACACACTCATTCCATTAACATTTCTAAGCTTCAGATTTCAACGGGGAGAAGTTGAGAACTTGAGGCAATTCACATTTCAGCAGCAAAGGAACCAATTCTGAGATGGATTCTGGGCCAGGCTCAAGCACCAGGCATTACCTTGTGAACAGCAGCAACAGCAGCAAAGTCATTTTTGTCTATCAGAGCGTACTTGCTTCGTAATCTGGCCTCCACTTCATGCTCCTGTTGACTGGGGGAGAAAACAACCCCTTAGCATTGTGTTCAAGGACTATTTCATACGCCAAAACCTGTGATACTTGCCAATACCAGATTTCCAAAGAAAACTACCTTTTCCCTCTGATCTCATTCGCAAACACCCCACCTTGCTCCTTCTATTTTTCCCCATAATCATTGTAACCTTTATCCACTCTCCTCTTCCTTTCTTGTTCTACAATGTCCCTTTAGGCCTCTCAGATATGGAAGCTTTTTGATGGCCATTTTAATACTTAGCATGAACTTTCAATGGTCCAGAACAAATAATATTACCTCTGCTCATTTCTATCACCTTACTTTAACCTAGTGATTTTCAAACTGAGGTGATTTTTTCACTGAAAGGGAATGAGTAAAGCATCGTCAGTAGGCTTAAATACACTCTAGAAGACTGAAAATTGTTAGAGAATCTGCAAGTTAAAAAAGACTGTTCTTTCAGAACAATAAAAGGAGTCCCAAGTTGCCCAATCAGGCAAAATTCTACCATGAAACCCATTTTGGTCTTGGGTCCCAGCAAAGTCTGACTGCCCAGTCTGATGATATACCAGACACTTGTTCTTGAGGGCAGGCAGATTTTCTGCAGCAATATTCTGATGTCACTCTTGTGAGTAGCAACCTCTACTGTCCAGCCAGACCACTGCTGCAAAGGTTGGTGGGTTGCCCCTAATGCCCTTATTGTTCTTTGTTCTCTTATATTTCATGACACGGAAGCTGCTTGTCCTCATTTTTAGGATTTTTTCCAGCCTGCCATTCACCTTCCCTCCTTCACCCTAAAACCCAACTTTCATCATCCACTGGTGACATTTTCAAATAACCTCTTCCACGTGTTCTCCCATCCCACACCCCACGTCAGCAGGCGCCTCCCTGGAAATAGCCACGGAGCCTTCTTATCAGGCTCCTCCAAAGTGCTTTATGACCTTCCTTTGACATGATCTCTTAAAATAAAAAGTAAATCTGATGACTTTTAGATGCTGGTGTGGTGAGACCACTTCATAGCATCTCCTCTTACAGAGTCTGATTTTTCTTTTGATCTGTTTGCCTTGTGCTAGGGAGATACGCTCCGTGACGAGGGATCCTGCACAGTTTATGCTCAGTGATGGTGTATTTGCCAAGCAGACTTTTTAACCAGTGAAGTTTACCATCAGGGGCCTTTGCACATGACTTAGGAGCACTGGAAGGTTAGAGGCAATAGTCTTTGTGTGCAAAGGCCAGCAGAATTTGTCCAGAATTGTGTTTTCAGTTACAAGTTATTCCCCGTATTTCATAACGATTCTTCACCGATGTCATGGTGAGTGTGATATCACAGACAAAAGCTTGGTGGAATTTCTAAACCTTACTGTGAAATGCATCAACCGTGGATATCTTACCTTGCAATCAGTTTGAACTGCTTAAATACCTCCTGGACTTGCCTGATGTTCACTATCTGAGGAAGAGATGTATAGAGTGAAGATACAGGTAAGCATTTCTATGCTCTGGTCAGCTGTGCTGTTTCAAATATTTCAGACTGTGAGGACTCTGCTTTCCACTTGCTGGGTATCCACACTGAAGGAGAGTTACCTTCACCCTGCCCCTGAGAGTCAGGCTGCAGGTGGATCCATTGCTCACTCTGAGGAGACTTCTAAAGAGAGAGGAATCTGATAGACTGTGGTGAGTTCCACGGAGCGCACAGCCATCAAGGTAATTAATTATTTACAAAAAATTTAAAAATTACACAGATGGCATCTGCTGACCTTGTGGAATATGATACTACTTCTCTGTTCACTGCTGCCCAGGACTGGCTGGGTACTTGGAAGTGCCAGAGCACTATCTTTAGTCCTCTTACCCATGGTAACAAATCAGTGCAGTGGAGCCATGCTGCTATCTGTGTTTTGGAGATGATGAGCAGATGACATCCTTCCCTGTGTGAAACTCCTTCATCCTCCTCTGCCTTCCCCGCTCCACACCCACCCACATCACATTTTGCAGGCCAAAACACCTTCACGTAAGCCCTTATTCCGCTCCACTCCTGCCTGCTGCAGGAAGGAGACAAGCACTTTGAGAGAAGATAACGATTAGGTGAAAGGAGAGGGAGTGTCTCAAGTGTTTTGTTTAATCTAAAGGATTATCTAACCGTTTGGAAAACAGTCTGCCAGCAACTTCTGCACTGTTGTCACAGTGGCTTCTGTTCACAACCAATGAAAGTTTTACAGTAACTCTGACTCTGCATTTATGACTTTCATTTCCTTACATTTTTTTGCTTTCCTGTTTGCCCCCACAGGAATATTTGTGTATGCAGGACTTCTGCTGCTTGTTTTCGCAATCGTTTTGCAGTCAGTGGGCAGTTTCAAGTTGAGAAACCCTGCCCTAATGAACCTGTCCCTAAGAGACTGGACACATTTTGGCAACACACCTCGCAAAGATTTAGTCTGACATTGGCAGGGCAAAATTTTGCCATTAATTCTTTAAAGAAGTTCCAGATAAACCAATTCAAAGTGTTTCAGGACTGAGGAAAATGGTTGGACTAGATGATCTTCAAGGTCTTTTCCAACCTAGATGATTCTGTGATTCTGTGAAAAGTCTCCTCAAGCTTCGAAAAAAGCAAAAAGGGAATGAAAACGAAGAGACAGTCCTTAACACGCAAAAAAATTAAATTATAATTCTGTAGTGCTTTGGGGGTTAAAGACAGCCTCTTCAGAAGGCATTTTCATTGCTTCTGTCTTGGAGTAAAATGGGATGGAATCAGTATTTAACTCCTTCTCCACTAGAAAGCTACTTACATCAATTTCATCAATGGCTCCTTTTAGGTATTTATGGACTTGAGACTTAATCTCTGCTTTCTGGATGTCAGTCAGAGGGTCATAAGTCACCAAAGAACGATTTACCTAAGAGAAAAAAGGTGAATGACTGAGTATCAGTGAATTACAAAAAGCTAAGCAAGTACTAGTCCAGTGAGCACCTGACATTGCTCTGCTGTGCCTGGGGAAGCCTTATGTTTAATTTCTGATTGTGACTTCTTATCAGCTGAGTCGACAGGACAGGGGACTTGGGAGCATGCTGAAAGGAATGCCTTCCCCTTCATGTTTCAATCACACAAGAGGAGGGCTTCAAGAGCCTGAAAAAAACCATCTCCAGCGGTTGGGGACTGAAGCTACAACAGAGTCTCACTGCATGGGATCTTCAGAGCTTTGCCTAAACCCCAAGAGACAGGGCTGGAAGCAGAGGGAAGAATACAATCACAGTGGACACTGAGTTAACTGATCCTACCGCAAATCAAAGATCATGACAAAGCCTTAACTAGGTCCCGTCTAAGACTATTCCTATTCCTTACCAAGCCTATTCCTTACCAAGCTGTCATGCAAGGCCAGTTCCTGCTTTAGAAGAATAATCTCCTTCTCCAAAGCCTTCACTGTCCCCTAGCAGGAGAACAAAAGGGTAAGCAAACGACTAAACGCTGTTGGAGAAAAAAATGATGAAAAGCAGCATTAAACTGGCTGCTAGAGAACATCACAGCTGTGTACCAGCTCCCCCAGGGTTCGCTGTCAGGTTTGCATCAGTGAAGCAGTGGGTCTGGAAATCCCTTTGCCTTTGATTAGCTTCCAACAGGACAGCTTCTGTTGTGTCCTGGGTGAACGGCCTGCAGACCCTGCCTAAGCTCTCAAAAAAGGGGCCACCTGGTTTTTAATTTGATGCTTTCCTGATCTGGTAGTGTAGGGGCCGTCAAGTTCTGGACTATGAGATATTATCTTAAAAGCAAAGCAGCATGCAGGCTTCCACCCTGACCCTTCCTTCAGAATTCAGTAGGAGTTCTGACATTAACAGAGGAGGCAGTCTCTTGCAGTCTATTTGATTGAATTTCTCGATAACATGGAATATCTTCAAGCTTTCGCTATTTAGAATGTGTTTCCAGAAATGCGTGGGTACATAAATCTCCTTGGGGCTCAGTGAAAATTGGATACTGAGCTGCTTTTTCAGTGACCTGTTGAGTATCAAAGCACAATAGCTTCTTAATAACTTCCTTAAACACCACTTTCAGCTACTCTTTTCCCACTCCAGACATCTCAACAAAAATGAAAGGGGCTGAAGAGGAAAAGACAGTTTGTTGCACAGCTGCTTCTGGAAGCTACTGGAGGAAACTCCCCAGCTGTTTCTCTTCTTGCCAGTGAGATCAGACCATGAAATACAGCCCGGCTCTCTCACACCACATGTGTTACAGATCAGATAATTCTAAACTTGTTCTCTGGGCTATCAGCACTTCATAGAGCATTTACTGCTGCCGGCTCTGTTTCAGCTGTGAAAGTGCACTCAGGCCATCTAAAATACTACTATCATCTTCTTTAAATTATTTCCTTGCTTAAACAAGTTTTGTAATCGTGGCAAAAATGTTCTGTTACCAGCAGCAACGGGGATAACGCTGTGTAAAGCTGCAGGTAGGACTGGAGATGACTTCCCCGCATACCAGGGGAGTAGTCCACAACACAGTATCTCTGCGAAGAGGTGAATCTTATCAGAAAAATTTAGGACTCTTATGCATGCATTTGAAAGAATCACCACATGTCAGGGAAGATGTGACCATCTGCGTGACTGTACCCTCTAGCATATTCAAGGTAACTGTAATTAAATACCAATGAAAGAAGTTTCATACTAATCTGTATTATCACATACCTAAATTTACCAAGTGTCAGCTTGGCTGATGAGTAGTGATTCATTAAACTACCAAATTCCCCTCTGGTTTTTAAGGTCGTTATCCTAGATATTAATGAACCAGAGAAAATATGCCATCTTCCATTCCCCCTCTCTACATACCTCTCGGTCATATGTCTCGCTGATGACTGGCTCTGTTGTGATCCATCTCATTCTGGTAGCAAAACGAAGAGAAGACAACTGAAAAATATGGGTTTGAAGTAACTGAAGGAGATATTGGCAAGGATATAACTTTCATAATCTGTTACTACTTAATTGTATCAGATCCCAGAACACAGAAATACAAAAGCTGTTTAACTGCAGGGAGCAGTATAGGATTTCTCATTCCCAGAGCATATCTTCTAGTGCTCACTGGCCTGTGATGAGCCAGCTTCAGACGATGTCTTTGTCTTTTCTGTTCTGCCTGTGGTCAGCTCTTTGCTGCGTCTGTGGATATACCCACTCCCATTTCTAATCAAAATAACACATCCTAAAAACTCCAAATCACACATCGCTGGCCTTCAAGCTTAATTCCTGTAATTGTGGTCTCTTGAGAGTAAGTCCCTGCAGCCTGAAAATCCTCCTCCTGATGCAAAATACAGCAGCTGTCTCCTCAGTGATATTACAAGTTTCTAGACGCTACTGGAACACAAGGAGGAGAAGATAAAAGCAATTCTGCCTTGAAGACAACTGCGTAATGGGTGTCTGTGGTTATATTTTTTTTGCTACATAAAACTTCCTTGGCAAAGAGCAAAGTGATTCTCTTCTCTGTGTTACAGATGTGGCTACGTTGATCCAGTGTGAGACTTTCACCAATTTCATTATTTCACAGGTTGAAAACCCTTACTGTTAGGAGGTTACTCCTGATTCCTGAACCAGCAGAAAGCCAGCTCAGCTCTGATGTGAACTGGTGCGACTCCACTGATCTCATTATGTGATGTACCATTCAAACACATTCGTAGAGTTGAACCAATAATAATAACACTATCCGGTGTGTTTAGATTTTAGCTGCTTGTGCCTGCTCTATTTCAGGCTCTCATTCTCCCCCGGGCCAGTTACCACTCATCTGTTTGCATCACAAAGCAGATTGGCGAGAGCAATTTGTTTTCTGAGCCTTTGAGATAAGATGAGCTATCCAATATTTCTGATGAATTAGGCTGGGTGTTTCTCTGGGACTCCTGCCATAGCCCTCCAGAGAATATTCTTTAAACCCAGCTATGGCCAATTGCAACAGTAGCAGGAAGAAGACTTTAATTCTGCAGAAATGAGTTCAACTTACAGTCTCTTCCACATGCGCAGCTTCCCCACGGATATTTGCCACTAGGACAATATTGCAGTTTCCTCCTGGGAAAAATAGTTTAAAAAAAAAAAAAGCAAATAATGTAATTTGGGGTTTTTTGTTGTTTCCTTTTCTAGAATGTATTATATTATGTGCTGACTAAAAAAGAGGAAAAGAAACAACAAAGAACACAGCCAGTGTGTAACTGTCCCTCTGAAGTTCCCTTGGGTACAGAACCACAGTGGCACAGAACGACTGAAGAATAAAGGTAACATGTGTTTCTCATGTGGTGATGATGCAGTAAGAAGATGGGAACACAAACTGTGCGAGCCTGAAATCAGGAAAGCCAGAGCAGAGGATTTAAAAAGCCCTTGGCCTAAGTGTAATAGCAGGGAACGTGGCAGGACGTAGTCACTGCCTTTCCTAAAAGCAACACCAGACTTGTGCTGGGAAGGCCTTAAACATCAATCTCATTTCTGATGACTTTGGTTACTCCCCACAGATGTCCACAGCTCATTTTCAGCTGCTTTCTCCTCCCATGTCTCCAGCCTGCATCCCGAGAGCATAGGCCTTTCCCGTGGATTCACGTTGCACCACAGCTTTGGGTTTATCATCTGTAGCCTGATGCTAAAGCAGGAGCATCTGAAAAGGCTTGTAGCATTCTGGGGTTTTTTTGGTGGTGGTTTTTTTTAAAGTATTCTAACTAAGGTTTTGTGTATTTCTACCGGCTTGATCAGTGTGGGCTTTGTACTGCCTCCTGCGCCTGCTGTTTTATTTGATAAGGAAAAACAGACGTCCTCTGAGCGGTGATGAGTTCCACGTGTTTATATGTTATGGCCCTAGGACTCGATACGCTCACTGAAACACTATTTTCTAGGAACTGTTTGGGGCTGTTGTGATGCACAGCTCTTACCTAGCGAGTCCTTGAGAACGTGAGTGAGCTTGCTCTGCCGGAAGGGCATGTGGTCCCTCTTAGGATCAGCCAGGGCAATGATGAGTTGCTCAAGGAACGACAGAGACTTGTTGATGTACATGGCTTCTTTCAGAACCTGCCCTTCAGACTGCAATGAGGACCAAAAGGCAAAATTTTCACAACACGTGTTTCTGGCCGAACTGCAGAAGTGAGCATATTCCTTACTGAGGGTACAACTGCTCGACTGCGAGGGCAAGGATCTAATTCAGACCCAATAAATTCATCATCTAGAGCCTTGTTCAGTTTGAAAACAAGTTTTCCAAGACCTCAGTTCTTCATTACAAGTCTACCACGACCACTGGTCTTCCTCCCCAAAGGGGAAATCATGTATTTGTCAAGAGGGCTGATGTGATTTCTATTCTGATCAATATAGAACGTCAAACAGGACGTGAGGAGGTTTCAGTTGTTGAGCCCTAATGCTCTAAGAAAGTGTCCTGGTTTTGGCTGGTTTTTGCCTGCTGTGACCAGAAGTTGGGGATTTGCACTGTCACTCACGGCATGAAGAGGAAAATCAGAGGTTGTTTGTCTTAATCGTTGATGGCTCTGGCCCTTTCTTTTGTGGAGGAGTTATAGACTCAAATTAACTAACTGAGCCTGGGTCAGGTTGGAAGGCACATGCAGGACGAGAGTCACATACATGTGGACTGAGAGACGCACACAGCAGCTGCAAACAACTGAGCACCCTCTGATGTGTTAACGGGACTTACAATTTGTCAGTCTCTCCTATTTAGCACAGGCTGAATTCTGTTGTGGGGAAAACCTGTAATTTCAGCTCCACCGCGTTGATTACTAGACTCTTCACTGAAATATTTCTTCCATTACTTACTCTGGTCTTGCTCAGTCTCTCTGAGCCTGCCAGGTCTATTAAGCTGATTTTAGAGTTAACGCATTTGACATCTGAGAAAACTCTGAAACGAGACTGAGGGAGGAAAGAATATAAGCTGTACTTAACAGTAGACACAACTGAAATACAGTAAAAACCAGACATGTAAAGATCCTCAGCCATTTGGGTCACTAGAAAAACTGCTGGAGCTCTTACCTCAATATAAATAGTAAAGATGCAATGGGATCTGGATGAATTCTTATTCAGTGTGTGCTCTGCTATCGCTCTGTTGGTCTCGCCCTGCAAATGAAGTCCAAATTCAAGACAGTGTTTTTAAACTTCTGCATTGGTAGAACACAGGAAAATTAGAAATCCACAGTGTTAAACAAACAGCAGTTCACTCTTTGGTAACACTGCTCGGTTGGTTAGAGCAGTCAGAGCAGCAGCTCACCGCATTTTCCTTGCTTTCTTACTCAAAGGCCTCTCAAAGCATTTCACGGTGTGGTTGGTGAAGGTCACTGTTTACTGTAATAACGTCCCAGAGACCACATTATCTGCAGTTCCACTCTCAAGGCTCAGCTCACAGAATTGTGGCTTTCTGAGGAACAGTCAGGCAAGCCTTGTTCAGAGGCAATACCCCCCTGGCTGTTTCAGTTTCTTGATGACTAGAAAACCAAAGAGCTCGCCAAGCTTTAAATGTCATAGAAAACACACATACATGATAACCACGAATCTGTTATCCCTACTTACAGGAAAAGAAAGCAACGTTGAAAATGATGTTGCAACTGCTTGTTGGGAGTGCCAGTCTATCACAGAGTTGTGCTGCCAGGCAGAAAAGGGAACGGAAGGCTCTACAGCACAGAAATGCACTTGTCAACAGGTTTCACAGCCGACTGCTCTGCCTGGGCCTCAAAGGACAATGACCTCTGAGAGCTGGAAGGTCAGCGACTGGCTCCACACTAGGGAGTGTAAATCCAAAAGCAAGAATGGGAGTGAAGATCTCTGGGTAAATATTGTCAACCCCACTCAACAAATGAAGAGTCACAGCGTAGTGGGCAGCCTCCTCAAAGCCTGGAGCCTTTCTCAGTGAAACCAGAACCACAGGCAGAGCTCATCTAAGGACTTGAACGGATCCCCAGGCATCACTTGCACTTCTTCTGTCTACTGAGCTCAAGTTAAGCTGCATTATCATCATCCTTCTACTCTTTAAAAAGAAAATGGGAGCTCCTGCAAGCTTAGCTTAGGACAAGACAGTCCCACTATTAAAAAGGCAAGTGAAAGATTTTAAGGACACCAGATGGCTCCTGGTAAGAATATGCTTCCCACGTACAGAACCAATTATTTATTCATGTTTTCCTTACAAACTAAAGCACCTACAAGTAAAAGAAAGATGCAGATAGAAGTAAGCCTTCACAAATCCAACCCATTGTGTGAACGTCCCTGCTGTAAAATCCGACTAACGTTACCTGTGCCATGATCATCCCAAACTATCTGCCAAAGATGTCACAGGTAAGACTCTTTTCTTGGAGCACTGGCATAGCTAGGACAGGCAGGTGTGTTTCTCAGGAAGAAATTCCAGTGTCGGTCAGCTGGTGGGTCTAAAAGGATCCCAAATATTCTACAGTTTGTACCAAATCACTCACTGACACCCTTACGTGATAACCGGGGTAATGGAAACAAGTTTTTTGGGCTGTTTGGGATCTCGGTCTGCTGAAGGGGCTGGTGAGGTGGCTGGTGTTTCAGACAAGCCTTTTGAAACGAAAGCAGATCCTGTGGCTGCCTTCACTATTTTAGTGCTGCCTGGAATTTCCAATGCTACTATGTTCTGTGGTCTCACCCCAATATACTTCCTCCACCACTTCACTTTCTCTGGTGCACACTAAAAACAGGGTTTCTCCACAGAGATCTTCCAAAATCTCTGTGCCAGCGACACTTTCCTCGCAAAAACATGGGCTACAAAGAGTTTTCTACCCACAAGAAAGAGAACAAAGAGGGTTGAATCCTGCTTTACTGCCTCCTCCCTCAGCTAAGCCAATAAATATAACAATCAGATGAAGTGTAATATTTGTTTTCTCTTGCCTCAAAAAGGAGATTTAGAGCATCTTCCTCATGGCTAACGGAATGTATAGACAAGCCCTTCACATAAACACCCTGCGGGCAGTCCACTACAGCCATCGGCACGTCGCTGGTCCCGCTGCGCGTCGTGGTAGACAAAAGGTCTACCAGGGTCTCGTTGTAGATTTCCAGGTAGGATATACGGACTCTGACGGAATGTGCAGTTGCTTTGAAGACCTGTACAAAGACAAAGAGTTCGTCAGCAGCAGTGCTATTTCACAAACAGAATTATTAGCTATTTATGGCTTTCCAGAGAAGGTATTTATAACTTTCTGAGCGGCTATAAGCGCATCTGCGTGTGCGTAGCTAATTCTGTGCTATGGTTGCCTGAGGGCTGACAGGGCAAAGTCAACGGTTTCAATACGATTTTGCAAAACGATCGTTTTGAAAACAACACTTTTGAAAGCCTGCTTGCATTTGGGAAGCAGCGAGTACTTTACGTGAGCTAGCAGAATTACGCAGGAAGAACCTCTGCGAACGGCAATAAAGCAGAACTACAGAATTCCTCCCATCTTTGTTTCAGTTTGTATGCGTTATGTCAGCCCCTCACCGTGCCTGTTAATTGTCTCGGTGGGAGCGGAGAGCATTCTGCAGTATCGCTGCCTAAAGTTAAGCAGCCCTGCCCCCTCAAAGTAGTGGTAAACTTCCACCTCTGGACAGGAATGTGTCTGTGCAGCAGCAGGACCAACAAATATTTCAAGCCAACACAATCCCAACGCTCTGAAACGTCTCCGTTATCAGTGCACAAGGTCACAGTGTAGTAAAACAAAGGTATGGAGTAACTACGTTTTACAAGCTCCTTTATTTCTTTAATAATCATCACTTAGATAAAATGAAGGGGAAAAAAATAAAAAGGACTGGTGGAGATCAACATAAAACATATTCACTGTGTTAAAACACTTTTATGAGCTGATGCAAGAGATGTCCTGGTTATTTCTCCCAGTTTCTTTGCAAAGCCAGTACCTGCTGTAGAGCTCGGGGAATGATTCCTCGATGCTTGTACTCGGCAGTTGCTCCCGTCATCGTGTAAGTTTTACCAGCCCCCGTTTGCCCATAGCACATTATCGTGCCTAGAAAAGGTTCAAAAGCAAAAGAATAAACTCAGGAGGGAACATCTGCATCTCTCAAATGGAACAACAAAAGGATCTCTCCCTCAGATCAAATCCCCACTTATCATCAAAATAATAAAAATAGCAACAAATTACCACTATAGCCAGTTAAAGCTTCAGACACCAATTTCTCAGCCACAGTCTCATAAACCAGCTCCTGGGAGGTATTGTGAAGGACACCGTCGAGCCTAAAGGACCAGTCAGTCTGCCTGTTATTCACAACACCTTTCTTGGCATCTTTTTTGATGTGTATATCTATGCTCTGAAACCCAAAAAGAGATGAAGATAATAGCCATGAAGAGTTTCAGCAGTTATTGTCTGAAAAAAAAAAAAAAACCCAACACTGAAGGCCTGGAGGTAAGTAGGAAACGGAGCACAAATAATTCTTTTACTGACCTTGGTGGTATTTTCTGGTAATAGGTATTTTAATAAAAAAGGAAATGGACTAAGCTCATCTGTCTACCTTTCAGCGATGTGTCTGATTTTGTGTCCCAGGGAAATTATTAATTAAGCAAGAGAAGGCGAAGGAAGGAACTTCCATAAGGGGGGATAGAAATAGACTGTACCACAGGGAGACCTCTGAGGCTGGAATCGTGGTTACCACTGGGAATTGCTCAGGGATCAGTCAGAGTCCCAGTCCTTTTGAGGATTTTCTCTAGTGACCAGAAGTATGTTTTCCACAGTCACACTTGCTGATACAAAACCACAAGCCGCTGTCAGAACGGTAACACAAGAACACAGGAATCAACAGGCACCAAAAAGTTCTGCATGGCCTTGAGGAATGGAAGAATTCTGCAATTCTGTGGGCAAAACTGAAATCAAATTCCAAACCTTTCACACCAGCAATCTCTTTTTCTCTACCTTGTTGTCTGGCCCAAACTTGATCATATCTTGAGCAAAATCAGCTGTTGGCTTGACTCGCACAAATGTATGGACTCTCTTTTCTGCTGCATCCATCCTAACTAGAGAGGGGAAAAAAAGAAAAATCAACCATATTGCATCCCCTTAAACGAAGTGTAATGTTATTTGTCATGAAAAGGCAAGCTACAGAGTAATCAAGTTTAAAAATAAAGTGTTGACAAACGTTCCGCTGCAGTTTCTGTTCTTTATTAAAAGCAACTGTGGGCAAACAGTTGCTGAAAATTCTTTCCAGTATTGTTCTGCTCAGAAAACTGAGCGTGTAAAAAGAGAAGGGTCTTACTGATCATGATTTCCTCTTGTGTATCAGGCACATTAGTGTTTGGCAACACAAGCTTTTCTTCCAACTAGCCTTGCAAAGCAAAATAATTGCAGGAATATGAGATGGATTTTCTTTTGTCTAGTGTTTTGTGTGTGTGACGGCACACACAGCCTCCTGTGTTGTAATGTCAGTTCATCCAGAACCGCGTTTCAAGCTTCTGAGGCTTTTAGTAAGACATGTTATAGGTGAACTCAAGCTAAAGGAGCTCAACAGCACTGCAAAGGGCCGTGCAGCAATTACCTCATTTACACTCTGCATTGAATATGCATTTCTCACATCTTTGTAACCCCTTCTTTCCACTGGTACACAAAAAGATTTTTAAGTTCTTAGTGAACACCTGATCTTTAAGTTTCTGGAAGAAAAAAAGTCACGTGCCTGACAACTCCTGGCGAGATTCTTGTGTTGTTCTTCTGATCAATGCAGATTCAATAAGTCACTGTCAATATCCAGCAGGGGTAGAGGATCTGCTGACTAAAATCCACCAGAGGAGGGCTCAGGGGATACCTCCAGCTGCTAAAGCCCCACCTGAGAGTCACACACTGAGTATTTTCAAATCTCTGGATCATGCAAATCCTCTGTTTTCTCTCAGCTGTTTCCTACAGGCAGCCTGTGCTCAATAGTTGGGTAATATCTAGCGACAACTTCTAGTTTCAGAGTAGATCTTTTGTATCCCTTGTTTATTAAGTATTTTTATTCACCTTAGCTGCTGTGACTGCTCTAACAAGAATTGTAGAGATGTGAGCTGAACGGAGACTTCTCTTTATTTAAAATAGAGGTGAGCATTTGAATGACTACCTGGTAAAGGTACTGTGGGCGCTTCGGCCTTTTCCCAGACTACCACAGCAATGCCTGCTGTAGAATCCAAAATAGTGCCAGGTTACTGTGACCGTATCTCTTCAGTATCAGAGACAGTCTTCAAATAGATGATCTATGAAAAAAAAAAAAAAACTGTGATAAAGAAGTGCACAGACATCACCATAAGGATTGCCTCTTAAGTGACAGGCACAGAAAGCTGCCAAAATATTTGCCAGCACTGCAGAAATAAAGGCAGGAGCAGCATAGGTACAAGCAAAATGGAAACAGGCACAGCATTTTAAAATTGGTAACCAGCGTGGAAATGCTACTCATCTGGTTATCGGGATGGGTAGAGATCACAGAACTCTGCTACTCAAATATAACCCAGCGTTGGAGGAGTATGTGCCTTATTTCTTCAAAGCTGCAGCAAGAAGCACAGCAGGAAAAAAGGAGCAAGGGAAAATTTTAGGCAAAAATTCTAACATGAATCAGAGAGAGACAGAAAAAATTCCAAATGAGTGGAATTTTCCTCACTGCAACAATGGCCATTGTTCGATGTTGGGACAAAAGCTATTCCTCCTGGGAGTATTTACTAACATTAGTAGGTGGGAAGGAAACAGGGAAACACCTCTCTGGCAGACTCCTAACCAACGACGTGGAGACCAAAAGCTCTCCAGCTCATTAGCAACACCGCAAGCATCCAGCCAATCTGATTTTTAATTGGTTCTTTTTGTCTGCAGTGGAATTTTTATAGAGGCACTGCGAAGAACACTACATGTTTATTGGTCAGCTAACCAAAAATGTTTCTGGCTGTTTCACCACTAAATCATCCTCTCCAGTTCGAACAACAAATGTTGAAAGGGCAAGAGTGAGACTTGCTGCTACCTTCGGCCATCATTCCCACTCGTGCTGGAAACCACGCGAGCAAGGGAAATCACAATTCACAGCTTGGGCTGTTGGTTTTGAAGCTCTTTATGACAACGTGACAAACCCAAGTTCCTTGGTCCCTTCCTTATACAGCAGCTGAAACCAGCAGGACTCCCCCATTAGTTAGTCTCAAGACTAACTGACTACTTATGCTTGGAATTAATGGAAACACAGTTATCTCTGCAATGGAGGCAGATGACAATGTGCCCCCACAAAGATTACTACCGAAGGGAAATTTAGATGGGGATTTTGGGGCTGATTGGCACAGAAATGTGTTTCCAGAGCAGTGAAGTGGGGTTTTCGGTTCTGCCCGAGAGACCTGAGCTTAGCCACCATGGACAGACAAAAGCTTGGGCCAAATCATAGAATCATAGAATAGAATCCTGGCATGGTTTGGGTTGGGAGGGACCTTAAAGATCATCCAGTCCCACCCCCCTGCCCCGGGCAGGGACACCTTCCACTAGCCCAGGTTGCCCAAAGCCCCATCCAACCTGGCCTTGAACCCTTCCAGGGAGGGGGCAGCCACAGCTGCTCTGGGCAACCTGTGCCAGGGCCTCACCACCCTCACAGGGGAGAATTTCTGCCTTCTATCTAGTCTGAATCTCCCCTCTTTCAGTTTAAAACCGTTACCACTTGTCCTAAACACAAGAGGCAAACTGGAGGCAAAGCTGCTTTGCAGGAGTGACCGTAGGGCAGCCCCTAGAATTCAAACTCCAGTGATGCCTTGAGAGTTGAATCCATCCAGTTGGACACCAAAAGCCCAGTTCTGCCCCAGCACCCCAGGCCATCTGCTCCCCCAGGGCCACCTCTGCCCCAAGGAGAATGGCGGAGAAACAGCCTCAAATTACCTTCTGCCTTTCCAGCTCAGCGCAAACCAACCAAAGAGTGAGGGATGTGAGGCAGCTGGTGACACGGGTGCACCGATAATGGGGCACTAGGAGAGACGACAGAAGAGGTGGGACAAGGGCATGAGGATGGGTGGGATAACGGGGAACACAGGGAGTGCCATGGACAGCCATGCCCACAGTCCTATTTGCTGGGGACAAGGGCAAAGGAGGGTGGCCTGAGAGGGGGGCTGGGGGACACAGGGGCTGCAGAGACAGGGAAAGGATCATCCGTGTTTTAGAAGACCCGGGGGGTGTGAGATGATGGGGAGACAAGGCCTTGAGGGGTGGTGAGAGAGAGAGCAAGGCCTATGGAGACATCACCTGAGGTGGGGGGAACAAAGCCTGCGGGGACGAGGCCTTGAGGAGGGGGGCAAGGCCTTTAGGAGGGGGAACAAAGCCTGGAGGAAGGGGACGAAGCCTGGAGGCGGGGGGGACAAAGTGTGGAGGAGCAAGATGAAGCCTGGAGGTGGGGGATGAAGTCTGGAAGAAGGGGGATGAGGCCGGGGGAACGAGGCCTTGAGGAGAGGGGACGAGGCCTGGGGACGAGGTGGGGGGAGTCGTGGCCTGGAGAAGGGGGAGGCCTGGAGAGGCGGCGGGGACCGGGCCTAGAGACGCTGATACGGCCTGTGGGGACAACACTGCCGGGGGAGGCGGGTGACGACAAGCCCCTGAGGAGGGCGCGACTCCCGGGGGCAGCCCCCGCCCCTCACCTACCTGCGCCCCCGCCTCCGCCAGGCCCGGCCGGGGGGCAGCCGCGGCGGAACTGTGTACGCCGTTGCCATGGCACCCGCCTCTTCCGGCCGCTCCCGGAAGTGGGGAAGGCGGAAGTGGGAGGGGTGGAGGCCGCGCTACGGCGGCCGGGCGGGGACACGGCGCGGGGGAGGCGAAGCGAGGCGGGGAGCGGCGGGAGCGGTTGGGAAGATGCTGGAGGCGGCGGCGGCGGCCGAGCCGGAGCTGGACCCCGAGGACTTGGTGCATTTTTCGGTGGGCGATTTGCCCAGCCGCGGTTACGGCGTGATGGGCGAGATCCGGCGGCAGGGCAAGCTCTGCGACGTGACCCTCAAGGTGCGGCCCGGCCCCTGAGGGGGAGCTGAGGGACCCCCGGCCCCTGAGGGGGAGCGGGGGGATCCCCCCAGTCCCTTTGCCGCCGTCCCCTCGGGCCCCTTTGGTGGGGGGACAAGGCGGAAAGCTGAGGGCCCCTTTGGTGGGGAGTAAGGGGGGGCGGTGAGGGCCCCCCCGGCCCCTTTGGTGGGGACAAGGGGGAGCTGAGGGTGCCCCTTTCCCATGGCTTTTGGCAGCGGAGAAGGATGGTCCTGAGACACACCCCCCACCCCCCTTAGTGGGGTATCAGGGGATGTTGGGCCTCCCCTGCCCTTGGGGGGGGCTCTGTGAGGGACCCCTGGGGGTGAGGGGGGATGCTGAGCACCTCCAGCCCAAGGTGGGTGCTGGGACGGGCTGATGGCACCCTATCCCTGACGCTGCGTCTCACCCAGGGCACGGGGATGAGCTGTCTTGGTTTTTCCAGAAGTCAGGCAGAGTGGTTCGAGAAAATGTCCTGTTTTGGGAGGAAACGGGGCACCCCAGACCCCCTGCTGCGTTTCGGTGGTGGTCCCAGCACTGAGGAGTGAGTGGTTTGGGAGGTGACACTGTGGGTGGGATTGATGCAGGTTTACGGACCAACCTCTGCTCCAACCCACGGGAGAAGAGTCCTTTTCCCTAGGAGACCTTTACTTTTTAAGAGCATCCACTCTCTTACATCAAAGAAATAATCTATAACCTTGGTAGGTCCTCAGGATTGGGTGCCTGGCTCTGTGGGGGTGGGCTGTAAGGGCTTTGAGAGTGGCCCATGGCCAGCGCTGGGCAGGAGATGCTGGAGTCCTTCAGACCAGGAGCTCACGGGCAGAGGAGTTTGTTGTGGGGTGGGTGCGATGTGCAACTCTTAGGACTGCTTGAGTCATTCCAGAATTAAGTCTGAAGTTTAATTAAACATGAAGGTGTTTCCCAGCCTACTCATGCTGAAACTTTTCATCTACCTCCCGCTTCCGAAGACGGAGCCAGCAAGGGTTGTGCCTGTCGTGGAGACTGTGGGATACGTGATTGGGGTGCACCCCGGGGCTACGTGGGGCTGCTCCATCCCCATAGATCAGCTGTTACAGCCCCCTGTAATGAGGGATTACTTTGCAGGCTGAAATGCTCGTTGTGAAGAGCACAGCTGTGTGCTGACCTTCCTTGGCAGAGGTTGTTACCTTCTAAGACGTGGTATTTGTGATAGTCTGTGCTGTAACCTGGGGGAATTCTGTGACAAAACTGGTTTGTGGTGGAGAGTGCCGTTTAAACTTTGTATTATTGAGGTGGCTTTGTGTTGCAGACGATGATGCTCAGGTCCTGTGAGTCCCACATCTCTGGAATCACAGTAGTGAGCCGGCTGTGGGTCCCCTCGTTGGGGTTGGGCTGCTCTGCACGGTCCGGAGGGATACGATAGCAACGAGGTGTATGACCCTGGCCTTATCTCGAATAAATGCCTGACCATTGTTTTGCAAGACTCTACTGAATAAGTTTCCATTCCTGTGGATTCCCCATAGCAAAGTGCTTTCTGATTCTTACTTAACTCCCTCTGTACATCTTCTGTGGCAGAGTGGGAAAGCTTTTAAAGTCTCAAGGGCTGAAGGAGCTCTCCAGCCCACCTGTCAGAATGAGTGCCCTGATGGTGCTGGGCACTTTTGTGGATGAGGGCACCGTGCTGGTCCTGGCCCTGCTCCCTTTTGTCCTTTTATTATATTTTGTTCCAGGGACTGTTGCTATCTGGGGAGGATGCAGAGCCTTTCATCCCTACAAAGGTTTAAAATCTATTAAGATGTCTCTGTCATTCTTAAGACGAGTCTTAACTTCCTCCACTGCCTGGTGAATTTATTATACTGAAGAAAGATCCCAACAATGACTGATACGTTTGGCAGAGGGCTGACAGTGCGCTTCCGTGTTGGTTCAAACAGTTTGGTTTTCCCTCGTACACACGCAGCCTCAGAATCCAAAGTACTTCGCTTGATTTCTCTTGTATTGAGTCATCGTGTCAAAATATCCCACCTCTTTGCCGCTTCTGCCTCTTGACAGCAGATTTCTCAGTGCCTGCATGTCCCGTGGCGATTGAATTAATGCAGCCTGCTGAAGCCGAGCCAAGCCTTTCCTCCCTGTTGTTCAGTACAGGGTGTCTTCTCTAGCTGCTGAATGTTTAAGAAGTAATTTTTCTTAGCTCGACTTTGGAGGTGGCTTTGAATCAGTAGCCACCTTGAACAGCGCTGACGCAAAACGTGCTCTTCCCTGACCTTGCTCAGGAACGCTTTTCGCAAGCGTTGGTGAAGCTGTAAATCCAGAAGGAGCCTGCCAAGTGAGTTGTCTATCACGGACGACTTTTGAGTACTTCCTACCCAAAAGGAAGGTAGGAGGAGCACTGAGAAGCGTTTAAACTCAATACCTGAAGGAGACTGTAGTGGGTCCTGATGCGTGTCACACCACTGAAGTGAGCTGGTTGCCCTTTTTAAAAATCCTAATACTGTCACATCAATAAAGGAAAAAAGCTGCCAAACACCGCTTTGGGCTAGAAGTTGGGCTCCTCCTGATGTGACCAGCGTTCAGGCTTGTGGCTGACACGGGAGCGAGCAGCATTGTCACAGCACAGTTCAGGTTTTTAGTGGCCTCTTCACTGATATCAGCGTTGGGGTCAAGGGCTGTAAATGATTCTCTCTGCTCACACAAATGTTTGCTGTACAAACAGGCCTAAAATTGTTAGGAAGTGTTGGCACTCTCGTTTGTTTGTTTTAATTATTCCCCTCGTAAAGCCAGGCGAGCATTCATTCAGTAAATAGGAGGGGCAGAATTTCTTCTCCTTTCTCAGAAACCATCTTGCTGCAGCTCACGCTGCTCTGCGGGAGATGGTGCTGCCTCAGCAGCGTACGGCAGCTGGCTTTAGATGCGATTAAAAGCACGAAGTGCTGATTTGACTGGCTCCCTTGGAGCTCCGATTATTCAAACTCAGCTTAGGGAAATCTGTCACTACTTCTCGTGATTGCCCATGTGAAAACAAAGTTTCACAGGGCAGTAAGCAAGCTGTGCGTCTTTCCAGCAGCTTATGATGTGTTCACCAAGAGCCAAAGCTCCTTTCCTGCGTGGATGGGGGAGCTACAGATTTGAAAAGTCCTTTTCTATTCCTGTCTCTTAAATAGCTGCAGGTCAGAGCTCCTCTTGAAGATGTTCCATCACAGGCATCTGTCCTTTCGATCTCCCTTTGGCAGCTCTCTGAGGTGTTTACTTAAAGAATAATTTTAGGATGGTTTGGTAGAAACAAATGTGAGTAAACTGGAGGGAGGAGGGAAGGCAAGGAGGCACACCTTGTTATGTGGTTAGTTCATTTTCCTTTGGTGAAAGTAGCATTTTTGCTTACTAAAGCCAAATTTCTGCTACTGCTCTCTTCTCTCAGGAGATTGTGTCTCAGCGTGGCCTTGTCTGGTTTAAGAAAAACAACCTGTTTGCCAGTTTAACCTGACCAGGGTAATATTATGGAAAAATCTTCCAGGTGAGACTTGCGTTTCTCTCCTCCTCCAGTATTGGTGGTGCTGGCAAAGCTGATGGTGGTTGTGTCTGTGACGGGGAAACACCAAGCCTGGAGTAATCAAGAGCGCAGAAAGGAAACCTCTTTAATTTTTTTTTTTTTTGAGTTTGGTGGGTTTTGAGGCTTTTAGCTGCAAATACGGATGTGTCAAGCAGTTTGAAGACTGGTAAACTTATTTCAAATTTAGTTTTCGGTTTTGATCTATACACTTTGAGGTGTGATAGTAGGCTCTGAAATCAGGGTGTCCAGCAAAACCAGCAGAGAAGCAGCTGTTCTCCACGCACCTCCCCACGCCCTGCATCTGGGGCAAAACTGGGCTTTCCAGTGATGGACTGAAGCTTGAATTGTCCAGATTTCTCAGGCTTGAAATGGGCTGTGAGTGGCAAAGTCTACATATGTGCTAGGGAAATGTTCAAATTTAATGTGCTTGGCATCTCTGGCCGTGGAGCAGAACCTACTGTGGGTCAGATGTTACTGACAGCTGGGTTTTTCGGATGAAATCAGTGAGGTTTGATTTCTGCCTCCACCTGTTTTCCCCCAGAAGCTGGATATAAAGCATTTTCTTTCAGGCTGTCTTCCTGTTAGGAGACTTTTGATGGTTTTCTGGCTGCTTTTTGCGGTGCTGTCATGCTCCTGTCCAGGCACTGCTCCGCTTCTCCCCAGAACTCCTCCTTCCCAAGAGCATTTCACCCTTAGCATCGCTCTCTGCCTAAACATGAGCTGGGAGTCTTTAGTTATTTCCACTATCAGCACTGCTGTTCATTTTACCGTATTGGTAGAAATTAATTAGCTGCTTACTAAGCTCACTGGATGAGAAAAGCTCTGCGTTAAAGGTTTGGGGCCTCATTGCTTTGGTTTCTTGCAAGCAATAGCACAGCAGAACCTTTCCCACTTATTTTACGGTGGATTTGCAGTCTTTTTTTCTACGCGTGTGTGTACTCAAAGCATTTTGGAGCTCACAAATAATTGCCGCAAAAGTGTGAAGAATTTCAGTTCACTGATGAGTGAAGGTATTTGGAGGTGTTTAGTCCCTGAGCTGGAGATCCTGATCTGCTTTTTAATTGCAGAAAAGAAGCTACTCAGTATTTGTGCTCTTCCTGAACATTGTGTTTTGAAGACAAATACCCTCTCGAGATGAAAGCTGCTTGGGCAGCTTTATTTTCTGGAGTTTGCCTCTCACTTTAGGCCAAGGTACAAGTGCTCTCTGGGGACACATCAGTGGTTTGCTGGAAGCCTGTGAACTGCATTGCTTCATAAAACAGGGAAGCAATACTCGTCCTGTCCCTTCATTGATAAGTTTGGGTTCCTTATAGCTCCTGCTCACTGCGACTGGAGCCAGAGGAGAACCGAGTGCCAGGCTGGCACCTCCAGCGATCTCGGCTAAACCTCTGTCAAAAGAGAGAAGGTTTGTGTCTTGCCACATCCTCAAAGAGTGAAGTTAATGTGAGTTCCTCTTACTGTGCTGCTCCTCATTTGGTTTTGGATCACTCGAATGCCATATTTCCATGACTAACTTCAAGACTTCTCATTAGAAAAGTCTCTGAAAAAATAACACAAGCCTGGCAAGTTAAAATAGTTCCAAGCTGTAGAGAGGTTATATTATTTGTTTCATATACAATCCGAATCGGTCTGACAACTGAAAGGCCTGTTGGCTTTCCTCCCCTTCCAACCACAGTTTTTCCAAAGCAAACTGTTAACTCGAAAGCCCCCCAAACTCAAGCAGATGCACCCGAGAGAGCTGCTGCCTGCCGAGCAGACGCAGAGGTGGAGGAGCCTCCCTTTGTCCTGCCATGGCAGATAAGTGGAATTCCAGACAGCTCAGGCTGCGTGCCTAATTTCGGCAGGGTGCTGGAAAACCCTGGGCCTGGCTGCTCTGCAGATGTTTGAGCACGTTTGTGAGATCCTTAAGGAAAACGAGCTTGGTAGGAGAAAGAATATCTTTTTATTTGAGGAGCTGGTAGATTTAAAAAACAGATAATCTGTTATGCATGTGAGACCTTTAGGTTAAGGATCTTATTTAAATCTTGTCATGCAGCAGTAACGAGCTACTTTGGATTACGATTGGACTTGTTTTTTCACCCGAGTTCTCAGCTAGCATCAGTGCTGTTCCCCTTATATAAAAGACGAGTATTTTTAGCGCTTTATGAAGACGTTAAACCTGAAGCGTTAGCAGAAACCACACATTTCTGCACTGAGCTTTTTACTCTGTTTCTTTGAGCATGGCAGAAAGACTTTCCTGTCTGACTTCCAAACCCACTTGCTCTGGTTTTTGTTTGCTTCTCCTTAAAGCAAAAGTTGTCCTACAGCTTCAGGTGGGCTTTGGTGACCTGGGTATTTAAGCTGGTGTCTGGCAGGGGCACTGGCAGATATTCTGTGCCCAGTTAGGAGCAGGATGCTGTGGGATGAGTTCAGAGCAGAGGCTGGATGTTCTCTGTGTTGCCATCGGGGTTGTCAGAGTAGAGGAGAGATTTGGGATTGCTGTTGTGAAGAGGCTGGGGGGAACGTGGCAGGGAACCGGGGTGCCTGTGGCTGGAGGGGCCCTCAGCTGTTGAGTTACCCTCAAGCTTGGGTTTGCCAGTCCTTCAGGAGCGTGAAGGAGGGCAGGGCTGGAGGAGATCCCCTCGGGATGCTCCCTGTCCCCGTGGGAAATGGAGGGACCGGGGTCCAGCAAGGCAGTTGGGCTCCTCTGACTTGGAAGTGAATTATCTGGGAACGTGTGTTTGTTGTACATGCAAAAGGGATGTCTTTTCTGGCTCAGAGCAATTAGTTACCATTATATCAGCAGGACTCTAATTAGTCTAGACCAGAAGGATGTCTGACTTAATGGCATCAGTCTCTTGATTTTGCCCATGCCAAGTTTGATCTAAACTCTTTCACTTCTCGTCCAGCTGCTCTTTGGGTGGGGAGGAAGGGTATTTATTTCAACGCCTGAATTTTGATGCAAGATCTCTTAAACTTTACTGTTCCATTATCTTCTACCTAGCAAAACTTTGCTATGATGGCTTGGACACTAGCTTAATTTCTCCTATGGCCTCTCTGTGACCTGAATGCCAATGTCATGTCAGGAAAGATGTCGTCTTTTTTTTTTTTTTTTTGAGAAGATCTTTGCAGCAGAGAACTCGAGAGACTTCTCAGCTATGCAGGATAATGATAACGTGAAAACAAGAGATGCCTTTATGACACCTACAGCATTTTTCTGTGGAGAAAGCTTCATTGTACCTTGGAACTTGCTAACATTTTGTGGATGTGGGAGGAGTGTAAGGGAGAGCATGCCTTTTATTACCCAGTTAGAGAACATGTTGAAAGGGAATTCTGCGATGTTTGTGGTCAGAAAGGATGCTTTGCAAACAGTATTTTTTCCCTTAAAAGAAAGGCACCTAAAATGATGTATTGTAAAATAGCACATCCCTGCGGAAAGGGGGAAATCTTGTGAAAGGTAAGGTGTTCCGCTCAGGCGGTGAAAGGGGTGACAGTCCTGCCCGAAGGATTTATCCTCAAGCCTCTTCCCAGTGAGCTCGCTGATGTGGAGTTCTTGGGGCGTTTCTCTTTTTGGTGCTTGTATAAATAGCTAAATCTCACTTAGCGATGTGGATATGGTTAAGTTTGAGGTGGTTTCGTTTGTGCCTGGAGACAGTCCTGAACTCCAGGCTCCACAAGCAAAAGATAAATGCCCTGATTTGTGTTTAACTCAACAGGAGCGCCTGATGTCTCCAACATTGCAGGTATCACCACGAAACAGTCTATTCTTGCAAACAAGGGCTTCTACCTTCAGCTGAAAGTTGAAATCCCCAACCAAGACCAATTTAGATGCATGTCCCATGATGACACAGAGCGAGGGAGGCCAAATACTGGGTGACATCCCAACTTACAGCCATTTCTTGGCCGTTTGCCCCATGACACCAGGTAGGAAATAAAATCCTGTTGCTGCTGTCGGAGATGCCAGCTCTCTGGGTTGGTGGCATCCTGCCCTTTGGACACCTCAGTCCTGGAGTGTATACAGTATATAAAATAAAAAGGAAGATCATTTGTTTGAGACAACTTTTGAATACGTATGGAAAAGGCAGCCAGTTCCAAAGGCTGCATGGCCAAGTTCAAGCTGCTCCATAAAATCAAAACGGGAACTGGGCAGACTGTCCCTGCCAGCCACACATAGTAAGGACAAAAATGGGGTTTTCCTCAACCAGACAAAGCTTTTTCTGTATTTTCTTCATGTTCTGCTGGTACTTCTGGAATTAGTGGGCAGGGCTGTGATGGATTTTGAGCAAGGGGGAGCCCGTCTGTGGTAGGGTGGAATGATATTAAGTAGTACATGCTCTCTTTTTGCTTTGGCATTATGTGAGCGTAGCATGACTCCGTCAGGCGTAGGAAGGCATATTTATTTGGTCATAAGGAAGGGAGATCGTTTGGCTCTGGAGATAGGGAGCACAGAGACAGACACAAGGATGAATCGAGGGGACATGCACTGTGTGCTCATCCTTGGACGTATTTTTCATCTTCTACGGGAAAAACAGGTATTGTCCTTTGCCTGCAGCAAGAAATTTAGTTGTTCCTTCAGGACTTGCCATTAAGTGCTGATGGTATGAACATAATGATAGCTTCCCAATTTATAAATCTCCCCGAGGGCCCTCTATCATTACAGGAATAAGTTTTAAAAAAAGGAATTGCAGGTTTTGTCTTGTCCAGTACCAGGAAGCAGTTTCTGTTCAGCTGCTGGCGATCACGGCGGGGATCAGCTCTTTGCTGATGCAGCTCCGTGGATCTCACTGCTGACAGGGGCTGGTCCCAGTCTTCCCCCTTCCCCTGCTACGACAGCAGAAAATTATTCCCTTTTTTGTACAGCTTCTTTCCGTTTTCTTGCCCAGAATGGCAAGGTCAGGCGAGCACTAGCGCCAGGGAAGCAGTTGTGAACTACATGGCTTCATCTGCACCATCCAGCTGCAGCCCACGCATAGATGAGGGCTGAGCCGGGACAGGAGGTCAAGCCCTGCACAGAGGTTTCTCTCTGCGGGCAACCAAAACAAACTGGTTACTTCAAACCCTGCCTTGCCTGTGCAGGGTCATTCCTAGTGTGGTTAATCTGCTAATTCCCCAAGGTGAAACCCTTCCCTTAATGAAGGGCGAGTACCGCACCGGGGGAACAATCCTCTCCCTTGTCGCTGCTCAGAGCCGGAAGGGTGGTGCTGCCCAGGCACAAGGTGTTTCATCCCTGTAATGATACAGCTCTCATTAACCTGTTAGGAATCTTGCTGATTGACTATAAATGATTGCTTTTGGAATAGCCAGGCGTCTTATTTATAATAAGGTTGTTTGGCAGCAGCCTGTGGTGGGGTGAGGTGATGGCGAAGCCGCCCTGAAACTGGAGCGCGGTGGAAAGCTTCAGCTCAGCGCGGACTAAGTGCTAAAATCTGTTGTGTTTGGACTTAGAGCCTAAAGCATCTCTTGTGTTTTTATCCCTTTCTGCCTCTCCTAAGGAGAAATGCGAGCGGTGGAGATGCAGTTTAATATACGCATCCATCAGAGAGGGAAGGTCAAAAAAAAAAAAAAGGGCTTGTGCTGCAAGCAGGATGCAGAGGTCTGGAGCTGCGGTGTTGAACGCCTTGGAAGAAAAAGGGCAGGTGGTTGCAGACAGTATCTGTCTGGTTCAGCAGCGATGTTGCCAGTGGCTGTCTCTGTGCTGTGGTCCCTCATCACTGCCCAGAGCGACAGCACGATGGCACGTGGGGAAATGCAGCACTGGCAGAGGACATGGGAAGCTCTGATTGACCTTGTGCTCAGCCGAGAGGGAAGCATGAGCAGTGCTGCTGAGCTGCTCAAGGCTTGGGAAATCCCGGGGTGCAGCAGACTGCGTAAATCCCAGGGACTGAAATCGGTGAATTTAACCATGGTGCAGATGGCTATCCAACACACAGACCCATCGTTTCAAAACTAAATCTGTTTTAAAAACAAATTTGAAGCTGGTGATGCTTTTGTACTTTACAGTTATTTTCCAAAACAGAGGGCTTTTTCTTATTGTTGGGTAATGCTGTAGACTTGTTTGAGTAAATATAACCTTGCTTTTGAAATTGGTATTAACTTCAGTTATAAGGTTAACTTTGGTTGGAACTAGGGGATCGCTATGCGTTTGAAGCAGGTGTATCATTTTAATGGGTGCCTATTCAATTTTAATAATGCTTTTTGTTTTTAAAAGGGTGAAATGGCATTTGTATAGCTGTGACTTTTGGCAAATTGTTCTCGGGTGGAAATGAAATGCAACTAAAATGTTTTTCTTGCATGCTCAACCACGTTCTGTGCTGCCTGGATGGGAACACTCCTCCAAATGTGTCTTGTAGTTAAGAGATATATTGAACCAAAGTATTGCAATTGGACTGACTTCCTTCCAGGCACTTTCAAAATTCTAGAGAGATGAGGCCTTGTTCTTTCACCTTGTTTCAAGCCAGAGAAATATTGCAAGCAGAAATGGAGCTTTTCTGTGGTTTGGGATGTTTGAGACACCCGGGAAGGGGTTGCTCTGTAGAAGCTGGATGCTCCAGGCCAGCTCCTAGTTGGTGACTTCCAGCACTGCACTCCTCTGCCCTTTAGTTGCAAACATTTTCAGAAAAAAAAAAATAAAGAATTGCATCTCATATGAAAGAAAATAGCCTGGAATTTTTAATCAGCCCTTTGCCTTTGAAGAAGGAACAGACCTCTCTTGTGCTGCAGGCTTCATCTGTGGGCATGTATCTCTTGCTTTAGCAGCAGTGTCTATCCCCCAGCTCCAAAATGACACCGGTAACACTTAGACCTTGTTCTGCGTGTGGCAGCGAGGAGCTGGCGAAGTGACAAGGACAGGCCAGGTCCTGCCACCGAGCTACCCGAGGCCTCCTGCAGCTTCTGCCAGCTCTGCGCGGCACGTCCCAGGCTGGCGGGCGTTGTGTGCGATGCACGAGAGGTACAGCATTCGGGTATGTAAATTGTGAGACCCATTTCATTGGCTTTGCCAGTGTTTATTCCTCGTCGGGCTGGGCCAGGAGCAGCTGCTGCGGGCACAGCTGGTGGAGTGGCTTCATCCACTGGGTAGGAACAGGCTGGGGAGCGCCGGAGCTTGCCGAGCAGGTCTGGCATTTCTGAGCCTCGGGGATGGAACGTGGACAGGCTGAGCAGCGAGTTAGTCATGGAGGTCAACCAGGTTGTGGCTGGTCAGATGTAAACTTTTCCCCAGCGAGAAGTCCCAAACAAAATAGCTTCAGCACCTAAATCTCCTTTTTTACCTGTCTTAATCCTGTACCTCTTGTGCTTCTCTCACGAGCAGCGCCTTGGTCACTCGCTTACATGGAGAGATGAACAGAAGCAAAGTTGTTGGTGTGCACGTGTGCTCGACTTGGCAGTTAGCCATGCAGCGTAAGGAAATGAAAACCCCCAGCCCTTGGCACAGTGAGGTTTTGTCAGCTTTCAGCGGTGCGCAGGTTCTTGAATCGCTTCCTTCCTCTTACGGGCTTTTCTCATTAAACTTGGGGTATTTATCAGCATTTTAAAACCTGTTGTGTTAGAGAGGCCAGACCAGAGTTTGCGCTCGCTTACAGGAGGCTGCGTAAAGCCAGGGTGGGGGACCCTGCTCTGCAGATATTTGTTACTTAAACGGCACTGGGCCTTGTCGCCTTGAGCTCAGTCCCTCTTTGACCATGGGCTCCTTCGCGAGTCCTAGCAGTCTTGACTTCTTTTGTCAGAGATTCCCCATCCCGCTGCATGCACACATGCCGATGATTTTTCATGTTGAGGGACCGTGGCCTTGCTGCTGTAGCGCTGGTAGAGCTGTTGTCTTAACTTCCATGCTTGTCCTTACCAGCTTGCTGCTGTAAAATATCCATCCTCTTGCTTTCATTACCTTATTCTTTTCTGCTTCATCCCATTCTCTCCTGGAACATCGTAGCCCTCATCTGCCAAACAAGCCCTCTTATTCCTGCCTCTGTCCCCACCAGGGTCTGGCTCCTGCTCGATGCCAGCACAGGAGAGCAGGAGGTGAAGGTAAAGCATGAGCTAAATTAATGACTGAGTGAGCAGAGAAGGGAACAGAGCAGCTGAGTATTTGCTGGTATTTGTGGCACAGCTCTCAAGTCTTGGAGCCTCTGGGGTGTCTTACATGTGGTTTTGGGTTAGTAGAAGAGATTGATACTGACCTTTACCCATCCTGAGCGAACAAGTCACCGTACAAGTGTATAAGTGAGGTTTTTTTCCATGAGCTGTAATAGTCTGTGCCATTGCACTCGCTGCTTTTGCTCTGGGCGTTGGGAACTCTGCAAAATCCAGAGCAGCGGGGTTTGTGCAGGAGAATCCAGGCACAGTGGGCAGCATGGGCAGGGGTTCAGGCCACGCCTAAGCTGACCAGGACAGAGACAAGGCTCTCCAAAAGCGGTCCTGCCATTGCTGGGCTGGAGCAAGTCTTGGAAGCTGTTTGACTGGATGTTTGCAGCACTACTTTAAATTGGGAAGCTCGGGCAGAGCAGGCTTGCCCCTGCACCCGAGGCACACAGTGCCGTGAGCTGACCACACGCTGAATGTTTGTCGTTGTGCAGGCAGGCACGCACGGCGAGCAGCTGGGTGGTCAAGCTGGTTTTAAAAAAATCTTGTAAACAGCATTTGTGGCAGCTGAGTATGCTTTTGTTTAAAAAGGAAAAAAAAAAAAAAATCCCACTTGCTTATGCATCTTGTGTAGTGCCCAGTTCTTCTCTTTTTTTCATGTGCCAGGAATTTTGCTTTCTAAACTCCCAGCAAGTTGTATTTACTGGGTGTGAGAGCTCTGGGCCTAGAGGGAGAGGCAAGGCACTGTTGGGAACCGTGAAAACCCCGAATGCAAACAACGTTTTTGTTAATAAGCTGCCTAGACATGAAAGGGTGATGAAGCTTTTTGTAGAAAAGTGCAGAGGAGAAGAGAAAGGCTTCTTGAATGACCTGGAGAGTAGGGATCTTCTGTGCCAGCTTGTTTGTCTCAGCAAAACAAAGCTCAAATGGGAAAATCTTGCTTAAGTGGGGAAAAAGGGCAGTTCTATGCAAGCTCAGATGGGCATAGACTGGTGTGAGTCAGGTTAGCCTGGAAATTAGGGAGGAAAAAAGCTTAGAACCAACAGAGGGAAGTAATCAGAGCAAAGACCTGTGTAATTCAGGAGAGGATAAAATACCGTGTAACATCTGCAGGAGTGAGAAGTGGAATCGGAGACGCAAGAAGCCCCTTCCAAGCCTCGCTTTATAGCTCAGGAAGGCTCTTCAGAGGAGATAGATCTGAGCAGGTATAGCAGAGCTGGTGAAAGTGAACCTGCAGAGATTTAAAGATGATGAGCCCATATGAACCTCTAGGTTATAGTGAAGGTGACTGGCTCTGCGCATACGTGATGGCTGGCCGAGAAGAAAAGCACGTGGGATTTAACCTGTAAGCCGGTCATCGGTTCAGATGAAGAGCTAAGGAAAAAGGGCAGCTTTTAGTTCTGCAGAATAGTTGCAGTCCAGGACACAGGGTGAGCCTTCATGTACTTGGGGTGTCCCGGGGTCAGACGGGTGACGTGGGATCGGTGATTGCCAGCTCTTAAGAGCAGTGCGTTATCTGAAGTGGGGCCACGGGTGAGCATTTTCTGCCCTGAACAGCTGGGGGAAGCAGATGTGGACTTGAAATCTGTGCGTGCAGTTGAATACCAAGTTGATTCATGTAAACACGTGGTTCTGTGGACCTGGCTGTTCTCTGTTAGCCATCAGGAGACGACCTGCTCTTGGGCTGTAGTACTGCGTTATCATTGCCCAGTTGATCGCCCGTGGCAGCTTATGAGGCTGGAAAACTGGATTCAAAAGTTTGAATTTAAGAGACAGGCTGCTGCCCTGTTTGCAAGTGGAAATTGTCCAACTTTCAGCCAACTTTCGGTTACTGCTGGGCTGACGGAGCTGTGCTACAGTGAATTATCTGGACCATGCGGTTGGTGGTGGATGTGCTGATCTTCCCTCCTTCCCCTTTTCTCTCCTTTTAGGTAGGGGACCATAAATTCAGCGCTCACCGAATCGTTCTGGCAGCTTCTATCCCCTACTTCCACGCCATGTTCACCAACGACATGATGGAGTGCAAGCAGGATGAGATTGTCATGCAGGGGATGGATCCCAGGTAACGCCCCATATCCAGAGGCGCCGCGAGCGCTCTGCAGGCCTCGCTGTTGCACGTGCAAGGCTTGAAAGCCTACCCTCTGGGTGAATGGTGATGGAAAAAGGTTTTCTTTTAGTAGTCTCCTCTGCTAGGTTAATTGTCAATAAATTCTGCCCTTTCTCCCCCTTGTTTAGTGCACTTGAGGCTCTGATCAACTTTGCCTACAACGGTCACCTGGCCATAGATCAGCAGAATGTCCAGTCTCTGCTGATGGGGGCGAGTTTCCTTCAGCTGCAGAATATCAAAGATGCTTGTTGCACTTTCCTCAGAGAGAGGTAAGGGGTTGTCTTTTAGCTATGCTTACTGCTCCCTGACAGCAGCAAGGTTTTAATCATCTGTGTCTGGCTTGGGAGGGAGCAGGATGTCTCCTGCCAGCGTGATAAGGAGGTCTGGCTCCCAGGACTCGCCATTCTCATCGCCTATAAAATAACTGTTCTGACTTAGGAGATGCTACAGCTGGGGCACAGTATAAGGCCTTGGCAAGCCATGGGAATTAATACCTAGAGCAAAACTGAGTGAACATTTCCTTTGTTCAGAGTTAGCTAGCCGGTTGCACATCACAGTGGTGCGTGACTGCCTCTACTGCTAACGAACCCATCCTCGCAGTAATTACCCTTTCCGCTGTTGCGTGTGTAAGAGGGGAAGAACAAAGGGACTCGGCCAAGGAGCTGGACAGGAAGCTGTGGCAGAGCCTTAAATTGGTCCCAGGTTTTTCAGTTCCCTTGCTGGTGTTTGGCTTCAGGATTGTTCCAGCAGCACGATCTGGAGACGGAAAAGCTGGGCTGTTCTTTGGAAAAGTACCACACACATTTTCAGATTGTGCCAGGGAGTCTTACGTGGTTAATTCCCCCTCCCTTCCCTAGCTTGATTTCTCTGCAGCTGTTCAGTGTATTGTGTGGTGTGATATTAAACATGCCTACCAAATACATGGAATATCTCAGCCAGTTTTTCTTCTTTATTTCTAAATAGAGGTATCCTAAAACCATGCTTTGGGGAGAAAAAATGTTTTTCCTCCGTGTTTAAGATGTCTCAATTTTCAGTCTCCTGTGCATCCTGAGTTTCTGCAGTTTGTTTAAAATTAGGTTATGTAAGATTACAGAGTATTCATTTTTCTTGCAAAAACATTTTATTTGAGGTGCTGAATATGACACCAAGCTGGAAAGAGATGTGTTGTGTCGATTTTTGAGTCCCTACTAGCTTTAGGTAGCTGTATCCATACACAGATTAAGCAAGGTGATTTGGTTTCTCGGATTTAGCTGCCATGGTTTTTCCAGGTCTGCTAGGAGCAAGTAGGTGTCCTAAGTTAAATCCTAGATTTGAGCCTGCAAACTGTCACTTTGGTTAATAACAAGAAAATTAGTGGACTCTGACTGCTCTGAAGAGCTGGAACATGCACACTGAGCTCTCATTCTCAAATGGAATTAAGACCGGGGATATTTTTAGGCCGCTGTGCACAGACAGGTCTATAGTGCTGTAACCAAGGCCTGTGTGAGCCCTGAGAGCCATCCTTGCGTGAAAGTGCCCCCCATCAGTGCTGTGTGTTTGCTCTTAGCACAGCGTGGGGCAGTCACTGAGAGTGCTGTCCCCACAGTGGACACAAGCGATGTCACGTCCTCTGTGGACACACTGTCAACAGCCGGGCCTGGCTTTTGCAGACCATTAGACATTGAAACCATCAGAGCCCAAGGTGTTTTCCCTTCGTAGGTAGCATTTGGTTTAGTATCTGGTGATTAGTGCCACAAAACAACACAACTGTCGGCTCTTGTTGAACGGTGACATGCCTGTACTGGGCAGGGCTTCTTGTTTGGGCAGGAGTGTTCAAGGACACGTGTTGTGTAGGGCAGGTGGTTGTGGCAAATAACATCTTCTCCAGCTTCTGCGTGCCACTGCGCAGCTTTATGCAGTGGCTGTTTGTCTGTGCTGGGGAGAGGCCGGGGTCTGCAGCGGTGGTTCTCACTGTCTGACCTCCAACTGCAAAAGCATCTTTGGGGATAAAGCCTTCTTAATCGCAGGAAATGGCTTTATGAAGCTGCTACAGATGCTGTTCTGTAGCACTTAAAAAAGACGTAAGATGAAAAACAGAGACTGATGGTTGGTATTTGCACAATGTGCTTGATTCCAGCTTTGTCCCATACTGGAGTTAAAAAGAAGGTGCTAGATGCACAGCCCAGGCACCCCGAGATGTGGGAGGGAGGGATTGCTGTGCAGAGCCTCTCGCTTCCCCTTAACTGACAACCTGCAGCCATCACGCAGAGCCAGCTGAGTCTGTCCACTGGCTCCTTGGCAGGTCTGAGGGGACATTTTTAAGTTGTGGTTTTCATCCTCTGGCTCTGCTGTGGATTCACCTTCAGATCTCTGTGTAGGTATGTTCATCGGTGAGCTGGATCCTGCCACCACTGAAGAAAACACAGCTGTGGCTTTCCCCGTATCACGTATCCTCTGAGGCTTGCGTTGCTCCACTGAACCTGTTTGTAATTCTTTCGATCCTTCCGTTAAACTGACATTACTTTTGCTCTCCCCTTCCCCTCTGTCCCAGGCTTCACCCTAAGAACTGTCTGGGAGTGCGGCAGTTTGCAGAGACGATGATGTGTGCGGTGCTCTACGACGCTGCCAACAGCTTCATTCATCAGCATTTCGTGGAGGTATCCATGTCTGAAGAGTTCCTGGCGCTGCCTTTTGAAGACGTCCTGGAGCTCGTTTCTAGGGATGAGCTCAACGTGAAGTCTGAAGAGCAGGTGTGTACCTGGCTCAGGTCCCAGCAGAGGTAGTTTTTCCTTCGGAGGGTTTTTGGTGGCTTGGGAGTGGAATGGGATATGGCCTTATTCCTGGTCTGAACGAAGCTGAGAAGGTGTCCTGGCATGGTGGGGACACTAAGAAGTGCTAGACAGAGCTGTGGTGACTGCCTGAGCCCCACTTCTTGTTGTGCTGCCAGTGTTACCTTGCTCAGACCATAGATTTTGCAAAACATTGTTTTAAGGTGTTTTGATTCATCGGTGACAGATCCTGAGACCCTTCAGCTGTGCCCCTTACTGTTGATAAGTGGCTGGTTCTGGGGAGGAGGGGCTGAGGGTGTGGGCAGTAGCAGGGAGCCCTTCCTCACAGAACTCATGTACAAGTCCAGACAAGTACTTCTGAGGTGTGAAGAATTTTCTGTGAGCGCTGCAGCATTTTATAACAAATGTTCCACTGAATTTGCCATCAAGAGGCTCCTCTAGACTATCTTGTTCCTAGGAAAAAAAACAAAGCGTGGCTGAGCAACCTTGAGATGTTTCAACAGCCTTGAGAATCTGTCAGTGGTGGGCTGACAGTCTGCGGGAGAACAGAGCCTGTCCTCGAGCCAGGAAATCTGTCCTGCTCTTTCTGAGGAGGTTCCTAAGGAGGTGACAAATGAAAAGCAGACCTACAGCTATCTCCGTGTAGGGTAGGAGTGTGCTTTGTTAATCAGGCTGTCTGAAACACCCCTGAAATGGGCAGGGAAGGGAACCTGCTTCACATTCCAGCCACGTTGCTATATCATACCACAAATTTGTCTCTTGCTGTTTTTTCCAAGTGGATCCTTTGTGGAGCAGGTAGGAGTCCAAAGAGTCTGTCCCTGGTGACATTTCCTCATGTCCTGACAGGTGCTAGCCCCCTCTTCAGAAGTGACTGTGTTTTAGTGCAGTGCAGCTCATTTGCTGGTCATAAAGCACCTTGTAGAGTGGAAGTAAGTTTGGTTTTTGGGGTTTTTTTGTGCCCAGGTGGCCAAGAAGGCCAATGGCATCCTGGCTTGTATCAGCACTAGTGTGGCCAGCAGGGACAGGGAAGGGATCTCACCCCTGTACTCGGCACTGGTGAGGCCGCCCCTCGATGAGTGGGTTCAGTTTTGGGCCCCTCACTCCAAAAAGGCCATTGAATGACTCGAGCGTGTCCAGAGAAGGGCAACGGAGCTGGTGCAGGGTCTGGAGCACAGGTCTGATGGGGAGCGGCTGAGGGAACTGGGGGGGTTGAGTCTGGAGAAGAGGAGGCTGAGGGGAGACCTCCTGGCCCTCTCCAACTCCCTGAAAGGTGGGTGCAGAGAGGGGGGATGAGTCTCTTGAGCCAAGGAACCAGGACCAGGCCAAGAGGGAATGGCCTCAAGCTGCGCCAGGGCAGGGTCAGACTGGCTCTTAGGAAGGATTTCTTTGCAGAAGGGGTTGTTGGGCATTGGAATGGGCTGCCCAGGGCAGGGGGGGAGTCCCCATCCCTGGAGGGGTTGAAGAGTCGGGTTGACCCAGCGCTGAGGGATCTGGTGGAGTTGGGAACGGTCAGGGTGAGGTTCATGGTTGGGCTGGAGGAGCTTCAAGGGCTTTTTCAGCCTAGATGATTCTGGGATTCTGTGATTCTAAGCTCACCGTGGTGCTGATGAAGAAGTACTTTTGCACTGAAAGCCTCAGGAATGGTGATGTGAGAGACTCCATATCTCCACCGTAAAAGAAGTTCATAATTTTGTTCTGGTCCTGCTGGAGTTTTCTCCACCACCACCGGTTGCAATAAAAGACCACCCGAAGTGGGTGTGTAATCTGGTTGAGAGGACAGCTATCCTGCGAGCTGGCAGCCGTGACCACAGTGACCAGTTCTGCAGAAGAGGGGAGTCTGCTGTGGGTTTGTGAGCTCCCTGAGCTGAACCTGTGAACAGCAATGAGGCTGCGGTGGGTGACGTTGGCCTTGGAGTGTGACCCCGCTCAGTGCGATGGCTGGGGACACCGTGCTCAGTGGGAGCTCTGCCTTGGGTGACGGTGATGGGACTTGGGTGTAGTCACCTGGGTGTAAGTGCAAGAGGGTAGAAAGACAACCCAGCTCGGCCTTTAACTGTGAGAGTCCTGTGAACCAAGGAGTACGTGTCTCCAATTAAACGAGTCGGCGGGCTCCTTTTGTAATCTGGAGTCATCCAAAACGGGGCACGTGAGCAGTGCTTTGAAGAGGTCTGCCTCTCCCAGTGTCTGCGAAGGAGCCTGGAGGGACCAGCTCAGCTCCAGACATCTACTGTGTAGTTACCCAAAGCTGACAGGTGGACCCCTCTCATCAAAACTGACTTCTGGTTTTTCATAGAGCACCACCATACTCTTTTCTTCTTCCCCAGTTTGCTGATTTTTGACACTAAATAACCATTTTTTTGCATTCTGTCCCACTTTCTCTACCAAAATTCTCTTCCCAGCTCCCTCATCTCCCTGCAAACTAAGTGTACCATCCCATGGGACAACAGAGCAGCATTATTGCAGACTAAGTCAGGGGCAGAGAGAGCAATGCCAAAGCCAAACCACCCAAGCATCAGGTGACAGGAGAGTCCTCTGGTGCAACATAGAGCATCACTGTTCTGTCTTGTGTCATCTGAGATCAGGGGAAGATCATAGAATCCTGGAATGGTTTGGGCTGGAAGGGACTTTAAAGTTCCAACCCCCCTGCCACAGGCAGGGGCACCTTCCACTAGCTCAGGTTGCCCAAAGCCCCGTCCAACCTGGCCTTGAACCCTTCCAGGGAGGGGGCAGCCACAGCTGCTCTGGGCAACCTGTGCCAGGGCCTCACCACCCTCACAGGGGAGAATTTCTTCCTTACATCTAATCTGAATCTCCCCTCTTGCAGTTTAAAACCGTTACCCCTCATCCTATCCCTACACCCCCTGATCAAGAGTCCCTTCCCCCTTTCCTGTAGCCCCTTTCAGTCCTGGGAGGCCGCTCTAAGGTCTCCCCGGAGCCTTCTCTTCTCCAGCTGAACCCCCCAACTCTCTCAGCCTGTCCTCACAGGGGGGTGCTCCAGCCCCCCGAGCATCCTTGTGGCCTCCTCTGGCCCCGCTCGAGCAGGTCCGTGTCCTTCTGCTGTTGGTGCCCCCAGAGCTGGACCCAGCAGTGCAGGGGGGTCTCAGGAGAGCGGAGCAGAGGGGGAGAATCCCCCCCCTCGCCCTGCTGCCCACACTGCTCTGGGTGCAGCCCAGCACACGGTGGCTTTCTGGGCTGCAAGCACACGTTGCTGGCTCACAGGCAGTTTTCCATCCACTCATACCCCAAAGTCCTTCTCCACAAGCTGCTCTCAATCCCTTCATCCCCCAGCCTGTGTTTGTGCTTGGGATTGCCCCGACCCATGGGCAGGACCTTGCCCTTGGCCTTGTTGAACTCCAGGAGGTTTGCATGTCCCACCTCTCCAGCCTGTCCAGGTCCCTCTGGATGGCCCATCCCTGCCCTCCAGTGTGTCGACCAACTGATCATTGTCAATACTTGGTTTCTCTCCCATTGGACAACTGGCAGCAGTAGGAACTTAGGAAAAAAAAAAGCAAAAACAACAACCCAAAGCTCCAACTTCCCATGCCTCTCTTCTGGCAGGTGTTTGAAGCTGCGTTAGCTTGGATACGGTATGACCGAGACCAGAGAGAGTCGTTCCTACCTGAGCTCCTGTCCAAAATCCGCCTCCCCCTTTGTCGACCCCAGTTTCTCACTGACCGCGTGCAACAAGATGACCTGGTCCGCTGCTGCCACAAATGCAGGTGAGCCTTGGACGTGGCGTTAGAAAACTGCCCAGGGGCTGGTGGCTTTTGGTGGGGTAGAGGTAGCAGGGATGTGGTTTAGCAGTCTTGGAGATTGAAATTCTCTCTTTCTGCGGACAGAGCACCTCACGTGGCAAAAAAACAAAGCACCTTCCCCAGTTTTAACCTGCCTTCTAGAAGTATTGGCCACGGGAGGGGGAAAGTCGGTTGCTTCAATCTGCATCTGACTCGAGATAGTCGGATTTCATCGTATCAGCCACGCTCTTTAATTATTTGGCTTTGATTTCAGAGACCTAGTTGATGAGGCAAAAGATTATCACCTCATGCCAGAGCGTCGGCCACACCTCCCGGCGTTCAAGACCCGTCCTCGGTGCTGTACTTCGATTGCAGGACTGATTTATGCTGTTGGAGGACTCAACTCAGCAGGTACCTTGCATATCCGCTCCCCGCAGTGCAGAGAGCAGCGTAGTTTACTGGGTGGAACAGTGAACATCCCTCGTGTAAAGTGTTGAGCAGTTTCTCCTCCTCTGTGCGGCACTTTGACCCTTCCACTGAAGCGCTCAGTGGCTGTGCCCGTAGTGCAACATCTTCCAGCTAGAAATCCTGGCTAGGTCAGGTTTATTTAGGACAGCCGTTCTTGCTTATCTGAAAGAATCGGCGTTTTGAGGATGGTGTCCTTGCCTATAGCCACAGGCAGGACTTGGAGGTGTCTAGGTGATGTCGTTGGGGTTCTGGGGTCACACGTGCAGACACAGTGCGCTTGCACGAGCCTAGCCGTAGCGTAAAAAAGAGACAGAAAGCGTCTGTGAAACTGTCTGCTGGGGCCTCAGCCTGGTTAACCTGGGCTGGAGGGTCTCGTGGGCCTCGCCACAACGCGGCTGATTTATCCTCTAGAGATTTATCCTTCCCAAGGCGGCTGTGACACCAACAGAGGGGATGTGGCAGGTCTCTGCTGCCCCTTTGAGGTCAGCGGAGGTCCCGCTGCCGCAGCCTGGGACTTGTCTTAGGGTGCAGAGCACGGGTAGGCTTTGAAACGCTCTGCAATCCTTCTGTGGAGTGCAGTAGGAATTTTTCAGAGCAGGCTCTCACTGCGGGCGAGTAGAGATGTGGCTGGGAGATGCCTCTGACATGGTGGGGGAGCTGAGGGGCTGGAATAGGACATCTGAGAGCCCAGAATAGGACGTGTGAGATCTTGGCCACTTTCCCAGAGAAGAGCAGGAAGAGTCCCTGTGTCAGCCCCATCTTCGGGCTCAGAGCAGCGACCGCTTCTCCCTCGCGCGCCTCCGCTACAGGCAAGCTTGCTAAAACAGTGTTTTACCGGGTCTCCCTCTTTTAATTTGAGTAGCAAATTTTTATGCAGGTGACTCGCTGAACGTGGTGGAAGTCTTTGATCCCATTGCCAACCGCTGGGAGAAGTGCCAGCCAATGACCACGGCCCGCAGCCGAGTCGGGGTCGCGGTGGTGAACGGGCTGCTCTACGCCATCGGCGGCTACGACGGTCAGCTGAGGCTGAGCACCGTGGAGGTGTACAACCCAGAGATGGATTCCTGGTCCAAAGTGGAAAGTATGAACAGCAAGCGAAGGTACGAGCAGCTCGCTCAGTGGGAAGGGGATCTTTGGAGCAGGAGGGGAAAAAAAAGGAGGTTGTAGGAAGGCTGGAGGTGGTGGATGCCGAATAAAAAATTTATGTGTGGGGAAGGAGCAAAAGAAAAAGGAGGAGTGGAACCGTATGGAAGCAGGTGGGATTTGCCTGGCTGCGCTTAGGGCACTCATGCTGATTCTGGGCACTGCTTGCTGGTAAAATTGGAAAACTGTCAGCAGCTCAACAAAATTATAGCTGTGCATCAGAGCGCTGATTTACAAGGGGAGCCGTTAAAACCTCAGTAAGTAAAAAAACAGCTGAGCGGTGTGGGCTGTAAGCTACGGAGTTCTCTCGATTTTGGTGGAGTGAAATCAAACTACAAGAGAGTGATCGGGTTCTGCTGGTGACGTCTGAAAGGGTTTGAACTGCAGTCCCAAAGGAGGTGGTCAGAGCCCCGTTTCTGCATGTGGTCATCCTAGATGGTGGGTAAAGCACCGGCAGGCCCCGTGTAGGAAACTCCTGTGCTGCTGGGAGTCAAATAAACACATTTTACCATCTCTGTCTAGTACTGGCATCTTCTTTCCCTCCCAGAAAGCAGAAGAGAATCACAGCTGGGAAGGAACGGAGTATTTTTATCACCCAGGGAGAGGGGTTTCCAGCTAAGCAGAAGGTGTTTGTCCTTGATGAACAGAGCTGTGCGGTTCCCGACCAGCCTAGGGACCACTTTGTGGTTGGGTTTGGGAGCTTTCCCTGCAGTATTTTGAAATCCCACCTAATAAGTTGTGTGGTCGTCCTGTCCTCCCCGCTGCAACACGGTAGCTGCTTCCTGGCACCCGGGGTTTCTGCTGCAGTTTTCTTTGCGCTCACGTCCGCTCGCTAAGAGTTGTTAAATCGTTTGCTTTCCTGCAGGCTTTGCAGCACTTCTTTACCATAATGGTTTATCTGGCTTTTTTTTTTTTTTTTTGTGGTCTGAGATGTTGCTAGCTTGGGAAGAGCACGCTGCAAGCAGCCGAGTACGTGAAATCCTGGGCACAAGGCTCTTATAGTGGAAAAACTCATTTTTTCCGTAGCAGTGAGGTTCCTGGGGGCTTTTCCCACAGTGAGAGGCAGTTTCTCTTCCACGATTGGGTTGTTCTGCCTTGAAGCCGAGCAGAACGGGCGTCGGGTGCTCTTGTGCAGAGGAAAATGTCAGTCGCTGCACAAACTGCTCGGCTCCAGCTGCAGCGCTGGGGTTTTATCGCGGAGGATTGCGTTGCCGAGTTTGATGAGAAGCTTTGATGACTGCGTTTTTTGAGGTGGGATTCTGGTCTCTTGTCCCATTTTATAGCCTTTTTGAGCCAAAGAGGTGATTTACAAAGTGTAGTGACAGGGTCAGGCACCTTGATTTAACGAGCTTTACGTTTGACAGCAATTAGTGGCTCTCCTGAGGCTGCGCAGCGATGCCCCTCCGACCAGCAGCAGTGGGGAGATCCTCCATGGGAAACCGGAATTGCTGGGATTTTGACCCATGATCTGGGTCAGATTTTCTCCCCGTGTTTTGATTTAGTTCTTTTGATGAGGAAAAGGGGGGGTGTGCTCATGCCACGGGCATCTCTCATAACCTGCGAGGCTCAGAGGTGGGATCGAGCGGTTGAGCAGCCTGGAGGTGAAGCAAGGGGAAGAGGAGGAGGCGAGGCAGGCTGTGCAGATTTCGCTCTGAACAGTGTGGCAGCACCTACGGCCGTCTCACGGGGGGCCTGCTCTTCATTGCAGCGCGATGGGAACGGTGGTGCTGGATGGCCAGATCTACGTATGTGGCGGGTACGATGGAAACTCATCCCTCAATTCCGTGGAGTCCTATTCTCCAGAAACAAACAAGTAAGAGCTCTTCGTGCCCTAAAGCCTAGTTTGCTGCTGGGGTGGTGCCGTGGCACCGCTGGGTGTCCAGGCTGGAAAGGAAACACGATAAACAATGTGGAAAAGCCTTTATATGCTGACAGCGGAGCAGCATCCCTCCTCGCGAAAGTTTACCTGGATGCAAGCGAGCAAAACCATGGTTTAAATAAAGTAGGTGGTGAAAGGAGAGCTGCCGAACGCAGCCCTAGAAGATCCGATCGAGTTGAGATAATCTTTGGGGACCCTTGCTAACCTCTCCCCTCTCCCGGCAAGGTGGACAGTGGTGACCCCCATGAGCTCCAACCGCAGCGCCGCTGGAGTCACCGTCTTCGAGGGCCGGATCTACGTGTCGGGAGGGCACGACGGCCTGCAGATCTTCAACAGCGTAAGTCTGCGGGGTGTGGGTTCCTGCGAGCCTCCTGCAGGAATTAACTTACTGCAGGTAGCTGAAAGGTCAGGTTGGGGCTGGGAAGGCTCCGTGCCCCTTTCCTGTGCACCCAAAGTGCCGTTGGTCTTTACACCACCAAATTCTGATGTTTCCAGGGTCCCTCTTGCTCAGGAAGAATGAGCTGGGAGCTGGACTGGAAGTGCCGTTCTTGTGCCTCAGCACCAAAAGGATTGAACTAGTGCATTTTGTCCTCTCCCCGCTTCCTTCTCATTTTAAATCATTTTATCACTGCATTCCTTTGAGCTCTGAAGTATCCCAGATGTCAGGCTTTTACCTCTGCTTTCTGTGCCCGTCTGGCTTCTGTTTCAGAAACAGATTATCTCTGAAACAAGCTTCACAGCAGGGGCAGTTACAGAATCCCAGAATTATCTGGGTTGGAAAAGCCCTTGAAGCTCCTCCAGTCCAACCATGAACCTCACACTGACCGTTCCCAACTCCACCAGATCCCTCAGCGCTGGGTCAACCCGACTCTTCAACCCCTCCAGGGATGGGGACTCCCCCCCTGCCCTGGGCAGCCCATTCCAACGCCCAACAGCTCCTTCTGCAAAGAAATCCTTCCTAAGAGCCAGTCTGACCCTGCCCTGGCGCAGCTTGAGGCCATTCCCTCTTGTCCTATCACTTGTTACTTGGTTAAAGAGACTCATCCCCCCTCTCTGCACCCTCCTTTCAGGGAGTTGGAGAGGGCCATGAGGTCTCCCCTCAGCCTCCTCTTCTCCAGACTCAACCCCCCCAGTTCCCTCAGCCGCTCCCCATCAGACCTGTGCTCCAGACCCTGCACCAGCTCCGTTGCCCTTCTCTGGACACGCTCGAGTCATTCAATGGCCTTTTTGGAGTGAGGGGCCCAAAACTGAACCCACTCATCGAGGTGTGGCCTCACCAGTGCTGAGCACAGGGGTGAGATCCCTTCCCTGTCCCTGCTGGCCACGCTAGTGCTGATACAAGCCAGGATACCACTGACCTTCTTGGCCACCTGGGCACACTGCTGGCTCCTGTTCAGCCGGCTGTCAATCAACACCCCCAGGTCCCTCTCTGACTGGCAGCTCTCCAGCCACTCCTCCCCAAGCCTGTAGCGCTGCTGGGGGTTGTTGTGGCCCAAGTGCAGCACCTGGCATTTGGCCTTAGTGAAAGCTACCAGTTGACCGTAGGAACCCAGCTTGCCCTCTTCCACCTGCTCTGTGTTTCAGTTTTCTGCCTGTTTTCTAAAGAAAAGCCTGATGCGGAACAGAAAACAGTCGTTCATCCGCTCAGGAGCAGCAACGTGGGGAGCCGTGTCTGAACTGGATGTGTTACTACTGCGCTGCTCTCAGAAATTGGTCATAAAGGGTTTGTTGGGAGCAGCAGTAACTCTTTCTGCCTTGCTCAGCAGATCAGGGACAGGCTGTTGTCTGCAGCCTGAAGTACCCCAGAGCCAAGAACTACAAATCTGCTTGTCTGAGCACATTCCTGAACGGGACAAGTTTGGAGCAGTGCAAGAGTCCTTGCAGAAGGGGTCCATCTAATGGTCTCACTAGAAGTGCAGGGGATACAAAATGGTGCTTGGCCGGGTTTTTTTTCCCCCCTGAGGAGCTGGATAACCCTTCTACATATATATACGTCAGCTTTTTCTGAAAGTGGAAGAGGTTACTGCGCAGAGGAAGGGAAGGAACCCTACCCTTTGCCACAGGGTGCAGGATGTAGGCTTGAACTGCGTCAGGAGTGGTGGTTGTCTGATGTGAGAAACTGGAGAGTTTGAGCTGTTACAGCTGAAATCTGCTGCCTGGAGAGAGCGGGGAGTCTCACTTGAGGTTAGGGGAGACTTAGGGGATCGTTAAGGACAGCTTGGACGTGTGCTTCTTGGGTCTGGCAGAGCTTTGGCTGGCTCTGTCTTGAGGCAGCATCCCGGTCTTGCGTGCGTGAGGAAAATTAATACGCTGAAATCGAGACACCATCCTGTTGCAATTGAACTTTTAATTGAAGGGTGTTCAATCCTTTTGGTGCTGAGGCTCAGAAACTGGGAAGAGTTTCAAATGAAAGGGGAGGGGGGTAGAGGGAGCATCTGCAAAGCTGCGCTTGCTGTGGGGAATGGTCTCTCCCCCCATTCAGGGGGTTTCTTCCCCTGCTCCAGCTCACTGGGCCGAGGTCAGGGGGAACAGGGTGAAACGCAACGCCCGGTAAGATCCGGGATGTTAGAAAAGCTTAAAACCAATATAAAAACCTCTAAATCCACCAAACAAAACCCAGCTGGCAGTGGGGCGCGGGAGCAACCTGGCGCCATCCGGGCGAGGGTCCGCTGACGCCGCGTGCTCTCTGTGACTGCAGGTGGAGTACTACAACCACCACACGGCCACCTGGCACCCGGTGGCCAGCATGCTCAACAAGCGCTGCCGCCACGGAGCGGCCTCGCTGGGCAGCAAGATGTTTGTCTGCGGAGGCTACGACGGCTCGGGCTTCCTCAGCATCGCCGAGGTCTACAGCTCCATGGCGGATCAGTGGTACCTGATCGTCCCCATGAACACCCGGAGGAGCCGCGTCTCTCTCGTGGCGAACTGTGGCCGCCTCTACGCGGTGGGGGGTTACGACGGACAGTCCAACCTCAGCTCGGTGGAAATGTACGACCCGGAGACAAACCGCTGGACGTTCATGGCCCCCATGGTGTGTCACGAGGGAGGGGTTGGCGTGGGCTGCATCCCCCTCCTGACCATCTGAGAGGAGAGCGGTTAGGGGGCCCATCTTCTCAGCGACAATCCGGGGAGCGATTCAGAGAGTGTTTGGTGACGGGATATCCGCCGGGGTGCGTTTCCAGGTGCTCAGTGTCATTCACAAACATACACACACTCACAAAAAAACTCCACAAACCAATCCCCACCCTTGGCTTTTTGGGCTGAGGCTTCTCAATGAGCAAACGTGTTGAAATACGGTGAGTCTACGTGCTGGTGCGAGCAAGGACCTGCCCGCCTCCCTCCGCCCCCCGTGAGCCGTGGCTGAGTGAATCCTTCCCCTCCTCGTCGGTTTTCCGAGCAGCCCTGCAGTCTGCTTTTGCTGCACCGTTGGGGAGCGCCGGTGTGGGCCGGGGGAGCGGGGCAGGCTGAATTACGACATAAACCAGCCGCTTTAACAACTTTGAAAATACATCCACGCCTTCCACCGACAGCAAAGCGACCCCGGTACCCCAGGGTTCGGTCAGCGGTGACGCTCGGCTGTCGCGGTGACTTGCTGCTGGACACAAACGGATCTCACCTGGCTTATTGAAACAGAAAAAAAACCCACCGGCGTCGGTTCCCAAACCGCATCCAGGCTCTGCGTTTCAAGGTGCTGCTTACACAAGACGTCGCTGGCTCCTCGAAGCGGAGCCGGGCTTTCTTCAGCTCGGTGGGGAAAACTTCTCCACAAGAGCCACATGATGGAGAAACTAGGAAGAGGAAAACTGGTCGGTTAAACCATTGGGCTGTTTTAGCAAGCTTTGGAGGAGAAGGCTGAACGTAAATGACACTAAGCAACAGTCTTAGGATTTCAAAATGGGAACTAGGCCGAGGTGTTAATTGTAAAGATGTCCCTTAAATTAAATACTGATATATTTTCAAAGTCGATGTATAAGAGGCAGCTGGAGCAGAGCGGGGCCGTGGTCTTTCAGGAGGGGCGAGAAAAATACCTGTTGAAGTTGTCGGCTGTGCTGGGGGGGACAGGGATGGCTGCCCACGTGGGGCCGCAGGGCGAGCGTCTCCCTGAAGGGCCGACAGAGGGAATCGTGTGTTGGTATCACGATTTTGGGGTTTGCTGTGCTGGGAAAGGTCTCGGCGGTGGGTTTTGTGCCAGGAAACTTTCTGCGCCCACGAAACGAGGCGCAGGCGGCGCGGCAGCTCCCGGCCCGCGCCGGCCTTGCCTGCGTCAGCCCTTCAGCCTTCCTCTGGCGTGAGGGTGAACTGCCATCCCTCCGGGGCTCCCCCCTGCCGCCGTCCTCCCGTGCCACCCCTCGGCAAAGCCATACCCCGTCACTGCCATCGCGGGGGACAGGCAGGGCCAGGCTCCTGCCCCCGCTGCCTGCTCAGGCAGGAGGAACTTGACACTAATCCCGCCGGCCGCAGCAAAAGGACGGGGATCTCGCCCCTTGTCCTACCCGATCCCAGCATCTGGGGGGGCTCAGAGCCTGCCCCTCCTGGCCCCCACCTTGCACCGAGCCGGGGGGAGCTGGATGTTCACCCCAGCCCCCAAATCCCAACCCCCTACTTGCTCATACCTGACTCCCAGCATCGCTGGGGATTTTAACTTCGGGTGTATATGTGGATGTCTATATATTCAGGTACTATGTATATTTTAGGGATATATAAGGAGCATATAAATGTGATTTGTCAGTATAGATCTATTTCCTCCGTGTTTATCAACTGCTGGGTTCGCTGGAGGGGGAATTCAGTTGGGGTTTCCATGCTGCTAAGACTCTAAAAAGGAAAAAAAAAACCCACCCGTGAACACTGGAATCAAAATGAAGTTGCTCTTTGGGCCGTGAATTGCAGAAATCACTGAGCTGGAGCTGCGGCGGGGTCCCTGCAGAAGGACCAGCCTCTGTTCCCTCTGAGGGAAGGACCACGCTGTATTTTTCCGTCTTTGTCCCCAACTTCCCCCGACTGGAGAGTTGTGGAGCTCGTGCTCCTCTGACCTCCCACCCCCTAGCATCTTCTCCAGGCCGTGTCCCTCCCGTGGTCACCCCGTGCTTTGAGGGGCGTGGGGCTGCTCTCCGGCCGTGCCCTCCTCCCGTCTTGCGTCCCTTCTCCCTGCCAGCCTCTCCCAGCCGAGCTTTTGTGGCCGTAAGAACGTGAATATTGGATCAAACACTCTTACAAGAGCAGGGGCTCGAAGAGTCGCTAAAGCCAGGGCTGTTGAGGACCCCCGGGCTCCCGAGCTGGTGGTCCTGGGGGACTCGCCCGTCCCCTGGCCGCACTGCTCGCGCTCCCTGCGTTTCTTTTCCTGGGGATTTTTTTGCTTTTTCTTTGTGGATGAACCAAAGAGAAAGGGGAGCTCGTGGCCCTTCAGCACAGCTGCAGCACCTCCGTCCTCAGCCCCAAACTGCTGGTGTCCGTAACAGGACAGAAAAATACCAAATCTGGGGGAAACGAGCGCTGGTCACCCAAGGAATGTAAACTGGGAGAGCGTGATCCGCTCGGTGCAATCCTCAGTCAATCCCGTGTCCTCAAATTCAAAGAAAACCCCAAAAGGTTGAAAAAAAATGCGTTAAGGATCCTCATCGTACCGGCACGTTTCTGTGTCCGCAGACCCCGCCGCGCCCCCCACCCAGGGCTTTCGCTGCGCTGCTTCTCCCCCCCGCACACACCAACCTGCTTCCTCACCTCAAAAGGGCACTTTTACTGTCACTTAACCCTTTTTTTAATTAAAAACCAAGAGAAATTCATCCCCTGGCTGGCTGGTGTGGCGTCTTTGAGCGAGGTGGGGAGGGTTTCTAGGCATGATCTCTGTCTGGGGACGGGGTGTTCAGACGAGTCTGAGCTCTGAGCAGAGTGATTTAAGAAAAAAAGTGGGAAAAAAGAGGGAGAGGGGAGCGGGCTCCTGTTTTTTCTCGCTGTAAATCCGGGAGGAGAGTCTTGTTCCTGGCTCAGGAGGAGCCAGACGTCGAGCATGGCTGGATGGATCCTGGCGGCATCGGTTGTGCCATCCCGCCGCGAAATTGGGAGCGGACGAAGGGAAGGGGCCGGGGAGGGGGATCGGCGTCACCGCCAGGCCCAGGCGAGCGCCAAGGAAAACACGGACAACCCGATCCCCTCCCCACGGCGGCGGGGGCCCGGTGTTTATCCTGGCAAGCGCAGCGGGCTGAGGCGGGGGCCCCGAGCCGAGCCCAGCGCCGCTGCCCTGGTCCTGCCGCGGCTCCCTGCATGGCGCTGGTGCTGGGAGCCGTGCTGCTGGCGGCCGGCGCTGCCGTCCCGCTGGGGCTGCCGCCGCCCCGCGACCTCGCTCGGTCCGTGCTGGAGACCCACGGGCAGGAGCTGAAGCTGCTCAAGGTGCTGGGAGTCACCAGGACGGTAGGAGCAGGGTGGGGTGGGGGGCAGCTGGGACCCCATTTCCCGCCGGCGTTGGGAAGCCAGCGACGGCTCCGTCTTTTTTTTCAGACCTTCGATTGGGGCACCCATTTCAGCATCAACTTCACCGCCCGCCAGCCCGCCTGCCCCAAAAACCTCCCTGCCCGCCGCGGCGCCGGCTGCCACGCCCGGCCAGGCAGGGTAAGCTGGGACCAGTTCCCCCCCCCGAAACGCGGAGGGGGACACAAAAGTCCCACAAGGTCCCCGCGTCCCCCAGGTGCAGCGGTGTGCGGCCCAGGTCTCCGTCTTCGCCTTCCTGCCCGACGTGCCGCTGTCGATGGTGGAGTGCGGCCGGGAGCCGGTGAGGCCTCTGGGTCCCCCCACCCTTGGGTGGGGGAGCAGCGGTGGGGACGTGTGTGTGTGTGTGTGTGTGTGTGTGTGTGTGTGTGTGTGTGTCCCACTTTGGGGACGTGTTTTGGCCGCAGGGTGAAGCCCACCCTTATTTCTCGCCCCAGCAGCCTGGCAGCAGCACCCAGCCCCGCTCCCCTGGCACCCCACGAGCCTTCAGCACCAAGCCCGGTCACCCATCATCATCATCCTCACGGCCACACCCACAACCTCGGCCCCTCACCGGCGTGTCCCTCCCAGGGACATCCCGCCACCCCCCGTCCCCAGCGGACCTGGAATAAAGATATTTCAGGGTCGTACGTGTGCGTGTGTGGGGGGGTGACACAATTTGGGGGGTTTCGGGGGGGCACCCCCAGTGTTGGGAAACAGGGATGGGGCAAGCCCAGGGTTGTGCAAGCCTGGGGGGCACCAACCCGATACGGGCAACGCTCCCGGTGTCACCCCCGTCCCTGCGGGTCCCTGCGCTGCCCCGGCCCCCCTGCGCCCCGCCGGGAAGTGGGGACGGTCCCCGAGGGCTCCCAGTCCCAAAACCACCCCCCATGCCCAGCTGGGGACACCCTGGGGAGCGGGGTCGTGTCCCCAAGGGGGACCAGATGTGGGACACGCTCAGGACCCCCCCGCCCTGTGTGTGTTTCCCCCCCCCAAAAAAAACTGCCACTCTGTGGGCTGGGGCCAGGCGTTTCCGGAGGGGGGGGAGCCGAGCCCTGGGGTGGGTTTCCCAATGTCCCGGGAGGGGATAAAAGGGGACACGGGGGGGGGGTTGGTGACCGTAGGGACACGATGCTGAACTCCTGGGTGCTGGTGCTGGCGGTGCTGGGGGGGGCCTGCGCCCTCCCCGCCCCGGCCCCGCTCGCCTACACCCAGGCGCTGGCTCAGGCCGTCGATTCCTACAACCAGCGCCCCGAGGTGCAGAACGCCTTCAGGCTGCTCAGCGCTGACCCCGAGCCCGCCCCGGTGAGTGTCATCCCGCTCGTGACCCCCACACACACACCCCCCACTCGTGACCCCCCCCCTCCCCACTCGTGGCCCCGCAGGGCGTCGACCTGAGCACGCTGCGGGTCCTCAACTTCAGCGTGATGGAGACGGAGTGCGCCCCGAGCGCCCAGGTGAACCCCGACGACTGTGACTTCAAGGAGAATGGGGTGAGGATGAGGAGGGGGGGTGGGACAACACCGGGGGGATCCCACCCAGGGTCCCCAGGGTGATGCTGGGTGTCATCCCACCACCACCACCACCCCCTCCACCAGGTCATCAAGGAGTGCTCAGGGCCGGTGCAGTTCCTGCAGAGCTCCCCTGAGATCGACCTGACCTGCACCGACGCCTCCTCCAACGTGAGTGGGGAGGCCCCGGGGGGGGCCGCACCCACCCCCCCGGCACCCGCTGGCTGTGGATGGGAGCACCCATGGGTGGGGTGTTGGGTTTTGGGTGTCCTTCCTCCTACCCCACGTCCACTGCCCTCAATGGGGACACCCCGATGTCTCCGTCCCACCACGATGGCTCCAGCCCGAGGTGGCGGAGGGGTGGGATTGGGCGGGCGGGGGGGGGGGGGCGGTCCTGGGGCACCTGTGGGGTGCTGGGTGTGGGGTGCAAGGGTCCCAGGAGCAGGGACCCAGGTGTGGGGTCCCAGGTGTGGTTCCTGGGTGCTGGGTGTGGGCTCCTGGGTGCAGGGTCCCAGTTGGGGTCCCCAGTGTGGGCTCTTGGGGGTGGGGTCCCAGTTGGGGGGGGGGGTCTTAGGTGGGGTCCCAGGTGCAGGGACCTGGGTGCAGGGTGCTGGGTGCTAGATAACAGGGTGCTGGGTGCAGGTGTGGGGTCCCCCGGGTGGGATTTCGGGTGCAGGGACTTGAGTGCAGGCTCCTGGGTGGGGGATCCTGGGTGCACAGTCCTGGATGTGGTCCTGGGTGTTGGGTCCCCCCCGGGTGGGCTCCTGGGTGGGGTGGCAGGTGCAGGGTCCCCAGCAGCCCTCCCCCCCCCAGCCCAGTGACCCCCGTTATCCCTCCGGCAGCCGGTTCTGGTCCAGCGGGGCCGGTTCGGGCGCTTCCTGCGCAGGCTGCGGCGCTTTCGGCCCAGGATCAGCATCACGGTCGAGGCCAGAGGCACCTTCCGGGGCTGAGCCAATAAAGGGGCCGCTCGCGGCCGGAGTGCGTCAGCCGGCTCCTCTCTGCCTTTTGGGGGGCAACGGCGGGGGGGGGGGGGGGGGGGAAGGGGCACACAGGGAGGGGGCGCAGGCAGACCCCGGGGGGGCTCCTCTCCTCACATCATCCACCAGCCTTGGGGATCCTTGGCCCCGAGGGGTCGGCCCCGGGGACAGCTTTGTGCCAGGACGCCCCCCAGGGCACCCCCAACCCCCCCAAAAAAAAGGAGCCATTCACATCCCCCCCCACATCCCCCCCACAGCGTCATCGTCCCCTCGGTATTTTGTCCCCCCAAACTGGTGGCGCTGGCAGAGGGGAGGTGCAGGCGGGGGGCACGGGGGCTGTGTGCCCCCCCCCGGGAGCTGCAAGAGAAGGAAGGGGGGGGGTTCAGCTCCCAAGGGACCCCCCCATGGCACACCCCTACGCCGGGGGGGTCCCCAGGCTGTGCCAGTGAATCAGCACCCACCCCAGCGGTGGTTTGGGACAGGGGGTGCTGGGACACAGAGTGCAGAGAGACCCCCGCACCCCAAAAGCGGCCACCCCGCGGGTTGTGGCTGCAGCTCCAGCTCTGGTGGCCCCATGGGACCCCGGGGATGTCCCCTCCTGTCCCCTCCACGCCGCAATGGGCCAATGGTCCCTTGGGGCTTGCGCCCCACACGCACCCCACGGCTGGCAGAGGCTCCTGGCAGACCCTGTGGTCCCCAAGGTGTCTCGGGGCGCAGCGGGGGGCGCAGCAGGGGACCCAGTCCTGGGGACACGAGTCCCTGCACGAGGCCGGTGCCAGGATGAGGCCCCGGGGGAGCTGGTGGTGCCCAACCCGGGGGGCTGACCCCACTCCCTCCACCCCAGGACCCTCCTGATCAGGATCTCCCCCATCCTGTCCTCAGTCCCCAACAGGGGACAGCAGTAGGAAAAGGCACAGCAGGGCCTGGAAGCAGCTTTATTTGGGGAAGGGGGGATCAAGGGAGGGGTCCCCAAGATGGCAGCCCCTCGAGGCGGGGGGTCTCATTTCCTCTTGATGGCCTTGTAGAGCTCGATGCCGGCGGCCACCGTCCTGATGGCCACCGGCACCAGCGGCCAGAAGCGCTTCACCCGGACGGGCTGTGGGGAGAGGAGATGTCACGGGGTGGGGGGGGGACCATGGGGGCCCCCAAAACTCCTCCCTCAGGAGCTGTGTGCTGTCCCCCCCCCACGCCGGGACCCCCCCAACTTACATCCACGGTGGAGTCCACACAGGTGACGTCGAGCACGGGGCGGCTGCCAAGCTGGGGCACGGGCGCGGAGCAGTCCTTGAGGAGCTGTGGAGAGCGGGGGGGCTGAGCGTGCGGACACACGGTGCGGGGGACTGTCCCCAGGCTGGGGAAATGGGTGACTCCCCCCTCCACGAGCCCCCCCAAAGGCTCTCACCCCATCCTCCTTGAACTCGCAGGTGTCGAGGCGGGCACCTGAGCGCGCGGGGCACCGCGTCTCCATGATGGTGAAGTTGAGGCGCTGCAGGGAGCTGAGCTGGATGTCCTGCGGGGACAGGGATGGGGACAGGGACAGGGTGGTGGCACGCACAAGGGACAGATGGCACCCACCACCCCGTGCCCAGAGCCAGCTCAGGGCAGAGCATCCCCCTGCATCCCATCCCACCCCCCTAACCCACCCCCCCCGACCCCGTGCACAGGTTCTGGTGTCTCCCTGATGTCCCCACGGGGACAGTGGGGGGCCCGGCGGTGTCCCCGAGCAGTGGCACTCACCGGGACAGGCTCGGGGTCAGCGCTGAGCAGCCTGAAGGCGTTCTGCACCTCGGGGTGCTGGTTGTAGGAATCGATGGCCTGAGCCAGCGCCTGGGTGTAGGCGAGCGGGGCCGGGGCGGGGAGGGCGCAGGCCCCCCCCAGCACCGCCAGCACCAGCACCCAGGAGTTCAGCATCGTGTCCCTACGGTCACCAACCCCCCCCCCGTGTCCCCTTTTATCCCCTCCCGGGACATTGGGAAACCCACCCCAGGGCTCGGCTCCCCCCCCTCCGGAAACGCCTGGCCCCAGCCCACAGAGTGGCAGTTTTTTTTGGGGGGGGGAAACACACACAGGGCGGGGGGGTCCTGAGCGTGTCCCACGTCTGGTCCCCCTTGGGGACACGACCCCGCTCCCCAGGGTGTCCCCAGCTGGGCGTGGGGGGTGGTTTTGGGACTGGGAGCCCTCGGGGACCGTCCCCACTTCCCCGCGGGGCGCAGGGGGGCCGGGGCGGCGCAGGGACCCGCAGGGACGGGGGTGACACCGGGAGCGTTGCAGGGACGTTTATTGCAAGCAGAGCGCCCGGGCGGGGGGCACAGGGTGGGGGGGGACATGGCATCAACCGCTCAGGGTTTGGGGTTTTTGAGGTTGAGCTTGTCACGGATCCAGATCTTGCCACACTGGAAGAAACCCCTGAAACGCTCCTTGATCCTGGTAAAAAAGTCCGTGAGCCTGGATCTGGATGTGCGGAAACGGCCGAGCTGGGAGGAGACGTGGCAGAGTCAAACCTCGGGGAGATGGGGGGCGTCCCAGGGGACGTGTCCCACAGCAGCCAGGGGTGGGAGCAGGTGGCAAAGGGAGAGGACCCGGCGGGGACCATGCTGTTTTGGGCACTTTCTTACCGTGGTGGGCACCTTCTCGCAGGAGAGCTCGACCGTGGGCTGCTGCTGCTCGAGGAAGACGAAGCCCCGGCACCAACTCACCGCCTGTGGGGAAGCAGAGGGGGGACAGGAGGTGGCTGAGAGGAGCCCAAAGCCCTCCCCGGGCCTCAGTTTCCCCGCCAGCTGCTCCCCACTGAGGATGACAGCGGGGCGGCCCCGCGGGATGAAGCCTCACCCCGAGCCAGCGGCTCTTGCAGGCGCCGGTGGCCGTCCCCGGGGCCCGGCACGAGGTCTCCTCGACGGCGAAGCTCAGCTCTTGCCGGTCCTGCAGGTCCGCGAGCTGGGAGAGGGGACAGGACCCATCAGGGACCCACAGCACCGCTGTCCCCAATGCCCAGCCCCCAAACAGGCCGGATCCACCCCGAGAGGGGCCACATCCAGCCTGGAGATGAGCCCCAACTTGACTGGGCTCCATCCCCACAGGGGGTTGGACCCAGCCCCAAAACAGGCCAGATTCAGCCTCAAAAGGGGCCAGATCCTGCTCCTGGAGGAGCTCAGCACTCACCCAGCTGGGCGGGGACGGGGCCTCGCGGAGCCGGAGGATGTAGGGACTGACAGCCCTGGCGTTGAGCAGCTCCACGGCCGCCGAGACGACGTCGCCGTAGCCCACGGCCCAGACCCCCGGCGAGGACGGTGGGACGGAGCCAGCCGGGCCTCCTGGCGTGGACCCATCCGGCCCCGGCGTGGTGGCTCTGGCCAAGGCCAGCAGCAGCAGAAGCAGCACCGGCATCGCTGGGCACAGCCTCATCCTGCCTCCTGGCACCCGCCGTGCCCGGAGCCCTTTTATAGGAGCTGCCCCGGATGCGCCGGCACCGCCGCCACGGGCGTTCCCACGGGCTGGCGCTTCCCCCTGCGCAGCCGGGAAATTCCCAGCGGGTCAAATCCAACCAGGAGCTGAGTCCGTCCCCCTTTGGCCCCCAGAGCAGTTGTCCCAGCCCTGGAGCCACCTCCGGGGCTCAGCAGAAGAGAGGCCACAGGATTCGGGGTCCCCCTGCCACAGGGGTCCCCATGGGGGCAAGGACAGGGCTGATACCGAGTGACAACATGGCCACAGACCACGGGCACCACCAGCCACCACGCTGGGGCAAGGCGCCCCGCAAGGTGACAACCGAAGAGCTGACCCGGGTTTGATGGGAACGTGGGGTGACACCACGTCGGGTTTCTGGCCCCTGTTCTCCCACGGGGCTGGATGAAGAAGCCACCCTGCCCCCCCCAACCGGGGCTTTCCAGCCCCCCAGGGGTGTTTTATGGCTGGGCGGGGGCAGCGAAGACATCTGTCCCTCACGGCAAACAAGGTGGGTTTGACCAAACACCAGCCTTGGGAGCAGTCACCCTCTCCTCGGCCAAGCAGGAACCTCCAGGAGGACGTCAAGGGACCCTGCCCAGAAGACGACCCCCCCGCACAGCGAGGGGAAGCCTGAAGCCACCCAACAGGTTCGGAGCTCCCAGCCAGCGGGAGGTCGTGGAGTACGTTCTCCCAGCGGCTTGTAAATCAAGCAGGGACAAGCGTGCCCGGGTCAGAGCTGGTGGGTGGCATCTGGGAAGTCCCCGGGAATGGATGTTGGCCATCACAGAGCCGTAGGTTGGCCCTGGAAAGATCCAAGTGCAACCAGGTCCAACCTTCCATCGAGAAGGGACCCTCACTCCTCGTCCAGGTTCATCTTGAGAACCTCCAGCGACGGGGACTCCTCCTCCCCGAGGAGGTTCTTCCAGTGAACAACTGGTCTCACTGCACAGCCTAAGTTGAGGTGAAACCTCTCCCAGTAGCCATTGCCCCTTGCCTTCTCCACGTGGCTCCTTGAAAGCCTCCACCCTTGAAGTACTGGACTGCCACAATGAGGTCCACCCAAAACCTTCTCCTCTCCAGGGAGAAGAGACCCAAATCCTTCAGTCTTTCCTCCTAGAGCAGGTTCTCGAGCCCTTTGACCATCATCCTGGCTCTCCTTGGGATGCTCTCCAGTCTGCCCATGTCCTTCTTGATTTGTGGGGACCAGAACCGGACCCACCGCTCCAGGGGTGGCCTGGAGGAGAGGTGCTCCACCAGACCTCCCGCTTCCGAACAAGGACGAGCTGGTTGGAGGGGGCAGCCTCAGCTGTGGTGATCACGAGATGGTGGAGCTCAAGATCCTGAGAGGAGGGGGCTGGGCAGAAAGCTGGATCACCACTCGGACACTTCAAGAGAGAAGGTGGCCTCACAGAATCATCTCAGTTGGAGAAGCCCTTGAAGCTCCTCCAGCCCAACCATGAACCTCACCCTGACCGTTCCCAACTCCACCAGATCCCTCAGCGCTGGGTCAACCCGACTCTTCAACCCCTCCAGGGATGGGGACTCCCCCCCTGCCCTGGGCAGCCCATTCCAACGCCCAACAACCCCTTCTGCAAAGAAATCCTTCCTAAGAGCCAGTCTGACCCTGCCCTGGAGCAACTTGAGGCCTCTTCAGGAACTTGCCTGGAAGAATCCCATGGGATACAGCCCTGGAAAGAAGCAGGGCCCAGGAGAGCTGGTTGATTTCCAATGATCATCTCCTCCAAGCCAAACAGGCCATCCTGACAGGCAGGAGATGAAGCGAGGCGGTAGAAGGTCTGCAAGGAGCTCCTGACTGAGCTCAAGAACAAGAGGGACACGTACAAGAGATGGAAGCTGGGACAGGTGACACAGGAGGAAGATGCAGGCTCTGCCCAAGGTGCAGGGTTGGGTTTAAGCAAGCCAAAGTCCCCCAGGGCTTGTGCTCAATGAGACAACGGTTAGGAGCCATCAGCATGGCCTGAAAACGGGCTCGACAGCCAGGCCCAGAGGGTGGTGATCAGCAGCACAAGGTCCAGGTGGTCACTGGTGCTGTTCCCCAGAGGTCCACACTGGGACGAGAACTGTTTCACACCTTCACTAACAATCAGGACGATGGGGCAAGAGCGCACCCACAGCAGGTTGGTAGATGACACCAAACTGGGAGGAGTGGTTGATGTACCAGAGGGTCATACCATCATCCAGAGGGACCTCAACAGGCTGGAGGAACCTCACGGGGTCCAACAAGGAGAAATGCCACGTCCTGCACCGGGGAGGAACAACCCCAGGCACCAGGACGTGCTAGGGGCCACCCAGCAGCCTGTCAGAGAAAGCCCTGGGCGTCTTGGAGGACACCAGAGTGACCGTAGGCCAACACCTGAACTGGTTGTTCAGAGGGGTTGTGGAGTCTCCAGTATCTGATCTACCCAAAGCTCAGGAGGTGGCCCTGGGCAACCTGCTGCGGCTGAGCCGGCTCTCAGCAGGGTTCCTGCCCGCCCTTCCGCGCTCCTTCAACCTGAGACAAGCTTTTGGGGAAGGCAAATTCCTTCCAAACACTTCCATTCTTCCAAACTCCCTCCAAATTCTTCTAAACTCCTTCCAAATCCTCCAGTTATGCAGAAAACTGGATCAGGGGTGGGGGGGACACACACCCAGCGCCGGGGGTCCTTGCTGGGACTCCTGCCTCTCTGTGGCACAACACCAAGGTGAGGCTTTTGTCAGGCCCAAAATCCTCACGGATATCGGAAGGGGAACGTGTGGCCGAGCAGCACTCACGTCCCATAACGAGCCAGGCTGTACCAGGCCTCCAGAGGAAATTTTTTGCTCCATTTTTCCTGCAGCTCATACTCAGGATTTAACAGCAACCAAAACCAGCATCAATACATCTAAATATTTTTAAACATCCTGTGTCAACCCCGAGCAGACTCAGCCCTTTCAAAATAAGACGTGAAATCCTGCAAGGCCATTTTGGGAGCAAACAAGGTGAAATACGGTAAGTTTTAGTTGGGGTAATCCCACTCTCATGCAGCCACAGCTGCGCTTCTCAGGCCAACTCCCCACCCCTGACAGGGAGGAGGGGTAAACAACACCCCCAAAAACAAACACAAAGGCCCTGAGCCGTGAGAAATACCCCACTCATAAATCAGTCTCTTGCTTTATTTGACCACCAAAAGATTGAGCTGCCCCTCCTCATTCCTGGCAACCCACCTGTTTATATATTTGTCTTTTATTCATTCCCACGGCCCAGCCCTGATCTGTTTGGACACTCCAATACCGCAGGAAAGAAAACACAAGGGTCAGGTGAGGCAGAACGAAGCTAACCTTACCGATGACACCTCAGCAGGTAAAGCGTGGGCACGGCTGGTCCATCAGCCCTGGAGCAGCAGCCCCAGAGAGGGGCAGGGGGGAAACCCCCCCAAAAAAACAGGCAGCTGAAGGAGGAGGAGGCTTTAATGGGGCTGGGGGGGAGCTGTGGAAGGAGGAAGGCCAGGGAAGAACAGCAGCGGGGCAGGACGCGGGCTCAGCCCCACAGCGGCCTGGCCTCATCCACCCCCCCATGTTCCCACAGAGGGGTCGGTCCCGCTGCCCCACAAAATGGCGGCCTGAGGGGCGAGGCCGGGCCCAGCCGCATCCGCGGCCTCAAGTACAGCCACATTCCCACCCGGCCAGGCCGCTAATGGCGGCCGATGGCGGCGGCGCAACCGGAAGTACCGCGTCTTTCGCGCCGGCGCCTCATCCGGTAGCCGCTGGCCGCAGCGTGATGACGTAACGCAGGCGCGCTGCCAATAGATAACCGCTGCGGCGTGATGACGCCATCGGGTTGCGCCGGCGCGCATGCGTGCTGTGCCTCTCGGCCGGCCCCGGCGGTGTGGCTGCGGCGGGCGAGGTCACGCTCGGTGGCGGCGGGAGGGGAGGGCAAGGCAGGGCAGGGCAGGGCCCGGGTCTGAGGAGAAGAGCCCGGGTTGGGGGATGGTCTGGGCCCGGGGGGTCTGAGGAGAAGAGCCCTGGTTGGGGGATGGTCTGGGCCCGGGGGGTCTGAGGAGAAGAGCCCGGGTTGGGGGATGGTCTGGGCCCGGGGGGTCTGAGGAGAAGAGCCCGGGTTGGGGGATGGGCTGGGCCCGGGGGGTCTGAGGAGAAGAGCCTGAGGGCAGAGGGCCGGGCCCGGGGCTCTGAGGAGCGGGGCTGGGCAGGGAAGGAGGGAGCCCCGAGAGGATGGTGTGGGGAAACCGGGAGCAGCTGGGGAAATGGGGCTGTGTCCCTGGAGGCTGGGGAGGAGCTGGGTGTGCTCCAGACCCGACGGCAGCCACTCTGGGGTGGTTGGGTGCTGCCCTGGAGAGCCGCGCTGGGGTTTGGCAGCCCCTCGGGGGGTCCGGTGACAGGTTAGCCTCAGCGGGGAAGAGCATAACCTCTTCCAGAGTGGTGTTTGGTCGGTTGATCATCAGAAAGCTTTTATTGCCTCTTCACATCCGATATTGCTGGTGAAAACACTTCTCACAATCATTACCCGAAGTCAGCTGCCTCCTCCGTTTTATATCCAAAATTCTGCTCCTAAAGGATTTCTTTTCCTTTTGTAGCCGTCCTGAAATGTGGCGCTGACCTCCTGCTAGTTACTGCCACCGGCCTTCCTTCCCCCCCACGCCTTCCACCATGGCAGTCCGCTTGGTGCGACACTGCTGCTGGCGGCACTTTGGTGCCTTGGTCTCTGCTCCCTCAGCAGTCCCGGCTTCTCTGCTGACGCCAGCTGGGAAGGTGGCGATGGCGAGAGCTCTGCCTCAAGCACCTTTTGCTTCATTTCATATTTCGAGCCCTTCCAGCTGGGCCGATGGATTCTCAGTCAAAGAGCAGGTGGAGGACAGCAGGAATCCAGAGCACAAAGTGATTGGGGAACTGATCGAAACAGCCACGAGTCCTCAAGAACTCTTCCAGTTGAGTGTCCTCCATACTCTTAATAGCAACGAAGCCTCACTAATAATTAATCAACTTTCCCGGCTCACAGCGGAAAAAAAACTGGAAACACAGAGCATTCTGCAAGATCAGCGTTTCCAACAGCTCATCAGCATCATGGATTCCCAGGTAAGTTCCCTCCTTCCCTCAGAAGAGTTTTGGGGGAAAGAATACAAGGTGGATAGCAGCTGGTGCTCCGGGGATTGAGCCGGCGTAGCCGGCTGGAACCGCCTGTGTGTTCAGGATTTTACTCTGGCTTTCCAAGTAAAAAATAAGGGGATCAGGAGGTGAAATTATCAGCTCTAGACAGGGTGCCTGATTATTTCTATCTAAAAGCATTGCTTTTCGGACCAGAGACAAAATGTAGCAGAGACATCATCCTCGTTAAGTGCTGCCTTGCTCCTGTCCCTGTGCATTTTTAGCTTTCTCAGCCAGATAAAGCTGCAGCTTTGCCAGTTAGTGGCAAAGACACGTCAGAGCCAGGCAGCCCATGAGTCCTGCTGAGAACTTGCCGGTGCCTGCGATGTCTCACCCAGGCATCCTGGTGAATCCAGCTGTGATTCTTCCCACCGGTTCTCAGCCCCGGGAGGAGCCACTGGGTATGATGGGGCATTTGAGGGGAGCCAGTGCACCATGCCCAGCGTGTCGTACAGCCAAACCTTGGGAGACCCATCAAATTCGGCAGCGTCCGCTGCAGCTGGTGCTGGCCCAGCTGGCTGCTATGGAAATACCTGCAGCTCGTGGGCCCCATGTCATGGGATCACAGGATTGTTTGGGTTGGAAGAGACCTTAAAGATCATCCAGTTCCAACCCCCCTGCCATGGGCAGGGACACCTTCCACTAGCCCAGGTTGCCCAAAGTCCCGTCCAACCTGGCCTTGAACCCTTCCAGGGAGGGGGCAGCCACAGCTGCTCTGGGCAACCTGTGCCAGGGCCTCACCACCCTCACAGGGAAGAATTTCTTCTTATGTCCAATCTAAACCTACCCTATTTGGTTTAAAAATGTTGCCCCTGTCCTGTCACTACATGCCCTTGTAAAAAGTCTTCCTCTGTCTTTCTTATAAGCCCCTTTATATATTGAAAGGCCACAGGATGGTCTCCCTGGAGCCTTCTCTTCTCCAGAGTGCAGAGTAGAGGGGTAGAATCCCCTCCCTCGACTTGCTGGCCACACTGCTCTTGATGCAGCCCAGAGTATGATTGGCTCTCTGGGCTGTGAGTGCTGGCTTGTGTCCCATTTTTCACCCACCAGTACCCCCAGGTCCTTCTCCCCCAGGCTGTTCTCATCCTGCAGTCTCTGCTGGCACTGGGGGTTGCCCTGACCGGTGGACTTGCCTTGGTGAACTTGCGGTTCCTGGCAGAGTTCTGGGGATACAAGTGTTCAGCAGACGCTTCGTATTTCTCCTGATCCATAACCTCTGCTCCCTAAAACCCGTCTAAGGATAGCAGAGAGTTGGGATTTGTCCTGATGTTGCCCAAATAGCTCCGTAGAGCTGAAACGCCTCTGTGCTGCTGTATTTGGAGTGAAAGTACCGCTCCTGCGTCGCTGTCACCGTGGATCGGAGGGGTGACCCTGGGGACCCCTCAGTGGGGAAGGGATGCCCCAGAGCTGGCAGAGCCAAGCTGTAACACTGCAGGAGTGATACGACATGCAAGGCAGTGTGACTGAAGTGTAGGAAACTGCCAAGAGGGACGTGGCATGGGATTTTGAGATGTAAAGCAAGCAAACTCACTGCAAACACGATTATCCCCCGATGAGCTGTCATTGCAGTTGCAGGTAACTGGATGTAAGTGGTCATTGTGTAGATGCAAAGATGCTTTGGTGCAAAGAAACTACAATTAATCGGCCTGTAGCGGCCTTGTGTCGACGAGCCAGAGATTTTGAACAGTTGATGAGGTGTGGGCCAGGACAGCTTTGAGGGAAAGGGCTGTTAACAGACTGTGGGTGAGTTTTGTACGTGTGAATGAGTGACAAAGGCGAGGGAGCAGCCAGGGGAGCTGTCTGGTTCTCAGAGTGACTTTCCGAATAAGCCAAGGCAAATTGCAAGCTCTGCTTGCTTTCTCAGCTACATCCTGGCCTGTGATTTTTTTTTTTTTTTTTCAGATTTTAGCAGAGCACCCTGGCAGCGCTCGGGTTGTTCTTGTGCTTGAGGTGCTGAGCCGTTTCTGAGCAGCACTTTAGGAATTTGTCGTGCCGGTGGAAGTGCTGGAGTTTGGACAGGCCAGAGAGTTAAGGCCTTTGTTTGCCAAAACCCATGTGGTCCCCTCCACCTGAAATTCAGCATCTCGCAGCATTGCCTTGCTTGCCTCCCACACGGTCGCTTCGAGAAGCAACTCCTTCTTTCTGCAGTAATGTTGAGACCCTGTGCTCTGTTCCGGGACAGCAGCGCAGCGATGATGCTCTCTGAAGGGCCCGTCAGAACCGACGTCGTGCTAAGGATCGGGTTTTTCATGGAAATCGGGAGAGCTTTCAGACTGGAATTGCCTTTCAGTGCTGCCTGGCAGCAGCAGGGCACAGCTGGGGGAGCTTGGGCTGGGAGTGAAGGAGGTGAAAGCAGGAAGACCGATTGCTGGTGGAAAATCATGAGCTCCGCTTTGTATCGGGCATTTGAGGACGGTCAGGGTGAGGTTCATGGTTGGACTAGATGATCTTCAAGGGCTTTTCCAACCCAGATGATTCTGTGGGGCTGCCGGTGGGAGTGCAGCCAGCGGTGGCCAGGCAGAGTTGGGGACTGGGCAAGTCCCGGTGCTCCCAACAGCCGGTGGGACTCATGCCCAGCCTCCTTTCAGAGACATTGGAGAGAAATTGGAGCTTTTAGGATGTTTCATCTGACCTGAGGCAAGCTGGAGCCCTGTGGCGTTACCCGCAGGACCCTCAACTTGCTACCCCTGAATTATCAATCTTTCCCACTGCTCTTTGTTTTACCAGACACACCACAAGGAAGCTTAAGTGCTTCCAAAGGAGGGTAAAGTCTAGTTAAATATTCCACCCAGCTGGTAGCAAATCTGTGTAACTTCCTTATCTGAGGCAGGGAGAGTTCACTGCCTGTATGGCTGCTCTATAAGCGACGTGCGGTTACCTCGTGAGGCTCATTCATGCCTCGAGATCAGTGCGTGGCTTCGGCTTGTAAAGGAGTTGAGGTTTCTCTTCCTCACTGGGGTTGCTCTAGCTTGTATCCGACTGTACAGGCTACCTGTAAGGAGGAGCAGAGGCCTCGTGTTGTGGTGGGGAACAGCTGGGTGTCCTTGGACTGAGGAGGACTCTCTTGCCTCCACCTCAAGGCTGTGCAGGTCTTTCTGTAGAGACAGAGCTGGTGTTCGGTGTGACCGGCGACTGAATACTCTTGTGCTGTCTCCCCTCACCACCTTTCCCTTATTTCTCTGTGCTGCTCAGATTTCTCACGTGTGGAATAACACCTTGGTGAACCTCCTGAAGAGCCTCTACTCCCTGGGCATGGACCGCAACAGGAGGGAGATGCAGTCGGTGGAGCAGGAGGTGCTGTGGCGGCTGCGGCGCCTCACCTTCAGGCAGCTCGCCTCCCTGGCAGAGGTCTTGGCAATCAAGCAGGGGAAGGAGAGCAAGCTGCTGAACGAAGTCATCAGGAAGCTGGAGCTGCGTTGGACGGAGCTCGAGGGCACCCGCACCGTGGTGATGCTGATGGGCAAGGTTGGGCACATCTCCCCAGCTCTGATGGACCGGCTGGAGGACAAGGTAGGGGCTTGGGCTCTCCCTCCCGCCCCCGTCCCCTTCAGACAGGCCACCTCCTGCAGGTGACAACAGCAGGAGAGCCCTGTCCCCCTCAACCCTATATGGGAACACTTACTCTGCGCTCGTTGCCGCTCCAGAGTACCTTCACGTGTGCTTACGGGTTGTTGTTTAAGCAGCTTCCCCTGCACAAGTGCTTCTAAGAGGGGTTTCTGTCTTGCTTGCGCTCACCAGCCCCTTCCCAGTCCATGCTGGTGTGAGTGGGTGCCTCGCCCTGCTCTGTGCTGCTGGAAGGTGGGCTGAGCTGGTGCATTGTCCTTCGCAGCTGCGGCAGGTTAGCAGAGAACCGGCTCAAATTTCCTTAGCTCAGCTGGCAAGCGGTAACTTAGAGCTGCCAAAACCGTCGTCCTTTGCTTCTCTGTACGAGCCAGGCTGTGAGAGGAGCTGTGTCCGTGCTGTCCTCGCCTTCTGGCTGCCTCTGGGCATCTGTCATCTTCAAAGGGGATAGGTCTGTCCCCTCCGGTGCTCAGTGTGTCCCTATTTCTGTCTCTCACTGGAGTAGGGAAATGTCCCTCAGGTCAGAGCCCCGACTGCAGCTGTGTCAAATTCAGTCCTCGTCCAGCCAAACGGCTGCCACAGCGCAGCTTGTGAGCCCCACCGCCCCTCTCCCTCCACCCTGGGGATAAATAAACGCTCCAGACAGCAGCGTGTGATGAGGCAGAACGCTGTAGCTGTGTCGGGCGGGGTTGTCAGCTGAAGCAGAGCCTGAACTAACGATGGGTAGCTCCTACGAACGCGATGGCGTGCCCCGTTCTGGAAAAAGGCTGTATCTGCCCCTCGCTTTGTACTTTCCCTTTATGGCCCTGCTCAAAACATTTCTTGGCAGGCTCTGGAGCTTGCTGAGCAGTTCAGCCCCGACGACATCCGGAAAGTAACGCTGACTCTAGCCTACCAGAACCGGCGCTGCGTGCCTCTGCTCCGAGCCTTGTCGTACCACCTGATCCAGAAGCACCCTGAGCTCAGCCTCAGCACCCTGATGGACCTGATCTTTGCCTATGGTAAGTGGCTTGGTTGTGTTGGGACCTGCTGGGCGTTACGTGTGGTAACAGCTCATTTTGGGCATTTGAGCAGGGATTTGATCGTGTTGCTACCATGGCCGGATGAAGGAGAAAGGCTGGCAGGGTACGTTAGGCCGGACCTAGCATGGCAGCCAGGTAGTTTCCAGCTCTGAGCACAAGCGGAGCGAGCCCAGATGTGCCATTTTCCTTCCAATCCATGGAAAGGAGGGGACTTGTGATGAGAGAGTGCTTCAGAAGGGTGGTTGGGGTGCCAGAGAGCCCCTCTGCCCTGCAGTGTCAGCAGCTAGTGAGCGAGCATCCCCCAAATGGCCCCAAAATCCTCTCTCGCTTCCTCCTGTGGCCACAGGGAGCCCCAGCCTCCGTTTCCTCGCTTAGAAAACGCAGCCCTGGGTAACAGGAGGGCTGAGCAGGAGCCCTGGGGAGAGCTGGACTTTTTACATGGAAGCAGTGGCACTAAAATATCTGATTTCTTTCCACCCAGGGTGTCCTAGTGACAAATTAATGATGATTTGAGAAGCGCTTGGTGCTGAATTCGTACTCTTCAGCGGGTGAGGTGCTACACGTACAAGTGCTAGCAGATACTCAGGGCAGTGGCAGCCACCTTGGTGATGTTCCTGGCCACGGGGTAGACCAGAGCCACCAGATACTTGATGGTGACAGAATCTGGTGCTAAAACAGCTCCATTAACAGCAGAGCCGCACTAACTGATAATTTGTTTTATGATCCTTAGTTCTCTGGCTCCTCTTTCCATGCAATGTTGCACGGTCCTGTTCTCCTCTTACTGTTGGTAGCCAGTGGAAAGCCTGGACCAGCAGGGATAAAGGAAGCCAGGAGAACCAAGGAGCTCTTCTTGAGTTGACTGTCCAGCTTGTGGTGGTGGGAACAGCTCTTCTGACAGCCGCTGGGGCCAGGACAGTCTTCGTAGGGTGGCTACACTCTCAAAATAAAGAAATAACCCCAGCAGGCCTGGCCTCGGAGGGAGCTTGTGCTCCTCTCGTTGATGTTCCCAGCTTACTTGCTGTGAAGTTGATGAATCTGGAACAAGTTTTAAGGAGGGTGGTGGACACTCTGTGTCACAGCATCCAAATCCGTGCAGGGCACCTTTCTTGGAGGCAGGGCTGGGGGTGCTCCAGCTCAGGGAGGGCAGCTGGACTGTATATATGGGCCTGAGTCGTATGCAGAGGTCAGACTAGGTAATCCAGCAGCCCGCTGGCCTTAAAACCTACACAGTGGGCAACTACAATGGCTGGATGTGGTTTGGGAGCAAGACAGGCTCTCGCAGGCTCCGGCAGTGCTGTAGCCACTGCAGTGGGGATGCTCTTGGCCAGGATGCTGGCACGCTGCGCTGTTTCTCTTTGATGCTTGTAGCTGCCACGTGGTTGCATCGGGATGGTTTGAACCTGTCGTTGCTGCTGCTGCCGCCGGTCTCGGACCCTGCCTGTGTCCCTTCTTGGGGACTGTCCCCTCCTGGCTGGTCTGCACTTGACCCCAGTCCCTCTGGGGCTTGGTGCTGCTGGTTGCTGATCGTTACTCGCTTGTTCCTTGGCTGACGCGGGGTTCCCTTAGTGAGTTCAGGGCTCTTCTGGTCAGACCAGGATCTGTAGATGGAGACAAGCAGGGCTAAAATCTGCACTGGGTGGAGGCTGGAGCCGTGAGCTGGCCCTGGCGTTGAGAGCAGAGACTTGGGCTGACCACAAAGGATGGGGCTGGGGCAACTGGGGGAGGCGATACTGGTCTCCAAGCCTCCTCTGCTCCTAAGGAACGGCTTCGTGCTTTCTCTCATGCCACCACCACCCAGCCATGGCTCCCGTACCAGCTCCTTGTAAGTGGCTGCTGCTTTCTCTTTGCTCCTTTAAGGAAAACTGAATTTCCACCAGCCCCAGGTCTTCCAGAAGATAGCCACCGACCTGCACCCCCACGTTTCCGGCATGACACCCGTCGAGGTGACGCGCTGCATCAGATCCTTCGCCCTCCTCAAGTGGCTCAGCCTGCCGCTGTTTGAGGCCATCGCACAGGTGAGGAGGAGGAGGAGGCTTGGGGCGAGGGGAAGCCCCCACTGGTACCAGTATGACTGCAATCCACCCCAGCTCCCAGGAGATGAGAGCAGTTTCCCCCTGACACCTCTCCAGAGATGCTCTCTGGAATGTCGTTGCTGTTTTTCCTACTTGGCTGTAATCGAGTCTGACAGGACTCGCTCTTCATCCTCTGCTAAACTCAGCGCTGAGCTGGGGCTGATCTCGGCTCCATCTGAGCGCCCGCACCACTCCTCTCCCCAGGCACCTTCCCAGCTCTGCCCCAGTTTATGCTCCCGCACTCTTGCATCTGTACCAGAATATTACAGAGCTCTGCTTCCCCTCCCAGCTTTCCATCATGCCGAGATAAAATCCCAGGGGAACGCTAAAAGATCTTCTGCTCGCGTTTTCCCCTCTTGCCGTGGGGCTGGACGCATCCTTGCCTGACGCTTTCAATCTTTTCCGGTCTGTACTCGTGTATGACAGACCTAAATCTCTGGTTGTGTCCCCTGTATCTTCCAGTATGCCCTGGACAACGCCAAGCAGCTGTCAGTCACCCATCTGTGCAGCATCATCCTGTCTTTTGCTCGCCTGAACTTCCAGCCCAGTGGCAGCGAGGACTTCTTCAACATGGTAACCTTCCTCCTTTCCCCCTCTTCATCAACCTTCCTCCCTCCCTAGTGAGCAGGAAGGCTGCCGATCTCCTTCTGGCACATCCCTGTCTGAGAGTGCGTGTGGGATGGCTTGAGCCAGCTTTAAACAGTGTGAGGAATGGGAAGGGGGAGCCCCGAGCTTAGGCCAGGCTTAAAAACCCGCCCTGTGCTCCCCTGGCTGTGTGCCGGGCAAGAGCCAAACCAGTTAGTCCGTGGCTGCCTCGAGTCCCCGCAGGCTGGCTTTTCTAGTAGACACAAGCAGCGTGTGGGTGTTCACTTGCCCTCCTGAACTCCCGATTGCTGTAATTAACTCTTTGTAACGAGGCCAGCGGTGTTGACCGTCCTGGCAGAGCTCTCCTAGCCCAGCCAAGCCCTCGGCCCGGTAATGCTGAGGCTGCTCCCCCGGCTCTGGGGAGCTGTTGGGAAGGGTAGAGGCTGGCTCAGGCAGACGTGCTCGCTTGGCTACCTGCCTGGGGAGGAAGGTTGCCACATCCCAGGGCAAGGAGATGTGACCAGCTAGAGCAGCCGAGCGGAGAGGGAGCCTCCTGTGTGGTTTAGCGAGAGGCTGGGAGGAGGCGAGCGTGGGGCAGGCGCTGTCCTCAGCATCCTCCTGCTTTCTGCAGCTCACGGAGGCGGCTGGGCTGGCCTCTGAAGCAGAGGAGGAGGAGGAGGTCACCTTGAGCTCCCTGGGGACAGATTTACGCTGACGGTATCGAGTTGCTGAGCAAGCGGGCACCGGCTGAGAGCCGGGCAGAGGGAGCGTGGCCAGCCCAGCCCCAGCTGCCATGCGCAGCCGAGGAGGGAGAGCACCCGGATTACGGGTGTTTCTGATCAGCAGGACCCCGCGCCCCACCACAGGGCAGCTTATCCCCCGTGGCCAAGCCCTCCTGGGGAGCAGGGGGGGCTTCCCGGGATGGCAAGGTGTGGAAGTAGCATTCAGAGCTCTGGGCTCCCCCTGCCAGCATTAATCGTGGTCACCGTGATGTAGCAAGCACAAAACTACTTATTTTTGAGGCGTTGCTAAAAAGTTCTCCAGATTTAACAGGAGAAGGCCCTGCAGGGTGTGGAGCTCCAGGCTCTTGCTGCAATTCCTGAACAGACATCCTGACAGCACCCGTACAGTCGCAGCCCCGCTCCAGCTCTGCTTGCGGCTGTTTTTTTTTTAAGTTGCAGATCCTGAAGGGGTTATTGCCTCCAACCCCACCTTTTCTGAACACTGCCTTTGTGGGCCGCAGCGGTGCATTACCCCGGGGCTGCTGCGTTTTGCTGCTGGGCTTTCTGCTGAGCAACCCCCTGCAGCGACACGGCATCCTGGGCCAGCGAACTCACAAGCCACAGGGTCACGTTAAGAGTGATCTTAAAACCTCCCCTCTGCACATAACCCAGGGGAGAGGCACCGCTGTCACGGAGATGGTGCGGTGTAACGCCTCGGGGAGCTCTGCAGCTGCCAGACCTGCGTGTTGAGCTCAGGATCGAGGCGTCAGCAGCGCTGACCCGAGCTGAGCTGTTTGGTTTTCCTCTCTGCAGGTCCACGAGGAGCTGCAGGGCCAGCTGGCCAGCCTGGAGCCTCACCTGCTCACCGACCTGGTGTGGTCGCTCTGCGTGCTGCAGCAGGCCAAGGCTCCCTACCTGCACCGTGTGCTGGCGCCCGACTTCCACGCTCAGATCCAAGGTGAGGTGGGTGCCTCTGCTGCTGGAACGGGAATGAGAACCTCAGACCTGGGGCAGGGAGTGGGGATACTGAGCCTGGTCCATCTAAATAGGAGTTGAACTGGTTAATCAGGAGGGAATTGATCTCGCTGGGAGTGGCTGTAACAGATCCCCCCTCCCGGCTGCTTCTTGGCAGCTGCACCAGGAGAGTTGGGCTAGTGAGAGCCACAGCCTCCAGCTCCAGTAGCCCCCTCGGGCTGTGGATTTGTGCTTGCGTGTGATGGAGGAGAAGGAGAACAAGACAGCGATGGCAAAGGGGATCTGCTCAAGCCATCCTCCTCCACACCGTCCTGCTCCTGCCTTCCCTGCTCGTTCCCCATGCTCTCCACTCCTGCCTTCCTCCCTGGGTCCTGCCTGCCCTTCTGCCGGCCCAGCCCAAAGCTGAGCACGATATGGCTGGAGCGGTGCCTGCAGGGTTGAACCCCAGAAGGGCAGCATGTTGCCCCTCAACCTGGGTGTGGAAATCATGTGCCCCACAGCACAGCTCACACAGCTCTGCTCCGGCACTGCCTGTGTGCTTCCCCCAAGACCTTGAGAAGAGAGAGGGACCTGGGGGGGGTTGGTTGATAGCCAGCACATGAGCCAGCAGTGTGCCCAGGTGGCCGAGAAGGCCAATGGCATCCTGGCTTGTACCTGCACTAGCGTGGCCAGCAGGGACAGGGAAGGGATCTCACCCCTGTACTCGGCACTGGTGAGGCCGCCCCTCGATGAGTGGGTTCAGTTTTGGGCCCCTCACTCCAAAAAGGCCATTGAATGACTCGAGCGTGTCCAGAGAAGGGCAATGGAGCTGGTGCAGGGTCTGGAGCACAGGTCTGATGGGGAGCGGCTGAGGGAACTGGGGGGGTTTAGTCTGGAGAAGAGGAGGCTGAGGGGAGACCTCATGGCCCTCTCCAAGTCCCTGAAAGGAGGGTGCAGAGAGGGGGGAGGAGTCTCTTGAGCCAAGGAACCAGCGCCAGGCCAAGAGGGAATGGCCTCAAGCTGCGCCAGGGCAGGGTCAGACTGGCTCTTAGGAAGTATTTCTTTGCAGAAGGGGTTGTTGGGCGTTGGAATGGGCTGCCCAGGGCAGGGGGGGAGTCCCCATCCCTGGAGGGGTTGAAGAGTCGGGTTGAGCCAGCGCTGAGGGATCTGGTGGAGTTGGGAACGGTCAGGGTGAGGTTCATGGTTGGGCTGGAGGAGCTTCAAGGGCTTTTCCAACCTGGATGATTCTGTGAAGAGATGGGAGGGCTTGGTGTTTCCTGACAAAACGGTGACTGCTGGGGAGGTGCAGCCCCGTCAAATTCGGTCCTTGCCTCCTCCGTGGTGGGGACTGGCCAGCCGGCTGCCACAGCAACTTCTGTGGTGTGTGAGCCCCACGTCCCCTCCTGTGGGACCCCGGGGAGGAAATCACACCACAGACACTGGGCTCTGATGACGGGCCTGTCCCCGCCAAACAAGGGCCCTGTTTGGCTCGGCCAGTTCGTGGTGGCTTCCTGCGAGCGCCCGGCCACCAGCGTTGGGCCGTTGGTGGTCTGTGTCTCGATGCCAGCAGGCAGGGACCCATCACGGGGTTCGGAATGAGGAATCCCCACTGGCCAGGTGATGCAGGCCGCCGGACGAAGAGCCAGCCCCCGCTGTGGGCCGGGGCTTTGGGCTGCGTCTCTAGCTGCGCTCCTCTCCTCCCACCAGGCGATCAGTCCCTCAAGGCCCACAACTTACGGCTGAAGCTCATCCACATCAATGCTGCTGCCAAGCTGGAAAGCCCCGATTACCAGGGCCCGTTCCTGCCGGCGGAGATGCTGAGCGCTGCGGAGCCGGCGGGGGAGAGGGTGACCCTGCTGCAGAGCAGCCTGCGGGAGGCATTGACGGGGGTGCTGGGGAGCCGCGAGAACGGGCGCCTCGACGTGCGCACCCTCTACGGCTGGCAGATCGGTGAGTGCCTCCTCTCCCCGCCTCGGTGGGCACCAGCGGGACCCCACCGGGCTCTGCCAGGGGGAGGGAATTGAACTTGAGGGCTCAGGTACAGCTACCAGGCTTTATCCCCACCTTGTTCTTCAGCCTCGCGCCGCTCTGCCTCCTCACCACAGCCGCCCTCTCCTGTTCCCATCTCCTCCCACACCTTGCTTCTCAAGGCAGAGCAGAAGGGGCAGCCCAGGGCTTGGCTGTGGGCAGCAGATGCGGGAGGAAAGCCCTTCTCCTGCAGCCAAGCAGTGTTGAGGCCGGTGAAAGGCTTTGAGCTCCGCTCTCCCTTGCCCTGCCACGCCCCCGGCTCCCCCAGCTCCCTGCAGCCCCGTCAAATTCGGTTCCTGCCCGCTCCGTGGCAGGGACCGGCCAACCGGCTGCCACAGCAACTTCTGTGGTCCACGAGCCCCACGTCCCCTTCCCATGGGACACCGGGGGATAAAATCACGCCATGGACATATCTTCTGCCCGAGGAGATGCTTGGGAAGCAGACCCTGCACGAGGAGGGTGCTGTACCCTGGCTGTGTGCGCGGAGCCGCTCCGTGGCTTCAGCAAGGAGGGGGGTTTGGGAAGGAAACGGCGGGTTCTGTGTCAGCATCCACGGGGGAGAGGGTGGGGGCAGCGTCCAGGTGGGTCTCGGGAGTCCTTGTGTTCCCTCCTCTCCCTGCAGATGCCGAAATGGTGGTGAACAGTGAAAATAAACCTCTCCCCTTGAAGGACTTCGTTGCTCCCCATCTGCTCCACTCAGAAGGGACAAAGCCGCTGCCGCCGGGTGCCAGGAGGTGGGTCTGGGCTCAGCTGTGCCCCACTAGGCAGGCAGGAAGAGGAGGAGGAGGAGGAGGAGGAGGAAGAAGGCTCTCGTGGGCTCCACACCTCCCAGTCGCCGCGGCCGGCAACTCATGCCAAGGACGCTGTGTCTGGCTGCGTTCCAGCTCATTTGGGAGCAGGAGGGGGGCGGGCACAGGGCAGAAATGGGGGTTAGGGCTGTGCCAGCCCCGCGTGGGGTAACGTTTCGCAGCCAGGCCGGTGGAGGCGCAGCAGGGGAGGGGGCCAGACGCTTGTCACGGCCGTGGTTTTCTCTCCGAGCCTCTGCCAGCTCGGTCTGCCACGGAGCTCGGCTGCCTGCAGGGCCCTGGGGACTGAGCTGCCTCCTCCCTGCCTGCAAAAGGCAGCACCGCACCGCTCAGCTCACTGCCAGGCCTGGGCTGGGGAGAAATTGTGCTTGAGCTGCTTCTCTGATGGCTTGGAGGCAGGATAACGGCTCCAGCGGGATAAATCCGTATCCTGCTGGCACGGGGCGATCGGCAGAGCTGGCGCAGACCCTTCTGCCGCGGCTCCCTCCGCGATGCGGGCGCTGCTGCCAGCTCCACGAGCCTCTCCCCTCCCTCGCGTGTCTCCCAGGGTCGCTTTTCTCCGGTGGGAATTCCCCAACTTCAGCAACAGGAGCAAGGACCTGCTGGGCCGCTACGTCATGGCCCGGCGTCACATCCAGGCGGCCGGCTTCCTCGTGGTGGACGTGAGTAGCCGTGGGGAGGAGAAGGGTCTCTTGCTCCGTGAAGATGGAGGAGCAGGCACCTTTCTGGGGGGGTTACCAGCTTCCTTCTCGCTCCCCTCACCTTCCTGACGGCTCTGGGTCCTGCACAGCCCCAGCTCAGCCCCGAGTGCTCCTTCCTACCCGGGGTGGCTCGGCAGCTCACCCCTTTGCCTGCCTGGGCCGGGATTAGCCACCATGATCCCTTGCAGGCCACCTGCTAGGCGAGGTAGCCAAGGTCTCAGGGCACTGATCCCCTGCGCTCCGGCGGGGTCACACAGTATTTAGCTCCCTGAGGTAATTCTACCTCTGGCTGCTCAGGGAGGGGAGGAAGGTCGGTGGTTCCGTCCCTCTGCCCTGGTGGCGTACCGGCAGCGTGGCTCCTTGGGGGGCCTGGAGGGTCCCCTGTCACCCCAGAGCAGCGTCACTGTCACTGCAGCCTGTCCCCAGCGTCCCCCCCAGCTCCCCGCACCCGCTGCCTCGCTTTGAGGCTGATGCGAAGCGAGGTTTGAGGTTCACCGGCGCTGTTTTTCCCAGCCGCTTGCGTAATCCTCCGCCTCACTGGCTGGCTGGGGGGGCTCAGAGGGGAGACGGGAGGAGGAGGAGGAGGAGGAGGAGGGAAGTGCCGCTTTCCACAGCTTCACCTAAATATAGAGACGGGGTGGGTGGTGGGATCCCCCCAGACGAGGCTGCTCCCTCGTACCGGCTGGCAGAGCCACGTCCCAGCTTCGTTTTTTTAACGCAGCTGGAGCCGTCAGCCAGAAAGCAGCGGCCGGGCTCTCGAACCCCTTCCCCAGTTCCCCCCAAATAAACATTTTGCTGCCGTTTGCCAGGCTGGGGCTGCCGGGAGAGGCACGGGGAGGACAAGGGGCTGGGCCAGAGGCAGGAGCATGAAGCCCTGCCCGTCCCTGCTGCTCACAGAAGCTCGTTGTTCGGCGGTGGTGACGCGGGCTGATTTGGGGACAGTCCTCCATTGTCTGCGTTGGGGTCCCCTGGGCACCGATGCCACCGCCGGGCGGGAGCAAAGGGTGTCCTCACCCTCCCCACATCGTGTGTCTGAGGGCGTCTCCTCTTCCCCCCCACCAACCCCAACCCCTCGCTGCAGGTTCCCCACTACGAGTTCCTGGAGCTGAAGCTGGAGCGGCAGCGCGTGGCCTACCTCAAGGACAAGCTCAACAAAGCCAGGGCCAAGGAGATGGCGAGCTAACCGCGCCGCTCGGCCCGGCGCCGCCCGCTCCCTCACAAACCTGTTCCAATAAACCCGCCGCTGTACAGCGGCCGTGCTTTGGGGTGCCCGTCGACTTCTTCCTCAGCGCGACTTTCACCGGGGCTCAGCTGCTGGAGGAGGCTGGTTTGAGCCAGGGATTAGGATTAAGAGCAATCCCAGCCTCTCTTATTCCCATTTAAATCCCTGGGGCGGCTGCGTGGTGGGAGAGGGGAGGGAGGCCAGGCAGTGGGACCCCCGCAGTGGGCACGGCGGAGCCCCGGTGCTGGGGGGGGGGGGGGGGGGCTCTAACCGGGAAGGTTTAGATCCTGCCCCGCATCGTGCCGGCCCTGGGCACCCCCACAGCTCCCCCCTCTTACCCTGCGCACCCCGACACGCTCACACAGTGTCCCCCAGGGCACGTGCACCCAGGCTGGGGGTTTTGGGGAAGGGGGGGGGGGGGTCAAGGTGCGTGAGGAAAACCCTCTGTGCGGTGACGCGCCGCAGCCAGCTGGCGGGAAGGACTTTGAGGACGGATTAGTGGCCATCTGGCCGTGGGGGTGCTGCGGGGCCTTGCCACGGCCCTTCCAGCCCTCCAGCTGGCAGAGGGGGGGCACGTCCCGTCCCCTGCCACCCTGTGCTCTTTGAGGGGGGGCGGGGGTCACAGCCTTTTTTCCCGGAGCTCTGCCACACCACGGTGCCGGGAGGTGCTGAGGTGGCCGGGAGATGCTGAGTCACGGCTCCAGGGCTGCTCCTGGCACCGGCAGCACCAGCCTCGCTCCGTGCCCGGGGTGGCAGCCAGCACCCCGCCGGGCACCAGCCGCACCCCGTGCCTCAGTTTCCCCCCCCCCCCCTCCCCCAGCAGCCTTTGTGGGGAGCTGCCTCTTCCCATGGCACAGGGGTGTCCTGGGGACACCCGATCCCTCCTGGGCATCTCCTTCCCTGCACCCCCACCCCCCCACACACACACACCCCGGGGTCTGTCTGTCCATCCACTGCCAACCCCAGAGAGGGGGGGGGTACCCCCACCACCACCCCTCAGTCCGTGTTGCCAGGGAACCGTCCCTCATCCTCCTCGCCATCACCACGGAGACGAGAGGAGGAGAAGGGCTGTTCCCATGGCGACCGCGCAGGCACCCATCCTGCCTCCCCAGCGGTACCCGAGGACACTCAGGGTGGGGACACCATGGCCCCCCCCATACCTCTGGCATCACCCCCCCCACTGCATGCAGTTGCTTTTAGGGGGGGGTCTCTATCCCCACCCCCAAGATATAGCTGGATGCTCAGCCCCCTTTTTTGGGGGGACAACCCCACCACCATCTCCCTTCAATCCCACCCTGTCTGGGGAAAGTGAGGCTGGGGGGGGACCCCCCTGCACTCACACACACCCCCCCCACACCCCCCCCCCCCCGGAGCTGATGCAAGCAGCGATGGGGTGGGCCCATCCCTCCCCTCCCACCGCCGCAGTGCCTGGCACACACCCCGCTTTCTCCCTGCCGGAGAGATAATAAAAAAAAAAAAATTAGAAGAGAAAGAAAAGGCAGGGGAAATAAAAAAAAAAAAAAACAGGGAAAAAAAAAAAAATCCTGCTGACATCATCTGGGATGACGGGGCTGATCCCGCTGCCGGCCCCCCCGCCGGAGCCCCACTAATGCTCCGCTTCTCCCGGCGCAGCCGCCTTCGCCCAGCCCAAGCCAAAGGTGCCGGTGGCGGCGGAGCGGGGTGGCAGGCGGCCGCCCAGGCCGGCCGGCCGGGCTCTGGCATCGCCATGCCCGGAGAATCCGGGAAAAGCGAAGGGTTGGGGGGCTCGGAGAAGGAAAACGGGATGCCGGAGGGATCGGAGGCAGGTGAGGCCGAGGGGAGGCCACGGGGAGAGGGGATGGGGGGATGCGGGGTGGAGGGATGCGGGGTGGAGGGATGCGGGACTCCGGGCTGGCTGCCGCGGCACCTCTCGGCAGCCGGCACCGCTGAGGGGCTCCAGTACCAGCCCCCCCCCCCTCCCAGGAGGTGACTTTGCAGTCACCCCCCTCCCCTTCACCCCTGAGGACCCCCCCCCAGCGTTGGCCGACCTCAGGTTGTGCCCCCCACCACCCCCCCCCCCAGGGTCTTGGTGCCCCAGGGAGGCTGAGCCCCCCCCCCCCCTCCATCCCACCCCCCCTCAGGGACCACCGGGTGGGGAAACTGAGGCACAGGCAGCACAGAGCCACAGCCCAAGGTCACCCCGAGCAGGCAGCCCCGTCACCCTGCGGGGGGGGGGGGGGGGCTGGGGACAGCTCGGGGGAGGGCCCCTGGTGCAGCTCCCCCCACCCCACTGCCACCCTCTCCATGTGCCTCAGTTCCCCCCCCAGGAGCCAGAACTAGAGGGGTGCAGTGGCTCACCCAAAAAGGGGGTGAGGGCCCAGTTTGTGCATGGGATGGGGGGGGGGGTGTCAGGGCTTCCACCCTCCAACCCCAGCACAGCAAGGCGGGGGGGGGGGCATGCAAGGGGCTTTGTGGGGTCCCAGTGCCAAGTGGGGGCTGGGGGAACCCCAAATCCCCCCCCCCCGGGTGCAGGGAGGCCCCAGCCAGGCAGCAGTGGGGAAGGGCAGAGTTAAGGGGATCCCAGCAAAACCCCTCCCTCTGCTACGGGACAGAGCCACCCCCCCCCCCAAAAAAATGGCACTGGGGTGGGGGGCAGAGCCTGAGGGACTCCTGGGGCACCCCCATTAACCCTTTAAGTGCCCTCCCCCAAGCAGGAACCCCAGGAATGACCCACCCAGAGCAGGAGCTAAGCACATCCTCCACCACCCCCTGCCCACACCCACCCCAGGGCAGGCAGCTGCCTGCTAAATACCCAGGTGAGGCCCCACCCCCTTCCCAGCAGCCTCTGTGGCCTTGGCCCCCCCCACACCCCCCACACCCCTATATAAAACGCTCCAGGGGGGTACTTGAGGCTGGAGGTTGGTTTTAGCAGCTCCTGCCCTATGGAGCCAGTCCTGGGGGCCTCAGGTAATGTGGGGAGTAAAGTGGGGGCATCTCCAAGGAGGTTTTGGGGTGATTGTGAGGTGGGGAGGGGGTTGCACCCCCCTCCTATCTCTCCCCACCTGGGTAATGGGGAGCTGAGGACTTGCAAACTCAGTGCATGGGTGGGCACAGAGCTCCCTGTAGCAGGGATGTTGTGAGGGGGGGGCTGGGCTCTGTTGGGGGAGGGGGGTGTGCTTCTGGTCCCTTTTTCTTGGGGACATCTGGGTCTGAGCTCCCTCCCTTAATGTAGCTCCATCTTGTGCCCTCAGGGAGGGGCTGGGGAGGAGAGGGGAGCTGTTGGGGTGTCACCACCCCCCCCAAGTCGCTCCTGGTGTCACTGAACCTTGTGGTGACCCTCACCCCCCTTCTTGGTGCTCTGGGTGGGGGGCACCTTGTTCTTTCACCCCCTCTCCCCAGGGGTGGGGTGACACCGGCCTGGCTGGATGCCCCCCCCCCCGCTCTGCATCACAGGGTGACCCTACAGGGAGCCCATGGCACTGAGGGGGGGTCTCCCTTCTCTCCTCAGCCCCCCCGCTGGCCACGGGCCCCCCGCCGATGCCTGCCAAGGAGGAGGCTCGCCCGCAGCCTGAGGGGGCCAGCTGTGACCCCAGCCCCCCCACCGCCGCCCCCCCCGGTGAGGCCTGCCACCCCCACCCGCTGCCCGCAGACCCCCTGGACACCCGCATCGTCATGGGGGAGGAGACGCACTCCCCCACCGCCCCTGAGCTCCGGGGGGGTCCCCCCCCATCTGCTGTGCCTTGCCCCTTCCCTGCTCCCACCAAAGACCCCCCCCACCGCCAAGCAGCCGAGCCCCCCCCGGGCAGACCCCCTGCCCCCACCCTGGACCCTGACCTCTTCTTCACAGCCCCCTCCACCCCCATCCGGGTCGGGGGGTCCCGGCTGCTGCCGCCCCCCCCTGAGGAGCAGACAGATGGGGAGAGCGAGGGGCTCTGCTCCCCCCCTACCTCCCCCTCCGGCTCCTACATGACAGCCGAGGGGGGCAGCTGGGGCTCCTCCGGCACCGCCAGCACCTCCCCATCCTGCTCCCCCAACCTGGTGGCCGAGGCCGAAGCCATGGCGGTGGCTGAGGCCGAAGACACGGGGGAGGCCGAAGCCATGGTGGTGCTGCCCACCTGCCTTGAGGATGCTCCTGCCTTCACCCCGCCGTCTCCCGAGGAGGATGAGGAGGAAGAAGGACTCTTTGCCCCACCGGGTGATGAGGAGGAGGAGGAGGATGAGGATGATGGGCAGACACCGGAGGAAGAGGAGGATGAGGAGTGGGAGGTGTCGGGGGGCGCGGGCCTGATCCCGGCAGCGCTGCTGCCCTTCCGCGGCAGCCTGCTCTTCCAGGCGGAGGCGGTGGAGATCACCCCGCTGCCCCCCGGCGCTGCCCCCCTGCCCCTCGACGAGGAGGAGGAGGAAGAAGAAGAGGAAGAGGAGGAGGAAGAGGGCGGCAGCACCTCGGCCTCCTTCCTGCGCTCGCTGTCGGAGACCTCCATCACCGAGGGGGTGGACGAGTCCTTCGCCTTCCGCGACGACACCTCTGCCTCCTCCGACTCGGCCGCCTACGACGGCGAGGAGGACGAGCGGCTCTACGGCACCGAGCGACACGCTGTGGGGGCCGAGGGGGGGGCCCCCGGCGCTGACACCTCCAGGAACGGCGGCATTGAGCTCCACCTTCACGCCGGGATGGCCCCGGTCGCTCCCCCCTCGCTGGAGGGGTCCCCCCGGCACCAGCACGGCGAGGAGCCGGCGAGCGCGGTGCCCAGCGCGGGGGACCTCGGTGCTGAGCCCACGGAGCCGGGGACGCAGGAGGGGGACGGCAGCGAGACCCCCCCGGCGCCTTCTGGAGAAGGCAGTCTGGAGCCGGACGGCGAGACCTTCCTCACCACCTCATCTTCCTCCTTGGAGCTGGAGGAGGCCTCAGCCCTGGAGCCTGACGTCCCGTGGGAGCTGGACCCTGTCCCAGGGGGGTGTCCCCCACCAGAGCCCCCCCAGCTCCTGGAGGAGCCGGCGGCGATGCTGGGAACCGAGGAAGAGCTGGTGGCAAAGGATGATTTGGGAGAGGGGCCCGGCGTAGAGCCGGCGGCAAGCGACAGCGTCCTGCAGTCCCCTGGCCTCTGCTCTGGGGAGCCCAGGGACCCCCAGACTGATGGCTTGGGGGACAACGATGTGGCATCAGCCAATGGAGAGCCCCACGGTGGCCCTGGGAGTGACAATGATGATGATGGTGATGGCACTGTGAGAGCAGGGAGCACAGAGCCAGCAGCCACTGGTGGCCACGATGAACCAGACACTGCGGCCACTGACCTGGTGCCATCGGTGACACCCAGCCCGCCAGACGCCGCAGCCACTGACCTGGTGCCATCAGTGACACCCAGCCCACCAAATGATCTAAGCACTGTGGCCACCAACTTGGCACCATCAGTGACACCCAGCCCGCTGGACACTGCAGCTCCTGACCTGGTGCCATCAGTGACACCCAGCCCTCCAAATGATCTGGACACGGTGGCCACTGACCTGGTGCCATTGGTGACAGCCAGCCCACTGGACACTGTGGCCACCGACCTGGTGCCGTTGGTGACACCCAGCCCACCAACTGATCTGGACATTGTGGCCACCGACCTGGCACCATCAGTGACACTCAGCCTGCCGGACACTGTGGCCACTGACCTGGCACCGTTGGTGACACCCAGCCTGCCAAATGAGCTGGACACTGTGGCCACCAACTTGGCACCATCGGTGATGCCTAGCCCACCAAATGAGCTGGACATTGGGGCCACTGACCTGGCACCATTGGTGACACCCAGTTTGCTGGATGAGCCAGACACTGTGGCCACCACCTTGGCACCACTGGTGACACCCAGCTTGCCTGACGAGCCAGACGCCGTGGCCACCAACTTGGCGTCATCAGTGACACCCAGCTTGCCAGATGAGCCAGACACTGTGGCCACCAACTTGGCGCCACCGGTGACACCCAGCTTGCCTGACGAGCCAGACGCTGTGGCCACCAACTTGACGCCACCGGTGACACCCAGCTTGCCTGACGAGCCAGACGCTGCGGCCACCAACTTGGCGCCATCGGTGACACCCAGCTTGCCAGATGAGCCAGATGCTGTGGCCACCAACCCAGCGCCATTGGTGACCCCCAGCTCACCAGATGGCATCACGGCACCGTCTCCCCCACCGCAGGATGTGTCCCCCCATGATGCCAGCGAGGAGCTGTCGGACAGGGTGTCCTCGGCCAGCAAGTCCCCAGAGCCACCAGCCACGGCGTGTCCCACGGGGCAGGGGCTGATGGCGCATCCCCCCGGGGATGTGGGAGAAGCCCCTGAGGAGTGGGACGGGGCCACCGCCTCCTCCGAGGAGTCGTCCCCGGAGCTGCTGGAGACCTCCCGCTCCCGCACTGACTCCAGCTTCTTCACCGCCCCCGAGGACAGCGCAGGGGAGGCGGCTGCCCCCCCCAGACCCCCATCTTCCGATGAGGAGGAGGAGGAGGATGCTGCCCGTCGCTGCCTGGCCCTCTGCCTGCCCGCCTCACCCCCCGCTGTCCCCCCGTTGATTTTCACCGCCTCGGAGCGGGAGGTGTACGTGGGGGTCCCTCCGGCCCCCCTCGAACTGCTCCAACCACCCGGTGCCTTTTCAGAGAGCGGGGCCTGGCAGCGCCGGGAGGACCGGCAGCAGGTCACCGCCATGTTGTGGGGCTCCTTCGGGGACCTGCCGGCCCCCTGCCTCCTCCCCAAGCCCCCTGAGGTGCTGGCAGAGCCCCCGGAGGGCCCCCCTGCTGAGGGGGGGATGGAGGAGCCCCTGGCCCCCCATGACCTTCCAACCCTTCGGCCGGGTGATGAGCCCCCAGGCCAGACTGCTGGGGAAACCGATGCCAAAGTCCTGGGGGAGGGTGGCCCCCCCAGCGAGCCCCCGGCACCCCCAGCGCAGCAGGAGGAAGAGGAGGTGATGGCGGGAGCCTCATCCAGCCCCCAGCCTGCTCTGGGCGCTGGTGAAGCGGGAGATGCTCAGCCGGAGCCTCCCCTGGAGCTGGCTGGGGAAGCAGCACCCCAAGCCCCCCCTGAGCCCCCCAGCCCGCCGCCAGCCCCCTGCCCTCCGCTCCCCAAAGTCAGCCAAGTGCCTCCTCTCGCCGCTGCGCCATCGCCGCCATCACCATGCCCGGCCCGCGGCCCCCGGGACACCTCAGGGCTCCCCGCCGGCGAGGAGCGTCCGTCTGTCCTGCCCCTCTCCAGGAAGCAGCTCGAGGGTAAGAGACACCCCCCCTAAAACACACACACATCTCCCCCCCCGCCCCCTCCATCGCCGTGGGGTGTTGAGTGGGACTGGGGTGGGCATCACCCGCTGGTGGGGTGCTGGGGGTGACCCGAGGTGGGCGGTGGGGGTGAGCAGGCTGGGTTTGACCCCATGGAGGGGGGATTTTGGGGGCACCACCAGCTCCGCATGCTGCCTTGGCCCCCCCCAGCCACCCACCTCCCACTGCTGTGGGGTATCGTGTGGCATCGCTGGGTGGGGTGCTGGGGGGTCCCAGGGTGGGTGACAGGGGTGAGCAGGCTGCTTTCAACCCTGTGGAGGGGGGATTTGGGGGGGGGGCACCACAAGCTCAGCCCCCCCACCACCACCATGGGGTATTGCGTGGGACCAGGGTGGGCATCACCCACTGGTGGGGTGCTGGGGGTGCCCTTTGGGGGGTCCTGGGGTGGCCAGTGGAGGTGAGCAGGCTGTGTCCAACCCCATGGAGGGGGGGGGGATTTGGGGGAGCACCACCAGCTCAGCTCCCCCTTCACCCCCTCCTGCAGCCCCCCAGCCCTCCCCGCGCAAGGAGCAGGAAGCCCGCGGCCGGCAAGCAGCGATGGGCAGCGCGGGCAGCCGGGGGCCCCCCCGGGGGTCCCTGCAGTCGGAGTCGAGCTCCTCCAGCGAGGCGGAGGCTCCGTACCCCTGCCCCGAGATCCAGCGCCTGCGGGAAGCCGCCGGCATCGCCCTGCGCCAGGACAAGCAGCCCCCGGCCCCCCGCCGCTGCGAGGCCAACCATAAAGGTGAGGGAGGGCGGGATGGGGTGTCCCTGTGGGGTCCCTCCCATATTTTGGGGGGGGTTGGAGGGGTGTCTGTCTTCATCCCACCCCTCTGCTTGGCCACAGGGTCGTGCAATGAGTCGGAGAGCAACGATGAGTCCATCCCTGAGCTGGAGGAGCCTGAGGGCTCGGAGCCACCGCCGGCCCAGACCCAGGTGGGGGTTTTTTTGGGGAGGGATGGGGGCAGTGGGGACCCCCCCCCAGGCGGTGGGGCCGGGGGTCCCCTCACCAACCCACCTCTGGCAGGCACAGCTCACCCACTCGCTGGGCACCGGGGAGGAGACCGTCAGCAAGGCGAAGCAGAGCCGGAGTGAGAAGAAGGCCAGGAAGGTGGGGCTGGGGGGGGGTCTCCCGTGGGGCTGGGGGTCCCCATCCCAGTGTTAGGGTGGGTGAGTGGGCTGGGGGGGGGGGGATTATCCCTGGGGCAAGAGGGGAGCCCTGGGGTGTTGGGGGACAAGGCTCCACTTTAGGGTTCTCCAGGTGATTCTGGGGTCTCCCAGCACTGGGGGGGGGTGGGTGATGTGGGGTTCTCCATCCTGGGTGGGGGGGCTCAGCCTGGCTGTGCTGGCTGACAACGTTGTCCCCCATCCCTGGTTTTGCTGTTGTCCCAGAGATTTGGGGTGTTGCTGGGGGGGCCCTTGGCTGCTCTGGGTGTTGACACGGGGTCACCCCTGTGTGTGTTTGTGTGTCCCCATGTTACCCCCCCCCCCAGGCCATGTCCAAGCTGGGGCTGCGGCAGATCCACGGCGTCACCCGCATCACCATCCGCAAGTCCAAGAACATCCTCTTCGTCATCACCAAACCCGACGTCTTCAAGAGCCCCGCGTCCGACATCTACATCGTCTTTGGGGAAGCCAAGGTGATGGGGCGAGGAAGTTGGGGGGGGGGGGGAGAGGCATGTCTGGGGAGGGGGGTCCCATCCTTGGGGCTGGTGGGTGACCCTGTGTCCCTGCAGATCGAGGACCTGTCGCAGCAAGTGCACAAGGCGGCAGCGGAGAAGTTCAAGGTGCCGATGGAGCACTCGCCCCTGATCACGGAGACGGCCCCCACCCTCACCATCAAGGAGGAGAGCGAGGAGGAGGAGGAGGTGGGTGCTGGGGAGGGGGAAAGAGGCAGCAACCCCCCCCCCCATGCCGTGTCCCAGGGGCATGAGGGGGTGACAGCACCGTGTCCCCCCTCAGGTGGATGAGACGGGGCTGGAGGTGAGGGACATCGAGCTGGTGATGGCCCAGGCCAACGTCTCGCGCCCCAAGGCCGTGCGGGCGCTTCGGCACAACAACAACGACATCGTCAACGCCATCATGGTGAGTGGCTGGAGTTGGGGGGGGGGGGGCTGTAAACGGGGGTACCCCACCCCCCACCTCTCCCAGCATGAACTGGGGTGCAAACCCTGCTATGGGGCGCTGGGGGGTCCCTGACGCTCTCCTCTCTTCCCTGCAGGAGCTGACCATGTAGCGGCTGGGGGTGTCCCGGCCCCCCTGTATAGATGCACAGTTACTCCCCGCCCCCCCGCCATCCTCCCTCTAGACCCCCCCATACTCCTCCTCCGCGTCTGTAACGCTCAATAAACGGCCTCATGTATCACTTGGATCGCACGCTGCCTCCTCTCCCTGTGATTTTTGGGGGGAGGTTGGGCTGCCCCATGGCTCCCCCAGACCTCAGAGGGGTCCTGTCTGTGGAGGTGGTTGGGGGGGGGGTCTCAGGACACCCCAGTTTCCAGCAGTGGGATTGGGGGGGCGGGGGTGTGTGTAACTGGGATGGGGTGAGCCACGTGGCTCTGGGGGGTGCTGGGAGCCCCCTGGCTGGTAGTGTTGGGGGGGTGGCAGAGTCCTGGGGTGCTCCCTGTTGCTATTTTAGGGCTTAACAAAGCCAGGCTTTGCCGAAGCCTGAGAGAGAGGGGAGCGAGGGCTTTAGCAACGAGACAAACCACTGTCGGGTGCAGAATTATATTTACCTGTAACAAATACTCCGTACAGAAAACATACAAACACAGCCCCCCCCCCCCCCCCCCCAACCCCTGCCCCGGGGCCACCCACCCCCCAGTGCCACCGGGGCTGGGGTCACCCCAGGGCTGGCGATGGGGAAATGGAGGTGGCAGAACCCCCCTACCCCCCCTGCTTGCTGCCAGCTCCTTGCTCCCAGAATGCCACGACGCAGGGTTATTTCCAGAATTAAATCCCATTTAAGTATTAAAAAAAAAAAAAACCAAAACAACCCACCGAGCTGTTACGGCTTCTGGTTTATAGCTCTCCATATACAATCATGTCAAAAATAGGGCTTTTCTTTTTTTTTCTTCCAAATTTCCTTAAGTCTTTAATAACTTCAATGTCCACGTGTGCAATTTATTTTTAATCTGTAAATCATAAAAAGGCACTAAGACACCAGCCCCGCCTCTGAGCACCCCCAGCCCCGCGCTGCTGGGCTTGAGGAGGAGGAAAATTTTGGTCCCCCAACTCCTGAGGACCCTGGAGCTGGGACCCCCCCCCATCTCCCCTTCCCTCACCCCATGGTGAAAACACGTGCCCGGAGGAGGAAACCTCGAGCTTCTCCATCATGGACAGATGTGTCCTGGGCAAACCCCTTCCTCCAGGGGTTGGGTGACCCTTTTTGGGGACACCCCCCCCCCTTCTCACAGCCCCCCAGTCTCGAAACTGGAAGGGCTGTGGGAGGATGGACACAGGCTGGACTCAACCCCGACCCTGGGGTGACTCGGCCACATTCACCCCGTAAAAGTCCAGGGCAAGGAGGGATGGGGGTGATGGGGACCCCCCCCCCCCCACCGGAGCAGGAGCGGGGGGTCACCCCGACACAGCCTGAAGCAGCGCGGGACAGCGGCTCCGGGTCGGATCGTACCGAGGGCCGATCCCGGGAAGGGCAGGTAAGCCGGGGCTGGGGAGGGAAGAGGATGGAGGGATGAAGGCTGCTCTGCCTGGGCTGGACAGACAGGAGGAGGGAGGGGGCTGCGAAGGGAGAGCGAGGGTTAAAGGCACTGGGGGAGGCTTTGGGGACAAAGAGCAGAGGAATGTGCAGGAGGGGCCGGATCCCCCCCAAACTGCTGAGCCAGCGTCTGGCCTCAAAGCACCCGCCCCAGGGACTGGCCGCACCCCCCCACCCCCTCCCCTGGGCACGCCCGGCTTGGGGTGGCTCCTGCCAGGGCCACCCATGGGTGCCAGAGACCCCGGGGCGCTGCTGGGCTGCCCCATCCCTCCTCCTGGCTGCGGATCCAGGATAACGGGGACCCCCCCCCCACCCCAGATGCTCCTCAGGTGCCTCCCACCAAGTGGCACCTCATGCTGGGGGCCCAGCCAGCACCTCCCCCTACCTGTGAGCACCCCTCGGGCAGGGGACACATTTAAAAAAATAAGTGTGTATTTATAACTGTCTGGAAAATATATACATCTACACTGCACCCCACAGACACCCCCCCCCCCCCACAAGCTTCCTACAGGGGGGCCTGGATCGGTTCCCCACTCCTGGGGGACAGGACAGTCCCTGGGGAGCCCCAGCAGCCACCCCACGGCCTCCTTCCAGCACCGTGCACCCCAGGATGGGTGGCAGGAGGATTGGGGGTGTCCCCCACATTGAGGGGGGGGGGGTGTGTGGGGTAAAGTCCTTGTGCTCGGTAAGCTGGCCACCGGCACGCACGAGCCCGCTGGCAGGTAAAACCCCATCTGCGGGCCCCCCCGCCTCCCCTAGGGCCCCCCTGCTATTCCTGAGCAAAGCTGGAGGAGGGGGACAGGACGGGACAGGGAGGGGGGTGCAGGCTGGGCTGCAGCAGTGTCGGCAGCTTCTCCTGCGGGTCCGGAGCCAAAATGTTTCGACAACATCAACAATAGGTTTAAATAATTCACATTGTGGTAAACTTCATTCAAAAAAAAAAAAAAAAAAAAACAAAAGAGGGAGAGGAAGAAGAAGAGGAGAGCAGTTACAATAGGGATACCATGTGCAAAACTGTAAACCAGGCAGAGGGTTGTAGCTGACGTGTCTCCGGCGAAACCCACCCCGGGACGGTCGCGGGCCGGGGTCGGCACGGTGAGAGGCCCCTCGGAGAGAGTAACTCCATCCTGATCTAGCCCCAAAACCGCTTCCAGAACGACGGTCAGGATCCAGGCACTGCTGCGGGGTCTCTGGAGGGGGGGGAGCCCCCCTCCCCGGCTTGCCCTCAGGAGGAATCGCGGTCCATGCTGCACCCCAGGGCTTCGATGTCGTTGCTGATGTGCGAGATCATTCGGTCCCACTCGTCCTCCTCCGAAGGGACGGACTGGTCGTCCGAGCTGCCGGCAGCGCCGTTGCCGTTGGTGGTGGAATTGGAGGTGGTGCTCAGCGTCCGCCTGTACCTCCCGAAACTGTCTGTGATGATGCCCCGGCCGTCCTTCACCCCGATGGTCTCGAGGAAGTTCTCAAAGTGTTGGCTGTCCTTCTCGGGGATGAAGGGACGAAGACCTGGATCAAGGAAGGAAACTGTTGGCAGCGGGCGACGTTTCGTAGGGCGCAGGCACGTGGGGACGGATTTCCCCGGGGATTTGCTCAGCCCTCTGAAATCCCCCGGGGCTCCCGAGCCTTCCCAGGCACCGAGGCCGGCTGCAACATCACGCCCCAGCTCCCCGAAACGGCGCAGGGCTCGGTGGAGGCGCCCGTTTCAGGGGGGGACAGAGACCACTGGGGTCTCTGGCTCGTGGCCACATCTCACGCTTACACCCCTGAGAACTGCAGCTGCTGCCCACGGAGGACAAAAATCCTGCTAAAGTGGGATTTTCCAAGCTCAAAAGGATCGGCTTCTAAATCCTCACTGAAACATATTGCTCGGCTTTACTGAGCTTACTGCTGTAAGGCCGAGCAGGGTGGCTGCAGGAACATCTGTCCTGTCTCCCTCTGTCCACCCCACCACGGGGCTGGAATCATGGCTGTCACCTCCCGCAAAGCAGGTGGGGTCACTGGGATGCTGCTAATTGTCCTTAGAGAATCCTTAAATCCTCCATCTCACACCGGTCAAAGCCGTGCTCAGCGCTGAGCCCAGCTCTGCCCCGCTGCGACCGCCCAGGCTGGGAACAGCAACTGGGATCTTTTACGGTGACACGCAGCCGATATTGTCACCCTCCCGGCGCAGCGACCTTGCCGTTGCGCCAGCTCTGGTAGGGGCGACGTTTCAAAGCAAGTCGGTTGCGTGCGCACCGCGGAAAGAAAACGCCTTTGTGCTGGCGGATCCCCGGGACAAAGGAAAGAGAAGCGGGCGGGCGGGAGAGCTTGCTGAGAGCTGCCCTGCAGCAGGCTGGGTCCAGCGAGCAAACCCCTGGTGCTTTCAGCTCTGCTTTTAAAAGAGGGTGAAACCTCAAGGCAGCCTTTTCAGCCACAACAGGCATCTCTGTTTTGGTCTTTGCGCTGTTTGAAAGCCCAGCTGAGGCCCTGCCTGCTCCAGGGCCAGAGCAGAGGCACCAGGTCAGGCCCACGTGCTCCTGCCCAACCCTGGGCTCTTGCTACTGATGCTCTTTCAGGTTATTAAAGTCAAAATCAAAGCAGGGAGTTCGAGCAGGAGCCCCCGAGGACCAGAACCCTCGCTCTGGCTACCAGGAGCCACAGAAGAGCCCGGTGTCAGGGCTGGAGGGGGTACCCAGCTCCCTCTGCGGTCAGGAGGGAGAGGTGAGCGTCTCGAGGGGTGACCCAAGCCTCTGAGACAGGGGGGCTGGCGCTAGATGGACCCAGATGCCCTCAACAAAGAGGAGAGATGGACTGAGACGTTGCTTCTTGCTTGGTGACACCCCAAGGTGTCATGTACACCCCCCTCTTTACCCCCTCACACCCCATCAGGCTGCCCACGGGGAAGATCCAGGCACCGGAGATCAGCACCAGGCAGGTCACGAGGGCTCAGGAGCAGACGGACATCGGTCATCCATGCGGAATCCCTGGCAGCTGACACTCACCTAAGAGCAGGAACTTTCTGCTGTCCCCGTAGAGCTGCTTCAAGTTGATGCAGAATTCATGGATCGAAGCCCCGTTGCGATACTCGTGCAGGAGCATTGCGAACTGCTGGATCTCCTGGGAAGAGAGTTTCGTCCGGAGCTGCAGAAGAGAAGCACACTGCCAATGTCACTGGTTTGTTTTTTTTTTTTTTTTTAGGAGGAAGAGACAATGGGAATCCTGGGAACGGCATTTACCAGATGTATTGCTATTTGGTAAGAGCTGCAGTAATGAACCAGCTCATCCCGATGGAAAAGCAGGACAGGCTGGTACAACCCACTACTGAGCTGGCAGCTTTCAAACGGGGACAAACACAGGGACCATGACTCCTGAAGCGATGGCCCTGGCGGGACGTGTCCCAGCGTGGGCCGAGGGGGCAGGAATGCTCCTACAGGAGAAGGATGTGAGCCCATAGTCAGGTCCCACGAGGCCTCCAAGCACACTTTGGATGAAAAGGAGGTTCCTACACTGGCACGGGCTCACGTTCTACACGCCGAGGCAACGAACCCAAATCCCAAGAGCACTCAAACACCCCAAAGGGAAGAAAACCCCCTCCCAAGGACGCCCTACCGTCATCATGTAGTCCTGGAGCAGCTCTGTCGCCGTGGTGCTCAGCTCGCTCTCGCTGACTGTCTTAATGTGGGGAGACTGTTGTGTGGAGAAGGAAGAGGGGGAGTTGTCACCTGCGTCCAAGGTTTCTGGAAAGGAACTGAAATGCAAATGGCTCGTGAGTTCTCCAGAGCTCCTCGGGCATCGCAAAGCTCCTGCAGCACGGAGGACTTGAACTACATCATTTTGGTGACCCACAGACAATGAAGCCCTGCCTCCAACTGCTTTCTCATTTTGGAAGAGAGCAGGGAAAAATCTCAAAACGCCTTATTTTGGTGTTAAATGTGAAATTTTCAAGCACCATCAGCTGATTTTAAACAACCAGTTTGTGTGTTGGGTTTTCAGCCCACGAACCGTTTCAGCGGTCACCAATTCAAGTGGGGGAAAAAGTTCCCAAAAGAAAGGGTTTTGGGTAAAACGTTTCTCCCGATCCCAGCCGGACTTCACCAGGGCAGGCGGGCGAGCGTCGCGTCCCCGCTCTGCTGACGCAGGGGACTGCACGTATGTTGTGTACGTGACCGTCTCTGGAAACCCGTGGCAGCAGAACAATCCCACCACGGGCGCTGCGGAGGCAGGGACCGCAGCTCTGCAAGTGGACAGTAAAAACAGGGCCCGATGTTTCAGCCAGAGTGAGCAGAAGCTTTTCAATCTGCAGAGCGCAGCGGTTCCTGCTTTGGGGGCTTTAAACCTGGCAGCGAGGCTGCACTAATAAGGCCGAGGGCTGAGCGAGCTCAGCCTAGCAGGTTGAACTTACAAAGTGCTTGCTTCCGTTTCGTAAGATTCCTTAACATCCACTTTTGTAGAAGAGTCGTCTGCAAGGAAAACATTCGAGATGTGGCGTTTGAGAGGCAGAAACTCGGAGCTTTCCCCAGCCCCTGAGCTACACAAACATGCTGATCCCTGACTCGGCTTTCACAGCTGGAAGGTGAGAGGCAGCGAGGCCGGGGCTGAGACGGTGCTGAGCGGTGTCAGGGCTGGATACAGACTCCGCAGAGATGCAGAACCACAAAGGGGTGGTTTTATTAAGCGCCTCCATCCAACGTGAAGCAAAGAGTGTGGGGGAAAAGGACGACGGCTCGTGTCCCAGGGCCCAGCAGGCAGGAGGTGGCCCTCATGCCTGTCCAACTCGCACATAACTAAAGCAGAGGGGTGGGGTTTTTTCCCAACACCATGCAGGAGGGAAGGGACCAGGCTGGGCTAGGCTGGCTCTGGCCTCGGAGGGTGGCAGAAAAGAGGTAAGAAACAAGCAACCCGGGAGAGCACGGACTCACCGCTGTGTAAGGACATGTGCCGTGTCGGCGTGGACGCCCCATCGAATATTGCTCTGTCCAAGAAGTCTATCGTGGACTCAGTGTAAACAATCTGGAAGACTTGGCTGAGAAGTGAGCACAGCTCCTCGGCAGTCACCTGGGGAGGGAGCAGAGAAGGGCTGGTGGAAGGCAGAAGGTCCCACAGTGGCCTTTCTCTTCGGCTCCCTACGATGGAAGGGTGTTGTCCTCCCAGGGAGGACAGGGAACCCACGTGTCCAAGATCCCGGACACTGCTCGACCCACAGGGTCTCCAGGGCTGGAGGTGACAAAGCTCGAATCTCCTTAGCTGGAGATTCTCCCCTGGGCTTCTCCTTGGTGCTAGAGGAGATGAACCCCTGAGATATGTCACCCCTCATCACCCTCCCAAACTGCCAGAGAAGCATCCCAGCCCTCTTGAACTGGCCAGACCCAGGCAATAGGAGATGGGATGCTCTGTCGTCAACTCACAGCTATTAATTAGCACCCAGATTTTGTCTTGATGCTCTGTCCTACTCAGTTCAGCTCCCTGGGATTTTGACTACATAACCTACATCCCAAATAGGTGCAGGCACCCCAGAGAGGGTTAGAGCTGAAAACAAGGTGAGCAAAGCTCCACCCGGCAGGGTTCCTGCTCTAGAAGTAGGAGCACACAGGCAGAGATCGGAATCTTCGGATACTGGATGAAACAAATTTCCAGGTCAGCATCAGGAAAATGCCCCAGTTAGCAAAATCCTATTGTGGGAGAGATTCAGTTGTCTTCACAGATTTCCTGCTGCTGGAGAAAGCTCTGGGCAGCAGGCATCACCACCAAGGGAAAATCATCTTCTGATACCCTCTTGTGCCTGAATCAGGTCCCAGGGCTGGGGCAGGGACCAGGTTTTCTCCTCTGGGTAGCACCTCGTGCACCAGCAAAGCCCAGCCCACACCCTGCAGTTTTAAAACAGCCTCTGTGTGTCACACAAGGTCTGGCCAGGTACCCATCTGGTCACGTAACAGAGGGGACATTTGGTGAGAGCAGGATGAGGCCACCCTGGGGCTCATGGCTCTCCACTGTCAATCCCAGAAGTTGTGGTTACCCTGTCTAAGAGCCTGAAAACCTCCCAGCAATCCCAGTCCCAGCATCGTCACAATCAGGAGAGTGACTCTGGAGGCAACCCCAGTGTGGGACAGAGTTTTAATGGAGTGTTTTGAGTCTTACTTTGTTCTCTGTAGCCAGGACCACCAAGCAACAAGCTTCGACAGGAACCACCCCGCTCTCAGACAGCGAGCCCGAAGTAAGCGCTTTGGAGCTTTCGGCACAGAGACTCTGGCTTGGGGAGATCCCGGGGTCCTGAGCTGAGAAAGAGAGAAATCGTGATGGAAAGGTCGACGTAGGGAGAGAACAGAGTCCTCGTGCGGCGAGAGCTGTGCTCCGAGCAGGCTGCCTGTGGGCAGAGCAAAGGCCCCAGAGCAGAAAAGCAGAGGAGCCCACAGCTGGGAGAAAATGCCAGGAAATCCACCCAAATGCCGCCCAGGGCCAAAGTCTTTGAATGAAAAGCTTATCATTTAGAGCTGGTTTCTGACAACTCTGTAAATCGCCGGCTTCGTTTCCATGGCTTAGCCAGTCTCAGAAATCCATCAGCAGAATTACAGCCTTCTAAATCACTTACTCATTTATTCTATAGACTGTCCTTTGCTGTCACAGGGTTTATAATCCGATAAGTCTCTGTCATTACATCTTCTAAGTAGCTCAGTGTTCCCCAAATGCTCCAGCCCACACCCACGCAGGTTTGACACGCGCAGAGCTGCTGGGGACAGATTCGAGGCCCTCTCCAGGTGTTACAAGACGTGAGGTGTGTCAGAAATGGGGGGTATCACCCCAGTTATCCAACATTTAGACATCCAACATCATGATGAAATCCTCCCAACGACCTGCACAAGGGTTGCGAAGAGATGGGCAGGGCCTGGAGGAGCTGCCTCTACCTGCTCTCCTTGCTGACACCCACAGAGGGGAGAGGGATGGGCAATGCAGAATAAACTGCTGCACTTTTCTGAGAGTCAGTAAATGACAGCTCTCGGCTGGGGTCTGGCAGTTGCTGGAGCACGGGCTGTGGGAGGGATTTCTAAGCTGTACGTGAGCTTGAACTTCATCTCTGGACACAAGCCAGCCCAGCTCCAACGTCCTTCATCTCTCCCAGCAGCTCGCTCTTCTGCGAGTCGTAGCGGTGTCGGGAGACACACGAACCCCCACTCCTTCCTCTGCCCCCACTGGAAAAGGATGGACTGAAACAACTCAAGGCAGGAGACTAGATATAAAGAAGAAATTTTTTTATGATGAAGGTAGAACAGGTTGCCCAGAGAGGTGGTAGATGCTCCCTCCCTAGAAACATTCAAGGCCAGGTTGGACGGGGCTCTGAGCAACCTGATCCAGGTGAAGATGGCCCTGCTCATGGTAGGGGGGTTGGACTAGATGATCTTTAAGGTCCCTTCCAACATAAACCATTCCAGGATTCTGTGAAGGACACCACTTGTTTTGCTCTGTTCTCATCCACCATCGCCTTTGTCCTGTTCCTGGTCAGGCCGGCTGCTGTCCTACACAAGGACACTCCTGGCTCTGCCCCACAGCCCCAAAACACACGGCAACCCCGAAACACAAGGCTAAGGCCGGCCCGTGCTGGCCACAACCTACCTGTTTTCAGCACGACCAAGTGAGCGGAGTCATCTCGGATGTAGGAAACGGACGCGATGTCATGGATGGGGACCCTGAGGATGAGATCTTCTCCATCCCGCCACACCAGCTTGATGTTGTAGGCAGAGAGGCTGATGACAGCATCGTGTTCTTGGGTCAGCTGCCCCGGGAGCTGGTGCGCTCTCTAAAATAAACACATTTACATGGATTTGCTGAACTGTTTCCCCTTTGGTAACGGTCTGGTAATGGGCTTCCCTCCCATGTTTGTAACACCAGGATGGAGGACACCAGTTAGACCAGGACCCAGCCCGGAGGAAGCTCCACAAGTCTTTTTTTTTTTTTTTTTTCCCACGCTGCATGTTAGATAGAGACAACGCAGAGCGGGTCACTCAACAGGCTGAGCGCTCACCTTTGCATTATCGATCAAATGCAGGATTTCCGTGCGGCTGGAGGGATTCAGGTACCCTGGGATGGAGGTGAGTTGACCTAAATACTGGAAAAGAAGAGCCAAACCATTACTACAGCACCATCAACACAGAGCAAAGGGCTGGTGCCCCAAGCCCCCATTTAGAAGCTGCTAAATACACCTACGTATGGAAGATCTCTTGTGCTTTTAAGTTATCCTCATGCTATATACAGTTATATACAAGCCTCAGATGTTACCTTCACTTCTTTCTCGATGTAGTCATTCAGCAGCACGTCTGGTTCGACGCGGTCAGGCAGGGACACCACCACCGTATGTAGAGGCCGTCTCTCCGTAACCTTCTCCTGGGCTTTTTTATCCCGACCTTTTTCACCCTTCAGGAAGACTCGTTTGAAAGGAGACACTATTCCAGGCTGAGGAGAGAAAGGGAAACGTCGTGGTGTTGGGGTTAAGGGCGTTTTCTGCACCAAAAAGGGGAGCGCCCACTGCCCGGTGCTCCTTCAGCCCGTACGTCTGCACTCACAGCCTGGTTTTACCAGCCCCGACCACCGCACAGACAGGCTGGTTTTAGAGCTACAAATCCACAAGTGCATCATCATCCACCGAAAACCCCTTTCCCATGACACGTCGCAAGAATACAAGTGCTGATAAGTGCCCGCTACCAAAATGGGATGTTTTTCCCCCAAAGTCACGATGTCCAACCTGTCAGTTAAGAACAAATACTAACGTACATCCAGATGAAGAGCTGTAAGAGCAAGCAAGACACGGCCACATGCAAAACTGGCAGGCTTCCTCCTCGCTTTGGCATAATTTTGTATTTCACTCAAGCATTTGCAGCGAGCAACTTGGCAAAGGATAGCAAAAGGAAAAGGCAGAGATGCTGCAAACTTGGCCGAGGTCTCCAGGGAGACCCACAAAGGCAAATACACGACCCAGGAAACAGCCTCCCCTGGGAAAAAAACAGGTCTTCACGGGTCCCAAACCCTTGAGGGCTGGGTTTGGTAAAAAACTGGGAGGCAACACAAGTCCAGACAGCAGCAGCGTGCACACACGGGCTCCCAGCTATAGAGGGAGCATCACCACCGTCCTACCACGGCACCGGAACGCCGCGAGGGAGCCGACCTGTGGTAGATCCCCACCAAGCTCCACACCAGCCTGCCCGATGGCTAAAAACTGGGAGCGTGCGTGGACTTCTCTAACTCCAAGTTTCCCAGTCCAAATGGATGTTTTGAAGGGGGAGATGCAATGCTCGGGATTCACAGCGGCGTTAAATGTCAGTCCGGAGGGGGAAGGCAGAGCTCCTCGGTGGCCTCGCCGGCTCCGATGCCTCAGGTGTGCTCGGCTCCGGCTGTCCCATCCCACAGCAGTGATGGTCTCTGCTTCCCACTCCTCAGGGCAACCCCACTTTGGCTTTCCTGATCCTCACAGGCAAGAAAAAGGACTCTATGATCTGCAGAGGCAGAAAAGATGCTTCAAAAGGTGAATTAATTAGATATAAACCAAGTGCTCCTGCTCAGAAAAGCGTAGAGCAACCTCAAAGAGCAGCAGGCTCCAGCAAATTGAGCTCATCTCTTCCTGCTGCCCAGCGCAGGACCTTGCCTTGGAAACCACCGTCAAGAAGAACTATTGCAGATCCTTCACCTAAACTGCTTGAGCCTTGCTGTAGTACATTCTATTCGGTGGGGGACTGTCACCCCCATGTCACCGACTGCCAGCAGTGCCGCTCCTTGCACAGCAGCGTGTTCGGGTGCACGCGTGGGACCTGCTCCCATCAGGCAGCTTCAGCCTCTCCTGCTGCTTTTTTCAATGTAGGCAAGCGTGAAAGATCTACAGGAGCAAGAGAGATCAAAGCCAGACTGAAATAAATTGTTGTACTAGGACAAGAAAGTGGGCTGGAAAAGCTCCTGGTTGAATCATAGAACACCATGTTGGAAGGGACCTCAAGGATCATCTGGTCCAACCTTTCTTGGCAAAAGCACAGTGGCCCAGCCCCCTGTCCAGCTGAACCTTAAAAGTGTCCAGTGTTGGGGAATCCACCACTTCCCTGGGGAGATTATTCCAGTAGCTGGTTGTTCTCATGATGAAAAATTTTCTGTGTCCAGCGGAACGTCCCCAGGAGTAACTTGTACCCACTGCCCCTCATGTTTTCCACGGGACTCCTTATAAAAAGGCAGTCTCCATCTGCTTTGTAGCCACCCTTTAAATACTGAACATGGAGATAAGGTCTCCCTAAGCCTTCTCTTCTCAAGGCTGGACAAACCCAGATGTCTCAGCCTTTCCTCACATGGCAGGCTGCCTGGTCCCTCAATCATCTCTGTGGCCCTCCTCTGGGCTCTCTCCAACTTTTTTTGCACAGCAGGGACTAGAACTGAACACAATATTCCAGGTGTGGCCTGACAAGCACTGAGTAGAGTAGGACGATGACTTCTTTATCTCTGTGGGCAATGCCCTCTATACAACCCAGCATCCCGTTGGCTTTCTTTGCCACAGCAGCACACTGTTCACTCATGTTGAGCTGGTTGTTCCCCAGGACTCCCAGGTCCCTTTCCACAGAGCCGCTCCCCAGCTGGGTAGATCCCAGCCTGTGCTGCACTCCTGGATGATGTTTTCCCAGGTGCCAGACCTTTGTCCTTGCTGAACGTCAGAAGGTTCTTGTCAGCCCACTCTTCCAACCTGCCCAGGCCTTCCTACAGGGTGGCTCTCCCTTCCCAGTGTCCACTTCCCCGCCCAGTTTGGTACTGTCAGCAAACTTCATCAGGGGACACTTGATCCCATCATCCAGATCACTTATGAAGAGATTAAACAGCACTGAGCCCAGTATTGATCCCTGGGGGACCCCACTTGTGACAGGAATAGTATTTCCCAGCTCCCAGAATGAGTCAGGCACCACAAGGACATTGGGGACAGTCCAGCCTTGAAAAACGTCCCTTGGACCAGGGAGATAAAAATAAAAGAGAGTTTATAGGACAAAAAGGGACAGAAAACACAGCTACACAATGCTGGCCTCGTGAAACAGCTCTGCCTTTGCAGCAGCAGGACCAGCACGGCCAAGCACTGCAGATTTTAGGGACGGTGTCGCTCCCTTCAGCTCGGCTCCCGAAATGGAGCATCACCCCGTGCTGCGCAACCCAGGAGGTGGGACCATTCCTGGTTCCAGACAGAAGAAAATCCTGAACGCAACAGGTCTGTTTGCTAAGATGGGAGTGTGGGACTCGACTCCAGCTCTGGCACCCCAACTACGAGGGTGTCCAACCCCAAACCTCGGCTGCCGGTGTGTAAAGCTGCCATCCCACCAGCAACTTTTAGGATTCAAAGCAGAGAGATGCAGAAATCTGGCACCGGCGTCAGGGTTGTACCGCAACGGTTCCCCAGACACTTCCCCCTCCACCAGCCGGGGTCTGGCAGCTCCATCTCGCTTACACTTCCTTGTGCTGAGGCTGCTGGATCTGGCCCAATCCGTATGGAGCAAACCTGAAGAAACTCCCGCTTGCCCCTTGAGGACGCAGGCAGCCCACGAGCCCTGAAGGAGGATTTGGGGAGCCCAGATCCAAGGCGGAGGCATCACGCGGCGTGACGCAACGTGAAACAACAGCTTCTGCATTTCTGGGAACTGATATAAAACCGGCACCTACCTCGTTCTCCATTGAAGTGCCCGGCTACGGAGAGCAGAGCCAAACCGTGCCGGCGCGGAGCCTTTGGTGGCTCACGGAAAGCACCTCCCGTGGGGGGAGAGGAGCTGCTACCCTCGCCTCAGGGGCTTCCGAAGCGCGTGGCCTGTGCCGAAGGGCTGGCAAACCCGTGAGCTTTCATTCGCGGCCAGGAAGTGCAATAACCACAGTTTCCTTCTGTTCTGCGCAGCAACAGCGACAAAATAAAATTGTTGGTTAAGAATCAGCAAGGTTTGGCAGCAACGGGGCCGGGCGCGAGGCGAGGTGAGGCGCAGAAGCCCATTTTGCAAAGCTCGATCCCATGCCTGGCTCGTGGCCATGAGGTCCCACCTCCTGCACCCCTAAACCCCTGGAAACTCCCCGACAGCCTTTGCCACTACAGCCTGGACTTGCACCCAGCATATGGAAATATCCCCATCCCACGGGAGATTTTAACCCTGGCTTCTCCTCTGAGTTTCAGAGCTATTTTGTTCTCCAACATCTACTGAGACCAAGGGCTGAAAAACTTTTTCAGGGCCTGTATTTCAAGTCCTTAAGTCTCATGTTTGAAAAAGCAAAGCTTGGGAATGAGGTTAAGAGCTCCCTGCCTGAGTCACAGCCTCCCAGGAGGCACTTTGGGAGAGCACAAAGTGTTCAAGCGAGCCTTGCTGGGCTCAAACGTGAGCTCAAGACTCAGGCTCAGAGGCTTAACAAAAACAAGTTGCTAATTTCACAGATGGAGAATCAAATTAAAAAGGCAAAGGTGGTGATTTCCCTGATGAAATCCACCCATTGAGCAGAGACAAGAAGGTCGGCTGGAGAAAAAGCACCTGAAGACCTGCCGGGCTGCCAGCCACCCGCAGCCCCTCGGCGCTTGCACCGAGCGGATTCCCACCTTAGGACACAAGCAAACCCCTCCAGCACGCTGCCTAGTTAGTAGGTCTGGGGAGAGGAGGATCCCCTTTCTCCTTAAAACCCATAAAATAGAAGCTTGTTTTCTTTTTTCCCCGCTCTTTACCCACAACTGCAATCCCTGAAGGTGATTTCCCAGCCCACCTGCCTGCAGGTCTCTCTTACACCTTGAAGTCAGGAGGTTACATGAACATCTTGTTGGATTTGGCATTTTGTGGAGAGCTGCAGCTCCCAACAGAGGACACAGACCAACGCAGTCACTCCTCTGGGCCTCCTGCTGCTGATGGCTCCCAAATTCAGGAGGAAAACAGTCATTTTATCCACTTAATGAAGCATTTGAGACTTGACTAATTGAGAGAGAGCATCTCACGGCTGGGTTTAGCCCGCCAGGCCAGTCTGACAGGGAAAGGCACTCCATCGGGCAGGGGAGGGGGCTCTGTGAATGGCAGAGGGGCTTTGGTTGGGCATTTTGGGGAGACCCAGCTCACCCAATGTACGTTCACATATGTGTGAATACGGAACGCTGGCAAGGAACCAGGGTGAAGAGTGCCCCACTAGCGTCCCCCAAAAACCCACCAGGGCACATGGCTCTGGTGAGTACCAAGGACCAGCTACCACCAGGCTCCAGGGACACTCCTGGCCATGGCCAGCCCCTCCTCAGATTTAGTGGCCCAGGTGCAAGAGGTCCCCTTGGCCACATCACCTGCTCCTGCTCCAGGAGCTGCAAAGTCAATGGAAACAGGACAAACCCTCAGGAAAAAGCCCAGACTTAAGCCCCCAGCCTAGGTTGGACACAGCCACGAGCCATCAGGAGAGAGATGGAAACACAGCACAGTCCAGAGAACCCCTCATCATCCCAAGCTTCCCTCTGTGTCGGGATGATTCGTCCCTCTGATGCCTTTTCTCCTGTCCGGGGCCAATAAAATGCATTAACGGGAGTTTCACCAACCCCACTGGCTACGTCAGGACTTGCCTGCAACTATCCACCTCTCAGGCCACCGGTGAGGTGTGAGGTGGCAGAGATGACTCCCTGCAAGGGCTGGTGCCACTTGCAGCAGCAAAACCTGGTGCCGTCCTGCTCTGCAGAAAGCCCAGGGTGCAGGACAGGCCAGGGGAGGTTGTTAAGCCAGTACTAATCTCAGGGAAGCCAGCCTGACCCCTCATCAAACCTTCAAGAGGCTGTTTGAGCAGGAGGCTCCATGTTCTCCTCCCCTCGAAAGCTCTTGAGGTGACTGGGGCTGGGAGGAGTTAAATCAAAGGAGTTTGCAACCTCATTAAGACCACACGCTGGCAGCTCTCCACGCTCCCCCCGCATCTCACAACACCGAGACTTCAAAAAATTACTTTATTTGGTGCCTTACATAAGCAGCCCCCAGCAAGACTGGGGCTCTCGCAGTGTAAGCACAGCAGGCCCCGGTCACATTAGAGGTAGGATGACCTTCCCTGTGCTGCTGGGAATAAAAAAAAAAAAAAAAAAAAAAAAAAATCAGAGTCCCCTGGATCATGAGCAGCACCCACTTCATCAGGGTTTGCTCACCCCTCCCCTGCAAGCCCTGGCCAGCAGCACATCCTGTACGCAGCTCCCACTTGGGTCTCAGAAATCCCAAGAAAGCCATTTTTGGGAAAAGGGAGGATTTACACTTCATCTAGATCCTTATTATTGCAGCTGGAGCATTTGGAAAATTCCTGGGAGGGGGTTTGTTGCTGGAGGCTGGCAGCCCTTCTTCCTTCACCTTCTACCAGGGGGTGGTGGCAAAGCCAGGAATTAAACCCTAATCGACTCAACACCAGACCACAGTGCAGACCAAGACCTTCTCCCATGCCTCAGAAGATCCTGGAAACCACATCTCTGGGACTGAGTGCAGGCAGGAGGTGCCAACCAGCTTTCACGCTGTTGAGCAACACCACGGCACAGGGGCTGCATTTCACAGGGGATGAAGCTGGTACTAGTGTAGTGCTTGTCAGCCACCGGTGCTGGAGTCTGGGCTGCTTTTACACGGGGACACACTGCTTGTATCCATCCAAAAGTCAATGAGGTTCCTGGACAGCCCCTTTAAATACGTTCAACCCTTTGAGCTGAACACAAAGGAGAAAGAGCATCCCTCCTGTTCGCAGGAGAAACGGCTTCTTAATCCCCTCGAGTGGATTATCTCAAATGCAAATTTGTAAGGCTAATTCTCCCCCAGCACATCTGTGTGGAGATTAAGGGAACCTGAGCTCTAACTGGCCACCCAGGGCTGCTGCTGGCCAGCATGCTTCGCGTCCCCAGGGACAGCCCGCCTCCCAAATCCAGTTATCCTGTTCCTAAAGGGACACAGGGCATGCTGGCTTCGGGCAAAGCCAGAGTGCTCCCCCAGAGAGCTGCCAGCAGCATCCCAGGAAACAGGCTCTGCTTCCGAGAGGATCAGAAAGCCAACCTCGAGCGTACGGATCCCGCGAAGGCTGCGCTTAGTGGAGGAAGCATCTGCACAAAGGGAGCACGTGATACAGCAGTGGGTGAAATAATTAACCAAGCCCCAAGGGGTCTGGGTCAGGTTATTGCCAGCAGAGGAAATGAAGAAAAGGAGCACAGCGGCATGTGTGGAAGGACAAGAAGTCACAGGAGGTGCCTGTAATAATGAAATGTGAAACCAAGCAAGAAAAAACACATTCAGCATGTTTAGGGAAGACTTGGCTGTTAAAAAAATAAACTCCAACCAGCCTCCATCGTGGCAACGCCACAAAAACACCAGGTCTGTAGGTCCAGCTTTGCCTGCACAGAGCTTGAGCCCAGGCCAGGCTCCGCAGCACCAGCCACCGCACTCCAGGAGCCGAGGGTGACGAGAACGCCTGGGAATGACAACCTGGGAAAGCCAGACGCGCGACGAGCCTGTACTGAGTATCCTTAAAGTAAAGCTGCAAGTGCACAGCCCTGCCAAAAGAAGGGTTTATTATTTACATTTCTTTGCTCCACAGAGAAGCGCTGCAATGCAAGCGGGACTGGCGGGGGGGGCTGGTTCAGGGCTGAGCCCCCAGGGAAACCCAGGCAGAAAGCAGAAAATAGCCTGGTTTTACACCAACCTTGCATTTGCCGTTCCTTCACGCCACCTCAACACAAACACAAAGCTGCAAGTCGCCACAGGTACATCCTGATGCCGAGCGGAGGTTTATTTCCAAATGACTTCCTATTCCTCAGCCTCTTGGCAGAAGGAAGCTGTAACAGCCTTGTTTTGCTCTGCCTGACCGAGCCAGGTCCCCGTCCAGGTGGTGAATTACTCAGGGGTTCTCTCCAGCCCTTCAGAGCAACGCCAAGTTGCTCAGGCAATAAAACACCAGCTCCCCTCCTGATCTGGCGGTGATGGGGTTACAGCAGCAGCTTCTGAAAAAACATTTTAAACCAGCAAATGCCCCCCTGGTGCCTGGGGACCTGGCTAGAGCCCTTTCACAGCCCATAGCTGCTGCCTTTTCCTGCCCCTCCATCCTTCACACCAGGTTTGTATGGCCACGTTTAGGGGCAGAGACTTGGCCAGGAGTACCGGGGGGAAGCTGGGGCGGGGGGGGGGCATGGTCAGGGCCATGTTCAGTCCAAGGATGGAGAACCTGTGGCCTCCAGGGCAGCCTGTCCAGCATTTGACTATCCTCATGCTGAAGTTTATGATGTTTGAACACAAGTCCGTGTGTTTCAGTTGTCCTGACAGTGGAAAGAGCCCACACCTTCCTCCTTTTCTTCACTCCCACCATGAAGCATTTATACTCATTAATAAGATCCCCTTGAGCCCTCTCCAGGCTGAACAGTCCCAGCTCTCTCAGCCTTTCCTCATACAAAAGATGCTCCAGGCCCTTCACCCTTTGCTGGACTCACTCCAGTACATCCCCATCTCTTGTACTGGAAGCCCAGTACTCCAGGGGATCACCTCCTGGCTGGTGGCCATCCCTGCCACCGAGGATGTGTTCCTGCCTCACGCTCACCTTGGTGCCCACCAAGACCTTCTCTGGTCCTGGACTAGAACAAAGCAAAAGGACACAACCAAGTACCAGGAACAGCTATGGGCACTGAAGTAGATGTGACTTCTTCTAGATCCCGTCCCTGGAATTAGGTTTACTTTGACTTGGGCAGTAGTCAAGCTCTTCCCCACCTACGTATTTGGACTTGCAGGGGGATGGTCAAGGAGATTGCTCCTGCCCTTGCTGTGCAGAGAACTGAGCCGCTCAGGACGCCACCCTCAACTGTCTTCTACAACCCAAACAATCTGGGCACAACCCAAAACCCATGCTCCGCAAGCAGCTCCACAATGCATGCAACAGAGCCAAGCAGTTTCTCAGTTGTGTTTGAGTCACCCTGGGTTTCTGAGCAGGGATGCAAGGCTGGACAAACGTCATTTGGTGCTGACATGCTTTCAGGAAGATGGGATGGTCCCCACCACCCCAAAAGCATCACTTAGACCCCACCACTGCACATGGAGAGCTCAGCAACTCCGCAGGAAGCACAGAGCTGGCTTGGAAACCCCCTCGAAGTTCCATGCGGTATCTGGACTGAAGACCACCCATGGGCCACATTCCCATTACACACCCCTTACTGCTTCCTCCTCATCCTGTTGCTGGGTTCAGAGCATCAACACCGCAGCGCACTGGCCAGCAACATCTTCCCAAAGGCCTTTTATTCCACTTTCCTCCCATTTTTGTCAACAGGAAGCATGTGATAAAGTGGTTAACTGGGGTTGGGGACTTATTCACATGGGAGGTGCAGCTAGATGAGGGTGTGTTGACATTCAGCTTGAGGAACTCCAGACAGGGCAGCTCCAGGTTCTTGGCACGCCGACATGGCTGCAGAAGAGCTGCTCTCCTCCCCACAAAGATATCTGGATGCTAAAACATTCAATCAAACCATTATTCAAGGGATTCCTTTTTGAAGGCAAGAGCTAAGAACGGCTTCAGCTTTTTATCAGCTTTAGCATAACGCTACAGCGAGGATTTAAGAGGGGGGGCTCTGGATAATGACGCCAGGCATGGAGTCAAAAATTAATCAAGATGAAAGCTGCGGGCAGGCTGCCAAGGCTGTGAGCAGGAGGCCAGGCATTGCAGGGCAGGATGCCACTCTCTGCTAGCTCCTGTCCCTCTGCAAAGCCACGGCTATTGCCATAGACCCTTCCCCTTCGGCACCAGGAGGGTGTTGAAGCCAGATCTGCACCGCCTGCACCCCAATATGGCACATGGACACTGCAAAGAGTCCTTGGCTTCGTCTCACCGTGCAGAGCTCCACTGATGTCTGCCAGGATGAGGTTGTTGGAGAAAGGGACCTTCGAAGTGCATCCAGCAGCAGGCTGGCCAGAACGGCGTTTTGAAATGCATCTGCATCAGCCCAGCTTTGCATGTGGAGGGAGAAACAACATCCAGAAGGTTCCTCTGGTGATGTGCAAAGCGAGCAGAGCACATCCCATCCTCGGGGTGTCATCCAGGCAGCAAAGTGCCCATGGCTGCTGCAGACTTCAGCCTCATGGGTGAGGGCCTACCTGGGCCTGAAGCTGACAGTGAAGAACATCTAAGCCAGGAGGATGCCAAGGATCACCTGGGGACCTGCAGCTATTCCTACGTCTTGCTGAAGAGTCATCTTAGACAACTCTGCTCCTGGGACTGGCAGAGCCAACCATGCTCAGCTTTGCGTGAGGCTGCATCTCAGCTTCACGTGGCTTCTCCAGCACAAGCCCGGCATGGTGACCACCAGAAAGGGTGGCTGTAGCGGCATCCCCTGCTCTCCCTGAGGAGCTGAACGTCTGAGACGACAGGGGTCAGGACTTCTCCTGAAGGATAAAGCTCGATTCCTTCGACAAGGAGGCTACAGAGCTCTTGCAGCGTTGCCCGTGGAGCAGATAACGTGTAACTTTTGCATTTTAGCGCCAGCTATAAATAGCTTTGTGCTCACCAGGGCATGAAGGGTTTTGGTCGTGGTCCCTGTCCCTCCTCACCCCACCCTGCAGGAGGTTTTCCAGCTCCATTTGTTAGTCATCTGTCCCCCTTCTAAGTCAGGCCACTTTCCTCTGACCCAGCCAGCACATGGATCTTCTCAGAGACCATTCTGACCAGCTTGCAGGGAAGCCTCCAGAGGAGATCCTGCCACCCTGCCCAGCAGTTTTCTGGAGCGACAGCTGCTTCAGGTCCTCACGTGGCTCCACAAAACCCAGCTTTATCTCCCCTGGGCTGAATCAGAGACAGGAGCAAGGGGTCCCTGCTGGCCCCAGGACCTTTCACTCCTCCCCAGCTCCAAGCAGGCTGATGCAGAGCTGACATTCACTGGTGGGATCAGTGAAATAAATGAAAAATCTGTATTTCAGTCAAACACTGTATTTGATTTCAAAGCCGCTCCTTCAAAGAAACATGTTATTAAATCCAAGTAATGTAGAGACACAATTTTCCTAAAAAGAGTGAGCTGGCACCCAAGTCAGTCTTAAAAAACCCCAAACAATGCAGCAGCTCAAGACTAAAGGCAACAGTTGCACAAAATCCACTTCCAAAACAAGGCTCAGCTCCGTGTTTTCACATTTCAGACCACCTTGCCAGCTAAGCCGGGCTCCAGGCGCCCTGACAGGATTTTCCTCTAAGACAAGAGGAAAGCAATTTTCCCTGGCTATTTTTAGGAGAGCCTTGTTCCTCCTCCCAAAGAGACTTCTACCGCCCGGCTCAACCCTCCACCCACAGTTTTCATCTCCGGGTGCGCGGCCGAGCCAGGCTGAGCTGATGCATCTGGAGCAAGAGGCTGGAGGCAGAGACACGCAGGGCGCTCACGCTGACCTCGCTTAGCAGTTTGCTGAGGATCCTTCCTAAGCTAGGCTTTAGCCCAGGCTGTTCTGTATCACAGCATGAGCAGCTCATGATATCATGAAATAACAGCTCATGGGCTTGACTTAATCTCTTGCTGCCTCCTTTCCTGATTTCAGGAATCCATGTCTGCAGGACTGGACAGAGCTTAAATTCTAGGCTTAATTTAAGCCCTGCAAACAAGAGATAAGAAATTGACACCTTCTTGCCCAGGCGATCCAGACCCGGCACATCCTCACTGCCTCTCCCCTCTGACATAGGTTGATCTTGAGGGGTCTTAGTGGTGGGAAGCAGCCTTCTACCAGCAGCACCTAGAAAGAGCTGGCCAGAGGAGGGTCTTCACGGGGCACAGCGTCAGTATCAGCTACACCTTTCACCTTTAGCATTTGCTGATATTTGTGGGAGAAAAGGGTGGCAAGATCAGCTTATTTGCAGCCTTATCGGCACAAGGAGCAGGTTTTGGAGGAAGAGTTACTGTTTTTCAACAGTTTCCATAAGGTCCTGTCAAAATTCAGAGATCTGCTGTGTTGTATTTCCAGCAGATGTCTGGGAAGTCAAAGTCTCCCACAAGAACAAGCGATCGTGAGAGTTCTCCTAAGTGCCTATAGAATATTTCATCCCCCTCTCTGTCCTGGGTGGGTGGCCTATAGTAGACTCCCACTACAACATCCACCCTGTTGGCCTTCCCCCTGATTCTAACGCAAAGACACTCCCCCCTGTCTTCACTACACTTGTACTCAAAGCAATCACAACAGTCCCTAACATACAGTGCCACCGCACCACCTCTCCTTCCTTGTCTGTCCCTCCTAAAGAGCTTGTAGCCATCAGTTGATGCAGTCCAGTCATGGGAGAAATCCCACCATGTTTCTGTAATAGCCACGACATCATAATTCTCCTGGCTGGCATCACCCCAGGACCCATGAGCGCCACACAGGTTTGCAGTCCGTGGGCCTTCCCAGAGCACCGCCGCTACTCACGGTCCTTCGTCCACGTAGACAACTCTTCAGATCCATCAGCATCAGTCAACGCTTCGGTACAACCATCCCCCTGAGACCACATGTGTCATCCCACTTCCTAGTGTTCCCAGACAGTTGCAGAGATGATTTTAAGGAGGGGAAGACCACAATCCCCAGTCCAACTGCCTCTTCAAACCTTGGAAGCAGATGTGAAAGGCCACTCGTGCAGCAGGGTCCGGGAGGTAGATGGGCACCATGGGGAGGTCAGGGCACAGACACAGTCACCAGGCAGCCACAGATAAGGTGAAGTTCTAGCTTACTGGTGGTTTTCCTTTGAAGTCTCTTCCCAGTTGTAGGCCACCCAAGACCCCAGTAAGTCAGATAGCTTTGGTTCCACAGATGCCGAGGAAAGCATCCAAGAAGTTTTTGGCCTAAAAACAGACCATGCAGCCTTTTGGCATCTTCTACAGACAGCCAAGGCAGTGGATTCACCTTACAAGAGTCTGCAGCGCAGGTGAACACAAAAGCAAGGTTTAGGGGAAGGAGGACATCTCCCACCACCAAGGAAAGAAGCTTTGGGAGTGAGGATCAGAGGACTGAAGGGTTTGGGCAGGACAGTCAAACTTGTATGGCAGCAAACCAACACAGAAAGCCTGCAGAGGTCTGTCACGAGCTACGCCAGCAAAGTACACTCTTGTTACAGCAGCTAGAAGCAGGTCACCTGATTATCCCAAAGCTCAAGAGCGTTTGACACAAGGCTTTAGTCTTGCACAGCCTACAAAAGCCACCCAACTCCTCACTGAGGTAACTAAAAGACTGCTCAGCCTCAATGCAGTGCACAAACCGAGCATTTGGTAACACCGACTGCTCCAAGCCCAAAGACCCAGGAGCCAGGGGAGGGAAGGAAGCAGCGGCCACGGGGATGTCTAAGTTCCCTTGTGCCCAACCAAGCTGGAGGCCCATCCTCCAGCACAGCCACATTAGCTCCAGCTTTCAGAAGGTTATTCCCATTCTTTGCATACTTGAAAGAGGAAAGGTGAAACACCCAGACCTGCAATCGTGAAGTTTATGGCTGGCTGCTGAGAGGATCACTTCACTGGGAAACATGCTTTGCATTGACTTGGCATAGACATAAACTGCCAGGCAGGTTTTAGTCTAGACTGTCAGATAAAGGATCTGAGGAGGTTTCTGGCAGTAGGAAATAAGCTCTGGTTTGTTTTAGCATGTTTTCTGGGATGTGTCACTACTAATTTTTGTCAGTCCAAGGAGCCAAAATCCCTGCATTAAGAATGACATTTGCAGCTTATGCACCTTCAAGTCCTTTCCCCCCCCTCAGGACACAGACTGCACATCGTGCTGGGGGCACAAAGGGACCTCCTCCTCCTCCTCCCATAAAAACAAAAGGATGCGAAGCAGCACCTGCTCCTTCAGGACTCCTTAGAGGAAAGGTGGTTTGCAATACCCACGCAGCAAAAGCCCCCTCTGCAATCAGACACCACCTTTGCCCAACTGCTCATCCAGGCGCGTACCAGGCCGGTGGCCAGGGAGCCGGCTGTGGGAGAAGATTCCTGAGCTGCCTTTCCCCATCAGAGCCACCCAGGGAAACCCACAGAGGTGCCCAGCGTACCATCGTGTCAAGCTGTGCAGCTAAAGGGCAGGGCGTTAAGCCCTGCGTATCTCCAGCAGAAGCTATCCAAAGATTGTTAATTTGGGCAGCCCACTCAAGTTCTCCAGATGACTGCTCAGGGTAGCTGTCCCTCTAGTCCCACTGAGGACACAGGGATGTCCCTGGAGAGCCTCAGCACGCCCAAACCCAAGAGCACGCTGAGTATGATGTATGTATGATTTACAGCACAGAGGAGAATCGAGGAGTCTAGCACGGGGTGACTTGGGTTTGGGCCCACACAGCTCAACGATGACTTCCCAAGATATTTTAAGGCACCCTAGAACTACCTCCTCCCAAACCCAGTCTCCCCCTGCACACAAAGATCTCTTAACCACTGTTTTCTATGACTGAAGCCAGCTGAAGATGCAGTAGCACTGGTTTTCCTGCTCTAATCAGGCACCAGTCCTGCAAGGAACATCTCCTGAGGTGCCATCCAGCTCCCCGAGGGCAAGCTGCTTCCTAAATCCAGCCCTGCTCCAGCTTCAAGGACAACTCCAGCTTTATTTAAACTCTTCCAAAAGGCAGCTTGCAGCCTGTCTAGACCCACAGCTCATCTACCTCGGATGGAAACAAGCATCATTCAGACAGGTTGCATTTTTTCCAGCAGTAAACAACAAAAAGTTTTTACTCACAGGGAGGCACCTCAGCCTTTTTTTCCTTTCATGCCAGAAATCCAGGACTGTGTGGCATCTTTGAAGAGGACTTGGCAAACCCAACTTCTACTGGTTAAATTCTTCCTTGTCCTCTTAATATGTACCAGCTCTTTCTGCACAGCCAGGCTGTCCAGAACACCCCAGGAGGCACACCCTGCCAAACCCAACAGTATTTTAAGCCGCTACATCACAAGATTAATGACTTCTCAGACTCTTCTCAAAAAAGCACTGATTTCTAAGAGAGATATGGAATATAGCCACCACGCTAGCACAGCCGTCCCAGCACCTCCTGCAACACCCACAGTTTGTTCCTCTCTACCAAACAAAGCTTTTGGCTGACAAACTGCACTCATACCACATAAGCTCCCAGATTCACACTGGCTGTCATCATCTTTAACAGCAAGATCCCCGGGAACGTGCCCATCGGACCCATCCCAGCAGGTTGTCACGCCCAGTGGGGGGAAAGGGATTAGACCCTCCCCTTCGGGCAGCACCAAGCTGTCAGACCAGGTCAAGGCATCTCAGGTGACTACCAAGGCTGAAAGCTCAGCACTGCAACCAAGGATTCTGTAATCCTGGAATGGTTTGGGTTGGAAGGAACCTTAAAGATCACCCAGTTCCAACCCCCTGCCACGGGCAGGGACACCTTCCACTAGCCCAGGTTGCCCAAAGCCCCGTCCAACCTGGCCTTGAACCCTTCCAGGGAGGGGGCAGCCACAGCTTCTCTGGGCAAGTCCTCAAGCCCCTCCTATTTTACCTCCTTTTAGCCCTCTGGTCACCCAGCACACCCCACTTCCCAAGCTACACACCTACCAACACACACGAGAGCTTAAAAAAAAGGGATCTCTGACAATGGTGGGATGTCATAGAGGAACAGAAGGCACGTTTGCCAAGCTGTGTTCAGCTCCTGACCTCCACCAGCAGCTGTTGCCTGGTACATCCTACATGCTGGTGTCCCTCACCCCAAACACCTCCTTCCAGTGCTGGGGCTCACCCCAGGAGCTGCACATCTCCCTCCCCCAGCTTACAGAATCACAGAACCATCTGGGTTGGAAAAAGCCTTGAAGCTCCTCCAGCCCAACCATGAACCTCACCCTGACCGTTCCCAACTCCACCAGATCCCTCAGCGCTGGGTCAACCCGACTCTTCAACCCCTCCAGGGATGGGGACTCCCCCCCTGCCCTGGGCAGCCCATTCCAACGCCCAACAACCCCTTCTGCAAAGAAATCCTTCCTAAGAGCCAGTCTGACCCTGCCCTGGCGCAGCTTGAGGCCATTCCCTCTTGGCCTGGCGCTGGTTCCTTGGCTCAAGAGACTCATCCCCCCTCTCTGCACCCTCCTTTCAGGCAGTTGGAGAGGGCCATGAGGTCTCCCCTCAGCCTCCTCTTCTCCAGACTAAACCCCCCCAGTTCCCTCAGCCGCTCCCCATCAGACCTGTGCTCCAGACCCTGCACCAGCTCCGTTGCCCTTCTCTGGACACGCTCGAGTCATTCAATGGCCTTTTTGGAGTGAGGGGCCCAAAACTGAACCCACTCATCGAGGGGCGGCCTCACCAGTGCTGAGCACAGGGGTGAGATCCCTTCCCTGTCCCTGCTGGCCACGCTAGTGCTGATACAAGCCAGGATGCCATTGGCCTTCTTGGCCACCTGGGCACACTGCTGGCTCCTGTTCAGCCGGCTGTCAATCAACACCCCCAGGTCCCTCTCTGACTGGCAGCTCTCCAGCCACTCCTCCCCAAGCCTGTAGTGCTGCCAGGGACCACTGCTGCTGCTCACCACTGCTGGACCCACATCTCCACAACACCCCAGCAGAAGACTAGCCTTTGCCTCTCTCCAGGCTGCACACAAACCCACATTGCCCTGCAGCCCTTCCTGGCCTGCACAGGCAGCCCTGAGCTATGCAGATACCCTGATGTTACTAATTAATCCCTCCAGCACAGTGCTAACAAGGCCTCGGCTTTCGGTTCCTGGAAGAAAAGGATGTGGAACCCTGAATGCTTTCAACCAAGAGCAACATGAATAACTGGCAGCTGGAAAACACTTCTAAGAGGAGATCCCAGGAAGCGTGCTTTGGAAAATAAACCCCTAGATCTGCTTTAGTAGTGAGGCCCCTTCAGTCCCCACCAGCAACATCAGAGAAACGTGGATCAGTAACTACACTCCCAGTACAAGTGAGGACGGACTGGATCATCCCCTCAGCCCACTGCTGAGCTCCTCAAAGCCCTACTCCTCCTCCAAAGAGGCAGCGACAGGCATAACCCAACGGTCCCACCTGGGACAGTGGGTCACAAAGGCAGCATCCCACCACTGCCAGCTCCTCACGTTAGCTCAGCCAGGCTCTGGATGTTTTTCCACATTTCCTACCTCTTGTGAACCCTCTTTGGAGAGCAGCTTGCACATCTCAAATTAAACCAGGAAAGGTGGCCATTTCCTCTTTTTAATAAAGAAATTATTTTACTAACCTAAAAGGTTACAGAACAAAAAGCAGGGAGGCCCTGAAGTTCACTTTGCCTGCTGTCCACACCTAGCAGCACGAAGTGCACAGTCTATGCCGGGTTTTACAGCTTCACATATCTGCTTTAAGAAAACTCTGCTTGGTGAACTTTTACTGCATCAACACTAGAAGGGTTTGGTATTGTGCCTCTGGCTAGGTAAACACAAAAAGGTACTTTGGGAGACAAAGAGAAGCCTATTAAAAGGCTGGTGACCAAGTCTGGAAACACATACTAGTCAGACAAGACTAAGTAGAGAATTTGAAGGACTTTATGGAAAACACCGCTTTTAAGTCTCTCTTCTGAACAGTATCAAAGCCAGTAAAACAGGATGAAGTAGAGCAGAATTTTATGCAAGTCAAACTAAATTTGAAGAGACATTTTGAGAAGTCTCTAATCTCTCTTTTCAAGATCTGGGCTTACCAGATATTCCCTCCATCCTCACCTGGCTGGGCTCCCGTGCAGCCCCCACAGGGGTTTAGCCATTCAGTGAGCACAGACACGAGAAGTGCCGCTAGCACAAACTCCCAAAGCTGTTTTGAAATGAAGAAGAGAGAAGCCACGCTGCAAGACAACAGCTCTCAGGGACATGCTCATACATTTCTGGAGGTAGGTGACAAGGCAAGGGGGTGCTGCCCCCAACCCACCCACCTCCAGGGTTCACCCCGCTCCGACAGAGCAGCAGAGCTGCACATGTAACAGCCAGAGCCAGCTTTAGAAGCAAAGCAAGACAGCACAGACCAGAACTCGAAGGTTTTTATGCCAAAAGCAAGCTTCACAGCCTCGGTGAGGATCCATGCAGGCTGGCGGGTGGGAAGAGGGAGGTGGAGGTGAGAAGCCAGGGCAGGACCCTTTGGCTGGCTCAGCCACAGCCAGAGCAGACCCAAAACCTCTCTGCAACTGCACGCGCTGTAGCTCCCCTCCGGAGGAGCGGGATCTGCTGGCTGCCTCTGGCCGAGGTGAGGATGTCGATGGTTCTGGTGGGACAAGGCTTCCCGACCTCGGGCACATGTGTAAGACAGCAGCCTCCCGAGCCGGCCACCAGCAGAGTCCAGAGCCTACAGCTTCACCAGCCTGGCTCCTGCCATTGCCTCTGTTAGGAGCCAACTGCTCAAGCAGATTTATTTACCTAAAATTTTGCCAAGACTTTGAGAAACCAACGATTTAGGAATCCTTTTACCATTGGTATTCCTGCCCAGAGGAATTGGGTTGCAGAGGGGGAAGTAGGAGCTCTCATTACACACAGCCCACAGGCAGGTCAGCCAGGCTCTGACCTTTCTGCTCTGCCTACTCAGGCGTCAGCAATTAGCTTGGCAGTTTCATCCCTTTCCATAAATCCTCTCACTGCTTTCCTGCCAAAGTTCATTTATTTCAGATTTTTTTTTTTATTTACAGTGCTCTCTGCCCTGTAAATACACAGGCTGACCCACCTGAGGCAGCAGCTGCCTCCAGCCCGCTACAGGTCAGATCCAGACCTCCCATTTTGCCCAGTTCAGCCACCCAGAACGGAGAACTGCGTTAAGGAAACCACACAAACTCCCCTCATGCTACAGAGCATAACTAATCCCATTTACTTCAACCCCTAGTTCTGCTTTTACCTGTCCTTAAGGCGCCATGAGACAATGACACCAGAAGGGCCAATGCTTTTACAGAAGCTCATCTTCCCCTGGAAATACCAATCCAGCTGATGCGGGGAATTTTGGTTGTTCTACCCTGCCTCTGGGGAAATCTTAGTGTCTTAAAAGCAAGGCACCAAAAATAAAGATCAAGGCAAGAAGCAGCTGTAGTCTGAGATCAAGAATGTGAAATGAGTTAAAAATCCATGTGTCAGGCTCCCCACGAAGCCCTTCACCAGTGTCTGTGCTGGTCCCATTGGCACGGCATCTCCCAGTCCCCAGAGAGGAGGAAAGGGCAGCCCCACGCTGTAACTCTTCCACCTGGAGGAATAAGCTGTTTCTAAAGCAAATGGGTACACAAGCTCTGCAGCCAGACTGACTGAGTGGCCTCAAGCTCTTTCTCCTTCATCCAAGTCTCACGGTTTAAAATCCCATCTCTGGCTCACCCCGTTGAGCAGTTCCAAAGCCCTGCCAGGCTCACCGAGGGGATTTGCCAAGCTGCACGGACCGTGTCCGCAGCACGTCTTGCGATGCCGTCAGCCTGTCATCACCTCTCTGACTGCTGCTAGTGCCAAGCTGCTCCCTGAGGTCTACCTCCTGGGTCAGCAGCTCATGCTCCTCCGCTGCAGGTACCACTCTGGACACAGGTATTCAGTTAAATGAGGGCAGATTCATACTAGACATAGGAAAGAAGGTTTTTTATGATGAGCGTGGTGAGACACTTGCACAGTTGCCTAGAGAGGTGGTAGATGCCCCCTCCCTAGAAACATTCCAGGCCAGGTTGGACGGGGCTCTGAGCAACCTGATCCAGGTGAAGATGGCCGTGCTCATGGCAGGGGGGTTGGACTAGATGGCCCTTAGAGGTCCCTCCCAACACAAACCATTCCAGGATTCTAACAGTGGGAGACTTACAAACTCAAATGGACACAGAGTGAAGTTTCAAAGGTGTTAACCCACTCCCCTTCGCCAGGCATATTGGCTGGGGAGGAGACTGTTCCTGTTCTGCTCTATATTCATGAAGCTTCATTAATATCTCGGTCACACAGAGCTCTCAGGATGCTCACTGCTACACAAGAGCATCTTGTTCCCACTTTAACTTTGGGTAGAAGATACCTGTGTGGATCAGGTTGGATCACTACTGCAGGTGTTTGAGGGCACAAGCCAGAGATGATGAACAGGAGATGCCACCAGTGAGGCCATCGGACAGCAGCAACCAGCAGCACCAGCACATAAGACCTCAGGCAGGTGCCAGTGCAGTTGGGCACCACAGACTGTAGCTGCCATTGCAGTGTTAGTACCCAAATCTAAAAGGGGCAAAGGAAAACTTCCCAGGTTTCCAAGGTTTCAGAGCAATGCTGATCCATCTGCGTGGCCTGCAAGGATGTTCTGATTACCTATGAGGATGCAGTGGCGTACTACGGTAGCCAAGATAAAGCACCCCGCTAGCCCTGGGGCACGGAGCCGATCAAGTATGGGGACGAGCACAACTTCATACCACATCTTCCTTGTTTGGTCAGTACGAGGGGCAAGTGCTTTTCCACAGTCACCGAGAGCATCACGAGACCTGCGGTCACCTCTCCTGACACCCCCCAGCGCTGGAGCCACCTTAAACTCTGTGGTTCTGCACAGAACATTGTCCCTTGATTTTTTTTTTTTGCTGCAACTAAATACTATGGTGAAAGGATCAAGAGGCACTGGAGGCTGATACGGCTTAGCAAAAAGTAAAATAAATGGAGATTAAGCATGTGCGAGACTGAAAAGCTGTCCTGGGAGCAGGATGCCACAGGCTGGGGAAAGGATTAGGGCTCTGACACCAGTGAGATGAGTCTCTAACTCCTTGCTAAGTCACCGCTTTAAGATTTATGAACCTGGTGGTCCCACAGCAAACCTGGGGGCTTCCTGGTCATATCCCTGAAGAACGGGGCTCTGCAGCCTGCCATGGGTCCGTGGAGACAAGCCTCACACTGAAACACATCCCACAGGGCAGAGCTTTGTGTCTGCCGGCTCAGCCAGCCTGCTGAGTCCCTGGGCTGGAAATGCAGAAACTGCAAGTTCGAGGAGGTCTCTGGGCTCAACAAACACCATCTCATCCTAGAACACTACTCCTGCATGGCTCCAGGCTTTCACCAGCACAGAAACAGGCTGCACCTCCGAAACAGAAAACATTATCTGCTTTCTGGAGGTTACACATACACACGGGAGACAGAGGCTTAAACCCAGAGTATTCAGTGTTGCTCTTCAAAACACAACTAACAGGGCTGCAGGGTCAGGGATACCTCATGCTTTTATCTGGGGCTGGAACCAGACAGGCCTTGGGTCAGGGCTTCTGTCATGGAAAGTTTTAGGGAGTGCAAGTTACACTTTTGAAAGCTAGTATCATTACTCCAGGCAGCATCTCGTGTGAGTGATGCAGTTTTAGGAAGCGTCAGCTTTGTCTGCCATTCTCTAACCAAACAGCAAAGCAAGTATTTACCCAATTACATGGTAGAGTTATTTTGTACTGAGCAAAACCCACAACAGCAAAACTATTTCAACGCAGGCACGCGAACCCAGAAAAATCTGGGTTACATTAAGCACTGCTGCAGAATCTGCCCTCAGCAGCACAGCAGCAGTCTGGTGTACAGCGATGGTTTACCAGAGGCTGAAGGTCCAAACTGGGACCATCGGCTTCCATGGTTGTGAAGCCTTAACCTCAAATAAGTGACCCCTCTCACGCCCCAGCCCACTTGCCCTGGAGGAGCTCCCCAAAGAGACGATCCCCCAGCAACGCCCTTCGCCACCAGCCCAACTCCCTCATGCTGCTCCATCCTCAAAACCCGTAGGAGCCACCACCAGGATACACACGGAGGTGGAAAGCAGCAGGGGTGGAGACACCCAGACAGCGAGAAGCAGCAGTACCCAGAATGTTCTCCCGCTGCTTCCCACCACCAGCCAGGAGAAGACAACGTGCTTAAGCTGCATGTGAGCATCAACCGGAGCTTTCAGAAGAGTTGCCTCCCCAGCCTCGGAGGAGACCACCCTGGTGCTCTATTCGGGCAAGTATTTCTGCCCACCCTTGCAGGTGAAAGCAAATACAAAGCAAACACAGCCCCAGTAGCTGCTGGGAGCCAGAGCAGCCAGCGCAGGGCATCCGATTACACAGGTCATGGCCAGCTGGAAGGTGTTTCCTAGAGCTGGAAGTCAGGACACTGCTGTGACTCTGAAGCAGAGCTTTGTCCTCGCCGGTGCCTCCCATCCCAGGGAACTCACCCCCAGTCACAGCTGCTATTCACATGCCGGTGCCAGCCAGCACCAGGGAGGACACAAGGACACACAGGAAGAGGGAGGAGGAGCCAGGAGCTCCTGCCAAGGCAGGATCAGAAAGTCTGTCTTTGTGGTGGGGTGGACATCAGACCCCAGGAACCTGCCAGGCATCCTGGTCAGCACTGGTCATGTGGAAAAGGGACACCAGTGAGGCAGCAACATTTACTGAAAACATCAATTATGCAAGGGTAGAAAAGAGGACAAGAACAGAACATTTCAGGTTTGTGGCCAAGGAGAGGCAGAGCCCAGGCAGCACCCAGAGCAAGGCAGACAGCGCGCTCCTCACCGCACGTACCCGGCAGCCTCGCCTGCTCCCGCCTAGGAAAACACCACATTTTTTGGTATCGCCACCCCGATGCCACGCTCTGATCCACCCATCTCACAGGGATGGGGGAGACTGGGAAAGCCAGGAGGGTGCTCGCGATGGCTGTGTAACTCAGCCCAGACAAGCAGCAGCCCCGAGGAGATGCCACGTGCAGACCCCTGCAAGTCAGCGTGGTGGATGTGTTTCTAACGCCGATTGAGACGACCTGCTCGCTGCCTCTCCCAGTTCAGGATGGGGGAACCGATGTCCCGAGCAGGGTCAGCCCAAGGCTGAAGGAGTCACGCTGCTGCCCAACAGCACGCTGTGGAGAACGAGCCACAGGACAGGGCGCAAGCCTGGTCTGCAGAGCAGCTCATGAACCTCAAAGGTCAACTGCAGACATGGCACCAGCTCAGTACGTCCCCGATCTGAGGAGGGAAGCAAACTGGGAATGTATCTCTGTCCCCAGCCACCATGCTGGTGCCTGCTGACAGCCCTCGCTGGTTTTAGGGACAGCCTCCCTCATCTCGAGGCAGACCACAGCCCTGACAGCAGACCCGCTTATCTAGTGGCCGCCTGCCAGAGGAAAGGGCCGTCCCGCTGCCACCACGGCACACGCCGGGCGGTGCAGGAAGCCAGGCAGGCAGAGGATGAGCCCTGGAGCTGGTGCCAAGGACGGGGCAGGAGCTGGGGTGGAGGGAAGCGACGGCTGCCCCTCCCAGCAGCCTCACAGCCACAGGGCACAAACATGGCAGGCATCCTGTGTTCAGCCGGGTCCGAAGCAGCCTCTCAAGCTTCCAGTATCCTTACTTTGGGGATGTGCATTGTGTTTGAGACACGCCTGTGTTTCCTCCCCGGCACCCCAAGGCCTGGAGCAGCAGTACACCTCCACGGCCACTCAACTATTGCACACTCAGGACGATCCCACGTACCACAAGAGGCACAAGGTCATCTAGGTATGAGCACAGCCCTGCTGTGAAGCCCTCAAACCCTGGTCCTCAGGGTAAGCACCACGCACAGCGCGCTCCAAACCCACCTCCACCCGCAGCTCCACACCCATCTACAGCCACTCTTGGCCTGCCAGCCAGGAGGTGTAGATCTCCTGTCTAGGAGAGGAGCTGCTGGAGGGGTCCCATGTTGCTGTTGCCACCACCGCCAGCAGCTGAGACCCCAGAGCTGGAAGAGGTCACCCACAGTGCAAGAAGAACGCCCCAACAGCATCCCAGACCCCTGGGAGAGGAGGGAGCAAAGCTTCACACTGCAGGGAAACACCAACACATTTTTCCAAGAGTCCACCAGCCCCTCCTGACACCACAGGTCCTCGCTTTGCCCCACACGAGGGTGAGGGTCTCCAAGTAAGGCACTGATGGGACTAAGCCACCCCCTCCAAGGCGAGAGACTTGCACTGAACTTCAACTTTCACAGACGTCGCTTGAGGAGCACAATTAAGCTTAATTTTTGAAGCAACTGTTTTAAAATTCCTCCTTGTTGCAAGCTGGACAAGTACAGTCGTGTGGCACCACAAGGTCCACCAGAACCATTCAAAGCTTCAGGCGAGTGGCCAAGATTCAGCAGCAGCATAAGGAAGATGCCACCAACCAGAGCGGGGCAGACGAGCTGCCCTGCTTGAGGCCAGCACACCAGAGCCCCATCTCTCCTGCCCCTTTCCCCCCACAGCCAGCTTTTACTCCACATTTCCCCCCTCCAAGGTGATCCCACCTCCATTCAGCCTCTGCTCCTTGTCTTCCAGAAGATTTTTGGCTTCCTGTGGATGCAGGAGGAAGCACTGAGAAGAGAAAAAGAGCAACTCCCATCTCGTAACTGGGCCGAGGCCAAAAGCAGCCAAGAAACAGCAAGGACAGGATTGTCCCGCTGAGCCCCGCAGCAAGCCAAGCACCGGCACTTCAAAGGAGAGCAGCTGCTAAAACCCAGTCTAGCAGGTCAGCCTGCTTCCCCACGAAGACTTAGATCATGCAACAGCTCTCAAAATGAAAAGGCCGTTTCCTAACCCAGAGGCCATCCCTTCTGAGGGACCGGGGACGCCAAATTTACTCGTTCCTGAGCCGATGAACGTAAGTAGAGATTTTAAGTGTGATTAGGGAAACGCTGAGTTGCGCTTGGGAGTCTTCCCAAGCTTCGTTTGGAACAGCATCGGGGTCTGTTACTGTGACCACTAAGGTTTAATGGGACAAGCAATGGAAACCCAGAGGGTGTCGGAGAGTTGTACTGCAGATCTTCAGTTGTTCTCACCTACACGAGCCCCAGCTAGGCTTGCACAAAGCTCTACGGCAGAGAGATCAAGCACCAGCCCCTTTGGACGAGTCTGTTGTCTGGAAGTGTCAGTTAAGGTACACGGGGAATGATGTCCCAGCTACAGAGGAAGAACAGAGGCTGCTCTCTGAGTAGGAGAGCCAAGGACAGCCTTGTAAGTGCTGTTGTGGCTGAACTTGCCCAGCTTCGCAGCAGCCACAGTGCCTGGGCATTTGGATTATGGCACAGAGCAGGAAAAGCAGTGCCTCAACCAGCAATTCACAACCCATCTGTGCCCACTTCAGGAGCCTGACGTGCCTTGAGGCTTAGTAAGAGGGGTCTTGAGAGGACCTCTCACAGCTGGACTCTAGACGTACTTTAAACCACGTTATTTTCATCAGCACAAACACTTCAAGCTAGATCTGTCAGTGAGGGGAGCTCAGAAGCTGGGCTCCTGCTTTAAGAGCAGCAGGTGCCCCCCACACCACGACCACGCTGGAAGACGTTGGCAGCACGCCGGCACGCCAGGCTGCACCGCCCATCGACACCACGGCAGGGCACAAGGGCAGCCGGCCTCACCCCTGCCAAGACCTTCCAGCAACTGAAGCCCAACCCTCTGATTTCCTGCACCGGTTCCCCCCCATCAGGGCAGTGCACCAAGCCCGCTCATTCGTGAGCTCAGCAGACACTGGGACAACTTCTGCTGCTTTTCCAGCACGAGTCACACCCACTGAGGAGCAGCGGTGTGAGCCCAGGGACAAGGGACACGCCAGGAGTGGAGGAGAAGGCAGCAGCACTAATTGCACCTCTTGGGACTGCAGACTCTGCAGTTGTTCTGGAGGAAGGTTTTCAGATTACAGCTCCAACTCCTGCACAGGGACAGAGATCAGAGAAAGGGGCTAAACACCCCTCGTCACACCCTCAGGCTGGCTCGAGCAAGGCACGAAGCGACCAGCCACCACACCGGACAGCGGTAGCTGGAGCTTTATCACATGGAGTCACAGCCTGCCCAACAAATTTCCTCATCCCAAAAGGGCTGACGATCAGGTCAGGGCTGCTGCATCAAGTCTTGGGATCAGAAGAGAGCAATGGGCGACAGAGCCGACAGGAATGTTCGTCACGTGGCTTGCTTTAGCTGGAAGCACGGACCTCGGCTCCGTACGCAAAGCGGTGCAGGGTCTGAGCACACGTGGGTGCTCTCCTTAGCCTCAAAACCTCCCAGCAAGCTAAAAATACAGACGCCACGTTCACTCAGGTGGCCTAAATAAGTCACAGAAGAACCATTTGTGCAGCAATGGCGTCTCAGACAGGAACACGGGCGAGGAGCTCGTTCATGCCGGAATGACCTCGCTTCTCAGCTTTCCATTCCCCTCCGCACACCCCAGCGCAGAACAGGACCCTGCTGCTGCCCAAACCCTCCGGCACGGAGTGAAGTTACAAGCTCAGTTTTGGCAGACCTTTCCCAATGATCTGCACAAGAAGGAATTGCTGGACTGGCCAATATCCTCAATATTAACCAGCATTTAAAACCACAAAGAATTCGGTGCCACAGATTGAGGTCAGCTTTATGAGGAAGACCTGGCAACTGCTGAAGCAGCTGCTGTAAGAGGCCTAGGAAGAGGCAAACTGAGCCAGCATCAGAGATCTAGGGCATACCTGAGCTGGAAAAGTCAGGAATTTTATGCTAACAACCGATGCCACCCACAGAGAATTACTTGGGGAAAACTGCAAGCACTTTGCACTGGATCACCTGCAGCAGCCTGGCAGCCACCGGACAGATTTGCAATGTTGTAAGAGCCTCTACGACAGAAACCAGCAGGAAAAAAAAACCCCTCTCTACAGGCAAATAACCACCAAGGTAGCCAAGAAATCCGCCTCCATCCTCTCTCCACACATTCTCTTTCCAGAAAGGAGCGTGCCACGAACATCCCTCCTTGCCCAAGGCTCCCAGGCGTGAGATGAGCCGCTCTCCAGCTCCGGGCAGGTTCCCACGGTGTGGCTGACCGCAGCGGCAAGCGCTGAGGAAGCCACACAGCACGACCGGAGCCAGAGCGCTCCGTAACCATCCAGCACAATATTAGTGAGCAACGGGTGTTTTATCCCAAACGCAGCTCTCGCAACCGCTGCCAAAAGCAGGTTGGATGTGCTCTGTCCTGCCGCTGCTGCGTTTCCGTAGGGATAACCTCACTGGCGTGCGCCACCAAAAGCAAGAAGCTCCAGTTTAACAAGTACACGCTTTGTCTAAAGCTGGAGTTAGCCCCAAAGCAGGGCTGGGATCTTTCTCCCTAGTCCTGACCAAACCTGTCCAATATCCCCTCAGAGCAGCACTACAGAAACTCAATTGCCCTGTTTCAGCCTGTAATGGCGCTGGTTGAGGGCCAGGCACCTGCCTTCTGGAATGATCCAACGTGTAAAAAAAAGGGAAGAAAAGTTTTTCTCTGCAGCTGGGAACCACTGAGGCACAGCAGTTGACCACGCCCATCTCTGTAGCCAAATTAACCATGTTTGATAGTGGCCCGAGCTCAGAAGAGCCCCACGCGTCTGCTCCAATGGAAAACTTCCACCAAGGAAGCTCTGTAAGCCCATGGCTCGGCCTAGGAGATGCCACCCCTGCAGGACACCAAGTTCCCCAGCTGCAGTCCCACTCCTGGGGGTCTCAGGGACCCCTTGTCCACCAGGATCGCCTACAACACAGCAGGAAGGCGGAGCTGGAACAGCCAGGTCTGGGGTCACCAGGACATGAGAGACTGGAAGACACGTGAGCAGGCCCAGGGAAAGGGCTGCGAGGAGGGTTTAGGGATCAGAGTATCTATTGCATGAGGAGAGGTTGGGAGAGGTGGGATCATCCAGCCTGGAGAAGGGAAGGCTGGGGGGAATCACATCAACATGTACCAGGACCTGGTTGGGCAGGAAAGAAAGAAGAATCCAGGCTCTTCCCAGTGACAGGACACAAGGGACTGGGCACAAACTGGAACACAGCTAGTCCCATCCAAGCATAAGAAAAAAACCCCAAAAACCTTTCTTTAGTGCGAGGGCAAACACAGAACCGGTTGCCTGGATAGACTGCAGAGTCTTCATCCTTGGAGATACTCAAAACCCAACAGGACAGGGTCTGCTCTGAGCAGACAACTAGATTAGGCCATCTCCAGAGGTCCCTGCCACCCTCAACTGTCCCGAGGATCCACGGCCAAGGGAGCTGGCTGCCTCTTCTCACACTAAAATCATAGAATAGCAGGTTGGAAGGGGCCTCATGGATCATCTGGTCCAACCTCACTTGGCAGAAGCAAGGAAGCCCCTGAACAGGAGCACAAAGATCCCAGATTACACCAGCTGGTACGACAGCGCGCTCTCTCCAGTCACAGAAATAAACAGCATTTCTGGAAAGCACCATTTTCCAAGGCAAAAACCCCCAGATTCTTCCCAAATAGCAGAAACACAGTTTTCAGTGGAGACAAGAGCTGGCTCCACTTCTACAAGGTATCGCTTCTAGTTTACGTATTTTAGTTGAGCGCTGCTTCCAGCCCTGCAGTCGCTGCCTACCGCGAAGAACAGGCATTTAATGACATCTAAAATTACCCTACAATTACCCGCAGCCCCAGGAGCGAGCACCTGGAGTTGTTTCTTCTTGAAAGCCCAAATATTACATACCCAGATGAGTCATTTCTCTTCCCACCTGTGCTGTGGATCCTGCCACACCACACACTGGTCACCAGACATCACAAGGGGATGTCAGTGGTTTTACTTTCCATCTGTAGGAAGTCTGTCCGGTAACTCCAGAAAAAAAAAAGTCAATATTTCTGAATCTGCGAGTATTCTGATCACTTCAAACCGGAGTTTCAGGAGGAGACTCTACTGCCACCTTCTGAGATCGCCGTTACTGCAGGTGCCCCCAAAATGACTAAAAATAGCTTGTTTTCCCCCAGTTATGTTATCAAACCAAGGGAAGGGTTTATTTTGCAGAGAAAGAGCCAACCCCCCCCACTCTGGGAGCCCTGCTCTCAGCAAGCATTCCAGCCTCAGCTTTCAGCTTTGCCTCCCCCACACAACATAAAAATAGGTTTAAGCAAGAGAAACTGGAGCAGCCCACTTGCAGTCAACGCAGACAGAGCTCGCTGACCTTTGAGGCGCTTACAGCACAGCAGTCCTGACTATAGTTGACTCAATATATATAAATGTACAAAACAAATGCATGCGTATATAGCATGCCCACTTTAGCACCACAATCAGTAAATAAGACAATCCAGCACCATTACAGGCGACGTTTTAAGATGTGTCGTTAACTGTCTGTCTCATTTGCAGCCGGGGCAGTGAGGCAGGAGGGTAAATCAGGCCCTGACCCTCAGTGGGCACTAGGACACGGGTAGGGCAGTGGGAGCAGACCCATCCCACAGCTGCACATAAGGGGGGGCCTGGTAGACAGCAAGGCCGTGGCAGTGCTCCCCTCAAAGCCCACGCAGAAAAAGAATTTTTTAAGGGGGGTAGTGAGGCCCCAGCCCTCGGAGCAGCCACACCAACAGGGAGACGCTCAGTTCGGCCAGGGACAAGCCTGAAGCCACCACAGGGAGGGGACAAGGCCTGAGAAGCCCAGAAAGGCTCCAGCCGCCCCTGGGAGGGCTGTGGGACCAGCGGCCGTGGGGCACAGAGGGCCCGGGCAGCCACGGCCCAGGGATGGGGCAGCCCCCCAGGCCGGCGGGGATGAGAGGGCCCCTCTCCCAGATGCACAGCCGGGCCGGCTGGCGGCCCTCCACCCCCAGGGCTGCCCCACAGCGGCGAGGAGCCCTGGGAACAGCCCGCTCTCACCTTCTTGCCTTTCTTGCCCTCCTCCTCCATGTCTCCGGCGGCGGCGGCCCCGGCCCCCCCCGGGGCATCCCCGCAGCGGCCGTGCTCGCCCGGCCTCGGTACGCGGCAGGGGCCCAGCAGCCCGGCTTCACTGCCCGGCAGCGGCCATGGACCCGCCCGGGGCCCGGCTCCAGCTCCCGCTCCCGGCCCGCCCGGAGCCGCCTCAGCGCCACCAACAACTTTTCAATCCTGCCGCCATCTTGGGCGGCGGCTTCCCGGCGTGCACCGCGCCCCGCCCTCCGCCCGGAGGACTGACGTCAGTCCTCCCCGGCCGCGCGGGGACGCCCAGCCGCACTGCGCATGCGCCGAGCTCGCCGGCCGGCCCGCCCCGCTAGCCCCGCCCCCTGCGGGGATGGGTGCGGGGATGGCCACGCCCATCCGTCGGACCACGCCCACTCCGCGCGCCGGCTCCGCCCCCCTGTGGGCGGGGCCACGCTGAGGGGCAGTTGGGCCTACCCTCACCATAGCGGCCTGCGGCGCCGTTGGCAGCGGCCGAGTCCGAGCCCGAGCCCGAGCCCGAGCCCGAGCCCGTGGCCGTGGCCGTGGCCGTGGCCGTGGCCTGGCCGGGGCGGGCGGGCGGCCCCGTTCCCGGCCTCATCCCGCGGCGGCGAGGGGCCGGGCCTGGGGCGCTTGGGCCCGCGGCGGCGCTGACGCTTCCGCGCATGCGCTGACCGCTCCGGCCTCGCTTTCCGCCGCTCCCGCCAGGGGGCGCTGTCCCCCGGCGCCCCGCGATGACGTCACGCGCCGGCGCCCCCCCCCGCCTTCAGCCATGGCGGCCGCAGCGGAAGGTATGGAGTGCGGGGGGGGGTGGTGCCGTCCGGCTTTATCCGCCGCCATCCGCCGCCATCCGCCGCCATCCGCGGCCGGGGCCGCTCCCGCGGGCCGGGGGAGGAACGGGGGCACCGAGGGGCAGCGCGGGGTGAGGCGCTTCTACCTCGCCGGGCCTAGCCGCCTCTGAGGGGGGGCGCGGTGCATGCTGGGAAGGGTAGTCCTCCATGGGCCGCGTGTGGTCGCCGGGGCGTTCTCCGGGAGGGAGTGAGGGGTGCTGGGGAGAGTGGGGGTCCCCTGGTGTCCCCCCGCAAGCCTTCCAGCGTGGGGGGGCCTGGCGTGGCCCCCGCCATTCCTACAGCGCTTGCCAAAGCGACCCCGGGACGGTTTGAGGCCTCTCCCCGCCACCCCCCGGGGGGAGGTTATAGACATCCCGGACACCCCCCACGGCCGAGGAACGGGGGGGGCCCCGCGGCGATACCGGCTGCCGCCTCCTCTGGGGCCGCTGATGCCAGTTTTTTCTCTCTGGTTGCAGGGGGCCGCTGTCCAGAGGCCGCCGGGAGTGAAGAGGTGGGTCCGACGGGCCTGTCCCGGGTAGGGGGGGTCTGTCCCACGCCCTCCCCTGTCACTGCAATTAGTTTAGTTCTGTGTCATTAGCCAGACCGCCTCAGCCACCAAACGAGAGTCTCTGAGAGCCAAAATCCCACCGGAGAGCTGCTGTGGCCACCTCATTTTTCCTAGCATGCCATTTCAGATAGGTGGCCACCTCATTTTTCCTAGGATGCCGCTTCTATCAGAGGTGGCCACCCCATTTTTCGGGGGCAGGTCGGCTCTCAGGATCTGTTGCCACAAGCCCAGCAGATTTTCCCCCCTCGTGGCCCAGGGCTGAAGTCACAGCCTGATCCCTGCCCTCTGCAAGCCTTCCAGCGTGGGGGGGCCTGGCGTGGCCCCCGCCATTCCTACAGCGCTTGCCAAAGCGACCCCGGGACGGTTTGAGGCCTCTCCCCGCCACCCCCCGGGGGGAGGTTATAGACATCCCGGACACCCCCAGTTGCTGGGGGCTGCCAGGAGCTGGGTCCAACGAGCCTGGGGGTGGGGGGCGTGGGGGGGGCTGTCCCACGCCCTCCCCCCTCATCGCAATTAGCCTGATTCTGTGTAATTAGCTCGGCCACCGAATGAGAGTCTCTAGGAGCCAAAACCCCACCGGAGAGCTGCTGTGGCCACCTCGTTTTCTGCAGGATGTCACCGCCAGCGGGGGATGAGCTGGGAGCTGCCGGCTCGGCCCCACGGCGCATCCAGACCTTTGGGTTTTTCTCCCGTTTTAGGTGAAAATCCAGTAGAACACCCATTTCTAGGAAAAACGCTGGAAAAATGGGACAGCAACCTTCCCGGAATGGCTCACCACACTTGCTTGGTAAGGTTTTACCGTTACTGGGTTTTACTGGGAATAACTCCGTGGTTAAAGAGTGGAACTGGGGATACTGGTGAGCACTGGTTTGCCATGACGTTGCCATCCCGGTGCCTCATTAACACTGGAATCCTCGTCATCGTAATGACTCCCCCCTTCTTTTCCAGCTGGACACCAACACTCTCTCCGCTGATCTGCACCTCGGCTTGTCCTTCCCAGAGCTCCCAGTTGCTGGTTGAACTGGGGATACTGGGACGAGGATGGGTGATGGTGGTATCTTAATAAAGAAGGGATTTCCCAGCGGGTTTTTGGCACCGTGTGGTGATGGGGGGCGGGGGCTGGGGGGGACACCCAGAGTTTGGGAGCTGCCATGGGTGCTCAGCAACCCCCTGTGCCTGTCACCGCCACGTCCCCAGCGGCTGCGGCTGGGCGCCAAAGGGAAGTGACACCCTGTAACCACAACCTGGGGGGGTTGGGGACAGGCGTGGTGCTTCGAGGTGACACAGCAGCACGGCGTCTGCCCCACACATCCCCCCCCCCCCCCCCCCAACTTTGCTGTGGGGCTGAGCGCCGGTCAGGCTCAGCCCTGAGGGTGTGGGGTGAAGTCCCCACCCCGCCAATTTTGGGTGGCCCCGGTGTCACCCGCTGGGAGGTGACAGGGCCCCCCCCCCACCCCGCGCCTGCGCGGCGGCGGTTGGCGGGGCAGGAAGCGGGTGCCATGGCGGAGCTGGAGGGGCCCGAGTTTGGCAAAGCCGACTTCGTCCTCCTGGACGAGGTGACGATGGAGCAGTTCCTGGAGAATCTGCGCCTGCGGTACGGGGCGGGGGGGGGACGGGCGGGGGGGACACCCCTGCGGTGCTGGCGGGCGGGAGCAGCCACCCCAAGTCGTCGTCCCCCTGCCCCAGGGGAGACGCGGAAGCATCCGGGCGGTGCCCAGTGGGGGGAAACTGAGGCACGGCCCCACTCCCGGAGCAGGTTGGGGGGCTGGGGAGGGAGGGGGTGGGAGGGGGTCCGCACCCACGGGGCCCCCACCTTTCCTGCCTGCCCCACGGTGCTTGGTGCTGCCCCGTAGCGTGGTTCTCGGGGGGTGCTTTGCCCCATAGCATGCAGCCCAGGCCCCACGGCATGGTGCCTGGCGTTCTGCCTGTGCCGTGGTCCTGCCCCACGGCACCCCACAGGGCGTGCATCCTGCCCCATGGCACGGCACCCCACAGGGCATCACCCCACAGCACAGCACCCCACAGGGTGCCACGCCACGGCATCACACCCCACAGGAAGCCACCCCACACCATGACACAGCACCCCACAGGATGCCACCCCACAGCACTGCCACACCCCATGGGACTGCACCCCACAGGGCATGCATCCTGTCCCACAGCAGCCCACAGGGTCCCACTTCACGGCATCACACCCCACAGGATGTCATCCTGCCCCACGGCACAGCACCCCGCAGGATGCCGCCCCACCCCATGGCACAGCATCCCACAGGGCACCACCCCACGGCACCACACCCCACAGGCCACCACTCCACCCCATGGCACAGCACCCTGCAGGGTGTGCATCCTGCCCCACAGCACAGCACCCCACAGGGTGTGCATCCTGCCCCACAGCACCCCACAGGGTGCCACTCCACAGTATCACAACCTGCAGGATGTCATCCCACCCCACAGGATGCCACCCTGCCCCACAGCACTCAATGGGGTGCCACTCCACAGCATCACAACCTGCAGGATGTCATCCCACCCCATGGCACAGCACCCTGCAGGGCATGCATCCCACCCCACAGCACCGCACCCTGCAGGCTACCACCCCACCCCACGGCACAGCACCCCACAGGATGCCACCCCACAGGGCACACATCCCATCCCATGGCACAGCACCCCGCAGGGTGTGCATCCTGCCCCCACAGCACAGCACCCCGCAGGATGCCACCCTGCCCCACAGCACCCCGCACAGGGTGCCATTCCACAGCATCACACCCCACAGCACAGCGCCCCGCAGGGCGCCCATCCTGCCCCACAGCACTGCACCCCACAGCCCGCCATCCCACCCCATAGCCCAGCACCCTGCAGGGTGACACCGTCCCCCATGGCACAGCACCCAAACGAGCATCATCCTGCCCCACGGCGCAGGGTGGCCACCCCGCCCCATGGGATGAGGACAGCACCCCACAGAGCAGCCCCCCCACGGCCCCCACTGTGCGCAGGTTCTCGCAGGGCCGCATCTACACCTACATCGGGGAGGTGGTGGTGGCGGTGAACCCGTACCGGGCGCTGGCGCTGTACGGGCCGCCGGCGGTGGAGCGCTACCGCGGGCGAGAGCTCTACGAGCGCCCGCCGCACCTCTTCGCCTTGGCCGACGCCGCCTACAAGGCCATGAAACGCCGCGCCAAGGACACCTGCATCGTCATCTCGGGTAGGGACCGATGGGTGGGTGGGGGGCACCCTTGGGTGGGCACCCTCACCCAGCTCCTGCCCTCCCTGGCAGGCGAGAGCGGGGCGGGCAAGACGGAGGCCAGCAAGTACATCATGCAGTACATCGCCGCCATCACCAACCCCAGCCAGCGCGCCGAGGTGGAGAGGTGGGTGCAGCCCCACAGGCAGTGTGGGGGGTGTGGGGTGCCCCACGGCACCGGTGGGAGGGAGGGGTGCGGGGTGGTGGGATTGGGGGGAGGTGTGTGGGCCTGGTGGCCCTGTCTGTGGGGTCAGCGTGGGGGGACCGATATGCCCCACGTCCATAGGGATGGTGTGGGGAGAGTGGGGGTGCCCTGTGGCTCTGGGGGATGGTCTTGGGGTGCCCCGTGTCCATAGGGAAGGTGTGAGGAGACTGGGGTACCCCATCCCCATAGGAATGGTGTGGGTGCCCCAAGGGCCTGTGAGGTGGCTCTGGGGGGCCCTGGGGTGCCCCATGTCCATAGGGAGGGTGAGGGGAGCTTGGGGGGACCCCACGGCCGTACAGGTGGCGTGGAGGGACTGGGGGGCGGTCTGTGTCCATCGGTGAGGCTGCAGCACCACTGAGCTGAGCTGTGCCGTGCTGAGCCGAGCCGAGCCGTGCTGAGCCGAGCCGAGCCGAGCTGAGCCAGGCGGTGCGGCCCCGCGCAGGGTGAAGGCCGTGCTGCTCCAGTCCAACTGCGTCCTGGAGGCCTTCGGCAACGCCAGGACCAACCGCAACGACAACTCCAGCCGCTTCGGCAAGTACATGGACATCAACTTCGACTTCAAGGGTGACCCCACCGGCGGGCACATCCACAACTACCTGCTGGAGAAGGTGGGGGGGCCGGCGGGAGAGGGGACAGGGGGGGCTGTGGGTGGGGGGCACCGCAGGGCACCCACCCCCCGCTCCCCCTTCCAGTCCCGGATCATCCAGCAGCAGCCGGGGGAGAGGAACTTCCACGTGTTCTACCAGGTGGGGCGGGGATGGGATGGGATGGGATGGGATGGGATGGGATGGGATGGGAAGGTTGGGATGGGATGGAAGGGAAGGATGGGGATGGGATAGGAGGGATGGGATGGGATGGGATAGGAAGGATGGGATGGGGTTGATGGGATCTACAGGATGAGATGGGGCTGAGGTGGGTGTGATGGATGTGATGGGATGAGAAGATGGGACGGATGGGATGGATGGGATCCATGGAATGAGATGGTGATGGAATGGGAGGGAAGGGAAGATAGATGGAGATTGGGATCGGAGGGAAGGGAAGGATGGGATGGGAAGGTTGGGATGGAGATGGGGATGGGATGGGAGGGAAGGGAAAGATGGGATGGGATGGGATGGGATGGGATGGGATGGGATGGGATGGGATGGGATGGGATGGGATGGGATGGGATGGGATGGGAAGGGAAGGTTGGGATGGGGTTGATGGGATCTACAGGATGAGATGGGGCTGAGGTGGGTGTGATGGATGTGATGGGATGAGAAGATGGGATGGATGGGATCCATGGAATGAGATGGTGATGGAATGGGAGGGAAGGGAAGACGGATGGAGATTGGGATCGGAGGGAAGGGAAGGATGGGATGGGAAGGTTGGGATGGAGATGGGGATGGGATGGGAGGGAAGGGAAGGATGGGATGGGATGGGAACGTTGGGATGGGATTGATGGGATCTACAGGATGAGATGGGTCTGGGATGGGGAGGGATGGGATGGGAGGGGTCTACGGCATGAGATGGGGCTGGGATGGACGTGATAGGATGAGAAGGACAGGATGAATGGGATGGGGAGGGATGGGATGAGAACATTGGGATGGGACAGATGGGATCTATGGGATGGATGGGATGGGGAGGGGATGGGGTTGGGATGGATAGAATGGGACGGGTGGGATGGGACGGGTGGGATAAATGGGATTGCAATGGGTGGGACAGGGTGAGATAGGACAGGTCAGGGTGGGATGAGAACAACGGGATCTGTGGGATGGGATGGGGATGGGATGGATGGGATATGTGGGATGGGGATGGGATGGGATGGGATGGATGGGATGGGGATGGGACGGATTGGGATGGGGATGGAATGAATGGGGATGGGATGGGATGGGAATGGGATGGATGGGATGGGATGGGGATGGATGGGATGGGATGGGAAGGGGATGGGGATGGAATGGGTGGGATGGATGGGATGGATTGGATGGGATGGGATGGGGATGGGATAGATGGGATGGGATGGGGATGGATGGGATGGGATGGATGGGATGGATGGGATGGGGATGGGATGGGATGGGGATGGGATGGATGGGGATGGGATGGGATGGGGATAGAATGGATGGGATGGGGATGGAATGAATGGGGATGGGATGGGGATAGAATGGATGGGATGGGGATGGGATGGATGGGATGGGATGGGATCTGTGGGATTGGGACAGGCTGCTTGGGATGAGAAGGGCGGGATGGATGGGATGGGGTGGAATGGGGCAGATGGGATGGGGAGGGACAGGACAGGATGCGACAGGGTAGGGGGATCCCGAACGGCACCGGCCAGGCTGAGGGATGCTGGGCGGGGGGTACTGACACCCCCCCCACCCCACAGCTGCTGCTGGGAGCCCCCCCGGCCGTGCTGGCCGCACTGCACCTCTCCCCCGACCCCGGCGCCTACCGCTGCACTCAGGAGGGTGCCCAGGGCAGCGTGAGTGGGGATGGGGGGGCGGGGAGGGGTGGGGGGGCAGGATGGGGTGTCCCAGCCCCTCTCACCCCCCCCCCCATGCTCTCCCTCCAAGGCCTGCGGGGACGAGGCGGCTGGTTACCGGGCGGTGGAGGAGGCGATGGCCGTCATCGGCTTCTCCCCAGAGGAGAGGGACTCCGTGCGCCGCGTCCTGGGCGCCATCCTGCACCTGGTTAGAGTCCCCCCCAGCCAGTATTCCCCCCCCCCAACCAGTATGGGCCCCCCCCAACCAGTACAGCCCCCCCGCACCACTACAGCCTGTCCTGCACCAGTACATCCCCCCCTGCACCAGTATGGACCCCCCAGGTATAGCCCCCCCACACCAGTATGGCCCCCCCTGCACCAGTACAGCTCCCCCTGCACCAGTACGGCCCCCATACTCCAGTACAGGCCCCTGTGCACCACTAAAGCCCTAGGCAGACCAGTATGCCCCCTGCACACAAGTAGAGCCCCAGACAGCCCAGTATGGGTCCCTCACACCAGTATGGCCCCAGGCAGGCCAGTACAGCCCCCGCCTCACACCAGTATGGTCCTGGGCAGACCAGTATGGCCCCACCCCACCAGCACGGGTCCCTCACACTGGTATGGGCCCCCCTACACCAGTACAGCCCCCCCCACACCAGTATGGCCTCCACGCACCAGTACAGCTCCTCCACACCAGTATAGCTGCAGTTAGACCAGTATGGCCCCCGCCCCCAGTATAATCCCCCTGCACCAGTACAGCCCCAAAGCAGACCAGTATGGCCCTGGGCAAACCAGTACAGCCCCATGCAAATGAATATGGCCCCACATTACCCAGTACAAACCAGTGCGAACAAGTAAATACCAGTGCAGCCCTATGCAGTGCAATGCAGCCCAGTACAAACCAGTACAGCCTCAACCAGCATAACCAGCACAGCCCAGCACAGCCTGATGCAAACCAGTATAGCCCAGTGCAAACCAGTGTGGCCCAGTATGGGCCAGGACAGCCATTCAATACAAACCAGCACAGCCCTATACAGCCCAGTACAGCCCAGCATGGCCGAGCCCAGCCCAGCCCAATACAAACCAGTACAGTCCATCATGGCCCAGCCCTGCCCAGTACAGCCCAGCCCAATACAAACCAGTACAGTCTAGCATGGCTCAGCCTAACCCAATACAGACCAGTACAGCCCAGCATGGCCCAGCCCAGCCCAATACAAACCAGTACAGCACAGCAGAGCTCAGCACAGCCCAGTACAAACCAATACAGACCAGCATGGCCCAGCCTAGCCCACTACAAACCAGTACAGCCCAGCATGGCCCAGTACAGCCCTGTGTGGCCCAGCCCAGCCCAATACAAACCAGTACAGCCCAGCATGGCCCAGTACAGCCCTGTATGGCCCAGCCCAGCCCAATACAAACCAGTACATCCTGGTATGGCCCAGCCCATGGTGCAGGAAAGGATGGTGCTGGGACACCCCAGCCCCTTTCAGTGGGGCTCCCACGTGTCCCCCCACCTTCATCCGCCAACATGACGTTGTGTGGCTGCCCTAGGGCAACATCAAGTTCACGGCAGAGGGCGAGACGGCGGCGGTGGAGGACGTGGCGCAGGTCGCGGCACTGGCCGAGCTGACGGCCACGGCACCCGACAGCCTGCGCCAGGCGCTCCTGACCCGCACCGTGGCGGCCGGCGGCGGGGAGCTGATCGAGAAGGGCCACAGCCCCAAGGAGGCCGCCTACGCCCGCGACGCCTGCGCCAAGGTGAGGAGGGGACACGGGGTGACAGGGGTGTTGTCCCGTCCCCCCCCGGCACCTGTGGGTGCCCACCATGCTGTCCCTGTCCCCAGGCCATCTACGAGCGGCTCTTCTGCTGGATCGTGGGGCGCATCAACGCCGGCATCGCCACCCGCGGCTACGACGCCCGCCTGCACGGCAAGAGCACCGTCATCGGTGTCCTTGACATCTACGGCTTCGAGATCTTTGACACCAACAGGTGACCTGGCCCGGGGGTGGGGAGGGGATGTAGGGACAGACAGGACCTGGGAGGGACACGGTGGGGGGAGTGGGGATGGGAAGGATGGAGTTGGGGGGGGACAGGAGGACACCTGGGAGGGACAGCTGGAGGGACACATGGAGGTGACAGGACCCAGGAGGGACTCGTGGACAGGACAGGACCTGGAAGGAACACGGGAAGGGGATGGGACCCAGGAGGGACACGTGGAGGGGACCCATGGAGGGACAGGACTTGGGAGGGGGGACACATAGTGGGGGAGGATGCCCAAGGGACATGTGGAGGGGAGAGGACCCACGAGAGACACAGGGAGGTGACAGGACCCAGGAGGGACACATGGAGGGGACAGGACTTGGGAGTGACACATGGAGATGGCAGGATCCAGGGGGGACTCAAGGAGGGGACAGGACTTGGGAGGGACACACGGAGGGGCCCAAGGGACACATGGAAGGGGATGGGACCACAAGGGACCCAGGGAGGTGACAGGACCAGGATCAGGAGGGGCCCATGGAGGGCCAGGCCATGCAGCTCAGTGCGTGCGCAGGGGATGTCGTGGGGGGACAGTGGGGACCATCCTGACCCCCCCTGCCCACAGCTTCGAGCAGTTCTGCATCAACTACTGCAACGAGAAGCTGCAGCAGCTCTTCATCGAGCTGATCCTGCGACAGGAGCAGACCGAGTACCAGCGGGAGGGCATCACCTGGCAGAGCGTGAGGGACACGGGGACATGGAGAGGGGGACAGGGGGGCATCGCCTGGCAGAGTGTGAGGGACACGGGGACATGGGGAGGGGGACAGGGGGGCATCGCCTGGCAGAGTGTGAGGGACACGGGGACATGGGGAGGGGGACAGGGGGGGCATCGCCTGGCAGAGCGTGAGGGACACGGTGGGGTCAGAGGTGGATGGGGGGGCATCGCCTGGCAAGGGGGTGGTGGGGACAGAGATGCCATCACCAGCCATGGCAAGATTTGGGGTGCCTGGGGACAAATCAGGCTGCCTGGGGGGTGCAGTTCGGGGTGCCCACCCCCATGCTCCCCCCAGATCGAGTACTTCAGCAACGAGCCCATCGTGGAGCTGGTGGAGCAGCCGCACCGCGGCATCCTGGCGCTGCTGGACGAGGCCTGCCTGGCCGCAGGGACTGTCACCGACCCCCTCTTCCTCGCCTCCATGGACGCCCGCCTCGGCCGCCATCCCCACTACACCAGCCGCAAGGTGCTCCTGGGGGGTGCTGGGGGCAGCGGTGGGGGTCCCATGGGTGGGGTGGGCTGACACCCCCCTGCTCCCCAGCTCTGCCCCACAGACAAGACCATGGAGTTCAACCGGGACTTCCGCATCAAGCACTACGCTGGAGATGTCACGTGAGGGGGACACCGGGGGGACACGGGGGAGGCTATGGGTGTCATCAGATGGCTGTGGGGCACTGCGGGGGTGACTTCAGGAGAGCATGGGGGGACTGTGGGGGGCCCACTTGGGACCATGGGGCTACAGGGGCTCTTGGGGGTCTAGGGTTGACCATGGGACCTTGGAGATCCATGAGGGACCATGTAGGAGCATGGGGGGGACATGGGACTGTGGGGGGTCTTGAGAGACTGTGGGAGATGGTTTGGGGTCATGGGGGACCATCAGGCTGTGGGGAGCCATGGGGGACTGGTGGGGGGTCAGTTAGGGCCATGGGAGTGGGGGTGGCCATTGGGGACTGTGGATGTGGCCATGGAGTCATGGGGGGCTGTGGGGGACCTTGGGGGACCGTGGAAGGCCTTGGGGCTGTGAGGGACCTTGGGAGGATGTGGGGGCCACCTGTGACCGTGGAGGGCCCTGGAGGACTATAGGGTGGCCTTGGTTGACTGTGGGGCTTTGAGGACCCACGGGGGATTGTGGGGAGCCAGTTAGGACCATAGGGGGCCATTTGGGGGACCACTGTGGTCCATGGGGTCTGGGAGGTCCCCAGAGGCCCCGTGGAGCGGGAGGGGCTGTGTTGGACACACCATGCTGTACCCTGGGGACAGTGGGGACAGGTTTGGGGGACCCTGTGTCCATCAGTGCTGAACCCCACAATCCCCTCGCCTCCATGGGTGCCCCCAGGGCCACCCCCAGAGCCACATGTCACCTCTGTGTGGGGCTGGGTGCCCCCAGCAGCCCCCATCCCACTGCGGGGAGGAAGGGCTGCCCGGATGCCTGAGTCCCTCAGGGTGCAGCTCCCCGCCCCCCAATCCCCCCGAGTGCTGGAGGAGCCCCCCAACATGGTGCCCCCCCCCCCCCTTAGGTATTCGGTGGAGGGTTTCCTGGACAAGAACAAGGACACGCTCTTCCAGGACTTCAAACGGCTCCTCTACAACAGGTTGGGGACACAGGGGACACGACTGGGAGGGCTGGTGGCACAGCCGGGGGGGCAGGAGCGGGGGTGGCCCGCTGCTGCCAGCCCCACATCAACGCCGTCCCCAGCGCGGACCCGGTGCTGCGTGCCATGTGGCCCGACGGCGAGCAGAGCGTCACCGAGGTCACCAAGCGCCCGCTGACCACCGGCACGCTCTTCAAGAACTCCATCGTGGCCCTGGTGGAGAACCTTGCCTCCAAGGTAGGGGACCGGGGACAGCCTGGCGTGTCCCTGCACCAACTTGACGTGTCTCCGGGCCAGCTGGGAATGTCCCCAACCCAGCTTGATAGGTCCCCATGGCAGCTGGGCGTGGCCCCAAGCCAGCCGAGATGTCCCCGAGCCAGCCTGGCATGTCCCTGTGCCAGCCAAGGTGTCCCTGAGCCAGCCAAGATGTCCCCAAGCCAGCCTAACATGTCCCTGAGCCAACCTGACCTGTCCCCAAGCCAGCAAAGATGTCCCTGTGCCAGTCTGACGTGTCCCTGTACCAGCCTAGATGTCCCCAGCCAGCGTGGCATGTCCCTGAGCCAGCCTGGCATGTCCCCAAGCCAGTCTGGCATGTCCTTGAGCCAGCCAAGGTGTCCCCAAGCCAGCCTGGTGTGTCCCAGTGCCAGTCAGGCATATCCTTGAGCCAGCCTGGCATGTTCCTGTGCCAGCCAAGGTGTCTCTGAGCCACCCAAGGTGTCCCCAAGCCAGCCTGGCATGTCCCTGTGCCAGCCAAGGTGTCCCTGAGCCAGCCAAGGTGTCCCCAAGCCAGCCTGGTATGTCCCTATGCCAGCCAAGTTGTCCCTGAGCCAGCCAAGATGTCCCCAAGCCAGCCTAGCATGTCCCTGAGCCAACCTGGCACATCCCCAAGCCAGCAAAGATGTCCCTGTGCCAGCCTGACATGTCCCCGTGCCAGCCTAGATGTCCCCAGCCAGCCTGGCATGTCCCTGAGCCAGCCTGGCATGTCTCCCCACCCAGCCAAGGTGTCCCTGAGCCAGTCTGGCATGTCCTTGAGCCAGCCTGGTATGTCCCTGAGCCAGCCAAGGTGTCCCCGAGCCAGCCTGGCATGTCCTTGAACCAGTCAGGCATGTCCTTGAGCCAGCCTGGCATGTCGTCACCCAGCCAAGTTGTCCCTGAGCCAGCCAAGATGTCCCCAAGCCAGCCTGACATGTCCCTGAGCCAACCTAGCATGTCCCCAAGCCAGCAAAGATGTCCCTGTGCCAGCCTGACATGTCCCTGTGCCAGCCTAGATGTCCCCAGCCAGCCTGGCATGTCCCTGAGCCAACCTGACGTGTCCCCAGGCAGCCAAGGTGTCTCCATGCCAGCCAGGCACATCCCCAAGCCACCGAGCCCTCCCGTCCCCGTGCCACCCATACCCGGTGCGGTCCCACCCTGCGCGCCCGCAGCCCCCCAGCTCAGGACACACGTGTGCTCAGTGCCACCGCAGTGCCACCCTCTCCGTGTCCCTGCAGGAGCCCTACTACGTGCGCTGCATCAAACCCAACGACCAGAAGTCACCGACGCTCTTCGACGAGGAGCGCTGCCGCCACCAGGTCTCCTACCTGGGGCTGCTGGAGAACGTCCGCGTGCGCCGCGCTGGCTTCGCCTACCGCCAGCCCTATGACCGCTTCCTCCTGCGGTACGGCTGCCCCCCGGCACCCCCACGCCCCTCCTCAGCCCCCTGGGAACCCCCCTCTGCGCCCCCTCACCCCGGGAACCACCCCCCTCCCCAGGTACAAGATGACCTGCGAGTACACGTGGCCCAACCACCTGATGGCCACCGACCGGGAGGCCACGCAAGCCCTCCTGGAGCAGCACGGCTTCCAGGATGACGTGGCTTATGGCCACACCAAGGTCTTCATCCGCACGCCCCGCACCCTCTTCTGCCTCGAGCAGGAGCGGACGCAGCTCATCCCCATCATCGTCCTGCTGCTGCAGAAGGTGGGGACGCGTGGCGTGAGCTGGCTCGGTCTCAGCTCCCCTGGGGTGACACGGGGCTGGGGGGGGACACCCCGGGGTGCTGGATGAGTGTGGGGCACAGGATGGTGCAGAGCACGGGCTTGGCATGGGGTAGGGAATGGGGTGGGATGTGGGGCAGGGCATGGGGCATCATACGGGGTGTGCTGTGGGGCAGGGCACGGGGTGGGACGTGGGGGACAGCGTGGGGCAGAGAACGGGGCACCGCGTGGGGCTCGGCGTGGCGTGGGGCAGGCCGTGGGGCAGGCCGTGGGGCAGGCTGCGGGGCTGACACAGGACACAACACAGGGCATTTCCTCAGAGCAGAGCATGGGCCGCACTGGGGAATTTTGGGCTGGGGAGCAGCATTTTGGGGGTGGTGCCGAGCACCCAGCCTGGTGCCACAGCCACGCTCCCGGGGGGCAGCGGGGGGGTGGATCTATGGGGCAGGGCCCACCCTGAGCACCGGGCGTTGGGCAGGCGTGGCGCGGCGCCCTGGCACGCCGGCGCTGCCGGTACCTGCGCGCGGCCTACGCCATCATGGCGTGGTACAGGCGGCAGAAGGTGAAGACGCACGTGCGGGAGCTGCTGCGGCGGTTCCAGGGCGTCCGCGCCCTCCCCGACCTCGGCAAGGGCCTGGCCTGGCCGGAGCCGCCCGCCGTGCTGGCGAGGTTCCAGGACGCCAGCCAGCGCCTCTTCTGCAGGTACTGGCCCGAACGGCAGGATGGGGATGTGGGATGGGGACGGGGGATGTGGGATGTGGGATAGGGATGTGGGATGGGGATGTGGGATGTGGGATGGGAACGGGGGATGGGGATGTGGGATGGGAACATGGACGTGGGATGGGGATGTGGGATGGGAATGGAGACATGGGACAGGGATGTGGGATGGGGATGGGAATGTGGGATGTGGGATGGGACCAGGGATGTGGGATGGGGATGTGGGACGGGGATGGAGACATGGGACAGGGATGTGGGATGGGGATGGGGATGGGGACGTGGGATGGGAACAGGGATGTGGGGTGGGGATGTGGGATGGGAACGGGGATGTGGGATGGGGATGGGGACATGGGACAGGGATGTGGGATGGGGATGGGAATGTGGGATGGGGATGGGGACGTGGGATGGGGATGGGAATGTGGGATGGGGATGTGGGATGTGGGATGGGACCAGGGACGTGGGATGGGGATGTGGGACAGGGATGTGGGATGGGGATGGGGATGTGGGGTGTGGGATGGGAACGGAGATGTGGGATGGGTATGTGGGATGTGGGACGGGGACGTGGGATGGGAATGTGGGATGGGAACGGGGATGTGGGATGGGGACATGGGACAGGGATGTGGGATGGGAATGTGGGATAGGGATGTGGGATTTGGGATGGGAACGGGGACGTGGGATGGGGATGTGGGATGGGAATGTGGACGTGGGATGGGGATGTGGGATGGGGATGGAGACATGGGACAGGGATGTGGGATGGGGACGGGAATGTGGGATGGGGATGGGGATGTGGGATGGGGACAGGGACGTGTGACAAGGACATGAGATGGGAACATGGGATGGGGACGTGGGACAGGGATGCGGGTGTGGGACAGGGACATGGGGAATATGAGATGGGAATGTGGGATGGGGTCAGGGACATGAAATAGAGATGGGGGATAGGGATGTGTGTTGGAAATGTGGGACAGGGACATGGGATAGGAATGTGGGATGTGGGACAGGAATAGGGATGTGGGATGGGAACGTGGGATGGGGATGTGGGACAGGGATGGGGACAAGGGACAGGGACGTGGGATAGGGATGTGGGATGTGGGATGGGAACAGGGACATGGGACAGGAACATGGGATGTGGAATGGGACCAGGGACATGGGATGGGGATGTGGGATGGGAATGTGGGATGGGGTTGGGAGTGTGGAATGGAGACATGGGATGGGGATGTGGGATGGAAATGTGGGATAGGGAATGTGGGATGTGGGACAGGGATGGGGATGTGGGATGTGGAATGGGAATGGGGACGTGGGACAGGAACGTGGGATGCGGGATAGGAACAGGGACATGGGATGGGGATGTGGGACGGGGCTGGGGAGAAAGGATGGGGATGTGGGATGGGAACAGGGACGTGGGATGGGAACGTGGGATGGGGTCGGGGATGCGAGATGGAGATGTGGGATGGGGATGTGGGATGGGAACATGGCATGGGGACAGGAATATGGGATGATAATGTGGGACAAGGACATGGGATGGAAACAAGGACGTGGGACAGGGATGTGGGATGCAGATGGAGACATGTGATGGGGATGTGGGACTGGAATGTGGGATGGGGATGGGGGTGTGGGATGGGAACGGGGACGTGGGACAGGGATGTGGGACTGGAACGTGGGATGGGGACAGGGGTGTGGGACAGGAGCATGGGACGGGGATGTGGGATGTGAGCGTGGGACAGTGACGTGGCTGCGGCATGTCCCCCGCCGCAGGTGGCGAGCACGGCAGATCATCAAGAACATCCCCCCGTCGGAGATGGGGCAGATCCGGGCCAAGGTGGCCGCCATGGAGGCGCTGGGGGCGCTGCGGAAGGACTGGGGCTGCCAGCGCAGCTGGGCAGGGGATTACCTCTCCTTGGTAAGGACCTGTGGCGGGTTTGGGGGTGCCCCATGGCGCACCCCAGGGTGCCACCCCCACCCCACACCGTGGCTCCCCACAGCCCAGTGAGAACCCGGGGCTGGCGCTGCCCTTCGCCCGCCGCCTCCAGGCCCTCAAGGACAAGGTGCATTTCGGCTCCGTCCTCTTCTCCTGCCATGTCCGCAAGGTGAGGGGGGAAAAAGGGGGGCCCTGCCCAGCCACCACCTCTGTGTGACCCCCTGGCGTGTCCCCTCACCTGGCCCTGTCCCCGCAGATCAACCACTTTGGAAAGAGCCGGGACCGGGCCATCCTCGTGACGGACCAGCACCTCTACAAGCTGGACCCCCGGCAGCAGTACCGGGTGATGCGGGCGCTGCCCCTCAGCACCGTGAGTGTCCCCAACCCTGCCCGTGTCCCCAGGGTAGCTGGGGGGACAAGGCCACCCCCTACACCCAGAGCTGGGGGGACCCATGTGTCCTGGCTGTCCTGCTCCCACATGGGGGTTGGTTGGAGACCCCTCCATGGGCCCCACGGCCACGTGCTGTGGGGCCATCTGCGTTGGCACCATGAAGTCCTGTGGGACAGAGGTGTGATGTTGTCCCCACCACACTGTCCCCACCCTGCTGTCCCCATCACACTGGCCATGCCACACTGTCCACACCACTCTGTCACCACCACGCTGGCCATGCTGTCCCCACCATGCCATCCCCATCACACTGTCCCCACCACACTGGCCATGCTGTGCTGTCCCCACCACGCTGTCCCCACCATGCTGTCCCCATGACACTGGCCATGCCATGCCATCCCCACCCTGCTATCCCCATCATGCTGTCCCCACCATGCTGTCCCCATCACACTGGCCATGCCGTGCTGTCCCCACCACACCGTCCCTACCACGGTGGCCGTGCCCATGGTGCCTCAGCCACGCCACACTGGCCGTGCAGTATCCCCACACCCCCCCCTTCCCCCCCACAGCCATGGCCACAGCAGTGCCACCTTGCTGTCCCCACAGGTGACAGGGCTGAGCGTGACAAGCTGCCCGGCGCAGCTGGTGGTCTTCCACACCCAGAGCCGGGCGGACGTGGCTGTGTGCCTGCACAAGACGCGGCCGACGGGGGACAACCGGGTGGGCGAGCTGGTGGGCGTCCTCCTGGAGCACTGCCGGGCGTGAGTAGGGGGGCTCGGGCTTGGGGAGGGGGGGGGCAGCACCCTGTGAGCCCACCCTCCTGCTCAAGTCGATGCTGGGATGTCGTAGGACCAAGCGGGAGCTGCAGGTCCGGGTGTCCGACTGCATCCAGCTGAGCCTCCGCGGGCGCCGGCGGCTGCTGACGGTGGAGACGCGGCCGGATGCGGCCGCCCCCGATTTTGGCAAGAGCCGCGATGGCTTTGTGCTTTACTGGCCTGGGAGATGAAGGGGGAGGGTGGCAGCCCCTCCACCGGGCCCCCCTCGGCTGCATCCTGCCGCCACCCTGCCCCGCTGGCCCCTGCTCAGGACCCCACAGCCCCACTGAGGCCACAGGACCCCCCGACCCCGCGTTCCCCCCGGGATGATGCCAGAACCCCTGTGTGCGCTGGGAATAAATTGCTGGATGGGACCCCCAGAGCCCCCCCCAAACCTGGCTGGGACCCTCAGGGCCCCCAGTACGGGGCGGGGGTCCCCCAGAAACTCTGCCCCACAGCTTGGGATACTGCTAGCCCATGGCGGAGTGGGGCGGGGGGCAGGTTGGCTGCAGTGGGGCAGGAATGGTGTGGTGGAAGTGGGATGGGGTCTGTGGGGTGGGATGGGATGGAATCTGGGATCTATGGGATGGAGTGGGTGAGATGGGTGGGGTCGATAGGATGGGGTAGGATGATGTGAGATGGATGGATGGGGTGGGACCTATGGGATGGGGTAGGATCAGCCGGGATGGGATGAGTGGATGGGGTGAGCTGGGATCTACTGAATGGGGTGGGATGTGGTGAGATGGATGGGATGGGGCGGGATGGGCTCTATGAGGTGGGATGGGCTCAGTTGGGATGGGTGGGATGAAGTCTGGGATGGGGTGGGATGGGGTGAGATGGGTGGGATGGGACCTATGGGGTGGGATGGGGTGAAGTGGATGGATGGGATAAGGTGGGATCAGTTGGGAGGGGGTGGGATGGATGGATGGATGGATGGATGGATGGATGGATGGATGGATGGATAGATGGGATGAAATCTCTGGGGTGGGCTGGGCTGAGATGGGATCGATGGGATGGGCTGGGATGGAGCAGGAAGGGGGTGGGGTGGGAAGGGCTGGGCTGGGCCCCCCAGCGCCGGGGAAAGCTGGGACGTCTCAGCACCCCCAGAGCACCGTGGGGTGAGGGGCTCACCCACACCCTCTGTCTGGGGCTGGTGGGGCTGGCAGCCCCCACGCCCCCACCTCCCCCTCCTGGGGACCCCCACATGTCCCCGTGGTGCCACCCCACAGCTGGGGGCTGGGCCCTGGGGCTGGGTCCCATGCCGCAGGTCCCCATGTCCCTGACACCCAGTGCTCCCATGCCCTGGTGTCACTCTGTCCCAGGTCCCAATGTCCCTGTGTCACGAGTCCCTGTGTCCATATGTCCCCAGGTCCCGATGTCTCTGTGTCGTGGGGTCCCTGGGTCCTGGGTCTCGATGTCCCCTGACACCAGGTGTCCCTACATTCCTGGGTCCTGATGCCGCTGTGTTCTGGTGTCCCTGTCCTCCAGGCCCTGATGTCCCTGACACCCGGTGTCCTGACATCCCTGTGCCCTTGACACCTTGTGTCCCAATGTTCCCATGTCCCAGTGGGTCCCAATATCCCTGACACCTGGTGTCCTGATGGCCCTGATGTCCCCAGTAGCCACTGTCCTGGTGTCCCACTGTCCCCATGCCCCAGCTCCCAATGTCCCTGACACCCAGTATCCTGATGTCCCCAGGTCCCCATGTCCCTGACACCCAGTGTCCCAATGTCCCTGTGTCCTGGATCCCGGTGTCCTTGACGTCCCCATGCCCATATCCTGTGTCCCAATGTCCCCAACACCCAGTGTCCCCATGCCCCAGGGATCGATGGATCAGAGGAGGGGTGGGAAAACAGGGGGATTTCTCACAGGTGAAAGAAGGTGGCTCCTGTCCCACTGGTATTTGGCAAGTGTTTGACACATGGGAACCTGCTAGCGAACCGAAGAGCTCATCAAACAATTAAATTCATGGGATATTATAGGAAAAAAACCCATTATTTTTCTGATAATGAACAGAGCTGGTGGTGGTTTCGTAGGGGAGAGTGGGGCATTGCCAGGGACAGCGACAGGGTGGGGACCTGGAACCTTAAGTGTATGTCATGGTATTGTGGGGAAACCAGGGGTCATCAAGGGAAAAGGGCTAATTAACAGGGCTAATGAATTACAGCGACGCAGAGGAGGGCGCCTGACAAGTATCCCAGCCCCCGCCATGGCGTGGCTCCCAAAGAATTCCCATCTCGGCTGCTGGATTGATCCCTCAACTGGTAAATATTGGGCCAGCACCGGTGAGGCCCGGATCCCTCTCCCGCTGCGAGGACAGGCCTTTCTGCGCCCAGCTCACCGGGCGGCCCCGCCGCCTTTTCGTTTGTGCCTTTAACATTGAAGATGGTGTTAGTCAGGGGCCGTGTCTGGGGGCGGGGAGGGCCGGGGCGTCGGGCGGGCATCGGTGTAGTCCGCTGGCCCCAAAGGGGACTCCCACACGGCTCCCCCCGCGGCCCAGGCTAGGCTCGGCCCAGGCCAGGCCTAACTGGGGCCGGCCGTTGCCATAGAAACCGCCAGTGCCCGGCCCGGGGGCGGAGCGTCGCCATGGGAACACCCGTCTCCCCCTATCGGCGAGCGCTGCGTCACCAAGGAAACAGCGCTGGCCCCGCCTCGGGGCGGAGCGTCGCCATGGGAACAGCCCCCCCCTTCAGGAGGCGGGCGAAGCGTCGCCATGGGAACCACCGTTGATAGGCCGGGGGCGGGGCGTCTCCATGGGAATGGCGCCACGGGGGCGTGGCGAGGGGCCGGAAGGGGCGTGGTCAGGCGGGAGGACTCGGTTTCCCGTGAGGCTCCGCGCGCGGTTCCTTCGGGCGGTTCCGGCGGGCGCAGGCCGGGATGGAGGCCGTGCCCCGCATGCCCATGATCTGGCTCGACCTCAAGGAGGCCGGGGAGTTCGCCTTCAACGCCGCCGTCAAGAAGGTGAGGCCGGGGAAGGGGCGGTTGGAGCCAGCGAGGGGCCCGAGGGGAGCGGGAGGGCCCTGTCAGGGGCGGGGCGGGAGGGGCCTGTGAGGGAGGGGGGTGCTTGGGGGAGTGGGGAGGGGGGGTTGTGAGGGGTCTGTGAGGGGGGTTGCTTGTGGGGGGGGGAGAGGGGGGTTTGTGAGCGGTCTGTGAGGGGAGGGGGTTGCTTGGAGTTTGCGTGTGTGGGGGTCAGTGACTCCGTGAGGGGTGGGGGGTCTGTGTGGCTGAGGAGTCGTTGAGGGAGAGAAGGGGGGCTCAGTGTTTGGGGTCTGTGAGGGTGAGGAGTGCTTGGGGGGGGGGGGAGAGAGGGGCTCTGTAGGGTGTGTTTGGGGTCTGTGAGGGAGGGGAGTGTGTGGGGCAGCGGGAAGTGGGAGGCTTTGGGGGGGGTCTTTGAGGTGTGAGGAGTGTTTGGGGTGCATTGGGGAGGGGAGTGTAAGGGGTTAGGGGTTTGGAGGGGGGCTGGTGGAACAGGAGTTACAGCTGGGGATGTTTGGGGGGCCTGTGTGTCGGCTTGAAGGGGAGGGGGGTGTCTGGAGGTGGGGAGCACCGGGGCTGAGGGCACCATCAGGTAGAGCCCTGGGGGGCTCCTGGATGTGATGGGGCAGGGAGGGGGTGAGGAGTGCTGGCTGGGTCCACGGTGGCTCGTCACCCGGTAGCGGCTCTGCCCTGCGTGGCACAGAGGGAGTAAGGCCGCGAGCGCATCTGTGCCCCCCTCGGACCCCCTGGCTTGGCCCCGCTCCCTTTGCTGCCTCCTTGGAGCTTCGGGACTCCTTGGAGCTGCGGCTGGGGGGGGTCAGCGGGTCCCTGCTAACACGGTGCTGCTGGGGGGCAGGTTCTGGGGAGCAGGGAGTCCCTGGAGCACTCCCCGCCCCGGGCAGAGCCTTCCCCAGCCACCTCGGGGGCGAGCGGTGAGTTGGCAAGTCCGTCCCCGCCGCATGTGACTGTGCTGACTCCCGACGCCGCAGCCGCCGGATCCAGCCTTCCCCAGCAGCGCTCGTTATTAACGCCGAGGCCGGCGTCGTTAGGAGATCCGGGTCGGCGATGGCCGATCCCTCGCGTCTCCTTTTCCTCCGCTCCCCCGGGCTTGCGTAGAAGGGGGAACCGAGGAGAGGGGGAGCTGGTTCTCCCGCCACCAACTGCCTGGGCTGACTGATTATCAGTCAGCTAAAAGCCTTGATCCCTTTGTGGCGCTGTCGGAGGAAGGTTAAGAGTACAGTGGGTGCGAGGTGACCGGCTCCTTCCTTCCTGGAGGCCGCCACCGAGGGCCGTGGGGGACGTGATCTGTCCTCGCCGCCCCAGTGGGGACGGAACCGATGGCTTAAGGGAGGTGAAGTTCTTAATTAAGCAGCTGTAAACAAGCTCCACCTATGACTGGCGTTTTCTAGTGCCGCCTACAGATGAAAAGCATGATTTATTGATGTGGAAGGAGGATGGGAGGGGTTCTCTTGTGTTGATGCCACCACCCTGCTGCTTTTTTGGGGTGCTGAGGGGGAGCTGGCGTCCCATCGGACCCCGGCAGTGGTGTGGGGCCATCCCTGAGCCCGGAGGAAGGTGTTGCAGGATAGCTGAGCTGAGTCATGCCGTGCTGGCCGGGACAAGGTGTGGCGGCCGTCGGCGCGGCTCTGGCCTGGCCGTGCCCATCTGCGAGCGCCGGGGGAGCCGGCGGTGCCGTGGGCCTCGCGGTGGCACCTCCCAGGGACCTGCGGCAGAGGGGACGGTGGCCTCCAGGTCCGAGCTGGGCCCAGGGACTGGTGACTTATCAAAAGTGGGTTGTTGAGGGAATTTTTGTGCATGGCAGCAGGTGGAAATCTGTTTTGTGGACCAGGCTTCCCCGCGGACGTTTGTTTTGCTGGCTCCTGAGAAGCAACAGGGAATAGAAACCTGGTGCCCTGGTCAAAACGGAGAGGGAGGAGAGGAAACTTCCCTCGTTTCTCCAGCACTGAGCTGTGTTAACCTTGAGCTGAAGTGACAGAGCGGGCGGGCAGCCCGTCAAATGTCCCCAACCTCCCTTACCCTTGGAGGATCCCACGCTGCCTGAGGCTGGGAAGCACTTTGCTTTCATCCAAGCGCAGAGGGCATCGGGTGTGAATCCGGAGTGACTTCAATTTGGTCTGTCGCATTCACTGGTGACTCCTCAGGAACTCACAGCCGCTTGATTCCAGCTTTTGTGCCCCAGCTCCGAGGTCCCCATCGGCTCCTGGCATGAGCTGGGTCGGTTCCTCTCACCAGGGCATTGTCTCCGCAGGACTCTGCACCCGGCTTTGTGTTAAGCTGAGGTTCAGCAGGAGCCGGGCAAAATTTGGGGCCTTTTGGGGGGCAAACAAGCTCCCAGCCAGGACGTGCAAGGCCCCAAGCCAGCACATGCCCCTTCACACTGCCAGACCTGCTGCGGGGGCTTCTCCCAGGCTTCCCTTCCGGGGCTGGTGAGGCGGCTCTGGGTGTCGAACAGGGCCAGGCTCTCACCCCTCTCTTCTCCCTCCAGTTTGTCCTGAAAAACTATGGGGAGAACCCGGAGAACTACAACGAGGAGCTGCGGAAGCTGGAGCTGCTCCGGCAGGTAAGCTGGGCTCCCTCCTGAATTGCTCACGGCCTTGGTGAGACCTGCCCGAGCTGAACTGGGGGAGCTGGTTTGTTGCCCGCCCCCTGCTCAAGGACGCGTCTGCCAGCTCCCACCACCTCCTTGGTGAGCTGCCACAGCTGCTCCTCTTCCTCACCAGGGGCCCACGGAGGAGGCTTTTAGCAGCTGGGCCGCATCCTGGGCTCCCCAGATGATTCTGTCTTCCCAAGGAGCATTCAGGGGTTGGGCGTTAGGGCTCTGCTCTATCCTCTTTCCTGATTTTGGGGAGTTTTGTGTTGAATATGAGTTCCCGGTTGGGTGAAAGGAGTTGTCTTGTGCGGTCAGGCTGGTGCCTGAGGCCTTTGTAGGGAATAAATCAGCCCTTTGCTCTCAGCTCCGGAGCCCAAATAGTTGTGTTAGTCAGCAGGGTCTTTGATTTTGGGGCCACTGGTTAGAGACACAGCCTCAGCCCCCGCCAGCTGGCAGCCCAGACATGACAAAACCGTCTGGAGACGGTCGGGGACGTGCCAAGCCGGGCCTGGTGCCGGTTTGTCCCGCGCCGTAGGTTTTGTAGCGGAGCCGTAAGCCTGATGCGTGGGGTGGAGCTGGGGTAACTCGTGGTGCCGGCACCGGGGTCAGCTCACCAGCCTCTCCAAAGCACAGCGGTGGGATTCCTGCAGGCACAGAGCTGGGTGGGTGCTTAAACACCCCCAGCCCGGGATCTGGGGAGCACCAGCCTCTGCCCGTGGGCTTAACCCTGAAGCGGGAGGTTGGGAAACCTTTCCAGGGTCTCCTGGGAGCGTTTGCTGTGGCAGCGGGTCCTGTGCCCTGTCCGGGACACCCCCTTGTCAGTCGCTCCCCAGTTCCCCCTGTTTATTTCACCCTTCAGAGCCTGTGCTGGAGAGAGCAGAGACTCTTCATCCCCAAAACCAGTTGCTCTGGATCTAGAAAGTGGCTCCCTCCAGCCTCATTTTTAGGCAAACAGACCTGTTTTTCTAGCTGCGTTGTTTTCCATCTCACCTGGCTCTGGCCATCCCCTCCTGCCTGTGGCTCTCGCCACAAATCAGGCAGATGCCTGCTCCTGCCTGACACATTCCCCGCCAGCGTGGTCCTGTCCCCAGGGCAGTTTCTTCTTCCTCCTTTCTCCCCTCCAGAGCGCCGTCAACGTGCCCAGGGACTTCGAGGGCTGCAGCACGCTGCGGAAGTACTTTGGCCAACTCCACTACCTGCAGAGCCGCATCCCCATGGGCGCTGAGCAGGAGGCGGCGGTCCCCATCGCCTGGTCAGGAGCAGCCCCCTCTCCCCCTCTCCCCTTCCTCTCTCTCCGCCGCGGGGCTCAGTCAGTGCGGGTGCGAGGATCGGCTCCCAACAGGAGCTTCTGGAAATACAGAGGCTGATCCAAACCAGAGCAACCAGCTCCCTCTTCCCTGTGCGCCTCCTTCCCTGATACGCTCCTCCCCGAAGCCCCGTGGCTGTAGCTGGGGGGTGCGGGGGTGTCCTGGGTGCCCCTTGGGAAATGGTTGTCCTGCCCACCACCTCCGGCACCTCGATTCGATGCCCAGGGTGACACCCTTCTCCAAACCTCCGAGGGAGCGCGTCTCCGGGCAAATCCTTCTCGTGGCCCCTGTAACCAGCACACTGGTAACTCCTAACCAGGCTTCTCTCCCCACAGGACTGAGATCTTCTCAGGCAAGACGGTGACTCACGAGGACATCAAGTACGAGCAGGCGTGCATCCTCTACAACCTGGGTAAGGGCCTGGGATACCCTCTTGGTCTGCCCTGGGCACGAGGGATGTTCTCCCCCTTCTCTGCTCGGCGCCTACTCCGAGCTCCAGGTCAGCCTTCCTCGGAGCAGCCCGCCTGCTCCCGACAGCAGCCGTGGCCCAGCCTGCTCATGTCTCTTCCCCTCCTCTGTGCTGCCCACGGGACTGAGTGCTCGGCATCAGAGCTGCATGAGAGGTTGAGTCCAGCTTTTGTCCAAAGCCTCCTCTCCTTTCTTCCCGCCCTGAGCACGGCCTGGTCGTGCGCTGGTCTCGGTCAGCGGTCGCACCGAGGAGGCTGACGTGGGGTTGCAGTGTTACAAATGCCCTTTCTGGCACGGTGACGGCCGCAATCATGCTTTGTCTCCTCCAGCACCCCATCTCCTCAAAAGCAGCAAATGAGTGTAAAAGCATCAAATCTAACACTTGTCCCCCCCTCCCTTGCTATCCAGCTATGGACAGTCGTGCCTCAGACTGGGGTTTTTTTGGTAGCCCCAGAGGGAAGGTGACGCTCAACCCCTGGACACTTCACACAACGGGAACGCTCCCATCCCTGGCGTTAGAGCTGCCCCTTGCACTGCGGCTCAGGATTGCAGAGCAAAGCAGTTTAGCTTAAACCTCAGCCCAAGGCTGCTCCCAAAAGTTGGAAGAAACGCACCTGTTAAGCCAGGAGGGTGTTAGATATTTGCTTTTCAGTACTGAGGGGCTGTTTCCAGCCCAGGGACTTCCCTGTGCTGAATGACTTGCGTGTACAGCCTTCCACCCCGAGATGGTCATCCCTAGCACCGCAGTTCCCGGCGTCCCACCAGCACGGAGAGCCAGCTGGGCGCTGCTGGGTGTCTGTGGCTGACTTCCCATGGATTTAGGCTTCTCTGGTACAAGGCACCCGCTCTGCGGGAGCGGCGGAGTCGGGGCTGGCAGGGGTGTCCTTTTTCCGCAGGTGCGCTGCACTCCATGCTGGGCGCCATGGACAAGAGAGTGTCCGAGGAGGTAACGATCCCCTGGGTCCTCCCTCAGTGACTTTTCTCTCCCATGCGGTTAACAGCCACGAGCCGGCAGCGCCCGGTGCTTCCCCTCTGTGACCTGGGTGGTTACGAGCATCGCGATGTCACACGCCGGCTCTGGGTGTCTGCTGTGACCCAGTATCGCTGCCGAGCGTCCCGAGGGGCCGTTGTGTCCCTCCATGCCACGACATCGCTGTCCCTGCGCTAGCAAGGCTCTGCCCACTTGCTGGCCAGGTTGCCCTTCCACCCTCAGCACGTAGGGCCAGGACGGGGGAGATCTGACACAGCTTGGGGTGTCCACTGAGCCCTGTGAGCCCCAGAGACTCGCGCCAGGCTTGCAGCAGCTGCTTTTGGGGGTCTGGGAGGGGGCATGAGCAGTGCGGGGAATGTCTAACCTCCAGTTTGTCACCCGAACCCCAACCTCCGCTGGCTTGGCGTACGTGCAAGAGGGCTGCACACACCTGATACGTGTTCTCCCATCCTCTCAGGGCATGAAGGTTTCCTGCACCCATTTCCAGTGTGCTGCCGGGGCCTTTACCTACCTTCGGGATCACTTCCCCCACTCCTACAGCGTCGACATGAGCCACCAGATCCTCAGCCTCAACATCAACCTCATGCTGGTAGGAACTGGTTCCACCTCCACCGGGGCACTGGTCATACTGGGACGGCTCCTTGCACAGCTCAAGGACAGCTGCTGCTTGACTGGGAGAGGGGTGTTGGTAGGGTTGGGGGCTCCACATGGAGTCCGAGCGCTTGGAGCCAGGTGAGACAGGACCCCAGTGCCCCACGGGGGCTGTTGTTTGTGGGCTCCGGGCTGCTGTAGGCATGAGGGGCTCCCTCCCGCGGGAGGGGAGGAGGTTTTGGGGGACAGTGGGGAAGAGGAACTGCGTCCCAAGGTGCAGGGGAAACCGAGTGTTGCCCCTTTGTCTTGGGCAGGGCCAGGCGCAGGAGTGTCTCCTGGAGAAGTCCATGCTGGACAACAGGAAGAGTTTCCTGGTGGCCCGGATCAGCGCCCAGGTGAGTTCCTGGGTGATCTCTGCTGTGCTGAGCTCCTGCCTCGGCGCTGGCAGCTCCCAGCACAGCCCTGCTCCCGCAGCACAGAGTGGGGCGTGGGATTGGGAGCTGGGGGAGGGCGTCCTGCATCCTGTGCAGCGTAAGCACAGTCGGACGGTGGTATGGGGTGCTGCCGCTGCTCGGGCTGTGAGCACAACCACCAGCTCCTCAAAGGAGAGTGTAAGGTGCTCGGGAGGGAAGGGATGCTGAGCTGAGGGGCTGGGACAGGCTGGAGAGGTGGGATGGTGCAAACCTCCTGGAGTTCAACAAGGCCAAGGGCAAGGTCCTGCCCATGGGTCGGGGCAAACACAGGCTGGGGGATGAAGGGATTGAGAGCAGCTTGTGGAGAAGGACTTGGGGGTATCAGTGGATGGAAAACTGCCTGTGAGCCAGCAACGTGCACTCACAGCCCAGAAAGCCACCCGTGTGCTGGGCTGCACCCAGAGCAGTGTGGGCAGCAGGGCGAGGGGGGGGATTCTCCCCCTCTGCTCCGCTCTCCTGAGACCCCCCTGCACTGCTGGGTCCAGCTCTGGGGGCACCAACAGCAGAAGGACACGGACCTGCTTGAGCGGGGCCAGAGGAGGCCACAAGGATGCTCGGGGGGCTGGAGCACCCCCCTGTGAGGACAGGCTGAGAGAGTTGGGGGGTTCAGCTGGAGAAGAGAAGGCTCTGGGGAGACCTTAGAGCGGCCTCCCAGGACTGAAAGGGGCTACAGGAAAGGTGGGGAGGGACTCTTGATCAGGGGGTGTAGGGATGGGATGAGGGGTAACGGTTTTGAACTGCAAGAGAGGAGATTTAGATTAGATGTAAGGAAGAAATTCTCCCCTGTGAGGGTGGTGAGGCCCTGGCACAGGTTGCCCAGAGCAGCTGTGGCTGCCCCCTCCCTGGAAGGGTTCAAGGCCAGGTTGGATGGGGCTTTGGGCAACCTGAGCTAGTGGAAGGTGTCCCTGCCTGTGGCAGGGGGGTGGGACTGGGTGATCTTTAAGGTTCCTCCCAACCCAAACCGTTCTCTGACTCTAACCCCCATGTGGGGTGGGTTTATCATGGTGATGTCACTAGTCCCTGGCTCTGACCCAAAATGCAGCTGCAAGTCCCCACTGGCCGCTCTGCCATGCTGGGTGGGTGATCTGAAACCTTGGGCACAGACACTGGTACCGGTGAATCCTCCGTTCCCTCGCTGCTCTCGATTCCACCTGAGATCCACCTTTCCAGGGGTTCCCAAACACCCAAAAACTCTCCATAGGTGGTGGATTACTACAAAGAGGCCTGCCGGGCGCTGGAAAACTCAGAGACAGCCTCTCTGCTGGGAAAGATCCAGAAGGACTGGAAGAAGCTGGTTCAAATGAAAATTTATTATTTTGCTGCTGTGGCCCATGTAAGTGGGGAGTCCATCCGGGGGGCTGCTGGGCTGTGGTGGGGGGGCCCTGCCCTTTGCTCCCAGCCTGGCTGGGGCTGCTCAGGCCCGCTGTGGCGCGATGCCCACCACGGTGCGACCCATGGGTGGGCTCTGGCTGCTCTGAGGGGGTTTTCTTGCCCATTTCAAAGCTCTCCCTCGAGTTAAGGAGCTCTGACACTGCAGGGGTGTGTTTTCTTGCAGCTGCACATGGGAAAACAGGCCGAGGAGCAGCAGAAGTTTGGGGAAAGGGTAAGCAGATCCATGTCCCCCCACCTTGTCCTGTCCGAGCTCTGGATTGCAGTCAGGGGGTGGAGTCCTGGAACAGATTGTCACATGCCAATTGGGTATCTGCAGCCGTGGGGACATGAGCGTGTCCCCAACGATGTCCTGCTTCCTGCAGACGATTGTGGGTGTTCTTGGAAAACCCCAGTGTGCTGTAGAAGCTGCAGCCCTCAGGGACTGCTGGTGGTGTTCCTGGCCAAAGCAGGGGCACCTACTTCTGTGCCAAGCCTAATTCCTGGTCTCTCTGCAGGTCATCTACTTCCAGAGTGCTCTGGACAAACTCAATGAAGCCATCAAGCTGGCAAAGGTGCGTTCCTGCTCCATCTGCTATAGCAGTAACGGGGTTTGTAAAGTTCCTGTGCTGGGCCCTGGGATGCCAGACTGGGGAGATGAGAACTGGAATCTGTTCAGCAGCGTTCCTTGCTATTCAGTAGGTTGGCAGACCCATGCTGGCTTCCCAAAGCGTCACTTTGCTTCCCTCTGGGACATCCAGTCAAGCCCAAGGCTCTGGTATCTCCTGGCCGCTCAGTCTACCAGGGCTCTAGCAGGGTTTGCTTCGGTTTTAATCATCCAGGAGCCTGGGGGCAGCTCTAGAAGGGTCATGGCTTTGCAGCTCTCGGCCCTGCCGCCTTGGTGGGCTCCCCACAGAGCCCCCGGTGTCAGTGCTGCGGTGCTGAGGAAACCCAGGACAGCCCCACCACTCTGTCCCCACTGGGACACGGAGGAGTTGGGGCTGCCTCCAGCCTTCTCAGCTCCTTTCTGGGGCACAAGGAGAGATGGTTGGTGAGGCTGCTGCGGGCTTCCAGGCACGCTCGGGCTGTGGCCGCGGCACGCAGACAGTGATACCCGTTCCCTGCCAGCGCTAACTCGCTCTCGTTTCTGCAGGGCCAGCCAGAAACCGTCCAGGAAGCCCTGAGATTCACCATGGATGTGATCGGTGGCAAGTGAGTCTGTGCACGGGGCACCCCTGGACGTAACCATCCCGCTTCTCTGCGGGTCAGAAGTGCCTGGTGGCCGGAGCAGCCCCGGGGGTGTCCCTGGTGTCCCCCAACACACAGAGCCGAGCACCCCGTGCTGCCTGAGGCTCTCGGCACCTGCGGCTGCTGTGGAAGTTGCTCTTCGCCCTCCCTGGAGTGAGCCCAAGAGACCCAGGGCCTGACCCCGCTGGGAGCGAGCTCGGGCAGCCGGGGAAGCTGCCCACTCCTCGCTGACATGGCATCGTTTCTTGTTTCGAGGTACAATTCGGCCAAAAAGGACAATGACTTCATCTACCACGAAGCCGTGCCTGCGCTGGACACCCTGCAGTCCGTGAAAGGTGAGCGTGGGCCGTGCCAGCTCCTGACAGGACAGGGACACGCACGTGCGGTGAATCCACGGGGCTCTGGGGGCTTCGTGCCGTGATGCCGTGCTCCCCGTGGACCTGCCTCGGGAATAACCGGTTCCCTGGGGAGGTTTCAGATGGGTGCGTGTTGCGTTTTTGACCCCCAGGTGCCCCGTTGGTGAAAGCCCTCCCCGTCAACCCCACGGATCCAGCCGTCACCGGCCCCGATATATTTGCCAAACTGGTGCCCATGGCTGCCCACGAGGCCTCGTCCCTGTACAGGTGGGTCTGTGGCCCCTGGGGGGGGGTTTCTCTGAGGGGCCCCAGCGCAGCCACTGTGAGCTGGAACCAAACCACCCACAGTGGTTTCCTCGGGGAACCACCGACGGCCTCGAGTCGTCCTCGTGTCTGGCCCTGCCCCGGGTCTCTCCGGGCAGCCGGCGCTGGCTGTGCTGCCCCGCAGAGCCGGGACCAGCCGAGGCTCCGGCCGACTCCCGCAGGGCTTGGAGCACTTGTGATTTACGGTGGAGTCTTCCCTATTCACAGCACTAAAGGATTTTTTTTTTTCTTTTGTTTTTTTCGCCGCAGCGAGGAGAAGGCCAAACTGCTGAGAGACGTGATGGCAAAGATCGAAGCCAAGAACGAAGTGCTGGAGTACGTGTGGGCCATGCCGAAACAGGGCCCTGGCCGGTTCCTCCCCGCTGGGCTCCCTGCGGCCCAGCACGGGGCTGTCCCCACCGTCCCCTCGCCGGGTTTCCAACCCCGGCACCAGGAGGAGCGCAGACGTCCCTGACCTGTCCCCCGAGTGCGGTCGAGCCCAGTTTGCCCAGCTCTGAGGCAAATCCCGTCCCCCCAGCAGGTTCCGGTCCCCAAATTCACCCCGCAGCTTTGCTGCACCCCGAGCTGGCCGCCGTTTGGGATGGGGGGGGGGGGACGTGCAGGGGGCTCTGCCGCTGCTCAGGGCCTTGTTCTCTCGCCCGTAGCCAGTTCATGGACTCGATGCAGCTGGACCCCGAGACCGTGGACAACCTGGACATGTACAGCCACATCCCTCCCGTCCTGATGGAGAAGTGTGCCGCGCTCAGCGTGCGCCCCGACACCGTCAAGAACCTCGTCCAGTCCATGCAGGGTAAGGACACGGGGACCTACGGCGGGGACACGCCACTGGGCCGGCCCTGGGGGCTCGGTGTGGGGAACGGCCACTCCAATTGCTGATTCCTTCCTGATAGAAATCCCTGAACCCCAAAGCGTTTTTCCCTGTTGACCAGTTGTGGGGGGACGCTGCTTCCTTGTGGGCCAGGCCACCCAAGCCCAGCAGCCAGGTGCCTGGGCCGGGCTCTCCTCGCCCTCTCCACTTGCCCATGGCCAGATTTATTCCTCAGGCTCTGCTGTCGGTGCCTGGCTCAGGCCTGGGGTGCGTCACCAGCCTGTTGCCAGCCCCCGTGTCTCTCCCATGCAGCGCTCTCCGGGGTCTTCACCGACGTGGAAGCTTCCCTGAAGGAGATCCGAGACCTCCTCGAGGAGGATGAGGCTCAGGAGCGGAAGCTGCAGGAGCTTCTTGGGAAGGCCCCAGCGCCCCAGGGGTCCCCCCCAGGGCTGGCCGAGGTCAGCAAGGAGTGCTCCAAGTACGTGGAGGTGCACGAGAAGGCCAGCTTCACCAACACCGAGCTCCACAAAGCCATGAACCTCCACATCGGCAACCTCCGCCTGCTCAGCGGGCCACTGGAGCAGGTCCGGGCTGCCCTGCCCTCGCCTGCCCTGACCGAAGGTGAGTGGGGTGAGCTGAGTCACAGAATCCTCTCGGTTGGAAAAGCCCTTGAAGCTCCTCCAGTCCAACCATGAACCTCACCCTGACCGTTCCCAATTCCACCAGATCCCTCAGCGCTGGGTCAACCCGACTCTTCAACCCCTCCAGGGATGGGGACTCCCCCCCTGCCCTGGGCAGCCCATTCCAACGCCCAACAACCCCTTCTGCAAAGAAATCCTTCCTAAGAGCCAGTCTGACCCTGCCCTGGCGCAGCTTGAGGCCATTCCCTCTTGGCCTGGCGCTGGGTCCTTGGCTCAAGAGACTCCTCCCCCCTCTCTGCACCCTCCTTTCAGGGAGTTGCAGAGGGCCAGGAGGTCTCCCCTCAGCCTCCTCTTCTCCAGACTCAACCCCCCCAGTTCCCTCAGCCGCTCCCCATCAGACCTGTGCTCCAGACCCTGCACCAGCTCCGTTGCCCTTCTCTGGACACGCTTGAGTCATTCAAAGCTCGGGGCCCTCCCAGCACCGCTGGACAGGGTGGGGGCTTGTCCCCATGAAAAACATGTCAAATGGGGACCTGGCACAGGGACAGACACCCCGTTACCACCCCAGTAAATATCTGGCTTTAATATCGGGTGTTCCAGTACCCCCGTGGTGTCTCCCAGGAGCGGGCTGGGGCCCGGGGGGGGTCACACCCGGCTCAGTGGGGTCTGGCGCGGCCGCTCAGCCCCCCCTCTCTGTGTCCCCCAGACGACAAGCAGGTGCTGCAGAACCTGAAGCGAATCCTGGCCAAGGTGCAGGAGATGAGGGACCAGCGGCTGTCCCTGGAGCAGCAGCTGCGTGAGATGATCCAGAAGGACGATATCACCACGTCGCTGGTCACCACCGACCGCTCCGAGATGAAGGTGGGCGCCGGCCACCGCCCTTGGGGGAGCCCCTTCGCGCAGCAGGAGCTCTGCCCCCTCCCCACCTCCTGCGGCCCCTCAGATCCTCCCCCTCTCTTGGCAGAAACTCTTTGAGGAGCAGCTGAAGAAGTACGACCAGATCAAGGTCTACCTGGAGCAGAACTTGGCCGCCCAGGAGAACGTCCTGAAGGCCCTGACGGACGCCAACGTCAAATACGCAGCCGTGCGCAAGGCCCTGGCCGAGGTGGAGCACAAGTGAGTGGTGTGTGGGGTTGGGGAGAGGATTCCCAGGGGGGTCTGGGTGCGTGCGAACAGCCCCCCCTGACCCCAGGGAGGGGCGTGGGGTCACTGCCGGCTTCCCCAGCCTGTCCGTTGTCATGCTGGGGGGCCACTGGTGGCAGTTTGTCCTGGCCCCATGCCCATCCCAGGTGGGTGCTGGTGGGTTCCCCAGGAGCAGGGCTCCCCCGCTTGCCTAGTTTCGGCCTGGCTCAGCCCTTGGGCCCCCTCCCTGCAGGTGGAACACCACCGTTCAGACCTTGGTGGCCTCCTACGAAGCCTACGAGGACCTGATGAAGAAATCCCAGGAGGGGAAGGACTTTTACACCGACCTGGAGGCGAAGGCCGCCAAGCTGCTGGAGAAGGCGCGGGCCGCCTGCCAAGCCGCCGAGGCCAACAGGCAGCAGATCTTGGAGAAGTAGGTGGTGCCGGAGGGGGCGTAAAACGGGGGTCGGGGTCCCCGCAGCCACCCCCCCAGGGCGCTGGGGAAGCACCTTGGGGTGATCCTCAAGCTGCGGCTCGAGGGTTCGGCCCGGGGGCACTGGGCAGCACCCCCCTGGGCTGGCGAGGGGCCGGCAGCCCCCCGCTGAGCCCCGCTGCCCCCCTCACCCCCCGGCAGGGAGCTGAAGAAGCAGCCGCCCCCCCGGCCCACGGCCCCCAAACCCGCCCTGCCGAAGAAGCCTCCGGAGCTGGACGCGGGCGACCTGCCGCCGGCGCTGAGCGCCCTGGTGCTGCCGGAGCCACCGGAGCTGCCCGAGGAGCTGCGCAGTTTGCCGCCGGACGTGCTGGCCGGCCACCTGGCCCGCCTGCCGGCCCCCGCGCTGGCCGCCCTGGCTGCTGGGCTACGGCCCCCCGAGCCCTTCTTGCCCGCGGCCCACCTGGCCAGCGCCCCGCTGCAGCCCTTCGCCCCCACCCGCTTCCCGGGGCCCCCTGCCCTCCCTGGGCACTACCGTCTGCCCGCGGCACCCACCGCGGCCCCCGGCCCCTTTCCCCCCACCGCGGGGGCCCCGCTGCCGCTCCTGCAGCCCTCTGCCCCGCAGCCGGCCGGGCCCCCCCCCAGCTCGGCCGCTGCCCCCCAACTCTTCCCGCCCGCCCCCCTGATGCGAGCCCCGGTACAGCCCGGCTACGCGGGGCCCCCCCCGCGCTCGTCCCCGCAGCACGGGGCTCTGCCCGGCTCTGCTCCTGCTGCCTCCTACGGGCTGGCCCAGCCGGGGGGCCCCACGCCCGGCCCCCTCAGACCCCCGGCCCCGCCGCCAGCACCCATGGGTGCTCCTGAGCCACCCCTGGGCGCACGCCCGGCCACCACCACGGTGGACAGCGTCCAGGCCCCCATCTCCAGCTGCACTGCGCCCCCCCGGCTACCCAGCCAGGGGCCGGCCGGACCCCCAGGCCCCTTCCTCGCCCCGCAGCGCCCAGGGGGGCCCCCTGCCCCCTTCCCCTACGCCCAGGGGGGGCTGCAGCCCTTCAGGCAGCCGGCCCAGCACCCCTTCCCTCCCGGGCAGCACCCCCACCCCTTTGCCCCCTCCGCACAGCTCCAGCCCCCCGCGGAGGCAGCTGCTCGTGCCCAGGGCCCGCAGGCCTTCCCCCCGGCCCCCTTCCTGCCCCCGGGGAGGGCCCCTGTCCCCCTGCCCTTCCCGCTGCCCCCCCAGACCCAGTTTGCCCAGCAGCCCTTTGCCAGCCCCGGGGGGCAGCCCCCCCTGCCACCACAGCTCTACCACCAGCTGCCAGGGCAGGACAAGCTGCCCCCCCAGGGCCTCCCCACCCCCCACGGGGGGGCCCTGCCCTTCCCCAGCGGCCCCCAGCCCCTGCACCCCTCGCTGGGGGGGCTGCAGCCGCCGGTGCCTGCCAGTTCCCCTGCTCTGCCCTTCTGCCCCAGCCCTGCCCCCCCCAGCAGCCAGCTGCCCCCCAGCCAGGCGGGTCCCCCCCACATCCCCCCCCCAGCCGCTGCCCCCAGCCCCAGCCTGGGCCAGCTGCAGGGCACGGTGGTGGTCCAGGGCCCCCTTGTCCCCTCGCCGGCCCCCTCCCCGCAGCCACCGCTGCCCCTGCAGCCCCCGGCGCTGGGGGTGCCGCCGAGACCCCCCCCCACCGTGCCCCCCCCCGGCGAGGGCCCTTTCCAGCGGCAGAGCTCCTCCACCGACGACCTGCTGTCCTCCAGCCCCGAGAGCCAGCACGGCGGCCCCAAAGCGGCCGGCGGCCACCCCCTGCTGCAGCCCACCAAGGCCGACGCCAAGGACGGGCAGAGGCCCAGGGCGGTGCAGCTGATCGAGAACGATCCCTACGAGAAACCCGAGCGAGTCCTGCGGCTGCTGGAGGAGCTCGACCGCTTCCGCCGGCGGGTGGAAGGGCTGGAGCGGCCGGGGCCCGGCGGCAGCGCCGAGCTGGACCTGGTGTGGAAGGAGCTGCAGGAGGCGCAGGAGCGGGACGCCCGGCAGCTCTCCATCGCCATCGCCCGCTGCTACTCCATGAAGAACCGGCACCAGGACATCATGCCCTACGACAGGAACCGCGTCGTCCTGCGCTCGGGCAAGGACGACTACATCAACGCCAGCCGGGTGGAGGACCTGTCGCCGTACTGCCCCGCCGTCATCGCCACCCAGGCCCCGCTGCTGGGCACCGCCGCCGATTTCTGGCTCATGATCTACGAGCAGAAGGTCTCTGTCATCGTCATGCTGGTGTCAGAGCAGGAGCTGGACAAGGTACCGCCCTCCTGGTGTCCCTGCGCTCCCCTCGTGGGGTGGGGGGGGTGTTGTATATGCCAGTCAGAGAGGGACCTGGGGGTGTTGACTGACAGCCGGCTGAACAGGAGCCAGCAGTGTGCCCAGGTGGCCAAGAAGGCCAATGGCATCCTGGCTTGTATCAGCACTAGCGTGGCCAGCAGGGACAGGGAAGGGATCTCACCCCTGTGCTCGGCACTGGTGAGGCCGCCCCTCGATGAGTGGGTTCAGTTTTGGGCCCCTCACTCCAAAAAGGCCATTGAATGACTCGAGCGTGTCCAGAGAAGGGCAACGGAGCTGGTGCAGGGTCTGGAGCACAGGTCTGATGGGGAGCGGCTGAGGGAACTGGGGGGGTTGAGTCTGGAGAAGAGGAGGCTGAGGGGAGACCTCATGGCCCTCTACAACTCCCTGAAAGGAGGGTGCAGAGAGGGGGGAGGAGTCTCTTGAGCCAAGGAACCAGCGCCAGGCCAAGAGGGAATGGCCTCAAGCTGCGCCAGGGCAGGGTCAGACTGGCTCTTAGGAAGGATTTCTTTGCAGAAGGGGTTGTTGGGCGTTGGAATGGGCTGCCCAGGGCAGGGGGGGAGTCCCCATCCCTGGAGGGGTTGAAGAGTCGGGTTGAGCCAGCGCTGAGGGATCTGGTGGAGTTGGGAACGGTCAGGGTGAGGTTGGTCAGAGTCTGAGGTGGGTGATCCTCCCCCTCTGCTCTGCCCTCATGAGCCCCCACCTGCAGTACTGTGTCCAGCTCTGGAGCCCCCGACACAAGGAGGATATAGGACTGTTAGCATGAGTCCACAGGAGGGCTTCCACGAGGCTCGGGGGGCTGGAGCACCCCCCTGTGAGGACAGGCTGAGAGAGTTGGGCTTGTTCAGCCTGGAGAAGGCTCCAGGGAGACCTTAGAGCGGCCTCCCAGTACTTAGAGGGCTACAGGAAAGGCGGGGAGGGACTTTTCACAAGGGACTGCAATGACAGGACGAGGGGTAGTGGGTGGAAGCTGAGGGAGGGGAGGTTTAGGCTAAATACAAGGAAGAAGGGTTTTACTGTGAGGGGGGAGGCCCTGGCACAGGCTGCCCAGAGCAGCTGTGGCTGCCCCCTCCCTGGAAGGGTTCAAGGCCAGGTTGGACGGGGCTTTGGGCAACCTGGGCTAGTGGAAGGTGTCCCTGTCCATGGCAAGGGGGGTGGGACTGGATGACCTTTAAGGTTCTGTGATTCTAACGGTTGGACTGGAGGATGTTCAAGGTCTTTTCCAGCCGAGATGATTCTGTGATTCCGTACTGGGGGGCTGCTCCCTCCTGACGCTGCCCCCCCTGTCCCCTCCCCACAGCAGAAGGTGCTGCGGTACTTCCCCCCCGAGCGGGGCCAGCCCCTGGTGCAGGGCCCCGTCACCCTCGTCCTCACCAGCCTGAAAGTCGCCCCCACCCACGTGGAGAGGATGATCACGCTGCAGTACCGGGACCAGAGCCTCAAGCGCACAGTCGTCCACCTCCAGTTCACCTCCTGGCCGGAGCTGTATGGCACTGGGGGGACAGCGGGGGGGGGCTGGCTGGAGCCGGGGGGGCCCCTTGAGCTGCCCCATCCCTGCTGGGGGGGACCTCAGAGCTTCAGGGCTGGTGCGGGGAGGGGCTGGGGGCAGCGCTGACCATTCCTAGGGGGGGTTGGGAGCATGTTGCCCCCCCCCCCCCCCCCCAAAATGAGCGTGTCCCCCCCCCCAGGGGCCTTCCTGACAGCAAGGGGAGCCTCCTCCAGTTCATCCAGGAGGTGCACGGCCACTACCTGCACCAGCGCCCGCTCCACACCCCCATCGTGGTGCACTGCAGGTGAGCGGGGCTGGGGGGGCTTGCGAGGCTGGGGGGGTGCCCCCCCCCTCCAAATTTGCACCTGTCACAGCCGCGGGGGTGTGTTGGGGGGGTCTCCCCGCAGCTCCGGCGTGGGTCGCACCGGCGCCTTCTGCCTGCTGTACGCGGCCGTGCAGGAGCTGGAGGCGGGGAACGGCATCCCCGACCTGGCGCAGCTGGTGCGGCGCATGCGGCGGCAGCGCAAACACATGCTGCAGGAGAAGGTAACGGGGCGTGGGGGGGGGGGGTGTGGGGCTGAGCCCCATCCCCGGGTGTGGGGGGGCTCACCCTGTGTCCCCCCGCCCCCCTGCCCCAACTCTTCCCCGGCAGCTGCACCTCAAGTTCTGCTACGAGGCCGTCCTGCTGCAGGCGGAGCGGGTGCTGCACCGCCACGGCGCGGGGGCCCCCCCCGGCCCCAGGCCCCCCAACAGTGCTTCCCCCAAGGTGAGTGTGGCGTGGGGGGGGGCTGCCTGGCACAGAGCCCCCTCCCCTCAGGGCTCACGGTAGTGGGGGGGCCTCTCTCCCACAGCTCTACTTCCAGCAGGACCCCCAGGACCTGGTGCTGGGGGGGGACGTGCCCATCAGCTCCATCCAGGCCACCATCGCCAAGCTCAGCATCAAGCCGGGGGGGGCCACCGGGGAGCCCGGGGGGGGCTGGGGGCCGGACTCTGCCCCTGCCCCGGATCCCACCGACACGGAGGCGCTTCCTGAGGCCGCTGCGGCCCCCGATGGTGTCGGTGCCCCCGTCCCTGCGCCCTCCCCGCCGCAGCCGCCCCTCCCCGAGCCCCCCGGTGCCCCGGAAAGCAGCAACCACGTTGCGGAGAGCCCCGAGGCCGGTGGGGGGGTGGGGGTGCCCCCTCCCGGCGCCCCCCCTGCCTCTTCCCTGGAGCTGCTGGCGGCCCTCAGCCCCGAGGCCTTCACCCTGGACGCCTCCCTCAAGGGCAAACAGCGCATGAACAAGCAGAACTTCCTGCAGGCGCAGGCGGGCGAAGGCCTGCGGGGGCCCCGGCCCAGCGACGACCCCCTCAGCATGCTCGACCCCCTCTGGACCCTCAACAAGACGTGAGGGGGGGACCCCGAGGGGTGGGGGGGGTCCTGCCTTCCTCTACCCCCCTGCTTTGTACAGGTGTAACAGTGGCGCTCGCCACGTCCTTTGACTCCAAGAACTGACTTTTTCAGCTCTTTGCTACTAAAATAAAGAGAGTTTGATCCGCAGCGGTGGGGGTCTCTGCTGCGGCCCCGGGGTGGGCGGCCCTGGGGTTTGGGGGGGTGGCAGCAGCAGCTGAGCCCTGCTCGGGTTAGTTCCGTTTAATGGAGGTGTCCTCGTACACGTTATAAAACACGATCCGGTACAAAAGCGTCCCCTGTACAGTACAAAGCGTACAGCTGGGCTAAGGCCACCCGAGGCGGGGAGGGGGGCGAGCCAGGCCCCTCAGGGCCTCCCACCTGCCCCAGTGCTGCCTCTGCTCTGCTGGGGGTTAGTGATGGAGGGCAGGAGGGCCTGGGGACCCCCCCCCCCCAACCCTCAGGGGTGCAGCAGAGCCCCAAGCCCCCCCCATGGAGGAGCTTGGGGGGAGCAGCCCCCTCGCTGGGGGTGCTGACAGCAGGGCCCTTTGGTCTCGCTGTGGCCTCCTGGCTCCCCATGCACCGAGGGTGGGGGGGGTGGTTTTTATTCCCCCAGAGCCTCCAGGGAGGGTGGGGGGTCCCAGCCTGAGCCCAGCTGCAGTGGGAGGAGGAGGAGGAAGGTGCTATTGCTGCGAACTGGGCGCAGGAGGAAGCTGGGAAGGGCGTCAGGGAGCGGGTGTGGGGCTGAGGCCCAGCTCTGGGGGCACGAGGGCGGGCGCTGCTCCTGCGCTCTCCTGCCGTAATAAATAAATATATACAGCGTATAAATAAATAGGGCAGGGGGGGCTGCGGCACAGAGCCCGCCCAGGGCAGGGCGGGGGGCTCTGCCTGCACCCCAAGGCACGTGGAGGCCGAGCCAAGCAGTGGGGGCTCAGCTGGCCCCCCCCCGGCCCTGGCCAGCTGGGAGGTGGCCAGGCAGCGCTGCCTGCTCCTGCCCCGCTCCCCCGCGGGCTGGGCCCAAGCTGGGCCCCACTGAGCCAGAGCTGGGCCCGGCTTAGCTCAGCTCAGAGCAAGAGGCAGCGCCACTCGCCCTCCGGCACCTGCTGCCCTCCTTCGGGCACCCCAGGAGAGCTGCCGCAGCCCCCCGCGGGCTGTCCCCACCGCCGCCCCAGCCTGAGCAGGGTGCTGGGGCAGAGCTCAGCACCTCGGGCGCTCCCTCCCTGTGGCAGCCAGGACCATCGGGACACTGGGGAGCCCCAGGGACCACGCAGAAGGGGCAGGGAATAGGGGAGGGCTCAGGCCGCTGGGTGCCGAGAGTCCGGTTTCGGGGGGAAGGCAGAGCAGGGGAGCTGGTGTCCCCGTCCCCTCACCCACGGTGCCCACCCCTCTGCTGCCCCCTGTCCCCCCCCGCCGCCACCTGCCCCCTCCTCCTCCTCAGTCCAGCTTCTCCAGCACCGAGGGCACGTAGACCAGGCTGAGCTCGCTGCCGAAGTTGCAGACGATGGCGGCGTTCTCCAGCACCAGGATCTGCCGCGCCGGCTGCGATTCGTTGCTCTTCCCCAGGTAGACGGTCTGGAGCAGGTCGCCATAGCCGATGTCCCAGAAGGAGACGCAGCCCTGGCCGCCCGTCACCAGCAGGTTGTCGGAGATGACGCCCAGGCTGGCACCGCAGCCCAGCTCCTGCGCGGGACCAGAGGGAGGTCAGTGGGCAGGAACCCCCCTGCCCTGGCCAGGATGAGGCCGTTCAGCCGCAGCCCCGCGGCCAGCCCGGCCCCACGGGCGCCTCCGCGCTGGAACGGGACCACGGGGCCTCACAGGGGGATGGGGGAGCCCGGCCAAGCACCAGAATTGGGCTTTTCTGCGCCTGTGCATGTTACAGCGTCAGCCAGAGGGGCTGGAGAGGTGGGACAGTGCCAACCTCGTGGAGTGCAACAAGGCCAAGGGCAAGGTCCTGCCCATGGGTCGGGGCAATCCCAAGCACAAACACAGGCTGGGGGATGAAGGGATTGAGAGCAGCCCCAAGGAGAAGGACTTGGGGGTATGAGTGGATGGAAAACTGATTGGGCTGCACCCAGAGCAGTGTGGGCAGCAGGGCGAGGGGGGGGATTCTCCCCCTCTGCTCCGCTCTCCTGAGACCCCCCTGCAGTGCTGGGTCCAGCTCTGGGGGCACCAACAGCAGAAGAACACGGACCTGCTCGAGCGGGGCCAGAGGAGGCCACGAAGATGCTCAGGGGGCTGGAGCACCCCCCTGTGAGGACAGGCTGAGAGAGTTGGGGGGGTTCAGCTGGAGAAGAGAAGGCTCCGGGGAGACCTTAGAGCGGCCTCCCAGGACTTAAAGGGGCTACAGGAAAGGGGGGAGGGACTCTTGATCAGGGGTGTAGGGATGGGATGAGGGGTAACGGTTTTAAACTGCAAGAGGGGAAATTTAGATTAGATCTAAGGAAGAAATTCTCCCCTGTGAGGGTGATGAGGCCCTGGCACAGGTTGCCCAGAGCAGCTGTGGCTGCCCCCTCCCTGGAAGGGTTCAAGGCCAGGTTGGACGGGGCTTTGGGCAACCTGGGCTAGTGGAAGGTGTCCCTGCCTGTGGCAGGGGGGCTGGAACTGGATTATCTTTAAGGTCCTTCCCAACCCAAACCATCCTGTGATTCTGTGATTTACAAACAAGGAAGTTTTCCAAAGCACATGGAGTTTAAGCAGAGACCCCTCCGCACTACAAGCCCAGCAGAGGTGTCTGTGGGGTTTGATGGGGTCCAAAAAAGCCCAGGAGCCCCCTTAACCTTTCCCTGGCTGCTGCCCTGCTACCAACCTGCTGGATAGAATAGAGCTTGATCCCCGAGCTGCGGTCCCAGATGCTGATCACGTCGTCCAAGCCGCTGCTGATGACGCAGGACGTCGTGCAGGTGAGGGAGGTGACGTCCCCTCGGTGGGCGTACATGTGGCTGACCTTGCTCCCCGTCAGCACATCCCAGAGGCAGATGGCACCATCCTGGCCGCCGCTCGCGAGCACCATCGTCTGCAAGGACAGGGGCAGAGCCGGGTCAGGGACCGCCCAGGACGGTGACCCTTCCATTGCACGGGGCTTTGCAGCGCCGAGGGCGAGGAGGAGGGCGAGGAGGAGGGCGAGGAGGAGGGCGAGGAGGAGGGCGAGGAGGAGGGCGAGGAGGAGGGCGAGGAGGAGGGCGAGGAGGAGGGCGAGGAGGAGGGCGAGGAGGAGGGCGAGGAGGAGGGCGAGGAGGAGGGCGAGGAGGAGGGCGAGGAGGAGGGCGAGGAGGAGGGCGAGGAGGAGGGCGAGGAGGAGGGCGAGGAGGAGGGCGAGGAGGAGGGCGAGGAGGAGGGCGAGGAGGAGGGCGAGGAGGAGGGCGAGGAGGAGGGCGAGGAGGAGGGCGAGGAGGAGGGCGAGGAGGAGGGCGAGGAGGAGGGCGAGGAGGAGGGCGAGGAGGAGGGCACAGGACCGTGGGACAAGGCTGAGCCGCCAGCTCGGTAGTTCCCTGCCATTTGGGCAGGCTGGAGGTGACAAATCCCCAAACTCACCAGGCCCCCCGCCCCTAAATTTATTGAACCCGAGCTGGAAAGCTGTGGCAGTGTGCTCCCCCCGCCCCGTACTGCCCGTAACCCTACTCCAGTGGTGAGCACCAGCGGGGATCGACCCTACGGACCCGTCAGGGATGGCGGGACAGGTAACAGCGCAACAGCCAAGGGCTAATTTCAAATTTCACCTCACCACGGCGCTGGTCAGGGTCTGACTCAAGCCATGTTTGGAAGAAACTAACTTCTGAGGTGGGTTATGTAAACAGGACTGAGTCAGTCCATCATCCGGGGCCCGCTGCGCTCTCCTGCACGGCCGCGGGCTGCGCCGGGCTCCCCCCTCGAGCGGGGCCGCCTCGCAAGGTCACTGCTCCGGGCTGAGGGATTCCTTGCTGCACCAGATTCTCGGCAAGTGATTAAGAGCGTGCTAAACTTTGAAATCCCAACTGATATGAAGGATCATCGTGCAGATATAATCCTTTAGACATTTACTATCAAACTTCGTCAAATCGCTGGTTTGTATCAATAAATGTATTGTTACTTTTCTCCTACCAGGGAGGAGCGCCACTCCACCCGGGACAAAAGCAGGCAGGCGTGGCTCTCATCCTTCAAGGGGAGCTGGGACCAAAGCCTGCCTGGGGGCTCACTGCAGGACAGGGCAGGCTCTGCTAGGCCCGGTCTAAGCCTCGCTCACCTCACCAGCCCTGGCAGCGCAGGCTGTGCATCAGCTCAGCTAAGCCCACGCTCCCTGGCTCCCCAGGAGGGCTGACATTCACTGGGCAGGGAACACTTCCCAGGCCTGTTTCAGCCCCGTGCTGCTGGCTCTGCTGTCGGAGGCTGCCTGGCTTCAGAGCTGTGTTGGGAACGGTTGGCCCAGCAGCACGAGCACAGCAGGAGCGGGGCTTTCCTGCTCCAAACAGGGCAGGGAGACAAACCGCCTCCAGAGAAAGGGACTGCGGTGCTCACAGTGAACTGGATGGGAAAACACCAGTTCGGCTTGTAAGGGAGGTGGTGAGCACACGGTTACGGTGGGCAGTGAACCCTCCGTGTCCTCAGAGAAGCACATGTCAGCTTCTCCAGGTGCAAACCAGAAGAGGCCCCCAGCTGGGTCCCTCCGGCGGAACCGGCGGCTCAGCAGGCGTGTGTAAAGGCTGTTCCTCCTGTGTGCACCTTACCTGGTCGATGTACACAGCTGTGATGGCTCCCGAGTGACCCTGCAGCGTGAACAAACAGCACGAGTCTTCCAGCCGAAACACCTGCGGGGCAGAAGAGGCAGATGTGAGTGTCCACGGGGCAGGCGTGCTGCGGCGCCGCACCTCTGGAGCTTTACAAGGGATAGAATGGCCTCAAGTTGTGCCAGGGGAGGTTTAGATCGGATATTTGGTGAAGGAATTTTTCCAAAAGGTTGTCCAGCACTGGAAAAGGCTGCCCAGGGAAGGGGTTGAGTCGCGTAGCTGCGGCACTGAGGGACACGGTTAGTGCTGACCCTGCCAGTGTTGGGTTAACGGTTGGTCTCAATGATCTTAAAGCTCCTTTCCAACCTAAATGATTCTGTGACTAAGCCAGGGGATACCCCAGACCCCACTATTTACAAGGTCAACCCAGCCCTAAGGCAAGAGGATCCCACGCTCTGCTTAGGAAGACGGCTCACAGAAGGCTCCATCCTAACTCCAGTGAGGAGCCCCCACCCAGGCAGACGAACACAACGTGGGGAGCCTCAGGATCGCACTGGATTGGGCTCCCACCCCCCACCTGAACACTCACTTCCCTTTGTCCCCCCACCACCACCCTGCCATGCATGAGACAAGCTCGTGTCCCCCAGTGTCCAGCCCCCACAGCCCTCCAGTCAGCCCAGGACTGCGGCGGGGGAAGCCTTACTCTCAGAGTGTGGTCCTGGCTCCCAGTGACCAGCCGTCCAGCCGCAGCCTTCAGCGCCGTGATGGGCTTCTGGTGGGCGCAGGACACGGTGTGTGTCAGCTGGCACACGATGACGTCGCTGCTGCTGAACACGGGGGAGGATGGGATGCTGCTTCTGCTCGGGGCTCCTGCGGCGAGACATGGAGGTAAGTCCTCAGAATCCCAGAATCATCATGGTTGGAAAAGCCCCTGAAGCTCCTCCAGCCCAACCATGAACCTCACCCTGACCGTTCCCAATTCCACCAGATCCCTCAGCGGTGGCTCAACCCGACTCTTCAACCCCTCCAGGGATGGGGACTCCCCCCCTGCCCTGGGCAGCCCATTCCAACGCCCAACAACCCCTTCTGCAAAGAAATCCTTCCTAAGAGCCAGTCTGACCCTGCCCTGGCGCAGCTTGAGGCCATTCCCTCTGGTCCTGGCGCTGGTTCCTTGGCTCAAGAGACTCATCCCCCCTCTCTGCACCCTCCTTTCGGGGGGTTGTAGAGGGCCATGAGGTCTCCCCTCAGCCTCCTCTTCTCCAGACTAAACCCCCCCAGTTCCCTCAGCCGCTCCCCATCAGACCTGGCTCCTCACTGCAGCAGACACAGCCTTACACTCCAAGATTAGTATCACCCAGGTGTGGTATCAGGGATACCCAGATGCTGAACTTGAAGGAATTAGAACCTGGTTCTTCAAGGAGCTGAACAATCAGCACACTAGCTGACACCAACAGAAGCTACAGCTGCCCAGCGCTCATGAACAACTGGAGGCGGGGGGGGGTGTCTCCAACAGGGTCCTCAGCAGCAGAACTCCCTTCTGCAGACCACTGGCCCCTACACAGTAAATCTTCTGCAGGACTGAGGTCCCTGAAGCCCCAGAGCTGGGCACAAGACTCTCTGCACTCTATGGGGAAAAGCTCTTTCCACAACCAGTCCTTTCCTGCAGAGCCTGCTCCACTTCCAGATCTACAGCTTGCAGACCCCAGGACATCCCCCCAGGAACACAACCGTTCTCCCAGAGCAAGGCCAAGGATTCTCTCCCCTCCAGGCCACTCCAGAACCAAAGGAGTCACGGCACTGCGAACCAGTTACCACCACGGACGAGCTTTGTGCGTGTCGCGGTTGTGCCGAGGCCCCGAGCTGTATCGTGGTTATGTACGGGGTGTGCAAATGAGAACAGACCTTGCTGAAGGAGAAAGTAAGAAGTGGGAGAGGAGGGCAGAGCTGGCCCTAGAACACACATCTCGCCCTCCAGATCTGCAGAAAACCAGCACTTGAGACGCTCTCCCTGCATAGGGAACTCCCAGAGTACTCCTCACCTCTCCAGAGCAGCTGGAGCAGAGCATTGTTATGAAAGCTTATGAAAAGGGTATGAGGAAGAGTCAGCTACAAGGAGGCAAGGGAAGAGGAAAAGGCTCGGAGGAGCTCAGAGCAGCGCACAGCACACTGAGGCGCCTGCTTACCTCGGAACTGCAGGTGGTTCAAGGACGTGTGTGTCTCTAGCGAAAAGAAATCTAAAGAGCCATTCAACCGGGCAGTGACGATCCTGAGGGAGAGACGCAGGCATGTGAGGAGAGGCCCTTCCCTGCTCTCGCAGCCCTGAGACCAGACCCCTTCCGAGGCAGAGCACAAACCACGCAGGCTTTTAAGGATTGCAAGGAAGAAGGCTCAGAAATTATATTAAGCTCAGACTGCAGAATAAATTGGCAAATGGCAGCGCCTCTTGAATGACAGCACCAGCGACCCAAAGGCTCCATGTTCCAGCCCTGAGTTGTTCTGGATATTCAGCTACTAGAAAGGCTGAACATCCGTGTGGAGAAGAAGTGGCTGCTGGAACAGGAGAGCTCGCTCTGCCAAGCCCAGCTTGGGAGCTGGACAGGTGGGAAGGAGATTTCCCAGCTGAGCCTCTGCCGTCGGGAGCTGTTGGACCTCTGTGGCAGGAGGGTCAGGGTTGGGGTCCTGCCTTACACCATGTGTTCTCCTCCCCTCGCAGGGGCCCACCGAGCACAAACGCAGTTACCTGTTGTTCAGGAAGACGAGCGCTGTGATGCCAGATTGACCTTCGTCGTTACTGCTACGGAGGGTCCCCTCGATAGCATCCCAGACCTGGAAGGAGAAGGGGTTAACGCCGTCATCCTGACCAGAAGACATGGAGGAGCTGGTGAGCCATGTAACCCGTGCCGTGCTCAGACGGGAGGTCTGCCCAGGGCTACACAACGTGGGGCAACAGGAGGGATGTAAGATCACACCATCCTCTCTTTTATTCTAGCATTACTGCCAATAAATGGTATTTTAATCAATGCTGCAAAACCTGCGTGCCTTTCTTGCTGGGGTCACAACGAACGCTAGCCCTGGTGCACCCTGTTTCCAGCTCTGCAGCACCCCTCTTTGCTCCCAGTCAGCCCCACATCTGCCCCATCCCAAGCATGAAGTGCTCTGGACTTTAAAGCAATATCGTGATGTGGACTGGAAACAACATTCAGCAGCAAAACTCAGTCAGTGTCTCAAGGCAGCAGCTCAGAAGAAACTATCTGCACTGAAAACCCTAGTTAAAGGACAAAGAAACAACAGAGTGGCCTGCCTGTGCCTTTGTTGGGAAGAGTGAGAGCTGCTCATGTGCAACACAGGTAGAATTGGTCAAGAATAATTAAAAATTTTATTTCAAAATGTGTTTGTTTAAAAGAAAACCCTGCATTTATTTCGAAGGAAAAATTCTGACTTAATTTCCAAAAATGAAATTAAAACCAAACTAATTCTGAAAGTTTCTTGTTGGAGATTTCAATTTCTGATTAAATTGTGCTTCAAAACCTGTATCATTCCTATAGAATTCCTGTCAATTTTGCCTCATTTCATGACTGACCGGCAACGTTACTCAACGACACGGCAATCTTTAAGCTTCCTCAGTCTGAGCACGCTGAGAGCAGCTGAGCCAGTGCCTGGGCTGGCAGCGAGCCTCGCTCCTCACCTCCAGCTTCCCGTTGCTCCGGCCAGCCACAATCAGGTTCCCTTGCAGGTCCAGGCTCCAGACAGAGCTCTCCAAGTCTCCTCCCCAGGAAGGCAGCGGTGACGATTTGTCAAATCCCGTAAACGACTCGTCCCCCAGGCTCCTCCTGCGGCCGGCGCAGCCCCCCTCCTCGGCCCCGCAGCCCAGGGAGCGGGGAGCGCCGCTCCCCGCCGCGCAGAAGCCGGCCTGCCCGTGCGGGGCCGAGAGGCCGGCGAAGTTCACGCAGTTGGAGGTGCCGTGCTCTTCGTACGCTTTCCCAACCAGGCTGCTGAAGTCGTAGCCCATCTCCTTCTGGCGACTGCCCACAGCACGGAGCCGCGTCTCTGACTCGGCCACCTTCACCCGCTCAGAGAAGTTCGTGTCGATGAGAGACGTGAGGTCCGGCTGGTCGCAGAAAAGCAGAGGCTGGGGAGGGCTGAGCATCCTTTTGAGCTGGTGACTGTTCTCAAAAGAGTCGTCCAGACCGTTCTTGCCGTCCGGACTATGATCCCAGCTTTCCTGGTAATCAAAAATGCCACTGCTGTCTCTTCGCAACCTAAAACACAGTAATAAAAGCTCAGTCCTCCCACCTGTACCATTGGAGCGGGCTGATTTCTTACGGAGGGGTTTGCACCAGCTGCCGCACAGTGACTGTGGAGGGACCTGCCCACGGCTGAGTGACCTGGGACAGACACCACGTACCTCGGTTTGGGAATAACGGTGAGGCAGTCACCAGTCTGAGCATCCCACACACGGATCTGGCCCACCAGGCAGCAGCTGACGAGCAGCATCCCGTCACTAGCCAGACACTCGATGTCCTGGGAAGGAAGAACACGCACAGCTGAGCACGTAGCACCACCAAGGCCTCTGGGCTCTGACAATCACCTTGTGTGTGGCTGAGGAACTCTATAGTTGATAAATTTTATGTCAAAACTACGTGGCTGGCTTAGCAACTTCGGGATACTGAGAGAATATGAGCATCTGGAGTCGTGGATGTGCGCTAGACTGCTGCAAATCAAACAAGACTCCATCTCTCTTCCCTTTCCCTGACAATGTATGTCCCAAAGAGACGGTAGGATCAGGAACAGAGGTGCAGCTTCCCTGGAAGACATGGCACGGTGTTTCAAACTCCATCTGACTGGATGCCCGAGTGCTTTGTTTCCTCTCAAAATGGGAGGAAACACCTTTCTCCTCAAGAAAAATGAGCGAACCGAGCAGCAGCACACTTGTGTGCAAACCCATGGATGCTTTTAGCACTAGAAACAACACTTAACAGCTCAAAACTATGCACTAACTTTTGGGAAGCAGGAAAAAAGGATCCTGTAGGCATTGATTATCAGGAACCTAGAGCTACCCCAGCAAAGAAGGATGGATCAGCCCAGCCAATAAAAGCCAACAGTTAGTTACACAGAGAAGGTATCATCAGCGATTTAATAACAGGAAGAAATGGAAAAGTGCTGCAGGAAACTTCATGCTACAGTATCTAACTCACTCTCTCTCTAGCATTCGCCCCAGCTGTTAGCCTCCATGGCTGCATTACACTAAGGCTGCACAGCTGGTCTGTCCTCCGTGAGGGCTGTTATTTAAATAAAACAAAGAAAACAGAAGATGTGTGGCACAAGTCAGTAAAACGCTTTTCTTGTAAGGACTGCAGCTGTCTGACCTACCATGAGGTGACCCCGGAGAACCAAGGGGACGATCTCAGTCTCAGGTGGGGAGTAGCCATAATCGTCACAGGGCAGGTCCCCCCTCTTCCTCCTGCTGTGCGAGAGCCCGTTCTGCCCATAGTTTTTGGGGCAGAACACCCTGTAGAGGCAGAAGAGCAGGAGGACCAGGATAATGCCCGAGGCCAGACCCAGAGCAGCGACCCTGGTGGGAGAGACAAAGACAAAGAGAAGGTGAGATAAAGATCCAATTACTAGTCCACAGATTGAGTTTGAAACGTACTGTGCAAGTATTGTACATGTTGCTGGTCTAAATTTTTCAGCTGAGAAAAATTTTCAATAAGCTATAGTGGTGTCTGGAAAATTAAAAGGCTTTTTTAAATGGGAAATGTCAATTTCAACAAGATTTTCAGACTTTTCAGTAAGAAAAGTACATGGCAATTCTGACAGTGAGAAAAACACTAAATGGGGTTTGGGATAGTATCAAGTGTGTTCAACACAGCCAAAGGAGAACTGCAGATTCAGACGGCAAGCTGTGCACCCCTCCTCTCAGTAGGAAAGGAAGGTCCTTGCTCGCGTGAGAGTTTGATCAAACACCCAATAAAGCATTACTGGATCACGACATTTATTCCCAAAGACCAACTCCTATCCCTGTTACCTGGCGACAAACCCTGTAATGCATCACGTGTGCTAACTACCTGGGATGCACACATCATCTCCTGCTGAGGAAAACTGTGCCAGGAGAGATTAATTTAATGCTGCACTAGCTAAGCTGGAGCGTCCCAAGCATTACAGGATTTTGCACGGAAGCTTTACACATGTTTTTTGGTCAAACACCCAGGAGAAGAGCCAGACAGGCAAAGAGCAACCCGTGTCACCAAGGGGGTTAAGGCATGGTCAGAAGGCTGTATCGAGGACTTTTACTTGTAAAGAGTGACATCCTGGTGCCCTTGCAGCTTGGATGAGGCTTGGTCAGGCTGAGCTTCAGCACCCAGCTTCCCGCTGCTCGGAGATAAGAAGGGGTGGTAGCGGTTGGCCTCCTGGGGATGCCGCACTTCTAAGGCCTCTTGTGGGTTCAGGTACAGCGTGACAGGGATTGCTGGAAGGATGCTGATGTATCTGAAGGAGTGGAAAAATCGGAATAGCTTAGGAACAACAAACACAAAAAGACACAAAAATCTTAACAGGTAATCTAGCTCATCTTCTCACTACCCGCCAAGGTGGGTCTCCGTATGTACTTTCAGTCCAGTAGTTTTAGGTATTCTAAAGACCTCCTTTGAAATACTTTTCTCTAAAGGTATTTCCCAGGTCTTAACCCTTAACTTTGTGGGAGAGGGGAAGAGCCAACAGTGGAATGAACTACTGATGAGATCAAATGGATCACACACATTCAAGTAATTAAATGATCTGGTCCAGTTTCCTGCAGGCTAGATGATCTCACCGAGAAGTTTCTTCAGCTCAGATGTCTCTATTCCTCACACGTACCATCCCCATCACTTACAGATGATCATATATTGTTTTACAAAATTCTAAACGTCACCTCCAGAGTAAAGTAAGGCAACAAGCAAGTAATACACCCAAGAGCACAGACAGAAACACAACCCTTATTCTGATACAGGCAGCCCTGGAGAGTCTGGTACCTCCGCACCACACAGGAGGGCCTGTTTAATAGTCTCCTCCTGAAGACACATTTGGAGTAAGCCACTGAAATGCAAATTATCTACCTCAGAAGGATGAAGGACAGAAGAAAGAAAAATACTTGGGGGCAACTCCACAACTCAAAGTGCCCGTGGCACTCGATGCCAGTCTACTTGCCTTTTGGCCAGAGTGATATTGTAGTAGCTGAAGAGGGATGGCCAGTGTCTGAAGGAAAGCTTCCTCCAAATCTCCTCATCCTCTGGTCCCCAGGTAACCTCTGCTTCAGTTCCAAGCTCTGTCTGTCCATTGCCTTTGCCCTCTGGTCCTTGGGCCCAGGTGTGCTGGTTTGTCTCCAGCCTGCTCAGGGATTCCAGCCCTGACTTCTGCTCACGCTGCTGCGTCTGGTTTTCTGACAGCTGGATAGGGTCCGATGGGAAGACTGAGAGATCAATCTTGGGGTCCCCAGCAGGTAGGACCCCTCCAGGAACAGGCATAGGAGGCAGACCTGCTTCACCCAAAGGACTCTGTTCGGTGACCTGTGATGTGAGGTAGGTGCGGAGACCAGCAGGATCCGTGTAAACCAGGATTCCAATCCAGATCACCGTCCCAGCCTACACACGGTGAGCAAAGAGACAAGCCCGGTCAGTACAGGGCCTTCACACTCTTCCTCCAACGCCTCGTCAGCTGCCTGAGCTGACCAACAACATCCCAACCACGGGTACACCCTGCACTCAGTTACACTCTTACCCCCTGCAGACACTTCTCCTCTAAGAGGATCAGGAGAGGTTGCACAGCACGCACAAAAGCTGAACACTACTTTTCTGTGAGCCATCCAGCTCACCCTGATGGCAAGAACCCCACTTCTTCCACAGAAATGCACAGCAGGAAAGAGACTCCTTGCTGGCAGCTAGGACCAGCACGCCTGCCACCCTCAAACAGGGCCGGAAAGGCTTAATTCAGGGTGCTGGTTCATGAACTCTGCAAGACCTACCGCAGCAGCCACAGTTCACAGGCTGATGTATTAATTTAACTTCAACTGCCATCAGTGTTAGTTGGCAGTAACAGACTGGGCTGTGGTTTGTAGAGCTGAGGAACACACACATTCCTCTGCTTCCATTATGGACATCCAGAATGGAGATGGGGGGGACAAGCAGGGGTAGTGACTGGTGCAACCACTGCAGTTACACCTGCAAAAGGAAAAGCCTTAGTCTTTCATGTAGCAAAGTATCTCCATGTCTTTCATCCACATTATCTGCAGGAACAAAACATAATTTCCGCTTTGTAAAAATCTTTTCTCTCATAGTCCTTGTAAATCTGCTTATATAAAAGCAGATTTTTGTCTCAAAGCAAGTATCAGAAAATTACCCGCTACCACCCAAACATCAGGCAAACAGCAGAGCCCTGGAGCTAACGCACGCAGAGCGATGTTCTTGGGGAAGTACTTCTTGAATGGTATTTACCATCCAGCAGCATAAGTCTTGCAGGGGAACAAGGACGTGTGAAAATGCTGGGCTTTTCATCCCGCCCCGTGAAAGCCTTTTTGGGTTGGGTTAGCGTCCAGCAGGAAGGGGCAGAGGATAACCGACACCACATGGCATACCATGATGAGTCTCTGGGCCAGCCGGGTCCTGGCGAAGAAGTAAATCACCCGCAGTCTCTTTGGCAGGCGCAGATTCCTGAAAGACGAGGGCTGCAGGGTGATGGTGTGGGGGGTGGCAGGGCGCATAGCTGGCTGGCGTTCGTAGCGCTGAGAGCGGCTGACAGGCTTCGCTGGGGGCATGCAGGCTTCTGCTGGCAACCTTTTGTTCAGATCAGCGAGCTGCCAAGAGAAAAGCAAGCGTGAGAGAGCCATGGTGATGAGGTCCCTCGAGAGAAATGTGTGCAGAGACAGCTATCTTTGATACATGCCCACATCTGAGTTCCCACCTTCACCCTCGAGTCAATCTGTCCCAGCTTCTCTCCAGCACACACTCTCTTTTTTTTGTCCAGCCACAGTCATCTGTTTGTGACCGTGTCTCCTTCCAGCCCATTTACTCCAAATCTGCATGTTTATATACCTGAGGGTGTCCTGCTCCCTCAGGTGTCCTGTCCCCAATCCCTGCATATGTGTAACCAAGCAAGTACTGCCCTGCCACTTTTACAGCTCGGTCTTTTCTGTTTAGAGAGTGAAAATCACAGACTGTGCTTCCTTTAATTCTTTCACAACAGCAGAGAAAGAAAACCCAAGGCAAAACCCCGTGTTCTTGGCCCTTCCTTACCTCCATACGGCGAATGTCAATGGACAGCACGGTAGTGAAGAAAAACATCTGCAGGAAGAAGTCAGACACCAGGCCGACCACAGCAAAGAGGCAGAACTCCTGCAGACAGGACACACTGATTAGCAACAGCAGCTGCGAGACAACGGTAAATATTTCAACTTCAGAAAAAGGGAAACTCGACAAAATCTTGCCCAAGGTGAGGGCCTGAGCCTGTTTTACTGACAAATCCTATTATCGATATTTTGTAACAGTTGAGAGTTTAGTGCTAGAAAAGTCTGTGTGAGAATTCAAGAGTCTATCTATTCAGGTTCACATTCTTCATTCTTCTTAGCCATAAACCATCAAAGCACCATAGGAAAAACCATCAGAGGATGTTTTCCCAGTTCACAAAGCCGTGGCAGGACTGCAGCCAGAGCTCTCAGCCTATGCGTTCAAACCACAAGGCCAAACAGCCTCCAACGGCAACACTTCACTTTACCAATAAACCTCAGCTCTGGTTTACAATTCCTCCAGGAACACAGGTTGCTCAGGAACTGGATCAACCACTCTCCAACCAAAGACAGGCCGCTGAAGCCACTGTACATCTGTGCACTTGTCTGTAGCCATTCTCCAGAGCCCCAGCTAAACCATTTCTGCTTAAATCACACTTTTGGCTACTGTACGTTTGATGGGCAAATTTCCTTCCTCTGTCCCTGGAAGAAAAGTCCTGTACCCCCTCTCAGAGGTCTCTAAACACCCTAAACACCAAGCATATGGGAAACAACACTTGCAAGAACCGTCCTGTAATGCTCCACTTTCCCCAGCAGGTGCCACTGCAGAAATAAGGATTAAAAGATTCTGCCCAGCAGCAGAAACGCAGTCAGCTCCCGGATTATCCCTATAAAACAAATGCACACTCTTACCCTAATCCCCATTAGGGCTAAGTGCCATCCCCTCTCCCCCACGACATTCAAAACTTCACAGCAACACAGAATTAAAATATTTTTGAGAGGTGTCTTGTTTCCCTTGAAGGTACAAATTTCTGTCAGGACCTGTCAGGACCCAAAAGGGATCTAGTAAACATGGAGAGATCAAGAAAGCTGAACGTCAGCAAGAGTAAAAACCTTAGGCAAAACAACAGATGAAAGACTCTGGCCCTCACTTGTGGAACAGAGCTGGCAAACACCCAGTGCCATTCACTGCCCGCCTGCTAGCGTGGTGGCGTGCTCACTACCTGCACACCAAGCCAGGACACATCCACCTACGGGGAAGAAGAGAGACCGTAGAGATTCATTTCTTTTGTCCCCCTCCTTCCCCTGTCTGCCCCAGTTTCTTGCATAAGGCTAGAGGCCAATATCAGCACGGTGAAATGAAAAAGAGATAGCATGAAAGGCTATCCAAAACCTCGAAACAAACCTTGAAGTCTCCCCATCCTGTCCGATCTGTTCTCGAAACATAAACAATCAACTCGTTATTTAAAAATCAGTGTGGTATGAAGCAAGATAACCCACTAGGTCAGCTGTCCCTCCCCAGACCTCCCAGAGACAGCAGCACAAGGAAGCACGTTCTGATCAGGTTTAGCCCCTTCCCCAACATCTGACAGGAGGTTTTGGGAGCAGGATGAAAACACAACACAGGTTCCTCTCAAGGAGAAAACCAGAAGGAAAGCAACGTCCATCTGGATCGCACCCAGACCTTGGCAAACACAGGCTCCACAAACGGCAGGCTCTGCATAGAGAGCTATTAATTCTGTTAATACTTCCACTTACTCCCCTTAGGATTAGAGACATCTGAAGCTGCTAGTTCTGGAAATCTAAAATCTTCTTATACTTGGATACTGCACACCCTATGGCAAGACCCAAAGCGATTTCCCCAGGGTGCAGGATTGGGCTATCGGTGTGTGAACTTCAGTACAAGGTAGCGGATAAGAGATGAAAAGCAGAGGACGAGCGCTCGGCACATCCCCCTGCAGCATCCCAGGACATCAACAGTGACACTGTGCCAGGAGAACAGGGGTCTCTACCCACCTGCAATGCAGGGCAATAGGATTTCATTGCTGCTCACAATCATTTAAAGTGGATGGGCAGTTCTCATCTGAAGCCAAACCCTATTTTAGGACAAGGAGAGCCACAGAAAACACAGAAAATTCTCTTCTGCTAAATGAGTTGCGCTGCCAAGGAGTAACTGAGCCAAAGGACAAGACCCATTACAGCCCTCGGGGCAGGTGAGAGCCTTCAGGAGAGAAATGCCTCCCTCTTCTGTTTTTCCCTAAACCAGACAGCACCGGAACGACCCCAGCACTGCGCTGCTCCCTCTGGCAGCCGAGAGCAAAGGTCCCTGCCAGATTTACACAGCCTGGCTTCTCTTTCTGCCAGATTCCTTGGACTCTGCAATGCGAGGACAGCACGTTATCTGTGCAGTGTCCTTCACTCTCAGGGATGAAGATAAAGGGCACACGCCAGCCTCCAGCAGAGCAGCCGTCAGTCTTTAACAGACAGCGAGATTCTTCCTCTGGAGAAAACGAGCATCCAAGGAAAGACAGGATCACACAGAGAGCAGAGTGGATGCCATCACACCGAAACGCTGTAATAACCAGGAGTACTTTAACAGAGATGATATGGGGGTGTGGGCATGGTGTCTTTTCCCCCTGGCTCTACTGACACTGTTCTATGGCTCTGCCCCGTCCCTTTTAGCACAACCCTTTATCTCCTGTAATCGGCGCACCCTGCAAGCTCCTCTATAGCAAAGTGCAACAAGAAAGTGAACTGTCCCAGCAGTGTCCACACGACAGGGCTGCTGGCACGACGCTCACCTCACAGACTTCACTTTCTGAGGTCAAGCAGCGCAGCAATGAATATGGCTAATATACCATATGAATGAGCCCAATTTAGACCCGAAGAATGGATCGTGCCAGTGTTTGAGCTGAGCACATCTCTGCAATCAGCTTCAAATGAAAAAAATTAGGCCACAATAGGTGGCTGGCCTAGCCTGGGGAATTCTACTGTAGCTCCTCTCTTGCTGTCCTCTTGGATACTGCGAGAGCAGCTCAGGAACTGCGAAGTTCAGCCTGCAAAGCTCCAGCCCAACCTGAATGTTTAATCTTCTTAAATTATAATACGCTTTAATCTGCAGTTTCTACTGGTGAGTCCCTGATGTTAAAGCAAGGATATACACAACCCACCCCTCTTCACACAGGTCATGCATGACCAGCGAGGGCCCAGAGCAGCCTCACGTAGATGCCGGGGTGCTCCTGCCTTTGCTTGCTGACTGCGCCCGCTAGAAATTCCCAGAGACAACAAGCTGACACCTCCCTGAAGTCTGGGTGCTACGGAATTGGTGATGAGGATTTCTCTAGGCAGTACTTCTGTTCATGTAGCTCACCAGCAACAAGCCCTGCTTGGTCAAGGATCAGAAATCAAATGGTGTCAGATTCCTGATACAACTCAGCAAGCAGAGTCCTGCAAAGGGGACTGTGCAGCAGAGACAGTAACGCACTGCGAGGCAGAAGACCTTGGTGCTATTTTCAGTGCAATACAGACCCAGCGACACGACCCCTGACAAATCATTCTGCCTTGAGCGTTCAGTTTACCCACTCATGAAACTGAGACAGTGACATCTGTGGTTGTAAAAACCTGCAGATTTGTCAATCTGGTGAAAGGGCCCCAAACAGACGGTTCACTCTAATTCTGAAAGCAAATATTCTGCAGTAGGGTTTTGTTTTTTCCTTCCATCCATTTATAAGTTCACAAAAAGGCACTTCAAGGTTGGAGTAAAGACATCCCCACAGCAAAGACACTGGGCAGTGTTAAGTTCTGTGACGGGAAGTTTGTTTCCACAAACACAAGGAGCATGGACGGACAGTCAGGAGGGAAACGAGCCCCTGCTCCGGCTCCTCCCAGGGCTGCCACAGCAAAGGGATCAGCCCCGTGGTGGGGGGTGACAGCCATCACGATGGGTCAGTGAGAGGCTCTCCAAACCCACGTGTCCTGTACAACCCCCTGCGTCCGTGGTGCCGGCAACTGGAGCGAGGGTCTAAGTACCAGCAACTGGAACAGGGCCCACGGGGCACAGGAGCCCATGTGTCTGGGTCACCAGCAACTGGAGCGCGTCAGAGTGTCCCTGTCAGTGTGTGATCACTAGTGACTACTGAGCCAGGCAGCTGGTGAGCAGGGTGATGGCTTGGGAGCCAGGTTTGTGGGTGTCCCTGAGCCAGAGAGTTGGAGGAGCTGGGTACCAGATGGACCAGGGGCTCCAGGCCAACTGCCAGAGGGACTGGGGGAGGCTGGGAGGCGACTGAGAGACCTACGTGTGCGTGTGGCGGGGGGTGTGTGTGTGGGTGTGTAAGGGCGCCTGGGGAGAGCAAAGATCCAGGGCCAACTACTGGATGAACTGAATCACAGAATCATGGGATCACAGACTGGTTTGGGTTGGGACGGACCTTAAGGATCATCCAGCTCCAACCCCCCTGCCCCGGGCAGGGACACCTTCCACTAGCCCAGGTTGCCCAAAGCCCCGTCCAACCTGGCCTTGAACCCTTCCAGGGAGGGGGCAGCCACAGCTGCTCTGGGCAACCTGTGCCAGGGCCTCACCACCCTCACAGGGAAGAATTTCTTCCTTACATCTAATCTAAATCTCCCCTCTGTCAGTTTAAAACTGTTACCCCTCATCCTATCCCTACACCCCCTGATCAAGAGTCCCTCCCTCCTTTCCTGTAGCCCCTTTAAGTCCTGGGAGGCCGCTCTAAGGTCTCCCCGGAGCCTTCTCTTCTCCAGCCTGAACCCCCCCAACTCTCTCAGCCTGTCCTCACAGGGGAGGTGCTCCAGCCCCCCATCATCCTTGTGGCCTCTGGACCCACTCTGGGGACCCAGAAGCGGCTGCTGGCCAGAAGGCTAGCTCCTGGAAGGATCCACATTGTATAGATGTGCACGTTTCCCACTAACAGACTTTTAATCCCACCAGCCAGAGAGGGGAGCAGAACACTGCACACTGCATTTCTGCAGTGCCTACAAGTCTCTGTCCTGCAAACTCCAACCGATCAGCCATGCTCACCTGGATGGCTGGGACAAGGGTGAAATACCCGATCAAGATGATCCCAAGCTCTGTCGCCATATTCTTCATAATCGACCAGCTCTCATTGCTCAAGCCTGGAGAAAGAACATGCAAAGACAGGTAAAAGGAGACTGTTCACTAGTGAACAGATGTGAGCACAGCAAAAAGGAACTAAATTTCTCTTCTTTAAAATTGTCTACAGACAACAGGCAAAAAAGGCACTTTCAGACTAAAATTCATCTGACCTATTTTGAGTATCTAAGAACTGGACTGTAGAGTCCCAATGTCTTTATTAGCAGGATTATCATTAACTACAAAGGGAGCTCAGGACGACTCTCTCAGCTCACAAAACCGTCCTGATTTAAGCAGTTGTAGGGTACTGCACTGGGCAATACAGGGATCCAGAAGTGTAAAGGACCACTGAGTTTTTGAGTCCTGTTTTCGATCTAGGATACAAACCACTTGTATTTTTAAAACTATGTAGATTTTTTCTAGACATCACTCTAGAATCTCTCTTCCCTTGATGTTTAGAAACACCTTTTAAGTTTGCAAACTCCACTTATCCATGGTTTGGGCACACTCAAATCCTTATGCAGGTACAGAGTGTATCGATAATAGAGAAGATAATTTTGTCACAGACTCAGCAGAACTTCATATGACCTGTGGACTGTGCTTACGATATCCATGACATGAGAGGTCAAGGTGCTAACTATCTATACCAGGAGATACAGCTCTCCCTTACTAACAGTTTTTTAAACTTGTTTAGCTTCAGTCAACAATCTTAAAAAGCAGTGCCTACAATTACAGGGTTATACTGGTTCTTGGAATCAACAAAAACAGTACAAAAAGACTAAGAGAATACAACTCACATTCAACACACACGGTCCTTGTTTCCTTCACAGACCAGAATTAAGATCATTCCCCATCTCCCAGTCCTTGGGTTACCCTAATTTTCTCTCTCTGAACAGCTTTGCAGAGAGGCTGCATACCTTGGGCAATGCGTAGCTTCACTTCCAGGTCAACAGGTGTAGAGACAACTGACTTGGTGAGAACCAACACATTCTCTAGGCCAATCACTACAACCAAGTATGGAAATATCTCTCTAGAGGAAAGAAAACCAGAACTGAGAATGAGATCCTTGGTGGAAAAAAAAGGGAAGGAAGTTAAGCAGCAAACACACATCCTAGACTCAAGGCGAGGAAACACTACCCAGTGCTCTTAGCCAAATCCCTTCTCATACAATATTATTCTGTGATGAGGTAAGGGTTCTATATTTCATCTGCTTTGGACAGATATTAACATTTTTGCAAAGCTGTACAATTTTCTGGAAAATAGCCATTGCAGACTACCACTAAATCAGTCTTAACGCTTCCCACGGTTGGGACAGTGTCCCTCGGAGAGTCTCTCCAGCATTTAGTACAAAGAGGTGCAAATCAAAAAGATGGACTTCGAACACCACTGCAATAGACTCAGTAATAATTAGTCAGCAAGACAGCATTACAACAAGAGGGTAGGGAGCATGTCCCACCATCAGCAGTGAAAATCTTGATTAATCACAGCTAAGCATTAAAGAAAACTTTGAAAGAAAACCTCTCAAGTGAAGAGCACAGGCAGTGCCTGGCTCAGATACCCAGTGGGCAAAAGCTCCCAGACCTTGCGGCTGCTGTAAGCAGTCTCGGGCAGCGAAGGGGACACACGAAGGGACTTCTCTGCTGAACGTGCATGCAGCTCTGTTCTCCAGCACACCAGGTAGGTCAGAAGACTGAGAACACCACGAAATGTGCTTTGTACAGAAGTGTACTAAATCCTGCCAGCGATAGTTTCTACCCAAGAGTCACGAAAACACACTGAAGTGGATTTCCCCTTCAGAATATATGCACGCAGAAAAGTAAGACTACCCACGGTCAGCACCATGACTTCATCCAACTCCACTTTCCACCCCTACGTTTTTTTTCTCTTTTGAACCATTTGCAGTCCAGATCACATAGAAGGAGCTGTTCTGTGCCAGAATGTGGCAGATAGCAAATCTCTTCATTTCCCTCCAGCTAAACTTAAGCAAAAATACTAAAGTTTTCATTGTGGAGGGTAATGGATTTGTGCTGTGCTGGTATGTGCGGAGCCAACAAGGAGAACGTGCGTGTGCACGCACACACACGTCCCTTGGAACATCACTAACAGCCAAGACACGTAATCAACAGGGTTTCTGTCAGTACCTGCCATAACCCCCAAGGACCCCCTTCCCAAATGCTGTTTTCAATAGCCTACAGCCATCTGACACGAGCTTCAATTGCATTTGCACACATCTGTCAGCAGCCTGTGCCTTACAAGCTCAGCTGGGGAAAAACACCTGTCTGGAACCACTGCTAACTCAGCAGCTTCATTCCAATTGATTCATTGAACGAACTGCAAGCTGAAACAGCAAGAGCTCCATTGAAAGCAAGACTACAAAAAGCCAAAAACCAAACTCCACGCACCCTTAAAAAAAATACAAATATATATAAGCTTCTTGTGGGCAACTTCCTCTTAATGTCAAAGAATCCAAAATCTGGCAAGTACAACTCGGTCCTGCCTTTTAGACTGGCTCTTAGGAAGGATTTCTTTGCAGAAGGGGTTGTTGGGCGTTGGAATGGGCTGCCCAGGGCAGGGGGGGAGTCCCCATCCCTGGAGGGGTTGAAGAGTCGGGTTGACCCAGCGCTGAGGGATCTGGTGGAGTTGGGAATGGTCAGGGTGAGGTTCATGGTGGGGCTGGAGGAGCCTCAAGGGCTTTTCCAACCCGGATGATTCTGTGATTATCTAAAGCAGGTTCATAACCTGTGTCACTCCTCCTAAGATGGGAGACAGATGCAAGAAAAGCTGTAATCCTTAGGGATGGAAATCTCTAAATAAAGAGAATGCAACGAACATGAGGAACAGTTCTGGTGCCCAGCACAGCACCATCCTGCAGAGCATGCTATCTGCAGGGGTATGCTCCTGCAGAGTCCTTGCAGAGTCCTGTCCGTATGCACAGTCCTGCAAGACAGGCAGGGGGTCTAGTGCCATATCCAGAGAAGCTGCAGTAAGCCTTCAGAAGGCAGTGCAAATTTGGAAAAGAAAACTCATAATTCTCTCATCAACTATGTCCTACTTAAGCCACAGCTTCTACTGCAGAAGATAATTAACTAACAGACCCAGGTTATGAGTATCAATAGTCCTTGAAGAGTCAGCAGTTTCCACGTTAAATGACCAGCAGTTTCAAAGCAACGAGGCATTAGCTTTTCTCGAAGAGTAATGTGACTCTGTGCAGGACAAACACAAGCTGCTCATGCCCTGTAACTCCAAAACCTAAGTTCATTTGTTCCCACTCAGGGTGAGGCAGATGGCAAGAGATCCTCGTTGTATTTTCTGCCACAAAGTGCCAAGCACTGAGAAACAGCTTACAAGAGGAAGAGGAAGGGGAGATGCCGTATCACGTCCATCTACGGAAACATTTACACTTCACTTACCACTTTGATGACAGAAGGTGCTACATCACAGCATGATCCAGCACCCCAGAGAGTCAACAGAAACACTACTGTTAACTCATAAAGAAAACAGATCTTCTCTGACTCCATATATACTTGTGAACAGAGACAACCTCTGGCTTATCTAAAATGTTTGAAAGATTTAAGAATTTATTATCACATCAGCCTCTCCTATCTAAAATGCAAATGTTCACATTTGAGCTAGTTTAGGCCTTTTTTTATAGGCAACAAGGAGTAGTAGTTCATCATTTCAGACTGTGATTCCTCTAACCTCGCTGAGATGCCAACCTGTGGGCTGGTGGCTTGTGCTCTGGACTCACCTAGAGACTCTCCCAGTCCACCAGCACACTGGAATCCCACTTCCAGTGAACTCCAGGCGTTCTCCTCACCTTCACTGTTTATCCTTTCTTTAAATCCTGCATAGATCATGTCACCTATTTCCACTTAGTTTTCTTTTCTGGAAAATAAGATTAATGCCTACCTCACCTATAATCGTTTTACTTCATTATAAAAGTTGATTGATAATTATTAAGGTCCAGTTTATATATCATATCTGTAGCAAGCAAACACTGATCTCTAAGCAACAAGCTTTATTTTAATACCTTACAAAAACCAGCGAGGGAAAAAGGCTTATCATAAATACAGATACCATTAAAAACAAACACACCCACACCTGGAAGGCTCCGCTGTAAACAAAACGGATAAAAAAGCCAGAGCAAAGTTTAAGGAGACTCCGCACCTTAAGCTGGCCAAATCCTAGCACGTTGCCACTGGTATATGACACACCAAGAACACTCTGTCCCCAGACAGACTAGAGGGAAAGTGCTCTGGCAGACACTGGGGAAACAGGAAAAGGTCACTCACAAAAGTAAAAAAAAAAACCTCAGTGTCATCAGACCCCAACACCACAGAATCCAAGGTTCTTCCATCTAATTAGACATAATTTACACAGTATTGCAAGAATTAAGTTTCAACCCCGAAGGAAACTGTCCATGCAATCATTTTAAGGCAAAGAAATTTTGCTGGAGAACTATTTTAGAAATAAGGACTAAAGTAACTCTTTCTATCCTGTAGGAGGAATAACTAGATTAGTTTAGCCCTTCTGTGTGACAGCAGTAAGGGTTACAGGATACAAAGACCTTGGTCATTGCACTAACCAAAACTCTTCCCTTGGATTCCTCCCATGTATCTGCATCCAGATATTGCCTTTTTTCTTACATTAAAATTATAAACTCCCAGTGGATACTAGCTGATTTATTTGTACAGCTCACAGAATAACGTGTTCTTGATCCATAATTAAGGTTCTGAGGCACCACAGCAGTAAAACCAGAAACAACAAATATTTCATCTTCTTAAGTCAATTATTCATAGTTCTTTTAGGCTCCTGGGAGAGGAATTCCGCCAACTAGGTCTGGCTCCTGGTAAACTATCACCAGCATTGAGGAGTCTCCCTCATGGCTCAGACTTTTCCTTGTTCCTGCAGTATATAGCTGCGAGGAGCAGATGGGAAGAAAAATTATGGCTGTTTCCTTAACTACTTGGGAAAGGGATCGGAAAATCAAAAGAAATATTCGGAACTGAACTTTAATTAATGAGAAACGAACAGTGTGTGGAACGCAGGTAGGTGAGGTGCCAGTTAGAGCCTTCTCAGGGGTTTCCAGCTTGACACAACATCAAAAGTCCCAAACGTCAACTCTGACATGCACAGGAACCCCAGTTAAAACAAAAGCTGACAACTATCAGTGGTGGGCACAAAGTCACCCAGGTAGTCTCCCAGGCAAAAATATCACAGGTCAGTTCTGCCACCTTGAAAGATTTATGCGAGTAAAATGTAACGAGCCTCCGTCAGCCAGAGAAAAGGTAACAAGTCACTGCAGGAGGCAGGTATGTGAGAGCCTACTTAGCTGCCAGGAAATCAAGTTATGAATAAGACGTTGTCCCAACAATTCCTTCTGCTTTAGGCAGAAAGAGCCAACTGCTAAGCAATAAGGCATCTCCAGGACAACTGGGACCCAGGCAGGTCTAGTTGCTGGCCAGCAGAGAAACACATGGCCCTGCAGCCCAGGAGAGCATCTGATGATAATTTTGCACAGCAGTGTGTAAAAGAATATCACATAAGCTTATTTGAAAAATACCAGATCTTAAAGATTAAGCATTTAACAGCTGTTTTCAAATGATTTCACCTCCATCTACCCTTCTTTAGGAAGAGGTTCAGTGCCGGAAACGTACCCTCCATTAAGAGTAGGTGTCAAACCAAACAGTGTGCACAGCCCAACGGACATGAGCAGAGAGCTGAGCACCGTCACGACCGCTGCCAGCGCCAGACCCCATTTTGATTTCACCATGTCAATCTTCCCTGAAAAACAGAATGCAAAGTCTCTGTTACCAAGAAGAAGAAAATGACATTATTAATACAAAATCAGGAAGGGACCCTCATCCTGACTGATTTCAGCAGGTAGCTTTAATACCCTGCAGTCCAGAAGTGATGGTAGTTCAGTCTCAACGTCTGAAACGCAGCTCCCAGCCCCTCCCAGTACATAAGAGGTACTGTCAAAGGGGTGGGACAGAGGATAACGCCATGGCTTGCAGCTCAAACTAGTTGAGGTGTGAAAAAAGGAACTTCAATGCGGCTAGTAAGGTCTAAACCCACCATCTCAGAACATGTATTTGATCTGTCTGACAATGAATTAGTCTCTCTAAACTGGAAAAAATTTCATTACTATGGCATTTGAAGCTGCCTAAGACAGAAAACATCTCAGAAGAAGGAGTAACACAACGCTGGCTAAGAGGGACAAATTAGCAGAAATCAGATAAGTGGGACTACTAATTCTCTACACAACAGTTCAGGGTAAAATTTCAGCACCACCCTTTGTGCTGAAACAGGAGGGAACTGCAGTGCTATGGACAGGAGTCTCTCTCATCTGTAGCCAGGGAAAGGGCACCACACCACTGATCCCTTCAATATTCAGCTGGCAGGTGTATAGGTAGCTTATTAACTTGCTCTCCCCTCAAGGCTCTCCACCCCACAAACCTACGTGTGGAGAAGTAGATGTAAGCGAAGAGTATGATGTAGGTGGTGACGAGGGGTATCAGCTCAGCAATGCCAATCTCTTCCTTGAAATGGACGTGAACGATGTTCTCCTCTCGCAGCGTGCAGTTAGGGCTGGGATGGAGCAGCTTAAGGCGAGAGCGGAGGCTGCTGAGGAACCTGAGATGGAAAGCAAGCAGGAGGATGTCATCTACACTGTCCCCAGCACACAAATCCAAGGAGGAGTGCAGTGAGTATAGATCAAGTAGGAAGAAGCTCCATAGATTCACACAGACTTACAGAGCTCGGTTCTCTCTAGGCCTGACTCCTAAGTCTGTTCCTCTGTGGCCCAAACTACATTCGTCACATCTGTACTGTGGCAATCTCACAGACCTTGATTTCTATGAAGATTCAAAGACAGCTGTGAAGACTCAGCAAAACTATTTAAAGCAGGGGCTCATCATCCAAAATCTTGGCCCGGGGAAACATCACATGCTGCTGTCTGAAACATCCCCTGAATTTTACCCAAGCATGGCTGATGAAAGGTGCTACATGACACTCCTTGAAGCTGAAGGGTTCTTGCATGGGCGGCAGCAGAGCAAGTTCAGCTACTGTGCTGCCAATTCTGTCCCAGGCATTCCTTGGGGAATTCTGTGCAGCACTGAGCAGAGTGTTTAGTCCTCAGATCCACTCAATCCAAGCCAGCTTTGCCAACAGTGCCGAAGGGGTTTCACAGTTGGTATCGGTTGGATTAGTGCTTACTGGAAAGTAAAGCGCTCTGTGTACCAGGAACTGGGTCAAAACAGACCTACTGGGCCTTGGCTGCAACCACAACAGCTCTGTGTGCAGATGAAGCCATCATCAGAGGAACTCCCACTGGCAGCTTTAGGTACTATATATACTTTTTGAAGAGAAACTGAGAACTGATGGTATTTTATTTCCTTAAAACACAGCAAGTTTTCTCCCCAAAACAGCACCCTGCTTTTCTATAGCACGTTCGGAAGATCCTAAAATACTCCAAAACACAAGAAAATGGAGAGTAAAGAAAAAAATAACAGCAATCAGAGTAGAAGAAACAAACAGCAAACTTGCCAAGAATTGAACAAGGGCTCCCTAACACAGAAATAGTACAGCTAAAGCTCCTTACCTGGAGTCATATCGCTGGAGACCCAGTGTGACAGTGTATGATACCACTCGCTTCCTATTATAGAGGTTCACCCCGCTGTACTTCCCAGGGAGTCCAAACAACAGATCTGAGAAAACACAGTATGAACGAAACATCAGGATAACAATAAAATAAACAAAAAAGATGCATGACAAGAGGTGTTCATTGTAAGAATGCTGAATGAGAACTACTGTTCATATAGGAAGCACTTCCTTGGTGCTCTGGTGAGACCTTATCCGTGTGGATGAATACCTGATGCAGGGCAGTAAAGATGGAGCATCTCTTCTCAGTGGTGCCCAGTAACAGGACAAGAGGCGACTGGCACAAATTAAAATATGGGAAATTAATCCCTTTAAACACAAGAAAAACTTTCCTTCCTGTGGGAAGCTATCTGTCCTCATCATCTTCTTCCTGACCAGGCAGTCTGTAGCAGACAAGGTCTGCCCTCTAATTCTAACCCGTAAGCTCTCAACTAGCTCATCACTCATTCCCCTAAGCAAAGCTCCATGCATTCCCGCTGCTCGCTCACACAAAGGACAGCTCCCCCTCATCCCAGCCTGTCCTTCCAGAAGAGCCTGTGTTTACCCCCGGCAGCACCCCAGGACATGCCATCTCTGTGAGCTGGATGAGGTTGTAGCCCTTCAAACTGCACACACCTCTAATTCCTCCTGTTTGTTCCCCATGCTCTGTGTGTTAGCGTACAGGCATGTCAAGTGGGCACCCAGTTTGTCCTTCAACAGAGGAGACAGGCGTTATCTTTAAGGATGCAGCCAAAGAAATCCTTGGGACACTTGTTTCTGTGCATGTTGGTGCGTGATTTGCACAGTTCCAGGAAGACTTTGCATTGCTAAGGACTATTTAATGTCCCTTCTGTTAATCTTCTGTGCTAAAATGCAAGACTTTACGCATCATGATGAACACAGCCACTATTCTCAGGAATTCCCAGGATATTGTGGACCTCTATCTCGTTTGTGAATGAGCGCTCAAAGAGAGGCTCCATGTGCTCCAAACCACAGTGTGCACACACTCTGGATGCTCAAAAAATAGCCTTTAAAACAAACTTACTTTAGGGTTACAAAACCTCTTTTCAGATATGCCATATTATAGGCTTCCTGACACCTACAAAGTTCCTTTAAAACCAAAGGAACAGCATTTCCTCTGGCCTTATGGAACCACCAAACAGTATGAGCCCAGACATGGTTAGACTTATTTTTTTAATTAAGAGAGAAAAATACTTTTATGATATCCAACATCAACCTGGGGCATATGCAAGCAGCTATCTGAATGCACAGGAGGAAGCAGGATGAATGTTCATTTATCTATGACAATGAAACAGCCTTTGAGTATGACAGACAATAGTGTGAGGGAGAAAGATAAGCTAGAGCATATGGAGAGTAAAAGGAACAAAAAGCCTTAGAGAAGTTACCTGCTATTTTTACACCTACAGAAAGGAGTCTGACTGAGTGGCTGACTTTCCACAAATACAGAACTGAGTTCAAATACAAATGCAAAATGAGAGATGACATATATCTGGCAGCTTCATTTCAGATGCTGTGAGTAACAAAACGCCACCCAATTTAGTAGTATTGTCAATCTAGATGTTGGAGATGCTGAGGACAAATTAGAGATGCAAGCTGTAGGCATTTCTCAGAACTTCTCTGGCATTTCAGCATTTTACCTTTGAGAGTAGCTGATGTTTGTAATGTCTTTGGTTCATGCTGGTGGATGGTTTTGATGATATCTGGGTCAGCGTTAAATCGCTCTCGGTCGTTCTGCCAGAAGTTCCCTGGAGACAGTAACAGACAGCCGTGTTCGGGGAGCAGATTCCGCAGCTTCTTGAGGCCAGGCAGAAGATCTGTTACCTGAAGGCAAACTTCCTCCAAGCTTTTGACACCAGAACTGAAACGCAAACAAAGGTTAGACACTACCGTGTATGTTGCAACTCTCACAAACAAAAGGCAGAGCTGCTGAGATGAACACCCCAAGGACCTGCATCACCATGTTACTGCTCTTGTTCTTCATAACTAAGGATCAAGAACCTCGGGCCACAGACCAGGATCTCACTGTAACATGTGTTCAGGCTCCAGAACCCCGTTATCGTTTCTGCGCATACTGTCTGTCCGCACAGCTTTCACTCTTCACCCATCCTAGGTGCCACAACTTTCAGTTCCACATTTAAGATGCCTCCAAACTACAGAGAAACTGCCTCCCTGGAATTCTTCTTTAAAGACCTTAAACTCCTCTGCATAATTCTTTCCACAGATGCAATTGGACATTTTACAGGAATCGTTATTAGCCTTCCTGAAGTGGATTATTTAAGGTGTACAGAGTGCTCTAAAATGTACAAAGGACTCAATATCTGCAACTGCACAAAATGTTTCCAGAATTCCTCCGCATTGTATGGAAAAGAAAATGCCTTACAGGTTCAGAAATTAATAGAGGTGTAACTGGTATGAAATGGAATTTGTGTTTGTCCTCGAACTTCATTTTAACACAATTACATGATTCTTATCAACCAGTAATTCAAGCAAGAGTCAACCTGGGCTTAGAATAGGATCTGACTGTGAAGGGTTAGTGACAAAACCTGTCAGCACACTCTTTGACTGGACAAGGAAGAGCTGCTGGTCCAAAAGAGAATGCGCTACAGGCAACTGGTGGGATTTGCACAGGAAGGGCAAAGTAAATAAAAATATTTAACAAAGGCTAAGTTACAAGAGTCCAGTTTTCCCTGGCTCCAGCCTCGCAGATTACAGAGAAGTTGGCTCCAGACGACAAGACATTGAGGGTCCTGTTGCAAAATGCCTTCTCTAGAGTTTTTTTTCTATAATGACCACAAAGAGCAAACATGGAAACCAACCAGTGTCGATCTGAGTTATGTCTCTGTGAAAACTTCCTTCAGAATCTACATCCTGTCACTATATGGCAAGATACCTAGAAAAGTCACAGCTAGAAAAAGAAAATACTAGAAAATACGCTCGAAAATACCATGTTTATAGGAACAAAAGCTTTCTGAAAGATAATTCAAAGGAACTGATGCAGTGATGCCTCCGATAATAGCTCCAGGAAGAATAAGATGACTATTGTTTTGTATTTCAGCTTTAGCAGACTCTGAAACCAACAGTGATAACAGTTTATACTGCCGATAAGCCTATGTACATTCTTATTTGTGAAGCAAATGCACACAGCTGATGTCCCTACTGGTTCGCTGTGGATGCAGAGTGACACCAAAAAACATGAACTGGAGCAAACGACAAATTTCAGGCCACTTCTGACTTTTTACAAACTATGATGGGCCCAACAGTTTCAGCAAGCTCACAGCTGATGAAAATATAAACACCTTGTGATTCCTACCCAGCTGTCAATAGTCTTCAGCTCCTTCTGTACGTTAGTGTAAAAAGAATGCCTTTTTTCATATTAAGAAAATCAGCTGCATTCAACTTTGATACTGACAAAAAGCAATTGACAATAAGGAACTTCATAATGACCTGAAATATTTCAGAATTTATCTCAGAGTTAGATATTTCCTGAAATATCTGAGTCCATCACCAAAACAGGAGCCCTTATCCCAAGGTTTAGGTCTAAGTGCTTAAGTCTTTTTCTTCTGGTAGCCATGTAAGTTTAATTTTGCTTCCATGTTGCACCACTGTTCATCAAGGGCAACACCAAGGGGAGATAATGAGAAGACAACCGTGCCCTGGGAGCAAGTTGTCTCTAACTTGTAACTGGCAACTATAAACAGATTACTGTCTAAAGTTACACATATGATAAAGGAGGAGATGAACTGAAAACACAGGAAGAATGTCAGTGTCAAGGATTTGTGAGCTGGTAAGAAAGAGCTCCCTATTTAACAGCATAATTGGCATTTCTAAGAAAATGACCACAGAGAGCAGGCAGCTAGCTTGCACAGAATGTTTTTTTTAAAAAAAAAAAAAAAGGACAAATCGCCAAGTAGAGTAAAATGAAGCAATGAAGGATGTGTCAAGGAAGTATGAACAAGCAGTAAATCTTCCCTACCTGTGTGAGTTAGAGGACAAAAAATGAAGAAAGCTCCTGGCTGAAAAGCTAGGAGATGATCAAAGACTCTAATCTCCTCATTTTTCACCACACCTGGCCTGTTCTCAGCATCATTATTCTCACTGAACACGGACAAGTAGGGAAGCATTTCTGTCCTTAGAAAGTAAACCTAGCCAAAAACTTGACCATAGATAAAAACTTAGAATTTGAAGGAAAACTTATTAAAAAAAAAAAAAAATTAGACACAAGTTAATGTGTATCAAATGCACTCTTGGTTTACAAAGAGAAGTACGCCAAACTAGTCTTTTTCTTTAAAATGCCTGACTTCTTGGATGGGGAAAGCACAGCACATCTCATCTACTTGGGCCCCAATAAAGCTTTTGATGCAGCACCACACAGAAAATGCTTTAGTTCACAGGAAAGACACAAAAATTAGCACAAAAACTGTGAGGCAGTAAAGAAATAGGTTAACAGGAGAATGGTCATGGAGCTGCTGAAAGTGGAACACTAGTACTGAGGAAAACAAAGTGGAATTTCTCACAGACAGTTCAGAAAGCCAGGATTATGATATATTTTTATTAATAACCTTGGAATGAGATATAAGAACATCTGCCAATGACACAAAACAAAGAAACACTCTTAATACAGAAAAGGAACAGAATATCTGGAATGGATGATGCAAGGGCCGGAATAAATTTAATCCCCTTTCTATTAACAGTACAAAGTGCAAGACCATGCACTTGGGGACTAAAGAGAGTTTCTGCTATAAGGCAGGAGCTCATCAGCTGGAAGTGACAGAGAGGGACACGGAGACGTTAATTTTACACATTATGAAGTGATTGATTATGTGACTGGCCATGAAAAAGGGACCTGGAATCTCACTATATTTCAGAAAAGGCATTTCTATGGAAAATAACACACAAATGAGACTTCTCTGAGAATACTGTTTTAATCACCCACATTCAGGAAGATACGCTAACAACAGCGCCAAGAGGAGCAACCAGGATGACAAACTGAATACAGAGCATCTTACCAGAGTCAGCCAAGAGTTTTGTATGTTTAGCTTAACAAACAAGGATTTGGGGCGGGGAGTGAGTTCTCCCTGTAAATATCTGGAAGCAGAGGAAAGCTATTTTTGCACAAAGACTGTGCCAGGACAAAACTAAGCAGGTATAAACTGGACCTGAATATAGCCAAATTGGAAAGTCAGGAGAAGGTTCCTGACCACGTGAAATTCTAGAAGAGCTTCACAATAGGCATGGTGGGGTCAAATGAACTTGCTTTAATACGAAGCTTGCATGCTTATGAAGGGATTATATGATGCTGCAATCTGCTGTAACAGGTATAACCTTGGAGGGCCCTTCCACACCTCGCTGCCTAGGACTCTGACTGGAAGGTTCCTGACAACTGTCAGTGACTAGAGGACAGACAAGCTCTCTAGCACAAAAACTAAACTGCTCTATGTGCAGGATGGATATGATGTCACTTGTTAGCAGTGATCGCTCATTTTCTTTCAATTTTGAGAATCTTACAAATTCAAAGCTAATAATCAGACTTACAAGGCAGTGATGTAGAAGATGGGTGTGTACAACAGTGGGTCAGTCTGCCTTCTACACAAACTTTAATGAACAGTAATTACCTGTCTCTCAGGGCATGGTTTCTAATCTCCTCCACTAGCTGGAAGACGCGGGAGAGAGGTGAACGAAATACATCAACAGCAAGGAAGTTCTTCTGCCATGGGGAGACAGTAGCTTTCACAAAGATCTGCTGAATGTAGGCCACAGGAGCACCAACGTACTGTGGGGCAAACCAGAGGGAGAATGAAAACACACGCTGAGTGGGAAGCTGCTCAGCAGAATTAGACCACAGCTTGGCAACCTTTCAGGAAGGGGTTTGCCAGACTATATTTTCCTTTCCCAAATTAGAGGTGAAACATGACAGTACTAACCCAGCAAGAACAAAAAGAGTCTGTTTCTCAAAGAGGCAAAATGCCACTGACCATTTTGGCATCAGTCTGTTGTGCTGCTTTGTGAGGCAGAGGCTCCCAGCTCCTGCTGAATTTGGTACTGGAATGAAAGGCAGGAGCAGGGGCTCGCTGCCTCTCGCAGATGCCTCTCACAACGCTTGCAGTTCCCCAACCTGTGCTGATTCTGCTGTGTGCCATTTAAATCTTTCTGGTGTCTGTGCCCAGGCTGCTGACCCTGCTCTGGGGACTGCAGCGCTGACGTGCCACGGCAGCCAGAACTTTTGTGCTCTATTAGCTGAACTAGGCAACAAAGCAGAAAGGAAGATTTAATCAGCCAGCAGCAGCCCGAGTTAACAGCATAGCACAAAAAGCTCTCAGTGGCACCAGGGAGTGTAGAAGGCAGCAAATTATTTCAATCACAGTGAGAAGAGCACGCATGGAGAGAGTAGAGATTTGAAGGCATCAAAAGCATTAAGCCAACAAGTAACTTCTACTTAAGAGAGGCCCTGGAATGAAAAAGAACAATGCAGGTTACAAAGGATGATTTTACAATTGTTTCCTCATTTCCTGGACCAGGTTATCAGCCTTCTTGGAAACCATCAGGGTTCCAGTTTGCTCATACAAATGAAAAGTTAATTCCTAACCCTTAACACAGGGATATAAGTCCCATTTACCTGCATGACACATACCAGCCAATTAAAGAAAAAAACCAAAACCCACCTTTAGATTCACCAGGTTCTCCAAGCATCCCTACACTCCCTAGACCACACTGTAGTAGCTAGCTCCACAGACAGTGTCTTTGGCTGCCTAAATTAAAATTCAAATGAAAAACTCTTGATTGTGACCTTAAGAAAAAAGCCTGTGTCTTGGAGGTGAAGCCTAGACTACCTACACCATCAGAAAAAATCCCAAACCTGCTAGATGGAATATTTTTAAAGCCAAAGGAGAGAAAAATGCAAGAGCTGAGGAGCTTCTTCCACCTCCAGGCCAGACAGCCACTCCCATTCTCACAGCTAGTTAGTGAACTCTGAAGGATAAGCTGGTTGATAACCAGAATCCCGATCCCTTCGGAGAGACTGACAACACCAAAACCACCACTGCAACGACTGGTAGCATCTCCGCAGACAGTTACAGCAGTAAAGGCTGACTAAATCCTGTTCTCACCCTTCAGAGGAGGCCAAGGGCAGGTGTGTGAAGCTATGTCAGCAGGAGGCTTGTCCTGCTGCTCGAGGGAAACTGCATGCCTTCGTATGGCACTAGGAAATTGGGGCCTGTTATGCCAGAACCCATCATTAAACTTATTTAAAACCTAATAATGCTTTAGAAAGTGTACTACTTGCCTTAGATAGCCTGGAAAAATGGGCTCTTAAACAGCATTTCAAAGCTTTTAACTCTCGTAAATGCCTATCATCCATTTTTCTGACAACGTAAGACTAATACAAGACAAACACAGCCTAAACTTAGCAGTTACACAAAGGAACATGTCACCAGAAATACGTTCTGTTGATCACAATGAAGTGTAGGTCACACAGCAGGGATGTTTCACCATCTCATCCCCAGCCACCCCCAGTGCAGGACTCACCCAGTCGGGACGCTCGCTGAGATCTCCCTGCTGCAGACCCACGTCTGGAGAGGGTGGAGAGTAATCCTTCACGGGGGTGCTGTACTCCACAGGTCCTGTTCCAGGCAGCGGCAGCTTCAGTAGCGGGTAACTATGGTCAAGACATAAGCAAGAAACATTGTGCCTTTTTTTTTTTTTTTTAAACTAGGCTTTTAGACAGAAATGCTCAAAAAATGAATGTGTCATGAAAAACGAGCCCACTCCAGTGAAATCCAACCTCTGCAGGACAGGAGACACAGCTGCAACACAAGAGGACTTTAGCTCTCATCGGAACTGTTTGCTGTGTTTCCCCAACACAGGAGATAATTGGTCTTTCTCCCTTGGAAAGGGATAACTAAAAGTCCTGGGAGAAAAAGGAGGGAAGTTCTTGCAGGACCTCACCTGAATTACTCTCCATCACCTGGAAGTTAGTAGTGCTAAAACCATTAAGTACAGCCATGCCTCAACTATTCTGTAGCCCGCACAAAAATGAGACATTCATCATATTCAGATGGCTGCTTTCCTGACCCAAAATCTATACTCATCACCTAATTTTCCTCATTAAGATTTAAACTATTTCCAATATTTGTCAGTAACTTCATTGGTCCTCAAAGCGCTTTTAATGAGACATCAAAACAGCTACGAAATATTTATCTTCTTGTTCCTTTGCTACTACAATCTTCAGATGATTGTAGCAGCTATCCCACAACAAAGACTTCAAACTATTTGAAGTTGAGAAACAGACATTTCAGAGTTTAGAGTAGTGTTTTGAGCTCCAGAGGTTCTCAAAACTGAATAAAACCGTATCAGAATTGAACTGGTGGAGACCCGACTTTCCTGGGCTTTCTTATGACGTCACTTCTGTCTTTTTGTTGTCTGATGCACAACAATCTATTGGGCCTTAAATTGCTGACATATTTTCCTGTTTATAGTTGAGCTTCTCTTGCCAGAATAAATACAAAGGCCTTGGAATTGTTTTCATGCAATACTCTGCCCACTTCGTTAGGGATCAGCCTGAACCATCAAAGGCCACAGAGGGGACAAGCAGCAGATAAAAACAAGGCTTCAGACTGAACAACAAAAAGCTGAAAAAGAACAATGAAATCAGAAGCAAAGCTTGTTGGATTTGCTATTAGTCTGACAAAAACACAACATCTCATTATTATCATTTCATTGTGCAATGGGAGGGAAGAGAAAAAGGAATAATAAAATCATGTCATAATACATCAGAAGTGAAAATGCCCAACAAAAGCCACAATCTGGAGACACAGCACAGCCTCGTGTCACTGCTCAGAAGCAGCAATCAGTTTTAGTCCTTCTAAATGACACATAGCACCTGCTTGTCACAAATGATCTGCTGAAAACAAAAGCCTGGGGGAGATACATACAGCAATCATCCTGCATCTGACTGAGGCTGAGACATAAATTAAAATAGTAAAATCGAGTATGTGATGAACAAATATGTGATGAACAAAGCAGAATGAGCTGAACAGGTGACTGAGGAAGAATGATTTTTTCACTAAATGATTTTGATGTTGATGTCTGAGCGTGTCCAGAAATCTAAGGAAAACACTTCAGATTCATACTACGTGCTTACCCAGAGCTGGATTTCCCTGTGCAATCACATGTCAGTTTTAAGGACTCAGAACAATAATCTTTTATAAAACTTAACTCATTTAAAATTAGAGGCACTAAGTCTAAGCAGCCAGTGTGCTGCAGGATTACAATGGGACAGGCTGGTTTTGCCTCACCAGCACCAGCAAAACAGATCAGGCTTGAGAAGGGATCTTGCTGCTTCTGAGGCTGAGGCTTCATCTCTAGGACCAGGCTACGGTGAGCTACACCGAAACGAGCAGTGGCCACGGCTGCACCTGAGCAGGAAGCCTCGATATCCAGAAGCTGTGGGAAACGCTGAGAACAACGCAGCTGATGGTCAGATTTCCAGTTTGTGGTGAAGACCTGACCACTGCCAGCGCCCGCAGCTGTGGCACCAAGTAAAGGGTGATGGAAACACTGACTGAGCTCTTCTAGATAATGCTGGGTGGAAAACTGCCTGTGAGCCAGCAACGTGCGCTCACAGCCCAGAAAGCCACCGTGTGCTGGGCTGCACCCAGAGCAGTGTGGGCAGCAGGGCGAGGGGGGGGATTCTCCCCCTCTGCTCCGCTCTCCTGAGACCCCCCTGCACTGCTGGGTCCAGCTCTGGGGGCACCAACAGCAGAAGGACACGGACCTGCTCGAGTGGGGCCAGAGGAGGCCACGAAGATGCTCGGGGGGCTGGAGCACCCCCCTGTGAGGACAGGCTGAGAGAGTTGGGGGGTTCAGCTGGAGAAGAGAAGGCTCCGGGAAGACCTTAGAGCGGCCTCCCAGGACTGAAAGGGGCTACAGGAAAGGGGGGAGGGACTCTTGATCAGGGGTGTAGGGATGGGACGAGTGGTAATGGCTTTAAACTGACAGAGGGGAGATTTAGATTAGATATAAGGAAAAAGTTCTTCCCTGTGAGGGTGATGAGGCCCTGGCAGAGGTTGCCCAGAGCAGCTGTGGCTGCCCCCTCCCTGGAAGGGTTCAAGGCCAGGTTGGACGGGGCTTTGGGCAACCTGAGCTAGTGGAATGTGTCCCTGCCCGTGGCAGAGGGGTTAGAACTAGATGACCTTTAAGGTCCCTTCCAGTCCAAACCATTCCATGATTCTATATTTTACTGAGACTACAAGAGCTGTGGCAGCTGTGTTATTAGAAGACACTGATGCACACCCACCAGGAACAGGACTTCCCAGCACACCAAACACTGGAACTAATTTTTATTATAATCCCCACTTTCAGCAACTATCTTCAGAGAAAAGGCCCCACAGCAAATCCAGGTTTAAAGGATTTAAATAAAGGTTAAAACAGACCCTGTTGTCTGTACACACCTATGTTTACATCCTATAGTCCTTATTGTAACATGATCTAGGCAGTGTGACTTGCTCATGGTATTGTTTTGCAGCAGAGCTCAGGAACAAGACCTACTATTGGGCCTCTTTTCAAAAGCTCCCTCAACTTGAGCCAACTACAACATAAATATATGCCGCCATAAGGGAAGCAGGGACATACATTTACTTATATCACATGGTATTTGAGGATTCACATTTATGAAAAGTTTTGAGAATGTCTGATGGAAGAATATATGAAGTACGCATTCTAGATTACACTTATTTCAGTAAGATGCTAAAACATTAGTTCTTTAATTTATTTAGCCTTATACAGGCATGTGATACCAGCTGATCTTGTCAGTGATACCTGAGACAGACTGACAGCAGAGATAAAAAGAGGACAGAGTGAGAAAGAACCACCCAGTGATACAGAGAAATTCACTAGACCTACTACTTCAGACATCAACCTTAGAGCACCTTCTACTTAAAGAGGTACTTTAAAAAAAACCAAACCAGGAGCTGCTGCTGAGTTGTCAGAAGCATCCCAGCTTCCCACAGATGCTAAACGCTGCAAGGACTGCGAGATGTGACAGGCCTAGGTGCCTTCCACGTGCACGTCTTACCAAAGGCAAGAACTGCTCCAAGTGAGCTACAGACAAGTGATTTCTAGCCCTCAGGTTTGATTCTTCTCACATTTCTCTTTGTTAAGAGATTTTTTTTGACCGTCAGGGAAAGAGGTGAACACCAGAATGAAAAGCATAGAGAAAGGAGGGAAGAAAAGTAGGCTCTAAAACAGATGACATGAAAGCTCAAAAAGTTTTGCTTTTGAGAAGGTTCTTTTTAGATGCTCATGTAACAGTGCACCCTGACACCCTTCTGCAAATCCAAATTAAAGGAAAAATCTACAAGTTGGTATTGCTGAATTCAAGAAAGAGTGCATTTTAGTTACCAAGCATGAGGTAGGTTGAAGCAAAAATGTTCATCCAACTATTTTACATATTTTCAAGACAGCTTAGAGGGCCAAGATGGAGAACTGCCAGGTCAGCCTGAGGCAGCTGGCAACTCAACAGAACTGCAAACCCTACAATTGCATATTCCTCCTTCTCGGAATCAAAGCGGAGATCTCCACCACCCCAGAATAGTCTTCAGCTGGTGAATATGAAGGAAAGCAGAGAACTGCCAGGTCTTAGGTAACAGGGAAGGTGGTGATACATTGCTTTAAAATAGCTACCACCTCCATTTTGAACACTGTAGAACAAGCTTTTAGCTTGTTTCCAGCCTAAACTATCACAAAGATAGAACAACCTGAAAAGCCCATTGCTAATGAAAGATATGAAATTTGATGAAAAGGATCTTGCCAGGGGGTACAGGAGGACAGATATTTGGCAGCAACAGTTCCCTCCTTAGCCTTGGTAAGTGCATAAACATCATTTATCCAGAAACACGTACTGTTTGCTTTGCCCTGTTTCCCACTGACAGGACCCTCAAAAATCTGCACTGCAAAAGTAAAGGTTCCCCTTGCTCTGTGCTGCCAGTTTCCTTTTTTTCTGCAAAGCAGAACAGAGGTCTTGTTACACAGAACTTGCTTCTAGTTTCATCATGCAGTCCCACAGCAGACTGTATTCCCTGTGGATGTGGAACATGAAGAGGCTGACAGCAACTCAGCTCCTCTGGTTATCACACAAGATAGTACAACCTGTAAGACAGTGAAATGTTCTTTTAGAAAGAAATACATGTATGCACACACACACAGAAGGGCTCTGGCTCCAGCCAGTTCTGCAATTCTTTAGTAGCAGAACCTTGTGCTTCAGTCAATGAACACCAGCAAAGACTCACCCTGTTTAATTCTCCCAAACCTGCTTCACAGAGTCAACTGCTTGATTTTAAATTCTTAACTAATAACTATTCTTCAGAACTACACAGGAATTTCAAATTTACCCTGATCACCAGATTTATAGGCATCATCTGTTCTTCTTTGAGCTTGGGAGGAGGAACTACTCTTGTGGCAGTTAGGCTTCAGTGACACTCTCAATCTACTAGGAAAAAAATGCAGATCTTAACACAGATCCATTCAAGTGGGATGGTGAAAATGAATGTAACCTACAAAGGTAAAACAAGAAGTTAACTAACAAGCCCTACATCTGTCACTAGCTCATTCAGCAACAAATCCTCCCTCTGAAGTGAAGACTAACTTGGATTTTCAGACTTTGATTAAGACTATAGAGTAAGAATGAGCCACAGGAATTTTTGCTTTTGCTTTGAATATTAATTTATTAACAAAAACAGATATGCCACACCTTGTCTATAGGTATTAAAACCAGTGTCTGCACAAAATACTTCCAAGGTTAAAGACATAATCCATTCAAACTACCTATAACAGACACTCTGTGGTGACTGTGCACCCTGATCCTTGACACCTGACCTTTCTGGAACAGGAGAAACATCCACGTTAACTCTTGTCACACTGATTGAGAACCAGAACCGATGCTGGACAAATTGTGGACCACACGGTTTATTTCAGCTTTAAAAAACATTTTCTGAACACAAAGATGGTCAAGTTTTACTGAAGTGTGGGGGAGGAAAACAAGAACAACTGAGTTAATTTCTTCTGCAGCAGTTTTCCAAGCTCTCCTGGATTCTGGGTGCATACAGGTGCAGAAGATGACAGTTGTTTCACCTCTCTCCCTTTCAAGAACTCAGGGTGTAAGATCCACCCTTGCTTGCTTGAACAATACAATGTCTTTATTAACCATGTTTAAGGCTGAAGAATACAGAATGCCTCCTTTGTGCTCTACCACCTTCTCCTTTTTCCACCCGCTTCTTCAGGGACAGGGACTAACCTTCTCAGCAACACTGAGGATGTTATTAGTTCCTTCCCTGTTGATAAAAGTCAGTATGAAACCACTGGATCACCCGTGTATCATCTTTCCTCATCAGAAAGACCTGCAGTTCCTACTACTTAATTGGTCCATGCTTGTTTCAGACACTAATCTGCACTAGTATGCAAACAGTGCTGAGGGTCTCCTACCAATCATGTCGGACAGAAACACTGCCTGAATGAGCTTCTACCTTGAAGTTGAGCCTTGATTTTTTTCCCCACCAGCTTCTTTCTCCACTTTTCAGCACATTTCTCACTCGTTTTTGCAGTGAGGTGGCTGAGATGAATCAGCGAGATCTGTCTTAAGCAAATGGAACGCTTCTGAAGAGCGCAAACACATTAAATTCCAGCAGTAAATCGGTGCCAAAAACCATTGCTCAGAGTCCTCACGATATGACTGCAGGAAAAAATGCAGATGTGACACTGTGGCCATCAGCGAGTTCCTCCCCCCAGCCCACAGAACGCTTCCACAGGAGGTGGCCACCCAACCGCTCCCGTAAGCCAACGTCTGCAGCGGCTCCTGCAGGCAGCACCCGACCCACACTGTGTGCTGGCCGTGCCCCACTGCTGCCAGCTTTGCATTTATTCAGGTGGACGTAATCTAAAACAAATATACATACAGCTAGCTGTGCTGGGTCAGACCAAGGGTCCATCTGCCCAGCAGCCTATTTCTCATAGCGGCCAACTGCAGATGCCTCAGAGAGAGCAGAAGAATAGGGCAAGCCTATAATGCATGAAATGCCCACCACACGACATAGTTCCAGGACTTAACTTCAACCTAAAAACCTTCAACCTTCAGTCCCCGCAAAAAACCATAAAATTTTACTATTACCTGATGAACAGACTTGGTTAGAAGGATTCTAGTGCAGTACAATCTGCAAAAGCTACTGAGTATCTTGCTGCAGGTTCACACTGTCCTAGTCGCTACCCATTTGTTAAGGGATTAATGTTCAACAGCTACAGTTGCACAAGCCACAGAGCTAACAACTGTGTGCAGCCACATACCACAAGTATCAGATTATTCCACACAGAGCAAACAAGGAAGAGGCATCTTGGACTTCTAAGAATATTTATTAAGTGCTCGCTATGAAGAGCAGCCCCTGAATTTGAGCTCTGGCAAGAAAATACCCAAATTATAGTACAAGCCAAGGAACCTGAAATACTTGGTAATGTAGATTCGTTATTTAGGGTTTTAAATGCATGAAAAATATGTGGACTGTAACTGCAAAGCTACCTAGCCCCAAGAAAACAGGAGTTACTCTCAAATCATCTGATAACAAGGAAAAGTGTGTTCCCTTTAGCACCACTTGCTTTTCCAGCTTGGAAAAAAAAACAGAAGACAGAAGGAAGGAAGCATGGTGGGGAAGGGGACACTCCTAACACCTTCATAAATCAACAAGACTCTTACACTGGAGAAACTGAACAGGGAGCTTAAAAACAGACCTGCTAAATCACTTTGCATTGTACAGCTCCACCATAAACTTCATGGGCAGATTAGGAAGAACACAGACAGTGTGACAGACAGTTTGAGGCTGGAAGGCAGCTCTGGAGACCGGTTTGGAGCAGGGACAGCCACAGCAGGTGGCTCAGGGCCCTGTCCAGATGGCTCCTGAGTATCTCCAAGGATGGAGCCTCCACCACCTCTCTGGGATTACTGCTCCAACGGGTAACAACCCTAAAGTAAAAAAGCATTTTCTGTATAACCAGAATCTCCCATGTTTCAGCTTGTGCCCATTGCCTCATGTCCTGTCACAAGGCACCCACTGAGTGGTCAGCCTAGGTCTGTTCTCTTTACACCCTCTTCTTCATATATTTTTATATGGTGATAAGATGCCCTGAGCCTTTTCTCCTGGATGAACAGTCTCAGTCCTCTCAGCCCTTCCTCACGGGGGAGATGCTTCAGTCCCTTCATCATCTTCATGGCCCTTTGCTGGACTTCCTGACTTTCCTGTCAGAAAATTCCATGTCCTTTTACTGGGAAGCCCAGCACTAGACCCAACACTCCAGGTGTGGCCTCACCAGTGCTGAGCAGAAAGGAAGGATCACCTCAACCTGCTGGCAACGCTCTCCCTAAGAGACCTGACCTCCAGTCAGGGTTATTCTTCCTTTTACGTTTCCTTGTGTTGAACTTCACGAGGCTCCTCTCTGCCATGCAGCCATCTGGTGTATCAGCTACTCTTTCTAGTTTTCATCCAGCCACTTCATCCAGTTTTCTACTTTCCAGTTCATGATATGTGAAGTTTTTATCACCTGCAAACTTGTTGAGGGTGCAGTCCACCCCATCAACCAGGTCAACAGTGAAGTCAGAACTCCGGCTCAAACTAAGAGGGAAACATGAAGACCTCAACGCAAAACTAAACTTCCAATAAATATTTCAGAGCGTCCTGTACGTGGATATCCCATCAGAGTTCAGTCCCACCACTGTCTGATGCTCAGATGTAATTGGGCTGCACTCTGGAATAATTTTGACCTAGTTAGTAATGCCACTTCTCAAGCCAGAATTAACACCTGGTTAACAGCAGTTAATACAGAGCAGCTCAGAAATGGAACTGAAACATCCATAAAAATTGCTTCCAAAGAGGGACCACTTTACTCATACTGCCCTCCAATTTTCTGCCAAGGTACACTTGCTGTCAAAGGGTGTCACAGTATTTCTGAATCCCTGTCTCTCCTATGGCCATTACATGCTTTTCTAATGACTTACTGAAACTCATTATTCACTTTGTGTGTGATGGTGTCTTGGACGAGATTCTGCAGTCTAAAGGTAACAGAATCTCAGATTCCAGTACCGAGCAATGCAGACATTTCCACAAATACACAATTACAAGTAACTAATCTGCCAGAGACAACCTGGTTTGAAGCTTCAAGGCCTTAGTTTGAGACACCTTAATTCACACTGCTCTAAACATATGACTATGAAGACAGAATATAGAATTCTAGAATGGTTTGGGTTGGAAGGGATCTTAAGGATCATCCAGTTCCAACCCCCCTGCCATGAGCAGGGACACCTTCCACTAGCCCAGGTTGCCCAAAGCCCCATCCAACCTGGCCTTGAACCCTTCCAGGGAGGGGGCAGCCACAGCTGCTCTGGGCAACCTCTTCCTCACAGGAAAGAATTTCTTCCTTACATCTAATCTAAATCTCCCCTCTGTCAGTTTAAAGCCATTACCACTCGTCCCATCCCTACACCCCTGATCAAGAGTCCCTCCCCCCTTTCCTGTAGCCCCTTTCAGTCCTGGGAGGCCACTCTAAGGTCTCCCCGGAGCCTTCTCTTCTCCAGCTGAACCCCCCCAACTCTCTCAGCCTGTCCTCACAGGGGCGTGCTCCAGCCCCCCGAGCATCTTCGTGGCCTCCTCTGGCCCCGCTCGAGCAGGTCCGTGTCCTTCTGCTGTTGGTGCCCCCAGAGCTGGACCCAGCAGTGCAGGGGGGTCTCAGGAGAGCGGAGCAGAGGGGGAGAATCCCCCCCCTCGCCCTGCTGCCCACACTGCTCTGGGTGCAGCCCAGCACACGGTGGCTTTCTGGGCTGCGAGTGCATGTTGCTGGCTCACAGGCAGTTTTCCATCCGCTAATACCCCATCCTTCTCCTTGGGGCTGCTCTCAATCCCTTCATCCCCCAGCCTGTGTTTGTGCTTGGGATTGCCCCGACCCATGGGCAGGACCTTGCACTTGGCCTTGTTGAGCTTCATGAGGTTTGCATGTCCCACCTCTCCAGCCTGTCCAGGTCCCTCTGGATGGCACATCCCTGCCCTCCAGCGTGTCAACCACACCACACAGCTTGGTGTCGTCAATGAACTTGCTGAGGGTGTGCTCAATCCCACTGTGCATGTCGCCAACAAAGATGTTAAAGAGCACTGGTCCCAACACGGACCCCTGAGGAACGCCACTTGTCACTGCTCTCCACTGGGACATCGAGCTGTTGACCGCAGCTCTTTGAGTGCGACCATCCTGCCAACATCCAGGACAGATACAAGTTCTGACCTAGTGGGCACAAGGTTCCCAAAAAGAATGAGGACAGCTGCTAGTAATCCTAGATCAGATTTCCTCCTGTTCGGGAAATCCTAAATTTAGGAAAGCGAGTAAGCATGCAGTTTTTGTTTTGATCTCTCTCAAAATACAATATTTATATGGATAAACATTTTATACTGAAGCAGTTGTCTTGCTTTCCTGCATTTACCAAAGCAGCAGCACCTGAAAGATAACTGAAAATAGGAGCCTAATACCACTGGAAGCTCTGATGAAGCAATTGGCAAGCAAGTGCTGTGGTGTGGCAATTCGGGACTCATGGTGGAACTCTGGTTTGGCTAATGCCAGCCTGACATGTGAAAGCAGCATCCAGCAAAACCGGAGTCAAAAAATAGAGCCGTTACTTGCAAAGTATCAGTATCAGCAAAGATAAACAGAACAGAATCTACTTGCTTGGACCCTGTAGAAGCTTCGTATTTCTACAGAACAAGAGATCTGAAAATAAAACTATTATCATTGACAGTTACAAGAATTCTTATGAAGCAGTGAAAACGCAGGAAAGCAACGCCTCGATTGCTGCTCACAGCCTCGAAGAGTCAGGCATGAGCAGCAATCTCACCGGCTTTCAGTACGTGAAAATAATTGCTTTGGCAATCTTTTAACTGCAGATGTGAAAGAAGTCTGTCTTATCCTCAGCAATGCTCAAACAAAAATTTACATCTGTATCAACACAGGTGGAGCTTTTCTAATAGCAGAGTAGAAGATCATCACATAGGATTTATTTTGACCAAAAGAGACAAGATACTTAGAATTAAAAACTTGAAGACAGACTCTGTATACGCACATCCATGTGTCTGTGCACAAATCTGTTCTCAACAGTTCTCAAGTCCAGTAGCAATAGTGCCTCACTGGAAATGATTAAGAGTCCCATATAACATATCTGAGAGTGAAATTATATTCCATTGCAACTCGTATCCAAATTAAGAGTCCATAAGGGGAGTAGAGAATTTACAAGAACACACAACACAGGCGTGCCAAGGCAAGGGCTGAAAGAGAAGAGTAGAAGCTTAAGGGAGAACAGAATAGGCAAGTATGGAGAGAAGGATCAACTTTCCTTCTCCCCATTTTTAATTCATGGTTTTGGAGTCCACCACCAGGTGTTTGGGGATTACTTTTATTTTATTTATTGCTTTACTTCACTTATGCAAGTGGATTTTACTATTTACTTATTAAACCACATGAAGATACTTCATCCCTGTCTTTTCTTTTGTCCTACAAAATGAGATGACAAAAATCTATTAAGTTTAAAAAAAAAAAAAAGAGCTTCTGGGATAGCCCACAAGACAGGGAAGCCTGAGCACATTCATGGCATTGCTATGAAAACCCCACGAAGTAGCTGCACCCCGGGACAACAAGTAGTTTGCGTGACTTACCAGCAGGCCAGAATACAGAGCCCCGTGAAGAGGATGATGGGAATGGGGTAGGAAGCACACAACAGCCCGTGGTTGTAGAACGCCCGCGATATCCTCTCGCGCAGTTTTTCAGTCAGGGTCATCCTCAACTGTCGTCACCTAGTTGCCATCCCGGAATACATCAGGAGGTCAGGCAATTCCAGCATGTGCAACGCTTCAGCAAAGGCACTGTATCCAGCTAGAAATTGGAAAGAAAGCAAGCTCGTGAGGAAAATAAATTTAAAAAAGGAAAATAAACATTAGCAACTGTTTTAGAAAGACTTCCAGCACTGTACCTCCTCCTAAGAAAAGGGAGAAACAGACACCACACACCTAACACTTGTTACAAGCCTACAGGCAATTTGATCAAATTATTGGGTTTTGCCTAGGGCAAGGAAGGGCAGAAACACAATCAGAGCACCGGCCGAACAGACGTCAGGCACCGCTGCCATGAGCTGCTGGTCAGAGGGGACACGCAGGAGCAGAGCTAGGAACCAAACCATCTGAAAGGAAAGAAGAAAAGGAGCTTAGCAGTAAAAGAATTAAGCAGTACTCCGAGGAGATGCCAAAATGCCAATTAGAAAAGAAGGACTGAGGCTAGCTGTCGGCAACGTAGTCTTAAGGGAAGTGCTCTTGGACACAGACTGAAGCACTGTCAGTGCTTTAGCTATTAGCAACACACCAGTAACAAGAGAAGAGACCAGAACAGGCGCTACGGCTCAGACAAATGAAAAGTTATTTTGGCATGAGAGAGGGAAGCGTAAGTAGCCACAGTTCAGAAGACTAAGCCAGAGTACACTACACAATAAAATAAACTAATGCAGACACTTCTCATCAAAATATACTTTGACCTGGCTGTAAGACTTATGACTAGGCTGTTTACCAAATACAAACTGAATTGCAGATGTCAGAAGCCGTCAGCCTAAACTTGCAATTTGATTTACAAAATATAAAAAACGCAATATAAGAAGCCCTAAGAAAAGGTTAAGATAATACATTAAAACAAAGCCCAAACCAAATTTCTAGGAAAGATGGAGCAGCAGACACCTACCCTCTTTTTCTTTTTTTAAATCTCAGACTAAACGCAAAGCATGTGGTTCATAACAATGTTCTGAGAAGTGAAAGGCTTGAATGCAAGACAGATTTTTTCATATAGTTCAAAGCTATGATTATCCACAATTTTTATATTTTTACTGAGAGGAAATAAGTACATTTCTCCTGGCTTCTCCAGAATAAGACTGGGACAATAAGAGACCCAAAACATATGAAACAAGTCATTTTGTCTGCAGGAAAACACCATTAATGACTGCACCAGAGAATTCAACAAAAGACCTAAACGCAGGCTTCCCATTAAAACCAGAAAATGTAAAGAATACAAGAGGAGAAGGTCTGATGGGCTCACACAGGCAAGAAATGCATTCAGAGTTTTTACACATATCTGGCTTAGGATTTCTGTAAGCCTCAAATACTTAGAAGCTGGGGGAGGTACCACAGGTGCTGCTTTGTTTTATATTCTTTCCTGAGCATCCACTTTCAGCTATATGGCAGAGAGCATATGCGGGAAGACAAACCCTAAGTACAGCCATTACGCTTTTAATTTCAGATTAAAGTCTATTTAACACCCACAGGACTATTTTACAATGATCTACCTAGTTTTTCCCCACAGTGATGCAACTAAAAATAATCAGATTTTTAGCAACAGAAGCACCAGTATAATGGCCTAATGATGAAATGGAAAACCTGGATAAGTATTTTTGCTCATACCTTTTAGCAAGGCACGACATCTTTCCATGAGAATCAATATCACTTTCTTAGTCACAGGCAGTATCAGTTTGCCTGCAGTCCAGCAGCAGCGTGAACGTTCCAGGATTTTGGGAGAGGGGAGGGATGAGAAGTGTGCTCTTGCTGCCTGGGAACCTTGCAATGCAAGGGGTAAGGCTGACGAGCCAGCCAAAACCCTATACATCGCATTCACGCAGGATAGGAAGGTTTTGTCTTATAGTCACACAGAGAAGCTAAAATACGGTACCCTGCAAAGGAATAGAAAGATGGCATACAGGAATACCTTCAGAAGTTGTAGAGATTAAGACTAAGGGGTTTAGCCTTTAGCTTGTTTTGGTCCAGTGGCAAATACGACCTGTTCAAATCAAGCCCAAGGGCAAAGGAAAAAAAAAAAAAAAACTTGCTTTTAAAGGCGCACTGAAATCACCAGGAACGTGGACTTTCTATTCCAGGTCTCAGGAGTGAGTAAAAAAATAATTTTAATTTAAAATTTCAAAGACAAAGCCCTCTTCCAGAGCTGTTCATAGAGTGGGAAATCAAGCAGAAAACCCCTGCGTACGCAAGCCTACTACTCAGAACAGACCACTGAAATTATCAAACAGTATCTTTTCAATATATGGCAGTAACTGAACTGAAAGTCCACAGTCTTATGTTACCAGAATTGGAGAGGAAGTTGCAAACAAGTATACCGAAACGGAAAAATTCAGGGCTTCATCTCACTGGTGATCTTTCTCAACATGAGTCTTGCTAGAGCACGTTATGTTGGGGCTCACACAGATTATATCTCTAATCTAAGGGCAGAAGACAAAAAGCAACATTAAATAATCCTTAAAAGCAAAGCCAGCACCGAGCACACTACAAACCCCCTGGTTTTCCACACCCAGACACCATGGCTGTCCCATCGCAACAGAAGATCTGATCCTTGTGAGTTTTCTTGCACGCTGGGCAAAAGCCATCCTGGCTTCATCCCCACAACTCAAGTACGGGGCATCTGATTTTCCACTTTTACCTTAAAAATGTGAATAAACCACACACAGGCCTCTAGAGGAACAGCTCCTCCCTGTAACTAACCAGTGACCTGGGTGTCCATAAAAACCTGGGTGTTGCAGTCTAGAAAGAAATGACAGAGCAGATCTGATCTTGCTGTAGGGCTGGGTGTCAGGATTGGACCATCCCTTCTGACCCTGTTCCACGAGTAACTCGGGAACAACACATCCATTCTACTTCAGCAGCAGAAATATGTCATGACTGGCTCTTTGACCAGCCTCACCTTCTCACAGAAATTTTGGTTATTAGCACAGCAATGGGAACCATTTCTACTAATTGCAGAGAGGAAAACTTTGTATTTACTTGCTTCACCTGATGTGAAACATTCATGAAGAAGAAAACATTAAGCATTCCAAAGCTTATTAGCTTATTATGGTTTTTTTGGATTGCATATTGGATTCTGAAATCTTTATTAATTTTATGTGCGACAACAGTGCTCATAAAAGTTAAAAGCAGGAACCATTCCTATTCGAAGTAATTTTTGCAAACAAAGATCAGCTAACTCAAAACAAACCTGCCGATTTTAGGACAACTGTTAAAGGAGAATCCATTCAGAGTAATTTTTTCCTTTCGCCTGACTGCAAATCCAAGACAAAGCTGACTGGAAACAAGAGGACATCAGGGCGTTTCCATAACCTTGTAACACAGTATGTCGTATTTCTGGTTCACTTCAGGTACAAGAGACATACACAATGAAGTTCAGAGATAAATCACAGAAAACAAAAGCAAAAGCAGGCTTGGAAGAGCAGGGTTTGGCTTTTAAAGTCTCTTAATTTCCAAACTAAATTAATTAATTGCTTAGGCTCTCTAGTTCTTCCTTCCATTTACAGAAGCATAAGTCATTATTATTGCCAGGATTACACAAATTCAGCTACACGAGTGTGATTTCAGTTATGATGCTTCCCCCCACACACATCCAATTCCAACATTTCACCTAACCGCAGCACTTCCCATGGCTGGGGGAGCGAGGATCGGGGGGGGCCTGTGGGGGGAGTGTAGGTCCAGGAAGGACACCCTGCACCAAGGTTACTCATCCACGCCTCCAGAAACAGATTTCTCAGTGCAGCCTTGCAAACATTTCCTAGAGATGCAACACGCTACGGCCACAGATCTGTCACAAGCTGGAAATTCAGCACTGCAGCCAGAAGACAGAGTTCAGATTATAACAAATTCACAACATCTGGATAGTTACAGAAGAGTGAATTAATCTTGTAAACAGCATCTTTTCCCCCATTCTTGTGTTACACAGAGGAGAAAAAGCAATTGCTGAAACAATCCGATTGCCATAGTCTAGCTGATAATTTGCTGCCAAGCACAGCAGATTACACCATGTAAGGGACTAAGGACACTTCCCCGTCAGGGTGCTACAGACACACACACCCACCTCAGCTCAGCCGTGCACACGTACCACAGCTCAGCTGGTGAGAAGGTCCTGAACCAAATCCTGAAGATCCTGATAGCCTTCACGTGGTAGCAGGAGGCGGGTGAAGAGGAGACGCCAGCGCCGGTGTCCCCCACTGCCGCCCAGCGTCCCTCGCTCTCCGGCCCACAGGAGCTGTGCTGCGTCCTCCCCCAGGCAGTTTTCAGACAGCCACGCAGGTCAGAAAGCCACAGCGCTCCTCAGCTGGAGTGCTCTTCCCCTCTGAAGTCACCCACAGACAGGAAGGGAAATATAACTAAAAACTGAAATTTTTTCTGACACCACACTATACACCACATCTTTGTACTTTTTTGGGTGTACTACACCCTCTAAACACACACACATTTGCAGATGAGTTCTCTCAAGGAGCCAGAAACTCTCCTCATACATAACGCTGCAACTCCAGAAGAAGGGCTTCTACTGCCTCTTCAGGAAAAAGCGCAATCATTTATTTGCTATTCATTCACAATGTAAGACCAGCAGAGAGCATATTAAATGCACACAATGCTCTTAGGGCCCCAAGGCCCTCTTTCTCCAAGCTGATCCTTATCCTGATTAGAAAGTGTGGTATGTTATATACCACTTCGTTCATAATATACACCATGCTGGCTACTGTCATAAGACAAAGCAACTTTTAACTGGAATTAAGCACCAGCATCAGCACTCAACAGCATTGCATCATATCACTTGCCCCCTGCCTCACCAGCCTCCCCCTTGGCAGCTCTTCACCCAAACCCCACATAAAAAACAATTCTGGCTCGCCATAACTTCTAGCTAGCTGACAGGAGGTCAGGCTCTTCTACTTCCCATCTGTCTGAGAGCTGATCAGATGATTCACTTTCTACTTCCAAAGCTTCTCTCTAATGAGGAGCTTGTGGTGGCCAACTCTGCACCAGGTAAGGAAGCTGCGCTGAAGCGGAACCCAGAGGATTTCACAGACGTCACAGCACGGTGGAGGATGGCAGGGACCTCTGGAGATCACCCAGGGTGACCTGGGGCAGGTTGGTCAGGGCCGTGCCCAGTCAGGTTTCGAGTATCTCCACCGATGGAGACTCCACAGCTTCTCTGCAACTGGTTCCCATGTTTGGCCACAGGAAAAGAGCAGGTGCCAAGGTGTTCTCCAGAGGTTACTCCCCCGGCACCGCTGTATAAAGCCTCTACACAGAAAGACTTGCACTGCCACTTCAGGCACACAGCACTGTTCATTAAGCACACATCCAATCAGCCTTCACGTGACACTCTCAGTAGCCCACTACACGGTTCTACGAGCTTCACTAAGGTTAAGAAATACAGCGCAAGATCTCTGCGTACAGCCAGCAGCTCTCTCATCCCCACCTGTACCAGGACACGAGGTTTGCAACACGCAGACACAGAACCAGAACAGCCTCTTACACTTCCTTACTAAATGAGTACATGACCAAGAGAGTCCAAACTAAGCTAATATTAAACTGTGCCTCAAATGCAAGAAGAAAGAGGTGGCTATCCACACTATTATGGATATACTTCTGTGGAAAACTCCTCCTGTTGTTCTAGTTTCCTGGCTGTACTGCAAATTCTTACAGAAAACAAGACTGACCAGCAAAGGAAGAAATGCAGGATTTCTTCTTGCAGAAAAAATAAACTCAAACTAACAGACGCCGCATGATACTACTTTTCCCAAGACAAAAGCTTTTATCTCACTTAACAATAGCTACATGTTCCAAATTCTTCACATTTCTGCCTGAAAGCGTTTTACAGCTTTCACAGAAGGCTTCCCTTTACCACTGAAGTACAGAAAAATGCAGCTCTTGTAGGTAGATAGCAGCAGCTCAGACAACATCAGCCCACTGCAAGCTTAGAGGCAAAAATATCCAGTGTATGAAAACTTTTCCCTTTATATTAAACAGCAACCTGTTTTATTAAAGTATATTCAACATCTCAGTTTTCCATAAAGCATTCTTGAATCAGGCCTTAGCATTGGGTAGTCATAAAAGCATATTACTGAGATAGTGAAGAGTGGAGGGGGGGGGGGGGGAAAAATCACTGTTCTATAGTAATTTTTCTTGCACTTCATTACATAGAATAATTTGCTCCATCTTGTTGCCTATAGAAAGTCCTATACCTAAACTTTCAACATGAATTTTAACCCAGCATTTAAAACACCGAGCTTGGTAAAGTAGGAACGGCTCCAACACAGTCCTCCTGTCCCCCCAAACCCCTACCACCAGCTGCAGCATCCCCCTGGCACCTAACGTTTCAAACGCACGACCCGTCTCTCTGACGTACCTGTTCTTCACCGAGGGAACAGCACAGCTCATCAGAGTAGCAGCCCCAGATCAGATGCAAAATTTCAGCAGCTTTTCTGCCAAGGCTGTGTATTTGGGGAAGGACAGGGGAGGAATGAAGGGGAAAGAAGAAAAGAGTTTACTAAAAATTAGGATTTATAAAGGTCATTCAGTTGTCTTCTGCTGTTGCCAACAGAGCAGATCAATCTGACTGCTGTTCTCTCAGCACCTGAGGGCAAGGCGGGCATATGGACCATTAGCAATAATTCACCCTCCCAGTGCTGCAGAGATTTGCCACATATCCATCAATCCCCCACAGGCTCCCCAGAGACAGCAGAATCAGAGTAGCAACCTTCTGCCTGCAAAGTTATCACAAAACAACTGGAAACAGCAGGATCGATGCTGCTCGAGACAAAATTAGCCAGACTACTGCGTATTTGTACTGTCAAACAAGAAACATTTTTATCTGGGCTCCAGTGAAGAGGGGACATATTCACACAGGTGCACATATGGCTACAGGTATTTCATGCATTCCTGGGCTATACCCAGGACACACAAAGCAGAAAAGGAAGAGGGATTGCCAATACTGAGTTTACTGTCTGATTTACAGTCTCTGTTCGACCTGCAAATGTCTCTCTGACCTCTTTTCAGTCCTCACTACAGCTATGATTTCATGACAACGCCAGAAACTCAGAACACAAACACCCCCCCGAAAACAAATGAAATCAAGAAGTTTCCCTGCAGATGCAGAAAACGGCCAGATGTTAGATCACTCACACACCAGCAAAGAAAAAACTGATTTTCTTGCTCTCTGTTGGACTGTAGAGATTCTTCATATCCTTGAGACGCTAGAAGCTATCACCGCTGCAAGGCCCCCCCAAGTAAAATGACTGGTGTCAGCTGCTGCAGGAGCCCTCACAACCCAGCGTCAGCAAGAGGGAGAAGGGGAAGGAAGAGAAGAACAGCCCTCGGGAACCCAATTGTCCCACTCCTCAAGTCTGCCTGACCAAGTGGGAATTCTCCTCCCATGAGGGCCTGGGCTGAAGCATTTTTCTGAAGACTTCAGAGGTGGGAAAACAAGAAATATGCTCAAACCACTAACCTCCCTTCATAGAAATGCTACACAATCAGCTCTAACACCAAGCTCCTATTCTCCACTTGCATTCCCATGAGAAGAATAACGTGCTTTGTGCTGTGAAAGGACACAGAGGTCACAGGGGAACAGAATACTTCCTATGGGAAAATCACGACCAGCACACTAAGCTCCTGGGGGCTGGTGTCTGGAATGGGTTAATCCCAACACCACTCTTTCAGAAACAAGGCTCCAGAACACCCTGTATGTTTGCAGTCCAGTATTCTTCATAGAAGGGGACTTTTCATAGTCAAAAAGTAGAAACTCTTCAACAAATTAAATTTCAGGCTGCATTCCCTCCATTCCAGCTATATGGCCAAAACAGTATGTGAAGTCTGAACTGAGCTTCTGAACCAGATTTCAACACACAAAACGTGCATCTAGCCCAGGATAACCAGGCATGTGCATCCTCAGCACAAGTCTCACCTTCCTCTGGTCAGCATGTGGTCACAAACAAGCTAGTTTTGACAGGAGCTGAACCTCCGAGTTCTCAACAGTACAATATAATAGCACAATATTGCATTGCGACGACCAAACATCTCCCACATACCTTCCCCTTCTCATTTAACCTCCTCTGAAGACACCTCAAAGCTCTTTGCACCGGTCTAACTGTCTGCTCTAAACTTGCTTGGCAACTCATTTCCCTCAGTCAACTAAAAAAAAATAAACAAACCGACAAAACCAAATAAAAGCATGCTTGCCAGGAACTTGAGAGGTTTAAAGATCAAGGAGATACACACATCTTGATACAAAATTCCACACAACAGCAGCCACTCATTTCAGTCTCACCTTTTTGCCCGTTTTCCTCACCCTACAATATTCAATTATGTTTTGAGAGTTCAAAAATCCAGCAGTTATCTGAAATAGACCCCAGGTATTTCACTCATTTTACAAATTTTTAATCATATCTTGAAGTGCTCGAGTAGCAACGACAACAAAGAAACACTGCCACAAAGATTCAAAAAGAAAGCATCTAAATAATCTTAACATCCCAGATAATACGTTATCTGCTTCCAAAGAAGGGACTGACATTCAAAGTAAGTTTCCAAACCGATTTGCAGGACATCTTTTGGACTTTCACGCCCCAAGAGAAGAACCTCTGCTAAACTCCTGCTTAAGAATAGTAATTCATTGAATGCACTTTCTATCAAATGCCTTTTCTTGCTTTCTAAAACACTTCCAACAGCATTAGACAACAGCTTATTGGTGCGGATGAAATGACATGATGTTCCGCCTGAAGAACCATGAAACACTGAAGTTTGGGATACGTAGCAAAACACAAAGTATCCAAATTTAGAAAAAACTCACAACTTCAAAAGTTTACTCTTCATTTTGCATCCAGCCAAGGAAGCTTCCTCACTTATTAAGCACATTGACAGCTTACCAAACACAAGAAAACATTTCCCAATCTCTTCTTCCTGACAACAGAGTTCTTGCCCAACGTAGTTCTTGTTAGCAATGACCTGGCCTCCACTGTCAATTTACTACAGGGAAAGAAACACGATCATATGAGGCAGCTTCTCCCTTAAAATACGGATTTAGCCTGTTTTAGCATCATTTATTACAATTTCAGAAATATTATTAGTGTGTAACTCACACAGGGCAAGTGATGGAGATGCACGATAGAAAAGCAGCAAAATTAGTTACGACAAGGATGAAGCTGGAGAAGAAAAGCTGCAGGATATACACCATGGAGAGAATCCCCAAATTCAATTTCCAACTTTGGCACTGAGCTGCTGAGCAGATTTTGGACAAAAGGCTTGTTGTCCTCTCTAGAGTAATTTCTTCCTCGTCTGTAAAAGGGAACTAAATTATACTGATTAAATTTAAAAAACACTGTGAAATACAAAGCTAAGAATCACAATTCAAAAGCTGCTACTCTAAATATTAGTAATATACGCACCAAACTCTTACTTTCTTCGCAGTTTCACCAGAACGTGCTTGTCTAACAAGCATGCCAAGCAGCATGTCAGCTCTCAGCCAGATAAAAGTCTGTAAACACTCCAGAAAGCACTTGCTTCATCTGTCAGTGAACCTACTCAGAGGATTTCTAGCTACGGTGGATTTTTTCCACAATACCAATCTGTCACCTGCAACTGAATTTTAAAAGTGCAATCACAGTGCTGTATTTTTTCCAGGCCTTAGGCAACTGAGTACTAAACTCTTACTCTAATGAGATAAGAGGGCAGAAGAGACAAATCAGACTGTAGTGTTTGGCTTTTAATTTCATTCTTGAATTTTTTATTATAAAAATAGACATTTACTTAGATAAACAGAAGTCTACAGTTAAAACACTATAATTAAAAACTACCCGGAGTTTTGAAAAGGATATAAACTCTCAAGTGTCGTGCAATGCACAAGCTTTTAAGCAACGGTAGTTAGAATGTCTTTTGAAAAAGACTTTTTCAAATGCCTCACAAACCTCCTCCACCATTTATTACCAACAACTGTACTCAACCAAGTGGCAATTCCTTCATTTCACCAAAAAAGCTACAGAGTTCAGAAATTGCCATCCAATACATTTTACACTGAACTTCTCTATGAGTAAGATCAACATCAAGTAATTATTATTCAGTCCACTAAAGGTTCTCCAACATTATTTCTGCTGTATGGTTAGTTCTGTAGCTAGCACCTTGTCAGCCAAGCTCAACGTAGGTGGTGGGGCTTTAGGACACCTCTCCCTGTTGGTATCACCATGGCAGGGCATACAGGACCAGGCTGTAGTGTAATTCCTTAAAAGGTTCAACAGAAATAAAAAAGAACAAAGATTTGAGCTATCATCTGCTTAGACAGCATTAGGTTGGATTTCCTTCATGTGTGACACCACCTCGATGCGATCAGACCTAAGCAGTACTTGAACTAACTCTGTATTTAAAACTCCCAACAAGCAGAGCACAGAGAAGCAGGTTTGGACAGCGGCTCTGCCTTTACAAGAAAATCTTACCTGACAACTAAAGTTACATCTTCCCAGGAATAACAGAGTCCAAAATAAAAACCCACTGCTTTGCATAACAGCAAAGGACAGGAAAGGGAAAAAAAAAAAAAAAAGGAGGGGTGGGCATACTACATAAAAAAGGGTGTGTTAAAAAAAAAAAAAAAAAACAACCCTTAAGGGGAATTAGAAGAAAATGTTTAGAGGTGACAGAGGGTACTTAGAGATATTACATGGGAAGCTCAGAAGAAATGCCTATCACATATCAAAAAATTCAGTGAAGAGTTGAAGATGTGTCCAAATGAGGAAAATAAGGAGAGAGGTTCTTGCACACTGTGTGTGAGCACATTACACAGCAGGTCAAAAAGGAGTCTGAGGAACTGCTGGGAAGAGGCGTAAGAACTACTAATAAATGCCAATTCAGATACCATGAGCAGCGAGTCCTCCAGAGAGTCTGCAGGGCCAACAGACAATCAGAATATAGAGGGAGAACACAGAGAACAGAAAACCATAGAAGAAAACCTAAATAAAATTCGAATTTATCCTCACAGAGGAGAAGTTACAGGGTGGGGAAGCTTCCGCGCTGAAATCCTCTTAGGGATCATCAGGCTCTATCACAGATCGGTGGGCAGTGAAGGGGTTACAGAACGAGATGTTACACCAGCCAAGGGCCCAGACCAGAGGGTGTTACTGAGAGAGACCCAGAGCCCCAAAACAGCTCCAGTAGCACGTAACCACCTGTCCCGATGCGGTTGTTGGAAGGTGGGAAGTATTCCTCCTGCTTTTACTAAGGGACATATGGGAAACTACACATAACTAAGGCAGATATTCAAAAGAAATCAGTAGAAAACAGAATTGTTTGATGGAAGGAGAGTTCCCACACACTGAGGAAGAAGAGTCAGCTTCACAAATGGGTCTGACTGACTTCTCCACAGGAATAAACAACACAGATCAGAGACCTGATTTAGAAAGTCTACCTAGACTGATAAAAAAGTGTTCAAGAAAACTCCTTACGGGGGACTTCTAAAAAACTAAGCTATCATACAATAAAGGAGGAAGGCCTTCATATGGATAGAAGTTGATTACAAGAGGGGTTAAAATAGCATCGTAACCAATGTCTGATTCTCTTCACAGAGGGAGGTAATCGTGCAGTCCCACAGGGAACTGTGCTGTTTGACATATTCACAATTGCCCTGGAAAAAAGGTGCAATCTTGACATAAATAACCCTTTCAGTTGTCTGTTATTGATGGTGGCAAAGATCAGGCCAACTGAAGAGCTGGCAGAAATAACTCCATGCCAAGTGACTGGGTAGCAAAACGACAGGTTAAGTTCAATGCCAATGAAATGGTATGTGATGCCTATGGGGAAAATTGTGTTACATACACAGGAATGCACTCTCGACTGGCTATCCCCACTCAAGAACAAGATCCTGGCGTCCTACTCGTTAATTCTCTGAAAACGTGAACGTGATGCAGTCAAAAAAAAAAAAAAAGCAAATTGTATATGAGGAATTGTTAAGAATAGAATGGAGAACAAATAGAAATCATTACAATGTGCAAAGCTGTGCTGTACATACACTAAGCGCTATACACAGTTCTAGTCATTCTTCCTCCTCATCTCAAAAAGGACACGCAGGAGAAGTAGAAGAGGTACAGAGAAGTTCAACAAGGATGATCAAAGATACAGAGCAGCTTTCATAAAACGAAAAAGCATGGGAAGACTTCTCAATCTGGAAAAGATTTTATCAGCAAATGGATACAAGGGACTTCTCTAACAGAGATGATCTGAGGAAGCTGAACAGGGGAGGGCTGCCTCTTTCAGCACAGGAATAACTCCACATCAAACGAAACTACAAAGTGGCAGCTCAAAATAAACACACAGTTAAGCTGTGGAAATCTTTACCCCAGGACATTGTCTAATGTCATGTGGGTTAAAAAAGCAAGTGGACAAATTTTTGGAAGAGTGAGCCGCAACTCAGCACAAAGCCATAGCATTCCTCTGGCTCGAGAAGCCCCTCGGCCACAAGCCACCTCTCCTGAACACCGCTCTGGCTGCCAGGACCCAAGATATATCTGCCTTGTTCATACACTCTTCCCCTGTACTAAATCCTGTCCACGCTGAGACCAGATACCAACCTAAACAGGCCGTCGGTCTGACCCAGCAGCCATCCTTATGCAACGCATCTCACGCCATCACTTCTGGAATAATCTGCTCCTTTATGTTTATCAATGTAGCTGCTTTACGACAAATGGCTAGGGAATCGCTTTCTCCTGAAGACACCAAAAGACTGATGCAACACCCACATGCAGTTACGTATCAGAGCTTTACCATTCAACCCACCTTTGACTTCAACAAGAGCATGCTGGCCTGTTGCAGTGTGCCCCAACTCAGTGGCCAGGCACAAACACTGAGGAATTTGATCAACTTTTCACTCCCTGACTGCTCAGGAAGCTCTTGACTCCAGCTGTAGAGGAAGTAACTCCAGGATACAAACAGTAACCAACAAAGAGCACCTTTGATCTTTTTTATGATATGTTATTTTTTTAATATATTATATTTTATGATAGTTTTTATGATATATGATCTTTCTTGTTCATATGAATGCACTCGTCAGGCATCTTAAGCCCCTATTTTAAAATTTCTAAAGTAGAGAAAATTCATTTCCGTAAAAATAACATGGATGCCAAGTGTTATTTACCTTCTTGTAGGTCTTAATCAAGCTCCATCGCTGTAATGTAAAGCAGCTCTGCCTACATTTGTACTTCCTCCTGAACACAGAATCATCCACTCGGCTCTTTCTGTAACAATCACTGCAGTTCTTCATGCAAGACTTCTGAGAGGAGTCCTCAAACAGCTCACCCAGCACTGACCTGCAATACACTTGTCTTTCTACTACGGCTACGGTTTCTAGTAATGTCATTTTCTAAACCTCTCTACAAGATCAAGTTTAACATCTTAGCTCATGCCTCCTGTTTGTGATATGAAATATGTAGAACACTTCTGGACGTCATTCATGAAGTGGTAACTTTGTCAGATCCACCCTCAGTGTTATTTCTAAAAAGTTTCTAAGCACTACATGTATTATGGACAAGCAAGAAAGAGTCAAAACCTCCCCAAAGCAGCCCTCACACCCCACTAGAGCATGCAAATTGCAAAAAAAAAAACCCCAAACCAACAAACCCCAAGATAAACACGTCGGCATAACCATGACAGCTTCCTGCGAAGCACACAAGGCCTGACACACACTTTTGCACGGAAGGACACAATCTTTTTCTTCCAGTTCACAGGCCTCGTGCCCCGTTCTGCCAGCAGTGGAAGGCACTAACTGCAAGGCCGGCTGCCCTTCGCCTACTCTGTTCCTCCAGCCCCAGCACTCATCCAATCGTGGTCAGGGACCCACAGCACAGAACAAACCTCGTTAGTAACTACAGTTCATGCGTGAGAGAAGACAGGGAAAGAAGGGACTCTGAGGGCTCTAATTCATGCACCTCACTCAGAGCACTATGAGTTACGCTTAAATGATTCCCAACAAATGTTTATCCATCTTGTTCTTAGGCATTTAGTCAGAGACTCTACAGCCAACCCAACCAACGTACTCTAGTACTAACCTTTAGGTAGCTTTTTTAACATTTTAACTGTCCCTCCGCATTATTTAAGCCCGTACTCCTGTGCAGTTCTCAGTGGCCATGGAGCACAGGGCAGCCTCAGCAGCAATACTTCAAAGAGCAAATTCCTCCAGTCCCCCCTGCATCTCCTCAGGGCACACAGCTTTTCCAGCGACAGAATGCTCTGCTTCGCAGTCTCTCCCCTTGGTTCCTGTCACTTCTCCAGTGTCACACCAAAACGTGGTCACAGGGTGTCCCAGTGAAGCCTTACAGGCACTGGGTGGAACGGAAGGATTACATCATAACCTGCCATTTATTTTCTGGTTTATATACCCAAACAAAACTTTTGCCTCCCCTCCTCCTTCCTCCACCGGAGATCACTCGTCACCACTGCAGGTGAAAGGTTCCTTTAATTATGGATTATATCTAATCAATTATTCTAATGCTTGCAGCTGGTTATTTTGGCTTGAATGCAAAACCTTACCACTGTCTTTACTGACCTGTAGCAAATTTTTCAGGCAACATTTAAGTCATCAAATCCATTTCTCCATTTTTAATCCTGTCATATAGCGTATCTGTAGTCCTTCCCTGTTTTACGTCATTTACAACTTTAATATGCATAGTCTGTTCTACCACTTAAGTCATAAATGCAAACCCACAGCCCTCACAGTAACCCTCTCAATACAGCCTTCTGTTTTGACAAGATCTGTACTGGTACTCCGAGTGTATTTCTTTAACCATGTTTGTACCCATCATATCATGGCACCTTCTTAGGTTTTTTTTTTTTTTTTTTTTTAAATCTCACCTATTTGAAGTCTTATTAGGACAAAAATCAAAACCTTACCGAATTCAAGATACATGGAAGCTTTTGCTTCTGCAGCCTGAACCAGACCTGACATCTTACCTTAGAAAGAAGTAAACTCGCTTTGCCAGGGAAGTACCTGTGACAAACCAGCACTGGCTGTTACGTGCTCCCTGTAAACTTTCAGGTGCTTACAAATCATCTGACTACTTGCTACAGGATTTTAAGATGACTACTACTCCATACTCTCTTCTTCCCACTCTTTCACCTACACAAGCTGCTCGCTCTTCTCTAGTCTTTCCAAACATCACCTATTTTCCATCTCTCAAAAGGTGCCTACTAAAGCTTTTAAGTTTCTTTTTTTAGTCTGTACTTGAAGTACACAGATGAAAATATCTCACTTAAAAATGACTGCTTACAAACCTGCTCTTTCTAGTCTGTCACTAGCATCAGTTGCTCGCCAGCTGACTTTGGTCTTCAGTAAGAGTCAAAAGATACTGAACACTTCAGGTTCAGTGACACTGGACAGTAATTTTTCCTCTGTGTTCTTCCCTCCACCATCTTCTTACTATTAAGATATTCACAGAATGATTTTTGTATCCCTTGACAGGCTCTGATAGTCAGGTTTGATTTCTATCTTAATCCTTCTTACATGGTCTTGCTACTCTTCAAATGAAAAACAGAAACACCTCTGGGTTTGAATAACCCACATATTGCAGAGTGATGAAAGCAACGTTTGCAATTAGTACTTTAATGATTCTTACCCAGATCCAGTGCTGCTGTTCTGAGATAAAGTTCACGTAACTGAGAAGTACCTATAGCAGTCATTTATTATCACAACACACCTATCGGAGATTCACTTTCTCGACAGTTCTGCAGCTGCAATTACTTATTTTCCTCATCAAATGGGTATCTGAAACATGCATGATTTCTTTATCTATAGCTGGGGCTCCTTTCCCTGTAAAGGATACATTTCCTGGTTCAAAACTCTCCTTCAGGACAGAAATCAGAGTTAGTGGTTAATAATCTGTATTAAAAAGAAAAAGAAAAAAAAACAAAAAAAACCCCCAAAACCTGTTTAATTTAGGCCCATAGGTTCTGACGGTATGGTTTTTGGTTTCACTTCTCAAATAGATGCTCTTGTCTGTATATCTCTGAATAGCACCTTCTACTGCAACTATTTTTTAAGAGATTACGCCACGATAAATGCTTAACATCCTTACTTCATTCAACAGTTTTACATAGCAGGGAAAGTTAAATTGGGCAATAACATTTTTTACAGGCATAACAGGCAAATACGCTTCTCGGAAGGAAATGTAGTTCATTCAGCAGCCCACTACACCACCGCTTACGTTCAGGTCACTGTTCAGTCCTGGGCACTACAGACACAGCAGGTTTCCGAAACCCTTCCCAGGTAAACCACATCTACGTAAACACTTCTAGCAGACTTCTGCATTTTCCACGTACTCCTCCACTTCCCTTCACCAGGCAGAAACCAGTCCTGGTTCTGACTTTAATAGAGAAAGGGCAGAAGAGCTTTTTTAGGTACCTTCCTTCTGAAATCTGCATTACCAGCACAGAGGTTTCAAGCATCTTTTCCACCACGACCATTTTCACTGCTGCTCCGACAATCCTTTGAATCTAACTCAGCAGCTAGCTTTGGTGACTTCTGTTGATGCAACAGTAGTATTATTTTTCTGGTTTACCAAGATCACAGCCTATATTGGGTCATTTACCTCCTAGAAGAAAATTCCACACCCTCCCCCAAAACCTCAGAAATGTCTTTTGAGTAAGCCACTCCATCACATTAAAAAGACACCTCTATAACAAAGTCCAGCCATCTTTGGCAGAAGTTTCCTGACTAACTGCAACTAGAGTTGGATCAAACTAAGTTTATGCATCAAGCACTATCACTTTCCTGAAAAATATGTTGTGGAAACCATACAAAACAATAGTCTTCCCATTTCAGAAGAACTTGGTTTCTGTAGTACTGGTTGGGTACCTTCTGACAGCTGTCAACAGAAAAGTTTCTAAAGCTGCTGGGTTTGGCAGAAAAACTGAAGTCTACCTTTGGCTCTCTGGGGCAATGCGCTTCCTGTTCCACACTGACCCTCTCTACAGCTCCCAGTGTTAGAGCCTCAGTGGTATTTTCACTCTGAACTCTTAAATGCTGGAAGTTTTGGCTGTGTCAGTCATCTAATTAACAGGGATTCTCTCAGAGGCAGGATGCTAACACTGACAGAAATAAGGAAGACAACAAACACAACTCTGACCGCTTAGTCCAGGGAACAGAAAGCAAAAATTAAGATATAAACTTCAGCATGTATTTCCCTGCATTGTTCCTTAAAAAAAAAAAAAAAAAAAAAAAAACACAAAACCAAACCACCAAACCTTTAATCAGAACAGTTTTCATTATAAAAAAGTAAGTCTGCACTTTAAGATCTTTCTGGCTTGGAAAGGGCCCTGAGAAGGCACAAGTGAACGTACACATCTGTAAGGTGACTCACTTGCATGGGATTGATTTTCAGCAGGTTCTAGGTCACAGAAGTAACATTTGGCAAGCCTGAATAAGCAAACTACCGGGACTCCCAACATTCAAAAGGGAGCTTTTTGTCATTTCTAGCATCACACTGAACTAAATATTTTTCTAATAATCACCAATTAGAAACCCAGGATCAGCAAATCACTAAGCTCTTTCTTCCCAACAGCAAAACAATCCCAAAGCCGCTCTGTTAGACAACAAGTCTGAAAGTCTGACTCGGACATTGTCTTTTGAAAACAAACCAACTATTATTCCCATGGCATCTTTATCACAATGGTCCATACAAGATTAATTCAGTTTTTACCAAAGAAATGCAACCCTCCTCCCCTCCTCATTCAGCACTGCTCTCTGGCCACAGCTGAAACTCACTCTTTTACTGGCAGGAGCCTGAGAATTATAATTTCTTCCCAAGGGAACACAGTTACACAGAAAGGACACCGGCCGTTCTGAAACACCAGGACTGCGTCTTCACCTGAAGACACAAATTAAAAGATTCGCTTGAAGACAATCATCTTTAAGTCCCTGTTCCTCCACCTTCCGTTTGGTATTTCGCTTGTGAGAAGACTGCACGACCACTGAACTCCCTCGTGTTCCTTAAGACCTTTCTTTCTCACCCTTTAACGCACCGTAAAGTTTTGAAGGAATTCTAACACAAGATATTACAGCTAAGGAATGCTTGTAAAGCTCAGTCTACATCTACCTCTGGTCTCGTTTAATACTCAAGACCAAGTTCCTCGGGCCAAGCGCCAGCGGTTCCTCCTTGCTCGTACAGCACCCAGCACAGAGGAGCGTGCTCCCCGTCACCGGGGCTCCGCACTGCCACGGCACGCTGTACAAAGTCTGTTGTAAAATGGGAGAAAGCTGCCTGCAGCTCCCTGGAGCGACAGTCAAGGGAGGTGTGTCAGTTCCACGAGCGCGGCACAGAAAGTCGGCCGCAGTGAGAAGAGAAAGGAGGATTCCCAGGTCACAAGATCTGCTGAAATTGCTGTACTGCTGCTGCTACTCCCCTTCCACTCATGACTTACTACGTTCCACTATAGACAGGTAAAACTATTCTTGTTCATCAAGCTGTACCTATTCTATTTTTTAAACTCTTCGCTCATCAGAGAAAATAAAAAAGACTTTTCTACGCATAATTATATGAACTCTGATGACAGACAGGCCTAGCAACCACTGAATAAAAATAACATTGATTAACTCAACAGCTGTCTTCAGAGAGAGCTTGACAAATTCATTCATCGCTGAGATTTTGACACTTAAAAAACTACTTCAATGCACCTGAGACAAAACCTGACTCTTCTTTGCTCTTTTGTGATGTTAAATTTGAATCGCGTTTGGAAAAATAAACAGCGTTGTACCAAGTTAAGCTTTGTAGTTGAAAATACTGAGCAGAATTGTTCTGGTGGAAGGAATCAGGGGCTAACAGCACAGCTCTCAACGTGTCACACGTTCAGTGAAAATCCCAGAGTGTTTTCCTTTCTTCTGAATTCAAGTCAGCTAATCTCCTTTCTGCATTACACAACAGCTCGTGTAATCCTAAATTTATCACACCAGTACACCGTAACTGTTCTAAGTTTCACAAAGTGTGAGATCATGCCTCATCTTTGCCCCTTTCATGAAAGAAAACTTTTCAACAATCCTGAAAAATAAGCAGATGTTGCATTCAGGAAATTTTGGCATTAAAGCAGTAGTCCTTTCCTTGGGATTCTCCCGAACACAAACCCACAACCACACCACTTCAGGATTCAAACAGTTCCTTGCTCATTACATTAGAAAATAATCTAAGCGCTTATTCAGTCGCTTACAAGGAATTCGATTCCTAAATATTAACCAAACTCCAAAGACTAGAGCGATTAGCCAGAGCGAGACACACTTGCAGCACCGTGGTGTTATCACAGAGCGAAGTCCCCACAAAAATCAAAGCAGCAGAATAGGTCCGGTTCCAAGGTGGTCAGCAACCACCTGCCGACGTGCGGAGCAAACCTAGCTGAGTATTTTACTGCACATTTCAGTCATTCCCTTTACGTACTCTTTTCTATAAAGCACGTTCTCCCGAGTCTGCAGCTGAAATGATTAACTCTTTCTGACATCTCAGCCTCTTTACTAGTTTAGTCCCATCCCACCACCTTCTGACCCACCAAAACTTTCTCCGCGGCTCTTTCAGACACATTTCCTCACGCTCTTCCCTCCCTTTCTCTCCGCTCTCCTCCAGCACAGCAATACCTCAGGCGGACGACTCACCGTTTCCTAAGCAGTAAACACTCTCTGTTTTGATCCCAATTCCTTCCAAATCAAGCACCCAACCCCAACCCTTCCCGCAAACACCACTTGCTTCTTCATCCTCAGCAGCCAGGCGGGTAAGGCAGCCCCTTCGCCTGTCTCTGGGAAGCACCGCACCTTGCTCTTCGCAAACAAGCAAATTAATCTTTGTTCTTTTCGCTAACCCCCACGCTCTCACTAGTTATTGGAAAACACGTTCATAAAATAAAACGCCATCCGCACGAGCCTCCGGGATCATACCCACCACCCTCCGCAGCCAAATCCCCGAACCCAACAGGCAACGCAGCACCACAGGTTGGAGGGGGAAGGATGCGGCCGCCCTCTCCGCACCCACCGGCCTCCTTTGTGCACCCCAAATCCCACCCACCCCCACAGACACCCACGAGGGGCGGGGAGCCCCCCTCCTCCACCCCGGTTGAGGGGCCTCCCCTCAGGCTTCCCGCCGGCGAGAGGCCTAAAGGCCGCGGCTCCCTCAGGAGCGCAGCGGGGGGTGTGGGGGGGTGCGAGTGACCCTTCAGCGGCCGGTGAAGGGGGAGGCGGCGGCGCGCGCCCTCCCCCTCCCCTCACGCACGCGCCCGCCTGAGGGGACCGCGCGCGCCCAGGCCCGGCGGGAACCGCGCTGAGGTTGGGGGCGGGGAGGGGGGTGGCGGAATATTCCGGTGTCCATCGGGGACCGATCGCGCTCGCCGGCGCCTCTCACCTCACCGGCGGGGAAGCGGTTCCTCCTCACCTCCGACCTTTGACCTCTTCGCGGCCGTGACTCCGTGCTTTTTTTCTTTTCTAAAAAAATTTATCTTGTTTTTTTTTGGGGGGGTTGTTTTAAACACACCCCCGCCTTCCTAACCCTAAACCTTTCCGTTCAGCCCGTCGTTCCCGGTCCGCTTCACCCACCCCCTCCCGCCCTCCCCCCGTTGCCACCGCCGCCGCCGCCGCCGCCGCCGGGCCCCACCGGACGCCGGCCACGCCCCCCGCCGCCGCCGCCGCCACGCCCCCCGCCGCCATAACCACGCCCCCAAGTGCATGACTACGCCCCGTCCGCTACAGCCACGCCCTTTGTCACCAGGCCACGCCCCCAGCGGGGCGGGCGCGCCACTGGTCACGTGGGCGGGCGGAAGCGGCTCGGTGACGGCGGGAGCACGTGGAGCGGGGATGGGGGGGGGGGCGCGCACGGCAAGGCCGAGGGAGGGGGGTCCCGGGGCACACAGAGGGGATCGCGGGAGAGGGGGCGGACCGGGCACCGGCCACCCTGGGGTTCAGGGGGGAGAGCGGCTCCAGACCGTGCACTGGGGAATGGCAGGGCTGGGGCGGGCGGCAGGCGCTGGGAGCCCGCGGGGGGAGGACTGTGCACCGGGAGCCCTGGGGTGATAGAGGTGGCTCCGGTAGCCGGAGCCCCAGGGAACCGGCGCGGGCCAGAAACGGGGAGACCTGGGTGCAGAAGGGACGTGGCTTGTGCCGGCTCGGGGGCGCTGCTCCTCAATTACAAAAAATTACGATTTTGAAGCTTTGACTTGACGAGCAAGACCTTGAAGCGTGGTCAGGACGGCCCTGATTAGCGATAAGACGTTCATCGAGAACGAGCTTTGATCTCCAAACCCTAGAAAATAGGCAGAACGTCGTGGGCCATAAAGAGAACGTCTAGGCTTTGCTGAGGATGAGTTATTGGACAGCCTGGCAAAGGGACTATTCGCTTACTTGGCAATGAAACGAACTTCTGAGTGTCCTTAAAGTGAACTGCCTTCATCATAATCCTAAACCAGGTATGTTCATTGTAATACCAAAACCCACAGGTCAAAGAGACCCTGCCCAGGTTAAGACCCTTCCCCTGCGCAAGGGTAATAATTATTATGTAAGCCATGTTATAATTGTATGTTAATCCCTAAGCAATTGTATCTAATAGGCGTGTCTGGAAAAAGACTAACCTCTGTTTTTTGTGTATAGAAGCAAGAAAACCTGCTGTTGGTGCTTGATTTGTGGAAAAGTCCACTGAGCACCCAGGCCTGAATAAATACAGCATCTCTCCTGAGCGTGTTAAGACGGGTTTAGTGCATGCCGGGCACGAATCTGCTTTTCAGATAACGAAGTCATTAGTGTCTTTTCCCCCTCCGCTGGTGCGGAGGAACCCCGACACCAGCAGCAAAGGACAGGGGGTGGAGCGGGATGGCAGAAGGCACCCCAGGCAGTGCTGCCAGCCCGGCAGCCACCCCCAGCACCCCCAGCACGGCTCCCGGCTGCCAAGCAGCGCTCCTGAAATCCTGGGGGAGCCCTGCGAGGAAAGAGGCAGCGCCAGAAAGGAGAGCGGCCCTGAGAAGACAGGTCTTGGTGGGAAACCAGAGCGAGAAGCAGGGAAGGAGCAGAAGTAGCACAGGGGAAAGGCAGCCCCAGTCGTTCATCTCCTGGGGCTGAGCACCCCCCACAAACTGGCCTTTTCCAGGGCCTTTCTTGCAGCCGTCAGGCTCTGACGCTTTGCAACAGTCCCAGCCCCACCAGTCCCAGCCTTGCTGGGCCTTGCCCTGGCTGTTGCCTTGCTCCCACCAAGGCTGAGAGGATGAAGACCAGAGACCTCAGGCCAAATCCTACCTGCTTTATCAGTCAAGACACAGCATTACACAAGCTGCGCAGCGCAGCGGCCCCAAGCACGCAGATGTGGGCTGACCCTGCACAAGGCCACGCTGTTCTGCCATCAATCGCATCCCTCCTCATCACTGCTTCCTGCACTGCCTTCCCGCAGCGTCAGCTCCAGAGCAAGGTCTCAGTTCCATCACGGCCGCGCCGGGTGGCCTTGGCTCAGAACTGCCAGATCAGACTCCAGCGTTCACGTCCTGATGGCAGATGTGACCTCTGGACGTTGCACAGGGATGGAAGAAACACTCTCCATCCTCACCATGAACCAGAAGACACCACAGGTTTCACCTCCCTTTCTCCAGGAGGCATCTCCCACATGCTGCTGGTGCACAGTGCAGGCAAAGAGCAGCTCATTCAGAGAATCACAGAATCATCTCGGTTGGAAAAGCCCTTGAAGCTCCTCCAGTCCAACCATGAACCTCACCCTGACCGTTCCCAACTCCACCAGATCCCTCAGCGCTGGGTCAACCCGACTCTTCAACCCCTCCAGGGATGGGGACTCCCCCCCTGCCCTGGGCAGCCCATTCCAACGCCCAACAACCCCTTCTGCAAAGAAATCCTTCCTAAGAGCCAGTCTGACCCTGCCCTGGTGCAGCTTGAGGCCATTCCCTCTTGGCCTGGTGCTGGTTCCTTGGCTCAAGAGACTCATCCCCCCTCTCTGCACCCTCCTTTCAGGGACTTGCAGAGGGCCATGAGGTCTCCCCTCAGCCTCCTCTTCTCCAGACTAAACCCCCCCAGTTCCCTCAGCCGCTCCCCATCAGACCTGTGCTCCAGACCCTGCACCAGCTCCGTTGCCCTTCTCTGGACAAAGGTTCAGAAGGGCCTCGGATCCCGGGGAAAAATCCCCCTGCATGGGGACACTGGGGGTTGGGGTGCTGGTTCCCGCATGGTGCCCAGTCCTGGGGATGGGCCGACTCCGCGCCTGGGGCAGCCTCTGGTTCCTCGCTTGGATGCAGGCATGGGTTGAGTGCAGAAAAAACCAGGCAAAAGCCACCAGCAACGTCACACGGTCACCCTGCCGATTTCCAAGGAGGGAGGCAGAGCCTTGGAGCAGGGATGTTTGGGATGTGTCCAAGGGGAAGCTAACCAGACAGGTATTACTTCAGTTACACACCATTATATGCCCATTACAGGCACGTTTTAAGCAGCTGTAGTGGCCGCAGCTCCCTTCCCCAAGATCTACTGGTCACCTCGTCCTCCCCTTGCAGATTGCCACCACGCATCATCCCCCAGGCACTGCCACCACGCTGGGCTGGGCCGGCAGCAGCAGCACTGGGCTGGCAGCCAAGAAACACGTGTTACCCCAACGAGGCACAGCTGGCACCTGGCTAAGGGTTCGTGGGACACGGGAGGAGACCGAGCCACCAGCCTGCCTCTGCCAGCACCTGGTACGGTGCTTTGCACCAAACCCGCGGCAGGACAGCTCACTGAGCGTTTCTGTGTGGAAAAAGCAGGAACACATCCCATTGCCAGAGTTGTTACCCCGGCTCTGGAGCTTTAAAGGACCCGGCAGGTGGCTCTTGTCTCTCACAAGCATGCGGGATGTTATTTATCTCCCACTACAGCCAGAGCATCTACCAGGAGATCTCTGGGTCTGAGTTCTGCTCCTGGGACTGTCCGTGGGGGCCCCAAAGCCATCTCCTCACCCAGGCTTGGGAGATGCCCATTTCTCTCCCCTGCCAGGGAGCCTGTGGGGAGCGGTTCCCATAGAGAGATCCATGGCTACTTAATGACTGCACCCTTATCTAATTAAAATTAGTGATTATTAGCCCCCAACAACTTTTCAACACAGGCAGGTCAACACAGTGCCAGTGATGATCTGTGATCGGGAAGCAGTGGCTGAGACAGAGGCTCATGCACAAGTGTCTGTCTGACGCCCAAAGCCAAGGAAGGACAAGCTTGGGAAGCCGCACGCTAAACGGACACACACGGGCACAGGGGTTTCATGTGAAAAGAGGGAAAGTAACAAAAAAAGCAAGGTATCGACCAAGCAAGGCAGCCTCTAGGTCTTACAGCAGCAAGGTGAGGGGCTAGACAGGTAGCTATAGGTATTTTAATTGTGTGGCAGGTGGGAGTTGAGCAAATCTCTCCCGTGCCAGAGCTGGGATAAAGGTAAGGATTGCAACACGCTCCCAGAACATCCCCGCCTCCACCCACACTGTGTCATCTCATTAATCACCAGCGGGAGGGTGGGGTGATCCCTCCACCTAGCAGCGCCTGGCACAGCCCTGCCCCAACACACCGGAAAAGGTGAGGCACGCCCAGTCCGCGGGGCATCCCCCCTGCTTGTAGTTACACGCTCTAAGGGCCATTCTTGCAAGTTTTTGCTCTTCCTCCCGGCCTGCGTACACTGGGAACAGGGTGGGAGGAGGACAAAGGCACGCAGCGAGCTCTGGGCAGGCTAATCCCCTCGTTGGCATGCAGCTCAACACGCGTTTAAGCTTCCCTCCCGGGTCGGTTTGCTGCACAGCTCCTGGAAGGCGCTGGTGAAGCAGCCAGGCTGGTTTGGTGGCACGTCCAGCCTCCCCGGCCGTGCTTCGCGTCGCTCTCACAGCCTGGCACAGTATCGCAGCATCACAGGACCGCAGCTGACAGCCCTCTAGCAAAAAAGGTGACGTTCTTGTCCTGGATCTTATACTGGTAGACCTGGACGAGATCCTTCTCCGCTGTCAGCTCCAAGGACACTCTCCTAATTATTTTAATCTGCAAAGGGAAAGGAACAGAAAGATCAACCCTTTGGCTGCCCCAGTCACAGCATCCTCACCCCTGACGCCTCTTGCTGGCCTGCAGGGAAGGGGGATCACTGATAGAAAAACCATCACACAGCTGGAGCCAGCCCCCTCGGTGGCAGCCCCCGATGAGAGACCACGCACTAATCAGACCCCACAACCCAGCTGCCCTCCCAGCCCAGAAGAGATCACTCCCAGCCAGGCTGGGATCAGGACAGGATAGTTTAGGGAAGCTTCCCAAGAACTAGCTATTTTTCTTTCCCGTCATCTTGGGGCAGGAGACAGCCTGCACTGCTGTATAAACCCCTTCCAGCTTCCAGAGATGGGGGAGCCCCCAGGTTGCAGGATGTCCCTGAATATTCCCCCAGAAGTGGAGTCACAGCCATAAGAGCCCGGGTGCTCCAGCAGATCCTGGTGACCGCAGCAAGGCCACTCCTTAATCCTCAGACGCGCTGCAGACCAGGCTGGTCTCGCATGGGGCAGATGAAATGCGTCTCACCTTCCCTCGGGCCTGCAGGCAGTGTTGTGTGGGACACTAATGTGTGCCACCTCTCCATGCTTCCCATGCGTTACCTGCCCATGAACATCCTTACAGAAGCCGGTCGCCAGCCCCTCTACCCACAGGATCAGGTCACTGTGGTGACACAGGGAGTTCACAACCAGTTCGTTTTCCTCGTCTTCTGAATCCTCGTTGCTGTGAACCAGCACCACAATGTTTCCCTGGAAGGAGAGCACCAGACAGCAATGAGCCCCTGCCTGGTTTCTAATCCGCTCAGGGTAAGGAAGGGGAGACAGCAAGAGGAGCTTGCACAAATGCCCTGCTAACTAAGCTACTTAGACATCCCCCAGCATGGCAGCTGGTTCCGAGCTAAAGTCCACTGAGAAAATAAACAGCAGATACATATATAAAACTCTGAAACAGCTTGCTGTATATATATTGTATTTACATACACACACATATACATAATACGCAGCCTAAAAATACATCAAGCCTTTGTTACGAGACAGCTGTCTAGTTAAACCAGTCTGTCAGGCCACGCAAACGGCAACTGAGTGAATTCAGAACAGCTAAATAAAGACATGGCCGAACGGCCACAGCCAGAGCTGCGGTGCTCGAACCTTCCCAGCTCTGGCAAGAAGCAAAGAGCTCCCCAACGCAACACCCGCTCTATTAAAAGTACATCCCAAGAGTCTCTGCCTCAGCCCATGCAGGTCACCAAGGACTTAAAATAACATGAAATTCCCAATCAATTAAAATGTATTTTAAAGCTTCAGAACATCTTAGACGGAAATAGAAATGTGTTAGCACGATTTATCATCTTCTTTAGCTGTTTTGGAGGTAAATATTCTCAGCAAGCAGAACATCCCCTGTCAGCATTTACAGCACAAACACCCTGGCACCATATGAAGCGCAGGATAACAAAACCTGACACCATCTACTTTTATTTCTCACTCAAGCAGAGAGAGAAGTGGCTGGGGTGGGGGGATGCTGCAATGTAAATAGCAAAGGATGGATGTGACTGTAATGATTTTTGGCTGCGGTGCTCTCAGAAGTTAGCACATTGCTGGGGAGATCTTTGTAGAAGTGCTGCATCGTCACACGTCCTTAGAAACCAGCCAGTGCAACACAGAGCAACGCTGAAGGTTGGTGGAAGCAGTGTCTCGTGTTCCCTCAAAGTGGTCCTTCACCTCTGACTCCTGCGAGACCCATCAAGCCCTCGCTACCTTCATAATCCACTTCATTCCCTGCCCTCCCACACGCACACAAACGTGGGCATGAGTAGAGATCTCTGGAGAGCCAGGAGCTCTAAGAAACTGTATTTTACACCTCAAATCCAGGCTTACAGGTCAGGGATAGACCGAGCCCTTCTCTGGGCAGCACCTCCTGGGAAACCAGTTCCTACACAGGTACTCCAAGGACTAACACAACTCCCTGAGTGTGGCCCTAGAGCAACAACTTCAATGTCTTAGAGAGCCAAAGCCTTCCAAAACCTCATCGTGCACAGGTGGAAAAAGAAAGCCAGGCTCTGCTCCAGAGGCTCTTCCGTACACGTAGCGTACAGGACGCTGCCCACGGAGGGAGCAGTACCTTCAGCTGGGAGCACACCACGACCCTGCAGTAGTGGATGAAGTCCAGCACCGCCACCGGCGTGGCGCCCAGGCTGAGCAGGACGCTGAGGTCATCCACCAGCAGCACGGGCCCCTTCCAGGAGTCACTGCCAGCGGGAGTCAGGGACGTCCGGACGAAGTCAAACAAGGCTTTGAGGTCAGAAGCTCCCTCACTAGAAGAGAAGAAGGAGGTCTCGAGGGGCTCAGCCCACGTGCAAGTTGTGCGTCCCCCTCCTCACCCACTGACCCAACGTGGGGAACACCAGCCTGCACCCTCCCTGATGTCCACACTGCTGTGACAGTCATCAGGTCCTACACTTCCCTGCAGTCACTGCTCCTCTGCTTGCCTGTGTGCAGTGAAACCCTCCCGCCCTGCTCCAGGGATCAGATAATAGTTTGGATCGGAAGGGACCCTTAAAGATCATCCAGTTCCAACCCCTCTGCCACGGGCAGGGACACCTTCCACTAGCCCAGGTTGCCCAAAGCCCCGTCCAACCTGGCCTTGAACCCTTCCAGGGAGGGGGCAGCCACAGCTTCTCTGGGCAACCTGTGCCAGGGCCTCACCACCCTCACAGGGAAGAATTTCCTCCTTACATCTAATCTAAATCTCCCCTCTTGAAGTTTAAAGCCATTTCCACTCATCCCATCCCTACACCCCCTGATCAAGAGTCCCTCCCCCCTTTCCTGTAGCCCCTTTCAGTCCTGGGAGGCCGCTCCAAGGTCTCCCCGGAGCCTTCTCTTCTCCAGCTGAACCCCCCAACTCTCTCAGCCTGTCCTCACAGGGGGGTGCTCCAGCCCCCTGAGCATCTTCGTGGCCTCCTCTGGCCTCGCTCGAGCAGGTCCGTGTTCTTCTGCTGTTGGTGCCCCCAGAGCTGGACCCAGCAGTGCAGGGGGGTCTCAGGAGAGCGGAGCAGAGGGGGAGAATCCCCCCCTCGCCCTGCTGCCCACACTGCTCTGGGTGCAGCCCAGCACACGGGTGGCTTTCTGGGCTGTGGGTGCACGTTGCTGGCTCACAGGCAGTTTTCCATCCACTCATACCCCCAAGTCCTTCTCCACAAGCTGCTCTCAATCCCTTCATCCCCCAGCCTGTGTTTGTGCTTGGGATTGCCCCGACCCATGGGCAGGACCTTGCCCTTGGCCTTGTTGCACTTCATAAGATTCACATGGGCCCACTTCTCCAGCCTGTCCAGTGTTTGATCCTGCCACACTCCAACAAATACCCACTCGCCTGGACCCGAAGGTCTGCATGGTCCCACGGCACAGGGGTATGTGGGGTTTCAGTCCCTGCCCTGGGTCTCACCAAAGGCCCACCTACCACAGCATGAGTCTGAAACAGCAGAGAGCCAGGAGCATACAGGAACAGAGCAAGTACATGGTTGTCCTTGCCCAGAGGCTGCCTGACCCAGAGGTGGTATCTTCCAATTTAACAGCCCTTGGTGGATTTTTTCTACCAAATCATCAGGGACATGGAGAAAGTGAAGTGGGAATAAAAATGAAAGCCAGTGTGGTTAAAGCAGCACTGTTCTCTTGGATGAGAATAAAACTCAGAATAATTAAAGGAATAAAACTGTTTGGACCAAATAAAAATTTGACACAAACCTGTTGAGTGCTGAAATAAATTTTCTCTAGACCTGTAACATGCTTGGCAATGAGGATGGGGGTTGAAATTCTTCTAAAATGCTGGAGAAGAGGGACAGAATCCCTCTCCGAGCAGCAGGGAGAGACAGGGCAGGACAAGCACAGCAATGTGCACGGCGCTGGCATTCCCCCTCACTTAGGTGTCCAGCTACCGAGCCCTTGGGCCCCGGAGGGAAGCCCAAAGGGAGCTGGGTCTCAGCTGTGGACCTCGCTGCTGCTCTTGGTGTTGGCTGCAGTGGCAGGGGACGTGAGGGGGGAAACGCTCTGTGCCGGGGGCCCTGCTGAGCCCCAGCAGAACCACCAACCGCTCAGGTTTACCTTAGAAACTGAAGAGGACTAGGCTGTCCTGACTGCTCCTCCTCTCCAAACAAGAGGTCAAGGCAGGACTTGAGGCCTTCCAAGAAGATAAGCTGTCCCCGTTCTTTGGCAGCTGTCAGACTGACTCCCTTGAGAGAGGAAAACACGATGTTGTAGAGTAAACAGCTTTGGAGGAAGGGCGCAAACAGAACCAAGTGGATCGACAGCCGATTTTTATCAAGTCTTATCTAAATGTGCTAGTAACATCAGTGCATCAGCGAGTCCTGCACAGGGGATGAAATGGGTGGTTCTGTTACACACACTGGCGGACACATTCGCTGTCCTGTATTTTGCCAAGAGATTAAAAAAAAATATATATATTGTGATTTGGGGGCTCAAACATCCTGGAATTGCTCCTGGGAAGACAGCATCATTGCAGGGGAAAAAAACAGCTTCCTATCCAGAGGCAGGGAGAAGATGGGTACAGGCTTCTCCAGGCTGCCCCAAGGACCCTGCTGTTAGCAATTTCTTCACTCTCCCTTCTTGGATGGTGAAAGCCTTTGGTTTTCACTATCTCCAAATCATCGCTGTGGCAATAACGACTCCCCAGCACAACCCACTCACCTGAGCGAGGCACGGCCCAGATCTGGAGAACACCATGGACTAGGCACCCCGACGCTCTCACAACACCAGGAAAGAACAGCGTGGCCGGGGCTCCCACGGGAAGCAGCCTCAGCCCTGACTCCCCTTTGGAGAAGGAAGGAGGGACCACAACAAACTGCCTGGGGCCGCGACTCAGACTCAAGCTGAGAGAGATTTCCAGCTCTCAGCCCTGCTTCACCATGAGGCTGACCTTGAGAGCCACATGCTGGGCACATCCAGCCCCAACGGAGAAAGCCCTGGCAGAGTTGCAGCAGACATGCAGAAGACCCCAACTGGAAATCTAGCTCATTTACTCCGACTCATCCTCCTTTCTTTCATCAGCAAGGGCTACTTTCGCCAACCATCCTATAGCTCCTCAGCTTACAGGTAACTGCAATGGTTCACCTTTCAAGAGAAAATTTAGTGCCTGTTACCAACACAATCACACAAAGATATCTCATGCGCGCTATCTTCAGACCTCGGCCAAACTGCATTTCCCAGCAAGAAGTGCAAATTTGCTCAGCTATCCAGTGTGGGTTGCTTCCCACATTTCACAACGGGACTGTGATTTCTTAAAATGGAGCCAAGGAGCATTAACGCCAAGATTCGCAGCGTCTCGGCAGCCTGGAAATAGGGCTGTTGTGCAACGCAGCAGGTAGGTGGACAAGATGGCGAGATAGATGGTTTACAAAGAGTTCAGGAAGGTTTAGCTCAATGCAGTACTGCTTGACAGGCAGAACCAGTGGCAGGGAACCAGAAACAAGGATCCTGAGAAAGCAGTTCCCATATTCCCCGAGAGAAGACATCCCTTCGGGATGCTGCGAGATTTTGAACCCTCCAAAGAAGGTGGCTGAGCAGGACTGCTCAGGAACAGAGGCAACTCCTAGGGCAGGAGCAGGAGCCCTTACCTTAAGCCAGGACTGGCTTCTGCCTGAACACTGGAAAAGGCACACAGCAGTCAGCAGCGCTGGTGCTTTTGACCAGGAACTTTTTAAGCATCACAGAAAATACAGATTTTTGTTTATTTCCTAAGCAATCGTGCTGGGAGCTGCAGGACATGTGAGCACAGTCTGAGTCGCCCAGCAAGGGGAAGGCTCATACAAACTCTTCGCCCAGGACCTCGAGCACTGAACAGAGCGCTGTGCTTGGCGCTGTCCCGACACCTTTTGAAAAGACCTTGGAGGTTTTCCAAGCATTTCCCAGTCCTCACGACAGCCCTGAGAGCCACCGTGCTCTCCTGGCTCACACACAAGAGGGAGGTGGAGCAAAGCGGTGTCCACTTCTGCCTTCTACCCCTGTGTTTCATCTGCTCAACCTTTCTGTTATTCTGACATGAAAATGTAAGTGCCCCTTTTCTTATCTTTTCTTGTTATATAAAAAAAAAGATTGTAAAGTCACATCTTAAGCATTTGATCAATGAGACAATCCCTACAAGGGGCTGGGCCCAGCTGCTTTGTGAGCGTGGCATTTCCACATGAGGACCTCCAGGGAGAAGGCCTGGGTAGATAAGGAAGAGGTCCTTCCCACAAAGATTAACCCTGAGCTCCTCCAAGGCTTATCAGTTGCCACACGTTCAGTCCTAATGAGAGGAAAGACAGATTTCCACTGTTTTCCCTCCCAGCTGAAATGCGAGGGGGAGGGATCCATTCATCAGGGCTGCTGCCAGAAAACACTGTCTACATCAACTAGAAACCAACAGATCGGAGGCAGCGTCTTCCATCACGGCCAGGGGATACTTTGACAAGCAGAGGCTACTCCAAGCCAAAGGCTGTCTGACATGTGCCCACCTCAGATCCAGTTTTTAATAAAATCAGCCCTCAGCTTGCCCTTCCCTTTCCTGGTCCTGCACACATGCTTCTGGGAGGAAATTGGTCCCACCTACCATGCAAACTGCAGGAAGGAGAGCCTCAGGCAAGGCACCAGCCAGCATTTTTGGACATATCCCTTTTGTTTTCAAATACCTTCTCAAGGAACAGCATTAACCAGCAAGTGTTGCCACACACTCTTGCCTCACCTAATCCACTTTGTCTCCTCTCTCTTCCCCTTCTCCCAGGCAAGCCAGGAGCTGTAATTCCCATGAAAGGGACTCTTGCAGAGCACAGGGCACTTTGCTCTCCCTGCCATACCTCCTGCCGGTCCCGAGCCCGGCAGAGCCTGATGTGGGCTGTGGGTGGAGAGATTCGGCATTTGCAGGTGGTATTTGCTCACTAAAACTGTGCCAGAAAGCAGGGCCGGAACGGAGAGCTAAGGGAAGCCTCTTGGGCAACTGCAAGCACACACGATGGAAAATTTCTACCCGAGGACAGAAGAACCTTTATGTGGCAGGCCAGGAGCGAGGAACAGGAGGCAAATACCTGACGTGCCCTAAAGTGGGGCTGGGTTGCACAGCAGTCTCACCAACCTCATCCCCTTGTGAATTTTTGGAGCCCACAGGACTCGGCACTTGCTGAAATTTTTGCTACAGCAGTGGCGAAATTCGCTATTAATGTCAATAATTCAGAAACTGATTTTAACTTTGCTTCAGACATTTCTTCCTGCACACACAAACTCTCTGTATTTCAGATCAGCAAGGAAACAGTCTCCCTTCTTTAAAATACCCAGCAGCTTGCTGCTGTTACACCAGGGACTGCCTGGATGACAGAGAGAAGGGCCACAGCATGAGAGGAAGGCAGCCTGGGGCAGTGTGCTTGTGGGTCAGACCAGGAATTGGATCCCCTTGGGGCCATGACGTTCCTGGGTGGACCCAGCAAGTCCAGTCCCATTTTCCAACTGGGAACCAGGTCCCAAAGAGACAGCATCAAAGACCTGGACTCACCCCACCGTAGTCATCTGCCACAGCAAACCTCTGCTTGTCTCCCAGCTAGCAGCCTGCCCGATGTAACCTCTGGAAGTAGCACAAGGAGCATCAGGACAGCTCAGAGATGGTGGAAAAAGTGCTTAAAATGGCCAACGGCACCTTCCTGACTGCGACAGACATTACACGGGTCCCTCCTGCAGAGCCACAGTGCTGCACAGCACCCAAACAGCGTGTATTATCAGCCCTGAAAGCTTTCATTATCTCACAGCACCACGCTCCATTATCACTGGCAGCGCACAGACATCATCTCTGGCAATCTGTCATTTATCGATCAAACCCAGAGATGCTTCTGAAACAGCAGCTCGGTGTGATTGGAGCTGCGAGCTCCACAACGGAGCACGATTGTTCTCGTCGGTCCGGGATGCTGCCAGCCGGGCAGCGTGGCAGCCCACCGGCCTGCCAGCAGTGACGTCCCTTCAAACCAGAACCGCCGCTCGCCGCTGGCCATTTCATAAGGGAAAGCAAAATATTTGCAGGAGAGAACTAGTAATGGAGCGTGCGAGGCAGCGGTCATTAGCTCAAACAGCAAACACAGCCGTGGTGCAAAGTGCGACGATCTGTGATCAGGCAACTGGCCAAGGTCTCCTCTCTAGTGCAGCTACCTGCGGGGAAAGCAGAGAGAACCAGGCGATGGCCTCTGGCCTGTGATCTCAGCGCTGTGGCAGGGGACAGGGGAGCAGGGGAGCAGGCAAGGGGGAGACCAAATGGGGACAAATACGTTTTTAAAACAAAACAAACACTGGACAAATGAGGGTGGGAGCACCAATCTGGCAAGCTGCCCTGGTGCCATTAGCCTTGCTATGGCCCGGCATGTTCTCTACAAGGTCATGACAAATAACATTAACCATCCCTTAAAATTAAGTGCAGATCCTCATGAAAAGATCGGGATTTGCAGAAAAGGAAAAGTGTGAAGCCAATATTGTAGAGCCAGCACAGGCACAAACATCCAGGGAAGTTTTTTCCAGCAAGTAAAAATACATCACTGCATTTAGCTAACGTGTAAGGAACTGGTTCTGGACTGGTAAGACCTGGCAACACTGTGGGGAAGGAGCACGTGAGGTAAGCATTACTTCAACTATGTATAAATACTCAGTATATCACCATAGCTCAGGTGCTACAAGGGCCAGATCCACAAAAGATCGCTGTAAAGGCTGCATAATACGACCCTGGCTCTGGGACTCTCCCTCCCAGGTCTGGGACACCCTGTTCCCAGCAGAAACAGGAGCATCCCGAGTTAATGAAGCTCTTCCAACTGCAGTCTTTCATAAGTGCATTATCTGCTAGGAATGATTACGCATGGGAGATTTAATCTGCGGATGGAATAACATAATGCAGGTGGCTGCCCACGGGCCAGATTCTTCCACGCAGTTCCAAGAGGAACAACAGTCCGACCCCCTGCAACTCTCCTGGTCAACGCTCGCTCGCCACCGAGGAAGAGGAGATGGGAAGGGGAGCAGCCGGTGATTTGGTGAAGCATGCAGCTCACCTAACTGCAGCGTGACACAGCTCAGGGTACTGCCTGACATCAGGGTTTGCTGCAGCCACGTAAATGACATCCCAGCTGGTCTCTACAGCAGCAAATTCTTAAGCAAGCCTACGAGCGAAACTATGCTGCCAAAACCCACCTTTACTGAGCCTGATGTGTTCATTCAGGCGAAGAAGGATTAAAGCAAAGACAATATCTTATGGAAACATAAAGAACTGGTGTTACGACCTCCAACTCCTCAGAGCTTTGGGAGAATTCACAAGAACTGACCACACGGGCACCTGTGAAGTTATAACGTAAGACTGACTCAGACTTGAAACCAAAGGGACAGGGACAGCTCACTGCTGCGGGCAAATGTAATCGCTTCTCTGAACTCCCCTGGGCAAGCTGTATTGTTCTTCTTATCACCTTCCTTCCCATCAGTAACCTTTTTTTGGAAGCATCAGACAGCAAATCATTTCAATTTGCATCGCACGTGTGCTCCAGCTAATCCTCATGTTCTCTCCCTTCTCAGACTCTCCCACGAGGGAGATGACAACAGCACCTATTAAAAGCGCACGCACAAGCTGTGCACTGGGAAATTTCACCACATTAGGAAACACACCAACAAACATGACTCTGCTTTTAGAGCAGGCAAGGATCCCATATTTAACAGCTGAATCTCCTACCTACACCGGTTGCTATGCCCCGTTTCCTGTCCCACTTAGCAAGTTCCCCCCAAGATTTCCTCCTCTCTGCAACACAAAGGCCAGAACGATTCAGTCCTTGCAGAGGCTGGTTTGCTCAGAGTGGGGAATCTGCTCTGCAGGGGAATTGCAGATTGAGTATCTGCCTGTGAGTTAAAGCTCCAGGTGGAAATGCTTCGTTTGCTCCATCCATTTTGTTTACCTTAGGTCTAAGCTCTCAGACCATTGATCTCCTTTTAAAAGATAAAAGCCAAGTTATAACCGAGTAGTAAATAAAATACAATTGTTTAGCAAGCACTGAAACTCAACCCACATTTACAGTGGGGAATACACTGTTATTGCAACACCTGAAAGTCTTTATAAGCAGCAGCAGCAGCACTGCGGGGATTTCCAGCAGCACCAGAGGAGGGAGGACCAATGAAAGCCCTCATCCCTTTGGCCCTGGAAGGTCACCTGGACTTCCCAGTCAGAGCATTGAACATCTGAGCATTGAACAAAAAGCTGACAGATGCAGTTTAAAGCCAGAGTTCAGACTGATTTGCTGACACTGGGAATGTCCCTGCCTACTTTGTTTCTCTGTTTCCTCGTTTCAGGGTACACATAATCCTTGCCTGACTCACCATGGGAAGAAAATCTGTAAGAACATACTCAGAGCTTGTGGCTCCTCAGACTGCTCTAACTGATGGCTTGGCCCAGAGGCCAAAAGAAGCATACAGGTGTCCTTCTGAATCTACAGGTCATTCAGCCCAAAGCACTTCATCACAATGTAACCACAGGACAGAGGACAGTCACCTCAGGAGCTCCTGTGCTGTACAGCCAGTGCATCCTGCAGGCGTACAGAGAGGCCCGAGGAACACAGACACCATGGCATTTTTCTCCCCAGAGCACTCATGAAACTACATCTACCAGTCTGGGCCTGTCTGGGGAATGCTGATCTCCAGAAAACATTTGTAAGCACAAAGAAAACAAGCAGCCGTTCAGCACTCTGCCCTCTTGGTGGCAAAGCCCAGCGGGGCCCTCACAGTGAGCTTCATAGCCAGGATTTTGCCCTATATCGCATCCCTTCTCCAGCGAGAAGGGCTCTCCATCCCCTGCCACAGCAGCACCGATCCTGACCGTCCCCATCAAGATCTGGAAACACTTGCTCACATGCAAGTCCTGTTCCCCGTTCTCATTCCTCTCCACCCAACAGAAACTACCTGGACCTGTAATTATTAACCTATGCCAAGAGACTTACCAGCTTCTGTGCTACGATGTTATAGTGACTGAAGGACTGGAGCAGGGCCACAAAGCAAACCTTACAGCCAGCTGGGTGAGAAGACAAAAAGACACGTTACCATTTTGGTTTTTTTCAAGCTGCCATTATCAAAGCACATCAATCATAGCAGCCAGGGTCCAAATCTGTCTGGAAAGGTCTTAAAGTGAGACAGGTTTGGGCAGCCCCTCACTTGCTCATGGCTGGGCTTTCCATTTTCACCTTTGTACAGGATTTTCGCATGAGGGAAAATGTTAGCCAGATTAAAAAGAAAGAGAACAGACAAGAAAAAGATGACATAAAAAAAGTAGGAGGCCCCCTTTTTGTCTCATGCCATCCTGCCCTGGGATCTTGTGGCACTGTTTGCTGATATTACTGCAAAGAGGCCAATGGCCAACCATGACACAAACTACTGAAATGAAAAAATCCCTGTTTTGGCTCTCACAGGGCAAGTGACCTTGACTGGAAAAACACACAGAACAAGCAATTTTGACAAAGACACCTCACTAAAACATGATTTTGGAAAACCTGACACGTGAGAGTCTGGCCTTATGGTTTGGGTATGAACCAAATCAGTATTTGTTTCTCCCTGCCAGAGAGCGGGACATGGATTTCAAGTGGAACAAGTCCGGGGTCCCAGATGAGCCTTCACTGACCCCTCGGGAGCTCCCAAAAGTTTTGAGCACCAAACAGGTACTCGGACAACACGGTGGTGCTACAGACCCAGAGTAACCGTCACCCTGGAGTGGAAATGAGAGGGTGACAGCAAGCACACGTGCCTTGAGACACAAGAATAATCCCCAAGTGCTGCGCACCCACAGGGATGGTGAGACCTCTCCCAGACAGACGAGCAGCTCCGTGCAGCAACTCCCAGGACAGTGCTGCAGGTCAGCACGTCAGCAGAGCTGTGGGGGGATGCAGGCAGACCCAGAGGCAGTGCCTCAGCAGGGCTGTCCCTTTGAACCATTGACACTGTTAATAATCTGCTTTCCACGGGCTTTCCTGCAGGTTCACTCTGTTCCATTAATCATAGAATCCTGGAATGGTTTGGGTTGGGAAGGACCTTAAAGACCATCCAGTCCCACCCCGCTGCCATGGGCACAGGGACACCTTCCACTAGCCCAGGTTGCCCAAAGCCCCGTCCAACCTGGCCTTGAACCCTTCCAGGGAGGGGGCAGCCACAGCTGCTCTGGGCAACCTGTGCCAGGGCCTCACCACCCTCACAGGGAAGAATTTCTTCCTCACATCTAATCTAAATCTCCCCTCTGTCAGTTTAAAAACCGTTACCCCTCATCCCATCCCTACACCCCCTGATCAAGAGTCCCTCCCCACCTTTCCTGTAGCCCCTTGCAGTCCTGGGAGGCCGCTCTAAGGTCTCCCCAGAGCCTTCTCTTCTCCAGCTGAACCCCCCAACTCTCTCAGCCTGTCTTCACCAGGGGGGTGCTCCAGCTCCCCGAGCATCTTCATGGCCTCCTCTGGCCCCGCTCGAGCAGGTCCGTGTCCTTCTGCTGTTGGTGCCCCCAGAGCTGGACCCAGCACTGCAGAGGGGTCTCACAGAGTGGAGCAGAGGGGGAGAATCCCCCCCCTCACCCTGCTGCCTACACTGCTCTGGGTGCAGCCCAGCACATGGGTGGCTTTCTGGGCTGCAAGCACACGTTGCCAGCTCATGGCCAGCTTTTCATCCACCAGTAACTGCAAGTCCCTCTCCACAGGGCTGCTCTCAATCGACTCATCACCCAGCCTGTATTTGTGCTTAAGTAAAACAATTTCTAAAAATGGGGTAAAGCCATAGCTGAGGAAGTGGCAGTTATGGGGGGCAGAATGCACTCAGCCCCACCACCTGCACAGCACTCGGAGCTAAGCTTCAAGTCTGATAGGTACCAGATTGGCTGGGCTGGCTGCTTTGCCAGCAGAAAACTGGAGGAGTCCATGAGTCCAGCGCCCGCTCCTCAGGGGCTGGTTGGTTACTCACAGGTGAAACAGTTAGCAGAAAAGCAATTAGGCAACTTGCCAGGCTCTTTGTTTCTCTACTCACTACCTGCCAGTTGTTCCTGATATTTTTAATCTCATTACAAAACACCTAGCTAGTGAAGAAATTACAATCAACCCCTCACTCTCAGATGCCCATGTGATTTATAATGTTCACCACACTAATGACAAAACACGGTGCACAGACATTACGGGATGTGCCTAAGGAGACAGAGCAAGTACCAAGAACAAGTCAGGACTGGGATCCATAAATCCTGACCCCAAAGCTTTGTGCTAATCCGAGGATGCCTCACGCTTTGCAAAACCAGCCTCTGCTCACATAGAAACACTTTACACTGAAGGAACCTCCAAGGATCAGGCAAAGGCAAACCCTTGCCTTGGAGAGTTCTGCTGCTGACATACCTCTGAGGTAGAAGGAGAGAAAATGGTGCACCAGGAAGCTGCCATCTGTCCTGGTGTCTCGCAGGAGTGTGAATTTACCCTGGAAAACAAGAAGCAAAATAACTTAACAGAGGAAGATGAGGGCACAAAGTGCTTCCAGTTCTATCTTGGTCAACAAGATGTCTGCTCAGGCTAGAGGAAATTCTGCAGGTATTAGTCAGAGAAAGAAGTGGACAAGCAGCGCTCCAACCACATGTCCATTTACAAAGGGATGGCAGCGCTTCCTCTGGACAGAGTCCACAGGGCGGCATCAGAAGATGCGGAATTCCCTGCTTTTTGCAAGACATGCCCACCAGCTAAAAGCCCTTGTGCTAGTCTGAGACCCCAGCTGGACCCCTGATACAGAGAAATGACCACTTTCCTTGCAAATTATTTACTTATAGCAACATATGATGATTTCTGAACGTTGCCTAAGAATCCCGCTTGCCCAGGCTGTTGTGTGGATTCAGTGTAGCTTACCCAGATAGTTTGAGGATTGGCTATGGTAAGAAAGAAGCAGGTAGCCCTGGGGTATGAATTACAAGGATAACTCACTGTTAGCAGGCTCAAAGCCCTCAATGGGCACTTAGGCAAACTTTAACTTGAACAAAAGGACTCAGAGATGTTATCTAGGGAGGATGATCTCGCCGATTTTGGAAGAAGACACCTGGACTTTGCTTCACAGCGCATGCCCTGGAAAGAGCGGACACCGTGAGGAAGACCACCAAAGACCCTCACCCTATTTCTACTACGCATGCTCAGACTATGCAAATGAGCGCCAAGAAATAATTATAATAATCACACCTATTCCCCAAACTAATTGTAATAACCCGGCCTTTCCTAATGAATATGTATGCTTTGGTGTAATAAATATTTGGCTACTTGCCAGAGACGGTGTGCAAGCTTTGTGGAGAAATCCCCTTGCACCCCAGCCGGAATAAACATACCTGCTTTACAAGTTTATCCGAGTTGTAGAGTTTGTTTCCGCGCGTCACCCCCACGCTCTGCGCCCACCAAGAGCCACCTCCTCACACCCCGGCTGCTGCAGAGGACACCAACGAGCAGCACTGCGCCTTCCAGTGCCGGCACAGCCAGAGCATACACCTATTTCTGCCCCTGGAGCTGGGCACCGTTGTCATGGGTGGCTTGTGAGCAATCTCAACCTCCCAGCTTCATCCCCCTCTTCTCCAACTCACAGTCATCTTCTTTCTACTCCAAGTGGCACAGATGGCAGGGGGACAACAGCCACCCACTCTGTTCCTCGACTACTCTCCCACTGCCATGGCCATCATCGCCTGTGCGCTTAAAATGGCAGCCCCGCTACAGTTGCTGCTTGTGCTGCCCCCAAACAGCCCTCCCCATCCCCTGTTCTAGGCTTACCTCAAACACGCCACGTTCTGAGCACAAAACCTTATCATCAGAATCTGTGTACTGGAGCACAGCTCTCTGCACAAAGTATACACCTTGTTTTGATCACGTAGGAAATTAATTCCGTTCATCAGTACGTGCTTGTTACCAGTACCAGTCTCATCAAGGCATTTGTTTCCATTAAAACCTTAGTCAAGATGTTTCTTTAATCAATACAAATCATAGAAGGGCTGCTTTTAATCACAAAGAACTTATCAATGCCTTTTTTTTTTTTTTTCCCCAATCTATTAGAAGAAAAGAAAAAGCCTTTTGGAGCAACAAGCAATCTACCCATAGGCAATTCACAAGCCATCTATCAGAGACAGCTCCCCAGTGCCTAAAACGGGTTATAAAGCGGTGCTAATGGAACAGCAAATATTGAACACGTCTGCAGGGAATGCAAAGCAGAAGACAGGGTAGAGAAGCGTGCTCTGCCTCAGCCAGAGAGAGCTCTTTCCCACCCAAAAAAAAAAAAGGTTATGCCTCTGTGGCTATTACAACAACAGGAGGCACCACCCCGGTGAGCATCTCGCTGAGGCGTATCCTCCATGGCTAAGCCTGGAGGAGTCTTTGGGTTCAAACAGTACAAACTCAAACATTCTGCGGTTTATCTTCTCCATGACTCCATCCCCTTCAACTCCCCTCTTCCCCGCAACAGCCCCCTGCAACAGCAGGCTGAATGCCACTCCGAGCGCCCTCCCTCGCCTGCTAGCTCTCGAAAGGCTCTCTCCTTTTCTCCCACATACGCTGCGCAGCACACAGCAGGATGTTATCATTCAGAGCATACAGTATTTCGCTTTGTCAAACCTTCCAGTTATCAACCTTTAAATCCTGCCAACCCTCACTTCACTGTCACACTGCAGCTGCTTAGGCAGCACTCAAAACTCTTCATTTCTGATGCTTGGGTGCCCAGCTAGCCAGGGGTGGAAATGTCCAACCGTGCATCTCCAGAGGCAGCAGAGGAAGGCAGGCAGGCAGGCAGGCAGGCAGGCAGGAAGGCAGGAAGGCAGGAAGGAAGGCAGGAAGGCAGGCAGGAAGGCAGGCAGGCAGGCAGGCAGGAAGGCAGGCAGGCAGGCAGGAAGGCAGGAAGGCAGGCAGGCAGGAAGGCAGGCAGGCAGGCAGGCAGGCAGGCAGGAAGGCAGGCAGGAAGGCAGGCAGGAAGGCAGGCAGGAAGGCAGGCAGGAAGGCAGACAGGAAGGCAGACAGGCAGGAAGGCAGGCAGGAAGGCAGGCAGGCAGGAAGGCAGGCAGGCAGGCAGGCAGGAAGGCAGGAAGGCAGGAAGGCAGGAAGGCAGGAAGGCAGGAAGGCAGGCAGGAAGGCAGGAAGGCAGGAAGGCAGGAAGGCAGGAAGGCAGGAAGGCAGGCAGGAAGGAAGGCAGACAGGAAGGCAGACAGGAAGGCAGGCAGGAAGGCAGGCAGGAAGGCAGGCAGGAAGGCAGGCAGGAAGGCAGGCAGGCAGGAAGGCAGGCAGGAAGGCAGGAAGGCAGGCAGGCAGGAAGGCAGGAAGGCAGGAAGGCAGGAAGGCAGGAAGGAAGGCAGGCAGGAAGGCAGGAAGGCAGGCAGGAAGGAAGGCAGGAAGGAAGGCACAGGTAGAAAGGCAGGCAGGTAGGCAGGCAGGAAGGCAACAACTCTGGGAAACTCCAGCATCTTGCTTGTGGTCACAGAACTGCCCCAAAGCCTTTACCAACTCCCGAGCACAGAACACAAATACAGGAACTGGGGTTCTCCCAGTCGTGTTGACACAAGGAGGAAGGCATGCCAAGCCAGCAGGAATCTGCGAGGCTTCCCAAGGCCTGCAAACCCCTGTGGTCACGCTGTCTCCATGCAGGTCCACGCGCCTCTTGCACCCATCCCCACAGATGGCATATACCAAATTGTTTAGCGGTTGGCTGGAAGAAACCAGGTCCCTGGGGGACCTGAGAGCAGGCAGCTTCCCCTTGCTGCCAGGTGAGAGGAATTCTGAGGAGGAGCAGGTATGTCCTGGCCCCACCACCACCTTGTTTGCCACTGTGCAGAAACCCCGTGGCCCTCGATTTGCCACCACAGATGCGCAGTCTGATTCTGTTCCCCCTTCTGCACATCCTTCTCAAGCCCAGAGAGGTGCTGCTGGGGACGAAGCACTTCCAAAGGCAAGGCCTTCTTGTAGCACCTTCTCCACCCTTCTGCCCCAGCCCTCTCCCTCCACACTCTGCTTTCACACTCTTTCCACCTGCAGGCTACACAGCAGAAGCTGCAGCTACTTGTTAGAAACTGCCAAAATCCCTTGGCAGGGCAGCAGCGGGTGTCACAAGCACTCAGCAGTGACATGTCAGATACACCCACACAGGCGGCAGCTTCATCCACCTACCAGCCCTGCAGTGAAGGCATTTGTCAGCACTTTGAAAATGGCACAAACCAACCGTGGAGATGCAGAAACCGGGATGGCAGAGACGTGAAGAAGTGATTTGCGAAGGGCTGATGCTTTTTTAAGCACAGCAGGACACCAATTTCCAGCCAGCCACGGCCAGATATCTCAGCACACCCCACAGAACACATCTCCCCAGGGGGAGAGCCCAGACCCAGACGGCACTGCTCTGTGCAGCAATCGGTGACACTGAATGGTGTAGAGAGCAACTTGCAAAACAAGACTACTCATGATTTACCACCAGCTTAGTCCATACCACAGTGTATGAATTCAATCTTCCAACTCTGGCACCCGGGAACACCACTTGCTCTGCAGCCAGCCATAATCTGGTGTTACACGACTGCCAGACAACGCGACAAAAAGGAACCTGGAGCATGCAGTGGGAAGTCCCAGTCCCTGGCTGATGGGAGAGGAAGAGCCGACACAAATCTGAGGCAATTCCTCAGACAGAGGAGCCTTTGGTTCACTTCCTCTGACAGGTCCTGCCTGGGCTGCCAAGTCAAAACGCAGGATCTTCAGGCCAAATCTTCTGGTTTTGCTCTCCAGAATCTCCTATTTGCATCTTGCCTCTGAAACCCGGCTTGCAGGTGTCAGCATCCCCCACTCATCCCACAGCTCCACCACCAAACCCACCTTAGAGCCCAGGCTCCGCTCTGCCAACAAACTCCAAGGGCTCTTCGTTTAGCGTTTCACACGGGTTAAAAACCCAATTGTCAACCCACAGGGACTTGGGAATCCACACAGCAGTGTTGGTCTATCCTTCACAGAGAGTGACACCACTACCACCGAGCCTTAGCCAGCCTTAGCCAACAACCTCTACCAGGTTTGCTTCGAGCCTCAAGGACCTGTTCTCTACCCAGCAGTGCTCTCCCAGCTTTTCTCCAGCATTTCTTTCCCAGCAGACCAGCCCTGCCCTGCTCTGGGCAGGCTGACAAGGAATTACCTCCCCGGCATTTTCCAGCCCAGGGACAAAGCTGCCCTACTCACATCATAAGCTCTACAAGAAGGGGGAAACTCAGGATTTACAAAATAAATTATCATCCCCAACCTGCTTTTATTATCTAAGCTAGTATCCATCAGGAAAAACATAATGTGTAACACACGCATATTTTATTAACTTTTTACCTGAACCACTTCACAGCTCTTTTACAAGGCGAGGGTGTTTAGTTAGTGCGTGATTTCATTAGCCCAAGAACTGCATGGATGAACTCAATCAATTTAGTGGCCCAAAGGACGAGAAACCTCTGGAAACCACCACAGGGCCCGGAGGAGGAGCGCTGAGTAGCGAGCTTCACCCCCGGTTTTGCTGTTCTTCACATCACGACAGCGATCACCAAGGGCTGCAGCGCCAGGGCCCGTCCCCTCCGTAGCGGCGGATACCGGAGCCACGGCGGGGAGCCAGGGCCGGGCGAAGAGCAGGGTAGGGCAGGGCCGTGAGGCGCGGCGGGAGAGGCCGAGGCCGCGGCCGCCGCCATAGCGCGCTCCCGCCGCCGGCCGGGGCCCCGCCCCTCCCAGCATGCACCGCGCGGCTCCCGGCGGGCAGCGCTGCCCGGGCGGCAGCTCCCAGCAGGCCCCGCGCGGGCCCTCACGGCCGCGGCGTCCCCGCGCCCCCCTCCCTCCTTCCTTCCCTCCCTCCTTCCCTCCCTCTTACCGTCCCCGGCCGCTGCGGGGAGGCGTCCAGCAGCTCGTTCAGCTCCGCGAACATGGCGGGCGGCCGCGGAGGGGACCCGGAGGCTTCCGGGCGAGGTGACGGGAGGGGGCGAAGCGGTGCGGCCCCCGCGCATGCGCGGAGCGGAGCCGGACGGCGCCGCCTGCTGGAGGGGCGGCAGCTGGGGGGTGTCGCCGTGGCCCGCCCTTCCCCCGCCCCCCGCACTCTCCCTCAGGCATCTTGGGGCGGGGGGTGGTGAGCAGCGTCGCTGGGCACCCTCACCCTGGTGCCCATCCTGCCCTCCTGTGCCAGCGGGCTTTGGCTGGGCCGCCCCCAGCCTCACCCGGTGTTTTGCGTTCGTCCTGCTGCAGGACTTGGCCTTTCCCATGGTTGAGCTGCATAAGGATCCTCTCAGCCCACCTCTCCAGCCTGCCAGGCCCCCCAGCATCCATCCTGATCGTTAATGAAACGATCATTGGGGGCGTTGATTGGCAGCCGGCTGAACAGGAGCCAGCAGTGTGCCCAGGGGGCCAAGAAGGCCAATGGCATCCTGGCTTGTATCAGCACTAGCGTGGCCAGCAGGGACAGGGAAGGGATCTCACCCCTGTACTCGGCACTGGTGAGGCCACACCTCGATGAGTGGGTTCAGTTTTGGGCCCCTCACTCCAAAAAGGCCATTGAATGACTCGAGCGTGTCCAGAGAAGGGCAACGGAGCTGGTGCAGGGTCTGGAGCACAGGTCTGATGGGGAGCGGCTGAGGGAACTGGAGGGGTTGAGTCTGGAGAAGAGGAGGCTGAGGGGAGACCTCATGGCCCTCTCCAACTCCCTGAAAGGAGGGTGCAGAGAGGGGGGATGAGTCTCTTGAGCCAAGGAACCAGCGCCAGGCCAAGAGGGAATGGCCTCAAGCTGCGCCAGGGCAGGGTCAGACTGGCTCTTAGGAAGGATTTCTTTGCAGAAGGGGTTGTTGGGCGTTGGAATGGGCTGCCCAGGGCAGGGGGGGAGTCCCCATCCCTGGAGGGGTTGAAGAGTCGGGTTGACCCAGCGCTGAGGGATCTGGTGGAGTTGGGAACGGTCAGGGTGAGGTTCATGGTTGGGCTGGAGGAGCTTCAAGGTCCTTTCCAACCCAGATGATTCTGTGATTCTGTGAAAGTGCTAAATGGGACTGCATTCCAGTACCAACCACCAGTGACTGGCCTCCAACTGGACTTGGCACTGGTCACCGCCCTGATCTCTGGCCCAAAGGTGCCCCCCTACACCCCTTTGTGACTGCAGGCCCCTGGGTTTCTATGGCAGACATAATACACCTTGGGACAGTGGGATATGTGGGAGGGGTTTATTACTGCCTTACCATTTCCTATTGCATTAGTAGCACGTTTGAGTGCTGCTGAACATTAATTTGGCACTCAGAGAATGAGCCACAGCAGTTCCCAGCTAGCAGCTGAGTAGTAACAGCAAATCTACAGCCTATAAACACGAAAATCCACATTATTTAGTGTTATTTTTGCCCGTGTGCCTGAATTTGCATTTTTTGGCACTGAATTCACCTTTCCATTTCATTGCCCCATCTAAGCTTTTTTAACCTTCAATTTTCAAAATGCAGATGAGGATTTCCTGGCTGAGTGGAGACATGCCGGAGCCCTGGATGTGCCAGGGGGCCTGGAGAGAAGATGCACCCGCCTTGCACTGTCTCCTCTGCTGTGAGCATTAGGGGGCATCAAATGATGCTAATAAATGGCAAACACCGAGCAAAAGAGAGGAGACGTCTGCGTAGTTTAGTGTGGGGCTCTTCAGAACCACAAATTACCACTACTGAAGGTTTACGTGCATTTAGGCGTGTGAATCAATGGGAGAAGGGGACAAGTCTGTGGAAGAGAGATCTCCTGACAGCCACCACCGTCTTGGGAAGTCCCCGAGCTGTGAGTTACTGGGGCCTGGGACAAGAGCTGTGGGAGCACAAGCAGAGCTGGCCTTGGCCTCAGTCTTCCCTCACCTTCTGGTTAGGGCGACGGTGGTAGAAAAGCTGTATGGATATTTGGTTGAGCCATTGCAGCTGTTCTCTCTTTATTTCCTGTGTTCGTATGTATATGATCTGTAAAATTTATCAGCCCGTCCTCCATCCCTTCTTCAGGGTGTTTAGGAATACGCTGGATAAACCAGGTCCCAGCCCGGACCCTGAGATATCCCGTCTGTAATCTCTCCTGGTTGCCGAAACCGATCATTTGTGTCAGCTCTTTGCTTCCTGTCTTTTAACCAGTTATTTAGCTGTGAAAGGACTTCCTCTCCTACCCTTTGATGGCTTCATTTCTGTAAAAGCTTTAGCTGAAAGCTTCTTTAAAAGTCCAAATCGCCTTGCTTTTGTTTTCCTACCCTTTCACAGAGCTGGGAACCTGGGTCTGGTCTTAGGGAGTCCAGTAACCAGCTAAGTCCCTGCTCTGTGTTGGTGCAGCCAGAGCCTTAATTCCTTCGCTGCTCTTTGAAATAGTCTGGCTCCTGGCCTCCTAGTTCACATGGTTTGTCTGCAGAGCCCCATTCTGCAGTGCAGACGACAGCCAAGGGAGTTCATGGACAGAGAAGAGCCGGGAGATGCTCCTACCTGGGAGCTCTCTATAGGGCTGCATTTGTATGCTAGCGAATATGCCATTTTCAGACCATCTTTTGTCTGCGCTGTCACATTTCTCTCTCTGTCGCACTTTTCTTCCAGCTCCTTCAGGAGCTGCGGAGCCCTAAATGCCTTGTAAATGAAATGTAAAATCCTCTCTTTTTCTCTCTGCAGTGGGAAGGGGACCAAAACTGCATGCAAAGTACAGCTGCATCTCTCAAAACACCTCTTGTCCTTCTTAATATATTCCTTCTCACATTTCATGACTTGTTATCGCGCGAAGGCAGTGAGAATTTTGCTGCTAAAACTGTTGCCCCTTCCCTCCCATCTGCTTCATGCTTATTTGCAGTATTTACAATGCAGCAAACCTTGTAAGTATTGCATAGTGGAGCCATATGGCATCCATAGGTAACAATGCTGCTTACAATTAAGCTCCTCTGGTATGTCAGACCAGTGGGTAAAAAGCAATTCGTGACCGAAAGTAGGAAAAAACCAACTGAACAAATCAAAACAATTAATCTTGCGGTGTTTGAGGTAATTCCCAAGCTCACGGCAGGGAAGGTTAACTAAAGCACCGGGCTTCTTGATGTGAGTGCATGGAAAACAGTTTTTAGGGAGAAGGCACTTTGATTTACCTCCTTTGATTATCCATTTCTGGCACCCGAGGTGCCTGCGTTACTTATTGCCGGGCTACCCGGGATATTCCCGTCCCTTTGGATTTTAATGCACAAATCAAATGATACCACAGCAAAAGGAGCGTACCGAAGTGGGAGGGTTTTCTTGCCTTCAGATAACTCCGTTGTTGCTAATAGAATGCTAAATGCTTTAGTAATGCCTTGAGTCATAAAAGATCATTAGCGCTTGGAGGCCAGAGAAGGTTAATAAGAGAGCAGATGTTGGGCTGAGTCAATGGCCGGCTAAGAAAAGAAATGGGCAAGTTGTCCCTTTAACTCAGCTTGTGTTTGGGGGATAAATTCAGCCCGCTCAATGCTCGGGCCTTGACATGGCAAAAAGCAGCTGGAAGGAATAATGGATGAGCTGAACCAGGTGCCGAATTTCTCTGAAGAAATGCAAGAGCCAGACTTTGACAAGAATTTCTAAGCCAGCGGGTCCCTCCCTGTGACAGCCAGTGGAAAGAGGGAGCGCAGTGTGAGAGGCAGGGCTGTTCTCTGGGGGCGGCTGCTGCCTGCTCCTGCCATTGTCGCTGTTACTCAGACGTGTCACCCTGCCGTAACCTCGGGCCTCACCCCTCTGCCATTATCAGCACTCTTTTCTACACGAAAACTTGGGGAAAACTGGTTTCTTTTGGGCACGTTAGCAACGCGGACACCTGACTTTTTTTCCCGCTTGTCTACGCTTTGCAAATGAGCAGCAAACACCAGAGCTGGTTATGGTTAGTTCCTAAGTTCAAACATCGCTGCCTACGGTTGTGTTTGGACCCACCCTTCCCACTTTTGGCAGCTAGCAGATCGAAGGGGGGGTTAGTTATTACCCTGGCTGGCACGGCACCTCGCTGTCTTCCTCGGGGACTGGCTCAGAAATGGGGAGGGTAAAATAGCCAAGTAGCACCCAGGGAGTGGAAAGCGAACGTTGTTGGCTTCCACATTCCTGTCTCCTTTAGCTTGGCAGTGGTTGGGAAAATTGCTGCTGATGAAACAGAATCCCACAGGTATTTACAAAGCCTCTAGTCTGTGATTCCCTGAGGCTGCAGATCATAAAATTATAAAATAGCTCGGGTTGGGCTGTAAGGACAAAGCTCCAGAGAGGAGACGGGGAAAATAAATACAAATTTAGATGCCTGGGGATGCGGTAAAACAGCCGGGACACCTGAGCTGCCTTTATAAGACACCCACAAAAGAAAAATGCAGAACAGCATCAGTGTGTATGTCTCCCTCTTTTACCTTCTCCTTACCCTGGCTGCATGAAGCTGGGGAGCCAGATAGACAGCGCAGGGTGGGGTTAGTCTCACACCTGGGTATTAGTTGTCCTGGAAGATTTTATGAGGAACTGATACGACTGGGACAGGAGAAGTACAAGGTAAATAGAGAAGAAAGACAGGAGGGACAATGATTTTTATTCTTTCCCTTTTCAAATATTACTTTTTACCTATTTGTATACATATATACATGTATATCCCCCTGTGTATATAGCAGCTATTAAAAATGTAGAAGAAAATGCTTAAGAATTACAATTCTGTCAGCCCCCAGTGAGGAGAAGATGAAGCTCATAACCTGTTTTGCAGAGGCAACGGCTCTGGCAGGGGAACAGAAGAGCAGGCCTGACATTTCTGATGAGAAAAAAGCAGAAGCATCACAGGATCACTGAGCACAAGACTGGAGGGACCTGGAGAGGACGTGTAGATAGAGCAACACCTGCCGCCAGGCAAAATCAGCTCAACTTAAACCTTTCTTGACAGATGTTTGTCCAACCTGTTCTTGGAAGCCCTCAGCGGTGACTCTGCACCCTCTCTTGGCATTTCTTTCTGGCACCTCATTATCCCCACTTTAGACACTTGCTGCTAACGTGGAACCTAAGTATCCTTTGCTACATTTAACCATGGTTTGTTTGCTGATTGCCCATGGCCACGAAAAATAATTTACTGCATTCATAAAGCAAGGAAAAGAAAAAAAAAAAAGGGGTTTTGATTCAATTTTCAGGTCACCTTCAAAATTCACTTTTCCATTTTGAAGCAAAATGCCTGCTGGCTCTCCACGAGGGGTCTCCAGGCCTTTTCCAGCAGAGATTGAAAAATCCAGAGCCTGAAAAATCCCTGGGAAACGTGCTAAAACCAGCGGGGATCCGGCAGCAAAGTCATCTCAGCGGGGAACTGCCGAGATCCTGAGGAGGGCTGCGAGCAAAATGGGATCAAAGCAGGCAGAGAAAACGCTGTTCTTCTCCTCTCCCAGCTGCAGGTGTTTGGCTCTAAAGACACCACTCCCTGCCAGATTCTCTGCCCTTCCCATCCGCTGTCATCCCCTCAGCCTTCACGCTTGTCACCCTTTTCTGACTCTGTTCCTCATTTTGCCCCATCCTGCTTTTCTTCTTGCCTCTCTGACCACCCCTTCTGCAGCACTTCCTTCTCATCCTCCCAACTTTTGCTCACAGAGCTCTCCCACAGCTCCTTTTCTCCTGCTGTCTCCTATTTCTGCCACTCTCACGTACCACGTACTCTCAGCAGCCTGAGGACGATACAGAAAACTTGAGACCCACTTCTCCGCTCCACATCTGTACCCCTGGTCTGGGTCACCACGAGAAGCTAGAGCTCTAAAACTGCGCGAGAATCTCCTCATCTTCTCCCAAATCCTTCCTGAAATCTCCTTTTCCAACGTCTGCACAAAACCCCAGCAAGTTTGGCTTGTCTTGTGCTAAACCCCACTGTCTGCCGTGCCAGCCAGTATTGTCTCACTGTTTCTTTGTGCTCTTCTACCCAACAGATTGTCTCCATCTGCTGTCTCTTGCCTTGCAGTTAAATTCTGAGCTCTGTGAAGCAACTCTTATATTCATGCAGCGTTTTTGTCACACCTAGCAAAAGGAGATCCTCATTCAAGACTGAGACTCCTAGGTGCTTCTGCAAAATGAATTCTAACTCATTTAATAAATGCAAATTGTATATGTAGTTCTGAGCAATACTCCTGAATCGAGCAATATTGGGAATGAAAGAAGCAAAAAGTCGGGCATAAAGTGTCTAGCTGCTAGAGAAGCCAGACTAGCTTACCCTTCAGCCCCACCTCTGTCCTTGCGAAGAAGTGGTGTGCTGGAAAACACAACATTGTAGAAAACAGAGCTGAGAGGACCCAGGGGATCAGCAATCCCACAGCCTCACCGTAAGGGAGAGTCAGCAATTCTTGTCACCCTGAGATGCATCGAACCTGCTTTGATGACCTCTTCAAGGAGAGCTGTCCACCCTCCCCACGCAGTCTGTCCTTGTGATACTTTCTCCTTACGGTTAGGAAATATATCCTAAAGTCTTGCTGAACTGTCTCTTCTGGCAACTGAAGTTCGTCATTTGAAGTTCACCTTTCTTGGGTGGTTCTTCTGACATGCCACTATAGACCCTGGTTATTCCCAGCCTTTTTGAAGAAGCCCTTTACACCCTTTGAGGCTGTTCCCCTGTCTCCCTTGGGCTTCTGTTCTCCACATTGCCCACCCCACCACGCAGAGACTGTCTTTTCTGCATCAGTCATCTTTCTTGATGCTTCCCCTGAACCTTCTCCCATGGTCTGCATCTTTCCTCAAGTGGCATGCCCCAGACTGGACCCAGTCTTGTAAAACCTTATCCAACCCTTGTGCCACCTAATAGATCTGAGGTGGCTTTAACTGGTTTTCTAATTACCACAGGATGAAGTTCGGAAAATGTCTAGCCAATCTGTGTACGCTATTTAGTATTCTCATTTATTGCAGTTAACACTCTCTCGGTGGAGAGCACATTATCTTATTTATTGTGGTAGGCATCTGCTCGCAGCTGACATTTTTAAAGACTGTTTTTTAACAAAAAAACTACAGTGAAACCCTTGAATTCTCAGCCTCCTTTGTCAGCAGCCTTCCTTCTTCACTGGGTCCAGACCAACACTCCCTTGCTCGTTCTCCTCCTGCTGATGTAGTCTTTTCTTCTTCCTCTTAATGATGCTCACTATTTCCATCTCAATTTGTGCCTTGGCCTTTCTGATGTTTCCCCACATGCTTATGCCACTCTTACAACTGTCCTTAGTAATTTGACCTAGTTCCCACTTTCTGTAAACTTTTCTTCTTGAGCCTGAGGTCAGCGAAGAGCTTGCGACCTAGCCAAGCTGGTTCCTACTACATTTCCTATTGGGATGGCTTGTCTGGGTGGTGTTTGCATCATTTCTTTGAAGAACTGCCCGTTTCCTTAACTTCTTTCACCTTTAAACGTGCCTCCCATGAGAGCTCACTTACCAGTTCTTAAAGTGTCTCGGGGTCCTTTGTCTTTATTTCCCTTTTCTTCCGCATCCCTTCGTGAAGGTTGTGAGCTTGGTCACTCCACGCTCAGTCTCGGCCAACTTGCCTCCTGCCTTTACGTTTCAAATCAGTCTCCGGTGGCTGATGGCCATCGCTGCCTGCAAATGTGCTGGGCTGCCTGTGCCCTGCTCTCTTCCTCTCCCAGCAGAACCAGTTAACCCAACCCATGCGCTGGCCGGCAGGGCACGCGGCAGTGACAAACAGGGGCTGCGTGGTTAAAGCCGTCCCCAGAGCTTCACTTGCATCAGCGAACACATGCCCAGCTGTTCTTTCCCACACTGAGCATTTTGCAGTTTATGAAGCTAAGAGGATTTTGCTTTTCTCTTCTTTAAATCCAACGCAGAGTCAGTTTAATACTGGATTCGCTCCCTGTTACAGTGAGACTAACGGAGTAATTGGTATTTCCCATCGCTAAATACTGAGATCCCGATGCTTTCTGGCCACGCAAACACCAGTTAAGGGCTCCTACAAGCCAGGGGGCAGCCCGGCAATGGTGGGAAGACCTGGATTCAGCAGAGATGCTCCCACAAGCTCTCCACACTGTCCTACAGGACATGTCTTCTCCCAAATGTGCCTTTGGGTCACCGGGAAGCATCCTGAGCTCCCTGTGCAGCAGTCCTGCGTGGGGGGCTGGTAGAGAAGCTCCCAGAGATGGTCCAGGTGTGTCAGGAGGGTTTGGGAGTGGTGCCTCAAGCCTGAACCTCCTTTCCCTGGGTCCTGGGGGCAAGGGTGGGATTCGTCTGACCACCGGTAGATGTGCACAACCAGAGCACATCTGGGCTATAGCTGTAGTCAAAGGGAGCCAGACCCTACCGTGGTGGGTCAGAGAAGCACCCACCGAGGGGAACAGAGATGGCCAGCCTCATCTTCCAAATGTTTCTCAAAGGCAAGGGAGGCTGCCGGGGCTGTGGGGCCAGCTCTCAGGCACGGAAATGGCATCAGGGGTGTCTAAAATGGCACGCAGGGGGAAGACACAGCATTGCCACACCGGCACGGTCCAGTGAGGCAGCAGGATGTGGGTTTGAGTGGGGGTGGGAGCATCCAGGGCCACGTGTCGGGCAAAGGGGGTGCCTCTGCCAGCATGGTGGTGCCAGCACCCCGTGATGACGGCTACAGCTGTGCTCGGCATGTGTAAACCCAAGCCAGCAAAGAGACAGTGCTAGAGAGGACACGGGCACAGAGATCCCACCCCGTCAGCTCCAGGTATCACGCAAATCCCCAGCCTCCGCTCCCAGGGAAAGCTCCCAGCAGCTTGGGGAGGGACGGCGGGTCCGAAAGGAGCAGCGTCCCGCACCAAGGGCATTGAGCGCAGCTCAGCCGGTGAATCGGGACTCCGGCTATTTTGTTTCAGGCAGCCGGAGCTCGTCAAAAGGAAGAAAGGCTCCTTGTCTCGGGGTCGCGGCTCTAATCCTGTTATGTGTCTGCGAGAGAAAAGAGGACAACGGAGCGAGGAGGACAGACCCGGTACCGATGCCAATTCCCTTCCCTTTGCACCCTGCGTCCAGTGCCAGCCCTTGCCCAGCCACAAAGGGCCGCCTCCCCTCCCAGCAAACTAACCAAGCATTTAAATTTAATAGCTGTCCGCAGCCTCGCCGTTTCAAAGTGATTAGGCGTTTGATTAAAGCCCATGTGTTGCTTTGTTGGCTGAGAGGCAAATTCCTCCACAGGGCCCGTAAAATCAGCTCCGGTGACCCGCACGGCACACAGCAGATGCTCTTCAACGTGTCAGACGAGGTGCTGATGGGGAGCCTGCCCCCTCGGGTAACCCCGGCAGTCCCCTCCATCCCGATGCACCCACCCGTACAAACCACGCTCCTCCCTCCTCTGGTGCTCCGGCAAAGCCAGAGCAGGAGGAGAGCCCATGGGCTGCGGACAAGCCATTGCCCAGAGGGGAAAACCGAGGCACAGTGAGGGATGCTGACCCCAGAGCGAGATGGGGAACGGAGGTTGTGTCTTCACGCACCAGGTAGGTTAGTAGGGTCCGAAGCAGGGGGCACAGCAAGGAGGAGAATTATGGGGGTCAGACCAGTACCCCAGAGCTGAGGGACAGGGGGACAAATACCCTCAGCTCTCTTAACATGTGTGTTATGAACAGGAGCATCCTTAGACCTGCTTAAATCCTTGTGACCCAATTTTGCCCTGAATCCCGCTAAGTCCCCATAGCCTGTGTGGGTGAGCAGCTTCAGTCGAGAGTGCTGAGCTGAGGATGACCCCCGTCCCCTCGACTCCTCCTCGGATCCACTCCTCACCACTCTTAAATGAGGGATTAGCACTGAGGAGTTACCCCCCAGCTTTGCGGAGACGCTGCGCTTCACTGCCCACCTTGACAACATGATGGGCTCCTCTGAAAGACACAAAATGGGCGGCGGAAGGATGAGCAACTCCAGCTGCCACTTTGCCCACCTGGGAGACTCCCAAGCTGGGCACCTCCGTGTCAAGCCAGGGCTGATCCATGATGGATGGGCTGTGCCGGGATGGATGGACTCTGCCAGGATGGATGGGCTGTGCCGTGCCGGCAGCGCGGTGGAGGGGCTGTGCTATGCCAGCTTCACCTCCAAGGTGAGACCATCCATGATGAAGGGGCCGTACTGTGCCAGCTTCACCTCCAAGGTGAGACCATCCATGATGAAGGGGCCGTACTGTGCCAGCTTCACCTCCAAGGTGAGACCATCCATGATGAAGGGGCCGTACTGTGCCAGCTTCACCTCCAAGCAGAAGAAGGAGCACGGCAGGGATGGCTGCTTCCCCAAATCACCCAAAGGGTGCAGGCTGCCCCATCCCCAGGCAGATCTGCCTGCTGTTGGCCAGCAAAGCAGGGATGAGGTTTCTTTGTCTGGCCGAGAGACCACCATTATGCTGGCTGCTTCTTCCCGCGAAGGAGATTTCCTTCTCTCCCCAGGCAATGTCTGGCTGGACCCACAGTGCCGTCAGGAAGGATCCCAGCGAGGAGTGGAGAGTTTCCAGAGCTCCCTGTGCAGCCACACATTCACCGGTTGCACTCGTTCCTCGGTCACCCCATCTCACACTGTGTCTCCCTGCATCCAGCTCCACCAACTCCCTCTAAGGGCAACTGGAGATGTGGGATGGCCTCCCTCATCCCTGCGGTGCCCCTTCCCTCCTCTTCCCCACAGCCCCGCAGGCGTTTCTCACCCACAGCCCTGTGGCATTCCCCATCCCCTCCAACATCACCTTCCTTACACATGCCCATGACCATTCCTTCTCCCCTCGCTCCTTGTACGCAAGCACGGGGCCTCTCTTTCTTGTCACAGCGGTGCTCATCCTGCTCCGGCTCCCTTTCCCTCATGCCCAGTCCCAAGGGAAGCTCATGCCCAGCCTCTGCCCATGCCAGGACAGCCTGCCTTTCCACGAGCCTTTCTCGGGCATCAGCATCTCTGCTCAGCCAGGCTCCAGCTCCCCAACCCATCGCTCTTCCCCCTGGGCTTGGCCCCCACCATCTTTTATTGCTGTGTCCGTGCTGTCCCTGGTCCTTTATCCACGGTTTTACCTGTTGTGCAGCTCCACGCTGGAAAGGGAACGACAAAAACCAAAGCCCCAGTGGTGCCAGTCAGCCGCTTGCTCCACTTTGCGTGACTCCCAGGATCGTCTGCTGGCTCCTACCACCACTCCTCATTTTTTAATCTCATCGAGTGAGCTGAGAATTAATTATTTATCAGCTCACCGAAAGCATCGGGAATGTCTAAAACACGCTGAGTTGCAGCTTTAGCTCCTACCTGCCCCGGGGAGATCGCCAGCTGCATCCCTAACGCGCGGCACGCTTAATATTGTATGTTGATTAATTGCTTCATTTCCTCTCTCCCGAGGAGCTGTGAGTTTTGGCTCACCGCCACGCTCAGTCCCAGGGCAGGGTGATGGCAATCGGGGGGCTGCTGCTGATTTACACTGGCAGGAGCCGGGCCAGCATCACCAAAGCTGCTGGATGGAAACGAGGAGCTGGGGGGGGGTGTGATAACCCTGGGGTGTTTCGGCTGCAGAACCCTAAATTCCACTAACATCCTGGGCAGCTCCATCAAAAAGAGGCTGTTTGGGCAGGAGGTGGCTGGGAGCACGCTGTCGGTGATGGCTACACCCTCCCGGGCACCCACGCTTTGTGGGGGGACGCCGTGATGGGGACGGGGATGGAGAAGACCCTGTGAGCAGGGTGCAGCCCAGGCACCTCTGCTAAACATCCTGGGGTGTCCCATCTGCACCCGAGCGTGTCTGGGATGGCAGCACCCCACAGCATCCCCGCTCCGGTGGGACGTGTTGCACCCCTGGCTTGGCAAAGCTGGGGAGGGCAGGGAGGGGGGACCAGGCACCCACCACCCGCCCTGGGTGACGCTCAGATGGGACCCAGGGGAGCAGAGACCGAACCTGCTGTGTCTGTGTCGGGAGATCGCAGGCACCGGCAAGAGGCTTAACTTTAAAAAAAAAAAAAGTTTTATTTCAAGATCTTCCTTCTTTTTTTTTTTTTTGTTGTTTTTACTTGTATTTCAAAAAAAGTGGGGTAAAGTACAAAAAAAGTCAGTTGCGGAACGGCAAAGGTTTAGAAATCACAGCGCTGAACTAACCCAAGCGATAGACACGGAGCACAAACCAAACACCCCCACGACACGACGCGGCCAAAGACCATTTACAGCCTTTGGCTTTGTATTATTATTAATTAATTTTTGTTTTCCTCTGTACAAAACACACCAAAGCATGCCACGGAGCGGGGAAAAAAGAGATACCGGATGGGGAGGAGACCGGAGATTTGTACAGCAGGGGACGGGAGGGCTGGCTCCCGCTCTCGCCTCCTCCTCCTCCTCCCCTCCTCACGTCAGGTTGTTCTGCAGACAGTTGAGCTCGCCGCCGTCCTGCTCCCCTTTGCCGCCGTCGTGCTTGGGCGACGTTGAGTTGTGGATGTTAAATGGCTCCTCGTCCTTCAGGCAGGATTTCAGGGAATCCTGCAGCTTGTGGGGAGCGCTGGGGTCATCCTGCCAGGAGAGATGGGGGGGTCAGGAGATCACCGTGCCGTGGGGGACACCGTGGCAATGGGGGGGGACCCGCAGCGGGGACCGGGTGAAGGCACTGATGTCCCTGCCGGCAACCCAGCATCCCGAGCCAGGCGGGGCTGCCCAAAGCTGAATACAAACGTGTCGTAACCCCCCACCCCCCCAAGCGCGCATTTGAGCATGGGGGGAGCGTGGAGCTCACACCACGGTGGGAGAGAGTCTGCGGTGACTCACTGCCATTCCCCACCATGAGTTCCCCACCTTGGTGTGCCTCCAGCACCCAAAGCTGCTCGCCAACAGCACCCAAGAGCCGCACTGGCCACAGCAGCCATCCCACCCATCACCCCTCCATCCCCGCCCACCATCCCCTGTGTCCATCCCCCCCCCCCCCCCCCCCCCCCCCCAAATTTCTCTTCCCATTTCCAGCCCGGCTCGTCTCATCATCCCCACGACAATTAGCAACTCCCCGAGCGGCGCTTGGCAGGAGGCCCGAGGGGTTGGATTTATTGCGGTTCGTTAGCGTACAGCTGGCCCCGCCGTGCCGCTGGCCAGATCCGCAGCGGCAAAGCTGTGGATGCCTCTTCCCAACGTCCCCCCACGGCTGCCCGGAGCATCCTCCCGTGGGGATGGGCTGCACCCCGAATTTCTCCCGCATCCGTGGGGAGCATGGCCCACCCAGCACGGGGGCCAAGCTCTGGCTGTGTTGGGTAACGTCCATGCCGGCATCGCTGTTGGTGCTGGCAGGGCAGGATGAGCCCTGGCGTGGGGGCTGTGAGGGTGGGATGGGCCATGGCGGTGAGGCATCCACTGGCATCGTAGCGGTTATGGTGGTCCCGGTGCCGCACAGGAAGCAGCGGAGGGATGGAGATCCCCAAGGGCCGGTGTCACACACCTCATACGAGGATGGGAAACCTCCATCTTCTGGGCAGTGACTCTGAGAGCAGCCCCCGGCCAGGCCGGGGCTTGTGCCATCGGCGCCACGGCAAACCCCGCAGGATGGGCACCGCTGCCGGGGCACCGAGCTCATTGCCCAGCGGAGGGGCTGCACCACATGTCCCCAAAAACCCCTTTCCCGGGGGTGTTGACCCGGCTGTCCCCTCCGCATCTTCAGTGCGCTGTGTCCTGGGCACCATGTGCCGCTGTAGGACCGAGCCCTCGGCATCCCAGAGGGGACGAAGGGTGGCTCAGACCCCAGCGAGATGCCAGGGAGCGGCACCGAATTCATCCCAAGGTTCATCCTCTCCGCAGCGGGGAGCGAGATGTCGCCAGGAGCCTCCTGCCAGGGTGGCTGGGCCAAGAGCAGCAGCCACTACGGCTGCTAAAGGCAGTTGGAAACCAGGGAAAAATCAGCTCGGGGCTACAGCAAAGGCTAGAGGGACCCACGCTCCTCCTCCTCCAGCTCGCGCTCGGCAAAGCCCTTCGCTTCCCTCTGTTTCGATTCGAAAGACACGAGGTTGGAAGAGCAGCCCTGGGGGGACACGAGCGGCTGCATCTTGACCACGCCAGCAGCATCCCGGAGCGTTTCGTCCTCCAGCATCGCCTGCCGCTGCCGGCCGTCGTCCGCCGCTCCTGCCCCAGCGCCGCCACAGCCCGGGAGCATCGTCTGCCAGAACCACATCGCACCGGCTGTCCCCTCCCTGAAAATGCCGGCACAGCCGCCCCTGCCACCCGCACACGGAGCCAAAGCCACCGGGTAACTCTGGATGGTGCCACGCGGGCAGGAGGGGACGGGGCAGGAGTGACACCGACTCCCCGCCTGGCCTGGGTCCGGTTTGGGTCGTCGCGGCAGGATGCAGCATGGCAGGACCCGACAGCGAGGGGACAGAGCGGTGGCCGTGGTGGGACGGGGACAGGCGGTGCCAGGACAATGGGTAGGGGGGACAGACGAGACGTCACCGGACAGAGGGACAAGGGTAGGACAGCAAGCAGGATGGGGGGAACAGCGCCGCGAAGCCTCCTTACATTTGGGTGGGAGCCCTCGGCGATGGTGGAGAGGGAGAAGTTGTCGTTGTGCAGCTCGGACGGGGTGCGGTATCTGCCGGGGGGGAGAGGAGAGCATGGCAGTGAGACTGGGGGTGCCACCGAGCACCCCCTGCACCCCTGGCCACGTTTTGGGGTGAAGCCGGTGTTGGGGGGGTAAATGCCCCCAGGCATTTAGGTCTAGGGGCTAAATATCCCCAGGGATGGAGGTTTGGGGCTAAAATAGCCCCAGATCTGGGGGCTTGGGGGCTAAATGTCCCCAGCTCTGGCATTTGGGGGGCTAAATGTCCCCAGATATAGGGTTTGGGGGCTAAACATCCCCAGGGACGGAGATCTGGGGGCTAAATGCCCCCAGCTCTGGGGATTTGGGGCTAAATGCCCCCAGGTCTGGGAAGGTGCCGGCAGGCGCAGGCAGGGGAGCGGTGAGGGCAGCCTAGGGCAGGCAGGAGCCACACGGTCCCAGGGCCTGAGAGGGAGACCCATGGGCTGGCAGGGAGCTCCGCTGCTAATTAGACTTGGCAATTCCAAACACTAATTAACAGCTCGTTAGGGACCCAGGCTGGGAGGGCTTTCTCCTCCTGGGCTCCAGGGAAGTGGGCAGCAATTGCTGGGGTGGGGGTGGTGACCCCAACCTTCGCCCTGTTCCCCCCCCAGCCCTGTCCCCAGGGACACAGTGGGGACCATCTCTGGTGGCCCCTGGGCAGCATGGCGAGCCCAGTCGGTGGCCCCGGCTCCCAGCGCAGCAGATTAACTGGTGCCAGTCAGGAGCAGCTTTTAAAGGATTAACGATGGAGCAGGAGCCACAAGCCACGTCCCCGCAGGCCACCCACCTCCGTGAGCTTTCCCACCCACTGTCACCTTGTCCCCATCGGCGTAGGGGGTCCTGATGACACTGTGCGGGGGGACAGGACCACATCCAGCCCTGGGTGCTGCTGCCAGGAGCTGAGACCACCCAAATCGCCACAGCTGCCGGGGTGCCACCCTGCAGCGGTTTTAGGGGTGCCAGCCCCGTCCCGATGCCACTCACTTGGTCTTGCGCAGTTTGCTGTTCTCCGTCTTGAGCAGGTAGAGCTTCTTGGCGAAGAAGACGGTGAGCATGAAGAGCAGCAGCACCACGAGGGCGGCTGAGCCCACGGCCACACACATCACTTGGAAGTCGGTGACGATGGCCTCGCAGCGCGTGCCCTTGTGCCACGTGTAGTCCTGCGTGTTGCACCTGCAAGGGGACGCGGTTAGGGACCCCCCACCCCAAAAACCGTCCATACAGGGGCAACTGTAATCAGGGAGATTACAGGGGATGAGGTTAATGGGTCCCCAAGAGCCACCCTGAGAGGGGTGACCCCCCCCAAACACCGTGGCCAAGTGAGATGAGTGACAGTGGAGGATGCCAGGAGCGGGGTTGGGGTCCCCCCAGATGATGCTCATCCCCTGCGTCCCACACTCCCAGCTCCCAGCCCCGCGCAGTCCCGGTGGCGGTGGGGAGCAGGGTGGCTGGTGGGGTGTGGGACGGCCCTGTCACACCACACCCCCGTGTCCCCCTGTGCGGGCGGGCTCGGCGCCAGCCACATGACGCGTGCCGAGTCGTACGGCACAGCCGGCATTGGCCCTCCCCGGGCGCAATCTGCCGGGGCCGATTAGCACGGAGGCCCTGGAGCCTCGGCTGCACGGCCCTGACCTAATTCCTGCTCGGGGCCGGGGGGGCAAGGAAAGCCCCTCTGTGCCCTGGCAGGATGGGGCTGCGGGGGCAAAGGGACCTGGCTGGGTGCACAGGGGATGGGGAGCCTGGGAATGGGGTGCACAAGGACGGAGAGCCCAGGGGTGGGGCGCACAGGGATGGAGAGCCCCCACATGCACCCCCCATGTCCCCACAAGACCTGGGGTCCCCGTCCCTTACCGGCAGAAGGCCCCGTGGCTCTCCACCAGGTAGCACTGGCCGCCGTTGTGGCAGTAGCTGGGGACGAGGTCGCAGACGGAGCGGCAGGAGCTGTTGTGCCGCACGTAACCGCTCCGGCACTCGGTGCCGTTTTCCGGCGGGCCCCGCTCCCCCGGCCGCGGCCGTGCCGTGGGGCTGCCCCCCGCCACGCCGGAGGGCTGCGGCAGGGCCATGTCGCGGCGGCTGGTGGGTCGGGGGTCCCGTGGCACCGGCTGGGCACCGGGCACGGCTGAAGCGGGTGGCCGGTAGCTGTTCTCGTCCTCCAGCCCCCCCTCTTCCTCCTCCTCCTCTTCCTCATCATCCTCCTCCAGCTCGTCCTCCTCATCCCCGTCGGCGTAGAAGGAGGTGGTGGGGTAGAAATCGGCTTCGTCGAAGGGCGTGAAGTCGTCGTAGAGCTCGTGGAGGGCCCACGGCGTGGCCACCCCCTCCGGCTCCTGACGCCGCGCCGAGCCGGCCGCCCCCTGGCCGCCCCCGGGGAAGCCCCCGAGTCCCTCGCCCCCCTCAAACAGGTCGTAATAGTCGACATCGATGATCTCCGAGGCCGTCCGGTCAGCCGGCGGCTCGGCCGGGCCCGGGGCAGCGGTGATGGGCTCCTCCGCCTCCAGCCAGGTCAGATCCGTCCGGCCGTGAGCCCCCTGCGCCGGGGCCGGGCTGGATGCGGCCACCCAGAGGTCGGGGGGACGCTCCGAGTCCCCCACGGCACCGGGCACGGGGCTGGGGTCGCCCAGCACGGGGGTCCGCGGCGCGGCCGAGCCCCCAGCCGCCACCAGCAGGTCGGATTCAGCTGAGTCGGTGGTGAGCTGCGGGCCAGGGGGGCTCGGCGGGGCGGCCGTGAGCCCCCCAAAAACCCCCGGGCTGGACAGGGAGGCTTGCGTGGGCCGCTCGCCGCTCCCCGGTTCCTCGGGGCTGCCGAGTGCCACCACCACCGTCCCCCCATCACCGGGCCAGGTCACGGCCGCCTGGCCGTCCTCCGCCGAGCCGGTTTTGGGGGGCAGAGCGCTGGCGTCGCCCTCCCCGGCGCACCCCGCGCACCCCTCCGGCATCGCCACCGGGTCCGTGGTGGCAGCCGTGACCCCCCCGGGGGGCTCTAGCTGGGGTCCCACTGGGGGCTCACTGCCCACCGCCGCCCCCCCGGGGCTGCTGCCGTTGCTGGGCCCCCCCGGGGGGTCTCTGCTCGCCGGGTCCCACTGTGGGGGGCTGCTCTCCAGGGAGCCCTCCCAGCCTCTCCCCTCGGCCTCGCTGGCATTTTGGGGGGGCCACTCGGATGCTGGAGGGGGACAAGGAGAGAAAGACGTGTCAGAGGTGCCCCCGCACCCCAGGGAGGCCGTGGCAGCCTGGGTCCCTGCCTGCTCGTCCTCACACCCACCGTCACCATGGGCGGGGGGGAGCACCCCGAGTCTTTTACAGCCTCTCCTGGGGACCAAAGGGGCAAACCCTGCCACAGCCGCCAGCTCCGAGGGTCCCGCTGCACCCACGATAGCTCCTGTCGTCACCCCAACTCTGTGACCTCTCCCTCACTGCGACACAGCCCCCCCACCACAGCACAGCCCCCCCGCAAGCCAGGCTGCCCCCGGCCCAGGCCCCCCAGCTGCTCTGCAAGGGAACCAGCCTCTCCTGCCCCGGCAAGGGGATCCAGCCCCCCCTGCAAGGGGATCCAGCCCCCCCTCAGAGGGATCCAGCCCCCCTCAGAGGGGACCCAGCCCCCCCTGCAAGGGGATCCAGCCCCCCCTCAGAGGGATCCAGCCCCCCCTGCAAGGGGATCCAGCCCCCCCTCAGAGGGATCCAGCCCCCCTCAGAGTGATCCAGCCCCCCCTGCAAGGGCTTTCAGCCCCCCTCAGAGGGATCCAGCCCCCGCTCTGCAAGGGGATCCAGCCCCCCTCAGAGGGATCCAGCCCCCCCTGCAAGGGGACCCAGCCCTCCTCTGGTTCCTGCAGCTGCACCCTGAACACATACCGGGATCCGGCCCCACCCCAATGGGATCCAGCCCCCTGTAGCCAGATCCTGCCCACCCCCACAACGGGATCCAGCCCCCTGCAAGGGATCCAGCCCCCCCTCCGGGTCCTGCAAGTGCGCTCCGTACACACAACTGCATTCAGCCCCTGCAACAGGATCCAGCCCCCCCCCGCAATGGAATCCAGCCCCCTCAGAAGGGGATCCAGCTCTCTCTGGTGCCTGCAAGTGCAGCCCATAATCACAAGAGGCTCCAGCCCCTGCAAGGGGATCCAGTCCTTCCTCCAAGGGGATCCAGCCCTCCTCTGGTCCCTGCAGCTGCACCCCATCACACAGGGGGATCCAGCCCCCCCCCGAAGGATCCAGCCCCCCGGCAAGGGGATCCAGCCCCCCCTGCGAGGGGATCCAGCCCTCCTCTGGTCCCTGCAGCTGCACCCCAGACACATAACGGGCTCCAGCCCCCCCCCTCCAAGGGATCCAGCCCCTCAAAGGGATCCAGCCCCCCCCCCCACAAGAGGACGCAGCTCCCTGCGAGGGGATCCAGCCCCTTTCTAAGGGATCCAGCCCCCTCCCAAGGGGATGCCCCCCCCCCTCCGCGGTGCCTGCAGAGGAATGCAGCCCCTGCCCGGACCGCGGAGCCCCCCCCCGCGGGGATCCGCCCCCCCCCCCTACAGGTGACGGGCCCCCGCCCGCGCCAGGATCGGGGGACCCGGGCGCCCCGCCGGTGCAGGATCCGGCCCCCTCCCGGGGCGCAGCCCCCCCCCCCCATCCCCCGGTACGTACCGAGGGCACCGAGCGCCAGCAGCAGGGCCAGGGCCGGGGCGGTGCGGGGCCGGGCAGCCGCGGGGGCCATGGCGGCATGGAGGGACCCGGCTCCGCCACCGGCACCGGCAGCGGCTCCGCCCGCGCCCCGCGCCCCGCGCCGCCCGCCGCCGCCGCTCCGGGGAGGGGGGGGCCGGGCCGGGCCGGGCTGGGGGCGGGCGGGAGCCACCGGCTCCGCCCGCGGGACTGGGGGGAGGCCGACGGCAGCACCGGGACGCGGCCACGGGACCCCCCCGGCCCGCCTCGGCATCCTCGGGGGACACCACCCCCCCTCCCCAAACACCGCCGGGGGATCCAGCCCGGCATCCCCCCCCCCCGCCTCAAATCTGCTGCTGCATGGGGGGCATCCCCCCCCCCCCACCCCGCCAGCACCGGGATCCTTCACTGACCCCCCCAAACTGCTCCTGCACGGGGGTTATCCTTGCACCAGGTTCCCCCCCCTCCAGCAACAGGGCTCCTCATTGACACCCCCCCGAATCTGCTGCTGCACGCGGGGGACATCCCTGCGCAAGCACTGGGGCCCCCCCGCACCCCCTCAGCACCAGCATCCCTCACTCACCACCACCCCCCCCAAACCGCTCCTGCATGGGGGGGGGCACCCCTGCACTGCAACCCCCCCCCTGCACCAGGATCCCTCTTTGACCTCCCCCAAAATCACTCCTGCATGGGGGGGGGGGGGGCACCCCTGCACTGCGACCCCCCCACCTGCACCCCCCCTGCACCAGGATCCCTCTTTGACCTCCCCCAAAACTGCTCCTGCATGGGGGGGGGGGCATCCCTGCACCAGCATCAGGACATCCCCCTGCAACCCCACCAGCACCGGGACCTCTCACTGAGCCCCCCTAAAACCATTCGGGCATGGGGGGGCACCTCTGCACTGGGACCCCCCCCCAGCACCAGGATTTCTCATTAACCCCCCCCGAAACTGCTCCTGCACGGGGGGGGCCATCCCTGCACCGGTACCAGGACCCACCTCCTCCAGCATCCTCAGCTGGTTCAGGGGGACCCCCATGCTGCCCCCCCAAGCCCCCCACTCACACACAGCCCTGGTGGGGGGGAGCTGGGCTGGAGGCCCCCCCCCCGAGCAGCAGCGACATGAGGCCAGAGCACCAAAATCCTGGGGTGAAGCCACCTCCCTGGGGTCACTGCAGGGCTGTGGCACAGGAGGGGGGGGCTGCAGCCGCTCAGACCCCCTCAGGGTCAGCCCTCACCCCCCCCCCCCCCCCCTCGGGTGGGCACCCCATGGCCACGGTGCTGCTTCCCAGTGCCAAACTGGGCCAGGTGCCACCGGCTGCCCGCACGGCCCCCATTGCCCGTGCCATGAACCGTGACCTGGGCTCTCTGCAACAGGCTGGGGGTGCAGGCAGGGGGGTGCAGGCAGGGGGGGCTGCTCCAGGCAGGGAGGCCGAGCTGACACAGCGGCTGGATCGAGCAGAGGAGAAGTCGCGGGGACGTGACAGGCCTAGTAATGGGGCCAGGGCCAGGCCGGAGGGGCTGCGGGCAGGCAGCAGGCAGCAGCAGGCAGCAGCGAGCAGGCAGCGGGCAGCAGCAGGCAGGCAGCAGGCAGCGGGCAGGCAGTGGGCAAGAGCGGGCAGCAGTGGGCAGCAGTGGGCAGGCAGCGGGCAGCAGCAGAGAGGCAGTGGGCAGGCAGCGGGCAGCAGCAGGCAGGCAGCAGGCAGCGGGCAGCAGTGGGTAGGCAGCAGGCAGTGGGCAGCAGCGGGCAGGCAGCAGGCAGCAGTGGGCAGGCAGCGGGCAGGCAGCAGCCTCACGGCACGCACACCAGGGCAGCAGACAAGCACACACAGGCATGCACACGACCATGGGTGCAGGGGTGTGGAGGGGACCCCCGGGACCCCCCCAGGGACCCCCCTGGCCTCGTGTTCTGCCTTTGCGCTGCCTGAAGCCACGTGGGGGGGGGACACTCACGCTCCCTCCTGTCCCTGCCAGAGCCGGGGCACCCCCAAACCCTGCGGGTGCCACCACCAACCCGGGGGACACCCAGACCATCGCTGCCCGGAATCCCACCTCTGCTGGGGGGGGCTCAGCCTGGACCTGCCGCACGGCAGAGGGGCTGTGCCTTTGCTGGCCCCTTGCACCGCTCGCCCCGCGGCCACCTTGTCCTCCCGAGGCCGGCGTGAGCTCCCGGCTGGCCGAGGCTTTCCAAGGTCACCATGTGTCCTCCTCCGCCCGTGGCGCAGGAACGCACCGGCCGATGCTGCTCCCGCATCCCCCGCCGGGGAAGGATGCTCGGGCAGGGCCGGGGGGGTCCTGGGGAGCAGCGGGTGCCCCCCAGCCCCTGCGTGGGACCCACATCAGCTCAGCTGCTACTGCTCCCCCACTATCCACCATGCACCCCTCGCCCACACCACCCCGTCCCACGCAGCCGTGGGGCGTGTGTGTAGGAACTGGGGGAGCTGGGCTGGGGGGGGCCAGTGGGGCCGGGGGTCCCCTCTCCCCTCGGCAGCCACCGCGCCTGGCCGGGCTCGCCACGCCAGGAACAAGCCTCGCTCTGTCCCCGCTCAAAGGGGGATTGAAGGGGCTGCACCTGCTTAATATTCCCCACGCTTCCGCCCCTGGATGCGTTTCCAAGGGGACCGGCTGAGGGGCCGCCGGGATGGATGGGGGGACACGGCCGCGACAGCCGGGAAAAAGGGTCGGGAAGAGGCATCGGGGTCCCAGACTCTGGGGGACCCTCCGCCAGGTCCCCGCCATCGCAGCAAGAGGCCGAGGGAGGACGGGTGGGATCCTGGGGATGGGGGGTGGTGCTGAGGAAGCCACACGGGGCAGGGAGGTGGAGCCCAGGCAGGGTAGAAGCACCCATCCTGCACCCAAAGCCCTTCCCCGGCACTGGGGCAGGGTGCCGGCACGCGGCAGCGATGGCTCAAAGCGTTTACGCTCAAGTGGTTGGTGCTTCTTAAGCCCACGGAAACTTCCAACACCCACAGTAGCTCCTGGGAGCCAGGAAGCTCCGTGGGGCTGGTGGGGACCCCCGGAGACCACCAGGGCCAACCCCCGCTCAAGCCCAGAGCTGGTTGCCCAGGGCCATGTCTGGTGGGGTCTTGCACATCGCCATGGCTGGAGGCTCCACCAGCCCTCGGGGCAGCCTGTGCTGGTGTCCCGGAGCCCCAGATCCTCCTCTCCGGGGGGGTTGTCTGGCTCTGGCCCATGTCACCCTGCAGCCCTGAGGCGCCTCACCCAGGAGCATCCCCCCCCTGCCCTGGGGTGGAGGAACACCCTGCTCCCACGCCTGGGCCACCAGCTATGGTCAACTGGCTGCTCGCTGGTGTCCCCTCGGGGTATCGACACCCTGGGAGCTCCAGCCTGCGACACCCCAGGGTGCTGAGCGCTGCAGGGGGGGGACACCTTGTGCTGGATCCCACAGGGGATGAGGGGGCAGCTCCCCCCCAGGCCTGGGGTACGGTGCCCATCCATTTCCCTGCAGACCGCCTTTGTGTGGGAAGAGCCCCCACCTCCCCGCACGCCTTTGTCCCCCCCCCAGTGCAGGGTCCGCACCCCTCCCCGCACCCGCGGCTCACATCAGGCCCCCCCAGCAGTCAACCTGGGTGGGCAAGGGGGGACGGAGGGTCTCGCCACCCTCCCCGGGCAGAGCTTCAGGGAGAGGAGGGACACGGTCGGTGCCGGGGGGTGAATTTCAGAGCCTCCCCACTCACACACCCCCGGGACACGCAGCAAAGCGTGGCAGAGCCTTAACGCCTCGGGCTCCATCCCTGCGCTTAAATTTAGGACCAGACAAGGCAGCGGAGCCCAGCGCAGGTGTCGGAGCCATCTTGCGAGTCTGCTTTCACCACATTTCCTACAAACCTGCCTCAGGTTTGTCTTCGTTAGAGGCAGAAACAGCAGCAGAGGGTTGGATGAAGGGCGGCAGGACAGACAGACAGAGATGGTGACAGCTCTTCAGTCTCGCAGAAGAAGTCGAGCGGCAGCTCCCTCCTCTCGGGCAGAACCGTCTGCTGCTGCCAGGCGCGTGTTTTCCTGGGGGAGTTACTCAAAATATTTAAGGCAAATTAAAAGACCATGAAACGCAGCCACACTGGCAACCCATTTTCGGCATTTCCGGAGGAAATCAGTGTCAGCTCTGTCCATCTGTCTGTCCTGGGAGTGGGTCACATGCTGGGAGCATCCCTGGGAGGGGTCTCACCCCAAAGCCCTCTCTGCCCAGTTCAGCGCTGGCAGCTGAGCTTGCTCACGGGTCTTGCCCTGCCTTGGGGTCCCCAAAAACCCTTTGCTGCCCCCCCCAGCCCTGCTCTGCCTCATGCTCCTGTCTGGCACCCGGTTTGGGCTGCCAGGCAGGGTCTGCCCACGCCATGGGGAGTGCTCGGCTCAGCCCCATATCCCAGCTCATCCCGGCTGTGGGGCAGCCCCACACTGACATCGTCATCCCCCCCCCATCCCTGAGAACAGGTGGGGGCTGATCTGCTCTGGCACCGGCCTGGATGCAAGTGAGAGGTTGGATTATGACCAGGGACCCCATGATGGGAGGGGACAGACAGACAGGCAGAGGCTGGAGGGAGGCTCATGACCTTCACCTTCACAGTCTCCTTCCCATTATCTGAGCATGGGGGAATCGCCTCCCCCCAGTGCTCGTATGACGACGTCCCTACTCACCAGGACCCAAACTGGGCTGCATCCAGGCCCCCGACATAAGGACGGGAGGGGGGGGGGGGGGGGGGGAGATGGAGGGTGGAGGATGGGGTGGGGCTGGTATTTCTCCATCAGCTTTTGTTTCCCCCCACCGTCACCCTTCTTGACATCCTCCCTCCTCGCCTGGGTACTGGAGATGCTCAAACCACCCCCTTCTCCCATTTTTTTTTATTCAACAGGTATTGGAAAGGTCTAAAGAAAGCACGACTTCAGAGAATGCTGAACTGAACAGACAAGGCTGAGGTTGGTGTTTTCTGCCCTGGCTCGGGGAACACTCACCTTGGACTCGCAAGCTCTTCCCTCTCCCAAAACATTCTTGACAGTGAGTCTGAGCCCAGGGTCAAGCTCAGCTCAGCAAGGCAGGGTTTTAGCGGGCCAGCTTTGCCCTTGACTGGGGCTGGCACCACACGGGGCACGAGGTGATGAGCCCTGATGCAACACCAATAGCTGGAGGAATCCACCACCTGCTTCAGCAGCGAGACTTAAAAATCAACCTTCAGCCTCCTCCGCGCTCCCCCAGGCCCCGCTCCCCTGCTGCCTTCAGCCTCGAACACCCCACGAAAACATCCAAACCATTTCTGCAGGGAATAAATTCACCCACCATGTATCAGTCACGCACTAAACTGTTCCCGCCACCGAGCTGATCTGAAAATTGCCATAATTCAAAGTCCTCGAAACAGGAGCTAAGTTTAGGATTGCACGAGCAGCTTGGGGAAGGATGCTGGCAGCACACGGATCTGCAACCTCTGCATGCCCTGCGGTGCTGGAGCCCTCCGCGCCCTCTCTACCTCTGCCCAGAGGGATAAGCAAGCTGGTATCTTCCAAAAAACCCTCCCTGGCCCCCACACAGAGCCGGTGCATTTGGCTCAAGGATTCAGCATTGCAGAGGCAGAGCTGGGCTTGGGGAGCGGGCAGAGCTGGAGGGGCAGAGCCCCCAGCTCGTGCTCTGCCTGCAGTGGCCGTTTTCAAGATATTCTCCTCTAGAGCTGCAGAGGGAAAAGGTGGGAGATGTTTAATACTCACACACCACAGCTCCGAGCTGCAAAGACTAAGAAAAAACCTGAGTAAGAGGCGCCCGAGCTGCTTTGGGGAGAAGAGCCAGCAGAGAGCTGTGTCCTGAGGATGCCAAGGGCTGAGCACAGCACCTGCCCCTTGGGTTCAACACCTCTGGTGTTTGCAAGTGTTCACAGAGTCTGCAAGGAACAACAAATAAAACTGTCACAGACTGGGGTAAGTCAGCTGCAAGCAACGGCACCTTCCCCACCTCTCCTTCCCAGCTCAAGAAACCGGTTTAATACTTGCAGTTTTGCAAAGAGGGCAAGTAAACACCCTTCAGACACACTTTTTATCTTCAAGGTTTTGCTTTTATTACTGCTGGAAACCAGGATGAATCAAAGCAACTATTTCACAGTTAAGGACAAGGAATGAAGACACCACCCCATGGGAAATGAAGAAAAAAAAAAAAAACAACTTGGGAGGGCAGAAGAGCCGAACCCCAGCAGAGCATGGAGTGGTGAACACACCTTATCCCCCTCATGGCAGGTCACAGGTATTTCATGATTTCCAAGACTCAGGCTTGATTTCATCTGGAAGAGGGAAGCCAAATTGTATAGCTCTGCGCTGACCCTCCTCCAAGTGCAGAGCCTGTCTCCTGGCCCTGGTCCGCAGCGCTGGAACGAGGGATTTCCATGAAATGGCTCCTGCAGGGATTGGGTGGCTCTTCCAACAGCACATGGACAAGTGCTGAGCGAGGAAATGTCCCTGGGGGACCCCAGCAGGACTTGGGCTGACCCTGCATCGTGGAAGGTGCCAGTCTGGGTCTTTGTCAGCCAGATCACCTGCTGCTCCTGCAGGGCGGGCAACCTCGATGCATGGTGACCACCAGCATCGTCACATTTCCAGCCCAGGGCTCGAAACCTGGGAACATGCTAGAAAGGCTGTTGGTTTTGATGGACACCAGGTTGGTTTTATCACACTTTAACTTGGAAGGACAGAAAATGAGGGATTGGAGGAAATTTCAAATCATCACCTCTAGGTTTTTCATTGAAGCCTCCAGGAGACACCCCTCTGCCTGAGAGCTCCTGACAAGGCTCCCCGCAGCGTGACCCCCGGCAGCAGCAGGAGGTTTCAACGAAAAGGGAAATTCCCAGGCGGGCAGCACCCGGGGCTGGGCGGGAGACGGCGCAGACAAAGAGCGACACTGTTCCTGGAGAGCTGGGCGAGGGACTGGCTCCGGCACAGCCAGGCCCTTGGCAGGTCACCCAGACCCACGCTGCCACCGACTGTCTGGGGCACATCATTTCCTACCGGGATTTGGGGGGGATTAGTCCACGGGATGGGCGCTGGTGCCTGGCAACACCCATCAGGGTGATCCCCAGCAGCCTTGTTGCTGTAAAACCCGCAGAGCTTGAAAAGGAGTTTCCAGCCTCGCCACATCCTTCATTTTAAAGTTTCTCGTGAGAAAGGTGCGGGAATTGAAATAACAGCGTCAGAGGACCCTGCGCACTTGCATACTTGGATACCCCAAACTCTTTAGGTGTCCTAATGTGCGTTTTTGGCTTTAAGTCAGCCAGAAAAAAAAAAAAAAAAAAAAATTGCAGCTTTTTAGGAACCACATGGTGGAGCTGGTATTGCCAGACAGGACACAGCCGCAACGGGGAGTTTTAGGATATTATTAGGAAGTGGAGACAAGTGCAGGCAGGGGGTGTGAACGTCTGTTCCCGTTCCTGGTCCACTGCCCCATCGCTCCTCCTGCCAACAAGGCAACAGCGCTAAGAAAAGAATCCTGCACACCAGATCTGCTGCCTCCAGCAGCATCAGCTTATCCAGACGAAGACGCAAACCCCTCCCAGCAGCACACGTTGGCAGGAGAGACAGGAAATATTTTGGACAAGGCAGAAGGGCTCAGCACTGAGCACATAAGCTTCCATTTACCCCAGTGACATCTTGGTCTCAGATGACCCCACTGCAGTTTTGGAGTGGACACTGAGCCTGTCTAGAAGAGCTAGAGTTTAGAGCCCTGTCCTAAACCTGCCTTCAGGCTTAGTGCATTCATATCACAAAGCTGAGACAGGAAGGAATTTGCTCTCATTAACCCCACACCCCAGCAGCCTGAGCGACCCCAGGCCTTAGGTACTGGCTCCCACCCCATCACTTGGGCCAGCTGAGGGGATCTGAACATCAGTACAGCCAAAGCGGGGTCCCAAACTGCATCTAGACCTCCACTCCACTTTTCATTACTGTCAATTTCTGTAACTGCAAAGTGTTAAAGGCCCATAAATAGGAAAAACTGTTCAAAAATTGACCCTATGTTCTACCCTATTCTTTGCATTCCTTAAGAAAAAGGTCTTCAAGACGAGAGGAGGAAAAATGACAATCGCTGGCCGTGCCAGAGGGTGGGAAGGGTGCAAGCACAAGGGACAAGCCTTGCTGAAGGCACCTGGAGTGCAAAAGCACAAATTACTGCCGACCTTCCCTACCCGGCCCTAAGCGGGAGCAGCACTACGGAGCCCACCAAGGCAGCGTTCAGCAGGAGGCCCCAGCCCTGGGGACCTCCCACGCCAGCGGAGGAGGAATCCCAATTAGGGATGGGGCTTTCTGGACCTGGGGGCTCATCTCCAGCCCTGGGCTTTTCCTTCTGCAGCTGCAGGGCGTCGGGGACCGCAGGCATTACGCACACGGGATGCCCGGGAAGAAGTGCCACTAGTCTGCTCCTTCAGGAAAAGGCTCTTACTTGGTGGAGTAGCAGGAGCATTTAGAATAAAATCCAGATGGGCTTCCCGGTTTCAGTTTAATCAAAAAGGCAAACTCTCCTGGCAGCCTCTGGAGCCCTGCAGGAGAGCACAAAAGATCTGAATATCCAAATTAAACAATTAACAGTGAAGCTGGTAGGGGAATAGAGGAACAGTGGGACCCTGCTAGGTCAGCGTGCCCAGTCCTCCTCTATTAAAATCCGCCCCTTCAGAGCACTCGCTTTCAAGTGCGCGATACAACTGGGAACACGAGCCTGAGCAATCATTCAAGTTAGCACAGCAAGACAGGGGGAAAGCAGGAATCAAACAGAAATAATCCTATTAGGCCTCGAATGCTGGTTTACCTTTGTCCGCGTTCATTAAGCTTTTTAAATCTGAAATAGCATCTTCCAAAGCGGCGCATTGTGAAGGGCTTTCGCTTACCTGTGTTACTTTGGTGTCTCCCACCTCGCTGAGTAACGAGCTCAGGCTTTGTATTTACTCCATTGTAGTTAAGATGCAGCCCCAAAATAGACTCGTATCATATTAACAATTCTCAGCTCATCCACAACACACAGGGAGGGAAAGGAGACTCCAGACAAACTGGCACAAGCTTTGTACAAAAACCACATTTTTTTTGTTTTATTTCACAAAATTGGGTGGCTGTGTTGCAGGAATAAAACCGGCCCTATACATAGGATCAGATGAAAAAGTCAGCACATGATTATTTATACAGAAACACAACAGTGTCAAGAATTCAGGTACTCTGTAGGATCATCACTAGTACAGTAAAAAATAGTCTCCACCTGGATCCTTTATATTTGAAGTTGATCACGCTAAAAACAACCTGAGGTTATTCTAAACTGGACTACGGTCTGAACCAGAAAATCCCATGCTCACCCCAAAGACCCTGGAGGGAAAAAGTAACGTTGGGGATGAATTTCCTTTGTGGGAGGTGGAAGGCAGGCAGGCCCTGACCGCTCTCTGCTAGGCACTGTGGATTCTTAGAGCTCGACGGTGGAAAGCATCGTTCCTATGCACTGGAAGTAACGCGGCTGCAGCCGACGGCCCGAGCGCGCAGCGGAGGTGCAGGCAGCCCAGAAACGGTTACTCCGCACTCACGTACTCTCAGGACCTGGAAAGTTGGACCGTTAACGTGGATGAGTCAATCACCTGAGTGCTCTTCAAAGCAAATCCTTTGTTTTTTTAAAGTGGTATAAGCGGTTCTGTAGGTTTCAGATTATTTGGGAGATTTCTCTCCGGTCAAGCCTTAGACCACCACCTCACGCTTGGTCGCTGAAAGCCACCCTTTAAATAAGCAAGCAGTCTTCAGACCTTCGGCAAGGAAACCTGTGAAAGCCTCTCACGCCAGGAAGAGGGCAGAGAACCCGAATCACAGTCGGCAAAGGACTTTTTGCAGTCACTAACGACAAGCAAACAGGCGGTTTTGGCAGCCCGGAGGTCTGTATCAGCAGTACTGCGCTGGTGGTCTCGCTCAACGAGGGCTCCTAGATCTGCCTGCTGAAGCTGTTCCCTCACCCGCAACCCCCCCGACCAAGGAAGCTCAGCGTGAGGAAGGTGATGTGTGAGTTGTCCCGAAGACGCGTACCACGGTCGCTGACTCTGCCCACCTCGGCTGTCCGCAGGAGGTAGTTCTGGCATTCGCATCCCAGCCATCCCAACCCAATCCCATATGCTAGCACTTCTTCGCTATCTACTTTTTTTTTTTTTTTTTTGTTTTGCTCATTTTAAAAAGTAAAAAGTATATGCTCCAAAAAACAGGGACTAAAAATCATGGTTTTATTCCTCAGTTGGCTACTGTACCAAACTACTCAGAGGGAAGGTTCAACTACCACCTTCAAAGGCAAAAGAAAGTTAAAAACTGGAGCAAGAAAACTCCTACCATTGAGTGGTTTTATTCCAATTGATTCACTCCTGGCTTCATTCGCACTGGATCAATATTTTCTTTAATAAGTTAGCGAGGCAGCCCCAGAACTACCTGTAATGAACACGGCTGGCATTCCTGCACCTCCCGTGCTACAGCACGCCCTTATTTTCCTTCTCCGCTCAAAACATTGGTTTGGCATCCGATCGTGCTGTTTTGCTCTGCCTGGAGAACCCGAAACATTAAATAGCAGGTGGAGTGGGCATGTGCTACATCCTAAAGCTCAGTTAATGCCTCCACCTTAAAAGCTTTGTTTTTTTTACCCTCCCCAGGAGAACCCAAAGCTCAAAACACCAAGACGAACGAAACCAGCGTCGAGCACACGCTGAAAGGCAAGCGGGCTGAAGCGTGAAGGACTTCCCACCAGCAACGTGGAGGCACTACTGGCATCTTTGATCTAAAGCTTTCCCGAAGGAATGCCAAGTACTGCCAGGTGAGGAGCGGCGGCGAGGGGGGAAAAAAGAAGACGCTGTGTAGATGTGCTTGTATACGTGTACATATATGCACACATACACGACCGGGGCAGGCCAGCGGGAGGGGACGACCTCCCAGGGGAACAGAAGGTAACTGAGGAATTCATTTTTGGTCACCACGATGTTGCTGTAGAAGTTCCTTCTTCCTTGGCTGCTTAGGGAGCGGCTGAGGCCGGCGGGGCTCCTGCCGGAGGGGGGGTCACCCCTTCCGCTGGCGGAGGCGGCTGTGCAGGAGGGGGATCTGCAAAAAAACCAGCAGAGAAACAGTTGAGCAGGACACCAGGAGGGGCTGAACACGGAAAAGGAACCCAACGCAAACGCCCAGATGTCTGTATACCAAGGGAGATGCGGCCGTCCGAGGGGAAAGCAGCAAGGACTGTCCCCAGAAATGGCCACGATTGCAGCTTCCCTGTCTCTTAAGCTTCAGGTGAAGCTCCACTGCATGTTTTATTGTGCTTTTCAACTGCGTGGACTCTGTGAAAGAGGAAAAAATTCCCCTGTTTTTTACAGAAAAGATGACAGGCATGCAGCTCAGTAGCTGGCAAAGTTCATGTCAAGCAACTTTCAGAGCTGGAATTAGCATTTCTCATCTCCCAGCTCTGCACTTCAGCCTTTAGATTATGGCTCTTTTCTATTTAAAATAGATGGAACAATAGACTTTATATAAACAGAGTCTGCACTTAAGCTCTGAACAGTGTATGTAGGTTAAAGCAGAGGAATCCACAGATGCAGCAAGTAGGAGGAAAGAAATGAAGGATACAAAAGGCCAGCTTTCAGGCACAGAGAGATGTTAATGGAACATGACTGACTTGTTTAGTAGTGGAGAAAAAAAAAAGAAATTAAGAGAAGGGAAGAGAGCAAGCAGGAATACAACCTGACATAAGATATTCCCAGCGGTAGAGATTCAGAAAAAGGGAAGGAAAACTAAGGAAAGCTAGAGCACCAGCCGAATAAGGAGCAAATGTCTGAACTAAAATAGCATCAGAATGGAGTATTTCATGCCTAGGCTGGTTAACACCGATGAGTCAGTGCTCCTCAGCAACTCTGTTCAGCTGAAGTCAAAATGGGATGGCTTTCCCCAATTATTTTTTAAGAGAGAGGTACTACAAGCGATCACAATTCCTGCCTGTCCAGTGACAGGCTACATAACATTTTTGGGGGTTAAGACTGCTGCGCTGAAGCAGACCAGCAGCTTGTCCCAGGCTGCAACTAATACAGACAAATTTATTGAGGAATTCATGACAGAGCACCCTGCACCAGCCAGGCCAGCTCTTCTTTTGCTTTCTGGGTTTGGTCACATTCCCACCCTCGTTCATGTAACACCCACACAGGGGCTACTGACTTCAGATGGGGTTTTTTTTTTTTGGCTGGTATAAATCAACTTCATTTTTGGAGGTGCAGGTATTTATACCCTGTAAGGAACATTCCCAATATATCTTTTGCTTCTTCCTAATTAAGACTTCCTCCTTTTAATTTCACAGTGTTAGGTTTTCTGTAAGGTACTGTTGAACTGATTTATATTCTGACCTCCACTATTTAAGGATTTAGCTATAAATTAATCCCTGAACCTCTGCTGCGCATTCTTCCAAACTAAGTCAGGAGAGGTTTTTGATGATAACCACAGAGCCTTAGTGTCATTATAAATAAAATAAGGGATGTTACAAATAAAGGACAATGGACTATGTTTGGATGCCTAGAGGGGAGACAAACACTTAAAGCTTCAAGCACACCTCTGGCCCCGGTCTTTGGCTGCCAGCGTGCACAGATCCTATTATTCCTGCAGCAGATAAGGGGGTTTCAACTACAATGACTTTTCCAGCAACAAGGCAAGCGACAGAAAAGCCACGCCAGGTATATTCAGAATGTTTTGTGCTGCAGATCCACTTACACATGCCATTTGGAGCTGCTAGAGGAACACGAGGTCCAATGAGATTTCCTGACATGGGTGACATGCCGGGTGGGGGGGGACCGCTGCCGGCTGGATGGATGTTGGCTGACACACTTGGCATCATCCGGCCTGGCATGGGCTGTCCAGGTATCATCGAACCAGGCCCCGGCATCTGACCTGCGAGAGCAGTGAAGAGACACGATCATGAGACTCACGGGAAGCGTGGAAGCGATCAGAAGAGAAAAACAGGGTCTCGCTGTTTTCTGAGTGGTGAGGAAAAAAAAAAAAAAAAAAAAAAAGGCTTGTGCATGACAGCCAACTCCATACATGCTCCAAACACCAAAGGAAATGCCTTTTCATCTCCCCAAAGTCAACACACACCCTTCAGGAAGAGCCGCGGGGCACTTATCTCTCAAAAACATCAGCACAAGAAACAAGCTGAAGGTCACACTCGCAGTCAAAACCCAACATTTTCAGTGAACGCCCACTCAAAAAGACATTTGATAGCAATCTAAATGAAGGCGCGGGAAACAAATTGCACTAGGATAACAAGGCATCAAAGTAAGAGCACTTGATGAAAGAGAGCCGCCACAAAGCCTAATGGATTAATTTAATGGGAGAACTGAAATCATACAGTTAAAAATTGTGCTGTACAGAAACTTCTACCATTAAAAACCCTGTTCTGATGTGAGGAGGTTCCAATACGTCTTCCTTACACATCAGCTCTGTGAGAGACCTGCATAAAGGAGCTGATAGAATCACCCAGCTTTGGACACCGACAACTTGCTGATTGATGCTTTAAAACCTCATTTGAAGAGATTATTTTGCATAATCCAATTACATTTACTTTTAGACTCTTACATAAAGGTACAGTATTTCAGTTAGAAAAGCAGCTATTAGGCATGGATTGTAAAGGCTTCCTTCAGAAGAGCTCATTCTACCCCAAACCCCGGGCAATTATGTGAAATAAAGTGTGATGACAGAACCCTTGAACAAAAAAAAAAAAAAAGGCTCTGAACATACATAAAAAGCATCACAGCCACACTGGCTGTTAAAGCCATGAAAGTGGGAGCTCTGGATTTGGGACCAAGTCAATGCCTCAGCACAAACACTATTAACTCTTACTTATGCTCAGCTTTGGAACAAGAGCTTGAGTAATATTTTATTGATATCTGTTACTTCCATTTACCAGGATGTCAGGAAATTGCACCGGCTCACAAGCTATTGCCTGAAACAGGTGGGTTACAGCTCCTAGCAAGCACCCTCTGGCCAGAGGTAGGATCATATGGGCCCACCAGCAATTCCAAGCTCTGCTGATACGAGACGGAGCAGCCTCAAAGACGGATCAGTGGGCTGGTCTATGCCTGAACGCTTGGCAATTTATGACCTAAGAGAGCAATAATCTACACTTTAAAATAACTCTGGTAATCAAAAGCAAACCCTGCTCTTTGGGAGCTGTCAGTACTTAATGCCCGAGGGCCATGTCCCATGCTCTCACAGAGGTGAAGTCCACCACGCATCTCAAATCCTTCTTCATCACTGCCCTTCTGCAGAAAGCTAGGGAAATCACTGAAGAGCGCTCCAACCTACTGAACAATCGTCAACAAAGAGAAAAACACAACACAAATAGATGAACTCGCTCCACTTCCCCAATGTTTGGTGCCTTCGCTAACCACACAAGTCTGCCCTGCTCAGCCACGTCCCTCCAGAAGATGTTCATCTTGGATATCTAAAGCACTCAGTAGCTCATCTAGCCCTTGGTTGCTGTTCTCTGCCTGTAGTTCCTCAGCACTTTAAACCAATAACCTGCTCTGAGAAAGACAGGCTATCCTTGCAGAAAGGCAAGGCAGGATGACGGTATAAAGCACTACTTCCTTCTGAAACGGGAGCTACTAACAGTCCTAGCACAAAAGACTCCAACACACCACAGCCCACTGGCTTCATACAGTCCTGGAGATCTGTGGCAGAGGTGCTGAACCACCTTAAATTCACAGGGAGTCGGAAGCATCAAACCATGAAAACAATACAGGAGCTCCTGGTCACACAAGCAAGAGGTCCATGAGCCAACCTGATGCTGCTTGTTCCAGGAGCAAGACTAGCACAGCTGCAAGCAGCAGATATGAAGCTCTACAGAAACCATCAGATTTTTCTAATGTTTACAAAGGAAAAAGAACTCTGGAAATTTATCCCTGGACACACTCCATCACTGATTAGTGGCCTGCAGCGCACATCATGGCATTTCCATCACTGTATATTAAAGAGCAGCAGCAAACCAGAAAAGCTGTGTACACTTCAGCCTTAATCCCCTCTTTTGTTCCCGCTATCAACAAAATATTTTCTGCTTTGGCCATGGTGAATAGATGGTTTTGAAGAAGCCCTTTGGAATCCTTACACCTCCAGTCAACAGCCTAAAGAAGAAAGAAAAGATGGGACATCTCCTAAAAGTGCATGGCATGCTTTTGGGGGTAACTCAAGGTGACCAAGTCCTGTACACATGAGCTCCAGGGACTGGTTTCCCTTTTGTAGAGAAGTTGAGCTGGATGTTCCTCAGCGTGGCCCATTCGCCTTCCCCTCAGCAGCAACAGGCTGTAGGAGGACTGAAGTGTTTTCTCCATCACAGAATAACAAGGGTTGGAAGGGACCTCGGGAGGTCTCAAAGCAGGGTCAGCTCTGAGGTCAGACCAGGTTGCTCAAGGCTTTGTCAAGACCTGACTGATCTCCAAAAGTGCCAGAAACAGAGACTGCACCACCTCCCTGTACAACCCGTTTCAGTCCTTGACCTCCTTACACCCAGTCAAAACCTCTCATGTTGCAGCTTATGTCTCTCTTTCTCTTACAGAAGAGCCTCTCTGTCTTTTTGATGACCTCCTCCTCGGTATTGCTGGTAGGTCCCTCCACAGCCGCCTCCTCTCCAGGCCAAACAAGCCCAGTTCCCTCAGCCTCCCCAGGGGGAAAGCGCTCAGGCCCTTGGACTGTATTTGGTGGCCCTCTGCTGAACTCACTCCAGTTTAATGGATGCCTTGCTTGTACCAGGGGACCCAATCCTCCAGATGTGGTCTAACAACTGCTAAGCGGTGGGGGGACAACCACGTCCCTCAAAACCTGCTGCCTGTGCTCCTGTTCGTGCAGCCTGGGACGCTGCAGGTCTCCCCCGGCTCACACTCGGCGTTGCTGCCCGCCAGGACCCACAGGGCCTTTTCCGCAGAGCTGCTGCTCGGGGTTAGTCCTCCCAGGTACAGGACTTGGCGTTTATCCTTGTGGAATTTCACAAGGCTTCTGTGAGCCCATTCCTCCAGCCTGCCTCAGCCCTCCTGAATGGCAGCCCTGCCCTCAAGCGTATCAACGGATAATACGCAGATAATGGAAGATTTAAGCAGACACGGCATGAATTTACTGCTGCTGGCATCTGTGCATCTGTTTTGGTCCAGCTCACTCTGAGATGAGGAGTGGGCAGAAAGGGCATGGCAGGCAACACGAGAATGCTGTCACCGAAAGCAACAGCCAGGCACAGGCTGAGACTTAAAGACATCGTAATCTATTAATACTAGAAGTGGGTTGAGCGCTACAGGAGCAGTGCTGTCGAAGAGATAAAACGCTGTTGGGTTTGCAAACGGCCCCTTTGCAGGCTCTTTGTAATTGTTCTGCATTAGTGCTGAGCTTCTAGGAAACTGCAGGAACCAGTCTGGGGGTAGGTATGATCTCAGCCCGAAGGGATCAGCTCTGAAGCACGGCCTGTCGGAGTACACGGGGGCAGCTGGGTCAAGCTCCAGAAGTTGGGATTTTCCCCAATTTGCAGCAGACAGATGTGGGAACTTTTCACATGCCCGATGTTACGTGATGACCTGTGGCACTACAGTCACAGCAGCTTGAATTTCAGTTGCTGGAAATTCTGGGTGAAGTATTAAAAAAACAAACATGAAAAAATATCCTGCATCCCGAGCAATCTCAGTCTACACAGAAGAAAAGGGGACTTATCTGGCCACTTCAGCAACTGATACACTGTTCTCTTCAGTTATGAAATGTCCTGACAACTTCAAAGTAGTTACTTTCCAGGAAAAATTTATATTATTCTGCTCCATTTACCTGTGCAAGAAGTCCTCCAAGAGTAGCCTGTATCTTCAGTGCCTGCTTTTGCAAATATAGTCTATTCCTTAGAGCCCAAACCACAAGAACACTGCAGGCTGGGTTTGCTTCACAGGCAAAGGGGGAATTTGAGCCTCTGCCTCACTGCACTGATAGGCTGCATACTCCTGGGCCATCTGAAGTCTTCTAGTGGACTCAATATTTAATAGAGAAGTGGAGTTGGTGTAGAGACTGAGGCGTACAATTAATGTCCATCAGGGTACTTGGGAGAAAGTCTGTATGGGGGCAGGGATGACAGCTTATTACATGGCTAAGATCATAAGAGGTATGGGAAAAGCAAATAGGAAGCCTTTATTTCCTTGAAAACAGAATTAAAGGTGGCCACGGCAATTCTTATGCTGCAGGTTTAAAAACCCACTTTCGCAGGAGTTAGTTACACTGTGGAACTCGCTAACACGAATTTGCAGAGGGTAGGTCTATTGGTGGCTCTGAACACACCAGTTCAAAGCAGCCCCTAAGCACTGAGCATCAAAACGCTCGAGGAGTATGACTGTGGAAGGCTTATCTGCATTTACCCTGTTTCTTACAGTCTTCACAAAGCATTTGCTATCCATCAGATCAAAGACGGCGACGTGAACCTCTGGGCTGGCCCAGTACACACACACTCACAACCTACCCGTGAAAGTCAAGTTTGCCAGAGAACAGAGCAAATCACAGAACCGTCTGTGGAAAAGCCCTTGAAGCTCCTCCAGTCCAACCATGAACCTCACCCTGACCGTTCCCAACTCCACCAGATCCCTCAGCGCTGGGTCAACCCGACTCTTCAACCCCTCCAGGGATGGGGACTCCCCCCCTGCCCTGGGCAGCCCATTCCAACGCCCAACAACCCCTTCTGCAAAGAAATCCTTCCTAAGAGCCAGTCTGACCCTGCCCTGGCGCAGCTTGAGGCCATTCCCTCTTGGCCTGGCGCTGGGTCCTTGGCTCAAGAGACTCCTCCCCCCTCTCTGCACCCTCCTTTCAGGGAGTTGTAGAGGGCCATGAGGTCTCCCCTCAGCCTCCTCTTCTCCAGACTAAACCCCCCCAAGTTCCCTCAGCTGCTCCTTGTACGACATGTGCTGGAGCTGGCATACTGAGCTTCAACACTGGAAACTGTGTCTGGATCTAGATTAGCTCACACAAGTGAGATGAGCACTGCTTCCTCCTATGTCCTCATCCTCCCACTCCTTCCACGCTTTGACTCCAGTGTTGTGCTCAGAGGGTACCGCACAAGAAGAGCAGCCACTTGGTACATCAAGACAACATTATTATTCTCTTAAGAACTCTGGCTGGAGGATGTCTTTTGTTTTTAATGAATTCCTGTATTTTCAACCCCTCCCCGCAAAAGCAACCCCAAAAAATTGCAGCTACAAGCATGCAGAAGATAAGGCAGACTCGCAGAAGCAGGTACAGGGCAACTCAAACTGCTAGAGACAGCTGGTGGCAGGGGCTGAACCTTGCCGAGACAAGATAAAACACTGCTCAAAGACGTAGAGGGCTTTGTTGCAAAACGGAGAGAGAAGATATTCAGAGTTATGAGGGATGTTGTTCACTGGCAAAATTAAGGTTGATCGGGAAATAAAGATGTAAAAACTGAACAGCGCTGCTGTGCTTGAGAAGAGCAGAAAAGCTGGGAACTGAGAAATCCCCAGCCTGGGAGCTGCCGCTTGGCAGGAACCTCAACCTCTCCAAGTGTAATCTGGCCATCCTCCTTCTAACACCACATGCCCACAAGATTCTCTCCACACTAAAGTGATTTAATATCAAAAAACCTCTTCTGAAACACCTGAAACTGGATCAGACTTACTACACACTGAGCAGCTTCACAGGAGGTCTTAAGCTCTAACACCGGGCAAGTATTCCTTCGGCGAGAGAAAGCGTGTCAAACCTGCAGCAGTGCAAAGATTCAAGGACTACGTTTTACATTCAAATCAACCAGTCAAGCTAAAATCACCACTAAACAGAAGTTAAACCAACTTTAAATAAATTTGTTCCTTCATAAATTCGAAGTGTGTCATGACTCTGAATCTCAATGATGCTCCTTGGGAAGCACCCTCCTCCCTGGACCAAGGAGTCTGTAGAGTTTTTTTCCTCTCAAATCTTAGACATTTAAAAATAAGCAGCACTGCAAGTTTTTCTGAAGACGCCTGTAAGCTGCGTTTAGAGGACAGGGTTGGTTGGCTGCCCATTTTTTGCCTTCCTGACATGGTATGCCACAATTTTATCTTAAAATTAGCTTAGGGTACTTGCAGAGGAACAATCCTATCACGTACCAGAACTTCAAAATGCTGAAGCTGAGCACCAACCAAGCAATACCCAACCAAACTGGGATTAAGCAAGGGGAAATTACTACTACCACTATGGCAAAAATGAAGCCCTATTTCTATAGAGATGGTACTTTTTTTTTTTTCATTTTTACAAGTGATACCGCTTCAAGACAGCGGCTCAAGCATAAAATGTGGAAGTGTGACCTATATAAGGGGGAGAGCTTAAAAACAGCAGACGCAGTAAGAGATAAAGCCAAAAGGTTCAATAAAATGAGATTTAGCAGACTAAAAAAAAAATCCTTTACATGTTAAGAGATTGTAGACATTTTCTAATGCATACTCTGAAGCGCTCCACTATTAGCAAACCGCCAACTGCAGATTCACATTACAGTGAAACAGATGAGGAACAGTTTTTAAAGGATCTCCAAGGTATTTATCTCTATTAAAAAAGCCTCTACCTCTATTAAATCAGCTACTTGAGAGGCACTGGAGTGGCAAACAGTTTCAGTATTTTTCTTTCACTGTAGCAGGGGCATGATGCACAAAGCTTGGAGCCGACTCAAATCCTCCTGCACACCTCTCCCTATTTACCCTTCACAGAGAAACTCTGCAAACGCAGCCAGCGCTACGTGAAGGGAGTCTCTCCTTTGGCAGCCAGGATTTTGGAGGGGAGCAGAGCAGGCTGTGCTCTGACATTCCTCTGATCTCCACAGGGGACGTGCCTCGCTGCAGTCTCGCCCTCCTACTCCTGAATTGTTTCTGACATGGGAAGAAGCAGAGCAGCGCTCCGGGGAATGCCCGCGAGCTTCACCGCAGAGCAGCTCCGCCGCACTGCAAGACGTGCTGCTGCCCACCAGGAATGGTTTTCAGAAGACCCACAAATCTGTACTTGGTACCAACCTCCCAGACACGTCCTTTCCTCCGGCACGTCCTCTCCCCACACGCACTGCAGCAGACAATCCCATAACCAAGAAGGGTGAATAATTAACCACAATAACTCATTTAGCATCGCGTCTCGGGGGAGAGGCAGAATTTCCACTTCGCTTGCATATTGCATTTCTGTCACTCCCCTCTGGCGCAATTCACCCAGCGCTGACGACGGAGGCAGCGACACCTCCGAACGCCGAGCTGCACCGTGCCAGGCTCGCGGGGCCCCGACATCCACAACACCTCACTGTTATTTTTCTACAACAAAGCACGCACGATAGAAGATACTTTGTCAAGAAGCTGCTTAGTGCGTCACACCGGCAAGGACAACCGTTCTGCAGGGCAGCACCAGTAACCTTCAAATATTAATGCATCTTCAATAATGGATTCTCGTAGGGAGCTGGGAGCTGCTCAGACTTCCTGGAGAAGCTCTGCAGATGTTAAGACGACAGTACAGTGCAAGTCACTAAAACACCACCCAGCATCCCCAGTGGAATGGGGGATCCCATAGTTGACTCCTGAATCAAATACTCCAGCCCATAATGTCTCTTGCCTGGCCAGGTTTTCATACAGTCAAGAATATACTGGAGGGCACCCAGCGTGGCTTTGCGGTTTCTGTATGACCAACCACCGAAACACCTTGCAAACCACACCTACACACAAATTACGGCCCTGTGGATGCATTCTGCAAACCCAGTTACCAGCCCTATGACTCGACTTTTATCTCACTACTCCCTGCATGGCTCCTGCCAGCAAGCTCCTTACATGCGATGGATAAAAAGCAAGCACTGACAGTTCTTAGAAAATATTTACCAAAAGGAAGTGAACCCAAAATCCTTATCTGTACCAAAAAAAATAAATTCTGGAGCTGCAATCAGTCCAATAGGTAAGTAAATAGCATCCAGTAGCTCAATTTAAAACCACAAGTTTTCAACAATGAAATGCACAACACTTACTTGAAAAACCACAAGCCCAAAATTACTTACAAAGCATTATTTTGAACACTTCAACCATCGACAGAAAATTATGCAAAATATATTGGGGGGGGGGAAGGTTATTAAAGTTACTCATCCAGCCATAGTGGGAAGAGTATCCTTACCTCCCTATTCCATTTGTGCTTTGGGTCAGAAATTCTTTACTAGCTGAAAAGCCCCCCTGAAAGGAAGAGTTAATTAATGACAGCTATTAATACATATCTATCTCTCTTCCTCCACGAATTTCAAGAAGTTTCTCGTATTACACACCACCAGTATCACCAGTACGGGGCACTTCTCATTTCACAGATAACGAGAACAGTGCGCAAAGAGAAATCAATAATGTGCTTCAAATGATACATCCAGCAGCAAGGCTGGTAACACAGGAAGAAATTGGGAATTTTATTTGCCATTATAATTATAAGGTACAGCTTTTCACAGTGAAATTGGAATCCAATTTTATTTTTCTATTTTAAAAGCCTTCATTCCAGGGGAAAGGAGCGAGCAAAATAAATTCAGTCAAAATGAAATTAAAGTAAAAAAATGGGGGAAACGAACTAGTAATGGGACTTGTCTGAAATCAGTGCCTGTGCCAGAGAACAGCAACATACTTCTGGTCACTGAGGTGACCAGAATCTCATCACACCCAAGCACCGAAGGACAAACCGACGGCAGCCAAACTCGGACTGGAGAAGCAGACATCAAGTTAAACCACACGTCACAGCAAACGGGAAACAGAGTCTTATTTCGAGTCTTTAAACTCAAAGCTTTAACCATCAAGCCATGTTGCTTGCTGACTAGCAAAAGGACAGTTAACCCAGACCCACAAAGGAAAACCTGGGAGAAGCAGCAAAAGCTTTTAAGCAGCCTCTCTGGCTGTGCATTGTACACTGTCCGCTGTAAAACTTTCGCTTTACGTGGAATTCCCCAACAGCTCTCCCCTCTCTGGAGGAGCTCTCCTGACTCGTCTTGGTTTCTCTTTCACCGAACCTGCCTGTGGGCCCTGGCCTCTGGACTGATTTCAGCTCTTCACCATGTCCCAACGACTTCTACGGTCCAGCAGAACCAGACAGGGCCGTGACAATGAAAGGCAGCGCACTGCAAAGACTGACACCCGGCTGGAGACGTCCCCCGGCTGGAGACGTCCCCCGGCTGGAGACGTCCCCCGGCTGGAGACGTCCCCCGGCTGGAGACGTCCCCCGGCTGGAGACGTCCCCCGGCTGGAGACGTCCCCCGGCTGTTTCCAGAGACTGACATCTAAGCTAAAGAACATTTTCCTGGAAAAAGCTTCACTGTAGCTTTCAGTTAAGAGATTTGGCTTAACTGCTTCTGCCTCTGAATCCAAAAAAGCCGTAGCAGGAATTTTTTTTCTTCTATTTATAAATGCCTTTTCAGATCCTTTCATCACTTTGTTTCCTACCATCTCTTCAGCTTTTGTCAATCACTTTAAAGACATCCGACTTCGCGTTTTTTTCACAGTCTACTGAACCAACAGTTACACTTTTAGTCACTATTAAGGTCAGAAACCTGTTTGAAAACATCACTGAAAACCAAGGTGAAGTCTGGAATTAAAACCATGCAGCTGAACAGGAAATTGTGCAGGGTTTTTCCATCTCCAGCTTCCCCTCGGGGCTGTTTTGGAAGGTTGCCCACTGGTGCCTCTCAGTTACTGCTAAGTTGTTTTGGGATTTTTCCTCTAACGCAAACTGAATGGGTCAGTTCTTCCTGCAGAGCTGTCAGACCAGCAGGCAGCAACTTGTCTAAATCTCCAATAACATCTTTATACCTGAATGAAGAATTACACCATGGTACTCATCACGGAGGTTTCTTGAAATTGGCCACCTCGGGGACAGCAGGTTGTTATTGGAGAGAAGCTGAGAACTCGGGTTAGGAAACTGCTCCTTCTTCTCACAAAAGCATGTCGGGAAGCACTGGGAAGCTGTACACCAACAGCTCTGAACCCAGAGATTCACCTACAGGACTAAGAGCAGCCAAAAAAAAAAAACCAACAACTTTCAGGCTTCCTCTGCAAGTGTATCTGAGCCCTCCCTTGCAGGGTTAAATTCATCTCCCTACAGCCTCCGAATTTTGGCCTCTCCACCAAGACTGCAGGAGACTCATGGGCAGGCATGCAGTGAGGGAACGTAGGGATGCGTGGTCCTTAAGGTGAAGTTCACCAGTTTATTTCAGAGGATCCCAAATTAGCAACTGCACAGCAAAAATTGCTACTGATCTACGCATGTACACATCTGTCATGAAAACATGGGACTACTAATGCGCCAAGACTTACAAGTCCAATAAATACACCACAATTGCACTAAAAATGTCCAAGTAAGGAAAATATGTAGGATACAATAGAAGCTCTACAGTATTTATCACAGATTCAGCACGACCAATGTGATAAGGGATTATTTTTTAACGCATATAATACACGGGGTGTGCGTACACAAAATTCAACCGCTGGCTGCTTCAGCATGTCAGTAAGATTTCTGGAGACTGCTGCATGCAACAGAGATATCTCCAGCAGAAATTCTCTCTGCGATGATGTACTGATTTGTCAAGGAAAGTCAAACTCTGGGCATCTTAAACTACCTAAAGAGAAAATCAGGTCAATTTGTGAGTCACTATCTCTGGGGACTAAAGGACCCTTAAGTTACTATTTACACATACGTGCCCAGAACTGGCTCAGAGCTGAAGTGCTGAACTCACTCGAGGGAAGAGTGAACTACTCAAATTTTCTTCCCTGCCCTCAAGTTATACAAAACTCCACTGTGAAGCCAAAGAGCTTTGGCACTTGTGGACTTCCCAAGTATTTCTAACAAGCTTCCAACTGAAGTGCCTGAGGAAGAGAGAGTGTTCTGCTTTCTAGACAAGATCAGTTGGGATATGGTAGAAGCAGCCAAGGGTTTGCTTTCAAACTCTCAAAGGGCCTCTGAATTCTCACCTTCCCAAAAATATCAAACCAGCAAACTGTCAGACTAGGTGAAAGGAAGATCTAGCCCTGTATCTGTATGGCATGAGACAGCACCACATGCTTCACCACTGCGGGAGCCAGAAGTGCTGTGCCTCATCCATCAATTTGCTGCACTCCAACAGGAGGGGTGGTGGTGAAGTCAATTTATTGACTAACTTTAATCAAATTTGAAAAAGAGATGTACTGACTAATTAACACGGTACCACACTCCCCACAATACACACTGAAAGGGATCACTGGGGATATAGAGGGTCTGGATGGTTATGACGGGGCTGAAGTAATAAGATATTATGTGAACCAAGGATGTGAATACATTAGAAATCAAGTTTTATTAGTCCCCTAGTGAATACAACAATGCATTTAATCTTGTTACATTTTCACTCTCAATAGCAGCTTGTAAGTAAGAGCTAGTCTAATGATATGCAATGATTCCCCCCTTTAATCTGTTTTCAATTTGCCATTTTTCCATTTCACAGAATGTCTCTCCATTCTACCGCTAAGTGAATAGTGCTGAGTTGTCGATACAGCATATAATAGACAAACTGAGCTACAATATTATTTGAATCTAAAACCCAAACCATATATTATCACACTCCAAATTCAATTTCAGCAAAAGACCGAAACAGCTCCCAAAACAGTATCAGCGTTAACTTTTTGTCCACAAGTGCATAACGAACCCAGGAACTCACTAATGGGTCTTTTAAAAAAGATAGTTAGCTCAGGCATCTAAATCACAAGACAGCTAACTCTTACCTTCCTCTCCAGTAAGTATTACTCTGCATCTGTTGATTGAATCAAGTTTTACGACTGTGGAGATTCACCCAGTTGGATGAGATGCTTCACACTTTCAAGGTGTTCTGCAAGTCCTGCTAGTTTATGATGCACTTTTACTCTTTTCCAAACCATACACTCAACACAGGCCTTTTCCCAAGATGAAAACTCAAGCTCCTGCAGGCCTTCTGCTGCCATGTCCTATTTTTGATTATGATACCCCACACTTTTCAGCTGCTTCAGCAGCAGCCTATGCAAGACCTTCTGAAATATTTTTGGCTAATAACCAATCGGGTCTTTTTAGAATGGTTTTTGGTCAAGCAGCTGAAAATTGACAAAAGCTCTTCTCCTTCGCTGCAGTCTAGTCACACCATCAGGTTACTACATGCCAGATGGTTCTATTCTATTTCAAATTATCATTTCAACAACATTTAGCAAGTGTAGTAAAGCCTTCAATTCCAATTCCCATAAACACCTTCACAGCAGAAGTACAACATTTGGTAGTCTCAATCCCTTTTAACAGTAAAACGTTTAAAGGTGAGACTGCAAATACTGTTAGCAACTTAGTTACTTAACAGTAGGGCTGTTAGTTTTGCCATTAAGTACAAATAGTTGTTCTGAATAAATGGCAATAATATTTTTTATGCCCAGTGGATGTTCCTCCTCCTGAGGTGAGGCACAGTCACATCACCACCTTATTTCTCCATCCTCCGGTTTAGGAGTATCTCCACCCCTGGAGATACCCAAACCTCAAAGGGCCAAGTCCCTGAGGAACCTGATCCAGGTGGCCTTGCCCTGAAGACTTTCAAGGGACTCTTCTGACCAACACGGTTCTGTGATACTCATCTGGCATCAAGCTCAAGTGAAGCAGGCAGAAGCCAGAAGCAAAGCCCCAAGCAGGGCACAGGAGCCTATTAGAATCAGGTGTCCTGCCAAAGGAAACTGCTTATGGAGCTTCCTGCCTCTGCTTCTCGCCCCAGTCCTCTCCCCTGTGTTCTTTTATACAGTTAGGTGGGTCACAAACTGGAGAATTTGAGGGAAGGATTGTTTTTGAAGGAGCAGAGATCACTAGGCATAAAAAAATGTTCAAGGAAATACAAACAAGCTAAAGCCATGTAAAAATGATATTCAGTGGCAGCTCCGTTTTTTACTTTAGAGCTTGGTGTGAGTATCTCCAAGGATGGAGACTCCACAGCCTTACTGGGCAACCTGCTCCAGGGTTTGATGACCCTCACAGGAAAAAAAAAAAACCACCACCACCACCACAAGTTTTTCTGTGTCTAGATGAAACTTCCGGTGTTTTAATTTGTGCCCACTCCCTCTTGCCCTGTCGCTGGGTACTACTGAGAAGAGTCTGGCTCTCTCTTTTGTACCTTCCTTTTGGGTATCCATCCACATTGATAAGATTCTGCCCTCCCAAAGCTGCATCTGCACATCTGGTAGAGGCAAAGGCTATAAACCAAAGCTGCAGTCCAAGCAAAGCTCATCTTTCTAGCAAACTGCTTTGTAAGAAGCACCATGATAAACCACTACGTAACACAGACCATCCATTACACCTTGTGCAATTTTACCCGGCGCTACCTCTTCCTCTGATTTTAATCTATCCTGAAGGGTGATTAACGTAAGGGGATTTTCTCCCTCCAGCTCTTACCTGGCTGTGGTGGGTGAGGCGGTGGCATTTGGTGGTGCATCATAGGGTACGGCGGAGGCTGCTGATGAGGCAGTAAGCCTGGATGTGCTGGTGCCCCAAGGGGGTTCATCCCAGGCCCACTGGAGTGCTGGTGTGACTGCTGTGGGGTTTGACTGTGCTGCTGCTCCATTTGCTGACGAGCCCTTAATTCAGCATATTTCAGCTGTTCCATGTGAAAATTCTGGCGTTCTGTCAGCAATTGTTGCCTCTGCTGCTCTAACTACATCAAAAATAGGGGAAGAAAGACAAAGCGAAGTTAAGAACTATACATTTAAAAGCTGTTTCTGCAAATCAAACACCTATCTATTGATACAACTGTCCGATTTGCAGCAGGTTTTGGTAAAGGATCCAGGCCATCTTCCAGCTGGAACAGCTGAACTCACTTTGTTTTGTCCTAAAGAATCTCTCAGTAATACAACACATCCCTCAATGAGTACTGTGCAGAGCATTCAGCTGCAACACAATTCTAGAAGAAACCGTATGTTTTTCTCTCAATCTTCTGCACGTTGGAACGACGGGAAACAGGAAACTAAAGAGATTTTCCAGGGCAAAACCAAAGCAGAACATGTGTGCACCAGCACGAGCTCGGTGATTACAGGCAGGATCCTACTCCGTATCTTTACGGAGTGTAAGTGTAGGACTCGGACGTCATGATAGCCAGACAGCAATGATTTGTGCTATTAAGAAGAGTATTATGTAAAAACAAACTCGTGTAATTTAGGCCGATTAACATAGAACAGGCTACTTTAACTATGAAGCCACGTAGAGGGTAAGGAAGCCCAAAATGAAAAGACAAAAAAGCTACGGAAAATATTTCTTACGACTGGGCATTTATACAATCGATCACCATCCTGGTTAAGGAAGTGTATGTCATTTGACTTATTTAAGAAGTGATAACACACTTTTCTACATCTATTACTCTTAAGCAATTGGACATATGGATTTGTGTGACTAGTTTACAAATATTTAATGAGTATTTTAAGAAATACTCCATAATTTATCTGAAAAGCAGGTTGCCAAGGAGACTTCCACCTAGCAGAAGTTCTCCAAAAAAATCCCAAAGCTCCATCAATACTTTGTGTTAGCAGTTTGACTGCTGACAAAGCACGGATGAAAAGAGAATACCACAGAGTACACATTCACCAACAGAGCCAGATGGGGACACAGCCTCATGAATAATACATACTCCTTGTTGGGGGCTGGTTTTCTGCATGTAGGGATTACAATGTGATTATTCATGCTGCCGTGACTCCTTTTTCCTTGACCAATCTGATACGTTAGCGGGAAGAACTTGATAAAATGAAGAGGCATGTACACCAATGGTGTAATTGTGCATGTGTGGAAACACATTCAGTAGGTGGCAGGCAGTTCAGAGAAGAATTACTGCAAATGACCCCAAACAAAGGCTCAGGCAAGAAGGACGGCTACACCACACTTTTTATATTCCTTTTATACTCTTCTGTATTCCTGCTTTGTTCTCTTTATGGTACCCTATCTTGCTACAGTTTAAAAAAAAAAAAAAGAAAGAAGAGGTCTTTACAAGTATCCCCAAACAGCATCCAGTGCCTGAAGATACGACTTTTACTTAGGAAAACCAGTGAAAACTTCCCTTCTACACATTCCCTCGCCTCAGGATGAGAGAAGAAAGTTGGACAGAGGAAAAAGCAACGTAAACACAAAGTTATAACACGAGCTGGTCTTAAAACTGATGCAGAGCCCAAAACACCTGGTTCTGCACTAGCTTCTTGCATTTGTTGTAGCCATTTCAGAAGCGGGTTTACAGTCACAGCCTGCAGTTTTACCCCTAGATTAGCATTAAGACAACTGGTAGCAACACACTTTCTGGTGGGCCATCTATCAGTAATTTACATTTGCTCTTCAACTCTCAAAACTCAGTTACACCTGCAGCGGATCTCAGGCACCTTAATGAAGATCAGCACGTATCAGTTCACCACACAATCTTCCTACACAACCCGATTCATGACATCAGCCAAATTTTTAGGTACACAGTCATGAATACTACACTCTTGATGATCTTCAAATTTGCAACAGCGTGTTTTTGCACTGTTGCAAAGTGATTCACAATTAGAAGGGGCTACTACAAGTGCTTAATGTATACCCACACAATAACCATCATTGTACTACAATTTCATCTCCAGCAAGTAACTCCTCCCTAAACAGAAACAGTAAAGGAGGCATTCATGTGCTATTATAAATTCTGGGTCAACAAGGCTCCTACCAACAGGATCCCTGGTTACACACAGAGTTGGCAGCACTGAAATGACTTCAGTTTAAACCCTGAAGTAAATGTGTTTTGCCTAAAATCTAACACCCTCCAGTCTGCAGCACAGATTTCTTCCAGCACTTACAATCGCCTTACTTTTACTATAAGAAAAAGCCAGTGCAGCAAATAAGGAAATATGCATAGTGTGCAACAGCACTAAGGAATTTTTTTGCTTTAATTATTCCACTACATATCCACAATGACAGGTGAAAAGACCAAATTTAACTATCAGGAAGCCAAGGGAAAAATTTGTATGCACATTTTAAGAAAGGAAAATGTCATATGCCTCAAAATGGAAAAAAAAAAATCCTGTCACTAATAGAATATAACCCCGAAAGAAAGGAACCCACAGAGAACCTTTTCAAAATAGTTAGGTCCATTTCTTGAGCTGCCAATCAGTGTCAGAGGCAAACCCCACACTGAAATGGTTGAGGATGCTGAGCAATTGAGAAATTCTTGCTGACATTCTGCTACAACAAAAGACCACAGTTTGTCAAACTCTATCAATGTGATTAATGCCAAAGCGAGGATGCAAATTCCATTAAATTCACATGGTAGGGCAAATGTGAAAACCCCTGGAATGACGAGTCAATATCTTCAACACATTTAGAGTAATTGTGTATTGACAAAAATGAGCGAGCTAGACAACAGAAAACTAAAAAAATTGACTGCTCTCTGATAAAAATGAAGTTTTGGGTCATCTTTACAGTAGTTGGAGAAACCACTTCTCTGAAAGCATGCTGCACTATATATGAAAGAATGCTTAGCAACTGATGTGCAATCCAGCCACTGACAGGCAAAGGCAGCATCCTTTCCACATTATACCTTGATTTTAGGGATACACAAGTCTCTAGCGAGGTGTCACTAACAGTGCTACAATATAAATAGGATCCTGCTTGGGATGCACCGTAAAGATGCTCTCTTAGTGTCACTACCTTCTTCAGCTGGCTAGACCTCAATCCAGACCTGTGTCCTGGCTTACAGCCTCACTAGACTGAGGACAGAAGCTAACAACCTTCTTGCTTAGCTTGCCCAGCTCCTCCTACTCATCAGTCACACTTCATCACTAGATCTGCCAATTTAGCTTTGTTCTATTTTGATGCTTTCCTGGTCCCTATGAGCAACCACCTTTTCCCATCTCCTGACATCCTGGCTTCCTTGCCTTCTCTTGAACCTGCTGTTGCTCTCTCCAGCTCGGGCAAACCCATCATCACAAAACGAGAAGCTGTTACTCCTGAGCACATATCCTTCTGCTACTGCATCTCACTTTTGAGGACTTTCCCCTACTGAGAATGCTGTCCAAACAAAACCTGAACTGCTTGCTTAAAACCAAATCTCCAGTCTAAACTGGGTCAGGAAGGAAAGGCAGGACAGAGCTGGTTTCCCTTCCCTTAGGGAAGTAAAGTTTCCACCCATTTCACTCTCTTTACAGGGAAAATCCATTTGCATGTCAGATATCATTCATGTGATCAGGTCTACCTAAAGGCTCACGACCGATTCCATGTTCATGCTTAGATGACAGGAGCAGGGATTAGGAAGCAAATCTAGGATACCACCAGTTTGCTGCTTATGGCAAGGAGGAGATGCTAGATAAAGAAGGAGAGGGCTCAAATGCTGCTGCAGTGGGTAATTATGAATTCTAGCTAAAGGAGAAAGATCTGCGTAAAGGTGGCAAACAGCTAAAGTTGCTAGTTTTCCAGCTGTTAGCATACACAGATGTTTGCAGTGACTGACTAATCCAGAAATCCTACTTACTGCCTCTTTCTCTCTGTCCATAATGGTTTCCAACTCCTCAAAATGGCGAAGTTTTATCTCCAGTTTCTTCATCTGCGTTTCCACCAAAAGAGCAACCAGGGACTTGATCTTCCTTTCTTCCACTGCTGCTAGGTGCTGAGGATAAAACACAAGTTTTTGTGTTACACACATTTCACAAAATAAAGTGCTGTAAGGGAACAAAAAAGCCAGCTATGCCTGCCTCTAGCTTTAGCCATCCTATTGCACTTCTGGACAGAAAACAGGGCCTGAGATTATCAATCTTATGCTTGGAACCGGAAGCCCTTGAGAGATTATTCAGATTTCAACCAAATGAATAGGTGTCAAGCTTTAATACAAGAGGTATTGTGCACGCTTGGGACTCGTAAGCAATCCCGTTTTGCCTCGAAGCCTTCCGAGCGCTGTGCAACAGAGAGCACTTTCAGTGGAAATGCAAATGAGGGAGCAAGGGTACGTTGTACCGAGTCAGCTGCAGGTCATCCAAAAAGCTTTCACCAAAACACACGCAGAAGACTTTTACCTGGAATGACCCACAAAGACAGCGAGATGACTCTTGCATGCCTTTGCCATTAAAATATTTTTCACTCAAGTAAATGAGAAGCTATGTATCTAGCTAAGCATATCCCCATTACACGCAGCACCACACCACTAAACCATAAGCTTTCTCAGGGCAGCAGTTCCACCTCGGGCTAGGGAGAACTTGCAGAGAAATCTCTACACAGATATTAGAAGAAACTTAAAAAAAAATATCTCCTGTTTCTTTTTATAACCGGGTTGCACAGTATTGCTATTGCAGAAGAAAGCTGAAGGCAAAGCTGTATTTAAACTGCAAAAGCAAACTGCAGAAAAAGGCAAATAGACTCTTCACAAGGCTTTAGCTTTACCCCATTTACATATACACACTTAACACATAAATGATACAGGAGATACATATATATATGTGTGTATACGTGATATATGTGACAGCCTATAAAAGTGTTTCACATCCTCCAAGTGTGAAAGGCATGTTAATGATGCTTTCTACTAGCTTTTGGTAAAAGCCTGCTGTTCAAAATGAAAATACACTCAAAACACTCCTCAAGCGTACTGCCTGGGAGTTTCTGTATTAATAGTCAAAGGATGTTTCCCAACCACAGTGTCTGAGCAAAGCCTTACTGACACATCCAAGGGTGGAGGGGGAAGGAGAGTTGGCTTTTGAGAAGGGAAAGGTGAGGGCCAAGGGGAAGAAGGAAAAAAGAAAAAGCTGGATCTCACCCAGCTCAAGCTGCAAACAGAGACTCATATTTAGCAAGCTGTGCCCCAAACCTTGGCTCAGAACTGGGTGAAATATAGAGCTAGAGAAAAGCAGCATTATAAAACTCCCTGGTAATCCTAATTATAAACAGAATTTCTCAAAAATGTACAATATTGTTTCCATCACTAATATGGTGTGTCATTTGACAGCATGCACCTTCGGTAACCCACCAGCAATAAAGCAAGTCTTCAGTAAATCTGAACATACGCTCCAGACTCTCCCTAAATTTAAATCAGGTACAGTTTGAGAGGATCAGAGTGATCCCCCAAGTTCATCTAACAGCACGCCACTGTGAAATGCAAGTAGGCTACCCAGTTAAATACTGACCAGTGGTGCATACATTTGAAATCAAGTAACTGAATGGCTGACAGAACTAGAAAATTTAATGTCATTTAGTGCTGTATAGTAACAAACTGATTTCTACGAAAAGTCAGAGTGACAGAAGTACCTTTGTTGTCATACACAGCCTCCTGACAGTCATTTCGCCTTGCTTGATGTGTGCAATTTTAATAGCAAAACCAGCTTAACGGAAAATCAGCAAGGCACATGATTAGGTAAAAGACACTCAAAATACACATTAGAAAGGAAATGAAGTTTTTCCTAGAGACCCAAAGTGACTGCTCCTTAGCCAGGCATTACGCAGTGCTTTCACGTGGACAAAGTCATTACTAACTCTGCAGGTGACAAAAAAATAGTACGACAAAGTGATTTGAAGTGCCTGATAAACACGTTGCTGTTTAATAAGCAAAAAAGAAGATGGTATGTGACATTATCCCGGGACACAGCAGGTCTGAACGACCTGAGCATCACTAAGTCAGCCAGCAGACCTGGCCTCTGGCTGAGAGCTGGTATAGAGCAAAGCTTTGGTTTAGTATTTAAACAGGAGCCCTAAACACAAGTATAGCCAGGAGTGCCTCTGCACCTGGGCTTGTGCCCGTCACCACAACGCTGACTAATTTCACTGCTCAGAAATTTTATTTCTGGGTGAATACTGTTAAACTCGGGAGGAGGCTAGCTACTGACCTAGCACACCCACATTACAGGCACTTTCCCAGAACCCAGCCCATCCCCCAATCTTCTTAAACCCAGCTTTAGCTGTGAAATTAGCTAATCACAGCAAGAGCATGAATGTGACAACTGGTATAGACAACTGTAAAACGAGACCACAAGAGACCTCTGGAAAATGGATAGCATCCTAGCACCATCTCACTGGAACACCGTGCTGAAGTCGTCTCACCCACACGCAAGAGGTTAGCTGAACTTGCAACAGGCAGAGAAGACTACTCTTTCTTCCTTCTCTTGTCCTATTTTGTGAAAGGAGATGAGATGCTTCGCCTAGCTTTAGTACTGTGAGGCCAAGAGGGGACAAAACTGTCTTTCACGAATGAAACAGAAGAAATAAAGGTGGCAGATAACACAGCACCATCTAAATTAAGGCACACAGTGGGAAAAAATAAGTCCTGTCATGCATACATTCAAGCATGAAATGAAAAAGGTCCTACAGAGAGTTTCTAGAGCAGCAAAAAGGAACCAATTAAAGACATAATTTGATTTGCCTGTAAACAGAAGATGGGATGTAGCTGCCTGCAAAAACAAACATGATTTTAGCAACAGGGTCCCTTCTATTCCTGAATTTTACATTTCTAAATACCTGCAACACATGAAAAAGGTGGTTGATAACCGAAGGCTTTTTAATTCAATAGGCAAAGGGAAGTGCTGCAATGCTGCAATGGTTAGTGGCTGAAACGCATCAGACTAGGAATAAAGCTTAACAGCAGAGTTTAAATCCCATGGAAAAACTTACAGACAATTATAGGAGGTTTTGCATCACTGGCAGTTTTGGTATCTAGAAAAGATGTATTCAATCACAGCTACCTCAAAACAGGAATTCAGGGAAGTCATGAGATCAGTGTTATGCAGGAGGTCAAATTATGACCAGGACCGTCCTTTTCAGCAGTGTAGGTGATAGGTCAGGAGCTACAGCAGAAGCTCTGCAGCTCAACTGCAACTGGACAAAAGCTAAGAGCAATCTGCAGGAGAGAGAACATTTTCCATCGGGTGCTACTTAAGCATAGAAAGGAAAAAAATAGCTTACATTGATTTAGGGACTTTAATTCTAATATTGTTTGTACAGAACCTGGTAAAAACACATTTAAAATTGTTGCTCTTCTACATGTAGTAACACAGAGTCACACCCCACTGGATACCACTTCTCACACAGCACAACTTACTGGGAAAGCCACTTACTCCCAAAGGAAAAAAAACCACTTCAAGTGCCTGCCTTTAACCCCTGTTTCTCCTTAGAAGCCAACTGCAATATTCCTCTGATATAAAATCATAAGGAAACCACTCTGTAACAGCTCTTTGCATGACCACGTCTTGAGTTTATCATGAAGAACCAAATTACTCTCTCAGACAAGATCCAGCTCACTGAAAGCCTGAATATTGTCTGGGTTTTTAAGTGCAAGTGGAAAGAGAAATCCCCGTTGAACTTGAATTCTACTCTGAAGTGTGAACATCCTAATTATAATAGATTATTTCCTGTAATATAAAGCTTAAATTCTTCTAGAATATTACCACCACCATAATGAAAACTGCCATTAGCCAAGTCCCTCCTCCCTCTAGCACTCATTATCACCAAAGGAAGGAAAGATCATCTTTATTCGGAGCAAGTAGCCTTCCATAAAACAGAGATTAAATTTAACGCCTCCTTATATACATGCAGAGGTTTTTTTCATCTTGGCTGAAAATATCTCTGAGTCTGTTGAGCTAAAAGTAAATTACTCTCAGTAAGACAGTTTGGTGCTTCGATGCAGACAGGCAAATTGATGCACAAGGGAGCCAGTTAGGACTCTGCACTCCACCAAAATAACGAACCTGAAGCGTGCCTGTGAAGTGGGATTGCACACAGCCAGGGTGCCTCGCTCTGACACTAAGCAACACTGAATTCATGCGACTTGTGATTGGAGAACCTGGCTTGAAAGGTAGTAAGTAAAAATAGTCTCAAATCTCATGGGTTCACAAAGGAGGGACTGCATCATCCTGACAACACCTATCATCACACCATTGTCAATATGTATGATGCAGCCAGGAAAAAAAGTCTAAAGTTATAAGAGTCGAAGATCAGACTGGAAAAGGCAGTACAACACACTCAACACCTCATTACGTCTACCATTACGTCCTGGAAATCCATCAGGAAATAAACACCACCCATGCTTTGCTTTTGGTATCTATAAAGTAGGTGACATGGAACATGGCACTGAATCCAAGAGCAATTAAGAAACCCACACTAGAACTTGAATCCCAAAAAAATATGTAAGGACAAAACAGATTTTGAAAAAGATAGTATGATAGAAGTGAAGGCAGTCTGGTTCCTGCAAACAAAGTGAAAGACAACATGCAATTAGTAATTATAGGGTAAAGAAAAGCTATTAGATAGGACACTGATTCAATCCACAGCTCCTTAAGAGACTGCAGACAAATAGAAGTTTAATGATAGAAGGAGAAGAACATGCTTTTAACAGACACATGGTACCTCTTAAAAAAAAACCAAACACATTAAGTTGTCTATAAAAAACTGTAACGCTACAATTGAACATCACATTGTTTTTACAGACAAAGAGTCCAAGCACAGAAGGCTCGTGTGACATCCACAGAACAGCTGGTGGCCCAGCAAAAAAGGCAAGGGAAGGGTTTTATCACCCAGGCCTATGCCCTCAGCAGTACGGCCAGGCCTATCAAGCAGAGAAAAGTCTTTCCAAAGAATGACAAACACATTTTGGGGCTATTTCTTAGAGATGTTCATTGACTTCATAATCATAAAAGTAGCTGCCTAAATTAAAACTATGCTATTTCACTTAGGAGTTGAAGCAGAAGAGACTGAAGGCAGCATTCGTGCTCCTTCAAGGTACTAGAGATTAGAACATGGAATCGCTCAGATCTGGAACAAAGGACCATTTTAAGAAGAGTTCTAATGTGAACTGGAAACCAAGCCAATGGATATTTGTATAAAACAAACCTTTGCTTTGGTGGCAGCTGAGGCAAGGGCAGCAGCTGCAGCTGTAGCTACGTTTCCTTCCGAGATTTCATGTTCTACTTTCTTCTTCCCAGCCTCGTTTTCTTTGTCTTTGCTTGCATCAACGTTCTCCTTGTTCTCTTCCGCCTCCTTTTCTTCTGAAAGAGATTTCCCACCAAGGCCGTTACGTGCATTCTTCCCTCGTTAACAGCATCGCCTCAAGACAGGAATTGCACCACGCATGCTGCTATTAGTCAAACAAATTAACTCATCCACAGGCTGTCACGTCCCTACGTTACAGTACTGCTACTTGTCCACAAATCCTGACAGGGGAACAATTCTAGTCTAAGAGGATCCGATCTAACAAATAGGGCAACTTTAAGTGCTTTTAGCTTCCATCCTGTCAATTCACCTCTGCCATCAGCATACTCTCATCAGAACAATTTCAGATGTGCTTCCAAATCAACTCCATTATTACATCAAATCCAAATGCTTCTTGTTCTGCCTGGTGCTAAAATACTGAATGTAAGTTCCAGGAAAAAACAATATATCCATGTGGTACAAGTGAAACGTGTTAAAAATAAATAACAAGAATAATGTCTGATGTAGAAAAAACCCAGCATCCTCAGCCTGTCAAAATAAAGGCTCTGCATCACTTCACAGGGAAACCGAGCTGCCATATTAACTTCTAAGGGTAGGAGCGAGCAGTCCCATTTCTTTGCATCAAAAATGATCAAATGGTGTGCAATACAGGCAAAATAATATAATTTATATGACCTACACGCACTTTGCTACTGCAGTTTCTTCACCCAGTCACTACACAGTGAAAGAAAGCTCAGCCGAGGTCTAAAATGAGTTCAGGAAAGAATTTAGCGCCTGAGCTTTGCAGTAAAATTAAACTAGAATATTTACTACCGAACCATGAAGCAGCCTGATGTGCAAGAGAAAATATTTCTGCCACAGTTGAGTTTATAGTCTATTCCAGCCACTTTAGAGAAAGGCTATTAAAGCTAACACAGCTTGAGGAACAGCTGGGAACCATTACCTGGCTTGGTGTCTGCAGTCACTTCGCTATCTTGCTCTTTTTCGGGATTTCTCTCATTTTCTCCTTCTTGTACTTTATCGCCTTCCTCAATTTCACTCTCCGCTTTGTTTTCAACCTAAATGGGATGAAAGATTGTTGAAGAATGAGAGATACAGAAGACATTCACTGTTAACTTGGTTTATAGCTTCCAGATTAGTTCACTATCATAAGGGAAGAGATTCAATTTTAAAGGTTGACTGCTACTTAAGCCCATTTTCACAACTGCAACTCAAGTCCGAATAAACAAAGTAACTGCTATATTGGACAAAGTCCATCAGATTCGATAACCTAGGCCAACCTGGGTTCATCTGAAAGTACCAGAAATCCTGAACTAACATGACAGACATGTGCTTCACCCCATGTTGCCCTCATTTACTCCAGTAGTTTGTACTTAAGTGTTAAATATTATATCATTTCCAGTGTCTGCTGTGTTAACTTTTATACAGTATTCACCTACCCAGACAGCTCCAAATTCTGCAGAACTCACGGTCACAACAGCCTCCTGCGGCAGTAAACGCTACAACTGAATTACACGTTACAGTAAAATGCTTCTGTCCAGGAACCGGTGGAAGGGAGCAAGCAGCAGCTTCATGTTTAACACCAGAAGCATCATTTTCCCCTTGAAAACACTCCAAATTGAACTGAATGTTTCTCGTTTACTCTGCTCTACAGAAAAATGCATCTTTCCAAGCTCTGACCAAGTCTTCTATGCTTACCTCTACCTAAGTGTACCTATTTATCAAAAATGCAGCCAAAGAACTACCTGGAAACAGAGTGAGAAGTAACATCGAGAGTACGCTCAGCAGCCGTCGGGTTAGTTTTATCTCATGCATTTGATGGAGGCAACACAGAAATATTGCCTGTTGCTGCGGACTCAATAAGCACCTACCACCATATATTTAGCAGGGTGATGTTCTAATTCCAGGATATTAGTTTAATCCCAGCTCAGGTCTGAAACAATCACAGCCAGCGCCACTATTGTAGACTATCTGAAAAGAGGTACTGTGTGTGTAGGCATGTGGTTATGGAAAAGCCCCAAGCAACTGCATTCTTGCAGGCACTACCAACAGGTCGAAGGAATTAATTTCTAAATATCTGATCTTTATGGGCAGGATGCACCATACCTGACATCAAGAGCACACAATACACACATCTATAACCAAGAGTTAGCCCAGGCTTCTTGTAACGAGGAGTTTTATTGACCAGCTCAGCTACAGGCACCTTGACCAGCCAGATCTCACCCTCCCCTGTCCACTAAGCTGCACACGATCGCACAGATTGAACAGATAAAGTAACCTGTACTGTCACTGCAGAGCTGCAATGCAGCTGGGGCAGAGGTTTCATTCAGGCTCTCTGTTCAGCTCCACATGCCTCACTCGGAAATGGTTGCCAAATACTGCAAGTGACCAGAACTCGCTTTCCTGAAAAGTCCTGATCTCTGACCTTGTCAGAACTGAAAGCTGTGTTCAACTTGTAAAAGACAAACTTTTACAGAGCAAGACTTCAAGATGATGCTTGCTTTAGACCACTACAAGTCATGAACTGTAACATACCAACATCCCTCTGCAGCTGAAGTCTCTAATTCATTTGATATCGCCCACTCCACATTTCCTCCCAGTCCAACCTTTTTTCCTCAGGATTAGGAAACACCACACCAACGTCTCATTGCCACTTGCCCAGCAAAAGAAATGTCTCTGTATGCTTTGAGACTAAATCTTTCCTAAGAAAACGAAGCCCTATGGAGACTGAAAACCCTTCCTTACGGACATACACTGACCATCACACTACCATCTACCTTTCTTATCAGGCATTTTAGAACGTAGTAATTTAGGTTTGTAAGTGTCAGAAGTATCTTTTCAGAATCAGTGTACTGAGCCAAGCTTACCTTCTCAGACTGTTGCCCATCTGTGTCTGTTTCCATCTTTTCTTCTTCAGCTCCCTCTGAGAAAACAAGCAAGTATTGAGAATTGCCATACTCAACATTTATTGCAGGGTTCACTAAAATTTTCTGTTCTCTAACAACAGTGGTTTAAAGAAAGCCACTACATTAAACTCCTGAAAGACTAAAAGCTATTTAGGCTAATTGTAGTTTAAAAATCAAGTTTACTTGCAAATTTAAATTTAACTGGTTTTTCTTTTCGGCCCAACAAGCAGGACAGAGCATTAAATTATCTATGCTCTGCTGAAACCCCCAGTTTGGAGAAACCACCAAATCTATCAATTTTAGCTACATAAAGGGCAGTTCAATGCACAGTTCTGCAGCATTCAAGTCATTCAGTAATTCCCACTTGTAAGTCGCAGTATTATAAAATGTTTTTCCCGATACAGCCAATTTGATTCTGTAGATGGTTGTCAGTTACGTGATTAACCTCAGTTACAGTGCTGCCAGACCTGTAATTCCTCCGTAGCACAAGATCCCCTGAGCTGCTTTCGATGAAAGGTCTATCCAGAGGCACTGTCATGTGCCGCGGGTCAGCTGAAGATTTAAATTCTATTTTGCAGGTGGTGCAAATACCAGAATTCTCCAAAGCAGACTTCAAAATAATTATTCAACACCGGAGTAACATTAAGCACTAGCAAATTTGTTAAAGCACTAACGCTGTTCTTAAACACTAAGGATCTCCTGTTATTTCTGGCCTCAAAACCCCTGGAGTTGAAGGCAGCGAGCACTTATCCTCCGCGCTGGTTTGATGTGAAACCCTGCACAGCGAAACCTTATTTCACACCCTTTGTACCCGTGGCTTTGCAAGAGCATGATGACCAACTGGTTCTCCAGTCCTGTACGGCTTCAAACTACATTTCTCCCCAAAGCACTCTGAAATTGTATCCAAGCCCTCAGAAATACTGACAAAGCAAATGTTTGAGTCTGAACCAAACAATGAAGCTTAAATCAAAGAAACTGGCCCAGAAGGTGTATTCCCATGCTAGATGTTCCTGGACAGTGCTCTCACTCCGACCTTGATCGTTCATTCTCCTGCTTCTTCCTCAGCTGTACTGCTATCAGTACTCGTGCGTTTGTACTGAAGAATGGAACAATTAAATGATCCGAGTTAAACCCCACCAACACTTGCTTCACCCTCTCACTGAAAAAAAGCTGTATCTCAGGTCCTCCTCAAGAGCCCAACTGCAGCTGCCTAGTTCGGGGCAAAACAAGATATGAATCACATCTGAGCACAAGAACTGGTTGTTGGCTAGATATAAAGCAAGAAAAGCACATAAATTACCAGCTGAAAGCTCTGAGTTTCTTCTGCATCCAAAATATAGCCAAACAAATGAGAAACAGAGCTGAGGCTGAATGAACACACCTCCTGGCAATGTTGTCAGAAGACAGCCTGCTCAACTCCCAGCTTTTCAAAAAGCAGGCTTTCCAAGATGCTCTGAAAAAACAGAGCTGAGTTGCACCTTCAGTGCTAACGCTGAAGAAGGTAACAGCACTGGGCGAGCTCTTAGTTCTCCCCAGTGGCTTCACGTGCTGCTGACTGACATCGTAAGATGTGCAGGGCTCTCCATAAAACCACCAGCTGGGTTCTCTGGGCAATAAGATTTTCTTGGACTTCTCCAGGAGGTGGAGCCTCAGCCTTACACCATGACCTGAATGTTCAGAGGAACTGCACCAGACAGTTCTCTGCCCAGACTGGCTCCAAGCCAAGGCTCCCGTCCTGGGGTCATGAAGTACTTCCTCATGGAAGAAAGAGACACGTGCCAAGCATGTGCTCAGGAGGAGACCTCTACAGAGAGCAGAGGCAGCTCACCTACACCACTGCAGCCTCCAACCCTGAACTGGTCATCAAAAATCTCCATGAGAAGCTAAAAGTATATAATAGGAACTATTTGGACACTCGACAGGTTCTCACCACCGTGGATGTGTGGGTCAGGACAGCATCTGCTGCCTCTTACACCTTCACATTTGGAAGCCAGAACAGGTCTGCCAGATGCCCTACCACCACCACATGTGAAAAAACCTTAGAGTCAATACACAACTGCGTGCTTCCTGATACTGCTCGTTTTGTTTGGGTTTGGTTTTTTTTTTTTGGCTGACTAGACTGAGCTCTTCAAGCTTGTAACCTCTTATTTACTGTCTGTTTGGCATTCAAATAGCTATTACAGAGATATCTGAAGAGTTCTGCCAAAACAGAGCCAGGCATCCTTGCATTACAGATTGCTTTCTGAGCAGCAGCTGACCAGTTATTATCCCATCTAACTTCAGCATCTACAACAGAAGACCAGCCTAACTGGTATACAAGCAAAACCAAAATGAGGAAGGAAAAAAATAAAAATAATAATAGTAAAAAAAATCACTGGTACCATGTACTGGATGCACGAACCTCGTAAGAGAGGTGAGTGTTTTAATAACAGTATAATCTTGTGCTTAAGACACATCTCTTGCTGCTAGCCCTTGGTTCATTCATTAAGTTATTCCTTTACAAAGCATCTATTTAAAGTGGTCCTACTAATGACAGCAGGCCTCAGAGATGAGAGTATAACCACCACCATAGTGATGGAGAATATCATGAAGGTGTCTGAATAATGTGCTACTTCCTGATATTTTGTACATGGATTGTTTAAAGGCCCAATTTATTTGCAGCACCCAGCAGTTCTGCAAGAACAGACAAGAGGGAAGTGTCAGTGCAATCCCATACTCCTTGTCTAGGATCTTCATTTCTCTTCTGCAAGAACAGAAACTCTAGTACAATTTAACATACAGAGGCATTAAAAGAGCAGCTTATTTAGATTATGGACTTCCCAACACATGCTGCCATAAAACTGCTGGTGAAAAGCCCTGATCCATCTCTAAGCTTCTGAAGACATTAGCTGGGGTTGGGTGCTCATTTTTGGTAATCCTCATTTTACTGGCAATGCCTGTGTGCTACGAAACAGGTGTACAAAGTGTTTTATTTCATAGTAACAGTTCCATAGAGAAGTTTTTACAAAAGTCCCTTCTATATATAAGAAAAACACACTAAAATGTCTGATTGAAATATAATGGTTTTACTCTTGGCTTATTTTAAGATGATAAACCTACTTATCTGAAGTATTTGCTACCATAATTCAATTTATGGAGACTGGGGACGTACCTCCTCAGAAGTTTTATCTCCGAGTTAGGATTTAGCGACCTAATGATGTCACAAGGAAAATCTAGATTAGATTTTGTCAGACAGCAAGCCTAGGAGCAAAGTTCCAAGCTGGGCTTAAAATGTCACCTCTCCTAGTAAATGAAACAGAAAGCTTTAGAAAGAAACTTTTATTCTCTCCTTTAGCAAAAAAAGTGGAGACAAAGTGCAGAACACTCCAAGTGTGCTTGGGTTGTTGAGATCATGAGCTCAAACTAGGAAAGCACGACACACGAATACACAAGTTTTCATTTTGGTGCAGCTTTGCCCAAACACCAAGAACTTCAAGATTCCTAGTATTGGGATACAGTGTAACTGAAAGAAAAGAGCCTATAATTTTGTATAAGCAACCCAAAACTTAACCACAGGGAGAAGTGGAGCAATTCTGAAGTTCTACTTCATACAAAAACTCCAAGTCAGAGTGCAACAAGTCAGAAAAGCTCTACCCTGTGGACAATTTTCAGTCAAAACAGGGAGGCTTCTGTCTCTTAAAAGCTCATGATTTGATAATTTTTTCACTCTTCTGGAAGACAAGAACCTGGAGCTCAGGTTCTCCAGTCTAGAATCAGGCGAGCAGAGACTCAAGTCTCAGCATCCCTTACTAGCAGGAAGCATCTTGACCATCGGGCTACAATCTCCTCTGCTGAAGGCTCCTAGTCCAAAGGAGTTCCCACAGGAACCTCCAGCTACACATTTATACTCCAAGGGAGGGGGAAAAATTCCCTAGAAAATTCTCGTCATGCAACTGCACAAGATTTGCTCAGGAGCGCAAACTTCACAGGTGACAACACTTCTTGCTAGACACAGAACCACATTTGAGAGAAAGCTGTAAGTCAATAATCATGTAAGCTGTCCCTAAGAATGCCATAAAGTCTTAAGACACAAACTTTCCTCCTCTACCCAAAAAGTCAGTTTGTTCTTGCATCTTTTAGTTCAGACTGAACTCCTGTTCGGTCTAAACTCAGTTTTGAACGTGGGTTTTGTTTTCTGATTAGAGCGCGTTTCAAGGTTTCCCATCTTAAGGCAAAGTTTTTCAGAAAAGCAGCATCCAGCAACGCGTGAGTCACTGCGACAGGTGAAGACGTGAGCACAGGATGAGTTTGTGTAGGTTTACAATGTGCTACACATCAGGCATTGTCACAGATTGTAAGTGTTTGCTATTAACTCTCTGCAAGTATTGGGACAAGTTTTATTAAATATTCCTTTTTTATTTCCTATAATCATAGAAAGGTTTGGTTGGAAGGAATCTTTAACCATCAATCCAGTCCCACCCCCCTGCCACGGGCAGGGACACCTTCCACTAGCCCAGGTTGCCCAAAGCCCCGTCCAACCTGGCCTTGAACGCTTCCAGGGAGGGGGCAGCCACAGCTGCTCTGGGCAAATTTGGAGACCAATCTGTGGACCATGGTAAGAGTTCTTAAGCGACTACTGCTGCAGAGGAAGTTCCAAGGCAAACAAGACAGCCCAGAAAGACAAACTCCTTCCCAACCACCCTTCAGAGAAAATTTTCTCAAAGAAAAAAAGCACAAAGTAAAGAAAACTTACCTCACAGTAAAGAAAACTGCCCTTGGACTCTCCCTTGTGTCATAATACATTTGACAGACACTTTCCAAAACAAAGTGTTCTTTTATATGACATAGGGACATATTCAGCTACAAAGAGTCAGAAGGTACATACGTGTGACAGTAAGATTATTGCCAACGTCTTGATTTAACTTAGGTGTTCTAGTCCTGGCTGTAATAATAAATGTTATTTTAAAATCAGGATGACAACTTTAGGCAGGTTGTAGTCAATGGTTTTTGAAAACTGTTTTGTTGTATTAGCTACTAAGCCCTTATTTACAGTGACAGCGCTATGCCTCTGCAGTTCCCACCGGCGTAAGCCATTCTGCACTTGGGTACGTCGAGGGGACCATGCTGAAATACTACATGTATGAGGAAAAAGAAAATGAAAGCTACCAATTATTAGTCTGGGGGTTAAACGAGTTTAGCTCAGTTGAAGGAGGTTTTTGCTTCTAAATTATGGGCTGCTGAAAGTACCTCAAAACAATTAAGAGTCCCATAAAAGTTCATCTCTAATCCAAACACAAAAGGATCAGGAGAAAACCAAAACATTTCTGACCTTTTGCATGAGAATGACAGAAGTGGCTCCTGCCTTTCAGTTCCCTACAAACACAACCATACCGACTTTCCTGTATGATCTAACGAGATTAATGAAAATAACTGACAATACAAACAGGAACTGATTAGTCGGAGATACATGTCCCTAATACAAAAAGGGAAGACTTAACTTTAATGAGAAAGACCCTGTAATCCCTTTTACATGGCACCGATGATGCTCTTTAACCCTCTCCAGCAGGTTTGGTATTATACCCTGCAGGCTGTGGGGAATCAAACTAACAACACTTCTCAAATCAGCAAGAGGCAGATGGTTGTGAGTCACCACAAGACATCTTTCAAGTGGGAGAAACCACTTGCAGACCAGGAAACATTGCCTCTCCATGCTCCTCTTCATATCTGAGGCAAATATTTTCTGTCTCTATGGAAGCTTGCTCCGTTTTGCATATTATCTCCAAGAACATGCAGCTCTGCTTTCCAGTACATAAAGGACCTAAAACTGACTTCTGGCAAAGCCCAGTGGCTTTACAGAGAAGTTAAATTGACTTTCAGTCAACAAGGAAAACTATAAAATATTTCCACGGTAAGCATTTACCCTATTACCAGCAAACAGACACTTGCAGCCTAAGCAGACACGTAACCTCCACTGTCATCAGAAGAACAATAAGCAAATCCCCACATGAAGGCACTGAATCACTAGTGTGAGTTTCAGCTCAGCAAATAGTTTAAAGATGCCCTCAAGACATCCTAGTCCCCTTTCTTTTCACTACAACTTGTCAAAACTCCGGCTTGAGTATTAATATTTCATTGAGAGGAAATATACTGTAGTTACGGAAAAACCCTGGGTCTGAACATGATAATTATGCTATAATCTAAACCATAATTTACATTTTCCACAGTAAGTCATGACTCCACAGCCAGAGCTTCCTCTGCTTCATGCAGCTTGTAGGCGTACAGCAGGATAACCAAGTGGGCTTCCACGGAGAAGGGTGGAGAGTTCACAGAAAGCTGCTGCAGTTCTCGTGCGAGCTGCACCAGTCCAGCACGAGAGGATTGATGGGCTCAATCCTCCACAGTGCAGAACTAGCTCACAGGCACCTGGATACACGCAATGTGGATGAAGTGCTTGGAGTCTGTTCGTTTTAGCAACGCTTGCATTATTTCAGCGTTAAAGCACACCCTGGAGACCCAACAGAAATCCTCCTGCCAGAAATGAAGCAACATAACTTCACCCGTGTATGTATACTTGCGTGTAGCTTTCTAGTATGTGTCTTTGAGAATGATACAAAACCATCCATAAAATGTTAAATTTAATCATCCATTTAAGTCACTTACAGTTGTAGCAGAGCCAGTAAATCAGACCACCATTCCCTCAGTGTTTACTGTCAGAGATGAGCTACAGCTTGAAGCACCCATACACTTATGTCAGCAGAAATACTTTCAGTGAAATACTTGTTAAAATAAGACCTAAAATGCACAAGTAACTGCCTCCACTACAGGCACTTCAGAGACTGCCTCGTGCCTCATTCAGCACACAGATATGCAATCAATGTAGTTAATCACCTTTGGAAAGCCATTAAGAAAGCGCACATACTCCGTGTAGACATAATTGAAATTACTAAGTACCACAGGAGTGCTGAGTATTTCCCTTCTCTGGAGCTTAATTGCTAGCCTAAAGAGCCAGGATCTCTTGTTTGCTCTCCTCGGTTCATTTTTCCTAAAACAGATGCAGAGCATCATCATCTCTCATACTCTGTAACCTACAGTGGGGCAATATCTTGGAAAGCAGAAGACAGTGTCTACCATGCTTACCACAGCATCTGAACCACTTGAGTCTCCTCTTCGCTCTATTAAACCCTTACTATATCAATTTAAAAGGAGCCATCATCAGTTTTTAGAGAAACTAACAATGAAGACTTAGAAGAGGAGATTCTTAGATATTAACTAACATAAGCTCCTGCAATCTGTTTCAGTCACGTTCTCCCCCTTCGCATTCCACGCTACCTGCAAGTCATCAATATGAAGAGTTTCAAAACTATCATGGAGCTGTGATGTAATTTTGTTTCTAAAACACAACCACCAATGAACTTGAATTATAGTATGGAATCCTAAGCAGATATTTTTAGTTCTCCATAGTGATATTTAAATATAAAACTTCAGGTCTAGCCACGCAAACACACAGCTCCATTTCAGCAGTCGCGCACCCCAACACTATACTTCAACGTATTAACCACCCCTCTGCAAGTGCAAGCTCTGGGTTCCCCCGTGCCCTCCAGTGCAAAGCTGTTCTGGAGGTGGAAGGCACCGCAGATTGTTGAATGACCCAGTTCACTCTTGCTGAGCAGCTCCCCCAGGGAGAGCCATCTGCTGTTGTCCTAATTTATTCCATTAGTCACAGCCCAATACAAATCGCATTAACTATAACAGGACAGTATTACTTATAGAACTCACCACACAGCTCATTCAGAAATAATCGTGTTATGGTCATCTGCTCTCCAACTCCCCATATTAAATGACAAGCACTTCAAAACCTCTGTTTGCAACTTGTGTGCAAATTCTCCTAGAAAGGGGCTAGCCTACACACTAGCAATGGTAAACTTCCACGGTCGCGCTGCAGGATTAAGAATTAAGACTCCAAGTAGCATACATACATGTAGCAGAGGTTCTTAACATACTACAGTGACCCCTGTACTTGGAGAACATGGGAAAGGGAAACAAAGCCTCAGGAAAAAAAAATTTAACTTAAACCAAGCTTATTTCAAAATAGCTATCAAATTAAAGGTAGTCCCAGATGGAATAACACCTAGATTTGTTTTATAGTACACTTGAAAAGAAACCCCAAAGCCTTGCCCTTTCAACAGAGCTTCGATGCTTGCTGGCAGTTCTGTGCACCAGAGCCCTGCAGAAGAGGGAGCAGCAGATACTCCAGACGCCCGTGCTCCCCTCTCAGCACACACCCCACATCTTCCCAAAGCACCGAGCTGCCTCACGCCAAGTCTGTCCCACTAAGTGTAGAGCTGAAAAATGTGACGGAAGGATCGACTGGTCTGTTATCTTCTTTTCTATTTAAAAAGTATCTTCATGAGTTAAGCGGTACTTTTAAACCTAGAAGGGTAGCTTTACAATGGACGTTAAGCCATACATAGCAGACCTGCAGCTTCCCCTGTATGCCTAGCAGCTGATAACTGAACAGCGCTGAAGCACGCAGGTCCCTCAGGATCCCATCGCACAGTCAGGCACCATGCTCATGGCTCTAGACGGGGTAACAGCAGGTCAACTAGGAGATGCACGAGCACAGCCCAAATCAAACCTTCCAGTCAATCTAGATTACGTTGTTTCATTTTACCCAAAGCTATACATGCCTTTAAATAGCTAGTCACTAAATCACTAAAATGATTTGTGATAAGCTGAACAGAACAGCAGCCAACTATGCTAGAGACAAAAACAAAGATCTACTGACAAGATGGTAGATCTCTAACAAACTGAACAGATGAAAGTCTTTGAGAAAGTCAGTAGGTACATAGCAAACTGTGCGTGTCTACTCATTTTACTGTTGAAGGAACCAAAATAGAGTTAAACAGAAAGGGGTTACACAAAGTGGTTTCACTTTATAGGGAGCTGTCACAAGTAGTAAGGAATTTGTACCCATCAAGGTTTCAGATAAGAGACTTAATACCAGAGTATCTGCTGAATACTACAGAAAACAGCTCAGCTGAACCTGAGCTCTAAAACAAGCCCTTGTTAGTACGGCAGTGTAATGTACAACCACCAGAGCCAAGAACTGAGGCATCACTGTGTACCAGTCCACCACTTAATAAAAAGTTCCTCTTCTGCTACCACCACAGTTAGCAATGTACTCAGAGTACAAGACTTACATTAAAACTGATTACCAAAAGGTGTGATAGAACATTATAGATTCAGCTGCAGCACCAAGAGCCAATAAAACCCCGTTTGCTTTATGAGAACTATAATGCTAGAAAGGCAGAATCCTCTAACTACTCCAACACCCACAGAATTGGAATGTTCTGCTCTTGTATTTTTGCTCACTGAACTCTGTGCCTCCCAAGCAATGGCATTTCCATGTAGTGAGAGTAGGAAAACAACTTTCTAAAAGTAAAGCTACTCCTAAATTCATTAATTCAGTGTCAAGAGTTAATAATCCTGCAGCAAGTAGAAGTGGAATGACCTGTCACAGTCTCCTTACCCATGATCTTCATCTCCTGTTTGAGGTGAGCTTACGGTTTATTATGAGTCAGAAAATGCCTAAGGAACCTCATCTACAGAAATTTCTGCATTTTGATGGACAGCCTACCGATTTTCTCCGGCTCATCTGGACCTGTTCCGGCAATGCAGCTGCTCTCTAGTCCGTATGTTGGATCCACCTTCCCAGAGGCTCTTGCTGCTTCCTGCACTTTCTTTACATGAGCTTCAACGAGCTCCAGAGGTACCTCCTCTCTGACTCGAGAAAATTCCTCTGTTAAAAAAAAAAAAAAAAAAAAAAAAAAAAAATCACACAGTGTTATATTGTGAGGGTTTCACAGCGAATTATTAGGATTTTCTCCAATCAATATGCAGGTAAATCTCATAACAAAGTGAATTCTCAAGTACACAAGTTCCTTCTTTGCACATTAGGTAGATAACTTTCTCTCTCAAACGTGGTAGGAAAGAATCTCTTCCCAATTATATAAAACTGTCTTTTAGGTGAAAAAATAAGGGAAAAAATAAAAGGAAGTATTTAATCAAGTTTCTTAGAGGACACATATAACTGTGGCAGATAATTTCACACAAGTAAACCAGGAAAATTAAGTTTGGCATTGTGCATTTACCCATAGCGACCCTAACGACAGCAGTCACATCAACACCAACTACTAGATGGTGCTTGCAAACACTATCAACAGTCAATGAGTACGAAAGGGAAATGCAAGCCATCTTCAGACATTTGGTGGCCTTTACGAGCTATTTAACTTGCCTGCACTTTAGCAGTTTCAGTAACAACACAACACACAACTGGGTATCAGTAGGCCTGCTTTCCACTTACAGGTAAGTTTATTTTTACAACTTACTACTCGTCCTCTTAGCAACAGATCATTTTAAGAGCAGACTGACAGAGAGAAAATTTATAGAGACAAGGTGAAAAAAAATTGCTGGGGCAAACTCATACCTAACGCAGCCTTTGCTGCGGCTGATGCCACCCGGGGATCCACCACCGATGCCAGAAAAGCAACGGTACTCATCACTGGATTGCCAGACTGGCTGAAAGGTACGGGCTGGTAAGCCAGAGGGCCCAGAGATGCATCAGAGTTCTCCAAATAGGGGTCTTCGATTGGGAGCCTCAGGAAATGGAGAATGCACTCATCTTGGGTACGGCTCCCAACATGCTCCGAGACTTTGTTCCAGTCATCTTTGTACATCTCCAGAGCCTGCAAAAGAAAAATCACTGTATAGACATTGACTGCTCTGGGGGGGAAAAGAACCCCTATTTTATGCAAAAAGATTTTCAATACTAGTTATTTTGGTGATGGAACAATAAATCGGGATCAGACAACTATTTAAAATCGTATTTTTTATGGCAGCAAAATTATTCTGCGTAAGAAATATGAACATCTCACTGGGACATCAGTTAAATCTAAGCTGCACAGATCATCACACGAGTTTTATGCTGTTACTATATCAAAAAATTATCAGAAGATTTGGGATTTACTAATAATATTTGCATAGTTAGTTCTTCCCCATTTTGCTTTCACATGAAAAAGCTACGCAGAGGAGCAAGTTGGCTTATCCTACCAACTCTCACCAATTCTTCTAATTCCCATAACTACTCCCCCTGAGGGTACTCTTGTGTCCTCTCATTTATGTCGTAACATACCAAGCTCTTTGGGGCGGGAACAAGATTTATTTCACACATATATACTAGGTATGATGGTGAAGTCCAGTTTTTAGATCCAACAGATGTTATGAAAATGAAAGAGCATCAAACCAATACACCAGGGAAAAAGAGGAAAATATATTCCATAGCATGAAGTCAGAAGAGATTGGTTCTCTAGCAACTGCTCACCAGTCTGATTTTTATTATGCATTCAGGTTAACAAATCATTATTATGTAGATAAACCACCTGATAAAGTAAGAACTTCCAGATTAAATCAAAGATTCTGTATTTCAGAATGTCAGTCGCTTTTAAAGTTTCTTAAGTCTTAGCAAAACAATTTAATAACAATGAGTTACTGAAGTCCCTGCTCTAGTTTTTGAAAAACTAACAATTTAGTAGTGTAAAAACCCAAAGTGGTAGCCTAATAGAATATTATCCCTTAACAAGCGTTTTTTTCCCTGAAACCTGTTTTAGTTATTTAAGCATTTGGTTAGTGTAAAGTAAGTGCTGAAGTCTCCTGAACTGTTCACTTTTACATGACTGAGCTGATTCGTGGTCCAGTCACCTACAAAAAGCAAAAAGCCATTTGAGATCTAGGCAAAATATGTTAAAACGTAAAAATGAAAATGGGATCTGCAACTCACAGGCGTAACAAGTCTTCCGAAAGTATTTGATACCAGAGGCCCGAGCGAGGGTAGTAAACACTTTTCTGTTGGAGTTGCAGGTACCATTTTCATTTTAAAGTTTAACATATTTGGCTGTGAAGTCAAGCTGGTTTTTTTTTTACTTACACTGTACCTATGCTACAACAAAGCAAGGTAAGTAGCTTGTGCACTGCTTCACAGCAAGCGAGCAGGCATTTCAGCAGTAACTGGGGCAGGTGGAAGAACTGAGTTTGAAGCAGGCGTTATTAGAGTGCTTGGAGGATCCCTACGACATGTCCTTATGACTTGCTGCCTTGGACTCTCAGGCACCTGTCCGCACGTATAATATATTTCAGAAGACACAGAAATCCTCCTCCTCCTCAACTAACTACTCATGACAACCGAGTTTCCCCAGCTAAGCAATACGTCCATTTCAGCATGAATGTTTGTTAAGAACAAAATGAAATGAACAGCTTTTCAATACTCAAAATCCTTCCCACAAGGCCGAGAACTACCAGAAATCTCAACCTTCAGGGTAATACGCACGACTGACTTCACCTTCCACATGCACAACCTTTCATAGCGTAAAGGCAGAATTCAGCGCTGGACTGTAGCTGTCAGATGTCATGAGGAGGATACATCCAGCGTGTCTGAGTAGTACACACAAGCACACAAAGTTAATACGCTGGATGTTTCTGCAGAGTGACAAGTAGAAGAGAAAAACTGAGTCATCAGCCTCATGTGTTCCCTGATCTGGGAAGGGACGTTTCCACAAAAATGTTACTACGTGTGTATATATACACACATATACATATGATGGCTGTGCATTCAGAAGACATTCTCCTGCAGGACTACATGTAAAACAGACTTATTCATCATCATGAAAATATTTTTTTAAAAATCCGGGAGTTTCTGTACATACTGTTTTCTTCACAGCAGTTCTGGAGGATCAGTGTTTTGGTGTTTTTGCAGCTGAAACATAAGCTATGAGAATTCTTCAAAGACAGAGTAGCCTGCCTGAACGGGACCCTTGGGTGTGTCATGGATGTTGAAGGTCAGTTGGGGAAAAATGCAAACTGAGTAGCATTTTCAAAGATGTGGAAGTAGACTGACTAAAAGCACAGATGAGTTAAATCCCAAACTGTTAGAGATCCAACAGGCACAGAACAGATTAGAGAAAAAAGACCAAGTTGCCTGCAGTGGGTGGAGCTTTTTAGCCTCCTGATCTGAAAGCAATTTAAGCTTTACCTGTCTGAAGTTTTAAGTTTCTCTCTCTCTCTCATAGATAGGTCTCACTGCTAAATTGGGTGAAAAACCCCCCCGTATATTTTCAGAAGGTCACTGGGTCCCTGCCCCTTCCCTTCAAATACAGGGTGTAAGATTGGCTGGGCAAGTACGAGACTACAGGAGTGCTGTGCTCCAGCAGACCTTAGCTGGATGGAAAGAACAACACAGGAGCTGTCGAAGACCGTGAGCCAGACAACATGACAGGTTTTGAAAGCTCCGTGGAAAGAATAATTTGGTTGGGGAACGAACCGAGGGCAGATGACACGGACAGCATGGTCCGTACCGCAGGAATCAACGCTCCCCAACCGCTTATGAACCGTTCTCCTGACCTCTGTCTGACCTTGCCCAAGTGTTTAAAGAAATGAGAAACTGCTTAGTTCAGTCAGCCATCTTCATGGGGAAATATTTATTCAGTGTTCAACCTTCATTTCACTTTCCTTAATTTCATCTCTGTGCTCTAAGTTATGTGGTGCTGTCTATCCATTTTTAATAACACCAGCATTATTAGATCAGCTCTGCTTTCCATGACCACGCAGGGTTTTTTGCTCATTCTCCTTCATTGCTTGTTATTTTTCTGCTAGACGAACTAGCTCTCACAATAGTTGTCCTTACTATAAATAGCTGAAAATGCACTTAACTATGCAAGAATAGTGCTCTGTGGAGATAGGGAGAAGCAGTGTGGCAGGGAAGATGATTCTGGGAGGGAAAACAGTATTTCCTCCCCCAATTCATTCAGTCAACAGGCAGAAGAACAATAATTATTTTAGATAAGATTTATTCTTTGGAGCTTCACTGCATATATATTTGCCCAAAGCTACTCTGAGAATTTAATTGGACTGAGCTGGCTTGTTATAGCTGAATTACTTATGCTTGAAGTGTTACACTCTTTACTGATTTATTCATAGGTTAAATCCATGAAAAACAAAAACATTATTAATTTAAACTCACATTAAATAAAATTGTAATCTCAAGATTTAGGGGTTTTTGTTTTGTTTTTTAGGACAAAGAAATATGTCATCCGGATTATTTCATTAGGCTACTACTTGCTATGTATGACCATAAGCTACAAACATACAAAAGAAATAAATTTAAATAATAGTACTAGTAAGCAAAGAAGCCAGCATATCAAGGTATTGTTTTGTTTTCCCATACAAGAATGCCATGCAAGACATCTTAGCTGCTTCCACCTATAAGCAAAATTTTTCCATGTATCAATAGAAAAGCATCAGCTAAACCGTGTGTATCAACCTAATGTTAAAAAAAAAAAATAATCTATTTTGGCTGTTTGATGAACACACTTGCATATCTGTGAAGGCTGAATCAAAGCACGCTGCTGATTAGGCACTTTGGCCAGCTCAGAAAAGCAGCCACACACAGAAGTTGAGTATTGTTCAGCACCGTCAAGCGCTGTGAAGATCCATTGTCCATGTTTTTCCTTATGAAATTAGCTTTTCAATGGGTTTACTGACACATGTAAAGACAAAAAAGCCAGAACAATCATGCAATTGCAATCTGCTTTAAGCTCTCCAAGTAAAAACAAACATGAAAAAACCCCCAAAACTCGAATTCTTATACCAGAGCCCTGAATTACATAAAAGGAAAAAAAAAAAAAAAATCAACCACCCAACCTTTACAGAACATTTTCTTGATGTAGAAGAAAGCTAGGTAGATGATAATTTCTTTATAGGAAGTGGCAGCACATTAATTATTTCAGGCCACTGAGATTCTTCTTCTGACAGAGCACTATGAAAACCAGTGCTGCCCTGACCAGAGCGTGAAAGGCCAGAACACACTTCTGCAGCGCTCCTCATGGGATGGCTTTCATCCTAGACTGGAATGCCAAGAGACCTGACAATTACCATGTGCTTCAAGAGCATCAGATTAAGTGATGTGGGGACAAAGACGGGATTCTAGTGTGCTAACAGTTCTCTGACCTCATTTTTACAGTACCAATGTGATTTGAGTCATCTCATATGTATTTCTTGTAGACTTCTGGAAAAGGCTTAAAGAATACATCAAGTGCAGCTATGTGGCAAAAGGAACGCGGAGATGTTCGGGATTAAAGAGTTGCCAAATAAAGAGCTTCCCTTCTTAGTGGCAGGAGACAGGAAACAGACTCATCCATTAACTATTTCAATTTCAAAATGTAGTGGCTTCCCTTAACATGCTGTGGCATAGCCAGGAACCTTTGAATTTATCAGAATTTGAAAATATTCACCTTAGGGGTAGGTAAATCACTACTTGAAGGGCATTTATTTCATACTGTTACTAACTTCTGTTAAAGGACCCCACTGCTCTGCAGGATCTGTTCTTGAGTTCATGCAAACATTCTTAAATACTGAATTTCTGGTTTGCAGATACAAGTCACATAGATCTGAACCCTACGGTACATGAAGCCCCTCCAGTACACAGATGTTATTGCTGTCTCTTTTTAGTTCTTGTAGCCATGATGGACAAATAAAGAGATACGGTTTGGAGGGAGAGCTGCAACCTTTAACCAATTCAAAAGCCAAAACTGTAACAGACAGAGAGGCAGCCTTGGATACACAGATACTCGACCACCCCTCTCCTCCAGCTACATCAGATGGGTCTCAAGTGATTGCTTCCCACTACAAAGTCAGCTTTGCTGTCCCAGTTTCTGTAAAAGCATGCAGCTGTCATCTAACTCCACGTCAAAAACATTAACCCATATGTAGATTTTTAAAAGCATGGAATATCCTGCACGTTTTGGTTTTCTAGCTCCCATCCTCCATGAACTTACTTCTAGTAGCAGCAACGTCTCTTGTTCTGTCCATTCTCTTCCAGCACTTGCACCTTTACTCTGCACAAGATAGGAAAAAAAGTGAAATACAGGTTTCTTTGCAAAGAACTTCTGAAAAGCAAACATTAAGAAGGGAAGGGGAAGAATCTGTTATTTAATCCACTCAAACATGTACCTTTCACAACCTTCCTACTACAGCTAACCAGTCCCTGGTTGTCTTGTACAGTGGTTCTATTCACATGATTTGCTTACGTAGTGAAAGCACACAGGTGGGGACATTCCTGCAGTTTCTGGGGAAGCTGACGGTTACAGATCCCACCTTCCCAACATGTCTAGGAGAACCTGCAACTCCTCTGATTCCAAACTAGAGCAAAGGGATTCGGTACCCTTTTCTCCTGGCTCTCAGGTATCTTTGCTTGCACATAGAGCAAACAGAAAAGAGGATTCTCCTACTGAATAAAAATCCCTAGGAGTGCTCATGACATTCTGGTCAGCTTGACTTTGGCCAGTAAAGTTAAGCCAAGACCAGAGCAGTTTACTCAAAGCATTCTACAGTTCACACCAAAGGACAGCGGCAGCCAAGAGACCCAACGGAATATCTAACCCCCTCTCCAGCTGCTGTACAGCCAAAGGAGGCTGCTGTCCCTGGAGGAGACAGGATTACTCGGTTCAGGCACACTTGGGATTCCCTCAGCTTAAAAGGCACCTTTCCCAACAGAGAAGGGTTTATGTCAACGCAGCTTTAGCCCCCATCAAATCTCTGCTTCCAAGGCAGACAGGATGGACTGCCTAAGGTTCGTGTGGGTCCAAAAAAAAAAAAGTTAATCTAAAAGCTCATCAGTAACTCAGTTAAGAAAAAAATAAATCTTTAAAAGTGAGATGAGCTATCTGAAAAGACAGAGTAATTACAGCACGATAATCTGCATACTCAGCAATCACTTGCTCCAAGAGTTGCTGCTCCCAGATCTGGACCTCATGGTTAACTCCTGAGATTTTAAAAAAGTTACAAAACTCTTGGGGAAAACCTCCCCTTCTGTGATTACAGACATCCACATCCATTACATGTCAAATAAAGACAAAAGCAGCTTGTCACCTGCTTATGAAAGAACATTATCTGGATTGGAAGTCTGTGCAAGACCACAGCAAAAGGAAAAGGGTTTTTAGGATAAATTAATCTATCTTATATCAAGATGCATTTCAAACAGATCATTAACTCAAACAGAACATTAATCAAAGTGAATCATCCAGCAGCTGATCAGTTCTCAACCAGGCTGGTATGAACAGAAAAAAAAGCAATTGCCACACAAAACAAAAAGGGAAATCAACTTCTGCAAACAAATCTGCTCAACTTCATTGGTATAGATGCTTGTAAACAGAAAGAGTCTAGAACCAGTAAAAGATTTATGAATTTGGTGAATATTTATACATTGCAATGCCAGTGCCAAAACACCCCCTGCAGTGGTTTTGTGACACCTTTTGTCGTCAAGTACCTTTCTAGTTCTCTCCGTCTGGAAAACCCTGCTCAGACTTGGAAAACAGGATAGTTAAAGACTCTGCTGAAAGATCTCCGTTTCTGTACTGAATTACTGGATACTTTGCTGATTCTGAACCACTGAGGTAAAACATGCTATAAACGTAGCAAGAGTTCAGTGTCTGACTGACAGTATTGACTGGCTTGGCATAGGTACACATCTTTATTTCTACAGAATCAGATACCCAACACAACCATACATCTTAGTGTCCTACACTGAGATGGAAGAAACCTAAACTGGGAATGTAAGAGTAACATAAGTCATCTCAATATCATCTAGTGGAGGACACTTGAGGAAGAAGCCTAATGGAAGGTGCAGGGGGAAAAAATCCCAATATACTTGCCTTTGCTAAAGTCTTTTTTGAGTAAATGTCTGTGCGAAGTCCAAAGTTCTGCATATCAGTAGGCTTCTCTTTGTTTTTCTCAGGAAAACTCAACATCTGCTGAGCAGCTGGAACCTGTGAACAAACATTACAAGAGAAAGGTGAGGAGGGCAGGAATGGAGTTATTCAAGGATTTCAGACCCACGTTGAACAAAACTGAACAAAGAAGTTGAACATAAGTCTCCAGAGGTGACTCCACATAGTATCACTTGCATACAATGCTAGCAGATTCATTTTAGAGATTCTAACTGCCTGAAACTCTCAACTTACGTGGACAAAAAAAGAAACAATTCATCAAACCATGCACAAGTTATTCTACTGACACGTGAAATGCCACTGGCTAGAGTTAAAGCGAACACACGCTAGTGCAACGTGCGGGGCTCACCTGTGGAGTGCGGATGTGGAGAGGCATGAGTCCAGAGGGTGTATCAGCCAGCACATTGAAGTGAGGGGTTGGGGGAGGGCCCATTGCCATGGGACGGCTTTCTGGATCCACCTGGTAGTTAATGAGACCCCACTGCTCCAGAAAAGCGTGTACTCTGTGAAACAACGTGAGAAATTAAACTCTGAAGAACCAAAGCCTTGCTTATGCTTGACGCTCCAGAAAGGAGACAGCAAAGGAGGAAGTTTATATTTCTGGATCAGACACAAATCCAGAATCTTCACTCATCACAAACAGCAATACAAATCACATAGCATGAGCTTTGTGCAGACCTGACTGCACTTCAGCATGGTGCACAAACCATGACATTTTGGTTACAGATAATAGGAAATTAATTAAGGACAAAGGCAAAGCAAAGCTAGGGCTACATCCTTGCAACCATTTGCAGACAACGTACGGACTGCGAGGGCTGCACAACCATAAAACTGACATAACCGAGTTGCAAAACTGGAATTTCTGAAAAAACTCCACATACACACGAAACAGCAGAACCTAAACAATCGCAAGTGAAGATACCAACTCTGTAGGCATGGTTCAGCAAGCACAGTATTCTAAAAGTGGCTGAAAGATCCCTGGCTTTCACCTCATGACAGCGCAGACATCTCCGGTCAGGTTCCTCCTGCAGGCCGTGCTGGTCAAGTACTCTTGAGGGTTTAAGCGATAGGTGTCAATCATGAAGTTGCGGTAAGCCAGATATCTGAAAGACAAGTGGTACACAGCTCACCTACACTGATGTCTAACAAAGTTTAGAATGTGTTTTAGAATTCACCTTCTCCAAACACCTCTATTAATGACACGCAAACAGCAACAGATAATTTTTATTGATGAAATTTATGACTCGGTATCAAAAGCAATAGGTAAGTATGTTTTTATAATATACATCCTGAATATGACCCATCTCTTCCAGATTGTTTCATGCTGGATTTCATAGGTAATTGCATTAGCAGCACATCAAAGCACACTTAAACTACAAAGCACGCCAACAGTTGTGGGCAACTAAAAAAATTAAGCAACCGAAATGGCTACCTTGACTACTTTGAAAACTGCAAGCAAAAGGAGCAGCAATAAGTCTAGATGTGTCAGCAGGTAAAAGGCAGGACAACTCCTTGAAACATCTGCTCTTCCAGCACTAATACAAAGAAGAAAGTAAGCACCTACTCCCATGCCTTTGCTTGCAGCTCTACTGCAAACATGTGATGCATGCAAAGGTCAGGGACGTGTGTAGATGGTCAGATCTTCTCAGACTCTAAAAGACAGACATTGCATCCTTGGTGGAAAACAGGCTAAAAATAGATTCTTGCCCTGCTCCAAATCACACGGTGATTAGAGCTGTAGCTTGGTCACTAAACAGATGACTAGCTGCAGAAAAAAATTAATAGGGTCTGGTCTTCACATGGAAACAAGCTAAATAAGCCTTGTCAATCCCCTCTGTGAACCCAGAAGGAAAATAACCATGCAGGAAAATAGAAATAGTACACTAGATGGAACACTACTCTTTCTACACACGGACTTTTTAATGTGTAAAAAAAAAAAATCAGTAAGGAAAGGTTAGAGAACAGCAACGTGGAGAAGACAAGGTCTTTGAAAAGCAGAGGGCAAGAACCCAGAAGCCAACACAACACTCCCCACTCACTGAGCTGGGAACAGCCAAAGCAGCAATGACCCCCGTGAGATGCCCTTATTTCAACAGTCCAAGCAGGCAGGTTTTGGGGTTCAGCCCGTGCCCTGCACTGTAGCCATTGCTTCACAGGCTTTTTCAGTATTTTCAGTAAATTTCTGGAATATACTAGTGCTTCCTAATACAAGTTGTTCAGAACAAAATCAACTACCATAAAATTATGGTCAGCCCCGTTCTTTAGATGGAACCAAACCAATCTGCCAAATACAAGTGAGTATCCTATGCAAAGATGTGTTCGAAACAGCGTATTATAAGCAGATTTCTGCCTTTGGAGAATTCAAGACAGGGATGTCTCATATGCAGTGTGCAAAAGCAGCTGGTAACCAAAAATATAAATCTCACAGATAGAACACCAATGCCTTTCACAGGCAAGACAAGCAGACAGATGCTGCAAGTACACACTCCTGCCAAAATCCCACATCTTCATTCTGACCAAATTATATACAAAACACGCTGGAAAAAAGTTACGGGACTAGGTGTTGGGCTCCTCCACGTTGAATGTTTGGTAGGCAAGAAAAAAAAAAAGGGAGCTTCTTCCATAGAGGAATATGCAGGAACATTTCTGAATGCTCCTGGAGAGAACTGGGTTACCACCCGCTCAAGAGTAGGTACTTTAAAGCAGTCTTGGCTGCAGAAATTAATTTAATATTTATTAGTTCAGGTCACATTACTAGGTGAAGACAGAAGCCTAAGACAGAAACATCCCTAAATTTTATCCTGAAGGGAGTCTGTTTTCAACAATGACATGAGCCATCAAGCTAAAACTTGTCAACACTGAGAAAGATAAGTCAACTAATATTCAGTTAAAATCCCTTTTAAGACAGAAGCCAGCCCCCAGGCACTACTGTCACAAGAATAAACCTGTGTGAGCTTCTGAAACACGGTATTTTGTTTGGCCTGAAAATTAAGCTGGAGGCAAAACACTTCCATTCAGAAGGATGTTTATTTAAAAATAAAACACAAAGCCAAGACCATATGCTATTTCTACAGTCCCTAAATGGCAACAAAAATACATCTCTAGGATAACACCATGACTGGGAGGAGTCCCTCAATTTGCTTCACTCATAGGCAATAACCAGTAGCAGCTCATGGATATCAGGAGACCTGATGTTTTGATGTCAGCTGAAAAATGGAGCCTTGATGACCACATCAATGGCAAATATGAAAGATAAGCATTCTTTCAAAATTCAATCTATTTGCAGTCTTAGACACCAAGTCCTAGAACACCCAAACCAAAAATATGCTGAACAGTAAAACTGATGGAGCAGAGTTAGTGTCAAATACATCTTGGATCAAATACATTTGGGATCACTCTGATGCAGCTATAGTTACCTCTACAACTCAGACATGTAGATAAGTTGCAAGTAAAGACTATAGACTGAAAATCATTCAGGGTGCCAGGGACTGCAGATGTCTAAGCCAATCTCCTACTCAAGCCATGGTCAGCACTGCATTTTGACCAGGTTGCTTAAGGCTTTGTCCAGCAAGGCCTGAAAGACTCCAAGGAAGAGCATTCCTAGCTTCTCAGGGCCCCATCCCAGTGCTTCATCTTCTTCAGAGCTAAAAATTTCTATTGTATCAAGACAGAACTTGATGCATTTCAGTTTGACTTGTTTTTTCCTGCCACACACCTCAGTAACGAGCCTGGCTCCATCTTCTCAGTAACCTCCTTGTGCACTGGGCAACTACTATAAAGCCTCCCAGTCCTCCTGCTTCTCCCGGCTGAAAAAGCTTAGTTTCTAATTGCTACCTCAATGTTAGATCAGAAGCCTCCCAAAATACGCCTGAGGAGATTCAAGCACAAGAACACTCTCTCTGAAGTCTGCCTTATTTACCTGCTGGAACAGCAATGCAGGATGATATTACCACTATCATTTGCACCAAGAAGAAACTGGGGAAAAAAGTCAGTTTGAAGAAATGTTGTTGAAAAAAGAAAAATGCACGGCTTTGCTGATCTTAAGATGATGTATTGAGAAGACACCTCAAACGCTTCATTTAGCGGTTAATTAAAAAAAAAAAAAGGTTTAAAATCCCCAAAAGCTGCTTTGCAACTAGACAAAAATTTGATACCAAGATAAAGTGGACACAACTAGTCTAGTTCCGCTGTCCAAGTCAACAGCATACAATGGTGTTAAATTTATGATTTTCTTTTTTTGGTGACCTCACAGGTTTTAGGATTATAATTTTAACAGAAACAAGCACAGTGTTCAAAAGCCTGATGCTGAACATTTTCCTTTAATCAATCACCTTTCAAGATTGCAAAGCCTTCAAAATTTCAAAGTGCGAACCTCACGGAGTTCAACAAGGCCAAGGGCAAGGTCCTGCCCATGGGTCGGGGCAATCCCAAGCACAAACACAGGCTGGGGGATGAAGGGATTGAGAGCAGCTTGTGGAGAAGGACTTGGGGGTGTTGGTGGATGGAAAACCAACTCTGAGCCAGCAACGTGCGCTCACAGCCCAGAAAGCCACCGTGTGCTGGGCTGCACCCAGAGCAGTGTGGGCAGCAGGGCGAGGGGGGGGATTCTCCCCCTCTGCTCTGCTCTCCTGAGACCCCCCTGCACTGCTGGGTCCAGCTCTGGGGGCACCAACAGCAGAAGGACACGGACCTGCTCGAGCGGGGCCAGAGGAGGCCACGAAGATGCTCGGGGGGCTGGAGCACCCCCCTGTGAGGACAGGCTGAGAGAGTTGGGGGGGTTCAGCTGGAGATGGCTCCAGGAAGACACATAACAAGCCTTGCAGTAGATTCTCAAGATAAGCACTTGATGTAAAATCAGCAGCTTATCTTGTTACACTGCTAAGTCAGATCAGAAGTTAATCATTTGATGAATGAAAAAACCTGAAATAGCTAAAGACAACAATCAGCTTTTTTTTTTATTAAGCTGTTTAAACAACTGTGTGTGTATTATTTTGAATTAAGGACACCTCAGTTCTGCAGTAGATACCAGATCCCACAAGGAGATGAGATAGGTACAAACTGGATCTGAATTCAACTGAGAGAACTCAACAAGATTTAATAGGCATGTCCAGAACTAAAATGCCACTAGAGGGTTTGGAACAGCTATATAAAAAACCCCATGTTTTCCTTCTTGCAGCGCACAACTCCAGCTCTCTGATTTAAATCAGACTACCTAATATTTGAAAACACAGTTACATCTCAGGCCTGTGAAGATTCATTTTCCAACCCTCACCTGCACTTTCAGAATTACCCATCAGCTGCTCAGGGAACTGTGAAATCACCACAGATAACTGTGCAAAACCCATTCCACAGTCTGACACGGCATCCTACAACAAACTCTGTGTCAGTGCTTACACACAAAACTCCTGAGTCTCAAAAATATAGCATGGCATCGGGAGAGAGAGAAAAAATAAGGAGGATTATGAAGTTTCTACACTATCATGAAATTTTTCAGATGTCTTTGGAAGATGATCATGTCTTGTACCACAGAAAGTTCAAGAATTTGTTCCAATACTACTTGGGAGAAATTAGTTTTATTTTTCCTGGATAACCACTATTAACTATTACTTTGATATTTAAACTTTTACCTCTACTACAATAATGCACAGGCACTATCAAACTACAAGAAGTGGTTGTACAGGTGCTCTTCGCTTTTCATGCCCCTACGGACAACATCAACTTAACTCACGCACAGCTGAAGTGAGCACAGGATTCATGAAACTGGAAGCTCCTTTATCTTGCCACACTCTTATATGCCTATATTCACATATTTTACTTACATTTCTGGAGTCTTGGACTTGTTTTTTCCATTGAAGAATTCAGGAAGAGCACGACGTTCGATCACGTGAATACTGTAACAAAAATACACAATTCAGATACCAAATACTAAATAATCTTGGAGTACTCTGCACACCTTCAAATGACTATTTTGAGGGAGAACATTGATATCAAAGGTTATTTTTTTTTTATGACCCTTTGGAAACTTGCTTATTTCATCAAATAAGCAAAGCTGCATTAAAATAGCATCACAAAATTCAGTCATTGATCAAAGCAAAACTACACACCCAAAGCTGCCGTAAAGTACTGAGCAGCAGCCTGTTTTCAGCTGTATCTTCACGAGTTCTGTATTCTGACAGAAGCATCTTTATTCTCCAACCTAGTTAGTGCAAACATTCAGCAAAAGACCAGTACCTCAAAGAAACTAAGCTTTTACGGTATATACTTAGAAGGTGGGAGTGCAAGTAAGTGCTTCGAGTCCAATTCCAAAGTTGGATCTACAGTAATTACTAGTGCTCACAAGTCAGGTAGGAGACTGGCTTCAAGAATGTAGCTAGTACCTCCCTGGCCAATTGAGAAAATAAAATCCAAAGCATGGATATTCGGAGCAACTAAACAATGTCTTAAAAATAATTCTTCCCCTTTGCACTCCAAGGAAGAAATATGGAGCAAAACCCGACCACATATGGAAGAGCAGAACTAACGACACCTGAGATGCTATGCATTATATAAAATAAACTAAGGCAAAAATCATAGCAAATTCACCTCTAGTTATTTGACAGATTTTTCCTTCCATAGCTGTTCCAGGTCAAGTATTTAAGTTTAAATGTTCTTGCAGTAGAATCTTCCATTCTGCACGTACTACCAGCCTGACAATGTAAATAGCACTGCAGAAACTTATGAAATCACATTCTAAATAAAGGACTGGAGGAAGTGACATAATTTATTTTAACATAAATAAGGAAATTTGGTCCTGAAACATTTTAATTGCAGGGTGATTGCACCTGTGGAGTTCTACCAGCAACAAACGAAGAAAATGATTTTGTGCTATCGATGGCATATAATGTGATATATGAGGGGTTTTACTGCAAAGCAAAATTATAATGCAAGTAAACAGCCAGAGTATATGGAACTTGACCAGTCAACTCATTCTTTTCTTTCCCAATATCTTAATATGCAAATTCTTTGAGGGACCTAAGATTTAACCCACCTATTACTAAGCAAGAAAATAGCTTTAAGATCAAAATAACCTTCCATTTTATAAAAAAGTGTCAGGAATGCAGAGCTTGTTAGAGCAACTGAAGACAAGCTCGTAGAATGGCACATAATTTATGCAAGTTAAAATCTGGAGAACTACAACAGTCCTTTAGAAATTGTTACTTTTAAAGGAAACACAGAAAAATATGTTCTTTACAGATCTTCCTTCCTCCTGTAAGTTCAGCTTTTAACCTCCCATTCAATTGTCCTTTTATGCTGATACCGCTTACTCTTAACTTGTCATTCATAGGAAAACACTCTAACTTGAAGATGAAGAGAACCAATAAACTATTTGGATTTTAGTAACAAAGAAATTATCTAGTTCTTGCAATGAAGTTGCCCAAATCGTAACGGCCTATACCGAAACTGAACTCTGCATTAAATAAAATTTATCTTTTTACTAGAAAATTAATTTTAGCAAAGACTATTCTAAAACAGCAGTTTATAAGACATTTCCAGAGAAGTAGATTAGAACTATTCTCCAGCTTGCTTTAAATTAGTTGTGACTGGACACATCTCAGAGACAAAAATGTCCATCTCGCAGCTGTGCTGTTATTTCAGCCTTAAATCCAAATCAGCTTAACATGCTGTTTCTGGAGCACCGGACTCCAAAATCAAAGCTTCTTTTCGCATCAAGCTGCTACCTTGTGGATGGCCACTGCTCCTGTCAGAGATGCTTTAAGTTTGCCTTTTACAAGGTCAGAGCAAGTACACCTGATGCAATGAGAAGTTTATTCTGTTTCTTCGGAAATACCGCATTAGGCTTTCAGCTGTGTGGCACAGAGATTCAGCTCTCAGGAACACCGCTAGAATTATGCTGCTACTACAAATGCACCAATCAAGAATTTTTAACCAAGCATTATTACCAGTCATGCCCAAAAAGCACTTGTACAACAGCATCAGAGCCATCTTGTGACAAAATGTCACTGTCGTCATTTTCTCAGTAGGGAAGTATCATTGTACCTTCACTTTACAAACAAGGAATTGAAGCACAGAGACTACAGATATACCAGCCTTGGTTTAAAGTAAACCTCAACTAGTTCGAGCTGCACAAAGTTGCCTTTTCTGATCTACAGCAGATCTAGTTCTTTATCCCTTTCTGAAGCGCATCAGTGGAGCGTTTCGTTCTGCGTGCGTACCAGAACCACACCTCGAGCCTTTCCGCTCACAACGCAACCGGAGCGCCTGTAAATTCAGACTATGTGATCCTCGGCTTTTCTGCTTCCAGGATCATCTCAGAGCAGGAGAGCAAGGGGACTGAGAAAACAGATGGTTCTATCTATGGGGATTTAGGTCAACTCAAGCCACTAGCACTGACACAGGCTACGTAACTGACTCAAGGTAATGAAGTCTGCCAGAGCTGGAAACAGAACCAACCCTTACACTAACAGTTCACATCCCATCTTAATTCACTACTATAAAAAGCTACCCACTTTGGAAAGTTGCACATGAATCCTAACACTCATGTGTCATAGCACATCTTTTTAGATTCCAGCCTAAACAATGTCTCAACTTCTAGAGGTAAGACAAAACACACACTCAAATGACAGCCCTTCCAGACAACTGACCATTCCTTATTCTGTTTCCAAAGCAGCTTTTATTTTTTAAAAAGTACTACATAAGAGTTTAACCTGTAGAGGGACTTGCATTCCCAGCCACTTCCTTCTCTTCCCACGCCACAGAAGTTTGAGTATACAAAGAACATTACTATAGTGAGTTATATGGTCACAGCACACCACAAACCTGACTCCAAGGAAGACTTCGAAATGAAACAAGTATCCTCCCTGTATAACCAGTGACTTATCCTCAAAGTCAAGATCTGAAGCAAAATTAAAAGCCACGAGCTTTCAGAAGGAGATGCAAACACAGAAAGATCATACAAGGACTAGAGAGTAGGGAAGAAAAAGGAATTATTCTCCCATGGGGGAAAAGAAAATAAAAATCCATGTAAAGCAAAAGATTCTGAGAAGGTAGACGGAAGATCTATGCTGTTTGAAATTCTCCTCCTCATTCCCAATACCTGAAAACTGCTAGAAGTCAACTCAAAGATTTTTAAATGATAAAGATGTACCCATACATGGGAACTAGACCTAAAAGTACTTTCTTTCAGGTCTCAGCTTGATTTATAAGAAAAATCACCAAACCTAAGTCTTCCCCCTGCTCCCAATTACTTTCTTACCAGTTGTAGTCAAACCAAGATGCATAGCTTGGGATAATGATGTGGTTGGTTTGTTCTGTGACATTATCTTCACCTGGATCAATTGACCGACTCTGATCACCTTTGTTAGGATCTTCATCTTCCTGTATCACGGAGGGAATACAACGGTTAGTAGGTTGCAAAAGACGTACCTAACAATTCTCAGACAGCACAAAGTTAGTTCAACACAAGTGCCTTCCAATCCTGTCCAGAATAAACTTCCAGAATAAACTTTCCCTGATGCAATCTCTGGTCAGTGGGGAAGATCTCTGGGACCAGAGAAAGCATAATTTGCGTTCATAAAAATATCAACAGAAAGCATAAGGCCAGTAAGAGGTTTTTACAGGGCCAGTTCTCAAATCTCACAGTTGGCAGTACGGTTAGATCACGCTTCGCTTCCTGTTTATGGAATTAAGCATGCTCTAACTACGGGAGAAAACACTGCATTTCAGTTCTGCAGTATACTGCAGCCACGTGTAATGAATACAGCACAAATGTGGAGTGCTTTGTAAGCTGTCAGCCTAGCTCTTGCTGCCATCTCCAGCTACTGACACTGCACCAGTTTTTAACATTGCCTAAGACAGCATGTATTTTTTGCCACTCTTCCCCCAATTAACCTCACTCCTCAGAAAAGCATTAAAGGAAATCAGATTCATTACTCCTACTTTCACTGGGAGACACCTGTCAGCAGTAATAGCTTCATGTCTGTAAAGCTGTGTCTCATTACACTAAATTCTTGCTTGGATAAACTCACTTTGATCAGTGTTAAAGTTGGTCTTGGATATTTCCCTCTTGTGAAGAAGTGATACTAAGTTCAATTTGTAACTCTGCATGTCCCTGCATCTACTTCCACTCAGAGGGGGAAGAGACCCATGAGTCTGCTCATGCAGGGCTGTGAAGACACCAGCAAGCAAGGCTCCGTAAGATTCCCAAGCAGAGGACAAGTTTTTGGTCACTTTCTGTTGCATCACAAGAGAAGCCTCAGGTGAATACTAGCTGTTCTGCAACTTGAGCTCCAGCACACATTTGCTTCCTGATCCAAAGAGAAGGGCACAGAGGGGCATAAAACCAGGGTCAGGACATGGTAAGAACTGTACAAGAAACCCTCAGGTGCTACTTGAAGAGCCTGTAGGCAACTCAACATTAAATGCTTTTCTTTACCTGAACTACTAATCCAGGTGGATTTCAGAAAAACAGAACAAACTGTTACAAATAACGAAGTCCCTAAAGCAAGATCTTAAAGAATCATTTCTATCAACAATGTATCTTTTTCTGGGACTAAATTCCCCCAAAGACAACAAGGTATCATTCTAAATATATTTAGTGATCTGACAATTGCTATTCAGAAAATAAGTCCTTCCTCTCATCATCCCCTTATCTTCCAACACCCCTCTCCTCTCAAAATGCATTCACTGAACAGAGAAACAACAGACCACGTCCCCCAAAAAAACCCTGTTTAACAAAGGAAATAAAAAGCAAACCTCTTCTAATCCAACAGGGAACAAATACTAAGGCTGCTGCACAAATTCCACAGTTCCAGGTCATTCAACACCCAGGGATGGAGAAGTTACACCAGAAAAAAAAGAGCATCTCCCATACTGGAAAAGCCTGCTGTCACGTTCCTCCTGAGCTGCTTTTTAGGGAAATGTGCTTGCCTAAGAACCATATTTTGGCAATCTCTGTTCACATGTCTGTACCTAGATACTTAAACCCACTGTTCCTTTGTGCGATACCCGTGCCTAAAACTTAAAAGGAAGGTTGCTGACCAGCTACCCAGTGGTTTGCATACCTAGAGTTGCTGTCCTTCCCCATTTTGAAGCATGACAAAGGATTTTTGAGCCCTTCTGAATACACATAAATAAAGTGGACATATGAACTGAAATAGGGTAAAACTACAAGTACACCAGTATGGAAAGTCAGATTTTCTTAAGTGTGTAACTAAGGACACATCCAAGTCTCTGTCTGTGCAGGCCTGCAACTCTATGACCCTAACACAGATGTGATCTCTTCTTACCTGCATGATCAGGCAGCCATCTTATACTAAGCAAGCTGTTAAAAATATTGCCTGGCATACCAACAACGCAATGCAGCACAGAAACTACTCTGGCAACTCTATTAAAATGATCAGGAAGTCTATTCAGGGTTTAGACTTAGCCCTGAGACTAAAGAAAAAGCATAACCTTTGAAAAATCTTGTATCTGAAAAAATGCTGCTTTGAAAAGACTTTGCATCTGTGTCCTCATTCTCAATATTATTAATATATTATTAATAGATTTAAAAATACAAAATAATCTCACAGCATTCATAGATTTTCATTTTTAACAATAGAAAACCAACATTCCTATCAGTAACTAATTTAACCTTACATATGACTTCAAAAACATTACAGGCTGACTTACTGAAAATGAGATTAAGATCTTGCTAGGACAAGGGGTCATGGTTTTAAACCGAGAGGAGATTCATACTAGATAGAAGAAGTTGTTTATGATGAGTGTGGTGAGACACTGGCACAGTTGCCCAGAGAGGTGGTAGATGCCCCCTCCCTGCAAACATTCAAGGCCAGGTTGGACGGGGCTCTGAGCAACCTGATCCAGGTGAAGATGGCCCTGCTCATGGCAGGGGGGTTGGACTAGATGGCCCTTAGAGGTCCCTCCCAACACAAACCATTCTGTGATTCTGTGATCTCATTTTCTACCAAACTTAGTAAGAAACAGCTGCTGTTACCTTTCCTCCAGTTGCCACTGTCTCCTCATCCTGTTCATCTGAAAGGTAAAAGCACTGAGAATTACACTAATAAAAAGCATCTGACTGCTCATAAGCCTTTCTAGCAATGCAGTTGCTTAACTGGAAGAATATTTCCTTTGTTTTGGAAGGGAAGTGAGGAGGAAGCCAAAGTGGACCACACATCATTAAGGCAATCTCATCCTCATGCAGGCACTCAACTATCCCAGACAAGGGAACAGATGAGAATACAGAGGAAGGATAATTAGAATTTTTCCACACTTAGGAATCCATACCTAATTACCGCCATTCCCAGTGCCCTAGATGTACCCTTGTATAATAGGATATGGGACACCAGTTTGTATCTCTTATGTCAAAAGCTTAGCAAAGCTCAGGGAACCTGTGATTCACTTTGATTCCCAGTAAAAGAAAAATTCTGCCAGGAAAGAGCTTACATGTCATTAAAAATTTTTTTTTAAAAAAATGACTACAAGGGAAGAGCCTTGCAAGAGAAAAAGAGTAAGTATGTTTCAACTTGAATACATATAAAAACTGAATTAATTCAATAAAAGAGTAGAATTACGGATTCCTTTTAAAATTGAGAGATTTAAAAATATTTACTCTGTTGCCCTGCAAGCAAGACTCTACTATAAAATTTAGGGCCAGGGTGCTGGAGAGTGTTGTGCATTTGTTTTACCGAGGTCTGCTACTGTTCCTCCTTTCACAGGCGTGTTTTCACTGTCTTTCTTTGGGTTCACTACAAAAGTAAGCAAGATTGAAACTCTCATGAGTAACTATCAGACAAGATACAATTATTGAAGTCTAGCATGCTTTTAGTATCTTATCAATAAACAACTCTGTTGGTCCTTGCAGTTCGAAAGAGTTCATCTGTGCAGAGAACAACAGACCAATTGTTTGACTTCTCCATAATTTCACATCTGAACACAAAGCAGCTTCTATTCATGCAGTTTGTGGACTAAGTACTGTACTTTTTTGACCTGTACAACACGTAACAATTCTTACATGCAAGTTCAAACCAAGAAAAAACCAAGTGGTGTGACACCCAGAACAGTTTGGTGTCAAGGACTCGATAGAAGGAATTACTTTCTGACTTATCTTTACTCAACAGGTATTGCACAGATCAACACTTTTCTGAAAAGGATTAAGAACTGAATGAGTTTGGCATGTTGCTAGAATTTCCACTCATTTAATGTGCTTATCTTGGGTACTTGGCATACAATTATTTTCCTCCACAACACTCCACCCCCCAAAACATGAAGTCTGTATAATGGGTGAGAGCAACCCTAAAATGGGTGAAACTAAACGTTTTAAGTGGATTTTCATAGAAGTGTTTCAAAAAGCCAAAAGGTGAATCTGCTGCCCTTCTCAGCTGTCACATTCAAATCCCTGACTAGATAAATTTAGATAGGCACAGATCACCTGGCCCCACAGCCACAAAGTATTGCAAAGATTTGACAAAATACATGTGTATTTTTCAGTGCTGTATAAGCAATTGTTTTAACATTCAAACAATCCAATGTATGCATATTTTACCATTTTTGGGAAGTACCACTTCTTCTATATTAGGTACTGGTGTGGGATCCTCCATGTCCTTTGTAAGATCTTCTTGCTCATCTTCTTCTTTCTGCCCTCTCCTTTTCCCATATAAGGCTGCTTGTCTAAAACAGATCATACACAAATTCTCTGCCAGCTGCAACTGTCACGTTCTCATCTTGATGTTATTCTTCAGATACAAGGATTCAAGGACTGGGTTAAAACACTTATGAAAACATGAATGCTGTATGAAGCGGTGCTGGTGGAGTTAATGAAATATATCCTCTCTATATTACTAAAACAAGTAAGCTTCAATAAAAAAAAAAAAGGTCTTTTCAACTGTTTCAAGACAAGAGACCACTGCTATATAAAAATCTTGATTCCAACCTAAAACTGTCTCCAGCATGCTGGCAACACTTTCATACTAGTGAGATTCAAGGGAGCAATGATTCACTTACATTTGTCCTTTCTGAAGCTGCAATAAGGGCACTGGCTGTGCAGAACAGAGGAGGCAACAGACCACTTCAAGGCATCTGCCTCACTTAAGGAAAAGGCTGGCTTGTACCATCAGCTCTGTGTACTGAGGAAGCCATTTCGGAAACAAAGGCAGAATCACCCACACCTCTCTTTACAGAATCTAACTCGGGCTTTACGTTTTGAACAAAAAAGTAATTCATATTATAAAGTAGTTCTTTCTCACCTCAGATGATAATTTCCCAGTTTTGTCTTATTAGAGCCCAACAGGTCTATTAAACAAGACCTGAACTTTTTGTTCAAAAGTGCTCCCCTCCATATCCACACATAAACCCCCATTAATAAGCTTTTATTTGGATATATGGGTTTGTTTTTTAAGAGATCAAACTAGCATTGGGGAAAAAAATGAATCTGTAGGCCACAAATGCTACTGTTAAAGCTGCATTTGAATGTGGACTTTAAAATACCTGGCTATGTAAAAAAAAAAACCCTCTTTAATTAAATGCAGTAATTTATGGGGCTATACTTCAAGAAGTGTACATGTACAACATGACTGCACTAACAGAACTAGTTCGAGTTGTTTTAGAAGCAGCTGAGTAACTTTTCATTTGATAAGTTCTGCTCTTGATGCAGCAATGAATCCTGTCCCTGACACAGATAACAGGAGAACTTGCAGTAGATTCTCTTCCACCTGCAGGCAATACATTTCTACAGAGGAGTAAAGAAATTACATATCCTGCACAAGCAAAATCACTCAAGTCTATTGTAGAAATAATTATTCTTCTGTAATCTAAGGCAAGACAAGTGAAGGGTGACAGATCTCCCCGTAAATATTTCTTCAAGAAAATTTGCCTCAAATTCCAGGACTTAAACACTCACCCTTTCTTCCCTGTCTTTTTTCTTGACTCCACAGGAGTAGGGGGTGGAGAGGGAGAATGCTTTCTCTTCCTCGTACTTGCTGCTGCCTTCCTGTCTCTCCTCTCCGGGCTACGTACAGGCTGTTAGAGAAGTGAAGTAGTTAGCTCATACCAAATACTATAGTTATTGAAACACTGTAGGCTACACTCTTCCTTAATACATCCTACAACAGAGAAGCTAAAAGTAATAATATCGCAACACGCACCACATACAGCTCCCAAATACTTCTACTTGTCAGCGTGAACACCCCTAAGTTTGCTACAGCCACCCCCCAGATGCTGCAATAGCTATGTACTTCCAAGAACTGTGCTCTTGAAACAGAGCAAGAGTCAAATGCTAATGTGTGACTTGTTCAATACCCTCTATCCATCAGGAGAGATTCCCTAGCGAGTAGCCTGGCCTCAAGGTTAAATGAATGTGTTTTCAGAGTCCTACCTAACTTCCTGCATTGGGAGAGATACAGAAATTAGTTTCAACAGGTACACAGAATTCAGAAATCAAATATTAACTGATGCTGTTTAACACACCCCTGGCTTCAGTTATGTGAAAGCACAGAGTGGGTCCTACCATCTTCAGGAAGGGAGGGAAAAAAAATAAAGCTCAAAGTGCACACTTACACGTCTGGATAAAGGAATTACGTCAGAACAAAGTCAAACTAGACTGTGTTATCACAGGCACCTCAAACTGTTCAACCAGCTTAACTTTAGCAACTTTGGAGTTCCAAAAATTTGACTTAAGGAGAGGTAAAGAACATACCAACAGGTCACGAACATACCAACAGGTCACGAACATACCAACAGGTCACGAACATACCAACAGGTCACGAACATACCAACAGGTCACGAACATACCAACAGGTCACGAACATACCAACAGGTCACGAACATACCAACAGGTCACGAACATACCAACAGGTCACCCGTTAAGCAAAGAACCACTTACCTCTTCATTTTTCATGGAGATTCTCTGTCGAAAACTCACTGATTTCCTGTTCTCATCTACCTCATAATCTTCCTCATTCATCCATTCATTGAATATATCTGTGTCCAAAATCCACTTGGCATGAACCTGAAGAACAGAATGACATACTGACACTCCAATACTTTTTGAAAAAATAGCTCCCTGACAGACCTCATAGGATTAAGGAAATATTTGCAGCTTTGTTATCAGGGTCTGAATATCCAAATATCTTGTAACGGTTTCACACATAATAGTTTCATGAGGCAATACAAGGATGAACACAACCGTAAGTCTACTGAAAGTCATGTCTGTTCCTCAGTCATTTTTAAGCCTTCTGAAGTGTGAGGTCAGTTCTCACAGCTGGGACAACAGCTCTCTATTAAGAGCATACTTTGGATGCTGAAAATTACCATCAAATTCATCTAAAATATACAGATCACCTTAGCAAATGTGCCGCAAAATACAAAAAAAAATTATGAATAGTTGGACGTATCTTGGAATGAAAAGATACAGGTGTCAAGTTATCTTCAGACCTGAGCTGCTCTTTAACTCTGCTGTTCAGATCAACAGCACACACACAGAACGTCGCATGTTATGTATAGAAGAGTAAGTCCAATGAAAGAACAATAAAGTAGAAATTACTACTGTTTGATTGTAACTGCTCTATACCCTTCTCTTGCAATAAACTAAATCAGAATGACAAATCATTCCTCTACAAAGAAAACTAATTCTGTAGAGAACCTAAATAAGGTTGCTGATGTTGGTTTGACTGCTCAGATGTTCAACAGATTGAGAAGCACCGACTTTCTGCATCATCACGACATCAGTTAAGAGCAGAGTTGGCATTCAATTGAACCTTTCCATAAAGAGAGGTGAGATATGACCCTCAGGAACTCCTTAAACAGCTACTGGTTTTTTCATTCACTTCCATGTTGGCTCTAACTCTAGGGCAGCTGCATTCATACATCACAGTTCATTAGCAATGCCAAGGATTTCACAGAATCACAGAATCATCTAGGTTGAAAAGGACCTTGAAGATCATCTAGTCCAACCTTTAACCTAGCATTGGCAGTTTCCAACTACACCATATCCCTAAGTGCTATGTCAACCCGACTCTTCAACCCCTCCAGGGATGGGGACTCCCCCCCTGCCCTGGGCAGCCCATTCCAACACCCAACAACCCCTTCTGCAAAGAAATCCTTCCTAAGAGCCAGTCTGACCCTGCCCTGGCGCAGCTTGAGGCCATTCCCTCTGGTCCTGGCGCTGGTTCCTTGGCTCAAGAGACTCATCCCCCCTCTCTGCACCCTCCTTTCAGGGACTTGCAGAGGGCCATGAGGTCTCCCCTCAGCCTCCTCTTCTCCAGACTCAACCCCCCCAGTTCCCTCAGCCGCTTCCCATCAGACCTGTGCTCCAGACCCTGCACCAGCTCCGTTGCCCTTCTCTGGACACGCTGATTTCAGTAGAATCAAGAAACTTAAACTGTGCCCTGTACTAAGAGCGTACAGAAGCTGTTATCTACAGTGGTACTGTGCTAAGATAAACAAACTCAAGAGCTTCTGTAGCAGTGTGAAACCAGGGGATGGGGGAGTCCACAGCTACGCACAATCTGTCAACCAGACCACAGCTTTATTCTGATCCCAGCAGCTGAATCTGCTGGAAATGATGCTGCCATTACAATAACTCAAAGAGGACAGGCAACATTTCAGTTGTACCACAGACTTCCAAAATTCAGATTTGTTCTCCCAAAGCAGCTTCTTAATTTCCGTATTATCTAACTCCTAGTATTTTTGGCCATTTCTGTATTATAGAGAAAGATGACCTTCCTGCACACAATATACGTTTTAAGCCCTGTAACACATGTGTGGTAATCTCAGGTTTCTGACCTGATAGTTCTTTTCTCTAACAATATTCTTCTGAAAACATCATGAAGATATGGTATTTTCCCCACTTCCTCTCCTCAAACACCATATAATGCCATTATGCCTTCTAAGGAGTTGTCAGCTTTCATCCCAGAGATGGCTGCACTTCAGCAGTAAGGGAAGGACTTACCTTTAACAGAAAACACCGCAAGTCAGGCCAAAATAAACATGGTCATTTTGGCACTATCAGGGATGCATAAACCTGTCCTTTTAGTTTTTCAACAGCATTCCTCCCCAGATCAAAGAAATGTTTTAGATGTTTTCATTATGGCTCTAGAAACATCACTCAGCTTTTCCATATATATATGGAAACACATTCACTGTTACCCAGCAGCACATTTAAGCATCCATCTAGCAGCACCTGCGCATGAGCTATACCAATACAGTAACTCTGGGAAACTGTTTAAGAGAGACTTACCTTCCACGGCTTTTCAGGAATTGGAGGATCCTCAATTTCAGCATCTATTTCATTGGCATGAACCCAAGTGTCATAGCTAATGAGAGGAGTCAAGAGAAAACAAAATTGGTCCCCCGGGCTGTTCATCCAGAAAAAGCACCAGCAGGAATACTTATTCAGCAATTCTGACATGTGCAAATCATATTGCTGAGATAGATTAGTAAAGACCTTTCCACTCCACAAAAAGTTCAAGGAATAATTACTGGTTTCTGCTACAGGAATAGGACACACTGAAAAGGGAGGGGGGTCCAAGGCACCTAATGCACATTTTTAACTTTCTGAATTTAAAAGCCATCTCAGCAAAGACAGCTCCAGCTTAAAATTGCAAATCTACTCTCTAGATTGAGAGGTATAAATGCAGTTTCTGAGTCATCTGTTCAAACCCTGGCATTAAGTTAATTAACTTGTTTCTGTTCTTACAAGTTTAAAGCAAGAGATACTGGATTCCTAGAACAAAGGAGCATGCATCCTCTCCTTCAATCCCTACTGCTGTAGAAACCATTTATTATTTACATTCACTTTTCCACATGCTATTCCCTCGAAAGCCTATTTATATAAATACTAAGAAACTGCACTCTGTAACAGCAAAAGCCAAAACACTTTGTAATCAACACCAGACGTGTACTGAGCAACTCGGATAAGTCATATACAAGAAAAGATGTGTATATAGCATTCCTCATGTCTGTACTGATATTTAGAAATACATATACACACAGAGTCAACACAAACTTGCCTAATATAATATAAAAATATTTAGAGGTTCTTCATTTGTATGAAGAAACAAACTTAAGTGTGATTGTTGTTTGCTCTCCTCCACTGAAATAGGCATGTGGTTCCCGAGAGTTCTGTGCATGCACAGCAAAGCAGGTATTGGTACCCTGAAAAAGTTACTTAAATCAAAGTCAATGCTGGGTTATTACAATCTTTTGAGTTTTCCACAACCTGGACTCAGAAACCAGTTTTTACAAATACATTTAAGTTACTAACACTACATACACCATCTTTTAACATCTTCTAACAACCCAGCTGGCTCAGATACGTGCTTTCAACAGCCACTTGCACTTGACTAAAGGCACCTCATGGAGTGAAATCTCTGTTGAAGGAAGTTCAGCTGGCTGATTAGAAGGTCTCCCTTTTGGCTTGAAAGTCTCACTAACCCTATGGAAAGGCTCACTCTGCCCTTTGAAAGTATGGTTCAATTTACAACCTTACTAGTGGCTCTGTAGAAAGACAGACTCCTTTTCTAACCTCACCCACCTGCCAGTATCACAAATGGGTATGCGTATTTGTTTTAAACCACTGATTAAGTCTTTTCAAGCTTTGGACATTGAGATAAATGGCAGCAATACTACATGACTACTGGTCATGCTCCACAAGACAACCACTGCTCATCTCAATACAAACAGCAACGTACAATCATTCAGAATCAAAACAATAGGAATGCAGTACTGCATGTTTCTGTTAAATTTTTAGACGAGTCAGCGTGAGATAGGTCTGAGCTTGTCATACATATGCTGCGTAACACAAAAAGAGTGTAGTTGTAGCCCACATAGCTGGGACATTCCCCATGCAGGTTCACTACTGGTAACCACAGAGCATTGCTATTCAGAGAGATAAGACTCAGTAAGCTTAAGGAGCAGCTTGTCTGAGGACACAGATTTTCCTACTTGCAAGTTTTAATCAAGACTTTTCCATCAAAAAACTTAAGCCAGATCTGGGGTCTGCTTTCTTCCCCCACCTTTCTTTACCTGTCTGGAAAAAAGCCCCAGTGTACCAGCACCTGCTTGTCTTTTTTCATCACAGGTCTCAACCATTCATCTGCAGAGGGGAAAGAGACGTAACATCAGATTCAGATTGTAAAGCACATTAAACACTATTTGGCTTTTCCATAGTCAGTAATAGTAAAGTCATTGCAATCATCTCTGATAAAAGTCTACTGAAGTGCAATTACAACGGCCTGGCCTGCCACAGGAACACACTTGCCTGCATTATCCTTGCCAGGTCTAAACATGCATGTGCTCTGCCTGTATACGACACAGATGTTACATTAGTAAAGTCATTTTGATGCTGAGAATTATTACATTTCCTTTCCTGGACACACACATTCATACCCTAACACACTCCAGATTAAGATCCAAAGAGGCTTGAAACAGTCAGAGGCATTTCTGGCTGACAGGTGGAAGCAGGACCCTCTGCCAGCTCATCTCATCCCATCTCATCTCCCAGACTCCTTGGCCAGCTGGGCCAGGAACTCAGAACGGGACAGAGCAAATCCTCCGAGAGGACATTCAGTAAAGACAGCAGAAATAACATGGAGAGACAGACACATGCTCCAGTCTGTCACTATCTTAAAAATCTCTGTATAAACAAAAAGACTAAACTTCTCCCAAAATGCTTTCTTCTCAAGTGGTAAACATTTCCCCTCTGTCTGTCTTGATCCTCATTAGACATCTGAATCCCCTCATTAACTTATTCTATTGATTTACATTTATTTCAAAAGACCTCTCTTCCCAGTACTAAATTCTACTCTTAACAGGTATTTAGAAAAACCAATAGAGTTCAAGGAGAACACCAGGGCAGCGGGTGGTGGTAAAACAGATTTTAATAAAAACCTTTAAGAGTCTAACAGAACTTGGTTTTCAACTTTCTTCTTTCACAGCAGTACTAATAAGGACTTCAAGTTAATACAGACTTACTGAGCAACACTAATACTTTGCTGATTTTGCAGTAAGGCATATGCTCAGTCTGACTGGTGTTTTAAAGGTTTTTTCCTTTTAAACTGCACATCTGACACAATGTAGTAACCTACCCCCTGCAACCCAAATACTGAGAATATGGCCCAGAGCAGGATTAAAAGAGAAACACTGAGGCTTTGAACCTGAAGTTACACTGCTTGAATTCATGGCTGTTTCTCATCTTAGTATAATCAGGGCTTAAGAGAGCTCCATCTAGCACATCTGCATGTTCACAGGCTACAAGACAGATGGGACCCACTATGCCTGAAGTGGTTACAAATAAATACAAACCTGTGGCTAGGCATGCTACTACCAGAAGTACCGAACACAGACAAGCACCAGAGGACAAACAAGCCACGATCGTTCCTACCAGGAGTAAGCACTTCCATCTAGTGGCCATCAGATGCCAGGGCGTATCAGAAAAAGCTAATTTATGTCAGTGAAGCTCAGACTCAACAACAGTGATCCACTAGACAATTAAATGTATTTAAGATTAAAAGAATTAAGTGTAGTTTTTTTGTTATTTGCTGAAGAATGCATCTGTTAAACTGCTTTTCTGGAACCTATGTACTTCATATAGAGGCAGACTGCATTAGAATAAAGCCAACAATCTCCATTTATCAGGTTCACTTGTTACTGTGTCCACCTTGCCAAACCCCATGCAATGATACGGATCAGCATTCCCAACCTGTCACCTGGAAGGACGAGAACACGGCAGTTTTTCAATTCTCATCTACTTTAGCATCTATCTACCTTTCACACATCTAGTTGATTCCTAGTAACGTTTCACTCAACGTTCTGACCTATATTTACACGCTGAGAGACACCACAGAAGCAACAACAGAAAAAAAATAATGGAAACTTTACTTTTAAACCCCCTACTTTCACTGTCCTTCCTTTTAATTTTTAATCTAAGTTAATTTTTTCAAGTTCTCCCAGATCCTTAGCTTTGCTTCCCTTCAGGCTGCAAGTTATTTGGGACAAACAAAATGTCTATCTGCATTCAGCAATAAATAATATCTCCATTTCCAATGCAATCATGGGAGAGTATTCAGTGTTACACACCCTAATCTGAAAACGTTGCATCAAATAAAAATGTGAATATTACACCCAATTGTTAGAAGCAGGACACAGTGATTTTATGTGAAGTTGTTAAACGTAGAAATACTTTTCCAGTGGCTCTCAGGAGCGGGCTAGGAACATTCTGTGTCTGTGCAAAAGCTCACATAAGTGCTAACAGAATTTAGCTGCAAGACTACTTCCACTTAAAAATTAGGAAGGAACTTTACCATCATCCATTGAGGTAGGACTTGGATAAACGTGGTGGGTAGCCTTTGACTTCTCTTCAGTTACTGTTCCCTGTGGGAAAGGTGGAAGAAGAAACTGCATGAGAAATCTTCAACACATTCCCCCAAAATTTTTTGGCTGCTTCTTTTTACCCACAGCCCATGTAACCCAGGAATATTCAAGGCTAACATCAATGCAACTACAAATACCATGTCTAAGAAGTGCCAAAAAAGCAATTGTTTTAATACTGCTGCCAAACTACTTGGTCATCTCCTGCTCTTTTCATCTCAAATCCTTCCTCCTCCGAGTTCCTTCTGCCCCGATTTTCATCGTAAATTGTTCAACTATCAATTCATACAAACCCATTGGTGAATACTTTGTAAGAAAGCGTCTAACTTTTTTCCACTAAGTACACATCTTGGTCCAAAACAATTTCTAAACATGACAATTTACATAAGATAAAGAATAAGAAACTTAACTAGAAATGGCTGCCTTGAATAGAATATCCTTAGTATTCAGGAAAGGCTGTATGTCAAGAGAAGAATAAACACCCTTTCTTTCAAAAAAGCCTCCTAAATCATAGAACAAAGGGAATAAATCAGAAGTATACTAACATGATACCACTGTTTGTCAAATATTTGAACACAAGAATATTTTTTCTTCTTGCTGGTGCAGGACAGCATCTTCCTGACATATGAGAAGCAATAGATGTACTTCTCATGCTTATGTAGATGCCACAAACAGTGGTACAAAAAGCGATTTCTCTACATATGGGTACAGGTCATAATTATATTCCTACTGGACCTATATGCAAGAAAATTCTACTACATAACTAGGTATCTGTTAAATAAATACATAACACTGCTTAGTGTGGCCAGTCAAGAATCACAGAATGGTTTGAGTTGGGAGGGACCTTAAAGATCATCCAGTCCCACCCCCCTGCCATGGGCAGGGACACCTTCCACTAGCCCAAGTTGCCCAAAGCCCCATCCAACCTGGCCTTGAACCCTTCCAGGGAGGGGGCAGCCACAGCTGCTCTGGGCAACCTGTGCCAGGGCCTCACCACCCTCACAGGGGAGAATTTCCTCCTTACATCTAATCTAAATCTCCCCTCTGTCAGTTTAAAACCGTTACCCCTCATCCTATCCCTACACCCCTGATCAAGAGTCCCTCCCCCCTTTCCTGTAGCCCCTTTCAGTCCTGGGAGGCCGCTCTAAGGTCTCCCCAGAGCCTTCTCTTCTCCAGCTGAACCCCCCAACTCTCTCAGCCTGTCCTCACAGGGGGGTGCTCCAGCCCCCCGAGCATCTTCGTGGCCTCCTCTGGACCAGAAAACCCTGTCCTTCCGTCATGTGGAGAACCATAAGGATTCTCCCACTTGCTGCAGAGACGCCTCCGGTCTCCATATATGAAGAGTCATTCCCAAGGACAGCAGAAATTCACAGTCTGTAGACTCTTCTGCAGAGGAGTTGTGTTTTGGAACAGTTCGTATGAAAATGTTATTTAAAATTTACATTCCATAAATACTTGACAGATTTATTTGAAGGACTTAAGAGCACATGGGGTAAGTTACAGCCAACAATATGCGAACAACTTATTTAGAAGACAGCATCAAAATGAGGAAAATTAAAAAAGCATGAAGATGCATTGCATTATGGTAGCAATATGTGAAGACTAAGGGCCAAAGGGCAAGAGTTCCTACACCAACAAGAGTTCACAGAACTGGGTAAAGGGAGAGGAGGTCCTCTGAGCAACAGCAGAAGAGAAAGCTGGAAAGTAAGAAAAATTTAAAAGCGTTCAAAGTGAAAGGAAAGAGGCCTGGCATGAATGAAGCCCCTGCAAAGTGTTTAAGGACCAATAACGGAAATTCTCCCTTCATTCCCCATGAGCTAAAGACACTTCTAGATATCCAATCTGAGCTTTGTGAATCAAATCAGTAAATTTCATCTACTTCCTACAGAGCTTTAAAAACCCAATGGATAAACAGGAAGTCTCTCTTCGATGCTATCTTGACTGAAAACAAAGGGATGGATAACCTTACATTAAAACAGCTTTCTGAAAGATGTAAGCAGATTGTGAGGCTTATTCCCTGCCTCTGCTAAACTGAACGTGACTGTAACCTAAAGACATAACAAGATGGAAGAATTATCTACCAATAAAACGCTTTTCTTGAAGTAGATAAATATAAATGCTAAATCTCGCTCGTTACCTGCTTTCAAGTTCCTAAATTATTATTCTGGCTCTTCTCAACTTTTACAAAGAAAATGAGAAAAAGCACGACTACCAGAAACAGTAACAGCATCTTTATCAGCAGAGAGAACAAACATCTTACTGACACCTCTTTCTCTAAGCCCAGAGATCACACGAGCACTGTGCTGGGGCAAGAGCTGTGCCACTCTTCTGCACAGGCTGCAGTCAGGGCAGCGAGGGCTTGGAAAGCCCACAGAGGAGGGAGCTACAGGTACTAGGGATGGGGTAGAGGGAAGTCAACAGCAGCAGGTTAAAAAAAAAAAAAAAAAAAAAATCAAGATAGTGAGCAAACATGGGTAGCAACACAAATACAAGATGAGAATTCAGAGGAAAGGCAAAGGAAGAAAGCCCAAAAATCAGAATTAGGGACAATTTCTGTATTCAGTTCTTCACATCCCTTTAGAGACAGAGCTGCCTGCTTTAAAAGTCCCTTAAATCACTCATGGATATAGCATGTTTTGAGTTCACTACAGAATTCCTTTACGAAAGGAAAACAGAATCATTAATTTAAGCAACAGCAAGCATCCTGAATTAGCTGAATAATTAAGAGTAACTTGTGAAACATTACACAACTGAAGTTGAGACGATGGTTCATAATGACAACACAGGAAATACATTTAATCTGGAAAAGAAACAGTTTACTTTGGCTATGGCTGTGAATTATCAGAACACAAAAGGCTATCGGATGATGTAGAGTTCACATTCCAAGATACTTCTCTCAAGACAAGTGAAAAGACTGTTTACATTTTTAAGAGACGACACTATTAATCTTGTTCAGTTCAGCATCTAGTATATTAAATTACAATGGCAAGATGTTGACTCTCGGAAATAAGCTGACTACCTAACAAGCGAGAGACCCTTGTGTTCTGTTCAGCACAAGCAAGAAAAAAAGCAAGTAAAATAAAGCAAAAGAGGCAGCGATCATTTTAAGATCAACAAGCTTCCTCACGCTGTCCCCACATATCTAGAACAGCTGTATTACACGCTGCCTCCTCTGCTCTCAGGTTTGGACCTTCTGCTTTACGTAAGCAGGTTATTCAGCCTTAAATCAGCTATTGCAGTGAACTCACGGAGACACCACAGCTGCTTCTCACTCCAGCAGCAATTTCAGATTTACTTTTAGAACAAAGTTATGATTCAATCTCCGTGTGAGGATAACTACTAATGGCATTTTACAAGTGGTGAACTTCTGGTCTTAGGTGACTTGCTGCTGCTGCCTTGAGTTGTCAGACACAATCCAGATGAAACTGATATGTTGAAGTCAGGCAAATCTATTTTATCTTCCAGCTGACAAAACATTTGCTTTAAGACATGCTATTTAACAGTTACCTGGTGACGTTTGACAATATCCTTCAATTTATTAGCCAACTTCAATTCTATATCTGGAATGAGGTAGATGGTCGGTCTGCTCAGACAATTGTTCTAGTGGAGAGAATAAGAATTGAATAAGAAATTAGTAGGCCACCTGTGACATAAATCAAAAATTCCCCATTAAGATCACCAGTGCTTGAAAAAGCTCAAAAGGAACACATATCAGGTTGTGACACAGCACACTAACTCTAGCTCCAGAAACCCCTAGGACAGCAGTCTTTCCTTCGCACACCTCCCCACCAAAGTTTTATCCTGCGTTTCCTTCTGGTCTCTGCAGATCTGCCGCTAGCTCTGTCAGACACATTGTCACAGAAGGGAACAGCACCCAACGCAGCTGCTCTCATGTTCCTGCTTTCACAACATCTTTAATGGGAACCACGTCTTTGATATTAAAGAATTTTTTACCAGGCTCTGGAAGACTCTGACTGAAAGGGAATTTAAGTCCCCTGCACGTCAGCTTCCAAATCTGAACCTGTCCTGTTGCACTGATGTGCAGATTCATGCATTTCTACGATATTTGCAGGTACACATTAATTTCATTTTGGATTTTAAGATATACTTTATTATGTACTGAAACCACCATACAATGGCAATAGTCTTTTATAAGAAGAGTACTGTTTCTTTTTGCTGTCCCTCCTATTCCCATTTTTAACAAGCACCTGAAAGTTACATCTTGACTGAGCTTTGCTGTAGAGTTCAAAAAAAATATCCTGTTATTCACACACAGCAGTTAAAAAAATTAACTTCAAATTAGATTCCATACAGCTGTTATCAGCTCTCTTCTGGTAGTAACTAAAGCGAGAGTCTAAATGTATCCTAACCTAAAAAAAGTCAAACTTTTATCAAGCTGAAAGTCTCAAGAAAGTCAGCAGTCGAATGGATATATAAAGAACTAGTTACTCGGTCCTAAGGGTGCTTCTTTCACAGGAAGACGGAGACACTTGGAATGCTTTCTCCCACCTTACAAACAGGTTTTTCTCACCCTATGCATCTCTGCAGAATATCAATGAAAACATTCTGAAGTTTTCAAGTGGAAATTCTGACTAAAATGGGTGGGAGAGGGAGGGAAGAGTATAATATTCCTACAGAAGTCCAGGATGACACTCTCCAGTGAGTCACAACTGAGGTTAATCAGTTAATCCCCTCCCCTGAGCGTGTGAACACACAGAGTTTTGTATCTGAGTTTCTTGCCTGCACTAGTGTTTTCTCAATGTTCATGAACATCTCCACATTTCGATCCATTCGGGATGGATTCTGCAGGTCAAACCTCCGCCTGTTAAGGAAAATTATTCAGAAATATTAAATTCAACTCTCCTCCATTCAGCAATCAAGAATCTTTCACGTTCCACATAAGAAACAGTGTATTGTGGTAGCTACATAAGAACACTTAAAGCACAACCACAAATATTTTTGCTTCACTTGGCAGCCCTCACAAGCAAGAAAAATCACAATGAACCAAATCAACAAAATGCAACTGATTTGTGAAATGTTTAGGAAAAATGGAAGTTGACATTGTCCAACAAAACCCTGTAGCAGGGTTGTGCATTCCACTACAGTCACAAAGGGTAATTAAACAGAAACATAATCAAATGCTCACAATGGATTTCAACACCTAGATGAGAAAATTCATGAACAGGCTCTCACATTTCTCTTACTTCTAGTTGTACCCATCCACCAGTCCCAGATCTAATCCAGGAAAAACACAGCAATTTGTCAGGCTGAGATTTTCTAAACTACTTATCTATTTGAGAACAAGGCATCCCACACACAGCATACAGGTAGCTAATAATCCAAGTAAGCATTTTATGAACGTCTTTATTGGAGTGTGGTACTTTAAAGTTTGCTACTTCACTGACAAAGTAATCGAAATTCTTGAAATAACAATGCAGATTTAACTGCCTATCAAAAATGGGGGGGATAACACAAAATCTGAGGCTTTCTCCCGGGAAGAAGCACAAGAGCCCCCCCAGAGGCATTCTGCCATATCCACCTGAACTGTGCACATATTCAGAAGTCACGGATGAATCAACTCAAAAAAAAGAACTGGACTGGCGACCCCCAGCAACCTGAGAGGTGGGACGATAACAGCATAACGCCAGGCCCTCGCCAAATTCAGCACCCGCAGGTGTCTGCGCTGGCACTATCCCACGGGCTCGTCACCCCCAGCCAGGGTAAGCGGTGCTGCAGCAGCCTCTGAAACAGATTCGGGCCTGACCCTTCACAATTCAGCCTTTTCCAAAGCACCGTGGTGTGTTTAGATAATCAGGTTGTTGACTCTTAGATGTAGAAGACTACCTGGTGCACTTCTGTACTTCCCAAGTTTTGGAAAAAGCTGTTGCTCGAGTCTGGAAACACTCTGAACTGCGGTGCCGAGCTGGTGTTCGGGAGTGGCAATACCAGCAGAAGGGATTTCAGCATATAAAATAAGAAGTACCCTGTACACTCACCACAGTGAAAAAGCCATGCACGTCATTACCATGCAGTGACCGATATGCTGTAATTTAACATCCCAACTTAAAATACTATGATTTATTCCTGTGCCCATATCAAACGACAGTTTCTTTTAAAGACATGCTTGTTTCCAGTAACACATCAAATCAATTTTTAAAGTTTATAAATATACAATGAAGATAAACCAAAGCAAGATTGATTTTTAGTCACAAAACCCATTACCACACAACAATGGCACCACATCAATATTACACTACTAAATTAAACAAAGACACTTCAGCTGAGACCACCATTTTTTTCTTCATTTGAGGCTCTCTAGCATTTTCAAAAAGAAGTTGCCCATGCAGGTGGCACTGCGTAAAGGTGCTGGAGTGCTGGGCAGCACTACAAATGTTCACTATTAGTGAATGACGGCTTCTCTCCTAAAGCAGTGCTACAGACTCTTCCCTTCCCACTAAGAATATGGCAAACAAGTTAAAAATAATACCCCGGCGTATTTATTAGAATCATCTTTCAATTTTAAAAGAAATTTACGACCTCTTTAAATAGCGTTGTGTATGTTGAATGACTTCCAGGAGTAGGGCCAGTCATTAATAAGTCTGTTACTTTATTAAATTGTGTTGTGCGGTATTTTACACCTATAATACACAGGAGTTTAAGAGCCAAGATCAAGCCACTTCTCCAGTATTCAGCCTCTGACAGCTTCACAGCCCGTATTCAAAACATATGCTTCTCAAATATAAGAGTTTCAAGGGAGTGAAGGAAGATAAATGCCAAATAAACACCATTTAGACACCTAACAAAGTCTTCAGTACCTACAAAACAAAGACACTTAAGGCATTGAAACTTGACCAAAATTTTTACATTTGGCTGCCTAAAATCTGCATTACATATTCGTTTAATGCTACATATGTCCCCAAATCTCTGCTTGCTTTTAAAACCCATACTTTAAGAGAAGCATGTCAATATATTAAGAAATAGCACTTTTTTTTAGTTGCTCATTTAGATAAAAGAGTAGAACTAATTCCTCCTATCCTTAGCTTAACTGACATCCTCTGACAGGTTTTAGCAAACAACTACTTGAATTGCAGTGATAGACAAGGTATGTCCAGCTGCACTGGATAAGTGCACTTTTCAGACATACCTATTATGACGAGGAAAGGTACTTCTCCTATAAGACAGATCATTCACAAACAGGTTAAGCAAGAGCGACAATGCATACCATTAAAAAAAAAATCATATTTCAGGCAAAACACCACATATTATTTGGTTGAGTCAGTGAAGGATACATTCCAAGCTCTAAGTCTGATCCTCAGAGTTAAATTCAAGTATTACTTCCCCCTACATCCCACATGCACAAACACAAGACACTACCCACACTAGTTTTGAGGAATCAGCAAGAGAGTGAGAAGAGAGGAGGCAATCACGTATCTGAGTTTTGCTGACAAATTTCAATGACTGAAAACTAAATTTGTTCGGAAAAGATTTGAATGTTTAAATATTCGCAAAGTAGGAGCCATTTAACTCCTTTATCTTAAGGCAAAGAGGTAGCAAGACACTCCTGAAAGATATGCCACACAGAACACTATAAACACGTATCATGTCCTAAGGTGTTGGCAATATTTGAGAAGGAAAAAACCTGACAGCAGCTTACTCATACCAGCTTTCTGATATATCCACCTCAGATATCCATTTAGCTGATACAAGTATAAACAACTCCTAAAAAAACCAACCATGAGAAAACAACTTCATTTTTGCCTTTTGATTTGCTCTTGTGGGTAACAGAAACACCATCGGTTCCAGGAATGCTGTTCCAGGTCTGCACAACATCAGATCGGAAACTATTTAAATTCACGTACAAGAACAATCTCTGCTTACTTTTATCTATCAACTTTTCATCCTGTCCTGGTTTTGGCTGGGATAGAGAGATTTTTTCCAGTGTTCTCAAATACAGTAATTCATGCTACTGTTGTCTTGGAAGGAGGATTATAACTTAAAAACACAGAGGTCAAAACACTACTGGGACGTCACATGATTAGTTTTAATACCACTGTCAATAGCTACACGGGTAGTGTTTCTAATTACTTACACCCCCCATTTAAGGAGGTTGATAAGCCATGGAAAATCAAGCATTTATTATTATCTATGGAATGCTTCATGTTTTCCCAGTTATAACTAAACACTAGACTTAACACAGTAACAGAGATTTACATCATAGATAGAAAACAACAATTCTAAGATACTGGTTAATTTGCTCTGTCATAAGGCAAATAAATGACAAAAAAAAAAAGCACTTCAAACTTGTAATTAACTCCCAACCTACAGGCTCAAGACCTTAAACTTGGACAACTTATCTTTAAATTTAGAAGCGTGGGGGTGTGTCATAAAAAAAGCTACCATCAGCAAAACAGGAAAAAAAAAAAATCTCCTCTTCCCATCTCCAACTCCCTTGCCTACTCAATTCTCCAGAAAGTATTAAACTTTGAGTAGTTTGCATAGCCATTTCATGTGCTTAATTTCATGCAAAAGGTGTATAAATCGAAAACAAAAACTTACCAGCCCTGTTCATTCTTATATTTGTAAGCAGCACCAAGAATGTGACATAATGTACCTCCAGCTTTGAAATCCATGAAGCATTTTGCCTAGAACCCAAAAGAAAAGTGAAAACACAGTGACATTGACTTTTATATAATTATTTTAAATGAATACATACTTGCTAGCTGAGTTTTAGACATCTAATTTATCAAACGCATAGTTTAATTTTCAGGTGAATCACTTTTGGAGTTCTGCATTCTCCTTTAAGAACATCTCAAGAAGATTAGATGCATTTGGTTTAAGTAGAATTCTTCACGTTTGCAAGCAGAACCTGATATATCCAAAAGCTCCAAGTCCCTCCTTAAACGAGTAGCTTGCAAAAAAATTCCTTGCATAGCTGTGAAACAGAAATCCAAACTACTCTTTGAACATCCATTTCACAGTAAATTAAACCTAAAATCGCAGCTGTCAGCTAAGAAGCTCTTCATCTGTATTAAGTAGACCAAAACAAATAATTAGAAATTAACATCTCAAACCCAGGCTCCATATTCACCACGGCTCCTAAAGCTCTCCATTCACGTCCTTCGTCCACCACAACAAAGAGTTGTTTGCCAAGATCTGAGAAGGTCACTGTGCAGATCTGCCCTAACATACTAAATCCAACTCATTACTTCACTATCAGTTGTAGCAGAGCACAGCAGAGTCACATATTCATGAACAGGTGAATTCAAGAGCTGAAATTCAAACAGGAGCATGAGGAGACTGAAATGCTCTCCAGAGTCCCACCAAGTCCTTCCTCGAAAAGTTTACTAAAAATGCAGGAGTGTTTCCTACACGGAAAGGCACGCTTTTCTGATAAATTTTAGTTCGAAATTATCTTTGCTATTTTACTAATGTCTCTGGTCAGGATGTTTGGATGTGGTCGGAAAGAGTAAACTACTGTCAAAGTCACCTTAAAAATGGAAGACAACTGGATAGCTCAGCTGAAGGCAGGGCCAGAGAAAGGCAGCACTAAATCTAGTTCCAGCATGACACCCAGGGCATCTGAGCTCTCAATACAGGATTCGAAACAGGAAGAAGAATACGCCACAGCATTGATGAACTAACCAGTGATAAAGCAAGCAACGTGTGACATGAGACTAGAACAAATAAAAACTCTGTTTCTGTCCACCAGGCCCTCTTGTTACAGATTGTTTTCCGATATGACTGATAAATCCATTTGACTGAGCCACAAAAAAGTCGTTTTAAAATAACTTTTTTTAAAAGTTCTTTTAAGATTTAAAAATTCATTTACAAACATGCACTCAAGTAAGACTACCCTGAAACACTTCTTTCTATTCGTTGCAACGCCAAACTGCTTTTGGCAAGTTTTATATAGGATCAGGAGGACTTTCAAAAGGCTTTTTAGGGCAAACACGTCCATTTCCCAGGCAACTTCAGATATACTTAAAGCAAGCTGTTCTAACAATAAACTGAAATGATGAAGTAAGGCAGATCCATCAGCCCTGCTAAGCTTCCACACCAGAAATGTATATTCTGCCTTGGGGTGGGCATCCCCCAGCACTGAGGGGGAAGGACCCCGCTACACCTCCCAGCCCCCAGAAGCACCCAGCGGCCGTCTCAAGGGCCACTCTGGACTTGACTCCTTCTGATGTCGCTCTGTTCAGCACAAGATGCCCAACCATTTACTGGAATAGGAAATTAAACCTATCTTGCCATATGCGTGCTCAATGTATAGGCCAGGATTGGTCTATTTGGTGTTTCTCAGTAAAAATAACAAACTTGTACAATTCACAAAACAGAATTTGAGGAGCTGGGCTCTGGTTACCAGCGGCTTTCTGCAAGCTGCCTTCTGCTGGAACTAGAGAAATCACAAAGCTGGAGACACCACAGAGACATCAGCCTTCCTAGCAGTTTTCCTGCATTAGGAATGTTTCTGATCTACCTTCTACCTTACTTTTTAGACCAGAACAGGTCATTTTCTTTAAAATCCATTATATTACACCTGAGGAGTATTTGCTAACACAGAATGAACACCAAATTTCAGTCTTAGCATTGCTGACAAGCATTTTAAATTCATTCTGCAGCGAGGCAGCTAAAACGGTAGCACGGGATCTAAACGAAACGTTGCCTTCCTTGGCTCTAGAGCTGCTAATGGAAAGCAAAGCAGTTCTGTGAGATATCAAATACACCAGTGTCCAAGAACAACATCAAAAAGATCCTTCATAAGCATTCAACATGAACAGAACTGCTCCTGGTCTACCATCTGTTTAGAACCCTACTGTGCACAGAAAGCAATAAAGAGAGCTCAGAGCTGCCATACGGGTACTTGCCAGTTTACGAGCCACACGCATTTCAGTACTATTCTTAGCAAACTGAAGTCCTCTCTAGATGGAGCAGTCCCTGATCAGAAGCTTGAACTAAAACAAAATGTTTTAAACACACTGAATGATTTTATTGCCATAAGACTTGGCTCCAAGAATACAAGCGTTGGTTTACAAACATGCAACAAACACTAGTTAAAAAGAAAAATAAATCTCAACACGAAGCCAGAAGACCCGTTGTAAAGAATATTTTTGCAGCGCTAGCATGGAAGTTGCCGTTACTTATCTTCAGCTGTCCTACATACGTATGGCCATCCAGAACTCCCTTTTTGCTGACGTGTCGGCCGTATCGTGCAACTGGATGAAATCGCTGCAGCAAAGTCCCCCTCATCTGCATCTGCTGATCCCACTGTTGCATCCAACGTCCCCTACTTCAAGTTCAGGGGCTGCTGCTGCAGCTTCGCCTTCATCAAGCAGCCTGTCAGCAGCCCACATTAAATCCTGCAATGACAAGGCCGCACCTTTCCCGTTATTGGGGCAATTCGGCAAGGCCGTCCTGCAGCCTGGCACGGGGCTCAGCGACCCACGAGTCCCCAGCAGCACCAGCGATCGCAGCCGCTCTGGCAAGTTCGGATTTTACTACCGCACCCAGGAAGTTCAGCCAGTACTTAACCATGAAAAACAGCACACAAATCTCTGTCATAGACACCAGCCACTTTTCTGAAGTGTCAGCAGACTCTAGCAAGACCCTCTCACTAAATTGTGGCTGTTGCTACTGGCATCAAAGGAAATGGCTTTTAACAACTAGACAAAACCTGTTCCGCAGAGGAGAGACAGTGGTCAATAGACCAGATTCCCTTCAACATTTTTACCCAGAAACACAGAATCATCTAGGTTGGAAAAGCCCTTGAAGCTCCTCCAGCCCAACCATGAACCTCACCCTGACCGTTCCCAACTCCACCAGATCCCTCAGCGCTGGGTCAACCCGACTCTTCAACCCCTCCAGGGATGGGGACTCCCCCCCTGCCCTGGGCAGCCCATTCCAACGCCCAACAACCCCTTCTGCAAAGAAATCCTTCCTAAGAGCCAGTCCGACCCTGCCCTGGTGCAGCTTGAGGCCATTCCCTCTTGGCCTGGCGCTGGTTCCTTGGCTCAAGAGACTCATCCCCCCTCTCTGCACCCTCCTTTCAGGGAGTTGTAGAGGGCCATGAGGTCTCCCCTCAGCCTCCTCTTCTCCAGACTCAACCCCCCCAGTTCCCTCAGCCGCTCCCCATCAGACCTGTGCTCCAGACCCTGCACCAGCTCCGTTGCCCTTCTCTGGACACGCTCGAGTCATTCAATGGCCTTTTTGGAGTGAGGGGCCCAAAACTGAACCCACTCATCGAGGGGCGGCCTCACCAGTGCTGAGCACAGGGGTGAGATCCCTTCCCTGTCCCTGCTGGCCACGCTAGTGCTGATACAAGCCAGGATGCCATTGGCCTCCTTGGCCACCTGGGCACACTGCTGGCTCATGTTTAGCTGGCTGTCAATCAACACCCCCAGGTCCCTCTCTGACTGGCAAAATCCATCATAACAAGGCAATTAAGATCAACAGGCCTTACAATTTGCTGTCTTAGGAGTTAATATCTTAAGACAGCCTTTATTTGAAACATGCAAAACTGCCTTTAAGAGAGTTCATCGGCTTTTTCCTTTTTGAGCATCAGTAAGGTTAGACAATATGCATTTAAATGCAATAACGAGAAGTCATGCACAGAAGTCAAGCTGTAATAGTCCTTCATTACCTCTAGATCTACTAGTCTAGTGCTCTAGACCCCATACTACACAACACCCTTGCCAAGAACAGGACCTTAAACAGAGAATTAACAATCCCCTCTCAAACACAAGGTCTATTTCATCCACTCAAAGCACTGAGTAAAATGTCTGAGCTTTATTTCAACAGATGTAGTCTGCAGTGATTCAGCTCAGTCCAGGTCAGAGAGGTTTACCTTGAATACCGATGGAAGAGACCAGCTTCCCTTTGTCCCTGACTGCTCCAGCGCCGCAGAGCAGACACTTCAGAGAATGAGCATGAGGTACACTGGCTGGGACTTGGAAAATTAATATAAAGGCTCTCATGTGAGCTGGAAGAACAACCTTGGTTTGACGTGGTCTCATCAGTAAGTGCTCCTAGGGAGCCACATCCCGATGTTTTGCAATAACGGCAGTTCTCAAGCTCAACACTTCATCTCAAACTGCACTGACAGAGGAAACACTGCAGTGTGTACTAATGGAGACCAGCATCACGCAAGGAACGGACTATTAACAGCAGCCTTTAGTGATGGTAGTTGTGAGTGTAGTCACAAATTGAGGACTTCTGCAGTCACCTGCAGGTAACAGCACTCAAAGTTTTGATGGCTTGGGGGTATGTAGGAATACAACAGAAGATTGGCAAGGAGGACTGTAAACACGCTCGAGTGACTTGCAACTGGGGTGTCAAAAAACGCATATATCACAGTAATTCCTGTTTAGCTCTGTGTGCTTGACTGCATTTAGATAACACAGGCCTGTGACAGACTCAGAGGCACATTATCAAACATCCTTGAGATTCCTGCCCCGCTATGTGAAAGATCAAAGCACAGTGAAAAACTACACCTGTAAAAATCCCTGACATACAGGTGAAAGCAGCAGATTCGAGATCTTTTCTTTCTTCTCCTTTTTCTGGCTAGCAAGGACTGAGCTCCATGGTGCCTCTGCCTGGGTGCTGCTGCAGAGAACCCCCGGGTCATGAAGTAATGAGAATAAATTTACTCTTCGTATTTCATCCGTGGATTTGTGGTTGTTTCTGCTTCCTGCCTGCGTCGGCTCACACCGGGTTGTTTCTTTTACACAAGCATGACCTCCTCCTCTTCAACTTCAGATCCTCCCTCGCCAGGAACACGGTAATACTGAACAGTCACTGAGATAACTACAAACTTTTAACCTCTTTTAGCTTCATTCAGTATCTTTTCAGTTGAAGTCTGCAATAGCTTTTCAATGTATTTCTGGAGATTAGCAATGTCACTTAAGACACCCCTTCGCCCCACCTCTCTTCCCAAGTCAGACATAATCCTGTAGAACCGAAGCATTCTGCACATCTTCAAAGTGCTACGGTAGAATAAGGAAGCCTCCTTTGCAGTCTGATCAAGCATCTTAAATTACATGTCTAGAAAAGTGAATGCTGACCTCACCTTAAGAGTACATATCGCATTTTCTCATAAAAACAATATAAAGGAAGATGTACTGATGAGTTGTCTTCTGTCGGAAGTAACTGAGAGCAGAGAGATCCAACTGCTGTAAACTTAAGCGGAGCAAATTTGATCAGAGTAGACCTTTGAAACAGCAAGAATAGTGAAACAGAGGAACAACATATTTACAATGCCACGGAAATCTTTATTACCCATTTTTAAGATAAGACAAATTGATTTAAGACTTGAGAGCACTCAAATGGTTTATCAACTTGTTGAGTATCAGTAGGGCTTTATGGTCTACACTGCCGTATCAAAATAAAGCACCGCAACGTTCACCTCCTTCCCTAAAGCTTTTCACTACCACTGAAGTTATCAGGCGATCAGAACGGAAGATACGGTGAGCTACGTCTTCATGGCATCTTGTGGTGCTTCTGTGTATATTCCTAAGCACCAAGTAAGTCTGAAACCCTCTTTTTCTGAGGAAAACCTGCATGAATTCACACTCCTCACAAAAGTAGTTACATAAGCAAAACATCTGGGGAAAAAAGCCACCATAAAATAATAAAAGATACTACTCTGTAAGTGGTGGACCAAAGAAGATAGTACTTTCAACAGTTTTCAGAACAACTTAAGAGTTTATGATGGTGTAATCAGTTACAAGTATTTCCAACTTAGTATGTCTATTTAAACAGAACCCCAGACTGCATGACCTTAGGTTCCCCCTAAGCATTCTGTGGCAAAGATAATCAAAGACCTTCCTGCTGAGGCTCACAACACTTATATATGCATCCACGACAGCTGCCTTGGCCCACAAAACCTGCTCTAAATCGGCCAACTGGGCGCTTGATACCACGCTGCAGTCCTTGTCCTTCACAACCGAAATCCCTCTGTTACTTTGTCCTTACCATTTGCTGCATCCCTCTTCTCTCTATCAGCTGTTTAGACTTCACGCTCATTTGGACAGGATTACTTTGGTGGCAGGCAGCGTTCCAAGCGCAATGGGACTGATCTCTGAACACAATCACTAGGGTACTACTGCTAAAGATGTGCCAAGTTTGAACCTTAAATAAGCAACCCTTAAAATGTTGATCCTGAGTGACTGGAAAACTATCCCAGACTAATTAGGTAACTATGTGCTACTAAAGAACATGGTAAAGTCACTTTCCAGTGTTGACAGCATGACAAGTTTGAAGTTTAATCAACAGAAATGCCCAATGGAAACTTGTTTGCTTTGGAAAGTGCATCTTATTCAGGCAGTTTAGGATACATCAGTCCAAACAGATTTGACTTAAAGATTGCGAGCTTACACAGAATCTTAATAGAAATTAAAACCCTTCCACGGGATTCAGGAATTCATTTCCAAATGTATAGAAAATAAGCTGTATTACATTGAAAATCTGCTTTTAAGGAGTGTGCTATTTCACCCCTTCCAGAGGATGCATCAACAAAAGCCTCAGCACCCATCTCCCCGTCTCCTGGAAGCACGCCAGCAGCACAGATACCGGAGGAAGAACAAAATATGCTGTTGTAACAGCAGTGGGTTTGCCCCAATACTCACAGGAAGCTTTGTAAAGGCAGGATTGGTGACATGTTTTCCAAAGGCATCTTCCTGGAATTGCAGCAGCTGCACCACCAGTCCAGCCAGTGTTTTATTGGTAGGAGCATCTGCTTGAACATACTGAAAGACAAATAACACAGGCTTACTTGGGCTAGAGGATAATAAAACATGAAGACTGGTTTCCTAATTCCCCAGATGACTTTATCAGTTGTAGAGCAGTTTCAGATTTAAGGAGCACTGGGGAGGTGTGGGGGTGTGTGTGTGCACGCACAGGAGAGGCACCAAGCACAGAACATTTTCCAAGCTTTAGTTTTAAAATACAGCACATATCTGTGAATCATCATCAGTTCATCACAGCCAGCAGTGTTTTACAGATAGAGATTAACTACTTCAATCTGATTTGTAGTTCCTAATAAAGGAGCAGACTAATTCTGGCCCACACATACACAAAGCTTTCTACAGCAACTTTACAAGCTCCTTCTGTGATCAACTACTACACGTAAATCCTAAGAGCATCCGTTTGGTACTGTATAGCGTGTCAGGTACAAACAGAAAAACTGATCCAGACAACTACACTGCAATGCTCTGCAACAATCTAAAGATTTCCCAAGGTTATAACTTCTAATAAAATGTGTATATGTAAAAGGAGAAATCAAATATAAAAAAAGTCCCACAGCTTTTGAGTTTTCATTACTCCTAACATTACAATATTCACTTACTGGATGTAATCTCCTCACCGTGCCAGAAGACTTCTAAGAGTAGAACAAACATTACTGGTTCATGTAGATTATGGAGTAATATTAGCTACCCTAGTCGTTTACCTGGGTAACACTATGAACCAAGGCCTTGGCTCTTCCCTCAAACCAAACTCTTCTAAAGCCCCTTAAAAATTTTTTTAGGAGCCAGAACCCTCAAAAGTTTAAAGCAGTGGTGTTAAATCACAGTCAAATCTAACTAAGCTTTCCAAAGCACCATCTGCGTAGCAAAAGGTACTACAGAGACATTGACTTCCACGACACCTTTACAGTATCTGACTACCTCGAGTTCCTTCAGCACGTCTTAAGAGGCAGACAGACATATCTGAGAAACTAAACCTTCGCAACTCGGAGGACACAAATCCCTGTAAGACTCCCCGGGTGTCCTGCCCTGTGTATAAAACCTAATCTAGAAATACAAACCTATAGAAAACAGAAGGATAAATTCCCAAAGCTGCATTTTTCTTAGCCCTCTTCCCTCCCCCCAGGAAAGGCAGGCAACGGTGACAATTTTAGCCAATTAGTAACTCCTATCAATTCACTTCAGCTACCACAGAGCTATGAAGCAGCAATAACAGTCAGTCTTTACTGCTGTCAGAATCCAGCTGAAGATAAAGACTTTTAGGCTTTTTAAAAACCTCTAGACCCTCACGCTCCTCTGAGCTAAGCAACTACTTTCTTTGTAATTTTTGGACCAGAAGCTCTGGGCGCTCAGCTGAATTCACCAGAGCGGTTTAAGCAATCTTTTGTTAGAATTACTGATCTTAGACAGGATGGCAAAACGGAGCACGTGACTCAGATGCCCCAGTTAATCCAACATCTTTACTGAAAAACCCATCCTAGCCTCTGCATTCGCTTACCAGGTGCTGCAGCTCAGCGGGAAGCCTGCCCTTCTCTTGCCTTTGTTACAAGTGATAAAATGCTCTAGCAGGGAGGCACAGAATAATACTTAAACCCTCATTGCTAAATTTACCAGGACCCTTTTTATCAGTGTCCTAAGGGTTGCTAAACCAAGAAGGATGATTACCAAAATACATACGGTGCTGTGTATTTTTATAACAGTTAATAAAAGATTTATCTTGCATTATTTTTTGTATAGTTTAAAAATAAGTGACCAACACACCCAGGATGCACACAGACGTAGTGTATCACTGCTGACAGCCCTAAAGCTCCCATCATTTTGCATGTTCAACCTTTGCACCACCACCTTACACAAGTCTGAATAAAACTCTGAGCTTTTAGTCCAGCTATGCCAATTATAATGCACTCAAACAACTGTAAATTAAAAGGTGCAAGCAAAACAGGTTATCTGCTAAACTACAGATTCAGGATTTGCATAAATGTGAAAACAAAAGCAGAGCAGATCAAGTGCCACAGTTCATATTAAATAATCCTGCTTCTACTACCAGGACAGCTTTGGACTTGGACACATTCACATGCCATACACGTTAAACATGATGAAAAAGCAAAGCCACTGGTTCCAGCTGAAGCCCAGCAATTTAAGACTGTTTACCCACTTAGCTGTAGCACTTCCTCTAAATACATATCTAGAGCAACAGATACATTTTTTTTTCCCCCAGTAAAACAGAGTACGCTGTAGTAGTACACCTTTAGTTTTGCATGGGAGCCACACTCTTGGAAGATTAAAAAAAAAAATGCAAAAGTAGCTTTTGCATGTCTTCTCTGAAGCTACACAGCCTTCAACATTCTGGCAATGATGAACAGAGAAAAACCCTCATAACCATCGTAACTCATTTAATGGGGAAAAAAACCTCCATATGGCTACATTTGGGTTTTTTGTACAGGGTAAAAGTCTTACAGCTTTCTGCACCAAGTTTAACACAGTATTTTAAATTAATAAAGCACAAGAATGCATAAAATGCAACAAGACAAAGTATTGATGGCTCCTACCAACCATGAAATAAAAGTATAAAGCAATTCTGTATTTATGGCCATCATTTAAAACAACCAAAAAGCCCAATCACCAATCCAAAAACTTCTTTATGGCACCTAGAACCAAACTGCCTTCAGCATAACCCTCTAGCTAAGGTTCTCTCAACTTCCAGTTTGAGGATCCCATAAACCATGGGAAGATAATTCATGAAAAAAGATAACCAGAGAAGGAATTTATTCTTCACACAAACAAGCCAACAAAACCAGAAAATTAAAATCAAGAAGGAAATAGTCCAAGTTTAGGGTTTTCTAGTAGGGTTTCTTTGTCACTTGTAAATGAGAGTCACCAAGACAACACTGCCTGTTGTAAATACACGATGGCTTGGAGCACCCAGCGATGCAACCGCAGTCAAAAACTGAATCCAGAAGAGGTGGGATTCTTGTATTGACTTACTGGAGTTTTCTTCCGAACATTTTCCTTCAGAAAAAAACCTCAAAAACATTTACATGAAGATATAGCTTGCAAAGTGTATTCTTACACGTGAAATTTTTCAGGCACTTATTCCTTTACTTGTAGATCCTATTTTTACCTCTTGCAGGAGGCTGGAAGTTACCAGGAAGGAAGATATCATTGGGAACCCCTGATTCTATTTTGCATTGGCACTATTTTGAAAATTTTTTTCACAGGAAACTTATCTGTCTGAGGTTCCCCCTAAACGATAAGGGAAAAAAAAAAAACCTTCAAAAGGAAGCACAAAAGACTCCAATCACTTATGCACACTAACCAGCAATACAAACGGATCTTTAAAGCAGCAAAATCAGTAAGATGATTTCCTGATGGATGCACAGTGGTTTGAGGGGACCACAGAAGACTGAAGTCACAACATACCTGCAAGTTTTCCACTCATCTCCACATCAGACAGAAGCAGATGATTCTGCAGCAAATAAAAGGTTTTTAAACAGCGAATTCCAGCAGACAGAAATGATGCCCTATTCCTAAACACACAGCTTTGGCATAAGAGGATTTTGTTCAAGCGCTGAAATACCAAAGCCTCACCGACACAGCAAAGATTTTTCTAATAATTCCATGTTAATTCAAAATACAAAAACACCCACGTACCCTTAAGCACAAAACACGTATGGTCAGAAGTCTTTTGGTGTAACTCAAATCATTCAAGAACAGAGAGAAACCACTAGCAGAGGAAATCATTCCTCTTCACCGGCAAGATTTGCCATCACAGCTGCACTGCAAAGCCTTTGTCAGAAGCACAAGGGACAGATTCGTACACCCGGTTTTGATGTGGTTACTGACCTCAAATAACCACATTACGGCTCTGAGTTGTAGCCCTGATGCACAAAATCCTTTCCTTCTCCCAAAACAAAGAACATTTCAGTTCAGATCACTAAGTAACGGGGAAAGGAAAACCAACACTAAAATACTTTGATTTAGGTTATAACCCTTGTTCCTTTTTTAAAAGGCGAGAACAGAAGAGAGCTGCAAACAGAGAAAATCCTCCCTCAGATTAAATCGAAGTCAGTCACTGAAGAAATACCTGATAAGCGTAGTTAGCACTGACGCAAGAAGTCAGAGCCAGCCGAAAGATAACTACAAATCCTCTAAATTCAGCTCCTGGCTGGCGGCGAACAAGCAGGTGGTCTCCAAACAGATGTCTTTGGGCATAACAACTGCCATTTCCCAACAGCTGCCAAGAAGCGGCTTGTCCCTCCTCGCTGGCAGGCTGAGGCTTATTAATAGAAGGGCACAAAGGGATCCCACTGCTGCCCACCGTTATCATCCTGTGGTAAAAGTCGTGCTCCACCGGCATCAGTCCAACACCTTACAACAGCACGGCACTCCAGTAACGCAGAAAGAAAACTTACTATTCTACACTTGAAGGCACAAGTGGGTCCCAGATACTCCAACCACCCCAACTTCCAGGTGATACCACCTCCTCATACTCTGCACGGTTTAGCATCTATACGGACAGCCCATGCCGTCCTCTCCTCTAACTCACCCTCGAAGGAAACACTCCACTTGGTTCTTTAAAAATCAAAACAAAACACCCTCCTCCCTGACCTTCCCCCCCCCCGGAAAAAAAAAAAAAAAAAAAAAAAAAAAAAAATCAGTTTTCCAACTCTGTTTCAGAGGGGCAGGGCACAGTTTCCAGGGCCACTGAGTAGCTGACAATCCTACAGGCCAGTGTACTGAACTGGACGTGATGAACACACTGGGAACAGTCCTTGGGGACTCCGGCTGTAAGGCCAAGGTTAGTTTCTGCATCCTTCATAATACATATGAAAAAAAACCCCACCAAACTATCTCAGGAAGATATTTAAATACATGAAATAACTCCGCTTTACGCCATTTTAATATGAGCAATCTGTTGCTTAATGGCAAAGGAACCGTCTAAACAACACATAGTATGAGAGATCACTGAGTAAAAAGTGAATTGCCCAGTTTACTTTTGAACTATCAATTTCTACATATAGTGGCCACCTGGATGTCACCAGAGTTAGTCTACCCAAGTGCTGTGAAAGCCTGTCAGGTCCCCCAGGCCTTGAAAACCCCAGCACAGACCTGTTTCCAACTCACAGGGAGGAAAGGCTCAAACATCCGTACTGCGGTCCAAGGCCTGGGAAGAAGTGGGGGACCTCCTGCAGCTCTCAGTGCAGAGAAACAGCACAAAATGACTTCCATACATCACACACACGCACAAAAACAGGGAGCGGGAGGAAGTCTGGAATAAGCAATTTTGTTTTCTGTCATGTTTGTTGTCACTAACAGTGTTCCTTCCATCTTTACAGGCATCCTTTTCCCACCCACCTGAGCCTCCCCAGCACAAGCTCCCAAGGCACATGGTCTTTCTGCGCATCCAGGGAAGGCCCTTCCTCCCTGCCAGCACTTTAGCAAAGAAGGAACGGGCCTGGAAGGTTTGTGTCAAGAACATCCTTTCACAGCAACGCAGGGTTACAAACCCCACACCGCTGCTCAGCGGATCTCAGCATCAGAAAACCTCTGACCGAGTGACCACCCTGCGTGGGGAGCCCACTCCTCCCCATCAATGAGCCTCCCATGCTAATATTTAAACCTCTTTTTTAGTTATACTCTAGAGACATGGAGAACTCTCAGATATTTGAAGACTTGTCTAATCTAGAGACAAGAATGAGAAGATACGGATCCTTGACCAAGCTCGCTGCTGCTCTCGGGATTCTGGTCCCCAACGTCCCCAGAGCTCCCAGAGCTGGACACAACACCTACTACAGCCGACGGTTTCATCACTGCTGAGATGCACATGTATCCATTTTTAAGAGTATAAACTGGACAAAATTCAGCTATCATCGCTGTGGACTTTTCTGAAAGAAGTCAGGAACCTACAGCAAGATGAAAATAGGTGTAAGATGAACTAGAGTCCATCTACTGCACATCAAAAAGGAATTAACACTTCCATTTAGATTCATCTTTAAACACTAGTAGTAAACATCAGTTTCCTTGTTTCCTAAAACAAAAATAATTTTCCAATTTTTTAAAAGGATTTTACACAGTATTTTGAAACTCGCCCAGTAAAGATGACTTCTTCGCCCAATTCTAATTACCTTCCAGAGTTCAAGAAATAAATGAAGCCATCTAATCTTTATAACCAGTAATTCTGTGTAAACTAATTATAATAAAGGAGTTTTCCTTTGGTACACAAAATGAAGGCTCCCATTCTGAACTACAGATAAGAGGGCCCGCCAGGCTAGTAAGGTGAGAATCAGCTTGTCTAGACAGTTTTGATTCACAACAGCAAGGGACAATAACCGTTAGTGCTTTAATAAGGTGACTTGCTCTTCTGCAAGGTGCCAGTTCAAAGTTATTTCAAAAGTTTACCGTCGTCTTGTTGGGTATTCAGTTATGAAATCGAAATGAAAGAACACTCCTTCTCATACGTCTAGAAACAACAAAGCACAACCAAAACAAAGTCAAACTAAAGTCATATTTTTGCGTTACAATTTCCTTATCCACATAAATAGCCTCAAACGATGACCTCCACCCCACAGCGCTGCGCTCCAACAAGCCATGTGGCCGGACCGGTAAAACACCCCTCTGAAGGGGTGCTGGTTCCTAACGCGGATCACTTCAGACACCCGCTTCAGAGCGCTGCCATGGAACTAACCCAAACCCGCAGGGTAACGGGCAAAGTGCTCCGCGAGTTACGGACACCAGACCTACCGAGGGACGGAGGGCAAAGCTCAGGTAAGCAGAGACTAAGGCAGCGTTAGGCTGTCCCGCATCTCCCCTCGATGCCGCTCTGCCCCACCAAATGCTCTTCCTAGGATTGCTAAAGCTGTCCGGACAGATGTACCTGCCTTTGTGAAGTTCACATCAGGTGATTTTTCAAGGCTTAGACATTGAAAGGAAGTTACAAAACCATCACGCAGGAAAAACACTTGAAGAGAAAGCAAAGGAAAACAGAGCAAACTGTGTGAGCAGGACTACAAAGGCGAGCAAGGACGCTGCCAAGAAGTGAACTTGCCGCAAGCGCAAGCAGCGCGCACAGCTCGGATCGCGCCAGACCCGGGGAACGCGGCTCTGCGCGGCACAAATGGTTTTTTCTTTTTTGTTTTCCCACCCTTTTTTAAACACCCCGACGCTTCAGGGGTGCGGTTTAAGTGAAACCCGGATAAAATCCTGGCAAGCTAAGCCGGGACTTGCCCGCACAAGAGAAGTTCCCGCTGCAGCTCGCCGCGGTGTAAACATGGACGCGGGGCAACGGCCGAGCCACCGCGTCTCAGAGGGAGAGCGGGGACCCGCCACAGCCCCCCCCGGGGGCGGCTGCCCGCCTGGAGCCCCCCCGGGCCGTCCCGGCCCCGGGCCGCCCCGCTCCCCCCCGGCCACGCTGCGGGCGCGGCGGCGAGGCCGCGGCTGACAAAGCCCGGCAGCGGTGCGGGGCCTCCCCCCGCGCTCCCCTCCACCCCCTTCCCGCCTCGGGGAGCCGCCGGGGAACCCCCCCGCCGCCGCGGGAATGGGCCGTTAAACCGCCGCCCCCCCCCCCCGCCCCCGCCCGCCCCCGCCGGGCCGCACCTTCTTGTAGTGCTTCCCCAGCCAGACGCGGACCGAGTCGAGCTGGGACACCGTCTCCGGGCTCTCCCAGAACTTCCCCGTGGGGCCGCCGTCTTTCCGCCGCGCCACCGACAGCGCCGCCAGACCGGGGCCACCGCTCACCGCCACGGCCGCCGCCGCCGCTCCGGGCCCCGTCCCGCCGCCCGCCGCCACCGCCGCTGCCATTGTTACCCTCGCCGAGCGCCGCCGCCGCGGCCCTGCGCCTCCCCCCCGCCTCACGCCGCGCATGCGTCGAGCGGCGCCCGCCCCGCCCCCTCGGGCATGCTCGGGGACACGCCGCCCCGCCCGCCCCCCGCCGCTGCGCGCGCCGGCCCGGTGCGCCCCGCTGGGCCCGGTGCGGCCCGGCCCGCCCCCCCCGCCCCCCCCCGCCGGCGCCGGGCCTCCGGGCGCCGCCGCCCTCAGCGCCTGCGCCCCGCCCCCCCTCCCCCGCGCAGCCCCGCCGCCATCTTGGCGCAGGCGCGGGCGGCCCTTTTGCGCGTGCGCGGGCGCCCCGTCCCCTCCGCCGCGGCTCGGCGCATGCGCGCTGCCTCCGCCCGCCCTGCGCGCGGCCTCGCCGCCGCCGCCGCCCCCGGGTTGTTCCCTGGGCGCCGGCCGGACACCCCGACACCGTCAGGTCTCCCCGTCCCTCCTCACGCGCTGGCCGGCCACGGCCGCCCCCTTCACCGCGTGGTGACTTTTCACGCCCCTGCTGTCCCCCCCGCGCACTAATGGCTTTGGGCGGTTTTTTAACGTTGTTTAAATGCGCCCTGTCTCATGTTAGCTCCGCTCTTGACACCTCTGCTCCTTCCTCAGCGTCCCCAGTGCCGGCACACAGGACCAGGGTGAGGCAGGAAGGTCACTCCTGGCAGCTCTGGGTGCGGAGGCTGCGGGTCGGACCTGATCCAGAACTCTTTTTTTAGTCTAACACACATTATGCTAGTAAAGAGGAGTTGGGTATCTAGGGTGGAAACCCAAATTTTTATGTTCAAAGCATCCTGGCACTCTGAATCCCAGAATTATCTCGGTTGGAAAAGCCCTTGAAGCTCCTCCAGTCCAACCATGAACCTCACCCTGACCGTTCCCAACTCCACCAGATCCCTCAGCGCTGGGTCAACCCGACTCTTCAACCCCTCCAGGGATGGGGACTCCCCCCCTGCCCTGGGCAGCCCATTCCAACGCCCAACAACCCCTTCTGCAAAGAAATACTTCCCAATATCTGCTTGCACTAGGTGGTGGTAGCAGATGGAAAGGTGTGATACCACTTTATGGGCATTACATTTCCACTCATACAGTAAATAGTTTTTTTTCCTGCTGTGGAAAGAGGCACACGAGAGACCTGCGTACCCTTTTATATCTTAAGGACAGCAGGCGGTGAAGCATCAGACCCTCACAAAGGATAAGAGGACAGCTCATCCTCAGGTACAGCTGCAAGGATGTGTCGCTGCACTAAGGGGGTTTTTTTTTCCTTCCCTATTTCTGAGGTCAGTTGACCCCTTGCCCTGGCACAGACGCTCCTTGCACTCCTAAGCAGAAATTAAATGAGCAAACACCTTCCAGGCTTCAGACTTTGTTCTATCGGTGCCAGTGAAACCATCCCCAAGCAGCATTGTTCCTACAGCGACTAAAGCTTTACACAGAAGAGAAGGAATGACATCTAATAAGTCATGTTTTGGGAAAAAAAAGTGGAAGACACAGAAAGGAAGCCTCAGCTTTCAAAGTCTGAAGAATGTCATCTCTCCCCTACACAGTAAGTATGAAAATGACAAGACAACACACGTGATAAGAAGGCGGAAAGTGCTAAGCATGGAGGTAGCACAGTTGTAACCTCAGCTAGAAAGGACAGCTCTTCCAAAACGCTCTTGATTGTGTATTTATGTGAAACAAAACCAAAAATACCATGATCAGGAGCAATTCTTCAGGTGGGTTATGGGGAAATCCCTCAATCTGAGCCCCTTGAATGGCAGCTCGGTGTGGGACAGGTTCCTAACGTGGCCTGCAGGAAGTGTTCGTGCAGCTCCAAGTGCATCAGCTGCAGCACAGGAGCAGAAATTCTTGACATCACGTTCCTCACATCTCCCAAACCCGCTGAGGAGGCGTAAAAAAGAAGGAAGAGGGGGAAGGATTGAAGAGAGGAGGCAGGCAGGAGTAGGAGGTCAGACCTCAGTGAACACTCACACACTGATGTTTTGTAAGATCCCAGAAGACATTAAAATGGAGGCAGATGCTGATTTTCACGATTGCGGGGACCGAGGAAAGTGTATTTCAGGTACATCAAAGGTGATGATCTTGGTCTGTCTCCCTTGTAACCAGTGTTCTGCTGTTAGGGCTCTTAGGTAGCATGGAATCTGATTGATCTGGACCTTGGAAGGGACAAATATTAAATCAAAGACTTCATCTGGTGGGAACTGCGAGACATTTGCTGTGCCATGTGGGAACCACGAGGATTCAAGGAGATGGGGAGTGCTACTCCGACCCTACACCCAGCCAACTCACAAGGCTGCACAGGCTCCGGCAGTGCTCGTTATGGCTTCAAAAATGAAGTGGTTTAAAATATAATGAACAAATCCACGCCAAGTCTTCACTGCTGGGCACGTTCAGAAGTTTTATTTATCTTTTCATACTCACATCTAGTCCAATGGAATGAGTCATTACAAAGCAATTTTCCAAAAATTTGCCTTTTTAAAGACATGTAGCTCTGACCGAGTTCTACTAATGCTCTATTTGTGAATCCAACCATTCAAAATACAAAAATTCAAATACTTGCAGGCAAGAAAATCTGTATATAAATACAAAATACAACAAATTTTAGTGAAGGAACTTGGGTACAGTTCCATGATTGGCTCTTACATTCAACTCCAGAAAAGAAAGAATGATGAAATTGGGGGCTTCTTCAAATTCTGTATTTTTCAAACCAAACCAAAGAAGCAGCAGCAAAGTCTAGAATCAGAGAATCATCTTGGTTGGAAAAGACCTTGAAGATCATCTAAGTCCAACCATGAACCTCACACCAACTGTTCTCAAGTTCTTGGTCCACACAGCTGGTAACAGAAACCCTGCACCCAGGTGTGGTCGTGCTCCACTTAACGCTGCAGCTTTTTGGTTTCTTTTTGAACTCGCCACAATTTCACTCCATCTGTACACGTTTTGGTAGCGGCTAGATGAATTACTGCTGGCTGCCACTCTGCAGTTACCTGTTTGTAGGTAACGCTTGGGCATTTCACTGCCACTTTATCAACCATTATCAAAAAGCTCTTCATCAAAACTACAATCCCCATATAAAAACATCCCTGGCCTTACTATAGGCTGCAAGTGTTCCCCCTGTCCCCGAACACTTCAGCCCAGAAATAAATACTTGCACGAAAGGACACTTCTGGAGATACAGGAAGTAATAAAAACCACCAAACATCTAGAAATCTAAACTTCAGTGACCATTTTGAAAGGCAAAGTGAATATATTCCATAATGAACAGGTAACATTTTTTCCTCTTTCATTCTTTCTTCAAGATGATTATTTTAGTGAGAAATTTTAGGCAAGCTGAAACATGTATTTAACAAATTCAAGTTATTCTTAACAGCAGCATTAGTTTTGATACATTCTGGTGGGACATTTACCAGGTTGATCGGGTTTGAAGCTCACTCCCTGAAAACAGCTCTGTGTCCAGCTCACCTTGAACCAGCCGGCAGCCAGAGGCCCCTTTCACAGAGTGCCCCTTTTTCTCAGCTGTATGGCTTTTCGGTGGCTCTTGCCAAAAATCCCTGAGACAATGTCTTCACTCCAGGGAGAGAAGGCAATTGAGAAAAGATACAAAGAGTCAGAGAATTGTAACACATCAATTTTGTTACAGCAAGGATACCACAAGACGGGCCTGCAGCTTCTGTGAAGGAAGCAGATACAAATCTTGAGTTGTGCAGGGCGAGGGAAACCCAATTTTCATGTACTTACAAGAAGAATTTTTAAAAGCTGCATTTTAGAGTACAGACCATGCAGCCTTTTCCTTCCTTCTTCCTCACCAGGTCTTTGGTTTGTATCGAATTCACAACAAGAGGTCCTCAGACCTTTGTGGCATTTGGAAATTGATCTGGGAGCGAGCAAACACCACCCTGAAACCTGCTTCTAGCCACAAAAGGACCCAACAGCCACCTGGGAGGTTGTAAAGAGAGACTGAGCAGCACGTTTTCTTTCTACTGTTGGAATTCCTGTTACTCAAATCTCCCATCCTTTATATATTACCCAGCACTACTCTGTCTGTAGCAGCACCTAACCTTCCTGTGACAAGGCAGCTGAGCCTTGTTTTGCAGACCTGACCAGAAATTGGCCTTTCTAAAAAGCACTTTTCCTTGGAGGTCCAGCACCATAGCTCCATCGGGTGCCTAAACCCCTCCTCATCCAGAAATCCCCTCATCTGCTGCTGAAACCAGGTGTGACAGGCAGCGGTGCCCCACGGCACCGGTCCAGCGGACAGCCTTCTGACACCACAGCCCACGCAGCTAACACTTCAAGCACACCCCAGGTTGGGCTGATCATCGCTGGCAAGCTTTCCTGGGTCACAGTGCCAGACTGAACTCCTCTATGCTTTTACTGCCGTCTGTTTACAGGTGCGATCCGAAAACTGCATCCCCGTGAAGGTGGGTATGACACCGTCTCCAGAGGAAGGCCTGATGCCCGGCTTATTGCTAGAGACCCAGGGCTGAACGCCAGCCTGGTCACAGCCATCTGCAGTTGAGTGCTGGAGAAGACCCTGGTAGGCAGAATCTGAAAGTGGAAACGTGCGAGGCTCCCAAGGCTGTACATTCTGTGGAGTGAAAAAGGAGAGAAGGGAGAAGTTGCTGAAATTAAAAGCCCAGAATTAAGTACTTCAGGAGTTCTACAATACCATCTCCTCCCTCTCCACACCAATCTGCTGAATGACAAGCAGATTCAGTTTAGAAAGCGAGCTCTAAGTTTGCCAGGGTGCTAAAGCAAAGCCAAGTTTTAAGAGCAGTGAGCACTGGGCACTATTCCCAACGCTTCCAGGATCACCAGTTCAACCTTCCATTGGTATCAAGACGACTGTCTTGCCACCTCTGCTGACACTCCTTGTTTTTCATAGTCTCTTTATCTGAAAAGGCAAATGCTGTGCACTTGAGCCCAAACCACAGACAGATCTGGTATGAAGTGTAACACTGTGCTTGTTAAGGCTTTACAAGACCAGCCATAAGGACAAGAGGAAGTTCAATTCTGGTAGTTTCAGAATTTAATCCTTACCAAAGTTAAGCCCTTCTGCCAAAGAAGTATCCCACGATGTGGGCAACTGCCTGAAACTATTCACTGTCATGTAGGTGACTCTCTCCCACCCACTAGCAGTAATCGCAAATTCTGGGTCAATATTGTTCTAGAACGACAAACTATGACATAGAGAAGAACCACTTATCCCACTCTGAATCCTTCAGCCAGCCCAAGTCTCAGCAAACGCACAAGCTGACCTATCTGTTGAGCAGTGGGAAGCTCATGCAGCTTTCAGGAAGTTATATACCCATAAAACTGTTTCAGAAAAGAACACAGCTGACATTTGTTACAGCATAACCTCACCTGTATTGCTGCATCTGGCATTTCCAGGGAAGATTCACTGAAAGACAGCAGCATTCTGGTCTGACCATGGACAGAGAGGGCTTGCAAACTGTTGCAAGCCTCAGAGCCGTGCAAGCCAGTCGAAGAGTGCACACACAGACCATTAAGGCAATTAAATACAGTAACTGGAGATGCTGGCTGAGGCTGCCCAGCCCATCGGCTGTCTGCTTTGTTGGAGGACCTAAAGCAAAGTAGCATTTGGAGCACAGTCAGTTATGTACAACAAGAAACCTGAATAAAAAGATCACTGTACAGTGAAAAATGTAAGCTTTATCCCCTCTGTACAGTGAGGTGAGATCATATTGCCCAATTAGTGCTTTAACTGAAGGGCCCTTTCACTCCTATCTCTTCAAAGAGCATCTCATGGCTTCTTGGGCAATCACCGTCCATTTCACTCATCCTGAGCATGAAGAGAACAATTAAGCATTAAGAGAGAGTAAAACCTTCTGAAAATAAGTAAGACAAAACTGAAAACCACACCAGCTGCTACTAGAGACAAAACTGCCATGGCTGAAACTACCTGGAGGTACTCCAACATTCTTCCCTGGTGTGACTACAGCATTCTGGCCTTTTTCCAGAGGTATGGATTACTAACAATATGACTTGTCAGTCCTTCTCCCGACTCTACTGCTCAGCTTGTGAAAACATCAGAAAATTGCAGCTCTGATAAGAGGCAGGGATCTCAAAAATACAAAACTCTCAAAACAAAGAAAGCAGAGACGCCTACTACCACCCCACTGAAGGAAAGGCAGAGGAGAATTCAACTTTTACCCACACAAACAGAACACATGTACCTCTGGACACAGACCAGATTATTCTCTGTCCAGGCAACAGTAAAAAGGTACAGAGATACAGCAAATGAGCTGAAAACAATCTCTGCAGCAATAAGCTCTGTGAAATTTAAGTAAGCCGGAGGAAAAATGCTTGAGGTATAAAGTACTACGGTTAACACAAAGCTCTCAACACAAGAGCCTGAGATTAGTATGAAGCTAATTTTTAACAGGACTGTGACATGCTGCGTTACCATTCTGCTGATTAGGCCCTGTTTTAATCAGTTTTGCTTCTATTATTTAATGGAGTAACTATACAAGCAAAATAATTGCTTCGATCAAAAGGAACTTCTTGAATCAGGATCAGGACAATTCAAAATTAAGAACAAATAAAGCCACCTCCCCCTGTGAGTAGTAGTATGACAGTACCTGCCTCCTCGCTTGTGGGAAGAAGCTGCTGCCCAGCAATCCCAGCGGGCTCGTTCAAGATCTTCATATTTGGAGTGATGACTGGAGTACACCTCATCAGAAGTATCCTCCAACTAGTAAGAGAAGTTTTTGTCTGAATACTTCAAACACAAAATCTTGCCTGCAGGCCAAGCCTACTGTTCTAAAAATACAGGTAAGCAATATCCAACCCATTCAAAGTGTCTGGGAACCAGCACACGCACTTCCTATCCCTACCTCATTTTCACACTTTTCCTTATGTACTGAATTGGGAACTTGTTCATCAGCCCGAATTGTCAGGAAAAGACGCAGGTTGTTGTGTGCACAATATAAATAGCTGCCAGGGGCATGAAATCACACACAGAAGGGTTCATCCTGCCTGCAGCTAGCAGCAGTGACCCACAGCTGACACACCACCGCAAGCCTTGTCTCTGCTGCCCTTTGACCGGCCTCAGATGCAACTGCATCGGCCAGAACCGAACAGCATTTTGCACAGCGACTTCGCTTACTGGGCTGAGAGAATTTAGTAACTGGTAAAGACTGACTCCAGAGCTACTTATGTGCCATTTGGACGTTCTCAGAATGGCTGCAGACGTTTGAGACAAATTGACAACGCTGCTTTCTTACCTCAGACTCCGCTTGATTGAAAGGCTCCAGTGCCTCAAGCTCTACTATCCTCCAGCTGCAAGGGGCAACACAAGCTAGAGATCACTTCCAGGAAAAACACGTTTGGTACTAACATTTAAATCCAGGCAATACTAATACCTTTTTATTTGTTTTTGTTTTTTTTTTTTAATTAAATACTGTCTTTTTTTATCCATTAGGAATAATTTCCTTATGACATTTCATTAAGAGGAACAGCTCCCATTCTGTCCAACTAAAGCCATTTCCTCCTGTCACCCCCAGGAGAGAGGAGGAGTAAAGCCTGGTCTGTAGATACCTTGGTACTGCGATCTCTTTGTACCGAGGCTTCTCCACCCGAGTGGCGGCTGCCATTGACTTTGGGATCACAATGTTGTCGATGTCGTAGGAGTATTCCGCTTTTCTTCTTTTTGAGGACTGCTACAACAGAGAATGAAGAGAAAACTCCATGCAGAAAATTAATGTTGACACAAAAGCATATTTGAATATACCATGGAATGCAACATGCAAGTGCAGTGGGGTCTTTCCACTGTCACTGTTGTTCAAGGAGATTTTGGTGATGTCATACAACCTCTAAGGTTTGGTTTATTCCTATAGGAAGCAGGGTAATACTTACCTACCTCAGTGGGCAGGATTTCACTTATAACTTTGTATATGTTTGTGTCACCCATGTAGCAAAAAAACAATTTAAACAGGCAAAGGCAGCAAAAGATGCTACAGTTCTTTTGTTCCTTTCTCAAACATCCTTTTGTTTTTAGGTAGAGAGGCTGACCACAAATTGAAGTTCTCAGTGGCCACAAGGTTAGCTATGGTTTATTACTGATGTAATATTCTTTAAAAACCTTAATAGACACGGGACTACTCAGAAGCATCCTTAAGAATCTGATTAGGAAGCAGAGACTGTACCTGAAAGAGAAGCTTACAAAAGCAGCAGACAACTCTGAGTTGGTTTGTTAAATCTGCTGTGCATCAGAGAGGGAGAAGAGCCCTTGCAAAGAAAGCGTTAACAACGTGGGAGCCATAAAGCCTGGGAGCTGATCCAAGTGAGATGGGTGTAACGAGGGGCCCACTACCCCTTCTACAGGAGTCACAGAACCATTTAGTCCAGTGAAGATCCCCAACTACGGTGTTGTTCTCCTGAAGTACAGAACAGTCAAACCTAGAGGAAGCTACTTAAAAATCACAGAATCATTGAAGACCCGTGGAAGAGACCCTTAAGATAGAGTCCAACCATTAACCCAGCACTGCCAAGTCCACCACTAAACCGTGTCCCTCAGCACCACGCCTACATGTCCTTTAAACACCTCCAGGGATGGGGACACCCCCCCTGCCCTGGGCAGCCTGTTCCAGTGCTGGACAACCCTTTCAATGAAAAAATTTTTCCTAATATCCAGTCTAAACCTCCCCCGGCACAACTTGAGGCCGTTTCCTCTTGTCCTATCGCTTGTTACTTGGGAGACTGACCCCCACCTTGCTACAACCTCATTTCAGGTAGTTGTAGAGAGCCGTAACGTCTCCCCTCAGCCTCCTCCACTCCAGACTGGTGTGTTATCCCCTAGTTCCCTCAGCCGCTCCTCACAGGACTTGTGCTCCAGACCCTGCACCAGCTTCGCTGCTCTTCTCTGGACACACTCCAGCACCTCAACATCTTCCCTGTAGTGAGGGGCCCAAAACCAAACACAGTAATCGAGGGGTGGCCTCACCAGTGCCAAGCACAGAGGTAACATCCCTTCCCTGTCCCTGCTGGCCACGCTAGTGCTGATACAAGCCAGGATGCCATTCTCCTCCTTGGCCACCTGGGCACACTGCTGGCTCATATTCAGCCAGCTGTTGACCAACCTCTCCAGGTCCTTTTCACCAGCAGCTTTCCAGACACTGCCCTAAGGTCTGTTCCTGTCAATTAGGCCTAACAATTACCTATAAGCAAAAAGAGGAAGGGAATAGCAAGTCTGAGCCCCCATCCTTCCAGGTCTCCTTTGCTCAGCATACTTGGAGAACCAGGAGTTACTCAGTGCTTTTCTAGAGAGGTAGTTATTGCTGGAGGCATTTTTTTAATCCTCCTCTACCTGTAGAAAAGCAAGGAAATGTTAAAGATCATGTCTTGGCTGATGTTCCTGCTTCATATAGGGAAGTCCATAGCAATTAAATCTCCACTATTTGTAGCCAAATAAAGCTGTAACATTATGTTTATATAACTATTTGCTTACAAAAAAAAAAAAGGAATCAGTAGAATATTGTCAGTACTAAACTTGAAACCCACCAACCTGGCTGGGAAGCAGCGCCTGAGGAAAAATGAAGCAAGTAGCTGTAACACCAACATCCAAACTGTATTTCCCATCAGCAGCAATGACCCATCTGAATTTGCCACAGGTCTGCAGCCCCTGGGCAATGCCTGTTAAGAGGGGCATCCCCCAGCTCCTCTCTAACCAGATTCATTTGCCCCAGCTTTTGTTTCAACTCACCACTGCAGAGCTGCCAGTGAAGGGGATGTGGCTGGCAGAAGGGGCTGGAGGAGTCTCTGGGTACAAAGACAGTGGGTGGTGCAAGGAACCATATTTATGTTCCTGAGGACTGGAAACAGGGAAGCTGCAACGGGATGTTCCTTCAAGCTGCCCTCTCCCTTCGAACAGCGACCCTGTTGTTAAAATGTGAACAGAAAACCAAGGTGAAGTCAGGCTGACTTGAGACCGGCGATACCCCGTAAGGTCACCAAACCCACCCCAGGGAACACAACAGAACAAACACCAGCATTAGAGAACAAATGTAAACCAGAAGCCTCAAGTGAAGTGTCAGTGCTCTGCAGCACTCAAGATGCTAGCCCAAAAACATTACTTTTGGTGGGTGTTTCCACAATAAAGCCGAAGGTGAAGTAGAAGTTACAGCCATCAAGAATTGCACTTCTCGGTCCAAAACACAGCCACACAGAAAAAAGCTTCCTTCACTGTCCAACTGGTCAAGCTGGTCCTATTTCTAACAATCTCTCCAATGACAAACCACACTGATTTTAAGACAGATGTACTCTTCTCCCTAAAGTTCTACATAACAGCATCTTGGTAGGCTTTTTCTACATCAATTAACTTTTTATTTTTCCCATTTGTGACTGGCTTATTCCAATGCCAAATACCCCAAATGAAGCAATCTTCCAAACCTATTGTGCCAAACTACTCCACTACCCAAATCCTTCCTAAAGATCTATCTCTGTGAGGCTCTTAGAGTTAAAAATACATGAAAATCATCCAGCATTACTGCACCATCCATTAGAACACGCTCTTCACAGCGGGTGTCTACGCCACCACCACCTCCCCATAAATAATAGTTTTTGTGTGGTCTTGTGGCTAAATATTTGAAAAAAAGGAAGGAGGTATAAAAAGATAAATCAATTAAAAGTCAAACACCTGCTGACCAGTTGACAGAATCTGTACTGGTGTGTTATTCAAGCATCCTTGAGTAGGTTCCTCACATTTATTCAACACTAAGCACCTGCTTGTTCTACCCTCATTACCTTCCAATAATCAGCTCAGATGTATCCCCGGAACACTCCTCTTTAAAACCAACACTTGTCCCCATTCAAAGCTAAGTAACCTCAGCCCAGACTGACTAAACATCATTAAATCAAGCTGTAGCTCAGATCACTAGGGCCAAACACACAACCTGAGGCTGGTGACACTTTCAGCATGGAAGTTGTTGTCCCATAAGAATGTCGAGAATACGGCCAGCCTGCAGTCTGCACGTTATGTTACTTCCCAAAAATGATTTGGCACAAAAACATGCCTTTTAAAGAAAGCCAAACGGAACACTGATCCTAGTTCACTTAAAAACTAGGATGTGTTTTAGCTGGGTTTCCCTTTTCCTGTCTTGAAACTGGCCTGAGTCTTCTGTCACTCTCTTTAACCTGCTGTAGACCATTTAAAATCATCAGCTCTGATGGGCTGATGAAAAAAAATTAGGTCTTCCACAACAGCAAAAGCAGTGTGCAACTGGAACAGCAATTGCTATCACAGCAGAAAAAAGATGCCAGATTTTTGCCAGGCAAATACCAATCTACTCTGATTTCAAATAAAGGTTCATAAACGCTTCGGTTTGGGTTGCTTGCTTTCTTGAAAGAAATATAGAGAACGGTAAGGTTTATTTTTAGTAACTCGGCTGAGGCCAGTATTTCTGCGTCCCTCCAAGGGGGTCAGAATTTCTGTAGTTCGCAAGTTGCTGGACTCAGTCACTGAGACATTACTATAGGACAGAGTTCAAATTATCTTCCACTGGAAGACAGGGAGCTACTTCCTCCACTCTACCTTGACTGGTTCCCCTCAGGTACTGGTTAAAAGCCCACATTTAATTTTTTAACTTGATCTCAAACTCCATTTTGCTTAGCTTACGGGAGGCAAGCAGGAGTGAAGAGTGTAGCTTTGGGAACACGCTGGTAGTTGGATCTTCTTTCTTTCCAAAATGGGACATCTCCAGAGTCTTGAGCTCACGGCTCAGTAGTCTATGCAATCCGTCTTCTCTTAATAAGGTCTCAAAGTGCAAGTGGAGAGGGTTGCCTGAAAGTAGGAAACCCAAGTTATTTTGTTAAGTGTAAGGCTTCCTCTTTCCTTGTTAGCAATTAACATCTGAGGACTGGTAAACCAATGAAGTGACACAGCCAACTAAAGCAAGCGTGTAGATGGCAGGCTCTCTCGCCCCAGGCGTGCTGTGAGAGTGGACAGGACGAGCACAACCCCAGAAAGAGCAGTCCCTGTCCTGGCCCTCTGCCAGCTGCAAGCCCACAGCCAGAACCCAACACCTCGCCCTTGAGCTTCCTCACCCTTAAACTAACCTCAGTCATACCCACTACATAGTACTTGGCATTTGTTTGCATCATTATTTAATGAGCAGAGGTGAGCTTATACTTTTGTTTATGATAAAAATATTTTTGGAGAGATGCTCTCATAGTTGTACAGTAGAAAAAGTATTTTCCTCACTGTCTCTTAACCTACTCAAAAACTCCTTTGTGCACTTTCTTGCTCTTCCATAGTTAAAGGCACTAGCAGTGCTGCAGCCGCTATCATCCTTCAGTTATTTAAACAGAAACTAAATATTGGGATTCTACAGAGCATAGTTCATAAAGCAACCACGGAGCACATCTAGAAGGCCACAGGTGTTTAAATAACGAGTGCTTGGCCTCAAACAGTGATTTCACCCTCAAAATTAGTGCTAGAGGTCTACCAAACAACTGTCACACAGCCTGTAAAATCAGCGTTAGATTCCAAGTCTTTCAAGTCATTCTGCAGGGCAGGGGTTTAAAAGGAACTTACAATAGTTCTTCTACAAGCTTCCAGAATTAGAATGTTCCTTGCAGAAGACATAGAGCTGATCCTAAAGAAGTGATCTAAGCTTAAACTAGAGGTGGCAACTGCCACAGAGGCAGGCCAAGAGGCAACGTGGTTTCCTAGGCTCAGAATCTCCACGTCTGCACCCTTGGACTGAAGATGTGTGTCTGGTTACTACGCAGAACATCACTGGACATTTTTCGTTCTCCTCTAGAAACACACTTACAACTCCGTCAGCGCATTGTTAACCTCCTTGCACATGAGGAGGAAGAGCAAAGAGGGCAGTGGCCCAGTAAGGGACCCTCTTTCATGTTATAACAACGTGGGATCTACTCACCATGAGATAAAGAGAGAATGGGGTGGAAGCCAGAGTCCAGGAGGGCTATGCGCTCTTCTAGGGACATGGTGTCGGGGTCTATTGTCTGGACAGAGGCTTTGCAGCTGCACAGGATGCAAGAGTTGGGCCATTCACAGCTGCACTTCACCGTGAGAGGTTTCAGCGGCTAGCAGAAGAAAGGAGATCAAACATTTAAAAATGGAAACGTGCTTCAGATGTAAGTAAAATTGAAGTTCAGATCCACTATCTCCAGTCCGCTTTCTATAGGTATACTAGTTTCCGTTCACTGAAAAAAGCAAAGCCAGGCAAGTTTTGAAAGACTGAAAAGCATCTCTGGTATCATCCTTCCCCAGCATGAACTGGGGAAAAACAACTCATCCCAAAACCCCAAACCATAACCAAGCAGATTTGCAGGGTGAAAAATCAAATCAAGAGCCAGGGTCAGTGTTAAAAGAGCGTGCAAGAGTACTACCACAGGCTGCTTCTCCTCCTGACCATGGATGAACCACCTCATCAAAATACTTCAGTGTATTACGGGACACATGTTGTGCGATTCTTTACTAATATTTCCAAGCCAACAGAGCTGCTCCCCTGCGACTCCAGTGAAGCCATAACACTTTATCACTTCCTTTTTAAAACTTCAAACACCTCTGTGCCTTTTCCTATCCTGTTCTTCCTCATCTTCCTCAAAGACTTTTTGTAGCTCTGTTGCTTCCAACAAACTTGATGAAAACTCCTGTTCGGTGAACAATCCACCACCAGCAGTGTCCATCATTCTGACCAATACTGTCTTATTTTCCACTTTTCCTCACTTGCCTGTCTGGAGCATAAGCTGCAACCACAACAGCCCCGATGTCTTTGTTCCACCATTTTTCCCCACGCTGTGGCTAAGACACACCCGACATCCCTTCCTCATCAATGTTTCAGGTTCCGCAGTATCAGTCAAACCAGAAGAGGGAGCATTAGTAATGCTTTACCTATAGCCTAAGCAGACTGAATTAAATCATGCTGGCTTTGCACTCTGGCGAAACAAAAGATCAGTGGGAAAAGTAACACAACTTTTCATCTTTTTGTCTTGAATCTGCAGCTTTTTAAATACCTGTTACTTGTAAATCAACACGTGAGGAACAGGCTACAAACAGGCAAAGAAGGTACAAGCAGCGTAACAAACTGCCGCTTGTCAGCTGATGGATGTTACCACACATGTTCTTCATCAGAATTAATATATTAAACATCTTTAATCATCAGGTAGCTCACAGCTAGGTGTCCAAGGAGTGCTCATGTCATCAGGCGTGGTCGCTCAGCCTTCAAACACCCACAACCTAGTTACACTCAGTCACACACCAGTTTGCCAAGTTTTAACCAAGGTTAAGTATTTCGGGGTGGTGGGGTGTATTTTTGGGTGGCTGGTGGGTTGTGTGTTGTGGTTTGGGGTGGTTTATTTTTCCCTGGACAATTCCAAGGTAATCAACTCCAAAAGGTAACTGGCAGAATGTTGCTGCCCACACTAAAGGCTGAGGTACGCTCTGGTCATCGTTACTCAAAAAAACCCAGCTGCCTGATTTTTAGGAATTCAGAATCAGTTTCTAAACCACAGTTAAATAGAGAACTTGGGACTTTTTTGACATATCTGGGAATTTCATCTAAAATTTTAGAGAAGTGCTCAGAAAACACTGTATAGAACCAGAGTCCGACATTACAACAGATTTTCCTAAAAATAAACCCACACATTCTAAATAAAAACACAGCATAGTTTAGTAACGACACAGCAAAACTTTCACTTACTTTCCTGCTGAAGTGAGACACCCAGGTAGCTCGGACAAGCTTGCGCTTCTTGTATTTGCAAACCGGGCGGATTCTAGCAGCCATGCAGGTATCGTCCGACACAGCAACAAGGCTGTTAAATGGGTTTTGTTTGCCAAATCTCCCCACGTTCATGCTGATCAGAGAACTGCTGCTGGAGGAGCCAGTACGCAAACTGCAACCAAATGAAAAACAACTCTCAGAGCAAGATAGTAAGTTGTAATTCTGTATTTATGATTGTGGCTGCGACACCCGAAGACCCCTTAAGGGTCAGCAGCTAGTGCTTACGAATTTTGTTCTCGCCACGTTTTCAGTCTTTGCTGCATTCTCTCTCAAGTGGTATGTAGACTTCTGAATATTTCATTCGCAACAGAAATGGACACTGAAGGGTGTAAAGCGGCTATATTTTCATCAGTAAAGGGCAGAAAGTCTTAAAGCCAATGCAGATGTGGTAGCCACTAATAACATATGTTCTTTCTCCAACAAAACTTCAGCCAGCAGCTCAATTATCTGTTAATTATCATCTGATAATAACAAAGTCATTTACTTCCCATAAAGACAGCCATTAAACCTAAAAACATTGGCAAACATTCTTTCTATTTCTCTGTTCACCATGGGGTTATGGTAAAATCTGATGTTGTATTTCAATAAACAGATACAAGTTTATGGCCTTGCAGGATATTCTTCTTCTGGAACCATCTGTAAAACAGTGCTTTTGTGAAAGATCTTTTTGTAACTGGTCACACGTTCGTATTACCATTTAAAAACTTAATTTATCTGTTATTTTTGTTGGTCCCAATCAAGCAGGATTTTTTTTCCCTTGGTTTGCATGGCAAACGTTCTCCTAAAATTAGAAGTTTAAAATCTCTATTTTTGTCATGCGAACCAGAAAGGTTCTAGCTGGATATTCCAACTCCATGCCAAACCGTAGGATGGCCAGGCAGAAATCAGCAACGTCAGCAGACATCGACCTGAGGTACTTGTTGGTGACAAGTCCTTAGAACAAGAAGAAACCCAAGCCTCCCCACCCCTGCCACTCTTCACAAAATGAAGAGCTGCTGATTTACATTCAAGTTAGATCATTCTATACTGTTGTCCATTTGTTTTCAGTTTATAAGCCAAATCCTATTCAGCTATAAACATGAGGAAACACATCTGTACGAAAAGATGTGCTTAGAGACCCAAATTTCCCCGGTCACCTCTTCTTAACCACACAAACCAGGAAGATGATAACATTTTATGGACAACAGTAAGAGGCAAAACGCAAGTGAGAAAGTGTTCCACAGAAATACATAGCACCGATGTTCTGTAAGTAAAACCAAACTACTCTATATAACAGGGTATGATGAACCTCTGAAGTCTACGGCCGATCTATACGAGACTATTCTTTCCCAGTGGCCTCATGCCTCCTGCTGCCCTACACAGGAAACACAGGTTTGCAGCAAAATTGGTGTTTTGGACCCGAACAATTCCAAACCACAGTAACTTCCACAGTAGGTAGCTCTGGTAGCATGATGAGGAGGAGAGGGTTGCTGTGATGAGATGTCACTGGCCAAACCAGAAAGAACTCACTGCAGTTGGATGCACACAGGCCATCCCACCTGAGCAGCGACCTGAGCAAGATGTTGTAACAGCCAGGAGGATTGGTCTCGGCCTCTGAAACCAGGCCACCGCTCTACAGCTCACTGCCACTCTCACTCCAGGGAAGTGGAACAACAAGGAAAGGAGAAGATCCGTGGCCAGAACCACAGTTTCTGGGTTCATCTCCACCAAAAACCTGTACTCACTCATGTGTTTGCATCTGCCCTATTGTTATTTGTCACACAAAGACAATTAACTTCTAACGCTATTTTTATTGTATAGCATTCCACACCTGAATAGCACAGAAAAAGTTATACAGTAATTTTACTTGCAGTTTCTCAATACATCTCCTTATTCTCGCAAAATAGCCTTAGATTTCCACCGTGAAGTTTTAGTAAGGAGTGTACCCAACGATCCTATAAAAGTGAGGGATAACCAAACTAGGAAAATCGAAGATATATTTTCAGTTTATCACAGATGACTCAGGGGTGTAAGAGTGTCAGAGAGCACTTTTAAACTTGCGTTCAAGGGGTCCCAGAACTTGTACTCTTCAAGCGCATTCTAATAGTCTCAATACCCTCCAAGGAGCTCTTGGGAATAAGAAAGTTTGAGAAATTTCTATTAGCTTTTGTGTTTAACAGGAAGTTCAACGTATCAAAGTTACACACAGAGGAATTCTAGGCTCTTACTCTCTTCCGACTGCTGAATAAAGCTCTGTATTAAGAAACTTTAAAAATACATGGCACAGCTTGTAAAAATCCATGCTTTCAAGTCTACACAGGATACAGCTTTCCTTCCAAGAGAGGCAGAACCTTCAAAAGCCATTACTAGATTAACAGAAACAAGACAAACAAGCTATCTCAGACAGTGCTTCCAACACAAGCAGAGGATGATTTAACCAAAAAAGATCTGAAGAGACAAAATATTTAAATTTTGGGATCATGTTACATATAGCTACTCATTTAGGAGTGCTGAAAGACAGATCATACTACACTGCACAGGAACTATCCACTGGAACTTATTTTTACAAGTTCCAAAATGGAAATCCTGATTCTGTGTATACACTCAAAAACGCTCGGGGTCTCTTCCCTGACAAGGTCCAAATGAATTCCTAGTATCTGAATAATTCCAGTTTGGGTACTTATCTCGGGATGTGAGCTGGATGCAGAAAGAGTTCTCAATAATTTTCCCAAAGTCTGCCTATTAGGGAACTGCCTCCCAACGCAAGCACCCAGCCAATTCTACAGAAAAGTAAAGAGCACTGAAAAAAGTCTTAAAAGCATTTAGGCACCAGAAGAAAACAAGAGAGCCATTTTTTTAATATCTTAAGCACAGTCTTTTCACCTTATGGAACTTGTAATCCTTCAAGTCAACCTGAAGAGACTGTGCTTAAGATGTTAATGAAAACACCGTGTAATGCCATATTTGCAAAAACAGGTTACAGCGATGCACGGTAACGAGTTTGAATTAACACAACCAAACCTAAACAAAAAAGCAAGGCTCATGTTGCATTGCAGAAGATGACAGGTCCAAGTACTACAGTAAAACAGAAGGGTCCTGGCAATTATCCTGCTGGTCTCTGGCTCCTGCTTTCACACTGCGGTGGCAATTGGTTCGAACATAGCCAGCAAAGCAGTGGCTGTTTGCAGCACAGCAGTCAGCCATCACTCTCCACAGAATCAGAACTTCACCAGCTCCAGCAGGTCAGTGTAGAGATTCCTATTCATCCTAATAAAACTGTTCACAACAGCCTGCCCTACGAGCAGGTCTGCACTCCTGATAAGGGAATATGGAGGTGCTCCTCCCAGGGGGGCAGCTTCAAGCTTCCTCTACTTCTTCCTCTTCAGACCTTTCAGGGAATTAGCTGTTCCTCAGAGCCCGACACTGGAGGCCTGGCCAGAGCCCACATTATGTAAAGAATAGCGACTCCCTGGTACCCATGCCATCCCAACTCCTCAGCCTTTTGGTTTTTCACAGGCAGAAGCATGCACTACCAATTCAGTTTTATCAAAATTGGTAACTGATGTATAATAAAATACACAATGCCTGACTTGCAATTAAGAAGATTCACTGCAGAGGCAGCAAGTATAACATATTTCATGGAATACAGAAGCAGAAAGTAGTATTTCAGCTGGGTTTAAGATGACTTAACTCCTCAAGTATGACAGAGACCCATTACATGACACTGCAAGTAACTATGGATTAAAATAGCCATTTAAACAGATTTAGACATTTATAACTTGGTGTAATACTTTCAGAATCCTCTGGATTTCTACAATGTAAGTCAAGAGAAAGTGGGGTTTATTATCTGCAGAATTAGCTGACAATAAAAGCACGACTACTAAAGTACCTACCTTCAGAAGATTAGCAATGTTACTGCTTCAAGCTCAGGACTAATCTGCTAAGAATTCATTAATTTATCAATCACTGTAGCAGAAACACAGAACTAAGTGTCTGCTTTGAATAATCTATACTTTGGTGCCTCATTCTACTGCAGTCCAATCAATTCTGGGCTGAAACTACCACTGTTAAAATGCAAGCTAGTTCTACTGGAAAAACCTTTACTGAAGTCATCTACGAAAGAAAACAAACTCTTCTCTAAAAAAAAAAACCCAAACCACAAGATGTTTTATTTCATTAGGCAATGCATCAGCCTGAAGCCTCTGCATGTTGTGATTTGTCCAATTTCAACTCCCCAAGACTAAAGCTCAATCAAATGATTATAAGAGCATCAGGTACCTCAGAAGAAGGTGCTGATTTGCAAGAACGATCATGCTGGATCAGACCAAAGGTCCATCTCGCTCAGTATCCTGTGGGGCAGCTGGGCTGAAAATGGGCAAGGAGAAAGGGGTGCAGAGGAGGCTTGGTGGTGACCAGGAGATCTCGGAAGCCGTTCCACCTAGCATCAGCAGCCTGCCACTGAGATGGCGCTGAGGAAGAAGGGTGCAGCAGCCCAGATGCAGATGCTTCACATTGCCAGACATGTCCTGTCACAAGCGGGTGAGTCCAGGCCACCAAATGCCAAGGTGTCTCTGCACGCCAGGAGGTGAAAGCAGCTCCCTGCTGTGCCAGCACGGCCTGGGCAAAGCGAGGCTTTGCTTTGAACAGGACTGGCTCCATCTGTGCTCGAACTGTTTGTTCTTCACCCACCACAATGGCAGTGGCAAGATGCAGCCAGGAGGATCTGCCCACATTAAGAACAGCAGGCAGGTGGCTCTGCAGGAAATAAAATGCAGGGGCCCTGAGGGGATGTCTAGAAAATGAGTGTAAGAATTGGGCAAGTACATACGACACGTACCCTAGTGCTCTCAGGAGTTTCTCCCAGCACCTTCAGCTCAAACCACACTTAGCTTAGGCAGTCCCAGTATTAAGCAGCTTCAACAAATCTTTCTACCATGCAGCAAAATGCAGACTGGTTCCTGCTTTCTCAGTAGCTTCACAGAAAATGGAATGATGGTGACGACTTTACAGAAAATGTAAGGAAAAATCCTCAAGAAATAAAAGCGGTAAGTGCCCCAAATTTTACTCAATTTAATTTGAAGTGCCAACCTGTCATCTTGGGCATTTATGCCTCCTTAAACTAAACTTGCTCATATGTCTTTCACAGATCCCCTAAAGTCTACAGGCATCCAGGACTGGAAACTGAAAGTTTTTTCTCTAGACTAAGTTGACAAGGGAAGAGGAAATTTCATTTGAGCCCCTTCTTTGTAAGGGATGAAGGCCTGAAAGGCAACCTAGTTGCAGCCATCTGCTTACGAGAAAGAACTGAGAAAGCAGCACTGATCTGGTGGGGGAAGGAACATTTTCACTGTGAGACTTCAGTGCAAGTTTCACCATGGTGTTGTCTCTATTGGGTTTATAGCCCTCCCTCCCTATCACGTGTTATCCGATTTACACAGGATTGGATACAGTGTGAAGTGAGTTTTTTGGCTTTTTTTGAAGCAGCACTAATTCTTCCCTCTCCCCTGTCCCAAGAATAAGGTGAGAATAGCTGGAGAAATCTTCAGAGGAGTGAAATAGAAGGGAAGGAAATCAGATTAAAGACTTCTGAAAGACAACAGCCTACAACCCAAGGAGGTATCACAAAGCTATACATGAAAATGGATCAGTTGGAAGAACAGCATAGTAAATCATCGGGACAATCAGCGCATTTCACGGTTGTATTTTCTAGAGAGCCTCTCTTAACTGATATATCCAGTACTCCATGGCATAAAAAGCTTATTCAGAAATTTACAGACTAAAGTTTGCCTCTTGCTACCAAGCTTCTTGAAGCCCACTGACTGCTTGCACAGGACGTATGTCCCCAGTTATTAAACCAAACCGAATGCTAGTTAAACACTGCATGAAGAAGGAAAGCTCCCAGTTTATGTAGTAATCACCACCCCTCTCCCCGTCCATAAAAATATGAAGACTTAAAAGGCTAAGGTATCTCTTCACCAACAAGACAGGCAAGATTTACTTCTCTATATACTTAAAATTAATAAGTAGAAAAATATGTTCTACATTCTATGCAAGGAAAGAGACTGAAAAAGCTCAGAAATCCACTTGTTAAAGAAATAAAAATCAGGTCACCAGGATGCTGTATAGCATTCAACCTTAACCTAGAGAGGCAAGGTACAGTTTGGTCACCTGTTCATAAAAAGCAGGTAATATCTTCCAACAGGCTGCCTACAAGACAGACATCATCATCTATACATTTGGCAGTTTTGCGGTTTTGGTTGTTGTTCTTTTACACGATAAATCACAACTGGTAATTTTATATTACTTCTTGCAAGAAATTCCCCTCTGGAATCCCAACAGACATGCACACCTATTTCAAATTTTTACAACTGAACTGTACATACAGAAATCTTTTAGCTAGAGATCCCTTTCTTAGCTATTATCACCAATGCCTTAAATATGAAATTACTTTGATCAACCTATGAGGAGAACTAACCAGTTAAACACTCCGTTGACTTGGCGAGGTGACGTGGTACAGGCTCTGAGGGGTGCTAGAGACCCACTGATGGGTGTGCAGGAAGGCCTTTGACACACAGGGTTTCCTAAAGACTGTGTAAGATGAGAGCTCTGCAAGAGAAAAAAAATGGAATCTCAAACTCAGTAAAGCTTAATGTGGCAATGAATCTGAAGAAGGATGAGGGGAGAGAGAAAACACAAAAGAGTAATCTAAGGAACACTTTGCAATTCTAATATTGAACTTAAGTAGGCCCAACATCATCAATCATGTGCCATTTAATCAATTGTATTTCATGCAACAACCTCCTAATCAACCCAAAGTCCTATTTTAAATGCATTCGTTCGCATCACAAAATCAGTAACAAAACAGAGCTTAGTTCTCTTAAGCTGGAGACTATTTTCAGGGCAAGATGGCCCAATTTTTGAGCTATTCTGCCTTTTCCACTAGACAAAAAGCTTATACTGTACTAAATGCTGTACTAGTTTCATAGAATATTTCTGAAGTGTTAACGAAATACTAGTGTTATATAAGAACATTTGATGTTCAACACACACTCATTTGACACGATTCTGAAGTGTCACTACACTTTTGATTTCCACACCATTAAGCCCCGATACCCGCAGTTCACTGCATGTGTATATCTACACTAGCATTAAACAACAAACCCCCCAAAGGTAAGAGAGCAATAGGAGTACAGCTTTCCTCATACTGCACTATCAATGTCACAGCTTCCTCCCTTGAAGGAAACATCTTCTTGTCGAATAATTAATACAGGGGTTTACTGAGTCACAGACTGTATCCAGAACACAGCGTTCAGTTGGCAGAGCTTCCATTAACTTGTTTATTCCCTTTTTGAACAATGTAATTTTGCCACAGAATATTTCAAATCTGAATGTAATTACTGACTATACTTTTTTTTTAGTAGATAGTTATCATACAATGAAAATAACCAGTGAATCATCCCATGTTCATCTTGAATCTATCAAGCACAATCAGTCACCTTTGTTCCCACCAGAGTTGAGTTACACAGTGTTCAGATTCTGCAGCTTACCCTTACACATATCGGAGTATCTTCCCTCAAAATTTGCAATAGAAAAAGTTAAAGCAAGCTTTCAAGAAAAGAAGTCTTAATTTTTTTTGTGTCCTCTGAAACACAAGTATTTCCCCTGCTCTACAGCTGCAGCTTGTGAGAGTTGACCCTTCACAGAAGTTAAGGCTAAAAGTACCTGTTAAGTCCCTTGGTCTGGTGACCAGAAGCCACCCACCACCACCCAGAAACACCAGGTTCTGCACAGCACTTAGATAAGGACGATCCTTTAAAAAGGTCTTTAAAACCATCATACACAAACACTGCGGGTCAGAAGTGCCATCAACACCAAGACTCTAGCAACAGTTTAAGATCAGAAATTGAAGTGATCCCAAATACTGGTTTTCAGGATTTTTTCATGACTGCAAACTCAATCACTGTTCACAGACCTTGCACAGTAAATTAACATTCACAATAGATTTCTGAGGTGGTTTTTTTGTTTTGTGGTTTTGTTTTCCTTTGTTTAATTTTGGAGGACTAAGAATACACAAAGGTACAAGAGCTTTTTTATAGCATAAATTGAAGCAAGTTCAGTTGTGTCAAATACAAAGTATAGTAAACTGATATCAGCTAATGCATTAATAGATCAGAAAAAAACAGCAAGAATGAGTTCTAAAGAAATGTTAAAATAGCATATTAAGACCAAATTATTTGATGCGATTTATAAACTGCTGCTGATTTAAGACTTGCTTTAATAGAAGTTTCTTTCTTCACTTCTATCACTGCAAAATTACGTGTTTCTTGATGACTGACCTGTTTCTGCATATTACACAGGAAACGGGAAGGCACAGCATCTCCTGCAGGGCACCTTGGGATAGAAGATGAAGGCGAGAGCCACCTATTCTTTCTGGAGGTCACCAGTGACACAGAACCCAACTGGTCCTGCTTCTTCACTAGGTTTCCTGGCTGACGATCACCACCAAGGACTACTGGGCCCTGGGGATAAAAAGCAACACCAAATTCCACTCACGGAAGCCACAACAGAACAAATATTTCTTAAGTATATGCTAAAAGAAAAATAAACAACTTAGGAGTAACATTTTGAATTAATGAAGTTGGCACAGAATTGTAAGTGTGCTCTCTAACCTAGGAGAAGCAGTTTAAGGAGGAAACTTTACTAGGTCAACATCAGTGCTGTTTGTTTTTCCTAGAAGAGCTGTCCACAGCCATGGCTTATAATTAACGTGCTGGTTTCAAGGTGCTCCAGCTCTGCTCGCAGCTACAAGGAGGTATAACTGAGATCAGCAAAAAGGAAATCAAGACACAACAGTGCCCGCAGGACATTACTTGCTCCGTATCATTGGTCATGGACCAGCAGACATTGGTGTCTGTGACTAGAGAACATAGACTATTCAGAATAACATGGCAGTAATTAATGCGTACTGCTCAAAAGGTGATGATTGCCATGATTAAGACTACCATCCTCCCTATTTCATTTCCGTTTTTATAATGGGCAAGGAGAGCTGGCCACTCTGCCGTTCAGTTTGTTCTGCTCCCGTCACACACACCCTCTTCATCCGTACCAGCGCGTGCCTTGCAACACACACAACGCCCTACACACCAACCTGTTTCTCTTGATTATCTTCCCTGTGCTCAACAGCAGCTTACTAGTTTCTCACATCAGCAAAATATCTCTTTAGTAGAAGAGATCGGTAGGAAGTAGCTGGAAAGTTAGCATCCCTTACAGGGAAATTTAGTGTTATTCACTGTGTAGTCTACACTTTCTAGCACCTGTGCTATAATTACACACATACTTGTGAATGAAAAAAAAAATTATGCAGAAAAATTATTTCACACATTTGCATTCACGTCTGTATAAACATCATAATTTCTTGAAAACAGTAACTGCTTTACAGTGAATTAAAGACAATCATTAGCTAATTTCGTTAAAAAAATTGGCTAAGACAAATTCCAGTTACTTAAAGATCCAAAGCATCTGAAAAGTTAGTATTCTCCCTCATCTTCTTGTGCTGCAATAGAGAATAATGTTATCAAAGTCTAGGGACGTTAGGAGTCATTATTTTCCATAGCATTAGAGTAGAATCAAAGAGCAATTTAGATCAGAAGGTAAACCTGGAAGTCATCTAGCCTAAGGCTCCCCTCAAAGCAGGTCTGACTGACCCTCTCATTGGCAATCCTAACCAAGAATACCAATAAATTAAGGCTTTTCTCACCTCAGATCTTGCAGGAGCACCTACAAAAGTGTACAAAGGAGTAAAGCTATATGGGCACCGCTCTTTATCTCTGTCAGGGACACATGCCCCAGCGGAATTGTAAGTTTTAAATTTATCAAAAATCATCCAACATATTTGATTTACAAAAGCTGATGCAAAAGGAAAGTGCATTTATCCAGAGAAAACACACACATATGCAGTAAGGACAATACTTAAAACCCTTTTCCTTCCAGGGTTGGAAGGCATGAGGAAGGAAAACACTCAAACCAAGTAAAAACCCTCACATCCTGCTTTTTTTTTTTACCCCAAACTCTAGGGAAATGAGCTTTGCAGTTTACACTGAAAGCCAGACTCCACTAACTTCAAATCAGAACGTGAGAGTGATTTCAGAAGTTTAGAAGCACCCTGACAGGATTGACTCAAGTGTTTCCAGAGAGTTTTGCAGTGGACTGAGAGACTCTTAAAAGGGGAACCCCCAAAACACATTGCAGGTTTTGAAGACAGAAAGCTTTTTTTCCGCAGGAAACCTAGTCACACAGAAATAAATATTCTAGTCAAGAAATGAGTATTCATCCTATCTATCTTCTACCATAATGCTTCTCAGATATTGAAGTGAAACATTAAAAGGTCATGGCCTAGAACAAAAGCCTAAAACTTGTGTACACAGTGTTCTGAGATTTAAAGATCCATGTGCTTTAAACCGTGACACTTTCCAGCAGGCATCAAGGCTTGAAACATAACAGTACTCTGCTGGTTCCCTGGCACTATGCCCGTTTAGAAACCAACGCTTGCAAGGACCAACTTGGTGGCTTACACCACTGTGGAGCCCCATTCCACTAATGAGCTGCTCTGCCTGCACAAAAAGATGAAATTAAGCCCCTCCTCCCTCAGCAAGCTCTTACTATAACTTTTGTGAAGTAGATAGAAATCACAGCCCTCAAAAAATAAAGGTAACACCTCTTACTGGTACGGGACTAACTCAAAAGCTCTAAAGCTTTTTTGCCCTCACCTTTATTTCTACAGAGAAAATACCATTCTGCTAAAGAAACAGCCCGTGAATAGCTTCCAGAGAACCTCCCGAGTCATAAAACAGAAAGCTAAAATTACCTTGGCAGCACGAAGTCGCTTGTATATATCTGTCTGCTGTCTTATTCGATATTCCAAATCGGAGATTTGAGCCTGCAACCACGTCCAACGGCAGATAATGGCTGCTCTCTCCATCGCCCACTGACACTCTGCATGGCGACGTCTGAAAAGCAACAGTTTGCTTGTGCTTATCATTTAACAGTTTCAACGCTACAAAAAACAGCTTGACAGAAATTCAAGAACAATTTATCTATTAAGTGATTAAGAGTTTGTGAGGGATATATGGGGGGGACATATTCTCTATTAAGTGATTAAGAGTTGGTGGGGGACAAATGAGTTTTCCACCGACAAATTCTACCAACACCTAGCCTTAACTTACAACTCCTATCCCCAAGATAGAGTGGTCAATACCATCCTTCAACTGTGCAACAAAATATATTAAAAAGGAGCAGGTATCATTGTTTTGACTATCACAAACCAGTGCAGAAGTCCAGATATTTCTAAATAAGTACAGAAATGACTTCTCTCCTCTGCAATTTCAGGGGGTAAAAAAAATGACAAGAACAACTGCCTGAAGGGACAAAGTCCTAGCTTGTGCTGCTGACCACAGAGCAGGACAGACCTGTATTTGCGACACTCCTCATAGCTGTTTGTGTAACCTCTACCGACAAAAATCCCATATATGCCCTTCAGGAAGGTACCCCAGCGCTTCACCGTCTCAGCTGCAAGATTTTTAGTCTATTGCTTGAATGTCTGTTGAAGACCATCACACCAGTGCCACGTCCAACACCAGATATTAAAAAACACCCACATGGATAATGCTTTATTGATACTAAAATTAAAAGTAGTGTCTTCACTGGAAGTTACTGTTTGAATGAAGGTTTCAGGGACTGCACTGTGAGTTCTAGCAGGCTCACCAGCCAATGAGCTGTGTTGCAGCATCAGGGACCTTACTGGCCTGCCACACAGCATCCCTGCCTGACAGTCAGAACCTTTAAGCTACAGACAGACAAGCAGTGACAATCCAAATTATGGCACTTTAAGAAGCTGTCGTGCCCAGCACAAACAGCAGCCTGTGGCACCCACTGGCACATGCATTATACCTATAGGAAAAAAAGAAAGAGGCAGATAAGCTCCCACACCTAGTAAGCAGCTTGAATTTCTTTTGGTGAAGCAGAAAGGTCACCTTGCATAACAACATTTTTTCATAATTTTAGCGCTACTGTTTCAGTTATACTGCTTACTAAACAGCCCCACAGACTACTATATCACTTCTAACTGAAGCACATAGGTGGAGTTTATTGACAAGAGCTCTTCCACAGAGGAAAATACCTGATGCAAGTACATTTTTGATCCACAATGGGGAGTTTTAATACACAGCCCTGAATTCTGTGACCTACAGCTCTGGGCAGTTCTCGGTGGCAGCACTGTGCGGGGAGAGCTGGCACTGCAGTCACATAATACAGGGCAACACACACCTTTGTAGGCTGCAGGAGATCCTACAACAAGGTTATTCTTATGAAAGTTCTCTTTCAATACCTACACCCATAAATAAATTCACAATCCTAAAACAACCTCAGGGCTTAAAGACTCTCTCAGAATTTTGTTATTCTAAGTAAGTAGTCTAAGAAAGATTTTGTAGCTCGCAACTACTAAACACACTTAGCATTTGATCTGAATTTATGGAGATTGAAAGCAGCACACATTCAAATAATCCTCATAATGTAAGCAAAATACAGCTACACAGCAGTACTTCAATCACTTGAGAGCTGGAAACAATGGCTAATGCAAACTCCACTTCACAAACGGAATTTGTGGAAGCTCCAGTGTATGCTTTTGCTATCACCAACAGTTTGCAATAACTTCAAAAATCATCTAGCAGAGGCAGGAATCTGCCTGCAAAAGAATAGGGATAAAGAATAATTTTCAAGTTTAATTTTCTGTTCTTAACTCAAGAGCACTCACTTCACAGTCTGATGTAATTCAACTCAAACCTCTATTGCCAACCCCATGGTGGGTTTTTTTAGCTCTCTTCAGGAAGTGTGTGACCTACTTCACATCAGCAGCATAACGGCTAAAGAACAAAGACCAGAGAACAATTAAGGATAAAACCACCTTGGGGAAATGCTAAGAGGCTCTTTTTCATCAGTATGGGGAGTCTGCCGTATCTGCATAGGATAAGATGTGGCTACAGTTTAAGAACTCTCATTTTAATAAAGAAACACATCAAAAAAATATTTAAAGCAATATATCAAACCTACGAACAGAGCACTGACTAGATGAAAAAATCAGTCATCTCAAAGAAAAATTTTGGATTGTCTTTAAATTAAAGCTTCTAGAAACAACTGGGAATCAATATGCGAGCAGAGAGAGAAAAATCAGAAGGAGCCCCAAGCTACCGATGCAGCTTCAAAGCAACTTCAAAGAGTCCAGTTAGCACATCAGTGAACGAGAGACTTCTGACTGACAAGTTCATGCCAAAGGGAAACCAAACCACAATCTGGCTGACCAAATGCTTTGTAAAGAGGTTTTGCCACAGGAAGTTTAGCTGATACATGCTCCTGAAAACAACTTTTACTGATGCAAAGACTTTGTCAAGCCAAATAATGTCTCCTCAAAGTATTGTTTACCTTCCAGCCTGAAATCCGTTTTATTGCAGACATTTCCTTTTATTTATTTTTTGAATACCACCATCTTCCTCTTCCAATGATCAGAATTTTTTTTTCCTTCTCCAAACACACTACAGCAAGAACACGTTGTTTCAAATGCCTGAAAGCACTGAAGCATCCAAACTGTTCTCTCTCGGTCTTCAAATGTGACAATGCAACAATCAGAAATTAAGGTGCACAGGCCTACTCTATTAGATAAAAACAAGCACTGTTCAAAAGTGGACAGTGAAAAAAAGTTTAAAAGTAATTTTGAGCTGAAGATGTCTAAAAAGAAATTAAACAATAGGAAAGAGTTTTCAGGATACAATTTCATTTGAAATTGGAGCACCACCGGAACTCCTTCCAACTCCACTCTGATTAAACCAAGTTATAGACAATAACAGGGAGGACCAAGGGAAGATATTAGTGTCTTGGAAGTTGTTGTGCCTGAGAGACCACCACAACAGCTGGTAACACAGAGCCATAGAAAGACAAGAGGCAAACTGAAGGCTTCCTCAGAATTGCTACTTTAGGCTAAGAATTCATAAACGTACCAGTATTTAGTGGGATATAAGCCCCTGCCATAATCAACTGCAGTAGTCCACAGCCATGTAGGTCTTGATTATTTAGGTCTGGGTAAAGAACCTTTCACATGTCAGCTGACCACACTTTAACATAGAGGAAGAACAAGGGAGGCAAATGTACAACTCATACCAGGTTGCCTGCTTGGCTTGCAGTCTTTAATTTTTCTTCCTGAAGAGAATGGCATACTAGCTTTACTTGCTTCTTCCATTCACATCTTTACAGTATGGTTTAATTATTCCCAATTGCTCTAGAAGAGTTAACTGCAACAAATTCAGTACAGAAATTAATTCTTTAGATGCACCTTACTGAATCTCTCAAATCCAGGCAAGTCCCCAGAATATCCAAACAAAAATAGTATGATGCAATTAGAGTTTTAAAATCCAGATTTCTGCACCGTCAGTGCTTTTCAGATTCCAGTTGTACAGAAAATGAAGAAAATGCCTGTAATATGAAAAGAAGTCTGTCTGTAGCAATAGCAAATTATTAGTACCAAACTGCTCTTGGGGAAAGTCATAAAACAAATTAGATCAGATAGCAAGCATTCTGAAAAAATTCAAGACAACCTGTGTGAGTATTCCTATGGATAATTAGCTACATTTGTATTACATTTACTGCTGCCATTATGCAATTGTCACAAACAAGCACATTAGTGTCTTTGACATATCACAGCTTCCCACTGCCTTGATAATAATTGCTATACTTTAGTACTAAATCAATTAAAGCTTGGGTAACTGTCAAACAGGTTTTTCTTTCTTTCCCTAGAGAAAGAGTAGCAAACACACAGGTATTGAAGTCAGTCACACGGAAATTGAATTTGATTAAACTGACATACAAGGTAAGTGACACACTACAGAACTGCTATTTAACAGCATGCAGGAGAACCCCTTTTCCAGCCAAAAGTTTAAAAAAAAGTCTAAAATCAACTTCAATTTTTAAGGAAACTCATAAAAATCTTGTATAGACAGATACCTCTAAAGCCTCCCCCAGGACAGACCACAGGGTACTGACATTCACCTGACCAGGCACGGCAGGTCACCATGCCCTGAATTAGCTCCAACAATTTCTCTGGCAATGCACAAAGCAAGAAGAGTCCTTCCTTCTCCCTTCTGAAACCTCTTATCCACAGGGACTCTTACTTTCAGTTCTCCCCCAGCCATTTTTTTCCTAACACTGAAAAGAGAAAGACTACGTGCTTACTGACAGCATGACAACGGCAATCAATATCAGACAGTTTCTTTCTCAAATGTGTCTGTTGCCACTAGGAAGGTATGAAAACATCTGCAGACAGTAGCCTTCTGAATAAAGACAACAAGCTAAAACAATGTCTGAAGGAACTTACTACCTCCTCTCTAGATATTTTGATGATCGAGGCTGATGACAAGGATGCAGCAATTACAATTGACTTCTTGAGCCTGAATATCAGACTTCTGTTTGCAGAAGGTGTTTTTCTTGCTTGTAGTTTCCCAGGAAGCTTTCCCTCTTCCTCCTGACAATGACTCAAGCTCACTAGATCTAGTAAATTAAAAATACTGGTTTCAAGATTAAATGGAAGGAAATACGTAAGCCTCAGGTTACATAAGAACTAACTGTTCAACTCCATCGTTCAACTGCATGTGTGAGGTTGTTGGGTTTAGGGTTTTTTTTAAGGCAGGTTTTGTGTATGTATATAAAAACCCAAACAGGCCATATTCAGATTACTAAAACAGTGCTAAAAGAAATGAGATAAGCATATGGGTCATACTTCTTGTGATTAAACAAGGGTGTGGAAAGCTCTGCATCTCACAGCCCAGAAGAGCGCTCAACCTGGGAGACCACCATTCAAAGAGAAAATTAGTACTTTTTCTTCTTCGGTGACATTTTTCCCTCGGAGGTTTCTGAATGTCCTTATGCTTGAGGCTAGCGCAATCCTCACACCCTGGTGACACCAAGTGGGATCACTGGCCTCAGGGAACATAAGCAGAAGATACCTCTTCTGAGCATGCCAGACCGATCTCATCTGCTCAACAAACTTCAGTCATGAGATGATGGGAACACAGCAGCAGACAGATACTGCCCCAGGAATGTCACAGAAAAAAACCAAACAGAAACAATAAGGCATTCCCAGATTTTAATGCACTAAACCACTGTTATATTAGGCATAAGCATATGTAGTCTTCTTTCAAGGAAAGAGATTCTCTAAGGCTTATTCAGATAAATTCTTTCAAATCTGCTAAATGCTTTCACCTCAAACACCTGAATTTCCCTATCTTCACTTTAAATCATTGTCTACAACAAGTTCTTGACAGGTATCAATCTGCTCCTTACAGATTCATAGACTGAAGGTCTCAGACTCAGACTAGATAGAAGGAAGAAGTTTTTTACAGTGAGTGTGGTGAGACACTGGCACATTTGCCCAGAGAGGTGGTAGATGCTCCCTCCCTAGAAACATTCAAGGCCAGGTTGGACGGGGCTCTGAGCAACCTGATCCAGGTGAAGATGGCCCTGCTCATGGCAGGGGGGTTGGACTAGATGGCCCTTAAGAGGTCCCTCCCAACACAAACCATTCTAGGATCTGAATATCGCCTTGTGGTAGGGAGGTCAAGATCAGAAGATTACAATGGTTATTTCTAGCCAGAAGAGAAAATTCACATGCTTTTGCCATTAGTTTAGGTACATTACTACAAGGTAAGAAATTTCCAGGTGTAGTTATCCACATCTAGCTTTCCACAACATTGGGAGAGTTACTACAGTATTAGCAGTAGTCATCAAAATGAGAAAATAACCATTTAATACAGATTAGTTGGAAAAAAAAGAGTGCCATTTCCAAACACTGATTTTGCCAGGTAATCTGACATGAGGAAGAGACCGATGTACGGGCCCATGTTCAACCCTTAAGCAAGAATGATCTACTATCAATAACCTTTTTTCCACTTCAAATCTCATTCTTGAGTTGTTTTATAGAATTTAGCTAATAACGCAATGTCCAAGGGCTGCCGCTTTGTTACATTTTTCGTGGTTGCTCTCCGAATGCGAAGGGTGGCAGAATCAGATCACTTCCACTTTGCTGATGCTCAGGAAAGCTCCAAGGGCCCAGGGAGGCAGGAATGCAATGGTTTACTGGGAAGAGACAGTGCACGGAATTACACACATTTCCATCTGAACAACTCCAGCTTCGGAAGTGGAACGAGGACAATTAACGTACAAAACATTAATTCATCATGGACTGACTGTATCGGGTTTGTATGGTGAGGTTTTGGTAGTGGGAGGACTATCGAGCTGGCTTCTGTGAGAAGCTGCCAGAAGCTTCCCCCACGTCCAAGATGGACCCGCCGCTGGCCAAGGCTGAGCCCATCAGAGATGGTGGGAGCACCTTTGGAATAACGTATTTAAGGTGGGGGAAAAAAAACCTGTACAACTGCAGCCGGAAAGAAGAGTGAGAATATGTAAGAGAAACAACTCTGCAGGCACCAAGGTCAGTGAAGAAGGAGGGGGAAGAGGTGCTCCAGGTGCTGGAGTAGAGACCCCCCTGCAGCCCGTGGGGAGAGGGCAGGCTGTGCCCTGCACCCATGGAGGCCACGGGGGGAGCAGATGCCCTCTCGCAGCCCTTGGAGGACCCCACGCCGGAGCAGGGGGCTGCACCCGAAGGAGGACAGGGCTCCAAGGGCAGCCCACGGCTGGAGCAGTCTGTTGCTGGGAGGACTGCAGCCCACAGCAGGGACCCACGCTGGAGCAGTTTGGGAAGAGCTGCAGCCCGTGGGAAGGGTTCATGTTGGGGAAGTTCATGAAGGACTGTTTCCCATGGGAGGGAGCCCACACTGGAGCAGGGGAAGAGTGTGAGGAGTCGTCCCCCTGAGGAGGAAGGAGCAGCAGAGACAACAGGTAATGAACTGACCTCAGCCCCCATCCCCTGCCCCCCCTGTACCACTGGTGGGGAGAAGATAGAGAAATCAGGAGCAAAGCTGAGCCCAGGAAAAAGGGAGGGATGGCAGGGAAGGTGTTTTAGAGTAGGATAATGAGAATTAAAACTAAATCCTGATTTGATTGGTAATAAATTAAGCTAACGTCCCCAAGTCGAGTCTGTTTTGCCCGTGACAGTAATTGGTGAGTGATCTCTCCCTGTCCTTATCTGAGGAGGGGAGGGATAGAGCAGCTTTGGTGGGCACCTCCAGGGTCAAAGAATAAATTACACTAGGAAGTGGCAGAACAGGTAAGTTTAAGAGACAGCTTTTTTTACTCTCCTTCCCTTCCCCAAGACAGTCATTCCAACTATCAGTTTTCACTGAATAGGTTATCTCAGAGTGGAGAGAACATTACTTCAACAAAACAGTTAGAAAAAGACTAACATCCTCTATAACACAACTAAACCTTCCCATGTGCCCAAGGCTAACTGCTCTCTCCCCTCTTTAGAAAACAGCAAACCTCAGACCACTTCACAGCTGACACCCTACAAGGTACAGACATTACTTAGAGGATCCGATACATACAGCAGATATATCTGGCAGGATTAAAACATCACCTGGCTTTACAATCTGTGCTATTAGCTGAGAACTACCATACAGAACCACTGCTGGTTTGAGTCTTTCCTAAGAAGTGATTAAGCCTTCCCAAGAGCTAGCAGTAGCCAAGCAAGGTAGCCCTGCTGCCTTCTCCTCCCCACTGCCCAAAGAGCCCCTCTTGGCAGACACCTAAAACTACAAACACCAGATTCAGGGGACACAAAATGACAGAATAAAACTAATTTTTCTACAGAGCTGACAGTTTCACGCTGTGATCCGGTCCACCTGGGAGCCAGAGATGGCTGTGCTCAAACAGGGGCACAGAGCCAGGCCAACCCTTTTGCCAGCAGCTAGCTGTTAACCAGCTTCTCTTATCAAACTGCACTCTTCAATGCACCACACAAGTACTACTTCTGGATTTAAAGTTGAAAAAAAAAACACAAACAGTAGAGACCCCTGTTCTCAGCACCGCTAGTTTTCAGACTACTGCTTCACACGCAGAGAACAAAACTGATCTTTTTGAAAGTCCTGCATGTTTACTGCAAAATGCAGACACTTTGCCCACCGCTGAGATCAGCAACCCTGCCACGTCTAAGCTGACACATGCTGCTTCCTAGTGCACGTCACAAACATTCCTACTGCAAAAGCATTTTCAGTTGGTTTTGGAATAATACAGAAGACCACTGTCAGTGCAGACCCTGGGCTTTTCTTCATGTTGTTTGTCCCCCACACTAGCACCAATACAGATAGCTCCTTTCTATTGCATGACCACAGACTCTTATTTACCAAACCAGGGCCAAACTTTATTCTCCCCCCACCCTTTACATCAGGCAGCCTAATAAAAAGTCACTTCTTAAAAACCTGATCTTGCTCATATCCTTAAACCAAGATGGATACAACAGCATTAGGCTATGAAGTGGCACACGCTGCAGAAGGGGTTGCAGATAAACGCCTTATATTTCTGACCTAATATATGTAAAACCAACACAGAAAAGAAAGCACCACTAAAGTACATATGGTAAAGAATACTTAATGTACAAGTTTTCAAGACAAAAACCACATAAAAGTTCACAAGGAAGCCGAAGAGGTGAACACAAGATGAAAGCTCCCATCCTTTGCTGCCTTCGGACCAACACTACCGCTCTCCCCGCCGCTTCCCCACACCATCGCCCCCAGGCTCCCCCCACGGGGCTCCAAGCACCGTCCCCTCCAGGGGAGGAAACCCGAGATACGAGACTACAGCCACGTTTGACCCCCCGCGCACCGAAATTCACACCCGGGGGGGGCTCCGGAGCCGTCCCTCCCCCACGACACGGGGGTCGCTCCCGGGTTTAAGGAACGAAGCTCGGGGGAAGCTGTCAGATGATAAACAGGGACAGCAAAAAAAGGTTTTCTCACTCTTTTACCACAAAAAAACCCCAATATTCAGAAGAAGTACTATTAAAACGATGATTTAGACTCAAATAACCCGAAAATGCACGTTTGAGTGGCCAGACCCCTTAAGCAACTCTACAAACGCCCCAGGAAATACCCAAGAGGCTCCTCTCCGGGGCAGGGCCGCGTCACCCCCGTACTCACCCTGGGAAGGCTGCGGCCAGGTGCCGCTGCCCGGTGCCGTCCGCCTCGCTCTCCTCGCCGGAGCCGCTGCTGCTACCGGTGGCGTCGGAGTCGCAGGCACCCTGCATGGCGCGGAGGCGGGCGGTAGCGCTGGCCGCCAGCAGCCGCAGGTCGGGCCCCAGGGCGGGCGGTAGGCCGCCAGGAGGACCCACCCGCCTCAGGTACCGCACCAACCCGGCCAGCTGATGCCGGACGTGCCGCTCCACCTGCCGGGCCTGCAGCACCCGTAACCGGCAGCGGAGGCGCCGCGCCCGGCTCCACAGCGCGGCCTGGCGGCCCCGCGCGGCTGCCGCCCGCCTGGCGAGCAGCGGGCAGAGCCGGGGGACGGCGGGGGCCATGGCTGCCGCCGCCGCCATGCCGGCCTGAGGGCGGGAAGACGCCGCCGCCCCTCAGAGGGAGCGCGAGACGGCGCCGCGCCTCAGCACTGCGCAGGCGCACACCGATACCGGCCGCCCATTGGCTGTCGGAGCACGCGCTCGCGCTGCAACCAACCGGGAAGGGTAAACAGTGCCGGCACGTGGTGGACGGGGCGGGGCGGTGAGAGGAGCAGGCGGGTGAGCCAATCACAACTGTCGGCCCGCCCCCCGAGTCTATATAAGCGGTAGGGAAAATGATGCCCCTCCGTGAGAGCGGGTGGCGGGGGAGGAGGTGACATCTTGGCCCGTCGCACCGGTCGCGTCTCCCGAGCGCTGAACAGGCCGGGCCCGGCCCGGCCCGGCGCTCTGCAGCCAGCAGCGGTCCCCGCCGCCCACCGCGGCTCGGCTGGGCTGCACGCAGGCAGGGCGCGGCCGCGGGCAGAGCGAAACAAAGAACGCGTCGAGTACAAGGCCTGTTCCCACCGCGGAGCCCATCCTCCGCCCTCGATCTATTTTATATGCTAATCCAATTATAAAAGCATCTCAGCCTGTGATTAATCCAGCCCAAGTAACGAAAAGTCAGTTAGCCAACTCCCTGAGGGCTTTCCGTCGTGCCTGGGCATGAGGGAAGGAGGTGCTCCATGCTGGCGGCTCCCTGAGGGCCGCGCGAGGGAGGAACCAGCTCTCCACAGCAGGTAGCTCGCAAGCCACCGTCTCTCCAGAGCGGAATGGTCAGTATTGGTAATTCTGAATAGCGGGCAAAACTGGAAAAGCTCAACTCACTTAATCAAAGAAAGCTAAGACTATAACCCTTTACGTCAGCGGATCTCGGATAGAGTCAGGGAGAGCCTCCGCTGGCAGAGGCTGCGTGGGAAATCAAAGCAGCCACAACTAAAGTCAGTGTCTCGTGGATACATCACGGTCTACTGTCTCTAGTCTCTTCTAGCCAACACTTACCATTTCGTAGTTTCCTGTAGAATAACACTGCGAGGCAGAAAGCAATTTAGCATTGACAGTGCTGAGAGAGGAATCTACAGAAAATAACACCTGAAAACCACACAAAGAAGTTGCAGAGAGCTCCCAAAGCACACAGACCACCAGAAGAAACGTTAAGAGTGAAGAAGCAATGCTTCCACACATGCTCGTCAGAAGGTGGGATGTTTTATGTTATTTAAAGAAGGGACAGTAATACTTTTATTTGCAGTTTTACTGAAAAGTGGTCACAGAATGAGCTATCGTGCCCTATAGTGTTTTATTAGGTGTTTGTGTCAGCTTTATATGTTATTGTAGCAGATGAGAACACGGTTTCTAATAATGTTATTTAATATCTGATAAAATATTTTTGTCAAAGCGAAAAGCCAAAAGCAACATTTAAGAATTTAATTCTCACAGTTGTCTCATCTGCCCACGCAAAACCTTTTCCCAAAAGTTGACTTGATGGTACAGCTGCAGCTGAGGAGATAGTGCCATTGCTAGTCATATTTTCAGGCCAATGTAATTCAGAAGCAAATTGTATCCATTTTAACAATATTAGGCCACAAAAAGGTGCCTGAGACAAGGCAAAAAATGGAAAAAGAAGAAAAAAAAAAGAGCATTTAAGAAGGTAAAGAGGAGGTGTTTTTTCCAAGATCCTTGATGAGCCAGTGTACTTCCAAGGAATTAAGGTTTTTCTATTTCTAATACTAATGTTTAATTCGGAACAGATTACAAAGTTACTTAATACAGTGAGATACTACTGGGTGTTTTATAACTATTTCATGTTGGGGGCTGGAGGGAAATCCATACATTTTTTTCTTGACCAGCACAGAACTCTGCCCATGTAACTTTTTTACTATCCCCGAATTACCCACATCCTGTCATGTCTCATCATGAAAGCCATAAAGAGATATTAGAAATGAAAGCATGGAGATTCATATAAACAAAAGAAGACATGATATATTATCCGCTGACAATCCAGTCTAACAACTTCCATTAGAGGCACTTTTTATATTTTGTTAGCAGCTTGACTGCACAATTTTCTTTCACAATTCTCAGCCTTAATTTAAAAAGCAGTTTATCAGTTTGCTCCAGTATCTACTTTTCTGACGTTGAATACGTTATCCAGATTACCAGCAGCTTTAAAAGGTACAGCGGGGAATTTCAACATCCTCCTTCACAACACAGGGGATCAGGAAATGATCTTTCTCAGTTGTTCCATTGATTACAACTAGTATACGAGGCCAAACAGATTTATTCCTTTTTTGGGGTTGTGATTTTTTGTTTTTAACTGGCTTCCTGCTTCTAGTGTCTTTAAAATACTTTTTTTGTTATATTTAACAACTTCAGTGATTTGTTCATATAATTCCATCTCAGAAGTTGGAATTGTTTTACACACTGCTTGTTAGCCTGTTAATTGGCTTCAGCAGAATCTCACCTTTCCGTTTATGAAATAATTCTGTCTTGAGTCCAAAGAGCTCTGGAGGCATGCTATTTAGCCAGATTGGTTTACTAGCTTCTCTGCCTCTTGGTTACACTCACCTTCTCCACAGTTTGGTTTCTGTAAGTCATCCCTAAGCTAAATTCAGTGGGTTTGTGTGTGACTTTTACTAAGCTACAGCACTTTGCCTTTAAGATTCCACATTGCTGCAGCAGCTGTTGGTAGCATTCTATGTAGAAAAAAAGAAAGATTCCTGACTTTCTGGTAGCAATGATGAACTCAACAATTGCATTAACAACAACTGACCTTCCAAACAAATACTCACAGTAACTTTTCAAGTTAATCCTCACAGCTTTTCCAAAAACTATATTAACCTTTTAATACAGAAAAAAGCCTAAGAAAGCTGAATTGAAACACTTTCCTCTATGCTTCCCATATTTTTCAGTATCCTCCAGGTATTGTGACAGAAAGAGCAGCAATCAGTCTGAGCTCTTTGACAATAAACTGCTATAAAATTACATTAACATACAATTAGGCCCTTTGTCTCTAGGACTGCAACAAGAAAAAAAACAAACGCCAAGTATGACCATTCACAGCACAGTATGAGCAAGCCTGCAAGGAAGTCTAACATAACTGGATTGTAAAGATGTTAAAAGGTCTAAAAAGAGTATCAGCTACTTATTTAATTCATTGAATGAGAGCTACAATGTCTGGGTTGTAATAAATGACAATAAATGAAAATCAAATTAAGAAGGATGTTCTACCAGAATTACAAGCCTTCATTTCTTGCACTCATTGTAAACCGAACAGTTTGCAGTCTCAAAAAACAGAATCTTTTTCTGTGTGGTTTTTTTTTTTTTTTTAATACAGTATTTTCACAATTTGTTAGGAACTTCATTTGGGAAAGAGACATATCAACTGGACAGGTCTCTATTCTCATTTAAGGATGGGCAATGGGGATATCTTTTTTCCCTAAAGCACCACTGTCCCTCAGATGGCACTGACTACCTGGTCCCTTTTCTGGTAACTTTTAAACCGGCTAACTAGTTTCAAATCGACTCAACGGAGGCATTTAAAAAATGCAGAGGTACCAAGTTCTCCTGTGGAATGAGGAGTAAAGTCAGCCCCTTCCCACATGCAGTGGTGTAGGCTCAAGCAGTCTGGACACTACGGTCACACAGTGATTTTCACGGGTTTTGCACTGCTTGCTGTCTGTTGTACAGCTGACAGTGAAGGGACATGGGCAGAAGAGAGGTTAACAGAGGAGGGGCACTTTAGGGGATATGGTTGGGGAAAATACATGGATTTTTAGGTGTCTAGGTGAAGATCTAAGGTGTGCCAGGTGGCAGGAGGGGCAGGAATACAAAGAGGAGCTGCAGTGGTTGTACAGCAGTTTGGTTAACTAGAGGGCAATAGACAGGAGACTGTTTTCTGTTAGTTCTGCTGGACATGGTATTTTTAAGTTTTTTTTTTTTTTTTTTTTCAGAATAGAAATAGATTATTAGATAAACAAAGCTTGGGAACAAAAAATCAAAATACTGTCCATGGTTTTTATCTTTATTTTACAGTTACAAGGATTGACAAACCGTATTTAGATCTTGTCTAAAAACAGCCTTTGCAGCATCTCTTCGGTTACTTGGAAAAGAGACTACAAAGTAATACTAATAAAAATATTGTAATCAGTAGGAAGCAAGTAGAGAACTATAATTAAGTGATCATGCTTTAGATGGCTTGACAGATTTTCTACAAAGTCATTGTATTAAAGCAATTTTCCATTCTAAGCCCCCAAAACCAAATTGCTTTACTTGTTACTTAACAGAAGACTTTTGAATGATTATGCAGACTTTTTAAGCTAAGCTGGTAATAATGGCTTAAGTTACTCCCCTTATCTTAACACTTTCTTTTATTATCCTTGTTCTTATCTGTAAATGCTACAGGGGGATGAAGATTACGCATTAACCTTTTGGCCTTTGGAGTCTACAGAAATAACTGGACTTCCCGCTCCATCTTCTGAATAAAGGTGCAGTAGCTGGAGACCCCTAAGCATCTGCAAATTTTCTATATTCTCTGGCACTTCCTCCCATCCCACATGCGTTCTTCAGTCTGTCTGACCTAGACTTTTGGCTCTGCGAGCAGGCCAATAAATTTAAGGGAAATTCCGGTTTGACACACTCTTACCCTTACACAACTTCCTTTCCATCATGTTTTGGCTCATGTCCTTGGTACAACTGACGCCAAGAGAGCTGTGGCCTGCAGACCACAGCAAGAAATACAGTGAGCTTAAATTGTCCTGGGCATCTCAATGCTTCTCAGTAAAGAAAATATGTAGTGAGAACATTTTCAAATGTCATTTCAATCTCACCGAAACAAAGCTCTTCTTAGGATTAGTACTCTGAAAGGGTTTATTTTATAACTACATGGATGGTATGAAAAATCACAGTGAATAGAAAAGGCCAGAAAGAGAAGCGAAGAACTCTGCATGCAGAGCTGTTAGGTAGTAATTGCTAAAGCCTGTATCAAACCCACATTGAGTTTAGGGTTAAATTACCACCCAGAACCTTTCCCTGCGTTTGCCTTGCCATCCAAGTTCATTGTTGCCAGAGAATCAGTGATACCATGGCAAATCAGCACACCCAGACTACAACTATTTTCCCCTCGTAAATGAAGCTACCCTCATCACACATTTGCTGCTGCCCATGAACGAAGCTCACCGTTGCACCCACGCGGATGCAACGAGAGCGGAGACACGCTTTGTCTCACGGCTGTTGAGAACGTGAGTGTGACAAGTCCTTGCATGCTCCTGCTGCTTTGGCTTCTAACGGCAGCAAAAAGCGAGGAGACGCTGCAGGACTTCCATGCTATTTTACGGGTGGCCACTCGGTATCTTTGGGCAGCGTCTGGAACTGCACACAAGTGTTTAATGAGGTGATGATTACAAACCAGGGCCTTAATAACGCAGGGGATGAACACCACTTCTCTTTGCTCGCTTTAGGATTACCCCAGCCAGAAGCAGCAATGCGCCTTGTCCTGCCCTGGAGGAGGAACTAGCCCGCTCGTGTTTTGGCTTGTAACCCCGCTCCAGAAGGACAGTGGGCACCTGTGCTGTGGATATTCAGCAGATCTAATTCTAACCAGTAAGTGAATATTTAAGATCAGGAGTAAGTTTCTACCGATGGATACAGACAGCAGGTTGGTTAAATATTAACACGGTTGTTAAGGCTGGTGGCTGCTTAATATGTTGATATATTAATGATGCCACATGGCCTCCCCTGAATGAGGGAAGAGGTTTGTGGCTCCGGAGCCCATCAGCGCTGGCAGCCCCAGCTCGGGCAGCTCTCCTCCCCGCCGCGGGCCGTACACCCAGCCGGGAAACGCGGCCGGGCCCGGGGCAGCCCGCCCCGCCCCTCGGACCCGGCCGTGCCAGGCGCTGCGGCACCGCAGCCGCTCACTCGCCGGGGAGGCGGCCCGGCCCCGCAGCCCCACGGCCACCCGTGTCTCCCCGCAAGCCTCGGGCTCCGTGAAGCCGAGCGGGGGCCGGCCCCGGCCTGCGGCCTCCGGCCCGCAACCAGCCGCTCCCCTCAGGGCCGCGCACCGCGCTGAGGCGGAGGAGGCGGCACAAACGGCGGTGGCGGCCCGTGGCGCTGAGGCCGGCGACGGGCCGGGGCCCACCGAGGAACCGGGGCCGGGGCCGGGGCCTACCGGGGCCGGGGCGCGGAGGACGGCGGCCGCAGCGGACCCGCCCATTGGTGCTAGCCGTTGCCATGGGGACAGGCCCCGCCCCGCGCCCACGCGCGGCCTCGCACTCCCGTGCCGCTCGCCGGAGGAGGCGGCTGGAGGGGGGGGTGTTTCACATCCGGGGCACGGGGCGGAAGAGCCGGCGGCGGCCGCGGGCGGCGCCCCGGAAGCGGATCGCGGGGGCTCTTGGGAGTTGTAGTCCGAGCGGCGGCGGACCGGCGCCAGAGAGTTGGTTGTGAGGAGGTCGGTGTCGGGGAGCGGGACCGGCGCCGCTCCGCCCGGGGGGGGCTCGGACCGCGCGGGGCGTGGTGGGACCGCGGCCCGGAACCCACTATCGAGGCCCGAGGGGCGGCCGCGGCCTGAGGAAGGGCGGCGGGAGGAAGGAGAAGGAGGGGAAGGATGGCTCCGAGCCGGAGCCGGGCGGGCGGCGGTGGCGGCGGGGGGACCGGCGGGGCTGCGGCGATGGGTCGGGGGGCGGCGGCGGGGCCGAGCGGCGCGGAGCCCCGGGACCGGGATGGGGGGGGGGGGCGGGCGCGGCGGCGGCCAAGCCCGGGCGCGGTGCCCGCCCAGGGGGGCGGGAGCCTCGGCCTGAGGGGAGCCCCGGCCCGCGGGAAGGGGCCGTGCGGGGGCCTGGGCCTGTGCGGCCGGACGGCGCGGGGCGGGGCGGCCGGGGATGCTCCGCGGATGGGGCACCGGCCGTCTGCGGGGCCGGGGCGTGGGCTGCTGCCCGCCGCTGCTCAGCACCGCCGCGGGGAGCCGGGGAGCGCAGCAGGCGGGGGCGCGGAGCCGGCCGGGCGAGCTCCTCGGCGCCTCTCCCCTCGGGTCTTGGGCGAGTGGCCGGCGGGGAGAGCTCCGGTTGGAGCGGGGAGCTGAGCCCCGCTTCGGGAAACGGCACGGGGCGACCCGGAGATGGCCTGGGAGCTGGGCGCTCTCCGGTTTTGTGTCCTGTGCCGTGGGGAAGCCTTTGCTCCTGTTACAGAGCTGTTCTCCGTCACGGCTTGCAGCTCTTTTCTTAGTTTTGTCTCTCCCTTCCCTTCCCATAACTTACTCTGTTGTCAGTATTTTTTCCCCTGCGGTCATTGGAACGGTGACTCTGGGTTGCCCGTGCAGTCCACAACGCTTGGTCTCATGAGCGGTGGGTGCCCAAGAGCATCCAACGCCCACTCCTACCTCTAGCACTTTGTTGTCCCCTTTCCAGCTTGTCAGAGCTCAGCAATGGGAATCCTGCAGAATTAGGATTGGTAAAGAAAGATTTCTTGCACAGATCCATCCCTTGTTTGGCCCAAATAGCAGGGAGTCGAACTCTTTAACTTTGCGTGGACCCCAGTGTAGGTGATCCTTGAGGGTGGATGATAGGTAGGACAACACAATTTCTTCTTTGTTCTCACAACAAAGCACGTGGGGCTGTACCTCTTTGTACACCGCTCGAATATCACCGTAGGTGATAATCAGAAATTCTGTGATATTCACTGCATCTTGATGTACTTTATTCTTGGGGATGTGCCTTCTTATATGTGTGTGTCGCTATTTTCAGGTGGATCAAGGAAACCTAACAAAGACCCAATTCCCAGGCCTTTGAGATTTTATCTAACAGTTTCCAGTGTCACGCTCACTGGTTTCACTCTTTGCTTTTGCAGTAGGGGCATTAAGTCTATTGGTAACAAACTTTTAGTGCCTCTTTTGCCTTCTGGGATTCTAGTATTTTGCCAAGTGAGGCATGAGGTGCTCTGCAGTCTGATGGCATCATTGTGCATGGTTGATTCTCATGCCAAACATACCATTGCCTTGTCTGTAAGAGTTCTGCGTCAGTGTGTTCTACTTCAGTGTAAATCCAGTGTCCGATGAGGCCCCGTATCTCTCTCCTGTCATCAGAGCCTGACAAAGTATATTTTGAATCTTCCAAAGTGCCCTTCTTTCAGTGATGTTCATGCGTTCCCTTCATTTCCATGAACGGTGAGGGAGCTGCCATAGTTGAACACCTTTTTTTGGGTATCAGGATCTTCAGCAACAAAAACCTGGGATTTCCACCAGGCTGCTGGCTGTGCTAAAACTGATTCCCAGTTCAGGATACTCTGTGTTCAGATCCACCAGATCTGGTCCTGAGTAATCCAGTGATGATGCTGCAGGGGCTGATCTCTTAATGACCTGTACTTTAAACCTAAGCTTATCTATCCAAGCTCTTATCTCTCGGCTTTGACCATGTTCCTGCTGGATGCTCAAGCTTTACTCTCATTCCTCCATGTAATTTAAAAGGGATCCTTCATCAGTGGGGTTCTGTTCATGGACCTCACCTGGATTGTTTCACCTCTCCGTGCCTTTTTTCTCTTCCCTGGCCTGTCCCTGCTCTCACAGGGGCTGACTTTGAGCCGTGGGGCTGTTACTGGTTGCACAGTCAGGGTCCCCATCTCAGCTGGGGATCTACAGGTGTGATTATCAATAACAGCTTTGTTAGAGTCTTGCTTGTCAATGGGGCTCTCAGTTGTTAATGTTGTAAGCTCATCCATGTAGGGTTTTCAATTTTTGCTCTTGGTCTTGAGCAGAAAAGACTGTTTTCTTCAATTTTATCTTGTGTTTATTTTTGTAAGTGCCCTTCTGTCCATCCCAGTGTAGGTGAGATGTTCTTTGTTCTCTTTTCCACTAGTTTGTGCCCTGTAGGTAAGCCTTGCAGTTTAGCTGCCTCAATGGTACACTGGCCCCGAAAGCTGTTGTGGACTACCTTCCCTGTATTCTCCGGAATACACTCAGTCTGTCTGCAAGAAAACAGCTTCCCCATTTTTGTCAAGCTTAAAAATATGGGAGGAAGATACGGCCGATACCTCCGTGACTTAGATTTAAGAATATATTGCAACACTCCCTGTCATACTCCTGGTTGTCTCTCTCCGGTGACTTCAGAGTGTTCAAAGACTTACTCTTGTAAGACACAGTCCAGTGCCGGAGTAACGCTGGTCTCGTATAATTGATCGGAAATACTATTGGCTTTAAGATGGTTTGTACCTCGACTGAGGTGATCCCTACGTGAAGGGGGCACAAGGCTGCTATGTGGCCCGCTCTTTGCACTTCCAATTTGCATTCCTCCCGTGACTTAGCTCCACGGTTGAATGCTTCAGCCTTAAGAATCTTGCTTGACTACCACAAAAGAGTTTTCTAACTTTGTTCAGTGCAGCGAGTTAGTTAAACCAAGGATGCTTTCCTCTGCCAATCTTGATAATTACTACAGCGTGTATGGTTTTTCATTTTTAAACAAGTCAAATAACTGTGTTTTTATTTATTTAGTCGTTGAAAAAGACAAGGGTTGTTTTTATGTGCCTGTAGAAAGGCGACTTGCTGAACAAGGTGTCATGTCCCTATAGTTCTGTTCTGAAAGTGGTGTTATTTTAGGCCTTGTTTGCTGTTGCTGAAGTAAGTAGTAATTCTGTCATCAGTTTCACTGAAAGCGGAAGTGAGTAATTTGAGAGCATAATAATTGTAGGATATTAATTGTGTGCACAGGAATAGCCATTAATATGGATAGTTAACGTTAGCTTTGTGTAAATGAGGACCCTCACCCATCTGATCCAGGTTTGCTAGAAATCCTTGTTACTCTGTTATCAAGAGTGCCTAAAATGTATTTAATATTTGGCATGACAGATGAAGCACCCCAAGCCAAAATTGATGGTTTTCTTTCCCTTATTTGAGTGAAAGCTATTTAATAAGAAATTGAAACAGGAAGTTTAACGTAATTTCAGTAAAGCACATTATCAAAATTGTGTATCTCTTGTTTTTCTTTAAAAAGGGGGAATAGTGACAGTAGTCTACCTACTTCTGGCATTCTGACTTAAAAGTTTTTAAAAAAAATACCCCCAAATCAATATTGCTACAGAGACAAAGCACTTCCAAAAGCTACAAACCGCAGGTTGAGAAGACGCCTGCTCCCTTTGGGTGTAGAGCAGCCAGTTCTAACGGGATAACAAATAGTACACGCACGATTCAGATGAAACAGGCAGAAAATAAACACCAAGGTGAAATTTGTGGAGGACCATCAGCTTTGTCTTGTGCTAAAGACAGCTAGTTTCAGAAGCACTAAGCACTGGAAACACCTCAAAGGAAATATTAATTCTAACTTCCTGTTTCTTTTTGCTACCTCTTGCTTTCCTAGGAATCAACCCTTTTCACTGTGATGGAGATGTTCTCGCTGAATTCCCTTAAAGGTAAGAAACTGAGACAATCTTCAGTTCAGCTCAAACTTTTTCCTTTGTTCAGAGATTTTAATACTAGAGCAGACTGATGAAGAAAATTAATTTATAAGAAACAGAACTATCCTTCTCTGTGCTGGATAAATGAGAGGTTTGTCCTACAAATGTCTTTGTCAGACTTCCTCCTCAGTGCATTGGGGACAAAAAAAGGAAGTTGAGGTGATTATACCTGAACCAGTGATAGCTGTGTAATATAGGATGATAATTTTTATGCTCGAGAGACGCTTTACTTCTGAGGGGAGCCCAGCCTGCAACACTTGCACTTTGATGTGTAAAGCGAGGGTGGTTGTAACCAATGTAACTCTGTTGTGCCCTGGTTAGTGTAGTACCCGAGTTACATGTAGCGAGTAAGCTTGGTTACAGTAAGTACCAGAGAATATTTCAGGGAAACAACAGAATCTGGAAGGGGAGCAGACCTGTTGGGTTAGCTCATAGATGACAATGTAGACTCGTTTGCTATTTAGCCTAAAGTAAAGGCTTTTTTTTTTTCCCTTTTAATTTTACCCTCCTAAACATACCTGCATCTTTTTGTACCAGTTCAGTAAGTGCTTTCTCCTTGGCGTTTGCATACTTTAAATCTGTCAACTGTCACCATGTCCCTTTTCTCCCTGTCATTGCTTTACCAACCTCTTTCTTTAGATCATACTTTCTCTTAAGAAGTCCCTTCAGTCACTAGCTGGTTTTTGTTTCCTTCTGTTGTTCTTTTCTGAACTCCGTTACTTGGTCTTAAAATAAGGTGCATAGAATGGAATAAAATATTCCAGATATGGCTGAACCAGTGACGGATCACTGCCTCCTTCCTGTCTCAGGGAAGTCATGCTTCTGCTTCAGCACTTGGGAAGCACAACAGTGTACCAGCCATTCCTGTAACGCTGCCATGCTGCTGAGTCACCAATATTGTGGGTTCTGTATTTAAAACAAAAATTCCCAGAATGCTTTCTATGTCCAGGACGTTAATTATGTACGAAGTAATTTTAGTCGGGAATAAAAACCCTCTCATCTGTCAAATAGTGTGACCCAGGTTGGAGTCTGAGAGAGAGGGGAGGAACTTTTCCTGTGAGGGCTAGTGGTTTGTCATGGCCAGACGGGGTTTGGGATGCTGGGTGCTGCCACACTTGCGCTCTGGGGGAAAAGGAAGTCTTTAACATAACGCGGCTTGTTAACGAGCTTCTGCATAGCGCTGCTGCCTCTGCAAAGGCTTGGCTCGAGAAGATGAATTAACTGCAGCTCATTGAAGTGAGCCTGAACTGGCAAAACCTGGGAAGATGGCCTTAAGCGATTATTTACATGCTGTTTAACGCTCATCTCTGCAAAATAAAGATATTTGGATTGAGTATGTGGCATCTGTGACTTCTGCAATTTTTTAATAAATTGAGTCTTAACTATTTTTTCTGTGCTCATGAAATAATTTTTATATCATTATGGTGACAAACCACTAGCCCTACTCACGTCTAACTTTCCGTGCACCAGCACGCTGTCTTTCAGCATCTTCTCCCAGATTTCTCCCTCCCGCCGACTGTGTGTTTCCAAGATTTTCCCCAGACATGTACTTTATTTATCTGTTTTCTTTTGTTTGTTTTGCTTTTAATCATTGTGGTCTCCAGCCATGGTTTTCATCTCCTTAGGGCTCTTGTTACCTTTTGTGTTTCTTCTCTGATGTTCACGACTTGAAGCAGCCTGGTAGCTGTGATTATTTTTTTCTTTTCTTCCCTGCTGGACAGCTTATTGCCTCATCTAGATCTTGCTAAAATGGTAAATAAACCAGCAACTATATCAAGTTCGGTAGTTTCACAGTAGATTTTTCTTCCCAGACAGATGTATTAATGTCTATGTACTATTTTCAGCCACCCTTTCTTTCTAGTTGTCCTTGAAGCTTTTGTTTCCAAACCAACTGAAATTTATTTCTGAAAGTAAGAGTTTGTGCAATGTGCTATCAAAAGATTTACATATAATTCATTTCCTTAAACTGAGTGACTTGTCTAGCAAGATTGTTTTCTATTTTAGTGGGCCAATGCTCTTAAAATTTGTAATCTAAGCCTTTATAATTAGTCATGTCTTTTCAAAAAAAAAAAAAAAAAGCAAGCCTTTTTTGTGTCTTTTGGGGCTGCTTCAAGATCTGGGGCTTTTTGTTTGCTTTTGATTTTTTTACCAAAAAATAACTACACAGACAAATCACTAGCTAATTCACAGAGGTTCTAAAAAGCGTGCATATTGGAAAAGGCAAATTTGGTGTTGTAAGATTTGGGGTTTTTTTGAGTGTTCATGTATGTTCTTCCAAAGTTTGTTTTTTATACAGGGTTTTCTTTGATAACTTTCCATTTCTTGACCCTCTTCTTGTGGAATACAGGCTTTGTAAAACTTGAGTGTGCAATTTTATCAGTTAATCCTTCTGTGGCTTATCGAAGATTTCTGATTTAAAAACAAAAAACACACACCCCCCCAACAACTAAACCCCCCCTTTTTTTCATCACGATGCTTAAACAGCCATTCATGTAAATTTTTGGTTTGCACACCAAATATTCACTATTTGACATAAAATTGATACCCTGGTTTAAAGAAACACACAACCTAATGGTAGTCCCAGGTGTATGTTGCAGTCAGAGATAATAAAATTTATATGTATTAATTGCTTAGAAAAATAATTCAGACTTTAAAAAAATAAGTAAAACAGTCCTGTAGTGTTTGTATTTCAACCAGCACTACAGAATTGAGAATTTTATGCCTCAGATACAAAATCATTCGTAATGGAACCAAATAACAGGGGAGTCGACTTCAAGTAGGGAGAAGTGTGTAAGAAGGGAAAGTTCTGTCCTGCTGCCTAATTGACTTTAAGTTTTTTAGTGTTTATCTCAAATGTTAGTAACGAACGGGCTGCAAGCAGACTTTAATTTCAGTAACATACACTTGAACAGGAATTACCTAGCCTGCACGTGTGTGTGTTCGGGTGCAGGTGGGGCGTATGTGTAGCTGAAGACAAGAAACTCGAAATGACTTTCAGGTTTCAGGGCAGTTTCTGAATTTCGCTTTCTGAATCATTCTTGCACTCACTTGTATTAAAACAGTCAGAAAGATTGCTTTGCCTGTAAACACGCAAGGATTGCAAGAAGTAAGTGCAGGATTGAAACCGAGGGCAGCCAAATGCTGTTGAAAGCATAGTAAAAGTTGCATGTCTGTTTTTCCCTCTAATTAGAGAAGGTTAGTAACGGTTCTAAAATAAAATCCGTATTTGGAGGACTGGCCCGTGCATTGTGTTCGCAGGATGGTGACCAGGTTGCTCAGATCTGGGGAGCAAATGAGTCATCTCTCTGTGGTAACGTTTCTTTGAGTGTGCGCAAAGACATCGTATTTTCTGGGGGGGGTTTGTGACACCTACAAAATATTCACAAGCCCCTTTCAGACGACCTAGATCCGCATCGCGTGACTTCTCGTTGGCGTATGAGCGCACGCGTTGACTTGCTTGCCGTGTTGTTTCTACGCGATGCGCACGTGTCAGGACAGACAGCTCCAGGCAGGGCTGGTAGAGCTCGATGATGCGAGCGCAGCTGATTTTTTAAAAAAGAAAATGTCTTTTTGCTGGTTTAAAGCTTCAGCGGGCGGTGCGAGTCCTCTGCCTTCCCACGGCGGCTGGCACCTCGCGGGAGCCCGGTAAACTTCTGCCGCTCTCTGCCTCCACGTGTTCTGGCAGGGACGTGAAAGCAGGTTCTTTTTCTTTTCCTTTCCAAGGCAGTCGCCCCCCCCGCCACCCGGGGATATTCCACCCGTGGGCTCAGCGTCGTGTGCGTGTTTGTCCGCCTCCCCCGTTAAAAGTCGGGGTGGGCGGCGGGGGGGGGTAGGAGAGCTGGCCTGCGCCGGGTCCTCCGGGCCGCCGGGGGGCGCTGCGGCGCGGGCGGCGCCTTCCCGCCGGGGCTCTCGGCCGCGTCGCTGTCCGCGCCCTGCCTGAAGCCGGCACCGGGCAACCTCAAGATGGCGGCGCTGGGGTTGCTGCTGCAGGCGGCGGCCGCCTGCGGCTCGGCCGGGCCGCTGCGCCTCTGCCGCTGCTACCGGGCGGCGCCGGGGGCGCGGGGGCTCTGCACCCGGCTGCCGGCGCCCGACAGCCCGGAGGAGGAGCCGGGCGCCGACGAGGAGGACGCCGCCGCCGCCGCCATGGTGAAGGGTGAGCCGGAGGGCGAGGCGAGGCGGGGCGCGGGGGGGGGGGGAGGAACCGGCGGCGCCCCCGGTGTGCGCGGCCCGGCTCTCGGCGGCCGGGAAAGCCGCGCCGCGCCGGCCCCGCACGCAGCGGAAGGGAGGAGCGAGCCCCGCTGCCCGGTGCTGGGAGGGGGGAGCGTGAGCGCGCCGCGCGTCCCTCCTCCTGTCCGCCGGCCTCCGCCCGCTGCGGGCGGCTGGGCTAGGCCGCATCGGGCCGCCCGCAGCCCCCCCGCCCTCCGCCAGCGCCCGCCTCCCCCGCCGGCTGGGAGGGGCGACCGGCGCCGCGTCGCGGGCCGGCGGCCATCGCGGGAGAGCGGCGCGGCCTTGAGCGACCCTGCCCCGGGGAAAGGGCCTCCCTGGCCGGGATGCGCGGCAAGGGAGAGGAACCGGCGAGCTGCGGCGGCGTCTGCACGCACGGCTGCGCCGCCGCCGCCGCCGCAGGTAACGGGCCGGTCGCGGTCGGTGTGCGGCGGGGGGCGGCGGCCGGTGCGGGCAGCGCGAAGGGCTCCGGTAGCCGCCGCCGGGCAGCGGGGGCCGGGGCCTTTGTGGCAGCCCCCGCCGCGGTGCGCGGGTGCGCGGCGCTCTTTGTTGGCGGGGAGAGTTGGCTTTCTCCGGCAAACAGAAAAGGGGTGCGGAGCCCTTCGGCTCAAGGTCGCCGGTTTGAACAGCCGGGCCGAGCCGGCCCTGGCCGAAAGTCCTCCCCGCTTCTGCTCTCCCGCCGTGGCCTGACACGAGAGGAGAATCATAAATGGATCTTTCGCTAGAAATCCTGATGGATTGAGCACGCCCATCGAGCATCCGCCAGGAAAACCGCGCTGCCGTCGCCGTGCAGCAAGTTCCGTTAGGTCAGAGCTGGAGCACGCTGCGGGAGGTTCCGAGCGTTGCTTTATCCGCGTATATGTACAAAGGTCTGGCCTTCCACCAGGTACTCTCGTGCCTGAGCTGAATGAAATGCCGCTTGAGATACGGACAGCTGTTAACGTAAATCCTGATGTTTGCAGTGTCTGTGAATCTGGCCAGGGATGATGTGTCTGCCTGAAGCTTGGAAGATTCTTTTCTCTTTTGGATGTCAGTCCTTCAGCCTACAAGAGTTGTGCGCGAGAGGGCGTGGGGTTCAGGTGTTTGAAGGGTAAATGCTTTCCTGCTGTTCAGAAGGAATCGTTACTTTTTTAAAAGAATGTTTGAAAGTGTGTTTTGATGTTGTGTTTCGACAATTGCTTTTTGTTAGATTATGAAGCGTGAAGAACGCCTTTCTAGTTTAGAAAGATATGAGTAGTTTCGTGCTGGAGGTTACTGCTTCCAGGCTGTGACTTGAACTACTAGATTTTCCCTTTTAAAATCGCTCGCTTGGTTTGAGTTTTGTTTCTTAGTCTGTAATCTTCCACTTTGGAAAGTTGTTTTATTATTACATAAAACCAACTTTTTTTTCCTTTCCTTGTTCTTCTGTGTTCTGTGCTTCCTTCCCACCCTCCAGCACTCTTTTTTTTTTATTACTATTTTCTCTGTAGTTTCTGAATTCTTTGGGTCTTAGTTCCATTTTCCTTTCAGAAGCTCTGCTGAGCTTTATCTTGTAGTTCAGTCAGATAGTCTTTAATTGTTGCATTCAAGCTGTTCAACAGAGCAAATTAATTTACTTCAAAAGTAAATGCTAAACCACCCCAAATTATTGTTTAATGAGCTGGTTGAGGTGTTGCCTGAGAAAAGTAGTAAACCGATTTTTTTTTTTTTTTTTTTTTCCCTCTTTTGTACTGCATTCCTCAGCACTTTCTCTAACATGTTCTCAGAGACTACTCGAGTGCTTTTATCTTTGGGCTTCAGTTCACTCATCCTTCCAGTTTCTGTGGTGGATTGACCATGGAAGGCTCTTCTGGTGAGAGTTTGGTGATATTGGAAGATTCGTTTCAGACGAGCAAATAAAAAGTCCTCGGGGTCTTGTCGTAAGTCTGCCCTACCTGTACAGCTGCTCCTTGAACACATAGAGACCATAAAAGTTATTTTAAAATAACTATTTATGAGGGCAAGTTCTAAGCCTTCAACTTGTAAGTTGATGTCTTGTTAGCTGTCCTCATTTGACTGCTATTGTTACTAGCCTTGGGTACAAATACAGAAAAATCAACTCTGATCTGAGGCCAGCTTAGAAAATGTCAGTGTTAATTGGTATTAATTGGTATTAATATCTAAGGCTTTGCTTTGTTGGCCTAAATGGTGGGATTTTGGAGCAGAATCTGTGAAGAAGAGAGCTTCTCTGCCTGCTCAGTCAGGTCTGTGGCACTTCTCGCTCGTTACTGAGACTTCGTGATCTTGACCTCTGTTTTGCTCTAAGAAACAATCTTTTTCTGAGACTAATTAAATTTGCCGTCTCCTAGTATCACAGAAGAATTTAGGTTGGACTGACGCTCTGGATGCCGTGTGGCCTGATCCCCTTCTCGGAGCAGGGCCAGACTGGAGCGGGTTGATCAGGGCTGCGTCCAGCCGAGTGTCTCCAAGGATGGAGGCTGGCCATTGGTCATCCTCATTCTCTGAGGTGATCTCACTTGCTTTTGAAGAAGCCTTGTCAGTTTTACCAATTCTTAAGCTTGTTCTTCTTTAGGTAAGAACTGCATGTGGGTTTTTTTACTGTGTATGCTTGAAAGGAGTCTTGGGCAGGGTTGCTAGATGTTGGTTTAAAAAACCCAACCCCCCGAAAAAGTAATACTGTTTTGGTGTACTGCAGACTAAACTGCCAGGTGGAACCTTCCACCATCTCTCCCTAATAAAACATGTCTAGGCTAATTCCTTATGAAATGGATATTATGGAGCCACAGGGCTTTCTTGTTTCCCTGTGAATTTTTGATGTGTTAGGAGCATTCTTCACTGACTTGAATTTATTACTGCGGGGGCTTATATCTTGATGAGTGTTGTTGTTAAGAGTTGGTCCTTGCTGCTCATTTGTTGCTTCTCCAGGGATGCTTGTTTGTTCCTTTTCCAGGGAAGAGAATTTAAGGGGAGATGGAAACTGTTGAAATCGATCTAATGCTCCACTGTCTTCTTGAAGAAGACTGTGGGCCATCTTACTTGTGCTCTTGTTGTACCAGACAGTGTCTTTACTTGTCAGATTTGTTGGGGTTAATAGAAGGCTTATCCACTACAGCTGGGAGTTGTTTGGTTTTGTTTTTTTTTTTTTCTGTGTGTTGCTTGGAATTACCGTGGACTTTCATAATCAAGTTAAGCTAAAGCACTCACTGGTTTTGAGGAACTTAAATTAGTTAATTGGCTTCTTTGATAACCCCACCCTGAAATGTCTGCTGTCCAAGGCAGGCTTTTAATACTCCTTCGTGATCTCGGCGCTGCGGTATGGACATCACACGTGATTCTGGCTTGATAGGAATTGGGTATTGAAAAGCAACTCTCTTTTGTTCTGGGAGTATTAGGTTATACTCCTTGCCTCCACAGGGCTGTGGCTACCGCTAGTATGATTCCTACCCAAATATCTATTCTCAGCAGTGAGAGAACTAAGACGCTCTTTGGAGGAAGATGCCAAGAAATCCAATCTGGCAGGGAAGAAAACATTCTGCAAATCCGGTTCTGCAGTTTTGGATTGTTTCTTTAAAAACTATGAGTGAGGCATGGCTTCATGCAAGATAAGATCCTTTCGGCTCTCGAATTTGGGATAAGAATGGGCTGAGGGTAATCCATCAAGCCTTAGAGTCGCTGTTGATACGTCAGATGGTACTGCTGAATATGGCATTGTCAGCTGTGAAGAATACATTGTGTCTCGGTTGGTAATTCAGAGTCTGAGCTGCAAGCCAGAACTAGGCTTTGTTATTTAGAGATCCTATTCTTTGCTCTAGGATGGATTAAATATTTAGTCTTCACCAAAGAGTTATCTCTGAATCTGAGAAACTGGCTCTATCATTAGGCAATTGCATTTTGGTTTGGGGCATTTAAAAAGAACGTGCTTCTGACCTCCGCCTGTTACTTATCACAAAATTTCTCAGGTTATTGTTCTTGAAAGAGGAAGCAACTAGAAGCCAAATAATACAGGCTGGTGCTAGAGGTTTGTGGGTTTTTTTAAATTTTTCATTTATTAAGTGATTTTAATAGTGCATTGGGGAATTGTGTTACTGCTCCTCCCTCCACACATCCCAGCGATGTGGAATGGAATAGAACTCCAGAATGCCAAAATTTTAGTCACTTCTCCAGTTTTCTTGAACAGGTCAAAGTCAGACTATAGTGGTGCTTGCTGTATGAGTGGGTAGAAATATCACATTTGTTCTATAATTACAGAAAATTGGCTTGTAGTTCTTTGTTAGGCTAAGACCATTTTCATGCTCTCCTGGCCAATACATGGAAGGTAGTTCATGGACAAGTAGTGTTCATAAATCAGAGTACTTTCTGCATATCCCCATGTAATTGTTCAAGAGTTTTGCCCAAGTCTGTGTGAGAAACAGCAGCCTGTGGGCTTTTTTTATTATTCTTTATAATGGAAAATACTGTGGCTGACCTTTGTGCATAGGAGAGCGGCAGAAAGCCTGTTGTGTGTTGCACGGTCTTTTCAACCTCGGTATAGTCGAAGGAGATTGAGCAGGCAGCAGTTCCGATCTGTTCGTTTTGATGCTGCCCTCTAAATACCAGCTTGTCCTTTACACACCCGCTTGAAAAGTAATGCCAGCCTGAGCCAGTTCCAGCTGCGAGTCAGAGTTAGACAATTGTCAAATTACAATGCGACCTGTCTTCAGATGATACCCAGCTCTCGACATCCTTATCGCAGGCCGTGGAGGTTGTATTTCAGTATCTCCCTGTATATGTTAAGGAACCCAAAAGCCTTCTGTATCTGGCCCGTTTGGCTTCTGAAAGGGGTTTCTCTGAAATTCAGATGGTTCTTCTTTGGTTTGGAGGAAGAAGTTTCACAACTGAGTATCACCAGTAATTATTTTTTTTCTGAACTCTGGATCAGCATGCTGGGCTTTGTCTGTTTTTTTGAAGAGGGTGATACGATCAGCAACATGGGTTTTTGCTCTCCCTTACCCAGGAATCCACAGTCTGGCAAGTGTTAGGCCTGCAGTGGCACAACACAACTCTTTTTGCGTTCCCTAAAACTCCTGTGGTTTCCCCGTTGGTCAGGTGAGCCCTCATAATACACCCCTGTGACTTCAGCTTTCCCTTGCTGAGCAGTTTCTTGGAGAATGTCTCTGCCACATGCCTGTGTTAAAGCCTTTCTCTTAAATGCTGTCTGTCTTTTTTGGAGCTGTTTACAGTGTATCTTCATTATAGCAACTCTGCAATCAGAGCTTTTGGCAAAACATGATGGCAGATCTTGGTGATGCTCTAATGAGTGTGACTGTTGGGTCATTTCTCCTTGGATTTGATAGCTCAGTCTGAAATTCTAGATTCTGGCAGTACCAATGATCATGTGTTGCTGACTTCTCACTTGCTCCTGAAACTTCCCCTGAAAACCTGTGGAGAATTAGAAGCATAGCAGTGCCCAAACCCATCGATGGTCTGCAGGAAGACGAATGAAGTTCGGACTGCCTGGGGAACCTGCATTTGTGATGATCAGAGTGGCTTAGCTGTGCTTGTGGTGCCAGAACAGGAGATCCTGTTCCTCTCCCCTATTCTCTTGCGCTGGTTTTGGGTACCTGCCGGACTATGCAGTGGCCAATTTACTTCTGAGCCCAGCAGAAGCCAGTGTACTCCCTCTTTCTGTTTTAGCTTTCTGTCAGATCAGGGCTGCAGATCATCTCCCTGTACGTTTGGGTTTACGCCAGAGCTGGAGCAGTGTGGTGGTGGTAGAGCCTGGGAGAAGTGGCACCTACCCCTCGCCGCAACAGCGAGCTGTTGGATCTGCCCATTTGTGGGAACTGTTATCACGTTAAACTTAATCTGATCTTGCTTGGTCTACAGCTCAAAATAAAGGCTCTTCCGTACAGTGCTGGATACAATGGTGATGCATGTGAGAGGTGAGTTAGAGCAGCTTCCTCGCCAGCTAAAACTGCTGGTGTGGGCATCAGGAAGGAGGCTGGAACATGAGATGGGCATGACACTGCTCTGTCTGGGGGGCAGTGTGATTTTTATTATTGTCGGTTTTTAAATGAGTCATATGAACTGATCATTAATATCCCTTTCCTGCAAGTGTTGTAGCCTGAGTGGCATTTCTTACATGTCGGGGCAGGGGACCAGTGCTCAGCTAGCCAGTCCTGCCTGCCATCAACGCTGGCCGCCGCAGGCGCTGCTTCTCAGCTGACTGCGTTGGCAAGCTTCTTTTCAGGGGATTCTCTGAGCAATTTAGTACAAAACCATATTTCCAGCCTCTAACCAAGCCATCTCAACAAATTCAGGGAGAAGTCCCCAGGTGTTGTTTCACGTTGCTACCAATGGCTGGATCTAACGTGTAGCTTTGTGCATTGTCAAGACCCTTGATTTAACCCTGAGGTGATCTGCAGGGTTCAGGAGGGGGATGCAAGTACCAAAATCTGTTCAAAATAGTTATTGCTCGGTTTGTTTTCGATATCGAACGAACAAAGCTGCTTTTGCCTCCATAGTGAGGAAACAGCACCAGCTCCATGTATTAATCTGAGCTTTGAATTCCGTGGTAGGATATTTGTATTCAGATTCCACCGGTATATGTAGTCTGTTGTTTCTTCTGTTGATACTGTATTCATTTGGACGGAAAAAAAAGTCTTTCCAAACTGTTAGGTGATTGCTAGTGTCACTAAATCATGGAGTTAGACTGTCAGTGCTGCTGTTCTAACTAGAGGATATTCATACTTTTAAAAGAGGGGGAAACAATCTGTGCGTTTCAGGAGAAGTATGGGACATACAGTATCGTTGCCCATTTTGGATTTGCAGTGTCATCTTGCGTTTGGAGCTCAGGACACTTTGCACTCCTGTGTACCATTTTGCTGATGCCTGGAGACATTGTAGGTGAACCACTTAATACCTCTGCTTACTTTTCTATCTGCAACCTTAGAGACATTAATGCTCACAGAGCTGCAGTGAAGCGGGTGTTATAACATGTCGTTGAACAGGACTGCACAAGAACTTGAAGACATTTAGTTCCTCTGTTGTTTTTTTTCAGATTCCAGAGACTTATTAAAGGAATTTCCACAGCCTAAAAACTTGCTCAACAGCGTGATTGGACGAGCCCTGGGCATTTCTCATGCAAGGGACAAGCTGGTGTACATCCATACTAATGGGCCAAGAAAAAAGGTAATCCTGGTGTGCTGGGGAGGGGTGGTGCATGTTCCACACAGAGGGGGGAGTGAGCTAAGAGTACTGCTGGTCCTGGAAGTAACTCTGGAACAGAGAAAAACACAGAAGTGTTTTAATTCCACTTAAGAGTTGTGTGATAATCTTCCAAACAAGAAATATTCTCACTTCTTCCTGTTTCTCTTTATTTTCACATGCTTTGATAGGTATATAAGTGTAGGTGTTGTCCCTCTCCTTTAGTGTATGGAAGGATGGATTTGTTTTCTTTTAAGTAGCTTGCTGCAACCTGCTTTTCTCAGCAGAAAGACACATAGTTTGTGCTCAGATGTGTTGGGCTGTGTACCCCACTGCCTTAGAAAATTAAAATTTAAATAACTTAGACCTTAGTAGGCCTTGTTTTTATTGTAGAGTCTAATAATGCCTAAGCCTAAAATGTTCAGTTGCAACCAGAAAAGAAGAATTTGTTTGCAATGGAGGGAGGCTTCTAATATTACTTCAGGGCAAAATGAAATACAGACTTTTTTTTTTTTTTTGTTAAATGAAGCAGAGGAATTCCAAGCAAACAGTTTGCCAAGTAGTTTGAGCACTGACTGGGATGCAAGAGGCCTGGATCCAAATCTGTGCTATAAACTGAAGTTCTTAACTGATGGGTGCACTGTGTCCAAGGCTTTGACTCCTTTTATCATACCAGCTCTCATTCTAGAGCAGAAAGCCCTTCGAGCTGAAGTTTAAGTGTAACATACATTCCAGGAAAAGATTCAGTTCTGATGGATTAACATTTTCCAATAACACTCTGTCTAAAATTTCCCAGACAGTTTTTATTACATATTTTTTTTAAGCATCCCTGCGTTTTAGGCAGTACGTTAGAAATGGCTACTTTAGAGTTCCTTTATTATTTGTGTTTTTGTCTTTCTTTTCCTCAAACAGTAGTGCAGTTTCCGAACTTAAATTTTGGAATGCCATAACCAATGCCTCATCATTTCAGTTTGTGTAATCAGTTCACATTCTTGCTAGCACTTAAATAGATTAACGTTGAGGATATCTTCAGATTAAAGTAAAACTAAACCAAAAACCCAATAAAGGAGCTCTTGGAGAAAATGAGAATTGGATTGCAAGCAAAACCCCAAAAAATACCACCTAGAAAAAGTGTGTGGGGACAGACGGACAGGTAAGAGAACCTGGAGAGGTCTCAGTTGGAAGTGAGCAAGGTTTTTTCATGAGCACTAAGTAACTTGGCCTTCATGAGACAACTTTTTTTCTCAGCAGGTCTGTGCCTTTTCATGTAGAGCCCCGAGGCAAAATACGTAGCAATTTCCTACAGTAAGATGAGATTCAGATGGCAGGCAGGCAGCCAGCCAGATGTAGACTGTGGAAAAGTCAGGAGCCTTTTCTCTAGCCTTATAGGTGGGGTTTTCCCAGCGGACCTAAATGCCACCTTTCATCTTTGCTGCAGAAACAGGAGAGAATTCCTTAGGCATTTCCCTCCTTTGAGCCTTGCAGAAACTCAGCTACAGCATCTGCAGGGCCAGGAGTAGAACGAGTTCTTGACTGGGAGCAATTTTTTTAAAAAGGGCAGGGTTCAGCTTTCAGCATTCTTTGCCTCTGCAGGTTTTTCAGCTGCTCTCATCCAACTGTCCTGGTCTAAGAGGAGCTCTGGTGGCACTGTTAGTTCTCTTAATAGCTTGTGTTGGGCAGTGCAGACAGGAGGCGGGGTTGTCCTGTGCCCGATGAGCTCAGTAGCTGCCTCTAACTGTGATGCAATATGCTGCTAGTTAAAATTACAGCAAGGAAGCAGTTAGGAAGATTTGATTGCCATTGCAACTAGAAATGTGTCAGAGAGCGCACGTTGCTGCTCAGGCATGGTGTGGTATGCTGCAGTGTACGTAGGAACCGTTACTCTGAAACGGAATTGTTCTAGTAATGAGCTCTTGGCATTTGATTCCTCTGAGCCGATGCGCTGCAGCCTGCGAAGCTGCGGCCCAGAGTACGTGGCACCGTGCTGGAAGTCAGCCTGGCTTCTGGGCCTGGCTCAGCCACGCGGCTTCTCTGTGACTGTGGCCACCTCGTAGCCCTTTTCCAGGCTTTTCTTTCTGTGTTACTGGAACGGAGCTTCCCATAAAGGCACCAAAGAAGCACTTTGTTTGGGATTTTTGTTTGTAGTTCCTTTCTTTGCCTGGAGTTCAGAGATGTCTGAAGTAGGTGTGCTCCTGGTGGAGGAGAGACGTTGTTCTGTACTGTCTCACTTTACTGGTTATCTTTGCTTTTCAGAAAGTCACTCTGCATATAAAGTGGCCTAAGAATGTGGAAGTGGAAGGCTATGGGACCAAGAAGATTGATGCCGAGAGGCAGGCAGCAGCTGCAGCGTGTCAGCTCTTCAAGGTGAGCTTATGCTCCTTCTCAGCTTGACGAAACAAGCCTTTGAGCATGCAGGCCTCGTCCGCTTTGGTGATACGATTTTTGACTTTTAGCTCTCTCTTTGCCTCTTCGCTTTCTTAGTTGGCCTATCTGTTAATCAAGTCTTGAGCTGTCTGAATCCATTTGAGCTTAAAAGCACATTTACTTCAGCCAGGCACGAACTCACTAAATTCTTTGCGTTCTGCTCTTTGTTCTTTATGTCCTAGACCTTAATCAGCTTCTATCTTAGTCTCAGCATCTGTGGCGAGAATAAGATGCAGTTTTGTCTTCAGCTCTGCCACTGACTGTTGTCTGTAACCTTGAGCAAGTGAGTTTGCTTTTGGAGTTTCCCTTTCATCTCTGGAGTAGGGACAATGATACCGAGGAGCCTAGAAAAGATGCTGTGGATGCTGTAACAATAAGAGACCTTTTTGATTTGCTTGAATATCAAGAAAGCGACATTAAAAAAAAAAACTATTTAGTTTTTAAATTAAACCCTCGGAAGTTAAGGATTGCAGCATGAAAACTGGCAGTTTCTTCAGCTGGCCCTTGTGCTTAGGCTAGTTTCTTTAATTCTGTGGTTTGTAAAGCTTATTTCACTGACTGACTTCATTCCACCTGAAGCGTGGCTGGTCCTCATTCAGTTAACGTTCACTGGAAAGACATTCTTGTTTTATCCTCACAACGCAGCAGAAGCATTGTTTCCTGCTTCCTTTGAGAGCCTAGAAGCTTTCAAAGGAAAAAAATTCCTACCTGTACTTGTGTTTTTCTTCAAATTTTGGGAAATGACTAAACTGTATTTTCAGTATAGAACTAAAAAAGCCCCCAAACCCCTGAAATCATAGATTCAGCATGCGAAGTTCTGAACTCTGGTGCTTTGCCAGCTAAACCTATAACCTAACAGAAGGCCTTCATGATGGGAGCCCTTGTGCAATTGTAGCTGTAGATACAGCTACAAATGCTGCTTTAAATAAATAGTCATCAGTTCAAGAAAAGTAGTAGTGTCTAATTGGTGCAGAGACTGTCTGAATATAGTGACTCTGAGTACACAGTCAGCAACGTGAATTCTTGCTGTCTTAGGCACTCCTACAGCACAGAATAATGTGGCCTCATCTAATAGGGGCCCGCTGAGAGGCCTAAAGATGTAACTTTTAATTTATTGCAGCGGTCTGGTAAGACATGGTGTGTGTTGCACTCTAGGTATGGCTGGAGCTTCGTGAAAGGTCAGTCCTGAGTGTAGGTGGTAGGCTAGCAGTAATGAGGGATTCTTCTGGTTTAAAATCTGCTGGGTTATGGAGGTCTTACTACTCCTTATACAAATAACTGTTCCTGTGAAAAGAAAGAAGGTGAACCATTCCCTGAATTCTCATCTTGTCTTATCCCAGATTATACTTGTTTGCCTTTCCAGAAAGCTGCATTTCATGCTCTGAGGTGGGTTTCAAAACTTCAGAATGCTAAATATAGTTAATGGTTTGTAAAATACCAGTAGATCTTGGCCCACCCTTTCCACCAAGCTATATGATGCTAAGCAGTTGTGCTCTGGGAAGCGAGGCTAGCGAACAGATTGTCTTTCTTAAGAACTAAGGGCAGGAGGAAAGCTTTTAAGTTTCTGGAAGTCCCTTTCTCTCATTTTCTGTGGGATATGAAGAAATTGCTCCTGCTTTTCTCTCCTTTACCAGATGTGTTTCGGTTTCCTGCAGAGTTACCCCTATCGTTTTTTTTACTGCAGCTAGCAGTGCATTTTTCTCTTGTAGGGCTGGGGTTTGCTGGGGCCCAGAAATGAGCTCTTTGATGCTGCAAAGTACCGGCTTCTCGCTGACCAGCTTGGCTGTCCCGACGAGAGGTGGTGCTCAGAGGGCAAGTGGCGCTCCAAGTCCGGACCTTCTCTCGCCGACTTGTCAACCTGCTGGCGACGGATGGAGCCGGACGATTCCATCCAGCCCATGGAGCAGGGCAGGATGCCTAAAGCAATGAGGAGAGAAGAGCTGGAGGAAGGGGAGCTAGAGGAAGGGGAACTGGAGGAAGGAGAGCTGGAAGAAGAAGCAATCGATGTTTCTGATTATCTACCTATGGCACATCAGGATGCTCGAACCCCAGGCAGAGATGCAAGGTATGCCTGCCCTGGTAGCCGCTGATCCAGGACAGTAAAGAGGAGAGATTTTTCTTTGTCACTGATGTGTACCCCTTCAGCTCCTCACAGTTGAGCTGCAGCTTCCCCCGTTGCTGGTGGGGCCTGTAGATGGGCCAGACACCAACTGCTGCACTGTTCTCTGTGAGAGCAGTAGTGGGACAGCCTGCTCTTGTACCTGGCTGTCATCCCAAGCGAATGCACAGGCATCTTCTCTGGAGTCTTGCCCTTTGGATAGGCTGTGGCCTGCTTATTTTTCTGTGCCTGAAGAGGTTTCCGTTCCCAGAAATTGTGCCTGTGCACTTAAACTTTTTTGACCACCCTGGTTTTGAGGGCAATATTAAATCTGCTCCTTTTCATCACAGTAGTTGCTTGCTTGACTTCGTATTTTATGAGCACAAATCTTTGAATTTTTTTTTTCAATAGTCAACAGGAGTAAGATCCATAAGGACCTGATGGTGGTTTTTAGGGATGAATCCTTTCGATTCAGAGTTATTTATCTATTTATTAAATCTGTTAAAATCTGTTGATGCTGTCTGGTTTGTAGTGCTACTGTCAATGTTTGATTGCTTTTTAGTAGGTGGCTTTACTGGGCTGGTTGATTGTTCCATGACTGACAGATTTTAGTAGCAAAATACAGCTTGACTCTTCAGATGACCAGAATTATATCTGTGCCTTTAACTACTCGGCTTCAGACCTCGGTAGCAGACCTGAGGTAGGTCTGTGCACAGAGTGGATAGTTGTCTATCAAACTGTTCTCATCTTCCATCTAGCCGAGGAGGGAGTTCCATTGAAATGACAGACGACAACACTGCCATCCGTGCCCTGACGCAGTTCCCGCTTCCCAAAAATCTCCTGGCCCAAGTGATTCAAATTGCAACCTCTTCCTCCACAGTCAAGGTAAGGTTCTGTTTGACCCCTGCCAGGGATGAAACTCAAAGACTCCAATTGGAATTGCTTTTGATGCTTTTTTTGGGCAGCTGAGAACTGGGGAGAGAAGGGAAGTTAAAACTAGGCCTAGAAAAATCAGCCTGAAGAGCAAGGAAAAGCCTTTGTGGTGAGAATTGAGGAAAAGTCTTAATAGAAGCATGAGGAATGTTGTTACTTGGGGCCAGGGCAATAGAGGGGCTGCTGTCTGAATGAAGGAGAGTATTTTCAAAGGTCGTAGGTTTGCATTTCCCCATATATCTGCAACAAACACAAGTTTGTGTTACTCAGAGCAATGCGTAATTTCTGTGCTGATGGAATCTTTCCACAACTCGATTCCTGCCAGTATCCGGTGATCCTCCTCCTTGGTATGTGTCACCCATGTCCTTTCCAGACCTCGTGTGCTTAGCAAACAGTAGCTGTGCTCCACCCCATGGGCTCTCAGTGATGTTCTCCACACCGCTGTCTGCTCTCACTTCTGCTTACCCAGTGCCTTGTGAGCTGGGAGAGTGGAGTTCAGTGCAGTAAAACTGTTCTAGTAGGCTGTTAAAAAAAAAAAAAACCCAAACCAACAAAAAACCCCAAACAACCAAAAAACAATTTAAGCTCTACTTAGAGATATTGGGGCGTATTTGAAAATGCCTGCCTAGTTATATAGGCTCTTAACACCTCCCCAGATCTGATGTTGTTTATGTGTCTCTCAGGAATACATGCAGTTCCGTACAGTAGGCACCAAGACCAAGATCTGCAAGCTCACGCTCCGCTGGCCCTGTCCAATGACTTTTGCTGCCAAGGGCCGTCGCAAGGTGGAGGCAGAAAACAAAGCAGCGGCGCTGGCCTGTCAGAAGCTAAAGGTAAGTGCACGTGGCTCCTACATCCCCTGTCTGATGTGTCTAAGCATAGAGGCTCCTTGCATCTGACTGACTGTACATCTAGCGTCTGACCTGTGAAGGCTGCTGTGCTTGTTCTGAGCCCTCGACAAAAAGTGGCATGTAGGGATCACCCTGAAAGGGTTGGCTTGTTCTCTTGGCCACCTTGCTGCTGTCTACTAAGACAGACTATCTACTCATTCATGTAGGTTGACTAATCCAGACACATTGCTGCAACAGTTTTGCTGTAGACTCTAGAGTCATGAAAGTCCAAGAAATGGTGTAGGACTTATTAAATTGGCGAAACACACCAGAACTGTGGCAAGAGAGTTAACAGCCCTTGCAAGAGTGTTTGGTCAGATACAGTTGGGCCACTGTTTCTTTGATGGGTTTGTTTCAGAGCTGTTTGTGAGCGTTGGGTTGGGGGCAGGTAGCAGTTGGCTCCAGTGTGCCTGTTTCACCAGAGTTGAGATGGGATTGTGTCTTGTTTCTCGCTGTGGCAAAAGCAGGAAGTGATGGATTTGGGATAGGGGTAAGGAGTTAGCCTGTCTGAACACGTAGGACCCGTGTGCTCTCTATACCAGCACTTCCTATGCAGCAGTCTTGTGTCTGACAGTGTTGTTTGCCTCTTCCTTCACAGAGCCTTGGCTTGGTGGACAAAAACAACAACCCCCTCAGCCATGCTATGTACAACATGACTTCACTCCGGGAGCTCGGCGAGAACCAGAGGAAACCCTGCCACATCAAAGTCCCCGAAGCGACCCTGCGCAAGATTGAGAACTATCTGAATCACGTAAGGCTTGCTCAGCTGTCCGAGAATGACCTTTGGCTGATCCCATTTAACTTCAGGAATTGCACGTGGATTGAAAGCTTTATGTCAAAATGTTGAGGAAATTCATAGCTTGATAGTTTGCCACAAAAACTGATCAGTCTCTGCTGACCTTTGGGGAAGGGAAGACCCTTTCTGGGCAGTGGGCCTTCTCTGTTGGCATTTGTCTGCATTGTTTGGCTTTTGGGATGTTAGGGAGCACAGTTCTGGCTTGCTTGCAGCTTCCTTTGTAGGCCTGTGAATGCTGCCCCATGCAGGCACTGGTTCTGTTAAACTCTGGTTGTGCCTTGTGGCTTTACAAGGCCGAGGTGCTGATACTTGCACGTTTCCCTTGGGAGCGTCTCGCAGTATTGTGCATTAGTGGTGGGTGCAGGTCCCAGGGCTTACAGATACCGTCAACGAAGCAGCAGTGAGTGTCCTAGGCACAGCCTTGGCTTTCTAAGACAGCAGCTGCTTCTGAATGACCCGCTGTAAGTGACTGAACTAAGGGCTAGAAAAGTTAGAAAAACAGCCGCATCTCGAAGGAACGTGGCCTGCCTCCCGTGCTTACCCGAACAGGAGCTGTCACACCACGCATGGAAGGGGTGGCTTTGCGACTCTGAGTAAGGCTGAATCCAAAAGTACTGATTTGTAGCTCAACTTGGAATCCTGCAAACATCTGGGCCGATGCTTTGATTTGTGTTCTAGACAATTCCTGACCTGTCGTTGCTCCTTTTAGTTCTTCCTGTGGGATGTGGGACTTCTGCTTTTTTCTTCTGCCAAGATAGAATATTTCTGGCTTAGCTGAACACTTATGTTTTGTGCAAGTTACGTGTCTGGGCTTCCTGAGGGAGAGAAGGGGGGGGTGTAACTTGATAGTTTCCAAAAGCTGTCTTTGAGGGGCCGTTGCATCACTTGCGTGCAGTGTAGCCACTGACTTGGAGAGCTCAAGTTACTGGTTTGTGCCTGTCGGTTCAGGCATCGGTGCTAATACCCCTTTTAAAATAGGGGACGCAATGAGGAAAATGCAGGGAGCTGCCCAAGTTAATTCTCACTTTAAATCACCTTAATTCAGAATATAAGTGGCTGAGTTACCTAAAATCTGAAGAGACTTTGGCAAAGCTTCGTGGCCACTGCAAAGCCAGTCTGGCTGACTCTGTTCCAGGCGCTTGTTTGTTTCTGTCCTCCTAAGGACTGGTACTAATCTTTTTGTCCCTGCCAACTTTCTCTGTCTCTCCCAGTATCCAGTGGACATCAGGGAATCCAGGCCCCGGATTGCCGACGACATGATGAACCTGAGCAAGGAATCTGGTGCGATAAGTGACGCGATCACGGGGAAGACATACATACCCATGCTGGAAGCGGAGGAAGTGCGCCTTAGCCAGAATCTCCTGGCCCTCTGGAAAAGGAGGGGCTCCTCGTGGCAGGAGAGCCACCCGCTCCCCGTAGATCCTCACAAGGACACCATCCTATCAGCCATTGAGCAGAACCCTGTAGTGGTAATAGCGGGAGACACAGGCTGTGGGAAAACCACGAGGATCCCTCAGCTCCTGCTGGAACACTACATCCTGGAGGGCCGTGGCGCCCGCTGCAACGTGGTGATCACCCAGCCAAGGAGGATCAGCGCCATCTCGGTCGCCCAGCGCGTGGCACAAGAGTTGGGTCCCAACATGAGGAAGAACGTGGGCTACCAGGTGCGACTGGAGAGCAAGCCACCTGCCAGGGGAGGAGCCCTGCTCTTCTGCACCGTGGGCATCCTGCTGCGGAAGCTGCAGGGGAACCCCAGCCTGGAGGGTGTCAGCCACGTCGTGGTCGATGAGGTCCACGAGCGAGACGTCAACACTGATTTCCTGCTCATCCTGCTGAAGGGCATCCAGAAGCTCAACCCCGACCTGCGCCTGGTCCTAATGAGCGCCACGGGAGACAATCAGCGTTTCTCACATTACTTTGGGGATTGCCCTGTGGTCAAGGTGCCGGGCTTCATGTACCCGGTGAAGGAGTACTACCTGGAGGAGATCTTGGCCAAGCTGGGCCGGCACCGACACCGGCACTATGAGATCAAGGTGGGTGTGTGGCGTGGCGGTGAAGCTGTTTCCCTTGGACGAGGCACTGACTTCTGGCTTATCGGCAGGGGAGAGTTTAGGCCTGGAACTGGTCCCTCTTTCCTGCAGTGGTTGGACGGTGTTTGCTTAGCTTTAATTCCACATCAACCCTCGTGAGGTAAAGTCAGTTTAGTAGAATCCCAGAGTATTTTGATTAAATTACGGATAAAGGTGACTTCAGATTTGGGTCTCAGTTATTTTTGTCCCTCTTTAATGTGAAGTTTGTTTACATTTTGAGTAAGCTAATAGCTCATTGTGTATGTATATACATAGATGCAGACTTGAATGTTTGCATACTCTGTGCAAGCCTGGTCCAAGACTAGGAAGATGATGGCTTACAGCAGCTGTTACCTAAATGCTCACCGTCCTGCGTGACTGAATTCCCTGATTGCTGCTTTTTGCAGCTAGTCTTACCCTTCCTCTGGAAAATGCCCTCCAGATGTGTACTCTTTGCTGTGGATAATCTTATTTCAGTTGTGGGTCATGGAGTCACAGAATTGTTGAGGTTGGCTGGGACCTCTAGACATTTTGGAGTCCAGCCTGCTGGACTAGAAGCTGTCAACCCCTTTCTCCAGCCTGGAGAGGTCCCTCCCTATGGCTGAGCAACCATCTGGTGCATCAGCCACTTCTCAGTTTTGTAGCACCAGGAAACTTGCTGAGGGTGTCCCATTGCCTTCAGGGCAATCTTGCTGTTTCTGTTTCGGCTGGCGCTTTTACCTGCGGTTTTTAAGCTGACCTGATGGGTATGTTCCACGTTACTGAGAGATACAAAAGCTGCTGCTCTGTGCCTGGTGAATTTGAGGTCCCAGGTGCACCTGGCACGGTTTTGTCCCCAAAAATTCCATGTTTATGTCTGTTACTTGTTAGATGCTGTTCAGTAGAGGTACACAAACCTCAGTTAGCTTCCAAGTCTGGAGAATGGGAAAAGGACTGTATATTCTCCCTGCACAGCAGAGGGAACTGGCAGCGGTTGTGACCAGAGCAGGTGCCAGATGGAGCCAAAACCAGGCTCCTAAGGTTCTTGGCTCCTAGTCCTGGGCAGGCCGTCCAAGTACAGGCATTTGCTCTTCCCAGAAGATGCTCTAGGAGGCTGTGTGCCTTTCTGCTGTCTGCTAGCGTGTGTTGTCCTGTTTTATTCAGCAATCGGATGATGAATGTGTCCTTGATCTTGATCTGATCACTGACCTCGTACTCCAGATTGATGCCCATGGAGAACCAGGTAGGTTCTGCCTCACCCCCTTGCTCTTTCCTTTTGCTGGGGGGGGGAAAAAGTGAACCCTGCAGAGCGCAGTCCCTTTGCAGAGACAACGTGATGCTGGGCTGACTTCTGCAAGGCCACCTTGAACTCCTAATGAACTGAGTGGTCTCGAGCACTCATGAGCTAATTCTGAGTCTTTGGCTAAGACAATATCTGAGTCCACAGCGTCTCAGTGCCCTGAGATACAGCTGTTCCTGGGGTGAGGGGCGAGACTTGTCTGTGCTCCAGCACTCGCAGCCTTGTGCTGCACAATTTAGTTATTTATCTGTATTGGAGACCCACCCCTGTTAAATATCTTTGCCTGGGAGGCGATGTTTTTGTGAAGAAGGCAGGACTCTTGGATGATTTTTTTTAAGAGTTTCAAAGCTAGCAGAAGGTATTCACTCTCAAACTACAGATAGCCTGGTTTCTTTCTGGCTTTAAAACCCTGCCCTAACAAGCTCACAGAAGCAGATACAGCATAGCAGGTAGGAAGTCTAGACGAGTGTTCTCTTGGGTGTGACTCCCTGTAACGGCTGTATCTGTCAGTTGTTCACAATAAGTATGATGGGGGTTTCCTTAGAAATCAGCTGGCAGGGGCATCGCAGACCAGGGCCCTGCTTTTCTTTGGGTTTCTTGGGCTAAAGGTTGCTGTGGACTTGGGGCAATAACGGACGTCCCTTCTGTGCAGCAGAAGCAGTTTCTATGTCTCCAGCTGGGGAAAAGCGCTTGGATTTCTAGGTCACTTGTTCCTAACTCTTGCTCTATTTCAGGTGGGATCTTGTGCTTCCTCCCTGGCTGGCAGGAAATCAAAGGAGTGCAGCAGCGCCTGCTCGAGATGCTGGGATCTCAGAACAGCCGGTACCTCGTCTTACCAGGTGAGATGGCAGCGCCAGACCTTTTCTGGCCAGGATTCAGGGGAACGGGTAGCCCAGCTGACTTAATGAGCCCCTTCAGCTCTTGCACTCTGATACAGAGCAAGCTTGTACGCTCTGATGTACGTACCTGTGGTGTAATTGTGCATGGCAAGCACAAATAACTCCTCCTAGCAGAGGCCATCCAAACCTGTATGCAATCAAAGGAACTGGCTTTCTGTTTGCCTCCAGCAATTTAGAATTAGGCCAGGAGGAAACTGCTAAATTCTGCATTGCTGTAGCTGCATGCTGAGCCTACACAGGAAAGATCTTCCAGCCTTGTTTTGTGGGACAGAGATGTACTCGGTGGCTCAGCTTTGATCGGTGAATTTAACGTTCTCTATCCCAAGAGGAAAATTTATAACAAAAGCCAGTATTACTCTGCAAGGCTGTAAGATTTTGGGGGTTGGTTTGTTTGGGGGTTTTTTGTTGTTTTTTTTAACGGTCCTCCCTATTGAGTGTCAAATAAGGCCAGACAGGAGCACAATTTCGAGCAGCTCAGTTGCTAACAAATGCAGGTGTTCTTTTGTGAAAACTGTGTGTTCTTGAGCTCCCCTGCTGTTCTGTGCGGTTGCTGGGAATTTCTTGGCATCACTGGTTATAATAGGGTAAATATGTGATCTAGAAGAGTTACAGGCCCTTGCTGATAACAATTTTTGCCTCGTGGGCCTTTTGAAAAGGGAGGGCTGCAGAACTGGACTGTGGGAGGGAGTGGGCCTTCTGCTGGGGGCCCAGGGATATTCTAGTAGTGCCATTAGCCTCTCTGGGACGGGAGGTGACCAGAGCTCCTGCGGCTGTTGAGCTGTAGGTCGAAGCAGCTGAAATGAGGCCTTCCCTAATGATGGTTGGAAGATTTCTCCTGTGCTCTGGCTGGCAGGAAACTGCTGACAATGAAACATTTACAAGCGGTGTCCCCATTCCTGGAAGCGGGAGGTGATGGTACAATCTGGCTGAGACTCTCTGCCCACCCTGGCCTTGTACTGTGAAGCAGCTCAGCAGGACAGGGCCGACTCTGGTGTTATTTCCTAGTGCACTCCAACATCCCCATGATGGACCAGCAAAACATCTTCCAGAGGCCTCCACCTGGTGTCAGGAAGATCGTCCTGGCCACCAACATCGCCGAGACCTCCATCACCATCAATGACATTGTCCACGTGGTGGACAGTGGCACACACAAGGAGGAACGCTACGATCTAAAGACCAAGGTACTGATGCTTTCTTGCCTTTAAGTGCATTTGGGACATACTGGAGCTAAGGGGTGTTTTCAGAGCCAACATCTGAGGTGTCGTTAATGGGGTGATAGAGCTGCTTCCCGTTTGGCCACTGGCACAGTGTCCCTGTTTGGGGACAGTGTTTGACTCCTCAGTCAGAGTGTTTGCCTTTACAAAGCTCCCTGCCGGGCTCCCCATCGACTTCTGCTGAACAGGCAAAAGTCTGGTGTCTTCAAAGACATTTAAGGCAAATCCTGCTCCCTTCCCATCTCTCCTTTAATGCCTCTAACATCTGTAACACTTCCATTTGCTTTCTTCCCTTTATTCTGTGATTTCCTCGTAAACCTCCTGCTAGCCAAAGCAGGGCAGCTCTGACCTGTGAGGTGCTGCTCTTGTTGGAAGCCATCTTGAGCCTGATGCTGTAGCTTGTTAGTCAGTTTTAAGAGAGGGAGTGCCCAACCCTTTTCTACTTGCCCAGTTCTAACCCAATTCATCTTTGATGCAGCCCTCTGTGCGAGCAGGCAGCAGGGCTGGCGGGGGGGGAGGTGAGGGCCGTGGTCCGCTGGCAGCCCCCGTGGCCTGGAGCCAGGGCGGGTGGCCAGCAGATGGCATCAGGATCTCATCTGTGCACTGAGCAGCTCGGGCCTTTGCCCTCCTGCCTGTCAGAGACCAGCACTGCAGGATGCGGGAGAGCGGGGAAAGGCTTTCCCTGCCCTTTAGCGGGGTGCTCGATCAGTTGTGAGGAGCCTTGGGGGTCTGCGGACTGGATGGAAGGCTGCGTTCGAACGGGGCAGAGAGCTGCGAGAGTGTTGATGCCTAATCCTCCTTCTCCTAGGTGTCCTGCCTGGAAACGGTGTGGGTGTCCAAGTCAAACGTGGTGCAGAGGCGAGGGCGTGCTGGCCGCTGTCAGTCGGGATTTGCCTATCACCTCTTCCCTCGCAGCCGCCTGGACAAGATGCCAACTTACCAGGTTCCAGAGATCCTACGCACCCCGCTAGAGAACCTGGTGGTTCAGGCCAAGATCCACATGCCAGAGAAAACGGTGAGTGCCGTACATGCCATTAGTCTGGAGAAGAGGAGGCTGAGGGGAGACCTCATGGCCCTCTACAACTCCCTGAAAGGAGGGTGCAGAGAGGGGGGATGAGTCTCTTGACCCAAGGAACAAGCACCTGGACAAGAGGGAATGGCCTCAAGCTGCACCAGGGCAGGGTCAGACTGGCTCTTAGGAAGGATTTCTTTGCAGAAGGGGTTGTTGGGCGTTGGAATGGGCTGCCCAGGGCAGGGGGGGAGTCCCCATCCCTGGAGGGGTTGAAGAGTTGGGTTGACCCAGCGCTGAGGGATCTGGTGGAGTTGGGAACGGTCAGGGTGAGGTTCATGGTTGGACTGAAGGATCTTCAAGGGCTTCAACCAAGATGATTCTGGGATTCTATACCTGTGAGACTGCAGCTGGCTGAACCAGCAGGATGCGGCCTGCCTGGTGCCAGCTCCAGAGACCTGATTTGACCGCAAACATGAGTAGGGAAAACCCAAGATGCTGATGACTTTAGTTCTTGCTTTCCTAAATGCAGTGCTGTCTAGGGAAGTTAAGACCAGGGAATGTATAGATTACTTAGATTACAGAGTATGTCTAAAAGATTCTGCAAGAATGGAGAGGGCTGAGCAAACATCCCTGTAGGCAAAAAAAAAAAAATCCCTGCAGGCAAAGAGGGAACTGTGGTGCAGTCTGGGGCCCTGGGGCAGGGCAGTGGACTCCCGAGGGCTCTCCCACACTCCTGGATGGGAAACATGCCCTTTTTTTCCTCTTCCCTTCCCCTCGCTGTGTTGCAGGCAGTTGAATTTCTCTCCAAGGCTCTGGACAGCCCTGACATCAAAGCTGTGGATGAAGCGGTGATCTTGCTGCAGGAGATTGGTGAGCTAATGCGGTGTCCTGACACGGGTGTGATGGAAACATGTTTGCTCTCTCAACATGGGAGGTGGGAGTTGGCAGAGGATCCTGTGGGACAGACTGGGCAGGATTGTCCCTAGGTAGGGGTGGCAGCTGATAGGGACTTCCCAAACCACACGCGTTGTGGTGCTGTTTTATTTCCCACGCTGCTTTGCTCAAGAAGTGGGGAGAACTTCCCAAGGTTTGGGGGGGAAAAAAAAAAAAAAAAGAGGGGGGGATGACAGAGAAAGAAGGAAGGTTGTGATCTGGAGTTCATAGCTGCGGTCTTTGGCCTCAGGTCAGTTAGACCTGGGAGATTCTGGGTGCTCGTTGTGGGCACCGATGCCGTGTGCCTCTTCTGGGGGATGCACCAAATCTTCCGAGCCCGGTAGGCTGGTTCTCCTGGCAGCTCCCCGAAGCCACCGGCCACTGCTTTGGCCCCCTGTGGAGCTGATGGTTGTGCCCTCGCGGGCGGCTCTCTTGCAGGAGTGCTGGACCAGCGAGAAGCCCTCACCACTTTGGGCAAACGCCTTGCCCAGATCTCCACAGATCCTCGGCTGGCAAAGGCCATTGTCTTGGCATCCATCTACCGCTGCCTCCACCCTCTGCTCGTCATCGTTTCCTGCCTCACCCGCGACCCCTTCAGCAGCAGCCTGCAAAACCGTGCGGAGGTGGACAAGGTGAGGAGCCCGTCCTAGGGGAAGGTAGAAATCGCGTTAGGGAAGGGGCTGACGCGTGTGTCTCTCTCCAGGCCAAGGCTGTTCTGAGCCGGGAGAGCGGGAGCGATCACCTCGCCTTCGTCAGAGCTGTGGCAGGCTGGGAGGAGGTGCTGAGGCGCAGAGACAGTCGTGCCAGGGATAACTACCTGCAGGACTATTACCTGTACGGGCCCAGCCTTCGCTTCATCAATGGTGAGTCCCGGAGGCCGGCTTATCCCCTCTGTCCCCTGAAAAGGCTGCAGCACTGGTGAAGAACAGGGTGCAGAAATGGGGTAGACTGGTGACTGCTGGGGCAGGTGCAGGCTCTGGCTTCGGCACTCCTGAGTGCGGGTGTAGCCCTGGGCGCCGGTGAGGCCACGGGCAGGACAGGAGGCCTGTCCTAGTGCTGAGGCTGAGCCTCCAAAGCCCTGGTGCTGCCCTGCTGAGGGTATTTCGTTCAGTGGGGCGAAGGAGAAGGTGAATCTCAATCCCTGGGGCTGTCTCCTCCCTGTAGGCCTTGTCAAGCAGTTCTCTGAGAACCTCTACGAAGCCTTCCTGGTGTCGTCCCCGTCTGACTGTACCATGCCCTCCTCCGTCTGTAACCAGTACAGTGAAGAGGAAGAACTCGTCAAGGGCGTCCTCATGGCTGGGCTCTACCCCAACCTCATCCAGGTGCTGGCTCCGCGCTTGGCCGTCGCTCCCGGGCCTGTGGGTTGCACAGGGAAGTGTCACGGTGCTGGAGACACTCGGGAGCGCATGTCCTGAGCAGGCTGCCTGCTCCGGTGCTGTCCCTGCATCCCTCCTCAGGAGGAGGGGCCCCCCACCTGCGTGGCTTCTTGTAGCTCGGTCTGGGAGCCGTCAAGGTGGCATCTCCCTCCTCCCGTTTGCTGCCCATTGTGTGGTGTTGGGCAGCTACCAGCTCTGGTCACCCCCGCCCGTGTGCGAGGGAAGTGGAGGAACACGCTTGCCCCTAGACACGCGTAGGGGAGGGGGTTGTTGCTGCTTGTGCCCCTCTTTGAGATGCTCCTCTCCTTTCAGGTGAGACAAGGCAAAGTGACCCGTCAAGGGAAGTTCAAACCCAACAGCTACGCGTATCGGACAAAGGCTGGCACCGTTCTGCTCCACAAGTCGACGATCAACAGGTGGGTGATCCCTGTCTGCCACCGCCGCGGGGCGGGGACCCCGCACCCTGCGCTTCGCGGCACCCGCGGGCTGCGCCCAGGACCCCGCTGCCGCCACCGGCGCGTTGGGGGCGTCTCTGCCGGCGGCTGACGAAGCTGTTGCCCTGTGCAGGGAGGCGTCCAAGCTGTACAGCCGCTGGCTGACGTACTTCATGGCCGTGAAGTCCAACGGCGGGGTGTTCGTGCGCGACTCCTCCCAGGTGCACCCGCTGGCCGTGCTGCTCATGACCGACACCGACATCCACGTGCGAGGTGAGTGCCGCGGGGCCCACGCCTCTCCTGCTTTCCGAGGCTCTTCCTTGGCGCCGGCCACAGAGGTGACAGTTGGCGAGCTGTTCTCAGCCACGGCTCTCTGGGGAGACGGGGAAACCGAGTCTGGGGCAGGCTGAGCAAGGAGGCTTGTGCCTGGAGGCTCATCCTTGGGGAGCGAGGAGCTGGGCTGGTTTCAGCCAGGGCTGGTGTGCGGGGAGGAGCGAGCCCTTCTCCCCGTGGACGTGCTGCTTTTGCCCGTGGGTTGTGCTCAGCTCCCGTGGGAAACACGGGGAGGCTCCCGGTGCGGTGGGCGCTGCCTGGTTTTTGTAGGAACTCTGGTTCTGTTCTGTCCCTGGCCTCTGGGCTCAAACGAGCGTGGGGAGGCCCCGCGCCGCCCCCGGTAACGATGGCGGAGAGGGCTGCGCGGCCTGGGCCGGGCCCAGCGCCGTTCCCGCTTCTCACCTCCTCTCTTCCTCCCGCCAAGACGACGGCTGGCGAGCGACGGTCTCCCTGACAGACAGCGATCTCCTGGTGCTGGAGGGAGACTCCTACACCATCCGCCTCCTGCGCGACTTCCGCGTGTCGCTCTCCAAGATGGTGGAGACGTGCCTGTGCTACGAGATGGCGGCCATCCCTGGGGACCTGCACCACCAGCACAGCCAGCTGCTCGACATCCTGGTGGATCTGCTCAAAGGCCCTCCCGGCAGCTTTGGCGCTTAGGCGGAGCTGGAGGATTGTGTGGGGACTTGTAATTTGTATAAAGATGTTCACAAATGTTTATTTAAATAAAAGTTCTATTTATCCCTTGTGAAGTCATCTCTCTCCATCCTAGAAGATTAATGTTGTCTGAATCTCCTGCTGTCGGCTCCGTGCATGGCCACCGCGGAGGAAGACCCAGCGCAGAACAGACTGGAAGTGCCGACGGACCCCGCGGCCAGCTCGGCGGACGCCCACCCTCTCCGCTCCTCGCGCAGCGTCGGTGCCCCCAGCCGCACGGCCGGGCCGCGGGGCCTCCTCTGCCCGCCCCCACAGGGTGCCGGAGCTACTCCCGGCTCGAGAGGAGGACAGACGGACAGACAGACGGACGTCTTGGCTTGCTCCGGGGGCCGAGCACAGCGCCAGCAGCTCCGGCGCAGGGTGGCGATCCTGGTCCCGCGCCCCGAGGACGGCGGAGGGGAGGACGCCCCGAGGGCGCCGCGGCCGGACCTGACGTTCCCCGTGGGATCTCCGAGCCGCCCCACAGCGCCGGCGGCGTTACGAGTGTGAGACGTGACTTGTCGTTCCTAATCTGCCTGTACTTTTTGTCCTCTTGCGTTGTTATTTTTTTTAATTTTTTTTTTATTTCTTGTTCTCCCTACGTGAAGGAGGCCGGATCCCTGTAACTTGTGCAACGCAGGACGTGATTGTAGATGCCAGTCCGCCTGTGAGCGCTCTCCTGCGGGAAGCCAGGAGCAGAGGCACAAAATTCTTTGTTTTCTATGAACAGGGACCATGTTTCTGTGGAAGGAGGATTGTGACAGGCGCAGCATTAAACAAGAAACCTGGAGTTTAATCCCAGCTTTGCCTTGGATTCCCTGTCAAATGAAGACAGTGACCTACCTCACAGGGCTGTTGTGAGGCTTCGTTCTTGTTTGTAACGCATGCGAGCCCTCGGGCGGGAGAGGAGCAGGTACCCCCCGCGCGGTTTTGGGGTGGGGGGGGCACTGGAGGGGCGGGGGGCGGGGGGGCGGCTGCTGTTTTCCCCAGCAGCTGAGCAAAAGGCGGGCGCAGGGCCTGGGATCATTTGTTTTTATTCACCGTTTCTTACGCTCTTTGTATATGAAATTGAGGCGAGGTTTGGGGCGGGAAGGGGCAGACAGCCCTCGGCGTGAGCACGGGTGCGAGGCCACCGGCTTCCTGCCCCGGCAGCCTCCGCCCTGCGCGCGGGGGCCACCCTTTGCTTCTCCTGCTTGTTCTCTACTAAGATTTAATTTACTCGTCGTGGGCTTTAATTAACGGAGCTGTTCCCTCCGCCATCCGAGCTGATGGCCTGCAGCCGGGGGGGGGTGGGAGCTCCCCCCGGCCTCAGCAGCTGGGGGGGAAAAGCACAAAGGCAGGGGGCTGGGGGGCTCGGGGCCGGCTCCGGGAGCCAGGGCTGAGGCCTTTTGGGGCTCCCCCAGATCGGGGTGGGGACGAGGCGGCGCGGGGCGGAGTCCTGCGGCCTGTGTTCACGCAAAACTTTTCATCTTCATTTCACTTGCTTGAGGTTGTCACTATTATTTGACCAGTGTTTGTTTCTTTTGGCCTGTATAATGGGCAGTATGGTTTTCCCTTCCAGGAGCTTTAAAAAAAAAAAAAAAAAAAGACAAAAAAAAAAAAAAGACTAAGCTATTGTCTAAATGGTTCAGAACTAGTGTGATATTGGGATACTTCAGTGGCTGTTATGTGATACTGGATCTTTTTACAACATAGATTAAAGACAATAAAAAGGGATAGAGTAGTAACTGCCTCTGTCCTCTTCATTCTTTCTTCTTTTTTTGTTTTTTTCCCCCAAAAAAGTTTAAAGCTGTTTCTTTTCTGGCTCCTTTTCCTGGGCTGGGGATGAGCTGTGGTGCCAGGGAAGGGAGAAGGGGGGGGTCCTCTGTGCCCCAAACCTGGGGGGCTCTGAGTGCTGGGGGGGGGGTGTCACAGGCACCCCCAGGCTTAGAGCAGCCAGTGGCCTCGGGCCCAAGCCCTGGGCCCAGCTGTGTGGGATTCACTTGCCCGAGCGCTCTTCCTGCCCGAGCCAGGGGAGAAAACCTTGTTTCTGTGAAGAACAGGCAGGGGGGGCACCTGCTGCCAAGCCCTGGTGGCCCCTCAGGGCCCCCACTAGCCACAGCCTTGGAGCTGGGCTTGGCTGCTGTGTGAAGAGGAGGAAAAAACCCCGCTAGCTCTGCCTGCTGGCCACCCTGGGCTAGTGGTGGCCGTGGGGAGGTAGCCATGGGTGCCTGGTGTGAGCCCAGCACCCTCTGAGCCCAGGCTGGAGGAGCAAAGCCAAGGCTGGGGGGATTTTCCCTGTGGTTGGAGGTACCAGAGACAACAACATTTGCCCCCCGCCCGGCCTTTCCACCCCCCACAAACTGACGCCCACGCTGAGAGGAACATCTAGAAGCTTTATTTCAACCCTTTACAATAGTCAGAATCACAACATCAAGTCAGGAAATGTTGCTAAGGAGACGACAGGCTCACAGCCCCTCGCGGGAGGGGAGACAGAAGCGAACAGGGACGAACTGACTCCAGGGCAGGAGGGGGCTCTGCCCTGGCCCCCACTGCCCCCCACAGCTGCTGCCTCAGGCCTTACACCCATGCGATAACCTCCCCCCCCGCCCCGCCATCACCCCCCCCACTACGGTACCGTGGTGTCCCCGCCTCCGCGCTGGCTGTGCCCCTCCCGGTGCACCCAGCTCCACCGAGGAGACGGGGCCAGCCCAGAAGACTCCTATGACACCAAATAATAATCCTACGCCACATTTAGCGAACACGTCACACGCTGCTCCCTCCTCCCCCCAGCCCGGTGTCATTCCCGCCTCACCGATGGGGAAACTGAGGCACAGAGGTTAAGGGACTTCCCGCCCCCGCAGTGCCGGGATCAGCGCCCCCAGCCCTCGGCTCCAGCTGCCCTGGCCTCTTGGTCCAACCCCCCCCTCCCGCCGCAGTTGTCCCCCCCGCCCCGGCTCTGTCGCTACTCCTTGTACCTATGTCACGGGATGATCACAGTGGGTGCGACAGGGGAGTCTCGTGTGTCCGAGCTCTGACTCCGGACACCAGCCGGTGGCCAGCGAGACTCCCGTGAGGGGAAGGGCCAGCGCTTACTCTAGCTGGATCGCAGGTGGGGAGGGGACGGGGAAGACGGAGCGCGCTGCCTGCTGCTGCCTCCTCCAGCACTTTTCCACCCCACAGGCTGCCTCGGGGCCAGGTGACTCTTCTCCCAACCCTGGAGGGCTGGTGGCCTCCAGCCACTCGGCCCTTTTGCCAGGGCAGCGCTGAACGTGACCAGCTCAGGAGGGGCTCGGCCCTTGCATCCATGGGGAGGCCACAGGAGTCCCCTTGTCACCCCAAAGATCTCACCGGCATCAACCTCCTGCCGCCTTCCAAGAAAACTAGAAATTCTGCCTAAACAACACAAACACACGAGGGTCCTAGAGCCCCCCGCTCGCACACCGACGCTACGCGGGGATCAGCATAGAAAACTACATTCAGTTTGTGGTCAGGACGCTGACCTGAGGGGAGGCGAGTGCTGGGGGGCAGCTGCAAAGCCGCCGGCAGCTCCCAGCCTCCCCCTCCTGCGGCCTCAAGCCCACAAACCTGGTTACTTGAACGTGCTTGAACGGTATAAAAAGCCCCAAAGGAACTGTATATGCCACTGATAATGCAGGGAGACAGCGGGCTCCAGCAGCCGGGCTGCAGCGGAGCGGCCGTGGGGCAGGAGCTGCCCCCCCCCGCAGCCCTTCCCGCCCCACCGCAGCCCGCGCTGCTTGCTCCTCGCTGCCCCCAAGCAACCGCTCAACCCCAACCACGAGCTTTAGGAAAGATCTTTGCTGAGCATCTTGCCCAAGGCAGGAGTGGAAGCTGCACCAAGTGCTGCCCACACACCCCTGCGCCCCATCCCGCCAGGCCCAGGCCATCTCCCAGCTCCCCGAAGCCCCCGGGGCTGCTCTGGCCACCCCAGCCCTCCCCTCCACCCCACACTGCCACCCCAAGAACAGAGTCACGCCGAGCGCAGGAGGCACCTCGGGACAGGAACGTGTACATTCAAGTCGCATCTAATTCAGACCACAATTCATTGGGTTTTTTTGTTGTTCCCCCCCCCCCCCCCCCCAAGAGAATTTGCTACCTCTAGCCCTAGATCAAGCCAATAGCCAACACTGTTCCTTCCCCTGCTCTGCCCAGCTGGGCTGGTGCTCACCCAGCCAGCAGCTTCTCCCCAGTCTTCATTTAAGGTCTCAGCATTAACCAGCTCGTTCCCATCTCTCCAGATAAGAACCTACAGTCATTTTCACCACACGTGGATCTTTTCCCAGGCTAGCAATATGCACAGCCATTGCCTTGAAATAAAATTAAAAAAAAAAAAAAAATCCTTATTAAAACCAAGCTGTTCTAGAAAAACCACACCGAACTAGTGTCTCTGGATTTAGTTTATCAGCTAAACACAGGCACAACAAGTGTTAGAGAAAGTGGCACAGAAGCACAGGGCGATCGGTCGGGGTTGAGCGGAAGCACGGGGGAGTCTGGGGAGGTTTGTGCATGTTCAGACAGGCCTGTCCTGCAGCCAGGAAAGCCTCATCCAGGACTGCCCAGCTGTCAATACATCAGATAAATCAATGCAGGGGGAGGAGGAGGTGTTACTGCCCCTTTGCAGGGTGTTTGTTAGGGGTTTGCTCGCCTTTTTTTTTTTGCCTTTTTTTTTTTTTGTGATCTCAGAAGATAAAGTGCAACGTTGCCACTTGCCTTCCTCCTGCGGCGCCTGAACCAAGAACGCGGCCGCCTCCCCACGCCCGGGGCCTCTCACCCCTGGGCAGAGCAGCAAGAGGAACGCGAGGAACGCGACATTTCAGCTTCCACCTCCTCTTTGGTTCACCACGACCACCTCCGGCCTTCGCCGTCCCCCGCCTCGAGCGCCAGCACCAACATCCCCACTCCTCTGCCCCGGAGGTCGGCTCCAGCCCGCTCCTGCCTGTCCTCCCGCCGCTGCCTGCACAGCCCTGCCTGCCCCAGCCCGCAGCACATCTGATATTATTGCCTGGGGAAGCGCAGCCCCTGCCTTCTCCTGCCGAGGGGAACCTGCTCTCCTCTCCTCCAAACTTCCCCTCAATTCAAGTGTTGGAAAAAAACCAAACAAACCAAAGAAACCAAACAAACCAAAACAAAAAAAACAACCCAAGATTGACAAGATCAAGCTGGTGTTTAGAATTTAGCAGTAAGAGAAAGAAGGAAGCATCAGCGAAGGGGCAGTGATATATACCGGGGGGCAGCATGCGGGTGAACGGGGTGTCGGAGGCAGCACCATCCTGGGCCCGGCCGGAGGGTTTCGAGCATCACGCCCCAGCTCTGCTCTCCCGAAAAAGGAGGTTTCGGAGCCGTGGCCCAGCTCCAGCCTTTCTCTGGGCAGAGCTGGGCCAGCTGGCGGGTTAGTGCGGGCTAGTCGAGGTCCCAGGCCACACAGCACGACACGAGGGCAAGGAGCCACCGGCTCGGCCGTGCTCCCGGGTCTGGGATTAGAGGGATGTGGCACGGAGGGGAGGGGAGAGGTGGGGAGGGGGAGGAAGAAGAGGAGGAGAAGGAGGAGGAGGAGGAAGGGAAGCACTGGGAGTTTTCTGGGGTATATATAACCGCCCCTTTCAGGTGCAAATCTGCATTGCTTATTTAAATTTGTATTCAGAGGAAAAAGCACTTATGAAACTAGCAGACGACTTTGATGCAAACTAGTACATTTTAATGCCATTTTATTAGAAATCATGCAAACTTTTATATAAAAAATACAAGTGCAATAAGAATCTTTGTGTGTAAATACAGATTCCGGGTTATCGTGTCATTGTCGGCTTCCCAAAGAAATATTCCCACAAGCACGAGAAGCTGCAGGCTTCCCTCTGTCCCTCCTTGAAGAGCCCCCCCATAGCACACGCCTGGTTCAGTTCACTTTGATCCCAGTGTTTTGTTATTCCGCTTTTTTTTTTTCCTGTTTTTGCTTTAAATTAGTTTGACGACCCAAGAACACTTTTTTTTTTTTTAATTTATTTACATTTCATTTCTTTAGTGTCATTTGCAACATGAAACGAGGAGCTCACACCTCAACGAGTAGGTAAATCTCCTTCCTAGTCAGAGCTGCAACTCCCTGGCGATTCGGAACCTGCCCCCCCTGCCCCAGCCAAGGGCTCTGCCTCCCCCCAGCCCCTCCACAGCCCTCCTGCTGCCCCCACCAGCCCTGCTCAGCCTGACGCTACGGTCACCCATCCATCAGCCTCCGTTAAAACAACACGCACGCACAGCACAGACCTGCTTTTGCCTCAGAACTCACGGCCTGCGTTCACCTGCAACTCCACCGCCAAAGCAGCCTCCTGCCTTTCCTCCAGACCTCGGGCCCTGGCCGGAAAAATATAAAGCCCAGGGCTTTGGCTGTGCAAGTTAATAAATAAACCGTCTTTGCCTTGCTAATGTGCAGAAGGAATCCTCCAGGGCTGGCGGTTTGGCCCTGCAGGAGGTTTTACAACACGTCTGGTTGCAGTCAACACAGGCTTCATCTGACCTGTTACAGCAAATTTTCCTTTAACACATTCTTGTGCCTTTCATTTCAGACATGGCTTAATCCCGTGAATTTGCTCCATCATTTTAAAATATTTAAAAAGAAAACCCAAACAAAACAACAACAAAAAAAAAGTTACAATTGCTGGATATGTCAATAAGAAGCCAGCACTGCAGCAGCGGTTAATGTCTCTACTCTCCTACGGTTAGGAAAAGGAGGAAAGAGAAAAGGAAACTTAGCATGGGTTTGTAGCACGATAAATCATCAACACATCGTCACAAAGAATAAAAGGTTAAAGTCAACAGTTAAAACAGCCTAACGTGTGTGTATAATATATATCATCATCAAACAGGATCAGCAGAAACTGAAGCGGCGAGGAGGAAAAGGTGGGTTTTTAAAAAAAAAAAAAAAAAAAGGACAGAGAAAGATAGATCACAGCTTATCCCTATTAACTCTGGCCTGGCTTCAGCCACCAGCAGCGCGGGCGTGCTCCTGCCCAGCCCCCCAGGCTGGGCGTGCAGCTCCCCGCCCCGCGGCACTGACGCCCGCCCTGGTCTCCCCCGAAAGCAGAAGGGATGAGGCGCGGAGAGGGAAGGGAGCCCCTTCCAGCCAAGACGGGCCCACCGGAGCTCGGCGCGCTCGGGCAGGGCGCTTGGAGGAGCCGAAAGGGACGCTAAGCCCTGCCTAAACGCCGTCCCCGTCCCATCTAAAGCCAGACGCCGGGTTAAGAGAGCCAAGCTGCGTTACTCTGGGGAGCAGGCGGGAGAGGGGGCTTGGGGGGGCGTGGGGGGGTCACAAGCCTTGCTGGGGAAGCGCTGCAAGGGGAGCTGGCTGTTGCAGCGGTGACAAGGAGGCGGCTGAGCCCAGGCTCTCGCTGACGGATGTGCTACGCCAGGGGGAAGTGCTGCTGGAAAGGTTGGGGGGTTTGGAGACGACGATTTCCGCTCCGTGGTCTGTTCGAGCCTTGGCCTTCTCACGGAACGTCAGCTTGTGAGATTCAATCTGCAGCGACACAAGGGCAGGTGAGAAGGGGAAGGGCAGGAGGAGGAAAGAGGAGGAGAGAGGGGACAGGAGGGGAATGGAAGACGATACCATAATGTCATCATTAGATGCCTGGAAAATAAAAGGCAATTTTCTGAATTAAACAAAGGCAAGAAACACCCTACAGACATCGATATAAACAGTTTTCAGACTACAGCGGTGTGACCAGTGCCCAGGGGCGGCTGCTCTGCCCTGCTGCCGTGCTCTCCCCACCCCACCCGGCAGAGTGCGTAGAGAGAAGGCGCAGGCACTTACTTGTTTCTTGTATCTGAGTCTCGAAGCTCTGAATTTCCCTTTGGTCACCACCGCTCAGGGCAGTGGGCACTGCTGGCCCTACGCCATTCTCCCGCATCTCACTGCCTGCCTGGGCCGCTGTCACCTCTCCGTTCTGAGGGGCTGGCGGGAGCTGCCCTGGCTCCGCGCTCCCCTCAGCCTACAATGAGACAACGGGGTGGGGAGGACGACAGGGACGAGTCAATAGAAGATGGGGGTGAGGGGTTGGGGGTGAAGTGCGGGTTCCCGGAGCCCCCTCCGCCCTCCCCAGCTGCCGAGACACACACAGGGACGAGGGGGGTGTTTGGAAGCGGCAAGCAGCCCCTCCGCTCCCCGGGAAGCCGCCGTCCTGACCAGCTTTCCAGCTTCTCACGGTGCTGCTTCGGGCCCCGCACTGCTCCCTGCCAGCTCGTCCGAGCGCGGGGGCCATGTCCCTGACCGCGGGGGCCGGAGCTCAGCACCCAAACCAGGGCCTGCAGCACCCCGGTGAGGGAGGACAGCCGAGGCAAAGGCAGCCCAAGGCACGCTGACGGGACTAAAGCAGAGCGCTGCGGGGTCACAAGCAAGCACGGGGTTTGGGTACGTCGCAGAGAAGCAGCCTCTGTTATCTGGGGACACGTTTCTATACCAGAGCCACACGATCACAGCGGATCCCAAAAGGGGAAGGCCACGTTTGCACAAAGCACCTCATCTTCTTCACTTGGTGCTGGACTGCGAACTGGGAGCGTGGTCTTTAGAGAAGACCCCATCCTGGTCTCTCCTACCTCAGCCTGGTGATCCTACCTGGAGTCACCAACCTCTACGAGCCTGGGAGAAGAGCCAAGTCTTCCTGCTGTTAGAGGAGAGACTAATACGCTGGTGGGAGCCTGCTGAGAGTAACGCAGGGCGGCTTGGAAAGACATTTGGACACCACCAACGCTGCAGGGCCTGCTGCAGGCACACTGAGCCCCCGTTTGCCAGGCTGAAGTTTACATAAAGGTCTGGAGATCGGCCTGATGTGTCCCCAGCAAATATTCTGGCAGTCGCCCCTTGCCTTGTTTTAATGGGGATGATGAAGCACAAACTAAATACACTTGTGAATTCTGCTGCATGATCTGCTCTTTAGCACAGGGATTATTTCTTTCAGATTCACACGGCATTTAACACAAAAGCTCAAGCTGGCTGAACTCTAAAACCTTCCACAGCACAAAAGTGTTCAAACAAAACAACGCTGGGACAACCGAGGGACCTCGGTGTTAAGGTTTCTTCTCCTCCCTCTGTCTGTCCTGCTGGGGGCAAAGACTAAGTCAGATTTTAGCAGTTCTGATGCCAGAGCACAGGAGTGTTTTCTCTGCTTCCAGAGCTACCAGCCAATTCAGAATTTCACATAAAAGCCCCAGCATTAGTGACTACCTAAACATAACCCCCAGCACTGCTCTCTCTCATCCATATGTGGCTCGATGGGTCAAGCCCACACATCCATCACGAGGGGGTAATTTCCCTCCCCTAAGTGTGGATGTAGCGAGACCTGCATCGAGGCTGGGCCATTTTCTGTTCTCCCGGGGAGAAGGGCTCAATCACAGCAGTGAGAGCGCAACAATCTTTTCTTATCGTCACGCAAAGGGCCTCTGGGCTGGGCTGCAGTACAGGTTACGGGCTGAAAAGTGCTCCTGAGGGCCGCAAGGTGCCATCTCCCTGCACACACAGAGCTTTGATCTCACCAACTCTACCGGGGATGGATAAAACAAACAAAAAAAAATAACGCCCAGCAGGAAGCCATTCAGGCAGGCGGTTCACAGTGCTCTCCTCTTCAACTCATACTTACTCCTGGGGTTCACAACTGAGGCCACAGAAATACGCAGACAGCTACAAAAGGCTGGGGGTGAAGAAGCTGTGCTACATCAACAGCAGGACAAGGAGAACCACCAAATCGAAACCTTACCCCAATGTGCCAGAGCTTGCTGCACCCACCTTCACGGTTCCTCCTGCTGGCAAGTGTCCCACGTTGTCCAGAGAACCCACTTTGGCTTGGGCCTTCTCCTTGAAGTTCAGCTTCTGGTTCTCGATTTTGACATCTCCTCCCCCTAGAACAAGATCATGTAGGAGTGAGTTTAGACTGGACATGAGGAAGTATTTCTTTGCAGAAGGGGTTGTTGGGCGTTGGAATGGGCTGCCCAGGGCAGGGGGGGAGTCCCCATCCCTGGAGGGGTTGAAGAGTCGGGTTGACCCAGCGCTGAGGGATCTGGTGGAGTTGGGAACGGTCAGGGTGAGGTTCATGGTTGGACTGGAGGAGCTTCAAGGGCTTTTCCAACCCAGAGGATTCTGTGATTCTATTAATGCTTCCAGAACAGTCCCACCTGAGACGTGTCCCCTTCCCAGCCCCCACCGAAGAACCACTGGGGACCCCCAAGGTACTTTGCAGGAGGGACAGGACCAAATCACACATTGGGTGTCTCAGTCTCTCTCCAGTTAAGGTTCAGTTGACAAACTGGCAAGATCAAAGTTGGTGATTTCCACCAGTGCAGGCCAAACAACACTGCAAGAACACGGACAGACAGGCTGGAAGATCTCCTCACGCCACCTGTCTCACTAGATCTCCTCGTGAATCTGTCCCTCCCCCCCGAGCCGAGGCGTGAAACGCCGCTTCCACCCGATCCCACTGGTGTATTTCCAGTGGCTGATACCAGCTGCCCACTCCCATCTGTGTCCCTTGCCAAGGCCTCTGCCAGCTCAGCCCATCTGCCTAGTTTGTGCCAGCACATGTTCTGCTTATCTGTTCCCACTCCTACTCCATCCCTGACAGTTGTTACAGCTCCCTCCCTGACACACAGACCCACATGCCGCAGGCGTGCAGGCAGGGAGAAGCCAAGCACGGGGACTGGATGGACACCAGGTTCAGGAGAACCTGAAGAACAGAATCACAGAATCATCTCGGTTGGAAAAGCCCTTGAGGCTCCTCCAGCCCAACCATGAACCTCACCCTGACCATTCCCAACTCCACCAGATCCCTCAGCGCTGGGTCAACCCAAACAATTGCACATTCCCAGCAAGATCTTCCTAGATTTAGAATGCTGCAGTTTCCATTAATATATAAGATTATACGTGCAGTCCATATGCCAGGAGGTTTCTCGAAAAAACTATTTAAGTATTGCTAAGCACAACTTTGCTTCCCAGTGACATCATTAAACACTCAGTCCTTGGCACTTGGGAAGCCCGGCATGGCCCATGATGGAAGCCAACTGATTTGGTCTAACAGAATCAGTTAAAACATCTGACAACAGATGGATGGATTATTCTGCTTTAATCTGCCCTGGACAGGAGCAGTTATTGTCACGCACAGCTTGTCATTACAGAGCACTGAATAAACAGAGGTCATGTTTGTGGCACCACGTTCTCAAAGCAGGAGCGCGTTTGGAGGCATCGAACCGTGGTGCTCGGTGTGTAATGTTGAACTGCTTTCAACCTAACAGGCTGGCAGGAAGGTGCAGGAAACTCCCACGAGCAGACAAAGACAAGCTTGTAGGATTTCTTTTCAACTTTGGTCAGTGAACTTTGTCCCTGGTGCAGGGATGTTTGACTGCCAGGAGTCTTCCCGTGCAGTTAACTGTCCTCAGGTAGAGACAAACCAGCAAAAGTCAGTGAACTGACTATACTTTAGGATGCTACAGTTCAAACCACCTGCCTACAGTCACAGTACCTTGAACTTGAGCCTTGCCTACGCTCCAGCTGAGCCATGGTCACTGCTTGGTTAGGAAACCTGAGTTTCGCAGGAATTCACGCAGAGTAATTGCTGTGTTCTCAGCGGGAAGCAAGTAATTCCTGCACACTCATCCCATAATATGGCATTAAAGCGCTAAAAGTGTTTTATATAAGACAGGAGCTGCCACTGAACTGAAGGCTAAAAATACCCTTGTATCTGCTTTGAAGAACTGGAGGGAAGTTACTATCTCCTTCCAGAGTACACACATGTTCAAAGAGCCCCAGTGCCCACTGGAAACATGGATGAAGCTGCCAGACTCCTGGAATGGTCATGGCAAGTATCCACTCTTTTTTTTTTTCTTTAAATGGGGAGTTAAAAGAGAACTCTGTCAAAGCAGTAGATTATCTTCACAGGCAAGATGAAATCCAACATCTCCACTCATGAAACCACAGGAATTGCTGAAGAAGCTAGGCAGTACTTCTAGAAATACTCCCTGAACACAACAAACCCCTGAAACGATTTCAGTCACAATCCAGGACTATATTTAAGTGACATGTGATATCTACAGACAAATCATGAGGAAGTGGTAAAATTTCTACCTGGCTTATGCTTGATATTTGCTTTAGAGCCACACTTCGAGGACACTTTGGAGAGGTCAACTTTCTTGTTCTGGATCTGCACCTAAAGAGACAAAACCAAACAACTCAATGCAGAGAAACATTTCCTGTGAATCTGGAGGCCAATGGGCCATCTCAAACGTCAGGCCACACTTAATAAACCTACAGCCCTTTTCCACTGTATTATATTTTCATATTGATTTCCCAGTCACTGTGTGCCAAATGCTTTAGTGTTATTTAAAGGTTTGCACCAGCCAGAAGTGGTTAATGTGAGCAGCAGAAATTGAGACCAGATAAAACTTACAGATGGACAGTAACCAGAAACGGGAGTCTTGAGTTCACGGCACATCCACAGAATACAAAAGCAGCACTTGGGAGAGGGACCACAGAAAGGGGATTCCCTTGCCACGTTCCCCAGACTGTCTCTGCCCAACGCTGGCTCTGCCTCTGAAGACACAGGCCGCTCCAGACAGTCACCAGGACAGATGTCACCTCACGGCTCTACTCAGCCACTCTCTCGCTGTGGGGCCACAGACATGCCACCAGCTCCAACTTTTTCTACCATCAACGTGCAGACTGCCCCGTGCCTAACTGTCAGGCTTTGTTTGCAGTCTCCTCACAACGGTCCTTCCTCCCTGCTGAGGACAGGACACCAGGGAGGATCATCGTGCCCAGATGAACTGTTTGAAGAAGCTGTCCTTCTCAAAGACAAAACACGGGGAGTGGGGAAGCTACTCCCCACTATTATTTCCTTTAACCTCATTCTACCAGTGACTTGACACTGGCATACAAAATCATCACTGAAAAAACATTCAGTGATGCAGTCACGAAATCATGAGGTATTCATGATTCAGGAAATGACCTTCTTCCAAGTCAATAAGCCAAATGTTGTAGCATGATGTTTGTGGACATCAGTCTGAATTTGGGAAGTGTCTTCTCCAGGGTAGGGCAAAGGTGGAGTCAAAACGTCACAGGTTTTATGTCTTTTTGCTCAAAAAAGTTTTCATCTCCGAGACCTGGACCAAGTGCATTGTACAAAGCCCCATTTCTGACATCTTTAAAATTCCTCCTGCAGCTCCAGATGGATGAAAAATTCCTCTATTCCAGAATGAACTTCTCGTCTAACTACTTGGAGATTTTTCATTTCATACAAACATAGGATAATTTATACCGGAAGGAACTTCTGGTCATCTGGTCTAACTCCCTACTAAGCTGACATTATCACTTTCCATGGGAAAAATCTGGGGTTTTTTGGTAGTAATGTTAAGAGGATCACCTCTCCCAATTGTGTCAGCAACCACCAGCTGACACGTACATGCACAGAAAGTTCTGCTATAGATCATCTAGCAGAGAAAATTAAAATCTTTCTTTTTGAACATGACAAGAATTCATTCACTTACCCGCTACTCTAGAAGCTTATTGAGAATGATCATGATAATTTGCAATGCATCTTTCTCAGGAAGCATGAATCCTCCTACTACTTGTGAAGGGGGATGAGTCAAAGCCCTGATGCCTTGTTTGCTCAGAATGAGAAGAACAGCAGAGTTCAGCCTCCTGCTGCGCTGATCCATGTTCACATACCCTGACTCAGTGACACCAGACACTCCAAAAAGGTGAGATCACAGCTACTGAATTTGATTTTCTTGGGGGTTGCTAGTAAAGTTACTACAGCTTTTATAATGGGTACTTGATTGCTTGGAACTGGAATAAAACTAAAGTTATGTCACAGAATGCATTTTAAAATAATAATGTTTGCTATCAGCTAGGCTAGACGTACCCAGTTATGACTCCTCATGATTTCACCTGGGGATCCAAACAGTTATACCTAGATGGAAGTGTATTTCTTGTAAGATATCTAACATTAGCTGGTTTGAGTTTGCAATGGGAGACACGTTTAAAGGCTTGCATTCATAGAGCCAAATACTCAGCCTCTGGTGCCAGAAGTTAACTTTAGATCTGAAAGCTTGATACAGAGGGTCAGATGGAAAATGTGATCCTCATTTCTTCTTAAGATTTTCTATCTCTGACCATTTCCCAATCCATCCAAACAGGTCAAGCCAAAGGGTAGAGAAACACATGTACATTCCAAATCACCTTGTTAAATCTTCAAAAGCATGTACATTACCTGCACTTTGTAAAATCTACCTCTTTACTCTTGCTTTCTTTAAAGAGAGAGGGGGGAAATACTAAAGCACAACAAAAGCTTTTACTCAGGAAAGCTAACTATGTTCGTGTCAAGATATTTCTGGCAAATATAACGTGAGTAGGAACAATATCTACTGCTTTTGAACACGTCTTCTTGGGTATCTTGGAGGGGAGAAGAAATTATCTCCGTGTATGGAAGGCAAAACGGGTACCCAAACAGAGTGCACCAGCTAGGAGCCCCTTCACTTAGGTAGGATGTCCATCACTTCTACCAGAGCAACCCTAAAGCTGAATCATAATTTGCTATTAACCACAGCTCTTGTTCACAGGATTCCTAAAAGCTTTCACTGAAGCCACAGATTAGAACAACAGACTTCCCACACATCCCCATCAGCAGTGCGGTTCAGGAATTAAACATCGGGAAGTCTTCTGACAGAAGTGACCAGCGTTGCTATTTGAACAAGAAAACATCTTGGAAGAAGACACTAATATTACAGTGCCCCAAAGGGAGCGAGCAGATATAAAAATGAAGAAAAGGAAACACTTTTATAGTAAGCCAGACTGGCCACTGTGTCTCGTTTTGGTACTGCCTGTGCTGGGTCTGGGGGCGTTGGATGGCTGGAAACAACCGCCTGAAGCTGCTTCGGGGGCATTTGGAACCTGGAAATAAGCAGCACTTTATTCTCAAAGCAAAAAGTATAAGTAGTTGAGCAAGGAGGAAAACTGCAGTGGTAAAAGGAGAGTTTGGAAGAGGAGGAAAAAGAAAGCAGGCACACACTTGTCCCCTAGAGTTGGGAATGTCCCCGGGACAAGACAGTAAAGAGGAAAGGACAGGTTTGGTGATTCATTAGAAGGAAGAATAGTTGACTAATGTAGTTCATCCGGCACGAAAAATATCCCCCACACTTAAATGACATTTCTGTTAGCCTCTAAAAAAAAGTAGGCATGAGATTTGCCCACTAAAAGGCTACCCAAGGTAAGAGCGGCAAAATTCAAGTGGCTTGGAAACACGGCTCCGTTGAGTGCGGGAACAGTCAAGTTACAACAGCTGCTCTTTCACAGCACAGCCACAGGGACTTCTGCCACACAACACTGATGATGTATAAACAGTCTGTGCCAAACTTGGGTGACAAACCCAGATGAAATATGCAGTAGGAACAGAAATGTGCACAACTAAAAAAATATTACGAGGGCACCTAATCGACATGATGGTCTCAACATCAGTTTTTCGTTCTATGGCGCAGAGGATTCTCCTGCCTGAGCATTTCTACAGGAAGCTCCATACACACACGTGTGTGCTTCTATAAACACGGGGTAAGTCACAGAAATATCGAGTAAGAATGGCAAATCCCACCGCTGGTGGGAATCTGCAAACTGGAAGGCAAAGAGGGCAGCAGAGATACGCGTCCAGCAACTCTCAACGGGAAGCCGAGCTTAGTTAAGCGAACGCTGCACGTGTGACTTCAACACCCGTCTCTGACCATCCTGGCAACAAACCTGTAGGGAACAGGCTTGTTAAGAACTCAGATTTCGTTGCCTCTTGCAAAGATTTAAGGAAGAATTGGTCACATAGAGCAAAGGTTCAGCCAGTTAGACAAATGCACATGTATTTCCCAGGAAAAGCAGCCACGGCAGTTTGCACCACAGTCAGGTCCTGTGTAGCACCTGTATCCCCTGAACCAGACAAGAGACAGAACACACTGACTGTACAGCAACAGTCTGGCCCCAGAAACTGAGTATTTGCAGGGAGTTTCATTGATGCTGGCTCTCAGGCTCTGGGTACAGAGGGCCCGGCACAAGATGTGACAGCTGGACATCGCTCCTCAGGAACCTGGCACAGCTAAACACCAATGGAAAAAACCTGCTTGGGCTTAAGTACTTCAGTGACTTTTTGAAACCATCCCATCTCTGTATTTCTGCAAACTATCCCTAGGACAAACAGCCTAGCATAGATTTGTTAAGGTAGCACGGATCTGCCCACAAGGAAACAAGCCTGCCAAACTATAGTCATGTTTTCAAAAGCTTTAGTAGCTAGTTAACTTTTTCTGCCAGACATTCAGGTTATAATACTCCAAACCAGGCACACAGACATTACAAGATTAGTCTTCTATTTTAATAAGCTCAACTCTGCTGCCAGAGATACCGGTAGCCTTTAAATTTAGAAATTAATTGCAGCTCAAGGATTAAATCCCAGAGTCTTTTCCTCCTCCTTTTTTGAAGTCTTGTGAAACAAGAAGTGAAATTAATCTGACTCAGGCGTGCTCTATTAGCCAGTGAAGAGTACTGGGCACTTCTAGGCCACAATTCATTTCATCTGAAAAATCAGACATCTAAAACAGGTCAGAGGATGGATGAGGTTCCTCCATTGACTGCGGAGGGAATGCACAGTGAGCTAACTCCTGGGGTCAACCATGTGCACGTCCTACCTTTGGTCATGAACACCACGGAAACCATGTGAGAAACAGGTCAGGTGTATTTATAGTACTATGAAACAAAACACACGCATTCAACTTAGCATCCCATGGGGGAGAAAAAAAAAATAATTCTCCAGCCTACATTATTTTCAGAAGCCCTGAAACTCTGCCACACCCTTCTGCCTGAAACAGAGCATTCTGAAGACTGACATATAAAAACATAGTACAAGAGAAGGAGTTAGTAGCAAGACAGCTTGCCCAGAGCCCATACTTACATTCCCACCTCCAGGGACATGCTTAATATTGTCCTTGGAACCACACTTGGACTGAACATGGCTGTAGTTCGCTTTTTTGGAGACTATCTGGACCTGGAATGTTACAGAATGGAAAACAACACAAGGGAAGAGGACTGGTTAGAGTTGTCATACGGCAGGCTGGAGTGGATGCTCTAACATGGTGGATAAACAAGGAGTTGTGTTAAACTCAATCCAACTTTAGTATTAGGTGTGAAAGCAACTGAGGAGGAGAGTGAGAAGAAAGTGAACAAAACGAGAGGCTGCACAGACAGTGTTAGTGCGAGAGCGTAAGCGCTACGTGAAGACCACTTCTCCATCTACTCTACGGGTTAGCATCACCGGGAGGGCCCCTGCCTGCCAGAGGGGCTCGGGTTGTCCGTGTTCCCGCACAGCTTCCCCAGAGCAGGGGGAGACAGCTTGGCTGCCTCCTGCCTCCACAGACCAGAGCCACGGGGCCAGCGCTCCCAGCAATGCCACCGACTGCCCAGCGTCTGCACTTTATTTCCATTTGCCTGGACTGGCTCCAGTCCTGGGTCATTCAAAACCTCTGGGCAAGAAAGCCCAGTCTGAGAAACAATTCTTCTGATGAAGGTTGTCAAACCTTCAGTTCAATTTTATCAGATGAGTCTTATGTTAATTGTTTCTCATTTAAACTAAAATGACTTGGACTTTTTCAAAATACAAAAGGAATATGCTAAGGGAGCTTTTACTCACAGAGGTAGTAACCGAGTTAGAGTAACGGGCCCGTGTTTACAAAGGTTAGTCACGACACGTGTTTAGTCTGGGAGTTATTTAACACAGCACAAAACGTGGCAGAAGCTGTACGCTGCTTTCTAGAAAGAGGTGATAAATCTGAAGCACAAAAGGAATCACCAGGACATTCTCACTTTAGCAGGTTTCCAAAAACTCCTTAGCCAGTTCAGAAAGACTGGATTCAGTGCAACAGCAGCTCTGAAAACGTACTCGTGCCATGGAAGTGTGTAGTGGTTACTGACTTCCCATCCGTTCATTAACAGGCTCTGCCTGATAATATCTGAATTAAACCAGCGCTGCAGGCACTCCCGCCTCGCTCCCCATCCCCTCGTGCTGAAATACCATGTCACAACAGCTTCAGAGTAACCCGTCACATGGTGACCACCTAATGCATGGAGTTAGAAAGTTTTGATCCAACTGGGTCGGGAATATTGCAGGAAAGATATTAAGTCCTTACTATTCTGCAATCTTAAAACAAGCAGCACTGAACTAAACCTCTCTTCCTAGTTACAAACTAGTGCTGTGTATGAAGAACTGGTGTTAAGGGAAACCTCCGACTCAAAGTTAAGCCTATCTACCTAAAAATGAAAACGGAGGACTCTGCTCTGACATTTACACTTGCAGAAGGCATGGAAAAGATACCTACGACAGCAATCCCTGAACGTGTTTAACTGGGAACATCTCGAGGTTTACAAGAAAGAATTGGAAGAGTGTCTGTGCAAGGAATAGTGACACTGACAGAAGAAAGCAGAAGAGTTGAAGAGAAGGGAAAGTGATTCAAAATGGAAATGTTTTCCTTCATCTCCCACAGAGAAAAGTCTGAAATAAACTCACTTTCCCATTGGGCTGTTTTGGGGCACCCTCTTTTGATACGGTTGTTTTAGTAGTAGCCATTTTAGAGACTGCATTGGGTTCAGACTTTCGTGCAGCAGCGGCTGATTCTGGCTTTTTCTCTATTTTCCCCTAGATGGAGACAAATGGATGATTTCAACCAGCAAAAGCAAAAGTGTGGGCAGGAGAGTACGTGAACACAAGCTACCCAGATAAACTTAGTAGAGCCGACAACCCAGGAGAACTTCTTACATGCTGTAATCCTCAGGCAAAATATAATCCCGTGCCCGGCAATGATAAAACTAAGGGGGTGGAGGGGAAGCCACATCATTCAGATACAGGATGAAACAGGCACCCTAGGGTCATAAAGCAATAATTAAGTTCTCCATTTCTCGAAAAACTCATAGGTGCCCTTCACTGGTGTCTCATCATTTCCCCAATGCCACACTGGCAGGTCTCCAAGTGACCCCAGTACATTATATTCCACCGAGAAATTAAACCCACTCTCTTTGTAACCCAACAGCAGCACAGGACCACCTCCTTCACATTATAGAGATCTTAGAGGCAAACACATCCACCGGCTGATTTTCTGTGCATTCAAGCTCCAAGAGCTCTGCGGGATACAGATACGCTGTGCTCCCACCTCTGCCTTCCCACCCACACACTGCTTTGACTCAGGCTTTGAGATCAGCAGCTGATTTAGTTTTTAACGAATCAAATGCAGGTGGACCTAGCTAATCCAGCTCAGTAGAAAATTGAATGAAAATTTACAGGTTTTAGAAAAATTCAGCAACTACATGAGAAAATCCATTCTTCTGCTAATCCAGGTGAGTGCAGCAGAACCTGCATTTTTGGGGGGGGCTCAGCATAAATCCTGTATTTCACTGATCTACCAGCAACAGAACAGCAAACAAAAAAACCCCAGCGTTCCTATGGCATTCTCAAATTCTAAAAACATCTCAGCATAAATAAGACCACAAAAAGAACAAATTACTTAAAAGTACAATTGTTCGGATTTAACAATTCTATGAAAATATTTAGAAAATAAAGGACAGTACAATTAAGTGTAAAAATAAACTCCCTTCAACTGACACAGTAACCCTGTAAGCTAAAAAGCTCTGCAATCCTCAGAACCCTAGCACAGTTCAGAGTAACAATCTTACGTGTTCTTTCCGACCAGATGGCAGGTTTTCTCAACTACTATTTGATTTCAAGCTACAATATATGGTATATGAAAGGGTCACCCTCCTGCTTGCTTCAGAGTTTTTCAGCACTTGGTTTGTCATTTCCAGAAACTCTGTTTTGGGGAGTGGAAGTTTCTGTCCTCTAGACCTCCAAGCTCTGAGGACTGTACTATGATACCGTGTACAACTGAGATACTCTTAACTCTGAAGAATAAATCCATATTATATCAATGCTGTCTGTGACATACAACACCAAAGCCCAAGAACGCCCTTGACTTTAATGTGCCTGAGAGGAGATTAAGGCTCCCAGCATGAAAGGTGCTCTCCCGGCATCAGACTAAAGTTATATGCCGAGTTACTCACTACCGCAGACCTGCAGCAAAGATAAGTGGGCAAATCCGTTCCACTTTGTGGAAATTAAAGCCCTCTGACTACGGGTAAGCTGCTAACACATTTGGTCAGGCAAAGATGGGTGTATCTGTTATACAATACCCAATAAAGGTTTTATGATTACGCATATCCACAAAATTATTTAAACCCTCAAAGAGGCTACAGGTATATCCCTAAACCTTTTGTTATTTACATGGTAGATATTCACAGTGAAAGTGTAATTTAAGGCTATTACTGCCTGAGAGCCTCAGGTTATATCTATGCACACGCTTCTCCCTACTGCTCATTCAACACCACCCTGTTCTTTTCCTGTGGCCACCACAGGTACCCAGCGAGCAGTGTACGCAGACCCATTTCGTTTTAGCTTTAGGTCTGACAAGTTGAACAGAGTCCCCGTTCCCAGACCTGGGAAAGGTGCTGTGGAACTTGCTCCTGAATCCAGATTTCCTGCATCATAGTGCATTATTCCACCTTCTGTACCATTCAGCAGACTCAATTCCTCTATTCAAAGGCAAAGTTTTGCAATACAGACAAGGTTTTGCCCTTTCAATACCAACTAGTTTCTATGTCAGAACCAGTTTTGAATTCCTGTACGTAACACCGTGAAGGGTCTTACGGGGGATTCCTTCTGTACACTACTATCGCTGCCTTGTTAATGCCTTGTGCATAAACCAAGAACCCAAAGAGGAGCTCTGCAGAGCATAAATGAGAAGAGCAGTGAGGACACAGCCACCAAAATTAGCAAAGAGCACCCCTAATGCTTAAGAGTTACTGTTCCAAAGCGCATATTGTTATCAAGTTTGAAGAAACTTACCTTTCCTCCACCAGGCTGATGTTTAATATTATCTGTTGATCCGATTTTGGAACGTACATTTTTCAGATCTGGAGCAGAAACGCTGCTGGTTGGGCGAGATGGCTTGGAAACGGTGCTGGGTTTAGTCGGAGCCTTAGCAGTTGTTTTTTTAGCATCTGCTGTTGCGGTTGAGGTTGTGGTGGGTTTGGTTGCAGCAGGCTTGGTTTTGGGACGACTGGTGGCTACTCCAGGTACAGTAGGTGCGCTGGAGGCGGTGGTAGAAGGAGTGGTGGCACTACTTTTTACTGCATTCCCAGTAGCACTCTTAGGGCGGCTCAAGTCTGCTACAATGGTCACAGCAATAGTTGGAGGGAATGGGGGAAAAAGATGGGTCAGAGGCCATTTATACAAACTTTCTCCAAGTCCTAAAGCTGTACAGTGACCTGCCTAATAAACACAGCCCCAAAACAAGGAGGATTTGGTTTAGATGGAAACGGAACAAAGTTACCTGATGGTGACTTTGCAGAGGTCTTCTTGGCATCTGCAGGCTTTGCATCAGTCTTGATAGCTGCCCAACACAAAACAGACTGATCAGTATTTCAGAGCAGGAGCCAGTTTGCACAGATGAGAAGGTTGGGATCCCGGCACAGCCTCCCTGGAGGGCAGGGGCTCTCCGCAGCTCCTCGCATACTGATGGTCCTCTCCACCCACAGTTCCCATTTCTAACATGCTGCTTGAAAGAAAGCGTCTCAAGAATTAACTGCTCTGTTCGAACACCTGGCTGAGGTGGTCCTCACTGTAACAGAACTCATTCATGGTTTCCAGCAAGAGGATCAAGTCACCGTTCAATGATGCAACACACCTGGGCTATGGTTTGCATTTTGTTTTTTCTTAAAATAACTTTCTGTATCTGACACCACTCACTGACATTATTTTAATCCTGCTCCAATTTAATTTCTAAAAAAACCCAAAACAAAACAACAAACCCCACCCCAACAAAAAAAACCCCACAACCCAAAGCTCTTTTCTTTACTAAATATCAAAAGCAAAACCACATTTGCCCATCTATAACCTCAGCATTATTGCTAGATCAGTTCTAACCAATGACAATTTTCTTGCACAGAAGTTATTGCGCAAATTTTGGTCCCTACTGTAATTGTATAAAACCAAAAATCAATCACTAAACTGAACGACGCCTTTGGGCAAACACCAGCAATCATGACCTGATTACATGCCACAGATCACATCCCACATAGACAGAGGACAGTCTAAACCAGGATCGCATCTGTATTTCTCAAAGCAGAACAAAACATACACAAAGTTGATCAAGGAAAAATCAGACTGAAAAATATAAACAGAACCTTATTTTAAAGAGCTCTTTGATAATGAAATTCTAGCTTTTTTCACTACCAATGATGGACATTTTTGGCTAAACGCTGCTTCATTTCAGTAGCCAAAGGAAGGCAACATTAAAAACAAACAATAAATGGAAAAAAATCTAAGTTAGAAATTATGAAAACTCCCACCTTCTGATATTTAATTTCCATTAACAGTCCTAGATTTTTAGATAAACTCAAGTAGCTGGCAGGGTACTTTATGGAATACCGATATAGAAAAAAGCAAGCAAAAGAGGCAGATAACTCTAGGCCAAGTTAGTCTGGATCACTCCATCCTGACTTTGCTAAAAGCATTCAATTAAACACCACAGATACAGGCTAATGAGATGGAACACATTTGGATAATTCAATAAGGCCTAAAGGATAGATATATAATGAATACCTTCAAAAAAGGTCCTGCCAAACCAACCTAATCTCATTCCTTGAGACCACATCTTTAATTGGGAAAACCGTATGGACAGAACAGACTTAATTTTATAAAAAGGCCAGAGGACTAATGTGTTACTTTAACATATAGAGATGTTATTTCTACTTGTGTCAGTGGGGAGCCAAATGCTGCAACTCCTTTGTCTATGCTACTAGCATGCAATGTTGAAAACCTGGAGAATGATAAAGCTACTGGGAAAATGGTCTATAATGACAGGCAAAGACTTTGACCTTCTTCTGATCTCAAAGACAGAGAGGTCGTCTTGTACAAACATAAAAGTCATTTTTAGAGGGAAAGGGGAAAACTGGAAAAAAAAAAAAAAAAAAAAAAATCAAGCACCACATAGCTGATGGCTCTCATTCCGTTGAAAGTGACTGACAAATATTTAATACCTGAAAAAGTAAAACCATATTAATTTCCAAACAAGCCACTATACACAGATTTTAAAACAGTGCTAATGACTAAACATCTGAGCAAACCACAAGGAAGTGAGAGTCTGGCTTTTGAACCTGAAGAGCGAGAGCAGACGTCCTTCTGAAATACCACCTTTAGCCAGAAACTTATTATCCATCCCAGTGCTACGTAATGAGAAACTAAATTGTGATCAGAAGGGACGCAGATCTCCGTCACCCACACCTGTGGATCTAGCTGAAGTGCACATGCTCTACCCAAAATGTTAGTGTCTGGCTCGCTGCAATTCCCCCTTCAGGCCCCACAACGCTGTTCATCCTCTGTCACATTCCTGCTTTCTCCTCTTCCAAAACAGGACTCCCTTCTTCCACCACCCGCAACTCCTCTGCGTATTTGCAGATCCAGACCAAACAGCTTTCCCTCCTAATGGAGCTTCTCCAGCTGACCTCATCTCTCCCTCGCCCACCCAGTTCTCACTGTGCTTTGGCAATGTCCCACCACCCTCACTGGTGCAGAAGCCTCTGTACATCTCGCCACTTGGAACAACCTTCCCGCATCTCTGCATCGTTGACTCCATCTCTTTTCAAATGTCATCAGAAAACACTTCTTTCTTTGTGTCTCAATTTTGGAAGGAGAAATTAACTGAACTCATTAAAATGTATTGAGCATTCTGGGCTGCAGTTTGCATAAAAGACCATATAAATTGAATTCTACACGGATGTCCACAGGATCAGTTAAGATACGTGGCTCTTGGAAAATGCATCGCTTCCTCTACACTTGATTAATTCTATTTTCCCCTAGAGCATAAAGTATGGAATGTACATCTAGCCTAATATATTTCAACATAGTTAAAACATTACTATACTTTTGGGGAAGACAGGTTACAAATTCATGCTTTGGGACTCATAGAACAAAGCAACCAATATGCATTATTAGTTTTATATGTTTATTGGAAAATTCTGCCAGTGATGTCTAGTCATTTGAAAAGACTTGAGAACATTTAACTATATTTTTATCTGATGTTAAATCTCTCAAGCTCCATTACAATGAGCGAGAACAGTGTGTGCAAGATGCTAATATGCTGCTCAAGTTTCATGCGGACTGTGTTAAACTCATGGGAAGTTCCCTCTTTGGCAACAGCAGGAGTGGGACCAGTTTTCTGATGAAGCTGATGTGATTTCAGCTCCAAATTCTTCCTGCACTAGTAAAAAACCTCCACTTCTGTTCAACCTTTTTTGTTTTTCAGATGCACTAGTCCGAGTGCTTCAAGTCCTCTTCTGAAGATTTGCTTTTCCCAAGTTTTAAATTTTAGTGTTTATTCTAACTGTTACTACAGCACAATACAGAGGTCATAGCATCTTTTTTCTTAAATCAAACATGTTCGGTAATTGCATTAACCCTGAATCACACAGAGTTGATCCAAGTTGTCCTTGAAGGTTATTTAGATTTGTTTTAGGAGGAGGGAGCCCTGGAGAGGAAAAAAAAAGTCTCTGTGCCTCAGCATGGGATCTTGTGCTGTGTTCTTTTGAAAGGGTTAATATTTCAGCTACCACTAAGCTTCAAGTCAACTCCTGACTGACAGGTAGGCCAGATTCCACCTCTCAGAAGCACAGGTTAACAGCAGCTGAGGCTTCTCATAAATGGCTACATTTCAAGGTTTTGGTTTTTTCCCTTCTTTTGAACCTGCAGATCGCAAGCTTGTTTACTTTAATAAACTGATGGGGCCACAGGATGACCTAAACACAGGAAAAAGCGGTCAGCGTACTGGAATACGTGAGAAAGACATCCTAGTGTGAACCGACGGCGCTACTCAACCAGAGACCTGCAGCTGGTCAGAAAAAGAGATCTCCTGAAGAAAACCAAGAAAATACTTACACGTTGGCCTCTTCGGTGGAGAAGTAGCAGTATTCTTTGCACCAGCAGCTGCAGTGACTGGCGATGCCGCTGTTGTCCTCGGAGTAGCGGGGGTGCTCCTGGCAGTAGTTCTAGGAGTGGCAGATGATGGAGGCTTTGAAAGTGAGGTCCGCTTCTCTGTGGTCTTTGCATCTGCAACCTGAAAACGAACAGGCTACATTAAAGCCAGTATTTCACTGACAGGCTCTTCAAAGTGTTTGCTGACAAAAAGCCTGAAATAAACTGAAATTGTTTAAATTCTTAAACACGTAAGCTAGGCACCGCAGAAACACTATAATGCAGAAGATTAACAATATAATTAAGGCATGCAGAAGCGACCGACCATATTCAGTGCAGGACACAGAGCACAGACCCTGCTCAATATTAGAATTCATGCAGATCTGTTTCAGCGTTAATGCGTGGAGGCCATTTACAGATGTGAACGAGGCTTTGATTTCTGAACAAAATGGAAGACATCAGTCCACTAGCAACACTTCTGGGAGAGATTTCTTTCCTTCGTGAGCAGAAATGCTTCCTAAGCTAAGAAGGTATTTATTAAAACACTGTGGACATAAGAATTAAAGAGTCCGTGGTTCATTCCTCACTTGGGAAACTTTCACGTCTGTCCTTGGTAAGTCACTTGTTTGTAAAGTGACTGATCTCTTAAGTATTACAATACTGAGTTAATGTATGGAAACGATTGAGAAGAGATTTTGATTTCATCAAAAAGGGATATAGAATCATGCAAAAACTTAAACAAAACTGAAGACACTGGTTCACAGAAAAAAGAACAGGTTTACACCTGTGCTTTCGTACTCTTTTTGTTATTTTTATTTAGTTAGTTTTAAAAGACACTCAAATGCAGTTATTGAAGCTTAAATGCCTAGTAGAAATGCTAGCATTTAGACATCCACTCAAAGCTTCTGAGAGAGATTTTAACATTTCCTTTCAAATTTGAATTCTTCTACCAGATACTATCACAAGTTAACGTAGGGAAGATTCAAGGGACATTTCCTGTTCTTAACATGACATGTTGATACCCTACTTCAGCTTTAAGATGCAACACTAAGAACTGTCCACAAGCCTTCTTGTATTGGAGAATGACAAATCTCCAACAGTCCCTGAGCACGTAAATGTACGATCAGTTATCTTTGAACAGTTTTTATAATGGCCAGACACCATAAAGGGGAACACTGAAGTGTTCAAACTGATTTTTTTCCCCCTCAATATTAATATCAAAGCTGTCCATTCAGTTTTCCCATGCTCCTGTCTGGATATAAGAGTTATCCTATGTTTGTAGTGTATCTATATTTAAAAAACCCTCCTCCTTTAGCGACGGAAGGAAATAAGGAATTATCTTGACGGTTCACTAGGAAAACTGTAGTAACACAGTCAAGTTTAATTTTCTCCTCTGCGATGACACAACGAAATGCTTGGGACCTGATGTCTTAAGTGGGTTAATGGACGCTGATATTAATGACTGTGCAGCTCTCATAACGCAGTGAATCACATCCCTGATCTTATCCTCCCATGATTAGCACTGGAATTACGTTTTGACTCTTGGGTAAGACAGCTGAACATGTAAATAAGTTCTTGGAGCTCCCACACAAAAGCAAATTGTTTCTTACCTTTGGTTTAGTCTCTTTTGAAGTTAAGGTGGAGGGACGTGTAGTACTGGTGGCTGGGCGTTTAGTAGTAGTGGCTGAAGTAGGACCTGCAGTAGGGCTCGTGGGTTTTTTGTTTGGGCCAGGAGTGGCAGAGGCTGGCCGCTTGGGACTGGTAGCGGACAGGGGCCTGGCTTTCGTTGCTGCAGGCTTTGTAGATGATGTGGATGCGGCAGGCTTTATGTTTTTTCAAAAAGCAAAATCCAGTATAAAAACAAAAAAATACAACAAAAAATAGCGCATTGTAAACGGAAACATTGAGCTGCAAGAACATAAAAATGATATTTTAAATGAAACAAAAAACAAAAAAATTAGCTTTCTGTTTTCTGAGCGTAACAAAAAGACCAAAATGAAGCAGCAGAAGAGGGCTGCCTTCGGAGCCCAGGGGAGTTTTGCCACTCAATTCAAAGCAAATGGGATTTATTCCAGAGACATCTAAAGCAACAGAAGGAATCGCTGGTAAAGCTGGGATTAGTAACTGGGTGTTCCTGGCATCTAGTCCTACGTGCAGTACACAGGACATTGCCTTCCAGTTACATGCACGCAACGGATTGCAAGCTCTAAATCCTCGTCTGATCAACTCTAACGGTCACACGTCCGCTGCCCTCGAGGGGACCAAAACCCCCCGACCCACCGCTGCTCTACGAATTTGGGGCTGGACTTTGCTGAATGCTGCAATCCTCTAAAAGCACATCTCTCATGTTTCATAAACAGCCCTAAAATAAGAGGCTATCAGATCCTGAGCAGGATCTCTGAACGTTAATTGTAATGCAAAGAAATGTGTTGTAAACAACTAGGAGAGTATCAGTGTAGCAGAAGTGTTACCATACATGTTTACTATTTCTACACCACCGATACCAACCAGGGAATTAACTGAAATAAAGTTTACCACACATTTATTAAATCCACTTTCAGTCACATTTGCTACAGGCTGAGTTGTTTGCAACTTCGTAACTGGATGTCTTTGTTCTAGTAAAATGGTTCACAAATGGCAGCTCAGAAAACAGAACTCGTGCTGTTGCCACAGCTTAAGAAGCAGAAAAGCTGGCAAATAAAAACCACGGAAGCGAAGACGCTGAACGTGAAACGACACCTACCTTTGTCTTCTTCTCAGGGCTGGGAGGAAGCTCTTTGTTGGGAGGTGCTGTGATGTCGTTCCCTGTCACAGCTTCAGCTGGCTTGGTCTCTTCTGGTTTTGCTGGTGAAAAAGGAAAAAAAAAAAAAGGAAGGGAGACTTTGTAAGTTTGGGCTTTTTCTTTTTTTTACACATAGAAATTTTTTTTAGTTTACTATTATTCAACACAGTAGCAGGAGGAGGCAGAACTGACAGGTTGGCTATTTCTGGAAAATTTCCCCCAAACCAGGACACCTATAAGAAGAAAGATTTTCTCTGTAACAGGACAGGTTCATCCAGATGCCATTAGCATCCAATCTCTCATATTATTCCAGTGGGAAAAGCCAGACAGCAGATGAAGGAAACCTCTGGTTTAATTAAAATAACAAACCTTCCCACCTTTCAGGTTATTAAAATCAATTGTTGGAATACTAATGGTGAAGTTCTGACCTCTTCCAGGTTTCACGCTATGACTTATCCTGAAGTAGGGCGCTGTTGTCAAGCTATCCCTATCGTTACGGCTGTTTCTTCTTGCCCTTTCTTCTGCCCTTGCCCAGGCGTTGCAGCTCTCCGTGAGCAGGGAGGATTCCCGGCAGCCGGACCGCTAACGGGAGAGCACTCCCGGGAAAGCAGGAACACGGTGATCTCGTTCTAACACGCGGGGATCATCCCGACCCTTGTCAGCGTGGGAATCATCGTGTCGTGCTGCTGTACGCGGAGTTTCACGGCGCAAAGCTTAGATTCAGGTACAAGGGTTGCCAGTTTTTTGCTGTGATTGTTCATTTTTGTCACTGCCACCAAAGGTTGTTACGCGGAGCAGGGACAGCAAAGACACCCTCTTCTCCCAACAGCAGTGGGCAGCCACAACCACTTCCTTGCCTCCTTTTAAAAACCAGTTTCTAAAGCATTGTCCAGGCACCAGCAGGAGAACTACTGCCCTCCAAAGCAAACAATATAACAAAACGTTAACTTAGTAGCAGCTTCACCAAGTTTTCTCCCTAAATCTTACAAATCCTACAGGAGAACTACCATGCTGCTTTGCACCATGAGACGTGCAAGAGACACGTCTGGGGAATTTCTATTCCCTAAGAAATAGCTTTTAAAACACTAATTCTCAGTGGTGTTGCTGTATGACTGCACTGCTATGAGCTGCCTTCGGCTGTGATTCCTGTGGCATTTGAATTTTATGAAGGATACGGTGCAAACAACCCATCACAAATTTATGCATTTTCCCTTGTCATCAGGGGATTAAAATAAAGCGTTATCTGTGTCGGATGTTTCTTTTTATAACAACACAACAGCTTGTAATGCTGCCGCGCATGCTAAGGGCCCACCAGACAATAGCGTTAACAATTCCAACAGTAAAAAGGTTGTATTCCATATCTTGAAAATTACTATTTATAGTTCACATTTTCCTGCTTGTCAGTCTTGAAAGGAGCGTCTCAGAGGACAGTTCAATTCTGGTACAAACGTCACTGTTGAAACAAGCGAAATAAAATAAAATCGTGCTTTCCGCCTGCCCCAGCAATGCTCAACAGCAGGACGGTTTTGTTGTTGTTATTTATTTTTCTGACTCCAGGACAAGTTTAGAAGCTTTTTTTTCCCCGTGCATTTAGCTTCCAAGTCATACTAAATGTTTTGCAGCACTGGGTTTAGCATCCTGGCCATACAAAAAAGACTCATGAAGAAAAACAAGCACCAAAACGTATGGAGTGGACACTGCTTTTAATGCAAAATTCATGATCACCTAGAAAGCCCTTTTTTTTTTTTTTTTTTTGTAGCTAATCTATATTGGCTCCTCTACACTAGTTTTCTTCACTGCATTTCAATAAGCCTTTATACTCTCCCTCATTTAACTTGTCAGTTTTATCTACAGCAATACCAGAAAGAGCAATTGTTGTCGATGGTTCCTGTTTCTGAACAACCACCATTCACTGCTCTCTGCTCCCAGGACCCCACGCCTGGGGATGGCTTTATTTTGAATCCTACCAGTCTCAGATATCTCAGACATCAAGGTGACTTTCCGTCCGTTGGAAGCTACCTTTCACGTCCTGCCTGTCGCTGTGATTTCAGCTAATTCAGCAGCAACATTAAACCTCTCGCTTGATGACAGTATCACGGCATCCACACAGAAACATGAACTCACTGCTCAGGGAGCCTAATGCTCAAAAAACCTCAGCTTTCAAAAGTTCCAGGATTTAACCTCCCGCAGCTTCCATGCTTCTGAACTAATGACAACATGAATTTCATGTTCTTTCATGTTACTTAATCAAATATGGGCTACTATACAAGAAATTTGGAGTGAATAACTTCACACAAAATTATCAGCGAGTACATTAAGGTTCTACAAAACAAATAGGATTTTTTTTTTTTAATGTAAACCAGAAATGTAGCATCACCAAGCTGATGGAGCTACACTGCCAGATAGCACATATACAGGTTAAGCAACTTACATCTATAAGTAATAATAATAATAATAATGATCAGCCCAGGAGAGCTGGGTAGGGAACTTTTCCTAGTTCAGGGGCCACAGGACTGTAAGTCAGGTTCCACCTCTCACAGCCTCTGACATACTGGGGTACACAACCTTGTACACAACCCCAAGGGATTACAGAAGGATAATTTTGTTTTGTGCTGCCTCAATTTGAGTAACAACCCAGTGTGCTCATCAGTACATTTGCTTTCATTCATCGTTTAATTATGAGGGCGCTCCCTCCTATACAGAGCACAGCGCTGCCTGGGAAGATTTCCTAGTTACAGGGAGTATTAGGAAAGGCTGCCAAATCTTAATCAAATTTGTTCATTAGTCTGCAAGAGACTTTTCAGTTTGCTTGTCCCTCCAAGCATGGCAACAAACCTCTGAAAGATATTTCAAAGACATTTTGTTGGGAGCTCTAGCAGGGCTTGCTGCTCTGCCCTGAGCAGGGCTCCTCCTCCAGCCGCCACAGCTCCTGCTCCTCGTGGCATTCGCTGATGGAGAAAATTCAGCTCAGCTGAGTCAGCACCCAGAACTGAATTAACCCCAGGGGAAAGGAGGACAGGGGCTTGAAGGAGAGAGGGAAGGTCATTCCAGTCTGGCATCTTCCACTGATAAACAAAAAGGCATAACCCTGCGATCAGGTACTTTCTCCCTGCTGCTACTCACTGCAAGGGCAAGCCGTGCTGGGCTGTTTGGTACATCCATTCTCAGCCCCAACTTAGCATTTATTACTCACTAAGTATGTTTTTAATGGTGGAAATCAAACTTCTTGTATGTGTCAGTTCACAATACTGCAAGGCACCACTGCTTCACAATTTCCAAGAGTGACACTGGAAGAAATTATTCACATCCAAGTGCACCAGAGAAAACAAACAACTCCACAATGACAACTAAATCCACAAACCGCAAACTCCAGAATTTTGTCTGAGGTTTTACTGACATCAATTATGAAAGAGCAAACTTAGTTAGTGGTGCTTATGTCTCCCTTAACAGTGATACCAAGTGTCCTTCAGCCAGGCTCCAGCTGGCAGAAGGAGGAACGGTGGGGATTGCTGACGTGCTGCGTGGAGGAGGGACCCCCCGGGGTGGCCCGGTACTTCTCACATGGACACTGTGCTTCAGTGACTTTGTATTTATGTACCTATTTGCCTCTAGATGGTTTTAGACAAAACAGGCCAGTTCTGAGAAAAAAAACTAAAAACAACTATCCTGCGTATCACAGATAACCTCAATGTTTTCCTTGACAAGGTTTCGCTCTCATCTGCTGCAGGAGTTTGACTCTGGCAGATGCAACCTTGCTGTCACACAAGTGTTTTCTCGTATCAAAATCTGCTCAAATTCAGCAATGTTATAATTCACTGAAAACACCCCCAAACCACTCTGTAGTTTGAACCCTCTTGATGGCTGAAGACTCAGGTAACTCCCCGTGCTGGCCAGGCTCCGTGGCCCATCTCTTGGTGCTTCCCGGGCTGCAGCCACCTCATCCAGGTTCCTGTGCAGATGGAGCTGGGCAAACCAAGACCCACACGAGTTGTAGGTGGCAGAAACCAGACTTCTCCTCTCCTGACCCTGCACCAGCCTTGCCCGAGCGCTCACCGCCGTGGTGCCAGGTTGGCCAACAAACCCTGCTCAAAGGCAGTCCTAAGCTGTAGTAACACGCAGAAGCCATAGCGCTGAAACTACGCTTGGCAAAGGCATGCTAGAGTCAACAACAAGTTAAAAAGCGTATTTTTAAAATTAATTTGTCACCAGAAACCAGGTATTTGCCATTGCTGGGTGAAGGACCCAGAAAACAAGACCATGTGGTGTTCAGATAAAAGTGAAGTCAGAGGGAACAAGACTCCTAACAAATAAGCGGTGGTGGTTTTTCAGAATAAATAGTAAAAATGAGATGATCTGTGCCCAAACTGACACTCAAAAAAAAAAGCTTCAGCTCCTTGTTATAAAAGGGGAGATCACTTTTCCTATAGATCTTAAAAGTTATGGAAAATATAACTCATTATGTTTGTCTTGTACAAGCAGAGTGAGCCATAAAAAACTCACTAATGAGGAAATTTATAATTCTGCCTCCAACAGCCAAGTTTAAATACTGTGACGCAAATAAAGCATGTGGGGCCATCCACGCAGCCGTGGAGTAGGCACAGTCTCCTGAAAGGCAATTCATCCCGATTTTTTGGTATCAGCAGCCACTCATAACAAGTTGTTTAAACAAGAACCCTGGTGTCTGAGGAGACTCTTAACATATTTTATCCTTAACCTCTTTCTTCTATACATGCTGCCCCTCTCTCGGTGGTTACTAACAGCAGGGGAGTTACTACTAGAAGAAATGTAATGTGAAATCAAGTAGATGATGCAATGGTTTTAAGAATGGTATCTTTTTTCCACAAAATAGCACACAGCTATCTTATCAATCGTACAAAAGACCAAAGCTGTCCTCCAAGGCTCAACGTTAATATTTAAATAGACTGCCTATTATTTCTTTAAAAACTTCCCTGTTTGAACAGTGAGTCTCTCTCCAAGATTTCCTATATATCACTAACACAGCTCAAGAGAACAACAAGGAACCTTCAAGCACATCTTTCAGGCCCAGCCCACTGCACTGCATCCACAGAAAACCATCATCCACTAAACCACAAGGTTCTGATGACAAAGCTTTTTCTCTGGTTATCTTTCCTCTAGGGAGATTTTCTCTCATGAGAAGGAGGTTAAGGAATGGAGCATTTCCCCTTCATATCACAAGGATGTACAGAACCTCCCTTCAAATGATTTAAAAAAAAAAAATAAAAATGATGGAGAATTTGGTTGATTGCTACTGAAAACCCTGGGCATCTTTTGAGAAAGACCAAGGAACAAGACAACTCAAACTCAAGTGTTTTAACCAAGCTTTGCGGATGCTAAGGAGGGCTCTTCCTCAAAAGCAGCAACAAAGTGGGGGCAAAAGCTGCTGAAGTCTGTTTGAAAACAATAGGAAAGGACAGCGGAGGTGACGCTCGCCTTCACGCTTCTGAATGAAGCAACAGAGTCACGCAGAAAGGAAAGGCAGAGCGACACGAACTGCCACACCACTCCTTCGAGCTGTACTAGCCGAACGTAAAAAGGAGGACTGCAAACCCACATATTGAAAACGCTTCATTATTTTACCCTTGAACCCATTACTCAAAATGCAATGATACCTACTGCACAGGATGACTGTGAGAATTCAGTAATCTGCCTGCACGGATATCCCAAAGCAGTCAAACGACAGGATCACAGAGCAATGTAGGGCTGGAAGGGACCTCAGAGGTCACCAGCCCAAGCCATCACTCAAAGCAGGTCCCAGCAGATCAGGTAGCTTACAGTCATGGCCAGCGTAATTTCCAAATATAAGGAAAAACTTCTTCAGTGTGCGGGAGGTCAAACACTGGAGGAGGCCCAAGGAGATCGCCACCCTTGGAGACACTCAGACCTGGAAAGGACACACATGGCCCTGGAGCAACTTGATCTACTTACACGTGGTTTTGAGTTGGGGGTTAAACTGGAGACCTCCAGAGCTCTGTTCCAGTCCAAGTGACTCTGTGTTACAGCTCTGTAGTGGAGGATGCCCACATTGTACGCAATTAATCATATGTCTTCTTGGAGCCAAGTCCCGATTATGAGTAACTATATATAGTTCTCCTAACCATAAGGAGGAAAAAAAACCACCCCACTCTCCTCAAAAAAAAGAAAAACAAACCTCTCTTGCCATCCTGTGACTTGCAGTCTAGAGACTATCCGCTTGTCCAACAGCTTTTTAGCCCATGTAATCACTTAACATTAGTACAGCAGAACGAGGTAGATTGGAAGGGATGTCTGGAGGTCATTTAGCCCAATCCCCCACTCAAATTATACCAGATTGCTTGGGATCTCCAAGGGTGGAGATTCCACATCTTGGGTCTTCTCCTCCAATATTTCATTAGCCTCATGGTTAAAAAAAAAAATAAAAAAATCACAATTAACAAATTCCTGGCACAAGATGTTTTACCGCTTCACTGTAAAATGCTCACAAGTCACCCAGCACCATTTGCTTTCATCTGCTGCTGCTGGTTCCGTTTGATGACCCATATTCTTATACTGGACAAACTGAACACACTTCTCTTGTTCACAACTTTCATGTCATTGATGACTTTATAGACAGTAATCACAACTACCTCCCTCTCCAAGTCCTCTCTCTTCCAGGTTAAAGAGTCTTAGTTTATAACTCTCTGATACGATGCTTTTATTTATCATACTTCTCATTCGGTTACAACCTTTCTGAGGCAGAGTTCAACATGTAATAATGGATTTATAAATCGATATAGTTTTTTCTAGTTTGTTCTCTCTTCCATTCTGAATTCCTAGAACTCCATTTGGTGAAGCAAAGCCACACAAAAGCATCCTTATGATATCTATAAAATCCTTACGACATCTATAAAATCCTTACAACAATAGCATTATTGCTCCTCCTCTACAAGCACAGAAACAAAACCATTGGGGTTACAGCTCGTGCGGGGTGACATTGAGCTGGAACCCATGAGGAGAGCAAACACAGCCCTTCAGTCTTTCAGATTCCTTCACCACCAGTTTTGCTGTAACAGCTCTCTCGTGAAAGCTGTTACTGTGTGTGAAAAAAACAGGCACTAAATCTGAAGAGCTTTACTGTTTGTGTTTGCTTCCCTGAAGCAGTAAAATTAGGAAAAAGTACTTATAGAAACATATCCATCAGTATCTTTTTCAAGTTAAAGCACGTTACTGCATTGTTTTATAAATCACGGAACACAGAATAAAAGCCTACGTGCATGTATTTCTCAAATACCATGCAGCAAATTATTGAAGACTAAGCACTCCCCAAAATACATTCTCCATGTCAAAAGGAACCGGTGAATACTCCAGTTACCACATATCTGAGTCTCATCTCAAAAGGCCAAAAGCAGGTATTTCTATTTTCTGGTACTGTGGTAAGCAAAAGCTAAAGTGAAGATAAAGCATTTCATCTGCCGTGCCCCCAGTCACTGCTGCAGGCTGGTTCATTTACGTGCTCCAAAATGGAAGGGGCCTTGCAACTACATTCAAAGGTGCCTGTGAACGAGGCCGGGCACTCATCTTCCATATCCCCAGCAAGGGATATTCAGCAGGCTAAGCTGAACTAAAACATCATTCAATGAAACAGCTCCATAATTCTCATAGGGATTAGAGTCATCAACTGAAAATCCATTAAGAGAAATAGATTAAGCAATAAGGCAATGACCATCCTTACTCTCCCTCTTAAACATAAACCAACCTCAGAGACAAAACCAGACCATGTTAAATACTGCTTTTGCCAGAAATGCTGCAGAGGCACGAACTCTTTCTTGTTCATCCATCACCAGCCAGAAGAAGCTGCTTCATCATAGAAATCACCATCAAATAAAGCCTTTTTGTTTGAGGCTGTTAAGACAAAAGTATCTACAAATAAACAAATCTCATTTTAAGCAGAAACACAACCCTTATCTGCTTTTTCCTGGCCAGAAAAGCCTAAATAAAATGTCCCCTGCTTGACCAAAATACAGAATAGCTCAGCATTTTATTTGGCACTGAATGCAACTCAACCAATGTGTACATTTTTACTTGTTATCAAGAATCAAGGAATCAATCAGATGCCCTCTTTGCCTGTATCTTGTGGACCTAGGTTGATTTTTTAAGACTCTATTTTTCACCCAGGAAGGGAAATCCTAAATCAAACTTGTTCTTCCAGAACAACCTAAACCACTTGCCATGTTTACCTAACATGGCATGAACTGAAATCAAATAGTTATTTAGAGTAATTAACACACTTTGTTTGACTGTAATACTGTGCTAAAAATTTGATGCTGGATATAAAAAAGCTAACAAAATTCCCTTTTCATTGATAAAAGTGGAAGCACATTCATAAAACCAACAAAAAGCTCTATTTTCTGTCAATTCTCCTGACAAACCAAAGTGAGAGAGACAAGCACACCTCCCAGTCAGACTAAAAATACCAGCAAAACCACAACATTAGCAGAAACTGTCTTAGAAAGGATAACAAGTGGGGAGCAGTGAAGAAATGGTGCCTGTATTCGTATTTCAGTCTGTACCTAAAGCTGGTCTGAATGCTGATGAAACCTCCAGAGCATTTCCAGGCAGGCACTCGAGCTTGGGCAGTGCTTAGACCAGGTATTTTTGGTATCTGAAGACATAAAACTGCAATTCCACACTGTTCAACAGGTTAAAAACAATTACAAGCACAATCCTATCTCTGAACACTTAAGCACAAAGGTAAGATATTACCAGTGATCCAGCTAATCCAACATGAACTTTTTGCATGTCCTCTCAAACCAACAAGCCACAGATAAGCCAGTCTGAGGGGTCTTCCTAACCCTTATCAGCTGATATATCACTGGCCTTGGACTTGAAGCACAACATTCTATGTGCCTTTATGCTAGATGCACACCTTGAAGACTCATCCATAGAAATTCCCATTCTTTAAGTCCTGCCACACTTGGCCCCTCAAGCTTGCAGCAGGAACTTCCAGGGATGAGCAGTGCAGCGTCACAAACACCCCTGCACAAAACTGGTGTGTGCTGCCCTCAACCCCTCTTCTGCTATGGAACATCTCCTTCTCTTCTCACCTCTCTCCCCAGAGGAGGGGGAAGAGAAAAGCTCACGCATCTGCTGTAAACCACTGTTTTGAAGGTAGTCATAGAATCATAGAACCATTCAGGTTGGAAAAGCCCCTCGGGATCATCGAGTCCAACCCTCAGCCCTACTCTACAAAGATCTCCCCTACACCACATCCCCCAACATCTCATCCAGGGATGGTGACTCCACCCCCTCCCTGGGCAGCCTATTCCACTGTCTGACCACTCTTTCTGTGAAACATTTTTTCCTCATGTCCAGTCTGAACCTCCCCTGTTGCAGTTTAAAGCCGTTCCCTCTTGTTCTGTCACTAATCACCTGTGAGAAGAGACCAGCACCAACCTCTCTACAATGTCCTTTCAGGGAGCTGTAGAGAGTGATGAGGTGTCCCCTCAGACTTCTCTTCCTCAAACTGAACACTCCCAGCTCCTTCAATCTCTCCTCACAGGATTTATTCTCCAGGCCCTTCCCCAGCCTCGTTGCCCTCCTCTGCACTCGCTCCAGCCCCTCGAGATCTCTCTCGTACTGAGGTGCCCAAAACTGGACACAACACTCCAGGTGTGGCCTCACCAGTGCAGAGCACAGGGGGACTATCACCTCCCTACTTCTGCTGGTCACACTATTTCTAATCCAAGCCAGGATGCCGTTGGCTTTCTTGGCCACCTGGGCACACTGCTGGCTCATGTTCAGCTGATTGTCAATTAGAACCCCCAGATCCTTCTCCTCCACACAGCTCCAGCCACACCTCCCCAAGCCTGTAGCCATGCAGGGGGTTGTTGTGGCCCAAGTGCAGGACCTGGCACTTGGCCTTGTTGAAGCTCATCCCGTTAACATTGGCCACCGATCCAATCTATCCAAGTGTCTCTGTAGAGCCTCCCTATCCTCATGCAGATCGACACTCCCGCTTAACTTGGTGTCATCTGCAAATTTACTGATGATACACTCTATGGCCTTATAAAGATGTTGAACAGAAATGGTCCCAACACTGAGCCCTGGGGAACACCCCTTGTGACCGGCCACCAGCTGGATTGAGCTCCACTGGCCACCACTCTCTGGGACCGTCCATCCAGCCAGTGCTTGACCCAGCAGACCGTTTGCTCATCCAGGCCATGGGCAGCCAGTTTTTCTATGAGAATTAACAGAGTTAGTCTACCAGGCACGAAGAAAGTTGATTCCTGCCTCGATCAGGTTTTATTGTCCTAGTCTCATTTTGATTTTTGCCAAAAATGAAAGAGTAGAAGAATCCCAATCCTTCTCCTATTGAGTTTCATGTCAAAAATCAACATGCGTGCTGTCCATACAGTGACACACAAGATGGCAGCTTCACTAGCGAGTGGGCTTTCCATTCCCGTGTAGTACTACCTGAGATAAAGACATATCCTGGGATCTATTTCACAGTTTATCAAGTGTGAAATAAGGTTAAAGATTTCACCAGGAAACCCTCTGTGTTTTCACAGAAGTCAGAAACAACTTTAGCTTCAAGATACAAGATACAGAGGGTGCCACAGAAAAATCAGTAAGATTACACTGAATGTTGTTTTCAGCAGTTCTGTTACTCATATCTGCAGAAGAGATATTACACTGGCAACCAGAACTAAAGTGAAAATACGGTCCTGTATTTAACATGCAATATACACAGTCATAACAGAAACCTGCAAACTCCACCTTGTTCATTGACCTATCAAGCACGTGTATTCCACTAAAAATTGTGAAAATATTTTATTGCCTTAACCTTAAAGGAACTAAAAATAAAAACTTTAACAGTGCAAGTTCAAACAGTACGTTGCTCCCCAAAGCCTGGAGTTGCAGACTGGAAAGGAGCCATCCAGTGTCCAAAAACTTCCTTGTCTGTCATTGACCCATTTCATATTGTAGATTCTGATCGATGCTACATGAGATTCATTTGGATTCAGAAAGAGAGGAAGAGGAGTATCTATTTAAAATACAGGGAGGGGAAACACTTCAAAGAAGCATGTCCTCTACACGACTACAGCCAGTGGTTTTGGCGACTGTCGACAAAGCGCAGAGGGTGTTACAGACCAGGGAACCCACCTGATTTATGTAATGATTACGATACTTTCAGCATCAACTTTAGACTCAGCCCCTGAGAGATGACGATGTTTGTTTTATATTTAAGGCCAAACATGCGTACACCAGGAATTTTCACTGAACTATCCACAGCCCACATCAGACACTGCTTTATCGTGGGTGCCTTCATTTTCTCCTCTTTCCCACAGCCCAAGATCCTTTAGTTCTCTTCTTTCTCATTAAAAGCATGAGTTCATCTGGCAAGGAGCCACCATCCACACCACTAACATTACTTGAACAAGTATCATTAGTTATTATGAGGTAGCTGGGATGATATTTCCTAATCCCGTAATTAACTTTAATCTGTGTAAACCTGAGGCAATAGGCTATCACAGCCTAAGTCAGTCATGTTGGAAGTCTCAGATTCTGTATTTATCTAGACCATAAAGTGTTCTGCTGCAAAAAGCCCTGCTCGGGATTCAGAAGTTACGTTGGATCGCACACCTTGTGTATGGATTTATAAAGAAATGAGAGTCAGAAAACCAAGACAATTTTTCTAACGCATACACTAAGATGCTGAGTATCAGAGAGGTGACCGTCCCGGCCGAGCGTGAGCCAGAGCCTGGAATTCCTGGTATTTCCGAGCAGAAAATATTTCAAGTTGGAAGAAATTCAATGAGAAAAGGCAGAAGGTAAAGGCAGTGCTGAATGACACCACTTATCCAAGTGATACCATTGGAGGTGGCATATTAGGTACGTGCAATAAATCACACACAGCTTATACACAACACGAACATGAATCAAATCTGTTGTTCGGTGCAGGAAACAATGCGACCACTTGTTTCGGTGAGAATCTGCTGTTGAAATAAGGGACCAGAACAAGTTCTGCAGCTCAGCTCTGATCAGGACTAATCTGCAGCCAGGATCTCCTTGCTTAAAATACCAGTCATGGGTACGTGAGAGATTTGAAGAGGTATGTCTTTTTGACAGTTTTTAGAATAAAATTAAACTAAATGTGCCATCACACTAACACTCAGCTACCTGCAAGAAATAAATATTTTATGTACAATTCTAGGTCATCTTAAGAAAAACAGAAATAGCAGATGTTTAGCAAAAAACCCCACAACCCTGGCAGAAGGAAGCCTGGCAACCAATGAAGTCTACTTTTGGCAGAAATTCTGAGAGATGCCATTCAAATTATTAGAATCAGGTTGGACAATTCTTTCAAGAATTCTTAGGATGAAAAAATGTGCAAGTGACACAAGTTGTTGCCCCAAATGTGAGCACTAAATTCAGTATGAACAGATAGACCAAGCAGAAAAATAGAGGAATTACAAAGAGAAGGAAAAAACATATTTCTGTCACATAAAATAGATATGTTGGCTGTTTTGGACACACTGCCTTGTGACTGGAAGGGCACCTGCAAGGTGAATGCCGAGACTGAAGCAGGAGAAGTTGATAAGGATAGAATGGGTAATTTAGCCATGAATAAAATGCAAAGGACAGATTTAGAATCAGTTCCATACTTACAGCCAAGACTGCTTGCTTGGTTATTTTTATTATAACAACCGCCTCTCTGCTTATTAACAGGGGAGAGGAAGCAAAAGCTCATCACAAAGTTTGAAAGCATTTCAGAAACATCTGATGAATTTTCGTCTGTTTTCTCTTGCATTCCAGAAATTCTTTCTAAACTCCACATACATAAAGCAAAGCATAAACTCCACATACGTAAAGCAAAGGAAACGTTTTATTGCATCTACTGCTATGTTTTCTTCCAGGAGAGAATAAACCCAGAGTTTATTTCTTACCAACGCATTGTACGCAACAGAACAAAACCAACCTAACCTAACCAGCTGTTAATTTTGGGGAAGAGAGTAAAAGAAGTTACAACTCTATTGTATTCTTGTCCAGGAAAGCCCATGAGCTGTCTGCTCACTCAGTTATTACTGTATCAGTTCACACTCAGACCTATGGTTATAAGGACCGTAAACTAGCTTTTAGAATAAAGATTGCAAGAGCACAGAATTTTAAACCCAAGTGCTTAAAAAGAAAGCTTGGTAATCCGAATTAGCCATCTGCAAAAAGCAACCCAACCAGAAGGCTCTGCGCCTGCCTGGCTTTCAGTGACCTTTACACGACTGATGCTCAACCCCTCCGGGGAAAACATGTCGATGCACTTTAGATTATGTTTTAAATATTTTTTGGATTTCAAGATCCCACAGATCTGTGTTTTGAAACGGTTGCCTCTTCAGCTCAACAGAATTGGCCAGCCTACCCAAACCCGGTTTCCTCGTTGTCCAAAATACGAACCTCCTTGCTAATTAGCCTCATAAACTTCAGTCGCAGGCAGATGCCAGCAAACCCCACCACCCCAGAAATCCTGACCTGAAAGGTGTGCACAAAAACAGTACTTTTTTTTTCCTGTTCCACATCTGTTGCCAACATCCCTTTTACTCATGTCATGTTTAAGTTGTCAAGAAGTCTGACGACCCTTTTGTGTTTAAATACAAAATTGAGTACAGGTAAACATTGCAGCTGCACAGGTCCTGCTTGTGCCCAGGAAAACACATCTCCAGGCATCCCCTCCGGCCGTGGCTCGCTTGCTGCATCGCTCTGGCGACTCTCAGCAGGAATGCTGATGACTCCTGCCTGCATGAAAGGACTTGACATCTTTGTTCAGGCTCCGAAGGACCCACGTCTGCAATCTGTGACGCACTGCCACCAAAACTGACACTACTTCATCTCACGGCTGACAGAGTTATTTAAAATCTGTGCACCAAGTAGACCGTAAGGAACAAGGTAACACTGAGATAACGGGAAGGAAAGAAGAGAAGACATGTTGGCACTTCGGAGCAGGGAGGTTTGTATTGGCAAAACCTCGTTCTACAGATCTCTGACCACGAGTCTTGGAAATTGAAGCATCCTAGATAACTTATTAGAGAAAAGTAAAACTTTAGAGACAAAATATGATTCTGCTGAAAGTGATTACTGGCAGCTGGAAGAAGGACCGGTGATGAGAGCCTGGCGCTGGCAGGCAGGAGCCGACTGACCGACCATTGGGTGTCACTCACACACCGCAGAACCAGCGAAGGTAACTCCAATCTGGCAGTTATCACAGCACACCACCTTGCCCAGAGACTGCCTTTCCACGCTCATTGCTGTGGAGAGCTCAGCTTATCAACCCCAATAAAGCATTTTGGAGCTCTACCTGGGCAGCGCATCCCTCTACCCACCTGCATGTTACTCTCCCCTCTCACACCAGGGTATTATAATTTCAAGTTCTATATTAGTCCTCTGAAGGTTCAGCAAACCAGCTGGCTACAGCCATCGGATGCAAAAATTCTCATGCAAGTCTTTTGTCTTTATTCCCTGACATATTTTCTTTCCTCTTCCCATGCCAAGCTCTCGTTAACACGGGTGACAGACAAAGCACACAGACCATCCTCGCACCTAAAATCTGGGAAAAAAGCGGGTTTATTCCTGGCTGAAGCTGGCAAGGGCGACAGAGATGTTGTTCCAGAATGAAGAACAAAGATTAACTACTCTTCTCACAGATTTTAAATCCGGGAAGACTGACCTCATACATCACAGCACTATCAAAACAACAAAACACCACTAAAATAAAACAAGCTGCTATTGACACTTAGCAATGGGAAAGGCTCCATTGTGACTGGGGTTTTGGGAAAGAGGTTACAGAAAGTAGTGGGGAAATTCCACTTGGAATTTCAGCACTGAAAACAGTTAGGAAGAGCTTAACTACATAAATCGTTCTACCCATTCACTCTTGCTGGCCCCCTGAAAGAGAAATACCAAAAGGTGCTAAAAAGCTTAACAGAAAAGCACAGTCCGCAGATCTTTTCCACACAGATTGAAAGGTTTTAACTTTGATAATGCCCTCACTCTAACAATACAGCTCGAAAATCAGAAGGGTACCTATGCTCGCAAGAGGGAGTGGCAAGAGGGTACTGAAGAGACACCTATTACCAGCAAGGATACTACAGATTTCAAAATCTGTTAGTCAGGTTTAGGATCCCAGCAAGGAATTCATGGCTGGTGCTGCAACAGATGCTGTGGAACCAGCCAGGCAATTACTTTTTCACATTTTTCCTTCATTTCCATCTATCCAAAAATACATCCTTTGTTCTAACTACCGGAACCCAAACCATGTTGGTCTTTCCAGGTGTACCGAGCCACCCACCCTCTGCCTGCAGCCTGTAAAGTCACTTAGCTGCTTCCTAGCTACGGTCTGCTTGCTCCCCAAGGGAGGTAAAAATTAGCAACATACCATCACGTGGTAAGTCTCCTTGCTTGGGAGAGGGAGAGCTCTGCACATCGCTGACCTCAATTCCTTTTCTTTCCAGCGGAGCAGTTTTGCTGGATTCCATCTCGGTGCATTTGCTTTTCGGAGAATCAACCCCAGCAGCTCCATCGGTGGCATTTCTCTTCTCCCTCTTCACCGCCGCCTCCTCCCTCTCTTTGTCCTGGCCGCTGATTTCAGGGATTTGCTCCAGCTTGCTGTGGTACAAGCTCGGGCTGCCCAGCTCTTTCTTGACCAAGTTGCTGCCGCTGTTCCACTCCTCTCTCTTCTTGGCAGCCGGCTCCTCTTCCAGGAGGGACGGATGCTCCTTCACCACCAGGCTGGGCAGCCCCGCGTGGCTCTGCTCAGGACCCAAGCTGCAGACAGATGTTTGCTCTTCTGACACGGTCATTGACCTTTTCATCGGAGCGCCCGGCTTTCTGGCTGTGGGGCTCGAGCACTGGGTCAGGCTGCTACTAGGAGAGAGCAGACCAGTAGCGACGTCTTCTCTAAGCACCGGCTCAGGGTATTTATCAGCCAGGTTAAGGGTTAGGGGCACCGACAAGTGAGAGCACTCTGACATTGCACGCCTCATTGCCTTCCTTTGGTGGGCAGCCCTGTTCAGAAAATTGCCGTCGTCCACACAGCCCAGCTTGTCTTCCATCTCTTCCTCCATTTCAGTGGTATTATTAAAGTAACTACTTTTGGAGTCATCTTGTGCGAGCTCTATGGTGGTAGTCGGAGGTTCTGGCTTAGGTGCCGCTGGGGAAGAAGAAAATCCACTCTGCACATAGTTGTCATTAACCACCCCAATTACACAATAGCTGGGGGCTCCATCTTTTTTCACAGTTGCTTCTTTAGACCCCGAATCGTTAGGCAGGACAGGGTGGAAATTTGGATTCCAGACACTGATTTCCTGTTCCTTCATGTATTTGCTGGGATCGCTCTCCGACACAGACAGATTGGGCACGTTTGGGTCTGGCTGGCATTTGGTCTCCATTCCAGCCTTACCGGCTGCTTTTTCCTGATCGGTGATGGCTTCATTTTTACCCAGCCCGGGACCGGGTTTTTCAGCTCCTGCCTGTCCCACGTGAAAATCCGTAGTCTTAGGGTTTGCAAAGTTCCCTTCTGCAGAAGGAAACGTTTCAGAAATCAAAGACCAGCTCTCAAGGTGACCCGCAGCTGCCTGGTATTTTTTGCCTTGCACCTCAATTTCTCTTTTGTCTTTCTGAGCTATTTTTAGCTCTTTGTCTAGTTTTCCTTCAAAGAAGCAGAGCTTGTCCTCATCCGTGAAACCAGCATTCTTAACGAGCCCATCATTCATCGGTCCCCCTGAGTTTACATTCAAGCCAATCTCATTAAGCTTCCCCTCAGTCCTCTGCCATTCGAACTCAGTTTTGCCGAAGTCTTTCGGGGACTCCATGCAGTGGAAGGCTTCCGAGAAGCTCTCCGTGTTCTTGTTTTTGCACAGCTGGCTGTATTCGGAGAGCGATGCGGGCTGCTTGTTCGAGAGAGACATCTCCGATCGCTTTGCTTCCTCCCGTGGCTGTAACACCAGCTCCGAGCGAGCTGAGCTCGCAGGCTGCTGGCGCCGGTGACGACACACCATGCCCCCTGTATTCATGACAAAACTCCTTCCTCCCCACCCCCTGCCTGCTGCACGCCTTCATTTACTGGATTCAGCCACTAGTTCAAACGAAAACGGCAGGTTTTATTCTTTTGTAAAATAATAAAATAAAATAAAATCAAGAGGAATACACTTCTGTAACAGAAATACCCATCTCTGGCTAGACACTAGTGGAGGTTTAATCACTTTAGTGAAATGATTTTTCTGTGAGCAGCATTTCTTTGATAGTTACACCGTTTGGGAAATATTGCCATCTCCTTTTTCTCTGTTCAACCTTATTATGGTCAATCATTTATAAGTATTAAGTCCTGCTGATGAACCACTCTTAAGAATACCTAGGAACTAAGGTCAGCGATTTTCCTCCCCTTAAACAAGAACAAAACAAGCCCAGCCCTAAACATTACAGCAGAGAATGACCTCTTTCAGCACAAGGGCTTTGTTTTCAGTGAATTTTAATATGTTCTTCTGGAGTCAACAGTGATCACAAGTGTTGCTGTAATGAGGATTACACGATTCACAAACCACATCGCTCACACAAGCAAGTGGACAAAGCTGCAAAGGATGAAATGGGACAAGTTAGGAGAGATTTTGTAGTCTTAAATACTGTAAACTTGATTTTTAAATACTTTTTTTAAAAAAATGTGAACGTATCTTACAATATTTTCGAGCTGTGTTTTTTCTATTTCACTTAATTTACACCTAGCATCGCACATTTTGCACTGATCTATTCAAACCCAGTCTCAGTACGTATGAAGTGCACTACTCGGCCATCCTGCAAAGCCTCTCTATCCAGCATCCTTGACAAGGCTTTTCTAATGGCCATTCCAGATTTTTGGGAATCAGACACTGTTTCCCTGGTTAAACTGGGAGCCTACCCAAGAGGGCTGAAGATCGCTTCTAGCCACTCAGCCACCAGTATATGGATTGCTACTATTGCATTAGCACCAAACTGCAGAGCTGTCCTTTTTCCTTAAGTGCCTGGTACAGCTTAATCCTTGACTAAGGCAAATTTTCTTCTTTGAACCAGGGTTACAATACTTCACAGACATGGACTGTTACAGACATCAATCCACTTCAGTCCAGGAGAAAATTTTGTCCTTATAGCTGATGCAATAAAAGGACTCCCTGCTATAGTTTAACTGAGCATAAATGTATTTTTACACCCAGAGACTGCAAGCTACACTACGCCCCCTGAATTTAACCTGCTGCTGAGAAATGCTACAATCCACACATTTATCTACTTGTATTTAAGCTTTGGATTTAAGACACTGCTATATTTAAAAACAATGACTAAGGAACTGTAAGTTATATGAATCTTTCATGACACCCTCTAATTAACCAGAATAGTTCCACCCACAAGCTTCACTTCTCCAAAGGCCTCAACAATTTTTCTGTACTTTAAAATATTCATAGGTATCTTGCTAGTGGAAAAATGGGACCTGAGCTCAAGGCTTGCATTCTCTGTCATAACTGATGTAGGACTGATGTTTGCAAGCACTTGCTCACTCAAAGTATTTAGTGTGCTCCCCAAAACAGCAGACCTTGAAGTCATCTAATCCCACATAATTACTGTTATTCCTCTATTGCTCTGTCAATTACAAACCAAGATTTTTGCAGCAAATCTCAATCCATTAGAAGTCACTTAATGCACATCACCAGGAGCAAGGGCAAGTTTGTAAAGCTACCTGAAACCACCTAGTAGGTCTTTATTTGATTTTATTCTTTTTTTAAATGCAAACAGCTACCACTTATAATAGATAGAGGAGTAAACCCATATTGATTTAGGGGCTGGTACTTCAGAGTCCAGTGTCACGGAAGAGATGTGCATCACTGGAAAGAAAAGCCTGACTCATAATGTCAATATACAGCCAGAAACAATCACCACTGCTGTTTAATTTAATATTTTTTTTTAATGTAGGAAATGAACCATATTCAATACCTGGGATACTCAGAGGCAGGAGAATGCTTAGCTATGAAAAATCTCTAAACTCATCTAATATTTAGTCTCTCAGGACATTAATGGAGGTAATGTAGAGTTCATACACTGAGAGCTTTTCAACAGCTTCATCCTGCCCATAGCATATGGTTTCCAGATACCCATTCTCATTTCCAGTGCCCCAGCCTCTACCTTCTCCTAAATGCAATTTTTCCTTGAAATTTATTAATATTCTGCCTCTGAAGTTACGCCATCATCGTTACGCTAAGCGTTCAGCAAGACCAGAAATCACCAACGTTCACAACTGATGACCAGCAGTCCTGACACTGGAGCTTTAGTGCCAGTTCTTCCTTTAGAATCCTTCTTAGAATCCTTAAATTTTCTAAAGAATTATAAGAGAAACTACTCAATGAAGAGAAGGAGGAAAGGGTGGGAGGCTGTTCAGAAAACAGGAGTTGGACAGATTTTCAAACACAACTCAAGTGAGGAAGGGCCCATGCTAAAGAGGAGTTGGGTTAGGAGAGTAAGTCAGAGATTTCCTAAAGGAAGCCCATCCACTGCTTTCACCCTTAGTTCAACTTTGAGAAAGATTTCATACTCTTCAAATATCAAATTTGGGGTTTCACAATCCTTTTGCCTCTCCACTATCTTTCTTTGTGAGACTGTGTCAGATAATGGCAGGGGAATAGTTATAAGCACTTGCGCGTCCAGCTTCTGGATGTGGAGATTCACCCACTGCCTGGAGCTTCTCGCAACCTCCCAGCGGCAAGACTTTCACAGGGAGGAAGGTTATAGTTTGCCTCTTCACATCCTCTTATCATCGTTAAATCCTGTCTTTTCTTACAGGTACAGTTAACACAAATAAGCCTGTCAGGGAAGCTGAGCACACACAGCACATACTTCAGTACCAACATTAAACACATCTCCAATCATTTATCTGAGCTGCTTAGCTGTATTTTGATGCTCATATCGTACCTCAGAACATGAGCGCTTTCCAAGGGAAGACATACCCATGTGCTGAAGAAACTGCAAAGGGTCCCTACCCACTTCACTGGGCTTTCCCAGGTGAAACACAGCTGCCCAGGCTGAGATGGTGCCAGTGACCAGAGCAGACCAAGATCACTACATCAGCACGTCACCACTTAATACCCAATCTGCAAGCTTCCAGCCTCAGCAGATGAATCAGCCTAGTGTTTCTATTTTTGTTTCACTCCCGAAGCTATTACTTATCCCTTCTAATGGCTTTGCTTTTTTTTTTTTTTTTTTTTTTTTTTAAATCTAACACAATCGTTTCTGTGCAGTCCTTTGCACTGGTTTCTAAGGCAACATCACTTTTCAGGATGATGAGCTACTCCTTGCCAGCATCGTCAACTAATGTGATCTCTGATTAAGTGTTATTACCAATAACAGCCAGCAATCAGACTGACCAGAACCGTCAAGGACACACTCTGTCTATAAAAGCCAAGACCATAAAACTGCAATTTACACACTCAAGTCATCTGTATGTTCACACACACACCCCCCTTGTGCTGCTCAGCCAAACGCTCTCTGTAAAACAAGCAGCAACACACGAAGCCTGAAGTCTGACACTACCCGCTGAACTCGCATGCTTCATTTCTTCTCACAGTCTGGAAGCAGCCAGGCTAAAGGGGAAAATGGTGAACTGGAATATTCAGTGTTCTGGCCATCATAACTCCACACTACAAGATTAACATTTAAAAGGTGGGGAGCCATTCAATATTTAAACACAGTCTTGTGTTTTATAGGACAGGACATTGACAGATCAAATCCCACTTACTTTCAAATTTACATATAATACATTAAAAATCCGAGTGATCAGCCAAAACCAGAATTAAGAGTGTTTCCAACTCAAAATATTACCAGTTGTTGTAAGAGTAGTTGATAGAGGAAACCAAAAAGAGGCAAAGCAAAGTCAACTGAATGATACACAAGCAGTGAACTAGCAACATCAGCAAGGAAAGGTGAGGCTTGAAATTCAGATATCCCCTGAAAGTTAAACAGCACCACTAAGGAAATGTGTTTAACATTCTTAATCTGGCAGAATTTACAAGCAGAAGTATATTTGTTTTGCTCCCAGCTTTTCTTGAAAATCAGAGTGTCAAGGATGAGCAGTAATATAAAATAAAGGAAGGAAACAAAGCTGAGGAAGTCCTAGCCAAAGACTAGGGGGTACCAGCTTAAAATAAGAGTTGCTGCATGAGACTGTCCAGCTAGAGAAAAAGCCAGTATTGACAGAACACAGTACAAAACCAACTATTAAAAAACAGATGGGCATATGAAGTCAGTTATAACTGCTTTGAGCAACCCTTAAAAGAACATGTTCAGAGCTGTGCACTGATCCAACAGAAGACAAACAGGCCTCTAAACACAGCAAGCTACAGATCTGCAAAAATGTCCTCTCAGCTCAACTCACCTTTTCATTACTGACAGAACTAATACCTCAACGAAACTTTCTCTTAAAGTAGAATCAAATACAAACCCACAAGTGCAAAGATTTAGGGGGAAAGCAGATAATAGCAAAGTTCTCTTGCTGCTTCATAAATACATTTAATACTGACATGAGAATTGACTGGGGACATCATTTGGTTTTCACTTCTCTCACACACCTAACTGGGATAATTAACAGGTCTTAATTAATGAACAGGCCGCAATACGATGTTATTCTGACTGTTTCAAAAGCATTATTAAAGTAGCACTGTTATTATGAGGTCCTTGTCCACGACTGCATTTGCAGGATGATTTCAGGTAAGATGGATGGATACAGTCCACCGCCCCATCGCGTTCACGTAGCTGATTAGCTCATATTAGACAAACCCAATCGCAGTTCGAGGTCCCACAGGAGAATTACAGACATGATATGAATGAAAGGTTACCGTGGAAATGCTAAACCAACTTAACATTAGAATGACACCAGTATAATGTAAACCAGTCAGGAAAAGAAAATATTTAGCGAGAAGGCTTCATTGTGACTGTAAAAGAAAAGCAAACACTGTAATTAAGTGGGGATGGCATTTCTTGCTTTTAAATGTATCTTATTTACACACAAGGGATTTAGAGCTGTCATATTGAGAAATATGTACTGTATTACATACGGCAATTGTGCCAATGGGCTGCAAAGACAGCTTGTCATCAGCTCCGCCGAAAGGACGGGCACTGGAAGGATGCCCACAGAAGGCAGCAGCAGAGATTGCGATGGAAGCTTTTGAGGAAAGAGGGAAACTAAGCGTCAGATGACCGCTTCAACAGGCCCCTCCAATCCATGTTGGGGAGAATAATTCAGAAGCATAACTGTCTAGACCACAACGTCGTTATGAAATAAGCTCTTTATTCTGCCAGCACCGAAGCCCACAGCATTAAGTGCTGGAGCATCACTACAATAGACATACACAAAGATGCCCCTTTCCTGAAGAGCTTACTCAAATCAGAAAACCTAAGAAGATACAAAACCCAAAACACTGAAACAAATTTATTTCTTTTTTAAAAAAGGACTATTCTTTAAAGGCAGATTGGAGGAAAAAAAATAAATCTTTTGAAAGTCTCAGTGTTGAAATACAGCTTGAGGAGTAAAGGGAAGAGGGACGGCTGAAATCCACGCTGGATGACTGAAAACCTTCCATCATTTCCTCCGTTAACCATTCCCCAACATCAGATCCCCAGCCCTGCTTCAGCCAGGACACCTGCTCGGAAGTACAGATTTTAGAACACTGCTTTTTTATACATAATTCCCAATTTTAGCCTTAATTCAATACAAGAGGTAACATAAAGGCTCAGTCACATTTTAAAGGCCGATAATGTCTGAGGTGTTTTGGTTATCATCTCAGCTGCCTCCTGACATTAAAAGGTATAAAATAATTTTCCAGAAGAATCTGGGGCAGTTCTTACAATGGCAACAGCAAAAATGAGAAGCTGAAATAAATCCAAAAGATAGATAAGGGATTAAATTCAAATTACATGAACAGTCTTACATCCAATGTTTTCTAACTTTAAGCTGCAAAGTCAAAATTAGAAAAAAAAAAATTACAGAAGTTTGCAGGCCTAGTTTATAAAAGATACATACAACTTTCGTCAGTGAGAGAAATCTGCAGCATCACAGTTGCCATGACTCCCAAGGGAGCTGCATCGCAAAGCTGGTACCTATTTTAGCAGTACATGCTGAGGAGCTGATGCATTCAGGAAAGCCATCCTGTTATTCTAGAACACACAGTGTAAGACACGGGGGCCTGGCTAAAGAGATTTTAGTTACTAAACTTTAGCAGAAGATCCTCCAAAATATCTACATGCCTTATTCTGATAGATCACTGACTGCCAACAGGGGAAAGAAAAATAGCTTATATGGGCAGATACTAGGTGTTGCGAAGTCCGAGCTCACAGTCCAGCCTGACAGATACAGATGAAGTGTTGGCCAAGTTCTAGTGACAGGTTAAAATATAAAACCTTTGAGCAGTCAATTGTTATCTTAATGGGAGGATGAACAGGCACGAGGAGGGTACGTACAGTCCATGGCCCCATCAGCTTACTGAGAATCTGGACTCAAATAACGATCTCCTGGATCCCTGCAGCTCCTTCCTCTGTCCAGTGAACAAGGACACTCATGTTCACGGTCTCGAATTTTGACCCAGCGCTGAGGGATCTGGTGGAGTTGGGAACGGTCAGGGTGAGGTTCATGGTTGGGCTGGAGGAGCTTCAAGGGCTTTTCCAACCCAGAGGACTCTGTGATTCTGTGCATCTCAACACCTCTCCCTTCACTGATTTCTGCTTTTAACTTGTGTTCAGCTGATGCATGAATTCACTGTTTCACCCTCGAATCCAGCCTAAGGCACTTCCACACCACTTGTGCCAACTTAGGGATTCAGTCTGGGTTTTGCTGGCGTTTTGCGACTCACTGAACAGTTGCTTTGTTATGAGTTGGGCAGTGGATGGAAAAAGAGACAAGATTCGGTAACATATCTGGATGGCAAAGTAAATCTGCTTCCCTGCTCCTCCGCTGCTAAGAGCTCGGCTTAGGCTTTGTCACTCAGCCCAGATGTTGTGCGGTCACCATGAGACTGCCCGAAGCCATGCCAGGGGCTGGGGCTGCTGCCAGCGCTCCTCAGCAGCCCGGCACCTGACAGCATTTGGATTTAAACTGCTGTAGGAACATGTCAACCAACATCTCCAAAACAAGCTCAGTCATTCAGAGCTTCTCTTACAAAAAACACCCCTGACTCTATGAAGTGCTGAAAGGATGAAAGCAACTGAATATTATTAAAGTCCTGTGCAAACTTAGGTCAGGCCAACTTACAGATGCAAACTACGTACCAATTTACTCACACACTGAGGTGCTACTCTGAGCCAGGAATCCGTCAACTCTGGATTTACCTGTGTAAAACATTCAGGAAGAGCTTTTCTTTTTTGCTTGGATCTGCTACTAAAATTCTGCTCCCTTGAATACAGCAGTTAGCAAAGGAAAATAAAGACTTCTAGCAGACAATTGAAAGGCTTTAAAGAAATGTTTTTTAAAAAGATGCTGCCTTTAGCTTCCCCTTTATTTTGTAGCATCATGCACCAAAGAACATTACTTCTGCAGGCACAAGTTCATGCAGAGAACACCACTTTCACTAAAATAGAAGTACTTCAGGTTATGCAACACTCATTAAAATTACAAAACCTCTCAAAAACCTGACCAGCATGTTAAGGCGCACTTGAGCTCTGTTTGTTAAGTTAGTGGCTGCATCATGCAAACTGGCAGCAAGGAACTCCACAGAAACAGGAACAAACTTCCATGCCTGATGACAAGGCAAAAACTAAGAGTGCCTAAGGGCAGGGATAAACTTCCCCAGCCCATCTCAGCAGACTGGAATTCACAGAGAAGATGCCAATTCTTTCGGAGGAAGGTTTAGAATGAACAGAAGTACAAGAATGTTTTTTATTTAATCTTTATCCATACTACATTCTCCATTTCAAAATTCCTATGGAAGTCATTAAATTCTATGAAATGAATTCCATCTCATTTCCTATGAGCACAGCCTATCAACAACAGCCAGGGTAAACAGTCCAAAATGCTTACTAGTCCATCCATAGTCTCAACAGAGAGATAAAGTCTTAAAATCTCCATCAGTCCCGCTATTGTTTTGTTACAACTCCGCTTTAGTAAATATTATTATTGTAGAAGAAAGCACGTTTTGTAAATGTAGCTGTTCAAAGTAGCTTAAGATAACTTGCCAAGTTATCTTAAGATTGACCAATTGCAGGAGGAAATGTAGATGGTTGCAGTTAGCCTGAGGTAGGATTAAACCCAAACCCTGCAACAGGACAGCGATGGAGAACATTTCCTACCACAGCAATACTCCGTTCCCTGCCCGCCAGTGGCATACAGTGCTATTTAGTATCGCGATGATTCACCGTGGCACCCCAGATGAAGGTCACTTTCAGTCTCAGATGACAAGAAGCTAATGTGACTTAGCACCAGAAAGTGTAATTTTACTTAAATATTCTATAGTATGTACGTAAAATTAAATCTGAATGAATTAAAAAAAAAAATAATCAAGAGTTCTGGAACTTAGACCAAGCTGTCAATCCTTCGAACTCTGGGAATTAGCACTGTGAGACAGGCAAGCAGAACCAACAGCCTTTTCAGATCAGCCAAAAAACCAGTCATGCCACACTCGCTTGTGCCACATAGGATTAACGATTACGTACTCATGCCAACGCACTGACAAATAGCAAGGTCTTGCACGCAAGCTGTCTGGATTACTGCTGCTAGTTCGAATCGCAAACACACACCTTTTTCTTGCCTCTGCTGGCTCATACCAGTGGGTTTCAGCTGCCTTTGTTTCTCTCTGTCTGGAGCGGCAGACCTGGCTGGCAGAGTTGGCACCCCTCTTGACTTCGTGGGCCTCATGTAGCCTTTTATCTGTTCTGCTGCTTTAGCTCGCTCTTTCTTTGCCTCCTTCACAGCTTTTTGTTCACATTCTTCTCCTTTTTCTTTAGCTGTGTCTTCAGGTTTATCTACTGCAGACTTCAACGCGGGGGCATCCTTCAGGTGAGCTTCCCCACCGTGAGCAGCATCCTCTTCTGCAGGCTGAGAATGACCTTTATTCTTATCTTTAGGACTTATTTTGGTTGTTTGGGCAGCTGTCAGATTTAAACCAGCAGCCTCCTCAGCCGCTTTATTGTCCAGACTGCCCGGGTGCTTCAGTGAGTGCTGCTCACCCTTCTTGCCTCCATCCAGCTCAGCCTCTTCAGCTCTATTCTCCATCAATGCTTCTGCCACACCCTGCGAGGCGGCTGCTTCTGCTTTGCTCTCTCGTATCGCCCCACGTTCTGGGGAAATGCACCCAGCGTCCTTCTCTCCAGAAGAGATGGTTGCTTCTAGTTTCTCTATCCCTTTGGCACCTACAGAGGCTGGTCTATCTTTTGCATCTGCCACCTTCCGAGGAAGGCCTGAGGAAGTGTTGTCGGTGGTGTGCTTTTTGTCAGTGGTTCTTATTTCTTTATCATCCACTTTTGCCACAGGAGAAGGGTGAACTTTGTCCTTTGACTTAATGTCCTGTTTAATGGAATGATCCAAAGGAAGTGGTTTACCTACCTCACCACCATCCCAGGAACCAGCCTCTTTGGCTTTACCATCTTTCTTTGAAACCTCTTTTGCAGGCTCTTTGTCCTGCAGATCGATTGGCTGCTCGCAAGATTTCTGCATCTGTATCTCCTTCTCAGCACCAGGTGCAGGCTCTTTGCTGCTTTTCTCTGCTACTGCTTCAGGAGGAGGAAGCTCCTTACTTCTTGCACCCTCCTCTGTCTGCTTTGGGAAGCCAGAAGAAACATTGCCAGTGTTATCAGGGCCAGTTACTGCAGTCTGAGCAAGGGATTCGAAGTCGCTTCCTTTATTATTCCAAGGCATTTGAGGGCCAATAGGAAAGTTTTTAATATTTCTGTTTTCATCTACAAAATCCATGTCTTCCATTCTGTATTCCATCTCAGATCCCATAGGAGGCTGCACTTCACTCCTGTTTGGTTTTGTCTCTAGAAAAACAGGTTGCTCAGAGGCATTTTTAGCTTTTTTACTACTTCCATCATAACCCCTCTTTTTAGATCTATCAGTAGCTGTGGCCAGAGTGTGATCTGCCACTGCTGGATGCTCTAGGACAGGAAGTCCACCCCCGCTACTGCAAGGAGTGGGACTTTCTCCTTCAGATTTGTCAGTTATCTCCAGGTTATGAGGAGGAAACATCTCTGCACCTGCTTTATGCTCCAGAAGAAATGTCTGCTGCAAGTTAGCCTCCATCTTTTTGCATTTCTCTTTACTACTTGTGTGTGATTTTTCTGGCTCCAAAGGCATAGCAGAAGCTTGTACTTTAGTAGTATCAGTTAGGACACCTAGCACACTCACTAAAGTATTAGAATTGGCCTCTTTGCCTTTATCAAAAGACTGAGTTGGTTTAATATTTCCCACCTCGTCACCTACTGCAGGGGTGTTACCTGGACCCAGCACAACAGAGTGCTCAAGACTGTTTTCAGCCTTTTTGCCTTTCACATCTCTACCTTTTTTCTTAGGCTTGTCCACCACCAGTTCCCTGGTTGGACTGTGCACCACAGCTGAGTCCGTCCTGTGCTCTGGGAGAGGCTCGGATGTATCTAGTTCCTTACCTTTATTCCTGGGCCAAGTTTCTTTAGCGTTGACTATTTCTGGCTCTGATGTCTCTATTTTATGACCTGAAAGAATTGGCTGATTAGTGAAACTTCTAGTGCCACCCTGGACTTCAGGTTTTTCCAGCACCTCTTTGGTTATACCTGTCAGATTCTCCAGCAAAAGCTCTCTTTCAAAACCAGACACTTTATCTTTACCAAAGGTCCTTTCTTTTGTGCATTCAGCCACCTTCTCTTTGCATGGAAGATTGCTTGTTTCCACCCCAGCATCCTGGACAGCTGTCTGCCCCAAAGGACTTTTTTCATTTTTTTTTCTTTTCCCATCACTACACCTCTTTCTAAGTTTGTCTGCCACCAGTGTTGCATCAGAATTTATCACAACTGATTCACCCGCAGAAGTAGTTCCAGCCTCTTTGCCTTTATTAATTAAATTTACCTCTTTTGTTTTGCTGATCGTGTCAGCCATAGCAAGATGCTTTGCTTCCTCTTTCCTACTCTCCAGCAGGAATGGTTGGTCTAAAGCCCCCAAATCAGCTATTTCATTTTTTCCAACATATTCTTTAGGTTCCTCTTTTACCAGTTCAATTGGCCTTTGCATTTTAGTTATATCTGATGTATTCTCCTGAAAACACTCAGTAGTAACACAGCCCCTCCCTCTGCCTTTATCGCTAACACTGACTTCCTCAGTTTTATGAATTATGTCAGGAAAACTACTTGGGTTATTCTCAAGAAATGGCTGCTGGAAAAAACTTCTTTCACCTTTTTTACTTCTTCCATCGCTACCTCTTTTTTTTATCTTGTCAGCAGGGTAAGCATGTGCAATGCTTACTGATGGATGTCCTCTAGCAGTAAAACCTCTGCCTTTATCAGGGGAAGTTGTGTCTTTTATAGTCTCATCTGTCCTGACTCCATCAGTAAGTCTGCTTACATCCTCTGAAAGCATCATCTGCTCAGAGAAGCTTTTGATTTTTTTCACTCTCCCTTCACCACGCTTTTTTTTAGGTCTGTCCATCCCATGTGCAATATTGGGATCTTTTCTGGTCTGCTGCTCTAACGCAATAAATCCTTTTCCTCTGTTTTTATCAGGGGAATCTGCTACCATCATTCTGTCCACTGCTTCAGGAGAGGTGGGATGTTTGGTTGCATCAGACTCAGCCGACAGAAGAAATGGCTGCTCTGAAAAACCGTCTGCCTTCCTGTTTTGCAAAGCAGCAGCTTCCTCAGGTTTTGGTAAAACTAAAGGTGTAACAGGCATTTTAGTAGTATCTGTCGGGGTCTTCAGTCCTCCCTCTGAAGTACTAAAGTCAACGGCCACGCACTTATCGGAGGACACTGGTTCAGTTTCACCAGCTGCCTTTGGCTCATTCGGAAGCTTGTCCGACAGGGCCGCAGCCTCTACAAGAGCAGGCTGCGCGAAGGATTCGTTTTCAACCCCTTGGCTTTTTTCACAACTACCTCTTTTCTTTGCGGCTGCTTCTGGTGATCCACTGGAAGGCTGAAGCTCACGACAGACAGCGTCCCCGAATGCTTCACGCCTGGGAGATGCGCATTTAGCCTCCTTATCTTTATTGGAAAGGAGCAGTTCTGAAGGTTTGGTCTGTAAAGGAGTTTCTACTTTGATCGCTTCTGAAAGAGATGCCGTCAGGTCAGCACGTTTTGACTCCTTATACTCCCTCTTCTCGTTTTTATCGAGAAAATCTCTTTCCGTAGGCTTGGTTGGCCCCTTTGCTGTAACGGATTCCCCCACCTTCGTCTTGCTCACCTGCTCCAAGGGAACCTCTTTTCTTTTGCCTTTAGACTGCAGCATCAAACTGTCATCTCTCATTTCTTCTGTTTTCACGACATCCCCATTTTTTGCATCCAACACAGATTCTAACGGCACGCTGGGTTTGTGGGCCTGCTGTCCTGGTGCTGGCACCGAGAAGGCATTTTGCTCATCCAGGACATGACTTCTAGTTATTATTTTAGCATCCTTTGGCATATCTGAAGCTCTGCTTCCTGAGGCAACTGACTGCTCTTTGCAAGCTTCAGCAGGCATTATGGGACAGACATCTGGTTTTTGCAATTCAACAGCAAATGGAGAATTTCTAGGAGCTTTTGAGGCTGCTACATTTTCATCCCAGAACTCCATTGTTCTTGGCAGCTGGTTTCTCTTTTGTTTTGGTTTCTTTTTCTTTTTCTTCACAATGGCCAGAGAACCTTCCAAATCCCAGCTCTCCCTCGGTACATCTCTGCAGCTCTCCACAAACTCCGACCGCACACTGGATGGCTGCTCAGTTGCCTTTTTATGCGAAACCCTAGTGCGAGGGGATGTTCCAGCCACACATCCAAGCTCCCCTAGAGAATAGGGGTCTACTTTTGGGTCAGTACTCTTCTGTTGTGGGAGACCTATTAGACGTTCCTCTGGTACATCTCTAAGAGGCACTGGTGCAGGTTTTGCTCTGCCAAACCTGCGTTCACTTGATTTGTTAGCTTGCCTTATTTGTGCAGTAGGTAGACCTGGAATACAGGAAGCCTGCTCAAACATCAAAGCGACTATTTGCTTTATAAAAAAATAAACATACTATATATGTGATTTAAGTCATCTAAAACAGTCCATACAGTCATATATGCAGAATTTTCCAGCACTGATACCACACTAATTCTAAAGCCACCTCAGTAGGGCCGGGATAGACATTTACACGCAAAACCTATTTAAACTACTACCAATAAATACGTCAATGCTATTTAAAAATACATAATTCTTGATACATGCTCTTACCCCACCAAAAAGCAACAGTTCTTGTAAGGACATGTTATTGCTTTTTTAAAATGCATTAAGGATTCATTTTGTCTTAGCAATAGAAGATAACAGATACACTTTTTATATCTCTAGCTGGCATCCTTCCAAAATGTGAAAATAGAAGTTTAGTGGAAAGAGGAGACTAGGGAAGAGAGAAGGGACGTAATGGGGAAGGGGGAGTAAAAGCACCAAGTTTCCCCCAGCACCCACGGTGGAAGCAGCGGAAGGCAGAACCTCCATAACAGAAATCATTTGCTGTACTCCCTTACAGGCAGCGCTAGGTTTCCTTAGCTACAAGCCACTGATTTTAAAGAGAGCATCAGTCGTTTGTCAGTTAGCCCTGGCCCACAAATCAGCCTCCAGTCACAAGTGTAAGCAATAACAGCTCATTGGAGAGGCTGGGTTAGTGGAGCAGGAAAAAAATTACATTTTCCTTTGGTAATTACAAAACTCAATTTGGAAGGAGGTCTTCACTAGGAATATTGTAATAAGAATTAATGGTCCTTTTTAATACCAAAATAAAAAGCTAGCAGTAATGGCAAAAAGATGGTGAGCTTTTAAATTCCAGAGCAGGAAAGATATAAGCCAGTCCCATTGATAAAGCACTAGTAGCACCCGTATTTGGGCTTTTAGTCTGGTGTACATGGAGAGGAAAAGAGTATTTAAGAGGGCAGGGATTAGAGGCAAAGTGCAAGCAGAATCACCGATGAATGCAAAGAACCGCACAGCTGCTTGGTGCAAAAAAGATCTCTGCTTGCTCAAGTGGCAACGCACTCAGCAGGGAAAGGTGAATAGTTCACAGAGGATATTTCCATTCTAAAATTGAATTATTATTTATATTCTACCTGTGGGCTCTTGAAGGGCTTTTTCTTGGTGAGGTTCCGCATATTGGACATGGTTATGTTCAGCCTCTTCCTTCTGTTTCTCTGTAACAGTAACATCCACAGGAGTAACAGATTTTTCTGGAAGGAGGTCTTTATTTTCTAGTACAACAGCTTCTTTTGCTTCTACTGGAACTGAAATATGAAAAATTTGAACAGAATGCTTCAGTTCTTATAAATATAGGCAACCTGCAATTTAAAAGCAAGCCCTTGGAAAGGGTATAGGTTTCTTTTATTTTAAATAGGAATAAAGTATGTAAGATACGGTAGCCTGCTATGTATTATCTCCTCACAATCCCACTTTAAGCAGCAATTTTATATTTTGGCAGACATGCCAAGGTGGAGGTAAAACACGAAGCAGACTGTCTTGGGCTTTAAGCACAGGGTCAGGTTTTAGTTTTGTGGTTTGTTTTCTTTTCCCTCTTTGTAATCAACCAAATTCAGACTACACTAGCTTCCCACTGGAATGCAAATCCAGAATATACTCCATTATCAGTCTGGAGTCCCTGTCTAATGCTAATTATCTAGTATCATATATAGCTTTGAATATATTCAAGCAGACACTACAAAATTCCTAGCTACACACAATTATAACAAGTTTTAATTTGCAAGACATAATTACATTGCAGAACAGTTCTATATGTAATTAAATTTATTTCAGTTTTAAATAGAAATAAAAATTATGACAGACATTGGTATAGCAACAATGGATGAGGAAGAAAAAGACAAGTTATATGATGGTAATTTCAAATGTTAATACTACCATCTATTTGTTACAGTCCCCACGTTAGTGCACACTAACAACCGTCTTGAAATTAAACCTTTGCTGCTTTTTCCTTGATAGGGACAGGAGAACAGCATCTGTGAGAAAGCACTTAGGTGGTGGGGCAGAATTAGGCGACCGCAAAGTCCTGGCTCCAGTGGCATACTGCGGTTTGTGTCTCTCACCTGCTGGTTCTGAAAGGTGGTTCGTCTGCTCTGGAAGATGCTCTTCGTGGTGGCCGGGAGGCAGCCTGCTGTCTTCAGCTTTCTCTAAAAGATCAACACAAGCTTCTGGGACTTTTGATTCTTGTTCCACATTTGCATTTGCTTCTGCAGATGGAATGTAAAGAATAAAAATTCATATTATTTTTAATTCAGATCAGATTAAGCAAGACAAAAATCACTTCCTCACCTAATTCTTATCTTCCACAAGAAACTAAGGGTTTTCCTCACTTTCCAAACAGTGGTAATCTCCTTTTTAGGATCACTTTCTACCAGCTCTCCCCTCTTGAAAGCCTAAGCGTTCTGCTAAAGCATATCCTTCCTCTATTGTCTGCTATTTGCTTCTTCATTCACGCCCCTATGCCTCTCAGTTACTACATTCTACTAGGGGTTTTTTTTGTTAAAACTTTTCTCTTTTGGAATTTATTCCTATCATTAAAGAATATTAGAAGAAAGTATCTCATTCCAATTCCTTCTGCAATCAGTCCACATACACTGCCTCTGCCCAGTACCATTTGCTATATTTTGGCAGCAATTTTCTCTCCAAAAGGAAAGTGTCCTTGGAGAAATCTACGCAGCACAGAAAATCTATCGTCCACCACATGGAAAAAATGAAAATGCCCGCCTTGCCACTTTGACACCTATAGTCATTTCAAGGAAATGTCACAAAATTATCACCAAAGCCTGTCAGTCTATTCAGAAACCATTTCCAAGATAAGAACCTTTGTCTGAAAATACTGTGTCCTACAGGATCTGCAGAGATTTCAGTATAAGCCGAGGATGACAGTGATACAAAAGTAAGTACTAATAGGGATGAACTATCTCTGTGGCTGTCCTAAAAAACATACATCACTTCTAAGAATGCCAAGTAAAAAAAAAAAATCATTAAGATATTCTAGTTTTATATTTTATAAGTGAAAAATCCTTGTGAAGCACTTCCTCTGTCTGTATCTTGAGAGCAGAACTGAGCTCTGCTTAATGTTGTGCAAGGCATATCATAATCTTAACTGCTAAACAATTATGCTTTTTATTTGACAGTCTTACGACAATTGGGCATCGGTGTAGCCCTCACTGTGTGCTACCAGGAGTGCTGCTATTAGCGCTCTGCCAACTTACACGCCTTCTCACACCACGTGCCATGCTCTCGCAGGCCTGAACGAAGCCTTCAGGCACGCACGCTCACCTGCGGGAGGCTTGTCCAAGGGTGGCTTCTCTTGCTCAGGAGAAGACTCAGATGCCATCAGCTCTTCAGCTGCAGCAATCTTGGTGTCAGCTGCAGAGACAGACTTGGCTTCTGCAGAGGCAAACCCAGAATCCATGGCAGGAAGAGGCTTGGTTTCTGCTGCAGGGGCAAACCCTGAATCCACAGCATGGTGATGGTTGACTTCTGCTGCAGGGGCAAACCCTGAATCCACAGCATGGTGATGGTTGACTTCTGCTGCAGGGGCAAACCCTGAATCCACAGCATGGTGATGGTTGACTTCTGCTGCAGGGGTAAACTCTGCATCTGCTGCTGGGGCAAACTCAGAATCCATAGCATGATGAGATTCAGTATCTGCTGCCGGGGCAAATGCCAAATCCACAGCATGATGAGATTCAGTATCTGCTGCTGGGGCAAATGCCAAACCCACAGCATGGTGAGATTCAGTATCTGCTGCCGGGGCAAATGCCAAGCTCACAGGATGGTGATGTTCCACATCTGCTGCTGGGGCAAACCCTGCATCTTCTGCTGCGGCAAACTCCCAACCCATAGCATAATGGGACAGAGCATCTGCTGCTGGGGCGAAGCCAGTATCTGCCACTGGGGCAGATGCATCGTTGACCACATTTGGGGGCTTGGCTTCTGGTGCAGGAGCAAACCCAACATCCACAGCCTGAAGAGGGCTGGTTTCTGCTGTAGGTGCACATCCGGCATCCAGAGCTTGAGGAGGCTTGGTGTCTCCTGCAAGAACAGACCCAGCGTTTTCTGCAGAAACGGACATGACACCCAAGGCAGGAACACAGGCTGCATCTGCTACAGAAACACAGATCACAGAAATCAACAAAAAAATACAGAATGTAACTACCTGACAGTGGTTTTATGACTAGAGAAAAAGGGGGCTTTCACTCCCTGTCTGTCTGCTTGTCTTTCAGCATCACTTACCCCGCCTTACGCCAGTGCACTCAACTTGTGCTGGTCTTTATGAGACTCCTCAATGCACCCAACTGCTTTTCCTACTACAGCCTCGCGTGCCTTGTTTTGTATCCTTGACTACAGTGCTAGAGATCTGTCTGCTTCTAACACACATCAGCCAAGAGATGCATAGTTTTTGTTTAAAAACTACCTGCTGCTACATAGCTGGCAAGAGACCAGAGCTGCTGGATCCACCGCAAGCAACACATTCCAACAGAATATTTACAGGAATCACAATGAGGGTTTTTTTCTCTATATCAGGGAAAAGAAACTTTTGGTGTCACCTTTGTGAGCCCAGCTGTGTATTCCAAGAGCAGAAAAAGTCCTGAAACATTCCAGAGCCATACGCACTTCATTTTAAATATTGTTTATGCTGTTCGTGGGTGGTACGGTGCTGCAACTTGAGCAAAAGCACTGGCACTCTTGACACAAAAGACACTGCCGTCCAGTGAATCACCAACTGCCCTTTATTCTTTCATGCCCAACTTGGCCTTGTTCATTTTTTACATAATATCTACTACACACTGAGCTGTTTGTTTCAAAATAACACTTGTCAGTTCACAGCACAATCAAACCTCTGCATTTTAAGTTCATGTTTTCATAAAATCCCCTTAAAGGAGTTTTTTCAGTCAGTTTTAGTGTTTCAGCTGTCTAGAGGCAAATTTTTACAAATTACCAAAAGCCAGAAGCACTAGATTTCTCTTTGGCAGCTATTAATTTCAACAGCCCCAAGCACTACCCATACTCCGTGTAATGCAGCAGTGACCTGAACATCTCAGATATACTGCTGAGTATGTGTTAAAAAAAAAATACAATTTCTACTGATTGTTTGAGTCACATTTAACAATATCCCCCCCAAACAATGGAAAAGATAGTAAATCTTAAATTAGATACTTAAACTGAAAAAGGAAAGGAATTAGAGAAATGGAAAAAGTCCCTTTTAAAATAGCACTTCAGGATCCATTTAGATAAAATCAACATTCCAGTGAACCAAACCAGAAAGATCCACTAGGCATTAGACCTCATTTGGTTTTGCCTTTTTTTTTAGTGACATCATTATCCTCTCCAAAATAAAATTTAAAGATTGTGATTTTACAGAAGAATAAGACAGTAAAGAAATAGATATTAAAAGTAGTATGGATGCTCCCTGGTGAATCATGGAAAGTACTGGAATAAAGCATAAAGAAACTGGACAAAAACTCGTGCAAAATGTACCACGAGTCTGATGCTGTATATAAGCACCTTAAAAAATTCTGTTTTAAAGAGAGTCTTTAAAATGGACAGTTTTTAAGGTATTTATATATAGCATCAGACTCATGGTATAACCACGTTCTTGACACACCTTAACATTTTTCTGTTTTGAGAAAGTAAAGAGTTATTAAATCAGTTACTGGACTGTGACATTAGAGTTGAAAAGTCAAGTAGACTTGCTACTTCTCACCAACACAATTTAAGTGTCATAAGCTTTTAGCCACAACGGAATTTAACACCTTCCTGTGTTTCCTTCAGAAGAGGCAACCCCATGTCTTTCCACTATTACAGCTGCTCATGGAGGGTCTAAACCCAGCACCAATCTTTAGACTGGAGCAAGTTTACCTGATGCCACACCTTTTGGTCCATCAGTAGCTTCAGCCTCTCCTGGGGAAGCTGTTACTGCAGTAGGAGCGAAATCAGGAGCTGCTGCTGCAGGGCCTTCTGGCCAATTCAGCTTCGTTGCTTCAGTCACTGTGGGGGGCACTGGGCACACAAAACCAAGTTGGATTAAGCACTCAAAGACCACAGCAAACAGCCAGGATGTGACTCACCCTCTCAAGGTGCTGCCTGCAGCAGCAACCCTGAAGAGTAAGCTCCCCCACTTCAGCACCCTCGTCGGGTCAGACCAAAACAGAATTGGTTTTTATTGTCAATTTTCAGAAATACGTACAATACCTAGGAAAACACTTGTATCTTGAGAGAGGCTGCTGCTGGGACAAAGTTGAGGAACGTTCTGTTACAAAGAATCCCAGTTCTACCCTAAGCCCTAGGTAGAGCCACCAGCTCCAGAAACACTTTCTACCTAGGACCAGTGGCAAACTACTCTCTTTTTAGCTTGTTCACCAAAATCGGCAATAAAGATCCCATTATGGATCAAATATCATAGTACTCATGTAACTGCAACAGAATCACGTCTCAATGGAGCTTCAAAGATTTAACTGTAAGCAGAATCTGAAGATAATTGGACAGAATACATAGGTTTGCAATTAGAATTTAGTTTAAAATTCTGTTATTTATGCATGACCCAGAATTATGTTTGTTGGTGCCCTCAGCTGCACTAACCCTTCGAACAGTAAACACGAGTGCTGTGACTTATCACTCAAGTCAGCAGATTTGACTCTCAGTGTGTACAAAGACTAGAATTCTTGGCAGCAGTAAAGTTCCAGTTTTAGAGTTTCTTTTCAAGAGTAAACTTTACTCATCTTATTTATTATTTTAGTGTCAAGTAAGGCTTGAACACACATCCCAGCTGGAAATTAAGGTACCTTCACCGTAATGGAGTTGCACAGAATGGAGACACAGTCTGGAATCCACACAGCTTGCTGCTGAACATAATTTTTTGCACACATCTACATCTGTTAACTTAATTCCCCAAAACCCATGAAAGGGCATGCTTTCAGCGGGTTAAAGCCCTCCTACACAATATGCCTCCAAAAGGGCATGCCACTAATATCTACTGATGATTGGGCTTGGAACTGCATATGTTAAATTTGTTACCCTAAATTAGAAGTAAACATTCTATATAAATGCAGGGTTCTCTCCACCCCTTCCAGCACTAAACCAGAAAGTGCAGTTAAATAACATCTTATGGATGGAAAACTGCCTGTGAGCCAGCAATGTGCACTCACAGCCCAGAAAGCCACCCATGTGCTGGGCTGCACCCAGAGCAGTGTGGGCAGCAGGGCGAGGGGGGGGATTCTCCCCCTCTGCTCCGCTCTCCTCAGACCCCCCTGCACTGCTGGGTCCAGCTCTGGGGGCACCAACAGCAGAAGGACACGGACCTGCTCGAGCGGGGCCAGAGGAGGCCACGAAGATGCTCGTGGGGCTGGAGCACCCCCCTGTGAGGACAGGCTGAGAGAGTTGGGGGGTTCAGCTGGAGAAGAGAAGTCTCTGGGGAGACCTTAGAGCGGCCTCCCAGGACTGAAAGGGGCTACAGCAAAGGGGGGAGGGACTCTTGATCAGGGGGTGTAGGGATAGGATGAGGGGTAACGGTTTTAAACTGAATGAGGGCAGATTCAGATTAGATCTAAGGAAGAAATTCTCCCCTGTGAGGGGGGTGAGGCCCTGGCACAGGTTGCCCAGAGCAGCTGTGGCTGCCCCCTCCCTGGAAGGGTTCAAGGCCAGGTTGGACGGGGCTTTGGGCAACCTGGGCTAGTGGAAGGTGTCCCTGCCCGTGGTACAGTGGTTGGAACTAGATGGTCTTTAAGGTCCCTTCCAGCCCAAACCATTCTAGGATTCTATGATGATTCTATGATCTCTGTAAAACACACATTTCTATTCCAAATTTATTTGAGAACCAGAAACAGCATTTTTCCTGGTCAGGTCCCACTTCACTCCATCACAGCCTTGTGTTTCTTGAAAAGGCAGACAAGGAGAGCAGCTCTGCCTCTACTGTTCAGAAACTCTCCACAGACAGTCCCTGCAGATCAAATCAAAACTTTTTTTACCTGGTGGCTCAACAAAGAAAGAGGCATCTGGTCCCTGCACATCATGCTGAGCTCCCATCCAATGTTCTTCAGGCACTACAGAAAACAAACACATTAATCCTGTCACTGCCACTAACACCGCTTTATTTTTTCAGTTGAAGGTATTGACTCTGCTGTTTTGCGAGTTCATTCTCAGGTAACTCTTCAGTTCCCTTTAAGAATGGTACCAGAACATCATGTTCTTCTGCAATTATTGCTAGTGAAAGCTTGCCATCAGAGAAGAGTTATAACCAGCACTGACCCAAGGACCCAATAGAGTGGGTTTTTTCCTCAATTCTTCTGGGCAACTGGCTCTAGGTGGCCCTGCTTGAGCAGGGCGCTGGACAAGGTGACCTCCAGAGGTGTCCTTCCAACTTCAGCCATTCTGTGATCTCCTAAGATCTTCAGAACATTCCCACTGAACCACTGTCATTGACAATATGGTATTTTCTAATCTTGACTCATTTTATGTATCAACTCCTCCACCAGGACTCTTTAGGACTAGCTCACCAAGCTGCATACCCTTCAAACCCAGCTAGCAAGACAGACAGTAATAGCCAAACATCTGTTTCTTACCTGCTTTGTCTTGCAGAAATTCTGCAGTTGAATCTAGGCCAATGAAGGCTGATGGGTCTAGAGCCTCTGCAGGAGAATACAGGGGCCCCAAGAAAGGTTGTTCAGGTACCATCATAGATCCATGAGGTGCTAATGAAACAAAAGGCCATTTGTTAATCACCATGCTAGCCCTAAAGACTCCCCGCCAAATTTTAAAGTCTATACAACACTTGGAAAACAAACTATTCTGTTCTGCTCACAAGTAGTTTAGGTAAAGTTTGTAAGCAACACTGTCAGTTAGCTCACCTCTACAAACTGCAGTCATGTATGTATATATAACTTTTTAACAAGGTATAAGACAGTAAACACAGGCAAATTATTTCCCTTTTGCTTCCTGCTTCTGCTGCCATGAATTCTTGCTAATAACCACTTAAACTCCAATAATCCAAAAACTGAAGACCGCTTTGTGGAGAAAGTTCACATCTATTTGGTTTCTAGCCATGAAGACAAGAGCCACCGGTAACTCCTGCTTGTCTAGATGTCTTATTTCCTTCTGCCTAAATATACTTCAAAAAAACCCCTTCCTGGAAGTAGCTATTGGAATGGCTTTAGGCGCACACACACAAATCTTAAAAAAAAAAAAATCACGTGAAGAGATTTTATAGTCTGTGCACTTAGCATCTTAATAGTTTTCAGTACATGAAAGTCAACAGAGAAAACACCAAAACCTGACCATCAAGGACAAATGCCAAGAAGGAACTCACCAAGGATGTTTCTGGAAGCATCAACATGGTCTGTGAACAGCGGCACATTCTTCATGTCAGTAGGAAATGATAAATCAGGCAGATTTTCCCCTCTGTGCATGCTGAAGGGGTCTGGTAGGAGACAAGAACAAGGCCGGTGTCACCACACAGGGGAAAGATATGATGCAGAGTGAGATTATTTTAAAAATGAGATGAAGATGCACTTGGCACCACCACTGGACTTCCAAGGGAAAGCTGCTTTCAAGATTATTTATCGGGGCAAACATGCTCATAACTCGAATTTATGCCCAACAGTAAAGCACGGTTGCTCAGACTGCTTCCTAGGGAAAACTGACTCAAGCTTAGATTATGACTGTTGCATGGAGAACCTGTCTCCTCCTCTCAAGGAGGAAGCATCTGTTTCTGACCTGATGGACACATAACCTGAGTCATGAACAACGGCTGAGCTCTGGATCAGTTAACTCAACAGCAGACCAAGGAAAGCCTGTGTAAGCTACATGCACTCCTCCCCAAGAACAGTACGCCAGTATAAACTGACTGATGGGCCAGTGTTTTAACTGAGTTACAAGCCAGAGAGGAAAATATCACATTTCCCAGTGTCCCAGGCAGATGAGCAGCCTTCACCCTTAGTTCCAGACCAGACACACTGGTGAGGGCTGTCAGGATCTTCAGTCCACATTTGCAAGTTGTCTCGTGTCAGCTTCAGTTGGTCTAATGTGCATGAGCTTTGTTCTGCTTTTGGTCTGTGTTTTAAATGGATATTTGTTCTGCTTTTGGTCTGTGTTTTAAGTATATATCAGTGTCATCAGCAAAAGATGGCACTCTTTTGCAGCTGAAGATTCATCAAGAGAAAATTCCTTTCCTGCGAGTTTTATTTTTTGTGTGCACACATCTCCTTTCCTCTCAAGTGATCAGCACGGGCATTCAAACCAGACAGGACAGAGAGAACCACCATGCTGAGTTTGATAAAATGGATTCCTTAACTGAAATGTCATGAGTCACAGAGCATACAGATGACCTCACTGACAGAATAAAACAAAGAAAAGACGACCCTTCCATGAGTTAGTCACCGTGACACAGTCAAGGGCAAGACACTGCAAGGGGAAGGAATGTGGCATTCATCTCAAACAAATTATTCTGCAGTTTACAAACCCCTGGATGTGTTCTAGGGTCAATGATTCCTAGCACATCTCGCTGGTTTGTGCCACACGTACATTGCACTTCTCTCCAGACAGGCACAGCCGAGCAGTGAGAGGTTTCGACTCAAGTGGCCTCTCGCAGACGAGTGACATTTCTCACAACTATCTCACACGTTGCATTACCCGGGAGCTGAAGAACTTTCTGTTCCCGAAATGGCTGTCACACACCAATTTTCAGACACTGCACAGATTTCTGCTGCTTAAGCACAATTAAAAGGGATTCAGCTGAAGGCTGCTAGTTATTTTATGTTGGGCTATCTGTGCTATGTTTTATATTATTTTAATGTCATGCTATCGATGGGGATGACAGCCAAACTTCAAATGTCCACATGCCCACAGTGCTCCAAGATGTCAGGATCAGGTGAGCTGCACAAATTCTTTTATAACTCTGTCAGACTATTTGAGATGCCAAGACAATGACTTACTTCAGAGTAAATTGTAGAAATTTTAATTATTTTAATAATTGTAGAAAATTTTAATTTCGAGCTGTTTAAAACAGTATTACCAAGACTAAGTAACTGCCTTTTTTCCAATTAAAAAAAAAAACCCAAACACAATAAACCAACAAAAAACCCACAAAAAACCATCATGACTGAAACCAATTTAAAAACTAAAAGAGATGCTGATGATCTCCCCTCTTTGTCCAGTACTTAAACGACATGACAAAAATGGGCGATCCAGACTGAACCCTGTCTGCTCCAGAGGGAGAAAGGGGAGGAGTGGAAGGAGTTATGGCTGAACTTTTGATTCTCGCCTCCAAAGATCTCCACAGACTCCGAGTGGGCCTGTGCACTTCTCAGGTTTCATTTTTGTGACTGGTAAGCGATGCCGCTCTGCTGATGCCAAGGTGACGCTTCCAGCAAAAGGCGCTGCAGCTGAGAACTGAAAGGCAGGCGAGTAAGGGTGGGCTGGACGGACGGGATATGGCCAGTTCAGGAAATCAGCACATCTTGCATTACGTGAGCCCTGAAAATAATTCTCTACTCGCTCAAAATCTGCAGCTTGTTTAGAGTATTATGAAGCCAGACGAATGTTAAGAATCTGAGAGCATTGTTACTAGACAGCTGGAGGTAAGATTGACAAAACGTTTGTGAAAGTTTCTTTTCAGCTCATTTCCATAGACACTCGTATCCTCCGCTGTTCAGAGACACAGCTCCAATTTGCTAATGACTGTGAACTAATAAAAGCATATTACTGTAGATCATTTAAATAGGAACTCTTCATGTTTAGATGCTTACCTCTAGTTACAGTAATAATGACACACCTGTGATTAAGGGCCTTGTAGCACTTTCAAAGCTTGCAAGCAGTTAGATAATGTTTGAGTTTTAGTCATTCTACATTACAACAACATTTTTAAAGCAAGTCTTTTTATTACAGGTAGTGTGTAAAATATATATGTACATTTTTGCTCGTAACTGTTACCTTTGTAGGGCTGGGTCCCACTGCCAGATCCCAGCACAGTGTTTGCAGTGTGGAACAGCAAAGTCCAGAGCAGACTCAAACACACTCTTTCAGCTGCTCACAGAAGTGGCAGAGCAGCCTTGCCCACATTTCTCACCAAGGAATTACAGCAATGCTGGCTGGGAGACCTGTTACACCACTGACCAGAGAAGTCTCTCCTTGGGAGGGAAATCATCCTACTGTTTTCCAAAGACCGTGCATAAAAATATTTAATAAACCCATCGAGTTTTATGAGTCTGCTGTTCCCATTTTTCTCCTGCTGACAAGTCCTTACAGCTTGTCTGTCCTCTCTGATCCCTCTGCTCAGTTATGGGAATCGACAAACCTCTAAGCAGAATCTCTTGTTTGCAAAGTACCAGGAAGAGCAGCATGGAGGAATACTTTCATACTGAAGTATACGTGGTACCTTACACATGTACAGGTGTGCAAAGATACTCTAAGGACATGAAACCTAAGGAAATGTGGTTTCATGCAATAGAGAATCCACAGATTTGCATTATTCAGGCCAAAAGAATACTGGGTGATGGGCTAGGTATGTAAATTGCTCCTAATCACCAAGTTTGTCATCTGGCTATGGAGCATAACTACATCAACATCCCATTCTTTCATCTAACAAAGCAATGGGAGGGAAAAACCCAACTACGGCGTTTTAGAAACTTGTGGCTCTTTTGTTCCAGTCGTTCCATGAATCATTTCTTACCCTTGTAACAATATATTAATTTCTTCACAGAATCTCTTAGTAAATATGAGATTCAGATAGCAAGACAATAATTTAGTAAGCATGTCTACAGTGCTCAAAAATATATATTAAAAAATGTTTCATCCTGTTTCAGCCAGTATTTTGCCCAAGTTTATTGCCTGTTATAATCTGGGCAGCACATACATTTCTCATACCCTCCAATAGCTAGCAAGTAATTTCCCATAAGCTTTCTCAAAAATGAGAGAAAATTGGGTAAAAGTTGTTGGGTGAAAGGGTATCTTTTTGCAGGGGCAAGTTATACAAGGTTCATTTAATTTTCAAGAGAGTCAGCAGCTACACAGGCTGCCTCGGGAACAAACCAACCTGCATTGCAGACACAGCTACGTGACAGCTGGAACTGGCATTTCTGAGAGCCAGGGAACACTGGCTTTCAGCTGGCAACAATTTTGGCGAGGTTTGCACTGAAAGCCACGGTACTCGAGAGTGGTTAAACTGTGGGAGTCAACCAAAGGCTGCTATCACCATGTGAGCCAAGTCAGGGGGAAATCTGCCCACCCACACTCTGTGTACTCTAACACACCGGACTAGCAACTCCAACTCCATTTTTAACCTGCTAGACCATGCTCCAGGGCAAGTTAGGGGCTTGATGTGCTAAGTTAACTCTGGTGTCAAGGTGTTACACGTCTTAGGAAAACAGAGCAACACATCCTAAAGAACACAGACGTGAGTACAAGGCAAGAGAACAAAACCACCCTTAGGGATAGAGGCTAGGACCCTATCACGGTACACAACTGATAAAATAACTGATGCTGCAGTTTTAAGAGTAATACAGTCATACCAGCCATCTCCATGGGTTTGAATACGGGCTGTGGTTCAAAGCACAGGTCTCTGTCATCCATTGTCCAGGAGTCATTGCGATCGAGAAATTCTTGGTAAGACAGCTTTTCATCCATGATTTCTCCTGGGAATGCTGAAATTAGAGAAGAAAATGACACAGTCAAAAGTGAAACATTAATCTAAAATATTTAAAATAGATTATTGCATGATGTGACATTCAGAGGCCAACAGTTAATGTGAACCATTAGCAAACTAGAGACCATGAACATCCATTTTTTACTGCTTTGATCCAACTCTTCAAATATAAGAAACAGAACAATGGGAATTTCTGCATCTCGATACGCATATAAGATCGAGAACAGACTCGCATGTCAGAGTGCTGTCCTGTTTTCAAATGCTGAATGATTTACACCAGCTCCTCACACTCATCTTAAGGATTTTTTTCATCAATGCATGATCTGTAATAACCCTGAGGCCCTGAACTTGTGAGGCTGAGCAAAGAGTTGAAGCCTCAATACAGAAATGCTGAACACAACTTGCTCATCAGGTCACAGTGGGGAAGAGGGGAAGCCAAAGGCCCTTCCCTCTCCTGCTCAGGCATGGACTTGTACACCCTGAATCTGACCGTATTTACAAAAAAGTTAGGATCACCACAAACACAAAGTACCCATAAGATGGTTTTGCTCTCTATTTTACTAGGAAGACAAACTCCAAATCATTTAAGTGAATAACTTTTCCCTAAATATCTCAAAGGCCTTTATTTGTATATCTTATATCTTACATCTTACAATATTTCGCACTTAGGCCTAATCTTCCTCCAGTTTACAATAAAAGACAGTTCTCTGAACACATCAACACATCAAAGCCTGATGGTTTATATCTGACCACGGAAAACATTAATCTTTCTTTGCTGGCCTGTGTTAAAAACAACTGCACTGAGACTAACAGCCTTCAGCAGTTCGAGATGTTATAGTCAAGTATTTTATCACTGAAGCCTTACTAGGCACCTTTCACAGCCTATAAACGTCTCGCAGAAAAATGCATGGAAACAAAGAAGTTAGACTACATAAGATAAAACTACGTAAGGTCTGTCACAAGGAATATTGAAAATATGCAGATCAGCCTTTTCCTGAAGTCCTTACAAAGCAGTTGGAAGATGTTTAGAAAAACAAAGCAAGCTGAGCTGTCAACTGAGACTCCAGCAGCAGCACTAGGACACGCCATGGGCTTCCCTCTTCCTCACCTTCTGTGCCTGTTTCGGGGGTTTTTTTGGTTGGAGGTTTTGGGTTTTTTCTAACATCTCCACTTTGCTCCGGCCTATTTATTCACTTCTCCCACTGTAGCACCTTGGGATGACCTAGTGGATAAGCAAGAGCCTGTAGCACCCCTGCACCCACGTCACAACACGCAGACGTATGAAACACTGACAACAGCCCCAGCTGCACCAACATCTTCATGAACAAGATGATTTCACCTCTGTCCTGGGAGGCTGGGACTTAAAGGCCCCCAAAAGTGCTGCAGGCCTCTTGGGGAGGGCGGTCCACCCCTGTGTATTGGGGGGAAGCTTTGGATATGAAGGGAACCGCGTCTCCACTGATCACTATTTTTAAACACTTCAACTTTAAATCACTTCAACAGAGAAACAAAAGCAGCAGCGAGTTGTAATGGCCAGGATGGGAAAAAGCACCAAGCCATCAAGTAAGTTCTCCTTGTAAATAAGAGATGTATCAATATGTACAGCATATGAAAGCTAGCTATAAATGAACTAATATTCATGAGGTTTGATTTACAGTTAAAATTCACACCAAAAAACCCTGAACTTTAGCTGTGTCAATACTGGCTACTCTGCTGTAGCTCCCTCACAGCCTCAGCTGTTGCCCAGTCATTTCAGCTTTCAAACACATTTCCAGATCCTGTAGTTGTGCAAAAGAAACAAAAGTCATAAAGTTTTCAAGTATGACAAATGCAGTGGAAGGGCTCAAAACAAATACCCAGATTTTTCTTCTAAGGAGACCTGAATTTGTCAACTCTTCTATCGACAACATTAAACTTTCAGACTGATTTCCATTTTCTTCTGGAAAGAAACACAGAAAATTTACACAAATTCCTTCTCTCATCCCCTAACGCGATATTCCGCACTCATTCACCAATACATCTCGTTACGCTTTTAGTATTTTTACCTTCACTTGAGCTAACAGTACCACTTGCAAGATTGCAACTCAGGAAAGGAAACTGATTGTATGCCTCAAAAGATATCCCTGAAGACAACCCTTAATTCGGTGCAAAACTGCAGTTAATAAAAGCACCCAATGTTAACACACAGAAGGAACAGAAAGGAAGAAATTATTAAAAAACACAAGACTCTTATATAAAAGCAACAAGTGCTGTCTCTTCTAGGAGGCTGAGGTACAAATAGAGAATTCATAGCAAGGTGGAACAGAGATTCACAGAGAGATTGTAAAAATTTAATAATAATAAACAAGTGATTGAGAAAGAGTAAGATGAAAGAGGGCTTTTGTGGGGTGGGTGGGTTGTTTGTTTTACATCACCAAATAATGAAACGATACCAGTACAAATCAATCAGTGCTTCCAGCCATTTCATCAGAGATTTTATTTTTACAATAACAGGAGGCAATTCAATGAAGTTAGAAACATGTCAAAAATCTCAGATTAGTATATAAATACTACTTCTCATAATTAAACTCGGAACTCAATGCCATACAGCATCCCTGGGGTCAAAAACTTTGCAAGGTCAGAGGGTACCACGATCTGCATATTCCTATTTTGAGTCATTAACAACAATACACTTTAGCAGGGACTTCAGAGATAATCCCTAGGAAAGGCAGAAGAGTTAATGAGCTTTAACTCCCTCCCAGGTGTTACATGAACTGTGGGGTGGCAGAGGGGACAGGGCACTGGGCGAGTGCTTCTCCTCCTAAATCTAGAGGGAGGCAGTGAGGGTGTCACCGGGTTTCAATTATCAGCAGCTCAGTTCCCTTGGCAGGAGGCAGGACACGGTCCCTGCCCACACCACCCCCCTGCCTGGCAGGGAACTGCTGCCGTCCCCAAGCTGCCTTTCAGCTGACCTGAACGGGGATGTCCCAGGTGTGCTCCACTTCCCAGGGGGCTGAGAAACGTCGTACCAGGCACGCTGTGCTGTGGATGCTGCGAGCAAAAAGGAACTGGATCTTCAAAGGGAAACATGACAGACCAGTCACAAGACTGCTCATGGCACCAGCGTTTGAACTTGGGTGTCCCACAAGAAACAACTGAACGAGTAACATGCTGGAAACATTTCTGGGTTTTTTTTCCCTACTGAAATTCAAAATACAGAGAACGCTGCCTACCAGCTGCAGGTTGGGTACTAACACACCACGACAAGACAGGTACTAACTACGGGAAGCAATATTATCCTATAACAGAAGTTCACAACTGTAGAAGAGTTCCTATTCAGATCCAACTAAATAGAAATAAAATGCATTTATTTTTGCCCTTATATGCATTCTGAGGGCCAGAGAATGGGAATTCAAAGTATCATTCTAGTAAACACAAGATCTTTTAATACTTCGCTTCTGTGTAAACACCAAGAGAAAGCACTGAAGAACTCCCTTTGAATAATTTCGATATCTGACCATCAGCAGAGTTATTCCTACCTCTCGTGCTATAACCCTGCAGATGCTACATGCATCCTAAAGCAGTGCTGATTTGGCAAGTGGATGCTGCTTTTCTGCCAGTGGCTTTTGGCTCCTATTCTGCTAAATGACTACATTTGACATGGTTGACTTCAACAGAGAGGATACAGAAGCTTCCCAGGCCAAGCTTTACGACAGCTCTGCTTCTTCTACGCAAAGGACAGGGTATAACTATGTGCAAAAGCAAGCAGGAAAGGCGACACGTGAAGGCAATAACCCCCTCGTGTTCAGCAGAAAAATCAGCGTAGGCAATGCTGGCTGATCACAGAGTCTGAGGGTAGCTTAAAGGCTGACCATTTAAGCAAGAAATATTTTATTAAGACAGACAATGATCATTTAGATTTGCAAAGTACTTTGAAGATAAAGTGCCACTATGTGTGTCAAGAGACATTATTATTTATGATTATTTGTGGTGGAGAGTAGCAAAGGATTTAATTCTATTCTATTGTAAATTCTTCTGGACAGGAACCTGTCATTCGTTTGTCTATAAAACTCTATTTAAAGCAAAAAAAAAACAACCACCAAACCCAGGAGACACTAAATGTCCTTGTTAGTGTGAGGAAGAGGCCTGGGAGCAGTTCAGAAGATTTGACATGGAATTTCTCAATGATGACTAACTCATTTTTGGATTGGACCCACGCTAAGTCTGATCAGCTGTAGAGCACACACTGATTAAACTCTTAAATATTTTAACTAAATCTAGTTAGTACTAGACCTCAAATACATATTAGCATATTACTATTAATAATAGACCTTTACAGGGAAAGAACATAGAATTAGGGTCAAACAGGTAAACCAGAAGTAAAAACTACAGGTTTTGTGTTTTGTTTTAGCAGACGGGTTGCATTCATGCCTTTAACGAAAGAGGAGGGGAACCTCCCTCAACCACACACCTGGCTGGAAAAGCAATAAACAGGACAGTAAGGCAGCAGACAAAAAGAAGTGCAAAGGGAAACATTTACATGTGACATTAGATGAAATCAAACTCCTGTAACAGTTGAGCAAAACTACATTGGTATTTGCAAACCCTCAGTTCTAGCAAAAGCCCCAAAAGCCAGATGAAAGGCGATTCAAAAGCAGCTGTGAATTGCCTCTGCCAAACCATCAGAAATATAAACCAAAGACTTGCATAGTTTTCATGTAATATTTTCATAACAGATGCTGTTATGAAAACCAAAGCCAAACCATTGCTTTCCAGCAGAAAACCAGAGGTAAGGAGGAATGGGGTTAGCTGCGCGAGGGGCCCGCAGGCAGGCTGACGCTGACCTTCGCTACGCGAGCGCCAGCAGCAATGCAAGCGGAGAGCAAAGACTGCTGTATCAAAATCAGCATGAGCAAACACTCCCTTGCTATTCCTGAAGTGGTTTGCAACGCTATTTACCATACAGCTATAAAGTGGACACTTCCAGCTTATTTGTCGTCCCCAGTCCATCCCAACATTCGGTTCCTCCTTATTCAAGCAAACTTGGGGGGACACAAGAAACGTGATCTCAGAAACAGGGTCCCAAGGACTGCAGAAAAGAGAATTTTTCTGTTCCAAACCCAGTCCTGCAGACCCTCCCAAATCACACATGGGATCTACAAATAAAAGAAATAAAAGCAAACAAAAACGACCAGTCAAACTGTTATAACGATCAATCCTGAAAGCGCCTGTTAATACGTATCAGCAGCAGGTAATGTACTCAACACCAAATGTAAATTTGACAGATCCCACAGACCTGCAAAGTAATTTTAGCAAGTATTAAAGCTTGGTGATAGTTGAAAATCCAGTTATGACTGTTGATAATATAAACCAATGTAGGATTACAGCTTAGAAAGTCTTGATTAAAGAAAAAAGATACCATTAACAACATACTTACAAAGCAAACTTGCTTCTGAAAGTAAAAATACAGTTCCCATGCAAGTAGCACCTTTGCTGAACTGATCCCACGGCAGGTTCCGGAGAAAGAGCGCAAAACATTTAGTAGGGCTGCTGACAGTGTTGATTTGTTTGTTTTATCATCTGCTCTGCAATGATCAGCATGGTCACATAAGCCAATTCAGAAGCTAATCCATACAAAACAGCACTTCTGGCAACCTACATCACAGACGCTCCCAACATGGGCAGCCTGCTGTGCTCAGACCTCCAGAAGAAAAAAAAATAAAATTAAAAAATCTGTACCCACTAATGTGCAGGACACCACTGAGTGAACTTCCAGCAAGGAGCACTCTTAGTAGAGGATTACCATGATAAACCCTTTTCGCTGCAGGAGATGCTAATCTTGATAGGTGACTGACCAGATCTCCAGCTAGAGGTTAAGTACCTTCCCAATTAACGAGTCTGCAGCCGTGAGATGTCCCTGCCAGCACCAAGCCAAGCAAACAGAAAAAGAGAAGCTTAAGAGCTTCATTCCTATAGCCGATCTTAAAGCTAATTTGCCCAGATCACTGCGTTGGTTCAGGATCTGAAACGGATGCCAAGTTTGCCTCAAACTGCCACCTAAGACCAACATTTTGCCAGTCGGCAGAACAAGCCATGCCCTGCAGTGAATTCTCACCAACCTCAAAGGAAATGAAAGTCCACACCACCTCTGCAGGGTATGGTATACTACTACCTTTTAGAAGAAACTTTAAGAAGCATTGTTAGAAGGCAGGGGCTTGGTAACATGCAAATGTTTATATTCTGCATGTGATTTTGAGCTGTTTTGGTAGCACCTGGATCCTGTGCAAGGCGAGGCTCTGAGCACTGGCCGCCACGGGCAGTTACTAACACGAGCAACTTCTGATTCCCAGCATATGGATTCATGAGACTTATGTACACACCCAGAGGTACTACCTTCAATATGCTAACCAATGTTTATATAGGACGGCTGACGTGTGCAACAGCAGGTAAACACCCCTACACGCAGCCAAGACGACGTGGGTCCTCCTCCTTCCCTCACTCGGACGTTAACGCATTACTTAGGATAAGGGACACAGAAGCCTCACCTGAAAGGTTACACGGTACCTCTTCAGAGATGCTCAGCGCTCTCTTTGTGCACGCTGGCTTCAGAGTAAACAGAGGACCTCGCAGGAATATCTTCTCAATGTTTTATTAGCAGTTTCATTATTTTGTAAAATAGAATATTGTCTATTTCAGTTCAGAGTGAAGGATCTTAAAATCACTGTAAATGAGTATTACAGACAAGCTTCACTCATGCCCAAAATCAAAGGGATAAACATAGACAAACAACAACATGGAAAAGGACGTAGACCAGCCTACCAAAGGAAGTTGTACATTTTTATCCAAGAGGATAAGAGCTCAAGATTAAAGAAGTTTTTGCATTTAATAAATATGTAAAGCACAAAGCTGGCAGCCTTGATGAAGAGGAATTTATCCAGACCAGAGCCAAACTGGTTGCTTTCTGCCCAGTGACATTCCTCTTATCAAACTGAAATACAGGCCACTCCATTTAAACCTTTTTTTTTTTTTTTAAATAAAAATCTGAGGGAAATTGAACACTGGACAGGTTGCCCAGAGAGGTTGTGGAGTCTCCATCCTCGGAGATAGCTCAAAACCCAGCTGGACAGAGCCCGAGCAGCCTCCTCTAGTCTCCATGCTTTGAGCAGGGGGGTTGGACTCAAGATGTCAGAGGTCCCTTCCAGCTTCCTAAGCTTTTGCAGACACTTCAGATGCTGCTTTTGAAGAAAAAGACTTCTGCCCTTGCAGAAGATAAAGGCTTAACTACCAGGAACTAGTGCTGGCTGAGATTACTCTAAATACTTTAATTTGCTGCAGTGAGATGCAACTTAAAATCCACCACTGAGTTAGATGGGAAAAAGAAAATCAGGAATATATTACAGGTCTTCAAGAAACCACAGGGCATTTCAGATGGTGCTGACAAGTCAAGAAACATTTTATTGCTTTCTTTCTGAAATTCCATGCTGTTATATAATCCAGAATGCTAAAAAAGCTCAGTGCACACGACTGTCAGAACCAGTATCTCCTAACTGAAAAGATGCAAAGTCAGTAACTTCAAAGTTCAACACAAGGTTCACATTTTGCCTTTAAGAAAAAAAAAAAAAGCAAGGAAAAAAAAAATGCTGTTTTTACTGTTTATTGTATAGCTTTTTCCCCTCTTATTCTTCCTAAAAGAGAGATTCCCTTCAGCAGAGATTGCTTCATGATAAATTGAAAGCAAGAACCAGAGATGCACAGAAAGCACACATCCCACCCTCAGCTCTAATTGCTCTACAGCAATGTTTGTTCTCATGCTCCTGCTTCCCGTTGGGAATGTCAGATGCTCAGGAAGTGAGTAATCTGTTAACACATCTCAGATGTTATTGGAGAAGTCTCGCGGATCACTGACAATGTTCCCGACTGCCATGCAGGACAACTTCCACCAGATACTCTCTTTAAATTCCTACATCTAGAAGTGCACTCAATGGACTACATTTTTTAATAACAGAGGCACTTGAAGGCCTAGTTCTAAACAAAAGGCTCTCTAAAGACTTACTTCCACAGCATTGTCATAGGTACACCTAAACAAAATAGCTCTACTTAGGAGAATTCTTTCACCCCTGAATTGTTACTCTGAGCAGGTACCTGTTTGGTGAATTAAGAGAATGCCACTTGTGTTTTCTGCAGGAAGATGAGAATTACAGGAATCCTGCCGGTGTCACCAGGCATTTTAAAGCTTCAGACACTTGAATCATGGTTGAATATTTTTACTTGCTGATGTTCTTGAGCTTTTTGGTTCTTCTTATCTGATATTTTGGAGAGCCAAGCGATACAACTAAGGCAAGTTTTACTGTTTCACTTGGGGTTCCTTCCTACAGCTCAGGGCCTTCTACACATCCTTGGTAGTGAATATTTCATTCCAAATCCATTGAAAAAACCCACAAACCTGTTCAACAGGCCCAAGATGCAGACAATAAGAGCACATGTCTACATATAGAAACCCCAAAGCAATAACGCCAAGACTGAGTCAGCAAAATCACTTCCCCATTCCCTGGCCTTGGTTACAGCCTCAGAGGAGAAGAATGTGCAAGAAGGTATCTGAACATCTTGACCAAGCGGCCTTGCCTAACATTTATGAAGTTGAAATAAGTAAAATTCTGAGGCAAAAGACTCAACAGCATGGGAACTACTGGCTCCTTATGGTGGGCATATGAGACCTGTCCAAAACCCAGTTTGCTGGCACCGGAGGGGAGCTCAAGAGATGTGAGAGAATCAGCCAGTTTCTCATCCCCCATCCTACCAACCTGGCCAGAGCTCCTGAGCCCAGAGATCTCACACTCGTGAGTACACAGGTCTGTGAGTGAAAGTGATGCAAAAACAATCATGACTTTAAAAAAGTTTTGTTTAAAATAAGTATCACCTGCCCTTCCATAAAGTCTCACACTGATTTATGTTGCTTTAACATCCTACAAAAGCCTCCAAACTTCCAGAGCAATCTGGAAGCTGCCAGTGCTGCGACACTGCATGAGGAAGGAAGCCCTGAAGAGTTTTTGCAGTGGACTACAGCCCGTCCGTGCTCGGTACTACCCCGAGCAGGGAGAGCGTGTCCCTTATGCTGTCACCACAAGCCAGTGACACTGCAGTTTAGAGCAGAGAGCTGTGACCCAGAGCGCTGTCATCCCTTGTTCCGAGCAGGAAAAAGCTATTTCCCCTGAAAGGCCTGTTGCCAAATTTAAACAGCTTTATACTGATTCAGGCAAATGCTCCAGTTCAAACACACAATTATAACTTCTTTCTGCGGGGTAGGGGGAGAGGCTGGAGCAGCATCTCAGACATGGCAGTGGCACATTTTGAGAAGACAGACCATGCTCCAGATTAATCCAGGGTCAAAAAACTGCACAGTGCTTCAGAGCAGAAGCCTTTGAGAAGAACAGAACAAGGTACCAGCATAAGGATTCGTTCAGCAAAGGTCAGTGCTGACAGAAGCAAGGTACCAGCATAAGGATTCGTTCAGCAAAGGTCAGTGCTGAGCTTAAGTACACAAGCCTTTCAAACATGGATATACAGAGGCATGAATTGCCACCCTTGTGGGGTGCGAGGACTTTGGTTTTCCAGGATTGGGAGTCCTCTTCCTCCAGGGCAAGTGAAGTAGCCTCTTGAACAGGGACACGGGTATCCCCTAAACCTCTGGAGATGTGGGTGGGGAAGGGTGAGAAAACAGAATCACAGAATCCTCCAGGTTGGAAAAGCCCTTGAAGCTCCTCCAGTCCAACCATTAACCTCACACTGACCGTTCTCAACTCCACCAGATCCCTCAGCGCTATGTAAAACCAAAAACTTGTCCCCAGACATGCAACCCAGAAGTCTGGAAAATGAGCAGGATCTACAGATGCTGTGCATAAACAGCTGGTAACATGCAAGCCCTGCCCTTGAGACATGTGCTGCGACGTACCTCTCGGACATGCAGTGACCCCACGGAGCTGAGGAGCAGAGGATGCTCAGCAGCCAGAGGCCCAGGAACAACCTGCAGCCCAGCTGAGATGATGGGCCGCTCCCTGGGACATGTCATCGGGGACCCCGAGCTGCAGCCTGGATTGAGGCCAACAGCTAAAGAGGGTTCAGGGCACCATAAACACAGAAAAGCAGCTAATGCACAAGCTTCTGCCGTTCTGCAAGTCGAACTGGAACTTTCGAAGCACAGTGCCCTCCACCCCCAGGAAATCCAAGGGTAGATTTAAAAAAAAAAAAAAAAAACCTGAGGCATAAAAAGCCAGTAAAATTCTTAAAGAAAATATCCCCTATATACCATCTGATGATGATTTAGTAACTTGTGTTGAGGAACTCCAACCTTCTCTAAGCTTTATCCTTCTGCATTGAGACTAGATCACATTTACCCAAACTACCACAAAAAATAAGCCTGCAAATTTCTCTTCAGCTAGACCAAAGTGCTTCTTTATCTTTAAGATCATAAGATACCACAGGATTTCTTCTTATCCCATGCCCATACCAGACGGACCAACCAATTACTGTTCTCTTCATGAAAAATGTTTTATATTTGAGATGTCTTTTCACAGGTTGGTTAAACATCACATTCCCCAAGTCCCCAGACTGCCTTCCATTTGCCTGCTCAACAGACACTGGGCAGAGCTACCCAGCCAAGTCATCACCGAAAGCAACTGGAGCAGAATAACTTCCTCTACCTCCTCGTGCAGAACACTCCTGTGGGGACCTGGGGGTATGAGTGGATGGAAAACTGACTGTGAGCCAGCAATGTGCACTCGCAGCCCAGAAAGCCACCCGTGTGCTGGGCTGCACCCAGAGCAGTGCGGGCAGCAGGGCGAGGGGGGGGATTCTCCCCCTCTGCTCCGCTCTCCTGAGACCCCCCTGCACTGCTGGGTCCAGCTCTGGGGGCACCAACAGCAGAAGGACACGGACCTGCTCGAGCGAGGCCAGAGGAGGCCACGAAGATGCTCGTGGGGCTGGAGCACCCCCCTGTGAGGACAGGCTGAGAGAGTTGGGGGGTTCAGCTGGAGAAGAGAAGGCTCCGGGGAGACCTTAGAGTGGCCTCCCAGGACTGAAAGGGGCTACAGGAAAGGGGGGAAGGGACTCTTGATCAGGGGGTATAGGGATGGGATGAGTGGAAATGGCTTTAAACTTCAAGAGGGGAGATTTAGATTAGATGTAAGGAGGAAATTCTCCCCTGTGAGGGTGGTGAGGCCCTGGCACAGGTTGCCCAGAGAAGCTGTGGCTGCCCCCTCCCTGGAAGGGTTCAAGGCCAGGTTGGACGGGGCTTTGGGCAACCTGGGCTAGTGGAAGGTGTCCCTGCCCGGGGCAGGGGGTTGGAACTGGGTGATGTTTAAGGTCCCTTCCAACTCAAACCATTCTAGGAGTCCCATGACATGGCTGCTGCATTCCTGTGCTGAGCCGCATTTCATTTGTGTTCTGTTACAATTCCCAAGTTTCCTCCTGACAACGTTGAAGTGTTTTTCTGCTGAATTCTTTTGTCAGATGTAATCAGGGCCAGAGAAGAAAAAATAAATAAATAAAAGCACTTACAGTCCCTATGGAATGAGCACGATCTCCAAGTGTATTCTTTTAAAAGTCATATTTACAAACAGAAACACATACAAGAATAAGGTCCATGCACCACCATATATGAAGTGTCCAGCCAACTGCTTGGAAGTGATCCATCCGTGAGGACTTTCCAAGAGCTCTTTTTCCAACTGAAGGGGGCATAAAACTGGCCATCTCCTCCCAAAACTTAACAAGCAAATTATGAAACTGGGGTCATGTTAAAGAAACATTCTTACTCCCTGCATCCCATCCTACCTACACCTCATCTGCTACCTCGTCAAACAAAAGAAACTTGAAAGACTGTTTCCAGAGCACAGTGCATCCTGTTTATTACCCTGCTATTCTCTAGTTGGCTGTAAACTGGTTGTTTCATCACTTTTCTAATATATTAATTTAAATTAGGTTGCACATTAGCAATGCTCCACATCTCTAACCCAGGTATGGTGCTTGCCCTCTCCCATTGCCGGGGACCTTCCACCCCCATCCCTGTGAGCTCGACACAACTGCCGATGGTTTGGAGGCTGATCTTGTGATCTGTCCTCTACAGATTTGCTGTTGAGGCCTATGCTACAGCCCTGTTAAACAGCATTACTTATCAAATCAAATCATATAAAACAGAACTAGAGGAGACAAGGGTCTGAATACTGTAGCCTTTTTTGCATCATTTTCTCCTTCATCTCTGTTTAACAGTTTTCTTTCAACCTTCTCTTATGCCTAATAAATTAGAAAGCCCCTTCTTTTTGACTCATGCACTTCAGTAGTTGTAAATCATTATGTACCGTAATATGTGTAGTTTCTAAATCTCTGGAGCTTTAAGCCCTAGCTTCCATTTTTATTAGTTTCCACTCTTCTCCAGACCCTTTAAAGAACTCCTGACACAGCCATGTTAGTAATCATCTGAAAATGCCTTGCCTATAGATACAAATCATTTGCCTTCATTAGTTTTTTAGCACTTCATCTTCCCAACAGATTTAACTCATGCGTTCCCTGGCTGCCAAGATGAATTTAAATTCACCATCTTTTTCTCCCTGCTGTTCATACCTTTACTTGCCTAAAAATAGCCAGTTTATCATATTTACTTGCTCTCCACCTTATCTTCTATCCTTATCTTCATTCAGCTCTCATAAGTAAAAACATGCAGTAGAGACAGCACCAGCTCACTGATTAAACCTTCTCCTAGTTAAAAAAATCCAAACAATTTATTTCAGATATTTCTAGATCATAAGCCAACACTCATCCCCAAAACCAGATGCCCAGAGCTGTTAGCAAGGAAGCTACTCAGAGAACTAAAAATGTATTATAAATATGCATAGAGTCCAGAACTCTGAAAAATTTTAATGTATTACTGCTCCATGTTCAACCACACAGTATCAGTAATTCCATCCCCAGAACCATTAGTGTTCGATTACTGCTTAGATTCCAAATGCTTCATTTCTTTTGACCTACATATTTTGGCACTTTCACTCCTTCCCCTCCTGCTTCACATGAGATGCAGAGGAACCATTCAGAAATGACAATATATATTGTCACCCTTGAACATATAAATACATACATATATATATGGGGACATACACACATATATATCTCTCTCTATATATGTCTCTTTTCTACTGCTTCCCGAATACCATCTGTGGGTGCATGTACACAGAAGTCCCCATATGCTTGTTCTGCAGAATGAGATAGTGATAATGGAAATAAGTGCTTAAAATAGAAAATTTCCCTTCAGCATTACAGTCATGTTTGTTTAATGCTGAGATTATAGCCCGTTTCTCAGCCTATGTTCACACACATTGCGGTGACCTACTTTCTGCTTTTAAAATCCCATGGCAAAAGCGGCGAGCTCACATGAGGAATCAGAAGCAGTCAAGAGAAATCTATCTGCCACATTTGTAATATAGTTTTATGGCCATTAATTCCAGCTAGTGTCAAACTAATGACATGAGGGACATCAAAGCATGAAACCATTTGCATAATACTAGAAGAATCCACAATTCTATTCAGGGTGCTTCTGCTCAGAGAATGAGAAAAATGACATGCTGTCTCTGCTCTTTTGAAATCCTAATTTACAGCCTTGTAAAGAGCCAGTTTTCTAGGAATTTTTTAATTCCTCACTAAGGAGTTTTTGGTGTTTTGCAGTGCTAAATAAACCTTGTCAATGGTATTTTCTCTCTGTAAAACTAACCAATGAAGTACCTTTATTCATGTGGACAAGCCACTCGAGACTGAGCGCAGCCACCCAAGGGAAGCAGTTCACCTAAAAGGAAAGGCTGCTGCAGCTGGTATTTGCATGGGAGCTCCCACCTTCACACCACAGCCCAAGATGTAAAGAAAAAAAATTACTCAGATCTCTGCTCTAATACTGACTTGTCTCACCTAGATGTATTTGACAGAGTCGGGTCCCAGGCACACAGCTAAAGCAGAACCACTAATGCTCCTCTGTTTGACAGTAAGTAGACCAGACATTTCCAGGGTTGTCAGAAGACTTTCATGGCCTGTGAAGCTCCAGCCACACCGAGAGACGCAGTGAACGCACTGCAGGGCATTTCTGCAGTCAGGGGAGACAAGTCTTCTGGTTTGTTTTCGTTTTAGGAAAAATACAACAGCACACAGAAAATTTGACCTTGAAACACAGCTGGGTGACTGCATCGTGCCACGTCTGCAGGAGCTGTCCCGCACTCCACAGAGGGATGCAAAGGTGCAACGTGGGTCTGTCGCGCACTGAAAACCAGCACGCTTCCAGCACCGACTGGAAAGCACATCTGAAAGCTGCAAAAAAGTGTTGTACATAGTTAGGCAGTAGGCTGCTCCCAAGTATATCAATGAGGAAAAAAAGCTCAAAGCCCCCCTCCTCTTTTGGGAGGTATGGCTTAAAACACAAAAACTGAATTAACCACCGAGTTCAAAGATGCGCATCGAGACATCTTGCTCTGGTTAAGCCTGTTCACTTCACTGAGATTTAGTGCTGAAACATTTTTATGAAGCAACCTGAGCAGGATCATAGATGCTACTGAGACAGGAAAGCAGCACAAGCCTCAGCAATGATGGCACCCGTGGAAATCAGTTCACCTTCAACTAACCATAATCCTGAAGAGCAAACATAAGTATTCCTGCAATTACTCCTTCAACAAGCAGGACTGCCTTTCAAGGCTGGCTTCCGAGTAAATCGCTGTAATGAACAGCCTGAAGAATAAGAGGTATGAAAATTGATGCAGCCCTTAAGACCGGCTCTTCTGTAGTCAACACAAAACCCACAACTGGTAGTTGAACCCAATAATGAGTTTATATATACACGTTTCTTTTAACTGAAGGTCTGACCAGGTAAATCTAATCTTCCTCAACTCTCAGCTACTAAGCTGGGCAACTCAATTTGGATCTTTTAATGATTATTTGGTTCCCATTCACGTTGAATCTGAGACTATGGCTTTAGCAGAACACAGTATTGCATTAAACTATCTAAAATTTCAAGCAATATACATATAAATGTAGATTTTTCTCTATTTTTTCAAGCAGAATCGGTCATTTTGGTTGTAAGATTGAGACACTGATGACTCCCTAACACCTTGCAAAACTGTCTTCATGTGGGTGACATTTTGAAAGATGAGCTGTTTGCAGCATTGAAAAACAGGATAGTGTTCATGTAAGAGATGTAACGCAACAGATCTCCTGGACAAAGCATGGAAGACTTGACTTCGCTGAAAGCAAAGTATTTTAATCTGTAGCCAAGGGAAATGTTAGGGAAACTGGAGACACAAGGAAATGACATAAAGGTAAATAAAGAATTGGCTAAGTGACAAGTGGCAAGGCAATGTCAAGAGGGGAATTATCTTGCTGGAGGAACATAACTAGTTATGAGAATTTGAAGATCAAGAATCCAGAATAACTCAGGCTTAATATTTTTATTTTTAATCTTAGAGATTAGAAAGAGTTCTGATGAAATGAAGTTAAAAGATAAAGTCAGCAAACAGTGTTAGGATGCCATCCAGGAAAAATTAAGTGATTTTGCGTAACAGAATGGTAGACACGAAACGAAGTTTTGACATTACGAAATTCAAAGTCATGTGAGGGACCGAAACACTGAACTAACAGGATTTATGACATAAACAGGGAGTTCAAAGAGAAACACAGGCTGAGCTTACTAATCAAATAGAGAGAGACTGAACTGTGGGATGAAGAGATGAGAGAACACAGGAGCCCAAGAGGCAAGGGATGTCTGTTAGAGAATGGGGTGGACTAATGCCCTGTAAGACCACAACAAGATTTCTTCCGCAAAACACGTCATGCAGCTCCAATCAGCATCCCAGGATAAACAATAAAGAACGATGACTTGGGACTTGAAGGTGGACAACAATATTAAAACTTTCTTGAATATCTTGAAAAGACTAAGAGTTCAAGTGGTTTAGCTCAGCAAAAAAAGAGAAGGAAAAAGAACAGATTCTCCTCCTTAAGTTTACTGGGTAATTGTTAGGGAGGTGGAAGTGTTTCCTCAAACGTAAAGCCAATATTTGCACAGAACAACTGCTTATATCATTTCCACAGTATCTTTAGTATGGAATTTAGAAGTTTAAGTAACCCTCAGGGAGTGAAAGCAGTGAAACAGCCCACGAGCTGTGACAGGAAAACACATCTTTTTCAAGGTGTTTATTAAAGAAATCACTCCTCTATCTACAGTAGTTAGAATCTGGGTTTGACTACCCAAGCAAATCTTTCCATCTTCATGCTCACTTTGTAGTGTTATTAAAACAGCCATATTTCAAGTTTATTAATAAACATCTTCAGTGCCTCCATCACCAACGGTAAAGGTGGCACAGGACAGCTCTGAGACCCACCAGCATGCAGCTCAGTGAAACACCCTGCGAGTAAAGACACTGCACTGGGCTCACCACTGTATAATCCCAAAGCTTGACCCCAAAGTTAGACTTCATATGTCATCCCCATAAAATGGGCAAAATGCCAGCTAGCCTTTTCAAAATATCACTTGCACCTTAGTTTCTCAGCAGGATTGATGACATCCATAAACAACAATTAGAATGGGCAGGGTGGGTTAAGTTATTAGAGTTTAAGTATGTAGTTCTGGGCTATAACCAGCACACAGAGTAATTCTGAGTTTTACAAAAGAGACAATGTTGTATCAACTTAAATGTATTTGAAAATCTAGCTTCTCTTACGACTGTATTTTACACTAAACACACTGCAAATGGAAGTATCCTATGGAAGTAAGATGCTCGCCTGGGTGTTAACTGCATCCATGTGACACTACCTCTCTTTAAATGTGTATCTGGAGGGACTGTATTTTTCTGTGGGTGCAAAGAGTAAATGGAATCAAGTCTTTCAGTTCTTCACCATTATGTTTCAGATTTATGTACTCAATTGGTTTGCAAAAACCCACAATATTATATAGCTTTACGTTTAAACAAAGTCCATGGTTTGCAGAATACATACATATTCAGAACATCATCAAGTGATGAACTCTCATCTACTGACCCGTGCTAGTTTGAAGGAAATAAGCTGAAAGGGGAAGAGGGCCAAGGTGGCCTCAAGAAGCCAGTCCTACAGTTGGTAACCAGTGCCTGTATCCACCACATGGAGCTGGCCTCCAAAGACTCTCTTGCCTTAGTTAATCAAAGAAAGGTTGATCCCATCAACAACGTTCCACAGTCGATCTTTTTAACAAGTCATTCTGCTCTCCTGTGTCTGGTACTCTCCCCCTTCAACAGTATCTGCGTAAAAATTTAAGACTACCTGGGTGTGTATTTGGTTTGTCTCTGTGCTGTATGCCCTACCTGCAGCTAGAGCAATGGCAGCGAGTAGAATGCTGCTACGGTAGTGGTCCATCTGACCTGGGAAAGGTGACAATGTGGCACCAGAACACTGCAACACAACAAGAATCTTATGTTATAGCTACACTTTAATATTAAAGAAGCAGAAGTATCTTTTCTCAGACTTTGAGAAAACGTTCTTATTTCACATCTCAGACACACTGGAGTAAACTGAAGAGCCAAATTTGTATTATCTGCACGTACAGGAGGCAGAGATTAGATGCTTGTTCTCTGCTATTAGAAATATCCTTGGACTTTCCACCCTGTTGACAAATTTCATTCTACAGCAGCACGTCTTAAACTGGCACCAAGAAGAGAGATTTTAGAGCACAAAAAGCTGTGTACCAATTAAGGCAGAATACATGGCATCATATCAAGAACCCAGACACCCCTAACCCTTCTCCTCTGCCAAATCCCATTAACACGGAACAGTTCATACAGCCATTACAGATTGATGATGAGACCCACAACAGCTTTCTGCTGGCAAACAGTGTCACGTCTCAGGTCCTGACTCTCTGCCTGACAGTTTCTGGTTGGGAAGCAACAATTTTAATGGTTGGCTCAGGAAACCAGAGTTCTCCTCCCAACCTTCCCACTAACTCACCATGTGGCATCATCATTAACTACCAGTACATCCTCCTCTTGAATCTGGTAGGAAGCCATTGAACACTAGAAGTTTTAATCTGCACAGAAAAAAGGACTCCAGAAGAATGACATGCTGTTGTTTAGTCCTACAGTCATCTCTGAGGAAACCACCAACCCTCTTAAATGCAAGTAACTACTATATCCCCAGCAGTTCAGAAAGAGCAGAGAAAGGCAGCAAGTTTAGCCACTCTCTGTTTTTTCAGGAAGCCAGACTAACCTGAAAGTGTGGAAAAACTTGTCAGAGAACTACAATCTTTTTTCAGAAGAGATAGGTCAAATACAGTGTGCTCTAGTTAAAAGGAAGAAGGTTAAATAACATAAGTGACATGCCAAACCAAAATCAAGCATCCCTTCCAGATAATTTCTTTTGGAGGGCGAATTGTGTTTTGTTCGCTTCCTAGAGTCTCATCTAACTTCTGTGCCTTGCTAAGTCATTTCTAATTTCATAGTTGCCTAAGCATCAATTGTCTACAGAAGTATCATAGAATAGTTTGGGTTGGAAGGTACCTTTAGAGGTCATCTACTCCAAACATCTACAGCCCTAAAGCTGTATGATCACCCCTAAGGGAGCTGTTAATCTTGCATAGTTTAAGAGGCATTCATTAAACGTGAACAGCCAGATGCCTGTTAAGTTTCAATTTCTACCCAGTCATCTCCAGGAAGCAGCTTATTTTGCCATTCACTGCTGCTAAAATGAACTGCCAGATTTATGGGAACAGCCTCCTCCTCAAACACCACAGCGTCTCTGTGTTACAGAAACCACGATCCTACCTTGTTCATTACAGCAGAAAAGAACAGCTTCAAGTGAGGAGGGACCAACTGACACACTGAGGTGAGCTTTTATCACAGCAGACGAAGGAGATACTGCACAGTATTCATCAATAGAAATGGAAAAAGGAAAAGCACATACTTTAAAAAAAAAAAAATCAAACATTGCATTTTGCACAATCTGAGAGCAGGGTAAGCCTCACCTGCAGCGCTACCCGACGGGAGAAGAGACCTGTTCAGAGAGGACCAGGCAGAGCTCCCTGGGCTGGGCGAGGACAACAGGATCCTGAGCATCCCTCATGCCTGATTTCACACAGTTTTATAACTCTGGGAAGTTGCAAAGCTTTTTTTTTTTTTTTTTTTTCAATAGTCATTCAGCAATAATTCAGGTAATTTTTATGCTATACTGGACAAAAGCCTGAGTATGTTAGAACCACAAACTTTACTGAATACTTGGTATTTTATGGGTCGGAGCTGGCAATTAGCTGCACACATTGTACCAAAATAGCAGCAAAAAGGGGGATTACTGATGAGCATGATTTCTTTATTTTCAGTGAATTACTCATGCAAGACTAAGTGAGCTGAATTTGTTAAAAACCATTTGTATAGAGAGTAGTTTTATTCAGCTAAGAGTCTAAGCTGAATTTCCATTTGCTTAGCCATTTAAAAGGTACACTTGCTCCAAGGTGTAATTTGCTCTCACTACGAAATACCACAGATCTCCTCTTGCTCAGCCTCACCGTATCCAGACAAATTTCCTAAGTACAAGATTTTCTTTTTCCAGAAAAGGTCAGATTAATCCAAGATTACCTCTGGTACTAGTCAACACCACTAAAATGAAAACGCTGTGATAATAACAGATGCAGCATAGCTATAAAAGATAAAATGCACAATATAATCAGCCTTACCCTATTTTCAGTGATGGGACTGAAATGGAAGAAGATTAAAAGAGCTAAGGCCTCTGAGTGAGCTACAAGAGCCAGGATTAGGGAAGTTTCCTAACCCCCAGGTTCATATTTAGCCCATGTCATGCGACCTCTCAAAGCCACTCCGACATCCCGGCACGCAATTCTTTCTGAATTTTTTGTAAGCAGGATAAACGCCTATTAAATCAGTTGTTTTTACAAACAGAACCCCCCAGTTTAGAACAGGAAGAAGAGGTGAAAAAAGGCAGAGTTTTAACCGGGACAGCCTGTGCACTGTGAAGAGGAGACAGCAGCTCGGAGCAGTACAACGTGTTTCACAGAAACCCACCTTCCCCTCAGACTGTGCTGCGCGGGGGTTTCGCCGGAGCTCCCGGCAGGTATCGCAGCCAGCAGCCGCCAGCCACCCTCCTGTCTATGCCTGCAAATGTGCGATGACTAAATCGCTCTAGAGTTGAGCTCCTATTTGCTTTTTGCTGTTAGTTCAGTAGCTTAACCCTGGGGCTTGGCCACATTACTAACTCAAAGGCAAATATTTAACTAACTGATCTAATATGAAAGATAAATTCTTCTTATTAAGCTAAATAATTAACCAGATGCAGCAAAAAGTGATAATAAAGTGTTTAGACTAAGCTTAATTTTGATGTGTGTTTTACAGTACTATTATTTATTTTCCTTTGACGTTTCTCAAGCATACACAGCATATAAATGCCAGTAATCTAAAGGGTCACTGCAAAAAACTGTAGTACAAGCTAGCAGAATAAAAAAAGAAACAGGGTGTTGCCTGAGGCAGTAAAAAGGGGAAAAAATAAGTATCTTTTTAACCTGCAGTTAAGATCCAGAAAGACAGGCTAATTAAAGGAAAAATGGGTAACATAAGTATGGAATAAAAGCATAATCCATCTTTGGATGATAAAGCAGTAAGGGTAAGTGGTCCTACTTGTTTGCAGCAATAAACCTCAGTCTCTCTTCTGCTTGCCCCAAGAACTTTTAAAAATACCACTCTATTTTAAAAAGGTTGCCTCAATGCCCAGCCATTTACAGGATTATGTGTACAAAAATATTCTACTACACAGAAACAAGGTTCTGAGAAATGGCAATCAAGTTGATTTTTGTGTAAAGGCTGATGAACTTGAGGGATGGACAGAGAGAAAAAGGGTTCATGTTGTATATTAGATATTATTCTGCATAATTCATCAACACTTCTAAAGCATACCTCCACAAATCAGTTGGTTTCAGTGCACTAATAAGATATTAAATTCAAGATGTAAGGTCAAAAGCTCATGGCTTGAATATTTTAAGTAACAGCTGCTGCTCAGGAAATTCAAGCTTTGTAAAAAACATGTTAATTCATCCAGGTGTCAAGATGCTTGCTAGAATGACTCTTAAACACACTATAAAAACTAAAGGTTTTGTATTGCCATTTTTTAAATCTCACTAAGCCTCACCACAAAGCTTTTAATAGACTTCTCGACATATGTACTACTTCATTATAAGCTTTTTTTCCATTTTCTATTCATAAGTCAAGTCAGGATACATTCCACCTTTGAATCAAAGTTTAGAAGCAAAAAGTGAAAGGAAAAAGTAGCAGGTTGCTAGGAAAATACCATTTAAGAGAGACATGGCCATGGCAACAGCACTTTTTAAACAAAAAAAAGGTCCCTCCTTTTACCCGTAGCCATCACTGGAGCCTCCAATACATTCCAGTAGCTGTACCAGTTCCAACACTTACTGTCCTTCATGCGTCAGCAAGCAGTCTTTAGGAACCCAGAGTGATACTCGGTACAAAAGAGTGCTGGCTTTCTGGAAGACCTACATCCTTACTCATTCCCACCTCTTCCCCTCCTCATCTCAGAGCCTCGTTTCGCCCCGCCGCGACACCACGGCGGCCCAGAAACAGCAATGCTCTCAGTTACGTACTTGTGTCTTCAGCCTCGCAGGGAGCTGCACCGGGGCAGACTCCCCTTTGTCCCCGGGGAAGCAGAGCATTTCATAAAGCAGTTCCAGTGGGCCTGCCATGCTCTACTTTCTTGCAAATAACAGAGCTCGTTACACAACTACTTAAGCTGATTTGATACAAGCAGCAAACAAGACTACGGCCCAGGAAGAAAAGCTTCTTGAGCATGTCATTTAACATATGTAAAAAAGCAGACTGATTTATGTCAGTGTAGACTGAACTTGAGGATCTAATCAGCATTTCCAGTCAGCCAGCCGAAGATTTATCTTATTTATACTCCCTTTCCCTAAAGTATTTATGAATACCCATCCAGAGCCAACTCAAACCTTGCCGCTAGATATAGCACCTACACTAAAAATCATTCCTCAGCAGGGAAGTATTACGAATCGTACACACACCTGATTTTATAATTACGCCATTTAAGTGTTACAGTTTTCATAGCACATTGGGGGGGGGGGGTGTTTGGAGGGGTTTTTTTGTTCAGTTATTGGTGGGGGGTTTGTTGTTTTGTTGTGGGTCTTCTGCCCATCAAGCTACATTATGGTGCAAAACTGCACACAAGAAGGACATTTTGAATAATTACAGAAAGTTACTTGTTTAAAATATGGCTGATAAAGCACAGGGGGAAAAATATCAGAGTTATGAAAACAGTTTGGTTTTTGTAATCTAAACATGATTGAGGAGGAAAACTTTTCTATATTAACTGTTTTTCTTCTAACCATTATGTCCTGCAAGACATCAGAGCCAAAATACTGTCCTTTCAGACCTCATGTTAACAATACTATCATCAAAAAAGGAAAAATAAAAGGGTTTTTTGCTATTTTCAGCCTTCACCCGGCTTCTCAGTTACAAATTAACTACTTATTCACCTTGACTAGATCGAGTCACTAGAATTATTAAAAAAAATATTTTCTGAACCAGCAGAAAAAGCTGTGACTGTCAAAAGCAAAGCCCTTCTGGCCAACCCAGGTGGCTTCCCAAACACAGCCTGTCGCTCCCCCGAGTCCCAGTCTGCTCTCTGTAAGACATCAACAACATGAACTGGCTGGATCTTTCGGTCTTATTTTAGGAGACTAAAGAATTTAGGCCTAAATAGAGTTCCTAAAAACAGGCAACTAGCATATTTTGAAATGTAATAGCCAGGTAACACTGCAAATGCACAGTATCTTAACTATTCCACACTGCAACGTGCTTGAATAGTGCCCAAAATGGGCACTACAGTAAGAAAAACCTGGAGTACAATGCTGAATGTGCTTTAAACATTTAGTAAAATCATTCCCCAGTAATAACAACATGGCAATTTGCTGAATCTAGTAGCCCACAGGAGATGCAATACTATCATGCAGGCAAAAAAAAAAAAAAAACCAAACCAACAAACCCCTTCCTGATGCTGTTTTTTGACACTTGCTGAATGGCTTCATGTGCTGCTAGAGGGACCCTCTCCAGCGCGAGGAGCGGGGTAACAGGAAACCTGCTCGGAGTCACACAAAGTGTGTTCACGACAGCAAAGTCACAAAGTGCAGTGGGTAGGACAGTCTCCACCAACATAAACCCCCTTAACATAAGGCTCCTATAAACCAACACACATTAGACACAGCAGAAGTCTCACATAATGTGGATACTTTATCTATGATGAAGTTACCACCACCCAGCTGCTTCTTGCTCAAAAGTTGTATTTCATCATTGATCAGATATGACTTCCCAGCCCAAAATATCCACTGCCAGCAGTATCCATTTATTCCCTTACTGTTGCATTCGGGAAAGTTGTAAAGTTTGGTTTAATGAAACACTAATTAGAGGACTGCTGTGCAAAGAAATAAAGACTGATGCAGGGATTCATAAAAAAACCAAAAAAAGCAGTGACAAGAATATACAAAAGAAAAATTGTGCTTCTGCTCCACGGTCAGGGTAGAAGTGATGTCAAGATATGAAATCTGTAGCAAAGAATAACTTGCTATTATATTATTTTATTTCTCTTCCTAAAAGTTCATTACAATTACCGAAAAGACAACCAGCGTCACAGCGCCAAGGCTATCAATTACATTTAAATTAGATCCAGGAAGTTTCAGAGAAAGCGTGCTATTCACAGCATCCATAAAAGAGGTTGTTTGCAGTCATAAAACACTCCCTTGTTGCGCGGCTGTTTCTAGGAAAGCGCCCGGCTGCTCCAGCAGCCTCCGGCGCAGGACACGTGCCTGCCTCCGAGCACATCCTGAGGGCAGAAGGCACTCGGTTTGCTGACAGCCAGTCGCCACGCTCACTAGATTTAAGACACTACATAAAACTTGTTTTGGGGTTCGAACTGAAATTTCCAAGTGTGTTCAGACTCATAGTGACTAATTTTTAAGTAGTTTGACCTTGAAAAGTTATTTCTGTTTAATAGATACAGACAAAACAAGCAAGTGAAAGGTGAGAAATCTATAGCTGCCCAAGCAAGGCACTGGGAAAAGGGAGAAACATCCGACAAAAGACCATCTGAGGTATTACCAGATCACTGGATGAAGCAGAGGCACAGACATTAGCACAGGCCTTAGTCTCAGTTCAGAAGAATTTGTAATTTATTTCACACAAACCCAAAAAAGCTTCTAGAATTGGTCTCCACAAGTTAGAGAGCCCTCTGAAGACGTCAACTGCCGTTCGTTCCTTGCTTCACCTGCTGGCACAGGGACCGTGCTTTAACTAAGCCCAAACAGCACAAAGTAATGGCTTTCACAAAAGGCACATTTCACCTGAATTTGGTTTTGCTCCTCTGAACAAAAACACAACCCCGGGACACAAGGTGCAGTGCTTGCGTCCCTTCACAGATGGGGACTCAGTACCCCCAGGTTAAGTAGGACATTGGAACGGCAGCGACTTCTGCAGGTGACTTGCACTGTTACGCCTTCCTCGGACTTCATAAGGAAACCGAATACAAAAGCTGCTGTTCCGAGGGCTTTCAGTAAGTTTCTACATGTGCATTTAGTGTAACACAGGTGAGAGTCTCTGTCAGAGACTGAGTTAATGCCTCAAACACTGTGGCTGCACAGTGTGGTGAGCCGCAGGCGAGGGCGATGCGGGCAGCAGGCAGGCAGCTCTCGCCCGGCCCGGGCACGCCGGAGGGCACGAGGGTTCGTGCTGCTGGAAAAAAAAACAAAGCAAAACAACTCGCAGAATTTATGTGGGGAAGGGGCTTCGTGGCCCCCTCCAGTGGTGCCTGCGCAGAAGATCAGGAGTCACATCAGCTGAACAGGTATCTGGGAGCTATATAAATCCTCAAGGGGCATGACTAATTAGTACACTAAGCCAGACCAGAGGAGGGGACTAGCACCCAAACACCACCCTCCCACACCTTACATGTAAATGAGCCCTGGAAAGCCCCCCCTTTCCCTCACCTCGCATGTAAATGAGCCCCAGAAAGCTCCCCCTTTCCCTCACCTCCCACACAAGCGAGCCAGCATATTTAAGGAGCAGCCAGCCATATCTCAGTGTGCACCTCCACCATCGCTGACAAGACAGGAACTGGACCAGAGGCATCGCTGGAACCCCGGGTGGTGATCCCTTCTCTACCTCTACTTTTCTGTCTTTCTCCCTTTCTTATATGTTACGAGCCATTCAGCCCTTTTTTAAAATAACAGGGTTTACTCTCCACCATTGAAAACCGTTTATAGAGCTTTAACTGGCTTTAATTAGCTTTAAAAGGTTTCATTGGCTTCTGTTAAAATATAGCTTCTGCTGTTAATAAATTTTTCAATCAAGCATTTGGCGTTATTTCATGTTAATTTAGCCCAAGGGTATCTCAAACATCGAGAATCAGGGTGGGTTGTCCAGGCCAGCCCTCCCCTCCCCATTAAGAGATAAATCCAGCCGCCCCCAGCCCCTCTGATCTTGGAGGACTGGCTAGAACGGAAGCGGCCTAGTTTTTGTTACAGGTACATATGCACAGGGCTGCATATCATGATGCACTTCTGGGCCCGGGGATTCAGGAATTATCCTGGAATCAAAATAATCTGCCTGCCAATGCCTAACAAAGGTATCATGAACAGACTGACTTACAGAGGCTCGTTGTCAAGAACATTCAGATACCCTTTAAAGAAAGGAGAGGTGAGTTGATCAGTCTACAGCTACCTGTACTGGAATTTCTCAAAGTTTAAATGTTTTGAAGTTCACTGAATTTAAAATAGAAATAAGGAGGTGTCTGGGGGAGGGTTGTTTGTTTGGGGGGGGTGTTTTGTTTGTTTGTTTTAAATAAAAAGAACATTTCTGGTAGGAACACCACAGAGCTTACCCCAAGAAAAGACATTATTTAAAACCATCAGATGATGAAAGAAGTCAAAATCAGATATTTATGGCAAAATTTATCGGTCTGGCATGGGACTTACTCACTGAGGACTACCCTGTGTTGCAGAAGTCAAGGCAGCAGTCATTAGTGGTCCTATCTAGTTTTATGAAAAGATCAGCAAAACACCAAAAGCCTCAGAGGTACACTACAACACTTAAGCTTCTTTCCACTAAAATTTCATCTGAAAAAAAAAGTTTGTGTTAGGACCAGCTATCTCCTCCTCCACACTGACAAATAAGTTTTCCCTAATTAATCTTCCAAAGTCACAGTTCTTCAAATAAGTGATTCTCGTGGTATCAAAGACTCAAGACAGTCATTGCAAGGTGCAGATGAAACCAGCATTCTGAACTGAATATTCACAAAAATATCCAGAGTCTTAACAGAAAGAAGTATTTAGGAAATTGGTAGCACAAATGACTGTCTTTTGGGACATGCTCAATATACACCTCCATCACCTCCACACAAAATGTGACTATTCAACTCGCTGACATGTGGAAGAGCAAGAGAGATTTGAGGACTGAAAGCTCTTGAATGCCATACTTTTAGCAGACCTGTAATACTTTAATGCCAAGCTGCTGCAAGACATTATGTATACTTAAAGAACCCTTGTCAATCAGCTCACAATACACCTTTTCAGTTCATAAGAACTCAAGTATCCGTCAGGTACGTTATTAAACCAGTAGGCAGCCAGACAACGCAGAAGAGCTGCATTAATGAAGCGTGCGTTGGAGTGACAGATCTGTGCCCTGGTGATCTCACGAGTGATCTTTCACTGCGATCCGAGCACACAGCGACGTCGTTCCCCTGCATGGCACTCCACCAAACACTCAGCCGCGCCAGACTTGCGGACCTGGGTCTAACCCAGGGCACAGAAAGGGCTCTTCAGAGCAGTTGGGTTTTCTAAGCACATTTCTGTGAACAAAAATTTACCCCGATGTCTCCTGCGTTCCCAGTGTTTGTAAGTGCTTCAATATCTGGAAAGTTTCTTTAAGCTTTGCAAACTGCTCAGGAGTAGCTCATGAGTTGAGATGACACTAACTGCTACTCAACTCCTCTGCCAGCTGTAGAAAGCCACCAAGGGCTCTTTGGTTGGAAGAGTCCCCGTTCCTTCCGAGCCCACACAAGGGGCACCCCGCAGAGCACAAACCTTCATCCTCCGCACTCACCCTCCGGGAGCGAGGGGGAAGCTGCACATCCCCTGGCAGCATCTCTGCCTCCCACCCCAGATCCTCACCGGAGCCACGGAGCACAGAGCTGGAACCCCCCTCAGCCTCTGCCCCACCCTGGCTGTCAGATCAGCTTCGTCGAGATGCCCACCTTCCCCTTCCCCCATCCATCTCAGGCCTAAAAATAATCACCCCCAAAAGATCAGACAGACACACACAAAAAACCTCTTAGTCATGCCCATCTGAAGAACTAAACAAGCTTCTGAATTATTCAGTTTGCTGCTTTTTTTAGACTGAAGCAACAGAAAATATTAACTCTCCTTTAGTGAATATGGTTGGATGCAGACCCATTCTGGAAAGCCTAAAAAGCTTTCCCTGGAGTCCAGAAAGTATAAAAGCCTTTATAAATAAAAACTGGCACCAAATAGGAAATATGCAGGCAGGCAAAAGAGGAATAATAGCTTTAATTAGAAAAGCACACCTCTAAGTGTCCTATTTACAAAATGCTAAACACAAGGAATTACTTTTTTAGATTTTTTTTCTGGGGGTTGGGTTTTTTTTTGTTGTTGTAGGGGTTTTTTTGTCTTTTTTTGTTTCGCTTTTTGGGTTGGTTTTTTTTTTTTTTTTTTTAAACTTTGTACACTAGCAACTTATTCAACAGCAAAAGGGGATTAGATAACAAAGAGCAAAGACTGACCCTCAGCCAGGGTGGCAGTTAACTGTGTCACTGTATACACCATATACACTCAGAAATACTCTTAAGTGTAGATTGTCATTCCCACAGACGTGTCATTTTTCTGTGAATCCTCACAAAAATCAGGCATCTTAAGCTGTAAAAGATACACTGCCACAAACACCAGAAATTACTTACTAGCTAGTTCATTCGTGAAGATTTTAATTACCTTGGAAGTCCAACATGGAAATGAGTATCCATCTCATCCATCCCCGGTTCACTTTGCAGTCCTTGAGCACAGTGGGAAGAAATTTTCCTTCTATTTCTGCCCCCCCCCGCCCTCCACCAACAGCAAAATTGTGTGGCTCATGGAAAGAATTTCCTTTTTCATGTATTCACTGTATTAACTAAACCAGTTATTTGATGGACATGTTTTCAAACATCTGTCCAGACAGCAAACTATTCCAGTTTAAGCCATTTACCTTTTAGAAACAACAGCAGAGCCGTTAATCAAGCACATGCAGCTACCCGTAGATATTAACTATGAACAAGCAGCACAATCCAAGAAGATTCTCACCACAGTACAACTATTGAGAGGTTAGTTTGAGATGTTTATTAGGACGATTTATTCAACAGTGATACACAGCTTCAGATCATACAAAGCATTGGAATCATCAGGAAAAGTCAGAAGTGGTAACAGACAAGCTTGTAAGCACAAGGAAGTTATAGTATGTTCTGCAAAGGCTTCATACCATCTCCAAAGACTGGAGAAAAGTATGGGTAACATGAAATTTAAACAGAGAAACACATTTGGTGGCTACCTGGCTTTCTGAAAATAAAAACTGAAAAACGAAACACTCCCTGCATATTCATTTACTGCACTGAATTTCCAGCACGATACACGTACATTTTACGGGAGTGACAAAAGATACAACATTCTGCGTTGACCCTCCAACTTCCCCTACCTCCCCCTTGCCAAAACACACAGCCTCCCAGGACAGGCACATTACACTTCTGCCCCAGAAAAAGCGAAACGTGTGACATTGCAGAGCTTTTGGTAAGAGTCCTGCAAGGAAGAACCACCACAACCACACAGAAAGAACCAGCGCTCTTCCTCGATCTACTGTTCACATTCAAATTTGTAAAACTAATGACATTTAAAATAAACAGGGATAAAAATATGGCGGGGGGGAAGTGGTAATGGAATGAATTATTTGTGTTAGCAGCTGAGACAGTGACTGCACCCCTGGGGGTGCCCCCATCTGCATTAGCGATCTTTGCTTTGGTCTGCTCGAGGCCCTGCTGTGCCCGGGTGGCTGACAGGCACCCAGCCCCACTTCACTGAGCGGGGGGCTCCCGCGCCAGGCAGATCGCCCCGCAGCTTCGTTGCCCACCTCACAAAGCCAGTTGACCTAGCCAACTGCTGCAAGTGCTAGAAACTCCCCCCTAGCTTTAAATAATATTTAAAATATTTAAATAACAATTTTAAAGCGTTATTGCATTTCAGTAAAATAAAGCATCTGTGGGAGGGGGAGAAAGTCTGATATTTGGTTCATCTGAAACCTTCTATTATTCAATCTGAAAATTTCTCTCTGTGATTTATTATTGATTCTCTATTTCTTAGGGCACAAATAGTTAAGCCCGCTTAAGGCAAAAGGTGAGAAAGAATGACTTGCAGAACCAAGTTAAAATGCCTCCAAACTAGCTGTGATGCTGCACTTTTCCATCATCAACCGCATTAAAAAAAAGCTACAACGAGGTCTTTAAAAATAAAGCCAAGAACACAACAATCTCCTTTTATGGCAAGAGACACCAAAAAAAACCCCCAAGAGGAAAGCACTTTGTGAGAACAAGAAGGACCAAACACCTCTGCTCACATCACGCGCCACTGCTCCCATCTCACCCTTCGGTGTGCGTGAGCAGCAGAGCTGATGTGTGCGGTACGGAAGAAGGAACGGAGACCCGGGTGAGCAGGGCCTCCCGCCACCCCCAGAAGGGCGCTGGTGGGGCTTTGGAGACTTGCCAAAGGTGGAGGCTGGTGGCTACATGGTACCCCGTGGCATAATTAGCAGTAAAACCAGAAACAGAGGGCAATCTGTCACAGCCATACTGGCCAGCGTATCCTGCATCCCAGTTACCATTATTGCTCTAGTCCACAGGGAAATGCTTGTTTTTGTACCTCAGTTCGGATCTGGTCTCCAAGGCTGCTGGTCTCAAGCAACTGCGTGGCGGCTCTGCCAGGTCAGCACATCGGACCGGCAAGGGAAGAGCCCAGCTTTGGCAGCCGAGTGCCTGTAGGCAACGGGGTTTTCTCAGAAGTGACAGCTATCTACCTCGGAGGAGAAGCCAACGGTGTTACTTGTTCAGAAATTGGCACCACAAGGATGTCGGCTACTAATAAAGCTTTGAATGGTGGGTAAAGCAATAAATTGCCACCAAATTAGAGAACAAAAGCCTCGAGTCCTGATGCACATCACTAAACAGGCTGATTAGACACAATTCATTGCAGCAACTTGGGTCACTTCACCCTGGGTGGGGAGCATGTGAGGTCTTGGACTAAAAATGAAATAAATCAAGACTGCATGGGTCACTATTTGAGGGAGATGTTCAAAAAAAACTTTCTGGTGGCATTAACAGCAGTATTCATTCAAGGTGCACCACTCTTCCAGTAAATCATTAGTAGACCAATATCGTAAGGTAGTCATAGGTACTAGCAGGATACTAGAAATATTCAGGTGCAAGCTACTCTCTTCACAACAAGAAAATACCATTTTTAGGCACATGAAAGTATGCTAGCTTTTGGCAATTTGGAGAATCACGTCCTACCTTAGGCTGGATTTGAGTTCAAATAAATCCTGTACTTTTATCAGGCGTTGTAGGCAAAGTACCAAAGCTACACAACACAATTACCCTCAAACAAAACATTCACTAGTCTACAAAAACCCGGGCTGAGCTTGCCTCATGTAAAATACTACATAGTCTCTCTAAATTATTTCCTTCTTCTGCAATTTTTTTTTTCTGTTGAATGGCAGTAACTAATACTTTTGTGTTTGGAAAGCTTTGCAGCTTTAGGGAGACAGCAGGAATTGCAACAGACTTACTGACCTCTTGTAACTCTGTTTAAGGTTAAAACAGGCCCATTCCTTTTGGTGTTTCTGGAAACCATCCCAATTATTTCAGTACAGATTTAACAATTCAGTCCTAGATATTTTGTTTCTCTTGGTTTTAGAGGGGACAGATTATTTTTCATGGCAGGTAAAATTTCATCCAAGGCTGTCATTACCAAAATGAAGCTAGAGGTATGAAGTTAAAGAAAGGCAATTTTCTTTCTTACTTCCAAGGCTTGCAGGAAGCAGTATGAATGCAAAGCAGCTTACTGAGGCAGGAATTTGGGGTCAGTATTTTCATTTATACTCCCAGTTGAAGGCAAGTGCTTGAACTCCATAATCCAGCCCTCAAAAACCAAAGACAAACTGCTTGTACCTCAGTAAACATGGCTTTTCCTAATCTGTTTCTCAGGTCTGTACAATAAGTGCTATGATGTGAAAACACCTGTTTTGAAGAAGACAACATAATTAAAAATAAAAACCTCATATGAGAAGGTTTCAAAGCAGCAAGGATAAAGGCAGGTAAAACTCAACGTTATTCTAAAAGGCTGTGGTGAGTACGGGGAGAAGGGAAAGGAGCTGCAGTCATGGTGGACCCATCCGCTATGAAAGCACAACTTTAAATTTAATATCAAGCCTTCTTTTATTAAGCATCCATGAAAAAGAATATATATTAAATTTCAAAGTGGTTGAACTAAAAATGGAGCTGTAGTTGTGATTTAAAAACAGGAGGAGTGCTGAAATAGTGCAGTTAGAAACTAATCATGCACGTTTGTGCTTACACAAAGAAAGGAAGGTTTCAACAAGCACTGCAGAGCAGAGAGGGAGGAGGAGAAGGGCTGATCGGCCGACAGCACAGCTACCCTTTGGTTTCTTCTACACGTAAAGTCCAAGGATGTAAAGCAAGAGCTCTGTAAAATGCTGAAGATTTTAGAAGTGTAATGGCAGGTAGAAAAGTACACTGGTCTTGTATCAGTGGCAGCCCCAGTGTTAGGAGACAGTCTAGGCTTCTAGGAGGAGAAAATAGAAGAGAGGAAAAGAAGTAGGAGAGGGAAACGGGATGGGGAAAGGGGCAAAAAAGCGCAAGTTATTAGTAAACATGAACATTCAGGTAGCACACTGCACAACAAGCAATACTTCATTTAGTGCAGCCAGGAGATTTGCCAAAAGCCAGATTAGGGACACACGGAATTTTGCTTTTAGAAGTGTCTGAAAATACATTGCTAGTCATGCCATGGCATGACATCGTGCCACATGCAAAAATTAGCTGTGATAAATCAAGATTAGTGACAAATTGCTATCAAGAGAGCAGCAGCTCAGGATGCTGCTTAAAAGCACAATTTGCACTGAAAACTGTGACAGAGTATTTCTGTGACCCAATCTCAGATGACAGAACAAGGAGCAGGCTGGTTGGAGAGAAAGTCCTGCTAGGGAAAGTATGAACACTGAATAGCGATACTTCCCTAGGTTACTTCTCATCTTCCAGCAAGATGATGAACAGGATCTTGGAACAAGAGGTATCCAGATTAAAACACATGATCATTCTTGATGGATTTCTTTCCAGAAATTTGTCTTTTTTTAAATATACCATTCCTTTGAACTCTAGGCAAATATCCTGCAATAAGGAGTTGCAAACGTTGCACTGTGAAAATTACGTGTAAATTTTTTTGTTTTAAAACCTGCTGTTAAGAGTTTTACCGAGCACCCCCTAACCTTTGCATGGTGAAAGTGAGCAGTTAGTTCTCTAACTCAATACCTGCATGCCACCAGTGATTATAAGCTATTAACAATATCCCCACACCCTTGCTGATTCACTTGAGTTGCACCAGATGTGCTCAGCTTCCCTCCAAACACTGCACCAACCGACATTCTATTTATCCTTATAAGGAAGAACAAATTTAATAGAGAGTTTCAGTCTGTGCGCTGAGTACCCAAGCCAGAGGTCTTGGTCTGTAGCTCTCAAATTCTCAAAAAAACAAAACCCCACAGACCAAGTAAGCAAATCATCACACAGGGCTCAGCACTGCCGAGAATTGAACCCTTCAGAGAAACTGCCAGTTTCTCCCTTTCGGGGAAAACAAATGGGTGCAGAGGGCTCCCAGCCGCACAGCCACGGGTTTGGACCCTCAAGTAAACAGCCAACGTAAAGTCAACCATTCACGTTTTTCCTTTACATTCTGGAATACTGAACTATAGACATCCCTGTATCAATGGTTTAAATACATCGCTGTTATAACAAAAATAATTCAACAGTTAATAGAAAGTTTTGCCCCCGAGTTACATTAGTTTTGGATTTACGCCATCTCCTACATTAACGGTATTCTGGAGCTGGGCATCTGGTCAGGAAGCAGTACAGGCTGCCAAACCAGCACTAAGATTTCAGTCCTGACTAATTCTAACCTCTGCAGGCACATACACCAGATGTCTGTAGATAATGTTGCGTGCAATAAAACATTTTATTTGATAGGTGGAAAAAATCATGTAGCAACGTTTCCTGTGATTCCCAGATCAGAGAGATAAGCAGGCATTGGTATTTTCAAATAGCTTCACTACATCTTTCCCCAATACTTTCCCCGAAGTCTGTTTCAGAATCCAACTCAAACACAGCTCTGCTTTTAAAAGCTCTCTCTGTAGCTCTTAACACTGCTTTTTGTAGCAAAGAGCTGGTTTCCTTGAGCATTATCTTCCTTAGTCCTCTCAGCCACTCTGTTTCCCACCTCTGCACTGGGCCCACACTGCACATCCAGATGCATCATTTCAGCTTTAAAAAGAGACAGATTAGGGAATAGATCCAGCTGAAAACAAACAAGCCAGCCAAAAACTGAAGGCGGCTTAGGGCCAGGGGCAAAAGGCTTTAGGCAGCACCACCTATTAAATGTAGAACCAAGTGAAGTCCGTCACCTGGTCTGGAAAAAACTTGCCTGTATTTCCGCAGAGGATCAACTGCTCTTCAACTCTGGAAAAACCCTCCATTATCTGATCAAAAATTAGCATCTCTCCCTTACTCTCAAATGTATAAGCACAGATATTTCAAGTATTCCATAGAGAAGGGGGCAGGGGGAGAGTTCATGAAGTAGTTGTGTTGTATAAATCTTCTGTTATTCTGGAAAACCTAATTAACTCGATGCCTATGACTCTTCATCCTTTGCCATGCTGTTTCTACCACTTTGATGTCACTTTTGGACAGCCTTTAACAAGAAAAAAAAGTCTAACTGTACCCTACAAAGATGGAACATATTAATAAATTAAAAAGCTTCAGACACATAAAAGTATCTTTGATCAAAGTTGTTAGCATTTACTGTGTGAAGAGTTAAACCTCCAGAAAGCTAGTATTAAGCAGATAACAAGAAATATTTTAAACACAATTCAGAAGTTCAATAAAAAAATCCCAATGTATTTAATTAGTCATACCTGGGGTATCATAAATCTGATTTTATTTCTATCTCCTAGTTATATGTATTAAAGAGAGGAAGTACCCTTAGAAAGGTTCAGAAGTTTTCTTAATTTCAGTTTTATACGATTAAGTTGTAAAAGAAGCACAGCTTCTTTTTGATCAGATTTACAATGGCAAATTAAGCAGAAAGATCAAATTTTATACTTCCATCCTCAATAAGAACATGAAACTTGCTCACACTCCAAGCAGAATTATAGTAAAAAAAGGGGTTTAATTCATCCCTGTCTCCCACTCCCATACATTCATCATTATCTCCTGGATTATTTTTTTTTTAATTGGGGCTGCACCTACAGACTAGCAGGGATGCTAATGCTAGGAATATCTAAACAATCCTAGCAATGATCTGTACTGCTGAAGCTGAGCTGGAGATCATGGAAAGGGAGACCAAATAAATAGCTCTTGCCAATGCCAGGATGGCAATTGACTTTTCAATATTTTACCCTCAAGAAATCAGAGCAGCCACAGTATGGCCTGTCAAAGTCCACGCCCTCCTCACCACGGAAGGAAACAAAATCCACTGGCTCACGCCCACAGTTGCAGCATTGGTACTGCTCATCCTCAACAGTTCAGCTGGAATTTGGTAGGAAGCCCAATTCGTAGGAAGAGAGTCTCATAAAAGGGAACTGGTGCTTATCTTTAAACATAACTGCTAAAATAAGACTAATTTCAACATATGTTAGGTGGATTAGAAAGATCAATTATTTTCCAGATTCCTCACAGGTTTGAAATATTGGTCCACTGAAGTCACGGCAAGTTTCTTGTAGACAGAGGTATCCTAATGCTGTATGAAAAAAGGGTCAGAAGACCTCAATTTCACCTTTGATATTGCTAAAGCAAATATTAGGAGATATTTACAGAAGGGTAGTTTGGGGTGAAAGGAGAAGCTGCAGAATAAAAAAAGCAGTGTAATTTCAGTAGCAGCTAAGAATTAGTGAATGAAAAAACTGCACCAAAGGATGGTGCACTTGGAGAAGAAACATCACTGTTAGTCCCACGGGGAAGAGGAGAAGCCATTCTCACAGGTTAGGGTAGAGTTCAGCTATGAATATTACGGAGTTACTGGAAAGCCACTGAGGTACCAGCACCCTAGATGTTGCCTTCCCAACACTGACCATGGATAAAGCATACAAGGTCTTCAGAATGAGACTTTATGCAAATAAGCAATTTCAAACCCAGAAGAGAATGAAGTTCTGTTTTGCTTCAAATTCTTTGAAAAGATCATTAAAACCAAAATGAACCCCCTGTGAAGAAATAAGACTCAAAAAGAAGATGCATTTGGTCACAATGAAGTTTTACTGCTCTAATAACAAACAAAGAAGGCGATGGGTTTCCTTCAGACATTAAGCACATACCTGTGCGGTGATCTTCTATTCCATGGTCACCATTTTCTACAACTGTTGGCCCAGAAGCTGAAGTATCTGCAAGAAATCAAAGGAAATGTTAACACTGGAGAAAGTTAATCTTAACCCAGAATTTGAAAACAACACTGTAAGGACAACATTGCAATGTTATCAAACACACATACACAGGGGGTTTTTTCCCCCAACATTATTTTGGAAATGTTAAGGCACTCATATGGCACCAAGTCAGTGCAACTTAAAACCCAAAAGAGCTTTTCAATCACAGAAAATCCAGTCCCACAAAGGAGACTCAAGGCATAACAACTAGAAGCTTCTTTATCTATTCATACCATCACTTCAAACCAAGCTTTCCTGAGGACCAACACCAGACTCTGGATTTTCTTCAAGCAAATAATCCTTAGCCAAGCTGATAAACTTCAACAAGTCTGGTGGATGTGAGGCCAGAGCAGTTGATGCTGTTGACCTTGACTTTAATAAGGCTTTTAACACCATCTCCCAAAACATCCTCACAGACAAACAACAAAGCATGGGTCAGATAACGGCACAGTGAGGCGGCTGAACAGCCAGGCTCAGAGGGTGGTGATCAGTGGCACAAAGTCCACCCAGAGGCCAGCCCCTAGCAGTGTCCCCCAACAGCTGACACTGGGGCCAATTTTAACATTAATTACCTGAACAATGGAGCAGAGCACACCCCCAGCAAGTTTGGATGCCATACAAAACTGGAAGGAGTGGCTGATATGCCAGAGGCTTGTGGTGCCATCCAGAGGGACCTGGACAGGCTGAAGAGATGAACAGAGAAGAATCTCACGAAGTTCAACAAGGGGAAATGCAAAAGTCCTGCACCAAGGGAGGAATAAGCCCAGGCACCAGTATGTGCTGGGGGCCAACTTGTTGGAAGGCAGGTCCTGCAGGAAAAGCCCTTGGGGTCCTGGCGGCCACCAAGTTGAACATGAACCAGAAACGTGCCCTTGCAGCAAAGATCGACAGCATCCTGGGCTGCATTAGGCAGAACACTCCCAGCAGGTTGAAGGGGGTGATTATTTCCCTCTCTTCAGCACTGTTGAGACACATCTGGAGTGGTGGGCTCCCCAATACAAGAGAGTTGGAGCTACTGAAGAGAGGCCAGTGAAGGGCCACTATGACCATTAAGGGACTGGAGCGTCTCTCATATGAGGAAAGGCTGAGCGAGCTGGGACTGCTCACCCTGGAGATGACTCGGCGGGGACGTGTACAAGCACCCGGAGGGCGGCTGTAAAGAAGCCTGACGCACACTCTTGTCAGTGGAGTCCAGTGCCAGAACAACAGCCAACAGGCACAAATTAATTCCCTAGAATTTTTAAATCTTGGTCCACTTCAGTTGTGACAAGTTTCTTGCAGACAAAGCTATCCCAATACTATTAGAAAAAAAGGATCAGAAGACCTCAATTCCAGCTTTGACAGCACACTGCTAAAGCAGATATTGGGGAGAGATTCAGAAAAGGGTAGTTCAGGGTGGAAGACCAGCAATTCTGAAAAATATATAAGATACTTACCACTAAGAGATTTAGTCTATCTTGTTCTGACATTGTCAGATAAAATTTTAAAGAGGCACCAGGATGTACACACTGAACTTGGAAAACATGGCAGCAATACAAGACCTAGCAATAGCTGAGGCAATTTGGAATCAAAGAACTGAGCTCTAAACTTGGTTTTGCCATCTGCTCAGTGGGCTGCCTCAGGAAAGCCACTCTGCTAACAGGTAGCTATCTCCAAGTGTGTGATGTTTTTGAAAATGGTGCTTGGAAACCATCTTTGGGAATAATTAAGAAATTTAATTAATTTAAAAAAAAAAAAAAACACCACAAACAACACCACACTATTTATTCTACTACTCAGGTCTTCCCAATCATCAAGATATGCTAGTGAAATTCTATATTCACCCCATAATCTCTACACTGGGCTGCTGAGGGTCAATAACTATAATCACTTAGGCAAACTACTGGAGGAATGCTATTTATTTTAAATTACTGGCTTTGAGATCAGACTATGGTCCTTACAAAAGTAGGCAGATTGTGCTCGTATTAATACTGGCGCAGGTTGCCAGCAGCACAGTATTTCTGTAGGCAACCAGCACCGTGACAGGTGAATATTACAAGGCCATTTACCTAAACTGAAGATACCATCCTTGCTCCAAGTCTTAAAATGTTTTCTAATATCTTCTTAAATAAACTCTGCTTGATTTCTAAGGATTTATCCCATTTTCCAGTTGTGAAACAGAAGTCATTGCAGCAATGACACTGAGTGGTATTAGTTAAACGTAACAAGCAGTGCAAGTTCTAACAGCAGTTCAGCTCCTCAGGCCATTAGTTCTGCTTATTGTGAAAAAACACTCAGGGCAATGGCTTAAGAAAATCCTATAAGTACATAAAATAAAATCACTCTGAGACACACATTCAGTTACCTGGAGTTCCTGCTGTCCCTTCCCTGAGCTCAAGCAGTTTTAAAACAAAGCTAAGTTACCAGCGTACTTTAGACACGGCACTTTAGGGCTTAATCCAACCCTCAGTAAAGCAAAAGTCTTTCCAGTTCCTTCAGTGGCTCATCCTGGTGTTTTACAAAAATTCAACATGAACTTGCCAGACAGCTTATAGAAAAACATACACCTACATCCTCTTCAAGTAGCTGAAAATACTACAGGAATCCCTGGACCTGTTTCTTAGCAGTTAAACACACCAGCTCCTCCTGCTGTCAGTCTTTACAAGGTCTGGTATTTACTGTAACAGTAGAACTGTCTTAACTAGTAACTGGGAGAACTACTGCCAGTCACTGAATTTACTGACCAGTTCAAGCAAGGAGAAATCAGGGTCACAGGATGGTTTATACAACACTGCTTCACAGTTGCCAACAGGTACGCTGGGTATCTCGTGGAATAGGAGGGTCTTACAGAAAGATCCCCGAGGAATTATGCAGTGGAGCTACACAGGTCCTGTTGAACCTTCCAGTTAACAGCCAGGAAGCTATTGCTTAGCCCAAGTGCAAGAGCTACGAGTTTTCTTAAGTCCTGCTCAAACGGGTGTCATCAAACTGGTTTAATGAAGGTAGCTGACAATGCCACCGTAGACTTTGCAAGTCAACTCTAGTCTTCAACTCATGCTAAACATGTAAAAAAAAAAAATATTTTGATGGTGGGGAAAATAAACAACCACCCCCACTACCACAACCTACAAACTCACTCCCGTTTCTTCCGTATTTAAACTGTAATGGAAGACTTGAATGCAAATTCTGTTTTAAATTGGACAAAATGATCACATACTGCTTTCAGTTTCATCCGAACCTGATCATTACACCTCACACAGACAGTACAGCTGTTGAAACGTTTCATATTCTGGTCTCGATGTTATTGCTGTTATTTAGTCATTAAAAACAAGACTTGATCATAAATATGGCTAAACAGTGCAAATTTAGTCTGCAAGTCTGTGTACATACTTGGAGCACCAGCTTTGGGTTGCAAATAATGTTCATGTGTAAGACTGGTCTGGTAGCACTTGGAATGAGCAGTTTGTGTGCACTTGAGGTCAGCTTTGCACTGCATGTAGTCCACTCAGTGGTACTTCTGGCAATTCAGTGCATTTCAGCTATTCAGAAAATAAACACTTCATCCATAGAAAAGTTTCATGTCGAGACTGATCTCCTAGGCAGCAAGTGATCCAAGCCAACTGTCTTCTATCTAAAAGAAAAGCCAGGACATCCCACCCTCCCCTGCCAAGGGCTCTGTGAACTTAAAATGAAACAAAAAACCCTACCAAAATATTAGTCAAGCCTACCAAACGCTATGGTAGGTGAAAATGAGGACAGCTCAAAGCCAGCTGTGTTTCTGGCTTAACCTTCCATAGAGCTGATAGGGCTCTCGAGTCTGTGCAGTTTCTGGGCTACAAAGCACAAATATATTCTTTCAGGGAAGCTTCGTCTTATTCAGTCCCCTATATTGACTCCTTTCTATACTATATTCACTCACTGAAATAAAAAAAATGGCAAGACATACATATTGAAAATCCTACATTTGCTTCAATGGCACAGGAATGAGGGCAAAAGAATAGGTTAAAGCCATCTCCCTCTTGACATGCTGAGCAGCAACCACGGTAGCTGCTCCCTGCGTGCCCCCTGCTAGCTGCAGAAGGCTGTCTCTCCACCATCAAAGCCACGAGGTGGGAAGTGATCTAAAAAGCTCAATTACCAGAACGGCAGAGAAACCTGCAAGCAGAGCCGACATAACCAAAGCTTTTACCTTTCTCAAAAAGCTCTGCAAACAGCAGGGATAAGCAGGACAGTCACACACGCATCATGTGCTCAGTCAAGTCAGGGTCTCTTCAAATCAAACACTTAATCAGGTGAAATCTAAAGATTTGGGGCTCAGCAGTGGGTTCCCAAATGCGCAGAAGAATCAGAAATGCCATGTCTTTCCTTCTGGGAAAGGATAAAAAGCAGGTAAAATTGTTTCCTTTACAGTTTTAGCTTTTTTGGAAGACAAGCTTCCAGAAAATCAGGTCAACTCAAACAAACAGCTCCACCCAGCATTAGTATTTTTACGTCTCTGAAGGTCAGCTCCTTTGGAGCAAATGGGACTTATTTTAGTTAGCTAGAGTGCAGTATGAAATTATCCAGCAATCTTCTCGGGGCCAGGTCTCCTCCCCTCATATTCTAAATTGCATAAAAACAAAAACATGTCAAGATGTTGTAACTACATAATCCTCATCAGAATCACAAGACAGTATTTGCATCTGGCTGGTGGATCAAAGGATTGTTTTTATATAAACAAATTTAAGGCAGCATTCGCTAAACCGATAATCTCAAGCAAATGGACAGTGCCAATATAAAACCCCTAATCTCCAGCAGTGACTTAGCATAGTGCACATGGAAGCATAACCACAACTGAGCACGCTTCCACCATCGGGCCTGCAGCCTGCTCTGTAGCAGGCATGGGATACCAGAGGGCAAAGAGAAAAAAGAGCTCTCGGCCGGCGAGCGTGGGGTGGACGCGTTGTGGACGAGAGTAATTTTGCATGTTTTATCCTATCACACATTTGTGTACACAGAATTGGTTGAACGCAACTTTGCCAGAGAGCTTAGACAAAAAAAACATGAGTGGGAAGAAAAATGCTGATAAACACGGAGCCGTATAGTCAAAACTAGCTGGTAACTCTTCAACAAATAGCTTAAGCTATTTCAATTTATACCTTTAAATATTCTGGCTCAAAATGGCTTCTGAACAGCAATCAAGCTCATCATCTCCCGGAGTCACCAAAAAAAAAAAAAAAAAGGCTTAGAGTTTTGCTTGCCCTTTGGCATTCCAATATGGCATAAACACTTGGTTTAGATTCTCAAGCTTCTTTCTCTAACCGTGAGAATTAAAGAGAATTTGAATTTAAATAGAAGCCAAGGCTCGCTTGGTTTTGTGTTTCAGGGATGCCAGAGCTTTCAGAAGCACACACGTACTGTCAGATAGCACTAACAGAAGCACAGCTGCGCAGCGGGTCTGGCATCCAAGAGCAGGAGAAGGAGACCAGCCACACCGATTTCCACTAAGATCCCTCTCCCCCACCCCACCCTCACACCTCTCTGAAATAGGAAGCTGAGGCTTGAAGGTTTAATCACCTTGTGTGATCACCGCCTGCCTGCGATGGGATTGAATCCAAGATGGCTCGATGTTAGAGAACCCCAAGGGAAGTTCAGTGATTGAGCACAAGTATTACCCGAGTGATGCTAAATCAGTGTAAAGCAACCAAGCTAGAAAAACCTTAGTTTTGTTTTGTGAATAACTAGGTTAATTTCACCACTTTAGTTCATAAAGTATGGAAAAAGTTTCAAGAACACTTTGCCTTATCAAGACAATACTTAAGGCACTCCTTCCTCCTTAGGAAAATAGAGGTATATTATATAGTTAAGCAGCTACACCCAAGATCCAGGCAGCTTTACGATACAATCTGCACTTTAAACAAAAAGCACAAAACCACCCCTTCAGACTGAAATATGTTGCCGGCAGACTACCGGTACAAGGCCCTACGCTGAAATGACCCTGCCCTTTCTGCAGCTGGGCCCTGGGATGCTGGGAAAGCAGCTGCGATCTGGGGCAGAGAATGAAAACACACAAAGCTTAGCAGCGCACTTTTGGTATCACCTGGGTGTCTCTGAACTACTTTTAATGTATATTTTGCAAGTGTCTGACAGATCTGAGAGTGCACTCAGATCACGCCTGATACTTGTTTTTGTACAAAAAGACAATATCAGTATTTATACTAACCAGAAGTGTTAACAGCTTTGGGGCAGGAATGGGGATGGACAGACTTGGAGAGGGAGGTGGTGTTTAATGTATCATATGAGTAAAAATGCAAGTATCTTAACATCGTTTGCTGACTTTTTTTAATCCCTCTGAAACTTTGGGGTATATGGAACATTCTCCATGTTCAGTTTCACATGTGACAAAGTGTTTAAACCTTCTTCTGCAAAAGCAAAGCCTGCTGCCTTCCACAAGAAAGGGGCTTACTCCTAGTGCAGAAAGGAAGGTAAAAAGAAAGGGAAAGTCGTGGTTTGGCCTTGGGTTTGAGGCTCTGTGATTTATTTTCATTCCAGGGAGGATGGCCTGCTCTGCTGTGCAGCAGTGTCTGTCCAGCAGCATCATGCAGCACCAGCAGAGCCATCTCGTGGTGACACATGTGCTTGAAAAAAGCCCCAAAGCCACTGCCCATAGCAAATTAAAAGAACGTTGTCACATCATGCTCAGGATTTGTTACCCTATTAAAAAACCGTATACAAAGTTAAGACTCATCACCAAGTTTGTGAACAGAGTGCAAGAATGCAAGATACTCATTTACTGTGGACAAGGCCACCAGCAGTTATGCGGCAGACCTAGCTTTATATGCACAATTCCTCAACGATAACACAATCAAACATTTCAGAAACAATGTTGGTCTTCACTTGAACCAAAACGCCTCACAGGAGCACTGCTGCCTGCTGCAAGCTATTAAAGCACAGTATTTTCCTTTCAGTTGGAACTCGCTCCCACCTGAACATCTCTTCCTTCGCACTTTGGAATGTGTATCCTTTACTTCACATGAGCACTCTAATAAAAAACCTGCTGCTACAGCCTCCGTGACTTTAATTGGAAGCTCTACAGTATCCTCAAAACTCCTTGGAGCCGATAAGGAAAGCAAGCTGCAAACAGTGCAGCACAAACCCAAAGCGATCCTTCAGCGTTATGTAAAGCCTACAATGTCATAAGAGGATTACCCCAGAATTTGCCAAATTATGATGTCCAGCCAGGTGCTAGAAAGAGTAAAAGCCCTTCTTCTTAAGCTATGCCTTTCCAAGGATATTTTAAAAGTTAACTATTATTAGAGCTTTATTCAGGGCAAATTTGAGGTGACCATACAACTGCTCATTACATCTCCCTCCTCTTCTCCATCTCTCTGTACCCACATGGTTCACCCAGGTCCATGATGGGGGCCCATCTGATCATTAGCCTTGTCTATCTGGCTCCTGGGCTTAAGGAAAAAAGTGACAGAAAAACCTTGAGCAGAGATGGAACAGCTAGAGCCTGACGGGACATATGATTAAACCTCTTCTGACTGGGGAAAGGCAATCTCAGTAGCAGAGACCGTGCTGTCTGAACACATTCGTGCCTTTTAACATAAATAAATTAACAAGCGGGGGCTGAAAAGCCTGATCCATGAAAGCTACTTTTCTCCCTCAGGAAAACAAAGCTATTTGCAGTCATACTTGGAGCCAGGGACGTAGAACTCCCGCTGCCTCTCACACAGCAGTCCCCCTTCCCCAAAACCTTCACATTACACTGGAGGCACTGCACTACAACAACACTTAACACCCCCATTAAGACCTTGTAATAGCTCACCCAGGCTCATTTATTCTATAGCCTCAACAAAAGCAAGCACATTAAGCTTTACTGTATTTTTTTTAAACAGTTATAAACATTGAATAAATCTCATGGAAGAAATAGGTATCTTATCACTTCAGGGAAAAACAGATTAGACAAACGAAGACATAACAGGATCAAACCCTAAAACTGGCCTGTAGTCAATTGACACTGTTTTAAACTGCAGAGCTTCACAGTCCTTCGCCTCCTTGTACAAGGTAGGAAAGCTGAAAAACATTAACCACTGAAGGCAAGCAAGCTCTCCAATTTCTTCAGTTAGGGTCTTGTTTTCATCTTGCCAAAGATTTAGATAATGCTCATAACTGTTCTCCAACTATCCCAAAAAAGGGAAAAACAAATCTCCAAACCACGAACAAGACACTGCATTCCCCCCTTGCCTTGTAGGAGGGAAACAAGGTCTGCTCAAGCAGACAAACAACTGGTTGGGCAGCCGGGGAAGTACTGGGGAGGGGAAGAGGGAGTTAGAAAAGCCAGGAGACGCAGATGCAGAGTCTGGCCCAGAGGTAACCTGTGTCAGCACTCCAACATCTCTGCCTCAGTACTGCACACAGGAACAGGCAGTCTTCTCACAGGGCAGTTCAACGAGTTTTAATTACTGAGCATACCCAAAAGGCCTCATTATACCTGCTTCAAGAATCTGAAGTTATTTGAAATAGTGAGTTACGATAGCAATGTTCAAGCAATACACGTCTGGAAGGACACAACTTAAGGAACTTGTATTTTAAAACAATAGTATATAACGGTTTTAACACTGAGAAATTCTGGTGCTGGGATGTCTTAGAATTTGTAACTTCTAGAACAAAGCATGCTTTTAAAAATCCTTAAACCACATGCTAAAGTGTTAACAAGTCTGCATGTTTCTCTGTTACTCCCACTTCTGCAATATTAAAATATAAAACACTTACAATTAGAGGTACTATAATTGGATACAATAATGCACACCTGAATTGACCAAAGCTCAAAGTTTTATAATCTGTTTGCCCATTTCCATCCTTCCTACTCATTTGTTACCATTTCATGAACTATGTTAGTACGGAAAATTCAAAACTACGTTTTTTGTACTACAAGGCACCTGATACACTTCTAAACACTGCAGATAAGTTCCCTAAACAGACCAGAAATCCCCACTCGATATTTCCCCATTCTGTATCCTGGAGGTCTTGTTTATTCTGGTGGGTGATCATTATAGTTCTTCCGCTTTCATCAGCACTGAGGAGCATCAGGGTTAGGGAAAAACAAACAAAAAAAAACCACCAAAAAAACCCCCCACTTTCTTCTGAAAGAACTCACTAGGTTACCTGTCCAGGAGCAAATACTTTCTTTTTTTACATAGCATAGATCAAGGCCAAAAAATAATCAAGGCACTATGTGTCACAGGTGACTAGCCCCCCCTGGCAGAGGGGCAACACCACACAGGCAAAGATGCAAAGAATTTAAATTGCTTACTGAGAAAGAAACCTAAAGGATGACCCCCAAACCTCACTGTTTTCCTTTTTACTCAGCTAGGGAAGCAAGTATCTGTTTAAATCTTTTCTTTTGCTAAGTAGTTTCTGATAAAGCTATTAACCCTAACAAATACCAACTGGGTTAATAAACGTTTGTACCCAGCAGAGACAGCACCATACTTTACTATATATGCACATAACCAGCACGTACATGCAGCAAGAAATCAAAATAAGTAGACCCTTGGATCAGTGGAGAAACAAAGCTTTAGCTATTAAACTTTGAGTTGAAGCTCACAAACGATGTGGACCTTACGAAGGTGCCCACCTGCACACCTCACCAGCAACAGCAAGTCATCAATCTTTACCCCTTGGATTTGCCGTTACCCAGAGTGGTGGTATCTTGCACAGTCTGGTATTTTGAGACAGAAAACACTGTATATATATAAGTGTAGCAGTCACCCACTTTGGACAGTGCTTTCTCTGAGAAGCCCAAGGCAGCCCACAAGACATTAACATAAATAACAGCATCTTCTGTGGACTAGCAATGATAGCTTATTTTACAGGCCGAAAAACTGAACAGAAGGTAGAGTAGAAAAGCAAGAAATGGGATTTGATCTCAATATTTGCTTTTAAAATAAATTGCTCAGCCACATAGAAAAGTCCTGTTTGAGCAGGCCTAGCAATATCACAATAAGCAAAAGTGTTCTCAGATGCTTAAGTGATGCAGCTTTTTGGTCTTGTGCTTTAGACACTTACGTTCCACCTGAATACCGTCTGCATGGGATTTGCTTTTTGGTTCCTGGCTCCCAGCTTTTGCATCATCATCATCCAGCAGAGGAACGTAGTCAGTTTTATCTACTGTTTCTCCAACCACATCATCAAATTTCTCTGCTTCCAGAGTGGCAATGAAGTCCCTTTTCACTTCTTCCTCAATCTCGGGAGGGGGCTCTGTGAGAGCATCCGCAAGACTGAGGTTGTGATCCAAGTCAGCCATGCTTTAGCACCTTTGCAACCTGAAAAGTGATGTGGGGAAGAAAAAGAAAATAACATTTTAATAAGAGGCCTTTTAAGTTTACTCAGAGTTTGATGTTGACAACTGCGTGCCTCCTGTGCCATAACACAGTAAGAAACATTTGCTTTAGCCCTCAGTAATTCCCAGACGTTTACAAAACCCCCACAGCAGTACAGAAACAAACAGCTAGATCATCTAAATTGGGTTTTACTGCAGGAACATTACATTTCATGCGATGTTTCATCAGAACCTAAAAGAAAAGAAAAAAAAAAAAAGAAAAAACCCAAACAAACAAGCAAGCAGTACCTGGCCAGCATAAACACAATCTTACATTGATTTCTGCCTTGCCCCAGATCTGCAAGTTAATTACACATCCGCAGGAGCAGAAAGACAAATGACACAAGTGAATTTAGTTCTTGGGTTGGACTCCACCCAGCCTCCCCTATGGAGATTAGGATTTTACATAATCTCTGATGTATATTTCAGTGATGCTTTTGATCCCTTTGATAGGGTCCTGTAACATGGTTATGTCCTCAGCAAACCTTGCTACTACCAACAAACCCACTCTAGCCCTGGGATTTGTGGTAGAAGGTGAAGTTTTAATGATGCTTACATGAAAAAAATATAGTAACATACACAGGTACACATTATATATAAAGCTATAACTTGGAAACAAAGTAGAAAGAATCACCATTTATCTTTTCCTCCCTGATTTGTATCTCAGCATTCAATTTAACCTCCTGGCACTAAACAGAAAATGTACCTGAACTGATTCATCTGTTTTGCAGCTAAAGCTTTCAGGTTGGCATAACAAATACACCCATAAACTATTATTTTTTTCACATTTCATCCTTTTGAAGTTGTTATTATTAGGAACAACCACCAACAAATACTGACATGAATTTACAGAGAGCCATCTGAGGGAGCAAAACCCACCACTTCTGATTGACAAAAGGTGCATTTCTGAAACTTTCTTTCAGCGCAGTGTTAGTCAGTGTTCTTTGTGCCCAATGCGATCAAAACAGCAGAGATATCAAAAGCTCTAGTCATACATTTTAGCCATCTGCAGAAATTGTCTGGTACAAACTGTAAAAACCAAAAACCCATAAAGGGCCATTAGTATCTAAATTGGCACACTTGTAACTCCTACAGTAGCTCAGCTTCCTTTAATTTTGGTCTACGTTTGGAAGCACAAAGCAATTTGATGCTGACGTCTATTAGACTCACTATTAGATGCACAATCTGTGAGGAGACTCTCCCTCTTAATGAAAGATTTACTCCTAGGAGCCCAGCAAGCCAATGCAGCAGTGCCTGGTTGAGAATTAGTAGAGAACAAGCCCATGGAAGCAACAATTTCAGAGTTCCAACAACAACTTCATCCAAATAAAAGGATACAAAGGAGCTTAGGTAAAGTGAGTCATCATTTTACAGCCAACCCTCACTATATTAGACACGAACTACCAAGCTACATTAGGAGAAAATAAGAAATAGAGCTGAAGACACAGAGCTGCGTACGTAAAGAGGCACAGACACTTAGAAGAAAACACAATGGGCATTTGTACATGTTGGTTAATGAAGGGCTGACCCGAGTGGCCGCTGCGCAGCAGCCCAGGGTCACTGACTTCCATGGATGGCAGAACACAGATCCTCTTGTTCCAAAAAAACAAAGGCTCCTACTCCTTGAACTACAGGAAATTCTTCGTCAGCAGTATACGGCTACTGACACATACCTACAGGCTCAAGCCTCTATAAGGCAATATTTCGCATTCTTTATAAACAATGGTATCACACTGTTATTGGTGTTTATGTAATTGCGTGCAAGTATATTATGGAAACTAATTCAGTTAAACCTATTCTTTTTCTCTTTAACAATAAAAGGTCAGACTTCAAGCCAGATCAGACTTCAAGCAGCAACTGCAGTTTTTGTTGGTTTAGATAAAGGCCCTGAAGAATTATCCCTTAATGGAAATCTTGAAGTGAAAGGTTTGGAGCTCTTAACCCTTTGTGCAGGGCCACAGTTGCATGAATTATGGTCATTAAAAAAAGCCAGCTTTATACTTAAGTGAGTCTTGTTAAAAAAAGCTTCTTTCAGACAGAGTTCTTGACCATTTTCAAGACACACCATCGCACAGACCTGCACACAGCCAACCACATTACCCTTCACCGAGTCTCATCCAGGGAGGTAAGTAACTTCTAGAAGTTTTATCTTTATGTTGGCCAGTCTCTCTGAAGGAAGAAATAGGGCTCTTAAATAGCCATCTTTTCAACGATGCTTTCAACTTGAAAGTGAGATGATGGCTTTTGGGTCAGTCAACCTCAAAACCAAAAATTTGGAGCTATGAACATTTCATCCTTGTCTTCTGAAAATTTCATTTAGCGTAAGAAAGAAAAATTATATTTAAAATTTTTGACAAACTGATTCATGATGTTACTAGGAAATGCAAGAATCAAAACTACAGTCAGAAAATAGCTACAGAGCATCCAATAACTTGGGGAATAAGCAAGCAAAGGCTGGAGTGAACACACCAGACACCAAAAAAAACTCTGACTCCTGTTCTTGACAGCAGGCATGCCAGGTTGGGCTGACTCAGACTTTGCAGATGTCACAAGTCCTTCACGTTCGCAGTATCCTCTTTGGTTCTGCACCAACGCCAGCGTAGCAAGGTTTACCCATCACAAACCTGAAGCTTTATGTAAATAGCATTTAGGAAAACCTCTCTTTTCAACCTCACTCCAGATGCTTGTTAGCAGTAGATTACAGTCCATAAACTGAACTATCAGCTCACAATTTTTCACACGTTCACTTCAAATTAAACATTCCGGCTATTTTAGTTTCAGGAACATGAGTGGTCTTTTAGGAGCATTTCCTCTTGCCAGCTTAATTTAGGGTCTGTCCAAATAGCAAGTCATTGTTATCCTCCCACTCTGAAGGAAACTATTACCTGACTACTTTATAGAGAGGCCCTTTAACCTTTCACATCCCCTCCTCTGCATGATCCAAACCCAGTAACCATCTACAGCCAACACCAGACCGCACTGAAACACGTATAGCCATAATCATTGGTTTGTAGTCAGAGCAAGCTTATAAGCAGTATTTAGATGGCCCAGAAATTATTTAGACCTTGTCCCACTGAGATATTCAGTCCTCTAGACCTAAACAACTGCACTTCAACCAGCGGAGCAATGCCTCCAGAGTGCTGGTGACAGCAGGAGCTGCTGTGAGAGGGGAGTTAGGGAGGCAGTCAGGAATTCTTAAACCCAAATCAAGGCTAATCCCACCCTGATCATCCTCCAAGATATGAATATTCCACCACAAGCAACTGATGGATTCACATCATGCTTTTTTTGGTCCACATTAACGTGGTAGCACTTTATGAAATAGTTGCCATAAAACAGCATTGACAACGTCTCTAATTCAGACCTACATAGGAACTAGGACACTAAGGCAATCTAGTTTCTGGGGAAAAATAATAATGAGGTTGTGCAGACCTATCAGCAGGACATTTCCTTGTCTATATTTAACTTCACAGGGAATGCAGAAACTATGTATAAAAAAAATAAATCAGCGTAACTAAGAAAAGCCATTTTGCATTTTTGAGGCAAATACAGAACTGGTATCTCAGACATGTAAAAGCGCCTGGCAAATAACGACCTGTGCTGGCTACAGGGAGCCTTCAACACCCAGGGAGGGTCAAAGCACAGCCAGAACACCACTAGAACTGGACTAGAAGCAGCTTCTCCACATTCCAGCCTAACTACACTAATTCCTAGACTCCCAGTTTGAACTAGGGCTTATAGAGTTAACAAAGCCAAAATGAAAAATAAGTATACTGCACAGATTCTGCCCAAGGGTAGAAGGCAAATCCTGAAGCATATTCATGTGTTGACCAGCTTAGCAAGACAGATGTTTCCTATACGATTTTCATTCATATGGAACACAGTTATCTACGTACAGGAAGCACTCAAGAATCTTCATCAAGATGTACCTTAATACACTGTGCATTACATAGCCATGCAAATCACACAAGGAATATGAATTCTGACATTAACTTTCACGATGAAAGGGCAAAACTGAGGAATGACTAAGGTTTCAGAAGGCAGCCATTTAAAAAGGTATTAAATAATTCTTCAGCTGCAAGACAGCTGCCAAGGTCCTCTTGTTTGTTAAATAGCAGAGGGAATAACAGCAGCAATGGTGTAACCAACCTGCGTGACTCAAGATTTCTATCTCTGGAAGAGCCTCAGAGGACAGTCAAGCCCTCCCTGAAGAACACCAAGTTGAAAAAGTATTGTGCTCAGAGGAAAGGTGTGGAAAGAAGCAGACCATAGCATTATCAGTCCCACAGTGACAGCTGTACTACAGACAAGGAAAAGAGTTTTCCTGTAGCTAGATATTCCTCAATCCATTCCAGATCTTCAAAATTATTCCACAGCAAATAAATCCTATTCTCTTAATTCACACTAAAAAAAAAAAAAAAAAAATTGTTTAGACCTTTTCATGTTCCAGCAACAGCTGATCTGTTATACCAAGTATTTGCCCCATCTGTTCCTTCTTACGCTCAGAATCTTTGTGTACCCAGTGAGTAACCTGTTCATTTTGGTAAATAAAAATCCATCTTCCTGTTAGCTAATCTGAAAGATATGGAAGAGTTATTTTAATCTCTCAGCCATATCACAGACCCCCTTATCCTGGCATCTTGTTACAGAGAACTCCTCCTATTTACCCGATTCAATTAGTCTCTCCCTTTCAAAACGAGCTCCTTTCTGGGTGTTCCCACCACCTTATTTGATGTTTGACCACATCCACAAGGTTGAAGTTTGCTAACGTACGCAGAACTGGTACTCTGCAAACCACTTTAGAGAGTCACAGACTCACAACATCCTAGAGATCCCGAAGAAGTTAGACTGGCACTTCCTTGCAGAAGTTTTAAGTGACCTAGTGGAATAACTTTCAAGAAACATCATCTCATCCAGCCACTCTCTGAAAGTAGAAGCAATACAAACAACAAAAGCCACTGCCTCCAGCTTCCCATCTAGGGAAGAGTGGAGTTTATTTCCTGAACTTTGTATTTCCATTTTGTAGCTTCCTTAACTGCACTGCTGTGTAGATGCCTCTAGGCACGCACGGTCTTTGAATTTCAAGTTATGATCAGTCTGACCCAGATTTTTGTGCATCTTGTCTGAAGATGGAGAAAGGGGAGAGCAGGCAAGTGGGGGCAGGGTATGCTGCCCCACAAAAAAAAAAAGTGAACGTGAAACCCTGAAAACTGTTTAAACAGAATCATACTTGGCACGAGATGCTGCCTTACTTCCCTCACATTTTTGGCAGAGGGAGTAGATGATTTTTCCCAGAGAAGCGTACACAGGACGGGTACCACCCTCTGCCAGTTATGCAAGGCAGAGCGCTCACTGCCCGCCGGCCCCGCAGTGACACAGCACTTCGACCTGCTCCAGGGAGTCCTGCACAGCTGCTGGTCTCCTGAGGTGGATGTACATCTCTGTCCTCTCCCAGGTGAGCTGTACTCGGCCTCTGTCCTTCCACCTAACACCTATTTTGATAGTGGCTGTATCCCTACTAGTATTAACTATATATTCTCCTCTACCAAAATCAAGTTCAAGCAACCTTTATGCCAAACAGGTACGAGAAATCTATTCACAAATATCTAAGAGAATACGAAGCAACATTTCCTCACTTTTGCTTGTTTGTTTAAAGGAGACACTCTGATATACATGCTTCTCATAAATGGGTGTATTATTGCATCAGATCCACTTGCTCCTTTAAAATTAGCTCCTAACTACTCACAGAACAAAATCCCTGACTGGAAGAAACAGGGACAGCTCGGTCATAATTCCCATTTCTCCTGTCTAAGTCAGCTTGCTTTTCTTAGACAAGACTCTCATGAGCACTTAGCAGCGGCTGTTGAGGCATAAGAAAACAAGATAGCAGGGAGCAGATATATGCTAAGTCATCTTCCTTCATTGTACCCTGAAGGGAGTCTTCCATGAAAAGGATGTCTACATCTATCTCTCAAGAGGAGAAGACATATCAATGAAATGCAGTTGCTGGCATTTCTTACATTCCATGGCTGGGCACAATAAGTCTAAGACCTAGTTTAAGCTTTTATAATTTTTTTTTTTTTGGCACAGTCTGAACCAGTGGGATTATTTTTTTTTTTTAAGTTAAACACAGTAAGATCTCTGCTTTATTTTTGTGGATGTTCTGAGTTGCAAGAAATCACTCAAATTACTATAAGCATCTTCTCAGAGGTAGTGAGATGCAGGTCAAGGGATCGTTAAGGGATCGTTAATAAAGTCTTTCCAACACTTACAAATTCATGCTCAACTCACTTGCTAGGAAAAAAAAAAAAAACAATGCAACACCTCAAAGTGGGTTTCCTGAATTATAGGCTTATACTCAGGAATTAGTTCCCCAAAAGTGCAGTGATGTAGTTACCATCTTGCTAGTAGAGGGAAGGTCTAGTCCAAATACTCAAGACCTGCTAGACAAGTGTAAGTACCTGATACCACATACATCATCATACCACTAGTTCAGTAGAAGACTATAGGTATTTCCACAGCAAAAAAAATCAAACGCTGATTTTAAACTTTGAGCAGTTGTTTAACCCGGAGCGCAGTCAGCAGCTTTCTCATAACTCCTACGAGCTGAAGCAAACAGCAGAGAGCAGTTTCCAGCTCCAGGCTGCCACACCACTTGTGCTGCCAACCTGTGTGTCACACTAAGGGTCCGCTTACATCAAGGCGTAACATAAAACGTCTTATTGCTAATTTCAAATACACGTTTGGACTTTCAGCAATAGCAGGATTTCAGTAAGAGTCATGTCATACAAAAGCACATTCTCCTTCAGACAATACATTAATATAGCAAGAGTTTCCAACTATTATTTATACAGCTTAAGTAATGTTTGTTTATTTATACAGTTTAAGTAATGTTAAGTAATGTCCTCCTTTATGAAGGACAAAAGAAATGTCAAGAACAGAGAAGGTAGATTTGGGGCATTTGTTGGTTTTGCACCTGGATTGCTACAACAGACAAAGAACTCACAGAGTTGTTTCCTTCTCAGCACAAATTCTCCAGCAGACTTCTGGCTAATTTTAAGTATACAGAATACATTAAATAAGTTCCAGAACGTCCAAGCTCCTGTAGATAACAAGTCAAAAAATGCACAACTAAAAGAAAGGGGAAAAGTTCCTATTATTGCCTCCACGGAGAAACACAAGGACGATGTAGGCACTTCCACTCAGGACAACCAAGCCGCAATACCTGCCATCCATCACACAGGCAGAGCTTGGGCACCGGTGATGGATGTGAGAGTACTGCAGAGGATTGGAGACAGGGCAAGGTGTCCCTAAAAACTCTGGGCCTTTACACAGATGTCAGTGTCACTCAACCACATACTAATAACCATAAAATAGCTCCAAAGGCTTGGTGCCAAACTCAGATCACTTCCACAATCAGTTTATGGCCACACACAAGATAATAAATGTGATGTTTTAACTTCTCACTTTAGATAGATTTAACAAAGTTGTGATTCATCTTGTCAACAGAATTTCAAAGCCAAGGCAGAGCTTCAGCCACTATTGCTTCCTCATAATGCGGTTTGCTCAGAGTCATTTCCCCTTCCATGTCTGGTATCTCACTTCTTCCACTTGTCAGGTCACTAATAACCTTTCCCTCAGCTTTTGAATCAGGTCGCTAGTCTCACTTGAGCTTCTTTTCCTAGAGCAAAAAGCCTACACAACAAAGCATGTTAAACGAGCTCCAAGTGACACTACACACACAGAAACAATCCTGGAGATTTTCAAGCCATCTGTAGCCTGTTCAGTCGTGGGTAACTAAACTTGCACATTAGGCATATGAGGAGCCAAGACAGATCCAAGCAGAAAACAAAACGAGTGCTCCAAGCAGTGCTGGTCTTTCACCTGGGAGCAGACAGTTGGAGTAAATCAGTGAGCAGGCAAGAATATGAGCAAACACTGGATTCAGGTACAGTCTTGGGTGGAACACACGCATATATATACTTTGGATCAGGAAAAAAAGCCTAAGTCGATAAAGGAAACAAGCCTAAGAAAGCAGAAGGGGACAGGCAAAAGAGGAAAGTGAACACAAGAGCCACAAGACGACTGAGCAGAAGCTTGACCACGGTAACTTGTCAGTCAACTTCCCACTTTGTGATACAGCTCTAAGATTGAAAGCTGCATATCGATCTACATACAGACACGAGGGAAACCAACCCAGTTATCTTACAGATGGGCCTGTACATTTTTCCAGGTAGTGGCCACAAAGACAAGCTAGGAAGCAGTTAGTCTCAGCTGGGACCTGTAGTACACTCAGGAAAATTTGAGGCAATTGAAGTGACTCCGCAGAAGAGGCTCAGGATGGCCACAGGCAGGGGGCTGCGACCACGGCCTGCATGCCAACTGTGCTTCGTTAATGCTATTAGTCATTCACTTTCACGGGCATGTTAATATTTTGAATAAACAAAGAGCAACTGTCAGAGCAGAACGGAAACCGCCACAGCGAGGCCAATAGACTACGACAGGGAAAGTCATTTGAACAAAACAAGCTCTAGCTGGCAAGGGCCGTTTTTTTTTTTTTTAAATCCCATACCTTCAACTTTTATAAACTGTAACTTTAGAATTGCAAAGTTGATGGCTTTAAAAAGTGCAATTATTTCGATTTCACAATGCCTTGTAAGTCTACATAATTCTGGGTTTTATTCAGTATTTCCAAGGAGAATCCATCAATTTATAGGGTTTCATTACTTACGATACAAGCCATTTCTCCACTGGTTTTAAAATTAACTTTTTGCTGTTAATTGGTACTGCAAATATACCTACTTTCTACAGCCAGACTGTGTACAAGTCTTTAATGAACATTTCAGCTCCATAAGCTTGAAACATTTTCATCAACTAGACTTCCCTTAAGAAAGCAATAAAGCTAGAGAGGCATGCTTTCACCATATTCAATTATTCAGATGGCATGTGAATTAGCAAAGTAAGGCAGCAGACAGTCTCCCAGTATTTGTGCCTCTTCAGAAAACTGAATCTTTTTAACGTTACTGAAGACTTGAGACAACTTCTATTTTCTTCCTGCCTTTTCTTTCCTGACATTCATAGCTTGCAGAGCCTACACTTCATCAAATGATAAAAGTCTACAGAGATAACTGGGCAGAAATCCTGCACTAGCCAGAAGAAAGCTGTAAAATAACCTCGTCTCTCCAATGCGCATCTCATACTTGCTGTCAAAAGTCGTAATTAAAGTCAGCCTGCAAGCTGACAGTACAAAATTTTGCAGGTTTACTAAAGCTACATTTCAGTTTATAGCCACTCTTTTTAGATGTAAACATTCACTTACTTAAAAATATCTGTACCTGATTTAACAAAAAGGAAACAATTTTTCTTTAAAGTAAAGGGACTTCACAAGAAGCTTCAAGGACCAGGAGAAGCCCATCCTGGGGAGGTAATGGCAACAAGGACAGTTCAAATCTACTTGAGCTCTCAAGTATAGACAGATAAATTGTAACTTGAGGAAAATCAGCATGATTTGTCTTTCTGAAGAGGATGGTGCCCAGTCTGAGAAAAACAATGACCAGAGATCAGCTTTGCATCTCCATTATGGCAGGTACATCTCCAAGGTCAGGCAGATCTGCAGAGTGCATTTGAGATATAAGTTACACAATCTGCACAACACCAGGTAATGAAAAGCTCCCAAAAATGCAAGTAAAAAATTCACTGGAGCTGGCTAGAAGGACGACTGTTGTAACAGCTACTAAACACTGAAAGACCTATACGTATTTACAGCTGTAACAAACATGAGATTCCATGGTTGGTCCACCCTTTCCAGGGCAGAAGCCTTGTGATCCAAGATGGTATTTTTCAAGAAACTTTAGTCTTATGCCAGCAAGGATAGATAAATGCATCACTCAGCCTTTCGACCTTTGCACTTGCGTCTACAATAGACTCTTCAAAGAGGAATTCAATGCTCTGTTCTGCTCATTTAAAATACAAGCTCTGCACCAGCCAACAGACGATGCTTTTATAGGGATCTCTGTCCCCGAGAAGAAGTTGGGTCACTCCAACAGTTAACTTAGCTGTAATTTAGTATAGGAATTGATCTCATCATAGATTTCAACAACATAGAGGTCTCTGGTGATCCAGTCCATGAAAACACAGGCCAAAACCTCTCAGCAGCCAAAGCCTCTGCTGTATTAGTGTCATTTGCTGCTTCCCATCTTGGTGTTTAATGCATCCCACTAAGCATTCGCTTCCAAACACAAAGCGCTGAGCCACCCACGCAGCTGGGCTCCTGGCGAGAGATCAACTGCAAGGGTAGCAACTCTCCTGCACATTCCATTGTGTTCAACTTAACGTTCACCTCTCCCACAGAAGAAAGGCAATTCTGCCCGAGCAAAGCTGCCTGGAGAGAACGGACTGCATTACTCCCAGTTGTTATGGAAGCCCTCTACACAAATTGATCCCTGTAGCCAGATCTGTTATTAGTGGAGGGAAGGAAAGAAAGAAAGGAAGAAATACATACCAGCACTTCAAGGCTTCGAGGAATCTCTGTATTCTAGTGGCAGGTAACATGAATATTATATGCCCCTTATTATCACTGTTTTCAATTAAGTGAAAGCAGTTTAAAATAAAGCCTAATGTTCCGCATTTACGCAAAAGAAAAATAATTAGCTAGAGCTAGATCTCCATCAAAGATCAAGGCAGGAGGAATACCCAAATGAAGGAGCACCAGTAAGAAGTCTTGTTCACACGTGTCTGAACGTATACGTACACACACGTACAGGTGCCTGTATACACAACATTCTTTCAGGACAGAATTGGGAGACTAAGGAGGCATCAATAAGAACACGACATGACTGACTTCAGCTGTCTTCATCTTTGATTTTAATAAAGAGGAGATCATTTCTCACTGGGCAAATATCTGACTGTCAGGAATCTCCTGGGTCACCTCTTATGATGGTGGTGTGAGAATAAAAGAAAGTCAGAGAGAAATCAAGCAATCACCTTTCATATAACTAGCACTATTGGTACAGTTACTTTGGACTAAGAGTTCAAGAGCTGCAGGCTGCTCAGAGAGGTTGTGGATCCTCCACTCTTGGAGATGTTCAAAACCAAACAGTACACAGTTCTGGGCAACTGCTCCAGGTGACCCTGCTTTAAGCAGAGGGCAGTTGGACTAAATGATCTCCAGAGGTCCCTGCCAACCTCAGCCATTCTGCGATTCTGATATTCTTTGAAGAGCACTGTTCATATTTTTGAAACCAATTATCAAAAGCCTATGAACAGAACTAGACATGTCCTAAAGCAGTTCCATTTTGCATCCTGAAGGCAAGTCTTCAAACCAACCCAACCCTCCCAACCCCCTTGGCCACACATACAGTTCTGGAAAGGATCCACTTCTGTCCCAGACTCTGAGAGGATTAAGTAGTGTGGAGAGCGCACAGTTAGCGCAGTCCTGCAGTAGACATGGAATCTCATTCATGAAGTGGCTTTTGCTAAGAATGGAAATGAGTCAAGGCTATGTAAAAAAAAAAACCGGGAATAATTGCAGAATTTGCATCTCTGATATACAATGGCCAATCTTATCATTCAAATTTTCAGGTAACTCTCTTGCTCTTGATTTAAGAGCTAAAATTACTTTGGGTGCTACAAAGCTAGCTCTAGGAGTCCTAACTAGTCCTGCAACGGAAAGGCAGCCACCGATCCTGCTTACTAATATACAAAGGTCTTCCTTCTGCTGCTTCAAAAGACCCACAAGTTATTACTTGTCTGCAATTCCTTCAGTTTGCCTACAGTGCGAGGCCAAAAGTCAGTACAGTAGGAAAAGTCTGACTTGCAGAACCATGAAGACAACCAGAATTAATCTGGAAGGTCATGTCCGAAAGCAAGAATTTCATATATATACACAAGAAAGATGTTAAGTTCCTCACTACTCCTCGCCACCTTCTTCCTGCATGGAAAGATATATGAAAATGCTGCTTTAAGATAAAAGCAAATATTACCTAAAAAAGCTTCCACATGTTCACTGCTTCTAAGATTATCTGGGCTTTCGTTAGCACACTGCCACCAGAGTCATCATGACCAAGTGATGAGGCTGAAACAACAGCAGTCACATGGCTGGGAGCTGCTGATCGCAGCTGAGAGCTCCCTACCCAGGGCACCCCACTTCCAACCCCGCACAAGGGCAGCCACAGGCTGGGGTGTGGCTTCTGCCTCAGAACAGAAGGAAGGAGAGGGCGATAGGCTTTTTGTTGGTCAATTTTGTTTGGGTTTTGTTTTGTTTTGTTTTTTAATCTCTGGGCTGATATTTTTCTCCCTATAGTTATTTCCTAGTAAAGGATTAGGATGTTGGGGGGAAGAATGGAAATGCACACCACCTCTCCAGTAGGTGGGAGTGGCTGATGTTACTACTTGCACATGGCAAGCATATTGCCATACCGCACCTTCCCATAAGCACCACAACAGGCAGACAGCATAGCAAGGGCAGCTGCAGACACACAGTAATTCAGAACTCTGAGCACTCTAGATAAATAAATATGTTTATTAACCAACTCTAGTTTGGACTAGTGGACTTCTTCCCTTAAGGATAAAACCCCCTCCTCCTTTTGTGGGTGACATAGGATCATCTACACTGACTTGTAACATTGATTTTTACGAAAGTAAGGAAAGACGGCTGCATCGTGTTTTATTTATGCATTCATGTATTCCCCTTTCGAGAACTTGTTCCCAAATTATTGCTTTAGGGAAGACATGAGAGGTCATGAAATAGGTCCAGTTATTGCTCTGAAAGTGTTCAGAGTTGCTGATGAACTTGAAACAGCTGGACTTACCTGTTGCTCTTCCAGCTCCCTAAGACAACATCATGGGACTCGAGGATAATCATGGTCAGAAGCATCACTTCTCTGGAACACAGCATTTACCTGGCACAGACTGGCCCTTGCTTCTGCCAAAGACCTCAGTACGAAGTCCAGTGTGAATGGACAGTTGTACTGCGCAGTGAGACTGGTTGCTAACTCTGAAATCTGAGTCTCAGTTGCAGTTTTCCATCAGTTACACTCTCTTCTGGCCTTAATTCAGGTTCTTCTCTGCTCAGGGTGAGGAGCTACATTTTGCAGAACTTGTCTTTTCTACACAAGGAAGTAACAATATGCAGTGACTCCAGAAGGAGATGGCATCGGAACTCTAGGCATGAAGCCTACAATGCTCTCTATCAGTGCACAGCTGAGTCAAGCCAAGACACCAACTTCTTCTGCTATCTGGCTCTGAAGAGACAAATTCTGGTCACAGAACTTGTAGAGACAGAAAACTCTGGACAGCAAAGAGAGTAACTCTACCACATCCCTGGGAATTACACTTAAATTGCTTTGAATTTGTCTAAAAGCCTGAAGTGAATTTTGCAATTTCCCCATGGCATGTACCACTGGAGAGGCAGCACAGCTCCCTTTGACGGCAAGGGCCCTAAGCTGCCTAATAAACCACTTCGACAGAAGATTTAGCACAGAGCTACCCAATGCCACCAAAATTGAGACTGAACAGTCATGAACTGAAGGTAAAGTTGTTCAGACTTCCCTCCTGTCCAAATCACAGGTGAACCCTAGAGAAGGACAACAAATGGAAGGAAGCCCACCTGAACCAGTCCTGAGTGTTTGGAGATGCTTACTTGGAACCAAAAGTATTTGAGCAAGTAAGGAAGAGGGCCTCACATCAGTCTAGCCACAACTGGACAAAAGCCAGAGCCAGGAGGCTGGGAAGAGGAAGAGTGATACAACTGCAAAGAATCACCCCAGCAGACCACTTCCAGCCCTGACTTCACTTCACTTGTACTCATTCCCAAAATAATACGTGGTATGTATTCGTGCCTGCAAAGAGCATTTTACTATTGTTAATTATACTTAAGCGCACCGAGATAAGAGAACACCAGTCTCCTGAATGATTCCCTCCCTGTGGGCAATTTCACTACCACGAACCACTCAGCAAGATGGAGTAAGACTGTCCAAGTTAGATTGCTACATTATGAGTTGTATCATTTCCAAGCTGATAAAAAGTCACATTAATAAACTTGCCTTAAGTTACAGCAGGATAGATACTCTGCCAGAGCAGCTTCACGGGGAGTACAAGAATAACTTTTCTATAAACCCCAGCAGGGATTAGGGACTCTAGAAGGTGGGGATTAATGGTCTTGGCTGGCCTTCAAAAGAGCCACATGGAAGATGAGTTCATAGATAATAACTGTGAGGGACTTTCAAGTGTCTAGCTCCACACAGGCCTACAAGCATTGAAATAAGAGACCTAAAAAAGCCTGGTATGTCATCTCCAAAACCCAGAAACGCTTACCTAAGGAAAAAAAAAAAAAAAAAAAAGGAGTCTGCCCACCTTCTGTATAGATTTGTAAGTTTTCGCTCTAAAATGACCTGTTCCTTAACTACTTTAAACAAAGAAACTCCCCAGAGTCATACTTGTTTGCTGGTTTTCAAGCTGTCTCCAGAAGACGGGATTTTCTGTGCTGCTCACCAGGAGAGGCAGCACCAAATAAGGAGAGTTTCATTAATCATGGAGGGGAAGAGCCTCCTGTTTTCACTTGGCAGAGGACAGAGAAAAAGACGGGCAAGGTGGGGGCAGGGTATGAAAACTCTGACTGTTTGCTGAGCACTTTCTTTCTATGTTGCATATTGACTGCTAAGCCACAAACCAAACAGGCAAGGCAAGCAGCTGTTCTGTCAGCTGCTTTCCTTTAATAGCACATGCATCAGAAAGGAAAGCAGCCTCTACCTCCCCAAGAGCAAAACCCAGAAAATAATGGCTTTCTGGCTCTTGCTAGAGTCCTTTCTCTTGGGAGGAAGAGAAGGATGGCACATTTCTAATACAGTAGATCAATAACTCTCATTTTTATTAGGTATTTTGTACCTCCTCATTCTTCCTCCTGCAAGATCATCTCACTGCCACAGCCTGGAAAGGAAGACTAATGAGTGCACCAAAAGGGAGAAGTTTCACTACAGAAGTTTGCCTCAGTCACTTAGTCCTCATGTCAACTGCTCTAAATTCACCCTACTCCACATTTGTCTTGCACATGCTGCTCCCAGAATAATGGGTCTGGCGCTTACGTGAGAATTTCAGCTTTCATTTCTAAGGTGGTGGGGTTTTTTTATTGCTTGTGAAGAAAACTCTACAGTATGAACACTAGAACTACAAACCAGGAGATTAGAAAGAGGTCAAGTCATGCTGTGAGAAAAAAGATTTTTCAGAGATCCAGTCCAGCTTAATTACAGTTGTAATACGGCTGTGCAGGCCCTCCATACCTTCACGAACTCACAACATTTTGCCTTATGCATATATACACATCTGAGAGGGTAGGAGGGAGAGTAAGACCATAGAGGGCAGATTCTGAAATTAAGTTAATCAAAAGAAGTTCTAACTGAAGAGTAAAATAAGCAGCCATTAAATAGCATTGAGTGTGTTACATCCATATGATATCTCATGCATATATCAAGAACTTTATTATAGTAAGCCTTGAAAATTCTGAGTTAAAACTTTCTGTAGAACAGCACAAACAATTCAAGAGTGTGGAAACAGGCTGGCATAAAGACACTCAGCAACTCTGCTCCCTTATTTCACAAGGATTATCACGAAGGGTAAAACAAGTCATAAACGGCACTGGAAAGACCTTCCCAAGCAGAGCTCCTGGAGGCCAGCTTTGTGGCTTCTACTCAGATACACAATCTGATGCCCACAAGAAAGGCTGGACGCCATGCTGCAAGCAAACTGACTCTCTGGAGAATTGCCCGAAGATCAACACATTAGCCAGTGTTACTCAAAAAGCAAGATAAAATTCGAGCAGGGAGCATAAAACATCACAGGTTATGGAGAGCAGCAGATACAACCATGAAAACAGAAGCAGCTCGTTTGGCAACCAGGTATGCCCAGTCACTGCTTCCAGGAACTCAGTTTACATACAAGCTTTACTCCTTTACCTATACAGAATAATTCTGGTTATGTTAGTGACTATATTAGAGTAGCTACTTTACTTTTAATTAAAATAAGCACCTCTCTTGACAACATAATTATACAGCATGAGAACCTGTCGATCAGGACACAGAAGTGGTAGCTTCAAAATGAGAAAGTTGACTTAAGTAAACTATTTTCATCAATGACAACTCATCACCAGCTTGATGTTTCTGAGCCAGATGAGTGGAACAGCAAACCTGTCAATCTTTTTTCAAGTAGATTTGCAAAGAGCAAATAGTACTTTAAAGATTTCCACTACTGGAACGTCAAAAAACTTTGGAAGAATGAAACAAACCACACTTCTACACTAAGAAACAAGTTTTAGCTACTGGCAGATTCTGCGAGATCTTGGCTACAAGTGAGTTAGTTTATGGACTCATCAGTTGCTGTGGAGAATCATGCCCTTCCCTCAGGCTTTTGAGAGCTGACAGATATGCCCTAAGAGGAACCTGGAAGTAGAACAGACACACTTGAACTAGCGGAGAGGTAGGGATTGGTCATTTGAAAACCACAACAAAGTGTTATGGAAGCAGATATTTAAAAAAGAGAAGCAAATGCTCTGTTAGTGTCCAGCCAAGGTTTCAGCATCAGCCTGAGCAGAACTCTGTGACCATGTAGGCAAACTGGTTTAGAGCAAACATTTACCAAGCGCTAGTGGGTTTCCATTTGCTTCACATGTGTTAGATTTTCAGGCCAGGGACAAAATTCAGTCCCTGTATTTCCATGCAGGTCACTCAGGTGTTGAGAAATTCATGGAGAAATGAAGTCCCTAGACATGTTTAGGGTAGGAGTAGAGTATACCTAGAGGATTCAGAGCTGTGGAGCATGCTCTTTCGTACTCTGTTAACAACAGCTTTGGGATATTCAAGCCTGTCTTTACACAGTGGTGTGTTACTAGTACATGCTTAGGAAGGGCCTGGCTCTTTGCTCCACCTTTTGCAATTCAATGCATGGATTTTGTTCATCTTGAAGCAACTCCACAATAGATATAATGGAGATTAAACATACCACGTTACTAGGAATTACTTCTAAGTAGGGATATTTGTGCCTACACACAAGTGAGAACAACAAAAGTCAGAAGTCCTTTTAAAACAAGGTAGAAGCATATAGCTTTAAAAATGCTGACCACCCTTGGGCACCTCTGCAAGCAGCACTGAAGTCTTTGGCTACAACAGTTCATGAAAGGATTTGCTAGAAGCCTGAGAAGTAAATATTGCCTGCCTGTGATCCAAGAGAAAGAGGCACTCCTATTTGGTAATGTAACAGCTTCAAAACAGAGAAAGGTAGAACAATAATTTAGCTTCAGAATTGTATGTGAAGCTAGGAAAGGTCCGGTGAGTCACCACAGAACTCTCAGAGGGGACAACACACACTTTGCTGAGGGACCACAGAATACAAGGCACATTCATGCGCTCCATTATCAGCGTTAATGCACTGCAGGCCAGCAGAGCAGAGGCTTTTTCCCTCAGCAAGGGAATTACTTGCAAGATAACGTTATCTCAGCATCCATTACTGCTTGTGCCTGAACATAAGCCACATGCAGACCCATTCGAGGCAACATTACCAGATGCCTACACCAGTCCCACTACCTCCCATGCTACCAGGGGGGATAAAAGAAAAAAATACAGGTAGAGAACTGCTCAGAAATGCGCTCAATAGCACATTAATAGGTATTTAAGCTGTAGGCCAAGGCCCAGTATGAAACATTGCTAGGCTCGAAGTTAAGCATGTATGTTAACATCTCTTTCATAAGGATATTTATCAGATTCTTGAATTATAAAAACAGTACATTCTGCAAGCACCATGGCATCCCAGACTGACAAACTCAACAGCAAGGAAAGCTAAAGGTTACATGCCAGACCCTTCTGCTTCCTCTGGACTTTGAGCTTACCCCTTTTACCCAGAGAGGGATGCCAGTCTAGCCCTTAAGCTGCTGCTGTTATTCCTTACCAGCACGCCATTTTAATTCTCTCAAAGCAGGGAAACACTCCTGCTCTCACGTGATGTTTATTCTTAGACAGGATCCCAGGGATTTTTATTTAGCTAAGTTCAGTCATGCAGTTGGCCAAGTGCCATAAGAGCATCACAGAACTCCTCAGTTCTGAAAAGGAAGCAACATTAGTGCAGTGTAGACATAGTAATAGCACTAAAAGTGGCAGGTTATGCAAGAAAGACCTGGGCAATTGAAGATAAATTACTCTCCCCAGAAAGTTGTCACTGTGACACAAAGTTCATAAATGACTTTGTAAGAAAAGCACAGGACAGCCATAGTCTGAGGTCAATTTAACTGCTTACACCCGTCAAACAGCTGAACCCAATTCCTCTAGAGCTAGTCAAGAGAACAAATTTGACCATTTGAGCCTTTCCATTCTCTTGAGCTGGTTTTAATGACAAAATTCCTGCCTGACTAAGAAAGCAACCAACATGAGCTACTAGTGTCCCAACTAGAACAGGCAGAACCATATTTAGGAAACAACTCTCAAAGATAACTGCAAACTTCAGTCTGGGAGACATACATTGAAGTCACTGCTCCAATTTTTTCATTTTTCTTCTAAAAAGTGTGCTCAAACATTGCAAGCAGATAAATGCAGACTTAGTTCAACTAGAATGGTGCCCGTATGCTCATCTGGTTTAGGTAAAATGGAGAAAAACAAGATGTCCTGTGAGCCAATGCTTGCATCAGGCTGCAGCATGGGAAAATGCTGAAAGGAGCTACAGGAAGAGGTCTTCTGTTACTTCTCAGTCTCGAGGAACGTATGTGAGAGTAGTCATTTCTCTTTGCTCATACCCTTTGGTTTTTGAAATCCAATGGGGTGGCAACAGGGGGAAGAACACTCATTTCTGAAATGAATTAATGCAGAAGAATAGTTTCCACCATCCAAAATGTATGCAGGAAGCCAGCAGAGAAGGAAGGGAGTAGTTACTGCAGTTCAACCACTATTGTATTTACATTTCCGTACTCTCGATAACAAATACATTCAATGACGGCTGAAAAACAAGGCATTGGTTAGAAAACAAAAGCTGAGCTTTCATGAAAGAAAGAGCAATAAAAAAAATTTCAGGTCTCCCCGCAATGTTATCAGGTACGGTCTATTAGTTTCTTTAGAGAATTATTCACTTCCTTATTGCAGGTATGGCTGCAGTATCTAGTACCACTGTATTGTGCCCTTTGACACAGGCAGTTTACCTTCTAAAAAGAGAAAGATAAGGGACAAAATAAATAATTGTTCAGTGTAGTACTGAAAAAAAATCCTTTTTTAAAAAAATTTTTATTAAAATAAAGGGTTCTGCCCACACCACTTTAAGGAATTAAAATCATATGTGGTAAAGTGACACAGAATCCTAGAACGGTTTGGGTTGGAAGGGACCTTAAAGGTCACCCGGTCCCTGCTCAAGCAGGTCCATGTCCTTCTGTTGTCAGGGGCCCCAGACCTGGACGCAGTACTCCAGGTGGGGACACGCTAGCATTGCCTTCTTCTCAAGGGTTCTCTCTTACTTCGAGGGCTAAATCTTCTCGCTTCTGCTCTCATCGTTCTCAACCTAGAACGTCAGCATATAGTTCCTCAACCCCCTTTTAAAACTGAGTGATAATGCACCAGCAAACGCCAAAATCCTCTCAGAGGACGTGCAATCACATGTGGCTTGCTAAAGCACAGAGGCAGAGGAAGCTTGTTCTTATCTGCTTGTCTTACCTGAGGAGAATTCTCTGGAGGCAGAGTTCTGCTGCAGGAGGGGAGCAGGGAGTCACACAGCAGCTACTTGCTCCTACCACAATTATGTCAGCAGCAGCAGCCCCAATCTAGTTCACTTTTCATCAATAAAATTGATCCTAAAGATGTGGTTTTGTGCATGTTTCTTCCCAGTTAGAGCAGTTACACAAAAAATATACAAACTAATCCAGCAGGTAATGTTTTCAGAAGTACTTACTCTCCACCTATACACATGTAACCAATACAATAACCAAATGAAGTTCTAGGTGCCACAAGTCACAGTCAGTATTTGTAGTTTAAGAAAGCAAGATCACCAAACATGCAACTGTACTTGGATGAAAGAGCTCACAGCAGAATATGCAGACAGCACCCGTTCATTTCCGAGTGACAATCTGCAGATGGACAGGTTATTGTTTTGTAAAGAACCCAAGATACTCCTCAATCAGGTCATCCAACAAGAACCAACCAGCCAGTGCCACACTCACAAACCCTTCCTCCTTCCTGACTGCTCTCCCGGGCTTCTCCAAAGGATGTTGGGGAGGAAGTTGCCTTTATTCATCTAGGCAGTCAATGAGTGTGGATTAAATGTTCCCAGATAAATTACTTCAGGAAGCATTTTTAGCTGCTGAATACAGTCTGTGGGAAACACCTGTTTGGTTTCCATGTCCTGAAACTACAGAACAACAAATGTGGAGAGGTACAGCTACATGTATTCCTCAGACTCTGGGAGGCAGCTTACATTGTAACTCTTGGTTTTGTACAATGGGGAAAAGAAAGGAGGAAAATTATAACACAGCAAACTCATCCCCTTAGACAACTTGGGAGTTAACAACACGACCAAGTAAATAGAAGTCTGAAATCCATTCCAGACACCCGAGCAGTCTGGCAGACATTAAGACCACATTGGTCAAAGCAAAGTGAGGTGGAAAGGGAGGAAAAAAGAAGTTCAAGACAGAACACGCTGGAAGGACACTTACACTCCTACGTCATCTTTTCTATTCAGCTGCACACAGCGCTCACTCCCTGCAGGAGAGGGTGACAGTCCACCTCCCATGATCTCTTCAGCTCCATCAAGGCCACAGTGAAAAGCACGCATGGCATCTGGGCACCTCCCCTCCCTCCATCCCACCCAGGCAGAGATAAGCCATCACTTGGCTTTTATTCCAACAGCTTTTAGAAAACGACTTAAGATGGCTTGGCAGGCAGCCACAGTACAAACAAGTGGTGGTGGTGCTAGCCCTAACTGAGCCTGGTTCCAGTCACATTGTGACTGGATACACAAGAACATCAGCCCGACTGAAAAGGCAGGACTTTGCACCTATGACGTTAGCTCTGTGCCTGCCATTTGAGGAGACTAAATAAGGCATTTTAGGAACAATTTTATCCCATACCCATAACAAAATCTTAGGAGACACGCAAGGCTAGTGTCACTACAAGACAGTTTTAGTAAATCATAGTCCATACAGTTGGCAATGTTAAAACAAGCTGTAACTGAACTGCATCCATTTGACTCCTCTGCATTCTTCGCAGTCAAATATCATTGGATGGTACGGGCGGACTGAGATGAACAGCTTAGTCATTTTTGTACAAGTCTGTGCCCTGTGTTTCACTGGTTTACAATCCAGACTACCTTAAGGCAGAAGGAAGTATTAATTAGTGGAATAAACAGGCTGATACTGCTCCCAGGACTTGAAGAAATAGCCAGCATTTCAGAACAATCACTGTCACGCTAACCAAACCGCAATGCAGAAGACACCTGGGTCCCTCAGTCCATACAGTTATCATGAAGAAATGGTAATTCCTTCACTAAAACATGTTATGTGAGCACCTGCACCTCAAATATCCTCAGACTGTAGACCTGAGGATAGACTCCAGTGAAAGTGTACCTTTAGGGTACCTTCCACAAAGGCAGACTAGGACGAAAAACTTGGATGATCCACTGCTCCAGATTCCTAACAAATCAAATCATTTTTCTTAGCCTAGTTTGCTCATTTTAACCTTCTGTAGTCCTCTTACTCTGATAAAAAGATGTGAGTGACCAAATTAAACAAGAAGTCTGCCCTTTACGGCAGAAAAAACAGGAAAAGAAGGCCCAACTGGCCAGCAAGGGCATCCCTCGCGTCACACACCAGTTCTGCTATCTTGAACAGAAGCAGGGGAATGTTAGAAGCTTTAATAAATACCCCAGAGGAAGGATGCAAAAAGAGTAGCAAATGAAGCGTTTAACAGAAAAGAATGGAAAGGTAAGTGCATTTCAGATATGTTTATTCTGCAGAAGTTCCAGTCACAGAACTCTCCGTATAATGCCTTTTAAAGACACGCAGACTCTCCCAGAGCCCATCTAACACTCCACTTGTCATAGCCAGCAGTGCCTGCTCTGCCAAGCTTTGCTACTGAACTTCTGTCGGAGATTTTGACGTTTCAGAACTCTAGATGGTAGCTGTACTTCCCAGAACAAATGAAGTTTTAGTGTGTAGACGCAGCTGTATGAAACCTTTGCTTTTAATTCAAGATTTAGTGGTGTGTCATTAGAAAAGTAGTTCATACCTCAAAAGTAGGTGTTCCCTTTAGCAGGTCCTTCAGTCCTCAGAAACCGCTTATCTGCAAAATACAACACATCCACAATGAGGAAGCTATACAATTACAGAGTACTTGGATGTAAGCTTATTAGGGATGGCTAGGAGATGATTTACGTTACTCAAAATGAACTAAATCTTGAGAAATTTTGCTACCATCCCACCTCAGTCATCCAGGCAGCTTTCCTTAATGTTTGGTCTTTGACAGGAATACCACCTAGCTATTATTATTTCACATCAACACTTGAGCAAGCTATTAAGGATACACCATGAAAATTGTGAGCCACTTCTCCCTCATCATGCATCTTAATAGTTTTACAAAACACACCACTGAAGCTGAAATAATCCAGGGTGATTAGGACACCCCTCCGTTAAGCCATATTTCAGGTGTTCATTAATGGTTTAAAAGCTCCCCAAGCCACTGTTCGGCATACACCTGCACCGCCACTGCGACACCCAGGCTGGATTCACAAGTTGGTTTTCATCTGGCTGGAGGGGAACAAAGCCAAAGAGGCACCAAAACATCTGGGGCCCAATTTATCAGTTATTACTACGCAGGGCCACTGTGCAAGGCACTCATACGGCAGAACTGTCCCGTTTTAGTCCACGACAAGTGAGAGAGCAAAGACGAAGCTCTTTTCACTCAATAAAGCCACGCCATACCATTTTCTGTACTTCCAGATTTCAGAACAGACTCCTTTGCAAAGTTTTTAATACATTCACAAGGCATTCACAACCTACAGGTATTACTGGACATGCTACTCAACTAGAAAAGCACACGTTATATTCTTTTAATGATACTTGGATTAATATTTTAACGGGAATCAGATTTTTTTTAAAAAAAGGAAGAAATCAGGAGCTGTATTTCAGTTGCACACAGCAGGCTGTTTTCTGTAGGTTTTCCATGATTTCAGTGAAGCTATACCAGTGAACCATCTCCTCATCGACCAGGTGTTGTGTCCCAAATTTTTTTATACAATATTTTACACTTTGTTCATTAATGTTTCTTTACTGTAGAACAAGCATATCTACAGATGCAAAAAAAAAAAAAAAAAAAAAAATCTATCTAAATAATGCTCCTTACACTCTCCATGCAGCGCTCCACAGAAATCAACTAAGCTGCACAGAGTCACTTAAGTATTTCAATCCACATGGAGAAACATCCAACTTGTTCTTCACCCCAGTGAGTAATCAAGCCAGTCTCACAACAAAATATCATCTCAGTACCCGCTTATTAATGCAAAGTCCTATAGAAACACTAATGCTTGCTCCTCTCCCTACAGATGGACATTTCATGTCACATGGAAGTAAAATGCCAGAGCTTTCAGTTAAATGAGAAGCCAGTCCGGTGAAGAGAGTATCATTTCAGCTTGAATAAGTGCTAAAGCACTCAGGAGTGAGAAAAACCTTCTGAAAGAGTCCTGTTCCCTTCAGAAGGGGTGGGAAGGAGAGTTACTAAGTTAATTAAGGAATGGAGAAATATCCTGTGTGTGATTCAGATACATGAGTATGAAGGATGAGCTCTTGCTTGTGTGCTAACACTAATGCTCCCCTTTCTAACAGAAGGAAACTTGCTAATACACATCATAAACCCACATTTGCTTTTTCCACATCATTATTCGCAGTTTAGCCACCCTGTGATAAATTGGGGCATCAGGGTAACTTCTCCCCAGCTACTTCCAACTGATGAACACCCAGATTACATCCAAAGGCATCAAGCCCTAGATGCACAGCCCGACAGTCTGCTCCATTAAAGTTCATCCCACATCTGCTGCTGTCATCCACCAGGTTATTACACTCTCACACATGATATTCCAATCTCTCTGCATTGAGAACACTAACCTTTATCTTATTTGTTAAGGAAAAAAAGAAGCAAAAAACCCCACAGCCTTATCTTTTATGGCAGAACATTAAAGAAAATGAGAAGTACTAGCTCCTTTTTTAGTGCTGGGCATTGCTACTCCATCTCAAACCGGGTAGCGCTGTATCAACCACAGTTCTGGTAACAGTGAAGTAAAATCTACCACAGCTTCTCAGTCTAGGCAAAAACACTTCTTCCTTCAGTAAACCTGCATCTCTAGTTGCTCTTTAAATAAACCCTGAAGGAGAGAATTCCTACACTACCGAGGTGGCCTTAACTACCCACAGTTGAAAAGATTGATTTTTTTCCTTAAGTATGGGATGTTCTTGACCGACAAGCAGAAATGCTAAATAATCTGTCTTTCTTATCCCAAATTGACACATCTGCTAAAATTGCAGGTGTGGCTGCAAAGATTTTTTGCGTGCTAGGTCTTAGAGTGGTCTAAGATAGACGTCACTTTGCCCCCTCATATAATAAATTGAGGAAGACTATGACCACTCATAGAAGTGGTGGTGAACAACAGGAAAAAAGTCATCTATCACCTGGCCAGCAAATACTGACTCATGTGTTCTATTATTACCCATAATTGTTTTCCAGTTTGGAGAAATATCCTCAGAAATATTTTAATGTTAAGCGATATCTGTCTATACACTGCAACCCTGATTCCAAGTTTGCAACTTTATTTCTCCCCAACACAATTTTTATGCAAGTGACACTGAAAAGCAACACAGAGGAAAAGCAGTCTATTATTTCATTTACATCCCACACTACACCCACTCTTCATTTTTTATCTTGCCTACACTATCAGAAGACAGGTAATGCCTGGTATACATACTGTCCCATCATGTTTGCTATCCCTATAATATCCAGTTTCACGTCCTGCACCAGTAGTTCTTGTTCCTCAGCTCTTCTGGTTCCCAAGCTCCTTGCACTTTTATCACTAAACACTTCAACGACTTCTCCAACTTCATCCAGTTTTCTACACAGCTTTTTTTCCCCCCCATCAAGTAATTTGCCCCCATCCCATTAATACACTAGACTACTTTCTGCTTACTACCCAGTCTCTTACCTTCTGTCTTTCTCACCTGAGACTTCACCAAATCCAGCCCATCTATAATACAACAGTCATTCTGAGGAGTCCCAAAAGCATATACATATTTCAGGGCAAACATTAACAATTCATTTCTGCTTTTCATAATTTTGAAGGTTTTCACTACTTTAAGTAGCAGCTACCTGTCTCTCTACTAGCTTCCAGTTGCAGCCCTTGTGAAGGCAGAGTAAACTACCACCTCTCCTTGGCCCATGAGAAGAGCATACAATTTAGCTTGATAAGCCACCCAAAAAAGATGCAAGATAGAAGCAAGGAAGTGATTCCCCTCCATCCACCTCACAAAATTATCATGATTAGACAGTCTATAGTTCCCATAATTTAGTACTTTCTATATGAACAACGCTTGTCTCAATTTGCATTTATGTTGCTGCACTGCCAAAGAGAGAGATAGTAGAGCAAAGCTCCAGTTACATTCAGGATTATTACTCTTACCCCAGCTAAATGGAATGTACTTCAGTGCAATTAAGTTTATAACAGGAAGAATGTGCCATTCGTTGTAACAGATGCCCTTACAGGCTCCCTCAATTTCTCTGAAGTGTTTTTCTCTGTTTTCTCATCCCCAATTTGTAAGACTGTTTCCCATATCCTGGGAGAGAAAGCCACTCCATCCTTTAGTTTCCTGTTGTGTCTCACCCTTCACACTTTGTTTCCAAATCTCTAGATAAACAGCTTCCTTTAAATAGTTCCCCATCTTAAATATGCACAGTACAGGAAGATCACTTGATATGAAAAGCTACAAGGAGCAGCACACACTGCAGCTACAGCATTCCACATGCAAAGCAGTATCACGTTGTCAAATACCATGGGTTTGAAAGCGAAGTCTTGTAAACCCCAAACTATATATACACATGGTGGCCACGAAACCTGGAGATTAGGGAATCTCAGATTGTCATCCCAGTCCTTTCCTAGAGGAATAATGCTAGCAGCAAATTAACTACAACTTGACACGAGGAAAACTGCCTTTATAGCCACAAACCCCTATGTCATCTCCTTGCCTGTACCTGAACTCACCAAGATCTTAAACCAAGAGTTTATCCAAGAACATGAGATGGACTTCTTTTCTTCATGGATACCATTGCCAAATACTTCACGAATTTTTGTTAAGCATCAAATTCCTCTTCCCAGATTTGCATGAGGCATTGCAGATAAAGCTGACTATTTGGAAGAGACAGCTTTTAAATTTGATTTCAGGCTTTTGAGTAGAGCTTCTCCCAAAAGAGAGGAGAAAAGCACTGAAGTTAGACTTATAATTTAAGGAGTCTTCAAAACACAAGATGTAGTTCCACTGAACTCTGCAAGTGAATAATCTTCTAGGAAAACATTCACGAACAAGTCAGACTTTCAGGGTAGTCTCGCAACTTCTTACTACTTGTAGAAAGAGATTGTACTTCCCAATTGCAGGTAGCACATGAAAGAATAAAGTTCTTCAAGTGTAAAGCAAGCAGATACTCTTCGGCAATATCGACACATAATCCTTATTAAAGAGGACAGGCTTTAAAAAAATAGTCTTCTGCAGCAATTCAGGTTGACAAAGTTAAAACACAGTGAGGTTCATACAATCAGACAGTAAATAAGCAGCTGCACAAGTGTAGCTGGTTTTATAGCACCATGGATTTTCATACGTCAAGAGCAATTTGAATAAAGAAACAACACGCAATGACTCTAGAAAGGTGGAACACTGACTTGTGGATTGTCAAATCACTATTGCCAAAAACCAACCAAGGACCTTCCAGAATGATCCCAAAAGGCTGGACAGTGCAAGAAGTGCTAGTTAAGAGGTAAACTAAGTGGCCTTTCATTAGTTAGTATACAACCAAAGAGCGTGGGGAGGGTGGGAGTCAAGACAGAGTATACATGACAAGAGGCTGAAAACACCCAGAGAAGGCTGAGATGAAATACTTTGACAGGAGTGATCTTTGAATCTTCCTATAGATTTTTCAGATGTGTCTAAACAAAGAAAACCTTAACACACAAACATCCAGATCCACAAAAAAAAAAAAGAAAAACACAACCAAGGCAGCAAGTGCCCTTGCGAGAAACAACAAAACACATTCTTTTCCAGTAGAAGCTCAATAAAAAAAGAAAGTGATTTAAGCAAGACCAAAGTATCTCTTTTCACAGTAGAACTCTGCTGCTAACAGGACTAAATTAGCTATCTCCATTGCATTCCCAACAGCACCTCGGGCTTCCTGTGTGGATGAGTAGTTTTGGTGAAAGCAGGTCTAATTTGGATTCAGAGCATGCAAATTTAAGGAGCATAGTGATTTCTGACCAGTTCCTTCCATGAACACTGATGCATAAGAAAAACTGTCTTTCACATTCAAGTTTAATCCTCTTCTGAAATATTTATTTTTGGAACAATTCATTGAACAGTAAGCCTTCAGTCTAGCCAAATTACGTCTAAAAATAAAAGGTATTAAGAATTCAGGAATTCTTGCTACTGTTATATTGAGTCGATACAGATCCACTGTGACTCCTGTCATATGCTTTATTTGTCAAAGCACATGTCCACGCCCACACTTGGACAGCGTTATCCAACAACCTGCCATCTTTTTGGATAGTATAGACCAGAGATAGGCATTTTTAATGATTTGAGATGTTACCGAGATTCATAAAGTAAAGATTCAGTTGCATGCACATTGGAAAAAGGAGCAGTGAGAACCTGAGTCAAGTCTTGAACTATGACTGAAATAGAAACACACTTCAGTTAAGATGCATGCAACTGAAGCTCCTCCAGTGGCCATTTTGCCTCCACTGGGGCTGAACACTAATGAACACTTGATGAGGACAAAGAGAAAACGAAGCTTTCATTATTCAAATTTCACTTGTGCTCTAATGAAAGGCTGCTAAACTGATTGCACTGCCTGCAATCAGGAAGTAAGAGGAAGGCTACCCCCTCACTAGGAAGTTCCACATCGCAGATGATTTAAATGTGCCCCAGGACCTCGGTGACTAGGAAGAGGCTGCATCCACACTTGTAAAGTCTTACTCTCTCAGCCAGGGTGGCTACGTGCAAACAGATCTTGAGAATGGTCCTGGTCCATGCTAGCTCTTGAATAGCATCCATCAGTGTCTGGGAGAGTACTTTTGCCCTAGGCCAAAGATTGCAACAGGAAATATTCTGAAAACAAACAGCACAGACACTGTATTCCAGCACTACCAGAAGTCACCAAGCATCCTGTAATTCACCAGCACAGGTATAGCCGGAGACACCAGAAGCTTTTACTTAGTAAGTTGTTTTGATATTCACATCATCCCAGCTTTCTGGAAACTCCAGTAGTCCAGCTCATCCTCATCCACCACTACAAAAGAGCATACCACCAAGAAAGTCTTCCCAGCCCACTACTAGAAGAAACAGGGTTGTTTGCAACGTCTTATCTCTCAATGCCTCTTTAAAAAAATTCTCATTTTTGCTAGTCTTTAAAAAGTCTTTCATAAAGTCTCTCTGCTCTAGATTGTTCCTTTTATGCAAACCAAATGCCTAGCACATCTGTTTTCACTGGTTATTGCTTAGGAGGTTAGCAGGGACAACCAGCAACTCTCCACATATCCTCCTCTGTAGTTTTCCTCTACCCCTGAAGTGTCAGCCATCCATCCAAACCTCCACTAAAATAGAGGGCTATTCCCAACCCATCTTGACTCACACTGATTCAATTCTTATACTTTTTAAAAAAGCTTGTTTAACACAGTTGGAAGTGGGAGGTGATTATAAGTTTTCACCAGTGTCTAACCTATGACTGCCACCTTTTTAAACCCAAAATACCGCTGAGCTGACTGGCTGCCTAGATCCTTGCTCTCTCATTCTCTACGCAGGGATACATGTTGCTCCATTAGCTGTATTTCTCAACTGTGGAAACTCTTGCTCTTACTTTGCAAAGGAATTTCTTTGAGCTCAGTTCTATTCAAGCCATAATTAACGCTTCATTTTGCTCCATGGAGGCAGCCAGCTGCCATTTCCAGACATGGGTGAAGGAGGATAAGAAAGAAGCATAAGACTTCTACTTGCAAGTCATAAAAGGCATTGAAATAAGTTTATCAGTAGCCAAGTTGTGACAGGCTGTTCAACATGTAAAACAAAAAGCATCCTTCTCTTAACCATTTCATCTGCACTACACCCTTTTGGAGTAGCAGTAAGCAGTAGTGTAGAGAACACCGCTGCTTTCCCACACTCTCATCTAGCAAGTCTTGAGATGGTTCAACAGGGCTGTTTGCTTCCTTTCCCCTTTCACAGGTGACAAACTCTCACGATGCAGATCCAAGAGTCGATGGTGGAGTCTGTGATGCTATGCACATTTAAAAATACAATGTGAATGTATATCAAATATACTCAGCTGCTGGTGCACCCCTGAACAGAGAACACCATAATCTCATTTGGCCCACAAAATGTTGTCTTTCCTCAACGTTGGAAAAGGAAAACCAAGAAGGAAGTTGCAGCTGCCAACAGCAATTTTACAAAATTAGACCAGATTAAAGAATGTTGTCTGCAGTGTCAGCTAACATACTAGCATGGGCAAATAAGAGAGAAGTTTGGATTTCCCATTTCTTTAGGACCTTGAAGACTGCCTCAGTGATGACAAGTTACCATGGCAACAGCTTTAACGCAAAACAACTATCAGAGGATAATTCTGAACTGTCTCTGGCATTTTACTATTGTAAGAAAGCATGAAAATTCATAAGACTTAAATCTACTTATGTCTTCAAGGTTGACGCCTGCCAACTTTCATCATTTACGTGCCAGAGTTGCCCATTAATATCCTGCAGAGGTCATAATCCTTCTCTGCTATCACTGCCCCTCCAGGAGCAAGTGCAGTATGGAGAGGATTACACCGCTGGGATGTACAGACAGCAGCGAGGAGGGCAGGGAAGAGCCACGCAGCTGCAGGTCACTTTTCAGGGATACTGTTAATTGACTTCACTGAGCACTTAAGTGCTCGGCGCATCTTAAAAAAACACCTATCAAGCCACTACAATTTTTACATTAAAGGATCCACACAGAGAACAGTGAGTGCTCTTTAAGTTGGAGTTTACTTGGTGCTTGTGAACAGGTTGTTTTACAGGGACTCGAGGACTCAAATGTGGCAGTACGATTGACCTGTGCTTCTTCACCCTGACTTGCAACTGCCCCCGTCCTGACCTTTAAGACAGAGATTTAGGATTTATTTAATCATTGGATTTTCAGTTTGGAAACTTATTTATGACAGTAGATTTTACATAGAATGCTTTGAAGAAAAAAAAAAAATAAAAAACAAACACCAAAACCACAACAACCACCCATCAAGTACCAAAATTAATCAGAATACATGCTGGCAATCTGACCAGTGCCCTGGGTCAAAAGCTCCGAAGGTACATGTTATTTAGTTTAAAAAAAAAAAAAAAAAAAAACACACCACACAAACATAAGGTATCTCCATGCAAAAGGTCATTTTTACAGACCAAATTCTCATGCCCAGATGCGCTCTAAATAAACACCAGTATCTGAGCAAATCAGTTTGACGGGTTTAATAACCTGTGTCTTTTAGGTGAAATATTTAAGACATTTAGGAACACTTAAGAGGAACTGAACTAGGTATTAACCATGCCCTTAAAAATCAGTTACACCATCACTTCCGAGAGAGTGAGCAAGACTAAGATAAATCCACTCCATAACAAGTTCAGTATCTCCTCTGTTTACAGTGATATATTTTATGAACTAGTTGCTCTTTACAGACACAATTCTGTGAGCAGTTCTGAATTAAGGCCACGCATCTCCATAACAAACTACAGTGCAGAGCTTCCATCATGGCTCTATAATCTATTTACTGTCCTCGGCACACTTTCAGACACAACAGGCAGCAACATTTTCAAGAGAGAGATGCTCGTCCCTTGCATATAGTGGGACATCAAAAGAGATTTCTCTGCTTTCTCAAAATGGCAGCAAAGAACAAAAGGAGTAAGGGTGGGGGAACCAGGGGAATAAATAAAACAAAACACACATATAACACCGCTGCTTAAGTGCTAGAAATCAATGTGCTTTTCTGCTTGCTTTTTGTGGAATCTGCTACTGAACGCAGATGCTGCTTTCCAGGAAATTCTATCTTCCTTCACTCGGTATCTATTACCTTTGCACACATGAGCTTCACAGGTTGGTTTCCAGCGCCTTGTGTCTCTGTTACAGAAACTGGAGACGAAGTTGAGCAGAACAGCTCTAAAGGCTACGAACAGCAGGACTGGTGTCAGAACAGCCAGATAAGACCTTATTAGAAACACCTAACACTCCTCATTAGTCACAGGTGAACAAAAGCATCCCAAGGGCAAGTCACATGCACGCTATTTCTTAGAACAGATGAAAAGGAAAACATTTCCTCCATGTGCAAAAGCTCCTTTAAAAAGGGTAGATGGAAATGATAATTCCTCTCGCCTCCAACATTTAAATCTAGTCCATGCCAAAATTCAATAGTTACAGATTACAAATGTGACAGAACCTGATTTTGCTTTTATGTTTTTTGTATCAATTTCAGGACTGTTATTTAGCTGATGATGATGATACACCATCAGCTCTTATTAGACAGAGGGAACACAACTTTTTTATTTTAATGATGCCAGACAGCAATGCAACTAGTGCACCAAGGAATACATCTAAAAAAAAACAACAAAAAACAACACAGTAATCTTGATTTTCCACAGGAAGTTTAGAGTCTCTACATCATCAACAGATTTCTCTCTACATTCTCGAGAGACAAAACATTAATATGGATCAGAAGGAGGAAGGCAAAAAAAGCATTAATCCCAGTGTGCAGACACATGATCACTGCTACTTAAGCACTTCAAAATCACTGAGCTTCCCTGCCTGCTTTTCTGGAATCGGCTGCTACTAAAGCAGCCTTGCACATCTATAAGACAATCTTCACCGGTCTCCTGTCGATGGAGAGGACCGACTGGTAGGAACCAAGGCTTACTCTGCAACAGTGCAACTGCAGAGACAGATTACCTTTCCGAGTACAAAGTTAAAACTGTTCAGGGCTTAAGTGATCCGCTACATTTGACAGCTGAATATTTCAAATCTTGCTATTTCAGAGTCTGGATTGCGCAGTGAAGAATTACAGATCCTCACTGTAGTTCTACAGCATGTGAAAACATACTCCGCTCAAGTGTAATGAGCACTGTAAGACAACCCTGGCAGGGGTTTTATGTTGTTGGGTCTGGGTTTTTTCCCCCCCCTCCTCCTCCTCCAAGCTAAAGCCTTTCCAGGAGTCATGGCTATTCAGTGGCACAGAGACTATATACCTAGTATCAAAGTATTTGCTTCTAGACTAGAGGGCAATCTCTAACAGAAATGTTAATGACACTCAAAATCATTACAGACACAATATAAAGTGTTATAACCAATTAAAAGCAAGACCATTCAGAATATGACTATGTTCTAGAATATAGTAAAGACTGGGCAAACTTTTTGCCCAAAAGCTTTACAGGGAAAAGACCAGATTCACAATAATTAAGCAGTATCTCTGTCCTGAGATAACAAAACTACTGAAGTGGTCAACTCCTGATTACAGAGACTTTGTCAGGACCTCCTTAAGGTCCCAGCTGGCAGAAGTCACACTATGGAACATCCCACATTCTCACGGTTAATTCAGAAGAAGCCTCAAAATATCTGCAGGGACAGCACACAACACCTGCCTGACCTGGCCAAGCTAGAGCTGGCACCTCGGCTTAGGCAGAGCTGAGTTAGGACTCCGAAGCTTTGAGTGATCTCCAATCCACAGACCAATCTCTCTACCACTCACAGAAGCAAGCACTTGGGCATTAAAAGAGTTCAGGGGAACAAAAGAAAACAAACTTTCTCCCATTATTTACCATACAGCACCAACATTTAAGACTCCCAGCTAAAATCAGAGCAACTAAGAGTGGAGCTGTTCTGTAAGGTGTAAGCAGAAAGCGATACCCATACCTGGTGAAAGGGAAGAAGGGGAGATAAAGGTCAGAACAGTGTAGCCAGATACAGTTAAGATCATTAACATTTAGTTATTTGCCTTTTAGCTTGCGTATCACATTTCCAAGGCATAAAGAAGCCCATCTTACCCAAGCTTTTGGGATTTTCCATAAGTCTTCACAATTTGAGGTGATGTGAGGGAAAAAAAAAAAAAAGTCCTGCCACAAAGGAAGTTTTTGTCTGTCCAACAGGAGCAGTCCTTGGGACTCAGATTGGGAAAAAAAACCAAACAAATGGTCAATCTGAGAAAGGTAAGTTTCCCTTTTTTACAAGCAGGTTGAAAAACCAAGCAGTCAGAGTAAGATTCAATGCCGGTTTGCAAATAGATTAAACATTTGGTTTGAGCTGGAACATATTGACATATCCTGCATTAAAACTTGGGGTTTATGAGTTTTAAAACAGTGTCACTCCTTAGCAAACTCAAAACAAAAGTGACTGGCCTTGAAATTACCTGATAAATCCTTCAGATGTTTATTTACAACTGTTGAAGAGTAATTAAGATCTCTAAAGAAAAAAGTTTCTAAAGCTAACAGAAAATTAACTGGAACAGAACAAACACCACCACTAATTTCCCATTATGCAACTGCCTCCAAAACCAGATTTGTTCAATTCAGTGTAAAAAATGGAATGGAGTCTTAGTACCCAACATCCAATGACAAGAGGTTACAACAAGGTGCAGATAGCTGTGTTAAACCAGAACAGATGACAAATTGTTTCAAGATCTGAGACACAATATACATAATGGTGTGTTTGACACAGGCTCTTAAATAATACCCTGCAGAAGATGGCTGCAGAGCAGAGCACCACAGTGTAAGACCATTCATCTGACATTCACTCCACCCTGTCCCAAGACACTGAGATGCATTAATTTATTTCTTTAAAACCTATCAGTAGTTATGGTCATAACAAAACCAGCCAGAGATATGGAGGACGAGACTCAAGCACTTTCATTTTGCTACAATTTTGCAAATTGCTATTCAATCACTGTAAATAAAATAAAAAGTGAGATGGAGAACAACTGCAGGAAAAGAGAAAGAAGATCCAGCATCTTAGAAGATTCCTTCCCCACAGACCCTATTTTATTTTGGTGAAGGCAGAGGAGCAGTATTAGTTTGTCTGTTACCACAACAACACCCTAGACAAAGGGAGCTCGGTGGAACTGTTTTCTCAGATACTTGTTCTGTGCTTATCAAGGAACAGGATACCTGCTCTGATGATGTAGCAAGATCAGCAGCAGTTTCCCCATCAAGACTGAAAGCAGTACCACGTGCGTTACTTTACATCACAAACAAGTAGATTAGCGCACAGATTTACTGCCTTTAAAATCTCAAATGTCTTCAGAAATCAAAAACTACAGGAAAAAAGTAAATATTGCACTACAGCAAATGAAAAGAAGTCCCTTGTGAAAATGCTTCAGATATACCAATAAAACTAGTTTCTAGCACTACACTTAATCCATCTGATTTCTATTTCTCACAGCTCCTGGAATTCAGAAAGTTCTGCAGAGCCACAAGATGCACAATAAGCCTACATGCTGGAGGGAGAACATGCACACATACTCAGCATGTCATTTATTCAGCTTAGCAAGGCCCCACCTGACCAGCAAAACAATCCTAAGAGCCGCTCCAGTGTCAAAATAGAAGTTACTTTCTAATAAAATTCCCTTCCTCCTCCATACAGGGCCCTCAAATCCAGTACCTGGTCTTGCTCCAGCATGCAGGTAAGTTACTTGGGGTGACAGTCCCAGAATAGCTGCAGTTTGCTCTGCAACCAGGAGCAGCAACCCCAGCTGCACATCTCCATACTCTCCTGTGCTGAGACAGCTCATCAACTGCTGCTCAGGCCAACCCAACTCATTAAACAAATCAGAAAAGCTTGTCAGTTTAATGCATAGGTTCTACTGCAAAGACCAATTAAAAAAACAATTACACCATCCTGCTTTTAACCCGAGCTTAAAACTTTCTGGCTCAGACTCATGAAAAAAAGCAAAAAAGCTGTTCCTATGTCCATACAGTTTCACTCACACCCTGGCTGAGCCACAAAACAGTTCTGTTCTGCCACTGGCCATTAAACCAGCTCAAAATAAAACCAGGACTACAATGACGCAGTCAGGGGCAGAGACATGCCCGCCCATTCTGCCCGCACAAAGCGCCGGCGCCAAGGCAGGCTGCTTAAACCTGCGAGGCTGGCTTTTGTAGGAGTTACTTATGAACGGGACTCATTTGCATTTTGGGTTTGTTTTTTAATATTTATTTTAAGCTCACTGGCAAGATCCAAAGCTGCTTCGGTGTCTGCCATTTCGACAGGCCAGCGTGTGAATAGCAGCCCTGCACCTACAGGCTCTACTGCCAAATATCATGTTCACCACAAATGAAATGTAACTAGGAGGTGGGAATTCAGTGAAATTGGCCTGTGCAACATGCCTGACAGCTACTAACAAAACAAAAAAAATTGTATAAACAGCTCTGTTCTATGCCACCCAGGGTTTGGGGATTTCTAAGTCAACAATATGTAGGTGAAATGTCATCACTCCTACTGTGTTCAGACTTAGAAGCTGTTATGACTATAATTACTAATTAATTCTTCCATAATTTTAAGACAAATGCCAACTAAAAGGAAGACAAGTATAATACATCATTTTCATACGTAATTCCATTATTTTTTACAGTTCTCAGCATTTCATTAATTGAGAGAAAAAAAATATCTGTATTTGAGTTTCAGCAGACTCCAAACTTTTTGGCTCCCCCTACACCAGATACTGCATTTTAAACTGGAACCAGCACGCAACTCTGGATGCATCCAAGGACAACAAATAATCAGATAGGGGTGGGAAACTGAAAGAACAAAAGCAATGACTACTACAAATTCTAGTTTTTAAAGTTGACTTAGAATGAATCAAACATGCTTTGTTTCTGGCACGTTACTGAATTCTAACTCATCAAGCGAGACAGATCCAACTGTCAGCTCCCACAAGAATCGCAGAAGTTGAATAGCTGGAGTTTGTTCTTACTACAGGAAGTTTTTCCAATCAAGCACATGTTTTAAAGTGGCAATTTTATAATTTTAAAAATGGAACAGGTGGAAAGCATGTGGCATTTCACCACATACCACTTCTAGTAGCTTGCACTACTAAATAAAAATCTCACTGATTCCAGAATTGTTACTGGAAGTCAATAATCTCATACCCAAACTCCAATCATGCCCACTGTAAAGTAATGGGGGTAAAGGGGGAGAAGGGTCCTCCCCTCAATGGTTTCATTTCATAAGGCCAGAGGACTTCAGTCACAGAAGCTTATGTAATCACAGCAGTGTTCGTGATCATGAATACACCAATCACCAATATTTAGTCGTCAGGATTTACTCTGAGTATCGCTATGCAGTAGCTACAGGAGTCATTGAATGTTTTGGTCATGTAAGCCTGTGACAAAGTTAATCTAAAGATAGATAAATGCTCTAACCCCCTTCAGAGATGTCTTCATTTCTTACTCTGGCAAAACAGAAGTTCAGTGCAAAATACAGGTGGGTGAATTTAATACAGAAGCCTTACTGATTCACTGTACTAAGTTTAAATATAAGTAACTTAAAACTATGAAGCTAGGAATCACTGTTATATCATTTTTAATCTTCCATACAGAGTCTTAAAATCAATGTGATTGATTTTAAGACAGAAAAGTAAGTACATCCAATTCACAGGAAGCGATTCTTGCTTAACCCACCTTGAAGATTAACTCTTGTTTCTGAACTGAAATGAAAAGCTCTACAGACAGCATCTCCTACCTGCTGCCACACCATGGCTGCCTCTGAGCAGACACACAGCTCCCCCCAACACAACCAAACGGATTAGTCAGTGGTCAGCCGACGCAGCATACTTTTGTTTCAGCAAATAGTTAGAGCATTGCACAGTGACCGGTTGGTCACTAGGATGAGATCATTCCCAACAGCAAACTTTATCAAAAAGCTTTTTGTTACATGCTGTTGTACTTCGGGAAGTTAGCTTCATTTTATGATTAATTAGCAAAGATGTTTTACAGAAAGGTTCACTTTATTATTCAGAAAATATTCAGCAGCCCCCCCCCCCTTTTTTTCCTCCAGCATTTCTACCAGTTTACATTTAGAATGCTTACAAGACGTTCTGAAATTTTTTACCCAAATTATTAGAATCATAAGGGGATGACTTCTGACAAGTATCAGGAGTTTGGGAGGGGCTTTCTGTTTTGTTTTTTTCCTTGGTGTTTGAAAGAATACTTTTAGACTCTACATCATCACTTCAGTTATGCTTTACATTTATTCCAAAAGAGACAAAAAAAATGTTCCAAACTGCCTAAACCTGGCTTCAGGATGAAGAGTACAGTATGGAAGGAGAAGGTTGCTACAGCACAAGGCACCTGCAGCAAGTGGGAAAAAAAAAAAAAAAAAAGAGAGAGAGAGAAAAGTAGTGGCCATAGTACTTTGTTTTATTGTCCAATAAAATCCAAATACTGTTCTTGGGGTCCTGGAGTTCAGCTCAGAGGAGCTGAGAGACATCAGTTCAACAAAGATTACGTAGCCTGCTCCAGCACCCAACAGACTCTAGACAGCCAAGTCCTCCGTACAAAACTTAATTCAGTGTTTGAAGTTCTAATGTTGTACCTGTCCAAGCTCACTAGCAATCGATTAAGCCAAATATCCAGCATATTCTAGGTCTGTAAATTCGGCATCCTCACACAGGCCTCCAAAGGAACTGATCCCACATATACAGTCAAGCATGTGAAACATGGACCATCAGCATAAAGCTCAAAGAATACCAAAGCACCTACAGTGTCCCCATTTTAAGTGAAGTGGGCTCCACACCTTGGGAGCTAGAGAACCTGGTTCTATTTCTCCCTCAGCCTGAAAGCATTCAAAGGCGTCTGCCTCCCTTCTGGAAAGCACACTACCAACCAAACATTGGCCACAGGCACTTCATGCACAGGGGTTCAACTCTACACATAAGGTAAGCCTGAATCTATGAGTTACAAAGCCTGAAAGAGCAGCAAGACTGTGTCTGTCTATCCCCCTCCTAACCAAGCATTCTAGGTTTTCACACGTGGTTTAAGAACTGTTTCTGTGCTTCTTGCAAGAGGCCTGCTGGATAAAAACAGAAATAATCCTAAGGATATAAGCCAGAACCCATGGCTCCCAACACCTCAGCATCCTAGTCACTCCACTGCAACCAAGCATACCATTTTTTGAACCTCCTTCCAGATCTTCCCCATTATTTTATTCCAGTCATGCAAAAATTCTCATCTTACCAAAATTAAGATTTGCCATTGTATATAACACACAACTGAAACAAATCAAAATGCAGCAGCATTTATTAACGGATAGATCATAGAAATTAAGAACAAAGACAAAAACTAGAAGTCATGGAGTATTTAGGAATCAAAAGAAACTTTGATTATGTTCTATGAAATGATCAATTCCACAGATCTCTAGTGAGGCACAGGCTGTCTATTCTCAACTCACTTTTCATCAGGAAAGATGCTTCAGAAAGTTTCACCCTGTGGTTGGTTTGTTTCTTCTTTCATCCAAGCATCTGCTGCCTGTAACTCATTCGCCTCTGCAGCCTTTCAGCTCTAGCTAGACAGAATGAATGAGTCACTTAATTAACCTAGAGTTTACACAAAAGAAATGTGAAAGCAAGAGAGACTGCCTTTAATTAGATCAATTCGGTGAGCATCTAGAACACAAACTTTTTTTTTAAATAATAATTTTTTTTAAATTAAAAATTAGTAGACTAGAATTCATTTAGTAAGAACTAGCTAAGATATAGAATAATTCACAGGCAATCTCCAGACTAAAAACCGTAAGATTTGAGTCAATTTCATAAAAATATAGTGCATGTCCCTGTTTAGTAGATGGAGACGGTCCTCTCAGTATACACCTCCCTTTTCTGACATTATCCTTCTGAAAAATATAACACAAAGCATTTCATCTAGAACTTACGGCTCCAGTACTTTGAAAGACTAAAAGAAACACTCTCAGAAGAGATAAGCAGGGACAGGAAAGCAATCAGCGTGACCTGCAAGCTACAAGTGTGATAAATTATGCTGAGACAACAAAGGTAACAGTGGTAACCAAAGACAATATTTTTTTATTTGGAGATATTGAGACTTTTGAGCTGGGTTATTTCCTCACCACCACCAGCACTTGCCCGTTCACAGATTATTTGCCTTCTATGAACAAAAGGCAGTTTTTGTTGCAGCAGGTCAGCGCTGGTAGCGCAGATGCAGGGCCTCTGAAGAAGCTGTACTACATTATGTGACGACCACCACGCAGAATCACACACAATTCACAGCGCGCAGGCTGCAGCACAAAAGCTGCTGATCAACACCCAAGGCTCCAGCGCAACTAGTTAAGAGGACACAGCCTGCACTTAACCCTCGCCTGCGCGTGAAAAAAGAGAAGATGAGCAAAGGACAAAAGAGAAAACACGCTACTGCACACATCCACTTCGATGAACCTTTTGCCTGACCTGTCGCAGTAGTTCTTACGTTTTGATTTTTTTTTGCATATACTATGAAAATGGGGTAAGTAATAGTCTTGCCAACTTACCAGAAAATACCCAAAATACTTAACAGACTTACTTCACCCTACTTGCATCCTTCGCATGCTGTTCATGCTAAATTATTTGCTTTTATTCCCCACCTCCCCCACGACATCCCATTTATTCCTCTCATCTAGCATTTTTTTCTACTCCCAATCTCACAAAAAAATTTAGGCTGGAATCTAAAGCATTAACAGGACTGCTGAAAGAAAACTACTTTGAAAACGTCTGATATCAGTAAATGAGAAGTGTAGCTTCCCTTTGTCATTTGACTTCTCTTAATAACCCAATAACATCTTTCAGCTTAATCCAAAGATCATGTTTCATAAATAATTAGATCCAGCAATCATTAATTTGAAAATCAAAAATAATTTAAGGACAAAATGCAGGTCCTCCAAGTCACTAACAAAGTTACTTTTCTTTAGAAGTATGGGTTAAAAATTCACTATGGAGAACGTGGTACTCAAGGTGATCTGTATGTGATAGACACAACATGAGACACTGCCTCTGTTTTACTTTTCTCCTTCAGAGGATTATTTATGAATCTGTGTTTATATTTTATTCCTCAATTTATAAATTGTTAAGTTTCTTTTAATTAATACTACAACTGTCTAGAAAAATGCATGGGTTTACAGTTGTACAATCAGGATGCTCTAATACATTTCAACTTAGATTAACTATTTTCATGTACTCATTGTGTTACCCCCCCTTCACATTTGTAAAGTTAGTTCAGCACGATGTTTAATTATTAGAGTAGAGCTGAAAAAATAACTCCCACTGAAATGTTGATGAGATGTTAAGGATACGGAACCGTCAGTCTTGATTCCCGCCATCCTCCTAGGCATTCAATAAATTGACATCTCTTCAATTAAAAAAATGAGCAAAAGTGCAATTACCAAATACCTACTGTAAAACACATAAAAAAAGAACAAATGCATTTTAATTCCATACAGAGTTTAAGAGCTAGTTTTGCACTATATAATTTCCTGTTCAGTTCACTTGATTACATCAGCACCTCAAAATTGTATTACAAGATGTGAAGCTTGCCAGAGAATTTCATTTGGGAAATGTAACAGGCACAGTCAGCATATTTGGCTGCTGAAAAATAAGGCTACAGATAAATTACATATTACAGAAAATAAACATACCCCAGACTTGAAGGAAGAAAAATAGTTTAATTTTGATCAAATCTTGGGTATTTTCAATGTTTCTACAGGCATACCACAGACAAAAAGCGGTTGAGGGCCCTTTCAGAAACGAACCTGCGGAAAGGCAGCCGTTACTACACGCTGCCTTGATCCACGGGAGAGCACCTTGTCGGTGGGATCCTGGGGAAAGCACGGGAGTCTGGGCTTGGCAAGCTACGCCATTGGAATGGAGTTCTGCGATGGTCAATGGGCATTTGGGTCCTACTAGCACAGGACGGAGAGCATTGCTTTTGTTAAGACAGATGATCAACTATGCCAAGAACATTTCTCTCAGACAGTCTGTGTTCCTCCCATTCCCCACATGCAATTTCTTTAATAGAAATCTGACAAAGAAAAGGATTTTAGAAGACAGAGGGATGGCCTCAGCTAATGATTCCAGAATGGCTGGCCAACACCTAGTCATTCAGGCTTTAAAAACTGTAATTCTCAAAAAATTGATTCCACACATGGACTTATTACACCTACAGAAATTAGCATCTCCCTTTCCACTTCTATACAGGAAAAAAATTAAGTGGTGCCAAAATTTACTGCTGTTCAAGAGTACCTCGTGTCCTGGAGCTTACCAGCATACTTGAGCTCTGCCAAAAATCTAGATATGTTGACCTCAGAACGCACCCCCAAGAGCTGCAAGCGTGTGCTCTACAATACAACTGCTTTTTCATATATGCAATCAGACCGAAGTCGTGGCCCAAGAGAAGTAGATTCCCCCATTTATTTTACTGAAGGTGACACTTTACAGTGACAGTACTATTTCAAAGCTCAACACTTTAGCACAGGTTACTGAGGAAGCAGGAGAGAAACAAAGAGAACTGGGGATTAATGGTAGTCTCATTCCCTCCCTCCCACCCATATTCCTCCTTTGAGGCAAGGACAGACACAAACTGGTACAAAACATGAGAACAGCATAAAAGAAAACAAATCAAAAACACAATGAGCAAGAAGACAGAAAATTATCTCGTTACACAACAAAATGTGAATATCTGGAGTTAATAAATCTTAAATTTCTTTAAAACAGCCCCATACAAAAAACCACAACCAATATTCCAGTTTAAATCCAAAAAACCACAATCAATATTCCATTTTAAATCCATACAAACATCAGACTTGCAAGAATGGCTGGTCACAGTACGGAGTGCGGCGTGTGTGCAGCACTGAATTTTAACTTCTCAGCCTACAAATTAAAAAATAACCTATATTCATGTCTTCAAATCAAAAAAAGCAAAAGCCAGCATGGCTCGTAGAGGTTCAATCTTGAAGACACATTATGCTTAAGAACAACACAGCAGCTTATTGAGGAGGTTAGAAGTAGTTGGAAAAAGATTACATCTTCTAAGAGGAATCCTAGATGTGCATTTTAGGGACTTTGTCCCTAACGTAATCTCCCTCCTGCTGCTCCGACCTGGTCACTCCCTTACTTAATTCCTTGAATGTATTCCTCTCGCTCTCCAAAAGAGAATTCACATTACTAGGACGCTCCTGAGCATATTTTCTCTTCTCCCGTCTAACACTCAGTTACCAAAAATAACTTTTCTATTCTCCCAGTGTCACTTTTGGACCATTTCCTACTCTCATTATATAACCATGGACCTCTACTTTAAAAGGGAATCTCATTCTATCACAGGAAGTCAGTCCCCCAAGGGAAAAACATCAAGAAGTCTGCAGTATGTTTAAATAAGACACAGCATGGGCTGATGCCAGCCTGAGTTAGAATCTTTAAGAGCACTTTATTACATTATATGCTCCAAACAACCCTCAAACAGCCTTTTTAAAAGGTCTTTGAAGCAAAAAAAAGAAAACCACCCTACATTCAATACATTCAGATGGCCTGTAAACAGGATCTGGTAGGCAAGAAACACAAATAAGGGAGGAAAATAGCAGCATAGGTCATCTGTATCATAGCTGATACAGATGCAAAGAACACAGAAATGGGAAGAGGAGTGTAGCATGGGTAGAGTAGGGTAGCAGAGCAGAACCTGTAGCACAAACACAGCTCATGATAATTAAGGAAAAAAAAAAAATCAATGCTTTAGAACTAAAGGCCTTTGTCAAACATGTAAGGAGATTTAATGTACAACATGGCTATCTGTTGTGAGTTGAGAAATTCAGCTTTTCTTGTTTAGTGAATCACAACCATTTACTAATTCATCGTTACCTGACCGTGGTTGTAGGAGATTCTGCCAGCAGAGAGGAGCGTGGTTAACTGCAGACAAACACTGGGAACTGCAGACTAAATTAAAATGGAAAATCCTAGTGAAGTTACCATCTCCAGCAATAACCAGTACTGGCTGCAGAGGATCCTGCAAGAGTTAACGTTTAGAGAACAGAAGGATGTGCCCATAGGGTAAGTCTTTTAGCAATACCAGCCATTAGAGGCAATTTGGCAATTTAAAAATCTTAGCTGGAGAAAACTAAGCTTGGAACTGCAAGGAGTTTACATTCCCCAACTCTTTCAAATTCATATTTATTCATTATAGGAGAGGGAAATCTCATAGAAGCTGCCCAACAAAGGAACACCACACACCAAAATAATATAGAATACCATGAGTTAAAGAGTTGTTACAGTTTTAAGAACAAGACAATGACTACTGATGCAACAGAAGAGATAACCAATTTTTTTAAACACCATTGACATCCACAGGTCTCAAATAAATATACAGCTTATTAGACAAATTTGGTTTTCAGCAACCAGACAATGCCATACAACGCTCTGCTACATTCAGATATGGAATTATTACTCCTACTAAAACCACTGTTATTCTTAAGGGCAAATATAAGCCTGAAAATGCTAGTTTGAGGCAAATTATAGGATCTCTCCTTAAAAATGAATTCCCAAGCTGAAAATAGGTTGGACGAAAAGTAAATAAGCTAGGGTTACATCAAACCAGTGCTAATGCAGATATACATCCCTATAAATCCAGTCAGTTATTCACCAATTACACCAGTGCAAGCTACTAAGAGGGTCACTCCAGGACAAATATGTAATCCCCAATGTGACACTTGATCCTATCACCCTACATGCTCTGCCCAAATCCCAATAAAAAAAAAAAAAAAAAAAAAAAGTAGTCCATTTTACCTAAAAGACCAGGTTTTTAAAAAATCCAGTCCTCAGATCACGAGATGGATATATCCTTTAACTCTCATGTTGTAAATGCTTAAATAGGTTAAAATACAGTCTAAGAAAAAATAATATATATGCTTCAAGCATAAAAGACATCCTGGAAAAAAGTAACACTGCAGATTACATACATTCTAGTTTTGTATGTAAGTGCAAATTTGTTACATAAAATATAGCTTGAGCCACCCACAACATCCTACAGAGTTCCCATCACTGTGGTGTCGCATTAGTACCCCCAATTCATATACTGGGTGACAAGCGTTATGCTGCGTTATCCCAAAAGCATTTAAACCTCAACAAATGATTACTAGTTTTATCGACACCCTGGTGATGGTGCTCCATCATTTGGTCCAACTGTGCTGGTACAGGTGGAACCAACTGCCACTTCAGGAGCTGCGTTGTGCAAGCCTCAGCAGGAGTGCAGGCACTCAAATCTCAAATACCAATTGCTGTGCTGACCAAACATTCCCTGCAGAATCTCAAGATCATCTTAAAGGTTTCCTTTCACATCCCACCCTTCTTTCCAGAGGTTTCTCTCTGCCTTTTCAGGGATAAAGGAAAGCATTTAGCATATATGAAGTTATAATCAAAGTAATACTTCTGAAGCTGTGCATCAATAACTTATGTTGTGACCTGTTACTGGATTCCTAACAAAACATATTTAAAGTGATTTAGATATGCACTAGTAACTTAAAGTCGTTTAAAAAAAAAACCCCTCCTGCTAAGTAAGAAGTCCAAATCATCTAGCTCTTAACATCTAGAACCCTTTTTCTAATTGCTTTGATTCATGACCAAAAAGAAAAGTGATTCACTCCCACCACAAAAGTCAAAAGGAAGGAAGAGCCAGTGACTCAGTTCTTTGTCTCACTCTCTGCAGAGACTAATTCGAAGCCTCCACTGGAGCTGATTTACAGATTTTTGTCTTTGCTCTTCCACAGTTTTGAAGTTTCCAACTACTTTCACTACTATTAATTAGTTATCTACAAGCAACAGAAAAACTGGTCTGAGATTCCTTAAGACCAGTGCAGGTAAGCATAGCAGCAACTTTAAAGAGAGCACTACTCTTAAAGTGCAATAGAAGTGCTGCCTTTACAGAGTCAGCAGATTGAGAGAAGTGGAACACTTAAGGTTTGTTTTTTTTAAAAAAAAAAAAAAATTAAAAAAAAACACACACAAAAAAAAAGGAGCCCTGGAAGGGAATAAGAGGAAAAAAACCCCCAATCAGCAACAAAAAAATAGTTTTAACCTCAAGATTCATGTGTTTGGTGTTAACACCATTCCAGTTCAACAGAAAGGGAACCTTAGTGTAGACAGCAATCAGGGTACAGGCAGGAATTAAACACTTAAAACTGCTATGAACAGTGCTTAACAGTTACACTTTCCGTAAATTGCTGTTTGCAATAGGGTTTTCCTCAATATTTCTAACAGCATTTCAGATCTAACATCATTAATAATTTCACAGGACTGTAGATCAAGCCGTACTTACCCACGTGGGAACGGAGCACGTGAGAACTCCCGAAGCAGTGTCAAGAGCACCTACGAGACCAGGTGGGCCTTCAGCCTAACCCATGGCAAACAGCCATTTACCAAAAAGCAGCCCTCTTCCTCCTGGTGTGCCTGAAACCTGGCCAAATTTAACCTACTAATAGCTAGTCACTTAGAAAATTCATGGTACTTTCCAGAGGGGATTAAAGGAAAACTGACACTAAAGCACAACTTTTGGATTTCCATTAACACCCTGGCATGCCTGGCGGCTTACGCCGTTCCAGTTGAAGGTATGTATGGTTTGGGGTTGCATTTTCCACCCCCAAGCCTTAATGCTTTGCACTGCTCCTATTCAGTCGTGCCACTGACCATGTTTCTCCATCACATTTTTACCAATATAAAGCCAGTTCGATGTATGCTTTGGCATTCCCTTCTCCAAGCAGTTGTTTCTACTTCCCCTTTAATCGAACTGATGAGGCTCCTAAAAAGAGATCTAGAAACCCCACCTGATCACCAACCCATTTTACAGAACAGAGTTACGTTGGCATAACAGCACAATAGAAAGTGTAATGTGGAAGAAGGTTGGAACCTCAAGCCAGCTTTGTAGAGAGAAAAAGAAAAGACATAATATGGAAACAAACTCTCTGCATCACACTCCCAGAAGGACAAACTGCCGGAGTATCTGTAGAAAGACCTAGTTAGGCATACCACAGATAGCGCAAAAAACCCCAAGTAATACGGGGGGGGAGGAGAGAAGGAAATAAGAACAGGCACATTTTTCTGCCCCTTTCAGAGGCTTTTAAGCATTTCACAAACATCACTTAAATTACATGTACATATCTACTAGAATCCTCAGTTTGAGAGCTGAGGGTTCAAAACCCCAGTGGGCGGGGGGGGGAATGAAACCCTGCACAGGCAGAAAGCAGCATCCCCAGCACCAGAGGGTTTTCACTAACAAGCATGAATTGATCTCATATTCTAACACTTCAGGAGTTGTAACTCAAGAGTCTGTAAACATACTTTGAAATTCATCTGATAAATGCTCCCATAGTTTTACTTTGTTTAAAACAAGTGTCAACACCCTAAATTCAGCTGAAAAACAGCTCTTCAGGATGATGTAGCTCTAATGCAATTTTACAAAAGGAACAATGACTCACTCCCAGGCGGGAATGTGTTGGAAGCCTATGACCTAATACTGGGAGAGAGGCTTGCTTTTTCACAAAGATCTAGCTTTAATATGTACAGTATCTCCCCAACAAGTAAAGTTTTAAAAAGGGAGAGTTTTTGCACAAAGGCATTTACAAAATTACCTCCTTTTCGGCTTTTTTCACTTCTTGTCAAAATCCTGCCAACCTATCTGCGAGCAGCTCCCCCAGCCTTAATTTCAGCCTCAAACTGGCTAGCTTTCCACAGCATTACATCCACGTATGACTCGCTCTCCAGCCCATTTTAGCCCTGGCCACGAGAGGCAAGGACAGCACCGATCCAACATGCCAACGAGCATGAAGAGATCATTGTCAAATGTGGATGGGCGCGTTAAAATTAAAACATCAGTACGCACTAGATATGAAACATTAGCAAGCTGTGAGCACTTGACTGACTAGCAAGACAAGCCTACTTCATGTTCAGCTGGATTCCTGACAGTCTTGCTGAGGATCCTCTATCTGTGAAGGGCTGATTTTTAAGATCTTATGTTCAGACAGCAGCTGTACGGCTTATTAAAGAACTTGCCTGTCATAACAATATAAAGCCCAGATACACTGAAAAGCCCAGTGACCATCCCTTGGGTTTGAGCCTGCATCGTTCTCAGTCTGTATTATGCTCATACTTGCAAATACTTCAGATAAAAGGGGAGAAGTGTAGGTGGAAAATGGGAGTGAGTGACACAGGCTAATCAGGATTTTAATCATGCTAATGGATGTGATTAACTGCATACTTCTAGAACCTTCCTGCAGCTACACATGCGTAGCTTGATAGCCAGAATGCAGCATGAGTGAAGTGCTCATCCCATTTTAATCTCCAGCTACACCATGTGTGTCACGTCATCCAGCATGCAAGGATATACCTAATACTTTACCCCCTTTCCACCCACATATCAAATCTTCCGCCATGCCAACACAATCATTTTGGGCAGTGTACAAAGACTCCAGACCTGTGTTTGCCAACGCTAAATTCTCTTTACAAAAAAGTTACCGCTCCAAGAGACTGGAAATCTAACCTTCGCAAAGGAAAGCTAATACAGGGCCTATTGCATTACACAAACCTGCCTGAATAATGCAACTACAACTTTTTTTTTTTTTTTGCTTGTTTTGTCTAAATCACAGGGACATTGCTAGCTTTATCTCAAAGTTAGTATCTTGCTACTCCTTGGGGGAACTACTAATTCAGCGGTTGCTGCTCTCTCAGAGGAACAGGCAAGGATTAAAAGAGCAACAAGAAATAGCCTTTTCTAATAGTGAGGAGGTTGGGTACACAGGGAAGAAATCAGACCCTTCCCTCACTATTTCTAGGTGAGGACATTCACAGCAACAGAATAAATAACCCACCATCCTCCCACCTTCCAGTAGATATTTCAAGGGAAGAATATGTATTATGGAGTTTGAATATACTAACATTTACATAGACATCCATTTTTCATCTAGGTAGCAGATTTACACTTCCCATTAACAGAGTGTCTCCCCATTTTCTAGAGCAACAACTACAAACATTCTGCTCTCAAGCACACCAACATTTACAAAATATGGGCTTGTATGACAACACACATAATTTAACAATTTATTCATAGGAGTCTAAGATTAATCTTGTTTGGGAACAGTTCCCCCTCCACCCCACCAAACCCTTAGCACTATCCCAATATATTTTTTAAGAGTGCTAGAGCTTAAATACTGCTTAAGTATCACACTAATGCTTGTCCATAATCCTTTGTGGTTGGAAGTCCCACCGATTTTAAATTAATATTTAATAATTTCTAACATAAAACTTTATTAAGAAGCCTCCCCAAGAGCAACACAGGGCACTAGGGTGAGCCAGAAGTTATTTTATTCTTATTGTTACCAAGTTAAAATCTGCATAACATCTACAGCAACTGATTTCACTGACCTTTTCTTCCCACAAGAAATTCTTTTACACGTACAAAATACTAAGTCATGAAATCGGCTTCTGAGTTGTAGGAGGCTGGAGAAATTCATCACAAGGGAAACACAGGCTTGCCTGGGGTGCGAGCCTACCTGAAGGCATGATTCACATGGGCTGTACTTTGTTCAACCCAGATTTTATGCCACCTCCTCAAGCACCTGATCCAAAGTACATCTACCCTTTCTTCTGGGAGATGAACTCTCTGTAGCAGATGACAGCAGTGATGATGGCTCAGGCTCAAGACTCAAGCTGTTCTGCCACCATACTGTCTGCTGTAATCACAGACCCCTGCATTTCTCTGATCTACAGTCGAGTATAATTTAATTTGCCTTCAAGTGGGGGGAAAAAAAAAACGCAAAGAAAATCAGTTCAATTGCACTGTTAAGACATGAGGAAGCCATAAACACAGACATTTGACTAAGCAAGAGATTGATCTATTTTAGTTGGGACAGGAAGTGTAAACACGAAGCTACAGGAAATAACTATCTGCCTTTCAGGGCAATATTAGCTTGTTCAAGTTTGCCTTTGAAACTCCAGAAGCACATACACAAAATATAATTTTGCCATCTACAGTCTGACTGCTAACAACATGATGAGTAACGTGCCTTGAACTCTTCATTCTCAGAGGAGGAGACTAAAATTTTATCTTCCAATCTATCTCTGGACTAGAAAAATAAATTATTTGGGATTTTTCTGCACCAAAACAAGGTATAGTTATACATTATTTGGCTTTTAAGTAACCATGACTTTCATTTGAATTGCAAGTAGCTCGAATTCATCTTGACAGACCTACACCCTGTCTGACCAGTGGTTTCCCTTAGTCATAAGTTTGGCATATATCAGAATTTGGAACTCTGCACATCGGTGCTACGTACAGAGACAAATGTAGTTTAAGTACTGAGTTATTAGGTGAAGATATCAATAGTTTAGTAAACAGGAGGTAAGCTTAAGAGCAGTACACAAGAACAGTTCTAACAGCAATGGGTCTAAACTAGACCTGAACTCTGCAGGAATTCAAATCTGATTTAATAGCTCAGACTCATTTATTTCTAGGGAAGAGGTAACCACTGAAATACTACAGGGGTTGGGACCTCAAATATAATTATAGCTCCATTCGCTAAAATTAAGGCTGTGTCAGCCCTTTTACAAACACCAGAAAGAAGACGTAATTCATTTGTTTAAACTGAGTATTCATCAGACTTCATAAACGAGCTTAAGACTGGAAATCATGTCCCACCCTCCATACAGCTTCACCTACTGCCCCTTCAAAAAAAAAAAAAGTTGCTTCTATTTTCATTGTGTTTCTATTGATCAGGTTGTCTTGTGCTTATGTTGTTGGAGGTGTGGGGGTTGTTTAATATCATGAGAGAAAGAACAATTTTAACAATACTTTGGTATTTAAAACCTAGACTTAACTGTCTGTCGTCCCTGGAAGGGAAACGAATGAGTACTCTAAACTCAAGTACTTCAGAATTAGTATTGCCATCTGTAAGTGACGATTACCAGTACCGTAAGACACAGATACCAGGTAAGTCCAAATAGGTTTCAACAGTTTATGGGAGCTTGTCATGTGATTATTCACCTCCTGGTCTCTTTGCTCCACTCTCTACAATGCCCACAGCTGACTCGTACAGAGCAGCGGGCAAGGGCTAAAGTGATGCCTTTATCCACACCACCACACTACTCTTAACCTTCAAAGTTTCCCACAGACAAATTAGGCAACTTGTTAAAACAGATCTCCAGATATGCTGTAAGGGTGAGGTTCTGCAGTTCCCAGAGCCGAGCCATGTTCACCACTCCTCAGAGCCTGCCCAAGGATCACTGGCCAGCAACATGTAAACTGACTGAGAGACTCATAAGCTTTTCAGAAACAATCTGATAAAGTCAGATATTAAAGCTTCAACAAGTATCCACTGGAGTAAGTGTACTACCAACAGGCTTCCCATTTGTTCTTTAAAGACAAGAGTGACATAATCCTCTCCTAATATCATCTGAGGACTCGGGGGAAACAGAGGGGTGACCCACAAAACTGTACCCATGGCAACACTGTGCTCTAGCTGAACTCGCAGGGCAGTGATCTTCAAACCACTGACACTTCTTTGTATTATTTGATATTTCCCTGATGTCATTTCTGCAGAGACACATAACACAGATTTAATAATATCCATGTCCTTCAGTTTTAGAGTCAACAATCACATTCACAAACAGATCAATTATTCTGCCTTCAAGCTTATTATTTGTCACTAACGTGTAATTATTACCAAAGAAAACAAAAGACACAGGATACCGCTGCTGTTGCAATAGCAAGTCAGTTAAGCTCTTTTTAAAACTGAAAAAGGCCATCTCTCCTGATGCAAGGAGGGCAAAAAAGGTAAAAATCAAAAATAAGAAAAGCGAGCCCATGAATCCTCCAAAATCCATCTGAAAGGATAATCAGAAATTTCACCAGTTCCTGTAAGGAAAAACAAACAAACAAAAACAAACTTAAAGCAATTTTAACACAGTTGGGTCTGTCCAGCCAATATCACTTTTATTATAACTTCATTGCTACGTTGAATATTTTTAGAGTTACGATTTTTTGTCTTTCTCAAATAAAGGAAAAGTTAACCGTGCTGCAACAGCACTTTATATACATACACTACCAGATGGAATAATCAAGCTCTAGCAAAGAGGAAATAAGCTTTACGAGTTGTAGAACCCAGCACACTCCTGTCCTTCCAGCTTACAAAATGAAGCTACAGCAGCGTCACACGCGGAGCCCTGCATGAAGAGGGCGTAAGGAGGCACCGAGCAAGGCTTGCTATTCCACAAGCTGAAATACTCAGAAAGTACTTAGACATAGACATATTATATTATTCAAGAAGCCTTCCCGATACTCTGCTGAACTCGTAGGCTGGGAAGAACACGGTTCATTGAATATAGGATTCCAGCTTTAAAAAAAAAAAAAACAAAACAAACTTTTAAAAAAACGCTGAAATGAATGAGTTTATTTGTTAAATCCATACAGGAATCAGGGGAAAGAAACAGGAGAGGGAGCAACCAAGTAAGAGTTATCAAGAAGAATCTAAAAAAACCCCAAACCCAACATCTAAAATTCAGGTTTAATACGTTATAGATTGGGCATTTGACACACCCCTCTGAGACATATAGTTTACAACAAAACATACTACCTGCAGCAAGATACACTTAGAAATAGCTTTTTGCAGTAGAACGGCATCTTCAGAACCAAAAACTTCACTGCCTTGAGTTTAAACTTAACAGCAGTGATCTTACATCACGCTGTGGTAAACATTTGTTTAATACTTGTAACTACAACTGTTCTCTCTGAAAGAAGTTTGCTCATCTCGAAACATGGCCCAACCTATATGGATGGCTGTTTGAATCTGCAATGACTGGGCAACGCTACCATACAGGCCTCGAGTCTGCTGCATCCACTGCGCTCGCCACACCCATCGCACCAAGCTGCGAGCGAGCAGCAACTCTGCAAATGCTTCTCCCTTCTGTGTTACCGAATTACAGCACAAATATCCCCTGATGCAACGCCGCAACAATCCTTATAAAGCAGGGAAGGAGGCTGGCCAAACAGAAGGATAGCGGGGAAGGACGGGGGGAAAAAAACACGTTATAAAAAGTTTTGAGAGGTCCCAAAGAGAAGTACTGATTCACAGCGATGCCCTCGACTAAAAAAAACCGCGTTTCCGATGCATTTTGGGGGGAGTTAGCTCTGTTTCAAGTAAAGCTGCAGGAGTAGCAGCCCTCCTGGGATCACCTCTGCCTCTCCCCCGCTCTCATGCAACAAAGACGCTCCCGGGCAGCTCCCACTTCCTCTGGGATGACCCAGCCACAAACTTCGCCAGGCAGATGCTCTCCCGATGCTCCGGGCCCTCCGCCCCGCAGCCCCCCTGTCACCCACCGCGCCGCAGCCCGGCCCGGCCCGCCCTCGCTCCCTCGCCGCCGGCTGCCAACCGCCGCAGCCCGGCTCCCCGCGGCCCGGCCCGGCCCCCCCACCCCGCGCCCCTCACAAAAGACCCACGAGAGCGGCCGCCCCCCGCCACCCGCCCGCCCGGCCCCCCGCGCCCCTCCTCGCCCCACGGGGCCGCAGGCCGCCCGCGCGCCCCTCACAAGGGCGAGGCCGGAGCCCCCAGGCCGGGCCGCGCCGCCCCTCCATCGCCTCAAAGGGCGCCGCGCCCGCTCCCCGCTTGGAGGAGGGTGTCCCCTCGCCCCCTCCCCGCCCGCAGCGGCAGTCCCCCCGGCGGCCCTTACCAGAGGCGGAGGGGGGCGCGGGGGGCTGCCGCCGGGACGGAGCCGCCTGGTGAGTGTCACTCTCCCCTGCGGGCCCGGCCGGGGGAGGAGGAGGGAACGGAGCCGCCGCTGGCCTCACGCCGAGCGCCCTACCCTGCTAGCGCCGCGGGCGGGCTCTCGGCCGCTCCGCCAATGGCGCGGCGCCGCGCCCACCGCCCGCCAATCCCCGCGAGCGCGGGCGGCGCGGGGGCCGGGCGGGCGGCGGGCGGGGCTGAGGCGGGGCTGCAGTGACAGGGCAGCGGGGTAGGGTGCGGCGCGGAGGGGCCATGGCGCTGGGTGGGGTGGGGCGGGAGTGAGGGACGGCGTGAGGGGGGGAAGGGGCATGGCTGAGGGGAAGGCAGCGGAGGAGGAGGGCTGCGGGGCGGTGAGGGTGAGGGGAAGGGCCTGAGGGGAAGCGGGAGGGGCGGGTGGCCGAGGGGCAGAGGTGTGGGGAGGCGAGGTGGGGGAGTTTGGGCTGAGGGGGATAGGGGCTGGGGGGACATGGCTGATGAGATGGGGGCCAAGGGAGCGTGGCTGAGGGGAAGCAAAGAGGGGCTGAGGGGATGTGGCTGAGGGGAAGAGGAGAGGGGGCTGAGGGGATGTGGCTGAGGGGAAGAGGAGAAGGGGCTGAGGGGATGTGGCTAGGTGGGAAGGCAGCTGAGGGGAGATGGAGGCTGTGGGGAAGTGGTGAGGAGAGATGGCAGCCAGAGCACTTGGAGGTGATAGGGAGGGGCCCCGGGGGGTATGGTGGGGAAGCATGGGGCTGAGGGGCGATGGGGCTGTCAGGCACTGATGGGGCCTGAGCTCGGCTGAGGAGCCCCTGGGTGCTGACAAAGGTGGGAGGGTGTCTTTACAGCAGTGCTTTGGAGCTGGCCCAGTCTCGGGGGGGTGACAGGAGCAGGTCCCCTCCCCAGGCAGAGGGGAGCAACCCCGGCATTGGCGTGCGTACAGCACTGACACGCCGTGATGAAAAGCAAGCAGCACATCTCAGTTCCTGGCAGCAAAGCTTTGTTGTCTCACCTTTGGAGACCATGTTGCCAGAGACAGACGAGTTTGAGGGTGGATGATGGCTGATGGGATGAAGGAGATCCCATGGGTTGGGGAGGGGGAGGTGCATAGGAGAGGACTACATTTGGGAGGGGAAGAGGATGTCCCTCAAGGAGCACGTCCATGTCTTTATCGGATGGGAGGACTCATCGATGTGGTGGAGTAGCTGGAAGGAGACTTGCTGTAAAACATAGTGTGCAGGGACAGATGGAGAGTTCAATCACCCCTCCAGGTGACTGAACAACAGGTACCACTGGTGCTTTTGCTTAGACTGCACCATGGCCCTTCTGGTCTGAAAATGCAAACCTCCTTGCGTGCAGAAGGACAGAAGAACAAGATGCAGGGATGAAAAGTAGATAGCAGGATGGTAAGTGATGAAAGAACATGTTTTTTACAGCAGGCATAGTTGTAGAATCATAGTTTTGGGTTGGAAGAGATCTTAAAGGTCATCCAGTTCCAACCCCCCTGCCACGGGCAGGGACACCTTCCACTAGCCCAGGTTGCCCAAAGCCCCGTCCAACCTGGCCTTGAACCCTTCCAGGGAGGGGGCAGCCACAGCTGCTCTGGGCAACCCGTGCCAGCATCTCACCACCCTTACAGGGAAGAATTTGTTCCTTACATCTAATCTAAATCTACCCTCTTGCAGTTTAAAACCGTTACACCTCATCCTATCCCTACACCCCTGATCAAGAGTCCCTCCCCATCTTTCCTGTAGCCCCTTTCAGTCCTGGGAGGCCGCTCTAAGGTCTCCCCAGAGCCTTCTCTTCTCCAGCTGAACCCCCCCAACTCTCTCAGCCTGTCCTCACAGGGGGGTGCTCCAGCTCCCCGAGCATCTTCGTGGCCTCCTCTGGCCCCGCTCGAGCAGGTCCGTGTCCTTCTGCTGTTGGTGCCCCCAGAGCTGGACCCAGCAGTGCAGGGGGGTCTGAGGAGAGCGGAGCAGAGGGGGAGAATCCCCCCCCTCGCCCTGCTGCCCACACTGCTCTGGGTGCAGCCCAGCACACGGTGGCTTTCTGGGCTGCGAGTGCACATTGCTGGCTCACAGTCAGTTTTCCATCCACTCATACCCCCAAGTCCTTCTCCACAAGCTGCTCTCAATCCACTCCTCGCCCAGCCTGTGTTTGTGCTTGGGATTGCCCGGACCCATGTGCAGGATCTTGCCCTTGGCCTTGTTGAACTCCTTGAGGTTTGCATGTCCCACCTCTCCAGCCTGTCCAGGTCCCTCTGGATGGCACATCCCTTCCCTCCAGCCTATCGACCGCACCATAAAGCTTGGTGTCGTTGGCAAACTTGCTGAGGGTGCACTCGATCCCACTGTCCCTGTCACCAACAAAGATGTTAAATAATACTGGTCCCAATACAGGCCCCTGAAGGACCCCACTTATCACTGGTCTCCACCCAGATATTGAGCCGTTAACCACAACTCTTTGAGTGTGACCATCCAGCCAATTCCTCGTCGAGTGTTCCACCTGTCAAATCTGTGTCTCCCCATTTTAGAGATGTTGTGTAGCATCAAATGCTTTGCACAAGTCCAGGTAGATGACGTCAGTTGCCCTTCCCTTTTCCACCAACGCTGTAACCCCATCGTAGAAGGCCACCAGATTTGTCAGGCATGATTTGCCCTTAGTGAAGCCATGTAATGCACGTGGCTGAAACTCCCTCAGACAAGAGAAAGGTGAGACCATCTGGTATTGGTAGGGTGACAAGAACCGTGCAGGAGGAATATTCAGCCTCATTCTTCATGGTTTAAACCTTTACAACCTATTATGCGAGTTAATCCACAAGGGAGGGAGAGATCCCCTGTCTGTTGACAGCAAGGTTCCTGCATGTGCCCAAGGGGTGTATGTGTCACTCATCTGACCGGAGGGAGCTACAGAGCCACTAAATCTCATGAAACTATGTGACACATTGGACTGATTGATAGATAAGAAAATCAAAGTGTGGTGACTACATTAAAACAAAAATAGGTGTGTCTCTTATGTCTGGTCACTTGAGGGAGGAAACACCCTTTGCATCAGGCTGTGGAAGGGAGCACACCCCGACCATGTAGCGTTAATGTTGCTGCCTGTCCCCTCCCGGCAAAACTTGAGAGTGTGGGTACATTTCCAGGGCCTCAGCTTATAAGGGGAAGACAGGGGGGAAATCCCGTGTCCTGATGAAAGGCATATATATAACAACTGCTGGTACCATCTGCTATTTTTAAGCTCTAAGATAAAATAGCATCCTAATGGCTTTCTTTGGGAGGATCGGGCGACGGTTTGAATTTCAGGGCTGTCCCAGCCTACCCTCAGCTTCAGATGATAGGCTTAAAGATCCCTCTCTCTGCTTAGTAAATCCACCTCTCTTCTCTGGAGCCTTTCTGCTGAGTGGTCTCTGAGTGGGGATAGACCCTGATTCTAGTGCAGGACAGTAATTCCTGTGTCTGTGAAACAGACACTGTAATACCACAAAAAGTAGCGGGTTACACTGGCACCATGTTAGGGAGCATGTCTGACCACTGGCCTGACCTGCTTTTGGTGTCAAAAAGAATTTCCAGTTGTTCACCGAGCCCTGAATTTATTCCCCAGAAGAAAACTTAAGAGTCCAAAGCCAAGCCTTCAGTGCACAGTGGTCACACAGGAGCAAACTATTGGTGTTTTAAGGAGACAGAAGTGTCCAGGCTTCACTCTGTCAAGCAACAGCTTTGATAACACCCTCGTCCCAGCCAGGCACACCTAACTATCACAAATCAGAGCAGGTAACAGCCCTTCAATGTGATAGGTGTGTCCATTATAAACTATATGTTGATGCAGGCAGCTGTTCACCACAATCCAAACATCCGTATTTCATTGCACAAGGGGCTTCCTACTTTACAAAACCTGAATTTGTAAGCCCTGGGAGGTGGGTTACCATCAGCCCGAAAGCTATGGTTTTTCCTTCCACTGAAACAAAGTAAATCTGTTCCTATGGCATGCAGCGTCACGCTCCAGGCAGCTGTCTCCCATCACTGTCCTTCCACACACTTTAGCTCAGAACAGATTCTTCTGGTTGTCTCATTCCCATCTACAGCTCCTTCTTTGTAATATGTGGCATGTTGCTTGCACATTGTAAGCTGTTATGGTTTTTTACCCTATTATGCATAGTTTTTCAGTACACTGAGAACTGGGCTTCCTGATTTTCTTAGATCCTGTCTTGCTCCAGCTGAAACCAGTTGACTTTTTATCGTTGGCCTTGGAAGGAGCGGGATGGAAGAGAATGTTTCATAGCTCAGCTTACATCTGAAGAACAGAATAACTTGTTCCTGACTAGAAGGAAGAAAGGAAAGGCAATACATAATACAAGCTGCACCTCTGTCCTCCACACAGGTGAATTCCTGTAACTCTTCAGAAATCATCAATGTAAAGGCTGGATGAAATCCCGGCTGGGCTTGCTCCTATATGAACAACTGACTGATGTGTTCTCTTCACTGTGACTGTGCTGACAAGCCTAGCTTGCCCAGAAAAACTGATGGCTACTTTATTATTCTACCCAAGCTTAGCATGGCTTTTGTGGGGCACTTTTTAACATGAAACTTCCTTGGTTTATTTTAAAATCTGGAGTCTGCTCTTTGCTTTGTGGGAGCAACTTTAGGACTGACTCCTTTTGTTGCCTTCCCACATACTTCCCCTATGCAAAAATTCAGAGCATCTCATTTACCTTTGTTTATCCCTCAAAAGAATTTAACCTACTTCTCCACTTGCTTTTCCAGCTGCCTTTCCAGACTCGCTGAGTCCTCTCAGCTACATTTGGCCTGAAAGAGAGGGCAGCATGAGCTACTCTCCTCAGTCATATGGCAGACAAAATCTATGGGACGCTACAGGTATGTCTGCCCTTGTAATAGCAAGGGGGATTACTGGGGTTTTTTTGTGGGGAAGGTGGAGGGAGAAAAGGTGTGCAGGCAATGACTCTGCCCTTTCATCAAGGTAGACAGTGAAAGTGGATGGGGGAAAGGAAAGGGGACCAGCTCATCTCCCTAAAGAGTCACTCCTGGCCAGGCTCATTAGCCAGCAGGGCAGGTAAAGCAGGCCAGCACTTAAGCTGCTCTAAGTGTAGGCCTGACTCGTGTTGTGAGTCACTTGTGAGTACTGAGGGAGCTGGAAAGGGAGAGCTCATTTCTGGTCAATGCTTGTTCACTGCCTCTTTAATGGGAGCCAGCGCAAATTAAGGACACTCGGTAACGTGGCAGGGTTTGGCTCTGCTGATTCCAGGGCACTGACAGCAAAAGTCTTGGAGAGAAACAGTAATGAACTGTGCAGCTTTCTTGCCCATTTATCAAGAGTTTGTCATTCTCTCCTCAAAGCACATGACACGATTGCCGAAGGTGAATGCTCAAAGTGAGAAGTGCTTGGGAGACAGGGCTGCTGGGGTTTGTCCGGGCTCCCCAGGGATGCTGCTTTAGCAGCTGCTTGTTGCTGAGGGCTCCACTGATCTCTCACTCATTTCAGACATACAGCAGAGCCTTTCGGAGGGGTCATTTCCAAAAATGAGTGCTCATCAGTGGCAGTTAGTGAGTAATGAACCTATATGAAGGAAAAAAAATGGAACCAGATCTATGAAGTATTTGAGTGGAGAGAATTGCCTCAACACTTGTAGCAGCACCCGACAGACTTTCATTTTCAGGAAATCTAGGTTTCTGTATGCTTTTGAAAGCGAATGCCTGTAAGCATCTTGAAGAATTTGAATACTCTTACAAAACTAGCCTGCAGCTTTCCCTCCCATGCCACAGTCTTCATTTCACATCCACTTCCCTGTCATGAATCAGGCATGCAAGTAGAAGCTAACTAGAGAGAGTGAGGCAGGACGCTGCTCCGGCGACAATAAAAGCCTTGTGGGTCACTGGCAGATGTTCACCAGCCAACCAGGGCTGTTAAGCGCATCAAAGCTGACTCCAGCACAATGGAAGGCATGGAATTTTGGCCAGGGATCCCTGCCATCCCAGAGACCTGTCAAGTTTCTCTGACTGGTCATGGGATTTGCCTTGCAAATCCCCGTGATCTCCTGATCTGGGGATCTGGGATCTGTCCGTCGCTGCGGAGGAGGAGGAGGGTGGCTGTGGTGCTGCACTGAGGCTGGGGAAGTGAGTACCACTGCTGAGGGCTCCGCAGTCCCGGGAGCGCCGGCAGAAAGCATGGCTCTAGCTGCTCTCCTCCCGTGTCGATGGTCCCACCATGAGTGACCCAGGGCGCGGGACACTTCCTGCACACAACACATGAGCTTTCGCATGCGGGAAGAGGAGAACCTGCAGAGGCTTGTCATGATGTAATAGCTGATACTTGCATTGTTCTTTATCTAAGCTGAGCCTTGTCCTGGGCAGTGCAGGGCAGCCCGGCCTTCTAGAGAGCTTAATCCTGCTCCTCTGCACTGGAGAGGGCTTTTAGCAGCAGGTTGGCAGAGCTGATCTCTTCTTTAGCCTGGGCCTTCATAAACCAAGCCCAATTATTCTGAAGCAGAAAAATTGAGTCTGTGCTGTAATGACAGAATGAAATGTCCTCAGGAGTTTGCGTGTAGCCTTGAGTTACCTTTTATAAATAGGTTAACAGCTGGAGGGCCCATGTTTGTTTAAAGGGAAAAGACATACAGTACATGCCCTATATGATATGCTCTGTCCTAAGCAATTCTGCCATTCTGTTGATTTATATCTGGAGATTAAAGGATTTGCCTTTCAATCAAATTATTCTCAAACTACCAAGTGGGGGAGAGAGGGGATTTTGATCACGTTCTCCACTCTGTGCAGCTATCACTGGTGAAGCCTCAAATGTTTTCTCCCTTGCTGTGCGAAACATGCAGCTCACAAATTACTCCTGATCACTTTGATGGTGATTTGCTATTTCTGTCCCGCTCCTGGTGCATTGGACACTCGGGGGACAAGAGCCGGTGAGAGGTCTTTGGGCCCCGAGGAGCTCCCAGCCCAAACTAGACGGAGCACGTAACCCAAACTGACAAAAGCGGTGTGATGAGACAGAAGGCAACTGTCCTGCGGAAAAGCAGTCTGCAAAGAGCCTGGCTCCATTAGGCCCTGGAGGTCTGCAAGAAGTTTCATGGAAGTCATATCCCTCACCAACAAGGAGAGTGTCTCAGGGATCAGGGCCTACCTTGTTTTAGTTTTACCATTCTCTTTCCTTCCTCAGATGATCAGGGACAAGACAAGGCGCAGAGAGCATCAGAGGGGAAAGTTTTGATCACTCATCTGGAAGCTGGAAGGAACAGATCTGGGGGTAATGAGACAAAGGACATGAGTATCTGGAGGATTGCTGTGCCTCTGCTATGGGACGTACTGTCATTGCTTGGACAGAATGAGGGAACTGTGAAAGGCAACCAAACCTCACGTCTTTTTAGTGCAGTATCTTGTGTCTGATGGTAGCTGGTGCCGGACACACTGTAACAGGCACAGTCAATTTGCCAGGCCAAAATGGGGGTGATCTCCTCACGTTGAATCTCATCCTGCGCTCTGATTGCTGGACTGGTAGAAGGTCTGGGACAGGAGGTTTAATGCACTTTCCATACCACTCATTATGACTATTCGAGGCATTCCTGGGACCCAACGGTCCACTCCCTTTCTGAGTCCTAATAAGCCAGCGGCAACACTTTCTTGTGGCGAGAAGTTACCCAGGGTAATGGTACATGTGCAAATTAATGGTTTGGCATGTGCTGCTTTCTAATTCCTTTGTTTTTGTGTTACAACAAAAAAAGAAATGGAAGGTTCCTGCTGTACCTTCTCTTGGCCATTCAGTATTTTCTCTGGTTTTATCACCTAATTTCTGGCTTTTTTTCTGAAGTCGCTGATCTCTCAATGTCTCATCATGTGCTCTTCTCTCTTCCATCCATGGCTGCCCTCCCTGCTTTTCGTGAACTTTCTTGAATTCTCCAACTTCCTTCCTGTGGTGGGATGAGAGACTACTATGGGTATGGTCTTTGGAAAGACTATACCACTGTCACGTCCTGCTCAAACGAAGGAGACAAGTGACTTAGATTCATAAATCCCCAGTGGAGTGGACAATGATGAGACAAGTCTCAAAGTCCAGACATTTATTAATTTCCCACAATGTACTAATTGGATACATGATAATTGACTAAGTATATAACGAATTATGGCAAGCACTACAGTATGCCTTGTGTTACCTAATGATAATAAGGAAAAACAGAAAAAAAGAAAAGAAGAGAGAAAGAAAGAGAGAGGTAGAAATAGAGATCACTGGCCCAGGTTCCTGCACCAGTCCCACCAACAAGGGTTCAAGGATGCTTCCGTCTTCTTTGCTTGTCTTCAGTTCTTCTTTCTTTCTTTCACTCCTCACCCCCCCTCAATTTATGCACACTTTCCCTGGGTCCGTCCCCTAGGTCGACCCACATACCCATGTATGGGGAGGGGTAAGGTGCATCAGGGGATGATGTAATTAGCATCATCTTGTTAATCTTTATTGGCATATTCAGGGGTGTCAATTTTAATATGCATTTCATGGATAATGAAGCAAAGGTCATTCGCTGGACAGATGGCCCTTGAAACTTTACAAGATGCACCAGAGCAAAACCATCCTGCCCTCACAGAGCTCCCCCCTCCTGCTGCCTCCTGTGCTGTCCAGGCAGCCTTATCAGCTCCAAACTCCACACTATCCACCCCGTGATTATAGTTTCACTATTTGCAAGTGTTTGAGACATTCCTCGACTCAGAGGGCCTCCACTCCCCCCCATCCCTTATCTCTCTCAGGCTGTTTTTTCTCGCAGGCCTGTTTCTCTCAGGCCCTGTTTCGGGGAGTTACAAGTTGTCTCTCACAACCGTTTACATACATTTCCTACATCACTCGTCTGCATTCAAATACTTTCATTATACTTCATCTTATTTCTCTTAAATCTCTAATATCTTGTTCCTTTTGCTCATAGACTCAGCAGACATGAGGGCAGTGCTAAGTACAGCAATGCCCAAGTTCCCCTTCTGAAATGACACAGCCACTTTAGAAACCTGACTCCCATGAAATTCCCCTTGGTTCATCAAAATGGCTGAGAGCACTTTGGCTGTCTGAAGAATTCCCAGGGCATTTTCTGTTGTTTATTTTCAGTTTGGGCAGCTAGTCCATTTGCATGAACCCTGTGAATGACACATGGGATGGAAAGACCGTACGCGTGATGCTCATCCACAGCTGTGCAGCCACTGCTGGTCCCATTTTGCACACTCATCAGTTCAGACATGCAAATAAAGGGTGTGTGGCTTTCATTTATATGCTTTAGCTTTAAATATGAGCCGCACATGAAAACTGCATGAAAAACATCTTTTCAGGCTAGAAGCAAGCCCTCTGCATGGATTAAAGGCAACGTCACATTAGCAGCAAGGACAGAGCTCAGCCCTTCTTGATCAAAAGCTTCTTCCCCCTGCAGCTTGAGCCAGTGGAGGCAGCAGTATAGTCTCTATGCCAAACACAAATTTTTCAGTTATACAGTACAGCAGAAGGCAGAGATCTTTACGTGCGTAACACCCAGCTCACTGCAACGTCACCTTGGAGCCTTTTGACAAGCCAGAGGTGGTCCACTCTCCCCGCAAGCCCCTCAGCACCCGCCAGTCGTGCTGGTCTGAACTGGCTGCCCAGCACCTGAGCAGGCAGCACGGTCATTTGCTTCACCAGCTAACGAAGCCCGCCCAGCTTAGCGAATGTGGAGCACCGGGCTGTGGAAGGTGGACCTTCCAGAACGTTCAAATGCGTTACCTCACTGAGATGAGTTTTTCAGGCGTGCAGTTGGAGAGGGTTTCTGAATCTGCTCCCAACGCCTGGCTGCCAAAAGAGAGCGGAGCGTACGAAGCAGAGAAAATCAGCTAACCCCTGGGGCTGGGGTCAGAGAGGTGATCTCCAAGGAATTATCTCACATCCAAAACTGTATTAGGAAAAAAAGGAAGGTACTGGCTGGGATGAGGGCGTAACTGCTAGAACTGGCCCAAAGGAGAAAAGTGAAAGTGCATCACTGTGCCACATGACATGGCTGCAGCAGAGAGCTACTTGAATTATATATAAAACAGAGGGTGGATGACACTAGAACTAAAAGTTGCCTGAAAATGCTGAAGGATGAAACTCAGTCTGTCACATAAAAATTTAATTACCATGTTGTTAAACCTGAGCTTTCTGGAAAACACAAAGTAAACACAGTTTCTAAAAGACTGTTTCTTCCCTTGGGACTCCATAACAGACCTGGAGACCTGACTGCAAAATTACATCATTGCCAATAGGGAAAAAAAAAAAAAAATACAGAAAATATCCAAAGATTTTGCTCAAAGGGCACAAATATTTTTTCTACATGTCTTTCTGCTCTTGTTTTAAAAAGAAATGAGAGCCGGGGGAAATGACAGCAGCTCTCATTACTATGGGTGAGAATTCCCATTTAAATTCTTATTCATCTTCCAAAAATGAGAGACTTTAAGGAAGGGGGGGGAGGGGGGGAGGGAATGCACTCCAGTTGCTTGGAATAGAAATACAACTCGTTCATACAAAGCATGGAAAATAATGATAATCCGATGAAAAAAATCTTGGCAGACTATGAAATTCAGAAAAGGAAGGAGGGGAGAGAAAAGGCAGAAGACTGCAGAAAGTCTGAGCAATTGCAGAAGTTAAACTCAGAAGAAGGCTGAGAGACAGCCCCCCCAACGGCATTTCATGAGAGTCACTGGGTAAAATGTGCTGTGGGGGGAGTAAGCAGGTATTTAGAACCCAGCAAAGGATGGCTGTTGGGGACTGATTTAAAGTATTGTTTTAGCATTTAATTTTTGCAGTCAAGAGGAATTATCACAGAAAATAGCATGGCAGCAGACAGGCAGAAATTAAGGACAATTTAGGCACACCTCTGTGAACCGAACGTAACTGGAAGCATTCACCAGACAAGGATCCAGGCAACCAAATAGCCCAACTCAACTATTTTCAAGTTTTTGATAAGCTGAATGAATCACTATTAGCAGCACTTAACTGTGAAGTGGTATCTGTATTAAAGACTGCCTTTTAAGGGGAAGAAAACAAACTCTGATGGAATGAAAGCCCCCCTCATCTAAACTACTCCCAAATCATTTGATTTGAAGAAGGTTTGCTGCAGCTGGGAAAATTATGGGCATGAAATGCCACAAAGTAAGTGATAAAGAAATAAGTGATAAAGACTTCTATAAATAGAAGTCTTCAGTGCCAACAACAGTCAATAAACAGAATCGTACAGATAGAGTGAGCTTGGGAAACATGAATCCTAGAGAAGGAGTGAAAAAGATTACAAGAGAGTCATGAAGACGGAAGATCGGAAAGCTGTGTTGTAATTAACTCATTTAAAAGTATAGCTGAATATGTTGGCGACTGACGCCGGCAAGCAAACCTTTAGGAACATAAAGATGCCATATGAAAATGAAGAAGATATTGGCTTGAAAGCCTGACATGACTCAAGAATTCTTTCCTAAATTAAAAACAATCCCCAAAGGTCATTACACATCATCATGAAATACATGCTACTGTTGCCATTTAATATAAAATCCTCTAGTCCTCAAATAGCCCAAGTTCTGGAGTTACTCAAGTAGACCTGCGAGCAGCAGACTAGCTGAAGATACATGGGATCGATTAAACCTGAAATTTTAGGTAACAGAAGGAACTGTAGAGGCAACAGGGAGTTGGAAAAGCTGTGGGGTCAGATAGTATCCAGAGAAATGTCACAAGGTAGTTAGGGCGTTGTTAGCACATCCCTGAGGGGTGACCTTCAGGCCACTCCTTTGAAGAGGAACCTCCACAGCCCATGAAAGAAACTACTGTAGTTGTTCTGCTGGTGAGAGGAGCCTTTGCTGTGTGCAGTTCTTAGAGACCCATATCATGACTAAAATGCTGTTTAAAGATTTTAGCAAAAATACTAGCTAGTGAACTGCAGACCATGCTTGTGGTTTCTATAAACCCCAAATGAAACTGGATGAAGCAAGGACAATGTTCAGATCCTGCTAACAGAGCACTTGGAAACCTTCATAGTGCTTGCTTTTAGCCAGCAGAGAACCTTTTAATTTTAGCTGTATGAATCTCTCATTGTAGAGAGAGTTTTGGAAAGGGACCTCTCCGTTTGAAGTTGTGTCCCATGTGGACATCCCTCCCATATTCTGTTAATGGACAACTTCTGTCAGTGTCAGCCCTGAAGCAGTTTTTTAAATCAATGGATTAATTCTCCTCTGTCTGAGAACAGGCTCCAATGCCTATTGTCTCCTCTACTTGGCCATGGAGTCTTTGGAAGAGAGAATAAGGGATAATCAGTTTGTCACGACTGTCAGGAACACACTGCACAGAGTTTTACAGGCTGACAGAGTAGTGCTGGTTCTAACCAGCCCAAATGTTTCCCTAAAATTAGTATCTAAATAAATCCATTGCTTTGGGAAAGCATCTGCTTTTGAATTAAATTATCCCAGATCTGAATATTAGCAATATTTTTGCTAAACTTGAGCTGTCACCCTACCAGAGCATGATTAGGTATTAGTCTGCAACATATTCCTCAGGAAACCTGAGAAGTAAAATGTGAAACCACTGAGAAGAGCCGAATGACTTAAATGTCAAATTGCTGCTTCAGCAAATGGAAGCAGATTCGGAGCACTGGGGGAATATGCAATTTCTTGGTTGAGAAGATGAGCCACAGTCATAATGAATGTTTTGCCAAGCCTATATCTGGTTTCAAAATCTTCCCACAGTCATCCCAAATAAGCATTGGTGAGAATGCAATGTTATTAGAAAGGGGATAGAATAAGAACAGCCTGGGCATTAATGAATGAATGTAAGTTTGTAACAGAGGCTTGTTAAATTGGGGGAACTAGCTCAAAGGTTTTAAAACGGGCTCATGTCTCTTGCAAAACCAGGAATGGGGAAAGCAGACTGTATGCTGAGCCTGCGCTCAGCGGGTCCCCACTAGAGCTCAGAAAGCAGAGCCCTGCAGCCTCACACCCCTGCCGCTTTCAACCTGCGCTCCCCCGGATGCGCCCACCGAGCACACGGCAGCACCAGGATGCTCTTCCACGCTGCTCCATGTGTCCTGCAGCCCTCAGAGGAGAGCTGCGTCCGTTTCCACAAGTGTGAGGTCTGTCTGCCCTGTCCGTGTGTGCACGTGGGGATCTCCGGGGCTCCCACCCAAGCGGGCTGATCCCTGTGGTGCTGCGGGACTTGTGCCACGGCCTCCAGCAGAGCCACGAGCTGCAGCAGGGACAGTGGAGTGGAGACCGGGAGGGACATCTCTGACTCCTCCAGATCACAGAGCACGGAGACAGGAGAGGAAATAAAATACATGCATGGTAGCGAAGCAGGGTGGGATTCAGCATGGCCAGCGAGCAGAAAAGGGTCACTCTCCAGTTTGGACTTGCTCTGCCAGGAACTGTGGGATGGGACCAAGGCCACAGTCTCAAAGGGAAAGCGGACAGAGGGGCTGTAGTGCACCTGATTTCCCTTCTTCACTGGGCAAAAAGCCGTGACTGTAATTATTGCTGCACTGCCCGGGGTTAATTACAGAAAAGAATCACTGCCTCCAAAAATGCATTCATATATTTTAGCAGATGTTACTTTTTTTTTTTTCTTTTGTCTGGGACAGAACCATGTGGGCATTGCTCTTTCTCACCAGCTTTATACCTTAATCATGAAACAGGAGATTTAAGCACTGGGAAAGCAAGGGAATACTTGAAGTTGGCCAGCTGGTCGCTAAAGAAACTTTCCTGGCTTAGTTAGAAACTGAAACAAACTCTGCTAGTCTACAGGTTAAGCCTGTAGGGCTGTATTAAGGCAGCAAACACCACCCAGGTCCCCATCCTGTATGTTACTGGTTGGCTGTGAGGCACCAGAGTGGAGAGGAATGGCTGGACCTGGGGAGATCAGAGGAATCGGGACCACCTGAGCCCCAGCAGCTTCAAAATCCCGTTGTTTCATTGCAGTGACGGTGCCCGCCCGGTGAGAAAACTTGCAAAATAGATAATTCTTTTCTTTTGCTGACAAGGTTGTGTACCAGCCTCCCTGTGTGCTGCCGCAGAGTCAGGCTTTAGTCTGGGAGAAGAGAACCGACAACTTCATTTGGCAGTATGATGAAAGAACATCGATGTAAGTATTGTTTCTAAGGTTCCTCATAGGGTTAGATTAAAAGATAGGTGGAAAGAAATCTTGGAGGGATTGTGATGAAACAGAAATTTTGTATTTGTATGGTAAACACACCCAGTTATTAAAGAGTATTAGGATGCGATTTGTAACCAAATATTACAAATATGGCTATTTATTACCAAATGATCCTGTGGTAATCCCTTGGGGCTTCCCAGCCAGAATGCTCAGGCACGAAGAATGGAGAGATAATCTCTCTTCTAGCAGTTGACGACAGACAGCCTCTTGTTCAGAGAGGAAAATCAGGCCAAAACTGAAAGAGCAGTTCAAAAAAAGGAAGTCTATTGTTAAGGGAAGGCTGGCGTATCAGTGACCTACTGCACAAAACCAAAAAGTGCATGAATGGGGTGCTTAGCTGTTTCGTTACCATTTATTTATTACTGAAAATACACTTAGCTGAAAACAATCAGTGTATTTTTAAACACTAATGTTTGTTAGAAAATTATCTTTTTTCCTGCCAGGATGGCTGAGGGGAGCTAATAAACTATCAGAAATGACATCCTGATGTTGTGCAGAGCCTAGCTCCACAGCCTCCAGAACAGAGCTCTTTCAGCTGAGTCTTGCAGTGATTATGTCTGGTTCTAATATTCACAGGCCATTAATTTTAAAGCATTTAAAGTTGCTAAACAAAGAGACAGCAGCATAAAATAGCTATTTTATGCATATACATATGTATAATGATGTGCAGTGTAGGATTGCTACTATTGTTTCCTCATAAGGCATTCTTGAAAATGAGTAGGTGACGTTGCTCTCTGTGATCAACAAAGACCTGCGGGTGCCGGCGGCAGGTCGCTGCTCACGGCTCGGTGTGCGATGGGGGGGCAGGTAGCTACAGGAACGACAAGGCGCTGAGGGGGAAGGGATTCAGGATGCTGCCAAGCCCCACATTTCTAAAAAGGCCCAGGCTTTCTATTGTCCCCACCTTGAACATCCCACAGCTGTGGAAGCGAGGCTCAGGGTTTGCTGAAAAATACCTTTGGCCCAGTTTGTCCAGCCAGGCGTATAAAAACCATTAACGTTCCTGACTACCACCATTTGTACAAATGCAGTAGTACCATTTGTACAAATCTTGGCTGCCGTTATTTGAATATTGACATTCTTCTCGGTGGAAGTTTGGTGAAAGAGGAAAGCGCCCCAGGGCATTGGTTATGGTGGGGAGAGAATATTGTAAATCTCTGTGTCTCTTGGATTCCTTCAAGTGCTACGTACTGACAGTCCCTGTGTATGCAGCTGAGCCGTGAAGAGCTGTTCTTTTCAACTGGAACAGCTTCTCCTCCTAGGCTGATTAAAATGTCCTGTAATGGATGCTTCGAGCAACCTGATACGGTGACTCAACTGAAATCCAGCCCTGGATCAGCTGGCTGCCCAGAGATCTGCTGCAGAGGCAGTTCTTGATAGGCCTGGTCTGCTGGAGAGTGGAACAGTGCTCGCCGCAGCACAGAGGCAGCCTGATTGCACAGGGGACTGCAGGAAACTATGGCAAAGACCAGCTCTGTTTGGAAATAACCGAGTTATTTATGAGTGGGTGGGTGTCTACATACTTTTGTCAATAGCAACATCATTCTAGAGAAAGAAATATCTATTCTAGCTGTCTTGTGGTGAGGGAGGAGAGCGAGCCTAGCTCACTGTGGAGGGATCTCCACTTCCAGGAAGAAAAAGCATCTGAACCTCAAATTTGCCATCAAAGTTTTAAGCAAGGCATGGAAGGTCCTACACAGTTTTGTCCAAAAGCAGAGTGTGAACACTTAGCTGCAGAAATGGGAGAGGAAGCTACTTTAAGGCCTGTTAACCTAACGCTTTTTGTTTCTCTCAGGCTTTCTTACTGCATCCCCACTAACACACAGGAGGGTGTGAATGCGTGTAGCAGCCAGCGTTTCCTGCCACTCGCCAGCTGCCTGTGTCTGTGAATGTTCCCTCTGCAGCCGAGCAGCCCTGGGTCAGAGCCCAGGCTTGAATCCAGACTCACTGCTCTTGACTCTGCACAAACATGCTTCTGACAAAAAGGACTCGTGCATCCATCTGGGGAAGAAAAGGGGCAGCACAAGAGCGTCTGGCTCCAAGTCCAGCTCCTGCTTCATGGATATGAAATGTCCAGGTTGCAGCAAATTCTCTGCTGCATTCAGCCGTGCTCAACCCAGCATCGGGTCCGTGCTGCTCTGCTGCACCAGTCTCCTGGTGGAAAGCTGCTCTGTCAGGCAGAAACAACACTATCTTAACAAAGCAGGGTGTGTGAGAAGGTGAACGAAACACAGATGAGAAGGTGAATAAGACCCTGAGGCTCCATGACTCACCTGAGCACGGTGGTGCATCCAGACTGCTGTGCAGGGATGCCCGGGGCGTGTGGTGCCAGAGCTGCTCAGGAACGTGCGTGTGGTCTCGGCCCACCTCAGCCTGAGCGCTGGAGTATATGCTGCAGGGTGAGGGTCTACTATGCCTGGGGGCTCTGTGCAGCCCACCCTCTCCCTCATGTGGGCCAGACAGATCAAAAAAAAAGCACCCCATGGTCCCCAGCTGGGATCCCGGGCACAACGTGGAGGCTTTGAGCTTGCAGGGCAGCCAGGCAGCGATGAAGACAGGGAGCGTGGTGGATACAGCCTTCAGCTTACGTACAGCTGCTCCCCGTCTCATGGAGCCTGAGTGTCGGCACAGCCCAGGGTCAGCAGGTCTGCTGGCATCCAGCAAAGCCCACGCGGAAATTCCCAGAGCATTTTTCTACGAGGCGCTGCTGGTTGTTTCTTTTCCAATCCCAGCACCCGTTAGCCAAACCCTGTGCTTCTCCCTCAGCCACAATCCCCCTGAAACCTGCCTCTCCCGGCAGCTGCGGGGTTGCTCTCCCCCTTCCCATCCTCTCTGCCAGTGCAGACACTACCAGCCAGCCGGCCTCCATGCTCGGGATCAGGTCCCAGCTGCCAGGAGCTTCCCAGTATTGAAGAGGGGCATTGGGGAATTGTTTTCCACGAGGTCCAGCTGCTGTTTAGCAGCGTGCAACAACAGCACGAGAGCCCTCCAGGACTCGGTGGCTCCGTGCACGACAGCCACTTGCCTCTTTGAACCCCGTCCGTGCTGCGGCAATAACAATCATGCTTTTGTGTCCTTGGTCTGAACGTCTTTATTTCAACTGTCAGCTATCCAGGCAAGAGACAGTCTCCTAGGCCACAGACACAGGTTTGTTTTGCAAACAGCTTCTACAGCTTAAGAGAATACCCCGCTCCTGCTCTCCCCTTTCTGAGCTGTTGTTGAGGTTTCTGATGCTCGGTGGAACTGACAGACCTGGAGCTGAGACCGGTCCCTTCTCTGCTTCGAACCCCATGGCTGGGCTTCTTGACACAGCACAATAGGTGGGTTGAAATGACAGCTCTTGCCTGATGTGAGTTTGGGGTGAAATCCCCTAGGAACAGGCCCTGGCCACCGAGTGAGGTCAGACCAGACGAGGAGCAGGGTGTTAGTGAGTGAGGAGAGCCTCAGTCCCCCGCCTGCTGCCCCCAGAACCCCATACCCCACAGCCTCTGGTGCAGCAGTTTGCTGTTATCGTGGCTCTTGACAAAAACCAGATTGTGTACGACTCCGATGGTCCCACCAGCGCGGCAGCCAGCTAAAGGGTCAGCTGTGAGCAGCTGGGAACAGTACTACATTAAACAGCCTCAGCAGGATCCAAAAGACATCTGTGCACAGCGTAGGGCGTGTACACATGCGTGTGCGTGTGCACGTAGAGCCCGTAGCGCAACAGAGCTGTGAGCTCAAGCAGCGCCTCTGCTGCTAATCAGAGAGCGACTTCGGGCTGTCATTTAAACAGGTGGTGCTGTAAATGTCGGTTCTGCCCCAGTAATCTCTCCTTCCCGAACTGAGGGAGGAGCGGGTCCCACTGGCTTCTGACGGGAGAAGCTGGAGGTGAGGAGAGAGCCTCCGACAGCAGGAGGTGAAGCTGAGAAAGGGCTCCCTGCACCCCCTCCCTGCAGCCACACCCCGGTCACCTCAGGCTAAGCCTGCTGAGACCCAAGGGAGGGGACACTGGCTGTGCCCTTGGCATTTCACCAGATGCCTCCCCAGCCCCTGCGCAAGGCCGTCGTGGCATGGTCTTGCTCTTACCTCTGGAGCGGTGCAGCCAGAGAGCGAGGGGAGACGCCAGTTAGACGTGAGCTCCCTGCCAGGTTTCCTAAAATAATCCTGCAGCAGAGGGTAAATCACCGTGGGCCACTGCCCCTCCCCTGGCTGTGGATGTTTGTGTAACTGGAGACACAGGGAGGGTGCGGTGAGAGATGTCCTTCAGAAAGGACGGGCAGCTTTTCCTTAGGAATATCTTGGTCTGACCACTGCCCACAGCAGCCTTCAGAGACGGTCTGAAAGCTAACCAGAAAGCTGAGGGGGTCTGCGGTGGGCCTGGGCATGAGCTCGGAGTTGGGAATCAGGAATTTCTGAATGTGCCAGAGCTGACGAGGGTGGGGAGGAGGGGAGATCCTCCACCCATCCCTGGAGAGCACAGGCAGCTCTGGACTCCAGGACCTGCACGACACGTAGTGCCGGATGCACCGAGACTTGGCACGGGGCTTGGTCTCTCACCCCCTCAGAGCAGCTTTGGGACTTATCCAGTGCGTGCGGTGCTTTAGGGATGGGTTTCACCCCAGGGGAGAAAGGGACAGTGAGAAGTTCTGCTGAGCTAACGCACCCGTTCCTCCAGCTAGCCAGGCTTGCTTGCACAAGCTGAAGAGGCTGCACTGCTTCCCAGTAAAAGATCATTATCTCCCTCAACAGTTGTTTGAGAGCTCAGGATCCTCCAGGCTGCAGGAGAGGGGGAGTTTCAAGGCACCGGCCTGTTTCCAGCTTAGTGGTGATGATGGACAGAACCAGGACCACCTTTTGGAGGAAGAGTTTCTCAGTGGCGTGACATCTTCACGCTGCCACCAAGCCCAGCACTCCAGTTTTTTGCCGGGCACACCCTGACCAAGGGCAGCATCTTCAGGTTGGTGCAGAAGCTCGTTAGCAAGCGCCATGGTGGGCAATGTCCGGTGGCGTATGTGCTGCTGCGGGGCTCCCTGTGTTGCAGCTCCCGTTCAAATTGAAGTGGTATGTGGTGCTTCCTTCCGAGTCCTGCCTTGATTTTTGGCCAGGTTTCCCAGGGAAACAAGGCTGAGCAGTGCTGTGTGCGTGGATCCACCTTGCACAACAGTGTTCAAACTTCTTACCCAATTCCAACCACATTTGATGGAGGGAAGAGAAGCAGCCGAGGCGGATGCAGGTCTGTGGGACCAGTGGGGATGTGACCGGTTGCTCCCAGTGTGGAGCTTGGGCACCTCTCCTCCTCCTGCAGCAACAGGGTAACAGCCAGGACCAAACTCAGCCCCTCCACACGCAAAGCCCCATCTCTGCACCCAGGAAAGCCCCAAATGCATCTGTGGTAGCTCTGCAGGGGCAGACCTCACATCTCCTGGGACCATGGTGGTGCCCAGAGAGTTCCTGTCAGCACAGGGGTCCCCCACAGACCTCACCACACCCAACTGGTTAACTGGAGCACATGTCCTACGAGGAGCAGCTGAGGGAACTGGGGTTGTTTAGTCTAGAGAAGAGGAGGCTGAGGGGAGACCTCATGGCCCTCTACAACCCCCTGAAAGGAGGGTGCAGAGAGGGGGGAGGAGTCTCTTGAGCCAAGGAACCAGCGCCAGGCCAAGAGGGAATGGCCTCAAGCTGCGCCAGGGCAGGGTCAGACTGGCTCTTAGGAAGGATTTCTTTGCAGAAGGGGTTGTTGGGCGTTGGAATGGGCTGCCCAGGGCAGGGGGGGAGTCCCCATCCCTGGAGGGGTTGAAGAGTCGGGTTGACCCAGCGCTGAGGGATCTGGTGGAGTTGGGAACGGTCAGGGTGAGGTTCATGGTTGGGCTGGAGGAGCTTCAAGGCTTTTTCCAACCCAGAGGATTCTGTGATTCTGGAACCTGGTGGTGAGAGATAGGTTTGAATCCTTCATCGTACTGCTGCCTCCCAAAGCAAGGATCTGCTCTTTAACCTGTGGGATAAGGGCTGCAGCGGGTGGTGGCTGGAATCAGAGACCTGCGTGGGCCCAGCTCCTGCCACTGCGCCATGCCGATGGGACTTCCCCCGCCCTGGGGAGCAAGATGGCAGCAGGAGGAAGCAGAGGCGAAGCAGGGCTGAACCAGGGACGAACGGCAGCAGCGCTGGCACCTTCTAATTACGGAGTTGCTCAGTGTCATGCATGGCCAGGATTGCAGTGGTGCTGCTGGATCATCCCTTGTTAGCGCACAGCCCCGGGGCTGTTCCCAGGGCACACCCACCAACCCTCTGCTCCCACTGCGCCGCTGCCCTCTCCCACGGCACAAGGCGCTCGAGACAGGCCATGGTACAGCCATTTGACCCCCAAAAAGGGGCTGCAGCTCCTTGGAGAGCCTCCATGCAGCATCAAGCCAATCCGTGCCGGGTGGCACGGAGGCCTGACGCCATGTAGGTTGCCCTGCAGGGCAGCTGCCAGCATCCCCCCAGGTGCCAGCCGCACTTCCTGACCCACAACCAGCACCAGGGTTTGCTTGTGGGAGACTCGCTGAGCCGTGGCACATGGGGAGGCCACTGCCCAAGGTGGGAAACCCAGTTAGGGGGTAGCGGGGATGAGCGCCACAGAGCTGGGGTCGCAGCTTCACGTGGCACCTGGCAGTTGTTTGAAGAGGCTTGTGCAACTGCCGCAGAGTTGTTTTCAGGAGCTAATCTTGTCACCGCAGAGTAGCCGCTGTCTCCTTCCCCACCCTACTTAATTCCTTTGGTGGAGACACCCGGAATCCTGCCACAGGACTCCTCTGCTGCCACATCCCAGTGGGGACTGGCCTTCCCATCCCACCAAACGCAGTGGCAGAAGTCACTCCGTGCGAAGGGGAGTGAAACCTGCAGCCCAGTTTCACCTCGGCTCCAGGCAGGAGCTCCTTCACTGGGCCCCTCTCCTCCAGCTGAGCCTCCCCCAGGTTCCCTGCCCTCCCTGGGACCCCCGAGCCACCATCAGGGACCCTCCTGTCACGTGGCCCCGTGGTGACAGAGCCGTGCAGGGTCAGGGCCATGTCTTGCCTGGCTCAGGGATGCGACACAGCCCACAGTCTCAGGGATTTCCCGCACAGAGTGAAAGAGAAAGAAGGAAAAGGCACTTGGCCATGTTCCTCTTGGCCTCCTTCCACTTTCCTCTTTTGATGTTATTCTCCCTTTTTATGGCTCCTCACTTGAGCCTTAAGCCCCAGCAAACATTGCTGGAGAGTTCATCCAACAGAAACAAACGGGGACGTGTCTTCTGCGGGTGGAAAGCAGCAAACCACCCTCCCCAGGGCCAGCATGACCTGTCTGTGGCCGCTGTGGCTTTGCCCCCCAAAAGCAGATAAAACCCCCAAAGGCAGACTCGTGCTGGGCCAAGTGGCCGAGCCGTGGGCATCTCAGTGACGTCCCTTCTCCAAAAGTGCCCAAGGCTCTGTGGGATCTTGAAACACTTGTGAGTGTGGCCGTGTTGCAGGAGGGGAAGCTGAGGGGCAAGGCCTGGACAGCACAAGGAGGTGCCTCTGGGGCTGCCTCCCCCCATGTACACCCGTCCTTCCTCCCCTCCTGCCTTCCTGCTGTGGGGGGAGCATTTTGGGCGAGGAAGACCCCTACGGTGCAGACCCCTGCCTGCACCCTTCTGCTGCCTCGCGCCCCTCAGGCAGCTGCCAAGGGCAGCCAGTGCCCAGGGACCGGTGCTGGCAGTGCAGGGTTGATGCGAGTGACAGGTCTGGTGGCACTGGTGGTTTCAAGGAATAGTCTGGGCATCGCCTGTGAGGCAGCAAAAATAAATTTCCCAGGTGCTGCTGCAAGGGAGGAGGGAGGAGAGGGGAGGAGGCAGCCGGCAGCACCTGGGGAACAGCCACTGTCCCCCCACACCACCCCAGGGCCCTTTCTGGGTGGCAGCTGTGTCATCTGCATCCCACGCTGGCAGCTCCACAGCTTCTCAGGGACAATTATACCCCAACGGTTGCTGCTGTTTCAGCAGCAGGAGGAAGAGGGTTTGTCTCTCCTGACTCGATGGGAGCACAAACATTTTGGCAAAGCCACCCACCGGTGGGTTTCTTGGCTCTGCGATGCCCTGGCAGGGGTAACGGTCCTGCTGGCGTGGTGTGGGAGAAGACTGTGGGGGACAGGAATGCTTCTGCACATGGGGAAGGTGGATGGGACCCTTTTGGGCTGGGAACTCCCCTTGTGCTGCTGGCGAAGGGCAGCCATGTCCTGTGTGTGCTGGGCCATGTCCCTGCACAAGGGGCATGCGGTGCCGGGCTGCTGCCCACCCCCAAGGCTGAGCCAGATGGCCCTGGCGGGTGCCTAAACCTGCCCTCTCACTAGAGCTCCCCAGCAGACCAATGCACTGGATTTAATCTAAATGCACATTCCTCATCCAGCCCTGACACGCAACTGCCGTTTTAGCTGGTTTAATCTGTTTCTGCGTGACTTGCAGGGCCTGTTCCCACGACAGGAGCAAGGACGGGGGCACCGCAGTCCGGCACGGCCGGGAACCGCAGGCGGGACATGGCACCCACCTGGCTGCTGGGTCCCCTGGGTCCCCCGCACCTGTGTGGGTGACAGCAGAGGGTTTCCCCCTGTCCCCAGGGTCTGGGTGACACTGCCTGTGTCTCACCTCCACATGCTAAAAGAGAGCAAATTGCACCGCAGCAAAGTGCAGCACAGGGTGAGCAGCGCAGAGCCGAGCCCAGCGCTCATCTGGTCCCTAACCCAGGGCTCTGCAGCCCACAGGCACGTGGGGAGGGCTGGGGGCACAGTGGGACGTGCGTGGCATCGACCAAGAGCTGGCAGCAGCAGGATAGCGCGGTATCCCCTCTGGGCCTCTAAAATCAGACACGGGGCAGAGCTGGGGCTGCCCGAGACCCACAGTGGGCGGGCAGAGATGGAGCAGGAGTGCAGGGAGGGTGATGGCAGCCGCTTGGCCAGCGCAGCCCTCGCCCTGGTGGGGAAGAGAACGGGGCACCGCTGGGGAAAACCTGCCACTCTGTAACAGTCCGTGCCGCCCAGCCAGGACCCCCGGCGTGCCGCTGCCTGCTGAGTAGGTTGGCAGCCAATTCATCAGCCCAAAGCAGCCTTAAAAGGCTCTGGCGTGGGCCACCGAGGGACCCAGTGGCTCCCAGCCCCAATGGCAGAGCTGTGCACGTGGCCGGTCCCAGCAGGGACCACGGTGGCCGTGCCCGGTGTCCCGATGCTGTGCCAGCCCGGCCTCCCACATGCCTTCCCCCTCAGCACGGGGACGGAGCCAGGCTGCAGCCGCTGCCAGGCCGAAGGCTGGCACTCGCTGGGGGAGTTTTCTCCAGCACGCCTGAAGCTTGGCTCAGCAGCAGGAGATTAGCTTTGTTTCCAGCTCTGCCTGGATTTGGTGACCTCTAACAAGGACCTTCCACCCTCTGCCCCAGCTGGCAGCTTCCGCTCCTTGGTCCTGGCAAAGGGAAGGGGATGGGCCCTGCTCCCCGGGGCAGAGCCCTCCTGTTTATCACCATTACTGGGGAAATGGAGGCACTGGTGCAGAGCTGGGAGCTGGGACTGGCCCCGGCTCCTGCCCTGGTGACGGGGTGTAACTGCCCAAAGCAGAGCAGGAACCACAGAGCTTTTGATAAGGGAAATGGCAAAATGTCGCCATGGAGCCACAGCAGACCAAAGGGAAGGCAGGGGGGATGTGACACAGCAGGGTCACCCCACGCAGGAGAAGGCTGATGGGGCACTGGGTTGTGCCCCAGCCCCAGGAACAGCACTGGGGGAGCAGCTGCTGCCCAGCTCCAGCTCAAAGGAACCCCAAAGGGCAGCCCGGCCAAATCCTGGTACCAACTTTTCTGGGAATTAGGCGGCGCTGCTGCCCGTGCACCAGCTCTCCGGCAGACTTTAGTCAAGCCATTGCCAAGAGGAGAAGCCAATGGGTTTCTTAACAAAGCTGCACGGATCTCCTTCAGAAGGCATTGCCACATTGAGGTACAGCCGAGATTTTCATCAGAGGCATCTCCTTCTGTCGCTTCTCCCACCAACCCCCTCGGCTCTGGGGTGACAGCGCTCTCCCAGCCACTGCCCTGAAACACATCCAGCTTCGCCACATGCAAACGAGCAGGAGCTGGCTTGGTTTATTCATTTTAGCTGATCATTTGAGCCCCTCTGCCTCGATCCAAGACAGTCACGCTCAGGCAGAGTTATCAAACACTCTGTGCTCCTGCCACAAGCTGAGATAATTCCTCCTGGCCTGGCAGAGCCTCAGGTGGGGGCAGTTTCACCTGACAAATAACTACAGAAAATTGCAAGGTTGGGTTTCACAGCAGCCGGGCTGGGAGCGCAGCTGCCTGCCAGGAAAACAGGAGCAGATGCAGGAACAGGCTCCCAGAGGCCAGGGAAGAGCCCTCGCACAGCCCTCCCGGGCAAAGAAAATAGCAGAGGCAGAAAGGCAAAGACAGAAGGTTTGTCTGAAAAGTTGCAAAAGGATTTCAAACCAGGGAATGGCCCAATATCACAGTTGTAGCTGAAAACACCTCTTCCCTCTTCATGAGGCAGCGGCTGAAAAGCCGCAGTGAGGCAGTGTTGGAAGGGTGTCCAACACCTGCTCCTGCTGGCCCCCATTGAAGGACCTGCTGGCCCAGCAAGGGCAGCTGGCCCTTTCAGCTCGCCTGTTAGCCACAAAGGTTGCAAGATCAAAAGAGCACAAGTGTCCTTTTAGGTAAAGCAATATGAAAGGGAACACTAAGCTTTGGGGTATTCGGGAGCTCGTGGTAGAAGCTGATGAAGCTGTAAGCTGCTTTCAACATCAGTTTTGAGGATGACAGATGGAAGCAAGGAAAAAAAAAACCCACCCAGTTCTCTGCTTTAGCCTCCAGTGGATTTGAAGTCACATTGCTGTATTTTAAGTGAAGCTTTTAATGCTGACCCCATTGTTGGCCACCCGCTCTTCATCCCCACGCTTTCTGCTGAAGCTATTCACATCCCTCACACAACAGGCCTCTCAGGTGCTGCGCTGGGAAAGCTTCCAGCACAAACAAGGATCTTCATCCAAAAGCAGGCTGCAACTCTCTGCAGCGTAGATGGCACAATGGAAATACACCGCCTGGAAACTCAGATGGCTGCAGCCCTGCTGCTCCCGAGTCACTGGGGTGATGATTAAAGACCCAAGTCCGTATCAGCCTGGAAACAGCCCAGACTGGGGCTGAACTGGACTTTCCCAGCTCTGTCCACCCCTGCCAGGGTCCTGGGCTCCACACGAGGCTCTGAGTGGTTCTCACCCAGCCGCCTTTGCCAGCTACGGGTACACAAATATCTGTCAGCTGGGCCAGAAAAACCAGTCTGCCCCTGTCTGGTCAAAGAGAGACTGGCTCTTAGGAAGGATTTCTTTGCAGAAGGGGTTGTTGGGCGTTGGAATGGGCTGCCCAGGGCAGGGGGGGAGTCCCCATCCCTGGAGGGGTTGAAGAGTCGGGTTGACCCAGCGCTGAGGGATCTGGTGGAGTTGGGAACGGTCAGGGTGAGGTTCATGGTTGGGCTGGAGGAGCTTCAAGGGCTTTTCCAACCTGGATGATTCTGGGATTCTGATTCTGTGAATTCCTGGAGCATACAGGAAAGCAGGACGTTATTTGTCATCATTTAAAGTTATCCCAGAAGCAATGAGCAAAGGAAAAAAGAGTGGGGTTTGTTTGACGTCCCCCCCAGGACTCTTAAACACAGACTGAGGTGGGTATAAAGCAAGCGGTCGCTTTTCCATCTCCGCAGGGTTACAGGCACAGCCCATCCCTCAGAGCACACCTGCAGCTCAGTCCCCTGACACCGCTGGGCCACAGAGCTGCTCCACTCAGTTTCCTGAATATCAGGAAGTTTGGGATAACGATTTAGGGGCATTTGCAGGAAGTGCAACTGTAAAGCCACAGATTGCCATAATGGTTTTGCTCCAGATGAGTGACCTTAGAAAAGAGCATCGCAGCTTCATCAGTCTCCATCTGCTTTTCCTTTTTTTCTTTGAACACGGCTGGTGAGTTAAAACTTTCACATAGAACAACTATTTGTTTACAAAGTTGTACCAAGACATCTTGCCCAGCCACCGTACAGCTAAACGGATTACTTACCGCTTAGGCTTGGCGCAACGGGCCTTGCACCAAAAAGCAGTTTGGGGTGATAGCATTGCCACCCGTGTGTGTCACGGGCAGCTGGCCTTCCCCCACACACACCAACACACCCCTTCTTCCCACCACACAGCCCCCCCAGCACGTCACCAGCTTCCTCCGGGAGTTCAGACCTTCCAAGGGAGATCTGCTAATCGCCGTCTCTGATTTAGCATTTCATCAATTTCCTATTCAAGATATTCAGCTTTGAGGAAAACCAGCAAAATCCAATTTATTTTTTTTCAAATTGAGAAAGTTAAGAGTTCAAAGTTTATCCTTTCAGCTCTCCAGAGGATTAACAGCAGGTTTTAAGAAAGTTTTTTTTTTAAAAATATCAAGTTAAAATTCCACATAGGGCACCTCCATTTCAGTATCTCTTTCTTTTTTTTTACATAGATACACCAGTACACAAGGCTAGCTCGCGGGGAGCAAGCCAAGCCGTGCGAAGCGTGGATTACTGCTAAAGAGCCGAGAGCTTCCAGGACGTGTGGCTTTCCCAGGCTGCACGCCCGGCCTCGGGAGCACTGGTTTCACCAAGAAATTCCTGTGTGAGGAAGACGAGCTGCAGCAATCATCGCAGCGTTGCTGCGTCAAGCAGCCGGCCTTACCCCGAAATCACCGGGCAAAGCTGGGTAAGGTTCGTTAGTTGGGTCTTCGGTGACACCAAAAATTAGCAGCAAAGCAGTTTTAGGGCCGGCACTGTTGTGCCGCAGAACCGTGAATTCTGCTTTAGGTGGGCAATTTGTAGAGCTCAGCTACCAGGTACAGCACTGGCTGAGGAAGTGCCTCTTCCTTCAAGAATTAATTCTATTTCCTGCCTTTCCTGGCAGAAGGTGCTTCTGCTACTGGAGAAGTGGCTGAAGTCAAAGCCACAGCAGCAGGAGCGGTTTTGGAACAGCTTCCCTGGGATCACCAGCGCCATTCCTGACAGCCAGGCTCTTTTCTGGACATATTTCATTCTAATAACACACAGCCTTGGACGGAGCTGTGACAGTAAATCGCTGCTGTTGAGAAACCTGGTAACAGCTTTGCCACCTGGGATCACCAGAGACAGCCCAATTCTGAATTACCCTCAGCTCCCAGAAGCTCTCCCCATGTTGAAATACCAACTAGAACTAAAGCAGCAGCTAAATACAAATTACTATAAAATAAAGCAATCTAGATTAAGTAAACTAGGTGAACACAGTATCTACATAAAATAAGCAGTTTCCCCTTAGACTGTCTTCAAGAGGCTTCCCATGGCAAAACACAGGAGGTGGGAACCTCGAGCTGTAATGAACTACTTCCCGTTTTACTTCACCACGACGCATTATGCTATGAAAACACAGAATCCGAGCTGCAGCTGAGAAAAATAATTAACCCCCCCCACCCCCCAACAGCAGGCTGCCCTTTAGCAGAAGCAAGGTTTAAGTACAATCCAGATGATTCAACTGCAGCGGTAGTAGCTTCATTTGACTGTATTTAAATAAAACAAAGCATTTTAAAAAATAACAGGCACTAAAATACCCTCCCTGCTTTAACACCATGTGCCAGCCGAGCCCCACGGACGTGGCCTCTCCCCACCCCTCCCCGGGCAGACTGTCAGGCAGTTTGTGGATGTCACACGAGGAGCCGTTTCCTCAGAGCGGCGTAACAAGAGTATTCAGAAGAGTCAGCTCCCAGCCAGCACCCGGGCTGCTCGGCTCAGACCTGCAGCCCCAAATTCCACAGTGTTCCCAGTAAGACAACAGACGGGGAGGGAGCCGGTGGCGGATAACCATGAGCGAGGAACAAGCACGTCTCCCTCCCACTGCAGCCCTCTCCCCCCAAAAACAGGCAGTCTTCGCTTGTTCCGTTCGGCCCTTAGAGCTTCTTCAGGCGACTGTACAGTTCCCTTTTGCTCCTCTCGCCAGCCCAGGTTCGGCTTTTGGTGCGGAACCTTTTCAAGTCTTCTTTGAAGTCCTCGTGGTGCATGGGGCGGTAGCTCTGGGGCTCGCAGAAACTCTGGGGAAAGAGAAGCTGGTTTCACTTCAGCGCGTCACAGGAGAGGTGACCTCCGAGACCCACCGAGAGAGCCTGGTAGCAACCACCCCAACAGCCAGCACCAGAATAAACAGAAATAAACCCCCCGCCTCTGGGCAGGAGCCTCATCCCAGCCGCTCTCGGACAAAGCCAAGCGATACTCAGATTACAGCTCCTTCAGAAGCGATAGCTGTTGAACGAAGGGCTTTCAGGCCTGTGTACAAAGCTCTCACCCCAAGTTTTCTGGCAGATGTCAACACACAAACTAAGTTTATCTTGGATTCACCTTGAAATAGCACAGATGTGAAGAACACTTGTATCTCAGACCGGCCAGCGCCTGGCCCTCATCGCCTGTTCCATGCTGCCACCTTGAGGCCCTCGGTCCTCCCACCTCGGGACAGGAGACCCAGAGGCCCGAAAAAAAACCCTCGAAACAAAACCCCGGCGGCCCAACCACCGCAGGGGAGCCAGCAGATCGCGGGGAGAGCCAAAACCCAGCAGCACTCGCTGCCAGGAACACCGGCATCCCAGTCGCTGGGAGAGCCCAGGCCCCACTGGGGAACGGCACGCAGCCCCACACAGCGCGGCCAAATCTCTCGCGTCTTTCTGAAAACGCACCAAGTCCCAGAGGGGGGAGGTAAGCCGAGAGACCCTCTGAAGTGTGGGTCTGAGAGGGACTACAGCGACAGTTGGGCCACAGCCGGTTTTGTGTCAGAACAGCAGGAAGAACGAGTTGGGGAGAGGGAGTACAGCACTGACAGGCTGAAGCAGCTAAAGGGATCCAGGAGAGACCATCCCCAGAATGCTGGGAAACTGCTCGGCATCTTTTAGTTTCCTTTTCTGAATCACAGGCTGAAAACTCAAAGCTCGAGTTTTTCAATTTTGCTATTTTAGTATAAAATGAGACTTCAGGTTTCCATTTGTTACATGGCAATTACTGTCAAGCCTCTCTTCTCTCCTAGTCCTTGCAGGCTGAGCAGTCTTAAATTTCTTCCCCGAATGACATTTTGAACTCCTAGTTGTTATAGGGGGGGTAGAATTTTGTATTTTACTCGAGACAAGTGGAAGAACTTTTCAACTCTGGCAGCAAGACAGCTCTGAAGTATGGAATAGGCTTTGAGAGCCTCGCTGTCAAATTTTAACTGCTCTCAGTACAGAAGAGCATTGAAACAGAGCAGGAAAAGCTATCCCAGCAAAAACACTCTACCCCAAAGATAAGTCTGATTGAGTACGAATACATCAGTATTATTTAATCTATTGTTTCTTCTCCTGCGAGTGTGAAAGAGATGAATTTAAGAGAACGTTACTTACACGGCATCTTAGGAAGAAGTCCTTGTAGCCCCCCTTGAGGACATACAGCTCTGGGTAGTGGAGGTTGGGGTATTCATTACCCAGCCTGTCCCGCTCTCTCACAAACCGGCACCTGTAGCAGGAAAAAGATCTTGCATTCAACAAACAACAGGTGCAAACAGCTCTCACCCAAGACTTCCCATTCCTCGGATAACAGAAGTAAGCCACTGCCTATCAGGAACAGGCTGACAAGCCACGCTGGCTGCAAAGCTGTGCCTAACTGGTTTTTCCTTTCCACCTCGAAGCATTCCAGCCCAACTTCAACATGGCCACTCGCACCGTGGGCTCCATCACATCCCTGCCAGAGGTGACAACCAACATCTGCTCGCCATAAACTGTGTCTTAAGCAGCGTGCCAGCATGGTAACTGGTGCCACCCTGAAAGCTTTGATCTCAGCTAGCACAGCAGCAAGTTCTTCTCTAGGGTATGTGGGATAACTCACATGCGAGGACCCCGCTCTGAAGAAAACTCGCAGTGGAACACTATTATCACTCGTTTGTTCTCCGATGGCTGGATCGGCTTCTTAAGCAAGTACTCTTCCACATCCTCTTCCATGTGGAGGTTTACAGCACCCTGTGAAGGCAGAGCCATGCCCGAGCACGGGCAGTGAGTGGAGAACAGTCACAAACCTATCCCACTTCCATGCAAGCCTCATCTTAGCTTCCTAGAGGAGCTCTGGCCACCCTCTCCAGCCGTTGGAACACAGCTCAGACCCGGGCAGAACATTACGGATAGTCTAACGCTGATTCTGCGTGACCTGGACCTGGTCCAACAGCCATTTCAACAGTTGTGGCTTGTTGGATTTCCCTTCCCATCTTATTCTATTTGAGAGAGCTGGGCAGCTTGCTCAAGCAGCAAACTTCAAGATCAATTATGTTTTGTATAGCCATTTGTTCTGGGAAGTCTGTGGTTTAAATGAAGTTTAATATTCTGACTTTATCTTCCCTAGATATCAGGATGCTGGACAGCAAGTGTCGTACATCCTCCTCGGGAGCCATCTTTCTGCTTGTCACACAGGCCACCTCCTCTGCTTAAGGAAAGTGGAACATTCCCTCCTTTGAGGGGAAAAAAAAAAAAAAAAAAAAAAAAAATCACTTTGTGAACCACATGTGAGCTCAGTGTCCCGAGACTGACACAGTGCAGGGTCATACCAGGATTGCAGACCTCAGTGAGGCACCCCAGCTGTATCCACATGGCCTTGGATACTCACGAGTCAAGAGCAGCCCCACACGGCGCCAAGTGACCCGTTTGCAACTTCAGACAACTCTGATCACTCTTACAGGGTCAACATACCTTGATGTGTCCTCCTTCATACTCATATGGGTATCTACAATCAATTATCACACACTCCTTGATGAACCTCGCAAACTTCCCAGTCAGCACAGACACAATCTGAAAAAAAACAACAGTTGTTTCAAGATGGTTTTGTGTTGTTCCCCCTCCCAGAAAAGAATTTTTCTTACTGTCTCTGGAGCACATACCATTTCTGAGTCGATATATTTTAAATCTTGATGCTTCCCATCAACAGTGTGGAATAAATAACCCTATAAGACAAACAGCATTTAATGAATAAAATTCCAAATGTGAGCCACGTAGGCAATAGCACAGTGTCCAGCAGTTAATTTTGTAACACAGATACTTTGTTGACAAGAATCTCTTCAGCAAAGCTCAAGAGTTAAAGCTAAGAATTCTAATATTCAGGGACAGAATTCTGGTTTTGGCTCCTATACTGAAGGCATTTTGCGGGTCTTTTTGGGTAACCGCTTGTGTCTAACCTATGAAAGCAGCCTCTCACCTTCCCTAGGGATTGGAGTGCACACTGCTAAAGGAGGGAAGTGCTTTACTTGGGCTGGTTTGAGACACCTCTACCAAGAGTGGCCATTGAAACACTGGAATTAACACTTGACCCTTAAATCACTTGAATTACCTTTGAGAAGTCACCAATAAGGTCTCTCTGGTCACTGTCCAAAATGCTTTCGATCTCCGCTGCGGAGGATTGTGTCTTCACCATTTTCAAACTCTAGAGGAACACAGGTTAGAGATCAACGCCGAGCACTGAGAGCAGAGAGATCCGTTTCCCAAAACATAACAGAATCCTCAAAAGTTTACTCTGAAGCCCTGAATTAAGGCAAAACTCAGGCTCAGGAGATGCAACTACTGCACCAGCTCCTCCAGATCCCCTGCACTGTGCAGAGAAGGCAGTTTGGCTAGGTCAGCAATTCACCTGAAGAAGGTCTCTCATTACCCTTCATAAACTAGACGCCTATATTAGATCCTCTCCTAATCAATTCTCTATTACAAAACTGGATGCCAAGCCACCAACCGTTGAGTCCTCAGAAGGCGTTCCAGGCAGGCTTTTCCTCTTCTTGGTTTTTCCTGGAGAATTCTCTTCCTGGGATCTCTCCATCCTTTTCTGGGTGGTTCTTCCTACAGCACTAGGCACAGAGGAAGAGCCAAACAACCGGCACCGTTTGGCCTACGAGGAAGGAGAGAAGTTAAGAGTTGTCCAGCAAAGATTGAGATTAGAAACTAAGTGAGCCTCAGACTTTCAGACTATTACAAATGTTGCCTCGTATAAGGCACCACCAGGGCACAGCAACAGCAGGATGTTAATAGGGTCATCTAAATGCAGAACCCACATTTCCAGTAACACTTGTTCCTTGCTGTGAGGACGGGGTGAGCTTGGAGCACCATAAACCATATGATGTGCTAGCAGGGTGCTTTATACTAATTAGCAGACAATCAGCAGATTAAGGGGCATTTTACTGGAGCCTAAACTCCCTTTGCAGTCTGTTATCAGGAGATTGGGCTACAGGCATTCCAGGTAAGTCTGTGCAGAATGTATTCAAGATATGTCAAGTATCTGATAAGGGAAGTCAAGATCTTTTTGCATTTATGAAGTGGTTTTGTAAAAAAAAAGTTAATGCCTATATAGGCACACAATGAGCATTGTTCCACACTGACAAAGTCTTTCAGGTAAACAGGCTTTAGAGATAAGGGGCTTTCTGCCATCTCTTGTTTTGTTGTTGTTATTATGGACACAGGATCAGAGACAGTGTGATCAATTGTCCCCGTCTCTGTTCTGCTGTGCTCTCACAGAACACTCACCCGCTTGTCTGATTTCCTCATGACCAGTGGGGCAGTCCAGAGGCTCGCCACATCAGACGGCATCTCCTCATCGTTCTGAGAAAAAAGAAGAAAGTTTATTCTCATCTATTTCACCGTGGGCAGAGACTGTAAATACAGCTTCTGCACAGCTGGGGCAAACACTCCAGTCAAATTCAGCTGTCAGAGCAGTTTTAATTTAACGCAATTACTAGTCCAATACTCAATGAAACAATGGACGAGTCAAGACATGTCGGAGAAGGTAAGTGTTATCAATTCATTGATTGATTAACAATGATGTTTCTCCAAAGCTTTAAGCATTTCAAATTCAGTTAGAAAGTCTTTTATTGAAGTGGCTTGAAAGCAAATATCACCTCTAGCTCTTTCAGCAAGTTTCTAAAGAAAAACACCAGCTATTCAAATAATTCTCTCTAGTAACACAATTCTCATTGGCCAGTAGGAACAGCAGCAATTCTTTAACTGCTGTTCACACACGAAGCAAATCCCACTGTCTGCACTGGGAAAGAGCACATGTAAGATAGAGACACTTAAATGTAAGAGTTGAAAAAGAGGATGACCCTGCTTCTAGCATTCCCTAGTACCTAGCTTTCTGCAGCTGGATTTACCACACCAACTTCTGCTAGAGCATACGTGCACCACGGACACGTATTCTCAGCAGACTATTAATGTTAGACAGAGCTGATTTTGTTTATCATGTTTCTATGTAATTTCTATTGTATTTCCTTTGTATGTACCTTCAAATCTTGCTCATCGAGCAGCTCTAGGAATCCATCGTCATCTTCGCTCTCAGAGGAGGTCAGAGAAGACCGCTGCAGGAAAGCTGGCCCGTCGTTTTCCTGTTCACCCAACTGAGACAAGACAGTTTTAACAACACTCCTCTTTGCTGCAGGATGCTGTAACCCCAGGGGTGATGCCACACCTCTCACTGCACTACAGAAAACATGGCAGTTATTCCACCACCTTCATTACTCTGACTTGAGCAAACCCCAGACCGAGTTCCACTACTTCTATTTGATCCATACAAAGGCTTCATTTGCCTCGTTAAGCAATAACCCCTTTCTCTGGCAGAAGCTGTCCAGTGAAGGGGCAAAGGAGAGAAATGGGTGGTGTCAACAGGAACAAGAATTAATATAAAACCCACAGTGGATAAACACAAGATCAAGAGGATCAAGCAGGATGAAGGACCACCAGATTCAAGGAGTGAAGACAGGACTTAGCCCCCCAGCTCTGTTTTGGCACAAGGACCCATCATGTTCTTTCAGTTGCTTTTCCTAAGCAATAGGATATGAATAAGGTAATATTTTCTTGCATGTCATATCTGGACATAAGATTCAGCTGCAGCTACACAGTTGAATTCACTGTTCCAAATGCATCTGCCTCAATATAAATATCTACTTTATTGATAGTGAAAACAAACTAAATTCCTCTATTCCACATCGTATGTCCACGCTCCCTTGATTTACTGCAGCATAACCTTAGCTCTGCAGTGACTAATCTTTCACAGACTACAGAACAAACATGTTTCAATCCTCTGACCATCTCATGAGCCATATGTGAGAATTTTCTTATCTGGCAGATAGATTAATTTTTCTATTTGGCACATGAATAGTGGTGATTAACAGCATTGTCTTAGAATCCTGATGCAATTTTTCTTCCTCAGGGACTGTAGGTACGCAGAGGATTAGGTAAGAATTAGTTGTAAAAAACACTGTAGTACTTACTATCTGAGCTGGAGGTGAGCTCTGCCTTGATCCAGGAACACTTTTTCCATGACGGGAATGGATATGCACAGAACAACGAGAAGCTGGTTTGGTTGGCTTCTTAAACTCAAACGATTCCTGAATTAAAGAGGAGCAAAGTGATCATTTTACCAAAGTTACAAATTGTGCGAGCTGCTGGCATCTTTTTTTTTTTTTTTGCAGGGGTGGGGTTTGTTTTGGTTTTTTTAAACTACCTGAAGTTTTGGATTTAAGCTCCCTGCTGCCAACAGAAATAGTCTGAAGGTGAATGTTTTCAAATTAAAGATGTTACAGTAGTGATTCATTTTACATAATCAAGCTTTTATCCTCCTGATATCACCTACAGGCTTAAGGCTTTCCTACTTCTTTTGTCAGACAACTTCATTCAGATATAACTTTGTTATGGCTGACTGAACTACAGCTTGGCAGAGAGTAAGAGAAGCCTTTTCCACCGCACCCGCTGTTGAAGGGGTGTGCTAATTCAGCTTCCTTGGTGCTGCCTCTCACCCCATATCATCGCAGGCAACAGAAAGCAACACTTACATTCTCCTTATTTTCATCTTGTTCCAAGAGCTGAAAAGCATCGCTATCCAGAGAATCAGAATGGTTTCTCTTCAGAGCAGGACTGGATCCCAGGAGGCTTTGCTACAACATTCAGACAAAAGTGCCAGCTCAGCATTGTGCCACACAGTCTCTGCACAACCACGTTTTAAGCAAAAGGGGAGTTAATAAAAACTGTAAGGTCTCTGACTACAGATCAGTGCTAACTGCGCAGAAGTCTTTTACGCTCACGTCTCAGTACAGGTATCAAAATGCTTCAACTGCATTAGTGACAAAGCTGCATCACTGAAATTTCACGCCAACTTGAAGGTGATTTTGAGTTTGCAAGCTGTAATTCTGACAGTTTTCATTAAGTACCACAGCAGCTGTTCTTGAAGCCAGAAAATTAACAAGTTATGGAACGTATCCAACTAAAAACACAACACGCTAAATCCTTTAACATTTATATAACATCAACACCACTCTCACTTACTGGCAGTGAATGTATTCTTCTGAAAGGCATCCGAATGCTACAATGAAAAAGAACCAAGATTTATTTCAATATTTTGTTTTAAAAGACAGTAACGTGAGTAGAACTCACTCCCCCCACCCCCAGTAAAACTCCGTAAGCTACAACAGTCACTGACAGAGAAGTTAAGATAGAAGTATACTTACTTCAGTCTGCTGGATTCAAGAATCGCTTTCTCAAACCTAAAAAGCAAGCGAGATGCCCCAGAGTTAGCACCAAAGGATAATACACTAAAAATCAACCTTGTATTTAAGTCATGAAGTGTTGTGCTAAGCAGAAACCAATATGTTTCTTGATGACACCGGCTATTTATAGCCAGTTTATCCAATCCTAGTTTTTGAAACACTAGCTAGACTCCCTTCTTCCCCTCCTTTCCCCAATTTTTTTCTACATTGTTTAGACAAGAAAAGCTAGGTTGAAGGAAGAAAAGCTCAGTAAGTCAGGCACGAAGGATATCTGTCCCCCATCACAGAACATTTGGGAGGGGGAATCTGTGGCAAATTCAAAGCTCAGAGCAACTGCCTGGTATCAGTTAAGGCATATAGAAGCATAAATTATACAGACTCCTGGTAAGGTGCCAGGGTCGTGCTCAGTCTGGCTGGTACAACACGTTAACTCAGACCCAAGACTTGTTAAGTACTCGGGGACACAGAGGAGACAGAAGGCCTGGCATCTCCAGCTGCAGAGCACTACAGCCCACCCTTCCAGAGGCTTGAGAGAAGAGCCCACTGCGTGCATGCCCGCAAAGGAAAACCCACGTCCTACATTTGTTAATAGTGCAACGTGAAACGCCAGAAGTCAGGCTTAGCATACGGTTACATACGTTTCCTCCATGATATCGTTTGAGGCTGCAGGACCAGGTGAATCCAGAGCACAACCTGCAGAGGAGAGACAGTATTTTCTACTGAGTAGCAGCATCTCAGCATCTAGGACATGCAAAATATGGGACATTGCTAGATTTCCTGAGCTTAGAGAGGAAACGGATTTCAGAAGTCCAGTCTGCAGCTCCATCTCAGTGTAGAAGCAAATAGTTGCAGATACTCCACACTGTTGGGTTTTTTTACCATGGATAAGGTGTTAGTGCTTGGGGAAAAATAGGAGTAATTAAAAAAAAAAAAAGGCAGCCCCAGCCCTGCCTAGAATGTCATATAGAACAGAGGGCTACCACATAACATGGCATACTCTTGGCTTATTCTCCCCCCCACAAATTTTAGTAAACAACTTTTAGGGGTTTTTTTAAGCCATGTTTTTACTTACATCTATAGGAAGAAATTCTGGGCTCACTCCAAAAAATTAGTCAAAAGGCACTTCTTAATGCACTCAAGGGTACCAAAAACAACAGCAAGCACTCCATAAGCACAAACCAAGTGAAACATTACAACTACACAGCATCTAAGCACAGCCAAATACCTACTTAAGCACAGATCCCCAAGGAGTTTTTGTATTATGGTTATATTCACAAGCCCTAGTGACAGGCCAACAGCTCACCAGAACGTACTCTACACCATCATGACAAGACTTGTTGCTGCTTTGGTGACTGTGATCTAAACAAACTACAAAGAATTAATTTGACTAATATGACAAGTAGTGGTCTCGGCAGTGTTTTGTAAGCACTTAAGACCTGCTTGGGAGAGGGGAAAAAAAAAAAAGCCAAGAAGAAAGTGAAGATTTAGCAAGCTTGGTTATTCTATCCCGCTCTGTGGTTTGTGAGCTGTTCTCACATTTTAGCGGTTCATAAAGTTCCTCTGAAGGCTGAAAGTACCATGCACAGTCAGACTGGTGCATAAATTCAGGTGGAGACACTGATTTCCATCACTGGGCTGGACCAATGAAGTATCAGAAGCTTCCCTGATTCTAAAAGTTATGGGGTAATAGCTTATTTCATTTTCACCGATAAAGCATCTCATCTGAAAAAAGCACTTTTAGGCAAGTATCAGTGCTAAGATACAGCTCCCCAGGTTTCAGATAAACAATCAGCTCTTGTTAACAAAAAGCCACAAAAAAAAAAAAAAACAAAACACAAACCATAAGACAAACCGTGCTCAATGGCCTTGATTTGAGCATGCAGAGGAGGTTAGCACAGCTTGGGTTTAAAGAGAGAAAGCACACAGTGACGACTTGCTCTCATCACAGTTATCACCCTCCAAAGGGCACAAACTCAAACCAGTCCCATTCCGAGCTGAATGCAGATATGCAACGGGTCCTATCAATGGAGAACTAAACACTATCTCCCTGTTTTCCAGACCTCAGCACCGGCACACAACTATAAACGCTCACAAGCCGATGTCTGCAAGACACCGTGGAGGAGAGAATGGTGGGAATCCAATTCACCAGTGAAGCCTATCTTGGGCTATCTCCAGCAGCCTTCATCGTCAGCTGTCCCTGCTGCAAGAAAGGCTGATACACTTGTGATAAGCTGTTGGCCTACTACCATCAAGAGCAGAACATCAAGGCAATCAGAAAATGGCAGCGATAAACATCATGCTGGAGTACAAAGCATGACAGGTCAGCAGCCACGTCTTAACAGCCATCCTAAGGAAAAAAGGAAAAAGCCATCTCTGACAGAGGCCCCCTGTGGGGGCAGAACCAGTTTTTCCTCCATGCTCGCTCTACTGCTAACATACTCCAGGACAATTAAAGCAAAAAAAATCCACCCACAACCCAAATTGTGAACTGCAGAAGCTTGCTAAGTGATGGTTCGCCTGCCTCCCTCCTTTCAAGAATGAGAAGTGGCTGCAGGGATTGCAGGCAGATTAGTTCTCTGTCCAAACCCTGGAAGCTACTTGCAGTGGAGGCCACATAAAGATACAATGCTTTTGATTTCTTATTTATTAACTGAGAAAGCCATACCCGAGTCTGTTGATTCTGATGACACTGTTCTTTGTAAACCATTAGCGTTCTTGTTTCCCAGATCTTGCTCAGCGTGTTCATGCAGACTGGAAAGGAAGTTAGATACTTGTTTTAAATGCTCATTGAAGCCAGAATACGAGTGCCTGAAGTGTCCAGCACAGGTGATCATAACCTGAAGCCGTTATCACCAGCAGCTTGGCAATCCTGCAGACTGCAGTCTCTCGTGCTCCGTGTGCTGCCGAGGACACGGACAATGCCACCTCAGCTCTAACACCTACAGGGACTTAAGCTTCAGGGCTGGGGTCTGTTTTTTTAAACCTGCACATGCAGTACTGATAATATTAAAAGTCAGGCTTCCAAAACAGAGACATTTAACACAATAATTATCCTGGTTGCCTTTCTGGTAACCTTGCAGCAAACTTTTCTCCGTGAAGTGCTAACTGTGAGGGGTTTTTTGAAACAAGGTTTTAGAGCCTGTCCTGAGCTTGTGCCTTCACTAATGAAGGTCCTAATACAACAAAGTGACAGACCTTGCGGATAAAACTTTAGGATTAAAAACAATTTAAGCGTGCAATAGGTTATTGGTGCCTGGAATCACATTAGCACCTCCCAAATGGTTCTCTGGAAACACGTGTATCGAAGCACCGTTATCCTTCTCAGGACTGCAACCCTCTCTTTGGCAGCCCCTCATTTAATTAACATTTTTCATAGAAAAACCACCAAACTTCTAACTCAAACTCATTTTTAGAAGTAGTTAGCTCTCAAATTTTCTGTTATCAACTAAGCGAGTTCTCCTCTGCTCACATAACCATCAGACCGGTCGAAATCATTCTGTAGGTGAAGGGGCTCGAGACATCCAGAGCTCCAGTAAGACCAGCCCCGACCCGAGGCGGGTGCAAGCACAAACCCTGCTCCGTGAGCAGGCAGGAACCTGCAGGCAAGCTGCCCGCCGCTGAGCCACATCAGACACACACCCCTTCCTGCGGGCAGGGGTCACCGCAGCCTCGATACAGAGAGGGATGCACATCAGATGTAGCCTTACTCTATAGTACCTTAAATAAGGGAAAAGCTACTCGAGTGTGGCTCCTCCATCACATGGGTTAAGTAAAAAAATATGCCAGGGAGCTACCTAGGGCTACAAATAATGAACATGGAGGGGACAGGTGCTAATCATTTACAGGAATTCCAGAAATCTGAAGGAGGACAGGATCATAAAGCAAGCAGGTGATTACAGAAATGAGAATGATATAAAACCAGCAAACAAAGGAGAAATACCAGGAGGGTCAGCAAGACCATAGCGGGCCAGGGCAAAACAGGAGCCATACAAGGGGCAAACTGTAGAGGTTACTGTAGGAGTAACGAGATTGAAGGAGTTAAGAGACGAGTAACAGCAAAACTGGATTGAGTGACTGCGTGGCTGGAGTTACGGGGAGAGAGGAGGGGCAGAGCCCAGAGACTGCAACACCTTGCACACGTGAAACAGTAAATAGAGAAGGAGAGTGCAGGAACCGGGCGAGGGTGTGCGGCAGGGTTAGAGGTGTTGGGTGCAGGAACCAGGCGAGGGTGTGCGGCAGGGTTAGAGGTGTTGGGTGCAGGAACCGGGCGAGGGTGTGCGGCAGGGTTAAGGGTGTTGGGTGCAGGAACCGGGCGAGGGTGTGCGGCAGGGTTAAGGGTGTTGGGTGCAGGAACCGGGCGAGGGTGTGCGGCAGGGTTAGAGGTGTTGGGTGCAGGAACCGGGCGAGGGTGTGCGGCAGGGTTAGAGGTGTTGGGTGCAGGAACCGGGCGAGGGTGTGCAGCAGGGTTAGAGGTGTTGGGTGCAGGAACCGGGCGAGGGTGTGCGGCAGGGTTAGAGGTGTTGGGTGCAGGAACCGGGCGAGGGTGTGCGGCAGGGTTAGAGGTGTTGGGTGCAGGAACCAGGTGAGGGTGTGCGGCAGGGTTAGAGGTGTTGGGTGCAGGAGACAGGCAAAGGGCGTTAGTGGATGGAGCTGAGATGATGCAGATAACGCGATATGGAAGGCAGGAAGGCCGGACACAAAGCTACCAGCATTCATTTGTAGGGAGAGGTGAACACACCCAGTGCCAGGGCCAGGCTCAGGAGCGAGGGGGATGCCCAGAGCAGAACCAGGGGAAGATGGGGACACGTGGGCATGGGGGAGACTGGCCCACTACGTAGGAGCCACGACCACGCGTGGGCAGGGACACCCGTGGGGCAGGGAGGGGTACGGGTGGGTGGCCCAAGCTCGGGACTCCCTAGGGAGAAAGGGGCTATCTAGCGGGAGGAGGGGCAGCGGAGGGGGTGGGCCCCGAGCAGCAGGAGGGGGGAGCAGAGCTCTGCAGGGGTGGAGGTATTAGGAAGTGTGTGGGGGGGTGTTTTAAGGGAGACGTAGAGGCGTCGGTTTTGCAAGGGGGTGGGGGGGGCATAGGAAGAACTCCTCGAGGCCTCATTTGGGGGGGGGGGGCAGGGAGAAACAGCGCCTCGAAGCCTCACTTTTTTGTGGGGAGGATTAGGAGAAGACGTCCTCGAGGCCTTAGCTTTAAGGGCGGGGAGTTGTGTTTGGAAGGAGAGAATGCGGGATAAGGTCCTCAAGGCCTCACTTCTAGAGGAAGAAGGAGATTAAAAGATCTTCAAGGTCTCGATTCGGGAGGTGGGGAGGAAGGAGGAGAGATCCACGAGGCCTCACTTTTTTTTGGGGGGTGGAGGGGGGGGTAGAGGAGGTCCCCGAGGCCTTGCTTCTGGAAGAGGGGTGCAGGGAAGGAGAAGAGTTCCTCGAGGCCTTGCTTTTCTTCTTTTTTTTTTTTTTTTTTTTTTTTTTTTTCCCCACAAACGGGGGGAGAAGAGCTCCCCCAGGACTCGCTTCGGGTCCGGGGTGTGGGAGAAGAGGCCCTCCAGAGGCATGGCGGGGGGGGGGGGTGTGGGTGGGTAGAGCCTCCCTTAGGCTTCGCGTCCGGGAGGGAATGGGGGAATAGGCCCTCGCGGCCTTTTATTTTTTTTTTTTGGGGGGGGGGGGGGGGGCAAGGTAAAGGCACGGTAGTCAGGAGGAAGGGGTGCGGGGGGTGCCCCGCTCCGCAGAAGGGCCTCCCCCGCTTTGACTCACCCGTGTCCCAGCTGCTCCATGGTGAAGCGGAGGTCGGAGACCGGCGAAAGATCGGCGGGAAAAAGAGACTTAACCACGGCGGGTGAAGCGGGAGAAGCCGGGGAGAAAAGCAGGAGGCGGCGGCGGTAGGAACCACCCGCTGCGGGATCCATCGCGCCGAGCCGACCCGTCTCCTGCTGTCAGCGCGGCCCGCACCGCTTTGACCCCAGCCGCTACCCGTCCCCGCTCCGAAGCTGGCGCCAAACCTCCCTCCACCAATCACAGCGCTCCGCCGCGCGGCATTTGAAAGGGGCGGGTGTTTGTTTTTAAACCAGCCCGCCCACCGCGCGCGCGCTGACCAGTAAGGAACGGCGGCGGGCGCCTCACGCCCTGCCCCTGCTGTTGCTTGAAGTCGCTCCCGCCCAATAGAAAAGCCAGCCAAGAGGGCGCCGCACGGAGCACGCATGCGTGCCGCGGGGGACTACATTTCCCGGCATGCAGCGGCGCACCGCGCGTTGCCCTCCACGGCGGTGCATGCCGGGAAATGTAGTCCCCGCCTCACTGAGGCGCCGGCTTGGCCGCCACCTCTCCCCCCGCCCTGGGCCTGAGGGGAAGCGGGTAAAACTGGGAAAGATGAGGGGAAAAGAGCACGAACTCAGCAGGCGACTGGGCCGGGGTGAGCCGAGGAACCCTTCCCGCGGCATTTCTCCTTCGATGGTGAGAACAGTAAACGAGGTGCATCACGGGGGAAGCGGCGACAGCTTTTGTGAGGCGTTTGGGGAGCGACTGCACGGAAGCAAGAAGCCAGCATACATCCCTGCGGCACTGAGAGGGGGTTTGTGGAGCGATAGCACTTATGAGACTGGTGTGGGACAAGAGAGACTTGAATGTGTCAGCACAGAAAGCAGGCGCAATTGGGCCGCTCCGAATAACCTCTGCAGACCTCACTCCTGTCCTCTGCCTTCAGCAGACTGTGATATTTATCCAAGAGCTGCTATTTGCCTTTAAAATGGACGCATGCCCAGCTTTTCAGAGGATCCATTGCCCTGCCTTGTCTTTTTCCTCCCCTGCCCACAGCCACAGAGCAGGATGGAGGCAGCGTGGAAAGGAGGGGACTCCTTGTGTGGGTCACCCCTCAGACCTGTCCGGTTGTGGACACTGCAGGTGCAGGGGAAGCAGTCCTAGCTCCAAAACGCATGGTCCCATTTTACAGATGGAGAAAAAAGGTGATACAGTGAAGCGCTCGGGACATGCAGCGTGGCTGCAGCAGGTCGCGTGTCTTCTCCTCATGCAGGGGTTTTGCAGATCCCTGCTGTTGAACCGAGTCCCTGGCAGATGAGCTCTGCCAGATCTCCCGGTGGGGGTTTCACAGGCCGCTGTCTCTGGCTGCGGAGATGATCACATCGGGTCTGGTGTTCTCAGCCTGGCACAGCGCCGTAAAAGTCTTGTCAGGGGATCCCACACCTCCAGGACACAACCCCTGTCCCTCCCACCAGATCCACACAATGCTCCTGATTCCTGAATTAGACAACATGGTATCTGCTCCCTCTCTGACCACCTAGGCTCTCACAGATCCCCATCACACCCCCATCTCCAGGCTTGGGTTGGGCCCTCACTCCAGCTCTCCAGTCGGTCGGGTCATCTCCCTGAACATTTCCCTTTCAACCAACAGCTTTTACAGCTTTACCTGAGCAGTTAGCACCACTATTAGCAGCTCTGTGGCTCCACCCTGAGTTCCTGGGTGTGGGGTGGCTGCACCCCTATCCTGCCCACAACACAGCATACCACATGAGCCAAAGCGACCTGCTTGTTGGATGAGGGGAAGGCTGTGGGTGTTGTTTACCTTAACTTTAGTAAGGCCTTTGACACTGTTTCCCACAGCATTCTCCTGGCAAAACTGGCTGCTCTTGGCTTGGATGAGCAGACGCTTTGCTGGGTAAAAAACTGGCTGGATGGCCGGGCCCAGAGTGGTGGTGAATGGAGTTAAATCCAGTTGGTGGCCGGTCACGAGTGGTGTCCCCCAGGGCTCGGTTTTGGGGCCACTCCTGTTTAACATCTTTATTGATGATCTAGACGAGGGGATTGAGTGCACCCTCAGTAAGTTTGCAGGCGACACCCAATTGGGTGGGAGTGTTGATCGGCTCGAGGGTAGGGAGGCTCTGCAGAGAGATCTGGACAGGCTGGAGTGATGGGCCAAGGACAACTGTATGAGCTTCAATAAGGCCAAATGCCGGGGGCTGCACTTGGGTCACAACAACCCCCAGCAGCGCTACAGGCTTGGGGAGGAGTGGCTGGAGAGCTGCCAGTCAGAGAGGGACCTGGGGGTGTTGATTGACAGCTGGCTGAACAGGAGCCAGCAGTGTGCCCAGGTGGCCAAGAAGGCCAATGGCATCCTGGCTTGTATCAGCACTAGCGTGGCCAGCAGGGACAGGGAAGGGATCTCACCCCTGTGCTCGGCACTGGTGAGGCCGTCCCTCGATGAGTGGGTTCAGTTTTGGGCCCCTCACTCCAAAAAGGCCATTGAATGACTCGAGCGTGTCCAGAGAAGGGCAACGGAGCTGGTGCAGGGTCTGGAGCACAGGTCTGATGGGGAGCGGCTGAGGGAACTGGGGGGGTTGAGTCTGGAGAAGAGGAGGCTGAGGGGAGACCTCATGGCCCTCTCCAACTCCCTGAAAGGAGCGTGCAGAGAGGGGGGAGGAGTCTCTTTAACCAAGTAACAAGTGATAGGACAAGAGGGAATGGCCTCAAGCTGCGCCAGGGCAGGGTCAGACTGGCTCTTAGGAAGGATTTCTTTGCAGAAGGGGTTGTTGGGCGTTGGAATGGGCTGCCCAGGGCAGGGGGGGAGTCCCCATCCCTGGAGGGGTTGAAGAGTCGGGTTGACCCAGCGCTGAGGGATCTGGTGGAGTTGGGAACGGTCAGGGTGAGGTTCATGGTTGGGCTGGAGGAGCTTCAAGGGCTTTTCCAACTGAGATGATTCTGGGATTCTGTGACCCATGCAGTGCTGCCAAAGACTGGCATGGGCAGTCAGAGCATCTTCCTTGCCTCTCTCCTCTTATTTATGTGTGTCCTCAGTGCCCGTGGGGACAGGTGGGACACTGTCACTGTGAGATCCAGCCAGGATACCAGCATGCACACACCCCCAGGCAGGACAACACATCTTTAATGCTCCAAAGGACTTGGCAGGAGGAGACGCAGCAACATGCAGAGGGGATCCAGCGCAGGCACAGCTGCAGCGAGTTTGCAATGCAATGCTGCACCGTTCCCACGCCTCCTGCCTGCTCAGCTGGCGAAGGGCACGGGCAGGGGACTGGGAGGCATCCAAGCCCCTCAGTCACACAGCTGGATATAGGTTTCTTGTGACCAGAGCCAAAAGTATGGGAAGACCTTCTCGGTGAAGGAGGCCTTGAACTGCAAGATCTGCGTCATGTTCTCTGCATTGTAGAAGGTCACTTGGCCCGCTTCGTAGTCCAGGTGGACCCTGATTCTCCGGGGCTCTTCCTCCAGTTCCAGCGGGACGGGGGGCATGTGGAGCGCCGTGTACTGGCGATTCCAGTCCAGCCGCAGGGCCCAGATCTTCCCCAGGGCCATGGTGAGCGAGTCCTTCCTCCGCACAGACTCCACGGCCACCCCCACGGCCCAGCTGTCCCCGTCCCCTACCTCCACCTCCCAGTAATGCCTCCCGCCCATGAACCCCCGGCAGCCCAGGACGCTGGGGCTGCCCGTGAATCTCTTGGGGGTGTCGGAGAGGTTTTGCTGTCTGTCTCCCAGCCGCACGGTTTTGCGGTCCTTTGAGAGGGTCAGGTCCGAGCTTGCCGTCTCGGGGTCCAGTGTCACCTTCACTAATGCACAACAGAGAGAAAAATCAGTCCGTGGCCTGCCAAGGAGCGGACCAGCACCTCTCCCTCCTCTTCCACGGGGTTGGGACGTGTCCTGTGAGCGATACAGGCACTCCTGCCCTGCGAGCACACACCCGCAGCCCCCTCGGGTGGCACGGGACACTGGGTGCCCTCCACATCAGCACCCACAGGCAAAGCAACGCTCCCTGAAGCAGGACTGAGCCGGGCAGTGTCCCCACAGACGCCAATGGACTTCGCTAAACCCGCTTTGCTAATCCTGTGCTGGGTATTGCTGGGTCTAAGCATGACGGGGCTGCAGCCAGGCTGGGTGCGGAGGAGCAGTACGTCCCCGTGGGTGTGAGGAAGACAGCAGTGGTACCAGGCCAGGCCCTGCTCCAGTGACTAGGGGGATGAATGCTCACCAAAGGGAAAACCAGCTCCTAACCCCGCTCCGCCGAGTGACCAGGCAACCTCACTGCGGAGCCGGAGCTGCCCGTTCATGTGGGATGTTCTGCTGCCATCCCGCGGCCGTCCCACAAGGCCACAGCGGTGTCACTGCGCAGTGCCACCGCCCCCGGGCCCTCTGCTAAACCTCTGGGTCCCCGGCTCACGGTGGGAACCACAGTGTGGGGGAAACTGAGGCATGTCAGGTCCCTCATCCTGAAGACTGAGAGGGCAGAGACCGGCCTTAGCACAAACGGCACCTGTGATGCTGCCAGGACCGTGTGGACCCCGAGCACCTGCAAAAGCCTTTCTGATCTGTGCCTAAAAGCCAGCTCAGACCGCATACGGCCCCTCTGCTTAACTAGGCACAGCCTTACACATTGCGGCATAAAAATAAAGTCTCCAGAGACAGGGAAGCCGAGGGCCTCGTGTTGTCCCAGCCCCCGTTTGGTGTTAGAGGACAACATTGCTGGACGCTGCCTGGCGTGGGGACGGACCTGGACTTTTATAGCAGCCCTAGTCAAAAGAAAGGTACATGGATTTAGACAGACCCTGGATTTAGATGTTGTGGTTTGAGCCCATCTCTGTGCAGGGACATAAGGAAACTCATTCTGGAAAGCTTTTCTCCCTCATTTGTGCCCATCAGCTCCAGAAACTCACCCCTTTCTCTGTCGATTTTGCTCAGCAGGTTCACTAGAGGAAGAAAAGGAAGATGCATGAGTGTCTCTCCTCTCGTGGCATCTCTCCTGCTCCCCATCAGGACTGCGAGCCAGACCCGGAGCTCGCTCCCCAGCTCCCACAGCCCCAGGCTCCAGCAAAGCCCATCTCGGAGATGGGTCCTGTCGGGATCGGGTGTGTTTTGCTCCCAGACCCTGGGGCAGAGGCAGCAGGCAGTGAGGCTCTCCTGCCGCAGCCGAGCCCAGGGGAAGCACAGCACGAAGACAACAGTGCCCGGTGCCCCAGGGCAGCAGCACACCCGCCTGGGGCCCGGACACAGCCAGGCACCGCTCGCCACTTCTTTGCTTTACCTTTGAATTTGGCCACTGCGTCCACAACCAGCTGGCTTGTCTCAGAGAGGCTCTCAAGGGTCCTCTGCAGCTCCGGGGAAACCGGCTCCGGGATCGGGGCCTTCACCGCCTCGCAGCTGAGGGGGAAACACCATGGAGAAGAGCTCTGACCCCAGCAGTCAGCCAACACCCGGCGCCAGGAGGGAAACAGGGGAGAAAATCCCCTACAGCAACAGAACTCAAGGGAGCTGTGTTCCAGCTACTGGCACATGAAACCCATCTCTAACAGGGCTGCAACGATCTCTAGTTCCAGACAACATCACATTAAATCCCAAAGACTCAGCAGGGCAAAGCCGCCTCCCTCCTGGCTGCTGCTGCTCAGCCGCCTGCAGTGTTTCCAAACCTCTGCCCAAAAGAGCCACATGGGAGGAGAGTGACGCTGGGCCCGTTTCGTACCTGCTCAGGGTTTTGCCAACATCCTGGAAGAGAGAAAACACCAGGTCAGCTCTGGCCCTGCCAAGAAGGACCATGGACCCTGTGGCAGTGAGTTACAGTCACTCCCCTGCTGCATGAAGCAGGGCGATGGGGACCGGGGTGGGGTCACACTGCTGTCCCGGGGACCCTCTGGTGACTTGCTCCCCCAAATCCTGGCTTTCCCTTAGAATCACAGAATCATGTAGATTGGAAAAGCCCTTGAAGATCCTCCAGCCCAACCATGAACCTCACCCTGACCGTTCCCAACTCCACCAGATCCCTCAGCGCTGGGTCAACCCGACTCTTCAACCCCTCCAGGGATGGGGACTCCCCCCCTGCCCTGGGCAGCCCACTCCAACGCCCAACAACCCCTTCTGCAAAGAAATCCTTCCTAAGAGCCAGTCTGACCCTGCCCTGGCGCAGCTTGAGGCCATTCCCTCTTGGCCTGGCGCTGGTTCCTTGGCTCAAGAGACTCATCCCCCCTCTCTGCACCCTCCTTTCAGGGAGTTGTAGAGGGCCATGAGGTCTCCCCTCAGCCTCCTCTTCTCTAGACTAAACAACCCCAGTTCCCTCAGCCGCTCCCCATCAGACCTGTGCTCCAGACCCTGCACCAGCTCCGTTGCCCTTCTCTGGACACGCTCGAGTCATTCAATGGCCTTTTTGGAGTGAGGGGCCCAAAACTGAACCCACTCATCTGAGGGGCGGCCTCACACTGTGGTGCGCAGCTTGGCAGGCCCAGACTCCCCCCAGCCCCACCACACACCGCGGTGTCCCGGCCTGGCCGCCGGCACGCAGGCTCTGGGCTCCGCCGGGATGCCGGGGGCACCCCCAGCCCTCACCAGGGTCTGGGGGGGGGGTGTCACAGCGCGCGGGTGGGTGACGCAGCCTCACCATAAGAAATTCAACCACAGGCTGGTCACGTTTCTTCTCTATCTCCACAATCAGTGTGTCCAGCAGCGATTTCCTCTCTGAAACGCTGGAGACGTACCGGCGGCGCTCCTCGGCGAGCTCCTGGTGTGCCTGGGCGAGCTGGGCGAGCAGGACACCCTCCTGCTCCTGCAGGAACCGCTGCAGCTGCTCGAAGGCGTCGCGCAGCCTCTGCCGCTCCGAGGTCACCTTCCCCTGCAAGGCACCCGCGCGGGGGCCCCTGAGCCATCCCCTCCTCCGGCTGCCTCCGCACCAGCACGGGTGCTGCAGGGAGGGGGCACGGGGAAAAGGGGAAGAGTTTTTGGAGAGGAAAAGCTGGAAGAGGGGAGAGGGGGAGATGGAGCCAAGATGACAGCAGAGTCTGAATGAGAGCAGGATGGACAGAAGGATATATGGGATGGATGGAGAGGGCGAGAGAAAAGAGTGTCGTTATGGAACAGGAGATAAATATATACAGGGAGAGGGAAAGAGGGGACACGCCCGCAGAGACGGGTGGGTAAGTGCAGGAGCATGGCGTGCGCACGGAGAGACACACCAGCAGGCCATCGCTTTTCTTTTCTCCTTCGGGCTTAAAGTCTTCTTTCTCTTTCTGTAGAAAAACCAGGTTGTCCTGGAGCGTCTCCTGGGGGAAAAAAAAAAAGCGTATTTGGTGATTTTGGGATTACATTTGCAGCAGCGAGGTGATGTCACCAAACGGTCCCTTGTGGGGACAACACTGCTCTGGGGGGGGGGTGAGCTGAGCAATGTGGGGAGGGGAAAAGCTCCGAGCCAGCACCCACCTCCCCTCTTCCAGACGGGCGAGGGAGATCCCCCCGCGCAGCTGGGTTGGCCAGAAACATTTCTGGAATAGCTTCATGTGGAAACCCTGAAGTTTGTGGGTTTTGGGTTTGGTTTGTTGGTTTTTGGTTTTGTTTTTTTTTTTAATTAGGAAAAACAACTTTTAGTGTTGGAAGTGGGATTTGTGGGCAGAGGTTTGCAGTGACAGTGTGTCTCAGACGTGCTCTGTGAATTCACTGGAGTACTTCAAAAAAAAACCCGTGGCAGAGCGAGTTGCTGGTGTGGGGGACCCCAGCCCGTGTCCCGGGGTGGGGGGAGAGACCGTGTCCCCTTGTCACCATGGCCCCATCCCTGGCTGGGGACAGCTGGGGCACTGGGGACCTGGCAGGGCCTCAGAGGGGTGAGCGGCGAGAGGGACCTGCACTGCTGGGGGGAGGCGATAGGGGGTGGGAGCCGTGGGCGAACCGGCAGCCCCAGCAGGGTGGGGGGGACCCCAGCCCACAGCCGGTCAGGGACCCCAAACCACGGCCATGTGGGGACCCTAAGCCATAGCCAGATGGGGACCCTGACCCATACCCAGAGGGGACCCCAGCCAGCAGCTGGATGAGGACCCAAATCCGTGGCTGGACAGGGACCCTGACCTGTGCACCAAGGGGACCCCAGCCCCTGCCCAGAGGGGACCCAGATCCATGCCTACGGGGGACCCCAACCCCTCCCCGGAGGGGACCCCAACCCATGGAGGGGACCCCAGCCCATGTGCAGAGGGGACCCCAACCCCTGCCCGGAGGGGACCTCCACCCATGGAGGGGACCCCAGCCCATGTGCAGAGGGGACCCCAGCCCCTGCCCAGAGGGGATCCCAGCCTGTGCCGGGAAGGGACCCCAGATTTGTACCTGGAGGGGACTCCAGCCCGTGCCCAGAGGGGACCCAGATCCATGGAGGGGACCCCAGCCCCTGCCCAGAGGGGACCCTGACCCACACCCTGAGGGGACCCCAACCCATGGAGGGGACCCCAGCCCCTGCCCAGAGGGAACCCCAACCTTTGTTGCCCCGGGGGGCCGCCAGCCCCTGCCCTGGGAGGAGCCCCCGACCTGTGCCCCGAGGGGCTCTCCCCCAGCCCCCCAGCGGGGCAGGGACCCACCCCTCTCCCCGGGGGCCCCCGTCCCGGCCGGCCCCTACCCGCAGCTCCCGGGCGGCCTCCTCGGCGGGGCGGGCGCGGTGGTGGCGGTGGGGGGATCCCTCCCGGCACTGGGGGCACAGCGGCCCGCGGCAGCTCTCGCAGAAGAGCGCCAGGGCCTCGCCGTGCCGCGGGCAGCGCGGCCGCCGCGCCTCGTCCTCCAGGGCCGCCGCCATGGCACCCAGCGGGCGGTTGGGCCGCAGCGAGCCGGGGGGGACGGTGGCGCGGCACTGCGGGCAGGCGGCGGGGCGCGGCGGGGTCCCCAGCACGGCCGCCAGGCAGCGTCCGCAGAAGTTGTGGCCGCACTCGGTGATGACGGGCTCGGAGAAGAGCTCCAGGCACACGGGGCAAGTGGCCTCGGCCTGCAGGCTCTCGCCCAGGGCCAGCACGGCCCGCGCCATGCTCGCCACCGGCCGCCGCGCTTCCCGGAAAGGGCGCGGGGACGGGACGCTGCGCCCGGCGGGGCGGGCAGGGCCGAGGGCAGGGCCGAGGGCAGGGCTACGGGCAGGGCTGCGGGCAGGGCTACAGACAGGGCTGCAGGCAGGGCTGCGGGCAGGGCTACAGACAGGGCTGCGGGCAGGGCTACAGACAGGGCCGAGGGCAGGGCTACAGACAGGGCTGCGGGCAGGGTTACAGGCAGGGCTACAGACAGGGCTGCGGGCAGGGCTACGGGCAGGGCTACAGACAGGGCTGCGGGCAGGGCTACAGGCAGGGCTGTGGGCAGGGCTACAGACAGGGCTACAGACAGGGCTGCGGGCACGGCTACAGGCAGGGGTACAGACAGGGCTGCGGGCAGGGCCGAGGGCAGGGCTACAGGCAGGGCTGCGGGCAGGGCCCCGCGGGGCTGGGGGGGGGACTGCGGAGGAACGGGTTTGTGTGTGCGCGCGTGTGTGTATGTGTGTGCACGTGTGCGCACGCGTGTTGTGCGCTCGTATGTGTGTGCATGCATGTCCGGGCACGTGTCTGTGTGTGCATGCATGTGCACATGTCGTGTGCTTATATGTGTGTGCATACATGTGCATACGTGTCTGTGTGTGTATGCGTGTCCGTGCACGTGTATATGTGTGCACGCATGTCTTGCGCTTCTATGAGTGTACATACATGTGCATAGGTGTCTGGGCACGTGTATGTGTGTGCGTGTGTGTTCATGCACATATATGTGTGCGCATACATGTGCATGCGTGTCATACGTTCATATGTGTGTATGCATGTGCATACATGTCTGTGCACGTGTCTGTGTGTGCATGCATATCCATGCATATATATGTGTGTGCATGCATGTGCACGCATGTCTTGTGCTTCTATGAGTGTACATGCATGTGCATACGTGTCTGTGCACGTGTCTGTGTGTGCATGTGTGTCCATGCACATATATGTGTGTGCATGCATGTTGTGTGCTTGTATGCATGTTCATGTGTGTGCACGCACATGTGTGTGCATACATGTCCATGCACATATATGTATATGCATGCATGTGCATGTGTGTCTTACACTCGTATGTGTGTGCATACATGTGCATACGTGTCTGTGTGTGCATGCATGTCTGTGCACGTGAATGCATGCGCATGCCTGTCCACATGTGTATGTGTGTGCAGGCACGTGTGTGTAGGTGTGTCCATGCACTGGCACGTGCATACACGTGCGTGTGCGTGCAGGCGTGCTGGCACGCAGGTGTGTGTGTGTTGGCATGTGCATGTGTCTGTAGGTGTGTGTGCGGTCACATGCGCAGGCGTGCACCAGCGTGCTTGCGTGTTGATGCATGCATGCATGGGTGTGTACATGTGTGTCTTTGTACTGGGGTGTGCGAGTGGGTGCGTGCGTGGGTGCATATGTGTATTTGCACATGTGTGTATACACGTACACGCATGTGTATGTGCATGCATGCATCTGTGTTGGCACGTGTACGTATGTCAGTGCATGTATGTGTGCATGCGTGTGCCTATGTGTAGCCACGTGTGTTGGTGTGTGTACCTGCACGTGTGTTGGCACGCGTGTGTCTGTACCGGTGTGCTCCTGTCTTGACATGCACGTATGTGGGTGTGAGTCTGCACGTTTGTGCGGGGACGGGGAAGGGGTCTGCCCCCTGTCAGGGGGAGTCCCCATCCCTGGAGGGGTTGAAGAGTCGGGTTGACCCAGCGCTGAGGGATCTGGTGGAATTGGGAACGGTCAGGGTGAGGTTCATGGTTGGACTGGAGGAGCTTCAAGGGCTTTTCCAACCCAGAGGATTCTGTGAAAAAATTCTGCGTGTGCGTGCATTTGTGTGTGCGTGTGGGCGCCGGTGTGTCCCCGTACACCCATTTGGTTGTTGGTGTGGGGGTGTACGTCTGCGTGTGTGCCGGGAGGTGGCTCCGCGTGTTCACATGTGTGTGCGTGTGCGTGTGGGGCGTGCCTGCAGCCTTGTGTTTACATGCATGTGTGCGCGCACACGTGGGGGTCTGTCTCTCCCCTTGTGCGTGCGTTCATCTGCCTGGATCTCGGCACACACGTGTGAGCGTGACTGCGGGTGCAAACCGCGGCAGAACGAGCCGGGAAGCGCCGGGGGCAGCACCGCTTCAATAAATTTCATCCTTTATAACCTCGAACACGCGGGGGGAGCTTCACCCCGGCTCGGGCCATGGCGGGCAGGTCGGGGATGCGCAGCAGGATCCGTCCCCAGGCCTCGCGCTTCCAGGAGCCGCTTCCCACCCGCCAGGGTTGGGGGTTAACGCCGTTGAAGGGATTTTTGTCAGCGCGGCAGCTGTGACCCGCGGGAGCCGAGCGGGAGCCGGGCCCTGAGCCGCTTCCCTCGGCCCCTTCCTGCGCGCATGAAATCCCCCCAAACAGAGCGGCCGCCGCGGGGCAGGGGGGCCCCAGCTTCCATCCCTGCACCCCACAGCTCTCCCAGCGGCTCCTTTGCTCTCACCCCAGCCCCAAAACACCCGGAGGGCAGGGAAGAGAAGGCAGCCCCCGGGAGCCCCCCCGAACCCCCTGGTGTGTCCCTGCAGGCTGCGGGGGCACGTCCCCTCTGTGCTGCTCAGCCCCTGCGGGTGCTGGGTGCCCAAAATCAGCCCCCCGACGTGTTCAGCCCTCGGTTCTGCTCCTCCACCACCCAGGGCCCAAGCAGTGACCCCGGTGCTTTGGGGGGTACCGCGCACCCCTGCTGGTGGCAGCTGGGCTGTCCCCGGCAATAAAGCAGCGGAACAAGGTGGCTGCTGGGTCGGGCCAAACCTCTGGGGACAGGAGCCCCCAAAGATTTGGTCCTGCTACAGGATGGTGTCGTTAAACCCCCAGTCGAGCGCTGTTTTAGCTGAGGACTCCCCAAATGAACCCGCCTGCAATTAAGCTGAGGGTGCTGATAACTTGCAGACAACGTGGGGGGGCAGCGAGGCTGCTCACGGCACATGCCACCCCCAAATTTGTGCCCTGCAGCCCCGCCACCTCTGCGGTTTTTTGGCGCTGCTGCCACCCTGAGCTCGGTGCCTGCCGGGGCCGGTGGCTGTGTTGTCCCCCCTCTCACGACGTGGGGGCTGCGGCTGCAGACTGTTGACGTTGGAGCTGCTGAAGGTCACCTGGATGTTGTTAAATCCTGGCAGTGTCCAGCGATTGCTGCCGGGGTGTGCGTGTGCGCGGCCGGCGAGCGGCGGCATGAGCAGGGCAGCAGTGGCTGCGCGGGGCCCAGGGACACCCAGCAGAGTGTGGCTGCTGCCAGCGAGGAGGGCGCTGCCCGTTCCCAAGGCTCCTCAGGCAGGTCCTGGGCCTGCAGCGGGGCTCTCTGCTAGTCTGGGCACCGAAGTGCCAAAAAAAAAGCTGAATCCACCCATTTTTAGGAAGCAAAAAGGTGGCTGCCGCGTCTGTGGCACTGCTGGCATGACGCACACAAGCTGCCGAGAACCAGTGTCAGTTCTGCTTTTAATTTCTTTATTCCCTCTAATTGCATTCAGTCCTGATGAGGGGGATGTGGGGCGGCTGCCGAGGGGCAGGGGACGGGTGAGGGGCCGCAGCCAGGCCCCCCTGTCCTGCGCCAGCATCTCCCTCCCGAGCCATCAGCCCCGTCGCAGCACGTTTAAGCCGCATCAGACTGCACGCTGTGACCTGAAACCCCAAACTGCTCCCAGGGAGCCTCAGGCAGCACCTGGCAGCGGGAACGCCGGAACCTCAGCTGGAGCCTGCCCTGGCAGCCCCGAAACGCTCCTCTGCGGCGGTGACCGGCTGGCGGCTCTCAGCAGCTTTCCACGCTTTCTAGCGCAGAAGAGGCTGTACATTACAAATTTAGGAGGGGTTCATACGCGTGGAAAGTCCTGCAGTGAGGACTTTGGTTCTGCAGAGGCATGAACAGGTCCCGACAACTCATCCCATCATCGCTCTGTTTATTGATGCCACTGTCCAACACGAGATCTGACACCGCCTTCCCCACGGCACCCGTCGGCCAGGAGCCCGGCGCGCACCGGGGAGCTGCTGTCACTGCTGCAGCCGCGGCGCAGCCCCTTCGGGCGCATCTCACCCCGGAGATGTGGCGAGGCGAGCCCGGACCGCGGAGAACCGAGCCGTGGAGACGGGAGCTCAAACCAGCAGCGAGGAGACTGACCCATGTCCCACCCACCGCCACTACGGCCGCAGCCGCGGGGCGAGGGACCCCGGGGAGGTGTCCTGCAGGCAGCCCCGAGCTGGCCAGGGCTTTTGTGGGAGCCAGCCTGGGACGCGCTCCTCGGTCTGGGGCAGGAGTCCTGCTGCTCCGGCTGCTGGGAGCGTGCGGTCAACCCCGCCGGCAAAGGGCGAGGGCAGCCTGCTCGCCGTGTTTCGGAGGGAGCAGAAGAGCAATTAAAACACGCCGAGGCCTTGCGCGCAGGTACATCACGACCCCGCGGCAAGACCCCCATTACAAACCGCTCCCGCGTCTCGCGCCGGCCGGCGATGCCTTCGCTGAGCTCTCGTGGCGGCGGCGGGCCGGGGTTGCCACTCGCCGGAAAGGCGCTGCCGCTGCGGAAGGAGTAAGCGCTAGAAATGAGTGTTTGGAGGAGCCTTGCTGATGGGGTCCTACCAGAAAAAGGTTCTTTTACTGCAACTAGTATTTTATTCTATTGTATAACTCATGAGTGCATCACAGCCCCGAGAGCCGGGCAGGCACCTATCAGCGCTTCAAATCTAGACACACGGAGAACTTCCTCGTCATCTGGATCTATTTATTACTCACCTCCCCCCGGCCGGGAGCTCCTGGTCGCCACACGCTGCTGAGTGGCTGTCGCGTCCAGCCCGGAAAGCTGGGACGAGGCAGCACCTCTGCAGAGCTCCTGGACAAAGGTGACTGTGCCAGAATCAGCCTACAGAGCATTTAAAAAAAAAAAAAAAAAAAAAAAAATCTTGGCGATCCTAGGTTTGCTTATCAAATAAAAAGTTCCTCCACATTTATTAAAAAACCAAACAGTAGATTTAAAAAGCAGTTAAGAGTCCTACTCCGGCAAAACACCCTGCACAGGTTTCTTTTGTTGTTGGTTTGTTTGCTTTTTTCTGACGGTGAGGATTCCCCCTAAATCAGCTGCTGCTGTTAATTTTATTTATATATAATCTTTTAATTTTGCCGCGCGTTGCTTGCTTTAATTAATTAATTTATTTCCAATCAGCCTAGCCGTCTCCACCAGACCAGCGGCGCTACCACACAAAGCTTCCTTGATGTCCATGCCCTGAGCCGGGGGTGGGGGGGAGATGGAGGGAGGGTGGGAGAGATGAGCGGAGGAGGAGGAGGAGGAGGAGGAGGAGGAGGAAGAGAAGGAGGGGGGCTGGAGGGAGGGCTGGAGGGAGGGAGGGAGAGGAAGCCGTCGGCAGCCCCTCACTCTCCCATGTGCGTCCTCAGGTGGTACTTGAGGGACTGCTTGTAGCGGAAGCACTTGGTGCACTCGGTGCAGGGGTAGGGCCGCTCGCCGGTGTGCGCCCGCTGGTGCTCCAGGAGGTGATGCTTCTGGGTGAAGTTCTTGCCGCACTCACTGCAGTGGTAGGGCCGCTCGCCCGTGTGGATGCGCTGGTGCTCCAGGAGATGGTGCTTGCGGATAAAACCCTTGCCGCAGACAGCGCAGGCGTGCGGGCGCTCCCGGGTGTGGATGCGGTAATGGTTGGTGAGCTTGGACTTCTCGCTGAAGGTCTTCTCGCACTGGCTGCACTGGTAGGGCCGCTCGCCGGTGTGAGTCCGCTGGTGCCGCAGGAGGTGGGAGGGCCGGGTGAAGTTCTTCCCGCACTGGGGGCAGAGGAAGGCCATCTCGCTCTTGCCGGCGTGGATCCTCTGGTGCATGATGAGGCTGATCTGCAGGCGGAAGCTCCGCCGGCACTCGCCGCAGGTGAAGGGCCGCTCCCCGACATGGGTGATCTGGTGTTTGCTGAGGCTCGACTTGTGGCTGAAGCTGCTCTCGCACTCGGAGCACTTGTAGGGCTTCCCCGGAGGCGGGGGCCGCGCCTGGGGCTTGAGGCCGTGCTCGGGGCGCCGGGGGACCCCCACGCCCCGGCGCGTGTGGCTGCGCTGGTGCAGCAGGAACTGCTGCTTGTTGCGGAAGCTGAGGTCGCAGTCGTGGCACTCGTAGGGCCCTTCCTTGAGGTGGTTGCGCTGGTGGATCATGAAGTTGATCTTGAGCATGAAGCTCTTCCCGCACTCGGGGCAGATGTAGGGTCTCTCCCTTGTCCGGTTCCGCTGCTGGGCGATGGCCGGCTTCATCTCCCCGGAGTCCCTCTCGCAGGCGGGGGGCTTTCCCACGCGGGCGGCCGCCAGGCTCCTGGGCTGCGTTTTGGAGCTGCACTGCGCCTCGCAGCCCAGCCCGGCCTCGTGGCTGGGGAACGCCGGCGGCTCGGTCCTGCCCGAGAACATGGCGCACGGCTCCAGGGTGTCGGGGTCGTCCTCCTCCTCCTCCTCCTCCGTCTTGATCACGATCCCGTCCTCTGAGGGGGAAAACCGGAACAGCGTTAGGGTCATCGGGCAGGACGCGGTGGCCTTTTACGCACCCGGGGGTTGCTACAGAAACATCTGTGTGGGCTCCTGCAAGCTGTCTGCGCCGGCCTGCCTGCTCCGCCCGGCCATCCGGACATCAGCTGCCCGCAGCCCGGAGCCCTGCGCCCCGGGACGGGGCATGTGCCCTCACGGTGGCAAGGCGAGCCCGCGCACCCCATGACACGGACGACAGACAAACTGCCTCCCGGACAGGCTCTTTCGGAAACCTGCCTCTCAAAAGGTTTTGCAATTTCACGATGCTGCAAGACGGGGGGATAAAAGCGCCGTGGATTTGTGAGGACTCGGGCAGCTGAGCGATTTCAGAGCAGCTCCATCTGCTGCCGTTTCGCTGGGCTACAACTGCGCTCCCTGCACCCGTCATGGCACTGCTCGACGGAAACAGTCTGCCGGCCTGCAGCTCCGCTCCCGAGGCGACGCCGTGCTCAGCCTGGGACTGTCCTCGCCATGATGGGGCACAGGGGGGAGCCCCCCCTCCTTCCCCCTGCTCCTTCCCAGACGCAAACCGCCTCGGGTGGGACGGCCGGCCGCACGCCAGGCTCCCCCCTCGTGTCACTGACGCCGGAGGTGACCCGGTGTTTTTGTTTGGTGAGACCGTCCCGACCGAGGACGCAGGCAGCAGGACACGCAGCCAGCGCGCCCTGAGGAAAGGTCCGCGGTGGATCCCTCACACGTCACCCTGTGCTGGACTTTGAGCCAGGCCTATGTACTTTTCTAGGAAGAGCAGCCACGCTTTCCCAAGAAGAGGCAGCCGACGGCAGTGACAGGTATCAAAGCCACAGCCCTCTCCCCTCCGACAGAGGGGTCAGTGGGGAAAACCCACATTCCCAGGTCCTCCTCCCCACCTCCTTGCAGCAAGAAGCTTCCCCTTTGCGGGCCCAGGGGCTACCACTGCTCGAGCGCTGGCCACCGGCACCCACACCCCGGTCAGAGCGTTGCCGCAGCTCCCACTCAGCCCCACCAGCCGGGGCCCTGCGCGATGGTGAGGATCAGCTCCAGCCCCGCCGGTGGCTTGGCTGGTTTCCTTTAGAAAACCGTGTGCAGACCACAGGATCCATGAGACGGAGTTGAGGAGGGCCTCAAGAGCCTGACTCTATCTTCCTTGGTTTGTGTTACACCATCACAAAGCCGTCAGAAGGCAGCGAACCCACCGTTCCCAACAGCCCATCTCCCCGCTCTCCCACCTGCACCCTCAAAGCACATCTGCAGGACCTGGCCCATACCTGCCACCCAACTGGCAGGCTTCTACGCACGAAGCACCCGGTGCCATCTTCTCATCTTTCCACTAAACCTCACCCTTCCCCTTCCCTCCCGGCAGCTCGCACGCCACGGACCTCCAGCCACCCTCCTGCCCATCCTCCAGACCCACCCCAAGCGACCCCCGCGCTGGCCAACATGCAGGACCCCGCAGTTTCCTTCTGCCTGCGCAGCTTACACCCTTCCTCCACACGCCTAACGCCAGGGCAGGAGCCCTCAGCCCACGTCCTGCCCTCTGCAGCGGTGGGATTTAGCACCCAGGGATCTGGTGGAGTTGGGAACGGCCAGTGTGAGGTCAATGGTTGGACTGGAGGAGTTTCAAGGACTTTTCCAACTCAGATGATTCTGGGATTCTGTGATTTTGGCAGCGGGGGCTCCCTGGGGCTCTCACAAAACGCCGCCTGAGACACGTCTTCCCTTGGTCTCCATGTGGAACAAAGGCTTTTCCCTCCCATGGAGGACTGAGCTGCTGCTCGCTCTGCTCTGGAGCGGGTCAGGTGCCCTCAGAGACCGCGCTCCGATGGCCACTGCTGCAGTGCTGGTTCTGCAGGGATTTAACCCTTTTCTTTCATCGAACCCGTTCCCCACCTTTGCCTGACCCACCACAGCCCCTCCTGGGCCTCCCGTCCTCCCCGCTGTGCCCTGCGCCGAGCGTCTCACCTGTGCAGCTCCCGTGGTGAACGATGACTCTCTGGATCTCGTTGAAGTCAGCTACGTATTCGGACGAGTCCCCCAGGCTGGTTCCCGGCAGGTCCCTCGGAGGGGAGACGGAGCCGTAGGGGCTCTCACAGGCTGCCTCCTCGTCCGGACTCTGGAAGCTCCCCTCCGACTGCCCCGACATCCCGTGCAGCTCGGGGTTTTCGGGGCTGTCTTCAGGAAGGAGCTCCTCCGTTTTGATCACAACCCTTATACCAGCTGCAGCAAAGAGAGATTCCCGCTTGCCATCACTCCTGGGAGCCAGGACAAAGAAACCCCCGCGGGATGGCTCTGGCTGCTGATCCCGCAGAAGTAAACCCTTTTTCCTAATTTGCTCGGCCGCTTTTGCTCTTCTTTCATCCCCCATCCTTCAACCGTCCCCGCCACGCTCCTGCCTCTCACCAGGGATCCTCCGCAGGCACAGGGGACTCGCCCTGCCCAGCCCGGGGACTCAGCACCCCTCTGCCACCCCATATCCCCCCCGGCCACAGCTCCCCGTGGGCAGATGATGATTTTTCTCTTCCCGTTGGCCTCAACTTAACTTCAAGATTCTCGTCACCAAGAGCACGGGCAGGGGCACAGAGTGACCACCACCTCTGGGGCCACAGACCAGCAGCGGAGCTGACACCCTCTCTTCTAGGACACCTCCTTATCAGTCCCCCTTATCTCAGAGCAGGACTCGGGGTCCCTGGTGCCCCACTCCCAGCCCAGCCCTGCCCTTGGAGAAACCCTCAGCACCCCAGCTCCCTGCACACAGGATGGGAGCCGGCTTCCCTGCCCCGGGGGGATGCTCCAAGGATAAACCCAGGCACCATCCACACAACCAGAGAGGGTGGAGAGGAGTTTTTTGGGTGGAGGGGTTTTCCCAATGGGACCCGATTCTCCTTTCTTGCCAGGCTCCCCGAGAACTCGGTTGGTTTGCAGACGCTTCCCCTGCCGATGGCTCCTAGCACCCAACTCTCCGGGCTCCGCTTGCTCTGGTTTGTATCTTGAGCTGTACCTGGACATCGAACCTCTAATACTCCAAACCTTTCCCGCTCGTACGCACGGCTCCTCCTGACAACCTCCTCAGGCACACGGCTCTCATCAACACTTGCTGTAGCGTCGGGGTGAGCAGCTCCTCAGAACACAACCCACGGCTCCCCTTGCGCTAAGCTGCCGTCTCACCTGCGGTGGCATCGGTCATGATCTCGCTCTCCTCTAAGTCCTGCTCGTTCCTAACCCGCGATTCCTCTCCTTGCTCGATCTGAGACAAAACACCGGGTTTGGAAATTGCATAGTCTGTTGAGAGACAGAGGGATGGAGAAAGGGATTACTGCACAGGGAATCCTAATATTGGCTTCCACCTCTCCCCAGCACCCAGGGGGACACGTGAAGATGCTCTGGAACGCCCACAAAGGGTCTGCAGGCAGAAAAGCCCAGTGCTGCAGGCAGGCCAGGCTCCCTGGATGGGCAGAAAGGATTCACGGAAGCAGGAGCTGAGGTGCCACACACAAAGGAACTACCTTCGAGAAGAAACTCAACCCGTGTGTTTTTCTGGTGAAAGTTTTAGAACTTCTCAGGCAAATTTCTGGCTCTCCTGAAGCCAAAACCACCCCACCCCTGGTCCCAGCAGAGCTGGGATTTCTCCTTCAGCTTTAGCAGGAAATGCCCCAAAGGAGCATAGCTAAGACCACATTAGACAATTTTTCCCTCTGCAAAAGTTTCCTCTAAAGGGGTGCGTGGGCTGGTACCCGCTGCAGGCCCAGGAGATGAAGGGAAACCCTTCCAACGGCCACGGGGACGGTGCTGGTTTTTCACTGAGTCACTCTGGAAGGAGCCTCGGGAGGTCTCCTGCCCCCCCTGCCCGCGGGCAGCCCCCACCCCAGCCAGGAACAAACCCCGGCATTGCCGGAGGGATGCCCTTGCCCAGACTAGAAACATCCTCCTGGGTTTATAAGTCACCTTTTAAAATTTGGGTCTCAAGGGGATCTCCAAGGAGGAGTCGGAAGGAGCCCAAGCCTGCGGGCAGCCAGGAGCCCCGGAGAACCTGCCTTCGCCAGGGCGAGGACACCCCGTATTTACCCAGGGAGATCAGCGACTCGTAGTTCCCCTTCATCACATTCTTGTACAGCTCCTTCTGCCACTCCTCCAGCTTCTCCCATTCCTTGTCGTTGAAATACACGGACACGTCGTCAAACGTCACTGGCACCTGCAATCACAAGCAGCGCGGGTTGACGCGGCCGCCTCGCTCCCCGGGAGCCCAGCGCCTTATCTCCGGCCGCCAGCGCGAGCAGCTCGCTCCCGCTCGCACGCAGCCAGGCTTCAGCTACTTCACGGCCATCAACAAGTTGGTTTTAATATTTAAAACAACTCCCAAATGCGTATTTCTATGAGATTAAAGGTCTCGGCCAAACAGCCGCTTCCCTTGATGAAGCCAGACCGTGATTTCCCCAAATGCCACCGACCCCCTCCTCTCGGTCCCCGCAGGGGCAGGGACGACTCCGCGGAGGTGATTGGGCTTGCGCCTGCCTGGAGGGAGCGTAAAGGAGATAAAAATCGTGCGCTAGGGCTGGACTTCATCTCTATTGATGAGCTGACGTAAAACCCCAGATTCAATTACCCCAGAACTCAAGGGAAAACTCTACCCGGGCCTGAAGGGCTCCCAGTTATCGTTAGTTGTTGTGTGCAAAGCGGCCGGGAGCAGACCGCGGCTTCCTCAGGTAAATCCAGGATGCGCGAGCTGCGCCGCGTTCAGTGGAGCTCGTCAGAGGGAAGCGCAGCGCCCGGCTTCTGCTCCCCGCCCGCACTAACGGGCTGTCAGGGTCTGACCCCCCCTTTTCCAGACCCCTCCGCTCTCTCCAGTGACATTCACGGTCCCACACGGTCCCATCTGCGAACTTTCTTTCAGCGAGAGGGTCGTGAAGCGCAGTAGGAACTGAATATTGATGGCGGGCTCCTTCTGGCGCTCGGCTGAGCCCAACGGCGAGCGCGGGGAGCTCGTCCGCCTGCCCCCAAATCCCTGATCCCCTTCCCCACGGCGGCAGCTCCCGCTTGCTCCTTCCCTGGTCCAGAAGACCCTCACCACAGCACCAACGTGGTAAAAGAAATGGTGGTTAAAATAAAGAACCACCAAATCTTCAGGATTTCTCTCAAAAGGTGGTTTTAAAAAGAAAAAAAAAAAAAAAAAAAAAAAAAAAGAGTAAATTGCTCCCGGGCTGCGCAGCGCGGTGAAGCAGAACTGAAACCTCTGGCCTGAGAATGGGGGGACGTTGCCCTCGGGTCCATCTCCCGGAGACGCCGGGAAGCCGCGAGGGACAGCTCCGCCACCGCCGGGGCGCTACGGCCAGCAACTCCCCTGCACCAGGGCTGTCCCTGCTCACCCCGCTACGAGCGTTTTTGGGCGCAGACCTGGGCTCCAGCACCCCGGGACACCGTTACCTTGGGGACTTCCCCCTTCCTGCCCGGGGGCAGCCGCAGGATCCAGAAGTTCCTGTTCTTCAGCAGGTTCTCCATGTTCTCCAGGCGCCGCTGGAGCAGCCCGTACTCCTGGATGAGGGTGCCCAGCGCCGCGCACTTGCTCTCCAGCTGGTTCCCCAGCTCCGCCGCCGTCTTCTCGCAGTCGATCAGCTTCTTCTCCGCCATCCCCGTGCGACCCTCCAGGTCGAGCAGGCGGGTGGAATGCGAGTCCACCTTCCTCTCCACCGCCTGCACGGCCGCCACCACCGTCAGCGACAGCTCGGCCGTCTGCGTCTCCCGCTCCGAGGTGCGCTCGGGGCCGGCCGGCGGCCGGCGAGGCGAGGGGCAGCGCGGTGGCAGCACCGGCTCCGGTGCCTGCGGGCAGAGGGGTGCGGGGGTCACGGCGAGGAAGGCGGCGGGGGGCACCCGCAGGGTGGTATGGGGGGGGCGGCCGCCGCAGGGCCCGGCGCTCCCCAGGGCAGCCGGGACGTCGCCATGTCCCCGCAGGGCGCTGACCCCGCTAAGCCGCTTACGGCGGCGGCCCCGTGCGGGTCCCACGGGACGGGCGGGGGGAAGAGGCGGGGGGAGCGCCCCGACACCGCGGGGACGGGAGGTGACACCGGACAGCCGAGCCCCGTTGCCATGGGCACGGCGAGGGGACACCCCGAGGGGCTGTCAGGGAGCCCCGTCGCCATGGGGACCGGGCGGTGGCACCGGGAGGGGGGCGGCGGGTCTGTCACGGGGGCGGCGGGGGGGGGGGGGGGGCGGGCGCCGCTTCCCGACCCGCAGGGCCCGGCCGCCGGGGCAGCGGGGGAGGCGGCGGGACGGGGCAGGCCCGGCCCCCGACGGCAGCTCGGGCGCCGCCGGCCGCGGAGGCCCGGCCCGGCCCGGCCCGGCCGCGCCGCCCCCCCGGGGCTGCCCGCGCCGCCGGCGGCCCTGCCCGTCCCTGCCCGTCCCCCCGGGGGGGCGGCCGCGGCCCCGCGCGCTGACAGCCCCCGCCGGCCTCCCGCCCCGCCGCCCGCCCCGCCGCCTCCCGCCGCGGCCCCGACGGCGCGGCCCGCCCCGACGTGCGGCCCGCGGGCGCCGGGCGAGCGGCGGCGGAGCCGGGCCCCGAGCCGCGGCGGGCGGGCGGGGCGCGGCGCGGCGGGCGCCCTTACCTGAGCGGGAGCCCCCTCGGCCATGGCCCTTTGTTCCCTGCCCGGGGCCCCGGGGGCCGCGGCCGGGAGGATCCAGCGCCCGCTCGCTCCTTCACCTCCGCCCGCCGCCGGGCATCGGGCTGGGCCCGGGGCGGCGCGGCGCGGCGGGGCGGCGGCGGCGGGGCGGGGGCGCGGCGGCGGCGGGGCGGGGCGCGGCCCGGCCCGACCCGGCCGGGGCACGGCGGGAGGGGAGGGGGGGGAAGGGGAGGCGGCGTGAGACCGAGCGCGGCTCCGGGTCCCGGCTCCGCCGCTCCGCGCTCGGGCGCTCCGGCCCCGCCGCTGCCCCGCCGAGCCGGCAGGGGGCGGGCGGGCCGCCGCCGCCGCGCGGGCCGCGCCGGGGGCCGCGCCGGGCGGGGCGGAGCGGGGCGCCCGCCGCCACCGCAGCGCCCCCTGCCGCACCGACGGCATCACCGCCGCCGCCGCGCACCGTCGGGGCCCCCCCCGCACCACCCCCCCCCCCCCCCCGCCGGCACCGCCCGGCCCGGCCCGGCCCCGCCGCCGCCCCCGCGATGGGGGGAACGGCCCGGGGCGGGGGGGGCGGAGCGGGGGGGGCGCGCCGGGATCGGGCCCCCGGGCCCCCCGCGCCGGGCGGGGCTGCGAGAGGAGCGGGGGGACCGGGAGACACTGGGGGGGACGGGGGAAGGGTTGAGCGGGTGGGGGGGACTGGAGAAGGACTGGGGAGAACTGGAGGGGCTGGGTGAAGTGAGGAAGGACTGGGGGGGAACTGGAGGGGGACTGGGGGGACTGGAGGGGCTGGGTGAAGTGAGGAAGGACTGGGGGGGCAACTGGGGGGAACTGGAGGGGGACTGGGTGAAGTGAGGAAGGACTGGGGGGGGCAACTGGGGGGAACTGGAGGGGCTGGGTGAAGGACTGGGGGGCAACTGGGGAGAGATTGGGGGGAACTGGAGGGGGACTGTGGTGACTGGAGGGGCTGGGGGAACTGGGGAGGACTGGAGGCTATTGGAAAGCTGCTGGCAGCCACTGGGAAGGAGCCAGGAGGAACTGGGCAGTGGCTGGAGTTAACTGGGAAAGGCCTGGGAGTAACTGGGGAGGCCCGTGGTGTAACTGGGCTGCCAGGGAGGACTGGGCAGAGACTGGGAGAACTGGAGAGGGACTGATGGTGACTGGAGGGGCTGGGAGAACTGGGGAAGGACTGGGGGCAACTGGGGAGGTGCTGGCAGCAACTGGAAAGGAGCTGGGAGGAACTGGGCAAGTGCCAGGGGTAACTGGGCTGACAGGGAGGACATGGGAGAGACCCGGGAACTGGGGAGGGGCTGCAGGTAACTGGAGAGGGACTGGGGGGAACTGCAGGGATTGGGGGAACTGGGAAAGCACTGGGGACAACTGGGAAGGAGCTGAGATGAGCTGGGAAGGGACTGGGGTTAACTGGGAAGGGCCTGTGAGTAACTGGGGCAGCCCCAGGGGTAACTGGACTGTCAGGGAGGACTGGGGGTAACTGGGAATAGGCTGGGGGAAACTGGGGCTGTTCCTGGGCTAACTGGGCAATGGGGAGGACTGAGGGGTGACTGGGGAAAGACTGGGAGTGACTGGTGGGGGAACTGGGAAGGACTGAGGAGGGGCTGAGGAAACTGGGGAGGGGGGGGTGAGAGGGAACTGGGGGGGAACTGGGGGGGGTGAGGGGTAACTGGAGTGGCTGAGGGTAACGTGGGGCCCCAGGGGGGGACTCAGGGGACTGGGCTGACTGGGGGGAGGGGGAACTGGGAGCGACTGGAGGGAACTGGGCAGGAACTGGGAGGGAGATCGGTGTGACACGGGGGGGGGCGGGGGAGCCGAGGGGCCCTGGCAGGGAACGGGGGAAGGGCCGGGGTCACTGGGGAGGCCCTGGTAGCCCCCGGGGGCGGGGGGCGGCTCCCCCGGCCCGCTCCGGCCCGCACCGTCGGGCGCCGCCATGGCCGGGGGCGGGGCTGGCGCGGGCGCCCCCTGGCGGCCCCCCGAGACCCCCCGCCCCCCCCCCCGCGGCCTCGCGCCCCGCGGGCCTCTGAAATGGCGGCCGGACGGCGGCGTCGCCATGGAAACCGACCCCCCCCTCCCCGGTCGGGACGAGCACCCCCCTCCCCTCCCCATCCCGCCGCCCGGGGGGGGGGTCGGGCCTCCGCTGAGGCGGCGCTGCCCCGCCGGCCCCTCCCGTCCCCCCCCATCTTGTGTCCCCCCCCCAGTCCCCCCCATCCCATCCCAGGGTGACAATGGCGGGAAGTCGGTGACACTGAGCACGGGGAAGGGCAGGAAACCCTTTGGTTTGGCGGAAAAAGGGAGGGGAGGAGCGGGACGGGACGAGGCCGCAGCCGGTCACCGCTGTCCCCCGCGTTAGGGACCCCCTGTCCGGGTCCCCCCACGCTGTCCCAGTGACCAGCAGTCCCTGCCTGGGGGGGACACTGGGAGCAGCTCTGGGATGGGGGGGGTGTGTGTGTGTGTTTTGTCACTGCCTGGGGATTGCATGTCCCAGTGCAACTGGGGAGACTGGGACCCAGGGGCAGAGGGAGGGGCCGAACCCAGCTGCTGCCGGGACTCCCCCCAGCACCTCTGAGAGATATTTATCCCTCTGCTCCCTCCCTCCCCCTCCCAGCACCCCCATCCCCACACCCCTCCCCTCCTGGGTGCTGGGGGGGGGGGGGGCAGGATTGGGCTGGGGTCCCTCGGGCTCTGCGGGCACCCCACCTGGTTTGGGCTAAGGGGCCCCGGCACCCTCTAGTCTCAGCTTGGCAGGACCCTCCTGGGACCCCCCGGGGGCACCCGCTGTCCTCCCCCCCTGCATCGCCTCCCCCGGCGCAGCGAGACAGAACGGGGCGCTGCCCTGCGGGAACAGTTTATTGGCAGCCCCGGTACAAAGAGCTTGGGGGACGCGCGAGCGAGGAAACGGCGACGCAAACCCAGGGCCCCTCCAGCTGCCCCCCGGGGTGCCGAGGTCCCTCCGGCTCCCCCGGGAGGCCCCGGGGGCCAGGCCGCGGTGTCTGGCGAGAGCTGAACCCTCGGTGCTGGAGGGCCAGGCGGTGCCGTCCTGGACCCGAGGCGTGGGGCAGCGCTGAAGCCATGCACGCCGGCGCTTCTCCCGGCGCGGGATTGTCCCGGCTCTGCCCCGCAGCAGCGCCCGGCCGTGCCCAGCGACTCCTGAGGCTGAGTCGCGCGTGGCGCAGGCCAGCTCCGCGGCTTGCTCGCATAAACCCAAAGTCTGCTTCCAGCCGCAGCGGCAGCAGAGAAAAAGCTTTAAAAACACGAAGCCCGAACGCCGGACACCGACCGCAGCAGCCCCAGAGCTGCGCCGAGCAGCCTCGCTTGCCAGACCCGGCTCTCCGGATGCTCAGCTTGGCTTGTGCAGTTCACCAGTTTTGTGCAAGTTACCTGGAAAAAGCTAATAAATAACAGCCGGGTGCTGGGCAAGGGTGCTGCAGGCGTCACTGCCGGAGAGGGGCGAGCAAGGACGAAACACAGAGGCTGGCAAGGGGACCGGGGCTGCGATCACTCACCCGACACGGGCTTCAGAATGGAAACACTGTATTGACAGACTTTACAAAAGTTATTACAAAACACAATCACGAACCAGCAGCCGACGATACACAGCGGAAGAGACACCACTTACAGCCACCTCAGGAACAACACCAATTAGCTCCGAGAAGTCAACCAATATTTACACAGACGTCTGAAAATCTCCAGTCAGTTATACATTTAAGTGTTTTAGATCAACTGTGAAATATAGTGCCACACATTTCCTTGTAGTATTATAATAATAATTAATAATAATAATTAATAATTAATAATAATAATAATAATATACTACTTCTAGATTAACTAAAAACCAAACAGCTCTTTACAGGGGTTAGGAGAAGTTGCTTTCACTCATCTGACTTACCTGAGTGTGAGACCAAACCCAGTTAAAAAATAATAATAAAATCGCCTTCATTGACAGGAGTTTGTGTGACGGACCAGTGGCTCGTTCCCTTGGGCCAGAGGGAAACTACAGCCTGCCTGGCGCCAGTGACATCCTTCGAAAGAACAGAGACGTGTCTTCCTCGGGTGAGTCACCCGACCGCGCCTCCACGTGCTGCCCTTCCCGACTCCTCCTGCTCCAATATCCTCAGCCCTTCTCCTGCCCATCCTTTCCTCCTGCACCTACTTTTTCTCACCTTTGCTCTTTGCTGCTCTCTCCTCTCTGTTTTTTTTTTGCCTTCGACAAATCCCACATCGTGCCCCTAACCACGTCTCTGCCTCGCCTCTCTTCCCTTCATCCCAGCCCTGGCCTCGCAGCGCGGGGCTGCCGTTCGAGGTGCGGCGACGCAACGGGAGCGGGCGGGAATGGCACCTTCCCTCCCTCCCTGCGCTTCCAGCCTTGCGGTGAAACGAGTGGAAAAAAGAAAGCGAAAGCTTGTCACTCCTGAATATGCACAAAGATAGGTGGGGAAACACCTGCTAAATACGGACCCCAGAGAATCGCTCGGGATTGTTCTCTACAGGCAAAATCCAAACCTGTGTAGGGGACGACTAGTACAAGGCCTACGCCGCTGTGGAAGTCCCATGTCACCCCGCGGGGTCGAAGAGGTGCCTAGGCCGTCCGATCAGAGTTTTTAAGAGGAATTCCTTGGATGCTTCAAGAAAGCGGGCTTCGTAGCATGACCACATGGATTAGCTGCGATACAAGTTCACCTCCCATCACGCTGCACGTCCACCTGCTAGACCGTTAGCGTAACCGCGAGCCCTTCTGCCCCGGCCTCCCCCCACGCAGCGCTACTGCTTAGTTTCTTTTTTCACGCAGAAATGGCTGGTTTGAGTCGCCGACTCCAGGTTGTGCTGCGAATCCTCCATGGGCCTGGGGTTGCGGGAGTGGATTTTCTGGTGACAATTCAGAGATTCTTTGTAGCGGAAGTGCTTCCCGCAGACGGGACACTGGTAGGGGGTCTCCCCGGTGTGGACCCGCCAGTGCTTGAGCAGGTGGTCCCGCCGGATGAAGCTCTTCCCGCACTCGGTGCACTGGTAGGGCCTCTCCCCGGTGTGGATGCGCTGATGGCGGATGGCTTTGGAGAGGTCTCGGAAGTCCTTCCCGCAGTAGGTGCACGTCAGCGGCCCGTCGCCCTTCCCCGTATGGAGCTTCTGGTGCAAGATAAGGCTCACTTCCAGGCTGAAGCTCTCCTTGCACTGGGAGCACGTGTACGGTCTCTCCACCATGTTGTTCACCTGGTGCCTGACGAAGCCGTACTTGAAACCGGAGCTCTTCTCCCCGTCGGGCCGCTTGGACGGTTTGGAGCGGGAAGGCCCTTGGGCTTTCGGAGGCGTCGTTTTGGATTTCTGCCGGAAGCTCTCTCCGTGCTCCAGGGAAGTGCAGGCTTCTTCGCTGGCGTGCGCTTTCTGATGGGCAGCAAAGAGCTGCTTGTCCAGGAAGCTCTCCCCGCACTCGCAGCAGATGTACGGCCCCTCCACCGTGGCCGCGTCCTCGGGAGCGTCTTTCTTGGCCAAGTCTCTCCCGCGGCGAGCGGAGCGCCTCAGCCCGTTGCCCGTTGCGGATCTCTGCTGCGGGGCCGACCCACTGCGGCTCTTGCTGCTTGGCTTCATCTCTTCCTCCGGGCTTGAGAAAACCTCTTCCCACTTCCCTGTCAACGAGCTAGGAAGCTCAAGGCTTTCGGAACCTTCCTCATCACACTGCTGTTCATCTGGCAGAGCAGAGACATTCATGTCATTTCTCTGAGACAAGAACTGCCTCGCTAGTTAGACCGCAGTTGGGGCAGAGGTGGGCTCTGCTCTGCACGCTCAGGACAGTGCTCGGCACTAGGGGCTTGCAAGTCCCATCTGGGAGCTACCTAAGCAGGACTGGAATACAAACGAAGCCAAAGCATTTTGACTTGGAATCACAGAATCATTGAGGTTGGCAAAGACCCTTAAGATCGAGTCCCACCATTAACCCAACACTGCCAAGTCCACCACTAAACCCTGTCCCTCAGCGCCACACCTACATGTCCTTTAAACCCCTCCAGGGATGGGGACACCCCCCCTGCCCTGGGCAGCCTGTTCCAGTGCTGGACAACCCTTTCAATGAAAAAAATTTTCCTAATATCCACTCTAACCCTGCCCTGGCGCAGCTTGAGGCCGTTTCCTCTTGGCCTGGCGCTGGTTCCTTGGCTCAAGAGACTCATCCCCCCTCTCTGCACCCTCCTTTCAGGGAGTTGGAGAGGGCCATGAGGTCTCCCCTCAGCCTCCTCTTCTCCAGACTCAACCCCCCCAGTTCCCTCAGCCGCTCCCCATCAGACCTGTGCTCCAGACCCTGCACCAGCTCCGTTGCCCTTCTCTGGACACGCTCGAGTCATTCAATGGCCTTTTTGGAGTGAGGGGCCCAAAACTGAACCCACTCATCGAGGGGCGGCCTCACCAGTGCTGAGCACAGGGGTGAGATCCCTTCCCTGTCCCTGCTGGCCACACTAGTGCTGATACAAGCCAGGATGCCATTGGCCTCCTTGGCCACATGGGCACGCTGCCAGCTCATATTCAGCCAACTGTGGACCAACCTCTCCAGGTCCTTTTCCGCTGGGCAGCTTTCCAGACACTCTGCCCTAAGGTCTGTGGCGTTGTGACCCAAGAGCAGGACCTGGCACTGAGCCTTGTTGAACCTCAGACCCCTGGCGTCAGCCCATCGCTCCAGCCTGTCCAGGTCTCTCTGCAGAGCCTCCCTACCCTCGAGCAGATCAACACTCCCACCCAACTTGGTGTCGTCTGCGAACTTACTGAGGGTGCACTCGATCCCCTCGTCCAGATCACTGGTAAAGGCTTCTTGGGAAAGCTCAGACAGTACAATGATGAGATCTCTATATATAGCTAGACAAAGGGAAAAAGTGGGTTCCTCAGCAGGAGGTGAAGCAGAACAGGTTTTTGAGAATGTGTGGTTTAGGAGAAAGGCGAAAAAAATTAAAGGAAGTGGCATAAAATCTCTTTTCCTTCTGGGCTTGCACAGTGCCTGGGGCTGAAGGATCTCCCATGGTATAAACAGTAACTCAAAGCAACCACCAAGGACCCTGGCAAAGGGAGGCTAAAAAGAGCCCAGAGGATCTGGGCAAAAGGGCTGAAAACCCCACAGCTTTCTGCAGAGCGTGAGAAGGTAAAGCTGTGCCACGCATTTGTGTGCCCAGAGAAGATGGCTCGGCACTCTCTATCACAGGCCTCTTCAGCTTGCCGGAAGCCTAAATGTGCGGCTCAAAAACGGGCCGCTTTGTTTGCATCAGGCTGAAATTCTGGAAAAGCATCAGCCAGAACAGTTGAGCTGCTTCCGAGAACAAGGCCGGGAAGCCAAAGGCACAACCTGGCACAGGAGGCTTCCCAAAGCAGCTCACGTGTCCCCATGCTTCGGAGCAGGGACCCGGAGCGACGGGGCGGTGACAAGGACACGCCTTTTACTGCACCACAAGAAGCCTCACATTTGCCTGATGGAGAAAGCTGCAAAAAAATATCACTTTATAGATTTGTGGAAAAGACTTTGAAGAACTCTGTTGCTAACGCCATCGAAGCTCGCCTGCGCTACGCGTGCTCCTGCCCATCTCCACTTCGAGGCTGACCAAACGCGCTGCCTCGCCAAGCGATGCGGCACCGTATGGGCGATCCGCACCCCCCAGCCAGCCCACAGCTGCTTTTACAGCTCGCGTGCCGCAGCTCGGTCTGCCTCAGCTACCGTCCGGCTCCCACGCTGGCCCTTGAGGCAAGCCTGGCAGAGACCACGGCGAAGGCAGGATCTCCCTGCTCCCGGCGACCCCCAGCAAGTGCCGAGAGCCCGAGCCCACCGTTATCTCCCCCTCGGCGAAGCTCTGCGCTTTAACTCACATGTACTGGGGACCTCCATGCCCTCCTCTTCGTCAGAGCCCTCGTGGCTTTCAGCCAGAGTCTCTTCGTATTTACTCCACGAGCTGTCGTCAGGACCAAGAAAGGAAAACTCTGCGCACAAGAGAAAGAACGACAGGAGCTTACGCTCACGCCTCCCAGCTGCTCAGCAGAGGATTTCAGGAGAGACGGCTGCATCGGGCAAGGGCCGACGCGGAAAGCAACGTCACCGCTGTAGCTACGGACAGAGGCGGCAAAACTCAACGGCAGAGGCAAGTGAAAGAGCGTGGGCAGGCGGCGGTAGCCACGTGCTGCTTCCCACCTCCCCACCGAGTCCCGGCAGCGTTGTGGCTCACCGGTGCTGGGGTCTGTAGGGGTTTCTCCTCCCTCAGAGTCCTCCTGGTCCTCCGCATTGGGATCCTCTCCCTGCTCAATCCGTGACAGGAGGTCGGGCTTCGAAATGGCAGCATCTGCACGTAAAAAAGAGGATGGGAACGTTTCCTTTGCCCTCGTGGGAGAGAGACTCTCAAACCTTTGCCCACCAACCTTCCTTCGCTGCTGGGGATGACGGGTGATGGAAAGAGAGGCTTAAGAAGATGCTCTCACACATCTGCACCGCTCACCTTGTCTGGGCCCTGGGGACATGAGCGGACTGCAGGAGCACACTCTGCTCAGGTGAGGAGCACCTCCCAGCCTGCAGCGTGAGGAGGAGAATAAGAAAATGCATCTGTGCTTACCTCCAGGCTTCCTTTCTTCTCCTCTCTGCTAAGGTCCGCGGATCCATTACAATGGGGACTTCAGCTCGGGGACAGCACCAGAGCTGTCAGCCAGCGGCAGCAGGGGAAGTGCCCTCCCCATGCGGTTCCCTCCAGCCAGGACCGCTCCGTCCTACTCGTCCGAGTCACGGGCTGCTTGCGGATTTTGGTGGGGGAAAGGGGACAATCACAATCTCTCCTAGGGCGGAGAGGGGAAAACTTCATTTCCAAACAAGTGTGAGTCTCTGGGTATTCATTTCCACCACTGCTCCGGTGGATTCGTTTGCCTGATACGAGGGCTGAACCCCTAAACCTCATTACTCAAAGGAAACCTTCAGATGAAGCACAGATACATTTTTCTAAGCTCCAGGCTCAGATCCACAGATCCCCTTCAGCGGGACTAGCAGGTCCCTGCGCCTCTAGAGGACACAGGATTGGTTTCTAAACAGAATGGGGGGCAGTATTTATCCTTCAGCTTTTTCCCCTCACACACTGCGACTGCAGAAGACCTCTGTTGCAAAAAAATAAAGAAAGAAAGATAAAAAAAGGCCAGAAGGCTCGGATCACCCAGAATTTGATGGCAGGTGAGCCTGCACACCAGCGGCCTCAGCAGAGGGAGGAGACGCCGGTCTACCAGGGACCGCGTCTGTGCTCCCGCCCCCAGCGCACGGGCGTCCAGCCGAGGCGAGGTCGTTCCTCAAAACACACGCAGGTGCTGGTGAAGGCGACGCGTCCCCCAGAGCTGGGACCGGAAGGAACGAGCAGAGCACGTTCATTCAGCCGTGAAGGCGCTGCCCTGAGGCGCTGGAGGGGAAAGCGGAAGGCAGAGTTTGCCTTTACCCTGGCGCTACAGGAGCAGATACTGCAACGGCTTGTGCATGAAACGTTCCCTGGGTCAGAGAGAGGACCAAGCTGCCCAACCTCACTCTCCTCCCTCACGCAAGGCTCTGCAGCAGAAGGACTGATCGCCCACAGAAAGGGCTGGAAGGAACCTCAGGGGCAGGGCACTGCTGCCCTAAGCGGCGAGTGGGCTGACGCACCCAGCGCAGTGGATCTGTGGACCTTTGCGTGACAAAGAAACTCCCCTCTTCCCCGTCTTTCCTCGGCTCGAGGGTCCTCTCGCTTCCCCTCTTCCTCACGACCCGGGTGCTCGCTCAGCTCCTACCGCCCACAGAGACCGGCAGGGAGCCACGGTCCCTGCGGCAATGCCGGTGACGTCCGTCCACCGCTAAACCAAACCGGTGAGGACTCAACTAATTGCCGGGGCTGCTGGTGAAAGCCGGCGTAACGCGCTGCCAGACCAGCACGCCGTCCACCCTCCCCGATCCCATCAGGCACAGCGGTGCTTCCATCCGCCAGGCCCCGGGAAAACCTGGCCCATCGAAAAGGCTCAGGGCAAACCCCAGCTCATCTTTACCCATCGAGATGACGGCCTCGTAGTTGCCTTTCATGATGTGCCTGTAAAGCTCCTTCTGCCACTCGTTCAAGCTCTTCCACTCCTCCTCAGAGAAGTTAAACGAAGCATCGTTGAACGCCACAGGGACCTGCAATTAGAAGCATCGTACACTCAAGACGTTCTGCCTCTTGTTGAAGAAAACACCCGGGGATGTTTTCCCATTCAAACTCCGCGAGCGTCGGCGCAGGACGGTCCCCATCTGCTCATCCCCACATGCCTCGCTCGGCCCCCGTGCCTGGCTCAGGCAGCTTCACCCCTGCCCGCAGGGACACGATGGGGTTCTCCCTCGTCCCTTGCTCAGCCTCCTCACGCTGCGGGCGATGCCATGTGCACTGTGTCCAACACAGACTCTCTTCCCACTTCATTTTTGATGTGATTCTGCCTGCGGTTGCCTCTGAAGAGGCACTGGGGGTGTTACCAAATCTGCTAGGCACGCAGGGCTGAGCCACAGAATTCTGCACGACTCAAACGTGGCTCCAGCCACGCTAAGGAGTTTGTGACCGCACACAGAGCGGCCGAGGCGCTTTGGTGAGGATCACACCTATAGAATGAGCAATTAACACAAAGGGACCTGCGCTGGTGCTTCTTGCCGAGCACTAAAAGAAAGACACCGCTGCAGAGAAGCTGCGTCCTGCTCGGCACCGCAGCTGCCCCGAAACGGGGCTGCGAGCGCAGAGTACACGCGGAACAACCCAGTTTCGAAGAGAGAGCAGAGGACCGTTACCTTGGGGACTTCCCCCTTCGCCCCGGGGGGCAGCCGCAGGATCCAGAAGTTCCTGTTCTTCAGCAGGTTCTCCATGTTCTCCAGCCTCTTCTGCAGCTGCCCGTACTCCTGGATGAGGGTGCCCAGCGCGGTCCACTTGCTCTCCAGCTGGTTCCCGAACTCCACCGCTGTCTTCTCGCAACCGATCAGCTTGGTTTCCGCCATCCTCATCCTCCCTTCCAGGTTCATCAGCTGGGCGGCCTGGGCGTCCACCTTCCTATCCACGGCCTGGATCTCGGTGACCAGCGTCAGGGAGATCTCGGCGGCCGGCAGCTCGGCCTCCCCGGCGGGGCCCTGCTCGGCGGCGGGCAGCGGCTGCTCCAGGGCCAGCTCCTGGGACTCCATGTCCCACTCCAGCTCCTGCGGGGGCACAGACAGGGCCGTGGGCTCCGCCGATCGAGCCACCGCCGGCCGGCCGCGGGGGGGACGGGACGGGTCCGCACCGGCGACGAGAGCCCTCGGGCCCGGCCGCCGGCGGGGAACGGGAGACGGGGCCAGGCCGGGGGGCGGCGGCGGGTGGAAGGGGGGCGGGGGGGGTGGAGGATGGCGGCAGCGCTTACCTGAGCGGGGGCCCAGTCGGCCATGGCCCTGCGGGGCGCGGCGGGAGGCGGCGGCGGCGGCGGCGGCGGCGGCGGCGGGGGGAGGGAGCGGAGCGGAGCGGAGCGGGCGGCGGCGCGGGCCCGGCGCCTCCTCAGCAGCGGCGGGGCAGAGCGGCCATGCCGAGAGCGCGGCGCACGCTGGGAGCGGCGGCGGCGGGCGGCGGCACAGCGACACCTGGCGGCGGGCGGACCGCGCGGGCCATAGGCCGGCAGGGACCGGCGCCGGGGCCGCTCGGCCGCCGCATCCCCCGACCCGGTGCTGATTGGTCCACGGCTCGGCCAATCGTCGCGGCGCCCGCTGGCGGCGGCCCAATGGCTGCGGAGAGCGGAGAGCGGGGGGGCGGAGCGGGGCGGGGCGTCGCGCGCGCGGGCGTGCCGGTCCGCGCGCTCCCGCCGCCGGTCGCGGGGCCGCGCGGGGCTGGGGCGGCGGCGGAGGCGACTCCGGGGTGGGGGGGGGGGGAGGCCGGCGCTGCACCGGGCCTGACCGGACGGGAGGGGACAGGACAGGGCCCGGCCCAGGTACGGCACCGGCACTGCGGCCCACTGGCGCTCGGCGGCACCGGCCCCGTCCCCCTCCCTCCGCGGGCGGCCCCACGGGCACCGCCGCCGCCCCGGCCCCCCCTGCCCGCCCCACCACCGGGTCGCTGCCGGCCGGCCGTGCGCCGTCATCCCGGTGCGGCGCATCATTCAACCGCCGCCGTCCCTTCCCGCAGGTGAGGCCTCGCCGGGAGCAGCACCGGGAGCAGCCGCCGTGTCTCCCCCGAGGACCGGGACGGTGCCGGTGCCATGAAGGAGGACCGGGAGCGCCCCATCGCTCTGGGTGAGGCACGCGGGTCCTGCCCGGCAACCGGTCCCGGTGCTGCCAGTCACGGCCTGGCCACGAGCGAGCCGGCGGCGCGGCGGTGGCGGCACCGTCACGGTGCGTGGCAGGAGCAGGCGGCTGCGGGGCACCGTGGGACCACACCGGCCGTCTGTCCCTGCCACCACAACGGAGCCGTGGTGAGGGGACACCGACGCGACGGCATCACCGGCGGCATCGCCCCCGTCCCTCTTGTCTCTGTGACAGGTTACGCCGTCACCAAACCCGACATCCTGGCCGAGGTGGAGCGAGGGGAGGCAGCGGCGGCAGCGGGGCGCTACGGGAGCACCGGAGCCCCCGGCCGCGCACGGCCCCCCGCGGGCCCCTCGCAGGGTGAGCGGGACACAGGGGCACCGGGGATGGGGCTGGGTGATGGGCCGGATCCCGTCGAACCGGCTCGGTCCCGCGGGATTCCCAGTGAGGGGGTCGCTCCCCAACCCCCTCCTGTCTCCGCAGGGGACTGGCTGGGGAAGGAGGTGAAGAGCGAGGAGGGGGTGTCCCCACCGCCCGGCTCCCCCCCGTCCCACCACACCGGCCCCAGCGACTTCCCCGTCCCGCTGCGGGAACAGGCCTGCAGCTACTGTGGCATCCCCGAGCCAGAGCCGACCCCCGGTGCTGGTAACGGGGGGTTCATCGCCACCATCCCCGGCCTTCGAGAGCCGCCGCTGCCGGCCGGAGCCTGCGATGGAGTGCGCCGAGTGCGGGCGAGGCTTCGGGCAGAAGCCAGACCTGGTGCGGCACCGGCTGGCGCACGGCGGGGAGCGCGCCTCCGCCTGCGGCCGCTGCGGGAGAGGCTTCGCCGAGCCGGCAGGGCTGGGGGCCGCGGGCAGCCCCTGCCGCCCGACCCCCGGCGCCGGCCGCTCCCTGGGGACGGCAGAGGGGGGCACGGCAGCGCCCCGGAAGGAGCGGAAGGAGCTGTCGCTGACGGAGAAGGTGCGGGTGCTGGAGATGCTGGAGGGCCCCAAGGTGTCGCAGAGCGAGCTGGCCAAGCGCTTCGGGGTGTCGCAGCCCCAGATCTGCCGCATCATCAAGAACAAGGAGCGGATCCTGAGCGAGTGGCACCGCAACGGCGACCCCGAGCGTAAACGCAAGCGGGAGGGGAAGGACGTGGCCCTCGAGGCGGCCCTGCTGCGCTGGGTGGAGGGTGCCCGCGCCGCCGACCTGCCCGTCAGCGGCCCGCTCCTCCAGCTCAAGGCCAAACACCTCGCCGAGGCGCTGGGCCGGCCTGACCTGGAGCCCAGCGGCGGCTGGCTGGCTCGCTTCGAGGCGCGCCACAACCTCGCCTTCAAGAAGCCCCCGGCGGAGAAAGGGGATGCAGAGCAGCCGACGGCCGAGCACTGGGCCGGCGCGGTGCTGCCCGGCCTCCTCCGCAGCTACGCGCTCTCTGAGATCTACGCTTGTGGGGAGACGGGGGTGCTCCTCCCAGCCGCCTCCCCCGGCAAGGGCGAGAGTGCCGGCGACCGGCTGACAGTCTTGCTCTGCGCCAACGCTGACGGCTCGGAGAAGGCCCCGCTGCGGGCAGTGGGGGAGAGCCCCCGGCCCCGCTGCCTGCGGGGTGTCAACCTGGAGCAGATGCCCTGGAGCTACCGCGCCGGCAGCCTGGCCGGCATGACCGCCCCTCTCTTCGTGGAGTGGCTGCAGGAGTTCAACGAGGGGATGCGGCGGCAGGGGAAGAGCGTCCTCCTCCTCCTCACCAAGCACGAGGCGCACCCCTACCTCCAGCTTTCCAACATCAGGATGGTCTTTGTGCCGCTGGCCACCACCCTGGCCCAGCCCCTGGACCGCGGTATCGCCAGCGACCTCAAGGGCCACTACCGGCGCCGGTTGCTGCGGTGGCTGCCAGCGGAGCGCGGCGCGGGGCAGCCGACCCTCCTGGATGCCCTCCACGTGCTGGCGCAAGCCTGGGGCGACGTGCGCCCGGGGCTCATCGCCAGCTGCTTCCGTGCCGCCGGCTTCAGCCCCAGTGCTGGCGCCGAGGCCCTGGCCCTCGCTCCGGCACCCGGCCCGCTCGGCCAGGAACAGCCGGAGCGCCGCGCGCTGATGGACGAGGAGCTGGAGCGCGATGGGGAGCCGGTGGACAGGGACGAGGGGATGGCGGAGGGCGAGGAGGCAGGAGAGCCGGCGGCGGTGCGGCCCTGCCCCTCGGAGCGGGAGGTCTGGGGGAGCCTGGCCACGCTACGGCGGTACCTGGAGTGCCGGGCCACCTCGCCGGACCTCTTCCAGGCCTTCTACGAGCTGGAGGACACGGTGCACATGGTGTCTGCCAGCGCCAGACAGGCCCTCATCGGGGACACCCCTCCCAAGCAGTGAGCGGAGCGGCCGGCGCGTGCCCTGACCTGCTCGTGCCCCTGCCAGGGACATCGGGGCTGTCACCGCACCGGCCTGGCCACCGTCTCCTACGGCAACGCCGGCCGAGTTGTGCCGTGGGGTTTGCTGTGGGTCCGCGTGGCTCGGGGGCAAAACGGGGGTGTCCATTGGGGAGCACCGCGCTCTGGGTGTCACCCGTCGGGGACATGAACTGCCCGCCAAAACCTTCTCCCGCGGGGTGGCTTCTGCAGCCGGCGGGAGCCATCGCGGAGCTACCCCCGGAGGGGGGGAGATTTGCCCTGAGTGGGGTGATTGTGTTTGCTGGGGATGGGGGCGGGGGGGGGGAACGTGGAGTGTCTGGGGGAGACCGGGTGCAATCAGCTGCTGTGTCACCACGTGGTGCCCGGAGGTTTGCAACAGGCATTAAAAAGGCAGAATTCAGCAAAACGCAGTGTGGGTGGTGGTTGGAATATTTTAACGTCGCTTCCAGCCCCGCCGTGAGCCAGGCAGAGCCCCCCGTGCCCCCCCGGGGCTGCCAGGAGCAGCTGGGGCCACCCCAAACCTCCCCTTCCCCTCCTGGGCCCCCATGGGTTAATTAGGAGCCCTGGGGGTCCCCTGCACAGCCCCCCCCCCCCCCCCCCCCCCCCCACTGGACAGTGCACCCTAACAGGCACCCACTGTGCACCCTGTCCCAGCATGGTGACAGCTGCTGTGCTGGGGTCCCCAAGGTGGGACGGGGCACGGGGACGACCCCCCCCCATCCGTGCTTGTGGTGGGGACAGGCGCATCCTCATGGCACCCATGGGTGCTCTGGGGTGGGGGGTGCATGGGCAGGACACACAAGAGGTGTTCATTGGGATGTCCAGGGTGGGGGGGCCCATGTGGGTGCACAAGGGGCACCCTTAGGCCTTAGGGGTGTGTGGGCAGGGTGCACCGGGATGTGTCTGTCTGGGTGCAGGGGGGGTGCCAGGGCCCCCCCAGCGGTGCAGGGGGCACCCAGCTGCCTGCCAGAGTGAACGGGGTTAAGGGGGTCTCCTGGGGGTGCACAGGGCAGGGTGTTGGGGGGGGGGCGGGGTGCAGGGGAGCACAACAGACTCCCCCCACCCGGGGGTGCAGCAGCAGAGGGGGCATTGGGGTGCAAAGGAAGGGGGTGCAAGGGGCACCCGGGGGTGCACAGGGGAGTCCCCACGCGAATGCACAATCCCGGGGGCGTCCGCAGCACCCGGGGGGGATGCACAGGGACGGGGTGCACAGGGGGCTCCCCACGGGGCTGCACAGTCCCGGGGGTGCCCGTGCCCCCCCTGAGCGCGCCGTGCCGGCGGGTGCGCGGGCGGTGTGCGCGGGCGGGTGCGCGGGCGGGTGCGCGGGCGGGTGCGCGGGCGGGTGCGCGGGTAGTTCCCGCCTTCCCCCCCCGCTCTCCCCCCGCGGCGCGGCCGCTCGGCGCCGCCAGGGGCGCCCCAGGGCGCAGCGCGCAGGGCCCGCGCAGCGCAGCGCCGCGCCGCTCGGAGGCGGAGGAAATGAAGGCGAGTTCCGCCGAGGCGGGAGCCATTACCCGCCGCCGCCGCCGGACCTGAGTGTCCCCCCCCCCCCCCTCTCCGAGCCCGGCCCCTCCGCCGCCGTTCCCCGCTTTTCCCCCCCTTCCCCCCCCCCCCCTCCCCTTCCCTTCGCACGCCCGTCCGGCACAGGTAGGCGCCGCCGCCCTGCCCCGGGGGGGTGTTTGGGGAGGCGTGGGGGGGAGCGGGGGGGGGCGGGAAAGGCCTGCGGCCGGGGCCGGTGCCTGCCCCCGGGCCCCCCCAACTCCTCCTCCGGGGGGCAGGCACCGGCCCCGGCCCCTTTGTCCCCGGTGCCCGGCGGAAGCGCGAACAAAAGCCGCCCGCTGAAGGCCCCGGCCCTGCCCCGGGGGTGCAGCCGGTAACCGGTTGCCCCCACCACCCCTGAGGGGGGGGGAAAGGCCGTTGCGGCGGGGGGAGGGTGTGGGGGCGTGTGAGGTGCTCGACCGAGGCCTTGAGGTGGCTGCCGGAGGGGTCTCGGTGGGGCCTGGAGATGCTGAGGGTGGTTAAGGACTTTGCCGTGGTGCTGGGGGGGCTGAGGGGGTCGGCGGGGCCAGGGCTTGGGGTGCGCTGTGGTCACGAGCCTTGCCAGTGGCCCAGGACGTGGCCGTCAGGTGCTCACCGTGGCCAGGGGCTTTGCTGTGGGCCCAAGACCTGCACCGTGGCCACGGTCTTTTGCCAGGGTCTTGAGGCACTCAACGGGAGCTTGAGGTGTTGACCATGGCCAAGGTCTCTGCCGCGTCCCCAAGGCCCTCACTGGGAGCTTGAGGTGTTCACCATGGCCAAGGCCTTCGCCAAGGTCTTCGCCATGGCCTTGAAGCACTTGCTATGGTCCGGGTCTCTGCAGTGGCCCCAGGGTCCTTGTGAGAGCTCGAGTTGTTCACTCTGGCCAACACTTTTGCCATGGCCTTGAAGCACTCACCATAGCCATGGTCTTTGCCACGGCACCGAGAGCCTCAGTGGGAGCTTGAGGTATTCACCATGGCCAAGGGCTTTGCTAAGGTCTTTGCCATGGCCCTGAAGCACTTGCTGTGGCCATGGGCTTTGCCATGGCCCCAAGGCCCACAATGGGATCTTGAGGTGTTCACCATGGCCAAGGCCTTCCATGTCTTTGCCATGGCCTTGAGGCACTCACCATGGCCAAGGACTTCACAATGACCCCAAGGTCCTCACCAGGAACTTGAGGTGCACACTGGGGTCTTGAGGTTCTCACCACGGCCAAGACCCTTGCCAAGACCTTCATCTTGACCAAGGTCTTCACCACAGCCTTGAGATGCTCACCAAGGCCTTTGCCATGGCCCCTAGACCTGTTCCAGGGCCAAGGACTGTGCCATAGCCCTGAGGCCCTTGCTGGGAACCTGAAGTGCTCACCGTGGCCGAGGTCTTCACCACGGTCTCATGTTGCGGCCCTGGTGCTTTCACTGTGGCTATAGCCCTTGCCGTGGTGCTGAGGTGCTTGCCGTCACTGAGGTCCTTGCTGTGGACCTGAGGTGCTGACCACGGCCAAGGCCCTCACTGTGGTGCTTGCTGTCGCCTGGAGGTGATGGCCATGGCCCTGGAGCTGTTGCTGTGGCTCCTGCCGTGGCTTGCCGAGGCCGTGTCCTGCAGGCACTCACTGTGCAACCCGAGGCGCTCCCCATCGCTGTCAGCATGGCCGCCAGGCCCTCGCTGTGGCCTTGAGGCACGCCCCGTCACCCTCAGCCTGGCCCCGAGGTGCTCCTCAGCACCCTCAGCGTGGCCCTGAGGCACCCACCACGGCCCCAAAGCGCGTGCCGTGGCCGAGGCGCTCGCCGTGGCCCCGAGCTGTGCGTCGCGGCCCTCACCGCGGCCTCTGTGCGCACAGCGTGACCACGACCCTCTCCGCGGCCCCCGTGGTAGCTGGCTGGGGGCCCCTGGGTGCCTCTGGTTGGAGAGGGCCGGGGGCCCTCGCCATCACCCCGCGCTGCCGCCACCCACCGCTGCCCTTTCCTTTTCTCCCCTCCCAGGTGCTCTCGAGCCGGGGCGAGGGGATGAGGTGCCCCCCTGCCGCGTGGTGTGCCGAAGCGGCTCTTTAGATCCTCCCCGGCCCAAGCCTCCCCTGCCATGGATGCCTCGGGGGCTCTTGCTTCGGCTCCCTCCTCCGCGGCTCCCTCGGGCTCCCGCAGCCCCATGTTCCCCCCAGGAGCTGACAGAGAGGAGTGGGGACCGAGGTTCAATTGTGCCCCTTCCACCTCTGCCGCAGCCTCGCAGGCGATGCCAGCGTCTGGCCGGAAGAGGAAGGCCAACTTCTCCAATGACGAGACTGAGACGCTGGTCTGGAATGTGGTCCGGCATTTCAGCGCCCTGTATGGGTCTGAAGCCCTGCGGGCTCACCCCGTGCGGCGGAAGCAGCTCTGGACCCAAATCCAAAGCCGCGTCAACTTCCTGGGCTACACCGAACGCTCCATCGACGACCTCAAGCACAAGTGGCGCGACCTGCGGCTGGACGTCAAGAAGAAGATCACCTCCAAGAAGCACCTGCCCATGAACCGCGCCGGCGGGCCGCTCCACAAGCCGCGCCTCACGCCCCTGGAGAAGATGGTGGCTTCCACCTTCCTGCAGGCCAGCCACGACTCGGAGCCCGAAATCATCTTGGACCCAGGTCAGTCGTGGTGGTTCTCTGGGGAGAGGAGAGTTGGAGCAGCTGTGTGCGTCCCCACCTGCGCTCTCCGAGTGACGTCCGGCCTGGTAACGTCACCAGGCCGCGGTCCCCCCCGGAGCTCCGGGCTCTGCCGAGCGGCGGCGTGGATCGTGGAAGGAGACTTGGGGGTTTTTGCTCTCGTACGTGGTTTGTGTCGGGGTTACAGCGTCTGGCAGAGCCGTGCTCCTGTTGTGTCTGAGCAGCAAACCGCCAGCGTTGGAAACTGTGCGCTGGAATTAAAAACCCGCTGCGGAAATAACCCGGGATCAACAGGAGCACCTCAAACTTGGTGGGAGCGGGTCTTTTTTGGTTTCTTTTTTTTTTGCCTTTAATTCGATGCGGTGCCTGGCTTTGCTGGATACCATCTAAAAGCAGCCGGTGAAAGATGGGATTTTATTTCCCCCGTTCCTTTCAGGGCCAGTGTCCCCCGCAGTTAGCCGAGGTCAGAGCGAGCGGGAGCAGCTGCCTCGGTGCAAAGTCACCGTCCTCCCGCAGCGTCTCGTGGCCGGGGGAGCCGGTGGGTCTCGATGGGGCTGCGCCCTCGACCCCGCCGTTGCCTGCAGAGCAGACTCGTGTCTCGGCAGAGCGCGGAGCCCTCTTGCCTGTCCTGCTCTTGGGTAACGCCTGTTGAGCTCAAATGCCCAAGAGACGCTCCAGGAGAAGATGTCGGTGAAAGACCCGACATCGGTGGTGTGGCAGCCCTGAGCCAGGCCCGCGGGTACGCCCCAGCTGGGCTTTGTTACTGGCCTGCAGGCAAATACCCTCCCTGCCCTTTCCACAATTGTGGAAATCCCCAAAAGGGATATATCCGGCTTATTTGTGTCCCTGGAGGGCACCAGGGTCAGTTGTTCCTGCTCCTTCCTCCGCCCTTTGATTTCACCTTGGCCCATCAGGTTTCCGTGGGGCCGGGTGGGCGGCGTGGGTCTCGTTTCACTCGGTCCAGGCTCGGGCTGTCCCTGAACCAGATGCTGGTCGTGCTGCTGAGCAGACGGTCTCTGGGGTGGAGGAAGAAGTCCTGCAGGATGTTTAGGAGATGCCAACCCCCTTGGGGCCGCGCGAGTTGAGGATAGTCCCCAGGGCAGACGAGGGCGAGCGGTCGGGCCAGCCGGCCTTGCAGGGGGAGCGTCTGTGCCTCGGTGCGAGCGTCACTCCGCCGCAGGTTCCGACAGGGCCCTTCTCCTGGGGACCCCCCTCCGCCCTTCCGCGGGGTGCACGTGAACTGCCGCCGCAGCGGCTGAGGCCGGGTTCTCTCTGTCCCGCAGATCTGTTCTTCCCCGGCGCCACCAAGCAGTCCTTCATGCACCTGCAGCCCGGCGTCAGCCACCCCAGCATCTACATCGACACCAACGGGCAGCCCTCGTCCCTGCCAGACGTGGAGGGCTCTGCCGTGCCCCGCCTGGCCGTGCAGAGCCCCGACCCCTCCGTCATCTGCGAGTACAGCCGGGGGGAAGGACAGAGCAGTTCGGGTGAGGCTGCGGGGGCTTTAGGCGCTGGGGGAGGGCGTGGGGTCTGGAGGGAGATCCGCTGGGAGCGCGGCGGCGGCCCGTAAAAGCTCGTGGTGGTGGTTTGCACCGAGAGCCTGGTCCTGGCGCTGCAGGGGACACCCAACGGGAGACGGTTCCCCACATCTGCCCAGCCTGGGCGATTGTCTCCCAGTCGGTGAGGCCTGAAGGGCTGCGGATGTGTCACAGGGAACCCAGAACGCGGCTCCGTAACGGCTGAGGGCTGTTTGGTGGTGGGAGAAGGCGAAGGCTGTGGCCGTCCCTGCGTCGCACGAGGAACTCGCTGCGAGGGGCCGGGGCAGCAGCCAGGGCTCACTGCAGGGCTTCTCTTCTCTTCCAGCTGAGTCGGGACCGGAGCTGCGGACTCCAGACGTGTCAGCCATTTCCCCGTCCTTGCGAAACGAGTCCCTCGTCTCCTACGCCTCCATGTCGGAGGAAGAGGAACGGGAAGGCCGCGAGGGGGAGAGGGGCCACGGCGGGGCCGCAGGGATGCAGCCTGGGCCCGAGGCCCCCATGTCTGCGGAGGAAGACATGAAACTGTCCCGCCAGGCCATGCTGATCCGCCGCTGCAGCTCCCAGGGCTCCGTCACCTCCCTGCCCGAGGACCCTCTCAACCCCGTGGACGCTCACTCGGACTGGGGCCATGAGGGAGTGTCCGACTTGCCCCCCCTGGGCCGCGGGCTTGACTCCTCGCACCCCGAGGAGCAAGCGGGGGGCCCGGGCCCGGAGATGGGCGCTTTGCCCAGGGTACTGATGGGGCCCACCTGGGAGAAGCCGACGGCGGAGGAGGAGCCCCCGGCCCGCTCCCCGCTGCACGGCGCCCTGACTGAGGAGTCGCTGCCCTCCTCCGCCTCCCCCCCGGGTGACGCTCCCGCCGCCCCCGGCCCGCCCCGCGGCCTGGGCTGCTCCCGCCTGCGGGACGACCGCCGGGAGAGCTGGAGGACTAACATCCATCACCTGCTGGACCTGGAGGAGCAGTGGGACCAGCTGTACCACCAGGAGCTGGCCATGTGGCAAGAGGAACGGGCCACCCAGCGCGAGGAGAGGGCCCGCGACCGCGAGCTCCAGTTCCGCCTCCTGGGCGTCCTCACGGACATCCGCGACGAGCTGCGTTACCTGCGGCAGGAGAGGGCCAGCGCCCGGCAGAGCCAGGCGCCGCCGGCCGAGCCCCGGCCGGACCCCAGCCCACTCCTCGAGCAGCCCAAAGCTGAGCCCAGCTTCCCCGAGCCACAGGCCGGGACGGCCAGCTGGGGAGAGACCGCCGTGCCCAGCCGCAGCCCCTTCGGAAACCGGGGCCGGGGCCGGCGTCGGGGCCGGCCGCGCGGTTCTGCCTCCAGACACAGACGGCTCTTCCTCGCCAACAGCTAGGGACGGGCGGGGACGCCGTCCCGCGAAGGACACGGTGTGCCCGCGGCCCTCCCGGCGCGGGGTTCCGGCCACGGACACGGGGGAACGGTGTGCGGGGGGGGTGCACGTGAGCGTGCGGCCGCCGGCGAGGTCCCCGCGAGCACGGGGATGGCTCGCGCGCCCCGGGGAGGGAGGCGGCGATACACACGCGTGCGTGAGGCGTGTGAGCGTCCACGCGGCCTGCCTGCGCCCACGGCTCTGCTGCTGCCTGCGCGGGCAGCCCCGGGGCAGGGCTGGCGAGCGGGGAGGCGTGCGCGGGTGTCGGCGGGGCGGTGTGACAGCGCTAGTCGAGTAGGATTACTACCTTTCAGGGGGGTGGGGAGTTAGGAAAACTTAGTCGCTGAGGTGCGAACATTTTATGCAAATCATTTAATGAACTAATTTGCATATAACCATAAACTTCTGTTAAAAAAAAAAAATCCCCAAAAAAACAGAAAAGCCGTCTCTGTGTGTGAACTCGGTGGTGAGGGGGTGCTGGGCTGCCACACGGGGTCGTTTGCCCCACGGCCCTGCCCCGCGCAGCCCAACGGACTGCACGGGGCAGGGCCGTGGGGCAAACGACCCCAGGTTTGGTGGCACTGAGCTTCACCCCCCTCCTTCGGGGGAACCCAGCACCCCGGGATCAGGGTTGGGGGGACCAGGACCCGCAGCCTCGGGCTGTGCTGTCTGGGCTCGGTCAGCCTTGGCTCAGGGCAGGGTCCCTTGGGCAGCATAGGGGGTCCACAGGTAGTGAGTCGGGTCCCCAGTAGCATGCGGGGTCTCCCCAGGAGCAGGCAGGGTCCCCAAGCAATGTCCAGTGTCCCCAGGGAGTGTCCAGGGTTCCCAGCAGTGTGCAGGGTCCCCAAGGAGTGTCCAGGGTCTCCAACAGTCTGTAGGGTCCCCGGCAGTATGCAGTGTCCCCAAGGAGCGTGCAGGGTCCCCAGGGAGTGTCCAGGAACCCTCAGCACCGTGCAGTGTCCCCAGCAGTGTGCAGTGTCCCCTGGGGAGTGTCCAAGATCCCCAGGGAGTGTCCAGGGTCCCCAGGGAGTGTCCAGGGTCCCAGGCGTCATACAAGGCCCCTTGGGCAGCATCCAGGGTCCCCAGGGTGTGTGCAGTGTCCCCAGCAGTGTGCATGGCCCCTTTGGCAGCGTGCAGTGTCCCCGGGGAGTGTCCAGGGTCCCCAGGGAGTGTCCAGGGTCCCAGGCATCATACGAGGCCCCTTGGGCAGTGTCCAGGGTCCCCAGGGAGTGTCCAGGGTCCCAGGCATCATACGAGGCCCCTTGGGCAGTGTCCAGAGTCCCCAGGGTGTGTGCAGTGTCCCCAGCAGTTTGTAGGGTCCCCAGCAGTGTGCAGCGTCCCCAGGCAGCGTCCAGCGTCCCCAGGTAGCTCCAGCCCCGCACACCCTGCCTCTTCCTCCTCCTCGGGCTGCAGTCCACATCGGGGGGACAGCACAGCTAAAAAGCCCACCCTGGGCTGATGTCACCCCCCCCCCCCCACCAAGCCGCAGCATGTGGGGACCCCCAGCCACATCCCTGCTCGGTGTCAGCTCCTTTGCCACCCTGGCGGAACGGGACTGGTGGGTGCAGCCCCCCCCCCCCACCCCGGGGAGGAGGCAGTGGAGCAGCACCGCTGGTGCTGGCTCTGATTTGGGCCTCCCAGGGTGACCGTCTCCCTTTGGGGGGGGGGGGTGGGGGTGGGGGTGGGACAGTGACGCCCAGCTTGGGGGCCCCGGGGGAGGGGCAGAGCTTTCCATGGCTGTGGTTCAAAAATGGGGTGAAATAACTTATATCCCCAAATCAAGGGTAGAAGTGACCTGGGACTGGTTTGGTGATGGTGGGCAGGAGCTGGGGGCAGGGAAGGGGGGTTGCAGCTGGTTATAATGAAGGCAGGATGCACGGGGGGGCTGCAGGATTGGGGGGGAGGGAGATGGGGAGCCCCATGGGGCCAGGGAGGGGGGACCAAAGGCGCTGCAGCCCAGCATGACTTTATTCCGTATCGCATGGTCCGTACAAAACTATACCCCAAGCACTGTACAGAGCGGGACGGCGCGGGGCAGGGGGGGCAGTAAAAATAAGCAGCGGGGGCCGGGGAGCAGAGCAACAGGCGGGGGGGGTGGTGACAGCGGGGGGACATGGCAGGGTTGGGGGAGGTGGGGGGGCTGCTCCCCATCCTGTGCAGCAAGATTGTCTGGTGGGGGGAGCGGTGGAGGCTGAAGAGTGTCCGTCCGTGGCAGGGGCTGGCCCAGGGTGGGGGGGCGCATGGGTGTCCCCCCCCACGGGGCTCCCCGCGTGCCCCCCGCCCCGGCCGGGCACCTGTATTTGGTAGGAAGCTGCGTGGCCGGCGCCTGCCCCCGTCCCGGGGCGGGGGGTGTCAGTCCGCAGCGGGGCAGCCCCTAGTCCCCGGGGGGCATGATGCCGGGGGGCGGCAACGGGGGGGGTCCTGCCTCGGCCCCGTGGACCCGCTGGTGATCCTTGAGGGATTCCTTGTAGCGGAAGCTGCGGCCGCAGGCCGGGCACTGGTAGGGCCGCTCGCCGGTGTGGATGCGCTGGTGCTTGAGCAGGTTCTGCTTGCGGATGAAGCTCTTTCCGCAGGCGGCGCAGGCGAAGGGCCGCTCGCCGGTGTGCAGCCGCTGGTGGTTCTGCAGGTGCTCCTTGCGGCTGTAGCATTTCCCGCACTCGGTGCACTTGTAGGGCCGCTCGCCGCGGTGGATCATCTGGTGCCGCACCAGCCCCGAGTGGCAGTTGAAGCTCTTGCCGCACTCGGCGCAGGGGTAGGGCCGCTCGGCCGCGTGGCTCCGCTGGTGGATCCGCAGGCTCTTCTTCCCGCTGAAGCTCTTCCCGCACTCAGCGCAGCCGTGCGGCCGCTCCTCGGTGGGCCCCGGCGTGGCGGTGGGGATCCCCGACGCCTCGGCCCCCGGCCCCGCCTCTGCGCCTGGGGTTTTGCCCAGTCTGTGCTGTGGCGGCAGAGCCACCGCCGCTGCCGCCGTCACCGCAGCCTGTCCCTCAGGGGTCCCGAAGCCCGCGCCGGGGAAGAGCAGCTCCCCGGAGCCGCCTGGCAAACCCACCTCCTCGGGGGGCTCGGCGTGGGGGCACCGCTCCTCCGTCTTCACCAGCAGCCCCTCGCTGGCTGCAGGGGAGGGAGAGGCTCTGTCAGCGCCTGCGGGGGACACCGGGGATGTCCCCAAGCCCCAGCCCCAGCCTGGGTGGGCGCTCCCCCACCACCAGCCCCAGCATCACTCACCGGGACCAGGACCGGGACCCGTCAGCATCTCTCTGTCCGGCAGCTCCCAGGGCTCGCGGACGCAGGGTTCTTCCTCCTGCTTGATCCACGACAAGAAGTCGTGCGCTGTGATCAGGGCATCCGCGCCTGCAGGGAAGGACGGGGACAGGGACTCAGCCGAGCGGGGCCGCATCCTGCGCTCCAAAAAGCAGCAGCTGCTGCCGGTGTCGGGCACAGCCCCGGGCTCACCTGCGCAGGGGTCTGCCGGCATCGCCCGCTCCTCGGCAAACTGCTGCTCCCCCACAAAAGCCACCTCCTGCTTGATCCGGGACAGGATGTCGGAGGTGGAGATCAGCGACTCTGTTCACAAGGAGAGACTTGGCCGGTGCCAGGATGCAGCCCACAGCCAACGCGCCTCGGGTGTGCGACCCCCGGGCTCCGGCCATGTGGGACGTCCCCGTCCCACAGCAGTTATGGGGCATCAAACACCCCCCGGGGGAGCTGTGGGTGACCCTGGGACAGCCCGTGGAGACGTGTGGCCACGGCACAGCCCACGGGGATGGGTGACAACGGCACAGCCGATGGGGAGAGGTGACTGTGACACAGCCCATGGGCTCTGACACGACGTGGTGGCAGTGGCGGACGCATGGATCTCCCAGCGATGGATGCCCAAGCCCCCCAGCACATCAGTCATGGGGGATTTTCCAGGGTCACTCGTGGTGGCCCCCAGTCGCGCAGCAGGGAGCAGCGTCTGGCCACGGCTTGAAAACTGGGTTCTGCGGGGCCGGGACCACCGGGGAAGGAGGGACGTTCCCGGGGCGAGCAGTGTCGGGGGGGAAACCCGAGGTGGGGATGGGGGGGACGCCTCACCCGCGCAGGCGTCCGGCGGCAGCTCCCTCTGCTCCAGCTCCCTCTGCTCGGGGACGCAGGGTCCGTCCCCACGCTCGCCACGGGGCTGCACCTCGTTTCTGGACAGGGCACCATCTGCGCGGGGAGACAGCGGGGCTGGCACCAGTGGTGGGACTACACCCGCACAACCCTCCCCATCGCCGAGAAGTGGGGGGGGACGCGCCGGGCATCTCTCCTGGCGGAGAACCTGCCTAAATTGGGCAGGACCTCTGGGCCAGAGGCCTGTGTAGCGCAGGCGCTCAGGCCCTCGATTTTGGGGGGCGAGGACTTGCTCCAGGTCCCCCACAGCATCCTGTCCCCATGTAGACAGCACGAGGCGCAGAGACTTCCCTCCGAAACGGGAGGCCCCGGAGCCACAGCGTGTGCCACCACCGACCGCTCGTGGGGGACCAGGGCACCCACATCTGGGACCCTCCGTCCAGGGAGACGCAGCCATGGAAAGGGGCGAAAAGGGATGTTTACCCAGGGAGAGCAAAGACTCATAGTTCTCCTTCACCAGGTTATTGTACAGCTCTTTCTGCCACTCCTCCAAATTCTTCCACTCCTCTGCCGAGAAGTAGACGGCAATGTCAACAAACGTCACCGGCACCTGCAGGGACAAGCCCCCAGCAGCTCAGCGGCGCCTGCTCCCCCAGGCAGCCAAGGGTCCCTCCCGCCCGGCCCGCAGCCCCCACCAGGAGCCGTTACCTTGGGGACTTCACCCCGGGGGCCGGGGGGCAGCCGCAGCACCCAAAAGTTCCTGTTCTTCAGCAGGTTCTCCACGTTCTCCAGGCGCCGCTGGAGCAGCCCGTACTCCTGGATGAGGGTGCCCAGCACGGCCCATTTGCTCTCCAGCTGGTTCCCAAACTCCATGGCCGTCTTCTCGCATTCCAGAAGCTTCTTCTCGGCCGTGCCGGACCGTCCCTCGAGGCTGAGCAGGCGGGTGGCGAGGAGGTCGATCTTCCTCTCCATGGCCTGCACCGTGGCCACCACGGTCCAGAGCGAAGCCTCGGCAGAGTGGAGCTGCGCCTCCCGCACGTGCGCCCGCTCCGGCAGCAGCGGCGGCTGCAGCGGCATCAGGTGGGGGGCCTCCACATTCCACTCCTGCACCTGGGCGGTGGGGAGGGCACGGGTGGGAGGGGGGCCGTGGTCACCCCCCATGCTGGGTCACGCCTGGAGCCCCGGCATCGCTTCCCCGCTCTGATTTTGGGGTGTTTTGGCCACCGCTGCCCCCAGCGCCGCGCCGGGGACCCCCGCGTGCGCTGCCCTCGCCCTGCCTGCCCCGGGCACCGTCCCACAGCCGCTGCTGTGCCCATCCCGTGCCAACGACTCGGCCGGAACAGGATTTGGCCCCTGGAGGGGTCGGTGCTGGCCAGGCGAGGAAGGAGCTGCAGGGGGCCTGGTCCGAGCTCCAGAAGGGGACGGGACAGATGGATGCAGCAGGCCTGAGGGGATGGTGAGGGGCAAGCGAGGAGGGCTGTTGGCCAGTGCCGCTGGGCTGGGGAGGGATCGCGGTGCAGCCACGGTGGCCATGGGGTCAGGGCAGGGCAGCAACCCCCAGCCTGGCACCCCAGACCCCCACCCCTCGTCGGGCTTCCCTGGGCCTGCCCAGGCAGGACCCCCCCTACCGGGGAGTGGGATGGGCTGGGTGGGCACAGGGGCAGGTGGGACCAGGGTGCCCGGGGACATCCCGGGGACACACGGGCATCCCGGGTCGGAGGTGCCCGGAGCATCCCGGGGGCACGGGGACATGCCGGGGGCATCCCGGGGTCACTGGGGGTATCCGAGGGGCACTTGGGGGCATCCCGAGGGCACCCCGGTTCAGCGGTGCCCGGGGACTCGGGGACATCCCGGGTCAGGTCCCCGGGGGCTGCCCGGGTCTGGAGGGCGCAGGGGGTGGCGGGAGCGCCCCGGGCTGGAGGTGCCGGGGCTGGGGGGGAGGGGATCCCCAAGAGGGCACCGCGGGAGGTCCCGGCCGGGGCGCACGGGCCGGCCCCGGGAGGGGGGGGGGGGGGGGGGGCGGCGGCGCGGAGCGGCCGGTGGCGCGGGCGGGGCGGCTCCGCCTCCGGTGGCGGTGCCGGTGGCGGTGCCGGTGCCCCCGGGCCGGGCCGGGCCGCGCTTACCTGGGCGGGCGCCCACTCGGCCATGGCCCCGCGGTGCTGGGCCGGGCCCCGGCGGCTGGGGCCGGGCCGCGGCGGGGAGAGCGCGGAGCGGAGCGGGGCCGCGCTGCCGCCCGCCGCCGCGCCGGGGCCGGGGCCGGGAGCGGGGCCGGGGCCGGGGCCGCTGTCGGTGGCTGCGCGCTGCGGGCCGGGCCCCGCCGCCCCGCCGAGGAGCCAGGGGCAGCCGGGGAATTGCATCCGCCTCCTCCGGGCTTCGCGGCAGCGGGCGGGGGGGCGGGGGGGGGAGCGGCGCCGAGCGCGGAGCACTGCCGCCTACCGGCACCGGCAGCCCCCGCCGCCCCGCCGCCGGCACCGGGATCAGCCCCAGCAACCAGCGTCGGCACCGGCACCGGCACCAGAACCGGTACCGAGCCCCAGCACCGGGAGCAGCACCAGCACCAGTCGGCACCAGTATGGGCACCAGCACCAGTGTCGGCACCAGTATGGGCACCAGCATCAGCACCGGCACCAGCGTCAGCACTGGTACTGGCACCAGCACCACTACCACGCCCCAGCACCGGTATCAGTGTCGGCACCAGTATTGGCACCAGCACCGGGATCAGCATCGACACCAGCACTGACACCAGAACCGGTACCAACACCCAGCACCGGTAGCAGCACCAGTATCAGCATCAGCACCAGTGTTGGCACCGGTATCGGCACCGGCACTGGCAACAGAACTGGTACCGAGCCCCAGCACCGGGATCAGCACCAGCACCAGTGTCAGCCCCAGTCTCAGCACTGGTATTGGCATCAGCACCAAGCTCCGGCACTGCCATCGGCACCAGTGTTGGCGCTGACACTGGCATCAGCACCAGCATCACCACCAGCATCAGCACCAGGCCCCAGCCTCGGCCCCAGCACCGGCACTGGCACCAGTACCAGCACCAGCACCAAGCCCCCAGTGGGTGCCCTGAGTCCAAGGCTCCTGGGCAGCCCTGCTCAGCGGGGCACAGCATCCCCACTGGCACCCGGGGTCAGGGCTGGGGAAGGGGGTGTCTCCCCGTCCCCCCCGCCTTGGGCTGTGCTGCTGGGACCCCCCTTCTCCCACCAGCAAACACTCGGTGACACCGGCGGGCCGTGAGCCTGGGGCCGTGGTGTAAGGGGAGCACCCAGCCACCCACACCGGGACCCCCATCCCGGCCAGAGACCAACGGGACACTCCCGTGTGGGATGTGCTGGGGTTGGGGATCCCCTGAATGCTCCCCCCAACCCTGGCACCCTTCGGTCTAACAGCACCAGGGGCTGGTGCCGGTGTCAGACCAGGGAAAACCGTTGTGGTCCCGCCTTCACGGAAACCTCCCGGGAAAAGGAGCCCCCAGGGTCCGTACGGTTGGGCCAGGGCGATGGGTCCCGTCTGCCTCACGTGGACCGGGACGGCCGCAGCCTCCGGACAGAGAGGGCAGCGGGACAAGAAGGGTTAACGGGCTGAGCAGGCGTCACGGGAGCCTGAGCAGCCATTTCGCTTGCGATCGCTCCCGCGTCCCCTCCAGCCTCGCGTCCCCCCAGCTGGGACACCCCCCTAAGACCCCTGCGCCCCTGCCCCATGGCCCAGCGCCCTGGGGGCTCCCGCAGCCGCTGGCACCCACCACCCCGGGCTGAGGGGGGGGGGGGTGTGGGGACGCGGGTGTCCCCAGGGACCCAGGACACAAGGCTCAACCCAAGGCATGAGCTGTGGGGCGGCTGGTGATGCCCCACGGGGACCGGGAGCTCCCCTGAATCGGGGGGGGGGGGGGGGGCCAGGACAGGGACCCCACAGCGAAGCGCTGAAAGCAGCTTTAGAGGAGCTCGTTCTCTCTCCGCTGTTAAAGGGAGGGGGTGGGAAACGATGATCTTTGGAAAAATAAAAGAAAAACCACGCAGCTTGGGCATGCAGAGCTGCTGCCTTCACCCCGGTCGCAAAGATCCATCTGCATCCCCTCACCTGGAGCTGGGCCCCTCTGGCACAGCCGCCAGGCCCGGGAGGGCTCCAGGGGACACTTTTTGACGATGGGGACCGTTTCTTTGGGAAGAAAACCATGTTTAGTGGGTTTTTTTCTGCTCCCCAACCACCCCCTCGCACCCAGCAGCTCTGGGTGGGAAGGACCCAGCTCCTGCTGTCCCTGCGGGGGGGACGGGGACCCTCTGTGTCACACCTCCGGTTCGACGGGAGGCAGGCAGCAGCGGGCAGCGCTGCCCACAACGGCTCACCCGGGTCGGAGACTCCCGGAGCCGGCGCTGAGCCAGTTCCTCCGCTGCCGGAGCAGACCGGGAGTTCCCGTGCTGGGGACACTGGGAAGAAATGGAAAATATCTGCTGCGGCCTGGGGGGTTTATTTCTCGGCCATGGATTCAGCCTGTCAGCTCAGGCAGGGTTTGCTTGTTCGATCCCTGAGATTGTTCCCATCTCTCTGACCACGCAGGTAGTATTTCCTCGGGAATGTCAAGCCCCTCCAGGGGAAGCTTTGATCCACTCAGGACAGCATTTGCTACAGACCCCGCTCTTTGCAGCTGTGGGGAATGAAGCGTGGTCTGAACAGCGGCTTTGCCCCCTCAGGGCTGCCGGGGCCGAGAGCATCCCGCGGGATCCAGCGGCCAGGGGACAGAGGAGAGGCTGAGCCCGCTTGCCAACACTCTTGGGGGGCTGTGACACCTCATCCCATGCCGAAGCACCCTGAGCGTCTCGAGGATGGGGTGAATTTGGCCGATTTTGGGGTTGAGAGCTTGAGAGCTGCCCGCTTGCTGCCAGGGAGCCCCGGCTGCACCCACACAGCCTGTCCGTGCTGCCGCGCGCTCCCCGCGATGTCCCGATCCCAGGATGGTCCCATGAGGACCAGACCCCACCGGACCAGCGGCACCAGGTCAGATCCAAGATCCAGGGGGGCTCAGACCTGCCCAGGAGCAGCTCAGGCATCACCTCGGGAGGGTGCAAGATCACACCGAGGGTGTGGACACCCCGAGCCTGAAGTGGCATCTCTGCATTTATGAGTTTCTATTTTTTTTTTTTTTTTTTTGCTTCTGGGAATTTATTGAGCCAATTCTGAACCAGCATCAAGTCCCTGTACCTGCAGCACCTTGCTGCACAGATGCCACCAGCGTAACTAACCGCTGCCTCAAGAACCACCCTTGCTTTGTTTACCCATCTCACTCGATGTCTCCCAGGTACCCTCTGCAAAATCATTTTCCAGTTCTGCCTCCAAACTGGGGCAACTGGAAGTGCCTGGGGTACACAACATGCGGGCACAGCCAAGATAGGATAGGATAGACTAGAAATTATACACAATCAACAAGATAAGGCCCACACCCCCCAAAAAGCAGGTGGAACGTTCTGGGAAATGGGTTCTTTTTTTCCATTGCTTTTAGTAAAAAGCCACATGGAGAAGGGAAGACGGCATCTTCTCTGAAAGCGCTTGTACAAGACCTCAGGTTCTGTAGTTCTGTGTTTGTTTGCGTCACGGCAGCACCCGCAGCCACGAGGCACCCATGGAACACGCAAGACGAGACCCTTCATCTGAAGGGGTGAGTGGAAAGAGAGACAAGTGCAGAGAAATCTAACAAGAAATAATCTTTTATCAACATTAATCACGAAATGCCAGACCCCTCAAGTTGCGACTAGAAGAGGACAGAATGGAGAGGACACTTCAGACAGCGATCCATAAAACGTAATTAAAACGGAAAGGGCAGTAAAGCCTCACGCACTGCAGCCTGGACTTGTTTTTATCATTTTGGGAACACGGGGGCTCTTAAAACTAAACATTTTTTATTCTCAGATGTGTTTGTCACCGCTACTCCTGACAAGGTGGTACACAGCAGGGCGAGCTTTACATTTGCAGATTAAACATGACCTAAAGCTTTTAGAAAATAAACAAATGTGTTGGAAATTCTCTTTAAAGGAAACCTATGTTGCTAGAGAGCTGGCTTTTCTTCTTCTGACTGCACAAACCCAGGAGTTTATGCAGTTGCTTGTATTTCCCACTGTATGAACATTATTTCTCAAGGCAAGCACGTGGATTCTCAGCCTAGGTTTCTTACTAAAATAACATTGTCTACAAAAAAACCTCTTACTCTCCCTGCTACAGGAGAATGAAGACAGTTTCCCAGAGGAATTGAGAGAATCTCACGATTCCTGTGCATCTTCCTGAGAAAAGACTTGGGCAAGGAGTGGCGAGTTTCCACAACCCTTCTACCCGTTTCCCACCTCGACTTCCCAAGAGCCCCAGCAAACACCGCTCTCAAGGATGACCCCGTCTTTACTCCACTTCAGTCAAGCTGGTTCTGTTCTCCCTCAGCCCAAGCTTTGGGCTGGAATAACTGTTTAAAGCTGCGCTTTCTGACGCTATACCTGCTGCTACTTTTTTTTTTTTCTTTTTAAATTTAAGCAGCATGTTCCTTGTGTGGGTTATTTAGGTGCGGTGACAAGGGGGACGAGGCTGCATCATAACACAACGTGCCCGAAAAGATGCGCTGCCCAGTCAAAGAGGACCCACGGAAGGGCATCGTATAAGTCTTCCTGAAAACGGGGTGCTCTGCTCCTTGGATATAGAAGGAACAGAAATGCCCTGAGTAACCTCTGTGCATTAATGTTTCACATCCCTTAGTGCTGGGCATAAATCTTTAATTAGAGTTTTACCTTTTAGTGTTATTTTTCCATGGAGACTGGAAACACAGTGTTTAAATACAGCTTCAGAAATAACTATTTTTTGAAGTTTATAACAGCACCATGTGGAGGGAATGATTACTCTCGCACATAAATTATTTGTTTAATCATTCTGGGCTAAGCCGAGGCTCAGTGAAGGCAAAATTCCTACCGGCATCAGTGGCATGGGACGGAGGGTCTATATTAGACACAAAAGCAACAAAACTTATCTTTTTTGAAGCTGGAACTCTGCATTAACATATCTGTGCTTTTTATGCCCTAAGCAGAGAACACCTCAGCGAGCTGGCGCAGTGAGACACTGTAAGATGTTACCTTTCTCTCCGCATGTGCACTGAGTTTTGGGACGTTGGGAGAAATCCACCTGCTTAGCGGCCAGAGAAAACGGACACAAAGCTTTCCACCAGATCACAGATAAAGCATCACCTCCCAGTTCTGCCGCCCATTTCTCAGGGCACAGGTCACTTCAATAGGGTTGGACTCTGGCTTTCCCCTGCACAACTTCAGCTGTAAGAACAGGACCACGGGCTGCGCCCTGCAGCAATCACAACTCCAGTAGCTGTTCGCCCTCACCGTGCCTGCTGCTAACCTGAGGAGCTGACCTTCCGATGCTTCTCACGTGGGAGGTACCTTGTTTTATCACTGACCCCCTTCAACGTTTTTGCTTAATTTTGTTAAGATTCACTTGGCATTTTCAGCAAGTGAAACGACACACCGTCATCATTCTGGACAGCCACGCTGCCCGAGCGGCTTTCTGTCTCGTAACTCCATTGAATCTCTGTCTCCACTGACCACACCACACAGCTTGGTGTCACTGGCAAACTTGATGAGGGTGCACTCAGTTGCCCTGTCATGACGAGAAGGAAATAACGAGAAGCCAGCGATAAAAAGAGTTTTCTCCTGTATTTGGGATGGGCGGGGATCCCTGGGGCCAAGCATATTTAGGACAAGAGGGAATGGCCTCAAGTTGTGCCAGGGAAGGTTTAGACTAGATATTAGGAAGGATTTCTTTGCAGAAGGGGTTGTTGGGCGTTGGAATGGGCTGCCCAGGGCAGGGGGGGAGTCCCCATCCCTGGAGGGGTTGAAGAGGTGGGTTGACTTAGCGCTGAGGGATCTGGTGGAGTTGGGATCTGTCAGTGCTGGGTTAACGGTTGGACTAGATGATCTTCAAGGTCCTTTCCAACCGAGATGATTCTGTGATTCTGTATTCCCCCAGTCCCCTTCAGAAGCCACCCAACTCCATCGCAGCACCAGCTGGTTCTTGCTCTGCTGCTCCTCCCGGGAGGCTGAGGACGACCTCACCCACAAAGCAGGTGCTTCCACTGAAGGTAACACAACTTTTAAAATCTTTGCATTCAACTGGAATAAGCAAAAAATGCTGAATATCACCAGCCTGTGGAGAGAAGATGAGTGATCTACAAACGCTGTCCCTGCAGGAGTCCCCTCCTGGCTGCTGCTCTTGTCCCTGTAGCTGAAGCTACCACTTTCTCACCCTGTCATGTTACCTCTACTTTGCACATGCATTAGAAATAAACCCATGTTCTTTCCCACAATCTTAACAAATTAAACAGATGTTTGAAGCAACTGATGCTGGTCGTTATTTCGATATGACAGCGCTTTCACTGCCACTGCTGCTGTGCTATGACTGTAACTGCTGAACTAACTTTTGTTTGTTTGTTTGTTTTATTTTTACATCAAACCCAACCATTCACCTTAACCTACAGTCTCAGAAGCTGCATTTCCTGCTTACGGCTCTGCGGGCAGTCCTGTTACGACCGTGATGTTTTCTCAGTCTTCTCATACCTGAAAAACTTCCAGCATTTTTCTGCATTAATACAGATATTCTCTAGCACGTGCTGTTCAGTGCACCAGAAGTTTTTTAATAACGTTTTCGGTACAGTCAGCGCTGCTCTATACGACCCCTCCTCTCAGATATGCATCATCTAGCTGCTAATTAAAATCAGGTCCTAATCAATGACTATTAAGCTGGCACCAACCATTTGCCTTTCAGCTTGAACTCAATTCAGTTTAGTAAAACTGTCTTATCCTAAAGCTTCCCCTGTAATCAGTATATAACTATAAGCCACCATCTCTGGACGGAGAGGGATTTTTTTGATAACCAAATGGAAAAGTCTATCCCAGGAAAGCTTCTGGCACAGCGATTACATGTATATGTTATGAGTTCGCAAGTGATTAGCGAGTCTCGTTATTTCCAGAAAACTTTTTTCACACAGCATACACTTGTAGGGCTTGTCCCCCGTGTGAGTTCTCTGGTGGCGAATCACATCTGTGTAGCGACCAAAGTTTTTGCCGCAGTCTGTGCATATGTATGATGTTACGTGATTCTTCATGGTGTGATTTTGCTTATGTTTTAGAAATCTAATTTTCAATTTAAAAGTCTTCTGACATTCTGTGCACAGATACAGTCTTTCTCCTGCACGGCTTTGCTGATACAAAAGGATCTCTTTGAATTTATCGGGTTCTCCTTCCTCAAGAGAGCTGTTACCTTTTCTGTTTCCCATTGGATTTGCCTGATCTGTTGCTGAATTCAGATGCCTCTCAGATGTCCCCCCCTTGTCCGAAATTTGGCGACTCGGGTCTCGGGATCCTCCCGAGAATGATCCATACGGTTCTGTATTTTCTGCACTCCTTGTGTGAGTCTGCAGCTCAGATCTGATGACAGCACCACCGCAGCCTGGAACAAAAAGATTCCAAATGTTCCCTTTATCTGATGCGATATAACACAGATCTCCTAAGAACAATAATTCCTGATTCACCATGGCTACATCCATACAAAGAAAACGAGTTTGGGGTAAAAAAGAAGGGATGCACTAGAATCCCCCCTCCCTGCAATCCTACAAGCCCGTGCAGTTTCAACGTGTTGCCAACTGAATTTCTGGCAAGTTTTGGGCCACCACACACCTGCGCTAAGACTTGCAGGAATCTCCCTTTCCTCCTTGACACGCAGCGCTCCTCTTGCCTGGATACTGCTTTTGGGAACGGGATAGTCTGCACCAGGAACAGAACATGGAAATGACGGTTATTATTTTCCTCTGATTTTTTCCCCATGATCACAAAGATATTTCCTAACCTACTTTAATCGTGTTGATGTAGACAAAGGATACGTTGCACAAAGACCGGTGCCAAAGACAGCTTTGTGTCAGCCTGTTCACTACACCTCTCCGAGCCCTGTAGTTTATATTTATGCCCTTGCTTTGTAACACGGCTCATTTTTGTTAATTTACATGAAAAACACTGCCTTTTGCTTTCTCAAAGAACATTTTTCTAGCTGTTCCTAGAGCTGTAAGAAAAGACTCTGTGATGCTCTTTTCTAACAAATACCTGCATAACCCACTGTCTCTTTTACTCTGGGGAAAGGTCCAGCAAAGCTGTAACAGCACATGCAGCTGCTCTGGCATCTAGAGAGGGCGGCTGGGAAGCAGGGGAGCAATGTTTGTTTTCCAATTTTTAAAATATTCCAGAAATTATATCCAAAAGGTTGAAAAGTGAAAATGCTCAGAGGTGGAAGGTCTCGAACTGATTACAGCCATAGGAGGGTAACTCAGCTGCCTGGTGCTGTGTGTTCTGGTTCAGCCCTAACTGCCTTTCTGATACACGAACTTATTTTCCCCCAGCTAATCCCTCCTCGTGCAATGCACAGCACATACTTTTTTAACAGATCAGAGCTGTACAAAAAATAGAGGCAGCTGTCTGCAGACTCTAGCTTTTCTACTGTAAAAAACAGAAGGTATGTAAAGAATTAAAAAAAAAAAAGTGGAATTACATTGTCTCATTATTTCATGTAATTTCAAACTGGAAGGTGCAGAAGTAGCAACAGAATGAGGTTAGGCTAAATCGGCGTTTCTTAAACAGAACTGAAGGGTGTCACAAAGCGCAAACAGAGTAGGTGACAACTGAGGCTCCTGGAACTCGCAGCATTTCTGCTCCTCCAGTCCAGATGACAAGTAAAAGCACTTTTAGCCCCTGTTAATCCAAGGAATCACCTGAAAGCCGAGGAGCCAGTGAGGGCTCACATCTGCAAACTTGAAAAAACTGACTTTAAACAAATGTATAGTTGGGCACTCAAAACTAACCAGTAAGACTTCTTCATTTTCTAGGGCATCATTCGTGTTATTTAACTGTTTTTGCATCAGAATAGATCAGTACTCTTTAGCAAATCACAAAACCCAACCTACATCAGGATCTGGGGATGATGAGAATACTCGCCACTTAACTATAATTAACAGGTCCACAGGATGCATGACACCGTATGTCGCTGCCGCTCCTGAGCTCGTGTCTCTAAACCTCTTCCCGACTTGTTTCAGCTGCATGTGTGTTACCAGGAGCACCGTCAGAGATCCTAAACCCCTCTGCCAGGGGAGACCCCTTCCCTCTCCGCTCTTCTACCCGTATCGTGCAGACGAGGGATCACCCACACGCACAGAGAGAGCACCTGACACCGACAGAGCATGGGGAGGCATTACAGGAGCGACTGTCCTTCAGTTTTTAAAGAAAAGCTTGTGGAGCTTAGCGCCTCTCACAGAGATTCAGAAGTGTCTAAAGATTAAATCACTAGAAACGAAGGGATTTGAGGAGTGACTGTTAGACAAGAGCCAGGCCAGAAACTGCACAGATCTGTTAGCCTTCAGCAAGAACAGGAAAACCAACCTTTACTCAACGTGCTTAAAGATTCATAATTCTCCTTTATCAGTTTCTTGTAAAATTCTTCCTGCCAATCTTCCACGCCCTTCCCCGCACGTGCTGCAGCGTTATCAAATGTCCCAGGGACCTAAAACAAAGTGTTCAATAGTCAGTGCTGTGGGTGAGTCGCATATCCTTGAAAGGTCTCTTTTTCAAACTGTACTAAACAAGCTGTCACCAGCCAACTGTTTACAACAACAACCCCTGCAGACGAATCTTCTACTATTATTTCTGCAGAAATAACAGTAGCTCAGAATGGGTAAAATTACTTAAAAATAATGTGACTCAACTGAAACAATGACTTCCTATAATGACTGGGTGAAAAAGTAGTCGTAAAAAAAAAATAATCTGTGGACACCATTGATACCCAGCCCCATCAGGGAATCTGGGTCTTCCTCTCACTGAAAAACAGAAAATACTCCAGGGTGTATTTTAAATAAGGCCCAAGGCAGTGCCACAGTCTGCCAGATCTGGCTGTGAGAATTCTTCCCTAATAAAAGTTAACAGAAACGAATAATTAAGCCCCGGGAATACCAAGAGATGAAGACTGCATTATTTTGCAATGCAGATGTACGTACTGTGTACATACTCTGTATCTGTTCTTTACATCTACAGAGTACCGTGTTTGTACGTGCTTGCCTTTGAATATGTTTTAATTTCCCTTTCAATCTAATGCACATCTCACTGGTTCAAACGTTTTGCAGCTTGCATCATGTATAAACTCAGTTGTACAAATCTGCTGCCAAGAGAAATAATTAAGTTTCATTAATTTGTCACTCGATGGGATCGCAATCCAAATTACCCAGGGGAGAAGGCTGAGCAGAAGTTAAGCCTTTGTCTCACCAAACACCCACACCGTGGGCACTGCGCCACTGACAAATCATCTCAGTGGCTCTAAAGGAAATTTTTCCAAGCATGAGAACTATCATGTACAAGTAGAGGTCTGCAGGGAGCAAATCCACTTTACAGCGCAAAGTGGGACTACGTTTCCAACAAATAGCAGATTTTTCTCCCTAACGTTTAGGGAGAAAACTGGAATTCGGGCACAAAGAGCACCACAATGCCTTTAATTTCCCCAGTCACCGACTTCCCAGTGCCACCTCCACACTCTGCAATATCAGGGAGAAAAATGAAACCCGCTGCTTCGCTGGCAGCATTTTACTGCTGCATAACATGTGTCACGGATTGCGGCTTCCTTGAAGTGCTTTACATGCAAATCTTCCTTTAAGGGAAACACAATGGCAAACATCTTAATTACCCTCGAGTGCTCAGGATTCCGGATTCGTTTTCGCATTTTATTACTCATCCTACCACAGAAACTTTGAGGTGTGCCAACGAGCCAGTTTCCATCTTCCCCCAAAATGAATTTTTTGGGAACAGCTTCTTTCAGCAGGCGTCTGTTTTTTCTAATTTTTAAGGGGTCAATTACAAAAGAACTGTCCTCAAAATGCTTCGAACACAGTCGCTGATACTTGGAAGGTGTTCCGATGTCCCGGCCCATGTTGTGAATCCACTGCTTCAGGAGAGGTTTATTTCGTAAAGGAAAGCCATAGAAAGTAACAGTACTGTTCTTGTACACCCCGCTGGTGGCATTCTGACAGTTCAACGCCGAGCAATAAACCATCATAAAACCAGAAACAGAGACAAATCCAAAAAATAACGTGCCGGGAGGAGGGTTGAAAGAGTTTCTAATCAACTTCAGTATTAAATGGGCCAAAACTTCTCAAAAAAACCCCATGGTTTTGAAAGGCAGAAAGACCTGAGGTCACGAAGAAGCGAAACACAGCCCTGAACTTCGCTGCCGGAGACACGGAGCTCGCTGCAGGCGACGTCTGCGGCACACGGAGAGGAGAAGCCAGCTCCCCTTTCGCAGCAAGCGGCTTCCCCGCGTAAAGGCACCAGCCAGCACGCAATCTGGAAGGCAGAAATCTTTAAGATCAGTTTAATGGACCATTACTAGACAGATTTACATTTAAAGTAACTTCTGCTAGGTACACATACATATGCACTTCACTAATTTGTGTACCCATGAGGAATCCTCCCACGCTCCACAGCAAAGCTTATCACAGAGTTATTCAGAAGGCAGCAACTAAAGCACGGTAACCAAATAGCTTCCAAAAAATGAAGATTTGGGTTTATACGTGGGGTCTGAACAAGGACTTCCCCATCGTATTGGCCGCGTGCCGGAGGAGGCCAGTCTCAAGGATGTCAGTTGGAGAGATCTTTGAACAGGCGCGTTGGAAAAAGGAGAAAACCACAAAGAGGCACTGTTAGAAAAGGATGATGATGGAAATCATCGGGGTGCGCCCCCACAGAAAGAACCCAGAAGCGAAAGGGCTCTGCAGAGCACCCGGGAAACGCTGCTCCAAACCCACCCTGACCCTCACGCTGCGCTTCTGGGCACAGGTGCGGTTCACAGCCCCCACTCCGGGACGGGCCGCAGGAGATGGGGCAGCTCTGCCTCGGCGTTTGCCGCCCACTTGGAGCCCTGCTGCGGACCCGCTCCCCTGCGCCGGCGGGGCTGGCCGAGGTCGTTATTCCCCTCTGGGCCGACACCGAGCTCCGTTAAGCTGACACCGGAGGCAAACTGGCACCTCTCGCTTCTCCTGAGGCACCGGCCGCGCCGCATCCCCAGGGCCCGCAGCGCGGGGCGGGGGAAGCGCGTATCAGCGCTCCCCTCCTCGAGTGCGGGGTCGGCCCGGCCCGGGGCCCCGAGGACACGCGCCTGGGGCAGCGTGTGCGTAGCAGCGGGAGGCGGGACACGGCCCGGGGGCCCCGGTGGTCTGCAAAGGCCGTTCCGGCGCCGGGGACACCGCATGGGGACAGGGCCCCCCCCCCCGACCCCGCGACAGGCGCAGCCTCCCCGCCTCACTCCACTGGTGCCGAGGGGGAACAAGGGCCTCCCCCGGGCGGCCCCGCGCGGGGAACGCTGCGGCCTCCCCGCGCCCCGCGGGCCGGTCAACGGCCCCCCCCAGCCCGGAGCCCACGCCGCTCACCACGCGCGCCGGGCCGCCATCTTCCTCCGCGCCGCCCCGCCCCGCCCCTCGCTGGGGCAGCAGCCAATCGGGTGGCGCGCCGGCCGCCACGCGCAGCCAGCCTGGGGCGGGGCGGGCCGGGCCGCTTCCCCTCGCTATTGGCCGGCCGCATCTTGGCCCCGCCTCCCCGCCGGCGCGCGCTGCCCCGCCACAGCCAATCACCACGGGCACGCGCGGCGCGGCCTCCACGAGGAGGGTTGGGCAGCCACGTTCATTCCCATTGGCCAGTGTAGGGAGAAACAGGACGCTGATTGGGCGAGGCAAACGTGACCTCACCGGGAAGGGAGGGGGCGTTGTCATAGCAACGGCGGAGCGGCGGCGGCTGGAGCGGGGCCGGGCCCGGGCCGCGTCCCGCCGCGGCGGGTCGGTGAGGCGCCGGTAGAGGCCCGGGGCGGCTCCCGGGAAGCGGCGAAGCCCCGTGTCCGGCTGCCCGCAGGAGGAGGAGGAGGGGCCGCAGGCCCGGGGCCTCCTCACGGAGGGGCGGCGGCGGGAAGGGGGGCGCGCTGGCCCGGGGATGGGGGCGCGTTTGGGGACCCCCGCCTGGAGGGCAGGCGGATCCCGGGGACGAGCCCCGTTCCGGCAGGGAGGCCTTGCTCAGCCCGGGAGGAACCTGCTCTTCCCCTTCTCTGCTGTCGGTTATTTCCACACCTTCTAAAGCAGAGATTTGCCTTGAAAATGGGGGTGTGGGGGACGGCAGGCCCAGGGTTTCTCCTTCGGCTTCAACCTCGCTCATCTCCTCCACTCCCAGTAGAATAACGCATGGCATTTCTCTAACAATTTTAATTTAAATGAGAAATTTCCATCCAAGAAAGCACCCGAACAAAACTTAAGCAGAAACATGCACATAAAAAAACCCGTTTAACAAAATTTGTCACAACCGTCTGACAGTGCAGGAGCCCTGAACCAAAATGGGCTCTCGCCTGACCCAGCCAGTGCTGCTGCTTCTGTATTTTTTTCCCACAAGGCTCAATGCCATCAACAACAAGGTGACAGATGACATATCCAGGCTCCTTAATTACTAAAAGGAACGAATTGCGTCCTCGCAGTGTCACAACACGTCAGACTCTCAGCAGCGCTCTCCCCTGAAGAGACACTGAATATGAGCTAAAATACAATTTTGGAAATGTTTAACGAGCATCTAAATGTTCTGTTTTCATAGGATTCACAAAATTGAACAAACAGAAGACCTGTAACAACGTGGTAAAGTAAGTGCAACACAACTTTAAGGCTATGAAAAATTAAAACCATATTCCAGGCTCCCTGGTCGTTTTACAGCTCCAGGGGAAGACCCCAGCCCTCAGGAATCCTCTCTGGGGGTTCAGCAGCACAGAGCCCCAGAGCTCCGTGATTTAACTGTGGGAACGAGCTGCCGCTCAGGCTCTGCTCCCCTCTGTCTAGCCGCCACTTCCTGAACAGGCTTTCAAACAGCCACAGGGTCAACACTTCCTTTCTCAAAGCATTTCACACAAGTGGGTGTTTTCTGACACCGTTTCACTTGTTTGGTGGACAATTAACTCAGCCCAGGCCCTGGACTCCGGACTCCCAGCAGCCTAGGGATAACATTTCATATTCTCCAGTCTGAAGCGTTACAAATTGTTCTGTGTGTTGATGTGATTTCTCTCCCGTGCGGGATTCACGGCTAGCAGTAACTGAGCACCGCAGACCTTCTACCCGGCTCCAACACGTCCCCAACAGCTACAGGCACCAGTGAAAGCTGTGAAACAGCTCCACAGACCATTTCAACGCGGTCTGTGGAAAATAACCCCCCCAGTCTTCTCCCCTTGCCTGGGAGAGGGCTCAGGATGGCCCTTTGACAGCCTCCTCCTCCCGCCACGGTCCAGCACGGAGGTGGGGGATCCTGCCACAGCCCTGCCTCCTGCCCAGCAACGGTGACAGCCCAGGGGGCTGCAAAACCTGCGGCGGGACAGGATTTTTTATATGGAATGCATTACAGACCCCCTGATCTCCGCGCAGGGCCAACCGGCCAACGTCAGGTGTGTTTCTTGCATGTGACTTTCCTGATGCTTCATGAAACTCCTCCTGAGCACGAATCTCTTCCTGCAGAGGGGACACTGGAAGAGGCCCTCTCCCGAGTGCCGGCGCTGGTGGTTTAGAAGATAATCCTTTCTCCTGTAGCTTTTGTCACACTCGGAGCACTTGTAGGGCCTCTCTCCCGTGTGTGTCATCTGGTGTCTAACGAGCCACGAATGGCAAACGAAGCTTTTCCCACAGTCGCTGCAAATGTAGGACTTGCCCCTGCCCTGGCTCTGCTGCTGGCTTGCCGGGCTGCCCCGGGGCGCGAAGTGCTGCCTGCACCTGGTGCAGCCCTCCGACTTGTCCTGCGGGTGGTCCCAGCAGGGGCTGGCTAACGGGTTTTCTGCCAGGAAGCCCTCCTCGCTTTCCGCGCTCGGCTGCTCCTCTCCGCCGAGGCCGTCGTGGTCACGAAGCCCGGTTCCACCTGCAGGGTTCTGTCCGCGCTCGGCGCGGGCCGTCGCCTCACAGGAGGTGGGAGCAGCCCCCCGCCCTGTGTCTTTCACGCACGGCTGCGAGGGCAGCAGATGGAACACCCTTTCGTTGAGACTCTTCTCGCATGTGGGGCCTGGAAACAGCTCCCCTTCTTGGGCACCCTGGGGAGTCTGAAGATGTTCCTGCTGGCTGGAATTTCTCTCACATTTGTTGTACGTGCACGGTTGCTTTCCAACACTGTTTTCCTGAGGGCTAAAGAAATCTAAGTGCTCACCAAACCCTCGGTCGTACCGAGCATCACCCTCCAGGCCATTCCCAGTGGTGGTTGTTTCCATCATTTCTGAATTCCACTGGCTGTCCCATGTCACTCTGGGGCTAGGATCCTTGGAAAACTTCTCTCCAGGTCTTCCTGGTACCTCCGAGTCACACACCGTGCTTTCAAAGCAATCTGGAGGGTCCCTCTTTGTGTTTTCACCGTGCACTGAAACAGAGAGATGGCAGAGTCTTTCAATTAAGGAATCCTCGTAAGATACCCCTCCAAGCCTACAGGTAGGTCATGCTAATGGACAGACCAAGTAAATAAGATGGGAGGTTTTAATACTGAGGGGGGGAGCAAGTACCAGTGTTCCACTGAAACAAAACCTCTGGGAAAATAGAGGAGCTTTTTGCAATTTTTTTTTTTTTTTTAAATCTATGCAAAAACCACTAACGCTCCCTGATTTTCCTGTCCTCTGAGACCTGTGACCCTTTCAACAGCTGCGAGTTGCTACAAAAAGACTCCTCTGAGCATCGTGAAGGACCACGGGTCTCTCAGCAGTGTCAACCAGCTGAGTCCAGCGTTATCTGTGCTGCACAAACATCCTCAGCTCTCATTTCTCTGCCTCAACCGGGACACCAGCGCACAAACATGTTACCACAGGCCAAGCTAAAGCGTGAACGTAAAAGGCACTGGTTGCTCTACAGTAATTGTCTAAGCATGTCCTCTCACCCCAGTGTAAGCACAGACTGAGCTGGCTGGGAAGCCCACCCCAAGAGCTCTCTCAGAGCCGTTGGAACAGGTCTCCCTCAGGAAGGAGTTAGGTGGAGCCCGTCCAGCCTTGCACCAGGGAAATAATCTGTATGACCTTCTTCAGTGGGGCAAAATCATTCACGTCAGCCATTCCCACGTGGTTCCTGGCATACTGAGAGTTTATCCCTTGATTTACTTGATAGTAACTTTGTAATGCGCCATGAATGTTTAAATAAAGCAAAGGAATTCCAGGCTACCAACTGATTTCTACACAAAATATTCCTCTGCACTCCCTCCTCGGTTACCACTTTGAGAGCTATACCGAGCGGTCCCTGGTCACGGCCCAGGAGATTGTATTTAATTATTATCCCCATCCAAATTTGCACACCCATTCCCTGAGGTTAAGCCTTGATCCAAAGAAATCTCCCTCTGTTAACTGCACCTCAAGCATGATCCACACCCCACGTGCGCGCTGCACAAAAACTCCAAATGAATGTTAGCATGTACGTCTCCAAACAGCACATCCTCAGATTGTTTTGCATTAAAGCTGCCTTCTCTTTTGCTGCAGGATGGCTCTGCTGCTTGGGAACGCAAAGGCAGGGCTCCATGTTCATTGGTACCAGGTTTAGACACCATCGAGCCAGCTGGAAGCACAAACGTGATCCCAAAGGCCTGAGCACATCACTGTTTGCCTAAACAGAAACCCAAGACAGCGCCTAAGGTAGCTTTAGGCCGGCTGAAGGAGGAAGGAGCCTCTTCAGCTGACGGAACCTGAAATTTTTGTGAACAAATATTAACTAGCAGACTGAGGTTTGTTCCAGTTCTTTCATGGCTTACGTTCTAAGGTCGTGATGTTTAATATAGTATAAAAAAATACTCTAGATTTACTGTCCCAGAAATCACAGCTGAAATCCATCACTGACCTGTACTTGGATCTGTAGAGATTTCTTTCTCCAAGCCTTGTCGTTCAGGGCAGCGTGGCTCCTCCTCTTGCTTAATCCACGATAAAACATCAGTTGCATAAGTCTGAAGCCCTGCTCATTGGGGAGAATTGACACAATTGAGAAACACCGGAGAAAGATGCAAAGCAGGGAAGACTTGTGAACTCACAAAGATAAGAAAAGTGCTGACAAAGCCTCGGGGAAGAACCACCCGAGGGGTAATCCCTGCAGTGGGAGTTTTTGCCGGGGGAATCCTCACCTGCGTCAGGGTCTCGGGAGAGGTCCTCACCCTCTGCGCCTGGCAGCTCCCTGGCACGTGCCTCTTTGCCTTGCTTGGTCTGATTTGAAGCCTCAGGCTCATAAAACGCTTGTTCTGCTAAAGGAGAAAATTCAAGACAAGCGTATCATGACTGTGTAAGCTCAGGATTTCACAAGGGTGAAACCTGCTCTGGTCTTGGTTTTTTATTCTTCCCCAAGCCAAGCTCCCATAAGCCCACTTTCTTAACGAAACCTGATGGAAAGGTCTAAAACCATCCCTGTTTGCTACGTACACCGGAAGCCAATAAAATTACAGTGGAGCCAACAGGTAGAGCTGTAGAGAGTAAGAAGAGCCAAGCTCCAAAGCAGAATAGTTTATTTGTAACGCAAAGAGATACCACCAAGTGAGCAGGCAAGAAACAGGTCCCCGGGCTGCGCAGCTTCCCCGCGCAGCAACAGCACTACCGAGGAGTCGGCGCGCTCGCTTGCGTATGCAGAAACCACAGAAACCACGGAAGAGGAGGGAAAAGGCAGCCTGAAGCCTCTGGATATGCAGGAGGACGGACACTGCGGCCCTGCAAGTGAAGGCTGGAGGGGACGTGGAGCTGAGGAGCTGCCGCAGCGCACACAGTCCTGCCTCCACACAGCCGCAGCCCCGACGGCACCAATCACAGACCTCATTCTGGCACTGGTTTTTGCCTCCTCCAAGTTAACCCATTGGCCCCAAAAAGTGACTAGTGGCCCATTTTGCACTGGGTATTTAACCAGCTTAGAGCTATCAACCTGAGGGAAGCAAAAACATTTCCTATTCCGCACTGCACTGCTTGGATGAAAACCAGCCACGTACTCCGCAAACTTGTCCAAAATGGCCGTGAGAAGGGAAAGACGAAATACCAGCCCTTACCCGTCAGGACTGGAGGCAAGTCTGTTCAAAACTTGTGAGTTTTTTATAAAAGATTTGGAATACATGAGAAGAGTGAAAAAAAAAAAAAATCCTTGGAAATTAGTACCTCTGTTTCGTTTTTCCTCCAAGGTATGCAGTTACTCACCTGGGCAGGGCTCTTCAGGAGCTTCTCCAGCCTCCTCCTCCTGCTGATCTGCAGCACACAACTCTTCCTCTTGCTTAATATGGATTATGCTGTCTTCTGTTAATAGGAACCAATGTTATCTTAATTCCATACACCAAATCAATTCCAATTCTCATCCCATCCCAGGCACAGCAGCTCTGTTCTAGCTCACATTCTAGAGAAAACCTCACTTCAGTTCTAGTTCTTGCTGATCAAGGTCTCTTAAACAGACCTAAAATACTTGTCACAAAACCCTCAGCAAATGTTTAAGCCACAGAAACACACAAAAGTTTCATGCAAGTGTAATGTCCGTTTTGTTGCAGCGCCCGTTAGCAAATGCAAACACATTCTCTGGCCCTGGGAGAGGAGACTGCCACTTCAATTCTTGTTTTCGAGGTTTGTTTCTCTTTGGGCTCTGCCAGAGTTATGCCATTGCCTTTTCAGTCACTTGTGGTAAAACGCACACCACATCTAACCCATCAGAAAAACACCAGTGAGAATTGTGAATGAAACTGATTGATAAAAGGAAAAAAAAAAGTCTGTGAAGTAAATAAGGAAAAGCTGATGGGTTAATGCTCTATACGTTACCTTTGTACCTCTGTAACACAACCAGCGAATTGGAGGAACACTTTACACGTGTAAAACCAACTACATTGTGCACGTTTGTGCACACGGAATAGCAAGTCGTCTTGACGACCAGCCTTCAGACTGGAAAACCGAACGTCATCCCGCTTTGGCAACGCAGACATGGCCTAACTGCCAGGGGACCGCGGGTCTGAGACGTGCAACCGCAGGCAGCACAGCAACCGGGAGACCGAGAATAAGTGGTTTGATGTCATGTTCCGGCAAGACTAGCAGGGATGAGATGCCCAACAGCCGCGTTTGGAAGACCACGCTCAACACAGCAAGAGCCTTGGCGAGAGGCCGATGTCCCAAAAAGAGCCCGGTTGGTGCGTTTTTGGTGCTCCACGTCCCGCCGGCCCGGTCGTCCTGACGCCACTCACCAGTGTCGGTGTCCGCAGGGTCACCTCCGCCGTCCTCGTCCTCGCAGCTCGGACCACACGGCTGGTTCCCACCTTCCGACCGGGCCTGGGCGTCGCGTCTGGGAGCGTCCGGCTCTGCGGGAGGTGTGAGGTGAGGCGCGGGCGGGGGTCCCACCGTCGGGGGGATGGCGGGGACCCGCCGCCTGCCCGCCTCCCGCTCGGGCCCCTCCGCACGTGCCCTCCTCGCGGTGGCGGGCGGCGGCGGGCCCTTACCGAGGGCGAGCAGCATGTGGTAGTTGCTCCTCGTGACGGCGCGGTGCAGGGCCCGCTGCCAGCCGCGCAGCGCCCGCCACTCCCGCTCGCTGAACTGCACCCACACGTCCTCCAGCCTCACCGGCAGCCGCGGGGCCCGGGGACGCGTCGCCTCCCGCCGGCCGCCGCCGGCCGCCCCGCGCCTCGCCGGCCCCCGAAGGGCCCCGCCGCCGCCGCCGGTCTCCAGCCGCCGCTCCAGCGCCTGGAGGCGGCCGCGCAGAGCCAGCGCGGCCCGGAGCTGCCGCTCCGCCCGCGCCAGGCGGGTCTCCAGGCGGAGCAGCCGCGCCGCCACCGCCTCCGCTCGCCCGGCCCGGGGACCGGCCATGGCCGCCGCCGCCGATACCGGCCCGCCGATACCGGCCCGCTCCGCCGCGCTCCGCCGCCGGCCCCGCAGCGCCCCCTGCCGCCGCCCCGCCACGCCACTGCGGCGCCCCCCGCCGGGAGGGCTCGGGGAGCGCGGGGCTGCGGCACCGCAGAGCCGGGGGGACCGGGGCCCCTCAGAGCCGGGGGGGACCGGGGACCCTCAGAGCCGGGGGGACCGGGGAACCTCAGAGCCGGGGGGGACCGGGGCCCCTCAGAGCTGGGAGGGAGCGGGGACCCTCAGAGCGGGGGGGAACCGAGGACCCTCAGAGCCGGGGGGAACCGGGGACCCTCAGAGCGGGGGGGAACCGAGGACCCTCAGAGCCGGGGGGGACCGGGGACCCTCAGAGCCGGGGGGACCGGGGACCCTCAGAGCCGGGGGGGACTGGGGGACCCTCAGAGCCGGGAGAGATCGAGGATCCTCTCAGAGCCGCGAGTGACCAGGGTCTCCTCAGTGCCATGAGGGACCAGGATCCTCTCGGAGCCGGGAGGGACCAGCACCTCCTTAGAGCTGTGGGCACTCAGGACCCTCTCTGAGCCATGCGGGATTGGTTTCCCACAGAGCTGTGACCGCACAGGATCCTCCAAACAACGAGGGATCAAGGTATCCGCAGAGCCATGAGTCATGACTGACAGCTGCTGTGTGACCCACAGTCTGCTTGGGATCGCCGCCTTACCTTATCCTCCTCATCTGGTAAATTTGCTGAACTGGCCAGCCATCAGCCACAAGATGCCCTGAGAGCTGTGGGGGCTCAGGGCCCCCCTGAGAGTTATGCGGGATCAGAGTCCCCTCAGAGCTGTGATGGACCAGCATGTCCTCAGAACCATGGAGGCTCAGGATCGCCTCAGTCCTTTTTGTGTCCTCTCAGAGCCACGAGGGTGCAGGATCCCCTCTGAGCCCAAGACCTGTCCTGGCCCACCACGTCGGGGTGCAGTGCAGGGTCTCTGTGGTTCCTCTCAGCGCGGCTCCAGGTGCCGCCATGGCCCTGGGACTGGATGGGGAGAGCCGTGCCATCAGCCGGGCCCTGGGACTGGGTGGGGAGAGCCGTGCCGTCAGCCGGGCCCTGGGCCTGCACAGCCCCACTCCGGCTCGGCCGGCTGGCTGAGGAGGAGCTGCCTGGGGAGGTGCCCTCCTTAATGGCCCCACCTGCAGTGGCAGCAGCCCCCAGCTCTCCTGGTCTGCACAAGTATCAGGAAGAGCTCATGTCTCAGGCAGGTTGCGCAAACGAACACAAAGCTGAAGTGGTTGGAAGCCTTTATTTGCTCCTGTGCGCAGGTGGTGTGGTTTGAGCTCAGAGGGGACTGAGCACCACGCAGCGCTCGCGCCCCTCATCCCCCCCCAGTGCTGAGAAGGAGGGAAGCAAAGATCCAGCAACTTGAGGTAAGGACAGAGAGGGATGATCTCATCCTTTAAGGCACAGGCAAAAGACAGACTCATTGGGGGAAGTAAAAAAAAGAACATAAAATTTAATACAGACACTAACAACATCGCATAACAGAGTAGGGCCATGAGAAGCATTACCACATCCTGAAAACACCTTCCCCCACCCCTCCCTTCTTCCTGGGCTCAGCTTTGCTCCCAATTTCTCTACCTCCTCCCTCCAGTGGCACAGGGAACAGGGAATGGGGGGTGTGGTCAGTCCCGCTGTTCTTCCACCTTGGGGAGGTGGGAACTTCTGACATTCCTCCTCTTCTCCAGCGTGGTCCCCTCTCACAGGAGACAGACCTCCACAAACTCTCTCTGGCATGAGTCACTCCCACGGGCGTGTGGGTCACCCCTGTGTATTGCAATCCTCCCAACGCCAAACTATGGTGATGGCATCCTGGCTTGTATAGCACTAGCGTGGCCAGCAGGGACAGGGAAGGGATCTCACCCCTGTGCTCGGCACTGGTGAGGCCGCCCCTCGATGAGTGGGTTCAGTTTTGGGCCCCTCACTCCAAAAAGGCCATTGAATGACTCGAGCGTGTCCAGAGAAGGGCAACGGAGCTGGTGCAGGGTCTGGAGCACAGGTCTGATGGGGAGTGGCTGAGGGAACTGGGGGGGTTGAGTCTGGAGAAGAGGAGGCTGAGGGGAGACCTCATGGCCCTCTACAACTCCCTGAAAGGAGGGTGCAGAGAGGGGGGATGAGTCTCTTGAGCCAAGGACCCAGCGCCAGGCCAAGAGGGAATGGCCTCAAGCTGCGCCAGGGCAGGGTCAGACTGGCTCTTAGGAAGGATTTCTTTGCAGAAGGGGTTGTTGGGCGTTGGAATGGGCTGCCCAGGGCAGGGGGGGAGTCCCCATCCCTGGAGGGGTTGAAGAGTCGGGTTGACCCAGCGCTGAGGGATCTGGTGGAGTTGGGAACGGTCAGGGTGAGGCTCATGGTTGGACTGGAGGAGCTTCAAGGGCTTTTCCAACCCAGATGATTCTGGGATTCTAATTCTGTAAAACTACAACCACGGGGGCTTCTTCCCATGGGGTCCCGGCCTTCTTCAGGCACAGTCACGGCATGGGGCCCCCCACAGACTGCAAATCGCCATCTGCTCCACCACAGACCCCCACGGGTGGCAGGGGGGTGGCCCTTCCCTCTCACCATGGGATACAGAGGAGTCTCTGCTCTGGCACACCTCCCCCCCTTCTCCTTCTTTTTCATCGGTGTTTGTACAGATGTTCTCCTTGCAACTTCTTACCGCTCCCCCAACTCCTCCCACGTTCCTTTTCTTAAAGACATTATCACAGAGACGCAGCTAATTGGCCCGGCCTTGGTGCAAAGGTGGGCCCGACATGGAGCTGGGGGAGCTTCCAGAAGCTTCTCACAGGGGCCACTGCTATATCCCCCTGCCCTGCTACCAAAAACCCCACCACTGACTCAAACCAGGACAACAGGGTACACCCACCTCAGAGGAGTTCACGCCCAGGCCTTCCCTCTATGACTGACAGCCGCTGTGTGACCCACAGGCTACTTGGAATCACCACTTTACCTTATCGTCCTCATCTGGTAAATTTGCTGAACTGTCCGGCCATCAGCTACGCAAGACGGGACCTCTCTTCCCATCAGAGGTGATCAAAACCGCTCTGTCCTGTGGGGGACAAAGAATTCCCACCTCCGCGTGGTAAGACACAGAGATCTTTTGTGGCAAGACACAAAAATCTGAAGTCATAAAGCAGCAATAAACAGAGAGTTGCTCTAACAACATCGAGTACTTGCAAAATGAACAAAAAAAGCTTGAGCTGCTTTTAAGCAAAGTAGTTTGCATTTGCCAGAATGTGAGAATCCAATAAGACGTTGCTGTCCTGAGTGCACCTGGGTCAGTTGTTTTTTTTCCTGTTTTTCTGTGCATGACTTTGCCCTCTTTTGTGCAGAATATCTCAGCCTGCGTAGCTGGATTTGCAGTGCAGGCTGCTGTCCTACTCCAGCCTAACTAATGGAAGATCAGGAAAAAGTTGCACGCTGAGAAACGCTTGATGAAAGCTCAGCGCTTGGTCATGGAAGATGCGGAGACTCCATGACGCATCTCAGGGTGGGTGTAGGAAAACTCGCTTCCTCCCCATCACATCTACGCTCGCCTTCCCCTGTGGCTGCTGTGCTTTCCTGTAAGCATCACTCTGTGCACGGGGAGGATTTCTCTTCTTGGTCTTGGAAAAGCAGCGCACTTCTGTGTCACTTGACATTTCTTCTTGGATTCAGGGTTGAATTTTTGCAGTTTAAGCAGCCTGAATCTCAAAATAGTTCTGAGATTTGTTATAAATATACATATTTGTCTATGAAACACAGGGGAGCTGGGCTAGAATAGGGAAACTATGACTCACTGTGCAAAACGCTGCTTCATCTGTGTTATCAAAGGCAGCATCAAGAAGTGATGAAACACGGAGCACATCAAACGCTTCTGGTGCTCAGACAGCGGCTAGCGTATGAAACTCCCAGTGAAAAACAGGAGAGCGCTGCTGCGACAGCGTAACCCTCCCCAGCTCACGCATCTGGAACGCCCCATCTTTTCGCTCTCCTAACGCCGATTCTTTCACAGTTGCAGCTACGGAGACATCTCTCAGCTGTGAACATCAGATGTCAGGCAGCTGCTTCATTTTCTTTCATGTTTAAAACTAAAATGTCTAATAATAATGAAGTGGTAGGAGGTCAGCACTAGAACATACACGACAATACTGCAACAGGGAGGAGAGATGGCAACATGGCAGAACTTTGACGTTTGTTATTGTCCTTTTTTAAGACACAGAAACAGCCCAGAAAAAGCACCTGTAGTTGTAGAATAATCTGAAGTGATCCTGACTAAGATTCAGGATCCTCTGGCCACCGGGGAATCAGTGACAAGTGCCCCTCCGCTGCTTCATGCCACCTTTGTCCCAGAATACATCCTGCTCTTCCTGGGCTCAGCTGGGCTAAACTGAGAACGACTGCAACGCTGCGGATGCTGAGAACTTTTTGCCGGCAGCAGGATCGATGTGATCTGCCTGCAGGACGAGAATTGTATAGGGAATTTATTTACAGCCTACTTTTAGATACTCTTACCAGTCAGGCCCTGCTTGGACATCAGATACACACAGGGAATACAATTATCCTGCTCAGGTTGCACCGCAATATCGAAAAAAGAAAAAAAAATGAAAACCCACTCCATTCTTTTTTCTCATTCAAGGGAGACTTTTGTCTCTCCATCAGTAAGGTACGATACTACAAACTTACATTTATCAGCAGGTAAAATGATTTAAAAAAAAAAAAAAAGACAAAAAAAAGAGAAGCATTTAGAACTTCACAGCCTTAATCTGTTCAAGTTTAATGTTATTAAAAATCAAGTATCTACTGCTGCAAATTTAATGTATTTTACAGATAGAAACAAGTTCCCTGCCTTGAAGGCTCACAGTCTAAGTAACAAAAGTGTAAAACATAAGAAGTTTAATCGGAGTTGGTAGGAAACCACTGAACTGATTAGTTTACCTGTTTAACTGGAGAAGACCCAAACGGCTTGTCTGGGTACCAAATGCCCCATATTTCTAACTGCCAGACTCCTTCAGCATGTCAAACAGTGGAGAGAACCCAGTCTGTGTTCACTGCTTTATGGTAGCAACTGGTCACCGAACTCTGAGAAGTGACAAAACACGAAACCCTCTGTCCTCATTCTTATTTGGAAAAAAAAAAAAAAAAAAAAGGATTATGTGCACAGAGAGGGGCTGACCGCACACAGACCCACGTCAGGAGCCGTGAAACCAAAGCCCTCAGCAGCACTAGGATGAGGAAAGGTGGCAGACAGTCGCTCACCAGGCAAACACCTGCAGCGGTTGAAGATGCTTCCTGCTGTGCAATCCCAGTCTCCAGCGAAGCGGGTCCCAGCGCACGTCAGAAGAACTCCAAGCAGAACACGGCCCTATCGTTATCATTTACAGCAAACTAAAACTGATTTCAAGCTCTAGCGAAGGGACTGAGCTTGTCTTTTCCAGCTAGCCTCCTGAGCAGAAGCAACTGTAAAAACATCATTTGGCCTGCGCTGAGGCACGGAGAGAGCTGGTTTGACTGGCTGCCCCTCCTGGGCAAAGGGGCATCTGTACAAGCCGTCAGCGAGGCCTCGCTCTCTCCACGTGTTTAGTTGCCAGGAGTCTTTTGCGAACGTGCAACTCAATGTCGCCCACGAAACTGAGAACAGCAGAACGTGGTCAAGAAGAGCAGCCAGGGAAAAGCCAAGTGAAGAGCAGCTTCAAAAAACTCAACCTTGCTTGTTCGAACCAGTTCAAACAACTGACTCCAACGTGGAGAAGCCCAAAACACCTTTATTCTGGAGAGATTTTTGGGCAGGCTATGAGGTACTGTGGCATGCCATCACCACCACAAAGAAAAGGGCAGTGGTACTAAGGTGAATCCTAATTCTGCTTGACTCGGATCTTTGGGATAAATTGTCAGAGAGCCTTTAACGCTGAGCAGCAGAGACTCTCTCCTCTCCTCCGTCCTCTGGGGCTGTAGGGCTGCATGAGCCTGCACGGCCTACAAGCTGTGTAGCGGGGCCTTCCTCACACTCTGCGTGACCACACAGTTCCTCTCGCGCAGGTGGATCTTCTCGTGCTGGAGGAGGTGCTGCTTCTGGGTGAAGCGCTTTGGGCACTCGTTGCATTGGTACGGCCTCTCCCCCGTGTGGATCCTCTGATGCCGGATCAGAGTGGAGGGATGGCTGAAGGTCTTCCCACAGTATGGGCACCACCGGACCCCCGCGCTCCGGCCCGAGTGCATACGCTGGTGGATGATGAGCGTTTTCTTTTGGGAGAAGCACTCCTGACACTTGTTGCACTTGTAAGGCCTCCCCCGCACGTGGTCCCTCTGACCTGGCTGGCAGCTGCCGTTGGCGTTGATGCTTTTCACGCACCTGGGATTGTCGTACACCTTGTCCGTGGCTGCCATGCTGGCGTGGGCTTTTGCATTCTGGTTCTGCTTGAACCGCTCTGTGGCCACGTGGATCCTGTCTTCCACGTGGGTCCTGTCGTCTTCCACGTGGGTCTGCTGGTGCTGCTGACAGAGGAAGCCATCCTTGTCTCCCGCGTGCTCACTGCTGCACTGTGTGCCCTGGCTCTCCTGGTGAGTCGGCAGCATCTTCTTCAGACAGAAGCCCTTCCCACACATAACACACGAGTGAGGCCTCTTGCTGGGACAGTTTTGCCCGTAGACGGTGACAGCGTTGCCTTCGCTCAGACCCTCTTCCCGCGGAGCGGATGGCACCAGCCTGCACACGCTCCGGTTTCCTGGCTGCACAGGAGAGCCGTACTGACCATCAAAGGGCAGCGCCTCGCTGGGACCCTGGAAAAGCAGCTCCTCTGACTGCCTGGATAAAGTTGCGGGGGGCTCTGAGCTTTGGGTGCATTCCTCTGAGTCCAGCTGCTCCAGTTTGAATGTTATCACCTCATCTGCTGGAACTGACAAGAACAACAAAGGGACATTCACCGGGGCGAGACACAAGACGCTTCTGAAATGCCCCTCACTCCTTCGCCCGCCACCCGTGAATCAAACAGTCTCACACAGGGAGCGCGAAGGGCAGCTGTGCTCCCAGAACAGCCAGCTGAAGGACCGAGAGAGAGAGCACAAGTGAAAAGCACAGGAACGCTTCGCTCTCAGCTGGCTGAGCAGCCAGTGTGAGCAGCCAGGAGGGGGTAGAGGGAAGCGCTGCCTTCCAAGACAGCAGAGTTCAGCAGTTTCCAGGATCATCTCCAGCTGAGCAGCAGAGACTCTCTCCTCTCCTACCTCCTCCATGAGCCTGCACAGCCTACATGCTGTGTAGCGGGGCCTTCCTCACACTCTTCTTCTAAGCACTAAGATATCACAGACCTGGCAGCCCTTTGCTTCCCTCACCAGCACATCTGTCCCCCTCCCCACACCAGTGACTCGGTCGGTATTTCCAAGAGAAATACCTTCAGAGAGCACCAGCTCATTGCCTGAGATCCACTCCCAGGACGTGGTGACCCACCGGTGTAGCCCCCTTCTTGAAAGGGGACACATGAACATGGGCTGGTTTTGACTCAAGACATACGTGCTGCTGCTCAGGATACGTATGGAACGAGGAAGTCTCCTCTGGAGTCCTCACCGAGGCAGTACAACTACATTTTCTACGAGGGTTTATTGCTTTTCATCTCTGAGCTAGGTGCCTGGGGTTTTCTATGCATGCTACGCCTGTCTCAAACTTTCTCTCAACTCTCATTCCTACCTGAACATTTAATTTTAGTTGACCTGGATATGAATATGACCCATTGGTGGAAAACCAACTAAAGGTCAAGGATGGAAACTGCCAACACACAACGATTTTTAAAGTTGTCGACAGTGTGAGAGCAAAACCTAAGCAGGGATCAGCCTCCTGTCTGGAGTGTCACTCCCCAGTTTACCAGTGCTGTGCAGCGACTGACAGCGGAGAGGTGACAACATGACACAAGCGGCATGAGAAAGACCATCTAAGGTTTAGTCACAGCAGGGTAAATACCATCAAAAACTGAGCAAGCCCCCTGACGCCTCTGATGTGGCACAAGGAGAAAAAGCAGAGATCAGGACTGAGGGTGAGCAAGTGATTGGTGAGCTGGGGACAGTCTACTAATCAAGTAAATATTGCATTATTATTGGGAATACAGAGCCATCCCTTCCCTAGCCGCTAGGTAGCCACTGAGGCACTGCTCTGGAGCACAGCTCCCTCTTCTGTACTTCTTTGCAGAAGGGGTTGTTGGGCGTTGGAATGGGCTGCCCAGGGCAGGGGGGGAGTCCCCATCCCTGGAGGGGTTGAAGAGTCGGGTTGACCCAGCGCTGAGGGATCTGGTGGAGTTGGGAACGGTCAGGGTGAGGTTCATGGTGGGGCTGGAGGAGCCTCAAGGGCTTTTCCAACCTGGATGGTTCTGTGATTCTGAGGATCAGCCACCAAGCAGAAGATATTCCAGAAGGGCAGCAGATGTGCTCTGGAGGATGCAAGACAAGACCCACAAGGGGGAGTGGAACGTTCTGGGCTGGGTGCCAAGAAGCCCAGGGACTGCCGGGAAGCGCCAAGCTCTGGGGACGGCCTCCCTGCAGCAGGATGGGAGCCGGAGGTGCTATTCCATCTGGGAACTTGCCCAAACCCCTTCTAAGCCGGCTTTGCTTTCAGCCATTGCCGTGCCCTGTGGCAGGAGGATCTACAGCTTGCACATGTATGGTAACAGAGTTTGCTCTGCTTGGTTTACAGCAAACATCTGCTCATTTCACCAAGAGCTGCCTGGATCTCAGGCAGTGAGAAAGAGCGAAGGTTCATTCCTTCAGCTCCCGCTGCGCACCGCTCACCCAGGCACAGACGCGTGGGGCATCCCCCTCTCTGCCGCACCTTCCTCAGGCTGAGGGGCCCTGCTGTGTCCACTCTCTCCCGACACGGAAACCCCCCACCTCGCTGCTCTGCTCTGGGCCGTGTCCCTGGCTGCTGTGCTCCTTTTAAGCGAGCAGACCTTCACTCAGTTACTTTGGCGTAACACCATCTTTGGAGCAGACCTTGAGAATGGGTCTTGCATCATTCCTTGTATTCCGTTTGATTTATTCCAGGGATGCCTATCTCCTCATGTGCAGTGCCTCGTCTACCCGGCGCTTTCATCTTCCTACTAGTAACGCTGCCCATATGCTTTCTGTCCCCTTTCCCAACCTCAGCGTGGCCCTTGCTCTCCCCGCCCCGCCCCGCCTGCCTCTCCTCAGTCCCCACATCCCACAGCGGGAACGTCGGGGACTCCCCGTGCCTCCAGCTGCATAGTGCACTGTGGGACCACTGGGAACTCACCCACACTGAGCTCAGCAAACTCCACATCCTCCGCAGCTCCCTGCTCCTCCGCGCACGGCTCTTCCTCTTGCTTCACGACGCCCGCAAAGCTCGGCTCTGGAACGCCGTACTCTGCTCAGGAAAAGAGGAAACTGCTTTACTGGTTAGCACAGCACGGCTGTCCCCTCGCTGCACCCAGGTTTGCTCCCAGCCACCCTGCTTTCACAGGCAACCTCTGGGAGCTTTTCCTCTGCCCTGCAGAGAAGGGGTTCCCCCCTTTGCCCCCCGTTTCAGGAGTGTCCTCCCTGCCCTTGTGCCCAAGCACGCCCTTTCAGGACGGTGCTCACCAGCTCCAGGTTCAGCCAGCTCGGCGCTTCCCTCCCGGCTTTCCTGCGCTCCTTCTCCGCTGTCCTGGTTGCTCGCATCAAGTCTAAAGAGCAGAGCCTCTGCTAACGAGAAAGATCAAATCCATTACGTTTTTTTTCTAACGCGCTGTTGCTCTACCTGAACCCGCTCCTCTTGAGATCCGAGGAGTTCCCTCGGCAGCAAACCAGGACTATCGTCCTCTGTCTGGAGACAACAACGCGCAAACATTACACCTGAGAATAAAGCTGTAATTCATCTCTTGCCTGCACTTGGTTCTGCTGGAATCTCCCTCGAAACCGCTTCTCCTTTCTGGAGCTGGGACAGGAGATCAGGTTTGGAGATTGCATAATCTGTTGAGGAACAGAGATACGAATGCTTCCGCGCTGCATCAAAATGCCCGCTGTGTCCAGGGGGTCAAACACGCTCAGCTGCGCCCTCCAAACCCGCTCCGTTGGCCACCACACACCGCCCGGCAGCACGGAGAGCCCTCGGCACAGCGCACCGGGAGATGGCGGCTTCTGGGGAAAAACCCCACGAGCCGAGGAAAGCAGCCTGCGGGCTGTGCTGGCACTGGGCACCGCAGGGCGCGGGCCGTGACGCGGGGGTGACTGCGGGCAGCGCCCACACCCAGCTGGTGACGGTGGGACTGGACGGGACGCGCGCTGCCTGCAGCAACGGGCATCGACTTCTCCGCGTTTCTACAAATCTGCTTCCCAGGTGTGGGAAAAAGTCCCCAAAATGGAGCTAGTCTGGAAGCACCGATAAGTGACCGAAGCAGTGATACCTACCCAGAGAGATCAGAGATTCGTTCTTCCCTCTCAGCACGTTTTTGTACAGCTCCTTCTGCCATTCCTCCAGACTCTCCCACTCTTGAGCGGAAAAGTAAGCGGTGTTGCTTTCCAACACCACCGGGGCCTGCAATCACAAAAGCGACACGCTTGGCACCGGGTCCGGAACCTGGAGCCGCTGAGACATCCTTAGGAAACATCCTCTTTCTATTTATTACGGCTGCTGCGTGTCAAGTACCGAAAGGCAAAAAAAAAATCCTGCCTTGGGCATCCCCACGACACAGAGAAAGTAATTTAGAGCTCAGTTTAAGGAACTTTGCTAATTCTTGGAGAACTGCGAATTCCACAATATTCTTATCCCGCCCTGTGCCAAGCCTGAGCCCACGACGCAGGCGGCTGGTGGACCTCAGCGTGGGGAAGGACCTACCGTTTTATCCTGACAAATGCAACAACCTTTTGCAGCGAGGTACGGCTCAATCTAAACACGTACCCTGAGCCATCGCGCCCGGCCTGGCACGGGCAACGGAAGCGACCGCAAGCGAAGCTGCTCCCGCTTAAACCTGACGCTTAAGCCCAACGTTTCAGGCCTCGCGGGAGATGGCTGCCGGGTGAAGGGGAGGACTGTTGGAGCTGCGTGTGGCGCGTGGCGTGTCCCCAGCCCTCCCGCCCAGCCCTTAACGGACCATGTGTTACCTTGGGGACCTCGTCCCCGGGGGGCAGCCGCAGGATCCAGAAGTTCCTGTTCTTCAGCAGGTTCTCCATGTTCTCCAGGCGCCGCTGGAGCTGCCCGTACTCCCGGATGAGGGTGCCCAGCGCCGCCAGCTTGCTCTCCAGCTGGTTCCTGAAATCCACCACCGTTTTCTCGCAGTCGAAGTACTTCTTCTCGGTGGTCACCGTCCGGCGCTCCAGGTTGAGCAGCCGCTCGGCGTGGACGTCCACGCTCCGTTCCACCGCCTGCACGGCCGCCACCACCGTCCACAGCGAGATGTTGGCGTCGCTCGGCCGCGGGGCTCTGGCCGGTGCTGGCGGGGGACCCGCGGGGAAGAAGGAGCGCGCCGGGTGCGGGGTCTCCATTCCCGCTCCTCTCGCACCGCTGCGGAGAGCCGGAGCGCAGGGCCGGGCAGCGCCGAGCGCGCCGCCGGGCCTCCCCCGGTGCCCCCGCCGTCGGGGCTGCTCGCTGCTGGGGGACGGCAGGGCAGCCGGGCCAGGCCGCCGCACGCCGGGCCCGCTCCTTCCCCGCCCGCACAGGGGTTCCGCCGCCCCGGCCCGGCCCCGCTCCCCGCCCCGCGGCCCCGCCTTGCCGCCAGGGGGCGCCCCTCTCGCCGCAGAGCGCCCCCTACCGGCCGGAGGCCCGCCGGGGGCGGCCGCCGCGGGAGTGATTGACAGCTGTCAATCACCGAGAAGCGGCGGGTCTGAGGAGGCAGCCAGCTGGGAGGAAAGGTCCCGCCCAGCTCCCACCCCCCGCCGCGGCGGCGCTTCCCCGCCGGTGGCTCCGGAGGCGCCGTGGGCACGGGGGAGGAGCCCGGCCCGGCGGCCGCCAGGCGGGGGCGCTGTGCGCCGGTGGGGGGCGGCGCTCGGCCCGGCGGCGGGAGGCCGGGGGCTGCCCTCGCCCCGCCCGTGCCCGCGGTGCAGGTGGGGGCCATGGCGGAGCCGCACGCCCGCCTCGGGGCGTTGGAGCGGCGGCTGCAGCGGGTGGAGGCGACGCTGCGGGAGGGGCCCCTCTGGGCGCTGCGGTTCACCGAGGTGCGGAGCCCCGGGGATCGCGGGGGGGAGGGCGGCGTGTTGCTTGTGGAGCCATTGTGGGGCTGAGGGGGGTGTGGGGGCTGGTAGCGAGCCATGGGGCCACTGAGGGGGCGGGGGGGGCTGGGAGTGGGCTGGGGGTCACTTACGGGGCCGTTGTGGGGCTGGGGGGTGTCTTGTGGGGCTGGGGGTGAGGCTGTGGGGCTGGGGGGTGGCTTGTGGGGCTGGGGGTGAGGCTGTGGGGCCACTTAGGGGGTTGTGGAGTGCTTGGGGCTGAGAGGGAGCCTGGGGTCGCTGAGCGGCTGGGGGGGTGGCTGAGGTGGCTTTCAGGAGGCTGTGGGTGGCTCTGGTGGGCTCCTGGGGGTCTGGGCTGGGGGGGGCTTTGTGGAGGGGCTGGGAGCGAGCATGTGGGACTCCTGACGGGGGGGCTTTCGGGGAGCTGCTTTTGGGGGCTGTTGAAGAGCTGGGGGGGCTGGGAGCGGTCGGGGGGGAGCTGCCCCTCCTACAGCCCAGCCCCTGTGCTCCAAGGCGCCGGTGACTTTCGAGGACGTGGCGATTCACTTCAGCAGGGAGGAGTGGGCCAGCCTGGACGACGGGCAGAAGGAGCTCTACAGGACCGTGATGGAGGGCAACTACGAGATGCTGGTGTCCCTGTGTAGGCTCTGTTTGCGCTGGTTTGGCAGCTGCGGCGCTGGCTGGGGAGCTCTCTCGGGGTTACTTTTCTGCCTCTTGGCGTTTCACTGGGAGCTCCAGCTCCCAAATGATCCCAGTTCCCCATCCCCTCTGGCAGTGGTTGGAGGTTGGCAGGTACACGCTTAGTGTCTTCTCCTCGCGGCGTACAGGTGCGCCGAGCTCCCTGGGTTGTCATTACAGAAATTCCCTCTTTTCGTCACAGAAATTCCCACGTCCACGTCTGTCTAGATCCTCATGTGGTTTCTCGTCAGCGTGGCGGATGTGCTGTCCGTTTGTCCTGGCGTGGGGAGCGGGGCTGGTCATGCTCCCTCGGTGCAGGGTGGGAGCTAGGCAGGGGAGAAGATCTCATGGGCTGCCTTTGGGGGTGCTTCGGGCTGGGTTTTCCAAAGCGTGGCCCTCGCAGCTGGAAATGAGCTTTCCAGAAAGGCTGGTTGGGCTTGATCTTAAAGGCCCTTTCCATCTTAAATGATTCTCCTTGCCTAGCCCAGCCAGGGTCTTGTGCTCATAATTAATTCTTTCCAGCACTCAGGTGATGGACATCCCAGCCGGGGCTGCCCCCTCTTGCCCGAGGAGCCAGAGCAATAGTGCTGGGGTGCGGGGCGAGCGTAGTCCCAGAGCAGGGCAGAGGAATCCTGCCTTGCCCCAGCACTGCCTCTTGTCGCGGGGGGGCGAGTCGGCCGTTCCTCCTCGCTGCGCGCTCGCGCTGGCTGAGCTCCTGGCTGATGAGGAGCAGCGGTACCGAGACGGGGTGGCCTGGAGCAGATACAGGCAGCGAGGCAGGCCAGGAGGGTCAGTCGAGAGCCCTGCTCTTTCTTCCTGCGCTTCAGGGTATCTTCCTATCTGCAAGCTGAATTTCTGGGACAACGGGGGTGTTTGTAGAGCAGGGATTTGCCACCCCCCCCATGGAGCAGGGATGGATTTTCTTGTGCTTGTTGCTGGGAGGGGTTGTCAGACATGCCAGAAGGTGCTTTTCAGATTCCCCCCTACACGTGCTGCCTGCTGGTCCCTGTCCGTGTCCGTAACTCCCGGTGTGCCGGTACTGATGCTGCCCTGGTTGAAGTTTTTCCAGGCTGGGACCGGCTCTGGTTGGACAGTCTGTGGGTGCACCCGCAAAGACGCTGCCGCATCTTGCTTCTGATGTCTGTCTTGCCCTCGAACAGATTGTGCCCTCTCCACACCTGAACTCTTATCTCGGATGGAAAGAGGAGAAGAGCTGGACATGCTGGACGAGTCAGACCTGGAGGGAGCAGACATGTCGCCGGCACCAGCCGTAGGTCTGTGACACTGGGTTTCTTCTGTGCCAGGATCCTGGCTCCCGGCCTCTTCCCGGGATGATTGCGGTCCCTGCCCTCAGCCCCGGGGACTGAGGTGTCTCCTGCGATGGCTGGGGACAGTTTGTGCCGGGAGAGGACACGGGGAATGTGGTGGGACACAGCGGTAGCATGGACACCCTCCCCTGACCCAGCAGCTGCTGTCTGCTGCAGAGATCTGATGCCCTGTGGGCCTGAGAGGGGGGGACCCCCACCCCTGCGCTCGCTGCTCTGAGCTCCCAGCTCAGCCAGTAAAGCCGTTCTCCTCCCCAGAGCCGGACCTCCTGAGCTGCACAAGCGATGATGGTGCGCTGGAGATGGAGACAAAGGACTCCTGCGAGGGGAACTGTAGGGAGCCGGAGGACGGCCGGAGCCTGGTGGCAGCAGCGAGCTGCAGTGCATGTGAGTGGCTGGCGAAGCCGGCTGATGCGCGGGATCCCGGGCCTGGCTGCGCTCACGCCGCCTCATCATCACCCCTCTCGCCTTCGCAGCAGCGCACGTCCCTCCGGAAGCCACTGCTGTCCCAGCAGATCTCAGCCAGCCGATCCCGTCCCCTTCCTGCCCTCTCTCCGCGTGCTGTCGGGAAACAGTGAATCTGGACCGGTCTCCGCTGCCTCCCGCTGCGGCAGGTACTGGGACAGAGCCCTTCAGCCCTCCGTGACGGGGCCGGCGGCCTCGAGGAGCCACTGGCGCGCTCGGAGAGCAGCAGGAGGTTTGCACAGGGCTCTCTCTGGGCTTGGGGCTTTCCAGACAGGATTTTACACGAATCAGGCCAAGAAAGGATTCTGGCAGTAAATCCTGTTGCCGGCCTTGAAACCGTAAAGGACGAGGCCCAGCGTGGTGCGAACCAGCCGCCCAGTCGATTCACTTCGAAGGACGGGCCCTGATGTTTCTGTTAGACTCCCCCCATCCTACCTAGGTGACGTTGGTCATCTCACACCACCCTTGGGGTGTCTGCAGGGATGAGGGGGAGCTGTGCCCAGCGTTTAGGCAGTCTGGGGGCTGGGAGACGAGAGTGGGGCTGAGATTTGTGCTGCCTGCTGGCTGGGGAGGGTGTGGGAGGTGAGGCGGGGGTGGGAGGGAGGGCTGTTTATGCCTTGTCCTCAAAACCACGTAGAAAGAGTGATGTTTGGGTTGTGAAAAATTTCCAGCAGATGCAGAGGTGGGGATCCCAACAGAGGTGCCGCAGGAGGAGGTCGCTGCGGAGGAGCCGGCCGTGCCTGAAATGCCCTCGAAGGGTCTGGAAGAGGAGGACGTGAAGGATTCGGGGGATGATGGCCAAGGTCTGGCCGCAGACGTCCCCGAAGAACCGGCGAAGGAGCCGATGCCTGACGTCTGCAGAGCGGCGGCGCAGGCAGAGCCCAGCTGCCCGGCGGCCGCCCCAGCAGAGCTGGTGGAAGGCTCCTGCGTGGGCCGGACTGCGGCCTGCCAGCGCAACTCCACCCGGGAGAAATTCTACTCCTGCCCCGTGTGCAGGAAAAACTTTCTGCTGAAGATCAACCTCGTCATTCACCAGCGGAGCCACAGCAACTGGGAGCCCTACATCTGCCCACACTGCGACCGGAGCTTCATGTCCAAGAAGAAGATCCGCTGCCACCTCCGGGCCTGGGCGGCCAAGGGGTTTTGCCAGCCCCTGGGGGCGGAGGAATGCTCCAGCCAGGCCCCGTGCGCCGCCTCCCAGCCCCAGTCGCCGCACAGGGCCTGCAGCATGGTGTGGGGGAAGCCCAGCCCCAGCAGATGCCCGCTGTCGCCTGGGAAAATGACATACACGTGCAACGAATGCATGGAGAACTTCTCCAGCCAGAGCTTTCTGATCGTGCACCAGCGGCAACACACTAACCACGACCTCATCCTCTGCCCCTGCTGCAACAGGAGCTTCGCGTGGTCCTCGGACTTTGTCCGGCACCACCGGACCCACGCGGGCGAGCGGCCCTACCAGTGCGGCGTGTGCCAGAAGACTTTCAAGCGGCACTACCACCTGGTCGTGCACCAGAAGATCCACGTGCGGCGGGAGGAGCCGTACCCCTGCGCAGGCAGCCAGCTGCCCGTACCCGCGGCGCCTGTTTAAGCTGCGGCGGGAAGCCGGGAGGGGTCGGAGGCTGCTCTCCCATTTTTAATTTTTTTCCCCTCTCTCCCTCGTTGACCGCGGGACGCGCGCGGGTCGGGTGGAGGCTGGAGGTGGGCAGCGTCGCCCCGATCCTCCTGCCTGGACATGGGGTGCCCAGCCCCGGCCCTGCAGACCCTACGTGGGGGGGGTCGCTCCGTGTTCCTCAGCCCCGGGGGGGGGGTGGCCGGGGCGTGTGGGACCCCGTGAGCGGGACTGGGTGGTGGTGACGGTGGTGGTGGGCTCGTCCCTTTTCTGGAGGCGCCAATAGATGCTGTAAAAATGAGGGTGATGGATGCGGCTTCCTTCGGTGGGGGGGAGGGGGGGGCGGGGGGGGGCCTGGCTGCCCGGCCCTGGGGGGGGCTGGGGCCGGGCGGGGGGTACCGGTGGGGACCTCCCGGGGCGCGTGGTGAGGGAACACTGGAAATACCGAGCAGGAGGCGTGGGGAGGGGGGTTGGGATGGAGATGGCGGGGCTGGGGTGGGGGAGGGGGAGGGGGAGGGATGGGGGGAGGGGAGGCTGGGGCGGGGGGGCGGGCGCGGGGCGGTGCCGCGGGCGGGCCGGCGGGGGGCGCTGTGGCGCGACGGAGCGGCAGCGCGGGCGGCCATGGCCCGCTGGGGCCCCGCGCAGGTACGGGGCGGGGGGGCAGCGGGAGGCGGCGGCGGCGGCGCCCTCAACCCCCCCCCCGCCTCCGCCGCCGCGGGCACCGCGCGCAGGAACCGGCGAGTCTCGGCGTCAGCCCGCGGCGCCGCGCGGGGGAGCGGCCGGGCCGGGGGGGCGGGAGGGGCCGGGCCCGCCGGTACCGCGGCCTCACACAACATCCCCCCCCCGCCCCGGGCAGCCCCTCATCGCCTCCCTCCTCCCGCAGCAGGAGCCCGAGTGGGGGCCCGAGGCCTGGCAGCCGCTGCCGCCGCAGCCCCGCGGCCCCGAGGGGGAGAAGCCGCCGGCGGTGCCCGAGATCTCGCTGTGGACGGTGGTGGCGGCGGTGCAGGCGGTGGAGAGGAAGGTGGAGTCGCAGGCCCTGAGGCTGCTGAGCCTGGAGGGGAGAGCCGAGACGACCGAGAGGAAGGTGTCGGGGCTGGAGAAGGCCGTGCTGGACTTCGGCAGCCGCCTGGAGCGCAAGTGGGCGGCCCTGGCCGCGCTGCTGCGGGACAACGCGCGGCGCCTGGAGCACGTCGAGCGGCAGCTCCAGCACCGCGGCCGCGGGGCCCCCGGGCCCGGCCCCGGCGGGGACGAGCCCCAGGTAACAGGGGCGAGCCCCGGGAACGGGGACGAGCCCGAGGGGACAGGGATGAGCTCCAGCTAATGGGGACGTGCCCCAGGTGACAGGGACGAGCCTCCGGTAACGGGGATGTGCCCGAGGTGACAGGGACGAGCCCCAGCTAATGGGGACGTGCCCAAGGTGACAGGGACGAGCCTTGGGTAACAGGAACATGCCCGAGATGACAGGGACAAGCTTCAGCTAATGGGGACATGCCCCAGGTGACAGGGACGAGCCTCGGGTAACGGGGATGTGCCTGAGGTGACAGGTATGAGCCTCGGGTAATAGGGACATGCCCGAGGTGACAGGGACGAGCCCCAGCTGATGGGGATGTGCCCAAGGTGACAGGGACGAGCCCCGGGGAATGGGAACATGCCCGAGGTGACAGGGATGAGCCCCAGCTAATGGGGACGTGCCCCAGGTGACAGGGACAAGCCCCAGCTAACAGGGATGTGCCCAAGGTAACAGGGATGTGCCCGAGGTGACAGGGATGAGCCCCAACTAACGGGGACATGCCCAAGGTGACAGGGACAAGCCCCAGCTAATGGGGACATGCCCAAGATGACAAGGATGAGCCCCAGCTAACAGCAGTGTGCCTGAGGTGACAGGGATGAGCCTGAGGTGACAGGGACAAGTCCCAGCTAATGGGGATGTGTCCAAGGTGACGGGGACAAGCCCCTGGTAAGGAAGATGAGCCCCAGCTGATGGGGACGTGCCCAAGTTGACGAACAGGGACAAGCCCCAGCTAATGGGGACATGACCCAGCAATGAGGATGTGCCCAGGGTAACAAGGACAAGACCCTGCTAACAGGGACGAGCCCCAGCTAACAAGGATGTGGCCAAGATGACAGGAATAAACCCCAACTAATGGGGACGTGATGAACAGGGACAGTCCCCAGCTAAGGAGGACATGCCCGTGGTGATGAACAGATACAAGTCCCAGCTAACAGGGAGGTGCCCGAGGTGACAGGGACGAGCCCCAGCTAATGGGGATGTCCCCAAGGTAACAAGGATGAGCCCAAGGTAATGGGGACAAGCACCAACTGATAGGGACATGCCCAAGGTGACAAATGGGGACAAGCCCCAGCTAACGGGAATGTGCCCAAGGCAACGGGGTGCGGCCGGTGAGATGTGAGACTGGCTCGTGGGGAGCTGCGCAGAGCAGTAGGGACGCGGCTTCCACCTCAAGAGCCAGCACGCCAGGGCAGCAGTCAGAGCTTTCCTGCTCTTCCCTGTCCCCGGTGAAACGCGGGAGCAGAACACAACTCCCGCGAGCATTTTCAGCCTTGTTGGGTCCTACCGGTCACCTCAGCAGTGGGACAGTGCCGTCCCACTCGTCCTGCTCCCCGTGTGAGGGGGTCACTGCTCACCTGGCTGCTTCAGGCCGCTGGTGTGGATCAAGGGAAGGAGAGGTGCTTGTGAACCTGGTTGTGGGCGGGGGGGAGCGAGGGAGCCTCGCTGGGCCGTCTCGAAGTTGTTCCCTGGGTTCAGGCCGTGACGCGGCTCCTTTCCTTGGGGGCTCTGGGCCCGCGCTGCCTTGCCCTGCAGTCTGCTTTCCCCGCGGCAGCGGTGGGGCTGGGGAAGCGCCAAGGCGGTGGCTCCTCTGCTTTCAGGTGCCGGCGGCGTGCGAGGATGACGCGGCCAGTTTGCCGGAGCAGGAGTGGGGGAGCTTGGAGAGCCGGCAGAAGGAGCTCTACAGGATCGCCATGAAGGGCAGTTACGAGGCTGTGGTGGTTTCTCTCGGTGAGGCTCAGTCTCTACCCGTGTGTCAGACACATTATTATCCCCTGGGCCGGATCCAGCGTACGGCCGCTCGCGCGCTGCTGCGGTGGCTGGGCGTTTGGAGGAGAACGGGTAGCGAGAGGTGACGCCTTTACACGTTTAAATTGTGGGTGACAACTGTGCTTCGCTCACGCCCTGCGGGTCCGAAGAACACCTTGTCTCACCGCCACAGCAGTGCTGGCAGCGGGGGCACTCAGGCCATCTGTCAGCCCTGACGGGCCCTGCTGGGCTTTGCCCCGTGAGCAGGAGCACTGCAGGAGGAGCGGGCGTCCGCTGGAGCCCCGGAGCTCAGCCCGGTGCCTGCGGGAGCAGAGGAAAGGCCTCCTCACGCCGTCAGGACAGGACGAGGTGGGGATTTCAGGTGACGTGCTCATGCTGTGTCCTGCAACCTGCACTCCCACACTGATTTTTGCCAGGACGTGGGTTGTGCGTGTATCACCCTGGAGGGATTTGCTGCAGACAGTCCTAAATTTTAGCGCTAATTATTTTGGGCTGAAATTTTAAAGGCTGAGTGCCTGGCAGTCACTTCATCTTGGGGTAACAAATAATTTGGCTGACACCAGCCTGCTTGCTGGGATGGTCCTGGGAAACCTGAGCTGCTGCTATGGGAGCCCAGGACCCCTCCGGACACCCCACAGCTCCCGCTGTGCGAGAGCAGCCTTTTATCGAGGGGACACGTGCTGGTCCCCAAGCGTCAGCAGTTCGTACCACTGCTTCCTCCTCCCCAGGGCCCGGGGACACCAGCTCCAAACCCACTCTGCTGCCGCCCCCGGAGGACGGGGAGGATTCGGGTGTGAGGAGCCACGGGCTGCCGGAGAAGGGAGCGGTGTTGGGACACCTCAGTGGCGGTGAGTCAGAGCGGCCGCTTGGCAGCGAAGGCTGAGGACGAGCACTAACGACACGCCTGGGCTGGGCAGGGGCTGTGTTGGGCACGCTGCCCACATGCCGCTGCCCACAAAGCGAGGGGGCTTGGAGCCTGCCCCTGCCGCTCCCGCTAGAGACAGGGCTGGCCGAGCCCATCGCGTCCCTGCAGGGAGCGTCTCCAGCCTTGCAGGGGGTCAGAAGCTGTCGGGAATTTAAGCTGTGTGATTGGGGCCTCCTTACAACTTTTAAGACCAAATCTTTCTAGCCTGGAAGAGCTCCCTGGAACAAAAAGAGCAAGGCTTAGTGCGAGGGTGGCTCTGCAGCTGTGTGCCTGCAGACACGCTCCCTCCTGCTCCTGGAAGGTTTTGCTTTGTATCAGCACTAGCGTGGCCAGCAGGGACAGGGAAGGGATCTCACCCCTGTGCTCGGCACTGGTGAGGCCGCCCCTCGATGAGTGGGTTCAGTTTTGGGCCCCTCACTCCAAAAAGGCCATTGAATGACTCGAGCGTGTCCAGAGAAGGGCAATGGAGCTGGTGCAGGGTCTGGAGCACAGGTCTGATGGGGAGCGGCTGAGGGAACTGGGGGGGTTTAGTGTGGAGAAGAGGAGGCTGAGGGGAGACCTCATGGCCCTCTCCAACTCCCTGAAAGGAGGGTGCAGAGAGGGGGGATGAGTCTCTTGAGCCAAGGAACCAGCGCCAGGCCAAGAGGGAATGGCCTCAAGCTGCGCCAGGGCAGGGTCAGACTGGCTCTTAGGAAGTATTTCTTTCCAGAAGGGGTTGTTGGGCGTTGGAATGGGCTGCCCAGGGCAGGGGGGGAGTCCCCATCCCTGGAGGGGTTGAAGAGTCGGGTTGACCCAGCGCTGAGGGATCTGGTGGAGTTGGGAACGGTCAGGGTGAGGTTCATGGTTGGACTGGAGGAGCTTCAAGGGCTTTTCCGGCCCAGATGATTCTGTGATCCTTTTCCCCAGATTCACCCACCTAAACTCAGCCATTCCTGACAAAGTTCCTTCCAGGACAGAGGACTCTGCAGCCTCAGCTTTGGCTTCACCTTTCCCCTGTTTTGTTTTTTTATCAGTACCGTCAGTCTGTCAGATGTGTCCTCCACCTCATGTGTCCTTCTCCCGCACTGTTCTCTGTAAAAACCTTCCTGCTCCCTTTCTAATGGCACATTTTCTGGTTCGTCTCCCCACCGTGCTGCAGGGGAATTCAGCTCCTGCTCCTGCGCTGGGGCTGCGGGCCTGGGGGAGCGTCCCTTGCCGGGAATGAATCTCTGTCTCTCAGCAGGTGAGAAGATTGTGATCAAGACAGAAGAGCAGCAGCCCCCGGAGGAAGGATCTGAAATCCTGGCTCTGCCGCAGGTGCCTGCAGTGAGGCTGGAAGAGGAGGTTCCCCTGAGCCAGGAGCAGGCGGTGCCCTGGGAGAGCCACGCTGGCTTGGGCGAGCAGAAGGCAGCAGGAGAGGCCTTAGGGGACTTCTGCAAACACGGGACCGCCCAGCCCGAATTTAAGCCCGTGGTGGTGCCGGTGGAAGCTCACCCTGCCCCGGGCTTGCCTTTCCCAACAGAGCATGTGCTCGGCGTGGGGACTGACCAGCCCTTCGCCCTGCCCCAGGGAATGCCGCTGGGAGAAGACACCGCTGCCGAGACGGCCTCGTCGCAGCCCGGCACAGAGGAGCACCGTCCCTGCGCCGTGGGGGAAGAGCCCCGCGCGCTCCCGCTGGGCTGGAAGAGCGTCCGGCTGAAGCGCAACCTCCTGGCGCGGCAGCAGAGCCAGGCGAGGAAGAGCAACGGCTCCTTCATCTGCACGGCCTGCGGGAAGAGCCTGGCCCACCACGCCGCGCTGCTGCGGCACCAGCGCCTGCACACGGGCGAGCGGCCCTTCCAGTGCCCCGCCTGCGGGAAGAGCTTCAACGAGAAGTCCAACCTCAACAAACACTACCGCATCCACACTGGGGAGCGTCCCTACCGCTGCCCGGCCTGCGGCAAGGGCTTCATCCAGAAGCACCACCTCCAGAAACACCAGCGCATCCACGGGGTGCAGCTGCGGGGCGGGTGGACGGGCCGGCCCGCGCGGGCCAGCGCCGCCGGCGAGCGGCTCTACCGCTGCATCGAGTGCGCCGAGAGCTTCCCCCAGAAAGCCTCGCTGGAGGAGCACCAGCGCCGGCACACCCAGCAGCGGCCCTTCCAGTGCAATGGCTGCAGCAAGAGTTTCCGGCACCGGCAATCTCTGAACCACCACCAGAAGGTCCACACCGTGGCCAGCTCTCCTGCTGTCGGCTTGCCGAACCGCGACCGGGAGCTGGAGACCAGCTCCTGCAAGGCTTTGACCCAGGATAATCGGTAGCGCGAGGGCTGGAGAAGGGAAGGGGCGGCGTTTCTCCAGGCAGAGGTGCAGTGGCCTGCGAGGACGGCACACGCCGTGTCGCCACGGGGCTGTCCGCAACGCCGCGGGGCTCGTGGCACCGCCGCTGGGCTCTCTGCGCTGCCGTGCGGCTCTGCACGGCTGGGGTCTCCAGGAGGAGGAGGAGGAGGATGGAGGCAGGCTGATGTGCTGCGCGGGCGGGTGAGGAGACTGGCCCAAGAGGCAGCGGAGGAGGTTTGGCGGCCGGAGCCGAGCCGGGTTGTGCCGCTGCCCCGTGGAAGGGGGATTGGGCCGAGGCAGAGCTGTGTCGGGTACGCGGAGCGGTCGAACTCAGGGTTATTTAAACACAACCAGTGTGGAGGTGGCGTGGGGGCGGTCGGTGGCCCGGGGAGGGGCTGTTGTGGCCGGGCAGCAGCCGGGGTTGTCAGACGAGCCGGGAAGAGACTCGGATAAAACACCGGGCTGACGTGGTCTCTTGTTGCGCTCTGGGGTGTCGGCGAGGGGCAGGGTGGGGGGGCTGGGCTCTGCACCGCCTCCACCGGGCGAAGGGAGCTTGGGAGCGCGGGCCCAAAAGTTACAATTTAGGCGTCTCCCGTGGGTGCAGTCCGACATGCAGCTCCCGCTCGGCACGCCACAGGCAGCTGCCCCACGTCCCTGCCGTCACCCGCTGGGGTCACCCGCTGCTTCCCGTTCCCTGGTGGCATCAGATGCCCTGGGGACGAGTCCTCGTAATTAATGCAAACCGGGAGCCTGAGTGTTGGTGAGTCTCAGCCTCGAGGAGGACGTGGAGCCTCCCCACAGGAAGGTGGAGCTGCCCATCACAGCCCCACTCTGCAGGACCCGGGCCCCATGGGACTCCCTGGCAGCGCTGAGGGCGCGTTAGCAGGACAGTGATACCCCCCTCCTGCCTGCAGCCCTGCCCAAGGTGGTCAGGGCCACTCCATCGCCCGCCCTTCCCCAGTCCCCTTGGCCACTCATCCTCCCGCTGGTGCGCTCGCATCCCCTCGCTTTTGGTGATGACATCCCTGGGGTGCGTGGGTGACACCCAGGGTGATATGAGGTGCGTGACAACACCCCGGGGACGCCCCTGCCTCCAGCTCCACCCTCACATGGAGGCCATATCCACTGAGGGCACCCCCCCAGCTTCGGCAGCCATGTCAAGTGCTGGCAGTGCAGCCTCGGGGGTGGTGGGAGTTGGGGGGGGCCCTGGGCTGCCCTGGGCACAGCACTGTGGCTGCTGGGGGCGGGGGGATCCTGCCCCTCTGTCCAGCCCTGGGGCACACACCAAGGGACTGGGCTGTACTGGGTGGGGGTGTCCAGCAAGGCCCCGGATGGTGGCAAAGGGCCAGAGTGTTTCCCCACATGGTCCTGTGTGGCCACAGAGGTGTCTCAGGGGCTCCTCAGAGGGCCAGGAGGGAGCACAGAGGTCGGGCCCAGGCTCTCCTGGAGGCTACAGGGCTTCGTGGTCTGGTTGCCCCAGGCACAGCCCCACTCCGGGGGAGCCCTGCTGCCCTCCCAGCCCAGGCGCAATGGTGGGTGACAGCGCCACGTTCACCCTTGGGACATTCCCCAGGGTCTTGGCTGGCCACCGCAGGCAGAACAGGGTGATGGTGCTGTGGCAGTGACCCCCACGGCCCCCCCAGGCCGAAGCTGCCCTCTGCCTGAGCCGATACGGGTTACCCCTTCACCGACAGCGCGCAGGCGTGCCAGCTCAGCCCCCCCACAAGCAAGCGGATGTACAAATACTTTATTGATTCCACAGCCTGAGAAAGGGATCTGGGATTTCACAGGAAACACTGGTCCCCGTCACAAGAGCCTTACAAGAAACGCCCTGGTTGGGGCAGTCACCCCGAGGGAGAGGCCGGCCCCTCCACGCCACCCACGCCGGCCTCAGAGGTGTTGCCCACCGGCAAGACCGTCACACCAGCCGCTTCCTGTCACTGGGATCAACTGGGGGTCACTGGGATCTCTACCCAGGCAGGGATAACCAGCTCGGTCACTGCAGCCTGTGCCAGAACATGGCTCGTCACCGCCACCGTAAGGCATCAACCGCCCCTGTATCCTTGGCGGCAGGCAACGCCGTCCCTTCGGGGACACGGGGCTGCCACTGTCACCCTCTCACACCATGTCCGGGCACGCTCTGCACTGCAATCCCAGGGGACAGGAACTGAGTGAAGCCAGCCCAGAGGAGCAGCGGGATGTTGTGCCCCGGGAGCAGCTCGGACACGGCTGTCCCTCGCTCAGCGCCGAGGATGATGGCAGGATGCGGCCATTTCCTCGGTGCACAAAGCACGCGGCCCACAGCAGCGCCCCCGCTGCCCGCCAGAGCTTGTGAGTGGCCAGGAATGAAACGTGGGATAAGCAAATGGGTTCCGCACGCTCCCTGCCCAGAGAGGGACAGGGACTTAACAATGTCAAATAATTACATCAAACAATGAAAAAAAAAAACCACCTGGAAAACTAAACTCAAAGCGTCCCGACAGCTGCTCTGTTTGCTCTGCACAGCGGTGCCGCCAGGACCGGTCTCCTCTCCCTGTACATAATTCATGTGTCCCAGCAGCGCGGGTGACGCACACAGGGCTCTGGCCGTGGACGCGCGCGGGTCCAGCAATTCCTGGGGATGCCGGAGCCACCCCTGGCCTGGTTTTCATCGCTTACCGGGCTCCAGTATCCCTCTGGGCAGGTCCCGCTCCCCAGGACATTTGAGGTAGCTAGCAGAACTACTCTTCCACAGTTAGGGTGGGATTTCGCACATGACTAAACGGAGACGACCTGCAGTTCTGAGAACGGGGGCCTCCTGCCGCAGCGGGGCCGCTCCCGCGCACCAGCCAGCGTCGACGTGCAGCAGCCGATGCCCCTGAGCCCCGAGGCGGGTCCTGGCGGGGACTGCTGCCGCAGCGCAGGGTTCATCTTACCCGTGAAGAATTTCTAAAGTGACTCTCCATCTGTGCAGGCTGGTCCTGAGGGAATGAACTCTCGTGGGTGTTTCTGGCTCTGGCGAGCTGAAGGAAGGGGTGCTGCTGGGACCTCAAAACACCCGCAGCACCCTCACAAGCAGAAAAATATTGTGGTTTGAGTTGTTCTACAGATCTAACACAACGCTCGGGCGTTCCCAACCTGATCGAGGGGTCAGCAGGTTTCCTCACCAGGGTGGGTTATTAAAGAAGCGTGGCCAGGACGCGAGGGGGTCTCGGAGATGCCACGCTCTCTTCATCCAGCGTCTTGGTCAAGAAACGGTCAGTGAAGCAAAGAGCTCCTTGGGGATCCTGCCTGGCTCACCAGCTTGATTCCCTTCTCTCTGTCCTCTTCACCGTGTAATTGTGATTCTGAACAGGAGGGGTTGGCTCCAGCATCAAGTAATGGGTGAGCTCAGCTTGGGAAAATTTTGTGTATCAGCCAGCAGACACGAGAGTCTGAGGAATGGTAAAGCATTTTGGATCACTGGAAGCTTCTCTAGTATGCTCTCTGTAGTGCTATCCAAGCTTGTGATTCCTTCTATAATTCAGGAAAGCTGCTAAAATCCAGTGGCCAGATGGTTCACAACCCCAGTGCTCCACCACGTGCAAAATCAACGCTCACGCAGTTTCTCTCCAGGGACACAAGCAGTTCAGATCTCTCCCGCTGTCATTTCTCCATCGCCCCCGAAACCGCTGCCCCGTTTCCTAGTCTAGCCGAGCCGTGGGCCTGGCAGCTCTTGCCCGCCGGTCCCAGTTCCACAGGCCCCATCAGGAGCACGTTTGCAGGAGCCGCTTTGGCTGCGGTGGCCGCAGGGCTAACGTTTCTCTCGGATGCCTGGGCTGGTGAGCGAGGAACGCTCCCGCCCGCAGTTGCCTCCGGGACTCTCTGGGGCGTTGGCAAGACGGCGGCGGGCTGGGCCGTCGCCATCGCGGGCTCCTGGAGCGCAGCCAGGGCTTTCTGGCGGTCGTGTATTTTCTCATGGCGCAAGAGGTGAGTTCTGCGGGTGAAGCATTTCTTGCAGGCAGCGCAGCAGTAGGGTCTGTCCTGCAAGTGGGTCTGCATGTGCCGCTGAAGGGAAGAGAAGCAAGAGAGACTCTTTTTGCAGTAACTGCATTTCGGTACAGACTTCCGACGAGACTTGGGGCTCTGCTGTCGGGAAAGACACGCGCTGGACAGGCTCCCTCTGTCCAGCTCCTCGTTGGCCCGGCCCAGCCAGGACCCCCCAGTGTACGTCCCGTTGCCCAGGCCGTGGGCACCGCCGCAGAGAGTCCCGCAGAGCTTCCTCCTCGGCCGGATCCTCAGCTCGGGGTGGACGTTCCCCCAGACCTTGGCCCCGAAGGCCCTGTCTTTTATGTGGATGCTCTGGTGAAGGTCCAGGTGGCGTTTGTCCGCGAAGCTGATCTCGCACATGGCGCATTCGTAGGGCCCCTCTTTGGCGTGGCTCCGCTGGTGGATGATGAGGTTGATTTTCAGACGGAAACGCTTCCCGCACTCGGTGCAGGGGTGTGCCCACTCGCGCACGTAGCCGCGCCGACAGTTGCCCATCAGCAGGCTGCTGCTCGCGCATCTGCTCGGCTTCTTCTTGCTCTTGGCCTTGGCCTGCTCGCTTTTGGGGCACTTCTGGATTTCTGGGCTGGGAGAGGGTGCAGAAACCTCTTGCAGCGCCGCAGGCTCCTCTTCCTTCACTTTGGCGTTTTCAGGAGAAGCCCCTTCGCACGCCATTTTATCTTCACCTGAAATGGAACAACACAGGCGTTGGTCGTTCGCGCTCCCAGGACAAACCCAGGCTGTGGTTAAGCCCCGAAGCTCTGAGCAGGCTTTTAGCAATAACGGAGCTACCAAATCTGAGAACATGGTTTGGAAAGGTGCAGGTGCCACCAGTGTCCTGCCCCAAACAACCCAACGCAGTCTCAGGGGGCAAATCTTGCTCCCAGGAAGAACCAGGCTGTGGTCTGCTGCAGCACCGTCAGGGCTGGTGGCACGAAGGGATCCACCTCTAAAACCACGACACCACCAACAGCCACAAGATGTAGCAGGAAAAAAGACTGTTGAAGAGCAGCAGCCTGCGGTACTCCAAGCTCTTCACTTCCATCAGCCTCGGGCCTGAAAGAGGCCTGGAACTTTCTTATCCCTCCCCACTTCAAGCACGTTAGTGAGCTGGGAGCTGCTTCCCCGTGTCTCCCCTGCACAGGGTTACTCACCGGCGTGGGACTCAGCCGGGTCCTCTTCCATCTCTGTCTCAGGACGGTCTTCCCTGTGCAGCTTCTGTTTTTGCGCGCTCAGGGACATGACATTCATCACCAGGATGGGGAGTTCTGTTTGCAGAGAAGAGCGATTTTAAAGACCTGTGGAGAGCTCACATCTTCCTGCTTTGGTGTGACACTAACCGGAGATGTGTTGGGAGCATGCTGAAGAGCCAGAGAAAGCTGCGGCTCAAAAAGCTATGACATGTTGTGCCAGGGGAGGTTTAGATTGGATATTAGGAAAAATTTCTTCACTGAAAGGGTTATCAAACACTGGAACAGGCTGCCCAGGGAGGGGTTGAGTTACCAACCCTGGAAGTATTTAACAGATGTAGCTGTGGCGCTGAGGGACACGGTTTAGTGGTGGACGTGGGTTGGGTTAATGGTTGGACTCGATGATCCTAAAGGCCTTTTCCAACTGAAATGATTCTGTGATTCTATGGAGAGCACGTGAGGTGCTGGAAGGAACTGGAGTGAAGCTACTCACAAGGACCAAGAGCAGAGGAAGGGCTGGGAGGAAAGACACCAAGGTGCCGTGTGCTGTCATCTCTGCAGAGCAACCTCATCCATCCAGAATCCTCCCACCCACTCTACAGGTAGTATCCCCTTATTTCCTTCTGTTCAGGCCCTCAAACCCCTTAACAACACACCCCAGGACTTCTGCCTTTCCCTGCTGACGCTCCTCTAAGCACGGTGACTTTCCATGCCCTGTCCCACAGATGCTGCTGGGACAGGAACAGCCCAGGGAAGTAAGTCCTACCCCGTGGGTTGCACCCACGCAACCTACCTGCGCCAGCTTCCGTCGGGACTTTATCATCTCCCAAAGCCTCATCCTTCTGGTCCATCTTTTCCGGTGCCTGTGGGGGCTCCTGACTGTCTGGGACATTGGTCTGTGTGGACTTCTGAGCATCCGGGATGCTGGTCTGCGGGGGCTTCTGAGCATCTGGGATGTCTGTCTGCGGGGGCTTCTGATCACCTCCGATGTGTATCTGCGGGGGCTTCTGAGCATCTGGGATGTCTGTCTGCGGGGGCTTCTGACCATCTCCAGCATGTATCTGCGGGGTCTCCTGACCATCCTGGACACAGAACTCTTCATCCCTCTCGATGCGGGAGAGGATGTCAGGCTTGGACACAGCGTAGTCTGCGCATGGGACAGAGGACAGCGGGTTTTATTAGGAACTGGCTACACCTTGATTCTGTCAAACTCTGCATGACCCTTCTCTCCCTAAGCCCAAAGCCAGCAGGCAGGACAGACACACACAAATATATTATCCACGCTCTAACGAGAAGGTGGTGCTGCTTGCTTGGCCTGTGGCAGGATCCACCCTGAGCACAGCTGTGGCTCAAGGACAGAGAGAATCTAAATAGGAGAACATGAACAAAAATCTCGAAGGAGAGGGAGAGCCTCTATGTAACATCCTTTTCCTCTCTTCCCAGGAGCACTTGACATGGGCGAGATGATCCCTGAGGTCCCTTCCAAGCTGGTATTCTACAATTCTATGAAGCCAACCCCCAAACACACACTCGGGGCTCCTGTCACTTGTGGGTAACACTCCCCTAAGGACAGAGCCTGCCGTGCCCTCTGCCCCTGCCAGTGCTCACCCAGGCTCTCCTGGGGTTTCTTGAGCCCCCAGCTCCTCAGTCCTGCAGGGAAGAGCTCTCAATCAAGCTCTGCCCACATATTTCTTCTTCTCCTGGCTCTGTCAGGGTCTGCCTCTCCCTTTCCAGTGTCTCCTACCTTCTTGCCCAACCTCTGCACTCTTTAACGATTGATTTTTCTAACACTCCCATGCCATGGCCCAAGGCTCTCCTGCCCGCTTCTGCTCTCCCCAGCACCAGCAGAGCTGCTCCAGCCTCCTCCTCCTTGCGCTGCAGCTTCCCAGGTTCCTCACTTCCCACCACGCCTCCTCCCTCACCCAGGCAAGCAGGACTGTCTCTGGAAGCCAGAGGGCTCATGCACACAGTCAGGTGACAAAGGATTGCCAAACTGCCCAGAAACAGGACTGAAAGGCATCACGAGAGGTCTGCCCCACCGCTTCAGACTCCACCCCAGCCCCTCCTGACAGGCCTTGTCTGTCTTTCTCCACGGGATTCATGTGACTAAGCACAAACACTGGAAGAAAGATCCAGTGTACTCCGTGGAGGCTTAGTCAGTAGTCAACAGCCCCTCAGAGTTGTTCACTTCTAACAAAGACACTGCTGGGCCATGTCCTGACAGAGCTGGGACAGGAACTGCCTCCTCCTGGCACCCACCTAACCCACCTGTGTCAGCTTCCATGGGGACTTCATCTTCTCCCAAAGCCTCTTCCGTCTGGTCCATCTCTTCTGGTGACTGCGGGGGCTCCTGCTCTTCGCTGGTACACACCCGGGGGGGCTCCTGACCATCTCGGATGTGTGTCTGCGGGGCCTCCTGACCATCCTGGACACAGAACTCCTCGTCCCTCTCGATGCGGGAGAGGATGTCAGGCTTGGACACAGCGTAGTCTGCGCATGGGACAGAGGACAGCGGGTTTTATTAGGAACTGGCTACACCTTGATTCTGTCAAACTCTGCATGACCCTTCTCTCCCTAAGCCCAGAGCCAGCAGGCAGGACAGACACACACAAATATATTATCCACGCTCTAACGAGAAGGTGGTGCTGCTTGCTTGGCCTGTGGCAGGATCCACCCTGAGCACAGCTGTGGCTCAAGGACAGAGAGAATCTAAATAGGAGAACATGAACGAAAATCTCAAAGGAGAGGGAAAGGCTTTGTCTTTAACATTTTCCTCCCATTTCAACTTTAGCAGTCACTTCTTCTGAGCTATCGTTCTGGTACAGGGACAGAAAACTTCCTGCTTTGTAGAGATGTCTGTGTCAGATGGACAAGAGGAACAAGTTTGTTCTGTTTCTACAGAATATTACTGAGAAAAGCAAAGCCTCAACTTCAGTAGCTGCACAGAGCCGCATGTTACTAGCCATGCCCAAGACGCAGCTTTTCGTGGGGAATATCTTACAGCCCAAGTCCGCCAAGAACACACTGCGTGTCCTTAGAAACACCGAGCATGATTCTTTACCAAGTTCTTTACCAAGGCAGATGGAAATGTCCCTGTCACTTTACATAGGGGCTCAACAGACAGAAAGCAAGAACTAGTTTAAGGTGCAATTATCAAACTTCATCCAGATTAATTCCTAAACTGTGCTGGAAGATCATGATGGTTCCTGACCCTGAAATCCACTTACGTGGTCACTAGGAACAGCATGTCACATGGATATTTATAATTGATACTGCTGGTATTATTATTGCTACTATTATTTACTACAGATCTCTTGCAGATGTTGTTCATTGCTTACAAGCAGGAAGGAGGGAGGACACGTGGGTCTGACTGCCCAGGAGAGGCTGTTAGCTACAGGCATCCAGCCCCACCCAGCCAGACCCAACTGATGTTGGGCTGCACAGAATCATGGGATGGTTTGGGTTGGGAAGGACGTTAAAGGTCACCCAGTCCCACCCCCCTGCCCCGGGCAGGGACACCTTCCACTAGCCCAGGTTGCCCAAAGCCCCGTCCAACCTGGCCTTGAACCCTTCCAGGGAGGGGGCAGCCACAGCTGCTCTGGGCAACCTGTGCCAGGGCCTCACCACCCTCACAGGGGAGAATTTCTTCCTTACATCTAATCTAAATCTGCCCTCTGTCAGTTTAAAACCGTTACCCCTCATCCCATCCCTACACCCCCTGATCAAGAGTCCCTCCCCCCTTTCCTGTAGCCCCTTTCAGTCCTGGGAGGCCGCTCCAAGGTCTCCCCGGAGCCTTCTCGTCTCCAGCTGAACCCCCCCAACTCTCCCATCCTCACAGGGGGGTGCTCCAGCCCCTCCATTTCGGCGGGGGGAAGCCGTCCATCCAGCCCACCCGCAAGAGAAGCTCACCCGGAGGTGCAAACCCTGTGCCTTACCCAGGGAGATGAGCATCTCATAGTTCCCCCTCATCACAGCCCTGTAGAGATCCTTTTGCCACCGGTCCAGCCTCTCCCACTCCTGCTCATTGAAGTACACTGAAATGTCATCGAACGTGACCGGTACCTGGAATCACAGGTTTAAGTGCTTGGTGACTTCTGATGCGATTTGGTAACTGGAAATCACACACGCGCAAGGAAGCGCTTGGCTTTGGCTGCCGGCGCTCAGGGCAGGCACAGATCAGGGCTTGTGAGTGGCAAGTCCAGGACTCACAGGTGCTCAGCCCCCGAGCCCACTGCTGAGACCGCTCCAGCATTTCCTAAACCCCCTCCACAGCCACGGCGGTGGCACCAGCGCTTCCAGGGGCCGAGCTGCACGCCGTTACCTTGGGGACCTCGCCCTGCGAGCTGGGGGGCAGCCGCAGGATCCAGAAATTTCTGTTCTTCAGGAGATTCTCCACGTTGTCCAGCCGCTGCTGGAGGTGCCCGTAGTCCTGGAGGAGGCTGCCCAGGGCGGCCAGGTTGCTGCCCAGCTCCCCGACCAGGTTTTCGCAGGCCAGCAGCCTCCGTTCCGCCCTCTCCGTCCGGCTCCACAGCTCCTGCAGCTGCTGGGCCCTCGCCTGACCCGCCGCGGCCCGCGGCCCCATGGCCTGCCCCGCCTTGCGCCTGGGGGTGCCCGAGTCCTGGGGGGGGGGGGATAGGTGAGGGGCAGCAGCGGAGACCCCAGCCCTGGGGACCCACTTGTGGGTCCCCCCAGCACCCCCAAGGGACTCCCCCAGCACCCACAACCCGACCCGCCAGGCCCTGGCTGCTCCTCCCCGCCCCGGACTCCTCCATCCCTCAGGACCGGCACCCCAAGGGTCGCCCCCCCGCCCCCCCACCCCGGCGACCAGCATCCCCGGGGCCCCTCCCCGTGAACTGGCCCCGCTGGGGACCACCCCATCCCCCGGCACCGGCACCCCAGGGGATCCCCCCACCCCCAGGCCCCCCCGGGCTGTGGGGCCGGCGCGGGTCGCAGTGGCGCTGGGCCCGGGCGGGTCCGGCCGGCGGGATCTTGCGTTCTCCAGGCCCTGGCCCAGCCCGGGCCCTTGGCGTTGCTCGGGGCCTGGCCCGGCCCGGCCCGGCTCGGCCCGACTGGGCCCGGCTCGGCTGGGCCCGGCTCGGCTGGGCTGGGCTCGACCCGGCCCGGCGCGGCGCGGCGCGGCCCTCACCTGAGCGGGCCCCCGGCGGGACATGGCCGCCACCGCCGCCACCGGCCCCGCGCGCCCTGCGGCAGCGCCGCCCCCGGGCCAGCAGGAGGCGGGGCCTGGCGGGGGCAGAGCGTCCCCTGGCGGTCGGGAGGAGGCGGCGGGGCCGGGCCGTGATCCCGGGGCGGGACGGGCCTCCCCGGTGCCCCCCCCCCCCCGCCATTGACTGTCCCGGTTCGTCCGGTGCCCCACACCCCCCCAGTCCGCCGCTGCCATGGTGTCCCCGCGGGGCTGCCCGGGGGCCTCGGGTTTGGCTTCGGGGTCGGGGTGAGCCCCCGCGGCGGGGCGGAGCGGGGTCGCCGGGCCGGGGCTGCCGGCGCTGAGGTCCCGCTCCGAGCCGTGCCGGGAGCCGGGAGCTGCCTGGAGCGGGCACCGGACCCGTGGCACCGAGCCGTGGCCGCGCCTCGGCAAGCAGGACCGGGAGAGCACCGGGATGGGGGAGCACCGGGATGGGTGGCAGCCGGGAGGGGAGCACCACGGGAGCAGTTTTGGGAGAGGGTCCAGCCGGCGGCGTGGGGCTGGGGCGCTGACAGCTCTGCCCGGGGCTGCCTGTCCCGGGGGGCACCGACCCACCAGGGTGGCCCTGGGCAGGGTGGGAGCGGGGCCCCCCCGAGGAGCCGGGACCACACGCTGCCACGGGACACGGGGCGCTGCCAGGCTGTGACCGGGTGACAGGGAGGCACCCCCAGACTTGGGGGGTGCTGTGATTTAGGGGCTGGCCCTCACCCCCAGGTCTGTGTTGGGTGTGTCCCCCCAGGAGCTCCAGGGGAGCCCCAGCCCCCCCGAGGGTCCCCTCCCCAGGCTGGGGGGCATTAAGCACCCCCACGTGAATAGTCTGTGCGTGTGCTGAGCCCGGTTTTGCCGAGCTGACGGGGGCACTGGCAGCAAAGCCCAGCTTTGCCCACGGCCGCTCACACCTCCTGTTGGAGGATGTGGGGAGCGGGTGTCCCCATCCCTGGGGAGAGGGGCTGGGAGCGGGATGGGGGCAAACACCGCAGGGGGGCTGTGAACCATCTCCCTCCAGCACCGCTCAGTGTGACCTTGTCTTGGCAAACCCCACAGAATCCCAGAATCATCTAGGCTGAAAAAGCCCTTGAAGCTCCTCCAGCCCAACCATGAACCTCACCCTGACCGTTCCCAACTCCACCAGATCCCTCAGCGCTGGGTCAACCCGACTCTTCAACCCCTCCAGGGATGGGGACTCCCCCCCTGCCCTGGGCAGCCCATTCCAACACCCAACAACCCCTTCTGCAAAGAAATCCTTCCTAAGAGCCAGTCTGACCCTGCCCTGGCGCAGCTTGAGGCCATTCCCTCTTGGCCTGGCGCTGGTTCCTTGGCTCAAGAGACTCATCCCCCCTCTCTGCACCCTCCTTTCAGGGAGTTGTAGAGGGCCATGAGGTCTCCCTGCACGGTTGATGTCAGCGGGATGGGTACGGTGGCACGAAGCCGGTAATGACCACTGCACGTGGCATCGGCCCCCCCGCCAGGTGAGGGGACGGAGGGATTGGATGAAGTGACTCCTGCTGCAAAGCCCAGGGGGTTGGGGCATGTTCTCTCACGCCGTCCCTGACGGGGTGTGAAGCGTGCAGGGACCTGCCGGGGAGCATGTCAGGATCCTTTGCCTCCGTGCCCGCGCGGGATGGGCGCAGCAGCACGCCCTGTCCCAGCCATGTGCCAGCCTCGGAGCCCAGCATGGTTGCTCGCACCCGCCGTCCCCACACACCTCAGGCCCAGCCGGGGGTCCTGCCGCCGCCTGGCACGGCTCTGCAGGGAGCTGGGGTGTTCTGGGTGCTCCTGGGGACTGTAGCTTCGTTGTGTCACCGGCACCCACCACCTTCTGCTCTCCCTCTCCCCTGGGAGGCTGGCTCTGCTCCCCAGCCCCACAGTGTGTCCCCACAGCATCAGCAAGCGTGTCCTGGTGCCCCACAGACACATGTGGTTTATTTCTGGCCCTGCTGCCCTGGCAGGAGGTGGGCAGGGACCCCCTGCTTGTGTCCCTGCAGGCACCGGTGACGCTCGAAGACGTGGTGGCCCGGTTCTTGGTGGGGGAATGGGAGCTGCTGGAGGAATGGCAGTAAGACCTGCACCAGCAGGTGATAGAGGGGACCCCGCCAGCCCCAGCAGCGCCATCGGGGACCTGGGTGAGTCCTGCGGGTGTGTGGGGTCCAGGGGAGCCAAGCGCTGAGCCGTGACATGGTGGGGGCTGCACCCCCCGGCTGTGCCTGGTAAGGGCCGGGCAGGGGTCTGGCACCGGCACCCTGGGAGCACCCAGCCCCGAGCAGGGCTTTCTGCTAACGCCAGCACAGGGGGGGGACAGAGGGGGGGGTCTCCCCGGGGCTGGCCTGCCGGCCCACAGGATGAGACCCCAGCAGACCCTGGCTGCTGTGGGGACCGAGGGGCTGCCGGAGCCTCGCGGTGGAGCTGGGGATGGTGCGTGCAGTGGGTGAGCCACGGCGGCGGGGACCCTGGCGCGGGGGTGAGGGGGTGCGGGTGTCTGGTACCGGGGATCTTGGAGGTCCCCTGACCACTGGTCCCAGCTGCTGGGGGGCCGGGGACTGGAATTTGCTTTTACAGTTAAACTGGAGGCACCGCTGGAGCCCTCCCCGCTCTGCAGCCTGGAGAAGTGCCTGGAGGAGCTGGTGGTGAGGGGGTCCACCCCCCTGGCCCTGCCGTGAGCGGCTCCCGCACCCCTGTGGAAAGGCAGCGGGGAGACCCCGGCCGTCCCCAGTCTCTGCTGGGAGATGCTCACTCAGAGGTGTGGCACGGCATGGCCGCACGTCCCCCCTCCCGTGGGCCCCACGGTGCAGAGCAGAGCAGTGACCGGGCCCCGGCATCGCCCCAACCTGGCGGGCACAGTGGCCCCTCGTCCCCTGGCACTGGGGACACGCTGCGCCAGCACCCAGGGACGGGCAGCACTGCCGGGCAGGGAGGTTTCGGGTGGCTGCCCCCACTGACGGGGTGTTAGGCCACTTCCCAGGGGTGACGGCTCTGGTGGTGCCCCCCTGCAGCCCCGTGGGGATGGCAACCGAGAGAAAGGTACCAGGGGGCTGGCACTGGGCCGGGGGCAGTGTGGGAGGGGGGAAAGTGCATCCCATGGGAAGGAGTCACGCCCAAGAAAGGTCATGGAGGAATGTCTCCATGAGAGGGGCACCACGCCAGAGCAGGGGAACGCGAGGGGACCTCCCCCTGAGGAGAAAGGAGCATCGGACTGCTGTAACCCCATCCCCTGCCCCCTGCACTGTCAAGGGGTGGAGGAGGTAGAGATACTGGGAACAACACTGAGCCTGGGAAGAAGGGCGGTGTGGGGGGAAAGCGGTTTTAAGATATTGTAACACTTCTCACTATCCACTCTGTTAAGTGTTGGTTTTGTTAGTGTTTGAATTAAATTGATGTTCTTTTTCTTCCCCTAACGAGTCTGTCTTTTGCCTCTGACTGCTAATGGGTGAGACACCCCTTTCTGTCCTTATCTCCACTCCTGAGCCTTTTACAGAATCACAGAATCATTCAGGTTGGAAAAGCCCCTCGGGATCATCGAGTCCAACCCTCAGCCCTACACTACAAAGTTCTCCCCTACCCCACATCCCCCCACAGCTCATCTAAACAACTCTTAAACACATCCAGGGATGGTGACTCCACCCCCTCCCTGGGCAGCCTATTCCACTGTCTGACCACTCTTTCTGGGAAACATTTTCTCCTCATGTCCAGTCTGAACCTCCCCTGTTGCAGTTTAAAGCCGTTCCCTCTTGTTCTGTCACTAATGACCTGTGAGAAGAGACCAGCACCAACCTCTCTACAATGTCCTTTCAGGGAGCTGTAGAGAGTGATGAGGTCTCCCCTCAGCCTTCTCCTCCTCACACTGAACACTCCCAGCTCCCTCAATCGCTCCTCACAGGATTTATTCTCCAGGCCCTTCCCCAGCTTTGTTAATTCGTTTGATTCATTTTTCCCTTCGCAGCGCTGGAGGAAAACCGTGGTTAAAAAAGTTTTTCCTAGGAAATAATTTCAGTATGGGTTCAGCTTCCTCCGCTGAGACACCCCCTTGTACCCCTTTAGGATGCATCCTTAGACATTGGAATAAATTTGGTGGGGATCTCCAACAAAAGAAGAATTACTCAAATCCTGTGGACAGTGGTGGCCGACGTATGACGAAAGGGATATGGGTCCTTGAACTGTAACAGTATTTTGCAAATGATGTTGTTCTGTAGAAGGATGGATAAGTGGGGTGAAGTACCGCATGTTGATTTGTTTTTCATGTTGTGGAATAATCACAAAATAAGGAAAAAGATGTAAATTGTTAGATAATCAGCGATTAATTTTGTATGGGGTTCAACATGGAGTTCTGAAACTCCTTGGGAAGGAGGAAAACGAACCCAAAGGCTCAGGAATGGAGATAAGGACATGAAGGGGTCACTCACCCATTAGGGGAAGATAAAGGACGTCACTTTAATTCAAAACACTAACGACAACAACACTTAACAGAGAGAATGGGGCAGTGAGAAGTGTTACCATATCTTAAAAACACCTTCCCCCACTCCTCCCTTCTTCCTGGGCTCAGTTTTGTTCCCCATATACCCACGTCCTCCCCCAGCGGCACAGGGACAGGGGATGGGGGGTGCGGTCAGTCCCGCCGCTTCTTCCCGCAAAAGCAGGGGTAAGCACCCCTCTGCGCTCTTCTCCTGCTCCATGGGGCTCCCTCTCACAGCAGACAGTCCTCCACAAACTCTCCGCCGCGAGTCCTCCCCATGGATGCATTCTTCTCAAGATGCTCTGGTGTGGGTCGCCTCCACGTGTTGCTCCCCCCAGTGCTGAATGACAACAGTAGGGACCTCGCAGAATCACAGAATCATCCAGGTTGGAAAAGCCCTTGAAGCTCCTCCAGCCCAACCATGAACCTCACCCTGACCGTTCCCAACTCCACCAGATCCCTCAGCGCTGGGTCAACCCGACTCTTCAACCCCTCCAGGGATGGGGACTCCCCCCCTGCCCTGGGCAGCCCATTCCAACGCCCAACAACCCCTTCTGGACAGAAATACCTCCTAATATCCAGTCTAAAAAGACTTCTTCTTCCCACAGAGTCCTGGGGCCCCTCCACAGGCCGCAGGTGAATCTCTGCTCCTCCAGTGCCCTCCATGGGCGGCGGGGGCAGCCCTGCCGTCTCACCACGGGATACAGGGAGGGTCTCTGCTCCGGCACAGGTCCCCCCCTTCTCCTCCTTCCTTCCACTGACCTCGGTGTTCACATAGGTGTCTTTCTCATAACTCCTCCTCAAAGTCCCAACCCCCTCTCAGATTCCCCTTCTTAAACACATTATCACAGGGCCGTGGCCACCATCACCAATGGCCGAGCCTTGGCCAGAGGCGGGTCTGTCTCAGAGCCGGGGGAGCTTCAAGAAACTTCTCACAGGGGCCACCCGCGTCGTCCCCTCCCCTGCTACCGAAAACCCCGCCACACAAACCCAGAGACTTACGATGCTATAAAGGCCCTGCAAGAAGAAGTGTCAGAATTAACTAAAATCGCTTTACAAAATAGAACGGCTCTTGATATGATGTTGACCTCTCAAGGACGAGCATGGACAGTTTTAGATACGAGCTGCCGTGTACATGTAGATCAGAGAGGAAGGATTTCCACTGATTTAAATGAAATTTGGAAACAGACTCAAGTGCTTCATGAAATACAAAAAGACGACACTTGTTATGGATGCAAAGAAACGTGCTAATGGATGACTTCCCGGTTCCCTGATTTGAGTCTATGGATAAAGAAACTCTTAGGAATTTCAGTTACGATTATAATTGTGTTTGTACGTCTTTATGTACTCATCCATCGTACATGGACCTGCTGCTCATGTATGGGTGAACGAGGATGAGACTTATCTAGATGAATTTAAGTTCTCTAGGTAGTCTCAAAGTGGGGAATTGTAGGCCACATGACCTTCTCATCACACACTGCAGGCCGCACAAATGTTTCTCATCACACCCAAGGACACGTGGGATGTATTATTGTCCATACAAGTGTTTCTCATGAAATACAAGGACAGATTGGACGCATCAGCTAGGTCAGTCCGTTCTTCAAACCATCAACAATAATTAGTAAGGAACTTCTAATCAGGAGTTACCGTCCTTGAAGAAGAGAAACATCCTGGAACATGGAAGCTTGTTAAAATTGTTTAACATAAATCAGTTTAATCAGAGATTAAAGGGTCCTTTGGAAGAACTATCCTCATTATAATAGGAAAAATCACACCCACTGCTTTGAAGGCCCCCGCCCCAATAAGACCTTCACCCCTTGAGCATGTGCAGAAGATTAAAAACCCACTGTAACTTTAAACCAAAGCGAACAAGTTACTGACCAATGAGGGATAGAAGAGATAAGTAACTAACCAATAATCATTATAGTAAATACGCAATCATGAGGTTTGGAGTGTATCAATACTTGAAGCTCTTCTGTGCGGTGTGCCAGCGTTGTGGAATTAACCCCCAGCACCCACCTTTGCGCAGCTATGGAATAAACCTGATCCCTCTGTGATCCCTCGGCGATGTCTCAGTGACATTGGCTTTTGCCCATCGGGTCACAAACGCTTGTTGAAGGACAACGGGGCCAGCGCCGCTGCGGGCTGCTCTGCAGAGCCCAGCCTGGCAGAGCCCAGCCTTCCTGGGGTGATGCCTCCTGCACCCCCTGCTCGTGGCTGTGGAGCTCAGCCCCCCCCCGCCTCCCCCCAGCCCACACTCTCCAGTAAAACAGTGATGGTGATGCTGCCGCCATCTCCTCGCTGGCTCAGGTGGCCGGTGACCCTGGGGAGGACTGGGAAGCCGTGGAGCCGCGGAGCCACTGCCTCCATCCCTGTCCCCATCCCTGTCCCCACCCTGGGGCCTGTGGCACTGCCTGGCACGTCAGCACCGAGCCCTCGCTGACGAGTGACACGGTGGCCTTTCCCATGTGTTCCCCTGGGCTGATGGTGGTCCCCCCCGCCGCCAGCACCACCACACTGCACCCCACAGCTGCCGGCGGGAGCTCCCTGGCCCATGGTGGGGACAGGGACAGGGACAGGGACGGGATCAGTCAGAGTCAACAGCCCCTTGGCTGCTCTTACGGGATGTCAGGAGCCGCTGTCACCAGCTGCCCCAGCCAGGATGCTCCTGCCCAGCTGCTGGGGCCCAGCCCAGTGCCCAGTGCCCAGGGTCTCTGCCCCAGCGGGGGGCCTTTCCTGTTGCAGGTTCAACCTGCTGATCCGAGGGACACACGGCCAGGACACACGGACAGTGCTCCCCTGCCCCTGCATGTCCCCCTCATCCCCTCTCCCTGGGGTGCTGTGCATTTGCAGCCTTGTGTGCTGGTGCTGGTGGGGCACGAGCTCAGGCTGGGTCCTGGCTGCACTGACGAGGGGATCCCCTGGGAGGAGAGGGGTGCAGGGTGGGCTGGGCCGTCGAGGGAGCAGCATCCCCAGCACCAGGGTGGCCTTGTCAGAGGGCCACCCACTGTGTCCCCCCACCCAAACGCACCACATCCTCTGCCTCGCTGGCTTTATTTGGTGGCTTGGCAAAGTGGGGGGGCAGCTGCCCTGAGAAGCAGTTTGGGGGTGCGTGGAGGGGGGCAGTGGGGCTGAGCTTGCATGGGCACAGGCTCATTTATGCCCTGGGGGGGGTGGTGTGCAGGCCCCCCCTTGGCTGCCTCAGGGCTGGGAGGGGGCAGCTGGGCCCCACGGCATATCCTGAGGGCGGCCGGGACCGCGGCTCTCTCCTGGCGTGGGGCTGTGCCCGGCTGCTGGCACCGCTCCTCGCCGCGCCGTCCGGGCGCTCAGCACCTCCTGCAAGACACAGCGGGGTCTGCTGGGGGGTCCCCGTGATCGTCAGGGTCCCCGTCCCTGGGTCTCGCTGCTGCCAGCAGACAGGGCTGGGGATCCCGCCGGGGCTCCGCCATTACCTGTTGCGGCAGTGGGACGCTGCCGGGGCGTCTCGCGGGCTGTGCCGGTTCCTTGGGCTCCCTCCTGGCTCTCTCCTGTGGGAGCGAGCACAGCGTCACTCCAAGCCTCGGGTGATGGGGAGGCCTGGGGCCAGCCTGGCCCGGGGAGGGGGACATGGCCAGGGGCTGCCTGCGGGCAGGGCTGGGTGGGATGACCACCCCCCCGGCACTGCCTGGTGTGTTATGGCACCTCCGGACCTTTCACCCTCCGTCGCTGGCTCTGTACGCACCCGCCTGCCCGGCTGAACCTCGTCATCCTCACCGCCATGCCAGGACATGGACCGCGACTCCTGCAGGAAGAGACGCGGGTGTGGGAGCGGCCAGTGTCACCACGGGGCCGTCGGACACCGTCGGGGTGACACCGAGGAGTCAGCGGCACCACGTTTCCTCCTTTCCCCACACGCCGCTTCCCCAGGCCCCCACGGCGGCCGCCTTGGCCTGGCGCTACCCGCTCACCTCACTCAGCACAGAGAAGCACCCCGAGCAGGGTCTGTGGGGCTGGCGCCGGCCCCCGCTGCTCGTCCCCTGCAGAGGGAAGGGTCGTTACTGGCTCTGCCAGAGCCTGCTGCTGCCCAGGGTCACTTTGGTACCTGCATAAGCACCCCCAAGTCTGGGCAGGGAGGTGCAGGCAGGAAGGTGCGGGCAGGGAGCACCCTGGGGAGCAGAGGCTGAGGGGGAAATGGCCAGCAAGCTCCCTTTGCTGGCAGGCCGGGATGGGGACAGGACTGCTGCTGTCTCCAGCAGTGCCCAGGCCTTCCCCAGCTCCTCCTGGTCTGTCCCTGCTCAGGCACCCAGTCCCTGGCCATGTTCTGGGCTGAACAGTGTGCTCCCACCCTCTTTCCCCTGCTTTCCGTCGGCGCAGTCAAGCCACCATCCCACCCTGCAGCCCCCATCCCCCTGTGCAGTGCCCAGACCACCGGCGGTCGCCGCCGCCTCCCTCCTCCCCCCGCTCAGCCCCTCGCCACCCCCCTGATGAAATATTTGCTGATTGTGCAAGAGCCACAGCTGCAAGAGGGGCCCTGGCAGAGCACACGGCCCCCGGCATGCCCACAGAGCGCAGCCGCCTCACCCTGTCGGTCCTCAGGGGTGAAGGGCTTGGCCGGACCTCAGTACGCCGAGCCCCTCCTCAGCCCCACTGGCAGCCGGAGCGGCACAGGGAATAGGGAGGGAAAAGCTGCTCTCCCGGGATTTGGCCTGCAGCCGTCCTGGGGGCTTGGTGCAGGGTGCTGGTGACAGAGCAGCTGGTGTCCCCTGGGGACAACATTTACTTCCCGCGTTGCCAGAGCCGTGCAGTTTCCCCCTCCCCATGGTGCTCTCCCCGCTTCTGGCCCTGTTATTCCCCAGCTTTAACCCCTCTCCGCACATGACCAACCTCTCTCCCCCGTGCGACCTTCTTCGAGTCGCCGTGGTCGGCCGTGGCCACAGCCACGAGGGCCACGGCAGCAGCCAAGCTGCAGAGCAGCCACAGCCTCATGGCGCTGTGTGGGGGCACGGCCACCCTGCTCAGGCTGTCCCGGTGCTGCCGCAGGCTCTCCTGCCTGGACCTTGGCCCCTGATGTCAGCAGCGGAGGCTGCTCTGGGGCACCCAGCCCGGTGTCCGGCTGCCCACCGCGGTCGATCAGCACGAGCTGTTGCTGCAGGACACCAGGGAGCGCGAGGGAGCTCGGTGGGGATGGAGGGATGGGCAGCACCGTCCCTTCTGGACAAGGGATGTGGCAGATCCCCCTCTGCGATCCCAAAGGTTGGGTTGGAGGAAACATATCCCCAAAACTGGTGTCTTGGGGCACCTTCCTCTTCCTCTATCCACCTCTTCATCCCACCTGCAATCCATCCAACAACCCAGGTCTCGGTGCAGCCTCAAGCTCCCCAAAAAACTGCTCTGCGCTTGCTGGTGCTGGGATGGGAATGCTACAGGCAGAACAAAAAGTACCAGCAAGGGGAATTAAAGAGAGGATAAACTGAGAGAACAACTCACCCAGCATCGTGGAAAAGAGAATTGAATGAAGGAGGAACCACACATGGGAGACATGAGACCTTTAGTAAAGAAAACAAAGAAATCCAGAGAAGAGAAGCCGGCATAGAGGGCTGCCGAGAGACCAGCTGGGAAACACGAGCACCGGCCTCAGTGCACGACGCTGCGGAACCGGGAAAATAAGTTAGAAAACCCCCTGAGCCTGGAGGTCTCGCTGCATTAGATCTAAGATTATCTGTAGTTAGAAACCGTAGATTTCATGATTATCAGGAGCATCAACTACCTTTTAGATTAAAAGGAGGCTGCAGCGTGTTCAGCTGCCTCAGGAAAGGAGATTTTATTGCTTATGTGCCATTTTAATCAAAACCTGGGAGACGTTAAAGCACTGACTCAGGCAAAGGAAGTTATTTCCAGACTTATTCTTGGTTCTTTGTAGTTGATGTCTATAATTGTTTATTCAGATAAATACACAGAGCGCTGACATCTGTAAGGGATGTCATCTCCCCACTTCCCAAACTCTAGGAGAGCATCTCTTGATATGGGACATCGTCCCACGTCACTTGTGCCTACCCCCAGAGGGCTGGACCCTGCACACATCTCCCCTGACCTCATTCAAATTTATTACTTTGAGTTTTGGGTCTCACAGAGGTTTACAGCTGCAGCTGGGTGATTGTAGCCAGGCCTTCCTGGCCCGGTACTCCTCATCACCTAGATTTCCCAATTTCCAGAAATATTTACTGTGAGATTGTGTGATTAAAGGCTAACCTCCACAAACACGAAGGGGCAGAGGAACAAAGACAGGTGGAGGAACCCCGCCACCTCGGCAGTGCGAAGGGAGCACCCCAACTCAGTGACTCCCTGGGCTACCAAAGGGGGACCCCACCGAGATGGCACCAATGGGGGTGACTGGCTACAAGACCATTCTGAGGTGGCGGGAGATTTACCGTGGGATGTTTAGGGGAAGGCCCAGGGGCAGGGAATCGTAGAACCACAGCGTATCTCAAGTTGGAAGGGACCCATAAGGATCATCGAGCCCAACCCCCTGCTCTACTGTCACGGTTTAAACCCAGCCGGTGGCCAAACGCCACACAGCCGCTCGCTCAGCCTCCCCCCGCCCCAGAGAACTGGGGTGTAAAGGTAAGGAGACTTGCAGGCTGAGATAAAAACTATTTAATGATTGAAATGAAATAAAAATTGAAATAACAATGATAATAGTAATAGACAAGGTGATTGCTCACCATCCACTGACTCATGCCCAGCCTGTTCAAGGCCAGTGATCCCAGAGAAAATCCCCAAACTGCAACCCCAGAAGCCAGAGCGAGCTTCCCAGCCAACCCTCCTCCATGCACTGAGCATGACGCTGTCTGACCTGGAATATTCCAGTGGCCTGTTTGGGTCTGGTGCTCTGGCTCTGCCCCCTCCCAGCTCCTTGTGCCCCTGCACACGGGCACAGCACGGGGAGTTGATTTCTCAGCAACAACTGAAAAATCAGTGTGTTCTCAACATCCTTCTCATACCAGATCCCTCACTGAATCCCAAACACAGCACGATTTGTGCTACTACGAGGAAAAGTAGCTCTATCCCAGCCGAAACCAGGACATTTACTAAAAAAATTAGTCTTTACAATCATGGTAAAAAGTCTAAAAACATGAGTGAAGTGCACCACGAAGGTTCAAAACCAAACAGCACATAAAAGAAACGAAGAATGCTCTTCATTTTTGAACTAATATCTTTGCACTCAACCTCATAATTGTGGGAGTGTGACGTGATTTGAGATTTAAGTTTGGCAACAACAGGAGAAGTCAAGATGCCAAGTGGTTCCATTGCACGCAATGTGTCCCAAAGGAACAAGTGGAAGAAGGATGGGAAAACAGAAGGAAGAGAGAATAAAGACAATAAAAGGGGTTGGTGAGGCATGAGCAGGTCAGGCTGACACCTCTGCGGATCTCTGCCTGCACCCCCCGTCCGTTGTGCGCACAGAGAACAGCCGGGTTTCCACTAGCGCTTCTGCTGTTTCTTCCCGTTTCAGTATTAGCAGCTTTCCCGGCACCATTAAACATTCAACTGCTTTTGTTTCTAGTTAAGGTGGAGGAAAAAAACCCCAAACCCCAGGACACAACTACCTCTTGCACAGGAGAGCAGCGTCACTGCCCGATGTCCAGGAGGGCCAGGCCAGGACTCCCTGCCAGCTCCCTGCCTGACCTCAGTCACATTTTCAGAGGTGGCCATTGGCTCAGAGAGACCCAAATCCTGTGTTTTCCCAGCACAAAACTCCCCCGGGGTGCTGGGCGCAGTTATCCCAACCCCAAAGCCATTTGTAACACACCAGTCACCCTGTACGAGCTGGAGGCAGCTTGGTCCCGACAGATTCAAACAGCAAGGGAGCCCCCACCATGGCTGTCCCGCACCTGGGACTTGAATCTGCCCGTTACCCAGCGGTGTCAAGAGCTTGTCATTGTCCCCCATCATCCTCCATGACACTCTGGTACAGCTCCCTCTGCGACAACGATCCCCTCGCGCGGCTCAGAGAGACCTTGAGGGACACCAGCTCCCACCAAAGAGGCACCACCGGTGGAGTCCCAGAGCCGCGGGGGAGCTGAGTTCGGTGGGACCCGCTGCTCCGGGCAGGACAGGCAGAGACAGGCAGTGAATAGGCCGGGGACAGGCTGGGTTGGGCTCACACATAAGAGGGCGAGCGGGGTGCCAGCAATGGCGATGGCCTCGCACCCCAGCGGGGCATCACCTGCCGCAGTCCCGCTCCGCTGCTGATCCCCACCGGCCCCGGCGCTGCGTGGTGGGGCCTGGGGCTGGCACCGACCCAGCAGCTGCGGGGTCCGTGGGGCAGCCCAGGCTGTGCATGGCCGGGGAGGAGCGAGGTGGGGGCAGCCGGGGGGCTGGGAGAGCCCTGCGGGTGTTATCTGAGAAGCGGATTTGTGCCTGGCGTGCACTAAACCCGTCTTAACACGCTCAGGAGAGATGCTGTATTTATTCAGGCCTGGGTGCTCAGTGGACTTTTCCACAAATCAAGCACCAACAGCAGGTTTTCTTGCTTCTATACACAAAAACCAGAGGTTAGTCTTTTTCCAGACACGCCTATTAGATACAATTGCTTAGGGATTAACATACAATTATAACATGGCTTACATAATAATTATTACCCTTGCGCAGGGGAAGGGTCTTAACCTGGGCAGGGTCTCTTTGACCTGTGGGTTTTGGTATTACAATGAACATACCTGGTTTAGGATTATGATGAAGGCAGTTCACTTTAAGGACACTCAGAAGTTCATTTCATTGCCAAGTAAGCGAATAGTCCCTTTGCCAGGCTGTCCAATAACTCATCCTCAGCAAAGCCCAGACGTTCTCTTTATGGCCCAGGACGTTCTGCCTATTTTCTAGGGTTTGGAGATCAAAGCCTATTTGGAACAAAGAGGTTAACTAGACAGAAGCCAACATAAGTGCTAAGCAGCTATCCTTTAGTGCAGCGCCGGGCAGCACTGGGGATCACGCCACCATGAGTGCTCCAACTACTAACAAAACGCTCTGACTAATATTCACAAAAGAACATACATATTCATCAGATTTCCCAGAAAAGGTCGTCTTATGCTAATGGAATTAATTTACATAGTCTTGAGGAGTATTAAAAATAGAGTGAGGGTCTTCCCCCTCTCCTGGGGGTTTAGATTGTCCTCCTCGCGCTGTCTGCTGGTTGGACTTTGGGCTCCCCGTGTCCGTACACGGTTACGGCGTGAGCTCATCCTCCTTCAGCTCCTGGTTGTTCCGAGGGGGTTGGTTTAAACTTCCAGTCGCTTACCTCGACACTGGCGTCTCCTCAGGCGCTGGTCTGGCATTTTTGGGTCCCTGTTATCACGGATGCACTCAGGGAGTTTGCCGGACTGTCCAAGGCCTGTCTGATCTCCGCTAGGCCAGGGGTTACAGGTTTGGAGATATTTTACAAACGGGTAAGACTACAGGGGGTGGGCTTGGAAAAGAATATGAATGAAGTTACAGAATCCCAGAATCATCGAGGCTGGAAAAGTCCTTGAAGCTCCTCCAGCCCAGCCATGAACCTCACACCGACCGTTCCCAACTCCCCCAGACCCCTCAGTGCTACAATTGCACACAAAAATGAAAATAGCGTTACTGGTTTCCGTACGCTCGCAAGGTCAGGGCTCTCGAGAGGTGCATTTCACATCTGTTACGGGTTTGTCACCGCTCCACAGGGGCGGTGCCCGCAGCTCTGGCGGACTGAAGCACACCGCATCAGGGAAGGAGCACTGCGGGGGGGCCGCGTCCCGCGTTACCACGGCAACCGCGGGGGCAGGGGCGCGCTCCCACGAGTAAACATCCGGTGACGCACTTCCGGCAGGACCGCGCCCCGCCCCCCGCGCGAGGCAGCTCCCGCTGCCCTGACCCGGAAGTGGCGCCGCTGCCGCACCGCTCCCTGCGCTCCCGCACCACGTGACGCCGGCCGGCCCCGCCATTGGCTGCTCTCGCGGGGGGGGGGGCGCGCCATTTTGTGGCAGCCGCGCTCGGCCCGCGGGGCCCCGGCCTGCCCGCGGCGGCCCCCGCCATTGGCTCCGCGCAGCACGTGACCTCGAGGGCGCTCTGCCATTGGGCAGGGGTGGGGCCGCCCGCCGGCCAGGCCGCGATGGGACGGGAGCGGGGGCGGGGGGGGCGCAGGGCCGAGAGCGCCAAGCGCGGCCCCCGGGGGGCACCGCCCTTATCCCGGACCTCGGCCCGCCCTCAGGGACTCCGGCAGCCCCACACCCGCCTCGTCCCCTCCCGCGCCCCTGTACGCGGCGAGCGTCGCTGCGGTGCCAGGGGCAGCAGGAGGCGGCGCGTGGAACAGCGTCATTTTTCATTTCATCTGGGTTGGCAAAGGCCCTTGAGGTCACCGAGCCCAACCGTTACCCCAGCACTAAACCCTGTCCCTCAGCGCCACACCTGCATGTCCTTCAACCCCTCCAGGGATGGGGACTCCCCCCCCTGCCCTGGGCAGCCCATTCCAACGCCCAACAACCCCTTCTGCAAAGAAATACTTCCTAAGAGCCAGTCTGACCCTGCCCTGGCGCAGCTTGAGGCCATTCCCTCTTGGCCTGGCGCTGGTTCCTTGGCTCAAGAGACTCCTCCCCCCTCTCTGCACCCTCCTTTCAGGGAGTTGGAGAGGGCCATGAGGTCTCCCCTCAGCCTCCTCTTCTCCAGACTCAACCCCCCCAGTTCCCTCAGCTGCTCCCCATCAGACCTGTGCTCCAGACCCTGCACCAGCTCCGTTGCCCTTCTCTGGACACGCTCGAGTCATTCAATGGCCTTACCCACTCATCGAGGGGCGGCCTCACCAGTGCCGAGCACAGGGGTGAGATCCCTTCCCTGTCCCTGCTGGTCACGCTACTGCTGATACAAAATATTACAAATTAATCCCAGTTTTGCTACACTTATACCCAGATTTGGCTTTTCTGACAGTACTGGCCTGCGGGATCACGACTGCACAACCTGTAGGGTTATGGTGTGTTTATTCAGCGCTGAGGCACACGGGGGATCTCTCCGCCGCAAGCGTGCGCACCCACCGTGGTAATTTGTCTTGGCTTTACACAACGAAGTGTTACATATTCATGATAGTTTCAAAAACGCCTGTACATAATCTTTCCATGAAAAGGCGGGTTTTATTATAATGAGTTCTAAGAAGTCATTTCCATATGCTCCGCCCTGGTCTCCTCCTAGTTACACCTGCGCAGTGTCTCCTGGTGGTCGTGGGCACAGGTCTCAGAGATGAAGTATCTCCTCTTCCTCACTGTTGAGCTTTTCACCTCTGTTTCCTGCGCAGTCTCTGCAGCCTCCTGGGCTTAGTCTAAACCACAGGGCTGCTTTCAAACAGTTTCCAGGGCTATCTTCCTATCTTGCTACCCCATTCTAACTGGGTCATCCTTTAACTACTAGATCTCCAATTCCTAAGTTTTATTTACTAAATGTCTATCTTCTATATTTTATTTCAATTTCCTATTTTTACTCCCCATTTCACTACCAGAAGCACCTCAGCCTTGTCTGGAATGAGTGTTGTGGTTCCCTGGCCAGTGTTGGTCCTGCAAGACTCTTCTCTCCAGGAGGTCCCAGTCCCTGCTTTCCTCACCTGGGGGATTCAGCTCCCCTCTGAACACCAGCGAAGCCCAGCCCCCCTCACTGCGTTTCCTGCAGCTGCTTCCCCCACTGGCATCCCACACACCCACCAATTCCTCCTGGCACCTCCTGTGGTTGAATTCAGGGAGCTTCACCTCTAGCCACGGACCCACGTCCTACTGACAGCTCTAACAACGTCCCCGTTACAGGGATCTGCTGAACAGTGCTTTTTTTTCAGTATTTTTAGAAAGAGAACGCTGCAGGGTTCTGCATGGTACATCCCCACCTCCTTTGATAAGTGATAGCTGCAAAGTTTCATCACAAAAACAAGGTCCCCCTTTCATATTGTACCCTAAAAATTTCTCCATCCACTCTGCTCAAATTAATAGTGGGAAAACCCAGAAAGCTGGGCACACTGCCTGCATCAGGCAGAACAAAGCACTAAGGGCAGCCGAGTCCGGTGCCTTGAAGACCCTGGGGGATTCCTCCCTGCCTGGGCCCGCTGAGCGGCTGCTCCTTTGTTTGCGAGCGCAGCCCACACATGGATGACCAGAGGGTGTGACAACATGGACAATAATTTAAAGCAGTTTAATGAGAAGACAGGAAAGATCGCAGTGGTCGAGCACAGCCCTGCCAGAAAACGCACCGACCAGCTGCCTGCTCACAGGCGGCTGCCTGCCAGTCCCCCTTCACTCTGTTTTCCTGTGCTTCCTCCTTTTTTCCACACTGATCCTTCCCTTTCCCTTGGCATTTTCCCTGAAGCCTCCCAGACAATCCCAGTTTCCCCAGGAGGCACCACGTGCTGAGTTTTATACACACTAATCTGCCTCCACACACCTTTCACAGCATTTCTTCTCTCTTCAGTGGGTTTTGCTGCAGGGAAGAAGGTCCTGACTGTTCACCTCGACAGACGGAAGAGTCACGGCCAACCTTCTGCTGATGATCAGCTGTCTATCTGAACGACGATGGGCCAAGCATCCTTACACTGAGAGTAGCCACCATGCTCCAAGTTCTGGCATACAGAGTCCAACATTTGGTCGACAGTCCACATCACCATTTTATACGCATCATGCAGTGAAACATGATTAGAATTAAGAAGTTCAACATTTCGCTCAGTGTGAGGGCTCCAGGTCAGCTGTGCCCTCTGCACGTTGTGGCATAAGGACACCTCAAGGTGCGTCGCTTCCATCTTCACCTCTGCTGCTGCATTTGAGGGTGGGGGTACAGCTGTGGGTTCAACACACGCCACAGGGGTGTGAAGTGCTGCTAATGTCACTCCTTGGGACACACTCTTGGTCTGAGGCTGGGGGGGCACAGCCTCCTGCTCTGCAGGAGCACAAAACGCCCCACACGTTCCCTTTGCGGGGCCATCTTCTGCCTTAGCAGGAGGGATGGCGGGTTCAGAAAGACAGCTGGTGCTAGAGGAACCCTGAGGAAACTCCAACCGCTTGCTGATGCAAGACTGGAAACGCCACATAATTCGCTTGGCTTTCCTGATGATTCGTCCTATTAGGGATTTTCGCTTTGCCAGCCTGTGAAATGTGGTCCGAGCCTTACGAGCAAGACGAACAATTTTACTAACTCTGTCCTGATAACGTAACCCTGGCATCTGACAGTATTCATGATCCTTAAGTGCCAAGACAACCTCCTGGTTCTTGTAGTAGTTGTGTTCTGTCAGAGGACACAGACATTGGGTGTAACGCAAGAGTTGCGTCTCACCCATCGTGCAGTAACAGTGCTCTTCCAAAATGATCTCATTCAGATCCCTGACAAACACTTTCCTATTTCCCTGGAGAAATGTCACTTCTCCCAAAGTGTGTCGACTTTTTTGGGCAGTCATTTGAAACTTCTTCCTAGGGTCACCATGCAGATGCTCCTGAGGATCTGTCTCTTTGTTCTGCTGTCCCATCACTGGATGAAGTGGGGTTACGTCTGTCGTGACCCCTTGTTTATTCTCTACTTCTCCTCCCTTCCTGGGCCTGAAGACCGTTTGTGCCTGGTCTCGGCTTTCCAGTGGCCCCATTCCTCTGCCGACCGCCTCTGCCAGCATCTCGCTCCTACCCCTGAGACACTTGAACTTGTTCAGCAGTCTTCTAGACCGGAGACGCCAGTGCATGCACCGCCCTCCTGCTGAGAGAGGGTTGGAAAGAGTTTGCCTTCTTCCTAACTGGGGTGCTGTGATGGGACAGGGAGAGAGGGACCGTGCTGAAGGAACTGGGGAGGTGCTGACAGTAAGAAAAATCCATTCTCCCCAGTTCAGGGGGACCCCAACCTCTGCCTGCAGATGCTGCCTTGCACAGGGGTGGGAGAAGCCCTGACAGTGATGACGGCGCAACGCTGGGGACAGGGATGGGGCTGCAGCCCACCTCGGGCCCTTGCTCCAGAGCCTGGCGGTGAGGAAGGGGGGGGACCAGGACTCACCTTGGCGGGGCGTCTGCGTCCTCTCCTCCAGCACACAGGACCTGCCGTCACCAGGCCACCAGCCTGAGAGAGGCTGCTCCTGCCAGCTCACATCCCCCTCGTGTCCTGCAGGGAAACCAGGTGGACGTCACCTTCCTGGCAGGGGAAGCCGTGGGGCTGGAGGAGGAAGCCCTGTCTGCTGCCCAGCAGCCAGAAAGTCACAACCCTGCTTGCAGGTGACTGAATGGGGGTAGGATTCTGTGTGGGTTGAGGGGGATGAGCAACAGCCTCCAGATTCCCTTTGACATTGCTGCTGCTCTGTGCGGGAAGGGCTGTAGGGCCAGAGGGAAATGGGGGAGATGCCCCAAAACAGGCAGTGAGGAGGGGAGGGATTTGGACAGGAGGGCAAGTGGGAACCCCAGACACATATGGTCACAGCTACAGAGAAGGAGCTTGGGCTGGCCTTTGGAACGTGCTACCACTCCCCGTCGAGGTAACTGGTCCTACAGGGGTTAGATTGTTCCTCCTCACCTGGAGAAGGGCTGGCGGATCCATCCCACCTCACTGGGCTCTGCGGTGTGCAGACCCATGGCTCTTCCCCACGCTCCAGCCTGTATAAAATGTCAGGTTTGGGGCCTGGGTAACCTGGGGGGTGGAGCAGAGTGTGTTACTCACATACAAACTGTAGGAATAAATTGTTAACATGAGAAAATAAAGGTCTTCTCTGTGACACCCCAAGCTGCACTTCTCCGTGACCAGAAGACCCCAAGCAGAAATGACACCAAAACATGGAAAAAAACAAAGGAGACATTGGAGCTGCTGCCAGAGATTAATTTATTCACAAAGACAAGGGCAGAACCAACTCCCAACTCTGCTGGCAGGCTCTCCCAGTGAGGGATTATCTGCTGCTCAGCCTAGGAGCAGCTCCTGGGTGTGGGATTTCCTCCCAGGTGCCTGGCTCAGACCCTTCATGCAGGTAATCAGAGATCTCCATCCTGTCCTGGTGGCAGTGGGCAAGTCCTCTGAGGGGACCTTGCTGGTTCAGGGAACTCTGCTGTCATCTGACAGGTCCGCTCCCCTGCACCTCGTCAGGTATGGGCTGCTAGTCCTGCCCCACTGCAGCCGGACTACCCAGGGGAGGGGACAGCGTCATTGGCCCATGGCCAGGCCCCTGCCTAACCTCGGGGAAGGCCGCTCACCTGTGGTTACATTTTCAGAGGCAGCCATCAGCTCAAAGAGCCCCCAATCCTGCGTTTTTCCAGCACTAAACTCCCCCAGGACTGCAGGTGCTCGGAGCAGTTATCCCAGCCCTGTAGCCAGAGTTCAAAACACGCTGGTCAGCCCTGCTAAGCGCTGGAAGCAGCACGGTTCTGACAGAGTCAAATACGACGGAAGCTCCCCCGCCCCAGCCGTGCCCCCCTTGGGCCAACATCCAAGCCCAGGCATTAAAATTGCAGGTTTACCTAGGGATGTCAAGAGCTTGTAGTTGTCCAGCATGACGCTGCAGTACAGGCCCTTCTGTTCCACCGCAATGGCGTCCCACTCTGCGCGGCTCAGATAGACAGCGATGTCCTCGAAGGTCACCGGTTCCTGCCACACAAGGATTGCACCCTCCATCACATGCGAAGGCCCACAGGGGAGAAGGGTTTCATATACTTTTTATTTTCCAGGTCCTATTTCCACCCCTAGGAATTTAGAGCGCCGATGGACAGTGCCTCCCCAGGAGGCCGTGCACCATGGGGGGGAATCACGGCTCTTCAGGGAATGACGTCTTGGTGAGATGTGCCCGGAGCTCGGGGGTATTTTCTGGGCTGCCCACAGTGGCTCCACACGTCCCACCAACGCCCTGAGGGCGCCACGTGGCTGTCAAAGAGAGGGACGAGAGGGGTGGCTGGAGGGAGGAACATCTCCGGGGGGTGCAGCGCAGAGGGCTGCAGGGGACAATATCGTGGAGGGGCTGGGGGCAGAAATGGCGGGGGGGAGGGAGCCAGAGAGAGCCATGATGGTGGCTGCTGAGGGGGAGCAGCAGCAGCTGCCCCAGAGAGGCAGAAGGGGGCAGGGGGCCGGGCCCCGAGGGCCCCTGTGGCAGGGAAGGCTCCTACCTGCGTCTGCCCTGCCATGGCACCCGGGGGAGGCCCCGCCGCGGGGGCCGTCTCCCCCCCCCGGGCCCTCAGGGCAGTACTTCCGGGGCGCCCGCCGGCCCCGCACCGGAAGTAGGCCGCGTGACGTAGCACCCAGAGGCCACCGCGCGCTCCCCGCGCGGCCATCCTCTCCCGCCGGAACCTCCCCGCGCTTCCGGCCGTCGCCCCGCCCCTCCCGGAAACACGGCATGTGCCCACGTGAGCGGGCGCCCCTTCCCCGATGGGCGGGGCCGGGCCGCGCGCCGCAGGATGAGCGCGGGGACGTCGGCGCCGCCATTTTGTGCACCGACCCCCCCCCCCATCACGTGATCGGCAGCGGCGCCGTCATTGGTCCGTCGGGGCGTGGCTGGTGTGAGGCGGCTTCCGCCCCCGCCCGCCCGTACCTCAGCGCTGAGGGCCGGTCCGTCGGTACCGGCACTGCCGGGCTGTGGGAATGGCTGCGGATTGATCCTTATGGTGAATGCCCTCAGTCAGCGCGCAGAGACATGCAGCTGGGTGGGAGCGTGGGTCTGCGGGAGGGTGGGGAGGCTCCACAGAGAGACCTGGCCAGGCTGGAGCGAGGGCTGAGGGCAGGGGGGTGAGGGTCAGCAAGGGTCAGCGCCGGGCCCTGCTCTTTGCAGGATCCCAGAATCCTCTGGGTTGGAAAAGCCCTTGAGGCTCCTCCAGCCCAACCATGAACCTCACCCTGACCGTTCCCAACTCCACCAGATCCCTCAGCGCTGGGTCAACCCGACTCTTCAACCCCTCCAGGGATGGGGACTCCCCCCCTGCCCTGGGCAGCCCATTCCAACGCCCAACAACCCCTTCTGCAAAGAAATCCTTCCTAAGAGCCAGTCTGACCCTGCCCTGGTGCAGCTTGAGGCCATTCCCTCTTGGCCTGGCGCTGGTTCCTTGGCTCAAGAGACTCCTCCCCCCTCTCTGCACCCTCCTTTCAGGCAGTTGTAGAGGGCCATGAGGTCTCCCCTCAGCCTCCTCTTCTCCAGACTCAACCCCCCCAGTTCCCTCAGCCGCTCCCCATCAGACCTGTGCTCCAGACCCTGCACCAGCTCCGTTGCCCTTCTCTGGACACAACACTTGGGTCACAACATCCCCACGCAATGCTACAGGCTTGGGGAAGAGCGCTGGAAAGCTGCCCGGCGGAAAAGGACCTGGAGAGGTTGGTCCACAGTCAGCTGAATATGAGCTGGCAGCGTGCCCATGTGGCCAAGAAGGCCAGTGGCATCCTGGCTTGTATCAGCAGTAGCGTGGCCAGCAGGGACAGGGAAGGGATCTCACCCCTGTGCTCGGCACTGGTGAGGCCGCCCCTCGATGAGTGGGTTCAGTTTTGGGCCCCTCACTCCAAAAAGGCCATTGAATGACTCGAGCGTGTCCAGAGAAGGGCAACGGAGCTGGTGCAGGGTCTGGAGCACAGGTCTGATGGGGAGCGGCTGAGGGAACTGGGGGGGTTCAGCCTGGAGGCTAAACAGCCAGCGCTCAGGAAGGTGGGCGCAGCTCCCAGGCACAACCCCTGCATGCGGTGGCACCCCAGCAAGGCCAGGGAGGTGTGGGGGCTCACCCTGCCCCACCACCAGTGCCTGTCACGCCACAGTGACACTTGCACCTTAAAAATCCCTATTGACGGGGGCCCTGCACCTGTAATCATAGAATCACAAAATCATTTAGATTAGAAAAGACCCTTAAGATGTTTGAGTCCAAGTCTTAACTGCCACTGCCAAGTCCACCACTAAACCATGTCCCTAAGTGTCACGTCTACATGTCTTTTAAATACCTCCCGGGACGGTGACTCCACTGCTTCCCTGAGCGGCCTGCTCCAGTTCTTGATAACCTTTTGGTGAAGAAATTTTTCCCAATATCCAATCTAAACCACCCCTGGTGCTACTTGGGGCTGTTTCGTCTTGTCTTATCCCTTGTTACTTGGGAGAAGAAACTGACCCCCCCCTCTCTGCACCCTCCTTTCAGGGAGTTGTAGAGAGCCATAAGGTCTCCCTGCAGCCTCCTTTTCTCTAGGCTGAACATCCTCGTTCCCTCAGCCGCTCTCTACATGAACACAGAACTCTGCCGCCTCCTCCTCCTCCTTCATCAGGTTTTGCAGTTATTTTTCAGGTAAAGTTTATGTGGGTTGCAGAGCTCTCTCAGTGTGGGGACGGTTTTGCAGCATCCACTGATCACACACAGGCAGTGGAAAGGATCCAGTCACCCTCCCATTTCCTCTGTTCTGGGAAATGGGCCGTGTTCTCTGCTTACACTTTATCACCAGCTCTGTCTGAGCTGTAGCCCCCGCTGCACGGCTGCTCTTTATCCCTGTCACAGCAGGACCATGACCGGGTGCCAGTGGCAGGAGACTTGAGCATCCCCACAGTGCCGAGCTCCGTTCCTGGTGCCATGGGGGATGGCGTTTAATGGCTGCACCCTCTTCTTCCCATCTGCACCCCACCCAGCCCCTTCCTTGGGTCCCCTAATAGCATGGCTGCCACCAGCTCTGCCTTCGGGGAGCAGTCACTAGATGGACCTCAGGATTCAGTGTTTTCACATGGGAAATGAGAGTGTTTTTGAGTGCCCAGCCTTACTGGAGGTGCAGTTACTTTGAATACTATGAATAACCTTTATATTTTGGTGTGTGGACACCCAACCTGGCAACTTTGAAGCCAAAACTTGTTCTAGTAAAAGCCTCTTCAGTCCGATGAGCCAGGAAAATTGGCAGCCCTGCTCCTGTGTGGGAGAGGAAGACAGAGCCGATGTGTTGGCTGTGGGCACAGAGCAGTGGGGAGAAGAAGCACCCAAGTAAAACGCATCCCATGGGGAGGAGGTGGTATTTTTCCATACTTGCCCATTTCTGTGATTATTGTGCAGTTTCTGCTGTTAGAGAGCAGAGCTGGCTCCACGGTGGCAGCTGATAGAAGGCTGTTTGTTCAGCAGAGCTGATTTGCAATTCAGAGAAATCTCTTCCCACACAGGTTCTCTCTGACGTGCCCCGCCGCACTCACAGGCAGCGCTGAAACTCCAGCCTTTGTATCTGGAGATGAAAAGCTGAAACCATTCAGAAGCTGCAAAATTCAAACTCCGGGACAACGTGCACAGGTGCCTTGGGTAAAGTGTTTTAAATTCTGCTACTGTTATTCCAGGGGAAAAAAAAAAACCAAGGTTGTAATACCTGCTTTTAGGGTATTGGTTATGACTTCCAGGAATAAGGCTTGGCCAATATTTCTTTCCAAATCAGAACTGAAAGTCGACAGAGATGGAAATTTTGATTGTATTTCCATAGCGGTAGTTTATCAACCTGCGAGTTTGTCTGTACTGGTAGTACACACCGGGTTGTTACAGGAACGTTAACTTCCCCTGGTTATCTGCACCCTACGAATACCTAGGTCAAAAGAATGAAAAAGCAGTTCCCTATCCTGCCTGAATGTTTTTAGAAGGAAGTTCCTTTATTTTAACTCCAGTGGAGTTTTTATTGCTATTTTCCTCTAAACTTGTCACGTGAGTCTTTCACATTCTTTCTGGTTATTTAAGCCATTTTTAATTCTTTGCTTATTTTGCAGAGAGGGAATTAGAATCGAAATCGAAAATAAAATAGAATAGAATAGAATAGAATAGAATAGAATAGAATAGAATAGAATAGAATAGAATAGTTCCATTGGAAAGGACCTACAACAATCATGCAGTCCAACTGCCTGACCACTTCAGGGCTGAGCATATCTTGCAGGATTTAGAAACGCAATACTTGTCCCAGCTTTTTGTTTCAATTACGGTTTGTTCTGTCTGTTAGTTTACGATGGAATTTCCCAGTTGTGACAAGAGCTGTAGCTGGTTCCTCAGACGACTGTTTTTCACCCTGATGCTGAAGGACTTTCAGCCCTGCTAACTCAGCAGGGGCTGCCCTGCGGGGGGGGGTGTTCTGGGCCACAGGCAGGGGAAGGGCATCCTCCCTCTCCGAGGGCCTGGGCGTGAGGGCTGTTTAGGGAGGATGGGCGGGGGGTGAGGAAGGGGAGCTGCCCTTTCTGCAAAAGCTGAGGTTATCTGTGCTTCCCTTAGCCTGGCCCGAGCTTTGTTATCTGCAATGCCTGGAGCTCGCCGTGTCCATGGAAAAAGCCTGTTCACAGGACCTTTGGTAGAGGGCTCACACCCTGGGTTGGTTTCCCGCTGAGCCACGGGGCTGGACGTTTCCTGGCTCAGGAGGCACCTCCAGCGTGGGCATCAGACACCCCCAGTGCTGTTCCTGGAGCCGCTGTGGGTGCTGGCCCCAGGCACGGCCCCGTGCAGACCCATCGCGTGACCGCTCTGCAGCAGATCCCTGTGGAAGCACCCCCCTCTTTGACCCTGGTGCTTTGCTGGTCCTGGCTCTGTGGAGCCTTTTGGTGACCCTCAAGGCACCTGTGGCTCTGGCGAGGTTGCTGTAATGAGACTGCTGCATTGCACAGAAAACCCAGAGGAGCTGGCCTGGAGCTGGGAGGAGTTTGCTGTCATGCCCCATGCCCATACCCCTGGGACCAGCACTGCAGGGCAGAGCTGAAAGCCCCGAGACAGCAAGGAGAGACCCCAGTGCCACGGGCGTTGATGGAAAGGCCCTGGCAGAGTGCCCAGGCTGCCTGCGTGGGTTTTCCCTCATCTCACTGACCTGGGAAAGAAAACAAATTGTCCCCTGCCTGGCTGACCCCAGCTGCGCCTCCCTGATGGGCACCGGCGGCAGCGGAGGGTGACAGGTCCTGACACCCTGGGGCAGGCACCGCTTTGGCTCAAGGAACAGTGCAGCTCCCGCAGCTGCCCGCGCACGCCTGGCCTGGCAGCGAAGGGCTTTCACCATCTCTCCTTTTCCTTCCCAACACGCCCTTGTGTCCCCATCACACATGACAAGCAAGCATTCGGTGGCTTCGCCGAGAGCAGTGGCAGCAGTGGCTGCACACACAGAAGTAAATCGGGGCGCCTGGGGCTGCGCGTGGAACCGCAGTGGGATGGTGCCAGGCCAGGCATGGCGAGTTTGAAGTATTTTAGTTTATAATCTCCCTCAGAAATATGTGCCAGTTACATGAAGACTCCCTGGGCTGGAGAGCGGCACGTGTCTGTGGAGCAGAGTGCTCTGTGTGCCAGAGGGACATGGACATGCTGGAGCGGGTCCTGCAAAGACAACTGGAACATCGAAGTATCTGACAGATGGGGAGGGGCTGGGAGAGCTGAGCCTGGAGAGCAGGAGGCTGAGGGGGATCCTCTCCTCACCTGGTGGAGACCGAGTGGTGCCCGGTGCCAGGATGAGAGGGGATGGGCATAAATGGAAACATGAAATTCCATTTGAAACGTCAGGCAACTTTTTTGCTGTGAAGTGCTGGCGCAGGCTGCCCAGAGCGGTGGTGGAGTCTCCATCCCTGGAGGTGTCCATAGGCCAACTGGACGTGGTCCTGGGCAACCAGCTCCGGGGGACCCTGCTTGAGCAGGGCTTGGACTTGACAATCTCCAGAGATCCCTGCCAGCCTCGATGTTCCTGTGAATGTGATTCATCACTACCACAAAATATGGAAATCAGGAAAAATAAGGAAAATCAGGAAAAACAGAGCAAGAATGAAGAGAATTATCCCACAACCCACCATTATCCTGCATGGCATAGCTCTGGATCGCTCCTCTCTGCTTTGTACCTCCCCACGTGATGCTCCACTTTCTTTTCTGTTAATCTGGGCTCCAGGAACACATCGTTGCTGAACCACTTGCCCCTGTTCTCCCACACCATGCTGTAGACCATCCCCATCAGCTTGGTGACCTGCCGGTCCCGTTCGGCGCCGTGAAGCTGCAGTACCTGCTCCCACACTGCAGGATCAGGTGCTGGAGCACTCCGTAGCTGCAATACCGCAGGAAATTGTGCAGCGGCCTCCTCGCCAGGTCTTCTGCATGGGTGAGATGATCGTGTGCTTCAAAATCAGCTCCAGAAATGTCCTGCAGTTTCTGCGTGGCCTCCTTGTCCTCCTTGATGAATTGGCCCAGCGTGGTTACCAGCAGCAGCACGTGGGGGCCCGGGGAGGACAGCCTGATGCAATGACTAATTTCTTTGTACATCTCTCTTGGATCAGAAATATCAGCCGTGTCAATGACCGTGATGTCCTCGCCATCACAGCGTGCTTGTGCACAGCTGACGGTCACCGGCTTGGTCGCAAACTTGAACTTGAACATGCGTTCTCTGAGGAGGATATTGCTGGTGGTCATTTTCCCTGCCCTGCTCCTCCCGACCAGGAGGAGCCTCATCCCCGAGCCCCTGCTGTCCCCGGGTGGCATCAGACTGGGAAAACACTGGGCGGCCACGGCCAGGCTGCACAGACAGAAGCAGACATACACGACTCCTGTTAGTGCCACGGTGCTGCCTGTTCCAGGCCCCTGGGGTGTCCACGTGGGATGTCCCCCCAGGAGACCCTCCCCGGGGCTGCCTGGGGGTCTGGGGATGCTGGTCACACCCTCCAGGCCACCTTGAAGCGCTCTCTTGCACAGCCTGCTCTCCCCACTGGGTCTTTCTGCCTGCGAAGCACTGCACTGGCTTTGTGCAGGCAGGAGTTCAGCAGGGAGAAACCAGCTCCCTGCCTGCACAACTCTTTTGGCTGCCTGGACACGCCTGGACTCCCTTCCTCCCCCAGAAAATCCTTCCAGCCAGCATAAAGCCTCACACATCTCCCTCCCCTGCCCCTCCAGCCCGGTACCTTTGTGCTGGAGCCAATGCCAAGGCCGGAGTCCTCCCCGCAGCAGCTCCCGGGCGCAGCCCAGGCCACTGCAGCCCTGCTGCCCCCCGAGCCGTACCCCAAGGGATGGGCTGCTCCGGGATGGTGCCCCAAGGGAGTGACGCTTGGTGCGGTGCCTGCAGAGCGGGGAGGGGCTGGGGGACACACTGCTCCCAGGTGCTTCGGGAGCAGTTTGGGTCAGTAGAAAGCGGGACGGGTGGAAACAGCGGCCCGTGACAGTGCTCCCCCAGGGCTGCCCCCCGAGAGCGGCTCTGGCTGAGTTCCCCACGGGAAGGGGGGTCCTGCACATCCCTGGGGGTGCGCAGTGGTGCTGCGGGGCCGGGGTGGCTCTGCAGCCATGTGTGGCAGCCGGCTCATGGGCTGACGTCTCCCCAAGAGACCCGTTTCCCACTGAGGAGAAAACGTCCTCGGCCTCGGGCACCACTGGGGGCCCTGGATGCCACACTCTGTTCATGGGGTCCCACATGTCCTGGGTCCCCCACCCTCCCAGGAGCTTCCAGCGGCCTGGCAGGATGTGGGTGCCCTGGTCAGGTGCAGCAAAAGCAAAACCCACACTGAAATGGGAAGAGACTGAGTTTCAGCCCGTTACTGGAAACGAAGGGGATGGGAAGGAGAAAGCGAGGCCTTGCCCATGCGTGGGATGCCAGCGCGGCTGAGCCGGGGTGGTGATGTCCCTCCCGCCAGTGGGGTAGGTGTCTTGTCCTGTGACGATGGGGTTTTCCCCTGAAACCTCCCTGGGGTCTCAGATGTTTGTGACTTCTGCTGCCAGGGGACGTTTCCTGCTTCCCATCCACGCAGGTGTGACCCATGTCTCTGTGTCCTTCCCCCACCTCCACGGCTCGCTGGAACCTGCCAGGACATGCTGGTGCCCACCCTGGTCCCCAGTACCTGCCCTGGCCGGCTCTCCCCCACTGCCTGCTTGACTCTGGTACCCAAAGGCTTCGGTACCCAACGGCTGGGCCTGGCAGGGGCAGCACTGGCCGTGGAGCTCCCAGAGCGGAGCAGCAAAACTCGGTGTTGGCAGGGGGAACAGCAGGGCCAGGGCACGGGGACATCAGGACATGGGACATGGGAACGCTGGGACTGAGGACACAGGGAGCCGAGGACATTGGGACCCAGGACATATGGGTGTCAGGGACATTGGGACCCAGGACATGGGGACATTGGGACTGAGGACACAGGGACATGGGCACCCAGGGACCTCAGAGCCTAAGGGATCCAGGGACTAAGGGATCCCAAGGAGCCAGCAACTCCAGAGATCGAGGGCCACATGTCCCAGAGAACCAGAGATCCCAGGGACTTGAGGGACCCCGGGACATGGGGCTGCCCCCGACATGTGTTGTCCTGGTCTCGGCTGGGATAGAGCTAATTTGTCCTCTTAGTAGCACAAATCGTGCTGTGTTTGGGATTCAGTGAGGGATCTGGTATGAGAAGGATGTTGAGAACACACTGATTTTTCAGTTGTTGCTGAGAAATCAACTCCCCGTGCTCTGCCCGTGTGCAGGGGCACAAGGAGCTGGGAGGGGGCAGAGCCAGAGCACCAGACCCAAACGGGCCACTGGAATATTCCAGGTCAGACAGCGTCGTGCTCAGTGCATAGAATCACAGAACGGTTTGGGTTGGGAAGGACGTTAAAGGTCACCCAGTCCCACCCCCCTTCCCGGGGCAGGGCCACCTTCCACTAGACCAGGTTGCCCAAAGCCCCGTCCAACCTGGCCTTGAACCCTTCCAGGGAGGGGGCAGCCACAGCTGCTCTGGGCAACCTGTGCCAGGGCCTCACCACCCTCACAGGGAAGAATTTCTTCCTCACATCTAATCTAAATCTGCCCTGTGTCAGTTTAAAACTGTTACCCCTCATCCTATCCCTACACCCCCTGATGAAGCCGTGCCAGGAACCCACTCTGGCACATTATTCTTGAAATGCCAGTGACGAGTGGTGCTCCTGCACCACCAGGTACAAGAAGGATTTCCCAGGTGCTCAGCAGTGTCTGAGCTCACGGCACAGCCCAGGCTCACCGCACCAGTCAGCACGCCCGGCCCGAGCCCGTCGCGTGGTGCCCAAGCTCGTGTATGGCTCGTGTTGGGGGTTTCCCTGCTCCTGGCCACTCCTCATCCCTGTTATGTCCCTCCCTTGGGACAGTGGAGGTGCAGCACATGCTCCGCCGATCCCCAGTGCAGGATGCGGCCGAGACCTGCAGCAGTGACAGCCACCGAGCCGGGATGGGCGCCTGCGAGGGGCTCGCTGGGGAGGCTGAGCCGGGGTCTCGCTCCACCACCATCCCGCCAGCAACACGGGGCCTTCGGCAGCCTGGAGAGCACAGAAACACAAGTGGGAGACAGGAGCAAACCGCGCTGTGACTGGCACAAGGATCAAACGCCCACTCATGAGAGAGAAACCCCCCAGGCTGTGCCGGAGAGGAAGGAGCCACGTGGAGCCGGTGCCATGTAGAGCAAGGTCACGCAGCCCATCCCTCGCAGACAGCCCGCGGTGCGGAGCTGGTCTCGCCGCTGTCCAAGCAGCTCCGTCCTTGGCACGGGGCGGTCTCGATGCACCCGAGCAGCGGCTGTGCCTGTTCCCCAGGCCCCCAGCCCAAGCAGAGCAGCCCCTGCCGCCGTGCAATGCCCGGAGCCTTCACTCAAACGTGGTTCCCAGCTTGACGGCACATTGTGAACCACAAACACGGAACGTAACTTGGGGTTTTTTGCTACATACGTGTTCCCGTGTTTGGATTTGCTCTCCAGGAGACCCCGCCTGGGTCAGAGCACCGGCAGGAGGGCCGGGATGGCTGCCGCAGCCCTGCTCCGCGCACCCAATGAGATGGAGACGTGGGATTTTCCAGGCTTTAATTTGTTTAATGATACACATCAAAGTACCTGCATTTCCACACAGCAGCGGCAAAGGAAGCGGCAGGGGGATGGGGCAGCGCGGGGGGTCCCTGTGCAGGCACCCGCATGGGGCTTTGCTTCTCGTCCGAGGGTACCAGAGCCACGGGGAAGCTCGTGGGTGGCGCAGTGCCGGCCAGCAACCCGCAGCCAGGGCCGAGCCTGGCCGCCGGCTGATGCTGAGACAGCCCTGTGCAGAGTGACGCGTTTGGGGACAAAACATCCCTGGGTTTGGAAAATGCATTTCTGCTGCTCCGGCTCATTGTTACGCACATGGACCATCCTGGCCGGGGACGGGCAGTGCTGCCGACGCCGCTGCCAGCGTGGGGTGAGGGCCAGGGTGTTGCGAAGTGACACATGCTCTCCCCGTGGGGACACCTACGGCTGGCCCAGGGCGTCACACAAGGGACAACATGAGGGTGCAGGGGTTGGTCTGCAGGAGGGAGCCCTGGCTCAGCTCCCTCAGGATCTGGCAGCGACTGGGATGTTGCTGTCACCGGGAGCCAGGGCCATGCCCTGTGCCGGTCCCTGCCTGCAGCCACACGTGCCCGGCGCGGCAGAGAAGGGCATTTTTCCCATCCTGGCTGCAGCTCAGCTCTCCCAGCCTGGCTCTGGCTCTCCGCCGCGGTTCGGTGCCGGCACATCTCTGGTGTGGAGGCTTCCTACCCGCTGGGTGCTCACGGTCCTCCCCGCTGCCCCAGCCCCGCACCTTCCTGGCCAGGCACTTCCCACCACCTCCAGGTCGTCCTTGGGCTCCTCACCGCCGGCACCGAGCCGGGAGCTCTGCGCTGCCTGGGCCGGGGGTCTCGGCCTCGCCACAGCGGGGTGCAGCCCCGACCTCACCGCAGTCCCTCCTCCCTGCCGGAGCTGCTGCTGGTGGGGAAGCAGGATCCACCCTTGAGCTTTGTGTTTTATTTTATTTTTATTTCGTGTGATTTCTGCACCGTCGGGGACTCTCTGCGCAGCCGGGGCGAGCCGCTGCCTCCTCCTCCTCCTCTTCACGCCCCTCTCCCCCGCGGGGCCCACGGTAGCGTGGTGGGGCGGCTCCTTCCCCGCCAAACGTGGCACGTGGCCAGTGGCTGCCGAGATCCGGCTCCGCTCGGGCGGTCGCAGCCGTCATTCCCTGGGCGAGCAAGCACAGCAGAGGTTACCTCGCGCTGGCACCCGGCACACTGGCCACGCTGGGTGGCCAGTGGGTTCACCGCGCCGGGCCGCAGCCACGCCAACCAGGGCAGGGCAGGGGGATGCGCGGGGATGCCCTGGGGAAACCTCCCTCCTCTTCCTCCTCCTCCTCCATGGTCTCTCGCCCCGGCCCAGGGAGTTTAAGCTGTGGCAGGAGGCTGCGCCGCTGTGGTGCTGGGCCAAGGGGAGGAAGGGCTCCCAGGGAACCACGCAGGCTGCGCGAGGCTCCTCCTGGCGTGGGGGACGGGAGGGCCCGAGGCTCCCGGCGCTGGCGGGACTGGCCTCGTGACCGTCAGGAGAAAAACCCCAGCAGAAGGATGAGGGGCGGGAAGCAGGCGAGGAGCACGGCCGGGGGGTTTCCCAGGCCAAGCCGGGGCTGCTGGCACCCCATCATGCCGGGCACGGCTGTGTGCGTGGCCAGGCTGGGCTGCACACCCCGAGCAGGCGTGCCGGCGGCTCCCTGCGCCGTGCTGACAGGGCTGTCCCATGCCCCCAAACCCTGGGGAAGTGTCTAGTGACCCCCAACTCCCCCAGGACAGAACTCCCTGTTGCAGGATGGAGTGCGAGCGGGGCGCCGGGTGCTCCTGCTGCGCCCGGGGTGGGGAACTGACTGTGGGGGGCTGCAGAGGGAGACCCCGGCACCGCCGGGACCTGCGGCTGGAGGGAGGCGGCGCGGGTGGGGGGTGCCGAGGCAGCGGGGGCTCACGTGAGGGCGGCCTCGGCCCCGTGGGTGCGCTGGTGCGCGGTGAGGTTGACCTTCTGGGCAAAGCTCTTGCCGCACTGGGCGCAGGCGAAGGGGGTGTCGCCGGTGTGGGTGCGCCGGTGGATCTTCAGGGAGCCCTTTTGGCTGAAGGTTTTGCCGCAGTCGGGGCAGGCGAAGGGCCGCTCCCCGCCGTGGCTGCGCTGGTGCGCGGCCAGGCTGCTCCTGCAGCTGAAGCCCTTCCCGCACCGGGCGCAGGCGAAGGCGCCGCCGGCTGCTTCCCGCGGCTCCGGCGAGCGGCTGCCGCCGGGCTGGCCCTCGGCGGCGGTGCCGGGCCGGTCCTCGGCGTGGGTGCGCTGGTGGTTGAGGAGGAAGCGCTGCTCGCGGAAGCGCTTCCCGCAGCGCTGGCAGGAGAAGGGCTTCTCGCCGCTGTGGATGCGCTGGTGGGTGAGCAGGTTCTGCTTGAGGCTGAAGCTCTTCTGGCAGATGCCGCACTGGTAGGGCCGCTCCCCGGTGTGGATGCGCTGGTGGATGATGAGGTTGTGCTTGAGGCTGAAGGCTTTGCCGCACTCGGCGCAGATGAAGGCGCGTTCCCCGGCGTGGTGCTTCTGGTGCCGGGCGAGGCTGGGCTGCTGGCCGAAGCGTTCCCCGCAGAGGATGCACTTGAACTCCTTCTCGGCCTCCTCCTCCGCCTGGCTGTGGATCACCAGCGCCTTCTCATCCCCCAGGCCCTCCTCACCGCCCGGGAAGGCGAAGGGGTTCTCGCCCGGCGACGAAGCCAGGTCCGTCATGGGCACCCGCTGCCGGGCTCAGGGCGCCCGCATCCCTGGGGAGCGCAGACAGAGGGGGCTGCACCTCCCAGCACCGGCCCCAGCGCCTCCGGGAACTGGTCGGACCGGGCTGTGCTGGGATGGCCAGCACCCGCCAACCCCCTTGGGTGCTCCCACCCACTGTGTCCGTCCCACCCGCCATGTTCATCCCCCCCGCCAGGGTCTCCTGGGACGGAGGGTGGTGGCAGCCTGGCGTGAGGGGCCCCGTGGTGGAAGGTGCTGGGGCCCGGGCTCAACCGGAGTGGCAACGCCGCTCTCGTGGGCCTGGGCTGGTTGGGCAGGCAGCTGCCTGCGAAGTGCAGGCAGGGCGTGGGCAGCTGCCCCATGGGCGCAGGGGGGGTTTGCCCGGGGGAGACCGTGCCCAGGCTGGGAGGGAGGGGAGGCAGGCACCCCCAAAAGCAGCCCTGGGAGGGAGCTGGGCTGTGCTGCAGTGCACTGGGCTGAGCCCAGCCCAGCTGAGCTGGGCCCAGACCAGCCGGGCCCAGTGAGCCGAGCCGGGCCCAGCCGAGCCGAGCTGAGCCGAGCGCAGCCGAGCTGAGCGGGGCCCAGCCGAGCCGAGCCCAGCCCAGCCGAGCCGGGCCGAGCTGAGCCGGGCCGAGCTGAGCCGAGCGCAGCCGAGCTGAGCAGGGCCCAGCCGAGCCGAGCCCAGCCGAGCCGAGCCGGGCCGAGCTGAGCCGAGTCCGGCCGAGCCGGGCCGAGCCGCCCCCACCTGTCCCGGGCGCCGCGGGTGGGGCCCCCCCGGCGCATCCCGACCCAGGCGGGTCCCACGCGTGTCCGCGGCGCTTCCTGCGCAGGGGGCGGGGGGGGCCGGGCCGGGCCGGGGCCCCAGCGAGGCCGCGCAGGGGCCGTCCGGGGCTCAGGGGGGGGTCCCCGTCCCCTCTCCCCCCGCCTCCCCTCCCCGGGGTTCCCCGGTCACCCCCCGCCCGCAGCGCGTCCCCCCCCGGCGCTGACCTGCCCGAGCCGCCGCCGCCGCGTCCCGCCGGCCCCGCCCGGCCCCTCCCGCCCCGCTGACGCACCGGCGCCCGTCACCCCGGCCTTGCGGCGGCTCCGCCCGAGGGGCGGCAGAGCCGGGCCCGGCAGCATCATCATCCTCCCGAAACCCGACTGGGGCCTGGCAAGACGCCCACCCTGCCTGGGGACAACCGCCCCCCCCCCCCCCCCCGAAAGGAGACTCACCCCCAACCCATGGCAACGTCACCCCCCTCCCCTCCCCCGGGCCCAGGATCGGGCCCACGTTGCCCCAGAACCGGAGGAACCGGCGCGGCTGCCCGAGCTGGGGTGCGGGAGCGGGAATGGCGGCTCTGGAGGGATGCAGGGGGGCGGGGAGGGGCAAACCGGGGGGGTCTCACAGCATGGCCCCGGCGCTGCTGTGGGCACACGGTGTGGTTGTGTGGTGGGTGCTCGCCCCAGGACAAGAACAACGCCGGGTCCTGCCCGCCGGAGCCCCCCCCCTGTGCCCTCACCCCCTTGAACTCACCCTGTGGTGGGACCCGGGTGTCCCCGGCTGGGGGGGCTCAGCCACGCGCCCGGCCGGCAGCACACGGTGCTGAGCTCACAGGCTCTGAGCCCCCCGGGGAGTCTGGTCAGTGCCGCAGACGCCGGGAGGAGCCCCCCTGCTGCTGGCCGGGCTCCCTGGGTGCTCACGGTGCTGCCGCCACAGCCGGGGACCCTTGTCTGACACATGGGGTGGCCATCGTGGCTGGCTTCGGGGCCAGGACACCGCGGCGGTGCCGAGTCCCCCCAGCCCACACGGGAGCAGCAGCTTCTCCCAGAGTGGGACAAGCTCGTGCGCGCTGGGCACGGCCGTGCGGCCCATGGCAGCTGCCCGCTGGCGGGACCAGGGGGTCCCCACGCATTCCCCCAGCTGCAGCCCATCATGGTGCTGCCACGAGCTCCTCCAGGCTGTAACCAACCCCCGGCTGTGCTGGAGAGGTTCAGTGCCTGCAGAGGGTGTTGGGAGGGCGCCCGGCCTGGCACAGGCAGCGTGGCACGGCCAGGGCCAGCCCTGGGCACCCGCCAGCCGTGCTGGGCGCAGCGGCTCGCCGGCAGCCGGGCAGCGCGCTGGCAGAGATTGCTATCGCTCCGTTGCCTGGACCTGCCGTGCCAAAACACTGGCCCTGTCCACGCCTGCCTTCCCAGAGCCTCTGCCGAAGCTGGGAGCTGGCGGGGGGGGGGCTGCCTGGGGACCTCACTGTCCCCTTTCCCAGAAGGGGACTGTGACCACAAGTACCAGAGCCAGGCGGGGGTGACGTGTCAGGGCCGGGGGGGACAGCTGGCACATGGCTGGGAAGCTGCAGAGCTGGTGGCGCTGCCTTCCTGGTGGAGGTGGTGGCACCGGGGACTGCCATGGGACATGACAGGGGACATTTCTCCCCAGACAGTGGCAGGGGGATGGCAGGCAGCTGCCCGCGCTCTCATGTCCCCGCCAGAGCACGGTGAGCCGCGCAGCCGGGCGCAGCTCGTGGCAAAAGCATCCCGGGTGCCAGGGAGCGGGGCTGGGCAGCACTGTGGGCTGGCCTGGGGAGGGGCTGCCTCCCCCCATCATCTCCCCAAAAACGTTGTTCCTTGAGCAGTCTGGGCCAGGAGGAGGTTTGGGGTGCCCTGGGGGGTGAGGGGTGTGGGGGGGCCGGTGACTCTGGCAAACAATTCCTCCCCTGAGGGGTTCATCAGTGGGCGTTACCGGTAACAAACCCTGACACTACCCATGGCAGGAGCTCGCCCACCCCACAGCCCCCCAGAGCCTTGGCCACCGTTGCAAAGCAGAGGCCCGATGCCCTTCGATGGGCTTCACTGCGGCACCCAGCTGGCTTCTGCCCGGCCAAGGAGGGAAAACAGCCCAGCACCAGCCCCAGTGCCTCGGCCACGCTGGTGGTCCCTGCGAGCTGGGCCGGCAGCCAGCAGAGCCCTGGCTGGGGTGAGAGGGCTCCGTGGCCCCCCCTGCCCCCAGCTGCAGAGGGGTGCGAAGGGCAGCAGCTCTGGGATGTGCCAGAGCGGGGCCTGCGCTGACCTAAACCCAGTCCTGGGCTTTTCCTGCTGACCCCAGAGCCAGCTCGTCCAGCGGCAAGAACCGCGCCGAGCACCCAAGCACAGGAGAGACCGTGACTCGGCTGCTGGGAACGGCCCTCCTGGCCCCAAAAACAGCTACAAGCCACCAGTTTTTGCTGCCAATCCCGCACCTTCTCCCTGTTCTGTCGGTTTGTGCTAAGGGACGCAAAGTCAGGAGCGCGTTGGCAAGCGGCTTCGCCAGCAGCACGACTGTAAATTAAACTGCGACCAAACAAGAGGAGCAAAGTGGACGTGGGGAGGAACAACCGGCACCGCGGCTCCTCCGGGCCCGCGCCCACGGCGCCCCGCAACGCCGTCCCTGCTGGTCACCCTCCCGTGAGGACCCCGGTGCCCCGCGTGGTGCAGCCAGCGGCTGGCCCTGGCAGGCAGCGCTCGCGCCAAGCCGCAGTGCGGTGCCACGCTGAGAGGCCGCTGGCTCAGCCAGGGAAGGAGGCAAATGGTCCACAGATGTGGCTTTAGCCCTGAAGGTCAGGCAGAGCTGGAACCTGAACCAGAAATTCAACTGCCTTCACTCAAGCCTAAGCTCAGGCCTGGACCAAGGCTTAAGGGAGACCCCAGACCAGACCCGACGCTTCCCCGGACAGAGGAGCCAGGAGTCTGCTGTGAGAAAGCTTTTATTTTAAATAACCTCAAAAAAATAGAATTGCAAGGACCTGAAATGCTGCTGGAGCGGAGGGGAGGGGAGGAGGGCAGCGTGTCTGCCCCGGGGGGGAGAGGGCGAGGGGGGACAGGGGCAGACGCTCACCCCCTCCTGCCAGATTTTGGGTGCTGGGACCCTCTGCCCGACTGAAGCTCCAGTCGTGACCATCCCAACGTCCCCTCGGTGGCCGCCCCGGCCCCTGGCAGGTGACAGAGCCTCTCCTTACGCTGCACCCCTGGGGCTACACCCCAAAGCCCGGCTGGGTTGCGGTACCGCCATCCCGTGTCTTCCAGGAAGGTTTTAGCCCAACGGTTGCAGCCACGAGGCTCCGCGGCCGCGGCAGGGAGTGGTGGGCCAGCAGCTGCCCCCGGGACGCAGCCAGCTTTGTTCCCCCTTTCAGATAAAACCAGAACAGCTTTTGGGGCAGGCGGTTCCCGTTTCTAAAGCTCTGCCCCCACATCCCTTTCCCCAGACGCCCTGCCAAGCGTGGTGCTGCGGGAATGCCGAGCAAGCCCCGGCGAGCAGCCGGTGCATCCCACGGCAGCCGGACACGGCGCCGGCAGGGAGAGGGGCAGACACCGCCGCTGCAGCCGCCGCCGCTCCCCCTGTTTGGAAGTTAGTCGCGTACCAAGAGGTGCTAGTCAGAAAGATTATCACAGAGCAAGTAGAGAAGCACAAGCTACAACCCCCCTTCCCCACCCCCCCCGCATGGCCCCCCCCAGGCTCAGGGCAGAGGCTTCTCCCAGGTCCCCTTTGGAAGCAGAGATGAGCTGAAACACTGCCAGGCCGTTTCCCTGCCGCGTTGGCAGGGGCGTCAGCAAGAGGCTGCCCCCATGGCGAGAAGGGTCCCTTGCGGAACGACGTCCAGTCCGGCAGAGGAAGGATGGAGGTTCTGGGAAAAGCTCTTGACCCACGGAGGCCCCTCGCTGCCCCATGGCTGTCTCTGGGTCTGCGTGTCACCCCACTGGAGGCAGGAGCCGGCAGACGTGCCGCAGCCGGGCCTGCTGCACGCTGGGAGCGGTTTTGAAGCTGATGGATCCCGGATCCTGAGCTCTTCCCGCTCCCGACGCTCCGCGCAGCCAGCGCAGGAGCAAACGTTGCGGATCCAGGGTCCTGTCACTGCTCCTCAGCCCCAGCCCCGCCACGGATTTGGTATGTTCATGGGACAAAAAACTCACGTGGCGCATCAGAGTCCTCCTCCCGCTTCACCCCATCCGGTACTGGCCTGCGGGGGCCTCCGAGCCTCCTGCGCCCAAACCCACCACGCTCCTCCCGAGTCCCCGCCGCCACCGCGCCCCACAGGCACCGCGAGCCCCGGCTTGCGGCTCTCCCTCGTCCTCGTTCGGTCAGCGATCGCCCCCGGCGCCAGCCGCCGCCCCTTTAGTTTTGGCCTCTTTTTAGTGCAAGAGCGACGAGGTCCGGCCCCTCTCCCGGCGGCAGGTTCTGGCAGCCCGCGCGGGCGTTACAGGCAGCTGGGGCACGGCGAGGGTTTCTCTTCGCCGTGTGCTCTCTCAGGCACTCTCAGGACTCGTTTCTCCTCAAAGCTCCTGCCGCAGCCGCCGTACTTGCACCAGAGCTCCGCTCGGCAGTCGGGCTGCGGCTTGAGGAGCAGCTGCCGCTGGCTCAGGCAGTCGGCGCAGCAGCACTGCGGCGGCAGGCTTGGCGGCTTCGGGTTCAAGCCTTCCCCCGCCTCGGTGCATTTGCAGGGACAGGGCCCCGCGGCGCCGTCCTGCGGGTGGTGGGAGCCGGACACGAGGGGGTGGTCATCCTGCATCAGCTGCAGGAGGATGTCTGCCGCCCCGGAGGGGCTCTCCGGTCTGTTGGGGGGCTGCGCGCCTGGCCGAAGCTCCTCCCGAGCCAGCGATCCGTGAGCGGCTCCGCGAGAGCAGGGGGGCAGCAGCATGTTGGGGGGCTCGGCCCCTTTTCCCAGCGGAGCGCCGCTCCCGTCCGGCTCTTCCTGGTGCACCGGGCAGGTCCCCTGGCAGCAGGAGGGCGGGATGCCGCCAGCGTGCGTCCTGCGGTGCCGGAGGAGGTGAGCCTTCTGGCTGAAACCCTTCCCGCACTCAGCGCAGCGGAAGGGCCGCTCGCCCGTGTGGGTCCTCTGGTGAACAGCTAGATTCACCTTCTGGCGGAATCGCTTCCCGCACTCGGCGCAGGCATGTGGCCGCTCGCCGGCGTGGCCCTGCCGGTGCAGCTGCAGCTCCCCGTGTTCCTCGAAGGTCTCCCCGCAGAGCGAGCAAGGGTAGGGGCTGGCGGCGTGGGGCTGGAGGCCTGGGGCCTGGCCCGGCTCGCTCGGGGGCCTCTCAGCCGCGTGGACCCGCTGGTGGACCCGCAGGGAGAGTTTGCTCTTGAAGCGCTTGGGACACTCCAGGCAGGTGAAGGGCTGCCGGCCCGTGTGGGTCTTCTGGTGGGCGATGAGGTTGGGCTTCTGGGCGAAGCGCTTGCCGCACTGGGCGCAGGCGAAGGGGCGCTCCCCGGTGTGCGTGCGGTAGTGGGTCACCAGGTTGCCCTTTTGGTTGAAGCGCCGGCCGCAGACGCCGCAGGTGAAGGGACGTTCGCCGGTGTGGATGCGCTGGTGGGTCACCAGGTTGGTTTTGAGGCTGAACCTCTTCCCGCAGACGTCGCAGCGGTAGGGCCCTCGGCCCCGGTGGTTCTGACGGTGTTTGACCAAACGCTCGTACTGGGCGAAGCTTCTCCCGCACTCGGGGCACAGCCAGGCCCTCGCCTCCGCCGGCTTCTCCTGGGGGGCTTTGGGGGACAGCTCGTCGCCAGAGCTCTTCTCGTGCTCGGGGCACGGGTAGGACTTTTGCCCCACGTGGGTCTTCTGGTGGGCTACGAGGGAGAGCCAGAGGCCAAAGCTGTTGCCGCACTGGTTACAGATGAAGGGCTTCTCCGCCCCGGGGGCCGGGGGGGCCGGGGGGGTCGCATCCCCGAGGACAGGCTGCACCCCCAGGTGCCCCAGGAGGTGCGGGCCATGGCTGAAGGCTGCCGGAGCCTCGGCGGCGGGGCCGTGCTGCGGCCGGAGGAGGGTCACCTTCTGGCAAAAGCCCTCCCCGCACTGGACGCAGGGGAAGGTCTGCTCACCCAGGGGGGCTGGCTGGTGGGGCAGCAGCGGCTCCTTGGGGGGGAAGCTCTTCTCCGTGCACGAGTACAACTCCTGGCCCTCGGGGATCTTCTGCACGGGCAGTGGCGGCATGGGGCTGAAGGGGGCTTCTTGCTCGGGACCCCCGGGCTGGAGCAGGGTGGGCGCAGCCCCATAGGGCAAACCAGCGGCCGGGCTGCGGCCCGGGCAGCGCCGTTGGCGTGGGGCATGAGTCTTCTGGTGGGCTTTGAGGGAGACTTTGTCCTTGAAGCACTTCTGGCACTGCCCGCAGGGGTAGGGCCGGAGGTCCGTGTGGGTGCTCTGGTGCGTCACCAGGTTGGTTTTCTGGGTGAAGCGCTTACCACACTGGGTGCAGGCGAAGGGGCGCTCCCCCGTGTGCACGCGGTAGTGGGTCACCAGGTTGGTTTTCTGGTTGAAGCTCCGGCCGCAGAGGAAGCAGGTGAAGGGACGCTCGCCGGTGTGGATGCGCCGGTGGGTGATGAGGTTGGGCTTCTGCCGGAAGCTCTTCCCGCACTCGGGGCAGACGAAGGGGGTGTCCTCCTGGTAGCTCCTCTGCTGGGACCGCAGCTTTGGCTTGCTGGCAGCGCCGTCCTCCTGCTCGCCACCCGCCAACGCCTTCTCCCCGGCGGCGTGGATGCGCTGGTGGGCCAGGAGGTTGGCTTTCTGGCTGAAGCTCTTGCCGCACTGGGCGCAGGGGAAGGGCCGCTCCCCCGTGTGCACGCGGCGGTGGGTCAGCAGGTTGGGCCGCTGGCTGAAGCTCTTCCCGCAGTCCCCGCACCTGTAGGGTTTCTCTCCGGTGTGGATCCTCTCATGCGTGATGAGGCTTTGCTTCTGGCGGAAACCTTTCCCGCACTGGGCGCAGCGGAAAGGGCCGGCGCCGAGCTGCGGCACCCAGCAGGCCACCCGGGGGGAGAGCGGGCCGAGGCCGGCGGCGCCGTCTCTCTCCATGCCCGCCCGCTCGGGCGCGCGCTGCCCACCGTGAAACCAGCGGCCGGAACTGCTGGCGGCTGCGGGATACAGCTCCAGGGAGCCGGCAGCTGCCCCGGGTTTCTCCTCGGGTTGCTCGACTTTATTCACTCGACCGGGCTCAACTAGATTTCAAAAAGATTCAAGACGTTAATTTCAGAGTCTTTCACAGAACATCTCGAGTTGGAAGGGACCCACAAGGAGCCCAACTCCCTGCTCCTCGCCGGGCTGCTGAAAACCAAGTCATTGCCATTTATGACACCCTAAAGGATCACGAACCCTTCCCAGAGCCCACTCCACCCTTGACAGGCCAACAGCGGTGCTGGCAGCGGCAGCAATACCAAAAACTTGCCACAAGCTGGCCCAAAACAGCCACAAACTGGCCCAAAACGGCCACAAACTGGCTTTTGCTCACAAGAGGAACATCCCCCTCACCTACCCGCACAGGGGCTCACGAGGATCTTGCTCTCCTCCTGCATCTGCTGGCCTTCGGCGTACGGCTCCTCCGACTGTTTAATCCCAAACAAACCACCGGGCTTGAAAAATCTGTAGCCTGCTTGAAGGGATAAGAGCTGGTCACCATCAAGTGTCACGCTGCAAAACACGCATTTGGCACAGGCATCGTTGTGCCGGAGATGCCTGCGTTAATTCACAAATAAGCTAAAATTAACGAAGCCTGGGGGCATCGCTTTCATCTATTTTAAGCTTCTGCTGCCTGAAGTGTAATTAAAGATAAAAGGAAATACCAGCACCAGGCTCCCTCCTCCTGGCGAGGCGAAAGGTGGGAAGGAGCGCCGTTCCTCGGAAGATGACTCTCCGCAGCCCGTCGCACCCTCGCCCGCGTCTCCTTAGCTCCCGCGTTAATGCTTTTATGATCGGATTTCAAAGGCTACCGCAAAAACGCGATTAGCTCCAACCTGAGCCTCCTCCCAAGCAGAAGAGGAGGCTCCATCTTTAGCAGGAGCTCGGCTGGCGGAGGGTCTCAAGGACCTTCTCCAGGCTGGGGATTCCTCCCAGCAGCGCCACATCTGCACGCATTTACAAACAATCTTTGCGTGTCCCCCCCCACCCCAGTCTAGAGGAGACCGTGGCTGGCAGTCGGTCGGACTTGCTGTTACCGACTGTACTGCGGAGAACGCCCCAGTGCGCCCGCACCCCGCCCGCCGCAGAGCCGCCCGCTCGCCGGCCGCGCCCGTCACCTGTGCAGGGGTCGGACGGGATCTCCGCGCTGACACCATCCAGCTCGTGTCCGGCTCTCGGCACCTCGCTCAGCCTGGGGTAAGGGAGCAGGTTCAGGGCGTGGGCAGGCTGGGCCAGGAGAGAGGAGAAGCGTTTCAGCAGATTGCCATCGCTTTTTTTGGGTTTGTTTCTTTGTTTTTTTGGCCAGCAGGACTAGGGAAGGGATCGTCCCCCTGTGCGTGGTGCTGGTGAGGCCGCCCCTCGATGAGTGGGTTCAGTTTTGGGCCCCTCACTCCAAAAAGGCCATTGAATGACTCGAGCGTGTCCAGAGAAGGGCAACGGAGCTGGTGCAGGGTCTGGAGCACAGGTCTGATGGGGAGCGGCTGAGGGAACTGGGGGGGTTGAGTCTGGAGAAGAGGAGGCTGAGGGGAGACCTCATGGCCCTCTACAACTCCCTGAAAGGAGGGTGCAGAGAGGGGGGATGAGTCTCTTGAGCCAAGGAACCAGCGCCAGGCCAAGAGGGAATGGCCTCAAGCTGTGCCAGGGCAGGGTCAGACTGGCTCTTAGGAAAAATTTTTTCATTGAAAGGGTTGTCCAGCACTGCAACAGGCTGCCCAGGGCAGGGGTTGAGTCCCCATCCCTGGAGGGGTTTAAAGGACATGTAGGTGTGGCGCTGAGGGACAGGGTTTAGTGTTGGGTTAACGGTTGGACTCGATGACCTTAAGGGCCTTTGCCAACCTCGATGATCCGTGATCCAAAGGCCGGCGCTGTTGGACCAGCGCCTGACGCCCACGGGCCACCACCAGCAAGACCTGCCCTGCAGCGAGGCGTGCCCCTGGCCCAGGGCTGACCGGCAGGCCGCACCGCTTTAAACACCTGGGCCCTCAGAAAGGCCTCACACCCCCATGAACCTGAACTTGGGAGCCGACGGGGCCCTGGCTCAGCGGGATCACCACCAAGCTGTTCTCCTTGGACTCCAGATCCGCAGCAGCGCAGCCGGGAGAAATCCCGGGCCCTTTTCCCCACAGAGGGCTGGGAAAAGCTGTTCCAGCACCAGTGGAAGACAGAGCAGGTGTGAGGCCGGGCACCGCTGCCCCCAATCCTGCACACCGTGTGTCAGGAGGCAGCTCTGAGCCTTTGGGAAAGGAGCCAGAGCAGGGAGGTACAGGCAGAGGCACGGGAGGGCAGGGGAGGGCTCGGCGTGACACCTCTCACTTTGCCACCGACTCATTTCAGCCCAGGAAAGGTCCTTCTCCTCCGTGCCTCAGTTTCCTCGCCAGCGAGAGCATCGCTTGGTGGAAAGCCTTGAGCGGAGCCACGTGCTCACCCCCCACCTCCAATGAGATCACTCAGACCCCCAGCGGATCCCTTGCCTGGGTGTGACCACCCAGCCCCCTCCCAACCCAGCCGGGACTGGGACCGAGGCAGGAAACCCCCAGAAGGAGCCAAAACAGCTTTTCCCGGGAAGCTCGACACCCAATCCACTCGTCTTCCCTCCCCAGGATTCCTCTCTTCTTCCCTCAAAACTCCCCCGTAGCTTGGCAGGAGCGCAGGGAGAGCAGATGGCAGAAGACACAGAGCCCAGCCCGCGCTCTGACGGCTGCTGTAACTTTAAAAAGCGCCAATTTAAAAGAAAAAGTCTCGCACGGGCCTAGCGCGGTGTCGGTATTTCTAAATGATGAGGAGAAAAGCATCAGAAGAGCTCCCAACCCCCAGGAAAACCCCAACAGGCTCCCCCTCCTAAAAATGTCGCGGCGCGAAAGCGGTGCAGGGCTCCCTCCCACCGCCCCAGCACCGCGCTCGGCTTGGCCACAGAGGGACGTGCTCAGAACCGGCCCCGCTCCGGCCTTCTCCCGGGGATGGGGGGAAACCGCTGCCCCCCACCCCCCACCCCGCACGTACCTGGGGTGCTCCTCCTGCAGACATCGCTGCCCCCGGGGCCGCCCGGCGAGGGGAGAGGGCATCAGCTCCGGGGAGAGCGCGGGGCGGCGGCTGTCCTTCCCCTCCACCTTCCGCCACGGTCGCGGGCTCTGATCTTCCCCCACTTCCTCCAAATGGCTGCTGGGCGCCCTGGGAGAGCGCGAGAGCAGCCGGTGAGCGGGGGGAGCGGCGTGAGGCAGGGCTGGGGGAGCTCAGGAGAGGCTCCGCTCCTGTCCGCACCCCTCCTCCTCCTCCGAGTTATTTTAGGGGCTGACCCCGGGCTCTGGCCCGGATTTATTCTGTTTACAGCGAAGCTGCTCCGCAGGCAGCGCAGGCAGCGCTACTGGGATTTGTAGTCCAGGCCGAGAGGCCTGGCACGGCACGCCGAGCCCTGCCCGCGGCCACAGGGACGGGGAACCGCAGCTCCCAGCAGGCGGGAGCCAGCCCCGGTGCGGCCTCGCCCTGCCGCCGCCCGCGGGGACGCAAGGGCCACCCAGCCCAGCTCCCTCCCCAAAACCCCCGCGAACCTCCTGCCCACCGCGGTTGGGAAGGACCCACCCGGCCGGGTCCCTCCTCCGTGGGCACGGTGCCGCGAGGAGGGGGCCAAGGCAGCGCCGAGGCTTCGGGGGCGAGCAGCCCCCTGCCCACACAAGTCCCGCGTCACCTTTTAAAGGCCGCGGCAACGATCGGGCCGCTCTGACGAATGCCCGGGCTTAATTAGCACTATTTTAGGCGGGAGAGACGCCGGCTGCAGAGCCGTGCTGCGTGGGAGCCGGCCGGGATCCCCGGCAGCGTGTGGCCGTCAGGGTCTGGGGACCCCCGGGTGCGACACCCATGGAGGGGACGTGGCGCAGAGGTGTCCCAGCAGCAGGGACGCCGCTCTCTGCTGCGCGAGGCACCGTTGGCTGCTCCCATCGCTGAGTCCCACCGAGCGCTGCCGTGACCAGCGCTTCGGACACGTGTTTAACCGGACTGCGGCGCTCCCCGGGGCCGGTGACTGACCCGGCACGGCCAAGGAGAGGCGGGATGGGACGCTGGGGCAGGGGGACGCCCCTGGTGCTCGCCAGAGCGGCGGGCAGGGCAAGGCAGGGGCGCAGGCAGGGCGAAGGCAGGGGCGCAGGCGGGGGCGCAGGCAGGGCGCAGGCGGGGCGCAGGCGGGGCGCAGGCAGGGGCGCAGGCGGGGGCGCAGGCGGGGGGCGCAGGCAAGGCCTCGAGCCCTCGCCCATGGCATGAAGCCCACAAGGGGCACCCGGAAGGGCAGCGCCCGCGCTCCGGCCCAGCACCGCCAAGGTCCTTGCACGGCCCGGGGGGGCCCGGGCTGGGCAGCTGCCTGAGGGCAGGCCGGCACCCCGCGGCGGTGAAGAGCCAAGGGCCCCGGGGAGGGGTCAGAGCGGCCCGGTACGGCGGGCTGGTGCTGCCGAGCGGCGGGGAAAGCCCCCGCGAGCCGCCCGGTCCTGCCCCATCTCCCGCCGGTGCGGTGCCGGCGGAGCCGATGGCGCCGGGAGCGGCTCCTCTGCCCCCGCAAGCACCGAGCGGGGTGTCCCGGGCCTCAGCAGGACCCGGTTCACCGGGATTTGGGTCGAAACGAGGTTCTGACGCTCCAGCCGCGGGTCGGTCCCGCCCAGCAGCTCGGCGCCGGGGAAGGGACCAGGGTGGGGGTGAGAGAGAAAGCCGGGGTGCCCCGTGCCCCCCTCACGGGAGGGACCCGCGCCCGGGGCCACTCTGCGGCAAAAAGCCCCGGGATCGGTCCCGGGGTGGCACCGGGCAGGGAACCGGCCCCCCCGCACCTCCCGTGGGGGGACACCCAGCGCCAGCCCCCCCGCCCGGTTCCCGACACCCCGTGTCCCCCCTCACCCCCTGCCAGCCCCCCCCCTTCCCACCGCTCGGGGGTTCCCTCCCCCGTGACCCCCCGGGCCCGGCCCCTCACCGTGACCCCCCGGGCCGGACCGCACGTTGCCATGGCAACCGACACACCCTGCCCCCCCCCCGCCGGGCCCCGGAGCCGCCTCCCCGGGGAAACTCACGGGCGCGCGACGTCCCGCGACACGATGACGCGACCGCGGCGATGACGTCAACGCGGCGGCGACGCGACGAAGCGGCCGCCCCCCCCCCCCCCCCGCCCCGGTCGCGGAAGCAGCTTCCGGGGCAGCGCGGGGCGTGTCCCGCGGCGGCACCCGCACGGGCCGCCCGCAGCGCCCCCTGCCGGCACCCCCGAGCCGCCCGCCCGCCCGCTGCCAGAGCGCCCGCGGCGCCATCACAGAGAGCCCCGGCGTGGCCCCGAGCGCCGTGTCCCCCCCAGCCGTGCCCTCCGGGTGCCCCGTGTCCCCGCCGCCCCGGTACCGGGGGGCCGGCACCGGCTGCTGCTCCCGGCGAAGCCCCCTGGGGTGCGCCAGCCCTGCCCCGCGGCGCAGCCCCGGCTGGTGGGAGGCCCGGGTCGGTGCGGGGTCCTGTGGGCCCTGGCCTTGGCCTCCCTCCTCTTCATCTACCTCCTCATCCTCCCCCCGGTCTCTGCTCGGCCCTGGGGGCAGCCGGAGCTGGTGCGGAGCCCATGGAGCTGACAGGAGGGTGCAGAGAGGGGGATGAGCCTCTTGAGCCAAGGAACCAGCGCCAGGACCAGAGGGAATGGCCTCAAGCTGCGCCAGGGCAGGGTCAGACTGGCTCTTAGGAAGGATTTCTTTGCAGAAGGGGTTGTTGGGCGTTGGAATGGGCTGCCCAGGGCAGGGGGGGAGTCCCCATCCCTGGAGGGGTTGAAGAGTCGGGTTGACCCAGCGCTGAGGGATCTGGTGGAGTTGGGAACGGTCAGGGTGAGGTTCATGGTGGGGCTGGAGGAGCCTCAAGGGCTTTTCCAACCCAGATGATTCTGGGATTCTGAGCAGGCGGTGACCAGCCGCTCGGCCCCAGCCCCTCTCTCGGGGTACGGGGTGGGATGGGGCCCCCCCAGGCCGTGGCTGCACTTCAGCCGTTTGTTTGTTTTAGGGACGGTTTGTCCCCCCAGCGCCCACCTCCTGCTCTGCCACGCCCGTCCCATGGCCCCAGCCGTGGGCCCTGGGTGGGAAGGGGGAACCCCACGACTCTGCGGTGGCTTTCGGGTACAACGGGGTGTTCAGAGCAGCAGCACCTGGGACAGGGCACGGGGGGGTGACGGGGAGGGTGCGAGCCCCCCCACAATGCCTGACGCCGGCTGCTGGGACCCCGCAGGAGTTGGGCTGCCGTTCCTCTTTCACCCAGCACGGTTTGTTGCACCATCTGGGAGATGTCCCTTGTCAAACGGTGGCCTTGTCACCGCGACTGGGGGACAGCCAGCACCCCTGGCAGCGGCACCTCCGTCCCCAACATGCTGGCTGGCCCCGCGTCAGGGCAGGGGAGACGCATCTCAGGGCGGGGTGGTCCCTGCCAGTGGCGGGGATGTTCGGCCGCCCAGCAAAGGCTGCTGGCACCAAGCCCGGGCGGCTCATCTGCCCCGGGCGGGAGATGTGCTCGCCTGCCCTCGGCCGGTGAGCCCCGCGTTTCCCTGGGGGTGATGCCGGTGTCCCCGTGCTGGCCGGCCGCCGGCAGTAGCCATGTCCAGCCCCTCCTCCCCATGTCCGTGCCAGAAGGGGGGGTGGGGGGGCCGCGGGGCCGGCCTGGGGGGCGGAAAAAGGGCAGTTCCCAGGAAATCAGTTAATGAAAGACCGAAACCACCAGCTGGTCGATTGACGAGGCTCTCTGGGGTCAGGCAGCCCTGGCAGCCTCCCCGCCGCAGGGATGAGGTTCCTGCTAGCCCTCTGCCTGGGCTTGGTAGCCCTGGCCACTGCTAGCCAGTCCCCGCTGCAGCGGCGTGTGGTGAAGGAGGTGCTGGAGTATTTCCACGGCCGCAGCAACGTGCATTTCCTCTTCAAGGAGCAGGCGGTGGAAGGGGCCGTCGAGCGGGTGAGTGCTGGGGGCTGCGGGTGCCCTTGTTCCCCCTGGGGGGGGCTGCTGCTGCGGGGAGGGGCGAGGTGGCAGCCGAGCCCCCAGGCCAGCGTTGGTGTCGTCGGGGGGGTCGGGGTGTCATGGAGGGAGGGACAGCTGGGTGCGGGGACAGACCCACTGGCGCGATCATTGGGGGCAGGCAGGGGCTGGCAGAGCTCAGCGACTCGTCACCGGTGCCGCGGGGTGGGCAGCTGCCAGCCGGGTGTAGCCGGGAGCAGCGACGTCGTTGTCGGCGGCTCGGACGTGCCTGTTCCTCAGGAGGCGCTGGGGGCTGTGGGGACCTTCCAGTTTGGGCCAGTCACCCATGTTGGGACCCCCCTCCGCGGCTGACGGGCTGTCCCCCTTGTCCCCCCCCAGGAAGACGCCTCGGGGACGTTTGTCCAGCTGCGGGTCAGCCTGGTGCAGACGGCCTGCAGGAAGAGGGCATCGCAGCGACACAACTGCCGGGCCCTGGAGAACCGGGTGAGTCGGGGCTGTTGGACCCCGCGTCCTCCTTCCCGGGCAGCCACGTCCTGTGGCACCTCAGCCTCCCCCGGACCCCCCCGCCATCCCCATCCCTCCGCCGCCTGTGCTGGGCACGGCTGGAGGTGACGATGGTTTGTGGCAGCGGCGACGCGGCCGTGCCCGGTGCTTCACGGCAAGCGGCAGGGATGTCCCCGGGCCTGGCAGGGCAGGGGGCTGGCGGGGACCCCCCGGGGGGGGCTGGGGGGGGCCGGGTGGTGACAGGCCACGCTCTCTCCCCAGAGAAAACCAACCTGCCTGGCCTGCTACAAGTTTGACAGCGGCGATGTCCCCAAGGTGCTGGACAAGTACCAGAACTGCGGCCCCAGCCATCACCTGGCGGTGAAGGTGAGCAGTGTCCCCCCTCTCCGGCCACTGGCACAGGGTCCCCACTGGCCACCGGGCCCCCCACCTGCGGTGTTGCCGTGGGTGCCAGCCCGGTGCACTCTGTCCCACCGCAGGAGATCAAGCAGCGAGACGAGGCGGAGTGCAGGGCGGTGGAGGAGGCTGGCAGGTCGGCGGACGCGCTCTACCTGCCCGGCATGTTCGCCTTCTCCAGGGGGCTGCCGGCCTAGGCCCCCCCCGGTACGTGCCGGGGACGGCGGGGCGGGGGGGGGATGCTCCTCCGCTAAGAGTGGAGCCAGACTGGGGGGGGCGTGTGTGTCCCTCCAGGTGCTGGAGGGTGGCTTTGGCTAGGAGAACCCCCCCACCCTGCCCCGGGGGAGCATCTCCAGCCAGGTCGAGCTGGCCCTGGGGATGGGGTGACAGGGACAAGGTCACGGGGGGGTGTATGTGGGGCTGTGAGTGCACACGCAGGTGTGGGGGGGCTCCTCCCGCAGCCAGCCCCTCCCCATGTCCCCTCTCCAGGCCACCACCAGCCCCAGGAGACGGATGCTGCCACGGGGGACCAGCCTGACCCCCCCTGCTTGTCACCCCCCAGCACTGTGTGACCAAAGGATGGTCCTGGATGTGTGTTCCCCCCCCCAACCTCACCATCTGCCCCCAGCCTCCCAGTAAACCCCAGCTCTGGCTCCCGCTGTCGCTGCCGTTATTCCCACCGGGGATCGCTGCGGGTGGGGGGTGCGGGGTGTCTGTGCCACCTCCCCCTCTGCCACCAGCTGTGTCACCCCCTGCCCGTTGTCCCCAACCCAGGGGGAGGGACGGGGACGTGGTGGGTCCAGGCAGAGCTGGGGGTGTCCCCCTACCCCTCGCCTGCTCGGGGCTCAGGACCATGCCGCAGAGAGGGATCTCTGAGGACAGCACACCTTTAATGCACAGCCCCACGATGTCCCCCAGGCCCCACGATGTCCCCCAGGCCCCACGATGTCCCCCAAGCCCCACAATGTCCCCAGGCTCCACGATGTCCCCCAGGCTCCATGATGTCCCCCAGGCCCCACGATGTCCCCCAGGCCCCACGATGTCCCCCAGGCCACACAATGTCCCCCAGGCCTCACGATGTCCCTTGGACCCCACAGTCTCTCCTCCAGGCTGGAGAGCTCAGGGATGGCTCCAAAATCCCCATGGACATCCCTGCTCCTGCCGCGGCTCTGCAGGGGACAGGGACACCCCTATTCCTGGTTCCAGAGCATGCGGGGGGGCCCTGGCACCTCTGGCATCCCTCTGGCGAGGGCTGGGCCAAGATAGTGGCCATGTGTGGTAGGGGGGGGGTCTCCTTTCACAGTGCCCGGGGGGGTCTCACGGCTCAGAAGACGAAGGAGTTGGGGTCGGGGCAGCTGCTGAGCGCTCGCTCTGCCTGGGCGATGGTGTCGTCGGCGCGGCGGCTCAGCTCCCGGCACTCCTGCAGCACCTCGCCAAACTGCTTGTAGGCCTCCTCCATGATGGAGCTGCGCCGGGGCGGCCGCGGCTCCCAAAAACCGGCCTCCACCCAGGGCTGAGCCACGCGGGGCAGGGGTTGGGGACCAGCGGCGTCACTATCGCCGCGTCCCAGCGAACTGTCGAGGTCGCGGCAGAGCTGGTAGAGCTCGCTGCCGCGCCCAGATACCCGCTCGCCGTCGATGGCTTTGAGAGCGGGGAACATGTCGGCCAAGGCGGCACGGTACGCCGGGGTGGCACAGAGCGGGTTGGCCAGGCGGGCCAGGGGGTCGCGCAGGCGCAGGCTTTCCAGGCGCCGCAGCCCGGTCAGGCACCGGAGCTGGTGGAGGCTGCTCACCAGATTCCCGGCGACGTTGAGGCTCTGGAGGTTGTGGCAAGAGCCGAGTGGCTCGAGGCTGGTGACGCGGTTGCGGGCGAGGTTGAGGACGGCGAGGGAGCGGAGGGCGGCCAGCGGGCCCAGCTGCGCGATGGCATTGCCGGAAAGGTCCAGCCACTCCAGGTTGGCGCAGTCGCCCAGGCAGCCCAGGTGGGCGATGCCACGGCCCCGCAGGCGCAGCAGCAGGATGGACTCGAGGGCGAACTCCCCGGTGCTGGCCTTCAGCAGCTGGGGGGTGATCCGCACCCCTTCTTCTTCCCCCTCCACCTCCTCCTCCTCTGCCGCCGCCGCCTCCCCGCGCCCCGCCATCCTGGCTGGGACCCCCGGATCCACTTGGCTCCCGCGGCTAGTTGGGGGGGGAGATGGGCAGGGGGTTGGGTCGTGGCGGGGGTAGCCCCGTGTCCCCGGGGACCCCCAGTTCAGAGGATGGGGGGGCCCTGGCACGGCTGGGCTGCAGGTCACCTGTGGGGTGCAGGGACACGCGTGGGGCACGCCGGTGGGGGCACGCGTGGGGTCTGGAGACTGTGGGGTGCGCTGGGGTGTGGGGGCACACGTGGGGTACACTTGTGGGGTGCTCTGGGGTGCTGTGGACATGTGTGGGCCACATCTGTGGGGCGCACTGGGGTGCAGGGACATGTGTGGGACCTAGGGACAGTGGGGAGCCCTGGGGTGCAGGGACACGTGTAGGGCACACTTATGGGGTGCAGGGACACATGTGGGGCACCTCTGTGGGGCGCACTGGGGTGGGGGGTGCCCCGGAGCGCGGGGACACGCATGGGGCACATCAGCGGGGGGGGCCTTGGGGTGTGGGGACAGCTGTGGGGCCCAGGGCCTGTGGGGAGCCCCGGGGTGCGGCGGTACGCGCGGGGAACGCCCGTGGGGGGCCCTGGGGGCGCGGGGACACGTGTGGGACCCAGAGATCGTGGGGAACCCCCCTCCCGGACCCCCCCCGCCGGGGTCCCCCCGCCCGCACTCACCGCCTGCCGGCTCCCGGCAGCCCCCGCGGCCCCGCCCCCCCCCCCCCCCCGTTGCCATGGTGACAAGCGGCCGGGACCGGGACCAGGATGTCCCCGTGGCACGGCCACACCCCCCCCCCCCCACGTCCCCGGGGGTTTTCCCGGTCCCCAAAGGCAGCGGGGGGGACACCGGCCCCCCGCTCAGGGCGGAGACCCGGGGAACGCCGGAGCCAGCGCCCCCCCCGCCGTGTCCCCAAGGGGTGTCCATGTACCCAGGGGGTGGCCGTGTCCCCGCAGGACCCCACCAGCTGCGTGTCCCCAAAGCCATCGCTCTGGGTGCCCGCGTGTCCCCGGCCGCCCCACAGCGCAACCCCCCGGCGTGCCGCCACGCCATGACCGCACGTAGGGTGACCCCGGGTCCGGCTGGGACACCGCTGCCTGCCTGTCCCTGCCTGTCCCCACTCCCAAGCCTCTCGCTCTGCCTGCCAGCAGCTGCCAGCCTTGGTGTCCCCGCTGCCCCTCGGTGCTCCCCAACAGCCTCGCCCCCACTCAGCCCCAAGTCGCCCTCAGGGAAGTTCAACAAAAGTTGGTTTATTGGCAGTTTTGGCTCAGTCCTCCCGCGGCAGAGCCCCCCACCGTGGGTCGGTGCCCCTCTGCCCGCAGCACGAGATCCCCCGCTTCACCTCGTGCTGGCCCCGGTGCAGAGCTTGGCACGGGCCACCCCTCCCTCGGAGGTTTTTAAGACCGTTTCAGAGCCGGGGTTTTCCACCGGCCACGTCGTCTCCGGCAGCCCTGGAAGCCGCTCTCCATGCCATGTGCCGCGTCTCCGGCGGCAGCAGGGAGGGCTGGGACCCCCGGCAGCGAGCCCCACGGCAGGGCGCCGAGGCCACGGGCACGTCCCGGTGCTCAGCCCCGCGCTCAGGGGCAGAGCGTGGCGGGGGCCGCGGCGGCGGGGGCCGGCCAGCTCTGTGGTGGCCCGGCGGCGCCGGCGTGGGTGCGCTCGTGGCGCAGCAGGTGCGTTTTGCGGCTGAAGCTCTTGCCGCACTGGGTGCAGATGTAGGGCCGGTGGCCGGTGTGCACGGCCTGGTGCCGCGCCAGGTTGGTCTTGGAGCTGAAGCGCTTGGCGCACTGGGCGCAGGCGTGGGGCCGGGTGCCGGTGTGCACCGCCTGGTGCCGCGCCAGGTGGGATTTGCGGCTGAAGCCGCGGCCGCACTGCTCGCAGGCGAAGGGCCGGGCGCCGGCGTGCGCCTTGGCGTGGGCCAGCAGGTTGGGCCGGGAGCCGAAGCAGCGGCCGCACTGCGGGCAGGCGAAGGGCCGCTCGCCGCTGTGCACCCGCAGGTGCTGCAGCAAGTGCTGGTTGTGGGCGAAGCCGCGGGCGCAGTGCGGGCAGGCGAAGGGCCGCTCGCCCGTGTGGGTGCGCTGGTGGGTGGTCAGGTTGGGCTTGTGGCTGAAGGTCTTCTCGCAGTGGGGGCAGGCGTAGGGCTTCAGCCCCATGTGCCCCCGCAGATGCGCCGTCAGGTGCCGCTTGTCGCTGAAGCCGCGGCCGCACTCGGCGCAGGCGAAGGGCCGGCCCTCCCGGTGCAGCCGCCGGTGGGACGCCAGGTTCTTCTTCCAGCTGAAGCTCTTCCCACACTCCGGGCAGAGGAAAGGCTTCTGCTCGGCGGGGCCGTCCCCGTCCCCGTCCCCGTCCCTGCCCGGCGCCGGCTCGGCGTGCAGCTGCTGGTGCCGGAGCAGGTGCTGCTTGTGGGCGAAGCGGCGGCCGCAGCGGGCGCAAGGGAAGGGCCGCTCGCCCGTGTGCGTGCGTTGGTGACGCACCAGGTGGGTTTTCTTGCGGAAGCGGCGGCCGCACTCAGCGCAGGGGAAGGGCCGCTCGCCCGTGTGGGTTTTCTGGTGGGAGCGCAGGTGGATCTTTTGGCGGAAGCGGCGGCCGCACTGGCCGCAGGGGAAAGGCCGCTCGCCCGTGTGCACCCGCAGGTGCCGGGTCAGGTGGGCTTTCTTGCCGAAGCCCTTCCCACACTGGCCGCAGGCGAAGGGGCGTGGGGGGGTCCCGCAACCCCCGCAGGGCCCGGGCTCGCCATCGCTCGCCGGCAGCCGCAGGCCGAGCTGCACGTGGAAGCAGCGCTCGCAGGTGCCAGCGCCGGCCGGGCTCTGGCCCAGCAGCGGCCAGGGCGGCATGGAGAAGGCAGGCAGCTCGCCGTAGCCCAGCTCCTCCGGGCATGGCTGCTCCAGCTTGCAGGCGCCGGCGCAGCCTGGCACGCCACTGGCATGGGGGACGGCGCCGGTCGGGGGCTGCCCCACCAGCGGGACTTCGATGCCGGGGCCGCCCGGCCACTCCTCGTACTCCTCCTCCACCTTCACCTTCCTCACCAGCCAGTCCTCTGCAGGGCAACACGGCGGGGCGCTGGGGACATGCGCTCCCCTCGGCGCTCCCGGCACCTCTTGGCACCCCCTGTGCCAGGGACGGGCGGCTCCGGCAACCGCCACCGGCAACGAGGACGGAGCCGCCGTCACCACCCGTGCTCGGCAGCCGGCGGGGGGCTGTGGCCAGAGCTCCGGGCACACGGCAGGGCCGTGCCATGCCGGCGGGTGCCCTCACCTGAGCAGGGCTGCTCCCGGCCCCCCAGCTCCTCTCCATCGCCCTCGGGGTTCGCCTCTGTCTTGGGGACCACCAGCCACCCTGGGAAGAAAAAAGGGGGCAAAGCCAGGGTCCCCCCCCAGGCTCCGTGATGGCCCCTCGCCCTGCGGGGACCCCAGGAGCCCCCCAGGAGCAGGGGAACGGGCACGAGGACGGGCAGGACCCCCCTTGGCGCCCACCTGAGCCGGCGCAGCCCGGCGCCTCCATCTCCTCCGCCAACAGGACCGGCTCCGGCTTGGCCATGGGGGAACCTGCACGAGGTGGGACGGGACCAGGCTGAGCCCCCCCGCGACCCCCTGCCCGCACCCACCAACCTGCCACCGTGGCAGCCACCCCCCCCCCCCCCACCTCTCACCTTGCCCAGCGGTGGGGGGCAGCGGGGCCGGGACCCCCGGGGACGGCGGGCGTGGGGCCGGGGCGTCGAAGCTTTCCCTCATGGCGTGGCTCCGGCGCTCGGCGGGGCTCAACCGCTGCGGGTGTGGGGGGGGGGGCAAGGGGAGAACCGGCGACGGCCCCCGGGGGGGTTCAACCGGGGAGCCCCCAGCCCAGCCGCCCCCCCGCCGTGGTCCCGGTTGGGGGGTTCAGCGGGGAGGGGGGCAGATGGACGGGGGGTGCAGGGGGTCCCCAGCCAGCCCTGAGCCCCACGGCGAGCAGGGGCAGCCCGGCCCCTCCCCGAGCAGCTCAGAGCCCCCCACTACCCCCCCACGCTTCCCGGACCCCCCGCTGCCCCCCTGTGCGCCCCCGCTGTTCCCCGCACCCCCAGCCAAACCCTTCTTGTCCCCCTCCGCTGTCCCTTTGTCCCCCCCGCCCTTCCCGGTGCCCCCCCTGCCATCCTGTCCCGCCCCCCTCCGGGTCCCCCCCACCCTTCCTGCCCCCCCCCGCCCCGGCACAGCCCTGCCTCCCCCTTCCCCGCCCTTCCTGCCCCCACCTCCCGCCGGGACGGGTCCCGGTCCCGGTCCCGGTCCCGCTGCGCCCGTCGCCGTGGCCTCGGGGCGGGCACCGACCCCCCCGCCGTCCCTACCTGCTCCGCCGCCGCCGGCTCCGCCTCACCCGCGGTGGCCGCCGGTCCCCCCGCCCCCGCCGGGCCCGCCCGCTCCCCCCGTGCCCCCCCCGCTCCCGCCGCTGCCGGGGCCGGTCCCTCCCGCCGGGCCCCGCGCCGCGACCCCGGGACAGCGGAGCCCGGGACTCCAGCTCCCGGCAGCCGCCGGCCCCCGGCCGGACCGAGCCGAGCCGCCCCCGGTTGTCCCCCCCCACCGCGTCACCCACCCCCTCTGTGTCCCCGCCCCGTGTGTCCCCGTCCCCCGCCGCTTCCCCGGGGAACCGGGTCCTGCCCCCCCCTCCCCCCCTGCGGGGAGCGGGGGACACGGCCACGGGTTGGGGATGGGGACAGGGCAGGGGGGGTGGACGTGGGGACACGGGACAAGGAGGGGGCACGGGGACACGGGAGGGGTGCATGGGACAGGGAGAGGGGACATAGGCATGGGGCTGGAGGGAGTGTGGGGACATGGGGGGGACAACACAGGGGACAGGGACATGGGGGGACATGGGTGTGGGGCTGGAGGGGGTGTGGGGACATGGGGGGGGACAACACAGGGGACAGGGACATGGGGGGACATGGGTGTGGGGCTGGAGGGGGTGTAGGGACACGGGGGGGACAACACAGGGGACAGGGACATGGGAGGACATGGGTGTGGGGCTGGAGGGGGTGTGGGGACACGGGGGGGACAACACAGGGGTCAGGGACATGGGGGGACATGGGTGTGGGGCTGGAGGGGGTGTGGGGACACGGAGGGGGACATGACACGTGGGACAGGGACATGGGGACACAGAGGGACATAGGTGTGGGGATGGAGGTGTGGGGGGGGACAAACAGGGGGACACGGGACAAGGAGAGGGGGACGTGGGGTGACATGGCCACAGGGGTAGTGCAGGGACACGGGGAGGACGACACAGGGCAGGGACATGGGGACACTGGGGGACACAGGCATGGGGATGGAGGGGGTGTAGGGACATGGGGGACACGGGAAGGGGGAGGGCACGGGGCAAGGAGGGGGACATGGGACAGGGAGAGGGGAACAGAGGGGACCATGGGGAGGGGGACATGACAGGGACATGGGGGGGCAAGGCCATGGGGATGGAGGTGGTGCAGGGACATGCTGGGGGACACAGGACACTGAGAAGGGACATGGGGGGCACAACTGTGGGGATGGAGGCGAGGGGGACACAGACGGGGGACACGGGACACAGAGGGGACATGGGGGGCACGGCCATGGAGCTGGCGGCGGGTGGGGGTGATGCCCTGTGGGGCAGCAGGAGCCGGGACCTGTCTGGCGTGTCCCTGGGGTGGGTGTGGGGGTCCCTTTCCCGGGGTTCCAGGGCCCCCCCCCGGGCATTTCTGGGGGGGTGGGGCTGAGCGGGACCAGGACGTGGGGGTCCGGGCACATCCGTGTGAGCGGGGGGGCCGGGGCGGGGACAGAGCCCTAAGCCCTGATCCCCAGATGTGCCGGATGCAGGATGTGGCCCCGCTGGGCGGGATCCGCCCCCCGACACAGTCCTGAGGGCTTTGCCCTGGAGACGGGGCGATGGGGGGGTTCCCACTGCAGCCCACCCCCCCCCCCAGCCGGCAGCTGGGCCCAATCTCTGGCCCCACAGATGGCCCCGGCCGGCCGGTCCCACCCCATAAAACCCGCAGCCCCTTGCGGAGGCCCGGAGGGGTCCAGGGAGCGGCGGTGCCGGAGCCAGCCGGGACGGAGCAGTGGTAAGAGGGGCCAGGGTGGGGTGTGAACCCCGTCTTGGGGTGACCCCCGTCCTGGGGGGCTGCCCGCGGATGTCCCCGTCGCTGCTGTCACGACACCTCACTCCTCACCGCAATGGCACGTGCTGGGCGTCCCCCCGCACCCGGGGCCGTGGGGCTGCTCCACCAGTAACGGGCCTCCTCCTCTGCCCAGGCGGCCGGTGCAGCGTGGCGTGGCCGGGGGACAGCGCGGCATGGCCGGGGGACAGCGTGGTGTGGCCGGGGCACTGTGGTCCTGGGTGGCCGGTGGGCTCCTGGCATCCCTGCTGCTCTGGGCGGCTGCGGTGGAAGCGGCTACGGGGTGAGTGTGCCGTGCCGGGGGCTGTGCCGCGGCCCCGTGCCGGCGCTGGGGCTGGGGGACACCGCGGGGGGACGCCGGCCCCAGTTCGGGTTTGGCGGGGTACTGGTGCCACGGGTGACGAGGTGCCGTGGCAGGCGGTGGTGCGAGCGGACGGTGCAGGTGACAGCGCAGGAGGAGGTGACGCCGCGGCGCGAGGACGCGGTGCCCTGCGCCAGCCTCTACCAGTCCAGCCTGGCGGGCTGGCGGATCGACCCGCACCGCATGCGCCAGGCCTACGGCGGGGACCGCGGCGAGCCCCACCGCGACGCCCAGCCAGGCTCTGGCACCCCCCTCTGCTACATCTACAGGTGAGCGCCAGGAGGGTGACGCTGGGGCGGGGGGACAGGAGGGCCCCCCCCTGACGCCGAGGCTCCCCCCGCCCCGCAGACCCCCCGAGATGCGGCCGGTGGTGTGGAACCGCACGGTGCGAGCCTGCTGCCAGGGCTGGAGCGGGCCCCGCTGCACCGAAGGTAGGGGCGGGCAGCGAGGCGTGGGGGCACCGGCACCCGGCACCTGGCACCCAGGTGGCGCCCGGTGCTCGCTGTGTCTGTGCCGCAGACGAAGGCTCGCTGGGCCGCTGCTACGGCACGTGGCAGTGCCAGGACGCCGCCGGCAGCCATAACCTCTCCGCCATGAGCCTGGCCGAGTGCTGCCGGCACCCTTGGGGGCACAGCTGGAGGAATGGCTCCACCGCACCCTGCCTCGCCTGCACCCACCTGCCCCTCGCTGGTGGGTCCGGGGGTCCCGGTGGGGGGGTCCCGGTGGGTCCTGTGGGCCTGTTTGCCAAGCGGCGTTGCCTCCCCACCACAGGAGAGATGTCCCCGCAGCCATCACCTGCCTCATCCCTGCGGGGAGTGGCTGGCCGGCACCGGGGCCCCTCGGCCAGCTGCCTGGCCTGGGCTGGCTCCCGCCACCGCACCTTCGACGGGACCCACTTCCACTTCCCCGGCGAGTGCACCTACAGCCTGGCCGCCGCTGCCGATGGCACCTGGGCTGTCTCCATCGCCGCCGGCAGCCCCCGGGTACCAGCTGCCCTCATGGTGGGGGTGTTTGTGGGTGGTAGTAGGGGGATCCCCAGCTCCGGGGGCAAGAGGGGCCATTGGTTGGTCCCCACGGCATGGCACAGCCCCGTGGTGTGCCCCGGCATGGCTACGGAATCCCTGGGCATCCATGGCTGTCGGCAGCCGGCAGGGTCCTGGTGGCCCCGGCACACGTTGTGGGGACGGGCCCTGGTCCTGGCTGACGCCGCGGTGCCACAGGCGCTGCACATGACCTTCGGCATGGACACGGTGGTGGCCCGGGGCCGAAACGTCTCGGTGAACGGTGCGGTGGTGCCGGAGGGACGGCCGTACCTACACAACGGTGAGGGCTCCTGCGTTGCCCATCCCTGTCCCCATCCCCATCCCCGTGCCGTGCCATGCCGAGCCGCCCGCTGCGGTGCTGACAGGGATCAGCGTCACGTGGCTGGGCGACTGGGTGGCCGTGGCGAGCGGGCTGGGCGTGCGGGTGGCCTCGGACGGGCATCAGGCAGTCACCGTGACGGTGGACACCGAGCTGCGGGGTGGCACGCGGGGGCTCTGCGGCCCCTACAACGACGATCCCGCCGGTAAGTGTCACCTCTCCAGCCATGCCTTTGCCAGCCCTGTGCTGGGGCACCGGGGGGGAGATGTGGTGCTGGGGCAGCTGTGCTGGGGCCATGTGGCATGTCCCCCCACCCGCCCCATCCCCCCCTGTGCCCCCAGATGACTTCCTGCAGCCAGGGGGGGACGTGGCCCTCTTTGCCGCCAGCTTTGGCAACTCCTGGAAGATCCCAGACACCGGCTCGGAGGTACTGGGGGGCAGAGCTGGGTACCAGGGGGGATCAGCGCTGCCGACCCCCGTGTCCGGCTGGGGGTCTCCAGGGGGGTCACCCTGGCTCTGAGGGTCCCCCCCTGGGCTCAGCCTGCCTGCAGGGATGCGGTGGAGCTCGGCCCTGGCTGCGCAGCGGGCGACGCGGTGCGGCGGGTGGCCGAGGCCATCTGCGGCAAGCTGCTGGCTGGGCCCTTCCTCCAGTGCCACGGCGAGGTGAGCAAGCACCCAGCGCCGCGGGGAGCTGGCGGGTTCAGGGTGGGGGTGCCGGTCCTGCCACACTCACCCACTGGCCCCCGCGCCAGGTCGACCCTGGCGGCTTTTACGCGGCATGCCTGGAGGTGTGGTGCCAGGAGGGGGACACCGGGCCCATGCCACCTGCCGCTGTCTGCGACACCTTCGCCGCCTACGCGCGGGAATGTGCCCGGCACCAAACCTACATCGACTGGCGCCGGCCTGGCTTCTGCGGTAGGGACACGGCGGGGGCGATCCCCAAAGGCCTGCACCCCTCGGTCACCGGTGCACCTGGCGGTGCCGAGCCTGGCGGTGCTGAGCGCGGTGTCTGTGCTGGCAGAGCGGCGCTGCGGCGCGGGGCAGCGCTTCTCGGACTGCGTCTCCTCCTGCCCCGCCGGCTGCGCGGCCGTGGGCAGCGGCGAGGGGGACCTGTGCCGCCAGGACTGTGCAGGCGGCTGTGAGTGTGTGCCGGGGCTCTACCGGGACGGGGGGCTCTGCGTCCCCCCGAGCGCCTGCCCCTGCCACCACCGCCGCCAGCGCTACACCCCGGGCCAGAGCATCCGCCAGCGCTGCAATCAGTGGTGAGCGACACCGGGGCACCGGGGCCGGGTCCTGCGCCGCTGGGGAACCCACCCCATGGGTGGGCACGATGCCCGGCACACCGTGGCTTTTGGGGGGGGACACGGACAAGCACCCATGCACCTGTGACCTGTGTCCCTGCTCCGGTGAGCCCAGTGTCCCCTCCTGTGCCCGCAGCACGTGCCAGGGCGGGCGCTGGCTCTGCAGCCGGGACCGGTGCCCGGGGGAGTGCACGGTGCTGGGGGGCCGCCACTACATCACCTTTGACCACCGGCGCTTCTCCTTCCCGGGTGCCTGCGCCTACACCCTGGTGCAGGTGAGAGCGGCCACCACGGTGGACATGGTGGTAGCCGCCATGGTGGGGACCTGCCCCGAAGGACCCTGGTGTGGGTTGTGGGGGCTCAACGGGGTCTCTCCCCCCAGGACTTTGTGGAGGGGCAGCTGCTGATCACGGCCGAGCACGAGCCTTGTGATGACCACCAACCCCTCGGTTGCCCCCGGTCCCTCTCGGTCAGCGCCCGCCGGACCTCTGCCCGCCTCCGCGGCACAGGTGACCTGCAGGGACCATCCCTCCACGCCGGTGGGGCGGTGGGTGCTGGCCCGGGGTGGAGGGCTGTGCCCTGATGTCCCTCCATATTCCTGGAGCAGGGGAGGTGACAGTGGACAGGCGGGAGGTGACACTGCCCTTCGCCGGCGCAGAGCTGAGCGTGCGCCGGGTGTCCTCATCCTTCCTGCTGCTCCAGACCTTCGGGGCCCACATCCTCTGGGGACTGGAGGCCCCCACCACCTACATCACCCTCCAGCCCGCCTTCGCTGGCAAGGTGCGCCCCGGCCCCGGCCGAGCTGAGCCGTGCCGCCGTGGTGCTGCTGGGGCTGCGGGGGCCCCGCGAGGCCTGTCCTGAGCCCCCGTGCTGGCGCGGCAGGTACGGGGGCTCTGTGGCACCTACAACTGGAACCAGGGGGACGAGTTCACCACGCCAGCGGGCGACGTGGAGACCAGCGTCACTGCCTTCACCAGCTCGTACAGGGTGTCCAGCGACTGCCTCACGCTGGGCCCCTTCGTGCTCGAGCCCTGCGGGGACTTCGCCGGGCGGCGGGAGCTCGCCGAGGACTCCTGTGCCGTCCTGCACGGCCCGGCCTTCCAGGTGCTGAGTGGCCCCCGCCCGGCTCAGCGTGCCGTGCCCGGTGCCGCGGCCTGACCTGCCCCTCCTGCCACCAGCCCTGTCACCAGGCCGTGCAGCTGGAGCCCTTCTGGCAGCTCTGCCTGCACGAGGCCTGCGCCTGCCGGGACGGGCAGCGCTGCCTGTGCCCGGTGCTGGCTGCCTACGCCCGGCGCTGCGCCGCGGAGGGGACGGAGCTGAGCTGGAGGAACAGGAGCTTCTGTGGTGGGAGGAGAGGGGTGGGATGGGATGGATGGGATGGGATGGGGATGGGGATGGAGATGGGATGGGATGGGATGGGATGGGATGGGATGGATATGATGGGATGGGATGGGATGGGATGGGATGGGTGGGATGGGGTGGAATGGGATGGGATGGGATGGGATAGGATGCGTGGGATTGGATGGATGGGGTGGGGTGGGATGGGGTGGGGTGGGATGAGATGGGATGGATAGGATGGGGTGGGATGGGGATAGGGATGGTATGGGATGGGATGGGGATATGGATGAGGATGGGATGGGATAGAAATAGGAATAAGGATGGGGAATGGATAGGGATAGGAATAGATATAGGGATGGGATGGGATGCGATGGGATGGGAGGGGATAGGATGGGATAGGGATAGGAATAGGGATGGAGATGGGATGGATGGGATGGGATGGGATGGGATGGGATGGGGATGGGGATAGGGATGGGATGTGCATGGGATGGGCTAGGGATAGGGATAGGAATTGGGATGGGATGAGATGGGTATAGGGATGGGATGGGATAGAGATAGGAATAGGGATGGGATGGGATAGAATTGGGTTAGGAATAGAGATGTGATGTGATGTGATTGGATGGGATGAGATGGGGATAGGGATAGGGAAGAGATGTGGATGGGATGGGGTGTGGCTAAGGATAGGAATAGGGATGGGGTGGGATGGGATGGGACGGGATGGGACGGGCATGGGATGGATGGGATGAATGGGATGGGATGGGATGGGATGGGATGGGTGGGATGGGGTGGGGTGGGGTGGGATGGGATGAGAAGGGAATGGGATGGGGTGGATGGGATAGGACGGAATGGATGGGATGGGGTGGGATGGGGATCGGGATGGGGATGGGATGGGGATAGGGATAGGAATAGAGATGGGATGGGATGTGATGGGAGGGGATGGGGATAGGGATGGGGATGGGATGGGATAGAGATGGGAATAAGGATGGGGAATGGATAGGGATAGGAATAGAGATAGGGATGGGATGGGATGGGATGGGATGGGATGGGATGGGATGGGATGGGGATGGGGATAAGGATGGGATAGGATGGGATGGGATGTGATGGGATGGGATGGGATGGGATGGGATGGGAGGGGAGGGGATGGGATGGGATGGGATAGGATGGGATGGGGTGGGGATGGGGATAAGGATGGGATAGGATGGGATGGGAAGGGATGGGATGGGATGGGATGGGATGGGATGGGATGGGATGGGATGGTGACGGGATGGGATGGGATGGGTGGGATGGGATGGATGGAGATGGGATGGGATAGAGATAGGAATAGGGATGGGGATGGGATTGTATGGGATGGGATGGGATGGGATGGGGATTGGATGGGATGGGGATAGGGATAGGGATGGGATGGGATGGGATGTGGATGGGATGGGGTCGGGATAGGTATAGGAATAGGGATGGGATGGGATGTATTGGGGATGGAATGGGATTCGTATAGGGATAGGGATGGCATGTGGATGGGATGGGATGAGACGGAATGGGATGGGATGGGTTGGGGTGGGGATAGAGGTAGGAATAGGGATACGATGGGATGAGATGGGGTGGGATGGACATGGGCATGGGATGGGATCGGATGGGGATAGGGATGGATGGGATGGAGGTGGAGATGGAATGGGATGGGGATATGGATTGGGATGGGATGGGAATAGAGATGCTGTCACCACATGCCAGGGGACAGTGGGGGGTTTGTTGGGGAGGCATGCCACAGGGCAGTGCCAGGCAGGGCTGTGATGCCACCGCTGGTGGTGTTCCCATGTCCCCCCCTGCAGACGTGCCGTGTGCCGGGGGGCAGCTGTACCGGGAGTGTGGCCGTGCCTGCGGTCAGACCTGCGCTGATCTGCGCCTGGATGGGGCCGGCTCCTGCCCCGACCTGGCCGGGCTCTGCATCCCCGGTTGCCAGTGCCCCCCTGGGCTGGTGCTGGCTGAGGGTGGCCAGTGTGTCCCACCCAGCGCCTGCCCCTGCCGCCACGGCACCCGACTCTATCCACCTGGTAGCCAGATCCTCCGCAGCTGCAATGCCTGGTGCGTGGCCCAGCCGGTGCCTGGCGGGGTGGGTGGCAGGTGGCCAGGTAGGGGACATGGCGGGTGGCAATTGTCGGGCAGGATGAGGGATGTTGATCTGGTGCTGCAGGACGTGATGGTGGCAGGCGACGTCTGATGAAACCCCCCTATGGCCCGTTTGGGACGGCACCGCGGGGTAGGCGGCTTTCATTGAATGTCACTGCCACAAGGCACCAGTGCCACCGATGAAGAGCCCGTCCCCACCACTGCCCTGGCACAGGGTCGGGGGGGAACCAGCCCCAGGACTGTGGCTCAGAGCATGGGGGGGCTGAGGGCATCTCCCTGGGGAGGGGATGTCATGTGGGGATGGGGTGGGATGGGGCTGCTGGGACCCTGGTGTGGGTCTGACTGGGCCGGGGAGGCTTGTGGTGCTGGGGGCGTGCTGCCCTCACCACATGTGTCCCCCCCCCATCCCTGCAGTGTCTGTGCCGGCGGGTCATGGCGCTGCACCGAAGCCCCCTGCCCCGCGGCTGCCCTCTGCCCGGGGGGGCTGGTTCATGTGCCGGGCTCCTGCCTGCGCCGCTGCGACGGTGCCGAGCCCAATGGCACCTGCGCCGGCATCGCCGACGGCTGCGTCTGCCCCCCCAGCACCCTTTTCCTGGTGGGTGACCCTCTGACCCGAGGCAGTGGGGATGGAGGCATTGGGGGTATGGGGGGCTGTCCAGAGCCCCTCATACCCCATGAGGGGCCAGCAGCCCCCGCTGCCCGCAGCCCAGCCCTGGCTCACTGCGGTGGGGATCTCATGCTGGCAGGATGGGCGCTGCGTGTCCCTGGAGGAGTGTCCCTGTCACCACGCCGGGCGGCTGTACCAGCCCAACGACACCATTGTCCGCGAGTGCAACACCTGGTGAGACACCCCCCATGCCGCAAACCCCACCCGCCCCAGCGATGCCACCACCACCGCTGCGGCCATCTGGGCGCTGAGCTCAGTCCCCCGCAGCGTGTGCCGGCAGCAGCGCTGGCACTGTGGCCAGGAGAAGTGTGCCGGGACCTGTGTGGCCACGGGGGACCCCCACTACGTCACCTTTGACGGACGAGCCTTCTCCTTCCCGGGGGACTGCGAGTACCTGCTGGCACGTGAGGCCACCGGCCTCTTCACCGTCACTGCCGAGAACGTCCCCTGCGGCACCAGCGGCGTCACCTGCACCAAGTCGGTGGTGGTGGTGATGGGCAACACCGTGGTGCACATGCTGCGGGGTGAGGGGACGGCAGGGGGGGCATGGGGATGGGGACGTGCTGAGGGCCACCAGCCCTGACAGCCCACCCTGTCCCGGCAGGGAGGGATGTCACAGTGAATGGGGTTTCAGTCCGACCCCCCAAAGTCTACAGCGGCACCGGGCTGACGCTGGAACGCGCCGGCCTCTTCCTTCTCCTCCTCTCCCGCCTGGGGCTGTCGGTGCTCTGGGATGGAGGTGGGACGTGCTGGTGGAGGGGCTCGGGGGGGTCACCGGGCTGGCTGTGCCGCGGTGGGGCCGCTGGTGTCGAGCACCCTGCCGGTGCCACCCCAGGTACGCGGGTGTACGTCCGGCTGGAGCCGCAGCACCGGGGCCGCGTGGCCGGGCTCTGTGGGAACTTCGACGGCGACGCCGACAACGATTTTGGCAGCCGGCAAGGGGTGCTGGAGCCCACCGCCGAGCTCTTCGGCAACTCCTGGCGCCTCAGCCTGCTCTGCCCCGAGGTCGACGGCACCGATGCGCAGCACCCCTGCACGGTACGGACAGGGACGGGGATGGTGGGCGGGGGCAGGTTGGGGGGCAGCGCCAGCACATGGCTGGCCCAAGGAACGCTGTCTGATGGTGTCGCCGGCCCCCCCAGGAGAGCCCTCACCGGGCGGCGTGGGCCCGCAGGCGCTGCAGCATCCTCCAGCAGCGGCTCTTTGCGCCGTGCCACGACGCGGTGCCGTGCCAGCGCTTCTACGACTGGTGCGTCTTCGACGCCTGCGGGTAAGTGCCGACACCGACAGCGGGTCCCGGAGCCAGGCGGGGGGTGGTCCTGGCACCCCCATCTCACCACACCCGTGCCCACCCGCCGTGCTCTGCCGGCAGCTGCGACTCGGGGGGGGACTGCGAGTGCCTCTGCACGGCCATCGCCACCTACGCCGAGGAGTGTGGCCGGCGCGGCATCCACATCCGCTGGCGGAGCCAGGAGCTGTGCCGTGAGTCCCCATCCCCATCCCTGTCCCTGTCCCCGTTCCCACAGGCTCCCCCGGTCGAGGCTGCGGGGGGTCAGGGGGGTCCGGGCTGTGCCCCCCACGTGCCGTGTTGGGGTGCCGGTTTGCTCCCCTGGCTGATCCCGCTGTGGTTATGGGGCTGGGGGGGGTGGGACGGGAGGGAGCAGGGCCACTGTGGGGCAGAGGGGGGTCCCTGCCCTGCCCAACCTCCTGTCTCCAGCGCTGCAGTGTGACGGGGGGCTGGAGTACAGCGCCTGCGGCCCCCCCTGCCCCCCCACCTGCCGTGGCCTCAGCCAGGGGCCCCCCGAGCTCTGCCAGGGCCTGGCCTGCCTGGAGGGCTGCTTCTGCCCCCCAGGAACCCTCCTGCATGGTGAGGGCTGGCGGCGTGAGGGGCTGGTGGGGTGTGGGGTGGGGCTGTGTGGGGCCACGTGGGGCCATGTGGGGCTGTGTGGGGCCATGTGGGGGTGGTGTGGGGCCATGTGGGGGTGGTGTGTGGCTGGTGTGGGACTGTGTGGGGCCATGTGGGGCTGTGTGGGGCTACGTGGGGCCATGTGGGGTTGGTATAGGGCCATGTGGGGCTGTGTGGAGCTGGTGTGGAGCTGTGTGGGGCCATGTGGGGCCATGTGGGGCTGGTGAGGGGCTGTATGGAGTTGATATGGGGCTGTGTGGGGCTGTGTGGGGCCGTGTGGGGCTGGTGAGGGGCTGTATGGAGTTGATATGGGGCTGTGTGGGGCTGTGTGGGGCCGTGTGGGGCTGATGCCTCCTCCCCTCCTCGCTGGCAGATGGCGGCTGCATCGAGCCGGCCCAGTGCCCGTGTTTCTGGGACGGCTTCGCCTTCCCGGCCGGGGCTGTGGTGCAGCAGGGCTGCCAGAACTGGTGAGTCCCAGCCTGGCGCGGCACCTGCGGTGACACCGGACACAGTGGAGCACCCGGGGCTGAGCCGTCGCCGTCCCCACAGCACGTGCGCGGCGGGTCGGTGGCGTTGCCCGTCCCCGCCGGAGCCCTGCCCGTCCCCGCCGCGCTGTGCCGAGTGGGAGTTCTCGTGCCGCGCTGACGGGCGCTGCGTGCCGGGCGCCTGGCTCTGCGATGACGAGGAAGACTGTGGCGACGGCTCGGATGAGGTCTGTGCCCCGCGCTGCGCCCCACACCAGCACCGCTGTGCCGGCGGGCAGTGCCTGGCCTGGGGTGCCCGCTGCGACGGCGTCACCGACTGTGCTGATGGCTCCGATGAGGACGGCTGCCCCCCCCCACCGTGCACCCCCCCTGAGTTTGGCTGTGCCAGCGGCCGCTGCCTCCCCCGGGACAGGTCTGCGATGGGGAGCTGGACTGTGGCTTCGCGGACGACTCAGACGAGGCAGGTGAGTGGCCCCATGGTTGCCCCATGGCAGCGCTTGGGGGTCACAGGGAGGTGGGGGGCATCATGGGGGTGCTGGGTGCTAAAGCAACAGGGTACAGGAGTGGGTGCAGGTGGGCTGTGCCCCACAGCAGGGGTCTGTGCCCCATAGCGATGGTCCCTGAGCCCCCATCCCTGGGGGTTTGTGCTCCATGGCGAGGGTCTGTGCCCCATAGCGATGGTCCCTGAGCCCCCATCCCTGGGGGTTTGTGCCCCACGCTGAGGGTCCCTGACCGCCCCCACCGCAGGCTGCAGCCCCAGCTGTGCGCCGGGCGAGTTCCGGTGCGCAGTGGGCCGGTGCGTGCCGTACCCTCACCGCTGCGATGGCCGCGACGACTGCGGCGACTTCAGCGACGAGCGCGGCTGCGTCTGCCCCCCCGGCCACCTCCAGTGCCCCGACGCCCAGTGCCTGCCCCCCTCCGCTGTCTGCGATGGCCACCGCGACTGCGCCAATGGCACCGACGAGGATTTCTGTCCCGGTGAGGGGCTGTGGGGATGAACCCTCCCCTGGGGACACCCTGCCTGCGCTGGCAGCGCCCCATGAGAGCGTGTTCCCCCCCCCCCAGAACGGGTGACCTGTGGCCCCGGGCAGCTCCCCTGCCCCGACGGCTCCTGCATTGGCGAGGCTGCGGTGTGCGACAGCATCCGCGACTGCCGGGACGGCTGGGACGAGAGCCCGGCGGGGTGTGCGGTGGCACTGCCCGCCGCCGTGCTCCCTGTAGCTGCCAACGCCTCGGCAGGTGAGGGATGGTGGTGCCGTGGGGCCACCGGACCCCCCGCATGGCTCCCTGCAGCCCTGCCCCACAGCCCCGGTGCCATGTGTGCCAGGAGCACCATGCTCTGCACGTGGCGGAGCCGGGGGTGCGATGGGGACGGCCGTGCCAGGCGCCCCGCAGTGACCCGCTGTCCCCAGCGCCAGCATGCGGCCCCGAGGCCTTTGGCTGCGGGAGCGGGGAGTGTGTGCCACAGGGCTGGCTCTGCGACGGCGAGGCCGATTGCCACGACGGCAGCGACGAGCTGGGCTGCGCCGGCGACTGCAAACCGGGCCACTTCCCCTGCGCCCACGGCACCGACTGTGTCCCATACGGCCACCTCTGTGATGGCGTCCCCCACTGCCGCGACCGCTCCGACGAGAGCACTGACCGCTGTGGTGAGCCGCCATGGGGATCCCCCCTGGTGTCCCCCTCCCCAGGGCAGCTGGCATGGTGGGACGCTCTCGGGGGTCCCCCCCACTGTGGCATCGTGCCTGACGGTGCCCCGGCCCCGGAGCAGGCTCCACCACCGTCCCACCGTGCCCGGGGCTCTTCGCTTGCGACGACGGCGTGTGCCTCAACGTGTCACAGGTCTGCGACGGGGCCACCGACTGTCTCTGGGGCGAGGACGAGGTGGCCTGCGGTGAGGGGCTCCCCGGGATTGGGTGGGGGGGGGTGGCTGGGAAGTGCCGGGGGGGGGGTCACGGCAGGGGATGGCCACCCTGTGTCCCCTCTGCAGAGAGTCGTGTCCCCACTGGTGGGAGCAACCGGACGGGGGGTCCCTGCACTGAATACACTTGCAGGGGGGGCGAGTGCGTCACCTTCCACCAGGTAAAAGAGGGGCGCAGGGGACCCCCCACCCTTCCCGCTGCCGCCACGGGGTCCCTGCAGCACTGCCCCCCCCCCCCGCCCCATCCCTGTCTCAGCGTTGCGCCGGTGCCGTAGGTGTGCGACGGGGTGCCAGACTGCAGAGCTGGGGGGGGCCCCCCCCAGGATGAGCTGGACTGCGGGGTGTGGGGAGCCTGGGGGCCCTGGGGTGCCTGCACCCGCTCCTGTGGGCCCGGCCAGCAGCAGCGCGCGCGGGGTTGCCACCAGCACCGGCCTGGTGTGCTGCACCGGTGCCGTGGGCCGGCCGGGCAGGAGCGGCAGTGCTTCAGCGTTGCCTGCCCCGGTGAGTGGGACGGGGGGTTCAGGGGGGGCCTGGCATGGGGGTTCGGGGGGGCCCCTCTGCTGGGAATGCCCAAGGGCTCCAGGGGGAGCCCACGGTTGGGGTGCTGGGTGGGGCTGGGGGTTCCCATGGGGGTTGCTGTAGCTGGAGTGTCTGGGAGATTTGGGGGCTCCCACAGCTGGGGCTGCCCGGGGGGTTTGGGGGTTCCCATGGGGATTCCCAACACCCCCCCTCCCAGGGACCCCCCAATACTCCTCTGTAGCATTCTCATATGCCCCTAGAACACCCCAATCCTCTTTGGGACATCACAGTTCCCCCCTCTAGGACCCATTATCCCCCTAAAGTACCCCAATATCCCCTGGGGATCCCAAATATTTCTTTGCAACACCCCAGTACTCCCCTAGAGCCCCTAATGGGCTGCCCAAGGGGCCCAGGGGGGGGTTCCCATAGGGTTCCCGGGGTGCCAGGGGAGATTTGGGGGTTCCCATGTGGGTTCCTGTGGCTGGCTTGCCTGGGGGATTTGGGGCGTCCCATAGGGATTCCCTTGGCTGGAGTGCTGGGGGATTTGGGGGTCCCTATGTCTGAGGCTGCCAGGGGGATTTGGATGTCCCTTGGCCAGTAGCCCCTGGGGGATTTGGGGGGTCCCCACAGCTGGAGCTGCCTGGAGGGGGTTTGAGGGTGCTCAGGGGGTTCCCACGGCCAAGGCTGCTGAGACAGGACAGGGCTGGCCATGGCCTGGGGGTGCCGGGGGTTGCATGGGCAGGGGGGGGTGCGGGCAGGAGGGTGTAGGCAGGGGGTGCCCACCCTCACACCACTCCCCCCTTCCCACAGTGGACGGCGCCTGGAGCGAGTGGGCGACGTGGTCCAACTGCATGGGGGGCTGCGGCGGGGTGCGGCTGCGACGGCGGGACTGCCGGCCCCCCCAGAATGGCGGCCGCCACTGCGCTGAGCTGCCTGGCCTGGCCCCCGCCACCCTCGAAATGGGTGGGTGTTTAGGGGCAGGGCGGGTGCCGGTGGTGTGGGGGACTCCATGGGGTACGGGGGGCTCCATGGGCCTGACCCGGCACCCCCCGCCCCAGGTGCCTGTGAGCTGGGGGGCTGCCCCAACGCCTCGGCCTGCCCGGAGGGGCTGCACCCCCGGCCCTGTGCCCCCTGCCCCGCGTCCTGCGCCGACATCGCCGCTGGCACCGGGTGCCGGCACAACCGGCCCTGCAGCCCAGGTGAGGCGGGGGTTGGACGGGGACCCCTCGCTTTGGGGTGGGCGAGGGTCTGCTGTGGCACCCACCCCGCTCCCTCACCCCGGCAGGGTGCTGGTGTGCAGCGGGGCTGGTGCTGGACACCGATGGGGGCCAGTGCGTGCGGCCGCGGGCTTGCCCATGCCAGGCCGGGGGGCTGCGGTACCGGCCGGGGCAGCTGGTGAAGCTGAACTGCCGCCTCTGCACCTGCCTGGATGGGCAACTGCGGCGCTGCCGCCAGAACCCCGACTGCACCGGTGGGTCCTGGCACGTGGCGGCACCACAGCGGTGAGGAGAGGGTTGATGGGACCCCCCGCCCCACGCTGACCCACTGTCCCCCCACTCCCCAGTGCACTGCGGCTGGTCGGCGTGGTCGCCGTGGGGCGAGTGCCCGGGGCCCTGCGGTGTCCAGAGCGTCCAGTGGTCCTTCCGCAGCCCCACCAACCCCAGCCGGCGCGGCGGCGGCCGGCACTGCCGCGGCATCTACCGCAAGGCCCGTCGGTGAGGTGGCGGCGGGCATGGGGGGTGACGGGTGGGGGGTGAGGGGCTGCGGGTGGGGTCCTCACCGCCCCCCCCCCGCTGTCCCGCAGGTGCCGGACGGCGCCGTGCCGGCAGTGCCAGTACCGGGGCCGGCGGCACAGCCCGGGGGAGCGCTGGCGCGGGGGCCCCTGCCAGGTCTGCCAGTGCCTGCCCAGCCTGGCTGTCCGGTGCTCGCCCTATTGCCCCCACCGCACCGCCGGCTGCCCCCAGGTAAGAGCTGGGGGTGCTGGAGCACCCCCTGGGGTGGTGGCAGGGACGGACCCTCCGTGGTGGCGCTGGTGACTGTGCCGGTGACTCCCCCACAGGGCCAGGTGCTGGTGGAGGCCCGCGGGGAATCCTGCTGCTACTGTGCCCCGGCGGGTGAGTTGTGGGGAACGGGTGTTGCGGTGGGGGGGGGGGGTGTCCCATCCCCACGATGCCCTGCCGGGGGGGGGCGCTGCCCCACATCTGTCCCCACCACAGGTGACAACGTGACAGTCGTCCCCCCTGCGCTGACGACGGAGCCCCCCTCTGCCGCGCCGGCAGAGCCCCCCAGCAGCCCCCTCCTCACTTTCCCGCTGCCTCCCCCTGGCGGTAAGTGGGACCCCCCCCTCACTGCGGGGTGGGGTGCAGGCAGCCGGGGATCGGGGTGTGGGGGGGAGCAATCTGTGTGTGTGTGACCCCCCCCTCTGTCCCGGCAGACCCCTGTTACCGCCCCCCTCGGCATCGCCTCCCTGCCTGACACCAGTTTCGCGGCCGCGCCGGCACAGGGGGGGACCCCGGCCCCTGCTGCCCGCCTGCACGGCGGTGACCCCCAGCAGGAGCTGCGGGGCTGGGCCCCCCCGGATGACGCGTACCCGGCGCTGCTCTCCGACCCCCCCTTCCTGCAGCTGGACCTGCTGGAGCCCACCAACATCACCGGTGGGTGACACCGCGCCAGGCACCGCCCGTCTGGCCCCCCCCTTCCCACCCCACCCGGCGCCTCGCGGGCGGTGGTGCCGACACGTGCCACGGTGTGCCCGGGCAGGGGTGGTGGTGCAGGGAGCCGGCTCCTCCGACGCCTTCGTCAGCGCCTTCCTGCTCCAGTTCAGTGCCGACGGCGCCCGATGGCACCGCTACGGCGAGGTCACTGCTGCCCGCCGGCACGAGGCCAAGGTGCCGCCTGCGTCGGGGTGCGACCATGGGTGGTGGTGGGGGGTGCCCTTCCCGTCCCTGCCTGCACACCCCTGCCTGTCTGTCCCCTCCCTGTCCCCTGTCGTCTCCCCTCCCCAAGCTCTTCCAGGGTAACCGGGACGCCGACACGCTGGCGGTGCGGCTGCTGGGCCGCATGGTGCAGGCGCGGCACGTCCGCATCCTCCCCCAGGATTTCCACAACCGCATCGTCCTGCGCGCCGAGCTGCTGGGCTGCCCCCCAGGTACCGGGTGGGAGGGGGGCACCCCCTTTCTCCCCCCTAACGCCCCGCCATGGCAGCGCTTCTGCCCACCTCTGCCCCTTCCCCAAAGTGCCCCCTGCCTGGCTCGGGGTGCTGCCGGTGCCAGGGCCGAGCCAGCGTCCCTGTGGCGTGGGGGAGTTCCGCTGTGGGAACGGGCGCTGCGTCCCCAAGGGCCCCCATGGTGCCGTCTGCGATGGCCACGACGACTGCGGGGACCTCTCAGACGAGCTGCCCTGCGGTGAGTGGGGGCCCGGTGCTGCGGTTGGGGTGTCTGGCACCGTGGCAGTGGTGGAGGGGACCCGGTGCTGGGGGGGGCTCCCCTTGATGCCAATGCTGCCCGTCCCGGGCAGAGCTGGTCCCCCCAGTTACCCCCACAGCTCCTGGGTCGTGCCCCCCATCCCAGAGGTGCGATGGTGTCATCGACTGCCACCATGGTGCCGACGAGGCCGGGTGTGAGACCCCCGGCACCACCAGGTACTGGTGCCAGGAGGGAGGGGGTCCCATGGGAGCCAGGGAGGGGGGCGTCATGGGGGTGACCCCCAATCGCCAGCTCTGCTCCTTCCAGCCCCACGGTCCCTGCGGCAGCCGGTGTCCTGGTGCCGACCAGGCCATCACCAGCGGTGCCACCAGTTGTGGTGAGCCCCGGGGAGGGGGTGGGGGGGGCAGCGGAAGGGGGACAAGGGGCGGCAGCGGGTGATGTCTGTCTGTCCTCATGCAGGTGTCCTCTGGGCCGGGTGTCCAGCTGCCCCCCAAAGTCACCGAGCCCCCCCACCAGACCCCCACCACGGCCTCCCGCCGAGCCGGAGCCACCAGCCCCGTGGTGCCGGGGGGCCCGGAGCCAGCGCTGGGTGGCCTGGGGACCTCTGGGCAGCTGCAGCTGACCCGTGCCCCACCTGGGGTGCTGCTGGGTCCCTCTGACACCCCAATACCCCCCAGCACCCCACCAACTGCGACCGGCTCCCCTGGGGGGCCACCTGCCACCAGGCCACCCCTGGTGTCCCCCCGGGTCACGACAGTGCCCTCCCTGGCTCCAACGTGGGGGTCCCCCCCGACACCCCCAGGTGAGGGGGCTCCCAGGAGTGGGGGTTGGGGACAGGCACAGCCCCCCCAGGCCAACGGGACAGGTGGGGAGAAGGACGGGGACGGGGGCATCCCTGGGGCAGAGTGTGTGTGTGTGGGGAGCAACACCCCAGCTCGCTGCTGAGGGGCTGGGGGCGAGGGGTGTCACGGGTTTGGGGGTGCTGCAGGTTTAGGGGTGCTGGGGGCTGGGTGTGGTGCTCACTCCCACCCCGCGGGGTGCTGTGGTCCCCCCTCCCCTCTCCCAGCCCCAGCCCTGCCCCGACAGCTCTGCCCAGGGGGCCGCGTCCCCTGTGGGGTGCTGGGCTGCCTGGATGCGGCCCAGCTCTGCGACGGGCGCCCCGACTGCCCCGACGGCACCGACGAGCGCGACTGTGGTGAGCCCCCCCCGGGACACCCCCTCCGCCTGAGGGGACCCCCCTCCCTGATGTGGAGGGCTGAGCCCCCCGGTCCTGCACGCAGGGTTGTGGGGGGCTGCCCACGCTGACCTCCCCAACCCTGCCCACTCCGCAGGTGGCCCCCCCACCTCTGCCACACCCCCGGCCCGGCCGCCCCCCACCTGCCCCCCCAAACTGTTCCCCTGCAGCGAAGGGGGCTGCCTGCCCCCCGAGAAGCGCTGCGACCTGCGCCCCGACTGCCCCGACGGCTCTGACGAGCGTGACTGTGGTACGTGGCGGGGGGACACAACATGGGGAACCCCCCCACTCCCCCATCTCGAGGTGTCTGGCACCAGGGCTAGGGGACCAGGGTTGGGGGGCACCAGGGTTGGGAGAACCAAGGCTGGGGGGCACCAGGGCTGAGGGGCACTGCGGTTGGGGGGCACTGTGGTTGGGGGGCGCCCAGGCTTGGGGGGAACTGGGCCTGGGGGTCCAAAGCTGGGGGGGGTCCGGGGTTGGGGTCACTGATGCTGGGGGTGACACCAAGACTGGGGGGCACCAAGGTTGGGGGGTGCAAGGCTGTGGGCCAGGGACCCCCCAGAGCATGGGGGGGGTCCCCCCGGGGCATCCCTGACCCTCCCTCTTTGCCCCCTCCCCAGCCGACTGCGTGCTGTCGCCCTGGGGGGGGTGGGGGCCCTGCAGCCGCTCCTGTGGGTTGGGGGTGACCCTGCGCCGGCGGGGTCTGCGTCGGGGGGCCCTGCCTGGGGGGAGCTGCGCCCGCCCCCGCCTCGACACCCGTGCTTGCTTCATCCGCGCCTGCCCAGGTACCCCACGGGCCAGGACCCCCACCAGCTGGGACCCCCATCATGGGCTGGGACCCCCATCCCTGGGCTGGGAGTCCCACAGACCAGGACCCCCATTGGTGGGCTGGGACACGTGTCCCTGGGCTGGGACTCCCATGGGCTGGGACCCATCCTTGGGGTGGGGCCCCCATCATGGACCAGGACCCCCATCCCTGGGCTGGGACCTCTATGGGGTGGGACCCCCATGGGCTGGGACTCCCATCATGGGGTGGGACCCCCATCCCTGGGCCAGGAACCTCCTCAGGGGCCAGGACCCCCATGCACCAGGACCCCCCCCCCACAGACCGGGACCCCCATCCCTGGGGTGGGACCCCCATTCCCGGGGCGTCTGGGGTTCCCCAATGGTGGGGAGGGCTGGGGGGGACCCCCTGCCAACGGTGGGGGGGGGTGACAGGGGGTGCTGTGGCAATGGGGCAGCATGGATGGGGTGCAGGGGGTGCCTGCACCTCTCTCCTGCCCCCCTGCACCCCCTCCCCCCAGTGCCTGGCAGGTGGGCAGCCTGGGGGTCGTGGTCCCCCTGCGACGCCGAGTGCGGGGGGGGCGTGCGGAGCCGGGTGCGGAGCTGCAGCGACCCCCCGCCTAAGAACGGGGGGCAGCCCTGCCCCGGGGGGGCCCTCCAGAGCCAGCCCTGCAACCTGCAGCCCTGCGGGGACCCCCCAGGTATGGGGCGGGGGGGGGGACGGTGACCCCCGCGGGGGTGGGGAGCACAGACACCCCATCGGGGGGGGGGGCTGTACCAGGGAACACCCCGTCCCTGGCTGCCCCCCGTTAATATGTGTATGTGTGTGTGTGTGTGTGTGTGTCCCAGCCTGCAGCCCCCAGATGGTGTTTGTAGGGGCAGGGGACTGCGAGGGGGGGTGGGTGCCTCTCTGCCCCCCAACCTGTGGGGACCTGAGCGCCAACAGCACCTGCCCAGGCCCCTGCCAGGAGGGTGAGTGCCGGGGCTGGGGGGTGCCGGTGCCGGTGCCGGTGCCGGTGCTGAGGACGCCCCCCACCCCCCCCGCACAGGCTGCCGGTGCCCCCCGGGGCTCTACCTACAGGATGGCGGCTGCGTCGCCGCCGAGCGGTGCCGGTGCCACCTGCCCCGGGAGCAGCGGCGGCCCGGCGAGGCCTTCCTGCAGGGCTGCCGCCGGTGGTGAGCGCCGACACCGCGGCCGTGGGGGGTCTTTGGGGTGTCCCCACCTCTGAGCCCCGGCGCCGTCCCCACAGCGTGTGCCGGAACGGGACGGTGACGTGCGAGGACGTGGCCTGCGCCGTGGCCTGCGGCTGGTCGGCCTGGTCGCCCTGGACGCGGTGCGACAGCGGCTGCGGTGTGGGGACGCAGGAGAGGTTCAGGTGGGGGGTGGTGGGGGCCAAGGGGTCCCTGCCCCGTGGCCATGGGGTGGGCGGTGCCCCACAGACGGGGCGGCCACACGGCGCTTTCTGGCAGGTCGCCCACCAACCCCGTGGCAGCCGCCGGCGGAGCTGCCTGCACTGGGGAGGCCCGGGAGGTGCGCGGGTGCCACCAGGCCTGCGGCACCGGTAGGCGATGGCGGGGGCTGTGCCGGCGCCGGCATGGGGACCCCGGTGCCGTGGTGGCCCCTCGAGTGTCCGTCTGTCCCCAGCAGAGCCTGGCACTGGCTGGAGCACCTGGACGCCCTGGTCCGAGTGTTCGGCTCCCTGCGGCTCCGGCGAGCAGAGGCGGCACCGGGCCTGCGCCGCCCCAGCACCAGGGGGCCCCGACTGTGCCGGCCCCCACGTCCAGACCCGGGACTGCAACCCCCAGCCCTGCCGAGGTGGGTGCCCCACGCCGGGACCCGTGGCCGCGGCAGTGCCCACGCCAGCCGGTACCCAGCCCCGCCGCCCGCTCTCCGGCAGCGCGGTGCCCAGAGGACATGGTTTACCGGACGGCAGAGGAGTGCCGGCGCGGCGGGGGGCCCTGCCCGCGGCTCTGCCTGGACCGCGGCGTGGGCGTGGAGTGTGCCGCGCTCTGCCACGACGGCTGCGCCTGCCCGCCCGGGCTGCTGCTGCAGAACCAGAGCTGCGTGCCGCCCAGCCGCTGCCTCTGCCACCACCGCGGCCGCCTCTACCAGCCCGGTGACACCGACGCCCTCGACGCCTGTAACAACTGGTGCGAACATGGCCACCGGGGGGTCCCACCGGGGTGTCGTCTGTCCCCTACTAACCCCCCTTCTCTTGCAGCACCTGCACGGCCGGGGCGATGGTGTGTGGCACGGAGCCCTGCCCAGGTACCAGCTGCAGTGGTGCCGGGGTTGGGTGGGGGTCCCAGGGTGCCACACGGTGCCACACGGTGCCATGTGGTGCCATGAGGTGCCATGAGGTGCCATGAGGTGCCATGCAGTGCCACACAGTGCCACACAGTGCCCTGTGGTGCCATGCAGTGCCATGGGGCACTGCACAGTGCTGCCCAGTGCCACGTGGTGCCACGCAGTGCCACATGGTGCCATGGGGTGCATAAGGTGCCACACAGTGCCATGTGGTGCCATGTGGCGCCATGTGTTGCCACATGGTGCCACGGGGTGCCACGTGGTGCCATGGGGTGCCATAAGGTGCCATGTGGTGCCATGTGGTGCTGCCCCCATCCCTCCCGTGCCATCCCACTCTCCCTCCCGTGCCGCAGAGGCGCCGTGGGGCGCGTGGTCCCCGTGGGGGCCCTGCAGCGTCTCCTGCGGCGGGGGCGAGCGGCTGCGCCGGCGGCAGTGCCAGGGGCCGCCGTGCCCGGGGCTGGGCCTGCAGAGCCAGATGTGCAACAGCCACGTGTGCCGGGGTGAGTGCTGCCCCCCACCCCTGCCCCCCACCTCTGCCCCACACCTCTGCCCCACACCCTCACGCTGACCCCGGTGTGGGGCAGAGGCCGGCTGCCCCCCGGGACGGCAGTTCCGGGAGTGCCCGTGGGGCGGGGGCTGCCCCTACAGCTGCGCCCACCTGGGGGGCTGGGTGGGCTGCGCCGGGGGGGGCTGCACCGAGGGATGTCACTGCCCCCCCGGCACCTATCTGCATCGCGACACCTGCCTCTCGGTGAGCCCCCCCACCCCCCCGGGACCCCCTGCTGACAGGAGACCCGTGGGTGCTGCTGACATTCCCCTGGGGGGCGTGGGGTGGGTGCTGGGCCCTGCTCACGGGTGGGTGTCCAGAGCGGGGGGTGCTCCTGGGGGTGGTGGGTGTCCCCCGGGGACATGGGTGCCCCCTGGGGTGGTGGGTGCTCCCCAGGGTGCTGGGGGTTATTTGGGATGATTTGGGCTCCCTGGGGGTGGTGGGGGATCCCCAGTGCCACAGGCGCTCCCCAGGACAGTGGGTACTCCCCAGGGTGGTGGGTGCCCCCGGGGCAGTGGGTGCCCCCTGGGTGCCCCCCAGGGTGGTGGGTGCTCCCCAGGTCCATGGGTGCTCCCTGGGACAGTGGGTGCTCCCTGGAATGGGGGGTGCTCCTTGGGGGGGTGGGTGCCCCCCCGGGACCCAGGTTCATGGCCGGGTGGCACAGGAGTGTCCCTGCGTGGTGTCGGCCAAGCTCCTGCGGGACCTGCAGAATGGGTCTGGGGCCCCCCCGGCCCCCCCCAGCCCCCCCAGCCCCTCCCTGGTGCCAGGCCAGGAGCTGCCCCCCGGCACCACCATCCACACAGCCTGCGCCAACTGGTGAGCACCCACCGCCCTCCCCCCCCCACTGCCCCATGGCCCTTCCCTGTCTCCCTGCTGCCTTCCCCAACACCCAGCACCCCACTGCCCTTCCCCATCACTCAAACCCACCCCACTTCCCGCCTTGCCCGTCATCCTGCTGCCCTTCCCCAACACCCGCCATCCTGCTGCCCTTCCCCAACACCCGCCATCCTGCTGCCCTTCCCCATCACCCCACATCCCTTCCCCAGCACCCACTGCCCTTCCTCACCACCACGCACCCCAGTGCCCTTCCCCAGCACCCATCTCCCGGCTGCCCCTGCCCCTCCCCTCTGCCCCCCCCTCCTCACCCCAGCCCCTCCTGACGCTGCCCCCCTCCCCCAGCACCTGCCTGCATGGCCAGCTGCACTGCTTGGAGTCGGGGTGCCGGTGGGACGGGGGTTTGGGGCCCTGGGGTCCCTGGAGCCCCTGTTCACCCACCTGTGGGGGGCTGGGGCTGACCACGCGCCGGCGGGGCTGCACCAGCCCCTCCAGCGCCGACGGGGGCCAGGACTGTGCCGGGCCCCGCACCGACAGCAAGTACTGCCGGACCCCTGACTGCCCCGGTGGGTCACTGCCCCTTCGCCGTGGGTCACGGCCCCTCTGCCCTGGGTCCCAACTCCAGCCCCACGTCATGCCATGGGTCCCAGCTCCATCCCTGGGCCCTCTGCCGTGGGTCCCAGCCCCATTCCCTCTGCCCTGCCGTGGGTCCCAGCCCCAGCCCCATGTCATGCTGTGGGTCACCACCCCATCCCTGGCCCCTCTGCCGTGGGTCCCATCCCCATCCCCACCTCCTCTGCCCTGCCGGGGCTCCCAGCCCCAGCCCCGTATCATGCTGTGGGTCACAGCCCTGTCCCTGTCCCCTCTGCTGTGGGTCCCATCCCCATCCCCTCCGCCCCATGGGGCTGTGGGTCCCACACCCCAGCCCAGCATGGGCCAGATCCCACCCAGGCACATGGGCCAGAGGGGTTTGGGGGTGTCACCACGTTTGGTGTCCCCCGCCCCAGCGATGACCACCCCCACGTTGGAGCCCAGCCCCACAACCCCAGGTGAGGGCTGTGCAGCAGTGGGGGGACACCCCACCACCTCGGGACCCCCAAGTGGGGGCTCTGGGATGTGGGGGGGTCTCACACTGCAGCTCATGGGGAACCTTTGTCCCGGGGCAGGTGCCGAGGAAGAGGAGGGCTTCGGCCCCTGGTCCCCCTGGACCCCCTGCTCCAAAACCTGCACCCACCCCGAGGCTCCGGCCACCAAGACCCGCAGCCGGACCTGCCGTGGGGCTGGGGGCTGCAGGGGGGGGAGCGTCCAGCAGCAGCCCTGCAACCTGCCCCACTGCACAGGTGGGTCGTGGGGGGCCCTGCCCCACTGCACAGGGGGGGTTGGGTGGGGGGGAACCTGCCCCACGGCTCAGGGGAGCTTGCGGGGGCCCTGCCCCACTGCGCAGGGGGGTTATGGGGGGTTCAGGGGTGTGGGGGCCGTGGGTGCCACCCTCGTGTCCCCGCAGTTGTGACCCCCTGCCCGGGGGGGGCCTGCGCTGACCAGGCCTGCCGCTGGACACCGTGGGGGCCGTGGGGGGGCTGCTCCCGCAGCTGCGGGGGGGGTGTCCAGCTCCGCCTGCGCGCCTACACCCCCCCCGGGCCGGGGGGCCGCTGGTGCCCCGACATCCTCAGTGCCAACACCCAGCGCCGCTTCTGCAGCCTGCAGGCTTGCAAGGGTGGGGGGCTGGGGGGGCTGGGGGGCTGGTTGGGGGGCTCAAGGGGGACTGTGGGACTTGGCAGGGGGGATCTGAGGGGGCTGTGTGCCAGCACAGGGGAGTTGGGGGCACTGGGGGGAGGGGGTCAGGGCCTCGGGGGGAGGCTGGATGGGGGGTTTGTGGAGACATAGCTGGGGGGAGCGGGGGGGGTCTGGGGCTGGTGGGGGGCTCTGTGAGGGGGCTGTGGGGCAGCACAGGGGTTGGGGGGGCTGGCTGGGGGTTGGTGGGAGGTTGGGTGGGGGGCTTGGGGAGGGAGAGCTGGGGGGCTCGGAGGGGTCTGGGGGGTGCTGGAGGGGTCTGAAGGTGTCTGGGGGTCTCAGGGGCGTCAGGGGGCTGGAGGATGGTGGTGGGGGCTGGGGGTCTTGGGGGGGGGGTGCTGGGGCCCCCCCATCTGATGCTGTGGCCCCCCAGTGGATGGCGCCTGGTCGCCCTGGGGTCCCTGGTCGCGCTGTGACCGGACGTGTGGGGGGGGCCGCTCCCTCCGCAGCCGCTCCTGCACCCGGCCCCCCCCGAAAAATGGGGGGCGGCCCTGTCCCGGCGAGCGGCACCGCCTGCGGCTCTGCAACCCCCAGCCCTGCGGTACGGGGGGGGTCGGGGGTGTATGTCGAGATATGGGGGGGATGGTGGGAGCTGGGAGTGTATGGGGGGCACAGGGGGGGTACGTTGGCCTATGAGGGGGTGTGGCGGCACAGAGGGGTGTGGGGGGCACGGAAGGGTATGGGGGCATGGGGTGGTATAGGGGGATATGGGGGCATATGGGAGGGCACGAGGGGGTATGGGGGTATGGGGGGGATACGGGGGGGCATGGGGGGTGTAAGGGAATACGGGGGATATGGGGAGATACGGGATGATACAGGGGAATAAGGGGTATCACAGGGGGTATGGGGGGCTGACAGTGCCGGCCCCTAGGGGGGGGCTGCCCCCCCGGCATGGAGCTGGTGGCCTGTGCCAACCACTGCCCGCGGCACTGCCGGGACCTGCAGCCGGACCTGGCCTGTGGGGGGGACGGGGGGGGCTGCCAGCCTGGCTGCCGCTGCCCCAACGGTGAGTCCTGCCGCGCTGTGCCCCCCCGTGTGTGTGTCACCCCCCCAGAGGGGACCCCAGCCTGGCAGGGTGCTGGGGGGGGTGTGTCCCCATCCTCAAACACACCCTGTCCCCCCGCAGGGACCCTGGAGCAGGACAGGGGGTGCGTGCCCCCCGCCCACTGTGAGTGCACAGACGGGGGGGGTCACAGCTGGGTCCCCGGGAGCCGCCACCACCGGGGCTGTGAGAGCTGCGTCTGCAGCGGAGGGCGGCTGCAGTGTTCCCCCCACGGCTGCCCCCCCGCCCCCTGCCCCTGGAGCCGCTGGAGCCTCTGGACCCCCTGCAGCGTCACCTGCGGGGGGGGGCAGCAGGCCCGCTTCAGGTGACACGGCACCTGGGGGGGGACATGGCACCTAGGGGGGGCACTGCACCCCAGGGAGGGGGACTTGTCACCTGGGCAGCAGACAAGGCACCTCGGGTGGGGATATGGCACCTGAGGGGGGGGACACAGCACCCAGGGGACACAGCATCTGGGGGGGGCTGGGAGGAGGGATACAGCACCCAAGGGACACACACAGCACCCAAGGAACGCAGGACACAGCACCCAGGGGACATGGCACCCAAGGGACATGCGTGACACCCAGAGGACATGGCACCCAAGGAGCGGCTGCAGGGGGGGACATGGCACCCAGGATATATGGCACCCAGGGATGTGGCACCCGGGGGACACACATCACACCTGGGGGGACATATGGCACCCATGGACACAGCAGCCAGGGGACACAGATGGCACTCAGGGACGGGCTGGGGACTGGGAGCTGCTGTGAACCCACGGGTGCCAGCCAGGCCCTGCTCCCGCAGCCCCCCCACCGTGAGGTGGGTGACCCCCATGTCCCTGTCCCCAGGATCCCCACCCCAACCGAGGAGGCCGGCGAGTGCGGGGAGCCGCAGGAGGAGAGCCGGGGGTGCGGGGGGGGGCCCTGCCCCCCGCTCTGCCCGCAGGCCGGCACCCAGAGGCACCTGGGCGAGAGCTGGCTGCAGGGCGAGTGCCAGAGATGGTCAGTGCCGGGGATCTGGGGGGGCCACAGGCCCAGCTGCACCCCCAGACCCACCCGCCTTCTGTGTGTGTGTCCCCAGCACCTGCACTCCCGAGGGCCCCCAGTGCCAGGACATCCCCTGTGCTGGTGAGTTCCCCCCACACCCCCGCCCTGGGGCACCCACTCCTGGGTGAGGGCACAGGTCCCCTGTGGGTGCCGGGACCCTGCAGCCCCCCAAAAGCCTGAGAGGCCAATGTGGAGGCCCTGACACCCTCAAACCGGCTGGGAGGGCCTGGGGCAGGACCAAGGGGGTCCTGGTCACCAGCAGTGGTTTTGGGGTGCTGTGTTGTGTCCCCCCCAGTGTCACACCTGTGTCCCACAGAGCCCTGCCTCTGGGGCCCCTGGGGGCCCTGGGGCCCCTGCTGGGACCCCTGCAGCGGGGGCTACCGCCTGCGCCACCGCCAGCCCCGGCACCCGACGGGCACCCGGCACTGCCACGGCGCACATGTCCAGACCCAGAGCTGCAACACCAGCGTCTGCCCAGGTAACCCCCCCAGCCCCGCTGGGATTCCCCACGCTGCAGGACTGGGGGAGCGAGGTGGGCGCCGTGGCCCCTCCTGCCGCACCCCAAAGCCCAACCCTGTGCCCCAGGGGAGACCTGTGGGGAGCGCGGCCGGGCCCTGGACACTGCCTGTGCCAACGGCTGCCCCCGTGCCTGCGCCGACCTCTGGCCCCATGTCGAGTGTCTGCAGGGGCCCTGCATGCCTGGTACGTAACCCCCTGCCCCATAGCAAAGCCCTTCACCCCATGGCACAGACCCCTGCCCCATGGAACAACCCCCTGCCCCACAGCACAGCCTTCTGCTTCATGGCATAGCCCCCTGCCCCATGGCACAGCCCCCCATACCACAGCACAGCCCCCCACCCCATAGCACAGCTCCCTGCCCCTTAGCAGAGACCCCCGCCCCACACCCCCCCCCAGCAGCCATGACACCCCTCTGGCCCCTGGCCCCAGCTACCCCGTGGCACCCCGGTGCGCCCACACCCCGTCCCGTGCATCCCCGCTGGGTAACACCCCCCCCCAGGCTGTGGGGGCTCAGCACCACCCACAGCACCCATGGGTGGCCCCACAGGGTGCCGGTGCCCCCCAGGGCAGCTGTTGCAGGATGGAGGGTGCGTGCCAGTGGCCGAGTGCCGCTGCGGGCTGCCCGATGGCAACAGCAGCCAGGAGCTTGGGCCGGGGCAGGCGGCACAGCTGGAGTGCCACAACTGGTGAGTGCCGTGGCGGGGGCTGCAGGGCCGAGCCCTGGGCGCGGTGCCAGTGCCGGTGCTGATACTGGTGCCACTCCTGGTGCAGCACCTGCAGCAATGGGACCTTCACCTGCCCGGTGACGGCCTGTCCCACCTATGGGCCCTGGTCGTCATGGGGGCCCTGCTCCCGCAGCTGCGGTGGTGGCAACACCTCCCGGCACCGCAGCTGCCAGGGGAGCACCGACGGGGGGCCCTGTGGTGCTGGTGGCATGGAGGAGATGGCTGAGTGCAACCTACAGCCCTGCCCTGGTGGGTGACACTGCGGTGGGATGGTGGGTGGTGGGTGGTGGGATGGTGGATGGTGGATGGTGGGTGGTGGATGGTTGACGGTGGATGGTGGGATGGTGGATGGTGGATGGTGGATGGTGGGTGGTTGATGGTTAATGGTGGGATGGTGGATGGTGGGTGGTGGATGGTTGATGGTGGGATGGCTGGTGGATGGTGGGTGGTGGGTGGTGGGATAGTGGATGGTGGGACGGTAGATAGCGAGATGGCAGGATGGTGCTGAGGCCACTCCCCCACAGGCAGCTGCCAACTGGGCCCCTGGTCCCTGTGGAGCCCCTGCAGCGCCAGCTGCGGTGGGGGCAGCTCGGAGCGGCGCCGGGAGCTGCTGCCGGGGCTGGAGGGCTGGGGACAGTCGTGTCCCCTCCTGCCACTGCTGCTGCTCCGCGTCTGCAACGCCCACAACTGTTCTCCGGGTACGGGGGGCACCAGCTGACCTCCGGGTGCGGGGTTGGTGGCCTTTGTGGTCCCAGGGAGCTGCGGCTTTGCCAGCTGAGCCACAGGGTGCTCGGCCGGGGTTGGGAGGGGGGACTCCATGCCACAGACACCCCCTCCTTGCCCGCAGAGTGCCCCAATGGGCAAGTGTACGGGGACTGCGCCAATGCCTGTCCCCGTGCCTGCACCCACCTCCGCCCGGTAGCACGGTGTGTGCTGGAGCATTGCCAGCCCGGCTGCGCCTGTCCCCCTGGCCAGGTATGGCTGTGCCCCCCCCAGGCCCTCCCCACAACCCCCGGAGTCCCCCTGGCACCCCCCCACCACGGGGAACCTGCCGGTCAGGGCCAGGCGGGCCGGGGTGGTTGGGGGGGGTGTCCCTGGTGACTGCCGGGTGCCCCCCCAGGTACTGCAGGATGGGGCCTGTGTCCCCCCGGAGCTGTGCCGCTGCCAGCTGCCCCCCACCCTGCCCGGGGCCCACAATCTCTCAAGGGGGGAGCAGGAGCAGGACCATGCCCCGGGCAGCCGCCTCCAATACCGCTGCAACACCTGGTGGGTGCCGCGACCCCCAGTGTCACCCCACTCTCACCCCAGCGTGGGTCACCCCTGGCTGAGCCAGGTGGGTGCTGATCCCCCCCCTCATCTGTCCACAGCATCTGCATCCGTGGTGCCTTCAACTGCTCCCAGGAGGACTGTGATGGTGAGACCCCACTGTCCCCATCCCCTTCCCTGTGCCCATCCCTGTCCCCGTGCCACAGTCCCCATGCCACAGCCACCACATCTTGCCCCGCCCTCCCGCCCTGCAGTGGACTGCCTGTGGTCCCCGTGGTCGCCCTGGTCCCCCTGCTCGGTGACATGCGGGACGGGCGAGCGTCTCTCCCGCCGGCACCCGCTCCAGCAGCGCCGCTACGAGGGGGCAGAGTGCCAAGGGTCTCCCACCCGCCGGACCCCCTGCAGCCTGCCCAACTGCTGTGAGTCCCCCACAGCCCCTTGAGCCCGGGAGGTGGCAAGGGAGGGCACAAATCTGTCACCCGCGGCGTGCCAGCCCCAGGCCAAGGCAGCGCCCCGTGTCCTGTGCCACAGTGCCGGTGCTGGTGCCAGTGCCAGGCCCTGTGCCACACGCAGCCTGTCCTGCGGGCGAGCGCTGGCGGGGCCCTGATGCACCGGCTGGCTGTGAGCGGAGCTGCCAGGACATCTCTGGTAACCCACCGGGCAACTGCAGTGAGCCCCTGGCCCTCGGCTGCACCTGCCAGCCCAGCCACTACCGCAACAGCACTGGCCACTGTGTGCCGGCCGCCCTCTGCGAGTGCCAGCACCGGGGGCGGCTGCTCCAGGTGAGTGGGGTTGGGGCCCATTGTGCTGGGGGGTGCCCCTGTTGCACCCCCTGGCCGGGCTGAGGTCTGTGTGTCCCCCCTGGCCAGGCTGGCAGCGAGTGGCAGGAGGAGTGTGAGACCTGCCGCTGTGTCAACGGGCAGGCTGCCTGCGCCACCGGCTGCCCCCCACTCGCCTGCCCCGAGGTGTGTGTGTGTGTGTGGGGGCACAGGTGGGAAGGGGGGACATGTGGGGAGGGGCCACGCAAGGGAAGGGGCACGTGTGGGAATGGGACACTTGTGGGCAGGTGGCATTCATGGGCAGGTGGTGCCCATGGGGAGGGGGCACTGGTGGGCTGGGGTCACTTGTGGGGAAGGGGCCAACTTGGACAGGGGGTGTGTGCATGGGGCAGGGGTCTGAGGCTGCTGTCTCGCAGGGCGCAGTGAAGGTGCGGGAGCCGGGCAGCTGCTGCCCTGTGTGCCGGGAGGAGTGGCCAGGTAAGGTCCGTGTGCCCCACACCACAGCCAGGCACCCACTGGGACCTGGCCCCCCGTGCTGCTGGGGTGGAGCTGTTGGGGCGGGGTGGCACCATCGCCGTGTCCCCTCCCCACAGAGGAGCCGCCCTCCACGTGCCGCCGCATCACCGAGCTGCGGACCATCGCCAAGGGGCCCTGCGCCCTGCCTGCCGTCGAGGTCAGCTACTGCACTGGGCGCTGCCGCTCCCGCACCACCGTCACCGCTGAGGTCAGTAGGCACCGGCTGGGCTCTGCTGCAGGGCTGGGGGGCAGCAGAGGCTGGGGATGGGTGGGTGTCTCCACAGTTTTGCCCTCTCCCGGTACTCACGCACCCCTCGGGCAGGAGCCGTTTCTGCAGAGCGTGTGCGAGTGCTGCAGCTACCGCCTGGACCCTGCCAGCCCCGTGCGCGTCCTGCACCTGCCCTGTCCCACCGGCCCAGCCCAGCCCGCGGTGCTGCCTGTCATCCAGAGCTGCCAGTGCAGCCGCTGCCAGGGTGAGCAGGGGGGACCGGGGGGAGGCCAGTTCCCCCAGGGTGAAGCATCTCGACCCCGTGGTGTGGCCAATGTGGCAGCTGCCACATGAGCCGGTGGGGGGTCAGGATGGGGGAAACCTCCCCCTGCCGGGTGCAGCATCGTGACCCCGTGGTGTTGTCAGCATGGCAGCTGCCATGCGAGTGGTTGGGGGGTCAGGAGGGGGGCAACCCGCCCCTGGGTGCAGCATCTTGACCCCATGGTGCTGCTGGTGTGGCAGCTGCCACAGGAGTGGGTGGGAGGTGGTCAGGGTGAGGGTAACCCCCCCCCAGGTGCATCATCTTGACCCCATGGTGTTACCAACGTGGCATCTGTCAGAGGGAGCAGTTGAGGGAGGGGTCAGGGTGGGGGCAGCCCCCCGGGATGCAGGATCCTGAGCTCTCCTCACGCCCTCTCCTGCAGGTGGGGATTTCTCCGGCCGCTGAGGACCACCCCCAGCCCCCACCTTCCCCGGGCAGTGGTGGTCCCCTGGGATGCTCCAGTGCTCAGGGCCCTGCTCCTGTCTTCAATAAACCTGCGGGAGCAGCCCCCACATCTGGCACTAGATGGAAGGAGGGGGGGAACTGGGAGGGACTGGGGGGGGGTGCATGGGGGACTGGAAAGGGCTCAGAGAGGACTGAGGAGGGACTGGGGGGACTGGGAATGGCTCAGGGAGGACTGAGGAGGAACAGGGGGGAACAAGGAGGGACCAGGAAGGGCTCAGGGGGTACTGGGGGTGGATGTGGAAGAGCTCAGGTGGGACAAGGAAGGGCTCGAGGGAGACTGGGAGGGACTGGGAGGGATCAGGGGGACTGGGGAAGTCCTGGAAGAGCTTGAGATGGACCAGAAGGGACTGGCAAAAGACTGGGGGGGACATTGGGAGGGATGGGGAAGACCTTGGGGGGACCTGGGAGAGTTCACAGGGGATCAGGAGGGAATGGGGGGAACTGGAGAGGGACCAGGGAGGGATTGGGGGGGACTGGGAGGGATTGGGGGGCCAGAGGAAACCAGGAGGGACTGGAGGGGAGCTCAGGGGGGACTGGGAGGAAGGAGAAAGAGACTGAGGAGGACTGAGGGGGATCAGGGAGGGCCTGGTGGTGTGCAGGACTGGGGAGGGGGCTTGTGTGGGGGCCGTGGGGGACATAGGGATGCACCTGAGGCCACTGGGCCTGACTGCGTCTGGGGGGAGCTGAGACCCCCAAGATGGAGCCTGGGTCCTGGAAAGCCTCAGGGATGAGCAGAGGGAGGGGGTCAGTGTCGAGCAGGGGATGGGACCCCTGCCCGCTATATACTTAGTCTATGTCTAATTTTTAATTGCCTAGCCTTTCTAAATTGCTTACTCCAAGCTAATCACTTATTTCTTATCTTTTGTTATGTCTAAAACTTAACACCTAAGATTGATTTTTGTTAATTCAGCTTGACTGGCTTTTAAGCCCACCATGAGGAGGGGCTGTACAGGGGACACATGAGCAGTATTTGCACTGAACTGTCAGTATTCTTAGAGCACCTGTATCCTATTAATTAAACCTACAAGACAATATCTATTTATCAATTATTCCTGCTATTAAAAATATCCTAATAAAAGTCTTCTAAAAGCTTGTTCATTTTACAAATTCCCTCCTTTTGTTTTTTTATCACATTCCTGCGATCCTTCTTATTTATAACTCTACATCTCTCTTCCTATTTTCTGCACTATAGAAGAACAACAGCCGACATAACATTGAGATAAAATGGCCACACAGACTATTATGACTATAGTTGTTAAAACAATAACAACCTGGTTCGGAAACCAGGATGTCAACCAAGAAAAAGTGTCAGTACATCCCCAAGAGTATCACAACTTTCTGAATTTGTTGCACAGTTGAACTTACTTCTTAGATTTTATGGACGTGGGTTATTAATTCTCCAGATCGGGCTGTGTACACACAACAGCCGACATTTAAAATGGTGCAAACTCCTCCTTGGGAAGCTAAAAGCATGTCCAGTGCCATTCTGTTTTGAATAGTCATTGTTGAAAGCCCGGCCACCTCCTTTTGCAGGGTAAGCAGTCCACGAGCAGTAGAGTTTGCGAATTTCCCCTCTCCCCAGAAGCATTTAAAATCGCTTTTCCCAATTCATTAGGAGGGGATAGGCCATCTAATAAAAGAATGAAACCCAGCTGGTCTTTCAATTAGGGGATTGTTTGTTCTTCAAGTCTGAATTACAAAGGTTCTGTGCCATGTTGGACCTGCAATAGTTTCTGGATGAGTTTCTCAGTCAGTGGACATCACTCCTAAAGTACAAATACCTCCTCAATCCAGTGGTAAGGGTTTAGTGGCCTTGTTTCCACATAACCAGAATATTCCCAGATCTTCAGGTGCTCACCAACTTAAACGCAATCCTGTAGTAATAGAAGTAGTATTTTGACACTGAGTCTAGTTTCCTACAAAAGAATGATTTTTACATAAACGCTGATTATCAGCACTTGGGGATAACATCTCTGCAGGCAACGGGCCTGTGAATAATCTCCTGAGTCAGATAAACCTATTTCCCAAATTTGTTCCTCATGAGTCTCAGAGAAAGTGGCATTACACCAATATTTCTTCCAATTTGTATTTTTAGGATTTGGAATTCCTCCTGATCGAAACCCTTGCTTCACAGTTTTAGGTAAGGCTACACAAATCCAATATTCACTTAGATTCAGATGGCTGGTAAAAGATCTTCTTAAAGACACATGCATATTTTCTTTCCACATTCATTTGACTGACTTGGTTAACATTCTCAGGTTTCTGAATAGATCACTTCAAAGTATTAAATAAGAGCATATTTCGATATAAACTTGAACAATAGTCTGGATGATTTACATGAGCTAAGGCATGCCTAAACTCATTAGTCCAACAAGAGGAATCTAACTGTGGTCCCCACATCACATTATGAAGCACGATCCTAAATTTGAATGATTTGAATCCATGACAGCACCGATATCCATTATCATAAAATCCCCCACATCTGATGACCATGGCACCACGTCCCAACTCCCCGTGTTGGTTCCTGTATCTGAATGTGATATGCAAAAACAAGGCCTGAACAGCCCAACCGTTTAGACTTGCCATAGCCCTTGGTCCACGTCTTCCACGGATCCACAAGTCTACGTCTAACATTCGCGCAGAATTCGAGAAAATTATTAGACAGCTAGATAGGGTCTCTCTGCTTGGTCTTCGGATAGCTTGACAGAAAAATGATCTGGCCAACCTCTGTCTGGTGACCTGTAATTTGACCCGTAAGCTCACAACACCCACTCTACACTACCAGTTTGATCGGCATTGGCATCCCGGTAGCACAATGCAATCTTTGTCCACAATGTGTCGCCCCAGGAAAAGACACAGCGAAGTACAGACGAGGATAATTATAACAGTCCATGACGCTTCTGGTTCTTTGTGGGCATGAGAATGATGGATCCGAGTCTCTTTTCCAGATACTTTAATAACATAAAAAGAAGTTAACAAAACAGTATAAGGCCCTTCCCATTTTGGTTGAAATCTGTTTTTCCTTTTAAAATTCTTAATATAAACTTTATCTCCTGGTTGGATGTCGTGAACCTGAATCTCAGGGGTAACCCCCTGATACCAATAAGCATGACTGTGCATTTGAAAAAAATTAAAATATAAAAGAATATTGTGTATATAGAAGATATTGTGTAACCTGTTCATCTCCATCCGAAAGACTTGCTTTTGCTGGCAAACACATACCTGGCACAACAAGTATTCTTCCAAATAAAATTTTAGCTGGGGAAACCCTGATCAGCTGTTGTGTGGTGTTCTTTATATCCTGTAAAACTAAATTTAAAGCATTGGGTCACTTTAGGCCAGTCTGTTTACAAACCTTAACTCATTTTAAGGTTCTGTTCCTTCATTCTACTTGGCCAGATGATGCGGGGTGATGTGGAGTATGAAATTGACTAAAAATTCTTAAAGAATTATAAATTTGAATTAAAATTGCAGCTGTGAAATGGCTTCCTCAATCAGAATGAATAACTTCAGGCACTCCGTATCTTGGAATTATTTCCTTCAGTAAAATTTTTATTACTGCTTTTGAATTATGTTTTCTGATAAGAAAAGCTTCCACCCATCCTGTTCACTGGCCAACTATCACTACTGTGTAAGAGTACCCCATTGGTTTTGGCATTTCAACGTAATAAATTTGGAGTTTTTGAAAAGGAAAAGCGGCTGGAGGTCTTTTTCCGCTGGGAGTCTTAATTCATACAGAAGCTTATTGTCTACAAAGTTTAGATCCTTCACAGATTCTTTTGGCCGCTACATAAATTCCCGGGGCAGCCCGAAGTCTTTGAATCCGGAGCGCTAAGCTCTCTGGCCCCCCCATCAGTTTTTTCATGACGCCATTACGTAATTGGTAATAAACACCTTTTTGGAAGAAAAGGCTTATTATTAAGCATCCGTCGTCCTCCTCATCATTGGGCTCCAAGTCGGATCCACTGCTCTTGTTCTTCATCAGGGAGGTCTTCATATCACTTACTCATATCTGGGAGTTCAGATATCACCTCGCGCTGTGACAATGCCATGATGGACACAACCTGTTGTGCTGTGGCTCTGGCTGTTTGGCCAGCTAAAGAATTTCCTTTCAAAATCATATCTTGTCTCTGAGTATGTGCAGGAGTTTCAGAGGGTGGCTGTATCACCTCTAACCGTTCTTCCATCTGCTTTCCACGAGCCATAGTTTTCCCTGCTGATGGTGAGAAACCCCTTTCTTTCCATAAAGTCCCAGTTGCATGACAGATACCGAAGGCATATTTAGAGTCCATATAAGTGTTAACTCTTGTCCCAATTGCATATTTATCAACTTCTGCAAGGGCAATTACTTCCACTCCCTGTGCACCTAAAGGTGCAGGGAAAGGTCCTGCCAACAGTCCCTGTGTTTCTGTATGTGGCAGGTGCACCCGCCCAATGAGAGCAGAGCTTCTTGGCTGCTGAAGGGCAGCAGCTCCTGGCTGCCTTTGCTCTCAGGGCCTCGCTGGGGCCTTTGGCCAATGGGAGCTGCTATGGGCTACAGGTCAGATGTGGCCTGGGTATAAATGGAGTCCCCTGGGGGAGCCATTTTGAGCTCATCCCCTGGAGCAGCAGCTGCGGTCGAGGACTCTCCCCTTGGGTCAGGACGCTGCCCAAGGAAACTCCTTGTGGGGCCTTGGGTTGAGACGCTGCCCTGAGCAGGTCCTCGAGGTTGAGAGCCCTCCCTTGTGAGGTGAGTGATAGAGCATTTTGGGTTGCTGTTAAACCCTAGAAAGTTGTTCTGTTCTCCTCTCACAGACATTTGAACCTGTAATTTACAGAGAGCTAGTTAACTGTGTTAATAATTAATTTTTTATTTTTGGTGGTTGGTTGTTTATCTGAGAGTGTAAGGGAAGGAATGTTGTTTTCGCATAATAAGCTTGATGGGAAGGGCAGGAGCGATTCACCAAACCAATTAACGAGAGCAATTCACAACCAGTGAAATCCCTGGCCTAGGGCTAGAAGGCAAGCGGTCTTTTTGTCAACTGTGATGGAACTGGCTTCAGATGGATGCAGATACCGAAAGACTTGGGGAACCTGAATTTTGAACTTTTCCGTCTTAGTACGCTTGCGTGATGAGCTCATGTGTATTAACTTCTCTACCCTGGAGAAAGCCAATGACTTTCCTACGTAGCTTAGTATGATACCTCTCTTTTTCTATCTATCCCCCAGAAAAGCTCAGTTTAATTCCCTACCCGGTCCCATCACTGAATCAATAGAAGTAGTGAAAGAACAGATGTTGTCATTTCCAGGAAGGGTCGCTTTCTTTATTCAGCCTTTTGCACGCTGTAACCTTAAGGCAGAGGAGAAAACTTGCTGCTGCTCCCCTGGATGCCTCTGGGGATTCGCCCCTCCCCTACCCCAGGTGATTGTGGTCAGGGTGGTGGGTGGGGCCCGGGGTATATGAGCCCCAGGCTCTGGTCAGGAAGCTCCTTCTGCTTCTGGGCTTCTCTGAGGTCAGTGCTCTAGAGGTCCTTGAGTAGGTGGCAGCTTTGGAGCTGTAGAAGCTCTTTGGGCAGGAGCGTTTGGATATTCACAGCAACAGAGGTACCTGCGGGGAGAATGTCAGGACCCGTCAAGGTTCAGCGGCGTATGGAATAGGAGCTGCGCTGGCATGTAGGGGTTTATTTTCAGGTGAGTAATTTTGTGTCAAGCCGTGGCTGGGGGGGTGTGTGTGTGTGTGTTCAAGATGGCTTAATAGCACCTGTGTTGTGTTTTCCTGGCTTTTCTGATTTTACTGAAGATGGGACCTTGTTGTTTTTTTTCCTCTAGTTTTGCCATATACATTGTAAGTTGGTGGTACCATCTGTCTAAATAGGACTGGAGGTGAGATGATGTAGCAGGGGTTAGAATGAGCATCTCGTACGCATCTGCATACGGAGTTTTGGCACTTCCCCAGAACGTGGCAGGGATGTAGGGCACAGCGCTTTTCAGGGGAGGGGATGGCTCGTGGCTTTTCCTAACTGCCCGCAGAGCACTGTGTTGTTTTGCAGGTGCTGTGTAGGCACCTTTGGAATAGGATGAGTGTTTGAAGCGAGCTGGGGTAGTGGGGAGGAGGAGGAGCACGGGCCTGGTGTTTTCACACAAGCACAACTACGATGTTCTGCCTTTTGATGTCACAGGTGCCACAAGCGCTGATGGCTGAGACACCCAACAGGGGAACTGGTGCGGAGCAGGTGAGTGGAGAGTATGACACTGTTGAGGTGGGTGTTGTGGAAGGGGCTGTGTCGGCTGACACATGCTGACGGCTCGTGCTGTTGTTGTGCAGCTGATGAAGAGGAACCTGGCGTCTGGAGGAGAATCCTGTTTAGCCGGTGCGGTTTTTGTGGAAGATGGCTTCAGGCCCCCAGCTCAGTCGAGGGACTGGTGTTTGAGAGAGGGCTCTGGGGGGAGCCCAAGGTTGGGAATTGCAGGGAGGGGTTCTCCAGTCAGCGTAGGGGAGAGGCCTGTCCAGGAGCAGTGTCCTTTGGGCCAGGAAAGGGAGCAGGGTACCCTTCTGCATGCGACTGCCCGGTGCTGGGCAGGGCAGTTCCAGCCTATGGCTGTGGTGTTGTGTGGTTTGTGTTCTCTGTGTCCTGGAGCTTCCTCGGGTCTCGATGTCCCTGTTGCTCTTTGTGTTCAAGTAGCACAGCGTGTGCCTCGGGTGCCATTCCTGGGGTCAGGTGTGCCCGTAGTCATCGCACAATGGCAGTCGGGCGCTTCTTTTATTGTGTTACAAGGGTGAAGCATGGATAGGTCTCGGAAGTTTCAGGAGATCAGTCTGCTTTGGCAGCGTTGTTCCAGGCTGCGTTAACCTCTCTGACCCTGGGCGGTCCATTTCTGCAAAGAGCTTTTCTGGGAGTTCTTCCCTGCATCCTTACATTCTTAGCTCTTGCAGTGAGGCTTCTCGCACGTGCCTCATCCTGGTTGCTCCCATCTGTTTTTGTCTCGGGCCACAGCGTTTGGCTCTTCTCAGCCATGGATTCTTCCTCATGGACCCTGAGGTCTTCACCTAGGTCTTTTGGGGCTGCTCCAATGCATCTGTGCCATCGTGGTGCCGTAGGGCTTCTCTGCTGGGGGCACCTTCCCTATGGTGGTCATTCTTCTTGCTCGTGGTCTTTTCGTGTCTCGTGGTCCAGTCACTTGTGGTGTTGGTCTGTGTCAGGGTTGGAACCTGGTGACTGCAGGGAAACCCCAGCTAGATGATGTGCTCCTGGTGAGGATGGATTCTGGGCCGTGCTCTCTGAAAGATAAGTCTGGGGGCCAAAGCAGTGGGTGGGGTGGGGCCAGCAGAGGGGGTGTGATGTCAGGGTTGGCGAGAGGGCTCTTCAGGCTTTGTTAAGTCTGGGGGCAGATGTTTGGTGTTGTCTGATCTGAGAGTGTTGCGCTGTGCAGAATTAAACTGGCAAGTGCATTCCATCTGCCTCCATGGCGTGACCTTGAGGAGCCAGTGTTGGTGGGAGCTGAGCAGGTCACAGCCAGATGGTGAGGGAGCAGGAGGGAAGCCTGTAAGTCAGCAAGAGTTTTCATATTGTTCTTGTGGGCACCTTGTGGCCAGAAACTCGAGATGGTGAGTGATGCTTCTTGTGAGATCCGTGCCCTGGCAAAGCAGGTCTCGGCTGAGCGGGGAGAGTTCTGCAGGAGGCTGCTGTATGTTCATGCGTGTTCCTTAGTCCTGTGATGGGGGATGTTGGTCTGGGCCTTGGCGCTTGAGGAGCCTCAGGCGCACTCGCATCCTCCTGTGGGTGCAGCCGCCATCCACGGCATCGCGCAGCCGGGAGTGACCGCACAGCGCCTGCTCCGTCTGGCTTAGAGGTGTGACATACAAGTGAGGGTTCTACAGAAAAAATGATACCTCAAGGACAAAAATGAGGGTTTGTACCCAAAAATATAGGGCTTGGAGCAGAAAAATAAGGCTATGCACCAGAAAAAATTGGGTTTCAATCCCAAAATAGAAGTTCTACCGTGAAAAAGGAGACTTAGAGGCCTGGAAATGAGGGACTGGAGCATAAAAGGGAGGCTGTTACCTGTAGAATCAAAACTTTGGATGCTAAAAATTAATCTTTGAGATGTAAAATGGGGGTTTGTGCACTAAAATTGAGGCTTTCTACATGAAAAAAGAAGCCTTGAACACAAAAATGATGGTTTGTACACACAAGTATAGAGCTTGGAGTAGAAAATTGAGGCTTTTCACCCCAAAAAAGGTGTGTTTGGCCCTAAAATTGAGAGCTTGGTGCAGAAAAATGAGTCTTCTCATCAAAAACTGGGTTTGTGACCTAAAATTGAGAGCTTGGTTCAGAAAAAAGAGGTTTTTCACCTGAAAAAGGTGGGTTTGGTCCTAAAATTGAGATCTTGGTTCAGAAGATTGAGGTTTTCGCCTGAAAATGAGGTTTTGTACCCTAAAATTGAGAGCTTGGTTCAGAAAATTAAGGCTTTTCACCTGAAAAAGGTGGGCTTGGTCCTAAAATTGAGAGCTTGGTGCAGAAAAATGAGGCTTTTCACATGAAAAAGGCAAGTTTGGCCCTAAAATTGAGAGCTCAGTTCAGAAAAATGAGTCTTCTCACCAAAAATTGGGTTTGTGCCTTAAAATTGAGAGCTTGGTTCAGAAAAATGAGGCTTTTCCACCTGAAAAAGGTGGGTTTGGCCCTAAAATTGAGAGGTTGGCTCAGAAAAATGAGGTTTCTTTTTGCAGTAGAGATGGACATGACAAACATCAGATTGTGTAAAATGACCAAAATGGCTAAAATGGCTACAAAGGCAACTTTATTGTTCTAACAAGCCTTTTTATAACCTCCTTCAAAGTAGGTGTTCATACAGGATTGGTTTACTTTAGTAACTAACAGTTCACGATTGGGTGTTAGTTTCTCACCTGAATGGTCAGGACAGTTCTTCTTATCTTAGTTCTCTAATCCTGTTTCCATGGCACTTCTCGGGGCTTTCCGGCTTCTCATGGATACACTGGAATCTCGTCAAGGTTAAATTCTTCTTCAATTAGACTAGAGGCAGACCCACTGCCTCCTCCGACAGTTTTTCACCCGAAAAAGGCAGTTGGTGCCCTAAAACTGAGAGCTTGGTGCAGAAAAATGAGGCTTTTCACCCAAAAAAGGCAGCTTGTGTCCTAAAATGGAGAGCTTGGTTCAGAAAATTGGGGCTTTTCACATGAAAAAGGTGGTTTGTGACCTAAAATTGAGAGCTTGGTGCCAAAAATTGAGGCTTTTCACCCAAAAAAGGTGGTTTGTGCCATAAAATTGAGAGCTTGGTGCAGAAAAATGAGGCTTTACATCTGAAAAAGGAGAGCTAGTCCCTAAAATTGAAATATTGGTGCAGAAAAATGAGGCTTTTCCGGTGAAAAAGGTGGGTTTGGTGCTAAAATTGAGAGCTTTGTGCAGAAAAATGAGGCTTTTTCACCCGAAAAAGGCGGGTTTGTGCCCTAAAATTGAGAGCTTGTTGTAGGAAAATGAGGCTTTTAATCTGAAAAAGGAGGTTTGTGCCCTAAAATTGAGATATTGGTGAAGAAAAATGAGGCTTTTCACCCGAAAATTGAGAGCTTGTCCCTAAAATTGAGAGCTTGGTTCAGAAAAATGAGGCTTTTCATCTGAAAAAGGCAGGTTTGGCCCTAAAATTGCAATATTGGTGCAGAAAAATGAGGCTTTTCACCTGAAAAAGGAGAGCTTGTCCATAAAATTGAAATATTGGTGCAGAAAAATGAGGCTTTTCAGGTGAAAAAGGTGGGTTTGGTGCTAAAATTGAGAGCTTTTTGCAGAAAAATGAGGCTTTTTCACCCGAAAAAGGCATTTTGTGCCCTAAATTGAGATCTTGTTGCAGAAAAATGAGGCTTTTCACCCGAAAAAAGTGGTTTGTGCTGTAAAATTGAGAGCTTGTTGCAGAAAATTGAGGCTTTACATCTGAAAAAGGCGGCTTCTGCCCTAAAATTGAGAGCTTGGCTCAGAAAAATGAGGTTTTTCACCCCAAAAACGCGGGTTTGGCCCCCATGATAGGGTTTGTGCTGTAAAAAAGGAGAGGTAGGGCCCTGGAAACGAGGCACTGCTGCATAAAAGGGAGGTTGTTACCAGTAGAATCAAAACTTTGGATGCCAAAAATTAATGTTTGAGAGGTAAAATGGGGGTTTGTGCCCTAAAATTGAGAGCTTGGAGTAGGAAAATGAGGCTTTTAATCTGAAAAAGGTGGTTTGTGCCCTAAAATTGACATATTGGTGAAGAAAAATGAGGCTTTTCACCCAAAAATTGAGAGCTTGTCCCTAAAATTGAGAGCTTGATGCAGGAAAATGAGGCTTTTCTCCCAAAAATGAGGGTTTGGCCCTGAAATTGAGAGCTTGGTTCAGAAAAATCAGGGTTTTCACCAGAAAGAGGTCTGCTTGGCCCTAAAATTGAGAGCTTGTTGCAGAAATATGAGGCTTTTTAACCGAAAATGTGGTTTTGACCCAAAAATTGGAGCATGGTGCAGAAAAATGGGGCTTTTCACCCAAAAAAGGGGGTTTGTGCCCTAAAATTGAGAGCTTGATTCAGTTAAATGAGGCATCTCACCCAAAAAAGGAGGGTTTGACGCTAAAATTGCAAGCTTGGTGTAGAAAATAAGGCTTTTCAGCTGTAAAGGGCTGGTTTGGTCTTAATATTGAGAGTTTGGTGAAGTAAAATGAGGCTTTTCATGTGAAAAAGGCGGTTTGTGCTCTAAACTTATGATCTTGGTTCAGATAAAGGAGTCTTTTCACCCAAAAATGCAGTTTTAGCCCTAAAATAGGAGCATGGTACAGAAAAATGAGGCTTTTCACCCGAAAAAGGCAGTTTGGCCCTAAAATTGAGAGCCTGGTGCAGAAAAACGAGGCTTTGCGCTGCTCCCTGTCCCGACTCTTGACTGCTTCGCCTCTTGTTCTCTGTCCCCGTCTCCTCTCGTGTCCCACCTCTCTGTCATTCCCTCTGTTGCTCTTGTTGGTTCCAGACCAGCATCCTGCTCCCTGTCCCTCTCCCTTCCGCAGTCGTCTCCTGCTCTCTGGCTCCCTGTCCCTCCCCTGCCTTCTCCATCCCTCTGGCCTCTTTCCCATCGCTGGCTCTTGCAGTTCTTTCTCCACCTCCCTGCCTCGCTCCTGTCCCTCTCCTCATCTCTCGGTGGTGGCTGTTTCTTTCTCCATCACTGCCTCGCTCTCTGTGCCTTCTCTCTTCTTCTCTCTGTCCTCCATCCTCTCCGAACACTTTGCCTCTAGAGCCCCACACCACTCTGTCGCGTTGTTTTGCGCTGTCACCCCGTGCCCAGCTCCCTGTCCCGTGATTGCCATTACACACTCTGTGCTGCTCCGTGGCCCTTCCCCTTCACCCTCCAGCCCATCACGGCTTTTTCTTTCTTCCTCTCTCTGTCCCATTCCCTCTCCCTTTTTCTCATCCTCTCCAATCCCTCTGCCACGTTCACAGTCTCTTGCTCTCCCTCCCTCACACCTCCCTTTCCCCCCACATCTCATTTCTCTCTCTGTTCTTTCTCCTCCCCACTCATCATTATCTCTCTCCCTCGGTCTCACTCCCTGACCCCGTTTTTCTTCCGCCCCGTCCCTGCAGGACTCCTCATTCCTTTTCTAGTGATTTCTCCATCTCTACTTCCCCCACGTCCTCCCACCCCTTTTTGGCTTCCAGCCCTTTTCACACTCACACGCCCATCACACCTCACACTCCTTTTTGACATCTGTGCTTTTCTGCCTAGATTTGCCCTCTGCCCTCCAATTTCTGTGGCCTCTACTGACCTTTGGCCTCCCATCACGTTTGAGGAGGACGGCGAGGCTGACGACGAGGCCGAGGAGGGCGGCAGTGGCGGCAGCGAGGAGGACTTGGTGGTTTTGCCTCTTGTTCTCTGTCCCCATCCCCTCGGCGCCGCCGGCCTCCTCCAACACAAGTATGGGAAAAAAAGGGGCCGGATTCATCGTGTACTTTGACCACTGGCAACGATATTGACTCTCAGACTTGGAACTTGTATATCGTACGTATGGTGTTAAATTGAGATTGGTCGGTTGTTATCATTGTCCCTGTGGTACTTGTGGTTATAAGTGTAATTGTGTCGTTTGTGTACATGGTGTAAGGGAGCTCCTTGTGTGGTAATAAAGGATCGATCTGTTTAATCTGAGAGTGCGTGTGAGTGTGTGAGACACGGCGCTGCTGTCAAAATGTTATCACGACTCCTTTGATTGCTGAGACAGGAAATCCCCTTTGTGATGTGATAGAAAAACCCAGCAGCCGCGTGACCTTGGGGCATGGGACCCCCAAAGGAGTGCAGGGAATGGAGATACTCAAGACAGCCCTAAAGACAGTGAAAATAGGATTTCTCGTAAGGAAATGTTTATGGCTTTGCTAAAAGACGCCATGTCTCATGAAAAAAAATTGACGGTGTTCCAACTAATGAGCTGTGGTGAATATACACACAGAGAGGGCCGAACAAACCCAGCAGGAGAGGGCAGAGTTCTAAAACTAAGCATCCAGCGACAACTCAGCCTACGGCAGCCCTTCTTGAACCCCAGTGAGACCCTCCATCTGCCCACGGAAGGTTGTCACCCCCCATAAGTGGATCACCATTTCCAGGGCTGAAAGACCATTAGGCACCGTTTTCTGAGTTGTACCCTTTGCATGAGGCAAAGGAAGTGAATCAGTATTATGATCAGTACAAATAAATTAATGGTCAAGCTCCAGGCAGTGGGTGCAGAAGGACCGACGACCCCATGTGAGGCTTAAAACGTTTTTTTTTTTTTGGGGGGGGAACAAGCAGTCCCTGCAAACTGTAAATACCTTGACTGAAACTGGAGCGGAGACCTCCTTAATGTGTTGGTGTCACAAGAAATTTAAAGGACAACTTGTAATCATTACAGGTTTAGGACGAAAATAAATTAAAGCTGTACAAACACAAATAGAAATGAAAATAAGAAACCTCCCACAATTTTTGTTTTATTTATTCAACCTACTAATTTCTTCTTGTTGTCCCTCCCCTATTTCACCAGGGAGGGGGGAAGTGAACAGCTGGCCACGGGGCTGCCGGCTGCGTTCAAACCACAACAGTAACAGGTAGTAATGTGGATTTCTTGGCTCCTTAAGGTTTCATCACCTCCCTTGCATTAGGTATTTTCCACGCTGCTGCTCACGGTCCCTGAGAGCTGGGTTAAGACTCTGGTTTTGCTGTACTGTGTGATGCTCATCTATGGCCGGGTGCTGTCATGGGCCCTGGGGCTATTGACAGTTGTGTTTGAGGAATTCAGGAATTCCAGACACCTTTGAAATGCTGATATTAACGTGGTGGTCTTGCTGCTGGGAGCCGTGTTCCTGCTCCAGGCAGCCGCTTCCTCGGGGGCAAGGGGCCGGGATGGCACCAGGCTGTTGCCCGCTGCAGTCAGAGGAAGGGGCTGTTCTCCGGGCACCTGGCGCAGGGCGAGCGCAGGGACGTTCTGCGCTGCCCGTGGCTCTTCCCGAGGGAGCTGTGCCCTGGTTTGAGCAGAAAAAGGTGTCGGTCCCAGGCAGCCGCGTGTGGCCGTGCAAAGCTCTTTGGCTGGTGTCTCGCTTGTTCGAGTAAAGGCGTATTTCTTGCCCTGCAGTCCTGCTGACAGGTCAGAGGTTCGAGGTACAAAAGCCGTTTGCCATCAAAGCAAGATGACCGCCAGATTTCCACCAGCACTGTATGTCAGCTGTGTCACTGGCTGACAGTGGCTGGCAGGCCAGGAGATAGCTAGAGGGGTCTCAGTTAAAGAAAGTGAGGGTCGAAGTGTGTGTTTGAAGGAGGTGAATCAGGCAGCCGAAGGCACTGAGCTGCTCGCCTGACCCAGGGCAGGATAGCCCCTCCAGCCCACCGAGTATCGCGTCTTGCAGGCAGCAAAGTGCTCGCTGGCGGGAGCAGCAAGGAGCGCGGGGCTCCGCGGCTGCCCGGAGCACAGACGGACCCTCCCGGGCTCTGCGGTCCCTGCTGAGGGCATCTCCCAGCCCCACGGGCCTCTCTGCTTTCCCTGCCGCACGGCTCGCTGCGTGCTGGAGGGCAGGCTGGGGGGCTTGATTGCCAGCAGGCTGAACATGAGCCAGCAGTGTGCCCAGGTGGCCAAGAAGGCCAATGGCATCCTGGCTTGTATCAGCACTAGCGTGGCCAGCAGGGACAGGGAAGGGATCTCACCCCTGTGCTCGGCACTGGTGAGGCCGCCCCTCGATGAGTGGGTTCAGTTTTGGGCCCCTCACTCCAAAAAGGCCATTGAATGACTCGAGCGTGTCCAGAGAAGGGCAACGGAGCTGGTGCAGGGTCTGGAGCACAGGTCTGATGGGGAGCGGCTGAGGGAACTGGGGGGGTTGAGTCTGGACAAGAGGAGGCTGAGGGGAGACCTCATGGCCCTCTCCAACTCCCTGAAAGGAGGGTGCAGAGAGGGGGGAGGAGTCTCTTGAGCCAAGGAACCAGCGCCAGGCCAAGAGGGAATGGCCTCAAGCTGCGCCAGGGCAGGGTCAGACTGGCTCTTAGGAAGGATTTCTTTGCAGAAGGGGTTGTTGGGCGTTGGAATGGGCTGCCCAGGGCAGGGGGGGAGTCCCCATCCCTGGAGGGGTTGAAGAGTCGGGTTGACCCAGCGCTGAGGGATCTGGTGGAGTTGGGAACGGTCAGGGTGAGGTTCATGGTTGGGCTGGAGGAGCCTCAAGGACTTTTCCAACCCAGATGATTCTGTGAACTTTGTGCGGCGTCTCCTCTCAAAGGGACAGGCCGTGCCCAGGGAGCCTCGTGTGGATGCCGGGGGAGGAGAGCAGAGCACCGGCAGCCCAGAGGTGAGGAAAGGTGCAAACAGCCCCGCAGAGCCCGCGGGTTCCCAGCGTGTCATCGCTGCTGTGCAGCTCCGCCGCCGGCCCCGGCTCTGCTCGGCCGTGCTGTTCGCTGTGAGCGCGGCCCCCCCGGCACAAAGCAGCTTTTCCGTCTGTGCCCTCCTGCCTTCAGCACGCGCCGTGCTGCGCCGGGGTGAAAACTCCCTCTGCAGTGTCCGCTGCCGGGGCCGGGGCCCGCGAGCCCTGTCCGCCCGGGAGTAGCTGCCGCGCTGGGCTGGCAGACGGGGGCTGCTGCGGGCGGCATCTCTGCTGCCGGGCGACGCTCCGAGGGGCGGGATGGGGCGATGGCGCCGCCCGGCGGGCGAATGTCGGTACTGCAGCGCGGGGCCGGGCTGGCGGGGCGGTGCGGCTGTTTGCCGTGTTCTGTGCTGCCACCCTGTGGTGAAAGCCGGGAACTGCAGCCGGGTACCGCGCCCGGCCGGGCCCGCGGTCACGCTCGGGACGTGCCGCCCCCCCCGTGCGCGCTGTCGGCGGGTGCTCGGGGCGCAAAGCCGCCTCCGTCCTCCAGCCTCTCCCGAACTCTTTGCCTGTAGAGCTCCACACCGCTGCCCGTCCCGTTGTACCTTGCTGTAGCCCCCTGCCCAGCTCAGTGTCCCGTTATTTCTCGTGTTGTGCTCCCTGGCTTTTTTCCAACCCTGCAGCCCAGCCATGGTTTAATCTCTCCTCTACTTGTCCTGATCTGTGCAGGTTTTTCTCTCTCTCATTTCCTCAACCACTGCAGCTTGTTCTGTACCTTTGGTATCGCTCTCGCTCCTCTCTTCAGTCCATTTCTCTCTCGATCCATCTGCTCTGCTCCTCGCTTATCAGTTTCTCTCCCTTTCCTCTGTCCTACTCCTGCACGTAGTGTGTGACCGAGTGAGGGTCCGTGTCTGTCAGGCCCCATCTCGTAAGAGCTGTGAGACTCCTACATATTCTCTGAAGTGGAGGACAGCCCGGCACCTGGAGCTATAGAAGAGGAAGGGAGAAGACAAAGAGAAGAGTTTTTGTCTCCAGTCTCTTTTTTTACTGTCTCTCTGTCCCTGTTTCCTAATTCTTCCTTCTCTGCCCTGTAACATGTAGCTCTGTGGTTTGTGTTCCTCCCCTGCCCTTTCCCTCCATCGTTTGCTGTCCTGACTCCCCATCCCTGAGCCCCGGAGCAGACTCGAGTCTGGGACTTGTTATGTGTGTGACTGAATAAACGCTTGCTGTCTGCTGGCTGCCTTTTGTGCTTCCTTGGCCCCGGGCGAGGGGCTGTGAGGGAGCCCAGGGGAGGGGTGATGATGCCCTGTGGGGTGGGGGGATGGCCTGCAGCTGTGGGCTGGAGCTGGAGGGCCCCAGGTCTGGGCAATGAGGCTGATGGCCCCTCCCTGTAAAGGGGTTGCTCCAGGTGGAGGGGCGGGTGCTGCTGTTGGAAGCAGGGAAGCCCTCGCAGGGGTGGTCTATGTGAGCCGAGGGAGGAGCAGAGCAGTGGCTGAGCGTTGCTGGGCTGTGGCTGCACCGAGGGAGAAGGTGAGTGGAGCTGTGCAACCAGCTGGGAGCTCCTGGGGAAGGAGCTCGTGGGCAGGATGGTGGTGCCTGCGGGGTGGCAGCGGGGTGGCACGGAGCGGTGGGGGGACACTGCTCGGTGTTGGAGCCGGTGGCGGGGGCACCGTGGGGCAGGGCTGTGCCTGGTGGGGCTGCGGGGGGCGTTGGCGGGGTTGGGAGGGGTGAACCATGGTGTCCCCGCAGGGTCAGACAGTAGGGAAAGCTGCCTGTCCCCGCCCCAGCAGGAGCTGCAGTGCTGGTGTGGGGGGTCTCTGGTCACCCTGTCGGTTCCCTGGGGCACGCTGGGATGGGCGCTCTGCCCGCGCTGGGCTGCAGGCGGCCATGCTGGGTGTGCCAGCGCCTGCCGGGAGCTGCAGGGGTGCGGACTCGGCTGCAGGCAGCGGCATCGCTCACGGGCGCGTAGCACGGCCCGGTCCTGGCTGAGACACGACCCCGGAGCGCAGCGCCAGGGAGCGGTTTGGTGCCGTTTCCGGGGGGGCCGGCGGGATCCGCCCCCGACGCCGCGTCCGCCCCTGGCCCCGCCCCGACGCTGTATCCGCCCCTGGCCCCGCCCCCGACGTTGCGTGCCGCTTTGGCCCCGCCCCCGACGCTGCATCCGCTTTGGCCCCGCCCCCGACGTTGCGTGCCGCCCTGGCCCCGCCCCCGACGCTGCGTCCACTTTGGCCCCGCCTCCGACGCCGCGTCTGCCCCGGCCCCGCCCCCCGATGTTGCATCCGATTTGACCCCGCCCCTGGCCCCGCCCACGACGCTGCATCCGCCCCTGGCCCCGCCCCCGATGCTGCGTCCGCTTTGGCCCCGCCCCCGACGTTGCGTGCCGCCCTGGCCCCACCCCCGACGCTGCGTCCGCTTTGGCCCCGCCCCCTGGCCCCGCCCCCGACGCTGCGTCCACCCTGGCCCCGCCTCCCGACATTGCGTCCGCCCCTGGCGCCGCCCCCGACGTTGTGTGCCGCTTTGGCCCCGCCCCCGACGTTGCGTGCCACCCTGGCCACTCCCCCGACGTTGTTTTTGGTTAGGCCCCGCCCCCTGGCCCCGCCCCGACGCTGCATCTGCTTTGGCCCCTCCCCCTGGCCCCGCCCCCGATGCTGCATCCGCCCCTGGCCCCGCCCCCGATGTTGCGTCCGCCCCTGGCCCCGCCCCCGATGTTGCATCCGCCCCTGGCCACGCCCCCGACGCTGCGTCCTTCCCTAGCCCCGCCCCCGACGCTGCGTCCGCCCCTGGCCCCGCCCCCGACGTCCCTGCCCACCCCGCGCTGCACACGCTCCCTGGCGCCGCCGCGTTCCTGCTCGTTGCTGCCACCCGGTGGCCACACGCGGGTACTGCAGCCCGCAGCTCACTCGCGTGCTGCCGCCGCCGCGTTCGTGCCCGCGTTCCTTCAGGCGGAGCACAGCCGGGCGGGGGGGGTTCAGAAGAAGAGGAGGGGCAGGAGGGAGGAAGGAGAAAGCAGCGTCTGACCTGTCCAGTTCTCCCGGCAGTGCCGAGAGCTGCGGTGAGTCCCAGGCCCCCGGGACCTGTCGCCCCCCTTATCTGTCCCAGTCCCTTCCTGCCCCTCCCTTTCCCATTCTGTGAGGGTTTTTTTTTTTTTCCTTCCCTACACCTGTCCTTTCTGTTTGTCTGTCCTGCTCCTCCTTCCTCTCTCACTTTCTCTCTCTCATCCTGCTGCTCCCTTTTCTCTTTCTGTCTGCACTTTTGAGGATGAGTTATTTGACAACCTGGCAAATGGACAAATCAATTAATTAACTTGACAATGAAACAACTTTTGGGTGTCCTGACAGGGAACTGCCTTCGTTATAAGACTGAACCCCCTGCCCAGGTGAAGACCCTTTCCCTGAGCACGTTTAGCGCAGAAGCATTACGTGAGCCATATTCTAAATGCATGTTAATCACTCGCAATCAATATCTGATGGGCGTGTTTGGAAAAGCACCAACCTCTGATTTTTGTGTGTAACGGAAGCATGAAAACCTGCTGTGGGGGTGCTTGGTTTGTGGAAAAGTCCCCCAAGCAGCCAGGCCTGAATAAATATGCTATATCTCTCCTGAGCGGGTTCAGACGGGTTCATTGCACGCCGGGCACGAATCCTCTTTTGGGAGAACAGTTTTTTGGTGACCTGGCTGTAACGCCCTGCCCGGAGCGACCTGCTGACTCTTGGCGGGGAGACCCCGCTCTCTGGCCGCCAGCACGCAGCGGCCTCCTGATTGGGGACCCCGTGAGGGCTCTCCCCAAGCAGAGTGGGGACGCGACGCGACGCTGCCACGCTCGGTAAAGGAGATATTGTTTGATTTAAGGTTGTGCATGCTCTAAAGGGGGGATTGTTGGTAAATTAGGTAAATTCATGTACATTTGACAGTGACGACTGGAGTATATATGAAGTGGTGGGTCAGAATGGGCTTTTTGGGTAAAAATACGGGAGCTCAGCCATTTAAAATGTCTCCTTGTTCTCCTCTCGGGCCTATCGTAAAATATTGAGGAAAATACCCCTATCCTTCCAGTGAAAAAACTGCATGACCCAGGATATAGACTGGCTCAAGATTTAAAAGCAATCAGTCACTGGTGGTGGACATCCACCCAGTAGCTCCTAATCCACATCCGTTGTTAACAACAATAACAGAATCAAATGGCTACTTTTCTGTTTTAGGCTTAAAGGATGTCTTCTTTCGTATACCTTTGGAAGAAAACACTCAGCAGATTTTTGCTCTTGAATGGGAAGGTCCGTCGACTGGAAAAAGAACCCAACTTTTCTGGACGGTGTTACCCCAAGGATTTAAAAACAGCCCGGCCATTTTCGGAACAACCCCGGCTAAGAAGCTGGAGCAGGGGCCAGGTAAGGAGAATCAAAACCCTTCTTCAGCGTGTCTTCTTGGGGCCAGGTGCTGTTGAGACTTGCAAAGAAAAGACCGTCAGCCTCCTGAATTTTCTGGGAACGGCTGGGTACCAAGAGACAGAAGGGAAGTACAAGTCACCAGACAGACTGTAACCTGTCCTGGGTTTGAGGTTTTCCCACGAAAACTGGGCAATGAGAGAAAAGAAGCCGTTTGCAGAATGCCCCCTCCCCCCCGCCCCTCAATCTAAAAGCGAGCTGAGAGGATTTCTAGCAATGGCCGGATGGCGTCACCTGCGGATTCCGAATTTCAGCCTCTTAGCAAAACCCTTGTATGAGGCAGCGAAGGGTCCTGAGGAGCTGCTAGAATGGACTCTGGAACGCAGGAAATTTTTGATGCTATTAACCAGACTTTAATGGAAGTCCCAGCTTTAGGACTACCCACTCTGACTAAACTCTTTGCATTGTTCATGAAAAGGGTCACGTAGCGTTGGGAGTTCTAACTCAGCTCTTCGGAGACTGGCAAAGAGCCGTGACTTACTTCTCTAAGCAATTAGCTCAGGTGAGTTCAGGATGGCCGGGCTGTCTGCGGGCAGCCCCAGCTGCTGTGCTCATTATGCAAGAAGCCAGAAAATTAACTGTGGTGCAGAAGATAACAATGCACGTCCCTCATGCCGTACTGACTGCATGGGAGCACAAAGGACGTTATTGGCTTGCGCCAAGTCGTTTGTTACAGTATCAAGCCCTGTTATTGGAGCAAGACGACATCACCTTGGAAAAAAGTACGGTACTAAATCCTGCATCTTTAATGCCGACAGAGAGGAAAAATGACTCTAACTGTGATTGTTTACAAGTGATTGAACAGGCGTGTGCCAGCAGACCAGACCCGAGAGATGCTCCCTCCAAACTCCAGCTGAGGGACTGTATATACTGACGGAAGCAGTTGCGTTGTGAAGGGGATAAGAAAGGCTGGTTGTGCTGTGGTGACACTAACTGAGGATTGGGAAGCTAAAGCATTGCCTCCAAATGCCTCTGCACAAAAGGCTGAAATAATTGCCTCAACCAGGGCTTTGGAATTAGCCAAAGGAAAAAGAGTCAGTATCTATACAGACTCTAAATGTGCTTTTGGGGTTGTTCGTGCCCATGGCGCAATTTGGAAAGAATGAGGACTTTGATCTGCCAGTGGCACACCTATAAAGCACGGAGCAGAGATTTTAAACTTGCTGGAAGCAGTATAGAAGCTGAAGGAGTCACCATGATACACTGTAAAAGCACATCAGAGAGGAAATGCGGATGTAATCCAAGGAAATCCGAGGGCAGATGAAGCTGCAAAACGAGTGGCGCTCAGTGCTCCTGGTGTTCTAATTCCATCAAGGGAGATGCAAGTAGAACCCCCGAGGTCTAAAGAGAAAGACAATGAATTGGCTGAGTTACTAAAACACAAAAGCACGGTGGGGGGTGGTAGATCACCCCACACGGGCAATGCGTAGTGACTCCTGAAAACGTGAAAAAGTCAACGACTAAAACCCGTGAAGAAACGCGTGTGGGAGCAGCAGCAGCGGTCAGATCAGGAAGACGTTACGCAGTCGGGGTCAAAGTGTTGCTCCCTGCCAAAAATGTGAGTAACCCCTGTGAGAGTTGTTTCAGGAACAATCCAAAGATACAAGCCCGACGTCCCCTGGGAGAGGTAAGAAAAGGCGTAACTCCTGGTGAGGGCTGGCAAATAGATTTTTCAGAATTGCCAAGGTGTAACCAGTACCGATGTTTACTGGTACTGGTGGATGCCGTCTCTGGGTGGCCTGAAGCTTTCCCATGTCAAACCATCAAGGCAAAAGCGGTAACAAAGGGTTTACTAAAAGAAATTATTCCAGGGTTTGGGGTTCCTTTAGGCATGTCCTCTGACAGAGGTCCGCATTTTATAGCTGAGGTTGTCAAGAATATGAGCAAAATAGTAGGGATGGGCTGGAACTGACACACCCCCTGGGGGCCCCAATCCCGTGGACAGGTAGAAAGAATGAATCAAACACTAAACCGGCAAATTTCTAAATTATGCCAGGAAGTCCAAGGAAAATGGGTTGAAGCTTTGCCACTTGCCCTGCTGAGGGTTAGAGTGACTCCTAGAACTAGAGGAAGGATAAGCCTGTGTGAAATCTGCACGGCAAACCTTCTAACGTCAGTCTGACAGGGAGGCCCCAACACTTGCATCTCGTAGGGGAAAAGGTATGAACCGGGTGAGGTGTTGGGTTCCATCCACAAATACGCCCCTTTAAAGAGCACCCGTAGCCCTTGATTTCCCGGCACACTCCTTGTGTGCCAGAGATCAGGTCTGCCTACGGACGGGGAAGGACGATCCCCGTGAGGAACAGCAGAAGGGACCCCATCGAGTGTCGCTCACCGCGAGCGCTGCTGTGAAACTGGGAGGAGTGGAACCCTGGGTCCCTGACACGAGGGTAAAGGAAACACCTCCTGGGCTGGGGCGTCGGTGCCTGAGGGGCCTTGGGAATTCACTTTAAGACGCAGTTAACGAATCGCACCTGCAATGCTGCTGAAACCTTGGTTCATCCAGGTTGTACACAAGGAATATCTCTGGTTTGTGGCCTTACAGCTGTGGGGGGAAGAGCCATATTGATCTGTTTGTACAGACAATTCGACCTGTGCTAAGGATGGACACCAGAGCTGGAGGTGGAAGTCTCGGGAAGTTGACGAGCGCTTCCGTTAGACGGTATTGAGCGTCAGTTCTTGGCGATTGGAACTTGTCGCTTAATTCCGCGTGTGCCGCTTTGGAGACGGAACCCCCGAGCAGCTCGGTGTGAGCCCCGCGGTGTGTACAGCAGGGTGAGCCTCCCGGGGGGAATCGCTGCCGGGCGCTTTGCACTTGCCCGCGGCCGCGGTTCATCCCGGTGCCGGTTGCTACAGTTACCGCGGGGGGGGAGCATGGGCCGGGCTGGAGGAGCCCCCGGGGCGGGCAGTGAGGCTGCGGGCAGCGGCCCCTCCCTGTCCGGGGCGGTGCTGGAGGAGGAGCCGGTGCAGCCGGGGGAGCAGCAGAGGGAAGGGGAGCGGGGCCGCGCGGGCAGTCGCTTGGCGGCTCCCGGGGAAAGCCGCGACGGGGGGGGCGGCGCGGGGCGGCGGGACCGGCGGCAGAAGCCGCTCCGGGTCGGGGCTGTTATAGACTATCTTGCCAAAATGATGCAAGTTAGGACAAATTAAATTTCAATTATTTATTTTAGCAAGTGGCAATAAGCAAAACAGCGCTGGGCGGCCGGGGAGTCCCTGCTCCACCAACGGTGCGCACCCACTTCCCGAGGGTCCGTCTTTTTTATATCCTCCGCCTTCCGTTATCGGGTCTCTCTGAGAGGTGTATCCTGCGTCCGCGCACTTTGCAGCTAGGGGGTCGCTCCATCCGGGTCTTCCTCACGTCACCAGCTTCTCGTATTTCCTACTTTCCTGAGAGTGGCTCACAAAGTCTTTGTTTATATCTTACAGAATATAGACACTACCCCCTTTTTTTTTTCTTCTTCTTCTTCCCTTTGTCTTTCTCCCCTTTGTCCTTCTTCCCTTTCTCCCTCTTTTCAGTCTTTTGCCTAGTAGGAGTCCTTGCTTCAGCATTTCAACTTAGATAAGCACTTACAGTCAGTTAGTCGTTACACAGTGTAATAGTTAAGATTAAGCTTAGACCAACATAGTTTATGGAATAACATGTCACGAGCTCCCAGTATCTTCAATGGAATTTGATGAACAAACAGTTTACTGTCTATCACAGGGGCCGGGCTTGTGGGTGCGCGAGGGGCGGTTTTGGGGCGGTTCGTGCGGTTTCCCGCGGGCTGCCCACGGCTCCCCCAGGACCGGTGTGCCCGTGCCCCGGCAGTGCCGCAATCCCGTGGGGCTCTGGGGGTGCAGGGCTGTGGGGTGGCTGCATTCCCCACCCCACCTCGGCATCGCCCGTGGGGACTGCGGAGGGGGTCAGAGAGCAGACGGGGTGAGCGGTGCTGTGGCCAGAGATGGAGGCAACATTTTGCCTTCCTGGGGCTTGAGAACAGACACGTGGGGCTGATTGTGGGGCTCAGAAACAGCCGGAGTTGTGTGGCTTTGGGCTCAGAAACAGAGGTCAAGTCGTGCGTTTTGGGGACTTGAGAAGAGGCTCAGCAGGCAGGTTTTTGGGCTCAGAAAGAGACACTAAGGCGGCTGGTTTGGGGGCCAAAAGCAGAATGCAGTTTGGCTGGTTTTGCAGGCAGGTGAGAGGCGGAGGGTGTGGGAGGGCCCTGGGGGCTGCGGGGGAGAGGAGGGGGTGGGGGTTGGGGTGGCATGGGACCCGGAAGCTCGGGAGGCCGGTGTACACCAGGCCAAACTCCACGTCTGAGGTGGTCTCTGGGGGGAAATGCGCTTTTCAGACCCTACGTGCCCTCTTCGAGCTCAGCAATTCTTTGTACGCTGCTTAGAATAATTATGAACTGATTAATAATACAAAGTAATGAATGCTTGGAGAATGTACAAGGCGGATGTTTACTCCTAATACTTAAGCTCTGACCGTGATTGATTTACAGCCTTGTCAAAGCCCAGGCTGTTGCCGGTAGCTGGAGCCTGTGAGGAGGAAGAGCTGAAATCAAGCAGAGTTCCAGTGCAGAGCTGAAGCGTCACCGAGCCAGACCCGCAGCCAGCAGGAGCTGGAGCGAGACGGGGTGTCCGCTGTCTGGAGCCGGCATTAGCCAGAGCCACGATTCTCTGCGGCTGTGGGGAGCAGGAGCTGCGCTCAGCTGGGCTGTCGACTGGCTGCAGCACCCCTTGGCTCAACGGCGGAGGCTCCTCAAAGAGTGCAGGATGTGAGGTGAGTTGGTGGGAGAGAGAGGAGCAGCCGGGCAGGAGCCACAGAGCGAGGGATGGCTTCTGAGTGCGACGGATGCTTTACCTCTCTGGTTTTCTGGCTTCCACGGTTGATGCTGGCTGCAACACCTGCTCTTTGGGGGCAGCACAGCACTTCCCAGGAGGGTGCTGTTGCGGTAGAGGTCAGTGCTGGCTGGCGTGTCGGTGACGGGCGGTGCTCTGTCTTGCAGGTGATGGAGAGGAACCTGGTGAATGCGGGAGCATCCCAGTGAGATGATGTGCTCCTGGTGAGGATGGATTCTGGACCGTGCTCTCTGAAAGGTAAGTCAAGGGGCAAAAGCCGTGCGTCGGGTGGGGCCGGCAGAGGCTCTACCATCAGGGCTGTGGAGAGGGCTATTTAGGCTTCCTTAAGTCTGGGGGAAGAGAGCAGGGTCTGTCCCACAGGATGTGCATGTTCTGGCCTGTGTCTGTGACCTCGTGTCATCTGTGGTGTCTGTGTTCTGTCTTGTATGCAGTGCCTTCCCCACGTCTCTGTGGTGCCCCGTGGGCTCTCTGCACGGCGCATGCACCTTGGCAGGTGTCCATAGGGTCTCGGATGCCTTGCTGCTTTGGAAAAGAGCCCGTGGAGCACTCCCCGTCTTGTGAGTGGAGCTTACAGCGTGTTTTGCATCACAGATGTTTGTGGAGGGTTGCCTTTGCGGTGGAGATCTGGGCCAGAATGACAGCTCTGCTCTTCAGAGTTCTGTTTCCATAGAGGTCCCTCCCCTACAGCACTTCACCCGCCGTGTCCTTGTGGGCCTCGGTCTTAAAGCCTGGCTCCTCCCGCATCGGTTGTTCTGGTTGTGTATTGCACTGCAGCACTCGCTGTCGGATTTGACTACGCCTTGCTTTGCAGGGCTTTGTGTTCTGCAGGTGACACAGGGCCATCTGGATCCCCACAGCCAATCCTGGAGCGAGGTTTGCCGGAGCATACAAACGCAAGCGAAGGAGGAGCGGGAGGGGGGCCCGTTGCGAAACATCTTCCTTGGCTCCCGGTTAGGAAGGCTGACACCGTGGGGCGTGTGGAGCAGCGACGCTGCCGAGGCGCACGGTGAGGCAGTTCCAGGGGTGGGTTTAGAATGGGGGTGATCTGCCACTGTGGCAGGTGGGCAGTGGAACGGATGTTTGGGTGAGGGGTGGATCGAGTGGCTGTTGAGTGAGCGTCAGTTCCTGAATGTGTCTAACCTTGTGTGTGTGAAGTTTTTTTATTTCAGGTTGTATTTAATGTTGAGATAGTAAATTTTTTTTAAAAATTGTATTTAAAAGAAAGCCCAGGTGGGGGTTCGGTGTCTCTCTTACTCAGACAGAACCCTTCCTCAGGCTTTGTCTGTGCCCCAGAGCTCTCTCACAGTCTTCACTGCTGTCTTGGATGTCTCCATTCAGTCGCTCATCCCCTGAGGACATCTGCACGTTGCTGGAACGCCTTGACTTTTGCACCGTGTCCCAGAGCCGCCCTCTGTCTCTCAGTCTCAGCACCCTGCTCCTGCTGTCACCACGCCTACTGAGGCCAACCTCGTGCCCCGCAGCCCTCTTTTGGCACCATGGCGCACTCTGCACCCTTCTTCCTCCCCGAGACCCTTTCCTGATGCCACCTTTCATTTGCAGAACGCTCGTGTTGTCCTCTGTGCTAGCTAGGATACCTACCTGGTCCCCTGAGGACACCTGTAGATTCTTCAAATCCCCTCTGGACGACCTCGTCATGTCTTCGAGCATTCTTTTGGCTGTCCTCCTCTGCTGCTGTCACGATGCCTCCCGAGGTCTTGGATGATCCTTGCAGCACACTTTTAGCCTTGTAAGTCTCCTCTGGACTTGTTCTGTTGCAATAGCACCTCTCCTAAGATCTCTGTTCCCAAAAAGGAGCATTCTTTTTCTTCTTTATGCCACCTAGGATGCCTCCTGAGACCTTCTCTGTGTACCACAGCCCCGTTTTAGCTCTGTAGCGGACTTGGATTCTCTCTCATGCCCTCAGAAACCCATCCTCAGGTGTGTTTGTACCTCAGAGCACTCTTAATCATCCCCTCTGCCATCTAGGGTGTCTCCATTTGGTCCCAGCCTCCCGACGACATCTGTACTGTTCAAATCCTCTCCAGACTTCCTCCTCATGTCACTGAGCCTTCTTTGGTGCCTTTGGCCCAATCAGGATCTCTCTAAGGGTGTCATGATGCCTATCGATGCCTTCAAGGTTGCCCCTAGCAGACTTCTAGCTTTGTAGCAGACCTCGCAGCCATCTCATTCCCTCAGAGGGCTTCCCGAGTGTTCCTGCTATCTGTGACCCAGCCCAGTCAGTCTGTCCTCTCTTCCCTCTAGCCGTGCCTCTGTTCGTTCCCTGGCCCTCTGATGACGTGTTTCCTTGGTTCAGATCCCCTCGGGATTTAATTGTCATGTCTCCAGTCCTTTTTCTGTCTCTCTGGCTCCCTCAGGACAGTTCTCCTCCCAGTCACGATGCCTCCCAAGACCTTCCTTGTGGTCCAGTTCCATCCTGTAGCACTGTAGGTGGGGCCATCTTTGAGCCACAAACGAACTCATTTGTTCCTCTGTGCTAGCCAGGATTCCCGTGTTTAGTTCCCAGCCACCCAAGACCATCTGTACTCTGCTCAGGTGATCACCCGAGTTCCTCCTGGTTGTCCCTCACCTTCGTTTATCCATCAGCCCCGCCCCCACGATCCCTCTCCTCACAGCCGCAGTGCCTGCTGAGACCTCCCTCGATCTCCACAGCCCCTTGAGGCACTCGATCTCTCTTTCTCTCTCGTTCTGTCAGAGCCTCCCTCCTTTCTTTGCTGTGCAGCGCTCCTTTTTCTTTCTCTCTGCCATCGAGGGTGTCTCCGTTTGGTTGTTCTCTCAGTCATCTGTAGTTTGCCCAGATACCCTCCTGAGACTCCAGGGCTCTCGCTGTGTCTGCAAGGCTTCTTTTCTTACCCTCCTAACTCCTCTGCTCTCTACAACGATGTCTTCCCAGTCCTTTGTCGTACTCCACTGTGCTCTTGTGGCACTTCAGCTCCCTTTGGATTTTGGTTTTTGGTGCTCTTCAGAGCACTCTTCTCTTACTCTCTGTCGTGTCAGCCTGCACATGTATCTGGGTTGGAACTGCCCTGCCTGGGGGCACAGCGATGTCGGTCAGGGGAAGAATAGCACTAAGAGTCTGTAGTTAATGTTGATTTGCCTGGACTGTTTAGGTACAGCCCGTACAGCCCCCTCGGAGCAAGCAGCCCTCAGCAGCAGGCAAGGATGTCACGGGGATGACTGGAGCTATCTGGGAGAGGCTGCGGGAGGGGTAGTTGAACAGATGGAATCTCAAAGGTGTTAAGGCTCGTGTGTGTAGGGCTTAATGCTGTTTTGGTTTTATGTTTTTTTTTTAATGGCAGGCTGTAATGACACCCTAGACGGTGTTCCTACATGGAGTCAAGAACTCTGGAATTGTTAAGCTGTCACTCAGCATCCAGGTGACTTGTTTAAAATTTTTTTTCAGATCCAGAGGGACAATATATGCACCAAAGAGTGACAGAGGCAGCGAGCAGGGCACTGTAAGAAGGTGGGTCAGCGTGTGGTGTCGGAGGAGAAGACGTGACTGGTTGCTACATGACTGGCTTATCGGTTTGGGTTTTTTTTTATTTTGAAGGTGCAAAGCAGGATATCGGCACCGGAGGTGACTTGGGCAAGGTGAGACGAGTGGGCTGAAGTAGCAGTTATTTTTCATGTGTCGTACTGTTGGTGAAGCTAGAAGCATCTCCTGTTGTCTGTGTCTTACAGGTGGTACCCAGGCCTCGACGTGGTGACCGGTAAATGTCAGAGGCAGGGTGGGTGAGCAGCCAAGGTAATGGGGCAGGAGATGGCAGTCGGTGTGGGCAGGCTGCAGGTTCAGCTTGTGCTTCTCGCTTTGGTTTTTGCAGGTGCCACATGTAGGCTGGGAGGGGCGAAGCCGCGTGCCACTGAGCAGTCCAGGACAGCGAGGCGGTTGTCGGCTGGGTCAGGGTTTTCGTGCAGAGAATCACGTGGCAGCTCGATGAAGCATTTCTCTTTGGTTTTGCAGGTGCCGGGCAGGCTGCCTTTGGAATCGGATGAGCGTTTGAGGTGAGCTGGGTAGTAGAGAGGAGGAGCACGGGGCTGGTGATTTCTCGCAAGCACAGTGGTAGCTCTGTGTCTTTTGGTATCGTAGGTGCCACGGGCCACGCTGGCCGCAGCGTCCGACAGTGGACTCTGCGCAGAGCAGCTGAGTGGAAAGCCCCGTGGCTGTTGAGGTGGAGGATGTTGTGGCAGAGGTGTGTCAGCTGACGTGATGCTGACTGCTGGCACTGGGATTTTTTTGCAGATGAAGAAGAGGAACCTGGCAGCTGCAGGAATATCCTGGTTAGCTGATGTGGTTTTTGTTGAGGATGGATTCAGACCCCCGGCCCTCTGACAGCTGAGTTGAGGGATCAGGGACCGCTGCCCTACGGTGTCTAATCTTGACTTCAGTTAGAAAGAGACTTTACAAAATGGAAACCTTTCTCAAGGAAGTTTCATTTTATGAACTCTCCATCAGAGTGGATCTTCAGAGATGATGTATTTGGCAGTAGTACTCTTGGGCGGTGCAGCTGGCCAGACATCCCTGCTAATTATGGAACACACCAAACCCCCGCCTTGTCAAGTTGTAGGTGTGTATTTTGGAGATAGACAGTCTAATGGTATCAGCTCACAGCTGGGCGAGTTCAGGGAATGCAAAAGGAAAATCAAATACTTACACATCTAATAAAAATGCTTCTATAAGCATATGCCCACCTTGACACTAAAGAGTGAAGGACTGAGCTTTATTCTTTGTTTTACTCTTTTAAAGTTTTACACTTCACTTCTGATTTTATTGACCCAGCAAGCAGGATGTGCAGCAGCAGCGCAAGGGCCACGGCGGTCGCGGCAGCATCCGTCAGCCGTAGGTTCTGATGACGGTACGACCTCGTCCTGCAGCCTCGCGGGGTTCCCTCCCTGCAGCCCTGCTGTACGGACGGGATGAGACATTCCGACACCAGCAAGAGCGTTTGCTTTTATGGGCAGGATGTGCTCGGGATCGTACCGATCGGCCTTGCTGGTGATTTAAGGAGTTGGAATCGCTCTGGCCTTGCCAGGGTGTGTTGTATGTGGAGCTGACCTCTTCCCACAGCGTCTGCCCCGAGCTCCACTGATACCCTGTCCCTTATTCTGATGGAACTTTCTTCTGTGTTATTTTTTCAAGATGCTGGAAGAGGATTTGGGGTTTTTGTTTTTCAGGTGTGTTGTCAGCGTCTCCTGATGCTCAATGGGTCCCCCCGGGCCAGGTTTGCCTGGTGGCCGTTAACCCCCTGACAGCGGGGCCAGCCCTGTGTCGCTGCCGCGGCACAAAAATACCCCAAGCGCCCTGATTCTGGGTCTGCAATGGAAGGAAAAAAGACCAGGTTTTTTTTGGATAAAAACCTTCAATTTGGGGCTACTGGGAAAGCCAAACCTGCCTGGATTGGTGCAGCTGGAGAGTAGAAAACCCATTTCATGCACAAAACCAAAAATCACCAATTTTGATGTGGAGAAGTGCTGAAAAAACCGAAGTGGAATATTTCAGAAAAGCACAAAACCCCCAGTTTTTGTGTTACAGAAATAAACCCACACCCAATTTGGGGAAAATCTGGGGTGAGACGCCGGCTGTTGGAGGGGCATTGCTGGGTGTTCTCTGGTGAGGATTATCCGGTACAGGTCAGTTTTCCAGAGTGGATCATCTGTTGGGGTTGTCCCAGGTGAGTGATTAAAAATCGCTTATTGCAGCCTGGCGATCGCGCTGGCGCAGCCTCATTCCTGCTCGTTGCTGCCACCGTGTGGCCAAAAGCGGCCACTGCAGCCCGGAATTATCTTCGCGTGCCCCCCGCCCAGCGCGCTTGCGCGGCTCCTGGCTCCGCCCTCCCACCCGCGCTGGCTCCGCCCCTGCCCAGCGCGCATGCGCGGCTCCTGGCTCCGCCCACGCCCGTTCTGGCTCCGCCCCCGCCCAGCACGCATGCGCGACTCCCGGCTCCGCCCACCCGCCCAGTGCACGTGCGCGGCTCCTGGCTCCGCCCCCCCGCCCGCGCTGACTCTGCCCCACCTCCAGTGCGCATCCGTGGCTCCTGGCTCTCTCTCTCTCTCTCTCATTCCCCCCCCCTCCTCGCAGCTGCGCATGCGTCTCCGGGACTGGAGGACTGGCAGCTCATAGAGGGCGGGTTCGGAGGACTGAGGGGCACTTTAGGCGTTTAATAACGGTCTTGGTCGTTATAGTTACCGCGGGCAGCGGCTCCTCCTTGTCTGGGGCGGTGCTGGAGAAGGAGCCGGTGCGAGCCGAGGGAGCAGCAGAGAGAAGGGGAGCGGGGCCGCGCGGGCGGTCGCCTGGCGGCTGCCGGGGAAAGCCGCGACGGGGGGGCTGCGCGGTGCGGCGGGACCGGGGGCAGAAGCCGCTCCGCGGCGGGGTCGGGCGGCGTCGGCGCTGCCCGGAGCCGCGCTGTGGCATGCGGGGCTGTGTTCGGCCGGGCTTGTAAGAGCTGAGAGACACCCGCGTATTCTTTTAGGGGAAGGACTGGAGCTACAGAAGAAGAAGGGAGGAGAGAAGGAGAAAGAAGGGTGTGAAGTGGTAAATTTCCCTGGCAGCGCTGAGAGCGAGAGCTGTGGTGAGTCCTGAGACCACGGGGTCCTCTTGCCCCTCGAGTGCATGTGGGCCCTCCCCTGTTGCTTTCTCTATCCCACACTGATGTGATATTTTTTTTTTTTTTGCTTCCCTTTACCTCTGCTCTCCTCTCTTCTGTCCTGCTCCCTCTCCCTCTTTCACTCTCTTCTTCTAGCTCTGCCTTTTTCTTTTTGTCCTGCTTCCTCTCCTTCTTTTTTTTTCATTCTCTGTCTCGCTCCTGTAACCTAGCGCTGTTTTTTTCCTTTTCCAGTTCTTCGTCCTGATTGGCATCGATCCCTTTTCTCCCACAACTTCTCTGGCCTGTTCCCACTCATTCTTTTCCTCTCTGTGCCTGCACGTGCTGCCATGTGTCCCTGACTGCCTATTGCCCTCCCCCCTTCTCCATCTCTATCTCTTTGTCTTGCTCACTGACGCCCACCCCCCTAATTCTGTATCTCCCTGTCCTCCACCCTCTTCACCTCGCCCTCTCTCGGACCCTTTGTGCTGCTCCCTGCCTCGGCTATTGATTGCTTCATGTGTCCCTGTCTTCTCTCATGCTCCACCTCTCTGTCATTGTCTCTGTTGCTCTTGTTGATTCCAGGCCAGCATCCTGCTCTGTGTCCCTCTCCCTTCCGCAGTTGTCTCCTGCTGTCTGCCTCCCTGTCCCTCACCTCTCTTCTAGATGCCTCTGTCCTGCCTCCTCTGTTTTCTGATCCCTCTGGCCTCTTTCCCATCGCTGGCTTGCCATTCTTTCTCCACCTCTCTGCCTCGGTCCTGTCCCTTTCCTCCTCTCTCAGTGGCTATTGTTTCTTTCTCCATCACTGCCTCGCTGCCTGTCCCTTTTCTCTTCTTCTCTCTGTCCTCCATCCTCTCCTGTAGAGCTCCACACCGCTGCCCGTCCCGTTGTTCCTTGCTGTATCCCCCTGCCCAGCTCAGTGTCCCGTTATTTCTCGTGTTGTGCTCCCTGGCTTTTTTCAAACCCTGCAGCCCAGCCATGGTTTAATCTCTCCTCTACTTGTCCTGATCTGTGCAGGTTTTTCTCTCTCTTATTTCCTCAACCACTGCAGCTTGTTCTGTACCTTTGGTATCGCTCTCGCTCCTCTCCTCAGTCCATTTCTCTCTCGATCCATCTGCTCTGCTCCTTGCTTATCAGTTTCTCTCCCTTTCCTCTGTCCTACTCCTGCACGTAGTGTGTGACCAAGTGAGGTTCCATGTCTAGCAGGCCTCATCTCATAAGAGCTGTGAGACTCCTACATATTCTCTGAAGTGGAGGACAGCCCGGCACCTGGAGCTATAGAAGAGGAAGGGAGAAGACAAAGAGAAGGAAGAGTCTGACCTGTCAAATTCTCCCAGCAGCACTGAGAGCTGCGGTAAGTCCCGAGCGCTCGGGGCCCTCTCATCCCTCTTGTGTGTCCTGGTCCCTCCCTGTCTGTCTTCTAGACTCCTCTCTTTCTGATGCTGCTCAGCTTTTTTTGCTCACCTGTATCTTCCTTCTCCATCTTGCTTGGAGCAGCTCCCTGTCCCCATCTTGTAGGTTGTCCCTCTCTCTGCCCTGTACCCTGCCACTATTGTTGCCTTTCTCCATCCCTTTCTGTCCAGGTCTCTGTCCCTATTGATTAATTCCTCCCTCTTCTTCCTGCACCTGCTGCCATTCCCTGCGATCTCCATCTCTCTCTGTCCGACTCCCTGTCCCCAGTTTTTCATTCCTACCTCCCCCGCTCATAGCCTGTCTGGCCTTTTTCCTCGGTGTCTTTCTCTCTAGCCGGCTCCCTTCTGCTATTTTTTATTTCCTCCCTATCCATCTTGTTGCCCATCACTCTTCTGTCTTCTCTCTCATGTCTCTCTGTCTGTCTTCCAGTCACTGTTCTTTAATTCCTCCCTCTTCCCTGTAGCTTGCTGCTATTTTTTTTCCCATTGTCCCTCATGCTCTGTCTGGTGCCCTGTCCCTATTTATCAATTCCTCCCTCTCTGCCTTGCGGTCTGTCTCTTTTCCCCATTTAATTTTTGCCCCTCTGTCTGGCTCCTTGGCCCTGGTTTTTGGATTCCGTCCTCTGTGCCCCATACCCCGTGTGGTCTTTTCTCTTTTGTGGTCTGTTTCTGGCTGGCGCTCTGTTACTATTCAGTAATTCCTCTCTTGACGCCTTGTAGTCTGTTGCTTTTGTCCTTTCTCCATCTCACTGTCTCTGTTTCCCCTGTTTTAGAATTCCCCCCCTTTTCTTTCTGTATGCATTGGTATTAGTTTTTGTCTCCAGGTCTCTTTTTTACTGTCTCTCTGTCCCTGTTTCCTAATTCTTCCTTCTCTGCCCTGTAACACATAGCTCTGTGGTTTGATTTGTGTTCCTCCCCTGCCCTTTCCCTCCATCGTTTGCTGTCCTGACTCCCCATCCCTGTTGCTTTTTCCTCCCTCTGTGCCCTGTTCTTTGTAGCTTTTTTGTCTTTCACCATCTCTCTTGGTCTTGCTCCCTGCCCCTATTCTTTTTCCCTCCGTGTCTGTTGTACTGCCCATCCCAGGTTTTTTCTGCATCTCTGTCCTGCTCCTCATCCTTCTTTGTTGGTCTCTGTCCTGCTCCTTCTTCCTCTTTCTGTTGCCTCTTTTCTTCTCTCTCTGTTGCTTCTTTCTCCATATCCGTGTTGGGCTCCCTGTCCCCATCTTCTCATCGCCCCGTTCCTTGCCTCTTGTTTTCTCACTACCCCCATACTGGCCAGCCGGCTGCCCCTTTTCTCCTGTCTTCTAGTGTCCTGCACCCTGCTTCTCATTTTTGGCAGTCTCCAGCTCTGCCCAGCAGCCCGTTGCTCCAGGAGCCGACCGACTGACTGACTGACTGTTCCCTGCTGGCCTGAGGAGCGTGGCTCTGGGAACAAGCGCCTGGGTGTGCCAGGGGCAGGGGGAGCATTAGGGGCCCTGAGCCCAGGAGCAGACTCACTTCTGGGACTTGTTATGTGTGTGTCTGAATAAACACTTGCTGTCTGCTGGCTGCCTTTTGTGCTTTCTTTTCCCAGGGGAGGGGTGATGATGCCCTGTGGGGGTGGGGGGATGGCCTCCAGCTGTGGGCTGGAGCTGGAGGGCCCCAGGTCTGGGCAATGAGGCTGATGGCCCCTCCCTGTGAAGGGGTTGCTCCAGGTGGAGGGGTGGGTGCTGCTGTTGGAAGCAGGGAAGCCCTCAGAGGGGTCAGTGTAAACTAAGGGAGGAGCAGAGCAGTGGCTGAGCATTTCTGGGCTGTGGCTGCACTGAGGGAGAAGGTGTGTGGAGCTGTGCAATCAACTGGGAGCTCCTGGGGAAGGAGCTTGTGGGGAGGATGGTGGTGTCTGCAGGGTGGCAATGGGGTGGCACAGAGCAGCAAGGGGACACTGTGGGGCAGGCTGTCCAGGGCTGCGCCTGGTGGGGTTTCTGGGTGCGTTGGCAGGGGTTGGGAGGGGTGAACAATGGTGTCCCTGCAGCATCAGAAAGTAGAGAAAGCTGCCTCTCACAACACAGCAGGAGCTGTAGTCCTGGTGTATGGGGTTTCTGGTCAGCCACGTTAGTTCCCCGGGGCGTGCTGGGACATGTGGTCTTCCAGCACTTGGCTTGCAGGCGGCCATGCCGTGTTTTCCAGCGTGTGCCAGGAGCTGTGTGTTTTGCAGACTTGGCTGCCAGGCAGCTGCATTGCTCACGGGCGCACGTAGCACAGCATAGTCCTTGCTACCACTACGGCCCCTGTAACGCAGCACGAGGGAGAGTTTTGTTACTGCTTTCATGTGGTTTCCTGCGGGCTTCCAGCTGCTCCCCAAAAAGCTTTGTGCCCGTACCTCGAGAGCGTGTGCGCAGTGGCGCACTGCCCGGCATCCGACGAGCAGTGCTGCTGCCGGAGATTGGTGTGGGAGATAAACGCATGCAGCTGATCACACAGTGATGAAGCAATGCCTACTTTAATATGGTGGACAAGCCTTTTATCATGCAGGTGAGAATCACAAGATACAATTACACGGTACAGTTCTTTCTGATTGGACAGTTAGCTTTGCACATGCTCCTTAAGCTCTCTTCTGATGGGATGAGAACTGCCACATCAACATTGTACAGGCCAACACCCTGAAGCTGTTTATCTTCCTGGGTTCTTCCTCATTCTTCCAGGGTCAGTCCCTCGTCACATCCTTGCTCATACGCAGGATTGCTCACATGCCGATTTCCTAGCAGGAAATCCTTTAGAATCCCCACGTGCTGCCGCTCGGCCGCTGCTCGTGTGGGGTGTGGCGCTCGCCTGTGCTCACCGCTGCTGTCTGGCAAACGCAACATGGTCCTGCAGGTGGACGACGCAGAGGTACCCCCATGCCCCACACTGCCACCCACCAGTAACATCAACGTGATGCTCCAATGCCTGTGGGGTGGTGCGGCCACGCTCGGTGCTGCCTCCTGGTACGGAAATGCTGCTGCCACCCCACGTGCACGCTGTCGGCGGGCGCTCGGCGTGCAAAGTGCAGGACTGCAGTGCCAGCACTGCACGGGTGCGCAGCACTGCCAGAGCCGGCTTTCCTGCTGCCGCAGTATGATGGCTTGCTGGGCGTGATTCCTGGTGGTGGGCGAGGGCCAAGGCCACTGGTGAGGCCAGCAAGCCCCTTTGGCAGGTGTGGGGGCACCTCCTGCCTGCTGGCCACATGGCAGTGGTGGGACAGGAAGCTTCACACCGCCTGCTGTGTCATGCCTCCACTCTGCTGGAGGTGGTCTGGGCCAGCGGAGCCCCAGAGAGTGACCTGAGAGCTGGTAGAAAGGAAGAGGGGAAGAAGATGGGTGTCCCCGCCAGGGGTTGTTGCTGGGTGCCTCCCCAGCTTGCCAGAGCTCCCCTTGAGCTGGTACTGGCCTCACCCACACCGTGCAGCTGGCCCCAGCTCTCACACCTCCCCTGAAGCCTGTCCCATAGCCCCAGGTCACCCCCAAGCCCTGTGGGGATGGCAGCAATCTTGGTGCATCTGCAGAAGCCCCTGTGGAAGGAGGGTCCGGCCAGGGGTGATCTATGGTAATAATGGTAGTCACTTCATCTTTCCTTCTCCCAGAGGCCGCACTGAGGCTGTGCTTGCCTGTTCCTTCCCTGGGGATGCTGCTGACTGGACCCACATCAGAACTGTGTGGGGTGTCTCTGCCTGGCCTTGTGCTCCTCTCAGCATAGAGGTGAAAAGGGACAGGCCCCTGGGACGTTTTCTGGATATGGACAGGAGCTGCCACGGCTGAAGCTGGAGAGGCTGGAGAAAGGGAAGAAAGAAGAAAATCAAGGCCATCTGGGCAGCACCTGCCTCCCACTGCAGGAAGAGAGAACCTGCCTCTCTGGATGAGGAAGGAGCCCTCTTCATAGTCTACAGCAAGCCAGACCGCCAACGTGCACTATAGGGTCTGTGTGCGTCACCCCAAGCGCGGTACGGCCGTGTAGTGCATGAACGGGAAGCCGTGTCTCGTAAGAACTGAGAGACACCTGCGTGTTCTTTTAGGGGGAGAACAGCCAAGCGACTGGAGCTACAAAAGAGGAAGGGAGGAGAGCAGGAGAAAGAAGTCTCTGAACTGGCAAATTTTCCTGGCAGCGCTGAGAGTGACGGCTGGGGTGAGTCGCAGACCCTCAGGGCCCTGTCGCCCCTCTTGTGTGTTTTGGGCTCTCCCCTGGCCCCCTCTCTATCCCACGCTGCTGTGATGTTTTTGCTTCCTTTTATCTCTGCTCTCCTTCTTCTCTCCTGCTCCCATTCCCTCTTGTTGTGTCTTCTTCTAGCTCTCCCTTTTTCTCTAGATGCCTTTGTTCCTCTCCCTCTCCTTCCTTTTTTTCATCCTCCATCTCTCTCCCGTAGCCAAGTGCTGGTTTTTTCCTTTTCCAGTTCTTGGTCCTGATCAGCATTGGTCTGTTTTTGCCCACAACTTCTCTGGCCTGTTCCCTGGTGTTCTTTCCCTCTCCGTGCCTGTCTGTGCCGCTCCATGTCTCTGAGTTGCTCTCTCTCCCTCCTCCCCTGGCATTCTGTATCCCTTTACCTTGGTCATTGATGCCCACCCCCCTTATTCTATATCTTGCTGTCCCTCTTGTCCTCCCTGTTTATCTCATCCTTTCTCTGACCCTTTGTGTTGCTCCCTGTCTCAATTATTTATTGCTTCATCTCTCTGTCCTGTTCTCTGTCTCTGTTCTTTGCTGTACTCCACCTCTCTGTCATTCTCTGTTGCTCTTTGCTCTCTAATCCAGCATCCTGCTCTGTGTCCCTCTCTCTTCCGCAGTCGTCTCCTGCTCTCTGGCTCCCTGTCCCTTCTCTCTCTTCCTGATTCTCTAGTTTCCTATCTTGCACTGTCCTTTGTTTTTCTATCTCTCTGACTCTGTCCAGTCACTCTATCCGTTTCTCTGTTTCTTTCTCCATCTCTGCCTCACCCCCTTTCTGCTTTGTCTTAGTTCCTCCATCCTCTCCCTAACCATTTGAATGTGTATCTCCATATCATGGCTTGTCCCATCACTATATCCCCGTCAAGCTCCCTGTCCCATTAACTCTCACTATATCCCCCTGTCAAGCTCCCTATCCTATTATTCCCCTCTGTCTTTCTCTCTGCCCCCTTTTCCTCATCCTGCAGCGTACCACAGTTTTCTTGTTGTCCCTCTCTTTGCCCTGATCTGTCTGTCTCTCTCTTACTCTATCAACCCTTCTGGCTTCTTCTCCATCTATTTCTCTCCTCTCCTCCCACCTTCCTTATTCCCCTTGACTTGCGGAAAAAAGAACTCTACAACTTTGTAGTTGTAAAGCAGGTATGTTTATTCAGCGCTGGACGCACGGGGGATCGCTCCACCACAGGCGTGCGTGCCCTCCCGTAGCCTTTGACCTGCTTATATGGTACAAAGTATTGTTTATTTATGAAGCGCCTATACATATTTATGATCTATCCTCACTTCGTATGGTAATTAGGTTCCTCCCTCCTGCACATGCGTCCTGGGCTCCTCAGGTCCTGGGCAGTGGTCGTAAATTCCTGGGCGGGGGTCTCGTTGATGAAGTACCTCATCTTCCTCACCAATGAACTTTTCACCTTGTCCTTCTGCGCAGTCTCAGTTGTTCTCTGCTCCTTATCTGAACCCCTTGGTCAGCTTGTACCGGAATTCGGGGGGATTTATCTCTTACCTATGTCTCTTCAAGGGCTAGAGGAAGTCTCTGCTCAGACCCGAGAGATAGTAACCTAGCAACTTTATTGACACTTGGTGTTTCTCAATGTGGAGACCCCTTGTCTTTGCGCAAGTTCTTTTCTTCTTATGTTCTCTGACTACAATGGTTTATATTCCCCCTATCACCCTCATTTAATTTCTCTCTTTCTGTCCTTTTTGCTCCCCACTCATCATTTTCTCTCTATTTCCCTCTCTCTTGTTGACCCTGTTTTTCTTCCACCCTGCCCCAGCAGGACTCCTCATCCCTTTTATAGTGATTTCTCCATCTCCCTGTGCTTTGTTCTTTACTCCTATACAGAACACAGTTCTGTTAGAAGTTAGGTAGCATGCGTGGTCTTGCTAGAAAAGAAGCATAACCCCGTAGCATTTCATTTTTTTCATAGGAACCTAAAGCACATCCTTTTGGATAATGATATTATTATTGCATCTAGCTGATTGGTTAGTACAGGTCAGTACAGTTAGTACTGGTTATTTAGCTGATAGCTTAGTACAATATCTGTCTTTTTCTATCTATACCACCTCAGAAAAGCTAATTTTAATTCCCTACCTGGTCACATCGCTGATGCAATAGATATAGCGAAAGAGCAGATATTGTCATTTCCAGTAAGGGTCGCTTTCTTCAAACAGCACTTCCCAAGCAGTAAACTTAAGACAGGTGAGAAAACTTGCTTATGCTCCCCTGGCTGCTTTTATGCCTTCTGGTTGTTCACCCCTCCCCTTTCCCAGGTGATTGTGGTCAGGGTGGTGGGTGGGGCCTGGGGTATATAAGCCACAACCTCCCCTCAGGGCCATTATTCTACTCTTGGGCCTCTCTGAGGTCAGTGGTCTAGTGGTCCTTGTGTAAATAGCAGCTTTTGAGCTGTTGAAGCTCTTTGGGCAGGTGTGTTTTGATAATCACAGAAATAGAGCTACCTAAGGTAAGAGTTTCAGGGTCAGTCAAGATTCAGCAGCATATACAAGAGGAGGTGCGTTGGCATATAGTGGTTAATTTTCAGGTAAGTAATTTTGTATGAAGTGGTGGGTGAGTGTGTTTAAGATAGCTTAATAGCATATCTGTTGTATTTTCCTGGCTTTTCTAACTTTATTGAAGATGGGAGCTTGTTTTTTTTCCCTAGTTTTGCTGTACCCATTGTAAGTTGTTGATATCATCTGTCTAAATAGGACCAAAGATGAGATAATGTAGCAAGAGTTAGAATGAGCATCTCGTGTGCATCTGTATATGGAATTTTAGCATTTCTCAAAAAAAGGGTAGGGATGTAAGGCACAGGGTCTTTCAGGGTATGGGATGGTTCATTGCCTTTCCTAACTGCCCACAGAGCATGGTGTTATTTTGCAGGTGCTGTGTAGGTAGCCTTTGGAATAGGATGAGCATTTGAAGTGAGCTGGGGTAGTAGAGAGGAGGAGCACGGCCCCAGTGTTTTCACACAAGCACAACTACTATGTTTTGTCTTTTGATGTCATAGGTGCCACAAGTGATGATCACCATAGCGTCCAACACCGAAACCGGCATGGAGCAGGTGAGCAGAAAGTCTGATGCTTTTGAGGAGGAGCGTGTTGCAGAAGAGGGCTGTGTCAGCCAACACGGTGCTGAGTCCTGGTGCTGTTTTTGTGCAGATGATGAAGAGGAACCTGGCATCCATAGGAATATCCAGGTTAGCTGATGTGGTTGTTGTGGAAAATGGCTTCAGACTCCCAGATAAGTTGAGGGACTGGTGTTTAGGAGAGGTCTCTGGGGTGAGCCCAAGGTTGGGAATTGCAGGAAGGAGTTTTCAAGTTAGTGTAGGGGAGAGGACTGTCCAGGAATGGTGCCCTTTGGGCAGGGAAAAGGAGCAGGTGACCTTTCGGCACAAGACTGCCATGTGCCAGGCAGGGCAGTTACAGCCTATGGCTGTGTTGTTGTGTTTTATGTTTTCTGTTTTATGTGTCCTAGAGCTTCCTTGGGTCACGACATCCTTGTTGCTCTTTGTGCTGAAGTAGCACAGTGTGTGCTTCAGACACCATCCCTCGGGTCTGGAATGCCTGTAGTCATCGGCACAGTGCTGGTCGGGTGCTTTTTTTTTACTGCATTACGAGCTTAAAGCATGGATAGGTCTTGGAAGTTTCAGGTCGGTCTGCTTTTGTGGCATTGTTCCAGGCTGTGTTAACATCTCTGGTCTCCAGCAGTCCATTTTTGTAAAGACCTTTCCTGGGAGTTCTACCCTGCATCCTTACATGCTTAGGTCTTGAAGTAAGGTGTCTTGCACCTGCCTCATCCCAGTTGCTCCCATCTGTTTTTGTCTCAGGCCACAGTGTTTGTCTCTTCTCAGCCTGCTATGGATTCTTCCTCTCAGCCCCCTTGGTCTTCTCATTTGGCACTGTCTCTGGCTGAGGGGTCATTCTTAGAGAGCTTGTTTTAATGTCTCTGTCACAGCATTTGTCTTGTATGTGTGCAGTGTTGGTCTGTGCCTGTTTGTGTCTGGGTTGGAGCTGCTCTGCCTGGGGGCACAGCAGTGATAACAGGGTGGGAGGTTGGAGGGAAGTGGAGGCCACAAAAAGTGGTGGCTGAAATGGGGTGGGAGGCCATAACAGAGTGGGGGGCTGGAGAGAAGTAGAGGCCAGAAAAAATTGGAGGCCAAATTGTCGTGGGAGGCCGAAACAGGGTGGGAGGCTGGAGGGAAGAAGAGACCAGAAAAAGTGAAGCCTGAATCCTGGTGGGAAGCCAGAGAAGTAGAGGCCAGAAAAAAGTTGAGGCCAAATCCTGGTGGGAGGCTGCAGGGTGTCCATAATGGGGTGGGAGGACAAAAAGGAGTGGGAGGTCAGAGAGTAGTAGAGGGCAGAAAATTTGGAGGCCAAAATGGGGTGGGAGGCCCATTAGGGGTGGGAGCCCAGAGGGAAGTAGAGGACAAAAAAAAGAGTCCAGAATGGGTTGGGAGACCAAAAAGGAGTGGGAGGCCAGAGAGTAGTAGAGGCCAGGAAAAAATTGGAGGCCCAAAATAGCTGGGAGGCTAAAAAGGTGTGGGAGGCCAGAGGGAAGTAGATGTTAGGAAAAAAGTGGAGTCCAAAACAGGGTGGGAGGCCAAAAAGTGGTGGGAGAATGGAAGAAAGTAGAGGCAAGAAAAAGTGGAGTCACAAATGGGGTGGGAGGCCAAAAAGGAGTGGGAGGTCTGAGAGTAATAGAGGCCAAAAAAATTGGAGGCCAAAAGGGGGTGGGAGGCTGGATGGAAGTAGAGGCCAGAAAAAGTGGAGGGCAAAATGGGGTGGGAAGCCATAAAGGAGTGTGAGACCAGTGAGTAGTAGAGGCCAGAAAAAATTGGAGGCTGAAATGGGGTGGGTGGCCAGAGAGGAGTAGAGGCCAGAAAAAAATGGAGGCTGAATCATGGTGGGAGGCCAGAGGGACGTAGAGGCCAGGAGAAAAGTGGAATCCAAAAAAGGGTGGGAGGCCAGAGAATAATAGAGGCCCAAAAAAGTTGGAGGCCAAAAAGGGGTTGGAGGCCAGAGAGAAGTAGAGACCTGAAAAAATTCAAGGCTGAATCATGGTGGGAGGACTGTGGTGGTTTAGCCCCTGCCGGGGTCTGAGACCACGCGGCTGCTACCCCTCCCCCACAAAGGGAGTGAAAATACAAAGCCCCAAGACTGAAATAAGGAAAGGTTTAATACAACAATGCAATAGCAACACAACAAACAACAACAATAACAGTAATAGTGATAGCAATGAACAGAGCAAAATAGCTACCAAATACAGCAGTGAGAGGAGCAGATGTACAAAACCACGAGTGCACTGTGCTCCCGCGCCAGGAAAAATGTGACCTGCCAGGATGTGATGTCCGCATGGTATCTGAATAACCCGGCTAGAGCTCCCCCCCCACTGCTGGGGAAACTTAACCCTATCCTGGTTAAACCAGGACATAATCCACCCCTTTATTCTATACCATGTGGGTCACATCCAGCTGCCACTTAGCAATGAGCATTGACAAAGAAAAATTAACAAAAGCACAGTATAACTCACGGTGTGTTTTCACCCACAATCAAATCCCCTTGTGGCATGCATCGGACCTCTCCATCCTTCTGCATCACCCACCAGGTGCACCCAGGTCCTTGAGCATAAATAATCCTGTGGATGGGTTTGCCTTTGCCCGGCGCAGGACTAACCCAGACCATTTTTCCCAGCAGGTCCCTCATCTGCACCACAGGGACTCTATCCCTGTCCACAACACGTGGAAGTTTTGACTGAGCTGGGCCAGCTCAATTGGCAGATCCTCTTGTGTTCACTAACCAAGTGGCCTTTGTCAGATGTGTGTCCCAGTGTTTGAAGGTTCCACCCCCCATTGCTATCAATGTAGTTTTTAACAGTCCATTGTAGCGCTCGATCTTCCCGGAGGCTGGTGCGTGGTAGGGGATGTGGTAGACCCACTCGATGCCGTGTTCTTCTGCCCAGGCATCTATGAGGTTATTTCGGAAGTGAGTCCCGTTGTCTGACTCAATCCTCTCTGGGGTGCTGTGTCGCCACAGGACTCGGTCCTCAAGGCCCAGGATGGTATTTCGGGCGGTGGCGTGGGACACTGGATAAGTTTCGAGCCACCCAGTGGTTGCTTCCACTATTGTGAGCATGTGGCGCTTGCCTCGGCGGGTCTGTGGCAGTGTGATGTAGTCGATCTGCCAGGCCTCTCCATATTTATATTTCATCCATCGATCTTCATTCTGCTGGGGCTTCACCCGTTTGGCTTGTTTGATTGTAGCACATGTCTCACATCCGTGGATGATCTCTGCGATGGTGTCAATGGTGAGGTCCACCCCTCGATCTCGAGCCCACCTATATGTTGCATCTCTGCCTTAGTGGCCCGAGGTGTCATGGGCCCACCGGGCTATGAACAGTTCACCTTTACGCTGCCAGTCCAAGTCCACCTGAGCCACCTCGATCTTAGCAGCCTGGTCCGCCTGCTGGTTATGTTGATGTTCATCAGTGGCTTGACTCTTGGGTATATGGGCGTCCACATGGCGCACCTTCACAACGAGGTTCTCCACCCGGGCTGCAATGTCCTGCCATACTTCAGCGGCCCAGATGGGTCTGCCCTTGCGTTGCCAGTTGTTCTGTTTCCATTGCTACAACCACATCCACAGGGCACTTGCCATCACCCACGAGTCAGTGTAGATATAGAGCCTCGGCCACTCTTCTCGCTCAGCAATCTCCAAAGCCAATTGGATGGCTTTCACCTCTGCGAACTGGCTCGATTCACCTTGTCCCTCAACAGCTTCAGTGGTTTCTCGTGTGGGATGCCACACTGCAGCCTTCCATTGTCGATGTTTTCCCACAATGCGGCAAGACCCATCAGTGAACAGGGCATATTGTTTTTCTTCCTCTGGCAGCTCGTTATATGGTGGGGCCTCCTCAGCATGTTTCACCTCTTGTTCTGGTGACATCCCAGCATCTTTGCTCTCTGGCCACTTCATGATCATTTCCACTAATCCTGGGGGGGCGCGGTTCCCTATTCGAGCCTGTTGTGTTATCAACGCAACCCATTTACTCCACGTGGCATCTGTTGCATGATGTGTGGAGGGAGCCTTTCCTTTGAACATCCATCCCAGCACCGGCAGTTGGGGTGCCAGGAGGAGCTGTGTCTCAGTGCCGACCACTTCTGAGGCAGCTCGAATTCCTTCATACGCTGCCAGTATCTCCTTCTCAGTCAGGGTATAGTTAGCTTCAGAGCCTTTGTATCCCTGGCTCCAAAAGCCTAGAGGTCGGCCTCGGGATTCCCCATCTGCTCTCTGCCAAAGGCTCCAGGAAAGGCCATTCTCCCCGGCTGTGGTGTAGAGCATGTTCTTAATCTCCTGCCCTGTCCGGACTGGCCCGAGAGCCACTGCCTGGGTAATCTCCTGCTTAATTTGTTCAAAGGCTTGTTGTTGCTCTGGGCCCCATTTAAAATCGTTCTTCTTGCGGGTTACGTGGTAGAGAGGGCTCACAATCAGGCTGTAGTTTGGGATGTGCACCCTCCAGAACCCCACAGCGCCCAGGAAAGATTGAGTCTCTTTTTTGGTGGCTGGTGGGGCCATGGCTGTTATCTTGTTTATCACCTCCATTGGGATGTGGCGACGCCCATCTTGCCATTTTATTCCTAGGAACTGAATCTCCCTTCCAGGCCCCTTAACTTTCTGTTGCTTGATGGCAAAACCAGCCTTCAGAAGGATTTCAATTACCTTCTTTCCTTTCTCAAAGACTTCCTCAGCTGTGTCCCCCCCATACAATGATATCATCAATGAACTGCAGGTGTTCCGGAGCCCCACCTTTCTCCAGTGCAGTATGGACCAGTCTATGGCAAATGGTGGAGCTGTGTTTCCACCCCTGGGGCAATCGATTCCAGGTGTACTGGATACCCCTCCAAGTGAACGCAAACTGCGGCCTGCACTCTGGTGCTATTGGAATGGAGAAAAACGCGTTAGCATAGATGTCAATCGTGGCGTACCACTTGGCTGCCTTCGACTCCAGCTCATACTGGAGCTCTAGCATGTCTGGCACTGCAGCACTCATCGCTGGCGTAACTTCATTCAGGCCATGGTAGTCTACGGTCAGTCTCCATTCGCCATTAGGTTTTCTCACTGGCCATATAGGGCTGTTGAAAGGTGAGTGAGTCTTGCTGATCACCTCCTGGCTTTCTAGTCGACGGATCAGCTGATGGATGGGGACCAGGGAATATAGGTTAGTACGGTACTGTCGCCGGTGCACCGTCTTGGTAGCAATTGGCACTCGCTGCTCTTCGACCTTAAGCGACCCCACCACCGAGGGGTCCTCTGAGAGGCTGGGTAAGGTGGACAATTGCTCAACCTCCTCCAGGGCAGTTATACCAAAGGCCCACCGGTACCCTTTTGGGTCTTTAAAGTACCCTCTCCTGAGGTAGTCTATACCTAGGATGCACAGGGCATCTGGGCCAGTCCCAATGGGGTGCTTATGCCAGTCCTTCCCAGTTAAGCTTACTTCAGCTTCTAATAGGGTCAGCTGTTGGGACTCCCCCCTGTCACTCCAGAGATGCAGATGGGTTCAACCCCACTGTGGCTTGATGGCATCAGGGTGCACTGTGCGCCAGTGTCTACCAAGGCCTTATATTCTTGTGGTTCTGATGTGCCAGGCCATCGGATCCACACCTTCCAGTAAATCCGATTATCCCTTTCCTCCACCTGGCTGGAGGCAGGGCCTCTCTAATCCTGCTCACCATCACTCACTTGATCTAAGAGTGACTCCTGCAGGAATGACTTCCTGGTCCCCTCAAGAGGGTCAAGCATACTGCTGGCCATTCTATTCTGTTTGGGGGATTTCTGACTAGACACTGGAGCTGCATCTCTCTTGGAAGACTCCCCTGTCATGGTGGTCTTCCCTTTCAGCTGCTGTACTCGTGCAGCTAGGGCAGAAGTGGGCTGCCCATGCCACCTTCTCATGTTTTCCCCATTGTCGCGGAGGAAGAACCACAGGGTGCCCCGTGGTGTGTACCTTCTACTGCCCTTCTCTTGGGTGGGGAAACACCTGCTTCTAATAGCTGAGGCATCGGCCCATGCAGGTGGAACATAGGACATGTCCTGTTCCATTTTCTGGAGCTCTGAGACAGCTGAAACCAAAGCATTTGGGAGGAAGGGGGACTTCCCTCATAGTGCCGGAGCTGCATAGTCACTTCATCCACTGTCTGAGTGTCTTGCCACCAGGATGCTGCTGCTAATACTTTGGAATGTCCCTCTGGTCCACTTTCAGGAACTTCTGCCACATCAGCTGTGTGCAAGGGACCAGATCTGGATCCAATGGTGACTGCTCATCATTCAGATCACCATAGATCATGTCAAACACAGCCATTTCCCTGAGGTTTTGGATGCCTTTCTCCATGTTGGTCCACTTGCCTAACCGACATAGAGCATCATCCTTGTAGGGGTACCTCTCCCTCACAGCGAGCAGGAGTCGCTTCCAAAGGCTGAGGGTTTGAGCCTGTTTCCCTATTGCCTTGTCAATACCAGCCTGCTTGGCTAAATGTCCCACCTGCTTGGCCTCTCTCCCCTCCAATTCCAAACCAGCAGCTCCACTATCCCAGCATCGGAGCAGCCAGGTGCAAATTTGCTTGCCTGCAATGCAGCTGAAATCCTTCCACATATCTCACAACTCACTGAGGGATAGAGATCGGATGGTTACCTCCGGCTCTTCCTCCTGCTCTCGTGATGGACCTGGTTCATTATCACCCTGTGCACTGCGAGGGGATTTTTTTGGTATATTTGGTTTTCCGTATCAGGGCAACTGATATTGGTACTGCTTGTCCCTCCGGCTCAGCTGCTGTGCTGGTGGAGGCGACCGGTACTGGCGCTGCCTGTCCCCCTGGCCCAGCTGCTGTACCAGCAGGTTCACTTTCAGACCCTGCAGCTCTTTCGCCCCCTTGAGGGCAGTGATCAGTGTTAAGGGCGATGCAGTAAGCATGGGCAAGCCCCCAGCACATCGCAGCGAGCTGCATCTCCCGGGGTTTGTCAGATTGGCAGCACACCTTTTCTAAACACTCCACCAGTTTATCAGGACTCTGCACTTGTTCGGCAGTGAGATCCCAAAGCATTGGGGGTGACCACTGACTCAGGCACTTGCCTATCTTTTCCTACACACCTTGCCATTTATAACTATCTGTCTCCGGGGCAGGTTTCCGGGTGGTGCTATTGTTGGAGAAGTACCGCATGGCCCAAAACAAGATCTCGCAGACATTCAGAAAGCACAGAGCTGCAAGCACACTGTCCTGGGTGCTCCAGGGATAGCTGAAACTCTCAAAAACCGAGAGGATCTCTTCCCCTGGCTCACCCATAGAGGGGGTGAGACCCCAGACAAAAGACCAGGCAGCAAACAGGTATTGGTTCACCCCCACAAGCAGCGAAACGAGCCCATTATAAGCAGACAGTAACCAGTATAGCAAAATAAAGCCCTTGACACATTTTCCACTGACAATAAATGCCAGTACTAAGAGCACAGAGTGGACATGAGGATTAATGCAGCCCCACCATGCAAGCAAATTGCCCAGCATTGCAAACGTTTCTTATCAAACAATACAAGTAAAACCAGAAAAAATTACACTTAAAAGATTGCTCTAACACACTTCTCCTTTTGTCCTTATTTCAGTCTTCTCCAGACTCATGTTGGGCGCCAAAGTTGTGGTGGTTTAGCCCCTGCCGGGGTCTGAGACTGTGGAATGGCTGGAAAATAACGGACATATTATGAGCGATCCAAACCGAGGGGCCTCACTGTAACAACAAGCTGCAGCTGTGTTCAAGGACAAAAACAAGGCCGAGACGGCCTGAGAAACTACATTCCTTCCCAAGAGATAAAGATGTTGGAATGTCGAAAACAGGGGGTCTACCTGGGGGGAGAGCATCGCGTGGACGCCACACCGGGACCAATCATAGGGGGCAAAAGGGCGCGTGAACAAGTAGCTTTAGCCTATTAGCAATAAGATAGCGGCGCGTGAAGTTTGAGATAGAGTATAAATTGCTGTGTAACCTTTAATAAAGTGGCATCAACTTGATCACATTGGTCATCTAAGTTGTGTCCGAGACTTCCGCGTCGGCAACTGGCGCCTGAAACAGGGACCCGAGGGAGCCTCATCGAATACGCGGGACTCAAGCCCTGGGGAATCGGGACCCTCCCGTCGGTGCTCGCCCGAGCAAGAGAAGACGGTTCGGAGGGGGCGGAAGCCAGCTGTAGCAGGCGCTGCCCCGGCGCCTGGGAAGACGCGCGCGCAATCGTCGGGAATCTCGCCCTGATCAGGTGAGCGGCTGGGGAGGAGATGGGGTCCACGCTGAGTAAAGAAGAAGCGGCAGTGGTTAAGCTCCTCCAACACATACTCTCTAAGAGAGGAGTTTCTTATGATGAGGGGAACCTGAGGAGGTTGCTGTTGTGGGCTCGGCAGCACGAACTAATTGCTTCAGAGACCGCAGCCTTCGAGTTAACTACTTGGGAAAAGATTGGCGCGGCACTGTGGGATGACATTAGTTCAGGTTCCAAAGACAGTAGGAAACTTTCCACCGTGTGGAGAGTGGTCCTAGACACTCTGAAAGAAATGAAAGCGGAACGGCAGACCACCGCCTCCGCTTTCGCTGCCTTGTCAGCAGAGGCAGAAAGTGCTGGTGCCAAGGATTCCGCTACCGCTATGACGTTCGCGGGATCCCTGTTCCCTAAGGTGGCTCCAAAAAGGAGGGACGGGGACGCTGCACGCGCGGCACCCGTACGGCGCGAGCAAAAATCAGCCGATTTGCTCCAGCTCGACTCCCCTCCCTCAAGCCCAAAAGATCAATCACCGGAGCGCACGGGCCGGCCCCGCTCTCGCCGGCCCCCACCCGACCCCCCCGCCGCCGCCGCAGCTGCTTCCTCTTTAGAGGACGGCGCCTACCCACCCCTGCCCCCGTCCTCGCCCCCGACACCTCAGTCGCCGCAAGAACAATCTCGTTATGGTTTACAAGATCAGCACTTGCAAGAGTTAACGAGAAAGAGCAACTTGAAATCCGAATGCAGCAAGCGGCTCAGCCCATCCCCACAGCACCGCCGCCTCTTCCTTTTAACCCCTTCTTCCGTGACACGGGGGGGGGCGTTGGTCAGAGGGAAACGGTGGCTATCGGGTCTCCGCCACCACTGGCCCAAATGGGAGGGGGGGCACTGGCTCAAAGGGGAGGGGGGGCACTGGGACGCGCGAGTGGTAATAATAATCCGGCAAACCGTTGGCGGGGAGTTATTCGGGATGCTATAATAGAGGGGCAGTTTAACGAACTTGGCCCAATGACGTTCCCGGTAATAGTGACCCCACAGGGCAATGAGTGGGAAGCCTTAGATTGGAAAATGATTAAAGAAGCAAAATTAGCCGTAACACAATATGGGTTGAAATCACCATATACAAATTCGGTAATTCAGCATATCTTTACAGCACATTTATTGACTCCGTATGATGTGTGCATGATTGTACAAACCTTACTAACAGCTTCACAACAATTGCAGTTTTTCCAGCGCTGGCAAGTGGCCTGCGACGCTGCCGCAGCCACACCCCGTCAGCAAGGAGACCCTCTATATGGGGTGCAAGCTCAGATGCTGATGGGGGCAGGTCCTTTTGCTAGCCCAGATTGGCAAGTGGGATTTCAACCAGAAGTGTTACGGTTAACCCAGGAATTGGCTCTCAAAATCATTCTAGCCGTACATGATGAAAAAGCGGCGCCAGCGTTTACAGGCGTGAGACAGGGGCCCACGGAGCCCTACCCAAAATTCATCGACAGATTGCATGCTGCCATTAATAGCAATCCTGATTTAAGTGATGAAATGAAAGTTAAATTCCTTGATATGCTTGCTTATGACAATGCTAACGACAAAACTAAGAAAGCTTTAAGCCTTCTCCCACGACAATCTACTGCAGGTCAGCTGCTGGAGGCAGCAGAGCGAATGCTTGATCAGGAGAAAGCTGCCTTTATGGCTGCTGCGGTAGGAGCTGCAGTAACACCAATTGTCAGAGGCAAACACATCAAAGGCAAGCGAGATAAGAAGTGCTTTAACTGTGGACAAATGGGTCATTTTAAATCAGAATGTCGCGCTCACGTGTCTCGTAAGAGGGGAAACGGGAGGCAGAGCGCGCCCCGCCCTCGCGCGACGACACAAGTCCAGGGTGCTTGGACCGCTGCTCCGCTGCCACCTCAGGAAGCGCAGGAGTGGACTTGGCAACAGCAGTAGCTATTACACTTACAGACACTACAATACATCTGGTTGATTCTAATCTGGTGGGACCTCTGGGACATGGTTTAAGTGCCTTATTAATTGGACGTTCCTCAGCATCTAAAAAAGGTATTTTTGTCATCCCAGGACTTATTGATGCTGACTTTGAGGGAACAATTAAAATCATGGTATACACACTTACTCCTCCTTTGACTATCATGGAGGGATCGAAAATTGCTCAGCTAATTCCATTTGAATCAAAAGTGCCTAATGCAGAACAAAAGAAGAGAGGTGAAAAAGGCTTTGGGTCCACCGGACAACCAGATGTTTTGTTAGCCCTGGACATTAGTCGGGGGAAGCCAGAGGAGCAGATGGAGATGAGACACCCTAATGGACAGACGAGTAAATTACGAATGCTCGTTGACACTGGAGCAGATGTCACAATTGTACCACTTTATCTATGGCCTAGTCAGTGGCCTTTACTGCCTGCTAATACAGGAATTCTAGGGGTTGGAGGAACTCAAGTCACATCCATCAGCAGAGACACAATAGCATTTATGTTTCCGGATGGCAAGCTAGTAACCACACGTCCCTATGTGATGCACTCACCTGTGGCACTGGTGGGCAGAGATCTGCTCAGTCAAATGGGAGCTCGATTGATTACTTCGCCTTTTTAGGTGCGGCCACGGTAGAGCAGCCAATCCTAAAATTAACCTGGAAAACTGATGATCCCATATGGATCGACCAGTGGCCGCTAAAACTGGACCGGCTGCAAATTATTAAGGATTTGGTACAGGAACAGCTAGATGCCGGACATATCCTGCCTTCAACTAGCCCATGGAACACACCAATTTTTACAATCCAGAAAAAGTCTGGGAAATGGCGTCTGTTACATGATTTGAGAGCGATTAATGCGGTTATCTCTGACATGGGCACCTTGCAACCTGGTTTGCCTTCCCCAGTAATGTTACCTGAAGGCTGGGATCTGGTAGTTATCGATCTAAAAGATTGCTTCTTTACAATCCCCTTACATCCAGAGGATGCTGAAAGGTTTGCCTTTACAGTGCCATCGATTAATAAGGCCGAACCAGCAAAGAGGTATCACTGGGTGGTGCTACTGCAAGGGATGAAAAATTCACCCACGATCTGTCAGTCTTTCGTCGCGTGGGCTCTGGAACCCATCCGAAAACAGTATCCTCATTTACTCATTTATCATTACATGGATGATATCTTAGTAGCAGGAAAACAACTAGACTGCGAGACAATATTGGGCCAGCTAACATGCAGTCTCAGGGAGAGGGGATTAGAGATAGCACCAGAGAAAATTCAGAAGCAGGGACCATGGCTGTATCTGGGCTGGATTATTACAAACGCAGTGATTCGCCCTCAAAAGGTTAAAATCAACACAAAAATAGAAACATTGTCTGATGCGCAGAGATTAATTGGGGATATCCAGTGGGTTCGTAATATCTGTGGAATTACGAACGATGATCTGAAACCTTTGATGCCACTCCTGGGCACGTCTGTACAAGCTCAGGAGCGCCGTCAACTGGATGAGGATCAACAGCAAGCTTTACAAGTAATTAGCAACAAAATCATGACAACTTATACTCACAGGCGACTGGATGATAAAGCTCTTTCTTTTATGATAGTTAACTCTGGGGGTAAACGTGAACACCCATTGGGGCTTATTATTCAGTTGAGTGAAACAAAACCAAATTTACGAATTTTGGAATGGATTTTTCTCCCTTTTCAGCCCAGAAACACAGTAGTTACACGTCCTGAATTATTTTCACAGCTTGTCATAAAAGGGAGGCAGCGAATTTCAGATATTTCAGGCATCGAACCAGAAGTCATCTACATACCTGTATCTCAGTTTTATTTAGATTGGTTATTATCTGCTTCAACTGTCTTTCAAATAGCAATTGCTGATTTCTTAGGTACTATCACCAATAGTTATCCATCGGATAAGCTTTTGTCATTATTATGCCATCAGCGGTTTGTACATTTACCCTTGCGATCAGAGGTTCCAGTAGAAGGGATAACTGTCTTCACTGATGCTGGACGAAAATCTCGAAGGGCTGCAGTCACTTGGAAGGAAGGGGACACCTGGAAACATCAATTACTCCCTGGAGTGCCTGGTGACTCTTTACAGACTTTAGAACTTCGAGCTGTTATCTGGACATTTCAACGCTGGTCTCAAGAACCTCTTAATATAGTATCAGACTCATTGTATGTGGTAGGTACAGTACAACGTCTGGAAAACAGCATGGTGAAACCTGTGCGAAATCCTGTATTACATACTTTGTTGTTACAATTGCTGACACTTTTGAACCAACGTCAGGATGAATATTTTATTATGCACATCCGCAGTCATCAACAATGTGGATGCCTTGCGTTGGGAAACGCTCGAGCCGATCAACTTGTCGCTCCAGCCTGGACGGGCCCTGCTGTTAACACCTTTGAACAGGCCAGGCTGTCACACCAGTTTTTTCACCAATCAGCAAAAATGTTAGCCAGACAATTTCACATTCCTGTGGCTGATGCTAGAGGAATTGTGCAATCCTGTCCCGATTGCCAGAAGGTGGGAGTAGGCCTCGGTTTGGGAGTAAACCCCCGAGGACTCCAACCTTTACAACTCTGGCAAATGGATGTGACCCATATCCCAGAATTTGGCAGGCTTAAATATGTGCATGTTTCTATTGATACCTTTTCTCTAGCCCTTTGGGCAACAGCGCAAACAGGTGAAACAGCACGGCATGTCATCAAACATATGCATGCTGCAATTATGGCACTGGGCGTGCCTGCAGAGATCAAAACTGACAATGGTCCGGCCTACACTTCCCGGAAATTTACTCATTTTTGCCAACTCTGGGGTATACGTCACATCACAGGAATACCGCATTCCCCCACGGGACAAGCCATCGTGGAGAGAGCGCATCAAACCTTGAAAGCGCTTTTGCAAAAACAAAAAGGGGGAGAAGTCTTGGCTGCTGCAGAGCGACTTGCAAAAGCGGTGTATGTGTTAAATTTTTTGCGGTTCACAGGTGATAGAAATGAACCACCAGTAATAATACATAGTTTGGGTTTGAAATCTGGTACAAACCAATGTGACAGTAATGTTTTTGTTCAATACAGGGATGTCGTTACAGGAGAATGGAGAGGACCTGCAGAACTAAGAATGACCAGTCGGGGATATGCTTGTGTTGTTACAGATACTGGCGTCAGATGGGTACCGAGTCGATGGGTGCGGCCCTGGAAAGGGGAAGTCAGGAAGAACGACGCAGAGCACTAGGCTCACTCACAGGTCCTAGGCAGGGGTTCCTGCTTGTGTTTTTACAGGTAATAATTCATCTACGTAGGCCTCTGCAAACTGGACGGAGGACCCTGTGTTTTGAGGCACTTCAGAGACATGAACATCGACTGCACCTGGTTCTGACCTCGTTGCTAACAGCACTACATCCAGCAAACAGAGAAGCCTTTTGTCTTTTCCTGGGCTTGCAGTCGTTTTGCACGGCTGTTCGAATACAGCCGCCTATCACAGTTCAGAAGTTTATACTGAAGCAAGCTGGTTGTCTGAATTTGCCAACGAGCCAACATATCAGCAATCCACTTTTAGTTACAGAAAGGCAGGCTTAATTTTTTAGAAAACAGCGGTAGTTTGTTAAAGTTATAGGCTTAATTGAAAACCTTAGATAAAGGATTCTAGCAGAAATTGAGTTTGAAGCTTTGTAGACGTTTGGCTTTGCAGTGTGTTAATTAGAACAATAAGATAGTAGATAAGAGTTGTGGTGTTGGGAAAGAATGGCTCTCAAAGCTGGCAGGTGTACCAGGACACCTGAGAAAGGAAAGTGAAATGATGACTACACGTCAAATGTGGGCCACATTTGTTCTAGTTTGGCTCACATTAAGCCATGAAGGGATTCTTGACATCGAACCCAGAGCAACCATTTGGGTAACCTGGGCAAACGCATCTGGGATAAAGGATTTCTGTTTGAGTCTACAACAAGCAGATGATCCTTTTAGGACCTGTTTAATTGGCATTCCGTTGCAGGAAAATGAAACTGATTTCGAAGGATATTGGAAACAACAGAGAGTGGACCTGATTGGCAGACCAGATGATGATAGTTGTTTCATTTTAAATTGGCCCTCCATGCGTAATGCAGCTTGGCAAAAGACAGTCATTGAGAATCTAAACCAGTTAACTTCTTTACCCTTGCAAGAATTGGATTTGTTGGCCAGTGTTACACCTGTTAAGTATGTTGATGTTACGGAGATGCCAAACTGCCATAATGTGGTTCCTCAGCTGCAGCCAGTGAATGGCACAGGAGTGGTTTGGTTTGGTGACCCATGACATATTTGGTTAGCTCAGAATGGTCACCGAGATTTATTTGTAGGTTGTCAAAATGTGACAGGGCATTCTTCTTGGAATAATTTGAAAACAGGAGGATTCTCCGTAGAAACCACCGGAGGCTTTAAACTTCCACCTGGAGTGTTTTCTGATTTGTGGGGATAGAGCATGGCCTGGTATTCCTGTACGACCTGTCAGTGGTCCTTGTTATCTTGGACGACTAGACTCGGGATGAGGGGCTGGTTGCAGACCTTGGTCAAAAGAGTATTGATAGTGCTAGTAGGTTTACTAATCTTGATGTTGCTTCTTCCCTGTCTGTTTCAGTGTTTGTGACGGATGTTGAATAGTCTGGGTGAACAAATGTTTAAGAAAAGAGAAGTCTGGATCGCTCAAAAACAAAAAGGGGGATTTGTGGAATGGCTGGAAAATAACGGACATATTATGAGCGATCCAAACCGAGGGGCCTCACTGTAACAACAAGCTGCAGCTGTGTTCAAGGACAAAAACAAGGCCGAGACGGCCTGAGAAACTACATTCCTTCCCAAGAGATAAAGATGTTGGAATGTCGAAAACAGGGGGTCTACCTGGGGGGAGAGCATCGCGTGGACGCCACACCGGGACCAATCATAGGGGGCAAAAGGGCGCGTGAACAAGTAGCTTTAGCCTATTAGCAATAAGATAGCGGCGCGTGAAGTTTGAGATAGAGTATAAATTGCTGTGTAACCTTTAATAAAGTGGCATCAACTTGATCACATTGGTCATCTAAGTTGTGTCCGAGACTTCCGCGTCGGCATGAGACCACGCGGCCGCTACCCCTCCCCCACAAAGGGAGTGAAAATACAAAGCCCCAAGACTGAAATAAGGAAAGGTTTAATACAACAATGCAATAGCAACACAACAAACAACAACAACAATAGTGATAGCAATGAACAGAGCAAAATAGCTACCAAATACAGCAGTGAGAGGAGCAGATGTACAAAACCACGAGTGCACCGTGCTCCTGCGCCAGGAAAAATCTGCCAGGATGTGACATCCGCATGGTATCTGAATAACCCGGCTAGAGCTCCCCCCCCACTGCTGGGGAAACTTAACCCTATCCTGGTTAAACCAGGACAGAGGACGAAACACGGTGGGAGGCCAGATGGAAGTAGAGTCCAGGAAAAATTGGAGGCTGAAATGGGATGGGAGGCCAAAAAGAGGTGGGAGGCCAAAAGTGGTGGGAGGTCAGAGGGAAGTAGAGACCAGAATAATTTGGAGGCCGAATCACGGTGGGAAGCCAGAGGGAAGTAGAGGCCAGGCAAAAAGTGGAGAACAAAAAGGGGTGGGAGGCCGGTGAGAGTAGATGCCAGAAGAAATTGGAGGCCAAAATGTGGCATGTTAGGGTTACGGTTAGGGGCATAGGGTTAGGGCCATAGGGTTAGGGTTTGCTTTTAAGGTTTAGAACTAGGGTTAGGGTTAGGGTTAGGGTTTGTTTTTAAGGTTTAGATGTAGGGTTAGGGTTAGGGTTTAGGGTTAAGTGGGGCTAAGGGTTAGGAGTTAGGGTTAGCGTTAGGAGTTAGGGTTAGCGTTTAGGGTTAGTGTTTAGGGGGGCTTAGGGTTAGGGGCATATGGTTAGGAGTTAGGGTTAGGTTTAGGGTTAGGGTTACGGTTAGGGGCATAGGGTTAGGTTTAGGGTTAGGGTTACGGTTAGGGGCATAGGGTTAGCATTTAGGGTTAGGGCTATGGTTAGGGGCAAAGGATTAGGTTTAGGGTTACGGTTTGGTTTTAATGCTTAGATCTAGGGTTAGGGTGAAGGGGGGCTTAGGGTTAGGGTTAGCGTTTAGGGTTAGGGGCATAGGGTTAGGGGCATAGGATTAGGTTTAGGGTTCTGGTTTGGTTTTAATGTTTAGATCTAGTGTTACGGTTAGGGCTTAGGGTTAAGGGGGGGTTAGGGTTAGGAGTTAGGGTTAGCGTTAGGAGTTAGGGTTAGCGTTTAGGGTTTGGGGTTAGAGTTACGTTTAGAGGCATAGGGTTAGGTTTAGGGTTCTGGTTTGGTTTTAATGTTTAGATCTAGAGTTAGGTTTGGGGTTTAGGATTAGGGTTAGGAGTTAGGGTTAGCGTTAGGAGTTAGGGTTAGTGTTTAGGGTTAGGGTTAGGGTTACGGTTAGGGGCATAGGGTTAGGTTTAGGGTTCTGGTTTGGTTTTAATGTTTAGATCTAGGGTTAGGGCTTACGGTTAAGGGGGGCTTAGGGTTAGGGTTAGGAGCTAGGGTTAGCGTTAGGAGTTAGGGTTAGCGTTTAGGGTTAGGATTTAGGGTTGGGGTTACGGTTAGGGGCATAGGGTTATGTTTAGGGTTATTGTTTGGTTTTAATGTTTAGATCTAGGGTTAGGGATAAGGGTTAGGGTGAAGGGGGACTTAGGGTTAGGGTTAGGAGTTAGGGTTAGCGTTAGGAGTTAGGGTTAGCATTTAGGGTTAGGGTTAGGGGCATAGGGTTAGGTTTAGGTTTCTGGTTTGGTTTTAATGTTTAGATCCAGGGTTACGGTTAGGGCATAGGGTTAAGGGGGGTTTAGGGTTAGCGTTAGGAGTTAGGGTTAGCGTTTAGGGTTAGGGTTTAGGGTTGGGGTTACGGTTAGGCGCATAGGGTTAGGTTTAGGCTTATGGTTTGGTTTTAAGGTTTAGATGTAGGTATAGGTTTAGGGCTTAGGGTGAAGGGGGGCTTAGGGTTAGGGTTAGGAGTTAGGCTTAGCGTTAGGAGTTATGGTTAGCGTTTAGGGTTAAGGATTAGAGTTAGGGTTATGTTTAGGGGCATAGGGTTAGGTTTATGGTTCTGGTTTGTTTTTAATGTTTAGATCTAGGCTTAGGTTTGGGGCATAGGTTTAGGATCTAGGGTTACCGTTAGGAGTTAGGGTTCACGTTTAGGGTTAGCGTTTAGGGTTAGGATTTACGGTTAGGGGCATAGGGTTAGGTTTAGGGTTCTGGTTTGGTTTTAAGGTTTAGATCTAGGGTTAGGGTTAGGGCTTAGGGTTAAGGGGGGCTTAGGGTTAGGGTGTGGAGTTAGGGTTAGGGTTTAGGGTTAGGGTTTAGGGTTAGGGTCATAGGGTTAGGTTTAGGGTTCTGGTTTGGTTTTAATGTTTAGATCAAGGGTTAGGATTGGGTTTTAGGATTAGGGTTAGGAGTTAGGATTAGAATTAGGAGTTAGGGTTAGCGTTTAGGGTTAGGGTTTAGGGTTACGGTTAGGGGAATGGTGTTAGGTTTAGGGTTCTGGTTTGGTTTTAATGTTTAGATCTAGGGTTAGTGTTAGGGCTTAGGGTTAAGGGGGGCTTAGGGTTAGGGTTAGGAGCTAGGGTTAGCCTTAGGACTTAGGGTTAGCGTTTAGGGTGAGCGTTTAGGGTTAGGGTTTACGGTTGGGGCATTGGGTTAGGTTTAGGGTTCTGGTTTGGTTTTAAGGTTTATATCTAGGATTAGGGTTAGGAGTTAGGGTTAGCGTTTAGGGTTAGGGTTTAGGGTTAGGGTTACGGTTAGGGGCATAGGGTTAGGTTTAGGTTTATGTTTTGGTTTTAAGTTTTAGATCTAGGTTTAGGGCTTAGGGTGAAAGGGGGCTTAGGGTTAGGGTTAGGAGCTAGGGTTAGCGTTAGGAGTTAGGGTTAGCATTTAGGGTTAGGATTTAGGGTTGGGGTTACGGTTAGGGGCATAGGGTTAGGTTTAGGGTTATGGTTTGGTTTTAAGATTTAGATCTAGGATTACGGTCATGGTTAGGGTGAAGGGAGGCTTAGGCTTAGGGTTAGGACTTAGGGTTAGCTTTAGGAGTTAGGGTTAACGTTTAGGGTTAAGGATTAGGGTTAGGGTTATGGTTAGGGGCATAGGGTTATGTTTAGGGTTCTGGTTTGGTTTTAAGGTTTAGATCTAGGCTTCGGTTTGGCGCATAGGTTTAGGATCTAGGGTTAACGTTTAGGGTTGGTGTTACGGTTGGGGCATAGGGTTAGGTTTAGGGTTATGGTTTGGTTTTAAGGTTTAGATCTAGGGTTAGGGTTAGGGCTTAGGGTTATGGTTTGGTTTTAAGGTTTAGATGTAGGTATAGGGTTAGGGCTTAGCGTGAAGGGGGGGTTAGGGTTAGGGTTAGGAGTTAGGCTTAGCGTTAGGAGTTATGGTTAGCGTTTAGGGTTAAGGATTAGGGTTAGGGTTATGTTTAGGGGCATAGGGTTAGGTTTATGGTTCTGGTTTGTTTTTAATGTTTGGATCTAGGCTTAGGTTTGGGGCATAGGGTTAGGATCTAGGGTTACCGTTAGGAGTTAGGGTTCACGTTTAGGGTTAGCGTTTAGGGTTAGGATTTACGGTTAGGGGCATAGGGTTAGGTTTAGGGTTCTGGTTTGGTTTTAAGGTTTAGATCTAGAGTTAGGGTTAGGGCTTAGGGTTAAGGGGGGCTTAGGGTTAGGGTTAGGAGTTAGGGTTAGGGTTTAGGGTTAGGGTTACAGTTAGGGTCATAGGGTTAGGTTTACGTTTATGGTTTGGTTTTAAGGTTTAGATCTAAGGTTAGGGTTAGGGTTAGGAGTTAGGGTTAGCGTTTAGCGTTAGGGTTTAGGGTTAGGGTTACGGTTAGGGGCATAGGGTTAGGTTTACGTTTATGGTTTGGTTTTAAGGTTTAGATCTATGGTTAGGGCTTAGGGTGAAGGGGGGCTTAGGGTTAGGGTTAGGAGCTAGGGTTAGCGTTAGGAGTTAGGGTTAGCGTTTAGGGTTAGGATTTAGGGTTGGGGTTACGCTTAGGGGCATAGGGTTAGGTTTAGGGTTATGGTTTGGTTTTAAGGTTTAGATCAAGGGTTAGGGATAGGGCTTAGGGTTCTGGTTTGGTTTTAAGGTTCAGATCTAGGGTTAGGGTTAGCGCTTAGGGTTATGTTTTGGTTTTAAGGTTTAGATCTAGGGTTAGGGCTTAGGGTTATGGTTTGGTTTTAAGGTTTAGATGTAGGTATAGCTTTAGCGCTTAGGATGAAGGGGGGGTTAGGGTTAGGGTTAGGAGTTAGGCTTAGCGTTAGTAGTTAGGGTTAGCGTTTAGGGTTAAGGATTAGAATTAGGGTTATGTTTAGGGGCATACGGTTAGGTTTATGGTTCTGGCGTGTTTTTAATGTTTAGATCTAGGCTTAGGTTTGGGGCATAGGGTTAGGAGTTAGGATTAGCGTTAGGAGTTAGGGTTCGCGTTTAGGTTTAGCGTTTAGGGTTAGGGTGTACGGTTAGGTGCATAGGGTTATTTTTAGGGTTCTGGTTTGGTTTTAAGGTTTAGATCTAGGGTTACGGTTAGGGCTTAGTGTTAAGGGGGGCTTAGGGTTAGGGTTAGGATTTAGAGTTAGCGTTTAGGGTTAGGGTTTAGGGTTAGGGTTTAGGGTTATTTTTACGGTTAGGGTCATAGGGTTAGGTTTAGGGTTCTGGTTTGGTGTTAATGTTTAGATCTAGGGTTAGGATTGGGGTTTAGGATTAGGGTTAGGAATTAGGATTAGCGTTAGGAGTTAGGGTTAGCGTTTAGGGTTAGGGTTAGGTTTATGTTTAGGGTTAGTGTTACGGTTAGGTTCATAGGGTTAGGTTTAGGGTTCTGGTTTGGTTTTAATATTTAGATCTAGGGTTAGGATTGGGGTTTAGGATTAGGGTTAGGAGTTAGGATTAGCATTAGGAGTTAGGGTTAGCGTTTAGGGTTAGGGTTTAGGGTTACGGTTAGGGGCATAGTGTTAGGTTTAGGGTTCTGGTTTGGTTTTATTGTTTAGATCTAGGGTTACGGTTAGGGCTTAGGGTTAAAGGGGGCTTAGGTCTAGGGTTAGGAGCTAGGTTTAGCGTTAGGAGTTAGGGTTAGCGTTTAGGGTTAGGATTTAGGGTTGGGGTTACGGTTAGGGGCATAGGGTTATGTTTAGGGTTATTGTTTGATTTTAAGATTTAGATCTAGGTTTAGGGATAAGGGTTAGGGTTAGGAGTTAGGGTTAGCGTTAGGAGTTAGGGTTAGCATTTAGGGTTAGTGTTTAGGGTTGGGGTTACGGTCAGGCGCATAGGGTTAGGTTTAGGCTTATGGTTTGGTTTTAAGGTTTAGATGTAGGTATAGGTTTAGGGCTTAGGGTGAAGGGGGGCTTAGGGTTAGGGTTAGGAGTTAGGCTTAGCGTTAGGAGTTAGGGTTAGCGTTTAGGGTTAAGGATTAGAGTTAGGGTTATGTTTAGGGGCATACGGTTAGGTTTATGGTTCTGGTGTGTTTTTAATGTTTAGATCTAGGCTTAGGTTTGGGGCACAGGGTTAGGAGTTAGGGTTAGCGTTAGGAGTTAGGGTTAGGGTTTAGGGTTAGGGTTTAGGGTTATTGTTACGGTTAGGGTCATAGGGTTAGGTTTAGGGTTCTGGTTTGGTTTTAAGGTTTAGATCTAGGGTTAGGGTTAGGGCTTAGGGTGAAGGGGGGCTTAGGGTTAGGAGTTAGGGTTAGCGTTTGGGGTTAGGGTTTAGGTTTAGGGTTACAGTTAGGTTCATATGGTTAGGTTTAGGGTTATGGTTTGGTTTTAAGGTTTAGATCTAGGGTTAGGGATAAGGGTTAGGGTCAAGGGGGGCTTAGCCTTAGGATTAGGAGTTAGAGTTACTGTTTAGGGTTAGGGATACGGTTAGGGGCATAGGGTTAGGTTTAGGCTTATGGTTTGGTTTTAAGGTTTAGATCTAGCATTAGGGGTAGGGATTAGGGTGAAGGGGGGCTTAGGGTTAGGAGCTAGGGTTAACGTTAGGAGTTAGGGTTAGCGTTTAGGGTTAGGATTTAGGGTTGGGGTTACGGTTAGGGGCATAGGGTTAGGTTTAGGGTTATGGTTTGGTTTTAAGGTATAGATCTAGGTTTAGGGTTAGGGCTTAGGGTTAAAGGGGGCTTAGGTTTAGGGTTAGGAGTTAGGGTTAGCATTAGGAGTTAGGGTTAGCATTTAGGGTTAGGGTTTAGGGTTAGGGTTACGGTTAGGGGCATAGGGTTAGGTTTAGGTTTATGGTTTGGTTTTAAGGTTTAGATCTAGGCTTATGTTTGGGGCATAGGGTTAGGAGCTAGGGTTAGCGTTAGGAGTTAGGGTTAGCGTTTAGGGTTAGCGTTTAGGGTTGCGTTTACGGTTAGGGGCATAGGGTTAGGTTTAGGGTTATGGTTTGGGTTTAAGGTTTAGGTCTAGGGTTAGGGCTTAGGGTGAAGGGGGGCTTAGGTTTAGGGTTAGGAGTTAGGGTTAGCGTTAGGAGTTAGGGTTAGCGTTTAGGGTTAGGGTTTAGGATTATGGTTACGGTTATGGGCATAAGGTTAGGTTTAGGGTTATGGTTTGGTTTTAAGGTTTAGATCTAGGCTTATGTTTGGGGCATAGGGTTAGGATCTAGGCTTAGCGTTAGGAGTTAGGGTTAGCGTTTAGGGTTAGCGTTTAGAGTTGGGTTTATGGTTAGGGGCATAGGGTTAGTTTTAGGATTATGGTTTGGGTTTAAGGTTTAGATCTAGGGTTAGGGTTAGGGCTTAGGGTGAAGGGGGGCTTAGTGTTAGCGTTAGGAGTTAGGGTTAGCGTTTAGGGTTATGGTTTAGGGTTAGGGTTGCAGTTAGGGGCATAGGATTAGGTTTATGTTTCTGGTTTGTTTTTAATGTTTAGATCTAGGCTTAGTTTTGGGGCATAGGTTTAGGATCTAGGGTTAGCGTTAGGAGTTAGGGTTAACGTTTAGGGTTACGTTTAGGGTGAGCGTTTAGGGTTAGGTTTTACGGTTAGGGGCATAGGGTTAGTTTTAGGCTTATGGTTTGGTTTTAAGGTTTAGATGTAGGGTTAGGGTTAGGGCTTAGTGTTAAGGGGGGCTTAGGGTTAGCGTTAGAGATAGGGTTAGCATTTAGGGTTAGGGTTTAGGGTTAGGGTTACGGTTAGGGGCATAGGGTTAAGTTTAGGGTTCTAGTTTGGTTTTAAGATTTAGATCTAGGGTTACAATCAGGGATAGGGTGAAGGGGGGCTTAGGGTTATGGTTAGGAGTTAGGGTTAGCGTTAGGAGTTAGGGTTAGCGTTTAGGGTTAAGGATTATTGTTACGGTTATGGTTAGGGGCATAGGGTTATGTTTAGGGTTGTGGTTTGGTTTTAAGGTTTAGATATAGGCTTAGGTTTGGGGCATAGGGTTAGGATCTAGGGTTAGCTTTAGGAGTTAGGGTTAGCGTTTAGGGTTAGGGTTTAGGGTTGGGGTTACGGTTAGGGGCATAGGGTTAGGTTTAGGGTTCTGGTTTGGTTTTAAGGTTTAGATCTAGTGTTAGGGTTAGGGCTTAGGGTTAGCGTTAGGAGTTAGGGTTTGCGTGTAGGGTTATGGTTTAGAGTTAGGGTTACAGTTAGGGGCATAGGGTTAGGTTTAGGGTTATGGTTTGATTTTAAGGTTCAGATCTAATGTTACGGTTAGGGCTTAGGGTTAAGGGGGGCTTAGGGTTAGGGTTGGGGTTAGCATTAGGAGTTATGGTTAGCGTTTAGGGTTAGCATTTAGGGTGGGGGTTTCGGTTAGGGGCATAGGGTTAGGTTTAGAGTTCTGGTTTGGTTTTAAGGTTTAGATCTAGGGTTAGGGATGGGGCTTAGGGTGAAGGGGGGCTTAGGGTTAGGGTTAGGAATTAGGGTTAGCGTTAGGAGTTATGGTTAGCGTTTAGGGTTAGGGTTTAGAGTTAGGGTTATAGTTATGGGCATAGGGTTCGGTTTAGGCTTATGGTTTGGTTTTAAGGTTTAGATGTAGGGTTAGGGTTAGGGCTTAGTGTTAAGGGGGGCTTAGGGTTAGCGTTAGAGTTAGGGTTAGTGTTTAGGGTTAGGATTTAGTGTTGGGGTTATGGTTAGGGGCATAGGGTTAACTTTAGTGTTATGGTTTGATTTTAGTGTTTAGATCTACGGTTACGGTTAGGGCTTAGGGTGAAGGAGGGCTTAGGGTTAGCGTTAGGAGTTAGGGTTAGCGTTAGGAATTAGGGTTAGCGTTTAGTGTTAAGGATTAGGGTTAGGGTTATGGTTAGGGGCATAGGGTTAGGTTTATTGTTCTGGTTTGTTTTTAATGTTTAGATCTAGGCTTAGGTTTGGGGCATAGGGTTAGGATCTGGGGTTAGCGTTAGGAGTTAGGGTTAGCGTTTAGGGTTATGGTTTAGGGTTAGGGTTATGGTTAGGGGCATAGTGTTAGCTTTACGGTTATGGTTTGATTTTAATGTTTAGATCTACGGTTACGGTTAGGGCTTAGGGTGAAGGGGGGGTTAGCGTTAGGAGTTAGGGTTAGCGTTAGAAATTAGGGGTAGCGTTTAGGGTTAAGGATTAGGATTAGGGTTATGGTTAGGGGCATAGGGTTAGGTTTATGGTTCTGGTTAGTTTTTAATGTTTAGATCTAGGCTTAGGTATGGGGCATAGGGTTAGGATCTAGGGTTAGCGTTAGGAGTTAGGGTTAGCTTTTAGGGTTAGCGTTAAGGGTGAGCGTTTAGGGTTAGGGTTTAGGGTTAGGCGCATAGGGTTAGGTTTAGGTTTATGGTTTGGTTTTAAGGTTTAGATCTAGGGTTAGGGCTTAGTGTGAAGGGGGGCTTAGGGTTAGGGTTAGGAGCTAGGGTTAGCGTCAGGAGTTAGGGTTTAGGGTTCGGGTTATGGTTAGGGGCATAGGGTTAGGTTTAGGGTTATGGTTTGATTTTAAGGTTCAGATCTAATGTTACGGTTAGGGCTTAGGGTTAAGGGGGGCTTAGGGTTAGGGTTGGGGTTAGCATTAGGAGTTATGGTTAGCGTTTAGGGTTAGCATTTAGGGTGGGGGTTTCGGTTAGGGTCATAGGGTTAGGTTTAGGGTTCTGGTTTGGTTTTAATGTTTAGATCTAGTGTTACGGAGAGGCTTAGGTTTAAGGGGGACTTAGGGTTAGGGTTAGGAGCTAGGGTTAGCGTTAGGAGTTAGGGTTAGTGTTTAGGGATAGGGTTTAGGGTTAGGGTTACGGTTAGGGTCAAAGGGTTAGGTTTAGGGTTCTGGTTTGGTTTTAAGATTTAGATCTAGGGTTACGTTTAGGGCTTAGGGTTATGGTTAGGGCTTAGGGTTAAGGGGGATTAGGGTTAGGCTGAGGGTTAGCATTAGGATTTAGGGTTAGCATTTAGGGTTAGCATTTAGGGTTGGGGTTTCGGCTAGGGGCATAGGGTTAGGTTTATGGTTCTGGTTTGGTTTTAAGGTTTAGATCTAGGGTTACTATCAGGGTTAGGGTGAAGGGGGGCTTAGGGTTAGCGTTAGGAGTTATGATTAGCGTTTAGGGTTAGCGTTTAAAGTTAGGGTTACTGTTAGGGTCATAGGGTTATGTTTAGGGTTCTGATTTGGTTTTAAGGTTTAGATGTAGGGTTAGGGTTTAGGGTGAAGGGGGCTTAGGGTCAGGGTTAGGAGGTAGGGTTAGCGTTAGGAGTTAGGGTTAGCGTTTATGGTTAGGGTTTAGGGTTAGGGTTACGGTTAGGGGCATAGGGTTAGGTTTAGGGTTATGGTTTGTTTTAAGATTTAGATCTAGGGTTACGGTCATGGTTAGTGTGAAGGGGGGCTTAGGGTTAGGAGTTAGGGTTAGCGTTAGGAGTTAGGGTTAGCGTTTAGGGTTAAGTATTAGGGTAGGGTTATGGTTAGGGGCATAGGGTTATGTTTAGGGTTCTGGTTTGGTTTTAATGTTTAGATCTAGGCTTAGGTTTGGGGCATAGGGTTAGGATCTAGGGTTAGCGTTAGGAGTTAGGGTTAGCGTTTAGGGTTAGGGTTTAGGGTTAGGGTTACGGTTAGGGGCATTGGTTTAGGTTTATGGTTCTGGTTTGGTTTTAAGGTTTAGATGTAGGGTTAGTGTTAGGGCTTAGGGTGAAGGGGGTCTTACAGTTAGGGTTAGGAATTAGGGTTAGCGTTAGGAGTTAGGGTTAGCGTTTAGGGTTAGCGTTTAGGGTTAGGGTTACAGTTAGGGGCATAGGGTTAGGTTTAGGTTTATGGTTTGGTTTTAAGGTTTAGATCTAGGGTTAGCGTTTAGTGCTTAGGTTTAAAGGGGACTTAGGGTTAGGGTTAGGAGCTAAGGTTAGTGTTAGAATTTGGGTTAGCGTTAGGAATTAGGGGTAGCTTTTAGGGTTAAGGATTAGGTTTATGGTTAGGGGCATAGGTTTAGTTTTATGGTTCTGGTTTGGTTTTAATGTTTAGATCTAGGCTTAGGTTTGGGGCATAGGGTTAGAATCTAGGGTTAGCGTTAGGAGTTAGGGTTAGCGTTTAGGGTTAGCATTTAGGGTTGGGGTTTCGGTGAGGGGCATAGGGTTAGGTTTAGGGTTGTGGTTTGGTTTTAAGGTTTAGGTCTAGGGTTAGGGTTAGGGCTTAGGGTGAAGGGGGGCTTAGGGTTAGGGTTACGAGTTAGGGTTAGCGTTTGGGGTTAGGGTTTAGGTTTAGGGTTACAGTTAGGGGCATAGGTTTAGGTTTAGGGTTCTGGTTTGCTTTTAAGGTTTAGATCTAGGGTTAGGGTTAGGGCTTAGGGTTAAGTGCGGCTTAGGGTTAGGGTTAGGAGTTAGCTTTATCGTTAGGAGTTAGGGTTAGCGTTTAGGGTTAGGTTTTAGGGTTAGGGTTACGGTTAGGGGCATAGGGTTAGGTTTAGGGTTCTGGTTTGGTTTTAAGGTTTAGATCTAGGTTTAGGTTTAGCGCTTAGATTTAAGGGGGGCTTAGGGTTAGGAGTTAGGGTTAGCGTTAGGAGTTAGGTTTAGCATTTAGGGTTAGGATTTAGGGTTGGGGTTACGGTTAGGGCATAGGGTTAGGTTTAGCGTTATGGTTTGGTTTTAAGTTTTAGATCTAGGGTTATGTTTAGGGTTATGGTGAAGGGGGGCTTAGGGTTAGGGTTAGTATTTAGGGTTAGCATTAGGAGTTAGGGTTAGCGTTTAGGGTTAGTATTTAGTGTTAGGGTTACTCTTAGGGGCATAGGGTTAACTTCAGGGTTATGGTTTGATTTTAATGTTTAGATCTACGGTTACGATTAGGGCTTAGGGTGAAGGGGGCTTAGGGTTAGGGTTAGGAGTTAGGGTTAGCATTAGGAATTAGGGTTAGCGTTTAGGGTTAAGGATTAGGTTTATGGTTAGGGGCATAGGGTTAGGTTTATGGTTCTGGTTTGTTTTTAATGTTTAGATCTAGGCTTAGGTTTGGGGCATAGGGTTAGGATCTAGGGTTAACGTTAGGAGTTAGGGTTAGCGTTTAGTGTTAGGGTTTAGGGTTAGGGTTACGGTTAGGGGAATAGGGTTAGGTTTAGGGTTCTGGTTTGCTTTTAAGGTTTAGATCTACGTTTACGGTTAGGGCTTAGGATTAAGGGGGGATTAGGTTTAGGGTTAGGGTTTAGCATTACGGGTTAGGGTTAGCGTTTAGGGTTAGCATTTAAGGTGGGGTTTTCGGTTAGGGGCATAGGGTTAGGTTTAGGGTTCTGGTTTGGTTTTAAGGTTTAGATCTAGGTTTAAGGATGGGGCTTAGGGTGAAGGGGGGCTTAGGGTTAGGGTTAGGAATTAGGGTTAGCGTTAGGAGTTAGGGTTAGCGTTTAGGGATAGGGTTTACGGTTAGGGTTACGGTTAGGGGCATAGGGTTAGGTTTAGGGTTCTGGTTTGGTTTTAAGGTTTAGATCTAAGGTTACGGTTAGGGCTTATGGTTAAGGGGGACTTAGGGTTAGGGTTAGGAGCTAGGGTTAGCGTTAGGAGTTAGGGTTAGCGTTTAGGGTTAGCATTTAGGGTTAGGGTTACAGTTAGGGTCAAAGGTTTAGGTTTAGGGTTCTGGTTTGGTTTTAAGGTTTAGATCTAGGGTTACGGTTAGGGCTTAGGGTTAAAGGGGGATTAGGGTTAGGCTTAGGGTTAGCATTAGGATTTAGGGTTAGCAGTTAGGGTTAGCATTTAGGGTTGGGGTTTCGGTTAGGGGCATAGGGTTAGGTTTAGGGTTCTGGTTTGGTTTTAAGGTTTAGATCTAGGGTTACTATCAGGATTAGGGTGAAGTGGGGCTTAGGGTTAGGGTTAAGAGTTAGGGTTAGCGTTAGGAGTTAGGGTTAGCGTTTAGGGTTAGCGTTTAGGGTTAGGGTTACTGTTAGGATCATAGGGTTATGTTTAGGGTTCTGATTTGGTTTTAAGATTTAGATGTAGGGTTAGGGTTTAGGGTGAAGGGGGCTTAGGGTTAGGGTTAGGAGTTAGGGTTAGCGTTAGGAGTTAGGGTTAGCGTTTAGGGTTAGGGTTTAGGGTTAGGGTTACGGTTAGGGGCATAGGGCAAGGTTTAGGTTTCTGGTTTGGTTTTAACGTTTAGATTTGTTTTACGGTTAGGGCATAGGGTTAAGGGGGGCTGAGGGTTAGCGTTAGGAGTTAGGGTTAGCGTTTAAGGGTAGCGTTTAGGGTTGGGGTTACGGTTAGGGGCATAGGGTTAGGTTTAGGGTTCTGGTTTGGTTTTAAGATTTAAATCTAGCGTTACGATCTAGTTAGTGTGAAAGGGGGCTTAGGGTTAGGGTTAGTAGAGGGTTAGCGTTAGGATTTAGGGTTAGCGTTTAGGGTTAAGGATTTTTGTTAGGGTTATGGTTAGGGGCATAGGGTTATGTTTAGGGTTCTGGTTTGGTTTTAAGGTTTAGATGTAGGGTTAGGGTTAGGGCGTAGGGTGAAGGGGGGCTTAGGGTTAGGGTTAGGAATTAGGGTTAGCGTTAGGAGGTAGGGTTAGCGCTTAATGTTATGGTTTAGGGTTAGGGTTACAGTTAGGGGCATAGGGTTAGGTTTAGGGTTATGGTTTGATTTTAAGGTTGAGTTCTAGTGTTACGTGTAGGTCTTAGGGTTAAGGGGGGCTTAGGGTTAGGGTTAGGAGTTAGGGTTAGCGTTAGGATTTAGGGTTAGCGTTTAGGGTTAGTATTTAGGGTTAGGGTTACGGTTAGGGGCATAGGATTAACTTTAGGGTTATGGTTTGATTTTAATGTTGAGATCTACGGTTACGGTTAGGGCTTAGGGTGAAGGGGGGCTTAGATTTAGGGTTAGGAGTTAGGGTTAGCGTTAGGAATTACGGGTACCGTTTAGGGTTAAGGATTAGGGTTAGGGTTATGGTTAGGGGCATAGGGTTAGCTTTAGGGTTATGGTTTGATTTTAATGTTTAGATCTACGTTTACGGTTAGGGCTTAGGGTGAAGGGGGGGTTAGGGTTAGGAGTTAGGGTTAGCGTTAGGAATTAGGGTTAGCGTTTAGTGTTAAGGAGTAGGGTTAGGGTTATGGTTAGGGGCATAGGGTTAGGTTTATGTTTCTGGTTTGTATTTATTGTTTAGATCTAGGCTTAGGTTTGGGGCATAGGATTAGGATCTAGGGTTAGCGTTTAGGGTTAGCATTTAGTGTGAGTTTTTAGAGTTAGGGTTTACGGTTAGGGGCATAGGGTTAGGTTTAGGGTTCTGGTTTGGTTTTAAGGTTTAGATCTAGGGTTAGTGGTAGGGCTTAGGGTTAAGTGGGGCTTAGGTTTAGGGTTAGGAGCTAGTGTTAGCGTTAGGAGTTAGGGTTAGAGTTTAGGGTTAGGGTTTAGGGTTAGGGTTACGGTTAGGGGCATTGGGTTAGGTTTAGGTTTATGGTTTGGTTTTAAGGTTTAGAGCTAGGGTTAGGGCTTAGGGTTAAGGGGGGCTTAGGGTTAGGTTTAGGAGCTAGGTTTAGCGTTAGGGGTTAGGGTTAGCGCTTAGGGTTAGGAGTTAGGGTTACCGTCAGGAGTTAGGGTTAGCGTTTAGGGTTAAGGATTAGGGTTAGGGTTATGTTTTAGGGCATAGGGTTATGTTTAGGGTTCTGGTTTGGTTTTAAGGTTTAGATCTAGGCTTATGTTTGGGCCATAGGGTTAGGATCTAGGGTTAGCTTTAGGAGTTAGGGTTAGCGTTTAGGGTTAGCGTGTAGGGTTGGCGTTACGGTTAGGGGCATAAGGTTAGGTGTAGGGTTCTGGTTTGGTTTTAAGCTTTAGATCTAGGTTTACGGTTGAGGCTTAGGGTGAAGGGGGGCTTAGGTTTAGGGTTAGGAATTAGGGTTAGCGTTAGGAGTTAGGGTTAGTGTTTAGGGTTAGCGTTTAGGGTTAGGGTTACAGTTAGGGACATAGGGTTAGGTTTAGGGTTATGGTTTGGTTTTAAAGTTTAGATCCAGGGTTAGGTTTAGTGCCTAGGTTTACAGGGGACTTAGGGTTAGGGTTAGGAGCTAAAGTTAGTGTTAGAATTTGTGTTAGCGTTAGGAATTAGGGGTAGCGTTTAGGGTTAAGGATTATGGTTAGGGTTATGGTTAAGGGCATAGGGTTAGGTTTATGGTTCTGGTTTGTTTTTAATATTTGGGGCATAGGGTTAGTATGTAGGGTTAGCGTTAGGAGTTAGGGTTAGCGTTTAATGTTAGCGTTTAGGGTTGGCGTTATGGTTAGGGGCATAGGGTTAGGTTTAGGTTTCTGGTTTGGTTTTAAGGTTTAGATCTAGGGTTACGTTTAGGGCTTAGGGTTAAGGGGGGAGTAGGGTTAGGGTCAGGGTTAGCATTAGGAGTTAGGGTTAGCGTTTAGGGTTAGCATTTAGGGTTGGGGTTTCGGTTAGTGGCATAGGGTTAGGTTTAGGGTTCTGGTTTGGTTTTAAGGTTTAGGTCTAGGTCTAGAATTAGGGCTTAGGGTAAAGGGGGATTAGGGTTAGCGTTAAGAGTTAGGGTTAGCGTTTAGGGTTAGGGTTTAGGGTTAGGGTTACGGTTAGGGGCATAGGATTAGGTTTAGGGTTATGGTTTGGTTTTAAGGTTTAGATCTAGGGTTAGGGTTTAGGTTTAAGGGGGGATTAGGGTTAGGGTTAGGAGTTAGGGTTAGCGTTTAGGGTTAGGTTTACGGTTAGGGGCATAGGGTTAGGTTTAGGGTTATGGTTTGGTTTTAAGCTTTAGATCTAGGGTTATGGATAAGGGTTAGTGTCAAGGGGGGCTCTAGGTTTGGGGTTAGGAGTTAGGGTTAGCGTTAGGAGTTAGGGTTAGGGTTTAGGATTAGGGTTACTGTTAGGGGCATAGGGTTAGGTTTAGGGTTATGGTTTGGTTTTAAGGATTAGATGTAGGGTTAGGGTTAGGGCTTAGGGTGAATGGGGGCTTAGGGTTAGGGTTAGGAGTTAGGGTCAGCGTTAGGATTTAGGGTTAGCGTTTAGGGTTATGTTTTAGGGTTACAGTTAGGGGCATAGGGTTAGGTTTAGGGTTCTGGTTTGGTTTTAAGGTTTAGATCTAGGGTTACGTTTAGGGCTTAGGGTTAAGGGGGGAGTAGGGTTAGGGTCAGGGTTAGCATTAGGAGTTAGGGTTAGCGTTTAGGGTTAGCATTTAGGGTTGGGGTTTCGGTTAGTGGCATAGGGTTAGGTTTAGGGTTCTGGTTTGGTTTTAAGGTTTAGGTCTAGGTCTAGAATTAGGGCTTAGGGTAAAGGGGGATTAGGGTTAGCGTTAAGAGTTAGGGTTAGCGTTTAGGGTTAGGGTTTAGGGTTAGGGTTACGGTTAGGGGCATAGGGTTAGGTTTAGGGTTATGGTTTGGTTTTAAGGTTTAGATCTAGGGTTAGGGTTTAGGGTTAAGGGGGGATTAGGGTTAGGGTTAGGAGTTAGGGTTAGCGTTTAGTGTTAGGTTTACGGTTAGGGGCATAGGGTTAGGTTTAGGGTTATGGTTTGGTTTTAAGCTTTAGATCTAGGGTTATGGATAAGGGTTAGTGTCAAGGGGGGCTCTAGGTTTGGGGTTAGGAGTTAGGGTTAGCGTTAGGAGTTAGGGTTAGGGTTTAGGATTAGGGTTACTGTTAGGGGCATAGGGTTAGGTTTAGGGTTATGGTTTGGTTTTAAGGATTAGATGTAGGGTTAGGGTTAGGGCTTAGGGTGAATGGGGGCTTAGGGTTAGGGTTAGGAGTTAGGGTCAGCGTTAGGATTTAGGGTTAGCATTTAGGGTTATGTTTTAGGGTTACAGTTAGGGGCATAGGGTTAGGTTTAGGGTTCTGGTTTGCTTTTAATGTTTAGATCTAGGGTTAGGGTTAGGGCTTAGGGTGAAGGGGGGCTTAGGAGTAGTGTTAGGAGTTAGGGTTAGCGTTTAGGGTAGGGTTTAGGGTTAGGGTTACGGTTAGGGGCATAGGGTTAGGTTTAGGGTTCTGGTTTGAATTTAGGGTTTAGATCTAGGGTTAGGGCTTAAGGTTAATGGGGGCTTAGGGTTAGCGTTAGGAGTTAGGGTTAGCGTTTAGGGTTAGGGTTTAGGGTTAGGGTTACGTTTAGGGGCATAGGGTTAGGTTTAGGATTATGGTTTGGTTTTAAGGTTTAGATGTAGGGTTAGCGCTTAGGTTTAAGGGGGGCTTAGGGTTAGGGTTAGGAGCTAGGGTTAGCGTTAGGAGTTAGGGTTAGCGTTTAGCGTTAGGATTTAGGGTTGGGGTTACGATTAGGGGCATAGGGTTAGTTTTAGGGTTCTGGTTTGGTTTTAATGTTTAGATCTAGGGTTAGGGTTCGGGCATAGGGTTAAGTGGGGCTTAGGGTTTGCGTTAGGAGTTAGGGTTAGCGTTTAGGGTTAGGGTTTAGGGTTGGGGTTACGGTTAGGGGCATAGGGTTAGGTTTAGGGTTCTGGTTTGGTTTTAAGATTTAGATCTAGGGGTACGGTCATGGTTACGGTGAAGAGGGGCTTAGGGTTAGGAGTTAGAGTTAGCGTTAGGAGTTAGGGTTAGCGTTTAAGGTTAGGGTTTTGGGTTAGGGTTACGGTTAGGGGCGTAGCGTTAGGTTTATGGTTCTGGTTTGGTTTTAAGGTTTAGATCTAGGGTTACAGTTAGGGCTTAGAGTTAAGGGAGACTTAGGGCTAGAGTTAGCGTTAGGAGTTAGGGTTAGCGTTTAGGGTTAGGGTTTAGGTTTAGGTTCACGTTTAGGGGCATAGGGTTAGGTTTAGGGTTCTGGTTTGGTTTTAAGGTTTAGATGTAGGGTTATGGTTAGGGCTTAGGGTTAATGGGGGATTAGGATTAGGGTTTGGGTTAGCATTAGGAGTTAGGGTTAGCGTTTAGGGTTAGCGTTTAGGGTTAGCGTTTAGGGTTCGGGTTACGGTTAGGGGCATAGGGTTAGGTTTAGGGTTCTGGTTTGGTTTTAAGATTTAGATCTAGGGTTATGGTTAGGGCTTAGGGTGAAAGGGGGCTTAGGGTTTTGAGTTAGGGTTAGCGTTTGGGGTTACGTTTTAGGTTTAGGGTTACCGTTAGGTTCATAGTGTTAGGTTTAGGGTTATGGTTTGGTTTTAAGGTTTAGATCTACGGTTAGCGTCAAGGGTTAGGTTGAAGTGGGGCTTAAGGTTAGGGTTAGGAGTTAGGTTTAGGATTAGTGTTTAGGGTTAGGGTTTAGAGTTAGGGTTACGGTTAGGGGCATAGGGTTAACTTTAGGGCTATGGTTTGGTTTTAAGGTTTAGATCTAGGATTAGGGCTTAGGGTTAAGGGGGGTTTAGGGTTAGGGTTAGGAGCTAGGGTTAGCGTTCGGAGTTAGAGTTAGCGTTTAGGGTTAGGGTTTAGGGTTAGGGTTACGGTTAGGGGCATAGGGTTAGGTTTAGGGTTATGGTTTGGTTTTAAGGTTTAGATCTAGGGTTAGGGCTTAGGGTTAAGGGGGGATTAGGGTTAGGGTTAGCGTTAGGATTTAGGGTTAGCGTTTAGGGTTAGGGTTTAGGGTTAGGGTTACGCTTAGGGGCATAGGGTAGGGTTTAGGTTTATGGTTTGGTTTTAAGGTTTAGATCTAGGGTTAGGGTTAGGGCTTAGGGTGAAAGGGGGCTTAAGTTTAAGGTTAGGAGTTAGGGTTAGCGTTAGGAGTTATGGTTAGCGTTTAGGGTTAGGGTTTAGGGTTAGGGTTACGGTTAGGTGCATAGGGTTAGGTTTAGGGTTATGGTTTGGTTTTAAGGTTTAGATCTAGGGTTAGCGTCAAGGGTTAGGTTGAAGTGGGGCTTAAGGTTAGGGTTAGGAGTTAGCATTAGGGTTATTGTTTAGGGTTAGGGTTTAGAGTTATGGTTACGGTTAGGGGCATAGGGTTAACTTTAGGGCTATGGTTTGGTTTTAAGGTTTAGATCTAGGATTAGGGCTTAGGGTTAAGGGGGGTTTAGGGTTAGGGTTAGGAGCTAGGGTTAGCGTTAGGAGTTAGAGTTAGCGTTTAGGGTTAGGGTTTAGGTTTAGGGTTACGGTTAGGGGCATAGGGTTAGGTTTAGGGTTCTGGTTTGGTTTTAAGGTTTAGATCTAGGGTTACGGCTTAGGGTTCAGGGGGTATTAGGGTTAGGGTTAGGAGGTAGGGTTAGCGTTAGGAGTTAGGGTTAGCGTTTAGGGTTAGGGTTACGGTTAGGGGCATAGGGTTAGCTTTAGGGTTATGGTTTGGTTTTAAGGTTTAGAACAAGGTATCCGGTTAGGGTTATGGTCAAGGGGGGTTTAAGGTTAGGATTAGGAGTTAGGTTTAGCGTTAGGAGTTAGGGTTAGCGTTTAGGGTTAGGGTTTAGGGTTAGGGTTACGGTTAGGGTCATAGGGTTAGGTTTAGGGTTATGGTTTGGTTTTAAAGTTTAGATCTATGGTTACGGTTAGTGTTAGGGTCAAGAGGGGATTATGGTTAAGGTTAGGAGCTAGATTTAGCGTTAGGAGTTAGGGTTAGCGTTACGGTTAGGATTTATGGTTAGGGTTACAGTTAGGGGCATAGGGTTAGGTTTAGGTTTATGGTTTGGTTTTAAGGTTTAGATCTAGCATTAGGGGTAGGGATTAGGGTGAAGGGGGGATTAGTGTTAGGGTTAGGAGTTAGGGTTAGCGTTAGGAGTTAGGTTTAGCCTTTAGAGTTAGGGTTTAGGATTAGGGTTACGGTTAGGGGCATAGGGTTAGGTTTAGGGTTATGGTTTGGTTTTAAGGTTTAGATCTAGGCTTATGTTTGGGGCATAGGGTTAGGATCTAGGCTTAGCGTTAGGAGTTAGGGTTAGCGTTTAGGGTTAGCGTTTAGAGTTGGGTTTATGGTTAGGGGCATAGGGTTAGTTTTAGGATTATGGTTTGGGTTTAAGGTTTAGATCTAGGGTTAGGGTTAGGGCTTACGGTGAAGGGGGGCTTAGTGTTAGCGTTAGGAGTTAGGGTTAGCGTTTAGGGTTATGGTTTAGGGTTAGGGTTGCAGTTAGGGGCATAGGATTAGGTTTATGTTTCTGGTTTGTTTTTAATGTTTAGATCTAGGCTTAGTTTTGGGGCATAGGTTTAGGATCTAGGGTTAGTGTTAGGAGTTAGGGTTAGCGTTTAGGTTTACGTTTAGGGTGAGCGTTTAGGGTTAGGTTTTACGGTTAGGGGCATAGTGTTAGGTTTAGGCTTATGGTTTGGTTTTAAGGTTTAGATGTAGGGTTAGGGTTAGGGCTTAGTGTTAAGGGGGGCTTAGGGTTAGCGTTAGAGATAGGGTTAGCGTTTAGGGGTAGGGTTTAGGGTTAGGGTTACGGTTAGGGGCATAGGTTTAAGTTTAGGGTTCTAGTTTGGTTTTAAGATTTAGATCTAGGGTTACAATCAGGGATAGGGTGAAGGGGGGCTTAGGGTTATGGTTAGGAGTTAGGGTTAGCGTTAGGAGTTAGGGTTAGCATTTAGGGTTAAGGATTATTGTTACGGTTATGGTTAGGGGCATAGGGTTATGTTTAGGGTTGTGGTTTGGTTTTAAGGTTTAGATATAGGCTTAGGTTTGGGGCATAGGGTTAGGATCTAGGGTTAGCTTTAGGAGTTAGGGTTAGCGTTTAGGGTTAGGGTTTAGGGTTGGGGTTATGGTTAGGGGCATAGGGTTAGGTTTAGGGTTCTGGTTTGGTTTTAAGGTTTAGATCTAGTGTTATGGTTAGGGCTTAGGGTTAGCGTTAGGAGTTAGTGTTAGCGTGTAGGGTTATGGTTTAGAGTTAGGGTTACAGTTAGGGGCACAGGGTTAGGTTTAGGCTTATGGTTTGGTTTTAAGGTTTAGATGTAGGGTTAGGTTTAGGGCTTAGTGTTAAGGGGGGCTTATGGTTAGCGTTAGAGTTAGGGTTAGTGTTTAGGGTTAGGATTTAGTGTTGGGGTTATGGTTAGGGGCATAGGGTTAACTTTAGTGTTATGGTTTGATTTTAATGTTTAGATCTACGGTTACGGTTAGGGCTTAGGGTGAAGGGGGGCTTAGGGTTAGCGTTAGGAGTTAGGGTTAGCGTTAGGAATTAGGGTTAGCGTTTAGTGTTAAGGATTAGGGTTAGGGTTATGGTTAGGGGCATAGGGTTAGGTTTATTGTTCTGGTTTGTTTTTAATGTTTAGATCTAGGCTTAGGTTTGGGGCATAGGGTTAGGATCTGGGGTTAGCGTTAGGAGTTAGGGTTAGCGTTTAGGGTTATGGTTTAGGGTTAGGGTTATGGTTAGGGGCATAGGGTTAGCTTTACGGTTATGGTTTGATTTTAATGTTTAGATCTAGGCTTAGGTATGGGGCATAGGGTTAGGATCTAGGGTTAGCGTTAGGAGTTAGGGTTAGCTTTTAGGGTTAGCGTTAAGGGTGAGCGTTTAGGGTTAGGGTTTAGGGTTAGGCGCATAGGGTTAGGTTTAGGTTTATGGTTTGGTTTTAAGGTTTAGATCTAGAGTTAGGGCTTAGTGTGAAGGGGGGCTTAGGGTTAGGGTTAGGAGCTAGGGTTAGCGTCAGGAGTTAGGGTTAGCGTTTAGGGTTAGGATTTAGGGTTGGGGTTACGGTTAGGGGCATACGGTAACGTTTAGGTTTTTGGTTTGTTTTTAACATTTAGATCTAGGGTTACGGTAAGGGCATAGGTTTAAGGGGGGCTTAGGATTAGCGTTAGGAGTTAGGGTTCGCGTTTAGGGTTAGGGTTTAGGGTTGGGGTTACGGTTAGGTGCATAGGGTTAGGTTTAGGGTTATGGTTTGATTTTAAGTTTCAGATCTAATGTTACGGTTAGGGCTTAGGGTTAAGGGGGGCTTAGGGTTAGGGTTGGGGTTAGCATTAGGAGTTATGGTTAGCGTTTAGGGTTACCATTTAGGGTGGGGGTTTCGGTTAGGGGCATAGGGTTAGGTTTAGGGTTCTGGTTTGGTTTTAAGGTTTAGATCTAGGGTTAGGGATGGGGCTTAGGGTGAAGGGGGGCTTAGGGTTAGGGTTAGGAATTAGGGTTAGCGTTAGGAGTTATGGTTAGCGTTTAGGGTTAGGGTTTAGGGTTAGGGTTATAGTTATGGGCATAGGGTTCGGTTTAGGCTTATGGTTTGGTTTTAAGGTTTAGATGTAGGGTTAGGGTTAGGGCTTAGTGTTAAGGGGGGCTTAGGGTTAGCGTTAGAGTTAGGGTTAGTGTTTAGGGTTAGGATTTAGTGTTGGGGTTATGGTTAGGGGCATAGGGTTAACTTTAGTGTTATGGTTTGATTTTAATGTTTAGATCTACGGTTACGGTTAGGGCTTAGGGTGAAGGGGGGCTTAGGGTTAGCGTTAGGAGTTAGGGTTAGCGTTAGGAATTAGGGTTAGCGTTTAGTGTTAAGGATTAGGGTTAGGGTTATGGTTAGGGGCATAGGGTTAGGTTTATTGTTCTGGTTTGTTTTTAATGTTTAGATCTAGGCTTAGGTTTGGGGCATAGGGTTAGGATCTGGGGTTAGCGTTAGGAGTTAGGGTTAGCGTTTAGGGTTATGGTTTAGGGTTAGGGTTATGGTTAGGGGCATAGGGTTAGCTTTACGGTTATGGTTTGATTTTAATGTTTAGATCTACGGTTACGGTTAGGGCTTAGGGTGAAGGGGGGGTTAGCGTTAGGAGTTAGGGTTAGCGTTAGAAATTAGGGGTAACGTTTAGGGTTAAGGATTAGGATTAGGGTTATGGTTAGGGGCATAGGGTTAGGTTTATGGTTCTGGTTAGTTTTTAATGTTTAGATCTAGGCTTAGATATGGGGCATAGGGTTAGGATCTAGGGTTAGCGTTAGGAGTTAGGGTTAGCTTTTAGGGTTAGCGTTAAGGGTGAGCGTTTAGGGTTAGGGTTTAGGGTTAGGCGCATAGGGTTAGGTTTAGGTTTATGGTTTGGTTTTAAGGTTTAGATCTAGGGTTAGGGCTTAGTGTGAAGGGGGGCTTAGGGTTAGGGTTAGGAGCTAGGGTTAGCGTCAGGAGTTAGGGTTAGCGTTTAGGGTTAGGATTTAGGGTTGGGGTTACGGTTAGGGGCATAGGGTTATGTTTAGGGTTCTGGTTTGGTTTTAATGTTTAGATCTAGGCTTAGGTTTGGGGCATAGGGTTAGGATCTAGGGTTAGCGTTAGGTGTTAGGGTTAGCGTTTAGGGTTAGGGTTTAGGGTTAGGGTTACGGTTAGGGGCATTGGTTTAGGTTTATGGTTCTGGTGTGGTTTTAAGGTTTAGATGTAGGGTTAGTGTTAGGGCTTAGGGTGAAGGGGGTCTTACAGTTAGGGTTAGGAATTAGGGTTAGCGTTAGGAGTTAGGGTTAGCGTTTAGGGTTAGCCTTTAGGGTTAGGGTTACAGTTAGGGGCATAGGGTTAGGTTTAGGTTTATGGTTTGGTTTTAAGGTTTAGATCTAGGGTTAGCGTTTAGTGCTTAGGTTTAAAGGGGACTTAGGGTTAGGGTTAGGAGCTAAGGTTAGTGTTAGAATTTGGGTTAGCGTTAGGAATTAGGGGTAGCTTTTAGGGTTAAGGATTAGGTTTATGGTTAGGGGCATAGGTTTAGTTTTATGGTTCTGGTTTGGTTTTAATGTTTAGATCTAGGCTTAGGTTTGGGGCATAGGGTTAGAATCTAGGGTTAGCGTTAGGAGTTAGGTTTAGCGTTTAGGGTTAGCATTTAGGGTTGGGGTTTCGGTGAGGGGCATAGGGTTAGGTTTAGGGTTGTGGTTTGGTTTTAAGGTTTAGGTCTAGGGTTAGGGTTAGGGCTTAGGGTGAAGGGGGGCTTAGGGTTAGGGTTACGAGTTAGGGTTAGCGTTTGGGGTTAGGGTTTAGGTTTAGGGTTACAGTTAGGGGCATAGGTTTAGGTTTAGGGTTCTGGTTTGCTTTTAAGGTTTATATCTAGGGTTAGGGTTAGGGCTTAGGGTTAAGTGCGGCTTAGGGTTAGGGTTAGGAGTTAGCTTTATCGTTAGGAGTTAGGGTTAGCGTTTAGGGTTAGGTTTTAGGGTTAGGGTTACGGTTAGGGGCATAGGGTTAGGTTTAGGGTTCTGGTTTGGTTTTAAGGTTTAGATCTAGGTTTAGGTTTAGCGCTTAGATTTAAGGGGGGCTTAGGGTTAGGAGTTAGGGTTAGCGTTAGGAGTTAGGTTTAGCATTTAGGGTTAGGATTTAGGGTTGGGGTTACGGTTAGGGCATAGGGTTAGGTTTAGCGTTATGGTTTGGTTTTATGTTTTAGATCTAGGGTTATGTTTAGGGTTATGGTGAAGGGGGGCTTAGGGTTAGGGTTAGTATTTAGGGTTAGCATTAGGAGTTAGGGTTAGCGTTTAGGGTTAGTATTTAGTGTTAGGGTTACTCTTAGGGGCATAGGGTTAACTTCAGGGTTATGGTTTGATTTTAATGTTTAGATCTACGGTTACGATTAGGGCTTAGGGTGAAGGGGGCTTAGGGTTAGGGTTAGGAGTTAGGGTTAGCATTAGGAATTAGGGTTAGCGTTTAGGGTTAAGGATTAGGTTTATGGTTAGGGGCATAGGGTTAGGTTTATGGTTCTGGTTTGTTTTTAATGTTTAGATCTAGGCTTAGGTTTGGGGCATAGGGTTAGGATCTAGGGTTAACGTTAGGAGTTAGGGTTAGCGTTTAGTGTTAGGGTTTAGGGTTAGGGTTACGGTTAGGGGAATAGGGTTAGGTTTAGGGTTCTGGTTTGCTTTTAAGGTTTAGATCTACGTTTACGGTTAGGGCTTAGGATTAAGGGGGGATTAGGTTTAGGGTTAGGGTTTAGCATTACGGGTTAGGGTTAGCGTTTAGGGTTAGCATTTAAGGTGGGGTTTTCGGTTAGGGGCATAGGGTTAGGTTTAGGGTTCTGGTTTGGTTTTAAGGTTTAGATCTAGGTTTAAGGATGGGGCTTAGGGTGAAGGGGGGCTTAGGGTTAGGGTTAGGAATTAGGGTTAGCGTTAGGAGTTAGGGTTAGCGTTTAGGGATAGGGTTTACGGTTAGGGTTACGGTTAGGGGCATAGGGTTAGGTTTAGGGTTCTGGTTTGGTTTTAAGGTTTAGATCTAAGGTTACGGTTAGGGCTTATGGTTAAGGGGGACTTAGGGTTAGGGTTAGGAGCTAGGGTTAGCGTTAGGAGTTAGGGTTAGCGTTTAGGGTTAGCATTTAGGGTTAGGGTTACAGTTAGGGTCAAAGGTTTAGGTTTAGGGTTCTGGTTTGGTTTTAAGGTTTAGATCTAGGGTTACGGTTAGGGCTTAGGGTTAAAGGGGGATTAGGGTTAGGCTTAGGGTTAGCATTAGGATTTAGGGTTAGCAGTTAGGGTTAGCATTTAGGGTTGGGGTTTCGGTTAGGGGCATAGGGTTAGGTTTAGGGTTCTGGTTTGGTTTTAAGGTTTAGATCTAGGGTTACTATCAGGATTAGGGTGAAGTGGGGCTTAGGGTTAGGGTTAAGAGTTAGGGTTAGCGTTAGGAGTTAGGGTTAGCGTTTAGGGTTAGCGTTTAGGGTTAGGGTTACTGTTAGGATCATAGGGTTATGTTTAGGGTTCTGATTTGGTTTTAAGATTTAGATGTAGGGTTAGGGTTTAGGGTGAAGGGGGCTTAGGGTTAGGGTTAGGAGTTAGGGTTAGCGTTAGGAGTTAGGGTTAGCGTTTAGGGTTAGGGTTTAGGGTTAGGGTTACGGTTAGGGGCATAGGGCAAGGTTTAGGTTTCTGGTTTGGTTTTAACGTTTAGATTTGTTTTACGGTTAGGGCATAGGGTTAAGGGGGGCTGAGGGTTAGCGTTAGGAGTTAGGGTTAGCGTTTAAGGGTAGCGTTTAGGGTTGGGGTTACGGTTAGGGGCATAGGGTTAGGTTTAGGGTTCTGGTTTGGTTTTAAGATTTAAATCTAGCGTTACGATCTAGTTAGTGTGAAAGGGGGCTTAGGGTTAGGGTTAGTAGAGGGTTAGCGTTAGGATTTAGGGTTAGCGTTTAGGGTTAAGGATTTTTGTTAGGGTTATGGTTAGGGGCATAGGGTTATGTTTAGGGTTCTGGTTTGGTTTTAAGGTTTAGATGTAGGGTTAGGGTTAGGGCGTAGGGTGAAGGGGGGCTTAGGGTTAGGGTTAGGAATTAGGGTTAGCGTTAGGAGGTAGGGTTAGCGCTTAATGTTATGGTTTAGGGTTAGGGTTACAGTTAGGGGCATAGGGTTAGGTTTAGGGTTATGGTTTGATTTTAAGGTTGAGTTCTAGTGTTACGTGTAGGTCTTAGGGTTAAGGGGGGCTTAGGGTTAGGGTTAGGAGTTAGGGTTAGCGTTAGGATTTAGGGTTAGCGTTTAGGGTTAGTATTTAGGGTTAGGGTTACGGTTAGGGGCATAGGATTAACTTTAGGGTTATGGTTTGATTTTAATGTTGAGATCTACGGTTACGGTTAGGGCTTAGGGTGAAGGGGGGCTTAGATTTAGGGTTAGGAGTTAGGGTTAGCGTTAGGAATTACGGGTACCGTTTAGGGTTAAGGATTAGGGTTAGGGTTATGGTTAGGGGCATAGGGTTAGCTTTAGGGTTATGGTTTGATTTTAATGTTTAGATCTACGTTTACGGTTAGGGCTTAGGGTGAAGGGGGGGTTAGGGTTAGGAGTTAGGGTTAGCGTTAGGAATTAGGGTTAGCGTTTAGTGTTAAGGAGTAGGGTTAGGGTTATGGTTAGGGGCATAGGGTTAGGTTTATGTTTCTGGTTTGTATTTATTGTTTAGATCTAGGCTTAGGTTTGGGGCATAGGATTAGGATCTAGGGTTAGCGTTTAGGGTTAGCATTTAGTGTGAGTTTTTAGAGTTAGGGTTTACGGTTAGGGGCATAGGGTTAGGTTTAGGGTTCTGGTTTGGTTTTAAGGTTTAGATCTAGGGTTAGTGGTAGGGCTTAGGGTTAAGTGGGGCTTAGGTTTAGGGTTAGGAGCTAGTGTTAGCGTTAGGAGTTAGGGTTAGAGTTTAGGGTTAGGGTTTAGGGTTAGGGTTACGGTTAGGGGCATTGGGTTAGGTTTAGGTTTATGGTTTGGTTTTAAGGTTTAGAGCTAGGGTTAGGGCTTAGGGTTAAGGGGGGCTTAGGGTTAGGTTTAGGAGCTAGGTTTAGCGTTAGGGGTTAGGGTTAGCGCTTAGGGTTAGGAGTTAGGGTTACCGTCAGGAGTTAGGGTTAGCGTTTAGGGTTAAGGATTAGGGTTAGGGTTATGTTTTAGGGCATAGGGTTATGTTTAGGGTTCTGGTTTGGTTTTAAGGTTTAGATCTAGGCTTATGTTTGGGCCATAGGGTTAGGATCTAGGGTTAGCTTTAGGAGTTAGGGTTAGCGTTTAGGGTTAGCGTGTAGGGTTGGCGTTACGGTTAGGGGCATAAGGTTAGGTGTAGGGTTCTGGTTTGGTTTTAAGCTTTAGATCTAGGTTTACGGTTGAGGCTTAGGGTGAAGGGGGGCTTAGGTTTAGGGTTAGGAATTAGGGTTAGCGTTAGGAGTTAGGGTTAGTGTTTAGGGTTAGCGTTTAGGGTTAGGGTTACAGTTAGGGACATAGGGTTAGGTTTAGGGTTATGGTTTGGTTTTAAAGTTTAGATCCAGGGTTAGGTTTAGTGCCTAGGTTTACAGGGGACTTAGGGTTAGGGTTAGGAGCTAAAGTTAGTGTTAGAATTTGTGTTAGCGTTAGGAATTAGGGGTAGCGTTTAGGGTTAAGGATTATGGTTAGGGTTATGGTTAAGGGCATAGGGTTAGGTTTATGGTTATGGTTTGTTTTTAATATTTGGGGCATAGGGTTAGTATGTAGGGTTAGCGTTAGGAGTTAGGGTTAGCGTTTAATGTTAGCGTTTAGGGTTGGCGTTATGGTTAGGGGCATAGGGTTAGGTTTAGGTTTCTGGTTTGGTTTTAAGGTTTAGATCTAGGGTTACGTTTAGGGCTTAGGGTTAAGGGGGGAGTAGGGTTAGGGTCAGGGTTAGCATTAGGAGTTAGGGTTAGCGTTTAGGGTTAGCATTTAGGGTTGGGGTTTCAGTTAGTGGCATAGGGTTAGGTTTAGGGTTCTGGTTTGGTTTTAAGGTTTAGGTCTAGGTCTAGAATTAGGGCTTAGGGTAAAGGGGGATTAGGGTTAGCGTTAAGAGTTAGGGTTAGCGTTTAGGGTTAGGGTTTAGGGTTAGGGTTACGGTTAGGGGCATAGGATTAGGTTTAGGGTTATGGTTTGGTTTTAAGGTTTAGATCTAGGGTTAGGGTTTAGGTTTAAGGGGGGATTAGGGTTAGGGTTAGGAGTTAGGGTTAGCGTTTAGGGTTAGGTTTACGGTTAGGGGCATAGGGTTAGGTTTAGGGTTATGGTTTGGTTTTAAGCTTTAGATCTAGGGTTATGGATAAGGGTTAGTGTCAAGGGGGGCTCTAGGTTTGGGGTTAGGAGTTAGGGTTAGCGTTAGGAGTTAGGGTTAGGGTTTAGGATTAGGGTTACTGTTAGGGGCATAGGGTTAGGTTTAGGGTTATGGTTTGGTTTTAAGGATTAGATGTAGGGTTAGGGTTAGGGCTTAGGGTGAATGGGGGCTTAGGGTTAGGGTTAGGAGTTAGGGTCAGCGTTAGGATTTAGGGTTAGCGTTTAGGGTTATGTTTTAGGGTTACAGTTAGGGGCATAGGGTTAGGTTTAGGGTTCTGGTTTGGTTTTAAGGTTTAGATCTAGGGTTACGTTTAGGGCTTAGGGTTAAGGGGGGAGTAGGGTTAGGGTCAGGGTTAGCATTAGGAGTTAGGGTTAGCGTTTAGGGTTAGCATTTAGGGTTGGGGTTTCGGTTAGTGGCATAGGGTTAGGTTTAGGGTTCTGGTTTGGTTTTAAGGTTTAGGTCTAGGTCTAGAATTAGGGCTTAGGGTAAAGGGGGATTAGGGTTAGCGTTAAGAGTTAGGGTTAGCGTTTAGGGTTAGGGTTTAGGGTTAGGGTTACGGTTAGGGGCATAGGGTTAGGTTTAGGGTTATGGTTTGGTTTTAAGGTTTAGATCTAGGGTTAGGGTTTAGGGTTAAGGGGGGATTAGGGTTAGGGTTAGGAGTTAGGGTTAGCGTTTAGTGTTAGGTTTACGGTTAGGGGCATAGGGTTAGGTTTAGGGTTATGGTTTGGTTTTAAGCTTTAGATCTAGGGTTATGGATAAGGGTTAGTGTCAAGGGGGGCTCTAGGTTTGGGGTTAGGAGTTAGGGTTAGCGTTAGGAGTTAGGGTTAGGGTTTAGGATTAGGGTTACTGTTAGGGGCATAGGGTTAGGTTTAGGGTTATGGTTTGGTTTTAAGGATTAGATGTAGGGTTAGGGTTAGGGCTTAGGGTGAATGGGGGCTTAGGGTTAGGGTTAGGAGTTAGGGTCAGCGTTAGGATTTAGGGTTAGCATTTAGGGTTATGTTTTAGGGTTACAGTTAGGGGCATAGGGTTAGGTTTAGGGTTCTGGTTTGCTTTTAATGTTTAGATCTAGGGTTAGGGTTAGGGCTTAGGGTGAAGGGGGGCTTAGGAGTAGTGTTAGGAGTTAGGGTTAGCGTTTAGGGTAGGGTTTAGGGTTAGGGTTACGGTTAGGGGCATAGGGTTAGGTTTAGGGTTCTGGTTTGAATTTAGGGTTTAGATCTAGGGTTAGGGCTTAAGGTTAATGGGGGCTTAGGGTTAGCGTTAGGAGTTAGGGTTAGCGTTTAGGGTTAGGGTTTAGGGTTAGGGTTACGGTTAGGGGCATAGGGTTAGGTTTAGGATTATGGTTTGGTTTTAAGGTTTAGATGTAGGGTTAGCGCTTAGGTTTAAGGGGGGCTTAGGGTTAGGGTTAGGAGCTAGGGTTAGCGTTAGGAGTTAGGGTTAGCGTTTAGCGTTAGGATTTAGGGTTGGGGTTACGATTAGGGGCATAGGGTTAGTTTTAGGGTTCTGGTTTGGTTTTAATGTTTAGATCTAGGGTTAGGGTTCGGGCATAGGGTTAAGTGGGGCTTAGGGTTTGCGTTAGGAGTTAGGGTTAGCGTTTAGGGTTAGGGTTTAGGGTTGGGGTTACGGTTAGGGGCATAGGGTTAGGTTTAGGGTTCTGGTTTGGTTTTAAGATTTAGATCTAGGGGTACGGTCATGGTTACGGTGAAGAGGGGCTTAGGGTTAGGAGTTAGAGTTAGCGTTAGGAGTTAGGGTTAGCGTTTAAGGTTAGGGTTTTGGGTTAGGGTTACGGTTAGGGGCGTAGCGTTAGGTTTATGGTTCTGGTTTGGTTTTAAGGTTTAGATCTAGGGTTACAGTTAGGGCTTAGAGTTAAGGGAGACTTAGGGCTAGAGTTAGCGTTAGGAGTTAGGGTTAGCGTTTAGGGTTAGGGTTTAGGTTTAGGTTCACGTTTAGGGGCATAGGGTTAGGTTTAGGGTTCTGGTTTGGTTTTAAGGTTTAGATGTAGGGTTATGGTTAGGGCTTAGGGTTAATGGGGGATTAGGATTAGGGTTTGGGTTAGCATTAGGAGTTAGGGTTAGCGTTTAGGGTTAGCGTTTAGGGTTAGCGTTTAGGGTTCGGGTTACGGTTAGGGGCATAGGGTTAGGTTTAGGGTTCTGGTTTGGTTTTAAGATTTAGATCTAGGGTTATGGTTAGGGCTTAGGGTGAAAGGGGGCTTAGGGTTTTGAGTTAGGGTTAGCGTTTGGGGTTACGTTTTAGGTTTAGGGTTACCGTTAGGTTCATAGTGTTAGGTTTAGGGTTATGGTTTGGTTTTAAGGTTTAGATCTACGGTTAGCGTCAAGGGTTAGGTTGAAGTGGGGCTTAAGGTTAGGGTTAGGAGTTAGGTTTAGGATTAGTGTTTAGGGTTAGGGTTTAGAGTTAGGGTTACGGTTAGGGGCATAGGGTTAACTTTAGGGCTATGGTTTGGTTTTAAGGTTTAGATCTAGGATTAGGGCTTAGGGTTAAGGGGGGTTTAGGGTTAGGGTTAGGAGCTAGGGTTAGCGTTCGGAGTTAGAGTTAGCGTTTAGGGTTAGGGTTTAGGGTTAGGGTTACGGTTAGGGGCATAGGGTTAGGTTTAGGGTTATGGTTTGGTTTTAAGGTTTAGATCTAGGGTTAGGGCTTAGGGTTAAGGGGGGATTAGGGTTAGGGTTAGCGTTAGGATTTAGGGTTAGCGTTTAGGGTTAGGGTTTAGGGTTAGGGTTACGCTTAGGGGCATAGGGTAGGGTTTAGGTTTATGGTTTGGTTTTAAGGTTTAGATCTAGGGTTAGGGTTAGGGCTTAGGGTGAAAGGGGGCTTAAGTTTAAGGTTAGGAGTTAGGGTTAGCGTTAGGAGTTATGGTTAGCGTTTAGGGTTAGGGTTTAGGGTTAGGGTTACGGTTAGGTGCATAGGGTTAGGTTTAGGGTTATGGTTTGGTTTTAAGGTTTAGATCTAGGGTTAGCGTCAAGGGTTAGGTTGAAGTGGGGCTTAAGGTTAGGGTTAGGAGTTAGCATTAGGGTTATTGTTTAGGGTTAGGGTTTAGAGTTATGGTTACGGTTAGGGGCATAGGGTTAACTTTAGGGCTATGGTTTGGTTTTAAGGTTTAGATCTAGGATTAGGGCTTAGGGTTAAGGGGGGTTTAGGGTTAGGGTTAGGAGCTAGGGTTAGCGTTAGGAGTTAGAGTTAGCGTTTAGGGTTAGGGTTTAGGTTTAGGGTTACGGTTAGGGGCATAGGGTTAGGTTTAGGGTTCTGGTTTGGTTTTAAGGTTTAGATCTAGGGTTACGGCTTAGGGTTCAGGGGGTATTAGGGTTAGGGTTAGGAGGTAGGGTTAGCGTTAGGAGTTAGGGTTAGCGTTTAGGGTTAGGGTTACGGTTAGGGGCATAGGGTTAGCTTTAGGGTTATGGTTTGGTTTTAAGGTTTAGAACAAGGTATCCGGTTAGGGTTATGGTCAAGGGGGGTTTAAGGTTAGGATTAGGAGTTAGGTTTAGCGTTAGGAGTTAGGGTTAGCGTTTAGGGTTAGGGTTTAGGGTTAGGGTTACGGTTAGGGTCATAGGGTTAGGTTTAGGGTTATGGTTTGGTTTTAAAGTTTAGATCTATGGTTACGGTTAGTGTTAGGGTCAAGAGGGGATTATGGTTAAGGTTAGGAGCTAGATTTAGCGTTAGGAGTTAGGGTTAGCGTTACGGTTAGGATTTATGGTTAGGGTTACAGTTAGGGGCATAGGGTTAGGTTTAGGTTTATGGTTTGGTTTTAAGGTTTAGATCTAGCATTAGGGGTAGGGATTAGGGTGAAGGGGGGATTAGTGTTAGGGTTAGGAGTTAGGGTTAGCGTTAGGAGTTAGGGTTAGCCTTTAGAGTTAGGGTTTAGGATTAGGGTTACGGTTAGGGGCATAGGGTTAGGTTTAGGGTTATGGTTTGGTTTTAAGGTTTAGATCTAGGCTTATGTTTGGGGCATAGGGTTAGGATCTAGGCTTAGCGTTAGGAGTTAGGGTTAGCGTTTAGGGTTAGCGTTTAGAGTTGGGTTTATGGTTAGGGGCATAGGGTTAGTTTTAGGATTATGGTTTGGGTTTAAGGTTTAGATCTAGGGTTAGGGTTAGGGCTTACGGTGAAGGGGGGCTTAGTGTTAGCGTTAGGAGTTAGGGTTAGCGTTTAGGGTTATGGTTTAGGGTTAGGGTTGCAGTTAGGGGCATAGGATTAGGTTTATGTTTCTGGTTTGTTTTTAATGTTTAGATCTAGGCTTAGTTTTGGGGCATAGGTTTAGGATCTAGGGTTAGTGTTAGGAGTTAGGGTTAGCGTTTAGGTTTACGTTTAGGGTGAGCGTTTAGGGTTAGGTTTTACGGTTAGGGGCATAGTGTTAGGTTTAGGCTTATGGTTTGGTTTTAAGGTTTAGATGTAGGGTTAGGGTTAGGGCTTAGTGTTAAGGGGGGCTTAGGGTTAGCGTTAGAGATAGGGTTAGCGTTTAGGGGTAGGGTTTAGGGTTAGGGTTACGGTTAGGGGCATAGGTTTAAGTTTAGGGTTCTAGTTTGGTTTTAAGATTTAGATCTAGGGTTACAATCAGGGATAGGGTGAAGGGGGGCTTAGGGTTATGGTTAGGAGTTAGGGTTAGCGTTAGGAGTTAGGGTTAGCATTTAGGGTTAAGGATTATTGTTACGGTTATGGTTAGGGGCATAGGGTTATGTTTAGGGTTGTGGTTTGGTTTTAAGGTTTAGATATAGGCTTAGGTTTGGGGCATAGGGTTAGGATCTAGGGTTAGCTTTAGGAGTTAGGGTTAGCGTTTAGGGTTAGGGTTTAGGGTTGGGGTTATGGTTAGGGGCATAGGGTTAGGTTTAGGGTTCTGGTTTGGTTTTAAGGTTTAGATCTAGTGTTATGGTTAGGGCTTAGGGTTAGCGTTAGGAGTTAGTGTTAGCGTGTAGGGTTATGGTTTAGAGTTAGGGTTACAGTTAGGGGCACAGGGTTAGGTTTAGGCTTATGGTTTGGTTTTAAGGTTTAGATGTAGGGTTAGGTTTAGGGCTTAGTGTTAAGGGGGGCTTAGGGTTAGCGTTAGAGTTAGGGTTAGTGTTTAGGGTTAGGATTTAGTGTTGGGGTTATGGTTAGGGGCATAGGGTTAACTTTAGTGTTATGGTTTGATTTTAATGTTTAGATCTACGGTTACGGTTAGGGCTTAGGGTGAAGGGGGGCTTAGGGTTAGCGTTAGGAGTTAGGGTTAGCGTTAGGAATTAGGGTTAGCGTTTAGTGTTAAGGATTAGGGTTAGGGTTATGGTTAGGGGCATAGGGTTAGGTTTATTGTTCTGGTTTGTTTTTAGTGTTTAGATCTAGGCTTAGGTTTGGGGCATAGGGTTAGGATCTGGGGTTAGCGTTAGGAGTTAGGGTTAGCGTTTAGGGTTATGGTTTAGGGTTAGGGTTATGGTTAGGGGCATAGGGTTAGCTTTACGGTTATGGTTTGATTTTAATGTTTAGATCTAGGCTTAGGTATGGGGCATAGGGTTAGGATCTAGGGTTAGCGTTAGGAGTTAGGGTTAGCTTTTAGGGTTAGCGTTAAGGGTGAGCGTTTAGGGTTAGGGTTTAGGGTTAGGCGCATAGGGTTAGGTTTAGGTTTATGGTTTGGTTTTAAGGTTTAGATCTAGAGTTAGGGCTTAGTGTGAAGGGGGGCTTAGGGTTAGGGTTAGGAGCTAGGGTTAGCGTCAGGAGTTAGGGTTAGCGTTTAGGGTTAGGATTTAGGGTTGGGGTTACGGTTAGGGGCATAGGGTAACGTTTAGGTTTTTGGTTTGTTTTTAACATTTAGATCTAGGGTTACGGTAAGGGCATAGGTTTAAGGGGGGCTTAGGATTAGCGTTAGGAGTTAGGGTTCGCGTTTAGGGTTAGGGTTTAGGGTTGGGGTTACGGTTAGGTGCATAGGGTTAGGTTTAGGGTTATGGTTTGATTTTAAGTTTCAGATCTAATGTTACGGTTAGGGCTTAGGGTTAAGGGGGGCTTAGGGTTAGGGTTGGGGTTAGCATTAGGAGTTATGGTTAGCGTTTAGGGTTACCATTTAGGGTGGGGGTTTCGGTTAGGGGCATAGGGTTAGGTTTAGGGTTCTGGTTTGGTTTTAAGGTTTAGATCTAGGGTTAGGGATGGGGCTTAGGGTGAAGGGGGGCTTAGGGTTAGGGTTAGGAATTAGGGTTAGCGTTAGGAGTTATGGTTAGCGTTTAGGGTTAGGGTTTAGGGTTAGGGTTATAGTTATGGGCATAGGGTTCGGTTTAGGCTTATGGTTTGGTTTTAAGGTTTAGATGTAGGGTTAGGGTTAGGGCTTAGTGTTAAGGGGGGCTTAGGGTTAGCGTTAGAGTTAGGGTTAGTGTTTAGGGTTAGGATTTAGTGTTGGGGTTATGGTTAGGGGCATAGGGTTAACTTTAGTGTTATGGTTTGATTTTAATGTTTAGATCTACGGTTACGGTTAGGGCTTAGGGTGAAGGGGGGCTTAGGGTTAGCGTTAGGAGTTAGGGTTAGCGTTAGGAATTAGGGTTAGCGTTTAGTGTTAAGGATTAGGGTTAGGGTTATGGTTAGGGGCATAGGGTTAGGTTTATTGTTCTGGTTTGTTTTTAATGTTTAGATCTAGGCTTAGGTTTGGGGCATAGGGTTAGGATCTGGGGTTAGCGTTAGGAGTTAGGGTTAGCGTTTAGGGTTATGGTTTAGGGTTAGGGTTATGGTTAGGGGCATAGGGTTAGCTTTACGGTTATGGTTTGATTTTAATGTTTAGATCTACGGTTACGGTTAGGGCTTAGGGTGAAGGGGGGGTTAGCGTTAGGAGTTAGGGTTAGCGTTAGAAATTAGGGGTAACGTTTAGGGTTAAGGATTAGGATTAGGGTTATGGTTAGGGGCATAGGGTTAGGTTTATGGTTCTGGTTAGTTTTTAATGTTTAGATCTAGGCTTAGATATGGGGCATAGGGTTAGGATCTAGGGTTAGCGTTAGGAGTTAGGGTTAGCTTTTAGGGTTAGCGTTAAGGGTGAGCGTTTAGGGTTAGGGTTTAGGGTTAGGCGCATAGGGTTAGGTTTAGGTTTATGGTTTGGTTTTAAGGTTTAGATCTAGGGTTAGGGCTTAGTGTGAAGGGGGGCTTAGGGTTAGGGTTAGGAGCTAGGGTTAGCGTCAGGAGTTAGGGTTAGCGTTTAGGGTTAGGATTTAGGGTTGGGGTTACGGTTAGGGGCATAGGGTTATGTTTAGGGTTCTGGTTTGGTTTTAATGTTTAGATCTAGGCTTAGGTTTGGGGCATAGGGTTAGGATCTAGGGTTAGCGTTAGGTGTTAGGGTTAGCGTTTAGGGTTAGGGTTTAGGGTTAGGGTTACGGTTAGGGGCATTGGTTTAGGTTTATGGTTCTGGTGTGGTTTTAAGGTTTAGATGTAGGGTTAGTGTTAGGGCTTAGGGTGAAGGGGGTCTTACAGTTAGGGTTAGGAATTAGGGTTAGCGTTAGGAGTTAGGGTTAGCGTTTAGGGTTAGCCTTTAGGGTTAGGGTTACAGTTAGGGGCATAGGGTTAGGTTTAGGTTTATGGTTTGGTTTTAAGGTTTAGATCTAGGGTTAGCGTTTAGTGCTTAGGTTTAAAGGGGACTTAGGGTTAGGGTTAGGAGCTAAGGTTAGTGTTAGAATTTGGGTTAGCGTTAGGAATTAGGGGTAGCTTTTAGGGTTAAGGATTAGGTTTATGGTTAGGGGCTTAGGTTTAGTTTTATGGTTCTGGTTTGGTTTTAATGTTTAGATCTAGGCTTAGGTTTGGGGCATAGGGTTAGAATCTAGGGTTAGCGTTAGGAGTTAGGTTTAGCGTTTAGGGTTAGCATTTAGGGTTGGGGTTTCGGTGAGGGGCATAGGGTTAGGTTTAGGGTTGTGGTTTGGTTTTAAGGTTTAGGTCTAGGGTTAGGGTTAGGGCTTAGGGTGAAGGGGGGCTTAGGGTTAGGGTTACGAGTTAGGGTTAGCGTTTGGGGTTAGGGTTTAGGTTTAGGGTTACAGTTAGGGGCATAGGTTTAGGTTTAGGGTTCTGGTTTGCTTTTAAGGTTTAGATCTATGGTTAGGGTTAGGGCTTAGGGTTAAGTGCGGCTTAGGGTTAGGGTTAGGAGTTAGCTTTATCGTTAGGAGTTAGGGTTAGCGTTTAGGGTTAGGTTTTAGGGTTAGGGTTACGGTTAGGGGCATAGGGTTAGGTTTAGGGTTCTGGTTTGGTTTTAAGGTTTAGATCTAGGTTTAGGTTTAGCGCTTAGATTTAAGGGGGGCTTAGGGTTAGGAGTTAGGGTTAGCGTTAGGAGTTAGGTTTAGCATTTAGGGTTAGGATTTAGGGTTGGGGTTACGGTTAGGGCATAGGGTTAGGTTTAGCGTTATGGTTTGGTTTTATGTTTTAGATCTAGGGTTATGTTTAGGGTTATGGTGAAGGGGGGCTTAGGGTTAGGGTTAGTATTTAGGGTTAGCATTAGGAGTTAGGGTTAGCGTTTAGGGTTAGTATTTAGTGTTAGGGTTACTCTTAGGGGCATAGGGTTAACTTCAGGGTTATGGTTTGATTTTAATGTTTAGATCTACGGTTACGATTAGGGCTTAGGGTGAAGGGGGCTTAGGGTTAGGGTTAGGAGTTAGGGTTAGCATTAGGAATTAGGGTTAGCGTTTAGGGTTAAGGATTAGGTTTATGGTTAGGGGCATAGGGTTAGGTTTATGGTTCTGGTTTGTTTTTAATGTTTAGATCTAGGCTTAGGTTTGGGGCATAGGGTTAGGATCTAGGGTTAACGTTAGGAGTTAGGGTTAGCGTTTAGTGTTAGGGTTTAGGGTTAGGGTTACGGTTAGGGGAATAGGGTTAGGTTTAGGGTTCTGGTTTGCTTTTAAGGTTTAGATCTACGTTTACGGTTAGGGCTTAGGATTAAGGGGGGATTAGGTTTAGGGTTAGGGTTTAGCATTACGGGTTAGGGTTAGCGTTTAGGGTTAGCATTTAAGGTGGGGTTTTCGGTTAGGGGCATAGGGTTAGGTTTAGGGTTCTGGTTTGGTTTTAAGGTTTAGATCTAGGTTTAAGGATGGGGCTTAGGGTGAAGGGGGGCTTAGGGTTAGCGTTAGGATTTAGGGTTAGCGTTTAGGGTTAGCGTTTAAGCTTGGGGTTACGGTTAGGGGGATAGGGTTAGGTTTAGGGTTCTGGTTTTGTTTTAAGATTTAGATCTAGGGTTACGGTTAGGGCTTAAGGTTAAGGGGGTTTAGGGTTACGGTTAGAGTTAGCTTTAGGAGTTAGGGTTAGCGTTTAGGGTTAGCATTTAGGGTTGGGGTTTCTTTTAGGGGCCTAGGGTGAGGTTTAGGGTTCTGGTTTGGTTTTAAGGTTTAGATCCAGGGTTACGGTTATGGCTAAGTGTTAAGGGGGGTTTAGGGTTAGGGTTAGGAGTTAGGGTTAGCGTTAGGAATTAGGGTTAGCGTTTAGGTTTAAGGATTAGTGTTAGGGTTATGGTTAGGGGCATAGGGTTAGGTTTAGGTTTCTGGTTTGGTTTTAAGGTTTAGATGTAGGGTTACTTTTAGGGCTTAGGGTTAAGGGGGGAGTAGGGTTAGGGTCAGGGTTAGCATTAGGAGTTAGGGTTAGCGTTTAGGGTTAGCATTTAGGGTTGGGGTTTCGGTTAGTGGCATAGGTTTAGGTTTAGGGTTCTGGTTTGGTTTTAAGGTTTAGGTCTAGGTCTAGAATTAGGGCTTAGGGTAAAGGGGGATTAGGGTTAGCGTTAAGAGTTAGGGTTAGCGTTTAGGGTTAGGGTTGTGGGTTAGGGTTACGGTTAGGGGCATAGGATTATGTTTAGGGTTATGGTTTGGTTTTAAGGTTTAGATCTAGGGTTAGGGTTTAGGGTTAAGGGGGGATTAGGGTTAGGGTTAGGAGTTAGGGTTAGCGTTTAGGGTTAGGTTTACGGTTAGGGGCATAGGGTTAGGTTTAGGGTTATGGTTTGGTTTTAAGCTTTAGATCTAGGGTTATGGATAAGGGTTAGTGTCAAGGGGGGCTCTAGGTTTGGGGTTAGGAGTTAGGGTTAGCGTTAGGAGTTAGGGTTAGGGTTTAGGATTAGGGTTACTGTTAGGGGCATAGGGTTAGGTTTAGGGTTATGGTTTGGTTTTAAGGATTAGATGTAGGGTTAGGGTTAGGGCTTAGGGTGAATGGGGGCTTAGGGTTAGGGTTAGGAGTTAGGGTCAGCGTTAGGATTTAGGGTTAGCGTTTAGGGTTATGTTTTAGGGTTACAGTTAGGGGCATAGGGTTAGGTTTAGGGTTCTGGTTTGCTTTTAATGTTTAGATCTAGGGTTAGGGTTAGGGCTTAGGGTGAAGGGGGGCTTAGGAGTAGTGTTAGGAGTTAGGGTTAGCGTTTAGGGTTAGGGTTTAGGGTTAGGGTTACGGTTAGGGGCATAGGGTTAGGTTTAGGGTTATGGTTTGAATTTAGGGTTTAGATCTAGGGTTAGGGCTTAAGGTTAATGGGGGCTTAGGGTTAGCGTTAGGGTTAGGATCTAGGGTTAGCGTTAGGAGTTAGGGTTAGCGTTTAGGGTTAGGGTTTAGGGTTAGGGTTACGGTTAGGGGCATATGGTTAGGTTTAGGATTATGGTTTGGTTTTAATGTTTAGATGTAGTGTTAGGGTTAGGGTTAAGGGGGGCTTAGGGTTAGGGTTAGGAGCTAGGGTTAGCGTTAGGAATTAGGGTTAGCGTTTAGGTTTAAGGATTAGTGTTAGGGTTATGGTTAGGGGCATAGGGTTAGGTTTAGGGTTCTGGTTTGGTTTTAATGTTTAGATCTAGGGTTAGGTTTGGGGCATAGGGTTAGGATCTAGGGTTAGCGTTAGGAGTTAGGGTTAGCGTTTAGGATTAGCGTTTAGGATTAGGGTTACGGTTAGGGGCGTAGGTTTAGGTTTAGGGTTCTGGTTTGGTTTTAAGGTATAGATATAGGCTTAGGGTTAGGGCTTATGGTTAAGCGGTACTTAGGGTTAGGCTTAGGAATTAGGGTTAGCGTTAGGAGTTATGGTTAGCGTTTATGGTTAGGGTGTAGGGTTAGGGTTACGGTTAGGGTCATAGGGTTAGGTTTAGGGTTCTGGTTTGTTTTTAATGTTTAGATGTAGTGTTAGGGTTAGGGCTTAGGGTTAAGGGGGGCTTAGGTTTAGGGTTAGGAGCTAGGGTTAGCGTTAGGAGTTAGGGTTAGCGTTTAGGGTTAGGATTTAGGGTTGGGGCTATGGTTAGGGGCATAGGGTTAGGTTTACTGTTATGGTTTGGTTTTCAGCTTTAGATCTAGGGTTATGTTTAGGGTTATGGTGAAGGGGGGCTTAGGGTTAGGGTTAGTAGTTAGGGTTAGCGTTAGGATTTAGGGTTAGCGTTTAGGGTTAGTATTTAGGGTTAGGGTTACGGTTAGGGGCATAGGATTAACTTTAGGGTTATGGTTTGATTTTAATGTTGAGATCTACGGTTACGGTTAGGGCTTAGGGTGAAGGGGGGCTTAGGTTTAGGGTTAGGAGTTAGGGTTAGCGTTAGGAATTACGGGTACCGTTTAGGGTTAAGGATTAGGGTTAGGGTTATGGTTAGGGGCATAGGGTTAGCTTTAGGGTTATGGTTTGATTTTAATGTTTAGATCTACGTTTACGGTTAGGGTTTAGGGTGAAGGGGGGGTTAGGGTTAGGAGTTAGGGTTAGCGTTAGGAATTAGGGTTAGCGTTTAGTGTTAAGGAGTAGGGTTAGGGTTATGGTTAGGGGCATAGGGTTAGGTTTATGTTTCTGGTTTGTATTTATTGTTTAGATCTAGGCTTAGGTTTGGGGCATAGGATTAGGATCTAGGGTTAGCGTTTAGGGTTAGCATTTAGTGTGAGTTTTTAGAGTTAGGGTTTACGGTTAGGGGCATAGGGTTAGGTTTAGGGTTCTGGTTTGGTTTTAAGGTTTAGATCTAGGGTTAGTGGTAGGGCTTAGGGTTAAGTGGGGCTTAGGTTTAGGGTTAGGAGCTAGTGTTAGCGTTAGGAGTTAGGGTTAGAGTTTAGGGTTAGGGTTTAGGGTTAGGGTTACGGTTAGGGGCATTGGGTTAGGTTTAGGTTTATGGTTTGGTTTTAAGGTTTAGATCTAGGGTTAGGTCTTAGGGTTAAGGGGGGCTTAGGGTTAGGTTTAGGAGCTAGGGTTAGCGTTAGGAGTTAGGGTTAGCGCTTAGGGTTAGGAGTTAGGGTTACCGTCAGGAGTTAGGGTTAGCGTTTAGGGTTAAGTATTAGGGTTAGGGTTATGTTTTAGGGCATAGGGTTATGTTTAGGGTTCTGGTTTGGTTTTAAGGTTTAGATCTAGGGTTAGAGATGGGGCTTAGGGTGAAGGGGGGCTTAGGGTTAGGGTTAGGAATTAGGGTTAGCGTTAGGAGTTAGGGTTAGCGTTTAGGGTTAGGGTTTAGGGTTAGGGTTACAGTTAGGGGCATAGGGTTAGGTTTACGCTTATGGTTTGGTTTTAAGTTTTAGATGTAGGGTTAGGGTTAGGGCTTATTGTTAAGGGGGGCTTAAGGTTAGCGTTATAGGTAGGGTTAGCGTTTAGTGTTAGGGTTTAGGGTTAGGGTTACGGTTAGGGGCATAGGGTTAGGTTTAGTGTTCTGGTTTGGTTTTAATGTTTAGATCTAGTGTTACGGAGAGGCTTAGGGTTAAGGGGGACTTAGGGTTAGGAGCTAGGGTTAGCGTTAGGAGTTAGGGTTAGCGTTTAGGGATAGGGTTTAGGGTTAGGGTTACGGTTAGGGGCATAGGGTTAGGTTTAGGTTTCTGGTTTGGTTTTAAGGTTTAGATCTAGGGTTACTATCAGGGTTAGGGTGAAGGTGGGCTTAGGGTTAGGGTTAGGAGTTAGGGTTAGCGTTAGTATTTAGGGTTAGCGTTTAGGGTTAGCGTTTAGGCTTAGGGTTACTGTTAGGGTCATAGGGTTAGGTTTAGAGTTCTGATTTGGTTTTAAGGTTTAGATGTACGGTTATGGTTTAGGGTGAAGGGGGCTTAGGGTTAGGGTTAGGAGTTAGGGTTAGCGTTAGGAGTTAGGGTTAGCGTTTAGGTTTAGGGTTTAGGGTTAGGGTTACGGTTAGGTGCATAGGGCACGGTTTAGGTTTCTGGTTTGGTTTTAATGTTTAGATTTGTGTTACGGTTAGGGCATAGGGTTAAGGGGGGCTTAGGGTTAGCGTTAGGATTTAGGGTTAGCGTTTAGGGTTAGCGTTTAAACTTGGGGTTACGGTTAGGGGGATAGGGTTAGGTTTAGGCTTCTGGTTTTGTTTTAAGATTTAGATCTAGGGTTACGGTTAGGGCTTAAGGTTAAGGGGGTTTAGGGTTAGGGTTAGAGTTAGCTTTAGGAGTTAGGGTTAGCGTTTAGGGTTAGCATTTAGGGTTGCGGTTTCTTTTAGGGGCCTAGGGTGAGGTTTAGGGTTCTGGTTTGGTTTTAAGGTTTAGATCCAGGGTTACGGTTATTGCTAAGTGTTAAGGGGGGTTTAGGGTTAGGGTTAGGAGTTAGGGTTAGCGTTAGGAATTAGGGTTAGCGTTTAGGGTTAGTATTTAGGGTTAGGGTTACGGTTAGGGGCATAGGATTAACTTTAGGGTTATGGTTTGATTTTAATGTTGAGATCTACGTTTACGGTTAGGGCTTAGGGTGAAGGGGGGGTTAGGGTTAGGAGTTAGGGTTAGCGTTAGGAATTAGGGTTAGCGTTTAGTGTTAAGGAGTAGGGTTAGGGTTATGTTTAGGGGCATAGGGTTAGGTTTATGTTTCTGGTTTGTATTTATTGTTTAGATCTAGGCTTAGGTTTGGGGCATAGGATTAGGATCTAGGGTTAGCGTTTAGGGTTAGCATTTAGTGTGAGTTTTTAGAGTTAGGGTTTACGGTTAGGGGCATAGGGTTAGGTTTAGGGTTCTGGTTTGGTTTTAAGGTTTAGATCTAGGGTTAGTGGTAGGGCTCAGGGTTAAGTGGGGCTTAGGTTTAGGGTTAGGAGCTAGTGTTAGCGTTAGGAGTTAGGGTTAGAGTTTAGGGTTAGGGTTTAGGGTTAGGGTTACGGTTAGGGGCATTGGGTTAGGTTTAGGTTTATGGTTTGGTTTTAAGGTTTAGATCTAGGGTTAGGTCTTAGGGTTAAGGGGGGCTTAGGGTTAGGTTTAGGAGCTAGGGTTAGCGTTAGGAGTTAGGGTTAGCGCTTAGGGTTAGGAGTTAGGGTTACCGTCAGGAGTTAGGGTTAGCGTTTAGGGTTAAGGATTAGGGTTAGGGTTATGTTTTAGGGCATAGGGTTATGTTTAGGGTTCTGGTTTGGTTTTAAGGTTTAGATCTAGGCTTATGTTTGGGCCATAGGGTTAGGATCTAGGGTTAGCTTTAGGAGTTAGGGTTAGCGTTTAGGGTTAGCGTGTAGGGTTGGCGTTACGGTTAGGGGCATAAGGTTAGGTGTAGGGTTCTGGTTTGGTTTTAAGCTTTAGATCTAGGTTTACGGTTAAGGCTTAGGGTGAAGGGGGGCTTAGGTTTAGGGTTAGGAATTAGGGTTAGCGTTAGGAGTTAGGGTTAGTGTTTAGGGTTAGCGTTTAGGGTTAGGGTTACAGTTAGTGACATAGGGTTAGGTTTAGGGTTATGGTTTGGTTTTAAAGTTTAGATCCAGGGTTAGGTTTAGTGCCTAGGTTTACAGGGGACTTAGGGTTAGGGTTAGGAGCTAAGGTTAGTGTTAGAATTTGTGTTAGCGTTAGGAATTAGGGGTAGCGTTTAGGGTTAAGGATTATGGTTAGGGTTATGGTTAAGGGCATAGGGTTAGGTTTATGGTTCTGGTTTGTTTCTAATATTTGGGGCATAGGGTTAGTATGTAGGGTTAGCGTTAGGAGTTAGGGTTAGCGTTTAATGTTAGCGTTTAGGGTTGGCGTTATGGTTAGGGGCATAGGGTTAGGTTTAGGTTTCTGGTTTGGTTTTAAGGTTTAGATCTAGGGTTATGTTTAGGGCTTAGGGTTAAGGGGGGAGTAGGGTTAGGGTCAGGGTTAGCATTAGGAGTTAGGGTTAGCGTTTAGGGTTAGCATTTAGGGTTGGGGTTTCAGTTAGTGGCATAGGGTTAGGTTTAGGGTTCTGGTTTGGTTTTAAGGTTTAGGTCTAGGTCTAGAATTAGGGCTTAGGGTAAAGGGGGATTAGGGTTAGCGTTAAGAGTTAGGGTTAGCGTTTAGGGTTAGGGTTTAGGGTTAGGGTTACGGTTAGGGGCATAGGATTAGGTTTAGGGTTATGGTTTGGTTTTAAGGTTTAGATCTAGGGTTAGGGTTTAGGGTTAAGGGGGTTTAGGGTTAGGGTTAGGAGTTAGGGTTAGCGTTTAGGGTTAGGTTTACGGTTAGGGGCATAGGGTTAGGTTTAGGGTTATGGTTTGGTTTTAAGCTTTAGATCTAGGGTTATGGATAAGGGTTAGTGTCAAGGGGGGCTCTAGGTTTGGGGTTAGGAGTTAGGGTTAGCGTTAGGAGTTAGGGTTAGGGTTTAGGATTAGGGTTACTGTTAGGGGCATAGGGTTAGGTTTAGGGTTATGGTTTGGTTTTAAGGATTAGATGTAGGGTTAGGGTTAGGGCTTAGGGTGAATGGGGGCTTAGGGTTAGGGTTAGGAGTTAGGGTCAGCGTTAGGATTTAGGGTTAGCGTTTAGGGTTAGGTTTTAGGGTTACAGTTAGGGGCATAGGGTTAGGTTTAGGGTTCTGGTTTGCTTTTAATGTTTAGATCTAGGGTTAGGGTTAGGGCTTAGGGTGAAGGGGGGCTTAGGAGTAGTGTTAGGAGTTAGGGTTAGCGTTTAGGGTTAGGGTTTAGGGTTAGGGTTACGGTTAGGGGCATAGGGTTAGGTTTAGGGTTCTGGTTTGAATTTAGGGTTTAGATCTAGGGTTAGGGCTTAAGGTTAATGGGGGCTTAGGGTTAGCGTTAGGAGTTAGGGTTAGCGTTTAGGGTTAGGGTTTAGGGTTAGGGTTAGGTTTAGGGGCATAGGGTTAAGTTTAGGGTTCTGGTTTGGTTTTAAGGTTTAGATCTAGGGTTAGGGTTAGGGCTTAGAGTGAAAGGGGGCTTAGGTTTAAGTTTAGGAGCTAGGGTTAGCGTTAGGAGTTAGGGTTAGCGTTTAGGGTTAGGGTTTAGGATTAGGGTTACGTTTAGGGGCATAGGATTAGGTTTAAGGTTATGGTGTGTTTTTAAGGTTTAGATCTAGGGTTACGGTTTAGGGTTAAAGGGGGATTAGTTTTAGGGTTAGTGTTAGGAGTTAGGGTTAACGTTAGGAGTTAGGGTTAGCGTTTAGGGTTAGGGTTTAGGATTAGGGTTACGGTTAGGGGCATAGGGTTAGGTTTAGGGTTCTGGTTTGGTTTTAATGTTTTGATCTAGGGTTAGGGTTTAGGGTTAAGGGGGGATTAGGGTTAGGGTTAGCGTTAGGGGTTAGGGTTTAGGGTTAGGGTTAGGGTTAGGGGCATAGGGTTATTTTTAGGGTTATGGTTTGGTTTTAAGGTTTAGATCTAGGGTTAGGGTTAGGGCTTAGGGTGAAAGGGGGCTTAGGGTTAAGGTTAGGAGCTAGGGTTAGTATTAGGAGATAGGGTTAGCGTTTAGGGTTTGGGTTTAGAGTTAGGGTTACGGTTAGGGGCATAGGGTTATGGTTTGTTTTTAAGGTTAATTCTACGGATAGAGTTAGGGCTTAGGGTTAAGGGGGGCTTAGGGTTCGGTTTGGGAGTTAGGGTTAGCGTTAGGAGTTAGGGTTAGCGTTTAGGGTTAGGGTTTAGGATTAGGGTTACGGTTAGGGGCATAGGGTTAGGTTTAAGTTTATCGTTTGTTTTTAAGTTTTAGATCTAGGGTTAGGGTTAGGGTTAAGGCGGGGTTAGGGTTACGGTTAGGAGTTAGGGTTAGCGTTAGGAGTTAGGGTTAGCGTTAGGGTTAGGGTTAGCGTTTAGGGTTTGGTTTAGGGTTAGGGTTACGGTTAGGGTCATAGTGTTAGCTTTAGGGTTCTGGTTTGGTTTTAAGGTTTAGATCTAGCGTTAGGGTTTAGGGTTCAGTGTGATTAGGGTTAGGGTTAGCGTTAGGAGTTAGGGTTAGCGTTTAGGGTTAGGGTTTAGGGTTAGGGTTAGGTTTAGGGGCATAGGGTTAAGTTTAGGGTTCTGGTTTGGTTTTAAGGTTTAGATCTAGGGTTAGGGTTAGGGCTTAGAGTGAAAGGGGGCTTAGGTTTAAGTTTACGAGCTAGGGTTAGCGTTAGGAGTTAGGGTTAGCGTTTAGGGTTAGGGTTTAGGATTAGGGTTACGGTTAGGGACATAGGGTTAGGTTTAAGGTTATGGTGTGTTTTTAAGGTTTAGATCTAGGGTTACGGTTTAGGGTTAAAGGGGGATTAGTTTTAGGGTTAGTGTTAGGAGTTAGGGTTAACGTTAGGAGTTAGGGTTAGCGTTTAGGGTTAGGGTTTAGGATTAGGGTTACGGTTAGGGGCATAGGGTTAGGTTTAGGGTTCTGGTTTGGTTTTAAGGTTTTGATCTAGGGTTAGGGTTTAGGGTTAAGGGGGGATTAGGGTTAGGGTTAGCGTTAGGAGTTAGGGTTAGCGTTTAGGGTTTGGGTTTAGAGTTAGGGTTACGGTTAGGTGCATAGGGTTATGGTTTGTTTTTAAGGTGAATTCTAGGGATAGGGTTAGGGTTTAGGGTTAAGGGGGGCTTAGGGTTAGGGTTGGGAGTTAGGGTTAGCGTTAGGAGTTAGGGTTAGCGTTTAGGCTTAGGGTTTAGGATTAGGGTTACGGTTAGGGGCATAGGGTTAGGTTTAATTTTATGGTTTGGTTTTTGAGGTTTAGATCTAGGGTTGGGGTTAGGGTTAAGGGGGTCTTAGGGTTAGGGTTAGGATTTAGGGTTAGCATTTAGGGTTAGGGTTTAGGGTTAGGGTTATGCTTAGGGGCATAGGGTTAGGTTTAGGTTTATGGTTTGGTTTTAAGGTTTAGATCTAGGGTTACGGTTAGGGCTTAGGTTGAAAGGAGGCTTAGGTTTAAGGTTAGGAGCTAGGGTTAGCGTTAGGAGTTATGGTTAGCGTTTAGGGTTAGGGATTAGGGTTAGGGTTACGGTTAGGTGCATAGGGTTAGGTTTAGGTTTATGGTTTGGTTTTAAGGTTTAGATCTACGGTTAGCGTCAAGGGTTAGGTTGAAGTGGGGCTTAAGGTTAGGGTTAGGAGTTAGGTTTAGGATTAGTGTTTAGGGTTAGGGTTTAGAGTTAGGGTTACGGTTAGGGGCATAGGGTTAACTTTAGGGCTATGGTTTGGTTTTAAGGTTTAGATCTAGGATTAGGGCTTAGGGTTAAGGGGGGTTTAGGGTTAGGGTTAGGAGCTAGGGTTAGCGTTCGGAGTTAGAGTTAGCGTTTAGGGTTAGGGTTTAGGGTTAGGGTTACGGTTAGTGTCATAGTGTTAGCTTTAGGGTTCTGGTTTGGTTTTAAGGTTTAGATCTAGGGTTAGGGTTTAGGGTTCAGTGTGATTAGGGTTAGGGTTAGCGTTAGGAGTTAGGGTTAGCGTTTAGGGTTAGGGTTTAGGGTTAGGGTTAGGTTTAGGGGCATAGGGTTAAGTTTAGGGTTCTGGTTTGGTTTTAAGGTTTAGATCTAGGGTTAGGGTTAGGGCTTAGAGTGAAAGGGGGCTTAGGATTAAGTTTACGAGCTAGGGTTATCGTTTGGAGTTAGGGTTAGCGTTTAGGGTTAGGGTTTAGGATTAGGGTTACGGTTAGGGACATAGGGTTAGGTTTAAGGTTATGGTGTTTTTTTAAGCTTTAGATCTAGGGTTACGGTTTAGGGTTAAAGGGGGATAAGTTTTAGGGTTAGTGTTAGGAGTTAGGGTTAACGTTAGGAGTTAGGGTTAGCGTTTAAGGTTAGGGTTTAGGATTAGGGTTACGGTTAGGGGCATAGGGTTAGGTTTAGGGTTATGGTTTGGTTTTAAGGTTTTGATCTAGGGTTAGGGTTTAGGGTTAAGGGGGGATTAGGGTTAGGGTTAGCGTTAGGAGTTAGGGTTAGCGTTTAGGATTTGGGTTTAGAGTTAGGGTTACGGTTAGGTGCATAGGGTTATGGTTTGTTTTTAAGGTGAATTCTAGGGATAGGGTTAGGGTTTAGGGTTAAGGGGGGCTTAGGGTTAGGGTTGGGAGTTAGGGTTAGCGTTAGGAGTTAGGGTTAGCGTTTAGGCTTAGGGTTTAGGATTAGGGTTACGGTTAGGGGCATAGGGTTAGGTTTAATTTTATGGTTTGGTTTTTGAGGTTTAGATCTAGGGTTAGTGTTAGGGTCAAGGGGGGCTTAGGGTTAGGGTTAGGATTTAGGGTTAGCGTTTAGGGTTAGGGTTTAGGGTTAGGGTTACGCTTAGGGGCATAGGGTTAGGTTTAGGTTTATGGTTTGGTTTTAAAGGTTTAGATCTAGGGTTACGGTTAGGGCTTAGGTTGAAAGGAGGCTTAGGGTTAAGGTTAGGAGCTAGGGTTAGCGTTAGGAGTTATGGTTAGCTTTTAGGGTTAGGGTTTAGGGTTAGGGTTACGGTTAGGTGCATAGGGTTAGGTTTAGGTTTATGGTTTGGTTTTAAGGTTTAGATCTACGGTTAGCGTCAAGGGTTAGGTTGAAGTGGGGCTTAAGGTTAGGGTTAGGAGTTAGGTTTAGGGTTAGTGTTTAGGGTTAGGGTTTAGAGTTAGGGTTACGGTTAGGGGCATAGGGTTAACTTTAGGGCTATGGTTTGTTTTTAAGGTTTAGATCTAGGATTAGGGCTTAGGGTTAAGGGGGGTTTAGGGTTAGGGTTAGGAGCTAGGGTTAGCGTTCGGAGTTAGAGTTAGCGTTTAGGGTTAGGGTTTAGGGTTAGGGTTACGGTTAGGGGCATAGGGTCAGGTTTAGGGTTATGGTTTGGTTTTAAGGTTTAGATCTAGGGTTAGGGCTTAGGGTTAAGGGGGGATTAGGGTTAGGGTTAGCGTTAGGATTTAGGGTTAGCGTTTAGGGTTAGGGTTTAGGGTTAGGGTTACGCTTAGGGGCATAGGGTAGGGTTTAGGTTTATGCTTTGGTTTTAAGGTTTAGATCTAAGGTTAGGGTTACGGCTTAGGGTGAAAGGGGGCTTAGGTTTAAGGTTAGGAGTTAGGGTTAGCGTTAGGAGTTATGGTTAGCGTTTAGGGTTAGGGTTTAGGGTTAGGGTTACGGTTAGGTGCATAGGGTTAGGTTTAGGGTTATGGTTTGGTTTTAAGGTTTAGATCTAGGGTTAGCGTCAAGGGTTAGGTTGAAGTGGGGCTTAAGGTTAGGGTTAGGAGTTAGTATTAGGGTTAGTGTTTAGGGTTAGGGTTTAGAGTTATGGTTACGTTTAGGGGCATAGGGTTAACTTTAGGGCTATGGTTTGGTTTTAAGGTTTAGATCTAGGATTAGGGCTTAGGGTTAAGGGGGGTTTAGGGTTAGGGTTAGGAGCTAGGGTTAGCGTTAGGAGTTAGAGTTAGCGTTTAGGGTTAGGGTTTAGGGTTAGGGTTACGGTTAGGGGCATAGGGTTAGGTTTAGGGTTCTGGTTTGGTTTTAAGGTTTAGATCTAGGGTTAGGGCTTAGGGTTAAGGGGGTATTAGGGTTAGGGTTAGGAGGTAGGGTTAGCGTTAGGAGTTAGGGTTAGCGTTTAGGGTTAGGGTTACGGTTAGGGTCATAGGGTTAGGTTTAGGGTTATGGTTTGGTTTTAAAGTTTAGATCTATGGTTACGGTTAGTGTTAGTGTCAAGAGGGGATTATGGTTAGGGTTAGGAGCTAGGTTTAGCGTTAGGAGTTAGGGTTAGCGTTAGGGTTAGGATTTATGGTTAGGTTTACAGTTAGTGGCATAGGGTTAGGTTTAGGTTTATGGTTTGGTTTTAAGGTTTAGATCTAGCATTAGGGGTAGGGATTAGGGTGAAGGGGGGATTAGTGTTAGGGTTAGGAGTTAGGGTTAGCGTTAGGAGTTAGGGTTAGCCTTTAGAGTTAGGGTTTAGGATTAGGGTTACGGTTAGGGGCATAGGGTTAGGTTTAGGGTTATGGTTTGGTTTTAAGATTTAGATTTATGGTTAGGGCTTAGGGTTAAGGGGGGCTTAGGGTTAGGGTTAGGAGTTAGGGTTAGCGTTAGGAGTTAAGGTTAGGGTTTAGAATTAGGGTTACGGTTAGGGGCATATGGTTAGGTTTAGGGTTATGGTTTGGTTTTAAGGTTTAGATCTAGGGTTAGCATTAGGAAATAGGGTGAAGGGGGTCTTAGGGTTAACGTTAGGAGTTAGGGTTAGCGTTAGGAGTTAGGGTTAGCGTTTAGGGTTAGGGTTTAGGATTAGGGTTACGGTTAGGGGCATAGGGTTAGGTTTAGCGTTATGGTTTGGTTTTAAGGTTTAGATCTAGGGTTAGGGTTTAGGGTTAAGGGGGGATTAGGTTTAGGGTTAGCGTTAGGAGTTAGGGTTAGCGTTTAGGGTTTGGGTTTAGAGTTAGGGTTACGGTTAGGGGCATAGGGTTATGGTTTGTTTTTAAGGTGAATTCTAGGGATAGGGTTAGGGTTTAGGGTTAAGGGGGGCTTAGGGTTAGGGTTGGGAGTTAGGGTTAGCGTTAGGAGTTAGGGTTAGCGTTTAGGGTTAGGGTTTAGGGTTAGGGTTACGGTTAGTGGCATAGGGTTAGGTTTAGGGTTATGGTTTGGTTTTAAGCTTTAGATCTAGGGTTAGGCTTTAGGGTTAAGGGGGTATTAGGGTTAGGGTTAGGAGTTAGGGTTAGCGTTTGGGGTTAGGGTTACGGTTAGGGTCATAGGGTTAGGTTTAGGGTTATGGTTTGGTTTTAAGGTTTAGATCTAGGGTTATGGATAACGGTTAGTGTCAAGGGGGGCTCTAGGTTTAGGGTTAGGAGTTAGGGTTAGCGTTAGGAGTTAGGGCTATGGTTTAGGGTTAGGGTTACAGTTAGGGGCATAGGGTTAGGTTTAGGGTTATGGTTTGGTTTTAAGGTTTAGATCTAGGGTTAGCATTAGGAATTAGGGTGAAGGGGGTCTTAGGGTTAACGTTAGGAGTTAGGGTTAGCATTAGGAGTTAGGGTTAGCGTTTAGGGTTAGGGTTTAGGATTAGGGTTACGGTTAGGGGCATAGGGTTAGGTTTAGGGTTATGGTTTGGTTTTAAGGTTTAGATTTATGGTCAGGGCTTAGGGTTAAGGGGGGCTTAGGGTTAGGGTTAGGAGTTAGGGTTAGCGTTAGGAGTTAGGGTTAGGGTTTAGGATTAGGGTTACGGTTAGGGGCATAGGGTTAGGTTTAGGGTTATGGTTTGGTTTTAAGGTTTAGATCTTGGGTTACGGTTTAGGGTTAAAGGGGGATTAGTTTTAGGGTTAGTGTTAGGAGTTAGGGTTAGCGTTAGGAGTTAGGGTTAGCGTTTAGGGTTAGGGTCAAGGGTTAGGGTTACGGTTAGGGGCATAGGGTTAGGTTTAGGGTTATGGTTTGTTTTTAAGATTTAGATCTAGGGTTAGGGCTTAGGGTTAAGGGGGTATTAGGGTTAGGGTTATGAGTTAGGGTTAGCGTTAGGAGTTAGGGTTAGCATTTAGGGTTAGGGTTACGGTTAGGGGCATAGGGTTAGGGTTAGGAGTTAGGGTTTGGTTTTAAGGTTTAGATCTAGGGTTAGCATTAGGAATTAGGGTGAAGGGAGTCTTAGGGTTAACGTTAGGAGTTAGGGTTAGCGTTAGGAGTTAAGGTTAGCATTTAGGGTTGGGGTTTAGGATTAGGGTTACGGTTAGGGGCATAGGGTTAGGTTTAGGGTTATGGTTTGGTTTTAAGGTTTAGATCTAGGGTTAGGGTTAGGGCTTAGGGTTAATGGGGACTTAGGTTTAGGGTTAGGGTTAGGAGTTAGGGTTAGCGTTAGGAGTTAGGGTTAGTGTTTAGGGTTAGGGTTTAGCATTAGGGTTACGGTTAGGGGCATAGGTTTAGGTTTAGGGTTATGGTTTGGTTTTAAGCTTTAGATCTAGGGCTATGGATAAGGGTTAGGGTCAAGGGGGGCTCCAGGTTTAGTGTTAGGAGTTAGCGTTAGCGTTAGGAGTTAGGGTTAGGGTTTAGGGTTAGGTTTAGGTTTATGGTTTGGTTTTAAGGTTTAGATCTAGGGTTAGGGTTTAGGGTTAAGGGGGTTTAGGGTTAGGGTTAGCGTTAGGAGTAAGGGTTAGCGTTTAGGGTTAGGGTTCAGGGTTAGGGTTATGCTTAGGGGCATAGGGCTAGGTTTAGGATTATGGTTTGGTTTTAAGGTTTAGATCTAGGGTTATGGATAAGGGTTAGGGTCAAGGGGGGCTCTAGGTTTAGGTTTAGGAGTTAGGGTTAGCGTTAGTAGTTAGGGTTTAGGGTTAGGTTTACAGTTAGGGGCATAGGGTTAGCTTTAGGGTTATGGTTTGGTTTTAAGGTTTAGAACAAGGTTTCCGGTTAGGGTTATGGTCAAGGGGGGTTTAAGGTTAGGATTAGGAGTTAGGTTTAGCGTTAGGTGTTAGGGTTAGCGTTTAGGGTTAGGGTTTAGGGTTAGGGTTACGGTTAGGGTCATAGGGTTAGGTTTAGGGTTATGGTTTGGTTTTAAAGTTTAGATCTATGGTTACGGTTAGTGTTAGGGTCAAGAGGGGATTATGGTTAGGGTTAGGAGCTAGGTTTAGCGTTAGGAGTTAGGGTTAGCGTTAGGGTTAGGATTTATGGTTAGGGTTACAGTTAGGGGCATAGGGTTAGGTTTAGGTTTATGGTTTGTTTTTAAGGTTTAGATCTAGCATTAGGGGTAGGGATTAGGGTTAAATGGGGGATTAGTGTTAGGGTTAGGAGTTAGGGTTAGCGTTAGGAGTTAGGGTTAGCCTTTAGAGTTAGGGTTTAGGATTAGGGTTACAGTTAGGGGCATAGGGTTAGGTTTAGGGTTATGGTTTGGTTTTAAGGTTTAGATCTAGGGTTAGGGTTTAGGGTTAAGGGGGTATTAGGGTTAGGGTTAGGAGTTAGGGTTAGTGTTTAGGGTTAGGGTTACGTTTAGGGGCATAGGGTTAGGTTTAGGGTTATGGTTTGGTTTTAAGGTTTAGATCTAGGGTTATGGATAAGGGTTAGTGTCAAGGGGGGCTCTAGGTTTAGGGTTAGGAGTTAGGGTTAGCGTTAGGAGTTAGGGTTATGGTTTAGGATTAGGGTAACTGTTAGGGGCATAGGGTTAGTTTTAGGGTTATGGTTTGGTTTTAAGGTTTAGATCTAGGTTTAGCATTAGGAATTAGGGTGAAGGGGGTCTTAGGGTTAACGTTAGGAGTTAGGGTTAGCATTAGGAGTTAGGGTTAGCGTTTAGGGTTAGGGTTTAGGGTTAGGGTTACGGTTAGGGGCATAGGGTCAGGTTTAGGGTTATGGTTTGGTTTTAAGGTTTAGATCTAGGGTTAGGGTTTAGGGTTAAGGGGGGATTAGGGTTAGGGTTAGCGTTAGGATTTAGGGTTAGCGTTTAGGGTTAGGGTTTAGGGTTAGGGTTACGCTTAGGGGCATAGGGTAGGGTTTAGGTTTATGGTTTGGTTTTAAGGTTTAGATCTAAGGTTAGGGTTAGGGCTTAGGGTGAAAGGGGGCTTAGGTTTAAGGTTAGGAGTTAGGGTTAGCGTTAGGAGTTATGGTTAGCGTTTAGGGTTAGGGTTTAGGGTTAGGGTTACGGTTAGGTGCATAGGGTTAGGTTTAGGGTTATGGTTTGGTTTTAAGGTTTAGATCTAGGGTTAGCGTCAAGGGTTAGGTTGAAGTGGGGCTTAAGGTTAGGGTTAGGAGTTAGCATTAGGGTTAGTGTTTAGAGTTAGGGTTTAGAGTTATGGTTACGGTTAGGGGCATAGGGTTAACTTTAGGGCTATGGTTTGGTTTTAAGGTTTAGATCTAGGATTAGGGCTTAGGGTTAAGGGGGGTTTAGGGTTAGGGTTAGGAGCTAGGGTTAGCGTTAGGAGTTAGAGTTAGCGTTTAGGGTTAGGGTTTAGGGTTAGGGTTACGGTTAGGGGCATAGGGTTAGGTTTAGGGTTCTGGTTTGGTTTTAAGGTTTAGATCTAGGGTTAGGGCTTAGGGTTAAGGGGGTATTAGGGTTAGGGTTAGGAGGTAGGGTTAGCGTTAGGAGTTAGGGTTAGCGTTTAGGGTTAGGGTTACGGTTAGGGGCATAGGGTTAGCTTTAGGGTTATGGTTTGGTTTTAAGGTTTAGAACAAGGTATCCGGTTAGGGTTATGGTCAAGGGGGGTTTAAGGTTAGGATTAGGAGTTAGGTTTAGCGTTAGGAGTTAGGGTTAGCGTTTAGGGTTAGGGTTTAGGGTTAGGGTTACGGTTAGGGTCATAGGGTTAGGTTTAGGGTTATGGTTTGTTTTTAAAGTTTAGATCTATGGTTACGGTTAGTGTTAGGGTCAAGAGGGGATTATGGTTAGGGTTAGGAGCTAGGTTTAGCGTTAGGAGTTAGGGTTAGCGTTAGGGTTAGGATTTATGGTTAGGGTTACAGTTAGGGGCATAGGGTTAGGTTTAGGTTTATGGTTTGGTTTTAAGGTTTAGATCTAGCATTAGGGGTAGGGATTAGGGTGAAGGGGGGATTAGTGTTAGGGTTAGGAGTTAGGGTTAGCGTTAGGAGTTAGGGTTAGCCTTTAGAGTTAGGGTTTAGGATTAGGGTTACGGTTAGGGGCATAGGGTTAGGTTTAGGGTTATGGTTTGGTTTTAAGATTTAGATTTATGGTTAGGGCTTAGGGTTAAGGGGGGCTTAGGGTTAGGGTTAGCGTTAGGATTTAGGGTTAGCGTTTAGGGTTAGGGTTTAGGGTTAGGGTTACGCTTAGGGGCATAGGGTAGGGTTTAGGTTTATGGTTTGGTTTTAAGGTTTAGATCTAAGGTTAGGGTTAGGGCTTAGGGTGAAAGGGGGCTTAGGTTTAAGGTTAGGAGTTAGGGTTAGCGTTAGGAGTTATGGTTAGCGTTTAGGGTTAGGGTTTAGGGTTAGGGTTACGGTTAGGTGCATAGGGTTAGGTTTAGGGTTATGGTTTGGTTTTAAGGTTTTGATCTAGGGTTAGCGTCAAGGGTTAGGTTGAAGTGGGGCTTAAGGTTAGGGTGAGGAGTTAGCATTAGGGTTAGTGTTTAGGGTTAGGGTTTAGAGTTATGGTTACGGTTAGGGGCATAGTGTTAACTTTAGGGCTATGGTTTGGTTTTAAGGTTTAGATCTAGGATTAGGGCTTAGGGTTAAGGGGGGTTTAGGGTTAGGGTTAGGAGCTAGGGTTAGCGTTAGGAGTTAGAGTTAGCGTTTAGGGTTAGGGTTTAGGGTTAGGGTTACGGTTAGGGGCATAGGGTTAGGTTTAGGGTTCTGGTTTGGTTTTAAGGTTTAGATCTAGGGTTAGGGCTTAGGGTTAAGGGGGTATTAGGGTTAGGGTTAGGAGGTAGGGTTAGCGTTAGGAGTTAGGGTTAGCGTTTAGGGTTAGGGTTACGGTTAGGGTTACGGTTAGTGGCATAGGGTTAGGTTTAGGGTTATGGTTTGGTTTTAAGCTTTAGATCTAGGGTTAGGCTTTAGGGTTAAGGGTGTATTAGGGTTAGGGTTAGGAGTTAGGGTTAGCGTTTGGGGTTAGGGTTACGGTTAGGGTCATAGGGTTAGGTTTAGGGTTATGGTTTGGTTTTAAGGTTTAGATCTAGGGTTATGGATAACGGTTAGTGTCAAGGGGGGCTCTAGGTTTAGGGTTAGGAGTTAGGGTTAGCGTTAGGAGTTAGGGCTATGGTTTAGGGTTAGGGTTACAGTTAGGGGCGTAGGGTTAGGTTTAGGGTTATGGTTTGGTTTTAAGGTTTAGATCTAGGGTTAGCATTAGGAATTAGGGTGAAGGGGGTCTTAGGGTTAACGTTAGGAGTTAGGGTTAGCATTAGGAGTTAGGGTTAGCGTTTAGGGTTAGGGTTTAGGATTAGGGTTACGGTTAGGGGCATAGGGTTAGGTTTAGGGTTATGGTTTGATTTTAAGGTTTAGATCTAGCATTAGGGGTAGGGATTAGGGTGAAGGGGGGATTAGTGTTAGGGTTAGGAGTTAGGGTTAGCGTTAGGAATTAGGGTTAGCCTTTAGAGTTAGGGTTTAGGATTAGGGTTACGGTTAGGGGCATAGGGTTAGGTTTAGGGTTATGGTTTGGTTTTAAGGTTTAGATTTATGGTCAGGGCTTAGGGTTAAGGGGGGCTTAGGGTTAGGGTTAGGAGTTAGGGTTAGCGTTAGGAGTTAGGGTTAGGGTTTAGGATTAGGGTTACGGTTAGGGGCATAGGGTTAGGTTTAGGGTTATGGTTTGGTTTTAAGGTTTAGATCTTGGGTTACGGTTTAGGGTTAAAGGGGGATTAGTTTTAGGGTTAGTGTTAGGAGTTAGGGTTAGCGTTAGGAGTTAGGGTTAGCGTTTAGGGTTAGGGTCAAGGGTTAGGGTTACGGTTAGGGGCATAGGGTTAGGTTTAGGGTTATGGTTTGTTTTTAAGATTTAGATCTAGGGTTAGGGCTTAGGGTTAAGGGGGTATTAGGGTTAGGGTTATGAGTTAGGGTTAGCGTTAGGAGTTAGGGTTAGCATTTAGGGTTAGGGTTACGGTTAGGGGCATAGGGTTAGGGTTAGGGTTATGGTTTGGTTTTAAGGTTTAGATCTAGGGTTAGGGTTAGGGCTTAGGGTTAATGGGGACTTAGGTTTAGGGTTAGGGTTAGGAGTTAGGGTTAGCGTTAGGAGTTAGGGTTAGTGTTTAGGGTTAGGGTTTAGCATTAGGGTTACGGTTAGGGGCATAGGGTTAGGTTTAGGGTTATGGTTTGGTTTTAAGCTTTAGATCTAGGGCTATGGATAAGGGTTAGGGTCAAGGGGGGCTCCAGGTTTAGTGTTAGGAGTTAGCGTTAGCGTTAGGAGTTAGGGTTAGGGTTTAGGGTTAGGTTTAGGGTTATGGTTTGGTTTTAAGGTTTAGATCTAGGGTTACGGTTTAGGGTTAAAGGGGGATTAGTTTTAGGGTTAGTGTTAGGAGTTAGGGTTAGCGTTAGGAGTTAGGGTTAGCGTTTAGGGTTAGGGTTACGGTTAGGGGCATAGGGTTAGGTTTAGGGTTATGGTTTGGTTTTAAGGTTTAGATCTAGGGTTATGGATAAGGGTTAGTGTCAAGGGGGGCTCTAGGTTTAGGGTTAGGAGTTAGGGTTAGCGTTAGGAGTTAGGGTTAGGGTTTAGGGTTAGGATTATGGTTAGGGGCATAGGGTTAGGTTTAGGGTTATGGTTTGGTTTTAAGGTTTAGATCTAGGGTTAGGGTTTAGGGTTAAGGGGGTTTAGGGTTAGGGTTAGCGTTAGGAGTAAGGGTTAGCGTTTAGGGTTAGGGTTCAGGGTTAGGGTTATGCTTAGGGGCATAGGGCTAGGTTTAGGATTATGGTTTGGTTTTAAGGTTTAGATCTAGGGTTATGGATAAGGGTTAGGGTCAAGGGGGGCTCTAGGTTTAGGTTTAGGAGTTAGGGTTAGCGTTAGGAGTTAGGGTTTAGGGTTAGGGTTACAGTTAGGGGCATAGGGTTAGCTTTAGGGTTATGATTTGGTTTTAAGGTTTAGAACAAGGTTTCCGGTTAGGGTTATGGTCAAGGGGGGTTTAAGGTTAGGATTAGGAGTTAGGTTTAGCGTTAGGTGTTAGGGTTAGCGTTTAGGGTTAGGGTTTAGGGTTAGGGTTACGGTTAGGGTCATAGGGTTAGGTTTAGGGTTATGGTTTGGTTTTAAAGTTTAGATCTATGGTTACGGTTAGTGTTAGGGTCAAGAGGGGATTATGGTTAGGGTTAGGAGCTAGGTTTAGCGTTAGGAGTTAGGGTTAGCGTTAGGGTTAGGATTTATGGTTAGGGTTACAGTTAGGGGCATAGGGTTAGGTTTAGGTTTATGGTTTGTTTTTAAGGTTTAGATCTAGCATTAGGGGTAGGGATTAGGGTTAAATGGGGGATTAGTGTTAGGGTTAGGAGTTAGGGTTAGCGTTAGGAGTTAGGGTTAGCCTTTAGAGTTAGGGTTTAGGATTAGGGTTACAGTTAGGGGCATAGGGTTAGGTTTAGGGTTATGGTTTGGTTTTAAGGTTTAGATCTAGGGTTAGGGTTTAGGGTTAAGGGGGTATTAGGGTTAGGGTTAGGAGTTAGGGTTAGCGTTTAGGGTTAGGGTTACGGTTAGGGGCATAGGGTTAGGTTTAGGGTTATGGTTTGGTTTTAAGGTTTAGATCTAGGGTTATGGATAAGGGTTAGTGTCAAGGGGGGCTCTAGGTTTAGGGTTAGGAGTTAGGGTTAGCGTTAGGAGTTAGGGTTATGGTTTAGGATTAGGGTAACTGTTAGGGGCATAGGGTTAGTTTTAGGGTTATGGTTTGGTTTTAAGGTTTAGATCTAGGTTTAGCATTAGGAATTAGGGTGAAGGGGGTCTTAGGGTTAACGTTAGGAGTTAGGGTTAGCATTAGGAGTTAGGGTTAGCGTTTAGGGTTAGGGTTTAGGATTAGGGTTACGGTTAGGTGCATAAGTTTAGGTTTAGGGTTATGGTTTGCTTTTAAGGTTTAGATCTAGCATTAGGGGTAGGGATTAGGGTGAAGGGGGGATTAGTGTTAGGGTTAGGAGTTTGGGTTAGCGTTAGGAGTTAGGATTAGCCTTTAGAGTTAGGGTTTAGGATTAGGGTTACGGTTAGGGGCATAGGGTTAGGTTTAGGGTTATGGTTTGGTTTTAAGGTTTAGATTTATGGTCAGTGCTTAGGGTTAAAGGGGGCTTAGGGTTAGGGTTAGGAGTTAGGGTTAGCGTTAGGAGTTAGGGTTAGGGTTTAGGATTAGGGTTACGGTTAGGGGCATAGGGTTAGGGTTAGGAGTTACGGTTTGGTTTTAAGGTTTAGATCTAGGGTTAGCATTAGGAATTAGGGTGAAGGGAGTCTTAGGGTTAACGTTAGGAGTTAGGGTTAGCGTTAGGAGTTAGGGTTAGCGTTTAGGGTTGGGGTTTAGGATTAGGGTTACGGTTAGGGGCATAGGGTTAGGTTTAGGGTTATGGTTTGGTTTTAAGGTTTAGATCTAGGGTTAGGGTTAGGGCTTAGGGTTAATGGGGACTTAGGTTTAGGGTTAGGGTTAGGAGTTAGGGTTAGCGTTAGGAGTTAGGGTTAGTGTTTAGGGTTAGGGTTTAGCATTAGGGTTACGGTTAGGGGCATAGGGTTAGGTTTAGGGTTATGGTTTGGTTTTAAGCTTTAGATCTAGGGTTATGGATAAGGGTTAGGGTCAAGGGGGGCTCTAGGTTTAGGGTTAGGAGTTAGCGTTAGCGTTAGGAGTTAGGTTTAGGGTTTAGGGTTAGGTTTAGGGTTATGGTTTGGTTTTAAGGTTTAGATCTAGGGTTACGGTTTAGGGTTAAAGGGGGATTAGTTTTAGGGTTAGTGTTAGGAGTTAGGGTTAGCGTTAGGAGTTAGGGTTAGCGTTTAGGGTTAGGGTTTAGGGTTAGGGTTACGGTTAGGGGCATAGGGTTAGGTTTAGGGTTATGGTTTGGTTTTAAGGTTTAGATCTAGGGTTAGGGTTTAGGGTTAAGGGGGTATTAGGGTTAGGGTTAGGAGTTAGGGTTAGCCTTTAGGGTTAGGGTTACGGTTAGGGGCATAGGGTTAGGTTTAGGGTTATGGTTTGGTTTTAAGCTTTAGATCTAGGGTTATGGATAAGGGTTAGTGTCAAGGGGGGCTCTAGGTTTAGGGTTAGGAGTTAGGGTTAGCGTTAGGAGTTAGGGTTAGGGTTTAGGGTTAGGGTTACGGTTAGGGGCATAGGGTTAGGTTTAGGGTTATGGTTTGGTTTTAAGGTTTAGAACTAGGGTTAGCATTAGGAATTAGGGTGAAGGGGGTCTTAGGGTTAACGTTAGGAGTTAGGGTTAGCGTTTAGGGTTAGGGTTTAGGATTAGGGTTACGGTTAGGGGCATAGGGTTAGGTTTAGGGTTATGGTTTGGTTTTAAGGTTTAGATCTAGGGTTAGGGTTAGGGCTTAGGGTTAATCGGGACTTAGGTTTAGGGTTAGGGTTAGGAGTTAGGGTTAGCGTTAGGAGTTAGGGTTAGCGTTTAGGGTTAGGGTTTAGCATTAGGGTTACGGTTAGGGGCATAGGGTTAGGTTTAGGGTTATGGTTTGGTTTTAAGGTTTAGATCTAGGGTTAGGGTTTAGGGTTAAGGGGGTTTAGGGTTAGGGTTAGCGTTAGGAGTTAGGGTTAGCGTTTAGGGTTAGGGTTCAGGGTTAGGGTTATGCTTAGGGGCATAGGGCTAGGTTTAGGATTATGGTTTGGTTTTAAGGTTTAGATCTAGGGTTATGGATAAGGGTTAGGGTCAAGGGGGGCTCTAGGTTTAGGTTTAGGAGTTAGGGTTAGCGTTAGGAGTTAGGGTTTAGGGTTAGGGTTACAGTTAGGGGCAAAGGGTGAGGTTTAGTGTTATGGTTTGGTTTTAAGGTTTAGAACAAGGTTTCCGGTTAGGGTTATGGTCAAGGGGGGTTTAAGGTTAGAATTAGGAGTTAGGATTAGCGTTAGGAGTTAGGGTTAGCGTTTAGGGTTAGGGTTTAGGGTTAGGGTTACGGTTAGGGTCATAGGGTTAGGTTTAGGGTTATGGTTTGGTTTTAAAGTTTAGATCTATGGTTACGGTTAGTGTTAGGGTCAAGAGGGGATTATGGTTAGGGTTAGGAGCTAGGTTTAGCGTTAGGAGTTAGGGTTAGCGTTAGGGTTAGGATTTATGGTTAGGGTTACAGTTAGGGGCATAGGGTTAGTTTTAGGTATATGGTTTGGTTTTAAGGTTTAGATCTAGCATTAGGGGTAGGGATTAGGGTGAAGGGGGATTAGTGTTAGGGTTAGGAGTTAGGGTTAGCGTTAGGAGTTAGGGTTAGCCTTTAGAGTTAGGGTTTAGGATTAGGGTTACGGTTAGGGGCATAGGGTTAGGTTTAGGGTTATGGTTTGGTTTTAAGGTTTAGATCTAGGGTTAGGGTTTAGGGTTAAGGGGGTATTAGGGTTAGGGTTAGGAGTTAGGGTTAGCGTTTGGGGTTAGGGTTACGGTTAGGGGCATAGTGTTACGTTTAGGGTTATGGTTTGGTTTTAAATTTTAGATCTAGGGTTACGGTTTAGGGTTAAAGGGGGATTAGTTTTAGGGTTAGTGTTAGGAGTTAGGGTTAGCGTTAGGAGTTAGGGTTTAGGGTTAGGGTTACAGTTAGGGGCAAAGGGTGAGGTTTAGTGTTATGGTTTGGTTTTAAGGTTTAGAACAAGGTTTCCGGTTAGGGTTATGGTCAAGGGGGGTTTAAGGTTAGAATTAGGAGTTAGGATTAGCGTTAGGAGTTAGGGTTAGCGTTTAGGGTTAGGGTTTAGGGTTAGGGTTACGGTTAGGGTCATAGGGTTAGGTTTAGGGTTATGGTTTGGTTTTAAAGTTTAGATCTATGGTTACGGTTAGTGTTAGGGTCAAGAGGGGATTATGGTTAGGGTTAGGAGCTAGGTTTAGCGTTAGGAGTTAGGGTTAGCGTTAGGGTTAGGATTTATGGTTAGGGTTACAGTTAGGGGCATAGGGTTAGTTTTAGGTATATGGTTTGGTTTTAAGGTTTAGATCTAGCATTAGGGGTAGGGATTAGGGTGAAGGGGGATTAGTGTTAGGGTTAGGAGTTAGGGTTAGCGTTAGGAGTTAGGGTTAGCCTTTAGAGTTAGGGTTTAGGATTAGCGTTACGGTTAGGGGCATAGGGTTAGGTTTAGGGTTATGGTTTGGTTTTAAGGTTTAGATCTAGGGTTAGGGTTTAGGGTTAAGGGGGTATTAGGGTTAGGGTTAGGAGTTAGGGTTAGCGTTTGGGGTTAGGGTTACGGTTAGGGGCATAGTGTTACGTTTAGGGTTATGGTTTGGTTTTAAATTTTAGATCTAGGGTTACGGTTTAGGGTTAAAGGGGGATTAGTTTTAGGGTTAGTGTTAGGAGTTAGGGTTAGCGTTAGGAGTTAGGGTTAGTGTTTAGGGTTAGGGTTTAGGGTTAGGGTTACGGTTAGGGGCATAGGGTTAGGTTTAGGGTTATGGTTTGGTTTTAAGATTTAGATCTAGGGTTAGGGCTTAGGGTTAAGGGGGTATTAGGGTTAGGGTTATGAGTTAGGGTTAGCGTTAGGAGTTAGGGTTAGCGTTTAGGGTTAGGGTTACGGTTAGGGGCATAGGGTTAGGGTTAGGAGTTACGGTTTGGTTTTAAGGTTTAGATCTAGGGTTAGCATTAGGAATTAGGGTGAAGGGAGTCTTAGGGTTAACGTTAGGAGTTAGGGTTAGCGTTAGGAGTTAGGGTTAGCGTTTAGGGTTGGTGTTTAGGATTAGGGTTACGGTTAGGGGCATAGGGTTAGGTTTAGGGTTATGGTTTGGTTTTAAGGTTTAGATCTAGGGTTAGGGTTAGGGCTTAGGGTTAATGGGGACTTAGGTTTAGGGTTAGGGTTAGGAGTTAGGGTTAGCGTTAGGAGTTAGGGTTAGTGTTTAGGGTTAGGGTTTAGCATTAGGGTTACGGTTAGGGGCATAGGGTTAGGTTTAGGGTTATGGTTTGGTTTTAAGCTTTAGATCTAGGGTTATGGATAAGGGTTAGGGTCAAGGGGGGCTCTAGGTTTAGGGTTAGGAGTTAGCGTTAGCGTTAGGAGTTAGGTTTAGGGTTTAGGGTTAGGTTTAGGGTTATGGTTTGGTTTTAAGGTTTAGATCTAGGGTTACGGTTTAGGGTTAAAGGGGGATTAGTTTTAGGGTTAGTGTTAGGAGTTAGGGTTAGCGTTAGGAGTTAGGGTTAGCGTTTAGGGTTAGGGTTTAGGGTTAGGGTTACGGTTAGGGGCATAGGGTTAGGTTTAGGGTTATGGTTTGGTTTTAAGGTTTAGATCTAGGGTTAGGGTTTAGGGTTAAGGGGGTATTAGGGTTAGGGTTAGGAGTTAGGGTTAGCCTTTAGGGTTAGGGTTACGGTTAGGAGCATAGGGTTAGGTTTAGGGTTATGGTTTGGTTTTAAGCTTTAGATCTAGGGTTATGGATAAGGGTTAGTGTCAAGGGGGGCTCTAGGTTTAGGGTTAGGAGTTAGGGTTAGCGTTAGGAGTTAGGGTTAGGGTTTAGGGTTAGGGTTACGGTTAGGGGCATAGGGTTAGGTTTAGGGTTATGGTTTGGTTTTAAGTTTTAGAACTAGGGTTAGCATTAGGAATTAGGGTGAAGGGGGTCTTAGGGTTAACGTTAGGAGTTAGGGTTAGCGTTTAGGGTTAGGGTTTAGGATTAGGGTTACGGTTAGGGGCATAGGGTTAGGTTTAGGGTTATGGTTTGGTTTTAAGGTTTAGATCTAGGGTTAGGGTTAGGGCTTAGGGTTAATCGGGACTTAGGTTTAGGGTTAGGGTTAGGAGTTAGGGTTAGCGTTAGGAGTTAGGGTTAGCGTTTAGGGTTAGGGTTTAGCATTAGTGTTACGGTTAGGGGCATAGGGTTAGGTTTAGGGTTATGGTTTGGTTTTAAGGTTTAGATCTAGGGTTAGGTTTTAGGGTTAAGGGGGTTTAGGGTTAGGGTTAGCGTTAGGAGTTAGGGTTAGCGTTTAGGGTTAGGGTTCAGGGTTAGGGTTATGCTTAGGGGCATAGGGCTAGGTTTAGGATTATGGTTTGGTTTTAAGGTTTAGATCTAGGGTTATGGATAAGGGTTAGGGTCAAGGGGGGCTCTAGGTTTAGGTTTAGGAGTTAGGGTTAGCGTTAGGAGTTAGGGTTTAGGGTTAGGGTTACAGTTAGGGGCAAAGGGTGAGGTTTAGTGTTATGGTTTGGTTTTAAGGTTTAGAACAAGGTTTCCGGTTAGGGTTATGGTCAAGGGGGGTTTAAGGTTAGAATTAGGAGTTAGGATTAGCGTTAGGAGTTAGGGTTAGCGTTTAGGGTTAGGGTTTAGGGTTAGGGTTACGGTTAGGGGCATAGGGTTAGGTTTAGGGTTATGGTTTGGTTTTAAAGTTTAGATCTATGGTTACGGTTAGTGTTAGGGTCAAGAGGGGATTATGGTTAGGGTTAGGAGCTAGGTTTAGCGTTAGGAGTTAGGGTTAGCGTTAGGGTTAGGATTTATGGTTAGGGTTACAGTTAGGGGCATAGGGTTAGTTTTAGGTATATGGTTTGGTTTTAAGGTTTAGATCTAGCATTAGGGGTAGGGATTAGGGTGAAGGGGGATTAGTGTTAGGGTTAGGAGTTAGGGTTAGCGTTAGGAGTTAGGGTTAGCCTTTAGAGTTAGGGTTTAGGATTAGCGTTACGGTTAGGGGCATAGGGTTAGGTTTAGGGTTATGGTTTGGTTTTAAGGTTTAGATCTAGGGTTAGGGTTTAGGGTTAAGGGGGTATTAGGGTTAGGGTTAGGAGTTAGGGTTAGCGTTTGGGGTTAGGGTTACGGTTAGGGGCATAGTGTTACGTTTAGGGTTATGGTTTGGTTTTAAATTTTAGATCTAGGGTTACGGTTTAGGGTTAAAGGGGGATTAGTTTTAGGGTTAGTGTTAGGAGTTAGGGTTAGCGTTAGGAGTTAGGGTTAGTGTTTAGGGTTAGGGTTTAGGGTTAGGGTTACGGTTAGGGGCATAGGGTTAGGTTTAGGGTTATGGTTTGGTTTTAAGATTTAGATCTAGGGTTAGGGCTTAGGGTTAAGGGGGTATTAGGGTTAGGGTTATGAGTTAGGGTTAGCGTTAGGAGTTAGGGTTAGCGTTTAGGGTTAGGGTTACGGTTAGGGGCATAGGGTTAGGGTTAGGAGTTACGGTTTGGTTTTAAGGTTTAGATCTAGGGTTAGCATTAGGAATTAGGGTGAAGGGAGTCTTAGGGTTAACGTTAGGAGTTAGGGTTAGCGTTAGGAGTTAGGGTTAGCGTTTAGGGTTGGGGTTTAGGATTAGGGTTACGGTTAGGGGCATAGGGTTAGGTTTAGGGTTATGGTTTGGTTTTAAGGTTTAGATCTAGGGTTAGGGTTAGGGCTTAGGGTTAATGGGGACTTAGGTTTAGGGTTAGGGTTAGGAGTTAGGGTTAGCGTTAGGAGTTAGGGTTAGTGTTTAGGGTTAGGGTTTAGCATTATGGTTACGGTTAGGGGCATAGGGTTAGGTTTAGGGTTATGGTTTGGTTTTAAGCTTTAGATCTAGGGTTATGGATAAGGGTTAGGGTCAAGGGGGGCTCTAGGTTTAGGGTTAGGAGTTAGCGTTAGCGTTAGGAGTTAGGTTTAGGGTTTAGGGTTAGGTTTAGGGTTATGGTTTGGTTTTAAGGTTTAGATCTAGGGTTACGGTATAGGGTTAAAGGGGGATTAGTTTTAGGGTTAGTGTTAGGAGTTAGGGTTAGCGTTAGGAGTTAGGGTTAGCGTTTAGGGTTAGGGTTTAGGGTTAGGGTTACGGTTAGGGGCATAGGGTTAGGTTTAGGGTTATGGTTTGGTTTTAAGGTTTAGATCTAGGGTTAGGGTTTAGGGTTAAGGGGGTATTAGGGTTAGGGTTAGGAGTTAGGGTTAGCCTTTAGGGTTAGGGTTACGGTTAGGAGCATAGGGTTAGGTTTAGGGTTATGGTTTGGTTTTAAGCTTTAGATCTAGGGTTATGGATAAGGGTTAGTGTCAAGGGGGGCTCTAGGTTTAGGGTTAGGAGTTAGGGTTAGCGTTAGGAGTTAGGGTTAGGGTTTAGGGTTAGGGTTACGGTTAGGGGCATAGGGTTAGGTTTAGGGTTATGGTTTGGTTTTAAGTTTTAGAACTAGGGTTAGCATTAGGAATTAGGGTGAAGGGGGTCTTAGGGTTAACGTTAGGAGTTAGGGTTAGCGTTTAGGGTTAGGGTTTAGGATTAGGGTTACGGTTAGGGGCATAGGGTTAGGTTTAGGGTTATGGTTTGGTTTTAAGGTTTAGATCTAGGGTTAGGGTTAGGGCTTAGGGTTAATCGGGACTTAGGTTTAGGGTTAGGGTTAGGAGTTAGGGTTAGCGTTAGGAGTTAGGGTTAGCGTTTAGGGTTAGGGTTTAGCATTAGTGTTACGGTTAGGGGCATAGGGTTAGGTTTAGGGTTATGGTTTGGTTTTAAGGTTTCGATCTAGGGTTAGGGTTTAGGCTTAAGGGGGTTTAGGGTTAGGGTTAGCGTTAGGAGTTAGGGTTAGCGTTTAGGGTTAGGGTTCAGGGTTAGGGTTATGCTTAGGGGCATAGGGCTAGGTTTAGGATTATGGTTTGGTTTTAAGGTTTAGATCTAGGGTTATGGATAAGGGTTAGGGTCAAGGGGGGCTCTAGGTTTAGGTTTAGGAGTTAGGGTTAGCGTTAGGAGTTAGGGTTTAGGGTTAGGGTTACAGTTAGGGGCAAAGGGTGAGGTTTAGTGTTATGGTTTGGTTTTAAGGTTTAGAACAAGGTTTCCGGTTAGGGTTATGGTCAAGGGGGGTTTAAGGTTAGAATTAGGAGTTAGGATTAGCGTTAGGAGTTAGGGTTAGCGTTTAGGGTTAGGGTTTAGGGTTAGGGTTACGGTTAGGGTCATAGGGTTAGGTTTAGGGTTATGGTTTGGTTTTAAAGTTTAGATCTATGGTTACGGTTAGTGTTAGGGTCAAGAGGGGATTATGGTTAGGGTTAGGAGCTAGGTTTAGCGTTAGGAGTTAGGGTTAGCGTTAGGGTTAGGATTTATGGTTAGGGTTACAGTTAGGGGCATAGGGTTAGTTTTAGGTATATGGTTTGGTTTTAAGGTTTAGATCTAGCATTAGGGGTAGGGATTAGGGTGAAGGGGGATTAGTGTTAGGGTTAGGAGTTAGGGTTAGCGTTAGGAGTTAGGGTTAGCCTTTAGAGTTAGGGTTTAGGATTAGCGTTACGGTTAGGGGCATAGGGTTAGGTTTAGGGTTATGGTTTGGTTTTAAGGTTTAGATCTAGGGTTAGGGTTTAGGGTTAAGGGGGTATTAGGGTTAGGGTTAGGAGTTAGGGTTAGCGTTTGGGGTTAGGGTTACGGTTAGGGGCATAGTGTTACGTTTAGGGTTATGGTTTGGTTTTAAATTTTAGATCTAGGGTTACGGTTTAGGGTTAAAGGGGGATTAGTTTTAGGGTTAGTGTTAGGAGTTAGGGTTAGCGTTAGGAGTTAGGGTTAGCGTTTAGGGTTAGGGTTTAGGGTTAGGGTTACGGTTAGGGGCATAGGGTTAGGTTTAGGGTTATGGTTTGGTTTTAAGATTTAGATCTAGGGTTAGGGCTTAGGGTTAAGGGGGTATTAGGGTTAGGGTTATGAGTTAGGGTTAGCGTTAGGAGTTAGGGTTAGCGTTTAGGGTTAGGGTTACGGTTAGGGGCATAGGGTTAGGGTTAGGAGTTACGGTTTGGTTTTAAGGTTTAGATCTAGGGTTAGCATTAGGAATTAGGGTGAAGGGAGTCTTAGGGTTAACGTTAGGAGTTAGGGTTAGCGTTAGGAGTTAGGGTTAGCGTTTAGGGTTGGGGTTTAGGGTTAGGGTTACGGTTAGGGGCATAGGGTTAGGTTTAGGGTTATGGTTTGGTTTTAAGGTTTAGATCTAGGGTTAGGGTTAGGGCTTAGGGTTAATGGGGACTTAGGTTTAGGGTTAGGGTTAGGAGTTAGGGTTAGCGTTAGGAGTTAGGGTTAGTGTTTAGGGTTAGGGTTTAGCATTAGGGTTACGGTTAGGGGCATAGGGTTAGGTTTAGGGTTATGGTTTGGTTTTAAGCTTTAGATCTAGGGTTATGGATAAGGGTTAGGGTCAAGGGGGGCTCTAGGTTTAGGGTTAGGAGTTAGCGTTAGCGTTAGGAGTTAGGTTTAGGGTTTAGGGTTAGGTTTAGGGTTATGGTTTGGTTTTAAGGTTTAGATCTAGGGTTACGGTTTAGGGTTAAAGGGGGATTAGTTTTAGGGTTAGTGTTAGGAGTTAGGGTTAGCGTTAGGAGTTAGGGTTAGCGTTTAGGGTTAGGGTTTAGGGTTAGGGTTACGGTTAGGGGCATAGGGTTAGGTTTAGGGTTATGGTTTGGTTTTAAGGTTTAGATCTAGGGTTAGGGTTTAGGGTTAAGGGGGTATTAGGGTTAGGGTTAGGAGTTAGGGTTAGCCTTTAGGGTTAGGGTTACGGTTAGGAGCATAGGGTTAGGTTTAGGGTTATGGTTTGGTTTTAAGCTTTAGATCTAGGGTTATGGATAAGGGTTAGTGTCAAGGGGGGCTCTAGGTTTAGGGTTAGGAGTTAGGGTTAGCGTTAGGAGTTAGGGTTAGGGTTTAGGGTTAGGGTTACTGTTAGGGGCATAGGGTTAGGTTTAGGGTTATGGTTTGGTTTTAAGGTTTAGAACTAGGGTTAGCATTAGGAATTAGGGTGAAGGGGGTCTTAGGGTTAACGTTAGGAGTTAGGGTTAGCGTTTAGGGTTAGGGTTTAGGATTAGGGTTACGGTTAGGGGCATAGGGTTAGGTTTAGGGTTATGGTTTGGTTTTAAGGTTTAGATCTAGGGTTATGGATAAGGGTTATTGTCAAGGGGGGCTCTAGGTTTAGGGTTAGGAGTTAGGGTTAGCGTTAGGAGTTAGGGTTAGGGTTTAGGGTTAAGGGGGTATTAGGGTTAGGGTTAGGAGTTAGGGTTAGCCTTTAGGGTTAGGGTTACGGTTAGGAGCATAGGGTTAGGTTTAGGGTTATGGTTTGGTTTTAAGCTTTAGATCTAGGGTTATGGATAAGGGTTAGTGTCAAGGGGGGCTCTAGGTTTAGGGTTAGGAGTTAGGGTTAGCGTTAGGAGTTAGGGTTAGGGTTTAGGGTTAGGGTTACGGTTAGGGGCATAGGGTTAGGTTTAGGGTTATGGTTTGGTTTTAAGTTTTAGAACTAGGGTTAGCATTAGGAATTAGGGTGAAGGGGGTCTTAGGGTTAACGTTAGGAGTTAGGGTTAGCGTTTAGGGTTAGGGTTTAGGATTAGGGTTACGGTTAGGGGCATAGGGTTAGGTTTAGGGTTATGGTTTGGTTTTAAGGTTTAGATCTAGGGTTAGGGTTAGGGCTTAGGGTTAATCGGGACTTAGGTTTAGGGTTAGGGTTAGGAGTTAGGGTTAGCGTTAGGAGTTAGGGTTAGCGTTTAGGGTTAGGGTTTAGCATTAGTGTTACGGTTAGGGGCATAGGGTTAGGTTTAGGGTTATGGTTTGGTTTTAAGGTTTCGATCTAGGGTTAGGGTTTAGGCTTAAGGGGGTTTAGGGTTAGGGTTAGCGTTAGGAGTTAGGGTTAGCGTTTAGGGTTAGGGTTCAGGGTTAGGGTTATGCTTAGGGGCATAGGGCTAGGTTTAGGATTATGGTTTGGTTTTAAGGTTTAGATCTAGGGTTATGGATAAGGGTTAGGGTCAAGGGGGGCTCTAGGTTTAGGTTTAGGAGTTAGGGTTAGCGTTAGGAGTTAGGGTTTAGGGTTAGGGTTACAGTTAGGGGCAAAGGGTGAGGTTTAGTGTTATGGTTTGGTTTTAAGGTTTAGAACAAGGTTTCCGGTTAGGGTTATGGTCAAGGGGGGTTTAAGGTTAGAATTAGGAGTTAGGATTAGCGTTAGGAGTTAGGGTTAGCGTTTAGGGTTAGGGTTTAGGGTTAGGGTTACGGTTAGGGTCATAGGGTTAGGTTTAGGGTTATGGTTTGGTTTTAAAGTTTAGATCTATGGTTACGGTTAGTGTTAGGGTCAAGAGGGGATTATGGTTAGGGTTAGGAGCTAGGTTTAGCGTTAGGAGTTAGGGTTAGCGTTAGGGTTAGGATTTATGGTTAGGGTTACAGTTAGGGGCATAGGGTTAGTTTTAGGTATATGGTTTGGTTTTAAGGTTTAGATCTAGCATTAGGGGTAGGGATTAGGGTGAAGGGGGATTAGTGTTAGGGTTAGGAGTTAGGGTTAGCGTTAGGAGTTAGGGTTAGCCTTTAGAGTTAGGGTTTAGGATTAGCGTTACGGTTAGGGGCATAGGGTTAGGTTTAGGGTTATGGTTTGGTTTTAAGGTTTAGATCTAGGGTTAGGGTTTAGGGTTAAGGGGGTATTAGGGTTAGGGTTAGGAGTTAGGGTTAGCGTTTGGGGTTAGGGTTACGGTTAGGGGCATAGTGTTACGTTTAGGGTTATGGTTTGGTTTTAAATTTTAGATCTAGGGTTACGGTTTAGGGTTAAAGGGGGATTAGTTTTAGGGTTAGTGTTAGGAGTTAGGGTTAGCGTTAGGAGTTAGGGTTAGCGTTTAGGGTTAGGGTTTAGGGTTAGGGTTACGGTTAGGGGCATAGGGTTAGGTTTAGGGTTATGGTTTGGTTTTAAGATTTAGATCTAGGGTTAGGGCTTAGGGTTAAGGGGGTATTAGGGTTAGGGTTATGAGTTAGGGTTAGCGTTAGGAGTTAGGGTTAGCGTTTAGGGTTAGGGTTACGGTTAGGGGCATAGGGTTAGGGTTAGGAGTTACGGTTTGGTTTTAAGGTTTAGATCTAGGGTTAGCATTAGGAATTAGGGTGAAGGGAGTCTTAGGGTTAACGTTAGGAGTTAGGGTTAGCGTTAGGAGTTAGGGTTAGCGTTTAGGGTTGGGGTTTAGGGTTAGGGTTACGGTTAGGGGCATAGGGTTAGGTTTAGGGTTATGGTTTGGTTTTAAGGTTTAGATCTAGGGTTAGGGTTAGGGCTTAGGGTTAATGGGGACTTAGGTTTAGGGTTAGGGTTAGGAGTTAGGGTTAGCGTTAGGAGTTAGGGTTAGTGTTTAGGGTTAGGGTTTAGCATTAGGGTTACGGTTAGGGGCATAGGGTTAGGTTTAGGGTTATGGTTTGGTTTTAAGCTTTAGATCTAGGGTTATGGATAAGGGTTAGGGTCAAGGGGGGCTCTAGGTTTAGGGTTAGGAGTTAGCGTTAGCGTTAGGAGTTAGGTTTAGGGTTTAGGGTTAGGTTTAGGGTTATGGTTTGGTTTTAAGGTTTAGATCTAGGGTTACGGTTTAGGGTTAAAGGGGGATTAGTTTTAGGGTTAGTGTTAGGAGTTAGGGTTAGCGTTAGGAGTTAGGGTTAGCGTTTAGGGTTAGGGTTTAGGGTTAGGGTTACGGTTAGGGGCATAGGGTTAGGTTTAGGGTTATGGTTTGGTTTTAAGGTTTAGATCTAGGGTTAGGGTTTAGGGTTAAGGGGGTATTAGGGTTAGGGTTAGGAGTTAGGGTTAGCCTTTAGGGTTAGGGTTACGGTTAGGAGCATAGGGTTAGGTTTAGGGTTATGGTTTGGTTTTAAGCTTTAGATCTAGGGTTATGGATAAGGGTTAGTGTCAAGGGGGGCTCTAGGTTTAGGGTTAGGAGTTAGGGTTAGCGTTAGGAGTTAGGGTTAGGGTTTAGGGTTAGGGTTACTGTTAGGGGCATAGGGTTAGGTTTAGGGTTATGGTTTGGTTTTAAGGTTTAGAACTAGGGTTAGCATTAGGAATTAGGGTGAAGGGGGTCTTAGGGTTAACGTTAGGAGTTAGGGTTAGCGTTTAGGGTTAGGGTTTAGGATTAGGGTTACGGTTAGGGGCATAGGGTTAGGTTTAGGGTTATGGTTTGGTTTTAAGGTTTAGATCTAGGGTTAGGGTTAGGGCTTAGGGTTAATCGGGACTTAGGTTTAGGGTTAGGGTTAGGAGTTAGGGTTAGCGTTTATGGTTAGGGTTTAGCATTAGTGTTACGGTTAGGGGCATAGGGTTAGGTTTAGGGTTATGGTTTGGTTTTAAGGTTTAGATCTAGGGTTAGGGTTTAGGGTTAAGGGGGTTTAGGGTTAGGGTTAGCGTTAGGAGTTAGGGTTAGCGTTTAGGGTTAGGGTTCAGGGTTAGGGTTATGCTTAGGGGCATAGGGCTAGGTTTAGGATTATGGTTTGGTTTTAAGGTTTAGATCTAGGGTTATGGATAAGGGTTAGGGTCAAGGGGGGCTCTAGGTTTAGGTTTAGGAGTTAGGGTTAGCGTTAGGAGTTAGGGTTTAGGGTTAGGGTTACAGTTAGGGGCAAAGGGTGAGGTTTAGTGTTATGGTTTGGTTTTAAGGTTTAGAACAAGGTTTCCGGTTAGGGTTATGGTCAAGGGGGGTTTAAGGTTAGAATTAGGAGTTAGGATTAGCTTTAGGAGTTAGGGTTAACGTTTAGGGTTAGGGTTTAGGGTTAGGGTTACGGTTAGGGTCATAGGGTTAGGTTTAGGGTTATGGTTTGGTTTTAAAGTTTAGATCTATGGTTACGGTTAGTGTTAGGGTCAAGAGGGGATTATGGTTAGGGTTAGGAGCTAGGTTTAGCGTTAGGAGTTAGGGTTAGCGTTAGGGTTAGGATTTATGGTTAGGGTTACAGTTAGGGGCATAGGGTTAGTTTTAGGTATATGGTTTGGTTTTAAGGTTTAGATCTAGCATTAGGGGTAGGGATTAGGGTGAAGGGGGATTAGTGTTAGGGTTAGGAGTTAGGGTTAGCGTTAGGAGTTAGGGTTAGCCTTTAGAGTTAGGGTTTAGGATTAGGGTTACGGTTAGGGGCATAGGGTTAGGTTTAGGGTTATGGTTTGGTTTTAAGGTTTAGATCTAGGGTTAGGGTTTAGGGTTAAGGGGGTATTAGGGTTAGGGTTAGGAGTTAGGGTTAGCGTTTGGGGTTAGGGTTACGGTTAGGGGCATAGTGTTACGTTTAGGGTTATGGTTTGGTTTTAAATTTTAGATCTAGGGTTACGGTTTAGGGTTAAAGGGGGATTAGTTTTAGGGTTAGTGTTAGGAGTTAGGGTTAGCGTTAGGAGTTAGGGTTAGCGTTTAGGGTTAGGGTTTAGGGTTAGGGTTACGGTTAGGGGCATAGGGTTAGGTTTAGGGTTATGGTTTGGTTTTAAGATTTAGATCTAGGGTTAGGGCTTAGGGTTAAGGGGGTATTAGGGTTAGGGTTATGAGTTAGGGTTAGCGTTAGGAGTTAGGGTTAGCGTTTAGGGTTAGGGTTACGGTTAGGGGCATAGGGTTAGGGTTAGGAGTTACGGTTTGGTTTTAAGGTTTAGATCTAGGGTTAGCATTAGGAATTAGGGTGAAGGGAGTCTTAGGGTTAACGTTAGGAGTTAGGGTTAGCGTTAGGAGTTAGGGTTAGCGTTTAGGGTTGGGGTTTAGGATTAGGGTTACGGTTAGGGGCATAGGGTTAGGTTTAGGGTTATGGTTTGGTTTTAAGCTTTAGATCTAGGGTTATGGATAAGGGTTAGGGTCAAGGGGGGCTCTAGGTTTAGGGTTAGGAGTTAGCGTTAGCGTTAGGAGTTAGGTTTAGGGTTTAGGGTTAGGTTTAGGGTTATGGTTTGGTTTTAAGCTTTAGATCTAGGGTTACGGTTTAGGGTTAAAGGGGGATTAGTTTTAGGGTTAGTGTTAGGAGTTAGGGTTAGCGTTAGGAGTTAGGGTTAGCGTTTAGGGTTAGGGTTTAGGGTTAGGGTTACGGTTAGGGGCATAGGGTTAGGTTTAGGGTTATGGTTTGGTTTTAAGGTTTAGATCTAGGGTTAGGGTTTAGGGTTAAGGGGGTATTAGGGTTAGGGTTAGGAGTTAGGTTTAGCCTTTAGGGTTAGGGTTACGGTTAGGGGCATAGGGTTAGGTTTAGGGTTATGGTTTGGTTTTAAGCTTTAGATCTAGGGTTATGGATAAGGGTTAGTGTCAAGGGGGGCTCTAGGTTTAGGGTTAGGAGTTAGGGTTAGCGTTAGGAGTTAGGGTTAGGGTTTAGGGTTAGGGTTACGTTTAGGGGCATAGGGTTAGGTTTAGGGTTATGGTTTGGTTTTAAGGTTTAGAACTAGGGTTAGCATTAGGAATTAGGGTGAAGGGGGTCTTAGGGTTAACGTTAGGAGTTAGGGTTAGCGTTTAGGGTTAGGGTTTGGTTTTAAGGTTTAGATCTAGGGTTAGGGTTAGGGCTTAGGGTTAATCGGGACTTAGATTTAGGGTTAGGGTTAGGAGTTAGGGTTAGCGTTAGGAGTTAGGGTTAGCGTTTAGGGTTAGGGTTTAGGGTTAGGGTTACAGTTAGGGGCAAAGGGTGAGGTTTAGTGTTATGGTTTGGTTTTAAGGTTTAGAACAAGGTTTCCGGTTAGGGTTATGGTCAAGGGGGGTTTAAGGTTAGAATTAGAAGTTAGGATTAGCGTTAGGAGTTAGGGTTAGCGTTTAGGGTTAGGGTTTAGGGTTAGGGTTACGGTTAGGGTCATAGGGTTAGGTTTAGGGTTATGGTTTGGTTTTAAAGTTTAGATCTATGGTTACGGTTAGTGTTAGGGTCAAGAGGGGATTATGGTTAGGGTTAGGAGCTAGGTTTAGCGTTAGGAGTTAGGGTTAGCGTTAGGGTTAGGATTTATGGTTAGGGTTACAGTTAGGGGCATAGGGTTAGTTTTAGGTATATGGTTTGGTTTTAAGGTTTAGATCTAGCATTAGGGGTAGGGATTAGGGTGAAGGGGGATTAGTGTTAGGGTTAGGAGTTAGGGTTAGCGTTAGGAGTTAGGGTTAGCCTTTAGAGTTAGGGTTTAGGATTAGGGTTACGGTTAGGGGCATAGGGTTAGGTTTAGGGTTATGGTTTGGTTTTAAGGTTTAGATCTAGGGTTAGGGTTTAGGGTTAAGGGGGTATTAGGGTTAGGGTTAGGAGTTAGGGTTAGCGTTTGGGGTTAGGGTTACGGTTAGGGGCATAGTGTTACGTTTAGGGTTATGGTTTGGTTTTAAATTTTAGATCTAGGGTTACGGTTTAGGGTTAAAGGGGGATTAGTTTTAGGGTTAGTGTTAGGAGTTAGGGTTAGCGTTAGGAGTTAGGGTTAGCGTTTAGGGTTAGGGTTTAGGGTTAGGGTTACGGTTAGGGGCATAGGGTTAGGTTTAGGGTTATGGTTTGGTTTTAAGATTTAGATCTAGGGTTAGGGCTTAGGGTTAAGGGGGTATTAGGGTTAGGGTTATGAGTTAGGGTTAGCGTTAGGAGTTAGGGTTAGCGTTTAGGGTTAGGGTTACGGTTAGGGGCATAGGGTTAGGGTTAGGAGTTACGGTTTGGTTTTAAGGTTTAGATCTAGGGTTAGCATTAGGAATTAGGGTTAAAGGGAGTCTTAGGGTTAACGTTAGGAGTTAGGGTTAGCGTTAGGAGTTAGGGTTAGCGTTTAGGGTTGGGGTTTAGGGTTAGGGTTACGGTTAGGGGCATAGGGTTAGGTTTAGGGTTATGGTTTGGTTTTAAGGTTTAGATCTAGGGTTAGGGTTAGGGCTTAGGGTTAATGGGGACTTAGGTTTAGGGTTAGGGTTAGGAGTTAGGGTTAGCGTTAGGAGTTAGGGTTAGTGTTTAGGGTTAGGGTTTAGCATTAGGGTTACGGTTAGGGGCATAGGGTTAGGTTTAGGGTTATGGTTTGGTTTTAAGCTTTAGATGTAGGGTTATGGATAAGGGTTAGGGTCAAGGGGGGCTCTAGGTTTAGGGTTAGGAGTTAGCGTTAGCGTTAGGAGTTAGGTTTAGGGTTTAGGGTTAGGTTTAGGGTTATGGTTTGGTTTTAAGCTTTAGATCTAGGGTTACGGTTTAGGGTTAAAGGGGGATTAGTTTTAGGGTTAGTGTTAGGAGTTAGGGTTAGCGTTAGGAGTTAGGGTTAGCGTTTAGGGTTAGGGTTTAGGGTTAGGGTTACGGTTAGGGGCATAGGGTTAGGTTTAGGGTTATGGTTTGGTTTTAAGGTTTAGATCTAGGGTTAGGGTTTAGGGTTAAGGGGGTATTAGGGTTAGGGTTAGGAGTTAGGTTTAGCCTTTAGGGTTAGGGTTACGGTTAGGGGCATAGGGTTAGGTTTAGGGTTATGGTTTGGTTTTAAGCTTTAGATCTAGGGTTATGGATAAGGGTTAGTGTCAAGGGGGGCTCTAGGTTTAGGGTTAGGAGTTAGGGTTAGCGTTAGGAATTAGGGTTAGGGTTTAGGGTTAGGGTTACGGTTAGGGGCATAGGGTTAGGTTTAGGGTTATGGTTTGGTTTTAAGGTTTAGATCTAGGGTTAGCATTAGGAATTAGGGTGAAGGTGGTCTTAGGGTTAACGTTAGGAGTTAGGGTTAGCGTTTAGGGTTAGGGTTTAGGATTAGGGTTACGGTTAGGGGCATAGGGTTAGGTTTAGGGTTATGGTTTGGTTTTAAGGTTTAGATCTAGGGTTAGGGTTAGGGCTTAGGGTTAATGGGGACTTAGGTTTAGGGTTAGGGTTAGGAGTTAGGGTTAGCGTTAGGAGTTAGGGTTAGCGTTTAGGGTTAGGGTTTAGGGTTAGGGTTCCATTTAGGGGCAAAGGGTGAGGTTTAGTGTTATGGTTTGGTTTTAAGGTTTAGAACAAGGTTTCCGGTTAGGGTTATGGTCAAGGGGGGTTTAAGGTTAGAATTAGGAGTTAGGATTAGCGTTAGGAGTTAGGGTTAGCGTTTAGGGTTAGGGTTTAGGGTTAGGGTTACGGTTAGGGGCATAGGGTTAGGTTTAGGGTTATGGTTTGGTTTTAAGCTTTAGATCTAGGGTTATGGATAAGGGTTAGTGTCAAGGGGGGCTCTAGGTTTAGGGTTAGGAGTTAGGGTTAGCGTTAGGAGTTAGGGTTAGGGTTTAGGGTTAGGGTTACGGTTAGGGGCATAGGGTTAGGTTTAGGGTTATGGTTTGGTTTTAAGGTTTAGATCTAGGGTTAGCATTAGGAATTAGGGTGAAGGGGGTCTTAGGGTTAACGTTAGGAGTTAGGGTTAGCGTTTAGGGTTAGGGTTTAGGATTAGGGTTACGGTTAGGGGCATAGGGTTAGGTTTAGGGTTATGGTTTGGTTTTAAGGTTTAGATCTAGGGTTAGGGTTAGGGCTTAGGGTTAATCGGGACTTAGATTTAGGGTTAGGGTTAGGAGTTAGGGTTAGCGTTAGGAGTTAGGGTTAGCGTTTAGGGTTAGGGTTTAGCATTAGGGTTACGGTTAGGGGCATAGGGTTAGGTTTAGGGTTATGGTTTGGTTTTAAGTTTTAGATCTAGGGTTAGGGTTTAGGGTTAAGGGGGTTTAGGGTTAGGGTTAGCGTTAGGAGTTAGGGTTAGCGTTTAGGGTTAGGGTTCAGGGTTAGGGTTATGCTTAGGGGCATAGGGCTAGTTTTAGGATTATGGTTTGGTTTTAAGGTTTAGATCTAGGGTTATGGATAAGGGTTAGGGTCAAGGGGGGCTCTAGGTTTAGGTTTAGGAGTTAGGGTTAGCGTTAGGAGTTAGGGTTTAGGGTTAGGTTTACAGTTAGGGGCAAAGGGTTAGGTTTAGTGTTATGGTTTGGTTTTAAGGTTTAGAACAAGGTTTCCGGTTAGGGTTATGGTCAAGGGGGGTTTAAGGTTAGGATTAGGAGTTAGGTTTAGCGTTAGGAGTTAGGGTTAGCGTTTAGGGTTAGGGTTTAGGGTTAGGGTTACGGTTAGGGTCATAGGGTTAGGTTTAGGGTTATGGTTTGGTTTTAAAGTTTAGATCTAGGGTTAGGGTTTAGGGTTAAGGGGGTATTAGGGTTAGGGTTAGGAGTTAGGTTTAGCCTTTAGGGTTAGGGTTACGGTTAGGGGCATAGGGTTAGGTTTAGGGTTATGGTTTGGTTTTAAGGTTTAGATCTAGGTTATGGATAAGGGTTAGTGTCAAGGGGGGCTCTAGGTTTAGGGTTAGGAGTTAGGGTTAGCGTTAGGAGTTAGGGTTAGGGTTTAGTGTTAGGGTTACGGTTAGGGGCATAGGGTTAGGTTTAGGGTTATGGTTTGGTTTTAAGGTTTAGATCTAGGGTTAGCATTAGGAATTAGGGTGAAGGGGGTCTTAGGGTTAACGTTAGGAGTTAGGGTTAGCGTTTAGGGTTAGGGTTTAGGATTAGGGTTACGGTTAGGGGCATAGGGTTAGGTTTAGGGTTATGGTTTGGTTTTAAGGTTTAGATCTATGGTTAGGGTTAGGGCTTAGGGTTAATCGGGACTTAGATTTAGGGTTAGGGTTAGGAGTTAGGGTTAGCGTTAGGAGTTAGGGTTAGCGTTTAGGGTTAGGGTTTAGCATTAGGGTTACGGTTAGGGGCATAGGGTTAGGTTTAGGGTTATGGTTTGGTTTTAAGTTTTAGATCTAGGGTTAGGGTTTAGGGTTAAGGGGGTTTAGGGTTAGGGTTAGCGTTAGGAGTTAGGGTTAGCGTTTAGGGTTAGGGTTCAGGGTTAGGGTTATGCTTAGGGGCATAGGGCTAGTTTTAGGATTATGGTTTGGTTTTAAGGTTTAGATCTAGGGTTATGGATAAGGGTTAGGGTCAAGGGGGGCTCTAGGTTTAGGTTTAGGAGTTAGGGTTAGCGTTAGGAGTTAGGGTTTAGGGTTAGGTTTACAGTTAGGGGCAAAGGGTTAGGTTTAGTGTTATGGTTTGGTTTTAAGGTTTAGAACAAGGTTTCCGGTTAGGGTTATGGTCAAGGGGGGTTTAAGGTTAGGATTAGGAGTTAGGTTTAGCGTTAGGAGTTAGGGTTAGCGTTTAGGGTTAGGGTTTAGGGTTAGGGTTACGGTTAGGGTCATAGGGTTAGGTTTAGGGTTATGGTTTGGTTTTAAAGTTTAGATCTATGGTTACGGTTAGTGTTAGGGTCAAGAGGGGATTATGGTTAGGGTTAGGAGCTAGGTTTAGCGTTAGGAGTTAGGGTTAGCGTTAGGGTTAGGATTTATGGTTAGGGTTACAGTTAGGGGCATAGGGTTAGTTTTAGGTATATGGTTTGGTTTTAAGGTTTAGATCTAGCATTAGGGGTAGGGATTAGGGTGAAGGGGGATTAGTGTTAGGGTTAGGAGTTAGGGTTAGCGTTAGGAGTTAGGGTTAGCCTTTAGAGTTAGGGTTTAGGATTAGGGTTACGGTTAGGGGCATAGGGTTAGGTTTAGGGTTATGGTTTGGTTTTAAGGTTTAGATCTAGGGTTAGGGTTTAGGGTTAAGGGGGTATTAGGGTTAGGGTTAGGAGTTAGGGTTAGCGTTTGGGGTTAGGGTTACGGTTAGGGGCATAGTGTTACGTTTAGGGTTATGGTTTGGTTTTAAATTTTAGATCTAGGGTTACGGTTTAGGGTTAAAGGGGGATTAGTTTTAGGGTTAGTGTTAGGAGTTAGGGTTAGCGTTAGGAGTTAGGGTTAGCGTTTAGGGTTAGGGTTTAGGGTTAGGGTTACGGTTAGGGGCATAGGGTTAGGTTTAGGGTTATGGTTTGGTTTTAAGATTTAGATCTAGGGTTAGGGCTTAGGGTTAAGGGGGTATTAGGGTTAGGGTTATGAGTTAGGTTTAGCGTTAGGAGTTAGGGTTAGCGTTTAGGGTTAGGGTTACGGTTAGGGGCATAGGGTTATGGTTAGGAGTTACGGTTTGGTTTTAAGGTTTAGATCTAGGGTTAGCATTAGGAATTAGGGTGAAGGGAGTCTTAGGGTTAACGTTAGGAGTTAGGATTAGCGTTAGGAGTTAGGGTTAGCGTTTAGGGTTGGGGTTTAGGATTAGGGTTACGGTTAGGGGCATAGGGTTAGGTTTAGGGTTATGGTTTGGTTTTAAGGTTTAGATCTAGGGTTAGGGTTAGGGCTTAGGGTTAATGGGGACTTAGGTTTAGGGTTAGGGTTAGGAGTTAGGGTTAGCGTTAGGAGTTAGGGTTAGTGTTTAGGGTTAGGGTTTAGCATTAGGGTTACGGTAAGGGGCATAGGGTTAGGTTTAGGGTTATGGTTTGGTTTTAAGCTTTAGATCTAGGGTTATGGATAAGGTTTAGGGTCAAGGGGGGCTCTAGGTTTAGGGTTAGGAGTTAGCGTTAGCGTTAGGAGTTAGGTTTAGGGTTTAGGGTTAGGTTTAGGGTTATGGTTTGGTTTTAAGGTTTAGATCTAGGGTTACGGTTTAGGGTTAAAGGGGGATTAGTTTTAGGGTTAGTGTTAGGAGTTAGGGTTAGCGTTAGGAGTTAGGGTTAGCGTTTAGGGTTAGGGTTTAGGGTTAGGGTTACGGTTAGGGGCATAGGGTTAGGTTTAGGGTTATGGTTTGGTTTTAAGGTTTAGATCTAGGGTTAGGGTTTAGGGTTAAGGGGGTATTAGGGTTAGGGTTAGGAGTTAGGTTTAGCCTTTAGGGTTAGGGTTACGGTTAGGGGCATAGGGTTAGGTTTAGGTTTATGGTTTGGTTTTAAGGTTTAGATCTAGGGTTATGGATAAGGGTTAGTGTCAAGGGGGGCTCTAGGTTTAGGGTTAGGAGTTAGGGTTAGCGTTAGGAGTTAGGGTTAGCGTTTAGGGTTAGGGTTACGGTTAGGGGCATAGGGTTAGGTTTAGGGTTATGGTTTGGTTTTAAGGTTTAGAACTAGGGTTAGCATTAGGAATTAGGGTGAAGGAGGTCTTAGGGTTAACGTTAGGAGTTAGGGTTAGCGTTTAGGGTTAGGGTTTAGGATTAGGGTTACGGTTAGGGGCATAGGGTTAGGTTTAGGGTTATGGTTTGGTTTTAAGGTTTAGATCTAGGGTTAGGGTTAGGGCTTAGGGTTAATCGGGACTTAGGTTTAGGGTTAGGGTTAGGAGTTAGGGTTAGCGTTCGGAGTTAGGGTTAGCGTTTAGGGTTAGGGTTTAGCATTAGGGTTACGGTTAGGGGCATAGGGTTAGGTTTAGGGTTATGGTTTGGTTTTAAGTTTTAGATCTAGGGTTAGGGTTTAGGGTTAAGGGGGTTTAGGGTTAGGGTTAGCGTTAGGAGTTAGGGTTAGCGTTTAGGGTTAGGGTTCAGGGTTAGGGTTATGCTTAGGGGCATAGGGCTAGTTTTAGGATTATGGTTTGGTTTTAAGGTTTAGATCTAGGGTTATGGATAAGGGTTAGGGTCAAGGGGGGCTCTAGGTTTAGGTTTAGGAGTTAGGGTTAGCGTTAGGAGTTAGGGTTTAGGGTTAGGTTTACAGTTAGGGGCAAAGGGTTAGGTTTAGTGTTATGGTTTGGTTTTAAGGTTTAGAACAAGGTTTCCGGTTAGGGTTATGGTCAAGGGGGGTTTAAGGTTAGGATTAGGAGTTAGGTTTAGCGTTAGGAGTTAGGGTTAGCGTTTAGGGTTAGGGTTTAGGGTTAGGGTTACGGTTAGGGTCATAGGGTTAGGTTTAGGGTTATGGTTTGGTTTTAAAGTTTAGATCTATGGTTACGGTTAGTGTTAGGGTCAAGAGGGGATTATGGTTAGGGTTAGGAGCTAGGTTTAGCGTTAGGAGTTAGGGTTAGCGTTAGGGTTAGGATTTATGGTTAGGGTTACAGTTAGGGGCATAGGGTTAGTTTTAGGTATATGGTTTGGTTTTAAGGTTTAGATCTAGCATTAGGGGTAGGGATTAGGGTGAAGGGGGATTAGTGTTAGGGTTAGGAGTTAGGGTTAGCGTTAGGAGTTAGGGTTAGCCTTTAGAGTTAGGGTTTAGGATTAGGGTTACGGTTAGGGGCATAGGGTTAGGTTTAGGGTTATGGTTTGGTTTTAAGGTTTAGATCTAGGGTTAGGGTTTAGGGTTAAGGGGGTATTAGGGTTAGGGTTAGGAGTTAGGGTTAGCGTTTGGGGTTAGGGTTACGGTTAGGGGCATAGTGTTACGTTTAGGGTTATGGTTTGGTTTTAAATTTTAGATCTAGGGTTACGGTTTAGGGTTAAAGGGGGATTAGTTTTAGGGTTAGTGTTAGGAGTTAGGGTTAGCGTTAGGAGTTAGGGTTAGCGTTTAGGGTTAGGGTTTAGGGTTAGGGTTACGGTTAGGGGCATAGGGTTAGGTTTAGGGTTATGGTTTGGTTTTAAGATTTAGATCTAGGGTTAGGGCTTAGGGTTAAGGGGGTATTAGGGTTAGGGTTATGAGTTAGGGTTAGCGTTAGGAGTTAGGGTTAGCGTTTAGGGTTAGGGTTACGGTTAGGGGCATAGGGTTATGGTTAGGAGTTACGGTTTGGTTTTAAGGTTTAGATCTAGGGTTAGCATTAGGAATTAGGGTGAAGGGAGTCTTAGGGTTAACGTTAGGAGTTAGGATTAGCGTTAGGAGTTAGGGTTAGCGTTTAGGGTTGGGGTTTAGGATTAGGGTTACGGTTAGGGGCATAGGGTTAGGTTTAGGGTTATGGTTTGGTTTTAAGGTTTAGATCTAGGGTTAGGGTTAGGGCTTAGGGTTAATGGGGACTTAGGTTTAGGGTTAGGGTTAGGAGTTAGGGTTAGCGTTAGGAGTTAGGGTTAGTGTTTAGGGTTAGGGTTTAGCATTAGGGTTACGGTAAGGGGCATAGGGTTAGGTTTAGGGTTATGGTTTGGTTTTAAGCTTTAGATCTAGGGTTATGGATAAGGTTTAGGGTCAAGGGGGGCTCTAGGTTTAGGGTTAGGAGTTAGCGTTAGCGTTAGGAGTTAGGTTTAGGGTTTAGGGTTAGGTTTAGGGTTATGGTTTGGTTTTAAGGTTTAGATCTAGGGTTACGGTTTAGGGTTAAAGGGGGATTAGTTTTAGGGTTAGTGTTAGGAGTTAGGGTTAGCGTTAGGAGTTAGGGTTAGCGTTTAGGGTTAGGGTTTAGGGTTAGGGTTACGGTTAGGGGCATAGGGTTAGGTTTAGGTTTATGGTTTGGTTTTAAGGTTTAGATCTAGGGTTATGGATAAGGGTTAGTGTCAAGGGGGGCTCTAGGTTTAGGGTTAGGAGTTAGGGTTAGCGTTAGGAGTTAGGGTTAGGGTTTAGGGTTAGGGTTACGGTTAGGGGCATAGGGTTAGGTTTAGGGTTATGGTTTGGTTTTAAGGTTTAGAACTAGGGTTAGCATTAGGTATTAGGGTGAAGGAGGTCTTAGGGTTAACGTTAGGAGTTAGGGTTAGCGTTTAGGGTTAGGGTTTAGGATTAGGGTTACGGTTAGGGGCATAGGGTTAGGTTTAGGGTTATGGTTTGGTTTTAAGGTTTAGATCTAGGGTTAGGGTTAGGGCTTAGGGTTAATCGGGACTTAGGTTTAGGGTTAGGGTTAGGAGTTAGGGTTAGCGTTCGGAGTTAGGGTTAGCGTTTAGGGTTAGGGTTTAGCATTAGGGTTATGGTTAGGGGCATAGGGTTAGGTTTAGGGTTATGGTTTGGTTTTAAGGTTTAGATCTAGGGTTAGGGTTTAGGGTTAAGGGGGTTTAGGGTTAGGGTTAGCGTTAGGAGTTAGGGTTAGCGTTTAGGGTTAGGGTTCAGGGTTAGGGTTATGCTTAGGGGCATAGGGCTAGGTTTAGGATTATGGTTTGGTTTTAAGGTTTAGATCTAGGGTTATGGATAAGGGTTAGGGTCAAGGGGGGCTCTAGGTTTAGGTTTAGGAGTTAGGGTTAGCGTTAGGAGTTAGGGTTTAGGGTTAGGGTTACAGTTAGGGGCAAAGGGTGAGGTTTAGTGTTATGGTTTGGTTTTAAGGTTTAGAACAAGGTTTCCGGTTAGGGTTATGGTCAAGGGGGGTTTAAGGTTAGGATTAGGAGTTAGGTTTAGCGTTAGGAGTTAGGGTTAGCGTTTAGGTTTAGGGTTTAGGGTTAGGGTTACGGTTAGGGTCATAGGGTTAGGTTTAGGGTTATGGTTTGGTTTTAAAGTTTAGATCTATGGTTACGGTTAGTGTTAGGGTCAAGAGGGGATTATGGTTAGGGTTAGGAGCTAGGTTTAGCGTTAGGAGTTAGGGTTAGCGTTAGGGTTAGGATTTATGGTTAGGGTTACAGTTAGGCGCATAGGGTTAGTTTTAGGTATATGGTTTGGTTTTAAGGTTTAGATCTAGCATTAGGGGTAGGGATTAGGGTGAAGGGGGATTAGTGTTAGGGTTAGGAGTTAGGGTTAGCGTTAGGAGTTAGGGTTAGCCTTTAGAGTTAGGGTTTAGGATTAGGGTTACGGTTAGGGGCATAGGGTTAGGTTTAGGGTTATGGTTTGGTTTTAAGGTTTAGATCTAGGGTTAGCATTAGGAATTAGGGTGAAGGGGGTCTTAGGGTTAACGTTAGGAGTTAGGGTTAGCATTAGGAGTTAGGGTTAGCGTTTAGGGTTAGGGTTTAGGATTAGGGTTACGGTTAGGGGCATAGGGTTAGGTTTAGGGTTATGGTTTGCTTTTAAGGTTTAGATCTAGGGTTATGGATAAGGGTTAGTGTCAAGGGGGGCTCTAGGTTTAGGGTTAGGAGTTAGGGTTAGCGTTAGGAGTTAGGGTTATGGTTTAGGGTTAGGGTTACTGTTAGGGGCATAGGGTTAGGTTTAGGGTTATGGTTTGGTTTTAAGGTTTAGATCTAGGGTTAGCATTAGGAATTAGGGTGAAGGGGGTCTTAGGGTTAACGTTAGGATTTAGGGTTAGCATTAGGAGTTAGGGTTAGCGTTTAGGGTTAGGGTTTAGGATTAGGGTTACGGTTAGGGGCATAGGGTTAGGTTTAGGGTTATGGTTTGCTTTTAAGGTTTAGATTTATGGTCAGGGCTTAGGGTTAAGGGGGGCTTAGGTTTAGGGTTAGGAGTTAGGGTTAGCGTTAGGAGTTAGGGTTAGGGTTTAGGATTAGGGTTACGGTTAGGGGCATAGTGTTACGTTTAGGGTTATGGTTTGGTTTTAAGGTTTAGATCTAGGGTTACGGTTTAGGGTTAAAGGGGGATTAGTTTTAGGGTTAGTGTTAGGAGTTAGGGTTAGCGTTAGGAGTTAGGGTTAGCGTTTAGGGTTAGGGTTTAGGGGTAGGGTTACGGTTAGGGGCATAGGGTTAGGTTTAGGGTTATGGTTTGGTTTTAAGATTTAGATCTAGGGTTAGGGCTTAGGGTTAAGGGGGTATTAGGGTTAGGGTTAGGAGTTAGGGTTAGCGTTTGGGGTTAGGGTTACGGTTAGGGGCATAGGGTTAGGTTTAGGGTTATGGTTTGGTTTTAAGGTTTAGATCTAGGGTTATGGATAAGGGTTAGTGTCAAAGGGGGCTCTAGATTTAGGGTTAGGAGTTAGGGTTAGCGTTAGGAGTTAGGGTTAGGGTTTAGGGTTAGGGTTACTGTTAGGGGCATAGGGTTAGGTTTAGGGTTATGGTTTGGTTTTAAGGTTTAGATCTAGGGTTAGCATTAGGAATTAGGGTGAAGGGGGTCTTAGGGTTAACGTTAGGAGTTAGGGTTAGCATTAGGAGTTAGGGTTAGCGTTTAGGGTTAGGGTTTAGGATTAGGGTTACGTTTAGGGGCATAGGGTTAGGTTTAGGGTTATGGTTTGGTTTTAAGGTTTAGATCTAGGGTTAGGGTTAGGGCTTAGGGTTAATCGGGACTTAGGTTTAGGGTTAGGGTTAGGAGTTAGGGTTAGCGTTAGGAGTTAGGGTTAGCGTTTAGGGTTAGGGTTTAGCATTAGGGTTACGGTTAGGGGCATAGGGTTAGGTTTAGGGTTATGGTTTGGTTTTAAGGTTTAGATCTAGGGTTATGGATAAGGGTTAGTGTCAAGGGGGGCTCTAGGTTTAGGGTTAGGAGTTAGGGTTAGCGTTAGGAGTTAGGGTTAGGGTTTAGGGTTAGGGTTATTGTTAGGGGCATAGGGTTAGGTTTAGGGTTATGGTTTGGTTTTAAGGTTTAGATCTAGGGTTAGCATTAGGAATTAGGGTGAAGGGGGTCTTAGGGTTAACGTTAGGATTTAGGGTTAGCATTAGGAGTTAGGGTTAGCGTTTAGGGTTGGGGTTTAGGATTAGGGTTACGGTTAGGGGCATAGGGTTAGGTTTAGGGTTATGGTTTGCTTTTAAGGTTTAGATTTATGGTCAGGGCTTAGGGTTAAGGGGGGCTTAGGGTTAGGGTTAGGAGTTAGGGTTAGCGTTAGGAGTTAGGGTTAGGGTTTAGGATTAGGGTTACGGTTAGGGGCATAGTGTTACGTTTAGGGTTATGGTTTGGTTTTAAGGTTTAGATCTAGGGATACGGTTTAGGGTTAAAGGGGGATTAGTTTTAGGGTTAGTGTTAGGAGTTAGGGTTAGCGTTAGGAGTTAGGGTTAGCGTTTAGGGTTAGGGTTTAGGGGTAGGGTTACGGTTAGGGGCATAGGGTTAGGTTTATGGTTATGGTTTGGTTTTAAGATTTAGATCTAGGGTTAGGGCTTAGGGTTAACGGGGTATTAGGGTTAGGGTTAGGAGTTAGGGTTAGCGTTTGGGGTTAGGGTTACGGTTAGGGGCATAGGGTTAGGTTTAGGGTTATGGTTTGGTTTTAAGGTTTAGATCTAGGGTTATGGATAAGGGTTAGTGTCAAGGGGGGCTCTAGGTTTAGGGTTAGGAGTTAGGGTTAGCGTTAGGGTTAGGATTTATGGTTAGGGTTACAGTTAGGCGCATAGGGTTAGTTTTAGGTATATGGTTTGGTTTTAAGGTTTAGATCTAGCATTAGGGGTAGGGATTAGGGTGAAGGGGGATTAGTGTTAGGGTTAGGAGTTAGGGTTAGCGTTAGGAGTTAGGGTTAGCCTTTAGAGTTAGGGTTTAGGATTAGGGTTACGGTTAGGGGCATAGGGTTAGGTTTAGGGTTATGGTTTGGTTTTAAGGTTTAGATCTAGGGTTAGCATTAGGAATTAGGGTGAAGGGGGTCTTAGGGTTAACGTTAGGAGTTAGGGTTAGCATTAGGAGTTAGGGTTAGCGTTTAGGGTTAGGGTTTAGGATTAGGGTTACGGTTAGGGGCATAGGGTTAGGTTTAGGGTTATGGTTTGCTTTTAAGGTTTAGATCTAGGGTTATGGATAAGGGTTAGTGTCAAGGGGGGCTCTAGGTTTAGGGTTAGGAGTTAGGGTTAGCGTTAGGAGTTAGGGTTATGGTTTAGGGTTAGGGTTACTGTTAGGGGCATAGGGTTAGGTTTAGGGTTATGGTTTGGTTTTAAGGTTTAGATCTAGGGTTAGCATTAGGAATTAGGGTGAAGGGGGTCTTAGGGTTAACGTTAGGATTTAGGGTTAGCATTAGGAGTTAGGGTTAGCGTTTAGGGTTAGGGTTTAGGATTAGGGTTACGGTTAGGGGCATAGGGTTAGGTTTAGGGTTATGGTTTGCTTTTAAGGTTTAGATTTATGGTCAGGGCTTAGGGTTAAGGGGGGCTTAGGTTTAGGGTTAGGAGTTAGGGTTAGCGTTAGGAGTTAGGGTTAGGGTTTAGGATTAGGGTTACGGTTAGGGGCATAGTGTTACGTTTAGGGTTATGGTTTGGTTTTAAGGTTTAGATCTAGGGTTACGGTTTAGGGTTAAAGGGGGATTAGTTTTAGGGTTAGTGTTAGGAGTTAGGGTTAGCGTTAGGAGTTAGGGTTAGCGTTTAGGGTTAGGGTTTAGGGGTAGGGTTACGGTTAGGGGCATAGGGTTAGGTTTAGGGTTATGGTTTGGTTTTAAGATTTAGATCTAGGGTTAGGGCTTAGGGTTAAGGGGGTATTAGGGTTAGGGTTAGGAGTTAGGGTTAGCGTTTGGGGTTAGGGTTACGGTTAGGGGCATAGGGTTAGGTTTAGGGTTATGGTTTGGTTTTAAGGTTTAGATCTAGGGTTATGGATAAGGGTTAGTGTCAAAGGGGGCTCTAGATTTAGGGTTAGGAGTTAGGGTTAGCGTTAGGAGTTAGGGTTAGGGTTTAGGGTTAGGGTTACTGTTAGGGGCATAGGGTTAGGTTTAGGGTTATGGTTTGGTTTTAAGGTTTAGATCTAGGGTTAGCATTAGGAATTAGGGTGAAGGGGGTCTTAGGGTTAACGTTAGGAGTTAGGGTTAGCATTAGGAGTTAGGGTTAGCGTTTAGGGTTAGGGTTTAGGATTAGGGTTACGTTTAGGGGCATAGGGTTAGGTTTAGGGTTATGGTTTGGTTTTAAGGTTTAGATCTAGGGTTAGGGTTAGGGCTTAGGGTTAATCGGGACTTAGGTTTAGGGTTAGGGTTAGGAGTTAGGGTTAGCGTTAGGAGTTAGGGTTAGCGTTTAGGGTTAGGGTTTAGCATTAGGGTTACGGTTAGGGGCATAGGGTTAGGTTTAGGGTTATGGTTTGGTTTTAAGGTTTAGATCTAGGGTTATGGATAAGGGTTAGTGTCAAGGGGGGCTCTAGGTTTAGGGTTAGGAGTTAGGGTTAGCGTTAGGAGTTAGGGTTAGGGTTTAGGGTTAGGGTTATTGTTAGGGGCATAGGGTTAGGTTTAGGGTTATGGTTTGGTTTTAAGGTTTAGATCTAGGGTTAGCATTAGGAATTAGGGTGAAGGGGGTCTTAGGGTTAACGTTAGGATTTAGGGTTAGCATTAGGAGTTAGGGTTAGCGTTTAGGGTTGGGGTTTAGGATTAGGGTTACGGTTAGGGGCATAGGGTTAGGTTTAGGGTTATGGTTTGCTTTTAAGGTTTAGATTTATGGTCAGGGCTTAGGGTTAAGGGGGGCTTAGGGTTAGGGTTAGGAGTTAGGGTTAGCGTTAGGAGTTAGGGTTAGGGTTTAGGATTAGGGTTACGGTTAGGGGCATAGTGTTACGTTTAGGGTTATGGTTTGGTTTTAAGGTTTAGATCTAGGGATACGGTTTAGGGTTAAAGGGGGATTAGTTTTAGGGTTAGTGTTAGGAGTTAGGGTTAGCGTTAGGAGTTAGGGTTAGCGTTTAGGGTTAGGGTTTAGGGGTAGGGTTACGGTTAGGGGCATAGGGTTAGGTTTATGGTTATGGTTTGGTTTTAAGATTTAGATCTAGGGTTAGGGCTTAGGGTTAACGGGGTATTAGGGTTAGGGTTAGGAGTTAGGGTTAGCGTTTGGGGTTAGGGTTACGGTTAGGGGCATAGGGTTAGGTTTAGGGTTATGGTTTGGTTTTAAGGTTTAGATCTAGGGTTATGGATAAGGGTTAGTGTCAAGGGGGGCTCTAGGTTTAGGGTTAGGAGTTAGGGTTAGCGTTAGGAGTTAGGGTTATGGTTTAGGGTTAGGGTTACTGTTAGGGGCATAGGGTTAGGTTTAGGGTTATGGTTTGGTTTTAAGGTTTAGATCTAGGGTTAGCATTAGGAATTAGGGTGAAGGGGGTCTTAGGGTTAACGTTAGGAGTTAGGGTTAGCATTAGGAGTTAGGGTTAGTGTTTAGGTTTAGGGTTTAGGATTAAGGTTACGGTTAGGGGCATAGGGTTAGGTTTAGGGTTATGGTTTGGTTTTAAGGTTTAGATCTAGCATTAGGGGTAGGGATTAGGGTGAAGGGGGGATTAGTGTTAGGGTTAGGAGTTAGGGTTAACGTTAGAAGTTAGGGTTAGCCTTTAGAGTTAGGGTTTAGGATTAGGGTTACGGTTAGGGGCATAGGGTTAAGTTTAGGGTTATCGTTTGGTTTTAAGGTTTAGATTTATGGTCAGGGCTTAGGGTTAAGGGGGGCTTAGTGTTAGGGCTAGGAGTTAGGTTTAGCGTTAGGAGTTAGGGTTAGCGTTTAGGGTTAGGGTTTAGGGTTAGGGTTACGGTTAGGGGCATAGGGTTAGGTTTAGGGTTATGGTTTGGTTTTAAGATTTAGATCTAGGGTTAGCATTAGGAATTAGGGTGAAGGGAGTCTTAGGGTTAACGTTAGGAGTTAGGGTTAGCGTTAGGAGTTAGGGTTAGCGTTTAGGGTTAGGGTTTAGGATTAGGGTTACGGTTAGGGGCATAGGGTTAGGTTTAGGGTTATGGTTTGCTTTTAAGGTTTAGATCTAGGGTTATGGATAAGGGTTAGTGTCAAGGGGGGCTCTAGGTTTAGGGTTAGGAGTTAGGGTTAGCGTTAGGAGTTAGGGTTATGGTTTAGGTTTAGGGTTACTGTTAGGGGCATAGGGTTAGGTTTAGGGTTATGGTTTGGTTTTAAGGTTTAGATCTAGGGTTAGCATTAGGAATTAGGGTGAAGGGGGTCTTAGGGTTAACGTTAGGATTTAGGGTTAGCATTAGGAGTTAGGGTTAGCGTTTAGGGTTAGGGTTTAGGATTAGGGTTACGGTTAGGGGCATAGGGTTAGGTTTAGGGTTATGGTTTGCTTTTAAGGTTTAGATTTATGGTCAGGGCTTAGGGTTAAGGGGGGCTTAGGTTTAGGGTTAGGAGTTAGGGTTAGCGTTAGGAGTTAGGGTTAGGGTTTAGGATTAGGGTTACGGTTAGGGGCATAGTGTTACGTTTAGGGTTATGGTTTGGTTTTAAGGTTTAGATCTAGGGTTACGGTTTAGGGTTAAAGGGGGATTAGTTTTAGGGTTAGTGTTAGGAGTTAGGGTTAGCGTTAGGAGTTAGGGTTAGCGTTTAGGGTTAGGGTTTAGGGGTAGGGTTACGGTTAGGGGCATAGGGTTAGGTTTAGGGTTATGGTTTGGTTTTAAGATTTAGATCTAGGGTTAGGGCTTAGGGTTAAGGGGGTATTAGGGTTAGGGTTAGGAGTTAGGGTTAGCGTTTGGGGTTAGGGTTACGGTTAGGGGCATAGGGTTAGGTTTAGGGTTATGGTTTGGTTTTAAGGTTTAGATCTAGGGTTATGGATAAGGGTTAGTGTCAAAGGGGGCTCTAGATTTAGGGTTAGGAGTTAGGGTTAGCGTTAGGAGTTAGGGTTAGGGTTTAGGGTTAGGGTTACTGTTAGGGGCATAGGGTTAGGTTTAGGGTTATGGTTTGGTTTTAAGGTTTAGATCTAGGGTTAGCATTAGGAATTAGGGTGAAGGGGGTCTTAGGGTTAACGTTAGGAGTTAGGGTTAGCATTAGGAGTTAGGGTTAGCGTTTAGGGTTAGGGTTTAGGATTAGGGTTACGTTTAGGGGCATAGGGTTAGGTTTAGGGTTATGGTTTGGTTTTAAGGTTTAGATCTAGGGTTAGGGTTAGGGCTTAGGGTTAATCGGGACTTAGGTTTAGGGTTAGGGTTAGGAGTTAGGGTTAGCGTTAGGAGTTAGGGTTAGCGTTTAGGGTTAGGGTTTAGCATTAGGGTTACGGTTAGGGGCATAGGGTTAGGTTTAGGGTTATGGTTTGGTTTTAAGGTTTAGATCTAGGGTTATGGATAAGGGTTAGTGTCAAGGGGGGCTCTAGGTTTAGGGTTAGGAGTTAGGGTTAGCGTTAGGAGTTAGGGTTAGGGTTTAGGGTTAGGGTTATTGTTAGGGGCATAGGGTTAGGTTTAGGGTTATGGTTTGGTTTTAAGGTTTAGATCTAGGGTTAGCATTAGGAATTAGGGTGAAGGGGGTCTTAGGGTTAACGTTAGGATTTAGGGTTAGCATTAGGAGTTAGGGTTAGCGTTTAGGGTTGGGGTTTAGGATTAGGGTTACGGTTAGGGGCATAGGGTTAGGTTTAGGGTTATGGTTTGCTTTTAAGGTTTAGATTTATGGTCAGGGCTTAGGGTTAAGGGGGGCTTAGGGTTAGGGTTAGGAGTTAGGGTTAGCGTTAGGAGTTAGGGTTAGGGTTTAGGATTAGGGTTACGGTTAGGGGCATAGTGTTACGTTTAGGGTTATGGTTTGGTTTTAAGGTTTAGATCTAGGGATACGGTTTAGGGTTAAAGGGGGATTAGTTTTAGGGTTAGTGTTAGGAGTTAGGGTTAGCGTTAGGAGTTAGGGTTAGCGTTTAGGGTTAGGGTTTAGGGGTAGGGTTACGGTTAGGGGCATAGGGTTAGGTTTATGGTTATGGTTTGGTTTTAAGATTTAGATCTAGGGTTAGGGCTTAGGGTTAACGGGGTATTAGGGTTAGGGTTAGGAGTTAGGGTTAGCGTTTGGGGTTAGGGTTACGGTTAGGGGCATAGGGTTAGGTTTAGGGTTATGGTTTGATTTTAAGGTTTAGATCTAGGGTTATGGATAAGGGTTAGTGTCAAGGGGGGCTCTAGGTTTAGGGTTAGGAGTTAGGGTTAGCGTTAGGGTTAGGATTTATGGTTAGGGTTACAGTTAGGCGCATAGGGTTAGTTTTAGGTATATGGTTTGGTTTTAAGGTTTAGATCTAGCATTAGGGGTAGGGATTAGGGTGAAGGGGGATTAGTGTTAGGGTTAGGAGTTAGGGTTAGCGTTAGGAGTTAGGGTTAGCCTTTAGAGTTAGGGTTTAGGATTAGGGTTACGGTTAGGGGCATAGGGTTAGGTTTAGGGTTATGGTTTGGTTTTAAGGTTTAGATCTAGGGTTAGCATTAGGAATTAGGGTGAAGGGGGTCTTAGGGTTAACGTTAGGAGTTAGGGTTAGCATTAGGAGTTAGGGTTAGCGTTTAGGGTTAGGGTTTAGGATTAGGGTTACGGTTAGGGGCATAGGGTTAGGTTTAGGGTTATGGTTTGCTTTTAAGGTTTAGATCTAGGGTTATGGATAAGGGTTAGTGTCAAGGGGGGCTCTAGGTTTAGGGTTAGGAGTTAGGGTTAGCGTTAGGAGTTAGGGTTATGGTTTAGGGTTAGGGTTACTGTTAGGGGCATAGGGTTAGGTTTAGGGTTATGGTTTGGTTTTAAGGTTTAGATCTAGGGTTAGCATTAGGAATTAGGGTGAAGGGGGTCTTAGGGTTAACGTTAGGATTTAGGGTTAGCATTAGGAGTTAGGGTTAGCGTTTAGGGTTAGGGTTTAGGATTAGGGTTACGGTTAGGGGCATAGGGTTAGGTTTAGGGTTATGGTTTGCTTTTAAGGTTTAGATTTATGGTCAGGGCTTAGGGTTAAGGGGGGCTTAGGTTTAGGGTTAGGAGTTAGGGTTAGCGTTAGGAGTTAGGGTTAGGGTTTAGGATTATGGTTACGGTTAGGGGCATAGTGTTACGTTTAGGGTTATGGTTTGGTTTTAAGGTTTAGATCTAGGGTTACGGTTTAGGGTTAAAGGGGGATTAGTTTTAGGGTTAGTGTTAGGAGTTAGGGTTAGCGTTAGGAGTTAGGGTTAGCGTTTAGGGTTAGGGTTTAGGGGTAGGGTTACGGTTAGGGGCATAGGGTTAGGTTTAGGGTTATGGTTTGGTTTTAAGATTTAGATCTAGGGTTAGGGCTTAGGGTTAAGGGGGTATTAGGGTTAGGGTTAGGAGTTAGGGTTAGCGTTTGGGGTTAGGGTTACGGTTAGGGGCATAGGGTTAGGTTTAGGGTTATGGTTTGGTTTTAAGGTTTAGATCTAGGGTTATGGATAAGGGTTAGTGTCAAAGGGGGCTCTAGATTTAGGGTTAGGAGTTAGGGTTAGCGTTAGGAGTTAGGGTTAGGGTTTAGGGTTAGGGTTACTGTTAGGGGCATAGGGTTAGGTTTAGGGTTATGGTTTGGTTTTAAGGTTTAGATCTAGGGTTAGCATTAGGAATTAGGGTGAAGGGGGTCTTAGGGTTAACGTTAGGAGTTAGGGTTAGCATTAGGAGTTAGGGTTAGCGTTTAGGGTTAGGGTTTAGGATTAGGGTTACGTTTAGGGGCATAGGGTTAGGTTTAGGGTTATGGTTTGGTTTTAAGGTTTAGATATAGGGTTAGGGTTAGGGCTTAGGGTTAATCGGGACTTAGGTTTAGGGTTAGGGTTAGGAGTTAGGGTTAGCGTTAGGAGTTAGGGTTAGCGTTTAGGGTTAGGGTTTAGCATTAGGGTTACGGTTAGGGGCATAGGGTTAGGTTTAGGGTTATGGTTTGGTTTTAAGGTTTAGATCTAGGGTTATGGATAAGGGTTAGTGTCAAGGGGGGCTCTAGGTTTAGGGTTAGGAGTTAGGGTTAGCGTTAGGAGTTAGGGTTAGGGTTTAGGGTTAGGGTTATTGTTAGGGGCATAGGGTTAGGTTTAGGGTTATGGTTTGGTTTTAAGGTTTAGATCTAGGGTTAGCATTAGGAATTAGGGTGAAGGGGGTCTTAGGGTTAACGTTAGGATTTAGGGTTAGCATTAGGAGTTAGGGTTAGCGTTTAGGGTTAGGGTTTAGGATTAGGGTTACGGTTAGGGGCATAGGGTTAGGTTTAGGGTTATGGTTTGCTTTTAAGGTTTAGATTTATGGTCAGGGCTTAGGGTTAAGTGGGGCTTAGGGTTAGGGTTAGGAGTTAGGGTTAGCGTTAGGAGTTAGGGTTAGGGTTTAGGATTAGGGTTACGGTTAGGGGCATAGTGTTACGTTTAGGGTTATGGTTTGGTTTTAAGGTTTAGATCTAGGGATACGGTTTAGGGTTAAAGGGGGATTAGTTTTAGGGTTAGTGTTAGGAGTTAGGGTTAGCGTTAGGAGTTAGGGTTAGCGTTTAGGGTTAGGGTTTAGGGGTAGGGTTACGGTTAGGGGCATAGGGTTAGGTTTATGGTTATGGTTTGGTTTTAAGATTTAGATCTAGGGTTAGGGCTTAGGGTTAACGGGGTATTAGGGTTAGGGTTAGGAGTTAGGGTTAGCGTTTGGGGTTAGGGTTACGGTTAGGGGCATAGGGTTAGGTTTAGGGTTATGGTTTGGTTTTAAGGTTTAGATCTAGGGTTATGGATAAGGGTTAGTGTCAAGGGGGGCTCTAGGTTTAGGGTTAGGAGTTAGGGTTAGCGTTAGGAGTTAGGGTTAGGGTTTAGGGTTAGGGTTACTGTTAGGGGCATAGGGTTAGGTTTAGGGTTATGGTTTGGTTTTAAGGTTTAGATCTAGGGTTAGCATTAGGAATTAGGGTGAAGGGGGTCTTAGGGTTAACGTTAGGAGTTAGGGTTAGCATTAGGAGTTAGGGTTAGTGTTTAGGTTTAGGGTTTAGGATTAAGGTTACGGTTAGGGGCATAGTGTTAGGTTTAGGGTTATGGTTTGGTTTTAAGGTTTAGATCTAGCATTAGGGGTAGGGATTAGGGTGAAGGGGGGATTAGTGTTAGGGTTAGGAGTTAGGGTTAACGTTAGAAGTTAGGGTTAGCCTTTAGAGTTAGGGTTTAGGATTAGGGTTACGGTTAGGGGCATAGGGTTAAGTTTAGGGTTATCGTTTGGTTTTAAGGTTTAGATTTATGGTCAGGGCTTAGGGTTAAGGGGGGCTTAGTGTTAGGGCTAGGAGTTAGGTTTAGCGTTAGGAGTTAGGGTTAGCGTTTAGGGTTAGGGTTTAGGGTTAGGGTTACGGTTAGGGGCATAGGGTTAGGTTTAGGGTTATGGTTTGGTTTTAAGGTTTAGATCTAGGGTTATGGATAAGGGTTAGTGTCAAGGGGGGCTCTAGGTTTAGGGTTAGGAGTTAGGGTTAGCGTTAGGAGTTAGGGTTAGGGTTTAGGGTTAGGGTTATTGTTAGGGGCATAGGGTTAGGTTTAGGGTTATGGTTTGGTTTTAAGGTTTAGATCTAGGGTTAGCATTAGGAATTAGGGTGAAGGGGGTCTTAGGGTTAACGTTAGGATTTAGGGTTAGCATTAGGAGTTAGGGTTAGCGTTTAGGGTTAGGGTTTAGGATTAGGGTTACGGTTAGGGGCATAGGGTTAGGTTTAGGGTTATGGTTTGCTTTTAAGGTTTAGATTTATGGTCAGGGCTTAGGGTTAAGTGGGGCTTAGGGTTAGGGTTAGGAGTTAGGGTTAGCGTTAGGAGTTAGGGTTAGGGTTTAGGATTAGGGTTACGGTTAGGGGCATAGTGTTACGTTTAGGGTTATGGTTTGGTTTTAAGGTTTAGATCTAGGGATACGGTTTAGGGTTAAAGGGGGATTAGTTTTAGGGTTAGTGTTAGGAGTTAGGGTTAGCGTTAGGAGTTAGGGTTAGCGTTTAGGGTTAGGGTTTAGGGGTAGGGTTACGGTTAGGGGCATAGGGTTAGGTTTATGGTTATGGTTTGGTTTTAAGATTTAGATCTAGGGTTAGGGCTTAGGGTTAACGGGGTATTAGGGTTAGGGTTAGGAGTTAGGGTTAGCGTTTGGGGTTAGGGTTACGGTTAGGGGCATAGGGTTAGGTTTAGGGTTATGGTTTGGTTTTAAGGTTTAGATCTAGGGTTATGGATAAGGGTTAGTGTCAAGGGGGGCTCTAGGTTTAGGGTTAGGAGTTAGGGTTAGCGTTAGGAGTTAGGGTTAGGGTTTAGGGTTAGGGTTACTGTTAGGGGCATAGGGTTAGGTTTAGGGTTATGGTTTGGTTTTAAGGTTTAGATCTAGGGTTAGCATTAGGAATTAGGGTGAAGGGGGTCTTAGGGTTAACGTTAGGAGTTAGGGTTAGCATTAGGAGTTAGGGTTAGTGTTTAGGTTTAGGGTTTAGGATTAAGGTTACGGTTAGGGGCATAGTGTTAGGTTTAGGGTTATGGTTTGGTTTTAAGGTTTAGATCTAGCATTAGGGGTAGGGATTAGGGTGAAGGGGGGATTAGTGTTAGGGTTAGGAGTTAGGGTTAACGTTAGAAGTTAGGGTTAGCCTTTAGAGTTAGGGTTTAGGATTAGGGTTACGGTTAGGGGCATAGGGTTAAGTTTAGGGTTATCGTTTGGTTTTAAGGTTTAGATTTATGGTCAGGGCTTAGGGTTAAGGGGGGCTTAGTGTTAGGGCTAGGAGTTAGGTTTAGCGTTAGGAGTTAGGGTTAGCGTTTAGGGTTAGGGTTTAGGGTTAGGGTTACGGTTAGGGGCATAGGGTTAGGTTTAGGGTTATGGTTTGGTTTTAAGATTTAGATCTAGGGTTAGCATTAGGAATTAGGGTGAAGGGAGTCTTAGGGTTAACGTTAGGAGTTAGGGTTAGCGTTAGGAGTTAGGGTTAGCGTTTAGGGTTGGGGTTTAGGATTAGGGTTACGGTTAGGGGCATAGGGTTAGGTTTAGGGTTATGGTTTGGTTTTAAGCTTTAGATCTAGGGTTAGGGTTAGGGCTTAGGGTTAATGGGGACTTAGGTTTAGGGTTAGGGTTAGGAGTTAGGGTTAGCGTTAGGAGTTAGGGTTAGTGTTTAGGGTTAGGGTTTAACATTAGGGTTACGGTTAGGGGCATAGGGTTAGGTTTAGGGTTATGGTTTGTTTTTAAGCTTTAGATCTAGGATTATGGATAAGGGTTAGGGTCAAGGGGGGCTCTAGGTTTAGGGTTAGGAGTTAGCGTTAGCGTTAGGAGTTAGGGTTAGGGTTTAGGGTTAGGTTTAGGGTTATGGTTTGGTTTTAAGGTTTAGATCTAGGGTTACGGTTTAGGGTTAAAGGGGGATTAGTTTTAGGGTTAGTGTTAGGAGTTAGGGTTAGCGTTAGGAGTTAGGGTTAGCGTTTAGGGTTAGGGTTTAGGGTTAGGGTTACGGTTAGGGGCATAGGGTTAGGTTTAGGCTTATGGTTTGGTTTTAAGATTTAGATCTAGGGTTAGGGTTTAGGGCTAAGGGGGTATTAGGTTAGGGTTAGGAGTCAGGGTTAGCATTTAGGGTTAGGGTTACGGTTAGGGGCATAGGGTTAGGTTTAGGGTTATGGTTTGGTTTTAAGGTTTAGATCTAGGGTTAGCATTAGGAATTAGGGTGAAGGGGGTCTTAGGGTTAACGTTAGGAGTTAGGGTTAGCGTTTAGGGTTAGGGTTTAGGATTAGGGTTACGGTTAGGGGCATAGGGTTAGGTTTAGGGTTATGGTTTGGTTTTAAGGTTTAGATCTAGGGTTAGGGTTAGGGCTTAGGGTTAATCGGGACTTAGATTTAGGGTTAGGGTTAGGAGTTAGGGTTAGCGTTAGGAGTTAGGGTTAGCGTTTAGGGTTAGGGTTTAGGGTTAGGGTTACAGTTAGGGGCAAAGGGTGAGGTTTAGTGTTATGGTTTGGTTTTAAGGTTTAGAACAAGGTTTCCGGTTAGGGTTATGGTCAAGGGGGGTTTAAGGTTAGAATTAGGAGTTAGGATTAGCGTTAGGAGTTAGGGTTAGCGTTTAGGGTTAGGGTTTAGGGTTAGGGTTACGGTTAGGGTCATAGGGTTAGGTTTAGGGTTATGGTTTGGTTTTAAATTTTAGATCTATGGTTACGGTTAGTGTTAGGGTCAAGAGGGGATTATGGTTAGGGTTAGGAGCTAGGTTTAGCGTTAGGAGTTAGGGTTAGCGTTAGGGTTAGGATTTATGGTTAGGGTTACAGTTAGGGGCATAGGGTTAGGTTTAGGTTTATGGTTTGGTTTTAAGGTTTAGATCTAGCATTAGGGGTAGGGATTAGGGTGAAGGGGGGATTAGTGTTAGGGTTAGGAGTTAGGGTTAGCGTTAGGAGTTAGGGTTAGCCTTTAGAGTTAGGGTTTAGGATTAGGGTTACGGTTAGGGGCATAGGGTTAGGTTTAGGGTTATGGTTTGGTTTTAAGGTTTAGATCTAGGGTTAGGGTTTAGGTTTAAGGGGGTATTAGGGTTATGGTTAGGAGTTAGGGTTAGATTTTGGGGTTAGGGTTACGGTTAGGGGCATAGGGTTAGGTTTAGGGTTATGGTTTGGTTTTAAGGTTTAGATCTAGGTTTATGGATAAGGGTTAGTGTCAAGGGGGGCTCTAGGTTTAGGGTTAGGAGTTAGGGTTAGCGTTAGGAGTTAGGGTTATGGTTTAGGGTTAGGGTTACTGTTAGGGGCATAGGGTTAGGTTTAGGATTATGGTTTGGTTTTAAGGTTTAGATCTAGGGTTAGCATTAGGAATTAGGGTGAAGGGGGTCTTAGGGTTAACGTTAGGAGTTAGGGTTAGCATTAGGAGTTAGGGTTAGCGTTTAGGGTTAGGGTTTAGGGTTAGGGTTACGGTTAGGGGCATAGGGTTAGGTTTAGGCTTATGGTTTGGTTTTAAGGTTTAGATCTAGGGTTAGGGTTTAGGGCTAAGGGGGTATTAGGGTTAGGGTTAGGAGTCAGGGTTAGCATTTAGGGTTAGGGTTGCGGTTAGGGGCATAGGGTTAGGTTTAGGGTTATGGTTTGGTTTTAAGGTTTAGATCTAGGGTTACGGTTTAGGGTTAAAGGGGGATTAGTTTTAGGGTTAGTGTTAGGAGTTAGGGTTAGCGTTAGGAGTTAGGGTTAGCGTTTAGGGTTAGGGTTTAGGGTTAGGGTTACGGTTAGGGGCATAGGGTTAGGTTTAGGGTTATGGTTTGGTTTTAAGGTTTAGATCTAGGGTTAGGGTTTAGGGTTAAGGGGGTATTAGGGTTAGGGTTAGGAGTTAGGGTTAGCCTTTAGGGTTAGGGTTACGGTTAGGGGCATAGGGTTAGGTTTAGGGTTATGGTTTGGTTTTAAGCTTTAGATCTAGGGTTATGGATAAGGGTTAGTGTCAAGGGGGGCTCTAGGTTTAGGGTTAGGAGTTAGGGTTAGCGTTAGGAGTTAGGGTTAGGGTTTAGGGTTAGGGTTACGGTTAGGGGCATAGGGTTAGGTTTAGGGTTATGGTTTGGTTTTAAGGTTTAGATCTAGGGTTAGCATTAGGAATTAGGGTGAAGGGGGTCTTAGGGTTAACGTTAGGAGTTAGGGTTAGCGTTTAGGGTTAGGGTTTAGGATTAGGGTTACGGTTAGGGGCATAGGGTTAGGTTTAGGGTTATGGTTTGGTTTTAAGGTTTAGATCTAGGGTTAGGGTTAGGGCTTAGGGTTAATCGGGACTTAGATTTAGGGTTAGGGTTAGGAGTTAGGGTTAGCGTTAGGAGTTAGGGTTAGCGTTTAGGGTTAGGGTTTAGGGTTAGGGTTACAGTTAGGGGCAAAGGGTGAGGTTTAGTGTTATGGTTTGGTTTTAAGGTTTAGAACAAGGTTTCCGGTTAGGGTTATGGTCAAGGGGGGTTTAAGGTTAGAATTAGGAGTTAGGATTAGCGTTAGGAGTTAGGGTTAGCGTTTAGGGTTAGGGTTTAGGGTTAGGGTTACGGTTAGGGTCATAGGGTTAGGTTTAGGGTTATGGTTTGGTTTTAAAGTTTAGATCTATGGTTACGGTTAGTGTTAGGGTCAAGAGGGGATTATGGTTAGGGTTAGGAGCTAGGTTTAGCGTTAGGAGTTAGGGTTAGCGTTAGGGTTAGGATTTATGGTTAGGGTTACAGTTAGGGGCATAGGGTTAGTTTTAGGTATATGGTTTGGTTTTAAGTTTTAGATGTAGCATTAGGGGTAGGGATTAGGGTGAAGGGGGATTAGTGTTAGGGTTAGGAGTTAGGGTTAGCGTTAGGAGTTAGGGTTAGCCTTTAGAGTTAGGGTTTAGGATTAGGGTTACGGTTAGGGGCATAGGGTTAGGTTTAGGGTTATGGTTTGGTTTTAAGGTTTAGATCTAGGGTTAGGGTTTAGGGTTAAGGGGGTATTAGGGTTAGGGTTAGAAGTTAGGGTTAGCGTTTGGGGTTAGGGTTACGGTTAGGGGCATAGTGTTACGTTTAGGGTTATGGTTTGGTTTTAAATTTTAGATCTAGGGTTACGGTTTAGGGTTAAAGGGGGATTAGTTTTAGGGTTAGTGTTAGGAGTTAGGGTTAGCGTTAGGAGTTAGGGTTAGCGTTTAGGGTTAGGGTTTAGGGTTAGGGTTACTGTTAGGGGCATAGGGTTAGGTTTAGGGTTATGGTTTGGTTTTAAGGTTTAGATCTAGGGTTAGGGCTTAGGGTTAAGGGGGTATTAGGGTTAGGGTTATGAGTTAGTGTTAGCGTTAGGAGTTAGGGTTAGCGTTTAGGGTTAGGGTTACGGTTAGGGGCATAGGGTTAGGGTTAGGAGTTACGGTTTGGTTTTAAGGTTTAGATCTAGGGTTAGCATTAGGAATTAGGGTGAAGGGAGTCTTAGGGTTAACGTTAGGAGTTAGGGTTAGCGTTAGGAGTTAGGGTTAGCGTTTAGGGTTGGTGTTTAGGATTAGGGTTACGGTTAGGGGCATAGGGTTAGGTTTAGGGTTATGGTTTGGTTTTAAGGTTTAGATCTAGGGTTAGGGTTAGGGCTTAGGGTTAATGGGGACTTAGGTTTAGGGTTAGGGTTAGGAGTTAGGGTTAGCGTTAGGAGTTAGGGTTAGTGTTTAGGGTTAGGGTTTAGCATTAGGGTTACGGTTAGGGGCATAGGGTTAGGTTTAGGGTTATGGTTTGGTTTTAAGCTTTAGATCTAGGGTTATGGATAAGGGTTAGGGTCAAGGGGGGCTCTAGGTTTAGGGTTAGGAGTTAGCGTTAGCGTTAGGAGTTAGGTTTAGGGTTTAGGGTTAGGTTTAGGGTTATGGTTTGGTTTTAAGGTTTAGATCTAGGGTTACGGTTTAGGGTTAAAGGGGGATTAGTTTTAGGGTTAGTGTTAGGAGTTAGGGTTAGCGTTAGGAGTTAGGGTTAGCGTTTAGGGTTAGGGTTTAGGGTTAGGGTTACGGTTAGGGGCATAGGGTTAGGTTTAGGGTTATGGTTTGGTTTTAAGGTTTAGATCTAGGGTTAGGGTTTAGGGTTAAGGGGGTATTAGGGTTAGGGTTAGGAGTTAGGTTTAGCCTTTAGGGTTAGGGTTACGGTTAGGGGCATAGGGTTAGGTTTAGGGTTATGGTTTGGTTTTAAGCTTTAGATCTAGGGTTATGGATAAGGGTTAGTGTCAAGGGGGGCTCTCGGTTTAGGGTTAGGAGTTAGGGTTAGCGTTAGGAGTTAGGGTTAGGGTTTAGGGTTAGGGTTTAGGGTTAGGGTTACGGTTAGGGGCATAGGGTTAGGTTTAGGGTTATGGTTTGGTTTTAAGATTTAGATCTAGGGTTAGGGCTTAGGGTTAAGGGGGTATTAGGGTTAGGGTTATGAGTTAGTGTTAGCGTTAGGAGTTAGGGTTAGCGTTTAGGGTTAGGGTTACGGTTAGGGGCATAGGGTTAGGGTTAGGAGTTACGGTTTGGTTTTAAGGTTTAGATCTAGGGTTAGCATTAGGAATTAGGGTGAAGGGAGTCTTAGGGTTAACGTTAGGAGTTAGGGTTAGCGTTAGGAGTTAGGCTTAGCGTTTAGGGTTGGGGTTTAGGATTAGGGTTACGGTTAGGGGCATAGGGTTAGGTTTAGGGTTATGGTTTGGTTTTAAGGTTTAGATCTAGGGTTAGGGTTAGGGCTTAGGGTTAATGGGGACTTAGGTTTAGGGTTAGGGTTAGGAGTTAGGGTTAACGTTAGGAGTTAGGGTTAGTGTTTAGGGTTAGGGTTTAGCATTAGGGTTACGGTTAGGGGCATAGGGTTAGGTTTAGGGTTATGGTTTGGTTTTAAGCTTTAGATCTAGGGTTATGGATAAGGGTTAGGGTCAAGGGGGGCTCTAGGTTTAGGGTTAGGAGTTAGCGTTAGCGTTAGGAGTTAGGTTTAGGGTTTAGGGTTAGGTTTAGGGTTATGGTTTGGTTTTAAGCTTTAGATCTAGGGTTACGGTTTAGGGTTAAAGGGGGATTAGTTTTAGGGTTAGTGTTAGGAGTTAGGGTTAGCGTTAGGAGTTAGGGTTAGCGTTTAGGGTTAGGGTTTAGGGTTAGGGTTACGGTTAGGGGCATAGGGTTAGGTTTAGGGTTATGGTTTGGTTTTAAGGTTTAGATCTAGGGTTAGGGTTTAGGGTTAAGGGGGTATTAGGGTTAGGGTTAGGAGTTAGGTTTAGCCTTTAGGGTTAGGGTTACGGTTAGGGGCATAGGGTTAGGTTTAGGGTTATGGTTTGGTTTTAAGCTTTAGATCTAGGGTTATGGATAAGGGTTAGTGTCAAGGGGGGCTCTCGGTTTAGGGTTAGGAGTTAGGGTTAGCGTTAGGAGTTAGGGTTAGGGTTTAGGGTTAGGGTTACGGTTAGGGGCATAGGGTTAGGTTTAGGGTTATGGTTTGGTTTTAAGGTTTAGATCTAGGGTTAGCATTAGGAATTAGGGTGAAGGGGGTCTTAGGGTTAACGTTAGGAGTTAGGGTTAGCGTTTAGGGTTAGGGTTTAGGATTAGGGTTACGGTTAGGGGCATAGGGTTAGGTTTAGGGTTATGGTTTGGTTTTAAGGTTTAGATCTAGGGTTAGGGTTAGGGCTTAGGGTTAATCGGGACTTAGATTTAGGGTTAGGGTTAGGAGTTAGGGTTAGCGTTAGGAGTTAGGGTTAGCGTTTAGGGTTAGGGTTTAGCATTAGGGTTACGGTTAGGGGCATAGGGTTAGGTTTAGGGTTATGGTTTGGTTTTAAGTTTTAGATCTAGGGTTAGGGTTTAGGGTTAAGGGGGTTTAGGGTTAGGGTTAGCGTTAGGAATTAGGGTTAGCGTTTAGGGTTAGGGTTCAGGGTTAGGGTTATGCTTAGGGGCATAGGGCTAGGTTTAGGATTATGGATTGGTTTTAAGGTTTAGATCTAGGGTTATGGATAAGGGTTAGGGTCAAGGGGGGCTCTAGGTTTAGGTTTAGGAGTTAGGGTTAGCGTTAGGAGTTAGGGTTTAGGGTTAGGGTTACAGTTAGGGGCAAAGGGTGAGGTTTAGTGTTATGGTTTGGTTTTAAGGTTTAGAACAAGGTTTCCGGTTAGGGTTATGGTCAAGGGGGGTTTAAGGTTAGGATTAGGAGTTAGGTTTAGCGTTAGGAGTTAGGGTTAGCGTTTAGGGTTAGGGTTTAGGGTTAGGGTTACGGTTAGGGTCATAGGGTTAGGTTTAGGGTTATGGTTTGGTTTTAAAGTTTAGATCTATGGTTACGGTTAGTGTTAGGGTCAAGAGGGGATTATGGTTAGGGTTAGGAGCTAGGTTTAGCGTTAGGAGTTAGGGTTAGCGTTAGGGTTAGGATTTATGGTTAGGGTTACAGTTAGGGGCATAGGGTTAGTTGTAGGTATATGGTTTGGTTTTAAGGTTTAGATCTAGCATTAGGGGTAGGGATTAGGGTGAAGGGGGGATTAGTGTTAGGGTTAGGAGTTAGGGTTAGCGTTAGGAGTTAGGGTTAGCCTTTAGACTTAGGGTTTAGGATTAGGGTTACGGTTAGGGGCATAGGGTTAGGTTTAGGGTTATGGTTTGGTTTTAAGGTTTAGATCTAGGGTTAGCATTAGGAATTAGGGTGAAGGGGGTCTTAGGGTTAACGTTAGGAGTTAGGGTTAGCATTAGGAGTTAGGGTTAGCGTTTAGGGTTAGGGTTTAGGATTAAGGTTACGGTTAGGGGCATAGGGTTAGGTTTAGGGTTATGGTTTGGTTTTAAGGTTTAGATCTAGGGTTAGGGTTAGGGCTTAGGGTTAATGGGGACTTAGGTTTAGGGTTAGGGTTAGGAGTTAGGGTTAGCGTTAGAAGTTAGGGTTAGCGTTTAGGGTTAGGGTTTAGCATTAGGGTTACGGTTAGGGGCATAGGGTTAGGTTTAGGGTTATGGTTTGGTTTTAAGTTTTAGATCTAGGGTTAGCATTAGGAATTAGGGTGAAGGGGGTCTTAGGGTTAACGTTAGGATTTAGGGTTAGCGTTAGGAGTTAGGGTTAGCGTTTAGGGTTAGGGTTTAGGATTAGGGTTACGGTTAGGGACATAGGGTTAGGTTTAGGGTTATGGTTTGCTTTTAAGGTTTAGATTTATGGTCAGGGCTTAGGGTTAAGGGGGGCTTAGGGTTAGGGTTAGGAGTTAGGGTTAGCGTTAGGAGTTAGGGTTAGGGTTTAGGATTAGGGTTACGGTTAGGGGCATAGTGTTACGTTTAGGGTTATGGTTTGGTTTTAAGGTTTAGATCTAGGGTTACGGTTTAGGGTTAAAGGGGGATTAGTTTTAGGGTTAGTGTTAGGAGTTAGGGTTAGCGTTAGGAGTTAGGGTTAGCGTTTAGGGTTAGGGTTTAGGGGTAGGGTTACGGTTAGGGGCATAGGGTTAGGTTTAGGGTTATGGTTTGGTTTTAAGATTTAGATCTAGGGTTAGGGCTTAGGGTTAAGGGGGTATTAGGGTTAGGGTTAGGAGTTAGGGTTAGCGTTTGGGGTTAGGGTTACGGTTAGGGGCATAGGGTTAGGTTTAGGGTTATGGTTTGGTTTTAAGGTTTAGATCTAGGGTTATGGATAAGGGTTAGTGTCAAGGGGGGCTCTAGGTTTAGGGTTAGGAGTTAGGGTTAGCGTTAGGAGTTAGGGTTATGGTTTAGGGTTAGGGTTACTGTTAGGGGCGTAGGGTTAGGTTTAGGGTTATGGTTTGGTTTTAAGGTTTAGATCTAGGGTTAGCATTAGGAATTAGGGTGAAGGGGGTCTTAGGGTTAACGTTAGGAGTTAGGGTTAGCGTTAGGAGTTAGGGTTAGCGTTTAGGGTTGGGGTTTAGGATTAGGGTTACGGTTAGGGGCATAGGGTTAGGTTTAGGGTTATGGTTTGGTTTTAAGGTTTAGATCTAGGTTTAGGGTTAGGGCTTAGGGTTAATGGGGACTTAGGTTTAGGGTTAGGTTTAGGAGTTAGGGTTAGCGTTAGGAGTTAGGGTTAGTGTTTAGGGTTAGGGTTTAGCATTAGGTTTACGGTTAGGGGCATAGGGTTAGGTTTAGGGTTATGGTTTGGTTTTAAGCTTTAGATCTAGGGCTATGGATAAGGGTTAGGGTTAAGGGGGGCTCTAGGTTTAGGGTTAGGAGTTAGCGTTAGGAGTTTGGGTTAGGTTTTAGGGTTAGGTTTAGGGTTATGGTTTGGTTTTAAGGTTTAGATCTAGGGTTACGGTTTAGGGTTAAAGGGGGATTAGTTTTAGGGTTAGTGTTAGGAGTTAGGGTTAGCGTTAGGAGTTAGGGTTAGCGTTTAGGGTTAGGGTTTAGGGTTAGGATTACGGTTAGGGGCATAGGGTTAGGTTTAGGGTTATGGTTTGGTTTTAAGGTTTAGATCTAGGGTTATGGTTTAGGGTTAAGGGGGTATTAGGGTTAGGGTTATGAGTTAGGGTTAGCGTTAGGAGTTAGGCTTAGCGTTTAGGGTTAGGGTTACGGTTAGGGGCTTAGGTTTAGGGTTAGGAGTTAGGGTTTGGTTTTAAGGTTTAGATCTAAGGTTAGCATTAGGAATTAGGGTGAAGGGAGTCTTAGGGTTAACGTTAGGAGTTAGGGTTAGCGTTAGGAGTTAGGGTTAGCGTTTAGGGTTGGGGTTTAGGATTAGGGTTACGGTTAGGGGCATAGGGTTAGGTTTAGGGTTATGGTTTGGTTTTAAGGTTTAGATCTAGGGTTAGGGTTAGGGCTTAGGGTTAATGGGGACTTAGGTTTAGGGTTAGGGTTAGGAGTTAGGGTTAGCGTTAGGAGTTAGGGTTAGTGTTTAGGGTTAGGGTTTAGAATTAGGGTTACGGTTAGGGGCATAGGGTTAGGTTTAGGGTTATGGTTTGGTTTTAAGCTTTAGATCTATGGCTATGGATAAGGGTTAGGGTCAAGGGGGGCTCTAGGTTTAGGGTTAGGAGTTAGCGTTAGCGTTAGGAGTTAGGGTTAGGGTTAAGGGTTAGGTTTAGGGTTCTGGTTTGGTTTTAAGGTTTAGATCTAGGGTTATGGTTTAGGGTTAAAGGGGGATTAGTTTTAGGGTTAGTGTTAGGAGTTAGGGTTAGCGTTAGGAGTTAGGGTTAGCGTTTAGGGTTAGGGTTTAGGGTTAGGGTTACGGTTAGGGGCATAGGGTTAGGTTTAGGGTTATGGTTTGGATTTAAGGTTTAGATCTAGCATTAGGTTTAGGGATTAGGGTGAAGGGGGGATTAGTGTTAGGGTTAGGAGTTAGGGTTAGCGTTAGGAGTTAGGGTTAGCCTTTAGAGTTAGGGTTTAGGATTAGGGTTACGGTTAGGGGCATAGGGTTAGGTTTAGGGTTATGGTTTGGTTTTAATTTTTAGATTTATGGTCAGGGCTTAGGGTTAAGGGGGGCTTAGGGTTAGGGTTAGGAGTTAGGATTAGCGTTAGGAGTTAGGGTTAGGGTTTAGGATTAGGGTTACGGTTAGGGGCATAGGGTTAGGTTTAGGGTTATGGTTTGGTTTTAAGGTTTAGATCTAGCGTTACGGTTTAGGGTTAAAGGGGGATTAGTTTTAGGGTTAGTGTTAGGAGTTAGGGTTAGCGTTAGGAGTTAGGGTTAGCGTTTAGGGTTAGGGTTTAGGGTTAGGGTTACGGTTAGGGGCAAAGGGTTAGGTTTAGGGTTATGGTTTGGTTTTAAGGTTTAGATCTAGGGTTAGGGCTTAGGGTTAAGGGGGTATTAGGGTTAGGGTTATGAGTTAGGGTTAGCGTTAGGAGTTAGGGTTAGCGTTTAGGGTTAGGGTTACGGTTAGGGGCATAGGGTTAGGGTTAGGAGTTAGGGTTTGGTTTTAAGGTTTAGATCTAGGGTTAGCATTAGGAATTAGGGTGAAGGGAGTCTTAGGGTTAACGTTAGGAGTTAGGGTTAGCGTTAGGAGTTAGGGTTAGCGTTTAGGGTTGGGGTTTAGGATTAGGGTTACGGTTAGGGGCATAGGGTTAGGTTTAGGGTTATGGTTTGGTTTTAAGGTTTAGATCTAGGGTTAGGGTTAGGGCTTAGGGTTAATGGGGACTTAGGTTTAGGGTTAGGGTTAGGAGTTAGGGTTAGCGTTAGGAGTTAGGGTTAGTGTTTAGGGTTAGGGTTTAGCATTAGGGTTACGGTTAGGGGCATAGGGTTAGGTTTAGGGTTATGGTTTGGTTTTAAGCTTTAGATCTAGGGTTATGGATAAGGGTTAGGGTCAAGGGGGGCTCTAGGCTTAGGGTTAGGAGTTAGCGTTAGCGTTAGGAGTTAGGGTTAGGGTTTAGGGTTAGGTTTAGGGTTCTGGTTTGGTTTTAAGGTTTAGATCTAGGGTTACGGTTTAGGGTTAAAGGGGGATTAGTTTTAGGGTTAGTGTTAGGAGTTAGGGTTAGCGTTAGGAGTTAGGGTTAGCGTTTAGGGTTAGGGTTTAGGGTTAGGGATACGGTTAGGGGCATAGGGTTAGGTTTAGGGTTATGGTTTGGTTTTAAGGTTTAGATCTATGGTTAGGGTTAGGGCTTAGGGTTAATCGGGACTTAGGTTTAGGGTTAGGGTTAGGAGTTAGGGTTAGCGTTAGGAGTTAGGTTTAGCGTTTAGGGTTAGGGTTTAGCATTAGGGTTACGGTTAGGGGCATAGGGTTAGGTTTAGGGTTATGGTTTGGTTTTAAGGTTTCGATCTAGGGTTAGGGTTTAGGGTTAAGGGGGTTTAGGGTTAGGGTTAGCGTTAGGAGTTAGGGTTAGCGTTTAGGGTTATGGTTCAGGGTTAGGGTTATGCTCAGGGGCATAGGGCTAGGTTTAGGATTATGGTTTGGTTTTAAGGTTTAGATCTAGGGTTAGGGCTTAGGGTTAAGGTCAAGGGGGGCTCTAGGTTTAGGTTTAGGAGTTAGGGTTAGCGTTAGGAGTTAGGGTTTAGGGTTAGGGTTACGGTTAGTGTCATAGGGTTAGGTTTAGGGTTATGCTTTGGTTTTAAAGTTTAGATCTATGGTTACGGTTAGTGTTAGGGTCAAGAGGGGATTATGGTTAGGGTTAGGAGCTAGGTTTAGCGTTAGGAGCTAGGGTTAGCGTTAGGAGTTAGGATTTATGGTTAGGGTTACAGTTAGGGGCATAGGGTTAGGTTTAGGTTTATGGTTTGGTTTTAAGGTTTAGATCTAGCATTAGGGGTAGGGATTAGGGTGAAGGGGGGATTAGTGTTAGGGTTAGGAGTTAGGGTTAGCGTTAGGAGTTAGGGTTAGCCTTTAGAGTTAGGGTTTAGGATTAGGGTTACGTTTAGGGGCATAGGGTTAGGTTTAGGGTTATGGTTTGGTTTTACGGTTTAGATCTAGGGTTAGGGTTTAGGGTTAAGGGGGTATTAGGGTTAGCGTTAGGAGTTAGGGTTAGCGTTTGGGGTTAGGGTTACGGTTAGGGGCATAGGGTTAGGTTTAGGTTTATGGTTTGGTTTTAAGGTTTAGATCTAGGGTAATGGATAAGGGTTAGTGTCAAGGGGGGCTCTAGGTTTAGGGTTAGGAGTTAGGGTTAGCGTTAGGAGTTAGGGTTAGCGTTTAGGGTTAGGGTTTAGGGTTAGGGTTACGGTTAGGGGCATAGGGTTAGGTTTAGGGTTATGGTTTGGTTTTAAGGTTTAGATCTAGCGTTAGGGGTAGGGATTAGGGTTAAGGGGGGATTAGTGTTAGGGTTAGGAGTTAGGGTTAGCGTTAGGAGTTAGGGTTAGCCTTTAGAGTTAGGGTTTAGGATTAGGGTTATGGTTAGGGGCATAGGGTTAGGTTTAGGGTTATGGTTTGGTTTTAAGGTTTAGATTTATGGTCAGGGCTTAGGGTTAAGGGGGGCTTAGGGTTAGGGTTAGGAGTTAGGGTTAGCGTTAGGAGTTAGGGTTAGGGTTTAGGATTAGGGTTACGGTTAGGGGCATAGGGTTAGGTTTAGGGTTATGGTTTGGTTTTAAGGTTTAGATCTAGGGTTACGGTTTAGGGTTAAAGGGGGATTAGTTTTAGGGTTAGTGTTAGGAGTTAGGTTTAGCGTTAGGAGTTAGGGTTAGCGTTTAGGGTTAGGGTTTAGGGTTAGGGTTACGGTTAGGGGCATAGGGTTAGGTTTAGGGTTATGGTTTGGTTTTAAGATTTAGATCTAGTGTTAGGGTTAGGGTTAAGGGGGTATTAGGGTTAGGGTTATGAGTTAGGGTTAGCGTTAGGAGTTAGGGTTAGCGTTTAGGGTTAGGGTTACGGTTAGGGGCATAGGGTTAGGGTTAGGAGTTAGGGTTTGGTTTTAAGGTTTAGATCTAGGGTTAGCATTAGGAATTAGGGTGAAGGGAGTCTTAGGGTTAACGTTAGGAGTTAGGGTTAGCGTTAGGAGTTAGGGTTAGCGTTTAGGGTTGGGGTTTAGGATTAGGGTTACGGTTAGGGGCATAGGGTTAGGTTTAGGGTTATGGTTTGGTTTTAAGCTTTAGATCTAGGGCTATGGATAAGGGTTAGGGTCAAGGGGGGCTCTAGGTTTAGGGTTAGGAGTTAGCGTTAGCGTTAGGAGTTAGGGTTAGTGTTTAGGGTTAGGTTTAGGGTTCTGGTTTGGTTTTAAGGTTTAGATCTAGGGTTAGGGTTTAGGGTTAAGGGGGTATTAGGGTTAGGGTTAGGAGTTAGGTTTAGCCTTTAGGGTTAGGGTTACGGTTAGGGGCATAGGGTTAGGTTTAGGGTTATGGTTTGGTTTTAAGCTTTAGATCTAGGGTTATGGATAAGGGTTAGTGTCAAGGGGGGCTCTCGGTTTAGGGTTAGGAGTTAGGGTTAGCGTTAGGAGTTAGGGTTAGGGTTTAGGGTTAGGGTTACGGTTAGGGGCATAGGGTTAGGTTTAGGGTTATGGTTTGGTTTTAAGGTTTAGATCTAGGGTTAGCATTAGGAATTAGGGTGAAGGGGGTCTTAGGGTTAACGTTAGGAGTTAGGGTTAGCGTTTAGTGTTAGGGTTTAGGATTAGGGTTACGGTTAGGGGCATAGGGTTAGGTTTAGGGTTATGGTTTGGTTTTAAGGTTTAGATCTAGGGTTAGGGTTAGGGCTTAGGGTTAATCGGGACTTAGATTTAGGGTTAGGGTTAGGAGTTAGGGTTAGCGTTAGGAGTTAGGGTTAGCGTTTAGGGTTAGGGTTTAGGGTTAGGGTTACAGTTAGGGGCAAAGGGTGAGGTTTAGTGTTATGGTTTGGTTTTAAGGTTTAGAACAAGGTTTCTGGTTAGGGTTATGGTCAAGGGGGGTTTAAGGTTAGAATTAGGAGTTAGGATTAGCGTTAGGAGTTAGGGTTAGCGTTTAGGGTTAGGGTTTAGGGTTAGGGTTACGGTTAGTGGCATAGGGTTAGGTTTAGGGTTATGGTTTGGTTTTAAAGTTTAGATCTATGGTTACGGTTAGTGTTAGGGTCAAGAGGGGATTATGGTTAGGGTTAGGAGCTAGGTTTAGCGTTAGGAGTTTGGGTTAGCGTTAGGGTTAGGATTTATGGTTAGGGTTACAGTTAGGGGCATAGGGTTAGTTTTAGGTATATGGTTTGGTTTTAAGGTTTAGATCTAGCATTAGGGGTAGGGATTAGGGTGAAGGGGGATTAGTGTTAGGGTTAGGAGTTAGGGTTAGCGGTAGGAGTTAGGGTTTGCCTTTAGAGTTAGGGTTTAGGATTAGGGTTACGGTTAGGGGCATAGGGTTAGGTTTAGGGTTATGGTTTGGTTTTAAGGTTTAGATCTAGGGTTAGGGCTTAGGGTTAAGGGGGTATTAGGGTTAGGGTTATGAGTTAGGGTTAGCGTTAGGAGTTAGGGTTAGCGTTTAGGGTTAGGGTTACGGTTAGGGGCATAGGGTTAGGGTTAGGAGTTAGGGTTTGGTTTTAAGGTTTAGATCTAGGGTTAGCATTAGGAATTAGGGTGAAGGGAGTCTTAGGGTTAACGTTAGGAGTTAGGGTTAGCGTTAGGAGTTAGGGTTAGCGTTTAGGGTTGGGGTTTAGGATTAGGGTTACGGTTAGGGGCATAGGGTTAGGTTTAGGGTTATGGTTTGGTTTTAAGGTTTAGATCTAGGGTTAGGGTTAGGGCTTAGGGTTAATGGGGACTTAGGTTTAGGGTTAGGGTTAGGAGTTAGGGTTAGCGTTAGGAGTTAGGGTTAGTGTTTAGGGTTAGGGTTTAGCATTAGGGTTACGGTTAGGGGCATAGGGTTAGGTTTAGGGTTATGGTTTGGTTTTAAGCTTTAGATCTAGGGTTATGGATAAGGGTTAGGGTCAAGGGGGGCTCTAGGCTTAGGGTTAGGAGTTAGCGTTAGCGTTAGGAGTTAGGGTTAGGGTTTAGGGTTAGGTTTAGGGTTCTGGTTTGGTTTTAAGGTTTAGATCTAGGGTTACGGTTTAGGGTTAAAGGGGGATTAGTTTTAGGGTTAGTGTTAGGAGTTAGGGTTAGCGTTAGGAGTTAGGGTTAGCGTTTAGGGTTAGGGTTTAGGGTTAGGGATACGGTTAGGGGCATAGGGTTAGGTTTAGGGTTATGGTTTGGTTTTAAGGTTTAGATCTATGGTTAGGGTTAGGGCTTAGGGTTAATCGGGACTTAGGTTTAGGGTTAGGGTTAGGAGTTAGGGTTAGCGTTAGGAGTTAGGTTTAGCGTTTAGGGTTAGGGTTTAGCATTAGGGTTACGGTTAGGGGCATAGGGTTAGGTTTAGGGTTATGGTTTGGTTTTAAGGTTTCGATCTAGGGTTAGGGTTTAGGGTTAAGGGGGTTTAGGGTTAGGGTTAGCGTTAGGAGTTAGGGTTAGCGTTTAGGGTTATGGTTCAGGGTTAGGGTTATGCTCAGGGGCATAGGGCTAGGTTTAGGATTATGGTTTGGTTTTAAGGTTTAGATCTAGGGTTAGGGCTTAGGGTTAAGGTCAAGGGGGGCTCTAGGTTTAGGTTTAGGAGTTAGGGTTAGCGTTAGGAGTTAGGGTTTAGGGTTAGGGTTACGGTTAGTGTCATAGGGTTAGGTTTAGGGTTATGCTTTGGTTTTAAAGTTTAGATCTATGGTTACGGTTAGTGTTAGGGTCAAGAGGGGATTATGGTTAGGGTTAGGAGCTAGGTTTAGCGTTAGGAGCTAGGGTTAGCGTTAGGAGTTAGGATTTATGGTTAGGGTTACAGTTAGGGGCATAGGGTTAGGTTTAGGTTTATGGTTTGGTTTTAAGGTTTAGATCTAGCATTAGGGGTAGGGATTAGGGTGAAGGGGGGATTAGTGTTAGGGTTAGGAGTTAGGGTTAGCGTTAGGAGTTAGGGTTAGCCTTTAGAGTTAGGGTTTAGGATTAGGGTTACGTTTAGGGGCATAGGGTTAGGTTTAGGGTTATGGTTTGGTTTTACGGTTTAGATCTAGGGTTAGGGTTTAGGGTTAAGGGGGTATTAGGGTTAGCGTTAGGAGTTAGGGTTAGCGTTTGGGGTTAGGGTTACGGTTAGGGGCATAGGGTTAGGTTTAGGTTTATGGTTTGGTTTTAAGGTTTAGATCTAGGGTAATGGATAAGGGTTAGTGTCAAGGGGGGCTCTAGGTTTAGGGTTAGGAGTTAGGGTTAGCGTTAGGAGTTAGGGTTAGCGTTTAGGGTTAGGGTTTAGGGTTAGGGTTACGGTTAGGGGCATAGGGTTAGGTTTAGGGTTATGGTTTGGTTTTAAGGTTTAGATCTAGCGTTAGGGGTAGGGATTAGGGTTAAGGGGGGATTAGTGTTAGGGTTAGGAGTTAGGGTTAGCGTTAGGAGTTAGGGTTAGCCTTTAGAGTTAGGGTTTAGGATTAGGGTTATGGTTAGGGGCATAGGGTTAGGTTTAGGGTTATGGTTTGGTTTTAAGGTTTAGATTTATGGTCAGGGCTTAGGGTTAAGGGGGGCTTAGGGTTAGGGTTAGGAGTTAGGGTTAGCGTTAGGAGTTAGGGTTAGGGTTTAGGATTAGGGTTACGGTTAGGGGCATAGGGTTAGGTTTAGGGTTATGGTTTGGTTTTAAGGTTTAGATCTAGGGTTACGGTTTAGGGTTAAAGGGGGATTAGTTTTAGGGTTAGTGTTAGGAGTTAGGTTTAGCGTTAGGAGTTAGGGTTAGCGTTTAGGGTTAGGGTTTAGGGTTAGGGTTACGGTTAGGGGCATAGGGTTAGGTTTAGGGTTATGGTTTGGTTTTAAGATTTAGATCTAGTGTTAGGGTTAGGGTTAAGGGGGTATTAGGGTTAGGGTTATGAGTTAGGGTTAGCGTTAGGAGTTAGGGTTAGCGTTTAGGGTTAGGGTTACGGTTAGGGGCATAGGGTTAGGGTTAGGAGTTAGGGTTTGGTTTTAAGGTTTAGATCTAGGGTTAGCATTAGGAATTAGGGTGAAGGGAGTCTTAGGGTTAACGTTAGGAGTTAGGGTTAGCGTTAGGAGTTAGGGTTAGCGTTTAGGGTTGGGGTTTAGGATTAGGGTTACGGTTAGGGGCATAGGGTTAGGTTTAGGGTTATGGTTTGGTTTTAAGCTTTAGATCTAGGGCTATGGATAAGGGTTAGGGTCAAGGGGGGCTCTAGGTTTAGGGTTAGGAGTTAGCGTTAGCGTTAGGAGTTAGGGTTAGTGTTTAGGGTTAGGTTTAGGGTTCTGGTTTGGTTTTAAGGTTTAGATCTAGGGTTAGGGTTTAGGGTTAAGGGGGTATTAGGGTTAGGGTTAGGAGTTAGGTTTAGCCTTTAGGGTTAGGGTTACGGTTAGGGGCATAGGGTTAGGTTTAGGGTTATGGTTTGGTTTTAAGCTTTAGATCTAGGGTTATGGATAAGGGTTAGTGTCAAGGGGGGCTCTCGGTTTAGGGTTAGGAGTTAGGGTTAGCGTTAGGAGTTAGGGTTAGGGTTTAGGGTTAGGGTTACGGTTAGGGGCATAGGGTTAGGTTTAGGGTTATGGTTTGGTTTTAAGGTTTAGATCTAGGGTTAGCATTAGGAATTAGGGTGAAGGGGGTCTTAGGGTTAACGTTAGGAGTTAGGGTTAGCGTTTAGTGTTAGGGTTTAGGATTAGGGTTACGGTTAGGGGCATAGGGTTAGGTTTAGGGTTATGGTTTGGTTTTAAGGTTTAGATCTAGGGTTAGGGTTAGGGCTTAGGGTTAATCGGGACTTAGATTTAGGGTTAGGGTTAGGAGTTAGGGTTAGCGTTAGGAGTTAGGGTTAGCGTTTAGGGTTAGGGTTTAGGGTTAGGGTTACAGTTAGGGGCAAAGGGTGAGGTTTAGTGTTATGGTTTGGTTTTAAGGTTTAGAACAAGGTTTCTGGTTAGGGTTATGGTCAAGGGGGGTTTAAGGTTAGAATTAGGAGTTAGGATTAGCGTTAGGAGTTAGGGTTAGCGTTTAGGGTTAGGGTTTAGGGTTAGGGTTACGGTTAGTGGCATAGGGTTAGGTTTAGGGTTATGGTTTGGTTTTAAAGTTTAGATCTATGGTTACGGTTAGTGTTAGGGTCAAGAGGGGATTATGGTTAGGGTTAGGAGCTAGGTTTAGCGTTAGGAGTTTGGGTTAGCGTTAGGGTTAGGATTTATGGTTAGGGTTACAGTTAGGGGCATAGGGTTAGTTTTAGGTATATGGTTTGGTTTTAAGGTTTAGATCTAGCATTAGGGGTAGGGATTAGGGTGAAGGGGGATTAGTGTTAGGGTTAGGAGTTAGGGTTAGCGGTAGGAGTTAGGGTTTGCCTTTAGAGTTAGGGTTTAGGATTAGGGTTACGGTTAGGGGCATAGGGTTAGGTTTAGGGTTATGGTTTGGTTTTAAGGTTTAGATCTAGGGTTAGGGTTTAGGGTTAAGGGGGTATTAGGGTTAGGGTTAGGAGTTAGGGTTAGCGTTTGGGGTTAGGGTTACGGTTAGGGGCATAGTGTTACGTTTAGGGTTATGGTTTGGTTTTAAATTTTAGATCTAGGGTTACGGTTTAGGGTTAAAGGGGGATTAGTTTTAGGGTTAGTGTTAGGAGTTAGGGTTAGCGTTAGGAGTTAGGGTTAGCGTTTAGGGTTAGGGTTTAGGGTTAGGGTTACGGTTAGGGGCATAGGGTTAGGTTTAGGGTTATGGTTTGGTTTTAAGATTTAGATCTAGGGTTAGAGCTTAGGGTTAAGGGGGTATTAGGGTTAGGGTAATGAGTTAGGGTTAGCGTTAGGAGTTAGGGTTAGCGTTTAGGGTTAGGGTTACGGTTAGGGGCATAGGGTTAGGGTTAGGAGTTACGGTTTGGTTTTAAGGTTTAGATCTAGGGTTAGCATTAGGAATTAGGGTGAAGGGAGTCTTAGGGTTAACGTTAGGAGTTAGGGTTAGCGTTAGGAGTTAGGGTTAGCGTTTAGGGTTGGTGTTTAGGATTAGGGTTACGGTTAGGGGCATAGGGTTAGGTTTAGGGTTATGGTTTGGTTTTAAGGTTTAGATCTAGGGTTAGGTTTAGGGCTTAGGGTTAATGGGGACTTAGGTTTAGTGTTAGGGTTAGGAGTTAGGGTTAGCGTTAGGAGTTAGGTTTAGTGTTTAGGGTTAGGGTTTAGCATTAGGGTTACGGTTAGGGGCATAGGGTTAGGTTTAGGGTTATGGTTTGGTTTTAAGCTTTAGATCTAGGGTTATGGATAAGGGTTAGGGTCAAGGGGGGCTCTAGGTTTAGGGTTAGGAGTTAGCGTTAGCGTTAGGAGTTAGGTTCAGGGTTTAGGGTTAGGTTTAGGGTTATGGTTTGGTTTTAAGGTTTAGATCTAGGGTTACGGTTTAGGGTTAAAGGGGGATTAGTTTTAGGGTTAGTGTTAGGAGTTAGGGTTAGCGTTAGGAGTTAGGGTTAGCGTTTAGGGTTAGGGTTTAGGGTTAGGGTTACGGTTAGGGGCATAGGGTTAGGTTTAGGGTTATGGTTTGGTTTTAAGGTTTAGATCTAGGGTTAGGGTTTAGGTTTAAGGGGGTATTAGGGTTAGGGTTAGGAGTTAGGTTTAGCCTTTAGGGTTAGGGTTACGGTTAGGGGCATAGGGTTAGGTTTAGGGTTATGGTTTGGTTTTAAGCTTTAGATCTAGGGTTATGGATAAGGGTTAGTGTCAAGGGGGGCTCTAGGTTTAGGGTTAGGAGTTAGGGTTAGCGTTAGGAGTTAGGGTTAGGGTTTAGGGTTAGGGTTACGGTTAGGGGCATAGGGTTAGGTTTAGGGTTATGGTTTGGTTTTAAGGTTTAGAACTAGGGTTAGCATTAGGAATTAGGGTGAAGGGGGTCTTAGGGTTAACGTTAGGAGTTAGGGTTTGCGTTTAGGGTTAGGGTTTAGGATTAGGGTTACGGTTAGGGGCATAGGGTTAGGTTTAGGGTTATGGTTTGGTTTTAAGGTTTAGATCTAGGGTTAGGGTTAGGGCTTAGGGTTAATCGGGACTTAGATTTAGGGTTAGGGTTAGGAGTTAGGGTTAGCGTTAGGAGTTAGGGTTAGCGTTTAGGGTTAGGGTTTAGCATTAGGGTTACGGTTAGGGGCATAGGGTTAGGTTTAGGGTTATGGTTTGGTTTTAAGGTTTAGATCTAGGGTTAGGGTTTAGGGTTAAGGGGGTTTAGGGTTAGGGTTAGCGTTAGGAGTTAGGGTTAGCGTTTAGGGTTAGGGTTCAGGGTTAGGGTTATGCTTAGGGGCATAGGGCTAGGTTTAGGATTATGGTTTGGTTTTAAGGTTTAGATCTAGGGTTATGGATAAGGGTTAGGGTCAAGGGGGGCTCTAGGTTTAGGTTTAGGAGTTAGGGTTAGCGTTAGGAGTTAGGGTTTAGGGTTAGGGTTACAGTTAGGGGCAAAGGGTGAGGTTTAGTGTTATGGTTTGGTTTTAAGGTTTAGAACAAGGTTTCCGGTTAGGGTTATGGTCGAGGGGGGTTTAAGGTTAGGATTAGGAGTTAGGTTTAGCGTTAGGAGTTAGGGTTAGCGTTTAGGGTTAGGGTTTAGGGTTAGGGTTACGGTTAGGGTCATAGGGTTAGGTTTAGGGTTATGGTTTGGTTTTAAAGTTTAGATCTATGGTTACGGTTAGTGTTAGGGTCAAGAGGGGATTATGGTTAGGGTTAGGAGCTAGGTTTAGCGTTAGGAGTTAGGGTTAGCGTTAGGGTTAGGATTTATGGTTAGGGTTACAGTTAGGGGCATAGGGTTAGTTGTAGGTATATGGTTTGGTTTTAAGGTTTAGATCTAGCATTAGGGGTAGGGATTAGGGTGAAGGGGGATTAGTGTTAGGGTTAGGAGTTAGGGTTAGCGTTAGGAGTTAGGGTTAGCCTTTAGACTTAGGGTTTAGGATTAGGGTTACGGTTAGGGGCATAGGGTTAGGTTTAGGGTTATGGTTTGGTTTTAAGGTTTAGATCTAGGGTTAGGGTTTAGGGTTAAGGGGGTATTAGGGTTAGGGTTAGGAGTTAGGGTTAGCGTTTGGGGTTAGGGTTACGGTTAGGGGCATAGTGTTACGTTTAGGGTTATGGTTTGGTTTTAAATTTTAGATCTAGGGTTACGGTTTAGGGTTAAAGGGGGATTAGTTTTAGGGTTAGTGTTAGGAGTTAGGGTTAGCGTTAGGAGTTAGGGTTAGCGTTTAGGGTTAGGGTTTAGGGTTAGGGTTACGGTTAGGGGCATAGGGTTAGGTTTAGGGTTATGGTTTGGTTTTAAGATTTAGATCTAGGGTTAGGGCTTAGGGTTAACGGGGTATTAGGGTTAGGGTTATGAGTTAGGTTTAGCGTTAGGAGTTAGGGTTAGCGTTTAGGGTTAGGGTTACGGTTAGGGTATAGGGTTAGGGTTAGGAGTTACGGTTTGGTTTTAAGGTTTAGATCTAGGGTTAGCATTAGGAATTAGGGTGAAGGGAGTCTTAGGGTTAACGTTAGGAGTTAGGGTTAGCGTTAGGAGTTAGGGTTAGCGTTTAGGGTTGGGGTTTAGGATTAGGGTTACGGTTAGGGGCATAGGGTTAGGTTTAGGGTTATGGTTTGGTTTTAAGGTTTAGATCTAGGGTTAGGGTTAGGGCTTAGGGTTAATGGGGACTTAGGTTTAGGGTTAGGGTTAGGAGTTAGGGTTAGCGTTAGGAGTTAGGGTTAGTGTTTAGGGTTAGGGTTTAGCATTAGGGTTACGGTTAGGGGCATAGGGTTAGGTTTAGGGTTATGGTTTGGTTTTAAGCTTTAGATCTAGGGTTATGGATAAGGGTTAGGGTCAAGGGGGGCTCTAGGTTTAGGGTTAGGAGTTAGGGTTAGCGTTAGGAGTTAGGGTTAGGGTTTAGGGTTAGGTTTAGGGTTATGGTTTGGTTTTAAGGTTTAGATCTAGGGTTACGGTTTAGGGTTAAAGGGGGATTAGTTTTAGGGTTAGTGTTAGGAGTTAGGGTTAGCGTTAGGAGTTAGGGTTAGCGTTTAGGGTTAGGGTTTAGGGTTAGGGTTACGGTTAGGGGCATAGGGTTAGGTTTAGGGTTATGGTTTGGTTTTAAGGTTTAGATCTAGGGTTAGGGTTTAGGGTTAAGGGGGTATTAGGGTTAGGGTTAGGAGTTAGGGTTAGCCTTTAGGGTTAGGGTTACGGTTAGGGGCATAGGGTTAGGTTTAGGTTTATGGTTTGGTTTTAAGCTTTAGATCTAGGGTTATGGATAAGGGTTAGTGTCAAGGGGGGCTCTAGGTTTAGGGTTAGGAGTTAGGGTTAGCGTTAGGAGTTAGGGTTAGGGTTTAGGGTTAGGGTTACGGTTAGGGGCATAGGGTTAGGTTTAGGGTTATGGTTTGGTTTTAAGGTTTAGAACTAGGGTTAGCATTAGGAATTAGGGTGAAGGGGGTCTTAGGGTTAACGTTAGGAGTTAGGGTTAGCGTTTAGGGTTAGGGTTTAGGATTAGGGTTACGGTTAGGGGCATAGGGTTAGGTTTAGGGTTATGGTTTGGTTTTAAGGTTTAGATCTAGGGTTAGGGTTAGGGCTTAGGGTTAATCGGGACTTAGATTTAGGGTTAGGGTTAGGAGTTAGGGTTAGCGTTAGGAGTTAGGGTTACCGTTTAATGTTAGGGTTTAGCATTAGGGTTACGGTTAGGGGCATAGGGTTAGGTTTAGGGTTATGGTTTGGTTTTAAGGTTTAGATCTAGGGTTAGGGTTTAGGGTTAAGGGGGTTTAGGGTTAGGGTTAGCGTTAGGAGTTAGGGTTAGCGTTTAGGGTTAGGGTTCAGGGTTAGGGTTATGCTTAGGGGCATAGGGCTAGGTTTAGGATTATGGTTTGGTTTTAAGGTTTAGATCTAGGGTTATGGATAAGGGTTAGGGTCAAGGGGGGCTCTAGGTTTAGGTTTAGGAGTTAGGGTTAGCGTTAGGAGTTAGGGTTTAGGGTTAGGGTTACAGTTAGGGGCAAAGGGTGAGGTTTAGTGTTATGGTTTGGTTTTAAGGTTTAGAACAAGGTTTCCGGTTAGGGTTATGATCAAGGGGGGTTTAAGGTTAGGATTAGGAGTTAGGTTTAGCGTTAGGAGTTAGGGTTAGCGTTTAGGGTTAGGGTTTAGGGTTAGGGTTACGGTTAGGGTCATAGGGTTAGGTTTAGGGTTATGGTTTGGTTTTAAAGTTTAGATCTATGGTTACGGTTAGTGTTAGGGTCAAGAGGGGATTATGGTTAGGGTTAGGAGCTAGGTTTAGCGTTAGGAGTTAGGGTTAGCGTTAGGGTTAGGATTTATGGTTAGGGTTACAGTTAGGGGCATAGGGTTAGTTTTAGGTATATGGTTTGGTTTTAAGGTTTAGATCTAGCATTAGGGGTAGGGATTAGGGTGAAGGGGGATTAGTGTTAGGGTTAGGAGTTAGGGTTAGCGTTAGGAGTTAGGGTTAGCCTTTAGAGTTAGGGTTTAGGATTAGGGTTACGGTTAGGGGCATAGGGTTAGGTTTAGGGTTATGGTTTGGTTTTAAGGTTTAGATCTAGGGTTAGCATTAGGAATTAGGGCGAAGGGGGTCTTAGGGTTAACGTTAGGAGTTAGGGTTAGCATTAGGAGTTAGGGTTAGCGTTTAGGGTTAGGGTTTAGGATTAAGGTTACGGTTAGGGGCATAGGGTTAGGTTTAGGGTTATGGTTTGGTTTTAAGGTTTAGATCTAGGGTTAGGGTTAGGGCTTAGGGTTAATCGGGACTTAGGTTTAGGGTTAGGGTTAGGAGTTAGGGTTAGCGTTAGAAGTTAGGGTTAGCGTTTAGGGTTAGGGTTTAGCATTAGGGTTACGGTTAGGGGCATAGGGTTAGGTTTAGTGTTATGGTTTGGTTTTAAGGTTTAGATCTAGGGTTAGCATTAGGAATTAGGGTGAAGGGGGTCTTAGGGTTAACGTTAGGATTTAGGGTTAGCGTTAGGAGTTAGGGTTAGCGTTTAGGGTTAGGGTTTAGGATTAGGGTTACGGTTAGGGGCATAGGGTTAGGTTTAGGGTTATGGTTTGCTTTTAAGTTTTAGATTTATGGTCAGGGCTTAGGGTTAAGGGGGGCTTAGGGTTAGGGTTAGGAGTTAGGGTTAGCGTTAGGAGTTAGGGTTAGGGTTTAGGATTAGGGTTACGGTTAGGGGCATAGTGTTACGTTTAGGGTTATGGTTTGGTTTTAAGGTTTAGATCTAGGGTTACGGTTTAGGGTTAAAGGGGGATTAGTTTTAGGGTTAGTGTTAGGAGTTAGGGTTAGCGTTAGGAGTTAGGGTTAGCGTTTAGGGTTAGGGTTTAGGGGTAGGGTTACGGTTAGGGGCGTAGGGTTAGGTTTAGGGTTATGGTTTGGTTTTAAGATTTAGATCTAGGGTTAGGGCTTAGGGTTAAGGGGGTATTAGGGTTAGGGTTAGGAGTTAGGGTTAGCCTTTAGGGTTAGGGTTACGGTTAGGGGCATAGGGTTAGGTTTAGGGTTATGGTTTGGTTTTAAGCTTTAGATCTAGGGTTATGGATAAGGGTTAGTGTCAAGGGGGGCTCTAGGTTTAGGGTTAGGAGTTAGGGTTAGCGTTAGGAGTTAGGGTTAGGGTTTAGGGTTAGGGTTACGGTTAGGGGCATAGGGTTAGGGTTAGGGTTATGGTTTGGTTTTAAGGTTTAGATCTAGGGTTAGCATTAGGAATTAGGGTGAAGGGGGTCTTAGGGTTAACGTTAGGAGTTAGGGTTAGCATTAGGAGTTAGGGTTAGCGTTTAGGGTTAGGGTTTAGGATTAGGGTTACGGTTAGGGGCATAGGGTTAGGTTTAGGGTTATGGTTTGGTTTTAAGGTTTAGATCTAGGGTTAGGGTTAGGGCTTAGGGTTAATCGGGACTTAGGTTTAGGGTTAGGGTTAGGAGTTAGGGTTAGCGTTAGGAGTTAGGGTTAGCGTTTAGGGTTAGGGTTTAGCATTAGGGTTACGGTTAGGGGCATAGGGTTAGGTTTAGGGTTATGGTTTGGTTTTAAGGTTTAGATCTAGGGTTATGGATAAGGGTTAGGGTTAAGGGGGGCTCTAGGTTTAGGGTTAGGAGTTAGCGTTAGGAGTTTGGGTTAGGTTTTAGGGTTAGGTTTAGGGTTATGGTTTGGTTTTAAGGTTTAGATCTAGGGTTACGGTTTAGGGTTAAAGGGGGATTAGTTTTAGGGTTAGTGTTAGGAGTTAGGGTTAGCGTTAGGAGTTAGGGTTAGCGTTTAGGGTTAGGGTTTAGGGTTAGGGTTACGGTTAGGGGCATAGGGTTAGGTTTAGGGTTATGGTTTGGTTTTAAGGTTTAGATCTAGGGTTAGGGTTTAGGGTTAAGGGGGTATTAGGGTTAGGGTTAGGAGTTAGGGTTAGCCTTTAGGGTTAGGGTTACGGTTAGGGGCATAGGGTTAGGTTTAGGTTTATGGTTTGGTTTTAAGCTTTAGATCTAGGGTTATGGATAAGGGTTAGTGTCAAGGGGGGCTCTAGGTTTAGGGTTAGGAGTTAGGGTTAGCGTTAGGAGTTAGGGTTAGGGTTTAGGGTTAGGTTTAGGGTTCTGGTTTGGTTTTAAGGTTTAGATCTAGGGTTACGGTTTAGGGTTAAAGGGGGATTAGTTTTAGGGTTAGTGTTAGGAGTTTGGTTTAGCGTTAGGAGTTAGGGTTAGCGTTTAGGGTTAGGGTTTAGGGTTAGGGTTACGGTTAGGGGCATAGGGTTAGGTTTAGGGTTATGGTTTGGATTTAAGGTTTAGATCTAGCATTAGGTTTAGGGATTAGGGTGAAGGGGGGATTAGTGTTAGGGTTAGGAGTTAGGGTTAGCGTTAGGAGTTAGGGTTAGCCTTTAGAGTTATGGTTTAGGATTAGGGTTACGGTTAGGGGCATAGGGTTAGGTTTAGGGTTATGGTTTGGTTTTAATTTTTAGATTTATGGTCAGGGCTTAGGGTTAAGGGGGGCTTAGGGTTAGGGTTAGGAGTTAGGATTAGCGTTAGGAGTTAGGGTTAGGGTTTAGGATTAGGGTTACGGTTAGGGGCATAGGGTTAGGTTTAGGGTTATGGTTTGGTTTTAAGGTTTAGATCTAGCGTTACGGTTTAGGGTTAAAGGGGGATTAGTTTTAGGGTTAGTGTTAGGAGTTAGGGTTAGCGTTAGGAGTTAGGGTTAGCGTTTAGGGTTAGGGTTTAGGGTTAGGGTTACGGTTAGGGGCAAAGGGTTAGGTTTAGGGTTATGGTTTGGTTTTAAGGTTTAGATCTAGGGTTAGGGCTTAGGGTTAAGGGGGTATTAGGGTTAGGGTTATGAGTTAGGGTTAGCGTTAGGAGTTAGGGTTAGCGTTTAGGGTTAGGGTTACGGTTAGGGGCATAGGGTTAGGGTTAGGAGTTAGGGTTTGGTTTTAAGGTTTAGATCTAGGGTTAGCATTAGGAATTAGGGTGAAGGGAGTCTTAGGGTTAACGTTAGGAGTTAGGGTTAGCGTTAGGAGTTAGGGTTAGCGTTTAGGGTTGGGGTTTAGGATTAGGGTTACGGTTAGGGGCATAGGGTTAGGTTTAGGGTTATGGTTTGGTTTTAAGGTTTAGATCTAGGGTTAGGGTTAGGGCTTAGGGTTAATGGGGACTTAGGTTTAGGGTTAGGGTTAGGAGTTAGGGTTAGCGTTAGGAGTTAGGGTTAGTGTTTAGGGTTAGGGTTTAGCATTAGGGTTACGGTTAGGGGCATAGGGTTAGGTTTAGGATTATGGTTTGGTTTTAAGCTTTAGATCTAGGGTTATGGATAAGGGTTAGGGTCAAGGGGGGCTCTAGGCTTAGGGTTAGGAGTTAGCGTTAGCGTTAGGAGTTAGGGTTAGGGTTTAGGGTTAGGTTTAGGGTTCTGGTTTGGTTTTAAGGTTTAGATCTAGGGTTACGGTTTAGGGTTAAAGGGGGATTAGTTTTAGGGTTAGTGTTAGGAGTTAGGGTTAGCGTTAGGAGTTAGGGTTAGCGTTTAGGGTTAGGGTTTAGGGGTAGGGTTACGGTTAGGGGCGTAGGGTTAGGTTTAGGGTTATGGTTTGGTTTTAAGATTTAGATCTAGGGTTAGGGCTTAGGGTTAAGGGGGTATTAGGGTTAGGGTTAGGAGTTAGGGTTAGCCTTTAGGGTTAGGGTTACGGTTAGGGGCATAGGGTTAGGTTTAGGGTTATGGTTTGGTTTTAAGCTTTAGATCTAGGGTTATGGATAAGGGTTAGTGTCAAGGGGGGCTCTAGGTTTAGGGTTAGGAGTTAGGGTTAGCGTTAGGAGTTAGGGTTAGGGTTTAGGGTTAGGGTTACGGTTAGGGGCATAGGGTTAGGGTTAGGGTTATGGTTTGGTTTTAAGGTTTAGATCTAGGGTTAGCATTAGGAATTAGGGTGAAGGGGGTCTTAGGGTTAACGTTAGGAGTTAGGGTTAGCATTAGGAGTTAGGGTTAGCGTTTAGGGTTAGGGTTTAGGATTAGGGTTACGGTTAGGGGCATAGGGTTAGGTTTAGGGTTATGGTTTGGTTTTAAGGTTTAGATCTAGGGTTAGGGTTAGGGCTTAGGGTTAATCGGGACTTAGGTTTAGGGTTAGGGTTAGGAGTTAGGGTTAGCGTTAGGAGTTAGGGTTAGCGTTTAGGGTTAGGGTTTAGCATTAGGGTTACGGTTAGGGGCATAGGGTTAGGTTTAGGGTTATGGTTTGGTTTTAAGGTTTAGATCTAGGGTTATGGATAAGGGTTAGGGTTAAGGGGGGCTCTAGGTTTAGGGTTAGGAGTTAGCGTTAGGAGTTTGGGTTAGGTTTTAGGGTTAGGTTTAGGGTTATGGTTTGGTTTTAAGGTTTAGATCTAGGGTTACGGTTTAGGGTTAAAGGGGGATTAGTTTTAGGGTTAGTGTTAGGAGTTAGGGTTAGCGTTAGGAGTTAGGGTTAGCGTTTAGGGTTAGGGTTTAGGGTTAGGGTTACGGTTAGGGGCATAGGGTTAGGTTTAGGGTTATGGTTTGGTTTTAAGGTTTAGATCTAGGGTTAGGGTTTAGGGTTAAGGGGGTATTAGGGTTAGGGTTAGGAGTTAGGGTTAGCCTTTAGGGTTAGGGTTACGGTTAGGGGCATAGGGTTAGGTTTAGGTTTATGGTTTGGTTTTAAGCTTTAGATCTAGGGTTATGGATAAGGGTTAGTGTCAAGGGGGGCTCTAGGTTTAGGGTTAGGAGTTAGGGTTAGCGTTAGGAGTTAGGGTTAGGGTTTAGGGTTAGGTTTAGGGTTCTGGTTTGGTTTTAAGGTTTAGATCTAGGGTTACGGTTTAGGGTTAAAGGGGGATTAGTTTTAGGGTTAGTGTTAGGAGTTAGGTTTAGCGTTAGGAGTTAGGGTTAGCGTTTAGGGTTAGGGTTTAGGGTTAGGGTTACGGTTAGGGGCATAGGGTTAGGTTTAGGGTTATGGTTTGGATTTAAGGTTTAGATCTAGCATTAGGTTTAGGGATTAGGGTGAAGGGGGGATTAGTGTTAGGGTTAGGAGTTAGGGTTAGCGTTAGGAGTTAGGGTTAGCCTTTAGAGTTATGGTTTAGGATTAGGGTTACGGTTAGGGGCATAGGGTTAGGTTTAGGGTTATGGTTTGGTTTTAATTTTTAGATTTATGGTCAGGGCTTAGGGTTAAGGGGGGCTTAGGGTTAGGGTTAGGAGTTAGGATTAGCGTTAGGAGTTAGGGTTAGGGTTTAGGATTAGGGTTACGGTTAGGGGCATAGGGTTAGGTTTAGGGTTATGGTTTGGTTTTAAGGTTTAGATCTAGCGTTACGGTTTAGGGTTAAAGGGGGATTAGTTTTAGGGTTAGTGTTAGGAGTTAGGGTTAGCGTTAGGAGTTAGGGTTAGCGTTTAGGGTTAGGGTTTAGGGTTAGGGTTACGGTTAGGGGCAAAGGGTTAGGTTTAGGGTTATGGTTTGGTTTTAAGGTTTAGATCTAGGGTTAGGGCTTAGGGTTAAGGGGGTATTAGGGTTAGGGTTATGAGTTAGGGTTAGCGTTAGGAGTTAGGGTTAGCGTTTAGGGTTAGGGTTACGGTTAGGGGCATAGGGTTAGGGTTAGGAGTTAGGGTTTGGTTTTAAGGTTTAGATCTAGGGTTAGCATTAGGAATTAGGGTGAAGGGAGTCTTAGGGTTAACGTTAGGAGTTAGGGTTAGCGTTAGGAGTTAGGGTTAGCGTTTAGGGTTGGGGTTTAGGATTAGGGTTACGGTTAGGGGCATAGGGTTAGGTTTAGGGTTATGGTTTGGTTTTAAGGTTTAGATCTAGGGTTAGGGTTAGGGCTTAGGGTTAATGGGGACTTAGGTTTAGGGTTAGGGTTAGGAGTTAGGGTTAGCGTTAGGAGTTAGGGTTAGTGTTTAGGGTTAGGGTTTAGCATTAGGGTTACGGTTAGGGGCATAGGGTTAGGTTTAGGATTATGGTTTGGTTTTAAGCTTTAGATCTAGGGTTATGGATAAGGGTTAGGGTCAAGGGGGGCTCTAGGCTTAGGGTTAGGAGTTAGCGTTAGCGTTAGGAGTTAGGGTTAGGGTTTAGGGTTAGGTTTAGGGTTCTGGTTTGGTTTTAAGGTTTAGATCTAGGGTTACGGTTTAGGGTTAAAGGGGGATTAGTTTTAGGGTTAGTGTTAGGAGTTAGGGTTAGCGTTAGGAGTTAGGGTTAGCGTTTAGGGTTAGGGTTTAGGGTTAGGGATACGGTTAGGGGCATAGGGTTAGGTTTAGGGTTATGGTTTGGTTTTAAGGTTTCGATCTAGGGTTAGGGTTTAGGGTTAAGGGGGTATTAGGGTTAGGGTTAGGAGTTAGGGTTAGCGTTTAGGGTTAGGGTTACGGTTAGGGGCATAGGGTTAGGTTTAGGGTTATGGTTTGGTTTTAAGCTTTAGATCTAGGGTTATGGATAAGGGTTAGTGTCAAGGGGGGCTCTAGGTTTAGGGTTAGGAGTTAGGGTTAGCGTTCGGAGTTAGGGTTAGGGTTTAGGGTTAGGGTTACTGTTAGGGGCATAGGGTTAGGTTTAGGGTTATGGTTTGGTTTTAAGGTTTAGATCTAGGGTTAGCATTAGGAATTAGGGTGAAGGGTGTCTTAGGGTTAACGTTAGGAGTTAGGGTTAGCGTTTAGTGTTAGGGTTTAGGATTAGGGTTACGGTTAGGGGCATAGGGTTAGGTTTAGGGTTATGGTTTGGTTTTAAGGTTTAGATCTAGGGTTAGGGTTAGGGCTTAGGGTTAATCGGGACTTAGGTTTAGGGTTAGGGTTAGGAGTTAGGGTTAGCGTTAGGAGTTAGGTTTAGCGTTTAGGGTTAGGGTTTAGCATTAGGGTTACGGTTAGGGGCATAGGGTTAGGTTTAGGGTTATGGTTTGGTTTTAAGCTTTAGATCTAGGGTTAGGGCTTAGGGTTAAGGTCAAGGGGGGCTCTAGGTTTAGGTTTAGGAGTTAGGGTTAGCGTTAGGAGTTAGGGTTTAGGGTTAGGGTTACGGTTAGTGTCATAGGGTTAGGTTTAGGGTTATGCTTTGGTTTTAAAGTTTAGATCTATGGTTACCGTTAGTGTTAGGGTCAAGAGGGGATTATGGTTAGGGTTAGGAGCTAGGTTTAGCGTTAGGAGCTAGGGTTAGCGTTAGGAGTTAGGATTTATGGTTAGGGTTACAGTTAGGGGCATAGGGTTAGGTTTAGGTTTATGGTTTGGTTTTAAGGTTTAGATCTAGCATTAGGGGTAGGGATTAGGGTGAAGGGGGGATTAGTGTTAGGGTTAGGAGTTAGGGTTAGCGTTAGGAGTTAGGGTTAGCCTTTAGAGTTAGGGTTTAGGATTAGGGTTACGGTTAGGGGCATAGGGTTAGGTTTAGGGTTATGGTTTGGTTTTACGGTTTAGATCTAGGGTTAGGGTTTAGGGTTAAGGGGGTATTAGGGTTAGCGTTAGGAGTTAGGGTTAGCGTTTGGGGTTAGGGTTACGGTTAGGGGCATAGGGTTAGGTTTACGTTTATGGTTTGGTTTTAAGGTTTAGATCTAGGGTAATGGATAAGGGTTAGTGTCAAGGGGGGCTCTAGGTTTAGGGTTAGGAGTTAGGGTTAGCGTTAGGAGTTAGGGTTAGCCTTTAGGGTTAGGGTTTAGGATTAGGGTTACGGTTAGGGGCATAGGGTTAGGTTTAGGGTTATGGTTTGGTTTTAAGGTTTAGATCTAGCGTTAGGGGTATTGATTAGGGTTAAGGGGGGATTAGTGTTAGGGTTAGGAGTTAGGGTTAGCGTTAGGAGTTAGGGTTAGCCTTTAGAGTTAGGGTTTAGGATTAGGGTTATGGTTAGGGGCATAGGGTTAGGTTTAGGGTTATGGTTTGGTTTTAAGGTTTAGATTTATGGTCAGGGCTTAGGGTTAAGGGGGGCTTAGGGTTAGGGTTAGGAGTTAGGGTTAGCGTTAGGAGTTAGGGTTAGGGTTTAGGATTAGGGTTACGGTTAGGGGCATAGGGTTAGGTTTAGGGTTATGGTTTGGTTTTAAGGTTTAGATCTAGGGTTACGGTTTAGGGTTAAAGGGGGATTAGTTTTAGGGTTAGTGTTAGGAGTTAGGTTTAGCGTTAGGAGTTAGGGTTAGCGTTTAGGTTTAGGGTTTAGGGTTAGGGTTACGGTTAGGGGCATAGGGTTAGGTTTAGGGTTATGGTTTGGTTTTAAGATTTAGATCTAGTGTTAGGGCTTAGGGTTAAGGGGGTATTAGGGTTAGGGTTATGAGTTAGGGTTAGCGTTAGGAGTTAGGGTTAGCGTTTAGGGTTAGGGTTACGGTTAGGGGCATAGGGTTAGGGTTAGGAGTTAGGGTTTGGTTTTAAGGTTTAGATCTAGGGTTAGCATTAGGAATTAGGGTGAAGGGAGTCTTAGGGTTAACGTTAGGAGTTAGGGTTAGCGTTAGGAGTTAGGGTTAGCGTTTAGGGTTGGGGTTTAGGATTAGGGTTACGGTTAGGGGCATAGGGTTAGGTTTAGGGTTATGGTTTGGTTTTAAGCTTTAGATCTAGGTCTATGGATAAGGGTGAGGGTCAAGGGGGGCTCTAGGTTTAGGGTTAGGAGTTAGGGTTAGCGTTAGGAGTTAGGGTTAGGGTTTAGGGTTAGGGTTACTGTTAGGGGCATAGGATTAGGTTTAGGGTTATGGTTTGGTTTTAAGGTTTAGATCTAGGGTTAGCATTAGGAATTAGGGTGAAGGGGGTCTTAGGGTTAACGTTAGGAGTTAGGGTTAGCGTTTAGTGTTAGGGTTTAGGATTAGGGTTACGGTTAGGGGCATAGGGTTAGGTTTAGGGTTATGGTTTGGTTTTAAGGTTTAGATCTAGGGTTAGGGTTAGGGCTTAGGGTTAATCGGGACTTAGGTTTAGGGTTAGGGTTAGGAGTTAGGGTTAGCGTTAGGAGTTAGGTTTAGCGTTTAGGGTTAGGGTTTAGCATTAGGGTTACGGTTAGGGGCATAGGGTTAGGTTTAGGGTTATGGTTTGGTTTTAAGGTTTCGATCTAGGGTTAGGGTTTAGGGTTAAGGGGGTTTAGGGTTAGGGTTAGCGTTAGGATTTAGGGTTAGCGTTTAGGGTTAGGGTTCAGGGTTAGGGTTATGCTCAGGGGAATAGGGCTAGGTTTAGGATTATGGTTTGGTTTTAAGGTTTAGATCTAGGGTTAGGGCTTAGGGTTAAGGTCAAGGGGGGCTCTAGGTTTAGGTTTAGGAGTTAGGGTTAGCGTTAGGAGTTAGGGTTTAGGGTTAGGGTTACGGTTAGGGTCATAGGGTTAGGTTTAGGGTTATGCTTTGGTTTTAAAGTTTAGATCTATGGTTACGGTTAGTGTTACGGTCAAGAGGGGATTATGGTTAGGGTTAGGAGCTAGGTTTAGCGTTAGGAGCTAGGGTTAGCGTTAGGAGTTAGGATTTATGGTTAGGGTTACAGTTAGGGGCATAGGGTTAGGTTTAGGTTTATGGTTTGGTTTTAAGGTTTAGATCTAGCATTAGGGGTAGGGATTAGGGTGAAGGGGGGATTAGTGTTAGGGTTAGGAGTTAGGGTTAGCGTTAGGAGTTAGGGTTAGCCTTTAGAGTTAGGGTTTAGGATTAGGGTTACGTTTAGGGGCATAGGGTTAGGTTTAGGGTTATGGTTTGGTTTTACGGTTTAGATCTAGGGTTAGGGTTTAGGGTTAAGGGGGTATTAGGGTTAGCGTTAGGAGTTAGGGTTAGCGTTTGGGGTTAGGGTTACGGTTAGGGGCATAGGGTTAGGTTTAGGTTTATGGTTTGGTTTTAAGGTTTAGATCTAGGGTAATGGATAAGTGTTAGTGTCAAGGGGGGCTCTAGGTTTAGGGTTAGGAGTTAGGGTTAGCGTTAGGAGTTAGGGTTAGCCTTTAGGGTTAGGGTTTAGGATTAGGGTTACGGTTAGGGGCATAGGTTTAGGTTTAGGGTTATGGTTTGGTTTTAAGGTTTAGATCTAGCGTTAGGGGTAGGGATTAGGGTTAAGGGGGGATTAGTGTTAGGGTTAGGAGTTAGGGTTAGCGTTAGGAGTTAGGGTTAGCCTTTAGAGTTAGGGTTTAGGATTAGGGTTACGGTTAGGGGCATTGGGTTAGGTTTAGGGTTATGATTTGGTTTTAAGGTTTAGATTTATGGTCAGGGCTTAGGGTTAAGGGGGGCTTAGGGTTAGGGTTAGGAGTTAGGGTTAGCGTTAGGAGTTAGGGTTAGGGTTTAGGATTAGGGTTACGGTTAGGGGCATAGGGTTAGGTTTAGGGTTATGGTTTGGTTTTAAGGTTTAGATCTAGGTTTACGGTTTAGGGTTAAAGGGGGATTAGTTTTAGGGTTAGTGTTAGGAGTTAGGTTTAGCGTTAGGAGTTAGGGTTAGCGTTTAGGGTTATGGTTTAGGGTTAGGGTTACGGTTAGGGGCATAGGGTTAGGTTTAGGGTTATGGTTTGGTTTTAAGATTTAGATCTAGTGTTAGGGCTTAGGGTTAAGGGGGTATTAGGGTTAGGGTTATGAGTTAGGGTTAGCGTTAGGAGTTAGGGTTAGCGTTTAGGGTTAGGGTTACGGTTAGGGGCATAGGGTTAGGGTTAGGAGTTAGGGTTTGGTTTTAAGGTTTAGATCTAGGGTTAGCATTAGGAATTAGGGTGAAGGGAGTCTTAGGGTTAACGTTAGGAGTTAGGGTTAGCGTTAGGAGTTAGGGTAGCGTTTAGTGTTAGGGTTTAGGATTAGGGTTACGGTTAGGGGCATAGGGTTAGGTTTAGGGTTATGGTTTGGTTTTAAGGTTTAGATCTAGGGTTAGGGTTAGGGCTTAGGGTTAATCGGGACTTAGGTTTAGGGTTAGGGTTAGGAGTTAGGGTTAGCGTTAGGAGTTAGGTTTAGCGTTTAGGGTTAGGGTTTAGCATTAGGGTTACGGTTAGGGGCATAGGGTTAGGTTTAGGGTTATGGTTTGGTTTTAAGGTTTCGATCTAGGGTTAGGGTTTAGGGTTAAGGGGGTTTAGGGTTAGGGTTAGCGTTAGGATTTAGGGTTAGCGTTTAGGGTTAGGGTTCAGGGTTAGGGTTATGCTCAGGGGAATAGGGCTAGGTTTAGGATTATGGTTTGGTTTTAAGGTTTAGATCTAGGGTTAGGGCTTAGGGTTAAGGTCAAGGGGGGCTCTAGGTTTAGGTTTAGGAGTTAGGGTTAGCGTTAGGAGTTAGGGTTTAGGGTTAGGGTTACGGTTAGGGTCATAGGGTTAGGTTTAGGGTTATGCTTTGGTTTTAAAGTTTAGATCTATGGTTACGGTTAGTGTTACGGTCAAGAGGGGATTATGGTTAGGGTTAGGAGCTAGGTTTAGCGTTAGGAGCTGGGGTTAGCGTTAAGAGTTAGGATTTATGGTTAGGGTTACAGTTAGGGGCATAGGGTTAGGTTTAGGTTTATGGTTTGGTTTTAAGGTTTAGATCTAGCATTAGGGGTAGGGATTAGGGTGAAGGGGGGATTAGTGTTAGGGTTAGGAGTTAGGGTTAGCGTTAGGAGTTAGGGTTAGCCTTTAGAGTTAGGGTTTAGGATTAGGGTTACGGTTAGGGGCATAGGGTTAGGTTTAGGGTTATGGTTTGGTTTTACGGTTTAGATCTAGGGTTAGGGTTTAGGGTTAAGGGGGTATTAGGGTTAGCGTTAGGAGTTAGGGTTAGCGTTTGGGGTTAGGGTTACGGTTAGGGGCATAGGGTTAGGTTTACGTTTATGGTTTGGTTTTAAGGTTTAGATCTAGGGTAATGGATAAGTGTTAGTGTCAAGGGGGGCTCTAGGTTTAGGGTTAGGAGTTAGGGTTAGCGTTAGGAGTTAGGGTTAGCCTTTAGGGTTAGGGTTTAGGATTAGGGTTACGGTTAGGGGCATAGGGTTAGGTTTAGGGTTATGGTTTGGTTTTAAGGTTTAGATCTAGCGTTAGGGGTAGGGATTAGGGTTAAGGGGGGATTAGTGTTAGGGTTAGGAGTTAGGGTTAGCGTTAGGAGTTAGGGTTAGCCTTTAGAGTTAGGTTTTAGGATTAGGGTTACGGTTAGGGGCATTGGGTTAGGTTTAGGGTTATGATTTGGTTTTAAGGTTTAGATTTATGGTCAGGGCTTAGGGTTAAGGGGGGCTTAGGGTTAGGGTTAGGAGTTAGGGTTAGCGTTAGGAGTTAGTGTTAGGGTTTAGGATTAGGGTTACGGTTAGGGGCATAGGGTTAGGTTTAGGGTTATGGTTTGGTTTTAAGGTTTAGATCTAGGGTTACGGTTTAGGGTTAAAGGGGGATTAGTTTTAGGGTTAGTGTTAGGAGTTAGGTTTAGCGTTAGGAGTTAGGGTTAGCGTTTAGGGTTAGGGTTTAGGGTTAGGGTTACGGTTAGGGGCATAGGGTTAGGTTTAGGGTTATGGTTTGGTTTTAAGATTTAGATCTAGTGTTAGGGCTTAGGGTTAAGGGGGTATTAGGGTTAGGGTTATGAGTTAGGGTTAGCGTTAGGAGTTAGGGTTAGCGTTTAGGGTTAGGGTTACGGTTAGGGGCATAGGGTTAGGGTTAGGAGTTAGGGTTTGGTTTTAAGGTTTAGATCTAGGGTTAGCATTAGGAATTAGGGTGAAGGGAGTCTTAGGGTTAACGTTAGGAGTTAGGGTTAGCGTTAGGAGTTAGGGTTAGCGTTTAGGGTTGGGGTTTAGGATTAGGGTTACGGTTAGGGGCATAGGGTTAGGTTTAGGGTTATGGTTTGGTTTTAAGGTTTAGATCTAGGGTTAGGGTTAGGGCTTAGGGTTAATGGGGACTTAGGTTTAGGGTTAGGGTTAGGAGTTAGGGTTAGCGTTAGGAGTTAGGGTTAGTGTTTAGGGTTAGGGTTTAGAATTAGGGTTACGGTTAGGGGCATAGGGTTAGGTTTAGGGTTATGGTTTGGTTTTAAGCTTTAGATCTAGGGCTATGTATAAGGGTTAGGGTCAAGGGGGGCTCTAGGTTTAGGGTTAGGAGTTAGCGTTAGCGTTAGGAGTTAGGGTTAGGGTTTAGGGTTAGGTTTAGGGTTCTGGTTTGGTTTTAAGGTTTAGATCTAGGGTTACGGTTTAGGGTTAAAGGGGGATTAGTTTTAGGGTTAGTGTTAGGAGTTAGGGTTAGCGTTAGGAGTTAGGGTTAGCGTTTAGGGTTAGGGTTTAGGGTTAGGGTTACGGTTAGGGGCATAGGGTTAGGTTTAGGGTTATGGTTTGGTTTTAAGGTTTAGATCTAGCATTAGGTTTAGGGATTAGGGTGAAGGGGGGATTAGTGTTAGGGTTAGGAGTTAGGGTTAGCGTTAGGAGTTAGGGTTAGCCTTTAGAGTTAGGGTTTAGGATTAGGGTTACGGTTAGGGGCATAGGGTTAGGTTTAGGGTTATGGTTTGGTTTTAATTTTTAGATTTATGGTCAGGGCTTAGGGTTAAGGGGGGCTTAGGGTTAGGGTTAGGAGTTAGGATTAGCGTTAGGAGTTAGGGTTAGGGTTTAGGATTAGGGTTACGGTTAGGGGCATAGGGTTAGGTTTAGGGTTATGGTTTGGTTTTAAGGTTTAGATCTAGCGTTACGGTTTAGGGTTAAAGGGGGATTAGTTTTAGGGTTAGTGTTAGGAGTTAGGGTTAGCGTTAGGAGTTAGGGTTAGCGTTTAGGGTTAGGGTTTAGGGTTAGGGTTACGGTTAGGGGCAAAGGGTTAGGTTTAGGGTTATGGTTTCGTTTTAAGGTTTAGATCTAGGGTTAGGGTTTAGGGTTAAGGGGGTATTAGGGTTAGGGTTAGGAGTTAGGGTTAGCGTTTAGGGTTAGGGTTACGGTTAGGGGCATAGGGTTAGGTTTAGGGTTATGGTTTGGTTTTAAGCTTTAGATCTAGGGTTATGGATAAGGGTTAGTGTCAAGGGGGGCTCTAGGTTTAGGGTTAGGAGTTAGGGTTAGCGTTAGGAGTTAGGGTTAGGGTTTAGGGTTAGGGTTACTGTTAGGGGCATAGGGTTAGGTTTAGGGTTATGGTTTGGTTTTAAGGTTTAGATCTAGGGTTAGCATTAGGAATTAGGGTGAAGGGGGTCTTAGGGTTAACGTTAGGAGTTAGGGTTAGCGTTTAGGGTTAGGGTTTAGGATTAGGGTTACGGTTAGGGGCATAGGGTTAGGTTTAGGGTTATGGTTTGGTTTTAAGGTTTAGATCTAGGGTTAGGGTTAGGGCTTAGGGTTAATCGGGACTTAGGTGTAGGGTTAGGGTTAGGAGTTAGGGTTAGCGTTAGGAGTTAGGTTTAGCGTTTAGGGTTAGGGTTTAGCATTAGGGTTACGGTTAGGGGCATAGGGTTAGGTTTAGGGTTATGGTTTGGTTTTAAGGTTTCGATCTAGGGTTAGGGTTTAGGGTTAAGGGGGTTTAGGGTTAGGGTTAGCGTTAGGAGTTAGGGTTAGCGTTTAGGGTTAGGGTTCAGGGTTAGGGTTATGCTCAGGGGCATAGGGCTAGGTTTAGGATTATGGTTTGGTTTTAAGGTTTAGATCTAGGGTTAGGGCTTAGGGTTAAGGTCAAGGGGGGCTCTAGGTTTAGGTTTAGGAGTTATTGTTAGCGTTAGGAGTTAGGGTTTAGGGTTAGGGTTACGGTTAGGGTCATAGGGTTAGGTTTAGGGTTATGCTTTGGTTTTAAAGTTTAGATCTATGGTTACGGTTAGTGTTAGGGTCAAGAGGGGATTATGGTTAGGGTTAGGAGCTAGGTTTAGCGTTAGGAGCTAGGGTTAGCGTTAGGAGTTAGGATTTATGGTTAGGGTTACAGTTAGGGGCATAGGGTTAGGTTTAGGTTTATGGTTTGGTTTTAAGGTTTAGATCTAGCATTAGGGGTAGGGATTAGGGTGAAGGGGGGATTAGTGTTAGGGTTAGGAGTTAGGGTTAGCGTTAGGAGTTAGGGTTAGCCTTTAGAGTTAGGGTTTAGGATTAGGGTTACGGTTAGGGGCATAGGGTTAGGTTTAGGGTTATGGTTTGGTTTTACGGTTTAGATCTAGGGTTAGGGTTTAGGGTTAAGGGGGTATTAGGGTTAGCGTTAGGAGTTAGGGTTAGCGTTTGGGGTTAGGGTTACGGTTAGGGGCATAGGGTTAGGTTTAGGTTTATGGTTTGGTTTTAAGGTTTAGATCTAGGGTAATGGATAAGGGTTAGTGTCAAGGGGGGCTCTAGGTTTAGGGTTAGGAGTTAGGGTTAGCGTTAGGAGTTAGGGTTAGCCTTTAGGGTTAGGGTTTAGCATTAGGGTTACGGTTAGGGGCATAGGGTTAGGTTTAGGGTTATGGTTTGGTTTTAAGGTTTAGATCTAGCGTTAGGGGTAGGGATTAGGGTGAAGGGGGGATTAGTGTTAGGGTTAGGAGTTAGGGTTAGCATTAGGAGTTAGGGTTAGCCTTTAGAGTTAGGGTTTAGGATTAGGGTTACGGTTAGGGGCATAGGGTTAGGTTTAGGGTTATGGTTTGGTTTTAAGGTTTAGATTTATGGTCAGGGCTTAGGGTTAAGAGGGGCTTAGGGTTAGGGTTAGGAGTTAGGGTTAGCGTTAGGAGTTAGGGTTAGGGTTTAGGATTAGGGTTACGGTTAGGGGCATAGTGTTAGGTTTAGGGTTATGGTTTGGTTTTAAGGTTTAGATCTAGGGTTACGGTTTAGGGTTAAAGGGGGATTAGTTTTAGGGTTAGTGTTAGGAGTTAGGTTTAGCGTTAGGAGTTCGGGTTAGCGTTTAGGTTTAGGGTTTAGGGTTAGGGTTACGGTTAGGGGCATAGGGTTAGGTTTAGGGTTATGGTTTGGTTTTAAGATTTAGATCTAGGGTTAGGGCTTAGGGTTAAGGGGGTATTAGGGTTAGGGTTATGAGTTAGGGTTAGCGTTAGGAGTTAGGGTTAGCGTTTAGGGTTAGGGTTACGGTTAGGGGCATAGGGTTAGGGTTAGGAGTTAGGGTTTGGTTTTAAGGTTTAGATCTAGGGTTAGCATTAGGAATTAGGGTGAAGGGAGTCTTAGGGTTAACGTTAGGAGTTAGGGTTAGCGTTAGGAGTTAGGGTTAGCGTTTAGGGTTGGGGTTTAGGATTAGGGTTACGGTTAGGGGCATAGGGTTAGGTTTAGGGTTATGGTTTGGTTTTAAGGTTTAGATCTAGGGTTAGGGTTAGGGCTTAGGGTTAATGGGGACTTAGGTTTAGGGTTAGGTTTAGGAGTTAGGGTTAGTGTTAGGAGTTAGGGTTAGCGTTAGGAGTTAGGGTTAGCGTTTAGGGTTAGGGTTTAGGGTTAGGATTACGGTTAGGGGCATAGGGTTAGGTTTAGGGTTATGGTTTGGTTTTAAGGTTTCGATCTAGGGTTAGGGTTTAGGGTTAAGGGGGTATTAGGGTTAGGGTTAGGAGTTAGGGTTAGCGTTTAGGGTTAGGGTTACGGTTAGGGGCATAGGGTTAGGTTTAGGGTTATGGTTTGGTTTTAAGCTTTAGATCTAGGGTTATGGATAAGAGTTAGTGTCAAGGGGGGCTCTAGGTTTAGGGTTAGGAGTTAGGGTTAGCGTTAGGAGTTAGGGTTAGGGTTTAGGGTTAGGGTTACTGTTAGGGGCATAGGGTTAGGTTTAGGGTTATGGTTTGGTTTTAATGTTTAGATCTAGGGTTAGCATTAGGAATTAGGGTGAAGGGGGTCTTAGGGTTAACGTTAGGAGTTAGGGTTAGCGTTTAGTGTTAGGGTTTAGGATTAGGGTTACGGTTAGGGGCATAGGGTTAGGTTTAGGGTTATGGTTTGGTTTTAAGGTTTAGATCTAGGGTTAGGGTTAGGGCTTAGGGTTAATCGGGACTTAGGTTTAGGGTTAGGGTTAGGAGTTAGGGTTAGCGTTAGGAGTTAGGTTTAGCGTTTAGGGTTAGGGTTTAGGGTTAGGGTTACGGTTAGGGGCAAAGGGTTAGGTTTAGGGTTATGGTTTGGTTTTATGGTTTCGATCTAGGGTTAGGGTTTAGGGTTAAGGGGGTTTAGGGTTAGGGTTAGCGTTAGGAGTTAGGGTTAGCGTTTAGGGTTAGGGTTCAGGGTTAGGGTTATGCTCAGGGGCATAGGGCTAGGTTTAGGATTATGGTTTGTTTTTAAGGTTTAGATCTAGGGTTATGGATAAGGGTTAGGGTCAAGGGGGGCTCTAGGTTTAGGTTTAGGAGTTAGGGTTAGCGTTTAGGGTTAGGGTTTAGGGTTACGGTTACGGTTAGGGTCATAGGGTTAGGTTTAGGGTTATGCTTTGGTTTTAAAGTTTAGATCTATGGTTACGGTTAGTGTTAGGGTCAAGAGGGGATTATGGTTAGGGTTAGGAGCTAGGTTTAGCGTTAGGAGTTAGGGTTAGCGTTAGGAGTTAGGATTTATGGTTAGGGTTACAATTAGGGGCATAGGGTTAGGTTTAGGTTTATGGTTTGGTTTTAAGGTTTAGATCTAGCATTAGGGGTAGGGATTAGGGTGAAGGGGGGATTAGTGTTAGGGTTAGGAGTTAGGGTTAGCGTTAGGAGTTAGGGTTAGCCTTTAGAGTTAGGGTTTAGGATTAGGGTTACGGTTAGGGGCATAGGGTTAGGTTTAGGGTTATGGTTTGGTTTTAAGGTTTAGATCTAGGGTTAGGGTTTAGGGTTAAGGGGGTATTAGGGTTAGGGTTAGGAGTTAGGGTTAGCGTTTGGGGTTAGGGTTACGGTTAGGGTCATAGTGTTAGGTTTAGGTTTATGGTTTGGTTTTAAGGTTTAGATCTAGGGTAATGGATAAGGGTTAGTGTCAAGGGGGGCTCTAGGTTTAGGGTTAGGAGTTAGGGTTAGCGTTAGGAGTTAGGGTTATGGTTTAGGGTTAGGGTTAGTGTTAGGGGCATAGGGTTAGGCTTAGGGTTATTATTTGATTTTAAGGTTTAGATCTAGGGTTAGCATTAGGAATTAAAGTGAAGGGGGTCTTAGGGTTAACGTTAGGAGTTAGGGTTAGCATTAGGAGTTAGGGTTAGCGTTTAGGTTTAGGGTTTAGGATTAGGGTTACGATTAGGGGCATAGGGTTAGGTTTAGTGTCATGGTTTGGTTTTAAGGTTTAGATCTAGGGTTAGGGTTAGGGCTTAGGGTTAATGGGGACTTAGGTTTAGGGTTAGGGTTAGGAGTTAGGGTTAGCGTTAGGAGTTAGGGTTAGCGTTTAGGATTAGGGTTTAGGATTAGGGTTACGGTTAGGGGCATAGGGTTAGGTTTAGGGTTATGGTTTGTTTTTAAGATTTAGATCTAGTGTTAGGGCTTAGGGTTAAGGGGGTATTAGGGTTAGGGTTATGAGTTAGGGTTAGCGTTAGGAGTTAGGGTTAGCGTTTAGGGTTAGGGTTACGGTTAGGGGCATAGGGTTAGGGTTAGGAGTTAGGGTTTGGTTTTAAGGTTTAGATCTAGGGTTAGCATTAGGAATTAGGGTGAAGGGAGTCTTAGGGTTAACGTTAGGAGTTAGGGTTAGCGTTAGGAGTTAGGGTTAGCGTTTAGGGTTGGGGTTTAGGATTAGGGTTACGGTTAGGGGCATAGGGTTAGGTTTAGGGTTATGGTTTGGTTTTAAGGTTTAGATCTAGGGTTAGGGTTAGGGCTTAGGGTTAATGGGGACTTAGGTTTAGGGTTAGGGTTAGGAGTTAGGGTTAGCGTTAGGAGTTAGGGTTAGTGTTTAGGGTTAGGGTTTAGAATTAGGGTTACGGTTAGGGGCATAGGGTTAGGTTTAGGGTTATGGTTTGGTTTTAAGCTTTAGATCTAGGGCTATGGATAAGGGTTAGGGTCAAGGGGGGCTCTAGGTTTAGGGTTAGGAGTTAGCGTTAGCGTTAGGAGTTAGGGTTAGGGTTTAGGGTTAGGTTTAGGGTTCTGGTTTGGTTTTAAGGTTTAGATCTAGGGTTACGGTTTAGGGTTAAAGGGGGATTAGTTTTAGGGTTAGTGTTAGGAGTTAGGGTTAGCGTTAGGAGTTAGGGTTAGCGTTTAGGGTTAGGGTTTAGGGTTAGGGTTACGGTTAGGGGCATAGGGTTAGGTTTAGGGTTATGGTTTGGTTTTAAGGTTTAGATCTAGCATTAGGTTTAGGGATTAGGGTGAAGGGGGGATTAGTGTTAGGGTTAGGAGTTAGGGTTAGCGTTAGGAGTTAGGGTTAGCCTTTAGAGTTAGGGTTTAGGATTAGGGTTACGGTTAGGGGCATAGGGTTAGGTTTAGGGTTATGGTTTGGTTTTAATTTTTAGATTTATGGTCAGGGCTTAGGGTTAAGGGGGGCTTAGGGTTAGGGTTAGGAGTTAGGATTAGCGTTAGGAGTTAGGGTTAGGGTTTAGGATTAGGGTTACGGTTAGGGGCATAGGGTTAGGTTTAGGGTTATGGTTTGGTTTTAAGGTTTAGATCTAGCGTTACGGTTTAGGGTTAAAGGGGGATTAGTTTTAGGGTTAGTGTTAGGAGTTAGGGTTAGCGTTAGGAGTTAGGGTTAGCGTTTAGGGTTAGGGTTTAGGGTTAGGGTTACGGTTAGGGGCAAAGGGTTAGGTTTAGGGTTATGGTTTCGTTTTAAGGTTTAGATCTAGGGTTAGGGTTTAGGGTTAAGGGGGTATTAGGGTTAGGGTTAGGAGTTAGGGTTAGCGTTTAGGGTTAGGGTTACGGTTAGGGGCATAGGGTTAGGTTTAGGGTTATGGTTTGGTTTTAAGCTTTAGATCTAGGGTTATGGATAAGGGTTAGTGTCAAGGGGGGCTCTAGGTTTAGGGTTAGGAGTTAGGGTTAGCGTTAGGAGTTAGGGTTAGGGTTTAGGGTTAGGGTTACTGTTAGGGGCATAGGGTTAGGTTTAGGGTTATGGTTTGGTTTTAAGGTTTAGATCTAGGGTTAGCATTAGGAATTAGGGTGAAGGGGGTCTTAGGGTTAACGTTAGGAGTTAGGGTTAGCGTTTAGGGTTAGGGTTTAGGATTAGGGTTACGGTTAGGGGCATAGGGTTAGGTTTAGGGTTATGGTTTGGTTTTAAGGTTTAGATCTAGGGTTAGGGTTAGGGCTTAGGGTTAATCGGGACTTAGGTGTAGGGTTAGGGTTAGGAGTTAGGGTTAGCGTTAGGAGTTAGTTTTAGCGTTTAGGGTTAGGTTTTAGCATTAGGGTTACGGTTAGGGGCATAGGGTTAGGTTTAGGGTTATGGTTTGGTTTTAAGGTTTCGATCTAGGGTTAGGGTTTAGGGTTAAGGGGGTTTAGGGTTAGGGTTAGCGTTAGGAGTTAGGGTTAGCGTTTAGGGTTAGGGTTCAGGGTTAGGGTTATGCTCAGGGGCATAGGGCTAGGTTTAGGATTATGGTTTGGTTTTAAGGTTTAGATCTAGGGTTAGGGCTTAGGGTTAAGGTCAAGGGGGGCTCTAGGTTTAGGTTTAGGAGTTATTGTTAGCGTTAGGAGTTAGGGTTTAGGGTTAGGGTTACGGTTAGGGTCATAGGGTTAGGTTTAGGGTTATGCTTTGGTTTTAAAGTTTAGATCTATGGTTACGGTTAGTGTTAGGGTCAAGAGGGGATTATGGTTAGGGTTAGGAGCTAGGTTTAGCGTTAGGAGCTAGGGTTAGCGTTAGGAGTTAGGATTTATGGTTAGGGTTACAGTTAGGGGCATAGGGTTAGGTTTAGGTTTATGGTTTGGTTTTAAGGTTTAGATCTAGCATTAGGGGTAGGGATTAGGGTGAAGGGGGGATTAGTGTTAGGGTTAGGAGTTAGGGTTAGCGTTAGGAGTTAGGGTTAGCCTTTAGAGTTAGGGTTTAGGATTAGGGTTACGGTTAGGGGCATAGGGTTAGGTTTAGGGTTATGGTTTGGTTTTACGGTTTAGATCTAGGGTTAGGGTTTAGGGTTAAGGGGGTATTAGGGTTAGCGTTAGGAGTTAGGGTTAGCGTTTGGGGTTAGGGTTACGGTTAGGGGCATAGGGTTAGGTTTAGGTTTATGGTTTGGTTTTAAGGTTTAGATCTAGGGTAATGGATAAGGGTTAGTGTCAAGGGGGGCTCTAGGTTTAGGGTTAGGAGTTAGGGTTAGCGTTAGGAGTTAGGGTTAGCCTTTAGGGTTAGGGTTTAGCATTAGGGTTACGGTTAGGGGCATAGGGTTAGGTTTAGGGTTATGGTTTGGTTTTAAGGTTTAGATCTAGCGTTAGGGGTAGGGATTAGGGTGAAGGGGGGATTAGTGTTAGGGTTAGGAGTTAGGGTTAGCATTAGGAGTTAGGGTTAGCCTTTAGAGTTAGGGTTTAGGATTAGGGTTACGGTTAGGGGCATAGGGTTAGGTTTAGGGTTATGGTTTGGTTTTAAGGTTTAGATTTATGGTCAGGGCTTAGGGTTAAGAGGGGCTTAGGGTTAGGGTTAGGAGTTAGGGTTAGCGTTAGGAGTTAGGGTTAGGGTTTAGGATTAGGGTTACGGTTAGGGGCATAGTGTTAGGTTTAGGGTTATGGTTTGGTTTTAAGGTTTAGATCTAGGGTTACGGTTTAGGGTTAAAGGGGGATTAGTTTTAGGGTTAGTGTTAGGAGTTAGGTTTAGCGTTAGGAGTTCGGGTTAGCGTTTAGGTTTAGGGTTTAGGGTTAGGGTTACGGTTAGGGGCATAGGGTTAGGTTTAGGGTTATGGTTTGGTTTTAAGATTTAGATCTAGGGTTAGGGCTTAGGGTTAAGGGGGTATTAGGGTTAGGGTTATGAGTTAGGGTTAGCGTTAGGAGTTAGGGTTAGCGTTTAGGGTTAGGGTTACGGTTAGGGGCATAGGGTTAGGGTTAGGAGTTAGGGTTTGGTTTTAAGGTTTAGATCTAGGGTTAGCATTAGGAATTAGGGTGAAGGGAGTCTTAGGGTTAACGTTAGGAGTTAGGGTTAGCGTTAGGAGTTAGGGTTAGCGTTTAGGGTTGGGGTTTAGGATTAGGGTTACGGTTAGGGGCATAGGGTTAGGTTTAGGGTTATGGTTTGGTTTTAAGGTTTAGATCTAGGGTTAGGGTTAGGGCTTAGGGTTAATGGGGACTTAGGTTTAGGGTTAGGTTTAGGAGTTAGGGTTAGTGTTAGGAGTTAGGGTTAGCGTTAGGAGTTAGGGTTAGCGTTTAGGGTTAGGGTTTAGGGTTAGGATTACGGTTAGGGGCATAGGGTTAGGTTTAGGGTTATGGTTTGGTTTTAAGGTTTCGATCTAGGGTTAGGGTTTAGGGTTAAGGGGGTATTAGGGTTAGGGTTAGGAGTTAGGGTTAGCGTTTAGGGTTAGGGTTACGGTTAGGGGCATAGGGTTAGGTTTAGGGTTATGGTTTGGTTTTAAGCTTTAGATCTAGGTTTATGGATAAGAGTTAGTGTCAAGGGGGGCTCTAGGTTTAGGGTTAGGAGTTAGGGTTAGCGTTAGGAGTTAGGGTTAGGGTTTAGGGTTAGGGTTACTGTTAGGGGCATAGGGTTAGGTTTAGGGTTATGGTTTGGTTTTAATGTTTAGATCTAGGGTTAGCATTAGGAATTAGGGTGAAGGGGGTCTTAGGGTTAACGTTAGGAGTTAGGGTTAGCGTTTAGTGTTAGGGTTTAGGATTAGGGTTACGGTTAGGGGCATAGGGTTAGGTTTAGGGTTATGGTTTGGTTTTAAGGTTTAGATCTAGGGTTAGGGTTAGGGCTTAGGGTTAATCGGGACTTAGGTTTAGGGTTAGGGTTAGGAGTTAGGGTTAGCGTTAGGAGTTAGGTTTAGCGTTTAGGGTTAGGGTTTAGGGTTAGGGTTACGGTTAGGGGCAAAGGGTTAGGTTTAGGGTTATGGTTTGGTTTTATGGTTTCGATCTAGGGTTAGGGTTTAGGGTTAAGGGGGTTTAGGGTTAGGGTTAGCGTTAGGAGTTAGGGTTAGCGTTTAGGGTTAGGGTTCAGGGTTAGGGTTATGCTCAGGGGCATAGGGCTAGGTTTAGGATTATGGTTTTTTTTTAAGGTTTAGATCTAGGGTTATGGATAAGGGTTAGGGTCAAGGGGGGCTCTAGGTTTAGGTTTAGGAGTTAGGGTTAGCGTTTAGGGTTAGGGTTTAGGGTTACGGTTACGGTTAGGGTCATAGGGTTAGGTTTAGGGTTATGCTTTGGTTTTAAAGTTTAGATCTATGGTTACGGTTAGTGTTAGGGTCAAGAGGGGATTATGGTTAGGGTTAGGAGCTAGGTTTAGCGTTAGGAGTTAGGGTTAGCGTTAGGAGTTAGGATTTATGGTTAGGGTTACAATTAGGGGCATAGGGTTAGGTTTAGGTTTATGGTTTGGTTTTAAGGTTTAGATCTAGCATTAGGGGTAGGGATTAGGGTGAAGGGGGGATTAGTGTTAGGGTTAGGAGTTAGGGTTAGCGTTAGGAGTTAGGGTTAGCCTTTAGAGTTAGGGTTTAGGATTAGGGTTACGGTTAGGGGCATAGGGTTAGGTTTAGGGTTATGGTTTGGTTTTAAGGTTTAGATCTAGGGTTAGGGTTTAGGGTTAAGGGGGTATTAGGGTTAGGGTTAGGAGTTAGGGTTAGCGTTTGGGGTTAGGGTTACGGTTAGGGTCATAGTGTTAGGTTTAGGTTTATGGTTTGGTTTTAAGGTTTAGATCTAGGGTAATGGATAAGGGTTAGTGTCAAGGGGGGCTCTAGGTTTAGGGTTAGGAGTTAGGGTTAGCGTTAGGAGTTAGGGTTATGGTTTAGGGTTAGGGTTAGTGTTAGGGGCATAGGGTTAGGCTTAGGGTTATTATTTGATTTTAAGGTTTAGATCTAGGGTTAGCATTAGGAATTAAAGTGAAGGGGGTCTTAGGGTTAACGTTAGGAGTTAGGGTTAGCATTAGGAGTTAGGGTTAGCGTTTAGGTTTAGGGTTTAGGATTAGGGTTACGATTAGGGGCATAGGGTTAGGTTTAGTGTCATGGTTTGGTTTTAAGGTTTAGATCTAGGGTTAGGGTTAGGGCTTAGGGTTAATGGGGACTTAGGTTTAGGGTTAGGGTTAGGAGTTAGGGTTAGCGTTAGGAGTTAGGGTTAGCGTTTAGGATTAGGGTTTAGGATTAGGGTTACGGTTAGGGGCATAGGGTTAGGTTTAGGGTTATGGTTTGTTTTTAAGGTTTAGATCTAGCATTAGGGGTAGGGATTAGGGTGAAGGGGGGATTAGTGTTAGGGTTAGGAGTTAGGGTTAACGTTAAGAGTTAGGGTTAGCCTTTAGAGTTAGGGTTTAGGATTAGGGTTATGGTTAGGGGCATAGGGTTAGGTTTAGGGTTATGGTTTGGTTTTAAGGTTTAGATTTATGGTCAGGGCTTAGGGTTAAGGGGGGCTTAGGGTTAGGGTTAGGAGTTAGGGTTAGCGTTAGGAGTTAGGGTTAGGGTTTAGGATTAGGGTTTAGGGTTAGGGTTACGGTTAGGGGCATAGGGTTAGGTTTAGGGTTATGGTTTGGTTTTAAGGTTTAGATCTAGGGTTATGGATAAGGGTTAGTGTCAAGGGGGGCTCTATGTTTAGGGTTAGGAGTTAGGGTTAGCGTTAGGAGTTAGGGTTATGGTTTATGGTTAGGGTTAGTGTTAGGGGCATAGGGTTAGGTTTAGGGTTATGGTTTGGTTTTAAGGTTTAGATCTAGGGTTAGCATTAGGAATTAGGGTGAAGGGGGTCTTAGGGTTAACGTTAGGATTTAGGGTTAGCATTAGGAGTTAGGGTTAGCGTTTAGGGTTAGGGTTTAGGATTAGGGTTACGGTTAGGGGCATAGGGTTAGGTTTAGTGTCATGGTTTGGTTTTAAGGTTTAGATCTAGGGTTAGGGTTAGGGCTTAGGGTTAATGGGGACTTAGGTTTAGGGTTAGGGTTAGGAGTTAGGGTTAGCGTTAGGAGTTAGGGTTAGCGTTTAGGGTTAGGGTTTAGCATTAGGGTTACGGTTAGGGGCATAAGGTTAGGTTTAGGGTTATGGTTTGGTTTTAAGATTTAGATCTAGGGTTATGGATAAGGGTTAGTGTCAAGGGGGGCTTCAGGTTTAGGGTTAGGAGTTAGGGTTAACGTTAGGAGTTAGGGTTAGCATTAGGAGATAGGGTTAGCGTTTAGGATTAGGGTTTAGGATTAGGGTTACGGTTAGGGGCATAGGGTTAGGTTTAGGGTTATGGTTTGGTTTTAAGGTTTAGATCTAGCATTAGGGGTAGGGATTAGGGTGAAGGGGGGATTAGTGTTAGGGTTAGGAGTTAGGGTTAACGTTAAGAGTTAGGGTTAGCCTTTAGAGTTAGGGTTTAGGATTAGGGTTACGGTTAGGGGCATAGGGTTAGGTTTAGGGTTATGATTTGGTTTTAAGATTTAGATCTAGGGTTAGGGCTTAGGGTTAAGGGGGTATTAGGGTTAGGGTTATGAGTTAGGGTTAGCGTTAGGAGTTAGGGTTAGCGTTTAGGGTAGGGTTACGGTTAGGGGCATAGGGTTAGGGTTAGGAGTTAGGGTTTGGTTTTAAGGTTTAGATCTAGGGTTACGGTTTAGGGTTAAAGGGGGATTAGTTTTAGGGTTAGTGTTAGGAGTTAGGGTTAGCGTTAGGAGTTAGGGTTAGCGATTAGGGTTAGGGTATAGGGTTAGGGTTACGGTTAGGGGCATAGGGTTAGGTTTAGGGTTATGGTTTGGTTTTAAGGTTTAGATCTAGGGTTAGGGCTTAGGGTTAAGGGGGTATTAGGGTTAGGGTTATGAGTTAGGGTTAGCGTTAGGAGTTAGGGTTAGCGTTTAGGGTTAGGGTTACGGTTAGGGGCATAGGGTTAGGGTTAGGAGTTAGGGTTTGGTTTTAAGGTTTAGATCTAGGGTTAGCATTAGGAATTAGGGTGAAGGGAGTCTTAGGGTTAACGTTAGGAGTTAGGGTTAGCGTTAGGAGTTAGGGTTAGCGTTTAGGGTTGGGGTTTAGGATTAGGGTTACGGTTAGGGGCATAGGGTTAGGTTTAGGGTTATGGTTTGGTTTTAAGGTTTAGATCTAGGGTTAGGGCTTAGGGTTAAGGGGGTATTAGGGTTAGGGTTAGGAGTTAGGGTTAGCGTTAGGGGTTAGGGTTACGGTTAGGGGCATAGGGTTAGGTTTAGGGTTATGGTTTGGTTTTAAGCTTTAGATCTAGGGTTATGGATAAGGGTTAGGGTCAAGGGGGGCTCTAGGTTTAGGGTTAGCGTTTAGGGTTAGCGTTAGGAGTTAGGGGTAGGGTTTAGGGTTAGGTTTAGGGTTATGGTTTGGTTTTAAGTTTTAGATCTAGGGTTACGGTTTAGGGTTAAAGGGGGATTAGTTTTAGGGTTAGTGTTAGGAGTTAGGGTTAGCGTTAGGAGTTAGGGTTAGCGTTTAGGGTTAGGGTTTAGGGTTAGGGTTACGGTTAGGGGCATAGGGTTAGGTTTAGGGTTATGGTTTGGTTTTAAGGTTTAGATCTAGGGTTAGGGCTTAGGGTTAAGGGGGTATTAGGTTTAGGGTTAGGAGTTAGGGTTAGCGTTAGGGGTTAGGGTTACGGTTAGGGGCATAGGGTTAGGGTTAGGGTTATGGTTTGGTTTTAAGCTTTAGATCTAGGGTTATGGATAAGGGTTAGTGTCAAGGGGGGCTTAGGGTTAGGGTTAGGAGTTAGGGTTAGCGTTAGGAGTTAGGGTTAGGGTTTAGGGTTAGGGTTAGTGTTAGGGGCATAGGGTTAGGTTTAGGGTTATGGTTTGGTTTTAAGGTTTAGATCTAGGGTTACGGTTAGGGCTTAGGGTTAATGGGGACTTAGGTTTAGGGTTAGCATTAGGAGTTAGGGTTAGCGTTTAGTGTTAGGGTTTAGGATTAGGGTTACGGTTAGGGGCATAGGGTTAGGTTTAGGGTTATGGTTTGGTTTTAAGGTTTAGATCTAGGGTTAGGGTTAGGGCTTAGGGTTAATGGGGACTTAGGTTTAGGGTTAGGGTTAGGAGTTAGGGTTAGCGTTAGGAGTTAGGGTTAGCGTTTAGGGTTAGGGTTTAGGATTAGGGTTACGGTTAGGGGCATAGGGTTAGGTTTAGGGTTATGGTTTGGTTTTAAGGTTTCGATCTAGGGTTAGGGTTTAGGCTTAAGGGGGTTTAGGGTTAGGGTTAGCGTTAGGAGTTAGGGTTAGCGTTTAGGGTTAGGGTTCAGGGTTAGGGTTATGCTCAGGGGCATAGGGCTAGGTTTAGGATTATGGTTTGGTTTTAAGGTTTAGATCTAGGGTTATGGATAAGGGTTAGGGTCAAGGGGGGCTCTAGGTTCTAGGTTTAGGAGTTAGGGTTAGCGTTAGGAGTTAGGGTTTAGGGTTAGGGTTACGGTTAGGGTCATAGGGTTAGGTTTAGGGTTATGGTTTGGTTTTAAAATTTAGATCTATGGTTACGGTTAGTGTTAGGGTCAAGAGGGGATTATGGTTAGGGTTAGGAGCTAGGTTTACCGTTAGGAGTTAGGGTTAGCGTTAGGGTTAGGATTTATGGTTAGGGTTACAGTTAGGGGCATAGGGTTAGGTTTAGGCTTATGGTTTGGTTTTAAGGTTTAGATCTAGCATTAGGGGTAGGGATTAGGGTGAAGGGGGGATTAGTGTTAGGGTTAGGAGTTAGGGTTAGCGTTAGGAGTTAGGGTTAGCGTTTAGAGTTAGGGTTTAGGATTAGGGTTACGGTTAGGGGCATAGGGTTAGGTTTAGGGTTATGGTTTGGTTTTAAGCTTTAGATCTAGGGTTAGGGTTAGGGCTTAGTGTTAATGGGGACTTAGGTTTAGGGTTAGGGTTAGGAGTTAGGGTTAGCGTTAGGAGTTAGGGTTAGCGTTTAGGGTTAGGGTTTAGCATTAGGGTTACGGTTAGGGGCATAGGGTTAGGTTTAGGGTTATGGTTTGGTTTTAAGGTTTAGATCTAGGGTTATGGATAAGGGTTAGTGTCAAGGGGGGCTCTAGGTTTAGGGTTAGGAGTTAGGGTTAACGTTAGGAGTTAGGGTTAGCATTAGGAGATAGGGTTAGCGTTTAGGTTTAGGGTTTAGGATTAGGGTTACGGTTAGGGGCATAGGGTTAGGTTTAGGGTTATGGTTTGGTTTTAAGATTTAGATCTAGGGTTAGGGCTTAGGGTTAAGGGGGTATTAGGGTTAGGGTTATGAGTTAGGGTTAGCGTTAGGAGTTAGGGTTAGCGTTTAGGGTAGGGTTACGGTTAGGGGCATACGGTTAGGGTTAGGAGTTAGGGTTTGGTTTTAAGGTTTAGATCTAGGGTTAGCATTAGGAATTAGGGTGAAGGGAGTCTTAGGGTTAACGTTAGGAGTTAGGGTTAGCGTTAGGAGTTAGGGTTAGCGTTTAGGGTTGGGGTTTAGGATTAGGGTTACTGTTAGGGGCATAGGGTTAGGTTTAGGGTTATGGTTTGGTTTTAAGGTTTAGATCTAGGGTTAGGGTTAGGGCTTAGGGTTAATGGGGACTTAGGTTTAGGGTTAGGAGTTAGGGTTAGCGTTAGGAGTTAGGGTTAGTGTTTAGGGTTAGGGTTTAGCATTAGGGTTACGGTTAGGGGCATAGGGTTAGGTTTAGGGTTATGGTTTGGTTTTAAGCTTTAGATCTAGGGTTATGGATAAGGGTTAGGGTCAAGGGGGGCTCTAGGTTTAGGGTTAGGAGTTAGCGTTAGCGTTAGGAGTTAGGGTTAGGGTTTAGGGTTAGGTTTACGGTTCTGGTGTGGTTTTAAGGTTTAGATCTAGGGTTACGGTTTAGGGTTAAATGGGGATTAGTTTTAGGGTTAGTGTTAGGAGTTAGGGTTAGCGTTAGGAGTTAGGGTTAGCGTTTAGGGTTAGGGTTTAGGGTTAGGGTTACGGTTAGGGGCATAGGGTTAGGTTTAGGGTTATGGTTTGGTTTTAAGGTTTAGATCTAGGGTTAGGGCTTAGGGTTAAGGGGGTATTAGGGTTAGGGTTATGAGTTAGGGTTAGCGTTAGGAGTTAGGGTTAGCGTTTAGGGTTAGGGTTACGGTTAGGGGCATAGGGTTAGGGTTAGGAGTTAGGGTTTGGTTTTAAGGTTTAGATCTAGGGTTAGCATTAGGAATTAGGGTGAAGGGAGTCTTAGGGTGAACGTTAGGAGTTAGGGTTAGCGTTAGGAGTTAGGGTTAGCGTTTAGGGTTGGGGTTTAGGATTAGGGTTACGGTTAGGGGCATAGGGTTAGGTTTAGGGTTATGGTTTGTTTTTAAGGTTTAGATCTAGGGTTAGGGTTAGGGCTTAGGGTTAATGGGGACTTAGGTTTAGCGTTAGGGTTAGGAGTTAGGGTTAGCGTTTAGGGTTGGGGTTTAGGATTAGGGTTACGGTTAGGGGCATAGGGTTAGGTTTAGGGTTATGGTTTGGTTTTAAGGTTTAGATCTAGGGTTAGGGTTTAGGGTATAAGGGGGTATTAGGGTTAGGGTTAGGAGTTAGGGTTAGCGTTAGGGGTTAGGGTTACGGTTAGGGGCATAGGGTTAGGTTTAGGGTTATGGTTTGGTTTTAAGCTTTAGATCTAGGGTTATGGATAAGGGTTAGTGTCAAGGGGGGCTTAGGGTTAGGGTTAGGAGTTAGGGTTAGCGTTAGGAGTTAGGGTTAGGGTTTAGGGTTAGGGTTAGTGTTAGGGGCATAGGGTTAGGTTTAGGTTTATGGTTTGGTTTTAAGGTTTAGATCTAGGGTTACGGTTAGGGCTTAGGGTTAATGGGGACTTAGGTTTAGGGTTAGCATTAGGAGTTAGGGTTAGCGTTTAGTGTTAGGGTTTAGGATTAGGGTTACGGTTAGGGGCATAGGGTTAGGTTTAGGGTTATGGTTTGGTTTCAAGGTTTAGATCTAGCATTAGGTTTAGGGATTAGGGTGAAGGGGGGATTAGTGTTAGGGTTAGGAGTTAGGGTTAGCGTTAGGAGTTAGGGTTAGCCTTTAGAGTTAGGGTTTAGGATTAGGGTTACGGTTAGGGGCATAGGGTTAGGTTTAGGGTTATGGTTTGGTTTTAATTTTTAGATTTATGGTCAGGGCTTAGGGTTAAGGGGGGCTTAGGGTTAGGGTTAGGAGTTAGGATTAGCGTTAGGAGTTAGGGTTAGGGTTTAGGATTAGGGTTACGGTTAGGGGCATAGGGTTAGGTTTAGGGTTATGGTTTGGTTTTAAGGTTTAGATCTAGGGTTACGGTTTAGGGTTAAAGGGGGATTAGTTTTAGGGTTAGTGTTAGGAGTTAGGGTTAGCGTTAGGAGTTAGGGTTAGCGTTTAGGGTTAGGGTTTAGGGTTAGGGTTACGGTTAGGGGCATAGGGTTAGGTTTAGGGTTATGGTTTGGTTTTAAGGTTTAGATCTAGGGTTAGGGTTTAGGGTTAAGGGGGTATTAGGGTTAGGGTTAGGAGTTAGGGTTAGCCTTTAGGGTTAGGGTTACGGTTAGGGGCATAGGGTTAGTTTTAGGGTTATGGTTTGGTTTTAAGCTTTAGATCTAGGGTTATGGATAAGGGTTAGTGTCAAGGGGGGCTCTAGGTTTAGGGTTAGGAGTTAGGGTTAGCGTTAGGAGTTAGGGTTAGGGTTTAGGGTTAGGGTTACTGTTAGGGTCATAGGGTTAGGTTTAGGGTTATGGTTTGGTTTTAAGGTTTAGATCTAGGGTTAGCATTAGGAATTAGGGTGAAGGGGGTCTTAGGGTTAACGTTAGGATTTAGGGTTAGCATTAGGAGTTAGGGTTAGCGTTTAGGGTTAGGGTTTAGGATTAGGGTTACGGTTAGGGGCATAGGGTTAGGTTTAGGGTTATGGTTTGGTTTTAAGGTTTAGATCTATGGTTACGGTTAGTGTTAGGGTCAAGAGGGGATTATGGTTAGGGTTAGGAGCTAGGTTTAACGTTAGGAGCTAGGGTTAGCGTTAGGAGTTAGGATTTATGGTTAGGGTTACAGTTAGGGGCATAGGGTTAGGTTTAGGTTTATGGTTTGGTTTTAAGGTTTAGATCTAGCATTAGGGGTAGGGATTAGGGTGAAGGGGGGATTAGTGTTAGGGTTAGGAGTTAGGGTTAGCGTTAGGAGTTAGGGTTAGCCTTTAGAGTTAGGGTTTAGGATTAGGGTTACGGTTAGGGGCATAGGGTTAGGTTTAGGGTTATGGTTTGGTTTTACGGTTTAGATCTAGGGTTAGGGTTTAGGGTTAAGGGGGTATTAGGGTTAGCGTTAGGAGTTAGGGTTAGCGTTTGGGGTTAGGGTTACGGTTAGGGGCATAGGGTTAGGTTTAGGTTTATGGTTTGGTTTTAAGGTTTAGATCTAGGGTAATGGATAAGGGTTAGTGTCAAGGGGGGCTCTAGGTTTAGGGTTAGGAGTTAGGGTTAGCGTTAGGAGTTAGGGTTAGCCTTTAGGGTTAGGGTTTAGCATTAGGGTTACGGTTAGGGGCATAGGGTTAGGTTTAGGGTTATGGTTTGGTTTTAAGGTTTAGATCTAGCGTTAGGGGTAGGGATTAGGGTGAAGGGGGGATTAGTGTTAGGGTTAGGAGTTAGGGTTAGCATTAGGAGTTAGGGTTAGCCTTTAGAGTTAGGGTTTAGGATTAGGGTTACGGTTAGGGGCATAGGGTTAGGTTTAGGGTTATGGTTTGGTTTTAAGGTTTAGATTTATGGTCAGGGCTTAGGGTTAAGAGGGGCTTAGGGTTAGGGTTAGGAGTTAGGGTTAGCGTTAGGAGTTAGGGTTAGGGTTTAGGATTAGGGTTACGGTTAGGGGCATAGTGTTAGGTTTAGGGTTATGGTTTGGTTTTAAGGTTTAGATCTAGGGTTACGGTTTAGGGTTAAAGGGGGATTAGTTTTAGGGTTAGTGTTAGGAGTTAGGTTTAGCGTTAGGAGTTCGGGTTAGCGTTTAGGTTTAGGGTTTAGGGTTAGGGTTATGGTTAGGGGCATAGGGTTAGGTTTAGGGTTATATTTTGGTTTTAAGATTTAGATCTAGTGTTAGGGCTTAGGGTTAAGGGGGTATTAGGGTTAGGGTTATGAGTTAGGGTTAGCGTTAGGAGTTAGGGTTAGCGTTTAGGGTTAGGGTTACGGTTAGGGGCATAGGGTTAGGGTTAGGAGTTAGGGTTTGGTTTTAAGGTTTAGATCTAGGGTTAGCATTAGGAATTAGGGTGAAGGGAGTCTTAGGGTTAACGTTAGGAGTTAGGGTTAGCGTTAGGAGTTAGGGTTAGCGTTTAGGGTTGGGGTTTAGGATTAGGGTTACGGTTAGGGGCATAGGGTTAGGTTTAGGGTTATGGTTTGGTTTTAAGGTTTAGATCTAGGGTTAGGGTTAGGGCTTAGGGTTAATGGGGACTTAGGTTTAGGGTTAGGTTTAGGAGTTAGGGTTAGCGTTAGGAGTTAGGGTTAGTGTTTAGGGTTAGGGTTTAGCATTAGGTTTACGGTTAGGGGCATAGGGTTAGGTTTAGGGTTATGGTTTGGTTTTAAGCTTTAGATCTAGGGCTATGTATAAGGGTTAGGGTCAAGGGGGGCTCTAGGTTTAGGGTTAGGAGTTAGCGTTAGCGTTAGGAGTTAGGGTTAGGTTTTAGGGTTAGGTTTAGGGTTATGGTTTGGTTTTAAGGTTTAGATCTAGGGTTACGGTTTAGGGTTAAAGGGGGATTAGTTTTAGGGTTAGTGTTAGGAGTTAGGGTTAGCGTTAGGAGTTAGGGTTAGCGTTTAGGGTTAGGGTTTAGGGTTAGGATTACGGTTAGGGGCATAGGGTTAGGTTTAGGGTTATGGTTTGGTTTTAAGGTTTCGATCTAGGGTTAGGGTTTAGGGTTAAGGGGGTATTAGGGTTAGGGTTAGGAGTTAGGGTTAGCGTTTAGGGTTAGGGTTACGGTTAGGGGCATAGGGTTAGGTTTAGGGTTATGGTTTGGTTTTAAGCTTTAGATCTAGGGTTATGGATAAGGGTTAGTGTCAAGGGGGGCTCTAGGTTTAGGGTTAGGAGTTAGGGTTAGCGTTAGGAGTTAGGGTTAGGGTTTAGGGTTAGGGTTACTGTTAGGGGCATAGGGTTAGGTTTAGGGTTATGGTTTGGTTTTAATGTTTAGATCTAGGGTTAGCATTAGGAATTAGGGTGAAGGGGGTCTTAGGGTTGACGTTAGGAGTTAGGGTTAGCGTTTAGGGTTAGGGTTTAGGATTAGGGTTACGTTTAGGGGCATAGGGTTAGGTTTAGGGTTATGGTTTGGTTTTAAGGTTTAGATCTAGGGTTAGGGTTAGGGCTTAGGGTTAATCGGGACTTAGGTTTAGGGTTAGGGTTAGGAGTTAGGGTTAGCGTTAGGAGTTAGGTTTAGCGTTTAGGGTTAGGGTTTAGGGTTAGGGTTACGGTTAGGGGCAAAGGGTTAGGTTTAGGGTTATGGCTTGGTTTTATGGTTTCGATCTAGGGTTAGGGTTTAGGGTTAAGGGGGTTTAGGGTTAGGGTTAGCGTTAGGAGTTAGGGTTAGCGTTTAGGGTTAGGGTTCAGGGTTAGGGTTATGCTCAGGGGCATAGGGCTAGGTTTAGGATTATGGTTTGGTTTTAAGGTTTAGATCTAGGGTTATGGATAAGGGTTAGGGTCAAGGGGGGCTCTAGGTTTAGGTTTAGGAGTTAGGGTTAGCGTTTAGGGTTAGGGTTTAGGGTTACGGTTACGGTTACGGTCATAGGGTTAGGTTTAGGGTTATGCTTTGGTTTTAAAGTTTAGATCTATGGTTACGGTTAGTGTTAGGGTCAAGAGGGGATTATGGTTAGGGTTAGGAGCTAGGTTTAGCGTTAGGAGTTAGGGTTAGCGTTAGGAGTTAGGATTTATGGTTAGGGTTACAGTTAGGGGCATAGGGTTAGGTTTAGGTTTATGGTTTGGTTTTAAGGTTTAGATCTAGCATTAGGGGTAGGGATTAGGGTGAAGGGGGGATTAGTGTTAGGGTTAGGAGTTAGGGTTAGCGTTAGGAGTTAGGGTTAGCCTTTAGAGTTAGGGTTTAGGATTAGGGTTACGGTTAGGGGCATAGGGTTAGGTTTAGGGTTATGGTTTGGTTTTAAGGTTTAGATCTAGGGTTAGGGTTTAGGGTTAAGGGGGTATTAGGGTTAGGGTTAGGAGTTAGGGTTAGCGTTTGGGGTTAGGGTTACGGTTAGGGTCATAGTGTTAGGTTTAGGTTTATGGTTTGGTTTTAAGGTTTAGATCTAGGGTAATGGATAAGGGTTAGTGTCAAGGGGGGCTCTAGGTTTAGGGTTAGGAGTTAGGGTTAGCGTTAGGAGTTAGGGTTATGGTTTAGGGTTAGGGTTAGTGTTAGGGGCATAGGGTTAGGCTTAGGGTTATTATTTGATTTTAAGGTTTAGATCTAGGGTTAGCATTAGGAATTAGGGTGAAGGGGGTCTTAGGGTTAACGTTAGGAGTTAGGGTTAGCATTAGGAGTTAGGGTTAGCGTTTAGGGTTAGGGTTTAGGATTAGGGTTACGATTAGGGGTATAGGGTTAGGTTTAGTGTCATGGTTTGGTTTTAAGGTTTAGATCTAGGGTTAGGGTTAGGGCTTAGGGTTAATGGGGACTTAGGTTTAGGGTTAGGGTTAGGAGTTAGGGTTAGCGTTAGGAGTTAGGGTTAGCGTTTAGGATTAGGGTTTAGGATTAGGGTTACGGTTAGGGGCATAGGGTTAGGTTTAGGGTTATGGTTTGTTTTTAAGGTTTAGATCTAGCATTAGGGGTAGGGATTAGGGTGAAGGGGGGATTAGTGTTAGGGTTAGGAGTTAGGGTTAACGTTAAGAGTTAGGGTTAGCCTTTAGAGTTAGGGTTTAGGATTAGGGTTATGGTTAGGGGCATAGGGTTAGGTTTAGGGTTATGGTTTGGTTTTAAGGTTTAGATTTATGGTCAGGGCTTAGGGTTAAGGGGGGCTTAGGGTTAGGGTTAGGAGTTAGGGTTAGCGTTAGGAGTTAGGGTTAGGGTTTAGGATTAGGGTTTAGGGTTAGGGTTACGGTTAGGGGCATAGGGTTAGGTTTAGGGTTATGGTTTGGTTTTAAGGTTTAGATCTAGGGTTATGGATAAGGGTTAGTGTCAAGGGGGGCTCTAGGTTTAGGGTTAGGAGTTAGGGTTAGCGTTAGGAGTTAGGGTTATGGTTTATGGTTAGGGTTAGTGTTAGGGGCATAGGGTTAGGTTTAGGGTTATGGTTTGGTTTTAAGGTTTAGATCTAGGGTTAGCATTAGGAATTAGGGTGAAGGGGGTCTTAGGGTTAACGTTAGGATTTAGGGTTAGCATTAGGAGTTAGGGTTAGCGTTTAGGGTTAGGGTTTAGGATTAGGGTTACGGTTAGGGGCATAGGGTTAGGTTTAGTGTCATGGTTTGGTTTTAAGGTTTAGATCTAGGGTTAGGGTTAGGGCTTAGGGTTAATGGGGACTTAGGTTTAGGGTTAGGGTTAGGAGTTAGGGTTAGCGTTAGGAGTTAGGGTTAGCGTTTAGGGTTAGGGTTTAGCATTAGGGTTACGGTTAGGGGTATAAGGTTAGGTTTAGGGTTATGGTTTGGTTTTAAGATTTAGATCTAGGGTTATGGATAAGGGTTAGTGTCAAGGGGGGCTCCAGGTTTAGGGTTAGGAGTTAGGGTTAACGTTAGGAGTTAGGGTTAGCATTAGGAGATAGGGTTAGCGTTTAGGATTAGGGTTTAGGATTAGGGTTACGGTTAGGGGCATAGGGTTAGGTTTAGGGTTATGGTTTGGTTTTAAGGTTTAGATCTAGCATTAGGGGTAGGGATTAGGGTGAAGGGGGGATTAGTGTTAGGGTTAGGAGTTAGGGTTAACGTTAAGAGTTAGGGTTAGCCTTTAGAGTTAGGGTTTAGGATTAGGGTTACGGTTAGGGGCATAGGGTTAGGTTTAGGGTTATGATTTGGTTTTAAGATTTAGATCTAGGGTTAGGGCTTAGGGTTAAGGGGGTATTAGGGTTAGGGTTATGAGTTAGGGTTAGCGTTAGGAGTTAGGGTTAGCGTTTAGGGTAGGGTTACGGTTAGGGGCATAGGGTTAGGGTTAGGAGTTAGGGTTTGGTTTTAAGGTTTAGATCTAGGGTTACGGTTTAGGGTTAAAGGGGGATTAGTTTTAGGGTTAGTGTTAGGAGTTAGGGTTAGCGTTAGGAGTTAGGGTTAGCGTTTAGGGTTAGGGTTTAGGGTTAGGGTTACGGTTAGGGGCATAGGGTTAGGTTTAGGGTTATGGTTTGGTTTTAAGGTTTAGATCTAGGGTTAGGGCTTAGGGTTAAGGGGGTATTAGGGTTAGGGTTATGAGTTAGGGTTAGCGTTAGGAGTTAGGGTTAGCGTTTAGGGTTAGGGTTACGGTTAGGGGCATAGGGTTAGGGTTAGGAGTTAGGGTTTGGTTTTAAGGTTTAGATCTAGGGTTAGCATTAGGAATTAGGGTGAAGGGAGTCTTAGGGTTAACGTTAGGAGTTAGGGTTAGCGTTAGGAGTTAGGGTTAGCGTTTAGGGTTGGGGTTTAGGATTAGGGTTACGGTTAGGGGCATAGGGTTAGGTTTAGGGTTATGGTTTGGTTTTAAGGTTTAGATCTAGGGTTAGGGCTTAGGGTTAAGGGGGTATTAGGGTTAGGGTTAGGAGTTAGGGTTAGCGTTAGGGGTTAGGGTTACGGTTAGGGGCATAGGGTTAGGTTTAGGGTTATGGTTTGGTTTTAAGCTTTAGATCTAGGGTTATGGATAAGGGTTAGGGTCAAGGGGGGCTCTAGGTTTAGGGTTAGCGTTTAGGGTTAGCGTTAGGAGTTAGGGGTAGGGTTTAGGGTTAGGTTTAGGGTTATGGTTTGGTTTTAAGTTTTAGATCTAGGGTTACGGTTTAGGGTTAAAGGGGGATTAGTTTTAGGGTTAGTGTTAGGAGTTAGGGTTAGCGTTAGGAGTTAGGGTTAGCGTTTAGGGTTAGGGTTTAGGGTTAGGGTTACGGTTAGGGGCATAGGGTTAGGTTTAGGGTTATGGTTTGGTTTTAAGGTTTAGATCTAGGGTTAGGGCTTAGGGTTAAGGGGGTATTAGGTTTAGGGTTAGGAGTTAGGGTTAGCGTTAGGGGTTAGGGTTACGGTTAGGGGCATAGGGTTAGGTTTAGGGTTATGGTTTGGTTTTAAGCTTTAGATCTAGGGTTATGGATAAGGGTTAGTGTCAAGGGGGGCTTAGGGTTAGGGTTAGGAGTTAGGGTTAGCGTTAGGAGTTAGGGTTAGGGTTTAGGGTTAGGGTTACGGTTAGGGGCATAGGGTTAGGTTTAGGGTTATGGTTTGGTTTTAAGGTTTAGATCTAGGGTTACGGTTAGGGCTTAGTGTTAATGGGGACTTAGGTTTAGGGTTAGCATTAGGAGTTAGGGTTAGCGTTTAGTGTTAGGGTTTAGGATTAGGGTTACGGTTAGGGGCATAGGGTTAGGTTTAGGGTTATGGTTTGGTTTTAAGGTTTAGATCTAGGGTTAGGGTTAGGGCTTAGGGTTAATGGGGACTTAGGTTTAGGGTTAGGGTTAGGAGTTAGGGTTAGCGTTAGGAGTTAGGGTTAGCGTTTAGGGTTAGGGTTTAGGATTAGGGTTACGGTTAGGGGCATAGGGTTAGGTTTAGGGTTATGGTTTGGTTTTAAGGTTTCGATCTAGGGTTAGGGTTTAGGCTTAAGGGGGTTTAGGGTTAGGGTTAGCGTTAGGAGTTAGGGTTAGCGTTTAGGGTTAGGGTTCAGGGTTAGGGTTATGCTCAGGGGCATAGGGCTAGGTTTAGGATTATGGTTTGGTTTTAAGGTTTAGATCTAGGGTTATGGATAAGGGTTAGGGTCAAGGGGGGCCCTAGGTTCTAGGTTTAGGAGTTAGGGTTAGCGTTAGGAGTTAGGGTTTAGGGTTAGGGTTACGGTTAGGGTCATAGGGTTAGGTTTAGGGTTATGGTTTGGTTTTAAAATTTAGATCTATGGTTACGGTTAGTGTTAGGGTCAAGAGGGGATTATGGTTAGGGTTAGGAGCTAGGTTTACCGTTAGGAGTTAGGGTTAGCGTTAGGGTTAGGATTTATGGTTAGGGTCACAGTTAGGGGCATAGGGTTAGGTTTAGGCTTATGGTTTGGTTTTAAGGTTTAGATCTAGCATTAGGGGTAGGGATTAGGGTGAAGGGGGGATTAGTGTTAGGGTTAGGAGTTAGGGTTAGCGTTAGGAGTTAGGGTTAGCGTTTAGAGTTAGGGTTTAGGATTAGGGTTACGGTTAGGGGCATAGGGTTAGGTTTAGGGTTATGGTTTGGTTTTAAGCTTTAGATCTAGGGTTAGGGTTAGGGCTTAGTGTTAATGGGGACTTAGGTTTAGGGTTAGGGTTAGGAGTTAGGGTTAGCGTTAGGAGTTAGGGTTAGCGTTTAGGGTTAGGGTTTAGGGTTAGGGTTACGGTTAGGGGCATAGGGTTAGGTTTAGGGTTATGGTTTGGTTTTAAGCTTTAGATCTAGGGTTATGGATAAGGGTTAGTGTCAAGGGGGGCTCCAGGTTTAGGGTTAGGAGTTAGGGTTAGCGTTAGGAGTTAGGGTTATGGTTTAGGGTTAGGGTTACTGTTAGGGGCATAGGGTTAGGTTTAGGGTTATGGTTTGGTTTTAAGGTTTAGATCTAGGGTTAGCATTAGGAATTAGGGTGAAGGGGGTCTTAGGGTTAACGTTAGGAGTTAGGGTTAGCATTAGGAGTTAGGGTTAGCGTTTAGGGTTAGGGTTTAGGATTAGGGTTACGGTTAGGGGCATAGAGTTAGGTTTAGGGTTATGGTTTGGTTTTAAGGTTTAGATCTAGCATTAGGGGTAGGGATTAGGGTGAAGGGGGGATTCGTGTTAGGTTTAGGAGTTAGGGTTAGCGTTAGGTGTTAGGGTTACGGTTAGGGGCATAGGGTTAGGTTTAGGGTTATGGTTTGGTTTTAAGGTTTAGATCTAGGGTTATGGATAAGGGTTAGTGTGAAGGGGGGCTCTAGGTTTAGGGTTAGGAGTTAGGGTTAGCGTTAGGAGTTAGGGTTATGGTTTATGGTTAGGGTTAGTGTTAGGGGCATAGGGTTAGGTTTAGGGTTATGGTTTGGTTTTAAGGTTTAGATCTAGGGTTAGCATTAGGAATTAGGGTGAAGGGGGTCTTAGGGTTAACGTTAGGAGTTAGGGTTAGCATTAGGAGTTAGGGTTAGCGTTTAGGGTTAGGGTTTAGGATTAGGGTTACGGTTAGGGGCATAGGGTTAGGTTTAGTGTCATGGTTTGGTTTAAAGGTTTAGATCTAGGGTTAGGTTTAGGGCTTAGGGTTAATGGGGACTTAGGTTTAGGGTTAGGGTTAGGAGTTAGGGTTAGCGTTAGGAGTTAGGGTTAGCGTTTAGGGTTAGGGTTTAGCATTAGGGTTACGGTTAGGGGCATAGGGTTAGGTTTAGGGTTATGGTTTGGTTTTAAGGTTTAGATCTAGGGTTATGGATAAGGGTTAGTGTCAAGGGGGGCTCTAGGTTTAGGGTTAGGAGTTAGGGTTAACGTTAGGAGTTAGGGTTAGCATTAGGAGATAGGGTTAGCGTTTAGGTTTAGGGTTTAGGATTAAGGTTACGGTTAGGGGCATAGGGTTAGGTTTAGGGTTATGGTTTGGTTTTAAGATTTAGATCTAGGGTTAGGGCTTAGGGTTAAGGGGGTATTAGGGTTAGGGTTATGAGTTAGGGTTAGCGTTAGGAGTTAGGGTTAGCGTTTAGGGTAGGGTTACGGTTAGGGGCATACGGTTAGGGTTAGGAGTTAGGGTTTGGTTTTAAGGTTTAGATCTAGGGTTAGCATTAGGAATTAGGGTGAAGGGAGTCTTAGGGTTAACGTTAGGAGTTAGGGTTAGCGTTAGGAGTTAGGGTTAGCGTTTAGGGTTGGGGTTTATGATTAGGGTTACTGTTAGGGGCATAGGGTTAGGTTTAGGGTTATGGTTTGGTTTTAAGGTTTAGATCTACGGTTAGGGTTAGGGCTTAGGGTTAATGGGGACTTAGGTTTAGGGTTAGGGTTAGGAGTTAGCGTTAGCGTTAGGAGATAGGGTTAGTGTTTAGGGTTAGGGTTTAGCATTAGGGTTACGGTTAGGGGCATAGGGTTAGGTTTAGGGTTATGGTTTGGTTTTAAGCTTTAGATCTAGGGTTATGGATAAGGGTTAGGGTCAAGGGGGGCTCTAGGTTTAGGGTTAGGAGTTAGCGTTAGCGTTAGGAGTTAGGGTTAGGGTTTAGGGTTAGGTTTACGGTTCTGGTGTGGTTTTAAGGTTTAGATCTAGGGTTACGGTTTAGGGTTAAATGGGGATTAGTTTTAGGGTTAGTGTTAGGAGTTAGGGTTAGCGTTAGGAGTTAGGGTTAGCGTTTAGGGTTAGGGTTTAGGGTTAGGGTTACGGTTAGGGGCATAGGGTTAGGTTTAGGGTTATGGTTTGGTTTTAAGGTTTAGATCTAGGGTTAGGGCTTAGGGTTAAGGGGGTATTAGGGTTAGGGTTATGAGTTAGGGTTAGCGTTAGGAGTTAGGGTTAGCGTTTAGGGTTAGGGTTACGGTTAGGGGCATAGGGTTAGGGTTAGGAGTTAGGGTTTGGTTTTAAGGTTTAGATCTAGGGTTAGCATTAGGAATTAGGGTGAAGGGAGTCTTAGGGTTAACGTTAGGAGTTAGGGTTAGCGTTAGGAGTTAGGGTTAGCGTTTAGGGTTGGGGTTTAGGATTAGGGTTACGGTTAGGGGCATAGGGTTAGGTTTAGGGTTATGGTTTGTTTTTAAGGTTTAGATCTAGGGTTAGGGTTAGGGCTTAGGGTTAATGGGGACTTAGGTTTAGCGTTAGGGTTAGGAGTTAGGGTTAGCGTTAGGAGTTAGGGTTAGTGTTTAGGGTTAGGGTTTAGCATTAGGGTTACGGTTAGGGGCATAGGGTTAGGTTTAGGGTTATGGTTTGGTTTTAAGGTTTAGATCTAGGGTTATGGATAAGGGTTAGGGTCAAGGGGGGCTCTAGGTTTAGGGTTAGGAGTTAGGGTTAGCGTTAGGAGTTAGGGTTAGGGTTTAGGGTTAGGTTTAGGGTTATGGTTTGGTTTTAAGTTTTAGATCTAGGGTTACGGTTTAGGGTTAAAGGGGGTTTAGTTTTAGGGTTAGTGTTAGGAGTTAGGGTTAGCGTTAGGAGTTAGGGTTAGCGTTTAGGGTTAGGGTTTAGGGTTAGGGTTACGGTTAGGGGCATAGGGTTAGGTTTAGGGTTATGGTTTGGTTTTAAGGTTTAGATCTAGGGTTAGGGTTTAGGGTATAAGGGGGTATTAGGGTTAGGGTTAGGAGTTAGGGTTAGCGTTAGGGGTTAGGGTTACGGTTAGGGGCATAGGGTTAGGTTTAGGGTTATGGTTTGGTTTTAAGCTTTAGATCTAGGGTTATGGATAAGGGTTAGTGTCAAGGGGGGCTTATGGTTAGGGTTAGGAGTTAGGGTTAGCGTTAGGAGTTAGGGTTAGGGTTTAGGGTTAGGGTTAGTGTTAGGGGCATAGGGTTAGGTTTAGGTTTATGGTTTGGTTTTAAGGTTTAGATCTAGGGTTACGGTTAGGGCTTAGGGTTAATGGGGACTTAGGTTTAGGGTTAGCATTAGGAGTTAGGGTTAGCGTTTAGTGTTAGGGTTTAGGATTAGGGTTACGGTTAGGGGCATAGGGTTAGGTTTAGGGTTATGGTTTGGTTTCAAGGTTTAGATCTAGCATTAGGTTTAGGGATTAGGGTGAAGGGGGGATTAGTGTTAGGGTTAGGAGTTAGGGTTAGCGTTAGGAGTTAGGGTTAGCCTTTAGAGTTAGGGTTTAGGATTAGGGTTACGGTTAGGGGCATAGGGTTAGGTTTAGGGTTATGGTTTGGTTTTAATTTTTAGATTTATGGTCAGGGCTTAGGGTTAAGGGGGGCTTAGGGTTAGGGTTAGGAGTTAGGATTAGCGTTAGGAGTTAGGGTTAGGTTTTAGGATTAGGGTTACGGTTAGGGGCATAGGGTTAGGTTTAGGGTTATGGTTTGGTTTTAAGTTTTAGATCTAGGGTTACGGTTTAGGGTTAAAGGGGGATTAGTTTTAGGGTTAGTGTTAGGAGTTAGGGTTAGCGTTAGGAGTTAGGGTTAGCGTTTAGGGTTAGGGTTTAGGGTTAGGGTTACGGTTAGGGGCATAGGGTTAGGTTTAGGGTTATGGTTTGGTTTTAAGGTTTAGATCTAGGGTTAGGGATTAGGGTTAAGGGGGTATTAGGGTTAGGGTTAGGAGTTAGGGTTAGCCTTTAGGGTTAGGGTTACGGTTAGGGGCATAGGGTTAGTTTTAGGGTTATGGTTTGGTTTTAAGCTTTAGATCTAGTGTTATGGATAAGGGTTAGTGTCAAGGGGGGCTCTAGGTTTAGGGTTAGGAGTTAGGGTTAGCGTTAGGAGTTAGGGTTAGGGTTTAGGGTTAGGGTTACTGTTAGGGTCATAGGGTTAGGTTTAGGGTTATGGTTTGGTTTTAAGGTTTAGATCTAGGGTTAGCATTAGGAATTAGGGTGAAGGGGGTCTTAGGGTTAACGTTAGGATTTAGGGTTAGCATTAGGAGTTAGGGTTAGCGTTTAGGGTTAGGGTTTAGGATTAGGGTTACGGTTAGGGGCATAGGGTTAGGTTTAGGGTTATGGTTTGGTTTTAAGGTTTAGATCTAGCATTAGGGGTAGGGATTAGGGTGAAGGGGGGATTAGTGTTAGGGTTAGGAGTTAGGGTTAGCGTTAGGAGTTAGGGTTAGCCTTTAGAGTTAGGGTTTAGGATTAGGGTTACGGTTAGGGGCATAGGGTTAGGTTTAGGGTTATGGTTTGGTTTTAAGGTTTAGATTTATGGTCAGGGCTTAGGGTTAAGGGGGGCTTAGGGTTAGGGTTAGGAGTTAGGGTTAGCGTTAGGAGTTAGGGTTAGGGTTTAGGATTAGGGTTACGGTTAGGGGCATAGTGTTAGGTTTAGGGTTATGGTTTGGTTTTAAGGTTTAGATCTAGGGTTACGGTTTAGGGTTAAAGGGGGATTAGTTTTAGGGTTAGTGTTAGGAGTTAGGGTTAGCGTTAGGAGTTAGGGTTAACGTTTAGGGTTAGGGTTTAGGGTTAGGGTTACGGTTAGGGGCATAGGGTTAGGTTTAGGGTTATGGTTTGGTTTTAAGATTTAGATCTAGGGTTAGGGCTTAGGGTTAAGGGGGTATTAGGGTTAGGGTTATGAGTTAGGGTTAGCGTTAGGAGTTAGGGTTAGCGTTTAGGGTTAGGGTTACGGTTAGGGTCATAGGGTTAGGGTTAGGAGTTAGGGTTTGGTTTTAAGGTTTAGATCTAGGGTTAGCATTAGGAATTAGGGTGAAGGGAGTCTTAGGGTTAACGTTAGGAGTTAGGGTTAGCGTTAGGAGTTAGGGTTAACGTTTAGGGTTGGGGTTTAGGATTAGGGTTACGGTTAGGGGCATAGGGTTAGGTTTAGGGTTATGGTTTGTTTTTAAGGTTTAGATCTAGGGTTAGGGTTAGGGCTTAGGGTTAATGGGGACTTAGGTTTAGGGTTAGGGTTAGGAGTTAGGGTTAGCGTTAGGAGTTAGGGTTAGTGTTTAGGGTTAGGGTTTAGCATTAGGGTTACGGTTAGGGGCATAGGGTTAGGTTTAGGGTTATGGTTTGGTTTTAAGCTTTAGATCTAGGGTTATGGATAAGTGTTAGGGTCAAGGGGGGCTCTAGGTTTAGGGTTAGGAGTTAGCGTTAGCGTTAGGAGTTAGGTTTAGGGTCTAGGGTTAGGTTTAGGGTTCTGGTTTGGTTTTAAGGTTTAGATCTAGGGTTACGGTTTAGGGTTAAAGGGGGATTAGTTTTAGGGTTAGTGTTAGGAGTTAGGGTTAGCGTTAGGAGTTAGGGTTAGCGTTTAGGGTTAGGGTTTAGGGTTAGGGTTACGGTTAGGGGCATAGGGTTAGGTTTAGGGTTATGGTTTGGTTTTAAGGTTTAGATCTAGCATTAGGTTTAGGGATTAGGGTGAAGGGGGGATTAGTGTTAGGGTTAGGAGTTAGGGTTAGCGTTAGGAGTTAGGATTAGCCTTTAGAGTTAGGGTTTAGGATTAGGGTTACGGTTAGGGGCATAGGGTTAGGTTTAGGGTTATGGTTTGGTTTTAATTTTTAGATTTATGGTCAGGGCTTAGGGTTAAGGGGGGCTTAGGGTTAGGGTTAGGAGTTAGGATTAGCGTTAGGAGTTAGGGTTAGGGTTTAGGATTAGGGTTACGGTTAGGGGCATAGGGTTAGGTTTAGGGTTATGGTTTGGTTTTAAGGTTTAGATCTAGGGTTACGGTTTAGGGTTAAAGGGGGATTAGTTTTAGGGTTAGTGTTAGGAGTTAGGGTTAGCGTTAGGAGTTAGGGTTAGCGTTTAGGGTTAGGGTTTAGGGTTAGGGTTACGGTTAGGGGCATAGGGTTAGGTTTAGGGTTATGGTTTGGTTTTAAGGTTTAGATCTAGGGTTAGGGTTTAGGGTTAAGGGGGTATTAGGGTTAGGGTTAGGAGTTAGGGTTAGCGTTTAGGGTTAGGGTTACGGTTAGGGGCATAGGGTTAGGTTTAGGGTTATGGTTTGGTTTTAAGCTTTAGATCTAGGGTTATGGATAAGGGTTAGTGTCAAGGGGGGCTCTAGGTTTAGGGTTAGGAGTTAGGGTTAGCGTTAGGAGTTAGGGTTAGGGTTTAGGGTTAGGGTTACTGTTAGGGTCATAGGGTTAGGTTTAGGGTTATGGTTTGGTTTTAAGGTTTAGATCTAGGGTTAGCATTAGGAATTAGGGTGAAGGGGGTCTTAGGGTTAACGTTAGGAGTTAGGGTTAGCATTAGGAGTTAGGGTTAGCGTTTAGGGTTAGGGTTTAGGATTAGGGTTACGGTTAGGGGCATAGGGTTAGGTTTAGGGTTATGGTTTGGTTTTAAGGTTTAGATCTAGGGTTAGGGTTAGGGCTTAGGGTTAATGGGGACTTAGGTTTAGGGTTAGGGTTAGGAGTTAGGGTTAGCGTTAGGAGTTAGGGTTAGTGTTTAGGGTTAGGGTTTAGCATTAGGGTTACGGTTAGGGGCATAGGGTTAGGTTTAGGGTTATGGTTTGGTTTTAAGCTTTAGATCTAGGGTTATGGATAAGGGTTAGGGTCAAGGGGGGCTCTAGGTTTAGGGTTAGGAGTTAGGGTTAGCGTTAGGAGTTAGGGTTAGGGTTTAGGGTTAGGTTTAGGGTTATGGTTTGGTTTTAAGTTTTAGATCTAGGGTTACAGTTTAGGGTTAAAGGGGGATTAGTTTTAGGGTTAGTGTTAGGAGTTAGGGTTAGCGTTAGGAGTTAGGGTTAGCGTTTAGGGTTAGGGTTTAGGGTTAGGGTTACGGTTAGGGGCATAGGGTTAGGTTTAGGGTTATGGTTTGGTTTTAAGTTTTAGATCTAGGGTTAGGGTTTAGGGTTAAGGGGGTATTAGGGTTAGGGTTAGGAGTTAGGGTTAGCCTTTAGGGTTAGGGTTACGGTTAGGGGCATAGGGTTAGGTTTAGGGTTATGGTTTGGTTTTAAGCTTTAGATCTAGGGTTATGGATAAGGGTTAGTGTCAAGGGGGGCTCTAGGTTTAGGGTTAGGAGTTAGGGTTAGCGTTAGGAGTTAGGGTTAGGGTTTAGGGTTAGGGTTACGGTTAGGGGCATAGGGTTAGGTTTAGGGTTATGGTTTGGTTTTAAGGTTTAGATCTAGGGTTACGGTTAGGGCTTAGGGTTAATGGGGACTTAGGTTTAGGGTTAGCATTAGGAGTTAGGGTTAGCGTTTAATGTTAGGGTTTAGGATTAGGGTTACGGTTAGGGGCATAGGGTTAGGTTTAGGGTTATGGTTTGGTTTTAAGGTTTAGATCTAGGGTTAGGGTTAGGGCTTAGGGTTAATCGGGACTTAGGTTTAGGGTTAGGGTTAGGAGTTAGGGTTAGCGTTAGGAGTTAGGGTTAGCGTTTAGGGTTAGGGTTTAGGATTAGGGTTACGATTAGGGGCATAGGGTTAGGTTTAGGGTTATGGTTTGATTTTAAGGTTTCGATCTAGGGTTAGGGTTTAGGCTTAAGGGGGTTTAGGGTTAGGGTTAGCGTTAGGAGTTAGGGTTAGCGTTTAGGGTTAGGGTTCAGGGTTAGGGTTATGCTCAGGGGCATAGGGCTAGGTTTAGGATTATGGTTTGGTTTTAAGGTTTAGATCTAGGGTTATGGATAAGGGTTAGGGTCAAGGGGGGCTCTAGGTTTAGGGTTAGGAGTTAGGGTTAGCGTTAGGAGTTAGGGTTTAGGGTTAGGGTTACGGTTAGGGTCATAGGGTTAGGTTTAGGGTTATGGTTTGGTTTTAAAATTTAGATCTATGGTTACGGTTAGTGTTAGGGTCAAGAGGGGATTATGGTTAGGGTTAGGAGCTAGGTTTACCGTTAGGAGTTAGGGTTAGCGTTAGGGTTAGGATTTATGGTTAGGGTCACAGTTAGGGGCATAGGGTTAGGTTTAGGTTTATGGTTTGGTTTTAAGGTTTAGATCTAGCATTAGGGGTAGGGATTAGGGTGAAGGGGGGATTAGTGTTAGGGTTAGGAGTTAGGGTTAGCGTTAGGAGTTAGGGTTAGCGTTTAGAGTTAGGGTTTAGGATTAGGGTTACGTTTAGGGGCATAGGGTTAGGTTTAGGGTTATGGTTTGGTTTTAAGGTTTAGATCTAGGGTTAGGGTTTAGGGTTAAGGGGGTATTAGGGTTATGGTTAGGAGTTAGGGTTAGCGTTTGGGGTTAGGGTTACGGTTAGGGGCATAGGGTTAGGTTTAGGGTTATGGTTTGGTTTTAAGCTTTAGATCTAGGGTTATGGATAAGGGTTAGTGTCAAGGGGGGCTCCAGGTTTAGGGTTAGGAGTTAGGGTTAGCGTTAGGAGTTAGGGTTATGGTTTAGGGTTAGGGTTACTGTTAGGGGCATAGGGTTAGGTTTAGGGTTATGGTTTGGTTTTAAGGTTTAGATCTAGGGTTAGCATTAGGAATTAGGGTGAAGGGGGTCTTAGGGTTAACGTTAGGAGTTAGGGTTAGCATTAGGAGTTAGGGTTAGCGTTTAGGGTTAGGGTTTAGGATTAGGGTTACGGTTAGGGGCATAGAGTTAGGTTTAGGGTTATGGTTTGGTTTTAAGGTTTAGATCTAGCATTAGGGGTAGGGATTAGGGTGAAGGGGGGATTCGTGTTAGGGTTAGGAGTTAGGGTTAACGTTAAGAGTTAGGGTTAGCCTTTAGAGTTAGGGTTTAGGATTAGGGTTACGGTTAGGGGCATAGGGTTAGGTTTAGGGTTATGGTTTGGTTTTAAGATTTAGATTTATGGTCAGGGCTTAGGGTTAAGGGGGGCTTAGGGTTAGGGTTAGGAGTTAGGATTAGCGTTAGGAGTTAGGGTTAGGGTTTAGGATTAGGGTTACGGTTAGGGGCATAGGGTTAGGTTTAGGGTTATGGTTTGGTTTTAAGGTTTAGATCTAGGGTTACGGTTTAGGGTTAAAGGGGGATTAGTTTTAGGGTTAGTGTTAGGAGTTAGGGTTAGCGTTAGGAGTTAGGGTTAGCGTTTAGGGTTAGGGTTTAGGGTTAGGGTTACGGTTAGGGGCATAGGGTTAGGTTTAGGGTTATGGTTTGGTTTTAAGGTTTAGATCTAGGGTTAGGGTTTAGGGTTAAGGGGGTATTAGGGTTAGGGTTAGGAGTTAGGGTTAGCCTTTAGGGTTAGGGTTACGGTTAGGGGCATAGGGTTAGGTTTAGGGTTATGGTTTGGTTTTAAGCTTTAGATCTAGGGTTATGGATAAGGGTTAGTGTCAAGGGGGGCTCTAGGTTTAGGGTTAGGAGTTAGGGTTAGTGTTAGGAGTTAGGGTTAGGGTTTAGGATTAGGGTTACGGTTAGGGGCATAGGGTTAGGTTTAGGGTTATGGTTTGGTTTTAAGGTTTAGATCTAGCATTAGGGGTAGGGATTAGGGTGAAGGGGGGATTAGTGTTAGGGTTAGGAGTTAGGGTTAGCGTTAGGAGTTAGGGTTAGCCTTTAGAGTTAGGGTTTAGGATTAGGGTTACGGTTAGGGGCATAGGGTTAGGTTTAGGGTTATGGTTTGGTTTTAAGGTTTAGATTTATGGTCAGGGCTTAGGGTTAAGGGGGGCTTAGGGTTAGGGTTAGGAGTTAGGGTTAGCGTTAGGAGTTAGGGTTAGGGTTTAGGATTAGGGTTACGGTTAGGGGCATAGTGTTAGGTTTAGGGTTATGGTTTGGTTTTAAGGTTTAGATCTAGGGTTACGGTTTAGGGTTAAAGGGGGATTAGTTTTAGGGTTAGTGTTAGGAGTTAGGGTTAGCGTTAGGAGTTAGGGTTAACGTTTAGGGTTAGGGTTTAGGGTTAGGGTTACGGTTAGGGGCATAGGGTTAGGTTTAGGGTTATGGTTTGGTTTTAAGATTTAGATCTAGGGTTAGGGCTTAGGGTTAAGGGGGTATTAGGGTTAGGGTTATGAGTTAGGGTTAGCGTTAGGAGTTAGGGTTAGCGTTTAGGGTTAGGGTTACGGTTAGAGGCATAGGGTTAGGGTTAGGAGTTAGGGTTTGGTTTTAAGGTTTAGATCTAGGGTTAGCATTAGGAATTAGGGTGAAGGGAGTCTTAGGGTTAACGTTAGGAGTTAGGGTTAGCGTTAGGAGTTAGGGTTAGCGTTTAGGGTTGGGGTTTAAGATTAGGGTTACGGTTAGGGGCATAGGGTTAGGTTTAGGGTTATGGTTTGTTTTTAAGGTTTAGATCTAGGGTTAGGGTTAGGGCTTAGGGTTAATGGGGACTTAGGTTTAGGGTTAGGGTTAGGAGTTAGGGTTAGCGTTAGGAGTTAGGGTTAGTGTTTAGGGTTAGGGTTTAGCATTAGGGTTACGGTTAGGGGCATAGGGTTAGGTTTAGGGTTATGGTTTGGTTTTAAGCTTTAGATCTAGGGTTATGGATAAGTGTTAGGGTCATGGGGGGCTCTAGGTTTAGGGTTAGGAGTTAGCGTTAGCGTTAGGAGTTAGGTTTAGGGTTTAGGGTTAGGTTTAGGGTTCTGGTTTGGTTTTAAGGTTTAGATCTAGGGTTACGGTTTAGGGTTAAAGGGGGATTAGTTTTAGGGTTAGTGTTAGGAGTTAGGGTTAGCGTTAGGAGTTAGGGTTAGCGTTTAGGGTTAGGGTTTAGGGTTAGGGTTACGGTTAGGGGCATAGGGTTAGGTTTAGGGTTATGGTTTGGTTTTAAGGTTTAGATCTAGCATTAGGTTTAGGGATTAGGGTGAAGGGGGGATTAGTGTTAGGGTTAGGAGTTAGGGTTAGCGTTAGGAGTTAGGGTTAGCCTTTAGAGTTAGGGTTTAGGATTAGGGTTACGGTTAGGGGCATAGGGTTAGGTTTAGGGTTATGGTTTGGTTTTAATTTTTAGATTTATGGTCAGGGCTTAGGGTTAAGGGGGGCTTAGGGTTAGGGTTAGGAGTTAGGATTAGCGTTAGGAGTTAGGGTTAGGGTTTAGGATTAGGGTTACGGTTAGGGGCATAGGGTTAGGTTTAGGGTTATGGTTTGGTTTTAAGCTTTAGATCTAGGGTTACGGTTTAGGGTTAAAGGGGGATTAGTTTTAGGGTTAGTGTTAGGAGTTAGGGTTAGCGTTAGGAGTTAGGGTTAGCGTTTAGGGTTAGGGTTTAGGGTTAGGGTTACGGTTAGGGGCATAGGGTTAGGTTTAGGGTTATGGTTTGGTTTTAAGGTTTAGATCTAGGGTTAGGGTTTAGGGTTAAGGGGGTATTAGGGTTAGGGTTAGGAGTTAGGATTAGCCTTTAGGGTTAGGGTTACGGTTAGGGGCATAGGGTTAGGTTTAGGGTTATGGTTTGGTTTTAAGCTTTAGATCTAGGGTTATGGATAAGGGTTAGTGTCAAGGGGGGCTCTAGGTTTAGGGTTAGGAGTTAGGGTTAGCGTTAGGAGTTAGGGTTTAGGGTTAGGGTTACGGTTAGGGTCATAGGGTTAGGTTTAGGGTTATGGTTTGGTTTTAAAATTTAGATCTATGGTTACGGTTAGTGTTAGGGTCAAGAGGGGATTATGGTTAGGGTTAGGAGCTAGGTTTACCGTTAGGAGTTAGGGTTAGCGTTAGGGTTAGGATTTATGGTTAGGGTCACAGTTAGGGGCATAGGGTTAGGTTTAGGTTTATGGTTTGGTTTTAAGGTTTAGATCTAGCATTAGGGGTAGGGATTAGGGTGAAGGGGGGATTAGTGTTAGGGTTAGGAGTTAGGGTTAGCGTTAGGAGTTAGGGTTAGCGTTTAGAGTTAGGGTTTAGGATTAGGGTTACGTTTAGGGGCATAGGGTTAGGTTTAGGGTTATGGTTTGGTTTTAAGGTTTAGATCTAGGGTTAGGGTTTAGGGTTAAGGGGGTATTAGGGTTATGGTTAGGAGTTAGGGTTAGCGTTTGGGGTTAGGGTTACGGTTAGGGGCATAGGGTTAGGTTTAGGGTTATGGTTTGGTTTTAAGCTTTAGATCTAGGGTTATGGATAAGGGTTAGTGTCAAGGGGGGCTCCAGGTTTAGGGTTAGGAGTTAGGGTTAGCGTTAGGAGTTAGGGTTATGGTTTAGGGTTAGGGTTACTGTTAGGGGCATAGGGTTAGGTTTAGGGTTATGGTTTGGTTTTAAGGTTTAGATCTAGGGTTAGCATTAGGAATTAGGGTGAAGGGGGTCTTAGGGTTAACGTTAGGAGTTAGGGTTAGCATTAGGAGTTAGGGTTAGCGTTTAGGGTTAGGGTTTAGGATTAGGGTTACGGTTAGGGGCATAGAGTTAGGTTTAGGGTTATGGTTTGGTTTTAAGGTTTAGATCTAGCATTAGGGGTAGGGATTAGGGTGAAGGGGGGATTCGTGTTAGGGTTAGGAGTTAGGGTTAACGTTAAGAGTTAGGGTTAGCCTTTAGAGTTAGGGTTTAGGATTAGGGTTACGGTTAGGGGCATAGGGTTAGGTTTAGGGTTATGGTTTGGTTTTAAGATTTAGATTTATGGTCAGGGCTTAGGGTTAGGGTTAGGAGTTAGGATTAGCGTTAGGAGTTAGGGTTAGGGTTTAGGATTGGGTTACGGTTAGGGGCATAGGGTTAGGTTTAGGGTTATGGTTTGGTTTTAAGGTTTAGATCTAGGGTTACGGTTTAGGGTTAAAGGGGGATTAGTTTTAGGGTTAGTGTTAGGAGTTAGGGTTAGCGTTAGGAGTTAGGGTTAGCGTTTAGGGTTAGGGTTTAGGGTTAGGGTTACGGTTAGGGGCATAGGGTTAGGTTTAGGGTTATGGTTTGGTTTTAAGGTTTAGATCTAGGGTTAGGGTTTAGGGTTAAGGGGGTATTAGGGTTAGGGTTAGGAGTTAGGGTTAGCCTTTAGGGTTAGGGTTACGGTTAGGGGCATAGGGTTAGGTTTAGGGTTATGGTTTGGTTTTAAGCTTTAGATCTAGGGTTATGGATAAGGGTTAGTGTCAAGGGGGGCTCTAGGTTTAGGGTTAGGAGTTAGGGTTAGCGTTAGGAGTTAGGGTTAGGGTTTAGGATTAGGGTTACGGTTAGGGGCATAGGGTTAGGTTTAGGGTTATGGTTTGGTTTTAAGGTTTAGATCTAGCATTAGGGGTAGGGATTAGGGTGAAGGGGGGATTAGTGTTAGGGTTAGGAGTTAGGGTTAGCGTTAGGAGTTAGGGTTAGCCTTTAGAGTTAGGGTTTAGGATTAGGGTTACGGTTAGGGGCATAGGGTTAGGTTTAGGGTTATGGTTTGGTTTTAAGGTTTAGATTTATGGTCAGGGCTTAGGGTTAAGGGGGGCTTAGGGTTAGGGTTAGGAGTTAGGGTTAGCGTTAGGAGTTAGGGTTAGGGTTTAGGATTAGGGTTACGGTTAGGGGCATAGTGTTAGGTTTAGGGTTATGGTTTGGTTTTAAGGTTTAGATCTAGGGTTACGGTTTAGGGTTAAAGGGGGATTAGTTTTAGGGTTAGTGTTAGGAGTTAGGGTTAGCGTTAGGAGTTAGGGTTAACGTTTAGGGTTAGGGTTTAGGGTTAGGGTTACGGTTAGGGGCATAGGGTTAGGTTTAGGGTTATGGTTTGGTTTTAAGATTTAGATCTAGGGTTAGGGCTTAGGGTTAAGGGGGTATTAGGGTTAGGGTTATGAGTTAGGGTTAGCGTTAGGAGTTAGGGTTAGCGTTTAGGGTTAGGGTTACGGTTAGAGGCATAGGGTTAGGGTTAGGAGTTAGGGTTTGGTTTTAAGGTTTAGATCTAGGGTTAGCATTAGGAATTAGGGTGAAGGGAGTCTTAGGGTTAACGTTAGGAGTTAGGGTTAGCGTTAGGAGTTAGGGTTAGCGTTTAGGGTTGGGGTTTAAGATTAGGGTTACGGTTAGGGGCATAGGGTTAGGTTTAGGGTTATGGTTTGTTTTTAAGGTTTAGATCTAGGGTTAGGGTTAGGGCTTAGGGTTAATGGGGACTTAGGTTTAGGGTTAGGGTTAGGAGTTAGGGTTAGCGTTAGGAGTTAGGGTTAGTGTTTAGGGTTAGGGTTTAGCATTAGGGTTACGGTTAGGGGCATAGGGTTAGGTTTAGGGTTATGGTTTGGTTTTAAGCTTTAGATCTAGGGTTATGGATAAGTGTTAGGGTCATGGGGGGCTCTAGGTTTAGGGTTAGGAGTTAGCGTTAGCGTTAGGAGTTAGGTTTAGGGTTTAGGGTTAGGTTTAGGGTTCTGGTTTGGTTTTAAGGTTTAGATCTAGGGTTACGGTTTAGGGTTAAAGGGGGATTAGTTTTAGGGTTAGTGTTAGGAGTTAGGGTTAGCGTTAGGAGTTAGGGTTAGCGTTTAGGGTTAGGGTTTAGGGTTAGGGTTACGGTTAGGGGCATAGGGTTAGGTTTAGGGTTATGGTTTGGTTTTAAGGTTTAGATCTAGCATTAGGTTTAGGGATTAGGGTGAAGGGGGGATTAGTGTTAGGGTTAGGAGTTAGGGTTAGCGTTAGGAGTTAGGGTTAGCCTTTAGAGTTAGGGTTTAGGATTAGGGTTACGGTTAGGGGCATAGGGTTAGGTTTAGGGTTATGGTTTGGTTTTAATTTTTAGATTTATGGTCAGGGCTTAGGGTTAAGGGGGGCTTAGGGTTAGGGTTAGGAGTTAGGATTAGCGTTAGGAGTTAGGGTTAGGGTTTAGGATTAGGGTTACGGTTAGGGGCATAGGGTTAGGTTTAGGGTTATGGTTTGGTTTTAAGCTTTAGATCTAGGGTTACGGTTTAGGGTTAAAGGGGGATTAGTTTTAGGGTTAGTGTTAGGAGTTAGGGTTAGCGTTAGGAGTTAGGGTTAGCGTTTAGGGTTAGGGTTTAGGGTTAGGGTTACGGTTAGGGGCATAGGGTTAGGTTTAGGGTTATGGTTTGGTTTTAAGGTTTAGATCTAGGGTTAGGGTTTAGGGTTAAGGGGGTATTAGGGTTAGGGTTAGGAGTTAGGATTAGCCTTTAGGGTTAGGGTTACGGTTAGGGGCATAGGGTTAGGTTTAGGGTTATGGTTTGGTTTTAAGCTTTAGATCTAGGGTTATGGATAAGGGTTAGTGTCAAGGGGGGCTCTAGGTTTAGGGTTAGGAGTTAGGGTTAGCGTTAGGAGTTAGGGTTAGGGTTTAGGGTTAGGGTTACTGTTAGGGGCATAGGGTTACGTTTAGGGTTATGGTTTGGTTTTAAGGTTTAGATCTAGGGTTAGCATTAGGAATTAGGTTGAAGGGGGTCTTAGGGTTAACGTTAGGAGTTAGGGTTAGCATTAGGAGTTAGGGTTAGCGTTTAGGGTTAGGGTTTAGGATTAGGGTTACGGTTAGGGGCATAGGGTTAGGTTTAGGGTTATGGTTTGGTTTTAAGGTTTAGATCTAGCATTAGGGGTAGGGATTAGGGTGAAGGGGGGATTAGTGTTAGGGTTAGGAGTTAGGGTTAGCGTTAGGAGTTAGGGTTAGCCTTTAGAGTTAGGGTTTAGGATTAGGGTTACGGTTAGGGGCATAGGGTTAGGTTTAGGGTTATGGTTTGGTTTTAAGGTTTAGATTTATGGTCAGGGCTTAGGGTTAAGGGGGGCTTAGGGTTAGGGTTAGGAGTTAGGGTTAGCGTTAGGAGTTAGGGTTAGGGTTTAGGATTAGGGTTACGGTTAGGGGCATAGTGTTAGGTTTAGGGTTATGGTTTGGTTTTAAGGTTTAGATCTAGGGTTACGGTTTAGGGTTAAAGGGGGATTAGTTTTAGGGTTAGTGTTAGGAGTTAGGGTTAGCGTTAGGAGTTAGGGTTAACGTTTAGGGTTAGGGTTTAGGGTTAGGGTTACGGTTAGGGGCATAGGGTTAGGTTTAGGGTTATGGTTTGATTTTAAGATTTAGATCTAGGGTTAGGGCTTAGGGTTAAGGGGGTATTAGGGTTAGGGTAATGAGTTAGGGTTATCGTTAGGAGTTAGGGTTAGCGTTTAGGGTTAGGGTTACGGTTAGGGGCATAGGGTTAGGGTTAGGAGTTAGGGTTTGGTTTTAAGGTTTAGATCTAGGGTTAGCATTAGGAATTAGGGTGAAGGGAGTCTTAGGGTTAACGTTAGGAGTTAGGGTTAGCGTTAGGAGTTAGGGTTAGCGTTAGGAGTTAGGGTTAGTGTTTAGGGTTAGGGTTCAGCATTAGGGTTACGGTTAGGGGCATAGGGTTAGGTTTAGGGTTATGGTTTGGTTTTAAGCTTTAGATCTAGGGTTATGGATAAGGGTTAGGGTCAAGGGGGGCTCTAGGTTTAGGGTTAGGAGTTAGGGTTAGCGTTAGGAGTTAGGGTTAGGGTTTAGGGTTAGGGTTACTGTTAGGGGCATAGGGTTAGGTTTAGGGTTATGGTTTGGTTTTAAAGTTTAGATCTATGGTTACGGTTAGTGTTAGGGTCAAGAGGGGATTATGGTTAGGGTTAGGAGCTAGGTTTAGCGTTAAGAGTTAGGGTTAGCGTTAGGGTTAGGATTTATGGTTAGGGTTACAGTTAGTGGCATAGGGTTAAGTTTAGGTTTATGGTTTGGTTTTAAGGTTTAGATCTAGCATTAGGGGTAGGGATTAGGGTGAAGGGGGGATTAGTGTTAGGGTTAGGAGTTAGGGTTAGCGTTAGGAGTTAGGGTTAGCCTTTAGAGTTAGGGTTTAGGATTAGGGTTACGGTTAGGGGCATAGGGTTAGGTTTAGGGTTATGGTTTGGTTTTAAGGTTTAGATCTAGGGTTAGGTTTTAGGGTTAAGGGGGTATTAGGGTTAGGGTTAGGAGTTAGGATTAGTGTTTGGGGTTAGGGTTACGGTTAGGGGCATAGGGTTAGGTTTAGGGTTATGTTTTGGTTTTAAGGTTTAGATCTAGGGTTATGGATAAGGGTTAGTGTTAAGGGGGGCTCTAGGTTTAGGGTTAGGAGTTAGGGTTAGCGTTAGGAGTTAGGGTTAGGGTTTAGGGTGAGGGTTAGTGTTAGGGGCATAGGGTTAGGTTTAGGGTTATGGTTTGGTTTTAAGCTTTAGATCTAGGGTTACGGTTTAGGGTTAAAGGGGGATTAGTTTTAGGGTTAGTGTTAGGAGTTAGGGTTAGCGTTAGGAGTTAGGGTTAGCGTTTAGGGTTAGGGTTTAGGGTTAGGGTTACGGTTAGGGGCATAGGGTTAGGTTTAGGGTTATGGTTTGGTTTTAAGGTTTAGATCTAGGGTTAGGGTTTAGGGTTAAGGGGGTATTAGGGTTAGGGTTAGGAGTTAGGATTAGCCTTTAGGGTTAGGGTTACGGTTAGGGGCATAGGGTTAGGTTTAGGGTTATGGTTTGGTTTTAAGCTTTAGATCTAGGGTTATGGATAAGGGTTAGTGTCAAGGGGGGCTCTAGGTTTAGGGTTAGGAGTTAGGGTTAGCGTTAGGAGTTAGGGTTAGGGTTTAGGGTTAGGGTTACTGTTAGGGTCATAGGGTTAGGTTTAGGGTTATGGTTTGGTTTTAAGGTTTAGATCTAGGGTTAGCATTAGGAATTAGGTTGAAGGGGGTCTTAGGGTTAACGTTAGGAGTTAGGGTTAGCATTAGGAGTTAGGGTTAGCGTTTAGGGTTAGGGTTTAGGATTAGGGTTACGGTTAGGGGCATAGGGTTAGGTTTAGGGTTATGGTTTGGTTTTAAGGTTTAGATCTAGCATTAGGGGTAGGGATTAGGGTGAAGGGGGGATTAGTGTTAGGGTTAGGAGTTAGGGTTAGCGTTATGAGTTAGGGTTAGCCTTTAGAGTTAGGGTTTAGGATTAGGGTTACGGTTAGGGGCATAGGGTTAGGTTTAGGGTTATGGTTTGGTTTTAAGGTTTACATTTATGGTCAGGGCTTAGGGTTAAGGGGGGCTTAGGGTTAGGGTTAGGAGTTAGGGTTAGCGTTAGGAGTTAGGGTTAGGGTTTAGGATTAGGGTTACGGTTAGGGGCATAGTGTTAGGTTTAGGGTTATGGTTTGGTTTTAAGGTTTAGATCTAGGGTTACGGTTTAGGGTTAAAGGGGGATTAGTTTTAGGGTTAGTGTTAGGAGTTAGGGTTAGCGTTAGGAGTTAGGGTTAACGTTTAGGGTTAGGGTTTAGGGTTAGGGTTACGGTTAGGGGCATAGGGTTAGGTTTAGGGTTATGGTTTGATTTTAAGATTTAGATCTAGGGTTAGGGCTTAGGGTTAAGGGGGTATTAGGGTTAGGGTAATGAGTTAGGCTTATCGTTAGGAGTTAGGGTTAGCGTTTAGGGTTAGGGTTACGGTTAGGGGCATAGGGTTAGGGTTAGGAGTTAGGGTTTGGTTTTAAGGTTTAGATCTAGGGTTAGCATTAGGAATTAGGGTGAAGGGAGTCTTAGGGTTAACGTTAGGAGTTAGGGTTAGCGTTAGGAGTTAGGGTTAGCGTTAGGAGTTAGGGTTAGTGTTTAGGGTTAGGGTTCAGCATTAGGGTTACGGTTAGGGGCATAGGGTTAGGTTTAGGGTTATGGTTTGGTTTTAAGGTTTAGATCTAGGGTTATGGATAAGGGTTAGGGTCAAGGGGGGCTCTAGGTTTAGGGTTAGGAGTTAGGGTTAGCGTTAGTAGTTAGGGTTAGGGTTTAGGGTTAGGGTTACTGTTAGGGGCATAGGGTTAGGTTTAGGGTTATGGTTTGGTTTTAAAGTTTAGATCTATGGTTACGGTTAGTGTTAGGGTCAAGAGGGGATTATGGTTAGGGTTAGGAGCTAGGTTTAGCGTTAAGAGTTAGGGTTAGCGTTAGGGTTAGGATTTATGGTTAGGGTTACAGTTAGTGGCATAGGGTTAAGTTTAGGTTTATGGTTTGGTTTTAAGGTTTAGATCTAGCATTAGGGGTAGGGATTAGGGTGAAGGGGGGATTAGTGTTAGGGTTAGGAGTTAGGGTTAGCGTTAGGAGTTAGGGTTAGCCTTTAGAGTTAGGGTTTAGGATTAGGGTTACGGTTAGGGGCATAGGGTTAGGTTTAGGGTTATGGTTTGGTTTTAAGGTTTAGATCTAGGGTTAGGTTTTAGGGTTAAGGGGGTATTAGGGTTAGGGTTAGGAGTTAGGATTTGTGTTTGGGGTTAGGGTTACGGTTAGGGGCATAGGGTTAGGTTTAGGGTTATGTTTTGGTTTTAAGGTTTAGATCTAGGGTTATGGATAAGGGTTAGTGTTAAGGGGGGCTCTAGGTTTAGGGTTAGGAGTTAGGGTTAGCGTTAGGAGTTAGGGTTAGGGTTTAGGGTGAGGGTTAGTGTTAGGGGCATAGGGTTAGGTTTAGGGTTATGGTTTGGTTTTAAGGTTTAGATCTAGGTTTAGCATTAGGAATTAAGGTGAAGGGGGTCTTAGGGTTAACGTTAGGAGTTAGGGTTAGCGTTAGGAGTTAGGGTTAGCGTTTAGTGTTAGGGTTTAGCATTAGGGTTACGGTTAGGGGCATAGGGTTAGGTTTAGGGTTATGGTTTGGTTTTAAGGTTTAGATCTAGGGTTAGGGTTAGGGCTTAGGGTTAATGGGGACTTAGGTTTAGGGTTAGGGTTAGGAGTTAGTGTTAGCGTTAGGAGTTAGGGTTAGCGTTTAGGGTTAGGGTTTAGCATTAGGGTTACGGTTAGGGGCATAGGGTTAGGTTTAGGGTTATGGTTTGGTTTTAAGGTTTAGATCTAGAATTAGGGGTAGGGATTAGGGCGAAGGGGGGATTAGTGTTAGGGTTAGGAGTTAGGGTTAACTTTATGAGTTAGGGTTAGCCTTTAGAGTTAGGGTTTAGGATTAGGGTTACGGTTAGGGGCATAGGGTTAGGTTTAGGGTTATTGTTTGGTTTTAAGGTTTAGATTTATGGTCAGGGCTTAGGGTTAAGGGGGGCTTAGGGTTAGGGTTAGGAGTTAGGGTTAGCGTTAGGAGTTAGGGTTAGGGTTTAGGATTAGGGTTACGGTTAGGGGCATAGTGTTAGGTTTAGGGTTATGGTTTGGTTTTAAGGTTTAGATCTAGGGTTACGGTTTAGGGTTAAAGGGGGATTAGTTTTAGGGTTAGTGTTAGGAGTTAGGGTTAGCGTTAGGAGTTAGGGTTAACGTTTAGGGTTAGGGTTTAGGGTTAGGGTTACGGTTAGGGGCATAGGGTTAGGTTTAGGGTTATGGTTTGGTTTTAAGATTTAGATCTAGGGTTAGGGCTTAGGGTTAAGGGGGTATTAGGGTTAGGGTTATGAGTTAGGGTTAGCGTTAGGAGTTAGGGTTAGCGTTTAGGGTTAGGGTTACGGTTAGGGGCATAGGGTTAGGGTTAGGAGTTAGGGTTTGGTTTTAAGGTTTAGATCTAGGGTTAGCATTAGGAATTAGGGTGAAGGGAGTCTTAGGGTTAACGTTAGGAGTTAGGGTTAGCATTAGGAGTTAGGGTTAGCGTTTAGGGTTGGGGTTTAGGATTAGGGTTACGGTTAGGGTCATAGGGTTAGGTTTAGGGTTATGGTTTGGTTTTAAGGTTTAGATCTAGGGTTAGGGTTAGGGCTTAGGGTTAATGGGGACTTAGGTTTAGGGTTAGGGTTAGGAGTTAGGGTTAGCGTTAGGAGTTAGGGTTAGTGTTTAGGGTTAGGGTTTAGCATTAGGGTTACGGTTAGGGGCATAGGGTTAGGTTTAGGGTTATGGTTTGGTTTTAAGCTTTAGATCTAGGGTTATGGATAAGGGTTAGTGTCAAGGGGGGCTCTAGGTTTAGGGTTAGGAGTTAGCGTTAGCGTTAGGAATTAGGGTTAGGGTTTAGGCTTAGGTTTAGGGTTATGGTTTGGTTTTAAGGTTTAGATCTAGGGTTACGGTTTAGGGTTAAAGGGGGATTAGTTTTAGGGTTAGTGTTAGGAGTTAGGGTTAGCGTTAGGAGTTAGGGTTAGCGTTTAGGGTTAGGGTTTAGGGTTAGGGTTACGGTTAGGGGCATAGGGTTAGGTTTAGGGTTATGGTTTGGTTTTAAGGTTTAGATCTAGGGTTAGGGTTAGGGCTTAGGGTTAATCGGGATTTAGGTTTAGGGTTAGGGTTAGGTGTTAGGGTTAGCGTTAGGAGTTAGGGTTAGCCTTTAGAGTTAGGGTTTAGGATTAGGGTTACGGTTAGGGGCATAGGGTTAGGTTTAGGGTTATGGTTTGGTTTTAAGGTTTAGATCTAGGGTTAGGGTTTAGGGTTAAGGGGGTATTAGGGTTAGGGTTAGGAGTCAGGGTTAGCGTTTGGGGTTAGGGTTACGGTTAGGGGCATAGGGTTAGGTTTAGGTTTATGGTTTGGTTTTAAGTTTTCGATCTAGGGTTATGGATAAGGGTTATTGTCAAGGGGGGCTCCAGGTTTAGGGTTAGGAGTTAGGGTTAGCGTTATGAGATAGGGTTATGGTTTAGGGTTAGGGTTAGTGTTAGGGGCATAGGGTTAGGCTTAGGGTTATGGTTTGGTTTTAAGGTTTAGATCTAGGTTTAGCATTAGGAATTAGGGTGAAGGGGGTCTTAGGGTTAACGTTAAGAGTTAGGGTTAGCATTAGGAGTTAGGGTTAGCGTTTAGGGTTAGGGTTTAGGATTAGGGTTACGTTTAGGGTCATAGGGTTAGGTTTAGTGTCATGGTTTGGTTTTAAGGTTTAGATCTAGGGTTAGGGTTAGAGCTTAGGGTTAATGGGGACTTAGGTTTAGGGTTAGGGTTAGGAGTTAGGGTTAGCGTTAGGAGTTAGGGTTAGCGTTTAGGGTTAGGGTTTAGCATTAGGGTTACGGTTAGGGGCATAGAGTTAGGTTTAGGGTTATGGTTTGGTTTTAAGGTTTAGATCTAGGGTTAGGGTTTAGGGTTAAGGGGGTATTAGGGTTAGGGTTAGGAGTTAGGATTAGTGTTTGGGGTTAGGGTTACGGTTAGGGGCATAGGGTTAGGTTTAGGGTTATGGTTTGGTTTTAAGGTTTAGATCTAGGGTTATGGATAAGGGTTAGTGTTAAGGGGGGCTCTAGGTTTAGGGTTAGGAGTTAGGGTTAGCGTTAGGAGTTAGGGTTATGGTTTAGGGTGAGGGTTAGTGTTAGGGGCATAGGGTTAGGTTTAGGGTTATGGTTTGGTTTTAAGGTTTAGATCTAGGGTTAGCATTAGGAATTAGGGTGAAGGGGGTCTTAGGGTTAACGTTAGGAGTTAGGGTTAGCGTTAGGAGTTAGGGTTAGCGTTTAGTGTTAGGGTTTAGCATTAGGGTTACGGTTAGGGGCATAGGGTTAGGTTTAGGGTTATGGTTTGGTTTTAAGGTTTAGATCTAGGGTTAGGGTTAGGGCTTAGGGTTAATGGGGACTTAGGTTTAGGGTTAGGGTTAGGAGTTAGTGTTAGCGTTAGGAGTTAGGGTTAGCGTTTAGGGTTAGGGTTTAGCATTAGGGTTACGGTTAGGGGCATAGGGTTAGGTTTAGGGTTATGGTTTGGTTTTAAGGTTTAGATCTAGCATTAGGGGTAGGGATTAGGGCGAAGGGGGGATTAGTGTTAGGGTTAGGAGTTAGGGTTAACTTTATGAGTTAGGGTTAGCCTTTAGAGTTAGGGTTTAGGATTAGGGTTACGGTTAGGGGCATAGGGTTAGGTTTAGGGTTATGGTTTGGTTTTAAGGTTTAGATTTATGGTCAGGGCTTAGGGTTAAGGGGGGCTTAGGGTTAGGGTTAGGAGTTAGGGTTAGCGTTAGGAGTTAGGGTTAGGGTTTAGGATTAGGGTTACGGTTAGGGGCATAGTGTTAGGTTTAGGGTTATGGTTTGGTTTTAAGGTTTAGATCTAGGGTTACTGTTTAGGGTTAAAGGGGGATTAGTGTTAGGGTTAGTGTTAGGAGTTAGGGTTAGCGTTAGGAGTTAGGGTTAACGTTTAGGGTTAGGGTTTAGGGTTAGGGTTACGGTTAGGGGCATAGGGTTAGGTTTAGGGTTATGGTTTGGTTTTAAGATTTAGATCTAGGGTTAGGGCTTAGGGTTAAGGGGGTATTAGGGTTAGGGTTATGAGTTAGGGTTAGCGTTAGGAGTTAGGGTTAGCGTTTAGGGTTAGGGTTACGGTTAGGGGCATAGGGTTAGGGTTAGGAGTTAGGGTTTGGTTTTAAGGTTTAGATCTAGGGTTAGCATTAGGAATTAGGGTGAAGGGAGTCTTAGGGTTAACGTTAGGAGTTAGGGTTAGCATTAGGAGTTAGGGTTAGCGTTTAGGGTTGGGGTTTAGGATTAGGGTTACGGTTAGGGGCATAGGGTTAGGTTTAGGGTTATGGTTTGGTTTTAAGGTTTAGATCTAGGGTTAGGGTTAGGGCTTAGGGTTAATGGGGACTTAGGTTTAGGGTTAGGGTTAGGAGTTAGGGTTAGCGTTAGGAGTTAGGGTTAGTGTTTAGGGTTAGGGTTTAGCATTAGGGTTACGGTTAGGGGCATATGGTTAGGTTTAGGGTTATGTTTTGGTTTTAAGGTTTAGATCTAGGGTTATGGATAAGGGTTAGTGTCAAGGGGGGCTCTAGGTTTAGGGTTAGGAGTTAGCGTTAGCGTTAGGAATTAGGGTTAGGGTTTAGGCTTAGGTTTAGGGTTATGGTTTGGTTTTAAGGTTTAGATCTAGGGTTACGGTTTAGGGTTAAAGGGGGATTAGTTTTAGGGTTAGTGTTAGGAGTTAGGGTTAGCGTTAGGAGTTAGGGTTAGCGTTTAGGGTTAGGGTTTAGGGTTAGGGTTACGGTTAGGGGCATAGGGTTAGGTTTAGGGTTATGGTTTGGTTTTAAGGTTTAGATCTAGGGTTAGGGTTAGGGCTTAGGGTTAATCGGGACTTAGGTTTAGGGTTAGGGTTAGGTGTTAGGGTTTAGGGTTAGGAGTTAGGGTTAGCCTTTAGAGTTAGGGTTTAGGATTAGGGTTACGGTTAGGGGCATAGGGTTAGGTTTAGGGTTATGGTTTGGTTTTAAGGTTTAGATCTAGGGTTAGGGTTTAGGGTTAAGGGGGTATTAGGGTTAGGGTTAGGAGTCAGGGTTAGCGTTTGGGGTTAGGGTTACGGTTAGGGGCATAGGGTTAGGTTTAGGTTTATGGTTTGATTTTAAGGTTTCGATCTAGGGTTATGGATAAGGGTTAGTGTCAAGGGGGGCTCTAGGTTTAGGGTTAGGAGTTAGGGTTAGCGTTATGAGATAGGGTTATGGTTTAGGATTAGGGTTAGTGTTAGGGGCATAGGGTTAGGCTTAGGGTTATGGTTTGGTTTTAAGGTTTAGATCTAGGTTTAGCATTAGGAATTAGGGTGAAGGGGGTCTTAGGGTTAACGTTAAGAGTTAGGGTTAGCATTAGGAGTTAGGGTTAGCGTTTAGGGTTAGGGTTTAGGATTAGGGTTACGTTTAGGGTCATAGGGTTAGGTTTAGTGTCATGGTTTGGTTTTAAGGTTTAGATCTATGGTTAGGGTTAGAGCTTAGGGTTAATGGGGACTTAGGTTTAGGGTTAGGGTTAGGAGTTAGGGTTAGCGTTTAGGGTTAGGGTTTAGCATTAGGGTTACGGTTAGGGGCATAGGGTTAGGTTTAGGGTTATGGTTTGGTTTTAAGGTTTAGATCTAGGGTTAGGGTTTAGGGTTAAGGGGGTATTAGGGTTAGGGTTAGGAGTTAGGGTTAGCGTTTAGGGTTAGGGTTACGGTTAGGGGCATAGGGTTAGGTTTAGGGTTATGGTTTGGTTTTAAGCTTTAGATCTAGGGTTATGGATAAGGGTTAGTGTCAAGGGGGGCTCTAGGTTTAGGGTTAGGAGTTAGGGTTAGCGTTACGAGTTAGGGTTATGGTTTAGGGTTAGGGTTACTGTTAGGGGCATAGGGTTAGGTTTAGGGTTATTGTTTGGTTTTAAGGTTTAGATCTAGGGTTAGCATTAGGAATTAGGGTGAAGGGGTTCTTAGGGTTAACGTTAGGAGTTAGGGTTAGCGTTAGGAGTTAGGGTTAGCGTTTAGGGTTGGGGTTTAGGATTAAGGTTACGGTTAGGGGCATAGGGTTAGGTTTAGGGTTATGGTTTGGTTTTAAGGTTTAGATCTAGGGTTAGGGTTAGGGCTTAGGGTTAATGGGGACTTAGGTTTAGGGTTAGGGTTAGGAGTTAGGGTTAGCGTTAGGAGTTAGGGTTAGTGTTTATGGTTAGGGTTTAGCATTAGGGTTACGGTTAGGGGCATAGGGTTAGGTTTAGGGTTATTGTTTGGTTTTAAGCTTTAGATCTAGGGTTATGGATAAGGGTTAGGTTCAAGGGGGGCTCTAGGTTTAGGGTTAGGAGTTAGCGTTAGCGTTAGGAGTTAGGGTTAGGGTTTAGGCTTAGGTTTAGGGTTATGGTTTGGTTTTAAGGTTTAGATCTAGGGTTACGGTTTAGGGTTATAGGGGGATTAGTTTTAGGGTTAGTGTTAGGAGTTAGGGTTAGCGTTAGGAGTTAGGGTTAGCGTTTAGGGTTAGGGTTTAGGGTTAGGGTTACGGTTAGGGGCATAGGGTTAGGTTTAGGGTTATGGTTTGGTTTTAAGGTTTAGATCTAGGGTTAGGGTTTAGGGTTAAGGGGGTATTAGGGTTAGGGTTAGGAGTTAGGGTTAGCGTTTAGGGTTAGGGTTACGGTTAGGGGCATAGGGTTAGTTTTAGGGTTATGGTTTGGTTTTAAGCTTTAGATCTAGGGTTATGGATAAGGGTTAGTGTCAAGGGGGGCTCTAGGTTTAGGGTTAGGAGTTAGGGTTAGCATTAGGAGTTAGGGTTAGGTTTTAGGGTTAGGGTTACGGTTAGGGGCATAGGGTTAGGTTTAGGGTTATGGTTTGGTTTTAAGCTTTAGATCTAGGGTTATGGATAAGGGTTAGTGTCAAGGGGGGCTCTAGGTTTAGGGTTAGGAGTTAGGGTTAGCATTAGGAGTTAGGGTTAGGGTTTAGGGTTAGGGTTACTGTTAGGGGCATAGGGTTACGTTTAGGGTTATGGTTTGGTTTTAAGGTTTAGATCTAGGGTTAGCATTAGGAATTAGTGTGAAGGGGGTCTTAGGTTTAACGTTAGGAGTTAGGGTTAGCATTAGGAGTTAGGGTTAGCGTTTAGGGTTAGGGTTTAGGATTAGGGTTACGGTTAGGGGCATAGGGTTAGGTTTAGGGTTATGGTTTGGTTTTAAGGTTTAGATCTAGGGTTAGGGTTAGGGCTTAGGGTTAATGGGGACTTAGGTTTAGGGTTAGGGTTAGGAGTTAGGGTTAGCGTTAGGAGTTAGGGTTAGCGTTTAGGGTTAGGGTTTAGCATTAGGGTTACGGTTAGGGGCATAGGGTTAGGTTTAGGGTTATGGTTTGGTTTTAAGGTTTAGATCTAGCATTAGGGGTAGGGATTAGGGCGAAGGGTGGATTAGTGTTAGGGTTAGGAGTTAGGGTTAACTTTATGAGTTAGGGTTAGCCTTTAGAGTTAGGGTTTAGGATTAGGGTTACGGTTAGGGGCATAGGGTTAGGTTTAGGGTTATGGTTTGGTTTTAAGGTTTAGATTTATGGTCAGGGCTTAGGGTTAAGGGGGGCTTAGGGTTAGGGTTAGGAGTTAGGGTTAGCGTTAGGAGTTAGGGTTAGGGTTTAGGATTAGGGTTACGGTTAGGGGCATAGTGTTAGGTTTAGGGTTATGGTTTGGTTTTAAGGTTTAGATCTAGGGTTACGGTTTAGGGTTATAGGGGGATTAGTTTTAGGGTTAGTGTTAGGAGTTAGGGTTAGCGTTAGGAGTTAGGGTTAGCGTTTAGGGTTAGGGTTTAGGGTTAGGGTTACGGTTAGGGGCATAGGGTTAGGTTTAGGGTTATGGTTTGGTTTTAAAGTTTAGATCTATGGTTACGGTTAGTGTTAGGGTCAAGAGGGGATTATGGTTAGGGTTAGGAGCTAGGTTTAGCGTTAGGAGTTAGGGTTAGCGTTAGGGTTAGGATTTATTGTTAGGGTTACAGTTAGGGGCATAGGGTTAGGTTTAGGTTTATGGTTTGGTTTTAAGGTTTAGATCTAGCATTAGGGGTAGGGATTAGGGTGAAGGGGGGATTAGTGTTAGGGTTAGGAGTTAGGGTTAGCGTTAGGAGTTAGGGTTAGCCTTTAGAGTTAGGGTTTAGGATTAGGGTTACGGTTAGGGGCATAGGGTTAGGTTTAGGGTTATGGTTTTGTTTTAAGCTTTAGATCTAGGGTTAGGGTTTAGGGTTAAGGGGGTATTAGGGTTAGGGTTAGGAGTTAGGATTAGCGTTTGGGGTTAGGGTTACGGTTAGGGGCATAGGGTTAGGTTTAGGGTTATGGTTTGGTTTAAAGCTTTAGATCTAGGGTTATGGATAAGGGTTAGTGTCAAGGGGGGCTCTAGGTTTAGGGTTAGGAGTTAGGGTTAGCGTTAGGAGTTAGGGTTAGGGTATAGGGTTAGGGTTAGGGTTAGGGGCATAGGGTTAGGTTTAGGGTTATTGTTTGGTTTTAAGGTTTAGATCTAGGGTTAGCATTAGGAATTAGGGTGAAGGGGGTCTTAGGGTTAACGTTAGGAGTTAGGGTTAGCATTAGGAGTTAGGGTTAGCGTTTAGGGTTAGGGTTTAGCATTAGGGTTACGGTTAGGGGCATAGGGTTAGGTTTAGTGTCATGGTTTGGTTTTAAGCTTTAGATCTAGGGTTAGGGTTAGAGCTTAGGGTTAATGGGGACTTAGGTTTAGGGTTAGGGTTAGGAGTTAGGGTTAGCGTTAGGAGTTAGGGTTAGCGTTTAGGGTTAGGGTTTAGCATTAGGGTTACGGTTAGGGGCATAGGGTTAGGTTTAGGGTTATGGTTTGGTTTTAAGGTTTAGATCTAGATTTATGGATAAGGGTTAGTGTCAAGGGGGGCTCCAGGTTTAGGGTTAGGAGTTAGGGTTAGCGTTAGGAGTTAGGGTTATGGTTTAGGGTTAGGGTTACTGTTAGGGGCATAGGGTTACGTTTAGGGTTATGGTTTGGTTTTAAGGTTTAGATCTAGGGTTAGCATTAGGAATTAGGGTGAAGGGGGTCTTAGGGTTAACGTTAGGAGTTAGGGTTAGCATTAGGAGTTAGGGTTAGCGTTTAGGGTTAGGGTTTAGGATTAGGGTTACGTTTAGGGGCATAGGGTTAGGTTTAGGGTTATGGTTTGGTTTTAAGGTTTAGATCTAGCATTAGGGGTAGGGATTAGGGTGAAGGGGGGATTAGTGTTAGGGTTAGGATTTAGGGTTAACGTTAGGAGTTAGGGTTAGTCTTTAGAGTTAGGGTTTAGGATTAGGGTTACGGTTAGGGGCATAGGGTTAGGTTTAGGGTTATGGTTTGGTTTTAAGTTTTAGATTTATGGTCAGGGCTTAGGGTTAAGGGGGGCTTAGGGTTAGGGTTAGGAGTTAGGGTTAACGTTAGGAGTTAGGGTTAGGGTTTAGGATTAGGGTTACGGTTAGGGGCATAGTGTTACGTTTAGGGTTATGGTTTGGTTTTAAGGTTTAGATCTAGGGTTACGGTTTAGGGTTAAAGGGGGATTAGTTTTAGGGTTAGTGTTAGGAGTTAGGGTTAGCGTTAGGAGTTAGGGTTAGCGTTTAGGGTTAGGGTTTAGGGTTAGGGTTACGGTTAGGGGCATAGGGTTAGGTTTAGGGTTATGGTTTGGTTTTAAGATTTAGATCTAGTGTTAGAGCTTAGGGTTAAGGGGGTATTAGGGTTAAGGGTTAAGGGGGTATTAGGGTTAGGGTAATGAGTTAGGGTTAGCGTTAGGAGTTAGGGTTTGTTTTTAAGATTTAGATCTAGGGTTAGCATTAGGAATTAGGGTGAAGGGAGTCTTAGGGTTAACGTTAGGAGTTAGGGTTAGCGTTAGGAGTTAGGGTTAGCGTTTAGGGTTGGGGTTTAGGATTAGGGTTACGGTTAGGGGCATAGGGTTAGGTTTAGGGTTATGGTTTGGTTTTAAGGTTTAGATCTAGGGTTAGGGTTAGGGCTTAGGGTTAATGGGGACTTAGGTTTAGGGTTAGGGTTAGGAGTTAGCGTTAGCGTTAGGAGATAGGGTTAGTGTTTAGGGTTAGGGTTTAGCATTAGGGTTACGGTTAGGGGCATAGGGTTAGGTTTAGGGTTATGGTTTGGTTTTAAGCTTTAGATCTAGGGTTATGGATAAGGGTTAGGGTCAAGGGGGGCTCTAGGTTTAGGGTTAGGAGTTAGCGTTAGCGTTAGGAGTTAGGGTTAGGGTTTAGGGTTAGGTTTAGGGTTATGGTTTGGTTTTAAGGTTTAGATCTAGGGTTACGGTTTAGGGTTAAAGGGGGATTAGTTTTAGGGTTAGTGTTAGGAGTTAGGGTTAGCGTTAGGAGTTAGGGTTAGCGTTTAGGGTTAGGGTTTAGGGTTAGGGTTACGGTTAGGGGCATAGGGTTAGGTTTAGGGTTATGGTTTGGTTTTAAGGTTTAGATCTAGGGTTAGGGTTTAGGGTTAAGGGGGTATTAGGGTTAGGGTTAGGAGTTAGGGTTAGCGTTTAGGGTTAGGGTTACGGTTAGGGGCATAGGGTTAGGTTTAGGGTTATGGTTTGGTTTTAAGGTTTAGATCTAGGGTTAGGGTTAGGGCTTAGGGTTAATGGGGACTTAGGTTTAGGGTTAGGGTTAGGAGTTAGGGTTAGCGTTAGGAGTTAGGGTTAGTGTTTAGGGTTAGGGTTTAGCATTAGGGTTACGGTTAGGGGCATAGGGTTACGTTTAGGGTTATGGTTTGGTTTTAAGGTTTAGATCTAGGGTTATGGATAAGGGTTAGGGTCAAGGGGGGCTCTAGGTTTAGGGTTAGGAGTTAGGGTTAGCGTTAGGATTTAGGGTTATGGTTTAGGGTTAGGTTTAGTGTTAGGGGCATAGGGTTAGGTTTAGGGTTATGGTTTGGTTTTAAGGTTTAGATCTAGGGTTAGCATTAGGAATTAGGGTGAAGGGGGTCTTAGGGTTAACGTTAGGAGTTAGGGTTAGCATTAGGAGTTAGGGTTAGCGTTTAGGGTTAGGGTTTAGGATTAGGGTTACGGTTAGGAGCATAGGGTTAGGTTTAGGGTTATGGTTTGGTTTTAAGGTTTAGATCTAGCATTAGGGGTAGGGATTAGGGTGAAGGGGGGATTAGTGTTAGGGTTAGGAGTTAGGGTTAGCGTTAGGATTTAGGGTTAGCCTTTAGAGTTAGGGTTTAGGATTAGGGTTACGGTTAGGTGCATAGGGTTAGGTTTAGGGTTATGGTTTGGTTTTAAGGTTTAGATTTATGGTCAGGGCTTAGGGTTAAGGGGGGCTTAGGGTTAGGGTTAGGAGTTAGGGTTAGGGTTTAGGATTAGGGTTACGGTTAGGGGCATAGGGTTAGGTTTAGGGTTATGGTTTGGTTTTAAGGTTTAGATCTAGCGTTACGGTTTAGGGTTAAAGGGGGATTAGTTTTAGGGTTAGTGTTAGGAGTTAGGGTTAGCGTTAGGAGTTAGGGTTAGCGTTTAGGGTTAGGGTTTAGGGTTAGGGTTACGGTTAGGGGCATAGGGTTAGGTTTAGGGTTATGGTTTGGTTTTAAGATTTAGATCTAGCATTAGGGGTAGGGATTAGGGTGAAGGGGGGATTAGTGTTAGGGTTAGGAGTTAGGGTTAACGTTACGAGTTAGGGTTAGCCTTTAGAGTTAGGGTTTAGGATTAGGGTTACGGTTAGGGGCATAGGGTTAGGTTTAGGGTTATGGTTTGGTTTTAAGCTTTAGATCTAGGGTTAGGGTTTAGGGTTAAGGGGGTATTAGGGTTAGGGTTAGGAGTTAGGGTTAGCGTTTGGGGTTAGGGTTACGGTTAGGGGCATAGGGTTAGGTTTAGGGTTATGGTTTGGTTTTAAGCTTTAGATCTAGGGTTATGGATAAGGGTTAGTGTCAAGGGGGGCTCTAGGTTTAGGGTTAGGAGTTAGGGTTAGCATTAGGAGATAGGGTTAGGGTATAGGGTTAGGGTTAGTGTTAGGGGCATAGGGTTAGGTTTAGGGTTATGGTTTGGTTTTAAGGTTTAGATCTAGGGTTAGCATTAGGAATTAGGGTGAAGGGGGTCTTAGGGTTAACGTTAGGAGTTAGGGTTAGCATTAGGAGTTAGGGTTAGCGTTTAGGGTTAGGGTTTAGGATTAGGGTTACGGTTAGGGGCATAGGGTTAGGTTAAGGGTTATGGTTTGGTTTTAAGCTTTAGATCTAGGGTTAGGGTTAGGGCTTAGGGTTAATGGGGACTTAGGTTTAGGGTTAGGGTTAGGAGTTAGGGTTAGCGTTAGGAGTTAGGGTTAGCGTTTAGGGTTAGGGTTTAGCATTAGGGTTACGGTTAGGGGCATAGGGTTAGGTTTAGGGTTATGGTTTGCTTTTAAGGTTTAGATCTAGGGTTATGGATAAGGGTTATTGTCAAGGGGGGCTGCAGGTTTAGGGTTAGGAGTTAGGGTTAGCGTTAGGAGTTAGGGTTATGGTTTAGGGTTAGGGTTACTGTTAGGGGCATAGGGTTACGTATAGGGTTATGGTTTGGTTTTAAGGTTTAGATCTAGGATTAGCATTAGGAATTAGGGTGAAGGGGGTCTTAGGGTTAACGTTAGGAGTTAGGGTTAGCATTAGGAGTTAGGGTTAGCGTTTAGGGTTAGGGTTTAGGGTAAGGGTCACGGTTAGGGGCATAGGGTTAGGTTTAGGGTTATGGTTTGGTTTTAAGGTTTAGATCTAGCATTAGGGGTAGGGATTAGGGTGAAGGGGGGATTAGTGTTAGGGTTAGGATTTAGGGTTAACGTTAGGAGTTAGGGTTAGTCTTTAGAGTTAGGGTTTAGGATTAGGGTTACGGTTAGGGGCATAGGGTTAGGTTTAGGGTTATGGTTTGGTTTTAAGTTTTAGATTTATGGTCAGGGCTTAGGGTTAAGGGGGGCTTAGGGTTAGGGTTAGGAGTTAGGGTTAACGTTAGGAGTTAGGGTTAGGGTTTAGGATTAGGGTTACGGTTAGGGGCATAGTGTTACGTTTAGGGTTATGGTTTGGTTTTAAGGTTTAGATCTAGGGTTACGGTTTAGGGTTAAAGGGGGATTAGTTTTAGGGTTAGTGTTAGGAGTTAGGGTTAGCGTTAGGAGTTAGGGTTAGCGTTTAGGGTTAGGGTTTAGGGTTAGGGTTACGGTTAGGGGCATAGGGTTAGGTTTAGGGTTATGGTTTGGTTTTAAGATTTAGATCTAGGGTTAGAGCTTAGGGTTAAGGGGGTATTAGGTTTAGGGTAATGAGTTAGGGTTAGCGTTAGGAGTTAGGGTTTGTTTTTAAGATTTAGATCTAGGGTTAGCATTAGGAATTAGGGTGAAGGGAGTCTTAGGGTTAACGTTAGGAGTTAGGGTTAGCGTTAGGAGTTAGGGTTAGCGTTTAGGGTTGGGGTTTAGGATTAGGGTTACGGTTAGGGGCATAGGGTTAGGTTTAGGGTTATGGTTTGGTTTTAAGGTTTAGATCTAGGGTTAGGGTTAGGGCTTAGGGTTAATGGGGACTTAGGTTTAGGGTTAGGGTTAGGAGTTAGCGTTAGCGTTAGGAGATAGGGTTAGTGTTTAGGGTTAGGGTTTAGCATTAGGGTTACGGTTAGGGGCATAGGGTTAGGTTTAGGGTTATGGTTTGGTTTTAAGCTTTAGATCTAGGGTTATGGATAAGGGTTAGGGTCAAGGGGGGCTCTAGGTTTAGGGTTAGGAGTTAGCGTTAGCGTTAGGAGTTAGGGTTAGGGTTTAGGGTTAGGTTTAGGGTTATGGTTTGGTTTTAAGGTTTAGATCTAGGGTTACGGTTTAGGGTTAAAGGGGGATTAGTTTTAGGGTTAGTGTTAGGAGTTAGGGTTAGCGTTAGGAGTTAGGGTTAGCGTTTAGGGTTAGGGTTTAGGGTTAGGGTTACGGTTAGGGGCATAGGGTTAGGTTTAGGGTTATGGTTTGGTTTTAAGGTTTAGATCTAGGGTTAGGGTTTAGGGTTAAGGGGGTATTAGGGTTAGGGTTAGGAGTTAGGGTTAGCGTTTAGGGTTAGGGTTACGGTTAGGGGCATAGGGTTAGGTTTAGGGTTATGGTTTGGTTTTAAGGTTTAGATCTAGGGTTAGGGTTAGGGCTTAGGGTTAATGGGGACTTAGGTTTAGGGTTAGGGTTAGGAGTTAGTGTTAGCGTTAGGAGTTAGGGTTAGCGTTTAGGGTTAGGGTTTAGCATTAGGGTTACGGTTAGGGGCATAGGGTTAGGTTTAGGGTTATGGTTTGGTTTTAAGGTTTAGATCTATGGTTATGGATAAGGGTTAGTGTCAAGGGGGGCTCTAGGTTTAGGGTTAGGAGTTACGGTTAGCATTAGGAGATAGGGTTAGGGTATAGGGTTAGGGTTAGTGTTAGGGGCATAGGGTTAGGTTTAGGGTTATGGTTTGGTTTTAAGGTTTAGATCTAGGGTTAGCATTAGGAATTAGGGTGAAGGGGGTCTTAGGGTTAACGTTAGGAGTTAGGGTTAGCATTAGGAGTTAGGGTTAGCGTTTAGGGTTAGGGTTTAGGATTAGGGTTACGGTTAGGGGCATAGGGTTAGGTTAAGGGTTATGGTTTGGTTTTAAGCTTTAGATCTAGGGTTAGGGTTAGGGCTTAGGGTTAATGGGGACTTAGGTTTAGGGTTAGGGTTAGGAGTTAGGGTTAGCGTTAGGAGTTAGGGTTAGCGTTTAGGGTTAGGGTTTAGCATTAGGGTTACGGTTAGGGGCATAGGGTTAGGTTTAGGGTTATGGTTTGGTTTTAAGGTTTAGATCTAGGGTTATGGATAAGGGTTATTGTCAAGGGGGGCTCCAGGTTTAGGGTTAGGAGTTAGGGTTAGCGTTAGGAGTTAGGGTTATGGTTTAGGGTTAGGGTTACTGTTAGGGGCATAGGGTTACGTATAGGGTTATGGTTTGGTTTTAAGGTTTAGATCTAGGATTAGCATTAGGAATTAGGGTGAAGGGGGTCTTAGGGTTAACGTTAGGAGTTAGGGTTAGCATTAGGAGTTAGGGTTAGCGTTTAGGGTTAGGGTTTAGGGTAAGGGTCACGGTTAGGGGCATAGGGTTAGGTTTAGGGTTATGGTTTGGTTTTAAGGTTTAGATCTAGCATTAGGGGTAGGGATTAGGGTGAAGGGGGGATTAGTGTTAGGGTTAGGATTTAGGGTTAACGTTAGGAGTTAGGGTTAGTCTTTAGAGTTAGGGTTTAGGATTAGGGTTACGGTTAGGGGCATAGGGTTAGGTTTAGGGTTATGGTTTGGTTTTAAGTTTTAGATTTATGGTCAGGGCTTAGGGTTAAGGGGGGCTTAGGGTTAGGGTTAGGAGTTAGGGTTAACGTTAGGAGTTAGGGTTAGGGTTTAGGATTAGGGTTACGGTTAGGGGCATAGTGTTACGTTTAGGGTTATGGTTTGGTTTTAAGGTTTAGATCTAGGGTTACGGTTTAGGGTTAAAGGGGGATTAGTTTTAGGGTTAGTGTTAGGAGTTAGGGTTAGCGTTAGGAGTTAGGGTTAGCGTTTAGGGTTAGGGTTTAGGGTTAGGGTTACGGTTAGGGGCATAGGGTTAGGTTTAGGGTTATGGTTTGGTTTTAAGATTTAGATCTAGGGTTAGAGCTTAGGGTTAAGGGGGTATTAGGTTTAGGGTAATGAGTTAGGGTTAGCGTTAGGAGTTAGGGTTTGTTTTTAAGATTTAGATCTAGGGTTAGCATTAGGAATTAGGGTGAAGGGAGTCTTAGGGTTAACGTTAGGAGTTAGGGTTAGCGTTAGGAGTTAGGGTTAGCGTTTAGGGTTGGGGTTTAGGATTAGGGTTACGGTTAGGGGCATAGGGTTAGGTTTAGGGTTATGGTTTGGTTTTAAGGTTTAGATCTAGGGTTAGGGTTAGGGCTTAGGGTTAATGGGGACTTAGGTTTAGGGTTAGGGTTAGGAGTTAGCGTTAGCGTTAGGAGATAGGGTTAGTGTTTAGGGTTAGGGTTTAGCATTAGGGTTACGGTTAGGGGCATAGGGTTAGGTTTAGGGTTATGGTTTGGTTTTAAGCTTTAGATCTAGGGTTATGGATAAGGGTTAGGGTCAAGGGGGGCTCTAGGTTTAGGGTTAGGAGTTAGCGTTAGCGTTAGGAGTTAGGGTTAGGTTTTAGGGTTAGGTTTAGGGTTATGGTTTGGTTTTAAGGTTTAGATCTAGGGTTACGGTTTAGGGTTAAAGGGGGATTACTTTTAGGGTTAGTGTTAGGAGTTAGGGTTAGCGTTAGGAGTTAGGGTTAGCGTTTAGGGTTAGGGTTTAGGGTTAGGGTTACGGTTAGGGGCATAGGGTTAGGTTTAGGGTTATGGTTTGGTTTTAAGGTTTAGATCTAGGGTTAGGGTTTAGGGTTAAGGGGGTATTAGGGTTAGGGTTAGGAGTTAGGGTTAGCGTTTAGGGTTAGGGTTACGGTTAGGGGCATAGGGTTAGGTTTAGGGTTATGGTTTGGTTTTAAGGTTTAGATCTAGGGTTAGGGTTAGGGCTTAGGGTTAATGGGGACTTAGGTTTAGGGTTAGGGTTAGGAGTTAGTGTTAGCGTTAGGAGTTAGGGTTAGCGTTTAGGGTTAGGGTTTAGCATTAGGGTTACGGTTAGGGGCATAGGGTTAGGTTTAGGGTTATGGTTTGGTTTTAAGGTTTAGATCTAGCATTAGGGGTAGGGATTAGGGCGAAGGGGGGATTAGTGTTAGGGTTAGGAGTTAGGGTTAACTTTATGAGTTAGGGTTAGCCTTTAGAGTTAGGGTTTAGGATTAGGGTTACGGTTAGGGGCATAGGGTTAGGTTTAGGGTTATGGTTTGGTTTTAAGGTTTAGATTTATGGTCAGGGCTTAGGGTTAAGGGGGGCTTAGGGTTAGGGTTAGGAGTTAGGGTTAGCGTTAGGAGTTAGGGTTAGGGTTTAGGATTAGGGTTACGGTTAGGGGCATAGTGTTAGGTTTAGGGTTATGGTTTGGTTTTAAGGTTTAGATCTAGGGTTACGGTTTAGGGTTAAAGGGGGATTAGTTTTAGGGTTAGTGTTAGGAGTTAGGGTTAGCGTTAGGAGTTAGGGTTAGCGTTTAGGGTTAGGGTTTAGGGTTAGGGTTACGGTTAGGGGCATAGGGTTAGGTTTAGGGTTATGGTTTGGTTTTAAGGTTTAGATCTAGGGTTAGGGTTAGGGCTTAGGGTTAATCGGGACTTAGGTTTAGGGTTAGGGTTAGGTGTTAGGGTTAGCGTTAGGAGTTAGGGTTAGCCTTTAGAGTTAGGGTTTAGGATTAGGGTTACGGTTAGGGGCATAGGGTTAGGTTTAGGGTTATGGTTTGGTTTTAAGGTTTAGATCTAGGGTTAGGGTTTAGGGTTAAGGGGGTATTAGGGTTAGGGTTAGGAGTCAGGGTTAGCGTTTGGGGTTAGGGTTACGGTTAGGGGCATAGGGTTAGGTTTAGGTTTATGGTTTGGTTTTAAGGTTTCGATCTAGGGTTATGGATAAGGGTTAGTGTCAAGGGGGGCTCTAGGTTTAGGGTTAGGAGTTAGGGTTAGCGTTATGAGATAGGGTTATGGTTTAGGGTTAGGGTTAGTTTTAGGGGCATAGGGTTAGGCTTAGGGTTATGGTTTGGTTTTAAGGTTTAGATCTAGGTTTAGCATTAGGAATTAGGGTGAAGGGGGTCTTAGGGTTAACGTTAAGAGTTAGGGTTAGCATTAGGAGTTAGGGATAGCGTTTAGGGTTAGGGTTTAGGATTAGGGTTACGTTTAGGGTCATAGGGTTAGGTTTAGTGTCATGGTTTGGTTTTAAGGTTTAGATCTAGGGTTAGGGTTAGAGCTTAGGGTTAATGGGGACTTAGGTTTAGGGTTAGGGTTAGGAGTTAGGGTTAGCGTTAGGAGTTAGGGTTAGCGTTTAGGGTTAGGGTTTAGCATTAGGGTTACGGTTAGGGGCATAGGGTTAGGTTTAGGGTTATGGTTTGCTTTTAAGGTTTAGATCTAGGGTTATGGATAAGGGTTATTGTCAAGGGGGGCTGCAGGTTTAGGGTTAGGAGTTAGGGTTAGCGTTAGGAGTTAGGGTTATGGTTTAGGGTTAGGGTTACTGTTAGGGGCATAGGGTTACGTATAGGGTTATGGTTTGGTTTTAAGGTTTAGATCTAGGATTAGCATTAGGAATTAGGGTGAAGGGGGTCTTAGGGTTAACGTTAGGAGTTAGGGTTAGCATTAGGAGTTAGGGTTAGCGTTTAGGGTTAGGGTTTAGGGTAAGGGTCACGGTTAGGGGCATAGGGTTAGGTTTAGGGTTATGGTTTGGTTTTAAGGTTTAGATCTAGCATTAGGGGTAGGGATTAGGGTGAAGGGGGGATTAGTGTTAGGGTTAGGATTTAGGGTTAACGTTAGGAGTTAGGGTTAGTCTTTAGAGTTAGGGTTTAGGATTAGGGTTACGGTTAGGGGCATAGGGTTAGGTTTAGGGTTATGGTTTGGTTTTAAGTTTTAGATTTATGGTCAGGGCTTAGGGTTAAGGGGGGCTTAGGGTTAGGGTTAGGAGTTAGGGTTAACGTTAGGAGTTAGGGTTAGGGTTTAGGATTAGGGTTACGGTTAGGGGCATAGTGTTACGTTTAGGGTTATGGTTTGGTTTTAAGGTTTAGATCTAGGGTTACGGTTTAGGGTTAAAGGGGGATTAGTTTTAGGGTTAGTGTTAGGAGTTAGGGTTAGCGTTAGGAGTTAGGGTTAGCGTTTAGGGTTAGGGTTTAGGGTTAGGGTTACGGTTAGGGGCATAGGGTTAGGTTTAGGGTTATGGTTTGGTTTTAAGATTTAGATCTAGGGTTAGAGCTTAGGGTTAAGGGGGTATTAGGTTTAGGGTAATGAGTTAGGGTTAGCGTTAGGAGTTAGGGTTTGTTTTTAAGATTTAGATCTAGGGTTAGCATTAGGAATTAGGGTGAAGGGAGTCTTAGGGTTAACGTTAGGAGTTAGGGTTAGCGTTAGGAGTTAGGGTTAGCGTTTAGGGTTGGGGTTTAGGATTAGGGTTACGGTTAGGGGCATAGGGTTAGGTTTAGGGTTATGGTTTGGTTTTAAGGTTTAGATCTAGGGTTAGGGTTAGGGCTTAGGGTTAATGGGGACTTAGGTTTAGGGTTAGGGTTAGGAGTTAGCGTTAGCGTTAGGAGATAGGGTTAGTGTTTAGGGTTAGGGTTTAGCATTAGGGTTACGGTTAGGGGCATAGGGTTAGGTTTAGGGTTATGGTTTGGTTTTAAGCTTTAGATCTAGGGTTATGGATAAGGGTTAGGGTCAAGGGGGGCTCTAGGTTTAGGGTTAGGAGTTAGCGTTAGCGTTAGGAGTTAGGGTTAGGGTTTAGGGTTAGGTTTAGGGTTATGGTTTGGTTTTAAGGTTTAGATCTAGGGTTACGGTTTAGGGTTAAAGGGGGATTAGTTTTAGGGTTAGTGTTAGGAGTTAGGGTTAGCGTTAGGAGTTAGGGTTAGCGTTTAGGGTTAGGGTTTAGGGTTAGGGTTACGGTTAGGGGCATAGGGTTAGGTTTAGGGTTATGGTTTGGTTTTAAGGTTTAGATCTAGGGTTAGGGTTTAGGGTTAAGGGGGTATTAGGGTTAGGGTTAGGAGTTAGGGTTAGCGTTTAGGGTTAGGGTTACGGTTAGGGGCATAGGGTTAGGTTTAGGGTTATGGTTTGGTTTTAAGGTTTAGATCTAGGGTTAGGGTTAGGGCTTAGGGTTAATGGGGACTTAGGTTTAGGGTTAGGGTTAGGAGTTAGTGTTAGCGTTAGGAGTTAGGGTTAGCGTTTAGGGTTAGGGTTTAGCATTAGGGTTACGGTTAGGGGCATAGGGTTAGGTTTAGGGTTATGGTTTGGTTTTAAGGTTTAGATCTATGGTTATGGATAAGGGTTAGTGTCAAGGGGGGCTCTAGGTTTAGGGTTAGGAGTTACGGTTAGCATTAGGAGATAGGGTTAGGGTATAGGGTTAGGGTTAGTGTTAGGGGCATAGGGTTAGGTTTAGGGTTATGGTTTGGTTTTAAGGTTTAGATCTAGGGTTAGCATTAGGAATTAGGGTGAAGGGGGTCTTAGGGTTAACGTTAGGAGTTAGGGTTAGCATTAGGAGTTAGGGTTAGCGTTTAGGGTTAGGGTTTAGGATTAGGGTTACGGTTAGGGGCATAGGGTTAGGTTAAGGGTTATGGTTTGGTTTTAAGCTTTAGATCTAGGGTTAGGGTTAGGGCTTAGGGTTAATGGGGACTTAGGTTTAGGGTTAGGGTTAGGAGTTAGGGTTAGCGTTAGGAGTTAGGGTTAGCGTTTAGGGTTAGGGTTTAGCATTAGGGTTACGGTTAGGGGCATAGGGTTAGGTTTAGGGTTATGGTTTGGTTTTAAGGTTTAGATCTAGGGTTATGGATAAGGGTTATTGTCAAGGGGGGCTCCAGGTTTAGGGTTAGGAGTTAGGGTTAGCGTTAGGAGTTAGGGTTATGGTTTAGGGTTAGGGTTACTGTTAGGGGCATAGGGTTACGTATAGGGTTATGGTTTGGTTTTAAGGTTTAGATCTAGGATTAGCATTAGGAATTAGGGTGAAGGGGGTCTTAGGGTTAACGTTAGGAGTTAGGGTTAGCATTAGGAGTTAGGGTTAGCGTTTAGGGTTAGGGTTTAGGGTAAGGGTCACGGTTAGGGGCATAGGGTTAGGTTTAGGGTTATGGTTTGGTTTTAAGGTTTAGATCTAGCATTAGGGGTAGGGATTAGGGTGAAGGGGGGATTAGTGTTAGGGTTAGGATTTAGGGTTAACGTTAGGAGTTAGGGTTAGTCTTTAGAGTTAGGGTTTAGGATTAGGGTTACGGTTAGGGGCATAGGGTTAGGTTTAGGGTTATGGTTTGGTTTTAAGTTTTAGATTTATGGTCAGGGCTTAGGGTTAAGGGGGGCTTAGGGTTAGGGTTAGGAGTTAGGGTTAACGTTAGGAGTTAGGGTTAGGGTTTAGGATTAGGGTTACGGTTAGGGGCATAGTGTTACGTTTAGGGTTATGGTTTGGTTTTAAGGTTTAGATCTAGGGTTACGGTTTAGGGTTAAAGGGGGATTAGTTTTAGGGTTAGTGTTAGGAGTTAGGGTTAGCGTTAGGAGTTAGGGTTAGCGTTTAGGGTTAGGGTTTAGGGTTAGGGTTACGGTTAGGGGCATAGGGTTAGGTTTAGGGTTATGGTTTGGTTTTAAGATTTAGATCTAGGGTTAGAGCTTAGGGTTAAGGGGGTATTAGGTTTAGGGTAATGAGTTAGGGTTAGCGTTAGGAGTTAGGGTTTGTTTTTAAGATTTAGATCTAGGGTTAGCATTAGGAATTAGGGTGAAGGGAGTCTTAGGGTTAACGTTAGGAGTTAGGGTTAGCGTTAGGAGTTAGGGTTAGCGTTTAGGGTTGGGGTTTAGGATTAGGGTTACGGTTAGGGGCATAGGGTTAGGTTTAGGGTTATGGTTTGGTTTTAAGGTTTAGATCTAGGGTTAGGGTTAGGGCTTAGGGTTAATGGGGACTTAGGTTTAGGGTTAGGGTTAGGAGTTAGCGTTAGCGTTAGGAGATAGGGTTAGTGTTTAGGGTTAGGGTTTAGCATTAGGGTTACGGTTAGGGGCATAGGGTTAGGTTTAGGGTTATGGTTTGGTTTTAAGCTTTAGATCTAGGGTTATGGATAAGGGTTAGGGTCAAGGGGGGCTCTAGGTTTAGGGTTAGGAGTTAGCGTTAGCGTTAGGAGTTAGGGTTAGGTTTTAGGGTTAGGTTTAGGGTTATGGTTTGGTTTTAAGGTTTAGATCTAGGGTTACGGTTTAGGGTTAAAGGGGGATTACTTTTAGGGTTAGTGTTAGGAGTTAGGGTTAGCGTTAGGAGTTAGGGTTAGCGTTTAGGGTTAGGGTTTAGGGTTAGGGTTACGGTTAGGGGCATAGGGTTAGGTTTAGGGTTATGGTTTGGTTTTAAGGTTTAGATCTAGGGTTAGGGTTTAGGGTTAAGGGGGTATTAGGGTTAGGGTTAGGAGTTAGGGTTAGCGTTTAGGGTTAGGGTTACGGTTAGGGGCATAGGGTTAGGTTTAGGGTTATGGTTTGGTTTTAAGGTTTAGATCTAGGGTTAGGGTTAGGGCTTAGGGTTAATGGGGACTTAGGTTTAGGGTTAGGGTTAGGAGTTAGTGTTAGCGTTAGGAGTTAGGGTTAGCGTTTAGGGTTAGGGTTTAGCATTAGGGTTACGGTTAGGGGCATAGGGTTAGGTTTAGGGTTATGGTTTGGTTTTAAGGTTTAGATCTAGCATTAGGGGTAGGGATTAGGGCGAAGGGGGGATTAGTGTTAGGGTTAGGAGTTAGGGTTAACTTTATGAGTTAGGGTTAGCCTTTAGAGTTAGGGTTTAGGATTAGGGTTACGGTTAGGGGCATAGGGTTAGGTTTAGGGTTATGGTTTGGTTTTAAGGTTTAGATTTATGGTCAGGGCTTAGGGTTAAGGGGGGCTTAGGGTTAGGGTTAGGAGTTAGGGTTAGCGTTAGGAGTTAGGGTTAGGGTTTAGGATTAGGGTTACGGTTAGGGGCATAGTGTTAGGTTTAGGGTTATGGTTTGGTTTTAAGGTTTAGATCTAGGGTTACGGTTTAGGGTTAAAGGGGGATTAGTTTTAGGGTTAGTGTTAGGAGTTAGGGTTAGCGTTAGGAGTTAGGGTTAGCGTTTAGGGTTAGGGTTTAGGGTTAGGGTTACGGTTAGGGGCATAGGGTTAGGTTTAGGGTTATGGTTTGGTTTTAAGGTTTAGATCTAGGGTTAGGGTTAGGGCTTAGGGTTAATCGGGACTTAGGTTTAGGGTTAGGGTTAGGTGTTAGGGTTAGCGTTAGGAGTTAGGGTTAGCCTTTAGAGTTAGGGTTTAGGATTAGGGTTACGGTTAGGGGCATAGGGTTAGGTTTAGGGTTATGGTTTGGTTTTAAGGTTTAGATCTAGGGTTAGGGTTTAGGGTTAAGGGGGTATTAGGGTTAGGGTTAGGAGTCAGGGTTAGCGTTTGGGGTTAGGGTTACGGTTAGGGGCATAGGGTTAGGTTTAGGTTTATGGTTTGGTTTTAAGGTTTCGATCTAGGGTTATGGATAAGGGTTAGTGTCAAGGGGGGCTCTAGGTTTAGGGTTAGGAGTTAGGGTTAGCGTTATGAGATAGGGTTATGGTTTAGGGTTAGGGTTAGTGTTAGGGGCATAGGGTTAGGCTTAGGGTTATGGTTTGGTTTTAAGGTTTAGATCTAGGTTTAGCATTAGGAATTAGGGTGAAGGGGGTCTTAGGGTTAACGTTAAGAGTTAGGGTTAGCATTAGGAGTTAGGGATAGCGTTTAGGGTTAGGGTTTAGGATTAGGGTTACGTTTAGGGTCATAGGGTTAGGTTTAGTGTCATGGTTTGGTTTTAAGGTTTAGATCTAGGGTTAGGGTTAGAGCTTAGGGTTAATGGGGACTTAGGTTTAGGGTTAGGGTTAGGAGTTAGGGTTAGCGTTAGGAGTTAGGGTTAGCGTTTAGGGTTAGGGTTTAGCATTAGGGTTACGGTTAGGGGCATAGGGTTAGGTTTAGGGTTATGGTTTGGTTTTAAGGTTTAGATCTAGGGTTAGGGTTTAGGGTTAAGGGGGGATTAGGGTTAGGGTTAGGAGTTAGGGTTAGCGTTTAGGGTTAGGGTTACGGTTAGGGGCATAGGGTTAGGTTTAGGGTTATGGTTTGGTTTTAAGCTTTAGATCTAGGGTTATGGATAAGGGTTAGTGTCAAGGGGGGCTCTAGGTTTAGGGTTAGGAGTTAGGGTTAGCGTTACGAGTTAGGGTTATGGTTTAGGGTTAGGGTTACTGTTAGGGGCATAGGGTTAGGTTTAGGGTTATTGTTTGGTTTTAAGGTTTAGATCTAGGGTTAGCATTAGGAATTAGGGTGAAGGGGGTCTTAGGGTTAACGTTAGGAGTTAGGGTTAGCGTTAGGAGTTAGGGTTAGCGTTTAGGGTTGGGGTTTAGGATTAAGGTTACGGTTAGGGGCATAGGGTTAGGTTTAGGGTTATGGTTTGGTTTTAAGGTTTAGATCTAGGGTTAGGGTTAGGGCTTAGGGTTAATGGGGACTTAGGTTTAGGGTTAGGGTTAGGAGTTAGGGTTAGCGTTAGGAGTTAGGGTTAGTGTTTATGGTTAGGGTTTAGCATTAGGGTTACGGTTAGGGGCATAGGGTTAGGTTTAGGGTTATTGTTTGGTTTTAAGCTTTAGATCTAGGGTTATGGATAAGGGTTAGGTTCAAGGGGGGCTCTAGGTTTAGGGTTAGGAGTTAGCGTTAGCGTTAGGAGTTAGGGTTAGGGTTTAGGCTTAGGTTTAGGGTTATGGTTTGGTTTTAAGGTTTAGATCTAGGGTTACGGTTTAGGGTTATAGGGGGATTAGTTTTAGGGTTAGTGTTAGGAGTTAGGGTTAGCGTTAGGAGTTAGGGTTAGCGTTTAGGGTTAGGGTTTAGGGTTAGGGTTACGGTTAGGGGCATAGGGTTAGGTTTAGGGTTATGGTTTGGTTTTAAAGTTTAGATCTATGGTTACGGTTAGTGTTAGGGTCAAGAGGGGATTATGGTTAGGGTTAGGAGCTAGGTTTAGCGTTAAGAGTTAGGGTTAGCGTTAGGGTTAGGATTTATGGTTAGGGTTACAGTTAGTGGCATAGGGTTAGGTTTAGGTTTATGGTTTGGTTTTAAGGTTTAGATCTAGCATTAGGGGTAGGGATTAGGGTGAAGGGGGGATTAGTGTTAGGGTTAGGAGTTAGGGTTAGCGTTAGGAGTTAGGGTTAGCCTTTAGAGTTAGGGTTTAGGATTAGGGTTACGGTTAGGGGCATAGGGTTAGGTTTAGGGTTATGGTTTGGTTTTAAGGTTTAGATCTAGGGTTAGGTTTTAGGGTTAAGGGGGTATTAGGGTTAGGGTTAGGAGTTAGGATTAGTGTTTGGGGTTAGGGTTACGGTTAGGGGCATAGGGTTAGGTTTAGGGTTATGTTTTGGTTTTAAGGTTTAGATCTAGGGTTATGGATAAGGGTTAGTGTTAAGGGGGGCTCTAGGTTTAGGGTTAGGAGTTAGGGTTAGCGTTAGGAGTTAGGGTTATGGTTTAGGGTGAGGGTTAGTGTTAGGGGCATAGGGTTAGGTTTAGGGTTATGGTTTGGTTTTAAGGTTTAGATCTAGGGTTAGCATTAGGAATTAGGGTGAAGGGGGTCTTAGGGTTAACGTTAGGAGTTAGGGTTAGCGTTAGGAGTTAGGGTTAGCGTTTAGTGTTAGGGTTTAGCATTAGGGTTACGATTAGGGGCATAGGGTTAGGTTTAGGGTTATGGTTTGGTTTTAAGGTTTAGATCTAGCATTAGGGGTAGGGATTAGGGCGAAGGGGGGATTAGTGTTAGGGTTAGGAGTTAGGGTTAACTTTATGAGTTAGGGTTAGCCTTTAGAGTTAGGGTTTAGGATTAGGGTTACGGTTAGGGGCATAGGGTTAGGTTTAGGGTTATGGTTTGGTTTTAAGTTTTAGATTTATGGTCAGGGCTTAGGGTTAAGGGGGGCTTAGGGTTAGGGTTAGGAGTTAGGGTTAGCGTTAGGAGTTAGGGTTAGTGTTTAGGATTAGGGTTACGGTTAGGGGCATAGTGTTAGGTTTAGGGTTATGGTTTGGTTTTAAGGTTTAGATCTAGGGTTACGGTTTAGGGTTAAAGGGGGATTAGTTTTAGGGTTAGTGTTAGGAGTTAGGGTTAGCGTTAGGAGTTAGGGTTAACGTTTAGGGTTAGGGTTTAGGGTTAGGGTTACGGTTAGGGGCATAGGGTTAGGTTTAGGGTTATGGTTTGGTTTTAAGATTTAGATCTAGGGTTAGGGCTTAGGGTTAAGGGGGTATTAGGGTTAGGGTTATGAGTTAGGGTTAGCGTTAGGAGTTAGGGTTAGCGTTTAGGGTTAGGGTTACGGTTAGGGGCATAGGGTTAGGGTTAGGAGTTAGGGTTTGGTTTTAAGGTTTAGATCTAGGGTTAGCATTAGGAATTAGGGTGAAGGGAGTCTTAGGGTTAACGTTAGGAGTTAGGGTTAGCATTAGGAGTTAGGGTTAGCGTTTAGGGTTGGGGTTTAGGATTAGGGTTACGGTTAGGGGCATAGGGTTAGGTTTAGGGTTATGGTTTGGTTTTAAGGTTTAGATCTAGGGTTAGGGTTAGGGCTTAGGGTTAATGGGGACTTAGGTTTAGGGTTAGGGTTAGGAGTTAGGGTTAGCGTTAGGAGTTAGGGTTAGTGTTTAGGGTTAGGGTTTAGCATTAGGGTTACGGTTAGGGGCATAGGGTTAGGTTTAGGGTTATGGTTTGGTTTTAAGCTTTAGATCTAGGGTTATGGATAAGGGTTAGTGTCAAGGGGGGCTCTAGGTTTAGGGTTAGGAGTTAGCGTTAGCGTTAGGAATTAGGGTTAGGGTTTAGGCTTAGGTTTAGGGTTATGGTTTGGTTTTAAGGTTTAGATCTAGGGTTACGGTTTAGGGTTAAAGGGGGATTAGTTTTAGGGTTAGTGTTAGGAGTTAGGGTTAGCGTTAGGAGTTAGGGTTAGCGTTTAGGGTTAGGGTTTAGGGTTAGGGTTACGGTTAGGGGCATAGGGTTAGGTTTAGGGTTATGGTTTGGTTTTAAGGTTTAGATCTAGGGTTAGGGTTAGGGCTTAGGGTTAATCGGGACTTAGGTTTAGGGTTAGGGTTAGGTGTTAGGGTTAGCGTTAGGAGTTAGGGTTAGCCTTTAGAGTTAGGGTTTAGGATTAGGGTTACGGTTAGGGGCATAGGGTTAGGTTTAGGGTTATGGTTTGGTTTTAAGGTTTAGATCTAGGGTTAGGGTTTAGGGTTAAGGGGGTATTAGGGTTAGGGTTAGGAGTCAGGGTTAGCGTTTGGGGTTAGGGTTACGGTTAGGGGCATAGGGTTAGGTTTAGGTTTATGGTTTGGTTTTAAGGTTTCGATCTAGGGTTATGGATAAGGGTTAGTGTCAAGGGGGGCTCTAGGTTTAGGGTTAGGAGTTAGGGTTAGCGTTATGAGATAGGGTTATGGTTTAGGGTTAGGGTTAGTGTTAGGGGCATAGGGTTAGGCTTAGGGTTATGGTTTGGTTTTAAGGTTTAGATCTAGGTTTAGCAGTAGGAATTAGGGTGAAGGGGGTCTTAGGGTTAACGTTAAGAGTTAGGGTTAGCATTAGGAGTTAGGGTTAGCGTTTAGGGTTAGGGTTTAGGATTAGGGTTACGTTTAGGGTCATAGGGTTAGGTTTAGTGTCATGGTTTGGTTTTAAGGTTTAGATCTAGGGTTAGGGTTAGAGCTTAGGGTTAATGGGGACTTAGGTTTAGGGTTAGGGTTAGGAGTTAGGGTTAGCGTTAGGAGTTAGGGTTAGCGTTTAGGGTTAGGGTTTAGCATTAGGGTTACGGTTAGGGGCATAGGGTTAGGTTTAGGGTTATGGTTTGGTTTTAAGGTTTAGATCTAGGGTTAGGGTTTAGGGTTAAGGGGGTATTAGGGTTAGGGTTAGGAGTTAGGGTTAGCGTTTAGGGTTAGGGTTACGGTTAGGGGCATAGGGTTAGGTTTAGGGTTATGGTTTGGTTTTAAGCTTTAGATCTAGGGTTATGGATAAGGGTTAGTGTCAAGGGGGGCTCTAGGTTTAGGGTTAGGAGTTAGGGTTAGCGTTAGGAGTTAGGGTTATGGTTTAGGGTTAGGGTTACTGTTAGGGGCATAGGGTTAGGTTTAGGGTTATTGTTTGGTTTTAAGGTTTAGATCTAGGGTTAGCATTAGGAATTAGGGTGAAGGGGGTCTTAGGGTTAACGTTAGGAGTTAGGGTTAGCGTTAGGAGTTAGGGTTAGCGTTTAGGGTTGGGGTTTAGGATTAAGGTTACGGTTAGGGGCATAGGGTTAGGTTTAGGGTTATGGTTTGGTTTTAAGGTTTAGATCTAGGGTTAGGGTTAGGGCTTAGGGTTAATGGGGACTTAGGTTTAGGGTTAGGGTTAGGAGTTAGGGTTAGCGTTAGGAGTTAGGGTTAGTGTTTATGGTTAGGGTTTAGCATTAGGGTTACGGTTAGGGGCATAGGGTTAGGTTTAGTGTTATGGTTTGGTTTTAAAGTTTAGATCTATTGTTACAGTTAGTGTTAGGGTCAAGAGGGGATTATGGTTAGGGTTAGGAGCTAGGTTTAGCGTTAGGAGTTAGGGTTAGCGTTAGGGTTAGGATTTATGGTTAGGGTTACAGTTAGGGGCATAGGGTTAGGTTTAGGTTTATGGTTTGGTTTTAAGGTTTAGATCTAGCATTAGGGGTAGGGATTAGGGTGAAGGGGGGATTAGTGTTAGGGTTAGGAGTTAGGGTTAGCGTTAGGAGTTAGGGTTAGCCTTTAGAGTTAGGGTTTAGGATTAGGGTTACGGTTAGGGGCATAGGGTTATGTTTAGGGTTATGGTTTTGTTTTAAGCTTTAGATCTAGGGTTAGGGTTTAGGGTTAAGGGGGGCTTAGGGTTAGGGTTAGGAGTTAGGGTTAGCGTTTGGGGTTAGGGTTACGGTTAGGGGCATAGGGTTAGGTTTAGGGTTATGGTTTGGTTTTAAGCTTTAGATCTAGGGTTATGGATAAGGGTTAGTGTCAAGGGGGGCTCTAGGTTTAGGGTTAGGAGTTAGGGTTAGCGTTAGGAGTTAGGGTTAGGGTATAGGTTTAGGGTTAGGGTTAGGGGCATAGGGTTAGGTTTAGGGTTATTGTTTGGTTTTAAGGTTTAGATCTAGGGTTAGCATTAGGAATTAGGGTGAAGGGGGTCTTAGGGTTAACGTTAGGAGTTAGGGTTAGCATTAGGAGTTAGGGTTAGCGTTTAGGGTTAGGGTTTAGCATTAGGGTTACGGTTAGGGGCATAGGGTTAGGTTTAGTGTCATGGTTTGGTTTTAAGCTTTAGATCTAGGGTTAGGGTTAGAGCTTAGGGTTAATGGGGACTTAGGTTTAGGGTTAGGGTTAGGAGTTAGGGTTAGCGTTAGGAGTTAGGGTTAGCGTTTAGGGTTAGGGTTTAGCATTAGGGTTACGGTTAGGGGCATAGGGTTAGGTTTAGGGTTATGGTTTGGTTTTAAGGTTTAGATCTAGGGTTATGGATAAGGGTTAGTGTCAAGGGGGGCTCCAGGTTTAGGGTTAGGATTTAGGGTTAGCGTTAGGAGTTAGGGTTATGGTTTAGGGTTAGGGTTACTGTTAGGGGCATAGGGTTACGTTTAGGGTTATGGTTTGGTTTTAAGGTTTAGATCTAGGGTTAGCATTAGGAATTAGGGTGAAGGGGGTCTTAGGGTTAACGTTAGGAGTTAGGGTTAGCATTAGGAGTTAGGGTTAGCGTTTAGGGTTAGGGTTTAGGATTAGGGTTACGTTTAGGGGCATAGGGTTAGGTTTAGGGTTATGGTTTGGTTTTAAGGTTTAGATCTAGCATTAGGGGTAGGGATTAGGGTGAAGGGGGGATTAGTGTTAGGGTTAGGATTTAGGGTTAACGTTAGGAGTTAGGGTTAGTCTTTAGAGTTAGGGTTTAGGATTAGGGTTACGGTTAGGGGCATAGGGTTAGGTTTAGGGTTATGGTTTGGTTTTAAGTTTTAGATTTATGGTCAGGGCTTAGGGTTAAGGGGGGCTTAGGGTTAGGGTTAGGAGTTAGGGTTAGGGTTTAGGATTAGGGTTACGGTTAGGGGCATAGGGTTAGGTTTAGGGTTATGGTTTGGTTTTAAGGTTTAGATCTAGCGTTACGGTTTAGGGTTAAAGGGGGATTAGTTTTAGGGTTAGTGTTAGGAGTTAGGGTTAGCGTTAGGAGTTAGGGTTAGCGTTTAGGGTTAGGGTTTAGGGTTAGGGTTACGGTTAGGTGCATAGGGTTAGGTTTAGGGTTATGGTTTGGTTTTAAGATTTAGATCTAGCATTAGGGGTAGGGATTAGGGTGAAGGGGGGATTAGTGTTAGGATTAGGAGTTAGGGTTAACGTTACGAGGTAGGGTTAGCCTTTAGAGTTAGGGTTTAGGATTAGGGTTACGGTTAGGGGCATAGGGTTAGGTTTAGGGTTATGGTTTGGTTTTAAGCTTTAGATCTAGGGTTAGGGTTTAGGGTTAAGGGGGTATTAGGGTTAGGGTTAGGAGTTAGGGTTAGCGTTTGGGGTTAGGGTTACGGTTAGGGGCATAGGGTTAGGTTTAGGGTTATGGTTTGGTTTTAAGCTTTAGATCTAGGGTTATGGATAAGGGTTAGTGTCAAGGGGGGCTCTAGGTTTAGGGTTAGGAGTTAGGGTTAGCATTAGGAGATAGGGTTAGGGTATAGGGTTAGGGTTAGTGTTAGGGGCATAGGGTTAGGTTTAGGGTTATGGTTTGGTTTTAAGGTTTAGATCTAGGGTTAGCATTAGGAATTAGGGTGAAGGGGGTCTTAGGGTTAACGTTAGGAGTTAGGGTTAGCATTAGGAGTTAGGGTTAGCGTTTAGGGTTAGGGTTTAGGATTAGGGTTACGGTTAGGGGCATAGGGTTAGGTTAAGGGTTATGGTTTGGTTTTAAGCTTTAGATCTAGGGTTAGGGTTAGGGCTTAGGGTTAATGGGGACTTAGGTTTAGGGTTAGGGTTAGGAGTTAGGGTTAGCGTTAGGAGTTAGGGTTAGCGTTTAGGGTTAGGGTTTAGCATTAGGGTTACGGTTAGGGGCATAGGGTTAGGTTTAGGGTTATGGTTTGGTTTTAAGGTTTAGATCTAGGGTTATGGATAAGGGTTATTGTCAAGGGGGGCTCCAGGTTTAGGGTTAGGAGTTAGGGTTAGCGTTAGGAGTTAGGGTTATGGTTTAGGGTTAGGGTTACTGTTAGGGGCATAGGGTTACGTATAGGGTTATGGTTTGGTTTTAAGGTTTAGATCTAGGGTTAGCATTAGGAATTAGGGTGAAGGGGGTCTTAGGGTTAACGTTAGGAGTTAGGGTTAGCATTAGGAGTTAGGGTTAGCGTTTAGGGTTAGGGTTTAGGGTAAGGGTCACGGTTAGGGGCATAGGGTTAGGTTTAGGGTTATGGTTTGGTTTTAAGGTTTAGATCTAGCATTAGGGGTAGGGATTAGGGTGAAGGGGGGATTAGTGTTAGGGTTAGGATTTAGGGTTAACGTTAGGAGTTAGGGTTAGTCTTTAGAGTTAGGGTTTAGGATTAGGGTTACGGTTAGGGGCATAGGGTTAGGTTTAGGGTTATGGTTTGGTTTTAAGTTTTAGATTTATGGTCAGGGCTTAGGGTTAAGGGGGGCTTAGGGTTAGGGTTAGGAGTTAGGGTTAACGTTAGGAGTTAGGGTTAGGGTTTAGGATTAGGGTTACGGTTAGGGGCATAGTGTTACGTTTAGGGTTATGGTTTGGTTTTAAGGTTTAGATCTAGGGTTACGGTTTAGGGTTAAAGGGGGATTAGTTTTAGGGTTAGTGTTAGGAGTTAGGGTTAGCGTTAGGAGTTAGGGTTAGCGTTTAGGGTTAGGGTTTAGGGTTAGGGTTACGGTTAGGGGCATAGGGTTAGGTTTAGGGTTATGGTTTGGTTTTAAGATTTAGATCTAGGGTTAGAGCTTAGGGTTAAGGGGGTATTAGGTTTAGGGTAATGAGTTAGGGTTAGCGTTAGGAGTTAGGGTTTGTTTTTAAGATTTAGATCTAGGGTTAGCATTAGGAATTAGGGTGAAGGGAGGCTTAGGGTTAACGTTAGGAGTTAGGGTTAGCGTTAGGAGTTAGGGTTAGCGTTTAGGGTTGGGGTTTAGGATTAGGGTTACGGTTAGGGGCATAGGGTTAGGTTTAGGGTTATGGTTTGGTTTTAAGGTTTAGATCTAGGGTTAGGGTTAGGGCTTAGGGTTAATGGGGACTTAGGTTTAGGGTTAGGGTTAGGAGTTAGCGTTAGCGTTAGGAGATAGGGTTAGTGTTTAGGGTTAGGGTTTAGCATTAGGGTTACGGTTAGGGGCATAGGGTTAGGTTTAGGGTTATGGTTTGGTTTTAAGCTTTAGATCTAGGGTTATGGATAAGGGTTAGGGTCAAGGGGGGCTCTAGGTTTAGGGTTAGGAGTTAGCGTTAGCGTTAGGAGTTAGGGTTATGGTTTAGGGTTAGGTTTAGGGTTATGGTTTGGTTTTAAGGTTTAGATCTAGGGTTACGGTTTAGGGTTAAAGGGGGATTAGTTTTAGGGTTAGTGTTAGGAGTTAGGGTTAGCGTTAGGAGTTAGGGTTAGCGTTTAGGGTTAGGGTTTAGGGTTAGGGTTACGGTTAGGGGCATAGGGTTAGGTTTAGGGTTATGGTTTGGTTTTAAGGTTTAGATCTAGGGTTAGGGTTTAGGGTTAAGGGGGTATTAGGGTTAGGGTTAGGAGTTAGGGTTAGCGTTTAGGGTTAGGGTTACGGTTAGGGGCATAGGGTTAGGTTTAGGGTTATGGTTTGGTTTTAAGGTTTAGATCTAGGGTTAGGGTTAGGGCTTAGGGTTAATGGGGACTTAGGTTTAGGGTTAGGGTTAGGAGTTAGGGTTAGCGTTAGGAGTTAGGGTTAGTGTTTAGGGTTAGGGTTTAGCATTAGGGTTACGGTTAGGGGCATAGGGTTACGTTTAGGGTTATGGTTTGGTTTTAAGGTTTAGATCTAGGGTTATGGATAAGGGTTAGGGTCAATGGGGGCTCTAGGTTTAGGGTTAGGAGTTAGGGTTAGCGTTAGGATTTAGGGTTATGGTTTAGGGTTAGGTTTAGTGTTAGGGGCATAGGGTTAGGTTTAGGGTTATGGTTTGGTTTTAAGGTTTAGATCTAGGGTTAGCATTAGGAATTAGGGTGAAGGGGGTCTTAGGGTTAACGTTAGGAGTTAGGGTTAGCATTAGGAGTTAGGGTTAGCGTTTAGGGTTAGGGTTTAGGATTAGGGTTACTGTTAGGGGCATAGGGTTAGGTTTAGGGTTATGGTTTGGTTTTAAGATTTAGATCTAGCATTAGGGGTAGGGATTAGGGTGAAGGGGGGATTAGTGTTAGGGTTAGGAGTTAGGGTTAGCGTTAGGATTTAGGGTTAGCCTTTAGAGTTAGGGTTTAGGATTAGGGTTACGGTTAGGTGCATAGGGTTAGGTTTAGGGTTATGGTTTGGTTTTAAGGTTTAGATTTATGGTCAGGGCTTAGGGTTAAGGGGGGCTTAGGGTTAGGGTTAGGAGTTAGGGTTAGGGTTTAGGATTAGGGTTACGGTTAGGGGCATAGGGTTAGGTTTAGGGTTATGGTTTGGTTTTAAGGTTTAGATCTAGCGTTACGGTTTAGGGTTAAAGGGGGATTAGTTTTAGGGTTAGTGTTAGGAGTTAGGGTTAGCGTTAGGAGTTAGGGTTAGCGTTTAGGGTTAGGGTTTAGGGTTAGGGTTACGGTTAGGGGCATAGGGTTAGGTTTAGGGTTATGGTTTGGTTTTAAGATTTAGATCTAGCATTAGGGGTAGGGATTAGTGTGAAGGGGGGATTAGTGTTAGGGTTATGAGTTAGGGTTAACGTTACGAGTTAGGGTTAGCCTTTAGAGTTAGGGTTTAGGATTAGGGTTACGGTTAGGGGCATAGGGTTAGGTTTAGGGTTATGGTTTGGTTTTAAGCTTTAGATCTAGGGTTAGGGTTTAGGGTTAAGGGGGTATTAGGGTTAGGGTTAGGAGTTAGGGTTAGCGTTTGGGGTTAGGGTTACGGTTAGGGGCATAGGGTTAGGTTTAGGGTTATGGTTTGGTTTTAAGCTTTAGATCTAGGGTTATGGATAAGGGTTAGTGTCAAGGGGGGCTCTAGGTTTAGGGTTAGGAGTTAGGGTTAGCATTAGGAGATAGGGTTAGGGTATAGGGTTAGGGTTAGTGTTAGGGGCATAGGGTTAGGTTTAGGGTTATGGTTTGGTTTTAAGGTTTAGATCTAGGGTTAGCATTAGGAATTAGGGTGAAGGGGGTCTTAGGGTTAACGTTAGGAGTTAGGGTTAGCATTAGGAGTTAGGGTTAGCGTTTAGGGTTAGGGTTTAGGATTAGGGTTACGGTTAGGGGCATAGGGTTAGGTTAAGGGTTATGGTTTGGTTTTAAGCTTTAGATCTAGGGTTAGGGTTAGGGCTTAGGGTTAATGGGGACTTAGGTTTAGGGTTAGGGTTAGGAGTTAGGGTTAGCGTTAGGAGTTAGGGTTAGCGTTTAGGGTTAGGGTTTAGCATTAGGGTTACGGTTAGGGGCATAGGGTTAGGTTTAGGGTTATGGTTTGGTTTTAAGGTTTAGATCTAGGGTTATGGATAAGGGTTATTGTCAAGGGGGGCTCCAGGTTTAGGGTTAGGAGTTAGGGTTAGCGTTAGGAGTTAGGGTTATGGTTTAGGGTTAGGGTTACTGTTAGGGGCATAGGGTTACGTATAGGGTTATGGTTTGGTTTTAAGGTTTAGATCTAGGGTTAGCATTAGGAATTAGGGTGAAGGGGGTCTTAGGGTTAACGTTAGGAGTTAGGGTTAGCATTAGGAGTTAGGGTTAGCGTTTAGGGTTAGGGTTTAGGGTAAGGGTCACGGTTAGGGGCATAGGGTTAGGTTTAGGGTTATGGTTTGGTTTTAAGGTTTAGATCTAGCATTAGGGGTAGGGATTAGGGTGAAGGGGGGATTAGTGTTAGGGTTAGGATTTAGGGTTAACGTTAGGAGTTAGGGTTAGTCTTTAGAGTTAGGGTTTAGGATTAGGGTTACGGTTAGGGGCATAGGGTTAGGTTTAGGGTTATGGTTTGGTTTTAAATTTTAGATTTATGGTCAGGGCTTAGGGTTAAGGGGGGCTTAGGGTTAGGGTTAGGAGTTAGGGTTAACGTTAGGAGTTAGGGTTAGGGTTTAGGATTAGGGTTACGGTTAGGGGCATAGTGTTACGTTTAGGGTTATGGTTTGGTTTTAAGGTTTAGATCTAGGGTTACGGTTTAGGGTTAAAGGGGGATTAGTTTTAGGGTTAGTGTTAGGAGTTAGGGTTAGCGTTAGGAGTTAGGGTTAGCGTTTAGGGTTAGGGTTTAGGGTTAGGGTTACGGTTAGGGGCATAGGGTTAGGTTTAGGGTTATGGTTTGGTTTTAAGGTTTAGATCTAGGGTTAGGGTTTAGGGTTAAGGGGGTATTAGGGTTAGGGTAATGAGTATCTAGGGTTAGCATTAGGAATTAGGGTGAAGGGAGTCTTAGGGTTAACGTTAGGAGTTAGGGTTAGCGTTAGGAGTTAGGGTTAGCGTTTAGGGTTGGGGTTTAGGATTAGGGTTACGGTTAGGGGCATAGGGTTAGGTTTAGGGTTATGGTTTGGTTTTAAGGTTTAGATCTAGGGTTAGGGTTAGGGCTTAGGGTTAATGGGGACTTAGGTTTAGGGTTAGGGTTAGGAGTTAGCGTTAGCGTTAGGAGATAGGGTTAGTGTTTAGGGTTAGGGTTTAGCATTAGGGTTACGGTTAGGGGCATAGGGTTAGGTTTAGGGTTATGGTTTGGTTTTAAGCTTTAGATCTAGGGTTATGGATAAGGGTTAGGGTCAAGGGGGGTTCTAGGTTTAGGGTTAGGAGTTAGCGTTAGCGTTAGGAGTTAGGGTTAGGTTTTAGGGTTAGGTTTAGGGTTATGGTTTGGTTTTAAGGTTTAGATCTAGGGTTACGGTTTAGGGTTAAAGGGGGATTAGTTTTAGGGTTAGTGTTAGGAGTTAGGGTTAGCGTTAGGAGTTAGGGTTAGCGTTTAGGGTTAGGGTTAAGGGTTAGGGTTACGGTTAGGGGCATAGGGTTAGGTTTAGGGTTATGGTTTGGTTTTAAGGTTTAGATCTAGGGTTAGGGTTTAGGGTTAAGGGGGTATTAGGGTTAGGGTTAGGAGTTAGGGTTAGCGTTTAGGGTTAGGGTTACGGTTAGGGGCATAGGGTTAGGTTTAGGGTTATGGTTTGGTTTTAAGGTTTAGATCTAGGGTTAGGGTTAGGGCTTAGGGTTAATGGGGACTTAGGTTTAGGGTTAGGGTTAGGAGTTAGGGTTAGCGTTAGGAGTTAGGGTTAGTGTTTAGGGTTAGGGTTTAGCATTAGGGTTACGGTTAGGGGCATAGGGTTACGTTTAGGGTTATGGTTTGGTTTTAAGGTTTAGATCTAGGGTTATGGATAAGGGTTAGTGTCAAGGGGGGCTCTAGGTTTAGGGTTAGGAGTTAGGGTTAGCGTTAGGATTTAGGGTTATGGTTTAGGGTTAGGTTTAGTGTTAGGGGCATAGGGTTAGGTTTAGGGTTATGGTTTGGTTTTAAGGTTGAGATCTAGGGTTAGCATTAGGAATTAGGGTGAAGGGGGTCTTAGGGTTAACGTTAGGAGTTAGGGTTAGCATTAGGAGTTAGGGTTAGCGTTTAGGGTTAGGGTTTAGGATTAGGGTTACGGTTAGGAGCATAGGGTTAGGTTTAGGGTTATGGTTTGGTTTTAAGGTTTAGATCTAGCATTAGGGGTAGGGATTAGGGTGAAGGGGGGATTAGTGTTAGGGTTAGGAGTTAGGGTTAGCGTTAGGATTTAGGGTTAGCCTTTAGAGTTAGGGTTTAGGATTAGGGTTACGGTTAGGTGCATAGGGTTAGGTTTAGGGTTATGGTTTGGTTTTAAGGTTTAGATTTATGGTCAGGGCTTAGGGTTAAGGGGGGCTTAGGGTTAGGGTTAGGAGTTAGGGTTAGGGTTTAGGATTAGGGTTACGGTTAGGGGCATAGGGTTAGGTTTAGGGTTATGGTTTGGTTTTAAGGTTTAGATCTAGCGTTACGGTTTAGGGTTAAAGGGGGATTAGTTTTAGGGTTAGTGTTAGGAGTTAGGGTTAGCGTTAGGAGTTAGGGTTAGCGTTTAGGGTTAGGGTTTAGGGTTAGGGTTACGGTTAGGGGCATAGGGTTAGGTTTAGGGTTATGGTTTGGTTTTAAGATTTAGATCTAGCATTAGGGGTAGGGATTAGGGTGAAGGGGGGATTAGTGTTAGGATTAGGAGTTAGGGTTAACGTTACGAGGTAGGGTTAGCCTTTAGAGTTAGGGTTTAGGATTAGGGTTAAGGTTAGGGGCATAGGGTTAGGTTTAGGGTTATGGTTTGGTTTTAAGCTTTAGATCTAGGGTTAGGGTTTAGGGTTAAGGGGGTATTAGGGTTAGGGTTAGGAGTTAGGGTTAGCGTTTGGGGTTAGGGTTACGGTTAGGGGCATAGGGTTAGGTTTAGGGTTATGGTTTGGTTTTAAGCTTTAGATCTAGGGTTATGGATAAGGGTTAGTGTCAAGGGGGGCTCTAGGTTTAGGGTTAGGAGTTAGGGTTAGCATTAGGAGATAGGGTTAGGGTATAGGGTTAGGGTTAGTGTTAGGGGCATAGGGTTAGGTTTAGGGTTATGGTTTGGTTTTAAGGTTTAGATCTAGGGTTAGCATTAGGAATTAGGGTGAAGGGGGTCTTAGGGTTAACGTTAGGAGTTAGGGTTAGCATTAGGAGTTAGGGTTAGCGTTTAGGGTTAGGGTTTAGGATTAGGGTTACGGTTAGGGGCATAGGGTTAGGTTAAGGGTTATGGTTTGGTTTTAAGCTTTAGATCTAGGGTTAGGGTTAGGGCTTAGGGTTAATGGGGACTTAGGTTTAGGGTTAGGGTTAGGAGTTAGGGTTAGCGTTAGGAGTTAGGGTTAGCGTTTAGGGTTAGGGTTTAGCATTAGGGTTACGGTTAGGGGCATAGGGTTAGGTTTAGGGTTATGGTTTGGTTTTAAGGTTTAGATCTAGGGTTATGGATAAGGGTTATTGTCAAGGGGGGCTCCAGGTTTAGGGTTAGGAGTTAGGGTTAGCGTTAGGAGTTAGGGTTATGGTTTAGGGTTAGGGTTACTGTTAGGGGCATAGGGTTACGTATAGGGTTATGGTTTGGTTTTAAGGTTTAGATCTAGGGTTAGCATTAGGAATTAGGGTGAAGGGGGTCTTAGGGTTAACGTTAGGAGTTAGGGTTAGCATTAGGAGTTAGGGTTAGCGTTTAGGGTTAGGGTTTAGGGTAAGGGTCACGGTTAGGGGCATAGGGTTAGGTTTAGGGTTATGGTTTGGTTTTAAGGTTTAGATCTAGCATTAGGGGTAGGGATTAGGGTGAAGGGGGGATTAGTGTTAGGGTTAGGATTTAGGGTTAACGTTAGGAGTTAGGGTTAGTCTTTAGAGTTAGGGTTTAGGATTAGGGTTACGGTTAGGGGCATAGGGTTAGGTTTAGGGTTATGGTTTGGTTTTAAATTTTAGATTTATGGTCAGGGCTTAGGGTTAAGGGGGGCTTAGGGTTAGGGTTAGGAGTTAGGGTTAACGTTAGGAGTTAGGGTTAGGGTTTAGGATTAGGGTTCGGTTAGGGGCATAGTGTTACGTTTAGGGTTATGGTTTGGTTTTAAGGTTTAGATCTAGGGTTACGGTTTAGGGTTAAAGGGGGATTAGTTTTAGGGTTAGTGTTAGGAGTTAGGGTTAGCGTTAGGAGTTAGGGTTAGCGTTTAGGGTTAGGGTTTAGGGTTAGGGTTACGGTTAGGGGCATAGGGTTAGGTTTAGGGTTATGGTTTGGTTTTAAGGTTTAGATCTAGGGTTAGGGTTTAGGGTTAAGGGAGTATTAGGGTTAGGGTTAGGAGTTAGGGTTAGCGTTTAGGGTTAGGGTTACGGTTAGGGGCATAGGGTTAGGTTTAGGGTTATGGTTTGGTTTTAAGGTTTAGATCTAGGGTTAGGGTTAGGGCTTAGGGTTAATGGGGACTTAGGTTTAGGGTTAGGGTTAGGAGTTAGGGTTAGCGTTAGGAGTTAGGGTTAGTGTTTAGGGTTAGGGTTTAGCATTAGGGTTACGGTTAGGGGCATAGGGTTACGTTTAGGGTTATGGTTTGGTTTTAAGGTTTAGATCTAGGGTTATGGATAAGGGTTAGGGTCAAGGGGGGCTCTAGGTTTAGGGTTAGGAGTTAGGGTTAGCGTTAGGATTTAGGGTTATGGTTTAGGGTTAGGTTTAGTGTTAGGGGCATAGGGTTAGGTTTAGGGTTATGGTTTGGTTTTAAGGTTTAGATCTAGGGTTAGCATTAGGAATTAGGGTGAAGGGGGTCTTAGGGTTAACGTTAGGAGTTAGGGTTAGCATTAGGAGTTAGGGTTAGCGTTTAGGGTTAGGGTTTAGGATTAGGGTTACGGTTAGGAGCATAGGGTTAGGTTTAGGGTTATGGTTTGGTTTTAAGGTTTAGATCTAGCATTAGGGGTAGGGATTAGGGTGAAGGGGGGATTAGTGTTAGGGTTAGGAGTTAGGGTTAGCGTTAGGATTTAGGGTTAGCCTTTAGAGTTAGGGTTTAGGATTAGGGTTACGGTTAGGTGCATAGGGTTAGGTTTAGGGTTATGGTTTGGTTTTAAGGTTTAGATTTATGGTCAGGGCTTAGGGTTAAGGGGGGCTTAGGGTTAGGGTTAGGAGTTAGGGTTAGGGTTTAGGATTAGGGTTACGGTTAGGGGCATAGGGTTAGGTTTAGGGTTATGGTTTGGTTTTAAGGTTTAGATCTAGCGTTACGGTTTAGGGTTAAAGGGGGATTAGTTTTAGGGTTAGTGTTAGGAGTTAGGGTTAGCGTTAGGAGTTAGGGTTAGCGTTTAGGGTTAGGGTTTAGGGTTAGGGTTACGGTTAGGGGCATAGGGTTAGGTTTAGGGTTATGGTTTGGTTTTAAGATTTAGATCTAGCATTAGGGGTAGGGATTAGGGTGAAGGGGGGATTAGTGTTAGGATTAGGAGTTAGGGTTAACGTTACGAGGTAGGGTTAGCCTTTAGAGTTAGGGTTTAGGATTAGGGTTACGGTTAGGGGCATAGGGTTAGGTTTAGGGTTATGGTTTGGTTTTAAGCTTTAGATCTAGGGTTAGGGTTTAGGGTTAAGGGGGTATTAGGGTTAGGGTTAGGAGTTAGGGTTAGCGTTTGGGGTTAGGGTTACGGTTAGGGGCATAGGGTTAGGTTTAGGGTTATGGTTTGGTTTTAAGCTTTAGATCTAGGGTTATGGATAAGGGTTAGTGTCAAGGGGGGCTCTAGGTTTAGGGTTAGGAGTTAGGGTTAGCATTAGGAGATAGGGTTAGGGTATAGGGTTAGGGTTAGTGTTAGGGGCATAGGGTTAGGTTTAGGGTTATGGTTTGGTTTTAAGGTTTAGATCTAGGGTTAGCATTAGGAATTAGGGTGAAGGGGGTCTTAGGGTTAACGTTAGGAGTTAGGGTTAGCATTAGGAGTTAGGGTTAGCGTTTAGGGTTAGGGTTTAGGATTAGGGTTACGGTTAGGGGCATAGGGTTAGGTTAAGGGTTATGGTTTGGTTTTAAGCTTTAGATCTAGGGTTAGGGTTAGGGCTTAGGGTTAATGGGGACTTAGGTTTAGGGTTAGGGTTAGGAGTTAGGGTTAGCGTTAGGAGTTAGGGTTAGCGTTTAGGGTTAGGGTTTAGCATTAGGGTTACGGTTAGGGGCATAGGGTTAGGTTTAGGGTTATGGTTTGGTTTTAAGGTTTAGATCTAGGGTTATGGATAAGGGTTATTGTCAAGGGGGGCTCCAGGTTTAGGGTTAGGAGTTAGGGTTAGCGTTAGGAGTTAGGGTTATGGTTTAGGGTTAGGGTTACTGTTAGGGGCATAGGGTTACGTATAGGGTTATGGTTTGGTTTTAAGGTTTAGATCTAGGGTTAGCATTAGGAATTAGGGTGAAGGGGGTCTTAGGGTTAACGTTAGGAGTTAGGGTTAGCATTAGGAGTTAGGGTTAGCGTTTAGGGTTAGGGTTTAGGGTAAGGGTCACGGTTAGGGGCATAGGGTTAGGTTTAGGGTTATGGTTTGGTTTTAAGGTTTAGATCTAGCATTAGGGGTAGGGATTAGGGTGAAGGGGGGATTAGTGTTAGGGTTAGGATTTAGGGTTAACGTTAGGAGTTAGGGTTAGTCTTTAGAGTTAGGGTTTAGGATTAGGGTTACGGTTAGGGGCATAGGGTTAGGTTTAGGGTTATGGTTTGGTTTTAAGTTTTAGATTTATGGTCAGGGCTTAGGGTTAAGGGGGGCTTAGGGTTAGGGTTAGGAGTTAGGGTTAACGTTAGGAGTTAGGGTTAGGGTTTAGGATTAGGGTTACGGTTAGGGGCATAGTGTTACGTTTAGGGTTATGGTTTGGTTTTAAGGTTTAGATCTAGGGTTACGGTTTAGGGTTAAAGGGGGATTAGTTTTAGGGTTAGTGTTAGGAGTTAGGGTTAGCGTTAGGAGTTAGGGTTAGCGTTTAGGGTTAGGGTTTAGGGTTAGGGTTACGGTTAGGGGCATAGGGTTAGGTTTAGGGTTATGGTTTGGTTTTAAGATTTAGATCTAGGGTTAGAGCTTAGGGTTAAGGGGGTATTAGGTTTAGGGTAATGAGTTAGGGTTAGCGTTAGGAGTTAGGGTTTGTTTTTAAGATTTAGATCTAGGGTTAGCATTAGGAATTAGGGTGAAGGGAGGTTTAGGGTTAACGTTAGGAGTTAGGGTTAGCGTTAGGAGTTAGGGTTAGCTTTTAGGGTTGGGGTTTAGGATTAGGGTTACGGTTAGGGGCATAGGGTTAGGTTTAGGGTTATGGTTTGGTTTTAAGGTTTAGATCTAGGGTTAGGGTTAGGGCTTAGGGTTAATGGGGACTTAGGTTTAGGGTTAGGGTTAGGAGTTAGCGTTAGCGTTAGGAGATAGGGTTAGTGTTTAGGGTTAGGGTTTAGCATTAGGGTTACGGTTAGGGGCATAGGGTTAGGTTTAGGGTTATGGTTTGGTTTTAAGCTTTAGATCTAGGGTTATGGATAAGGGTTAGGGTCAAGGGGGGCTCTAGGTTTAGGGTTAGGAGTTAGCGTTAGCGTTAGGAGTTAGGGTTAGGGTTTAGGGTTAGGTTTAGGGTTATGGTTTGGTTTTAAGGTTTAGATCTAGGGTTACGGTTTAGGGTTAAAGGGGGATTAGTTTTAGGGTTAGTGTTAGGAGTTAGGGTTAGCGTTAGGAGTTAGGGTTAGCGTTTAGGGTTAGGGTTTAGGGTTAGGGTTACGGTTAGGGGCATAGGGTTAGGTTTAGGGTTATGGTTTGGTTTTAAGGTTTAGATCTAGGGTTAGGGTTTAGGGTTAAGGGGGTATTAGGGTTAGGGTTAGGAGTTAGGGTTAGCGTTTAGGGTTAGGGTTACGGTTAGGGGCATAGGGTTAGGTTTAGGGTTATGGTTTGGTTTTAAGGTTTAGATCTAGGGTTAGGGTTAGGGCTTAGGGTTAATGGGGACTTAGGTTTAGGGTTAGGGTTAGGAGTTAGGGTTAGCGTTAGGAGTTAGGGTTAGTGTTTAGGGTTAGGGTTTAGCATTAGGGTTACGGTTAGGGGCATAGGGTTACGTTTAGGGTTATGGTTTGGTTTTAAGGTTTAGATCTAGGGTTATGGATAAGGGTTAGGGTCAATGGGGGCTCTAGGTTTAGGGTTAGGAGTTAGGGTTAGCGTTAGGATTTAGGGTTATGGTTTAGGGTTAGGTTTAGTGTTAGGGGCATAGGGTTAGGTTTAGGGTTATGGTTTGGTTTTAAGGTTTAGATCTAGGGTTAGCATTAGGAATTAGGGTGAAGGGGGTCTTAGGGTTAACGTTAGGAGTTAGGGTTAGCATTAGGAGTTAGGGTTAGCGTTTAGGGTTAGGGTTTAGGATTAGGGTTACTGTTAGGGGCATAGGGTTAGGTTTAGGGTTATGGTTTGGTTTTAAGATTTAGATCTAGCATTAGGGGTAGGGATTAGGGTGAAGGGGGGATTAGTGTTAGGGTTAGGAGTTAGGGTTAGTGTTAGGATTTAGGGTTAGCTTTTAGAGTTAGGGTTTAGGATTAGGGTTACGGTTAGGTGCATAGGGTTAGGTTTAGGGTTATGGTTTGGTTTTAAGGTTTAGATTTATGGTCAGGGCTTAGGGTTAAGGGGGCTTAGGGTTAGGGTTAGGAGTTAGGGTTAGGGTTTAGGATTAGGGTTACGGTTAGGGGCATAGGGTTAGGTTTAGGGTTATGGTTTGGTTTTAAGGTTTAGATCTAGCGTTACGGTTTAGGGTTAAAGGGGGATTAGTTTTAGGGTTAGTGTTAGGAGTTAGGGTTAGCGTTAGGAGTTAGGGTTAGCGTTTAGGGTTAGGGTTTAGGGTTAGGGTTACGGTTAGGGGCATAGGGTTAGGTTTAGGGTTATGGTTTGGTTTTAAGATTTAGATCTAGCATTAGGGGTAGGGATTAGTGTGAAGGGGGGATTAGTGTTAGGGTTATGAGTTAGGGTTAACGTTACGAGTTAGGGTTAGCCTTTAGAGTTAGGGTTTAGGATTAGGGTTACGGTTAGGGGCATAGGGTTAGGTTTAGGGTTATGGTTTGGTTTTAAGCTTTAGATCTAGGGTTAGGGTTTAGGGTTAAGGGGGTATTAGGGTTAGGGTTAGGAGTTAGGGTTAGCGTTTGGGGTTAGGGTTACGGTTAGGGGCATAGGGTTAGGTTTAGGGTTATGGTTTGGTTTTAAGCTTTAGATCTAGGGTTATGGATAAGGGTTAGTGTCAAGGGGGGCTCTAGGTTTAGGGTTAGGAGTTAGGGTTAGCATTAGGAGATAGGGTTAGGGTATAGGGTTAGGGTTAGTGTTAGGGGCATAGGGTTAGGTTTAGGGTTATGGTTTGGTTTTAAGGTTTAGATCTAGGGTTAGCATTAGGAATTAGGGTGAAGGGGGTCTTAGGGTTAACGTTAGGAGTTAGGGTTAGCATTAGGAGTTAGGGTTAGCGTTTAGGGTTAGGGTTTAGGATTAGGGTTACGGTTAGGGGCATAGGGTTAGGTTAAGGGTTATGGTTTGGTTTTAAGCTTTAGATCTAGGGTTAGGGTTAGGGCTTAGGGTTAATGGGGACTTAGGTTTAGGGTTAGGGTTAGGAGTTAGGGTTAGCGTTAGGAGTTAGGGTTAGCGTTTAGGGTTAGGGTTTAGCATTAGGGTTACGGTTAGGGGCATAGGGTTAGGTTTAGGGTTATGGTTTGGTTTTAAGGTTTAGATCTAGGGTTATGGATAAGGGTTATTGTCAAGGGGGGCTCCAGGTTTAGGGTTAGGAGTTAGGGTTAGCGTTAGGAGTTAGGGTTATGGTTTAGGGTTAGGGTTACTGTTAGGGGCATAGGGTTACGTATAGGGTTATGGTTTGGTTTTAAGGTTTAGATCTAGGGTTAGCATTAGGAATTAGGGTGAAGGGGGTCTTAGGGTTAACGTTAGGAGTTAGGGTTAGCATTAGGAGTTAGGGTTAGCGTTTAGGGTTAGGGTTTAGGGTAAGGGTCACGGTTAGGGGCATAGGGTTAGGTTTAGGGTTATGGTTTGGTTTTAAGGTTTAGATCTAGCATTAGGGGTAGGGATTAGGGTGAAGGGGGGATTAGTGTTAGGGTTAGGATTTAGGGTTAACGTTAGGAGTTAGGGTTAGTCTTTAGAGTTAGGGTTTAGGATTAGGGTTACGGTTAGGGGCATAGGGTTAGGTTTAGGGTTATGGTTTGGTTTTAAATTTTAGATTTATGGTCAGGGCTTAGGGTTAAGGGGGGCTTAGGGTTAGGGTTAGGAGTTAGGGTTAACGTTAGGAGTTAGGGTTAGGGTTTAGGATTAGGGTTACGGTTAGGGGCATAGTGTTACGTTTATGGTTATGGTTTGGTTTTAAGGTTTAGATCTAGGGTTACGGTTTAGGGTTAAAGGGGGATTAGTTTTAGGGTTAGTGTTAGGAGTTAGGGTTAGCGTTAGGAGTTAGGGTTAGCGTTTAGGGTTAGGGTTTAGGGTTAGGGTTACGGTTAGGGGCATAGGGTTAGGTTTAGGGTTATGGTTTGGTTTTAAGGTTTAGATCTAGGGTTAGGGTTTAGGGTTAAGGGGGTATTAGGGTTAGGGTTAGGAGTTAGGGTTAGCGTTTAGGGTTAGGGTTACGGTTAGGGGCATAGGGTTAGGTTTAGGGTTATGGTTTGGTTTTAAGGTTTAGATCTAGGGTTAGGGTTAGGGCTTAGGGTTAATGGGGACTTAGGTTTAGGGTTAGGGTTAGGAGTTAGGGTTAGCGTTAGGAGTTAGGGTTAGGGTTTAGGATTAGGGTTACGGTTAGGGGCATAGTGTTAGGTTTAGGGTTATGGTTTGGTTTTAAGGTTTAGATCTAGGGTTACGGTTTAGGGTTAAAGGGGGATTAGTTTTAGGGTTAGTGTTAGGAGTTAGGGTTAGCGTTAGGAGTTAGGGTTAGCGTTTAGGGTTAGGGTTTAGGGTTAGGGTTACGGTTAGGGGCATAGGGTTAGGTTTAGGGTTATGGTTTGGTTTTAAGGTTTAGATCTAGGGTTAGGGCTTAGTGTTAAGGGGGTATTAGGGTTAGGGTTATGAGTTAGGGTTAGCGTTAGGAGTTAGGGTTAGCGTTTAGGGTTAGGGTTACGGTTAGGGGCATAGGGTTAGGGTTAGGAGTTAGGGTTTGGTTTTAAGGTTTAGATCTAGGGTTAGCATTAGGAATTAGGGTGAAGGGAGTCTTAGGGTTAACGTTAGGAGTTAGGGTTAGCATTAGGAGTTAGGGTTAGCGTTTAGGGTTGGGGTTTAGGATTAGGGTTACGGTTAGGGGCATAGGGTTAGGTTTAGGGTTATGGTTTGGTTTTAAGGTTTAGATCTAGGGTTAGCATTAGGAATTAGTGTGAAGGGGGTCTTAGGGTTAACGTTAGGAGTTAGGGTTAGCATTAGGAGTTAGGGTTAGCGTTTAGGGTTAGGGTTTAGGATTAGGGTTACGTTTAGGGGCATAGGGTTAGGTTTAGGGTTATGGTTTGGTTTTAAGGTTTAGATCTAGGGTTAGGGTTAGGGCTTAGGGTTAATCGGGACTTAGGTTTAGGGTTAGGGTTAGGAGTTAGGGTTAGCGTTAGGAGTTAGGGTTAGCGTTTAGGGTTAGGGTTTAGGGTTAGGGTTACGGTTAGGGGCATAGGGTTAGGTTTAGGGTTATGGTTTGGTTTTAAGGTTTCGATCTAGGGTTAGCGTTTAGGGTTAAGGGGGTATTAGGGTAAGGGTTAGGAGTTAGGGTTAGCGTTTAGGGTTAGGGTTATGCTTAGGGGCATAGGGTTAGGTTTAGGATTATGGTTTGGTTTTAAGGTTTAGATCTAGGGTTATGGATAAGGGTTAGGGTCAAGGGGGGCTCTAGGTTTAGGGTTAGGAGTTAGGGTTAGCGTTAGGAGTTAGGGTTAGCGTTTAGGGTTAGGGTTAGTGTTAGGGGCATAGGGTTAGGTGTAGTGTTATGGTTTGGTTTTAAGGTTTAGAACAAGGTTTCCGGTTAGGGTTATGGTCAAGGGGGGTTTAAGGTCAGGATTAGGAGTTAGGTTTAGCGTTAGGAGTTAGGGTTAGCGTTTAGGGTTAGGGTTTAGGGTTAGGGTTTCGGTTAGGGTCATAGGGATAGGTTTAGTGTTATGGTTTGGTTTTAAAGTTTAGATCTATTGTTACAGTTAGTGTTAGGGTCAAGAGGGGATTATGGTTAGGGTTAGGAGCTAGGTTTAGCGTTAGGAGTTAGGGTTAGCGTTAGGGTTAGGATTTATGGTTAGGGTTACAGTTAGGGGCATAGGGTTAGGTTTAGGTTTATGGTTTGGTTTTAAGGTTTAGATCTAGCATTAGGGGTAGGGATTAGGGTGAAGGGGGGATTAGTGTTAGGGTTAGGAGTTAGGGTTAGCGTTAGGAGTTAGGGTTAGCCTTTAGAGTTAGGGTTTAGGATTAGGGTTACAGTTAGGGGCATAGGGTTAGGTTTAGGGTTATGGTTTTGTTTTAAGCTTTAGATCTAGGGTTAGGGTTTAGGGTTAAGGGGGTATTAGGGTTAGGGTTAGGAGTTAGGGTTAGCGTTTGGGGTTAGGGTTACGGTTAGGGGCATAGGGTTAGGTTTAGGGTTATGGTTTGGTTTTAAGCTTTAGATCTAGGGTTATGGATAAGGGTTAGTGTCAAGGGGGGCTCTAGGTTTAGGGTTAGGAGTTAGGGTTAGCGTTAGGAGTTAGGGTTAGGGTATAGGGTTAGGGTTAGGGTTAGGGGCATAGGGTTAGGTTTAGGGTTATTGTTTGGTTTTAAGGTTTAGATCTAGGGTTAGCATTAGGAATTAGGGTGAAGGGGGTCTTAGGGTTAACGTTAGGAGTTAGGGTTAGCATTAGGAGTTAGGGTTAGCGTTTAGGGTTAGGGTTTAGGATTAGGGTTACGGTTAGGGGCATAGGGTTAGGTTTAGGGTTATGGTTTGGTTTTAAGGTTTAGATCTAGCATTAGGGGTAGGGATTAGGGTGAAGGGGGGATTAGTGTTAGGGTTAGGATTTAGGGTTAACGTTAGGAGTTAGGGTTAGTCTTTAGAGTTAGGGTTTAGGATTAGGGTTACGGTTAGGGGCATAGGGTTAGGTTTAGGGTTATGGTTTGGTTTTAAGTTTTAGATTTATGGTCAGGGCTTAGGGTTAAGGGGGGCTTAGGGTTAGGGTTAGGAGTTAGGGTTAACGTTAGGAGTTAGGGTTAGGGTTTAGGATTAGGGTTACGGTTAGGGGCATAGTGTTACGTTTAGGGTTATGGTTTGGTTTTAAGGTTTAGATCTAGGGTTACGGTTTAGGGTTAAAGGGGGATTAGTTTTAGGGTTAGTGTTAGGAGTTAGGGTTAGCGTTAGGAGTTAGGGTTAGCGTTTAGGGTTAGGGTTTAGGGTTAGGGTTACGGTTAGGGGCATAGGGTTAGGTTTAGGGTTATGGTTTGGTTTTAAGATTTAGATCTAGGGTTAGAGCTTAGGGTTAAGGGGGTATTAGGTTTAGGGTAATGAGTTAGGGTTAGCGTTAGGAGTTAGGGTTTGTTTTTAAGATTTAGATCTAGGGTTAGCATTAGGAATTAGGGTGAAGGGAGGTTTAGGGTTAACGTTAGGAGTTAGGGTTAGCGTTAGGAGTTAGGGTTAGCTTTTAGGGTTGGGGTTTAGGATTAGGGTTACGGTTAGGGGCATAGGGTTAGGTTTAGGGTTATGGTTTGGTTTTAAGGTTTAGATCTAGGGTTAGGGTTAGGGCTTAGGGTTAATGGGGACTTAGGTTTAGGGTTAGGGTTAGGAGTTAGCGTTAGCGTTAGGAGATAGGGTTAGTGTTTAGGGTTAGGGTTTAGCATTAGGGTTACGGTTAGGGGCATAGGGTTAGGTTTAGGGTTATGGTTTGGTTTTAAGCTTTAGATCTAGGGTTATGGATAAGGGTTAGGGTCAAGGGGGGCTCTAGGTTTAGGGTTAGGAGTTAGCGTTAGCGTTAGGAGTTAGGGTTAGGGTTTAGGGTTAGGTTTAGGGTTATGGTTTGGTTTTAAGGTTTAGATCTAGGGTTACGGTTTAGGGTTAAAGGGGGATTAGTTTTAGGGTTAGTGTTAGGAGTTAGGGTTAGCGTTAGGAGTTAGGGTTAGCGTTTAGGGTTAGGGTTTAGGGTTAGGGTTACGGTTAGGGGCATAGGGTTAGGTTTAGGGTTATGGTTTGGTTTTAAGGTTTAGATCTAGGGTTAGGGTTTAGGGTTAAGGGGGTATTAGGGTTAGGGTTAGGAGTTAGGGTTAGCGTTTAGGGTTAGGGTTACGGTTAGGGGCATAGGGTTAGGTTTAGGGTTATGGTTTGGTTTTAAGGTTTAGATCTAGGGTTAGGGTTAGGGCTTAGGGTTAATGGGGACTTAGGTTTAGGGTTAGGGTTAGGAGTTAGGGTTAGCGTTAGGAGTTAGGGTTAGTGTTTAGGGTTAGGGTTTAGCATTAGGGTTACGGTTAGGGGCATAGGGTTACGTTTAGGGTTATGGTTTGGTTTTAAGGTTTAGATCTAGGGTTATGGATAAGGGTTAGGGTCAATGGGGGCTCTAGGTTTAGGGTTAGGAGTTAGGGTTAGCGTTAGGATTTAGGGTTATGGTTTAGGGTTAGGTTTAGTGTTAGGGGCATAGGGTTAGGTTTAGGGTTATGGTTTGGTTTTAAGGTTTAGATCTAGGGTTAGCATTAGGAATTAGGGTGAAGGGGGTCTTAGGGTTAACGTTAGGAGTTAGGGTTAGCATTAGGAGTTAGGGTTAGCGTTTAGGGTTAGGGTTTAGGATTAGGGTTACTGTTAGGGGCATAGGGTTAGGTTTAGGGTTATGGTTTGGTTTTAAGATTTAGATCTAGCATTAGGGGTAGGGATTAGGGTGAAGGGGGGATTAGTGTTAGGGTTAGGAGTTAGGGTTAGTGTTAGGATTTAGGGTTAGCTTTTAGAGTTAGGGTTTAGGATTAGGGTTACGGTTAGGTGCATAGGGTTAGGTTTAGGGTTATGGTTTGGTTTTAAGGTTTAGATTTATGGTCAGGGCTTAGGGTTAAGGGGGCTTAGGGTTAGGGTTAGGAGTTAGGGTTAGGGTTTAGGATTAGGGTTACGGTTAGGGGCATAGGGTTAGGTTTAGGGTTATGGTTTGGTTTTAAGGTTTAGATCTAGCGTTACGGTTTAGGGTTAAAGGGGGATTAGTTTTAGGGTTAGTGTTAGGAGTTAGGGTTAGCGTTAGGAGTTAGGGTTAGCGTTTAGGGTTAGGGTTTAGGGTTAGGGTTACGGTTAGGGGCATAGGGTTAGGTTTAGGGTTATGGTTTGGTTTTAAGATTTAGATCTAGCATTAGGGGTAGGGATTAGTGTGAAGGGGGGATTAGTGTTAGGGTTATGAGTTAGGGTTAACGTTACGAGTTAGGGTTAGCCTTTAGAGTTAGGGTTTAGGATTAGGGTTACGGTTAGGGGCATAGGGTTAGGTTTAGGGTTATGGTTTGGTTTTAAGCTTTAGATCTAGGGTTAGGGTTTAGGGTTAAGGGGGTATTAGGGTTAGGGTTAGGAGTTAGGGTTAGCGTTTGGGGTTAGGGTTACGGTTAGGGGCATAGGGTTAGGTTTAGGGTTATGGTTTGGTTTTAAGCTTTAGATCTAGGGTTATGGATAAGGGTTAGTGTCAAGGGGGGCTCTAGGTTTAGGGTTAGGAGTTAGGGTTAGCATTAGGAGATAGGGTTAGGGTATAGGGTTAGGGTTAGTGTTAGGGGCATAGGGTTAGGTTTAGGGTTATGGTTTGGTTTTAAGGTTTAGATCTAGGGTTAGCATTAGGAATTAGGGTGAAGGGGGTCTTAGGGTTAACGTTAGGAGTTAGGGTTAGCATTAGGAGTTAGGGTTAGCGTTTAGGGTTAGGGTTTAGGATTAGGGTTACGGTTAGGGGCATAGGGTTAGGTTAAGGGTTATGGTTTGGTTTTAAGCTTTAGATCTAGGGTTAGGGTTAGGGCTTAGGGTTAATGGGGACTTAGGTTTAGGGTTAGGGTTAGGAGTTAGGGTTAGCGTTAGGAGTTAGGGTTAGCGTTTAGGGTTAGGGTTTAGCATTAGGGTTACGGTTAGGGGCATAGGGTTAGGTTTAGGGTTATGGTTTGGTTTTAAGGTTTAGATCTAGGGTTATGGATAAGGGTTATTGTCAAGGGGGGCTCCAGGTTTAGGGTTAGGAGTTAGGGTTAGCGTTAGGAGTTAGGGTTATGGTTTAGGGTTAGGGTTACTGTTAGGGGCATAGGGTTACGTATAGGGTTATGGTTTGGTTTTAAGGTTTAGATCTAGGGTTAGCATTAGGAATTAGGGTGAAGGGGGTCTTAGGGTTAACGTTAGGAGTTAGGGTTAGCATTAGGAGTTAGGGTTAGCGTTTAGGGTTAGGGTTTAGGGTAAGGGTCACGGTTAGGGGCATAGGGTTAGGTTTAGGGTTATGGTTTGGTTTTAAGGTTTAGATCTAGCATTAGGGGTAGGGATTAGGGTGAAGGGGGGATTAGTGTTAGGGTTAGGATTTAGGGTTAACGTTAGGAGTTAGGGTTAGTCTTTAGAGTTAGGGTTTAGGATTAGGGTTACGGTTAGGGGCATAGGGTTAGGTTTAGGGTTATGGTTTGGTTTTAAATTTTAGATTTATGGTCAGGGCTTAGGGTTAAGGGGGGCTTAGGGTTAGGGTTAGGAGTTAGGGTTAACGTTAGGAGTTAGGGTTAGGGTTTAGGATTAGGGTTACGGTTAGGGGCATAGTGTTACGTTTAGGGTTATGGTTTGGTTTTAAGGTTTAGATCTAGGGTTACGGTTTAGGGTTAAAGGGGGATTAGTTTTAGGGTTAGTGTTAGGAGTTAGGGTTAGCGTTAGGAGTTAGGGTTAGCGTTTAGGGTTAGGGTTTAGGGTTAGGGTTACGGTTAGGGGCATAGGGTTAGGTTTAGGGTTATGGTTTGGTTTTAAGGTTTAGATCTAGGGTTAGGGTTTAGGGTTAAGGGGGTATTAGGGTTAGGGTTAGGAGTTAGGGTTAGCGTTTAGGGTTAGGGTTACGGTTAGGGGCATAGGGTTAGGTTTAGGGTTATGGTTTGGTTTTAAGGTTTAGATCTAGGGTTAGGGTTAGGGCTTAGGGTTAATGGGGACTTAGGTTTAGGGTTAGGGTTAGGAGTTAGGGTTAGCGTTAGGAGTTAGGGTTAGGGTTTAGGATTAGGGTTACGGTTAGGGGCATAGTGTTAGGTTTAGGGTTATGGTTTGGTTTTAAGGTTTAGATCTAGGGTTACGGTTTAGGGTTAAAGGGGGATTAGTTTTAGGGTTAGTGTTAGGAGTTAGGGTTAGCGTTAGGAGTTAGGGTTAGCGTTTAGGGTTAGGGTTTAGGGTTAGGGTTACGGTTAGGGGCATAGGGTTAGGTTTAGGGTTATGGTTTGGTTTTAAGGTTTAGATCTAGGGTTAGGGCTTAGTGTTAAGGGGGTATTAGGGTTAGGGTTATGAGTTAGGGTTAGCGTTAGGAGTTAGGGTTAGCGTTTAGGGTTAGGGTTACGGTTAGGGGCATAGGGTTAGGGTTAGGAGTTAGGGTTTGGTTTTAAGGTTTAGATCTAGGGTTAGCATTAGGAATTAGGGTGAAGGGAGTCTTAGGGTTAACGTTAGGAGTTAGGGTTAGCATTAGGAGTTAGGGTTAGCGTTTAGGGTTGGGGTTTAGGATTAGGGTTACGGTTAGGGGCATAGGGTTAGGTTTAGGGTTATGGTTTGGTTTTAAGGTTTAGATCTAGGGTTAGCATTAGGAATTAGTGTGAAGGGGGTCTTAGGGTTAACGTTAGGAGTTAGGGTTAGCATTAGGAGTTAGGGTTAGCGTTTAGGGTTAGGGTTTAGGATTAGGGTTACGTTTAGGGGCATAGGGTTAGGTTTAGGGTTATGGTTTGGTTTTAAGGTTTAGATCTAGGGTTAGGGTTAGGGCTTAGGGTTAATCGGGACTTAGGTTTAGGGTTAGGGTTAGGAGTTAGGGTTAGCGTTAGGAGTTAGGGTTAGCGTTTAGGGTTAGGGTTTAGGGTTAGGGTTACGGTTAGGGGCATAGGGTTAGGTTTAGGGTTATGGTTTGGTTTTAAGGTTTCGATCTAGGGTTAGCGTTTAGGGTTAAGGGGGTATTAGGGTAAGGGTTAGGAGTTAGGGTTAGCGTTTAGGGTTAGGGTTATGCTTAGGGGCATAGGGTTAGGTTTAGGATTATGGTTTGGTTTTAAGGTTTAGATCTAGGGTTATGGATAAGGGTTAGGGTCAAGGGGGGCTCTAGGTTTAGGGTTAGGAGTTAGGGTTAGCGTTAGGAGTTAGGGTTAGCGTTTAGGGTTAGGGTTAGTGTTAGGGGCATAGGGTTAGGTGTAGTGTTATGGTTTGGTTTTAAGGTTTAGAACAAGGTTTCCGGTTAGGGTTATGGTCAAGGGGGGTTTAAGGTCAGGATTAGGAGTTAGGTTTAGCGTTAGGAGTTAGGGTTAGCGTTTAGGGTTAGGGTTTAGGGTTAGGGTTTCGGTTAGGGTCATAGGGATAGGTTTAGTGTTATGGTTTGGTTTTAAAGTTTAGATCTATTGTTACAGTTAGTGTTAGGGTCAAGAGGGGATTATGGTTAGGGTTAGGAGCTAGGTTTAGCGTTAGGAGTTAGGGTTAGCGTTAGGGTTAGGATTTATGGTTAGGGTTACAGTTAGGGGCATAGGGTTAGGTTTAGGTTTATGGTTTGGTTTTAAGGTTTAGATCTAGCATTAGGGGTAGGGATTAGGGTGAAGGGGGGATTAGTGTTAGGGTTAGGAGTTAGGGTTAGCGTTAGGAGTTAGGGTTAGCCTTTAGAGTTAGGGTTTAGGATTAGGGTTACAGTTAGGGGCATAGGGTTAGGTTTAGGGTTATGGTTTTGTTTTAAGCTTTAGATCTAGGGTTAGGGTTTAGGGTTAAGGGGGTATTAGGGTTAGGGTTAGGAGTTAGGGTTAGCGTTTGGGGTTAGGGTTACGGTTAGGGGCATAGGGTTAGGTTTAGGGTTATGGTTTGGTTTTAAGCTTTAGATCTAGGGTTATGGATAAGGGTTAGTGTCAAGGGGGGCTCTAGGTTTAGGGTTAGGAGTTAGGGTTAGCGTTAGGAGTTAGGGTTAGGGTATAGGGTTAGGGTTAGGGTTAGGGGCATAGGGTTAGGTTTAGGGTTATTGTTTGGTTTTAAGGTTTAGATCTAGGGTTAGCATTAGGAATTAGGGTGAAGGGGGTCTTAGGGTTAACGTTAGGAGTTAGGGTTAGCATTAGGAGTTAGGGTTAGCGTTTAGGGTTAGGGTTTAGCATTAGGGTTACGGTTAGGGGCATAGGGTTAGGTTTAGTGTCATGGTTTGGTTTTAAGCTTTAGATCTAGGGTTAGGGTTAGAGCTTAGGGTTAATGGGGACTTAGGTTTAGGGTTAGGGTTAGGAGTTAGGGTTAGCGTTAGGAGTTAGGGTTAGCGTTTAGGGTTAGGGTTTAGCATTAGGGTTACGGTTAGGGGCATAGGGTTAGGTTTAGGGTTATGGTTTGGTTTTAAGGTTTAGATCTAGGGTTATGGATAAGGGTTAGTGTCAAGGGGGGCTCCAGGTTTATGGTTAGGAGTTAGGGTTAGCGTTAGGAGGTAGGGTTATGGTTTAGGGTTAGGGTTACTGTTAGGGGCATAGGGTTACGTTTAGGGTTATGGTTTGGTTTTAAGGTTTAGATCTAGGGTTAGCATTAGGAATTAGGGTGAAGGGGGTCTTAGGGTTAACGTTAGGAGTTAGGGTTAGCATTAGGAGTTAGGGTTAGCGTTTAGGGTTAGGGTTTAGGATTAGGGTTACGTTTAGGGGCATAGGGTTAGGTTTAGGGTTATGGTTTGGTTTTAAGGTTTAGATCTAGCATTAGGGGTAGGGATTGGGGTGAAGGGGGGATTAGTGTTAGGGTTAGGATTTAGGGTTAACGTTAGGAGTTAGGGTTAGTCTTTAGAGTTAGGGTTTAGGATTAGGGTTACGGTTAGGGGCATAGGGTTAGGTTTAGGGTTATGGTTTGGTTTTAAGTTTTAGATTTATGGTCAGGGCTTAGGGTTAAGGGGGGCTTAGGGTTAGGGTTAGGAGTTAGGGTTAACGTTAGGAGTTAGGGTTAGGGTTTAGGATTAGGGTTACGGTTAGGGGCATAGTGTTACGTTTAGGGTTATGGTTTGGTTTTAAGGTTTAGATCTAGGGTTACGGTTTAGGGTTAAAGGGGGATTAGTTTTAGGGTTAGTGTTAGGAGTTAGGGTTAGCGTTAGGAGTTAGGGTTAGCGTTTAGGGTTAGGGTTTAGGGTTAGGGTTACGGTTAGGGGCATAGGGTTAGGTTTAGGGTTATGGTTTGGTTTTAAGATTTAGATCTAGGGTTAGAGCTTAGGGTTAAGGGGGTATTAGGTTTAGGGTAATGAGTTAGGGTTAGCGTTAGGAGTTAGGGTTTGTTTTTAAGATTTAGATCTAGGGTTAGCATTAGGAATTAGGGTGAAGGGAGTCTTAGGGTTAACGTTAGGAGTTAGGGTTAGCGTTAGGAGTTAGGGTTAGCGTTTAGGGTTGGGGTTTAGGATTAGGGTTACGGTTAGGGGCATAGGGTTAGGTTTAGGGTTATGGTTTGGTTTTAAGGTTTAGATCTAGGGTTAGGGTTAGGGCTTAGGGTTAATGGGGACTTAGGTTTAGGTTTAGGGTTAGGAGTTAGCGTTAGCGTTAGGAGATAGGGTTAGTGTTTAGGGTTAGGTTTTAGCATTAGGGTTACGGTTAGGGGCATAGGGTTAGGTTTAGGGTTATGGTTTGGTTTTAAGCTTTAGATCTAGGGTTATGGATAAGGGTTAGGGTCAAGGGGGGCTCTAGGTTTAGGGTTAGGAGTTAGCGTTAGCGTTAGGAGTTAGGGTTAGGGTTTAGGGTTAGGTTTAGGGTTATGGTTTGGTTTTAAGGTTTAGATCTAGGGTTACGGTTTAGGGTTAAAGGGGGATTAGTTTTAGGGTTAGTGTTAGGAGTTAGGGTTAGCGTTAGGAGTTAGGGTTAGCGTTTAGGGTTAGGGTTTAGGGTTAGGGTTACGGTTAGGGGCATAGGGTTAGGTTTAGGGTTATGGTTTGGTTTTAAGGTTTAGATCTAGGGTTAGGGTTTAGGGTTAAGGGGGTATTAGGGTTAGGGTTAGGAGTTAGGGTTAGCGTTTAGGGTTAGGGTTACGGTTAGGGGCATAGGGTTAGGTTTAGGGTTATGGTTTGGTTTTAAGGTTTAGATCTAGGGTTAGGGTTAGGGCTTAGGGTTAATGGGGACTTAGGTTTAGGGTTAGGGTTAGGAGTTAGGGTTAGCGTTAGGAGTTAGGGTTAGTGTTTAGGGTTAGGGTTTAGCATTAGGGTTACGGTTAGGGGCATAGGGTTACGTTTAGGGTTATGGTTTGGTTTTAAGGTTTAGATCTAGGGTTATGGATAAGGGTTAGGGTCAAGGGGTGCTCTAGGTTTAGGGTTAGGAGTTAGGGTTAGCGTTAATATTTAGGGTTATGGTTTAGGGTTAGGTTTAGTGTTAGGGGCATTGGGTTAGGTTTAGGGTTATGGTTTGGTTTTAAGGTTTAGATCTAGGGTTACGGTTTAGGGTTAAAGGGGGATTAGTTTTAGGGTTAGTGTTAGGAGTTAGGGTTAGCGTTAGGAGTTAGGGTTAGCGTTTAGGGTTAGGGTTTAGGGTTAGGGTTACGGTTAGGGGCATAGGGTTAGGTTTAGGGTTATGGTTTGGTTTTAAGATTTAGATCTAGGGTTAGAGCTTAGGGTTAAGGGGGTATTAGGGTTAGGGTAATGAGTTAGGGTTAGCGTTAGGAGTTAGGGTTTGTTTTTAAGATTTAGATCTAGGGTTAGCATTAGGAATTAGGGTGAAGGGAGTCTTAGGGTTAACGTTAGGAGTTAGGGTTAGCGTTAGGAGTTAGGGTTAGCGTTTAGGGTTGGGGTTTAGGATTAGGGTTACGGTTAGGGGCATAGGGTTAGGTTTAGGGTTATGGTTTGGTTTTAAGGTTTAGATCTAGGGTTAGGGTTAGGGCTTAGGGTTAATGGGGACTTAGGTTTAGGGTTAGGGTTAGGAGTTAGCGTTAGCGTTAGGAGATAGGGTTAGTGTTTAGGGTTAGGGTTTAGCATTAGGGTTACGGTTAGGGGCATAGGGTTAGGTTTAGGGTTATGGTTTGGTTTTAAGCTTTAGATCTAGGGTTATGGATAAGGGTTAGGGTCAAGGGGGGCTCTAGGTTTAGGGTTAGGAGTTAGCGTTAGCGTTAGGAGTTAGGGTTAGGGTTTAGGGTTAGGTTTAGGGTTATGGTTTGGTTTTAAGGTTTAGATCTAGGGTTACGGTTTAGGGTTAAAGGGGGATTAGTTTTAGGGTTAGTGTTAGGAGTTAGGGTTAGCGTTAGGAGTTAGGGTTAGCGTTTAGGGTTAGGGTTTAGGGTTAGGGTTACGGTTAGGGGCATAGGGTTAGGTTTAGGGTTATGGTTTGGTTTTAAGGTTTAGATCTAGGGTTAGGGTTTAGGGTTAAGGGGGTATTAGGGTTAGGGTTAGGAGTTAGGGTTAGCGTTTAGGGTTAGGGTTACGGTTAGGGGCATAGGGTTAGGTTTAGGGTTATGGTTTGGTTTTAAGGTTTAGATCTAGTGTTAGGGTTAGGGCTTAGGGTTAATGGGGACTTAGGTTTAGGGTTAGGGTTAGGAGTTAGGGTTAGCGTTAGGAGTTAGGGTTAGTGTTTAGGGTTAGGGTTTAGCATTAGGGTTACGGTTAGGGGCATAGGGTTACGTTTAGGGTTATGGTTTGGTTTTAAGGTTTAGATCTAGGGTTATGGATAAGGGTTAGGGTCAAGGGGGGCTCTAGGTTTAGGGTTAGGAGTTAGGGTTAGCGTTAGGATTTAGGGTTATGGTTTAGGGTTAGGTTTAGTGTTAGGGGCATAGGGTTAGGTTTAGGGTTATGGTTTGGTTTTAAGGTTTAGATCTAGGGTTAGCATTAGGAATTAGGGTGAAGGGGGTCTTAGGGTTAACGTTAGGAGTTAGGGTTAGCATTAGGAGTTAGGGTTAGCGTTTAGGGTTAGGGTTTAGGATTAGGGTTACGGTTAGGGGCATAGGGTTAGGTTTAGGGTTATGGTTTGGTTTTAAGGTTTAGATCTAGCATTAGGGGTAGGGATTAGGGTGAAGGGGGGATTAGTGTTAGGGTTAGGAGTTAGGGTTAGCGTTAGGATTTAGGGTTAGCCTTTAGAGTTAGGGTTTAGGATTAGGGTTACGGTTAGGTGCATAGGGTTAGGTTTAGGGTTATGGTTTGGTTTTAAGGTTTAGATTTATGGTCAGGGCTTAGGGTTAAGGGGGGCTTAGGGTTAGGGTTAGGAGTTAGGGTTAGGGTTTAGGATTAGGGTTACGGTTAGGGGGATAGGGTTAGGTTTAGGGTTATGGTTTGGTTTTAAGGTTTAGATCTAGCGTTACGGTTTAGGGTTAAAGGGGGATTAGTTTTAGGGTTAGTGTTAGGAGTTAGGGTTAGCGTTAGGAGTTAGGGTTAGCGTTTAGGGTTAGGGTTTAGGGTTAGGGTTACGGTTAGGGGCATAGGGTTAGGTTTAGGGTTATGGTTTGGTTTTAAGATTTAGATCTAGCATTAGGGGTAGGGATTAGTGTGAAGGGGGGATTAGTGTTAGGGTTATGAGTTAGGGTTAACGTTACGAGTTAGGGTTAGCCTTTAGAGTTAGGGTTTAGTATTAGGGTTACGGTTAGGGGCATAGGGTTAGGTTTAGGGTTATGGTTTGGTTTTAAGCTTTAGATCTAGGGTTAGGGTTTAGGGTTAAGGGGGTATTAGGGTTAGGGTTAGGAGTTAGGGTTAGCGTTTGGGGTTAGGGTTACGGTTAGGGGCATAGGGTTAGGTTTAGGGTTATGGTTTGGTTTTAAGCTTTAGATCTAGGGTTATGGATAAGGGTTAGTGTCAAGGGGGGCTCTAGGTTTAGGGTTAGGAGTTAGGGTTAGCATTAGGAGATAGGGTTAGGGTATAGGGTTAGGGTTAGTGTTAGGGGCATAGGGTTAGGTTTAGGGTTATGGTTTGGTTTTAAGGTTTAGATCTAGGGTTAGCATTAGGAATTAGGGTGAAGGGGGTCTTAGGGTTAACGTTAGGAGTTAGGGTTAGCATTAGGAGTTAGGGTTAGCGTTTAGGGTTAGTGTTTAGGATTAGGGTTACGGTTAGGGGCATAGGGTTAGGTTAAGGGTTATGGTTTGGTTTTAAGCTTTAGATCTAGGGTTAGGGTTAGGGCTTAGGGTTAATGGGGACTTAGGTTTAGGGTTAGGGTTAGGAGTTAGGGTTAGCGTTAGGAGTTAGGGTTAGCGTTTAGGGTTAGGGTTTAGCATTAGGGTTACGGTTAGGGGCATAGGGTTAGGTTTAGGGTTATGGTTTGGTTTTAAGGTTTAGATCTAGGGTTATGGATAAGGGTTATTGTCAAGGGGGGCTCCAGGTTTAGGGTTAGGAGTTAGGGTTAGCGTTAGGAGTTAGGGTTATGGTTTAGGGTTAGGGTTACTGTTAGGGGCATAGGGTTACGTATAGGGTTATGGTTTGGTTTTAAGGTTTAGATCTAGGGTTAGCATTAGGAATTAGGGTGAAGGGGGTCTTAGGGTTAACGTTAGGAGTTAGGGTTAGCATTAGGAGTTAGGGTTAGCGTTTAGGGTTAGGGTTTAGGGTAAGGGTCACGGTTAGGGGCATAGGGTTAGGTTTAGGGTTATGGTTTGGTTTTAAGGTTTAGATCTAGCATTAGGGGTAGGGATTAGGGTGAAGGGGGGATTAGTGTTAGGGTTAGGATTTAGGGTTAACGTTAGGAGTTAGGGTTAGTCTTTAGAGTTAGGGTTTAGGATTAGGGTTACGGTTAGGGGCATAGGGTTAGGTTTAGGGTTATGGTTTGGTTTTAAATTTTAGATTTATGGTCAGGGCTTAGGGTTAAGGGGGGCTTAGGGTTAGGGTTAGGAGTTAGGGTTAACGTTAGGAGTTAGGGTTAGGGTTTAGGATTAGGGTTACGGTTAGGGGCATAGTGTTACGTTTAGGGTTATGGTTTGGTTTTAAGGTTTAGATCTAGGGTTACGGTTTAGGGTTAAAGGGGGATTAGTTTTAGGGTTAGTGTTAGGAGTTAGGGTTAGCGTTAGGAGTTAGGGTTAGCGTTTAGGGTTAGGGTTTAGGGTTAGGGTTACGGTTAGGGGCATAGGGTTAGGTTTAGGGTTATGGTTTGGTTTTAAGATTTAGATCTAGGGTTAGAGCTTAGGGTTAAGGGGGTATTAGGGTTAGGGTAATGAGTTAGGGTTAGCGTTAGGAGTTAGGGTTTGTTTTTAAGATTTAGATCTAGGGTTAGCATTAGGAATTAGGGTGAAGGGAGTCTTAGGGTTAACGTTAGGAGTTAGGGTTAACTTTATGAGTTAGGGTTAGCCTTTAGAGTTAGGGTTTAGGATTAGGGTTACGGTTAGGGGCATAGGGTTAGGTTTAGGGTTATGGTTTGGTTTTAAGGTTTAGATTTATGGTCAGGGCTTAGGGTTAAGGGGGGCTTAGGGTTAGGGTTAGGAGTTAGGGTCATAGGGTTTAGGATTAGGGTTACGGTTAGGGGCATAGGGTTAGGTTTAGGGTTATGGTTTTGTTTTAAGATTTAGATCTAGCGTTACGGTTTAGGGTTAAAGGGGGATTAGTTTTAGGGTTAGTGTTAGGAGTTAGGGTTAGCGTTAGGAGTTAGGGTTAGCGTTTAGGGTTAGGGTTTAGGGTTAGGGTTACGGTTAGGGGCATAGGGTTAGGTTTAGGATTATGGTTTGGTTTTAAGATTTAGATCTAAGGTTAGGGCTTAGGGTTAAGGGGGTATTAGGGTTGGGGTTATGAGTTAGGGTTAGCGTTAGGAGTTAGGGTTAGCGTTTAGGGTTAGGGTTACGGTTAGGGGCATAGGGTTAGGGTTAGGAGTTAGGCTTTGGTTTTAAGGTTTAGATCTAGGGTTAGCATTAGGAATTAGGGTGAAGGGAGTCTTAGGGTTAACGTTAGGAGTTAGGGTTAGCATTAGGAGTTAGGGTTAGCGTTTAGGGTTGGGGTTTAGGATTAGGGTTACGGTTAGGGGCATAGGGTTAGGTTTAGGGTTATGGTTTGGTTTTAAGGTTTAGATCTAGGGTTAGGGTTAGGGCTTAGGGTTAATGGGGACTTAGGTTTAGGGTTAGGGTTAGGAGTTAGGGTTAGCGTTAGGAGTTAGTGTTAGTGTTTAGGGTTAGGGTTTACGATTAGGGTTACGGTTAGGGGCATAGGGTTAGGTTTAGGGTTATGGTTTGGTTTTAAGGTTTAGATCTAGGGTTAGGGTTTAGGGTTAAGGGGGGATTAGGGTTAGGGTTAGCGTTAGGAGTTATGGTTAGCGTTCAGGGTTTCATTTTAGAGTTAGGGTTACGGTCAGGGGCATAGGGTTATGGTTTGTTTTAAGGTGAATTCTAGGGATAGGGTTAGGGTTTAGGGTTAAGGGGGGCTTAGGGTTAGGGTTGGGAGTTAGGGTTAGCGTTAGGAGTTAGGGTTAGCGTTTAGGGTTAGGGTTTAGGATTAGGGTTACGGTTAGGGGCATAGGGTTAGGTTTAAGAGTATGGTTTGTTTTTATGTTTTAGATCTAGGGTTAGGTTTAGGGTTAAGGGGGGCTTAGTGTTAGGGTTAGGAGTTATGGTTAGCGTTAGGAGTTACGTTAGCGTTAGGGTTAGGGTTTAATGTTAAGATTACGGTTAGGGGCATAGGGTTAGGTTTAGGGTTCTGGTTTGGTTTTAAGGTTTAGATCTAGGGTTAGGGTTAGGGCTTACGGTGAAAGGGGGCTTAGGGTTAATGTTAGGAGCTAGGGTTAGCGTTAGGAGTTAGGGTTAGCATTTAGGGTTTGGGTTTAGAGTTAGGGTTACGGTTAGGGGCATAGGGTTATGGTTTGTTTTTAAGATTAATTCTAGGGATAGGCTTAGGGCTTAGGGTTAAGGAGGGCTTAGGGTTAGGGTTGGGAGTTAGGGTTAGCGTTAGGAGTTAGGGTTAGCGTTTAGGGTTAGGGTTTAGCATTAGGGTTACGGTTAGGGGCATAGGGTTAGGTTTAGGTTTATGGTATGGCTTTAAGTTTTAGATCAAGTGTTAGGTTTAGGGTTTACGGTGAAAGGGGGCTTAGGGTTAATGTTAGGAGCTAGGGTTAGCGTTAGGGGTTAGGGTTAGGGGCATAGGGTTAGGTTTAGGGTTATGGTTTGGTTTTAAGGTTTTGATCTAGGGTTTTGGATAAGGGTTAGGGTCAAGGGGGGCTCTAGGTTTAGGGTTAGGAGTTAGGGTTAGTGTTAGGAGTTAGGGTTAGTGTTTAGGGTTAGGGTTACAGTTAGGGGCATAGGGTTAGGTTTAGGGTTATGGTTTGGTTTTAAGGTTTAGATCTAGGGTTAGCATTAGGAATGAGGGTGAAGGGGGTCTTAGGGTTAACTTTAGGAGTTAATGTTAGCGTTAGGAGTTAGGGTTAGCGTTTAGGGTTAGCGTTTAGCATTAGGGTTACGGTTAGGGGCATAGGGTTAGGTTTAGGGTTATGGTTTGTTTTTAAGGTTTAGATCTAGGGTTAGGGTTAGGGCTTAGGGTTAATGGGGACTTAGGTTTAGGGTTAGGGTTAGGAGTTAGTGTTAGCGTTAGGAGTTAGGATTAGCGTTTAGGGTTAGGGTTTAGCATTAGGGTTACGGTTAGGGGCATAGGGTTAGGTTTAGGGTTATGGTTTGGTTTTAAGGTTTAGATCTAGGGTTAGGGTTTAGGATTAAGGGGGTTTAGGAGTTAGGGTTAGCGTTAGGATTTAGGGTTAGCGTTTAGGGTTAGGGTTCAGGTTTAGGGTTACGCTTAGGGGCATAGGGTTATGTTTAGGATTATGGTTTGGTTTTAAGGTTTAGATCTAGGGTTATGGATAAGGGTTAGGTTCAAGGGGGGCTCTAGGATAAGGGCTAGGAGTTAGGGCTAGCGTTAGGAGTTAGGGTTAGGTTTACGGTTAGGGTTACAGTTAGGGGAATAGGCTTAATTTTAGTGTTATGGTTTGGTTTTAAGGTTTAGAACAAGGTTTCCGGTTAGGGTTATGGTCAAGGGGGGTTTAAGGTTAGGATTAGGAGTTAGGTTTAGCATTAGGATTTAGGGTTAGCGTTTAGGGTTAGGGTTTAGGGTTAGGGTTACGGTTAGGGTCATAGGGTTAGGTTTAGGGTTATGGTTTGGTTTTAAAGTTTAGATCTATGGTTACGGTTAGTGTTAGGGTCAAGAGGGGATTATGGTTAGGGTTAGGAGCTAGGTATAGCGTTAGGAGTTAGGGTTAGGGTTAGGGTTAGGATTTATGGTTAGGGTTACAGTTAGGGGCATAGGGTTAGGTTTAGGTTTATGGTTTGGTTTTAAGGTTTAGATCTAGCATTAGGGGTAGGGATTAGGGTGGAGGGGGGATTAGTGTTAGGGTTAGGAGTTAGGGTTAGCGTTAGGAGTTAGGGTTAGCCTTTAGAGTTAGGGTTTAGGATTAGGGTTACGGTTAGGGGCATAGGGTTAGGTTTAGGGTTATGGTTTGGCTTTAAGGTTTAGATTTATGGTTAGGGTTTAGGGTTAATCTGGGCTTAGGGTTAGGGTTAGGAGTTAGGGTTAGCGTTAGGAGTTAGGGTTAGGGTTTAGGATTAGGGTTACGGTTAGGGGCATAGTGTCAGGTTTAGGGTTATGGTTTGGTTTTAAGGTTTAGATCTAGGCTTAGACCTTAGGGTTAAGGGGGTATTAGGGTTACGGTTAGGAGTTAGGGTTAGCGTTTAGGGTTAGGGTTACGGTTAGGGGCATAGGGTTAGGTTTAGGGTTATGGTTTGGTTTTAAGGTTTAGATCTAGGGTTAGCATTAGGAATTAGGGTGAAGGGGGTCTTAGGGTTAACGTTAGGAGTTAGGGTTAGCGTTAGGAGTTAGGGTTAGCGTTTAAGGTTAGCGTTTAGAATTAGGGTTACGGTTAGGGGCATAGGGTTAGGTTTAGGGTTATGGTTTGGTTTTAAGGTTTAGATCTAGGGTTAGGCTTAGGGCTTAGGGTTAATCGGGACTTAGGTTTTGGATTAGGGTTAGGAGTTAGGGTTAGTGTTATGAGTTAGGGTTAGCGTTTAGGGTTAGGGTTTAGCATTAGGGTTACGGTTAGGGGCATAGGGTTAGGTTTAGGGTTATGGTTTGGTTTTAAGGTTTAGATCTAGGGTTAGGTTTTAGGGCTAAGGGGGGATTAGGATTAGGGTTAGCGTTAGGAGTTAGGGTTAGCGTTTAGGTTTAGGGTTCAGGGTTAGGGTTACGCTTAGGGGCATAGCGTTAGGTTTAGGATTATGGTTTGTTTTTAAGGTTTAGATCTAGGGTTATGGATAAGAGTTAGGGTCAAGGGGGGCTCTAGGTTTAGGGTTAGGAGTTAGGGTTAGCGTTAGGAGTTAGGGTTAGGTTTTAGGGTTAGGGTTACGGTTAGGGGCATAGGGTTAGGTTTAGTGTTATGGTTTGGTTTTAAGGTTTAGAACAAGGTTTCCGGTTAGGGTTATGGTCAAGGGGGGTTTAAGGTTAGGATTAGGAGTTACGGTTAGCGTTAGGAGTTAGGGTTAGCGTTTAGGGTTAGGGTTTAGGGTTAAGATTACGGTTAGGGGCATAGGGTTAGGTTTAGTGTTATGGTTTGGTTTTAAAGTTTAGATCTATGGTTACGGTTAGTGTTAGGGTCAAGAGTTGATTATGGTTTGGGTTAGGAGCTAGGTGTAGCGTTAGGAGTTAGGGTTAGCGTTAGGGTTAGGATTTATGGTTAGGGTTACAGTTAGGGGCATAGGGTTAGGTTTAGGTTTATGGTTTGGTTTTAAGGTTTAGATCTAGCATTAGGGGTAGGGATTAGGTTGAAGGGGGGATTAGTGTAAGGGTTAGGAGTTAGGGTTAGCGTTAGGAGTTAGGGTTAGCCTTTAGAGTTACGGTTAGGATTAGGGTTACGGTTAGGGGCATAGGGTTAGGTTTAGGGTTATGGTTTGGTTTTAAGGTTTAGATTTATGGTTAGGGATTAGGGTTAAGGGGGGCTTAGGGTTAACGTTAGGAGTTAGGGTTAGCGTTAGGAGTTAAGTTTAGGGTTTAGGATTAGGGTTACGGTTAGGGGAATAGGGTTAGGTTTAGGGTTATGGTTTGGTTTTAAGGTTTAGATCTAGGGTTAGGCCTTAGGGTTAAGGGGGTATGAGGGTTAGGGTTAGTAGTTAGGGTTAGCGTTTAGGGTTAGGGTTACGGTTAGGGGCATAGGGTTAGGTTTAGGGTTATGGTTTGTTTTTAAGGTTTAGATCTAGGGTTATGGATAAGGCTTAGATTCAAGGGGGGCTCTAGTTTTAGGGTTAGGAGTTAGGATTAGCGTTAGGAGTTAGGCTTAGGGTTTAGGGTTAGGGTTACAGTTAGGGGCATAGGGTTAGGTTTAGGGTTATGGTTTGGTTTTAGGGTTTAGATCTAGGGTTAGCATTAGGAATTAGGGTGAAGGGGGTCTTAGGGTTAACGTTAGGAGTTAGGGTTAGCGTTAGGAGTTAGGGTTAGCGTTTAGGGTTAGGGTTTAGGATTAGGGTTACGGTTAGGGGCTTAGGGTTAGGTTTAGGGTTATGGTTTGGTTTTAAGATTTAGATCTAGGGTTAGGGTTAGGGCTTAGGGTTAATCGGGACTGAGGTTTAGGGTTAGGGTTAGGAGTTAGGGTTAGCGTTAGGAGTTAGGGTTAGCGTTTAGGGTTAGGGTTTAGCATTAGGGTTACGGTTAGGGGCATAGGGTTAGGTTTAGGGTTATGGTTTGGTTTTAAGGTTTAGATCTAGGGTTATGGATAAGGTTTAGGGTCAAGGTGGGCTCTAGATTTAGGGTTAGGAGTTAGGGTTAGCGTTAGGAGTTAGGGTTAGCGTTAGGGTTAGGATTTATGGTTAGGGTTACAGTTAGGGGCATAGGGTTAGGTTTAGGTTTATGGTTTGGTTTTAAGGATTAGATCTAGGGTTAGCGTCAAGGGTTAGGTTGAAGGGGGGCTTAAGGTTGGGGTTAGGAGTTAGGGTTAGGGTTAGCGTTTAGGGTTGGGGGTTAATGTTAGGGTTACGGTTAGGGGCAAAGGGTTAACTTTAGGGCTGTTTTGGTTTTAAGTTGTAGATCTAGGATTAGGGCTTAGGGTTAAGGGGGGCTTAGGGTTAGGGTTAGGAGTTAGGGTTAGCGTTAGGAGTTAGAGTTAGCGTTTAGGGTTAGGGTTTAGGGTTAGGGTTACGATTAGGGGCATAGGAATAAGTTTATGGTTATGGTTTGGTTTTAAGGTTTAGATCTAGTGTTAGGGTTAGGGCTTACGGTGAAAGGGGGCTTAGGGTTAATGTTAAGAGCTAGGGTTAGCGTTAGGAGTTAGGGTTATCGTTTAGGGTTTGGGTTTACGGTTAGGGTCATAGGGTTAGGTTTAGGGTTATGTTTGGTTTTAAGCTTTATATCTAGGGTTAGCATTAGTAATTAGGGTGAAGTGGGTCTTAGGGTTAGTGTTAGGAGTTAGGGTTAGCGTTAGGAGTTAGGGTTAGCGTTTAGGGTTAGGGTTAAGCATTAGGGTTACGGTTAGGGGCATAGGGTTAGGTTTAGGGTTATGGTTTGGTTTTAAGTTTTAGATTTATGGTTAGGGCTTAGGGTTAAGGGGGGCTTAGGGTTAGGGTTAGCGTTTGGAGTTAAGGTTAGGGTTTACGATCAGGGTTACTGTTATGGGCATAGGGTTATGTTTAGGGTTATGGTTTGGTTTTAAGGTTTAGATCTAGGGTTAGCATTAGGAATTAGGGTGAAGGGGGTCTTAGGGTTAACATTAGGTGTTAGGGTTAGCGTTAGGAGTTAGGGTTAGCGTTTAGGGTTAGGGTTTAGGGTTAGGGTTACGGTTAGGGGCATAGGGTTAGGTTTAAGGTTATGGTTTGTTTTTAAGGTTTAGATCTAGGTTTAGGGTTAAGGTTAAGGGGGGCTTAGGGTTACGGTTAGGAGTTAGGGTTAGAGTTAGGAGTTAAGGTTAGCGTTAGGGTTAGGTTTTAATGTTAAGATTACGGTTAGGGGCATAGGGTTAGGTTTAGGGTTATGGTTTGGTTTTAAGGTTTAGATCCAGTGTTAGGGTTATGGCTTACGGTGAAATGGGGCTTAGGGTTAATGTTGGGAGCTAGGGTTAACGTTAGGAGTTAGGGTTAGCGTTTAGGTTTTGGTTTAGGGTTAGGGTTACGTTTAGGTTCATAGGGTTAGGTTTAGGGTTCTGGTTTGGTTTTAAGGTTTAGATCTAGGGTTACGGTTTAGGGTTAAAGGGGGATTAGTTTTAGGGTTAGTGTTAGGAGTTAGGGTTAGCGTTTGGAGTTAGGGTTAGCGTTTAGGTTTAGGGTTTAGAGTTAGGGTTACGTTTAGGGGCATAGGGTTAGGTTTAGGGTTATGGTTTGGTTTAAAGTTTAGAGCTAGGGTTAGGGTTTAGGGTTAAGGGGGGATTAGGGTTAGGGTTAGCGTTAGGATTTAGGGTTAGCGTTTAGGGTTAGCGTTTAGGGTTAGGGTTACGCTTAGGGGCATAGGGTTAGGTTTAGGGTTATGGTTTGGTTTTAAGGTTTAGATCTAGTGTTAGGGTTAGGGCTTAGGGTGAAAGGGGGCTTAGGGTTAAGGTTAGGAGCTAGGGTTAGCGTTAGGACTTATGGTTAGCGTTTAGGGTTAGGGTTTAGGGTTAGGGTTACGGTTAGGTGCATACGGTTAGGTTTAGGGTTATGGTTTGTTTTTAAGGTTTAGATCTAGTGTTAGCGTCAAGGGTTAGGTTGAAGTGGGGCTTAAGGTTAGGGTTAGGAGTTAGGGTTAGGGTTAGCGTTTAGGGTTAGGGTTTAGAGTTAGAGTTACGGTTAGGGGCATAGGGTTAACTTTAGGGCTATGGTTTGTTTTTAAGGTTTAGATCTAGGATTAGGGCTTAGGGTTAAGGGGGTTTAGGGTTAGGGTTAGGAGCTAGGGTTATCGTTAGGAGTTAGAGTTAGCGTTTAGGGTTAGGGTTTAGGGTTAGTGTTACGGTTAGGGGCATAGGGTTAGGTTTAGGGTTATGGTTTGGTTTTAAGGTTTAGATCTAGGGTTAGGGCTTAGGGTTAAGGGGGTATTAGGGTTAATGTTAGGAGGTAGGGTCAGCGTTAGGAGTTAGGGTTAGCGTTTAGGGTTAGGGTTACGGTTAGGTGCATAGGGTTAGGTTTAGTGTTGTCTTTGGTTTTAAGTTTTAGATCTCGGGTTATGGTTAGGGTTATGGTGAAGGGGGGCTTAGGCTTAGGGTTAGTAGTTAGGGTTAGCGTTAGGAGTTAGGGTTAGCATTTAGGATTATGGTTTAGGGTTAGGGTTATGGTTAGGGGCATAGGGTTAGGTTTAGGGTTATGGTTTGATTTTAATGTTTAGATCTACGGTTACGGTTAGGGCTTAGGGTGAAGGGGGGGTTAGTGTTAGGAGTTAGGGTTAGCGTTAGAAATTAGGGGTATCGTTTAGGGTTAAGGATTAGGATTAGGGTTATGGTTAGGGGCATAGGGTTAGGTTTATGGTTCTGGTTAGTTTTTAATATTTATATCTAGGCTTAGGTATGGGGCATAGGATTAGGATCTAGGGTTAGCGTTAGGAGTTAGGGTTAGCGTTTAGGATTAGCGTTAAGGGTGAGCGTTTAGGGTTAGGGTTACGGTTAGGCGCATAGGGTTATGTTTAGGTTTATGGTTTGGTTTTAAGGTTTAGATCTAGGGTTAGGGCTTAGTGAGATGGGAGGCTTAGGGTTAGGGTTAGGAGCTAGGGTTAGCGTCAGGAGTTAGGGTTAGAGTTTAGGGTTAGGATTTAGGGTTGGGGTTACGGTTAGGGGCATAGGGTTACGTTTAGGTTTCTGGTTTGTTTTTAACGTTTAGATCTAGGGTTACGGTTAGGGCATAGGTTTAAGGGGGGCTTAGGGTTAGCGATAGGAGTTAGGGTTAGCGTTTAGGGTTAGGGTTTTGGGTTGGGGTTACGGTTAGGGGCATAGGGTTAGGTTTAGGGTTATGGTTTGATTTTAAGAGTTAGATCTAGGGTTACGGTCATGGTTAGGGTTTAAGGGGGGCTTAGGGTTACGGTTAGGAGCTAGGGTTAGCGTTATAGTTAGGGTTAGCCTTTACGGTTAAGGATTAGGGTTAGGGTTATGGTTAGGGGCATAGGGTTAGGTTTAGGGTTCTGGTTTGTTTTTAGTATTTAGATCTAGGCTTATGTTTGGGGCATAGGGTTAGGAATTCGGGTTAGCGTTAGGAGTTAGTGTTAGCTTTTAGGGTTAGGGTTTAGGGATAGGGTTACGGTTAGTGTCATAGGGTTAGGTTTAGGGTTCTGGTTTGGTTTTAATATTTAGATCTAGGGTTAAGATTGGGGTTTAGGATTAGGGTTAGGAGTTAGGGTTAGCGTTAGGAGTCAGGGTTAGCATTTAGTGTTAGGGTTTAGGGTTACGGTTAGGGGTATAGGGTTAGGTTTAGGGTTCTGGTTTGGTTTTAATATTTAGATCTAGGGTTAGGGGTAGGGCTTAGGTTTAAGGGGGGCTTAGGTTTAGGGTTAGGAGTTAGGGTTAGCGTTAGAAATTAGGGGTAGCGTTTAGGGTTAAGGATTAGGATTAGGGTTATGGTTAGGGGCATAGGGTTAGGTTTATGGTTCTGGTTAGTTTTTAATATTTATATCTAGGCTTAGGTATGGGGCATAGGATTAGGATCTAGGGTTAGCGTTAGGAGTTAGGGTTAGCGTTTAGGGTTAGCGTTAAGGGTGAGCGTTTAGGGTTAGGGTTTAGGGTTAGGGTTACGTTAGGCGCATAGGGTTATGTTTAGGTTTATGGTTTGGTTTTAAGGTTTAGATCTAGGGTTAGGACTTAGTGTGAAGGGGGGCTTAGGGTTAGGGTTAGGATCTAGGCTTAGCATCAGGAGTTAGGGTTAGCGTTTAGGGTTAGGATTTAGGGTTGGGGTTACGGTTAGGGGCATAGGGTTAGGTTTAGGGTTATGGTTTGATTTTAAGATTTAGATCTAGGGTTACGGTCACAGGGTTTAAGGGGGGCTTAGGGTTATGGTTAGGAGCTAGGGTTAGCGTTATAGTTAGGGTTAGCCTTTAGGGTTAAGGATTAGGGTTAGGGTTATGGTTAGGGGCATAGGGTTAGGATTATGGTTCTGGTTTGTTTTTAATGTTTAGATCTAGGCTTAGGTTTGGGGCATAGGGTTAGGATCTGGGGTAGGCGTTAGGAGTTAGGGTTAGCGTTTAGTTTTATCGTTTAGGTTTAGGGTTACATTTAGGGGCATAGGGTTAGTTTTAGTGTTCTGGTTTGGTTTTAAGGTTTAGATCTAGGGTTAGGGTTAGGTCTTAGGGTTAAGCGGGACTTAGGGTTAGGGTTAGGAATTAGGGTTAGCGTTAGGAGTTAGGGTTAGCGTTTAGGGTTATGGTTTAGGGTTAGGGTTATGGTTAGGGCCATAGGGTTAGCTTTACGGTTATGGTTTGATTTTAATGTTTAGATCTACGGTTACGGTTAGGGCTTAGGGTGAAGGGGGGGTTAGGGTTAGGAGTTAGGGTTAGCGTTAGAAATTAGGGGTAGCGTTTAGGGTTAAGGATTAGGATTAGGGTTATGGTTAGGGGCATAGTGTTAGGTTTATGGTTCTGGTTAGTTTTTAATGTTTAGATCTAGGCTTAGGTATGGGGCATAGGATTAGGACCTAGGTTTAGCGTTAGGACTTAGGGTTAGCGTTTAGGGTTAGCGTTAAGGGTTAGCGTTTAGGGTTAGGATTTAGGGTTGGGGTTACGGTTAGGGGCATAGGGTTACGTTTAGGTTTCTGGTTTGTTTTTAACGTTTAGATCTAGGGTTACGGTTAGGGCATAGGTTTAAGGGGGGCTTAGGGTTAGCGTTAGGAGTTAGGGTTAGCGTTTAGCGTTAGGGTTTAGGGTTACAGTTAGGGGCATAGGGTTAGGTTTAGGGTTCTGGTTTAGTTTTAATGTTTAGATCTAGGGTTAGGGCTTAGGGTTAAGGGGGGCTTAGGTTTAGGGTTAGGAGCTAGGTTTAGCGTTAGGAGTTAGGGTTAGCGTTTAGGGTTAGGATTTAGGGTTGGGGTTATGGTTAGGGGCATAGGGTTAGGTTTAATGTTATGGTTTGGTTTTAAGTTTTAGATCTGGGGTGATGGTTATGGTTATGGTGAAGGGGGGCTTAGGTTTAGGGTTAGTGGTTAGGGTTAGCGTTAGGAGTTAGGGTTAGCGTTTAGGGTTAGTATTTAGGGTTAGGTTTACGGTTAGGGGCATAGGGTTAACTTTAGGGTTATGGTTTGATTTTAATGTTTAGATCTATGGTTACGGTTAGGGCTTAGGGTGAAGGGGGGCTTAGGGTTAGGGTTAGGAGTTAGGGTTAGCGTTAAGAATTATGGTTAGCGTTTAGTGTTAAGGATTAGGGTTAGGGTTATGGTTAGGGGCATAGGGTTAGGTTTATGGCTCTGGTTTGTTTTTAATGTTTAGATCTAGGCTTAGGTTTGGGGCATAGGGTTAGGATCTGGGGTTAGAGTTAGGAGTTAGGGTTAGCGTTTAGTGTTATCGTTTAGGGTTAGGGTTACAGTTAGGCGCATAGGGTTATGTTTAGGTTTATGGTTTGGTTTTAAGGTTTAGATCTAGGGTTAGGGCTTAGTGTGAAGGGGGGCTTAGGGTTAGGGTTAGGAGCTAGGGTTAGCGTCAGTAGTTAGGGTTAGCGTTTAGGGTTAGGGTTTAGGGTTGGGGTTACGGTTAGGGGCATAGGGTTAGGTTTAGGGTTATGGTTTGATTTTAAGATTTAGATCTAGGGTTACGGTCATGGTTAGGGTTTAAGGGGGGCTTAGGGTTACGGTTAAGAGCTAGGGTTAGCGTTATAGTTAGGGTTAGCGTTTAGGGTTAAGGATTAGGGTTAGGGTTATGTTTGGGGCATAGGGTTAGGTTTAGGGTTATGGTTTGTTTTTAATATTTAGATCTAGGCTTATGTTTGGGGCATAGGGTTAGGAATTAGGGTTAGCATTAGGAGTTAGGGTTAGCGTTTATGATTAGGGTTTAGGGTTAGGGTTACGGTTAGGGTCATAGGGTTAGGTTTAGGGTTCTGGTTTGGTTTTAATATTTAGATCTAGGCTTATGTTTGGGGCATAGGGTTAGGAATTAGGGTTAGCGTTAGGAGTTATGGTTAGCGTTTAGGGTTAGGGTTTAGGGTTAGGGTTATGGTTAGGGGCATAGGGTTAGGTTTAGGGTTCTGGTTTGGTTTTAATATTTAGATCTAGGGTTAAGATTGGGGCTTAGGATTAGGGTTAGGAGTTAGGGTTAGCGTTAGGAGTTAGGGTTAGCGTTTAGGGTTAGGTTTTAGGGTTACGGTTAGGGGCATAGGGTTAGGTTTAGGTTTCTGGTTTGGTTTTAATGTTTAGATCTAGGGTTAGGGTTAGGGCTTAGGGTTAAGGGGGGCTTAGGTTTAGGGTTAGGAGCTAGGTTTAGCGTTAGGAGTTAAGATTAGCGTTTAGGGTTAGGATTTAGGGTTGGGGTTATTGTTAGGGGCATAGGGTTAGGTTTATGGTTCTGGTTAGTTTTTAATGTTTAGATCTAGGCTTAGGTATGGGGCATAGGATTAGGAGCTAGGGTTAGCGTTAGGAGTTAGGGTTAGCGTTTAGTGTTAGCGTTAAGGGTGAGCGTTTAGGGTTAGGGTTTAGGGTTAGGGTTACGTTAGGCGCATAGGGTTAACTTTAGTGCTATGGTTTGGTTTTAAGGTTTAGTTCTAGGGTTAGGGCTTAGTGTGAAGGGGGGCTCAGGGTTAGGGTTAGGAGCTAGGCTTAGCGTCAGGATTTAGGGTTAGCGTTTAGGGTTAGGATTTAGGGTTGGGGTTACGGTTAGGGTCATAGGGTTAGGTTTAGGGTTATGGTTTGATTTTAAGATTTAGATCTAGGGTTACGTTCATGGTTAGGGTTTAAGGTGGGCTTAGGGTTACGGTTAGGAGCTAGGGTTAGCGTTATAGTTAGGGTTAGCCTTTAGGGTTAAGGATTAGGGTTAGGGTTATGGTTAGGGGCATAGGGTTAGGTTTATGGTTCTGGTTTGTTTTTAATGTTTAGATCTAGGCTTAGGTTTGGGGCATAGGGTTAGGATCTGGGGTTAGCGTTAGGAGTTAGGGTTAGCGTTTAGTTTTATCGTTTAGGTTTAGGGTTACATTTAGGGGCATAGGGTTAGTTTTAGGGTTCTGGTTTGGTTTTAAGGTTTAGATCTAGGGTTAGGGTTAGGGCTTAGGGTTAAGCGGGACTTAGGGTTAGTGTTAGGAATTAGGGTTAGCGTTAGGAGTTAGGGTTAGCGTTTAGGGTTATGGTTTAGGGTTAGGGTTATGGTTAGGGCCATAGGGTTAGCTTTACGGTTATGGTTTGATTTTAATGTTTAGATCTACGGTTACGGTTAGGGCTTAGGGTGAAGGGGGGGTTAGGTTTAGGAGTTAGGGTTAGCGTTAGAAATTAGGGGTAGCGTTTAGGGTTAAGGATTAGGATTAGGGTTATGGTTAGGGGCATAGGGTTAGGTTTATGGTTCTGGTTAGTTTTTAATGTTTAGATCTAGCCTTAGGTATGGGGCATAGGATTAGGATGTAGGGCTAGCGTTAGGAGTTAGGGTTAGCGTTTAGGGTTAGTGTTAAGGGTGAGCTTTTACGGTTGGGGTTTAGGGTTAGGGTTACGGTTAGGGTCATAGGGTTAGGTTTAGGTTTATGGTTTGGTGTTAAGGTGTAGATCTAGGGTTAGGGCTTAGTGTGAAGGGGGGCTTAGGGTTAGGGTTAGGAGCTAGGGTTAGCGTGAGGAGTTAGGGTTAGCGTTTAGGTTTAGGATTTAGGGTTGGGGATATGGTTAGGGGCATAGGGTTAGGTTTAGGTTTATGGTTTGGTTTTAAGGTTTAGATCTAGGGTTAGGGCTTAGGGTTAAGGGGGGCTTAGGGTTAGGAGCTAGGGTTAGCGTTAGGAGTTAGGGTTGGCCTTTAGGGTTAGGATTTAGGGTTGGGGCTTCAGTTAGGGACATAGGGTTAGGTTTAGGTTTCTGGTTTGGTTTTAATATTTAGATCTAGGGTTACGGTCATGGTTAGGGTGAAGGGGGGCTTAGGGTTAGGAGTTAGGGTTAGCGTTAGGAGTTAGGGTTAGCGTTTAGGTTTAAGGATTAGTGTTAGGGTTATGATTAGGGGCATAGGGTTATGTTTAGGGTTCTGGTTTGGTTTTAATGTTTAGATCTAGGCTTAGGTTTGGGGCATAGTTTTAGGATCTAGGCTTAGCGTCAGGAGTTAGGGTTCGCATTTAGGTTTAGCGTTTAGGGTTGGGGTTATGGTTAAGGGCATAGGTGTCCCGATCCAATATCGGGGCAGGTTCTTAAACGATCCCAAGAGCGAGATTAAGACACAAACGAGGTCAGATGCTGTATAACCTTGTGAACTTTATTTCCCGTAACAATTAGTAATTGCGATAGGACAGAGAGAAAAGGAAAGAGAAAGTCAGAATCCCTAAGCCAGAAAACAGTAGAGATGCAGCTAATTACCGCCACCACCAGGGATCCAACGATGTTCCGTAGACTCGGCCTCAGTGCAGGTGGTGGTGCTCCAAGCTCCGCCGAGGTCCCAGCTCCAGGTAACAGTTGTTAGTGGCAGGTTGCAAAGACAGTGGCCCCAAGAGAGGAGTACGCAGTCCTTTAGTCCCCACGATTTCCCCGAAGAGTCCGCCCATTTCCACGGAGCTCATTGTAATATGTGCCGCCCCGTGGTCCTCCATACGCGCATGCCCAGGTGTTCATGGTGGCTGTGCTGGCGGGGGGGGGGGGGAGGGGGTGGTGTCGGCCTGCAGTCCCTTCTCCCCGCACCCAGCTTGCGCGCAGGTACAGCTTGGCAGGCACTGCCAAGGCTGTCGTTGTTCTCACTTTGAGCGGACATCGTGGTTTTGTCGGGGACTCTGTAGCGTACTCCTTTAGAACAACAGGATGCTGGGGGTGGGAAGTGGTGGCCACGGAGCAGCAATGTTGAGACAAACAATGTCTAACACAGTTCCTTACACCACCCCGTGGCTCAACATTGCTGTCTTCGTGGTGGCGATAAAGATAACAGTACAGAGAGAGAGAAAGAAAGACCAGAAAAGCGCAAAATGCAACAAAGAACAAGATTTCCCGCAAATTTTTCTTTCTACAAACATGTCTTTAACAATATCCTTAACAGCTATAAGCATTTTTACTAACAAACATATCATTAACAATAAATATAAACATTTTTAACTGACAAACACATAACCAATAACATCTTTTTAACAGATATATCATGCTTACAACTAACCAACTTTATAAAGCCAAAGCATCTTATGAACTAATTTTAAGGTTCCGATGAATTGACAGAAGAACGTAATGGCAGTTTACATGATTGGCATTTACAGGGACAAAAAAGGAGAATAAGCATAACAATTAGGATAGCAATTAAAAAAGCAAAGATTACAACATGAATCAAAATCAAATCTGATACATCTTCCATCTTTGCCCGCGGTTTTAACCAAAATACCACAAAATGTTTGAGACTCTGGCCGTCCACACCGTCCGCTGCAGTTGGGATCAGCATGCGCAGCAGGAAAAAATTCCTTTCCCTGCCCCCTTTTTCCCACTGCGCATGCGCCATTAGGGCCTAGAAACTTCTTTCTCAAACTTAAAAGTAAATAAACAACACTATCTATAACAATATTAACAACCTCCTAAATAAACTTATAAAAAGATAACAATAACAATATTGACTAACAGGTTTTCAACTAAACAAAGTTAAAGCGCTGTCTCAGCCAGGACCGGGGAATGCGTCCTCGGTTCTATCCCAACCCGGACTGAGGAATGCGATCTTGGTTCCATTTCGAACTGGACCGAGGAATGAGCTCTCGGCTCTGTCTCAGACCGGACCGAGGAATGTGCCCTTGGTCCCGTCTTAGGGCGGACCGAGAAATGTGCTCTCGATCCTTGACGGCGGGGAGGGGAGGGAGATGGTTGTTTACATGAGACAGCACAACTACAAGACGGTTTACATGGACACTTACCGGACGAAAACATACAAAACGCAAGAGTAAATACAGCAATAGCCAACAAAGTAAGAGCCAGAAAATCAAGTATTAAAAGGGCATACATTCTGATTACTATCACAAGCTATAATGCCGAAGGATAACTGGTGGTCAGACTTGCCTGAGCCGGGAATCCGCCAAAATGGGCGCCCCCAGCCCAGAGCGCATGTGCGGTTTAGGCCTAAAAGCGTCTATCCTAAGTTCAAAATTTAAATGATTGGTACAGCTACAGGCTTTGGTTGGCGAACAATACGAATCTGCTTTACACCATCAGGTGAGACAGTAGATATAAATTGCATGTTAGAGACAACACGTTGGACTAACTGAATAAAGCAAGGAATAACACACGGCAAAAACATCAAGGCGGCAAATGCACATATGAGATAAAATAGAAGCTGCTTTACCCATGGTGCTCCGGGTAGCCACGACCATAGATCACCACTCCAACCATTCCATGTTTGAACGGGGACATGAGCTAGTTTCCTAATGTCTGTGGTTAGCTGAAGGACTACTTCACCTACATCGGCTATTTCCAGACAACAATTAGAAACATTTAGTTTTCCACACACTCCTCCCTCTTCAGCTAGTAGGTGGTCTAAAACCATGCGATGTTGAAGGATTGCAGTGTGCATTTGTTGAGATTGTTGAGTTCAAGGTCTATATTAGTTATTATCGGTTCATTGGGATTCCAAGTGGCAGGCCCATAATGCTCAATAATTCTTTTAGGGGGCCACTCATTTTCCCCCCACTTTTGAGTTTCACCTATTTTAAACTCAACAGATCTCTGGTTGTGGACAATCCTTTTGTTCCCTAACTTATCATATAATTTTATTCCCAACTGAGGTAGTGGGTTGTTATACCACCCCGTGACTGGAGTGGTGGCCTACAATAGGGGTCATAATAATCAAAGCCTGGGAATAAAGCCCATTCACAAACACTTTCCCCGACTCGTACTCCTCTCTCTTTTTGTCCATTTAAGGCAACAAGTACCTTTTCCAGGAAAGTGGAGTTGCCAGGGATCAGCATCCTCAGTCCAGTATGGACTGTATTGAAATTGCTGACCCACCATTCTTGGTTAGCACTTAGAGAGCCAGAGCTTCCTCTGGAACCAAGGGAGAGGAGAACGGTCGCCCAAAACAGTTTCGATGATGGTACACAACACATCCTGCAAATATTAATAAGGCAACAAACATCAATACTATACAAAGGGTCAAAAACCACATAAGGATCCCCCGACGTGACTCACTATATCGTTCTCCGGGGGAGGTTTGACCTGCGAGAGAAAAGGAAAGAAAAATCTTCTCGGTTCCTTTTGAGAACCGGAGGTGAGTTATAATCAGAAAGATGGAATAATCCACCTTGTATTAATTTTGTGCTCCTTTCTATAAGCATCTTTGGCCTTCCAGGTGTACTTATTAAGGGGTGTGTCCAACACCAGCGGCACTGTGCCCACTGTAGGAAGTGCGACCAAGACAGGTTGTCCTGGAAAATGAGATGGATTGCTGGGGGTGGAGGTGTAACAGCTGCGAGCTGTCCTCCAGGCCGGGCAGGAGGCAACTGACCTTGCCATCCTCTTTAGGGACCTGGAGACCTTGTGCAGTGACACCCGCCAGTTCTGCACAAGTTGTTCTAATTTTTGGGTTGGGAGTCCGTCCATCAAGTCACGGGGAATGCCTTTCTGAAGCCCTAGTTGCCACAGTCCCTGTCGAGTTAGGGGTCTCTCTCTCCCAGAATTCTGACATCGGGGTGATCCCAAGCCTTGGCCCTTCCTCATGGATGATTGTCGCCCATTCATTTGCTCCACAGCCCGTACGACCTTGGTTTCAGTTCTTTGGGATGATCCACCAATGGGGCCATATTTTCTCCCAAAATTAATCAATTCCTGGGCTACCTCTCCCCATGTCCATACTTTCCTCCCTGGCTGTCGGTGGTCAGGGGTCACTATCCCCTCCAGAGCAGCCGTCATTCTTTCCGCATTGGGGGTGTTTTGAATCTTCCCTTGCAACTGAATGCCAATGGGTTTCAGGGAGTCAGGAAGTCCTCGTATCAGGGGAGTCATCCTCTCTGGGTCCACAGGCATCATCATCGGGGAGCCCTGGTTAGGCTTGAGCTCCCGATCATACATCATCTGCAGGCAGGCTGCCTTCTGCACACTTTCCACTAACTGATCCACCGTTCCTGTTATGGCAAGGGGATCCCCCCTCTCCAAGGGGTTCAGCCCTCCACCCCAGTACGCAACTCTCTGAGTCAATGACCATGGGGCTCGGCGGTCGCCGGTCCTTAAAAACACACCCGGACCCCAATATCCTTCTGCTTCTTTGTCTGACAATAAGATTCCATCCCCTCCTGACAAAGACACTCTCCACACATATTCTGTCTCTGATTCCTTTGCAGTCCTTGCAAAATCTTTTTTCAACTTTGCCAATTCGGTTGATGTAAATGGGACTTCTTTGGTGATAACCTGAGGACGGTTATCTCTATCGTCCTCGTACACATACTCGGTTTTAACCAGTGGATACATATGGGGGGGGCTTTTTACGGTTTCTTTTGCCTTTTGCAAATCCCCTTGGGGATAAATTTGCCGTATCCTCTTCTCCAGAGGTTTCACCTCTGCCTTCGCCAGAGTATCCGTCTTCCTCAAAAGTTGCTCCCTCAGTTCATCCTTTAATATTATATTTTGTTTCTTCTCCTTCTCTAGAAATTCTTTGGTTTCTTTCAATTGTTCCTGCAGGGTCTGTATGACTCTCTGCAGGGAGTCTATTACCATATCAGTTTGATTCAACTTCTGCCTTTTCTCTTCCACCGCAGCTGCCAGACTGGCACCCAGGACTGCACATATAAAACCTTTGCCCTTGCCAGACCTGACTTTCGCATCTTTCTGCAGGGCAACAATCCTATCAGTAACAGCCTGTAAGTTGTACCAATTCCCTCGGGCCCAATCCATTCCAGGCACCGAAGGTCTTGATTTATGTTTCTCTAACAATTTAAACAAAGTTTCCTTCCCTATCTTGGATACTTCCTCTTTTGCGGGGTTTTCTAAAGCAATACTCATTTTTCTCCAAAGCAAAACAACAACTCCTCAGTTACAGAATATTACACAATGTCAAATTTCCCCTGTTCACTCTCAGGAGGCCAAATCTGAATTTAACACAAAAGCAATGCAAAGGGGATTTATCGTCCTGAGAGGGCCACACCTGGGTATGCAAGTACCCCCTGTTCAGTCTCAGGAGGTCACAACTTACTGTAACACAAAAAGGGGGTTATTTCATCCTGAGAGGTTTGCATCTAACACAGCAAGTTAGTACAGCACTCTCGTCTCAAGGGATCCTGTCCGTGACGCCAATTTAAAATGTCCCGATCCAATATCGGGGCAGGTTCTTAAACGATCCCAAGAGCGAGATTAAGACACAAACGAGGTCAGATGCTGTATAACCTTGTGAACTTTATTTCCCGTAACAATTAGTAATTGCGATAGGACAGAGAGAAAAGGAAAGAGAAAGTCAGAATCCCTAAGCCAGAAAACAGTAGAGATGCAGCTAATTACCGCCACCACCAGGGATCCAACGATGTTCCGTAGACTCGGCCTCAGTGCAGGTGGTGGTGCTCCAAGCTCCGCCGAGGTCCCAGCTCCAGGTAACAGTTGTTAGTGGCAGGTTGCAAAGACAGTGGCCCCAAGAGAGGAGTACGCAGTCCTTTAGTCCCCACGATTTCCCCGAAGAGTCCGCCCATTTCCACGGAGCTCATTGTAATATGTGCCGCCCCGTGGTCCTCCATACGCGCATGCCCAGGTGTTCATGGTGGCTGTGCTGGCGGGGGGGGGGGGAGGGGGTGGTGTCGGCCTGCAGTCCCTTCTCCCCGCACCCAGCTTGCGCGCAGGTACAGCTTGGCAGGCACTGCCAAGGCTGTCGTTGTTCTCACTTTGAGCGGACGTCGTGGTTTTGTCGGGGACTCTGTAGCGTACTCCTTTAGAACAACAGGATGCTGGGGGTGGGAAGTGGTGGCCACGGAGCAGCAATGTTGAGACAAACAATGTCTAACACAGTTCCTTACAATAGGGTTAGGTTTAGGGTTCTGGTTTGGTTTTAAGGTTTAGATGTAGGGTTAGTGTTAGGGTTTAGGGTGAAGGGGGGCTTAGGATTAGGGTTAGGAATTAGGGTTAGCGTTAGGAGTTAGGGTTAGCGTTTAGGGTTAGCGTTACAGTTAGGGGCATAGGGTTAGGTTTAGGGTTATGGTTTGGTTTTAAGGTTTAGATCTAGGGTTAGGGTTAGTGCTTAGGTTTAAAGGGGACTTAGGGTTAGGGTTAGGAGCTAAGGTTAGTGTTAGAATTTGGGTTAGCGTTTGGAATTAGGGGTAGCGTTTAGGGTTAAGGATTAGGGTTAGGGTTATGGTTAGGTGCATATGTTTAGGTTTATGGTTCTGGTTTGGTTTTAATGTTTAGATCTAGGCTTAGGTTTGGGGCATAGGGTTAGAATCTAGGGTTAGCGTTAGGAGATAGGGTTAGCGTTTAGGGTTAGCATTTAGGGTTGGGGTTTCGGTTAGGGGCATAGGGTTAGTTTTAGGTTTCTGGTTTGGTTTTAAGGTTTAGGTCTAGGGTTAGGGTTAGGGCTTAGGGTGAAGGGGGGCTTAGGGTTAGGGTTAAGAGTTAGGGTTAGCGTTTAGGGTTAGCGTTACAGTTAGGGGCATAGGGTTAGGTTTAGGGTTCTGGTTTGGTTTTAAGGTTTAGTTCTAGGGTTAGGGTTAGGGCTTAGGGTGAAGGGGGCTTAGGGTTAGGGTTAAGAGTTAGGGTTAGCGTTTAGGGTTAGCGTTACAGTTAGGGGCATAGGGTTAGGTTTAGGGTTCTGGTTTGGTTTTAAGGTTTAGTTCTAGGGTTAGGGTTAGGGCTTAGGGTGAAGGGGGCTTAGGGTTAGGGTTAAGAGTTAGGGTTAGCGTTTGGGGTTAGGGTTTAGGTTTAGGGTTACAGTTAGGGGCATAGGGTTAGGTTTAGGGTTATGGTTTGGTTTTAAGGATTAGATGTAGGGTTAGGTTTAGGGCTTAGGGTTAAGGGGGGCTTAGGGTTAGGGTTAGGAGTTAGGGTTAGCGTTAGGAGTTAGGGTTAGCGTTTAGGGTTACGGTTTAGGGTTAGGGTTACGGTTAGGGGCATAGGATTAGGTTTAGGGTTATGGTTTGGTTTTAATGTTTAGATCTAGGTTTAGGGTTAGGGCTTAGGGTTAAGGGGGGCTTAGGGTTAGGGTTAGGAGCTAGGGTTAGCGTTAGGAGTTAGGGTTAGCGTTTAGGGTTAGGATTTAGGGTTGGGGTTATGGTTAGGGGCATAGGGTTAGGTTTAGGTTTATGGTTTGGTTTTAAGGTTTAGATCTAGGGTTAGGGCTTAGGGTTAAGGGGGGCTTAGGGTTAGGAGTTAGGGTTAGCATTAGGAGTTAGGGTTAGAGTTTAGGGTTAGGATTTAGGGTTGGGGTTACAGTTAGAGACATAGGGTTAGGTTTAGGTTTCTGGTTTGGTTTTAACGTTTAGATCTAGGGTTACGGTTAGGGCATAGGGTTAACGGGGGGTTAGGGTTAGCGTTAGGAGTTAGGGTTAGCGTTTAGGTTTAGGGTTTAGGGTTGGGGTTACAGTTAGGGGCATAGGGTTAGGTTTAGGGTTCTGGTTTGGTTTTAAGATTTAGATCTAGCGTTACGGTCATGGTTAGGGTGAAGGGGGGCTTAGGGTTAGGAGTTAGGGTTAGCGTTAGGAGTTAGGGTTAGCGTTTAGGGTTAAGGATTATGGTTAGGGTTTTGGTTAGGGGCATAGGGTTATGTTTAGGGCTCTGGTTTGGTTTTAATGTTTAGATCTAGGCTTAGGTTTGGGGCATAGGCTTAGGATCTAGGGTTAGCGTTAGGAGTTAGGGTTCGCATTTAGGGTTAGCGTTTAGGGTTGGGGTTACGGTTAGGGGCATAGGGTTAGGTTTAGGGTTCTGGTTTGGTTTTAAGGTTTAGATGTAGGGTTAGGGTTAGTGCTTAGGTTTAAAGGGGACTTAGGGTTAGGGTTAGGAGCTAAGGTTAGTGTTACAATTTGGGTTAGCGTTTGGAATTAGGGGTAGCGTTTAGGGTTAAGGATTAGGGTTAGGGTTATGGTTAGGTGCATAGGTTTAGGTTTATGGTTCTGGTTTGGTTTTAAGGTTTAGATCTAGGCTTAGGTTTGGGGCATAGGGTTAGAATCTAGGGTTAGCGTTAGGAGTTAGGGTTAGCGTTTAGGGTTAGCATTTAGGGTTGGGGTTTCGGTTAGGGGCATAGGGTTAGTTTTAGGGTTCTGGTTTGGTTTTAAGGTTTAGATGTAGGGTTAGGTTTAGGGCTTAGGGTTAAGGGGGGCTTATGTTTCGGGTTAGGAGTTACGGTTAGCGTTAGGAGTTAGGTTTAGCGTTTAGGGTTAGGGTTTAGGGTTAGGGTTACGGTTAGGGGCATAGGGTTAGGTTTAGGGTTCTGGTTTGGTTTTAAGGTTTAGATCTAGGTTTAGGTTTAGCGCTTAGATTTAAGGGGGGCTTAGGGTTAGGAGTTAGGTTTAGCGTTAGGAGTTAGGTTTAGCATTTAGGGTTAGGATTTAGGGTTGGGGTTACGGTTAGGGGCATAGGGTTAGGTTTAGGGTTCTGGTTTGGTTTTAATGTTTAGATCTATGCTTAGATTTGGGGCATAGGGTTAGGATCTAGGGTTAGCGTTAGGATTTAGGGTTAGCGTTTAGGTTTAGTGTTTAGGGTTAGGATTACGGTTAGGGGCATAGGGTTAGGTTTAGGGTTCTGGTTTGGTTTTAAGATTTAGATCTACGGTTACGGTTAGGGCTTAGTTTTAAGGGGGGATTAGGGTTAGGGTTAGGGTTGGCATTACGGGTTAGTGTTAGCGTTTAGGGTTAGCATTTAGGGTGGGTGTTTCGGTTAGGGGCATAGGGTTAGGTTTAGGGTTCTGGTTTGGTTTTAAGTTTTAGATCTAGGATTAGGGATGGGTCTTATTGTGAAGAGGGGCTTAGGGTTAGGGTTAGGAATTAGGGTTAGCGTTAGGAGTTAGGGTTAGCGTTTAGGGTTACGGTTTAGGGTTAGGGTTACAGTTAGGGGCATAGGGTTAGGTTTAGGCTTATGGTTTGGTTTTAAGGTTTAGATGTAGGGTTAGGGTTAGGGCTTAGTGTTTAGGGGGGCTTAGGGTTAGCGTTAGAGTTAGGGTTAGCGTTTAGTGTTAGGGTTTAGGGTTAGGGTTACGGTTAGGGGCATAGGGTTATGTTTAGTGTTCTGTTTTGGTTTTAATGTTTAGATTTAGTGTTACGGAGAGGCTTAGGGTTAAGGGGGACTTAGGGTTAGGGTTAGGAGCTAGGGTTAGCGTTAGGAGTTAGGGTTAGCGTTTAGGGATAGGGTTTAGGGTTAGGGTTACACTTAGGGGCATAGGGTTAGGTTTAGGGTTCTGGTTTGTTTTTAAGGTTTAGATCTAAGGTTACGGTTAGGGCTTAGGGTAAAGGGTGACTTAGGGTTAGGGTTAGGAGGTAGGGTTAGCGTTAGGAGTTAGGGTTAGCGTTTAGGTTTAGGGTTTAGGGTTAGGGTTAGAGTTAGGGTCAAAGGGTTAGGTTTAGGGTTCTCGTTTGGTTTTAAGCTTTAGATCTAGGGTTACGGTTAGGGCTTAGGGTTAAGGGGGGATTAGGGTTAGGCTTAGGGTTAGCATTAGGATTTATGGTTAGCATTTACGGTTGGGGTTTCGGTTAGGGGCATAGGGTTAGATTTAGGGTTCTGGTTTGGTTTTAAGGTTTAGATCTAGGGTTACTATCAGGGTTAGGGTGAAGGGGGGCTTAGGTTTAGGCTTAGGAGTTAGGGTTAGCGTTAGGAGTTAGGGTTAGCGTTAGGAGTTATGTTTAGCGTTTAGGGTTAGGGTTACTGTTAGGGTAATAGGGTTAGGTTTAGGGTTCTGATTTGGTTTTAAGGTTTAGATGTAGGATTAGGGTTTAGGGTGAAGGGGGTTTAGGGTTAGGTTTAGGAGTTAGGGTTAGCGTTAGGAGTTAGGGTTAGCGTTTAGGGTTAGGGTTTAGGGTTAGGGTTACGGTTAGGTGCATAGGGCAGGTTTTATGTTTCTGGTTTGGTTTTAACGTTTAGATTTGTATTACGGTTAGGGCATAGGGTTAAGGGGGGCTTAGGGTTAGCGTTAGGAGTTAGGGTTAGCGTTTAGGGTTAGCGTTTAGGGTTGGGGTTACGGTTAGGGGCATAGGGTTAGGTTTAGGGTTCTGGTTTGGTTTTAATGTTTAGATCTAGGGTTACGGTTAGAGCTTAGGGTTAAGGGGGGCTTAGGTTTAGGGTTAGGAGTTAGCGTTAGCGTTAGAAATTAGGGTTAGCGTTTAGGGTTAGGGTTTAGGGTTAGGGTTACGGTTAGGGGCATAGGGTTAGTTTTAGGGTTCTGGTTTGCTTTTAAGGTATAGATCTAGGCTTAGGGTTAGGGCTTAGGGTTAAGCGGGACTTAGGGTTAGGGTTAGGAATTAGGGTTAGCGTTAGGAGTTAGGGTTAGCGTTTAGGGTTAGTGTTTGGGTTGGGGTTACGGTTAGGGGCATAGGGTTATGTTTAGGGTTCTGGTTTGGTTTTAATATTTAGATCTAGGGTTAGGATTGGGGCTTAGGATTAGGGTTAGGAGTTAGCGTTAGCGTTAGAAATTAGGGTTAGCGTTTAGGGTTAGGGTTTAGGGTTAGGGTTACGGTTAGGGGCATAGGGTTAGTTTTAGGGTTCTGGTTTGCTTTTAAGGTATAGATCTAGGCTTAGGGTTAGGGCTTAGGGTTAAGCGGGACTTAGGGTTAGGGTTAGGAATTAGGGTTAGCGTTATGAGTTAGGGGTAGCGTTTAGTGTTAGGGTTTAGGGTTAGGGTTACGGTTAGGTGCATAGGGCTAGGTTTAGGTTTCTGGTTTGGTTTTAACGTTTAGATTTGTGTTACGGTTAGGGCATAGGGTTAAGGGGGGCTTAGGTTTAGCGTTAGGAGTTAGGGTTAGCGTTAGGAGTTAGGCTTAGCGTTTATGGTTATGGTTTAGGGTTAGGGTTACGCTTAGGGGCATAGGGTTAGGTTTAGGGTTCTGGTTTCGTTTTAAGATTTAGATCTAGGGTTACGCTCATGGTTAGGGTGAAGGGGGGCTTAGGGTTAGGAGTTAGGGTTAGCGTTAGGAGTTAGGGTTAGCGTTTAGGGTTAAGGATTAGGGTTAGGGTTATGGTTAGGGGCATAGGGTTATGTTTAGGGTTCTGGTTTGGTTTTAATGTTTAGATCTAGGCTTAGGTTTGGGGCATAGGGTTAGGATCTAGGGTTAGCGTTAGGAGTTAGGGTTCGCATTTAGGGTTAGCGTTTAGGGTTGGGGTTACGGTTAGGGGCATTGGGTTAGGTTTAGGGTTCTGGTTTGGTTTTAAGGTTTAGATGTAGGGTTAGTGTTAGGGCTTAGGGTGAAGGGGGGCTTAGGGATAGGGTTAGGAATTAGGGTTAGCGTTAGGAGTTAGGGTTAGCGTTTAGCGTTAGGGTTTAGGGTTAGGGTTACAGTTAGGGGCATAGGGTTAGGTTTAGGGTTATGGTTTGGTTTTAAGGTTTAGATCTAGGGTTAGGGTTAGTGCTTAGGTTTAAAGGGGACTTAGGGTTAGGGTTTGGAGCTAAGGTGAGTGTTGGAATTTGGGTTAGCGTTAGGAATTAGGGGTAGCGTTTAGGGTTAAGGATTTGGGTTAGGTTATGATTAGGGGCATAGGTTTAGGTTTATGGTTCTGGTTTGTATTTAATGTTTAGATCTAGGCTTAGGTTTGAGGCATAGGGTTAGAATCTAGGGTTAGCGTTAGGAGTTAGGGTTAGTGTTTAGGGTTAGCATTTAGGGTTGGGGTTTCGGTTAGGGGCATAGGGTTATTTTTAGGGTTCTGGTTTGGTTTTAAGGTTTAAGTCTAGGGTTAGGGTTAGGGCTTAGGGTGAAGGGGGGCTTAGGGTTAGGGTTAAGAGTTAGGGTTAGTGTTTGGGGTTAGGGTTTAGGGTTAGGGTTACGGTTAGGGGCATAGGGTTAGGTTTAGGGTTCTGGTTTGGTTTTAAGGTTTAGATCTAGGTTTAGGTTTAGCGCTTAGATTTAAGGGGGCTTAGGGTTAGGAGTTAGGGTTAGCGTTAGGAGTTAGGTTTAGCATTTAGGGTTAGGATTTAGGGATGGGGTTACGGATAGGGGCATAGGGTTAGGTTTAGGGTTCTGGTTTGTTTTTAATGTTTAGATGTAGGCTTAGGTTTGGGGCATAGGGTTAGGATCTAGTGTTAGCATTAGGAGTTAGGGTTAGCGTTTAGGGTTAGGGTTACGGTTAGGGGCATAGGGTTAGTTTTAGGGTTCTGGTTTGGTTTTAAGGTTTAGATCTACGGTTACGGTTAGGGCTTAGGTTTAAGGGGGGATTAGGTTTAGGGTTAGGGATAGCATTACAGGTTAGGGTTAGCGTTTAGGGTTAGCATTTATGGTTGGGGTTTCGGTTAGGGGCATAGGGATATTTTTAGGGTTCTGGTTTGGTTTTAAGGTTTAGATCTAGGTTTAGGGATGGGGCTTAGGGTGAAGGGGGGCTTAGGGTTAGGGTTAGGAATTAGGGTTAGTGTTAGGAGTTAGGGTTAGCGTTTAGGGATAGGGTTTAGGTTTAGGGTTACGGTTAGGGGCATAGGGTTAGGTTTAGGGTTCTGGTTTGGTTTTAAGGTTTAGATCTAAGGTTACGGTTAGGGCTTAGGGTTAAGGGGGACTTAGGTTTAGGGTTAGGAGCTAGGGTTAGCGTTAGGAGTTAGGGTTAGCGTTTAGGTTTAGGGATTATGGTTAGGGTTACAGTTAGGGGCATAGGGTTAGGTTTAGGGTTCTGGTTTGGTTTTAAGGTTTAGATCTAGGGTTACAGTTAGGGCTTAGGGTTAAGGGGGGATTAGGGTTAGGCTTAGGGCTAGCATTAGGATTTAGGGTTAGCATTTAGGGTTAGCATTTATGGTTGGGGTTTCGGTTAGGGGCATAGGGTTAGGTTTAGGGTTCTGGTTTGGTTTTAAGGTTTAGATCAAGGGTTACTATCAGGGTAAGGGTGAAGAGGGGCTTAGGGTTAGGCTTAGGAGTTAGGGTTAGCGTTAGGAGTTAGGGTTAGCATTTAGGGTTAGCATTTAGGGTTGGGGTTTTGGTTAGGGGCATAGGGTTAGGTTTAGGGTTATGGTTTGGTTTTAATATTTAGATGTAGGGTTAGGGTTTAGGGTGAAGAGGTCTTAGGGTTAGGGTTAGGAGTTAGGGTTAGCGTTAGGAGTTAGGGTTAGCGTTTAGGGTTAGGTTTTAGGGTTAGGGTTACGGTTAGGGGCATAGGGTTAGTTTTAGGGTTCTGGTTTGGTTTTAATGTTTAGATCTAGTGTTACAGTTAGGGCTTAGGGTTAAGGGGGTTATTAGGTTTAGGGTTAGGGTTAGCATTACGGGTTAGGGTTAGCGTTTAGGGTTAGCATTTAGGTTTAGGGTTACTGTTAGGGTCATAGGGTTAAGTTTAGGTTTCTGATTTGGTTTTAAAGTTTAGATGTAGGGTTAGGTTTTAGTGTGAAGGGGGCTTAGGGTTAGGTTTAGGAGTTAGGGTTAGCGTTATGAGTTAGGGTTAGCGTTTAGTGTTAGGGTTTAGGGTTAGGGTTACGGTTAGGTGCATAGGGCTAGGTTTAGGTTTCTGGTTTGGTTTTAACGTTTAGATTTGTGTTACGGTTAGGGCATAGGGTTAAGTGGGGCTTAGGTTTAGCGTTAGGAGTTAGGGTTAGCGTTAGGAGTTAGGCTTAGCGTTTATGGTTATGGTTTAGGGTTAGGGTTACGCTTAGGGGCATAGGGTTAGGTTTAGGGTTCTGGTTTGGTTTTAAGATTTAGATCTAGGGTTACGGTCATGGTTAGGGTGAAGGGGGGCTTAGGGTTAGGAGTTAGGGTTAGCGTTAGGAGTTAGGGTTAGCGTTTAGGGTTAAGGATTAGGGTTAGGGTTATGGTTAGGGGCATAGGGTTATGTTTAGGGTTCTGGTTTGGTTTTAATGTTTAGATCTAGGCTTAGGTTTGGGGCATAGGGTTAGGATCTAGGGTTAGCGTTAGGAGTTAGGGTTCGCATTTAGGGTTAGCGTTTAGGGTTGGGGTTACGGTTAGGGGCATTGGGTTAGGTTTAGGGTTCTGGTTTGGTTTTAAGGTTTAGATGTAGGGTTAGTGTTAGGGCTTAGGGTGAAGGGGGGCTTAGGGATAGGGTTAGGAATTAGGGTTAGCGTTAGGAGTTAGGGTTAGCGTTTAGCGTTAGCGTTTAGGGTTAGGGTTACAGTTAGGGGCATAGGGTTAGGTTTAGGGTTATGGTTTGGTTTTAAGGTTTAGATCTAGGGTTAGGGTTAGTGCTTAGGTTTAAAGGGGACTTAGGGTTAGGGTTTGGAGCTAAGGTGAGTGTTGGAATTTGGGTTAGCCTTAGGAATTAGGGGTAGCGTTTAGGGTTAAGGATTTGGGTTAGGTTATGGTTAGGGGCATAGGTTTAGCTTTTATGGTTCTGGTTTGTTTTTAATGTTTAGATCTAGGCTTAGGTTTGAGGCATAGGGTTAGAATCTAGGGTTAGCGTTAGGAGTTAGGGTTAGCGTTTAGGGTTAGCATTTAGGGTTGGGGTTTCGGTTAGGGGCATAGGGTTATTTTTAGGGTTCTGGTTTGGTTTTAAGGTTTAAGTCTAGGGTTAGGGTTAGGGCTTAGGGTGAAGGGGGGCTTAGGGTTAGGGTTAAGAGTTAGGGTTAGTGTTTGGGGTTAGGGTTTAGGGTTAGGGTTACGGTTAGGGGCATAGGGTTAGGTTTAGGGTTCTGGTTTGGTTTTAAGGTTTAGATCTAGGTTTAGGTTTAGCGCTTAGATTTAAGGGGGCTTAGGGTTAGGAGTTAGGGTTAGCGTTAGGAGTTAGGTTTAGCATTTAGGGTTAGGATTTAGGGATGGGGTTACGGATAGGGGCATAGGGTTAGGTTTAGGGTTCTGGTTTGTTTTTAATGTTTAGATGTAGGCTTAGGTTTGGGGCATAGGGTTAGGATCTAGTGTTAGCATTAGGAGTTAGGGTTAGCGTTTAGGGTTAGGGTTACGGTTAGGGGCATAGGGTTAGTTTTAGGGTTCTGGTTTGGTTTTAAGGTTTAGATCTACGGTTACGGTTAGGGCTTAGGTTTAAGGGGGGATTAGGTTTAGGGTTAGGGATAGCATTACAGGTTAGGGTTAGCGTTTAGGGTTAGCATTTATGGTTGGGGTTTCGGTTAGGGGCATAGGGATATTTTTAGGGTTCTGGTTTGGTTTTAAGGTTTAGATCTAGGTTTAGGGATGGGGCTTAGGGTGAAGGGGGGCTTAGGGTTAGGGTTAGGAATTAGGGTTAGTGTTAGGAGTTAGGGTTAGCGTTTAGGGATAGGGTTTAGGTTTAGGGTTACGGTTAGGGGCATAGGGTTAGGTTTAGGGTTCTGGTTTGGTTTTAAGGTTTAGATCTAAGGTTACGGTTAGGGCTTAGGGTTAAGGGGGACTTAGGTTTAGGGTTAGGAGCTAGGGTTAGCGTTAGGAGTTAGGGTTAGCGTTTAGGTTTAGGGATTATGGTTAGGGTTACAGTTAGGGGCATAGGGTTAGGTTTAGGGTTCTGGTTTGGTTTTAAGGTTTAGATCTAGGGTTACAGTTAGGGCTTAGGGTTAAGGGGGGATTAGGGTTAGGCTTAGGGCTAGCATTAGGATTTAGGGTTAGCATTTAGGGTTAGCATTTATGGTTGGGGTTTCGGTTAGGGGCATAGGGTTAGGTTTAGGGTTCTGGTTTGGTTTTAAGGTTTAGATCAAGGGTTACTATCAGGGTAAGGGTGAAGAGGGGCTTAGGGTTAGGCTTAGGAGTTAGGGTTAGCGTTAGGAGTTAGGGTTAGCATTTAGGGTTAGCATTTAGGGTTGGGGTTTTTGTTAGGGGCATAGGGTTAGGTTTAGGGTTATGGTTTGGTTTTAATATTTAGATGTAGGGTTAGGGTTTAGGGTGAAGAGGTCTTAGGGTTAGGGTTAGGAGTTAGGGTTAGCGTTAGGAGTTAGGGTTAGCGTTTAGGGTTAGGTTTTAGGGTTAGGGTTACGGTTAGGGGCATAGGGTTAGTTTTAGGGTTCTGGTTTGGTTTTAATGTTTAGATCTAGTGTTACAGTTAGGGCTTAGGGTTAAGGGGGTTATTAGGTTTAGGGTTAGGGTTAGCATTACGGGTTAGGGTTAGCGTTTAGGGTTAGCATTTAGGATTAGGGTTACTGTTAGGGTCATAGGGTTAAGTTTAGGTTTCTGATTTGGTTTTAAAGTTTAGATGTAGGGTTAGGTTTTAGTGTGAAGGGGGCTTAGGGTTAGGTTTAGGAGTTAGGGTTAGCGTTATGAGTTAGGGTTAGCGTTTAGTGTTAGGGTTTAGGGTTAGGGTTACGGTTAGGTGCATAGGGCTAGGTTTAGGTTTCTGGTTTGGTTTTAACGTTTAGATTTGTGTTACGGTTAGGGCATAGGTTTAAGTGGGGCTTAGGTTTAGCGTTAGGAGTTAGGGTTAGCGTTAGGAGTTAGGCTTAGCGTTTATGGTTATGGTTTAGGGTTAGGGTTACGCTTAGGGGCATAGGGTTAGGTTTAGGGTTCTGGTTTGGTTTTAAGATTTAGATCTAGGGTTACGGTCATGGTTAGGGTGAAGGGGGGCTTAGGGTTAGGAGTTAGGGTTAGCGTTAGGAGTTAGGGTTAGCGTTTAGGGTTAAGGATTAGGGTTAGGGTTATGGTTAGGGGCATAGGGTTATGTTTAGGGTTCTGGTTTGGTTTTAATGTTTAGATCTAGGCTTAGGTTTGGGGCATAGGGTTAGGATCTAGGGTTAGCGTTAGGAGTTAGGGTTCGCATTTAGGGTTAGCGTTTAGGGTTGGGGTTACGGTTAGGGGCATTGGGTTAGGTTTAGGGTTCTGGTTTGGTTTTAAGGTTTAGATGTAGGGTTAGTGTTAGGGCTTAGGGTGAAGGGGGGCTTAGGGATAGGGTTAGGAATTAGGGTTAGCGTTAGGAGTTAGGGTTAGCGTTTAGCGTTAGCGTTTAGGGTTAGGGTTACAGTTAGGGGCATAGGGTTAGGTTTAGGGTTATGGTTTGGTTTTAAGGTTTAGATCTAGGGTTAGGGTTAGTGCTTAGGTTTAAAGGGGACTTAGGTTTAGGGTTTGGAGCTAAGGTGAGTGTTGGAATTTGGGTTAGCCTTAGGAATTAGGGGTAGCGTTTAGGGTTAAGGATTTGGGTTAGGTTATGGTTAGGGGCATAGGTTTAGCTTTTATGGTTCTGGTTTGTTTTTAATGTTTAGATCTAGGCTTAGGTTTGAGGCATAGGGTTAGAATCTAGGGTTAGCGTTAGGAGTTAGGGTTAGCGTTTAGGGTTAGCATTTAGGGTTGGGGTTTCGGTTAGGGGCATAGGGTTATTTTTAGGGTTCTGGTTTGGTTTTAAGGTTTAAGTCTAGGGTTAGGGTTAGGGCTTAGGGTGAAGGGGGGCTTAGGGTTAGGGTTAAGAGTTAGGGTTAGTGTTTGGGGTTAGGGTTTAGGGTTAGGGTTACGGTTAGGGTCATAGGGTTAGGTTTAGGGTTCTGGTTTGGTTTTAAGGTTTAGATCTAGGTTTAGGTTTAGCGCTTAGATTTAAGGGGGCTTAGGGTTAGGAGTTAGGGTTAGCGTTAGGAGTTAGGTTTAGCATTTAGGGTTAGGATTTAGGGATGGGGTTACGGATAGGGGCATAGGGTTAGGTTTAGGGTTCTGGTTTGTTTTTAATGTTTAGATGTAGGCTTAGGTTTGGGGCATAGGGTTAGGATCTAGTGTTAGCATTAGGAGTTAGGGTTAGCGTTTAGGGTTAGGGTTACGGTTAGGGGCATAGGGTTAGTTTTAGGGTTCTGGTTTGGTTTTAAGGTTTAGATCTACGGTTACGGTTAGGGCTTAGGTTTAAGGGGGGATTAGGTTTAGGGTTAGGGATAGCATTACGGGTTAGGGTTAGCGTTTAGGGTTAGCATTTAGGGTTGGGTTTTCGGTTAGGGGCATAGGGATATTTTTAGGGTTCTGGTTTGGTTTTAAGGTTTAGATCTAGGTTTAGGGATGGGGCTTAGGGTGAAGGGGGGCTTAGGGTTAGGGTTAGGAATTAGGGTTAGTGTTAGGAGTTAGGGTTAGCGTTTAGGGATAGGGTTTAGGTTTAGGGTTACGGTTAGGGGCATAGGGTTAGGTTTAGGGTTCTGGTTTGGTTTTAAGGTTTAGATCTAAGGTTACGGTTAGGGCTTAGGGTTAAGGGGGACTTAGGTTTAGGGTTAGGAGCTAGGGTTAGCGTTATGAGTTAGGGTTAGCGTTTAGGTTTAGGGATTATGGTTAGGGTTACAGTTAGGGGCATAGGGTTAGGTTTAGGGTTCTGGTTTGGTTTTAAGGTTTAGATCTAGGGTTACAGTTAGGGCTTAGGGTTAAGGGGGGATTAGGGTTAGGCTTAGGACTAGCATTAGGATTTAGGGTTAGCATTTAGGGTTAGCATTTATGGTTGGGGTTTCGGTTAGGGGCATAGGGTTAGGTTTAGGGTTCTGGTTTGGTTTTAAGGTTTAGATCAAGGGTTACTATCAGGGTAAGGGTGAAGAGGGGCTTAGGGTTAGGCTTAGGAGTTAGGGTTAGCGTTAGGAGTTAGGGTTAGCATTTAGGGTTAGCATTTAGGGTTGGGGTTTTGGTTAGGGGCATAGGGTTAGGTTTAGGGTTATGGTTTGGTTTTAATATTTAGATGTAGGGTTAGGGTTTAGGGTGAAGAGGTCTTAGGGTTAGGGTTAGGAGTTAGGGTTAGCGTTAGGAGTTAGGGTTAGCGTTTAGGGTTAGGTTTTAGGGTTAGGGTTACGGTTAGGGGCATAGGGTTAGTTTTAGGGTTCTGGTTTGGTTTTAAGGTTTAGATGTAGGTTTAGGTTTAGCGCTTAGATTTATGGGGGGCTTAGGGTAAGGAGTTAGGGTTAGCGTTAGGAGTTAGGTTTAGCATTTAGGGTTAGGATTTACGGTTGGGTTTACGGTTAGGGGCATAGGGTTAGGTTTAGCGTTATGGTTTGATTTTAAGTTTTAGATCTAGGGTTATTGTTAGGGTTAAGGTGAAGGGGGGCTTAGGGTTAGGGTTAGTAGTTAGGGTTAGCATTACGAGTTAGGGTTAGCTTTTAGGGTTTGTATTTAGTGTTAGGGTTACTGTTAGGGCCATAGCGTTAAATTCAGCGTTATGGTTTGATTTTAATGTTTAGATTTACGGTTACGGTTAGGGCTTAGGGTGAAGGGGGCTTAGGGTTAGGGTTAGGAGTTAGGGTTAGAGTTAGGAATCAGGGTTAGCGTTTAGGGTTAAGGATTAGGGTTAGGGTTATGGTTAGGCGCATAGGGTTAGGTTTATGGTTCTGGTTTGTTTTTAAATTTTAGATCTAGGCTTAGGTTTGGGGCATAGGGTTAGGATCTAGGGTTAGCGTTAGGAGTTAGGGTTAGCGTTTAGGGTTAGGGTTTAGGGTTAGGGTTACGGTTAGGGGCATAGGGTTAGGTTTAGGGTTCTGGTTTGGTTTTAAGGTTTAGATCTAGGGTTAGCATTAGGAATTAGGGTTAAGGGGGGATTAGGTTTAGGGTTAGGGTTTAGCATTACGGGTTAGGGTTAGCGTTTAGGGTTAGCATTTAGGGTGGGGGTTTCGGTTAGGGGCATAGGGTTAGGTTTAGGGTTCTGGTTTGGTTTTAAGGTTTAGATCTAGGCTTAGGTTTGGGGCATAGTTTTAGAATCTAGGATTAGCGTTAGGAGTTAGGGTTAGCGTTTAGGGTTAGCATTTAGGGTTGGGGTTCCGGTTAGGGGCATAGGGTTAGGTTTAGGGTTGTGGTTTGGTTTTAAGGTTTAGGTCTAGGGTTAGGGTTAGGGCTTAGAGTGAAGGGGGCCTTAGGGTTAGGGTTAAGAGTTAGGGTTAGCGTTTGGGGTTAGGGTTTAGGTTTAGGGTTACAGTTAGGGGCATAGGGTTAGGTTTAGGGTTCTGGTTTGGTTTTAAGGATTAGATGTAGGGTTAGGGTTAGGGCTTAGGGTTAAGGGGGGCTCAGGTTTCGGGTTAGGAGTTAGGGTTAGCATTAGGAGTTAGGGTTAGCGTTTAGGGTTAGGGTTTAGGGTTAGGGTTACAGTTAGGGGCATAGGGTTAGGTTTAGGGTTCTGGTTTGGTTTTAAGTTTTAGATCTAGGGTTATGGTTAGGGTTATGGTGAAGGGGGGCTTAGGGTTAGGGTTAGGAGCTAGGGTTAGCGTTAGGAGTTAGGGTTAGCGTTTAGGGTTAGGGTTTAGGGTTAGTTTTACGGTTAGGGGCATAGGGTTAACTTTAGGGCTATGGTTTTGTTTTAAGGTTTAGATCTAGGGTTAGGGTTAGGGCTTAGGGTGAAAGGGGGCTTAGGGTTAAGGTTAGGAGCTAGGGTTAGCATTAGGAGTTAGGGTTAGCGTTTAGGGTTTGGGTTTAGAGTTACGGTTACGGTTAGGGGCATAGGGTTATGGTTTGTTTTTAAGGTTAATTCTAGGGATAGGGTTAGGGCTTAGGGTTAAGGGGGGCTTAGGATTAGGGTTGGGAGTTAGGGTTAGCGTTAGGAGTTAGGGTTAGCGTTTAGGGTTAGGGTTTAGGATTAGGGTTACGGTTAGGGGCATAGGGTTAGGTTTAGGGTTATGGTTTGTTTTTAAGGTTTAGATCTAGGGTTAGGGTTAGGGTTAAGGGGGGGTTAGGGTTACGGTTAGGAGTTAGGGTTAGCGTTAGGAGTTAGGGTTAGCGTTAGATTTATTGTTTAATGTTAAGATTACGGTTAGGGGCATAGGGTTAGGTTTAGGTTTATGGTTTGGTTTTAAGGTTTAGATCTAGTGTTAGGTTTATGGCTTACGGTGAAAGGGGGCTTAGGGTTAATGTTAGGAGCTAGGGTTAGCGTTAGGAGTTAAAGTTAGCGTTTAGGGTTTGGGTTTAGGGTTAGGGTTACGGTTACGGTCATAGGGTTAGCTTTAGGGTTATGGTTTGGTTTTAAGGTTTAGATCTAGGGTTAGGGTTTAGTGTTAAGGGGGGATTAGGGTTAGGGTTAGCGTTAGGAGTTAGGGTTAGCGTTTAGAGTTAGGGTTTAGGATTAGGGTTACGCTTAGAGGCATAGGGTTAGGTTTAGGGTTATGGTTTGGTTTTAAGGTTTAGATCTAGGGTTAGCATTAGGAATTAGGGTGAAGGGGGTCTTAGGGTTAACGTTAGGAGTTAGCGTTAGCGTTAGGAGTTAGGGTTAGCGTTTAGGGTTAGGGTTTAGGATTAGGGTTACGGTTAGGGGCATAGGGTTAGAGTTTAGGGTTATGGTTTGGTTTTAAGGTTTAGATCTAGGGTTAGGGTTAGGGCTTAGGGTTAATGGGGACTTAGGGTTTGGGTTAGGAGTTAGGGTTAGCGTTTAGGGTTAGGGTTTAGGATTAGGGTTACGGTTAGGGGCATAGGTTTAGGTTTAGTATTATGGTTTGGTTTTAAGGTTTAGATCTAGGGTTAGGGTTGAGGGTTAAGGGGGGATTAGGGTTAGGGTTAGCGTTAGGAGTTAGGGTTAGCGTTTAGGGTTAGGTTTAGGGTTAGGGTTACGCTTAGGGGCATAGGGTTAGGTTTAGGGTTATGGTTTGGTTTTAAGGTTTAGATCTAGGGTTAGCATTAGGAATTAGGGTGAAGGGGGTCTTAGGGTTAACGTTAGGAGTTAGGGTTAGCGTTTAGTTTTAGGGTTTAGGATTAGTGTTACGGTTAGGGGCATAAGGTTAGCTTTAGGGTTCTGGTTTGGTTTTAAGGTTTAGATCTAGGGTTAGGGTTTAGGGTTAAGGGGGGATTAGGGTTAGGGTTAGCTTTAGGAGTAAAGGGTTAGCGTTTAGGGTTAGGGTTTAGGGTTAGTTTTACGTTTAGGGGCATAGGGTTAGGTTTAGGGTTATGGTTTGATTTTAAGGTTTAGATCTAGGGTTAGGGTTAGGGCTTAGGGTGAAAGGGGGCTTAGGGTTAAGGTTAGGAGCTAGGGTTAGCATTAGGAGTTAGGGTTAGCGTTTAGGGTTTGGGTTTAGAGTTACGGTTACGGTTAGGGGCATAGGGTTATGGTTTGTTTTTAAGGTTAATTCTAGGGATAGTGTTAGGGCTTAGGGTTAATGGGTCTTAGGGTTAGGGTTGGGAGTTAGGGTTAGCGTTAGGAGTTAGGGTTAGCGTTTAGGGTTAGGGTTTAGGATTAGGGTTACGGTTAGGGGCATAGGGTTAGGTTTAGTGTGATGTTTTGTTTTTAAGGTTTAGATCTAGGGTTAGGGTTAGGGTTAAGGGGGGGTTAGGGTTACGGTTAGGAGTTAGGGTTAGCGTTAGGAGTTAGGGTTAGCGTTAGATTTATTGTTTAATGTTAAGATTACGGTTAGGGGCATAGGGTTAGGTTTAGGTTTATGGTTTGGTTTTAAGGTTTAGATCTAGTGTTAGGTTTATGGCTTATGGTGAAAGGGGGCTTAGGGTTAATGTTAGGAGCTAGGGTTAGCGTTAGGAGTTAAGGTTAGCGTTTAGGGTTTGGGTTTAGGTTTAGGGTTACGGTTAGGGTCATAGGTTTAACTTTAGGGTTCTGGTTTGGTGTTAAGGTTTAGATCTAGGGTTAGGGTTTAGGGTTAAGGGGGATTAGGGTTAGGGTTAGCGTTAGGAGTTAGGGTTAGGGTTTAGGGTTAGGGTTTAAGGTTAGGGTTAGGGTTACGGGCATAGGGTTAGGTTTAGGGTTATGGTTTGGTTTTAAGGTTTAGATCTAGGGTTAGGGTTAGGGCTTAGGGTGAAAGGGGGCTTAGGGTTAAGGTTAGGAGCTAGGGTTAGCGTTAGGAGTTAGGGTTAGCGTTTAGGGTTATGGTTTCGGATTAGGGTTATGGTTAGGGTCATAGGGTTAGATTTAAGGTTATGGGTTTTTTTTTTAAGGTTTAGATCTAGGGTTACGGTTTAGGGTTAAAGAGGGATTAGTTTTAGGGTTAGTGTTAGGAGTTAGGGTTAGCGTTAGGAGTTAAGGTTAGCGTTTAGGATTAGGGTTACGGTTGGGGGCATAGGGTTAGGTTTAGGGTTATGGTTTGGTTTTAAAGTTTAGATCTATGGTTACGGTTAGTGTTAGGGTCAAGAGGGGATTATGGTTAGGGTTAGGAGCTAGGTTTAGCGTTAGGAGTTAGGGTTAGCGTTAGGGTTAGGATTTATGGTTAGGGTTACAGTTAGTGGCATAGGGTTAGGTTTAGGTTTATGGTTTGGTTTTAAGGTTTAGATCTAGCATTAGGGGTAGGGATTAGGGTGAAGGGAGGGATTAGTGTTAGGGTTAGGAGTTAGGGTTTAGGGTTAGGTGTTAGGGTTAGCCTTTAGAGTTAGGGTTTAGGATTAGGGTTACGGTTAGGGGCATAGGGTTAGGTTTAGGGTTATGGTTTGGTTTTAAGATTTAGATTTATGGTTAGGGCTTAGGGTTAAGGGGGGCTTAGGGTTAGGGTTAGGAGTTAGGGTTAGCGTTAGGAGTTAAGGTTAGGGTTTAGGATTAGGGTTACGGTTAGGGGCATAGTGTTAGGTGTAGGGTTATGGTTTGGTTTTAAGGTTTAGATCTAGGGTTAGCATTAGGAATTAGGGTGAAGGGGGTCTTAGGGTTAACGTTAGGAGTTAGGGTTAGCGTTAGGAGTTAGGGTTAGCGTTTAGGGTTAGGGTTTAGGATTAGGGTTACGGTTAGGGGCATAGGTTTAGGTTTATGGTTATGGTTTGGTTTTAAGGTTTAGATCTAGGGATAGGTTTAGGGCTTAGGGTTAATGGGGACTTAGGTTTAGGGTTTGGGTTAGGAGTTAGGGTTAGCGTTAGGAGTTAGGGTTAGCTTTTAGGGTTTGGGTTTAGAGTTAGGGTTACGGTTAGGGGCATAGGGTTATGGTTTGTTTTTAAGATTAATTCTAGGGATAGGTTTAGGGCTTAGGTTTAAGGAGGGCTTAGGGTTAGGTTTGGGAGTTAGGGTTAGCGTTAGGAGTTAGGGTTAGCGTTAGGTTTAGGTTTTAATGTTAAGATTACGGTTAGGGGCATAGGGTTAGGTTTAGGTTTATGGTTTGGTTTTAAGGTTTAGATCTAGTGTTAGGGTTAGGGCTTATGGTGAAAGGGGGCTTAGGGTTAATATTAGGAGCTAGGCTTAGCGTTAGGAGTTAGGGTTAGCGTTTAGGGTTTGGGTTTAGAGTTAGGGTTACGGTTAGTGGCATAGGGTTATGGTTTGTTTTTAAGATTAATTCTAGGGATAGGGTTAGGGCTTAGGGTTAAGGAGGGCTTAGGGTTAGGGTTGGGAGTTAGGGTTAGCGTTAGGAGTTAGGGTTAGCGTTTAGGGTTTGGGTTTAGGGTTAGGGTTACGGTTAGGGTCATAGGGTTAGGTTTAGGGTTCTGGTTTGGTGTTAAGGTTTAGATCTAGGGTTACGGTTTAGGGTTAAAGGGGGATTAGTTTTATGGTTAGTGTTAGGAGTTAGGGTTAACGTTAGGAGTTAAGGTTAGGGTTTAGGATTAGGGTTACGGTTAGGGGCATAGGGTTAGGTTTAGGTTTATGGTTTTGTTTTATGGCTTAGATCTAGTGTTAGGGTTATGGCTTACGATGAAAGGGGGCTTAGGTTTAATGTTAGAAGCTAGGGTTAGCGTTAGGAGTTAGGGTTAGCGTTTAGGGTTAGAGTTTAGGGTTAGGGTTACGCTTAGGGGCATAGGGTTAGCTTTAGGGTTATGGTTTGGTTTTAAGTTTTAGATCTAGGCTTTGCATTAGGAATTAGGGTGAAGGGTGTCTTAGGGTTAACGTTAGGAGTTAGCGTTAGCGTTAGGAGTTAGGGTTAGCGTTAGGGTTAGGGTTTAATGTTAATATTACGGTTAGGGGCATAGGTTAGGTTTAGGGTTATGGTTTGGTTTTAAGGTTTAGATCTAGGGTTAGGGTTTAGGGTTAAGGGGGGATTAGGGTTAGGGTTAGCGTTAGGATTTAGGGTTAGCGTTTAGGGTTAGGGTTTAGGGTTAGTTTTACGGTTAGGGGCATAGGGTTAACTTTAGGGCTATGGTTTTGTTTTAAGGTTTAGATCTAGGGTTAGGGTTAGGGCTTAGGGTGAAAGGGGGCTTAGGGTTAAGGTTAGGAGCTAGGGTTAGCATTAGGAGTTAGGGTTAGCGTTTAGGGTTTGGGTTTAGAGTTACGGTTACGGTTAGGGGCATAGGGTTATGGTTTGTTTTTAAGGTTAATTCTAGGGATAGGGTTAGGGCTTAGGGTTAAGGGGGGCTTAGGATTAGGGTTGGGAGTTAGGGTTAGCGTTAGGAGTTAGGGTTAGCGTTTAGGGTTAGGTTTTAGGATTAGGGTTACGGTTAGGGGCATAGGGTTAGGTTTAGGGTTATGGTTTGGTTTTAAGGTTTATATCTAGGGTTAGCATTAGGAATTAGGGTGAACGGGGTCTTAGGGTTAACGTTAGGAGTTAGGGTTAGCGTTATGAGTTAGTGTTAGAGTTTAGGGTTAGGTTTAGGATTAGGGTTACGGTTAGGGGCATAGGGTTAGGTTTAGGGTTATGGTTTGGTTTTAAGGTTTAGATCTACGGTTAGGGTTAGGGCTTAGGGTTAATGGGGACTTAGGTTTAGGGTTAGGGTTAGGAGTTAGGGTTAGCGTTAGGAGTTAGGGTTAGCGTTTAGGGTTAGGGTTTAGGTTTAGGGTTACGGTTAGGGGCATAGGGTTAGGTTTAGGGTTCTGGTTTGGTTTTAAGGTTTAGATCTAGGATTAGGGCTTAGGGTTAAAGGGGGATTAGTTTTAGGGTTAGTGTTAGGAGTTAGGGTTAGCGTTAGGAGTTAGGGTTAGCGTTTAGGGTTAGGGTTTAGGGTTAGGGTTACGGTTAGGGGCATAGGGTTAGGTTTAGGGTTATGGTTTGGTTTTAAGGTTTAGATCTAGGCTTAGCTTCAAGGGTTAGGTTGAAGGGGGACTTAAGGTTAGGGTTAGGAGTTAGGGTTAGGGTTAGCATTTAGGGTTAGGGTTTAGAGTTAGGGTTACGGTTAGGGGCATAGGTTTAAATTTAGGGCTATGGTTTGGTTTTAAGGTTTAGATTTATGGTTAGGGCTTAGGGTTAAGGGCGGCTTAGGGTTAGGGTAGGAGCTATGTTTAGCGTTAGGAGTTAGTGTTAGCGTTAGGGTTAGGATTTATGGTTAGGGTTATGGTTAGGGGCATAGGGTTAGGTTTAGGGTTATGGTTTGGTTTTAAGGTTTAGATCTAGGGTTAGCATTAGGAATTAGGGTGAAGGGGGTCTTAGGGTTAACGTTAGGAGTTAGGTTTAGCGTTAGGAGTTAGGGTTAGCGTTTAGGGTTAGGGTTTAGGATTAGGGTTACGGTTAGGGACATAAGGTTAGGTTTAGGGTTATGGTTTGGTTTTAAGGTTAAATTTAGGCTTAGCGTCAAGGGTTAGGTTGAAGGGGGGCTTAAGGTTAGGGTCAGGAGTTAGGGTTAGGGTTAGCGTTTAGGGTTAGGGTTTAGGGTTAGGGTTACGGTTAGGGGCATAGGGTTAACTTTAGGGCTATGGTTTGGTTTTAAGGTTTAGATCTAGGATTAGGGCTTAGGGTTAAGGGGGGCTTAGGGTTAGGGTTAGGAGCTAGGGTTAGCATTAGGAGTTAGAGTTAGCGTTTAGGGTTAGGGTTTAGGGTTAGGGTTACGGTTAGGGGCATAGGGTTAGGTTTAGGGTTATGGTTTGGTTTTAAGGTTTAGATCTAGGGTTAGGGCTTAGGGTTAAGGGGGTATTAGGGTTAGTGTTAGAAGTTAGGGTTAGCGTTAGGAGTTATGGTTAGGGTTTAGGGTTAGGGTTACGGTTAGGGGCATAGGGTTAGGTTTAGGGTTATGGTTTGGTTTTAAGGTTTAGATCTAGGGTTAGGGCTTAGGGTTAAGGGGGTATTAGGGTTAGTGTTAGAAGTTAGGGTTAGCGTTAGGAGTTATGGTTAGGGTTTAGGATTAGGGTTACGGTTAGGAGTTAGGGTTAGTGTTAGGAGTTAGGGTTAGCGTTTAGGGTTAGGGTTTAATGTTAAGATTACGGTTAGGGGCATAGGGTTAGGTTTAGGGTTATGGTTTGGTTTTAAGGTTTAGATCTAGTGTTAGGGTTAGGGCTTACGGTGAAAGGGGGCTTAGGGTTAATGTTAGGAGCTAGGGTTAGCGTTAGGAGTTAGGGTTAGCGTTTAGGGTTTGGGTTTATGATTAGGGTTACGATTAGGGTCATAGGGTTAGGTTTAGGGTTATGGTTTGATTTTAAGGTTTAGATTTATGGTTAGGGCTTAGGGTTAAGGGGGGCTTAGGGTTAGGGTTAGGAGTTAGGGTTAGCGTTAGGAGTTAGGGTTAGGGTTTAGGATTAGGGTTACGGTTAGGGGCATAGGGTTAGGTTTAGGTTTATGGTTTGGTTTTAAGGTTTATATCTAGGGTTAGCATTAGGAATTAGGGTGAAGGGGGTCTTAGGGTTAACGTTAGGAGTTAGGGTTAGCGTTAGGAGTTAGGGTTAGCGTTTAGGGTTAGGCTATAGGATGAGGGTTACGGTTAGGGGCATAGGGTTAGGTTTAGGGTTATGGTTTGTTTTTAAGGTTTAGATCTAGGGTTAGGATTTAGGGTTAAGTGGGGAGTAGGGTTAGGGTTAGCATTAGGAGTTAGGGTTAGCGTTTAGGGTTAGGGTTTAGGATTAGGGTTACGGTTAGGGGCATAGGGTTAGGTTTAGGGTTATGGTTTGGTTTTAAGGTTTAGATCTAGGGTTATGGATAAGGGTTAGGGTCAAGGGGGGCTCTAGGTTTAGGGTTAGGAGTTTGGGCTAGCGTTAGGAGTTAGGGTTAGGGTTTAGGGTTAGGGTTTAGGGTTAGGGTTACGGTTAGGGTCATAGGGTTAGGTTTAGGGTTATGGTTTGGTTTTAAGGTTTAGATCTATGGTTACGGTTAGTGGTAGGGTCAAGGGGGGATTATGGTTAGGGTTAGGAGCTAGGTTTAGCGTTAGGAGTTAGGGTTAGCGTTACGGTTAGGATTTATGGTTAGGGTTACAGTTAGGGGCATAGGGTTAGGTTTAGGTTTATGGTTTGGTTTTAAGGTTTAGATCTAGCATTAGGGGTAGGGATTAGGGTGAAGGGGGGATTAGTGTTAGGGTTAGGACTTAGGGTTAGCGTTAGGAGTTAGGGTTAGCCTTTAGAGTTAGGGTTTAGGATTACGGTTATGTTTAGGGGCATAGGGTTAGCTTTAGGGTTATGGTTTGGTTTTAAGGTTTAGATCTAGTGTTAGGGTTTAGGGTTAAGGGGGAATAAGGGTTAGGGTTAGCGTTAGGAGTTAGGGTTAGCGTTTAGGGTTAGGGTTTAGGGTTAGGGTTTAGGATTAGGGTTTAGGATTAGGGGCATAGGGTCAGGTTTAAGGTTATGGTTTGTTTTTAAGGTTTAGATCTAGGGTTAGGGTTAGGGTTAAGGGGGGCTTAGGGTTACGGTTAGGAGTTAGGGTTAGCGTTAGGGGTTAGGGTTAGCGTTAGGGTTAGGGTTTAATGTTAAGATTACTGTTAGGGTCATAGGGTTAGGTTTAGGTTTATGGTTTGGTTTTAAGGTTTAGATCTAGTGTTAGGGTTAGGGCTTACGGTGAAAGGGGGCTTAGGGTTAATGTTAGGAGATAGGGTTAGCGTTAGGAGTTTGGGTTAGCGTTTAAGGTTTGGGTTTAGGGTTAGGGTTACGGTTAGGGTCATAGGGTTAGGTTTAAGGTTATGGTTTGATTTTAAGGTTTAGATTTATGGTTAGGGCTTAGGGTTAAGGGGGGTTTAAGGTTAGGGTTAGGAGTTAGGGTTAGCGTTAGGAGTTAAGGTTAGGGTTTAGGATTAGGGTTACGGTTAGGGGCATAGGATTAGGTTTAGGTTTATGGTTTGGTTTTAAGGTTTAGATCTAGGGTTAGCATTAGGAATTAGGGTGAAGGGGGGCCTTAGGGGCAACGTTAGGAGTAAGGGTTAGCGTTAGGAGTTAGGGTTAGCATTTAGGGTTAGGGTTTAGGATTAGGGTTACGGTTAGGGGCATAGGGTTAGGTTTAGGCTTATGGTTTGGTTTTAAGGTTTAGATCTAGGGTTATGGATAAGGGTTAGGGTCAAGGGGGGCTCTAGGTTTCGGGTTAGGAGTTAGGGTTAGCGTTAGGAGTTAGGGTTAGCGTTTAGGGTTAGGGTTAGGGTTAGGGGCATAGGGTTAGGTTTAGTGTTATGGTTTGGTTTTAAGGTTTAGAACAAGGTTTCCGGTTAGGGTTATGGTCAAGGGGAGTTTAAGGTTAGGATTAGGAGTTAGGTTTAGCTTTAGGAGTTAGGGTTAGCGTTTAGGGTTAGGGTTTAGGGTTAGGGTTACGGTTAGGGCCATAGGGTTAGGTTAAGGCTTATGGTTTTTTTTTAAGGTTTAGATCTAGGGTTATGGATAAGGGTTAGGGTCAAGGGGGGCTCTAGGTTTAGGGTTAGGAGTTAGGGTTAGCGTTAGGAGTTAGGGTTAGCGTTTAGGGTTAGGGTTTAGGGTTAGGGGCATAGGGTTAGGTTTAGTGTTATGGTTTGGTTTTAAGGTTTAGAAGAAGGTTTCCGGTTAGGGTTATGGTCAAGGGGGGTTTAAGGTTAGGATTAGGAGTTAGGTTTAGCGTTAGGAGTTAGGGTTAGCGTTTAGGGTTAGGGTTTAGGGTTAGGGTTACGGTTAGGGCCATAGGGTTAGGTTTAGGGTTATGGTTTGGTTTTAAGATTTAGATCTATGGTTACGGTTAGTTTAGGGTCAAGGGGGGATTCTGGTTAGGGTTAGGAGCTAGGTTTAGCGTTAGCAGTTAGGATTTATGGTTAGGGTTACAGTTAGGGGCATAGGGTTAGGTTTAGGTTTATGGTTTGGTTTTAAGGTTTAGATCTAGGGTTAGGGTTAGGGCTTACGGTGAAAGGGGGCTTCGGGTTAATGTTAGGAGCTAGGGTTAGTGTTAGGTGTTAGCGTTAGCGTTTAGGGTTTGGGTTTAAGTTTAGGGTTACGGTTAGGGGCATAGGGTTAGGTTTAGGGTTATGGTTTGGTTTTAAGGTTTAGATCTGGGGTTAGGGCTTACGGTTAGGGGGGTATGTGGGTTAGGGTTAGGAGTTAGGGTTAGCGTTAGGAGTTAGGGATAGCCTTTAGAGTTAGGGTTTAGGATTAGGGTTACGGTTAGGGGCATAGGGTTAGGTTTAGGGTTATGGTTTGGTTTTAAGGTTTAGATCTAGGGTTAGGGTTTAGGGTTAAAGGGGGTTTAGGGTTAGGGTTAGGAGTTAGGGTTAGCGTTTAGGATTAGGGTTTAGGGTTAGGGTTACGCTTAGGGGCATAGGGTTAGGTTTAGGGTTATGGTTTGGTTTTAAGGTTTAGATCTAGGGTTAGGGTTAGGGCTTAGGGTGAAAGGGGGCTTAGGGTTAAGGTTAGGAGCTAGGGTTAGCGTTAGGAGTTAGGGTTAGCGTTTAGGGTTTGGGTTTAGAGTTAGGGTTACGGTTAGGGGCATAGGGTTATGGTTTGTTTTTAAGGTTAATTCTAGGGATAGGGTTAGGGCTTAGGGTTAAGGGGGGCTTAGGTTTAGGGTTGGGAGTTAGGGTTAGCGTTAGGAGTTAGGGTTAACGTTTAGGGTTAGGGTTTAGTATTAGGGTTACGGTTAGGGGCATAGGGTTAGGTTTAAGGTTATGGTTTGTTTTTAATGTTTAGATCTAGGGTTAGGGTTAGGGTTAAGGGGGGCTTAGGGTTGGGGTTAGGAGTTAGGGTTAGCGTTAGGAGTTAGGGTTAGCGTTTAGGGTTAGGGTTTAGGATTAGGGTTACGGTTAGGGGCATAGGGTTAGGTTTAGGGTTATGGTTTGTTTTTAAGTTTTAGATCTAGGGTTAGGGTTAGGCTTAAGGGGGGCTTAGGCTTAGGGTTAGGAGTCAGTTAGGGTTAGCTTTTAGGGTTAGGGTTTTGTGTTAAGATTACGGTTAGGGGCATGGGGTTAGGTTTAGGTTTATGGTTTGGTTTTAAGGTTTAGATTTAGGGTTACGGTTAGTGTTAGGGTCAAGGGGGGATTATGGTTAGGGTTAGGAGCTAAGTTTAGCATTAGGAGTTAGGGTTAGCGTTAGGGTTAGGATTTATGGTTAGGGTTACAGTTAGGGGCATAGGGTTAGATTTAGTTTTATGGTTTGGTTTAAGGTTTAGATGTAACATTAGGGGTAGGGATTAGGGTGAAGGGGGATTAGTGTTAGGGTTAGGAGTTAGGGTTAACGTTAGGAGTTAGGGTTAGCCTTTAGAGTTAGGGTTTAGGATTAGGGTTACGGTTAGGGGCATAGGGTTAGGTTTAGGGTTATGGTTTGGTTTTAAGTTTTAGATTTATGGTTAGGGCTTAGGGTTAAGGGGGGTTTACGGTTAGGTTTAGGAGTTAGTGTTAGCGTTAGGAGTTACGTTAGCGTTAGGGTTAGTGTTTAATGTTAACATTACGGTTAGGGGCATAGGGTTAGGTTTAGGGTTATGGTTTGGTTTTAAGGTTTAGATCTAGTGTTAGCATTAGGAATTAGGGTTAAGGGAGTCTTAGGGTTAATGTTAGGAGTAAGGGTTAGCGTTAGGAGTTAGGGTTAGCGTTTAGGGTTAGGGTTTAGGATTAGGGTTACGGTTAGGGGCATAGGGTTAGGTTTAGGGTTATGGTTTGGTTTTAAGGTTTAGATGTAGGGTTAGGGTTAGGGTAAAGGGGGGCTTAGGGTTAGGGTTAGGAGTTAGGGTTAGCCTTAGGAGTTAGGGTTAGCTTTTAGGGTTAGGGTTTAGGATTAGTGTTAAGGTTAGGGGCATAGGGTTAGGGTTTAGGGTTATGGTTTGTTTTTAAGGTTTAGATCTAGGGTTAGTGTTTAGGGTTAAGGGGGGATTAGGGTTAGGGTTAGCGTTAGGAGTTAGGGTTAGCGTTTAGGGTTAGGGTTTAGGGTTAGGGTTACGCTTAGGGGCATAGGGTTAGGTTTAGGGTTATGGTTTGGTTTTAAGGTTTAGATCTAGGTTTAGGGCTTAGGGTGAAAGGGGGCTTAGGGTTAAGGTTAGGAGCTAGGGTTAGCGTTAGGGTTAGCTTTTAGGGTTTGAGTTTAGAGTTAGGGTTACGGTTAGGGGCATAGGGTTATCGGTTTTTTTTAAGGTTAATTCTAGTGATAGGGTTAGGGCTTAGGGTTAAGGGGTGCTTAGGGTTAGGGTTGGGAGTTAGGGTTAGCGTTAGGAGTTAGGGTTAGCCTTTAGGGTTAGGGTTTAGGGTTAATATTACGGTCAGGGGCATAGGGTTAGGTTTAGGGTTATGGTTTGGTTTTAAGGTTTAGATCTAGTGTTAGGGTTAGGGCTTATGGTGAAAGGGGGCTTAGGGTTAATGTTAGGAGCTAGGGTTAGCGTTAGGAGTTAGGGTTAGCGTTTAGGGTTAGGGTTGCGGTTAGGGGCATAGGGTTAGGTTTAGGGTTATGGTTTGGTTTTAAGGTTTAGAACAAGTTTTCCGGTTAGGGTTATGGTCAAGGGGGGTTTAAGGTTAGGATTAGGAGTTAGGTTTAGCGTTAGGAGTTAGGGTTACCGTTTAGGGTTATGGTTTAGGGTTACGGTTAGGGTCATAGGGTTAGGTTTAGGGTTATGGTTTGGTTTTAAGGTTTAGATCTATGGTTATGGTTAGTGTTAGGGTCAAGTGGGGATTATGGTTAGGGTTAGGAGCTAGGTTTAGCCTTAGGAGTTAGGGTTAGCGTTAGGGTTACAGTTAGGGGCATAGGGTTAGGTTTAGGTTTATGGTTTGTTTTTAAGGTTTAGATCTAGCATTAGGGGTAGGGATTAAGGTAAAGGGGGGATTAGTGTTAGGGTTAGGAGTTAGGGTTAGCATTGGGAGTTAGGGTTAGCCTTTAGAGTTAGCGTTTAGGATTAGGGTTACGGTTAGGGGCATAGGGTTAGGTTTAGGGTTATGGTTTGGTTTTAAGCTTTAGATTTATGGTTAGGGCTTAGGGTTAAGGGCGGCTTAGGGTTAGGGTTAGGAGTTAGGGTTAGCGTTAGGAGTTAAGGTTAGGGTTTAGGATTAGGGTTACGGTTAGGGGCATAGGGTTAGGTTTAGGGTTATGGTTTGGTTTTAAGATTTAGATCTAGGGTTAGCATTAGGAATTAGGTTGAAGGGGGTCTTAGGGTTAACGTTAGGAGTTAGGGTTAGCGTTAGGTGTTAGGGTTAGCATTTAGGGTTAGGGTTTAGGATTAGGGTTACGGTTAGGGGCATAGGGTTAGGTTTAGGGTTATGGTTTGGTTTTAAGGTTTAGATCTAGGGTTAGGGTTAGGGCTTAGGGTTAATGGGGGCTTAGGTTTAGGGTTAGGGTTAGGAGTTAGGGTTAGCGTTAGGAGTTAGGGTTAGCGTTTAGGGTTAGGGTTTAGGATTAGGGTTACGGTTAGGGGCATAGGGTTAGGTATAGGGTTATGGTTTGGTTTTAAGTTTTAGATCTAGGGTTAGGGTTTAGGGTTAAGGGGGGATTAGGGTTAGGGTTAGCGTTAGGAGTTAGGGTTAGCGTTTAGGGTTAGGGTTTACTGTTAGGGGCATAGGGTTAGGTTTAGGATATGGGTTAGGGTTAGGACCGTTGTCGCGTTTGCAGCTCGCTGCATCACACTTTTTCCTACGCCGCCGTTGAGAATGTTTTCGATGACTACGATGACGAAGTTGTTGACAACGACGATGACGAAGACTTATCAGACTTTTAGCTTTGTCGTGGGCCTCAGACCCTTCTCTTTCCCTTAGAGAGTTTCCACAGTCCATGACTGTGACCCACCCCGGTCATTCTGTCCTCTCTTCCCTCTAGCCATGCCTCTATTACTGCCGTGGGTCTGTGCTGACGCGTTTACCCATTTGGGATCGTCTCAGGATTTCATGGTTATGTCCCCAGTCCTTTGGATGACTCTCTGGTTCCCTTGGGACAGTTCTGGTCACGATGCCTTCCCAAGACCTTCCTGGTTCTCCAGTTCCATCTTGTAGCGCTTTAGGTGGGGCCATCGCTGAGCCACAGAACACTGCTTTGTTCCTCTCTGCTCTCTGGGATTCCAGCGTTCAGTTCCCGGCCACCTGAGACCACCCCTGCTCTGCTCAGATGATCACCCGAATTCCTCCTTGTCATCTCTGAGCCTTCTTTTGTCCATCGGCCCCCTCAACACCCCTCTCCTCGCAGTCACAATGCCGGCTCTGACCTTCCTCGATCTCCACCGCAGCTTTTAGCACTCCAGCTCCTTTTCTCTCTCTCTTGTTCTGTCAGAGCCCCCCTTCTTTCTTTGCTACTCAGCGCTCCTTTATCCTTCTCTCTGCCGTCCAGCGTGTCTCCGTTTGCTTGTTCTCTCGCTCATCTGTAGTTTGCCTCCATGTCCTCGCTGTGTCTCCGAGCCCTCTTTTCTTACCCTGCCCCTTCCTGATTACTCTCTAGAACAACGTCTTCCACGTCCTTTCACATACTCCACTGCACTCTTGTAGCACTTTGGCTCCCTTTCAATTTTATGATTTTGTGCTCTCCAGAGCTCTCTTCTCTTACTTTTAAGCATTAGGCATGCCTTCATTCAGCCCCCGGCCCCCTGAGGACATCTGGACTTTGTTCGATTCCCTTTTGAGTTTGTTGCATCCCCAAGACTTCTTTGGTCTCTCTAATCCCTGTGATGATGTTTCTCGTTTTGCCAGAACCTTTTCTGAAGCCATCTTTGTCTTCCAGAACTGTCTTTTGGTTTTCCACCCTATCACATGGTTTTATTTGGTGTCTGGTATCCCAGAGATGCGTACTGTCAGCTCAGATCTGTTCTGGAGTTTTTCAGAGAAGACCATCACCTTCATCTATGATCGATGCGTCTCCCGTGGTGTTTTCTGTCATGTTTTGCAATTTCTTTTTGTTCTGGCTACTTAAGTGTTAACTAGGCTGCTTCATACAGCTTCTGATACATTTCTTGCAATTCCATGATTTTTTGGCCTTTTCTGTCCTCCGGGACTCTTCAGGGCATTAGTTGGAGAGACTGTCAAGGTCACTCTGAGTTGTTGGCCACGGACAGTCAATAACTTATATTGCAACCGGTGGTGTTTTTGAGAAGGGATTCTTACAGGATCTAATTCTGCTCTGGTCTTCACTCCTATCCAGAACACGGTTCTGTTAGAAGTTAGGCAGCATGCGTGGTCTTAGCATGTAGCATTCTGTTATTTTCATAGGAAACTAAAGTGTATTGTTTGGGATAATGATATTGTTATGGCATTTAGCCAATGACTTTCCTACGCAGTTTAGTATGATACCTCTCTTTTTCTATCTATACTCCAGAAAAGCTCCGTTTAATTCCCTACCCGGTCCCATCACTGAATCAATAGAGGCAGTGAAAGAACAGATGTTGTCGTTTCCAGGAAGGGTCACTTTCTTTATTCAGCCTTTTGCACGCTGTAACCTTAAGGCAGAGGAGAAAACTTGCTGCTGCTCCCCTGGCTGCCTGGATGCCTCTGGGGATTCGCCCCTCCCCTACCCCAGGTGATTGTGGTCAGGGAGGTGGGTGGGCCCGGGGTATATGAGCCCCAGGCTCTGGTCAGGAAGCTCCTTCTGCTTCTGGGCTTCTCTGAGGTCAGTGCTCTAGAGGTCCTTGAGTAGGTGGCAGCTTTGGAGATGTGGAAGCTCTTTGGGCAGGAGCGTCTGGATATTCACAGCAACAGAGGTACCTGCAGGGAGGGTGTCAGGACCCGTCAAGGTTCAGCAGCGTATGGAATAGGAGGTGCGCTGGCATGTAGGGGTTTATTTTCAGCTGAGTAATTTTGTATCAAGTGGTGGTTGGGGGTGTGTGTGTGTAAGATGGCTTAATAGCATCTGTGTTGCATTTTCCTGGCTTTTGTGACATTGATGGAAGATGCACCGTTGTTTTTTTTCCCCTAGTTTTGCTGTATAGCATGTCAGTTGTTGATCTCCTCTGTCTCAGTAGGCCCGATGGTGAGATGATGGAGCACGGGTTGGAGTGAGCATCCTGCATGCACCTGTAGGTGCAGTTTGGGCGTTTCTCAAGAAAGCGGCAGGGATGGAAGGAGCAGTGTCCTTTGGGATATGGGATGGCTCATTGTGTTTTCCTGTTGTCTGCAGAGCACCGTGTAGTTTTGTATGTGCTGTGTGGGCACCTTTGGAGTAGGATGAGTGTTTGAGGTGAGCTGGGGTAGTAGAGAGGAGGAGCACAGGCCTGGTGTTTTCACACAAGCACCACCATGATGGTCTGTCTTTTGCTATCGTAGGTGCCACAAGCGACGGCGACCATAGCGTCCAATACTGGCAACAGTGTGGAGCAGGTGAGAAGAAAGCACGATGCTTTTGAGGAGGAGGGTGTTGTGGAAGGGGCTGTGTCGGCTGACAGATGCTGTTGTTGTGCAGCTGATGACGAGGAGCCTGGTGTCTGCAGGAATAACCTGTTTAGGCGGTGCGGTTTTTGTGGAAGATGGCTTCAGACCCCCAGCCCCCAGCTCAGTCGAGGGACTGGTGTTTGGGAGAGGGCTCTGGGGGGAGCCCAAGGTTGGGAATTGCAGGGAGGGGTTCTCCAGTCAGCGTAGGGGAGAGGCCTGTCCAGGAGCAGTGTCCTTTGGGCAGGGAAAGGGAGCAGGGTACCCTTCTGCATGCGACTGCCCGGTGCTGGGCAGGGCAGTTCCAGCCTATGGCTGTGGTGTTGTGTGGTTTGTGTCTTCTGTTTTCTGTGTCCTAGAGCTTCCTCGGGTCTCGATGTCCCTGTTGCTCTTTGTGTTCAAGTAGCACAGCGTGTGCCTTGGGTGCCATTCCTGGGGTCAGGTGTGCCCGTAGTCATCGCACAATGGCGGTCGGGCGCCGCTTTTATTGCGTTACAAGCCTAAAGCATGGATAGGTCTCGGAAGTTTCAGGAGATCAGTCTGCTTTGGCAGCGTTGTTCCAGGCTACGTTAACCTCTCTGACGCTGGGCGGTCCATTTCTGCAAAGAGCTTTTCTGGCAGTTCTTCCCTGCATCCTTACATTCTTAGCTCTTGCAGTGAGGCTTCTCGCACGTGCCTCATCCTGGTTGCTCCCATCTGTTTTTGTCTCGGGCCACAGCATTTGGCTCTTCTCAGCCTGCCACGGATTCTTCCTTTTGGCCCCCGAGGTCTTCTCATCCGGCAGCGTCTCTGGCCTGAGGGGTCGTTCCTGGAGAGCTTGTTTTAATGTCTCGGTCACAGCATTTGTCTTGACTGTGTGCAGCGCTGGTCTGTGCCTGTTTGTGTCTGGGTGGGAGCTGCTCTGCCTGGGGACACAGCAGTGATGGGCAGCAAACGAATAGTCTAAGAATCGAAGGCTGACATGGTGATAAGCCCAGACTTTGTAGGCAGAGGGTGTGCGGCCCGTTTCAGAGCAAGTAGCCTCATACGCAGCAGGCAAGAGTCTTTCTGTAGTGCTGTGCAGAGACACCGGGGATGGCTGTGTTGTGTTTAGTGGCAGGCTGCAGGGAGGATCTAGGTGGTGTACCTCCATGGAAATGAGACCTCTGGAGTTGTTCAGCCATCGCTCAGCATCCACGTGAGTTGTTCGACACCGTTTCTGCAGGTGTAGTGGGGAGACCTGGGCGCCAAATGACGACAGAGGAGGTGAGTGGAGCGCTGTGCAAAAGTCGGTTGATGTGCGGTGTCGGAGCCCTCTTCATAGTCCACAGCGGGCCAGGCCGCCAGCGTGCATCCAGGGTCTGTGTGCGTCGCCCCAAGCGTGGTACGGTCACGTAGTGCACGAGCGAGCGAAGCTGCGTGCGTAGGACGCCTCGTCTTGTAAGAGCTGAGTGACACCCGCCTATTCGCTGAGGCGGGGGACAGCCAAGGGACTGGAGCTACAGAAGAGCAAGGGAGGAGAGAAGGAGCAAGTAGGGTCTGAAGTGGCAAATGTCCCTGGCAGTGTGGAGAGGGACAGCTGCGGTGAGTCCCTGGCCCTGGGGGCCCCGTCATCTCTCCTGTGCTTTTTGGGCCCTCCCCTGTCCCCCTCTCTATCCCACACTGCTGTGATGTTTTTGGCTTCCCTTTACCTCTGCTCTCCTCTCTTTTCTTCTCTCCTGCTCCCTCTTGCTCTCTGTTCTTCTAGCTTTCCCTGTTCCTTTTTCTCTAGACACCTTTGTCCTGCTCCCTCTCCTTCCTTTTTTTTCTTCCTCTGTCTCACTCCTGCAGCCTAGTGCTCTTTATTCCCTTCTCCAGTTCTTTGTCCTGATGGGTGTTGGTCTCTTTTCCCCCACAAGTGCTCTGGCCTGTTCCCTGGGGTTCTTTATTGTGGGAGTGTCAGCTCTGTGCAGCTGTGGGAGATTCAATATGTTAAGAGTCAAATCATGTGTTACTGGTAAATGATTAAGAGGCAAGTCAGCATTGGTCTGTCAGCCCTGCACAGCTGTGGGAGATTGAATACTTAAGAGCCAAATGGACATGGGCCAGTCAGCTCAGCCAGAGAGCTCAGTTTGGGGAGCTGGGGGAAGGGGGCGAGCTCTGCCCAGAAGAACTCTGCTTGGTGAGCCAGGCAGGAGCTCTGTCCTGCGCTGGCTTGGAGAACCGCCAGCTGTGCTCTGCGCCAGCCTGGAGAAGCAGCAAGGCTTGGAGGAGAAACAGGCTGTTGAAGAGAGATAGCAGGCTGTGTTAGTGTGGTGAAGAAAATGGCAGCACCGAGATGGCCTGTGTGGTATGGAACTGTTTGTGGGATAAGAGTGTTGATGACCGTCTAGCTGCTGCTTTGCTTATCTTGAAGGGAGAGCTAAGGAAGCGAGAGCATAGCGAGAGCGTAAGTATGTATCATCGTAACAATAAAGGATTTTCCTTCTGCACTTCAATGGAGAGTCCGTGCCTCAGTTTCGAGCAAGGTGTAAACACACCAACGGTCACTCGCCGAGGAGAGCAGCTCCAGTGCAGGTAAGCTCGTACTAGGGGGTTTCGTGGCAAAAGGGACTGGAAAGGAGCTTTTTTGGGGGGGGCTTTTGAATCTTTTTGGAGACAGAAAGGCGGCTAGCCGGCTCTAAGGAGACTGGCAAGCCGGTGGGCGGGCAGCTGAGGAGGCGTGGGCTGTGGGCAGAGCCCAGGGCTGGTGGTGCCTGTTTTGAGCGAGGTGTAAACACACCAATGGTCACTTGCTGAGGAGAGCAGCTCACACCCACCCCTTGGTAATGAGCTGGGAGAGCTTCCTAGTTAGTGTGGGTGGAACCAGCACCACCCACTGTTAATTCGGTGATAAGAACCCTGTGGGAGGGCAGTGACCTGGTCACTGCCCGCTGAGCTCAGGGTGATCAGATAGTACCTGTGAACCACCGGTTGATAGTACTTGTCAACCACCGGTAGCCTGAGCCATGGTCTCCACTTGCCTCAAAAGCACCACCAGCAAGAACGTGGCGACCCAGACAGAGCAACCACGCAAACATGCAGCAGTCCAGGTCCCAGGCTGCAGGGAGTGCCTGAGCCTGTCAGTGCTGTTGGAGGGCCGCAGTGACAGCTCCTGTGTGTGCTGCGACCAGCTGGATGACCTGCTTAGCCTGGTGGCAGAACTCAAAGAAGAGGTTGAGAGATTAAGAAGTATTAGGGAATGTGAAAGGGAGATTGATTGGTGGAGTTCCACCTTGGCACCCATGAATCAACAGGAGCAAATAGAGGCTCCAGGCAAGGCAGGTGATCCCTCACCCTCATGCTACCAGGCAGAAGGAGGGGACCTAAGAGATGAGGGAGACTGGAAACAGGTCCCTGCTCAGGGAGGCAAGAAAATTCTCTCCCAACCTCCCTCACCCTCCACGGTGCCCCTTCACAATAGATTCGGGGCCCTGGAACTTTTGAATGAAGACATGGAGGAAGAGAATGAGACAAACAATGAGGAAGACCAAGGACCACCAAGGCCAGGTCACTCTAGAAGAGGTATTAAAACCAGCTCTGAAAGGAACCCCAGAAGAGTCATTGTAGTGGGGGACTCCTTTCTGAAGAGTGTCAAAGGCCCCATATGCAGACCAGACCCGCATCATAGGGAAGTCTGCTGCCTCCCTGGGGCCCGCGTCAAGGACCTCACAAGAAGACTCCCCTCTCTAGTCAAACCCAAGGACTATTACCCTCTTCTGGTTTTTCAGGCAGGTAGCGACGACATTAGCGGGAGAAGTATTAAATCAATGAAGAGAGATTTCAGGGCCTTGGGGAAACTGATCAAGGGGTCGGGGGCACAGGTTGTGATATCCTCCATCCCTCCAGTTGGGGGGATGGATGAGGGTGAACACCGAAGAACACAGCAGATGAATTTGTGGCTTCAAGACTGGTGTCACCATCAGGGCTTTGGTTTTTTTGATCATGGGTTGGTATACAGGGCACCAGACCTCTGGGTGTTAGATGGGATGCACTTGTCCCAGAAGGGGAAGAGGATCTTGGGGCAGGAGTTAGCTGGGCTCATTGACAGAGCTTTGAAGTAAATTTGAAGGGGGAAGGGGGAAAAACACCAGCCCATCTGAAGTGCATGTATACCAATGCACACGGCAGCGGTAACAAACAAGAGGAGCTTGAAGCCGTGATGAAACAGGAAAATTATGATGTTGTGGCTATCACAGAAACATGGTGGGATGCCTCCCATGACTGGAGCGTGCCGGCTGATGGCTACAAGCTCTTTAGAAGGGATAGACAAGGTAGGAGAGGTGGTGGGGTAGCACTGTATGTTAGGGACTGTTATGATTGCCTTGAATACAAGTGCAGTGAAGACAGGGTGGAGTGTCTTTGTGTTAGAATCAGGGGGAAGGCCAACAGGGCAGATGTTGTAGTAGGCGTCTACTATAGGCCACCCACCCAGGACAGAGAGGTGGATGAAATATTCTATAGGCACTTGGGTGAAATCTTACGATCGCTTGCCCTTGTTCTTGTGGGAGACTTCAACTTCCCAGACATCTGCTGGAAATACAACACAGCAGAGCGGGACCAGTCCCGAAGATTCCTGGAATGTGTGGGGGACAACTTCCTAACACAGCTGGTGAGAGAACCAACCAGAGAAGGTGCCCTGCTAGATCTCCTCCTTGTGAAGAGAGGACTGGTGGATGATGTGGTGGTTGGAGGATGACTAGGGCACAGCGATCATGAAATAATAGAGTTCTCTATTCTTAGAGAGGCCAGGAAAGGGCTAAGCAGGACTGACATCCTGGACTTCCAAAGGGCTGACTTTGTCTTGTTTAGGCACCTGCTTGACAGGATCCCTTGGGAGATGGTCCTGAAGGGTATAGGGGTCCAGGAAGGCTGGGCGCTCTTTAAGAAGGAAGTGTTAATGGCTCAGGAGCAGGCAGTCCCCAGGTGCTCTAAGAGGAGCAGGTGACAGAGAAGACTACCCTGGCTGAACAGGGAGCTTTGGCTGCAACTCAAGGAGAAAAGGAGAGTTTACAGCCTTTGGAGGAAGGGGCTAGCCACTCACAGTGATTACAAAGAGGCTGTGAGGCTATGCAGGGCAGAAATCAGGAGGTCCAAAGCCCAGCTGGAAATTAATCTGGCTTCAACAATCAAAGATAACAAGAAATGTTTCTATAAGTATGTCAATAGCGAAAGAAAGACCAGGGAGAGTCTCCATCCCCTGCTAGATGCTGAAGGAAGCTTGGTAGCAAGTGATGAGGGGAAGGCTGAGGTACTTAATGCCTTCTTTGCCTCAGCCTTTAATAACAAGACTAGTTGTATTGAGGGAATCCAGCCCCCTCAGCCAGATGATAGAGACTGGGAAAATGACCCCCCCGCAATCCAGGAGAGAGTCAGTGACCTGCTACATCACATAGACACACACAAGTCTATGGGACCGGATGGGATACACCCAAGAGTGCTGAAGGAGCTGGCTGGGGTGCACGTCAAGACGCTTTCCATCATTTACCAGCAGTCCTGGCTGACCGGGGAGGTCCCGACAGATTGGCTATTGGCCAATGTGACGCCCATCTATAAGAAGGGTCGGAAGGATGATCCAGGAAATTACAGGCCTGTCAGCTTGACGTCGGTACCCGGGAAGCTGATGGAGCAGCTCATCCAGCGTACCATCATACAACACATGCAGGACAAGCAGGGGATCAGGTCCAGTCAGCATGGGTTTATGAAAGGCAGGTCCTGCTTGACAAACCTGATCTCCTTCTACAACAGAGTGACCTGCTTATTGGATGAGGGAAAGGCTGTGGATGTGGTCTACCTTGACTTTAGCAAGGCCTTTGACACTGTTTCCCACAGCATTCTCCTGGCAAAACTGGCTGCTCGAGGCTTAGATGATAGCACGCTTTGCTGGGTAAAAAACTGGCTGGATGGCCGGGCCCAAAGAGTTGTGGTGAACGGAGTTAAATCCAGTTGGAGGCCGGTCACAAGTGGTGTGCCCCAGGGCTCGGTTTTGGGGCCACTCTTGTTAAACAGCTTATTGATGATCTAGACGAGGGGATCAAATGTACCCTCAGTAAGTTTGCAGACGCCGCCGAGCTGGGTGGGAGTGTTGATCTGCTCGAGGGTAGGGAGGCTCTGCAGAGAGACCTGGACAGGTTGGAGCGATGGGCTAAGGCCAACTGTATGAGCTTCTATAAGGCCAAATGCCGGGTGCTGCACTTCGGCCACAACAACCCCCAGCAGCGCTACAGGCTTGGGGAGGAGTGGCTGGAGAGCTGCCAGTCAGAGAGGGACCTGGGGGTGTTGATTGACAGCCAGCTGAACATGAGCCAGCAGTGTGCCCAGGTGGCCAAGAAGGCCAATGGCATCCTGGTCTGTATCAGAAATAGCGTGGCCAGCAGGGACACGGAAGTGATCTTACCCCTGTACTCGGCACTGGTGAGACCACACCTTGATTACTGTGTTCAGTTTTGGGCCCCTCACTCCAAAAAGGACATTGAATTACTTGAGCGTGTCCAGAGAAGGGCAACGAAGCTGGTTGAGGGGTCTGGAGCACATGTCATACGAGGAGCGGCAGAGGGAACTGGGGTTGTTTAGTCTGGAGAAGAGGAGGCTGAGGGGAGACCTCATCGCCCTCTACAGCTGTCTGAAAGGAGGTTGCAGAGAGCTGGGGATGAGTCTCTTTAACCAAGTAACAAGAAATAGGACAAGAGGGAATGTCCTCAAGCTGTGTTCAGTTTTGGGCCCCTCACTCCAAAAAGGACATTGAATTACTTGAGCGTGTCCAGAGAAGGGCAACGAAGCTGGTGCAGGGTCTGGAGCACATGTTGTATGAGGAGTGGCTGAGGGAACTGGGGTTGTTTAGTCTGGAGAAGAGGAGGCTGAGGGGGGACCTCATCGCCCTCTACAACTACCTGAAGAGAGATGGGGATGAGTCTCTTTAACCAAGTAACCAAGAGGGAATGGCCTCAAGTTGCACCAGGGAAGGTTTAGACTAGATGTCAGGAAGTATTTCTTTACAGAACGGGTTATTAGGCAGTGGAATGGGCTGCCCAGGGAGGTGGTGGAGTCCCCATCCCTGGAGGTGTTTAAGAGTAGGGTTGACATAGCGCTGAGACATATGGTGTAGATGGGAGCTGGCAGTGTTAGGTTAATGGTTAGACTAGATGATCTTCAAGGTCCTTTCCAACCTAGTTGATTCTGTGATTCTGTGATTCAGTTGCCACACTTTCCCTCTCGGAGCCTGTCTGTGCCGCTCTGTGTCCCGGCCTTCCTCTCTCCCTCCCTCCTTCTCTTCCTCCCTCTGTCCCATAATCTCGCTGACTGCTGCCCCCCATCCTGTTGCTCGCTGTCCCCGTCCTCCACCCTCTTCACTTTGTTCTCTCTCAGACCCTTTGCGCTGCTCCCTGTCTCAACTCTTGATTGCTTCGCCTCTTGTTCTCTGTCCCCATCTCTTCTCGTGTCCCACCTCTCTGTCATTCCCTCTGTTGCTCTTGTTGGTTGCAGACCAGCATCCTGCTCCCTGTCCCTCTCCCTTCCGCAGTGGTCTCCTGCTCTCTGGCTCCCTGTCCCTCCCCTGCCTTCTCCATCCCTCTGGCCTGCCTCCTCTCTTTCCTGATCCCTCTGGCCTCTTTCCCATCGCTGGCTTGCCGTTCTTTCTCCACCTCCCTGCCTCGCTCCTGTCCCTCTCCTCATCTCTCGGTGGCGGCTGTTTCGTTCTCCATCACTGCCTCACTCTCTGTCCCTTTTCTCTTCTTCTCTCTGTCCTCCATCCTCTCCTGAACACTTTGCCTCTAGAGCCCCACACCACTCTGTCGCGTTGTTTCGCGCTATCACCCCGTGCCCAGCTCCCTGTCCCGTGATTGCCATTACACACTCTGTGCTGTTCCGTGGCCTTTTCCCTTCACCCTCCAGCCCATCACAACCTTTTCTTTCTCCCTCTCTCTGTCCCGTTCCCTCTCCCTTTCTCATCCTCTCCAATCCCTCTGCCACGTTCACAGTCTCTTGCTCTCCGTCCCTCCCACCTTCCTTTCCCCCCACATCTCATTTCTCTCTCTCTGTTCTTTCTCCTCCCCACTCATCATTATCTCTCTCCCTCGGTCTTGCTCCCTGACCCAGTTTTTCTTCCACCCTGTCCATGCAGGACTCCTCATTCCTTTTCTAGTGATTTCTCCATCTCTACTTCCCCCACGTCCTCCCACCCCTTTTTGGCTTCCAGCAGTTTTCACATTCACACGCCCATCACACCTCACACTCCTTTTTGACATCTGTGCTTTTCTGCCTAGATTTGCCCTCCGGCCTCCAATTCCTGTGGCCTGTGCTAACCTCTGGCCTCCCACCACGTTTGAGGACGACGGCGAGGCTGACAACCATGCCAAGGAGGCCGGCGAGGCCGGCGGTGAGGGGGGCGGCAGTGGTGAGGGTGGTGGTGGCAGAGAGGGAGGCGGTGGCGGTGAGGGCGGAGGCATCGGAGGGCGGCGGCATCGTCGGCAAGGAGGACTTGAGCGCTCACAGGAAATTTTGTATGATCATGTTTTTATTGCACTTAGTGTTATATATTAGTATGTATGTAGTTTAGTACTTTAACTGTCCTTTTCTGTGCTATAAAAAAAAATAAAGTTTAATTCCTTACAGGGTCACATTGCTGATGCAGTAGATGGAGTGGAAGAGTAGATTTAGTTGTTTCAAGTAAAAGTTGTTTTCGTCATTCAGCGTTCTGCACATAGTAAATTTAAAGCAGAACAGAAAAGTTGCTGTTTATTCTCTGCCTTCAGGTGGTTCACCCCTCCCCTTTTCCAGGTGATTGTGGTCAGGGTGCTGCTTGGGGCCTGGGGTATATGAGTCACAGGCTCTCATCAGGAAGCTCCTTCTGCTTCTGAGCTTCTTTGAGGTCAGTACTTCAGAGGTTTTTTCCTTGATGATAGTTTTTGAGCTGTTTAAGTTATTAGGTCTGGTGGTTTTTGATCTTCATAGAAATAACAGTAATTGAGATAAGAGTTTTAGGATCAGTCAAGGTTCAGGAGCATATATAATAAGTGTAGCGGTCTGTAGTGGTGGCTTTTTTAGGGAAATAGTTTTTAATAAGCTGTTGTGGGGGGTGGTGGGTAAGATGGTTTAAACGTATGTATTTATGTTCTTATATTTTTCTAGATTTGTTAGCATTTTGATGTTTTTCTGCAAGATGGGACTTTGTTTTTTCCTTCGTTTTCCTGTATATGTTGTAAGTTGTGGATATTATTTATCTACATAGGATCAAAGGTGAGACGACGTAGCAAGGATTAGACCGAGCATCTTGTATGCATCTGTATATGGAGTTTTAGCACTTCCGAAGAAAGTGGCAGTGACGTAAGAAACAGTGTCTTTCCTCATACGGGATGGTTTATTTCTTTCTTCTTTGCTAACAGAGTGCCATGTTGTTTTGCATTCGATGGCGGCAGCGGCGAGGGAGGCGGCGAGGGCAGCGAGAGTGGCAGTGGCGGTGGCGAGGAGGACTTGACTGTTTTGCCTCTTGCTCTCTGTCCCCATCTCCTCGGCGCACATGTCTGTCACATCTCGCACCCCTTTTCTGCACTGACTCTTTTGTGGTGTATAATTTCCCTAGCGCCTTCATTTTTTTCTCGCCTTTTTTGGCCCCCATTTTTAGCTTCCAGAGTTTTCTGGTCTCTGTCCCTTCTAGCCTTCCATTCTGAGTTTCTGTAGCCTTTTGGCCTCTAGGATTTTTTGTCCTTTATGTGGTCTTTGAACTTTATGACCCTTTTTTTATGCACCCATCCCTTTTATGTCTCTCAGCCCCTTTAGTCCTCAATAAGTTTCTGTTTTCCTTGTGCTGTCTTTTTTTATCACAAGATTTCATTCAAACGTCCTTGCGTTGCACAGCCATCCTTTAGGTCTGTAGCAGGCTTTGTATATTTATTGTTCTGAGGCAAGTCTTTGCCTGGCTTTCCCTGTGCTCGGAGCACTATTACCTTTTCATGTGCTAGAGCTGGTGCTTTCATTTTTTTCCCTATCAACTGAGAACATCTGTAGATTGTTCAGATCCCCTCCCAGGTACCTCATTTTGTTTGCAGTGTTTTGTTTGCCTCTAAGTCCAACTTTCTTCCAACTCTTAGAGAGCACTTGTTACAGTAACTGCCCTTACTGAGGCCATTCTTATGCCGCACAGTGCCCTTTGTGGTCTGTAGCCCTCTTTGTGGGACTCTTGCTCAGAGACAACCCTTGCTCTCGGGTTTTTCTGTGGGCTGGAACGCTCTCGCTGTATTCAATGCCATGTCAAGTGTCTCCGTGCAGTCGTTCGTCCTCTGAGATGTGTACACTGCTGTGACACCTGCTTGGGTTTTGCATTGTGTCCCAGAGTTGCCTTCTGTCTCTGTGTTGCTCTCAGCATCATTCTAGTGTTGTCATAACGCCTCCCGAGGCCTCCTAATGCTCCGAAGCCCTGTTTTGGTTCTGTAGTGCACTTTGCGCCCTACTTGCTCAGTGGGAATATTTCCTGATGTCGTATTTCCTTTGCAGAACACTTATGTTGTTTTATATGGTAGGTAGCATCTATGTGTTCGGTTCCTGATCTAGTGAGGACATCTGTAGTTTGTTCAAATTGTATCTGGATGACTCGATCATGTTCTTGAGCAGTCTTTTGGATGTTCTGCTGCTCGGAACACGTGTGCAGATGTCATGATGCTTGTTGAAGTCTTCGATATTTCAGGCAGCATGCTTTTAGCAGCGTAAGCCCTCTTTGGATTTGCTTTGTCGCAATTGTGTGCTGTTAATATGTCTAGTCCAAAAAAGGAGCGTTGGGTTTTTTTTGTCTATGCCATCTAGGATGCGTCTTGAGAACTTCTTTGTGCTCCGGTGAGTTTTGGTAGCATGTTGAGTCTGTTTGGATCTCTGTTTTTCCTACGAACATTTTGTGCCCCCTGTGGTCCCAGTCACTGTGCGTCCTGAGACGTTCTTTGGGTCCTACCGCCCCGTTCTAGCTCTCTAGGGGACGTTGATCCTGTCTTGTTTTGTCATAAACCTGTCTGCGGGTTTATGTTTTGGAGGAAGCGGTCTTATTGTCATCCTCCCTGTCATCTAGAGTGTCTCCATCTGGTCCCAGGCCTCCCAAGGACATCTGTACTCTTCTGAAATCTCCTCCAGAGTTCTTCCCTGTGTCAGTGAGCATTCTTTGGAGTCTTTGGCCTAGACGGACTTGAGAGACAGCCCGATGGAGAACACAGAGAACTGGTTCACGGATGGAAGCAGCTATGTCCTAAGCGGTGAAAGATATGCTGGGTATGCCGTTACTACGAGCCAGGAAATAATAGAATCGGGGCATTTTCCCATGAATACCTCTGCGCAAAAGGCAGAAATAATTGCCCTGAGCCGTGCTTTGGAGTTGGCCCAAGGCAAGGCTGTGAATATCTATATGGACTCAAAATACGCCTTTGGAGTCGTACACGTGCACGGAGCAATTTGGGAAGAGAGGACTATTGAACTCACAGGGTAAAAACATCAGACACGCAGAGGAAATTCTGAGACTGTTGGAAGCAGTCCAGCTTCCTAAAAAAGTCGCAATCGCGCACATCAAGGCACAGCAAAAGGTGAACTCAGATTTGGAGAAGGGAAATGAGCTGGCGGACAGAGAGGCAAAACGGGCAGCCAAAGGGAAAGTAAAAGTAGAAGGAGCTTTAATCCCTGATGGGTGAATTTCCCTAGAGGGTAAGCCTAATTATACTAAAGATCAAAAACTTATCACAGATCTGGAAGGATCATATAATGAGGAAGGTTGGGCCCTCACCCCGCAAGGAAAGATAGTCATTCCCTCTTCTTTGACACGGTCCCCGGTAAGGGAGGAACATAAGAAAGGACATTGGGGAGCAGAGGCCCTATGTAAACACTTAATTAAAGATATTAGAGCTAGAAATGTATATACTACAGTAAGACAAGCGACTCAACCGTGTGATCTTTGCCTCCAGACTAATCCTAAAAATACCCCCAGATTGGAAATGGGCCGAAGTGGGGAAGGCAATGGGGCCGGGCGACAATGGCAGATTTCTTGGAAGTTCTGAAAAATCAAAGGGGGGTATAGAGACCTATTGGTATTAACAGATACCTTTTCAGGCTGGCCGGAAGCGTTCCCTACCAGAACCGCCAAAGCTCGGGAGGTGACCAGAATATTAATACAAGAAATAATATTACGCTTTGGGGTTCCAGCAACAATATCCTCTGACAGAGGGCCACGTTTCATTTCAAAGGTGGTGCAACAAATCAGCCGCCATTTAGGTATAGATTGGCAGCTTCATAGCCCATATGATCCCCATTCAAGTGGCTAAGTAGAAAAGATGAGTCATTTAATCAAAGAGCAGGTTGTGAAACTTGCACAGGAGACTAATGTGGCTTGGCCTCAGTCTCTTCCCGGGGCCCTTCTGCGCATACGAACTAAGCCAAGGGCGAGAGAGGGGTTAAGTCCTTTTGAAATTCTGTACGGACGACCCTATAGCATACAAAAGGGCATATCCACGCAGGCAGGGGATGAGACTGTAACTTCATATCTGCTGGCATTGGGTAAACAGCTCAATAAAGTTGGAAAACACGCGTTTGGAACCCGAAGTAGAGGGTTAGATGGACCCGTGCGTAATATACAGCCTGGGGATTATGTGTATGTTAAGTCTCTTGCAGAAAAGCCTCTGGAACCGCAACGGCAAGGACCATTCCAAGTACTCCTCACCCCCTTTACGGCAATTAAGATCAAGGAGCAGAGCGCCTGTATCCATCGTACCGGAGTGAAGAAGGCCCATAGATCTCCATGGAAGGTTACACGAATTCGGCCAGGAAAATTGTATTTTTCACGATAATCTTGGTCGACATCTATGGCATTGTGGTAGCATGGAACCAGAACTTCTTTGTAGGCCTTCTTCACGGGATGGCCCAAGGAAATAATTTGTCAGATGGCTGGTTATGCACAGAATTACCAAAACCGGGTCAATTTCCTTTTCTAGGTATTCCCAAATTTAACATCCCACGGTTTACAAATACGATGGGTCAGGTAGGGGGACCCACCCCTCATGATCTGATGGGAGTATGGAGACCATCCGCTGGCAATTATGACAGAGCACTGGAGATGCCTATGTCACATGGAAGAAGAATCTGCTTAGGCATAGGCTGGAATCAAACAAGTACTTTTCTAAAGTGTTGGATCAGGAGTCAATTTATTAAAGGTAGTAAAAGAATTTACTAATGTCTTAGAAAAGGGGGGAATTGAGATGAGGAGCTAGGAAATTAAAATAGGATATAGAAATTAGGCACTCAAGAAAGGAAGGTGTAACTTAGTTTAGAGATAAAGATGGAAGACTTAGAGATCAGGCTAGGGGCTAGAGGCCCATTAGTTAAAAGTTAGCTAAGATTGAATAGGATAATAGATCATAGTCGATGGGCCAGAGAGCAGAACAATGTGGAAACCTTGATTAACAGAAGCTGTGAGGGAACGCTTCCTGATGGAATAGGAAGACGGTCCTAAAAACTGGTCAAAACCAACCCTACGGTCCGGCCTGAGTCCAGGAGGCTACAGAGAGCGTGCAAGGAACGGAGGTAAAAAGAAAGTTCAACAGTGAGGAAGAGGAGCTACTTCATCTCTGCCGTCCCAGCCCACGACCACCGGGACATGCCACGCAGACACAACTAGGAGGAGACCGGGGCGGAACATATGAGAGAGACTTTCAGGCTCATTATAATATGAAGCAGGGAAAGGTCATGCATATGGATAGCCGTATTATGAACATGTGATGCTTTGTAGCATAAAGCCAAGACAAAGTGCCACGAGAGGTGCGCACGTTTGTGGTGGAGCGATCCCCCGTGCGCCTTGGCGCTGAACAAGCATACCTACTTTATAACCTTATAGGTTGTGGAGTCGTGTTTCCGCAAGTCACACCCCCCCCCCCGCCCTTTCCCGTGCCCCCCTCCTTGTTCTCCCTTTCTCTCTCTCTTTTTTTCCCCTCCCCCCCCTCCGGGTTCTCCCTCCCCTCCTCTTCTCTCGCTCATGTCTCTCTCTGTCTCTCTCCTTTAGCATCCCCATCTCCGTTCCCTCTCTTTCTTCTTCATTCCCCTCCCCCCCTCCTGGTTCTCCCTCTCTCCCTCCATATCTCTCTCTTCTTCTTTCCCCTCCCACCCTCCTGGTTTTTCTTCTATCTCCTCTCTCTCCCCCTCCCTCCCTCCCTCTTTCTCTCTCTCTCTCCTTTCCCCTCCCCCTCTCCTGGTTCTCCCTCCCTCCTTCTCTTCTTCTTTCCCCTCCCCCCTCCTGGTTCTCCCTCCGACTCTCTCTCTCCCACACTCTCTTTTCTTCTTTCCCCTTCCTCTCTCTTTCTCTTCTTCTTTCCCGTCCACCTCTCCTGGTTCTCTCTCTTTTCTTCTCCCCCACTCCTGTTTCTCTTCCCCCCCTCTCTCTCTCCCTCCTTTCTCCTCCCCCCCTCCTGGTTCTCTCCCCCCTCCCTGGTTCTCCCTTTCTCTATCTCTTGTATAACCTCCCCCCTCCCTCTCTCTCTCTCTGTCTCTCTCCTTTACCCTCCCCCCTCCTGGTTCCTTGTCTGTCTGTGTCTCTTCTTCTTTCCCCTCTCCCACTCCATGTTCTGCCTACCCCTCTGTCTCTTCTTATTCTTCTTTCCCCTATCCCCCTCCTGGTTCTGCCTCTCTCTCTTTCTGTCTCTTCTACTTTCCCCTCCCCCACTCCTGGTTCTTGCTCCCTATTCCCCCCCCCCCCTTCTTTCCCCTTTCACCCTCCTGCTTCTAGCTCCCTCTTCCTCTCTCTCCTGCTCTTTCTTTCCACTTCCCCCCTCCTGGTTCTCCCTCCCTCCCTCCCTCTCTCACTCTCTATATAACTTATATTGCAACCTGTGATATTTTTGAGAAGGAAATTTTACAGGATCTTGTTCTGCTTTGTTCTTTAGTCTTATCCAGAACACGGTTCTGTTAGAAGTGAGGTAGCAAGCGTGGTCTCGCTAGAAAAGACGCCTAACCCTGTAGGGTTTTGAGTTTTGCATTGGAAACTCGAGCACCTTGTTTTGGATAATGACACCATTATTGCATTTAGCCAATTGGTTTCCCACACTGCTTAGTGAGATATCTGTATTTTTCTATCTATAATCTAGAAAAACTAGGTTTAATTTCCTACCTGGTTACGTCTCTGATGCAAGAGATGTAACAAAAGAGCAGATGTTGTTGTTTCCAGTAAAGGTCACTTTCTTCAATCAGCATTTTTCATGCTGTAGACTGAAGGCAGGTGAGAAAAGTTGCTGCTGCTCCCCTGGCTGCCTTTATGCCTCCTGGTGGTTCACCCCTCCCCTTTCCCAGGTGATCGTGGTCAGGGTGGTGGGTGGGGCCTGGGGTATATAAGTCACAGTCTCTGCTTAGGGAGGTCATTGTGCTCTCAGGCATCTCTGAGGTGAGTGCTCTGGTGTTCCTTGAGTCAGTAGCAGAGTTTGAGCTGTTGAAGCTGTTTGGGCTGGTGGGTTTTGGTAATCACAGAAACAGAGGTACCTGAGGTAAGAGTTTCAGGATCAGTCAAGGCTCAGCAGTGCGTATGGAATATGAAGTACACTAGAAAGTAGTGGTCTATTTTCAGGTAAGTACTTTTGTATCAGTTGGGTGGGGTGGTTAAAATGGTGTAATACCATACGTGTACAGTTTTCTTTTTTATTTTAGATGCATTGCATTGTCCTGGTTTTAATGAAGATGGGACCTTGGTTTTTTTCCCTAGTATTGCTGTGCACATTGCAAGTTGTTGATATTGTCTGTATAAATAGGGGTAATGGCGAGATGATGGAGCAAGGGTTAGAGCGAGCATCTTGTATGTATCTGTATATGGAGTTTTAGCATTTCTTAAGAAAGTAGCAGGCATGTAAGGCACAGTGTGTTTCAGGACAGGGGATGGCTCATAGCCTTTTCTGAATTGCCCGCAGAGCACCATATTGTTTTGCAGGTGCCGGGTAGGCAGCCTTTGGAACAGGATGAGCGTTTGAGGTGAGCCGGGCTAGTAGAGAGGAGGGCGAGGAGTTTTCACACAAGCATAACTATAACATTCTGTCTTTTGATGTTATAGGTGCCACGAGTGACAATGGCTGTAGCGTCCAACACTGAAACTGGCGCAGAGCGGGTGAGCTGAAAGTCGGATGCTTTTGAGGAGGACTCTTTTGCGGAAGAGGGTTGCGTCAGCCGACACGATGATGACTTCTGGAGCTGGCTTCATGCAGCTCGTGAAGAGGAACCTGGCATCTGTAGGAATATCCGCATTAGGTCATGTGGCTGTTGTTGAAGACGGCTTCTGACCCCCGGCCCCCAGGTAAGTCGAGGGAGTGGTGTTTGGGAGAGGGTTCTGGGGAGAGCCCAAGGTTGGGAATTGCAGGGAGGGGTTTTCAAGTTAGCGTAGGGGAGAGGACCGTCCAGGAACGGTGCCCTTTGGGCAGGGAAGAGGAGCAGGTTAACTTTCTGCCTAAGGCTGCCATGTGCTGGGCAGGGCAGTTCTAGCCTATGACTCTGTTGTTGTGTAGTTGGCGTGTTCTGTTTTATGTGTCCTAGAGCTTCCTTGGGTCATGACATCTTCGTCGCTCTTTGCGCCAAGGTAGCGCAGCGTGCGCTTCCGGCGCCATCCCTAGGGTCTCGAACGCCTGTAGTCATCGGCATGGTGCCGGTCGGGTGTTTTTTTTATTGCGTTATACACCTTAAGCCCGGCCAGGTCTTGGAAGTTTCAGGTCGCTCCGCTTTTGCAGCGTTCTTCCAGGCTGCGTTAACATCTCTGATCTCGAGCGGTCCATCTTTGGAAAGAGCTTTTCTGGGAGTTCTTCCCTGCATCTTTACATTCTTAGGTCTTGAAGTAAGGTGTCTTGCATATGACTCATCCCAGCTGTTGCCATCTTTTTGTTTCGGGTGGCAGTGTTTTGCTGTTCTGAGCCTGCCGTGGATTCTTCCTCATGGCCCCCGAGGTCTTCTCATCTGGCACTGTCTCTGGCCGAGAGGTCATTCTTGGAGAGCTTGTTTTAATGTCTCGGTCACAGCATTTGTCTTGTGTGTGTGCAGCGCTGGTCTGTGCCTGTTTGTGTCTGGGTTGGAGCTGCTCTGCCTGGGGGCACAAGAGTGATAGTCAACAAAAGAATGGTAATAAGAAGCGATAGGTAATAGGGTGATAAGCCTAGCCTTTGTAGGCCAAGGTGTGCAGCCCGTTTTGGAGCAAGTAGCCATGTATGCGGCAGGTGTAAGAGTTTTCTCTGTAGAGTTATGCAGAGACGCCAGGTATGACCAGGTTGTGCTTAATGGCAGGCTGCAATGACAATCTAGATGGTGTACTTAAAGGAGACTTCTGGAATCGTGCAGCCATCACTCACCATCCAGGTGACTCGTTCGATGTCGTTTTTCAGATGCAGAGGAGTGACCCACGTGCCAAAGGGCGGCGGAGGAGGCGAGCGGAGCACCATAAGAAGGCACGTCGACGTGCGGCGTCGGAGCGAAGATGCGACCGGTGTCTGTGTGAGTAGCCTATAAACGTGGTTTATTTTGAAGATGTGAAGAAAGACACTGGCAGCAGAGGCGAGTCAAGTGAGGTGAGGTAGGACCGGTGTGCTACAGTAGCCATTATTTTTCAGGCGTCGTATTGTTGGTGAAGGTAAAAGCATCCCTTGTTGTTTGTGTCTTACAGGCGGTACAGAAGTCTGCACGGGAGAACTCGTGACTGTCAGAGGCGGGGTGTGTGAGCACACAAGATAAAGCAACGGGAGAGGGTTGTCGGTGCGGGCAGGCTGTAGTTTTGGGCGGTATCCCACCAAGGGTTACCTTGGTTTCTGCAGGTGACATTCGTAGCCTCGGAAGGGTGAAGCCGCAGGCTTGCCGAGCAGTCCGAGAAGCTGAGGCGGCATCGGCAGGGCGTGGGTTTAAGAGCAAAGCGTCCCACGGAATCTAAGCAAAGTGTTTCTCTGTGGTTTTGCAGGTGCGGTGCAGGCGGCTTTTGGAGTCGGATGAGCATTTGAGGTGAGGTGGGGCGGTAACAAGGAGGAGCAGGGGCGGGTGACTTGTCAGAAGCGCAACGGTGATCTTGTGTTTCTCGATATCTTCGGTGCCACGACGTCTGACTGCGGAACGGCGAGGCGAGCGGTGCTTCCGAGGAGGGTGTCGCGGAAGAGCTCGGTGTCGGCCGACACGACGCTGACCGGTCACGCTCTTTGTGGGTGTCCTGCAGATGACGCAGAGGAACCCGGAGGCTTGGGAACATGCTGGTTAGCCCATGTGGTTATTGTGGAAGATGGCTCTGGCCCCTGGCCCTCTGAGAGCTCGTTGAGGCTTGAGGTCTGGGAGGAAGCGACAGGGTTGGGAATTGCAGGGAGGGCTTTTCATGTTAGCGTAGGGGAGAGGACTGTGAAGGAGCAGGGCCCTTCGTGCCCACAACGGGAGCGAGTTACTTTTCAGCACCGGAGTACCGTGCGCTGGGCAGGGCAGTTCCAGCCTGTGTCTGTGTCCTTGTGTAGTTTGTGCCTTCTGTATTATGTATCTTATACCATGCAGTTCTCAGGTCTTGACGTCTGTGTAGGTCTTGATGATCATCTGGCATCTCAATAGCCCTCCCACGAGTCTCTCATGCATCGCCTCATCGGCACAGTGCCCGTCGAGCCCTTCTTGTCTTGGAATTATAACCCGAAGCGTGGATTCATCTGGTGTGTGTTGCATCGAGGATGTCCTTGAGCAGCGGTGTCTTGCGCGGGCGAGCTATCTGGTACCTTCAGCTGTGGTTTTGAGAGTTGTTGTGGCACGTAGCAGTCTTCTGGGGTTTGATCCCCATGTGTTAGGTCTTGAAGCCCGGCTTCTCCTGTATCCATCGTTGTGGTTTTGATGGTAGCTTTGTCTCACAGGCTGCATTGCTCAAGTGTCATTTTGGGGCCACTTCAGTGCATCTGTGCCGTTGTGGTGCTGTAGGGCCTCTCTGGCAGCAGCATCTTCCCTACGGTCGTTGTTGTTCTCGCTTGTGGTCTTCTTGTGTCTCACAGTGGCTTCACTTGTGACGTCTGTGTGCGGTGTAGGTCTGTGCCAGGGTTGGAGCTGTCCTGCCCATGAGTTTAGCCATGGTAAAGATGAGGGGAGTGTAGTTGTGTAGTACTACGTGGATCTGCTCAGCTGCTTTTGGCAAAGGCCATACAGTCCATCTCTGGGCAAGTAGCTGTAGAGAGCTGCCACGGAGTTATTGTCCTTGTGTTTGGCAGGTGCCGGAGGGTGGACTTGCTGGGAGTGGCAGTTTGTGCAGTAGTGGAGTGGGTTGAACCTGGAATGAGTCTTAGCTTGTATGTGGGACTCAATACTTAAGGTTTTGGGTATTTTAGCAGTAGTTAGAAGGGAGATGGAAATGGAAGACAAAGCTTTGGGCTCATAAGTCTTGGTTAACAAGGAGGTGGCTTGCCTTTTGTGGTTTGGGCTGTTTAGGTGCACAGAGAGAAGCCGCTTCCTGAAGGGTGATGAAAGATGTCAGAGGATCTGTGTGAACGGCGGCTCTGACAGGATTATTCCGGTTAGATTTTCTAGGAGTGAATCGATGTGCCAAGTGGGATACCTGTACCCTTGGACTTTGGCAAGGTGAGTGATGACCGTGTGCTGATGCAGTAGTTTTTTGTTGTGTCATAATATTGTTGTAGCGAAAATCATACCCTGTTTTAGTTGTATAGGTGGGGAACGGACCTCAGCACAGCAGATGGAAGAATCCTTGTGTGAGCGGCTGAGGTAAACGAGCAGGGGAGAGGAAGCGCCGTGAGGCAGCTGAGGATTGGAGCCTCGTGTCACCCCATGCTTTTTCCTCTGCTTATTTTGCAGGTGCTGCTCTCGTTCGCAGAGGGTTGACACTGCGGAGTCAAGGGCAGTTAGAGAGAAGGTGAGAGAGTTGTTAATCGGTCTGATCAGACCTGAGTTGCTGAGGATCATGTAGCAATGGAATGACCATTTTTGGTGACTCGCAGTGCTCTGTCTTGCAGGTGATGAAGAGGAACCTGGTAATGCAGGGAAGTCCGGGTTAGATTCTGTGCTCCCGATGAGGATGAATTCTGGACCGTGCTCTCTGAAAGATAAGTCAAGGGACCAAAGCAGTGGGTAGGGTGGGGCCAGAAGAGGGGGTAGGACATCAGGGTGGGCGGGAGGGCTCGTCAGGTTCTGCTAATTCTGGGGCCAGATAGCGGGCGCGGGGCGTGGGGGCGGCAGTGCGGCGCGGGGCGTGGGGGCGGCAGTGCGGCGCGGGGCGGCAGGGCGGCGCGGGGTGGCGCGGGGCGGCGGGGCGGCAGTGCGGCGCGGGGCGGCGCGGGGCGGCGGGGGCGGCGCGGGGCGACGGGGCGGCAGTGCGGCGCGGGGCGTTGGGCTTGGTTTTGTCTGATCTGAGTGTTACTCTGTATGGCATCAAAGTGGCAAGAGCATTGCCTAGCTCTGTATTTGTATCGTGTGACCTTGTGAAGCCAGGGTTCATACGAGCGGGAGTCAAGCAGATCTCAACTGAATTGTGAGGTAGCATAAGGGAAGCCTGTATATCGGCAATAGCTCTCATACTGTTCTTGTGGGCATCTTGTGGCAAGAAATGGCGAGTGATGCTTCTTGTGAGAGATGTGCCCTGGCAAAGCAGCTCTGAGATGAGTGGCAGAGTTGTGTATTATGCCTAGCGTGTGTTTGTGTGTTCCTTAGTTATGTGATGCGTCCATGTTTGTCTTGACCTTCGCTGTTGAGGGAGGATATTGGACCCGCACAACTCTATGAGGGTTATAACAAGCGAAGCCGTTTATTTTGCCAAGAGTACATACTTATGCTCTCGCCAAAGCTCTTAATTCATAATTAGCAAATCGGCAATTGGACAGTTACCAACCTATTCTCCTATCGGCATAAGACCACTCTAGCATGCGCCGTGCAGACCCATCAACTTGTCGTTCAGGCGCTGTTCGCGCGGTTGTAACTTCTCACGGTTCGGTACCTTTCCACAGCTCAGCGTTGCAGCTGTCCGTTGTTTTTCTCTGCCGCCTTGGCACAACTCAGCAGTTTCTTATCTTTGTCCCAAGGTTTGTTTTTCATCAAAGCCTGGCTGTTCCTCAGAGGCTGTGCGAGGCTGACAGGCTGATGCCTCCCACACCCTCCGGCGTACTCACCGCCTACTCTGCGTGCGGTAGACATCCATTGCGTTTTGCAGCCTTGAGTTATTGGCACAGTGACTATTCTGTCCGGGTAATAGTGTGACACAGAAGCTCAATGTTACTGATCCAGTTTAGCAATGTAGATGGATTTGGTTGCTCTTTCATGTAGCTTGGTCCCAGACCAAACCACCAGGTCTAGTCATTGTGACTCTTTCTTAGGAGGTCATCTAAGGGAATCTTCTCTGCGTCATTGGAGTCTCGTGTCTTTGACAGCATCTTGTCTCAATGGCTCACTGGGGTGTTATCGCCCATACATCATGCACCGTTCTGGCATTCTTGCACGGCAGGCCACACCGGGGCGTCTGCATCACGTCACCTGGGTATTGACGTGTGTACTGTCGGGCTCTGTCGTTTGGACAGGCATTAAGTCTACGCTGTGGGGTACTCTTGCATCCTTAGGTCACGTGTGCGTTTGAGGTGGAGCTGCTTTGTGTGTTTGTAGCCATTCTGGATGGGGTGCCAAGGTCCCAGAAGAGGATGTTAACGTGGTGGTGAAGGTGGCTTGTTTGGGTGGAGGTTGTGCAGGTTGGTTTGGGGTTCAGGCAGTAGTTATTGGCAAGCAGGGTCTAGAGTTCCTTCTTTTGCCTTTTGCAGGTACAACTGGGCCACCCCAAATCCAGAAGCAAATCCTTCCATGACGTTGGCCAGAGTGTACAAAATGAAGCAAAGAAGGAGCAGGAGCACTGCACAGAGGGAAACGCATTCCTTCTCTTCCAGCTATGAGGCCCTGCGGCGTGGAATCAGGTGAAGTGGTGGCGATGGCTTGAGGTGTATGACGATGCAGCTCCAGGCGTGGTTATGGAATTGGGGTGATCTGCCACTCCGACAGGTGACGGTTAGATAGAGTAGATGGTGAACGAGCAGAAGTCTTGGAAGGCGTCTATCCTTAGGCGTAAGGGTGTCTTTCATTTCAGGGTGTATTGAATGCAGTGAGAGTTAATGTGTCTTTTTAAAATAGTAAAGAAACTGTTGAGCAGGGGCCTTTCTTTATTGCCCTGTTTTGGTTTATTGTCACTTAGTCCTGGCCACTCTGTCAGGTGATGTTCACGGCCAGCATTTGGGGGGGAGGTTGGGCTCAGGCCGTGGGTGTTTGCAGGCTGGGTGATATCCGAGGCCTTCAGCAACCAAGGTGCAAGGAGCGCTGCAGCAATGGTGGCAAGGAAGTGTTGTGCAGGTCAGAAGGCGCGGCGGGTTTGCTGAGAGGAGGGGGTTGGTTTGAGGGGTAGCGTGCCTGTGCACGACTGTTAAAAGCAATGTTGTTGTTTTCTTGCAGATGGTGTTTTTTTGTCTAGTTAAAAAAATTAAAAAAAAGAATTAAAAAAACCTAGACAGGGGATGTTGGTTTTTTGCCCCCGGCTGGCTTTTTTTTTCTCGCCTGTCCCGGCCGCTCTGCGAGGCGGCGATCGTTGCAAATGTTTTGGACATAGAGCGGAGTACGGATGGTGTTTCTGCAGGTAGACGAGAGCGAGGGCGACCTGATCGCTGTCGCAGTCAGCGGCGAACTCAATGTAGTCGTCATCCTTGGCGGCGCGGCGGCGACACGGGAGGCGGCCGGCGACGCGGTGGGCGACGTAGTCGACGGCGGCGACGCGGTTGACGACTGCCCCCTAGCTCGTAACCCACCTAACCATAAGCCCCAATTCACCCTAAGCCCGAATCCTAGATCTAAACCACAAAAACAAACCATAAAACTAAACTTGACCCTCTGCCCCCCCCCGACCCTCTGCCCCCCCCCGACCCTCTGCCCCCCCCGACCCTCTGCCCCCCCCCGACCCTCTGCCCCCCCCGACCCTCTGCCCCCACCCGGACCCTCTGCCCCCCCCGACCCTCTGCCCCCCCCGACCCCTCTGCCCCCACCCCGACCCTCTGCCCCCCCCCCGACCCTTCTGCCCCCCCCGACCCTCTGCCCCCCCCCGACCCTCTGCCCCCCCCCGACCCTCTGGCCCCCCCACCGACCCTCTGCCCCCCCCCCGACCCTCTGCCTCCCCCTCCCGACCCTCTGCCCCCCCCCGACCCTCTTGCCCCCCCCCCGACCTCTGCCCCCCCCCCTCGACCCTCTGCCCCCCCCCCCCGACCCTCTGCCCCCCCCCCCCCCGACCCTCTGCACCCCCCCCCCGACCCTCTGCCGCCCCCCCCCGACCCTCTGCCGCCCCCCCCCCGACCCTCTGCCGCCCCCTCCCCCGACCCTCTGCCGCCCCCCCCTCGACCCTCTGCCGCCCCCCCCCCGACCCCTCTGCCGCCCCCCCCCGACCCTCTGCCGCCCCCCCCCGACCCTCTGCCGGCCCCCCCCCGACCCTCTGCCTGCCCCCCCCCCGACCCTCTGCCGCCCCCCCCCGACCCTCCTGCCCGCCACCCCCCCGACCCTCTGCCGCCCCCCCCCGACCCCTCGTGCCGCGCCCCCCCCCGACCCTCTGCCGCCCCCCCCCGACCCTCTGCCGCCCCCCCCCCTCGCGACCCTCGCCGCCCCCCCCCGACCCCTGACCGCCCCCCCCCGACCCTCTGCCGCCCCCCCCCGACCCTCTGCCGCCCCCCCCCGACCCTCTGCCCGACCCTCAGCCCCCCCCGACCCTTCTGCGCCCCCCCGACCCTCTGCCGCCCCCCCCCGACCCTCTGCCGCCCCCCCCGACCCTCTGCCGCCCCCCCCCGACCCTCTGCCGCCCCCCCCCGACCCTCTGCGCCCCCCCCCCGACCCTCTGCCGCCCCCCCCCGACCCTCTGCCGCCCCCCCCCGACCCTCTGCCGCCCCCCCCCGACCCTCTGCCGCCCCCCCCCCCGACCCTCTGCCGCCCCCCCCCCGACCCTCTGCCGCCCCCCCCGACCCTCTGCCGCCCCCCCCCCGACCCTCTGCCGCCCCCCCCCGACCCTCTGCCGCCGCCCCCCCCGACCCTCTGCCGCCCCCCCCGACCCTCTGCCGCCCCCCCCCGACCCTCTGCCCCCCCCCCCCCGACCCTCTGCCCCCCCCCCCCGACCCTCTGCCCCCCCCCCCCGACCCTCTGCCCCCCCCCCTTTATACCAAACCATAAACCCGAAACCTCTAAACATCTAACCGCTACCTAGATCTAAACCTCAAAACCCAACCATAACCCGAAGCCCTAACTCTAAGCGTAGATCTAAACCTCAAAACCCAACCATAACCCGAAGCCCTAACTCTAAGCGTAGATCTAAACCTCAAAACCCAACCATAACCCGAAGCCCTAACTCTAAGCGTAGATCTAAACCTCAAAACCCAACCATAACCCGAAGCCCTAACTCTAAGCGTAGATCTAAACCTCAAAACCCAACCATAACCCGAAGCCCTAACTCTAAGCGTAGATCTAAACCTCAAAACCCAACCATAACCCGAAGCCCTAACTCTAAGCGTAGATCTAAACCTCAAAACCCAACCATAACCCGAAGCCCTAACTCTAAGCGTAGATCTAAACCTCAAAACCCAACCATAACCCGAAGCCCTAACTCTAAGCGTAGATCTAAACCTCAAAACCCAACCATAACCCGAAGCCCTAACTCTAAGCGTAGATCTAAACCTCAAAACCCAACCATAACCCGAAGCCCTAACTCTAAGCGTAGATCTAAACCTCAAAACCCAACCATAACCCGAAGCCCTAACTCTAAGCGTAGATCTAAACCTCAAAACCCAACCATAACCCGAAGCCCTAACTCTAAGCGTAGATCTAAACCTCAAAACCCAACCATAACCCGAAGCCCTAACTCTAAGCGTAGATCTAAACCTCAAAACCCAACCATAACCCGAAGCCCTAACTCTAAGCGTAGATCTAAACCTCAAAACCCAACCATAACCCGAAGCCCTAACTCTAAGCGTAGATCTAAACCTCAAAACCCAACCATAACCCGAAGCCCTAACTCTAAGCGTAGATCTAAACCTCAAAACCCAACCATAACCCGAAGCCCTAACTCTAAGCGTAGATCTAAACCTCAAAACCCAACCATAACCCGAAGCCCTAACTCTAAGCGTAGATCTAAACCTCAAAACCCAACCATAACCCGAAGCCCTAACTCTAAGCGTAGATCTAAACCTCAAAACCCAACCATAACCCGAAGCCCTAACTCTAAGCGTAGATCTAAACCTCAAAACCCAACCATAACCCGAAGCCCTAACTCTAAGCGTAGATCTAAACCTCAAAACCCAACCATAACCCGAAGCCCTAACTCTAAGCGTAGATCTAAACCTCAAAACCCAACCATAACCCGAAGCCCTAACTCTAAGCGTAGATCTAAACCTCAAAACCCAACCATAACCCGAAGCCCTAACTCTAAGCGTAGATCTAAACCTCAAAACCCAACCATAACCCGAAGCCCTAACTCTAAGCGTAGATCTAAACCTCAAAACCCAACCATAACCCGAAGCCCTAACTCTAAGCGTAGATCTAAACCTCAAAACCCAACCATAACCCGAAGCCCTAACTCTAAGCGTAGATCTAAACCTCAAAACCCAACCATAACCCGAAGCCCTAACTCTAAGCGTAGATCTAAACCTCAAAACCCAACCATAACCCGAAGCCCTAACTCTAAGCGTAGATCTAAACCTCAAAACCCAACCATAACCCGAAGCCCTAACTCTAAGCGTAGATCTAAACCTCAAAACCCAACCATAACCCGAAGCCCTAACTCTAAGCGTAGATCTAAACCTCAAAACCCAACCATAACCCGAAGCCCTAACTCTAAGCGTAGATCTAAACCTCAAAACCCAACCATAACCCGAAGCCCTAACTCTAAGCGTAGATCTAAACCTCAAAACCCAACCATAACCCGAAGCCCTAACTCTAAGCGTAGATCTAAACCTCAAAACCCAACCATAACCCGAAGCCCTAACTCTAAGCGTAGATCTAAACCTCAAAACCCAACCATAACCCGAAGCCCTAACTCTAAGCGTAGATCTAAACCTCAAAACCCAACCATAACCCGAAGCCCTAACTCTAAGCGTAGATCTAAACCTCAAAACCCAACCATAACCCGAAGCCCTAACTCTAAGCGTAGATCTAAACCTCAAAACCCAACCATAACCCGAAGCCCTAACTCTAAGCGTAGATCTAAACCTCAAAACCCAACCATAACCCGAAGCCCTAACTCTAAGCGTAGATCTAAACCTCAAAACCCAACCATAACCCGAAGCCCTAACTCTAAGCGTAGATCTAAACCTCAAAACCCAACCATAACCCGAAGCCCTAACTCTAAGCGTAGATCTAAACCTCAAAACCCAACCATAACCCGAAGCCCTAACTCTAAGCGTAGATCTAAACCTCAAAACCCAACCATAACCCGAAGCCCTAACTCTAAGCGTAGATCTAAACCTCAAAACCCAACCATAACCCGAAGCCCTAACTCTAAGCGTAGATCTAAACCTCAAAACCCAACCATAACCCGAAGCCCTAACTCTAAGCGTAGATCTAAACCTCAAAACCCAACCATAACCCGAAGCCCTAACTCTAAGCGTAGATCTAAACCTCAAAACCCAACCATAACCCGAAGCCCTAACTCTAAGCGTAGATCTAAACCTCAAAACCCAACCATAACCCGAAGCCCTAACTCTAAGCGTAGATCTAAACCTCAAAACCCAACCATAACCCGAAGCCCTAACTCTAAGCGTAGATCTAAACCTCAAAACCCAACCATAACCCGAAGCCCTAACTCTAAGCGTAGATCTAAACCTCAAAACCCAACCATAACCCGAAGCCCTAACTCTAAGCGTAGATCTAAACCTCAAAACCCAACCATAACCCGAAGCCCTAACTCTAAGCGTAGATCTAAACCTCAAAACCCAACCATAACCCGAAGCCCTAACTCTAAGCGTAGATCTAAACCTCAAAACCCAACCATAACCCGAAGCCCTAACTCTAAGCGTAGATCTAAACCTCAAAACCCAACCATAACCCGAAGCCCTAACTCTAAGCGTAGATCTAAACCTCAAAACCCAACCATAACCCGAAGCCCTAACTCTAAGCGTAGATCTAAACCTCAAAACCCAACCATAACCCGAAGCCCTAACTCTAAGCGTAGATCTAAACCTCAAAACCCAACCATAACCCGAAGCCCTAACTCTAAGCGTAGATCTAAACCTCAAAACCCAACCATAACCCGAAGCCCTAACTCTAAGCGTAGATCTAAACCTCAAAACCCAACCATAACCCGAAGCCCTAACTCTAAGCGTAGATCTAAACCTCAAAACCCAACCATAACCCGAAGCCCTAACTCTAAGCGTAGATCTAAACCTCAAAACCCAACCATAACCCGAAGCCCTAACTCTAAGCGTAGATCTAAACCTCAAAACCCAACCATAACCCGAAGCCCTAACTCTAAGCGTAGATCTAAACCTCAAAACCCAACCATAACCCGAAGCCCTAACTCTAAGCGTAGATCTAAACCTCAAAACCCAACCATAACCCGAAGCCCTAACTCTAAGCGTAGATCTAAACCTCAAAACCCAACCATAACCCGAAGCCCTAACTCTAAGCGTAGATCTAAACCTCAAAACCCAACCATAACCCGAAGCCCTAACTCTAAGCGTAGATCTAAACCTCAAAACCCAACCATAACCCGAAGCCCTAACTCTAAGCGTAGATCTAAACCTCAAAACCCAACCATAACCCGAAGCCCTAACTCTAAGCGTAGATCTAAACCTCAAAACCCAACCATAACCCGAAGCCCTAACTCTAAGCGTAGATCTAAACCTCAAAACCCAACCATAACCCGAAGCCCTAACTCTAAGCGTAGATCTAAACCTCAAAACCCAACCATAACCCGAAGCCCTAACTCTAAGCGTAGATCTAAACCTCAAAACCCAACCATAACCCGAAGCCCTAACTCTAAGCGTAGATCTAAACCTCAAAACCCAACCATAACCCGAAGCCCTAACTCTAAGCGTAGATCTAAACCTCAAAACCCAACCATAACCCGAAGCCCTAACTCTAAGCGTAGATCTAAACCTCAAAACCCAACCATAACCCGAAGCCCTAACTCTAAGCGTAGATCTAAACCTCAAAACCCAACCATAACCCGAAGCCCTAACTCTAAGCGTAGATCTAAACCTCAAAACCCAACCATAACCCGAAGCCCTAACTCTAAGCGTAGATCTAAACCTCAAAACCCAACCATAACCCGAAGCCCTAACTCTAAGCGTAGATCTAAACCTCAAAACCCAACCATAACCCGAAGCCCTAACTCTAAGCGTAGATCTAAACCTCAAAACCCAACCATAACCCGAAGCCCTAACTCTAAGCGTAGATCTAAACCTCAAAACCCAACCATAACCCGAAGCCCTAACTCTAAGCGTAGATCTAAACCTCAAAACCCAACCATAACCCGAAGCCCTAACTCTAAGCGTAGATCTAAACCTCAAAACCCAACCATAACCCGAAGCCCTAACTCTAAGCGTAGATCTAAACCTCAAAACCCAACCATAACCCGAAGCCCTAACTCTAAGCGTAGATCTAAACCTCAAAACCCAACCATAACCCGAAGCCCTAACTCTAAGCGTAGATCTAAACCTCAAAACCCAACCATAACCCGAAGCCCTAACTCTAAGCGTAGATCTAAACCTCAAAACCCAACCATAACCCGAAGCCCTAACTCTAAGCGTAGATCTAAACCTCAAAACCCAACCATAACCCGAAGCCCTAACTCTAAGCGTAGATCTAAACCTCAAAACCCAACCATAACCCGAAGCCCTAACTCTAAGCGTAGATCTAAACCTCAAAACCCAACCATAACCCGAAGCCCTAACTCTAAGCGTAGATCTAAACCTCAAAACCCAACCATAACCCGAAGCCCTAACTCTAAGCGTAGATCTAAACCTCAAAACCCAACCATAACCCGAAGCCCTAACTCTAAGCGTAGATCTAAACCTCAAAACCCAACCATAACCCGAAGCCCTAACTCTAAGCGTAGATCTAAACCTCAAAACCCAACCATAACCCGAAGCCCTAACTCTAAGCGTAGATCTAAACCTCAAAACCCAACCATAACCCGAAGCCCTAACTCTAAGCGTAGATCTAAACCTCAAAACCCAACCATAACCCGAAGCCCTAACTCTAAGCGTAGATCTAAACCTCAAAACCCAACCATAACCCGAAGCCCTAACTCTAAGCGTAGATCTAAACCTCAAAACCCAACCATAACCCGAAGCCCTAACTCTAAGCGTAGATCTAAACCTCAAAACCCAACCATAACCCGAAGCCCTAACTCTAAGCGTAGATCTAAACCTCAAAACCCAACCATAACCCGAAGCCCTAACTCTAAGCGTAGATCTAAACCTCAAAACCCAACCATAACCCGAAGCCCTAACTCTAAGCGTAGATCTAAACCTCAAAACCCAACCATAACCCGAAGCCCTAACTCTAAGCGTAGATCTAAACCTCAAAACCCAACCATAACCCGAAGCCCTAACTCTAAGCGTAGATCTAAACCTCAAAACCCAAACCATAACCCGAAGCCCTAACTCTAAGCGTAGATCTAAACCTCAAAACCCAAACCATAACCCGAAGCCCTAACTCTAAGCGTAGATCTAAACCTCAAAACCCAACCATAACCCGAAGCCCTAACTCTAAGCGTAGATCTAAACCTCAAAACCCAACCATAACCCGAAGCCCTAACTCTAAGCGTAGATCTAAACCTCAAAACCCAACCATAACCCGAAGCCCTAACTCTAAGCGTAGATCTAAACCTCAAAACCCAAACCATAACCCGAAGCCCTAACCCTAAGCGTAGATCTAAACCTCAAAACCAAACCATAACCCGAAGCCCTAACCCTAAGCGTAGATCTAAACCTCAAAACCAAACCATAACCCGAAGCCCTAACCCTAAGCCCCCCTTAACCCGAAGCCCTAACTCTAAGCGTAGATCTAAACCTCAAAACCAAACCATAACCCGAAGCCCTAACCCTAAGCGTAGATCTAAACCTCAAAACCAAACCATAACCCGAAGCCCTAACCCTAAGCGTAGATCTAAACCTCAAAACCAAACCATAACCCGAAGCCCTAACCCTAAGCGTAGATCTAAACCTCAAAACCAAACCATAACCCGAAGCCCTAACCCTAAGCCCCCCTTAACCCTAAGCCCTAACCCTAAGCGTAGATCTAAACCTCAAAACCAAACCATAACCCGAAGCCCTAACCCTAAGCCCCCCTTAACCCTAAGCCCTAACCCTAAGCGTAGATCTAAACCTCAAAACCAAACCATAACCCGAAGCCCTAACCCTAAGCCCCCCTTAACCCTAAGCCCTAACCCTAAGCGTAGATCTAAACCTCAAAACCAAACCATAACCCGAAGCCCTAACCCTAAGCCCCCCTTAACCCTAAGCCCTAACCCTAAGCGTAGATCTAAACCTCAAAACCAAACCATAACCCGAAGCCCTAACCCTAAGCCCCCCTTAACCCTAAGCCCTAACCCTAAGCGTAGATCTAAACCTCAAAACCAAACCATAACCCGAAGCCCTAACCCTAAGCCCCCCTTAACCCTAAGCCCTAACCCTAAGCGTAGATCTAAACCTCAAAACCAAACCATAACCCGAAGCCCTAACCCTAAGCCCCCCTTAACCCTAAGCCCTAACCCTAAGCGTAGATCTAAACCTCAAAACCAAACCATAACCCGAAGCCCTAACCCTAAGCCCCCCTTAACCCTAAGCCCTAACCCTAAGCGTAGATCTAAACCTCAAAACCAAACCATAACCCGAAGCCCTAACCCTAAGCCCCCCTTAACCCTAAGCCCTAACCCTAAGCGTAGATCTAAACCTCAAAACCAAACCATAACCCGAAGCCCTAACCCTAAGCCCCCCTTAACCCTAAGCCCTAACCCTAAGCGTAGATCTAAACCTCAAAACCAAACCATAACCCGAAGCCCTAACCCTAAGCCCCCCTTAACCCTAAGCCCTAACCCTAAGCGTAGATCTAAACCTCAAAACCAAACCATAACCCGAAGCCCTAACCCTAAGCCCCCCTTAACCCTAAGCCCTAACCCTAAGCGTAGATCTAAACCTCAAAACCAAACCATAACCCGAAGCCCTAACCCTAAGCCCCCCTTAACCCTAAGCCCTAACCCTAAGCGTAGATCTAAACCTCAAAACCAAACCAGAAACCTAAACCTAACCCTAAGCCCCCCTTAACCCTAAGCCCTAACCCTAAGCGTAGATCTAAACCTCAAAACCAAACCAGAAACCTAAACCTAACCCTAAGCCCCCCTTAACCCTAAGCCCTAACCCTAAGCGTAGATCTAAACCTCAAAACCAAACCAGAAACCTAAACCTAACCCTATGCCCCTAACCATAACCATAAACCTAAACCCTACCATAAACGCTAACCCTAACTCCTAAACCTAAGCCCCCCCTTGACCCTAATCGCTAACCCTAACGCTACATCTAAAACTTAACACCAAACCATAACCCTAAACCTAACACTATGCCCCTAACCATAAACCTAACCCTAAACCCTAAATGCTAACCTTAACTTCTAATGCTAACCCTAACAGGAACACCTAACCCTAACACTAAACCCCCTTAATCCTAACTCTAAACCTATATCTAAAACTTAAAACCAATCGTAACGCTCAACCTAACCCTATGCCCCTAACTGTAACCCTAACCCTAACCACTAACCATAACACCTAACCCTAACTCCTAAACCTAACACCGACGCTTGTTCAGGACGAAAGAAAGCACAGAGCCCCAGATTTTATGTTGCCCTAGAGAGCTTGCAGAGCACTGGGGAAAGGCAGGCAGAGAATTCCCTGCTAGCACCATCTCTGTTTGCGGGAAGGAAAAGTATTCGCATTAGCTTAGCAGAATCGCTTTTGTGCAGAAACCACTAACGCTTTTTCAGGACGAAAGGAAGCATAGAGCCCCAGAGTTGCTATTGTCCTGGAGAGCTTGCAGAGCACTGGGGAAAGGCATGCAGAGAATTCCCTGCTAGCACCTTCTCTGTTCACGGGAAGGAGAGAATTCGCTTTTGCTATGCACAATGGCTTTAGTGCAAAAAACACTAACACTTGTCCAGAACGAAAGAAAGCACAGAGGCCTAGATTTGCTGTTGTTCTGGAGAGCTTGCAGACCACTGGGGAAAGGCAGGCAGAGAGTTCCCTTCTACCACCTTCTCTGTTCGCGGGAAGGAGAGAATTTCCTTTTGCTTCGCACAATGGCTTTTCTGCAGAAAACACTAACGCTTGTGCAGGACGAAAGGAAGCATAGAGCCCCAGAGTTGCTATTGCCCTGGAGAGCTTGCAGAGCACTGGGGAAAGGCAGGCAGAGAATTCCCTGCTAGCACCTTCTCTGTGCCTGTTCACATTGCTTCGCAGAATCGCTTTTGTGCAGAAAACACTAACACTTGTTCAGGATGAAAGAAAGCACAGAGCCCCACATTTGCTGTTTCCCTGGAGAGCTTGCAGAGCACTGGGGAAAGGCAGGCACAGAATTGCCTGCTACCACATTCTCTGTGCACAGGAAGGCGAAATGTTCGCATTTGATTCGCAGAATCGCTGTTGTGCAGAAAACACTAACACTTGTTCAGAACGAAAGAAAGCACAAAGCCCCAGATTTGATGTTGTCCTGGAGAGCTTGCAGAGCACCGGGGAAAGGCAGGCAGAGAATTCCCTGCTAGCACCTTCTCTGTGCCTGTTCACATTGCTTCGCAGAAACGCTTTTCTGCAGAAAACCAATCGCTTTTCTGCAGAAAACACTAACGCTTGTTCAGGACGACAGGAAGCACAGAGCCCCAGATTTCCTGTTGTGCTGGAGAGCTTGCAGAGCACCGGGGAAAGGCAGGCAGAGAATTCCCTGCTAGCACCTTCTCTGTTCGCGGGAAGGAGAGAATTCGCTTTTGCTTCGCACAATCGCTTTTCTGCAGAAAACACTAACGCTAGTTCAGGACGAAAGGAAGCACAGAGCCCCAGATTTGCTGTTGTCCTGGAGAGCTTGCAGACCACTGGGGAAAGGCAGGCAGAGAATTCCCTGCTAGCACCTTCTCTGTGCCTGGGAAGGAGAAGTGTTCACAATGCTTTGCAGAATCGTTTCTTTGCAGAAAACACTAACACTTGTTCAGGACGAAAGAAAGTACAGAGCCCCAGAGTTGCTATTGCCCTGGAGAGCTTGCAGAGCACTGCGGAAAGGCAGGCAGAGAATTCCCTGCTAGCACCTTCTCTGTGCCTGTTCACATTGCTTCGCACAATCGCTTTTGTGCAGAGAACACAAACACTTGTTCAGAACTGAAGAAAGCACAGAGCCCAAGATTTGCTGTTGTCTTGGAGAGCTTGCAGAGCTCTGGGGAAAGGCAGGCAGAGAATTCCCTGCTAGCACCTTCTCTGTGCCTTGGAAGCAGAAATGTTCACATTTTTTCGCAGAATCGCTTTTCTGCAGAAAACACTAACGCTTGTTCAGGACGAAAGGAAGCACCGAGCGCCAGATTTGCTGTTGCCCTGGAGAGCGTGCAGAGCACTGGCGAAAGGCAGGCAGAGAATTCCCTGCTAGCACCTTCTCTGTGCCTTGGAAGCAGAAGTGTTCACATTGCTTCGCAGAATCGCTTTTGTGCAGAGAACACTAACACTTATTCAGAACGAAAGGAAGCACAGAGCCCCAGATTTGCTGTTGTCCTGGAGAGCTTGCAGAGCACTGGACAAAGGCAGGCAGAGAATTCCCTGCTAGCACATTCTCTGTTCGCTGGAAGGAGAGAATTCGCTTTTGCTTCGCACAGTGGCTTTTCTGCAGAAAACACTAACACTTGTTCAGAACGGAAGAAAGCACAGAGCCCCAGATTTGATGTTGTCCTGGAGAGCTTGCAGAGCTCTGGGGAAAGGCAGGCAGAGAATTCCCTGCTAGCACCTTCTCTGTGCCTGGGAAGGAGAAGTGTTCACATTGCTTCGCACAATCGCTTTTGTGCAGAGAACACTAACACTTATTCAGAACGAAAGAAAGCACAGAGCCCCAGATTTGCTGTTGTCCTGGAGAGCTTGCAGAGCACTGGGGAAAGGCAGGCAGAGAATTCCCTGCTAGCACATTCTCTGTGCACAGGAAGGAGAAATGTTCGCATTTGCTTCGCAGAATCGCTTTTGTGCAGAAAACACTAACACTTGTCCAGAACGAAAGAGAGGAAGAAGCCCAGATTTTATGTTGTCCTGGAGAGCTTGCAGAGCACTGGACAAAGGCACGCAGAGAATTCCCTGCTAGCACCTTCTCTGTTCGCGGGAAGGAGAGAATTCGCTTTTGCTTCGCACAATCGCTTTTCTGCAGAAAACACTAACGCTTGTTCAGGACGAAAGAAAGCACAGAGCCCCAGATTTGCTGTTGTCCTGGAGAGCTTGCAGAGCACTGGGGAAAGGCAGGCAGAGAATTCCCTGCTAGCATATTCTCTGTACACAGGAAGGAGAAATGTTCGCATTTGCTTCGCAGAATCGCTTTTGTGCAGAAAACACTAACAGTTGTTCAGAACGGAAGAAAGCACAGAGCCCCAGATTTGCTGTTGTCCTGGAGAGCTTGCAGAGCTCTGGGGAAAGGCAGGCAGAGAATTCCCTGCTAGCACCTTCTCTGTGCCTGGGAAGGAGAAGTGTTCACATTGCTTCGCACAATCGCTTTTGTGCAGAGAACACTAACACTTATTCAGAACGAAAGAAAGCACAGAGCCCCAGATTTGCTGTTGTCCTGGAGAGCTTGCAGAGCAGTGGTGAAAGGCAGGCAGAGAATTCCCTGCTAGCACATTCTCTGTGCACAGGAAGGAGAAATGTTCGCATTTGCTTCGCATAATCGCTTTTGTGCAGAAAACACTAACACTTGTTCAGAACGAAAGAGAGGAAGAAGCCCAGATTTGTTATTGTCCTGGAGAGCTTGCAGAGCACTGGACAAAGGCAGGCAGAGAATTCCCTGCTAGCACCTTCTCTGTGCCTGGGACGGAGAAGTGTTCACATTTTTTCGCAGAATCGCTTTTGTGCACAGAACACTAACACTTATTCAGAACGGAAGAAAGCACAGAGCCCCAGATTTGCTGTTGCCCTGGAGAGCTTGCAGAGCACTGGGGAAAATCAGGCAGAGAATTCCCTGCTAGCACCTTCTCTGTGCCTTGGAAGCAGAAGTGTTCACATTCCTTCGCAGAATCGCTTTTGTGCAGAGAACACTAACACTTATTCAGAACGAAAGGAAGCACAGAGCCCCAGATTTGCTGTTGTCCTGGAGAGCTTGCAGAGCTCTGGGGAAAGGCAGGGAGAGAATTCCCTGCTAGCACCTTCTCTGTGCCTTGGAAGCAGAAGTGTTCACATTGCTTCGCAGAATCGCTTTTGTGCAGAGAACAGTAACACTTATTCAGAACGAAAGGAAGCACAGAGCCCCAGATTTGCTGTTGTCCTGGAGAGCTTGCAGAGCTCTGGGGAAAGGCAGGGAGAGAATTCCCTGCTAGCACCTTCTCTGTGCCTTGGAAGCAGAAGTGTTCACATTGCTTCGCAGAATCGCTTTTGTGCAGAGAATACTAACACTTATTCAGAACGAAAGGAAGCACAGAGCCCCAGATTTGCTGTTGTCCTGGAGAGCTTGCAGAGCTCTGGGGAAAGGCAGGCAGAGAATTCCCTGCTAGCACCTTCTATGTGCCTGGGAAGGAGAAGTGTTCACATTGCTTCGCACAATCGCTTTTGTGCAGAGAACACTAACACTTATTCAGAACGGAAGAAAGCACAGAGCCCCAGATTTGCTGTTGTCCTGGAGAGCTTGCAGAGCACTGGGGAAAGGCAGGCAGAGAATTCCCTGCTAGCACCTTCTCTGTGCCTTGGAAGCAGAAGTGTTCACATTGCTTCGCAGAATCGCTTTTGTGCAGAGAACACTAACAATTATTCAGAACGAAAGAAAGCACAGAGCCCCAGATTTTATGTTGTCCTGGAGAGCTTGCAGAGCACTGGGGAAAGGCAGGCAGAGAATTCCCTGCTAGCATCTTCGCTGTGCCTGGGAAGGAGAAGTGTTCACATTTTTTCGCAGAATCGCTTTTCTGCAGAAAACACTAACGCTTGTTCAGGACGAAAGGAAGCACAGAGCACCAGATTTGCTGTTGCCCTGGAGAGCTTGCAGAGCACTAGGGAAAGGCAGGCAGAGAATTCCCTGCTAGCACCTTCTCTGTGCCTTGGAAGCAGAAGTGTTCACATTGCTTCGCAGAATCGCTTTTGTGCAGAAAACACTAACGCTTGTTTAGAACGAAAGAAAGCACAGAGCCCCAGATTTGCTGTTGTCCTGGAGAGCTTGCAGAGCACTGGACAAAGGCACGCAGAGAATTCCCTGCTAGCACCTTCTCTGTTCGCGGGAAGGAGAGAATTCGCTTTTGCTTTGCACAATCGCTTTTCTGCAGAAAACACTAACGCTTGTTCAGGACGAAAGGAAGCACAGAGCCCCAGAGTTTCTATTGCCGTGGAGAGCTTGCAGAGCACTGGGGAAAGGCAGGCAGAGAATTCCCTGCTAGCACCTTCGCTGTTCGCGGGAAGGAGAGAATTTACTTTTGCTTTGCACAATGGCTTTTCTGCAGAAAACACTAACGCTTTTTCAGGACGAAAGTAAGCATAGAGCCCCAGAGTTGCTATTGCCGTGGAGAGCTTGCAGAGCACTGGGGAAATGCAGGCAGAGAATTCCCTGATAGCACCTTCTCTGTGCCTCTTCACATTGCTTCGCACAATCGCTTTTGTGCAGAGAACACTAACACTTATTCAGAACGGAAGAAAGCACAGAGCCCCAGATTTGCTGTTGTCCTGGAGAGCTTGCAGAGCACTGGCGAAAGGCACGCAGAGAATTCCCTGCTAGCACCTTCTCTGTTCGCGGAAAGGAGAGAATTCGCTTTTGCTTCGCACAATGGCTTTTGTGCAAAAAACACTAACACTTGTCCAGAACGAAAGAAAGCACAGAGGCCTAGATTTGCTGTTGTCCTGGAGAGCTTGCAGAATACTGGGGAAAGGCAGGCAGAGAGTTCCCTGCTAGCACCTTCTCTGTTCGCGGGAAGGAGAGAATTTGCTTTTGCTTTGAACAATCGCTCTTCTGCAGAAAACACTAACGCTTGTTCAGGACGAAAGGAAGCATTGAGCCCCAGAGTTGCTATTGCCCTGGAGAGCTTGCAGAGCACTGGCGAAAGGCAGGCAGAGAATTCCCTGTTATCACCTTCTCTGTGCCTGTTCACATTGCTTTGCAGAATCCCTTTTCTGCAGAAAACACTAACACTTGTTCAGAACGGAAGAAAGCACAGAGCCCCATATTTGCTGTTCCCTAGAGAGCTTGCAGAGCACTGGGGAAAGGCAGGCAGAGAATTCCCTGCTAGCACATTCTCTGTGCACAGGAAGGAGAAATGTTCGCATTTGATTCGCAGAATCGCTTTTGTGCAGAAAACACTAACACTTGTTCAGAACGGAAGAAAGCACAGAGCCCCAGATTTTATGTTGTCCTGGAGAGCTTGCAGAGCACTGGACAAAGGCACACAGAGAATTCCCTGCTAGCACCTTCGCTGTGCGCGGGAAGGAAAATTGTTTGCATTTGCTTCGCAGGAATGCTTTTCTGCAGCGAACACTAACGCTTGTTCAGAACAAAAGGAAGCACAGAGCCCCAGATTTGCTGTTGCCCTGGAGATCTTGCAGAGCACGGGGGAAAATCAGGCAGAGAATTCCCTGCTAGCACCTTCTCTGTGCACAGGAAGGAGAAATGTTCGCATTTGCTTCGCAGAATCCCTTTTGTGCAGAAAACACTAACACTTGTTCAGAACGGAAGAAAGCACAGAGCCCCAGATTTGCTGTTGTCCTGGAGAGCTTGCAGAGCACTGGCGAAAGGCAGGCAGAGAATTCCCTGCTAGCACCTTCTCTGTGCCTTGGAAACAGAAGTGTTCACATTGCTTCGCAGAATCGCTTTTGTGCAGAGAACACTAACAATTATTCAGAACGAAAGAAAGCACAGAGCCCCAGATTTTATGTTGTCCTGGAGAGCTTGCAGAGCACTGGGGAAAGGCAGGCAGAGAATTCCCTGCTAGCATCTTCGCTGTGCCTGGGAAGGAGAAGTGTTCACATTTTTTCGCAGAATCGCTTTTCTGCAGAAAACACTAACGCTTGTTCAGGACGAAAGGAAGCACAGAGCGCCAGATTTGCTGTTGCCCTGGAGAGCTTGCAGAGCACTAGGGAAAGGCAGGCAGAGAATTCCCTGCTAGCACCTTCTCTGTGCCTTGGAAGCAGAAGTGTTCACATTGCTTCGCAGAATCGCTTTTGTGCAGAAAACACTAACGCTTGTTTAGAACGAAAGAAAGCACAGAGCCCCAGATTTTATGTTGTCCTGGAGAGCTTGCAGAGCACTGGACAAAGGCACGCAGAGAATTCCCTGCTAGCACCTTCGCTGTTCGCGGGAAGGAGAGAATTTTCTTTTGCTTCGCACAATGGCTTTTCTGCAGAAAACACTAACGCTTTTTCAGGACGAAGGTAAGCATAGAGCCCCAGAGTTGCTATTGCCGTGGACAGCTTGCAGAGCACTGGGGAAAGGCAGGCAGAGAATTCCCTGATAGCACCTTCTCTGTGCCTCTTCACATTGCTTCGCACAATCGCTTTTGTGCAGAGAACACTAACACTTGTTCAGAACGGAAGAAAGCACAGAGCCCCAGATTTGCTGTTATCCTGGAGATCTTGCAGAGCACTGGCGAAAGGCACGCAGAGAATTCCCTGCTAGCACCTTCTCTGTTCGCGGAAAGGAGAGAATTCGCTTTTGCTTCGCACAATGGCTTTTGTGCAAAAAACACTAACACTTGTCCAGAACGAAAGAAAGCACAGAGCCCCATATTTGCTGTTGCCCTGGAGAGCTTGCAGAGCACTGGGGAAAGGCAGGCAGAGAATTACCTGCTAGCACATTCTCTGTGCACAGGAAGGAGAAATGTTCGCATTTGATTCGCAGAATCGCTTTTGTGCAGAAAACACTAACACTTGTTCAGAACGAAAGAAAGCACAGAGCCCCAGATTTTATGTTGTCCTGGAGAGCTTGCAGAGCACTGGACAAAGGCACACAGAGAATTCCCTGCTAGCACCTTCGCTGTGCGCGGGAAGGAAAATTGTTTGCATTTGCTTCGCAGGAATGCTTTTCTGCAGCGAACACTAACGCTTGTTCAGAACAAAAGGAAGCACAGAGCCCCAGATTTGCTGTTGCCCTGGAGATCTTGCAGAGCACTGGGGAAAATCAGGCAGAGAATTCCCTGCTAGCACATTCTCTGTGCACAGGAAGGAGAAATGTTCGCATTTGATTCGCAGAATCGCTTTTGTGCAGAAAACACTAACACTTGTTCAGAACGGAAGAAAGCACAGAGCCCCAGATTTTATGTTGTCCTGGAGAGCTTGCAGAGCACTGGACAAAGGCACGCAGAGAATTCCCTGCTAGCACCTTCGCTGTGCGCGGGAAGGAAAATTGTTTGCATTTGCTTCGCAGGAATGCTTTTCTGCAGCGAACACTAACGCTTGTTCAGAACAAAAGGAAGCACAGAGCCCCAGATTTGCTGTTGCCCTGGAGATCTTGCAGAGCACGGGGGAAAATCAGGCAGAGAATTCCCTGCTAGCACCTTCTCTGTGCACAGGAAGGAGAAATGTTCGCATTTGCTTCGCAGAATCCCTTTTGTGCAGAAAACACTAACACTTGTTCAGAACGGAAGAAAGCACAGAGCCCCAGATTTGCTGTTGTCCTGGAGAGCTTGCAGAGCACTGGGGAAAGGCAGGCAGAGAATTCCCTGCTAGCACCTTCTCTGTGCCTTGGAAGCAGAAGTGTTCACATTGCTTCGCAGAATCGCTTTTGTGCAGAGAACACTAACAATTATTCAGAACGAAAGAAAGCACAGAGCCCCAGATTTTATGTTGTCCTGGAGAGCTTGCAGAGCACTGGGGAAAGGCAGGCAGAGAATTCCCTGCTAGCATCTTCGCTGTGCCTGGGAAGGAGAAGTGTTCACATTTTTTCGCAGAATCGCTTTTCTGCAGAAAACACTAACGCTTGTTCAGGACGAAAGGAAGCACAGAGCGCCAGATTTGCTGTTGCCCTGGAGAGCTTGCAGAGCACTAGGGAAAGGCAGGCAGAGAATTCCCTGCTAGCACCTTCTCTGTGCCTTGGAAGCAGAAGTGTTCACATTGCTTCGCAGAATCGCTTTTGTGCAGAAAACACTAACGCTTGTTTAGAACGAAAGAAAGCACAGAGCCCCAGATTTTATGTTGTCCTGGAGAGCTTGCAGAGCACTGGACAAAGGCAGGCAGAGAATTCCCTGCTAGCACCTTCGCTGTTCGCGGGAAGGAGAGAATTTTCTTTTGCTTCGCACAATGGCTTTTCTGCAGAAAACACTAACGCTTTTTCAGGACGAAGGTAAGCATAGAGCCCCAGAGTTGCTATTGCCGTGGACAGCTTGCAGAGCACTGGGGAAAGGCAGGCAGAGAATTCCCTGATAGCACCTTCTCTGTGCCTCTTCACATTGCTTCGCACAATCGCTTTTGTGCAGAGAACACTAACACTTGTTCAGAACGGAAGAAAGCACAGAGCCCCAGATTTGCTGTTATCCTGGAGATCTTGCAGAGCACTGGCGAAAGGCACGCAGAGAATTCCCTGCTAGCACCTTCTCTGTTCGCGGAAAGGAGAGAATTCGCTTTTGCTTCGCACAATGGCTTTTGTGCAAAAAACACTAACACTTGTCCAGAACGAAAGAAAGCACAGAGCCCCATATTTGCTGTTGCCCTGGAGAGCTTGCAGAGCACTGGGGAAAGGCAGGCAGAGAATTACCTGCTAGCACATTCTCTGTGCACAGGAAGGAGAAATGTTCGCATTTGATTCGCAGAATCGCTTTTGTGCAGAAAACACTAACACTTGTTCAGAACGAAAGAAAGCACAGAGCCCCAGATTTTATGTTGTCCTGGAGAGCTTGCAGAGCACTGGACAAAGGCACACAGAGAATTCCCTGCTAGCACCTTCGCTGTGCGCGGGAAGGAAAATTGTTTGCATTTGCTTCGCAGGAATGCTTTTCTGCAGCGAACACTAACGCTTGTTCAGAACAAAAGGAAGCACAGAGCCCCAGATTTGCTGTTGCCCTGGAGATCTTGCAGAGCACTGGGGAAAATCAGGCAGAGAATTCCCTGCTAGCACATTCTCTGTGCACAGGAAGGAGAAATGTTCGCATTTGATTCGCAGAATCGCTTTTGTGCAGAAAACACTAACACTTGTTCAGAACGGAAGAAAGCACAGAGCCCCAGATTTTATGTTGTCCTGGAGAGCTTGCAGAGCACTGGACAAAGGCACGCAGAGAATTCCCTGCTAGCACCTTCGCTGTGCGCGGGAAGGAAAATTGTTTGCATTTGCTTCGCAGGAATGCTTTTCTGCAGCGAACACTAACGCTTGTTCAGAACAAAAGGAAGCACAGAGCCCCAGATTTGCTGTTGCCCTGGAGATCTTGCAGAGCACGGGGGAAAATCAGGCAGAGAATTCCCTGCTAGCACCTTCTCTGTGCACAGGAAGGAGAAATGTTCGCATTTGCTTCGCAGAATCCCTTTTGTGCAGAAAACACTAACACTTGTTCAGAACGGAAGAAAGCACAGAGCCCCAGATTTGCTGTTGTCCTGGAGAGCTTGCAGAGCACTGGGGAAAGGCAGGCAGAGAATTCCCTGCTAGCACCTTCTCTGTGCCTTGGAAGCAGAAGTGTTCACATTGCTTCGCAGAATCGCTTTTGTGCAGAGAACACTAACAATTATTCAGAACGAAAGAAAGCACAGAGCCCCAGATTTTATGTTGTCCTGGAGAGCTTGCAGAGCACTGGGGAAAGGCAGGCAGAGAATTCCCTGCTAGCATCTTCGCTGTGCCTGGGAAGGAGAAGTGTTCACATTTTTTCGCAGAATCGCTTTTCTGCAGAAAACACTAACGCTTGTTCAGGACGAAAGGAAGCACAGAGCGCCAGATTTGCTGTTGCCCTGGAGAGCTTGCAGAGCACTGGACAAAGGCAGGCAGAGAATTCCCTGCTAGCACCTTCGCTGTTCGCGGGAAGGAGAGAATTTGCTTTTGCTTCGCACAATGTCTTTTCTGCAGAAAACACTAACGCTTTTTCAGGACGAAGGTAAGCATAGAGCCCCAGAGTTGCTATTGCCGTGGACAGCTTGCAGAGCACTGGGGAAAGGCAGGCAGAGAATTCCCTGATAGCACCTTCTCTGTGCCTCTTCACATTGCTTCGCACAATCGCTTTTGTGCAGAGAACACTAACACTTGTTCAGAACGGAAGAAAGCACAGAGCCCCAGATTTGCTGTTATCCTGGAGATCTTGCAGAGCACTGGCGAAAGGCACGCAGAGAATTCCCTGCTAGCACCTTCTCTGTTCGCGGAAAGGAGAGAATTCGCTTTTGCTTCGCACAATGGCTTTTGTGCAAAAAACACTAACACTTGTCCAGAACGAAAGAAAGCACAGAGCCCCATATTTGCTGTTGCCCTGGAGAGCTTGCAGAGCACTGGGGAAAGGCAGGCAGAGAATTACCTGCTAGCACATTCTCTGTGCACAGGAAGGAGAAATGTTCGCATTTGATTCGCAGAATCGCTTTTGTGCAGAAAACACTAACACTTGTTCAGAACGAAAGAAAGCACAGAGCCCCAGATTTTATGTTGTCCTGGAGAGCTTGCAGAGCACTGGACAAAGGCACGCAGAGAATTCCCTGCTAGCACCTTCTCTGTGCCTGGGAAGGAGAAGTGTTCACATTTTTTCGCACAATCGCTTTTGTGCAGAAAACACTAACACTTGTTCAGAACGGAAGAAAGCACAGAGCCCCAGATCTGATGTTGTCCTGGAGAGCTTGCAGAGCACTGGGGAAAGTCAGGCAGAGAATTCCCTGCTAGCACCTTCTCTGTGCCTGTTCACATTGCTTCGCACAATCGCTTTTCTGCAGAAAACACTCACGCTTTTTCATGACGAAAGGAAGCATAGAGCCCCAGAGTTGCTATTGCCCTGGACAGCTTGCAGAGCACTGGGGAAAGGCAGGCAGAGAATTCCCTGCTAGCACCTTCTCTGTGCCTTGGAAGCAGAAGTGTTCACATTGCTTCGCAGAATCGCTTTTGTGCAGAGAACACTAACACTTATTCAGAACGAAAGGAAGCACAGAGCCCCAGATTTGCTGTTGTCCTGGAGAGCTTGCAGAGCTCTGGGGAAAGGCAGGGAGAGAATTCCCTGCTAGCACCTTCTCTGTGCCTTGGAAGCAGAAGTGTTCACATTGCTTCGCAGAATCGCTTTTGTGCAGAAAACACTAACGCTTGTTTAGAACGAAAGAAAGCACAGAGCCCCAGATTTTATGTTGTCCTGGAGAGCTTGCAGAGCACTGGACAAAGGCACGCAGAGAATTCCCTGCTAGCACCTTCGCTGTTCGCGGGAAGGAGAGAATTTTCTTTTGCTTCGCACAATGGCTTTTCTGCAGAAAACACTAACGCTTTTTCAGGACGAAGGTAAGCATAGAGCCCCAGAGTTGCTATTGCCGTGGACAGCTTGCAGAGCACTGGGGAAAGGCAGGCAGAGAATTCCCTGATAGCACCTTCTCTGTGCCTCTTCACATTGCTTCGCACAATCGCTTTTGTGCAGAGAACACTAACACTTGTTCAGAACGGAAGAAAGCACAGAGCCCCAGATTTGCTGTTATCCTGGAGATCTTGCAGAGCACTGGCGAAAGGCACGCAGAGAATTCCCTGCTAGCACCTTCTCTGTTCGCGGAAAGGAGAGAATTCGCTTTTGCTTCGCACAATGGCTTTTGTGCAAAAAACACTAACACTTGTCCAGAACGAAAGAAAGCACAGAGCCCCATATTTGCTGTTGCCCTGGAGAGCTTGCAGAGCACTGGGGAAAGGCAGGCAGAGAATTACCTGCTAGCACATTCTCTGTGCACAGGAAGGAGAAATGTTCGCATTTGATTCGCAGAATCGCTTTTGTGCAGAAAACACTAACACTTGTTCAGAACGAAAGAAAGCACAGAGCCCCAGATTTTATGTTGTCCTGGAGAGCTTGCAGAGCACTGGACAAAGGCACACAGAGAATTCCCTGCTAGCACCTTCGCTGTGCGCGGGAAGGAAAATTGTTTGCATTTGCTTCGCAGGAATGCTTTTCTGCAGCGAACACTAACGCTTGTTCAGAACAAAAGGAAGCACAGAGCCCCAGATTTGCTGTTGCCCTGGAGATCTTGCAGAGCACTGGGGAAAATCAGGCAGAGAATTCCCTGCTAGCACATTCTCTGTGCACAGGAAGGAGAAATGTTCGCATTTGATTCGCAGAATCGCTTTTGTGCAGAAAACACTAACACTTGTTCAGAACGGAAGAAAGCACAGAGCCCCAGATTTTATGTTGTCCTGGAGAGCTTGCAGAGCACTGGACAAAGGCACGCAGAGAATTCCCTGCTAGCACCTTCGCTGTGCGCGGGAAGGAAAATTGTTTGCATTTGCTTCGCAGGAATGCTTTTCTGCAGCGAACACTAACGCTTGTTCAGAACAAAAGGAAGCACAGAGCCCCAGATTTGCTGTTGCCCTGGAGATCTTGCAGAGCACGGGGGAAAATCAGGCAGAGAATTCCCTGCTAGCACCTTCTCTGTGCACAGGAAGGAGAAATGTTCGCATTTGCTTCGCAGAATCCCTTTTGTGCAGAAAACACTAACACTTGTTCAGAACGGAAGAAAGCACAGAGCCCCAGATTTGCTGTTGTCCTGGAGAGCTTGCAGAGCACTGGGGAAAGGCAGGCAGAGAATTCCCTGCTAGCACCTTCTCTGTGCCTTGGAAGCAGAAGTGTTCACATTGCTTCGCAGAATCGCTTTTGTGCAGAGAACACTAACAATTATTCAGAACGAAAGAAAGCACAGAGCCCCAGATTTTATGTTGTCCTGGAGAGCTTGCAGAGCACTGGGGAAAGGCAGGCAGAGAATTCCCTGCTAGCATCTTCGCTGTGCCTGGGAAGGAGAAGTGTTCACATTTTTTCGCAGAATCGCTTTTCTGCAGAAAACACTAACGCTTGTTCAGGACGAAAGGAAGCACAGAGCGCCAGATTTGCTGTTGCCCTGGAGAGCTTGCAGAGCACTAGGGAAAGGCAGGCAGAGAATTCCCTGCTAGCACCTTCTCTGTGCCTTGGAAGCAGAAGTGTTCACATTGCTTCGCAGAATCGCTTTTGTGCAGAAAACACTAACGCTTGTTTAGAACGAAAGAAAGCACAGAGCCCCAGATTTTATGTTGTCCTGGAGAGCTTGCAGAGCACTGGACAAAGGCAGGCAGAGAATTCCCTGCTAGCACCTTCGCTGTTCGCGGGAAGGAGAGAATTTTCTTTTGCTTCGCACAATGGCTTTTCTGCAGAAAACACTAACGCTTTTTCAGGACGAAGGTAAGCATAGAGCCCCAGAGTTGCTATTGCCGTGGACAGCTTGCAGAGCACTGGGGAAAGGCAGGCAGAGAATTCCCTGATAGCACCTTCTCTGTGCCTCTTCACATTGCTTCGCACAATCGCTTTTGTGCAGAGAACACTAACACTTGTTCAGAACGGAAGAAAGCACAGAGCCCCAGATTTGCTGTTATCCTGGAGATCTTGCAGAGCACTGGCGAAAGGCACGCAGAGAATTCCCTGCTAGCACCTTCTCTGTTCGCGGAAAGGAGAGAATTCGCTTTTGCTTCGCACAATGGCTTTTGTGCAAAAAACACTAACACTTGTCCAGAACGAAAGAAAGCACAGAGCCCCATATTTGCTGTTGCCCTGGAGAGCTTGCAGAGCACTGGGGAAAGGCAGGCAGAGAATTACCTGCTAGCACATTCTCTGTGCACAGGAAGGAGAAATGTTCGCATTTGATTCGCAGAATCGCTTTTGTGCAGAAAACACTAACACTTGTTCAGAACGAAAGAAAGCACAGAGCCCCAGATTTTATGTTGTCCTGGAGAGCTTGCAGAGCACTGGACAAAGGCACACAGAGAATTCCCTGCTAGCACCTTCGCTGTGCGCGGGAAGGAAAATTGTTTGCATTTGCTTCGCAGGAATGCTTTTCTGCAGCGAACACTAACGCTTGTTCAGAACAAAAGGAAGCACAGAGCCCCAGATTTGCTGTTGCCCTGGAGATCTTGCAGAGCACTGGGGAAAATCAGGCAGAGAATTCCCTGCTAGCACATTCTCTGTGCACAGGAAGGAGAAATGTTCGCATTTGATTCGCAGAATCGCTTTTGTGCAGAAAACACTAACACTTGTTCAGAACGGAAGAAAGCACAGAGCCCCAGATTTTATGTTGTCCTGGAGAGCTTGCAGAGCACTGGACAAAGGCACGCAGAGAATTCCCTGCTAGCACCTTCGCTGTGCGCGGGAAGGAAAATTGTTTGCATTTGCTTCGCAGGAATGCTTTTCTGCAGCGAACACTAACGCTTGTTCAGAACAAAAGGAAGCACAGAGCCCCAGATTTGCTGTTGCCCTGGAGATCTTGCAGAGCACGGGGGAAAATCAGGCAGAGAATTCCCTGCTAGCACCTTCTCTGTGCACAGGAAGGAGAAATGTTCGCATTTGCTTCGCAGAATCCCTTTTGTGCAGAAAACACTAACACTTGTTCAGAACGGAAGAAAGCACAGAGCCCCAGATTTGCTGTTGTCCTGGAGAGCTTGCAGAGCACTGGGGAAAGGCAGGCAGAGAATTCCCTGCTAGCACCTTCTCTGTGCCTTGGAAGCAGAAGTGTTCACATTGCTTCGCAGAATCGCTTTTGTGCAGAGAACACTAACAATTATTCAGAACGAAAGAAAGCACAGAGCCCCAGATTTTATGTTGTCCTGGAGAGCTTGCAGAGCACTGGGGAAAGGCAGGCAGAGAATTCCCTGCTAGCATCTTCGCTGTGCCTGGGAAGGAGAAGTGTTCACATTTTTTCGCAGAATCGCTTTTCTGCAGAAAACACTAACGCTTGTTCAGGACGAAAGGAAGCACAGAGCGCCAGATTTGCTGTTGCCCTGGAGAGCTTGCAGAGCACTGGACAAAGGCAGGCAGAGAATTCCCTGCTAGCACCTTCGCTGTTCGCGGGAAGGAGAGAATTTGCTTTTGCTTCGCACAATGTCTTTTCTGCAGAAAACACTAACGCTTTTTCAGGACGAAGGTAAGCATAGAGCCCCAGAGTTGCTATTGCCGTGGACAGCTTGCAGAGCACTGGGGAAAGGCAGGCAGAGAATTCCCTGATAGCACCTTCTCTGTGCCTCTTCACATTGCTTCGCACAATCGCTTTTGTGCAGAGAACACTAACACTTGTTCAGAACGGAAGAAAGCACAGAGCCCCAGATTTGCTGTTATCCTGGAGATCTTGCAGAGCACTGGCGAAAGGCACGCAGAGAATTCCCTGCTAGCACCTTCTCTGTGCACAGGAAGGAGAAGTGTTCACATTTTTTCGCAGAATCGCATTTGCTTCGCTGCAGAGAACACTAAGCTTGTTCAGGATGAAAGAAAGCACAGAGCCCCAGATTTGCTGTTGCTGTAGAGAGCTTGCAGAGCACTGGGGAAAGGCACGCAGAGAATTCCATGATAGCACCTTCTCTGTGCCTGGGAAGCAGAAGTGTTCACATTTTTTCGCAGAATCGCTTCTGTGCATAAAACACTAACACCTGTTCAGAACGAAAGAAAACACAGAGCCCCAGATTTGCTGTTGCCCTGGAGAGCTTGCAGAGCACTGGGGAAAGGCAGGCAGAGAATTCCCTGCTAGCACCTTCTCTGTGCCTGGGAAGGAGAGGTGTTCACATTTTTTCGCAGAATCGCTTCTGTGCAGAAAACACTAACACTTGTTCAGAACGAAAGAAAGTACAGAGCCCCAGATTTGCTGTTGTCCTGGAGAGCTTGCAGAGCACTGGGGAAAATCAGGCAGAGAATTCCCTGCTAGCACCTTCTCTGTGCCTGTTCACATTGCTTCGCACAATCGCTTTTGTGCAGAGAACACTAACACTTATTCAGAACGGAAGAAAGCACAGAGCCCCAGATTTGCTGTTGTCCTGGAGAGCTTGCAGAGCAGTGGGGAAAGGCAGCAGAGAATTCCCTGCTAGCACCTTCGCTGTGCGTGGGAAGGAAAAGTGTTTGTATTTGCTTCGCAGGAATGCTTTTCTGCAGCGAACACTAACGTTGTTCAGAACGAAAGGAAGCACAGAGCCCCATATTTGCTGTTGCCCTAGAGAGCTTGCAGAGCACTGCGGAAAGGCAGCAGAGAATTCCCTGCTAGCACATTCTCTGTGCACAGGAAGGAGAAATGTTCGCATTTGCTTCGCAGAATCCCTTTTGTGCAGAAAACACTAACACTTGTCCAGAACGAAAGAGAGGAAGAAGCCCAGATTTGTTATTGTCCTGGAGAGCTTGCAGAGCACTGGGGAAAATCAGGCAGAGAACTCCCTGCTAGCACCTTCTATGTGCCTGGGAAGGAGAAGTGTTCACATTGCTTCGCACAATCGCTTTTGTGCAGAGAACACTAACACTTATTCAGAACGAAAGAAAGCACAGAGCCCCATATTTGCTGTTGCCCTAGAGAGCTTGCAGAGCTCTGGGGAAAGGCAGGCAGAGAATTCCCTGCTAGCACCTTCTCTGTTCACGGGAAGGAGAGAATTCGCTTTTGCTTCGCACAATGGCTTTTCTGCAGAAAACATTAACGCTTGTTCAGGATGAAAGAAAGCACAGAGCCCCATATTTGCTGTTGTCCTGGAGAGCTTGCAGAGCACTGGACAAAGGCAGGCAGAGAATTCCCTGCTAGCACCTTCTCTGTGTCTGGGAAGCAGAAGTGTTCACATTGCTTCGCACAATCGCTTTTGTGCAGAGAACACTAACACTTATTCAGAACGGAAGAAAGCACAGAGCGCCAGATTTTATGTTGTCCTGGAGAGCTTGCAGAGCACTGGGGAAAGGCAGGCAGAGAATTCCCTGCTAGCATCTTCGCTGTGCCTGGGAAGGAGAAGTGTTCACATTTTTTCGCAGAATCGCTTTTCTGCAGAAAACACTAACGCTTGTTCAGGACGAAAGGAAGCACAGAGCACCAGATTTGCTGTTGTCCTGGAGAGCTTGCAGAGCACTGGGGAAAGGCAGGCAGAGAATTCCCTGCTAGCATCTTCGCTGTGCCTGGGAAGGAGAAGTGTTCACATTTTTTCGCAGAATCGCTTTTCTGCAGAAAACACTAACGCTTGTTCAGGACGAAAGGAAGCACAGAGCACCAGATTTGCTGTTGCCCTGGAGAGCTTGCAGAGCACTAGGGAAAGGCAGGCAGAGAATTCCCTGCTAGCACCTTCTCTGTGCCTTGGAAGCAGAAGTGTTCACATTGCTTCGCAGAATCGCTTTTGTGCAGAAAACACTAACGCTTGTTTAGAACGAAAGAAAGCACAGAGCCCCAGATTTGATGTTGTCCTGGAGAGCTTGCAGAGCACTGGACAAAGGCACGCAGAGAATTCCCTGCTAGCACCTTCTCTGTTCGCGGGAAGGAGAGAATTCGCTTTTGCTTTGCACAATCGCTTTTCTGCAGAAAACAGTAACGCTTGTTCAGGACGAAAGGAAGCACAGAGCCCCAGAGTTTCTATTGCCGTGGAGAGCTTGCAGAGCACTGGGGAAAGGCAGGCAGAGAATTCCCTGCTAGCACCTTCGATGTTCGCGGGAAGGAAAAGTGTTTGCATTTGCTTCGCAGGAATGCTTTTCTGCAGCGAACACTAACACTTGTTCAGAACGAAAGGAAGCATAGAGCCCCATATTTGCTGTTGCCCTAGAGAGCTTGCAGAGCACTGCGGAAAGGCAGCAGAGAATTCCCTGCTAGCACATTCTCTGTGCACAGGAAGGAGAAATGTTCGCATTTGCTTCGCAGAATCCCTTTTGTGCAGAAAACACTAACACTTGTCCAGAACGAAAGAGAGGAAAAAGCCCAGATTTGTTATTGTCCTGGAGAGCTTGCAGAGCACTGGGGAAAATCAGGCAGAGAACTCCCTGCTAGCACCTTCTATGTGCCTGGGAAGGAGAAGTGTTCACATTGCTTCGCACAATTGCTTTTGCTCAGAGAACACTAACACTTATTCAGAACGGAAGAAAGCACAGAGCCCCAGATTTGCTGTTGTCCTGGAGAGCTTGCAGAGCAGTGGCGAAAGGCAGGCAGAGAATTCCCTGCTAGCACCTTCTCTGTGCCTTGGAAGCAGAAGTGTTCACATTGCTTCGCAGAATCGCTTTTGTGCAGAGAATACTAACAATTATTCAGAACGAAAGAAAGCACAGAGCCCCAGATTTTATGTTGTCCTGGAGAGCTTGCAGAGCACTGGGGAAAGGCAGGCAGAGAATTCCCTGCTAGCATCTTCGCTGTGCCTGGGAAGGAGAAGTGTTCACATTTTTTCGCAGAATGGCTTTTCTGCAGAAAACACTAACGCTTGTTCAGGACGAAAGGAAGCACAGAGCCCCAGAGTTGCTATTGCCGTGGAGAGCTTGCAGAGCACTGGGGAAAGGCAGGCAGAGAATTCCCTGATAGCAACTTCTCTGTGCCTCTTCACATTGCTTCGCACAATCGCTTTTGTGCAGAGAACACTAACACTTATTCAGAACGGAAGAAAGCACAGAGCCCCAGATTTGCTGTTGTCCTGGAGAGCTTTCAGAGCAGTGGGGAAAGGCACGCAGAGAATTCCCTGCTAGCACCTTCTCTGTTCGCGTGAAGGAGAGAATTCGCTTTTGCTTCGCAAAATGGCTTTTCTGCAGAAAACACTAACGCTTGTTCAGGATGAAAGAAAGCACAGAGCCCCAGATTTGCTGTTGCTGTAGAGAGCTTGCAGAGCACTGGGGAAAGGCACGCAGAGAATTCCATGGTAGCACCTTCTCTGTGCCTGGGAAGCAGAAGCGTTCACATTTTTTCGCAGAATCGCTTCTGTGCATAAAACACTAACACTTGTTCAGAACGAAAGAAAGCACAGAGCCCCAGATTTGCTGTTGTCCTGGAGAGCTTGCAGAGCAGTGGGGTAAGGCAGGCAGAGAATTCCCTGCTAGGACCTTCGCTGTGCGCGGGAAGGAAAAGTGTTTGCATTTGCTTCGCAGGAATGCTTTTCTGCAGCGAACACTAACGTTGTTCAGAACGAAAGGAAGCACAGAGCCCCATATTTGCTGTTGCCCTAGAGAGCTTGCAGAGCACTGCGGAAAGGCAGCAGAGAATTCCCTGCTAGCACATTCTCTGTGCACAGGAAGGAGAAATGTTCGCATTTGCTTCGCAGAATCCCTTTTGTGCAGAAAACACTAACACTTGTCCAGAACGAAAGAGAGGAAGAAGCCGAGATTTGTTATTGTCCTGGAGAGCTTGCAGAGCAGTGGCGAAAGGCAGGCAGAGAATTCCCTGCTAGCACCTTCTCTGTGCCTGGGAAGCAGAAGTGTTCACATTACTTAGCAGAATCGCTTTTGTGCAGAGAAGACTAACACTTATTCAGAACGGAAGAAAGCACAGAGCCCCAGATTTGCTGTTGTCCTGGAGAGCTTGCAGAGCACTGGGGAAAGGCAGGCAGAGAATTCCCTGCTAGCATCTTCGCTGTGCCTGGGAAGCAGAAGTGTTCACATTTTTTCGCAGAATCGCTTCTGTGCATAAAACACTAACACTTGTTCAGAACGAAAGAAAGCACAGAGCCCCAGATTTGCTGTTGCCCTGGAGAGCTTGCAGAGCAGTGGGGAAAGGCAGGCAGAGAATTCCCTGCTAGCACCTTCTCTGTTCGCGGGAAGGAGAGATGTTCACATTTTTTCGCAGAATCGCTTCTGTGCAGAAAACACTAACACTTGTTCAGAACGAAAGGAAGCACAGAGCCCCATATTTGCTGTTGCCCTAGAGAGCTTGCAGAGCACTGCGGAAAGGCAGCAGAGAATTCCCTGCTAGCACATTCTCTGTGCACAGGAAGGAGAAATGTTCGCATTTGCTTCGCAGAATCCCTTTTGTGCAGAAAACACTAACACTTGTCCAGAACGAAAGAGAGGAAGAAGCCCAGATTTGTTATTGTCCTGGAGAGCTTGCAGAGCACTGGGGAAAATCAGGCAGAGAACTCCCTGCTAGCACCTTCTCTGTGCCTTGGAAGCAGAAGTGTTCACATTGCTTCGCAGAATCGCTTTTCTGCAGAGAACACTAACAATTATTCAGAACGGAAGAAAGCACAGAGCCCCAGATTTGCTGTTGTCCTGGAGAGCTTGCAGAGCAGTGGGGTAAGGCAGGCAGAGAATTCCCTGCTAGCACCTTCGCTGTGCGCGGGAAGGAAAAGTGTTTGCATTTGCTTCGCAGGAATGCTTTTCTGCAGCGAACACTAACGTTGTTCAGAACGAAAGGAAGCACAGAGCCCCATATTTGCTGTTGCCCTAGAGAGCTTGCAGAGCACTGCGGAAAGGCAGCAGAGAATTCCCTGCTAGCACATTCTCTGTGCACAGGAAGGAGAAATGTTCGCATTTGCTTCGCAGAATCCCTTTTGTGCAGAAAACACTAACACTTGTCCAGAACGAAAGAGAGGAAGAAGCCCAGATTTGTTATTGTCCTGGAGAGCTTGCAGAGCACTGGGGAAAATCAGGCAGAGAATTCCCTGCTAGCACCTTCTCTGTGCCTGGGAAGGAGAAGTGTTCACATTGCTTCGCAGAATCGCTTTTGTGCAGAGAACACTAACACTTATTCAGAACGAAAGAAAGCACAGAGCCCCAGATTTGCTGTTGTCCTGGAGAGCTTGCAGAGCAGTGGGGTAAGGCAGGCAGAGAATTCCCTGCTAGCACCTTCTCTGTGCCTGGGAAGCAGAAGTGTTCACATTACATAGCAGAATCGCTTTTGTGCAGAGAAGACTAACACTTATTCAGAACGGAAGAAAGCACAGAGCCCCAGATTTGCTGTTGCTGTAGAGAGCTTGCAGAGCACTGGGGAAAGGCAGGCAGAGAATTCCCTGCTAGCATCTTCGCTGTGCCTGGGAAGCAGAAGTGTTCACATTTTTTCGCAGAATCGCTTCTGTGCATAAAACACTAACACTTGTTCAGAACGAAAGAAAGCACAGAGCCCCAGATTTGCTGTTGCCCTGGAGAGCTTGCAGAGCAGTGGCGAAAGGCAGGCAGAGAATTCCCTGCTAGCACCTTCGCTGTGCCTGGGAAGGAGAGATGTTCACATTTTTTCGCAGAATCGCTTCTGTGCAGAAAACACTAACACTTGTTCAGAACGAAAGGAAGCACAGAGCCCCATATTTGCTGTTGCCCTAGAGAGCTTGCAGAGCACTGCGGAAAGGCAGCAGAGAATTCCCTGCTAGCACATTCTCTGTGCACAGGAAGTAGAAATGTTCGCATTTGCTTCGCAGAATCCCTTTTGTGCAGAAAACACTGACACTTGTCCAGAACGAAAGAGAGGAAGAAGCCCAGATTTGTTATTGTCCTGGAGAGCTTGCAGAGCACTGGGGAAAATCAGGCAGAGAACTCCCTGCTAGCACCTTGTCTGTGCCTTGGAAGCAGAAGTGTTCACATTGCTTCGCAGAATCGCTTTTCTGCAGAGAACACTAACAATTATTCAGAACGAAAGAAAGCACAGAGCCCCATATTTGCTGTTGCCCTAGAGAGCTTGCAGAGCTCTGGGGAAAGGCAGGCAGAGAATTCCCTGCTAGCACCTTCTCTGTTCACGGGAACAAGAGAATTCGCTTTTGCTTCGCACAATGGCTTTTCTGCAGAAAACATTAACGCTTGTTCAGGATGAAAGAAAGCACAGAGCCCCATATTTGCTGTTGTCCTGGAGAGCTTGCAGAGCACTGGACAAAGGCAGGCAGAGAATTCCCTGCTAGCACCTTCTCTGTGTCTGGGAAGCAGAAGTGTTCACATTGCTTCGCAGAATCGCTTTTGTGCAGAGAACACTAACACTTATTCAGAACGGAAGAAAGCACAGAGCCCCAGATTTGCTGTTGCCCTGGATAGCTTGCAGAGCACTGGGGAAAGGCAGGCAGAGAATTCCCTGCTAGCACATTCTCTGTGCACAGGAAGGCGAAATGTTCGCATTTGATTCGCAGAATGGCTTTTGTGCAGAAAACACTAACGCTTGTTCAGGACGAAAGGAAGCACAGAGCACCAGATTTGCTGTTGTCCTGGAGAGCTTGCAGAGCACTGGGGAAAGGCAGGCAGAGAATTCCCTGCTAGCATCTTCGCTGTGCCTGGGAAGGAGAAGTGTTCACATTTTTTCGCAGAATCGCTTTTCTGCAGAAAACACTAACGCTTGTTCAGGACGAAAGGAAGCACAGAGCCCCAGATTTGCTGTTGCCCTGGAGAGCTTGCAGAGCACTAGGGAAAGGCAGGCAGAGAATTCCCTGCTAGCACCTTCTCTGTGCCTTGGAAGCAGAAGTGTTCACATTGCTTCGCAGAATCGCTTTTGTGCAGAAAACACTAACGCCTGTTTAGAACGAAAGAAAGCACAGAGCCCCAGATTTGATGTTGTCCTGGAGAGCTTGCAGAGCACTGGACAAAGGCACGCAGAGAATTCCCTGCTAGCACCTTCTCTGGTCGCGGGAAGGAGAGAATTCGCTTTTGCTTTGCACAATCGCTTTTCTGCAGAAAACACTAACGCTTGTTCAGGACGAAAGGAAGCACAGAGCCCCAGAGTTTCTATTGCCGTGGAGAGCTTGCAGAGCACTGGGGAAAGGCAGGCAGAGAATTCCCTGCTAGCACATTCTCTGTGCACAGGAAGGAGAAATGTTCGCATTTGATTCACAGAATCCCTTTTGTGCAGAAAACACTAACACTTGTCCAGAACGAAAGAGAGGAAGAAGCCCAGATTTGTTATTGTCCTGGAGAGCTTGCAGAGCACTGGGGAAAATCAGGCAGAGAATTCCCTGCTAGCACCTTCTCTGTGCCTGGGAAGGAGAAGTGTTCACATTGCTTCGCACAATCGCTTTTGTGCAGAGAACACTAACACTTATTCAGAACGGAAGAAAGCACAGAGCCCCAGATTTGCTGTTGTCCTGGAGAGCTTGCAGAGCAGTGGCGAAAGGCACGCAGAGAATTCCCTGCTAGCACCTTCGCTGTGCGCGGGAAGGAAAAGTGTTTGCATTTGCTTCGCAGGAATGCTTTTCTGCAGCGAACACTAACGTTGTTCAGAACGAAAGGAAGCACAGAGCCCCATATTTGCTGTTGCCCTAGAGAGCTTGCAGAGCACTGCGGAAAGGCAGCAGAGAATTCCCTGCTAGCACATTCTCTGTGCACAGGAAGGAGAAATGTTCGCATTTGCTTCACAGAATCCCTTTTGTGCAGAAAACACTAACACTTGTCCAGAACGAAAGAGAGGAAGAAGCCCAGATTTGCTGTTGTCCTGGAGAGCTTGCAGAGCACTGGGGAAAATCAGGCAGAGAATTCCCTGCTAGCACCTTCTCTGTGCCTGGGAAGGAGAAGTGTTCACATTGCTTCGCAGAATCGCTTTTGTGCAGAGAACACTAACACTTATTCAGAACGGAAGAAAGCACAGAGCCCCAGATTTGCTGTTGTCCTGGAGAGCTTGCAGAGCAGTGGCGAAAGGCAGGCAGAGAATTCCCTGCTAGCACCTTCGCTGTGCACGGGAAGGAAAAGTGTTTGCATTTGCTTCGCAGGAAAGCTTTTCTGCAGCGAACACTAACGCTTGTTCAGAACGAAAGGAAGCACAGAGCCCCATATTTGCTGTTGCCCTAGAGAGCTTGCAGAGCACTGCGGAAAGGCAGCAGAGAATTCCCTGCTAGCACATTCTCTGTGCACAGGAAGGAGAAATGTTCGCATTTGCTTCGCAGAATCCCTTTTGTGCAGAAAACACTAACACTTGTCCAGAACGAAAGAGAGGAAGAAGCCCAGATTTGTTATTGTCCTGCAGAGCTTGCAGAGCACTGGGGAAAATCAGGCAGAGAACTCCCTGCTAGCACCTTCTATGTGCCTGGGAAGGAGAAGTGTTCACATTGCTTCGCACAATCGCTTTTGTGCAGAGAACACTAACACTTATTCAGAACGGAAGAAAGCACAGAGCCCCAGATTTGCGGTTGTCCTGGAGAGCTTGCAGAGCAGTGGGGAAAGGCACGCAGAGAATTCCCTGCTAGCACCTTCGCTTTGCGCGGGAAGTAAAAGTGTTTGCATTTGCTTCGCAGGAATGCTTTTCTGCAGCGAACACTAACGTTGTTCAGAACGAAAGGAAGCACAGAGCCCCATATTTGCTGTTGCCCTAGAGAGCTTGCAGAGCACTGCGGAAAGGCAGCAGAGAATTCCCTGCTAGCACATTCTCTGTGCACAGGAAGGAGAAATGTTCGCATTTGCTTCGCAGAATCCCTTTTGTGCAGAAAACACTAACACTTGTCAAGAACGAAAGAGAGGAAGAAGCCCAGATTTGTTATTGTCCTGGAGAGCTTGCAGAGCACTGGGGAAAATCAGGCAGAGAACTCCCTGCTAGCACCTTCTCTGTGCCTGGGAAGGAGAAGTGTTCACATTGCTTTGCACAATCGCTTTTGTGCAGAGAACACTAACACTTATTCAGAACGGAAGAAAGCACAGAGCCCCAGATTTGCTGTTGTCCTGGAGAGCTTGCAGAGCACTGGTGAAAGGCAGGCAGAGAATTCCCTGCTAGCACCTTCTCTGTGCCTTGGAAGCAGAAGTGTTCACATTGCTTCGCAGAATCGCTTTTGTGCAGAGAACACTAACAATTATTCAGAACGAAAGAAAGCACAGAGCGCCAGATTTGCTGTTGCCCTAGAGAGCTTGCAGAGCTCTGGGGAAAGGCAGGCAGAGAATTCCCTGCTAGCACCTTCGATGTTCGCGGGAAGGAAAAGTGTTTGCATTTGCTTCGCAGGAATGCTTTTCTGCAGCGAACACTAACACTTGTTCAGAACGAAAGGAAGCACAGAGCCACATATTTGCTGTTGCCCTGGAGAGCTTGCAGAGCACTGCGGAAAGGCAGCAGAGAATTCCCTGCTAGCACATTCTCTGTGCACAGGAAGGAGAAATGTTCGCATTTGCTTCACAGAATCCCTTTTGTGCAGAAAACACTAACACTTGTCCAGAACGAAAGAGAGGAAGAAGCCCAGATTTGCTGTTGTCCTGGAGAGCTTGCAGAGCACTGGGGAAAATCAGGCAGAGAATTCCCTGCTAGCACCTTCTCTGTGCCTGGGAAGGAGAAGTGTTCACATTGCTTCGCACAATCGCTTTTGTGCAGAGAACACTAACACTTATTCAGAACGGAAGAAAGCACAGAGCCCCAGATTTGCTGTTGTCCTGGAGAGCTTGCAGAGCACTGGGGAAAGGCAGGCAGAGAATTCCCTGCTAGCGCCTTCTCTGTGCCTGTTCACATTGCTTCGCACAATCGCTTTTGTGCAGAGAACACTAACACTTATTCAGAACGGAAGAAAGCACAGAGCCCCAGATTTGCTGTTGTCCTGGAGAGCTTGCAGAGCAGTGGGGAAAGGCAGGCAGAGAATTCCCTGCTAGCACCTTCGCTGTGCGCGGGAAGGAAAAGTGTTTGCATTTGCTTCGCAGGAATGCTTTTCTGCAGCGAACACTAACGTTGTTCAGAACGAAAGGAAGCACAGAGCCCCATATTTGCTGTTGCCCTAGAGAGCTTGCAGAGCACTGCGGAAAGGCAGCAGAGAATTCCCTGCTAGCACATTCTCTGTGCACAGGAAGGAGAAATGTTCGCATTTGCTTCGCAGAATCCCTTTTGTGCAGAAAACAGTAACACTTGTCCAGAACGAAAGAGAGGAAGAAGCCCAGATTTGTTATTGTCCTGGAGAGCTTGCAGAGCACTGGGGAACATCAGGCAGAGAACTCCTTGCTAGCACCTTCTATGTGCCTGGGAAGGAGAAGTGTTCACATTGCTTCGCACAATCGCTTTTGTGCAGAGAACACTAACACTTATTCAGAACGGAAGAAAGCACAGAGCCCCAGATTTGCTGTTGCCCTGGAGAGCTTGCAGAGCACTAGGGAAAGGCAGGCAGAGAATTCCCTGCTAGCACCTTCTCTGTGCCTTGGAAGCAGAAGTGTTCACATTGCTTCGCAGAATCGCTTTTGTGCAGAAAACACTAACGCTTGTTTAGAACGAAAGAAAGCACAGAGCCCCAGATTTGATGTTGTCCTGGAGAGCTTGCAGAGCTCTGGGGAAAGGCACGCAGAGAATTCCCTGCTAGCACCTTCTCTGTTCGCGGGAAGGAGAGAATTCGCTTTTGCTTTGCACAATCGCTTTTCTGCAGAAAACACTAACGCTTGTTCAGGACGAAAGGAAGCACAGAGCCCCAGAGTTTCTATTGCCGTGGAGAGCTTGCAGAGCACTGGGGAAAGGCAGGCAGAGAATTCCCTGCTAGCACCTTCGATGTTCGCGGGAAGGAAAAGTGTTTGCATTTGCTTCGCAGGAATGCTTTTCTGCAGCGAACACTAACACTTGTTCAGAACGAAAGGAAGCACAGAGCCCCAGATTTGCTGTTGCCCTGGAGAGCTTGCAGAGCACTGCGGAAAGGCAGCAGAGAATTCCCTGCTAGCACATTCTCTGTGCACAGGAAGGAGAAATGTTCGCATTTGATTCATAGAATCCCTTTTGTGCAGAAAACACTAACACTTGTCCAGAACGAAAGAGAGGAAGAAGCCCAGATTTGTTATTGTCCTGGAGAGCTTGCAGAGCACTGGGGAAAATCAGGCAGAGAATTCCCTGCTAGCACCTTCTCTGTGCCTGGGAAGGAGAAGTGTTCACATTGCTTCGCACAATTGCTTTTGTGCAGAGAACACTAACACTTATTCAGAACGGAAGAAAGCACAGAGCCCCAGATTTGCTGTTGTCCTGGAGAGCTTGCAGAGCAGTGGGGAAAGGCACGCAGAGAATTCCCTGCTAGCACCTTCGCTGTGCGCGGGAAGGAAAAGTGTTTGCATTTGCTTCGCAGGAATGCTTTTCTGCAGCGAACACTAACGTTGTTCAGAACGAAAGGAAGCACAGAGCCCCATATTTGCTGTTGCCCTAGAGAGCTTGCAGAGCACTGCGGAAAGGCAGCAGAGAATTCCCTGCTAGCACATTCTCTGTGCACAGGAAGGAGAAATGTTCGCATTTGCTTCGCAGAATCCCTTTTGTGCAGAAAACACTAACACTTGTCCAGAACGAAAGAGAGGAAGAAGCCCAGATTTGCTGTTGTCCTGGAGAGCTTGCAGAGCACTGGGGAAAATCAGGCAGAGAACTCCCTGCTAGCACCTTCTCTGTGCCTGGGAAGGAGAAGTGTTCACATTGCTTCGCACAATCGCTTTTGTGCAGAGAACACTAACACTTATTCAGAACGGAAGAAAGCACAGAGCCCCAGATTTGCTGTTGTCCTGGAGAGCTTGCAGAGCAGTGGGGAAAGGCACGCAGAGAATTCCCTGCTAGCACCTTCGCTGTGCGCGGGAAGGAAAAGTGTTTGCATTTGCTTCGCAGGAATGCTTTTCTGCAGCGAACACTAACGTTGTTCAGAACGAAAGGAAGCACAGAGCCCCATATTTGCTGTTGCCCTAGAGAGCTTGCAGAGCACTGCGGAAAGGCAGCAGAGAATTCCCTGCTAGCACATTCTCTGTGCACAGGAAGGAGAAATGTTCGCATTTGCTTCGCAGAATCCCTTTTGTGCAGAAAACACTAACACTTGTCCAGAACGAAAGAGAGGAAGAAGCCCAGATTTGTTATTGTCCTGGAGAGCTTGCAGAGCACTGGGGAAAATCAGGCAGAGAATTCCCTGCTAGCACCTTCTCTGTGCCTGGGAAGGAGAAGTGTTCACATTGCTTCGCACAATCGCTTTTGTGCAGAGAACACTAACACTTATTCAGAACGAAAGAAAGCACAGAGCCCCAGATTTGCTGTTGTCCTGGAGAGCTTGCAGAGCAGTGGCGAAAGGCAGGCAGAGAATTCCCTGCTAGCACCTTCGCTGTGCACGGGAAGGAAAAGTGTTTGCATTTGCTTCGCAGGAAAGCTTTTCTGCAGCGAACACGAACGCTTGTCCAGAACGAAAGGAAGCACAGAGCCCCATATTTGCTGTTGCCCTAGAGAGCTTGCAGAGCACTGCGGAAAGGCAGCAGAGAATTCCCTGCTAGCACATTCTCTGTGCACAGGAAGGAGAAATGTTCGCATTTGCTTCGCAGAATCCCTTTTGTGCAGAAAACACTAACACTTGTCCAGAACGAAAGAGAGGAAGAAGCCCAGATTTGTTATTGTCCTGGAGAGCTTGCAGAGCCCTGGGGAACATCAGGCAGAGAACTCCCTGCTAGCACCTTCTATGTGCCTGGGAAGGAGAAGTGTTCACATTGCTTCGCACAATCGCTTTTGTGCAGAGAACACTAACACTTATTCAGAACGGAAGAAAGCACAGAGCCCCAGATTTGCGGTTGTCCTGGAGAGCTTGCAGAGCAGTGGGGAAAGGCACGCAGAGAATTCCCTGCTAGCACCTTCGCTGTGCGCGGGAAGTAAAAGTGTTTGCATTTGCTTCGCAGGAATGCTTTTCTGCAGCGAACACTAACGTTGTTCAGAACGAAAGGAAGCACAGAGCCCCATATTTGCTGTTGCCCTAGAGAGCTTGCAGAGCACTGCGGAAAGGCAGCAGAGAATTCCCTGCTAGCACATTCTCTGTGCACAGGAAGGAGAAATGTTCGCATTTGCTTCGCAGAATCCCTTTTGTGCAGAAAACACTAACACTTTTCCAGAACGAAAGAGAGGAAGAAGCCCAGATTTGTTATTGTCCTGGAGAGCTTGCAGAGCACTGGGGAAAATCAGGCAGAGAACTCCCTGCTAGCACCTTCTCTGTGCCTGGGAAGGAGAAGTGTTCACATTGCTTCGCACAATCGCTTTTGTGCAGAGAACACTAACACTTATTCAGAACGGAAGAAAGCACAGAGCCCCAGATTTGCTGTTGTCCTGGAGAGCTTGCAGAGCAGTGGGGAAAGGCAGGCAGAGAATTCCCTGCTAGCACCTTCGCTGTGCGCGGGAAGGAAAAGTGTTTGCATTTGCTTCGCAGGAATGCTTTTCTGCAGCGAACACTAACGTTGTTCAGAACGAAAGGAAGCACAGAGCCCCATATTTGCTGTTGCCCTAGAGAGCTTGCAGAGCACTGCGGAAAGGCAGCAGAGAATTCCCTGCTAGCACATTCTCTGTGCACAGGAAGGAGAAATGTTCGCATTTGCTTCGCAGAATCCCTTTTGTGCAGAAAACACTAACACTTGTCCAGAACGAAAGAGAGGAAGAAGCCCAGATTTGTTATTGTCCTGGAGAGCTTGCAGATCCCTGGGGAAAATCAGGCAGAGAACTCCCTGCTAGCACCTTCTATGTGCCTCGGAAGGAGAAGTGTTCACATTGCTTCGCACAATCGCTTTTGTGCAGAGAACACTAACACTTATTCAGAACGGAAGAAAGCACAGAGCCCCAGATTTGCTGTTGTCCTGGAGAGCTTGCAGAGCAGTGGGGAAAGGCACGCAGAGAATTCCCTGCTAGCACCTTCGCTGTGCGCGGGAAGTAAAAGTGTTTGCATTTGCTTCGCAGGAATGCTGTTCTGCAGCGAACACTAACGTTGTTCAGAACGAAAGGAAGCACAGAGCCCCATATTTGCTGTTGCCCTAGAGAGCTTGCAGAGCACTGCGGAAAGGCAGCAGAGAATTCCCTGCTAGCACATTCTCTGTGCACAGGAAGGAGAAATGTTCGCATTTGCTTCGCAGAATCCCTTTTGTGCAGAAAACACTAACACTTTTCCAGAACGAAAGAGAGGAAGAAGCCCAGATTTGTTATTGTCCTGGAGAGCTTGCAGAGCACTGGGGAAAATCAGGCAGAGAACTCCCTGCTAGCACCTTCTCTGTGCCTGGGAAGGAGAAGTGTTCACATTGCTTCGCACAATCGCTTTTGTGCAGAGAACACTAACACTTATTCAGAACGGAAGAAAGCACAGAGCCCCAGATTTGCTGTTGTCCTGGAGAGCTTGCAGAGCAGTGGGGAAAGGCAGGCAGAGAATTCCCTGCTAGCACCTTCGCTGTGCGCGGGAAGGAAAAGTGTTTGCATTTGCTTCGCAGGAATGCTTTTCTGCAGCGAACACTAACGTTGTTCAGAACGAAAGGAAGCACAGAGCCCCATATTTGCTGTTGCCCTAGAGAGCTTGCAGAGCACTGCGGAAAGGCAGCAGAGAATTCCCTGCTAGCACATTCTCTGTGCACAGGAAGGAGAAATGTTCGCATTTGCTTCGCAGAATCCCTTTTGTGCAGAAAACACTAACACTTGTCCAGAACGAAAGAGAGGAAGAAGCCCAGATTTGTTATTGTCCTGGAGAGCTTGCAGAGCACTGGGGAACATCAGGCAGAGAACTCCCTGCTAGCACCTTCTATGTGCCTGGGAAGGAGAAGTGTTCACATTGCTTCGCACAATCGCTTTTGTGCAGAGAACACTAACACTTATTCAGAACGGAAGAAAGCACAGAGCCCCAGATTTGCTGTTGTCCTGGAGAGCTTGCAGAGCACTGGCGAAAGGCAGGCAGAGAATTCCCTGCTAGCACATTCTCTGTGCCTTGGAAGCAGAAGTGTTCACATTGCTTCGCACAATCGCTTTTGTGCAGAGAACACTAACACTTATTCAGAACGGAAGAAAGCACAGAGCCCCAGATTTGCTGTTGTCCTGGAGAGCTTGCAGAGCACTGGACAAAGGCACGCAGAGAATTCCCTGCTAGCACCTTCTCTGTTCGCGGGAAGGAGAGAATTCGCTTTTGCTTTGCACAATCGCTTTTCTGCAGAAAACACTAACGCTTGTTCAGGACGAAAGGAAGCACAGAGCCCCAGAGTTTCTATTGCCGTGGAGAGCTTGCAGAGCACTGGGGAAAGGCAGGCAGAGAATTCCCTGCTAGCGCCTTCTCTGTGCCTGTTCACATTTCTTCGCACAATCGCTTTTGTGCAGAGAACACTAACACTTATTCAGAACGGAAGAAAGCACAGAGCCCCAGATTTGCTGTTGTCCTGGAGAGCTTGCAGAGCAGTGGGGAAAGGCACGCAGAGAATTCCCTGCTAGCACCTTCGCTGTGCGCGGGAAGGAAAAGTGTTTGCATTTGCTTCGCAGGAATGCTTTTCTGCAGCGAACACTAACGCTTGTTCAGAACGAAAGGAAGCACAGAGCCCCATATTTGCTGTTGCCCTAGAGAGCTTGCAGAGCACTGCGGAAAGGCAGCAGAGAATTCCCTGCTAGCACATTCTCTGTGCACAGGAAGGAGAAATGTTCGCATTTGCTTCGCAGAATCCCTTTTGTGCAGAAAACACTAACACTTGTCCAGAACGAAAGAGAGGAAGAAGCCCAGATTTGTTATTGTCCTGGAGAGCTTGCAGAGCACTGGGGAACATCAGGCAGAGAACTCCCTGCTAGCACCTTCTATGTGCCTCGGAAGGAGAAGTGTTCACATTGCTTCGCACAATCGCTTTTGTGCAGAGAACACTAACACTTATTCAGAACGGAAGAAAGCACAGAGCCCCAGATTTGCTGTTGTCCTGGAGAGCTTGCAGAGCAGTGGCGATAGGCAGGCAGAGAATTCCCTGCTAGCACCTTCGCTGTGCACGGGAAGGAAAATGTTTGCATTTGCTTCGCAGGAAAGCTTTTGTGCAGCGAACACTAACGCTTGTTCAGAACGAAAGGAAGCACAGAGCCCCATATTTGCTGTTGCCCTAGAGAGCTTGCAGAGCACTGCGGAAAGGCAGCAGAGAATTCCCTGCTAGCACATTCTCTGTGCACAGGAAGGCGAAATGTTCGCATTTGATTCGCAGAATGGCTTTTGTGCAGAAAACACTAACACTTGTTCAGAACGAAAGAAAGCACAGAGCCCCAGATTTTATGTTGTCCTGGAGAGCTTGCAGAGCACTGGGGAAAGGCAGGCAGAGAATTCTCTGCTAGCATCTTCGCTGTGCCTGGGAAGGAGAAGTGTTCACATTTTTTCGCAGAATCGCTTTTCTGCAGAAAACACTAACGCTTGTTCAGGACGAAAGGAAGCACAGAGCACCAGATTTGCTGTTGTCCTGGAGAGCTTGCAGAGCACTGGGGAAAGGCAGGCAGAGAATTCCCTGCTAGCATCTTCGCTGTGCCTGGGAAGGAGAAGTGTTCACATTTTTTCGCAGAATCGCTTTTCTGCAGAAAACACTAACGCTTGTTCAGGACGAAAGAAAGCACAGAGCACCAGATTTGCTGTTGCCCTGGAGAGCTTGCAGAGCACTATGGAAAGGCAGGCAGAGAATTCCCTGCTAGCACCTTCTCTGTGCCTTGGAAGCGGAAGTGTTCACATTGCTTCGCAGAATCGCTTTTGTGCAGAAAACACTAACGCTTGTTTAGAACGAAAGAAAGCACAGAGCCCCAGATTTGATGTTGTCCTGGAGAGCTTGCAGAGCACTGGACAAAGGCACGCAGAGAATTCCCTGCTAGCACCTTCTCTGTTCGCGGAAAGGAGAGAATTCGCTTTTGCTTTGCACAATCGCTTTTCTGCAGAAAACACTAACGCTTGTTCAGGACGAAAGGAAGCACAGAGCCCCAGAGTTTCTATTGCCGTGGAGAGCTTGCAGAGCACTGGGGAAAGGCAGGCAGAGAATTCCCTGCTAGCACCTTCGCTGTTCGCGGGAAGGAGAGAATTTGCTTTTGCTTCGCACAATGGCTTTTCTGCAGAAAACACTAACGCTTTTTCAGGACGAAAGTAAGCATAGAGCCCCAGAGTTGCTATTGCCGTGGAGAGCTTGCAGAGCACTGGGGAAAGGCAGGCAGAGAATTCCCTGATAGCACCTTCTCTGTGCCTCTTCACATTGCTTCGCACAATGGCTTTTGTGCAGAGAACACTAACACTTATTCAGAACGGAAGAAAGCACAGAGCCCCAGATTTGCTGTTGTCCTGGAGAGCTTGCAGAGCACTGGCGAAAGGCACGCAGAGAATTCCCTGCTAGCACCTTCTCTGTTCGCAGAAAGGAGATAATTCGCTTTTGCTTCGCACAATGGCTTTTGTGCAAAAAACACTAACGCTTGTTCAGGACGAAAGGAAGCATTGAGCCCCAGAGTTGCTATTGCCCTGGAGAGCTTGCAGAGCACTGGCGAAAGGCAGGCAGAGAATTCCCTGTTATCACCTTCTCTGTGCCTGTTCACATTGCTTTGCAGAATCACTTTTCTGCAGAAAACACTAACACTTGTTCAGAACGGAAGAAAGCACAGAGCCCCAGATTTGCTGTTGTCCTGGAGAGCTTTCAGAGCAGTGGGGAAAGGCAGGCAGAGAATTCCCTGCTAGCACCTTCTCTGTGCCTGGGAAGCAGAAGTGTTCACATTGCTTCGCAGAATCGCTTTTGTGCAGAAAACAGTAACAGTTGTTCAGAACGAAAGAAAGCACAGAGCCCCATATTTGCTGTTGCCCTGGAGAGCTTGCAGAGCACTGGGGTAAGGCAGGCAGAGAATTCCCTGCTAGCACATTCTCTGTGCACAGGAAGGAGAAATGTTCGCATTTGATTCGCAGAATCGCTTTTGTGCAGAAAACACTAACACTTGTTCAGAACGAAAGAAAGCACAGAGCCCCAGATTTTATGTTGTCCTGGAGAGCTTGCAGAGCACTGGACAAAGGCACGCAGAGAATTCCCTGCTAGCACCTTCGCTGTGCGGGGGAAGGAGAGAACTCGCTTTTGCTTCGCACAATCGCTTTTCTGCAGAAAACACTAACGCTTGATCAGAACGAAAGAAAGCATAGAGCCCCAGATTTGATGTTGTCCTGGAGAGCTTGCAGAGCAATGGGGAAATGCAGGCAGAGAATTCCCTGCTAGCACCTTCTCTGTGCCGGTTCACTTTGCTTCGCAAAATCGCTTTTGTGAAGAAAACAGCAACAGTTGTTCAGAACGAAAGAAAGCACAGAGCCCCATGTTTGCTGTTGCCCTGGAGAGCTTGCAGAGCTCTGGGGACAGGCAGGCAGAGAATTTCCTGTTAGCACCTTCTCTGTGCCTGGGAAGCAGTAGTGTTCACATTGCTTCGCAGAATCGCTTTTGTGCAGAAAACAGTAAGAGTTGTTCAGAACGAAAGAAAGCACAGAGCCCCAGATTTGATGTTGTCCTTGAGAGCTTGCAGAGCACTGGCGAAAGGCAGGCAGAGAATTCCCTGCTAGCACCTTCTCTGTGCCTGGGAAGCAGAAGTGTTCACATTGCTTCGCTTAATCGCTTTTGTGCAGAAAACACTAACGCTTGTTCAGGATGAAAGAAAGCACAGAGCCCCATATTTCCTGTTGTCCTGGAGAGCTTGCAGATCACTGGGGAAAGGCAGGCAGAGAATTCCCTGCTAGCACCTTCTCTGTTCGCGGGAAGGAGAGAATTCGCTTTTGCTTCGCACAATCGCTTTTCTGCAGAAAACACTAACGCTTTTTCAGGAGGAAAGGAAGCACAGAGCCCCAGAGTTGCTATTGCCCTGGAGAGCTTGCAGAGCACTGGGGAAAGGCAGGCAGACAATTCCCTGCTAGCATCTTCGCTGTTCCTGGGAATGAGAAGTGTTCACATTTTTTCGCAGAATCGCTTTTCTGCAGAAAACACCAACGCTTGTTCAGGACGAAAGGAAGCACAGAGCGCCATATTTGCTGTTGCCATGGAGAGCTTGCAGAGTACTGGGGAAAGGAAGGCAGAGAATTCCGTGCTAGCACATTCTCTGTGCACAGGAAGGCGAAATGTTCGCATTTGCTTCGCAGAATCGCTTTTGTGCAGAAAACACTAACACTTGTTCAGAACGAAAGAAAGCACAGAGCCCCACATTTTATGCTGTCCTGGAGAGCTTGCAGAGCACTGGGGAAAGGCAGGCAGAGAATTCCCTGCTAGCACCTTCTCTGTTTGCGGGAAGGAGAGAATTCGCTTTTGCTTCGCACAATGGCTTTTCTGCGGAAAACACTAACGCTTGTTCAGGAGAAAAGAAAGCACAGAGCCCCAGATTTGCTGTTGCCGTAGAGAGCTTGCAGAGCACTGGGGAAAGGCAGGCAGAGAATTCCCTGCTAGCACCTTCTCTGTTCGCGGGAAGGAGAAATGTTCGCATTTGATTCGCAGAATCGCTTTTGTGCAGAAAACCCTAACACTTGTTCAGAACGAAAGAAAGCACAGAGCCCCAGATTCTATGTTGTCCTGGAGAGCTTGCAGAGCACTGGGGAAAGGCAGGCAGAGAATTCCCTGCTAGCACATTCTCTGTGCACAGGAAGGCGAAATGTTCGCATTTGATTCGCACAATCGCTTTTGTGCAGAAAACACTAACGCTTTCTCAGGACGAAAGGAAGCACAGAGCCCCAGAGTTGCTATTGCCCTGGAGAGCTTGCAGAGCACTGGGAAAAGGCACGCAGAGAATTCCCTGCTAGCATCTTCGCTGTGCCTGGGAAGCAGAAGTGTTCACATTGCTTCGCAGAATCGCTTTTCTGCAGAAAACACTAACGCTTTTTCAGGACGAAAGGAAGCACAGAGCGCCAGAGTTGCTATTGCCCTGAGAGCTTGCAGAGCACTGGCGAAAGGCAGGCAGAGAATTCCCTGCTAGCATCTTCGCTGTGCCTGGGAAGCAGAAGTGTTCACATTTTTTCGCAGAATCGCTTTTGTGCAGAAAACACTACCTCTTGTTCAGAACGGAAGAAAGCACAGAGCCCCAGATTTGCTGTTGCCGTAGAGAGCTTGCAGAGCTCTGGGGAAAGGCAGGCAGAGAATTCCCTGCTAGCACCTTCTCTGTGCCTTGGAAGCAGAACTGTTCACATTGCTTCACCGAATGGCTTTTGTGCAGAGAACACTAACACTTGTTCAGAACGAAAGAAAGCACAGAGCCCCAGATTTGCTGTTGTCCTGGAGAGCTTGCAGAGCTCTGGGGAAAGGCAGGCAGAGAATTCCCTGCTAGCACATTCTCTGTGCACAGGAAGGCGAAATGTTCGCATTTGTTTCGCAGAATCACTTTTGTGCAGAAAACACTAACCCTTGTTCAGAACGAAAGAAAGCACAGAGCCCCAGATTTGCTGTTGCCCTGCAGAGCTTGCAGAGCACTGGGGAAAATCAGGCAGAGAATTCCCTGCTAGCACCTTCTCTGTGCCTGGGAAGCAGAAGCGTTCACATTACTTCGCAAGAATCGCTTTTGTGCAGAAAACACTAACACTTGTTCAGAACGAAAGAAAGCACAGAGACCCAGATTTTATGTTGTCCTGGAGAGCTTGCAGAGCACTGGGGAAATGCAGGCAGAGAATTCCCTGCTAGCACCTTCTCTGTGCCTGGGAAGCAGAAGTGTTCACATTGCTTCGCAGAATCGCTTTTGTGCAGAAAACAGTAACACTTGTTCAGAAGGAAAGAAAGCACAGAGCCCCACATTTTATGTTGTCCTGGAGAGCTTGCAGAGCACTGGGGAAAGGCAGGCAGAGAATTCCCTGCTAGCACCTTCTCTGTTTGCGGGAAGGAGAGAATTCGCTTTTGCTTCGCACAATGGCTTTTCTGCGGAAAACACTAACGCTTGTTCAGGAGAAAAGAAAGCACATAGCCCCAGATTTGCTGTTGCCGTAGAGAGCTTGCAGAGCACTGGGGAAAGGCAGGCAGAGAATTCCCTGCTAGCACCTTCTCTGTTCGCGGGAAGGAGAGACTTCTCTTTTGCTTCGCAGAATCGCTTTTGTGCAGAAAACACTAACACTTGTTCAGAACGAAAGAAAGCACAGAGCCCCAGATTCTATGTTGTCCTGGAGACCTTGCAGAGCACTGGGGAAAGGCAGGCAGAGAATTCCCTGCTAGCACATTCTCTGTGCACAGGAAGGAGAAATGTTCGCATTTGATTCGCAGAATCGCTTTTGTGCAGAAAACCCTAACACTTGTTCAGAACGAAAGAAAGCACAGAGCCCCAGATTTTATGTTGTCCTGGAGAGCTTGCAGAGCACTGGGGAAAGGCAGGCAGAGAATTCCCTGCTAGCACATTCTCTGTGCACAGGAAGGCGAAATGTTCGCATTTGATTCGCACAATCGCTTTTGTGCAGAAAACACTAACGCTTTCTCAGGACGAAAGGAAGCACAGAGCCCCAGAGTTGCTATTGCCCTGGAGAGCTTGCAGAGCTCTGGGGAAAGGCACGCAGAGAATTCCCTGCTAGCATCTTCGCTGTGCTTGGGAAGCAGAAGTGTTCACATTGCTTCGCAGAATCGCTTTTCTGCAGAAAACACTAACGCTTTTTCAGGACGAAAGGAAGCACAGAGCGCCAGAGTTCCTATTGCCCTGAGAGCTTGCAGAGCACTGGCGAAAAGCAGGCAGAGAATTCCCTGCTAGCATCTTCGCTGTGCCTGGGAAGCAGAAGTGTTCACATTTTTTCGCAGAATCGCTTTTGTGCAGAAAACACTACCTCTTGTTCAGAACGGAAGAAAGCACAGAGCCCCAGATTTGCTGTTGTCCTGGAGAGCTTACAGAGCTCTGGGGAAAGGCAGGCAGAGAATTCCCTGCTAGCACATTCTCTGTGCACAGGAAGGAGAAATGTTCGCATTTGCTTCGCAGAATCGCTTTTGTGCAGAAAACACTAACACTTGTCCAGAACGAAAGAGAGGAAGAAGCCCAGATTTTATGTTGTCCTGGAGAGCTTGCAGAGCACTGGACAAAGGCACGCAGAGAATTCCCTGCTAGCACATTCTCTGTGCACAGGAAGGAGAAATGTTCGCATTTGCTTCGCAGAATCCCTTTTGTGCAGAAAACACTAACACTTGTCCAGAAGGAAAGAGAGGAAGAAGCCCAGATTTGTTATTGTCCTGGAGAGCTTGCAGAGCACTGGACAAAGGCACGCAGAGAATTCCCTGCTCGCACCTTCTCTGTGCCTGGGAAGGAGAAGTGTTCACATTTTTTCGCAGAGTCGCTTTTGTGCAGAGAACACTAACACTTATTCAGAACGGAAGTGGGCACAGAGCCCCAGATTTGCTGTTGCCCTGGAGAGCTTGCAGAGCACTGGGGAAAGGCAGGCAGAGAATTCCCTGCTAGCACATTCTCTGTGCACGGGAAGGCGAAATGTTCGCATTTGATTCGCAGAATCGCTTTTGTGCAGAAAACACTAACACTTGTTCAGGACGAAAGGAAGCACAGAGCCCCAGATTTTATGTTGTCCTGGAGAGCTTGCAGAGCACTGGGGAAAGGCAGGCAGACAATTCCCTGCTAGCATCTTCGCTGTTCCTGGGAAGGAGAAGTGTTCACATTTTTTCGCAGAATCGCTTTTCTGCAGAAAACACCAACGCATGTTCAGGACGAAAGGAAGCACAGAGCGCCATATTTGCTGTTGCCGTGGAGAGCTTGCAGAGCACTGGCGAAAAGCAGGCAGAGAATTCCCTCCTAGCACTTTCTCTGTGCCTTGGAAGCAGAAGTGTTCACATTGCTTCGCAGAATCGCTTTTGTGCAGAGAACACTAACACTTATTCAGAACGAAAGAAAGCACAGAGCCCCACATTTGCTGTTGTCCTGGAGAGCTTGCAGAGCTCTGGGGAAAGGCAGGCAGACAATTCCCTGCTAGCACCTTCGCTGTGCCTGGGAAGGAGAAGTGTTCGCATTTTTTCGCAGAATCGCTTTTCTGCAGAAAACACTAACGCTTTTTCAGGACTAAATGAAGCACAGAGCCCCAGAGTTGCTGTTGCCCTGGAGAGCTTGCAGAGCACTGGCGAAAGGCAGGCAGAGAATTCCCTGCTAGCACATTCTCTGTGCACAGGAAGGAGAAATGTTCGCATTTGATTCGCAGAATCCCTTTTGTGCAGAAAACACTAACACTTGTCCAGAACGAAAGAGAGGACGAGTCCCAGATTTTTTATTGTCCTGGAGAGCTTGCAGAGCACTGGACAAAGGCACGCAGAGAATTCCCTGCAAGCACCTTCTCTGTGCCTCGGAAGGAGAAGTGTTCACATTGCTTCGCAGAATCGCTTTTGTGCAGAGAACACTAACACTTATTCAGAACTGAAGAAAGCACAGAGCCCCAGAGTTGCTGTTGCCCTGGAGAGCTTGCAGAGCTCTGGGGAAAGGCAGGCAGAGAATTCCCTGCTAGCACCTTCTCTGTGCACAGGAAGGAGAAGTGTTCACATTTTTTCGCAGAATCGCATTTGCTTCGCTGCAGAGAACACTAAGCTTGTTCAGGACGAAAGAAAGCACAGAGCCCCAGATTTGCTGTTGCCGTAGAGAGCTTGCAGAGCTCTGGGGAAAGGCAGGCAGAGAATTCCCTGCTAGCACCTTCTCTGTGCCTGTTCAGATTGCTTCGCAGAATCGCTTTTGTGCAGAAAACACTAACGCTTGTTCAGGACGAGAGAAAGCACAGAGCCCCAGATTTGCTGTTGCCGTAGAGAGCTTGCAGAGCACTGGCGAAAGACAGGCAGAGAATTCCCTGCTAGCACCTTCTCTGTTTGCGGGAAGGAGAGAATTCACTTTTGCTTCGCACAATCGCTTTTCTGCAGAAAACACTAACGCTTTTTCAGGACGAAAGGAAGCACAGAGCCCCAGAGTTGCTATTGCCCTGGAGAGCTTGCAGAGCACTGGAGAAAGGCAGGCAGACAATTCCCTGCTAGCATCTTAGCTGTTCCTGGGAAGGAGAAGTGTTCACATTTTTTCGCAGAATCGCTTTTCTGCAGAAAACACCAACGCATGTTCAGGACGAAAGGAAGCACAGAGCGCCATATTTGCTGTTGCCGTGGAGAGCTTGCAGAGCACTGGCGAAAAGCAGGCAGAGAATTCCCTCCTAGCACCTTCTCTGTGCCTTGGAAGCAGAAGAGTTCACATTGCTTCGCAGAATCGCTTTTGTGCAGAGAACACTAACACTTATTCAGAATGAAAGAAAGCACAGAGCCCCACATTTGCTGTTGTCCTGGAGAGCTTGCAGAGCTCTGGGGAAAGGCAGGCAGACAATTCCCTGCTAGCACCTTCGCTGTGCCTGGGAAGGAGAAGTGTTCGCATTTTTTCGCAGAATCGCTTTTCTGCAGAAAACACTAACGCTTTTTCAGGACTAAATGAAGCACAGAGCCCCAGAGTTGCTGTTGCCCTGGAGAGCTTGCAGAGCACTGGCGAAAGGCAGGCAGAGAATTCCCTGCTAGCACATTCTCTGTGCACAGGAAGGAGAAATGTTCGCATTTGATTCGCAGAATCCCTTTTGTGCAGAAAACACTAACACTTGTCCAGAACGAAAGAGAGGACGAGTCCCAGATTTTTTATTGTCCTGGAGAGCTTGCAGAGCACTGGACAAAGGCACGCAGAGAATTCCCTGCAAGCACCTTCTCTGTGCCTCGGAAGGAGAAGTGTTCACATTGCTTCGCAGAATCGCTTTTGTGCAGAGAACACTAACACTTATTCAGAACGGAAGAAAGCACAGAGCCCCAGATTTGCTGTTGTCCTGGAGAGCTTGCAGAGCTCTGGGGAAAGGCAGGCAGAGAATTCCCTGCTAGCACCTTCTCTGTGCACAGGAAGGAGAAGTGTTCACATTTTTTCGCAGCATCGCATTTGCTTCGCTGCAGGGAACACTAAGCTTGTTCAGGACGAAAGAAAGCACAGAGCCCCAGATTTGCTGTTGCCGTAGAGAGCTTGCAGAGTTCTGGGGAAAGGCAGGCAGAGAATTCCCTGCTAGCACCTTCTCTGTGCCTGTTCAGATTGCTTCGCAGAATCGCTTTTGTGCAGAAAACACTAACGCTTGTTCAGGACGAAAGAAAGCACAGAGCCCCAGATTTGCTGTTGCCGTAGAGAGCTTGCAGAGCACTGGCGAAAGACAGGCAGAGAATTCCCTGCTAGCACCTTCTCTGTTTGCGGGAAGGAGAGAATTCGCTTTTGCTTCGCACAATGGCTTTTGTGCAGAAAACACTAACGCTTCTTCAGGATGAAAGAAAGCACAGAGCCCCATATTTGCTGTTGCAGTGGAGAGCTTGCAGAGTACTGGGGAAAGGCAGGCAGAGAATTCCCTGCTAGCACATTCTCTGTGCACAGGAAGGAGAAATGTTCGCATTTGCTTCGCAGAATCGCTTTTGTGCAGAAAACACTAACACTTGTTCAGAACGAAAGAAAGCACAGAGCCCCAGATTTTATGTTGTCCTGGAGAGCTTGCAGAGCACTGGGGAAAGGCAGGCAGAGAATTCCCTGCTAGCACCTTCTCTGTTTGCGGGAAGGAGAGAATTCGCTTTTGCTTCGCACAATGGCTTTTCTGCAGAAAACACTAACGCTTGTTCAGGAGAAAAGAAAGCACAGAGCCCCAGATTTGCTGTTGCCCTGGAGAGCTTGCAGAGCACTGGGGAAAGGCAGGCAGATAATTCCCTGCTAGCACCTTCTCTGTGCCTGGGAAGGAGAAGTGTTCACATTTTTTCGCAGAATCGCTTTTGTGCAGAGAACACTAACACTTGTTCAGAATGGAAGTGAGCACAGAGCCCCTGATTTGCTGTTGTCCTGGAGAGCTTGCAGAGATCTGGGGAAAGGGAAGCAGAGAATTCCCTGCTAGCACCTTCTCTGTTTGCGGGAAGGAGAGAATTCGCTTTTGCTTCCACAATCGCTTTTCTGCAGAAAACACTAACGCTTTTTCAGGACGAAAGGAAGCACAGAGCGCCAGAGTTGCTGTTGCCCTGGAGAGCTTGCAGAGCACTGGCGAAAGGCAGGCCGAGAATTCCCTGCTAGCATCTTCGCTGTGCCTGGGAAACAGAAGTGTTCACATTGCTTCGCAGAATCGCTTTTGTGCAGAGAACACTAACACTTATTCAGAACGGAAGAAAGCACAGAGCCCCAGATTTGCTGTTGTCCTGGAGAGCTTGCAGAGCACTGGGGAAAGGCAGGCAGAGAATTCCCTGCTAGCACCTTCTCTGTTTGCGGGAAGGAGAGAATTCGCTTTTGCTTCGCAGAATCGCTTTTGTGCAGAAAACACTAACGCTTGTTCAGGAGAAAAGAAAGCACAGAGCCCCAGATTTGCTGTTGCCCTGGAGAGCTTGCAGAGCACTGGGGAAAGGCAGGCAGAGAATTCCCTGCTAGCACCTTCTCTGTTCGCGGGAAGGAGAGACTTCGCTTTTGCTTCGCAGAATCGCTTTTGTGCAGAAAACACTAACACTTGTTCAGAACGAAAGAAAGCACAGAGCCCCAGATTCTATGTTGTCCTGGAGACCTTGCAGAGCACTAGGGAAAGGCAGGCAGAGAATTCCCTGCTAGCACATTCTCTGTGCACAGGAAGGAGAAGTGTTCACATTTTTTCGCAGAATCGCATTTGCTTCGCTGCAGAGAACACTAAGCTTGTTCAGGACGAAAGAAAGCACAGAGCCCCAGATTTGCTGTTGCCGTAGAGAGCTTGCAGAGCTCTGGGGAAAGGCAGGTAGAGAATTCCCTGCTAGCACCTTCTCTGTGCCTGTTCAGATTGCTTCGCAGAATCGCTTTTGTGCAGAAAACACTAACGCTTGTTCAGGACGAAAGAAAGCACAGAGCCCCAGATTTGCTGTTGCCGTAGAGAGCTTGCAGAGCACTGGCGAAAGACAGGCAGAGAATTCCCTGCTAGCACCTTCTCTGTTTGCGGGAAGGAGAGAATTCGCTTTTGCTTCACACAATGGCTTTTGTGCAGAAAACACTAACGCTTCTTCAGGATGAAAGAAAGCACAGAGCCCCATATTTGCTGTTGCCGTGGAGAGCTTGCAGAGTACTGGGGAAAGGCAGGCAGAGAATTCCCTGCTAGCACATTCTCTGTGCACAGGAAGGCGAAATGTTCGCATTTGCTTCGCACAATCGCTTTTCTGCAGAAAACACTAACGCTTTTTCAGGACGAAAGGAAGCACAGAGCGCCAGAGTTGCTATTGCCCTGGAGAGCTTGCAGAGCACTGGCGAAAGGCAGGCCGAGAATTCCCTGCTAGCATCTTTGCTGTGCCTGGGAAACAGAAGTGTTCACATTGCTTCGCAGAATCGCTTTTGTGCAGAGAACACTAACACTTATTCAGAACGGAAGAAAGCACAGAGCCCCAGATTTGCTGTTGTCCTGGAGAGCTTGCAGAGCTCTGGGGAAAGGCAGGCAGAGAATTCCCTGCTAGCACATTCTCTGTGCACAGGAAGGAGAAATGTTCGCATTTGCTTCGCAGAATCGCTTTTGTGCACAAAACACTAACACTTGTCCAGAAGGAAAGAGAGGAAGAAGCCCAGATTTGTTATTGTCCTGGAGAGGTTGCAGAGCACTGGACAAAGGCACGCAGAGAATTCCCTGCTAGCACCTTCGCTGTGCCTGGGAAGGTGAAGTGTTCACATTGCTTCGCAGAATCGCTTTTCTGCAGAGAACACTAACACTTGTTCAGAACGAAAGAAAGCACAGAGCCCCAGATTTCCTGTTGTCCTGGAGAGCTTGCAGAGCACTGGGGAAACGCGGGCAGAGAATTCCCTGATAGTACCTTCTCTGTGCACAGGAAGGCGAAATGTTCACATTTGATTCGCAGAATCGCTTTTGTGCAGAGAACACTAACACTTGTTCAGAACGAAAGAAAGCACAGAGCACCAGATTCTATGTTGTCCTGGAGAGCTTGCAGAGCACTGGGGAAAGGCAGGCAGAGAATTCCCTGCTAGCACATTCTCTGTGCACAGGAAGGAGAAATGTTCGCATTTGCTTCGCAGAATCCCTTTTGTGCACAAAACACTAACACTTGTCCAGAAGGAAAGAGAGGAAGAAGCCCAGATTTGTTATTGTCCTGGAGAGCTTGCAGAGCACTGGACAAAGGCACGCAGAGAATTCCCTGCTCGCACCTTCTCTGTGCCTGGGAATCAGAAGTGTTCACATTTTATCGCAGAATCGCTTTTGTGCAGAGAACACTAACACTTGTTCAGAACGGAAGTGAGCACAGAGCCCCATATTTGCTGTTGTCCTGGAGAGCTTGCAGAGCTCTGGGGAAAGGCAGGCAGAGAATTCCCTGCTAGCACCTTCTCTGTTCGCGGGAAGAAGAGAATTCTCTTTTGCTTCGCACAATGGCTTTTCTGCAGAAAACACTAACGCTTGTTCAGGATGAAAGAAAGCACAGAGCCCCATATTTGCTGTTGTCCTGGAGAGCTTGCAGAGCACTGGGGAAAGGCAGGCAGAGAATTCCCTGCTAGCACCTTCGCTTTGCCTGGGAAGCAGAAGTGTTCACGTTGCTTCGCAGAAACGCTTTTGCTTCGCTGCAGAGAACACTAAGCTTGTTCAGGACGACAGAAAGCACAGAGCCCCAGATTTGCTGTTGCTGTAGAGAGCTTGCAGAGCACTGGGGAAAGGCAGGCAGAGAATTCCCTGCTAGTACCTTCTCTGTTCGCGGGAAGGAGAGAATTCGCTTTTGCTTCGCAGAATCGCTTTTGTGCAGAAAACACTAACACTTCTTCAGGATGAAAGAAAGCACAGAGCCCCATATTTGCTGTTGCCGTGGAGAGCTTGCAGAGTACTGGGGAAAGGCAGGCAGAGAATTCCCTGCTAGCATAATTTTCTGTGCACAGGAAGGTGAAATGTTCGCATTTGCTTCGCAGAATCGCTTTTGTGCAGAAAACATTAACACTTGTTCAGAAGGAAAGAAAGCACAGAGCCCCAGATTTCCTGTTGTGCTGGAGAGCTTGCAGAGCTCTGGGGAAAGGCAGGCAGAGAATTCCCTGCTAGCACCTTCTCTGTGCGCGGGAAGGAGAAGTGTTCACATTTTTTCGCAGAATCGCATTTGCTTCGCTGCAGAGAACACTAAGCTTCTTCAGGATGAAAGAAAGCACAGAGCCCCAGATTTACTGTTGTCCTGGAGAGGTTGCAGAGCTCTGGGGAAAGGCAGGCAGAGAATTCCCTGCTAGCACCTTCTCTTTGCCTGTTCATATTGCTTCGCAGAATCGCTTTTGTGCAGAAAACACTAACACTTGTTCAGGACGAAAGAAAGCACAGAGCCCCAGATTTGCTGTTGCCCTGGAGAGCTTGCAGAGCACTGGGAAAAGGCAGGTAGAGAATTCCCTGCTAGCACATTCTCTGTGCACAGGAAGGCGAAATTTTCGCATTTGATTGGTAGAATCGCTTCTGTGCAGAAAACACTAACGCTTGTTCAGGACGAAAGGAAGCACAGAGCGCCAGACTTGCTGTTGCCCTGGAGAGCTTGCAGAGCACTGGGGAAAGGCAGGCAGAGAATTCCCTGCTAGCACCTTCTCTGTGCCTGGGAAGCAGAAGGGTTCACATTCCTTCGGAGAATCGCTTTTGTGCAGAAAACACTAACACTTGTTCAGAACGAAAGAAAGCACAGAGCGCCAGATTTGCTGTTGTCCTGGAGAGCTTGCAGAGCACTGGGGAAAGGCAGGCAGAGAATTCCCTGCTAGCATATTCTCTGTGCACAGGAAGGCGAAATGTTCGCATTTGATTTGCAGAATCGCTTTTGTGGAGAAAACACTAACGCTTGTTCAGGACGAAAGGAAGCACAGAGCGCCAGACTTGCTGTTGCCCTGGAGAGCTTGCAGAGCTCTGGGGAAAGGCAGGCAGAGAATTCCCTGCTAGCACCTTCTCTGTTCGCTGGAAGGAGAGAATTCACTTTTGCTTCGCACAATGGCTTTTCTGCAGAAAACACTAACGCTTGTGCAGGATGAAAGAAAGCACAGAGCCCCATATTTGCTCTTGCCGTAGAGAGCTTGCAGAGCACTGGCGAAAGGCAGGCAGAGAATTCCCTGCTAGCACATTCTCTGTGCACAGGAAGGAGAAATGTTCGCATTTGATTCGCAGAATCGCTTTTGTGCAGAAAACCCTAACACTTGTTCAGAACGAAAGAAAGCACAGAGCACCAGATTCTATGTTGTCCTGGAGAGCTTGCAGAGCACTGGGGAAAGGCAGGCAGAGAATTCCCTGCTAGCACATTCTCTGTGCACAGGAAGGAGAAATGTTCGCATTTGCTTCGCAGAATCCCTTTTGTGCACAAAACACTAACACTTGTCCAGAAGGAAAGAGAGGAAGAAGCCCAGATTTGTTATTGTCCTGGAGAGCTTGCAGAGCACTGGACAAAGGCACGCAGAGAATTCCCTGCTCGCACCTTCTCTGTGCCTGGGAATCAGAAGTGTTCACATTTTATCGCAGAATCGCTTTTGTGCAGAGAACACTAACACTTGTTCAGAACGGAAGTGAGCACAGAGCCCCATATTTGCTGTTGTCCTGGAGAGCTTGCAGAGCTCTGGGGAAAGGCAGGCAGAGAATTCCCTGCTAGCACCTTCTCTGTTCGCGGGAAGAAGAGAATTCTCTTTTGCTTCGCACAATGGCTTTTCTGCAGAAAACACTAACGCTTGTTCAGGATGAAAGAAAGCACAGAGCCCCATATTTGCTGTTGTCCTGGAGAGCTTGCAGAGCACTGGGGAAAGGCAGGCAGAGAATTCCCTGCTAGCACCTTCGCTTTGCCTGGGAAGCAGAAGTGTTCACGTTGCTTCGCAGAAACGCTTTTGCTTCGCTGCAGAGAACACTAAGCTTGTTCAGGACGACAGAAAGCACAGAGCCCCAGATTTGCTGTTGCTGTAGAGAGCTTGCAGAGCACTGGGGAAAGGCAGGCAGAGAATTCCCTGCTAGTACCTTCTCTGTTCGCGGGAAGGAGAGAATTCGCTTTTGCTTCGCAGAATCGCTTTTGTGCAGAAAACACTAACACTTCTTCAGGATGAAAGAAAGCACAGAGCCCCATATTTGCTGTTGCCGTGGAGAGCTTGCAGAGTACTGGGGAAAGGCAGGCAGAGAATTCCCTGCTAGCATAATTTTCTGTGCACAGGAAGGTGAAATGTTCGCATTTGCTTCGCAGAATCGCTTTTGTGCAGAAAACATTAACACTTGTTCAGAAGGAAAGAAAGCACAGAGCCCCAGATTTCCTGTTGTGCTGGAGAGCTTGCAGAGCTCTGGGGAAAGGCAGGCAGAGAATTCCCTGCTAGCACCTTCTCTGTGCGCGGGAAGGAGAAGTGTTCACATTTTTTCGCAGAATCGCATTTGCTTCGCTGCAGAGAACACTAAGCTTCTTCAGGATGAAAGAAAGCACAGAGCCCCAGATTTACTGTTGTCCTGGAGAGGTTGCAGAGCTCTGGGGAAAGGCAGGCAGAGAATTCCCTGCTAGCACCTTCTCTTTGCCTGTTCATATTGCTTCGCAGAATCGCTTTTGTGCAGAAAACACTAACACTTGTTCAGGACGAAAGAAAGCACAGAGCCCCAGATTTGCTGTTGCCCTGGAGAGCTTGCAGAGCACTGGGAAAAGGCAGGTAGAGAATTCCCTGCTAGCACATTCTCTGTGCACAGGAAGGCGAAATTTTCGCATTTGATTGGTAGAATCGCTTCTGTGCAGAAAACACTAACGCTTGTTCAGGACGAAAGGAAGCACAGAGCGCCAGACTTGCTGTTGCCCTGGAGAGCTTGCAGAGCACTGGGGAAAGGCAGGCAGAGAATTCCCTGCTAGCACCTTCTCTGTGCCTGGGAAGCAGAAGGGTTCACATTCCTTCGGAGAATCGCTTTTGTGCAGAAAACACTAACACTTGTTCAGAACGAAAGAAAGCACAGAGCGCCAGATTTGCTGTTGTCCTGGAGAGCTTGCAGAGCACTGGGGAAAGGCAGGCAGAGAATTCCCTGCTAGCATATTCTCTGTGCACAGGAAGGCGAAATGTTCGCATTTGATTTGCAGAATCGCTTTTGTGGAGAAAACACTAACGCTTGTTCAGGACGAAAGGAAGCACAGAGCGCCAGACTTGCTGTTGCCCTGGAGAGCTTGCAGAGCTCTGGGGAAAGGCAGGCAGAGAATTCCCTGCTAGCACCTTCTCTGTTCGCTGGAAGGAGAGAATTCACTTTTGCTTCGCACAATGGCTTTTCTGCAGAAAACACTAACGCTTGTGCAGGATGAAAGAAAGCACAGAGCCCCATATTTGCTCTTGCCGTAGAGAGCTTGCAGAGCACTGGCGAAAGGCAGGCAGAGAATTCCCTGCTAGCACATTCTCTGTGCACAGGAAGGAGAAATGTTCGCATTTGATTCGCAGAATCGCTTTTGTGCAGAAAACCCTAACACTTGTTCAGAACGAAAGAAAGCACAGAGCCCCAGATTTTATGTTGTCCTGGAGAGCTTGCAGAGCACTGGGGAAAGGCAGGCAGAGAATTCCCTGCTAGCACATTCTCTGTGCACAGGAAGGCGAAATGTTCGCATTTGATTCGCACAATCGCTTTTGTGCAGAAAACACTAACGCTTTCTCAGGACGAAAGGAAGCACAGAGCCCCAGAGTTGCTATTGCCCTGGAGAGCTTGCAGAGCTCTGGGGAAAGGCACGCAGAGAATTCCCTGCTAGCATCTTCGCTGTGCTTGGGAAGCAGAAGTGTTCACATTGCTTCGCAGAATCGCTTTTCTGCAGAAAACACTAACGCTTTTTCAGGACGAAAGGAAGCACAGAGCGCCAGAGTTCCTATTGCCCTGAGAGCTTGCAGAGCACTGGCGAAAAGCAGGCAGAGAATTCCCTGCTAGCATCTTCGCTGTGCCTGGGAAGCAGAAGTGTTCACATTTTTTCGCAGAATCGCTTTTGTGCAGAAAACACTACCTCTTGTTCAGAACGGAAGAAAGCACAGAGCCCCAGATTTGCTGTTGTCCTGGAGAGCTTACAGAGCTCTGGGGAAAGGCAGGCAGAGAATTCCCTGCTAGCACATTCTCTGTGCACAGGAAGGAGAAATGTTCGCATTTGCTTCGCAGAATCGCTTTTGTGCAGAAAACACTAACACTTGTCCAGAACGAAAGAGAGGAAGAAGCCCAGATTTTATGTTGTCCTGGAGAGCTTGCAGAGCACTGGACAAAGGCACGCAGAGAATTCCCTGCTAGCACATTCTCTGTGCACAGGAAGGAGAAATGTTCGCATTTGCTTCGCAGAATCCCTTTTGTGCAGAAAACACTAACACTTGTCCAGAAGGAAAGAGAGGAAGAAGCCCAGATTTGTTATTGTCCTGGAGAGCTTGCAGAGCACTGGACAAAGGCACGCAGAGAATTCCCTGCTCGCACCTTCTCTGTGCCTGGGAAGGAGAAGTGTTCACATTTTTTCGCAGAGTCGCTTTTGTGCAGAGAACACTAACACTTATTCAGAACGGAAGTGGGCACAGAGCCCCAGATTTGCTGTTGCCCTGGAGAGCTTGCAGAGCACTGGGGAAAGGCAGGCAGAGAATTCCCTGCTAGCACATTCTCTGTGCACGGGAAGGCGAAATGTTCGCATTTGATTCGCAGAATCGCTTTTGTGCAGAAAACACTAACACTTGTTCAGGACGAAAGGAAGCACAGAGCCCCAGATTTTATGTTGTCCTGGAGAGCTTGCAGAGCACTGGGGAAAGGCAGGCAGACAATTCCCTGCTAGCATCTTCGCTGTTCCTGGGAAGGAGAAGTGTTCACATTTTTTCGCAGAATCGCTTTTCTGCAGAAAACACCAACGCATGTTCAGGACGAAAGGAAGCACAGAGCGCCATATTTGCTGTTGCCGTGGAGAGCTTGCAGAGCACTGGCGAAAAGCAGGCAGAGAATTCCCTCCTAGCACTTTCTCTGTGCCTTGGAAGCAGAAGTGTTCACATTGCTTCGCAGAATCGCTTTTGTGCAGAGAACACTAACACTTATTCAGAACGAAAGAAAGCACAGAGCCCCACATTTGCTGTTGTCCTGGAGAGCTTGCAGAGCTCTGGGGAAAGGCAGGCAGACAATTCCCTGCTAGCACCTTCGCTGTGCCTGGGAAGGAGAAGTGTTCGCATTTTTTCGCAGAATCGCTTTTCTGCAGAAAACACTAACGCTTTTTCAGGACTAAATGAAGCACAGAGCCCCAGAGTTGCTGTTGCCCTGGAGAGCTTGCAGAGCACTGGCGAAAGGCAGGCAGAGAATTCCCTGCTAGCACATTCTCTGTGCACAGGAAGGAGAAATGTTCGCATTTGATTCGCAGAATCCCTTTTGTGCAGAAAACACTAACACTTGTCCAGAACGAAAGAGAGGACGAGTCCCAGATTTTTTATTGTCCTGGAGAGCTTGCAGAGCACTGGACAAAGGCACGCAGAGAATTCCCTGCAAGCACCTTCTCTGTGCCTCGGAAGGAGAAGTGTTCACATTGCTTCGCAGAATCGCTTTTGTGCAGAGAACACTAACACTTATTCAGAACTGAAGAAAGCACAGAGCCCCAGAGTTGCTGTTGCCCTGGAGAGCTTGCAGAGCTCTGGGGAAAGGCAGGCAGAGAATTCCCTGCTAGCACCTTCTCTGTGCACAGGAAGGAGAAGTGTTCACATTTTTTCGCAGAATCGCATTTGCTTCGCTGCAGAGAACACTAAGCTTGTTCAGGACGAAAGAAAGCACAGAGCCCCAGATTTGCTGTTGCCGTAGAGAGCTTGCAGAGCTCTGGGGAAAGGCAGGCAGAGAATTCCCTGCTAGCACCTTCTCTGTGCCTGTTCAGATTGCTTCGCAGAATCGCTTTTGTGCAGAAAACACTAACGCTTGTTCAGGACGAGAGAAAGCACAGAGCCCCAGATTTGCTGTTGCCGTAGAGAGCTTGCAGAGCACTGGCGAAAGACAGGCAGAGAATTCCCTGCTAGCACCTTCTCTGTTTGCGGGAAGGAGAGAATTCACTTTTGCTTCGCACAATCGCTTTTCTGCAGAAAACACTAACGCTTTTTCAGGACGAAAGGAAGCACAGAGCCCCAGAGTTGCTATTGCCCTGGAGAGCTTGCAGAGCACTGGAGAAAGGCAGGCAGACAATTCCCTGCTAGCATCTTAGCTGTTCCTGGGAAGGAGAAGTGTTCACATTTTTTCGCAGAATCGCTTTTCTGCAGAAAACACCAACGCATGTTCAGGACGAAAGGAAGCACAGAGCGCCATATTTGCTGTTGCCGTGGAGAGCTTGCAGAGCACTGGCGAAAAGCAGGCAGAGAATTCCCTCCTAGCACCTTCTCTGTGCCTTGGAAGCAGAAGAGTTCACATTGCTTCGCAGAATCGCTTTTGTGCAGAGAACACTAACACTTATTCAGAATGAAAGAAAGCACAGAGCCCCACATTTGCTGTTGTCCTGGAGAGCTTGCAGAGCTCTGGGGAAAGGCAGGCAGACAATTCCCTGCTAGCACCTTCGCTGTGCCTGGGAAGGAGAAGTGTTCGCATTTTTTCGCAGAATCGCTTTTCTGCAGAAAACACTAACGCTTTTTCAGGACTAAATGAAGCACAGAGCCCCAGAGTTGCTGTTGCCCTGGAGAGCTTGCAGAGCACTGGCGAAAGGCAGGCAGAGAATTCCCTGCTAGCACATTCTCTGTGCACAGGAAGGAGAAATGTTCGCATTTGATTCGCAGAATCCCTTTTGTGCAGAAAACACTAACACTTGTCCAGAACGAAAGAGAGGACGAGTCCCAGATTTTTTATTGTCCTGGAGAGCTTGCAGAGCACTGGACAAAGGCACGCAGAGAATTCCCTGCAAGCACCTTCTCTGTGCCTCGGAAGGAGAAGTGTTCACATTGCTTCGCAGAATCGCTTTTGTGCAGAGAACACTAACACTTATTCAGAACGGAAGAAAGCACAGAGCCCCAGATTTGCTGTTGTCCTGGAGAGCTTGCAGAGCTCTGGGGAAAGGCAGGCAGAGAATTCCCTGCTAGCACCTTCTCTGTGCACAGGAAGGAGAAGTGTTCACATTTTTTCGCAGCATCGCATTTGCTTCGCTGCAGGGAACACTAAGCTTGTTCAGGACGAAAGAAAGCACAGAGCCCCAGATTTGCTGTTGCCGTAGAGAGCTTGCAGAGTTCTGGGGAAAGGCAGGCAGAGAATTCCCTGCTAGCACCTTCTCTGTGCCTGTTCAGATTGCTTCGCAGAATCGCTTTTGTGCAGAAAACACTAACGCTTGTTCAGGACGAAAGAAAGCACAGAGCCCCAGATTTGCTGTTGCCGTAGAGAGCTTGCAGAGCACTGGCGAAAGACAGGCAGAGAATTCCCTGCTAGCACCTTCTCTGTTTGCGGGAAGGAGAGAATTCGCTTTTGCTTCGCACAATGGCTTTTGTGCAGAAAACACTAACGCTTCTTCAGGATGAAAGAAAGCACAGAGCCCCATATTTGCTGTTGCAGTGGAGAGCTTGCAGAGTACTGGGGAAAGGCAGGCAGAGAATTCCCTGCTAGCACATTCTCTGTGCACAGGAAGGAGAAATGTTCGCATTTGCTTCGCAGAATCGCTTTTGTGCAGAAAACACTAACACTTGTTCAGAACGAAAGAAAGCACAGAGCCCCAGATTTTATGTTGTCCTGGAGAGCTTGCAGAGCACTGGGGAAAGGCAGGCAGAGAATTCCCTGCTAGCACCTTCTCTGTTTGCGGGAAGGAGAGAATTCGCTTTTGCTTCGCACAATGGCTTTTCTGCAGAAAACACTAACGCTTGTTCAGGAGAAAAGAAAGCACAGAGCCCCAGATTTGCTGTTGCCCTGGAGAGCTTGCAGAGCACTGGGGAAAGGCAGGCAGAGAATTCCCTGCTAGCACCTTCTCTGTGCCTGGGAAGGAGAAGTGTTCACATTTTTTCGCAGAATCGCTTTTGTGCAGAGAACACTAACACTTGTTCAGAATGGAAGTGAGCACAGAGCCCCTGATTTGCTGTTGTCCTGGAGAGCTTGCAGAGATCTGGGGAAAGGGAAGCAGAGAATTCACTGCTAGCACCTTCTCTGTTTGCGAGAAGGAGAGAATTCGCTTTTGCTTCCACAATCGCTTTTCTGCAGAAAACACTAACGCTTTTTCAGGACGAAAGGAAGCACAGAGCGCCAGAGTTGCTGTTGCCCTGGAGAGCTTGCAGAGCACTGGCGAAAGGCAGGCCGAGAATTCCCTGCTAGCATCTTCGCTGTGCCTGGGAAACAGAAGTGTTCACATTGCTTCGCAGAATCGCTTTTGTGCAGAGAACACTAACACTTATTCAGAACGGAAGAAAGCACAGAGCCCCAGATTTGCTGTTGTCCTGGAGAGCTTGCAGAGCACTGGGGAAAGGCAGGCAGAGAATTCCCTGCTAGCACCTTCTCTGTTTGCGGGAAGGAGAGAATTCGCTTTTGCTTCGCAGAATCGCTTTTGTGCAGAAAACACTAACGCTTGTTCAGGAGAAAAGAAAGCACAGAGCCCCAGATTTGCTGTTGCCCTGGAGAGCTTGCAGAGCACTGGGGAAAGGCAGGCAGAGAATTCCCTGCTAGCACCTTCTCTGTTCGCGGGAAGGAGAGACTTCGCTTTTGCTTCGCAGAATCGCTTTTGTGCAGAAAACACTAACACTTGTTCAGAACGAAAGAAAGCACAGAGCCCCAGATTCTATGTTGTCCTGGAGACCTTGCAGAGCACTAGGGAAAGGCAGGCAGAGAATTCCCTGCTAGCACATTCTCTGTGCACAGGAAGGAGAAGTGTTCACATTTTTTCGCAGAATCGCATTTGCTTCGCTGCAGAGAACACTAAGCTTGTTCAGGACGAAAGAAAGCACAGAGCCCCAGATTTGCTGTTGCCGTAGAGAGCTTGCAGAGCTCTGGGGAAAGGCAGGTAGAGAATTCCCTGCTAGCACCTTCTCTGTGCCTGTTCAGATTGCTTCGCAGAATCGCTTTTGTGCAGAAAACACTAACGCTTGTTCAGGACGAAAGAAAGCACAGAGCCCCAGATTTGCTGTTGCCGTAGAGAGCTTGCAGAGCACTGGCGAAAGACAGGCAGAGAATTCCCTGCTAGCACCTTCTCTGTTTGCGGGAAGGAGAGAATTCGCTTTTGCTTCACACAATGGCTTTTGTGCAGAAAACACTAACGCTTCTTCAGGATGAAAGAAAGCACAGAGCCCCATATTTGCTGTTGCCGTGGAGAGCTTGCAGAGTACTGGGGAAAGGCAGGCAGAGAATTCCCTGCTAGCACATTCTCTGTGCACAGGAAGGCGAAATGTTCGCATTTGCTTCGCACAATCGCTTTTCTGCAGAAAACACTAACGCTTTTTCAGGACGAAAGGAAGCACAGAGCGCCAGAGTTGCTATTGCCCTGGAGAGCTTGCAGAGCACTGGCGAAAGGCAGGCCGAGAATTCCCTGCTAGCATCTTTGCTGTGCCTGGGAAACAGAAGTGTTCACATTGCTTCGCAGAATCGCTTTTGTGCAGAGAACACTAACACTTATTCAGAACGGAAGAAAGCACAGAGCCCCAGATTTGCTGTTGTCCTGGAGAGCTTGCAGAGCTCTGGGGAAAGGCAGGCAGAGAATTCCCTGCTAGCACATTCTCTGTGCACATGAAGGAGAAATGTTCGCATTTGCTTCGCAGAATCGCTTTTGTGCACAAAACACTAACACTTGTCCAGAAGGAAAGAGAGGAAGAAGCCCAGATTTGTTATTGTCCTGGAGAGGTTGCAGAGCACTGGACAAAGGCACGCAGAGAATTCCCTGCTAGCACCTTCGCTGTGCCTGGGAAGGTGAAGTGTTCACATTGCTTCGCAGAATCGCTTTTCTGCAGAGAACACTAACACTTGTTCAGAACGAAAGAAAGCACAGAGCCCCAGATTTCCTGTTGTCCTGGAGAGCTTGCAGAGCACTGGGGAAACGCGGGCAGAGAATTCCCTGATAGTACCTTCTCTGTGCACAGGAAGGCGAAATGTTCACATTTGATTCGCAGAATCGCTTTTGTGCAGAGAACACTAACACTTGTTCAGAACGAAAGAAAGCACAGAGCACCAGATTCTATGTTGTCCTGGAGAGCTTGCAGAGCACTGGGGAAAGGCAGGCAGAGAATTCCCTGCTAGCACATTCTCTGTGCACAGGAAGGAGAAATGTTCGCATTTGCTTCGCAGAATCCCTTTTGTGCACAAAACACTAACACTTGTCCAGAAGGAAAGAGAGGAAGAAGCCCAGATTTGTTATTGTCCTGGAGAGCTTGCAGAGCACTGGACAAAGGCACGCAGAGAATTCCCTGCTCGCACCTTCTCTGTGCCTGGGAATCAGAAGTGTTCACATTTTATCGCAGAATCGCTTTTGTGCAGAGAACACTAACACTTGTTCAGAACGGAAGTGAGCACAGAGCCCCATATTTGCTGTTGTCCTGGAGAGCTTGCAGAGCTCTGGGGAAAGGCAGGCAGAGAATTCCCTGCTAGCACCTTCTCTGTTCGCGGGAAGAAGAGAATTCTCTTTTGCTTCGCACAATGGCTTTTCTGCAGAAAACACTAACGCTTGTTCAGGATGAAAGAAAGCACAGAGCCCCATATTTGCTGTTGTCCTGGAGAGCTTGCAGAGCACTGGGGAAAGGCAGGCAGAGAATTCCCTGCTAGCACCTTCGCTTTGCCTGGGAAGCAGAAGTGTTCACGTTGCTTCGCAGAAACGCTTTTGCTTCGCTGCAGAGAACACTAAGCTTGTTCAGGACGACAGAAAGCACAGAGCCCCAGATTTGCTGTTGCTGTAGAGAGCTTGCAGAGCACTGGGGAAAGGCAGGCAGAGAATTCCCTGCTAGTACCTTCTCTGTTCGCGGGAAGGAGAGAATTCGCTTTTGCTTCGCAGAATCGCTTTTGTGCAGAAAACACTAACACTTCTTCAGGATGAAAGAAAGCACAGAGCCCCATATTTGCTGTTGCCGTGGAGAGCTTGCAGAGTACTGGGGAAAGGCAGGCAGAGAATTCCCTGCTAGCATAATTTTCTGTGCACAGGAAGGTGAAATGTTCGCATTTGCTTCGCAGAATCGCTTTTGTGCAGAAAACATTAACACTTGTTCAGAAGGAAAGAAAGCACAGAGCCCCAGATTTCCTGTTGTGCTGGAGAGCTTGCAGAGCTCTGGGGAAAGGCAGGCAGAGAATTCCCTGCTAGCACCTTCTCTGTGCGCGGGAAGGAGAAGTGTTCACATTTTTTCGCAGAATCGCATTTGCTTCGCTGCAGAGAACACTAAGCTTCTTCAGGATGAAAGAAAGCACAGAGCCCCAGATTTACTGTTGTCCTGGAGAGGTTGCAGAGCTCTGGGGAAAGGCAGGCAGAGAATTCCCTGCTAGCACCTTCTCTTTGCCTGTTCATATTGCTTCGCAGAATCGCTTTTGTGCAGAAAACACTAACACTTGTTCAGGACGAAAGAAAGCTCAGAGCCCCAGTTTTGCTGTTGTCCTGGAGAGCTTGCAGAGCTCTGGGGAAAGGCAGGCAGAGAATTCCCTGCTAGCACCTTCTCTGTGCACAGGAAGGAGAAGTGTTCACATTTTTTCGCAGAATCGCATTTGCTTCGCTGCAGAGAACACTAAGCTTGTTCAGGACGAAAGAAAGCACAGAGCCCCAGATTTGCTGTTGCCGTAGAGAGCTTGCAGAGCACTGGGGAAAGGCAGGCAGAGAATTCCCTGCTAGCACATTCTCTGTGCACAGGAAGGCGAAATTTTCGCATTTGATTCGTAGAATCGCTTCTGTGCAGAAAACACTAACGCTTGTTCAGGACGAAAGAGAGGAAGAAGCCCAGATTTGTTATTGTCCTGGAGAACTTGCAGAGCACTGGACAAAAGCACGCACAGAATTCCCTGCTAGCATCTTCGCTGTGCCTGGGAAGGAGAAGGGTTCACATTGCTTCGCAGAATCGCTTTTCTGCAGAAAACACTAACGCTTGTTCAGGACGAAAGAAAGCACAGAGCTCCAGATTTGCTGTTGCCGTAGAGAGGTCGCAGAGCACTGGGGAAAGGCAGGCAGAGAATTCCCTGCTAGCACCTTCTCTGTGCGCGGGAAGGAGAAGTGTTCACATTTTTTCGCAGAATCGCATTTGCTTCGCTGCAGAGAACACTAAGCTTGTTCAGGACGAAAGAAAGCACAGAGCCCCAGATTTGCTGTTGCCCTGGAGAGCTTGCAGAGCACTGGGGAAAGGCAGGTAGAGAATTCCCTGCTAGCACATTCTCTGTGCACAGGAAGGCGAAATTTTCGCATTTGATTGGTAGAATCGCTTCTGTGCAGAAAACACTAACGCTTGTTCAGGACGAAAGGAAGCACAGAGCGCCAGACTTGCTGTTGCCCTGGAGAGCTTGCAGAGCACTGGGGAAAGGCAGGCAGAGAATTCCCTGCTAGCACCTTCTCTGTGCCTGGGAAGCAGAAGGGTTCACATTCCTTCGGAGAATCGCTTTTGTGCAGAAAACACTAACACTTGTTCAGAACGAAAGAAAGCACAGAGCGCCAGATTTGCTGTTGTCCTGGAGAGCTTGCAGAGCACTGGGGAAAGGCAGGCAGAGAATTCCCTGCTAGCATATTCTCTGTGCACAGGAAGGCGAAATGTTCGCATTTGATTTGCAGAATCGCTTTTGTGGAGAAAACACTAACGCTTGTTCAGGACGAAAGGAAGCACAGAGCGCCAGACTTGCTGTTGCCCTGGAGAGCTTGCAGAGCTCTGGGGAAAGGCAGGCAGAGAATTCCCTGCTAGCACCTTCTCTGTTCGCTGGAAGGAGAGAATTCACTTTTGCTTCGCACAATGGCTTTTCTGCAGAAAACACTAACGCTTGTGCAGGATGAAAGAAAGCACAGAGCCCCATATTTGCTCTTGCCGTAGAGAGCTTGCAGAGCACTGGCGAAAGGCAGGCAGAGAATTCCCTGCTAGCACATTCTCTGTGCTCAGGAAGGAAAAGTGTACACATTTTTTCGCAGAATCGCATTTGCTTCGCTGCAGAGAACACTAAGCTTGTTCAGGACGAAAGAAAGCACAGAGCCCCATATTTGCTGTTGCCGTAGAGAGCTTGCAGACCACTGGGGAAAGGCAGGCAGAGAATTCCCTGCTAGCACATTCTCTCTGCACAGGAAGGAGAAATGTTCGCATTTGATTCGCAGAATCGCTTTTCTGCAGAAAACACTAACACTTGTTCAGAACGAAAGAAAGCACAGAGCCCCAGATTTGCTGTTGCCGTAGAGAACTTGCAGAGCACTGGCGAAAGACAGGCAGAGAATTCCCTGCTAGCACCTCCTCTGTTTGCGGGAAGGAGAGAATTCGCTTTTGCTTCGCACAATGGCTTTTGTGCAGAAAACACTAACGCTTCTTCAGGATGAAAGAAAGCACAGAGCCCCATATTTGCTGTTGCCGTGGAGAGCTTGCAGAGTACTGGGGAAAGGCAGGCAGACAATTCCCTGCTAGCACATTCTCTGTGCACAGGAAGGCGAAATGTTTGCATTTGCTTCGCAGAATCGCTTTTCTGCAGAAAACACTAACGCTTTTTCAGGACGAAAGGAAGCACAGAGCCCTAGAGTTGCTATTGCCCTGGAGAGCTTGCAGAGCACTGGGGAAAGGCAGGCAGACAATTCCCTGCTAGCACATTCTCTGTGCACAGGAAGGAGAAATGTTCGCATTTGATTCGCAGAATCGCTTTTGTGCAGAAAACACTAACGCTTGTTCAGAACGAAAGAAAGCACAGAGCCCCAGACTTTATGTTGTCCTGGAGAGCTTGCAGAGCACTGGGGAAAGGCAGGCAGAGAATTCCCTGCTAGCACCTTCTCTGTGCCTGGGAAGCAGAAGTGTTCACATTCCTTCGCAGAATCGCTTTTGTGCAGAAAACACTAACACTTGTTCAGAACGAAAGAAAGCACACAGCGCCAGATTTGCTGTTGTCCTGGAGAGCTTGCAGAGCTCTGGGGAAAGGCAGGCAGAGAATTCCCTGCTAGCACATTCTCTGTGCACAGGAAGGAAAAGTGTTCACATTTTTTCGCAGAATCGTATTTGCTTCGCTGCAGAGAACACTAAGGTTGTTCAGGACGAAAGAAAGCACAGAGCCCCAGATTTGCTGTTGCCGTAGAGAGCTTGCAGAGCACTGAGGAAAGGCAGGCAGAGAATTCCCTGCTAGCACATTCTCTGTGCACAGGAAGGCGAAATTTTCGCATTTGATTCGTAGAATCGCTTCTGTGCAGAAAACACTAACGCTTGTTCAGGACGAAAGAGAGGAAGAAGCCCAGATTTGTTATTGTCCTGGAGAACTTGCAGAGCACTGGACAAAAGCACGCACAGAATTCCCTGCTAGCATCTTCGCTGTGCCTGGGAAGGAGAAGGGTTCACATTGCTTCGCAGAATCGCTTTTCTGCAGAAAACACTAACGCTTGTTCAGGACGAAAGAAAGCACAGAGCTCCAGATTTGCTGTTGCCGTAGAGAGGTCGCAGAGCACTGGGGAAAGGCAGGCAGAGAATTCCCTGCTAGCACATTCTCTGTGCACAGGAAGGCGAAATTTTCGCATTTGATTGGTAGAATCGCTTCTGTGCAGAAAACACTAACGCTTGTTCAGGACGAAAGGAAGCACAGAGCGCCAGACTTGCTGTTGCCCTGGAGAGCTTGCAGAGCACTGGGGAAAGGCAGGCAGAGAATTCCCTGCTAGCACCTTCTCTGTGCCTGGGAAGCAGAAGGGTTCACATTCCTTCGCAGAATGGCTTTTGTGCAGAAAACACTAACACTTGTTCAGAACGAAAGAAAGCACAGAGCGCCAGATTTGCTGTTGTCCTGGAGAGCTTGCAGAGCACTGGGGAAAGGCAGGCAGAGAATTCCCTGCTAGCATATTCTCTGTGCACAGGAAGGAGAAATGTTCGCATTTGATTTGCAGAATCGCTTTTGTGGAGAAAACACTAACGCTTGTTCAGGACGAAAGGAAGCACAGAGCGCCAGACTTGCTGTTGCCCTGGAGAGCTTGCTGAGCTCTGGGGAAAGGCAGGCAGAGAATTCCCTGCTAGCACCTTCTCTGTTCGCTGGAAGGAGAGAATTCACTTTTGCTTCGCACAATGGCTTTTCTGCAGAAAACACTAACGCTTGTGCAGGATGAAAGAAAGCACAGAGCCCCATATTTGCTCTTGCCGTAGAGAGCTTGCAGAGCACTGGCGAAAGGCAGGCAGAGAATTCCCTGCTAGCACATTCTCTGTGCTCAAGAAGGAAAAGTGTACACATTTTTTCGCAGAATCGCATTTGCTTCGCTGCAGAGAACACTAAGCTTGTTCAGGACGAAAGAAAGCACAGAGCCCCATATTTGCTGTTGCCGTAGAGAGCTTGCAGACCACTGGGGAAAGGCAGGCAGAGAATTCCCTGCTAGCACATTCTCTCTGCACAGGAAGGAGAAATGTTCGCATTTGATTCGCAGAATCGCTTTTCTGCAGAAAACACTAACACTTGTTCAGAACGAAAGAAAGCACAGAGCCCCAGATTTGCTGTTGCCGTAGACAGCCTGCAGAGCACTGGGGAAAGGCAGGCAGATAATTCCCTGCTAGCACATTCTCTGTGCCTGGGAAGCAGAAGTGTTCACATTGCTTCGCAGAATCGCTTTTATGCAGAAAACACTAACACTTGTTCAGAACGAAAGAAAGCACAGAGCCCCAGATTTTATGTTGTCCTGGAGAGCTTGCAGAGCACTGGGGAAAGGCAGGTAGAGAATTCCCTGCTAGCACATTCTCTGTGCACAGGAAGGCGAAATGTTCGCATTTGATTCGCAGAATCGCTTTTGTGCAGAAAACACTAACACTTGTTCAGAACGAAAGAAAGCACAGAGCGCCAGATTTGCTGTTGCCCTGGAGAGCTTGCAGAGCACTGGGGAAAGGCAGGCAGAGAATTCCCTGCTAGCACCTTCTCTGTGCACAGGAAGGCGAAATGTTCGCATTTGATTCGCAGAATCGCTTTTGTGCAGAAAACACCAACGCTTGTTCAGGACGAAAGGAAGCACAGAGCGCCAGAATTGCTGTTGCCCTGGAGAGCTTGCAGAGCACTGGGGAAAGGCAGGCAGAGAATTCCCTGCTAGCACATTCTCTGTGCACAGGAAGGAGAAGTGTTCGCGTTTGCTTCGCAGAATCCGCTTTTGTGCACAAAACACAAACACTTGTAGAGAACGAAACAGAGGAAGAAGCCCAGGTTTGTTATTGTCCTGGAGAACTTGCAGAGCACTGGACAAAAGCACGCACAGAATTCCCTGCTAGCATCTTCGCTGTGCCTGGGAAGGAGAAGGGTTCACACTGCTTCGCAGAATCACTTTTCTGCAGAAAACACTAACGCTTGTTCAGGACGAAAGGAAGCACAGAGCCCCAGATTTGCTGCTGCCCTGGAGAGCTAGCAGAGCACTGGGGAAAAGCAGGCAGAGAATTCCCTGCTAGCACCTTCTCTGTGCGCGGGAAGGAGAAGTGTTCACATTTTTTCGCAGAATCGCATTTGCTTCGCTGCCGAGAACAGTAAGCTTGTTCAGGACGAAAGAAAGCACAGAGCCCCAGATTTGCTGTTGCCCTGGAGAGCTAGCAGAGCACTGGGGAAAGGCAGGCAGAGAATTCCCTGCTAGCACATTCTCTGTGCACAGGAAGGAGAAATGTTCGCATTTGCTTCGCAGAATCGCCTTTTGTGCACAAAACACTAACACTTGTCCAGAACGAAAGAGAGGAAGAAGCCCAGATTTGTTATTGCCCTGGAGAACTTGCAGAGCACTGGACAAAAGCACGCACAGAATTCCCTGCTAGCATCTTCGCTGTGCCTGGGAAGGAGAAGGGTTCACATTGCTTCGCAGAATCGCTTTTCTGCAGAAAACACTAACGCTTGTTTCAGGACGAAAGAAAGCACAGAGCCCCAGATTTGCTGTTGCCGTAGAGAGCTCGCAGAGCAGTGGGGAAAGGCAGGCAGAGAATTCCCTGCTAGCACATTCTCTGTGCCTGGGAAGCAGAAGTGTTCACATTGCTTCGCAGAATCGCTTTTGTGCAGAAAACACTAACACATGTTCAGAACGAAAGAAAGCACAGAGCCCCAGATTTTATGTTGTCCTGTAGAGCTTGCAGAGCACTGGGGAAAGGCAGGTAGAGAATTCCCTGCTAGCACATTCTCTGTGCACAGGAAGGCGAAATGTTCGCATTTGATTCGCAGAATCGCTTTTGTGCAGAAAACACTAAATCTTGTTCAGGACGAAAGGAAGCACAGAGCCCCAGATTTTATGTTGTCCTGGAGAGCTTGCAGAGCACTGGGGAAAGGCAGGCAGAGAATTCCCTGCTAGCACATTCTCTGTGCACAGGAAGGAAAAGTGTTCACATTTTTTCGCAGAATCGCATTTGCTTCGCTGCAGAGAACACTAAGCTTGTTCAGGACGAAAGAAAGAACAGAGCCCCAGATTTGCTGTTGTCCTGGAGAGCTTGCAGAGCACTGGGGAAAGGCAGGCAGAGAATTCCCTGCTAGCACATTCTCTGTGCACAGGAAGGCTAAATGTTCGCATTTGATTCGCAGAATCGCTTTTGTGCAGAAAACACTAACGCTTGTTCAGGACGAAAGGAAGCACAGAGCGCCAGACTTGCTGTTGCCTTGGAGAGCTTGCAGAGCTCTGGGGAAAGGCAGGCAGAGAATTCCCTGCTAGCACATTGTCTGTGCACAGGAAGCAGAAGTGTTCACATTCCTTCGCAGAATCGCTTTTGTGCAGAAAACACTAACACTTGTTCAGAACGAAAGAAAGCACAGAGCGCCAGATTTCATGTTGTCCTGGAGAGCTTGCAGAGCAGTGGGGATAGGCAGGTAGAGAATTCCCTGCTAGCACATTCTCTGTGCACAGGGAGGAAAAGTGTTCACCTTTTTTCGCGGAATCGCATTTGCTTCGCTGCAGAGAACACTAAGCTTGTTCAGGACGAAAGAAAGCACAGAGCCCCAGATTTGCTGCTGCCGTAGAGAGCTCGCAGAGCACTGGGGAAAGGCAGGCAGAGAATTCCCTGCTAGCACATTCTCTGTGCACAGGAAGGCGAAATGTTCGCATTTGATTCGTAGAATCGCTTCTGTGCAGAAAACACTAACGCTTGTCCAGAACGAAAGAGAGGAAGAAGCCCAGATTTGTTATTGTCCTGGAGAACTTGCAGAGCACTGGACAAAAGCACGCACAGAATTCCCTGCTAGCATCTTCGCTGTGCCTGGGAAGGAGAAGGGTTCACATTGCTTCGCAGAATCGCTTTTCTGCAGAAAACACTAACGCTTGTTCAGGACGAAAGAAAGCACAGAGCCCCAGATTTGCTGTTGCCGTAGAGAGCTTGCAGAGCACTGGCGAAAGGCAGGCAGAGAATTCCCTGCTAGCACATTCTCTGTGATCAAGAAGGAAAAGTGTACACATTTTTTCGCAGAATCGCATTTGCTTCGCTGCAGAGAACACTAAGCTTGTTCAGGACGAAAGAAAGCACAGAGCCCCAGATTTGCTGTTGCCCTGGAGAGCTTGCAGAGCACTGGGGAAAGGCAGGTAGAGAATTCCCTGCTAGCACATTCTCTGTGCACAGGAAGGCGAAATTTTCGCATTTGATTCGTAGAATCGCTTCTGTGCAGAAAACACTAACGCTTGTTGAGGACGAAAGGAAGCACAGAGCGCCAGACTTGCTGTTGCCCTGGAGAGCTTGCAGAGCACTGGGGAAAGGCAGGCAGAGAATTCCCTGGTAGCACATTCTCTGTGCACAGGAAGGCGAAATGTTCGCATTTGCTTTGCAGAATCGCTTTTGTGCAGAAAACACTAACACTTATACAGAACGGAAGAAAGCACAGAGCCCCAGATTTTACGTTGTCCTGGAGAGCTTGCAGAGCTCTGGGGAAAGGCAGGCAGAGAATTCCCTGCTAGCACCTTCTCTGTTCGCGGGAAGGAGAGAATTCACTTTTGCTTCGCACAATGGCTTTTCTGCAGAAAACACTAACGCTTGTGCAGGATGAAAGAAAGCACAGAGCCCCATATTGGCTGTTGCCGTAGAGAGCTTGCAGAGCACTGGCGAAAGGCAGACAGAGAATTCCCTGCTAGCACATTCTCTGTGCACAGGAAGGAAAAGTGTTCACATTTTTTCGCAGAATCGCATTTGCTTCGCTGCAGAGAACACTAACACTTGTTCAGGACGAAAGAAAGCACAGAGCCCCATATTTGCTGTTGTCCTGGAGAGCTTTCAGAGCACTGGGGAAAGGCAGGCAGAGAATTCCCTGCTAGCACATTCTCTGTGCACAGGAAGGAGAAATGTTCGCATTTGATTCGCAGAATCGCTTTTGTGCAGAAAACACTAACACTTGTTCAGAACGAAAGAAAGCACAGAGCGCCAGATTTGCTGTTGTCCTGGAGAGCTTGCAGAGCACTGGGGAAAGGCAGGCAGAGAATTCCCTGCTAGCACATTCTCTGTGCACAGGAAGGAGAAATGTTCGCATTTGATTCGCAGAATCGCTTTTGTGCAGAAAACACTAACGCTTGTTCAGGACGAAAGGAAGCACAGAGCCCCATATTTGCTGTTGCCGTAGAGAGCTTGCAGAGCACTGGGGAAAGGCAGGCAGAGAATTCCCTGCTAGCACATTGTCTGTGCACAGGAAGGATAAGTGTTCACATTTTTTCGCAGAATCGCATTTGCTTCGCTGACGAGAACAGTAAGCTTGTTCAGGACGAAAGAAAGCACAGAGCCCCAGATTTAATGTTGTCCTGGAGAGCTTGCAGAGCACTGGGGAAAGGCAGGCAGAGAATTCCCTGCTAGCACCTTCTCTGTGCCTGGGAAGCAGAAGTGTTCACATTCCTTCGCAGAATCGCTTTTGTGCAGAAAACACTAACACATGTTCAGAACGAAAGGAAGCACAGAGCCCCATATTTGCTGTTGCCGTAGAGAGCTTGCAGAGCACTGGGGAAAGGCAGGTAGAGAATTCCCTGCTAGCACATTCTCTGTGCACAGGAAGGCGAAATGTTCGCATTTGATTCGCAGAATCGCTTTTGTGCAGAAAACACTAAATCTTGTTCAGGACGAAAGGAAGCACAGAGCCCCAGATTTTATGTTGTCCTGGAGAGCTTGCAGAGCACTGGGGAAAGGCAGGCAGAGAATTCCCTGCTAGCACATTCTCTGTGCACAGGGAGGAAAAGTGTTCACCTTTTTTCGCGGAATCGCATTTGCTTCGCTGCAGAGAACACTAAGCATGTTCAGGACGAAAGAAAGCACAGAGCCCCAGATTTGCTGCTGCCGTAGAGAGCTCGCAGAGCACTGGGGAAAGGCAGGCAGAGAATTCCCTGCTAGCACATTCTCTGTGCACAGGAAGGAGAAATGTTCGCATTTGATACGCAGAATCGCTTTTGTGCAGAAAACACTAACGCTTGTTCAGAACGAAAGAAAGCACAGAGCCCCAGACTTTATGTTGTCCTGGAGAGCTTGCAGAGCACTGGGGAAAGGCAGGCAGTGAATTCCCTGCTAGCACCTTCTCTGTGCCTGGGAAGCAGAAGTGTTCACATTCCTTCGCAGAATCGCTTTTGTGCAGAAAACACTAACACTTGTTCAGAACGAAAGAAAGCACACAGCGCCAGATTTGCTGTTGTCCTGGAGAGCTTGCAGAGCTCTGGGGAAAGGCAGGTAGAGAATTCCCTGCTAGCACATTCTCTGTGCACAGGGAGGAAAAGTGTTCACATTTTTTCGCAGAATCGCATTTGCTTCGCTGCAGAGAACACTAAGGTTGTTCAGGACGAAAGAAAGCACAGAGCCCCAGATTTGCTGTTGCCGTAGAGAGCTTGCAGAGCACTGGGGAAAGGCAGGCAGAGAATTCCCTGCTAGCACATTCTCTGTGCACAGGAAGGCGAAATTTTCGCATTTGATTCGTAGAATCGCTTCTGTGCAGAAAACACTAACGCTTGTCCAGAACGAAAGAGAGGAAGAAGCCCAGATTTGTTATTGTCCTGGAGAACTTGCAGAGCACTGGACAAAAGCACGCACAGAATTCCCTGCTAGCATCTTCGCTGTGCCTGGGAAGGAGAAGGGTTCACATTGCTTCGCAGAATCGCTTTTCTGCAGAAAACACTAACGCTTGTTCAGGACGAAAGAAAGCACAGAGCCCCAGATTTGCTGTTGCCGTAGAGAGGTCGCAGAGCACTGGGGAAAGGCAGGCAGAGAATTCCCTGCTAGCACATTCTCTGTGCGCGGGAAGGAGAAGTGTTCACATTTTTTCGCAGAATCGCATTTGCTTCGCTGCAGAGAACACTAAGCTTGTTCAGGACGAAAGAAAGCACAGAGCCCCAGATTTGCTGTTGCCCTGGAGAGCTTGCAGAGCACTGGGGAAAGGCAGGTAGAGAATTCCCTGCTAGCACATTCTCTGTGCACAGGAAGGCGAAATTTTCGCATTTGATTGGTAGAATCGCTTCTGTGCAGAAAACACTAACGCTTGTTCAGGACGAAAGGAAGCACAGAGCGCCAGACTTGCTGTTGCCCTGGAGAGCTTGCAGAGCACTGGGGAAAGGCAGGCAGAGAATTCCCTGGTAGCACATTCTCTGTGCACAGGAAGGCGAAATGTTCGCATTTGCTTTGCAGAATCGCTTTTGTGCAGAAAACACTAACACTTATACAGAACGGAAGAAAGCACAGAGCCCCAGATTTTACGTTGTCCTGGAGAGCTTGCAGAGCTCTGGGGAAAGGCAGGCAGAGAATTCCCTGCTAGCACCTTCTCTGTTCGCGGGAAGGAGAGAATTCACTTTTGCTTCGCACAATGGCTTTTCTGCAGAAAACACTAACGCTTGTGCAGGATGAAAGAAAGCACAGAGCCCCATATTGGCTGTTGCCGTAGAGAGCTTGCAGAGCACTGGCGAAAGGAAGGCAGAGAATTCCCTGCTAGCACATTCTCTGTGCACAGGAAGGAAAAGTGTTCACATTTTTTCGCAGAATCGCATTTGCTTCGCTGCAGAGAACACTAACACTTGTTCAGGACGAAAGAAAGCACAGAGCCCCATATTTGCTGTTGTCCTGGAGAGCTTGCAGAGCACTGGGGAAAGGCAGGCAGAGAATTCCCTGCTAGCACATTCTCTGTGCACAGGAAGGCGAAATGTTCGCATTTGATTCGCAGAATCGCTTTTGTGCAGAAAACACTAAATCTTGTTCAGGACGAAAGGAAGCACAGAGCCCCAGATTTTATGTTGTCCTGGAGAGCTTGCAGAGCACTGGGGAAAGGCAGGCAGAGAATTCCCTGCTAGCACATTCTCTGTGCACAGGGAGGAAAAGTGTTCACCTTTTTTCGCGGAATCGCATTTGCTTCGCTGCAGAGAACACTAAGCATGTTCAGGACGAAAGAAAGCACAGAGCCCCAGATTTGCTGCTGCCGTAGAGAGCTCGCAGAGCACTGGGGAAAGGCAGGCAGAGAATTCCCTGCTAGCACATTCTCTGTGCACAGGAAGGAGAAATGTTCGCATTTGATACGCAGAATCGCTTTTGTGCAGAAAACACTAACGCTTGTTCAGAACGAAAGAAAGCACAGAGCCCCAGACTTTATGTTGTCCTGGAGAGCTTGCAGAGCACTGGGGAAAGGCAGGCAGAGAATTCCCTGCTAGCACCTTCTCTGTGCCTGGGAAGCAGAAGTGTTCACATTCCTTCGCAGAATCGCTTTTGTGCAGAAAACACTAACACTTGTTCAGAACGAAAGAAAGCACACAGCGCCAGATTTGCTGTTGTCCTGGAGAGCTTGCAGAGCTCTGGGGAAAGGCAGGTAGAGAATTCCCTGCTAGCACATTCTCTGTGCACAGGGAGGAAAAGTGTTCACATTTTTTCGCAGAATCGCATTTGCTTCGCTGCAGAGAACACTAAGGTTGTTCAGGACGAAAGAAAGCACAGAGCCCCAGATTTGCTGTTGCCGTAGAGAGCTTGCAGAGCACTGGGGAAAGGCAGGCAGAGAATTCCCTGCTAGCACATTCTCTGTGCACAGGAAGGCGAAATTTTCGCATTTGATTCGTAGAATCGCTTCTGTGCAGAAAACACTAACGCTTGTCCAGAACGAAAGAGAGGAAGAAGCCCAGATTTGTTATTGTCCTGGAGAACTTGCAGAGCACTGGACAAAAGCACGCACAGAATTCCCTGCTAGCATCTTCGCTGTGCCTGGGAAGGAGAAGGGTTCACATTGCTTCGCAGAATCGCTTTTCTGCAGAAAACACTAACGCTTGTTCAGGACGAAAGAAAGCACAGAGCCCCAGATTTGCTGTTGCCGTAGAGAGGTCGCAGAGCACTGGGGAAAGGCAGGCAGAGAATTCCCTGCTAGCACATTCTCTGTGCGCGGGAAGGAGAAGTGTTCACATTTTTTCGCAGAATCGCATTTGCTTCGCTGCAGAGAACACTAAGCTTGTTCAGGACGAAAGAAAGCACAGAGCCCCAGATTTGCTGTTGCCCTGGAGAGCTTGCAGAGCACTGGGGAAAGGCAGGTAGAGAATTCCCTGCTAGCACATTCTCTGTGCACAGGAAGGCGAAATTTTCGCATTTGATTGGTAGAATCGCTTCTGTGCAGAAAACACTAACGCTTGTTCAGGACGAAAGGAAGCACAGAGCGCCAGACTTGCTGTTGCCCTGGAGAGCTTGCAGAGCACTGGGGAAAGGCAGGCAGAGAATTCCCTGGTAGCACATTCTCTGTGCACAGGAAGGCGAAATGTTCGCATTTGCTTTGCAGAATCGCTTTTGTGCAGAAAACACTAACACTTATACAGAACGGAAGAAAGCACAGAGCCCCAGATTTTACGTTGTCCTGGAGAGCTTGCAGAGCTCTGGGGAAAGGCAGGCAGAGAATTCCCTGCTAGCACCTTCTCTGTTCGCGGGAAGGAGAGAATTCACTTTTGCTTCGCACAATGGCTTTTCTGCAGAAAACACTAACGCTTGTGCAGGATGAAAGAAAGCACAGAGCCCCATATTGGCTGTTGCCGTAGAGAGCTTGCAGAGCACTGGCGAAAGGAAGGCAGAGAATTCCCTGCTAGCACATTCTCTGTGCACAGGAAGGAAAAGTGTTCACATTTTTTCGCAGAATCGCATTTGCTTCGCTGCAGAGAACACTAACACTTGTTCAGGACGAAAGAAAGCACAGAGCCCCATATTTGCTGTTGTCCTGGAGAGCTTGCAGAGCACTGGGGAAAGGCAGGCAGAGAATTCCCTGCTAGCACATTCTCTGTGCACAGGAAGGAGAAATGTTCGCATTTGATTCGCAGAATCGCTTTTGTGCAGAAAACACTAACACTTGTTCAGAACGAAAGAAAGCACAGAGCGCCAGATTTGCTGTTGTCCTGGAGAGCTTGCAGAGCACTGGGGAAAGGCAGGCAGAGAATTCCCTGCTAGCACATTCTCTGTGCACAGGAAGGAGAAATGTTCGCATTTGATTCGCAGAATCGCTTTTGTGCAGAAAACACTAACGCTTGTTCAGGACGAAAGGAAGCACAGAGCCCCATATTTGCTGTTGCCGTAGAGAGCTTGCAGAGCACTGGGGAAAGGCAGGCAGAGAATTCCCTGCTAGCACATTGTCTGTGCACAGGAAGGATAAGTGTTCACATTTTTTCGCAGAATCGCATTTGCTTCGCTGACGAGAACAGTAAGCTTGTTCAGGACGAAAGAAAGCACAGAGCCCCAGATTTAATGTTGTCCTGGAGAGCTTGCAGAGCACTGGGGAAAGGCAGGCAGAGAATTCCCTGCTAGCACCTTCTCTGTGCCTGGGAAGCAGAAGTGTTCACATTCCTTCGCAGAATCGCTTTTGTGCAGAAAACACTAACACATGTTCAGAACGAAAGAAAGCACAGAGCCCCAGATTTTATGTTGTCCTGTAGAGCTTGCAGAGCACTGGGGAAAGGCAGGTAGAGAATTCCCTGCTAGCACATTCTCTGTGCACAGGAAGGCGAAATGTTCGCATTTGATTCGCAGAATCGCTTTTGTGCAGAAAACACTAAATCTTGTTCAGGACGAAAGGAAGCACAGAGCACCAGATTTTATGTTGTCCTGGAGAGCTTGCAGAGCACTGGGGAAAGGCAGGCAGAGAATTCCCTGCTAGCACATTCTCTGTGCACAGGGAGGAAAAGTGTTCACCTTTTTTCGCGGAATCGCATTTGCTTCGCTGCAGAGAACACTAAGCATGTTCAGGACGAAAGAAAGCACAGAGCCCCAGATTTGCTGCTGCCGTAGAGAGCTCGCAGAGCACTGGGGAAAGGCAGGCAGAGAATTCCCTGCTAGCACATTCTCTGTGCACAGGAAGGAGAAATGTTCGCATTTGATACGCAGAATCGCTTTTGTGCAGAAAACACTAACGCTTGTTCAGAACGAAAGAAAGCACAGAGCCCCAGACTTTATGTTGTCCTGGAGAGCTTGCAGAGCACTGGGGAAAGGCAGGCAGAGAATTCCCTGCTAGCACCTTCTCTGTGCCTGGGAAGCAGAAGTGTTCACATTCCTTCGCAGAATCGCTTTTGTGCAGAAAACACTAACACTTGTTCAGAACGAAAGAAAGCACACAGCGCCAGATTTGCTGTTGTCCTGGAGAGCTTGCAGAGCTCTGGGGAAAGGCAGGTAGAGAATTCCCTGCTAGCACATTCTCTGTGCACAGGGAGGAAAAGTGTTCACATTTTTTCGCAGAATCGCATTTGCTTCGCTGCAGAGAACACTAAGGTTGTTCAGGACGAAAGAAAGCACAGAGCCCCAGATTTGCTGTTGCCGTAGAGAGCTTGCAGAGCACTGGGGAAAGGCAGGCAGAGAATTCCCTGCTAGCACATTCTCTGTGCACAGGAAGGCGAAATTTTCGCATTTGATTCGTAGAATCGCTTCTGTGCAGAAAACACTAACGCTTGTCCAGAACGAAAGAGAGGAAGAAGCCCAGATTTGTTATTGTCCTGGAGAACTTGCAGAGCACTGGACAAAAGCACGCACAGAATTCCCTGCTAGCATCTTCGCTGTGCCTGGGAAGGAGAAGGGTTCACATTGCTTCGCAGAATCGCTTTTCTGCAGAAAACACTAACGCTTGTTCAGGACGAAAGAAAGCACAGAGCCCCAGATTTGCTGTTGCCGTAGAGAGGTCGCAGAGCACTGGGGAAAGGCAGGCAGAGAATTCCCTGCTAGCACATTCTCTGTGCGCGGGAAGGAGAAGTGTTCACATTTTTTCGCAGAATCGCATTTGCTTCGCTGCAGAGAACACTAAGCTTGTTCAGGACGAAAGAAAGCACAGAGCCCCAGATTTGCTGTTGCCCTGGAGAGCTTGCAGAGCACTGGGGAAAGGCAGGTAGAGAATTCCCTGCTAGCACATTCTCTGTGCACAGGAAGGCGAAATTTTCGCATTTGATTCGTAGAATCGCTTCTGTGCAGAAAACACTAACGCTTGTTCAGGACGAAAGGAAGCACAGAGCGCCAGACTTGCTGTTGCCCTGGAGAGCTTGCAGAGCACTGGGGAAAGGCAGGCAGAGAATTCCCTGGTAGCACATTCTCTGTGCACAGGAAGGCGAAATGTTCGCATTTGCTTTGCAGAATCGCTTTTGTGCAGAAAACACTAACACTTATACAGAACGGAAGAAAGCACAGAGCCCCAGATTTTATGTTGTCCTGGAGAGCTTGCAGAGCTCTGGGGAAAGGCAGGCAGAGAATTCCCTGCTAGCACCTTCTCTGTTCGCGGGAAGGAGAGAATTCACTTTTGCTTCGCACAATGGCTTTTCTGCAGAAAACACTAACGCTTGTGCAGGATGAAAGAAAGCACAGAGCCCCATATTGGCTGTTGCCGTAGAGAGCTTGCAGAGCACTGGCGAAAGGAAGGCAGAGAATTCCCTGCTAGCACATTCTCTGTGCACAGGAAGGAAAAGTGTTCACATTTTTTCGCAGAATCGCATTTGCTTCGCTGCAGAGAACACTAACACTTGTTCAGGACGAAAGAAAGCACAGAGCCCCATATTTGCTGTTGTCCTGGAGAGCTTGCAGAGCACTGGGGAAAGGCAGGCAGAGAATTCCCTGCTAGCACATTCTCTGTGCACAGGAAGGAGAAATGTTCGCATTTGATTCGCAGAATCGCTTTTGTGCAGAAAACACTAACACTTGTTCAGAACGAAAGAAAGCACAGAGCGCCAGATTTGCTGTTGTCCTGGAGAGCTTGCAGAGCACTGGGGAAAGGCAGGCAGAGAATTCCCTGCTAGCACATTCTCTGTGCACAGGAAGGAGAAATGTTCGCATTTGATTCGCAGAATCGCTTTTGTGCAGAAAACACTAACGCTTGTTCAGGACGAAAGGAAGCACAGAGCCCCATATTTGCTGTTGCCGTAGAGAGCTTGCAGAGCACTGGGGAAAGGCAGGCAGAGAATTCCCTGCTAGCACATTGTCTGTGCACAGGAAGGATAAGTGTTCACATTTTTTCGCAGAATCGCATTTGCTTCGCTGACGAGAACAGTAAGCTTGTTCAGGACGAAAGAAAGCACAGAGCCCCAGATTTAATGTTGTCCTGGAGAGCTTGCAGAGCACTGGGGAAAGGCAGGCAGAGAATTCCCTGCTAGCACCTTCTCTGTGCCTGGGAAGCAGAAGTGTTCACATTCCTTCGCAGAATCGCTTTTGTGCAGAAAACACTAACACATGTTCAGAACGAAAGAAAGCACAGAGCCCCAGATTTTATGTTGTCCTGTAGAGCTTGCAGAGCACTGGGGAAAGGCAGGTAGAGAATTCCCTGCTAGCACATTCTCTGTGCACAGGAAGGCGAAATGTTCGCATTTGATTCGCAGAATCGCTTTTGTGCAGAAAACACTAAATCTTGTTCAGGACGAAAGGAAGCACAGAGCCCCAGATTTTATGTTGTCCTGGAGAGCTTGCAGAGCACTGGGGAAAGGCAGGCAGAGAATTCCCTGCTAGCACATTCTCTGTGCACAGGGAGGAAAAGTGTTCACCTTTTTTCGCGGAATCGCATTTGCTTCGCTGCAGAGAACACTAAGCATGTTCAGGACGAAAGAAAGCACAGAGCCCCAGATTTGCTGCTGCCGTAGAGAGCTCGCAGAGCACTGGGGAAAGGCAGGCAGAGAATTCCCTGCTAGCACATTCTCTGTGCACAGGAAGGAGAAATGTTCGCATTTGATACGCAGAATCGCTTTTGTGCAGAAAACACTAACGCTTGTTCAGAACGAAAGAAAGCACAGAGCCCCAGACTTTATGTTGTCCTGGAGAGCTTGCAGAGCACTGGGGAAAGGCAGGCAGAGAATTCCCTGCTAGCACCTTCTCTGTGCCTGGGAAGCAGAAGTGTTCACATTCCTTCGCAGAATCGCTTTTGTGCAGAAAACACTAACACTTGTTCAGAACGAAAGAAAGCACACAGCGCCAGATTTGCTGTTGTCCTGGAGAGCTTGCAGAGCTCTGGGGAAAGGCAGGTAGAGAATTCCCTGCTAGCACATTCTCTGTGCACAGGGAGGAAAAGTGTTCACATTTTTTCGCAGAATCGCATTTGCTTCGCTGCAGAGAACACTAAGGTTGTTCAGGACGAAAGAAAGCACAGAGCCCCAGATTTGCTGTTGCCGTAGAGAGCTTGCAGAGCACTGGGGAAAGGCAGGCAGAGAATTCCCTGCTAGCACATTCTCTGTGCACAGGAAGGCGAAATTTTCGCATTTGATTCGTAGAATCGCTTCTGTGCAGAAAACACTAACGCTTGTCCAGAACGAAAGAGAGGAAGAAGCCCAGATTTGTTATTGTCCTGGAGAACTTGCAGAGCACTGGACAAAAGCACGCACAGAATTCCCTGCTAGCATCTTCGCTGTGCCTGGGAAGGAGAAGGGTTCACATTGCTTCGCAGAATCGCTTTTCTGCAGAAAACACTAACGCTTGTTCAGGACGAAAGAAAGCACAGAGCCCCAGATTTGCTGTTGCCGTAGAGAGGTCGCAGAGCACTGGGGAAAGGCAGGCAGAGAATTCCCTGCTAGCACATTCTCTGTGCGCGGGAAGGAGAAGTGTTCACATTTTTTCGCAGAATCGCATTTGCTTCGCTGCAGAGAACACTAAGCTTGTTCAGGACGAAAGAAAGCACAGAGCCCCAGATTTGCTGTTGCCCTGGAGAGCTTGCAGAGCACTGGGGAAAGGCAGGTAGAGAATTCCCTGCTAGCACATTCTCTGTGCACAGGAAGGCGAAATTTTCGCATTTGATTCGTAGAATCGCTTCTGTGCAGAAAACACTAACGCTTGTTCAGGACGAAAGGAAGCACAGAGCGCCAGACTTGCTGTTGCCCTGGAGAGCTTGCAGAGCACTGGGGAAAGGCAGGCAGAGAATTCCCTGGTAGCACATTCTCTGTGCACAGGAAGGCGAAATGTTCGCATTTGCTTTGCAGAATCGCTTTTGTGCAGAAAACACTAACACTTATACAGAACGGAAGAAAGCACAGAGCCCCAGATTTTATGTTGTCCTGGAGAGCTTGCAGAGCTCTGGGGAAAGGCAGGCAGAGAATTCCCTGCTAGCACCTTCTCTGTTCGCGGGAAGGAGAGAATTCACTTTTGCTTCGCACAATGGCTTTTCTGCAGAAAACACTAACGCTTGTGCAGGATGAAAGAAAGCACAGAGCCCCATATTGGCTGTTGCCGTAGAGAGCTTGCAGAGCACTGGCGAAAGGAAGGCAGAGAATTCCCTGCTAGCACATTCTCTGTGCACAGGAAGGAAAAGTGTTCACATTTTTTCGCAGAATCGCATTTGCTTCGCTGCAGAGAACACTAACACTTGTTCAGGACGAAAGAAAGCACAGAGCCCCATATTTGCTGTTGCCGTAGAGAGCTTGCAGAGCACTGGGGAAAGGCAGGCAGAGAATTCCCTGCTAGCACATTCTCTGTGCACAGGAAGGAGAAATGTTCGCATTTGATTCGCAGAATCGCTTTTGTGCAGAAAACACTAACACTTGTTCAGAACGAAAGAAAGCACAGAGCGCCAGATTTGCTGTTGTCCTGGAGAGCTTGCAGAGCACTGGGGAAAGGCAGGCAGAGAATTCCCTGCTAGCACATTCTCTGTGCACAGGAAGGAGAAATGTTCGCATTTGATTCGCAGAATCGCTTTTGTGCAGAAAACACTAACGCTTGTTCAGGACGAAAGGAAGCACAGAGCCCCATATTTGCTGTTGCCGTAGAGAGCTTGCAGAGCACTGGGGAAAGGCAGGCAGAGAATTCCCTGCTAGCACATTGTCTGTGCACAGGAAGGAAAAGTGTTCACATTTTTTCGCAGAATCGCATTTGCTTCGCCGACGAGAACTGTAAGCTTGTTCAGGACGAAAGAAAGCACAGAGCCCCAGATTTTATGTTGTCCTGGAGAGCTTGCAGAGCACTGGGGAAAGGCAGGTAGAGAATTCCCTGCTAGCACATTCTCTGTGCACAGGAAGGAGAAATGTTCGCATTTGATTCGCAGAATCGCTTTTGTGCAGAAAACACTAACACTTGTTCAGAACGAAAGAAAGCACAGAGCCCCAGATTTGCTGTTGCCCTGGAGAGCTTGCAGAGCACTGGGGAAAGGCAGGCAGAGAATTCCCTGCTAGCACCTTCTGTGTGCACAGGAAGGCGAAATGTTCGCATTTGATTCGCAGAATCGCTTTTGTGCAGAAAACACCAACGCTTGTTCAGGACGAAAGGAAGCACAGAGCGCCAGAATTGCTGTTGCCCTGGAGAGCTTGCAGAGCACTGGGGAAAGGCAGGCAGAGAATTCCCTGCTAGCACATTCTCTGTGCACAGGAAGGAGAAGTGTTCGCGTTTGCTTCGCAGAATCCGCTTTTGTGCACAAAACACAAACACTTGTACAGAACGAAAGAGAGGAAGAAGCCCAGGTTTGTTATTGTCCTGGAGAACTTGCAGAGCACTGGACAAAAGCACGCACAGAATTCCCTGCTAGCATCTTCGCTGTGCCTGGGAAGGAGAAGGGTTCACACTGCTTCGCAGAATCACTTTTCTGCAGAAAACACTAACGCTTGTTCAGGACGAAAGGAAGCACAGAGCCCCAGATTTGCTGCTGCCCTGGAGAGCTAGCAGAGCACTGGGGAAAAGCAGGCAGAGAATTCCCTGCTAGCACATTCTCTGTGCGCGGGAAGGAGAAGTGTTCACATTTTTTCGCAGAATCGCATTTGCTTCGCTGCCGAGAACAGTAAGCTTGTTCAGGACGAAAGAAAGCACAGAGCCCCAGATTTGCTGCTGCCCTGGAGAGCTAGCAGAGCACTGGGGAAAAGCAGGCAGAGAATTCCCTGCTAGCACCTTCTCTGTGCGCGGGAAGGAGAAGTGTTCACATTTTTTCGCAGAATCGCATTTGCTTCGCTGCCGAGAACAGTAAGCTTGTTCAGGACGAAAGAAAGCACAGAGCCCCATATTTGCTGTTGTCCTGGAGAGCTAGCAGAGCACTGGGGAAAGGCAGGCAGAGAATTCCCTGCTAGCACATTCTCTGTGCACAGGAAGGAGAAATGTTCGCATTTGATTCGCAGAATCGCTTTTGTGCAGAAAACACTAACGCTTGTTCAGAACGAAAGAAAGCACAGAGCCCCAGACTTTATGTTGTCCTGGAGAGCTTGCAGAGCACTGGGGAAAGGCAGGCAGAGAATTCCCTGCTAGCACCTTCTCTGTGCCTGGGAAGCAGAAGTGTTCACATTCCTTCGCAGAATCGCATTTGTACAGAAAACACTAACACTTGTTCAGAACGAAAGAAAGCACACAGCGCCAGATTTGCTGTTGCCGTAGAGAGCTTGCAGAGCTCTGGGGAAAGGCAGGCAGAGAATTCCCTGCTAGCACATTCTCTGTGCACAGGAAGGAAAAGTGTTCACATTTTTTCGCAGAATCGTATTTGCTTCGCTGCAGAGATCACTAAGGTTGTTCAGGACGAAAGAAAGCACAGAGCCCCAGATTTGCTGTTGCCGTAGAGAGCTTGCAGAGCACTGGGGAAAGGCAGGCAGAGAATTCCCTGCTAGCACATTCTCTGTGCACAGGAAGGCGAAATTTTCGCATTTGATTCGTAGAATCGCTTCTGTGCAGAAAACACTAACGCTTGTTCAGGACGAAAGAGAGGAAGAAGCCCAGATTTGTTATTGTCCTGGAGAACTTGCAGAGCACTGGACAAAAGCACGCACAGAATTCCCTGCTAGCATCTTCGCTGTGCCTGGGAAGGAGAAGGGTTCACATTGCTTCGCAGAATCGCTTTTCTGCAGAAAACACTAACGCTTGTTCAGGACGAAAGAAAGCACAGAGCCCCAGATTTGCTGTTGCCGTAGAGAGGTCGCAGAGCACTGGGGAAAGGCAGGCAGAGAATTCCCTGCTAGCACATTCTCTGTGCGCGGGAAGGAGAAGTGTTCACATTTTTTCGCAGAATCGCATTTGCTTCGCTGCAGAGAACAGTAAGCTTGTTCAGGACGAAAGAAATCACAGAGCCCCAGATTTGCTGTTGCCCTGGAGAGCTTGCAGGGCACTGGGGAAAGGCAGGTAGAGAATTCCCTGCTAGCACATTCTCTGTGCACAGGAAGGCGACATTTTCGCATTTGATTCGTAGAATCGCTTCTGTGCAGAAAACACTAACGCTTGTTCAGGACGAAAGGAAGCACAGAGCGCCAGACTTGCTGTTGCCCTGGAGAGCTTGCAGAGCTCTGGGGAAAGGCAGGCAGAGAATTCCCTGCTAGCACCTTCTCTGTTCGCGGGAAGGAGAGAATTCACTTTTGCTTCGCACAATGGCTTTTCTGCAGAAAACACTAACGCTTGTGCAGGATGAAAGAAAGCACAGAGCCCCATATTGGCTGTTGCCGTAGAGAGCTTGCAGAGCACTGGTGAAAGGCAGACAGAGAATTCCCTGCTAGCACATTCTCTGTGCACAGGAAGGAAAAGTGTTCACTTTTTTTCGCAGAATCGCATTTGCTTCTCTGCAGAGAACACTAACACTTGTTCAGGACGAAAGAAAGCACAGAGCCCCATATTTGCTGTTGCCGTAGAGAGCTTGCAGAGCACTGGGGAAAGGCAGGCAGAGAATTCCCTGCTAGCACATTCTCTGTGCACAGGAAGGAGAAATGTTCGCATTTGATTCGCAGAATCGCTTTTGTGCAGAAAACACTAACACTTGTTCAGAACGAAAGAAAGCACAGAGCGCCAGATTTTATGTTGTCCTGGAGAGCTTGCAGAGCACTGGGGAAAGGCAGGCAGAGAATTCCCTGCTAGCACATTCTCTGTGCACAGGAAGGAGAAATGTTCGCATTTGATTCGCAGAATCGCTTTTGTGCAGAAAACACTAACGCTTGTTCAGGACGAAAGGAAGCACAGAGCCCCATATTTGCTGTTGCCGTAGAGAGCTTGCAGAGCACTGGGGAAAGGCAGGCAGAGAATTCCCTGCTAGCACATTGTCTGTGCACAGGAAGGAAAAGTGTTCACATTTTTTCGCAGAATCGCATTTGCTTCGCTGACGAGAACAGTAAGCTTGTTCAGGACGAAAGAAAGCACAGAGCCCCAGATTTAATGTTGTCCTGGAGAGCTTGCAGAGCACTGGGGAAAGGCAGGCAGAGAATTCCCTGCTAGCACCTTCTCTGTGCCTGGGAAGCAGAAGGGTTCACATTCCTTCGCAGAATCGCTTTTCTGCAGAAAACACTAACGCTTGTTTCAGGACGAAAGGAAGCACAGAGCGCCAGACTTGCTGTTGCCCTGGAGAGCTTGCAGAGCTCTGGGGAAAGGCAGGCAGAGAATTCCCTGCTAGCACCTTCTCTGTTCGCTGGAAGGAGAGAATTCACTTTTGCTTCGCACAATGGCTTTTCTGCAGAAAACACTAACGCTTGTGCAGGATGAAAGAAAGCACAGAGCCCCATATTTGCTCTTGCCGTAGAGAGCTTGCAGAGCACTGGCGAAAGGCAGGCAGAGAATTCCCTGCTAGCACATTCTCTGTGCTCAGGAAGGAAAAGTGTACACATTTTTTCGCAGAATCGCATTTGCTTCGCTGCAGAGAACACTAAGCTTGTTCAGGACGAAAGAAAGCACAGAGCCCCATATTTGCTGTTGCCGTAGAGAGCTTGCAGACCACTGGGGAAAGGCAGGCAGAGAATTCCCTGCTAGCACATTCTCTGTGCACAGGAAGGAGAAATGTTCGCATTTGCTTCGCAGAATCCCCTTTTGTGCTCAAAACACTAACACTTGTCCAGAACGAAAGAGAGGAAGAAGCCCAGATTTGTTATTGCCCTGGAGAACTTGCAGAGCACTGGACAAAAGCACGCACAGAATTCCCTGCTAGCATCTTCGCTGTGCCTGGGAAGGAGAAGGGTTCACATTGCTTCGCAGAATCGCTTTTCTGCAGAAAACACTAACGCTTGTTTCAGGACAAAAGAAAGCACAGAGCCCCAGATTTGCTGTTGCCGTAGAGAGCTCGCAGAGCACTGGGGAAAGGCAGGCAGAGAATTCCCTGCTAGCACATTCTCTCTGCACAGGAAGGAGAAATGTTCGCATTTGATTCGCAGAATCGCTTTTCTGCAGAAAACACTAACACTTGTTCAGAACGAAAGAAAGCACAGAGCCCCAGATTTGCTGTTGCCGTAGACAGCCTGCAGAGCACTGGGGAAAGGCAGGCAGATAATTCCCTGCTAGCACATTCTCTGTGCCTGGGAAGCAGAAGTGTTCACATTGCTTCGCAGAATCGCTTTTATGCAGAAAACACTAACACTTGTTCAGAACGAAAGAAAGCACAGAGCCCCAGATTTTATGTTGTCCTGGAGAGCTTGCAGAGCACTGGGGAAAGGCAGGTAGAGAATTCCCTGCTAGCACATTCTCTGTGCACAGGAAGGCGAAATGTTCGCATTTGATTCGCAGAATCGCTTTTGTGCAGAATACACCAACGCTTGTTCAGGACGAAAGGAAGCACAGAGCGCCAGATTTGCTGTTGTCCTGGAGAGCTTGCAGAGCACTGGGGAAAGGCAGGCAGAGAATTCCCTGCTAGCACATTCTCTGTGCACAGGAAGGAGAAGTGTTCGCGTTTGCTTCGCAGAATCCGCTTTTGTGCACAAAACACAAACACTTGTACAGAACGAAAGAGAGGAAGAAGCCCAGGTTTGTTATTGTCCTGGAGAACTTGCAGAGCACTGGACAAAAGCACGCACAGAATTCCCTGCTAGCATCTTCGCTGTGCCTGGGAAGGAGAAGGGTTCACACTGCTTCGCAGAATCACTTTTCTGCAGAAAACACTAACGCTTGTTCAGGACGAAAGGAAGCACAGAGCCCCAGATTTGCTGCTGCCCTGGAGAGCTAGAAGAGCACTGGGGAAAAGCAGGCAGAGAATTCCCTGCTAGCACCTTCTCTGTGCGCGGGAAGGAGAAGTGTTCACATTTTTTCGCAGAATCGCATTTGCTTCGCTGCCGAGAACAGTAAGCTTGTTCAGGACGAAAGAAAGCACAGAGCCCCAGATTTGCTGTTGCCCTGGAGAGCTAGCAGAGCACTGGGGAAAGGCAGGCAGAGAATTCCCTGCTAGCACATTCTCTGTGCACAGGAAGGAGAAATGTTCGCATTTGCTTCGCAGAATCCCCTTTTGTGCACAAAACACTAACACTTGTCCAGAACGAAAGAGAGGAAGAAGCCCAGATTTGTTATTGCCCTGGAGAACTTGCAGAGCACTGGACAAAAGCACGCACAGAATTCCCTGCTAGCATCTTCGCTGTGCCTGGGAAGGAGAAGGGTTCACATTGCTTCGCAGAATCGCTTTTCTGCAGAAAACACTAACGCTTGTTTCAGGACGAAAGAAAGCACAGAGCCCCAGATTTGCTGTTGCCGTAGAGAGCTCGCAGAGCAGTGGGGAAAGGCAGGCAGAGAATTCCCTGCTAGCACATTCTCTGTGCCTGGGAAGCAGAAGTGTTCACATTGCTTCGCAGAATCGCTTTTGTGCAGAAAACACTAACACATGTTCAGAACGAAAGAAAGCACAGAGCCCCAGATTTTATGTTGTCCTGTAGAGCTTGCAGAGCACTGGGGAAAGGCAGGTAGAGAATTCCCTGCTAGCACATTCTCTGTGCACAGGAAGGCGAAATGTTCGCATTTGATTCGCAGAATCGCTTTTGTGCAGAAAACACTAAATCTTGTTCAGGACGAAAGGAAGCACAGAGCCCCAGATTTTATGTTGTCCTGGAGAGCTTGCAGAGCACTGGGGAAAGGCAGGCAGAGAATTCCCTGCTAGCACATTCTCTGTGCACAGGGAGGAAAAGTGTTCACATTTTTTCGCAGAATCGCATTTGCTTCGCTGCAGAGAACACTAAGGTTGTTCAGGACGAAAGAAAGCACAGAGCCCCAGATTTGCTGTTGCCGTAGAGAGCTTGCAGAGCACTGGGGAAAGGCAGGCAGAGAATTCCCTGCTAGCACATTCTCTGTGCACAGGAAGGCGAAATTTTCGCATTTGATTCGTAGAATCGCTTCTGTGCAGAAAACACTAACGCTTGTTCAGGACGAAAGAGAGGAAGAAGCCCAGATTTGTTATTGCCCTGGAGAACTTGCAGAGCACTGGACAAAAGCACGCACAGAATTCCCTGCTAGCATCTTCGCTGTGCCTGGGAAGGAGAAGGGTTCACATTGCTTCGCAGAATCGCTTTTCTGCAGAAAACACTAACGTTTGTTCAGGACGAAAGAAAGCACAGAGCCCCAGATTTGCTGTTGCCGTAGAGAGGTCGCAGAGCAGTGGGGAAAGGCAGGCAGAGAATTCCCTGCTAGCACATTCTCTGTGCGCGGGAAGGAGAAGTGTTCACATTTTTTCGCAGAATCGCATTTGCTTCGCTGCAGAGAACACTAAGCTTGTTCAGGACGAAAGAAAGCACAGAGCCCCAGATTTGCTGTTGCCCTGGAGAGCTTGCAGAGCACTGGGGAAAGGCAGGTAGAGAATTCCCTGCTAGCACATTCTCTGTGCACAGGAAGGAGAAATTTTCGCATTTGATTCGTAGAATCGCTTCTGTGCAGAAAACACTAACGCTTGTTCAGGACGAAAGGAAGCACAGAGCGCCAGACTTGCTGTTGCCCTGGAGAGCTTGCAGAGCACTGGGGAAAGGCAGGCAGAGAATTCCCTGCTAGCACATTCTCTGTGCACAGGAAGGCGAAATGTTCGCATTTGCTTTGCAGAATCGCTTTTGTGCAGAAAACACTAACACTTATACAGAACGGAAGAAAGCACAGAGCCCCAGATTTTATGTTGTCCTGGAGAGCTTGCAGAGCTCTGGGGAAAGGCAGGCAGAGAATTCCCTGCTAGCACCTTCTCTGTTCGCGGGAAGGAGAGAATTCACTTTTGCTTCGCACAATGGCTTTTCTGCAGAAAACACTAACGCTTGTGCAGGATGAAAGAAAGCACAGAGCCCCATATTGGCTGTTGCCGTAGAGAGCTTGCAGAGCACTGGCGAAAGGCAGACAGAGAATTCCCTGCTAGCACATTCTCTGTGCACAGGAAGGAAAAGTGTTCACTTTTTTTCGCAGAATCGCATTTGCTTCGCTGCAGAGAACACTAACACTTGTTCAGGACGAAAGAAAGCACAGAGCCCCATATTTGCTGTTGTCCTGGAGAGCTTGCAGAGCACTGGGGAAAGGCAGGCAGAGAATTCCCTGCTAGCACATTCTCTGTGCACAGGAAGGAGAAATGTTCGCATTTGATTCGCAGAATCGCTTTTGTGCAGAAAACACTAACACTTGTTCAGAACGAAAGAAAGCACAGAGCGCCAGATTTGCTGTTGTCCTGGAGAGCTTGCAGAGCACTGGGGAAAGGCAGGCAGAGAATTCCCTGCTAGCACATTCTCTGTGCACAAGAAGGAGAAATGTTCGCATTTGATTCGCAGAATCGCTTTTTTGCAGAAAACACTAACGCTTGTTCAGGACGAAAGGAAGCACAGAGCCCCATATATGCTGTTGCCGTAGAGAGCTTGCAGAGCACTGGGGAAAGGCAGGCAGAGAATTCCCTGCTAGCACATTGTCTCTGCACAGGAAGGAAAAGTGTTCACATTTTTTCGCAGAATCGCATTTGCTTCGCTGACGAGAACAGTAAGCTTGTTCAGGACGAAAGAAAGCACAGAGCCCCATATTTGCTGTTGCCGTAGAGAGCTTGCAGAGCACTGGGGAAAGGCAGGCAGAGAATTCCCTGCTAGCACATTCTCTGTGCACAGGAAGGAGAAATGTTCGCATTTGATTCGCAGAATCGCTTTTGTGCAGAAAACACTAACGCTTTTTCAGAACGAAAGGAAGTACAGAGCCCAAGAGTTGCTATTTCCCTGGAGAGCTTGCAGAGCACTGGGGAAAGGCAGGCAGAGAATTCCCTGCTAGCATCTTCGCTGTGCCTGGAAAGGAGAAGTGTTCACATTTTTTTCGCACAATGGCTTTTCTGCAGAAAACACTAACGCTTGTTCAGGACGAAAGGAAGCACAGAGCGCCAGATTTGCTGTTGCCCTGGAGAGCTTGCAGAGCACTGGGGAAAGGCAGGCAGACAATTCCCTGCTAGCACATTCTCTGTGCACAGGAAGGCGAAATCTTCGCATTTGCTGCGCAGAATCCCCTTTTGTGCACAAAACACTAACAGTTATTCAGAGTGAAAGAAAGCACAGAGCGCCAGATTTTATGTTGTCCTGGAGAGCTTGCAGAGCTCTGGGGAAAGGCACGCAGAGAATTCCCTGCTAGCACCTTCTCTGTGCCTGGGAAGCAGTAGGGTTCACATTTTTTCGCACAATGGCTTTTGAGCAGAAAACACTAACACTTGTCCAGAACGAAAGAGAGGAAGAAGCCCAGATATGTTATTGTCCTAGAGAGCTTGCAGAGCTCTGGGGAAAGGCAGGCAGAGAATTCCCTGCTAGCACCTTCTCTGTGCGCGGGAAGGAGAAGTGTTCACATTTTTTCGCAGAATCGGATTTGCTTCGCTGCCGAGAACAGTAAGCTTGTTCAGGACGAAAGAAAGCACAGAGCCCCATATTTGCTGTTGCCGTAGAGAGCTTGCAGAGCACTGGGGAAAGGCAGGCAGAGAATTCCCTGCTAGCACATTCTCTGTGCACAGGAAGGAGAAATGTTCGCATTTGCTTCGCAGAATCCCCTTTTGTGCACAAAACACTAACACTTGTCCAGAACGAAAGAGAGGAAGAAGCCCAGATTTGTTATTGTCCTGGAGAACTTGCAGCGCACTGGACAAAAGCACGCACAGAATTCCCTGCTAGCATCTTCGCTGTCCCTGGGAAGGAGAAGGGTTCACATTGCTTCGCAGAATCGCTTTTCTGCAGAAAACACAAACGCTTGTTCAGGACGAAAGGAAGCATAGACCGCCAGATTTGCTGTTGCCGTAGAGAGCTTGCAAAGCACTGGGGAAAGGCAGGCAGAGAATTCCCTGCTACCACCTTCTCTGTGCGCGGGAAGGAGAAGTGTTCACATTTTTTCGCAGAATCGCATTTGCTTCGCTGCCGAGAACAGTAAGCTTGTTCAGGACGAAAGAAAGCACAGAGCCCCAGATTTAATGTTGTCCTGGAGAGCTTGCAGAGCACTGGAGAAAGGCACGCAGAGAATTCCCTGCTAGCACCTCCTCTGTTCGCGGTAAGGATAGAATTCGCTTTTGCTTCGCACAATCGCTTTTGTGCAGAAAACACTAATGATTTTTCAGGACGAAAGAAAGCACAGAGCGCCAGATTTGCTGTTGCCCTGGAGAGCTTGCAGAGCACTGGGGAAAGGCAGGCAGAGAATTCCCTGCTAGCACCTTCTCTGTGCCTGGGAAGGAGAAGTGTTCACATTCCTTCGCAGAATCGCTTTTGTGCACAAAACACTAACACTTGTTCAGAACGAAAGAAAGCACAGAGCGCCAGATTTGCTGTTGTCCTGGAGAGCTTGCAGAGCACTGGGGAAAGGCAGGCAGAGAATTCCCTGCTAGCACATTCTCTGTGCACATGAAGGCGAAATGTTCGCATTTCATTTGCAGAATCGCTTTTGTGCAGAAAACACTAACGCTTGTTCAGGACGAAAGGAAGCACAGAGCGCCAGACTTGCTGTTGCCCTGGAGAGCTTGCAGAGCTCTGGGGAAAGGCAGGCAGAGAATTCCCTGCTAGCACCTTCTCTGTGCCTTGGAAGCAGAAATGTTCACATTGCTTCGCAGAATCGCTTTTGTGCAGAGAACACTAACATTTATTCAGAACGGAAGAAAGCACAGAGCCCCAGATTTGCTGTTGTCCTGGAGAGCTTGCAGAACTCTGGGGAAAGGCAGGCAGAGAATTCCCTGCTAGCACCTTCTCTGTTCGCGGGAAGGAGAGAATTCGCTTTTGCTTCTCACAATGGCTTTTCTGCAGAAAACACTATCGCTTGTGCAGGATGAAAGAAATCACAGAGCCCCATATTTGCTGTTGCCGTAGAGAGCTTGCAGAACACTGGGGAAAGGCAGGCAGAGAATTCCCTGCTAGCACACTGTCTGTGCACAGGAAGGAAAAGTGTTCACATTTTTTCGCAGAATCGCATTTGCTTCGCTGCAGAGAACACTAAGCTTATTCAGGACGAAAGAAAGCACAGAGCCCCATATTTGCTGTTGCCGTAGAGAGCTTGCAGAGCACTGGGGAAAGGCAGGCAGAGAATTCCCTGCTATCACATTCTCTGTGCACAGGAAGGAGAAATGTTCGCATTTGCTTCGGAGAATCCCCTTTTTTGCACAAAACACTAACACTTGTCCAGAACAAAAGAGAGGAAGAAGCCCAGATTTGTTATTGCCCTGGAGAAATTGCAGAGCACTGGACAAAAGCACGCACAGAATTCCCTGCTAGCATCTTCGCTGTGCCTGGGAAGGAGAAGGGTTCACATTGCTTCGCAGAATCGCTTTTCTGCAGAAAACACTAACGCTTGTTTCAGGACGAAAGAAAGCACAGAGCGCCAGATTTGCTGTTGTCCTGGAGAGCTTGCAGAGCACTGGGGAAAGACAGGCAGAGAATTCCCTGCTAGCACCTTCTCTGTGCACAGGAAGGCGAAATGTTCGCATTTGATTCGCAGAATCGCTTTTGTGCAGAAAACACTAACGCTTGTTCAGGACGAAAGGAAGCACAGAGCGCCAGACTTGCTGTTGCCCTGGAGAGCTTGCAGAGCTCTGGGGAAAGGCAGGCAGAGAATTCCCTGCTAGCACCTTCTCTGTGCCTTGGAAGCAGAAGTGTTCACATTGCTTCGCAGAATCGCTTTTGTGCAGAGAACACTAACACTTATTCAGAACGGAAGAAAGCACAGAGCCCCAGATTTGCTGTTGTCCTGGAGAGTTTGCAGGGCTCTGGGGAAAGGCAGGCAGAGAATTCCCTGCTAGCACCTTCTCTGTGCGCGGGAAGGAGAAGTGTTCACATTTTTTCGCAGAATCGCATTTGCTTCGCTGCAGAGAACACTAAGCTTGTTCAGGACGAAAGAAAGCGCAGAGCCCCAGGTTTGCTGTTGCCGTAGAGAGCTTGCAGAGCACTGGGGAAAGGCAGGCAGAGAATTCCCTGCTAGCACATTCTCTGTGCACAAGAAGGAGAAATGTTCGCATTTGATTCGCAGAATCGCTTTTGTGCAGAAAACACTAACGCTTGTTCAGGACGAAAGGAAGCACAGAGCGCCAGACTTGCTGTTGCCCTGGAGAGCTTGCAGAGCACTGGGGAAAGGCAGGCAGAGAATTCCCTGCTAGCACCTTCTCTGTGCGCGGGAAGGAGAAGTGTTCACATTTTTTCGCAGAATCGCTTTTGTGCAGAAAACACTAACACTTATTCAGAATGGAAGAAAACACAGAGCCCCAGATTTGCTGTTGTCCTGGAGAGCTTGCAGAGCTCTGGGGAAAGGCAGGCAGAGAATTCCCTGCTAGCACCTTCTCTGTTCGGGGGAAGGAGAGAATTCGCTTTTGCTTCGCACAATGGCTTTTCTGCAGAAAACACTAACGCTTGTGCAGGATGAAAGAAAGCACAGAGCCCCATATTTGCTGTTGCCGTAGAGAGCTTGCAGAGCACTGGGGAAAGGCAGGCAGAGAGTTCCCTGCTAGCACATTCTCTGTGCACAGGAAGGAAAAGTGTTCACATTTTTTCGCAGAATCGCATTTGCTTCGCTGCAGAGATCACTGAGCTTGTTCAGGACGAAAGAAAGCACAGAGCCCCATATTTGCTGTTGCCGTAGAGAGCTCGCAGAGCACTGGGGAAAGGCAGGCAGAGAATTCCCTGCTAGCACATTCTCTGTGCACAGGAAGGAGAAATGTTCGCATTTGATTCGCAGAATCGCTTTTGTGCAGAAAACACTAATACTTGTTCAGAACGAAAGAAAGCACAGAGCCCCAGATTTTATGTTGCCCTGGAGAGCTTGCAGAGCACTGGGGAAAGGCAGGCAGAGAATTCCCTGCTAGCACCTACTCTGTGCCTGAGAAGGAGAAGTGTTCACATTTTTTCGCAGAATCGCTTTTGTGCAGAGAACAGTAACACTTATTCAGAACGGAAGAAAACACAGAGCCCCAGATTTGCTGTTGTCCTGGACAGCTTGCAGAGCACTGGCGAAAGGCAGGCAGAGAATTCCCTGCTAGCACCTTCTCTGTGCCTTGGAAGCAGAAGTGTTCACATTGCTTTGCAAAATCGCTTTTGTACAGAGAACACTAACAATTATTCAGAACGGAATAAAGCACAGAGCGCCAGATTTGCTGTTGTCCTGGAGAGCTTGCAGAGCTCTGGGGAAAGGCAGGCAGAGAATTCCCTGCTAGCACCTTCTCTGTTCGCGGGAAGGAGAGATTTCGCTTTTGATTGGCACAATGGCTTTTCTGCAGAAAACACTAACGCTTGTTCAGGATGAAAGAAAGCACAGAGCCCCATATTTGCTGTTGCCCTGGAGAGCTTGCAGAGCTCTGGGGAAAGGCAGGCAGAGAATTCCCTGCTAGCACATTCTCTGTGCACAGGAAGGCGAAATGTTCGCATTTGATTCGCAGAATCGCTTTTGTGCAGAAAACACTAACACTTGTTCAGGACGAAAGAAAGCACAGAGCCCCATATTTGCTGTTGTCCTGGAGAGCTTGCAGAGCTCTGGGGAAAGGCAGGCAGAGAATTCCCTGCTAGCACCTTCTCTGTTCGCGGGAAGCAGAAGTGTTCACATTGCTTCGCAGAATCGCTTTTGTGCACAGAACACTAACACTTATTCAGAACGGAAGAAAGCACAGAGCGCCAGATTTGCTGTTGCCGTAGAGAGCATGCAGAGCACTGGGGAAAGGCAGGCAGAGAATTCCCTGCTAGCACATTCTCTGTGCACAGGAAGGAGAAATGTTCGCATTTGCTTCGCAGAATCGCTTTTGTGCAGAAAAGACTAACACTTGTTCAGAACGAAAGAAAGCACAAAGCGCCAGATTTGCTGTTGTCCTGGAGAGCTTGCAGAGCTCTGGGGAAAGGCAGGCAGAGAATTCCCTGCTAGCACCTTCTCTGTTCGCGGGAAGGAGAGATTTCGCTTTTGATTGGCACAATGCTTTTCTGCAGAAAACACTAACGCTTGTTCAGGATGAAAGAAAGCACAGAGCCCCATATTTGCTGTTGCCCTGGAGAGCTTGCAGAGCACTGGCGAAAGGCAGGCAGAGAATTCCCTGCTAGCACCTTCTCTGTGCACAGGAAGGCGAAATGTTCGCATTTGATTCGCAGAATCGCTTTTGTGCAGAAAACACTAACACTTGTTCAGGACGAAAGAAAGCACAGAGCCCCATATTTGCTGTTGCCCTGGAGAGCTTGCAGAGCACTGGGGAAAGGCAGGCAGAGAATTCCCTGCTAGCACATTCTCTGTGCACAGGAAGGAGAAATGTTCGCATTTGCTTCGCAGAATCGCTTTTGTGCAGAAAAGACTAACACTTGTTCAGAACGAAAGGAAGCACAAAGCGCCAGATTTGCTGTTGTCCTGGAGAGCTTGCAGAGCTCTGGGGAAAGGCAGGCAGAGAATTCCCTGCTAGCACCTTCTCTGTGCGCGGGAAGGAGAAGTGTTCACATTTTTTCGCAGAATTGCATTTGCTTCGCTGCAGAGAACACTAAGCTTGTTCAGGACGAAAGAAAGCACAGAGCGCCAGATTTGCTGTTGTCCTGGAGAGCTTGCAGACCTCTGGGGAAAGGCAGGCAGAGAATTCCCTGCTAGCACATTCTCTGTGCACAGGAAGGCGAAATGTTCACATTTGATTCGCAGAATCGCTTTTGTGCAGAAAACACTAACACTTGTTCAGAACGAAAGAAAGCACAGAGCCCCAGATTTGCTGTTTTCCTGGAGAGCTTGCAGAGCACTGTGGAAAGGCAGGCAGAGAATTCCCTGCTAGCATCTTCGCTGGTCGCGGGAAGGAGAGAATTCGCTTTTGCTTGGCACAATGGCTTTTCTGCAGAAAGCACTAACGATTGTTCAGGATGAAAGAAAGCACAGAGCCCCATATTTGCTGTTGCCCTGGAGAGCTTGCAGAGCACTGGGGAAAGGCAGGCAGAGAATTCCCTGCTAGCACATTCTCTGTGAACAGGAAGGAGAAGTGTTCGCATTTGCTTCGCAGAATCCCCTTTTGTGCAGAAAACACAAACACTTGTTCAGAACGAAAGAAAGCACAGAGCCCCAGATTTGCTGTTGCCCTGGAGAGCTTGCAGAGCACTGGGGAAAGGCAGGCAGAGAATTCCCTGCTAGCACATTCTCTGTGCACAGGAAGGCGAAACGTTCGCATTTGATTCGCAATATCGCTTTTGTGCAGAAAACACTAACACTTGTTCAGAACGAAAGAAAGCACAGAGCCCCAGATTTGCTGTTGTCCTGGAGAGCTTGCACAGCTCTGGGGAAAGGCAGGCAGAGAATTCCCTGCTAGCACCTTCTCTGTTCGCGGGAAGCAGAAGTGTTCACATTGCTTTGCAGAATCTCTTTTGTGCAGAGAACACTAACGATTTTTCAGGACGAAAGAAAGCACAGAGCCCCAGATTTGCTGTTGTCCTGGAGAGCTTGCAGAGCTCTGGGGAAAGGCAGGCAGAGAATTCCCTGCTAGCACATTCTCTGTGCACAGGAAGGCGAAATGTTCGCATTTGCTTCGCAGAATCGCTTTTGTGCAGAAAACACTAACACTTATTCAGAACGGAAGAAAGCACAGAGCCCCAGATTTTATGTTGTCCTGGAGAGCTTGCAGAGCACTGGGGAAAGGCAGGCAGAGAATTGCCTGCTAGCACATTCTCTGTGCACAGGAAGGAAAACTGTTCACATTTTTTCGCAGAATCGCATTTGCTTCGCTGCAGAGAACACTAAGCCTGTTCTGAAAGGAAGAAAGCACAGAGATCCAGATTTGCTGTTGCCCTGGAGAGCTTGCAGAGCTCTGGGGAAAGGCAGGCAGAGAATTCCCTGCTAGCATCTTCGCTGTTCGCGGGAAGGAGAGAATTCGCTTTTGCTTGGCACAAAGGCTTTTCTGCAGAAAACACTAACGCTTGTTCAGGATGAAAGAAAGCACAGAGCCCCATATTTGCTGTTGCCCTGGAGAGCTTGCAGAGCACTGGGGAAAGGCAGGCAGAGAATTCCCTGCTAGCACATTCTCTGTGCACAGGAAGGCGAAGTGTTCGCATTTGATTCGCAGAATCGCTTTTGTGCAGAAAACACAAACACTTGTTCAGAACGAAAGAAAGCACAGAGCCCCAGATTTGCTGTTGCCCTGGAGAGCTTGCAGAGCACTGGGGAAAGGCAGGCAGAGAATTCCCTGCTAGCACATTCTCTGTGCACAGGAAGGCGAAATGTTCGCATTTGATTCGCAGAATCGCTTTTGTGCAGAAAACACTAACACTTGTTCAGAAAGAAAGCACAGAGCCCCAGATTTTATGTTGTCCTGGAGAGCTTGCAGAGTACTGGGGAAAGGCAGGCAGAGAATTCCCTGCTAGCACCTTCTCTGTTCGCGGCAAGCAGAAGTGTTCACATTGCTTTGCAGAATCGCTTTTGTGCAGAGAACAGTAACACTTATTCAGGACGAAAGAAAACACAGAGCCCCAGATTTGCTGTTGCCCTGGAGAGCCTGCAGAGCACTGGGGAAAGGCAGGCAGAGAATTCCCTGCTAGCACCTTCTCTGTTCGCGGGAAGGAGAGATTTCTCTTTTGATTGGCACAATGGCTTTTCTGCAGAAAACACTAACGCTTGTTCAGGATGAAAGAAAGCACAGAGCCCCATATTTGCTGTTGCCCTGGAGAGCTTGCAGAGCACTGGGGAAAGGCAGGCAGAGAATTCTCTGCTAGCACCTTCTCTGTGCGCGGGAAGGAGAAGTGTTCACATTTTTTCGCAGAATCGCATTTGCTTCGCTGCAGAGAACACTAAGCTTGTTCAGAACGAAAGAAAGCACAGAGCCCCAGATTTTATGTTGCCCTGGAGAGCTTGCAGAGCACTGGGGAAAGGCAGGCAGAGAATTCCCTGCTAGCATCTTCGCTGTGCCTGGGAAGGAGAAATGTTCACTTTTTTTCGCAGAATGGCTTTTCTGCAGAAACCACTAACGCTTGTTCAGGACGAAAGGAAGCACAGAGCGCCAGATTTGCTGCTGCCCTGGAGAGCTTGCAGAGCTCTGGGGAAAGGCAGGCAGAGAATTCCCTGCTAGCACATTCTCTGTGCACAGGAAGGCGAAATGTTCGCATTTGATTCGCAGAATCGCTTTTGTGCAGAAAATACTAACACTTGTTCAGAACGAAAGAAAGCACAGAGCCCCAGATTTTATGTTGTCCTGGAGAGCTTGCAGAGCTCTGGGGAAAGGCAGGCAGAGAATTCCCTGCTAGCACATTCTCTGTGCACAGGAAGGAGAAATGTTCGCTTTTGATTTGCAGAATCGCTTTTGTGCAGAAAACACTAACGTTTTTTCAGAACGACAGGAAGTACAGAGCCCCAGAGTTGCTATTTCCCTGGAGAGCTTGCAGAGCACTGGGGAAAGGCAGGCAGAGAATTCCCTGCTAGCACCTTCTCTGTGCGCGGGAAGGAGCAGTGTTCACATTTTTTCGCAGAATCGCTTTTCTGCAGAAAACACTAACACTTGTTCAGAACGAAAGAAAGCACAGAGCCCCAGATTTAATGTTGTCCTGGAGAGCTTGCAGAGCACTGGGGAAAGGCAGGCAGAGAATTCCCTGCTAGCACCTTCTCTGTGCCTGGGAAGCAGAAGGGTTCACATTCCTTCGCAGAATCGCTTTTGTGCAGAAAACACTAACACTTGTTCAGAACGAAAGAAAGCACAGAGCGCCACATTTTATGTTGTCCTGGAGAGCTTGCAGAGCACTGGGGAAAGGCAGGCAGAGAATTCCCTGCTAGCACATTCTCTGTGCACAGGAAGGCGAAATGTTCGCATTTGATTTGCAGAATCGCTTTTGTGGAGAAAACACTAACGCTTGTTCAGGACGAAAGGAAGCACAGAGCGCCAGACTTGCTGTTGCCCTGGAGAGCTTGCAGAGCTCTGGGGAAAGGCAGGCAGAGAATTCCCTGCTAGAACCTTCTCTGTTCGCTGGAAGGAGAGAATTCACTTTTGCTTCGCACAATGGCTTTTCTGCAGAAAACACTAACGCTTGTGCAGGATGAAAGAAAGCACAGAGCCCCATATTTGCTCTTGCCGTAGAGAGCTTGCAGAGCACTGGCGAAAGGCAGGCAGAGAATTCCCTGCTAGCACATTCTCTGTGCTCAGGAAGGAAAAGTGTACACATTTTTTCGCAGAATCGCATTTGCTTCGCTGCAGAGAACACTAAGCTTGTTCAGGACGAAAGAAAGCACAGAGCCCCATATTTGCTGTTGCCGTAGAGAGCTTGCAGACCACTGGGGAAAGGCAGGCAGAGAATTCCCTGCTAGCACATTCTCTGTGCACAGGAAGGAGAAATGTTCGCATTTGCTTCGCAGAATCCCCTTTTGTGCTCAAAACACTAACACTTGTCCAGAACGAAAGAGAGGAAGAAGCCCAGATTTGTTATTGCCCTGGAGAACTTGCAGAGCACTGGACAAAAGCACGCACAGAATTCCCTGCTAGCATCTTCGCTGTGCCTGGGAAGGAGAAGGGTTCACATTGCTTCGCAGAATCGCTTTTCTGCAGAAAACACTAACGCTTGTTTCAGGACAAAAGAAAGCACAGAGCCCCAGATTTGCTGTTGCCGTAGAGAGCTCGCAGAGCAGTGGGGAAAGGCAGGCAGAGAATTCCCTGCTAGCACATTCTCTCTGCACAGGAAGGAGAAATGTTCGCATTTGATTCGCAGAATCGCTTTTGTGCAGAAAACACTAACACTTGTTCAGGACGAAAGAAAGCACAGAGCGCCAGATTTGCTGTTGCCCTGGAGAGCTTGCAGAGCACTGGGGAAAGGCAGGCAGAGAATTCCCTGCTAGCATCTTCGCTGTGCCTGGGAAGGAGAAGTGTTCGCATTTGATTCGCAGAATCGCTTTTGTGCAGAAAACACCAACGCTTGTTCAGGACGAAAGGAAGCACAGAGCGCCAGAATTGCTGTTGCCCTGGAGAGCTTGCAGAGCACTGGGGAAAAGCAGGCAGAGAATTCCCTGCTAGCACCTTCTCTGTGCGCGGGAAGGAGAAGTGTTCGCGTTTCCTTCGCAGAATCCGCTTTTGTGCACAAAACACAAACACTTGTACAGAACGAAAGAGAGGAAGAAGCCCAGGTTTGTTATTGTCCTGGAGAACTTGCAGAGCACTGGACAAAAGCACGCACAGAATTCCCTGCTAGCATCTTCGCTGTGCCTGGGAAGGAGAAGGGTTCACACTGCTTCGCAGAATCACTTTTCTGCAGAAAACACTAACGCTTGTTCAGGACGAAAGGAAGCACAGAGCACCAGATTTGCTGCTGCCCTGGAGAGCTAGCAGAGCACTGGGGAAAAGCAGGCAGAGAATTCCCTGCTAGCACCTTCTCTGTGCGCGGGAAGGAGAAGTGTTCACATTTTTTCGCAGAATCGCTTTTGTGCAGAAAACACTAAATCTTGTTCAGGACGAAAGGAAGCACAGAGCACCAGATTTTATGTTGTCCTGGAGAGCTTGCAGAGCACTGGGGAAAGGCAGGCAGAGAATTCCCTGCTAGCACATTCTCTGTGCACAGGAAGGAAAAGTGTTCACATTTTTTCGCAGAATCGCATTTGCTTCGGTGCAGAGAACACTAAGCTTGTTCAGGACGAAAGAAAGCACAGAGCCCCAGATTTGCTGTTGTCCTGGAGAGCTTGCAGAGCACTGGGGAAAGGCAGGCAGAGAATTCCCTGCTAGCACATTCTCTGTGCACAGGAAGGCTAAATGTTCGCATTTGATTCGCAGAATCGCTTTTGTGCAGAAAACACTAACGCTTGTTCAGGACGAAAGAAAGCACAGAGCCCCAGATTTGCTGCTGCCGTAGAGAGCTCGCAGAGCACTGGGGAAAGGCAGGCAGAGAATTCCCTGCTAGCACATTCTCTGTGCACAGGAAGGAGAAATGTTCGCATTTGCTTCGCAGAATCGCTTTTCTGCAGAAAACACTAACGCTTGTTCAAAACGAAAGAAAGCACAGAGTCCCGGCCTTTATGTTGTCCTGGAGAGCTTGCAGAGCACTGGGGAAAGGCAGGCAGAGAATTCCCTGCTAGCACCTTCTCTGTGCCTGGGAAGCAGAAGTGTTCACATTCCTTCGCAGAATCGCTTTTGTGCAGAAAACACTAACACTTGTTCAGAACGAAAGAAAGCACACAGCGCCAGATTTGCTGTTGTCCTGGAGAGCTTGCAGAGCACTGGGGAAAGGCAGGCAGAGAATTCCCTGCTAGCACATTCTCTGTGCACAGGAAGGAAAAGTGTACACATTTTTTCGCAGAATCGCATTTGCTTCGCTGCAGAGAACACTAAGGTTGTTCAGGACGAAAGAAAGCACAGAGCCCCAGATTTGCTGTTGTCCTGGAGAGCTTGCAGAGCACTGGGGAAAGGCAGGCAGAGAATTCCCTGCTAGCACATTCTCTGTGCACAGGAAGGCGAAATTTTCGCATTTGATTCGTAGAATCGCTTCTGTGCAGAAAACACTAACGCTTGTTCAGGACGAAAGAGAGGAAGAAGCCCAGATTTGTTATTGTCCTGGAGAACTTGCAGAGCACTGGACAAAAGCACGCACAGAATTCCCTGCTAGCATCTTCGCTGTGCCTGGGAAGGAGAAGGGTTCACATTGCTTCGCAGAATCGCTTTTCTGCAGAAAACACTAACGCTTGTTCAGGACGAAAGAAAGCACAGAGCCCCAGATTTGCTGTTGCCGTAGAGAGGTCACAGAGCACTGGGGAAAGGCAGGCAGAGAATTCCCTGCTAGCACATTCTCTGTGCGCGGGAAGGAGAAGTGTTCACATTTTTTCGCAGAATCGCATTTGCTTCGCTGCAGAGAACACTAAGCTTGTTCAGGACGAAAGAAAGCACAGAGCCCCAGATTTGCTGTTGCCCTGGAGAGCTTGCAGAGCACTGGGGAAAGGCAGGTAGAGAATTCCCTGCTAGCACATTCTCTGTGCACAGGAAGGCGAAATTTTCGCATTTGATTCGTAGAATCGCTTCTGTGCAGAAAACACTAACGCTTGTTCAGGACGAAAGGAAGCACAGAGCGCCAGACTTGCTGTTGCCCTGGAGAGCTTGCAGAGCACTGGGGAAAGGCAGGCAGAGAATTCCCTGGTAGCACATTCTCTGTGCACAGGAAGGCGAAATGTTCGCATTTGCTTTGCAGAATCGCTTTTGTGCAGAAAACACTAACACTTATACAGAACGGAAGAAAGCACAGAGCCCCAGATTTTATGTTGTCCTGGAGAGCTTGCAGAGCTCTGGGGAAAGGCAGGCAGAGAATTCCCTGCTAGCACCTTCTCTGTTCGCGGGAAGGAGAGAATTCACTTTTGCTTCGCACAATGGCTTTTCTGCAGAAAACACTAACGCTTGTGCAGGATGAAAGAAAGCACAGAGCCCCATATTGGCTGTTGCCGTAGAGAGCTTGCAGAGCACTGGCGAAAGGAAGGCAGAGAATTCCCTGCTAGCACATTCTCTGTGCACAAGAAGGAGAAATGTTCGCATTTGATTCGCAGAATCGCTTTTGTGCAGAAAACACTAACGCTTGTTCAGGACGAAAGGAAGCACAGAGCCCCATATTTGCTGTTGCCGTAGAGAGCTTGCAGAGCACTGGGGAAAGGCAGGCAGAGAATTCCCTGCTAGCACATTGTCTGTGCACAGGAAGGAAAAGTGTTCACATTTTTTCGCAGAATCGCATTTGCTTCGCTGACGAGAACAGTAAGCTTGTTCAGGACGAAAGAAAGCACAGAGCCCCAGATTTGCTGTTGCCCTGGAGAGCTAGCAGAGCACTGGGGAAAGGCAGGCAGAGAATTCCCTGCTAGCACATTCTCTGTGCACAGGAAGGAGAAATGTTCGCATTTGATTCGCAGAATCGCTTTTGTGCAGAAAACACTAACGCTTTTTCAGAACGAAAGGAAGTACAGAGCCCCAGAGTTGCTATTTCCCTGGAGAGCTTGCAGAGCACTGTGGAAAGGCAGGCAGAGAATTCCCTGCTAGCATCTTCGCTGTGCCTGGAAAGGAGAAGTGTTCACATTTTTTTCGCACAATGGCTTTTCTGCAGAAAACACTAACGCTTGTTCAGGACGAAAGGAAGCACAGAGCGCCAGATTTGCTGTTGCCCTGGAGAGCTTGCAGAGCACTGGGGAAAGGCAGGCAGAGAATTCCCTGCTAGCACCTTCTCTGTGCCTGGGAAGCAGTAGGGTTCACATTTTTTCGCACAATGGCTTTTGAGCAGAAAACACTAACACTTGTCCAGAACGAAAGAGAGGAAGAAGCCCAGATATGTTATTGTCCTAGAGAGCTTGCAGAGCTCTGGGGAAAGGCAGGCAGAGAATTCCCTGCTAGCACCTTCTCTGTGCGCGGGAAGGAGAAGTGTTCACATTTTTTCGCAGAATCGCATTTGCTTCGCTGCCGAGAACAGTAAGCTTGTTCAGGACGAAAGAAAGCACAGAGCCCCATATTTGCTGTTGCCGTAGAGAGCTTGCAGAGCACTGGGGAAAGGCAGGCAGAGAATTCCCTGCTAGCACATTCTCTGTGCACAGGAAGGAGAAATGTTCGCATTTGCTTCGCAGAATCCCCTTTTGTGCACAAAACACTAACACTTGTCCAGAACAAAAGAGAGGAAGAAGCCCAGATTTGTTATTGTCCTGGAGAACTTGCAGCGCACTGGACAAAAGCACGCACAGAATTCCCTGCTAGCATCTTCGCTGTCCCTGGGAAGGAGAAGGGTTCACATTGCTTCGCAGAATCGCTTTTCTGCAGAAAACAAACGCTTGTTCAGGACGAAAGGAAGCATAGAGCGCCAAATTTGCTGTTGCCGTAGAGAGCTTGCAAAGCACTGGGGAAAGGCAGGCAGAGAATTCCCTGCTACCACCTTCTCTGTGCGCGGGAAGGAGAAGTGTTCACATTTTTTCGCAGAATCGCATTTGCTTCGCTGCCGAGAACAGTAAGCTTGTTAAGGACGAAAGAAAGCACAGAGCCCCAGATTTTATGTTGTCCTGGAGAGCTTGCAGAGCACTGGAGAAAGGCACGCAGAGAATTCCCTGCTAGCACCTCCTCTGTTCGCGGTAAGGATAGAATTCGCTTTTGCTTCGCACAATCGCTTTTGTGCAGAAAACACTAATGATTTTTCAGGACGAAAGAAAGCACAGAGCGCCAGATTTGCTGTTGCCCTGGAGAGCTTGCAGAGCACTGGGGAAAGGCAGGCAGAGAATTCCCTGCTAGCACATTCTCTGTGCACAGGAAGGCGAAATGTTCGCATTCGATTCGCAGAATCGCTTTTGTGCAGAAAACACTAACGCTTTTTCAGAACGAAAGGAAGTACAGAGCCCCAGAGTTGCTATTTCCCTGGAGAGCTTGCAGAGCACTGGGGAAAGGCAGGCAGAGAATTCCCTGCTACCACCTTCTCTGTGCCTTGGAAGCAGAAATGTTCACATTGCTTCGCAGAATCGCTTTTGTGCAGAGAACACTAACACTTATTCAGAACGGAAGAAAGCACAGAGCCCCAGATTTGCTGTTGTCCTGGAGAGCTTGCAGAACTCTGGGGAAAGGCAGGCAGAGAATTCCCTGCTAGCACATTCTCTGTGCACAGGAAGGCGAAATGTTCGCATTTGATTCGCAGAATCGCTTTTGTGCAGAAAACACTAACACTTGTTCAGGACGAAAGAAAGCACAGAGCCCCAGATTTGCTGTTGCCCTGGAGAGCTTGCAGAGCTCTGGGGAAAGGCAGGCAGAGAATTCCCTGCTAGCACATTCTCTGTGCACAGGAAGGCGAAATGTTCGCATTTGATTCGCAGAATCGCTTTTGTGCAGAAAACACTAACACTTGTTCAGGACGAAAGAAAGCACAGAGCCCCAGATTTGCTGTTGTCCTGGAGAGCTTGCAGAGCTCTGGGGAAAGGCAGGCAGAGAATTCCCTACTAGCACCTTCTCTGTTCGCGGGAAGCAGAAGTGTTCACATTGCTTCGCAGAATCGCTTTTGTGCACAGAACACTAACACTTATTCAGAACGGAAGAAAGCACAGAGCGCCAGATTTGCTGTTGCCGTAGAGAGCATGCAGAGCACTGGGGAAAGGCAGGCAGAGAATTCCCTGCTAGCACATTCTCTGTGCACAGGAAGGAGAAATGTTCTCATTTGCTTCGCAGAATTGCTTTTGTGCAGAAAACACTAACACTTGTTCAGAACGAAAGAAAGAACAGAGCCCCAGATCTTATGTTGTCCTGGAGAGCTTGCAGAGCACTGGAGAAAGGCAGGCAGAGAATTCCCTGCTAGCACCTTCTCTGTTCGCGGGAAGGAGAGAATTCTCTTTTGCGTCGCACAATGGCTTTTGTGCAGAAAACAGTAACGCCTGTTCAGGACGAAAGAAAGCACAGAGCCCCATATTTGCTGTTGCCGTAGAGAGCTTGCAGACCACTGGGGAAAGGCAGGCAGAGAATTCCCTGCTAGCACATTCTCTGTGCACAGGAAGGAGAAATGTTTGCATTTGCTTCGCAGAATCCCCTTTTGTGCACAAAACACTAACACTTGTCCAGAACAAAAGAGAGGAAGAAGCCCAGATTTGTTATTGTCCTGGAGAACTTGCAGCGCACTGGACAAAAGCACGCACAGAATTCCCTGCTAGCATCTTCGCTGTCCCTGGGAAGGAGAAGGGTTCACATTGCTTCGCAGAATCGCTTTTCTGCAGAAAACAAACGCTTGTTCAGGACGAAAGGAAGCATAGAGCGCCAAATTTGCTGTTGCCGTAGAGAGCTTGCAAAGCACTGGGGAAAGGCAGGCAGAGAATTCCCTGCTACCACCTTCTCTGTGCGCGGGAAGGAGAAGTGTTCACATTTTTTCGCAGAATCGCATTTGCTTCGCTGCCGAGAACAGTAAGCTTGTTAAGGACGAAAGAAAGCACAGAGCCCCAGATTTTATGTTGTCCTGGAGAGCTTGCAGAGCACTGGAGAAAGGCACGCAGAGAATTCCCTGCTAGCACCTCCTCTGTTCGCGGTAAGGATAGAATTCGCTTTTGCTTCGCACAATCGCTTTTGTGCAGAAAACACTAATGATTTTTCAGGACGAAAGAAAGCACAGAGCGCCAGATTTGCTGTTGCCCTGGAGAGCTAGCAGAGCACTGGGGAAAGGCAGGCAGAGAATTCCCTGGTAGCACATTCTCTGTGCACAGGAAGGAGAAATGTTCGCATTTGCTTCGCAGAATCCCCTTTTGTGCACAAAACACTAACACTTGTCCAGAACGAAAGAGAGGAAGAAGCCCAGATTTGTTATTGCCCTGGAGAACTTGCAGAGCACTGGACAAAAGCACGCACAGAATTCCCTGCTAGCATCTTCGCTGTGCCTGGGAAGGAGAAGGGTTCACATTGCTTCGCAGAATCGCTTTTCTGCAGAAAACACTAACGCTTGTTTCAGGACGAAAGAAAGCACAGAGCCCCAGATTTGCTGTTGCCGTAGAGAGCTCGCAGAGCAGTGGGGAAAGGCAGGCAGAGAATTCCCTGCTAGCACATTCTCTGTGCCTGGGAAGCAGAAGTGTTCACATTGCTTCGCAGAATCGCTTTTGTGCAGAAAACACTAACACTTGTTCAGAACGAAAGAAAGCACAGAGCCCCAGATTTTATGTTGTCCTGGAGAGCTTGCAGAGCACTGGGGAAAGGCAGGTAGAGAATTCCCTGCTAGCACATTCTCTGTGCACAGGAAGGCGAAATGTTCGCATTTGATTCGCAGAATCGCTTTTGTGCAGAAAACACTAAATCTTGTTCAGGACGAAAGGAAGCACAGAGCACCAGATTTTATGTTGTCCTGGAGAGCTTGCAGAGCACTGGGGAAAGGCAGGCAGAGAATTCCCTGCTAGCACATTCTCTGTGCACAGGAAGGAAAAGTGTTCACATTTTTTCGCAGAATCGCATTTGCTTCGGTGCAGAGAACACTAAGCTTGTTCAGGACGAAAGAAAGCACAGAGCCCCAGATTTGCTGTTGTCCTGGAGAGCTTGCAGAGCACTGGGGAAAGGCAGGCAGAGAATTCCCTGCTAGCACATTCTCTGTGCACAGGAAGGCTAAATGTTCGCATTTGATTCGCAGAATCGCTTTTGTGCAGAAAACACTAACGCTTGTTCAGGACGAAAGGAAGCACAGAGCGCCAGACTTGCTGTTGCCCTGGAGAGCTTGCAGAGCTCTGGGGAAAGGCAGGCAGAGAATTCCCTGCTAGCACCTTCTCTGTGCCTTCGAAGCAGAAGTGTTCACATTCCTTCGCAGAATCGCTTTTGTGCAGAAAACACTAACACTTGTTCAGAACGAAAGAAAGCACAGAGCGCCAGATTTTATGTTGTCCTGGAGAGCTTGCAGAGCACTGGGGAAAGGCAGGTAGAGAATTCCCTGCTAGCACATTCTCTGTGCACAGGGAGGAAAAGTGTTCACCTTTTTTCGCGGAATCGCATTTGCTTCGCTGCAGAGAACACTAAGCTTGTTCAGGACGAAAGAAAGCACAGAGCCCCAGATTTGCTGTTGTCCTGGAGAGCTTGCAGAGCACTGGGGAAAGGCAGGCAGAGAATTCCCTGCTAGCACATTCTCTGTGCACAGGAAGGCGAAATTTTCGCATTTGATTCGTAGAATCGCTTCTGTGCAGAAAACACTAACGCTTGTTCAGGACGAAAGAGAGGAAGAAGCCCAGATTTGTTATTGTCCTGGAGAACTTGCAGAGCACTGGACAAAAGCACGCACAGAATTCCCTGCTAGCATCTTCGCTGTGCCTGGGAAGGAGAAGGGTTCACATTGCTTCGCAGAATCGCTTTTCTGCAGAAAACACTAACGCTTGTTCAGGACGAAAGAAAGCACAGAGCCCCAGATTTGCTGTTGCCGTAGAGAGGTCGCAGAGCACTGGGGAAAGGCAGGCAGAGAATTCCCTGCTAGCACATTCTCTGTGCGCGGGAAGGAGAAGTGTTCACATTTTTTCGCAGAATCGCATTTGCTTCGCTGCAGAGAACACTAAGCTTGTTCAGGACGAAAGAAAGCACAGAGCCCCAGATTTGCTGTTGCCCTGGAGAGCTTGCAGAGCACTGGGGAAAGGCAGGTAGAGAATTCCCTGCTAGCACATTCTCTGTGCACAGGAAGGCGAAATTTTCGCATTTGATTCGTAGAATCGCTTCTGTGCAGAAAACACTAACGCTTGTTCAGGACGAAAGGAAGCACAGAGCGCCAGACTTGCTGTTGCCCTGGAGAGCTTGCAGAGCACTGGGGAAAGGCAGGCAGAGAATTCCCTGGTAGCACATTCTCTGTGCACAGGAAGGCGAAATGTTCGCATTTGCTTTGCAGAATCGCTTTTGTGCAGAAAACACTAACACTTATACAGAACGGAAGAAAGCACAGAGCCCCAGATTTTATGTTGTCCTGGAGAGCTTGCAGAGCTCTGGGGAAAGGCAGGCAGAGAATTCCCTGCTAGCACCTTCTCTGTTCGCGGGAAGGAGAGTATTCACTTTTGCTTCGCACAATGTCTTTTCTGCAGAAAACACTAACGCTTGTGCAGGATGAAAGAAAGCACAGAGCCCCATATTGGCTGTTGCCGTAGAGAGCTTGCAGAGCACTGGCGAAAGGAAGGCAGAGAATTCCCTGCTAGCACATTCTCTGTGCACAAGAAGGAGAAATGTTCGCATTTGATTCGCAGAATCGCTTTTGTGCAGAAAACACTAACGCTTTTTCAGAACGAAAGGAAGTACAGAGCCCCAGAGTTGCTATTTCCCTGGAGAGCTTGCAGAGCACTGTGGAAAGGCAGGCAGAGAATTCCCTGCTAGCATCTTCGCTGTGCCTGGAAAGGAGAAGTGTTCACATTTTTTTCGCACAATGGCTTTTCTGCAGAAAACACTAACGCTTGTTCAGGACGAAAGGAAGCACAGAGCGCCAGATTTGCTGTTGCCCTGGAGAGCTTGCAGAGCACTGGGGAAAGGCAGGCAGACAATTCCCTGCTAGCACATTCTCTGTGCACAGGAAGGCGAAATCTTCGCATTTGCTTCGCAGAATCCCCTTTTGTGCACAAAACACTAACACTTATTCAGAATGAAAGAAAGCACAGAGCGCCAGATTTTATGTTGTCCTGGAGAGCTTGCAGAGCTCTGGGGAAAGGCAGGCAGAGAATTCCCTGCTAGCACCTTCTCTGTGCCTGGGAAGCAGTAGGGTTCACATTTTTTCGCAGAATGGCTTTTGAGCAGAAAACACTAACACTTGTCCAGAACGAAAGAGAGGAAGAAGCCCAGATATGTTATTGTCCTAGAGAGCTTGCAGAGCTCTGGGGAAAGGCAGGCAGAGAATTCCCTGCTAGCACCTTCTCTGTGCGCGGGAAGGAGAAGTGTTCACATTTTTTCGCAGAATCGCATTTGCTTCGCTGCCGAGAACAGTAAGCTTGTTCAGGACGAAAGAAAGCACAGAGCCCCATATTTGCTGTTGCCGTAGAGAGCTTGCAGAGCACTGGGGAAAGGCAGGCAGAGAATTCCCTGCTAGCACATTCTCTGTGCACAGGAAGGAGAAATGTTCGCATTTGCTTCGCAGAATCCCCTTTTGTGCACAAAACACTAACACTTGTCCAGAACAAAAGAGAGGAAGAAGCCCAGATTTGTTATTGTCCTGGAGAACTTGCAGCGCACTGGACAAAAGCACGCACAGAATTCCCTGCTAGCATCTTCGCTGTCCCTGGGAAGGAGAAGGGTTCACATTGCTTCGCAGAATCGCTTTTCTGCAGAAAACAAACGCTTGTTCAGGACGAAAGGAAGCATAGAGCGCCAAATTTGCTGTTGCCGTAGAGAGCTTGCAAAGCACTGGGGAAAGGCAGGCAGAGAATTCCCTGCTACCACCTTCTCTGTGCGCGGGAAGGAGAAGTGTTCACATTTTTTCGCAGAATCGCATTTGCTTCGCTGCCGAGAACAGTAAGCTTGTTAAGGACGAAAGAAAGCACAGAGCCCCAGATTTTATGTTGTCCTGGAGAGCTTGCAGAGCACTGGAGAAAGGCACGCAGAGAATTCCCTGCTAGCACCTCCTCTGTTCGCGGTAAGGATAGAATTCGCTTTTGCTTCGCACAATCGCTTTTGTGCAGAAAACACTAATGATTTTTCAGGACGAAAGAAAGCACAGAGCGCCAGATTTGCTGTTGCCCTGGAGAGCTTGCAGAGCACTGGGGAAAGGCAGGCAGAGAATTCCCTGCTAGCACATTCTCTGTGCACAGGAAGGCGAAATGTTCGCATTCGATTCGCAGAATCGCTTTTGTGCAGAAAACACTAACGCTTTTTCAGAACGAAAGGAAGTACAGAGCCCCAGAGTTGCTATTTCCCTGGAGAGCTTGCAGAGCACTGGGGAAAGGCAGGCAGAGAATTCCCTGCTACCACCTTCTCTGTGCCTTGGAAGCAGAAATGTTCACATTGCTTCGCAGAATCGCTTTTGTGCAGAGAACACTAACACTTATTCAGAACGGAAGAAAGCACAGAGCCCCAGATTTGCTGTTGTCCTGGAGAGCTTGCAGAACTCTGGGGAAAGGCAGGCAGAGAATTCCCTGCTAGCACATTCTCTGTGCACAGGAAGGAAAAGTGTTCACCTTTTTTCGCGGAATCGCATTTGCTTCGCTGCAGAGAACACTAAAGCTTGTTCAGGACGAAAGAAAGCACAGAGCCCCAGATTTGCTGCTGCCGTAGAGAGCTCGCAGAGCACTGGGGAAAGGCAGGCAGAGAATTCCCTGGTAGCACATTCTCTGTGCACAGGAAGGAGAAATGTTCGCATTTGCTTCGCAGAATCGCTTTTCTGCAGAAAACACTAACGCTTGTTCAGAACGAAAGAAAGCACAGAGCCCCAGATTTGCTGTTGCCCTGGAGAGCTTGCAGAGCACTGGGGAAAGGCAGGTAGAGAATTCCCTGCTAGCACATTCTCTGTGCACAGGAAGGTGAAATTTTCGCATTTGATTCGTAGAATCGCTTCTGTGCAGAAAACACTAACGCTTGTTCAGGACGAAAGGAAGCACAGAGCGCCAGACTTGCTGTTGCCCTGGAGAGCTTGCAGAGCACTGGGGAAAGGCAGGCAGAGAATTCCCTGGTAGCACATTCTCTGTGCACAGGAAGGCGAAATGTTCGCATTTGCTTTGCAGAATCGCTTTTGTGCAGAAAACACTAACACTTATACAGAACGGAAGAAAGCACAGAGCGCCAGATTTTATGTTGTCCTGGAGAGCTTGCAGAGCTCTGGGGAAAGGCAGGCAGAGAATTCCCTGCTAGCACCTTCTCTGTTCGCGGGAAGGAGAGTATTCACTTTTGCTTCGCACAATGTCTTTTCTGCAGAAAACACTAACGCTTGTGCAGGATGAAAGAAAGCACAGAGCCCCATATTGGCTGTTGCCGTAGAGAGCTTGCAGAGCACTGGCGAAAGGAAGGCAGAGAATTCCCTGCTAGCACATTCTCTGTGCACAAGAAGGAGAAATGTTCGCATTTGATTCGCAGAATCGCTTTTGTGCAGAAAACACTAACGCTTTTTCAGAACGAAAGGAAGTACAGAGCCCCAGAGTTGCTATTTCCCTGGAGAGCTTGCAGAGCACTGTGGAAAGGCAGGCAGAGAATTCCCTGCTAGCATCTTCGCTGTGCCTGGAAAGGAGAAGTGTTCACATTTTTTTCGCACAATGGCTTTTCTGCAGAAAACACTAACGCTTGTTCAGGACGAAAGGAAGCACAGAGCGCCAGATTTGCTGTTGCCCTGGAGAGCTTGCAGAGCACTGGGGAAAGGCAGGCAGACAATTCCCTGCTAGCACATTCTCTGTGCACAGGAAGGCGAAATCTTCGCATTTGCTTCGCAGAATCCCCTTTTGTGCACAAAACACTAACACTTATTCAGAATGAAAGAAAGCACAGAGCGCCAGATTTTATGTTGTCCTGGAGAGCTTGCAGAGCTCTGGGGAAAGGCAGGCAGAGAATTCCCTGCTAGCACCTTCTCTGTGCCTGGGAAGCAGTAGGGTTCACATTTTTTCGCAGAATGGCTTTTGAGCAGAAAACACTAACACTTGTCCAGAACGAAAGAGAGGAAGAAGCCCAGATATGTTATTGTCCTAGAGAGCTTGCAGAGCTCTGGGGAAAGGCAGGCAGAGAATTCCCTGCTAGCACCTTCTCTGTGCGCGGGAAGGAGAAGTGTTCACATTTTTTCGCAGAATCGCATTTGCTTCGCTGCCGAGAACAGTAAGCTTGTTCAGGACGAAAGAAAGCACAGAGCCCCATATTTGCTGTTGCCGTAGAGAGCTTGCAGAGCACTGGGGAAAGGCAGGCAGAGAATTCCCTGCTAGCACATTCTCTGTGCACAGGAAGGAGAAATGTTCGCATTTGCTTCGCAGAATCCCCTTTTGTGCACAAAACACTAACACTTGTCCAGAACAAAAGAGAGGAAGAAGCCCAGATTTGTTATTGTCCTGGAGAACTTGCAGCGCACTGGACAAAAGCACGCACAGAATTCCCTGCTAGCATCTTCGCTGTCCCTGGGAAGGAGAAGGGTTCACATTGCTTCGCAGAATCGCTTTTCTGCAGAAAACAAACGCTTGTTCAGGACGAAAGGAAGCATAGAGCGCCAAATTTGCTGTTGCCGTAGAGAGCTTGCAAAGCACTGGGGAAAGGCAGGCAGAGAATTCCCTGCTACCACCTTCTCTGTGCGCGGGAAGGAGAAGTGTTCACATTTTTTCGCAGAATCGCATTTGCTTCGCTGCCGAGAACAGTAAGCTTGTTAAGGACGAAAGAAAGCACAGAGCCCCAGATTTTATGTTGTCCTGGAGAGCTTGCAGAGCACTGGAGAAAGGCACGCAGAGAATTCCCTGCTAGCACCTCCTCTGTTCGCGGTAAGGATAGAATTCGCTTTTGCTTCGCACAATCGCTTTTGTGCAGAAAACACTAATGATTTTTCAGGACGAAAGAAAGCACAGAGCGCCAGATTTGCTGTTGCCCTGGAGAGCTTGCAGAGCACTGGGGAAAGGCAGGCAGAGAATTCCCTGCTAGCACATTCTCTGTGCACAGGAAGGCGAAATGTTCGCATTCGATTCGCAGAATCGCTTTTGTGCAGAAAACACTAACGCTTTTTCAGAACGAAAGGAAGTACAGAGCCCCAGAGTTGCTATTTCCCTGGAGAGCTTGCAGAGCACTGGGGAAAGGCAGGCAGAGAATTCCCTGCTACCACCTTCTCTGTGCCTTGGAAGCAGAAATGTTCACATTGCTTCGCAGAATCGCTTTTGTGCAGAGAACACTAACACTTATTCAGAACGGAAGAAAGCACAGAGCCCCAGATTTGCTGTTGTCCTGGAGAGCTTGCAGAACTCTGGGGAAAGGCAGGCAGAGAATTCCCTGCTAGCACATTCTCTGTGCACAGGAAGGAAAAGTGTTCACCTTTTTTCGCGGAATCGCATTTGCTTCGCTGCAGAGAACACTAAAGCTTGTTCAGGACGAAAGAAAGCACAGAGCCCCAGATTTGCTGCTGCCGTAGAGAGCTCGCAGAGCACTGGGGAAAGGCAGGCAGAGAATTCCCTGGTAGCACATTCTCTGTGCACAGGAAGGAGAAATGTTCGCATTTGCTTCGCAGAATCGCTTTTCTGCAGAAAACACTAACGCTTGTTCAGAACGAAAGAAAGCACAGAGCCCCAGATTTGCTGTTGCCCTGGAGAGCTTGCAGAGCACTGGGGAAAGGCAGGTAGAGAATTCCCTGCTAGCACATTCTCTGTGCACAGGAAGGTGAAATTTTCGCATTTGATTCGTAGAATCGCTTCTGTGCAGAAAACACTAACGCTTGTTCAGGACGAAAGGAAGCACAGAGCGCCAGACTTGCTGTTGCCCTGGAGAGCTTGCAGAGCACTGGGGAAAGGCAGGCAGAGAATTCCCTGGTAGCACATTCTCTGTGCACAGGAAGGCGAAATGTTCGCATTTGCTTTGCAGAATCGCTTTTGTGCAGAAAACACTAACACTTATACAGAACGGAAGAAAGCACAGAGCGCCAGATTTTATGTTGTCCTGGAGAGCTTGCAGAGCTCTGGGGAAAGGCAGGCAGAGAATTCCCTGCTAGCACCTTCTCTGTTCGCGGGAAGGAGAGTATTCACTTTTGCTTCGCACAATGTCTTTTCTGCAGAAAACACTAACGCTTGTGCAGGATGAAAGAAAGCACAGAGCCCCATATTGGCTGTTGCCGTAGAGAGCTTGCAGAGCACTGGCGAAAGGAAGGCAGAGAATTCCCTGCTAGCACATTCTCTGTGCACAAGAAGGAGAAATGTTCGCATTTGATTCGCAGAATCGCTTTTGTGCAGAAAACACTAACGCTTTTTCAGAACGAAAGGAAGTACAGAGCCCCAGAGTTGCTATTTCCCTGGAGAGCTTGCAGAGCACTGTGGAAAGGCAGGCAGAGAATTCCCTGCTAGCATCTTCGCTGTGCCTGGAAAGGAGAAGTGTTCACATTTTTTTCGCACAATGGCTTTTCTGCAGAAAACACTAACGCTTGTTCAGGACGAAAGGAAGCACAGAGCGCCAGATTTGCTGTTGCCCTGGAGAGCTTGCAGAGCACTGGGGAAAGGCAGGCAGACAATTCCCTGCTAGCACATTCTCTGTGCACAGGAAGGCGAAATCTTCGCATTTGCTTCGCAGAATCCCCTTTTGTGCACAAAACACTAACACTTATTCAGAATGAAAGAAAGCACAGAGCGCCAGATTTTATGTTGTCCTGGAGAGCTTGCAGAGCTCTGGGGAAAGGCAGGCAGAGAATTCCCTGCTAGCACCTTCTCTGTGCCTGGGAAGCAGTAGGGTTCACATTTTTTCGCAGAATGGCTTTTGAGCAGAAAACACTAACACTTGTCCAGAACGAAAGAGAGGAAGAAGCCCAGATATGTTATTGTCCTAGAGAGCTTGCAGAGCTCTGGGGAAAGGCAGGCAGAGAATTCCCTGCTAGCACCTTCTCTGTGCGCGGGAAGGAGAAGTGTTCACATTTTTTCGCAGAATCGCATTTGCTTCGCTGCCGAGAACAGTAAGCTTGTTCAGGACGAAAGAAAGCACAGAGCCCCATATTTGCTGTTGCCGTAGAGAGCTTGCAGAGCACTGGGGAAAGGCAGGCAGAGAATTCCCTGCTAGCACATTCTCTGTGCACAGGAAGGAGAAATGTTCGCATTTGCTTCGCAGAATCCCCTTTTGTGCACAAAACACTAACACTTGTCCAGAACAAAAGAGAGGAAGAAGCCCAGATTTGTTATTGTCCTGGAGAACTTGCAGCGCACTGGACAAAAGCACGCACAGAATTCCCTGCTAGCATCTTCGCTGTCCCTGGGAAGGAGAAGGGTTCACATTGCTTCGCAGAATCGCTTTTCTGCAGAAAACAAACGCTTGTTCAGGACGAAAGGAAGCATAGAGCGCCAAATTTGCTGTTGCCGTAGAGAGCTTGCAAAGCACTGGGGAAAGGCAGGCAGAGAATTCCCTGCTACCACCTTCTCTGTGCGCGGGAAGGAGAAGTGTTCACATTTTTTCGCAGAATCGCATTTGCTTCGCTGCCGAGAACAGTAAGCTTGTTAAGGACGAAAGAAAGCACAGAGCCCCAGATTTTATGTTGTCCTGGAGAGCTTGCAGAGCACTGGAGAAAGGCACGCAGAGAATTCCCTGCTAGCACCTCCTCTGTTCGCGGTAAGGATAGAATTCGCTTTTGCTTCGCACAATCGCTTTTGTGCAGAAAACACTAATGATTTTTCAGGACGAAAGAAAGCACAGAGCGCCAGATTTGCTGTTGCCCTGGAGAGCTTGCAGAGCACTGGGGAAAGGCAGGCAGAGAATTCCCTGCTAGCACATTCTCTGTGCACAGGAAGGCGAAATGTTCGCATTCGATTCGCAGAATCGCTTTTGTGCAGAAAACACTAACGCTTTTTCAGAACGAAAGGAAGTACAGAGCCCCAGAGTTGCTATTTCCCTGGAGAGCTTGCAGAGCACTGGGGAAAGGCAGGCAGAGAATTCCCTGCTACCACCTTCTCTGTGCCTTGGAAGCAGAAATGTTCACATTGCTTCGCAGAATCGCTTTTGTGCAGAGAACACTAACACTTATTCAGAACGGAAGAAAGCACAGAGCCCCAGATTTGCTGTTGTCCTGGAGAGCTTGCAGAACTCTGGGGAAAGGCAGGCAGAGAATTCCCTGCTAGCACATTCTCTGTGCACAGGAAGGAAAAGTGTTCACCTTTTTTCGCGGAATCGCATTTGCTTCGCTGCAGAGAACACTAAAGCTTGTTCAGGACGAAAGAAAGCACAGAGCCCCAGATTTGCTGCTGCCGTAGAGAGCTCGCAGAGCACTGGGGAAAGGCAGGCAGAGAATTCCCTGGTAGCACATTCTCTGTGCACAGGAAGGAGAAATGTTCGCATTTGCTTCGCAGAATCGCTTTTCTGCAGAAAACACTAACGCTTGTTCAGAACGAAAGAAAGCACAGAGCCCCAGATTTGCTGTTGCCCTGGAGAGCTTGCAGAGCACTGGGGAAAGGCAGGTAGAGAATTCCCTGCTAGCACATTCTCTGTGCACAGGAAGGTGAAATTTTCGCATTTGATTCGTAGAATCGCTTCTGTGCAGAAAACACTAACGCTTGTTCAGGACGAAAGGAAGCACAGAGCGCCAGACTTGCTGTTGCCCTGGAGAGCTTGCAGAGCACTGGGGAAAGGCAGGCAGAGAATTCCCTGGTAGCACATTCTCTGTGCACAGGAAGGCGAAATGTTCGCATTTGCTTTGCAGAATCGCTTTTGTGCAGAAAACACTAACACTTATACAGAACGGAAGAAAGCACAGAGCCCCAGATTTTATGTTGTCCTGGAGAGCTTGCTGAGCTCTGGGGAAAGGCAGGCAGAGAATTCCCTGCTAGCACCTTCTCTGTTCGCGGGAAGGAGAGAATTCACTTTTGCTTCGCACAATGGCTTTTCTGCAGAAAACACTAACGCTTGTGCAGGATGAAAGAAAGCACAGAGCCCCATATTGGCTGTTGCCGTAGAGAGCTTGCAGAGCACTGGCGAAAGGAAGGCAGAGAATTCCCTGCTAGCACATTCTCTGTGCACAGGAAGGAAAAGTGTTCACATTTTTTCGCAGAATCGCATTTGCTTCGCTGCAGAGAACACTAACACTTGTTCAGGATGAAAGAAAGCACAGAGCCCCATATTTGCTGTTGCCGTAGAGAGCTTGCAGAGCACTGGGGAAAGGCAGGCAGAGAATTCCCTGCTAGCACATTCTCTGTGCACAAGAAGGAGAAATGTTCGCATTTGATTCGCAGAATCGCTTTTGTGCAGAAAACACTAACGCTTGTTCAGGACGAAAGGAAGCACAGAGCCCCATATTTGCTGTTGCCGTAGACAGCTTGCAGAGCACTGGGGAAAGGCAGGCAGAGAATTCCCTGCTAGCACATTGTCTGTGCACAGGAAGGAAAAGTGTTCACATTTTTTCGCAGAATCGCATTTGCTTCGCTGACGAGAACAGTAAGCTTGTTCAGGACGAAAGAAAGCACAGAGCCCCAGATTTGCTGTTGCCCTGGAGAGCTAGCAGAGCACTGGGGAAAGGCAGGCAGAGAATTCCCTGCTAGCACATTCTCTGTGCACAGGAAGGAGAAATGTTCGCATTTGATTCGCAGAATCGCTTTTGTGCAGAAAACACTAACGCTTTTTCAGAACGAAAGGAGTACAGAGCCCCAGAGTTGCTATTTCCCTGGAGAGCTTGCAGAGCACTGTGGAAAGGCAGGCAGAGAATTCCCTGCTAGCATCTTCGCTGTGCCTGGAAAGGAGAAGTGTTCACATTTTTTTCGCACAATGGCTTTTCTGCAGAAAACACTAACGCTTGTTCAGGACGAAAGGAAGCACAGAGCGCCAGATTTGCTGTTGCCCTGGAGAGCTTGCAGAGCACTGGGGAAAGGCAGGCAGACAATTCCCTGCTAGCACATTCTCTGTGCACAGGAAGGCGAAATCTTCGCATTTGCTTCGCAGAATCCCCTTTTGTGCACAAAACACTAACACTTATTCAGAATGAAAGAAAGCACAGAGCGCCAGATTTTATGTTGTCCTGGAGAGCTTGCAGAGCTCTGGGGAAAGGCAGGCAGAGAATTCCCTGCTAGCACCTTCTCTGTGCCTGGGAAGCAGTAGGGTTCACATTTTTTCGCAGAATGGCTTTTGAGCAGAAAACACTAACACTTGTCCAGAACGAAAGAGAGGAAGAAGCCCAGATATGTTATTGTCCTAGAGAGCTTGCAGAGCTCTGGGGAAAGGCAGGCAGAGAATTCCCTGCTAGCACCTTCTCTGTGCGCGGGAAGGAGAAGTGTTCACATTTTTTCGCAGAATCGCATTTGCTTCGCTGCCGAGAACAGTAAGCTTGTTCAGGACGAAAGAAAGCACAGAGCCCCATATTTGCTGTTGCCGTAGAGAGCTTGCAGAGCACTGGGGAAAGGCAGGCAGAGAATTCCCTGCTAGCATCTTCGCTGTGCCTGGGAAGGAGAAGTGTTCGCATTTGCTTCGCAGAATCGCTTTTGTGCAGAAAACACCAACGCTTGTTCAGGACGAAAGGAAGCACAGAGCGCCAGAATTGCTGTTGCCCTGGAGAGCTTGCAGAGCACTGGGGAAAAGCAGGCAGAGAATTCCCTGCTAGCACCTTCTCTGTGCGCGGGAAGGAGAAGTGTTCGCGTTTGCTTCGCAGAATCCGCTTTTGTGCACAAAACACAAACACTTGTACAGAACGAAAGAGAGGAAGAAGCCCAGGTTTGTTATTGTCCTGGAGAACTTGCAGAGCACTGGACAAAGGCACGCACAGAATTCCCTGCTAGCATCTTCGCTGTGCCTGGGAAGGAGAAGGGTTCACACTGCTTCGCAGAATCACTTTTCTGCAGAAAACACTAACGCTTGTTCAGGACGAAAGGAAGCACAGAGCCCCAGATTTGCTGCTGCCCTGGAGAGCTAGCAGAGCACTGGGGAAAAGCAGGCAGAGAATTCCCTGCTAGCACCTTCTCTGTGCGCGGGAAGGAGAAGTGTTCACATTTTTTCGCAGAATCGCATTTGCTTCGCTGCCGAGAACAGTAAGCTTGTTCAGGACGAAAGAAAGCACAGAGCCCCAGATTTGCTGTTGCCCTGGAGAGCTAGCAGAGCACTGGGGAAAGGCAGGCAGAGAATTCCCTGCTAGCACATTCTCTGTGCACAGGAAGGAGAAATGTTCGCATTTGCTTCGCAGAATCCCCTTTTGTGCACAAAACACTAACACTTGTCCAGAACGAAAGAGAGGAAGAAGCCCAGATTTGTTATTGCCCTGGAGAACTTGCAGAGCACTGGACAAAAGCACGCACAGAATTCCCTGCTAGCATCTTCGCTGTGCCTGGGAAGGAGAAGGGTTCACATTGCTTCGCAGAATCGCTTTTCTGCAGAAAACACTAACGCTTGTTTCAGGACGAAAGAAAGCACAGAGCCCCAGATTTGCTGTTGCCGTAGAGAGCTCGCAGAGCAGTGGGGAAAGGCAGGCAGAGAATTCCCTGCTAGCACATTCTCTGTGCCTGGGAAGCAGAAGTGTTCACATTGCTTCGCAGAATCGCTTTTGTGCAGAAAACACTAACACTTGTTCAGAACGAAAGAAAGCACAGAGCCCCAGATTTTATGTTGTCCTGGAGAGCTTGCAGAGCACTGGGGAAAGGCAGGTAGAGAATTCCCTGCTAGCACATTCTCTGTGCACAGGAAGGCGAAATGTTCGCATTTGATTCGCAGAATCGCTTTTGTGCAGAAAACACTAAATCTTGTTCAGGACGAAAGGAAGCACAGAGCACCAGATTTTATGTTGTCCTGGAGAGCTTGCAGAGCACTGGGGAAAGGCAGGCAGAGAATTCCCTGCTAGCACATTCTCTGTGCACAGGAAGGAAAAGTGTTCACATTTTTTCGCAGAATCGCATTTGCTTCGGTGCAGAGAACACTAAGCTTGTTCAGGACGAAAGAAAGCACAGAGCCCCAGATTTGCTGTTGTCCTGGAGAGCTTGCAGAGCACTGGGGAAAGGCAGGCAGAGAATTCCCTGCTAGCACATTCTCTGTGCACAGGAAGGCTAAATGTTCGCATTTGATTCGCAGAATCGCTTTTGTGCAGAAAACACTAACGCTTGTTCAGGACGAAAGGAAGCACAGAGCGCCAGACTTGCTGTTGCCCTGGAGAGCTTGCAGAGCTCTGGGGAAAGGCAGGCAGAGAATTCCCTGCTAGCACCTTTTCTGTGCCTTGGAAGCAGAAGTGTTCACATTCCTTCGCAGAATCGCTTTTGTGCAGAAAACACTAACACTTGTTCAGAACGAAAGAAAGCACAGAGCGCCAGATTTTATGTTGTCCTGGAGCGCTTGCAGAGCACTGGGGAAAGGCAGGTAGAGAATTCCCTGCTAGCACATTCTCTGTGCACAGGGAGGAAAAGTGTTCACCTTTTTTCGCGGAATCGCATTTGCTTCGCTGCAGAGAACACTAAGCTTGTTCAGGACGAAAGAAAGCACAGAGCCCCAGATTTGCTGCTGCCGTAGAGAGCTCGCAGAGCACTGGGGAAAGGCAGGCAGAGAATTCCCTGCTAGCACATTCTCTGTGCACAGGAAGGAGAAATGTTCGCATTTGCTTCGCAGAATCGCTTTTCTGCAGAAAACACTAACGCTTGTTCAGAACGAAAGAAAGCACAGAGTCCCGGCCTTTATGTTGTCCTGGAGAGCTTGCAGAGCACTGGGGAAAGGCAGGCAGAGAATTCCCTGCTAGCACCTTCTCTGTGCCTGGGAAGCAGAAGTGTTCACATTCCTTCGCAGAATCGCTTTTGTGCAGAAAACACTAACACTTGTTCAGAACGAAAGAAAGCACACAGCGCCAGATTTGCTGTTGTCCTGGAGAGCTTGCAGAGCACTGGGGAAAGGCAGGCAGAGAATTCCCTGCTAGCACATTCTCTGTGCACAGGAAGGAAAAGTGTACACATTTTTTCGCAGAATCGCATTTGCTTCGCTGCAGAGAACACTAAGGTTGTTCAGGACGAAAGAAAGCACAGAGCCCCAGATTTGCTGTTGTCCTGGAGAGCTTGCAGAGCACTGGGGAAAGGCAGGCAGAGAATTCCCTGCTAGCACATTCTCTGTGCACAGGAAGGCGAAATTTTCGCATTTGATTCGTAGAATCGCTTCTGTGCAGAAAACACTAACGCTTGTTCAGGACGAAAGAGAGGAAGAAGCCCAGATTTGTTATTGTCCTGGAGAACTTGCAGAGCACTGGACAAAAGCACGCACAGAATTCCCTGCTAGCATCTTCGCTGTGCCTGGGAAGGAGAAGGGTTCACATTGCTTCGCAGAATCGCTTTTCTGCAGAAAACACTAACGCTTGTTCAGGACGAAAGAAAGCACAGAGCCCCAGATTTGCTGTTGCCGTAGAGAGGTCGCAGAGCACTGGGGAAAGGCAGGCAGAGAATTCCCTGCTAGCACATTCTCTGTGCGCGGGAAGGAGAAGTGTTCACATTTTTTCGCAGAATCGCATTTGCTTCGCTGCAGAGAACACTAAGCTTGTTCAGGACGAAAGAAAGCACAGAGCCCCAGATTTGCTGTTGCCCTGGAGAGCTTGCAGAGCACTGGGGAAAGGCAGGTAGAGAATTCCCTGCTAGCACATTCTCTGTGCACAGGAAGGCGAAATTTTCGCATTTGATTCGTAGAATCGCTTCTGTGCAGAAAACACTAACGCTTGTTCAGGACGAAAGGAAGCACAGAGCGCCAGACTTGCTGTTGCCCTGGAGAGCTTGCAGAGCACTGGGGAAAGGCAGGCAGAGAATTCCCTGCTAGCACATTCTCTGTGCGCAGGAAGGAGAAATGTTCGCATTTGCTTTGCAGAATCGCTTTTGTGCAGAAAACACTAACACTTATACAGAACGGAAGAAAGCACAGAGCCCCAGATTTTATGTTGCCCTGGAGAGCTTGCAGAGCACTGGGGAAAGGCAGGCAGAGAATTCCCTGCTAGCACCTTCTCTGTTCGCGGGAAGGAGAGAATTCACTTTTGCTTCGCACAATGGCTTTTCTGCAGAAAACACTAACGCTTGTGCAGGATGAAAGAAAGCACAGAGCCCCATATTGGCTGTTGCCGTAGAGAGCTTGCAGAGCACTGGCGAAAGGAAGGCAGAGAATTCCCTGCTAGCACATTCTCTGTGCACAAGAAGGAGAAATGTTCGCATTTGATTCGCAGAATCGCTTTTGTGCAGAAAACACTAACGCTTGTTCAGGACGAAAGGAAGCACAGAGCCCCATATTTGCTGTTGCCGTAGAGAGCTTGCAGAGCACTGGGGAAAGGCAGGCAGAGAATTCCCTGCTAGCACATTGTCTGTGCACAGGAAGGAAAAGTGTTCACATTTTTTCGCAGAATCGCATTTGCTTCGCTGACGAGAACAGTAAGCTTGTTCAGGACGAAAGAAAGCACAGAGCCCCAGATTTGCTGTTGCCCTGGAGAGCTAGCAGAGCACTGGGGAAAGGCAGGCAGAGAATTCCCTGCTAGCACATTCTCTGTGCACAGGAAGGAGAAATGTTCGCATTTGATTCGCAGAATCGCTTTTGTGCAGAAAACACTAACGCTTTTTCAGAACGAAAGGAAGTACAGAGCCCCAGAGTTGCTATTTCCCTGGAGAGCTTGCAGAGCACTGTGGAAAGGCAGGCAGAGAATTCCCTGCTAGCATCTTCGCTGTGCCTGGAAAGGAGAAGTGTTCACATTTTTTTCGCACAATGGCTTTTCTGCAGAAAACACTAACGCTTGTTCAGAATGAAAGAAAGCACAGAGCGCCAGATTTTATGTTGTCCTGGAGAGCTTGCAGAGCTCTGGGGAAAGGCAGGCAGAGAATTCCCTGCTAGCACCTTCTCTGTGCCTGGGAAGCAGTAGGGTTCACATTTTTTCGCACAATGGCTTTTGAGCAGAAAACATTAACACTTGTCCAGAACGAAAGAGAGGAAGAAGCCCAGATATGTTATTGTCCTAGAGAGCTTGCAGAGCTCTGGGGAAAGGCAGGCAGAGAATTCCCTGCTAGCACCTTCTCTGTGCGCGGGAAGGAGAAGTGTTCACATTTTTTCGCAGAATCGCATTTGCTTCGCTGCCGAGAACAGTAAGCTTGTTCAGGACGAAAGAAAGCACAGAGCCCCATATTTGCTGTTGCCGTAGAGAGCTTGCAGAGCACTGGGGAAAGGCAGGCAGAGAATTCCCTGCTAGCACATTCTCTGTGCACAGGAAGGAGAAATGTTCGCATTTGCTTCGCAGAATCCCCTTTTGTGCACAAAACACTAACACTTGTCCAGAACAAAAGAGAGGAAGAAGCCCAGATTTGTTATTGTCCTGGAGAACTTGCAGCGCACTGGACAAAAGCACGCACAGAATTCCCTGCTAGCATCTTCGCTGTCCCTGGGAAGGAGAAGGGTTCACATTGCTTCGCAGAATCGCTTTTCTGCAGAAAACAAACGCTTGTTCAGGACGAAAGGAAGCATAGAGCGCCAAATTTGCTGTTGCCGTAGAGAGCTTGCAAAGCACTGGGGAAAGGCAGGCAGAGAATTCCCTGCTAGCACCTTCTCTGTGCGCGGGAAGGAGAAGTGTTCACATTTTTTCGCAGAATCGCATTTGCTTCGCTGCCGAGAACAGTAAGCTTGTTCAGGACGAAAGAAAGCACAGAGCCCCATATTTGCTGTTGCCGTAGAGAGCTTGCAGAGCACTGGGGAAAGGCAGGCAGAGAATTCCCTGCTAGCATCTTCGCTGTGCCTGGGAAGGAGAAGTGTTCGCATTTGCTTCGCAGAATCGCTTTTGTGCAGAAAACACCAACGCTTATTCAGGACGAAAGGAAGCACAGAGCGCCAGAATTGCTGTTGCCCTGGAGAGCTTGCAGAGCACTGGGGAAAAGCAGGCAGAGAATTCCCTGCTAGCACCTTCTCTGTGCGCGGGAAGGAGAAGTGTTCGCGTTTGCTTCGCAGAATCCGCTTTTGTGCACAAAACACAAACACTTGTACAGAACGAAAGAGAGGAAGAAGCCCAGGTTTGTTATTGTCCTGGAGAACTTGCAGAGCACTGGACAAAAGCACGCACAGAATTCCCTGCTAGCATCTTCGCTGTGCCTGGGAAGGAGAAGGGTTCACATTGCTTCGCAGAATCGCTTTTCTGCAGAAAACACTAACGCTTGTTCAGGACGAAAGAAAGCACAGAGCCCCAGATTTGCTGTTGCCGTAGAGAGGTCGCAGAGCACTGGGGAAAGGCAGGCAGAGAATTCCCTGCTAGCACATTCTCTGTGCGCGGGAAGCAGAAGTGTTCACATTTTTTCGCAGAATCGCATTTGCTTCGCTGCAGAGAACACTAAGCTTGTTCAGGACGAAAGAAAGCACAGAGCCCCAGATTTGCTGTTGCCCTGGAGAGCTTGCAGAGCACTGGGGAAAGGCAGGTAGAGAATTCCCTGCTAGCACATTCTCTGTGCACAGGAAGGCGAAATTTTCGCATTTGATTCGTAGAATCGCTTCTGTGCAGAAAACACTAACGCTTGTTCAGGACGAAAGGAAGCACAGAGCGCCAGACTTGCTGTTGCCCTGGAGAGCTTGCAGAGCACTGGGGAAAGGCAGGCAGAGAATTCCCTGGTAGCACATTCTCTGTGCACAGGAAGGCGAAATGTTCGCATTTGCTTTGCAGAATCGCTTTTGTGCAGAAAACACTAACACTTATACAGAACGGAAGAAAGCACAGAGCCCCAGATTTTATGTTGTCCTGGAGAGCTTGCAGAGCTCTGGGGAAAGGCAGGCAGAGAATTCCCTGCTAGCACCTTCTCTGTTCGCGGGAAGGAGAGAATTCACTTTTGCTTCGCACAATGGCTTTTCTGCAGAAAACACTAACGCTTGTGCAGGATGAAAGAAAGCACAGAGCCCCATATTGGCTGTTGCCGTAGAGAGCTTGCAGAGCACTGGCGAAAGGAAGGCAGAGAATTCCCTGCTAGCACATTCTCTGTGCACAAGAAGGAGAAATGTTCGCATTTGATTCGCAGAATCGCTTTTGTGCAGAAAACACTAACGCTTGTTCAGGACGAAAGGAAGCACAGAGCCCCATATTTGCTGTTGCCGTAGAGAGCTTGCAGAGCACTGGGGAAAGGCAGGCAGAGAATTCCCTGCTAGCACATTGTCTGTGCACAGGAAGGAAAAGTGTTCACATTTTTTCGCAGAATCGCATTTGCTTCGCTGACGAGAACAGTAAGCTTGTTCAGGACGAAAGAAAGCACAGAGCCCCAGATTTGCTGTTGCCCTGGAGAGCTAGCAGAGCACTGGGGAAAGGCAGGCAGAGAATTCCCTGCTAGCACATTCTCTGTGCACAGGAAGGAGAAATGTTCGCATTTGATTCGCAGAATCGCTTTTGTGCAGAAAACACTAACGCTTTTTCAGAACGAAAGGAAGTACAGAGCCCCAGAGTTGCTATTTCCCTGGAGAGCTTGCAGAGCACTGTGGAAAGGCAGGCAGAGAATTCCCTGCTAGCATCTTCGCTGTGCCTGGAAAGGAGAAGTGTTCACATTTTTTTCGCACAATGGCTTTTCTGCAGAAAACACTAACGCTTGTTCAGGACGAAAGGAAGCACAGAGCGCCAGATTTGCTGTTGCCCTGGAGAGCTTGCAGAGCACTGGGGAAAGGCAGGCAGACAATTCCCTGCTAGCACATTCTCTGTGCACAGGAAGGCGAAATCTTCGCATTTGCTTCGCAGAATCCCCTTTTGTGCACAAAACACTAACACTTATTCAGAATGAAAGAAAGCACAGAGCGCCAGATTTTATGTTGTACTGGAGAGCTTGCAGAGCTCTGGGGAAAGGCAGGCAGAGAATTCCCTGCTAGCACCTTCTCTGTGCCTGGGAAGCAGTAGGGTTCACATTTTTTCGCACAATGGCTTTTGAGCAGAAAACACTAACACTTGTCCAGAACGAAAGAGAGGAAGAAGCCCAGATATGTTATTGTCCTAGAGAGCTTGCAGAGCTCTGGGGAAAGGCAGGCAGAGAATTCCCTGCTAGCACCTTCTCTGTGCGCGGGAAGGAGAAGTGTTCACATTTTTTCGCAGAATCGCATTTGCTTCGCTGCCGAGAACAGTAAGCTTGTTCAGGACGAAAGAAAGCACAGAGCCCCATATTTGCTGTTGCCGTAGAGAGCTTGCAGAGCACTGGGGAAAGGCAGGCAGAGAATTCCCTGCTAGCACATTCTCTGTGCACAGGAAGGAGAAATGTTCGCATTTGCTTCGCAGAATCCCCTTTTGTGCACAAAACACTAACACTTGTCCAGAACAAAAGAGAGGAAGAAGCCCAGATTTGTTATTGTCCTGGAGAACTTGCAGCGCACTGGACAAAAGCACGCACAGAATTCCCTGCTAGCATCTTCGCTGTCCCTGGGAAGGAGAAGGGTTCACATTGCTTCGCAGAATCGCTTTTCTGCAGAAAACAAACGCTTGTTCAGGACGAAAGGAAGCATAGAGCGCCAAATTTGCTGTTGCCGTAGAGAGCTTGCAAAGCACTGGGGAAAGGCAGGCAGAGAATTCCCTGCTACCACCTTCTCTGTGCGCGGGAAGGAGAAGTGTTCACATTTTTTCGCAGAATCGCATTTGCTTCGCTGCCGAGAACAGTAAGCTTGTTCAGGACGAAAGAAAGCACAGAGCCCCACATTTGCTGTTGCCGTAGAGAGCTTGCAGAGCACTGGGGAAAGGCAGGCAGAGAATTCCCTGCTAGCATCTTCGCTGTGCCTGGGAAGGAGAAGTGTTCGCATTTGCTTCGCAGAATCGCTTTTGTGCAGAAAACACCAACGCTTGTTCAGGACGAAAGGAAGCACAGAGCGCCAGAATTGCTGTTGCCCTGGAGAGCTTGCAGAGCACTGGGGAAAAGCAGGCAGAGAATTCCCTGCTAGCACCTTCTCTGTGCGCGGGAAGGAGAAGTGTTCGCGTTTGCTTCGCAGAATCCGCTTTTGTGCACAAAACACAAACACTTGTACAGAACGAAAGAGAGGAAGAAGCCCAGGTTTGTTATTGTCCTGGAGAACTTGCAGAGCACTGGACAAAAGCACGCACAGAATTCCCTGCTAGCATCTTCGCTGTGCCTGGGAAGGAGAAGGGTTCACATTGCTTCGCAGAATCGCTTTTCTGCAGAAAACACTAACGCTTGTTCAGGACGAAAGAAAGCACAGAGCCCCAGATTTGCTGTTGCCGTAGAGAGGTCGCAGAGCACTGGGGAAAGGCAGGCAGAGAATTCCCTGCTAGCACATTCTCTGTGCGCGGGAAGCAGAAGTGTTCACATTTTTTCGCAGAATCGCATTTGCTTCGCTGCAGAGAACACTAAGCTTGTTCAGGACGAAAGAAAGCACAGAGCCCCAGATTTGCTGTTGCCCTGGAGAGCTTGCAGAGCACTGGGGAAAGGCAGGTAGAGAATTCCCTGCTAGCACATTCTCTGTGCACAGGAAGGCGAAATTTTCGCATTTGATTCGTAGAATCGCTTCTGTGCAGAAAACACTAACGCTTGTTCAGGACGAAAGGAAGCACAGAGCGCCAGACTTGCTGTTGCCCTGGAGAGCTTGCAGAGCACTGGGGAAAGGCAGGCAGAGAATTCCCTGGTAGCACATTCTCTGTGCACAGGAAGGCGAAATGTTCGCATTTGCTTTGCAGAATCGCTTTTGTGCAGAAAACACTAACACTTATACAGAACGGAAGAAAGCACAGAGCCCCAGATTTTATGTTGTCCTGGAGAGCTTGCAGAGCTCTGGGGAAAGGCAGGCAGAGAATTCCCTGCTAGCACCTTCTCTGTTCGCGGGAAGGAGAGAATTCACTTTTGCTTCGCACAATGGCTTTTCTGCAGAAAACACTAACGCTTGTGCAGGATGAAAGAAAGCACAGAGCCCCATATTGGCTGTTGCCGTAGAGAGCTTGCAGAGCACTGGCGAAAGGAAGGCAGAGAATTCCCTGCTAGCACATTCTCTGTGCACAAGAAGGAGAAATGTTCGCATTTGATTCGCAGAATCGCTTTTGTGCAGAAAACACTAACGCTTGTTCAGGACGAAAGGAAGCACAGAGCCCCATATTTGCTGTTGCCGTAGAGAGCTTGCAGAGCACTGGGGAAAGGCAGGCAGAGAATTCCCTGCTAGCACATTGTCTGTGCACAGGAAGGAAAAGTGTTCACATTTTTTCGCAGAATCGCATTTGCTTCGCTGACGAGAACAGTAAGCTTGTTCAGGACGAAAGAAAGCACAGAGCCCCAGATTTGCTGTTGCCCTGGAGAGCTAGCAGAGCACTGGGGAAAGGCAGGCAGAGAATTCCCTGCTAGCACATTCTCTGTGCACAGGAAGGAGAAATGTTCGCATTTGATTCGCAGAATCGCTTTTGTGCAGAAAACACTAACGCTTTTTCAGAACGAAAGGAAGTACAGAGCCCCAGAGTTGCTATTTCCCTGGAGAGCTTGCAGAGCACTGTGGAAAGGCAGGCAGAGAATTCCCTGCTAGCATCTTCGCTGTGCCTGGAAAGGAGAAGTGTTCACATTTTTTTCGCACAATGGCTTTTCTGCAGAAAACACTAACGCTTGTTCAGGACGAAAGGAAGCACAGAGCGCCAGATTTGCTGTTGCCCTGGAGAGCTTGCAGAGCACTGGGGAAAGGCAGGCAGACAATTCCCTGCTAGCACATTCTCTGTGCACAGGAAGGCGAAATCTTCGCATTTGCTTCGCAGAATCCCCTTTTGTGCACAAAACACTAACACTTATTCAGAATGAAAGAAAGCACAGAGCGCCAGATTTTATGTTGTACTGGAGAGCTTGCAGAGCTCTGGGGAAAGGCAGGCAGAGAATTCCCTGCTAGCACCTTCTCTGTGCCTGGGAAGCAGTAGGGTTCACATTTTTTCGCAGAATGGCTTTTGAGCAGAAAACACTAACACTTGTCCAGAACGAAAGAGAGGAAGAAGCCCAGATATGTTATTGTCCTAGAGAGCTTGCAGAGCTCTGGGGAAAGGCAGGCAGAGAATTCCCTGCTAGCACCTTCTCTGTGCGCGGGAAGGAGAAGTGTTCACATTTTTTCGCAGAATCGCATTTGCTTCGCTGCCGAGAACAGTAAGCTTGTTCAGGACGAAAGAAAGCACAGAGCCCCATATTTGCTGTTGCCGTAGAGAGCTTGCAGAGCACTGGGGAAAGGCAGGCAGAGAATTCCCTGCTAGCACATTCTCTGTGCACAGGAAGGAGAAATGTTCGCATTTGCTTCGCAGAATCCCCTTTTGTGCACAAAACACTAACACTTGTCCAGAACAAAAGAGAGGAAGAAGCCCAGATTTGTTATTGTCCTGGAGAACTTGCAGCGCACTGGACAAAAGCACGCACAGAATTCCCTGCTAGCATCTTCGCTGTCCCTGGGAAGGAGAAGGGTTCACATTGCTTCGCAGAATCGCTTTTCTGCAGAAAACAAACGCTTGTTCAGGACGAAAGGAAGCATAGAGCGCCAAATTTGCTGTTGCCGTAGAGAGCTTGCAAAGCACTGGGGAAAGGCAGGCAGAGAATTCCCTGCTACCACCTTCTCTGTGCGCGGGAAGGAGAAGTGTTCACATTTTTTCGCAGAATCGCATTTGCTTCGCTGCCGAGAACAGTAAGCTTGTTAAGGACGAAAGAAAGCACAGAGCCCCAGATTTTATGTTGTCCTGGAGAGCTTGCAGAGCACTGGAGAAAGGCACGCAGAGAATTCCCTGCTAGCACCTCCTCTGTTCGCGGTAAGGATAGAATTCGCTTTTGCTTCGCACAATCGCTTTTGTGCAGAAAACACTAATGATTTTTCAGGACGAAAGAAAGCACAGAGCGCCAGATTTGCTGTTGCCCTGGAGAGCTTGCAGAGCACTGGGGAAAGGCAGGCAGAGAATTCCCTGCTAGCACATTCTCTGTGCACAGGAAGGCGAAATGTTCGCATTCGATTCGCAGAATCGCTTTTGTGCAGAAAACACTAACGCTTTTTCAGAACGAAAGGAAGTACAGAGCCCCAGAGTTGCTATTTCCCTGGAGAGCTTGCAGAGCACTGGGGAAAGGCAGGCAGAGAATTCCCTGCTACCACCTTCTCTGTGCCTTGGAAGCAGAAATGTTCACATTGCTTCGCAGAATCGCTTTTGTGCAGAGAACACTAACACTTATTCAGAACGGAAGAAAGCACAGAGCCCCAGATTTGCTGTTGTCCTGGAGAGCTTGCAGAACTCTGGGGAAAGGCAGGCAGAGAATTCCCTGCTAGCACATTCTCTGTGCACAGGAAGGCGAAATGTTCGCATTTGATTCGCAGAATCGCTTTTGTGCAGAAAACACTAACACTTGTTCAGGACGAAAGAAAGCACAGAGCCCCAGATTTGCTGTTGCCCTGGAGAGCTTGCAGAGCTCTGGGGAAAGGCAGGCAGAGAATTCCCTGCTAGCACATTCTCTGTGCACAGGAAGGCGAAATGTTCGCATTTGATTCGCAGAATCGCTTTTGTGCAGAAAACACTAACACTTGTTCAGGACGAAAGAAAGCACAGAGCCCCAGATTTGCTGTTGTCCTGGAGAGCTTGCAGAGCTCTGGGGAAAGGCAGGCAGAGAATTCCCTACTAGCACCTTCTCTGTTCGCGGGAAGCAGAAGTGTTCACATTGCTTCGCAGAATCGCTTTTGTGCACAGAACACTAACACTTATTCAGAACGGAAGAAAGCACAGAGCGCCAGATTTGCTGTTGCCGTAGAGAGCATGCAGAGCACTGGGGAAAGGCAGGCAGAGAATTCCCTGCTAGCACATTCTCTGTGCACAGGAAGGAGAAATGTTCTCATTTGCTTCGCAGAATTGCTTTTGTGCAGAAAACACTAACACTTGTTCAGAACGAAAGAAAGAACAGAGCCCCAGATCTTATGTTGTCCTGGAGAGCTTGCAGAGCACTGGAGAAAGGCAGGCAGAGAATTCCCTGCTAGCACCTTCTCTGTTCGCGGGAAGGAGAGAATTCTCTTTTGCGTCGCACAATGGCTTTTGTGCAGAAAACAGTAACGCCTGTTCAGGACGAAAGAAAGCACAGAGCCCCATATTTGCTGTTGCCGTAGAGAGCTTGCAGACCACTGGGGAAAGGCAGGCAGAGAATTCCCTGCTAGCACATTCTCTGTGCACAGGAAGGAGAAATGTTCGCATTTGCTTCGCAGAATCCCCTTTTGTGCACAAAACACTAACACTTGTCCAGAACAAAAGAGAGGAAGAAGCCCAGATTTGTTATTGTCCTGGAGAACTTGCAGCGCACTGGACAAAAGCACGCACAGAATTCCCTGCTAGCATCTTCGCTGTCCCTGGGAAGGAGAAGGGTTCACATTGCTTCGCAGAATCGCTTTTCTGCAGAAAACAAACGCTTGTTCAGGACGAAAGGAAGCATAGAGCGCCAAATTTGCTGTTGCCGTAGAGAGCTTGCAAAGCACTGGGGAAAGGCAGGCAGAGAATTCCCTGCTACCACCTTCTCTGTGCGCGGGAAGGAGAAGTGTTCACATTTTTTCGCAGAATCGCATTTGCTTCGCTGCCGAGAACAGTAAGCTTGTTCAGGACGAAAGAAAGCACAGAGCCCCACATTTGCTGTTGCCGTAGAGAGCTTGCAGAGCACTGGGGAAAGGCAGGCAGAGAATTCCCTGCTAGCATCTTCGCTGTGCCTGGGAAGGAGAAGTGTTCGCATTTGCTTCGCAGAATCGCTTTTGTGCAGAAAACACCAACGCTTGTTCAGGACGAAAGGAAGCACAGAGCGCCAGAATTGCTGTTGCCCTGGAGAGCTTGCAGAGCACTGGGGAAAAGCAGGCAGAGAATTCCCTGCTAGCACCTTCTCTGTGCGCGGGAAGGAGAAGTGTTCGCGTTTGCTTCGCAGAATCCGCTTTTGTGCACAAAACACAAACACTTGTACAGAACGAAAGAGAGGAAGAAGCCCAGGTTTGTTATTGTCCTGGAGAACTTGCAGAGCACTGGACAAAAGCACGCACAGAATTCCCTGCTAGCATCTTCGCTGTGCCTGGGAAGGAGAAGGGTTCACATTGCTTCGCAGAATCGCTTTTCTGCAGAAAACACTAACGCTTGTTCAGGACGAAAGAAAGCACAGAGCCCCAGATTTGCTGTTGCCGTAGAGAGGTCGCAGAGCACTGGGGAAAGGCAGGCAGAGAATTCCCTGCTAGCACATTCTCTGTGCGCGGGAAGCAGAAGTGTTCACATTTTTTCGCAGAATCGCATTTGCTTCGCTGCAGAGAACACTAAGCTTGTTCAGGACGAAAGAAAGCACAGAGCCCCAGATTTGCTGTTGCCCTGGAGAGCTTGCAGAGCACTGGGGAAAGGCAGGTAGAGAATTCCCTGCTAGCACATTCTCTGTGCACAGGAAGGCGAAATTTTCGCATTTGATTCGTAGAATCGCTTCTGTGCAGAAAACACTAACGCTTGTTCAGGACGAAAGGAAGCACAGAGCGCCAGACTTGCTGTTGCCCTGGAGAGCTTGCAGAGCACTGGGGAAAGGCAGGCAGAGAATTCCCTGGTAGCACATTCTCTGTGCACAGGAAGGCGAAATGTTCGCATTTGCTTTGCAGAATCGCTTTTGTGCAGAAAACACTAACACTTATACAGAACGGAAGAAAGCACAGAGCCCCAGATTTTATGTTGTCCTGGAGAGCTTGCAGAGCTCTGGGGAAAGGCAGGCAGAGAATTCCCTGCTAGCACCTTCTCTGTTCGCGGGAAGGAGAGAATTCACTTTTGCTTCGCACAATGGCTTTTCTGCAGAAAACACTAACGCTTGTGCAGGATGAAAGAAAGCACAGAGCCCCATATTGGCTGTTGCCGTAGAGAGCTTGCAGAGCACTGGCGAAAGGAAGGCAGAGAATTCCCTGCTAGCACATTCTCTGTGCACAAGAAGGAGAAATGTTCGCATTTGATTCGCAGAATCGCTTTTGTGCAGAAAACACTAACGCTTGTTCAGGACGAAAGGAAGCACAGAGCCCCATATTTGCTGTTGCCGTAGAGAGCTTGCAGAGCACTGGGGAAAGGCAGGCAGAGAATTCCCTGCTAGCACATTGTCTGTGCACAGGAAGGAAAAGTGTTCACATTTTTTCGCAGAATCGCATTTGCTTCGCTGACGAGAACAGTAAGCTTGTTCAGGACGAAAGAAAGCACAGAGCCCCAGATTTGCTGTTGCCCTGGAGAGCTAGCAGAGCACTGGGGAAAGGCAGGCAGAGAATTCCCTGCTAGCACATTCTCTGTGCACAGGAAGGAGAAATGTTCGCATTTGATTCGCAGAATCGCTTTTGTGCAGAAAACACTAACGCTTTTTCAGAACGAAAGGAAGTACAGAGCCCCAGAGTTGCTATTTCCCTGGAGAGCTTGCAGAGCACTGTGGAAAGGCAGGCAGAGAATTCCCTGCTAGCATCTTCGCTGTGCCTGGAAAGGAGAAGTGTTCACATTTTTTTCGCACAATGGCTTTTCTGCAGAAAACACTAACGCTTGTTCAGGACGAAAGGAAGCACAGAGCGCCAGATTTGCTGTTGCCCTGGAGAGCTTGCAGAGCACTGGGGAAAGGCAGGCAGACAATTCCCTGCTAGCACATTCTCTGTGCACAGGAAGGCGAAATCTTCGCATTTGCTTCGCAGAATCCCCTTTTGTGCACAAAACACTAACACTTATTCAGAATGAAAGAAAGCACAGAGCGCCAGATTTTATGTTGTACTGGAGAGCTTGCAGAGCTCTGGGGAAAGGCAGGCAGAGAATTCCCTGCTAGCACCTTCTCTGTGCCTGGGAAGCAGTAGGGTTCACATTTTTTCGCACAATGGCTTTTGAGCAGAAAACACTAACACTTGTCCAGAACGAAAGAGAGGAAGAAGCCCAGATATGTTATTGTCCTAGAGAGCTTGCAGAGCTCTGGGGAAAGGCAGGCAGAGAATTCCCTGCTAGCACCTTCTCTGTGCGCGGGAAGGAGAAGTGTTCACATTTTTTCGCAGAATCGCATTTGCTTCGCTGCCGAGAACAGTAAGCTTGTTCAGGACGAAAGAAAGCACAGAGCCCCATATTTGCTGTTGCCGTAGAGAGCTTGCAGAGCACTGGGGAAAGGCAGGCAGAGAATTCCCTGCTAGCACATTCTCTGTGCACAGGAAGGAGAAATGTTCGCATTTGCTTCGCAGAATCCCCTTTTGTGCACAAAACACTAACACTTGTCCAGAACAAAAGAGAGGAAGAAGCCCAGATTTGTTATTGTCCTGGAGAACTTGCAGCGCACTGGACAAAAGCACGCACAGAATTCCCTGCTAGCATCTTCGCTGTCCCTGGGAAGGAGAAGGGTTCACATTGCTTCGCAGAATCGCTTTTCTGCAGAAAACAAACGCTTGTTCAGGACGAAAGGAAGCATAGAGCGCCAAATTTGCTGTTGCCGTAGAGAGCTTGCAAAGCACTGGGGAAAGGCAGGCAGAGAATTCCCTGCTACCACCTTCTCTGTGCGCGGGAAGGAGAAGTGTTCACATTTTTTCGCAGAATCGCATTTGCTTCGCTGCCGAGAACAGTAAGCTTGTTAAGGACGAAAGAAAGCACAGAGCCCCAGATTTTATGTTGTCCTGGAGAGCTTGCAGAGCACTGGAGAAAGGCACGCAGAGAATTCCCTGCTAGCACCTCCTCTGTTCGCGGTAAGGATAGAATTCGCTTTTGCTTCGCACAATCGCTTTTGTGCAGAAAACACTAATGATTTTTCAGGACGAAAGAAAGCACAGAGCGCCAGATTTGCTGTTGCCCTGGAGAGCTTGCAGAGCACTGGGGAAAGGCAGGCAGAGAATTCCCTGCTAGCACATTCTCTGTGCACAGGAAGGCGAAATGTTCGCATTCGATTCGCAGAATCGCTTTTGTGCAGAAAACACTAACGCTTTTTCAGAACGAAAGGAAGTACAGAGCCCCAGAGTTGCTATTTCCCTGGAGAGCTTGCAGAGCACTGGGGAAAGGCAGGCAGAGAATTCCCTGCTACCACCTTCTCTGTGCCTTGGAAGCAGAAATGTTCACATTGCTTCGCAGAATCGCTTTTGTGCAGAGAACACTAACACTTATTCAGAACGGAAGAAAGCACAGAGCCCCAGATTTGCTGTTGTCCTGGAGAGCTTGCAGAACTCTGGGGAAAGGCAGGCAGAGAATTCCCTGCTAGCACATTCTCTGTGCACAGGAAGGCGAAATGTTCGCATTTGATTCGCAGAATCGCTTTTGTGCAGAAAACACTAACACTTGTTCAGGACGAAAGAAAGCACAGAGCCCCAGATTTGCTGTTGCCCTGGAGAGCTTGCAGAGCTCTGGGGAAAGGCAGGCAGAGAATTCCCTGCTAGCACATTCTCTGTGCACAGGAAGGCGAAATGTTCGCATTTGATTCGCAGAATCGCTTTTGTGCAGAAAACACTAACACTTGTTCAGGACGAAAGAAAGCACAGAGCCCCAGATTTGCTGTTGTCCTGGAGAGCTTGCAGAGCTCTGGGGAAAGGCAGGCAGAGAATTCCCTACTAGCACCTTCTCTGTTCGCGGGAAGCAGAAGTGTTCACATTGCTTCGCAGAATCGCTTTTGTGCACAGAACACTAACACTTATTCAGAACGGAAGAAAGCACAGAGCGCCAGATTTGCTGTTGCCGTAGAGAGCATGCAGAGCACTGGGGAAAGGCAGGCAGAGAATTCCCTGCTAGCACATTCTCTGTGCACAGGAAGGAGAAATGTTCTCATTTGCTTCGCAGAATTGCTTTTGTGCAGAAAACACTAACACTTGTTCAGAACGAAAGAAAGAACAGAGCCCCAGATCTTATGTTGTCCTGGAGAGCTTGCAGAGCACTGGAGAAAGGCAGGCAGAGAATTCCCTGCTAGCACCTTCTCTGTTCGCGGGAAGGAGAGAATTCTCTTTTGCGTCGCACAATGGCTTTTGTGCAGAAAACAGTAACGCCTGTTCAGGACGAAAGAAAGCACAGAGCCCCATATTTGCTGTTGCCGTAGAGAGCTTGCAGACCACTGGGGAAAGGCAGGCAGAGAATTCCCTGCTAGCACATTCTCTGTGCACAGGAAGGAGAAATGTTCGCATTTGCTTCGCAGAATCCCCTTTTGTGCACAAAACACTAACACTTGTCCAGAACAAAAGAGAGGAAGAAGCCCAGATTTGTTATTGTCCTGGAGAACTTGCAGCGCACTGGACAAAAGCACGCACAGAATTCCCTGCTAGCATCTTCGCTGTCCCTGGGAAGGAGAAGGGTTCACATTGCTTCGCAGAATCGCTTTTCTGCAGAAAACAAACGCTTGTTCAGGACGAAAGGAAGCATAGAGCGCCAAATTTGCTGTTGCCGTAGAGAGCTTGCAAAGCACTGGGGAAAGGCAGGCAGAGAATTCCCTGCTACCACCTTCTCTGTGCGCGGGAAGGAGAAGTGTTCACATTTTTTCGCAGAATCGCATTTGCTTCGCTGCCGAGAACAGTAAGCTTGTTAAGGACGAAAGAAAGCACAGAGCCCCAGATTTTATGTTGTCCTGGAGAGCTTGCAGAGCACTGGAGAAAGGCACGCAGAGAATTCCCTGCTAGCACCTCCTCTGTTCGCGGTAAGGATAGAATTCGCTTTTGCTTCGCACAATCGCTTTTGTGCAGAAAACACTAATGATTTTTCAGGACGAAAGAAAGCACAGAGCGCCAGATTTGCTGTTGCCCTGGAGAGCTTGCAGAGCACTGGGGAAAGGCAGGCAGAGAATTCCCTGCTAGCACATTCTCTGTGCACAGGAAGGCGAAATGTTCGCATTCGATTCGCAGAATCGCTTTTGTACAGAAAACACTAACGCTTTTTCAGAACGAAAGGAAGTACAGAGCCCCAGAGTTGCTATTTCCCTGGAGAGCTTGCAGAGCACTGGGGAAAGGCAGGCAGAGAATTCCCTGCTACCACCTTCTCTGTGCCTTGGAAGCAGAAATGTTCACATTGCTTCGCAGAATCGCTTTTGTGCAGAGAACACTAACACTTATTCAGAACGGAAGAAAGCACAGAGCCCCAGATTTGCTGTTGTCCTGGAGAGCTTGCAGAACTCTGGGGAAAGGCAGGCAGAGAATTCCCTGCTAGCACATTCTCTGTGCACAGGAAGGCGAAATGTTCGCATTTGATTCGCAGAATCGCTTTTGTGCAGAAAACACTAACACTTGTTCAGGACGAAAGAAAGCACAGAGCCCCAGATTTGCTGTTGCCCTAGAGAGCTTGCAGAGCTCTGGGGAAAGGCAGGCAGAGAATTCCCTGCTAGCACCTTCTCTGTTCGCGGGAAGCAGAAGTGTTCACATTGCTTCGCAGAATCGCTTTTGTGCACAGAACACTAACACTTATTCAGAACGGAAGAAAGCACAGAGCGCCAGATTTGCTGTTGCCGTAGAGAGCATGCAGAGCACTGGGGAAAGGCAGGCAGAGAATTCCCTGCTAGCACATTCTCTATGCACAGGAAGGAGAAATGTTCTCATTTGCTTCGCAGAATTGCTTTTGTGCAGAAAACACTAACACTTGTTCAGAACGAAAGAAAGAACAGAGCCCCAGATCTTATGTTGTCCTGGAGAGCTTGCAGAGCACTGGAGAAAGGCAGGCAGAGAATTCCCTGCTAGCACCTTCTCTGTTCGCGGGAAGGAGAGAATTCTCTTTTGCTTCGCACAATGGCTTTTGTGCAGAAAACAGTAACGCCTGTTCAGGACGAAAGAAAGCACAGAGCCCCATATTTGCTGTTGCCCTGGAGAGCTTGCAGAGCACAGGGGAAAGGCAGGCAGAGAATTCCCTGCTAGCACATTCTCTGTGCACAGGAAGGCGAAATGTTCGCATTTGCTTCGCAGAATCGCTTTTGTGCAGAAAAGACTAACACTTGTTCAGAACGAAAGAAAGCACAAAGCGCCAGATTTGCTGTTGTCCTGGAGAGCTTGCAGAGCTCTGGGGAAAGGCAGGCAGAGAATTCCCTGCTAGCACCTTCTCTGTTCGCGGGAAGGAGAGATTTCGCTTTTGATTGGCACAATGGCTTTTCTGCAGAAAACACTAACGCTTGTTCAGGATGAAAGAAAGCACAGAGCCCCATATTTGCTGTTGCCCTGGAGAGATTGCAGAGCACTGGCGAAAGGCAGGCAGAGAATTCCCTGCTAGCACCTTCTCTGTGCACAGGAAGGCGAAATGTTCGCATTTGATTCGCAGAATCGCTTTTGTGCAGAAAACACTAACACTTGTTCAGGACGAAAGAAAGCACAGAGCCCCATATTTGCTGTTGCCCTGGAGAGCTTGCAGAGCACTGGGGAAAGGCAGGCAAAGAATTCCCTGCTAGCACATTCTCTGTGCACAGGAAGGCGAAATGTTCGCATTTGCTTCGCAGAATCGCTTTTGTGCAGAAAAGACTAACACTTGTTCAGAACGAAAGAAAGCACAAAGCGCCAGATTTGCTGTTGTCCTGGAGAGCTTGCAGAGCTCTGGGGAAAGGCAGGCAGAGAATTCCCTGCTAGCACCTTGTCTGTGCGGGGGAAGGAGAAGTGTTCACATTTTTTCGCAGAATTGCATTTGCTTCGCTGCAGAGAACACTAAGCTTGTTCAGGACGAAAGAAAGCACAGAGCGCCAGATTTGCTGTTTTCCTGGAGAGCTTGCAGAGCTCTGGGGAAAGGCAGGCAGAGAATTCCCTGCTAGCATCTTCGCTGTTCGCGGGAAGGAGAGAATTCGCTTTTGCTTGGCACAATGGCTTTTCTGCAGAAAGCACTAACGATTGTTCAGGATGAAAGAAAGCACAGAGCCCCATATTTGCTGTTGCCCTGGAGAGCTTGCAGAGCACTGGGGAAAGGCAGGCAGAGAATTCCCTGCTAGCACATTCTCTGTGCACAGGAAGGAGAAGTGTTCGCATTTGCTTCGCAGAATCCCCTTTTGTGCAGAAAACACAAACACTTGTTCAGAACGAAAGAAAGCACAGAGCCCCAGATTTGCTGTTGCCCTGGAGAGCTTGCAGAGCACTGGGGAAAGGCAGGCAGAGAATTCCCTGCTAGCACATTCTCTGTGCACAGGAAGGCGAAATGTTCGCATTTGATTCGCAGAATCGCTTTTGTGCAGAAAACACTAACACTTGTTCAGAACGAAAGAAAGCACAGAGCCCCAGATTTGCTGTTGTCCTGGAGAGCTTGCACAGCTCTGGGGAAAGGCAGGCAGAGAATTCCCTGCTAGCACCTTCTCTGTTCGCGGGAAGCAGAAGTGTTCACATTGCTTTGCAGAATCTCTTTTGTGCAGAGAACACTAACGATTTTTCAGGACGAAAGAAAGCACAGAGCCCCAGATTTGCTGTTGTCCTGGAGAGCTTGCAGAGCTCTGGGGAAAGGCAGGCAGAGAATTCCCTGCTAGCACATTCTCTGTGCACAGGAAGGCGAAATGTTCGCATTTGCTTCGCAGAATCGCTTTTGTGCAGAAAACACTAACACTTATTCAGAACGGAAGAAAGCACAGAGCCCCAGATTTTATGTTGTCCTGGAGAGCTTGCAGAGCACTGGGGAAAGGCAGGCAGAGAATTGCCTGCTAGCACATTCTCTGTGCACAGGAAGGAAAACTGTTCACATTTTTTCGCAGAATCGCATTTGCTTCGCTGCAGAGAACACTAAGCCTGTTCTGAAAGGAAGAAAGCACAGAGATCCAGATTTGCTGTTGCCCTGGAGAGCTTGCAGAGCTCTGGGGAAAGGCAGGCAGAGAATTCCCTGCTAGCATCTTCGCTGTTCGCGGGAAGGAGAGAATTCGCTTTTGCTTGGCACAATGGGTTTTCTGCAGAAAACACTAACGCTTGTTCAGGATGAAAGAAAGCACAGAGCCCCATATTTGCTGTTGTCCTGGAGAGCTTGCAGAGCACTGGGGAAAGGCAGGCAGAGAATTCCCTGCTAGCACATTCTCTGTGCACAGGAAGGAGAAGTGTTCGCATTTGATTCGCAGAATCGCTTTTGTGCAGAAAACACAAACACTTGTTCAGAACGAAAGAAAGCACAGAGCCCCAGATTTGCTGTTGCCCTGGAGAGCTTGCAGAGCACTGGGGAAAGGCAGGCAGAGAATTCCCTGCTAGCACATTCTCTGTGCACAGGAAGGCGAAATGTTCGCATTTGATTCGCAGAATCGCTTTTGTGCAGAAAACACTAACACTTGTTCAGAAAGAAAGCACAGAGCCCCAGATTTTATGCTGTCCTGGAGAGCTTGCAGAGCACTGGGGAAAGGCAGGCAGAGAATTCCCTGCTAGCACCTTCTCTGTTCGCGGCAAGCAGAAGTGTTCACATTGCTTTGCAGAATCGCTTTTGTGCAGAGAACAGTAACACTTATTCAGGACGAAAGAAAACACAGAGCCCCAGATTTGCTGTTGCCCAGGAGAGCCTGCAGAGCACTGGGGAAAGGCAGGCAGAGAATTCCCTGCTAGCACCTTCTCTGTTCGCGGGAAGGAGAGATTTCTCTTTTGATTGGCACAATGGCTTTTCTGCAGAAAACACTAACGCTTGTTCAGGATGAAAGAAAGCACAGAGCCCCATATTTGCTGTTGCCCTGGAGAGCTTGCAGAGCACTGGGGAAAGGCAGGCAGAGAATTCTCTGCTAGCACCTTCTCTGTGCGCGGGAAGGAGAAGTGTTCACATTTTTTCGCAGAATCGCATTTGCTTCGCTGCAGAGAACACTAAGCTTGTTCAGAACGAAAGAAAGCACAGAGCGCCAGATTTTATGTTGCCCTGGAGAGCTTGCAGAGCTCTGGGGAAAGGCAGGCAGAGAATTCCCTGCTAGCACATTCTCTGTGCACAGGAAGGCGAAATGTTCGCATTTGATTCGCAGAATCGCTTTTGTGCAGAAAACACTAACACTTGTTCAGAACGAAAGAAAGCACAGAGCCCCAGATTTTATGTTGTCCTGGAGAGCTTGCAGAGCTCTGGGGAAAGGCAGGCAGAGAATTCCCTGCTAGCACATTCTCTGTGCACAGGAAGGAGAAATGTTCGCTTTTGATTTGCAGAATCGCTTTTGTGCAGAAAACACTAACGTTTTTTCAGAACGACAGGAAGTACAGAGCCCCAGAGTTGCTATTTCCCTGGAGAGCTTGCAGAGCACTGGGGAAAGGCAGGCAGAGAATTCCCTGCTAGCACCTTCTCTGTGCGCGGGAAGGAGCAGTGTTCACATTTTTTCGCAGAATCGCTTTTCTGCAGAAAACACTAACACTTGTTCAGAACGAAAGAAAGCACAGAGCCCCAGATTTAATGTTGTCCTGGAGAGCTTGCAGAGCAGTGGGGAAAGGCAGGCAGAGAATTCCCTGCTAGCACATTCTCTGTGCCTGGGTAGCAGAAGTGTTCACATTGCTTCGCAGAATCGCTTTTGTGCAGAAAACACTAACACTTGTTCAGAACGAAAGAAAGCACAGAGCCCCAGATTTTATGTTGTCCTGGAGAGCTTGCAGAGCACTGGGGAAAGGCAGGCAGAGAATTCCCTGCTAGCACATTCTCTGTGCACAGGAAGGCGAAATGTTCGCATTTGATTTGCAGAATCGCTTTTGTGGAGAAAACACTAACGCTTGTTCAGGACGAAAGGAAGCACAGAGCGCCAGACTTGCTGTTGCCCTGGAGAGCTTGCAGAGCTCTGGGGAAAGGCAGGCAGAGAATTCCCTGCTAGCACCTTCTCTGTTCGCTGGAAGGAGAGAATTCACTTTTGCTTCGCACAATGGCTTTTCTGCAGAAAACACTAACGCTTCTGCAGGATGAAAGAAAGCACAGAGCCCCATATTTGCTCTTGCCGTAGAGAGCTTGCAGAGCACTGGCGAAAGGCAGGCAGAGAATTCCCTGCTAGCACATTCTCTGTGCTCAGGAAGGAAAAGTGTACACATTTTTTCGCAGAATCGCATTTGCTTCGCTGCAGAGAACACTAAGCTTGTTCAGGACGAAAGAAAGCACAGAGCCCCATATTTGCTGTTGCCGTAGAGAGCTTGCAGACCACTGGGGAAAGGCAGGCAGAGAATTCCCTGCTAGCACATTCTCTGTGCACAGGAAGGAGAAATGTTCGCATTTGCTTCGCAGAATCCCCTTTTGTGCTCAAAACACTAACACTTGTCCAGAACGAAAGAGAGGAAGAAGCCCAGATTTGTTATTGCCCTGGAGAACTTGCAGAGCACTGGACAAAAGCACGCACAGAATTCCCTGCTAGCATCTTCGCTGTGCCTGGGAAGGAGAAGGGTTCACATTGCTTCGCAGAATCGCTTTTCTGCAGAAAACACTAACGCTTGTTTCAGGACGAAAGAAAGCACAGAGCGCCAGATTTGCTGTTGCCCTGGAGAGCTTGCAGAGCACTGGGGAAAGGCAGGCAGAGAATTCCCTGCTAGCATCTTCGCTGTGCCTGGGAAGGAGAAGTGTTCGCATTTGATTCGCAGAATCGCTTTTGTGCAGAAAACACCAACGCTTGTTCAGGACGAAAGGAAGCACAGAGCGCCAGAATTGCTGTTGCCCTGGAGAGCTTGCAGAGCACTGGGGAAAAGCAGGCAGAGAATTCCCTGCTAGCACCTTCTCTGTGCGCGGGAAGGAGAAGTGTTCGCGTTTGCTTCGCAGAATCCGCTTTTGTGCACAAAACACAAACACTTGTACAGAACGAAAGAGAGGAAGAAGCCCAGGTTTGTTATTGTCCTGGAGAACTTGCAGAGCACTGGACAAAAGCACGCACAGAATTCCCTGCTAGCATCTTCGCTGTGCCTGGGAAGGAGAAGGGTTCACACTGCTTCGCAGAATCACTTTTCTGCAGAAAACACTAACGCTTGTTCAGGACGAAAGGAAGCACAGAGCACCAGATTTGCTGCTGCCCTGGAGAGCTAGCAGAGCACTGGGGAAAAGCAGGCAGAGAATTCCCTGCTAGCACCTTCTCTGTGCGCGGGAAGGAGAAGTGTTCACATTTTTTCGCAGAATCGCATTTGCTTCGCTGCCGAGAACAGTAAGCTTGTTCAGGACGAAAGAAAGCACAGAGCCCCAGATTTGCTGTTGCCCTGGAGAGCTAGCAGAGCACTGGGGAAAGGCAGGCAGAGAATTCCCTGCTAGCACATTCTCTGTGCACAGGAAGGAGAAATGTTCGCATTTGCTTCGCAGAATCCCCTTTTGTGCACAAAACACTAACACTTGTCCAGAACGAAAGAGAGGAAGAAGCCCAGATTTGTTATTGCCCTGGAGAACTTGCAGAGCACTGGACAAAAGCACGCACAGAATTCCCTGCTAGCATCTTCGCTGTGCCTGGGAAGGAGAAGGGTTCACATTGCTTCGCAGAATCGCTTTTCTGCAGAAAACACTAACGCTTGTTTCAGGACGAAAGAAAGCACAGAGCCCCAGATTTTATGTTGTCCTGTAGAGCTTGCAGAGCACTGGGGAAAGGCAGGTAGAGAATTCCCTGCTAGCACATTCTCTGTGCACAGGAAGGCGAAATGTTCGCATTTGATTCGCAGAATCGCTTTTGTGCAGAAAACACTAAATCTTGTTCAGGACGAAAGGAAGCACAGAGCCCCATATTTGCTGTTGCCGTAGAGAGCTTGCAGAGCACTGGGGAAAGGCAGGCAGAGAATTCCCTGCTAGCACATTGTCTGTGCACAGGAAGGAAAAGTGTTCACATTTTTTCGTAGAATCGCATTTGCTTCGGTGCAGAGAACACTAAGCTTGTTCAGGACGAAAGAAAGCACAGAGCCCCAGATTTGCTGTTGTCCTGGAGAGCTTGCAGAGCACTGGGGAAAGGCAGGCAGAGAATTCCCTGCTAGCACATTCTCTGTGCACAGGAAGGCGAAATGTTCGCATTTGATTCGCAGAATCGCTTTTGTGCAGAAAACATTAACGCTTGTTCAGGACGAAAGGAAGCACAGAGCGCCAGACTTGCTGTTGCCCTGGAGAGCTTGCAGAGCTCTGGTCAAAGGCAGGCAGAGAATTCCCTGCTAGCACCTTCTCTGTGCCTTGGAAGCAGAATTGTTCACATTCCTTCGCAGAATCGCTTTTGTGCAGAAAACACTAACACTTGTTCAGAACGAAAGAAAGCACAGAGCGCCAGATTTTATGTTGTCCTGGAGAGCTTGCAGAGCACTGGGGAAAGGCAGGTAGAGAATTCCCTGCTAGCACATTCTCTGTGCACAGGGAGGAAAAGTGTTCACCTTTTTTCGCGGAATCGCATTTGCTTCGCTGCAGAGAACACTAAGCTTGTTCAGGACGAAAGAAAGCACAGAGCCCCAGATTTGCTGCTGCCGTAGAGAGCTCGCAGAGCACTGGGGAAAGGCAGGCAGAGAATTCCCTGCTAGCACATTCTCTGTGCACAGGAAGGAGAAATGTTCGCATTTGCTTCGCAGAATCGCTTTTCTGCAGAAAACACTAACGCTTGTTCAGAACGAAAGAAAGCACAGAGTCCCGGTCTTTATGTTGTCCTGGAGAGCTTGCAGAGCACTGGGGAAAGGCAGGCAGAGAATTCCCTGCTAGCACCTTCTCTGTGCCTGGGAAGCAGAAGTGTTCACATTCCTTCGCAGAATCGCTTTTGTGCAGAAAACACTAACACTTGTTCAGAACGAAAGAAAGCACACAGCGCCAGATTTGCTGTTGTCCTGGAGAGCTTGCAGAGCACTGGGGAAAGGCAGGCAGAGAATTCCCTGCTAGCACATTCTCTGTGCACAGGAAGGAAAAGTGTACACATTTTTTCGCAGAATCGCATTTGCTTCGCTGCAGAGAACACTAAGGTTGTTCAGGACGAAAGAAAGCACAGAGCCCCAGATTTGCTGTTGTCCTGGAGAGCTTGCAGAGCACTGGGGAAAGGCAGGCAGAGAATTCCCTGCTAGCACATTCTCTGTGCACAGGAAGGAGAAATTTTCGCATTTGATTCGTAGAATCGCTTCTGTGCAGAAAACACTAACGCTTGTTCAGGACGAAAGAGAGGAAGAAGCCCAGATTTGTTATTGTCCTGGAGAACTTGCAGCGCACTGGACAAAGGCACGCACAGAATTCCCTGCTAGCATCTTCGCTGTGCCTGGGAAGGAGAAGGGTTCACATTGCTTCGCAGAATCGCTTTTCTGCAGAAAACACTAACGCTTGTTCAGGACGAAAGAAAGCACAGAGCCCCAGATTTGCTGTTGCCGTAGAGAGGTCGCAGAGCACTGGGGAAAGGCAGGCAGAGAATTCCCTGCTAGCACATTCTCTGTGCGCGGGAAGGAGAAGTGTTCACATTTTTTCGCAGAATCGCATTTGCTTCGCTGCAGAGAACACTAAGCTTGTTCAGGACGAAAGAAAGCACAGAGCCCCAGATTTGCTGTTGCCCTGGAGAGCTTGCAGAGCACTGGGGAAAGGCAGGTAGAGAATTCCCTGCTAGCACATTCTCTGTGCACAGGAAGGCGAAATTTTCGCATTTGATTCGTAGAATCGCTTCTGTGCAGAAAACACTAACGCTTGTTCAGGACGAAAGGAAGCACAGAGCGCCAGACTTGCTGTTGCCCTGGAGAGCTTGCAGAGCACTGGGGAAAGGCAGGCAGAGAATTCCCTGGTAGCACATTCTCTGTGCACAGGAAGGCGAAATGTTCGCATTTGCTTTGCAGAATCGCTTTTGTGCAGAAAACACTAACACTTATACAGAACGGAAGAAAGCACAGAGCGCCAGATTTTATGTTGTCCTGGAGAGCTTGCTGAGCTCTGGGGAAAGGCAGGCAGAGAATTCCCTGCTAGCACCTTCTCTGTTCGCGGGAAGGAGAGAATTCACTTTTGCTTCGCACAATGGCTTTTCTGCAGAAAACACTAACGCTTGTGCAGGATGAAAGAAAGCACAGAGCCCCATATTGGCTGTTGCCGTAGAGAGCTTGCAGAGCACTGGCGAAAGGAAGGCAGAGAATTCCCTGCTAGCACATTCTCTGTGCACAGGAAGGAAAAGTGTTCACATTTTTTCGCAGAATCGCATTTGCTTCGCTGCAGAGAACACTAACACTTGTTCAGGATGAAAGAAAGCACAGAGCCCCATATTTGCTGTTGCCGTAGAGAACTTGCAGAGCACTGGGGAAAGGCAGGCAGAGAATTCCCTGCTAGCACATTCTCTGTGCACAAGAAGGAGAAATGTTCGCATTTGATTCGCAGAATCGCTTTTGTGCAGAAAACACTAACGCTTGTTCAGGACGAAAGGAAGCACAGAGCCCCATATTTGCTGTTGCCGTAGAGAGCTTGCAGAGCACTGGGGAAAGGCAGGCAGAGAATTCCCTGCTAGCACATTGTCTGTGCACAGGAAGGAAAAGTGTTCACATTTTTTCGCAGAATCGCATTTGCTTCGCTGCCGAGAACAGTAAGCTTGTTCAGGACGAAAGAAAGCACAGAGCCCCAGATTTGCTGTTGCCGTAGAGAGCTAGCAGAGCACTGGGGAAAGGCAGGCAGAGAATTCCCTGCTAGCACATTCTCTGTGCACAGGAAGGAGAAATGTTCGCATTTGATTCGCAGAATCGCTTTTGTGCAGAAAACACTAACGCTTTTTCAGAACGAAAGGAAGTACAGAGCCCCAGAGTTGCTATTTCCCTGGAGAGCTTGCAGAGCACTGTGGAAAGGCAGGCAGAGAATTCCCTGCTAGCATCTTCGCTGTGCCTGGAAAGGAGAAGTGTTCACATTTTTTTCGCACAATGGCTTTTCTGCAGAAAACACTAACGCTTGTTCAGGACGAAAGGAAGCACAGAGCGCCAGATTTGCTGTTGCCCTGGAGAGCTTGCAGAGCACTGGGGAAAGGCAGGCAGACAATTCCCTGCTAGCACATTCTCTGTGCACAGGAAGGCGAAATCTTCGCATTTGCTTCGCAGAATCCCCTTTTGTGCACAAAACACTAACACTTATTCAGAATGAAAGAAAGCACAGAGCGCCAGATTTTATGTTGTCCTGGAGAGCTTGCAGAGCTCTGGGGAAAGGCAGGCAGAGAATTCCCTGCTAGCACCTTCTCTGTGCCTGGGAAGCAGTAGGGTTCACATTTTTTCGCACAATGGCTTTTGAGCAGAAAACACTAACACTTGTCCAGAACGAAAGAGAGGAAGAAGTCCAGATATGTTATTGTCCTAGAGAGCTTGCAGAGCTCTGGGGAAAGGCAGGCAGAGAATTCCTTGCTAGCACCTTCTCTGTGCGCGGGAAGGAGAAGTGTTCACATTTTTTCGCAGAATCGCATTTGCTTCACTGCCGAGAACAGTAAGCTTGTTCAGGACGAAAGAAAGCACAGAGCCCCATATTTGCTGTTGCCGTAGAGAGCTTGCAGAGCACTGGCGAAAGGCAGGCAGAGAATTCCCTGCTAGCACATTCTCTGTGCACAGGAAGGAGAAATGTTCGCATTTGCTTCGCAGAATCCCCTTTTGTGCACAAAACACTAACACTTGTCCAGAACAAAAGAGAGGAAGAAGCCCAGATTTGTTATTGTCCTGGAGAACTTGCAGCGCACTGGACAAAAGCACGCACAGAATTCCCTGCTAGCATCTTCGCTGTCCCTGGGAAGGAGAAGGGTTCACATTGCTTCGCAGAATCGCTTTTCTGCAGAAAACAAACGCTTGTTCAGGACGAAAGGAAGCATAGAGCGCCAAATTTGCTGTTGCCGTAGAGAGCTTGCAAAGCACTGGGGAAAGGCAGGCAGAGAATTCCCTGCTACCACCTTCTCTGTGCGCGGGAAGGAGAAGTGTTCACATTTTTTCGCAGAATCGCATTTGCTTCGCTGCCGAGAACAGTAAGCTTGTTAAGGACGAAAGAAAGCACAGAGCCCCAGATTTTATGTTGTCCTGGAGAGCTTGCAGAGCACTGGAGAAAGGCACGCAGAGAATTCCCTGCTAGCACCTCCTCTGTTCGCGGTAAGGATAGAATTCGCTTTTGCTTCGCACAATCGCTTTTCTGCAGAAAACACTAATGATTTTTCAGGACGAAAGAAAGCACAGAGCGCCAGATTTGCTGTTGCCCTGGAGAGCTTGCAGAGCACTGGGGAAAGGCAGGCAGAGAATTCCCTGCTAGCACATTCTCTGTGCACAGGAAGGCGAAATGTTCGCATTCGATTCGCAGAATCGCTTTTGTGCAGAGAACACTAACATTTATTCAGAACGGAAGAAAGCACAGAGCCCCAGATTTGCTGTTGTCCTGGAGAGCTTGCAGAACTCTGGGGAAAGGCAGGCAGAGAATTCCCTGCTAGCACCTTCTCTGTTCGCTGGAAGGAGAGAATTCACTTTTGCTTCGCACAATGGCTTTTCTGCAGAAAACACTAACGCTTGTGCAGGATGAAAGAAAGCACAGAGCCCCATATTTGCTGTTGCCGTAGAGAGCTTGCAGAGCACTGGGGAAAGGCAGGCAGAGAATTCCCTGCTAGCACACTGTCTGTGCACAGGAAGGAAAAGTGTTCACATTTTTTCGCAGAATCGCATTTGCTTCGCTGCAGAGAACACTAAGCTTATTCAGGACGAAAGAAAGCACAGAGCGCCAGATTTGCTGTTGTCCTGGAGAGCTTGCAGAGCTCTGGGGAAAGGCAGGCAGAGAATTCCCTGCTAGCACATTCTCTGTGCACAGGAAGGAGAAATGTTCGCATTTGCTTCGCAGAATCCCCTTTTGTGCACAAAACACTAACACTTGTCCAGAACAAAAGAGAGGAAGAAGCCCAGATTTGTTATTGCCCTGGAGAACTTGCAGAGCACTGGACAAAAGCACGCACAGAATTCCCTGCTAGCATCTTCGCTGTGCCTGGGAAGGAGAAGGGTTCACATTGCTTCGCAGAATCGCTTTTCTGCAGAAAACACTAACGCTTGTTTCAGGACGAAAGAAAGCACAGAGCGCCAGATTTGCTGTTGTCCTGGAGAGCTTGCAGAGCACTGGGGAAAGGCAGGCAGAGAATTCCCTGCTAGCACCTTCTCTGTGCACAGGAAGGCGAAATGTTCGCATTTGATTCGCAGAATCGCTTTTCTGCAGAAAACACTAACGCTTGTTCAGGACGAAAGGAAGCACAGAGCGCCAGACTTGCTGTTGCCCTGGAGAGCTTGCAGAGCTCTGGGGAAAGGCAGGCAGAGAATTCCCTGCTAGCACCTTCTCTGTGCCTTGGAAGCAGAAGTGTTCACATTGCTTCGCAGAATCGCTTTTGTGCAGAGAACACTAACACTTATTCAGAAAGGAAGAAAGCACAGAGCCCCAGATTTGCTGTTGTCCTGGAGAGTTTGCAGGGCTCTGGGGAAAGGCAGGCAGAGAATTCCCTGCTAGCACCTTCTCTGTGCGCGGGAAGGAGAAGTGTTCACATTTTTTCGCAGAATCGCATTTGCTTCGCTGCAGAGAACACTAAGCTTGTTCAGGACGAAAGAAAGCGCAGAGCCCCAGATTTGCTGTTGTCCTGGAGAGCTTGCAGAGCACTGGGGAAAGGCAGGCAGAGAATTCCCTGCTAGCACATTCTCTGTGCACAAGAAGGAGAAATGTTCGCATTTGCTTCGCAGAATCGCTTTTGTGCAGAAAACACTAACGCTTGTTCAGGACGAAAGGAAGCACAGAGCGCCAGACTTGCTGTTGCCCTGGAGAGCTTGCAGAGCACTGGGGAAAGGCAGGCAGAGAATTCCCTGCTAGCACCTTCTCTGTGCCTTGGAAGCAGAAGTGTTCACATTGCTTCGCAGAATCGCTTTTCTGCAGAAAACACTAACGCTTGTTCAGGACGAAAGGAAGCACAGAGCGCCAGATTTGCTGTTGCCCTGGAGAGCTTGCAGAGCACTGGGGAAAGGCAGGCAGAGAATTCCCTGCTAGCACCTTCTCTGTGCGCGGGAAGGAGAAGTGTTCACATTTTTTCGCAGAATAGCTTTTGTGCAGAAAACACTAACACTTATTCAGAACGGAAGAAAGCACAGAGCCCCAGATTTGCTGTTGTCCTGGAGAGCTTGCAGAGCACTGGGGAAATGCAGGCAGAGAATTCCCTGCTAGCACCTTCTCTGTTCGGGGGAAGGAGAGAATTCGCTTTTGCTTCGCACAATGACTTTTCTGCAGAAAACACTAACGCTTGTGCAGGATGAAAGAAAGCACAGAGCCCCATATTTTCTGTTGCCCTAGAGAGCTTACAGAGCACTGGGGAAAGGCAGGCAGAGAGTTCCCTGCTAGCACATTCTCTGTGCACAGGAAGGAAAAGTGTTCGCATTTGCTTCGCAGAATCGCATTTGCTTCGCTGCAGAGAACACTGAGCTTGTTCAGGACGAAAGAAAGCACAGAGCCCCATATTTGCTGTTGCCGTAGAGAGCTTGCAGAGCACTGGGGAAAGGCAGGCAGAGAATTCCCTGCTAGCACATTCTCTGTTCGCGGGAAGGAGAGAATTCGCTTTTGCTTCGCACAATCGCTTTTGTGCAGAAAACACTAACGCTTTTTCAGAACGAAAGGAAGTACAGAGCCCCAGAGTTGCTATTGCCTTGGAGAGCTTGCAGAGCACTGGGGAAAGGCAGGCAGAGAATTCCCTTCTACCATCTTCGCTGTGCCTGGAAAGGAGAAGTGTTCACATTTTTTCGCAGAATCGCTTTTCTGCAGAAAACACTAACGCTTGTTCAGGACGAAAGAAAGCACAGAGCCACAGATTTGCTGTTGCCGTAGAGAGCTCGCAGAGCACTGGGGAAAGGCAGGCAGAGAATTCCCTGCTAGCACCTTCTCTGTGCCTTGGAAGCAGAATTTTTCACATTGCTTCGCAGAATCGCTTTTGTGCAGAGAACAATAACACTTATTCAGAACGGAAGAAAGCACAGAGCCCCAGATTTGCTGTTGTCCTGGAGAGCTTGCAGAGCTCTGGGGAAAGGCAGGCAGAGAATTCCCTGGTAGCACATTCTCTGTGCACAGGAAGGCGAAATGTTCGCATTTGCTTCGCAGAATCGCTTTTGTGCAGAAAACACTAACACTTATTCAGAACGGAAGAAAGCACAGAGCCCCAGATTCTATGTTGTCCTGGAGAGCTTGCAGAGCACTGGGAAAAGGCAGACAGAGAATTCCCTGCTACCACCTTCTCTGTTCGCGGGAAGGAGAGAATTCACTTTTGCTTCGAACAATGGCTTTTCCGCAGAAAACACTAACGCTTGTGCAGGATGAAAGAAAGCACAGAGCCCCATATTTGCTGTTGCCGTAGAGAGCTTGCAGAGCACTGGCGAAAGGCAGGCAGAGAATTCCCTGCTAGCACATTCTCTGTGCACAGGAAGGAGAAATGTTCGCATTTGCTTCGCAGAATCCCCTTTTGTGCACAAAACACTAACACTTGTCCAGAACAAAAGAGAGGAAGAAGCCCAGATTTGTTATTGCCCTGGAGAACTTGCAGAGCACTGGACAAAAGCACGCACAGAATTCCCTGCTAGCATCTTCGCTGTGCCTGGGAAGGAGAAGGGTTCACATTGCTTCGCAGAATCGCTTTTCTGCAGAAAACACTAACGATTGTTTCAGGACGAAAGAAAGCACAGAGCCCCAGATCTTATGTTGTCCTGGAGAGCTTGCAGAGCTCTGGTGAAAGGCAGGCAGAGAATTCCCTGCTACCACCTTCTCTGTGCCTTGGAAGCAGAAATGTTCACATTGCTTCGCAGAATCGCTTTTGTGCAGAGAACACTAACACTTATTCAGAACGGAAGAAAGCACAGAGCCCCAGATTTGCTGTTGTCCTGGATAGCTTGCAGAACTCTGGGGAAAGGCAGGCAGAGAATTCCCTGCTAGCACATTCTCTGTGCACAGGAAGGCGAAATGTTCGCATTTGATTCGCAGAATCGCTTTTGTGCAGAAAACACTAACACTTGTTCAGGACGAAAGAAAGCACAGAGCCCCAGATTTGCTGTTGCCCTAGAGAGCTTGCAGAGCTCTGGGGAAAGGCAGGCAGAGAATTCCCTGCTAGCACCTTCTCTGTTCGCGGGAAGCAGAAGTGTTCACATTGCTTCGCAGAATCGCTTTTGTGCACAGAACACTAACACTTATTCAGAACGGAAGAAAGCACAGAGCGCCAGATTTGCTGTTGCCGTAGAGAGCATGCAGAGTACTGGGGAAAGGCAGGCAGAGAATTCCCTGCTAGCACATTCTCTATGCACAGGAAGGAGAAATGTTCTCATTTGCTTCGCAGAATTGCTTTTGTGCAGAAAACACTAACACTTGTTCAGAACGAAAGAAAGAACAGAGCCCCAGATCTTATGTTGTCCTGGAGAGCTTGCAGAGCACTGGAGAAAGGCAGGCAGAGAATTCCCTGCTAGCACCTTCTCTGTTCGTGGGAAGGAGAGAATTCTCTTTTGCTTCGCACAATGGCTTTTGTGCAGAAAACAGTAACGCCTGTTCAGGACGAAAGAAAGCACAGAGCCCCATATTTGCTGTTGCCCTGGAGAGCTTGCAGAGCACAGGGGAAAGGCAGGCAGAGAATTCCCTGCTAGCACATTCTCTGTGCACAGGAAGGCGAAATGTTCGCATTTGCTTCGCAGAATCGCTTTTGTGCAGAAAAGACTAACACTTGTTCAGAACGAAAGAAAGCACAAAGCGCCAGATTTGCTGTTGTCCTGGAGAGCTTGCAGAGCTCTGGGGAAAGGCAGGCAGAGAATTCCCTGCTAGCACCTTCTCTGTGCGCGGGAAGGAGAAGTGTTCACATTTTTTCGCAGAATTGCATTTGCTTCGCTGCAGAGAACACTAAGCTTGTTCAGGACGAAAGAAAGCACAGAGCGCCAGATTTGCTGTTGTCCTGGAGAGCTTGCAGAGCTCTGGGGAAAGGCAGGCAGAGAATTCCCTGCTAGCACATTCTCTGTGCACAGGAAGGCGAAATGTTCGCATTTGATTCGCAGAATCGCTTTTGTGCAGAAAACACTAACACTTGTTCAGAACGAAAGAAAGCACAGAGCCCCAGATTTGCTGTTTTCCTGGAGAGCTTGCAGAGCTCTGGGGAAAGGCAGGCAGAGAATTCCCTGCTAGCATCTTCGCTGTTCGCGGGAAGGAGAGAATTCGCTTTTGCTTGGCACAATGGCTTTTCTGCAGAAAGCACTAACGATTGTTCAGGATGAAAGGAAGCACAGAGCCCCATATTTGCTGTTGCCCTGGAGAGCTTGCAGAGCACTGGGGAAAGGCAGGCAGAGAATTCCCTGCTAGCACATTCTCTGTGCACAGGAAGGAGAAGTGTTCGCATTTGCTTCGCAGAATCCCCTTTTGTGCAGAAAACACAAACACTTGTTCAGAACGAAAGAAAGCACAGAGCCCCAGATTTGCTGTTGCCCTGGAGAGCTTGCAGAGCACTGGGGAAAGGCAGGCAGAGAATTCCCTGCTAGCACATTCTCTGTGCACAGGAAGGCGAAATGTTCGCATTTGATTCGCAGAATCGCTTTTGTGCAGAAAACACTAACACTTGTTCAGAACGAAAGAAAGCACAGAGCCCCAGATTTGCTGTTGTCCTGGAGAGCTTGCACAGCTCTGGGGAAAGGCAGGCAGAGAATTCCCTGCTAGCACCTTCTCTGTTCGCGGGAAGCAGAAGTGTTCACATTGCTTTGCAGAATCTCTTTTGTGCAGAGAACACTAACGATTTTTCAGGACGAAAGAAAGCACAGAGCCCCAGATTTGCTGTTGTCCTGGAGAGCTTGCAGAGCACTGGGGAAAGGCAGGCAGAGAATTCCCTGCTAGCACATTCTCTGTGCACAGGAAGGCGAAATGTTCGCATTTGCTTCGCAGAATCGCTTTTGTGCAGAAAACACTAACACTTATTCAGAACGGAAGAAAGCACAGAGCCCCAGATTTTATGTTGTCCTGGAGAGCTTGCAGAGCACTGGGGAAAGGCAGGCAGAGAATTGCCTGCTAGCACATTCTCTGTGCACAGGAAGGAAAACTGTTCACATTTTTTCGCAGAATCGCATTTGCTTCGCTGCAGAGAACACTAAGCCTGTTCTGAAAGGAAGAAAGCACAGAGATCCAGATTTGCTGTTGCCCTGGAGAGCTTGCAGAGCTCTGGGGAAAGGCAGGCAGAGAATTCCCTGCTAGCATCTTCGCTGTTCGCGGGAAGGAGAGAATTCGCTTTTGCTTGGCACAATGGCTTTTCTGCAGAAAACACTAACGCTTGTTCAGGATGAAAGAAAGCACAGAGCCCCATATTTGCTGTTGCCCTGGAGAGCTTGCAGAGCACTGGGGAAAGGCAGGCAGAGAATTCCCTGCTAGCACATTCTCTGTGCACAGGAAGGAGAAGTGTTCGCATTTGATTCGCAGAATCGCTTTTGTGCAGAAAACACAAACACTTGTTCAGAACGAAAGAAAGCACAGAGCCCCAGATTTGCTGTTGCCCTGGAGAGCTTGCAGAGCACTGGGGAAAGGCAGGCAGAGAATTCCCTGCTAGCACATTCTCTGTGCACAGGAAGGCGAAATGTTCGCATTTGATTCGCAGAATCGCTTTTGTGCAGAAAACACTAACACTTGTTCAGAAAGAAAGCACAGAGCCCCAGATTTTATGTTGTCCTGGAGAGCTTGCAGAGCACTGGGGAAAGGCAGGCAGAGAATTCCCTGCTAGCACCTTCTCTGTTCGCGGCAAGCAGAAGTGTTCACATTGCTTTGCAGAATCGCTTTTGTGCAGAGAACAGTAACACTTATTCAGGACGAAAGAAAACACAGAGCCCCAGATTTGCTGTTGCCCAGGAGAGCCTGCAGAGCACTGGGGAAAGGCAGGCAGAGAATTCCCTGCTAGCACCTTCTCTGTTCGCGGGAAGGAGAGATTTCTCTTTTGATTGGCACAATGGCTTTTCTGCAGAAAACACTAACGCTTGTTCAGAACGAAAGAAAGCACAGAGCCCCATATTTGCTGTTGCCCTGGAGAGCTTGCAGAGCACTGGGGAAAGGCAGGCAGAGAATTCTCTGCTAGCACCTTCTCTGTGCGCGGGAAGGAGAAGTGTTCACATTTTTTCGCAGAATCGCATTTGCTTCGCTGCAGAGAACACTAAGCTTGTTCAGAACGAAAGAAAGCACAGAGCGCCAGATTTTATGTTGCCCTGGAGAGCTTGCAGAGCTCTGGGGAAAGGCAGGCAGAGAATTCCCTGCTAGCACATTCTCTGTGCACAGGAAGGCGAAATGTTCGCATTTGATTCGCAGAATCGCTTTTGTGCAGAAAACACTAACACTTGTTCAGAACGAAAGAAAGCACAGAGCCCCAGATTTTATGTTGTCCTGGAGAGCTTGCAGAGCTCTGGGGAAAGGCAGGCAGAGAATTCCCTGCTAGCACATTCTCTGTGCACAGGAAGGAGAAATGTTCGCTTTTGATTTGCAGAATCGCTTTTGTGCAGAAAACACTAACGTTTTTTCAGAACGACAGGAAGTACAGAGCCCCAGAGTTGCTATTTCCCTGGAGAGCTTGCAGAGCACTGGGGAAAGGCAGGCAGAGAATTCCCTGCTAGTACCTTCTCTGTGCGCGGGAAGGAGCAGTGTTCACATTTTTTCGCAGAATCGCTTTTCTGCAGAAAACACTAACACTTGTTCAGAACGAAAGAAAGCACAGAGCCCCAGATTTAATGTTGTCCTGGAGAGCTTGCAGAGCAGTGGGGAAAGGCAGGCAGAGAATTCCCTGCTAGCACATTCTCTGTGCCTGGGAAGCAGAAGTGTTCACATTGCTTCGCAGAATCGCTTTTGTGCAGAAAACACTAACACTTGTTCAGAACGAAAGAAAGCACAGAGCCCCAGATTTTATGTTGTCCTGGAGAGCTTGCAGAGCACTGGGGAAAGGCAGGCAGAGAATTCCCTGCTAGCACATTCTCTGTGCACAGGAAGGCGAAATGTTCGCATTTGATTTGCAGAATCGCTTTTGTGGAGAAAACACTAACGCTTGTTCAGGACGAAAGGAAGCACAGAGCGCCAGACTTGCTGTTGCCCTGGAGAGCTTGCAGAGCTCTGGGGAAAGGCAGGCAGAGAATTCCCTGCTAGCACCTTCTCTGTTCGCTGGAAGGAGAGAATTCACTTTTGCTTCGCACAATGGCTTTTCTGCAGAAAACACTAACGCTTCTGCAGGATGAAAGAAAGCACAGAGCCCCATATTTGCTCTTGCCGTAGAGAGCTTGCAGAGCACTGGCGAAAGGCAGGCAGAGAATTCCCTGCTAGCACCTTCTCTGTTCGCGGGAAGCAGAAGTGTTCACATTGCTTCGCAGAATCGCTTTTGTGCACAGAACACTAACACTTATTCAGAACGGAAGAAAGCACAGAGCGCCAGATTTTATGTTGTCCTGGAGAGCTTGCAGAGCACTGGGGAAAGGCAGGCAGAGAATTGCCTGCTAGCACATTCTCTGTGCACAGGAAGGAAAACTGTTCACATTTTTTCGCAGAATCGCATTTGCTTCGCTGCAGAGAACACTAAGCCTGTTCTGAAAGGAAGAAAGCACAGAGATCCAGATTTGCTGTTGCCCTGGAGAGCTTGCAGAGCTCTGGGGAAAGGCAGGCAGAGAATTCCCTGCTAGCATCTTCGCTGTTCGCGGGAAGGAGAGAATTCGCTTTTGCTTGGCACAATGGCTTTTCTGCAGAAAACACTAACGCTTGTTCAGGATGAAAGAAAGCACAGAGCCCCATATTTGCTGTTGCCCTGGAGAGCTTGCAGAGCACTGGGGAAAGGCAGGCAGAGAATTCCCTGCTAGCACATTCTCTGTGCACAGGAAGGAGAAGTGTTCGCATTTGATTCGCAGAATCGCTTTTGTGCAGAAAACACAAACACTTGTTCAGAACGAAAGAAAGCACAGAGCCCCAGATTTGCTGTTGCCCTGGAGAGCTTGCAGAGCACTGGGGAAAGGCAGGCAGAGAATTCCCTGCTAGCACATTCTCTGTGCACAGGAAGGCGAAATGTTCGCATTTGATTCGCAGAATCGCTTTTGTGCAGAAAACACTAACACTTGTTCAGAAAGAAAGCACAGAGCCCCAGATTTTATGTTGTCCTGGAGAGCTTGCAGAGCACTGGGGAAAGGCAGGCAGAGAATTCCCTGCTAGCACCTTCTCTGTTCGCGGCAAGCAGAAGTGTTCACATTGCTTTGCAGAATCGCTTTTGTGCAGAGAACAGTAACACTTATTCAGGACGAAAGAAAACACAGAGCCCCAGATTTGCTGTTGCCCAGGAGAGCCTGCAGAGCACTGGGGAAAGGCAGGCAGAGAATTCCCTGCTAGCACCTTCTCTGTTCGCGGGAAGGAGAGATTTCTCTTTTGATTGGCACAATGGCTTTTCTGCAGAAAACACTAACGCTTGTTCAGAACGAAAGAAAGCACAGAGCCCCATATTTGCTGTTGCCCTGGAGAGCTTGCAGAGCACTGGGGAAAGGCAGGCAGAGAATTCTCTGCTAGCACCTTCTCTGTGCGCGGGAAGGAGAAGTGTTCACATTTTTTCGCAGAATCGCATTTGCTTCGCTGCAGAGAACACTAAGCTTGTTCAGAACGAAAGAAAGCACAGAGCGCCAGATTTTATGTTGCCCTGGAGAGCTTGCAGAGCTCTGGGGAAAGGCAGGCAGAGAATTCCCTGCTAGCACATTCTCTGTGCACAGGAAGGCGAAATGTTCGCATTTGATTCGCAGAATCGCTTTTGTGCAGAAAACACTAACACTTGTTCAGAACGAAAGAAAGCACAGAGCCCCAGATTTTATGTTGTCCTGGAGAGCTTGCAGAGCTCTGGGGAAAGGCAGGCAGAGAATTCCCTGCTAGCACATTCTCTGTGCACAGGAAGGAGAAATGTTCGCTTTTGATTTGCAGAATCGCTTTTGTGCAGAAAACACTAACGTTTTTTCAGAACGACAGGAAGTACAGAGCCCCAGAGTTGCTATTTCCCTGGAGAGCTTGCAGAGCACTGGGGAAAGGCAGGCAGAGAATTCCCTGCTAGTACCTTCTCTGTGCGCGGGAAGGAGCAGTGTTCACATTTTTTCGCAGAATCGCTTTTCTGCAGAAAACACTAACACTTGTTCAGAACGAAAGAAAGCACAGAGCCCCAGATTTAATGTTGTCCTGGAGAGCTTGCAGAGCAGTGGGGAAAGGCAGGCAGAGAATTCCCTGCTAGCACATTCTCTGTGCCTGGGAAGCAGAAGTGTTCACATTGCTTCGCAGAATCGCTTTTGTGCAGAAAACACTAACACTTGTTCAGAACGAAAGAAAGCACAGAGCCCCAGATTTTATGTTGTCCTGGAGAGCTTGCAGAGCACTGGGGAAAGGCAGGCAGAGAATTCCCTGCTAGCACATTCTCTGTGCACAGGAAGGCGAAATGTTCGCATTTGATTTGCAGAATCGCTTTTGTGGAGAAAACACTAACGCTTGTTCAGGACGAAAGGAAGCACAGAGCGCCAGACTTGCTGTTGCCCTGGAGAGCTTGCAGAGCTCTGGGGAAAGGCAGGCAGAGAATTCCCTGCTAGCACCTTCTCTGTTCGCTGGAAGGAGAGAATTCACTTTTGCTTCGCACAATGGCTTTTCTGCAGAAAACACTAACGCTTCTGCAGGATGAAAGAAAGCACAGAGCCCCATATTTGCTCTTGCCGTAGAGAGCTTGCAGAGCACTGGCGAAAGGCAGGCAGAGAATTCCCTGCTAGCACCTTCTCTGTTCGCGGGAAGCAGAAGTGTTCACATTGCTTCGCAGAATCGCTTTTGTGCACAGAACACTAACACTTATTCAGAACGGAAGAAAGCACAGAGCGCCAGATTTTATGTTGTCCTGGAGAGCTTGCAGAGCACTGGGGAAAGGCAGGCAGAGAATTGCCTGCTAGCACATTCTCTGTGCACAGGAAGGAAAACTGTTCACATTTTTTCGCAGAATCGCATTTGCTTCGCTGCAGAGAACACTAAGCCTGTTCTGAAAGGAAGAAAGCACAGAGATCCAGATTTGCTGTTGCCCTGGAGAGCTTGCAGAGCTCTGGGGAAAGGCAGGCAGAGAATTCCCTGCTAGCATCTTCGCTGTTCGCGGGAAGGAGAGAATTCGCTTTTGCTTGGCACAATGGCTTTTCTGCAGAAAACACTAACGCTTGTTCAGGATGAAAGAAAGCACAGAGCCCCATATTTGCTGTTGCCCTGGAGAGCTTGCAGAGCACTGGGGAAAGGCAGGCAGAGAATTCCCTGCTAGCACATTCTCTGTGCACAGGAAGGAGAAGTGTTCGCATTTGATTCGCAGAATCGCTTTTGTGCAGAAAACACAAACACTTGTTCAGAACGAAAGAAAGCACAGAGCCCCAGATTTGCTGTTGCCCTGGAGAGCTTGCAGAGCACTGGGGAAAGGCAGGCAGAGAATTCCCTGCTAGCACATTCTCTGTGCACAGGAAGGCGAAATGTTCGCATTTGATTCGCAGAATCGCTTTTGTGCAGAAAACACTAACACTTGTTCAGAAAGAAAGCACAGAGCCCCAGATTTTATGTTGTCCTGGAGAGCTTGCAGAGCACTGGGGAAAGGCAGGCAGAGAATTCCCTGCTAGCACCTTCTCTGTTCGCGGCAAGCAGAAGTGTTCACATTGCTTTGCAGAATCGCTTTTGTGCAGAGAACAGTAACACTTATTCAGGACGAAAGAAAACACAGAGCCCCAGATTTGCTGTTGCCCAGGAGAGCCTGCAGAGCACTGGGGAAAGGCAGGCAGAGAATTCCCTGCTAGCACCTTCTCTGTTCGCGGGAAGGAGAGATTTCTCTTTTGATTGGCACAATGGCTTTTCTGCAGAAAACACTAACGCTTGTTCAGAACGAAAGAAAGCACAGAGCCCCATATTTGCTGTTGCCCTGGAGAGCTTGCAGAGCACTGGGGAAAGGCAGGCAGAGAATTCTCTGCTAGCACCTTCTCTGTGCGCGGGAAGGAGAAGTGTTCACATTTTTTCGCAGAATCGCATTTGCTTCGCTGCAGAGAACACTAAGCTTGTTCAGAACGAAAGAAAGCACAGAGCGCCAGATTTTATGTTGCCCTGGAGAGCTTGCAGAGCTCTGGGGAAAGGCAGGCAGAGAATTCCCTGCTAGCACATTCTCTGTGCACAGGAAGGCGAAATGTTCGCATTTGATTCGCAGAATCGCTTTTGTGCAGAAAACACTAACACTTGTTCAGAACGAAAGAAAGCACAGAGCCCCAGATTTTATGTTGTCCTGGAGAGCTTGCAGAGCTCTGGGGAAAGGCAGGCAGAGAATTCCCTGCTAGCACATTCTCTGTGCACAGGAAGGAGAAATGTTCGCTTTTGATTTGCAGAATCGCTTTTGTGCAGAAAACACTAACGTTTTTTCAGAACGACAGGAAGTACAGAGCCCCAGAGTTGCTATTTCCCTGGAGAGCTTGCAGAGCACTGGGGAAAGGCAGGCAGAGAATTCCCTGCTAGTACCTTCTCTGTGCGCGGGAAGGAGCAGTGTTCACATTTTTTCGCAGAATCGCTTTTCTGCAGAAAACACTAACACTTGTTCAGAACGAAAGAAAGCACAGAGCCCCAGATTTAATGTTGTCCTGGAGAGCTTGCAGAGCAGTGGGGAAAGGCAGGCAGAGAATTCCCTGCTAGCACATTCTCTGTGCCTGGGAAGCAGAAGTGTTCACATTGCTTCGCAGAATCGCTTTTGTGCAGAAAACACTAACACTTGTTCAGAACGAAAGAAAGCACAGAGCCCCAGATTTTATGTTGTCCTGGAGAGCTTGCAGAGCACTGGGGAAAGGCAGGCAGAGAATTCCCTGCTAGCACATTCTCTGTGCACAGGAAGGCGAAATGTTCGCATTTGATTTGCAGAATCGCTTTTGTGGAGAAAACACTAACGCTTGTTCAGGACGAAAGGAAGCACAGAGCGCCAGACTTGCTGTTGCCCTGGAGAGCTTGCAGAGCTCTGGGGAAAGGCAGGCAGAGAATTCCCTGCTAGCACCTTCTCTGTTCGCTGGAAGGAGAGAATTCACTTTTGCTTCGCACAATGGCTTTTCTGCAGAAAACACTAACGCTTCTGCAGGATGAAAGAAAGCACAGAGCCCCATATTTGCTCTTGCCGTAGAGAGCTTGCAGAGCACTGGCGAAAGGCAGGCAGAGAATTCCCTGCTAGCACCTTCTCTGTTCGCGGGAAGCAGAAGTGTTCACATTGCTTCGCAGAATCGCTTTTGTGCACAGAACACTAACACTTATTCAGAACGGAAGAAAGCACAGAGCGCCAGATTTGCTGTTGCCGTAGAGAGCATGCAGAGCACTGGGGAAAGGCAGGCAGAGAATTCCCTGCTAGCACATTCTCTATGCACAGGAAGGAGAAATGTTCTCATTTGCTTCGCAGAATTGCTTTTGTGCAGAAAACACTAACACTTGTTCAGAACGAAAGAAAGAACAGAGCCCCAGATCTTATGTTGTCCTGGAGAGCTTGCAGAGCACTGGAGAAAGGCAGGCAGAGAATTCCCTGCTAGCACCTTCTCTGTTCGCGGGAAGGAGAGAATTCTCTTTTGCTTCGCACAATGGCTTTTGTGCAGAAAACAGTAACGCCTGTTCAGGACGAAAGAAAGCACAGAGCCCCATATTTGCTGTTGCCCTGGAGAGCTTGCAGAGCACAGGGGAAAGGCAGGCAGAGAATTCCCTGCTAGCACATTCTCTGTGCACAGGAAGGCGAAATGTTCGCATTTGCTTCGCAGAATCGCTTTTGTGCAGAAAAGACTAACACTTGTTCAGAACGAAAGAAAGCACAAAGCGCCAGATTTGCTGTTGTCCTGGAGAGCTTGCAGAGCTCTGGGGAAAGGCAGGCAGAGAATTCCCTGCTAGCACCTTCTCTGTTCGCGGGAAGGAGAGATTTCGCTTTTGATTGGCACAATGGCTTTTCTGCAGAAAACACTAACGCTTGTTCAGGATGAAAGAAAGCACAGAGCCCCATATTTGCTGTTGCCCTGGAGAGCTTGCAGAGCACTGGCGAAAGGCAGGCAGAGAATTCCCTGCTAGCACCTTCTCTGTGCACAGGAAGGCGAAATGTTCGCATTTGATTCGCAGAATCGCTTTTGTGCAGAAAACACTAACACTTGTTCAGGACGAAAGAAAGCACAGAGCCCCATATTTGCTGTTGCCCTGGAGAGCTTGCAGAGCACTGGGGAAAGGCAGGCAAAGAATTCCCTGCTAGCACATTCTCTGTGCACAGGAAGGCGAAATGTTCGCATTTGCTTCGCAGAATCGCTTTTGTGCAGAAAAGACTAACACTTGTTCAGAACGAAAGAAAGCACAAAGCGCCAGATTTGCTGTTGTCCTGGAGAGCTTGCAGAGCTCTGGGGAAAGGCAGGCAGAGAATTCCCTGCTAGCACCTTCTCTGTGCGCGGGAAGGAGAAGTGTTCACATTTTTTCGCAGAATTGCATTTGCTTCGCTGCAGAGAACACTAAGCTTGTTCAGGATGAAAGAAAGCACAGAGCGCCAGATTTGCTGTTGTCCTGGAGAGCTTGCAGAGCTCTGGGGAAAGGCAGGCAGAGAATTCCCTGCTAGCACATTCTCTGTGCACAGGAAGGCGAAATGTTCACATTTGATTCGCAGAATCGCTTTTGTGCAGAAAACACTAACACTTGTTCAGAACGAAAGAAAGCACAGAGCCCCAGATTTGCTGTTTTCCTGGAGAGCTTGCAGAGCTCTGGGGAAAGGCAGGCAGAGAATTCCCTGCTAGCACCTTCTCTGTTCGCGGGAAGCAGAAGTGTTCACATTGCTTTGCAGAATCTCTTTTGTGCAGAGAACACTAACGATTTTTCAGGACGAAAGAAAGCACAGAGCCCCAGATTTGCTGTTGTCCTGGAGAGCTTGCAGAGCTCTGGGGAAAGGCAGGCAGAGAATTCCCTGCTAGCACATTCTCTGTGCACAGGAAGGCGAAATGTTCGCATTTGCTTCGCAGAATCGCTTTTGTGCAGAAAACACTAACACTTGTTCAGAACGGAAGAAAGCACAGTGCCCCAGATTTTATGTTGTCCTGGAGAGCTTGCAGAGCACTGGGGAAAGGCAGGCAGAGAATTGCCTGCTAGCACATTCTCTGTGCACAGGAAGGAAAACTGTTCACATTTTTTCGCAGAATCGCATTTGCTTCGCTGCAGAGAACACTAAGCCTGTTCTGAAAGGAAGAAAGCACAGAGATCCAGATTTGCTGTTGCCCTGGAGAGCTTGCAGAGCTCTGGGGAAAGGCAGGCAGAGAATTCCCTGCTAGCATCTTCGCTGTTCGCGGGAAGGAGAGAATTCGCTTTTGCTTGGCACAATGGCTTTTCTGCAGAAAACACTAACGCTTGTTCAGGATGAAAGAAAGCACAGAGCCCCATATTTGCTGTTGCCCTGGAGAGCTTGCAGAGCACTGGGGAAAGGCAGGCAGAGAATTCCCTGCTAGCACATTCTCTGTGCACAGGAAGGAGAAGTGTTCGCATTTGATTCGCAGAATCGCTTTTGTGCAGAAAACACAAACACTTGTTCAGAACGAAAGAAAGCACAGAGCCCCAGATTTGCTGTTGCCCTGGAGAGCTTGCAGAGCACTGGGGAAAGGCAGGCAGAGAATTCCCTGCTAGCACATTCTCTGTGCACAGGAAGGCGAAATGTTCGCATTTGATTCGCAGAATCGCTTTTGTGCAGAAAACACTAACACTTGTTCAGAAAGAAAGCACAGAGCCCCAGATTTTATGTTGTCCTGGAGAGCTTGCAGAGCACTGGGGAAAGGCAGGCAGAGAATTCCCTGCTAGCACCTTCTCTGTTCGCGGCAAGCAGAAGTGTTCACATTGCTTTGCAGAATCGCTTTTGTGCAGAGAACAGTAACACTTATTCAGGACGAAAGAAAACACAGAGCCCCAGATTTGCTGTTGCCCAGGAGAGCCTGCAGAGCACTGGGGAAAGGCAGGCAGAGAATTCCCTGCTAGCACCTTCTCTGTTCGCGGGAAGGAGAGATTTCTCTTTTGATTGGCACAATGGCTTTTCTGCAGAAAACACTAACGCTTGTTCAGAACGAAAGAAAGCACAGAGCCCCATATTTGCTGTTGCCCTGGAGAGCTTGCAGAGCACTGGGGAAAGGCAGGCAGAGAATTCTCTGCTAGCACCTTCTCTGTGCGCGGGAAGGAGAAGTGTTCACATTTTTTCGCAGAATCGCATTTGCTTCGCTGCAGAGAACACTAAGCTTGTTCAGAACGAAAGAAAGCACAGAGCGCCAGATTTTATGTTGCCCTGGAGAGCTTGCAGAGCTCTGGGGAAAGGCAGGCAGAGAATTCCCTGCTAGCACATTCTCTGTGCACAGGAAGGCGAAATGTTCGCATTTGATTCGCAGAATCGCTTTTGTGCAGAAAACACTAACACTTGTTCAGAACGAAAGAAAGCACAGAGCCCCAGATTTTATGTTGTCCTGGAGAGCTTGCAGAGCTCTGGGGAAAGGCAGGCAGAGAATTCCCTGCTAGCACATTCTCTGTGCACAGGAAGGAGAAATGTTCGCTTTTGATTTGCAGAATCGCTTTTGTGCAGAAAACACTAACGTTTTTTCAGAACGACAGGAAGTACAGAGCCCCAGAGTTGCTATTTCCCTGGAGAGCTTGCAGAGCACTGGGGAAAGGCAGGCAGAGAATTCCCTGCTAGTACCTTCTCTGTGCGCGGGAAGGAGCAGTGTTCACATTTTTTCGCAGAATCGCTTTTCTGCAGAAAACACTAACACTTGTTCAGAACGAAAGAAAGCACAGAGCCCCAGATTTAATGTTGTCCTGGAGAGCTTGCAGAGCAGTGGGGAAAGGCAGGCAGAGAATTCCCTGCTAGCACATTCTCTGTGCCTGGGAAGCAGAAGTGTTCACATTGCTTCGCAGAATCGCTTTTGTGCAGAAAACACTAACACTTGTTCAGAACGAAAGAAAGCACAGAGCCCCAGATTTTATGTTGTCCTGGAGAGCTTGCAGAGCACTGGGGAAAGGCAGGCAGAGAATTCCCTGCTAGCACATTCTCTGTGCACAGGAAGGCGAAATGTTCGCATTTGATTTGCAGAATCGCTTTTGTGGAGAAAACACTAACGCTTGTTCAGGACGAAAGGAAGCACAGAGCGCCAGACTTGCTGTTGCCCTGGAGAGCTTGCAGAGCTCTGGGGAAAGGCAGGCAGAGAATTCCCTGCTAGCACCTTCTCTGTTCGCTGGAAGGAGAGAATTCACTTTTGCTTCGCACAATGGCTTTTCTGCAGAAAACACTAACGCTTCTGCAGGATGAAAGAAAGCACAGAGCCCCATATTTGCTCTTGCCGTAGAGAGCTTGCAGAGCACTGGCGAAAGGCAGGCAGAGAATTCCCTGCTAGCACCTTCTCTGTTCGCGGGAAGCAGAAGTGTTCACATTGCTTCGCAGAATCGCTTTTGTGCACAGAACACTAACACTTATTCAGAACGGAAGAAAGCACAGAGCGCCAGATTTTATGTTGTCCTGGAGAGCTTGCAGAGCACTGGGGAAAGGCAGGCAGAGAATTGCCTGCTAGCACATTCTCTGTGCACAGGAAGGAAAACTGTTCACATTTTTTCGCAGAATCGCATTTGCTTCGCTGCAGAGAACACTAAGCCTGTTCTGAAAGGAAGAAAGCACAGAGATCCAGATTTGCTGTTGCCCTGGAGAGCTTGCAGAGCTCTGGGGAAAGGCAGGCAGAGAATTCCCTGCTAGCATCTTCGCTGTTCGCGGGAAGGAGAGAATTCGCTTTTGCTTGGCACAATGGCTTTTCTGCAGAAAACACTAACGCTTGTTCAGGATGAAAGAAAGCACAGAGCCCCATATTTGCTGTTGCCCTGGAGAGCTTGCAGAGCACTGGGGAAAGGCAGGCAGAGAATTCCCTGCTAGCACATTCTCTGTGCACAGGAAGGAGAAGTGTTCGCATTTGATTCGCAGAATCGCTTTTGTGCAGAAAACACAAACACTTGTTCAGAACGAAAGAAAGCACAGAGCCCCAGATTTGCTGTTGCCCTGGAGAGCTTGCAGAGCACTGGGGAAAGGCAGGCAGAGAATTCCCTGCTAGCACATTCTCTGTGCACAGGAAGGCGAAATGTTCGCATTTGATTCGCAGAATCGCTTTTGTGCAGAAAACACTAACACTTGTTCAGAAAGAAAGCACAGAGCCCCAGATTTTATGTTGTCCTGGAGAGCTTGCAGAGCACTGGGGAAAGGCAGGCAGAGAATTCCCTGCTAGCACCTTCTCTGTTCGCGGCAAGCAGAAGTGTTCACATTGCTTTGCAGAATCGCTTTTGTGCAGAGAACAGTAACACTTATTCAGGACGAAAGAAAACACAGAGCCCCAGATTTGCTGTTGCCCAGGAGAGCCTGCAGAGCACTGGGGAAAGGCAGGCAGAGAATTCCCTGCTAGCACCTTCTCTGTTCGCGGGAAGGAGAGATTTCTCTTTTGATTGGCACAATGGCTTTTCTGCAGAAAACACTAACGCTTGTTCAGAACGAAAGAAAGCACAGAGCCCCATATTTGCTGTTGCCCTGGAGAGCTTGCAGAGCACTGGGGAAAGGCAGGCAGAGAATTCTCTGCTAGCACCTTCTCTGTGCGCGGGAAGGAGAAGTGTTCACATTTTTTCGCAGAATCGCATTTGCTTCGCTGCAGAGAACACTAAGCTTGTTCAGAACGAAAGAAAGCACAGAGCGCCAGATTTTATGTTGCCCTGGAGAGCTTGCAGAGCTCTGGGGAAAGGCAGGCAGAGAATTCCCTGCTAGCACATTCTCTGTGCACAGGAAGGCGAAATGTTCGCATTTGATTCGCAGAATCGCTTTTGTGCAGAAAACACTAACACTTGTTCAGAACGAAAGAAAGCACAGAGCCCCAGATTTTATGTTGTCCTGGAGAGCTTGCAGAGCTCTGGGGAAAGGCAGGCAGAGAATTCCCTGCTAGCACATTCTCTGTGCACAGGAAGGAGAAATGTTCGCTTTTGATTTGCAGAATCGCTTTTGTGCAGAAAACACTAACGTTTTTTCAGAACGACAGGAAGTACAGAGCCCCAGAGTTGCTATTTCCCTGGAGAGCTTGCAGAGCACTGGGGAAAGGCAGGCAGAGAATTCCCTGCTAGTACCTTCTCTGTGCGCGGGAAGGAGCAGTGTTCACATTTTTTCGCAGAATCGCTTTTCTGCAGAAAACACTAACACTTGTTCAGAACGAAAGAAAGCACAGAGCCCCAGATTTAATGTTGTCCTGGAGAGCTTGCAGAGCAGTGGGGAAAGGCAGGCAGAGAATTCCCTGCTAGCACATTCTCTGTGCCTGGGAAGCAGAAGTGTTCACATTGCTTCGCAGAATCGCTTTTGTGCAGAAAACACTAACACTTGTTCAGAACGAAAGAAAGCACAGAGCCCCAGATTTTATGTTGTCCTGGAGAGCTTGCAGAGCACTGGGGAAAGGCAGGCAGAGAATTCCCTGCTAGCACATTCTCTGTGCACAGGAAGGCGAAATGTTCGCATTTGATTTGCAGAATCGCTTTTGTGGAGAAAACACTAACGCTTGTTCAGGACGAAAGGAAGCACAGAGCGCCAGACTTGCTGTTGCCCTGGAGAGCTTGCAGAGCTCTGGGGAAAGGCAGGCAGAGAATTCCCTGCTAGCACCTTCTCTGTTCGCTGGAAGGAGAGAATTCACTTTTGCTTCGCACAATGGCTTTTCTGCAGAAAACACTAACGCTTCTGCAGGATGAAAGAAAGCACAGAGCCCCATATTTGCTCTTGCCGTAGAGAGCTTGCAGAGCACTGGCGAAAGGCAGGCAGAGAATTCCCTGCTAGCACCTTCTCTGTTCGCGGGAAGCAGAAGTGTTCACATTGCTTCGCAGAATCGCTTTTGTGCACAGAACACTAACACTTATTCAGAACGGAAGAAAGCACAGAGCGCCAGATTTTATGTTGTCCTGGAGAGCTTGCAGAGCACTGGGGAAAGGCAGGCAGAGAATTGCCTGCTAGCACATTCTCTGTGCACAGGAAGGAAAACTGTTCACATTTTTTCGCAGAATCGCATTTGCTTCGCTGCAGAGAACACTAAGCCTGTTCTGAAAGGAAGAAAGCACAGAGATCCAGATTTGCTGTTGCCCTGGAGAGCTTGCAGAGCTCTGGGGAAAGGCAGGCAGAGAATTCCCTGCTAGCATCTTCGCTGTTCGCGGGAAGGAGAGAATTCGCTTTTGCTTGGCACAATGGCTTTTCTGCAGAAAACACTAACGCTTGTTCAGGATGAAAGAAAGCACAGAGCCCCATATTTGCTGTTGCCCTGGAGAGCTTGCAGAGCACTGGGGAAAGGCAGGCAGAGAATTCCCTGCTAGCACATTCTCTGTGCACAGGAAGGAGAAGTGTTCGCATTTGATTCGCAGAATCGCTTTTGTGCAGAAAACACAAACACTTGTTCAGAACGAAAGAAAGCACAGAGCCCCAGATTTGCTGTTGCCCTGGAGAGCTTGCAGAGCACTGGGGAAAGGCAGGCAGAGAATTCCCTGCTAGCACATTCTCTGTGCACAGGAAGGCGAAATGTTCGCATTTGATTCGCAGAATCGCTTTTGTGCAGAAAACACTAACACTTGTTCAGAAAGAAAGCACAGAGCCCCAGATTTTATGTTGTCCTGGAGAGCTTGCAGAGCACTGGGGAAAGGCAGGCAGAGAATTCCCTGCTAGCACCTTCTCTGTTCGCGGCAAGCAGAAGTGTTCACATTGCTTTGCAGAATCGCTTTTGTGCAGAGAACAGTAACACTTATTCAGGACGAAAGAAAACACAGAGCCCCAGATTTGCTGTTGCCCAGGAGAGCCTGCAGAGCACTGGGGAAAGGCAGGCAGAGAATTCCCTGCTAGCACCTTCTCTGTTCGCGGGAAGGAGAGATTTCTCTTTTGATTGGCACAATGGCTTTTCTGCAGAAAACACTAACGCTTGTTCAGAACGAAAGAAAGCACAGAGCCCCATATTTGCTGTTGCCCTGGAGAGCTTGCAGAGCACTGGGGAAAGGCAGGCAGAGAATTCTCTGCTAGCACCTTCTCTGTGCGCGGGAAGGAGAAGTGTTCACATTTTTTCGCAGAATCGCATTTGCTTCGCTGCAGAGAACACTAAGCTTGTTCAGAACGAAAGAAAGCACAGAGCGCCAGATTTTATGTTGCCCTGGAGAGCTTGCAGAGCTCTGGGGAAAGGCAGGCAGAGAATTCCCTGCTAGCACATTCTCTGTGCACAGGAAGGCGAAATGTTCGCATTTGATTCGCAGAATCGCTTTTGTGCAGAAAACACTAACACTTGTTCAGAACGAAAGAAAGCACAGAGCCCCAGATTTTATGTTGTCCTGGAGAGCTTGCAGAGCTCTGGGGAAAGGCAGGCAGAGAATTCCCTGCTAGCACATTCTCTGTGCACAGGAAGGAGAAATGTTCGCTTTTGATTTGCAGAATCGCTTTTGTGCAGAAAACACTAACGTTTTTTCAGAACGACAGGAAGTACAGAGCCCCAGAGTTGCTATTTCCCTGGAGAGCTTGCAGAGCACTGGGGAAAGGCAGGCAGAGAATTCCCTGCTAGTACCTTCTCTGTGCGCGGGAAGGAGCAGTGTTCACATTTTTTCGCAGAATCGCTTTTCTGCAGAAAACACTAACACTTGTTCAGAACGAAAGAAAGCACAGAGCCCCAGATTTAATGTTGTCCTGGAGAGCTTGCAGAGCAGTGGGGAAAGGCAGGCAGAGAATTCCCTGCTAGCACATTCTCTGTGCCTGGGAAGCAGAAGTGTTCACATTGCTTCGCAGAATCGCTTTTGTGCAGAAAACACTAACACTTGTTCAGAACGAAAGAAAGCACAGAGCCCCAGATTTTATGTTGTCCTGGAGAGCTTGCAGAGCACTGGGGAAAGGCAGGCAGAGAATTCCCTGCTAGCACATTCTCTGTGCACAGGAAGGCGAAATGTTCGCATTTGATTTGCAGAATCGCTTTTGTGGAGAAAACACTAACGCTTGTTCAGGACGAAAGGAAGCACAGAGCGCCAGACTTGCTGTTGCCCTGGAGAGCTTGCAGAGCTCTGGGGAAAGGCAGGCAGAGAATTCCCTGCTAGCACCTTCTCTGTTCGCTGGAAGGAGAGAATTCACTTTTGCTTCGCACAATGGCTTTTCTGCAGAAAACACTAACGCTTCTGCAGGATGAAAGAAAGCACAGAGCCCCATATTTGCTCTTGCCGTAGAGAGCTTGCAGAGCACTGGCGAAAGGCAGGCAGAGAATTCCCTGCTAGCACCTTCTCTGTTCGCGGGAAGCAGAAGTGTTCACATTGCTTCGCAGAATCGCTTTTGTGCACAGAACACTAACACTTATTCAGAACGGAAGAAAGCACAGAGCGCCAGATTTGCTGTTGCCGTAGAGAGCATGCAGAGCACTGGGGAAAGGCAGGCAGAGAATTCCCTGCTAGCACATTCTCTATGCACAGGAAGGAGAAATGTTCTCATTTGCTTCGCAGAATTGCTTTTGTGCAGAAAACACTAACACTTGTTCAGAACGAAAGAAAGAACAGAGCCCCAGATCTTATGTTGTCCTGGAGAGCTTGCAGAGCACTGGAGAAAGGCAGGCAGAGAATTCCCTGCTAGCACCTTCTCTGTTCGCGGGAAGGAGAGAATTCTCTTTTGCTTCGCACAATGGCTTTTGTGCAGAAAACAGTAACGCCTGTTCAGGACGAAAGAAAGCACAGAGCCCCATATTTGCTGTTGCCCTGGAGAGCTTGCAGAGCACAGGGGAAAGGCAGGCAGAGAATTCCCTGCTAGCACATTCTCTGTGCACAGGAAGGCGAAATGTTCGCATTTGCTTCGCAGAATCGCTTTTGTGCAGAAAAGACTAACACTTGTTCAGAACGAAAGAAAGCACAAAGCGCCAGATTTGCTGTTGTCCTGGAGAGCTTGCAGAGCTCTGGGGAAAGGCAGGCAGAGAATTCCCTGCTAGCACCTTCTCTGTTCGCGGGAAGGAGAGATTTCGCTTTTGATTGGCACAATGGCTTTTCTGCAGAAAACACTAACGCTTGTTCAGGATGAAAGAAAGCACAGAGCCCCATATTTGCTGTTGCCCTGGAGAGCTTGCAGAGCACTGGCGAAAGGCAGGCAGAGAATTCCCTGCTAGCACCTTCTCTGTGCACAGGAAGGCGAAATGTTCGCATTTGATTCGCAGAATCGCTTTTGTGCAGAAAACACTAACACTTGTTCAGGACGAAAGAAAGCACAGAGCCCCATATTTGCTGTTGCCCTGGAGAGCTTGCAGAGCACTGGGGAAAGGCAGGCAAAGAATTCCCTGCTAGCACATTCTCTGTGCACAGGAAGGCGAAATGTTCGCATTTGCTTCGCAGAATCGCTTTTGTGCAGAAAAGACTAACACTTGTTCAGAACGAAAGAAAGCACAAAGCGCCAGATTTGCTGTTGTCCTGGAGAGCTTGCAGAGCTCTGGGGAAAGGCAGGCAGAGAATTCCCTGCTAGCACCTTCTCTGTGCGCGGGAAGGAGAAGTGTTCACATTTTTTCGCAGAATTGCATTTGCTTCGCTGCAGAGAACACTAAGCTTGTTCAGGATGAAAGAAAGCACAGAGCGCCAGATTTGCTGTTGTCCTGGAGAGCTTGCAGAGCTCTGGGGAAAGGCAGGCAGAGAATTCCCTGCTAGCACATTCTCTGTGCACAGGAAGGCGAAATGTTCACATTTGATTCGCAGAATCGCTTTTGTGCAGAAAACACTAACACTTGTTCAGAACGAAAGAAAGCACAGAGCCCCAGATTTGCTGTTTTCCTGGAGAGCTTGCAGAGCTCTGGGGAAAGGCAGGCAGAGAATTCCCTGCTAGCACCTTCTCTGTTCGCGGGAAGCAGAAGTGTTCACATTGCTTTGCAGAATCTCTTTTGTGCAGAGAACACTAACGATTTTTCAGGACGAAAGAAAGCACAGAGCCCCAGATTTGCTGTTGTCCTGGAGAGCTTGCAGAGCTCTGGGGAAAGGCAGGCAGAGAATTCCCTGCTAGCACATTCTCTGTGCACAGGAAGGCGAAATGTTCGCATTTGCTTCGCAGAATCGCTTTTGTGCAGAAAACACTAACACTTGTTCAGAACGGAAGAAAGCACAGTGCCCCAGATTTTATGTTGTCCTGGAGAGCTTGCAGAGCACTGGGGAAAGGCAGGCAGAGAATTGCCTGCTAGCACATTCTCTGTGCACAGGAAGGAAAACTGTTCACATTTTTTCGCAGAATCGCATTTGCTTCGCTGCAGAGAACACTAAGCCTGTTCTGAAAGGAAGAAAGCACAGAGATCCAGATTTGCTGTTGCCCTGGAGAGCTTGCAGAGCTCTGGGGAAAGGCAGGCAGAGAATTCCCTGCTAGCATCTTCGCTGTTCGCGGGAAGGAGAGAATTCGCTTTTGCTTGGCACAATGGCTTTTCTGCAGAAAACACTAACGCTTGTTCAGGATGAAAGAAAGCACAGAGCCCCATATTTGCTGTTGCCCTGGAGAGCTTGCAGAGCACTGGGGAAAGGCAGGCAGAGAATTCCCTGCTAGCACATTCTCTGTGCACAGGAAGGAGAAGTGTTCGCATTTGATTCGCAGAATCGCTTTTGTGCAGAAAACACAAACACTTGTTCAGAACGAAAGAAAGCACAGAGCCCCAGATTTGCTGTTGCCCTGGAGAGCTTGCAGAGCACTGGGGAAAGGCAGGCAGAGAATTCCCTGCTAGCACATTCTCTGTGCACAGGAAGGCGAAATGTTCGCATTTGATTCGCAGAATCGCTTTTGTGCAGAAAACACTAACACTTGTTCAGAAAGAAAGCACAGAGCCCCAGATTTTATGTTGTCCTGGAGAGCTTGCAGAGCACTGGGGAAAGGCAGGCAGAGAATTCCCTGCTAGCACCTTCTCTGTTCGCGGCAAGCAGAAGTGTTCACATTGCTTTGCAGAATCGCTTTTGTGCAGAGAACAGTAACACTTATTCAGGACGAAAGAAAACACAGAGCCCCAGATTTGCTGTTGCCCAGGAGAGCCTGCAGAGCACTGGGGAAAGGCAGGCAGAGAATTCCCTGCTAGCACCTTCTCTGTTCGCGGGAAGGAGAGATTTCTCTTTTGATTGGCACAATGGCTTTTCTGCAGAAAACACTAACGCTTGTTCAGAACGAAAGAAAGCACAGAGCCCCATATTTGCTGTTGCCCTGGAGAGCTTGCAGAGCACTGGGGAAAGGCAGGCAGAGAATTCTCTGCTAGCACCTTCTCTGTGCGCGGGAAGGAGAAGTGTTCACATTTTTTCGCAGAATCGCATTTGCTTCGCTGCAGAGAACACTAAGCTTGTTCAGAACGAAAGAAAGCACAGAGCGCCAGATTTTATGTTGCCCTGGAGAGCTTGCAGAGCTCTGGGGAAAGGCAGGCAGAGAATTCCCTGCTAGCACATTCTCTGTGCACAGGAAGGCGAAATGTTCGCATTTGATTCGCAGAATCGCTTTTGTGCAGAAAACACTAACACTTGTTCAGAACGAAAGAAAGCACAGAGCCCCAGATTTTATGTTGTCCTGGAGAGCTTGCAGAGCTCTGGGGAAAGGCAGGCAGAGAATTCCCTGCTAGCACATTCTCTGTGCACAGGAAGGAGAAATGTTCGCTTTTGATTTGCAGAATCGCTTTTGTGCAGAAAACACTAACGTTTTTTCAGAACGACAGGAAGTACAGAGCCCCAGAGTTGCTATTTCCCTGGAGAGCTTGCAGAGCACTGGGGAAAGGCAGGCAGAGAATTCCCTGCTAGCACCTTCTCTGTGCGCGGGAAGGAGCAGTGTTCACATTTTTTCGCAGAATCGCTTTTCTGCAGAAAACACTAACACTTGTTCAGAACGAAAGAAAGCACAGAGCCCCAGATTTAATGTTGTCCTGGAGAGCTTGCAGAGCAGTGGGGAAAGGCAGGCAGAGAATTCCCTGCTAGCACATTCTCTGTGCCTGGGAAGCAGAAGTGTTCACATTGCTTCGCAGAATCGCTTTTGTGCAGAAAACACTAACACTTGTTCAGAACGAAAGAAAGCACAGAGCCCCAGATTTTATGTTGTCCTGGAGAGCTTGCAGAGCACTGGGGAAAGGCAGGCAGAGAATTCCCTGCTAGCACATACTCTGTGCACAGGAAGGCGAAATGTTCGCATTTGATTTGCAGAATCGCTTTTGTGGAGAAAACACTAACGCTTGTTCAGGACGAAAGGAAGCACAGAGCGCCAGACTTGCTGTTGCCCTGGAGAGCTTGCAGAGCTCTGGGGAAAGGCAGGCAGAGAATTCCCTGCTAGCACCTTCTCTGTTCGCTGGAAGGAGAGAATTCACTTTTGCTTCGCACAATGGCTTTTCTGCAGAAAACACTAACGCTTGTGCAGGATGAAAGAAAGCACAGAGCCCCATATTTGCTCTTGCCGTAGAGAGCTTGCAGAGCACTGGCGAAAGGCAGGCAGAGAATTCCCTGCTAGCACATTCTCTGTGCTCAGGAAGGAAAAGTGTACACATTTTTTCGCAGAATCGCATTTGCTTCGCTGCAGAGAACACTAAGCTTGTTCAGGACGAAAGAAAGCACAGAGCCCCATATTTGCTGTTGCCGTAGAGAGCTTGCAGACCACTGGGGAAAGGCAGGCAGAGAATTCCCTGCTAGCACATTCTCTGTGCACAGGAAGGAGAAATGTTCGCATTTGCTTCGCAGAATCCCCTTTTGTGCTCAAAACACTAACACTTGTCCAGAACGAAAGAGAGGAAGAAGCCCAGATTTGTTATTGCCCTGGAGAACTTGCAGAGCACTGGACAAAAGCACGCACAGAATTCCCTGCTAGCATCTTCGCTGTGCCTGGGAAGGAGAAGGGTTCACATTGCTTCGCAGAATCGCTTTTCTGCAGAAAACACTAACGCTTGTTTCAGGACGAAAGAAAGCACAGAGCGCCAGATTTGCTGTTGCCCTGGAGAGCTTGCAGAGCACTGGGGAAAGGCAGGCAGAGAATTCCCTGCTAGCATCTTCGCTGTGCCTGGGAAGGAGAAGTGTTCGCATTTGATTCGCAGAATCGCTTTTGTGCAGAAAACACCAACGCTTGTTCAGGACGAAAGGAAGCACAGAGCGCCAGAATTGCTGTTGCCCTGGAGAGCTTGCAGAGCACTGGGGAAAAGCAGGCAGAGAATTCCCTGCTAGCACCTTCTCTGTGCGCGGGAAGGAGAAGTGTTCGCGTTTGCTTCGCAGAATCCGCTTTTGTGCACAAAACACAAACACTTGTACAGAACGAAAGAGAGGAAGAAGCCCAGGTTTGTTATTGTCCTGGAGAACTTGCAGAGCACTGGACAAAAGCACGCACAGAATTCCCTGCTAGCATCTTCGCTGTGCCTGGGAAGGAGAAGGGTTCACACTGCTTCGCAGAATCACTTTTCTGCAGAAAACACTAACGCTTGTTCAGGACGAAAGGAAGCACAGAGCACCAGATTTGCTGCTGCCCTGGAGAGCTAGCAGAGCACTGGGGAAAAGCAGGCAGAGAATTCCCTGCTAGCACCTTCTCTGTGCGCGGGAAGGAGAAGTGTTCACATTTTTTCGCAGAATCGCATTTGCTTCGCTGCCGAGAACAGTAAGCTTGTTCAGGACGAAAGAAAGCACAGAGCCCCAGATTTGCTGTTGCCCTGGAGAGCTAGCAGAGCACTGGGGAAAGGCAGGCAGAGAATTCCCTGCTAGCACATTCTCAGTGCACAGGAAGGAGAAATGTTCGCATTTGCTTCGCAGAATCCCCTTTTGTGCACAAAACACTAACACTTGTCCAGAACGAAAGAGAGGAAGAAGCCCAGATTTGTTATTGCCCTGGAGAACTTGCAGAGCACTGGACAAAAGCACGCACAGAATTCCCTGCTAGCATCTTCGCTGTGCCTGGGAAGGAGAAGGGTTCACATTGCTTCGCAGAATCGCTTTTCTGCAGAAAACACTAACGCTTGTTTCAGGACGAAAGAAAGCACAGAGCCCCAGATTTGCTGTTGCCGTAGAGAGCTCGCAGAGCAGTGGGGAAAGGCAGGCAGAGAATTCCCTGCTAGCACATTCTCTGTGCCTGGGAAGCAGAAGTGTTCACATTGCTTCGCAGAATCGCTTTTGTGCAGAAAACACTAACACTTGTTCAGAACGAAAGAAAGCACAGAGCCCCAGATTTTATGTTGTCCTGTAGAGCTTGCAGAGCACTGGGGAAAGGCAGGTAGAGAATTCCCTGCTAGCACATTCTCTGTGCACAGGAAGGCGAAATGTTCGCATTTGATTCGCAGAATCGCTTTTGTGCAGAAAACACTAAATCTTGTTCAGGACGAAAGGAAGCACAGAGCCCCATATTTGCTGTTGCCGTAGAGAGCTTGCAGAGCACTGGGGAAAGGCAGGCAGAGAATTCCCTGCTAGCACATTGTCTGTGCACAGGAAGGAAAAGTGTTCACATTTTTTCGCAGAATCGCATTTGCTTCGCTGACGAGAACAGTAAGCTTGTTCAGGACGAAAGAAAGCACAGAGCCCCAGATTTGCTGTTGCCCTGGAGAGCTAGCAGAGCACTGGGGAAAGGCAGGCAGAGAATTCCCTGCTAGCACATTCTCTGTGCACAGGAAGGAGAAATGTTCGCATTTGATTCGCAGAATCGCTTTTGTGCAGAAAACACTAAATCTTGTTCAGGACGAAAGGAAGCACAGAGCACCAGATTTTATGTTGTCCTGGAGAGCTTGCAGAGCACTGGGGAAAGGCAGGCAGAGAATTCCCTGCTAGCACATTCTCTGTGCACAGGAAGGAAAAGTGTTCACATTTTTTCGTAGAATCGCATTTGCTTCGGTGCAGAGAACACTAAGCTTGTTCAGGACGAAAGAAAGCACAGAGCCCCAGATTTGCTGTTGTCCTGGAGAGCTTGCAGAGCACTGGGGAAAGGCAGGCAGAGAATTCCCTGCTAGCACATTCTCTGTGCACAGGAAGGCGAAATGTTCGCATTTGATTCGCAGAATCGCTTTTGTGCAGAAAACACTAACGCTTGTTCAGGACGAAAGGAAGCACAGAGCGCCAGACTTGCTGTTGCCCTGGAGAGCTTGCAGAGCTCTGGGGAAAGGCAGGCAGAGAATTCCCTGCTAGCACCTTCTCTGTGCCTTGGAAGCAGAAGTGTTCACATTCCTTCGCAGAATCGCTTTTGTGCAGAAAACACTAACACTTGTTCAGAACGAAAGAAAGCACAGAGCGCCAGATTTTATGTTGTCCTGGAGAGCTTGCAGAGCACTGGGGAAAGGCAGGTAGAGAATTCCCTGCTAGCACATTCTCTGTGCACAGGGAGGAAAAGTGTTCACCTTTTTTCGCGGAATCGCATTTGCTTCGCTGCAGAGAACACTAAGCTTGTTCAGGACGAAAGAAAGCACAGAGCCCCAGATTTGCTGCTGCCGTAGAGAGCTCGCAGAGCACTGGGGAAAGGCAGGCAGAGAATTCCCTGCTAGCACATTCTCTGTGCACAGGAAGGAGAAATGTTCGCATTTGCTTCGCAGAATCGCTTTTCTGCAGAAAACACTAACGCTTGTTCAGAACGAAAGAAAGCACAGAGTCCCGGTCTTTATGTTGTCCTGGAGAGCTTGCAGAGCACTGGGGAAAGGCAGGCAGAGAATTCCCTGCTAGCACCATCTCTGTGCCTGGGAAGCAGAAGTGTTCACATTCCTTCGCAGAATCGCTTTTGTGCAGAAAACACTAACACTTGTTCAGAACGAAAGAAAGCACACAGCGCCAGATTTGCTGTTGTCCTGGAGAGCTTGCAGAGCACTGGGGAAAGGCAGGCAGAGAATTCCCTGCTAGCACATTCTCTGTGCACAGGAAGGAAAAGTGTACACATTTTTTCGCAGAATCGCATTTGCTTCGCTGCAGAGAACACTAAGGTTGTTCAGGACGAAAGAAAGCACAGAGCCCCAGATTTGCTGTTGTCCTGGAGAGCTTGCAGAGCACTGGGGAAAGGCAGGCAGAGAATTCCCTGCTAGCACATTCTCTGTGCACAGGAAGGCGAAATTTTCGCATTTGATTCGTAGAATCGCTTCTGTGCAGAAAACACTAACGCTTGTTCAGGACGAAAGAGAGGAAGAAGCCCAGATTTGTTATTGTCCTGGAGAACTTGCAGCGCACTGGACAAAGGCACGCACAGAATTCCCTGCTAGCATCTTCGCTGTGCCTGGGAAGGAGAAGGGTTCACATTGCTTCGCAGAATCGCTTTTCTGCAGAAAACACTAACGCTTGTTCAGCACGAAAGAAAGCACAGAGCCCCAGATTTGCTGTTGCCGTAGAGAAGTCGCAGAGCACTGGGGAAAGGCAGGCAGAGAATTCCCTGCTAGCACATTCTCTGTGCGCGGGAAGGAGAAGTGTTCACATTTTTTCGCAGAATCGCATTTGCTTCGCTGCAGAGAACACTAAGCTTGTTCAGGACGAAAGAAAGCACAGAGCCCCAGATTTGCTGTTGCCCTGGAGAGCTTGCAGAGCACTGGGGAAAGGCAGGTAGAGAATTCCCTGCTAGCACATTCTCTGTGCACAGGAAGGCGAAATTTTCGCATTTGATTCGTAGAATCGCTTCTGTGCAGAAAACACTAACGCTTGTTCAGGACGAAAGGAAGCACAGAGCGCCAGACTTGCTGTTGCCCTGGAGAGCTTGCAGAGCACTGGGGAAAGGCAGGCAGAGAATTCCCTGGTAGCACATTCTCTGTGCACAGGAAGGCGAAATGTTCGCATTTGCTTTGCAGAATCGCTTTTGTGCAGAAAACACTAACACTTATACAGAACGGAAGAAAGCACAGAGCGCCAGATTTTATGTTGTCCTGGAGAGCTTGCTGAGCTCTGGGGAAAGGCAGGCAGAGAATTCCCTGCTAGCACCTTCTCTGTTCGCGGGAAGGAGAGAATTCACTTTTGCTTCGCACAATGGCTTTTCTGCAGAAAACACTAACGCTTGTGCAGGATGAAAGAAAGCACAGAGCCCCATATTGGCTGTTGCCGTAGAGAGCTTGCAGAGCACTGGCGAAAGGAAGGCAGAGAATTCCCTGCTAGCACATTCTCTGTGCACAGGAAGGAAAAGTGTTCACATTTTTTCGCAGAATCGCATTTGCTTCGCTGCAGAGAACACTAACACTTGTTCAGGATGAAAGAAAGCACAGAGCCCCATATTTGCTGTTGCCGTAGAGAACTTGCAGAGCACTGGGGAAAGGCAGGCAGAGAATTCCCTGCTAGCACATTCTCTGTGCACAAGAAGGAGAAATGTTCGCATTTGATTCGCAGAATCGCTTTTGTGCAGAAAACACTAACGCTTGTTCAGGACGAAAGGAAGCACAGAGCCCCATATTTGCTGTTGCCGTAGAGAGCTTGCAGAGCACTGGGGAAAGGCAGGCAGAGAATTCCCTGCTAGCACATTGTCTGTGCACAGGAAGGAAAAGTGTTCACATTTTTTCGCAGAATCGCATTTGCTTCGCTGACGAGAACAGTAAGCTTGTTCAGGACGAAAGAAAGCACAGAGCCCCAGATTTGCTGTTGCCCTGGAGAGCTAGCAGAGCACTGGGGAAAGGCAGGCAGAGAATTCCCTGCTAGCACATTCTCTGTGCACAGGAAGGAGAAATGTTCGCATTTGATTCGCAGAATCGCTTTTGTGCAGAAAACACTAACGCTTTTTCAGAACGAAAGGAAGTACAGAGCCCCAGAGTTGCTATTTCCCTGGAGAGCTTGCAGAGCACTGTGGAAAGGCAGGCAGAGAATTCCCTGCTAGCATCTTCGCTGTGCCTGGAAAGGAGAAGTGTTCACATTTTTTTCGCACAATGGCTTTTCTGCAGAAAACACTAACGCTTGTTCAGGACGAAAGGAAGCACAGAGCGCCAGATTTGCTGTTGCCCTGGAGAGCTTGCAGAGCACTGGGGAAAGGCAGGCAGACAATTCCCTGCTAGCACATTCTCTGTGCACAGGAAGGAAAAGTGTTCACATTTTTTCGCAGAATCGCATTTGCTTCGCTGCAGAGAACACTAAGCTTATTCAGGACGAAAGAAAGCACAGAGCGCCAGATTTGCTGTTGTCCTGGATAGCTTGCAGAGCTCTGGGGAAAGGCAGGCAGAGAATTCCCTGCTAGCACATTCTCTGTGCACAGGAAGGAGAAATGTTCGCATTTGCTTCGCAGAATCCCCTTTTGTGCACAAAACACTAACACTTGTCCAGAACAAAAGAGAGGAAGAAGCCCAGATTTGTTATTGCCCTGGAGAACTTGCAGCGCACTGGACAAAAGCACGCACAGAATTCCCTGCTAGCATCTTCGCTGTCCCTGGGAAGGAGAAGGGTTCACATTGCTTCGCAGAATCGCTTTTCTGCAGAAAACACTAACGCTTGTTTCAGGACGAAAGAAAGCACAGAGCGCCAGATTTGCTGTTGTCCTGGAGAGCTTGCAGAGCACTGGGGAAAGGCAGGCAGAGAATTCCCTGCTAGCACCTTCTCTGTGCACAGGAAGGCGAAATGTTCGCATTTGATTCGCAGAATCGCTTTTCTGCAGAAAACACTAACGCTTGTTCAGGACGAAAGGAAGCACAGAGCGCCAGACTTGCTGTTGCCCTGGAGAGCTTGCAGAGCTCTGGGGAAAGGCAGGCAGAGAATTCCCTGCTAGCACCTTCTCTGTGCCTTGGAAGCAGAAGTGTTCACATTGCTTCGCAGAATCGCTTTTGTGCAGAGAACACTAACACTTATTCAGAACGGAAGAAAGCACAGAGCCCCAGATTTGCTGTTGTCCTGGAGAGTTTGCAGGGCTCTGGGGAAAGGCAGGCAGAGAATTCCCTGCTAGCACCTTCTCTGTGCGCGGGAAGGAGAAGTGTTCACATTTTTTCGCAGAATCGCATTTGCTTCGCTGCAGAGAACACTAAGCTTGTTCAGGACGAAAGAAAGCGCAGAGCCCCAGATTTGCTGTTGTCCTGGAGAGCTTGCAGAGCACTGGGGAAAGGCAGGCAGAGAATTCCCTGCTAGCACATTCTCTGTGCACAAGAAGGAGAAATGTTCGCATTTGCTTCGCAGAATCGCTTTTGTGCAGAAAACACTAACGCTTGTTCAGGACGAAAGGAAGCACAGAGCGCCAGACTTGCTGTTGCCCTGGAGAGCTTGCAGAGCACTGGGGAAAGGCAGGCAGAGAATTCCCTGCTAGCACCTTCTCTGTGCCTTGGAAGCAGAAGTGTTCACATTGCTTCGCAGAATCGCTTTTCTGCAGAAAACACTAACGCTTGTTCAGGACGAAAGGAAGCACAGAGCGCCAGATTTGCTGTTGCCCTGGAGAGCTTGCAGAGCACTGGGGAAAGGCAGGCAGAGAATTCCCTGCTAGCACCTTCTCTGTGCGCGGGAAGGAGAAGTGTTCACATTTTTTCGCAGAATAGCTTTTGTGCAGAAAACACTAACACTTATTCAGAACGGAAGAAAGCACAGAGCCCCAGATTTGCTGTTGTCCTGGAGAGCTTGCAGAGCACTGGGGAAATGCAGGCAGAGAATTCCCTGCTAGCACCTTCTCTGTTCGGGGGAAGGAGAGAATTCGCTTTTGCTTCGCACAATGACTTTTCTGCAGAAAACACTAACGCTTGTGCAGGATGAAAGAAAGCACAGAGCCCCATATTTGCTGTTGCCCTAGAGAGTTTACAGAGCACTGGGGAAAGGCAGGCAGAGAGTTCCCTGCTAGCACATTCTCTGTGCACAGGAAGGAAAAGTGTTCGCATTTGCTTCGCAGAATCGCATTTGCTTCGCTGCAGAGAACACTGAGCTTGTTCAGGACGAAAGAAAGCACAGAGCACCATATTTGCTGTTGCCGTAGAGAGCTTGCAGAGCACTGGGGAAAGGCAGGCAGAGAATTCCCTGCTAGCACATTCTCTGTTCGCGGGAAGGAGAGAATTCGCTTTTGCTTCGCACAATCGCTTTTGTGCAGAAAACACTAACGCTTTTTCAGAACGAAAGGAAGTACAGAGCCCCAGAGTTGCTATTGCCTTGGAGAGCTTGCAGAGCACTGGGGAAAGGCAGGCAGAGAATTCCCTTCTACCATCTTCGCTGTGCCTGGAAAGGAGAAGTGTTCACATTTTTTCGCAGAATCGCTTTTCTGCAGAAAACACTAACGCTTGTTCAGGACGAAAGAAAGCACAGAGCCACAGATTTGCTGTTGCCGTAGAGAGCTCGCAGAGCACTGGGGAAAGGCAGGCAGAGAATTCCCTGCTAGCACCTTCTCTGTGCCTTGGAAGCAGAAGTTTTCACATTGCTTCGCAGAATCGCTTTTGTGCAGAGAACAATAACACTTATTCAGAACGGAAGAAAGCACAGAGCCCCAGATTTGCTGTTGTCCTGGAGAGCTTGCAGAGCTCTGGGGAAAGGCAGGCAGAGAATTCCCTGGTAGCACATTCTCTGTGCACAGGAAGGCGAAATGTTCGCATTTGCTTCGCAGAATCGCTTTTGTGCAGAAAACACTAACACTTATTCAGAACGGAAGAAAGCACAGAGCCCCAGATTCTATGTTGTCCTGGAGAGCTTGCAGAGCACTGGGAAAAGGCAGACAGAGAATTCCCTGCTACCACCTTCTCTGTTCGCGGGAAGGAGAGAATTCACTTTTGCTTCGAACAATGGCTTTTCCGCAGAAAACACTAACGCTTGTGCAGGATGAAAGAAAGCACAGAGCCCCATATTTGCTGTTGCCGTAGAGAGCTTGCAGAGCACTGGCGAAAGGCAGGCAGAGAATTCCCTGCTAGCACATTCTCTGTGCACAGGAAGGAGAAATGTTCGCATTTGCTTCGCAGAATCCCCTTTTGTGCACAAAACACTAACACTTGTCCAGAACAAAAGAGAGGAAGAAGCCCAGATTTGTTATTGCCCTGGAGAACTTGCAGAGCACTGGACAAAAGCACGCACAGAATTCCCTGCTAGCATCTTCGCTGTGCCTGGGAAGGAGAAGGGTTCACATTGCTTCGCAGAATCGCTTTTCTGCAGAAAACACTAACGATTGTTTCAGGACGAAAGAAAGCACAGAGCCCCAGATCTTATGTTGTCCTGGAGAGCTTGCAGAGCACTGGAGAAGGGCAGGCAGAGAATTCCATGCTAGCACCTTCTCTGTTCGCGGGAAGGAGAAGTGTTCACATTTTTTCGCAGAATAGCTTTTGTGCAGAAAACACTAACACTTATTCAGAACGGAAGAAAGCACAGAGCCCCAGATTTGCTGTTGTCCTGGAGAGCTTGCAGAGCACTGGGGAAATGCAGGCAGAGAATTCCCTGCTAGCACCTTCTCTGTTCGGGGGAAGGAGAGAATTCGCTTTTGCTTCGCACAATGACTTTTCTGCAGAAAACACTAACGCTTGTGCAGGATGAAAGAAAGCACAGAGCCCCATATTTGCTGTTGCCCTAGAGAGTTTACAGAGCACTGGGGAAAGGCAGGCAGAGAGTTCCCTGCTAGCACATTCTCTGTGCACAGGAAGGAAAAGTGTTCGCATTTGCTTCGCAGAATCGCATTTGCTTCGCTGCAGAGAACACTGAGCTTGTTCAGGACGAAAGAAAGCACAGAGCCCCATATTTGCTGTTGCCGTAGAGAGCTTGCAGAGCACTGGGGAAAGGCAGGCAGAGAATTCCCTGCTAGCACATTCTCTGTTCGCGGGAAGGAGAGAATTCGCTTTTGCTTCGCACAATCGCTTTTGTGCAGAAAACACTAACGCTTTTTCAGAACGAAAGGAAGTACAGAGCCCCAGAGTTGCTATTGCCTTGGAGAGCTTGCAGAGCACTGGGGAAAGGCAGGCAGAGAATTCCCTTCTACCATCTTCGCTGTGCCTGGAAAGGAGAAGTGTTCACATTTTTTCGCAGAATCGCTTTTCTGCAGAAAACACTAACGCTTGTTCAGGACGAAAGAAAGCACAGAGCCACAGATTTGCTGTTGCCGTAGAGAGCTCGCAGAGCACTGGGGAAAGGCAGGCAGAGAATTCCCTGCTAGCACCTTCTCTGTGCCTTGGAAGCAGAAGTTTTCACATTGCTTCGCAGAATCGCTTTTGTGCAGAGAACAATAACACTTATTCAGAACGGAAGAAAGCACAGAGCCCCAGATTTGCTGTTGTCCTGGAGAGCTTGCAGAGCTCTGGGGAAAGGCAGGCAGAGAATTCCCTGCTAGCACATTCTCTGTGCACAGGAAGGCGAAATGTTCACATTTGATTCGCAGAATCGCTTTTGTGCAGAAAACACTAACACTTGTTCAGAACGAAAGAAAGCACAGAGCCCCAGATTTGCTGTTTTCCTGGAGAGCTTGCAGAGCTCTGGGGAAAGGCAGGCAGAGAATTCCCTGCTAGCATCTTCGCTGTTCGCGGGAAGGAGAGAATTCGCTTTTGCTTGGCACAATGGCTTTTCTGCAGAAAGCACTAACGATTGTTCAGGATGAAAGAAAGCACAGAGCCCCATATTTGCTGTTGCCCTGGAGAGCTTGCAGAGCACTGGGGAAAGGCAGGCAGAGAATTCCCTGCTAGCACATTCTCTGTGCACAGGAAGGAGAAGTGTTCGCATTTGCTTCGCAGAATCTCCTTTTGTGCAGAAAACACAAACACTTGTTCAGAACGAAAGAAAGCACAGAGCCCCAGATTTGCTGTTGCCCTGGAGAGCTTGCAGAGCACTGGGGAAAGGCAGGCAGAGAATTCCCTGCTAGCACATTCTCTGTGCACAGGAAGGCGAAATGTTCGCATTTGATTCGCAGAATCCCTTTTGTGCAGAAAACACTAACACTTGTTCAGAACGAAAGAAAGCACAGAGCCCCAGATTTGCTGTTGTCCTGGAGAGCTTGCACAGCTCTGTGGAAAGGCAGGCAGAGAATTCCCTGCTACCACCTTCTCTGTTCGCGGGAAGCAGAAGTGTTCACATTGCTTTGCAGAATCTCTTTTGTGCAGAGAACACTAACGATTTTTCAGGACGAAAGAAAGCACAGAGCCCCAGATTTGCTGTTGTCCTGGAGAGCTTGCAGAGCTCTGGGGAAAGGCAGGCAGAGAATTCCCTGCTAGCACATTCTCTGTGCACAGGAAGGCGAAATGTTCGCATTTGCTTCGCAGAATCGCTTTTGTGCAGAAAACACTAACACTTATTCAGAACGGAAGAAAGCACAGAGCCCCAGATTTTATGTTGTCCTGGAGAGCTTGCAGAGCACTGGGGAAAGGCAGGCAGAGAATTCCCTGCTAGCACATTGTCTGTGCACAGGAAGGAAAAGTGTTCACATTTTTTCGCAGAATCGCATTTGCTTCGCTGACGAGAACAGTAAGCTTGTTCAGGACGAAAGAAAGCACAGAGCCCCAGATTTGCTGTTGCCCTGGAGAGCTAGCAGAGCACTGGGGAAAGGCAGGCAGAGAATTCCCTGCTAGCACATTCTCTGTGCACAGGAAGGAGAAATGTTCGCATTTGATTCGCAGAATCGCTTTTGTGCAGAAAACACTAAATCTTGTTCAGGACGAAAGGAAGCACAGAGCACCAGATTTTATGTTGTCCTGGAGAGCTTGCAGAGCACTGGGGAAAGGCAGGCAGAGAATTCCCTGCTAGCACATTCTCTGTGCACAGGAAGGAAAAGTGTTCACATTTTTTCGTAGAATCGCATTTGCTTCGGTGCAGAGAACACTAAGCTTGTTCAGGACGAAAGAAAGCACAGAGCCCCAGATTTGCTGTTGTCCTGGAGAGCTTGCAGAGCACTGGGGAAAGGCAGGCAGAGAATTCCCTGCTAGCACATTCTCTGTGCACAGGAAGGCGAAATGTTCGCATTTGATTCGCAGAATCGCTTTTGTGCAGAAAACACTAACGCTTGTTCAGGACGAAAGGAAGCACAGAGCGCCAGACTTGCTGTTGCCCTGGAGAGCTTGCAGAGCTCTGGGGAAAGGCAGGCAGAGAATTCCCTGCTAGCACCTTCTCTGTGCCTTGGAAGCAGAAGTGTTCACATTCCTTCGCAGAATCGCTTTTGTGCAGAAAACACTAACACTTGTTCAGAACGAAAGAAAGCACAGAGCGCCAGATTTTATGTTGTCCTGGAGAGCTTGCAGAGCACTGGGGAAAGGCAGGTAGAGAATTCCCTGCTAGCACATTCTCTGTGCACAGGGAGGAAAAGTGTTCACCTTTTTTCGCGGAATCGCATTTGCTTCGCTGCAGAGAACACTAAGCTTGTTCAGGACGAAAGAAAGCACAGAGCCCCAGATTTGCTGCTGCCGTAGAGAGCTCGCAGAGCACTGGGGAAAGGCAGGCAGAGAATTCCCTGCTAGCACATTCTCTGTGCACAGGAAGGAGAAATGTTCGCATTTGCTTCGCAGAATCGCTTTTCTGCAGAAAACACTAACGCTTGTTCAGAACGAAAGAAAGCACAGAGTCCCGGTCTTTATGTTGTCCTGGAGAGCTTGCAGAGCACTGGGGAAAGGCAGGCAGAGAATTCCCTGCTAGCACCATCTCTGTGCCTGGGAAGCAGAAGTGTTCACATTCCTTCGCAGAATCGCTTTTGTGCAGAAAACACTAACACTTGTTCAGAACGAAAGAAAGCACACAGCGCCAGATTTGCTGTTGTCCTGGAGAGCTTGCAGAGCACTGGGGAAAGGCAGGCAGAGAATTCCCTGCTAGCACATTCTCTGTGCACAGGAAGGAAAAGTGTACACATTTTTTCGCAGAATCGCATTTGCTTCGCTGCAGAGAACACTAAGGTTGTTCAGGACGAAAGAAAGCACAGAGCCCCAGATTTGCTGTTGTCCTGGAGAGCTTGCAGAGCACTGGGGAAAGGCAGGCAGAGAATTCCCTGCTAGCACATTCTCTGTGCACAGGAAGGCGAAATTTTCGCATTTGATTCGTAGAATCGCTTCTGTGCAGAAAACACTAACGCTTGTTCAGGACGAAAGAGAGGAAGAAGCCCAGATTTGTTATTGTCCTGGAGAACTTGCAGCGCACTGGACAAAGGCACGCACAGAATTCCCTGCTAGCATCTTCGCTGTGCCTGGGAAGGAGAAGGGTTCACATTGCTTCGCAGAATCGCTTTTCTGCAGAAAACACTAACGCTTGTTCAGCACGAAAGAAAGCACAGAGCCCCAGATTTGCTGTTGCCGTAGAGAAGTCGCAGAGCACTGGGGAAAGGCAGGCAGAGAATTCCCTGCTAGCACATTCTCTGTGCGCGGGAAGGAGAAGTGTTCACATTTTTTCGCAGAATCGCATTTGCTTCGCTGCAGAGAACACTAAGCTTGTTCAGGACGAAAGAAAGCACAGAGCCCCAGATTTGCTGTTGCCCTGGAGAGCTTGCAGAGCACTGGGGAAAGGCAGGTAGAGAATTCCCTGCTAGCACATTCTCTGTGCACAGGAAGGCGAAATTTTCGCATTTGATTCGTAGAATCGCTTCTGTGCAGAAAACACTAACGCTTGTTCAGGACGAAAGGAAGCACAGAGCGCCAGACTTGCTGTTGCCCTGGAGAGCTTGCAGAGCACTGGGGAAAGGCAGGCAGAGAATTCCCTGGTAGCACATTCTCTGTGCACAGGAAGGCGAAATGTTCGCATTTGCTTTGCAGAATCGCTTTTGTGCAGAAAACACTAACACTTATACAGAACGGAAGAAAGCACAGAGCGCCAGATTTTATGTTGTCCTGGAGAGCTTGCTGAGCTCTGGGGAAAGGCAGGCAGAGAATTCCCTGCTAGCACCTTCTCTGTTCGCGGGAAGGAGAGAATTCACTTTTGCTTCGCACAATGGCTTTTCTGCAGAAAACACTAACGCTTGTGCAGGATGAAAGAAAGCACAGAGCCCCATATTGGCTGTTGCCGTAGAGAGCTTGCAGAGCACTGGCGAAAGGAAGGCAGAGAATTCCCTGCTAGCACATTCTCTGTGCACAGGAAGGAAAAGTGTTCACATTTTTTCGCAGAATCGCATTTGCTTCGCTGCAGAGAACACTAACACTTGTTCAGGATGAAAGAAAGCACAGAGCCCCATATTTGCTGTTGCCGTAGAGAACTTGCAGAGCACTGGGGAAAGGCAGGCAGAGAATTCCCTGCTAGCACATTCTCTGTGCACAAGAAGGAGAAATGTTCGCATTTGATTCGCAGAATCGCTTTTGTGCAGAAAACACTAACGCTTGTTCAGGACGAAAGGAAGCACAGAGCCCCATATTTGCTGTTGCCGTAGAGAGCTTGCAGAGCACTGGGGAAAGGCAGGCAGAGAATTCCCTGCTAGCACATTGTCTGTGCACAGGAAGGAAAAGTGTTCACATTTTTTCGCAGAATCGCATTTGCTTCGCTGACGAGAACAGTAAGCTTGTTCAGGACGAAAGAAAGCACAGAGCCCCAGATTTGCTGTTGCCCTGGAGAGCTAGCAGAGCACTGGGGAAAGGCAGGCAGAGAATTCCCTGCTAGCACATTCTCTGTGCACAGGAAGGAGAAATGTTCGCATTTGATTCGCAGAATCGCTTTTGTGCAGAAAACACTAACGCTTTTTCAGAACGAAAGGAAGTACAGAGCCCCAGAGTTGCTATTTCCCTGGAGAGCTTGCAGAGCACTGTGGAAAGGCAGGCAGAGAATTCCCTGCTAGCATCTTCGCTGTGCCTGGAAAGGAGAAGTGTTCACATTTTTTTCGCACAATGGCTTTTCTGCAGAAAACACTAACGCTTGTTCAGGACGAAAGGAAGCACAGAGCGCCAGATTTGCTGTTGCCCTGGAGAGCTTGCAGAGCACTGGGGAAAGGCAGGCAGACAATTCCCTGCTAGCACATTCTCTGTGCACAGGAAGGAAAAGTGTTCACATTTTTTCGCAGAATCGCATTTGCTTCGCTGCAGAGAACACTAAGCTTATTCAGGACGAAAGAAAGCACAGAGCGCCAGATTTGCTGTTGTCCTGGATAGCTTGCAGAGCTCTGGGGAAAGGCAGGCAGAGAATTCCCTGCTAGCACATTCTCTGTGCACAGGAAGGAGAAATGTTCGCATTTGCTTCGCAGAATCCCCTTTTGTGCACAAAACACTAACACTTGTCCAGAACAAAAGAGAGGAAGAAGCCCAGATTTGTTATTGCCCTGGAGAACTTGCAGCGCACTGGACAAAAGCACGCACAGAATTCCCTGCTAGCATCTTCGCTGTCCCTGGGAAGGAGAAGGGTTCACATTGCTTCGCAGAATCGCTTTTCTGCAGAAAACACTAACGCTTGTTTCAGGACGAAAGAAAGCACAGAGCGCCAGATTTGCTGTTGTCCTGGAGAGCTTGCAGAGCACTGGGGAAAGGCAGGCAGAGAATTCCCTGCTAGCACCTTCTCTGTGCACAGGAAGGCGAAATGTTCGCATTTGATTCGCAGAATCGCTTTTCTGCAGAAAACACTAACGCTTGTTCAGGACGAAAGGAAGCACAGAGCGCCAGACTTGCTGTTGCCCTGGAGAGCTTGCAGAGCTCTGGGGAAAGGCAGGCAGAGAATTCCCTGCTAGCACCTTCTCTGTGCCTTGGAAGCAGAAGTGTTCACATTGCTTCGCAGAATCGCTTTTGTGCAGAGAACACTAACACTTATTCAGAACGGAAGAAAGCACAGAGCCCCAGATTTGCTGTTGTCCTGGAGAGTTTGCAGGGCTCTGGGGAAAGGCAGGCAGAGAATTCCCTGCTAGCACCTTCTCTGTGCGCGGGAAGGAGAAGTGTTCACATTTTTTCGCAGAATCGCATTTGCTTCGCTGCAGAGAACACTAAGCTTGTTCAGGACGAAAGAAAGCGCAGAGCCCCAGATTTGCTGTTGTCCTGGAGAGCTTGCAGAGCACTGGGGAAAGGCAGGCAGAGAATTCCCTGCTAGCACATTCTCTGTGCACAAGAAGGAGAAATGTTCGCATTTGCTTCGCAGAATCGCTTTTGTGCAGAAAACACTAACGCTTGTTCAGGACGAAAGGAAGCACAGAGCGCCAGACTTGCTGTTGCCCTGGAGAGCTTGCAGAGCACTGGGGAAAGGCAGGCAGAGAATTCCCTGCTAGCACCTTCTCTGTGCCTTGGAAGCAGAAGTGTTCACATTGCTTCGCAGAATCGCTTTTCTGCAGAAAACACTAACGCTTGTTTCAGGACGAAAGAAAGCACAGAGCCCCAGATCTTATGTTGTCCTGGAGAGCTTGCAGAGCACTGGGGAAAGGCAGGCAGAGAATTCCCTGCTAGCACCTTCTCTGTGCGCGGGAAGGAGAAGTGTTCACATTTTTTCGCAGAATAGCTTTTGTGCAGAAAACACTAACACTTATTCAGAACGGAAGAAAGCACAGAGCCCCAGATTTGCTGTTGTCCTGGAGAGCTTGCAGAGCACTGGGGAAATGCAGGCAGAGAATTCCCTGCTAGCACCTTCTCTGTTCGGGGGAAGGAGAGAATTCGCTTTTGCTTCGCACAATGACTTTTCTGCAGAAAACACTAACGCTTGTGCAGGATGAAAGAAAGCACAGAGCCCCATATTTGCTGTTGCCCTAGAGAGTTTACAGAGCACTGGGGAAAGGCAGGCAGAGAGTTCCCTGCTAGCACATTCTCTGTGCACAGGAAGGAAAAGTGTTCGCATTTGCTTCGCAGAATCGCATTTGCTTCGCTGCAGAGAACACTGAGCTTGTTCAGGACGAAAGAAAGCACAGAGCACCATATTTGCTGTTGCCGTAGAGAGCTTGCAGAGCACTGGGGAAAGGCAGGCAGAGAATTCCCTGCTAGCACATTCTCTGTTCGCGGGAAGGAGAGAATTCGCTTTTGCTTCGCACAATCGCTTTTGTGCAGAAAACACTAACGCTTTTTCAGAACGAAAGGAAGTACAGAGCCCCAGAGTTGCTATTGCCTTGGAGAGCTTGCAGAGCACTGGGGAAAGGCAGGCAGAGAATTCCCTTCTACCATCTTCGCTGTGCCTGGAAAGGAGAAGTGTTCACATTTTTTCGCAGAATCGCTTTTCTGCAGAAAACACTAACGCTTGTTCAGGACGAAAGAAAGCACAGAGCCACAGATTTGCTGTTGCCGTAGAGAGCTCGCAGAGCACTGGGGAAAGGCAGGCAGAGAATTCCCTGCTAGCACCTTCTCTGTGCCTTGGAAGCAGAAGTTTTCACATTGCTTCGCAGAATCGCTTTTGTGCAGAGAACAATAACACTTATTCAGAACGGAAGAAAGCACAGAGCCCCAGATTTGCTGTTGTCCTGGAGAGCTTGCAGAGCTCTGGGGAAAGGCAGGCAGAGAATTCCCTGGTAGCACATTCTCTGTGCACAGGAAGGCGAAATGTTCGCATTTGCTTCGCAGAATCGCTTTTGTGCAGAAAACACTAACACTTATTCAGAACGGAAGAAAGCACAGAGCCCCAGATTCTATGTTGTCCTGGAGAGCTTGCAGAGCACTGGGAAAAGGCAGACAGAGAATTCCCTGCTACCACCTTCTCTGTTCGCGGGAAGGAGAGAATTCACTTTTGCTTCGAACAATGGCTTTTCCGCAGAAAACACTAACGCTTGTGCAGGATGAAAGAAAGCACAGAGCCCCATATTTGCTGTTGCCGTAGAGAGCTTGCAGAGCACTGGCGAAAGGCAGGCAGAGAATTCCCTGCTAGCACATTCTCTGTGCACAGGAAGGAGAAATGTTCGCATTTGCTTCGCAGAATCCCCTTTTGTGCACAAAACACTAACACTTGTCCAGAACAAAAGAGAGGAAGAAGCCCAGATTTGTTATTGCCCTGGAGAACTTGCAGAGCACTGGACAAAAGCACGCACAGAATTCCCTGCTAGCATCTTCGCTGTGCCTGGGAAGGAGAAGGGTTCACATTGCTTCGCAGAATCGCTTTTCTGCAGAAAACACTAACGATTGTTTCAGGACGAAAGAAAGCACAGAGCCCCAGATCTTATGTTGTCCTGGAGAGCTTGCAGAGCACTGGAGAAGGGCAGGCAGAGAATTCCATGCTAGCACCTTCTCTGTTCGCGGGAAGGAGAAGTGTTCACATTTTTTCGCAGAATAGCTTTTGTGCAGAAAACACTAACACTTATTCAGAACGGAAGAAAGCACAGAGCCCCAGATTTGCTGTTGTCCTGGAGAGCTTGCAGAGCACTGGGGAAATGCAGGCAGAGAATTCCCTGCTAGCACCTTCTCTGTTCGGGGGAAGGAGAGAATTCGCTTTTGCTTCGCACAATGACTTTTCTGCAGAAAACACTAACGCTTGTGCAGGATGAAAGAAAGCACAGAGCCCCATATTTGCTGTTGCCCTAGAGAGTTTACAGAGCACTGGGGAAAGGCAGGCAGAGAGTTCCCTGCTAGCACATTCTCTGTGCACAGGAAGGAAAAGTGTTCGCATTTGCTTCGCAGAATCGCATTTGCTTCGCTGCAGAGAACACTGAGCTTGTTCAGGACGAAAGAAAGCACAGAGCCCCATATTTGCTGTTGCCGTAGAGAGCTTGCAGAGCACTGGGGAAAGGCAGGCAGAGAATTCCCTGCTAGCACATTCTCTGTTCGCGGGAAGGAGAGAATTCGCTTTTGCTTCGCACAATCGCTTTTGTGCAGAAAACACTAACGCTTTTTCAGAACGAAAGGAAGTACAGAGCCCCAGAGTTGCTATTGCCTTGGAGAGCTTGCAGAGCACTGGGGAAAGGCAGGCAGAGAATTCCCTTCTACCATCTTCGCTGTGCCTGGAAAGGAGAAGTGTTCACATTTTTTCGCAGAATCGCTTTTCTGCAGAAAACACTAACGCTTGTTCAGGACGAAAGAAAGCACAGAGCCACAGATTTGCTGTTGCCGTAGAGAGCTCGCAGAGCACTGGGGAAAGGCAGGCAGAGAATTCCCTGCTAGCACCTTCTCTGTGCCTTGGAAGCAGAAGTTTTCACATTGCTTCGCAGAATCGCTTTTGTGCAGAGAACAATAACACTTATTCAGAACGGAAGAAAGCACAGAGCCCCAGATTTGCTGTTGTCCTGGAGAGCTTGCAGAGCTCTGGGGAAAGGCAGGCAGAGAATTCCCTGCTAGCACATTCTCTGTGCACAGGAAGGCGAAATGTTCACATTTGATTCGCAGAATCGCTTTTGTGCAGAAAACACTAACACTTGTTCAGAACGAAAGAAAGCACAGAGCCCCAGATTTGCTGTTTTCCTGGAGAGCTTGCAGAGCTCTGGGGAAAGGCAGGCAGAGAATTCCCTGCTAGCATCTTCGCTGTTCGCGGGAAGGAGAGAATTCGCTTTTGCTTGGCACAATGGCTTTTCTGCAGAAAGCACTAACGATTGTTCAGGATGAAAGAAAGCACAGAGCCCCATATTTGCTGTTGCCCTGGAGAGCTTGCAGAGCACTGGGGAAAGGCAGGCAGAGAATTCCCTGCTAGCACATTCTCTGTGCACAGGAAGGAGAAGTGTTCGCATTTGCTTCGCAGAATCTCCTTTTGTGCAGAAAACACAAACACTTGTTCAGAACGAAAGAAAGCACAGAGCCCCAGATTTGCTGTTGCCCTGGAGAGCTTGCAGAGCACTGGGGAAAGGCAGGCAGAGAATTCCCTGCTAGCACATTCTCTGTGCACAGGAAGGCGAAATGTTCGCATTTGATTCGCAGAATCCCTTTTGTGCAGAAAACACTAACACTTGTTCAGAACGAAAGAAAGCACAGAGCCCCAGATTTGCTGTTGTCCTGGAGAGCTTGCACAGCTCTGTGGAAAGGCAGGCAGAGAATTCCCTGCTACCACCTTCTCTGTTCGCGGGAAGCAGAAGTGTTCACATTGCTTTGCAGAATCTCTTTTGTGCAGAGAACACTAACGATTTTTCAGGACGAAAGAAAGCACAGAGCCCCAGATTTGCTGTTGTCCTGGAGAGCTTGCAGAGCTCTGGGGAAAGGCAGGCAGAGAATTCCCTGCTAGCACATTCTCTGTGCACAGGAAGGCGAAATGTTCGCATTTGCTTCGCAGAATCGCTTTTGTGCAGAAAACACTAACACTTATTCAGAACGGAAGAAAGCACAGAGCCCCAGATTTTATGTTGTCCTGGAGAGCTTGCAGAGCACTGGGGAAAGGCAGGCAGAGAATTGCCTGCTAGCACATTCTCTGTGCACAGGAAGGAAAACTGTTCACATTTTTTCGCAGAATCGCATTTGCTTCGCTGCAGAGAACACTGAGCTTGTTCAGGACGAAAGAAAGCACAGAGCCCCATATTTGCTGTTGCCGTAGAGAGCTTGCAGAGCACTGGGGAAAGGCAGGCAGAGAATTCCCTGCTAGCACATTCTCTGTTCGCGGGAAGGAGAGAATTCGCTTTTGCTTCGCACAATCGCTTTTGTGCAGAAAACACTAACGCTTTTTCAGAACGAAAGGAAGTACAGAGCCCCAGAGTTGCTATTGCCTTGGAGAGCTTGCAGAGCACTGGGGAAAGGCAGGCAGAGAATTCCCTTCTACCATCTTCGCTGTGCCTGGAAAGGAGAAGTGTTCACATTTTTTCGCAGAATCGCTTTTCTGCAGAAAACACTAACGCTTGTTCAGGACGAAAGAAAGCACAGAGCCACAGATTTGCTGTTGCCGTAGAGAGCTCGCAGAGCACTGGGGAAAGGCAGGCAGAGAATTCCCTGCTAGCACCTTCTCTGTGCCTTGGAAGCAGAAGTTTTCACATTGCTTCGCAGAATCGCTTTTGTGCAGAGAACAATAACACTTATTCAGAACGGAAGAAAGCACAGAGCCCCAGATTTGCTGTTGTCCTGGAGAGCTTGCAGAGCTCTGGGGAAAGGCAGGCAGAGAATTCCCTGGTAGCACATTCTCTGTGCACAGGAAGGCGAAATGTTCGCATTTGCTTCGCAGAATCGCTTTTGTGCAGAAAACACTAACACTTATTCAGAACGGAAGAAAGCACAGAGCCTCAGATTCTGTGTTGTCCTGGAGAGCTTGCAGAGCACTGGGAAAAGGCAGACAGAGAATTCCCTGCTACCACCTTCTCTGTTCGCGGGAAGGAGAGAATTCACTTTTGCTTCGAACAATGGCTTTTCCGCAGAAAACACTAACGCTTGTGCAGGATGAAAGAAAGCACAGAGCCCCATATTTGCTGTTGCCGTAGAGAGCTTGCAGAGCACTGGCGAAAGGCAGGCAGAGAATTCCATGCTAGCACCTTCTCTGTGCACAGGAAGGAGAAATGTTCGCATTTGCTTCGCAGAATCCCCTTTTGTGCACAAAACACTAACACTTGTCCAGAACAAAAGAGAGGAAGAAGCCCAGATTTGTTATTGCCCTGGAGAACTTGCAGAGCACTGGACAAAAGCACGCACAGAATTCCCTGCTAGCATCTTCGCTGTGCCTGGGAAGGAGAAGGGTTCACATTGCTTCGCAGAATCGCTTTTCTGCAGAAAACACTAACGATTGTTTCAGGACGAAAGAAAGCACAGAGCCCCAGATCTTATGTTGTCCTGGAGAGCTTGCAGAGCACTGGAGAAGGGCAGGCAGAGAATTCCATGCTAGCACCTTCTCTGTTCGCGGGAAGGAGAGAATTCTCTTTTGCTTCGCACAATGGCTTTTGTGCAGAAAACAGTAACGCCTGTTCAGGACGAAAGAAAGCACAGAGCCCCATATTTGCTGTTGCCCTGGAGAGCTTGCAGAGCACAGGGGAAAGGCAGGCAGAGAATTCCCTGCTAGCACATTCTCTGTGCACAGGAAGGCGAAATGTTCGCATTTGCTTCGCAGAATTGCTTTTGTGCAGAAAAGACTAACACTTGTTCAGAACGAAAGAAAGCACAAAGCGCCATATTTGCTGTTGTCCTGGAGAGCTTGCAGAGCTCTGGTGAAAGGCAGGCAGAGAATTCCCTGCTAGCACCTTCTCTGTGCGCGGGAAGGAGAAGTGTTCACATTTTTTCGCAGAATTGCATTTGCTTCGCTGCAGAGAACACTAAGCTTGTTCAGGACGAAAGAAAGCACAGAGCGCCAGATTTGCTGTTGTCCTGGAGAGCTTGCAGAGCTCTGGGGAAAGGCAGGCAGAGAATTCCCTGCTAGCACATTCTCTGTGCACAGGAAGGCGAAATGTTCACATTTGATTCGCAGAATCGCTTTTGTGCAGAAAACACTAACACTTGTTCAGAACGAAAGAAAGCACAGAGCCCCAGATTTGCTGTTTTCCTGGAGAGCTTGCAGAGCTCTGGGGAAAGGCAGGCAGAGAATTCCCTGCTAGCATCTTCGCTGTTCGCGGGAAGGAGAGAATTCGCTTTTGCTTGGCACAATGGCTTTTCTGCAGAAAGCACTAACGATTGTTCAGGATGAAAGAAAGCACAGAGCCCCATATTTGCTGTTGCCCTGGAGAGCTTGCAGAGCACTGGGGAAAGGCAGGCAGAGAATTCCCTGCTAGCACATTCTCTGTGCACAGGAAGGAGAAGTGTTCGCATTTGCTTCGCAGAATCCCCTTTTGTGCAGAAAACACAAACACTTGTTCAGAACGAAAGAAAGCACAGAGCCCCAGATTTGCTGTTGCCCTGGAGAGCTTGCAGAGCACTGGGGAAAGGCAGGCAGAGAATTCCCTGCTAGCACATTCTCTGTGCACAGGAAGGCGAAATGTTCGCATTTGATTCGCAGAATCGCTTTTGTGCAGAAAACACTAACACTTGTTCAGAACGAAAGAAAGCACAGAGCCCCAGATTTGCTGTTGTCCTGGAGAGCTTGCACAGCTCTGTGGAAAGGCAGGCAGAGAATTCCCTGCTACCACCTTCTCTGTTCGCGGGAAGCAGAAGTGTTCACATTGCTTTGCAGAATCTCTTTTGTGCAGAGAACACTAACGATTTTTCAGGACGAAAGAAAGCACAGAGCCCCAGATTTGCTGTTGTCCTGGAGAGCTTGCAGAGCTCTGGGGAAAGGCAGGCAGAGAATTCCCTGCTAGCACATTCTCTGTGCACAGGAAGGCGAAATGTTCGCATTTGCTTCGCAGAATCGCTTTTGTGCAGAAAACACTAACACTTATTCAGAACGGAAGAAAGCACAGAGCCCCAGATTTTATGTTGTCCTGGAGAGCTTGCAGAGCACTGGGGAAAGGCAGGCAGAGAATTGCCTGCTAGCATATTCTCTGTGCACAGGAAGGAAAACTGTTCACATTTTTTCGCAGAATCGCATTTGCTTCGCTGCAGAGAACACTAAGCCTGTTCTGAAAGGAAGAAAGCACAGAGATCCAGATTTGCTGTTGCCCTGGAGAGCTTGCAGAGCTCTGGGGAAAGGCAGGCAGAGAATTCCCTGCTAGCATCTTCGCTGTTCGCGGGAAGGAGAGAATTCGCTTTTGCTTGGCACAATGGCTTTTCTGCAGAAAACACTAACGCTTGTTCAGGATGAAAGAAAGCACAGAGCCCCATATTTGCTGTTGCCCTGGAGAGCTTGCAGAGCACTGGGGAAAGGCAGGCAGAGAATTCCCTGCTAGCACATTCTCTGTGCACAGGAAGGAGAAGTGTTCGCATTTGATTCGCAGAATCGCTTTTGTGCAGAAAACACAAACACTTGTTCAGAACGAAAGAAAGCACAGAGCCCCAGATTTGCTGTTGCCCTGGAGAGCTTGCAGAGCACTGGGGAAAGGCAGGCAGAGAATTCCCTGCTAGCACATTCTCTGTGCACAGGAAGGCGAAATGTTCGCATTTGATTCGCAGAATCGCTTTTGTGCAGAAAACACTAACACTTGTTCAGAAAGAAAGCACAGAGCCCCAGATTTTATGTTGTCCTGGAGAGCTTGCAGAGCACTGGGGAAAGGCAGGCAGAGAATTCCCTGCTAGCACCTTCTCTGTTCGCGGCAAGCAGAAGTGTTCACATTGCTTTGCAGAATCGCTTTTGTGCAGAGAACAGTAACACTTATTCAGGACGAAAGAAAACACAGAGCCCCAGATTTGCTGTTGCCCAGGAGAGCCTGCAGAGCACTGGGGAAAGGCAGGCAGAGAATTCCCTGCTAGCACCTTCTCTGTTCGCGGGAAGGAGAGATTTCTCTTTTGATTGGCACAATGGCTTTTCTGCAGAAAACACTAACGCTTGTTCAGGATGAAAGAAAGCACAGAGCCCCATATTTGCTGTTGCCCTGGAGAGCTTGCAGAGCACTGGGGAAAGGCAGGCAGAGAATTCTCTGCTAGCACCTTCTCTGTGCGCGGGAAGGAGAAGTGTTCACATTTTTTCGCAGAATTGCATTTGCTTCGCTGCAGAGAACACTAAGCTTGTTCAGAACGAAAGAAAGCACAGAGCCCCAGATTTTATGTTGCCCTGGAGAGCTTGCAGAGCACTGGGGAAAGGCAGGCAGAGAATTCCCTGCTAGCATCTTCGCTGTGCCTGGGAAGGAGAAGTGTTCACTTTTTTTCACAGAATGGCTTTTCTGCAGAAACCACTAACGCTTGTTCAGGACGAAAGGAAGCACAGAGCGCCAGATTTGCTGTTGCCCTGGAGAGCTTGCAGAGCTCTGGGGAAAGGCAGGCAGAGAATTCCCTGCTAGCACATTCTCTGTGCACAGGAAGGCGAAATGTTCGCATTTGATTCGCAGAATCGCTTTTGTGCAGAAAACACTAACACTTGTTCAGAACGAAAGAAAGCACAGAGCCCCAGATTTTATGTTGTCCTGGAGAGCTTGCAGAGCTCTGGGGAAAGGCAGGCAGAGAATTCCCTGCTAGCACATTCTCTGTGCACAGGAAGGAGAAATGTTCGCTTTTGATTTGCAGAATCGCTTTTGTGCAGAAAACACTAACGTTTTTTCAGAACGACAGGAAGTACAGAGCCCCAGAGTTGCTATTTCCCTGGAGAGCTTGCAGAGCACTGGGGAAAGGCAGGCAGAGAATTCCCTGCTAGCACCTTCTCTGTGCGCGGGAAGGAGCAGTGTTCACATTTTTTCGCAGAATCGCTTTTGTGCAGAAAAGACTAACACTTGTTCAGAACGAAAGAAAGCACAGAGCCCCAGATGTAATGTTGTCCTGGAGAGCTTGCAGAGCACTGGGGAAAGGCAGGCAGAGAATTCCCTGCTAGCACCTTCTCTGTGCCTAGGAAGCAGAAGGGTTCACATTCCTTCGCAGAATCGCTTTTGTGCAGAAAACACTAACACTTGTTCAGAACGAAAGAAAGCACAGAGCGCCACATTTTATGTTGTCCTGGAGAGCTTGCAGAGCACTGGGGAAAGGCAGGCAGAGAATTCCCTGCTAGCACCTTCTCTGTGCACAGGAAGGCGAAATGTTCGCATTTGATTTGCAGAATCGCTTTTGTGGAGAAAACACTAACGCTTGTTCAGGACGAAAGGAAGCACAGAGCGCCAGACTTGCTGTTGCCCTGGAGAGCTTGCAGAGCTCTGGGGAAAGGCAGGCAGAGAATTCCCTGCTAGCACCTTCTCTGTTCGCTGGAAGGAGAGAATTCACTTTTGCTTCGCACAATGGCTTTTCTGCAGAAAACACTAACGCTTGTGCAGGATGAAAGAAAGCACAGAGCCCCATATTTGCTCTTGCCGTAGAGAGCTTGCAGAGCACTGGCGAAAGGCAGGCAGAGAATTCCCTGCTAGCACATTCTCTGTGCTCAGGAAGGAAAAGTGTACACATTTTTTCGCAGAATCGCATTTGCTTCGCTGCAGAGAACACTAAGCTTGTTCAGGACGAAAGAAAGCACAGAGCCCCATATTTGCTGTTGCCGTAGAGAGCTTGCAGACCACTGGGGAAAGGCAGGCAGAGAATTCCCTGCTAGCACATTCTCTGTGCACAGGAAGGAGAAATGTTCGCATTTGCTTCGCAGAATCCCCTTTTGTGCTCAAAACACTAACACTTGTCCAGAACGAAAGAGAGGAAGAAGCCCAGATTTGTTATTGCCCTGGAGAACTTGCAGAGCACTGGACAAAAGCACGCACAGAATTCCCTGCTAGCATCTTCGCTGTGCCTGGGAAGGAGAAGGGTTCACATTGCTTCGCAGAATCGCTTTTCTGCAGAAAACACTAACGATTGTTTCAGGACGAAAGAAAGCACAGAGCCCCAGATCTTATGTTGTCCTGGAGAGCTTGCAGAGCACTGGAGAAGGGCAGGCAGAGAATTCCATGCTAGCACCTTCTCTGTTCGCGGGAAGGAGAGAATTCTCTTTTGCTTCGCACAATGGCTTTTGTGCAGAAAACAGTAACGCCTGTTCAGGACGAAAGAAAGCACAGAGCCCCATATTTGCTGTTGCCCTGGAGAGCTTGCAGAGCACAGGGGAAAGGCAGGCAGAGAATTCCCTGCTAGCACATTCTCTGTGCACAGGAAGGCGAAATGTTCGCATTTGCTTCGCAGAATTGCTTTTGTGCAGAAAAGACTAACACTTGTTCAGAACGAAAGAAAGCACAAAGCGCCATATTTGCTGTTGTCCTGGAGAGCTTGCAGAGCTCTGGTGAAAGGCAGGCAGAGAATTCCCTGCTAGCACCTTCTCTGTGCGCGGGAAGGAGAAGTGTTCACATTTTTTCGCAGAATTGCATTTGCTTCGCTGCAGAGAACACTAAGCTTGTTCAGGACGAAAGAAAGCACAGAGCGCCAGATTTGCTGTTGTCCTGGAGAGCTTGCAGAGCTCTGGGGAAAGGCAGGCAGAGAATTCCCTGCTAGCACATTCTCTGTGCACAGGAAGGCGAAATGTTCACATTTGATTCGCAGAATCGCTTTTGTGCAGAAAACACTAACACTTGTTCAGAACGAAAGAAAGCACAGAGCCCCAGATTTGCTGTTTTCCTGAAGAGCTTGCAGAGCTCTGGGGAAAGGCAGGCAGAGAATTCCCTGCTAGCATCTTCGCTGTTCGCGGGAAGGAGAGAATTCGCTTTTGCTTGGCACAATGGCTTTTCTGCAGAAAGCACTAACGATTGTTCAGGATGAAAGAAAGCACAGAGCCCCATATTTGCTGTTGCCCTGGAGAGCTTGCAGAGCACTGGGGAAAGGCAGGCAGAGAATTCCCTGCTAGCACATTCTCTGTGCACAGGAAGGAGAAGTGTTCGCATTTGCTTCGCAGAATCCCCTTTTGTGCAGAAAACACAAACACTTGTTCAGAACGAAAGAAAGCACAGAGCCCCAGATTTGCTGTTGCCCTGGAGAGCTTGCAGAGCACTGGGGAAAGGCAGGCAGAGAATTCCCTGCTAGCACATTCTCTGTGCACAGGAAGGCGAAATGTTCGCATTTGATTCGCAGAATCGCTTTTGTGCAGAAAACACTAACACTTGTTCAGAACGAAAGAAAGCACAGAGCCCCAGATTTGCTGTTGTCCTGGAGAGCTTGCACAGCTCTGTGGAAAGGCAGGCAGAGAATTCCCTGCTACCACCTTCTCTGTTCGCGGGAAGCAGAAGTGTTCACATTGCTTTGCAGAATCTCTTTTGTGCAGAGAACACTAACGATTTTTCAGGACGAAAGAAAGCACAGAGCCCCAGATTTGCTGTTGTCCTGGAGAGCTTGCAGAGCTCTGGGGAAAGGCAGGCAGAGAATTCCCTGCTAGCACATTCTCTGTGCACAGGAAGGCGAAATGTTCGCATTTGCTTCGCAGAATCGCTTTTGTGCAGAAAACACTAACACTTATTCAGAACGGAAGAAAGCACAGAGCCCCAGATTTTATGTTGTCCTGGAGAGCTTGCAGAGCACTGGGGAAAGGCAGGCAGAGAATTGCCTGCTAGCATATTCTCTGTGCACAGGAAGGAAAAATGTTCACATTTTTTCGCAGAATCGCATTTGCTTCGCTGCAGAGAACACTAAGCCTGTTCTGAAAGGAAGAAAGCACAGAGATCCAGATTTGCTGTTGCCCTGGAGAGCTTGCAGAGCTCTGGGGAAAGGCAGGCAGAGAATTCCCTGCTAGCATCTTCGCTGTTCGCGGGAAGGAGAGAATTCGCTTTTGCTTGGCACAATGGCTTTTCTGCAGAAAACACTAACGCTTGTTCAGGATGAAAGAAAGCACAGAGCCCCATATTTGCTGTTGCCCTGGAGAGCTTGCAGAGCACTGGGGAAAGGCAGGCAGAGAATTCCCTGCTAGCACATTCTCTGTGCACAGGAAGGAGAAGTGTTCGCATTTGATTCGCAGAATCGCTTTTGTGCAGAAAACACAAACACTTGTTCAGAACGAAAGAAAGCACAGAGCCCCAGATTTGCTGTTGCCCTGGAGAGCTTGCAGAGCACTGGGGAAAGGCAGGCAGAGAATTCCCTGCTAGCACATTCTCTGTGCACAGGAAGGCGAAATGTTCGCATTTGATTCGCAGAATCGCTTTTGTGCAGAAAACACTAACACTTGTTCAGAAAGAAAGCACAGAGCCCCAGATTTTATGTTGTCCTGGAGAGCTTGCAGAGCACTGGGGAAAGGCAGGCAGAGAATTCCCTGCTAGCACCTTCTCTGTTCGCGGCAAGCAGAAGTGTTCACATTGCTTTGCAGAATCGCTTTTGTGCAGAGAACAGTAACACTTATTCAGGACGAAAGAAAACACAGAGCCCCAGATTTGCTGTTGCCCAGGAGAGCCTGCAGAGCACTGGGGAAAGGCAGGCAGAGAATTCCCTGCTAGCACCTTCTCTGTTCGCGGGAAGGAGAGATTTCTCTTTTGATTGGCACAATGGCTTTTCTGCAGAAAACACTAACGCTTGTTCAGGATGAAAGAAAGCACAGAGCCCCATATTTGCTGTTGCCCTGGAGAGCTTGCAGAGCACTGGGGAAAGGCAGGCAGAGAATTCTCTGCTAGCACCTTCTCTGTGCGCGGGAAGGAGAAGTGTTCACATTTTTTCGCAGAATTGCATTTGCTTCGCTGCAGAGAACACTAAGCTTGTTCAGAACGAAAGAAAGCACAGAGCCCCAGATTTTATGTTGCCCTGGAGAGCTTGCAGAGCTCTGGGGAAAGGCAGGCAGAGAATTCCCTGCTAGCACATTCTCTGTGCACAGGAAGGCGAAATGTTCGCATTTGATTCGCAGAATCGCTTTTGTGCAGAAAACACTAACACTTGTTCAGAACGAAAGAAAGCACAGAGCCCCAGATTTTATGTTGTCCTGGAGAGCTTGCAGAGCTCTGGGGAAAGGCAGGCAGAGAATTCCCTGCTAGCACATTCTCTGTGCACAGGAAGGAGAAATGTTCGCTTTTGATTTGCAGAATCGCTTTTGTGCAGAAAACACTAACGTTTTTTCAGAACGACAGGAAGTACAGAGCCCCAGAGTTGCTATTTCCCTGGAGAGCTTGCAGAGCACTGGGGAAAGGCAGGCAGAGAATTCCCTGCTAGCACCTTCTCTGTGCGCGGGAAGGAGCAGTGTTCACATTTTTTCGCAGAATCGCTTTTGTGCAGAAAAGACTAACACTTGTTCAGAACGAAAGAAAGCACAGAGCCCCAGATGTAATGTTGTCCTGGAGAGCTTGCAGAGCACTGGGGAAAGGCAGGCAGAGAATTCCCTGCTAGCACCTTCTCTGTGCCTGGGAAGCAGAAGGGTTCACATTCCTTCGCAGAATCGCTTTTGTGCAGAAAACACTAACACTTGTTCAGAACGAAAGAAAGCACAGAGCGCCACATTTTATGTTGTCCTGGAGAGCTTGCAGAGCACTGGGGAAAGGCAGGCAGAGAATTCCCTGCTAGCACCTTCTCTGTGCACAGGAAGGCGAAATGTTCGCATTTGATTTGCAGAATCGCTTTTGTGGAGAAAACACTAACGCTTGTTCAGGACGAAAGGAAGCACAGAGCGCCAGACTTGCTGTTGCCCTGGAGAGCTTGCAGAGCTCTGGGGAAAGGCAGGCAGAGAATTCCCTGCTAGCACCTTCTCTGTTCGCTGGAAGGAGAGAATTCACTTTTGCTTCGCACAATGGCTTTTCTGCAGAAAACACTAACGCTTGTGCAGGATGAAAGAAAGCACAGAGCCCCATATTTGCTCTTGCCGTAGAGAGCTTGCAGAGCACTGGCGAAAGGCAGGCAGAGAATTCCCTGCTAGCACATTCTCTGTGCTCAGGAAGGAAAAGTGTACACATTTTTTCGCAGAATCGCATTTGCTTCGCTGCAGAGAACACTAAGCTTGTTCAGGACGAAAGAAAGCACAGAGCCCCATATTTGCTGTTGCCGTAGAGAGCTTGCAGACCACTGGGGAAAGGCAGGCAGAGAATTCCCTGCTAGCACCTTCTCTGTGCACAGGAAGGAGAAATGTTCGCATTTGATTCGCAGAATCGCTTTTGTGCAGAAAACACTAAAACTTGTTCAGGACGAAAGAAAGCACAGAGCGCCAGATTTGCTGTTGCCCTGGAGAGCTTGCAGAGCACTGGGGAAAGGCAGGCAGAGAATTCCCTGCTAGCATCTTCGCTGTGCCTGGGAAGGAGAAGTGTTCGCATTTGATTCGCAGAATCGCTTTTGTGCAGAAAACACCAACGCTTGTTCAGGACGAAAGGAAGCACAGAGCGCCAGAATTGCTGTTGCCCTGGAGAGCTTGCAGAGCACTGGGGAAAAGCAGGCAGAGAATTCCCTGCTAGCACCTTCTCTGTGCGCGGGAAGGAGAAGTGTTCGCGTTTGCTTCGCAGAATCCGCTTTTGTGCACAAAACACAAACACTTGTACAGAACGAAAGAGAGGAAGAAGCCCAGGTTTGTTATTGTCCTGGAGAACTTGCAGAGCACTGGACAAAAGCACGCACAGAATTCCCTGCTAGCATCTTCGCTGTGCCTGGGAAGGAGAAGGGTTCACACTGCTTCGCAGAATCACTTTTCTGCAGAAAACCTAACGCTTGTTCAGGACGAAAGGAAGCACAGAGCACCAGATTTGCTGCTGCCCTGGAGAGCTAGCAGAGCACTGAGGAAAAGCAGGCAGAGAATTCCCTGCTAGCACCTTCTCTGTGCGCGGGAAGGAGAAGTGTTCACATTTTTTCGCAGAATCGCATTTGCTTCGCTGCCGAGAACAGTAAGCTTGTTCAGGACGAAAGAAAGCACAGAGCCCCAGATTTGCTGTTGCCCTGGAGAGCTAGCAGAGCACTGGGGAAAGGCAGGCAGAGAATTCCCTGCTAGCACATTCTCTGTGCACAGGAAGGAGAAATGTTCGCATTTGCTTCGCAGAATCCCCTTTTGTGCACAAAACACTAACACTTGTCCAGAACGAAAGAGAGGAAGAAGCCCAGATTTGTTATTGCCCTGGAGAACTTGCAGAGCACTGGACAAAAGCACGCACAGAATTCCCTGCTAGCATCTTCGCTGTGCCTGGGAAGGAGAAGGGTTCACATTGCTTCGCAGAATCGCTTTTCTGCAGAAAACACTAACGCTTGTTTCAGGACGAAAGAAAGCACAGAGCCCCAGATTTGCTGTTGCCGTAGAGAGCTCGCAGAGCAGTGGGGAAAGGCAGGCAGAGAATTCCCTGCTAGCACATTCTCTGTGCCTGGGAAGCAGAAGTGTTCACATTGCTTCGCAGAATCGCTTTTGTGCAGAAAACACTAACACTTGTTCAGAACGAAAGAAAGCACAGAGCCCCAGATTTTATGTTGTCCTGTAGAGCTTGCAGAGCACTGGGGAAAGGCAGGTAGAGAATTCCCTGCTAGCACATTCTCTGTGCACAGGAAGGCGAAATGTTCGCATTTGATTCGCAGAATCGCTTTTGTGCAGAAAACACTAAATCTTGTTCAGGACGAAAGGAAGCACAGAGCACCAGATTTTATGTTGTCCTGGAGAGCTTGCAGAGCACTGGGGAAAGGCAGGCAGAGAATTCCCTGCTAGCACATTCTCTGTGCACAGGAAGGAAAAGTGTTCACATTTTTTCGCAGAATCGCATTTGCTTCGGTGCAGAGAACATTAAGCTTGTTCAGGACGAAAGAAAGCACAGAGCCCCAGATTTGCTGTTGTCCTGGAGAGCTTGCAGAGCACTGGGGAAAGGCAGGCAGAGAATTCCCTGCTAGCACATTCTCTGTGCACAGGAAGGCGAAATGTTCGCATTTGATTCGCAGAATCGCTTTTGTGCAGAAAACACTAACGCTTGTTCAGGACGAAAGGAAGCACAGAGCGCCAGACTTGCTGTTGCCCTGGAGAGCTTGCAGAGCTCTGGGGAAAGGCAGGCAGAGAATTCCCTGCTAGCACCTTCTCTGTGCCTGGGAAGCAGAAGTGTTCACATTCCTTCGCAGAATCGCTTTTGTGCAGAAAACACTAACACTTGTTCAGAACGAAAGAAAGCACACAGCGCCAGATTTGCTGTTGTCCTGGAGAGCTTGCAGAGCACTGGGGAAAGGCAGGCAGAGAATTCCCTGCTAGCACATTCTCTGTGCACAGGAAGGAAAAGTGTACACATTTTTTCGCAGAATCGCATTTGCTTCGCTGCAGAGAACACTAAGGTTGTTCAGGACGAAAGAAAGCACAGAGCCCCAGATTTGCTGTTGTCCTGGAGAGCTTGCAGAGCACTGGGGAAAGGCAGGCAGAGAATTCCCTGCTAGCACATTCTCTGTGCACAGGAAGGCGAAATTTTCGCATTTGATTCGTAGAATCGCTTCTGTGCAGAAAACACTAACGCTTGTTCAGGACGAAAGAGAGGAAGAAGCCCAGATTTGTTATTGTCCTGGAGAACTTGCAGAGCACTGGACAAAGGCACGCACAGAATTCCCTGCTAGCATCTTCGCTGTGCCTGGGAAGGAGAAGGGTTCACATTGCTTCGCAGAATCGCTTTTCTGCAGAAAACACTAACGCTTGTTCAGGACGAAAGAAAGCACAGAGCCCCAGATTTGCTGTTGCCGTAGAGAGGTCGCAGAGCACTGGGGAAAGGCAGGCAGAGAATTCCCTGCTAGCACATTCTCTGTGCGCGGGAAGGAGAAGTGTTCACATTTTTTCGCAGAATCGCATTTGCTTCGCTGCAGAGAACACTAAGCTTGTTCAGGACGAAAGAAAGCACAGAGCCCCAGATTTGCTGTTGCCCTGGAGAGCTTGCAGAGCACTGGGGAAAGGCAGGTAGAGAATTCCCTGCTAGCACATTCTCTGTGCACAGGAAGGCGAAATTTTCGCATTTGATTCGTAGAATCGCTTCTGTGCAGAAAACACTAACGCTTGTTCAGGACGAAAGGAAGCACAGAGCGCCAGACTTGCTGTTGCCCTGGAGAGCTTGCAGAGCACTGGGGAAAGGCAGGCAGAGAATTCCCTGGTAGCACATTCTCTGTGCACAGGAAGGCGAAATGTTCGCATTTGCTTTGCAGAATCGCTTTTGTGCAGAAAACACTAACACTTATACAGAATGGAAGAAAGCACAGAGCCCCAGATTTTATGTTGTCCTGGAGAGCTTGCTGAGCTCTGGGGAAAGGCAGGCAGAGAATTCCCTGCTAGCACCTTCTCTGTTCGCGGGAAGGAGAGAATTCACTTTTGCTTCGCACAATGGCTTTTCCGCAGAAAACACTAACGCTTGTGCAGGATGAAAGAAAGCACAGAGCCCCATATTGGCTGTTGCCCTAGAGAGCTTGCAGAGCACTGGCGAAAGGAAGGCAGAGAATTCCCTGCTAGCACATTCTCTGTGCACAGGAAGGAAAAGTGTTCACATTTTTTCGCAGAATCGCATTTGCTTCGCTGCAGAGAACACTAACACTTGTTCAGGATGAAAGAAAGCACAGAGCCCCATATTTGCTGTTGCCGTAGAGAGCTTGCAGAGCACTGGGGAAAGGCAGGCAGAGAATTCCCTGCTAGCACATTCTCTGTGCACAAGAAGGAGAAATGTTCGCATTTGATTCGCAGAATCGCTTTTGTGCAGAAAACACTAACGCTTGTTCAGGACGAAAGGAAGCACAGAGCCCCATATTTGCTGTTGCCGTAGAGAGCTTGCAGAGCACTGGGGAAAGGCAGGCAGAGAATTCCCTGCTAGCACATTCTCTGTGCACAGGAAGGAGAAGTGTTCGCATTTGCTTCGCAGAATCCGCTTTTGTGCACAAAACACAAACACTTGTACAGAACAAAAGAGAGGAAGAAGCCCAGGTTTGTTATTCTCCTGGAGAACTTGCAGAGCACTGGACAAAAGCACGCACAGAATTCCCTGCTAGCATCTTCGCTGTGCCTGGGAAGGAGAAGGGTTCACACTGCTTCGCAGAATCACTTTTCTGCAGAAAACACTAACGCTTGTTCAGGACGAAAGGAAGCACAGAGCGCCAGATTTGCTGCTGCCCTGGAGAGCTAGCAGAGCACTGGGGAAAGGCAGGCAGAGAATTCCCTGCTAGCACATTCTCTGTGCACAGGAAGGAGAAATGTTCGCTTTTGATTTGCAGAATCGCTTTTGTGCAGAAAACACTAACGCTTTTTCAGAACGACAGGAAGTACAGAGCCCCAGAGTTGCTATTTCCCTGGAGAGCTTGCAGAGCACTGGGGAAAGGCAGGCAGAGAATTCCCTGCTAGCACCTTCTCTGTGCACAGGAAGGAAAACTGTTCACATTTTTTCGCAGAATCGCATTTGCTTCGCTGCAGAAAACACTAAGCCTGTTCTGAAAGGAAGAAAGCACAGAGATCCAGATTTGCTGTTTTCCTGGAGAGCTTGCAGAGCTCTGGGGAAAGGCAGGCAGAGAATTCCCTGCTAGCATCTTCGCTGTTCGCGGGAAGGAGAGAATTCGCTTTTGCTTGGCACAATGGCTTTTCTGCAGAAAACACTAACGCTTGTTCAGGATGAAAGAAAGCACAGAGCCCCATATTTGCTGTTGCCCTGGAGAGCTTGCAGAGCACTGGGGAAAGGCAGGCAGAGAATTCCCTGCTAGCACATTCTCTGTGCACAGGAAGGAGAAGTGTTCGCATTTGATTCGCAGAATCGCTTTTGTGCAGAAAACACAAACACTTGTTCAGAACGAAAGAAAGCACAGAGCCCCAGATTTGCTGTTGCCCTGGAGAGCTTGCAGAGCACTGGGGAAAGGCAGGCAGAGAATTCCCTGCTAGCACCTTCTCTGTGCACAGGAAGGCGAAATGTTCGCATTTGATTCGCAGAATCGCTTTTGTGCAGAAAACACTAACACTTGTTCAGAAAGAAAGCACAGAGCCCCAGATTTTATGTTGTCCTGGAGAGCTTGCAGAGCACTGGGGAAAGGCAGGCAGAGAATTCCCTGCTAGCACCTTCTCTGTTCGCGGGAAGCAGAAGTGTTCACATTGCTTTGCAGAATCGCTTTTGTGCAGAGAACAGTAACACTTATTCAGGACGAAAGAAAACACAGAGCCCCAGATTTGCTGTTGTCCTGGAGAGCTTGCAGAGCACTGGGGAAAGGCAGGCAGAGAATTCCCTGCTAGCACCTTCTCTGTTCGCGGGAAGGAGAGATTTCGCTTTTGATTGGCACAATGGCTTTTCTGCAGAAAACACTAACGCTTGTTCAGGATGAAAGAAAGCACAGAGCCCCATATTTGCTGTTGCCCTGGAGAGCTTGCAGAGCACTGGGGAAAGGCAGGCAGAGAATTCCCTGCTAGCACATTCTCTGTGCACAGGAAGGCGAAATGTTCGCATTTGATTCGCAGAATCGCTTTTCTGCAGAAAACACTAACACTTGTTCAGAACGAAAGAAAGCACAGAGCCCCAGATTTGCTGTTGTCCTGGAGAGCTTGCAGAGCTCTGGGGAAAGGCAGGCAGAGAATTCCCTGCTAGCACATTCTCTGTGCACAGGAAGGCGAAATGTTCGCATTTGCTTCGCAGAATTGCTTTTGTGCAGAAAACACTAACACTTGTTCAGAAAGAAAGCACAGAGCCCCAGATTTTTTGTTGTCCTGGAGAGCTTGCAGAGCACTGGGGAAAGGCAGGCAGAGAATTCCCTGCTAGCACCTTCTCTGTTCGCTGGAAGGAGAGAATTCACTTTTGCTTCGCACAATGGCTTTTCTGCAGAAAACACTAACGCTTGTGCAGGATGAAAGAAAGCACAGAGCCCCATATTTGCTGTTGCCGTAGAGAGCTTGCAGAGCACTGGCAAAAGGCAGGCAGAGAATTCCCTGCTAGCACATTCTCTGTGCTCAGGAAGGAAAAGTGTACACATTTTTTCGCAGAATCGCATTTGCTTCACTGCAGAGAACACTAAGCTTGTTCAGGACGAAAGAAAGCACAGAGCCCCATATTTGCTGTTGCCGTAGAGAGCTTGCAGAGCACTGGGGAAAGGCAGGCAGAGAATTCCCTGCTAGCACCTTCTCTGTGCACAGGAAGGAGAAATGTTCGCATTTGATTCGCAGAATCGCTTTTGTGCAGAAAACACTAACACTTGTTCAGAAAGAAAGCACAGAGCCCCAGATTTTATGTTGTCCTGGAGAGCTTGCAGAGCACTGGGGAAAGGCAGGCAGAGAATTCCCTGCTAGCACCTTCTCTGTTCGCGGGAAGCAGAAGTGTTCACATTGCTTTGCAGAATCGCTTTTGTGCAGAGAACAGTAACACTTATTCAGGACGAAAGAAAACACAGAGCCCCAGATTTGCTGTTGTCCTGGAGAGCTTGCAGAGCACTGGGGAAAGGCAGGCAGAGAATTCCCTGCTAGCACCTTCTCTGTTCGCGGGAAGGAGAGATTTCGCTTTTGATTGGCACAATGGCTTTTCTGCAGAAAACACTAACGCTTGTTCAGGATGAAAGAAAGCACAGAGCCCCATATTTGCTGTTGCCCTGGAGAGCTTGCAGAGCACTGGGGAAAGGCAGGCAGAGAATTCCCTGCTAGCACATTCTCTGTGCACAGGAAGGCGAAATGTTCGCATTTGATTCGCAGAATCGCTTTTCTGCAGAAAACACTAACACTTGTTCAGAACGAAAGAAAGCACAGAGCCCCAGATTTGCTGTTGTCCTGGAGAGCTTGCAGAGCTCTGGGGAAAGGCAGGCAGAGAATTCCCTGCTAGCACATTCTCTGTGCACAGGAAGGCGAAATGTTCGCATTTGCTTCGCAGAATTGCTTTTGTGCAGAAAACACTAACACTTGTTCAGAAAGAAAGCACAGAGCCCCAGATTTTTTGTTGTCCTGGAGAGCTTGCAGAGCACTGGACAAAGGCACGCAGAGAATTCCCTGCTAGCACCTTCTCTGTTCGCTGGAAGGAGAGAATTCACTTTTGCTTCGCACAATGGCTTTTCTGCAGAAAACACTAACGCTTGTGCAGGATGAAAGAAAGCACAGAGCCCCATATTTGCTGTTGCCGTAGAGAGCTTGCAGAGCACTGGCGAAAGGCAGGCAGAGAATTCCCTGCTAGCACATTCTCTGTGCTCAGGAAGGAAAAGTGTACACATTTTTTCGCAGAATCGCATTTGCTTCACTGCAGAGAACACTAAGCTTGTTCAGGACGAAAGAAAGCACAGAGCCCCATATTTGCTGTTGCCGTAGAGAGCTTGCAGAGCACTGGGGAAAGGCAGGCAGAGAATTCCCTGCTAGCACATTCTCTGTGCACAGGAAGGAGAAATGTTCGCATTTGCTTCGCAGAATCCCCTTTTGTGCTCAAAACACTAACACTTGTCCAGAACGAAAGAGAGGAAGAAGCCCAGATTTGTTATTGCCCTGGAGAACTTGCAGAGCACTGGACAAAAGCACGCACAGAATTCCCTGCTAGCATCTTCGCTGTGCCTGGGAAGGAGAAGGGTTCACATTGCTTCGCAGAATCGCTTTTCTGCAGAAAACACTAACGCTTGTTTCAGGACGAAAGAAAGCACAGAGCCCCAGATTTGCTGTTGCCCTGGAGAGCTTGCAGAGCTCTGGGGAAAGGCAGGCAGAGAATTCCCTGCTAGCACATTCTCTCTGCACAGGAAGGAGAAATGTTCGCATTTGATTCGCAGAATCGCTTTTGTGCAGAAAACACTAACACTTGTTCAGAACGAAAGAAAGCACAGAGCCCCAGATTTGCTGTTGCCGTAGACAGCCTGCAGAGCACTGGGGAAAGGCAGGCAGATAATTCCCTGCTAGCACATTCTCTGTGCCTGGGAAGCAGAAGTGTTCACATTGCTTCGCAGAATCGCTTTTGTGCAGAAAACACTAACACTTGTTCAGAACGAAAGAAAGCACAGAGCCCCAGATTTTATGTTGTCCTGGAGAGCTTGCAGAGCACTGGGGAAAGGCAGGTAGAGAATTCCCTGCTAGCACATTCTCTGTGCACAGGAAGGCGAAATGTTCGCATTTGATTCGCAGAATCGCTTTTGTGCAGAAAACACTAACACTTGTTCAGAACGAAAGAAAGCACAGAGCGCCAGATTTGCTGTTGCCCTGGAGAGCTTGCAGAGCACTGGGGAAAGGCAGGCAGAGAATTCCCTGCTAGCACCTTCTCTGTGCACAGGAAGGCGAAATGTTCGCATTTGATTCGCAGAATCGCTTTTGTGCAGAAAACACTAACGCTTGTTCAGGACGAAAGGAAGCACAGAGCGCCAGAATTGCTGTTGCCCTGGAGAGCTTGCAGAGCACTGGGGAAAGGCAGGCAGAGAATTCCCTGCTAGCACATTCTCTGTGCACAGGAAGGAGAAGTGTTCGCATTTGCTTCGCAGAATCCGCTTTTGTGCACAAAACACAAACACTTGTACAGAACAAAAGAGAGGAAGAAGCCCAGGTTTGTTATTGTCCTGGAGAACTTGCAGAGCACTGGACAAAAGCACGCACAGAATTCCCTGCTAGCATCTTCGCTGTGCCTGGGAAGGAGAAGGGTTCACACTGCTTCGCAGAATCACTTTTCTGCAGAAAACACTAACGCTTGTTCAGGACGAAAGGAAGCACAGAGCACCAGATTTGCTGCTGCCCTGGAGAGCTAGCAGAGCACTGGGGAAAGGCAGGCAGAGAATTCCCTGCTAGCACATTCTCTGTGCACAGGAAGGAGAAATGTTCGCTTTTGATTTGCAGAATCGCTTTTGTGCAGAAAACACTAACGCTTTTTCAGAACGACAGGAAGTACAGAGCCCCAGAGTTGCTATTTCCCTGGAGAGCTTGCAGAGCACTGGGGAAAGGCAGGCAGAGAATTCCCTGCTAGCACCTTCTCTGTGCGCGGGAAGGAGAAGTGTTCACATTTTTTCGCAGAATCGCATTTGCTTCGCTGCCGAGAACCGTAAGCTTGTTCAGGACGAAAGAAAGCACAGAGCCCCAGATTTGCTGTTGCCGTAGAGAGCTCGCAGAGCACTGGGGAAAGGCAGGCAGAGAATTCCCTGCTAGCACATTCTCTGTGCACAGGAAGGAGAAATGTTCGCATTTGATTCGCAGAATCGCTTTTCTGCAGAAAACACAAACACTTGTTCAGAACGAAAGAAAGCACAGAGCCCCAGATTTAATGTTGTCCTGGAGAGCTTGCAGAGCACTGGGGAAAGGCAGGCAGACAATTCCCTGCTAGCACCTTCTCTGTGCCTGGGAAGCAGAAGTGTTCACATTCCTTCGCAGAATCGCTTTTGTGCAGAAAACACTAACACTTGTTCAGAACGAAAGAAAGCACAGAGCCCCAGATTTTATGTTGCCCTGGAGAGCTTGCAGAGCACTGGGGAAAGGCAGGCAGAGAATTCCCTGCTAGCACATTCTCTGTGCACAGGAAGGAGAAATGTTCGCATTTGCTTCGCAGAATCCCCTTTTGTGCACAAAACACTAACACTTGTCCAGAACAAAAGAGAGGAAGAAGCCCAGATTTGTTATTGCCCTGGAGAACTTGCAGGGCACTGGACAAAAGCACGCACAGAATTCCCTGCTAGCATCTTCGCTGTGCCTGGGAAGGAGAAGGGTTCACATTGCTTCGCAGAATCGCTTTTCTGCAGAAAACACTAACGCTTGTTTCAGGACGAAAGAAAGCACAGAGCCCCAGATTTGCTGTTGCCGTAGAGAGCTTGCAGAGCAGTGGGGAAAGGCAGGCAGAGAATTCCCTGCTAGCACATTCTCTGTGCCTGGGAAGCAGAAGTGTTCACATTGCTTCGCAGAATCGCTTTTGTGCAGAAAACACTAACACTTGTTCAGAACGAAAGAAAGCACAGAGCCCCAGATTTTATGTTGTCCTGGAGAGCTTGCAGAGCACTGGGGAAAGGCAGGCAGAGAATTCCCTGCTAGCACATTCTCTGTGCACAAGCAGGAGAAATGTTCGCATTTGAATCGCAGAATCGCCTTTGTGCAGAAAACACTAACGCTTGTTCAGGACGAAAGGAAGCACAGAGCGCCAGACTTGCTGTTGCACTGGAGAGCTTGCAGAGCTCTGGGGAAAGGCAGGCAGAGAATTCCCTGCTAGCACATTCTCTGTGCACAAGAAGGAGAAATGTTCGCATTTGATTCGCAGAATCGCTTTTGTGCAGAAAACACTAACGCTTGTTCAGGACGAAAGGAAGCACAGAGCCCCATATTTGCTGTTGCCGTAGAGAGCTTGCAGAGCACTGGGGAAAGGCAGGCAGAGAATTCCCTGCTAGCACATTGTCTGTGCACAGGAAGGAAAAGTGTTCACAGTTTTTCGCAGAATCGCATTTGCTTCGCTGCAGAGAACACTAAGCTTGTTCAGGACGAAAGAAAGCACAGAGCCCCATATTTGCTGTTGCCGTAGAGAGCCTGCAGAGCACTGGGGAAAGGCAGGCAGAGAATTCCCTGCTAGCACCTTCTCTGTGCCTGGGAAGCAGAAGTGTTCACATTCCTTCGCAGAATCGCTTTTCTGCAGAGAACACTAACACTTGTTCAGAACGAAAGAAAGCACAGAGCGCCAGATTTGCTGTTGTCCTGGAGAGCTTGCAGAGCACTGGGGAAAGGCAGGCAGAGAATTCCCTGCTAGCACCTTCTCTGTGCACAGGAAGGCGAAATGTTCGCATTTGATTCGCAGAATCGCTTTTGTGCAGAAAACACTAACGCTTGTTCAGGACGAAAGGAAGCACAGAGCGCCAGACTTCCTGTTGCCCTGGAGAGCTTGCAGAGCTCTGGGGAAAGGCAGGCAGAGAATTCCCTGCTAGCACCTTCTCTGTGCCTTGGAAGCAGAAATGTTCACATTGCTTCGCAGAATCGCTTTTGTGCAGAGAACACTAACACTTATTCAGAACGGAAGAAAGCACAGAGCCCCATATTTGCTGTTGCCGTAGAGAGCTTGCGGAGCACTGGGGAAAGGCAGGCAGAGAATTCCCTGCTAGCACATTCTCTGTGCACAGGAAGGAAAAGTGTTCACATTTTTTCGCAGAATCGCATTTGCTTCGCTGCAGAGAACACTAAGCTTGTTCAGGACGAAAGAAAGCACAGAGCCCCATATTTGCTGTTGCCGTAGAGAGCTTGCAGAGCACTGGCGAAAGGCAGGCAGAGAATTCCCTGCTAGCACATTCTCTGTGCACAGGAAGGAGAAATGTTCGCATTTGCTTCGCAGAATCCCCTTTTGTGCACAAAACACTAACACTTGTCCAGAACAAAAGAGAGGAAGAAGCCCAGATTTGTTATTGCCCTGGAGAACTTGCAGAGCACTGGACAAAAGCACGCACAGAATTCCCTGCTAGCATCTTCGCTGTGCCTGGGAAGGAGAAGGGTTCACATTGCTTCGCAGAATCGCTTTTCTGCAGAAAACACTAACGCTTGTTTCAGGACGAAAGAAAGCACAGAGCGCCAAATTTGCTGTTGTCCTGGAGAGCTTGCAGAGCACTGGGGAAAGGCAGGCAGAGAATTCCCTGCTAGCACCTTCTCTGTGCACAGGAAGGCGAAATGTTCGCATTTGATTCGCAGAATCGCTTTTGTGCAGAAAACACTAACGCTTGCTCAGGACGAAAGGGAGCACAGAGCGCCAGACTTCCTGTTGCCCTGGAGAGCTTGCAGAGCTCTGGGGAAAGGCAGGCAGAGAATTCCCTGATAGCACCTTCTCTGTGCACAGGAAGGAGAAATGTTCGCATTTGATTCGCAGAATCCCTTTTGTGCAGAAAACACTAACACTTGTCCAGAACGAAAGAGAGGAAGAAGCCCAGATTTGTTATTGTCCTGGAGAGGTTGCAGAGCACTGGACAAAGGCACGCAGAGAATTCCCTGCTAGCACCTTCTCTGTGTGCGGGAAGGAGAAGTGTTCACATTTTTTCGCAGAATCGCTTTTGTGCAGAAAACACTAACACTTATTCAGAACGGAAGAAAGCACAGAGCCCCAGATTTGCTGTTGTCCTGGAGAGCTTGCAGAGCTCTGGGGAAAGGCAGGCAGAGAATTCCCTGGTAGCACATTCTCTGTGCACAGGAAGGCGAAATGTTCGCATTTGCTTTGCAGAATCGCTTTTGTGCAGAAAACACTAACACTTATTCAGAACGGAAGAAAGCACAGAGCCCCAGATTCTATGTTGTCCTGGAGAGCTTGCAGAGCACTGGGGAAAGGCAGACAGAGAATTCCCTGCTAGCACCTTCTCTGTTCGCGGGAAGGAGAGAATTCACTTTTGCTTCGCACAATGGCTTTTCCGCAGAAAACACTAACGCTTGTGCAGGATGAAAGAAAGCACAGAGCCCCATATTTGCTGTTGCCGTAGAGAGCTTGCAGAGCACTGGCGAAAGGCAGGCAGAGAATTCCATGCTAGCACCTTCTCTGTGCACAGGAAGGAGAAATGTTCGCATTTGCTTCGCAGAATCCCCTTTTGTGCACAAAACACTAACACTTGTCCAGAACAAAAGAGAGGAAGAAGCCCAGATTTGTTATTGCCCTGGAGAACTTGCAGAGCACTGGACAAAAGCACGCACAGAATTCCCTGCTAGCATCTTCGCTGTGCCTGGGAAGGAGAAGGGTACACATTGCTTCGCAGAATCGCTTTTCTGCAGAAAACACTAACGCTTGTTTCAGGACGAAAGAAAGCACAGAGCCCCAGATTTGCTGTTGCCGTAGAGAGCTCGCAGAGCACTGGGGAAAGGCAGGCAGAGAATTCCCTGCTAGCACATTCTCTGTGCACAGGAAGGAGAAATGTTCGCATTTGATTCGCAGAATCGCTTTTGTGCAGAAAACACTAACACTTGTTCAGAACGAAAGAAAGCACAGAGCGCCAGATTTGCTGTTGTCCTGGAGAGCTTGCAGAGCACTGGGGAAAGGCAGGCAGAGAATTCCCTGCTAGCACATTCTCTGTGCACAGGAAGGAGAAGTGTTCGCATTTGCTTGGCACAATCGCTTTTGTGCAGAAAACACTAACGCTTTTTCAGGACGAAAGAAAGCACAGAGCGCCAGATTTGCTGTTGCCCTGGAGAGCTTGCAGAGCACTGGGGAAAGGCAGGCAGAGAATTCCCTGCTAGCACCTTCTCTGTGCGCGGGAAGGGGAATTGTTCACATTTTTTCGCAGAATCGCATTTGCTTCGCTGCCGAGAACCGTAAGCTTGTTCAGGACGAAAGAAAGCACAGAGCCCCAGATTTGCTGCTGCCGTAGAGAGCTCGCAGAGCACTGGGGAACGGCAGGCAGAGAATTCCCTGCTAGCACATTCTCTGTGCACAGGAAGGAGAAATGTTCGCATTTGATTCGCAGAATCGCTTTTCTGCAGAAAACACTAACACTTGTTCAGAACGAAAGAAAGCACAGAGCCCCAGATTTGCTGTTGCCGTAGACAGCCTGCAGAGCACTGGGGAAAGGCAGGCAGATAATTCCCTGCTAGCACATTCTCTGTGCCTGGGAAGCAGAAGTGTTCACATTGCTTCGCAGAATCGCTTTTGTGCAGAAAACACTAACAATTGTTCAGAACGAAAGAAAACACAGAGCCCCAGATTTTATGTTGTCCTGGAGAGCTTGCAGAGCACTGGGGAAAGGCAGGTAGAGAATTCCCTGCTAGCACATTCTCTGTGCACAGGAAGGAGAAATGTTCGCATTTGATTCGCAGAATCGCTTTTGTGCAGAAAACACTAACACTTGTTCAGAACGAAAGAAAGCACAGAGCGCCAGATTTGCTGTTGCCCTGGAGAGCTTGCAGAGCACTGGGGAAAGGCAGGCAGAGAATTCCCTGCTAGCACCTTCTCTGTGCACAGGAAGGCGAAATGTTCGCATTTGATTCGCAGAATCGCTTTTGTGCAGAAAACACTAACGCTTGTTCAGGACGAAAGGAAGCACAGAGCGCCAGAATTGCTGTTGCCCTGGAGAGCTTGCAGAGCACTGGGGAAAGGCAGGCAGAGAATTCCCTGCTAGCACATTCTCTGTGCACAGGAAGGAGAAGTGTTCGCATTTGCTTCGCAGAATCCGCTTTTGTGCACAAAACACAAACACTTGTACAGAACAAAAGAGAGGAAGAAGCCCAGGTTTGTTATTGTCCTGGAGAACTTGCAGAGCACTGGACAAAAGCACGCACAGAATTCCCTGCTAGCATCTTCGCTGTGCCTGGGAAGGAGAAGGGTTCACACTGCTTCGCAGAATCACTTTTCTGCAGAAAACACTAACGCTTGTTCAGGACGAAAGGAAGCACAGAGCACCAGATTTGCTGCTGCCCTGGAGAGCTAGCAGAGCACTGGGGAAAAGCAGGCAGAGAATTCCCTGCTAGCACCTTCTCTGTGCGCGGGAAGGAGAAGTGTTCACATTTTTTCGCAGAATCGCATTTGCTTCGCTGCCGAGAACAGTAAGCTTGTTCAGGACGAAAGAAAGCACAGAGCCCCATATTTGCTGTTGCCCTGGAGAGCTAGCAGAGCACTGGGGAAAGGCAGGCAGAGAATTCCCTGCTAGCACATTCTCTGTGCACAGGAAGGAGAAATGTTCGCATTTGCTTCGCAGAATCCCTTTTGTGCACAAAATACTAACACTTGTCCAGAACAAAAGAGAGGAAGAAGCCCAGATTTCTTATTGCCCTGGAGAACTTGCAGAGCACTGGACAAAAGCACGCACAGAATTCCCTGCTAGCATCTTCGCTGTGCCTGGGAAGGAGAAGGGTTCACATTGCTTCGCAGAATCGCTTTTCTGCAGAAAACACTAACGCTTGTTTCAGGACGAAAGAAAGCACAGAGCCCCAGATTTGCTGTTGCCGTAGAGAGCTCGCAGAGCAGTGGGGAAAGGCAGGCAGAGAATTCCCTGCTAGCACATTCTCTGTGCCTGGGAAGCAGAAGTGTTCACATTGCTTCGCAGAATAGCTTTTGTGCAGAAAACACTAACACTTGTTCAGAACGAAAGAAAGCACAGAGCCCCAGATTTAATGTTGTCCTGGAGAGCTTGCAGAGCACTGGGGAAAGGCAGGCAGACAATTCCCTGCTAGCACCTTCTCTGTGCCTGGGAAGCAGAAGGGTTCACATTCCTTCGCAGAATCGCTTTTGTGCAGAAAACACTAACACTTGTTCAGAACGAAAGAAAGCACAGAGCCCCAGATTTTATGTTGCCCTGGAGAGCTTGCAGAGCACTGGGGAAAGGCAGGCAGAGAATTCCCTGCTAGCACATTCTCTGTGCACAGGAAGGAGAAATGTTCGCATTTGCTTCGCAGAATCCCCTTTTGTGCACAAAACACTAACACTTGTCCAGAACAAAAGAGAGGAAGAAGCCCAGATTTGTTATTGCCCTGGAGAACTTGCAGAGCACTGGACAAAAGCACGCACAGAATTCCCTGCTAGCATCTTCGCTGTGCCTGGGAAGGAGAAGGGTTCACATTGCTTCGCAGAATCGCTTTTCTGCAGAAAACACTAACGCTTGTTTCAGGACGAAAGAAAGCACAGAGCCCCAGATTTGCTGTTGTCCTGGAGAGCTTGCAGACCACTGGGGAAAGGCAGGCAGAGAATTCCCTGCTAGCACCTTCTCTGTGCACAGGAAGGCGAAATGTTCGCATTTGATTCGCAGAATCGCTTTTGTGCAGAAAACACTAACGCTTGTTCAGGACGAAAGGAAGCACAGAGCGCCAGACTTCCTGTTGCCCTGGAGAGCTTGCAGAGCTCTGGGGAAAGGCAGGCAGAGAATTCCCTGATAGCACCTTCTCTGTGCACAGGAAGGAGAAATGTTCGCATTTGATTCGCAGAATCCCTTTTGTGCAGAAAACACTAACACTTGTCCAGAACGAAAGAGAGGAAGAAGCCCAGATTTGTTATTGTCCTGGAGAGGTTGCAGAGCACTGGACAAAGGCACGCAGAGAATTCCCTGCTAGCACCTTCTCTGTGCGCGGGAAGGAGAAGTGTTCACATTTTTTCGCAGAATCGCTTTTGTGCAGAAAACACTAACACTTATTCAGAACGGAAGAAAGCACAGAGCCCCAGATTTGCTGTTGTCCTGGAGAGCTTGCAGAGCTCTGGGGAAAGGCAGGCAGAGAATTCCCTGCTAGCACCTTCTCTGTTCGGGGGAAGGAGAGAATTCGCTTTTGCTTCGCACAATGGCTTTTCTGCAGAAAACACTAACGCTTGTGCAGGATGAAAGAAAGCACAGAGCCCCATATTTGCTGTTGCCGTAGAGAGCTTGCAGAGCACTGGGGAAAGGCAGTCACAGAATTCCCTGCTAGCACATTCTCTGTTCGCGGGAAGGAGAGAATTCGCTTTTGCTTCGCACAATCGCTTTTGTGCAGAAAACACTAACGCTTTTTCAGAACGAAAGGAAGTACAGAGCCCCAGATTTGCTATTGCCTTGGAGAGCTTGCAGAGCACTGGGGAAAGGCAGGCAGAGAATTCCCTTCTACCATCTTCGCTGTGCCTGGAAAGGAGAAGTGTTCACATTTTTTCGCATAATCGCTTTTCTGCAAAAAACACTAACGCTTGTTCAGGACGAAAGAAAGCACAGAGCCACAGATTGCTGTTGCCGTAGAGAGGTCGCAGAGCACTGGGGAAAGGCAGGCAGAGAATTCCCTGCTAGCACCTTCTCTGTGCCTTGGAAGCAGAAGTTTTCACATTGCTTCGCAGAATCGCTTTTGTGCAGAGAACAATAACACTTATTCAGAACGGAAGAAAGCACAGAGCCCCAGATTTGCTGTTGTCCTGGAGAGCTTGCAGAGCTCTGGGGAAAGGCAGGCAGAGAATTCCCTGGTAGCACATTCTCTGTGCACAGGAAGGCGAAATGTTCGCATTTGCTTCGCAGAATCGCTTTTGTGCAGAAAACACTAACACTTATTCAGAACGGAAGAAAGCACAGAGCCCCAGATTCTATGTTGTCCTGGAGAGCTTGCAGAGCACTGGGGAAAGGCAGACAGAGAATTCCCTGCTAGCACCTTCTCTGTGCGCGGGAAGGAGAGAATTCACTTTTGCTTCGCACAATGGCTTTTCCGCAGAAAACACTAACGCTTGTGCAGGATGAAAGAAAGCACAGAGCCCCATATTTGCTGTTGCCGTAGAGAGCTTGCAGAGCACTGGCGAAAGGCAGGCAGAGAATTCCATGCTAGCACCTTCTCTGTGCACAGGAAGGAGAAATGTTCGCATTTGCTTCGCAGAATCCCCTTTTGTGCACAAAACACAAACACTTGTACAGAACAAAAGAGAGGAAGAAGCCCAGGTTTGTTATTGTCCTGGAGAACTTGCAGAGCACTGGACAAAAGCACGCACAGAATTCCCTGCTAGCATCTTCGCTGTGCCTGGGAAGGAGAAGGGTTCACACTGCTTCGCAGAATCACTTTTCTGCAGAAAACACTAACGCTTGTTCAGGACGAAAGGAAGCACAGAGCACCAGATTTGCTGCTGCCCTGGAGAGCTAGCAGAGCACTGGGGAAAAGCAGGCAGAGAATTCCCTGCTAGCACCTTCTCTGTGCGCGGGAAGGAGAAGTGTTCACATTTTTTCGCAGAATCGCATTTGCTTCGCTGCCGAGAACAGTAAGCTTGTTCAGGACGAAAGAAAGCACAGAGCCCCAGATTTGCTGTTGCCCTGGAGAGCTAGCAGAGCACTGGGGAAAGGCAGGCAGAGAATTCCCTGCTAGCACATTCTCTGTGCACAGGAAGGAGAAATGTTCGCATTTGCTTCGCAGAATCCCTTTTGTGCACAAAATACTAACACTTGTCCAGAACAAAAGAGAGGAAGAAGCCCAGATTTCTTATTGCCCTGGAGAACTTGCAGAGCACTGGACAAAAGCACGCACAGAATTCCCTGCTAGCATCTTCGCTGTGCCTGGGAAGGAGAAGGGTTCACATTGCTTCGCAGAATCGCTTTTCTGCAGAAAACACTAACGCTTGTTTCAGGACGAAAGAAAGCACAGAGCCCCAGATTTGCTGTTGCCGTAGAGAGCTCGCAGAGCAGTGGGGAAAGGCAGGCAGAGAATTCCCTGCTAGCACATTCTCTGTGCCTGGGAAGCAGAAGTGTTCACATTGCTTCGCAGAATAGCTTTTGTGCAGAAAACACTAACACTTGTTCAGAACGAAAGAAAGCACAGAGCCCCAGATTTTATGTTGTCCTGGAGAGCTTGCAGAGCACTGGGGAAAGGCAGGTAGAGAATTCCCTGCTAGCACATTCTCTGTGCACAGGAAGGCGAAATGTTCGCATTTGATTCGCAGAATCGCTTTTGTGCAGAAAACACTAACACTTGTTCAGAACGAAAGAAAGCACAGAGCGCCAGATTTGCTGTTGCCCTGGAGAGCTTGCAGAGCACTGGGGAAAGGCAGGCAGAGAATTCCCTGCTAGCACCTTCACTGTGCACAGGAAGGCGAAATGTTCGCATTTGATTCGCAGAATCGCTTTTGTGCGGAAAACACTAACGCTTGTTCAGGACGAAAGGAAGCACAGAGCGCCAGACTTGCTGTTGCCCTGGAGAGCTTTCAGAGCTCTGGGGAAAGGCAGGCAGAGAATTCCCTGCTAGCACATTCTCTGTGCACAGGAAGGAGAAGTGTTCACATTTTTTCGCAGAATCGCATTTGCTTCGCTGCAGAGAACACTAAGCTTGTTCAGGACGAAAGAAAGCACAGAGCGCCAGATTTGCTGTTGTCCTGGAGAGCTTGCAGAGCTCTGGGGAAAGGCAGGCAGAGAATTCCCTGCTAGCACCTTCTCTGTGCCTTGGAAGCAGAAGTGTTCACATTGCTTCGCAGAATCGCTTTTGTGCAGAGAACACTAACACTTATTCAGAACGGAAGAAAGCACAGAGCCCCAGATTTGCTGTTGTCCTGGAGAGCTTGCAGAGCTCTGGGGAAAGGCAGGCAGAGAATTCCCTGCTAGCACCTTCTCTGTTCGCGGGAAGGAGAGAATTTGCTTTTGCTTCGCACAATGGCTTTTCTGCAGAAAACACTAACGCTTGTGCAGGACGAAAGGAAGCACAGAGCCCCATATTTGCTCTTGCCGTAGAGAGCTTGCAGAGCACTGGGGAAAGGCAGGCAGATAATTCCCTGCTAGCACATTCTCTGTGCACAGGAAGGAGAAATGTTCGCATTTGATTCGCAGAATCGCTTTTCTGCAGAAAACACTAACACTTGTTCAGAACGAAAGAAAGCACAGAGCCCCAGATTTGCTGTTGCCGTAGACAGCCTGCAGAGCACTGGGGAAAGGCAGGCAGATAATTCCCTGCTAGCACATTCTCTGTGCCTGGGAAGCAGAAGTGTTCACATTGCTTCGCAGAATCGCTTTTGTGCAGAAAACACTAACAATTGTTCAGAACGAAAGAAAACACAGAGCCCCAGATTTTATGTTGTCCTGGAGAGCTTGCAGAGCACTGGGGAAAGGCAGGTAGAGAATTCCCTGCTAGCACATTCTCTGTGCACAGGAAGGAGAAATGTTCGCATTTGATTCGCAGAATCGCTTTTGTGCAGAAAACACTAACACTTGTTCAGAACGAAAGAAAGCACAGAGCGCCAGATTTGCTGTTGCCCTGGAGAGCTTGCAGAGCACTGGGGAAAGGCAGGCAGAGAATTCCCTGCTAGCACCTTCTCTGTGCACAGGAAGGCGAAATGTTCGCATTTGATTCGCAGAATCGCTTTTGTGCAGAAAACACTAACGCTTGTTCAGGACGAAAGGAAGCACAGAGCGCCAGAATTGCTGTTGCCCTGGAGAGCTTGCAGAGCACTGGGGAAAGGCAGGCAGAGAATTCCCTGCTAGCACATTCTCTGTGCACAGGAAGGAGAAGTGTTCGCATTTGCTTCGCAGAATCCGCTTTTGTGCACAAAACACAAACACTTGTACAGAACAAAAGAGAGGAAGAAGCCCAGGTTTGTTATTGTCCTGGAGAACTTGCAGAGCACTGGACAAAAGCACGCACAGAATTCCCTGCTAGCATCTTCGCTGTGCCTGGGAAGGAGAAGGGTTCACACTGCTTCGCAGAATCACTTTTCTGCAGAAAACACTAACGCTTGTTCAGGACGAAAGGAAGCACAGAGCACCAGATTTGCTGCTGCCCTGGAGAGCTAGCAGAGCACTGGGGAAAAGCAGGCAGAGAATTCCCTGCTAGCACCTTCTCTGTGCGCGGGAAGGAGAAGTGTTCACATTTTTTCGCAGAATCGCATTTGCTTCGCTGCCGAGAACAGTAAGCTTGTTCAGGACGAAAGAAAGCACAGAGCCCCATATTTGCTGTTGCCCTGGAGAGCTAGCAGAGCACTGGGGAAAGGCAGGCAGAGAATTCCCTGCTAGCACATTCTCTGTGCACAGGAAGGAGAAATGTTCGCATTTGCTTCGCAGAATCCCTTTTGTGCACAAAATACTAACACTTGTCCAGAACAAAAGAGAGGAAGAAGCCCAGATTTCTTATTGCCCTGGAGAACTTGCAGAGCACTGGACAAAAGCACGCACAGAATTCCCTGCTAGCATCTTCGCTGTGCCTGGGAAGGAGAAGGGTTCACATTGCTTCGCAGAATCGCTTTTCTGCAGAAAACACTAACGCTTGTTTCAGGACGAAAGAAAGCACAGAGCCCCAGATTTGCTGTTGCCGTAGAGAGCTCGCAGAGCAGTGGGGAAAGGCAGGCAGAGAATTCCCTGCTAGCACATTCTCTGTGCCTGGGAAGCAGAAGTGTTCACATTGCTTCGCAGAATAGCTTTTGTGCAGAAAACACTAACACTTGTTCAGAACGAAAGAAAGCACAGAGCCCCAGATTTAATGTTGTCCTGGAGAGCTTGCAGAGCACTGGGGAAAGGCAGGCAGACAATTCCCTGCTAGCACCTTCTCTGTGCCTGGGAAGCAGAAGGGTTCACATTCCTTCGCAGAATCGCTTTTGTGCAGAAAACACTAACACTTGTTCAGAACGAAAGAAAGCACAGAGCCCCAGATTTTATGTTGCCCTGGAGAGCTTGCAGAGCACTGGGGAAAGGCAGGCAGAGAATTCCCTGCTAGCACATTCTCTGTGCACAGGAAGGAGAAATGTTCGCATTTGCTTCGCAGAATCCCCTTTTGTGCACAAAACACTAACACTTGTCCAGAACAAAAGAGAGGAAGAAGCCCAGATTTGTTATTGCCCTGGAGAACTTGCAGGGCACTGGACAAAAGCACGCACAGAATTCCCTGCTAGCATCTTCGCTGTGCCTGGGAAGGAGAAGGGTTCACATTGCTTCGCAGAATCGCTTTTCTGCAGAAAACACTAACGCTTGTTTCAGGACGAAAGAAAGCACAGAGCCCCAGATTTGCTGTTGCCGTAGAGAGCTTGCAGAGCAGTGGGGAAAGGCAGGCAGAGAATTCCCTGCTAGCACATTCTCTGTGCCTGGGAAGCAGAAGTGTTCACATTGCTTCGCAGAATCGCTTTTGTGCAGAAAACACTAACACTTGTTCAGAACGAAAGAAAGCACAGAGCCCCAGATTTTATGTTGTCCTGGAGAGCTTGCAGAGCACTGGGGAAAGGCAGGCAGAGAATTCCCTGCTAGCACATTCTCTGTGCACAAGCAGGAGAAATGTTCGCATTTGAATCGCAGAATCGCCTTTGTGCAGAAAACACTAACGCTTGCTCAGGACGAAAGGAAGCACAGAGCGCCAGACTTGCTGTTGCACTGGAGAGCTTGCAGAGCTCTGGGGAAAGGCAGGCAGAGAATTCCCTGCTAGCACATTCTCTGTGCACAAGAAGGAGAAATGTTCGCATTTGATTCGCAGAATCGCTTTTGTGCAGAAAACACTAACGCTTGTTCAGGACGAAAGGAAGCACAGAGCCCCATATTTGCTGTTGCCGTAGAGAGCTTGCAGAGCACTGGGGAAAGGCAGGCAGAGAATTCCCTGCTAGCACATTGTCTGTGCACAGGAAGGAAAAGTGTTCACAGTTTTTCGCAGAATCGCATTTGCTTCGCTGCAGAGAACACTAAGCTTGTTCAGGACGAAAGAAAGCACAGAGCCCCATATTTGCTGTTGCCGTAGAGAGCCTGCAGAGCACTGGGGAAAGGCAGGCAGAGAATTCCCTGCTAGCACCTTCTCTGTGCCTGGGAAGCAGAAGTGTTCACATTCCTTCGCAGAATCGCTTTTCTGCAGAGAACACTAACACTTGTTCAGAACGAAAGAAAGCACAGAGCGCCAGATTTGCTGTTGTCCTGGAGAGCTTGCAGAGCACTGGGGAAAGGCAGGCAGAGAATTCCCTGCTAGCACCTTCTCTGTGCACAGGAAGGCGAAATGTTCGCATTTGATTCGCAGAATCGCTTTTGTGCAGAAAACACTAACGCTTGTTCAGGACGAAAGGAAGCACAGAGCGCCAGACTTCCTGTTGCCCTGGAGAGCTTGCAGAGCTCTGGGGAAAGGCAGGCAGAGAATTCCCTGCTAGCACCTTCTCTGTGCCTTGGAAGCAGAAATGTTCACATTGCTTCGCAGAATCGCTTTTGTGCAGAGAACACTAACACTTATTCAGAACGGAAGAAAGCACAGAGCCCCAGATTTGCTGTTGTCCTGGAGAGCTTGCAGAACTCTGGGGAAAGGCAGGCAGAGATTTCCCTGCTAGCACCTTCTCTGTTCGCGGGAAGGAGAGAATTCGCTTTTGCTTCGCACAATGGCTTTTCTGCAGAAAACACTAACGCTTGTGCAGGATGAAAGAAAGCACAGAGCCCCATATTTGCTGTTGCCGTAGAGAGCTTGCGGAGCACTGGGGAAAGGCAGGCAGAGAATTCCCTGCTAGCACATTCTCTGTGCACAGGAAGGAAAAGTGTTCACATTTTTTCGCAGAATCGCATTTGCTTCGCTGCAGAGAACACTAAGCTTGTTCAGGACGAAAGAAAGCACAGAGCCCCATATTTGCTGTTGCCGTAGAGAGCTTGCAGAGCACTGGGGAAAGGCAGGCAGAGAATTCCCTGCTAGCACATTCTCTGTGCACAGGAAGGAGAAATGTTCGCATTTGCTTCGCAGAATCCCCTTTTGTGCACAAAACACTAACACTTGTCCAGAACAAAAGAGAGGAAGAAGCCCAGATTTGTTATTGCCCTGGAGAACTTGCAGAGCACTGGACAAAAGCACGCACAGAATTCCCTGCTAGCATCTTCGCTGTGCCTGGGAAGGAGAAGGGTTCACATTGCTTCGCAGAATCGCTTTTCTGCAGAAAACACTAACGCTTGTTTCAGGACGAAAGAAAGCACAGAGCCCCAGATTTGCTGTTGTCCTGGAGAGCTTGCAGACCACTGGGGAAAGGCAGGCAGAGAATTCCCTGCTAGCACCTTCTCTGTGCACAGGAAGGCGAAATGTTCGCATTTGATTCGCAGAATCGCTTTTGTGCAGAAAACACTAACGCTTGTTCAGGACGAAAGGAAGCACAGAGCGCCAGACTTCCTGTTGCCCTGGAGAGCTTGCAGAGCTCTGGGGAAAGGCAGGCAGAGAATTCCCTGATAGCACCTTCTCTGTGCACAGGAAGGAGAAATGTTCGCATTTGATTCGCAGAATCCCTTTTGTGCAGAAAACACTAACACTTGTCCAGAACGAAAGAGAGGAAGAAGCCCAGATTTGTTATTGTCCTGGAGAGGTTGCAGAGCACTGGACAAAGGCACGCAGAGAATTCCCTGCTAGCACCTTCTCTGTGCGCGGGAAGGAGAAGTGTTCACATTTTTTCGCAGAATCGCTTTTGTGCAGAAAACACTAACACTTATTCAGAACGGAAGAAAGCACAGAGCCCCAGATTTGCTGTTGTCCTGGAGAGCTTGCAGAGCTCTGGGGAAAGGCAGGCAGAGAATTCCCTGCTAGCACCTTCTCTGTTCGGGGGAAGGAGAGAATTCGCTTTTGCTTCGCACAATGGCTTTTCTGCAGAAAACACTAACGCTTGTGCAGGATGAAAGAAAGCACAGAGCCCCATATTTGCTGTTGCCGTAGAGAGCTTGCAGAGCACTGGGGAAAGGCAGTCACAGAATTCCCTGCTAGCACATTCTCTGTTCGCGGGAAGGAGAGAATTCGCTTTTGCTTCGCACAATCGCTTTTGTGCAGAAAACACTAACGCTTTTTCAGAACGAAAGGAAGTACAGAGCCCCAGATTTGCTATTGCCTTGGAGAGCTTGCAGAGCACTGGGGAAAGGCAGGCAGAGAATTCCCTTCTACCATCTTCGCTGTGCCTGGAAAGGAGAAGTGTTCACATTTTTTCGCATAATCGCTTTTCTGCAAAAAACACTAACGCTTGTTCAGGACGAAAGAAAGCACAGAGCCACAGATTGCTGTTGCCGTAGAGAGGTCGCAGAGCACTGGGGAAAGGCAGGCAGAGAATTCCCTGCTAGCACCTTCTCTGTGCCTTGGAAGCAGAAGTTTTCACATTGCTTCGCAGAATCGCTTTTGTGCAGAGAACAATAACACTTATTCAGAACGGAAGAAAGCACAGAGCCCCAGATTTGCTGTTGTCCTGGAGAGCTTGCAGAGCTCTGGGGAAAGGCAGGCAGAGAATTCCCTGGTAGCACATTCTCTGTGCACAGGAAGGCGAAATGTTCGCATTTGCTTCGCAGAATCGCTTTTGTGCAGAAAACACTAACACTTATTCAGAACGGAAGAAAGCACAGAGCCCCAGATTCTATGTTGTCCTGGAGAGCTTGCAGAGCACTGGGGAAAGGCAGACAGAGAATTCCCTGCTAGCACCTTCTCTGTGCGCGGGAAGGAGAGAATTCACTTTTGCTTCGCACAATGGCTTTTCCGCAGAAAACACTAACGCTTGTGCAGGATGAAAGAAAGCACAGAGCCCCATATTTGCTGTTGCCGTAGAGAGCTTGCAGAGCACTGGCGAAAGGCAGGCAGAGAATTCCATGCTAGCACCTTCTCTGTGCACAGGAAGGAGAAATGTTCGCATTTGCTTCGCAGAATCCCCTTTTGTGCACAAAACACAAACACTTGTACAGAACAAAAGAGAGGAAGAAGCCCAGGTTTGTTATTGTCCTGGAGAACTTGCAGAGCACTGGACAAAAGCACGCACAGAATTCCCTGCTAGCATCTTCGCTGTGCCTGGGAAGGAGAAGGGTTCACACTGCTTCGCAGAATCACTTTTCTGCAGAAAACACTAACGCTTGTTCAGGACGAAAGGAAGCACAGAGCACCAGATTTGCTGCTGCCCTGGAGAGCTAGCAGAGCACTGGGGAAAAGCAGGCAGAGAATTCCCTGCTAGCACCTTCTCTGTGCGCGGGAAGGAGAAGTGTTCACATTTTTTCGCAGAATCGCATTTGCTTCGCTGCCGAGAACAGTAAGCTTGTTCAGGACGAAAGAAAGCACAGAGCCCCATATTTGCTGTTGCCCTGGAGAGCTAGCAGAGCACTGGGGAAAGGCAGGCAGAGAATTCCCTGCTAGCACATTCTCTGTGCACAGGAAGGAGAAATGTTCGCATTTGCTTCGCAGAATCCCTTTTGTGCACAAAATACTAACACTTGTCCAGAACAAAAGAGAGGAAGAAGCCCAGATTTCTTATTGCCCTGGAGAACTTGCAGAGCACTGGACAAAAGCACGCACAGAATTCCCTGCTAGCATCTTCGCTGTGCCTGGGAAGGAGAAGGGTTCACATTGCTTCGCAGAATCGCTTTTCTGCAGAAAACACTAACGCTTGTTTCAGGACGAAAGAAAGCACAGAGCCCCAGATTTGCTGTTGCCGTAGAGAGCTCGCAGAGCAGTGGGGAAAGGCAGGCAGAGAATTCCCTGCTAGCACATTCTCTGTGCCTGGGAAGCAGAAGTGTTCACATTGCTTCGCAGAATAGCTTTTGTGCAGAAAACACTAACACTTGTTCAGAACGAAAGAAAGCACAGAGCCCCAGATTTTATGTTGTCCTGGAGAGCTTGCAGAGCACTGGGGAAAGGCAGGTAGAGAATTCCCTGCTAGCACATTCTCTGTGCACAGGAAGGCGAAATGTTCGCATTTGATTCGCAGAATCGCTTTTGTGCAGAAAACACTAACACTTGTTCAGAACGAAAGAAAGCACAGAGCGCCAGATTTGCTGTTGCCCTGGAGAGCTTGCAGAGCACTGGGGAAAGGCAGGCAGAGAATTCCCTGCTAGCACCTTCACTGTGCACAGGAAGGCGAAATGTTCGCATTTGATTCGCAGAATCGCTTTTGTGCGGAAAACACTAACGCTTGTTCAGGACGAAAGGAAGCACAGAGCGCCAGACTTGCTGTTGCCCTGGAGAGCTTTCAGAGCTCTGGGGAAAGGCAGGCAGAGAATTCCCTGCTAGCACATTCTCTGTGCACAGGAAGGAGAAGTGTTCACATTTTTTCGCAGAATCGCATTTGCTTCGCTGCAGAGAACACTAAGCTTGTTCAGGACGAAAGAAAGCACAGAGCGCCAGATTTGCTGTTGTCCTGGAGAGCTTGCAGAGCTCTGGGGAAAGGCAGGCAGAGAATTCCCTGCTAGCACCTTCTCTGTGCCTTGGAAGCAGAAGTGTTCACATTGCTTCGCAGAATCGCTTTTGTGCAGAGAACACTAACACTTATTCAGAACGGAAGAAAGCACAGAGCCCCAGATTTGCTGTTGTCCTGGAGAGCTTGCAGAGCTCTGGGGAAAGGCAGGCAGAGAATTCCCTGCTAGCACCTTCTCTGTTCGCGGGAAGGAGAGAATTTGCTTTTGCTTCGCACAATGGCTTTTCTGCAGAAAACACTAACGCTTGTGCAGGACGAAAGGAAGCACAGAGCCCCATATTTGCTCTTGCCGTAGAGAGCTTGCAGAGCACTGGGGAAAGGCAGGCAGAGAATTCCCTGCTAGCACATTCTCTGTGCACAGGAAGGAAAAGTGTTCACATTTGCTTCGCAGAATCCGCTTTTGTGCACAAAACACTAACAGTTGTACAGAACGAAAGAGAGGAAGAAGCCCAGATTTGCTGTTGCCCTGGAGAACTTGCAGAGCACTGGACAAAAGCACGCACAGAATTCCCTGCTAGCATCTTCGCTGTGCCTGGGAAGCAGAAGGGTTCACATTTTTTCGCAGAATCGCATTTGCTTCGCTGCCGAGAACAGTAAGCTTGTTCAGGACGAAAGAAAGCACAGAGCCACAGATTTGCTGTTGCCCTGGAGAGCTTGCAGAGCACTGGGGAAAGGCAGGCAGAGAATTCCCTGCTAGCACATTCTCTGTGCACAGGAAGGAGAAATGTTCGCTTTTGATTTGCAGAATCGCTTTTGTGCAGAAAACACTAACGCTTTTTCAGAACGACAGGAAGTACAGAGCCCCAGAGTTGCTATTTCCCTGGAGAGCTTGCAGAGCACTGGGGAAAGGCAGGCAGAGAATTCCCTGCTAGCACCTTCTCTGTGCGCGGGAAGGAGAAGTGTTCACATTTTTTCGCAGAATCGCATTTGCTTCGCTGCCGAGAACCGTAAGCTTGTTCAGGACGAAAGAAAGCACAGAGCCCCAGATTTGCTGTTGCCGTAGAGAGCTCGCAGAGCACTGGGGAAAGGCAGGCAGAGAATTCCCTGCTAGCACATTCTCTGTGCACAGGAAGGAGAAATGTTCGCATTTGATTCGCAGAATCGCTTTTCTGCAGAAAACACAAACACTTGTTCAGAACGAAAGAAAGCACAGAGCCCCAGATTTAATGTTGTCCTGGAGAGCTTGCAGAGCACTGGGGAAAGGCAGGCAGACAATTCCCTGCTAGCACCTTCTCTGTGCCTGGGAAGCAGAAGTGTTCACATTCCTTCGCAGAATCGCTTTTGTGCAGAAAACACTAACACTTGTTCAGAACGAAAGAAAGCACAGAGCCCCAGATTTTATGTTGCCCTGGAGAGCTTGCAGAGCACTGGGGAAAGGCAGGCAGAGAATTCCCTGCTAGCACATTCTCTGTGCACAGGAAGGAGAAATGTTCGCATTTGCTTCGCAGAATCCCCTTTTGTGCACAAAACACTAACACTTGTGCAGAACAAAAGAGAGGAAGAAGCCCAGATTTGTTATTGCCCTGGAGAACTTGCAGGGCACTGGACAAAAGCACGCACAGAATTCCCTGCTAGCATCTTCGCTGTGCCTGGGAAGGAGAAGGGTTCACATTGCTTCGCAGAATCGCTTTTCTGCAGAAAACACTAACGCTTGTTTCAGGACGAAAGAAAGCACAGAGCCCCAGATTTGCTGTTGCCGTAGAGAGCTTGCAGAGCAGTGGGGAAAGGCAGGCAGAGAATTCCCTGCTAGCACATTCTCTGTGCCTGGGAAGCAGAAGTGTTCACATTGCTTCGCAGAATCGCTTTTGTGCAGAAAACACTAACACTTGTTCAGAACGAAAGAAAGCACAGAGCCCCAGATTTTATGTTGTCCTGGAGAGCTTGCAGAGCACTGGGGAAAGGCAGGCAGAGAATTCCCTGCTAGCACATTCTCTGTGCACAAGCAGGAGAAATGTTCGCATTTGAATCGCAGAATCGCCTTTGTGCAGAAAACACTAACGCTTGTTCAGGACGAAAGGAAGCACAGAGCGCCAGACTTGCTGTTGCACTGGAGAGCTTGCAGAGCTCTGGGGAAAGGCAGGCAGAGAATTCCCTGCTAGCACATTCTCTGTGCACAAGAAGGAGAAATGTTCGCATTTGATTCGCAGAATCGCTTTTGTGCAGAAAACACTAACGCTTGTTCAGGACGAAAGGAAGCACAGAGCCCCATATTTGCTGTTGCCGTAGAGAGCTTGCAGAGCACTGGGGAAAGGCAGGCAGAGAATTCCCTGCTAGCACATTGTCTGTGCACAGGAAGGAATAGTGTTCACAGTTTTTCGCAGAATCGCATTTGCTTCGCTGCAGAGAACACTAAGCTTGTTCAGGACGAAAGAAAGCACAGAGCCCCATATTTGCTGTTGCCGTAGAGAGCCTGCAGAGCACTGGGGAAAGGCAGGCAGAGAATTCCCTGCTAGCACCTTCTCTGTGCCTGGGAAGCAGAAGTGTTCACATTCCTTCGCAGAATCGCTTTTCTGCAGAGAACACTAACACTTGTTCAGAACGAAAGAAAGCACAGAGCGCCAGATTTGCTGTTGTCCTGGAGAGCTTGCAGAGCACTGGGGAAAGGCAGGCAGAGAATTCCCTGCTAGCACCTTCTCTGTGCACAGGAAGGCGAAATGTTCGCATTTGATTCGCAGAATCGCTTTTGTGCAGAAAACACTAACGCTTGTTCAGGACGAAAGGAAGCACAGAGCGCCAGACTTCCTGTTGCCCTGGAGAGCTTGCAGAGCTCTGGGGAAAGGCAGGCAGAGAATTCCCTGCTAGCACCTTCTCTGTGCCTTGGAAGCAGAAATGTTCACATTGCTTCGCAGAATCGCTTTTGTGCAGAGAACACTAACACTTATTCAGAACGGAAGAAAGCACAGAGCCCCATATTTGCTGTTGCCGTAGAGAGCTTGCGGAGCACTGGGGAAAGGCAGGCAGAGAATTCCCTGCTAGCACATTCTCTGTGCACAGGAAGGAAAAGTGTTCACATTTTTTCGCAGAATCGCATTTGCTTCGCTGCAGAGAACACTAAGCTTGTTCAGGACGAAAGAAAGCACAGAGCCCCATATTTGCTGTTGCCGTAGAGAGCTTGCAGAGCACTGGCGAAAGGCAGGCAGAGAATTCCCTGCTAGCACATTCTCTGTGCACAGGAAGGAGAAATGTTCGCATTTGCTTCGCAGAATCCCCTTTTGTGCACAAAACACTAACACTTGTCCAGAACAAAAGAGAGGAAGAAGCCCAGATTTGTTATTGCCCTGGAGAACTTGCAGAGCACTGGACAAAAGCACGCACAGAATTCCCTGCTAGCATCTTCACTGTGCCTGGGAAGGAGAAGGGTTCACATTGCTTCGCAGAATCGCTTTTCTGCAGAAAACACTAACGCTTGTTTCAGGACGAAAGAAAGCACAGAGCCCCAGATTTGCTGTTGTCCTGGAGAGCTTGCAGAGCACTGGGGAAAGGCAGGCAGAGAATTCCCTGCTAGCACCTTCTCTGTGCACAGGAAGGCGAAATGTTCGCATTTGATTCGCAGAATCGCTTTTGTGCAGAAAACACTAACGCTTGCTCAGGACGAAAGGGAGCACAGAGCGCCAGACTTCCTGTTGCCCTGGAGAGCTTGCAGAGCTCTGGGGAAAGGCAGGCAGAGAATTCCCTGATAGCACCTTCTCTGTGCACAGGAAGGAGAAATGTTCGCATTTGATTCGCAGAATCCCTTTTGTGCAGAAAACACTAACACTTGTCCAGAACGAAAGAGAGGAAGAAGCCCAGATTTGTTATTGTCCTGGAGAGGTTGCAGAGCACTGGACAAAGGCACGCAGAGAATTCCCTGCTAGCACCTTCTCTGTGTGCGGGAAGGAGAAGTGTTCACATTTTTTCGCAGAATCGCTTTTGTGCAGAAAACACTAACACTTATTCAGAACGGAAGAAAGCACAGAGCCCCAGATTTGCTGTTGTCCTGGAGAGCTTGCAGAGCTCTGGGGAAAGGCAGGCAGAGAATTCCCTGGTAGCACATTCTCTGTGCACAGGAAGGCGAAATGTTCGCATTTGCTTTGCAGAATCGCTTTTGTGCAGAAAACACTAACACTTATTCAGAACGGAAGAAAGCACAGAGCCCCAGATTCTATGTTGTCCTGGAGAGCTTGCAGAGCACTGGGGAAAGGCAGACAGAGAATTCCCTGCTAGCACCTTCTCTGTTCGCGGGAAGGAGAGAATTCACTTTTGCTTCGCACAATGGCTTTTCCGCAGAAAACACTAACGCTTGTGCAGGATGAAAGAAAGCACAGAGCCCCATATTTGCTGTTGCCGTAGAGAGCTTGCAGAGCACTGGCGAAAGGCAGGCAGAGAATTCCATGCTAGCACCTTCTCTGTGCACAGGAAGGAGAAATGTTCGCATTTGCTTCGCAGAATCCCCTTTTGTGCACAAAACACTAACACTTGTCCAGAACAAAAGAGAGGAAGAAGCCCAGATTTGTTATTGCCCTGGAGAACTTGCAGAGCACTGGACAAAAGCACGCACAGAATTCCCTGCTAGCATCTTCGCTGTGCCTGGGAAGGAGAAGGGTACACATTGCTTCGCAGAATCGCTTTTCTGCAGAAAACACTAACGCTTGTTTCAGGACGAAAGAAAGCACAGAGCCCCAGATTTGCTGTTGCCGTAGAGAGCTCGCAGAGCACTGGGGAAAGGCAGGCAGAGAATTCCCTGCTAGCACATTCTCTGTGCACAGGAAGGAGAAATGTTCGCATTTGATTCGCAGAATCGCTTTTGTGCAGAAAACACTAACACTTGTTCAGAACGAAAGAAAGCACAGAGCGCCAGATTTGCTGTTGTCCTGGAGAGCTTGCAGAGCACTGGGGAAAGGCAGGCAGAGAATTCCCTGCTAGCACATTCTCTGTGCACAGGAAGGAGAAGTGTTCGCATTTGCTTGGCACAATCGCTTTTGTGCAGAAAACACTAACGCTTTTTCAGGACGAAAGAAAGCACAGAGCGCCAGATTTGCTGTTGCCCTGGAGAGCTTGCAGAGCACTGGGGAAAGGCAGGCAGAGAATTCCCTGCTAGCACCTTCTCTGTGCGCGGGAAGGAGAATTGTTCACATTTTTTCGCAGAATCGCATTTGCTTCGCTGCCGAGAACCGTAAGCTTGTTCAGGACGAAAGAAAGCACAGAGCCCCAGATTTGCTGCTGCCGTAGAGAGCTCGCAGAGCACTGGGGAACGGCAGGCAGAGAATTCCCTGCTAGCACATTCTCTGTGCACAGGAAGGAGAAATGTTCGCATTTGATTCGCAGAATCGCTTTTCTGCAGAAAACACTAACACTTGTTCAGAACGAAAGAAAGCACAGAGCCCCAGATTTGCTGTTGCCGTAGACAGCCTGCAGAGCACTGGGGAAAGGCAGGCAGATAATTCCCTGCTAGCACATTCTCTGTGCCTGGGAAGCAGAAGTGTTCACATTGCTTCGCAGAATCGCTTTTGTGCAGAAAACACTAACAATTGTTCAGAACGAAAGAAAACACAGAGCCCCAGATTTTATGTTGTCCTGGAGAGCTTGCAGAGCACTGGGGAAAGGCAGGTAGAGAATTCCCTGCTAGCACATTCTCTGTGCACAGGAAGGCGAAATGTTCGCATTTGATTCGCAGAATCGCTTTTGTGCAGAAAACACTAACACTTGTTCAGAACGAAAGAAAGCACAGAGCGCCAGATTTGCTGTTGCCCTGGAGAGCTTGCAGAGCACTGGGGAAAGGCAGGCAGAGAATTCCCTGCTAGCACCTTCTCTGTGCACAGGAAGGCGAAATGTTCGCATTTGATTCGCAGAATCGCTTTTGTGCAGAAAACACTAACGCTTGTTCAGGACGAAAGGAAGCACAGAGCGCCAGAATTGCTGTTGCCCTGGAGAGCTTGCAGAGCACTGGGGAAAGGCAGGCAGAGAATTCCCTGCTAGCACATTCTCTGTGCACAGGAAGGAGAAGTGTTCGCATTTGCTTCGCAGAATCCGCTTTTGTGCACAAAACACAAACACTTGTACAGAACAAAAGAGAGGAAGAAGCCCAGGTTTGTTATTGTCCTGGAGAACTTGCAGAGCACTGGACAAAAGCACGCACAGAATTCCCTGCTAGCATCTTCGCTGTGCCTGGGAAGGAGAAGGGTTCACACTGCTTCGCAGAATCACTTTTCTGCAGAAAACACTAACGCTTGTTCAGGACGAAAGGAAGCACAGAGCACCAGATTTGCTGCTGCCCTGGAGAGCTAGCAGAGCACTGGGGAAAAGCAGGCAGAGAATTCCCTGCTAGCACCTTCTCTGTGCGCGGGAAGGAGAAGTGTTCACATTTTTTCGCAGAATCGCATTTGCTTCGCTGCCGAGAACAGTAAGCTTGTTCAGGACGAAAGAAAGCACAGAGCCCCATATTTGCTGTTGCCCTGGAGAGCTAGCAGAGCACTGGGGAAAGGCAGGCAGAGAATTCCCTGCTAGCACATTCTCTGTGCACAGGAAGGAGAAATGTTCGCATTTGCTTCGCAGAATCCCTTTTGTGCACAAAATACTAACACTTGTCCAGAACAAAAGAGAGGAAGAAGCCCAGATTTCTTATTGCCCTGGAGAACTTGCAGAGCACTGGACAAAAGCACGCACAGAATTCCCTGCTAGCATCTTCGCTGTGCCTGGGAAGGAGAAGGGTTCACATTGCTTCGCAGAATCGCTTTTCTGCAGAAAACACTAACGCTTGTTTCAGGACGAAAGAAAGCACAGAGCCCCAGATTTGCTGTTGTCCTGGAGAGCTTGCAGACCACTGGGGAAAGGCAGGCAGAGAATTCCCTGCTAGCACCTTCTCTGTGCACAGGAAGGCGAAATGTTCGCATTTGATTCGCAGAATCGCTTTTGTGCAGAAAACACTAACGCTTGTTCAGGACGAAAGGAAGCACAGAGCGCCAGACTTCCTGTTGCCCTGGAGAGCTTGCAGAGCTCTGGGGAAAGGCAGGCAGAGAATTCCCTGATAGCACCTTCTCTGTGCACAGGAAGGAGAAATGTTCGCATTTGATTCGCAGAATCCCTTTTGTGCAGAAAACACTAACACTTGTCCAGAACGAAAGAGAGGAAGAAGCCCAGATTTGTTATTGTCCTGGAGAGGTTGCAGAGCACTGGACAAAGGCACGCAGAGAATTCCCTGCTAGCACCTTCTCTGTGCGCGGGAAGGAGAAGTGTTCACATTTTTTCGCAGAATCGCTTTTGTGCAGAAAACACTAACACTTATTCAGAACGGAAGAAAGCACAGAGCCCCAGATTTGCTGTTGTCCTGGAGAGCTTGCAGAGCTCTGGGGAAAGGCAGGCAGAGAATTCCCTGCTAGCACCTTCTCTGTTCGGGGGAAGGAGAGAATTCGCTTTTGCTTCGCACAATGGCTTTTCTGCAGAAAACACTAACGCTTGTGCAGGATGAAAGAAAGCACAGAGCCCCATATTTGCTGTTGCCGTAGAGAGCTTGCAGAGCACTGGGGAAAGGCAGTCACAGAATTCCCTGCTAGCACATTCTCTGTTCGCGGGAAGGAGAGAATTCGCTTTTGCTTCGCACAATCGCTTTTGTGCAGAAAACACTAACGCTTTTTCAGAACGAAAGGAAGTACAGAGCCCCAGATTTGCTATTGCCTTGGAGAGCTTGCAGAGCACTGGGGAAAGGCAGGCAGAGAATTCCCTTCTACCATCTTCGCTGTGCCTGGAAAGGAGAAGTGTTCACATTTTTTCGCATAATCGCTTTTCTGCAAAAAACACTAACGCTTGTTCAGGACGAAAGAAAGCACAGAGCCACAGATTGCTGTTGCCGTAGAGAGGTCGCAGAGCACTGGGGAAAGGCAGGCAGAGAATTCCCTGCTAGCACCTTCTCTGTGCCTTGGAAGCAGAAGTTTTCACATTGCTTCGCAGAATCGCTTTTGTGCAGAGAACAATAACACTTATTCAGAACGGAAGAAAGCACAGAGCCCCAGATTTGCTGTTGTCCTGGAGAGCTTGCAGAGCTCTGGGGAAAGGCAGGCAGAGAATTCCCTGGTAGCACATTCTCTGTGCACAGGAAGGCGAAATGTTCGCATTTGCTTCGCAGAATCGCTTTTGTGCAGAAAACACTAACACTTATTCAGAACGGAAGAAAGCACAGAGCCCCAGATTCTATGTTGTCCTGGAGAGCTTGCAGAGCACTGGGGAAAGGCAGACAGAGAATTCCCTGCTAGCACCTTCTCTGTGCGCGGGAAGGAGAGAATTCACTTTTGCTTCGCACAATGGCTTTTCCGCAGAAAACACTAACGCTTGTGCAGGATGAAAGAAAGCACAGAGCCCCATATTTGCTGTTGCCGTAGAGAGCTTGCAGAGCACTGGCGAAAGGCAGGCAGAGAATTCCATGCTAGCACCTTCTCTGTGCGCGGGAAGGAGAAGTGTTCACATTTTTTCGCAGAATCGCATTTGCTTCGCTGCCGAGAACAGTAAGCTTGTTCAGGACGAAAGAAAGCACAGAGCCCCATATTTGCTGTTGCCCTGGAGAGCTTGCAGAGCACTGGGGAAAGGCAGGCAGAGAATTCCCTGCTAGCACATTCTCTGTGCACAGGAAGGAGAAGTGTTCGCATTTGCTTCGCAGAATCCGCTTTTGTGCACAAAACACAAACACTTGTACAGAACAAAAGAGAGGAAGAAGCCCAGGTTTGTTATTGTCCTGGAGAACTTGCAGAGCACTGGACAAAAGCACGCACAGAATTCCCTGCTAGCATCTTCGCTGTGCCTGGGAAGGAGAAGGGTTCACACTGCTTCGCAGAATCACTTTTCTGCAGAAAACACTAACGCTTGTTCAGGACGAAAGGAAGCACAGAGCACCAGATTTGCTGCTGCCCTGGAGAGCTAGCAGAGCACTGGGGAAAAGCAGGCAGAGAATTCCCTGCTAGCACCTTCTCTGTGCGCGGGAAGGAGAAGTGTTCACATTTTTTCGCAGAATCGCATTTGCTTCGCTGCCGAGAACAGTAAGCTTGTTCAGGACGAAAGAAAGCACAGAGCCCCATATTTGCTGTTGCCCTGGAGAGCTAGCAGAGCACTGGGGAAAGGCAGGCAGAGAATTCCCTGCTAGCACATTCTCTGTGCACAGGAAGGAGAAATGTTCGCATTTGCTTCGCAGAATCCCTTTTGTGCACAAAATACTAACACTTGTCCAGAACAAAAGAGAGGAAGAAGCCCAGATTTCTTATTGCCCTGGAGAACTTGCAGAGCACTGGACAAAAGCACGCACAGAATTCCCTGCTAGCATCTTCGCTGTGCCTGGGAAGGAGAAGGGTTCACATTGCTTCGCAGAATCGCTTTTCTGCAGAAAACACTAACGCTTGTTTCAGGACGAAAGAAAGCACAGAGCCCCAGATTTGCTGTTGTCCTGGAGAGCTTGCAGACCACTGGGGAAAGGCAGGCAGAGAATTCCCTGCTAGCACCTTCTCTGTGCACAGGAAGGCGAAATGTTCGCATTTGATTCGCAGAATCGCTTTTGTGCAGAAAACACTAACGCTTGTTCAGGACGAAAGGAAGCACAGAGCGCCAGACTTCCTGTTGCCCTGGAGAGCTTGCAGAGCTCTGGGGAAAGGCAGGCAGAGAATTCCCTGATAGCACCTTCTCTGTGCACAGGAAGGAGAAATGTTCGCATTTGATTCGCAGAATCCCTTTTGTGCAGAAAACACTAACACTTGTCCAGAACGAAAGAGAGGAAGAAGCCCAGATTTGTTATTGTCCTGGAGAGGTTGCAGAGCACTGGACAAAGGCACGCAGAGAATTCCCTGCTAGCACCTTCTCTGTGCGCGGGAAGGAGAAGTGTTCACATTTTTTCGCAGAAACGCTTTTGTGCAGAAAACACTAACACTTATTCAGAACGGAAGAAAGCACAGAGCCCCAGATTTGCTGTTGTCCTGGAGAGCTTGCAGAGCTCTGGGGAAAGGCAGGCAGAGAATTCCCTGCTAGCACCTTCTCTGTTCGGGGGAAGGAGAGAATTCGCTTTTGCTTCGCACAATGGCTTTTCTGCAGAAAACACTAACGCTTGTGCAGGATGAAAGAAAGCACAGAGCCCCATATTTGCTGTTGCCGTAGAGAGCTTGCAGAGCACTGGGGAAAGGCAGTCACAGAATTCCCTGCTAGCACATTCTCTGTTCGCGGGAAGGAGAGAATTCGCTTTTGCTTCGCACAATCGCTTTTGTGCAGAAAACACTAACGCTTTTTCAGAACGAAAGGAAGTACAGAGCCCCAGATTTGCTATTGCCTTGGAGAGCTTGCAGAGCACTGGGGAAAGGCAGGCAGAGAATTCCCTTCTACCATCTTCGCTGTGCCTGGAAAGGAGAAGTGTTCACATTTTTTCGCATAATCGCTTTTCTGCAAAAAACACTAACGCTTGTTCAGGACGAAAGAAAGCACAGAGCCACAGATTGCTGTTGCCGTAGAGAGCTCGCAGAGCACTGGGGAAAGGCAGGCAGAGAATTCCCTGCTAGCACCTTCTCTGTGCCTTGGAAGCAGAAGTTTTCACATTGCTTCGCAGAATCGCTTTTGTGCAGAGAACAATAACACTTATTCAGAACGGAAGAAAGCACAGAGCCCCAGATTTGCTGTTGTCCTGGAGAGCTTGCAGAGCTCTGGGGAAAGGCAGGCAGAGAATTCCCTGGTAGCACATTCTCTGTGCACAGGAAGGCGAAATGTTCGCATTTGCTTCGCAGAATCGCTTTTGTGCAGAAAACACTAACACTTATTCAGAACGGAAGAAAGCACAGAGCCCCAGATTCTATGTTGTCCTGGAGAGCTTGCAGAGCACTGGGGAAAGGCAGACAGAGAATTCCCTGCTAGCACCTTCTCTGTGCGCGGGAAGGAGAGAATTCACTTTTGCTTCGCACAATGGCTTTTCCGCAGAAAACACTAACGCTTGTGCAGGATGAAAGAAAGCACAGAGCCCCATATTTGCTGTTGCCGTAGAGAGCTTGCAGAGCACTGGCGAAAGGCAGGCAGAGAATTCCATGCTAGCACCTTCTCTGTGCGCGGGAAGGAGAAGTGTTCACATTTTTTCGCAGAATCGCATTTGCTTCGCTGCCGAGAACAGTAAGCTTGTTCAGGACGAAAGAAAGCACAGAGCCCCATATTTGCTGTTGCCCTGGAGAGCTAGCAGAGCACTGGGGAAAGGCAGGCAGAGAATTCCCTGCTAGCACATTCTCTGTGCACAGGAAGGAGAAATGTTCGCATTTGCTTCGCAGAATCCCTTTTGTGCACAAAATACTAACACTTGTCCAGAACAAAAGAGAGGAAGAAGCCCAGATTTCTTATTGCCCTGGAGAACTTGCAGAGCACTGGACAAAAGCACGCACAGAATTCCCTGCTAGCATCTTCGCTGTGCCTGGGAAGGAGAAGGGTTCACATTGCATCGCAGAATCGCTTTTCTGCAGAAAACACTAACGCTTGTTTCAGGACGAAAGAAAGCACAGAGCCCCAGATTTGCTGTTGCCGTAGAGAGCTCGCAGAGCAGTGGGGAAAGGCAGGCAGAGAATTCCCTGCTAGCACATTCTCTGTGCCTGGGAAGCAGAAGTGTTCACATTGCTTCGCAGAATAGCTTTTGTGCAGAAAACACTAACACTTGTTCAGAACGAAAGAAAGCACAGAGCCCCAGATTTTATGTTGTCCTGGAGAGCTTGCAGAGCACTGGGGAAAGGCAGGTAGAGAATTCCCTGCTAGCACATTCTCTGTGCACAGGAAGGCGAAATGTTCGCATTTGATTCGCAGAATCGCTTTTGTGCAGAAAACACTAACACTTGTTCAGAACGAAAGAAAGCACAGAGCGCCAGATTTGCTGTTGCCCTGGAGAGCTTGCAGAGCACTGGGGAAAGGCAGGCAGAGAATTCCCTGCTAGCACCTTCACTGTGCACAGGAAGGCGAAATGTTCGCATTTGATTCGCAGAATCGCTTTTGTGCGGAAAACACTAACGCTTGTTCAGGACGAAAGGAAGCACAGAGCGCCAGACTTGCTGTTGCCCTGGAGAGCTTTCAGAGCTCTGGGGAAAGGCAGGCAGAGAATTCCCTGCTAGCACATTCTCTGTGCACAGGAAGGAGAAGTGTTCACATTTTTTCGCAGAATCGCATTTGCTTCGCTGCAGAGAACACTAAGCTTGTTCAGGACGAAAGAAAGCACAGAGCGCCAGATTTGCTGTTGTCCTGGAGAGCTTGCAGAGCTCTGGGGAAAGGCAGGCAGAGAATTCCCTGCTAGCACCTTCTCTGTGCCTTGGAAGCAGAAGTGTTCACATTGCTTCGCAGAATCGCTTTTGTGCAGAGAACACTAACACTTATTCAGAACGGAAGAAAGCACAGAGCCCCAGATTTGCTGTTGTCCTGGAGAGCTTGCAGAGCTCTGGGGAAAGGCAGGCAGAGAATTCCCTGCTAGCACCTTCTCTGTTCGCGGGAAGGAGAGAATTTGCTTTTGCTTCGCACAATGGCTTTTCTGCAGAAAACACTAACGCTTGTGCAGGACGAAAGGAAGCACAGAGCCCCATATTTGCTCTTGCCGTAGAGAGCTTGCAGAGCACTGGGGAAAGGCAGGCAGAGAATTCCCTGCTAGCACATTCTCTGTGCACAGGAAGGAAAAGTGTTCACATTTGCTTCGCAGAATCCGCTTTTGTGCACAAAACACTAACAGTTGTACAGAACGAAAGAGAGGAAGAAGCCCAGATTTGCTGTTGCCCTGGAGAACTTGCAGAGCACTGGACAAAAGCACGCACAGAATTCCCTGCTAGCATCTTCGCTGTGCCTGGGAAGCAGAAGGGTTCACATTTTTTCGCAGAATCGCATTTGCTTCGCTGCCGAGAACAGTAAGCTTGTTCAGGACGAAAGAAAGCACAGAGCCACAGATTTGCTGTTGCCCTGGAGAGCTTGCAGAGCACTGGGGAAAGGCAGGCAGAGAATTCCCTGCTAGCACATTCTCTGTGCACAGGAAGGAGAAATGTTCGCTTTTGATTTGCAGAATCGCTTTTGTGCAGAAAACACTAACGCTTTTTCAGAACGACAGGAAGTACAGAGCCCCAGAGTTGCTATTTCCCTGGAGAGCTTGCAGAGCACTGGGGAAAGGCAGGCAGAGAATTCCCTGCTAGCACCTTCTCTGTGCGCGGGAAGGAGAAGTGTTCACATTTTTTCGCAGAATCGCATTTGCTTCGCTGCCGAGAACCGTAAGCTTGTTCAGGACGAAAGAAAGCACAGAGCCCCAGATTTGCTGTTGCCGTAGAGAGCTCGCAGAGCACTGGGGAAAGGCAGGCAGAGAATTCCCTGCTAGCACATTCTCTGTGCACAGGAAGGAGAAATGTTCGCATTTGATTCGCAGAATCGCTTTTCTGCAGAAAACACAAACACTTGTTCAGAACGAAAGAAAGCACAGAGCCCCAGATTTAATGTTGTCCTGGAGAGCTTGCAGAGCACTGGGGAAAGGCAGGCAGACAATTCCCTGCTAGCACCTTCTCTGTGCCTGGGAAGCAGAAGTGTTCACATTTGATTCGCAGAATCGCTTTTGTGCAGAAAACACTAACACTTGTTCAGAACGAAAGAAAGCACAGAGCCCCAGATTTTATGTTGCCCTGGAGAGCTTGCAGAGCACTGGGGAAAGGCAGGCAGAGAATTCCCTGCTAGCACATTCTCTGTGCACAGGAAGGAGAAATGTTCGCATTTGCTTCGCAGAATCCCCTTTTGTGCACAAAACACTAACACTTGTCCAGAACAAAAGAGAGGAAGAAGCCCAGATTTGTTATTGCCCTGGAGAACTTGCAGGGCACTGGACAAAAGCACGCACAGAATTCCCTGCTAGCATCTTCGCTGTGCCTGGGAAGGAGAAGTGTTCACATTGCTTCGCAGAATCGCTTTTCTGCAGAAAACACTAACGCTTGTTTCAGGACGAAAGAAAGCACAGAGCCCCAGATTTGCTGTTGCCGTAGAGAGCTTGCAGAGCAGTGGGGAAAGGCAGGCAGAGAATTCCCTGCTAGCACATTCTCTGTGCCTGGGAAGCAGAAGTGTTCACATTGCTTCGCAGAATCGCTTTTGTGCAGAAAACACTAACACTTGTTCAGAACGAAAGAAAGCACAGAGCCCCAGATTTTATGTTGTCCTGGAGAGCTTGCAGAGCACTGGGGAAAGGCAGGCAGAGAATTCCCTGCTAGCACATTCTCTGTGCACAAGCAGGAGAAATGTTCGCATTTGAATCGCAGAATCGCCTTTGTGCAGAAAACACTAACGCTTGTTCAGGACGAAAGGAAGCACAGAGCGCCAGACTTGCTGTTGCACTGGAGAGCTTGCAGAGCTCTGGGGAAAGGCAGGCAGAGAATTCCCTGCTAGCACATTCTCTGTGCACAAGAAGGAGAAATGTTCGCATTTGATTCGCAGAATCGCTTTTGTGCAGAAAACACTAACGCTTGTTCAGGACGAAAGGAAGCACAGAGCCCCATATTTGCTGTTGCCGTAGAGAGCTTGCAGAGCACTGGGGAAAGGCAGGCAGAGAATTCCCTGCTAGCACATTGTCTGTGCACAGGAAGGAATAGTGTTCACAGTTTTTCGCAGAATCGCATTTGCTTCGCTGCAGAGAACACTAAGCTTGTTCAGGACGAAAGAAAGCACAGAGCCCCATATTTGCTGTTGCCGTAGAGAGCCTGCAGAGCACTGGGGAAAGGCAGGCAGAGAATTCCCTGCTAGCACCTTCTCTGTGCCTGGGAAGCAGAAGTGTTCACATTCCTTCGCAGAATCGCTTTTCTGCAGAGAACACTAACACTTGTTCAGAACGAAAGAAAGCACAGAGCGCCAGATTTGCTGTTGTCCTGGAGAGCTTGCAGAGCACTGGGGAAAGGCAGGCAGAGAATTCCCTGCTAGCACCTTCTCTGTGCACAGGAAGGCGAAATGTTCGCATTTGATTCGCAGAATCGCTTTTGTGCAGAAAACACTAACGCTTGTTCAGGACGAAAGGAAGCACAGAGCGCCAGACTTCCTGTTGCCCTGGAGAGCTTGCAGAGCTCTGGGGAAAGGCAGGCAGAGAATTCCCTGCTAGCACCTTCTCTGTGCCTTGGAAGCAGAAATGTTCACATTGCTTCGCAGAATCGCTTTTGTGCAGAGAACACTAACACTTATTCAGAACGGAAGAAAGCACAGAGCCCCATATTTGCTGTTGCCGTAGAGAGCTTGCGGAGCACTGGGGAAAGGCAGGCAGAGAATTCCCTGCTAGCACATTCTCTGTGCACAGGAAGGAAAAGTGTTCACATTTTTTCGCAGAATCGCATTTGCTTCGCTGCAGAGAACACTAAGCTTGTTCAGGACGAAAGAAAGCACAGAGCCCCATATTTGCTGTTGCCGTAGAGAGCTTGCAGAGCACTGGCGAAAGGCAGGCAGAGAATTCCCTGCTAGCACATTCTCTGTGCACAGGAAGGAGAAATGTTCGCATTTGCTTCGCAGAATCCCCTTTTGTGCACAAAACACTAACACTTGTCCAGAACAAAAGAGAGGAAGAAGCCCAGATTTGTTATTGCCCTGGAGAACTTGCAGAGCACTGGACAAAAGCACGCACAGAATTCCCTGCTAGCATCTTCGCTGTGCCTGGGAAGGAGAAGGGTTCACATTGCTTCGCAGAATCGCTTTTCTGCAGAAAACACTAACGCTTGTTTCAGGACGAAAGAAAGCACAGAGCGCCAAATTTGCTGTTGTCCTGGAGAGCTTGCAGAGCACTGGGGAAAGGCAGGCAGAGAATTCCCTGCTAGCACCTTCTCTGTGCACAGGAAGGCGAAATGTTCGCATTTGATTCGCAGAATCGCTTTTGTGCAGAAAACACTAACGCTTGCTCAGGACGAAAGGGAGCACAGAGCGCCAGACTTCCTGTTGCCCTGGAGAGCTTGCAGAGCTCTGGGGAAAGGCAGGCAGAGAATTCCCTGATAGCACCTTCTCTGTGCACAGGAAGGAGAAATGTTCGCATTTGATTCGCAGAATCCCTTTTGTGCAGAAAACACTAACACTTGTCCAGAACGAAAGAGAGGAAGAAGCCCAGATTTGTTATTGTCCTGGAGAGGTTGCAGAGCACTGGACAAAGGCACGCAGAGAATTCCCTGCTAGCACCTTCTCTGTGTGCGGGAAGGAGAAGTGTTCACATTTTTTCGCAGAATCGCTTTTGTGCAGAAAACACTAACACTTATTCAGAACGGAAGAAAGCACAGAGCCCCAGATTTGCTGTTGTCCTGGAGAGCTTGCAGAGCTCTGGGGAAAGGCAGGCAGAGAATTCCCTGGTAGCACATTCTCTGTGCACAGGAAGGCGAAATGTTCGCATTTGCTTTGCAGAATCGCTTTTGTGCAGAAAACACTAACCCTTATTCAGAACGGAAGAAAGCACAGAGCCCCAGATTCTATGTTGTCCTGGAGAGCTTGCAGAGCACTGGGGAAAGGCAGACAGAGAATTCCCTGCTAGCACCTTCTCTGTTCGCGGGAAGGAGAGAATTCACTTTTGCTTCGCACAATGGCTTTTCCGCAGAAAACACTAACGCTTGTGCAGGATGAAAGAAAGCACAGAGCCCCATATTTGCTGTTGCCGTAGAGAGCTTGCAGAGCACTGGCGAAAGGCAGGCAGAGAATTCCATGCTAGCACCTTCTCTGTGCACAGGAAGGAGAAATGTTCGCATTTGCTTCGCAGAATCCCCTTTTGTGCACAAAACACTAACACTTGTCCAGAACAAAAGAGAGGAAGAAGCCCAGATTTGTTATTGCCCTGGAGAACTTGCAGAGCACTGGACAAAAGCACGCACAGAATTCCCTGCTAGCATCTTCGCTGTGCCTGGGAAGGAGAAGGGTACACATTGCTTCGCAGAATCGCTTTTCTGCAGAAAACACTAACGCTTGTTTCAGGACGAAAGAAAGCACAGAGCCCCAGATTTGCTGTTGCCGTAGAGAGCTCGCAGAGCACTGGGGAAAGGCAGGCAGAGAATTCCCTGCTAGCACATTCTCTGTGCACAGGAAGGAGAAATGTTCGCATTTGATTCGCAGAATCGCTTTTGTGCAGAAAACACTAACACTTGTTCAGAACGAAAGAAAGCACAGAGCGCCAGATTTGCTGTTGTCCTGGAGAGCTTGCAGAGCACTGGGGAAAGGCAGGCAGAGAATTCCCTGCTAGCACATTCTCTGTGCACAGGAAGGAGAAGTGTTCGCATTTGCTTGGCACAATCGCTTTTGTGCAGAAAACACTAACGCTTTTTCAGGACGAAAGAAAGCACAGAGCGCCAGATTTGCTGTTGCCCTGGAGAGCTTGCAGAGCACTGGGGAAAGGCAGGCAGAGAATTCCCTGCTAGCACCTTCTCTGTGCGCGGGAAGGAGAATTGTTCACATTTTTTCGCAGAATCGCATTTGCTTCGCTGCCGAGAACCGTAAGCTTGTTCAGGACGAAAGAAAGCACAGAGCCCCAGATTTGCTGCTGCCGTAGAGAGCTCGCAGAGCACTGGGGAACGGCAGGCAGAGAATTCCCTGCTAGCACATTCTCTGTGCACAGGAAGGAGAAATGTTCGCATTTGATTCGCAGAATCGCTTTTCTGCAGAAAACACTAACACTTGTTCAGAACGAAAGAAAGCACAGAGCCCCAGATTTGCTGTTGCCGTAGACAGCCTGCAGAGCACTGGGGAAAGGCAGGCAGATAATTCCCTGCTAGCACATTCTCTGTGCCTGGGAAGCAGAAGTGTTCACATTGCTTCGCAGAATCGCTTTTGTGCAGAAAACACTAACAATTGTTCAGAACGAAAGAAAACACAGAGCCCCAGATTTTATGTTGTCCTGGAGAGCTTGCAGAGCACTGGGGAAAGGCAGGTAGAGAATTCCCTGCTAGCACATTCTCTGTGCACAGGAAGGCGAAATGTTCGCATTTGATTCGCAGAATCGCTTTTGTGCAGAAAACACTAACACTTGTTCAGAACGAAAGAAAGCACAGAGCGCCAGATTTGCTGTTGCCCTGGAGAGCTTGCAGAGCACTGGGGAAAGGCAGGCAGAGAATTCCCTGCTAGCACCTTCTCTGTGCACAGGAAGGCGAAATGTTCGCATTTGATTCGCAGAATCGCTTTTGTGCAGAAAACACTAACGCTTGTTCAGGACGAAAGGAAGCACAGAGCGCCAGAATTGCTGTTGCCCTGGAGAGCTTGCAGAGCACTGGGGAAAGGCAGGCAGAGAATTCCCTGCTAGCACATTCTCTGTGCACAGGAAGGAGAAGTGTTCGCATTTGCTTCGCAGAATCCGCTTTTGTGCACAAAACACAAACACTTGTACAGAACAAAAGAGAGGAAGAAGCCCAGGTTTGTTATTGTCCTGGAGAACTTGCAGAGCACTGGACAAAAGCACGCACAGAATTCCCTGCTAGCATCTTCGCTGTGCCTGGGAAGGAGAAGGGTTCACACTGCTTCGCAGAATCACTTTTCTGCAGAAAACACTAACGCTTGTTCAGGACGAAAGGAAGCACAGAGCACCAGATTTGCTGCTGCCCTGGAGAGCTAGCAGAGCACTGGGGAAAAGCAGGCAGAGAATTCCCTGCTAGCACCTTCTCTGTGCGCGGGAAGGAGAAGTGTTCACATTTTTTCGCAGAATCGCATTTGCTTCGCTGCCGAGAACAGTAAGCTTGTTCAGGACGAAAGAAAGCACAGAGCCCCATATTTGCTGTTGCCCTGGAGAGCTAGCAGAGCACTGGGGAAAGGCAGGCAGAGAATTCCCTGCTAGCACATTCTCTGTGCACAGGAAGGAGAAATGTTCGCATTTGCTTCGCAGAATCCCTTTTGTGCACAAAATATTAACACTTGTCCAGAACAAAAGAGAGGAAGAAGCCCAGATTTCTTATTGCCCTGGAGAACTTGCAGAGCACTGGACAAAAGCACGCACAGAATTCCCTGCTAGCATCTTCGCTGTGCCTGGGAAGGAGAAGGGTTCACATTGCTTCGCAGAATCGCTTTTCTGCAGAAAACACTAACGCTTGTTTCAGGACGAAAGAAAGCACAGAGCCCCAGATTTGCTGTTGCCGTAGAGAGCTCGCAGAGCAGTGGGGAAAGGCAGGCAGAGAATTCCCTGCTAGCACATTCTCTGTGCCTGGGAAGCAGAAGTGTTCACATTGCTTCGCAGAATAGCTTTTGTGCAGAAAACACTAACACTTGTTCAGAACGAAAGAAAGCACAGAGCCCCAGATTTTATGTTGTCCTGGAGAGCTTGCAGAGCACTGGGGAAAGGCAGGTAGAGAATTCCCTGCTAGCACATTCTCTGTGCACAGGAAGGCGAAATGTTCGCATTTGATTCGCAGAATCGCTTTTGTGCAGAAAACACTAACGCTTGTTTCAGGACGAAAGAAAGCACAGAGCGCCAGATTTGCTGTTGCCCTGGAGAGCTTGCAGAGCACTGGGGAAAGGCAGGCAGAGAATTCCCTGCTAGCACCTTCACTGTGCACAGGAAGGCGAAATGTTCGCATTTGATTCGCAGAATCGCTTTTGTGCGGAAAACACTAACGCTTGTTCAGGACGAAAGGAAGCACAGAGCGCCAGACTTGCTGTTGCCCTGGAGAGCTTTCAGAGCTCTGGGGAAAGGCAGGCAGAGAATTCCCTGCTAGCACATTCTCTGTGCACAGGAAGGAGAAGTGTTCACATTTTTTCGCAGAATCGCATTTGCTTCGCTGCAGAGAACACTAAGCTTGTTCAGGACGAAAGAAAGCACAGAGCGCCAGATTTGCTGTTGTCCTGGAGAGCTTGCAGAGCTCTGGGGAAAGGCAGGCAGAGAATTCCCTGCTAGCACCTTCTCTGTGCCTTGGAAGCAGAAGTGTTCACATTGCTTCGCAGAATCGCTTTTGTGCAGAGAACACTAACACTTATTCAGAACGGAAGAAAGCACAGAGCCCCAGATTTGCTGTTGTCCTGGAGAGCTTGCAGAGCTCTGGGGAAAGGCAGGCAGAGAATTCCCTGCTAGCACCTTCTCTGTTCGCGGGAAGGAGAGAATTTGCTTTTGCTTCGCACAATGGCTTTTCTGCAGAAAACACTAACGCTTGTGCAGGACGAAAGGAAGCACAGAGCCCCATATTTGCTCTTGCCGTAGAGAGCTTGCAGAGCACTGGGGAAAGGCAGGCAGAGAATTCCCTGCTAGCACATTCTCTGTGCACAGGAAGGAAAAGTGTTCACATTTGCTTCGCAGAATCCGCTTTTGTGCACAAAACACTAACAGTTGTACAGAACGAAAGAGAGGAAGAAGCCCAGATTTCTTATTGCCCTGGAGAACTTGCAGAGCACTGGACAAAAGCACGCACAGAATTCCCTGCTAGCATCTTCGCTGTGCCTGGGAAGGAGAAGGGTTCACATTGCTTCGCAGAATCGCTTTTCTGCAGAAAACACTAACGCTTGTTTCAGGACGAAAGAAAGCACAGAGCCCCAGATTTGCTGTTGCCGTAGAGAGCTCGCAGAGCAGTGGGGAAAGGCAGGCAGAGAATTCCCTGCTAGCACATTCTCTGTGCCTGGGAAGCAGAAGTGTTCACATTGCTTCGCAGAATAGCTTTTGTGCAGAAAACACTAACACTTGTTCAGAACGAAAGAAAGCACAGAGCCCCAGATTTTATGTTGTCCTGGAGAGCTTGCAGAGCACTGGGGAAAGGCAGGTAGAGAATTCCCTGCTAGCACATTCTCTGTGCACAGGAAGGCGAAATGTTCGCATTTGATTCGCAGAATCGCTTTTGTGCAGAAAACACTAACGCTTGTTTCAGGACGAAAGAAAGCACAGAGCGCCAGATTTGCTGTTGCCCTGGAGAGCTTGCAGAGCACTGGGGAAAGGCAGGCAGAGAATTCCCTGCTAGCACCTTCACTGTGCACAGGAAGGCGAAATGTTCGCATTTGATTCGCAGAATCGCTTTTGTGCGGAAAACACTAACGCTTGTTCAGGACGAAAGGAAGCACAGAGCGCCAGACTTGCTGTTGCCCTGGAGAGCTTTCAGAGCTCTGGGGAAAGGCAGGCAGAGAATTCCCTGCTAGCACATTCTCTGTGCACAGGAAGGAGAAGTGTTCACATTTTTTCGCAGAATCGCATTTGCTTCGCTGCAGAGAACACTAAGCTTGTTCAGGACGAAAGAAAGCACAGAGCGCCAGATTTGCTGTTGTCCTGGAGAGCTTGCAGAGCTCTGGGGAAAGGCAGGCAGAGAATTCCCTGCTAGCACCTTCTCTGTGCCTTGGAAGCAGAAGTGTTCACATTGCTTCGCAGAATCGCTTTTGTGCAGAGAACACTAACACTTATTCAGAACGGAAGAAAGCACAGAGCCCCAGATTTGCTGTTGTCCTGGAGAGCTTGCAGAGCTCTGGGGAAAGGCAGGCAGAGAATTCCCTGCTAGCACCTTCTCTGTTCGCGGGAAGGAGAGAATTTGCTTTTGCTTCGCACAATGGCTTTTCTGCAGAAAACACTAACGCTTGTGCAGGACGAAAGGAAGCACAGAGCCCCATATTTGCTCTTGCCGTAGAGAGCTTGCAGAGCACTGGGGAAAGGCAGGCAGAGAATTCCCTGCTAGCACATTCTCTGTGCACAGGAAGGAAAAGTGTTCACATTTGCTTCGCAGAATCCGCTTTTGTGCACAAAACACTAACAGTTGTACAGAACGAAAGAGAGGAAGAAGCCCAGATTTGCTGTTGCCCTGGAGAACTTGCAGAGCACTGGACAAAAGCACGCACAGAATTCCCTGCTAGCATCTTCGCTGTGCCTGGGAAGCAGAAGGGTTCACATTTTTTCGCAGAATCGCATTTGCTTCGCTGCCGAGAACAGTAAGCTTGTTCAGGACGAAAGAAAGCACAGAGCCACAGATTTGCTGTTGCCCTGGAGAGCTTGCAGAGCACTGGGGAAAGGCAGGCAGAGAATTCCCTGCTAGCACATTCTCTGTGCACAGGAAGGAGAAATGTTCGCTTTTGATTTGCAGAATCGCTTTTGTGCAGAAAACACTAACGCTTTTTCAGAACGACAGGAAGTACAGAGCCCCAGAGTTGCTATTTCCCTGGAGAGCTTGCAGAGCACTGGGGAAAGGCAGGCAGAGAATTCCCTGCTAGCACCTTCTCTGTGCGCGGGAAGGAGAAGTGTTCACATTTTTTCGCAGAATCGCATTTGCTTCGCTGCCGAGAACCGTAAGCTTGTTCAGGACGAAAGAAAGCACAGAGCCCCAGATTTGCTGTTGCCGTAGAGAGCTCGCAGAGCACTGGGGAAAGGCAGGCAGAGAATTCCCTGCTAGCACATTCTCTGTGCACAGGAAGGAGAAATGTTCGCATTTGATTCGCAGAATCGCTTTTCTGCAGAAAACACAAACACTTGTTCAGAACGAAAGAAAGCACAGAGCCCCAGATTTAATGTTGTCCTGGAGAGCTTGCAGAGCACTGGGGAAAGGCAGGCAGACAATTCCCTGCTAGCACCTTCTCTGTGCCTGGGAAGCAGAAGGGTTCACATTCCTTCGCAGAATCGCTTTTGTGCAGAAAACACTAACACTTGTTCAGAACGAAAGAAAGCACAGAGCCCCAGATTTTATGTTGCCCTGGAGAGCTTGCAGAGCACTGGGGAAAGGCAGGCAGAGAATTCCCTGCTAGCACATTCTCTGTGCACAGGAAGGAGAAATGTTCGCATTTGCTTCGCAGAATCCCCTTTTGTGCACAAAACACTAACACTTGTCCAGAACAAAAGAGAGGAAGAAGCCCAGATTTGTTATTGCCCTGGAGAACTTGCAGGGCACTGGACAAAAGCACGCACAGAATTCCCTGCTAGCATCTTCGCTGTGCCTGGGAAGGAGAAGGGTTCACATTGCTTCGCAGAATCGCTTTTCTGCAGAAAACACTAACGCTTGTTTCAGGACGAAAGAAAGCACAGAGCCCCAGATTTGCTGTTGCCGTAGAGAGCTTGCAGAGCAGTGGGGAAAGGCAGGCAGAGAATTCCCTGCTAGCACATTCTCTGTGCCTGGGAAGCAGAAGTGTTCACATTGCTTCGCAGAATCGCTTTTGTGCAGAAAACACTAACACTTGTTCAGAACGAAAGAAAGCACAGAGCCCCAGATTTTATGTTGTCCTGGAGAGCTTGCAGAGCACTGGGGAAAGGCAGGCAGAGAATTCCCTGCTAGCACATTCTCTGTGCACAAGCAGGAGAAATGTTCGCATTTGAATCGCAGAATCGCCTTTGTGCAGAAAACACTAACGCTTGTTCAGGACGAAAGGAAGCACAGAGCGCCAGACTTGCTGTTGCACTGGAGAGCTTGCAGAGCTCTGGGGAAAGGCAGGCAGAGAATTCCCTGCTAGCACATTCTCTGTGCACAAGAAGGAGAAATGTTCGCATTTGATTCGCAGAATCGCTTTTGTGCAGAAAACACTAACGCTTGTTCAGGACGAAAGGAAGCACAGAGCCCCATATTTGCTGTTGCCGTAGAGAGCTTGCAGAGCACTGGGGAAAGGCAGGCAGAGAATTCCCTGCTAGCACATTGTCTGTGCACAGGAAGGAAAAGTGTTCACAGTTTTTCGCAGAATCGCATTTGCTTCGCTGCAGAGAACACTAAGCTTGTTCAGGACGAAAGAAAGCACAGAGCCCCATATTTGCTGTTGCCGTAGAGAGCCTGCAGAGCACTGGGGAAAGGCAGGCAGAGAATTCCCTGCTAGCACCTTCTCTGTGCCTGGGAAGCAGAAGGGTTCACATTCCTTCGCAGAATCGCTTTTCTGCAGAGAACACTAACACTTGTTCAGAACGAAAGAAAGCACAGAGCGCCAGATTTGCTGTTGTCCTGGAGAGCTTGCAGAGCACTGGGGAAAGGCAGGCAGAGAATTCCCTGCTAGCACCTTCTCTGTGCACAGGAAGGCGAAATGTTCGCATTTGATTCGCAGAATCGCTTTTGTGCAGAAAACACTAACGCTTGTTCAGGACGAAAGGAAGCACAGAGCGCCAGACTTCCTGTTGCCCTGGAGAGCTTGCAGAGCTCTGGGGAAAGGCAGGCAGAGAATTCCCTGCTAGCACCTTCTCTGTGCCTTGGAAGCAGAAATGTTCACATTGCTTCGCAGAATCGCTTTTGTGCAGAGAACACTAACACTTATTCAGAACGGAAGAAAGCACAGAGCCCCAGATTTGCTGTTGTCCTGGAGAGCTTGCAGAACTCTGGGGAAAGGCAGGCAGAGATTTCCCTGCTAGCACCTTCTCTGTTCGCGGGAAGGAGAGAATTCGCTTTTGCTTCGCACAATGGCTTTTCTGCAGAAAACACTAACGCTTGTGCAGGATGAAAGAAAGCACAGAGCCCCATATTTGCTGTTGCCGTAGAGAGCTTGCGGAGCACTGGGGAAAGGCAGGCAGAGAATTCCCTGCTAGCACATTCTCTGTGCACAGGAAGGAAAAGTGTTCACATTTTTTCGCAGAATCGCATTTGCTTCGCTGCAGAGAACACTAAGCTTGTTCAGGACGAAAGAAAGCACAGAGCCCCATATTTGCTGTTGCCGTAGAGAGCTTGCAGAGCACTGGCGAAAGGCAGGCAGAGAATTCCCTGCTAGCACATTCTCTGTGCACAGGAAGGAGAAATGTTCGCATTTGCTTCGCAGAATCCCCTTTTGTGCACAAAACACTAACACTTGTCCAGAACAAAAGAGAGGAAGAAGCCCAGATTTGTTATTGCCCTGGAGAACTTGCAGAGCACTGGACAAAAGCACGCACAGAATTCCCTGCTAGCATCTTCGCTGTGCCTGGGAAGGAGAAGGGTTCACATTGCTTCGCAGAATCGCTTTTCTGCAGAAAACACTAACGCTTGTTTCAGGACGAAAGAAAGCACAGAGCCCCAGATTTGCTGTTGTCCTGGAGAGCTTGCAGACCACTGGGGAAAGGCAGGCAGAGAATTCCCTGCTAGCACCTTCTCTGTGCACAGGAAGGCGAAATGTTCGCATTTGATTCGCAGAATCGCTTTTGTGCAGAAAACACTAACGCTTGTTCAGGACGAAAGGAAGCACAGAGCGCCAGACTTCCTGTTGCCCTGGAGAGCTTGCAGAGCTCTGGGGAAAGGCAGGCAGAGAATTCCCTGATAGCACCTTCTCTGTGCACAGGAAGGAGAAATGTTCGCATTTGATTCGCAGAATCCCTTTTGTGCAGAAAACACTAACACTTGTCCAGAACGAAAGAGAGGAAGAAGCCCAGATTTGTTATTGTCCTGGAGAGGTTGCAGAGCACTGGACAAAGGCACGCAGAGAATTCCCTGCTAGCACCTTCTCTGTGCGCGGGAAGGAGAAGTGTTCACATTTTTTCGCAGAATCGCTTTTGTGCAGAAAACACTAACACTTATTCAGAACGGAAGAAAGCACAGAGCCCCAGATTTGCTGTTGTCCTGGAGAGCTTGCAGAGCTCTGGGGAAAGGCAGGCAGAGAATTCCCTGCTAGCACCTTCTCTGTTCGGGGGAAGGAGAGAATTCGCTTTTGCTTCGCACAATGGCTTTTCTGCAGAAAACACTAACGCTTGTGCAGGATGAAAGAAAGCACAGAGCCCCATATTTGCTGTTGCCGTAGAGAGCTTGCAGAGCACTGGGGAAAGGCAGTCACAGAATTCCCTGCTAGCACATTCTCTGTTCGCGGGAAGGAGAGAATTCGCTTTTGCTTCGCACAATCGCTTTTGTGCAGAAAACACTAACGCTTTTTCAGAACGAAAGGAAGTACAGAGCCCCAGATTTGCTATTGCCTTGGAGAGCTTGCAGAGCACTGGGGAAAGGCAGGCAGAGAATTCCCTTCTACCATCTTCGCTGTGCCTGGAAAGGAGAAGTGTTCACATTTTTTCGCATAATCGCTTTTCTGCAGAAAACACTAACGCTTGTTCAGGACGAAAGAAAGCACAGAGCCACAGATTGCTGTTGCCGTAGAGAGCTCGCAGAGCACTGGGGAAAGGCAGGCAGAGAATTCCCTGCTAGCACCTTCTCTGTGCCTTGGAAGCAGAAGTTTTCACATTGCTTCGCAGAATCGCTTTTGTGCAGAGAACAATAACACTTATTCAGAACGGAAGAAAGCACAGAGCCCCAGATTTGCTGTTGTCCTGGAGAGCTTGCAGAGCTCTGGGGAAAGGCAGGCAGAGAATTCCCTGGTAGCACATTCTCTGTGCACAGGAAGGCGAAATGTTCGCATTTGCTTCGCAGAATCGCTTTTGTGCAGAAAACACTAACACTTATTCAGAACGGAAGAAAGCACAGAGCCCCAGATTCTATGTTGTCCTGGAGAGCTTGCAGAGCACTGGGGAAAGGCAGACAGAGAATTCCCTGCTAGCACCTTCTCTGTGCCTGGGAAGCAGAAGGGTTCACATTCCTTCGCAGAATCGCTTTTGTGCAGAAAACACTAACACTTGTTCAGAACGAAAGAAAGCACAGAGCCCCAGATTTTATGTTGCCCTGGAGAGCTTGCAGAGCACTGGGGAAAGGCAGGCAGAGAATTCCCTGCTAGCACATTCTCTGTGCACAGGAAGGAGAAATGTTCGCATTTGCTTCGCAGAATCCCCTTTTGTGCACAAAACACTAACACTTGTCCAGAACAAAAGAGAGGAAGAAGCCCAGATTTGTTATTGCCCTGGAGAACTTGCAGGGCACTGGACAAAAGCACGCACAGAATTCCCTGCTAGCATCTTCGCTGTGCCTGGGAAGGAGAAGGGTTCACATTGCTTCGCAGAATCGCTTTTCTGCAGAAAACACTAACGCTTGTTTCAGGACGAAAGAAAGCACAGAGCCCCAGATTTGCTGTTGCCGTAGAGAGCTTGCAGAGCAGTGGGGAAAGGCAGGCAGAGAATTCCCTGCTAGCACCTTCTCTGTTCGCGGGAAGCAGAAGTGTTCACATTGCTTCGCAGAATCGCTTTTGTGCAGAAAACACTAACACTTGTTCAGAACGAAAGAAAGCACAGAGCCCCAGATTTTATGTTGTCCTGGAGAGCTTGCAGAGCACTGGGGAAAGGCAGGCAGAGAATTCCCTGCTAGCACATTCTCTGTGCACAAGCAGGAGAAATGTTCGCATTTGAATCGCAGAATCGCCTTTGTGCAGAAAACACTAACGCTTGTTCAGGACGAAAGGAAGCACAGAGCGCCAGACTTGCTGTTGCACTGGAGAGCTTGCAGAGCTCTGGGGAAAGGCAGGCAGAGAATTCCCTGCTAGCACATTCTCTGTGCACAAGAAGGAGAAATGTTCGCATTTGATTCGCAGAATCGCTTTTGTGCAGAAAACACTAACGCTTGTTCAGGACGAAAGGAAGCACAGAGCCCCATATTTGCTGTTGCCGTAGAGAGCTTGCAGAGCACTGGGGAAAGGCAGGCAGAGAATTCCCTGCTAGCACATTGTCTGTGCACAGGAAGGAAAAGTGTTCACAGTTTTTCGCAGAATCGCATTTGCTTCGCTGCAGAGAACACTAAGCTTGTTCAGGACGAAAGAAAGCACAGAGCCCCATATTTGCTGTTGCCGTAGAGAGCCTGCAGAGCACTGGGGAAAGGCAGGCAGAGAATTCCCTGCTAGCACCTTCTCTGTGCCTGGGAAGCAGAAGGGTTCACATTCCTTCGCAGAATCGCTTTTCTGCAGAGAACACTAACACTTGTTCAGAACGAAAGAAAGCACAGAGCGCCAGATTTGCTGTTGTCCTGGAGAGCTTGCAGAGCACTGGGGAAAGGCAGGCAGAGAATTCCCTGCTAGCACCTTCTCTGTGCACAGGAAGGCGAAATGTTCGCATTTGATTCGCAGAATCGCTTTTGTGCAGAAAACACTAACGCTTGTTCAGGACGAAAGGAAGCACAGAGCGCCAGACTTCCTGTTGCCCTGGAGAGCTTGCAGAGCTCTGGGGAAAGGCAGGCAGAGAATTCCCTGCTAGCACCTTCTCTGTGCCTTGGAAGCAGAAATGTTCACATTGCTTCGCAGAATCGCTTTTGTGCAGAGAACACTAACACTTATTCAGAACGGAAGAAAGCACAGAGCCCCAGATTTGCTGTTGTCCTGGAGAGCTTGCAGAACTCTGGGGAAAGGCAGGCAGAGATTTCCCTGCTAGCACCTTCTCTGTTCGCGGGAAGGAGAGAATTCGCTTTTGCTTCGCACAATGGCTTTTCTGCAGAAAACACTAACGCTTGTGCAGGATGAAAGAAAGCACAGAGCCCCATATTTGCTGTTGCCGTAGAGAGCTTGCGGAGCACTGGGGAAAGGCAGGCAGAGAATTCCCTGCTAGCACATTCTCTGTGCACAGGAAGGAAAAGTGTTCACATTTTTTCGCAGAATCGCATTTGCTTCGCTGCAGAGAACACTAAGCTTGTTCAGGACGAAAGAAAGCACAGAGCCCCATATTTGCTGTTGCCGTAGAGAGCTTGCAGAGCACTGGCGAAAGGCAGGCAGAGAATTCCCTGCTAGCACATTCTCTGTGCACAGGAAGGAGAAATGTTCGCATTTGCTTCGCAGAATCCCCTTTTGTGCACAAAACACTAACACTTGTCCAGAACAAAAGAGAGGAAGAAGCCCAGATTTCTTATTGCCCTGGAGAACTTGCAGAGCACTGGACAAAAGCACGCACAGAATTCCCTGCTAGCATCTTCGCTGTGCCTGGGAAGGAGAAGGGTTCACATTGCTTCGCAGAATCGCTTTTCTGCAGAAAACACTAACGCTTGTTTCAGGACGAAAGAAAGCACAGAGCCCCAGATTTGCTGTTGTCCTGGAGAGCTTGCAGACCACTGGGGAAAGGCAGGCAGAGAATTCCCTGCTAGCACCTTCTCTGTGCACAGGAAGGCGAAATGTTCGCATTTGATTCGCAGAATCGCTTTTGTGCGGAAAACACTAACGCTTGTTCAGGACGAAAGGAAGCACAGAGCGCCAGACTTCCTGTTGCCCTGGAGAGCTTGCAGAGCTCTGGGGAAAGGCAGGCAGAGAATTCCCTGATAGCACCTTCTCTGTGCACAGGAAGGAGAAATGTTCGCATTTGATTCGCAGAATCCCTTTTGTGCAGAAAACACTAACACTTGTCCAGAACGAAAGAGAGGAAGAAGCCCAGATTTGTTATTGTCCTGGAGAGGTTGCAGAGCACTGGACAAAGGCACGCAGAGAATTCCCTGCTAGCACCTTCTCTGTGCGCGGGAAGGAGAAGTGTTCACATTTTTTCGCAGAATCGCTTTTGTGCAGAAAACACTAACACTTATTCAGAACGGAAGAAAGCACAGAGCCCCAGATTTGCTGTTGTCCTGGAGAGCTTGCAGAGCTCTGGGGAAAGGCAGGCAGAGAATTCCCTGCTAGCACCTTCTCTGTTCGGGGGAAGGAGAGAATTCGCTTTTGCTTCGCACAATGGCTTTTCTGCAGAAAACACTAACGCTTGTGCAGGATGAAAGAAAGCACAGAGCCCCATATTTGCTGTTGCCGTAGAGAGCTTGCAGAGCACTGGGGAAAGGCAGTCACAGAATTCCCTGCTAGCACATTCTCTGTTCGCGGGAAGGAGAGAATTCGCTTTTGCTTCGCACAATCGCTTTTGTGCAGAAAACACTAACGCTTTTTCAGAACGAAAGGAAGTACAGAGCCCCAGATTTGCTATTGCCTTGGAGAGCTTGCAGAGCACTGGGGAAAGGCAGGCAGAGAATTCCCTTCTACCATCTTCGCTGTGCCTGGAAAGGAGAAGTGTTCACATTTTTTCGCATAATCGCTTTTCTGCAGAAAACACTAACGCTTGTTCAGGACGAAAGAAAGCACAGAGCCACAGATTGCTGTTGCCGTAGAGAGCTCGCAGAGCACTGGGGAAAGGCAGGCAGAGAATTCCCTGCTAGCACCTTCTCTGTGCCTTGGAAGCAGAAGTTTTCACATTGCTTCGCAGAATCGCTTTTGTGCAGAGAACAATAACACTTATTCAGAACGGAAGAAAGCACAGAGCCCCAGATTTGCTGTTGTCCTGGAGAGCTTGCAGAGCTCTGGGGAAAGGCAGGCAGAGAATTCCCTGCTAGCACATTCTCTGTGCACAGGAAGGCGAAATGTTCGCATTTGCTTCGCAGAATCGCTTTTGTGCAGAAAACACTAACACTTATTCAGAACGGAAGAAAGCACAGAGCCCCAGATTCTATGTTGTCCTGGAGAGCTTGCAGAGCACTGGGGAAAGGCAGACAGAGAATTCCCTGCTAGCACCTTCTCTGTGCCTGGGAAGCAGAAGGGTTCACATTCCTTCGCAGAATCGCTTTTGTGCAGAAAACACTAACACTTGTTCAGAACGAAAGAAAGCACAGAGCCCCAGATTTTATGTTGCCCTGGAGAGCTTGCAGAGCACTGGGGAAAGGCAGGCAGAGAATTCCCTGCTAGCACATTCTCTGTGCACAGGAAGGAGAAATGTTCGCATTTGCTTCGCAGAATCCCCTTTTGTGCACAAAACACTAACACTTGTCCAGAACAAAAGAGAGGAAGAAGCCCAGATTTGTTATTGCCCTGGAGAACTTGCAGGGCACTGGACAAAAGCACGCACAGAATTCCCTGCTAGCATCTTCGCTGTGCCTGGGAAGGAGAAGGGTTCACATTGCTTCGCAGAATCGCTTTTCTGCAGAAAACACTAACGCTTGTTTCAGGACGAAAGAAAGCACAGAGCCCCAGATTTGCTGTTGCCGTAGAGAGCTTGCAGAGCAGTGGGGAAAGGCAGGCAGAGAATTCCCTGCTAGCACCTTCTCTGTTCGCGGGAAGCAGAAGTGTTCACATTGCTTCGCAGAATCGCTTTTGTGCAGAAAACACTAACACTTGTTCAGAACGAAAGAAAGCACAGAGCCCCAGATTTTATGTTGTCCTGGAGAGCTTGCAGAGCACTGGGGAAAGGCAGGCAGAGAATTCCCTGCTAGCACATTCTCTGTGCACAAGCAGGAGAAATGTTCGCATTTGAATCGCAGAATCGCCTTTGTGCAGAAAACACTAACGCTTGTTCAGGACGAAAGGAAGCACAGAGCGCCAGACTTGCTGTTGCACTGGAGAGCTTGCAGAGCTCTGGGGAAAGGCAGGCAGAGAATTCCCTGCTAGCACATTCTCTGTGCACAAGAAGGAGAAATGTTCGCATTTGATTCGCAGAATCGCTTTTGTGCAGAAAACACTAACGCTTGTTCAGGACGAAAGGAAGCACAGAGCCCCATATTTGCTGTTGCCGTAGAGAGCTTGCAGAGCACTGGGGAAAGGCAGGCAGAGAATTCCCTGCTAGCACATTGTCTGTGCACAGGAAGGAAAAGTGTTCACAGTTTTTCGCAGAATCGCATTTGCTTCGCTGCAGAGAACACTAAGCTTGTTCAGGACGAAAGAAAGCACAGAGCCCCATATTTGCTGTTGCCGTAGAGAGCCTGCAGAGCACTGGGGAAAGGCAGGCAGAGAATTCCCTGCTAGCACCTTCTCTGTGCCTGGGAAGCAGAAGTGTTCACATTCCTTCGCAGAATCGCTTTTCTGCAGAGAACACTAACACTTGTTCAGAACGAAAGAAAGCACAGAGCGCCAGATTTGCTGTTGTCCTGGAGAGCTTGCAGAGCACTGGGGAAAGGCAGGCAGAGAATTCCCTGCTAGCACCTTCTCTGTGCACAGGAAGGCGAAATGTTCGCATTTGATTCGCAGAATCGCTTTTGTGCAGAAAACACTAACGCTTGTTCAGGACGAAAGGAAGCACAGAGCGCCAGACTTCCTGTTCCCCTGGAGAGCTTGCAGAGCTCTGGGGAAAGGCAGGCAGAGAATTCCCTGCTAGCACCTTCTCTGTGCCTTGGAAGCAGAAATGTTCACATTGCTTCGCAGAATCGCTTTTGTGCAGAGAACACTAACACTTATTCAGAACGGAAGAAAGCACAGAGCCCCAGATTTGCTGTTGTCCTGGAGAGCTTGCAGAACTCTGGGGAAAGGCAGGCAGAGATTTCCCTGCTAGCACCTTCTCTGTTCGCGGGAAGGAGAGAATTCGCTTTTGCTTCGCACAATGGCTTTTCTGCAGAAAACACTAACGCTTGTGCAGGATGAAAGAAAGCACAGAGCCCCATATTTGCTGTTGCCGTAGAGAGCTTGCGGAGCACTGGGGAAAGGCAGGCAGAGAATTCCCTGCTAGCACATTCTCTGTGCACAGGAAGGAAAAGTGTTCACATTTTTTCGCAGAATCGCATTTGCTTCGCTGCAGAGAACACTAAGCTTGTTCAGGACGAAAGAAAGCACAGAGCCCCATATTTGCTGTTGCCGTAGAGAGCTTGCAGAGCACTGGCGAAAGGCAGGCAGAGAATTCCCTGCTAGCACATTCTCTGTGCACAGGAAGGAGAAATGTTCGCATTTGCTTCGCAGAATCCCCTTTTGTGCACAAAACACTAACACTTGTCCAGAACAAAAGAGAGGAAGAAGCCCAGATTTCTTATTGCCCTGGAGAACTTGCAGAGCACTGGACAAAAGCACGCACAGAATTCCCTGCTAGCATCTTCGCTGTGCCTGGGAAGGAGAAGGGTTCACATTGCTTCGCAGAATCGCTTTTCTGCAGAAAACACTAACGCTTGTTTCAGGACGAAAGAAAGCACAGAGCCCCAGATTTGCTGTTGTCCTGGAGAGCTTGCAGAGCACTGGGGAAAGGCAGGCAGAGAATTCCCTGCTAGCACCTTCTCTGTGCACAGGAAGGCGAAATGTTCGCATTTGATTCGCAGAATCGCTTTTGTGCAGAAAACACTAACGCTTGTTCAGGACGAAAGGAAGCACAGAGCGCCAGACTTCCTGTTGCCCTGGAGAGCTTGCAGAGCTCTGGGGAAAGGCAGGCAGAGAATTCCCTGATAGCACCTTCTCTGTGCACAGGAAGGAGAAATGTTCGCATTTGATTCGCAGAATCCCTTTTGTGCAGAAAACACTAACACTTGTCCAGAACGAAAGAGAGGAAGAAGCCCAGATTTGTTATTGTCCTGGAGAGGTTGCAGAGCACTGGACAAAGGCACGCAGAGAATTCCCTGCTAGCACCTTCTCTGTGCGCGGGAAGGAGAAGTGTTCACATTTTTTCGCAGAATCGCTTTTGTGCAGAAAACACTAACACTTATTCAGAACGGAAGAAAGCACAGAGCCCCAGATTTGCTGTTGTCCTGGAGAGCTTGCAGAGCTCTGGGGAAAGGCAGGCAGAGAATTCCCTGCTAGCACCTTCTCTGTTCGGGGGAAGGAGAGAATTCGCTTTTGCTTCGCACAATGGCTTTTCTGCAGAAAACACTAACGCTTGTGCAGGATGAAAGAAAGCACAGAGCCCCATATTTGCTGTTGCCGTAGAGAGCTTGCAGAGCACTGGGGAAAGGCAGTCACAGAATTCCCTGCTAGCACATTCTCTGTTCGCGGGAAGGAGAGAATTCGCTTTTGCTTCGCACAATCGCTTTTGTGCAGAAAACACTAACGCTTTTTCAGAACGAAAGGAAGTACAGAGCCCCAGATTTGCTATTGCCTTGGAGAGCTTGCAGAGCACTGGGGAAAGGCAGGCAGAGAATTCCCTTCTACCATCTTCGCTGTGCCTGGAAAGGAGAAGTGTTCACATTTTTTCGCATAATCGCTTTTCTGCAGAAAACACTAACGCTTGTTCAGGACGAAAGAAAGCACAGAGCCACAGATTGCTGTTGCCGTAGAGAGCTCGCAGAGCACTGGGGAAAGGCAGGCAGAGAATTCCCTGCTAGCACCTTCTCTGTGCCTTGGAAGCAGAAGTTTTCACATTGCTTCGCAGAATCGCTTTTGTGCAGAGAACAATAACACTTATTCAGAACGGAAGAAAGCACAGAGCCCCAGATTTGCTGTTGTCCTGGAGAGCTTGCAGAGCTCTGGGGAAAGGCAGGCAGAGAATTCCCTGCTAGCACATTCTCTGTGCACAGGAAGGCGAAATGTTCGCATTTGCTTCGCAGAATCGCTTTTGTGCAGAAAACACTAACACTTATTCAGAACGGAAGAAAGCACAGAGCCCCAGATTCTATGTTGTCCTGGAGAGCTTGCAGAGCACTGGGGAAAGGCAGACAGAGAATTCCCTGCTAGCACCTTCTCTGTTCGCGGGAAGGAGAGAATTCACTTTTGCTTCGCACAATGGCTTTTCCGCAGAAAACACTAACGCTTGTGCAGGATGAAAGAAAGCACAGAGCCCCATATTTGCTGTTGCCGTAGAGAGCTTGCAGAGCACTGGCGAAAGGCAGGCAGAGAATTCCATGCTAGCACCTTCTCTGTGCACAGGAAGGAGAAATGTTCGCATTTGCTTCGCAGAATCCCCTTTTGTGCACAAAACACTAACACTTGTCCAGAACAAAAGAGAGGAAGAAGCCCAGATTTGTTATTGCCCTGGAGAACTTGCAGAGCACTGGACAAAAGCACGCACAGAATTCCCTGCTAGCATCTTCGCTGTGCCTGGGAAGGAGAAGGGTTCACATTGCTTCGCAGAATCGCTTTTCTGCAGAAAACACTAACGCTTGTTTCAGGACGAAAGAAAGCACAGAGCCCCAGATTTGCTGCTGCCCTGGAGAGCTAGCAGAGCACTGGGGAAAGGCAGGCAGAGAATTCCCTGCTAGCACCTTCACTGTGCACAGGAAGGCGAAATGTTCGCATTTGATTCGCAGAATCGCTTTTGTGCGGAAAACACTAACGCTTGTTCAGGACGAAAGGAAGCACAGAGCGCCAGACTTGCTGTTGCCCTGGAGAGCTTTCAGAGCTCTGGGGAAAGGCAGGCAGAGAATTCCCTGCTAGCACATTCTCTGTGCACAGGAAGGAGAAGTGTTCACATTTTTTCGCAGAATCGCATTTGCTTCGCTGCAGAGAACACTAAGCTTGTTCAGGACGAAAGAAAGCACAGAGCGCCAGATTTGCTGTTGTCCTGGAGAGCTTGCAGAGCTCTGGGGAAAGGCAGGCAGAGAATTCCCTGCTAGCACCTTCTCTGTGCCTTGGAAGCAGAAGTGTTCACATTGCTTCGCAGAATCGCTTTTGTGCAGAGAACACTAACACTTATTCAGAACGGAAGAAAGCACAGAGCCCCAGATTTGCTGTTGTCCTGGAGAGCTTGCAGAGCTCTGGGGAAAGGCAGGCAGAGAATTCCCTGCTAGCACCTTCTCTGTTCGCGGGAAGGAGAGAATTTGCTTTTGCTTCGCACAATGGCTTTTCTGCAGAAAACACTAACGCTTGTGCAGGACGAAAGGAAGCACAGAGCCCCATATTTGCTCTTGCCGTAGAGAGCTTGCAGAGCACTGGGGAAAGGCAGGCAGAGAATTCCCTGCTAGCACATTCTCTGTGCACAGGAAGGAAAAGTGTTCACATTTGCTTCGCAGAATCCGCTTTTGTGCACAAAACACTAACAGTTGTACAGAACGAAAGAGAGGAAGAAGCCCAGATTTGCTGTTGCCCTGGAGAACTTGCAGAGCACTGGACAAAAGCACGCACAGAATTCCCTGCTAGCATCTTCGCTGTGCCTGGGAAGCAGAAGGGTTCACATTTTTTCGCAGAATCGCATTTGCTTCGCTGCCGAGAACAGTAAGCTTGTTCAGGACGAAAGAAAGCACAGAGCCACAGATTTGCTGTTGCCCTGGAGAGCTTGCAGAGCACTGGGGAAAGGCAGGCAGAGAGTTCCCTGCTAGCACATTCTCTGTGCACAGGAAGGAGAAATGTTCGCTTTTGATTTGCAGAATCGCTTTTGTGCAGAAAACACTAACGCTTTTTCAGAACGACAGGAAGTACAGAGCCCCAGAGTTGCTATTTCCCTGGAGAGCTTGCAGAGCACTGGGGAAAGGCAGGCAGAGAATTCCCTGCTAGCACCTTCTCTGTGCGCGGGAAGGAGAAGTGTTCACATTTTTTTGCAGAATCGCATTTGCTTCGCTGCCGAGAACCGTAAGCTTGTTCAGGACGAAAGAAAGCACAGAGCCCCAGATTTGCTGTTGCCGTAGAGAGCTCGCAGAGCACTGGGGAAAGGCAGGCAGAGAAATCCCTGCTAGCACATTCTCTGTGCACAGGAAGGAGAAATGTTCGCATTTGATTCGCAGAATCGCTTTTCTGCAGAAAACACTAACACTTGTTCAGAACGAAAGAAAGCACAGAGCCCCAGATTTAATGTTGTCCTGGAGAGCTTGCAGAGCACTGGGGAAAGGCAGGCAGACAATTCCCTGCTAGCACCTTCTCTGTGCCTGGGAAGCAGAAGGGTTCACATTCCTTCGCAGAATCGCTTTTGTGCAGAAAACACTAACGCTTGTTCAGGACGAAAGGAAGCACAGAGCGCCAGACTTCCTGTTCCCCTGGAGAGCTTGCAGAGCTCTGGGGAAAGGCAGGCAGAGAATTCCCTGCTAGCACCTTCTCTGTGCCTTGGAAGCAGAAATGTTCACATTGCTTCGCAGAATCGCTTTTGTGCAGAGAACACTAACACTTATTCAGAACGGAAGAAAGCACAGAGCCCCAGATTTGCTGTTGTCCTGGAGAGCTTGCAGAACTCTGGGGAAAGGCAGGCAGAGATTTCCCTGCTAGCACCTTCTCTGTTCGCGGGAAGGAGAGAATTCGCTTTTGCTTCGCACAATGGCTTTTCTGCAGAAAACACTAACGCTTGTGCAGGATGAAAGAAAGCACAGAGCCCCATATTTGCTGTTGCCGTAGAGAGCTTGCGGAGCACTGGGGAAAGGCAGGCAGAGAATTCCCTGCTAGCACATTCTCTGTGCACAGGAAGGAAAAGTGTTCACATTTTTTCGCAGAATCGCATTTGCTTCGCTGCAGAGAACACTAAGCTTGTTCAGGACGAAAGAAAGCACAGAGCCCCATATTTGCTGTTGCCGTAGAGAGCTTGCAGAGCACTGGCGAAAGGCAGGCAGAGAATTCCCTGCTAGCACATTCTCTGTGCACAGGAAGGAGAAATGTTCGCATTTGCTTCGCAGAATCCCCTTTTGTGCACAAAACACTAACACTTGTCCAGAACAAAAGAGAGGAAGAAGCCCAGATTTGTTATTGCCCTGGAGAACTTGCAGAGCACTGGACAAAAGCACGCACAGAATTCCCTGCTAGCATCTTCGCTGTGCCTGGGAAGGAGAAGGGTTCACATTGCTTCGCAGAATCGCTTTTCTGCAGAAAAAACTAACGCTTGTTTCAGGACGAAAGAAAGCACAGAGCCCCAGATTTGCTGTTGTCCTGGAGAGCTTGCAGAGCACTGGGGAAAGGCAGGCAGAGAATTCCCTGCTAGCACCTTCTCTGTGCACAGGAAGGCGAAATGTTCGCATTTGATTCGCAGAATCGCTTTTGTGCAGAAAACACTAACGCTTGTTCAGGACGAAAGGAAGCACAGAGCGCCAGACTTCCTGTTGCCCTGGAGAGCTTGCAGAGCTCTGGGGAAAGGCAGGCAGAGAATTCCCTGATAGCACCTTCTCTGTGCACAGGAAGGAGAAATGTTCGCATTTGATTCGCAGAATCCCTTTTGTGCAGAAAACACTAACACTTGTCCAGAACGAAAGAGAGGAAGAAGCCCAGATTTGTTATTGTCCTGGAGAGGTTGCAGAGCACTGGACAAAGGCACGCAGAGAATTCCCTGCTAGCACCTTCTCTGTGCGCGGGAAGGAGAAGTGTTCACATTTTTTCGCAGAATCGCTTTTGTGCAGAAAACACTAACACTTATTCAGAACGGAAGAAAGCACAGAGCCCCAGATTTGCTGTTGTCCTGGAGAGCTTGCAGAGCTCTGGGGAAAGGCAGGCAGAGAATTCCCTGCTAGCACCTTCTCTGTTCGGGGGAAGGAGAGAATTCGCTTTTGCTTCGCACAATGGCTTTTCTGCAGAAAACACTAACGCTTGTGCAGGATGAAAGAAAGCACAGAGCCCCATATTTGCTGTTGCCGTAGAGAGCTTGCAGAGCACTGGGGAAAGGCAGTCACAGAATTCCCTGCTAGCACATTCTCTGTTCGCGGGAAGGAGAGAATTCGCTTTTGCTTCGCACAATCGCTTTTGTGCAGAAAACACTAACGCTTTTTCAGAACGAAAGGAAGTACAGAGCCCCAGATTTGCTATTGCCTTGGAGAGCTTGCAGAGCACTGGGGAAAGGCAGGCAGAGAATTCCCTTCTACCATCTTCGCTGTGCCTGGAAAGGAGAAGTGTTCACATTTTTTCGCATAATCGCTTTTCTGCAGAAAACACTAACGCTTGTTCAGGACGAAAGAAAGCACAGAGCCACAGATTGCTGTTGCCGTAGAGAGCTCGCAGAGCACTGGGGAAAGGCAGGCAGAGAATTCCCTGCTAGCACCTTCTCTGTGCCTTGGAAGCAGAAGTTTTCACATTGCTTCGCAGAATCGCTTTTGTGCAGAGAACAATAACACTTATTCAGAACGGAAGAAAGCACAGAGCCCCAGATTTGCTGTTGTCCTGGAGAGCTTGCAGAGCTCTGGGGAAAGGCAGGCAGAGAATTCCCTGCTAGCACATTCTCTGTGCACAGGAAGGCGAAATGTTCGCATTTGCTTCGCAGAATCGCTTTTGTGCAGAAAACACTAACACTTATTCAGAACGGAAGAAAGCACAGAGCCCCAGATTCTATGTTGTCCTGGAGAGCTTGCAGAGCACTGGGGAAAGGCAGACAGAGAATTCCCTGCTAGCACCTTCTCTGTTCGCGGGAAGGAGAGAATTCACTTTTGCTTCGCACAATGGCTTTTCCGCAGAAAACACTAACGCTTGTGCAGGATGAAAGAAAGCACAGAGCCCCATATTTGCTGTTGCCGTAGAGAGCTTGCAGAGCACTGGCGAAAGGCAGGCAGAGAATTCCATGCTAGCACCTTCTCTGTGCACAGGAAGGAGAAATGTTCGCATTTGCTTCGCAGAATCCCCTTTTGTGCACAAAACACTAACACTTGTCCAGAACAAAAGAGAGGAAGAAGCCCAGATTTGTTATTGCCCTGGAGAACTTGCAGAGCACTGGACAAAAGCACGCACAGAATTCCCTGCTAGCATCTTCGCTGTGCCTGGGAAGGAGAAGGGTTCACATTGCTTCGCAGAATCGCTTTTCTGCAGAAAACACTAACGCTTGTTTCAGGACGAAAGAAAGCACAGAGCCCCAGATTTGCTGCTGCCCTGGAGAGCTAGCAGAGCACTGGGGAAAGGCAGGCAGAGAATTCCCTGCTAGCACCTTCACTGTGCACAGGAAGGCGAAATGTTCGCATTTGATTCGCAGAATCGCTTTTGTGCGGAAAACACTAACGCTTGTTCAGGACGAAAGGAAGCACAGAGCGCCAGACTTGCTGTTGCCCTGGAGAGCTTTCAGAGCTCTGGGGAAAGGCAGGCAGAGAATTCCCTGCTAGCACATTCTCTGTGCACAGGAAGGAGAAGTGTTCACATTTTTTCGCAGAATCGCATTTGCTTCGCTGCAGAGAACACTAAGCTTGTTCAGGACGAAAGAAAGCACAGAGCGCCAGATTTGCTGTTTTCCTGGAGAGCTTGCAGAGCTCTGGGGAAAGGCAGGCAGAGAATTCCCTGCTAGCACCTTCTCTGTGCCTTGGAAGCAGAAGTGTTCACATTGCTTCGCAGAATCGCTTTTGTGCAGAGAACACTAACACTTATTCAGAACGGAAGAAAGCACAGAGCCCCAGATTTGCTGTTGTCCTGGAGAGCTTGCAGAGCTCTGGGGAAAGGCAGGCAGAGAATTCCCTGCTAGCACCTTCTCTGTTCGCGGGAAGGAGAGAATTTGCTTTTGCTTCGCACAATGGCTTTTCTGCAGAAAACACTAACGCTTGTGCAGGACGAAAGGAAGCACAGAGCCCCATATTTGCTCTTGCCGTAGAGAGCTTGCAGAGCACTGGGGAAAGGCAGGCAGAGAATTCCCTGCTAGCACATTCTCTGTGCACAGGAAGGAAAAGTGTTCACATTTGCTTCGCAGAATCCGCTTTTGTGCACAAAACACTAACAGTTGTACAGAACGAAAGAGAGGAAGAAGCCCAGATTTGCTGTTGCCCTGGAGAACTTGCAGAGCACTGGACAAAAGCACGCACAGAATTCCCTGCTAGCATCTTCGCTGTGCCTGGGAAGCAGAAGGGTTCACATTTTTTCGCAGAATCGCATTTGCTTCGCTGCCGAGAACAGTAAGCTTGTTCAGGACGAAAGAAAGCACAGAGCCACAGATTTGCTGTTGCCCTGGAGAGCTTGCAGAGCACTGGGGAAAGGCAGGCAGAGAATTCCCTGCTAGCACATTCTCTGTGCACAGGAAGGAGAAATGTTCGCTTTTGATTTGCAGAATCGCTTTTGTGCAGAAAACACTAACGCTTTTTCAGAACGACAGGAAGTACAGAGCCCCAGAGTTGCTATTTCCCTGGAGAGCTTGCAGAGCACTGGGGAAAGGCAGGCAGAGAATTCCCTGCTAGCACCTTCTCTGTGCGCGGGAAGGAGAAGTGTTCACATTTTTTTGCAGAATCGCATTTGCTTCGCTGCCGAGAACCGTAAGCTTGTTCAGGACGAAAGAAAGCACAGAGCCCCAGATTTGCTGTTGCCGTAGAGAGCTCGCAGAGCACTGGGGAAAGGCAGGCAGAGAATTCCCTGCTAGCACATTCTCTGTGCACAGGAAGGAGAAATGTTCGCATTTGATTCGCAGAATCGCTTTTCTGCAGAAAACACTAACACTTGTTCAGAACGAAAGAAAGCACAGAGCCCCAGATTTAATGTTGTCCTGGAGAGCTTGCAGAGCACTGGGGAAAGGCAGGCAGACAATTCCCTGCTAGCACCTTCTCTGTGCCTGGGAAGCAGAAGGGTTCACATTCCTTCGCAGAATCGCTTTTGTGCAGAAAACACTAACACTTGTTCAGAACGAAAGAAAGCACAGAGCCCCAGATTTTATGTTGCCCTGGAGAGCTTGCAGAGCACTGGGGAAAGGCAGGCAGAGAATTCCCTGCTAGCACATTCTCTGTGCACAGGAAGGAGAAATGTTCGCATTTGCTTCGCAGAATCCCCTTTTGTGCACAAAACACTAACACTTGTCCAGAACAAAAGAGAGGAAGAAGCCCAGATTTGTTATTGCCCTGGAGAACTTGCAGGGCACTGGACAAAAGCACGCACAGAATTCCCTGCTAGCATCTTCGCTGTGCCTGGGAAGGAGAAGGGTTCACATTGCTTCGCAGAATCGCTTTTCTGCAGAAAAAACTAACGCTTGTTTCAGGACGAAAGAAAGCACAGAGCCCCAGATTTGCTGTTGCCGTAGAGAGCTTGCAGAGCAGTGGGGAAAGGCAGGCAGAGAATTCCCTGCTAGCACCTTCTCTGTTCGCGGGAAGCAGAAGTGTTCACATTGCTTCGCAGAATCGCTTTTGTGCAGAAAACACTAACACTTGTTCAGAACGAAAGAAAGCACAGAGCCCCAGATTTTATGTTGTCCTGGAGAGCTTGCAGAGCACTGGGGAAAGGCAGGCAGAGAATTCCCTGCTAGCACATTCTCTGTGCACAAGCAGGAGAAATGTTCGCATTTGAATCGCAGAATCGCCTTTGTGCAGAAAACACTAACGCTTGTTCAGGACGAAAGGAAGCACAGAGCGCCAGACTTGCTGTTGCACTGGAGAGCTTGCAGAGCTCTGGGGAAAGGCAGGCAGAGAATTCCCTGCTAGCACATTCTCTGTGCACAAGAAGGAGAAATGTTCGCATTTGATTCGCAGAATCGCTTTTGTGCAGAAAACACTAACGCTTGTTCAGGACGAAAGGAAGCACAGAGCCCCATATTTGCTGTTGCCGTAGAGAGCTTGCAGAGCACTGGGGAAAGGCAGGCAGAGAATTCCCTGCTAGCACATTGTCTGTGCACAGGAAGGAAAAGTGTTCACAGTTTTTCGCAGAATCGCATTTGCTTCGCTGCAGAGAACACTAAGCTTGTTCAGGACGAAAGAAAGCACAGAGCCCCATATTTGCTGTTGCCGTAGAGAGCCTGCAGAGCACTGGGGAAAGGCAGGCAGAGAATTCCCTGCTAGCACCTTCTCTGTGCCTGGGAAGCAGAAGTGTTCACATTCCTTCGCAGAATCGCTTTTCTGCAGAGAACACTAACACTTGTTCAGAACGAAAGAAAGCACAGAGCGCCAGATTTGCTGTTGTCCTGGAGAGCTTGCAGAGCACTGGGGAAAGGCAGGCAGAGAATTCCCTGCTAGCACCTTCTCTGTGCACAGGAAGGCGAAATGTTCGCATTTGATTCGCAGAATCGCTTTTGTGCAGAAAACACTAACGCTTGTTCAGGACGAAAGGAAGCACAGAGCGCCAGACTTCCTGTTCCCCTGGAGAGCTTGCAGAGCTCTGGGGAAAGGCAGGCAGAGAATTCCCTGCTAGCACCTTCTCTGTGCCTTGGAAGCAGAAATGTTCACATTGCTTCGCAGAATCGCTTTTGTGCAGAGAACACTAACACTTATTCAGAACGGAAGAAAGCACAGAGCCCCAGATTTGCTGTTGTCCTGGAGAGCTTGCAGAACTCTGGGGAAAGGCAGGCAGAGATTTCCCTGCTAGCACCTTCTCTGTTCGCGGGAAGGAGAGAATTCGCTTTTGCTTCGCACAATGGCTTTTCTGCAGAAAACACTAACGCTTGTGCAGGATGAAAGAAAGCACAGAGCCCCATATTTGCTGTTGCCGTAGAGAGCTTGCGGAGCACTGGGGAAAGGCAGGCAGAGAATTCCCTGCTAGCACATTCTCTGTGCACAGGAAGGAAAAGTGTTCACATTTTTTCGCAGAATCGCATTTGCTTCGCTGCAGAGAACACTAAGCTTGTTCAGGACGAAAGAAAGCACAGAGCCCCATATTTGCTGTTGCCGTAGAGAGCTTGCAGAGCACTGGCGAAAGGCAGGCAGAGAATTCCCTGCTAGCACATTCTCTGTGCACAGGAAGGAGAAATGTTCGCATTTGCTTCGCAGAATCCCCTTTTGTGCACAAAACACTAACACTTGTCCAGAACAAAAGAGAGGAAGAAGCGCAGATTTGTTATTGCCCTGGAGAACTTGCAGAGCACTGGACAAAAGCACGCACAGAATTCCCTGCTAGCATCTTCGCTGTGCCTGGGAAGGAGAAGGGTTCACATTGCTTCGCAGAATCGCTTTTCTGCAGAAAACACTAACGCTTGTTTCAGGACGAAAGAAAGCACAGAGCCCCAGATTTGCTGTTGTCCTGGAGAGCTTGCAGAGCACTGGGGAAAGGCAGGCAGAGAATTCCCTGCTAGCACCTTCTCTGTGCACAGGAAGGCGAAATGTTCGCATTTGATTCGCAGAATCGCTTTTGTGCAGAAAACACTAACGCTTGTTCAGGACGAAAGGAAGCACAGAGCGCCAGACTTCCTGTTGCCCTGGAGAGCTTGCAGAGCTCTGGGGAAAGGCAGGCAGAGAATTCCCTGATAGCACCTTCTCTGTGCGCGGGAAGGAGAAGTGTTCACATTTTTTTGCAGAATCGCTTTTGCTTCGCTGCCGAGAACCGTAAGCTTGTTCAGGACGAAAGAAAGCACAGAGCCCCAGATTTGCTGTTGCCGTAGAGAGCTCGCAGAGCACTGGGGAAAGGCAGGCAGAGAATTCCCTGCTAGCACATTCTCTGTGCACAGGAAGGAGAAATGTTCGCATTTGATTCGCAGAATCGCTTTTCTGCAGAAAACACTAACACTTGTTCAGAACGAAAGAAAGCACAGAGCCCCAGATTTAATGTTGTCCTGGAGAGCTTGCAGAGCACTGGGGAAAGGCAGGCAGACAATTCCCTGCTAGCACCTTCTCTGTGCCTGGGAAGCAGAAGGGTTCACATTCCTTCGCAGAATCGCTTTTGTGCAGAAAACACTAACACTTGTTCAGAACGAAAGAAAGCACAGAGCCCCAGATTTTATGTTGCCCTGGAGAGCTTGCAGAGCACTGGGGAAAGGCAGGCAGAGAATTCCCTGCTAGCACATTCTCTGTGCACAGGAAGGAGAAATGTTCGCATTTGCTTCGCAGAATCCCCTTTTGTGCACAAAACACTAACACTTGTCCAGAACAAAAGAGAGGAAGAAGCCCAGATTTGTTATTGCCCTGGAGAACTTGCAGGGCACTGGACAAAAGCACGCACAGAATTCCCTGCTAGCATCTTCGCTGTGCCTGGGAAGGAGAAGGGTTCACATTGCTTCGCAGAATCGCTTTTCTGCAGAAAACACTAACGCTTGTTTCAGGACGAAAGAAAGCACAGAGCCCCAGATTTGCTGTTGCCGTAGAGAGCTTGCAGAGCAGTGGGGAAAGGCAGGCAGAGAATTCCCTGCTAGCACCTTCTCTGTTCGCGGGAAGCAGAAGTGTTCACATTGCTTCGCAGAATCGCTTTTGTGCAGAAAACACTAACACTTGTTCAGAACGAAAGAAAGCACAGAGCCCCAGATTTTATGTTGTCCTGGAGAGCTTGCAGAGCACTGGGGAAAGGCAGGCAGAGAATTCCCTGCTAGCACATTCTCTGTGCACAAGCAGGAGAAATGTTCGCATTTGAATCGCAGAATCGCCTTTGTGCAGAAAACACTAACGCTTGTTCAGGACGAAAGGAAGCACAGAGCGCCAGACTTGCTGTTGCACTGGAGAGCTTGCAGAGCTCTGGGGAAAGGCAGGCAGAGAATTCCCTGCTAGCACATTCTCTGTGCACAAGAAGGAGAAATGTTCGCATTTGATTCGCAGAATCGCTTTTGTGCAGAAAACACTAACGCTTGTTCAGGACGAAAGGAAGCACAGAGCCCCATATTTGCTGTTGCCGTAGAGAGCTTGCAGAGCACTGGGGAAAGGCAGGCAGAGAATTCCCTGCTAGCACATTGTCTGTGCACAGGAAGGAAAAGTGTTCACAGTTTTTCGCAGAATCGCATTTGCTTCGCTGCAGAGAACACTAAGCTTGTTCAGGACGAAAGAAAGCACAGAGCCCCATATTTGCTGTTGCCGTAGAGAGCCTGCAGAGCACTGGGGAAAGGCAGGCAGAGAATTCCCTGCTAGCACCTTCTCTGTGCCTGGGAAGCAGAAGTGTTCACATTCCTTCGCAGAATCGCTTTTCTGCAGAGAACACTAACACTTGTTCAGAACGAAAGAAAGCACAGAGCGCCAGATTTGCTGTTGTCCTGGAGAGCTTGCAGAGCACTGGGGAAAGGCAGGCAGAGAATTCCCTGCTAGCACCTTCTCTGTGCACAGGAAGGCGAAATGTTCGCATTTGATTCGCAGAATCGCTTTTGTGCAGAAAACACTAACGCTTGTTCAGGACGAAAGGAAGCACAGAGCGCCAGACTTCCTGTTCCCCTGGAGAGCTTGCAGAGCTCTGGGGAAAGGCAGGCAGAGAATTCCCTGCTAGCACCTTCTCTGTGCCTTGGAAGCAGAAATGTTCACATTGCTTCGCAGAATCGCTTTTGTGCAGAGAACACTAACACTTATTCAGAACGGAAGAAAGCACAGAGCCCCAGATTTGCTGTTGTCCTGGAGAGCTTGCAGAACTCTGGGGAAAGGCAGGCAGAGATTTCCCTGCTAGCACCTTCTCTGTTCGCGGGAAGGAGAGAATTCGCTTTTGCTTCGCACAATGGCTTTTCTGCAGAAAACACTAACGCTTGTGCAGGATGAAAGAAAGCACAGAGCCCCATATTTGCTGTTGCCGTAGAGAGCTTGCGGAGCACTGGGGAAAGGCAGGCAGAGAATTCCCTGCTAGCACATTCTCTGTGCACAGGAAGGAAAAGTGTTCACATTTTTTCGCAGAATCGCATTTGCTTCGCTGCAGAGAACACTAAGCTTGTTCAGGACGAAAGAAAGCACAGAGCCCCATATTTGCTGTTGCCGTAGAGAGCTTGCAGAGCACTGGCGAAAGGCAGGCAGAGAATTCCCTGCTAGCACATTCTCTGTGCACAGGAAGGAGAAATGTTCGCATTTGCTTCGCAGAATCCCCTTTTGTGCACAAAACACTAACACTTGTCCAGAACAAAAGAGAGGAAGAAGCCCAGATTTGTTATTGCCCTGGAGAACTTGCAGAGCACTGGACAAAAGCACGCACAGAATTCCCTGCTAGCATCTTCGCTGTGCCTGGGAAGGAGAAGGGTTCACATTGCTTCGCAGAATCGCTTTTCTGCAGAAAACACTAACGCTTGTTTCAGGACGAAAGAAAGCACAGAGCCCCAGATTTGCTGTTGTCCTGGAGAGCTTGCAGAGCACTGGGGAAAGGCAGGCAGAGAATTCCCTGCTAGCACCTTCTCTGTGCACAGGAAGGCGAAATGTTCGCATTTGATTCGCAGAATCGCTTTTGTGCAGAAAACACTAACGCTTGTTCAGGACGAAAGGAAGCACAGAGCGCCAGACTTCCTGTTGCCCTGGAGAGCTTGCAGAGCTCTGGGGAAAGGCAGGCAGAGAATTCCCTGATAGCACCTTCTCTGTGCACAGGAAGGAGAAATGTTCGCATTTGATTCGCAGAATCCCTTTTGTGCAGAAAACACTAACACTTGTCCAGAACGAAAGAGAGGAAGAAGCCCAGATTTGTTATTGTCCTGGAGAGGTTGCAGAGCACTGGACAAAGGCACGCAGAGAATTCCCTGCTAGCACCTTCTCTGTGCGCGGGAAGGAGAAGTGTTCACATTTTTTCGCAGAATCGCTTTTGTGCAGAAAACACTAACACTTATTCAGAACGGAAGAAAGCACAGAGCCCCAGATTTGCTGTTGTCCTGGAGAGCTTGCAGAGCTCTGGGGAAAGGCAGGCAGAGAATTCCCTGCTAGCACCTTCTCTGTTCGGGGGAAGGAGAGAATTCGCTTTTGCTTCGCACAATGGCTTTTCTGCAGAAAACACTAACGCTTGTGCAGGATGAAAGAAAGCACAGAGCCCCATATTTGCTGTTGCCGTAGAGAGCTTGCAGAGCACTGGGGAAAGGCAGTCACAGAATTCCCTGCTAGCACATTCTCTGTTCGCGGGAAGGAGAGAATTCGCTTTTGCTTCGCACAATCGCTTTTGTGCAGAAAACACTAACGCTTTTTCAGAACGAAAGGAAGTACAGAGCCCCAGATTTGCTATTGCCTTGGAGAGCTTGCAGAGCACTGGGGAAAGGCAGGCAGAGAATTCCCTTCTACCATCTTCGCTGTGCCTGGAAAGGAGAAGTGTTCACATTTTTTCGCATAATCGCTTTTCTGCAGAAAACACTAACGCTTGTTCAGGACGAAAGAAAGCACAGAGCCACAGATTGCTGTTGCCGTAGAGAGCTCGCAGAGCACTGGGGAAAGGCAGGCAGAGAATTCCCTGCTAGCACCTTCTCTGTGCCTTGGAAGCAGAAGTTTTCACATTGCTTCGCAGAATCGCTTTTGTGCAGAGAACAATAACACTTATTCAGAACGGAAGAAAGCACAGAGCCCCAGATTTGCTGTTGTCCTGGAGAGCTTGCAGAGCTCCGGGGAAAGGCAGGCAGAGAATTCCCTGGTAGCACATTCTCTGTGCACAGGAAGGCGAAATGTTCGCATTTGCTTCGCAGAATCGCTTTTGTGCAGAAAACACTAACACTTATTCAGAACGGAAGAAAGCACAGAGCCCCAGATTCTATGTTGTCCTGGAGAGCTTGCAGAGCACTGGGGAAAGGCAGGCAGACAATTCCCTGCTAGCACCTTCTCTGTTCGCGGGAAGGAGAGAATTCACTTTTGCTTCGCACAATGGCTTTTCCGCAGAAAACACTAACGCTTGTGCAGGATGAAAGAAAGCACAGAGCCCCATATTTGCTGTTGCCGTAGAGAGCTTGCAGAGCACTGGCGAAAGGCAGGCAGAGAATTCCATGCTAGCACCTTCTCTGTGCACAGGAAGGAGAAATGTTCGCATTTGATTCGCAGAATCGCTTTTGTGCAGAAAACACTAACACTTGTCCAGAACAAAAGAGAGGAAGAAGCCCAGATTTGTTATTGCCCTGGAGAACTTGCAGAGCACTGGACAAAAGCACGCACAGAATTCCCTGCTAGCATCTTCGCTGTGCCTGGGAAGGAGAAGGGTTCACATTGCTTCGCAGAATCGCTTTTCTGCAGAAAACACTAACGCTTGTTTCAGGACGAAAGAAAGCACAGAGCCCCAGATTTGCTGTTGCCGTAGAGAGCTCGCAGAGCACTGGGGAAAGGCAGGCAGAGAATTCCCTGCTAGCACCTTCTCTGTGCACAGGAAGGCGAAATGTTCGCATTTGATTCGCAGAATCGCTTTTGTGCAGAAAACACTAACACTTGTTCAGAACGAAAGAAAGCACAGAGCGCCAGATTTGCTGTTGTCCTGGAGAGCTTGCAGAGCACTGGGGAAAGGCAGGCAGAGAATTCCCTGCTAGCACATTCTCTGTGCACAGGAAGGAGAAGTGTTCGCATTTGCTTGGCACAATCGCTTTTGTGCAGAAAACACAAACACTTGTACAGAACGAAAGAGAGGAAGAAGCCCAGGTTTGTTATTGTCCTGGAGAACTTGCAGAGCACTGGACAAAAGCACGCACAGAATTCCCTGCTAGCATCTTCGCTGTGCCTGGGAAGGAGAAGGGTTCACACTGCTTCGCAGAATCACTTTTCTGCAGAAAACACTAACGCTTGTTCAGGACGAAAGGAAGCACAGAGCCCCAGATTTGCTGTTGCCCTGGAGAGCTAGCAGAGCACTGGGGAAAGGCAGGCAGAGAATTCCCTGCTAGCACCTTCTCTGTGCGCGGGAAGGAGAAGTGTTCACATTTTTTCGCAGAATCGCTTTTGTGCAGAAAACACTAACACTTATTCAGAACGGAAGAAAGCACAGAGCCCCAGATTTGCTGTTGTCCTGGAGAGCTTGCAGAGCACTGGAGAAAGGCAGGCAGAGAATTCCCTGCTAGCACCTTCTCTGTTCGCGGGAAGGAGAGATTTCGCTTTTGATTGGCACAATGGCTTTTCTGCAGAAAACACTAACGCTTGTTCAGGATGAAAGAAAGCACAGAGCCCCATATTTGCTGTTGCCGTAGAGAGCTTGCAGAGCACTGGGGAAAGGCAGGCAGAGAATTCCCTGCTAGCACATTCTCTGTGCACAGGAAGGCGAAATGTTCGCATTTGCTTCGCAGAATCGCTTCTGTGCAGAAAACACTAACACTTGTTCAGAACGAAAGAAAGCACAGAGCCCCAGATTTTATGTTGTCCTGGAGAGCTTGCAGAGCACTGGGGAAAGGCAGGCAGAGAATTCCCTGCTAGCACCTTCTCTGTTCGCGGGAAGCAGAAGTGTTCACATTTTTTCGCAGAATCGCTTTTGTGCAGAGAATACTAACACTTATTCAGAACGGAAGAAAGCACAGAGCGCCAGATTTGCTGTTGTCCTGGAGAGCTTGCAGAGCTCTGGGGAAAGGCAGGCAGAGAATTCCCTGCTAGCACCTTCTCTGTGTGCGGGAAGGAGAAGTGTTCACATTTTTTCGCAGAATCGCATTTGCTTCGCTGCAGAGAACGCTAAGCTTGTTCAGAACGAAAGAAAGCACAGAGCGCCAGATTTTGTGTTGCCCTGGAGAGCTTGCAGAGCACTGGGGAAAGGCAGGCAGAGAATTCCCTGCTAGCATCTTCACTGTGCCTGGGAAGGAGAAGTGTTCACATTTTTTCGCAGAATGGCTTTTCTGCAGAAAACACTAACGCTTGTTCAGGACGAAAGGAAGCACAGAGCGCCAGATTTGCTGTTGCCCTGGAGAGCTTGCAGAGCTCTGGGGAAAGGCAGGCAGAGAATTCCCTGCTAGCACATTCTCTGTGCACAGGAAGGGAAGTGTTCGCATTTGATTCGCAGAATCGCTTTTGTGCAGAAAACACTAACACTTGTTCAGAACGAAAGAAAGCACAGAGCCCCAGATTTGCTGTTGTCCTGGAGAGCTTGCAGAGCTCTGGGGAAAGGCAGGCAGAGAATTCCCTGCTAGCACCTTCTCTGTGCGCGGGAAGCAGAAGTGTTCACATTGCTTCGCAGAATCGCTTTTGTGCACAGAACACTAACACTTATTCAGAACGGAAGAAAGCACAGAGCGCCAGATTTGCTGTTTCCGTAGAGAGCTTGCAGAGCACTGGGGAAAGGCAGGCAGAGAATTCCCTGCTAGCACATTCTCTGTGCACCGGAAGGCGAAATGTTCGCATTTGCTTCGCAGAATCGCTTTTGTGCAGAAAACACTAACACTTGTTCAGAACGAAAGAAAGAACAGAGCCCCAGATTTTATGTTGTCCTGGAGAGCTTGCAGAGCACTGGAGAAAGGCAGGCATAGAATTCCCTGCTAGCACCTTCTCTGTTCGCAGGAAGCAGAAGTGTTCACATTGCTTTGCAGAATCGCTTTTGTGCAGAGAATACTAACACTTATTCAGAACGGAAGAAAGCACAGAGCGCCAGATTTGCTGTTGTCCTGGAGAGCTTGCAGAGCTCTGGGGAAAGGCAGGCAGAGAATTCCCTGCTAGCACCTTCTCTGTTCCCGGGAAGCAGAAGTGTTCACATTGCTTCGCAGAATCGCTTTTGTGCACAGAACACTAACACTTATTCAGAACGGAAGAAAGCACAGAGCGCCAGATTTGCTGTTGCCGTAGAGAGCTTGCAGAGCACTGGGGAAAGGCAGGCAGAGAATTCCCTGCTAGCACATTCTCTGTTCGCGGGAAGCAGAAGTGTTCACATTGCTTTGCAGAATCTCTTTTGTGCAGAGAACACTAACGCTTTTTCAGGACGAAAGAAAGCACAGAGCCCCAGATTTGCTGTTGTCCTGGAGAGCTTGCAGAGCTCTGGGGAAAGGCAGGCAGAGAATTCCCTGCTAGCACATTCTCTGTGCACAGGAAGGCGAAATGTTCGCATTTGCTTCGCAGAATCGCTTTTGTGCAGAAAAGACTAACACTTGTTCAGAAAGAAAGCACAGAGCCCCAGATTTTATGTTGTCCTGGAGAGCTTGCAGAGCACTGGGGAAAGGCAGGCAGAGAATTGCCTGCTAGCACATTCTCTGTGCACAGGAAGGAAAACTGTTCACATTTTTTCGCAGAATCGCATTTGCTTCGCTGCAGAAAACACTAAGCCTGTTCTGAAAGGAAGAAAGCACAGAGATCCAGATTTGCTGTTTTCCTGGAGAGCTTGCAGAGCTCTGGGGAAAGGCAGGCAGAGAATTCCCTGCTAGCATCTTCGCTGTTCGCGGGAAGGAGAGAATTCGCTTTTGCTTGGCACAATGGGTTTTCTGCAGAAAACACTAAAGCTTGTTCAGGATGAAAGAAAGCACAGAGCCCCATATTTGCTGTTGCCCTGGAGAGCTTGCAGAGCACTGGGGAAAGGCAGGCAGAGAATTCCCTGCTAGCACATTCTCTGTGCACAGGAAGGAGAAGTGTTCGCATTTGATTCGCAGAATCGCTTTTGTGCAGAAAACACAAACACTTGTTCAGAACGAAAGAAAGCACAGAGCCCCAGATTTGCTGTTGCCCTGGAGAGCTTGCAGAGCACTGGGGAAAGGCAGGCAGAGAATTCCCTGCTAGCACATTCTCTGTGCACAGGAAGGCGAAATGTTCGCATTTGATTCGCAGAATCGCTTTTGTGCAGAAAACACTAACACTTGTTCAGAAAGAAAGCACAGAGCCCCAGATTTTATGTTGTCCTGGAGAGCTTGCAGAGCACTGGGGAAAGGCAGGCAGAGAATTCCCTGCTAGCACCTTCTCTGTTCGCGGGAAGCAGAAGTGTTCACATTGCTTTGCAGAATCGCTTTTGTGCAGAGAACAGTAACACTTATTCAGGACGAAAGAAAACACAGAGCCCCAGATTTGCTGTTGTCCTGGAGAGCTTGCAGAGCACTGGGGAAAGGCAGGCAGAGAATTCCCTGCTAGCACCTTCTCTGTTCGCGGGAAGGAGAGATTTCGCTTTTGATTGGCACAATGGCTTTTCTGCAGAAAACACTAACGCTTGTTCAGGATGAAAGAAAGCACAGAGCCCCATATTTGCTGTTGCCCTGGAGAGCTTGCAGAGCACTGGGGAAAGGCAGGCAGAGAATTCCCTGCTAGCACATTCTCTGTGCACAGGAAGGCGAAATGTTCGCATTTGCTTCGCAGAATTGCTTTTGTGCAGAAAACACTAACACTTGTTCAGAAAGAAAGCACAGAGCCCCAGATTTTTTGTTGTCCTGGAGAGCTTGCAGAGCACTGGGGAAAGGCAGGCAGAGAATTCCCTGCTAGCACCTTCTCTGTTCGCGGGAAGCAGAAGTGTTCACATTGCTTTGCAGAATCGCTTTTGTGCAGAGAACACTAACACTTATTCAGAACGGAAGAAAGCACAGAGCGCCAGATTTGCTGTTGTCCTGGAGAGCTTGCAGAACTCTGGGGAAAGACAGGCAGAGAATTCTCTGCTAGCACCTTCTCTGTGCGCGGGAAGGAGAAGTGTTCACATTTTTTCGCAGAATCGCATTTGCTTCGCTGCAGGGAACACTAAGCTTGTTCAGAACGAAAGAAAGCACAGAGCGCCAGATTTTATGTTGCCCTGGAGAGCTTGCAGAGCACTGGGGAAAGGCAGGCAGAGAATTCCCTGCTAGCATCTTCGCTGTGCCTGGGAAGGTGAAGTGTTCACATTTTTTCGCAGAATCGCTTTTCTGCAGAAACCACTAACGCTTGTTCAGGACGAAAGGAAGCACAGAGCGCCAGATTTGCTGTTGCCCTGGAGAGCTTGCAGAGCTCTGGGGAAAGGCAGGCAGAGAATTCCCTGCTAGCACCTTCTCTGTGCACAGGAAGGCGAAATGTTCGCATTTGATTCGCAGAATCGCTTTTGTGCAGAAAACACTAACACTTGTTCAGAACGAAAGAAAGCACAGAGCCCCAGATTTGCTGTTGTCCTGGAGAGCTTGCAGAGCTCTGGGGAAAGGCAGGCAGAGAATTCCCTGCTAGCACATTCTCTGTGCACAGGAAGGAGAAATGTTCGCATTTGCTTCGCAGAATCGCTTTTCTGCACAAAACACTAACACTTGTCCAGAAGGAAAGAGAGGAAGAAGCCCAGATTTGTTATTGTCCTGGAGAGCTTGCAGAGCACTGGACAAAGGCACGCAGAGAATTCCCTGCTAGCACCTTCTCTGTGCCTGGGAAGGAGAAGTGTTCACATTTTTTCGCAGAATCGCTTTTCTGCAGAGAACACCAACACTTATTCAGAACGGAAGAAAGCACAGAGCCCCAGATTTGCTGTTGTCCTGGAGAGCTTGCAGAGCTCTGGGGAAAGGCAGGCAGAGAATTCTCTGCTAGCACCTTCTCTGTTTGCGGGAAGGAGAGAATTCGCTTTTGCTTCGCACAAAGGCTTTTCTGCAGAAAACACTAATGCTTGTTCAGGAGGAAAGAAAGCACAGAGCCCCATATTTGCTGTTGCCGTAGAGAGCTTGCAGAGCACTGGGGAAAGCCAGGCAGAGAATTCCCTGCTAGCACATTCTCTGTGCACAGGAAGGCGAAATGTTCGCATTTGATTCGCAGAATCGCTTTTGTGCAGAAAACACTAACACTTGTTCAGAAAGGAAGAAAGCACAGAGCCCCATATTTGCTGTTGCCGTAGAGAGCTTGCAGAGCACTGGGGAAAGGCAGTCACAGAATTCCCTGCTAGCACATTCTCTGTTCGCGGGAAGGAGAGAATTCGCTTTTGCTTCGCACAATCGCTTTTGTGCAGAAAACACTAACGCTTTTTCAGAACGAAAGGAAGTACAGAGCCCCAGATTTGCTATTGCCTTGGAGAGCTTGCAGAGCACTGGGGAAAGGCAGGCAGAGAATTCCCTTCTACCATCTTCGCTGTGCCTGGAAAGGAGAAGTGTTCACATTTTTTCGCATAATCGCTTTTCTGCAGAAAACACTAACGCTTGTTCAGGACGAAAGAAAGCACAGAGCCACAGATTGCTGTTGCCGTAGAGAGCTCGCAGAGCACTGGGGAAAGGCAGGCAGAGAATTCCCTGCTAGCACCTTCTCTGTGCCTTGGAAGCAGAAGTTTTCACATTGCTTCGCAGAATCGCTTTTGTGCAGAGAACAATAACACTTATTCAGAACGGAAGAAAGCACAGAGCCCCAGATTTGCTGTTGTCCTGGAGAGCTTGCAGAGCTCTGGGGAAAGGCAGGCAGAGAATTCCCTGCTAGCACATTCTCTGTGCACAGGAAGGCGAAATGTTCGCATTTGCTTCGCAGAATCGCTTTTGTGCAGAAAACACTAACACTTATTCAGAACGGAAGAAAGCACAGAGCCCCAGATTCTATGTTGTCCTGGAGAGCTTGCAGAGCACTGGGGAAAGGCAGGCAGACAATTCCCTGCTAGCACCTTCTCTGTTCGCGGGAAGGAGAGAATTCACTTTTGCTTCGCACAATGGCTTTTCCGCAGAAAACACTAACGCTTGTGCAGGATGAAAGAAAGCACAGAGCCCCATATTTGCTGTTGCCGTAGAGAGCTTGCAGAGCACTGGCGAAAGGCAGGCAGAGAATTCCATGCTAGCACCTTCTCTGTGCACAGGAAGGAGAAATGTTCGCATTTGCTTCGCAGAATCCCCTTTTGTGCACAAAACACTAACACTTGTCCAGAACAAAAGAGAGGAAGAAGCCCAGATTTGTTATTGCCCTGGAGAACTTGCAGAGCACTGGACAAAAGCACGCACAGAATTCCCTGCTAGCATCTTCGCTGTGCCTGGGAAGGAGAAGGGTTCACATTGCTTCGCAGAATCGCTTTTCTGCAGAAAACACTAACGCTTGTTTCAGGACGAAAGAAAGCACAGAGCCCCAGATTTGCTGTTGCCGTAGAGAGCTCGCAGAGCACTGGGGAAAGGCAGGCAGAGAATTCCCTGCTAGCACCTTCTCTGTGCACAGGAAGGCGAAATGTTCGCATTTGATTCGCAGAATCGCTTTTGTGCAGAAAACACTAACACTTGTTCAGAACGAAAGAAAGCACAGAGCGCCAGATTTGCTGTTGTCCTGGAGAGCTTGCAGAGCACTGGGGAAAGGCAGGCAGAGAATTCCCTGCTAGCACATTCTCTGTGCACAGGAAGGAGAAGTGTTCGCATTTGCTTGGCACAATCGCTTTTGTGCAGAAAACACAAACACTTGTACAGAACGAAAGAGAGGAAGAAGCCCAGGTTTGTTATTGTCCTGGAGAACTTGCAGAGCACTGGACAAAAGCACGCACAGAATTCCCTGCTAGCATCTTCGCTGTGCCTGGGAAGGAGAAGGGTTCACACTGCTTCGCAGAATCACTTTTCTGCAGAAAACACTAACGCTTGTTCAGGACGAAAGGAAGCACAGAGCCCCAGATTTGCTGTTGCCCTGGAGAGCTAGCAGAGCACTGGGGAAAGGCAGGCAGAGAATTCCCTGCTAGCACCTTCTCTGTGCGCGGGAAGGAGAAGTGTTCACATTTTTTCGCAGAATCGCTTTTGTGCAGAAAACACTAACACTTATTCAGAACGGAAGAAAGCACAGAGCCCCAGATTTGCTGTTGTCCTGGAGAGCTTGCAGAGCACTGGAGAAAGGCAGGCAGAGAATTCCCTGCTAGCACATTCTCTGTGCACAGGAAGGCGAAATGTTCGCATTTGCTTTGCAGAATCGCTTTTGTGCAGAAAAGACTAACACTTGTTCAGAACGAAAGAAAGCACAAAGCGCCAGATTTGCTGTTGTCCTGGAGAGCTTGCAGAGCTCTGGGGAAAGGCAGGCAGAGAATTCCCTGCTAGCACCTTCTCTGTTCGCGGGAAGGAGAGATTTCGCTTTTGATTGGCACAATGGCTTTTCTGCAGAAAACACTAACGCTTGTTCAGGATGAAAGAAAGCACAGAGCCCCATATTTGCTGTTGCCGTAGAGAGCTTGCAGAGCACTGGGGAAAGGCAGGCAGAGAATTCCCTGCTAGCACATTCTCTGTGCACAGGAAGGCGAAATGTTCGCATTTGCTTCGCAGAATCGCTTCTGTGCAGAAAACACTAACACTTGTTCAGAACGAAAGAAAGCACAGAGCCCCAGATTTTATGTTGTCCTGGAGAGCTTGCAGAGCACTGGAGAAAGGCAGGCAGAGAATTCCCTGCTAGCACCTTCTCTGTTCGCGGGAAGCAGAAGTGTTCACATTTTTTCGCAGAATCGCTTTTGTGCAGAGAATACTAACACTTATTCAGAACGGAAGAAAGCACAGAGCGCCAGATTTGCTGTTGTCCTGGAGAGCTTGCAGAGCTCTGGGGAAAGGCAGGCAGAGAATTCCCTGCTAGCACCTTCTCTGTGTGCGGGAAGGAGAAGTGTTCACATTTTTTCGCAGAATCGCATTTGCTTCGCTGCAGAGAACGCTAAGCTTGTTCAGAACGAAAGAAAGCACAGAGCGCCAGATTTTGTGTTGCCCTGGAGAGCTTGCAGAGCACTGGGGAAAGGCAGGCAGAGAATTCCCTGCTAGCATCTTCACTGTGCCTGGGAAGGAGAAGTGTTCACATTTTTTCGCAGAATGGCTTTTCTGCAGAAAACACTAACGCTTGTTCAGGACGAAAGGAAGCACAGAGCGCCAGATTTGCTGTTGCCCTGGAGAGCTTGCAGAGCTCTGGGGAAAGGCAGGCAGAGAATTCCCTGCTAGCACATTCTCTGTGCACAGGAAGGGAAGTGTTCGCATTTGATTCGCAGAATCGCTTTTGTGCAGAAAACACTAACACTTGTTCAGAACGAAAGAAAGCACAGAGCCCCAGATTTGCTGTTGTCCTGGAGAGCTTGCAGAGCTCTGGGGAAAGGCAGGCAGAGAATTCCCTGCTAGCACCTTCTCTGTGCGCGGGAAGCAGAAGTGTTCACATTGCTTCGCAGAATCGCTTTTGTGCACAGAACACTAACACTTATTCAGAACGGAAGAAAGCACAGAGCGCCAGATTTGCTGTTTCCGTAGAGAGCTTGCAGAGCACTGGGGAAAGGCAGGCAGAGAATTCCCTGCTAGCACATTCTCTGTGCACCGGAAGGCGAAATGTTCGCATTTGCTTCGCAGAATCGCTTTTGTGCAGAAAACACTAACACTTGTTCAGAACGAAAGAAAGAAGAGAGCCCCAGATTTTATGTTGTCCTGGAGAGCTTGCAGAGCACTGGAGAAAGGCAGGCATAGAATTCCCTGCTAGCACCTTCTCTGTTCGCAGGAAGCAGAAGTGTTCACATTGCTTTGCAGAATCGCTTTTGTGCAGAGAATACTAACACTTATTCAGAACGGAAGAAAGCACAGAGCGCCAGATTTGCTGTTGTCCTGGAGAGCTTGCAGAGCTCTGGGGAAAGGCAGGCAGAGAATTCCCTGCTAGCACCTTCTCTGTGTGCGGGAAGGAGAAGTGTTCACATTTTTTCGCAGAATCGCATTTGCTTCGCTGCAGAGAACACTAAGCTTGTTCAGAACGAAAGAAAGCACAGAGCGCCAGATTTTATGTTGCCCTGGAGAGCTTGCAGAGCACTGGGGAAAGGCAGGCAGAGAATTCCCTGCTAGCACCTTCTCTGTGCCTTGGAAGCAGAAGTGTTCACATTGCTTCGCAGAATCGCTTTTCTGCAGAAAACACTAACACTTATTCAGAACGGAAGAAAGCACAGAGCCCCAGATTTGCTGTTGTCCTGGAGAGCTTGCAGAACTCTGGGGAAAGGCAGGCAGAGATTTCCCTGCTAGCACCTTCTCTGTTCGCGGGAAGGAGAGAATTCGCTTTTGCTTCGCACAATGGCTTTTCTGCAGAAAACACTAACGCTTGTGCAGGATGAAAGAAAGCACAGAGCCCCATATTTGCTGTTGCCGTAGAGAGCTTGCGGAGCACTGGGGAAAGGCAGGCAGAGAATTCCCTGCTAGCACATTCTCTGTGCACAGGAAGGAAAAGTGTTCACATTTTTTCGCAGAATCGCATTTGCTTCGCTGCAGAGAACACTAAGCTTGTTCAGGACGAAAGAAAGCACAGAGCCCCATATTTGCTGTTGCCGTAGAGAGCTTGCAGAGCACTGGCGAAAGGCAGGCAGAGAATTCCCTGCTAGCACATTCTCTGTGCACAGGAAGGAGAAATGTTCGCATTTGCTTCGCAGAATCCCCTTTTGTGCACAAAACACTAACACTTGTCCAGAACAAAAGAGAGGAAGAAGCCCAGATTTCTTATTGCCCTGGAGAACTTGCAGAGCACTGGACAAAAGCACGCACAGAATTCCCTGCTAGCATCTTCGCTGTGCCTGGGAAGGAGAAGGGTTCACATTGCTTCGCAGAATCGCTTTTCTGCAGAAAACACTAACGCTTGTTTCAGGACGAAAGAAAGCACAGAGCCCCAGATTTGCTGTTGTCCTGGAGAGCTTGCAGAGCACTGGGGAAAGGCAGGCAGAGAATTCCCTGCTAGCACCTTCTCTGTGCACAGGAAGGCGAAATGTTCGCATTTGATTCGCAGAATCGCTTTTGTGCAGAAAACACTAACGCTTGTTCAGGACGAAAGGAAGCACAGAGCGCCAGACTTCCTGTTGCCCTGGAGAGCTTGCAGAGCTCTGGGGAAAGGCAGGCAGAGAATTCCCTGATAGCACCTTCTCTGTGCACAGGAAGGAGAAATGTTCGCATTTGATTCGCAGAATCCCTTTTGTGCAGAAAACACTAACACTTGTCCAGAACGAAAGAGAGGAAGAAGCCCAGATTTGTTATTGTCCTGGAGAGGTTGCAGAGCACTGGACAAAGGCACGCAGAGAATTCCCTGCTAGCACCTTCTCTGTGCGCGGGAAGGAGAAGTGTTCACATTTTTTCGCAGAATCGCTTTTGTGCAGAAAACACTAACACTTATTCAGAACGGAAGAAAGCACAGAGCCCCAGATTTGCTGTTGTCCTGGAGAGCTTGCAGAGCTCTGGGGAAAGGCAGGCAGAGAATTCCCTGCTAGCACCTTCTCTGTTCGGGGGAAGGAGAGAATTCGCTTTTGCTTCGCACAATGGCTTTTCTGCAGAAAACACTAACGCTTGTGCAGGATGAAAGAAAGCACAGAGCCCCATATTTGCTGTTGCCGTAGAGAGCTTGCAGAGCACTGGGGAAAGGCAGTCACAGAATTCCCTGCTAGCACATTCTCTGTTCGCGGGAAGGAGAGAATTCGCTTTTGCTTCGCACAATCGCTTTTGTGCAGAAAACACTAACGCTTTTTCAGAACGAAAGGAAGTACAGAGCCCCAGATTTGCTATTGCCTTGGAGAGCTTGCAGAGCACTGGGGAAAGGCAGGCAGAGAATTCCCTTCTACCATCTTCGCTGTGCCTGGAAAGGAGAAGTGTTCACATTTTTTCGCATAATCGCTTTTCTGCAGAAAACACTAACGCTTGTTCAGGACGAAAGAAAGCACAGAGCCACAGATTGCTGTTGCCGTAGAGAGCTCGCAGAGCACTGGGGAAAGGCAGGCAGAGAATTCCCTGCTAGCACCTTCTCTGTGCCTTGGAAGCAGAAGTTTTCACATTGCTTCGCAGAATCGCTTTTGTGCAGAGAACAATAACACTTATTCAGAACGGAAGAAAGCACAGAGCCCCAGATTTGCTGTTGCCGTAGACAGCCTGCAGAGCACTGGGGAAAGGCAGGCAGATAATTCCCTGCTAGCACATTCTCTGTGCACAGGAAGGCGAAATGTTCGCATTTGCTTCGCAGAATCGCTTTTGTGCAGAAAACACTAACACTTATTCAGAACGGAAGAAAGCACAGAGCCCCAGATTCTATGTTGTCCTGGAGAGCTTGCAGAGCACTGGGGAAAGGCAGGCAGACAATTCCCTGCTAGCACCTTCTCTGTTCGCGGGAAGGAGAGAATTCACTTTTGCTTCGCACAATGGCTTTTCCGCAGAAAACACTAACGCTTGTGCAGGATGAAAGAAAGCACAGAGCCCCATATTTGCTGTTGCCGTAGAGAGCTTGCAGAGCACTGGCGAAAGGCAGGCAGAGAATTCCATGCTAGCACCTTCTCTGTGCACAGGAAGGAGAAATGTTCGCATTTGCTTCGCAGAATCCCCTTTTGTGCACAAAACACTAACACTTGTCCAGAACAAAAGAGAGGAAGAAGCCCAGATTTGTTATTGCCCTGGAGAACTTGCAGAGCACTGGACAAAAGCACGCACAGAATTCCCTGCTAGCATCTTCGCTGTGCCTGGGAAGGAGAAGGGTTCACATTGCTTCGCAGAATCGCTTTTCTGCAGAAAACACTAACGCTTGTTTCAGGACGAAAGAAAGCACAGAGCCCCAGATTTGCTGTTGCCGTAGAGAGCTCGCAGAGCACTGGGGAAAGGCAGGCAGAGAATTCCCTGCTAGCACATTCTCTGTGCACAGGAAGGCGAAATGTTCGCATTTGATTCGCAGAATCGCTTTTGTGCAGAAAACACTAACACTTGTTCAGAACGAAAGAAAGCACAGAGCGCCAGATTTGCTGTTGTCCTGGAGAGCTTGCAGAGCACTGGGGAAAGGCAGGCAGAGAATTCCCTGCTAGCACATTCTCTGTGCACAGGAAGGAGAAGTGTTCGCATTTGATTCGCAGAATCGCTTTTGTGCAGAAAACACAAACACTTGTTCAGAACGAAAGAAAGCACAGAGCCCCAGATTTGCTGTTGCCCTGGAGAGCTTGCAGAGCACTGGGGAAAGGCAGGCAGAGAATTCCCTGCTAGCACATTCTCTGTGCACAGGAAGGCGAAATGTTCGCATTTGATTCGCAGAATCGCTTTTGTGCAGAAAACACTAACACTTGTTCAGAAAGAAAGCACAGAGCCCCAGATTTTATGTTGTCCTGGAGAGCTTGCAGAGCACTGGGGAAAGGCAGGCAGAGAATTCCCTGCTAGCACCTTCTCTGTTCGCGGGAAGCAGAAGTGTTCACATTGCTTTGCAGAATCGCTTTTGTGCAGAGAACAGTAACACTTATTCAGGACGAAAGAAAACACAGAGCCCCAGATTTGCTGTTGTCCTGGAGAGCTTGCAGAGCACTGGGGAAAGGCAGGCAGAGAATTCCCTGCTAGCACCTTCTCTGTTCGCGGGAAGGAGAGATTTCGCTTTTGATTGGCACAATGGCTTTTCTGCAGAAAACACTAACGCTTGTTCAGGATGAAAGAAAGCACAGAGCCCCATATTTGCTGTTGCCCTGGAGAGCTTGCAGAGCACTGGGGAAAGGCAGGCAGAGAATTCCCTGCTAGCACATTCTCTGTGCACAGGAAGGCGAAATGTTCGCATTTGCTTCGCAGAATTGCTTTTGTGCAGAAAACACTAACACTTGTTCAGAAAGAAAGCACAGAGCCCCAGATTTTTTGTTGTCCTGGAGAGCTTGCAGAGCACTGGGGAAAGGCAGGCAGAGAATTCCCTGCTAGCACCTTCTCTGTTCGCGGGAAGCAGAAGTGTTCACATTGCTTTGCAGAATCGCTTTTGTGCAGAGAACACTAACACTTATTCAGAACGGAAGAAAGCACAGAGCGCCAGATTTGCTGTTGTCCTGGAGAGCTTGCAGAACTCTGGGGAAAGACAGGCAGAGAATTCTCTGCTAGCACCTTCTCTGTGCGCGGGAAGGAGAAGTGTTCACATTTTTTCGCAGAATCGCATTTGCTTCGCTGCAGGGAACACTAAGCTTGTTCAGAACGAAAGAAAGCACAGAGCGCCAGATTTTATGTTGCCCTGGAGAGCTTGCAGAGCACTGGGGAAAGGCAGGCAGAGAATTCCCTGCTAGCATCTTCGCTGTGCCTGGGAAGGTGAAGTGTTCACATTTTTTCGCAGAATCGCTTTTCTGCAGAAACCACTAACGCTTGTTCAGGACGAAAGGAAGCACAGAGCGCCAGATTTGCTGTTGCCCTGGAGAGCTTGCAGAGCTCTGGGGAAAGGCAGGCAGAGAATTCCCTGCTAGCACCTTCTCTGTGCACAGGAAGGCGAAATGTTCGCATTTGATTCGCAGAATCGCTTTTGTGCAGAAAACACTAACACTTGTTCAGAACGAAAGAAAGCACAGAGCCCCAGATTTGCTGTTGTCCTGGAGAGCTTGCAGAGCTCTGGGGAAAGGCAGGCAGAGAATTCCCTGCTAGCACATTCTCTGTGCACAGGAAGGAGAAATGTTCGCATTTGCTTCGCAGAATCGCTTTTCTGCACAAAACACTAACACTTGTCCAGAAGGAAAGAGAGGAAGAAGCCCAGATTTGTTATTGTCCTGGAGAGCTTGCAGAGCACTGGACAAAGGCACGCAGAGAATTCCCTGCTAGCACCTTCTCTGTGCCTGGGAAGGAGAAGTGTTCACATTTTTTCGCAGAATCGCTTTTCTGCAGAGAACACCAACACTTATTCAGAACGGAAGAAAGCACAGAGCCCCAGATTTGCTGTTGTCCTGGAGAGCTTGCAGAGCTCTGGGGAAAGGCAGGCAGAGAATTCTCTGCTAGCACCTTCTCTGTTTGCGGGAAGGAGAGAATTCGCTTTTGCTTCGCACAAAGGCTTTTCTGCAGAAAACACTAATGCTTGTTCAGGAGGAAAGAAAGCACAGAGCCCCATATTTGCTGTTGCCGTAGAGAGCTTGCAGAGCACTGGGGAAAGCCAGGCAGAGAATTCCCTGCTAGCACATTCTCTGTGCACAGGAAGGCGAAATGTTCGCATTTGATTCGCAGAATCGCTTTTGTGCAGAAAACACTAACACTTGTTCAGAAAGGAAGAAAGCACAGAGCCCCATATTTGCTGTTGCCGTAGAGAGCTTGCAGAGCACTGGGGAAAGGCAGTCACAGAATTCCCTGCTAGCACATTCTCTGTTCGCGGGAAGGAGAGAATTCGCTTTTGCTTCGCACAATCGCTTTTGTGCAGAAAACACTAACGCTTTTTCAGAACGAAAGGAAGTACAGAGCCCCAGATTTGCTATTGCCTTGGAGAGCTTGCAGAGCACTGGGGAAAGGCAGGCAGAGAATTCCCTTCTACCATCTTCGCTGTGCCTGGAAAGGAGAAGTGTTCACATTTTTTCGCATAATCGCTTTTCTGCAGAAAACACTAACGCTTGTTCAGGACGAAAGAAAGCACAGAGCCACAGATTGCTGTTGCCGTAGAGAGCTCGCAGAGCACTGGGGAAAGGCAGGCAGAGAATTCCCTGCTAGCACCTTCTCTGTGCCTGGGAAGCAGAAGTGTTCACATTGCTTCGCAGAATCGCTTTTGTGCAGAGAACAATAACACTTATTCAGAACGGAAGAAAGCACAGAGCCCCAGATTTGCTGTTGTCCTGGAGAGCTTGCAGAGCTCTGGGGAAAGGCAGGCAGAGAATTCCCTGCTAGCACATTCTCTGTGCACAGGAAGGCGAAATGTTCGCATTTGCTTCGCAGAATCGCTTTTGTGCAGAAAACACTAACACTTATTCAGAACGGAAGAAAGCACAGAGCCCCAGATTCTATGTTGTCCTGGAGAGCTTGCAGAGCACTGGGGAAAGGCAGGCAGACAATTCCCTGCTAGCACCTTCTCTGTTCGCGGGAAGGAGAGAATTCACTTTTGCTTCGCACAATGGCTTTTCCGCAGAAAACACTAACGCTTGTGCAGGATGAAAGAAAGCACAGAGCCCCATATTTGCTGTTGCCGTAGAGAGCTTGCAGAGCACTGGCGAAAGGCAGGCAGAGAATTCCATGCTAGCACCTTCTCTGTGCACAGGAAGGAGAAATGTTCGCATTTGCTTCGCAGAATCCCCTTTTGTGCACAAAACACTAACACTTGTCCAGAACAAAAGAGAGGAAGAAGCCCAGATTTGTTATTGCCCTGGAGAACTTGCAGAGCACTGGACAAAAGCACGCACAGAATTCCCTGCTAGCATCTTCGCTGTGCCTGGGAAGGAGAAGGGTTCACATTGCTTCGCAGAATCGCTTTTCTGCAGAAAACACTAACGCTTGTTTCAGGACGAAAGAAAGCACAGAGCCCCAGATTTGCTGTTGCCGTAGAGAGCTCGCAGAGCACTGGGGAAAGGCAGGCAGAGAATTCCCTGCTAGCACCTTCTCTGTGCACAGGAAGGCGAAATGTTCGCATTTGATTCGCAGAATCGCTTTTGTGCAGAAAACACTAACACTTGTTCAGAACGAAAGAAAGCACAGAGCGCCAGATTTGCTGTTGTCCTGGAGAGCTTGCAGAGCACTGGGGAAAGGCAGGCAGAGAATTCCCTGCTAGCACATTCTCTGTGCACAGGAAGGAGAAGTGTTCGCATTTGCTTGGCACAATCGCTTTTGTGCAGAAAACACAAACACTTGTACAGAACGAAAGAGAGGAAGAAGCCCAGGTTTGTTATTGTCCTGGAGAACTTGCAGAGCACTGGACAAAAGCACGCACAGAATTCCCTGCTAGCATCTTCGCTGTGCCTGGGAAGGAGAAGGGTTCACACTGCTTCGCAGAATCACTTTTCTGCAGAAAACACTAACGCTTGTTCAGGACGAAAGGAAGCACAGAGCCCCAGATTTGCTGTTGCCCTGGAGAGCTAGCAGAGCACTGGGGAAAGGCAGGCAGAGAATTCCCTGCTAGCACCTTCTCTGTGCGCGGGAAGGAGAAGTGTTCACATTTTTTCGCAGAATCGCTTTTGTGCAGAAAACACTAACACTTATTCAGAACGGAAGAAAGCACAGAGCCCCAGATTTGCTGTTGTCCTGGAGAGCTTGCAGAGCACTGGAGAAAGGCAGGCAGAGAATTCCCTGCTAGCACATTCTCTGTGCACAGGAAGGCGAAATGTTCGCATTTGCTTTGCAGAATCGCTTTTGTGCAGAAAAGACTAACACTTGTTCAGAACGAAAGAAAGCACAAAGCGCCAGATTTGCTGTTGTCCTGGAGAGCTTGCAGAGCTCTGGGGAAAGGCAGGCAGAGAATTCCCTGCTAGCACCTTCTCTGTTCGCGGGAAGGAGAGATTTCGCTTTTGATTGGCACAATGGCTTTTCTGCAGAAAACACTAACGCTTGTTCAGGATGAAAGAAAGCACAGAGCCCCATATTTGCTGTTGCCGTAGAGAGCTTGCAGAGCACTGGGGAAAGGCAGGCAGAGAATTCCCTGCTAGCACATTCTCTGTGCACAGGAAGGCGAAATGTTCGCATTTGCTTCGCAGAATCGCTTCTGTGCAGAAAACACTAACACTTGTTCAGAACGAAAGAAAGCACAGAGCCCCAGATTTTATGTTGTCCTGGAGAGCTTGCAGAGCACTGGAGAAAGGCAGGCAGAGAATTCCCTGCTAGCACCTTCTCTGTTCGCGGGAAGCAGAAGTGTTCACATTTTTTCGCAGAATCGCTTTTGTGCAGAGAATACTAACACTTATTCAGAACGGAAGAAAGCACAGAGCGCCAGATTTGCTGTTGTCCTGGAGAGCTTGCAGAGCTCTGGGGAAAGGCAGGCAGAGAATTCCCTGCTAGCACCTTCTCTGTGTGCGGGAAGGAGAAGTGTTCACATTTTTTCGCAGAATCGCATTTGCTTCGCTGCAGAGAACGCTAAGCTTGTTCAGAACGAAAGAAAGCACAGAGCGCCAGATTTTGTGTTGCCCTGGAGAGCTTGCAGAGCACTGGGGAAAGGCAGGCAGAGAATTCCCTGCTAGCATCTTCACTGTGCCTGGGAAGGAGAAGTGTTCACATTTTTTCGCAGAATGGCTTTTCTGCAGAAAACACTAACGCTTGTTCAGGACGAAAGGAAGCACAGAGCGCCAGATTTGCTGTTGCCCTGGAGAGCTTGCAGAGCTCTGGGGAAAGGCAGGCAGAGAATTCCCTGCTAGCACATTCTCTGTGCACAGGAAGGGAAGTGTTCGCATTTGATTCGCAGAATCGCTTTTGTGCAGAAAACACTAACACTTGTTCAGAACGAAAGAAAGCACAGAGCCCCAGATTTGCTGTTGTCCTGGAGAGCTTGCAGAGCACTGGGGAAAGGCAGGCAGAGAATTCCCTGCTAGCACCTTCTCTGTGCGCGGGAAGCAGAAGTGTTCACATTGCTTCGCAGAATCGCTTTTGTGCACAGAACACTAACACTTATTCAGAACGGAAGAAAGCACAGAGCGCCAGATTTGCTGTTTCCGTAGAGAGCTTGCAGAGCACTGGGGAAAGGCAGGCAGAGAATTCCCTGCTAGCACATTCTCTGTGCACCGGAAGGCGAAATGTTCGCATTTGCTTCGCAGAATCGCTTTTGTGCAGAAAACACTAACACTTGTTCAGAACGAAAGAAAGAAGAGAGCCCCAGATTTTATGTTGTCCTGGAGAGCTTGCAGAGCACTGGAGAAAGGCAGGCATAGAATTCCCTGCTAGCACCTTCTCTGTTCGCAGGAAGCAGAAGTGTTCACATTGCTTTGCAGAATCGCTTTTGTGCAGAGAATACTAACACTTATTCAGAACGGAAGAAAGCACAGAGCGCCAGATTTGCTGTTGTCCTGGAGAGCTTGCAGAGCTCTGGGGAAAGGCAGGCAGAGAATTCCCTGCTAGCACCTTCTCTGTGTGCGGGAAGGAGAAGTGTTCACATTTTTTCGCAGAATCGCATTTGCTTCGCTGCAGAGAACACTAAGCTTGTTCAGAACGAAAGAAAGCACAGAGCGCCAGATTTTATGTTGCCCTGGAGAGCTTGCAGAGCACTGGGGAAAGGCAGGCAGAGAATTCCCTGCTAGCACCTTCTCTGTGCCTTGGAAGCAGAAGTGTTCACATTGCTTCGCAGAATCGCTTTTCTGCAGAAAACACTAACACTTATTCAGAACGGAAGAAAGCACAGAGCCCCAGATTTGCTGTTGTCCTGGAGAGCTTGCAGAACTCTGGGGAAAGGCAGGCAGAGATTTCCCTGCTAGCACCTTCTCTGTTCGCGGGAAGGAGAGAATTCGCTTTTGCTTCGCACAATGGCTTTTCTGCAGAAAACACTAACGCTTGTGCAGGATGAAAGAAAGCACAGAGCCCCATATTTGCTGTTGCCGTAGAGAGCTTGCGGAGCACTGGGGAAAGGCAGGCAGAGAATTCCCTGCTAGCACATTCTCTGTGCACAGGAAGGAAAAGTGTTCACATTTTTTCGCAGAATCGCATTTGCTTCGCTGCAGAGAACACTAAGCTTGTTCAGGACGAAAGAAAGCACAGAGCCCCATATTTGCTGTTGCCGTAGAGAGCTTGCAGAGCACTGGCGAAAGGCAGGCAGAGAATTCCCTGCTAGCACATTCTCTGTGCACAGGAAGGAGAAATGTTCGCATTTGCTTCGCAGAATCCCCTTTTGTGCACAAAACACTAACACTTGTCCAGAACAAAAGAGAGGAAGAAGCCCAGATTTCTTATTGCCCTGGAGAACTTGCAGAGCACTGGACAAAAGCACGCACAGAATTCCCTGCTAGCATCTTCGCTGTGCCTGGGAAGGAGAAGGGTTCACATTGCTTCGCAGAATCGCTTTTCTGCAGAAAACACTAACGCTTGTTTCAGGACGAAAGAAAGCACAGAGCCCCAGATTTGCTGTTGTCCTGGAGAGCTTGCAGAGCACTGGGGAAAGGCAGGCAGAGAATTCCCTGCTAGCACCTTCTCTGTGCACAGGAAGGCGAAATGTTCGCATTTGATTCGCAGAATCGCTTTTGTGCAGAAAACACTAACGCTTGTTCAGGACGAAAGGAAGCACAGAGCGCCAGACTTCCTGTTGCCCTGGAGAGCTTGCAGAGCTCTGGGGAAAGGCAGGCAGAGAATTCCCTGATAGCACCTTCTCTGTGCACAGGAAGGAGAAATGTTCGCATTTGATTCGCAGAATCCCTTTTGTGCAGAAAACACTAACACTTGTCCAGAACGAAAGAGAGGAAGAAGCCCAGATTTGTTATTGTCCTGGAGAGGTTGCAGAGCACTGGACAAAGGCACGCAGAGAATTCCCTGCTAGCACCTTCTCTGTGCGCGGGAAGGAGAAGTGTTCACATTTTTTCGCAGAATCGCTTTTGTGCAGAAAACACTAACACTTATTCAGAACGGAAGAAAGCACAGAGCCCCAGATTTGCTGTTGTCCTGGAGAGCTTGCAGAGCTCTGGGGAAAGGCAGGCAGAGAATTCCCTGCTAGCACCTTCTCTGTTCGGGGGAAGGAGAGAATTCGCTTTTGCTTCGCACAATGGCTTTTCTGCAGAAAACACTAACGCTTGTGCAGGATGAAAGAAAGCACAGAGCCCCATATTTGCTGTTGCCGTAGAGAGCTTGCAGAGCACTGGGGAAAGGCAGTCACAGAATTCCCTGCTAGCACATTCTCTGTTCGCGGGAAGGAGAGAATTCGCTTTTGCTTCGCACAATCGCTTTTGTGCAGAAAACACTAACGCTTTTTCAGAACGAAAGGAAGTACAGAGCCCCAGATTTGCTATTGCCTTGGAGAGCTTGCAGAGCACTGGGGAAAGGCAGGCAGAGAATTCCCTTCTACCATCTTCGCTGTGCCTGGAAAGGAGAAGTGTTCACATTTTTTCGCATAATCGCTTTTCTGCAGAAAACACTAACGCTTGTTCAGGACGAAAGAAAGCACAGAGCCACAGATTGCTGTTGCCGTAGAGAGCTCGCAGAGCACTGGGGAAAGGCAGGCAGAGAATTCCCTGCTAGCACCTTCTCTGTGCCTTGGAAGCAGAAGTTTTCACATTGCTTCGCAGAATCGCTTTTGTGCAGAGAACAATAACACTTATTCAGAACGGAAGAAAGCACAGAGCCCCAGATTTGCTGTTGTCCTGGAGAGCTTGCAGAGCTCTGGGGAAAGGCAGGCAGAGAATTCCCTGGTAGCACATTCTCTGTGCACAGGAAGGCGAAATGTTCGCATTTGCTTCGCAGAATCGCTTTTGTGCAGAAAACACTAACACTTATTCAGAACGGAAGAAAGCACAGAGCCCCAGATTCTATGTTGTCCTGGAGAGCTTGCAGAGCACTGGGGAAAGGCAGGCAGACAATTCCCTGCTAGCACCTTCTCTGTTCGCGGGAAGGAGAGAATTCACTTTTGCTTCGCACAATGGCTTTTCCGCAGAAAACACTAACGCTTGTGCAGGATGAAAGAAAGCACAGAGCCCCATATTTGCTGTTGCCGTAGAGAGCTTGCAGAGCACTGGCGAAAGGCAGGCAGAGAATTCCATGCTAGCACCTTCTCTGTGCACAGGAAGGAGAAATGTTCGCATTTGCTTCGCAGAATCCCCTTTTGTGCACAAAACACTAACACTTGTCCAGAACAAAAGAGAGGAAGAAGCCCAGATTTGTTATTGCCCTGGAGAACTTGCAGAGCACTGGACAAAAGCACGCACAGAATTCCCTGCTAGCATCTTCGCTGTGCCTGGGAAGGAGAAGGGTTCACATTGCTTCGCAGAATCGCTTTTCTGCAGAAAACACTAACGCTTGTTTCAGGACGAAAGAAAGCACAGAGCCCCAGATTTGCTGTTGCCGTAGAGAGCTCGCAGAGCACTGGGGAAAGGCAGGCAGAGAATTCCCTGCTAGCACCTTCTCTGTGCACAGGAAGGCGAAATGTTCGCATTTGATTCGCAGAATCGCTTTTGTGCAGAAAACACTAACACTTGTTCAGAACGAAAGAAAGCACAGAGCGCCAGATTTGCTGTTGTCCTGGAGAGCTTGCAGAGCACTGGGGAAAGGCAGGCAGAGAATTCCCTGCTAGCACATTCTCTGTGCACAGGAAGGAGAAGTGTTCGCATTTGCTTGGCACAATCGCTTTTGTGCAGAAAACACAAACACTTGTACAGAACGAAAGAGAGGAAGAAGCCCAGGTTTGTTATTGTCCTGGAGAACTTGCAGAGCACTGGACAAAAGCACGCACAGAATTCCCTGCTAGCATCTTCGCTGTGCCTGGGAAGGAGAAGGGTTCACACTGCTTCGCAGAATCACTTTTCTGCAGAAAACACTAACGCTTGTTCAGGACGAAAGGAAGCACAGAGCCCCAGATTTGCTGTTGCCCTGGAGAGCTAGCAGAGCACTGGGGAAAGGCAGGCAGAGAATTCCCTGCTAGCACCTTCTCTGTGCGCGGGAAGGAGAAGTGTTCACATTTTTTCGCAGAATCGCTTTTGTGCAGAAAACACTAACACTTATTCAGAACGGAAGAAAGCACAGAGCCCCAGATTTGCTGTTGTCCTGGAGAGCTTGCAGAGCACTGGAGAAAGGCAGGCAGAGAATTCCCTGCTAGCACATTCTCTGTGCACAGGAAGGCGAAATGTTCGCATTTGCTTTGCAGAATCGCTTTTGTGCAGAAAAGACTAACACTTGTTCAGAACGAAAGAAAGCACAAAGCGCCAGATTTGCTGTTGTCCTGGAGAGCTTGCAGAGCTCTGGGGAAAGGCAGGCAGAGAATTCCCTGCTAGCACCTTCTCTGTTCGCGGGAAGGAGAGATTTCGCTTTTGATTGGCACAATGGCTTTTCTGCAGAAAACACTAACGCTTGTTCAGGATGAAAGAAAGCACAGAGCCCCATATTTGCTGTTGCCGTAGAGAGCTTGCAGAGCACTGGGGAAAGGCAGGCAGAGAATTCCCTGCTAGCACATTCTCTGTGCACAGGAAGGCGAAATGTTCGCATTTGCTTCGCAGAATCGCTTCTGTGCAGAAAACACTAACACTTGTTCAGAACGAAAGAAAGCACAGAGCCCCAGATTTTATGTTGTCCTGGAGAGCTTGCAGAGCACTGGGGAAAGGCAGGCAGAGAATTCCCTGCTAGCACCTTCTCTGTTCGCGGGAAGCAGAAGTGTTCACATTTTTTCGCAGAATCGCTTTTGTGCAGAGAATACTAACACTTATTCAGAACGGAAGAAAGCACAGAGCGCCAGATTTGCTGTTGTCCTGGAGAGCTTGCAGAGCTCTGGGGAAAGGCAGGCAGAGAATTCCCTGCTAGCACCTTCTCTGTGTGCGGGAAGGAGAAGTGTTCACATTTTTTCGCAGAATCGCATTTGCTTCGCTGCAGAGAACGCTAAGCTTGTTCAGAACGAAAGAAAGCACAGAGCGCCAGATTTTGTGTTGCCCTGGAGAGCTTGCAGAGCACTGGGGAAAGGCAGGCAGAGAATTCCCTGCTAGCATCTTCACTGTGCCTGGGAAGGAGAAGTGTTCACATTTTTTCGCAGAATGGCTTTTCTGCAGAAAACACTAACGCTTGTTCAGGACGAAAGGAAGCACAGAGCGCCAGATTTGCTGTTGCCCTGGAGAGCTTGCAGAGCTCTGGGGAAAGGCAGGCAGAGAATTCCCTGCTAGCACATTCTCTGTGCACAGGAAGGGAAGTGTTCGCATTTGATTCGCAGAATCGCTTTTGTGCAGAAAACACTAACACTTGTTCAGAACGAAAGAAAGCACAGAGCCCCAGATTTGCTGTTGTCCTGGAGAGCTTGCAGAGCTCTGGGGAAAGGCAGGCAGAGAATTCCCTGCTAGCACCTTCTCTGTGCGCGGGAAGCAGAAGTGTTCACATTGCTTCGCAGAATCGCTTTTGTGCACAGAACACTAACACTTATTCAGAACGGAAGAAAGCACAGAGCGCCAGATTTGCTGTTTCCGTAGAGAGCTTGCAGAGCACTGGGGAAAGGCAGGCAGAGAATTCCCTGCTAGCACATTCTCTGTGCACCGGAAGGCGAAATGTTCGCATTTGCTTCGCAGAATCGCTTTTGTGCAGAAAACACTAACACTTGTTCAGAACGAAAGAAAGAACAGAGCCCCAGATTTTATGTTGTCCTGGAGAGCTTGCAGAGCACTGGAGAAAGGCAGGCATAGAATTCCCTGCTAGCACCTTTTCTGTTCGCAGGAAGCAGAAGTGTTCACATTGCTTTGCAGAATCGCTTTTGTGCAGAGAATACTAACACTTATTCAGAACGGAAGAAAGCACAGAGCGCCAGATTTGCTGTTGTCCTGGAGAGCTTGCAGAGCTCTGGGGAAAGGCAGGCAGAGAATTCCCTGCTAGCACCTTCTCTGTTCCCGGGAAGCAGAAGTGTTCACATTGCTTCGCAGAATCGCTTTTGTGCACAGAACACTAACACTTATTCAGAACGGAAGAAAGCACAGAGCGCCAGATTTGCTGTTGCCGTAGAGAGCTTGCAGAGCACTGGGGAAAGGCAGGCAGAGAATTCCCTGCTAGCACATTCTCTGTTCGCGGGAAGCAGAAGTGTTCACATTGCTTTGCAGAATCTCTTTTGTGCAGAGAACACTAACGCTTTTTCAGGACGAAAGAAAGCACAGAGCCCCAGATTTGCTGTTGTCCTGGAGAGCTTGCAGAGCTCTGGGGAAAGGCAGGCAGAGAATTCCCTGCTAGCACATTCTCTGTGCACAGGAAGGCGAAATGTTCGCATTTGCTTCGCAGAATCGCTTTTGTGCAGAAAAGACTAACACTTGTTCAGAAAGAAAGCACAGAGCCCCAGATTTTATGTTGTCCTGGAGAGCTTGCAGAGCACTGGGGAAAGGCAGGCAGAGAATTGCCTGCTAGCACATTCTCTGTGCACAGGAAGGAGAAGTGTTCGCATTTGATTCGCAGAATCGCTTTTGTGCAGAAAACACAAACACTTGTTCAGAACGAAAGAAAGCACAGAGCCCCAGATTTGCTGTTGCCCTGGAGAGCTTGCAGAGCACTGGGGAAAGGCAGGCAGAGAATTCCCTGCTAGCACATTCTCTGTGCACAGGAAGGCGAAATGTTCGCATTTGATTCGCAGAATCGCTTTTGTGCAGAAAACACTAACACTTGTTCAGAAAGAAAGCACAGAGCCCCAGATTTTATGTTGTCCTGGAGAGCTTGCAGAGCACTGGGGAAAGGCAGGCAGAGAATTCCCTGCTAGCACCTTCTCTGTTCGCGGGAAGCAGAAGTGTTCACATTGCTTTGCAGAATCGCTTTTGTGCAGAGAACAGTAACACTTATTCAGGACGAAAGAAAACACAGAGCCCCAGATTTGCTGTTGTCCTGGAGAGCTTGCAGAGCACTGGGGAAAGGCAGGCAGAGAATTCCCTGCTAGCACCTTCTCTGTTCGCGGGAAGGAGAGATTTCGCTTTTGATTGGCACAATGGCTTTTCTGCAGAAAACACTAACGCTTGTTCAGGATGAAAGAAAGCACAGAGCCCCATATTTGCTGTTGCCCTGGAGAGCTTGCAGAGCACTGGGGAAAGGCAGGCAGAGAATTCCCTGCTAGCACATTCTCTGTGCACAGGAAGGCGAAATGTTCGCATTTGCTTCGCAGAATTGCTTTTGTGCAGAAAACACTAACACTTGTTCAGAAAGAAAGCACAGAGCCCCAGATTTTTTGTTGTCCTGGAGAGCTTGCAGAGCACTGGGGAAAGGCAGGCAGAGAATTCCCTGCTAGCACCTTCTCTGTTCGCGGGAAGCAGAAGTGTTCACATTGCTTTGCAGAATCGCTTTTGTGCAGAGAACACTAACACTTATTCAGAACGGAAGAAAGCACAGAGCGCCAGATTTGCTGTTGTCCTGGAGAGCTTGCAGAACTCTGGGGAAAGACAGGCAGAGAATTCTCTGCTAGCACCTTCTCTGTGCGCGGGAAGGAGAAGTGTTCACATTTTTTCGCAGAATCGCATTTGCTTCGCTGCAGAGAACACTAAGCTTGTTCAGAACGAAAGAAAGCACAGAGCGCCAGATTTTATGTTGCCCTGGAGAGCTTGCAGAGCACTGGGGAAAGGCAGGCAGAGAATTCCCTGCTAGCATCTTCGCTGTGCCTGGGAAGGTGAAGTGTTCACATTTTTTCGCAGAATCGCTTTTCTGCAGAAACCACTAACGCTTGTTCAGGACGAAAGGAAGCACAGAGCGCCAGATTTGCTGTTGCCCTGGAGAGCTTGCAGAGCTCTGGGGAAAGGCAGGCAGAGAATTCCCTGCTAGCACCTTCTCTGTGCACAGGAAGGCGAAATGTTCGCATTTGATTCGCAGAATCGCTTTTGTGCAGAAAACACTAACACTTGTTCAGAACGAAAGAAAGCACAGAGCCCCAGATTTGCTGTTGTCCTGGAGAGCTTGCAGAGCTCTGGGGAAAGGCAGGCAGAGAATTCCCTGCTAGCACATTCTCTGTGCACAGGAAGGAGAAATGTTCGCATTTGCTTCGCAGAATCGCTTTTCTGCACAAAACACTAACACTTGTCCTGAAGGAAAGAGAGGAAGAAGCCCAGATTTGTTATTGTCCTGGAGAGCTTGCAGAGCACTGGACAAAGGCACGCAGAGAATTCCCTGCTAGCACCTTCTCTGTGCCTGGGAAGGAGAAGTGTTCACATTTTTTCGCAGAATCGCTTTTCTGCAGAGAACACCAACACTTATTCAGAACGGAAGAAAGCACAGAGCCCCAGATTTGCTGTTGTCCTGGAGAGCTTGCAGAGCTCTGGGGAAAGGCAGGCAGAGAATTCTCTGCTAGCACCTTCTCTGTTTGCGGGAAGGAGAGAATTCGCTTTTGCTTCGCACAAAGGCTTTTCTGCAGAAAACACTAATGCTTGTTCAGGAGGAAAGAAAGCACAGAGCCCCATATTTGCTGTTGCCGTAGAGAGCTTGCAGAGCACTGGGGAAAGCCAGGCAGAGAATTCCCTGCTAGCACATTCTCTGTGCACAGGAAGGCGAAATGTTCGCATTTGATTCGCAGAATCGCTTTTGTGCAGAAAACACTAACACTTGTTCAGAAAGGAAGAAAGCACAGAGCCCCATATTTGCTGTTGCCGTAGAGAGCTTGCAGAGCACTGGGGAAAGGCAGTCACAGAATTCCCTGCTAGCACATTCTCTGTTCGCGGGAAGGAGAGAATTCGCTTTTGCTTCGCACAATCGCTTTTGTGCAGAAAACACTAACGCTTTTTCAGAACGAAAGGAAGTACAGAGCCCCAGATTTGCTATTGCCTTGGAGAGCTTGCAGAGCACTGGGGAAAGGCAGGCAGAGAATTCCCTTCTACCATCTTCGCTGTGCCTGGAAAGGAGAAGTGTTCACATTTTTTCGCATAATCGCTTTTCTGCAGAAAACACTAACGCTTGTTCAGGACGAAAGAAAGCACAGAGCCACAGATTGCTGTTGCCGTAGAGAGCTCGCAGAGCACTGGGGAAAGGCAGGCAGAGAATTCCCTGCTAGCACCTTCTCTGTGCCTTGGAAGCAGAAGTTTTCACATTGCTTCGCAGAATCGCTTTTGTGCAGAGAACAATAACACTTATTCAGAACGGAAGAAAGCACAGAGCCCCAGATTTGCTGTTGTCCTGGAGAGCTTGCAGAGCTCTGGGGAAAGGCAGGCAGAGAATTCCCTGGTAGCACATTCTCTGTGCACAGGAAGGCGAAATGTTCGCATTTGCTTCGCAGAATCGCTTTTGTGCAGAAAACACTAACACTTATTCAGAACGGAAGAAAGCACAGAGCCCCAGATTCTATGTTGTCCTGGAGAGCTTGCAGAGCACTGGGGAAAGGCAGGCAGACAATTCCCTGCTAGCACCTTCTCTGTTCGCGGGAAGGAGAGAATTCACTTTTGCTTCGCACAATGGCTTTTCCGCAGAAAACACTAACGCTTGTGCAGGATGAAAGAAAGCACAGAGCCCCATATTTGCTGTTGCCGTAGAGAGCTTGCAGAGCACTGGCGAAAGGCAGGCAGAGAATTCCATGCTAGCACCTTCTCTGTGCACAGGAAGGAGAAATGTTCGCATTTGCTTCGCAGAATCCCCTTTTGTGCACAAAACACTAACACTTGTCCAGAACAAAAGAGAGGAAGAAGCCCAGATTTGTTATTGCCCTGGAGAACTTGCAGAGCACTGGACAAAAGCACGCACAGAATTCCCTGCTAGCATCTTCGCTGTGCCTGGGAAGGAGAAGGGTTCACATTGCTTCGCAGAATCGCTTTTCTGCAGAAAACACTAACGCTTGTTTCAGGACGAAAGAAAGCACAGAGCCCCAGATTTGCTGTTGCCGTAGAGAGCTCGCAGAGCACTGGGGAAAGGCAGGCAGAGAATTCCCTGCTAGCACATTCTCTGTGCACAGGAAGGAGAAATGTTCGCATTTGATTCGCAGAATCGCTTTTGTGCAGAAAACACTAACACTTGTTCAGAACGAAAGAAAGCACAGAGCGCCAGATTTGCTGTTGTCCTGGAGAGCTTGCAGAGCACTGGGGAAAGGCAGGCAGAGAATTCCCTGCTAGCACATTCTCTGTGCACAGGAAGGAGAAGTGTTCGCATTTGCTTGGCACAATCGCTTTTGTGCAGAAAACACAAACACTTGTACAGAACGAAAGAGAGGAAGAAGCCCAGGTTTGTTATTGTCCTGGAGAACTTGCAGAGCACTGGACAAAAGCACGCACAGAATTCCCTGCTAGCATCTTCGCTGTGCCTGGGAAGGAGAAGGGTTCACACTGCTTCGCAGAATCACTTTTCTGCAGAAAACACTAACGCTTGTTCAGGACGAAAGGAAGCACAGAGCCCCAGATTTGCTGTTGCCCTGGAGAGCTAGCAGAGCACTGGGGAAAGGCAGGCAGAGAATTCCCTGCTAGCACCTTCTCTGTGCGCGGGAAGGAGAAGTGTTCACATTTTTTCGCAGAATCGCTTTTGTGCAGAAAACACTAACACTTATTCAGAACGGAAGAAAGCACAGAGCCCCAGATTTGCTGTTGTCCTGGAGAGCTTGCAGAGCACTGGAGAAAGGCAGGCAGAGAATTCCCTGCTAGCACATTCTCTGTGCACAGGAAGGCGAAATGTTCGCATTTGCTTTGCAGAATCGCTTTTGTGCAGAAAAGACTAACACTTGTTCAGAACGAAAGAAAGCACAAAGCGCCAGATTTGCTGTTGTCCTGGAGAGCTTGCAGAGCTCTGGGGAAAGGCAGGCAGAGAATTCCCTGCTAGCACCTTCTCTGTTCGCGGGAAGGAGAGATTTCGCTTTTGATTGGCACAATGGCTTTTCTGCAGAAAACACTGACGCTTGTTCAGGATGAAAGAAAGCACAGAGCCCCATATTTGCTGTTGCCGTAGAGAGCTTGCAGAGCACTGGGGAAAGGCAGGCAGAGAATTCCCTGCTAGCACATTCTCTGTGCACAGGAAGGCGAAATGTTCGCATTTGCTTCGCAGAATCGCTTCTGTGCAGAAAACACTAACACTTGTTCAGAACGAAAGAAAGCACAGAGCCCCAGATTTTATGTTGTCCTGGAGAGCTTGCAGAGCACTGGGGAAAGGCAGGCAGAGAATTCCCTGCTAGCACCTTCTCTGTTCGCGGGAAGCAGAAGTGTTCACATTTTTTCGCAGAATCGCTTTTGTGCAGAGAATACTAACACTTATTCAGAACGGAAGAAAGCACAGAGCGCCAGATTTGCTGTTGTCCTGGAGAGCTTGCAGAGCTCTGGGGAAAGGCAGGCAGAGAATTCCCTGCTAGCACCTTCTCTGTGTGCGGGAAGGAGAAGTGTTCACATTTTTTCGCAGAATCGCATTTGCTTCGCTGCAGAGAACGCTAAGCTTGTTCAGAACGAAAGAAAGCACAGAGCGCCAGATTTTGTGTTGCCCTGGAGAGCTTGCAGAGCACTGGGGAAAGGCAGGCAGAGAATTCCCTGCTAGCATCTTCACTGTGCCTGGGAAGGAGAAGTGTTCACATTTTTTCGCAGAATGGCTTTTCTGCAGAAAACACTAACGCTTGTTCAGGACGAAAGGAAGCACAGAGCGCCAGATTTGCTGTTGCCCTGGAGAGCTTGCAGAGCTCTGGGGAAAGGCAGGCAGAGAATTCCCTGCTAGCACATTCTCTGTGCACAGGAAGGGAAGTGTTCGCATTTGATTCGCAGAATCGCTTTTGTGCAGAAAACACTAACACTTGTTCAGAACGAAAGAAAGCACAGAGCCCCAGATTTGCTGTTGTCCTGGAGAGCTTGCAGAGCTCTGGGGAAAGGCAGGCAGAGAATTCCCTGCTAGCACCTTCTCTGTGCGCGGGAAGCAGAAGTGTTCACATTGCTTCGCAGAATCGCTTTTGTGCACAGAACACTAACACTTATTCAGAACGGAAGAAAGCACAGAGCGCCAGATTTGCTGTTTCCGTAGAGAGCTTGCAGAGCACTGGGGAAAGGCAGGCAGAGAATTCCCTGCTAGCACATTCTCTGTGCACCGGAAGGCGAAATGTTCGCATTTGCTTCGCAGAATCGCTTTTGTGCAGAAAACACTAACACTTGTTCAGAACGAAAGAAAGAAGAGAGCCCCAGATTTTATGTTGTCCTGGAGAGCTTGCAGAGCACTGGAGAAAGGCAGGCATAGAATTCCCTGCTAGCACCTTCTCTGTTCGCAGGAAGCAGAAGTCTTCACATTGCTTTGCAGAATCGCTTTTGTGCAGAGAATACTAACACTTATTCAGAACGGAAGAAAGCACAGAGCGCCAGATTTGCTGTTGTCCTGGAGAGCTTGCAGAGCTCTGGGGAAAGGCAGGCAGAGAATTCCCTGCTAGCACCTTCTCTGTGTGCGGGAAGGAGAAGTGTTCACATTTTTTTGCAAAATCGCATTTGCTTCGCTGCAGAGAACACTAAGCTTGTTCAGAACGAAAGAAAGCACAGAGCGCCAGATTTTATGTTGCCCTGGAGAGCTTGCAGAGCACTGGGGAAAGGCAGGCAGAGAATTCCCTGCTAGCACCTTCTCTGTGCCTTGGAAGCAGAAGTGTTCACATTGCTTCGCAGAATCGCTTTTCTGCAGAAAACACTAACGCTTGTTCAGGACGAAAGGAAGCACAGAGCGCCAGATTTGCTGTTGCCCTGGAGAGCTTGCAGAGCACTGGGGAAAGGCAGGCAGAGAATTCCCTGCTAGCACCTTCTCTGTGCGCGGGAAGGAGAAGTGTTCACATTTTTTCGCAGAATAGCTTTTGTGCAGAAAACACTAACACTTATTCAGAACGGAAGAAAGCACAGAGCCCCAGATTTGCTGTTGTCCTGGAGAGCTTGCAGAGCACTGGGGAAAGGCAGGCAGAGAATTCCCTGCTAGCACCTTCTCTGTTCGGGGGAAGGAGAGAATTCGCTTTTGCTTCACACAATGACTTTTCTGCAGAAAACACTAACGCTTGTGCAGGATGAAAGAAAGCACAGAGCCCCATATTTGCTGTTGCCGTAGAGAGCTTACAGAGCACTGGGGAAAGGCAGGCAGAGAGTTCCCTGCTAGCACATTCTCTGTGCACAGGAAGGAAAAGTGTTCGCATTTGCTTCGCAGAATCGCATTTGCTTCGCTGCAGAGAACACTGAGCTTGTTCAGGACGAAAGAAAGCACAGAGCCCCATATTTGCTGTTGCCGTAGAGAGCTTGCAGAGCACTGGGGAAAGGCAGGCAGAGAATTCCCTGCTAGCACATGCTCTGTTCGCGGGAAGGAGAGAATTCGCTTTTGCTTCGCACAATCGCTTTTGTGCAGAAAACACTAACGCTTTTTCAGAACGAAAGGAAGTACAGAGCCCCAGAGTTGCTATTGCCTTGGAGAGCTTGCAGAGCACTGGGGAAAGGCAGGCAGAGAATTCCCTTCTACCATCTTCGCTGTGCCTGGAAAGGAGAAGTGTTCACATTTTTTCGCAGAATCGCTTTTCTGCAGAAAACACTAACGCTTGTTCAGGACGAAAGAAAGCACAGAGCCACAGATTTGCTGTTGCCGTAGAGAGCTCGCAGAGCACTGGGGAAAGGCAGGCAGAGAATTCCCTGCTAGCACCTTCTCTGTGCCTTGGAAGCAGAAGTTTTCACATTGCTTCGCAGAATCTCTTTTGTGCAGAGAACAATAACAGTTATTCAGAACGGAAGAAAGCACAGAGCCCCAGATTTGCTGTTGTCCTGGAGAGCTTGCAGAGCTCTGGGGAAAGGCAGGCAGAGAATTCCCTGCTAGCACATTCTCTGTGCACAGGAAGGCGAAATGTTCGCATTTGCTTCACAGAATCGCTTTTGTGCAGAAAACACTAACACTTATTCAGAACGGAAGAAAGCACAGAGCCCCAGATTCTATGTTGTCCTGGAGAGCTTGCAGAGCACTGGGGAAAGGCAGACAGAGAATTCCCTGCTAGCACCTTCTCTGTTCGCGGGAAGGAGAGAATTCACTTTTGCTTCGCACAATGGCTTTTCCGCAGAAAACACTAACGCTTGTGCAGGATGAAAGAAAGCACAGAGCCCCATATTTGCTGTTGCCGTAGAGAGCTTGCAGAGCACTGGCGAAAGGCAGGCAGAGAATTCCCTGCTAGCACATTCTCTGTGCACAGGAAGGAGAAATGTTCGCATTTGCTTCGCAGAATCCCCTTTTGTGCACAAAACACTAACACTTGTCCAGAACAAAAGAGAGGAAGAAGCCCAGATTTGTTATTGCCCTGGAGAACTTGCAGAGCACTGGACAAAAGCACGCACAGAATTCCCTGCTAGCATCTTCGCTGTGCCTGGGAAGGAGAAGGGTTCACATTGCTTCGCAGAATCGCTTTTCTGCAGAAAACACTAACGATTGTTTCAGGACGAAAGAAAGCACAGAGCCCCAGATTTGCTGTTGCCGTAGAGAGCTCGCAGAGCACTGGGGAAAGGCAGGCAGAGAATTCCCTGCTAGCACCTTCTCTGTGCACAGGAAGGAGAAATGTTCGCATTTGATTCGCAGAATCGCTTTTGTGCAGAAAACACTAACACTTGTTCAGAACGAAAGAAAGCACAGAGCCCCAGATTTTATGTTGCCCTAGAGAGCTTGCAGAGCACTGGAGAAAGGCAGGCAGAGAATTCCCTGCTAGCACCTTCTCTGTTCGCGGTAAGGAGAGAATTCTCTTTTACTTCGCACAATGGCTTTTGTGCAGAAAACACTGACGCTTGTTCAGGACGAAAGAAAGCACAGAGCCCCATATTTGCTGTTGTTCTGGAGAGCTTGCAGAGCACTGGCGAAAGGCAGGCAGAGAATTCCCTGCTAGCACCTACTCTGTGCCTGAGAAGGAGAAGTGTTCACATTTTTTCGCAGAATCGCTTTTGTGCAGAGAACAGTAACACTTATTCAGAACGGAAGAAAACACAGAGCCCCAGATTTGCTGTTGTCCTGGAGAGCTTGCAGAGCACTGGCGAAAGGCAGGCAGAGAATTCCCTGCTAGCACCTTCTCTGTGCCTTGGAAGCAGATGTGTTCACATTGCTTTGCAGAATCGCTTTTGTACAGAGAACACTAACAATTATTCAGAACGGAATAAAGCACAGAGCCCCAGATTTGCTGTTGTCCTGGAGAGCTTGCAGAGCTCTGGGGAAAGGCAGGCAGAGAATTCCCTGCTAGCACCTTCTCTGTTCGCGGGAAGGAGAGAATTCGCTTTTGCTTCGCACAATGGCTTTTCTGCAGAAAACACTAATGCTTGTTCAGGATGAAAGAAAGCACAGAGCCCCATATTTGCTGTTGCCCTGGAGAGCTTGCAGAGCTCTGGGGAAAGGCAGGCAGAGAATTCCCTGCTAGCACATTCTCTGTGCACAGGAAGGCGAAATGTTCGCATTTGCTTCGCAGAATCGCTTTTGTGCAGAAAACACTAACACTTGTTCAGAACGAAAGAAAGCACAGAGCCCCAGATTTGCTGTTGTCCTGGAGAGCTTGCAGAGCTCTGGGGAAAGGCAGGCAGAGAATTCCCTGCTAGCACCTTCTCTGTTCCCGGGAAGCAGAAGTGTTCACATTGCTTCGCAGAATCGCTTTTGTGCACAGAACACTAACACTTATTCAGAACGGAAGAAAGCACAGAGCGCCAGATTTGCTGTTGCCGTAGAGAGCTTGCAGAGCACTGGGGAAAGGCAGGCAGAGAATTCCCTGCTAGCACATTCTCTGTTCGCGGGAAGCAGAAGTGTTCACATTGCTTTGCAGAATCTCTTTTGTGCAGAGAACACTAACGCTTTTTCAGGACGAAAGAAAGCACAGAGCCCCAGATTTGCTGTTGTCCTGGAGAGCTTGCAGAGCTCTGGGGAAAGGCAGGCAGAGAATTCCCTGCTAGCACATTCTCTGTGCACAGGAAGGCGAAATGTTCGCATTTGCTTCGCAGAATCGCTTTTGTGCAGAAAAGACTAACACTTGTTCAGAAAGAAAGCACAGAGCCCCAGATTTTATGTTGTCCTGGAGAGCTTGCAGAGCACTGGGGAAAGGCAGGCAGAGAATTGCCTGCTAGCACATTCTCTGTGCACAGGAAGGAAAACTGTTCACATTTTTTCGCAGAATCGCATTTGCTTCGCTGCAGAAAACACTAAGCCTGTTCTGAAAGGAAGAAAGCACAAAGATCCAGATTTGCTGTTTTCCTGGAGAGCTTGCAGAGCACTGGGGAAAGGCAGGCAGAGAATTCCCTGCTAGCATCTTCGCTGTTCGCGGGAAGGAGAGAATTCGCTTTTGCTTGGCACAATGGCTTTTCTGCAGAAAACACTAACGCTTGTTCAGGATGAAAGAAAGCACAGAGCCCCATATTTGCTGTTGCCCTGGAGAGCTTGCAGAGCACTGGGGAAAGGCAGGCAGAGAATTCCCTGCTAGCACATTCTCTGTGCACAGGAAGGAGAAGTGTTCGCATTTGATTCGCAGAATCGCTTTTGTGCAGAAAACACAAACACTTGTTCAGGACGAAAGAAAGCACAGAGCCCCAGATTTGCTGTTGCCCTGGAGAGCTTGCAGAGCACTGGGGAAAGGCAGGCAGAGAATTCCCTGCTAGCACATTCTCTGTGCACAGGAAGGCGAAATGTTCGCATTTGATTCGCAGAATCGCTTTTGTGCAGAAAACACTAACACTTGTTCAGAAAGAAAGCACAGAGCCCCAAAATTTATGTTGTCCTGGAGAGCTTGCAGAGCACTGGGGAAAGGCAGGCAGAGAATTCCCTGCTAGCACCTTCTCTGTGCCTTGGAATCAGAAGTGTTCACATTGCTTTGCAGAATCGATTTTGTGCAGAGAACAGTAACACTTATTCAGGACGAAAGAAAACACAGAGCCCCAGATTTGCTGTTGTCCTGGAGAGCTTGCAGAGCACTGGGGAAAGGCAGGCAGAGAATTCCCTGCTAGCACCTTCTCTGTTCGCGGGAAGGAGAGATTTCGCTTTTGATTGGCACAATGGCTTTTCTGCAGAAAACACTAACGCTTGTTCAGGATGAAAGAAAGCACAGAGCCCCATATTTGCTGTTGCCCTGGAGAGCTTGCAGAGCACTGGGGAAAGGCAGGCAGAGAATTCCCTGCTAGCACATTCTCTGTGCACAGGAAGGCGAAATGTTCGCATTTGATTCGCAGAATCGCTTTTCTGCAGAAAACACTAACACTTGTTCAGAACGAAAGAAAGCACAGAGCCCCAGATTTGCTGTTGTCCTGGAGAGCTTGCAGAGCTCTGGGGAAAGGCAGGCAGAGAATTCCCTGCTAGCACATTCTCTGTGCACAGGAAGGCGAAATGTTCGCATTTGCTTCGCAGAATTGCTTTTGTGCAGAAAACACTAACACTTGTTCAGAAAGAAAGCACAGAGCCCCAGATTTTTTGTTGTCCTGGAGAGCTTGCAGAGCACTGGGGAAAGGCAGGCAGAGAATTCCCTGCTAGCACCTTCTCTGTGCTCAGGAAGGAAAAGTGTACACATTTTTTCGCAGAATCGCATTTGCTTCACTGCAGAGAACACTAAGCTTGTTCAGGACGAAAGAAAGCACAGAGCCCCATATTTGCTGTTGCCGTAGAGAGCTTGCAGAGCACTGGGGAAAGGCAGGCAGAGAATTCCCTGCTAGCACATTCTCTGTGCACAGGAAGGAGAAATGTTCGCATTTGCTTCGCAGAATCCCCTTTTGTGCTCAAAACACTAACACTTGTCCAGAACGAAAGAGAGGAAGAAGCCCAGATTTGTTATTGCCCTGGAGAACTTGCAGAGCACTGGACAAAAGCACGCACAGAATTCCCTGCTAGCATCTTCGCTGTGCCTGGGAAGGAGAAGGGTTCACATTGCTTCGCAGAATCGCTTTTCTGCAGAAAACACTAACGCTTGTTTCAGGACGAAAGAAAGCACAGAGCCCCAGATTTGCTGTTGCCGTAGAGAGCTCGCAGAGCAGTGGGGAAAGGCAGGCAGAGAATTCCCTGCTAGAACATTCTCTCTGCACAGCAAGGAGAAATGTTCGCATTTGATTCGCAGAATCGCTTTTGTGCAGAAAACACTAACACTTGTTCAGAACGAAAGAAAGCACAGAGCCCCAGATTTGCTGTTGCCGTAGACAGCCTGCAGAGCACTGGGGAAAGGCAGGCAGATAATTCCCTGCTAGCACATTCTCTGTGCCTGGGAAGCAGAAGTGTTCACATTGCTTCGCAGAATCGCTTTTGTGCAGAAAACACTAACACTTGTTCAGAACGAAAGAAAGCACAGAGCCCCAGATTTGCTGTTGTCCTGGAGAGCTTGCAGAGCACTGGGGAAAGGCAGGTAGAGAATTCCCTGCTAGCACATTCTCTGTGCACAGGAAGGCGAAATGTTCGCATTTGATTCGCAGAATCGCTTTTGTGCAGAAAACACTAACGCTTGTTCAGGACGAAAGGAAGCACAGAGCGCCAGAATTGCTGTTGCCCTGCAGAGCTTGCAGAGCACTGGGGAAAGGCAGGCAGAGAATTCCCTGCTAGCACATTCTCTGTGCACAGGAAGGAGAAGTGTTCGCATTTGCTTCGCAGAATCCGCTTTTGTGCACAAAACACAAACACTTGTACAGAACAAAAGAGAGGAAGAAGCCCAGGTTTGTTATTGTCCTGGAGAACTTGCAGAGCACTGGACAAAAGCACGCACAGAATTCCCTGCTAGCATCTTCGCTGTGCCTGGGAAGGAGAAGGGTTCACACTGCTTCGCAGACTCACTTTTCTGCAGAAAACACTAACGCTTGTTCAGGACGAAAGGAAGCACAGAGCACCAGATTTGCTGCTGCCCTGGAGAGCTAGCAGAGCACTGGGGAAAAGCAGGCAGAGAATTCCCTGCTAGCACCTTCTCTGTGCGCGGGAAGGAGAAGTGTTCACATTTTTTCGCAGAATCGCATTTGCTTCGCTGCCGAGAACAGTAAGCTTGTTCAGGACGAAAGAAAGCACAGAGCCCCATATTTGCTGTTGCCCTGGAGAGCTAGCAGAGCACTGGGGAAAGGCAGGCAGAGAATTCCCTGCTAGCACATTCTCTGTGCACAGGAAGGAGAAATGTTCGCATTTGCTTCGCAGAATCCCCTTTTGTGCACAAAATACTAACACTTGTCCAGAACAAAAGAGAGGAAGAAGCCCAGATTTCTTATTGCCCTGGAGAACTTGCAGAGCACTGGACAAAAGCACGCACAGAATTCCCTGCTAGCATCTTCGCTGTGCCTGGGAAGGAGAAGGGTTCACATTGCTTCGCAGAATCGCTTTTCTGCAGAAAACACTAACGCTTGTTTCAGGACGAAAGAAAGCACAGAGCCCCAGATTTGCTGTTGCCGTAGAGAGCTCGCAGAGCAGTGGGGAAAGGCAGGCAGAGAATTCCCTGCTAGCACATTCTCTGTGCCTGGGAAGCAGACGTATTCACATTGCTTCGCAGAATAGCTTTTGTGCAGAAAACACTAACACTTGTTCAGAACGAAAGAAAGCACAGAGCCCCAGATTTTATGTTGTCCTGGAGAGCTTGCAGAGCACTGGGGAAAGGCAGGTAGAGAATTCCCTGCTAGCACATTCTCTGTGCACAGGAAGGCGAAATGTTCGCATTTGATTCGCAGAATCGCTTTTGTGCGGAAAACACTAACGCTTGTTCAGGACGAAAGGAAGCACAGAGCGCCAGACTTGCTGTTGCCCTGGAGAGCTTGCAGAGCACTGGGGAAAGGCAGGCAGAGAATTCCCTGCTAGCACATTCTCTGTGCACAGGAAGGAGAAGTGTTCACATTTTTTCGCAGAATCGCATTTGCTTCGCTGCAGAGAACACTAAGCTTGTTCAGGACGAAAGAAAGCACAGAGCCCCAGATTTTATGTTGCCCTGGAGAGCTTGCAGAGCTCTGGGGAAAGGCAGGCAGAGAATTCCCTGCTAGCACATTCTCTGTTCGCGGGAAGCAGAAGTGTTCACATTGCTTCGCAGAATCGCTTTTGTGCAGAGAACACTAACACTTATTCAGAACGGAAGAAAGCACAGAGCCCCAGATTTGCTGTTGTCCTGGAGAGCTTGCAGAGCTCTGGGGAAAGGCAGGCAGAGAATTCCCTGCTAGCACATTCTCTGTGCACAGGAAGGCGAAATGTTCGCATTTGCTTCACAGAATCGCTTTTGTGCAGAAAACACTAACACTTATTCAGAACGGAAGAAAGCACAGAGCCCCAGATTCTATGTTGTCCTGGAGAGCTTGCAGAGCACTGGGGAAAGGCAGACAGAGAATTCCCTGCTACCACCTTCTCTGTTCGCGGGAAGGAGAGAATTCACTTTTGCTTCGCACAATGGCTTTTCCGCAGAAAACACTAACGCTTGTGCAGGATGAAAGAAAGCACAGAGCCCCATATTTGCTGTTGCCGTAGAGAGCTTGCAGAGCACTGGCGAAAGGCAGGCAGAGAATTCCCTGCTAGCACATTCTCTGTGCACAGGAAGGAGAAATGTTCGCATTTGCTTCGCAGAATCCCCTTTTGTGCACAAAACACTAACACTTGTCCAGAACAAAAGAGAGGAAGAAGCCCAGATTTGTTATTGCCCTGGAGAACTTGCAGAGCACTGGACAAAAGCACGCACAGAATTCCCTGCTAGCATCTTCGCTGTGCCTGGGAAGGAGAAGGGTTCACATTGCTTCGCAGAATCGCTTTTCTGCAGAAAACACTAACGATTGTTTCAGGACGAAAGAAAGCACAGAGCCCCAGATTTGCTGTTGCCGTAGAGAGCTCGCAGAGCACTGGGGAAAGGCAGGCAGAGAATTCCCTGCTAGCACCTTCTCTGTGCACAGGAAGGAGAAATGTTCGCATTTGATTCGCAGAATCGCTTTTGTGCAGAAAACACTAACACTTGTTCAGAACGAAAGAAAGCACAGAGCCCCAGATTTTATGTTGCCCTAGAGAGCTTGCAGAGCACTGGAGAAAGGCAGGCAGAGAATTCCCTGCTAGCACCTTCTCTGTTCGCGGTAAGGAGAGAATTCTCTTTTACTTCGCACAATGGCTTTTGTGCAGAAAACACTGACGCTTGTTCAGGACGAAAGAAAGCACAGAGCCCCATATTTGCTGTTGTTCTGGAGAGCTTGCAGAGCACTGGCGAAAGGCAGGCAGAGAATTCCCTGCTAGCACCTACTCTGTGCCTGAGAAGGAGAAGTGTTCACATTTTTTCGCAGAATCGCTTTTGTGCAGAGAACAGTAACACTTATTCAGAACGGAAGAAAACACAGAGCCCCAGATTTGCTGTTGTCCTGGAGAGCTTGCAGAGCACTGGCGAAAGGCAGGCAGAGAATTCCCTGCTAGCACCTTCTCTGTGCCTTGGAAGCAGATGTGTTCACATTGCTTTGCAGAATCGCTTTTGTACAGAGAACACTAACAATTATTCAGAACGGAATAAAGCACAGAGCCCCAGATTTGCTGTTGTCCTGGAGAGCTTGCAGAGCTCTGGGGAAAGGCAGGCAGAGAATTCCCTGCTAGCACCTTCTCTGTTCGCGGGAAGGAGAGAATTCGCTTTTGCTTCGCACAATGGCTTTTCTGCAGAAAACACTAATGCTTGTTCAGGATGAAAGAAAGCACAGAGCCCCATATTTGCTGTTGCCCTGGAGAGCTTGCAGAGCTCTGGGGAAAGGCAGGCAGAGAATTCCCTGCTAGCACATTCTCTGTGCACAGGAAGGCGAAATGTTCGCATTTGCTTCGCAGAATCGCTTTTGTGCAGAAAACACTAACACTTGTTCAGAACGAAAGAAAGCACAGAGCCCCAGATTTGCTGTTGTCCTGGAGAGCTTGCAGAGCTCTGGGGAAAGGCAGGCAGAGAATTCCCTGCTAGCACCTTCTCTGTTCCCGGGAAGCAGAAGTGTTCACATTGCTTCGCAGAATCGCTTTTGTGCACAGAACACTAACACTTATTCAGAACGGAAGAAAGCACAGAGCGCCAGATTTGCTGTTGCCGTAGAGAGCTTGCAGAGCACTGGGGAAAGGCAGGCAGAGAATTCCCTGCTAGCACATTCTCTGTTCGCGGGAAGCAGAAGTGTTCACATTGCTTTGCAGAATCTCTTTTGTGCAGAGAACACTAACGCTTTTTCAGGACGAAAGAAAGCACAGAGCCCCAGATTTGCTGTTGTCCTGGAGAGCTTGCAGAGCTCTGGGGAAAGGCAGGCAGAGAATTCCCTGCTAGCACATTCTCTGTGCACAGGAAGGCGAAATGTTCGCATTTGCTTCGCAGAATCGCTTTTGTGCAGAAAAGACTAACACTTGTTCAGAAAGAAAGCACAGAGCCCCAGATTTTATGTTGTCCTGGAGAGCTTGCAGAGCACTGGGGAAAGGCAGGCAGAGAATTGCCTGCTAGCACATTCTCTGTGCACAGGAAGGAAAACTGTTCACATTTTTTCGCAGAATCGCATTTGCTTCGCTGCAGAAAACACTAAGCCTGTTCTGAAAGGAAGAAAGCACAAAGATCCAGATTTGCTGTTTTCCTGGAGAGCTTGCAGAGCACTGGGGAAAGGCAGGCAGAGAATTCCCTGCTAGCATCTTCGCTGTTCGCGGGAAGGAGAGAATTCGCTTTTGCTTGGCACAATGGCTTTTCTGCAGAAAACACTAACGCTTGTTCAGGATGAAAGAAAGCACAGAGCCCCATATTTGCTGTTGCCCTGGAGAGCTTGCAGAGCACTGGGGAAAGGCAGGCAGAGAATTCCCTGCTAGCACATTCTCTGTGCACAGGAAGGAGAAGTGTTCGCATTTGATTCGCAGAATCGCTTTTGTGCAGAAAACACAAACACTTGTTCAGGACGAAAGAAAGCACAGAGCCCCAGATTTGCTGTTGCCCTGGAGAGCTTGCAGAGCACTGGGGAAAGGCAGGCAGAGAATTCCCTGCTAGCACATTCTCTGTGCACAGGAAGGCGAAATGTTCGCATTTGATTCGCAGAATCGCTTTTGTGCAGAAAACACTAACACTTGTTCAGAAAGAAAGCACAGAGCCCCAAATTTTATGTTGTCCTGGAGAGCTTGCAGAGCACTGGGGAAAGGCAGGCAGAGAATTCCCTGCTAGCACCTTCTCTGTGCCTTGGAATCAGAAGTGTTCACATTGCTTTGCAGAATCGATTTTGTGCAGAGAACAGTAACACTTATTCAGGACGAAAGAAAACACAGAGCCCCAGATTTGCTGTTGTCCTGGAGAGCTTGCAGAGCACTGGGGAAAGGCAGGCAGAGAATTCCCTGCTAGCACCTTCTCTGTTCGCGGGAAGGAGAGATTTCGCTTTTGATTGGCACAATGGCTTTTCTGCAGAAAACACTAACGCTTGTTCAGGATGAAAGAAAGCACAGAGCCCCATATTTGCTGTTGCCCTGGAGAGCTTGCAGAGCACTGGGGAAAGGCAGGCAGAGAATTCCCTGCTAGCACATTCTCTGTGCACAGGAAGGCGAAATGTTCGCATTTGATTCGCAGAATCGCTTTTCTGCAGAAAACACTAACACTTGTTCAGAACGAAAGAAAGCACAGAGCCCCAGATTTGCTGTTGTCCTGGAGAGCTTGCAGAGCTCTGGGGAAAGGCAGGCAGAGAATTCCCTGCTAGCACATTCTCTGTGCACAGGAAGGCGAAATGTTCGCATTTGCTTCGCAGAATTGCTTTTGTGCAGAAAACACTAACACTTGTTCAGAAAGAAAGCACAGAGCCCCAGATTTTTTGTTGTCCTGGAGAGCTTGCAGAGCACTGGGGAAAGGCAGGCAGAGAATTCCCTGCTAGCACCTTCTCTGTGCTCAGGAAGGAAAAGTGTACACATTTTTTCGCAGAATCGCATTTGCTTCACTGCAGAGAACACTAAGCTTGTTCAGGACGAAAGAAAGCACAGAGCCCCATATTTGCTGTTGCCGTAGAGAGCTTGCAGAGCACTGGGGAAAGGCAGGCAGAGAATTCCCTGCTAGCACATTCTCTGTGCACAGGAAGGAGAAATGTTCGCATTTGCTTCGCAGAATCCCCTTTTGTGCTCAAAACACTAACACTTGTCCAGAACGAAAGAGAGGAAGAAGCCCAGATTTGTTATTGCCCTGGAGAACTTGCAGAGCACTGGACAAAAGCACGCACAGAATTCCCTGCTAGCATCTTCGCTGTGCCTGGGAAGGAGAAGGGTTCACATTGCTTCGCAGAATCGCTTTTCTGCAGAAAACACTAACGCTTGTTTCAGGACGAAAGAAAGCACAGAGCCCCAGATTTGCTGTTGCCGTAGAGAGCTCGCAGAGCAGTGGGGAAAGGCAGGCAGAGAATTCCCTGCTAGAACATTCTCTCTGCACAGCAAGGAGAAATGTTCGCATTTGATTCGCAGAATCGCTTTTGTGCAGAAAACACTAACACTTGTTCAGAACGAAAGAAAGCACAGAGCCCCAGATTTGCTGTTGCCGTAGACAGCCTGCAGAGCACTGGGGAAAGGCAGGCAGATAATTCCCTGCTAGCACATTCTCTGTGCCTGGGAAGCAGAAGTGTTCACATTGCTTCGCAGAATCGCTTTTGTGCAGAAAACACTAACACTTGTTCAGAACGAAAGAAAGCACAGAGCCCCAGATTTGCTGTTGTCCTGGAGAGCTTGCAGAGCACTGGGGAAAGGCAGGTAGAGAATTCCCTGCTAGCACATTCTCTGTGCACAGGAAGGCGAAATGTTCGCATTTGATTCGCAGAATCGCTTTTGTGCAGAAAACACTAACGCTTGTTCAGGACGAAAGGAAGCACAGAGCGCCAGAATTGCTGTTGCCCTGGAGAGCTTGCAGAGCACTGGGGAAAGGCAGGCAGAGAATTCCCTGCTAGCACATTCTCTGTGCACAGGAAGGAGAAGTGTTCGCATTTGCTTCGCAGAATCCGCTTTTGTGCACAAAACACAAACACTTGTACAGAACAAAAGAGAGGAAGAAGCCCAGGTTTGTTATTGTCCTGGAGAACTTGCAGAGCACTGGACAAAAGCACGCACAGAATTCCCTGCTAGCATCTTCGCTGTGCCTGGGAAGGAGAAGGGTTCACACTGCTTCGCAGACTCACTTTTCTGCAGAAAACACTAACGCTTGTTCAGGACGAAAGGAAGCACAGAGCACCAGATTTGCTGCTGCCCTGGAGAGCTAGCAGAGCACTGGGGAAAAGCAGGCAGAGAATTCCCTGCTAGCACCTTCTCTGTGCGCGGGAAGGAGAAGTGTTCACATTTTTTCGCAGAATCGCATTTGCTTCGCTGCCGAGAACAGTAAGCTTGTTCAGGACGAAAGAAAGCACAGAGCCCCATATTTGCTGTTGCCCTGGAGAGCTAGCAGAGCACTGGGGAAAGGCAGGCAGAGAATTCCCTGCTAGCACATTCTCTGTGCACAGGAAGGAGAAATGTTCGCATTTGCTTCGCAGAATCCCCTTTTGTGCACAAAATACTAACACTTGTCCAGAACAAAAGAGAGGAAGAAGCCCAGATTTCTTATTGCCCTGGAGAACTTGCAGAGCACTGGACAAAAGCACGCACAGAATTCCCTGCTAGCATCTTCGCTGTGCCTGGGAAGGAGAAGGGTTCACATTGCTTCGCAGAATCGCTTTTCTGCAGAAAACACTAACGCTTGTTTCAGGACGAAAGAAAGCACAGAGCCCCAGATTTGCTGTTGCCGTAGAGAGCTCGCAGAGCAGTGGGGAAAGGCAGGCAGAGAATTCCCTGCTAGCACATTCTCTGTGCCTGGGAAGCAGACGTATTCACATTGCTTCGCAGAATAGCTTTTGTGCAGAAAACACTAACACTTGTTCAGAACGAAAGAAAGCACAGAGCCCCAGATTTTATGTTGTCCTGGAGAGCTTGCAGAGCACTGGGGAAAGGCAGGTAGAGAATTCCCTGCTAGCACATTCTCTGTGCACAGGAAGGCGAAATGTTCGCATTTGATTCGCAGAATCGCTTTTGTGCGGAAAACACTAACGCTTGTTCAGGACGAAAGGAAGCACAGAGCGCCAGACTTGCTGTTGCCCTGGAGAGCTTGCAGAGCTCTGGGGAAAGGCAGGCAGAGAATTCCCTGCTAGCACATTCTCTGTGCACAGGAAGGAGAAGTGTTCACATTTTTTCGCAGAATCGCATTTGCTTCGCTGCAGAGAACACTAAGCTTGTTCAGGACGAAAGAAAGCACAGAGCCCCAGATTTTATGTTGCCCTGGAGAGCTTGCAGAGCTCTGGGGAAAGGCAGGCAGAGAATTCCCTGCTAGCACCTTCTCTGTGCCTTGGAAGCAGAAGTGTTCACATTGCTTCGCAGAATCGCTTTTGTGCAGAGAACACTAACACTTATTCAGAACGGAAGAAAGCACAGAGCCCCAGATTTGCTGTTGTCCTGGAGAGCTTGCAGAGCTCTGGGGAAAGGCAGGCAGAGAATTCCCTGCTAGCACCTTCTCTGTTCGCGGGAAGGAGAGAATTTGCTTTTGCTTCGCACAATGGCTTTTCTGCAGAAAACACTAACGCTTGTGCAGGACGAAAGGAAGCACAGAGCCCCATATTTGCTCTTGCCGTAGAGAGCTTGCAGAGCACTGGGGAAAGGCAGGCAGAGAATTCCCTGCTAGCACATTCTCTGTGCACAGGAAGGAAAAGTGTTCACATTTGCTTCGCAGAATCCGCTTTTGTGCACAAAACACTAACAGTTGTACAGAACGAAAGAGAGGAAGAAGCCCAGATTTGCTGTTGCCCTGGAGAACTTGCAGAGCACTGGACAAAAGCACGCACAGAATTCCCTGCTAGCATCTTCGCTGTGCCTGGGAAGCAGAAGGGTTCACATTTTTTCGCAGAATCGCATTTGCTTCGCTGCCGAGAACAGTAAGCTTGTTCAGGACGAAAGAAAGCACAGAGCCACAGATTTGCTGTTGCCCTGGAGAGCTAGCAGAGCACTGGGGAAAGGCAGGCAGAGAATTCCCTGCTAGCACATTCTCTGTGCACAGGAAGGAGAAATGTTCGCTTTTGATTTGCAGAATCGCTTTTGTGCAGAAAACACTAACGCTTTTTCAGAACGACAGGAAGTACAGAGCCCCAGAGTTGCTATTTCCCTGGAGAGCTTGCAGAGCACTGGGGAAAGGCAGGCAGAGAATTCCCTGCTAGCACCTTCTCTGTGCGCGGGAAGGAGAAGTGTTCACATTTTTTCGCAGAATCGCATTTGCTTCGCTGCCGAGAACCGTAAGCTTGTTCAGGACGAAAGAAAGCACAGAGCCCCAGATTTGCTGTTGCCGTAGAGAGCTCGCAGAGCACTGGGGAAAGGCAGGCAGAGAATTCCCTGCTAGCACATTCTCTGTGCACAGGAAGGAGAAATGTTCGCATTTGATTCGCAGAATCGCTTTTCTGCAGAAAACACTAACACTTGTTCAGAACGAAAGAAAGCACAGAGCCCCAGATTTAATGTTGTCCTGGAGAGCTTGCAGAGCACTGGGGAAAGGCAGGCAGACAATTCCCTGCTAGCACCTTCTCTGTGCCTGGGAAGCAGAAGGGTTCACATTCCTTCGCAGAATCGCTTTTGTGCAGAAAACACTAACACTTGTTCAGAACGAAAGAAAGCACAGAGCCCCAGATTTTATGTTGCCCTGGAGAGCTTGCAGAGCACTGGGGGAAGGCAGGCAGAGAATTCCCTGCTAGCACATTCTCTGTGCACAGGAAGGAGAAATGTTCGCATTTGATTCGCAGAATCGCTTTTGTGCAGAAAACACTAACACTTGTTCAGAAAGAAAGCACAGAGCCCCAGATTTTATGTTGTCCTGGAGAGCTTGCAGAGCACTGGGGAAAGGCAGGCAGAGAATTCCCTGCTAGCACCTTCTCTGTTCGCGGGAAGCAGAAGTGTTCACATTGCTTTGCAGAATCGCTTTTGTGCAGAGAACAGTAACACTTATTCAGGACGAAAGAAAACACAGAGCCCCAGATTTGCTGTTGTCCTGGAGAGCTTGCAGAGCACTGGGGAAAGGCAGGCAGAGAATTCCCTGCTAGCACCTTCTCTGTTCGCGGGAAGGAGAGATTTCGCTTTTGATTGGCACAATGGCTTTTCTGCAGAAAACACTAACGCTTGTTCAGGATGAAAGAAAGCACAGAGCCCCATATTTGCTGTTGCCCTGGAGAGCTTGCAGAGCACTGGGGAAAGGCAGGCAGAGAATTCCCTGCTAGCACATTCTCTGTGCACAGGAAGGCGAAATGTTCGCATTTGCTTCGCAGAATTGCTTTTGTGCAGAAAACACTAACACTTGTTCAGAAAGAAAGCACAGAGCCCCAGATTTTTTGTTGTCCTGGAGAGCTTGCAGAGCACTGGGGAAAGGCAGGCAGAGAATTCCCTGCTAGCACCTTCTCTGTTCGCGGGAAGCAGAAGTGTTCACATTGCTTTGCAGAATCGCTTTTGTGCAGAGAACACTAACACTTATTCAGAACGGAAGAAAGCACAGAGCGCCAGATTTGCTGTTGTCCTGGAGAGCTTGCAGAACTCTGGGGAAAGGCAGGCAGAGAATTCTCTGCTAGCACCTTCTCTGTGCGCGGGAAGGAGAAGTGTTCACATTTTTTCGCAGAATCGCATTTGCTTCGCTGCAGAGAACACTAAGCTTGTTCAGAACGAAAGAAAGCACAGAGCGCCAGATTTTATGTTGCCCTGGAGAGCTTGCAGAGCACTGGGGAAAGGCAGGCAGAGAATTCCCTGCTAGCATCTTCGCTGTGCCTGGGAAGGTGAAGTGTTCACATTTTTTCGCAGAATGGCTTTTCTGCAGAAACCACTAACGCTTGTTCAGGACGAAAGGAAGCACAGAGCGCCAGATTTGCTGTTGCCCTGGAGAGCTTGCAGAGCTCTGGGGAAAGGCAGGCAGAGAATTCCCTGCTAGCACCTTCTCTGTGCACAGGAAGGCGAAATGTTCGCATTTGATTCGCAGAATCGCTTTTGTGCAGAAAACACTAACACTTGTTCAGAACGAAAGAAAGCACAGAGCCCCAGATTTGCTGTTGTCCTGGAGAGCTTGCAGAGCTCTGGGGAAAGGCAGGCAGAGAATTCCCTGCTAGCACATTCTCTGTGCACAGGAAGGAGAAATGTTCGCATTTGCTTCGCAGAATCGCTTTTCTGCACAAAACACTAACACTTGTCCAGAAGGAAAGAGAGGAAGAAGCCCAGATTTGTTATTGTCCTGGAGAGCTTGCAGAGCACTGGACAAAGGCACGCAGAGAATTCCCTGCTAGCACCTTCTCTGTGCCTGGGAAGGAGAAGTGTTCACATTTTTTCGCAGAATCGCTTTTCTGCAGAGAACACCAACACTTATTCAGAACGGAAGAAAGCACAGAGCCCCAGATTTGCTGTTGTCCTGGAGAGCTTGCAGAGCTCTGGGGAAAGGCAGGCAGAGAATTCTCTGCTAGCACCTTCTCTGTTTGCGGGAAGGAGAGAATTCGCTTTTGCTTCGCACAATGGCTTTTCTGCAGAAAACACTAATGCTTGTTCAGGAGGAAAGAAAGCACAGAGCCCCATATTTGCTGTTGCCGTAGAGAGCTTGCAGAGCACTGGGGAAAGCCAGGCAGAGAATTCCCTGCTAGCACATTCTCTGTGCACAGGAAGGCGAAATGTTCGCATTTGATTCGCAGAATCGCTTTTGTGCAGAAAACACTAACACTTGTTCAGAAAGGAAGAAAGCACAGAGCCCCAGATTTGCTGTTGTCCTGGAGAGCTTGCAGAGCACTGGGGAAAGGCAGGCAGAGAATTCCCTGCTAGCACATTCTCTGTGCACAGGAAGGCGAAATGTTCGCATTTGCTTCGCAGAATCGCTTTTCTGCAGAAAACACTAACACTTGTTCAGAACGAAAGAAAGCACAAAGCGCCATATTTGCTGTTGTCCTGGAGAGCTTGCAGAGCTCTGGGGAAAGGCAGGCAGAGAATTCCCTGCTAGCACCTTCTCTGTGCCTTGGAAGCAGAAGTGTTCACATTTTTTCGCAGAATTGCATTTGCTTCGCTGCAGAGAACACTAAGCTTGTTCAGGACGAAAGAAAGCACAGAGCGCCAGATTTGCTGTTGTCCTGGAGAGCTTGCAGAGCTCTGGGGAAAGGCAGGCAGAGAATTGCCTGCTAGCACATTCTCTGTGCACAGGAAGGCGAAATGTTCACATTTGATTCGCAGAATCGCTTTTGTGCAGAAAACACTAACACTTGTTCAGAACGAAAGAAAGCACAGAGCCCCAGATTTGCTGTTTTCCTGGAGAGCTTGCAGAGCTCTGGGGAAAGGCAGGCAGAGAATTCCCTGCTAGCATCTTCGCTGTTCGCGGGAAGGAGAGAATTCGCTTTTGCTTGGCACAATGCCTTTTCTGCAGAAAACACTAACGCTTGTTCAGGATGAAAGAAAGCACAGAGCCCCATATTTGCTGTTGCCCTGGAGAGCTTGCAGAGCACTGGGGAAAGGCAGGCAGAGAATTCCCTGCTAGCACATTCTCTGTGCACAGGAAGGAGAAGTGTTCGCATTTGCTTCGCAGAATCCCCTTTTGTGCAGAAAACACAAACACTTGTTCAGAACGAAAGAAAGCACGGAGCCCCAGATTTGCTGTTGCTGTAGAGAGCTCGCAGAGCACTGGGGAAAGGCAGGCAGAGAATTCCCTGCTAGCACATTCTCTGTGCACAGGAAGGCGAAATGTTCGCATTTGATTCGCAGAATCGCTTTTGTGCAGAAAACACTAACACTTGTTCAGAACGAAAGAAAGCACAGAGCCCCAGATTTGCTGTTGTCCTGGAGAGCTTGCACAGCTCTGGGGAAAGGCAGGCAGAGAATTCCCTGCTAGCACCTTCTCTGTTCGCGGGAAGCAGAAGTGTTCACATTGCTTTGCAGAATCTCTTTTGTGCAGAGAACACTAACGCTTTTTCAGGATGAAAGAAAGCACAGAGCCCCAGATTTGCTGTTGTCCTGGAGAGCTTGCAGAGCTCTGGGGAAAGGCAGGCAGAGAATTGCCTGCTAGCACATTCTCTGTGCACAGGAAGGAAAACTGTTCACATTTTTTCGCAGAATCGCATTTGCTTCGCTGCAGAAAACACTAAGCCTGTTCTGAAAGGAAGAAAGCACAAAGATCCAGATTTGCTGTTTTCCTGGAGAGCTTGCAGAGCTCTGGGGAAAGGCAGGCAGAGAATTCCCTGCTAGCATCTTCGCTGTTCGCGGGAAGGAGAGAATTCGCTTTTGCTTGGCACAATGGCTTTTCTGCAGAAAACACTAACGCTTGTTCAGGATGAAAGAAAGCACAGAGCCCCAGATTTGCTGTTGCCCTGGAGAGCTTGCAGAGCACTGGGGAAAGGCAGGCAGAGAATTCCCTGCTAGCACATTCTCTGTGCACAGGAAGGAGAAGTGTTCGCATTTCATTCGCAGAATCGCTTTTGTGCAGAAAACACAAACACTTGTTCAGGACGAAAGAAAGCACAGAGCCCCAGATTTGCTGTTGCCCTGGAGAGCTTGCAGAGCACTGGGGAAAGGCAGGCAGAGAATTCCCTGCTAGCACATTCTCTGTGCACAGGAAGGCGAAATGTTCGCATTTGATTCGCAGAATCGCTTTTGTGCAGAAAACACTAACACTTGTTCAGAAAGAAAGCACAGAGCCCCAGATTTTATGTTGTCCTGGAGAGCTTGCAGAGCACTGGGGAAAGGCAGGCAGAGAATTCCCTGCTAGCACCTTCTCTGTGCCTTGGAAGCAGAAGTGTTCACATTGCTTTGCAGAATCGATTTTGTGCAGAGAACAGTAACACTTATTCAGGACGAAAGAAAACACAGAGCCCCAGATTTGCTGTTGTCCTGGAGAGCTTCCAGAGCACTGGGGAAAGGCAGGCAGAGAATTCCCTGCTAGCACCTTCTCTGTTCGCGGGAAGGAGAGATTTCGCTTTTGATTGGCACAATGGCTTTTCTGCAGAAAACACTAACGCTTGTTCAGGATGAAAGAAAGCACAGAGCCCCATATTTGCTGTTGCCCTGGAGAGCTTGCAGAGCACTGGGGAAAGGCAGGCAGAGAATTCCCTGCTAGCACATTCTCTGTGCACAGGAAGGCGAAATGTTCGCATTTGATTCGCAGAATCGCTTTTCTGCAGAAAACACTAACACTTGTTCAGAACGAAAGAAAGCACAGAGCCCCAGATTTGCTGTTGTCCTGGAGAGCTTGTAGAGCTCTGGGGAAAGGCAGGCAGAGAATTCCCTGCTAGCACATTCTCTGTGCACAGGAAGGCGAAATGTTCGCATTTGCTTCGCAGAATTGCTTTTCTGCAGAAAACACTAACACTTGTTCAGAAAGAAAGCACAGAGCCCCAGATTTTTTGTTGTCCTGGAGAGCTTGCAGAGCACTGGGGAAAGGCAGGCAGAGAATTCCCTGCTAGCACCTTCTCTGTTCGCTGGAAGGAGAGAATTCACTTTGCTTCGCACAATGGCTTTTCTGCAGAAAACACTAACGCTTGTGCAGGATGAAAGAAAGCACAGAGCCCCATATTTGCTCTTGCCGTAGAGAGCTTGCAGAGCACTGGCGAAAGGCAGGCAGAGAATTCCCTGCTAGCACATTCTCTGTGCTCAGGAAGGAAAAGTGTACACATTTTTTCGCAGAATCGCATTTGCTTCACTGCAGAGAACACTAAGCTTGTTCAGGACGAAAGAAAGCACAGAGCCCCATATTTGCTGTTGCCGTAGAGAGCTTGCAGAGCACTGGGGAAAGGCAGGCAGAGAATTCCCTGCTAGCACATTCTCTGTGCACTAGAAGGAGAAATGTTCGCATTTGCTTCGCAGAATCCCCTTTTGTGCTCAAAACACTAACACTTGTCCAGAACGAAAGAGAGGAAGAAGCCCAGATTTGTTATTGCCCTGGAGAACTTGCAGAGCACTGGACAAAAGCACGCACAGAATTCCCTGCTAGCATCTTCGCTGTGCCTGGGAAGGAGAAGGGTTCACATTGCTTCGCAGAATCGCTTTTCTGCAGAAAACACTAACGCTTGTTTCAGGACGAAAGAAAGCACAGAGCCCCAGATTTGCTGTTGCCGTAGAGAGCTCGCAGAGCAGTGGGGAAAGGCAGGCAGAGAATTCCCTGCTAGAACATTCTCTCTGCACAGGAAGGAGAAATGTTCGCATTTGATTCGCAGAATCGCTTTTGTGCAGAAAACACTAACACTTGTTCAGAACGAAAGAAAGCACAGAGCCCCAGATTTTATGTTGTCCTGGAGAGCTTGCAGAGCACTGGGGAAAGGCAGGTAGAGAATTCCCTGCTAGCACATTCTCTGTGCACAGGAAGGCGAAATGTTCGCATTTGATTCGCAGAATCGCTTTTGTGCAGAAAACACTAACGCTTGTTCAGGACGAAAGGAAGCACAGAGCGCCAGAATTGCTGTTGCCCTGCAGAGCTTGCAGAGCACTGGGGAAAGGCAGGCAGAGAATTCCCTGCTAGCACATTCTCTGTGCACAGGAAGGAGAAGTGTTCGCATTTGCTTCGCAGAATCCGCTTTTGTGCACAAAACACAAACACTTGTACAGAACAAAAGAGAGGAAGAAGCCCAGGTTTGTTATTGTCCTGGAGAACTTGCAGAGCACTGGACAAAAGCACGCACAGAATTCCCTGCTAGCATCTTCGCTGTGCCTGGGAAGGAGAAGGGTTCACACTGCTTCGCAGACTCACTTTTCTGCAGAAAACACTAACGCTTGTTCAGGACGAAAGGAAGCACAGAGCACCAGATTTGCTGCTGCCCTGGAGAGCTAGCAGAGCACTGGGGAAAAGCAGGCAGAGAATTCCCTGCTAGCACCTTCTCTGTGCGCGGGAAGGAGAAGTGTTCACATTTTTTCGCAGAATCGCATTTGCTTCGCTGCCGAGAACAGTAAGCTTGTTCAGGACGAAAGAAAGCACAGAGCCCCATATTTGCTGTTGCCCTGGAGAGCTAGCAGAGCACTGGGGAAAGGCAGGCAGAGAATTCCCTGCTAGCACATTCTCTGTGCACAGGAAGGAGAAATGTTCGCATTTGCTTCGCAGAATCCCCTTTTGTGCACAAAATACTAACACTTGTCCAGAACAAAAGAGAGGAAGAAGCCCAGATTTCTTATTGCCCTGGAGAACTTGCAGAGCACTGGACAAAAGCACGCACAGAATTCCCTGCTAGCATCTTCGCTGTGCCTGGGAAGCAGACGTATTCACATTGCTTCGCAGAATAGCTTTTGTGCAGAAAACACTAACACTTGTTCAGAACGAAAGAAAGCACAGAGCCCCAGATTTTATGTTGTCCTGGAGAGCTTGCAGAGCACTGGGGAAAGGCAGGTAGAGAATTCCCTGCTAGCACATTCTCTGTGCACAGGAAGGCGAAATGTTCGCATTTGATTCGCAGAATCGCTTTTGTGCGGAAAACACTAACGCTTGTTCAGGACGAAAGGAAGCACAGAGCGCCAGACTTGCTGTTGCCCTGGAGAGCTTGCAGAGCTCTGGGGAAAGGCAGGCAGAGAATTCCCTGCTAGCACATTCTCTATGCACAGGAAGGAGAAGTGTTCACATTTTTTCGCAGAATCGCATTTGCTTCGCTGCAGAGAACACTAAGCTTGTTCAGGACGAAAGAAAGCACAGAGCCCCAGATTTTATGTTGCCCTGGAGAGCTTGCAGAGCTCTGGGGAAAGGCAGGCAGAGAATTCCCTGCTAGCACCTTCTCTGTGCCTTGGAAGCAGAAGTGTTCACATTGCTTCGCAGAATCGCTTTTGTGCAGAGAACACTAACACTTATTCAGAACGGAAGAAAGCACAGAGCCCCAGATTTGCTGTTGTCCTGGAGAGCTTGCAGAGCTCTGGGGAAAGGCAGGCAGAGAATTCCCTGCTAGCACCTTCTCTGTTCGCGGGAAGGAGAGAATTTGCTTTTGCTTCGCACAATGGCTTTTCTGCAGAAAACACTAACGCTTGTGCAGGACGAAAGGAAGCACAGAGCCCCATATTTGCTCTTGCCGTAGAGAGCTTGCAGAGCACTGGGGAAAGGCAGGCAGAGAATTCCCTGCTAGCACATTCTCTGTGCACAGGAAGGAAAAGTGTTCACATTTGCTTCGCAGAATCCGCTTTTGTGCACAAAACACTAACAGTTGTACAGAACGAAAGAGAGGAAGAAGCCCAGATTTGCTGTTGCCCTGGAGAACTTGCAGAGCACTGGACAAAAGCACGCACAGAATTCCCTGCTAGCATCTTCGCTGTGCCTGGGAAGCAGAAGGGTTCACATTTTTTCGCAGAATCGCATTTGCTTCGCTGCCGAGAACAGTAAGCTTGTTCAGGACGAAAGAAAGCACAGAGCCACAGATTTGCTGTTGCCCTGGAGAGCTAGCAGAGCACTGGGGAAAGGCAGGCAGAGAATTCCCTGCTAGCACATTCTCTGTGCACAGGAAGGAGAAATGTTCGCTTTTGATTTGCAGAATCGCTTTTGTGCAGAAAACACTAACGCTTTTTCAGAACGACAGGAAGTACAGAGCCCCAGAGTTGCTATTTCCCTGGAGAGCTTGCAGAGCACTGGGGAAAGGCAGGCAGAGAATTCCCTGCTAGCACCTTCTCTGTGCGCGGGAAGGAGAAGTGTTCACATTTTTTCGCAGAATCGCATTTGCTTCGCTGCCGAGAACCGTAAGCTTGTTCAGGACGAAAGAAAGCACAGAGCCCCAGATTTGCTGTTGCCGTAGAGAGCTCGCAGAGCACTGGGGAAAGGCAGGCAGAGAATTCCCTGCTAGCACATTCTCTGTGCACAGGAAGGAGAAATGTTCGCATTTGATTCGCAGAATCGCTTTTCTGCAGAAAACACTAACACTTGTTCAGAACGAAAGAAAGCACAGAGCCCCAGATTTAATGTTGTCCTGGAGAGCTTGCAGAGCACTGGGGAAAGGCAGGCAGACAATTCCCTGCTAGCACCTTCTCTGTGCCTGGGAAGCAGAAGGGTTCACATTCCTTCGCAGAATCGCTTTTGTGCAGAAAACACTAACACTTGTTCAGAACGAAAGAAAGCACAGAGCCCCAGATTTTATGTTGCCCTGGAGAGCTTGCAGAGCACTGGGGAAAGGCAGGCAGAGAATTCCCTGCTAGCACATTCTCTGTGCACAGGAAGGAGAAATGTTCGCATTTGATTCGCAGAATCGCTTTTGTGCAGAAAACACTAACACTTGTTCAGAAAGAAAGCACAGAGCCCCAGATTTTATGTTGTCCTGGAGAGCTTGCAGAGCACTGGGGAAAGGCAGGCAGAGAATTCCCTGCTAGCACCTTCTCTGTTCGCGGGAAGCAGAAGTGTTCACATTGCTTTGCAGAATCGCTTTTGTGCAGAGAACAGTAACACTTATTCAGGACGAAAGAAAACACAGAGCCCCAGATTTGCTGTTGTCCTGGAGAGCTTGCAGAGCACTGGGGAAAGGCAGGCAGAGAATTCCCTGCTAGCACCTTCTCTGTTCGCGGGAAGGAGAGATTTCGCTTTTGCTTGGCACAATGGCTTTTCTGCAGAAAACACTAACGCTTGTTCAGGATGAAAGAAAGCACAGAGCCCCATATTTGCTGTTGCCCTGGAGAGCTTGCAGAGCACTGGGGAAAGGCAGGCAGAGAATTCCCTGCTAGCACATTCTCTGTGCACAGGAAGGCGAAATGTTCGCATTTGCTTCGCAGAATTGCTTTTGTGCAGAAAACACTAACACTTGTTCAGAAAGAAAGCACAGAGCCCCAGATTTTTTGTTGTCCTGGAGAGCTTGCAGAGCACTGGGGAAAGGCAGGCAGAGAATTCCCTGCTAGCACCTTCTCTGTTTGCGGGAAGCAGAAGTGTTCACATTGCTTTGCAGAATCGCTTTTGTGCAGAGAACACTAACACTTATTCAGAACGGAAGAAAGCACAGAGCGCCAGATTTGCTGTTGTCCTGGAGAGCTTGCAGAACTCTGGGGAAAGGCAGGCAGAGAATTCTCTGCTAGCACCTTCTCTATGCGCGGGAAGGAGAAGTGTTCACATTTTTTCGCAGAATCGCATTTGCTTCGCTGCAGAGAACACTAAGCTTGTTCAGAACGAAAGAAAGCACAGAGCGCCAGATTTTATGTTGCCCTGGAGAGCTTGCAGAGCACTGGGGAAAGGCAGGCAGAGAATTCCCTGCTAGCATCTTCGCTGTGCCTGGGAAGGTGAAGTGTTCACATTTTTTCGCAGAATGGCTTTTCTGCAGAAACCACTAACGCTTGTTCAGGACGAAAGGAAGCACAGAGCGCCAGATTTGCTGTTGTCCTGGAGAGCTTGCAGAGCTCTGGGGAAAGGCAGGCAGAGAATTCCCTGCTAGCACCTTCTCTGTGCACAGGAAGGCGAAATGTTCGCATTTGATTCGCAGAATCGCTTTTGTGCAGAAAACACTAACACTTGTTCAGAACGAAAGAAAGCACAGAGCCCCAGATTTGCTGTTGTCCTGGAGAGCTTGCAGAGCTCTGGGGAAAGGCAGGCAGAGAATTCCCTGCTAGCACATTCTCTGTGCACAGGAAGGAGAAATGTTCGCATTTGCTTCGCAGAATCGCTTTTCTGCACAAAACACTAACACTTGTCCAGAAGGAAAGAGAGGAAGAAGCCCAGATTTGTTATTGTCCTGGAGAGCTTGCAGAGCACTGGACAAAGGCACGCAGAGAATTCCCTGCTAGCACCTTCTCTGTGCCTGGGAAGGAGAAGTGTTCACATTTTTTCGCAGAATCGCTTTTCTGCAGAGAACACCAACACTTATTCAGAACGGAAGAAAGCACAGAGCCCCAGATTTGCTGTTGTCCTGGAGAGCTTGCAGAGCTCTGGGGAAAGGCAGGCAGAGAATTCTCTGCTAGCACCTTCTCTGTTTGCGGGAAGGAGAGAATTCGCTTTTGCTTCGCACAAAGGCTTTTCTGCAGAAAACACTAATGCTTGTTCAGGAGGAAAGAAAGCACAGAGCCCCATATTTGCTGTTGCCGTAGAGAGCTTGCAGAGCACTGGGGAAAGCCAGGCAGAGAATTCCCTGCTAGCACATTCTCTGTGCACAGGAAGGCGAAATGTTCGCATTTGATTCGCAGAATCGCTTTTGTGCAGAAAACACTAACACTTGTTCAGAAAGGAAGAAAGCACGGAGCCCCAGATTTTATGTTGTCCTGGAGAGCTTGCAGAGCACTGGGGAAAGGCAGGCAGAGAATTCCCTGCTAGCACATTCTCTGTGCACAGGAAGGCGAAATGTTCGCATTTGCTTCGCAGAATCGCTTTTCTGCAGAAAACACTAACACTTGTTCAGAACGAAAGAAAGCACAAAGCGCCATATTTGCTGTTGTCCTGGAGAGCTTGCAGAGCTCTGGGGAAAGGCAGGCAGAGAATTCCCTGCTAGCACCTTCTCTGTGCCTTGGAAGCAGAAGTGTTCACATTTTTTCGCAGAATTGCATTTGCTTCGCTGCAGAGAACACTAAGCTTGTTCAGGACGAAAGAAAGCACAGAGCGCCAGATTTGCTGTTGTCCTGGAGAGCTTGCAGAGCTCTGGGGAAAGGCAGGCAGAGAATTGCCTGCTAGCACATTCTCTGTGCACAGGAAGGCGAAATGTTCACATTTGATTCGCAGAATCGCTTTTGTGCAGAAAACACTAACACTTGTTCAGAACGAAAGAAAGCACAGAGCCCCAGATTTGCTGTTTTCCTGGAGAGCTTGCAGAGCTCTGGGGAAAGGCAGGCAGAGAATTCCCTGCTAGCATCTTCGCTGTTCGCGGGAAGGAGAGAATTCGCTTTTGCTTGGCACAATGCCTTTTCTGCAGAAAACACTAACGCTTGTTCAGGATGAAAGAAAGCACAGAGCCCCATATTTGCTGTTGCCCTGGAGAGCTTGCAGAGCACTGGGGAAAGGCAGGCAGAGAATTCCCTGCTAGCACATTCTCTGTGCACAGGAAGGAGAAGTGTTCGCATTTGCTTCGCAGAATCCCCTTTTGTGCAGAAAACACAAACACTTGTTCAGAACGAAAGAAAGCACGGAGCCCCAGATTTGCTGTTGCTGTAGAGAGCTCGCAGAGCACTGGGGAAAGGCAGGCAGAGAATTCCCTGCTAGCACATTCTCTGTGCACAGGAAGGCGAAATGTTCGCATTTGATTCGCAGAATCGCTTTTGTGCAGAAAACACTAACACTTGTTCAGAACGAAAGAAAGCACAGAGCCCCAGATTTGCTGTTGTCCTGGAGAGCTTGCACAGCTCTGGGGAAAGGCAGGCAGAGAATTCCCTGCTAGCACCTTCTCTGTTCGCGGGAAGCAGAAGTGTTCACATTGCTTTGCAGAATCTCTTTTGTGCAGAGAACACTAACGCTTTTTCAGGATGAAAGAAAGCACAGAGCCCCAGATTTGCTGTTGTCCTGGAGAGCTTGCAGAGCTCTGGGGAAAGGCAGGCAGAGAATTGCCTGCTAGCACATTCTCTGTGCACAGGAAGGAAAACTGTTCACATTTTTTCGCAGAATCGCATTTGCTTCGCTGCAGAAAACACTAAGCCTGTTCTGAAAGGAAGAAAGCACAAAGATCCAGATTTGCTGTTTTCCTGGAGAGCTTGCAGAGCTCTGGGGAAAGGCAGGCAGAGAATTCCCTGCTAGCATCTTCGCTGTTCGCGGGAAGGAGAGAATTCGCTTTTGCTTGGCACAATGGCTTTTCTGCAGAAAACACTAACGCTTGTTCAGGATGAAAGAAAGCACAGAGCCCCAGATTTGCTGTTGCCCTGGAGAGCTTGCAGAGCACTGGGGAAAGGCAGGCAGAGAATTCCCTGCTAGCACATTCTCTGTGCACAGGAAGGAGAAGTGTTCGCATTTGATTCGCAGAATCGCTTTTGTGCAGAAAACACAAACACTTGTTCAGGACGAAAGAAAGCACAGAGCCCCAGATTTGCTGTTGCCCTGGAGAGCTTGCAGAGCACTGGGGAAAGGCAGGCAGAGAATTCCCTGCTAGCACATTCTCTGTGCACAGGAAGGCGAAATGTTCGCATTTGATTCGCAGAATCGCTTTTGTGCAGAAAACACTAACACTTGTTCAGAAAGAAAGCACAGAGCCCCAGATTTTATGTTGTCCTGGAGAGCTTGCAGAGCACTGGGGAAAGGCAGGCAGAGAATTCCCTGCTAGCACATTCTCTGTGCACAGGAAGGCGAAATGTTCGCATTTGCTTTGCAGAATCGCTTTTGTGCAGAAAAGACTAACATTGTTCAGAACGAAAGAAAGCACAAAGCGCCAGATTTGCTGTTGTCCTGGAGAGCTTGCAGAGCTCTGGGGAAAGGCAGGCAGAGAATTCCCTGCTAGCACCTTCTCTGTTCGCGGGAAGGAGAGATTTCGCTTTTGATTGGCACAATGGCTTTTCTGCAGAAAACACTAACGCTTGTTCAGGATGAAAGAAAGCACAGAGCCCCATATTTGCTGTTGCCGTAGAGAGCTTGCAGAGCACTGGGGAAAGGCAGGCAGAGAATTCCCTGCTAGCACATTCTCTGTGCACAGGAAGGCGAAATGTTCGCATTTGATTCGCAGAATCGCTTTTCTGCAGAAAACACTAACACTTGTTCAGAACGAAAGAAAGCACAGAGCCCCAGATTTGCTGTTGTCCTGGAGAGCTTGCAGAGCTCTGGGGAAAGGCAGGCAGAGAATTCCCTGCTAGCACATTCTCTGTGCACAGGAAGGCGAAATGTTCGCATTTGCTTCGCAGAATTGCTTTTGTGCAGAAAACACTAACACTTGTTCAGAAAGAAAGCACAGAGCCCCAGATTTTTTGTTGTCCTGGAGAGCTTGCAGAGCACTGGGGAAAGGCAGGCAGAGAATTCCCTGCTAGCACCTTCTCTGTTCGCTGGAAGGAGAGAATTCACTTTGCTTCGCACAATGGCTTTTCTGCAGAAAACACTAACGCTTGTGCAGGATGAAAGAAAGCACAGAGCCCCATATTTGCTCTTGCCGTAGAGAGCTTGCAGAGCACTGGCGAAAGGCAGGCAGAGAATTCCCTGCTAGCACATTCTCTGTGCTCAGGAAGGAAAAGTGTACACATTTTTTCGCAGAATCGCATTTGCTTCACTGCAGAGAACACTAAGCTTGTTCAGGACGAAAGAAAGCACAGAGCCCCATATTTGCTGTTGCCGTAGAGAGCTTGCAGAGCACTGGGGAAAGGCAGGCAGAGAATTCCCTGCTAGCACATTCTCTGTGCACTAGAAGGAGAAATGTTCGCATTTGCTTCGCAGAATCCCCTTTTGTGCTCAAAACACTAACACTTGTCCAGAACGAAAGAGAGGAAGAAGCCCAGATTTGTTATTGCCCTGGAGAACTTGCAGAGCACTGGACAAAAGCACGCACAGAATTCCCTGCTAGCATCTTCGCTGTGCCTGGGAAGGAGAAGGGTTCACATTGCTTCGCAGAATCGCTTTTCTGCAGAAAACACTAACGCTTGTTTCAGGACGAAAGAAAGCACAGAGCCCCAGATTTGCTGTTGCCGTAGAGAGCTCGCAGAGCAGTGGGGAAAGGCAGGCAGAGAATTCCCTGCTAGAACATTCTCTCTGCACAGGAAGGAGAAATGTTCGCATTTGATTCGCAGAATCGCTTTTGTGCAGAAAACACTAACACTTGTTCAGAACGAAAGAAAGCACAGAGCCCCAGATTTTATGTTGTCCTGGAGAGCTTGCAGAGCACTGGGGAAAGGCAGGTAGAGAATTCCCTGCTAGCACATTCTCTGTGCACAGGAAGGCGAAATGTTCGCATTTGATTCGCAGAATCGCTTTTGTGCAGAAAACACTAACGCTTGTTCAGGACGAAAGGAAGCACAGAGCGCCAGAATTGCTGTTGCCCTGCAGAGCTTGCAGAGCACTGGGGAAAGGCAGGCAGAGAATTCCCTGCTAGCACATTCTCTGTGCACAGGAAGGAGAAGTGTTCGCATTTGCTTCGCAGAATCCGCTTTTGTGCACAAAACACAAACACTTGTACAGAACAAAAGAGAGGAAGAAGCCCAGGTTTGTTATTGTCCTGGAGAACTTGCAGAGCACTGGACAAAAGCACGCACAGAATTCCCTGCTAGCATCTTCGCTGTGCCTGGGAAGGAGAAGGGTTCACACTGCTTCGCAGACTCACTTTTCTGCAGAAAACACTAACGCTTGTTCAGGACGAAAGGAAGCACAGAGCACCAGATTTGCTGCTGCCCTGGAGAGCTAGCAGAGCACTGGGGAAAAGCAGGCAGAGAATTCCCTGCTAGCACCTTCTCTGTGCGCGGGAAGGAGAAGTGTTCACATTTTTTCGCAGAATCGCATTTGCTTCGCTGCCGAGAACAGTAAGCTTGTTCAGGACGAAAGAAAGCACAGAGCCCCATATTTGCTGTTGCCCTGGAGAGCTAGCAGAGCACTGGGGAAAGGCAGGCAGAGAATTCCCTGCTAGCACATTCTCTGTGCACAGGAAGGAGAAATGTTCGCATTTGCTTCGCAGAATCCCCTTTTGTGCACAAAATACTAACACTTGTCCAGAACAAAAGAGAGGAAGAAGCCCAGATTTCTTATTGCCCTGGAGAACTTGCAGAGCACTGGACAAAAGCACGCACAGAATTCCCTGCTAGCATCTTCGCTGTGCCTGGGAAGCAGACGTATTCACATTGCTTCGCAGAATAGCTTTTGTGCAGAAAACACTAACACTTGTTCAGAACGAAAGAAAGCACAGAGCCCCAGATTTTATGTTGTCCTGGAGAGCTTGCAGAGCACTGGGGAAAGGCAGGTAGAGAATTCCCTGCTAGCACATTCTCTGTGCACAGGAAGGCGAAATGTTCGCATTTGATTCGCAGAATCGCTTTTGTGCGGAAAACACTAACGCTTGTTCAGGACGAAAGGAAGCACAGAGCGCCAGACTTGCTGTTGCCCTGGAGAGCTTGCAGAGCTCTGGGGAAAGGCAGGCAGAGAATTCCCTGCTAGCACATTCTCTATGCACAGGAAGGAGAAGTGTTCACATTTTTTCGCAGAATCGCATTTGCTTCGCTGCAGAGAACACTAAGCTTGTTCAGGACGAAAGAAAGCACAGAGCCCCAGATTTTATGTTGCCCTGGAGAGCTTGCAGAGCTCTGGGGAAAGGCAGGCAGAGAATTCCCTGCTAGCACCTTCTCTGTGCCTTGGAAGCAGAAGTGTTCACATTGCTTCGCAGAATCGCTTTTGTGCAGAGAACACTAACACTTATTCAGAACGGAAGAAAGCACAGAGCCCCAGATTTGCTGTTGTCCTGGAGAGCTTGCAGAGCTCTGGGGAAAGGCAGGCAGAGAATTCCCTGCTAGCACCTTCTCTGTTCGCGGGAAGGAGAGAATTTGCTTTTGCTTCGCACAATGGCTTTTCTGCAGAAAACACTAACGCTTGTGCAGGACGAAAGGAAGCACAGAGCCCCATATTTGCTCTTGCCGTAGAGAGCTTGCAGAGCACTGGGGAAAGGCAGGCAGAGAATTCCCTGCTAGCACATTCTCTGTGCACAGGAAGGAAAAGTGTTCACATTTGCTTCGCAGAATCCGCTTTTGTGCACAAAACACTAACAGTTGTACAGAACGAAAGAGAGGAAGAAGCCCAGATTTGCTGTTGCCCTGGAGAACTTGCAGAGCACTGGACAAAAGCACGCACAGAATTCCCTGCTAGCATCTTCGCTGTGCCTGGGAAGCAGAAGGGTTCACATTTTTTCGCAGAATCGCATTTGCTTCGCTGCCGAGAACAGTAAGCTTGTTCAGGACGAAAGAAAGCACAGAGCCACAGATTTGCTGTTGCCCTGGAGAGCTAGCAGAGCACTGGGGAAAGGCAGGCAGAGAATTCCCTGCTAGCACATTCTCTGTGCACAGGAAGGAGAAATGTTCGCTTTTGATTTGCAGAATCGCTTTTGTGCAGAAAACACTAACGCTTTTTCAGAACGACAGGAAGTACAGAGCCCCAGAGTTGCTATTTCCCTGGAGAGCTTGCAGAGCACTGGGGAAAGGCAGGCAGAGAATTCCCTGCTAGCACCTTCTCTGTGCGCGGGAAGGAGAAGTGTTCACATTTTTTCGCAGAATCGCATTTGCTTCGCTGCCGAGAACCGTAAGCTTGTTCAGGACGAAAGAAAGCACAGAGCCCCAGATTTGCTGTTGCCGTAGAGAGCTCGCAGAGCACTGGGGAAAGGCAGGCAGAGAATTCCCTGCTAGCACATTCTCTGTGCACAGGAAGGAGAAATGTTCGCATTTGATTCGCAGAATCGCTTTTCTGCAGAAAACACTAACACTTGTTCAGAACGAAAGAAAGCACAGAGCCCCAGATTTAATGTTGTCCTGGAGAGCTTGCAGAGCACTGGGGAAAGGCAGGCAGACAATTCCCTGCTAGCACCTTCTCTGTGCCTGGGAAGCAGAAGGGTTCACATTCCTTCGCAGAATCGCTTTTGTGCAGAAAACACTAACACTTGTTCAGAACGAAAGAAAGCACAGAGCCCCAGATTTTATGTTGCCCTGGAGAGCTTGCAGAGCACTGGGGAAAGGCAGGCAGAGAATTCCCTGCTAGCACATTCTCTGTGCACAGGAAGGAGAAATGTTCGCATTTGATTCGCAGAATCGCTTTTGTGCAGAAAACACTAACACTTGTTCAGAAAGAAAGCACAGAGCCCCAGATTTTATGTTGTCCTGGAGAGCTTGCAGAGCACTGGGGAAAGGCAGGCAGAGAATTCCCTGCTAGCACCTTCTCTGTTCGCGGGAAGCAGAAGTGTTCACATTGCTTTGCAGAATCGCTTTTGTGCAGAGAACAGTAACACTTATTCAGGACGAAAGAAAACACAGAGCCCCAGATTTGCTGTTGTCCTGGAGAGCTTGCAGAGCACTGGGGAAAGGCAGGCAGAGAATTCCCTGCTAGCACCTTCTCTGTTCGCGGGAAGGAGAGATTTCGCTTTTGCTTGGCACAATGGCTTTTCTGCAGAAAACACTAACGCTTGTTCAGGATGAAAGAAAGCACAGAGCCCCATATTTGCTGTTGCCCTGGAGAGCTTGCAGAGCACTGGGGAAAGGCAGGCAGAGAATTCCCTGCTAGCACATTCTCTGTGCACAGGAAGGCGAAATGTTCGCATTTGCTTCGCAGAATTGCTTTTGTGCAGAAAACACTAACACTTGTTCAGAAAGAAAGCACAGAGCCCCAGATTTTTTGTTGTCCTGGAGAGCTTGCAGAGCACTGGGGAAAGGCAGGCAGAGAATTCCCTGCTAGCACCTTCTCTGTTTGCGGGAAGCAGAAGTGTTCACATTGCTTTGCAGAATCGCTTTTGTGCAGAGAACACTAACACTTATTCAGAACGGAAGAAAGCACAGAGCGCCAGATTTGCTGTTGTCCTGGAGAGCTTGCAGAACTCTGGGGAAAGGCAGGCAGAGAATTCTCTGCTAGCACCTTCTCTGTGCGCGGGAAGGAGAAGTGTTCACATTTTTTCGCAGAATCGCATTTGCTTCGCTGCAGAGAACACTAAGCTTGTTCAGAACGAAAGAAAGCACAGAGCGCCAGATTTTATGTTGCCCTGGAGAGCTTGCAGAGCACTGGGGAAAGGCAGGCAGAGAATTCCCTGCTAGCATCTTCGCTGTGCCTGGGAAGGTGAAGTGTTCACATTTTTTCGCAGAATGGCTTTTCTGCAGAAACCACTAACGCTTGTTCAGGACGAAAGGAAGCACAGAGCGCCAGATTTGCTGTTGTCCTGGAGAGCTTGCAGAGCTCTGGGGAAAGGCAGGCAGAGAATTCCCTGCTAGCACCTTCTCTGTGCACAGGAAGGCGAAATGTTCGCATTTGATTCGCAGAATCGCTTTTGTGCAGAAAACACTAACACTTGTTCAGAACGAAAGAAAGCACAGAGCCCCAGATTTGCTGTTGTCCTGGAGAGCTTGCAGAGCTCTGGGGAAAGGCAGGCAGAGAATTCCCTGCTAGCACATTCTCTGTGCACAGGAAGGAGAAATGTTCGCATTTGCTTCGCAGAATCGCTTTTCTGCACAAAACACTAACACTTGTCCAGAAGGAAAGAGAGGAAGAAGCCCAGATTTGTTATTGTCCTGGAGAGCTTGCAGAGCACTGGACAAAGGCACGCAGAGAATTCCCTGCTAGCACCTTCTCTGTGCCTGGGAAGGAGAAGTGTTCACATTTTTTCGCAGAATCGCTTTTCTGCAGAGAACACCAACACTTATTCAGAACGGAAGAAAGCACAGAGCCCCAGATTTGCTGTTGTCCTGGAGAGCTTGCAGAGCTCTGGGGAAAGGCAGGCAGAGAATTCTCTGCTAGCACCTTCTCTGTTTGCGGGAAGGAGAGAATTCGCTTTTGCTTCGCACAAAGGCTTTTCTGCAGAAAACACTAATGCTTGTTCAGGAGGAAAGAAAGCACAGAGCCCCATATTTGCTGTTGCCGTAGAGAGCTTGCAGAGCACTGGGGAAAGGCAGGCAGAGAATTCCCTGCTAGCACATTCTCTGTGCACAGGAAGGCGAAATGTTCGCATTTGATTCGCAGAATCGCTTTTGTGCAGAAAACACTAACACTTGTTCAGAAAGGAAGAAAGCACGGAGCCCCAGATTTTATGTTGTCCTGGAGAGCTTGCAGAGCACTGGGGAAAGGCAGGCAGAGAATTCCCTGCTAGCACATTCTCTGTGCACAGGAAGGCGAAATGTTCGCATTTGCTTCGCAGAATCGCTTTTCTGCAGAAAACACTAACACTTGTTCAGAACGAAAGAAAGCACAAAGCGCCATATTTGCTGTTGTCCTGGAGAGCTTGCAGAGCTCTGGGGAAAGGCAGGCAGAGAATTCCCTGCTAGCACCTTCTCTGTGCCTTGGAAGCAGAAGTGTTCACATTTTTTCGCAGAATTGCATTTGCTTCGCTGCAGAGAACACTAAGCTTGTTCAGGACGAAAGAAAGCACAGAGCGCCAGATTTGCTGTTGTCCTGGAGAGCTTGCAGAGCTCTGGGGAAAGGCAGGCAGAGAATTGCCTGCTAGCACATTCTCTGTGCACAGGAAGGCGAAATGTTCACATTTGATTCGCAGAATCGCTTTTGTGCAGAAAACACTAACACTTGTTCAGAACGAAAGAAAGCACAGAGCCCCAGATTTGCTGTTTTCCTGGAGAGCTTGCAGAGCTCTGGGGAAAGGCAGGCAGAGAATTCCCTGCTAGCATCTTCGCTGTTCGCGGGAAGGAGAGAATTCGCTTTTGCTTGGCACAATGCCTTTTCTGCAGAAAACACTAACGCTTGTTCAGGATGAAAGAAAGCACAGAGCCCCATATTTGCTGTTGCCCTGGAGAGCTTGCAGAGCACTGGGGAAAGGCAGGCAGAGAATTCCCTGCTAGCACATTCTCTGTGCACAGGAAGGAGAAGTGTTCGCATTTGCTTCGCAGAATCCCCTTTTGTGCAGAAAACACAAACACTTGTTCAGAACGAAAGAAAGCACGGAGCCCCAGATTTGCTGTTGCTGTAGAGAGCTCGCAGAGCACTGGGGAAAGGCAGGCAGAGAATTCCCTGCTAGCACATTCTCTGTGCACAGGAAGGCGAAATGTTCGCATTTGATTCGCAGAATCGCTTTTGTGCAGAAAACACTAACACTTGTTCAGAACGAAAGAAAGCACAGAGCCCCAGATTTGCTGTTGTCCTGGAGAGCTTGCACAGCTCTGGGGAAAGGCAGGCAGAGAATTCCCTGCTAGCACCTTCTCTGTTCGCGGGAAGCAGAAGTGTTCACATTGCTTTGCAGAATCTCTTTTGTGCAGAGAACACTAACGCTTTTTCAGGATGAAAGAAAGCACAGAGCCCCAGATTTGCTGTTGTCCTGGAGAGCTTGCAGAGCTCTGGGGAAAGGCAGGCAGAGAATTGCCTGCTAGCACATTCTCTGTGCACAGGAAGGAAAACTGTTCACATTTTTTCGCAGAATCGCATTTGCTTCGCTGCAGAAAACACTAAGCCTGTTCTGAAAGGAAGAAAGCACAAAGATCCAGATTTGCTGTTTTCCTGGAGAGCTTGCAGAGCTCTGGGGAAAGGCAGGCAGAGAATTCCCTGCTAGCATCTTCGCTGTTCGCGGGAAGGAGAGAATTCGCTTTTGCTTGGCACAATGGCTTTTCTGCAGAAAACACTAACGCTTGTTCAGGATGAAAGAAAGCACAGAGCCCCAGATTTGCTGTTGCCCTGGAGAGCTTGCAGAGCACTGGGGAAAGGCAGGCAGAGAATTCCCTGCTAGCACATTCTCTGTGCACAGGAAGGAGAAGTGTTCGCATTTCATTCGCAGAATCGCTTTTGTGCAGAAAACACAAACACTTGTTCAGGACGAAAGAAAGCACAGAGCCCCAGATTTGCTGTTGCCCTGGAGAGCTTGCAGAGCACTGGGGAAAGGCAGGCAGAGAATTCCCTGCTAGCACATTCTCTGTGCACAGGAAGGCGAAATGTTCGCATTTGATTCGCAGAATCGCTTTTGTGCAGAAAACACTAACACTTGTTCAGAAAGAAAGCACAGAGCCCCAGATTTTATGTTGTCCTGGAGAGCTTGCAGAGCACTGGGGAAAGGCAGGCAGAGAATTCCCTGCTAGCACCTTCTCTGTGCCTTGGAAGCAGAAGTGTTCACATTGCTTTGCAGAATCGATTTTGTGCAGAGAACAGTAACACTTATTCAGGACGAAAGAAAACACAGAGCCCCAGATTTGCTGTTGTCCTGGAGAGCTTGCAGAGCACTGGGGAAAGGCAGGCAGAGAATTCCCTGCTAGCACCTTCTCTGTTCGCGGGAAGGAGAGATTTCGCTTTTGATTGGCACAATGGCTTTTCTGCAGAAAACACTAACGCTTGTTTCAGGACGAAAGAAAGCACAGAGCCCCAGATTTGCTGTTGTCCTGCAGAGCTTGCAGAGCACTGGGGAAAGGCAGGCAGAGAATTCCCTGCTAGCACATTCTCTGTGCACAGGAAGGCGAAATGTTCGCATTTGATTCGCAGAATCGCTTTTCTGCAGAAAACACTAACACTTGTTCAGAACGAAAGAAAGCACAGAGCCCCAGATTTGCTGTTGTCCTGGAGAGCTTGCAGAGCTCTGGGGAAAGGCAGGCAGAGAATTCCCTGCTAGCACATTCTCTGTGCACAGGAAGGCGAAATGTTCGCATTTGCTTCGCAGAATTGCTTTTGTGCAGAAAACACTAACACTTGTTCAGAAAGAAAGCACAGAGCCCCAGATTTTTTGTTGTCCTGGAGAGCTTGCAGAGCACTGGGGAAAGGCAGGCAGAGAATTCCCTGCTAGCACCTTCTCTGTTCGCTGGAAGGAGAGAATTCACTTTGCTTCGCACAATGGCTTTTCTGCAGAAAACACTAACGCTTGTGCAGGATGAAAGAAAGCACAGAGCCCCATATTTGCTCTTGCCGTAGAGAGCTTGCAGAGCACTGGCGAAAGGCAGGCAGAGAATTCCCTGCTAGCACATTCTCTGTGCTCAGGAAGGAAAAGTGTACACATTTTTTCGCAGAATCGCATTTGCTTCACTGCAGAGAACACTAAGCTTGTTCAGGACGAAAGAAAGCACAGAGCCCCATATTTGCTGTTGCCGTAGAGAGCTTGCAGAGCACTGGGGAAAGGCAGGCAGAGAATTCCCTGCTAGCACATTCTCTGTGCACAGGAAGGAGAAATGTTCGCATTTGCTTCGCAGAATCCCCTTTTGTGCTCAAAACACTAACACTTGTCCAGAACGAAAGAGAGGAAGAAGCCCAGATTTGTTATTGCCCTGGAGAACTTGCAGAGCACTGGACAAAAGCACGCACAGAATTCCCTGCTAGCATCTTCGCTGTGCCTGGGAAGGAGAAGGGTTCACATTGCTTCGCAGAATCGCTTTTCTGCAGAAAACACTAACGCTTGTTTCAGGACGAAAGAAAGCACAGAGCCCCAGATTTGCTGTTGCCGTAGAGAGCTCGCAGAGCAGTGGGGAAAGGCAGGCAGAGAATTCCCTGCTAGAACATTCTCTCTGCACAGGAAGGAGAAATGTTCGCATTTGATTCGCAGAATCGCTTTTGTGCAGAAAACACTAACACTTGTTCAGAACGAAAGAAAGCACAGAGCCCCAGATTTGCTGTTGCCGTAGACAGCCTGCAGAGCACTGGGGAAAGGCAGGCAGAGAATTCCCTGCTAGCACCTTCTCTGTGCCTTGGAAGCAGAAGTGTTCACATTGCTTCGCAGAATCGCTTTTGTGCAGAAAACACTAACACTTGTTCAGAACGAAAGAAAGCACAGAGCCCCAGATTTTATGTTGTCCTGGAGAGCTTGCAGAGCACTGGGGAAAGGCAGGTAGAGAATTCCCTGCTAGCACATTCTCTGTGCACAGGAAGGCGAAATGTTCGCATTTGATTCGCAGAATCGCTTTTGTGCAGAAAACACTAACGCTTGTTCAGGACGAAAGGAAGCACAGAGCGCCAGAATTGCTGTTGCACTGGAGAGCTTGCAGAGCTCTGGGGAAAGGCAGGCAGAGAATTCCCTGCTAGCACATTCTCTGTGCACAAGAAGGAGAAATGTTCGCATTTGATTCGCAGAATCGCTTTTGTGCAGAAAACACTAACGCTTGTTCAGGACGAAAGGAAGCACAGAGCCCCATATTTGCTGTTGCCGTAGAGAGCTTGCAGAGCACTGGGGAAAGGCAGGCAGAGAATTCCCTGCTAGCACATTGTCTGTGCACAGGAAGGAAAAGTGTTCACAGTTTTTCGCAGAATCGCATTTGCTTCGCTGCAGAGAACACTAAGCTTGTTCAGGACGAAAGAAAGCACAGAGCCCCATATTTGCTGTTGCCGTAGAGAGCCTGCAGAGCACTGGGGAAAGGCAGGCAGAGAATTCCCTGCTAGCACCTTCTCTGTGCCTGGGAAGCAGAAGTGTTCACATTCCTTCGCAGAATCGCTTTTCTGCAGAGAACACTAACACTTGTTCAGAACGAAAGAAAGCACAGAGCGCCAGATTTGCTGTTGTCCTGGAGAGCTTGCAGAGCACTGGGGAAAGGCAGGCAGAGAATTCCCTGCTAGCACCTTCTCTGTGCACAGGAAGGCGAAATGTTCGCATTTGATTCGCAGAATCGCTTTTGTGCAGAAAACACTAACGCTTGTTCAGGACGAAAGGAAGCACAGAGCGCCAGACTTCCTGTTGCCCTGGAGAGCTTGCAGAGCTCTGGGGAAAGGCAGGCAGAGAATTCCCTGCTAGCACCTTCTCTGTGCCTTGGAAGCAGAAATGTTCACATTGCTTCGCAGAATCGCTTTTGTGCAGAGAACACTAACACTTATTCAGAACGGAAGAAAGCACAGAGCCCCAGATTTGCTGTTGTCCTGGAGAGCTTGCAGAACTCTGGGGAAAGGCAGGCAGAGATTTCCCTGCTAGCACCTTCTCTGTTCGCGGGAAGGAGAGAATTCGCTTTTGCTTCGCACAATGGCTTTTCTGCAGAAAACACTAACGCTTGTGCAGGATGAAAGAAAGCACAGAGCCCCATATTTGCTGTTGCCGTAGAGAGCTTGCAGAGCACTGGCGAAAGGCAGGCAGAGAATTCCCTGCTAGCACATTCTCTGTGCACAGGAAGGAGAAATGTTCGCATTTGCTTCGCAGAATCCCCTTTTGTGCACAAAACACTAACACTTGTCCAGAACAAAAGAGAGGAAGAAGCCCAGATTTGTTATTGCCCTGGAGAACTTGCAGAGCACTGGACAAAAGCACGCACAGAAATCCCTGCTAGCATCTTCGCTGTGCCTGGGAAGGAGAAGGGTTCACATTGCTTCGCAGAATCGCTTTTCTGCAGAAAACACTAACGCTTGTTTCAGGACGAAAGAAAGCACAGAGCCCCAGATTTGCTGTTGTCCTGCAGAGCTTGCAGAGCACTGGGGAAAGGCAGGCAGAGAATTCCCTGCTAGCACATTCTCTGTGCACAGGAAGGCGAAATGTTCGCATTTGATTCGCAGAATCGCTTTTCTGCAGAAAACACTAACACTTGTTCAGAACGAAAGAAAGCACAGAGCCCCAGATTTGCTGTTGTCCTGGAGAGCTTGCAGAGCTCTGGGGAAAGGCAGGCAGAGAATTCCCTGCTAGCACATTCTCTGTGCACAGGAAGGCGAAATGTTCGCATTTGCTTCGCAGAATTGCTTTTGTGCAGAAAACACTAACACTTGTTCAGAAAGAAAGCACAGAGCCCCAGATTTTTTGTTGTCCTGGAGAGCTTGCAGAGCACTGGGGAAAGGCAGGCAGAGAATTCCCTGCTAGCACCTTCTCTGTTCGCTGGAAGGAGAGAATTCACTTTGCTTCGCACAATGGCTTTTCTGCAGAAAACACTAACGCTTGTGCAGGATGAAAGAAAGCACAGAGCCCCATATTTGCTCTTGCCGTAGAGAGCTTGCAGAGCACTGGCGAAAGGCAGGCAGAGAATTCCCTGCTAGCACATTCTCTGTGCTCAGGAAGGAAAAGTGTACACATTTTTTCGCAGAATCGCATTTGCTTCACTGCAGAGAACACTAAGCTTGTTCAGGACGAAAGAAAGCACAGAGCCCCATATTTGCTGTTGCCGTAGAGAGCTTGCAGAGCACTGGGGAAAGGCAGGCAGAGAATTCCCTGCTAGCACATTCTCTGTGCACAGGAAGGAGAAATGTTCGCATTTGCTTCGCAGAATCCCCTTTTGTGCTCAAAACACTAACACTTGTCCAGAACGAAAGAGAGGAAGAAGCCCAGATTTGTTATTGCCCTGGAGAACTTGCAGAGCACTGGACAAAAGCACGCACAGAATTCCCTGCTAGCATCTTCGCTGTGCCTGGGAAGGAGAAGGGTTCACATTGCTTCGCAGAATCGCTTTTCTGCAGAAAACACTAACGCTTGTTTCAGGACGAAAGAAAGCACAGAGCCCCAGATTTGCTGTTGCCGTAGAGAGCTCGCAGAGCAGTGGGGAAAGGCAGGCAGAGAATTCCCTGCTAGAACATTCTCTCTGCACAGGAAGGAGAAATGTTCGCATTTGATTCGCAGAATCGCTTTTGTGCAGAAAACACTAACACTTGTTCAGAACGAAAGAAAGCACAGAGCCCCAGATTTGCTGTTGCCGTAGACAGCCTGCAGAGCACTGGGGAAAGGCAGGCAGATAATTCCCTGCTAGCACATTCTCTGTGCCTGGGAAGCAGAAGTGTTCACATTGCTTCGCAGAATCGCTTTTGTGCAGAAAACACTAACACTTGTTCAGAACGAAAGAAAGCACAGAGCCCCAGATTTTATGTTGTCCTGGAGAGCTTGCAGAGCACTGGGGAAAGGCAGGTAGAGAATTCCCTGCTAGCACATTCTCTGTGCACAGGAAGGCGAAATGTTCGCATTTGATTCGCAGAATCGCTTTTGTGCAGAAAACACTAACGCTTGTTCAGGACGAAAGGAAGCACAGAGCGCCAGAATTGCTGTTGCCCTGGAGAGCTTGCAGAGCACTGGGGAAAGGCAGGCAGAGAATTCCCTGCTAGCACATTCTCTGTGCACAGGAAGGAGAAGTGTTCGCATTTGCTTCGCAGAATCCGCTTTTGTGCACAAAACACAAACACTTGTACAGAACAAAAGAGAGGAAGAAGCCCAGGTTTGTTATTGTCCTGGAGAACTTGCAGAGCACTGGACAAAAGCACGCACAGAATTCCCTGCTAGCATCTTCGCTGTGCCTGGGAAGGAGAAGGGTTCACACTGCTTCGCAGACTCACTTTTCTGCAGAAAACACTAACGCTTGTTCAGGACGAAAGGAAGCACAGAGCACCAGATTTGCTGCTGCCCTGGAGAGCTAGCAGAGCACTGGGGAAAAGCAGGCAGAGAATTCCCTGCTAGCACCTTCTCTGTGCGCGGGAAGGAGAAGTGTTCACATTTTTTCGCAGAATCGCATTTGCTTCGCTGCCGAGAACAGTAAGCTTGTTCAGGACGAAAGAAAGCACAGAGCCCCATATTTGCTGTTGCCCTGGAGAGCTAGCAGAGCACTGGGGAAAGGCAGGCAGAGAATTCCCTGCTAGCACATTCTCTGTGCACAGGAAGGAGAAATGTTCGCATTTGCTTCGCAGAATCCCTTTTGTGCACAAAATACTAACACTTGTCCAGAACAAAAGAGAGGAAGAAGCCCAGATTTCTTATTGCCCTGGAGAACTTGCAGAGCACTGGACAAAAGCACGCACAGAATTCCCTGCTAGCATCTTCGCTGTGCCTGGGAAGTAGAAGGGTTCACATTGCTTCGCAGAATCGCTTTTCTGCAGAAAACACTAACGCTTGTTTCAGGACGAAAGAAAGCACAGAGCCCCAGATTTGCTGTTGCCGTAGAGAGCTCGCAGAGCAGTGGGGAAAGGCAGGCAGAGAATTCCCTGCTAGCACATTCTCTGTGCCTGGGAAGCAGACGTATTCACATTGCTTCGCAGAATAGCTTTTGTGCAGAAAACACTAACACTTGTTCAGAACGAAAGAAAGCACAGAGCCCCAGATTTTATGTTGTCCTGGAGAGCTTGCAGAGCACTGGGGAAAGGCAGGTAGAGAATTCCCTGCTAGCACATTCTCTGTGCACAGGAAGGCGAAATGTTCGCATTTGATTCGCAGAATCGCTTTTGTGCGGAAAACACTAACGCTTGTTCAGGACGAAAGGAAGCACAGAGCGCCAGACTTGCTGTTGCCCTGGAGAGCTTGCAGAGCTCTGGGGAAAGGCAGGCAGAGAATTCCCTGCTAGCACATTCTCTGTGCACAGGAAGGAGAAGTGTTCACATTTTTTCGCAGAATCGCATTTGCTTCGCTGCAGAGAACACTAAGCTTGTTCAGGACGAAAGAAAGCACAGAGCCCCAGATTTTATGTTGCCCTGGAGAGCTTGCAGAGCTCTGGGGAAAGGCAGGCAGAGAATTCCCTGCTAGCACCTTCTCTGTGCCTTGGAAGCAGAAGTGTTCACATTGCTTCGCAGAATCGCTTTTGTGCAGAGAACACTAACACTTATTCAGAACGGAAGAAAGCACAGAGCCCCAGATTTGCTGTTGTCCTGGAGAGCTTGCAGAGCTCTGGGGAAAGGCAGGCAGAGAATTCCCTGCTAGCACCTTCTCTGTTCGCGGGAAGGAGAGAATTTGCTTTTGCTTCGCACAATGGCTTTTCTGCAGAAAACACTAACGCTTGTGCAGGACGAAAGGAAGCACAGAGCCCCATATTTGCTCTTGCTGTAGAGAGCTTGCAGAGCACTGGGGAAAGGCAGGCAGAGAATTCCCTGCTAGCACATTCTCTGTGCACAGGAAGGAAAAGTGTTCACATTTGCTTCGCAGAATCCGCTTTTGTGCACAAAACACTAACAGTTGTACAGAACGAAAGAGAGGAAGAAGCCCAGATTTGCTGTTGCCCTGGAGAACTTGCAGAGCACTGGACAAAAGCACGCACAGAATTCCCTGCTAGCATCTTCGCTGTGCCTGGGAAGCAGAAGGGTTCACATTTTTTCGCAGAATCGCATTTGCTTCGCTGCCGAGAACAGTAAGCTTGTTCAGGACGAAAGAAAGCACAGAGCCACAGATTTGCTGTTGCCCTGGAGAGCTTGCAGAGCACTGGGGAAAGGCAGGCAGAGAATTCCCTGCTAGCACATTCTCTGTGCACAGGAAGGAGAAATGTTCGCTTTTGATTTGCAGAATCGCTTTTGTGCAGAAAACACTAACGCTTTTTCAGAACGACAGGAAGTACAGAGCCCCAGAGTTGCTATTTCCCTGGAGAGCTTGCAGAGCACTGGGGAAAGGCAGGCAGAGAATTCCCTGCTAGCACCTTCTCTGTGCGCGGGAAGGAGAAGTGTTCACATTTTTTCGCAGAATCGCATTTGCTTCGCTGCCGAGAACCGTAAGCTTGTTCAGGACGAAAGAAAGCACAGAGCCCCAGATTTGCTGTTGCCGTAGAGAGCTCGCAGAGCACTGGGGAAAGGCAGGCAGAGAATTCCCTGCTAGCACATTCTCTGTGCACAGGAAGGAGAAATGTTCGCATTTGATTCGCAGAATCGCTTTTCTGCAGAAAACACTAACACTTGTTCAGAACGAAAGAAAGCACAGAGCCCCAGATTTAATGTTGTCCTGGAGAGCTTGCAGAGCACTGGGGAAAGGCAGGCAGACAATTCCCTGCTAGCACCTTCTCTGTGCCTGGGAAGCAGAAGGGTTCACATTCCTTCGCAGAATCGCTTTTGTGCAGAAAACACTAACACTTGTTCAGAACGAAAGAAAGCACAGAGCCCCAGATTTTATGTTGCCCTGGAGAGCTTGCAGAGCACTGGGGAAAGGCAGGCAGAGAATTCCCTGCTAGCACATTCTCTGTGCACAGGAAGGAGAAATGTTCGCATTTGCTTCGCAGAATCCCCTTTTGTGCACAAAACACTAACACTTGTCCAGAACAAAAGAGAGGAAGAAGCCCAGATTTGTTATTGCCCTGGAGAACTTGCAGGGCACTGGACAAAAGCACGCACAGAATTCCCTGCTAGCATCTTCGCTGTGCCTGGGAAGGAGAAGGGTTCACATTGCTTCGCAGAATCGCTTTTCTGCAGAAAACACTAACGCTTGTTTCAGGACGAAAGAAAGCACAGAGCCCCAGATTTGCTGTTGCCGTAGAGAGCTTGCAGAGCAGTGGGGAAAGGCAGGCAGAGAATTCCCTGCTAGCACATTCTCTGTGCCTGGGAAGCAGAAGTGTTCACATTGCTTCGAAGAATCGCTTTTGTGCAGAAAACACTAACACTTGTTCAGAACGAAAGAAAGCACAGAGCCCCAGATTTTATGTTGTCCTGGAGAGCTTGCAGAGCACTGGGGAAAGGCAGGCAGAGAATTCCCTGCTAGCACATTCTCTGTGCACAAGCAGGAGAAATGTTCGCATTTGAATCGCAGAATCGCCTTTGTGCAGAAAACACTAACGCTTGTTCAGGACGAAAGGAAGCACAGAGCGCCAGACTTGCTGTTGCACTGGAGAGCTTGCAGAGCTCTGGGGAAAGGCAGGCAGAGAATTCCCTGCTAGCACATTCTCTGTGCACAAGAAGGAGAAATGTTCGCATTTGATTCGCAGAATCGCTTTTGTGCAGAAAACACTAACGCTTGTTCAGGACGAAAGGAAGCACAGAGCCCCATATTTGCTGTTGCCGTAGAGAGCTTGCAGAGCACTGGGGAAAGGCAGGCAGAGAATTCCCTGCTAGCACATTGTCTGTGCACAGGAAGGAAAAGTGTTCACAGTTTTTCGCAGAATCGCATTTGCTTCGCTGCAGAGAACACTAAGCTTGTTCAGGACGAAAGAAAGCACAGAGCCCCATATTTGCTGTTGCCGTAGAGAGCCTGCAGAGCACTGGGGAAAGGCAGGCAGAGAATTCCCTGCTAGCACCTTCTCTGTGCCTGGGAAGCAGAAGTGTTCACATTCCTTCGCAGAATCGCTTTTCTGCAGAGAACACTAACACTTGTTCAGAACGAAAGAAAGCACAGAGCGCCAGATTTGCTGTTGTCCTGGAGAGCTTGCAGAGCACTGGGGAAAGGCAGGCAGAGAATTCCCTGCTAGCACCTTCTCTGTGCACAGGAAGGCGAAATGTTCGCATTTGATTCGCAGAATCGCTTTTGTGCAGAAAACACTAACGCTTGTTCAGGACGAAAGGAAGCACAGAGCGCCAGACTTCCTGTTGCCCTGGAGAGCTTGCAGAGCTCTGGGGAAAGGCAGGCAGAGAATTCCCTGCTAGCACCTTCTCTGTGCCTTGGAAGCAGAAATGTTCACATTGCTTCGCAGAATCGCTTTTGTGCAGAGAACACTAACACTTATTCAGAACGGAAGAAAGCACAGAGCGCCAGATTTGCTGTTGTCCTGGAGAGCTTGCAGAACTCTGGGGAAAGGCAGGCAGAGATTTCCCTGCTAGCACCTTCTCTGTTCGCGGGAAGGAGAGAATTCGCTTTTGCTTCGCACAATGGCTTTTCTGCAGAAAACACTAACGCTTGTGCAGGATGAAAGAAAGCACAGAGCCCCATATTTGCTGTTGCCGTAGAGAGCTTGCAGAGCACTGGCGAAAGGCAGGCAGAGAATTCCCTGCTAGCACATTCTCTGTGCACAGGAAGGAGAAATGTTCGCATTTGCTTCGCAGAATCCCCTTTTGTGCACAAAACACTAACACTTGTCCAGAACAAAAGAGAGGAAGAAGCCCAGATTTGTTATTGCCCTGGAGAACTTGCAGAGCACTGGACAAAAGCACGCACAGAAATCCCTGCTAGCATCTTCGCTGTGCCTGGGAAGGAGAAGGGTTCACATTGCTTCGCAGAATCGCTTTTCTGCAGAAAACACTAACGCTTGTTTCAGGACGAAAGAAAGCACAGAGCCCCAGATTTGCTGTTGTCCTGCAGAGCTTGCAGAGCACTGGGGAAAGGCAGGCAGAGAATTCCCTGCTAGCACCTTCTCTGTGCACAGGAAGGCGAAATGTTCGCATTTGATTCGCAGAATCGCTTTTGTGCAGAAAACACTAACGCTTGTTCAGGACGAAAGGAAGCACAGAGCGCCAGACTTCCTGTTGCCCTGGAGAGCTTGCAGAGCTCTGGGGAAAGGCAGGCAGAGAATTCCCTGATAGCACCTTCTCTGTGCACAGGAAGGAGAAATGTTCGCATTTGATTCGCAGAATCCCTTTTGTGCAGAAAACACTAACACTTCTCCAGAACGAAAGAGAGGAAGAAGCCCAGATTTGTTATTGTCCTGGAGAGGTTGCACAGCACTGGACAAAGGCACGCAGAGAATTCCCTGCTAGCACCTTCTCTGTTCGCGGGAAGGAGAAGTGTTCACATTTTTTCGCAGAATGGCTTTTGTGCAGAAAACACTAACACTTATTCAGAACGGAAGAAAGCACAGAGCCCCAGATTTGCTGTTCTCCTGGAGAGCTTGCAGAGCTCTGGGGAAAGGCAGGCAGAGAATTCCCTGCTAGCACCTTCTCTGTTCGGGGGAAGGAGAGAATTCGCTTTTGCTTCGCACAATGGCTTTTCTGCAGAAAACACTAACGCTTGTGCAGGATGAAAGAAAGCACAGAGCCCCATATTTGCTGTTGCCGTAGAGAGCTTGCAGAGCACTGGGGAAAGGCAGTCACAGAATTCCCTGCTAGCACATTCTCTGTTCGCGGGAAGGAGAGAATTCGCTTTTGCTTCGCACAATGGCTTTTCTGCAGAAAACACTAACGCTTTTTCAGAACGAAAGGAAGTACAGAGCCCCAGATTTGCTATTGCCTTGGAGAGCTTGCAGAGCACTGGGGAAAGGCAGGCAGAGAATTCCCTTCTACCATCTTCGCTGTGCCTGGAAAGGAGAAGTGTTCACATTTTTTCGCATAATCGCTTTTCTGCAGAAAACACTAACGCTTGTTCAGGACGAAAGAAAGCACAGAGCCACAGATTGCTGTTGCCGTAGAGAGCTCGCAGAGCACTGGGGAAAGGCAGGCAGAGAATTCCCTGCTAGCACCTTCTCTGTGCACAGGAAGCAGAAGTTTTCACATTGCTTCGCAGAATCGCTTTTGTGCAGAGAACAATAACACTTATTCAGAACGGAAGAAAGCACAGAGCCCCAGATTTGCTGTTGTCCTGGAGAGCTTGCAGAGCTCTGGGGAAAGGCAGGCAGAGAATTCCCTGGTAGCACATTCTCTGTGCACAGGAAGGCGAAATGTTCGCATTTGCTTCGCAGAATCGCTTTTGTGCAGAAAACACTAACACTTATTCAGAACGGAAGAAAGCACAGAGCCCCAGATTCTATGTTGTCCTGGAGAGCTTGCAGAGCACTGGGGAAAGGCAGACAGAGAATTCCCTGCTAGCACCTTCTCTGTTCGCGGGAAGGAGAGAATTCACTTTTGCTTCGCACAATGGCTTTTCCGCAGAAAACACTAACGCTTGTGCAGGATGAAAGAAAGCACAGAGCCCCATATTTGCTGTTGCCGTAGAGAGCTTGCAGAGCACTGGCGAAAGGCAGGCAGAGAATTCCATGCTAGCACCTTCTCTGTGCACAGGAAGGAGAAATGTTCGCATTTGCTTCGCAGAATCCCCTTTTGTGCACAAAACACTAACACTTGTCCAGAACAAAAGAGAGGAAGAAGCCCAGATTTGTTATTGCCCTGGAGAACTTGCAGAGCACTGGACAAAAGCACGCACAGAATTCCCTGCTAGCATCTTCGCTGTGCCTGGGAAGGAGAAGGGTTCACATTGCTTCGCAGAATCGCTTTTCTGCAGAAAACACTAACACTTGTTCAGAACGAAAGAAAGCACAGAGCGCCAGATTTGCTGTTGTCCTGGAGAGCTTGCAGAGCACTGGGGAAAGGCAGGCAGAGAATTCCCTGCTAGCACATTCTCTGTGCACAGGAAGGAGAAGTGTTCGCATTTGCTTGGCACAATCGCTTTTGTGCAGAAAACACTAACGCTTTTTCAGGACGAAAGAAAGCACAGAGCGCCAGATTTGCTGTTGCCCTGGAGAGCTTGCAGAGCACTGGGGAAAGGCAGGCAGAGAATTCCCTGCTAGCACCTTCTCTGTGCGCGGGAAGGAGAAGTGTTCACATTTTTTCGCAGAATCGCATTTGCTTCGCTGCCGAGAACCGTAAGCTTGTTCAGGACGAAAGAAAGCACAGAGCCCCAGATTTGCTGCTGCCGTAGAGATCTCGCAGAGCACTGGGGAAAGGCAGGCAGAGAATTCCCTGCTAGCACATTCTCTGTGCACAGGAAGGAGAAATGTTCGCATTTGATTCGCAGAATTGCTTTTCTGCAGAAAACACTAACACTTGTTCAGAACGAAAGAAAGCACAGAGCCCCAGATTTAATGTTGTCCTGGAGAGCTTGCAGAGCACTGGGGAAAGGCAGGCAGAGAATTCCCTGCTAGCACCTTCTCTGTGCCTGGGAAGCAGAAGTGTTCACATTCCTTCGCAGGATCGCTTTTGTGCAGAAAACACTAACACTTGTTCAGAACGAAAGAAAGCACAGAGCGCCAGATTTGCTGTTGCCCTGGAGAGCTTGCAGAGCACTGGGGAAAGGCAGGCAGAGAATTCCCTGCTAGCACGTTCTCTGTGCGCGAAAGGAGAAATGTTCACATTTTTTCGCAGAATCGCATTTGCTTCGCTGCAGAGAACACTGAGCTTGTTCAGGACGAAAGAAAGCACAGAGTCCCAGATTTTCTGTTGCCATAGAGAGCTTGCAGAGCACTGGGGAAAGGCAGGCAGAGAATTCCCTGCTAGCACATTCTCTGTGCACAAGAAGGAGAAATGTTCGCATTTGAATCGCAGAATCGGCTTTGTGCAGAAAACACTAACGCTTGTTCAGGACGAAAGGAAGCACAGAGCGCCAGACTTGCTGTTGCCCTGGAGAGCTTGCAGAGCACTGGGGAAAGGCAGGCAGAGAATTCCCTGCTAGCACATTGTCTGTGCACAGGAAGGAAAAGTGTTCACATTTTTTCGCAGAATCGCATTTGCTTCGCTGCAGAGAACACTAAGCTTGTTCAGGACGAAAGAAAGCACAGAGCCCCAGATTTGCTGTTGCTGTAGAGAGCTCGCAGAGCACTGGGGAAAGGCACGCAGAGAATTCCCTGCTAGCACATTCTCTGTGCACAGGAAGGAGAAATGTTCGCATTTGATTCGCAGAATCGCTTTTCTGCAGAAAACACTAACACTTGTTCAGAACGAAAGAAAGCACAGAGCCCAGGACTTTATGTTGTCCTGGAGAGCTTGCAGAGCACTGGGGAAAGGCAGGCAGACAATTCCCTGCTAGCACCTTCTCTGTGCCTGGGAAGCAGAAGTGTTCACATTCCTTCGCAGAATCGCTTTTGTGCACAAAACACTAACACTTGTTCAGAACGAAAGAAAGCACAGAGCGCCAGATTTGCTGTTGTCCTGGAGAGCTTGCAGAGCACTGGGGAAACGCAGGCAGAGAATTCCCTGCTAGCACATTCTCTCTGCACAGGAAGGAGAAGTGTTCGCATTTGCTTCGCAGAATCCCCTTTTGTGCACAAAACACTAACACTTGTCCAGAACAAAAGAGAGGAAGAAGCCCAGATTTGTTATTGTCCTGGAGAACTTGCAGAGCACTGGACAAAAGCACGCACAGAATTCCCTGCTAGCATCTTCGCTGTGCCTGGGAAGGAGAAGGGTTCACATTTTTTCGCAGAATCACTTTTCTGCAGAAAACACTAACGCTTGTTCAGGACGAAAGGAAGCACAGAGCCCCAGATTTGCTGTTGCCCTGGAGAGCTAGCAGAGCACTGGGGAAAGGCAGGCAGAGAATTCCCTGCTAGCACCTTCTCTGTGCGCGGGAAGGAGAAGTGTTCACATTTTTTCGCAGAATCGCTTTTGTGCAGAAAACACTAACACTTATTCAGAACGGAAGAAAGCACAGAGCCCCAGATTTGCTGTTGTCCTGGAGAGCTTGCAGAGCACTGGAGAAAGGCAGGCAGAGAATTCCCTGCTAGCACATTCTCTGTGCACAGGAAGGCGAAATGTTCGCATTTGCTTTGCAGAATCGCTTTTGTGCAGAAAAGACTAACATTGTTCAGAACGAAAGAAAGCACAAAGCGCCAGATTTGCTGTTGTCCTGGAGAGCTTGCAGAGCTCTGGGGAAAGGCAGGCAGAGAATTCCCTGCTAGCACCTTCTCTGTTCGCGGGAAGGAGAGATTTCGCTTTTGATTGGCACAATGGCTTTTCTGCAGAAAACACTAACGCTTGTTCAGGATGAAAGAAAGCACAGAGCCCCATATTTGCTGTTGCCGTAGAGAGCTTGCAGAGCACTGGGGAAAGGCAGGCAGAGAATTCCCTGCTAGCACATTCTCTGTGCACAGGAAGGCGAAATGTTCGCATTTGCTTCGCAGAATCGCTTTTGTGCAGAAAACACTAACACTTGTTCAGAACGAAAGAAAGCACAGAGCCCCAGATTTTATGTTGTCCTGGAGAGCTTGCAGAGCACTGGGGAAAGGCAGGCAGAGAATTCCCTGCTAGCACCTTCTCTGTTCGCGGGAAGCAGAAGTGTTCACATTTTTTCGCAGAATCGCTTTTGTGCAGAGAATACTAACACTTATTCAGAACGGAAGAAAGCACAGAGCGCCAGATTTGCTGTTGTCCTGGAGAGCTTGCAGAGCTCTGGGGAAAGGCAGGCAGAGAATTCCCTGCTAGCACCTTCTCTGTGTGCGGGAAGGAGAAGTGTTCACATTTTTTCGCAGAATCGCATTTGCTTCGCTGCAGAGAACACTAAGCTTGTTCAGAACGAAAGAAAGCACAGAGCGCCAGATTTTATGTTGCCCTGGAGAGCTTGCAGAGCACTGGGGAAAGGCAGGCAGAGAATTCCCTGCTAGCATCTTCACTGTGACTGGGAAGGAGAAGTGTTCACATTTTTTCGCAGAATGGCTTTACTGCAGAAAACACTAACGCTTGTTCAGGACGAAAGGAAGCACAGAGCGCCAGATTTGCTGTTGCCCTGGAGAGCTTGCAGAGCTCTGGGGAAAGGCAGGCAGAGAATTCCCTCATAGCACATTCTCTGTGCACAGGAAGGAGAAGTGTTCGCATTTGATTCGCAGAATCGCTTTTGTGCAGAAAACACTAACACTTGTTCAGAACGAAAGAAAGCACAGAGCCCCAGATTTGCTGTTGTCCTGGAGAGCTTGCAGAGCTCTGGGGAAAGGCAGGCAGAGAATTCCCTGCTAGCACCTTCTCTGTTCGCGGGAAGCAGAAGTGTTCACATTTTTTCGCAGAATCGCATTTGTTTCGCTGCAGGGAACACTAAGCTTGTTCAGAACGAAAGAAAGCACAGAGCCCCAGATTTTATGTTGCCCTGGAGAGCTTGCAGAGCACTGGAGAAAGGCAGGCAGAGAATTCCCTGCTAGCACCTTCTCTGTTCGCGGGAAGGAGAGAATTCGCTTTTGCTTGGCACAATGGCTTTTGTGCAGAAAACACTAACGCTTGTTCAGAACGAAAGAAAGCACAAAGCGCCAGATTTGCTGTTGTCCTGGAGAGCTTGCAGAGCACTGGACAAAGGCAGGCAGAGAATTCCCTGCTAGCACCTTCTCTGTGCCTTGGAAGCAGAAGTGTTCACATTGCTTTGCAGAATCGCTTTTGTACAGAGAACACTAACAATTATTCAGAACGGAATAAAGCACAGAGCCCCAGATTTGCTGTTGTCCTGGAGAGCTTGCAGAGCTCTGGGGAAAGGCAGGCAGAGAATTCCCTGCTAGCACGTTCTCTGTGCACAGGAAGGCGAAATGTTCGCATTTGATTCACAGAATCGCTTTTGTGCAGAAAACACTAACACTTGTTCAGAACGAAAGAAAGCACAGAGCCCCAGATTTGCTGTTGACCTGGAGAGCTTGCAGAGCACTGGGGAAAGGCAGGCAGAGAATTGCCTGCTAGCACATTCTCTGTGCACAGGAAGGCGAAATTTTCGCATTTGATTCGCAGAATGGATTTTCTGCAGAAAACACTAACGCTTGTTCAGGACGAAAGGAAGCACAGAGCGCGAGACTTGCTGTTGCCCTGGAGAGCTTGCAGAGCACTGGGGAAAGGCAGGCAGAGAATTCCCTGCTAGCACATTCTCTGTGCACAGGAAGGCGAAATGTTCGCATTTGATTCGCAGAATCGCTTTTGTGCAGAAAACACTAACACTTGTTCAGAACGAAAGAAAGCACAGAGCCCCAGATTTGCTGTTGTCCTGGAGAGCTTGCAGAGCACTGGGGAAAGGCAGGCAGAGAATTCCCTGCTAGCACCTTCTCTGTTCGCGGGAAGCAGAAGTGTTCACATTTTTTCGCAGAATCGCTTTTGTGCAGAGAATACTAACACTTATTCAGAACGGAAGAAAGCACAGAGCGCCAGATTTGCTGTTGTCCTGGAGAGCTTGCAGAGCTCTGGGGAAAGGCAGGCAGAGAATTCCCTGCTAGCACCTTCTCTGTGTGCGGGAAGGAGAAGTGTTCACATTTTTTCGCAGAATCGCATTTGCTTCGCTGCAGAGAACGCTAAGCTTGTTCAGAACGAAAGAAAGCACAGAGCGCCAGATTTTATGTTGCCCTGGAGAGCTTGCAGAGCACTGGGGAAAGGCAGGCAGAGAATTCCCTGCTAGCATCTTCACTGTGCCTGGGAAGGAGAAGTGTTCACATTTTTTCGCAGAATGGCTTTTCTGCAGAAAACACTAACGCTTGTTCAGGACGAAAGGAAGCACAGAGCGCCAGATTTGCTGTTGCCCTGGAGAGCTTGCAGAGCTCTGGGGAAAGGCAGGCAGAGAATTCCCTGCTAGCACATTCTCTGTGCACAGGAAGGAGAAGTGTTCGCATTTGATTCGCAGAATCGCTTTTGTGCAGAAAACACTAACACTTGTTCAGAACGAAAGAAAGCACAGAGCCCCAGATTTGCTGTTGTCCTGGAGAGCTTGCAGAGCTCTGGGGAAAGGCAGGCAGAGAATTCCCTGCTAGCACCTTCTCTGTTCGCGGGAAGCAGAAGTGTTCGCATTTGATTCGCAGAATCGCTTTTGTTTCGCTGCAGGGAACACTAAGCTTGTTCAGAACGAAAGAAAGCACAGAGCCCCAGATTTTATGTTGCCCTGGAGAGCTTGCAGAGCACTGGAGAAAGGCAGGCAGAGAATTCCCTGCTAGGACCTTCTCTGTTCGCGGGAAGGAGAGAATTCGCTTTTGCTTGGCACAATGGCTTTTGTGCAGAAAACACTAACGCTTGTTCAGAACGAAAGAAAGCACAAAGCGCCAGATTTGCTGTTGTCCTGGAGAGCTTGCAGAGCACTGGACAAAGGCAGGCAGAGAATTCCCTGCTAGCACCTTCTCTGTGCCTTGGAAGCAGAAGTGTTCACATTGCTTTGCAGAATCGCTTTTGTACAGAGAACACTAACAATTATTCAGAACGGAATAAAGCACAGAGTCCCAGATTTGCTGTTGTCCTGGAGAGCTTGCAGAGCTCTGGGGAAAGGCCGGCAGAGAATTCCCTGCTAGCACATTCTCTGTGCACAGGAAGGCGAAATGTTCGCATTTGATTCGCAGAATCGCTTTTGTGCAGAAAACACTAACACTTGTTCAGAACGAAAGAAAGCACAGAGCCCCAGATTTGCTGTTGACCTGGAGAGCTTGCAGAGCACTGGGGAAAGGCAGGCAGAGAATTGCCTGCTAGCACATTCTCTGTGCACAGGAAGGCGAAATTTTCGCATTTGATTCGCAGAATGGCTTTTCTGCAGAAAACACTAACGCTTGTTCAGGACGAAAGGAAGCACAGAGCGCCAGACTTGCTGTTGCCCTGGAGAGCTTGCAGAGCACTGGGGAAAGGCAGGCAGAGAATTCCCTGCTAGCACATTCTCTGTGCACAGGAAGGCGAAATGTTCGCATTTGATTCGCAGAATCGCTTTTGTGCAGAAAACACTAACACTTGTTCAGAACGAAAGAAAGCACAGAGCCCCAGATTTGCTGTTGTCCTGGAGAGCTTGCAGAGCTCTGGGGAAAGGCAGGCAGAGAATTCCCTGCTAGCACCTTCTCTGTGCGCGGGAAGCAGAAGTGTTCACATTGCTTCGAAGAATCGCTTTTGTGCACAGAACACTAACACTTATTCAGAACGGAAGAAAGCACAGAGCGCCAGATTTGCTGTTTCCGTAGAGAGCTTGCAGAGCACTGGGGAAAGGCAGGCAGAGAATTCCCTGCTAGCACATTCTCTGTGCACCGGAAGGCGAAATGTTCGCATTTGCTTCGCAGAATCGCTTTTGTGCAGAAAACACTAACACTTGTTCTGAACGAAAGAAAGAACAGAGCCCCAGATTTTATGTTGTCCTGGAGAGCTTGCAGAGCACTGGAGAAAGGCAGGCATAGAATTCCCTGCTAGCACCTTCTCTGTTCGCAGGAAGCAGAAGTGTTCACATTGCTTTGCAGAATCGCTTTTGTGCAGAGAATACTAACACTTATTCAGAACGGAAGAAAGCACAGAGCGCCAGATTTGCTGTTGTCCTGGAGAGCTTGCAGAGCTCTGGGGAAAGGCAGGCAGAGAATTCCCTGCTAGCACCTTCTCTGTGTGCGGGAAGGAGAAGTGTTCACATTTTTTCGCAGAATCGCATTTGCTTCGCTGCAGAGAACACTAAGCTTGTTCAGAACGAAAGAAAGCACAGAGCGCCAGATTTTATGTTGCCCTGGAGAGCTTGCAGAGCACTGGGGAAAGGCAGGCAGAGAATTCCCTGCTAGCATCTTCGCTGTGCCTGGGAAGGAGAAGTGTTCACATTTTTTCGCAGAATGGCTTTTCTGCAGAAAACACTAACGCTTGTTCAGGACGAAAGGAAGCACAGAGCGCCAGATTTGCTGTTGCCCTGGAGAGCTTGCAGAGCTCAGGGGAAAGGCAGGCAGAGAATTCCCTGCTAGCACATTCTCTGTGCACAGGAAGGAGAAGTGTTCATATTTGATTCGCAGAATCGCTTTTGTGCAGAAAACACTAACACTTGTTCAGAACGAAAGAAAGCACAGAGCCCCAGATTTGCTGTTGTCCTGGAGAGCTTGCAGAGCTCTGGGGAAAGGCAGGCTGAGAATTCCCTGCTAGCACATTCTCTGTTCGCGGGAAGCAGAAGTGTTCACATTTTTTCGCAGAATCGCATTTGCTTCGCTGCAGGGAACACTAAGCTTGTTCAGAACGAAAGAAAGCACAGAGCCCCAGATTTTATGTTGCCCTGGAGAGCTTGCAGAGCACTGGAGAAAGGCAGGCAGAGAATTCCCTGCTAGGACCTTCTCTGTGTGCGGGAAGGAGAAGTGTTCACATTTTTTCGCAGAATCGCATTTGCTTCGCTGCAGAGAACACTAAGCTTGTTCAGAACGAAAGAAAGCACAGAGCGCCAGATTTGCTGTTGTCCTGGAGAGCTTGCAGAGCACTGGGGAAAGGCAGGCAGAGAATTCCCTGCTAGCATCTTCGCTGTGCCTGGGAAGCAGAAGTGTTCACATTTTTTCGCAGAATGGCTTTTCTGCAGAAAACACTAACGCTTGTTCAGGACGAAAGGAAGCACAGAGCGCCAGATTTGCTGTTGCCCTGGAGAGCTTGCAGAGCTCTGGGGAAAGGCAGGCAGAGAATTCCCTGCTAGCACATTCTCTGTGCACAGGAAGGAGAAGTGTTCGCATTTGATTCGCAGAATCGCTTTTGTGCAGAAAACACTAACACTTGTTCAGAACGAAAGAAAGCACAGAGCCCCAGATTTGCTGTTGTCCTGGAGAGCTTGCAGAGCTCTGGGGAAAGGCTGGCAGAGAATTCCCTGCTAGCACCTTCTCTGTTTGCGGGAAGCAGAAGTGTTCACATTGCTTCGCAGAATCGCATTTGCTTCGCTGCAGGGAACACTAAGCTTGTTCAGAACGAAAGAAAGCACAGAGCCCCAGATTTTATGTTGCCCTGGAGAGCTTGCAGAGCTCTGGGGAAAGGCAGGCAGAGAATTCCCTGCTAGCACCTTCTCTGTGTGCGGGAAGGAGAAGTGTTCACATTTTTTCGCAGAATCGCATTTGCTTCGCTGCAGAGAACACTAAGCTTGTTCAGAACGAAAGAAAGCACAGAGCGCCAGATTTTATGTTGCCCTGGAGAGCTTGCAGAGCACTGGGGAAGGGCAGGCAGAGAATTCCCTGCTAGCATCTTCGCTGTGCCTGGGAAGGAGAAGTGTTCACATTTTTTCGCAGAATGGCTTTTCTGCAGAAAACACTAACGCTTGTTCAGGACGAAAGGAAGCACAGAGCGCCAGATTTGCTGTTGCCCTGGAGAGCTTGCAGAGCTCTGGGGAAAGGCAGGCAGAGAATTCCCTGCTAGCACATTCTCTGTGCACAGGAAGGAGAAGTGTTCGCATTTGATTCGCAGAATCGCTTTTGTGCAGAAAACACTAACACTTGTTCAGAACGAAAGAAAGCACAGAGCCCCAGATTTGCTGTTGTCCTGGAGAGCTTGCAGAGCTCTGGGGAAAGGCAGGCAGAGAATTCCCTGCTAGCACGTTCTCTGTGCGCGAAAGGAGAAATGTTCACATTTTTTCGCAGAATCGCATTTGCTTCGCTGCAGAGAACACTGAGCTTGTTCAGGACGAAAGAAAGCACAGAGTCCCAGATTTTCTGTTGCCATAGAGAGCTTGCAGAGCACTGGGGAAAGGCAGGCAGAGAATTCCCTGCTAGCACATTCTCTGTGCACAAGAAGGAGAAATGTTCGCATTTGAATCGCAGAATCGGCTTTGTGCAGAAAACACTAACGCTTGTTCAGGACGAAAGGAAGCACAGAGCGCCAGACTTGCTGTTGCCCTGGAGAGCTTGCAGAGCACTGGGGAAAGGCAGGCAGAGAATTCCCTGCTAGCACATTGTCTGTGCACAGGAAGGAAAAGTGTTCACATTTTTTCGCAGAATCGCATTTGCTTCGCTGCAGAGAACACTAAGCTTGTTCAGGACGAAAGAAAGCACAGAGCCCCAGATTTGCTGTTGCTGTAGAGAGCTCGCAGAGCACTGGGGAAAGGCATGCAGAGAATTCCCTGCTAGCACATTCTCTGTGCACAGGAAGGAGAAATGTTCGCATTTGATTCGCAGAATCGCTTTTCTGCAGAAAACACTAACACTTGTTCAGAACGAAAGAAAGCACAGAGCCCAGGACTTTATGTTGTCCTGGAGAGCTTGCAGAGCACTGGGGAAAGGCAGGCAGACAATTCCCTGCTAGCACCTTCTCTGTGCCTGGGAAGCAGAAGTGTTCACATTCCTTCGCAGAATCGCTTTTGTGCACAAAACACTAACACTTGTTCAGAACGAAAGAAAGCACAGAGCGCCAGATTTGCTGTTGTCCTGGAGAGCTTGCAGAGCACTGGGGAAACGCAGGCAGAGAATTCCCTGCTAGCACATTCTCTCTGCACAGGAAGGAGAAGTGTTCGCATTTGCTTCGCAGAATCCCCTTTTGTGCACAAAACACTAACACTTGTCCAGAACGAAAGAGAGGAAGAAGCCCAGATTTGTTATTGTCCTGGAGAACTTGCAGAGCACTGGACAAAAGCACGCACAGAATTCCCTGCTAGCATCTTCGCTGTGCCTGGGAAGGAGAAGGGTTCACATTTTTTCGCAGAATCACTTTTCTGCAGAAAACACTAACGCTTGTTCAGGACGAAAGGAAGCACAGAGCCCCAGATTTGCTGTTGCCCTGGAGAGCTAGCAGAGCACTGGGGAAAGGCAGGCAGAGAATTCCCTGCTAGCACATTCTCTGTGCACAGGAAGGCGAAATGTTCGCATTTGATTCGCAGAATCGCTTTTCTGCAGAAAACACTAACACTTGTTCAGAACGAAAGAAAGCACAGAGCCCCAGATTTGCTGTTGTCCTGGAGAGCTTGCAGAGCTCTGGGGAAAGGCAGGCAGAGAATTCCCTGCTAGCACATTCTCTGTGCACAGGAAGGCGAAATGTTCGCATTTGCTTCGCAGAATTGCTTTTGTGCAGAAAACACTAACACTTGTTCAGAAAGAAAGCACAGAGCCCCAGATTTTTTGTTGTCCTGGAGAGCTTGCAGAGCACTGGGGAAAGGCAGGCAGAGAATTCCCTGCTAGCACCTTCTCTGTTCGCTGGAAGGAGAGAATTCACTTTGCTTCGCACAATGGCTTTTCTGCAGAAAACACTAACGCTTGTGCAGGATGAAAGAAAGCACAGAGCCCCATATTTGCTCTTGCCGTAGAGAGCTTGCAGAGCACTGGCGAAAGGCAGGCAGAGAATTCCCTGCTAGCACATTCTCTGTGCTCAGGAAGGAAAAGTGTACACATTTTTTCGCAGAATCGCATTTGCTTCACTGCAGAGAACACTAAGCTTGTTCAGGACGAAAGAAAGCACAGAGCCCCATATTTGCTGTTGCCGTAGAGAGCTTGCAGAGCACTGGGGAAAGGCAGGCAGAGAATTCCCTGCTAGCACATTCTCTGTGCACAGGAAGGAGAAATGTTCGCATTTGCTTCGCAGAATCCCCTTTTGTGCTCAAAACACTAACACTTGTCCAGAACGAAAGAGAGGAAGAAGCCCAGATTTGTTATTGCCCTGGAGAACTTGCAGAGCACTGGACAAAAGCACGCACAGAATTCCCTGCTAGCATCTTCGCTGTGCCTGGGAAGGAGAAGGGTTCACATTGCTTCGCAGAATCGCTTTTCTGCAGAAAACACTAACGCTTGTTTCAGGACGAAAGAAAGCACAGAGCCCCAGATTTGCTGTTGCCGTAGAGAGCTCGCAGAGCAGTGGGGAAAGGCAGGCAGAGAATTCCCTGCTAGAACATTCTCTCTGCACAGGAAGGAGAAATGTTCGCATTTGATTCGCAGAATCGCTTTTGTGCAGAAAACACTAACACTTGTTCAGAACGAAAGAAAGCACAGAGCCCCAGATTTGCTGTTGCCGTAGACAGCCTGCAGAGCACTGGGGAAAGGCAGGCAGATAATTCCCTGCTAGCACATTCTCTGTGCCTGGGAAGCAGAAGTGTTCACATTGCTTCGCAGAATCGCTTTTGTGCAGAAAACACTAACACTTGTTCAGAACGAAAGAAAGCACAGAGCCCCAGATTTTATGTTGTCCTGGAGAGCTTGCAGAGCACTGGGGAAAGGCAGGTAGAGAATTCCCTGCTAGCACATTCTCTGTGCACAGGAAGGCGAAATGTTCGCATTTGATTCGCAGAATCGCTTTTGTGCAGAAAACACTAACGCTTGTTCAGGACGAAAGGAAGCACAGAGCGCCAGAATTGCTGTTGCCCTGGAGAGCTTGCAGAGCACTGGGGAAAGGCAGGCAGAGAATTCCCTGCTAGCACATTCTCTGTGCACAGGAAGGAGAAGTGTTCGCATTTGCTTCGCAGAATCCGCTTTTGTGCACAAAACACAAACACTTGTACAGAACAAAAGAGAGGAAGAAGCCCAGGTTTGTTATTGTCCTGGAGAACTTGCAGAGCACTGGACAAAAGCACGCACAGAATTCCCTGCTAGCATCTTCGCTGTGCCTGGGAAGGAGAAGGGTTCACACTGCTTCGCAGACTCACTTTTCTGCAGAAAACACTAACGCTTGTTCAGGACGAAAGGAAGCACAGAGCACCAGATTTGCTGCTGCCCTGGAGAGCTAGCAGAGCACTGGGGAAAAGCAGGCAGAGAATTCCCTGCTAGCACCTTCTCTGTGCGCGGGAAGGAGAAGTGTTCACATTTTTTCGCAGAATCGCATTTGCTTCGCTGCCGAGAACAGTAAGCTTGTTCAGGACGAAAGAAAGCACAGAGCCCCATATTTGCTGTTGCCCTGGAGAGCTAGCAGAGCACTGGGGAAAGGCAGGCAGAGAATTCCCTGCTAGCACATTCTCTGTGCACAGGAAGGAGAAATGTTCGCATTTGCTTCGCAGAATCCCTTTTGTGCACAAAATACTAACACTTGTCCAGAACAAAAGAGAGGAAGAAGCCCAGATTTCTTATTGCCCTGGAGAACTTGCAGAGCACTGGACAAAAGCACGCACAGAATTCCCTGCTAGCATCTTCGCTGTGCCTGGGAAGTAGAAGGGTTCACATTGCTTCGCAGAATCGCTTTTCTGCAGAAAACACTAACGCTTGTTTCAGGACGAAAGAAAGCACAGAGCCCCAGATTTGCTGTTGCCGTAGAGAGCTCGCAGAGCAGTGGGGAAAGGCAGGCAGAGAATTCCCTGCTAGCACATTCTCTGTGCCTGGGAAGCAGACGTATTCACATTGCTTCGCAGAATAGCTTTTGTGCAGAAAACACTAACACTTGTTCAGAACGAAAGAAAGCACAGAGCCCCAGATTTTATGTTGTCCTGGAGAGCTTGCAGAGCACTGGGGAAAGGCAGGTAGAGAATTCCCTGCTAGCACATTCTCTGTGCACAGGAAGGCGAAATGTTCGCATTTGATTCGCAGAATCGCTTTTGTGCGGAAAACACTAACGCTTGTTCAGGACGAAAGGAAGCACAGAGCGCCAGACTTGCTGTTGCCCTGGAGAGCTTGCAGAGCTCTGGGGAAAGGCAGGCAGAGAATTCCCTGCTAGCACATTCTCTGTGCACAGGAAGGAGAAGTGTTCACATTTTTTCGCAGAATCGCATTTGCTTCGCTGCAGAGAACACTAAGCTTGTTCAGGACGAAAGAAAGCACAGAGCCCCAGATTTTATGTTGCCCTGGAGAGCTTGCAGAGCTCTGGGGAAAGGCAGGCAGAGAATTCCCTGCTAGCACCTTCTCTGTGCCTTGGAAGCAGAAGTGTTCACATTGCTTCGCAGAATCGCTTTTGTGCAGAGAACACTAACACTTATTCAGAACGGAAGAAAGCACAGAGCCCCAGATTTGCTGTTGTCCTGGAGAGCTTGCAGAGCTCTGGGGAAAGGCAGGCAGAGAATTCCCTGCTAGCACCTTCTCTGTTCGCGGGAAGGAGAGAATTTGCTTTTGCTTCGCACAATGGCTTTTCTGCAGAAAACACTAACGCTTGTGCAGGACGAAAGGAAGCACAGAGCCCCATATTTGCTCTTGCTGTAGAGAGCTTGCAGAGCACTGGGGAAAGGCAGGCAGAGAATTCCCTGCTAGCACATTCTCTGTGCACAGGAAGGAAAAGTGTTCACATTTGCTTCGCAGAATCCGCTTTTGTGCACAAAACACTAACAGTTGTACAGAACGAAAGAGAGGAAGAAGCCCAGATTTGCTGTTGCCCTGGAGAACTTGCAGAGCACTGGACAAAAGCACGCACAGAATTCCCTGCTAGCATCTTCGCTGTGCCTGGGAAGCAGAAGGGTTCACATTTTTTCGCAGAATCGCATTTGCTTCGCTGCCGAGAACAGTAAGCTTGTTCAGGACGAAAGAAAGCACAGAGCCACAGATTTGCTGTTGCCCTGGAGAGCTTGCAGAGCACTGGGGAAAGGCAGGCAGAGAATTCCCTGCTAGCACATTCTCTGTGCACAGGAAGGAGAAATGTTCGCTTTTGATTTGCAGAATCGCTTTTGTGCAGAAAACACTAACGCTTTTTCAGAACGACAGGAAGTACAGAGCCCCAGAGTTGCTATTTCCCTGGAGAGCTTGCAGAGCACTGGGGAAAGGCAGGCAGAGAATTCCCTGCTAGCACCTTCTCTGTGCGCGGGAAGGAGAAGTGTTCACATTTTTTCGCAGAATCGCATTTGCTTCGCTGCCGAGAACCGTAAGCTTGTTCAGGACGAAAGAAAGCACAGAGCCCCAGATTTGCTGTTGCCGTAGAGAGCTCGCAGAGCACTGGGGAAAGGCAGGCAGAGAATTCCCTGCTAGCACATTCTCTGTGCACAGGAAGGAGAAATGTTCGCATTTGATTCGCAGAATCGCTTTTCTGCAGAAAACACTAACACTTGTTCAGAACGAAAGAAAGCACAGAGCCCCAGATTTAATGTTGTCCTGGAGAGCTTGCAGAGCACTGGGGAAAGGCAGGCAGACAATTCCCTGCTAGCACCTTCTCTGTGCCTGGGAAGCAGAAGGGTTCACATTCCTTCGCAGAATCGCTTTTGTGCAGAAAACACTAACACTTGTTCAGAACGAAAGAAAGCACAGAGCCCCAGATTTTATGTTGCCCTGGAGAGCTTGCAGAGCACTGGGGAAAGGCAGGCAGAGAATTCCCTGCTAGCACATTCTCTGTGCACAGGAAGGAGAAATGTTCGCATTTGCTTCGCAGAATCCCCTTTTGTGCACAAAACACTAACACTTGTCCAGAACAAAAGAGAGGAAGAAGCCCAGATTTGTTATTGCCCTGGAGAACTTGCAGGGCACTGGACAAAAGCACGCACAGAATTCCCTGCTAGCATCTTCGCTGTGCCTGGGAAGGAGAAGGGTTCACATTGCTTCGCAGAATCGCTTTTCTGCAGAAAACACTAACGCTTGTTTCAGGACGAAAGAAAGCACAGAGCCCCAGATTTGCTGTTGCCGTAGAGAGCTTGCAGAGCAGTGGGGAAAGGCAGGCAGAGAATTCCCTGCTAGCACATTCTCTGTGCCTGGGAAGCAGAAGTGTTCACATTGCTTCGAAGAATCGCTTTTGTGCAGAAAACACTAACACTTGTTCAGAACGAAAGAAAGCACAGAGCCCCAGATTTTATGTTGTCCTGGAGAGCTTGCAGAGCACTGGGGAAAGGCAGGCAGAGAATTCCCTGCTAGCACATTCTCTGTGCACAAGCAGGAGAAATGTTCGCATTTGAATCGCAGAATCGCCTTTGTGCAGAAAACACTAACGCTTGTTCAGGACGAAAGGAAGCACAGAGCGCCAGACTTGCTGTTGCACTGGAGAGCTTGCAGAGCTCTGGGGAAAGGCAGGCAGAGAATTCCCTGCTAGCACATTCTCTGTGCACAAGAAGGAGAAATGTTCGCATTTGATTCGCAGAATCGCTTTTGTGCAGAAAACACTAACGCTTGTTCAGGACGAAAGGAAGCACAGAGCCCCATATTTGCTGTTGCCGTAGAGAGCTTGCAGAGCACTGGGGAAAGGCAGGCAGAGAATTCCCTGCTAGCACATTGTCTGTGCACAGGAAGGAAAAGTGTTCACAGTTTTTCGCAGAATCGCATTTGCTTCGCTGCAGAGAACACTAAGCTTGTTCAGGACGAAAGAAAGCACAGAGCCCCATATTTGCTGTTGCCGTAGAGAGCCTGCAGAGCACTGGGGAAAGGCAGGCAGAGAATTCCCTGCTAGCACCTTCTCTGTGCCTGGGAAGCAGAAGTGTTCACATTCCTTCGCAGAATCGCTTTTCTGCAGAGAACACTAACACTTGTTCAGAACGAAAGAAAGCACAGAGCGCCAGATTTGCTGTTGTCCTGGAGAGCTTGCAGAGCACTGGGGAAAGGCAGGCAGAGAATTCCCTGCTAGCACCTTCTCTGTGCACAGGAAGGCGAAATGTTCGCATTTGATTCGCAGAATCGCTTTTGTGCAGAAAACACTAACGCTTGTTCAGGACGAAAGGAAGCACAGAGCGCCAGACTTCCTGTTGCCCTGGAGAGCTTGCAGAGCTCTGGGGAAAGGCAGGCAGAGAATTCCCTGCTAGCACCTTCTCTGTGCCTTGGAAGCAGAAATGTTCACATTGCTTCGCAGAATCGCTTTTGTGCAGAGAACACTAACACTTATTCAGAACGGAAGAAAGCACAGAGCGCCAGATTTGCTGTTGTCCTGGAGAGCTTGCAGAACTCTGGGGAAAGGCAGGCAGAGATTTCCCTGCTAGCACCTTCTCTGTTCGCGGGAAGGAGAGAATTCGCTTTTGCTTCGCACAATGGCTTTTCTGCAGAAAACACTAACGCTTGTGCAGGATGAAAGAAAGCACAGAGCCCCATATTTGCTGTTGCCGTAGAGAGCTTGCAGAGCACTGGCGAAAGGCAGGCAGAGAATTCCCTGCTAGCACATTCTCTGTGCACAGGAAGGAGAAATGTTCGCATTTGCTTCGCAGAATCCCCTTTTGTGCACAAAACACTAACACTTGTCCAGAACAAAAGAGAGGAAGAAGCCCAGATTTGTTATTGCCCTGGAGAACTTGCAGAGCACTGGACAAAAGCACGCACAGAAATCCCTGCTAGCATCTTCGCTGTGCCTGGGAAGGAGAAGGGTTCACATTGCTTCGCAGAATCGCTTTTCTGCAGAAAACACTAACGCTTGTTTCAGGACGAAAGAAAGCACAGAGCCCCAGATTTGCTGTTGTCCTGCAGAGCTTGCAGAGCACTGGGGAAAGGCAGGCAGAGAATTCCCTGCTAGCACCTTCTCTGTGCACAGGAAGGCGAAATGTTCGCATTTGATTCGCAGAATCGCTTTTGTGCAGAAAACACTAACGCTTGTTCAGGACGAAAGGAAGCACAGAGCGCCAGACTTCCTGTTGCCCTGGAGAGCTTGCAGAGCTCTGGGGAAAGGCAGGCAGAGAATTCCCTGATAGCACCTTCTCTGTGCACAGGAAGGAGAAATGTTCGCATTTGATTCGCAGAATCCCTTTTGTGCAGAAAACACTAACACTTCTCCAGAACGAAAGAGAGGAAGAAGCCCAGATTTGTTATTGTCCTGGAGAGGTTGCACAGCACTGGACAAAGGCACGCAGAGAATTCCCTGCTAGCACCTTCTCTGTTCGCGGGAAGGAGAAGTGTTCACATTTTTTCGCAGAATGGCTTTTGTGCAGAAAACACTAACACTTATTCAGAACGGAAGAAAGCACAGAGCCCCAGATTTGCTGTTCTCCTGGAGAGCTTGCAGAGCTCTGGGGAAAGGCAGGCAGAGAATTCCCTGCTAGCACCTTCTCTGTTCGGGGGAAGGAGAGAATTCGCTTTTGCTTCGCACAATGGCTTTTCTGCAGAAAACACTAACGCTTGTGCAGGATGAAAGAAAGCACAGAGCCCCATATTTGCTGTTGCCGTAGAGAGCTTGCAGAGCACTGGGGAAAGGCAGTCACAGAATTCCCTGCTAGCACATTCTCTGTTCGCGGGAAGGAGAGAATTCGCTTTTGCTTCGCACAATGGCTTTTCTGCAGAAAACACTAACGCTTTTTCAGAACGAAAGGAAGTACAGAGCCCCAGATTTGCTATTGCCTTGGAGAGCTTGCAGAGCACTGGGGAAAGGCAGGCAGAGAATTCCCTTCTACCATCTTCGCTGTGCCTGGAAAGGAGAAGTGTTCACATTTTTTCGCATAATCGCTTTTCTGCAGAAAACACTAACGCTTGTTCAGGACGAAAGAAAGCACAGAGCCACAGATTGCTGTTGCCGTAGAGAGCTCGCAGAGCACTGGGGAAAGGCAGGCAGAGAATTCCCTGCTAGCACCTTCTCTGTGCACAGGAAGCAGAAGTTTTCACATTGCTTCGCAGAATCGCTTTTGTGCAGAGAACAATAACACTTATTCAGAACGGAAGAAAGCACAGAGCCCCAGATTTGCTGTTGTCCTGGAGAGCTTGCAGAGCTCTGGGGAAAGGCAGGCAGAGAATTCCCTGGTAGCACATTCTCTGTGCACAGGAAGGCGAAATGTTCGCATTTGCTTCGCAGAATCGCTTTTGTGCAGAAAACACTAACACTTATTCAGAACGGAAGAAAGCACAGAGCCCCAGATTCTATGTTGTCCTGGAGAGCTTGCAGAGCACTGGGGAAAGGCAGACAGAGAATTCCCTGCTAGCACCTTCTCTGTTCGCGGGAAGGAGAGAATTCACTTTTGCTTCGCACAATGGCTTTTCCGCAGAAAACACTAACGCTTGTGCAGGATGAAAGAAAGCACAGAGCCCCATATTTGCTGTTGCCGTAGAGAGCTTGCAGAGCACTGGCGAAAGGCAGGCAGAGAATTCCATGCTAGCACCTTCTCTGTGCACAGGAAGGAGAAATGTTCGCATTTGCTTCGCAGAATCCCCTTTTGTGCACAAAACACTAACACTTGTCCAGAACAAAAGAGAGGAAGAAGCCCAGATTTGTTATTGCCCTGGAGAACTTGCAGAGCACTGGACAAAAGCACGCACAGAATTCCCTGCTAGCATCTTCGCTGTGCCTGGGAAGGAGAAGGGTTCACATTGCTTCGCAGAATCGCTTTTCTGCAGAAAACACTAACACTTGTTCAGAACGAAAGAAAGCACAGAGCGCCAGATTTGCTGTTGTCCTGGAGAGCTTGCAGAGCACTGGGGAAAGGCAGGCAGAGAATTCCCTGCTAGCACATTCTCTGTGCACAGGAAGGAGAAGTGTTCGCATTTGCTTGGCACAATCGCTTTTGTGCAGAAAACACTAACGCTTTTTCAGGACGAAAGAAAGCACAGAGCGCCAGATTTGCTGTTGCCCTGGAGAGCTTGCAGAGCACTGGGGAAAGGCAGGCAGAGAATTCCCTGCTAGCACCTTCTCTGTGCGCGGGAAGGAGAAGTGTTCACATTTTTTCGCAGAATCGCATTTGCTTCGCTGCCGAGAACCGTAAGCTTGTTCAGGACGAAAGAAAGCACAGAGCCCCAGATTTGCTGCTGCCGTAGAGATCTCGCAGAGCACTGGGGAAAGGCAGGCAGAGAATTCCCTGCTAGCACATTCTCTGTGCACAGGAAGGAGAAATGTTCGCATTTGATTCGCAGAATTGCTTTTCTGCAGAAAACACTAACACTTGTTCAGAACGAAAGAAAGCACAGAGCCCCAGATTTAATGTTGTCCTGGAGAGCTTGCAGAGCACTGGGGAAAGGCAGGCAGAGAATTCCCTGCTAGCACCTTCTCTGTGCCTGGGAAGCAGAAGTGTTCACATTCCTTCGCAGGATCGCTTTTGTGCAGAAAACACTAACACTTGTTCAGAACGAAAGAAAGCACAGAGCGCCAGATTTGCTGTTGCCCTGGAGAGCTTGCAGAGCACTGGGGAAAGGCAGGCAGAGAATTCCCTGCTAGCACGTTCTCTGTGCGCGAAAGGAGAAATGTTCACATTTTTTCGCAGAATCGCATTTGCTTCGCTGCAGAGAACACTGAGCTTGTTCAGGACGAAAGAAAGCACAGAGTCCCAGATTTTCTGTTGCCATAGAGAGCTTGCAGAGCACTGGGGAAAGGCAGGCAGAGAATTCCCTGCTAGCACATTCTCTGTGCACAAGAAGGAGAAATGTTCGCATTTGAATCGCAGAATCGGCTTTGTGCAGAAAACACTAACGCTTGTTCAGGACGAAAGGAAGCACAGAGCGCCAGACTTGCTGTTGCCCTGGAGAGCTTGCAGAGCACTGGGGAAAGGCAGGCAGAGAATTCCCTGCTAGCACATTGTCTGTGCACAGGAAGGAAAAGTGTTCACATTTTTTCGCAGAATCGCATTTGCTTCGCTGCAGAGAACACTAAGCTTGTTCAGGACGAAAGAAAGCACAGAGCCCCAGATTTGCTGTTGCTGTAGAGAGCTCGCAGAGCACTGGGGAAAGGCACGCAGAGAATTCCCTGCTAGCACATTCTCTGTGCACAGGAAGGAGAAATGTTCGCATTTGATTCGCAGAATCGCTTTTCTGCAGAAAACACTAACACTTGTTCAGAACGAAAGAAAGCACAGAGCCCAGGACTTTATGTTGTCCTGGAGAGCTTGCAGAGCACTGGGGAAAGGCAGGCAGACAATTCCCTGCTAGCACCTTCTCTGTGCCTGGGAAGCAGAAGTGTTCACATTCCTTCGCAGAATCGCTTTTGTGCACAAAACACTAACACTTGTTCAGAACGAAAGAAAGCACAGAGCGCCAGATTTGCTGTTGTCCTGGAGAGCTTGCAGAGCACTGGGGAAACGCAGGCAGAGAATTCCCTGCTAGCACATTCTCTCTGCACAGGAAGGAGAAGTGTTCGCATTTGCTTCGCAGAATCCCCTTTTGTGCACAAAACACTAACACTTGTCCAGAACAAAAGAGAGGAAGAAGCCCAGATTTGTTATTGTCCTGGAGAACTTGCAGAGCACTGGACAAAAGCACGCACAGAATTCCCTGCTAGCATCTTCGCTGTGCCTGGGAAGGAGAAGGGTTCACATTTTTTCGCAGAATCACTTTTCTGCAGAAAACACTAACGCTTGTTCAGGACGAAAGGAAGCACAGAGCCCCAGATTTGCTGTTGCCCTGGAGAGCTAGCAGAGCACTGGGGAAAGGCAGGCAGAGAATTCCCTGCTAGCACCTTCTCTGTGCGCGGGAAGGAGAAGTGTTCACATTTTTTCGCAGAATCGCTTTTGTGCAGAAAACACTAACACTTATTCAGAACGGAAGAAAGCACAGAGCCCCAGATTTGCTGTTGTCCTGGAGAGCTTGCAGAGCACTGGAGAAAGGCAGGCAGAGAATTCCCTGCTAGCACATTCTCTGTGCACAGGAAGGCGAAATGTTCGCATTTGCTTTGCAGAATCGCTTTTGTGCAGAAAAGACTAACATTGTTCAGAACGAAAGAAAGCACAAAGCGCCAGATTTGCTGTTGTCCTGGAGAGCTTGCAGAGCTCTGGGGAAAGGCAGGCAGAGAATTCCCTGCTAGCACCTTCTCTGTTCGCGGGAAGGAGAGATTTCGCTTTTGATTGGCACAATGGCTTTTCTGCAGAAAACACTAACGCTTGTTCAGGATGAAAGAAAGCACAGAGCCCCATATTTGCTGTTGCCGTAGAGAGCTTGCAGAGCACTGGGGAAAGGCAGGCAGAGAATTCCCTGCTAGCACATTCTCTGTGCACAGGAAGGCGAAATGTTCGCATTTGCTTCGCAGAATCGCTTTTGTGCAGAAAACACTAACACTTGTTCAGAACGAAAGAAAGCACAGAGCCCCAGATTTTATGTTGTCCTGGAGAGCTTGCAGAGCACTGGGGAAAGGCAGGCAGAGAATTCCCTGCTAGCACCTTCTCTGTTCGCGGGAAGCAGAAGTGTTCACATTTTTTCGCAGAATCGCTTTTGTGCAGAGAATACTAACACTTATTCAGAACGGAAGAAAGCACAGAGCGCCAGATTTGCTGTTGTCCTGGAGAGCTTGCAGAGCTCTGGGGAAAGGCAGGCAGAGAATTCCCTGCTAGCACCTTCTCTGTGTGCGGGAAGGAGAAGTGTTCACATTTTTTCGCAGAATCGCATTTGCTTCGCTGCAGAGAACACTAAGCTTGTTCAGAACGAAAGAAAGCACAGAGCGCCAGATTTTATGTTGCCCTGGAGAGCTTGCAGAGCACTGGGGAAAGGCAGGCAGAGAATTCCCTGCTAGCATCTTCACTGTGACTGGGAAGGAGAAGTGTTCACATTTTTTCGCAGAATGGCTTTACTGCAGAAAACACTAACGCTTGTTCAGGACGAAAGGAAGCACAGAGCGCCAGATTTGCTGTTGCCCTGGAGAGCTTGCAGAGCTCTGGGGAAAGGCAGGCAGAGAATTCCCTCATAGCACATTCTCTGTGCACAGGAAGGAGAAGTGTTCGCATTTGATTCGCAGAATCGCTTTTGTGCAGAAAACACTAACACTTGTTCAGAACGAAAGAAAGCACAGAGCCCCAGATTTGCTGTTGTCCTGGAGAGCTTGCAGAGCTCTGGGGAAAGGCAGGCAGAGAATTCCCTGCTAGCACCTTCTCTGTTCGCGGGAAGCAGAAGTGTTCACATTTTTTCGCAGAATCGCATTTGTTTCGCTGCAGGGAACACTAAGCTTGTTCAGAACGAAAGAAAGCACAGAGCCCCAGATTTTATGTTGCCCTGGAGAGCTTGCAGAGCACTGGAGAAAGGCAGGCAGAGAATTCCCTGCTAGCACCTTCTCTGTTCGCGGGAAGGAGAGAATTCGCTTTTGCTTGGCACAATGGCTTTTGTGCAGAAAACACTAACGCTTGTTCAGAACGAAAGAAAGCACAAAGCGCCAGATTTGCTGTTGTCCTGGAGAGCTTGCAGAGCACTGGACAAAGGCAGGCAGAGAATTCCCTGCTAGCACCTTCTCTGTGCCTTGGAAGCAGAAGTGTTCACATTGCTTTGCAGAATCGCTTTTGTACAGAGAACACTAACAATTATTCAGAACGGAATAAAGCACAGAGCCCCAGATTTGCTGTTGTCCTGGAGAGCTTGCAGAGCTCTGGGGAAAGGCAGGCAGAGAATTCCCTGCTAGCACGTTCTCTGTGCACAGGAAGGCGAAATGTTCGCATTTGATTCACAGAATCGCTTTTGTGCAGAAAACACTAACACTTGTTCAGAACGAAAGAAAGCACAGAGCCCCAGATTTGCTGTTGACCTGGAGAGCTTGCAGAGCACTGGGGAAAGGCAGGCAGAGAATTGCCTGCTAGCACATTCTCTGTGCACAGGAAGGCGAAATTTTCGCATTTGATTCGCAGAATGGATTTTCTGCAGAAAACACTAACGCTTGTTCAGGACGAAAGGAAGCACAGAGCGCGAGACTTGCTGTTGCCCTGGAGAGCTTGCAGAGCACTGGGGAAAGGCAGGCAGAGAATTCCCTGCTAGCACATTCTCTGTGCACAGGAAGGCGAAATGTTCGCATTTGATTCGCAGAATCGCTTTTGTGCAGAAAACACTAACACTTGTTCAGAACGAAAGAAAGCACAGAGCCCCAGATTTGCTGTTGTCCTGGAGAGCTTGCAGAGCACTGGGGAAAGGCAGGCAGAGAATTCCCTGCTAGCACCTTCTCTGTTCGCGGGAAGCAGAAGTGTTCACATTTTTTCGCAGAATCGCTTTTGTGCAGAGAATACTAACACTTATTCAGAACGGAAGAAAGCACAGAGCGCCAGATTTGCTGTTGTCCTGGAGAGCTTGCAGAGCTCTGGGGAAAGGCAGGCAGAGAATTCCCTGCTAGCACCTTCTCTGTGTGCGGGAAGGAGAAGTGTTCACATTTTTTCGCAGAATCGCATTTGCTTCGCTGCAGAGAACGCTAAGCTTGTTCAGAACGAAAGAAAGCACAGAGCGCCAGATTTTATGTTGCCCTGGAGAGCTTGCAGAGCACTGGGGAAAGGCAGGCAGAGAATTCCCTGCTAGCATCTTCACTGTGCCTGGGAAGGAGAAGTGTTCACATTTTTTCGCAGAATGGCTTTTCTGCAGAAAACACTAACGCTTGTTCAGGACGAAAGGAAGCACAGAGCGCCAGATTTGCTGTTGCCCTGGAGAGCTTGCAGAGCTCTGGGGAAAGGCAGGCAGAGAATTCCCTGCTAGCACATTCTCTGTGCACAGGAAGGAGAAGTGTTCGCATTTGATTCGCAGAATCGCTTTTGTGCAGAAAACACTAACACTTGTTCAGAACGAAAGAAAGCACAGAGCCCCAGATTTGCTGTTGTCCTGGAGAGCTTGCAGAGCTCTGGGGAAAGGCAGGCAGAGAATTCCCTGCTAGCACCTTCTCTGTTCGCGGGAAGCAGAAGTGTTCGCATTTGATTCGCAGAATCGCTTTTGTTTCGCTGCAGGGAACACTAAGCTTGTTCAGAACGAAAGAAAGCACAGAGCCCCAGATTTTATGTTGCCCTGGAGAGCTTGCAGAGCACTGGAGAAAGGCAGGCAGAGAATTCCCTGCTAGGACCTTCTCTGTTCGCGGGAAGGAGAGAATTCGCTTTTGCTTGGCACAATGGCTTTTGTGCAGAAAACACTAACGCTTGTTCAGAACGAAAGAAAGCACAAAGCGCCAGATTTGCTGTTGTCCTGGAGAGCTTGCAGAGCACTGGACAAAGGCAGGCAGAGAATTCCCTGCTAGCACCTTCTCTGTGCCTTGGAAGCAGAAGTGTTCACATTGCTTTGCAGAATCGCTTTTGTACAGAGAACACTAACAATTATTCAGAACGGAATAAAGCACAGAGTCCCAGATTTGCTGTTGTCCTGGAGAGCTTGCAGAGCTCTGGGGAAAGGCCGGCAGAGAATTCCCTGCTAGCACATTCTCTGTGCACAGGAAGGCGAAATGTTCGCATTTGATTCGCAGAATCGCTTTTGTGCAGAAAACACTAACACTTGTTCAGAACGAAAGAAAGCACAGAGCCCCAGATTTGCTGTTGACCTGGAGAGCTTGCAGAGCACTGGGGAAAGGCAGGCAGAGAATTGCCTGCTAGCACATTCTCTGTGCACAGGAAGGCGAAATTTTCGCATTTGATTCGCAGAATGGCTTTTCTGCAGAAAACACTAACGCTTGTTCAGGACGAAAGGAAGCACAGAGCGCCAGACTTGCTGTTGCCCTGGAGAGCTTGCAGAGCACTGGGGAAAGGCAGGCAGAGAATTCCCTGCTAGCACATTCTCTGTGCACAGGAAGGCGAAATGTTCGCATTTGATTCGCAGAATCGCTTTTGTGCAGAAAACACTAACACTTGTTCAGAACGAAAGAAAGCACAGAGCCCCAGATTTGCTGTTGTCCTGGAGAGCTTGCAGAGCTCTGGGGAAAGGCAGGCAGAGAATTCCCTGCTAGCACCTTCTCTGTGCGCGGGAAGCAGAAGTGTTCACATTGCTTCGAAGAATCGCTTTTGTGCACAGAACACTAACACTTATTCAGAACGGAAGAAAGCACAGAGCGCCAGATTTGCTGTTTCCGTAGAGAGCTTGCAGAGCACTGGGGAAAGGCAGGCAGAGAATTCCCTGCTAGCACATTCTCTGTGCACCGGAAGGCGAAATGTTCGCATTTGCTTCGCAGAATCGCTTTTGTGCAGAAAACACTAACACTTGTTCTGAACGAAAGAAAGAACAGAGCCCCAGATTTTATGTTGTCCTGGAGAGCTTGCAGAGCACTGGAGAAAGGCAGGCATAGAATTCCCTGCTAGCACCTTCTCTGTTCGCAGGAAGCAGAAGTGTTCACATTGCTTTGCAGAATCGCTTTTGTGCAGAGAATACTAACACTTATTCAGAACGGAAGAAAGCACAGAGCGCCAGATTTGCTGTTGTCCTGGAGAGCTTGCAGAGCTCTGGGGAAAGGCAGGCAGAGAATTCCCTGCTAGCACCTTCTCTGTGTGCGGGAAGGAGAAGTGTTCACATTTTTTCGCAGAATCGCATTTGCTTCGCTGCAGAGAACACTAAGCTTGTTCAGAACGAAAGAAAGCACAGAGCGCCAGATTTTATGTTGCCCTGGAGAGCTTGCAGAGCACTGGGGAAAGGCAGGCAGAGAATTCCCTGCTAGCATCTTCGCTGTGCCTGGGAAGGAGAAGTGTTCACATTTTTTCGCAGAATGGCTTTTCTGCAGAAAACACTAACGCTTGTTCAGGACGAAAGGAAGCACAGAGCGCCAGATTTGCTGTTGCCCTGGAGAGCTTGCAGAGCTCAGGGGAAAGGCAGGCAGAGAATTCCCTGCTAGCACATTCTCTGTGCACAGGAAGGAGAAGTGTTCATATTTGATTCGCAGAATCGCTTTTGTGCAGAAAACACTAACACTTGTTCAGAACGAAAGAAAGCACAGAGCCCCAGATTTGCTGTTGTCCTGGAGAGCTTGCAGAGCTCTGGGGAAAGGCAGGCTGAGAATTCCCTGCTAGCACATTCTCTGTTCGCGGGAAGCAGAAGTGTTCACATTTTTTCGCAGAATCGCATTTGCTTCGCTGCAGGGAACACTAAGCTTGTTCAGAACGAAAGAAAGCACAGAGCCCCAGATTTTATGTTGCCCTGGAGAGCTTGCAGAGCACTGGAGAAAGGCAGGCAGAGAATTCCCTGCTAGGACCTTCTCTGTGTGCGGGAAGGAGAAGTGTTCACATTTTTTCGCAGAATCGCATTTGCTTCGCTGCAGAGAACACTAAGCTTGTTCAGAACGAAAGAAAGCACAGAGCGCCAGATTTGCTGTTGTCCTGGAGAGCTTGCAGAGCACTGGGGAAAGGCAGGCAGAGAATTCCCTGCTAGCATCTTCGCTGTGCCTGGGAAGGAGAAGTGTTCACATTTTTTCGCAGAATGGCTTTTCTGCAGAAAACACTAACGCTTGTTCAGGACGAAAGGAAGCACAGAGCGCCAGATTTGCTGTTGCCCTGGAGAGCTTGCAGAGCTCTGGGGAAAGGCAGGCAGAGAATTCCCTGCTAGCACATTCTCTGTGCACAGGAAGGAGAAGTGTTCGCATTTGATTCGCAGAATCGCTTTTGTGCAGAAAACACTAACACTTGTTCAGAACGAAAGAAAGCACAGAGCCCCAGATTTGCTGTTGTCCTGGAGAGCTTGCAGAGCTCTGGGGAAAGGCTGGCAGAGAATTCCCTGCTAGCACCTTCTCTGTTTGCGGGAAGCAGAAGTGTTCACATTGCTTCGCAGAATCGCATTTGCTTCGCTGCAGGGAACACTAAGCTTGTTCAGAACGAAAGAAAGCACAGAGCCCCAGATTTTATGTTGCCCTGGAGAGCTTGCAGAGCTCTGGGGAAAGGCAGGCAGAGAATTCCCTGCTAGCACCTTCTCTGTGTGCGGGAAGGAGAAGTGTTCACATTTTTTCGCAGAATCGCATTTGCTTCGCTGCAGAGAACACTAAGCTTGTTCAGAACGAAAGAAAGCACAGAGCGCCAGATTTTATGTTGCCCTGGAGAGCTTGCAGAGCACTGGGGAAGGGCAGGCAGAGAATTCCCTGCTAGCATCTTCGCTGTGCCTGGGAAGGAGAAGTGTTCACATTTTTTCGCAGAATGGCTTTTCTGCAGAAAACACTAACGCTTGTTCAGGACGAAAGGAAGCACAGAGCGCCAGATTTGCTGTTGCCCTGGAGAGCTTGCAGAGCTCTGGGGAAAGGCAGGCAGAGAATTCCCTGCTAGCACATTCTCTGTGCACAGGAAGGAGAAGTGTTCGCATTTGATTCGCAGAATCGCTTTTGTGCAGAAAACACTAACACTTGTTCAGAACGAAAGAAAGCACAGAGCCCCAGATTTGCTGTTGTCCTGGAGAGCTTGCAGAGCTCTGGGGAAAGGCAGGCAGAGAATTCCCTGCTAGCACGTTCTCTGTGCGCGAAAGGAGAAATGTTCACATTTTTTCGCAGAATCGCATTTGCTTCGCTGCAGAGAACACTGAGCTTGTTCAGGACGAAAGAAAGCACAGAGTCCCAGATTTTCTGTTGCCATAGAGAGCTTGCAGAGCACTGGGGAAAGGCAGGCAGAGAATTCCCTGCTAGCACATTCTCTGTGCACAAGAAGGAGAAATGTTCGCATTTGAATCGCAGAATCGGCTTTGTGCAGAAAACACTAACGCTTGTTCAGGACGAAAGGAAGCACAGAGCGCCAGACTTGCTGTTGCCCTGGAGAGCTTGCAGAGCACTGGGGAAAGGCAGGCAGAGAATTCCCTGCTAGCACATTGTCTGTGCACAGGAAGGAAAAGTGTTCACATTTTTTCGCAGAATCGCATTTGCTTCGCTGCAGAGAACACTAAGCTTGTTCAGGACGAAAGAAAGCACAGAGCCCCAGATTTGCTGTTGCTGTAGAGAGCTCGCAGAGCACTGGGGAAAGGCATGCAGAGAATTCCCTGCTAGCACATTCTCTGTGCACAGGAAGGAGAAATGTTCGCATTTGATTCGCAGAATCGCTTTTCTGCAGAAAACACTAACACTTGTTCAGAACGAAAGAAAGCACAGAGCCCAGGACTTTATGTTGTCCTGGAGAGCTTGCAGAGCACTGGGGAAAGGCAGGCAGACAATTCCCTGCTAGCACCTTCTCTGTGCCTGGGAAGCAGAAGTGTTCACATTCCTTCGCAGAATCGCTTTTGTGCACAAAACACTAACACTTGTTCAGAACGAAAGAAAGCACAGAGCGCCAGATTTGCTGTTGTCCTGGAGAGCTTGCAGAGCACTGGGGAAACGCAGGCAGAGAATTCCCTGCTAGCACATTCTCTCTGCACAGGAAGGAGAAGTGTTCGCATTTGCTTCGCAGAATCCCCTTTTGTGCACAAAACACTAACACTTGTCCAGAACGAAAGAGAGGAAGAAGCCCAGATTTGTTATTGTCCTGGAGAACTTGCAGAGCACTGGACAAAAGCACGCACAGAATTCCCTGCTAGCATCTTCGCTGTGCCTGGGAAGGAGAAGGGTTCACATTTTTTCGCAGAATCACTTTTCTGCAGAAAACACTAACGCTTGTTCAGGACGAAAGGAAGCACAGAGCCCCAGATTTGCTGTTGCCCTGGAGAGCTAGCAGAGCACTGGGGAAAGGCAGGCAGAGAATTCCCTGCTAGCACATTCTCTGTGCACAGGAAGGCGAAATGTTCGCATTTGATTCGCAGAATCGCTTTTGTGCAGAAAACACTAACACTTATTCAGAACGGAAGAAAGCACAGAGCCCCAGATTTGCTGTTGTCCTGGAGAGCTTGCAGAGCACTGGAGAAAGGCAGGCAGAGAATTCCCTGCTAGCACATTCTCTGTGCACAGGAAGGCGAAATGTTCGCATTTGCTTTGCAGAATCGCTTTTGTGCAGAAAAGACTAACATTGTTCAGAACGAAAGAAAGCACAAAGCGCCAGATTTGCTGTTGTCCTGGAGAGCTTGCAGAGCTCTGGGGAAAGGCAGGCAGAGAATTCCCTGCTAGCACCTTCTCTGTTCGCGGGAAGGAGAGATTTCGCTTTTGATTGGCACAATGGCTTTTCTGCAGAAAACACTAACGCTTGTTCAGGATGAAAGAAAGCACAGAGCCCCATATTTGCTGTTGCCGTAGAGAGCTTGCAGAGCACTGGGGAAAGGCAGGCAGAGAATTCCCTGCTAGCACATTCTCTGTGCACAGGAAGGCGAAATGTTCGCATTTGCTTCGCAGAATCGCTTTTGTGCAGAAAACACTAACACTTGTTCAGAACGAAAGAAAGCACAGAGCCCCAGATTTTATGTTGTCCTGGAGAGCTTGCAGAGCACTGGGGAAAGGCAGGCAGAGAATTCCCTGCTAGCACCTTCTCTGTTCGCGGGAAGCAGAAGTGTTCACATTTTTTCGCAGAATCGCTTTTGTGCAGAGAATACTAACACTTATTCAGAACGGAAGAAAGCACAGAGCGCCAGATTTGCTGTTGTCCTGGAGAGCTTGCAGAGCTCTGGGGAAAGGCAGGCAGAGAATTCCCTGCTAGCACCTTCTCTGTGTGCGGGAAGGAGAAGTGTTCACATTTTTTCGCAGAATCGCATTTGCTTCGCTGCAGAGAACACTAAGCTTGTTCAGAACGAAAGAAAGCACAGAGCGCCAGATTTTATGTTGCCCTGGAGAGCTTGCAGAGCACTGGGGAAAGGCAGGCAGAGAATTCCCTGCTAGCATCTTCACTGTGACTGGGAAGGAGAAGTGTTCACATTTTTTCGCAGAATGGCTTTACTGCAGAAAACACTAACGCTTGTTCAGGACGAAAGGAAGCACAGAGCGCCAGATTTGCTGTTGCCCTGGAGAGCTTGCAGAGCTCTGGGGAAAGGCAGGCAGAGAATTCCCTGCTAGCACATTCTCTGTGCACAGGAAGGAGAAGTGTTCGCATTTGATTCGCAGAATCGCTTTTGTGCAGAAAACACTAACACTTGTTCAGAACGAAAGAAAGCACAGAGCCCCAGATTTGCTGTTGTCCTGGAGAGCTTGCAGAGCTCTGGGGAAAGGCAGGCAGAGAATTCCCTGCTAGCACCTTCTCTGTTCGCGGGAAGCAGAAGTGTTCACATTTTTTCGCAGAATCGCATTTGTTTCGCTGCAGGGAACACTAAGCTTGTTCAGAACGAAAGAAAGCACAGAGCCCCAGATTTTATGTTGCCCTGGAGAGCTTGCAGAGCACTGGAGAAAGGCAGGCAGAGAATTCCCTGCTAGCACCTTCTCTGTTCGCGGGAAGGAGAGAATTCGCTTTTGCTTGGCACAATGGCTTTTGTGCAGAAAACACTAACGCTTGTTCAGAACGAAAGAAAGCACAAAGCGCCAGATTTGCTGTTGTCCTGGAGAGCTTGCAGAGCACTGGACAAAGGCAGGCAGAGAATTCCCTGCTAGCACCTTCTCTGTGCCTTGGAAGCAGAAGTGTTCACATTGCTTTGCAGAATCGCTTTTGTACAGAGAACACTAACAATTATTCAGAACGGAATAAAGCACAGAGCCCCAGATTTGCTGTTGTCCTGGAGAGCTTGCAGAGCTCTGGGGAAAGGCAGGCAGAGAATTCCCTGCTAGCACGTTCTCTGTGCACAGGAAGGCGAAATGTTCGCATTTGATTCACAGAATCGCTTTTGTGCAGAAAACACTAACACTTGTTCAGAACGAAAGAAAGCACAGAGCCCCAGATTTGCTGTTGACCTGGAGAGCTTGCAGAGCACTGGGGAAAGGCAGGCAGAGAATTGCCTGCTAGCACATTCTCTGTGCACAGGAAGGCGAAATTTTCGCATTTGATTCGCAGAATGGATTTTCTGCAGAAAACACTAACGCTTGTTCAGGACGAAAGGAAGCACAGAGCGCGAGACTTGCTGTTGCCCTGGAGAGCTTGCAGAGCACTGGGGAAAGGCAGGCAGAGAATTCCCTGCTAGCACATTCTCTGTGCACAGGAAGGCGAAATGTTCGCATTTGATTCGCAGAATCGCTTTTGTGCAGAAAACACTAACACTTGTTCAGAACGAAAGAAAGCACAGAGCGCGAGACTTGCTGTTGCCCTGGAGAGCTTGCAGAGCACTGGGGAAAGGCAGGCAGAGAATTCCCTGCTAGCACCTTCTCTGTTCGCGGGAAGCAGAAGTGTTCACATTTTTTCGCAGAATCGCTTTTGTGCAGAGAATACTAACACTTATTCAGAACGGAAGAAAGCACAGAGCGCCAGATTTGCTGTTGTCCTGGAGAGCTTGCAGAGCTCTGGGGAAAGGCAGGCAGAGAATTCCCTGCTAGCACCTTCTCTGTGTGCGGGAAGGAGAAGTGTTCACATTTTTTCGCAGAATCGCATTTGCTTCGCTGCAGAGAACGCTAAGCTTGTTCAGAACGAAAGAAAGCACAGAGCGCCAGATTTTATGTTGCCCTGGAGAGCTTGCAGAGCACTGGGGAAAGGCAGGCAGAGAATTCCCTGCTAGCATCTTCACTGTGCCTGGGAAGGAGAAGTGTTCACATTTTTTCGCAGAATGGCTTTTCTGCAGAAAACACTAACGCTTGTTCAGGACGAAAGGAAGCACAGAGCGCCAGATTTGCTGTTGCCCTGGAGAGCTTGCAGAGCTCTGGGGAAAGGCAGGCAGAGAATTCCCTGCTAGCACATTCTCTGTGCACAGGAAGGAGAAGTGTTCGCATTTGATTCGCAGAATCGCTTTTGTGCAGAAAACACTAACACTTGTTCAGAACGAAAGAAAGCACAGAGCCCCAGATTTGCTGTTGTCCTGGAGAGCTTGCAGAGCTCTGGGGAAAGGCAGGCAGAGAATTCCCTGCTAGCACCTTCTCTGTTCGCGGGAAGCAGAAGTGTTCGCATTTGATTCGCAGAATCGCTTTTGTTTCGCTGCAGGGAACACTAAGCTTGTTCAGAACGAAAGAAAGCACAGAGCCCCAGATTTTATGTTGCCCTGGAGAGCTTGCAGAGCACTGGAGAAAGGCAGGCAGAGAATTCCCTGCTAGGACCTTCTCTGTTCGCGGGAAGGAGAGAATTCGCTTTTGCTTGGCACAATGGCTTTTGTGCAGAAAACACTAACGCTTGTTCAGAACGAAAGAAAGCACAAAGCGCCAGATTTGCTGTTGTCCTGGAGAGCTTGCAGAGCACTGGACAAAGGCAGGCAGAGAATTCCCTGCTAGCACCTTCTCTGTGCCTTGGAAGCAGAAGTGTTCACATTGCTTTGCAGAATCGCTTTTGTACAGAGAACACTAACAATTATTCAGAACGGAATAAAGCACAGAGTCCCAGATTTGCTGTTGTCCTGGAGAGCTTGCAGAGCTCTGGGGAAAGGCAGGCAGAGAATTCCCTGCTAGCACATTCTCTGTGCACAGGAAGGCGAAATGTTCGCATTTGATTCGCAGAATCGCTTTTGTGCAGAAAACACTAACACTTGTTCAGAACGAAAGAAAGCACAGAGCCCCAGATTTGCTGTTGACCTGGAGAGCTTGCAGAGCACTGGGGAAAGGCAGGCAGAGAATTGCCTGCTAGCACATTCTCTGTGCACAGGAAGGCGAAATTTTCGCATTTGATTCGCAGAATGGCTTTTCTGCAGAAAACACTAACGCTTGTTCAGGACGAAAGGAAGCACAGAGCGCCAGACTTGCTGTTGCCCTGGAGAGCTTGCAGAGCACTGGGGAAAGGCAGGCAGAGAATTCCCTGCTAGCACATTCTCTGTGCACAGGAAGGCGAAATGTTCGCATTTGATTCGCAGAATCGCTTTTGTGCAGAAAACACTAACACTTGTTCAGAACGAAAGAAAGCACAGAGCCCCAGATTTGCTGTTGTCCTGGAGAGCTTGCAGAGCTCTGGGGAAAGGCAGGCAGAGAATTCCCTGCTAGCACCTTCTCTGTTTGCGGGAAGCAGAAGTGTTCACATTGCTTCGCAGAATCGCATTTGCTTCGCTGCAGGGAACACTAAGCTTGTTCAGAACGAAAGAAAGCACAGAGCCCCAGATTTTATGTTGCCCTGGAGAGCTTGCAGAGCTCTGGGGAAAGGCAGGCAGAGAATTCCCTGCTAGCACCTTCTCTGTGTGCGGGAAGGAGAAGTGTTCACATTTTTTCGCAGAATCGCATTTGCTTCGCTGCAGAGAACACTAAGCTTGTTCAGAACGAAAGAAAGCACAGAGCGCCAGATGTTATGTTGCCCTGGAGAGCTTGCAGAGCACTGGGGAAGGGCAGGCAGAGAATTCCCTGCTAGCATCTTCGCTGTGCCTGGGAAGGAGAAGTGTTCACATTTTTTCGCAGAATGGCTTTTCTGCAGAAAACACTAACGCTTGTTCAGGACGAAAGGAAGCACAGAGCGCCAGATTTGCTGTTGCCCTGGAGAGCTTGCAGAGCTCTGGGGAAAGGCAGGCAGAGAATTCCCTGCTAGCACATTCTCTGTGCACAGGAAGGAGAAGTGTTCGCATTTGATTCGCAGAATCGCTTTTGTGCAGAAAACACTAACACTTGTTCAGAACGAAAGAAAGCACAGAGCCCCAGATTTGCTGTTGTCCTGGAGAGCTTGCAGAGCTCTGGGGAAAGGCAGGCAGAGAATTCCCTGCTAGCACCTTCTCTGTTCGCGGGAAGCAGAAGTGTTCACATTTTTTCGCAGAATCGCATTTGCTTCGCTGCAGGGAACACTAAGCTTCTTCAGAACGAAAGAAAGCACAGAGCCCCAGATTTTATGTTGCCCTGGAGAGCTTGCAGAGCACTGGAGAAAGGCAGGCAGAAAATTCCCTGCTAGCACATTCTCTGTTCGCGGGAAGGAGAGAATTCTCTTTTGCTTCGCACAATGGCTTTTGTGAAGAAAACACTAACGCTTGTTCAGGTCGAAAGAAAGCACAGAGCCCCATATTTGCTGTTGTCCTGGAGAGCTTGCAGAGCACTGGCGAAAGGCAGGCAGAGAATTCCCTGCTAGCACCTTCTCTGTGCCTGAGAAGGAGAAGTGTTCACATTTTTTCGCAGAATCGTTTTTGTGCAGAGAAGAGTAACACTTATTCAGAACGGAAGAAAACACTGAGCCCCAGATTTGCTGTTGTCCTGGAGAGCTTGCAGAGTACTGGCGAAAGGCAGGCAGAGAATTCCCTGCTAGCACCTTCTCTGTGCCTTGGAAGCAGAAGTGTTCACATTGCTTTGCAGAATCGCTTTTGTACAGAGAACACTAACAATTATTCAGAACGGAATAAAGCACAGAGCCCCAGATTTGCTGTTGTCCTGGAGAGCTTGCAGAGCTCTGGGGAAAGGCAGGCAGAGAATTCCCTGCTAGCACCTTCTCTGTTCGCGGGAAGGAGAGAATTCGCTTTTGCTTGGCACAATGGCTTTTCTGCAGAAAACACTAACGCTTGTGCAGGATGAAAGAAAGCACAGAGCCCCATATTTGCTGTTGCCCTGGAGAGCTTGCAGAGCACTGGGGAAAGGCAGGCAGAGAATTCCCTGCTAGCACCTTCTCTGTGTGCGGGAAGGAGAAGTGTTCACATTTTTTCGCAGAATCGCATTTGCTTCGCTGCAGAGAACACTAAGCTTGTTCAGAACGAAAGAAAGCACAGAGCGCCAGATTTTATGTTGCCCTGGAGAGCTTGCAGAGCACTGGGGAAGGGCAGGCAGAGAATTCCCTGCTAGCATCTTCGCTGTGCCTGGGAAGAAGTGTTCACATTTTTTCGCAGAATGGCTTTTCTGCAGAAAACACTAACGCTTGTTCAGGACGAAAGAAAGCACAGAGCCCCAGATTTGCTGTTGCCCTGGAGAGCTTGCAGAGCTCTGGGGAAAGGCAGGCAGAGAATTCCCTGCTAGCACATTCTCTGTGCACAGGAAGGAGAAGTGTTCGCATTTGATTCGCAGAATCGCTTTTGTGCAGAAAACACTAACACTTGTTCAGAACGAAAGAAAGCACAGAGCCCCAGATTTGCTGTTGTCCTGGAGAGCTTGCAGAGCTCTGGGGAAAGGCAGGCAGAGAATTCCCTGCTAGCACCTTCTCTGTTCGCGGGAAGCAGAAGTGTTCACATTTTTTCGCAGAATCGCATTTGCTTCGCTGCAGGGAACACTAAGCTTCTTCAGAACGAAAGAAAGCACAGAGCCCCAGATTTTATGTTGCCCTGGAGAGCTTGCAGAGCTCTGGGGAAAGGCAGGCAGAGAATTCCCTGCTAGCACCTTCTCTGTGTGCGGGAAGGAGAAGTGTTCACATTTTTTCGCAGAATCGCATTTGCTTTGCTGCAGAGAACACTAAGCTTGTTCAGAACGAAAGAAAGCACAGAGCGCCAGATTTTATGTTGCCCTGGAGAGCTTGCAGAGCACTGGGGAAAGGCAGGCAGAGAATTCCCTGCTAGCATCTTCGCTGTGCCTGGGAAGGAGAAGTGTTCACATTTTTTCACAGAATGGCTTTTCTGCAGAAAACACTAACGCTTGTTCAGGACGAAAGGAAGCACAGAGCGCCAGATTTGCTGTTGCCCTGGAGAGCTTGCAGAGCTCTGGGGAAAGGCAGGCAGAGAATTCCCTGCTAGCACATTCTCTGTGCACAGGAAGGCGAAATGTTCGCATTTGATTCGCAGAATCGCTTTTGTGCAGAAAACACTAACACTTGTTCAGAACGAAAGAAAGCACAGAGCCCCAGATTTGCTGTTGTCCTGGAGAGCTTGCAGAGCTCTGGGGAAAGGCAGGCAGAGAATTCCCTGCTAGCACCTTCTCTGTTCGCGGGAAGCAGAAGTGTTCACATTTTTTCGCAGAATCGCATTTGCTTCGCTGCAGGGAACACTAAGCTTCTTCAGAACGAAAGAAAGCACAGAGCCCCAGATTTTATGTTGCCCTGGAGAGCTTGCAGAGCTCTGGGGAAAGGCAGGCAGAGAATTCCCTGCTAGCACCTTCTCTGTGTGCGGGAAGGAGAAGTGTTCACATTTTTTCGCAGAATCGCATTTGCTTCGCTGCAGGGAACACTAAGCTTGTTCAGAACGAAAGAAAGCACAGAGCCCCAGATTTTATATTGTCCTGGAGAGCTTGCAGAGCTCTGGGGAAAGGCAGGCAGAGAATTCCCTGCTAGCACCTTCTCTGTTCGCGGGAAGCAGAAGTGTTCACATTTTTTCGCAGAATGGCTTTTGTGCAGAAAACACTAACGCTTGTTCAGGACGAAAGGAAGCACAGAGCGCCAGATTTGCTGTTGCCCTGGAGAGCTTGCAGAGCTCTGGGGAAAGGCAGGCAGAGAATTCCCTGCTACACATTCTCTGTGCACAGGAAGGGAAGTGTTCGCATTTGATTCGCAGAATCGCTTTTGTGCAGAAAACACTAACACTTGTTCAGAACGAAAGAAAGCACAGAGCCCCAGATTTGCTGTTGTCCTGGAGAGCTTGCAGAGCTCTGGGGAAAGGCAGGCAGAGAATTCCCTGCTAGCACCTTCTCTGTTCGCGGGAAGCAGAAGTGTTCACATTTTTTCGCAGAATCGCATTTGTTTCGCTGCAGGGAACACTAAGCTTGTTCAGAACGAAAGAAAGCACAGAGCCCCAGATTTTATGTTGCCCTGGAGAGCTTGAAGAGCACTGGGGAAAGGCAGGCAGAGAATTCCCTGCTAGCACCTTCTCTGTTCGCGGGAAGCAGAAGTGTTCACATTGCTTTGCAGAATCGCTTTTGTGCAGAGAATACTAACACTTATTCAGAACGGAAGAAAGCACAGAGCCCCAGATTTGCTGTTGTCCTGGAGAGCTTGCAGAGCTCTGGGGAAAGGCAGGCAGAGAATTCCCTGCTAGCACCTTCTCTGTGTGCGGGAAGGAGAAGTGTTCACATTTTTTCGCAGAATCGCATTTGCTTCGCTGCAGAGAACACTAAGCTTGTTCAGAACGAAAGAAAGCACAGAGCCCCATATTTGCTGTTGTCCTGGAGAGCTTGCAGAGCACTGGGGAAGGGCAGGCAGAGAATTCCCTGCTAGCACCTTCTCTGTGCCTGAGAAGGAGAAGTATTCACATTTTTTCGCAGAATCGCTTTTGTGCAGAGTACAGTAACACTTATTCAGAACGGAAGAAAACACAGAGCCCCAGATTTGCTGTTGTCCTGGAGAGCTTGCAGAACACTGGCGAAAGGCAGGCAGAGAATTCCCTGCTAGCACCTTCTCTGTGCCTTGGAAGCAGAAGTGTTCACATTGCTTTGCAGAATCGCTTTTGTACAGAGAACAGTAACACTTATTCAGAACGGAAGAAAACACAGAGCCCCAGATTTGCTGTTGTCCTGGAGAGCTTGCAGAGCTCTGGGGAAAGGCAGGCAGAGAATTCCCTGCTAGCACCTTCTCTGTTCGCGGGAAGGAGAGTTTTCGCTTTTGATTGGCACAATGGCTTTTCTGCAGAAAACACTAACGCTTGTTCAGGATGAAAGAAAGCACAGAGCCCCATATTTGCTGTTGCCCTGGAGAGCTTGCAGAGCACTGGGGAAAGGCAGGCAGAGAATTCCCTGCTAGCACATTCTCTGTGCACAGGAAGGCGAAATGTTCGCATTTGATTCGCAGAATCGCTTTTGTGCAGAAAACACTAACACTTGTTCAGAACGAAAGAAAGCACAGAGCCCCAGATTTGCTGTTGTCCTGGAGAGCTTGCAGAGCACTGGGGAAAGGCAGGCAGAGAATTCCCTGCTAGCACCTTCTCTGTTCGCGGGAAGCAGAAGTGTTCGCATTTGATTCGCAGAATCGCTTTTGTGCAGAGAACACTAACGCTTGTTCAGGACGAAAGAAAGCACAGAGCCCCAGATTTGCTGTTGTCCTGGAGAGCTTGCAGAGCTCTGGGGAAAGGCAGGCAGAGAATTCCCTGCTAGCACATTCTCTGTGCACAGGAAGGCGAAATGTTCGCATTTGCTTCGCAGAATCGCTTTTGTGCAGAAAACACTAACACTTGTTCAGAACGAAAGAAAGCACAGAGCCCCAGATTCTATGTTGTCCTGGAGAGCTTGCAGAGCACTGGGGAAAGGCAGGCAGAGAATTCCCTGCTAGCACCTTCTCTGTTCGCGGGAAGCAGAAGTGTTCACATTGCTTTGCAGAATCGCTTTTGTGCAGAGAATACTAACACTTATTCAGAACGGAAGAAAGCACAGAGCCCCAGATTTGCTGTTGCCCTGGAGAGCTTGCAGAGCTCTGGGGAAAGGCAGGCAGAGAATTCCCTGCTAGCACCTTCTCTGTGTGCGGGAAGGAGAAGTGTTCACATTTTTTCGCAGAATCGCATTTGCTTCGCTGCAGAGAACACTAAGCTTGTTCAGAACGAAAGAAAGCACAGAGCGCCAGATTTTATGTTGCCCTGGAGAGCTTGCAGAGCTCTGGGGAAAGGCTGGCAGAGAATTCCCTGCTAGCACCTTCTCTGTTCGCGGGAAGCAGAAGTGTTCACATTTTTTCGCAGAATGGCTTTTCTGCAGAAAACACTAACGCTTGTTCAGGACGAAAGGAAGCACAGAGCGCCAGATTTGCTGTTGCCCTGGAGAGCTTGCAGAGCACTGGGGAAAGGCAGGCAGAGAATTCCCTGCTAGCACCTTCTCTGTTCGCGGGAAGCAGAAGTGTTCACATTGCTTTGCAGAATCGCTTTTGTGCAGAGAATACTAACACTTATTCAGAACGGAAGAAAGCACAGAGCGCCAGATTTGCTGTTGTCCTGGAGAGCTTGCAGAGCTCTGGGGAAAGGCAGGCAGAGAATTCCCTGCTAGCACCTTCTCTGTTCGCGGGAAGCAGAAGTGTTCACATTTTTTCGCAGAATCGCATTTGCTTCGCTGCAGGGAACACTAAGCTTCTTCAGAACGATAGAAAGCACAGAGCCCCAGATTTTATGTTGCCCTGGAGAGCTTGCAGAGCTCTGGGGAAAGGCAGGCAGAGAATTCCCTGCTAGCACCTTCTCTGTGTGCGGGAAGGAGAAGTGTTCACATTTTTTCGCAGAATCGCATTTGCTTCGCTGCAGAGAACACTAAGCTTGTTCAGAACGAAAGAAAGCACAGAGCGCCAGATTTTATGTTGCCCTGGAGAGCTTGCAGAGCACTGGGGAAAGGCAGGCAGAGAATTCCCTGCTAGCATCTTCGCTGTGCCTGGGAAGGAGAAGTGTTCACATTTTTTCGCAGAAAGGCTTTTGTGCAGAAAACACTAACGCTTGTTCAGGACGAAAGGAAGCACAGAGCGCCAGATTTGCTGTTGCCCTGGAGAGCTTGCAGAGCACTGGGGAAAGGCAGGCAGAGAATTCCCTGCTACACATTCTCTGTGCACAGGAAGGGAAGTGTTCGCATTTGATTCGCAGAATCGCTTTTGTGCAGAAAACACTAACACTTGTTCAGAACGAAAGAAAGCACAGAGCCCCAGATTTGCTGTTGTCCTGGAGAGCTTGCAGAGCTCTGGGGAAAGGCAGGCAGAGAATTCCCTGCTAGCACCTTCTCTGTTCGCGGGAAGCAGAAGTGTTCGCATTTGATTCGCAGAATCGCTTTTGTGCAGAGAACACTAACGCTTGTTTCAGGACGAAAGAAAGCACAGAGCCCCAGATTTGCTGTTGTCCTGGAGAGCTTGCAGAGCTCTGGGGAAAGGCAGGCAGAGAATTCCCTGCTAGCACATTCTCTGTGCACAGGAAGGCGAAATGTTCGCATTTGCTTCGCAGAATCGCTTTTGTGCAGAAAACACTAACACTTGTTCAGAACGAAAGAAAGCACAGAGCCCCAGATTCTATGTTGTCCTGGAGAGCTTGCAGAGCACTGGGGAAAGGCAGGCAGAGAATTCCCTGCTAGCACCTTCTCTGTTCGCGGGAAGCAGAAGTGTTCACATTGCTTTGCAGAATCGCTTTTGTGCAGAGAATACTAACACTTATTCAGAACGGAAGAAAGCACAGAGCGCCAGATTTGCTGTTGTCCTGGAGAGCTTGCAGAGCTCTGGGGAAAGGCAGGCAGAGAATTCCCTGCTAGCACCTTCTCTGTGTGCGGGAAGGAGAAGTGTTCACATTTTTTCGCAGAATCGCATTTGCTTCGCTGCAGAGAACACTAAGCTTGTTCAGAACGAAAGAAAGCACAGAGCGCCAGATTTTATGTTGCCCTGGAGAGCTTGCAGAGCACTGGGGAAAGGCAGGCAGAGAATTCCCTGCTATCATCTTCACTGTGCCTGGGAAGGAGAAGTGTTCACATTTTTTCGCAGAATGGCTTTTCTGCAGAAAACACTAACGCTTGTTCAGGACGAAAGGAAGCACAGAGCGCCAGATTTGCTGTTGCCCTGGAGAGCTTGCAGAGCACTGGAGAAAGGCAGGCAGAGAATTCCCTGCTAGCACCTTCTCTGTTCGCGGGAAGCAGAAGTGTTCACATTTTTTCGCAGAATCGCATTTGCTTCGCTGCAGGGAACACTAAGCTTCTTCAGAACGATAGAAAGCACAGAGCCCCAGATTTTATGTTGCCCTGGAGAGCTTGCAGAGCTCTGGGGAAAGGCAGGCAGAGAATTCCCTGCTAGCACCTTCTCTGTGTGCGGGAAGGAGAAGTGTTCACATTTTTTCGCAGAATCGCATTTGCTTCGCTGCAGAGAACACTAAGCTTGTTCAGAACGAAAGAAAGCACAGAGCGCCAGATTTTATGTTGCCCTGGAGAGCTTGCAGAGCACTGGGGAAGGGCAGGCAGAGAATTCCCTGCTAGCATCTTCGCTGTGCCTGGGAAGGAGAAGTGTTCACATTTTTTCGCAGAATGGCTTTTCTGCAGAAAACACTAACGCTTGTTCAGGACGAAAGGAAGCACAGAGCGCCAGATTTGCTGTTGCCCTGGAGAGCTTGCAGAGCTCTGGGGAAAGGCAGGCAGAGAATTCCCTGCTAGCACATTCTCTGTGCACAGGAAGGAGAAGTGTTCGCATTTGATTCGCAGAATCGCTTTTGTGCAGAAAACACTAACACTTGTTCAGAACGAAAGAAAGCACAGAGCCCCAGATTTGCTGTTGTCCTGGAGAGCTTGCAGAGCTCTGGGGAAAGGCTGGCAGAGAATTTCCTGCTAGCACCTTCTCTGTTCGCGGGAAGCAGAAGTGTTCACATTTTTTCGCAGAATCGCATTTGCTTCGCTGCAGAGAACACTAAGCTTGTTCAGAACGAAAGAAAGCACAGAGCGCCAGATTTTATGTTGCCCTGGAGAGCTTGCAGAGCACTGGGGAAGGGCAGGCAGAGAATTCCCTGCTAGCATCTTCGCTGTGCCTGGGAAGGAGAAGTGTTCACATTTGCTTCGCAGAATGGCTTTTCTGCAGAAAACACTAACGCTTGTTCAGGACGAAAGGAAGCACAGAGCGCCAGATTTGCTGTTGCCCTGGAGAGCTTGCAGAGCTCTGGGGAAAGGCAGGCAGAGAATTCCCTGCTAGCACATTCTCTGTGCACAGGAAGGAGAAGTGTTCGCATTTGATTCGCAGAATCGCTTTTGTGCAGAAAACACTAACACTTGTTCAGAACGAAAGAAAGCACAGAGCCCCAGATTTGCTGTTGTCCTGGAGAGCTTGCAGAGCTCTGGGGAAAGGCAGGCAGAGAATTCCCTGCTAGCACCTTCTCTGTTCGCGGGAAGCAGAAGTGTTCACATTTTTTCGCAGAATCGCATTTGCTTCGCTGCAGGGAACACTAAGCTTGTTCAGAACGAAAGAAAGCACAGAGCCCCAGATTTTATGTTGCCCTGGAGAGCTTGCAGAGCTCTGGGGAAAGGCAGGCAGAGAATTCCCTGCTAGCACCTTCTCTGTGTGCGGGAAGGAGAAGTGTTCACATTTTTTCGCAGAATCGCATTTGCTTCGCTGCAGAGAACACTAAGCTTGTTCAGAACGAAAGAAAGCACAGAGCGCCAGATTTTATGTTGCCCTGGAGAGCTTGCAGAGCACTGGGGAAAGGCAGGCAGAGAATTCCCTGCTAGAATCTTCGCTGTACCTGGGAAGGAGAAGTGTTCACATTTTTTCGCAGAATGGCTTTTCTGCAGAAAACACTAACGCTTGTTCAGGACGAAAGGAAGCACAGAGCGCCAGATTTGCTGTTGCCCTGGAGAGCTTGCAGAGCTCTGGGGAAAGGCAGGCAGAGAATTCCCTGCTAGCACATTCTCTGTGCACAGGAAGGAGAAGTGTTCGCATTTGATTCGCAGAATCGCTTTTGTGCAGAAAACACTAACACTTGTTCAGAACGAAAGAAAGCACAGAGCCCCAGATTTGCTGTTGTCCTGGAGAGCTTGCAGAGCTCTGGGGAAAGGCAGGCAGAGAATTCCCTGCTAGCACCTTCTCTGTTCGCGGGAAGCAGAAGTGTTCACATTTTTTCGCAGAATCGCATTTGCTTCGCTGCAGGGAACACTAAGCTTGTTCAGAACGAAAGAAAGCACAGAGCCCCAGATTTGCTGTTGTCCTGGAGAGCTTGCAGAGCTCTGGGGAAAGGCAGGCAGAGAATTCCCTGCTAGCACCTTCTCTGTTCGCGGGAAGGAGAAGTGTTCACATTTTTTCGCAGAATGGCTTTTCTGCAGAAAACACTAACGCTTGTTCAGGACGAAAGGAAGCACAGAGCGCCAGATTTGCTGTTGCCCTGGAGAGCTTGCAGAGCTCTGGGGAAAGGCAGGCAGAGAATTCCCTGCTAGCACATTCTCTGTGCACAGGAAGGGAAGTGTTCGCATTTGATTCGCAGAATCGCTTTTGTGCAGAAAACACTAACACTTGTTCAGAACGAAAGAAAGCACAGAGCCCCAGATTTGCTGTTGTCCTGGAGAGCTTGCAGAGCTCTGGGGAAAGGCAGGCAGAGAATTCCCTGCTAGCACCTTCTCTGTTCGCGGGAAGCAGAAGTGTTCACATTTTTTCGCAGAATCGCATTTGCTTCGCTGCAGGGAACACTAAGCTTCTTCAGAACGAAAGAAAGCACAGAGCCCCAGATTTTATGTTGCCCTGGAGAGCTTGCAGAGCACTGGAGAAAGGCAGGCAGAGAATTCCCTGCTAGCACCCTCTCTGTTCGCGGGAAGGAGGGAATTCTCTTTTGCTTCGCACAATGGCTTTTGTGCAGAAAACACTAACGCTTGTTCAGGACGAAAGAAAGCACAGAGCCCCATATTTGCTGTTGTCCTGGAGAGCTTGCAGAGCACTGGCGAAAGGCAGGCAGAGAATTCCCTGCTAGCACCTTCTCTGTGCCTGAGAAGGAGAAGTGTTCACATTTTTTCGCAGAATCGCTTTTGTGCAGAGAACAGTAACACTTATTCAGAACGGAAGAAAACACAGAGTGCCAGATTTGCTGTTGCCCTGGAGAGCTTGCAGAGCTCTGGGGAAAGGCAGGCAGAGAATTCCCTGCTAGCACATTCTCTGTGCACAGGAAGGAGAAGTGTTCGCATTTGATTCGCAGAATCGCTTTTGTGCAGAAAACACTAACACTTGTTCAGAACGAAAGAAAGCACAGAGCCCCAGATTTGCTGTTGTCCTGGAGAGCTTGCAGAGCTCTGGGGAAAGGCAGGCAGAGAATTCCCTGCTAGCACCTTCTCTGTTCGCGGGAAGCAGAAGTGTTCACATTTTTTCGCAGAATCGCATTTGCTTCGCTGCAGGGAACACTAAGCTTGTTCAGAACGAAAGAAAGCACAGAGCCCCAGATTTGCTGTTGTCCTGGAGAGCTTGCAGAGCTCTGGGGAAAGGCAGGCAGAGAATTCCCTGCTAGCACCTTCTCTGTTCGCGGGAAGGAGAAGTGTTCACATTTTTTCGCAGAATGGCTTTTCTGCAGAAAACACTAACGCTTGTTCAGGACGAAAGGAAGCACAGAGCGCCAGATTTGCTGTTGCCCTGGAGAGCTTGCAGAGCTCTGGGGAAAGGCAGGCAGAGAATTCCCTGCTAGCACATTCTCTGTGCACAGGAAGGGAAGTGTTCGCATTTGATTCGCAGAATCGCTTTTGTGCAGAAAACACTAACACTTGTTCAGAACGAAAGAAAGCACAGAGCCCCAGATTTGCTGTTGTCCTGGAGAGCTTGCAGAGCTCTGGGGAAAGGCAGGCAGAGAATTCCCTGCTAGCACCTTCTCTGTTCGCGGGAAGCAGAAGTGTTCACATTTTTTCGCAGAATCGCATTTGCTTCGCTGCAGGGAACACTAATCTTGTTCAGAACGAAAGAAAGCACAGAGCCCCAGATTTTATGTTGCCCTGGAGAGCTTGCAGAGCACTGGAGAAAGGCAGGCAGAGAATTCCCTGCTAGCACCTTCTCTGTTCGCGGGAAGGAGAGAATTCTCTTTTGCTTCGCACAAAGGCTTTTGTGCAGAAAACACTAACGCTTGTTCAGGACGAAAGAAAGCACAGAGCCCCATATTTGCTGTTGTCCTGGAGAGCTTGCAGAGCACTGGCGAAAGGCAGGCAGAGAATTCCCTGCTAGCACCTTCTCTGTGCCTGAGAAGGAGAAGTGTTCACATTTTTTCGCAGAATCGCTTTTGTGCAGAGAACAGTAACACTTATTCAGAACGGAAGAAAACACAGAGCCCCAGATTTGCTGTTGTCCTGGAGAGCTTGCAGAACACTGGCGAAAGGCAGGCAGAGAATTCCCTGCTAGCACCTTCTCTGTGCCTTGGAAGCAGAAGTGTTCACATTGCTTTGCAGAATCGCTTTTGTACAGAGAACAGTAACACTTATTCAGAACGGAAGAAAACACAGAGCCCCAGATTTGCTGTTGTCCTGGAGAGCTTGCAGAGCTCTGGGGAAAGGCAGGCAGAGAATTCCCTGCTAGCACCTTCTCTGTTCGCGGGAAGGAGAGATTTCGCTTTTGATTGCCACAATGGCTTTTCTGCAGAAAACACTAACGCTTGTTCAGGATGAAAGAAAGCACAGAGCCCCATATTTGCTGTTGCCCTGGAGAGCTTGCAGAGCACTGGGGAAAGGCAGGCAGAGAATTCCCTGCTAGCACATTCTCTGTGCACAGGAAGGCGAAATGTTCGCATTTGATTCGCAGAATCGCTTTTGTGCAGAAAACACTAACACTTGTTCAGAACAAAAGAAAGCACAGAGCCCCAGATTTGCTGTTGTCCTGGAGAGCTTGCAGAGCTCTGGGGAAAGGCAGGCAGAGAATTCCCTGCTAGCACCTTCTCTGTTCGCGGGAAGCAGAAGTGTTCGCATTTGATTCGCAGAATCGCTTTTGTGCAGAGAACACTAACGCTTGTTCAGGACGAAAGAAAGCACAGAGCCCCAGATTTGCTGTTGTCCTGGAGAGCTTGCAGAGCTCTGGGGAAAGGCAGGCAGAGAATTCCCTGCTAGCACATTCTCTGTGCACAGGAAGGCGAAATGTTCGCATTTGATTCGCAGAATCGCTTTTGTGCAGAAAACACTAACACTTGTTCAGAACGAAAGAAAGCACAGAGCCCCAGATTCTATGTTGTCCTGGAGAGCTTGCAGAGCACTGGGGAAAGGCAGGCAGAGAATTCCCTGCTAGCACCTTCTCTGTTCGCGGGAAGCAGAAGTGTTCACATTGCTTTGCAGAATCGCTTTTGTGCAGAGAATACTAACACTTATTCAGAACGGAAGAAAGCACAGAGCCCCAGATTTGCTGTTGTCCTGGAGAGCTTGCAGAGCTCTGGGGAAAGGCAGGCAGAGAATTCCCTGCTAGCACCTTCTCTGTGTGCGGGAAGGAGAAGTGTTCACATTTTTTCACAGAATCACATTTGCTTCGCTGCAGAGAACACTAAGCTTGTTCAGAACGAAAGAAAGCACAGAGCGCCAGATTTTATGTTGCCCTGGAGAGCTTGCAGAGCACTGGGGAAAGGCAGGCAGAGAATTCCCTGCTAGCATCTTCACTGTGCCTGGGAAGGAGAAGTGTTCACATTTTTTCGCAGAATGGCTTTTCTGCAGAAAACACTAACGCTTGTTCAGGACGAAAGGAAGCACAGAGCCCCAGATTTGCTGTTGCCCTGGAGAGCTTGCAGAGCACTGGGGAAAGGCAGGCAGAGAATTCCCTGCTAGCACATTCTCTGTGCACAGGAAGGCGAAATGTTCGCATTTGATTCGCAGAATCGCTTTTGTGCAGAAAACACTAACACTTGTTCAGAACGAAAGAAAGCACAGAGCCCCAGATTTGCTGTTGTCCTGGAGAGCTTGCAGAGCTCTGGGGAAAGGCAGGCAGAGAATTCCCTGCTAGCACATTCTCTGTGCACAGGAAGGAGAAGTGTTCGCATTTGATTCGCAGAATCGCTTTTGTGCAGAAAACACTAACACTTGTTCAGAACGAAAGAAAGCACAGAGCCCCAGATTTGCTGTTGTCCTGGAGAGCTTGCAGAGCTCTGGGGAAAGGCAGACAGAGAATTCCCTGCTAGCACCTTCTCTGTTCGCGGGAAGCAGAAGTGTTCACATTTTTTCGCAGAATCGCATTTGCTTCGCTGCAGGGAACACTAAGCTTGTTCAGAACGAAAGAAAGCACAGAGCCCCAGATTTTATGTTGCCCTGGAGAGCTTGCAGAGCTCTGGGGAAAGGCAGGCAGAGAATTCCCTGCTAGCACCTTCTCTGTTCGCGGGAAGCAGAAGTGTTCACATTTTTTCACAGAATCGCATTTGCTTCGCTGCAGGGAACACTAAGCTTGTTCAGAACGAAAGAAAGCACAGAGCCCCAGATTTTATGTTGCCCTGGAGAGCTTGCAGAGCACTGGAGAAAGGCAGGCAGAGAATTCCCTGCTAGCACCTTCTCTGTTCGCGGGAAGCAGAAGTGTTCACATTTTTTCGCAGAATCGCATTTGCTTCGCTGCAGAGAACACTAATCTTGTTCAGAACGAAAGAAAGCACAGAGCCCCAGATTTTATGTTGCCCTGGAGAGCTTGCAGAGCTCTGGGGAAAGGCAGGCAGAGAATTCCCTGCTAGCACCTTCTCTGTGTGCGGGAAGGAGAAGTGTTCACATTTTTTCGCAGAATCGCATTTGCTTCGCTGCAGAGAACACTAAGCTTGTTCAGAACGAAAGAAAGCACAGAGCGCCAGATTTTATGTTGCCCTGGAGAGCTTGCAGAGCACTGGGGAAAGGCAGGCAGAGAATTCCCTGCTAGCATCTTCGCTGTGCCTGGGAAGGAGAAGTGTTCACATTTTTTCGCAGAATGGCTTTTCTGCAGAAAACACTAACGCTTGTTCAGGACGAAAGGAAGCACAGAGCGCCAGATTTGCTGTTGCCCTGGAGAGCTTGCAGAGCTCTGGGGAAAGGCAGGCAGAGAATTCCCTGCTAGCACATTCTCTGTGCACAGGAAGGAGAAGTGTTCGCATTTGATTCGCAGAATCGCTTTTGTGCAGAAAACACTAACACTTGTTCAGAATGAAAGAAAGCACAGAGCCCCAGATTTGCTGTTGTCCTGGAGAGCTTGCAGAGCTCTGGGGAAAGGCAGGCAGAGAATTCCCTGCTAGCACCTTCTCTGTTCGCGGGAAGCAGAAGTGTTCACATTTTTTCGCAGAATCGCATTTGCTTCGCTGCAGGGAACACTAAGCTTGTTCAGAACGAAAGAAAGCACAGAGCCCCAGATTTTATGTTGCCCTGGAGAGCTTGCAGAGCTCTGGGGAAAGGCAGGCAGAGAATTCCCTGCTAGGACCTTCTCTGTGTGCGGGAAGGAGAAGTGTTCACATTTTTTCGCAGAATGGCTTTTCTGCAGAAAACACTAACGCTTGTTCAGGACGAAAGGAAGCACAGAGCGCCAGATTTGCTGTTGCCCTGGAGAGCTTGCAGAGCTCTGGGGAAAGGCAGGCAGAGAATTCCCTGCTAGCACATTCTCTGTGCAAAGGAAGGAGAAGTGTTCGCATTTGATTCGCAGAATCGCTTTTGTGCAGAAAACACTAACACTTGTTCAGAACGAAAGAAAGCACAGAGCCCCAGATTTGCTGTTGTCCTGGAGAGCTTGCAGAGCTCTGGGGAAAGGCAGGCAGAGAATTCCCTGCTAGCACCTTCTCTGTTCGCGGGAAGCAGAAGTGTTCACATTTTTTCGCAGAATCGCATTTGCTTCGCTGCAGGGAACACTAAGCTTCTTCAGAACGAAAGAAAGCACAGAGCCCCAGATTTTATGTTGCCCTGGAGAGCTTGCAGAGCTCTGGGGAAAGGCAGGCAGAGAATTCCCTGCTAGCACCTTCTCTGTGTGCGGGAAGGAGAAGTGTTCACATTTTTTCGCAGAATCGCATTTGCTTCGCTGCAGAGAACACTAAGCTTGTTCAGAACGAAAGAAAGCACAGAGCGCCAGATTTTATGTTGCCCTGGAGAGCTTGCAGAGCACTGGGGAAAGGCAGGCAGAGAATTCCCTGCTAGCATCTTCGCTGTGCCTGGGAAGGAGAAGTGTTCACATTTTTTCGCAGAATGGCTTTTCTGCAGAAAACACTAACGCTTGTTCAGGACGAAAGGAAGCACAGAGCGCCAGATTTGCTGTTGCCCTGGAGAGCTTGCAGAGCTCTGGGGAAAGGCAGGCAGATTATTCCCTGCTACACATTCTCTGTGCACAGGAAGGGAAGTGTTCGCATTTGATTCGCAGAATCGCTTTTGTGCAGAAAACACTAACACTTGTTCAGAACGAAAGAAAGCACAGAGCCCCAGATTTGCTGTTGTCCTGGAGAGCTTGCAGAGCTCTGGGGAAAGGCAGGCAGAGAATTCCCTGCTAGCACCTTCTCTGTTCGCGGGAAGCAGAAGTGTTCGCATTTGATTCGCAGAATCGCTTTTGTGCAGAGAACACTAACGCTTGTTTCAGGACGAAAGAAAGCACAGAGCCCCAGATTTGCTGTTGTCCTGGAGAGCTTGCAGAGCTCTGGGGAAAGGCAGGCAGAGAATTCCCTGCTAGCACATTCTCTGTGCACAGGAAGGCGAAATGTTCGCATTTGCTTCGCAGAATCGCTTTTGTGCAGAAAACACTAACACTTGTTCAGAACGAAAGAAAGCACAGAGCCCCAGATTCTATGTTGTCCTGGAGAGCTTGCAGAGCACTGGGGAAAGGCAGGCAGAGAATTCCCTGCTAGCACCTTCTCTGTTCGCGGGAAGCAGAAGTGTTCACATTGCTTTGCAGAATCGCTTTTGTGCAGAGAATACTAACACTTATTCAGAACGGAAGAAAGCACAGAGCGCCAGATTTGCTGTTGTCCTGGAGAGCTTGCAGAGCTCTGGGGAAAGGCAGGCAGAGAATTCCCTGCTAGCACCTTCTCTGTGTGCGGGAAGGAGAAGTGTTCACATTTTTTCGCAGAATCGCATTTGCTTCGCTGCAGAGAACACTAAGCTTGTTCAGAACGAAAGAAAGCACAGAGCGCCAGATTTTATGTTGCCCTGGAGAGCTTGCAGAGCACTGGGGAAAGGCAGGCAGAGAATTCCCTGCTATCATCTTCACTGTGCCTGGGAAGGAGAAGTGTTCACATTTTTTCGCAGAATGGCTTTTCTGCAGAAAACACTAACGCTTGTTCAGGACGAAAGGAAGCACAGAGCGCCAGATTTGCTGTTGCCCTGGAGAGCTTGCAGAGCACTGGAGAAAGGCAGGCAGAGAATTCCCTGCTAGCACCTTCTCTGTTCGCGGGAAGCAGAAGTGTTCACATGTTTTCGCAGAATCGCATTTGCTTCGCTGCAGGGAACACTAAGCTTCTTCAGAACGAAAGAAAGCACAGAGCCCCAGATTTGCTGTTGTCCTGGAGAGCTTGCAGAGCTCTGGGGAAAGGCTGGCAGAGAATTTCCTCCTAGCACCTTCTCTGTTCGCGGGAAGCAGAAGTGTTCACATTTTTTCGCAGAATCGCATTTGCTTCGCTGCAGAGAACACTAAGCTTGTTCAGAACGAAAGAAAGCACAGAGCGCCAGATTTTATGTTGCCCTGGAGAGCTTGCAGAGCACTGGGGAAGGGCAGGCAGAGAATTCCCTGCTAGCATCTTCGCTGTGCCTGGGAAGGAGAAGTGTTCACATTTGCTTCGCAGAATGGCTTTTCTGCAGAAAACACTAACGCTTGTTCAGGACGAAAGGAAGCACAGAGCGCCAGATTTGCTGTTGCCCTGGAGAGCTTGCAGAGCTCTGGGGAAAGGCAGGCAGAGAATTCCCTGCTAGCACATTCTCTGTGCACAGGAAGGAGAAGTGTTCGCATTTGATTCGCAGAATCGCTTTTGTGCAGAAAACACTAACACTTGTTCAGAACGAAAGAAAGCACAGAGCCCCAGATTTGCTGTTGTCCTGGAGAGCTTGCAGAGCTCTGGGGAAAGGCAGGCAGAGAATTCCCTGCTAACACCTTCTCTGTTCGCGGGAAGCAGAAGTGTTCACATTTTTTCGCAGAATCGCATTTGCTTCGCTGCAGGGAACACTAAGCTTGTTCAGAACGAAAGAAAGCACAGAGCCCCAGATTTTATGTTGCCCTGGAGAGCTTGCAGAGCACTGGAGAAAGGCAGGCAGAAAATTCCCTGCTAGCACATTCTCTGTTCGCGGGAAGGAGAGAATTCTCTTTTGCTTCGCACAATGGCTTTTGTGCAGAAAACACTAACGCTTGTTCAGGACGAAAGAAAGCACAGAGCCCCATATTTGCTGTTGTCCTGGAGAGCTTGCAGAGCACTGGCGAAAGGCAGGCAGAGAATTCCCTACTAGCACCTTCTCTGTGCCTGAGAAGGAGAAGTGTTCACATTTTTTCGCAGAATCGCTTTTGTGCAGAGAAGAGTAACACTTATTCAGAACGGAAGAAAGCACAGAGCCCCAGATTTGCTGTTGTCCTGGAGAGCTTGCAGAGCACTGGCGAAAGGCAGGCAGAGAATTCCCTGCTAGCACCTTCTCTGTGCCTTGGAAGCAGAAGTGTTCACATTGCTTTGCAGAATCGCTTTTGTACAGAGAACACTAACAATTATTCAGAACGGAATAAAGCACAGAGCCCCAGATTTGCTGTTGTCCTGGAGAGCTTGCAGAGCTCTGGGGAAAGGCAGGCAGAGAATTCCCTGCTAGCACCTTCTCTGTTCGCGGGAAGGAGAGAATTCGCTTTTGCTTGGCACAATGGCTTTTCTGCAGAAAACACTAACGCTTCTGCAGGACGAAAGAAAGCACAGAGCCCCATATTTGCTGTTGCCCTGGAGAGCTTGCAGAGCACTGGGGAAAGGCAGGCAGAGAATTCCCTGCTAGCACATTCTCTGTGCACAGGAAGGCGAAATGTTCGCATTTGATTCGAAGAATGGCTTTTCTGCAGAAAACACTAACGCTTGTTCAGGACGAAAGAAAGCACAGAGCGCCAGATTTGCTGTTGCCCTGGAGAGCTTGCAGAGCTCTGGGGAAAGGCAGGCAGAGAATTCCCTGCTAGCACCTTCTCTGTTCGCGGGAAGCAGAAGTGTTCACATTTTTTCACAGAATCGCATTTGCTTCGCTGCAGGGAACACTAAGCTTGTTCAGAACTAAAGAAAGCACAGAGCCCCAGATTTTATGTTGCCCTGGAGAGCTTGCAGAGCACTGGAGAAAGGCAGGCAGAGAATTCCCTGCTAGCACCTTCTCTGTTCGCGGGAAGCAGAAGTGTTCACATTTTTTCGCAGAATCGCATTTGCTTCGCTGCAGGGAACACTAATCTTGTTCAGAACGAAAGAAAGCACAGAGCCCCAGATTTTATGTTGCCCTGGAGAGCTTGCAGAGCTCTGGGGAAAGGCAGGCAGAGAATTCCCTGCTAGCACCTTCTCTGTGTGCGGGAAGGAGAAGTGTTCACATTTTTTCGCAGAATCGCATTTGCTTCGCTGCAGAGAACACTAAGCTTGTTCAGAACGAAAGAAAGCACAGAGCGCCAGATTTTATGTTGCCCTGGAGAGCTTGCAGAGCACTGGGGAAAGGCAGGCAGAGAATTCCCTGCTAGCATCTTCGCTGTGCCTGGGAAGGAGAAGTGTTCACATTTTTTCGCAGAATGGCTTTTCTGCAGAAAACACTAACGCTTGTTCAGGACGAAAGGAAGCACAGAGCGCCAGATTTGCTGTTGCCCTGGAGAGCTTGCAGAGCTCTGGGGAAAGGCAGGCAGAGAATTCCCTGCTAGCACCTTCTCTGTTCGCGGGAAGCAGAAGTGTTCACATTTTTTCGCAGAATCGCATTTGCTTCGCTGCAGGGAACACTAAGCTTCTTCAGAACGAAAGAAAGCACAGAGCCCCAGATTTTATGTTGCCCTGGAGAGCTTGCAGAGCTCTGGGGAAAGGCAGGCAGAGAATTCCCTGCTAGCACCTTCTCTGTGTGCGGGAAGGAGAAGTGTTCACATTTTTTCGCAGAATCGCATTTGCTTCGCTGCAGAGAACACTAAGCTTGTTCAGAACGAAAGAAAGCACAGAGCGCCAGATTTTATGTTGCCCTGGAGAGCTTGCAGAGCACTGGGGAAGGGCAGGCAGAGAATTCCCTGCTAGCATCTTCGCTGTGCCTGGGAAGAAGTGTTCACATTTTTTCGCAGAATGGCTTTTCTGCAGAAAACACTAACGCTTGTTCAGGACGAAAGGAAGCACAGAGCGCCAGATTTGCTGTTGCCCTGGAGAGCTTGCAGAGCTCTGGGGAAAGGCAGGCAGAGAATTCCCTGCTAGCACATTCTCTGTGCACAGGAAGGAGAAGTGTTCGCATTTGATTCGCAGAATCGCTTTTGTGCAGAAAACACTAACACTTGTTCAGAACGAAAGAAAGCACAGAGCCCCAGATTTGCTGTTGTCCTGGAGAGCTTGCAGAGCTCTGGGGAAAGGCAGGCAGAGAATTCCCTGCTAGCACCTTCTCTGTTCGCGGGAAGCAGAAGTGTTCACATTTTTTCGCAGAATCGCATTTGCTTCGCTGCAGGGAACACTAAGCTTGTTCAGAACGAAAGAAAGCACAGAGCCCCAGATTTTATGTTGCCCTGGAGAGCTTGCAGAGCTCTGGGGAAAGGCAGGCAGAGAATTCCCTGCTAGCACCTTCTCTGTGTGCGGGAAGGAGAAGTGTTCACATTTTTTCGCAGAATCGCATTTGCTTCGCTGCAGAGAACACTAAGCTTGTTCAGAACGAAAGAAAGCACAGAGCGCCAGATTTTATGTTGCCCTGGAGAGCTTGCAGAGCACTGGGGAAAGGCAGGCAGAGAATTCCCTGCTAGAATCTTCGCTGTGCCTGGGAAGGAGAAGTGTTCACATTTTTTCGCAGAATGGCTTTTCTGCAGAAAACACTAACGCTTGTTCAGGACGAAAGGAAGCACAGAGCGCCAGATTTGCTGTTGCCCTGGAGAGCTTGCAGAGCTCTGGGGAAAGGCAGGCAGAGAATTCCCTGCTAGCACATTCTCTGTGCACAGGAAGGAGAAGTGTTCGCATTTGATTCGCAGAATCGCTTTTGTGCAGAAAACACTAACACTTGTTCAGAACGAAAGAAAGCACAGAGCCCCAGATTTGCTGTTGTCCTGGAGAGCTTGCAGAGCTCTGGGGAAAGGCAGGCAGAGAATTCCCTGCTAGCACCTTCTCTGTTCGCGGGAAGCAGAAGTGTTCACATTTTTTCGCAGAATCGCATTTGCTTCGCTGCAGGGAACACTAAGCTTGTTCAGAACGAAAGAAAGCACAGAGCCCCAGATTTTATGTTGCCCTGGAGAGCTTGCAGAGCTCTGGGGAAAGGCAGGCAGAGAATTCCCTGCTAGCACCTTCTCTGTTCGCGGGAAGGAGAAGTGTTCACATTTTTTCGCAGAATGGCTTTTCTGCAGAAAACACTAACGCTTGTTCAGGACGAAAGGAAGCACAGAGCGCCAGATTTGCTGTTGCCCTGGAGAGCTTGCAGAGCTCTGGGGAAAGGCAGGCAGAGAATTCCCTGCTAGCACATTCTCTGTGCACAGGAAGGGAAGTGTTCGCATTTGATTCGCAGAATCGCTTTTGTGCAGAAAACACTAACACTTGTTCAGAACGAAAGAAAGCACAGAGCCCCAGATTTGCTGTTGTCCTGGAGAGCTTGCAGAGCTCTGGGGAAAGGCAGGCAGAGAATTCCCTGCTAGCACCTTCTCTGTTCGCGGGAAGCAGAAGTGTTCACATTTTTTCGCAGAATCGCATTTGCTTCGCTGCAGGGAACACTAATCTTGTTCAGAACGAAAGAAAGCACAGAGCCCCAGATTTTATGTTGCCCTGGAGAGCTTGCAGAGCACTGGAGAAAGGCAGGCAGAGAATTCCCTGCTAGCACCTTCTCTGTTCGCGGGAAGGAGAGAATTCTCTTTTGCTTCGCACAATGGCTTTTGTGCAGAAAACACTAACGCTTGTTCAGGACGAAAGAAAGCACAGAGCCCCATATTTGCTGTTGTCCTGGAGAGCTTGCAGAGCACTGGCGAAAGGCAGGCAGAGAATTCCCTGCTAGCACCTTCTCTGTGCCTGAGAAGGAGAAGTGTTCACATTTTTTCGCAGAATCGCTTTTGTGCAGAGAACAGTAACACTTATTCAGAACGGAAGAAAACACAGAGCCCCAGATTTGCTGTTGTCCTGGAGAGCTTGCAGAGCACTGGGGAAAGGCAGGCAGAGAATTCCCTGCTAGCACCTTCTCTGTTCGCGGGAAGCAGAAGTGTTCACATTGCTTTGCAGAATCGCTTTTGTACAGAGAACAGTAACACTTATTCAGAACGGAAGAAAACACAGAGCCCCAGATTTGCTGTTGTCCTGGAGAGCTTGCAGAGCTCTGGGGAAAGGCAGGCAGAGAATTCCCTTCTAGCACCTTCTCTGTTCGCGGGAAGGAGAGATTTCGCTTTTGATTGGCACAATGGCTTTTCTGCAGAAAACACTAACGCTTGTTCAGGATGAAAGAAAGCACAGAGCCCCATATTTGCTGTTGCCCTGGAGAGCTTGCAGAGCACTGGGGAAAGGCAGGCAGAGAATTCCCTGCTAGCACATTCTCTGTGCACAGGAAGGCGAAATGTTCGCATTTGATTCGCAGAATCGCTTTTGTGCAGAAAACACTAACACTTGTTCAGAACGAAAGAAAGCACAGAGCCCCAGATTTGCTGTTGTCCTGGAGAGCTTGCAGAGCTCTGGGGAAAGGCAGGCAGAGAATTCCCTGCTAGCACCTTCTCTGTTCGCGGGAAGCAGAAGTGTTCGCATTTGATTCGCAGAATCGCTTTTGTGCAGAGAACACTAACGCTTGTTCAGGACGAAAGAAAGCACAGAGCCCCAGATTTGCTGTTGTCCTGGAGAGCTTGCAGAGCTCTGGGGAAAGGCAGGCAGAGAATTCCCTGCTAGCACATTCTCTGTGCACAGGAAGGCGAAATGTTCGCATTTGATTCGCAGAATCGCTTTTGTGCAGAAAACACTAACACTTGTTCAGAACGAAAGAAAGCACAGAGCCCCAGATTCTATGTTGTCCTGGAGAGCTTGCAGAGCACTGGGGAAAGGCAGGCAGAGAATTCCCTGCTAGCACCTTCTCTGTTCGCGGGAAGCAGTAGTGTTCACATTGCTTTGCAGAATCGCTTTTGTGCAGAGAATACTAACACTTATTCAGAACGGAAGAAAGCACAGAGCCCCAGATTTGCTGTTGTCCTGGAGAGCTTGCAGAGCTCTGGGGAAAGGCAGGCAGAGAATTCCCTGCTAGCACCTTCTCTGTGTGCGGGAAGGAGAAGTGTTCACATTTTTTCACAGAATCACATTTGCTTCGCTGCAGAGAACACTAAGCTTGTTCAGAACGAAAGAAAGCACAGAGCGCCAGATTTTATGTTGCCCTGGAGAGCTTGCAGAGCACTGGGGAAAGGCAGGCAGAGAATTCCCTGCTAGCATCTTCACTGTGCCTGGGAAGGAGAAGTGTTCACATTTTTTCGCAGAATGGCTTTTCTGCAGAAAACACTAACGCTTGTTCAGGACGAAAGGAAGCACAGAGCCCCAGATTTGCTGTTGCCCTGGAGAGCTTGCAGAGCACTGGGGAAAGGCAGGCAGAGAATTCCCTGCTAGCACATTCTCTGTGCACAGGAAGGCGAAATGTTCGCATTTGATTCGCAGAATCGCTTTTGTGCAGAAAACACTAACACTTGTTCAGAACGAAAGAAAGCACAGAGCCCCAGATTTGCTGTTGTCCTGGAGAGCTTGCAGAGCTCTGGGGAAAGGCAGGCAGAGAATTCCCTGCTAGCACATTCTCTATGCACAGGAAGGAGAAGTGTTCGCATTTGATTCGCAGAATCGCTTTTGTGCAGAAAACACTAACACTTGTTCAGAACGAAAGAAAGCACAGAGCCCCAGATTTGCTGTTGTCCTGGAGAGCTTGCAGAGCTCTGGGGAAAGGCAGGCAGAGAATTCCCTGCTAGCACCTTCTCTGTTCGCGGGAAGCAGAAGTGTTCACATTTTTTCGCAGAATCGCATTTGCTTCGCTGCAGGGAACACTAAGCTTGTTCAGAACGAAAGAAAGCACAGAGCCCCAGATTTTATGTTGCCCTGGAGAGCTTGCAGAGCTCTGGGGAAAGGCAGGCAGAGAATTCCCTGCTAGCACCTTCTCTGTTCGCGGGAAGCAGAAGTGTTCACATTTTTTCACAGAATCGCATTTGCTTCGCTCCAGGGAACACTAAGCTTGTTCAGAACGAAAGAAAGCACAGAGCCCCAGATTTTATGTTGCCCTGGAGAGCTTGCAGAGCACTGGAGAAAGGCAGGCAGAGAATTCCCTGCTAGCACCTTCTCTGTTCGCGGGAAGCAGAAGTGTTCACATTTTTTCGCAGAATCGCATTTGCTTCGCTGCAGAGAACACTAAGCTTGTTCAGAATGAAAGAAAGCACAGAGCGCCAGATTTTATGTTGCCCTGGAGAGCTTGCAGAGCACTGGGGAAGGGCAGGCAGAGAATTCCCTGCTAGCATCTTCGCTGTGCCTGGGAAGGAGAAGTGTTCACATTTTTTCGCAGAATGGCTTTTCTGCAGAAAACACTAACGCTTGTTCAGGACGAAAGGAAGCACAGAGCGCCAGATTTGCTGTTGCCCTGGAGAGCTTGCAGAGCTCTGGGGAAAGGCAGGCAGAGAATTCCCTGCTAGCACATTCTCTGTGCACAGGAAGGAGAAGTGTTCGCATTTGATTCGCAGAATCGCTTTTGTGCAGAAAACACTAACACTTGTTCAGAACGAAAGAAAGCACAGAGCCCCAGATTTGCTGTTGTCCTGGAGAGCTTGCAGAGCTCTGGGGAAAGGCAGGCAGAGAATTCCCTGCTAGCACCGTCTCTGTTCGCGGGAAGCAGAAGTGTTCACATTTTTTCGCAGAATCGCATTTGCTTCGCTGCAGGGAACACTAAGCTTCTTCAGAACGAAAGAAAGCACAGAGCCCCAGATTTTATGTTGCCCTGGAGAGCTTGCAGAGCTCTGGGGAAAGGCAGGCAGAGAATTCCCTGCTAGCACCTTCTCTGTGTGCGGGAAGGAGAAGTGTTCACATTTTTTCGCAGAATCGCATTTGCTTCGCTGCAGAGAACACTAAGCTTGTTCAGAACGAAAGAAAGCACAGAGCGCCAGATTTTATGTTGCCCTGGAGAGCTTGCAGAGCACTGGGGAAGGGCAGGCAGAGAATTCCCTGCTAGCATCTTCACTGTGCCTGGGAAGAAGTGTTCACATTTTTTCGCAGAATGGCTTTTCTGCAGAAAACACTAACGCTTGTTCAGGACGAAAGGAAGCACAGAGCGCCAGATTTGCTGTTGCCCTGGAGAGCTTGCAGAGCTCTGGGGAAAGGCAGGCAGAGAATTCCCTGCTAGCACATTCTCTGTGCACAGGAAGGAGAAGTGTTCGCATTTGATTCGCAGAATCGCTTTTGTGCAGAAAACACTAACACTTGTTCAGAACGAAAGAAAGCACAGAGCCCCAGATTTGCTGTTGTCCTGGAGAGCTTGCAGAGCTCTGGGGAAAGGCAGGCAGAGAATTCCCTGCTAGCACCTTCTCTGTTCGCGGGAAGCAGAAGTGTTCACATTTTTTCGCAGAATCGCATTTGCTTCGCTGCAGGGAACACTAAGCTTCTTCAGAACGATAGAAAGCACAGAGCCCCAGATTTTATGTTGCCCTGGAGAGCTTGCAGAGCTCTGGGGAAAGGCAGGCAGAGAATTCCCTGCTAGCACCTTCTCTGTGTGCGGGAAGGGGAAGTGTTCACATTTTTTCGCAGAATCGCATTTGCTTCGCTGCAGAGAACACTAAGCTTGTTCAGAACGAAAGAAAGCACAGAGCGCCAGATTTTATGTTGCCCTGGAGAGCTTGCAGAGCACTGGGGAAAGGCAGGCAGAGAATTCCCTGCTAGAATCTTCGCTGTGCCTGGGAAGGAGAAGTGTTCACATTTTTTCGCAGAATGGCTTTTCTGCAGAAAACACTAACGCTTGTTCAGGACGAAAGGAAGCACAGAGCGCCAGATTTGCTGTTGCCCTGGAGAGCTTGCAGAGCTCTGGGGAAAGGCAGGCAGAGAATTCCCTGCTAGCACATTCTCTGTGCACAGGAAGGAGAAGTGTTCGCATTTGATTCGCAGAATCGCTTTTGTGCAGAAAACACTAACACTTGTTCAGAACGAAAGAAAGCACAGAGCCCCAGATTTGCTGTTGTCCTGGAGAGCTTGCAGAGCTCTGGGGAAAGGCAGGCAGAGAATTCCCTGCTAGCACCTTCTCTGTTCGCGGGAAGCAGAAGTGTTCACATTTTTTCGCAGAATCGCATTTGCTTCGCTGCAGGGAACACTAAGCTTGTTCAGAACGAAAGAAAGCACAGAGCCCCAGATTTTATGTTGCCCTGGAGAGCTTGCAGAGCTCTGGGGAAAGGCAGGCAGAGAATTTCCTGCTAGCACCTTCTCTGTTCGCGGGAAGCAGAAGTGTTCGCATTTGATTCGCAGAATCGCTTTTGTGCAGAGAACACTAACGCTTGTTCAGGACGAAAGAAAGCACAGAGCCCCAGATTTGCTGTTGTCCTGGAGAGCTTGCAGAGCTCTGGGGAAAGGCAGGCAGAGAATTCCCTGCTAGCACATTCTCTGTGCACAGGAAGGCGAAATGTTCGCATTTGATTCGCAGAATCGCTTTTGTGCAGAAAACACTAACACTTGTTCAGAACGAAAGAAAGCACAGAGCCCCAGATTCTATGTTGTCCTGGAGAGCTTGCAGAGCACTGGGGAAAGGCAGGCAGAGAATTCCCTGCTAGCACCTTCTCTGTTCGCGGGAAGCAGAAGTGTTCACATTGCTTTGCAGAATCGCTTTTGTGCAGAGAATACTAACACTTATTCAGAACGGAAGAAAGCACAGAGCGCCAGATTTGCTGTTGTCCTGGAGAGCTTGCAGAGCTCTGGGGAAAGGCAGGCAGAGAATTCCCTGCTAGCACCTTCTCTGTGTGCGGGAAGGAGAAGTGTTCACATTTTTTCACAGAATCACATTTGCTTTGCTGCAGAGAACACTAAGCTTGTTCAGAACGAAAGAAAGCACAGAGCGCCAGATTTTATGTTGCCCTGGAGAGCTTGCAGAGCACTGGGGAAAGGCAGGCAGAGAATTCCCTGCTAGCATCTTCACTGTGCCTGGGAAGGAGAAGTGTTCACATTTTTTCGCAGAATGGCTTTTCTGCAGAAAACACTAACGCTTGTTCAGGACGAAAGGAAGCACAGAGCGCCAGATTTGCTGTTGCCCTGGAGAGCTTGCAGAGCACTGGGGAAAGGCAGGCAGAGAATTCCCTGCTAGCACATTCTCTGTGCACAGGAAGGCGAAATGTTCGCATTTGATTCGCAGAATCGCTTTTGTGCAGAAAACACTAACACTTGTTCAGAACGAAAGAAAGCACAGAGCCCCAGATTTGCTGTTGTCCTGGAGAGCTTGCAGAGCTCTGGGGAAAGGCAGGCAGAGAATTCCCTGCTAGCACATTCTCTGTGCACAGGAAGGAGAAGTGTTCGCATTTGATTCGCAGAATCGCTTTTGTGCAGAAAACACTAACACTTGTTCAGAACGAAAGAAAGCACAGAGCCCCAGATTTGCTGTTGTCCTGGAGAGCTTGCAGAGCTCTGGGGAAAGGCAGGCAGAGAATTCCCTGCTAGCACCTTCTCTGTTCGCGGGAAGCAGAAGTGTTCACATTTTTTCGCAGAATCGCATTTGCTTCGCTGCAGGGAACACTAAGCTTGTTCAGAACGAAAGAAAGCACAGAGCCCCAGACTTTATGTTGCCCTGGAGAGCTTGCAGAGCTCTGGGGAAAGGCAGGCAGAGAATTCCCTGCTAGCACCTTCGCTCCTCGCGGGAAGCAGAAGTGTTCACATTTTTTCGCAGAATGGCTTTTCTGCAGAAAACACTAACGCTTGTTCAGGACGAAAGGAAGCACAGAGCGCCAGATTTGCTGTTGCCCTGGAGAGCTTGCAGAGCTCTGGGGAAAGGCAGGCAGAGAATTCCCTGCTAGCACATTCTCTGTGCACAGGAAGGGAAGTGTTCGCATTTGATTCGCAGAATCGCTTTTGTGCAGAAAACACTAACACTTGTTCAGAACGAAAGAAAGCACAGAGCCCCAGATTTGCTGTTGTCCTGGAGAGCTTGCAGAGCTCTGGGGAAAGGCAGGCAGAGAATTCCCTGCTAGCACCTTCTCTGTTCGCGGGAAGCAGAAGTGTTCACATTTTTTCGCAGAATCGCATTTGCTTCGCTGCAGGGAACACTAATCTTGTTCAGAACGAAAGAAAGCACAGAGCCCCAGATTTTATGTTGCCCTGGAGAGCTTGCAGAGCACTGGAGAAAGGCAGGCAGAGAATTCCCTGCTAGCACCTTCTCTGTTCGCGGGAAGGAGAGAATTCTCTTTTGCTTCGCACAATGGCTTTTGTGCAGAAAACACTAACGCTTGTTCAGGACGAAAGAAAGCACAGAGCCCCATATTTGCTGTTGTCCTGGAGAGCTTGCAGAGCACTGGCGAAAGGCAGGCAGAGAATTCCCTGCTAGCACCTTCTCTGTGCCTGAGAAGGAGAAGTGTTCACATTTTTTCGCAGAATCGCTTTTGTGCAGAGAACAGTAACACTTATTCAGAACGGAAGAAAACACAGAGCCCCAGATTTGCTGTTGTCCTGGAGAGCTTGCAGAGCTCTGGGGAAAGGCAGGCAGAGAATTCCTGCTAGCACCTTCTCTGTTCGCGGGAAGGAGAGATTTCGCTTTTGATTGGCACAATGGCTTTTCTGCAGAAAACACTAACGCTTGTTCAGGATGAAAGAAAGCACAGAGCCCCATATTTGCTGTTGCCCTGGAGAGCTTGCAGAGCACTGGGGAAAGGCAGGCAGAGAATTCCCTGCTAGCACATTCTCTGTGCACAGGAAGGCGAAATGTTCGCATTTGATTCGCAGAATCGCTTTTGTGCAGAAAACACTAACACTTGTTCAGAACGAAAGAAAGCACAGAGCCCCAGATTTGCTGTTGTCCTGGAGAGCTTGCAGAGCTCTGGGGAAAGGCAGGCAGAGAATTCCCTGCTAGCACCTTCTCTGTTCGCGGGAAGCAGAAGTGTTCGCATTTGATTCGCAGAATGGCTTTTGTGCAGAGAACACTAACGCTTGTTCAGGACGAAAGAAAGCACAGAGCCCCAGATTTGCTGTTGTCCTGGAGAGCTTGCAGAGCTCTGGGGAAAGGCAGGCAGAGAATTCCCTGCTAGCACATTCTCTGTGCACAGGAAGGCGAAATGTTCGCATTTGATTCGCAGAATCGCTTTTGTGCAGAAAACACTAACACTTGTTCAGAACGAAAGAAAGCACAGAGCCCCAGATTTGCTGTTGTCCTGGAGAGCTTGCAGAGCTCTGGGGAAAGGCAGGCAGAGAATTCCCTGCTAGCACCTTCTCTGTTCGCGGGAAGCAGAAGTGTTCACATTTTTTCGCAGAATCGCATTTGCTTCGCTGCAGGGAACACTAATCTTGTTCAGAACGAAAGAAAGCACAGAGCCCCAGATTTTATGTTGCCCTGGAGAGCTTGCAGAGCACTGGAGAAAGGCAGGCAGAGAATTCCCTGCTAGCACCTTCTCTGTTCGCGGGAAGCAGAAGTGTTCACATTGCTTTGCAGAATCGCTTTTGTGCAGAGAATACTAACACTTATTCAGAACGGAAGAAAGCACAGAGCGCCAGATTTGCTGTTGTCCTGGAGAGCTTGCAGAGCTCTGGGGAAAGGCAGGCAGAGAATTCCCTGCTAGCACCTTCTCTGTGTGCGGGAAGGAGAAGTGTTCACATTTTTTCGCAGAATCGCATTTGCTTCGCTGCAGAGAACACTAAGCTTGTTCAGAACGAAAGAAAGCACAGAGCCCCAGATTTTATGTTGCCCTGGAGAGCTTGCAGAGCACTGGGGAAGGGCAGGCAGAGAATTCCCTGCTAGCACCTTCTCTGTTCGCGGGAAGGAGAGAATTCTCTTTTGCTTCGCACAATGGCTTTTGTGCAGTAAACACTAACGCTTGTTCAGGACGAAAGAAAGTACAGAGCCCCATATTTGCTGTTGCCCTGGAGAGCTTGCAGAGCACTGGTGAAAGGCAGGCAGAGAATTCCCTGCTAGCACCTTCTCTGTGCCTGAGAAGGAGAAGTCTTCACATTTTTTCGCAGAATCGCTTTTGTGCAGAGAACAGTAACACTTATTCAGAATGGAATAAAACACAGAGCCCCAGATTTGCTGTTGTCCTGGAGAGCTTGCAGAACACTGGCGAAAGCCACGCAGAGAATTCCCTGCTAGCACCTTCTCTGTGCCTTGGAAGCAGAAGTGTTCACATTGCTTTGCAGAATCGCTTTTGTACAGAGAACAGTAACACTTATTCAGAACGGAAGAAAACACAGAGCGCCAGATTTGCTGTTGCCCTGGAGAGCTTGCAGAGCTCTGGGGAAAGGCAGGCAGAGAATTCCCTGCTAGCACATTCTCTGTGCACAGGAAGGAGAAGTGTTCGCATTTGATTCGCAGAATCGCTTTTGTGCAGAAAACAATAACACTTGTTCAGAACGAAAGAAAGCACAGAGCCCCAGATTTGCTGTTGTCCTGGAGAGCTTGCAGAGCTCTGGGGAAAGGCAGGCAGAGAATTCCCTGCTAGCACCTTCTCTGTTCGCGGGAAGCAGAAGTGTTCACATTTTTTCGCAGAATCGCATTTGCTTCGCTGCAGGGAACACTAAGCTTGTTCAGAACGAAAGAAAGCACAGAGCCCCAGATTTGCTGTTGTCCTGGAGAGCTTGCAGAGCTCTTGGGAAAGGCAGGCAGAGAATTCCCTGCTAGCACCTTCGCTCTTCGCGGGAAGCAGAAGTGTTCACATTTTTTCGCAGAATGGCTTTTCTGCAGAAAACACTAACGCTTGTTCAGGACGAAAGGAAGCACAGAGCGCCAGATTTGCTGTTGCCCTGGAGAGCTTGCAGAGCTCTGGGGAAAGGCAGGCAGAGAATTCCCTGCTAGCACATTCTCTGTGCACAGGAAGGGAAGTGTTCGCATTTGATTCGCAGAATCGCTTTTGTGCAGAAAACACTAACACTTGTTCAGAACGAAAGAAAGCACAGAGCCCCAGATTTGCTGTTGTCCTGGAGAGCTTGCAGAGCTCTGGGGAAAGGCAGGCAGAGAATTCCCTGCTAGCACCTTCTCTGTTCGCGGGAAGCAGAAGTGTTCACATTTTTTCGCAGAATCGCATTTGCTTCGCTGCAGGGAACACTAATCTTGTTCTGAACGAAAGAAAGCACAGAGCCCCAGATTTTATGTTGCCCTGGAGAGCTTGCAGAGCACTGGAGAAAGGCAGGCAGAGAATTCCCTGCTAGCACCTTCTCTGTTCGCGGGAAGGAGAGAATTCTCTTTTGCTTCGCACAATGGCTTTTGTGCAGAAAACACTAACGCTTGTTCAGGACGGAAGAAAGCACAGAGCCCCATATTTGCTGTTGTCCTGGAGAGCTTGCAGAGCACTGGCGAAAGGCAGGCAGAGAATTCCCTGCTAGCACCTTCTCTGTGCCTGAGAAGGAGAAGTGTTCACATTTTTTCGCAGAATCGCTTTTGTGCAGAGAACAGTAACACTTATTCAGAACGGAAGAAAACACAGAGCCCCAGATTTGCTGTTGTCCTGGAGAGCTTGCAGAACACTGGCGAAAGGCAGGCAGAGAATTCCCTGCTAGCACCTTCTCTGTGCCTTGGAAGCAGAAGTGTTCACATTGCTTTGCAGAATCGCTTTTGTACAGAGAACAGTAACACTTATTCAGAACGGAAGAAAACACAGAGCCCCAGATTTGCTGTTGTCCTGGAGAGCTTGCAGAGCTCTGGGGAAAGGCAGGCAGAGAATTCCCTGCTAGCACCTTCTCTGTTCGCGGGAAGGAGAGATTTCGCTTTTGATTGGCACAATGGCTTTTCTTCAGAAAACACTAACGCTTGTTCAGGATGAAAGAAAGCACAGAGCCCCATATTTGCTGTTGTCCTGGAGAGCTTGCAGAGCACTGGGGAAAGGCAGGCAGAGAATTCCCTGCTAGCACATTCTCTGTGCACAGGAAGGCGAAATGTTCGCATTTGATTCGCAGAATCGCTTTTGTGCAGAAAACACTAACACTTGTTCAGAACGAAAGAAAGCACAGAGCCCCAGATTCTATGTTGTCCTGGAGAGCTTGCAGATCACTGGGGAAAGGCAGGCAGAGAATTCCCTGCTAGCACCTTCTCTGTTCGCGGGAAGCAGAAGTGTTCACATTGCTTTGCAGAATCGCTTTTGTGCAGAGAATACTAACACTTATTCAGAACGGAAGAAAGCACAGAGCGCCAGATTTGCTGTTGTCCTGGAGAGCTTGCAGAGCTCTGGGGAAAGGCAGGCAGAGAATTCCCTGCTAGCACCTTCTCTGTGTGCGGGAAGGAGAAGTGTTCACATTTTTTCGCAGAATCGCATTTGCTTCGCTGCAGAGAACACTAAGCTTGTTCAGAACGAAAGAAAGCACAGAGCCCCATATTTGCTGTTGTCCTGGAGAGCTTGCAGAGCACTGGCGAAAGGCAGGCAGAGAATTCCCTGCTAGCACCTTCTCTGTGCCTGAGAAGGAGAAGTGTTCACATTTTTTCGCAGAATCGCTTTTGTGCAGAGAACAGTAACACTTATTCAGAACGGAAGAAAACACAGAGCCCCAGATTTGCTGTTGTCCTGGAGAGCTTGCAGAACACTGGCGAAAGGCAGGCAGAGAATTCCCTGCTAGCACATTCTCTGTGCACAGGAAGGCGAAATGTTCGCATTTGATTCGCAGAATCGCTTTTGTGCAGAAAACACTAACACTTGTTCAGAACGAAAGAAAGCACAGAGCCCCAGATTTGCTGTTGTCCTGGAGAGCTTGCAGAGCTCTGGGGAAAGGCAGGCAGAGAATTACCTGCTAGCACATTCTCTGTGCACAGGAAGGAGAAGTGTTCAAATTTTTTCGCAGAATCGCATTTGCTTCGCTGCAGGGAACACTAAGCTTGTTCAGAACGAAAGAAAGCACAGAGCCCCAGATTTTATGTTGCCCTGGAGAGCTTGCAGAGCACTGGAGAAAGGCAGGCAGAGAATTCCCTGCTAGCACCTTCTCTGTTCGCGGGAAGCAGAAGTGTTCACATTTTTTCGCAGAATCGCATTTGCTTCGCTGCAGGGAACACTAAGCTTGGTCAGAACGAAAGAAAGCACAGAGCCCCAGATTTTATGTTGCCCTGGAGAGCTTGCAGAGCACTGGAGAAAGGCAGGCAGAGAATTCCCTGCTAGCACCTTCTCTGTTCGCGGGAAGGAGAGAATTCTCTTTTGCTTCGCACAATGGCTTTTGTGCAGAAAACACTAACGCTTGTTCAGGACGGAAGAAAGCACAGAGCCCCATATTTGCTGTTGTCCTGGAGAGCTTGCAGAGCACTGGCGAAAGGCAGGCAGAGAATTCCCTGCTAGCACCTTCTCTGTGCCTGAGAAGGAGAAGTGTTCACATTTTTTCGCAGAATCGCTTTTGTGCAGAGAACAGTAACACTTATTCAGAACGGAAGAAAACACAGAGCCCCAGATTTGCTGTTGTCCTGGAGAGCTTGCAGAACACTGGCGAAAGGCAGGCAGAGAATTCCCTGCTAGCACCTTCTCTGTGCCTTGGAAGCAGAAGTGTTCACATTGCTTTGCAGAATCGCTTTTGTACAGAGAACAGTAACACTTATTCAGAACGGAAGAAAACACAGAGCCCCAGATTTGCTGTTGTCCTGGAGAGCTTGCAGAGCTCTGGGGAAAGGCAGGCAGAGAATTCCCTGCTAGCACCTTCTCTGTTCGCGGGAAGGAGAGATTTCGCTTTTGATTGGCACAATGGCTTTTCTGCAGAAAACACTAACGCTTGTTCAGGATGAAAGAAAGCACAGAGCCCCATATTTGCTGTTGTCCTGGAGAGATTGCAGAGCACTGGGGAAAGGCAGGCAGAGAATTCCCTGCTAGCACATTCTCTGTGCACAGGAAGGCGAAATGTTCGCATTTGATTCGCAGAATCGCTTTTGTGCAGAAAACAGTAACACTTGTTCAGAACGAAAGAAAGCACAGAGCCCCAGATTCTATGTTGTCCTGGAGAGCTTGCAGATCACTGGGGAAAGGCAGGCAGAGAATTCCCTGCTAGCACCTTCTCTGTTCGCGGGAAGCAGAAGTGTTCACATTGCTTTGCAGAATCGCTTTTGTGCAGAGAATACTAACACTTATTCAGAACGGAAGAAAGCACAGAGCGCCAGATTTGCTGTTGTCCTGGAGAGCTTGCAGAGCTCTGGGGAAAGGCAGGCAGAGAATTCCCTGCTAGCACCTTCTCTGTGTGCGGGAAGGAGAAGTGTTCACATTTTTTCGCAGAATCGCTTTTGCTTCGCTGCAGAGAACACTAAGCTTGTTCAGAACGAAAGAAAGCACAGAGCCCCATATTTGCTGTTGTCCTGGAGAGCTTGCAGAGCACTGGCGAAAGGCAGGCAGAGAATTCCCTGCTAGCACCTTCTCTGTGCCTGAGAAGGAGAAGTGTTCACATTTTTTCGCAGAATCGCTTTTGTGCAGAGAACAGTAACACTTATTCAGAACGGAAGAAAACACAGAGCCCCAGATTTGCTGTTGTCCTGGAGAGCTTGCAGAACACTGGCGAAAGGCAGGCAGAGAATTCCCTGCTAGCACCTTCTCTGTTCGCGGGAAGGAGAGTTTTCGCTTTTGATTGGCACAATGGCTTTTCTGCAGAAAACACTAACGCTTGTTCAGGATGAAAGAAAGCACAGAGCCCCATATTTGCTGTTGCCCTGGAGAGCTTGCAGAGCACTGGGGAAAGGCAGGCAGAGAATTCCCTGCTAGCACATTCTCTGTGCACAGGAAGGCGAAATGTTCGCATTTGATTCGCAGAATCGCTTTTGTGCAGAAAACACTAACACTTGTTCAGAATGAAAGAAAGCACAGAGCCCCAGATTTGCTGTTGTCCTGGAGAGCTTGCAGAGCTCTGGGGAAAGGCAGGCAGAGAATTCCCTGCTAGCACCTTCTCTGTTCGCGGGAAGCAGAAGTGTTCGCATTTGATTCGCAGAATCGCTTTTGTGCAGAGAACACTAACGCTTGTTCAGGACGAAAGAAAGCACAGAGCCCCAGATTTGCTGTTGTCCTGGAGAGCTTGCAGAGCTCTGGGGAAAGGCAGGCAGAGAATTCCCTGCTAGCACATTCTCTGTGCACAGGAAGGCGAAATGTTCGCATTTGCTTCGCAGAATCGCTTTTGTGCAGAAAACACTAACACTTGTTCAGAACGAAAGAAAGCACAGAGCCCCAGATTCTATGTTGTCCTGGAGAGCTTGCAGAGCACTGGGGAAAGGCAGGCAGAGAATTCCCTGCTAGCACCTTCTCTGTTCGCGGGAAGCAGAAGTGTTCACATTGCTTTGCAGAATCGCTTTTGTGCAGAGAATACTAACACTTATTCAGAACGGAAGAAAGCACAGAGCGCCAGATTTGCTGTTGTCCTGGAGAGCTTGCAGAGCTCTGGGGAAAGGCAGGCAGAGAATTCCCTGCTAGCACCTTCTCTGTGTGCGGGAAGGAGAAGTGTTCACATTTTTTCGCAGAATCGCATTTGCTTCGCTGCAGGGAACACTAAGCTTCTTCAGAACGAAAGAAAGCACAGAGCCCCAGATTTTATGTTGCCCTGCAGAGCTTGCAGAGCTCTGGGGAAAGGCAGGCAGAGAATTCCCTGCTAGCAGCTTCTCTGTGTGCGGGAAGGAGAAGTGTTCACATTTTTTCGCAGAATCGCATTTGCTTCGCTGCAGAGAACACTAAGCTTGTTCAGAACGAAAGAAAGCACAGAGCGCCAGATTTTATGTTGCCCTGGAGAGCTTGCAGAGCACTGGGGAAGGGCAGGCAGAGAATTCCCTGCTAGCATCTTCGCTGTGCCTGGGAAGGAGAAGTGTTCACATTTTTTCGCAGAATGGCTTTTCTGCAGAAAACACTAACGCTTGCTCAGGACGAAAGGAAGCACAGAGCGCCAGATTTGCTGTTGCCCTGGAGAGCTTGCAGAGCTCTGGGGAAAGGCAGGCAGAGAATTCCCTGCTAGCACATTCTCTGTGCACAGGAAGGAGAAGTGTTCGCATTTGATTCGCAGAATCGCTTTTGTGCAGAAAACACTAACACTTGTTCAGAACGAAAGAAAGCACAGAGCCCCAGATTTGCTGTTGTCCTGGAGAGCTTGCAGAGCTCTGGGGAAAGGCTGGCAGAGAATTCCCTGCTAGCACCTTCTCTGTTCGCGGGAAGCAGAAGTGTTCACATTTTTTCGCAGAATCGCATTTGCTTCGCTGCAGGGAACACTAAGCTTGTTCAGAACGAAAGAAAGCACAGAGCCCCAGATTTTATGTTGCCCTGGAGAGCTTGCAGAGCACTGGGGAAGGGCAGGCAGAGAATTCCCTGCTAGCATCTTCGCTGTGCCTGGGATGGAGAAGTGTTCACATTTTTTCGCAGAATGGCTTTTCTGCAGAAAACACTAACGCTTGTTCAGGACGAAAGGAAGCACAGAGCGCCAGATTTGCTGTTGCCCTGGAGAGCTTGCAGAGCTCTGGGGAAAGGCAGGCAGAGAATTCCCTGCTAGCACATTCTCTGTGCACAGGAAGGAGAAGTGTTCGCATTTGATTCGCAGAATCGCTTTTGTGCAGAAAACACTAACACTTGTTCAGAACGAAAGAAAGCACAGAGCGCCAGATTTGCTGTTGTCCTGGAGAGCTTGCAGAGCTCTGGGGAAAGGCAGGCAGAGAATTCCCTGCTAGCACCTTCTCTGTTCGCGGGAAGCAGAAGTGTTCACATTTTTTCGCAGAATCGCATTTGCTTCGCTGCAGGGAACACTAAGCTTGTTCAGAACGAAAGAAAGCACAGAGCCCCAGATTTTATGTTGCCCTGGAGAGCTTGCAGAGCACTGGAGAAAGGCAGGCAGAAAATTCCCTGCTAGCACATTCTCTGTTCGCGGGAAGGAGAGAATTCTCTTTTGCTTCGCACAATGGCTTTTGTGCAGAAAACACTAACGCTTGTTCAGGACGAAAGAAAGCACAGAGCCCCATATTTGCTGTTGTCCTGGAGAGCTTGCAGAGCACTGGCGAAAGGCAGGCAGAGAATTCCCTACTAGCACCTTCTCTGTGCCTGAGAAGGAGAAGTGTTCACATTTTTTCGCAGAATCGCTTTTGTGCAGAGAAGAGTAACACTTATTCAGAACGGAAGAAAACACTGAGCCCCAGATTTGCTGTTGTCCTGGAGAGCTTGCAGAGCACTGGCGAAAGGCAGGCAGAGAATTCCCTGCTAGCACCTTCTCTGTGCCTTGGAAGCAGAAGTGTTCACATTGCTTTGCAGAATCGCTTTTTTACAGAGAACACTAACAATTATTCAGAACGGAATAAAGCACAGAGCCCAAGATTTGCTGTTGTCCTGGAGAGCTTGCAGAGCTCTGGGGAAAGGCAGGCAGAGAATTCCCTGCTAGCACCTTCTCTGTTCGCGGGAAGGAGAGAATTCGCTTTTCCTTGGCACAATGGCTTTTCTGCAGAAAACACTAACGCTTCTGCAGGATGAAAGAAAGCACAGAGCCCCATATTTGCTGTTGCCCTGGAGAGCTTGCAGAGCACTGGGGAAAGGCAGGCAGAGAATTCCCTGCTAGCACATTCTCTGTGCACAGGAAGGCGAAATGTTCGCATTTGATTCGAAGAATGGCTTTTCTGCAGAAAACACTAACGCTTGTTCAGGACGAAAGAAAGCACAGAGTGCCAGATTTGCTGTTGCCCTGGAGAGCTTGCAGAGCTCTGGGGAAAGGCAGGCAGAGAATTCCCTGCTAGCACATTCTCTGTGCACAGGAAGGAGAAGTGTTCGCATTTGATTCGCAGAATCGCTTTTGTGCAGAAAACACTAACACTTGTTCAGAACGAAAGAAAGCACAGAGCCCCAGATTTGCTGTTGTCCTGGAGAGCTTGCAGAGCTCTGGGGAAAGGCAGGCAGAGAATTCCCTGCTAGCACCTTCTCTGTTCGCGGGAAGCAGAAGTGTTCACATTTTTTCGCAGAATCGCATTTGCTTCGCTGCAGGGAACACTAAGCTTCTTCAGAACGAAAGAAAGCACAGAGCCCCAGATTTTATGTTGCCCTGGAGAGCTTGCAGAGCTCTGGGGAAAGGCAGGCAGAGAATTCCCTGCTAGCACCTTCTCTGTGTGCGGGAAGGAGAAGTGTTCACATTTTTTCGCAGAATCGCATTTGCTTCGCTGCAGAGAACACTAAGCTTGTTCAGAACGAAAGAAAGCACAGAGCGCCAGATTTTATGTTGCCCTGGAGAGCTTGCAGAGCACTGGGGAAGGGCAGGCAGAGAATTCCCTGCTAGCATCTTCGCTGTGCCTGGGAAGAAGTGTTCACATTTTTTCGCAGAATGGCTTTTCTGCAGAAAACACTAACGCTTGTTCAGGACGAAAGGAAGCACAGAGCGCCAGATTTGCTGTTGCCCTGGAGAGCTTGCAGAGCTCTGGGGAAAGGCAGGCAGAGAATTCCCTGCTAGCACATTCTCTGTGCACAGGAAAGAGAAGTGTTCGCATTTGATTCGCAGAATCGCTTTTGTGCAGAAAACACTAACACTTGTTCAGAACGAAAGAAAGCACAGAGCCCCAGATTTGCTGTTGTCCTGGAGAGCTTGCAGAGCTCTGGGGAAAGGCAGGCAGAGAATTCCCTGCTAGCACCTTCTCTGTTCGCGGGAAGCAGAAGTGTTCACATTTTTTCGCAGAATCGCATTTGCTTCGCTGCAGGGAACACTAAGCTTCTTCAGAACGAAAGAAAGCACAGAGCCCCAGATTTTATGTTGCCCTGGAGAGCTTGCAGAGCTCTGGGGAAAGGCAGGCAGAGAATTCCCTGCTAGCACCTTCTCTGTGTGCGGGAAGGAGAAGTGTTCACATTTTTTCGCAGAATCGCATTTGCTTCGCTGCAGAGAACACTAAGCTTGTTCAGAAAGAAAGAAAGCACAGAGCGCCAGATTTTATGTTGCCCTGGAGAGCTTGCAGAGCACTGGGGAAAGGCAGGCAGAGAATTCCCTGCTAGCATCTTCGCTGTGCCTGGGAAGGAGAAGTGTTCACATTTTTTCGCAGAATGGCTTTTCTGCAGAAAATACTAACGCTTGTTCAGGACGAAAGGAAGCACAGAGCGCCAGATTTGCTGTTGCCCTGGAGAGCTTGCAGAGCTCTGGGGAAAGGCAGGCAGAGAATTCCCTGCTAGCACCTTCTCTGTTCGCGGGAAGCAGAAGTGTTCACATTTTTTCGCAGAATCGCATTTGCTTCGCTGCAGGGAACACTAAGCTTCTTCAGAACGAAAGAAAGCACAGAGCCCCAGATTTTATGTTGCCCTGGAGAGCTTGCAGAGCTCTGGGGAAAGGCAGGCAGAGAATTCCCTGCTAGCACCTTCTCTGTGTGCGGGAAGGAGAAGTGTTCACATTTTTTCGCAGAATCGCATTTGCTTCGCTGCAGAGAACACTAAGCTTGTTCAGAACGAAAGAAAGCACAGAGCGCCAGATTTTATGTTGCCCTGGAGAGCTTGCAGAGCTCTGGGGAAGGGCAGGCAGAGAATTCCCTGCTAGCATCTTCGCTGTGCCTGGGAAGAAGTGTTCACATTTTTTCGCAGAATGGCTTTTCTGCAGAAAACACTAACGCTTGTTCAGGACGAAAGGAAGCACAGAGCGCCAGATTTGCTGTTGCCCTGGAGAGCTTGCAGAGCTCTGGGGAAAGGCAGGCAGAGAATTCCCTGCTAGCACATTCTCTGTGCACAGGAAGGAGAAGTGTTCGCATTTGATTCGCAGAATCGCTTTTGTGCAGAAAACACTAACACTTGTTCAGAACGAAAGAAAGCACAGAGCCCCAGATTTGCTGTTGTCCTGGAGAGCTTGCAGAGCTCTGGGGAAAGGCAGGCAGAGAATTCCCTGCTAGCACCTTCTCTGTTCGCGGGAAGCAGAAGTGTTCACATTTTTTCGCAGAATCGCATTTGCTTCGCTGCAGGGAACACTAAGCTTGTTCAGAACGAAAGAAAGCACAGAGCCCCAGATTTTATGTTGCCCTGGAGAGCTTGCAGAGCTCTGGGGAAAGGCAGGCAGAGAATTCCCTGCTAGCACCTTCTCTGTGTGCGGGAAGGAGAAGTGTTCACATTTTTTCGCAGAATCGCATTTGCTTCGCTGCAGAGAACACTAAGCTTGTTCAGAAAGAAAGAAAGCACAGAGCGCCAGATTTTATGTTGCCCTGGAGAGCTTGCAGAGCACTGGGGAAAGGCAGGCAGAGAATTCCCTGCTAGCATCTTCGCTGTGCCTGGGAAGGAGAAGTGTTCACATTTTTTCGCAGAATGGCTTTTCTGCAGAAAATACTAACGCTTGTTCAGGACGAAAGGAAGCACAGAGCGCCAGATTTGCTGTTGCCCTGGAGAGCTTGCAGAGCTCTGGGGAAAGGCAGGCAGAGAATTCCCTGCTTGCACATTCTCTGTGCACAGGAAGGCGAAATGTTCGCATTTGATTCGCAGAATCGCTTTTGTGCAGAAAACACTAACACTTGTTCAGAACGAAAGAAAGCACAGAGCCCCAGATTTGCTGTTGTCCTGGAGAGCTTGCAGAGCTCTGGGGAAAGGCAGGCAGAGAATTCCCTGCTAGCACCTTCTCTGTTCGCGGGAAGCAGAAGTGTTCACATTTTTTCGTAGAATCGCATTTGCTTCGCTGCAGGGAACACTAAGCTTGTTCAGAACGAAAGAAAGCACAGAGCCCCAGATTTTATGTTGCCCTGGAGAGCTTGCAGAGCTCTGGGGAAAGGCAGGCAGAGAATTCCCTGCTAGCACCTTCTCTGTGTGCGGGAAGGAGAAGTGTTCACATTTTTTCGCAGAATCGCATTTGCTTCGCTGCAGAGAACACTAAGCTTGTTCAGAAAGAAAGAAAGCACAGAGCGCCAGATTTTATGTTGCCCTGGAGAGCTTGCAGAGCACTGGGGAAAGGCAGGCAGAGAATTCCCTGCTAGCATCTTCGCTGTGCCTGGGAAGGAGAAGTGTTCACATTTTTTCGCAGAATGGCTTTTCTGCAGAAAATACTAACGCTTGTTCAGGACGAAAGGAAGCACAGAGCGCCAGATTTGCTGTTGCCCTGGAGAGCTTGCAGAGCTCTGGGGAAAGGCAGGCAGAGAATTCCCTGCTTGCACATTCTCTGTGCACAGGAAGGCGAAATGTTCGCATTTGATTCGCAGAATCGCTTTTGTGCAGAAAACACTAACACTTGTTCAGAACGAAAGAAAGCACAGAGCGCCAGATTTGCTGTTGTCCTGGAGAGCTTGCAGAGCTCTGGGGAAAGGCAGGCAGAGAATTCCCTGCTAGCACCTTCTCTGTTCGCGGGAAGCAGAAGTGTTCACATTTTTTCGTAGAATCGCATTTGCTTCGCTGCAGGGAACACTAAGCTTGTTCAGAACGAAAGAAAGCACAGAGCCCCAGATTTTATGTTGCCCTGGAGAGCTTGCAGAGCTCTGGGGAAAGGCAGGCAGAGAATTCCCTGCTAGCACCTTCTCTGTGTGCGGGAAGGAGAAGTGTTCACATTTTTTCGCAGAATCGCATTTGCTTCACTGCAGAGAACACTAAGCTTGTTCAGAACGAAAGAAAGCACAGAGCGCCAGATTTTATGTTGCCCTGGAGAGCTTGCAGAGCACTGGGGAAAGGCAGGCAGAGAATTCCCTGCTAGCATCTTCACTGTGCCTGGGAAGGAGAAGTGTTCACATTTTTTCGCAGAATGGCTTTTGTGCAGAAAACACTAACGCTTGTTCAGGACGAAAGGAAGCACAGAGCGCCAGATTTGCTGTTGCCCTGGAGAGCTTGCAGAGCTCTGGGGAAAGGCAGGCAGAGAATTCCCTGCTAGCACATTCTCTGTGCACAGGAAGGAGAAGTGTTCGCATTTGATTCGCAGAATCGCTTTTGTGCAGAAAACACTAACACTTGTTCAGAACAAAAGAAAGCACAGAGCCCCAGATTTTATGTTGCCCTGGAGAGCTTGCAGAGCTCTGGGGAAAGGCAGGCAGAGAATTCCCTGCTAGCACCTTCTCTGTGTGCGGGAAGGAGAAGTGTTCACATTTTTTCGCAGAATCGCATTTGCTTCGCTGCAGAGAACACTAAGCTTGTTCAGAACGAAAGAAAGCACAGAGCCCCAGATTTTATGTTGCCCTGGAGAGCTTGCAGAGCTCTGGGGAAAGGCAGGCAGAGAATTCCCTGCTAGCACCTTCGCTCTTCGCGGGAAGCAGAAGTGTTCACATTTTTTCGCAGAATGGCTTTTCTGCAGAAAACACTAACGCTTGTTCAGGACGAAAGGAAGCACAGAGCGCCAGATTTGCTGTTGCCCTGGAGAGCTTGCAGAGCTCTGGGGAAAGGCAGGCAGAGAATTCCCTGCTAGCACATTCTCTGTGCACAGGAAGGGAAGTGTTCGCATTTGATTCGCAGAATCGCTTTTGTGCAGAAAACACTAACACTTGTTCAGAACGAAAGAAAGCACAGAGCCCCAGATTTGCTGTTGTCCTGGAGAGCTTGCAGAGCTCTGGGGAAAGGCAGGCAGAGAATTCCCTGCTAGCACCTTCTCTGTTCGCGGGAAGCAGAAGTGTTCACATTTTTTCGCAGAATCGCATTTGCTTCGCTGCAGGGAACACTAAGCTTGGTCAGAACGAAAGAAAGCACAGAGCCCCAGATTTTATGTTGCCCTGGAGAGCTTGCAGAGCACTGGAGAAAGGCAGGCAGAGAATTCCCTGCTAGCACCTTCTCTGTTCGCGGGAAGGAGAGAATTCTCTTTTGCTTCGCACAATGGCTTTTGTGCAGAAAACACTAACGCTTGTTCAGGACGGAAGAAAGCACAGAGCCCCATATTTGCTGTTGTCCTGGAGAGCTTGCAGAGCACTGGCGAAAGGCAGGCAGAGAATTCCCTGCTAGCACCTTCTCTGTGCCTGAGAAGGAGAAGTGTTCACATTTTTTCGCAGAATCGCTTTTGTGCAGAGAACAGTAACACTTATTCAGAACGGAAGAAAACACTGAGCCCCAGATTTGCTGTTGTCCTGGAGAGCTTGCAGAACACTGGCGAAAGGCAGGCAGAGAATTCCCTGCTAGCACCTTCTCTGTGCCTTGGAAGCAGAAGTGTTCACATTGCTTTGCAGAATCGCTTTTGTACAGAGAACAGTAACACTTATTCAGAACGGAAGAAAACACAGAGCCCCAGATTTGCTGTTGTCCTGGAGAGCTTGCAGAGCTCTGGGGAAAGGCAGGCAGAGAATTCCCTGCTAGCACCTTCTCTGTTCGCGGGAAGGAGAGATTTCGCTTTTGATTGGCACAATGGCTTTTCTGCAGAAAACACTAACGCTTGTTCAGGATGAAAGAAAGCACAGAGCCCCATATTTGCTGTTGCCCTGGAGAGCTTGCAGAGCACTGGGGAAAGGCAGGCAGAGAATTCCCTGCTAGCACATTCTCTGTGCACAGGAAGGCGAAATGTTCGCATTTGATTCGCAGAATCGCTTTTGTGCAGAAAACACTAACACTTGTTCAGAACGAAAGAAAGCACAGAGCCCCAGATTTGCTGTTGTCCTGGAGAGCTTGCAGAGCTCTGGGGAAAGGCAGGCAGAGAATTCCCTGCTAGCACCTTCTCTGTTCGCGGGAAGCAGAAGTGTTCGCATTTGATTCGCAGAATCGCTTTTGTGCAGAGAACACTAACGCTTGTTCAGGACGAAAGAAAGCACAGAGCCCCAGATTTGCTGTTGTCCTGGAGAGCTTGCAGAGCTCTGGGGAAAGGCAGGCAGAGAATTCCCTGCTAGCACATTCTCTGTGCACAGGAAGGCGAAATGTTCGCATTTGATTCGCAGAATCGCTTTTGTGCAGAAAACACTAACACTTGTTCAGAACGAAAGAAAGCACAGAGCCCCAGATTTGCTGTTGCCCTGGAGAGCTTGCAGAGCTCTGGGGAAAGGCAGGCAGAGAATTCCCTGCTAGCACCTTCTCTGTTCGCGGGAAGCAGAAGTGTTCACATTGCTTTGCAGAATCGCTTTAGTGCAGAGAATACTAACACTTATTCAGAACGGAAGAAAGCACAGAGCGCCAGATTTGCTGTTGTCCTGGAGAGCTTGCAGAGCTCTGGGGAAAGGCAGGCAGAGAATTCCCTGCTAGCACCTTCTCTGTGTGCGGGAAGGAGAAGTGTTCACATTTTTTCGCAGAATCGCATTTGCTTCGCTGCAGAGAACACTAAGCTTGTTCAGAACGAAAGAAAGCACAGAGCGCCAGATTTTATGTTGCCCTGGAGAGCTCGCAGAGCACTGGGGAAAGGCAGGCAGAGAATTCCCTGCTAGCACATTCTCTGTGCACAGGAAGGCGAAATGTTCGCATTTGATTCGCAGAATCGCTTTTGTGCAGAAAACACTAACACTTGTTCAGAACGAAAGAAAGCACAGAGCCCCAGATTTGCTGTTGTCCTGGAGAGCTTGCAGAGCTCTGGGGAAAGGCAGGCAGAGAATTACCTGCTAGCACATTCTCTGTGCACAGGAAGGAGAAGTGTTCGCATTTGATTCGCAGAATCGCTTTTGTGCAGAAAACACTAACACTTGTTCAGAACGAAAGAAAGCACAGAGCCCCAGATTTGCTGTTGTCCTGGAGAGCTTGCAGAGCTCTGGGGAAAGGCAGGCAGAGAATTCCCTGCTAGCACCTTCTCTGTTCGCGGGAAGCAGAAGTGTTCACATTTTTTCGCAGAATCGCATTTGCTTCTCTGCAGGGAACACTAAGCTTGTTCAGAACGAAAGAAAGCACAGAGCGCCAGATTTTATGTTGCCCTGGAGAGCTTGCAGAGCACTGGAGAAAGGCAGGCAGAGAATTCCCTGCTAGCACCTTCTCTGTTCGCGGGAAGCAGAAGTGTTCACATTGCTTTGCAGAATCGCTTTTGTGCAGAGAATACTAACACTTATTCAGAACGGAAGAAAGCACAGAGCGCCAGATTTGCTGTTGTCCTGGAGAGCTTGCAGAGCTCTGGGGAAAGGCAGGCAGAGAATTCCCTGCTAGCACCTTCTCTGTGTGCGGGAAGGAGAAGTGTTCACATTTTTTCGCAGAATCGCATTTGCTTCGCTGCAGAGAACACTAAGCTTGTTCAGAACGAAAGAAAGCACAGAGCCCCAGATTTTATGTTGCCCTGGAGAGCTTGCAGAGCACTGGAGAAAGGCAGGCAGAGAATTCCCTGCTAGCACCTTCTCTGTTCGCGGGAAGCAGAAGTGTTCACATTGCTTTGCAGAATCGCTTTTGTGCAGAGAATACTAACACTTATTCAGAACGGAAGAAAGCACAGAGCGCCAGATTTGCTGTTGTCCTGGAGAGCTTGCAGAGCTCTGGGGAAAGGCAGGCAGAAAATTCCCTGCTAGCACATTCTCTGTGCACAGGAAGGGAAGTGTTCGCATTTGATTCGCAGAATCGCTTTTGTGCAGAAAACACTAACACTTGTTCAGAACGAAAGAAAGCACAGAGCCCCAGATTTGCTGTTGTCCTGGAGAGCTTGCAGAGCTCTGGGGAAAGGCAGGCAGAGAATTCCCTGCTAGCACCTTCTCTGTTCGCGGGAAGCAGAAGTGTTCACATTTTTTCGCAGAATCGCATTTGCTTCGCTGCAGGGAACACTAATCTTGTTCAGAACGAAAGAAAGCACAGAGCCCCAGATTTTATGTTGCCCTGGAGAGCTTGCAGAGCACTGGAGAAAGGCAGGCAGAGAATTCCCTGCTAGCACCTTCTCTGTTCGCGGGAAGGAGAGAATTCTCTTTTGCTTCGCACAATGGCTTTTGTGCAGAAAACACTAACGCTTGTTCAGGACGAAAGAAAGCACAGAGCTCCATATTTGCTGTTGTCCTGGAGAGCTTGCAGAGCACTGGCGAAAGGCAGGCAGAGAATTCCCTGCTAGCACCTTCTCTGTGCCTGAGAAGGAGAAGTGTTCACATTTTTTCGCAGAATCGCTTTTGTGCAGAGAACAGTAACACTTATTCAGAACGGAAGAAAACACAGAGCCCCAGATTTGCTGTTGTCCTGGAGAGCTTGCAGAACACTGGCGAAAGGCAGGCAGAGAATTCCCTGCTAGCACCTTCTCTGTGCCTTGGAAGCAGAAGTGTTCACATTGCTTTGCAGAATCGCTTTTGTACAGAGAACAGTAACACTTATTCAGAACGGAAGAAAACACAGAGCCCCAGATTTGCTGTTGTCCTGGAGAGCTTGCAGAGCTCTGGGGAAAGGCAGGCAGAGAATTCCCTGCTAGCACCTTCTCTGTTCGCGGGAAGGAGAGATTTCGCTTTTGATTGGCACAATGGCTTTTCTGCAGAAAACACTAACGCTTGTTCAGGATGAAAGAAAGCACAGAGCCCCATATTTGCTGTTGCACTGGAGAGCTTGCAGAGCACTGGGGAAAGGCAGGCAGAGAATTCCCTGCTAGCACATTCTCTGTGCACAGGAAGGCGAAATGTTCGCATTTGATTCGCAGAATCGCTTTTGTGCAGAAAACACTAACACTTGTTCAGAACGAAAGAAAGCACAGAGCCCCAGATTTGCTGTTGTCCTGGAGAGCTTGCAGAGCTCTGGGGAAAGGCAGGCAGAGAATTCCCTGCTAGCACCTTCTCTGTTCGCGGGAAGCAGAAGTGTTCGCATTTGATTCGCAGAATCGCTTTTGTGCAGAGAACACTAACGCTTGTTCAGGACGAAAGAAAGCACAGAGCCCCAGATTTGCTGTTGTCCTGGAGAGCTTGCAGAGCTCTGGGGAAAGGCAGGCAGAGAATTCCCTGCTAGCACATTCTCTGTGCACAGGAAGGCGAAATGTTCGCATTTGATTCGCAGAATCGCTTTTGTGCAGAAAACACTAACACTTGTTCAGAACGAAAGAAAGCACAGAGCCCCAGATTCTATGTTGTCCTGGAGAGCTTGCAGAGCACTGGGGAAAGGCAGGCAGAGAATTCCCTGCTAGCACCTTCTCTGTTCGCGGGAAGCAGAAGTGTTCACATTGCTTTGCAGAATCGCTTTTGTGCAGAGAATACTAACACTTATTCAGAACGGAAGAAAGCACAGAGCGCCAGATTTGCTGTTGTCCTGGAGAGCTTGCAGAGCTCTGGGGAAAGGCAGGCAGAGAATTCCCTGCTAGCACCTTCTCTGTGTGCGGGAAGGAGAAGTGTTCACATTTTTTCGCAGAATCGCATTTGCTTCGCTGCAGAGAACACTAAGCTTGTTCAGAACGAAAGAAAGCACAGAGCGCCAGATTTTATGTTGCCCTGGAGAGCTTGCAGAGCACTGGGGAAAGGCAGGCAGAGAATTCCCTGCTAGCATCTTCACTGTGCCTGGGAAGGAGAAATGTTCACATTTTTTCGCAGAATCGCTTTTCTGCAGAAAACACTAACGCTTGTTCAGGACGAAAGGAAGCACAGAGCGCCAGATTTGCTGTTGCCCTGGAGAGCTTGCAGAGCACTGGGGAAAGGCAGGCAGAGAATTCCCTGCTAGCACATTCTCTGTGCACAGGAAGGCGAAATGTTCGCATTTGATTCGCAGAATCGCTTTTGTGCAGAAAACACTAACACTTGTTCAGAACGAAAGAAAGCACAGAGCCCCAGATTTGCTGTTGTCCTGGAGAGCTTGCAGAGCTCTGGGGAAAGGCAGGCAGAGAATTCCCTGCTAGCACCTTCTCTGTTCGCGGGAAGCAGAAGTGTTCGCATTTGATTCGCAGAATCGCTTTTGTGCAGAGAACACTAACGCTTGTTCAGGACGAAAGAAAGCACAGAGCCCCAGATTTGCTGTTGTCCTGGAGAGCTTGCAGAGCTCTGGGGAAAGGCAGGCAGAGAATTCCCTGCTAGCACATTCTCTGTGCACAGGAAGGCGAAATGTTCGCATTTGATTCGCAGAATCGCTTTTGTGCAGAAAACACTAACACTTGTTCAGAACGAAAGAAAGCACAGAGCCCCAGATTCTATGTTGTCCTGGAGAGCTTGCAGAGCACTGGGGAAAGGCAGGCAGAGAATTCCCTGCTAGCACCTTCTCTGTTCGCGGGAAGCAGAAGTGTTCACATTGCTTTGCAGAATCGCTTTTGTGCAGAGAATACTAACACTTATTCAGAACGGAAGAAAGCACAGAGCGCCAGATTTGCTGTTGTCCTGGAGAGCTTGCAGAGCTCTGGGGAAAGGCAGGCAGAGAATTCCCTGCTAGCACCTTCTCTGTGTGCGGGAAGGAGAAGTGTTCACATTTTTTCGCAGAATCGCATTTGCTTCGCTGCAGAGAACACTAAGCTTGTTCAGAACGAAAGAAAGCACAGAGCGCCAGATTTTATGTTGCCCTGGAGAGCTTGCAGAGCACTGGGGAAAGGCAGGCAGAGAATTCCCTGCTAGCATCTTCACTGTGCCTGGGAAGGAGAAGTATTCACATTTTTTCGCAGAATCGCTTTTCTGCAGAAAACACTAACGCTTGTTCAGGACGAAAGGAAGCACAGAGCGCCAGATTTGCTGTTGCCCTGGAGAGCTTGCAGAGCACTGGGGAAAGGCAGGCAGAGAATTCCCTGCTAGCACATTCTCTGTGCACAGGAAGGCGAAATGTTCGCATTTGATTCGCAGAATCGCTTTTGTGCAGAAAACACTAACACTTGTTCAGAACGAAAGAAAGCACAGAGCCCCAGATTTGCTGTTGTCCTGGAGAGCTTGCAGAGCTCTGGGGAAAGGCAGGCAGAGAATTACCTGCTAGCACATTCTCTGTGCACAGGAAGGAGAAGTGTTCGCATTTGATTCGCAGAATCGCTTTTGTGCAGAAAACACTAACACTTGTTCAGAACGAAAGAAAGCACAGAGCCCCAGATTTGCTGTTGTCCTGGAGAGCTTGCAGAGCTCTGGGGAAAGGCAGGCAGAGAATTCCCTGCTAGCACCTTCTCTGTTCGCGGGAAGCAGAAGTGTTCACATTTTTTCGCAGAATCGCATTTGCTTCTCTGCAGGGAACACTAAGCTTGTTCAGAACGAAAGAAAGCACAGAGCCCCAGATTTTATGTTGCCCTGGAGAGCTTGCAGAGCACTGGAGAAAGGCAGGCAGAGAATTCCCTGCTAGCACCTTCTCTGTTCGCGGGAAGCAGAAGTGTTCACATTGCTTTGCAGAATCGCTTTTGTGCAGAGAATACTAACACTTATTCAGAACGGAAGAAAGCACAGAGCGCCAGATTTGCTGTTGTCCTGGAGAGCTTGCAGAGCTCTGGGGAAAGGCAGGCAGAGAATTCCCTGCTAGCACCTTCTCTGTGTGCGGGAAGGAGAAGTGTTCACATTTTTTCGCAGAATCGCATTTGCTTCGCTGCAGAGAACACTAAGCTTGTTCAGAACGAAAGAAAGCACAGAGCCCCAGATTTTATGTTGCCCTGGAGAGCTTGCAGAGCACTGGGGAAGGGCAGGCAGAGAATTCCCTGCTAGCACCTTCTCTGTTCACGGGAAGGAGAGAATTCTCTTTTGCTTCGCACAATGGCTTTTGTGCAGAAAACACTAACGCTTGTTCAGGACGAAAGAAAGCACAGAGCCCCATATTTGCTGTTGTCCTGGAGAGCTTGCAGAGCACTGGCGAAAGGCAGGCAGAGAATTCCCTGCTAGCACCTTCTCTGTGCCTGAGAAGGAGAAGTGTTCACATTTTTTCGCAGAATCGCTTTTGTGCAGAGAACAGTAACACTTATTCAGAACGGAAGAAAACACAGAGCCCCAGATTTGCTGTTGTCCTGGAGAGCTTGCAGAACACTGGCGAAAGGCAGGCAGAGAATTCCCTGCTAGCATCTTCACTGTGCCTGGGAAGGAGAAGTGTTCACATTTTTTCGCAGAATCGCTTTTCTGCAGAAAACACTAACGCTTGTTCAGGACGAAAGGAAGCACAGAGCGCCAGATTTGCTGTTGCCCTGGAGAGCTTGCAGAGCACTGGGGAAAGGCAGGCAGAGAATTCCCTGCTAGCACATTCTCTGTGCACAGGAAGGCGAAATGTTCGCATTTGATTCGCAGAATCGCTTTTGTGCAGAAAACACTAACACTTGTTCAGAACGAAAGAAAGCACAGAGCCCCAGATTTGCTGTTGTCCTGGAGAGCTTGCAGAGCTCTGGGGAAAGGCAGGCAGAGAATTCCCTGCTAGCACCTTCTCTGTTCGCGGGAAGCAGAAGTGTTCGCATTTGATTCGCAGAATCGCTTTTGTGCAGAGAACACTAACGCTTGTTCAGGACGAAAGAAAGCACAGAGCCCCAGATTTGCTGTTGTCCTGGAGAGCTTGCAGAGCTCTGGGGAAAGGCAGGCAGAGAATTCCCTGCTAGCACATTCTCTGTGCACAGGAAGGCGAAATGTTCGCATTTGATTCGCAGAATCGCTTTTGTGCAGAAAACACTAACACTTGTTCAGAACGAAAGAAAGCACAGAGCCCCAGATTCTATGTTGTCCTGGAGAGCTTGCAGAGCACTGGGGAAAGGCAGGCAGAGAATTCCCTGCTAGCACCTTCTCTGTTCGCGGGAAGCAGAAGTGTTCGCATTGCTTTGCAGAATCGCTTTTGTGCAGAGAATACTAACACTTATTCAGAACGGAAGAAAGCACAGAGCGCCAGATTTGCTGTTGCCCTGGAGAGCTTGCAGAGCTCTGGGGAAAGGCAGGCAGAGAATTCCCTGCTAGCACCTTCTCTGTGTGCGGGAAGGAGAAGTGTTCACATTTTTTCGCAGAATCGCATTTGCTTCGCTGCAGAGAACACTAAGCTTGTTCAGAACGAAAGAAAGCACAGAGCGCCAGATTTTATGTTGCCCTGGAGAGCTTGCAGAGCACTGGGGAAAGGCAGGCAGAGAATTCCCTGCTAGCATCTTCACTGTGCCTGGGAAGGAGAAGTGTTCACATTTTTTCGCAGAATCGCTTTTCTGCAGAAAACACTAACGCTTGTTCAGGACGAAAGGAAGCACAGAGCGCCAGATTTGCTGTTGCCCTGGAGAGCTTGCAGAGCACTGGGGAAAGGCAGGCAGAGAATTCCCTGCTAGCACATTCTCTGTGCACAGGAAGGCGAAATGTTCGCATTTGATTCGCAGAATCGCTTTTGTGCAGAAAACACTAACACTTGTTCAGAACGAAAGAAAGCACAGAGCCCCAGATTTGCTGTTGTCCTGGAGAGCTTGCAGAGCTCTGGGGAAAGGCAGGCAGAGAATTACCTGCTAGCACATTCTCTGTGCACAGGAAGGAGAAGTGTTCGCATTTGATTCGCAGAATCGCTTTTGTGCAGAAAACACTAACACTTGTTCAGAACGAAAGAAAGCACAGAGCCCCAGATTTGCTGTTGTCCTGGAGAGCTTGCAGAGCTCTGGGGAAAGGCAGGCAGAGAATTCCCTGCTAGCACCTTCTCTGTTCGCGGGAAGCAGAAGTGTTCACATTTTTTCGCAGAATCGCATTTGCTTCTCTGCAGGGAACACTAAGCTTGTTCAGAACGAAAGAAAGCACAGAGCCCCAGATTTTATGTTGCCCTGGAGAGCTTGCAGAGCACTGGAGAAAGGCAGGCAGAGAATTCCCTGCTAGCACCTTCTCTGTTCGCGGGAAGCAGAAGTGTTCACATTGCTTTGCAGAATAGCTTTTGTGCAGAGAATACTAACACTTATTCAGAACGGAAGAAAGCACAGAGCGCCAGATTTGCTGTTGTCCTGGAGAGCTTGCAGAGCTCTGGGGAAAGGCAGGCAGAGAATTCCCTGCTAGCACCTTCTCTGTGTGCGGGAAGGAGAAGTGTTCACATTTTTTCGCAGAATCGCATTTGCTTCGCTGCAGAGAACACTAAGCTTGTTCAGAACGAAAGAAAGCACAGAGCCCCAGATTTTATGTTGCCCTGGAGAGCTTGCAGAGCACTGGGGAAGGGCAGGCAGAGAATTCCCTGCTAGCACCTTCTCTGTTCGCGGGAAGGAGAGAATTCTCTTTTGCTTCGCACAATGGCTTTTGTGCAGAAAACACTAACGCTTGTTCAGGACGAAAGAAAGCACAGAGCCCCATATTTGCTGTTGTCCTGGAGAGCTTGCAGAGCACTGGCGAAAGGCAGGCAGAGAATTCCCTGCTAGCACCTTCTCTGTGCCTGAGAAGGAGAAGTGTTCACATTTTTTCGCAGAATCGCTTTTGTGCAGAGAACAGTAACACTTATTCAGAACGGAAGAAAACACAGAGCCCCAGATTTGCTGTTGTCCTGGAGAGCTTGCAGAACACTGGCGAAAGGCAGGCAGAGAATTCCCTGCTAGCACCTTCTCTGTGCCTTGGAAGCAGAAGTGTTCACATTGCTTTGCAGAATCGCTTTTGTACAGAGAACAGTAACACTTATTCAGAACGGAAGAAAACACAGAGCCCCAGATTTGCTGTTGTCCTGGAGAGCTTGCAGAGCTCTGGGGAAAGGCAGGCAGAGAATTCCCTGCTAGCACCTTCTCTGTTCGCGGGAAGGAGAGATTTCGCTTTTGATTGGCACAATGGCTTTTCTGCAGAAAACACTAACGCTTGTTCAGGATGAAAGAAAGCACAGAGCCCCATATTTGCTGTTGCCCTGGAGAGCTTGCAGAGCACTGGGGAAAGGCAGGCAGAGAATTCCCTGCTAGCACATTCTCTGTGCACAGGAAGGCGAAATGTTCGCATTTGATTCGCAGAATCGCTTTTGTGCAGAAAACACTAACACTTGTTCAGAACGAAAGAAAGCACAGAGCCCCAGATTTGCTGTTGTCCTGGAGAGCTTGCAGAGCTCTGGGGAAAGGCAGGCAGAGAATTCCCTGCTAGCACCTTCTCTGTTCGCGGGAAGCAGAAGTGTTCGCATTTGATTCGCAGAATCGCTTTTGTGCAGAGAACACTAACGCTTGTTCAGGACGAAAGAAAGCACAGAGCCCCAGATTTGCTGTTGTCCTGGAGAGCTTGCAGAGCTCTGGGGAAAGGCAGGCAGAGAATTCCCTGCTAGCACATTCTCTGTGCACAGGAAGGCGAAATGTTCGCATTTGATTCGCAGAATCGCTTTTGTGCAGAAAACACTAACACTTGTTCAGAACGAAAGAAAGCACAGAGCCCCAGATTCTATGTTGTCCTGGAGAGCTTGCAGAGCACTGGGGAAAGGCAGGCAGAGAATTCCCTGCTAGCACCTTCTCTGTTCGCGGGAAGCAGAAGTGTTCGCATTGCTTTGCAGAATCGCTTTTGTGCAGAGAATACTAACACTTATTCAGAACGGAAGAAAGCACAGAGCGCCAGATTTGCTGTTGCCCTGGAGAGCTTGCAGAGCTCTGGGGAAAGGCAGGCAGAGAATTCCCTGCTAGCACCTTCTCTGTGTGCGGGAAGGAGAAGTGTTCACATTTTTTCGCAGAATCGCATTTGCTTCGCTGCAGAGAACACTAAGCTTGTTCAGAACGAAAGAAAGCACAGAGCGCCAGATTTTATGTTGCCCTGGAGAGCTTGCAGAGCACTGGGGAAAGGCAGGCAGAGAATTCCCTGCTAGCATCTTCACTGTGCCTGGGAAGGAGAAGTGTTCACATTTTTTCGCAGAATCGCTTTTCTGCAGAAAACACTAACGCTTGTTCAGGACGAAAGGAAGCACAGAGCGCCAGATTTGCTGTTGCCCTGGAGAGCTTGCAGAGCACTGGGGAAAGGCAGGCAGAGAATTCCCTGCTAGCACATTCTCTGTGCACAGGAAGGCGAAATGTTCGCATTTGATTCGCAGAATCGCTTTTGTGCAGAAAACACTAACACTTGTTCAGAACGAAAGAAAGCACAGAGCCCCAGATTTGCTGTTGTCCTGGAGAGCTTGCAGAGCTCTGGGGAAAGGCAGGCAGAGAATTACCTGCTAGCACATTCTCTGTGCACAGGAAGGAGAAGTGTTCGCATTTGATTCGCAGAATCGCTTTTGTGCAGAAAACACTAACACTTGTTCAGAACGAAAGAAAGCACAGAGCCCCAGATTTGCTGTTGTCCTGGAGAGCTTGCAGAGCTCTGGGGAAAGGCAGGCAGAGAATTCCCTGCTAGCACCTTCTCTGTTCGCGGGAAGCAGAAGTGTTCACATTTTTTCGCAGAATCGCATTTGCTTCTCTGCAGGGAACACTAAGCTTGTTCAGAACGAAAGAAAGCACAGAGCCCCAGATTTTATGTTGCCCTGGAGAGCTTGCAGAGCACTGGAGAAAGGCAGGCAGAGAATTCCCTGCTAGCACCTTCTCTGTTCGCGGGAAGCAGAAGTGTTCACATTGCTTTGCAGAATAGCTTTTGTGCAGAGAATACTAACACTTATTCAGAACGGAAGAAAGCACAGAGCGCCAGATTTGCTGTTGTCCTGGAGAGCTTGCAGAGCTCTGGGGAAAGGCAGGCAGAGAATTCCCTGCTAGCACCTTCTCTGTGTGCGGGAAGGAGAAGTGTTCACATTTTTTCGCAGAATCGCATTTGCTTCGCTGCAGAGAACACTAAGCTTGTTCAGAACGAAAGAAAGCACAGAGCCCCAGATTTTATGTTGCCCTGGAGAGCTTGCAGAGCACTGGGGAAGGGCAGGCAGAGAATTCCCTGCTAGCACCTTCTCTGTTCGCGGGAAGGAGAGAATTCTCTTTTGCTTCGCACAATGGCTTTTGTGCAGAAAACACTAACGCTTGTTCAGGACGAAAGAAAGCACAGAGCCCCATATTTGCTGTTGTCCTGGAGAGCTTGCAGAGCACTGGCGAAAGGCAGGCAGAGAATTCCCTGCTAGCACCTTCTCTGTGCCTGAGAAGGAGAAGTGTTCACATTTTTTCGCAGAATCGCTTTTGTGCAGAGAACAGTAACACTTATTCAGAACGGAAGAAAACACAGAGCCCCAGATTTGCTGTTGTCCTGGAGAGCTTGCAGAACACTGGCGAAAGGCAGGCAGAGAATTCCCTGCTAGCACCTTCTCTGTGCCTTGGAAGCAGAAGTGTTCACATTGCTTTGCAGAATCGCTTTTGTACAGAGAACAGTAACACTTATTCAGAACGGAAGAAAACACAGAGCCCCAGATTTGCTGTTGTCCTGGAGAGCTTGCAGAGCTCTGGGGAAAGGCAGGCAGAGAATTCCCTGCTAGCACCTTCTCTGTTCGCGGGAAGGAGAGATTTCGCTTTTGATTGGCACAATGGCTTTTCTGCAGAAAACACTAACGCTTGTTCAGGATGAAAGAAAGCACAGAGCCCCAGATTTTATGTTGTCCTGGAGAGCTTGCAGAGCACTGGGGAAAGGCAGGCAGAGAATTCCCTGCTAGCACATTCTCTGTGCACAGGAAGGCGAAATGTTCGCATTTGATTCGCAGAATCGCTTTTGTGCAGAAAACACTAACACTTGTTCAGAACGAAAGAAAGCACAGAGCCCCAGATTTGCTGTTGTCCTGGAGAGCTTGCAGAGCTCTGGGGAAAGGCAGGCAGAGAATTCCCTGCTAGCACCTTCTCTGTTCGCGGGAAGCAGAAGTGTTCGCATTTGATTCGCAGAATCGCTTTTGTGCAGAGAACACTAACGCTTGTTCAGGACGAAAGAAAGCACAGAGCCCCAGATTTGCTGTTGTCCTGGAGAGCTTGCAGAGCTCTGGGGAAAGGCAGGCAGAGAATTCCCTGCTAGCACATTCTCTGTGCACAGGAAGGCGAAATGTTCGCATTTGATTCGCCGAATCGCTTTTGTGCAGAAAACACTAACACTTGTTCAGAACGAAAGAAAGCACAGAGCCCCAGATTTGCTGTTGTCCTGGAGAGCTTGCAGAGCACTGGGGAAAGGCAGGCAGAGAATTCCCTGCTAGCACCTTCTCTGTTCGCGGGAAGCAGAAGTGTTCGCATTTGATTCGCAGAATCGCTTTTGTGCAGAGAACACTAACGCTTGTTCAGAACGGAAGAAAGCACAGAGCGCCAGATTTGCTGTTGTCCTGGAGAGCTTGCAGAGCTCTGGGGAAAGGCAGGCAGAGAATTCCCTGCTAGCACCTTCTCTGTGTGCGGGAAGGAGAAGTGTTCACATTTTTTCGCAGAATCGCATTTGCTTCGCTGCAGAGAACACTAAGCTTGTTCAGAACGAAAGAAAGCACAGAGCCCCAGATTTTATGTTGCCCTGGAGAGCTTGCAGAGCACTGGGGAAAGGCAGGCAGAGAATTCCCTGCTAGCATCTTCACTGTGCCTGGGAAGGAGAAGTGTTCACATTTTTTCGCAGAATGGCTTTTCTGCAGAAAACACTAACGCTTGTTCAGGACGAAAGGAAGCACAGAGTGCCAGATTTGCTGTTGCCCTGGAGAGCTTGCAGAGCACTGGGGAAAGGCAGGCAGAGAATTCCCTGCTAGCACATTCTCTGTGCACAGGAAGGCGAAATGTTCGCATTTGATTCGCAGAATCGCTTTTGTGCAGAAAACACTAACACTTGTTCAGAACGAAAGAAAGCACAGAGCCCCAGATTTGCTGTTGTCCTGGAGAGCTTGCAGAGCTCTGGGGAAAGGCAGGCAGAGAATTACCTGCTAGCACATTCTCTGTGCACAGGAAGGAGAAGTGTTCGCATTTGATTCGCAGAATCGCTTTTGTGCAGAAAACACTAACACTTGTTCAGAACGAAAGAAAGCACAGAGCGCCAGATTTGCTGTTGTCCTGGAGAGCTTGCAGAGCTCTGGGGAAAGGCAGGCAGAGAATTCCCTGCTAGCACCTTCTCTGTGTGCGGGAAGGAGAAGTGTTCACATTTTTTCGCAGAATCGCATTTGCTTCGCTGCAGGGAACACTAAGCTTGTTCAGAACGAAAGAAAGCACAGAGCCCCAGATTTTATGTTGCCCTGGAGAGCTTGCAGAGCACTGGAGAAAGGCAGGCAGAGAATTCCCTGCTAGCACCTTCTCTGTTCGCGGGAAGCAGAAGTGTTCACATTGCTTTGCAGAATCGCTTTTGTGCAGAGAATACTAACACTTATTCAGAACGGAAGAAAGCACAGAGCGCCAGATTTGCTGTTGTCCTGGAGAGCTTGCAGAGCTCTGGGGAAAGGCAGGCAGAGAATTCCCTGCTAGCACCTTCTCTGTGTGCGGGAAGGAGAAGTGTTCACATTTTTTCGCAGAATCGCATTTGCTTCGCTGCAGAGAACACTAAGCTTGTTCAGAACGAAAGAAAGCACAGAGCCCCAGATTTTATGTTGCCCTGGAGAGCTTGCAGAGCACTGGAGAAAGGCAGGCAGAGAATTCCCTGCTAGCACCTTCTCTGTTCGCGGGAAGGAGAGAATTCTCTTTTGCTTCGCACAATGGCTTTTGTGCAGAAAACACTAACGCTTGTTCAGGACGAAAGAAAGTACAGAGCCCCATATTTGCTGTTGTCCTGGAGAGCTTGCAGAGCACTGGCGAAAGGCAGGCAGAGAATTCCCTGCTAGCACCTTCTCTGTGCCTGAGAAGGAGAAGTCTTCACATTTTTTCGCAGAATCGCTTCTGTGCAGAGAACAGTAACACTTATTCAGAATGAAAGAAAACACAGAGCCCCAGATTTGCTGTTGTCCTGGAGAGCTTGCAGAACACTGGCGAAAGGCAGGCAGAGAATTCCCTGCTAGCACCTTCTCTGTGCCTTGGAAGCAGAAGTGTTCACATTGCTTTGCAGAATCGCTTTTGTACAGAGAACAGTAACACTTATTCAGAACGGAAGAAAACACAGAGCCCCAGATTTGCTGTTGTCCTGGAGAGCTTGCAGAGCTCTGGGGAAAGGCAGGCAGAGAATTCCCTGCTAGCACCTTCTCTGTTCGCGGGAAGGAGAGATTTCGCTTTTGATTGGCACAATGGCTTTTCTGCAGAAAACACTAACGCTTGTTCAGGATGAAAGAAAGCACAGAGCCCCATATTTGCTGTTGCCCTGGAGAGCTTGCAGAGCACTGGGGAAAGGCAGGCAGAGAATTCCCTGCTAGCACATTCTCTGTGCACAGGAAGGCGAAATGTTCGCATTTGATTCGCAGAATCGCTTTTGTGCAGAAAACACTAATACTTGTTCAGAACGAAAGAAAGCACAGAGCCCCAGATTTGCTGTTGTCCTGGAGAGCTTGCAGAGCTCTGGGGAAAGGCAGGCAGAGAATTCCCTGCTAGCACCTTCTCTGTTCGCGGGAAGCAGAAGTGTTCGCATTTGATTCGCAGAATCGCTTTTGTGCAGAGAACACTAACGCTTGTTCAGAACGGAAGAAAGCACAGAGCGCCAGATTTGCTGTTGTCCTGGAGAGCTTGCAGAGCTCTGGGGAAAGGCAGGCAGAGAATTCCCTGCTAGCACCTTCTCTGTGTGCGGGAAGGAGAAGTGTTCACATTTTTTCGCAGAATCGCATTTGCTTCGCTGCAGAGAACACTAAGCTTGTTCAGAACGAAAGAAAGCACAGAGCCCCAGATTTGCTGTTTTCCTGGAGAGCTTGCAGAGCACTGGGGAAGGGCAGGCAGAGAATTCCCTGCTAGCATCTTCGCTGTGCCTGGGAAGGAGAAGTGTTCACATTTTTTCGCAGAATGGCTTTTCTGCAGAAAACACTAACGCTTGTTCAGGACGAAAGGAAGCACAGAGCGCCAGATTTGCTGTTGCCCTGGAGAGCTTGCAGAGCTCTGGGGAAAGGCAGGCAGAGAATTCCCTGCTAGCACATTCTCTGTGCACAGGAAGGAGAAGTGTTCGCATTTGATTCGCAGAATCGCTTTTGTGCAGAAAACACTAACACTTGTTCAGAACGAAAGAAAGCACAGAGCCCCAGATTTGCTGTTGTCCTGGAGAGCTTGCAGAGCTCTGGGGAAAGGCAGGCAGAGAATTCCCTGCTAGCACCTTCTCTGTTCGCGGGAAGCAGAAGTGTTCGCATTTGATTCGCAGAATCGCTTTTGTGCAGAGAACACTAACGCTTGTTCAGGACGAAAGAAAGCACAGAGCCCCAGATTTGCTGTTGTCCTGGAGAGCTTGCAGAGCTCTGGGGAAAGGCAGGCAGAGAATTCCCTGCTAGCACATTCTCTGTGCACAGGAAGGCGAAATGTTCGCATTTGATTCGCCGAATCGCTTTTGTGCAGAAAACACTAACACTTGTTCAGAACGAAAGAAAGCACAGAGCCCCAGATTTGCTGTTGTCCTGGAGAGCTTGCAGAGCACTGGGGAAAGGCAGGCAGAGAATTCCCTGCTAGCACCTTCTCTGTTCGCGGGAAGCAGAAGGGTTCACATTGCTTTGCAGAATCGCTTTTGTGCAGAGAATACTAACACTTATTCAGAACGGAAGAAAGCACAGAGCGCCAGATTTGCTGTTGTCCTGGAGAGCTTGCAGAGCTCTGGGGAAAGGCAGGCAGAGAATTCCCTGCTAGCACCTTCTCTGTGTGCGGGAAGGAGAAGTGTTCACATTTTTTCGCAGAATCGCATTTGCTTCGCTGCAGAGAACACTAAGCTTGTTCAGAACGAAAGAAAGCACAGAGCCCCAGATTTTATGTTGCCCTGGAGAGCTTGCAGAGCACTGGAGAAAGGCAGGCAGAGAATTCCCTGCTAGCACCTTCTCTGTTCGCGGGAAGGAGAGAATTCTCTTTTGCTTCGCACAATGGCTTTTGTGCAGAAAACACTAACGCTTGTTCAGGACGAAAGAAAGTACAGAGCCCCATATTTGCTGTTGTCCTGGAGAGCTTGCAGAGCACTGGCGAAAGGCAGGCAGAGAATTCCCTGCTAGCACCTTCTCTGTGCCTGAGAAGGAGAAGTCTTCACATTTTTTCGCAGAATCGCTTCTGTGCAGAGAACAGTAACACTTATTCAGAATGGAAGAAAACACAGAGCCCCAGATTTGCTGTTGTCCTGGAGAGCTTGCAGAACACTGGCGAAAGGCAGGCAGAGAATTCCCTGCTAGCACATTCTCTGTGCCTTGGAAGCAGAAGTGTTCACATTGCTTTGCAGAATCGCTTTTGTACAGAGAACAGTAACACTTATTCAGAACGGAAGAAAACACAGAGCCCCAGATTTGCTGTTGTCCTGGAGAGCTTGCAGAGCTCTGGGGAAAGGCAGGCAGAGAATTCCCTGCTAGCACCTTCTCTGTTCGCGGGAAGGAGAGATTTCGCTTTTGATTGGCACAATGGCTTTTCTGCAGAAAACACTAACGCTTGTTCAGGATGAAAGAAAGCACAGAGCCCCATATTTGCTGTTGCCCTGGAGAGCTTGCAGAGCACTGGGGAAAGGCAGGCAGAGAATTCCCTGCTAGCACATTCTCTGTGCACAGGAAGGCGAAATGTTCGCATTTGATTCGCAGAATCGCTTTTGTGCAGAAAACACTAATACTTGTTCAGAACGAAAGAAAGCACAGAGCCCCAGATTTGCTGTTGTCCTGGAGAGCTTGCAGAGCTCTGGGGAAAGGCAGGCAGAGAATTCCCTGCTAGCACCTTCTCTGTTCGCGGGAAGCAGAAGTGTTCGCATTTGATTCGCAGAATCGCTTTTGTGCAGAGAACACTAACGCTTGTTCAGAACGGAAGAAAGCACAGAGCGCCAGATTTGCTGTTGTCCTGGAGAGCTTGCAGAGCTCTGGGGAAAGGCAGGCAGAGAATTCCCTGCTAGCACATTCTCTGTGCACAGGAAGGCGAAATGTTCGCATTTGCTTCGCAGAATCGCTTTTGTGCACAAAACACTAACACTTGTTCAGAACGAAAGAAAGCACAGAGCCCCAGATTCTATGTTGTCCTGGAGAGCTTGCAGAGCACTGGGGAAAGGCAGGCAGAGAATTCCCTGCTAGCACCTTCTCTGTTCGCGGGAAGCAGAAGTGTTCACATTGCTTTGCAGAATCGCTTTTGTGCAGAGAATACTAACACTTATTCAGAACGGAAGAAAGCACAGAGCGCCAGATTTGCTGTTGTCCTGGAGAGCTTGCAGAGCTCTGGGGAAAGGCAGGCAGAGAATTCCCTGCTAGCACCTTCTCTGTGTGCGGGAAGGAGAAGTGTTCACATTTTTTCGCAGAATCGCATTTGCTTCGCTGCAGAGAACACTAAGCTTGTTCAGAACGAAAGAAAGCACAGAGCGCCAGATTTTATGTTGTCCTGGAGAGCTTGCAGAGCTCTGGGGAAAGGCAGGCAGAGAATTCCCTGCTAGCACCTTCTCTGTTCGCGGGAAGCAGAAGTGTTCGCATTTGATTCGCAGAATCGCTTTTGTGCAGAGAACACTAACGCTTGTTCAGGACGAAAGAAAGCACAGAGCCCCAGATTTGCTGTTGTCCTGGAGATCTTGCAGAGCTCTGGGGAAAGGCAGGCAGAGAATTCCCTGCTAGCACATTCTCTGTGCACAGGAAGGCGAAATGTTCGCATTTGATTCGCAGAATCGCTTTTGTGCAGAAAACACTAACACTTGTTCAGAACGAAAGAAAGCACAGAGCCCCAGATTCTATGTTGTCCTGGAGAGCTTGCAGAGCACTGGGGAAAGGCAGGCAGAGAATTCCCTGCTAGCACCTTCTCTGTTCGCGGGAAGCAGAAGTGTTCGCATTGCTTTGCAGAATCGCTTTTGTGCAGAGAATACTAACACTTATTCAGAACGGAAGAAAGCACAGAGCGCCAGATTTGCTGTTGCCCTGGAGAGCTTGCAGAGCTCTGGGGAAAGGCAGGCAGAGAATTCCCTGCTAGCACCTTCTCTGTGTGCGGGAAGGAGAAGTGTTCACATTTTTTCGCAGAATCGCATTTGCTTCGCTGCAGAGAACACTAAGCTTGTTCAGAACGAAAGAAAGCACAGAGCGCCAGATTTTATGTTGCCCTGGAGAGCTTGCAGAGCACTGGGGAAAGGCAGGCAGAGAATTCCCTGCTAGCATCTTCACTGTGCCTGGGAAGGAGAAGTGTTCACATTTTTTCGCAGAATCGCTTTTCTGCAGAAAACACTAACGCTTGTTCAGGACGAAAGGAAGCACAGAGCGCCAGATTTGCTGTTGCCCTGGAGAGCTTGCAGAGCACTGGGGAAAGGCAGGCAGAGAATTCCCTGCTAGCACATTCTCTGTGCACAGGAAGGCGAAATGTTCGCATTTGATTCGCAGAATCGCTTTTGTGCAGAAAACACTAACACTTGTTCAGAACGAAAGAAAGCACAGAGCCCCAGATTTGCTGTTGTCCTGGAGAGCTTGCAGAGCTCTGGGGAAAGGCAGGCAGAGAATTACCTGCTAGCACATTCTCTGTGCACAGGAAGGAGAAGTGTTCGCATTTGATTCGCAGAATCGCTTTTGTGCAGAAAACACTAACACTTGTTCAGAACGAAAGAAAGCACAGAGCGCCAGATTTGCTGTTGTCCTGGAGAGCTTGCAGAGCTCTGGGGAAAGGCAGGCAGAGAATTCCCTGCTAGCACCTTCTCTGTGTGCGGGAAGGAGAAGTGTTCACATTTTTTCGCAGAATCGCATTTGCTTCGCTGCAGGGAACACTAAGCTTGTTCAGAACGAAAGAAAGCACAGAGCCCCAGATTTTATGTTGCCCTGGAGAGCTTGCAGAGCACTGGAGAAAGGCAGGCAGAGAATTCCCTGCTAGCACCTTCTCTGTTCGCGGGAAGCAGAAGTGTTCACATTGCTTTGCAGAATCGCTTTTGTGCAGAGAATACTAACACTTATTCAGAACGGAAGAAAGCACAGAGCGCCAGATTTGCTGTTGTCCTGGAGAGCTTGCAGAGCTCTGGGGAAAGGCAGGCAGAGAATTCCCTGCTAGCACCTTCTCTGTGTGCGGGAAGGAGAAGTGTTCACATTTTTTCGCAGAATCGCATTTGCTTCGCTGCAGAGAACACTAAGCTTGTTCAGAACGAAAGAAAGCACAGAGCCCCAGATTTTATGTTGCCCTGGAGAGCTTGCAGAGCACTGGAGAAAGGCAGGCAGAGAATTCCCTGCTAGCACCTTCTCTGTTCGCGGGAAGGAGAGAATTCTCTTTTGCTTCGCACAATGGCTTTTGTGCAGAAAACACTAACGCTTGTTCAGGACGAAAGAAAGTACAGAGCCCCATATTTGCTGTTGTCCTGGAGAGCTTGCAGAGCACTGGCGAAAGGCAGGCAGAGAATTCCCTGCTAGCACCTTCTCTGTGCCTGAGAAGGAGAAGTCTTCACATTTTTTCGCAGAATCGCTTCTGTGCAGAGAACAGTAACACTTATTCAGAATGAAAGAAAACACAGAGCCCCAGATTTGCTGTTGTCCTGGAGAGCTTGCAGAACACTGGCGAAAGGCAGGCAGAGAATTCCCTGCTAGCACCTTCTCTGTGCCTTGGAAGCAGAAGTGTTCACATTGCTTTGCAGAATCGCTTTTGTACAGAGAACAGTAACACTTATTCAGAACGGAAGAAAACACAGAGCCCCAGATTTGCTGTTGTCCTGGAGAGCTTGCAGAGCTCTGGGGAAAGGCAGGCAGAGAATTCCCTGCTAGCACCTTCTCTGTTCGCGGGAAGGAGAGATTTCGCTTTTGATTGGCACAATGGCTTTTCTGCAGAAAACACTAACGCTTGTTCAGGATGAAAGAAAGCACAGAGCCCCATATTTGCTGTTGCCCTGGAGAGCTTGCAGAGCACTGGGGAAAGGCAGGCAGAGAATTCCCTGCTAGCACATTCTCTGTGCACAGGAAGGCGAAATGTTCGCATTTGATTCGCAGAATCGCTTTTGTGCAGAAAACACTAATACTTGTTCAGAACGAAAGAAAGCACAGAGCCCCAGATTTGCTGTTGTCCTGGAGAGCTTGCAGAGCTCTGGGGAAAGGCAGGCAGAGAATTCCCTGCTAGCACCTTCTCTGTTCGCGGGAAGCAGAAGTGTTCGCATTTGATTCGCAGAATCGCTTTTGTGCAGAGAACACTAACGCTTGTTCAGAACGGAAGAAAGCACAGAGCGCCAGATTTGCTGTTGTCCTGGAGAGCTTGCAGAGCTCTGGGGAAAGGCAGGCAGAGAATTCCCTGCTAGCACCTTCTCTGTGTGCGGGAAGGAGAAGTGTTCACATTTTTTCGCAGAATCGCATTTGCTTCGCTGCAGAGAACACTAAGCTTGTTCAGAACGAAAGAAAGCACAGAGCCCCAGATTTGCTGTTTTCCTGGAGAGCTTGCAGAGCACTGGGGAAGGGCAGGCAGAGAATTCCCTGCTAGCATCTTCGCTGTGCCTGGGAAGGAGAAGTGTTCACATTTTTTCGCAGAATGGCTTTTCTGCAGAAAACACTAACGCTTGTTCAGGACGAAAGGAAGCACAGAGCGCCAGATTTGCTGTTGCCCTGGAGAGCTTGCAGAGCTCTGGGGAAAGGCAGGCAGAGAATTCCCTGCTAGCACATTCTCTGTGCACAGGAAGGAGAAGTGTTCGCATTTGATTCGCAGAATCGCTTTTGTGCAGAAAACACTAACACTTGTTCAGAACGAAAGAAAGCACAGAGCCCCAGATTTGCTGTTGTCCTGGAGAGCTTGCAGAGCTCTGGGGAAAGGCAGGCAGAGAATTCCCTGCTAGCACCTTCTCTGTTCGCGGGAAGCAGAAGTGTTCGCATTTGATTCGCAGAATCGCTTTTGTGCAGAGAACACTAACGCTTGTTCAGGACGAAAGAAAGCACAGAGCCCCAGATTTGCTGTTGTCCTGGAGAGCTTGCAGAGCTCTGGGGAAAGGCAGGCAGAGAATTCCCTGCTAGCACATTCTCTGTGCACAGGAAGGCGAAATGTTCGCATTTGATTCGCCGAATCGCTTTTGTGCAGAAAACACTAACACTTGTTCAGAACGAAAGAAAGCACAGAGCCCCAGATTTGCTGTTGTCCTGGAGAGCTTGCAGAGCACTGGGGAAAGGCAGGCAGAGAATTCCCTGCTAGCACCTTCTCTGTTCGCGGGAAGCAGAAGGGTTCACATTGCTTTGCAGAATCGCTTTTGTGCAGAGAATACTAACACTTATTCAGAACGGAAGAAAGCACAGAGCGCCAGATTTGCTGTTGTCCTGGAGAGCTTGCAGAGCTCTGGGGAAAGGCAGGCAGAGAATTCCCTGCTAGCACCTTCTCTGTGTGCGGGAAGGAGAAGTGTTCACATTTTTTCGCAGAATCGCATTTGCTTCGCTGCAGAGAACACTAAGCTTGTTCAGAACGAAAGAAAGCACAGAGCCCCAGATTTTATGTTGCCCTGGAGAGCTTGCAGAGCACTGGAGAAAGGCAGGCAGAGAATTCCCTGCTAGCACCTTCTCTGTTCGCGGGAAGGAGAGAATTCTCTTTTGCTTCGCACAATGGCTTTTGTGCAGAAAACACTAACGCTTGTTCAGGACGAAAGAAAGTACAGAGCCCCATATTTGCTGTTGTCCTGGAGAGCTTGCAGAGCACTGGCGAAAGGCAGGCAGAGAATTCCCTGCTAGCACCTTCTCTGTGCCTGAGAAGGAGAAGTCTTCACATTTTTTCGCAGAATCGCTTCTGTGCAGAGAACAGTAACACTTATTCAGAATGGAAGAAAACACAGAGCCCCAGATTTGCTGTTGTCCTGGAGAGCTTGCAGAACACTGGCGAAAGGCAGGCAGAGAATTCCCTGCTAGCACATTCTCTGTGCCTTGGAAGCAGAAGTGTTCACATTGCTTTGCAGAATCGCTTTTGTACAGAGAACAGTAACACTTATTCAGAACGGAAGAAAACACAGAGCCCCAGATTTGCTGTTGTCCTGGAGAGCTTGCAGAGCTCTGGGGAAAGGCAGGCAGAGAATTCCCTGCTAGCACCTTCTCTGTTCGCGGGAAGGAGAGATTTCGCTTTTGATTGGCACAATGGCTTTTCTGCAGAAAACACTAACGCTTGTTCAGGATGAAAGAAAGCACAGAGCCCCATATTTGCTGTTGCCCTGGAGAGCTTGCAGAGCACTGGGGAAAGGCAGGCAGAGAATTCCCTGCTAGCACATTCTCTGTGCACAGGAAGGCGAAATGTTCGCATTTGATTCGCAGAATCGCTTTTGTGCAGAAAACACTAATACTTGTTCAGAACGAAAGAAAGCACAGAGCCCCAGATTTGCTGTTGTCCTGGAGAGCTTGCAGAGCTCTGGGGAAAGGCAGGCAGAGAATTCCCTGCTAGCACCTTCTCTGTTCGCGGGAAGCAGAAGTGTTCGCATTTGATTCGCAGAATCGCTTTTGTGCAGAGAACACTAACGCTTGTTCAGAACGGAAGAAAGCACAGAGCGCCAGATTTGCTGTTGTCCTGGAGAGCTTGCAGAGCTCTGGGGAAAGGCAGGCAGAGAATTCCCTGCTAGCACATTCTCTGTGCACAGGAAGGCGAAATGTTCGCATTTGCTTCGCAGAATCGCTTTTGTGCACAAAACACTAACACTTGTTCAGAACGAAAGAAAGCACAGAGCCCCAGATTCTATGTTGTCCTGGAGAGCTTGCAGAGCACTGGGGAAAGGCAGGCAGAGAATTCCCTGCTAGCACCTTCTCTGTTCGCGGGAAGCAGAAGTGTTCACATTGCTTTGCAGAATCGCTTTTGTGCAGAGAATACTAACACTTATTCAGAACGGAAGAAAGCACAGAGCGCCAGATTTGCTGTTGTCCTGGAGAGCTTGCAGAGCTCTGGGGAAAGGCAGGCAGAGAATTCCCTGCTAGCACCTTCTCTGTGTGCGGGAAGGAGAAGTGTTCACATTTTTTCGCAGAATCGCATTTGCTTCGCTGCAGAGAACACTAAGCTTGTTCAGAACGAAAGAAAGCACAGAGCGCCAGATTTTATGTTGTCCTGGAGAGCTTGCAGAGCTCTGGGGAAAGGCAGGCAGAGAATTCCCTGCTAGCACCTTCTCTGTTCGCGGGAAGCAGAAGTGTTCGCATTTGATTCGCAGAATCGCTTTTGTGCAGAGAACACTAACGCTTGTTCAGGACGAAAGAAAGCACAGAGCCCCAGATTTGCTGTTGTCCTGGAGATCTTGCAGAGCTCTGGGGAAAGGCAGGCAGAGAATTCCCTGCTAGCACATTCTCTGTGCACAGGAAGGCGAAATGTTCGCATTTGATTCGCAGAATCGCTTTTGTGCAGAAAACACTAACACTTGTTCAGAACGAAAGAAAGCACAGAGCCCCAGATTCTATGTTGTCCTGGAGAGCTTGCAGAGCACTGGGGAAAGGCAGGCAGAGAATTCCCTGCTAGCACCTTCTCTGTTCGCGGGAAGCAGAAGTGTTCGCATTGCTTTGCAGAATCGCTTTTGTGCAGAGAATACTAACACTTATTCAGAACGGAAGAAAGCACAGAGCGCCAGATTTGCTGTTGCCCTGGAGAGCTTGCAGAGCTCTGGGGAAAGGCAGGCAGAGAATTCCCTGCTAGCACCTTCTCTGTGTGCGGGAAGGAGAAGTGTTCACATTTTTTCGCAGAATCGCATTTGCTTCGCTGCAGAGAACACTAAGCTTGTTCAGAACGAAAGAAAGCACAGAGCGCCAGATTTTATGTTGCCCTGGAGAGCTTGCAGAGCACTGGGGAAAGGCAGGCAGAGAATTCCCTGCTAGCATCTTCACTGTGCCTGGGAAGGAGAAGTGTTCACATTTTTTCGCAGAATCGCTTTTCTGCAGAAAACACTAACGCTTGTTCAGGACGAAAGGAAGCACAGAGCGCCAGATTTGCTGTTGCCCTGGAGAGCTTGCAGAGCACTGGGGAAAGGCAGGCAGAGAATTCCCTGCTAGCACATTCTCTGTGCACAGGAAGGCGAAATGTTCGCATTTGATTCGCAGAATCGCTTTTGTGCAGAAAACACTAACACTTGTTCAGAACGAAAGAAAGCACAGAGCCCCAGATTTGCTGTTGTCCTGGAGAGCTTGCAGAGCTCTGGGGAAAGGCAGGCAGAGAATTACCTGCTAGCACATTCTCTGTGCACAGGAAGGAGAAGTGTTCGCATTTGATTCGCAGAATCGCTTTTGTGCAGAAAACACTAACACTTGTTCAGAACGAAAGAAAGCACAGAGCCCCAGATTTGCTGTTGTCCTGGAGAGCTTGCAGAGCTCTGGGGAAAGGCAGGCAGAGAATTCCCTGCTAGCACCTTCTCTGTTCGCGGGAAGCAGAAGTGTTCACATTTTTTCGCAGAATCGCATTTGCTTCTCTGCAGGGAACACTAAGCTTGTTCAGAACGAAAGAAAGCACAGAGCCCCAGATTTTATGTTGCCCTGGAGAGCTTGCAGAGCACTGGAGAAAGGCAGGCAGAGAATTCCCTGCTAGCACCTTCTCTGTTCGCGGGAAGCAGAAGTGTTCACATTGCTTTGCAGAATAGCTTTTGTGCAGAGAATACTAACACTTATTCAGAACGGAAGAAAGCACAGAGCGCCAGATTTGCTGTTGTCCTGGAGAGCTTGCAGAGCTCTGGGGAAAGGCAGGCAGAGAATTCCCTGCTAGCACCTTCTCTGTGTGCGGGAAGGAGAAGTGTTCACATTTTTTCGCAGAATCGCATTTGCTTCGCTGCAGAGAACACTAAGCTTGTTCAGAACGAAAGAAAGCACAGAGCCCCAGATTTTATGTTGCCCTGGAGAGCTTGCAGAGCACTGGGGAAGGGCAGGCAGAGAATTCCCTGCTAGCACCTTCTCTGTTCGCGGGAAGGAGAGAATTCTCTTTTGCTTCGCACAATGGCTTTTGTGCAGAAAACACTAACGCTTGTTCAGGACGAAAGAAAGCACAGAGCCCCATATTTGCTGTTGTCCTGGAGAGCTTGCAGAGCACTGGCGAAAGGCAGGCAGAGAATTCCCTGCTAGCACCTTCTCTGTGCCTGAGAAGGAGAAGTGTTCACATTTTTTCGCAGAATCGCTTTTGTGCAGAGAACAGTAACACTTATTCAGAACGGAAGAAAGCACAGAGCCCCAGATTTGCTGTTGTCCTGGAGAGCTTGCAGAACACTGGCGAAAGGCAGGCAGAGAATTCCCTGCTAGCACCTTCTCTGTGCCTTGGAAGCAGAAGTGTTCACATTGCTTTGCAGAATCGCTTTTGTACAGAGAACAGTAACACTTATTCAGAACGGAAGAAAACACAGAGCCCCAGATTTGCTGTTGTCCTGGAGAGCTTGCAGAGCTCTGGGGAAAGGCAGGCAGAGAATTCCCTGCTAGCACCTTCTCTGTTCGCGGGAAGGAGAGATTTCGCTTTTGATTGGCACAATGGCTTTTCTGCAGAAAACACTAACGCTTGTTCAGGATGAAAGAAAGCACAGAGCCCCAGATTTTATGTTGTCCTGGAGAGCTTGCAGAGCACTGGGGAAAGGCAGGCAGAGAATTCCCTGCTAGCACATTCTCTGTGCACAGGAAGGCGAAATGTTCGCATTTGATTCGCAGAATCGCTTTTGTGCAGAAAACACTAACACTTGTTCAGAACGAAAGAAAGCACAGAGCCCCAGATTTGCTGTTGTCCTGGAGAGCTTGCAGAGCTCTGGGGAAAGGCAGGCAGAGAATTCCCTGCTAGCACCTTCTCTGTTCGCGGGAAGCAGAAGTGTTCGCATTTGATTCGCAGAATCGCTTTTGTGCAGAGAACACTAACGCTTGTTCAGGACGAAAGAAAGCACAGAGCCCCAGATTTGCTGTTGTCCTGGAGAGCTTGCAGAGCTCTGGGGAAAGGCAGGCAGAGAATTCCCTGCTAGCACATTCTCTGTGCACAGGAAGGCGAAATGTTCGCATTTGATTCGCAGAATCGCTTTTGTGCAGAAAACACTAACACTTGTTCAGAACGAAAGAAAGCACAGAGCCCCAGATTTGCTGTTGTCCTGGAGAGCTTGCAGAGCACTGGGGAAAGGCAGGCAGAGAATTCCCTGCTAGCACCTTCTCTGTTCGCGGGAAGCAGAAGTGTTCGCATTTGATTCGCAGAATCGCTTTTGTGCAGAGAACACTAACGCTTGTTCAGAACGGAAGAAAGCACAGAGCGCCAGATTTGCTGTTGTCCTGGAGAGCTTGCAGAGCTCTGGGGAAAGGCAGGCAGAGAATTCCCTGCTAGCACCTTCTCTGTGTGCGGGAAGGAGAAGTGTTCACATTTTTTCGCAGAATCGCATTTGCTTCGCTGCAGAGAACACTAAGCTTGTTCAGAACGAAAGAAAGCACAGAGCCCCAGATTTTATGTTGCCCTGGAGAGCTTGCAGAGCACTGGGGAAAGGCAGGCAGAGAATTCCCTGCTAGCATCTTCACTGTGCCTGGGAAGGAGAAGTGTTCACATTTTTTCGCAGAATGGCTTTTCTGCAGAAAACACTAACGCTTGTTCAGGACGAAAGGAAGCACAGAGTGCCAGATTTGCTGTTGCCCTGGAGAGCTTGCAGAGCACTGGGGAAAGGCAGGCAGAGAATTCCCTGCTAGCACATTCTCTGTGCACAGGAAGGCGAAATGTTCGCATTTGATTCGCAGAATCGCTTTTGTGCAGAAAACACTAACACTTGTTCAGAACGAAAGAAAGCACAGAGCCCCAGATTTGCTGTTGTCCTGGAGAGCTTGCAGAGCTCTGGGGAAAGGCAGGCAGAGAATTACCTGCTAGCACATTCTCTGTGCACAGGAAGGAGAAGTGTTCGCATTTGATTCGCAGAATCGCTTTTGTGCAGAAAACACTAACACTTGTTCAGAACGAAAGAAAGCACAGAGCGCCAGATTTGCTGTTGTCCTGGAGAGCTTGCAGAGCTCTGGGGAAAGGCAGGCAGAGAATTCCCTGCTAGCACCTTCTCTGTGTGCGGGAAGGAGAAGTGTTCACATTTTTTCGCAGAATCGCATTTGCTTCGCTGCAGGGAACACTAAGCTTGTTCAGAACGAAAGAAAGCACAGAGCCCCAGATTTTATGTTGCCCTGGAGAGCTTGCAGAGCACTGGAGAAAGGCAGGCAGAGAATTCCCTGCTAGCACCTTCTCTGTTCGCGGGAAGCAGAAGTGTTCACATTGCTTTGCAGAATCGCTTTTGTGCAGAGAATACTAACACTTATTCAGAACGGAAGAAAGCACAGAGCGCCAGATTTGCTGTTGTCCTGGAGAGCTTGCAGAGCTCTGGGGAAAGGCAGGCAGAGAATTCCCTGCTAGCACCTTCTCTGTGTGCGGGAAGGAGAAGTGTTCACATTTTTTCGCAGAATCGCATTTGCTTCGCTGCAGAGAACACTAAGCTTGTTCAGAACGAAAGAAAGCACAGAGCCCCAGATTTTATGTTGCCCTGGAGAGCTTGCAGAGCACTGGAGAAAGGCAGGCAGAGAATTCCCTGCTAGCACCTTCTCTGTTCGCGGGAAGGAGAGAATTCTCTTTTGCTTCGCACAATGGCTTTTGTGCAGAAAACACTAACGCTTGTTCAGGACGAAAGAAAGTACAGAGCCCCATATTTGCTGTTGTCCTGGAGAGCTTGCAGAGCACTGGCGAAAGGCAGGCAGAGAATTCCCTGCTAGCACCTTCTCTGTGCCTGAGAAGGAGAAGTCTTCACATTTTTTCGCAGAATCGCTTCTGTGCAGAGAACAGTAACACTTATTCAGAATGAAAGAAAACACAGAGCCCCAGATTTGCTGTTGTCCTGGAGAGCTTGCAGAACACTGGCGAAAGGCAGGCAGAGAATTCCCTGCTAGCACCTTCTCTGTGCCTTGGAAGCAGAAGTGTTCACATTGCTTTGCAGAATCGCTTTTGTACAGAGAACAGTAACACTTATTCAGAACGGAAGAAAACACAGAGCCCCAGATTTGCTGTTGTCCTGGAGAGCTTGCAGAGCTCTGGGGAAAGGCAGGCAGAGAATTCCCTGCTAGCACCTTCTCTGTTCGCGGGAAGGAGAGATTTCGCTTTTGATTGGCACAATGGCTTTTCTGCAGAAAACACTAACGCTTGTTCAGGATGAAAGAAAGCACAGAGCCCCATATTTGCTGTTGCCCTGGAGAGCTTGCAGAGCACTGGGGAAAGGCAGGCAGAGAATTCCCTGCTAGCACATTCTCTGTGCACAGGAAGGCGAAATGTTCGCATTTGATTCGCAGAATCGCTTTTGTGCAGAAAACACTAATACTTGTTCAGAACGAAAGAAAGCACAGAGCCCCAGATTTGCTGTTGTCCTGGAGAGCTTGCAGAGCTCTGGGGAAAGGCAGGCAGAGAATTCCCTGCTAGCACCTTCTCTGTTCGCGGGAAGCAGAAGTGTTCGCATTTGATTCGCAGAATCGCTTTTGTGCAGAGAACACTAACGCTTGTTCAGAACGGAAGAAAGCACAGAGCGCCAGATTTGCTGTTGTCCTGGAGAGCTTGCAGAGCTCTGGGGAAAGGCAGGCAGAGAATTCCCTGCTAGCACCTTCTCTGTGTGCGGGAAGGAGAAGTGTTCACATTTTTTCGCAGAATCGCATTTGCTTCGCTGCAGAGAACACTAAGCTTGTTCAGAACGAAAGAAAGCACAGAGCCCCAGATTTGCTGTTTTCCTGGAGAGCTTGCAGAGCACTGGGGAAGGGCAGGCAGAGAATTCCCTGCTAGCATCTTCGCTGTGCCTGGGAAGGAGAAGTGTTCACATTTTTTCGCAGAATGGCTTTTCTGCAGAAAACACTAACGCTTGTTCAGGACGAAAGGAAGCACAGAGCGCCAGATTTGCTGTTGCCCTGGAGAGCTTGCAGAGCTCTGGGGAAAGGCAGGCAGAGAATTCCCTGCTAGCACATTCTCTGTGCACAGGAAGGAGAAGTGTTCGCATTTGATTCGCAGAATCGCTTTTGTGCAGAAAACACTAACACTTGTTCAGAACGAAAGAAAGCACAGAGCCCCAGATTTGCTGTTGTCCTGGAGAGCTTGCAGAGCTCTGGGGAAAGGCAGGCAGAGAATTCCCTGCTAGCACCTTCTCTGTTCGCGGGAAGCAGAAGTGTTCGCATTTGATTCGCAGAATCGCTTTTGTGCAGAGAACACTAACGCTTGTTCAGGACGAAAGAAAGCACAGAGCCCCAGATTTGCTGTTGTCCTGGAGAGCTTGCAGAGCTCTGGGGAAAGGCAGGCAGAGAATTCCCTGCTAGCACATTCTCTGTGCACAGGAAGGCGAAATGTTCGCATTTGATTCGCCGAATCGCTTTTGTGCAGAAAACACTAACACTTGTTCAGAACGAAAGAAAGCACAGAGCCCCAGATTTGCTGTTGTCCTGGAGAGCTTGCAGAGCACTGGGGAAAGGCAGGCAGAGAATTCCCTGCTAGCACCTTCTCTGTTCGCGGGAAGCAGAAGGGTTCACATTGCTTTGCAGAATCGCTTTTGTGCAGAGAATACTAACACTTATTCAGAACGGAAGAAAGCACAGAGCGCCAGATTTGCTGTTGTCCTGGAGAGCTTGCAGAGCTCTGGGGAAAGGCAGGCAGAGAATTCCCTGCTAGCACCTTCTCTGTGTGCGGGAAGGAGAAGTGTTCACATTTTTTCGCAGAATCGCATTTGCTTCGCTGCAGAGAACACTAAGCTTGTTCAGAACGAAAGAAAGCACAGAGCCCCAGATTTTATGTTGCCCTGGAGAGCTTGCAGAGCACTGGAGAAAGGCAGGCAGAGAATTCCCTGCTAGCACCTTCTCTGTTCGCGGGAAGGAGAGAATTCTCTTTTGCTTCGCACAATGGCTTTTGTGCAGAAAACACTAACGCTTGTTCAGGACGAAAGAAAGTACAGAGCCCCATATTTGCTGTTGTCCTGGAGAGCTTGCAGAGCACTGGCGAAAGGCAGGCAGAGAATTCCCTGCTAGCACCTTCTCTGTGCCTGAGAAGGAGAAGTCTTCACATTTTTTCGCAGAATCGCTTCTGTGCAGAGAACAGTAACACTTATTCAGAATGGAAGAAAACACAGAGCCCCAGATTTGCTGTTGTCCTGGAGAGCTTGCAGAACACTGGCGAAAGGCAGGCAGAGAATTCCCTGCTAGCACATTCTCTGTGCCTTGGAAGCAGAAGTGTTCACATTGCTTTGCAGAATCGCTTTTGTACAGAGAACAGTAACACTTATTCAGAACGGAAGAAAACACAGAGCCCCAGATTTGCTGTTGTCCTGGAGAGCTTGCAGAGCTCTGGGGAAAGGCAGGCAGAGAATTCCCTGCTAGCACCTTCTCTGTTCGCGGGAAGGAGAGATTTCGCTTTTGATTGGCACAATGGCTTTTCTGCAGAAAACACTAACGCTTGTTCAGGATGAAAGAAAGCACAGAGCCCCATATTTGCTGTTGCCCTGGAGAGCTTGCAGAGCACTGGGGAAAGGCAGGCAGAGAATTCCCTGCTAGCACATTCTCTGTGCACAGGAAGGCGAAATGTTCGCATTTGATTCGCAGAATCGCTTTTGTGCAGAAAACACTAATACTTGTTCAGAACGAAAGAAAGCACAGAGCCCCAGATTTGCTGTTGTCCTGGAGAGCTTGCAGAGCTCTGGGGAAAGGCAGGCAGAGAATTCCCTGCTAGCACCTTCTCTGTTCGCGGGAAGCAGAAGTGTTCGCATTTGATTCGCAGAATCGCTTTTGTGCAGAGAACACTAACGCTTGTTCAGAACGGAAGAAAGCACAGAGCGCCAGATTTGCTGTTGTCCTGGAGAGCTTGCAGAGCTCTGGGGAAAGGCAGGCAGAGAATTCCCTGCTAGCACATTCTCTGTGCACAGGAAGGCGAAATGTTCGCATTTGCTTCGCAGAATCGCTTTTGTGCACAAAACACTAACACTTGTTCAGAACGAAAGAAAGCACAGAGCCCCAGATTCTATGTTGTCCTGGAGAGCTTGCAGAGCACTGGGGAAAGGCAGGCAGAGAATTCCCTGCTAGCACCTTCTCTGTTCGCGGGAAGCAGAAGTGTTCACATTGCTTTGCAGAATCGCTTTTGTGCAGAGAATACTAACACTTATTCAGAACGGAAGAAAGCACAGAGCGCCAGATTTGCTGTTGTCCTGGAGAGCTTGCAGAGCTCTGGGGAAAGGCAGGCAGAGAATTCCCTGCTAGCACCTTCTCTGTGTGCGGGAAGGAGAAGTGTTCACATTTTTTCGCAGAATCGCATTTGCTTCGCTGCAGAGAACACTAAGCTTGTTCAGAACGAAAGAAAGCACAGAGCGCCAGATTTTATGTTGTCCTGGAGAGCTTGCAGAGCTCTGGGGAAAGGCAGGCAGAGAATTCCCTGCTAGCACCTTCTCTGTTCGCGGGAAGCAGAAGTGTTCGCATTTGATTCGCAGAATCGCTTTTGTGCAGAGAACACTAACGCTTGTTCAGGACGAAAGAAAGCACAGAGCCCCAGATTTGCTGTTGTCCTGGAGATCTTGCAGAGCTCTGGGGAAAGGCAGGCAGAGAATTCCCTGCTAGCACATTCTCTGTGCACAGGAAGGCGAAATGTTCGCATTTGATTCGCAGAATCGCTTTTGTGCAGAAAACACTAACACTTGTTCAGAACGAAAGAAAGCACAGAGCCCCAGATTCTATGTTGTCCTGGAGAGCTTGCAGAGCACTGGGGAAAGGCAGGCAGAGAATTCCCTGCTAGCACCTTCTCTGTTCGCGGGAAGCAGAAGTGTTCACATTGCTTTGCAGAATCGCTTTTGTGCAGAGAATACTAACACTTATTCAGAACGGAAGAAAGCACAGAGCGCCAGATTTGCTGTTGTCCTGGAGAGCTTGCAGAGCTCTGGGGAAAGGCAGGCAGAGAATTCCCTGCTAGCACCTTCTCTGTGTGCGGGAAGGAGAAGTGTTCACATTTTTTCGCAGAATCGCATTTGCTTCGCTGCAGAGAACACTAAGCTTGTTCAGAACGAAAGAAAGCACAGAGCGCCAGATTTTATGTTGCCCTGGAGAGCTTGCAGAGCACTGGGGAAAGGCAGGCAGAGAATTCCCTGCTAGCATCTTCACTGTGCCTGGGAAGGAGAAGTGTTCACATTTTTTCGCAGAATGGCTTTTCTGCAGAAAACACTAACGCTTGTTCAGGACGAAAGGAAGCACAGAGCGCCAGATTTGCTGTTGCCCTGGAGAGCTTGCAGAGCACTGGGGAAAGGCAGGCAGAGAATTCCCTGCTAGCACCTTCTCTGTGCACAGGAAGGCGAAATGTTCGCATTTGATTCGCAGAATCGCTTTTGTGCAGAAAACACTAACACTTGTTCAGAACGAAAGAAAGCACAGAGCCCCAGATTTGCTGTTGTCCTGGAGAGCTTGCAGAGCTCTGGGGAAAGGCAGGCAGAGAATTACCTGCTAGCACATTCTCTGTGCACAGGAAGGAGAAGTGTTCGCATTTGATTCGCAGAATCGCTTTTGTGCAGAAAACACTAACACTTGTTCAGAACGAAAGAAAGCACAGAGCCCCAGATTTGCTGTTGTCCTGGAGAGCTTGCAGAACACTGGCGAAAGGCAGGCAGAGAATTCCCTGCTAGCACCTTCTCTGTGCCTTGGAAGCAGAAGTGTTCACATTGCTTTGCAGAATCGCTTTTGTACAGAGAACAGTAACACTTATTCAGAACGGAAGAAAACACAGAGCCCCAGATTTGCTGTTGTCCTGGAGAGCTTGCAGAGCTCTGGGGAAAGGCAGGCAGAGAATTCCCTGCTAGCACCTTCTCTGTTCGCGGGAAGGAGAGATTTCACTTTTGATTGGCACAATGGCTTTTCTGCAGAAAACACTAACGCTTGTTCAGGATGAAAGAAAGCACAGAGCCCCATATTTGCTGCTGCCCTGGAGAGCTTGCAGAGCACTGGGGAAAGGCAGGCAGAGAATTCCCTGCTAGCACATTCTCTGTGCACAGGAAGCCGAAATGTTCGCATTTGATTCGCAGAATCGCTTTTGTGCAGAAAACACTAACACTTGTTCAGAACGAAAGAAAGCACAGAGCCCCAGATTTGCTGTTGTCCTGGAGAGCTTGCAGAGCTCTGGGGAAAGGCAGGCAGAGAATTCCCTGCTAGCACCTTCTCTGTTCGCGGGAAGCAGAAGTGTTCGCATTTGATTCGCAGAATCGCTTTTGTGCAGAGAACACTAACGCTTGTTCAGGACGAAAGAAAGCACAGAGCCCCAGATTTGCTGTTGTCCTGGAGAGCTTGCAGAGCTCTGGGGAAAGGCAGGCAGAGAATTCCCTGCTAGCACATTCTCTGTGCACAGGAAGGCGAAATGTTCGCATTTGATTCGCAGAATCGCTTTTGTGCAGAAAACACTAACACTTGTTCAGAACGAAAGAAAGCACAGAGCCCCAGATTCTATGTTGTCCTGAAGAGCTTGCAGAGCACTGGGGAAAGGCAGGCAGAGAATTCCCTGCTAGCACCTTCTCTGTTCGCGGGAAGCAGAAGTGTTCACATTGCTTTGCAGAATCGCTTTTGTGCAGAGAATACTAACACTTATTCAGAACGGAAGAAAGCACAGAGCGCCAGATTTGCTGTTGTCCTGGAGAGCTTGCAGAGCTCTGGGGAAAGGCAGGCAGAGAATTCCCTGCTAGCACCTTCTCTGTGTGCGGGAAGGAGAAGTGTTCACATTTTTTCGCAGAATCGCATTTGCTTCGCTGCAGAGAACACTAAGCTTGTTCAGAACGAAAGAAAGCACAGAGCCCCAGATTTTATGTTGCCCTGGAGAGCTTGCAGAGCACTGGGGAAAGGCAGGCAGAGAATTCCCTGCTAGCATCTTCACTGTGCCTGGGAAGGAGAAGTGTTCACATTTTTTCGCAGAATGGCTTTTCTGCAGAAAACACTAACGCTTGTTCAGGACGAAAGGAAGCACAGAGCGCCAGATTTGCTGTTGCCCTGGAGAGCTTGCAGAGCACTGGGGAAAGGCAGGCAGAGAATTCCCTGCTAGCACCTTCTCTGTGCACAGGAAGGCGAAATGTTCGCATTTGATTCGCAGAATCGCTTTTGTGCAGAAAACACTAACACTTGTTCAGAACGAAAGAAAGCACAGAGCCCCAGATTTGCTGTTGTCCTGGAGAGCTTGCAGAGCTCTGGGGAAAGGCAGGCAGAGAATTACCTGCTAGCACATTCTCTGTGCACAGGAAGGAGAAGTGTTCGCATTTGATTCGCAGAATCGCTTTTGTGCAGAAAACACTAACACTTGTTCAGAACGCAAGAAAGCACAGAGCCCCAGATTTGCTGTTGTCCTGGAGAGCTTGCAGAGCTCTGGGGAAAGGCAGGCAGAGAATTCCCTGCTAGCACCTTCTCTGTTCGCGGGAAGCAGAAGTGTTCACACTTTTTCGCAGAATCGCATTTGCTTCGCTGCAGGGAACACTAAGCGTGTTCAGAACGAAAGAGAGCACAGAGCCCCAGATTTTATGTTGCCCTGGAGAGCTTGCAGAGCACTGGAGAAAGGCAGGCAGAGAATTCCCTGCTAGCACCTTCTCTGTTCGCGGGAAGGAGAGAATTCTCTTTTGCTTCGCACAATGGCTTTTGTGCAGAAAACACTAACGCTTGTTCAGGACGAAAGAAAGCACAGAGCCCCATATTTGCTGTTGTCCTGGAGAGCTTGCAGAGCACTGGCGAAAGGCAGGCAGAGAATTCCCTGCTAGCACCTTCTCTGTGCCTGAGAAGGAGAAGTCTTCACATTTTTTCGCAGAATCGCTTTTGTGCAGAGAACAGTAACACTTATTCAGAACGGAAGAAAACACAGAGCCCCAGATTTGCTGTTGTCCTGGAGAGCTTGCAGAACACTGGCGAAAGGCAGGCAGAGAATTCCCTGCTAGCACCTTCTCTGTGCCTTGGAAGCAGAAGTGTTCACATTGCTTTGCAGAATCGCTTTTGTACAGAGAACAGTAACACTTATTCAGAACGGAAGAAAACACAGAGCCCCAGATTTGCTGTTGTCCTGGAGAGCTTGCAGAGCTCTGGGGAAAGGCAGGCAGAGAATTCCCTGCTAGCACCTTCTCTGTTCGCGGGAAGGAGAGATTTCGCTTTTGATTGGCACAATGGCTTTTCTGCAGAAAACACTAACGCTTGTTCAGGATGAAAGAAAGCACAGAGCCCCATATTTGCTGTTGCCCTGGAGAGCTTGCAGAGCACTGGGGAAAGGCAGGCAGAGAATTCCCTGCTAGCACATTCTCTGTGCACAGGAAGCCGAAATGTTCGCATTTGATTCGCAGAATCGCTTTTGTGCAGAAAACACTAACACTTGTTCAGAACGAAAGAAAGCACAGAGCCCCAGATTTGCTGTTGTCCTGGAGAGCTTGCAGAGCTCTGGGGAAAGGCAGGCAGAGAATTCCCTGCTAGCACCTTCTCTGTTCGCGGGAAGCAGAAGTGTTCGCATTTGATTCGCAGAATCGCTTTTGTGCAGAGAACACTAACGCTTGTTCAGGACGAAAGAAAGCACAGAGCCCCAGATTTGCTGTTGTCCTGGAGAGCTTGCAGAGCTCTGGGGAAAGGCAGGCAGAGAATTCCCTGCTAGCACATTCTCTGTGCACAGGAAGGCGAAATGTTCGCACTTGATTCGCAGAATCGCTTTTGTGCAGAAAACACTAACACTTGTTCAGAACGAAAGAAAGCACAGAGCCCCAGATTCTATGTTGTCCTGGAGAGCTTGCAGAGCACTGGGGAAAGGCAGGCAGAGAATTCCCTGCTAGCACCTTCTCTGTTCGCGGGAAGCAGAAGTGTTCACATTGCTTTGCAGAATCGCTTTTGTGCAGAGAATACTAACACTTATTCAGAACGGAAGAAAGCACAGAGCGCCAGATTTGCTGTTGTCCTGGAGAGCTTGCAGAGCTCTGGGGAAAGGCAGGCAGAGAATTCCCTGCTAGCACCTTCTCTGTGTGCGGGAAGGAGAAGTGTTCACATTTTTTCGCAGAATCGCATTTGCTTCGCTGCAGAGAACACTAAGCTTGTTCAGAACGAAAGAAAGCACAGAGCGCCAGATTTTATGTTGCCCTGGAGAGCTTGCAGAGCACTGGGGAAAGGCAGGCAGAGAATTCCCTGCTAGCATCTTCACTGTGCCTGGGAAGGAGAAGTGTTCACATTTTTTCGCAGAATGGCTTTTCTGCAGAAAACACTAACGCTTGTTCAGGACGAAAGGAAGCACAGAGCGCCAGATTTGCTGTTGCCCTGGAGAGCTTGCAGAGCACTGGGGAAAGGCAGGCAGAGAATTCCCTGCTAGCACCTTCTCTGTGCACAGGAAGGCGAAATGTTCGCATTTGATTCGCAGAATCGCTTTTGTGCAGAAAACACTAACACTTGTTCAGAACGAAAGAAAGCACAGAGCCCCAGATTTGCTGTTGTCCTGGAGAGCTTGCAGAGCTCTGGGGAAAGGCAGGCAGAGAATTACCTGCTAGCACATTCTCTGTGCACAGGAAGGAGAAGTGTTCGCATTTGATTCGCAGAATCGCTTTTGTGCAGAAAACACTAACACTTGTTCAGAACGAAAGAAAGCACAGAGCCCCAGATTTGCTGTTGTCCTGGAGAGCTTGCAGAGCTCTGGGGAAAGGCAGGCAGAGAATTCCCTGCTAGCACCTTCTCTGTTCGCGGGAAGCAGAAGTGTTCACATTTTTTCGCAGAATCGCATTTGCTTCGCTGCAGGGAACACTAAGCTTGTTCAGAACGAAAGAAAGCACAGAGCCCCAGATTTTATGTTGCCCTGGAGAGCTTGCAGAGCACTGGAGAAAGGCAGGCAGAGAATTCCCTGCTAGCACCTTCTCTGTTCGCGGGAAGCAGAAGTGTTCACATTGCTTTGCAGAATCGCTTTTGTGCAGAGAATACTAACACTTATTCAGAACGGAAGAAAGCACAGAGCGCCAGATTTGCTGTTGTCCTGGAGAGCTTGCAGAGCTCTGGGGAAAGGCAGGCAGAGAATTCCCTGCTAGCACCTTCTCTGTGTGCGGGAAGGAGAAGTGTTCACATTTTTTCGCAGAATCGCATTTGCTTCGCTGCAGAGAACACTAAGCTTGTTCAGAACGAAAGAAAGCACAGAGCCCCAGATTTTATGTTGCCCTGGAGAGCTTGCAGAGCACTGGAGAAAGGCAGGCAGAGAATTCCCTGCTAGCACCTTCTCTGTGCCTGAGAAGGAGAAGTCTTCACATTTTTTCGCAGAATCGCTTCTGTGCAGAGAACAGTAACACTTATTCAGAATGGAAGAAAACACAGAGCCCCAGATTTGCTGTTGTCCTGGAGAGCTTGCAGAACACTGGCGAAAGGCAGGCAGAGAATTCCCTGCTAGCACCTTCTCTGTGCCTTGGAAGCAGAAGTGTTCACATTGCTTTGCAGAATCGCTTTTGTACAGAGAACAGTAACACTTATTCAGAACGGAAGAAAACACAGAGCCCCAGATTTGCTGTTGTCCTGGAGAGCTTGCAGAGCTCTGGGGAAAGGCAGGCAGAGAATTCCCTGCTAGCACCTTCTCTGTTCGCGGGAAGGAGAGATTTCGCTTTTGATTGGCACAATGGCTTTTCTGCAGAAAACACTAACGCTTGTTCAGGATGAAAGAAAGCACAGAGCCCCATATTTGCTGTTGCCCTGGAGAGCTTGCAGAGCACTGGGGAAAGGCAGGCAGAGAATTCCCTGCTAGCACATTCTCTGTGCACAGGAAGGCGAAATGTTCGCATTTGATTCGCAGAATCGCTTTTGTGCAGAAAACACTAATACTTGTTCAGAACGAAAGAAAGCACAGAGCCCCAGATTTGCTGTTGTCCTGGAGAGCTTGCAGAGCTCTGGGGAAAGGCAGGCAGAGAATTCCCTGCTAGCACCTTCTCTGTTCGCGGGAAGCAGAAGTGTTCGCATTTGATTCGCAGAATCGCTTTTGTGCAGAGAACACTAACGCTTGTTCAGAACGGAAGAAAGCACAGAGCGCCAGATTTGCTGTTGTCCTGGAGAGCTTGCAGAGCTCTGGGGAAAGGCAGGCAGAGAATTCCCTGCTAGCACCTTCTCTGTGTGCGGGAAGGAGAAGTGTTCACATTTTTTCGCAGAATCGCATTTGCTTCGCTGCAGAGAACACTAAGCTTGTTCAGAACGAAAGAAAGCACAGAGCCCCAGATTTGCTGTTTTCCTGGAGAGCTTGCAGAGCACTGGGGAAGGGCAGGCAGAGAATTCCCTGCTAGCATCTTCGCTGTGCCTGGGAAGGAGAAGTGTTCACATTTTTTCGCAGAATGGCTTTTCTGCAGAAAACACTAACGCTTGTTCAGGACGAAAGGAAGCACAGAGCGCCAGATTTGCTGTTGCCCTGGAGAGCTTGCAGAGCTCTGGGGAAAGGCAGGCAGAGAATTCCCTGCTAGCACATTCTCTGTGCACAGGAAGGAGAAGTGTTCGCATTTGATTCGCAGAATCGCTTTTGTGCAGAAAACACTAACACTTGTTCAGAACGAAAGAAAGCACAGAGCCCCAGATTTGCTGTTGTCCTGGAGAGCTTGCAGAGCTCTTGGGAAAGGCAGGCAGAGAATTCCCTGCTAGCACCTTCTCTGTGTGCGGGAAGGAGAAGTGTTCACATTTTTTCGCAGAATCGCATTTGCTTCGCTGCAGAGAACACTAAGCTTCTTCAGAACGAAAGAAAGCACAGAGCCCCAGATTTGCTGTTGTCCTGGAGAGCTTGCAGAGCTCTGGGGAAAGGCAGGCAGAGAATTCCCTGCTAGCACCTTCGCTCTTCGCGGGAAGCAGAAGTGTTCACATTTTTTCGCAGAATGGCTTTTCTGCAGAAAACACTAACGCTTGTTCAGGACGAAAGGAAGCACAGAGCGCCAGATTTGCTGTTGCCCTGGAGAGCTTGCAGAGCTCTGGGGAAAGGCAGGCAGAGAATTCCCTGCTAGCACATTCTCTGTGCACAGGAAGGGAAGTGTTCGCATTTGATTCGCAGAATCGCTTTTGTGCAGAAAACACTAACACTTGTTCAGAACGAAAGAAAGCACAGAGCCCCAGATTTGCTGTTGTCCTGGAGAGCTTGCAGAGCTCTGGGGAAAGGCAGGCAGAGAATTCCCTGCTAGCACCTTCTCTGTTCGCGGGAAGCAGAAGTGTTCACATTTTTTCGCAGAATCGCATTTGCTTCGCTGCAGGGAACACTAAGCTTGTTCAGAACGAAAGAAAGCACAGAGATCCAGATTTTATGTTGCCCTGGAGAGCTTGCAGAGCACTGGAGAAAGGCAGGCAGAGAATTCCCTGCTAGCACCTTCTCTGTGCCTGAGAAGGAGAAGTCTTCACATTTTTTCGCAGAATCGCTTTTGTGCAGAGAATACTAACACTTATTCAGAACGGAAGAAAACACAGAGCCCCAGATTTGCTGTTGTCCTGGAGAGCTTGCAGAACACTGGCGAAAGGCAGGCAGAGAATTCCCTGCTAGCACCTTCTCTGTGCCTTGGAAGCAGAAGTGTTCACATTGCTTTGCAGAATCGCTTTTGTACAGAGAACAGTAACACTTATTCAGAACGGAAGAAAACACAGAGCCCCAGATTTGCTGTTGTCCTGGAGAGCTTGCAGAGCTCTGGGGAAAGGCAGGCAGAGAATTCCCTGCTAGCACCTTCTCTGTTCGCGGGAAGGAGAGATTTCGCTTTTGATTGGCACAATGGCTTTTCTGCAGAAAACACTAACGCTTGTTCAGGATGAAAGAAAGCACAGAGCCCCATATTTGCTGTTGCCCTGGAGAGCTTGCAGAGCACTGGGGAAAGGCAGGCAGAGAATTCCCTGCTAGCACATTCTCTGTGCACAGGAAGGCGAAATGTTCGCATTTGATTCGCAGAATCGCTTTTGTGCAGAAAACACTAACACTTGTTCAGAACGAAAGAAAGCACAGAGCCCCAGATTTGCTGTTGTCCTGGAGAGCTTGCAGAGCTCTGGGGAAAGGCAGGCAGAGAATTCCCTGCTAGCACCTTCTCTGTTCGCGGGAAGCAGAAGTGTTCGCATTTGATTCGCAGAATCGCTTTTGTGCAGAGAACACTAACGCTTGTTCAGGACGAAAGAAAGCACAGAGCCCCAGATTTGCTGTTGTCCTGGAGAGCTTGCAGAGCTCTGGGGAAAGGCAGGCAGAGAATTCCCTGCTAGCACCTTCTCTGTTCGCGGGAAGGAGAGAATTCTCTTTTGCTTCGCACAATGGCTTTTGTGCAGAAAACACTAACGCTTGTTCAGGACGAAAGAAAGCACAGAGCCCCATATTTGCTGTTGTCCTGGAGAGCTTGCAGAGCACTGGCGAAAGGCAGGCAGAGAATTCCCTGCTAGCACCTTCTCTGTGCCTGAGAAGGAGAAGTGTTCACATTTTTTTGCAGAATCGCTTTTGTGCAGAGAACAGTACCACTTATTCAGAACGGAAGAAAACACAGAGCCCCAGATTTGCTGTTGTCCTGGAGAGCTTGCAGAACACTGGCGAAAGGCAGGCAGAGAATTCCCTGCTAGCACCTTCTCTGTGCCTTGGAAGCAGAAGTGTTCACATTGCTTTGCAGAATCGCTTTTGTACAGAGAACAGTAACACTTATTCAGAACGGAAGAAAACACAGAGCCCCAGATTTGCTGTTGTCCTGGAGAGCTTGCAGAGCTCTGGGGAAAGGCAGGCAGAGAATTCCCTGCTAGCACCTTCTCTGTTCGCGGGAAGGAGAGATTTCGCTTTTGATTGGCACAATGGCTTTTCTGCAGAAAACACTAACGCTTGTTCAGGATGAAAGAAAGCACAGAGCCCCATATTTGCTGTTGCCCTGGAGAGCTTGCAGAGCACTGGGGAAAGGCAGGCAGAGAATTCCCTGCTAGCACATTCTCTGTGCACAGGAAGGCGAAATGTTCGCATTTGATTCGCAGAATCGCTTTTGTGCAGAAAACACTAACACTTGTTCAGAACGAAAGAAAGCACAGAGCCCCAGATTTGCTGTTGTCCTGGAGAGCTTGCAGAGCTCTGGGGAAAGGCAGGCAGAGAATTCCCTGCTAGCACCTTCTCTGTTCGCGGGAAGCAGAAGTGTTCGCATTTGATTCGCAGAATCGCTTTTGTGCAGAGAACACTAACGCTTGTTCAGGACGAAAGAAAGCACAGAGCCCCAGATTTGCTGTTGTCCTGGAGAGCTTGCAGAGCTCTGGGGAAAGGCAGGCAGAGAATTCCCTGCTAGCACATTCTCTGTGCACAGGAAGGCGAAATGTTCGCATTTGATTCGCAGAATCGCTTTTGTGCAGAAAACACTAACACTTGTTCAGAACGAAAGAAAGCACAGAGCCCCAGATTTGCTGTTGTCCTGGAGAGCTTGCAGAGCTCTGGGGAAAGGCAGGCAGAGAATTACCTGCTAGCACATTCTCTGTGCACAGGAAGGAGAAGTGTTCGCATTTGATTCGCAGAATCGCTTTTGTGCAGAAAACACTAACACTTGTTCAGAACGAAAGAAAGCACAGAGCCCCAGATTTGCTGTTGTCCTGGAGAGCTTGCAGAGCTCTGGGGAAAGGCAGGCAGAGAATTCCCTGCTAGCACCTTCTCTGTTCGCGGGAAGCAGAAGTGTTCACATTTTTTCGCAGAATCACATTTGCTTCGCTGCAGGGAACACTAAGCTTGTTCAGAACGAAAGAAAGCACAGAGCCCCAGATTTTATGTTGCCCTGGAGAGCTTGCAGAGCACTGGAGAAAGGCAGGCAGAGAATTCCCTGCTAGCACCTTCTCTGTTCGCGGGAAGCAGAAGTGTTCACATTGCTTTGCAGAATCGCTTTTGTGCAGAGAATACTAACACTTATTCAGAACGGAAGAAAGCACAGAGCGCCAGATTTGCTGTTGTCCTGGAGAGCTTGCAGAGCTCTGGGGAAAGGCAGGCAGAGAATTCCCTGCTAGCACCTTTTCTGTGTGCGGGAAGGAGAAGTGTTCACATTTTTTCGCAGAATCGCATTTGCTTCGCTGCAGAGAACACTAAGCTTGTTCAGAACGAAAGAAAGCACAGAGCCCCAGATTTTATGTTGCCCTGGAGAGCTTGCAGAGCACTGGATAAAGGCAGGCAGAGAATTCCCTGCTAGCACCTTCTCTGTTCGCGGGAAGGAGAGAATTCTCTTTTGCTTCGCACAATGGCTTTTGTGCAGAAAACACTAACGCTTGTTCAGGACGAAAGAAAGTACAGAGCCCCATATTTGCTGTTGTCCTGGAGAGCTTGCAGAGCACTGGCGAAAGGCAGGCAGAGAATTCCCTGCTAGCACCTTCTCTGTGCCTGAGAAGGAGAAGTCTTCACATTTTTTCGCAGAATCGCTTTTGTGCAGAGAACAGTAACACTTATTCAGAATGGAATAAAACACAGAGCCCCAGATTTGCTGTTGTCCTGGAGAGCTTGCAGAACACTGGCGAAAGGCAGGCAGAGAATTCCCTGCTAGCACCTTCTCTGTGCCTTGGAAGCAGAAGTGTTCACATTGCTTTGCAGAATCGATTTTGTACAGAGAACAGTAACACTTATTCAGAACGGAAGAAAACACAGAGCCCCAGATTTGCTGTTGTCCTGGAGAGCTTGCAGAGCTCTGGGGAAAGGCAGGCAGAGAATTCCCTGCTAGCACCTTCTCTGTTCGCGGGAAGGAGAGATTTCGCTTTTGATTGGCACAATGGCTTTTCTGCAGAAAACACTAACGCTTGTTCAGGATGAAAGAAAGCACAGAGCCCCATATTTGCTGTTGCCCTGGAGAGCTTGCAGAGCACTGGGGAAAGGCAGGCAGAGAATTCCCTGCTAGCACATTCTCTGTGCACAGGAAGGCGAAATGTTCGCATTTGATTCGCAGAATCGCTTTTGTGCAGAAAACACTAACACTTGTTCAGAACGAAAGAAAGCACAGAGCCCCAGATTTGCTGTTGTCCTGGAGAGCTTGCAGAGCTCTGGGGAAAGGCAGGCAGAGAATTCCCTGCTAGCACCTTCTCTGTTCGCGGGAAGCAGAAGTGTTCGCATTTGATTCGCAGAATCGCTTTTGTGCAGAGAACACTAACGCTTGTTCAGAACGGAAGAAAGCACAGAGCGCCAGATTTGCTGTTGTCCTGGAGAGCTTGCAGAGCTCTGGGGAAAGGCAGGCAGAGAATTCCCTGCTAGCACATTCTCTGTGCACAGGAAGGCGAAATGTTCGCATTTGCTTCGCAGAATCGCTTTTGTGCAGAAAACACTAACACTTGTTCAGAACGAAAGAAAGCACAGAGCCCCAGATTCTATGTTGTCCTGGAGAGCTTGCAGAGCACTGGGGAAAGGCAGGCAGAGAATTCCCTGCTAGCACCTTCTCTGTTCGCGGGAAGCAGAAGTGTTCACATTGCTTTGCAGAATCGCTTTTGTGCAGAGAATACTAACACTTATTCAGAACGGAAGAAAGCACAGAGCGCCAGATTTGCTGTTGTCCTGGAGAGCTTGCAGAGCTCTGGGGAAAGGCAGGCAGAGAATTCCCTGCTAGCACCTTCTCTGTGTGCGGGAAGGAGAAGTGTTCACATTTTTTCGCAGAATCGCATTTGCTTCGCTGCAGAGAACACTAAGCTTGTTCAGAACGAAAGAAAGCACAGAGCGCCAGATTTTATGTTGCCCTGGAGAGCTTGCAGAGCACTGGGGAAGGGCAGGCAGAGAATTCCGTGCTAGCATCTTCGCTGTGCCTGGGAAGGAGAAGTGTTCACATTTTTTCGCAGAATGGCTTTTCTGCAGAAAACACTAACGCTTGTTCAGGACGAAAGGAAGCACAGAGCGCCAGATTTGCTGTTGCCCTGGAGAGCTTGCAGAGCTCTGGGGAAAGGCAGGCAGAGAATTACCTGCTAGCACATTCTCTGTGCACAGGAAGGAGAAGTGTTCGCATTTGATTCGCAGAATCGCTTTTGTGCAGAAAACACTAACACTTGTTCAGAACGAAAGAAAGCACAGAGCCCCAGATTTGCTGTTGTCCTGGAGAGCTTGCAGAGCTCTGGGGAAAGGCAGGCAGAGAATTCCCTGCTAGCACCTTCTCTGTTCGCGGGAAGCAGAAGTGTTCACATTTTTTCGCAGAATCGCATTTGCTTAGCTGCAGGGAACACTAAGCTTGTTCAGAACGAAAGAAAGCACAGAGCCCCAGATTTTATGTTGCCCTGGAGAGCTTGCAGAGCACTGGAGAAAGGCAGGCAGAGAATTCCCTGCTAGCACCTTCTCTGTTCGCGGGAAGCAGAAGTGTTCACATTGCTTTGCAGAATCGCTTTTGTGCAGAGAATACTAACACTTATTCAGAACGGAAGAAAGCACAGAGCGCCAGATTTGCTGTTGTCCTGGAGAGCTTGCAGAGCTCTGGGGAAAGGCAGGCAGAGAATTCCCTGCTAGCACCTTTTCTGTGTGCGGGAAGGAGAAGTGTTCACATTTTTTCGCAGAATCGCATTTGCTTCGCTGCAGAGAACACTAAGCTTGTTCAGAACGAAAGAAAGCACAGAGCCCCAGATTTTATGTTGCCCTGGAGAGCTTGCAGAGCACTGGATAAAGGCAGGCAGAGAATTCCCTGCTAGCACCTTCTCTGTTCGCGGGAAGGAGAGAATTCTCTTTTGCTTCGCACAATGGCTTTTGTGCAGAAAACACTAACGCTTGTTCAGGACGAAAGAAAGTACAGAGCCCCATATTTGCTGTTGTCCTGGAGAGCTTGCAGAGCACTGGCGAAAGGCAGGCAGAGAATTCCCTGCTAGCACCTTCTCTGTGCCTGAGAAGGAGAAGTCTTCACATTTTTTCGCAGAATCGCTTTTGTGCAGAGAACAGTAACACTTATTCAGAATGGAATAAAACACAGAGCCCCAGATTTGCTGTTGTCCTGGAGAGCTTGCAGAACACTGGCGAAAGGCAGGCAGAGAATTCCCTGCTAGCACCTTCTCTGTGCCTTGGAAGCAGAAGTGTTCACATTGCTTTGCAGAATCGATTTTGTACAGAGAACAGTAACACTTATTCAGAACGGAAGAAAACACAGAGCCCCAGATTTGCTGTTGTCCTGGAGAGCTTGCAGAGCTCTGGGGAAAGGCAGGCAGAGAATTCCCTGCTAGCACCTTCTCTGTTCGCGGGAAGGAGAGATTTCGCTTTTGATTGGCACAATGGCTTTTCTGCAGAAAACACTAACGCTTGTTCAGGATGAAAGAAAGCACAGAGCCCCATATTTGCTGTTGCCCTGGAGAGCTTGCAGAGCACTGGGGAAAGGCAGGCAGAGAATTCCCTGCTAGCACATTCTCTGTGCACAGGAAGGCGAAATGTTCGCATTTGATTCGCAGAATCGCTTTTGTGCAGAAAACACTAACACTTGTTCAGAACGAAAGAAAGCACAGAGCCCCAGATTTGCTGTTGTCCTGGAGAGCTTGCAGAGCTCTGGGGAAAGGCAGGCAGAGAATTCCCTGCTAGCACCTTCTCTGTTCGCGGGAAGCAGAAGTGTTCGCATTTGATTCGCAGAATCGCTTTTGTGCAGAGAACACTAACGCTTGTTCAGAACGGAAGAAAGCACAGAGCGCCAGATTTGCTGTTGTCCTGGAGAGCTTGCAGAGCTCTGGGGAAAGGCAGGCAGAGAATTCCCTGCTAGCACATTCTCTGTGCACAGGAAGGCGAAATGTTCGCATTTGCTTCGCAGAATCGCTTTTGTGCAGAAAACACTAACACTTGTTCAGAACGAAAGAAAGCACAGAGCCCCAGATTCTATGTTGTCCTGGAGAGCTTGCAGAGCACTGGGGAAAGGCAGGCAGAGAATTCCCTGCTAGCACCTTCTCTGTTCGCGGGAAGCAGAAGTGTTCACATTGCTTTGCAGAATCGCTTTTGTGCAGAGAATACTAACACTTATTCAGAACGGAAGAAAGCACAGAGCGCCAGATTTGCTGTTGTCCTGGAGAGCTTGCAGAGCTCTGGGGAAAGGCAGGCAGAGAATTCCCTGCTAGCACCTTCTCTGTGTGCGGGAAGGAGAAGTGTTCACATTTTTTCGCAGAATCGCATTTGCTTCGCTGCAGAGAACACTAAGCTTGTTCAGAACGAAAGAAAGCACAGAGCGCCAGATTTTATGTTGCCCTGGAGAGCTTGCAGAGCACTGGGGAAGGGCAGGCAGAGAATTCCGTGCTAGCATCTTCGCTGTGCCTGGGAAGGAGAAGTGTTCACATTTTTTCGCAGAATGGCTTTTCTGCAGAAAACACTAACGCTTGTTCAGGACGAAAGGAAGCACAGAGCGCCAGATTTGCTGTTGCCCTGGAGAGCTTGCAGAGCTCTGGGGAAAGGCAGGCAGAGAATTACCTGCTAGCACATTCTCTGTGCACAGGAAGGAGAAGTGTTCGCATTTGATTCGCAGAATCGCTTTTGTGCAGAAAACACTAACACTTGTTCAGAACGAAAGAAAGCACAGAGCCCCAGATTTGCTGTTGTCCTGGAGAGCTTGCAGAGCTCTGGGGAAAGGCAGGCAGAGAATTCCCTGCTAGCACCTTCTCTGTTCGCGGGAAGCAGAAGTGTTCACATTTTTTCGCAGAATCGCATTTGCTTAGCTGCAGGGAACACTAAGCTTGTTCAGAACGAAAGAAAGCACAGAGCGCCAGATTTGCTGTTGCCCTGGAGAGCTTGCAGAGCTCTGGGGAAAGGCAGGCAGAGAATTCCCTGCTAGCACCTTCTCTGTGTGCGGGAAGGAGAAGTGTTCACATTTTTTTGCAAAATCGCATTTGCTTCGCTGCAGAGAACACTAAGCTTGTTCAGAACGAAAGAAAGCACAGAGCCCCAGATTTGCTGTTGTCCTGGAGAGCTTGCAGAGCTCTGGGGAAAGGCAGGCAGAGAATTCCCTGCTAGCACCTTCGCTCTTCGCGGGAAGCAGAAGTGTTCACATTTTTTTGCAGAATGGCTTTTCTGCAGAAAACACTAACGCTTGTTCTGGACGAAAGGAAGCACAGAGCGCCAGATTTGCTGTTGCCCTGGAGAGCTTGCAGAGCTCTGGGGAAAGGCAGGCAGAGAATTCCCTGCGAGCACATTCTCTGTGCACAGGAAGGGAAGTGTTCGCATTTGATTCGCAGAATCGCTTTTGTGCAGAAAACACTAACACTTGTTCAGAACGAAAGAAAGCACAGAGCCCCAGATTTGCTGTTGTCCTGGAGAGCTTGCAGAGCTCTGGGGAAAGGCAGGCAGAGAATTCCCTGCTAGCACCTTCTCTGTTCGCGGGAAGCAGAAGTGTTCACATTTTTTCGCAGAATCGCATTTGCTTCGCTGCAGGGAACACTAAGCTTGTTCAGAACGAAAGAAAGCACAGAGCCCCAGATTTTATGTTGCCCTGGAGAGCTTGCAGAGCACTGGAGAAAGGCAGGCAGAGAATTCCCTGCTAGCACCTTCTCTGTTCGCGGGAAGGAGAGAATTCTCTTTTGCTTCGCACAATGGCTTTTGTGCAGAAAACACTAACGCTTGTTCAGGACGAAAGAAAGTACAGAGCCCCATATTTGCTGTTGTCCTGGAGAGCTTGCAGAGCACTGGCGAAAGGCAGGCAGAGAATTCCCTGCTAGCACCTTCTCTGTGCCTTGGAAGCAGAAGTGTTCACATTGCTTTGCAGAATCGCTTTTGTACAGAGAACAGTAACACTTATTCAGAACGGAAGAAAACACAGAGCCCCAGATTTGCTGTTGTCCTGGAGAGCTTGCAGAGCTCTGGGGAAAGGCAGGCAGAGAATTCCCTGCTAGCACCTTCTCTGTTCGCGGGAAGGAGAGATTTCGCTTTTGATTGGCACAATGGCTTTTCTGCAGAAAACACTAACGCTTGTTCAGGATGAAAGGAAGCACAGAGCCCCATATTTGCTGTTGCCCTGGAGAGCTTGCAGAGCACTGGGGAAAGGCAGGCAGAGAATTCCCTGCTAGCACATTCTCTGTGCACAGGAAGGCGAAATGTTCGCATTTGATTCGCAGAATCGCTTTTGTGCAGAAAACACTAACACTTGTTCAGAACGAAAGAAAGCACAGAGCCCCAGATTTGCTGTTGTCCTGGAGAGCTTGCAGAGCTCTGGGGAAAGGCAGGCAGAGAATTCCCTGCTAGCACCTTCTCTGTGTGCGGGAAGGAGAAGTGTTCACATTTTTTCGCAGAATCGCATTTGCTTCGCTGCAGAGAACACTAAGCTTGTTCAGAACGAAAGAAAGCACAGAGCCCCAGATTTTATGTTGCCCTGGAGAGCTTGCAGAGCACTGGATAAAGGCAGGCAGAGAATTCCCTGCTAGCACCTTCTCTGTTCGCGGGAAGGAGAGAATTCTCTTTTGCTTCGCACAATGGCTTTTGTGCAGAAAACACTAACGCTTGTTCAGGACGAAAGAAAGTACAGAGCCCCATATTTGCTGTTGTCCTGGAGAGCTTGCAGAGCACTGGCGAAAGGCAGGCAGAGAATTCCCTGCTAGCACCTTCTCTGTGCCTGAGAAGGAGAAGTCTTCACATTTTTTCGCAGAATCGCTTTTGTGCAGAGAACAGTAACACTTATTCAGAATGGAATAAAACACAGAGCCCCAGATTTGCTGTTGTCCTGGAGAGCTTGCAGAACACTGGCGAAAGGCAGGCAGAGAATTCCCTGCTAGCACCTTCTCTGTGCCTTGGAAGCAGAAGTGTTCACATTGCTTTGCAGAATCGATTTTGTACAGAGAACAGTAACACTTATTCAGAACGGAAGAAAACACAGAGCCCCAGATTTGCTGTTGTCCTGGAGAGCTTGCAGAGCTCTGGGGAAAGGCAGGCAGAGAATTCCCTGCTAGCACCTTCTCTGTTCGCGGGAAGGAGAGATTTCGCTTTTGATTGGCACAATGGCTTTTCTGCAGAAAACACTAACGCTTGTTCAGGATGAAAGAAAGCACAGAGCCCCATATTTGCTGTTGCCCTGGAGAGCTTGCAGAGCACTGGGGAAAGGCAGGCAGAGAATTCCCTGCTAGCACATTCTCTGTGCACAGGAAGGCGAAATGTTCGCATTTGATTCGCAGAATCGCTTTTGTGCAGAAAACACTAACACTTGTTCAGAACGAAAGAAAGCACAGAGCCCCAGATTTGCTGTTGTCCTGGAGAGCTTGCAGAGCTCTGGGGAAAGGCAGGCAGAGAATTCCCTGCTAGCACCTTCTCTGTTCGCGGGAAGCAGAAGTGTTCGCATTTGATTCGCAGAATCGCTTTTGTGCAGAGAACACTAACGCTTGTTCAGAACGGAAGAAAGCACAGAGCGCCAGATTTGCTGTTGTCCTGGAGAGCTTGCAGAGCTCTGGGGAAAGGCAGGCAGAGAATTCCCTGCTAGCACATTCTCTGTGCACAGGAAGGCGAAATGTTCGCATTTGCTTCGCAGAATCGCTTTTGTGCAGAAAACACTAACACTTGTTCAGAACGAAAGAAAGCACAGAGCCCCAGATTCTATGTTGTCCTGGAGAGCTTGCAGAGCACTGGGGAAAGGCAGGCAGAGAATTCCCTGCTAGCACCTTCTCTGTTCGCGGGAAGCAGAAGTGTTCACATTGCTTTGCAGAATCGCTTTTGTGCAGAGAATACTAACACTTATTCAGAACGGAAGAAAGCACAGAGCGCCAGATTTGCTGTTGTCCTGGAGAGCTTGCAGAGCTCTGGGGAAAGGCAGGCAGAGAATTCCCTGCTAGCACCTTCTCTGTGTGCGGGAAGGAGAAGTGTTCACATTTTTTCGCAGAATCGCATTTGCTTCGCTGCAGAGAACACTAAGCTTGTTCAGAACGAAAGAAAGCACAGAGCGCCAGATTTTATGTTGCCCTGGAGAGCTTGCAGAGCACTGGGGAAGGGCAGGCAGAGAATTCCGTGCTAGCATCTTCGCTGTGCCTGGGAAGGAGAAGTGTTCACATTTTTTCGCAGAATGGCTTTTCTGCAGAAAACACTAACGCTTGTTCAGGACGAAAGGAAGCACAGAGCGCCAGATTTGCTGTTGCCCTGGAGAGCTTGCAGAGCTCTGGGGAAAGGCAGGCAGAGAATTACCTGCTAGCACATTCTCTGTGCACAGGAAGGAGAAGTGTTCGCATTTGATTCGCAGAATCGCTTTTGTGCAGAAAACACTAACACTTGTTCAGAACGAAAGAAAGCACAGAGCCCCAGATTTGCTGTTGTCCTGGAGAGCTTGCAGAGCTCTGGGGAAAGGCAGGCAGAGAATTCCCTGCTAGCACCTTCTCTGTTCGCGGGAAGCAGAAGTGTTCACATTTTTTCGCAGAATCGCATTTGCTTAGCTGCAGGGAACACTAAGCTTGTTCAGAACGAAAGAAAGCACAGAGCGCCAGATTTGCTGTTGCCCTGGAGAGCTTGCAGAGCTCTGGGGAAAGGCAGGCAGAGAATTCCCTGCTAGCACCTTCTCTGTGTGCGGGAAGGAGAAGTGTTCACATTTTTTTGCAAAATCGCATTTGCTTCGCTGCAGAGAACACTAAGCTTGTTCAGAACGAAAGAAAGCACAGAGCCCCAGATTTGCTGTTGTCCTGGAGAGCTTGCAGAGCTCTGGGGAAAGGCAGGCAGAGAATTCCCTGCTAGCACCTTCGCTCTTCGCGGGAAGCAGAAGTGTTCACATTTTTTTGCAGAATGGCTTTTCTGCAGAAAACACTAACGCTTGTTCTGGACGAAAGGAAGCACAGAGCGCCAGATTTGCTGTTGCCCTGGAGAGCTTGCAGAGCTCTGGGGAAAGGCAGGCAGAGAATTCCCTGCGAGCACATTCTCTGTGCACAGGAAGGGAAGTGTTCGCATTTGATTCGCAGAATCGCTTTTGTGCAGAAAACACTAACACTTGTTCAGAACGAAAGAAAGCACAGAGCCCCAGATTTGCTGTTGTCCTGGAGAGCTTGCAGAGCTCTGGGGAAAGGCAGGCAGAGAATTCCCTGCTAGCACCTTCTCTGTTCGCGGGAAGCAGAAGTGTTCACATTTTTTCGCAGAATCGCATTTGCTTCGCTGCAGGGAACACTAAGCTTGTTCAGAACGAAAGAAAGCACAGAGCCCCAGATTTTATGTTGCCCTGGAGAGCTTGCAGAGCACTGGAGAAAGGCAGGCAGAGAATTCCCTGCTAGCACCTTCTCTGTTCGCGGGAAGGAGAGAATTCTCTTTTGCTTCGCACAATGGCTTTTGTGCAGAAAACACTAACGCTTGTTCAGGACGAAAGAAAGTACAGAGCCCCATATTTGCTGTTGTCCTGGAGAGCTTGCAGAGCACTGGCGAAAGGCAGGCAGAGAATTCCCTGCTAGCACCTTCTCTGTGCCTTGGAAGCAGAAGTGTTCACATTGCTTTGCAGAATCGCTTTTGTACAGAGAACAGTAACACTTATTCAGAACGGAAGAAAACACAGAGCCCCAGATTTGCTGTTGTCCTGGAGAGCTTGCAGAGCTCTGGGGAAAGGCAGGCAGAGAATTCCCTGCTAGCACCTTCTCTGTTCGCGGGAAGGAGAGATTTCGCTTTTGATTGGCACAATGGCTTTTCTGCAGAAAACACTAACGCTTGTTCAGGATGAAAGGAAGCACAGAGCCCCATATTTGCTGTTGCCCTGGAGAGCTTGCAGAGCACTGGGGAAAGGCAGGCAGAGAATTCCCTGCTAGCACATTCTCTGTGCACAGGAAGGCGAAATGTTCGCATTTGATTCGCAGAATCGCTTTTGTGCAGAAAACACTAACACTTGTTCAGAACGAAAGAAAGCACAGAGCCCCAGATTTGCTGTTGTCCTGGAGAGCTTGCAGAGCTCTGGGGAAAGGCAGGCAGAGAATTCCCTGCTAGCACCTTCTCTGTTCGCGGGAAGCAGAAGTGTTCGCATTTGATTCGCAGAATCGCTTTTGTGCAGAGAACACTAACGCTTGTTCAGAACGGAAGAAAGCACAGAGCGCCAGATTTGCTGTTGTCCTGGAGAGCTTGCAGAGCTCTGGGGAAAGGCAGGCAGAGAATTCCCTGCTAGCACATTCTCTGTGCACAGGAAGGCGAAATGTTCGCATTTGCTTCGCAGAATCGCTTTTGTGCACAAAACACTAACACTTGTTCAGAACGAAAGAAAGCACAGAGCCCCAGATTCTATGTTGTCCTGGAGAGCTTGCAGAGCACTGGGGAAAGGCAGGCAGAGAATTCCCTGCTAGCACCTTCTCTGTTCGCGGGAAGCAGAAGTGTTCACATTGCTTTGCAGAATCGCTTTTGTGCAGAGAATACTAACACTTATTCAGAACGGAAGAAAGCACAGAGCGCCAGATTTGCTGTTGTCCTGGAGAGCTTGCAGAGCTCTGGGGAAAGGCAGGCAGAGAATTCCCTGCTAGCACCTTCTCTGTGTGCGGGAAGGAGAAGTGTTCACATTTTTTCGCAGAATCGCATTTGCTTCGCTGCAGAGAACACTAAGCTTGTTCAGAACGAAAGAAAGCACAGAGCGCCAGATTTTATGTTGCCCTGGAGAGCTTGCAGAGCACTGGGGAAGGGCAGGCAGAGAATTCCCTGCTAGCATCTTCGCTGTGCCTGGGAAGGAGAAGTGTTCACATTTTTTCGCAGAATGGCTTTTCTGCAGAAAACACTAACGCTTGTTCAGGACGAAAGGAAGCACAGAGCGCCAGATTTGCTGTTGCCCTGGAGAGCTTGCAGAGCTCTGGGGAAAGGCAGGCAGAGAATTACCTGCTAGCACCTTCTCTGTGCACAGGAAGGCGAAATGTTCGCATTTGATTCGCAGAATCGCTTTTGTGCAGAAAACACTAACACTTGTTCAGAACGAAAGAAAGCACAGAGCCCCAGATTTGCTGTTGTCCTGGAGAGCTTGCAGAGCTCTGGGGAAAGGCAGGCAGAGAATTACCTGCTAGCACATTCTCTGTGCACAGGAAGGAGAAGTGTTCGCATTTGATTCGCAGAATCGCTTTTGTGCAGAAAACACTAACACTTGTTCAGAACGAAAGAAAGCACAGAGCCCCAGATTTGCTGTTGTCCTGGAGAGCTTGCAGAGCTCTGGGGAAAGGCAGGCAGAGAATTCCCTGCTAGCACCTTCTCTGTTCGCGGGAAGCAGAAGTGTTCACATTTTTTCGCAGAATCGCATTTGCTTCGCTGCAGGGAACACTAAGCTTGTTCAGAACGAAAGAAAGCACAGAGCCCCAGATTTTATGTTGCCCTGGAGAGCTTGCAGAGCACTGGAGAAAGGCAGGCAGAGAATTCCCTGCTAGCACCTTCTCTGTTCGCGGGAAGGAGAGAATTCTCTTTTGCTTCGCACAATGGCTTTTGTGCAGAAAACACTAACGCTTGTTCAGGACGAAAGAAAGTACAGAGCCCCATATTTGCTGTTGTCCTGGAGAGCTTGCAGAGCACTGGCGAAAGGCAGGCAGAGAATTCCCTGCTAGCACCTTCTCTGTGCCTGAGAAGGAGAAGTCTTCACATTTTTTCGCAGAAGCGCTTCTGTGCAGAGAACAGTAACACTTATTCAGAATGGAAGAAAACACAGAGCCCCAGATTTGCTGTTGTCCTGGAGAGCTTGCAGAACACTGGCGAAAGGCAGGCAGAGAATTCCCTGCTAGCACCTTCTCTGTGCCTTGGAAGCAGAAGTGTTCACATTGCTTTGCAGAATCGCTTTTGTACAGAGAACAGTAACACTTATTCAGAACGGAAGAAAACACAGAGCCCCAGATTTGCTGTTGTCCTGGAGAGCTTGCAGAGCTCTGGGGAAAGGCAGGCAGAGAATTCCCTGCTAGCACCTTCTCTGTTCGCGGGAAGGAGAGATTTCGCTTTTGATTGGCACAATGGCTTTTCTGCAGAAAACACTAACGCTTGTTCAGGATGAAAGAAAGCACAGAGCCCCATATTTGCTGTTGCCCTGGAGAGCTTGCAGAGCACTGGGGAAAGGCAGGCAGAGAATTCCCTGCTAGCACATTCTCTGTGCACAGGAAGGCGAAATGTTCGCATTTGATTCGCAGAATCGCTTTTGTGCAGAAAACACTAATACTTGTTCAGAACGAAAGAAAGCACAGAGCCCCAGATTTGCTGTTGTCCTGGAGAGCTTGCAGAGCTCTGGGGAAAGGCAGGCAGAGAATTCCCTGCTAGCACCTTCTCTGTTCGCGGGAAGCAGAAGTGTTCGCATTTGATTCGCAGAATCGCTTTTGTGCAGAGAACACTAACGCTTGTTCAGAACGGAAGAAAGCACAGAGCGCCACATTTGCTGTTGTCCTGGAGAGCTTGCAGAGCTCTGGGGAAAGGCAGGCAGAGAATTCCCTGCTAGCACCTTCTCTGTGTGCGGGAAGGAGAAGTGTTCACATTTTTTCGCAGAATCGCATTTGCTTCGCTGCAGAGAACACTAAGCTTGTTCAGAACGAAAGAAAGCACAGAGCCCCAGATTTGCTGTTTTCCTGGAGAGCTTGCAGAGCACTGGGGAAGGGCAGGCAGAGAATTCCCTGCTAGCATCTTCGCTGTGCCTGGGAAGGAGGAGTGTTCACATTTTTTCGCAGAATGGCTTTTCTGCAGAAAACACTAACGCTTGTTCAGGACGAAAGGAAGCACAGAGCGCCAGATTTGCTGTTGCCCTGGAGAGCTTGCAGAGCTCTGGGGAAAGGCAGGCAGAGAATTCCCTGCTAGCACCTTCTCTGTGTGCGGGAAGGAGAAGTGTTCACATTTTTTCGCAGAATCGCATTTGCTTCGCTGCAGAGAACACTAAGCTTGTTCAGAACGAAAGAAAGCACAGAGCCCCAGATTTTATGTTGCCCTGGAGAGCTTGCAGAGCACTGGAGAAAGGCAGGCAGAGAATTCCCTGCTAGCACCTTCTCTGTTCGCGGGAAGGAGAGAATTCTCTTTTGCTTCGCACAATGGCTTTTGTGCAGAAAACACTAACGCTTGTTCAGGACGAAAGAAAGTACAGAGCCCCATATTTGCTGTTGTCCTGGAGAGCTTGCAGAGCACTGGCGAAAGGCAGGCAGAGAATTCCCTGCTAGCACCTTCTCTGTGCCTGAGAAGGAGAAGTCTTCACATTTTTTCGCAGAATCGCTTTTGTGCAGAGAACAGTAACACTTATTCAGAATGGAATAAAACACAGAGCCCCAGATTTGCTGTTGTCCTGGAGAGCTTGCAGAACACTGGCGAAAGGCAGGCAGAGAATTCCCTGCTAGCACCTTCTCTGTGCCTTGGAAGCAGAAGTGTTCACATTGCTTTGCAGAATCGCTTTTGTACAGAGAACAGTAACACTTATTCAGAACGGAAGAAAACACAGAGCCCCAGATTTGCTGTTGTCCTGGAGAGCTTGCAGAGCTCTGGGGAAAGGCAGGCAGAGAATTCCCTGCTAGCACCTTCTCTGTTCGCGGGAAGGAGAGATTTCGCTTTTGATTGGCACAATGGCTTTTCTGCAGAAAACACTAACGCTTGTTCAGGATGAAAGGAAGCACAGAGCCCCATATTTGCTGTTGCCCTGGAGAGCTTGCAGAGCACTGGGGAAAGGCAGGCAGAGAATTCCCTGCTAGCACATTCTCTGTGCACAGGAAGGCGAAATGTTCGCATTTGATTCGCAGAATCGCTTTTGTGCAGAAAACACTAACACTTGTTCAGAACGAAAGAAAGCACAGAGCCCCAGATTTGCTGTTGTCCTGGAGAGCTTGCAGAGCTCTGGGGAAAGGCAGGCAGAGAATTCCCTGCTAGCACCTTCTCTGTTCGCGGGAAGCAGAAGTGTTCGCATTTGATTCGCAGAATCGCTTTTGTGCAGAGAACACTAACGCTTGTTCAGAACGGAAGAAAGCACAGAGCGCCAGATTTGCTGTTGTCCTGGAGAGCTTGCAGAGCTCTGGGGAAAGGCAGGCAGAGAATTCCCTGCTAGCACATTCTCTGTGCACAGGAAGGCGAAATGTTCGCATTTGCTTCGCAGAATCGCTTTTGTGCAGAAAACACTAACACTTGTTCAGAACGAAAGAAAGCACAGAGCCCCAGATTCTATGTTGTCCTGGAGAGCTTGCAGAGCACTGGGGAAAGGCAGGCAGAGAATTCCCTGCTAGCACCTTCTCTGTTCGCGGGAAGCAGAAGTGTTCACATTGCTTTGCAGAATCGCTTTTGTGCAGAGAATACTAACACTTATTCAGAACGGAAGAAAGCACAGAGCGCCAGATTTGCTGTTGTCCTGGAGAGCTTGCAGAGCTCTGGGGAAAGGCAGGCAGAGAATTCCCTGCTAGCACCTTCTCTGTGTGCGGGAAGGAGAAGTGTTCACATTTTTTCGCAGAATCGCATTTGCTTCGCTGCAGAGAACACTAAGCTTGTTCAGAACGAAAGAAAGCACAGAGCGCCAGATTTTATGTTGCCCTGGAGAGCTTGCAGAGCACTGGGGAAGGGCAGGCAGAGAATTCCCTGCTAGCATCTTCGCTGTGCCTGGGAAGGAGAAGTGTTCACATTTTTTCGCAGAATGGCTTTTCTGCAGAAAACACTAACGCTTGTTCAGGACGAAAGGAAGCACAGAGCGCCAGATTTGCTGTTGCCCTGGAGAGCTTGCAGAGCTCTGGGGAAAGGCAGGCAGAGAATTACCTGCTAGCACCTTCTCTGTGCACAGGAAGGCGAAATGTTCGCATTTGATTCGCAGAATCGCTTTTGTGCAGAAAACACTAACACTTGTTCAGAACGAAAGAAAGCACAGAGCCCCAGATTTGCTGTTGTCCTGGAGAGCTTGCAGAGCTCTGGGGAAAGGCAGGCAGAGAATTACCTGCTAGCACATTCTCTGTGCACAGGAAGGAGAAGTGTTCGCATTTGATTCGCAGAATCGCTTTTGTGCAGAAAACACTAACACTTGTTCAGAACGAAAGAAAGCACAGAGCCCCAGATTTGCTGTTGTCCTGGAGAGCTTGCAGAGCTCTGGGGAAAGGCAGGCAGAGAATTCCCTGCTAGCACCTTCTCTGTTCGCGGGAAGCAGAAGTGTTCACATTTTTTCGCAGAATGGCATTTGCTTCGCTGCAGGGAACACTAAGCTTGTTCAGAACGAAAGAAAGCACAGAGCCCCAGATTTTATGTTGCCCTGGAGAGCTTGCAGAGCACTGGAGAAAGGCAGGCAGAGAATTCCCTGCTAGCACCTTCTCTGTTCGCGGGAAGCAGAAGTGTTCACATTGCTTTGCAGAATCGCTTTTGTGCAGAGAATACTAACACTTATTCAGAATGGAAGAAAGCACAGAGCGCCAGATTTGCTGTTGTCCTGGAGAGCTTGCAGAGCTCTGGGGAAAGGCAGGCAGAGAATTCCCTGCTAGCACCTTCTCTGTGTGCGGGAAGGAGAAGTGTTCACATTTTTTCGCAGAATCGCATTTGCTTCGCTGCAGAGAACACTAAGCTTGTTCAGAACGAAAGAAAGCACAGAGCGCCAGATTTTATGTTGCCCTGGAGAGCTTGCAGAGCACTGGAGAAAGGCAGGCAGAGAATTCCCTGCTAGCACCTTCTCTGTTCGCGGGAAGGAGAGAATTCTCTTTTGCTTCGCACAATGGCTTTTGTGCAGAAAACACTAACGCTTGTTCAGGACGAAAGAAAGTACAGAGCCCCATATTTGCTGTTGTCCTGGAGAGCTTGCAGAGCACTGGCGAAAGGCAGGCAGAGAATTCCCTGCTAGCACCTTCTCTGTGCCTGAGAAGGAGAAGTCTTCACATTTTTTCGCAGAAGCGCTTCTGTGCAGAGAACAGTAACACTTATTCAGAATGGAAGAAAACACAGAGCCCCAGATTTGCTGTTGTCCTGGAGAGCTTGCAGAACACTGGCGAAAGGCAGGCAGAGAATTCCCTGCTAGCACCTTCTCTGTGCCTTGGAAGCAGAAGTGTTCACATTGCTTTGCAGAATCGCTTTTGTACAGAGAACAGTAACACTTATTCAGAACGGAAGAAAACACAGAGCCCCAGATTTGCTGTTGTCCTGGAGAGCTTGCAGAGCTCTGGGGAAAGGCAGGCAGAGAATTCCCTGCTAGCACCTTCTCTGTTCGCGGGAAGGAGAGATTTCGCTTTTGATTGGCACAATGGCTTTTCTGCAGAAAACACTAACGCTTGTTCAGGATGAAAGAAAGCACAGAGCCCCATATTTGCTGTTGCCCTGGAGAGCTTGCAGAGCACTGGGGAAAGGCAGGCAGAGAATTCCCTGCTAGCACATTCTCTGTGCACAGGAAGGCGAAATGTTCGCATTTGATTCGCAGAATCGCTTTTGTGCAGAAAACACTAATACTTGTTCAGAACGAAAGAAAGCACAGAGCCCCAGATTTGCTGTTGTCCTGGAGAGCTTGCAGAGCTCTGGGGAAAGGCAGGCAGAGAATTCCCTGCTAGCACCTTCTCTGTTCGCGGGAAGCAGAAGTGTTCGCATTTGATTCGCAGAATCGCTTTTGTGCAGAGAACACTAACGCTTGTTCAGAACGGAAGAAAGCACAGAGCGCCACATTTGCTGTTGTCCTGGAGAGCTTGCAGAGCTCTGGGGAAAGGCAGGCAGAGAATTCCCTGCTAGCACCTTCTCTGTGTGCGGGAAGGAGAAGTGTTCACATTTTTTCGCAGAATCGCATTTGCTTCGCTGCAGAGAACACTAAGCTTGTTCAGAACGAAAGAAAGCACAGAGCCCCAGATTTGCTGTTTTCCTGGAGAGCTTGCAGAGCACTGGGGAAGGGCAGGCAGAGAATTCCCTGCTAGCATCTTCGCTGTGCCTGGGAAGGAGGAGTGTTCACATTTTTTCGCAGAATGGCTTTTCTGCAGAAAACACTAACGCTTGTTCAGGACGAAAGGAAGCACAGAGCGCCAGATTTGCTGTTGCCCTGGAGAGCTTGCAGAGCTCTGGGGAAAGGCAGGCAGAGAATTCCCTGCTAGCACATTCTCTGTGCACAGGAAGGAGAAGTGTTCGCATTTGATTCGCAGAATCGCTTTTGTGCAGAAAACACTAACACTTGTTCAGAACGAAAGAAAGCACAGAGCCCCAGATTTGCTGTTGTCCTGGAGAGCTTGCAGAGCTCTGGGGAAAGGCAGGCAGAGAATTCCCTGCTAGCACCTTCTCTGTTTGCGGGAAGCAGAAGTGTTCACATTTTTTCGCAGAATCGCATTTGCTTCGCTGCAGGGAACACTAAGCTTGTTCAGAACGAAAGAAAGCACAGAGCCCCAGATTTTATGTTGCCCTGGAGAGCTTGCAGAGCTCTGGGGAAAGGCAGGCAGAGAATTCACTGCTAGCACCTTCTCTGTGTGCGGGAAGGAGAAGTGTTCACATTTTTTCGCAGAATCGCATTTGCTTCGCTGCAGAGAACACTAAGCTTGTTCAGAACGAAAGAAAGCACAGAGCCCCAGATTTGCTGTTGTCCTGGAGAGCTTGCAGAGCTCTGGGGAAAGGCAGGCAGAGAATTCCCTGCTAGCACCTTCGCTCTTCGCGGGAAGCAGAAGTGTTCACATTTTTTCGCAGAATGGCTTTTCTGCAGAAAACACTAACGCTTGTTCAGGACGAAAGGAAGCACAGAGCGCCAGATTTGCTGTTGCCCTGGAGAGCTTGCAGAGCTCTGGGGAAAGGCAGGCAGAGAATTCCCTGCTAGCACATTCTCTGTGCACAGGAAGGGAAGTGTTCGCATTTGATTCGCAGAATCGCTTTTGTGCAGAGAACACTAACGCTTGTTCAGGACGAAAGAAAGCACAGAGCCCCAGATTTGCTGTTGTCCTGGAGAGCTTGCAGAGCTCTGGGGAAAGGCAGGCAGAGAATTCCCTGCTAGCACCTTCTCTGTTCGCGGGAAGGAGAGAATTCTCTTTTGCTTCGCACAATGGCTTTTGTGCAGAAAACACTAACGCTTGTTCAGGACGAAAGAAAGCACAGAGCCCCATATTTGCTGTTGTCCTGGAGAGCTTGCAGAGCACTGGCGAAAGGCAGGCAGAGAATTCCCTGCTAGCACCTTCTCTGTGCCTGAGAAGGAGAAGTGTTCACATTTTTTGCAGAATCGCTTTTGTGCAGAGAACAGTACCACTTATTCAGAACGGAATAAAACACAGAGCCCCAGATTTGCTGTTGTCCTGGAGAGCTTGCAGAACACTGGCGAAAGGCAGGCAGAGAATTCCCTGCTAGCACCTTCTCTGTGCCTTGGAAGCAGAAGTGTTCACATTGCTTTGCAGAATCGCTTTTGTACAGAGAACAGTAACACTTATTCAGAACGGAAGAAAACACAGAGCCCCAGATTTGCTGTTGTCCTGGAGAGCTTGCAGAGCTCTGGGGAAAGGCAGGCAGAGAATTCCCTGCTAGCACCTTCTCTGTTCGCGGGAAGGAGAGATTTCGCTTTTGATTGGCACAATGGCTTTTCTGCAGAAAACACTAACGCTTGTTCAGGATGAAAGAAAGCACAGAGCCCCATATTTGCTGTTGCCCTGGAGAGCTTGCAGAGCACTGGGGAAAGGCAGGCAGAGAATTCCCTGCTAGCACATTCTCTGTGCACAGGAAGGCGAAATGTTCGCATTTGATTCGCAGAATCGCTTTTGTGCAGAGAACACTAACGCTTGTTCAGGACGAAAGAAAGCACAGAGCCCCAGATTTGCTGTTGTCCTGGAGAGCTTGCAGAGCTCTGGGGAAAGGCAGGCAGAGAATTCCCTGCTAGCACCTTCTCTGTTTGCGGGAAGCAGAAGTGTTCGCATTTGATTCGCAGAATCGCTTTTGTGCAGAGAACACTAACGCTTGTTCAGGACGAAAGAAAGCACAGAGCCCCAGATTTGCTGTTGTCCTGGAGAGCTTGCAGAGCTCTGGGGAAAGGCAGGCAGAGAATTCCCTGCTAGCACATTCTCTGTGCACAGGAAGGCGAAATGTTCGCATTTGATTCGCAGAATCGCTTTTGTGCAGAAAACACTAACACTTGTTCAGAACGAAAGAAAGCACAGAGCCCCAGATTTGCTGTTGTCCTGGAGAGCTTGCAGAGCTCTGGGGAAAGGCAGGCAGAGAATTACCTGCTAGCACATTCTCTGTGCACAGGAAGGAGAAGTGTTCGCATTTGATTCGCAGAATCGCTTTTGTGCAGAAAACACTAACACTTGTTCAGAACGAAAGAAAGCACAGAGCCCCAGATTTGCTGTTGCCCTGGAGAGCTTGCAGAGCACTGGAGAAAGGCAGGCAGAGAATTCCCTGCTAGCACCTTCTCTGTTCGCGGGAAGGAGAGAATTCTCTTTTGCTTCGCACAATGGCTTTTGTGCAGAAAACACTAACGCTTGTTCAGGACGAAAGAAAGTACAGAGCCCCATATTTGCTGTTGTCCTGGAGAGCTTGCAGAGCACTGGCGAAAGGCAGGCAGAGAATTCCCTGCTAGCACCTTCTCTGTGCCTGAGAAGGAGAAGTGTTCACATTTTTTCGCAGAATCGCTTTTGTGCAGAGAACAGTAACACTTATTCAGAATGGAATAAAACACAGAGCCCCAGATTTGCTGTTGTCCTGGAGAGCTTGCAGAACACTGGCGAAAGGCAGGCAGAGAATTCCCTGCTAGCACCTTCTCTGTGCCTTGGAAGCAGAAGTGTTCACATTGCTTTGCAGAATCGCTTTTGTACAGAGAACAGTAACACTTATTCAGAACGGAAGAAAACACAGAGCCCCAGATTTGCTGTTGTCCTGGAGAGCTTGCAGAGCTCTGGGGAAAGGCAGGCAGAGAATTCCCTGCTAGCACCTTCTCTGTTCGCGGGAAGGAGAGATTTCGCTTTTGATTGGCACAATGGCTTTTCTGCAGAAAACACTAACGCTTGTTCAGGATGAAAGAAAGCACAGAGCCCCATATTTGCTGTTGCCCTGGAGAGCTTGCAGAGCACTGGGGAAAGGCAGGCAGAGAATTCCCTGCTAGCACATTCTCTGTGCACAGGAAGGCGAAATGTTCGCATTTGATTCGCAGAATCGCTTTTGTGCAGAAAACACTAACACTTGTTCAGAACGAAAGAAAGCACAGAGCCCCAGATTTGCTGTTGTCCTGGAGAGCTTGCAGAGCTCTGGGGAAAGGCAGGCAGAGAATTCCCTGCTAGCACCTTCTCTGTTCGCGGGAAGCAGAAGTGTTCACATTTTTTCGCAGAATCGCATTTGCTTCGCTGCAGGGAACACTAATCTTGTTCAGAACGAAAGAAAGCACAGAGCCCCAGATTTTATGTTGCCCTGGAGAGCTTGCAGAGCACTGGAGAAAGGCAGGCAGAGAATTCCCTGCTAGCACCTTCTCTGTTCGCGGGAAGGAGAGAATTCTCTTTTGCTTCGCACAATGGCTTTTGTGCAGAAAACATTAACGCTTGTTCAGGACGAAAGAAAGCACAGAGCCCCATATTTGCTGTTGTCCTGGAGAGCTTGCAGAGCACTGGCGAAAGGCAGGCAGAGAATTCCCTGCTAGCACCTTCTCTGTGCCTGAGAAGGAGAAGTGTTCACATTTTTTCGCAGAATCGCTTTTGTGCAGAGAACAGTAACACTTATTCAGAACGGAAGAAAACACAGAGCCCCAGATTTGCTGTTGTCCTGGAGAGCTTGCAGAACACTGGCGAAAGGCAGGCAGAGAATTCCCTGCTAGCACCTTCTCTGTGCCTTGGAAGCAGAAGTGTTCACATTGCTTTGCAGAATCGCTTTTGTACAGAGAACAGTAACACTTATTCAGAACGGAAGAAAACACAGAGCCCCAGATTTGCTGTTGTCCTGGAGAGCTTGCAGAGCTCTGGGGAAAGGCAGGCAGAGAATTCCCTGCTAGCACCTTCTCTGTTCGCGGGAAGGAGAGATTTCGCTTTTGATTGGCACAATGGCTTTTCTGCAGAAAACACTAACGCTTGTTCAGGATGAAAGAAAGCACAGAGCCCCAGATTTGCTGTTGCCCTGGAGAGCTTGCAGAGCACTGGGGAAAGGCAGGCAGAGAATTCCCTGCTAGCACATTCTCTGTGCACAGGAAGGCGAAATGTTCGCATTTGATTCGCAGAATCGCTTTTGTGCAGAAAACACTAACACTTGTTCAGAACGAAAGAAAGCACAGAGCCCCAGATTTGCTGTTGTCCTGGAGAGCTTGCAGAGCTCTGGGGAAAGGCAGGCAGAGAATTCCCTGCTAGCACCTTCTCTGTTCGCGGGAAGCAGAAGTGTTCACATTTTTTCGCAGAATCGCATTTGCTTCGCTGCAGGGAACACTAATCTTGTTCAGAACGAAAGAAAGCACAGAGCCCCAGATTTTATGTTGCCCTGGAGAGCTTGCAGAGCACTGGAGAAAGGCAGGCAGAGAATTCCCTGCTAGCACCTTCTCTGTTCGCGGGAAGGAGAGAATTCTCTTTTGCTTCGCACAATGGCTTTTGTGCAGAAAACATTAACGCTTGTTCAGGACGAAAGAAAGCACAGAGCCCCATATTTGCTGTTGTCCTGGAGAGCTTGCAGAGCACTGGCGAAAGGCAGGCAGAGAATTCCCTGCTAGCACCTTCTCTGTGCCTGAGAAGGAGAAGTGTTCACATTTTTTCGCAGAATCGCTTTTGTGCAGAGAACAGTAACACTTATTCAGAACGGAAGAAAACACAGAGCCCCAGATTTGCTGTTGTCCTGGAGAGCTTGCAGAACACTGGCGAAAGGCAGGCAGAGAATTCCCTGCTAGCACCTTCTCTGTGCCTTGGAAGCAGAAGTGTTCACATTGCTTTGCAGAATCGCTTTTGTACAGAGAACAGTAACACTTATTCAGAACGGAAGAAAACACAGAGCCCCAGATTTGCTGTTGTCCTGGAGAGCTTGCAGAGCTCTGGGGAAAGGCAGGCAGAGAATTCCCTGCTAGCACCTTCTCTGTTCGCGGGAAGGAGAGATTTCGCTTTTGATTGGCACAATGGCTTTTCTGCAGAAAACACTAACGCTTGTTCAGGATGAAAGAAAGCACAGAGCCCCAGATTTGCTGTTGCCCTGGAGAGCTTGCAGAGCACTGGGGAAAGGCAGGCAGAGAATTCCCTGCTAGCACATTCTCTGTGCACAGGAAGGCGAAATGTTCGCATTTGATTCGCAGAATCGCTTTTGTGCAGAAAACACTAACACTTGTTCAGAACGAAAGAAAGCACAGAGCCCCAGATTTGCTGTTGTCCTGGAGAGCTTGCAGAGCTCTGGGGAAAGGCAGGCAGAGAATTCCCTGCTAGCACCTTCTCTGTTCGCGGGAAGCAGAAGTGTTCGCATTTGATTCGCAGAATCGCTTTTGTGCAGAGAACACTAACGCTTGTTCAGGACGAAAGAAAGCACAGAGCCCCAGATTTGCTGTTGTCCTGGAGAGCTTGCAGAGCTCTGGGGAAAGGCAGGCAGAGAATTCCCTGCTAGCACATTCTCTGTGCACAGGAAGGCGAAATGTTCGCATTTGATTCGCAGAATCGCTTTTGTGCAGAAAACACTAACACTTGTTCAGAACGAAAGAAAGCACAGAGCCCCAGATTCTATGTTGTCCTGGAGAGCTTGCAGAGCACTGGGGAAAGGCAGGCAGAGAATTCCCTGCTACCACCTTCTCTGTTCGCGGGAAGCAGAAGTGTTCACATTGCTTTGCAGAATCGCTTTTGTGCAGAGAATACTAACACTTATTCAGAACGGAAGAAAGCACAGAGCCCCAGATTTGCTGTTGTCCTGGAGAGCTTGCAGAGCTCTGGGGAAAGGCAGGCAGAGAATTCCCTGCTAGCACCTTCTCTGTGTGCGGGAAGGAGAAGTGTTCACATTTTTTCGCAGAATCGCATTTGCTTCGCTGCAGAGAACACTAAGCTTGTTCAGAACGAAAGAAAGCACAGAGCGCCAGATTTTATGTTGCCCTGGAGAGCTTGCAGAGCACTGGGGAAAGGCAGGCAGAGAATTCCCTGCTATCATCTTCACTGTGCCTGGGAAGGAGAAGTGTTCACATTTTTTCGCAGAATGGCTTTTCTGCAGAAAACACTAACGCTTGTTCAGGACGAAAGGAAGCACAGAGCGCCAGATTTGCTGTTGCCCTGGAGAGCTTGCAGAGCACTGGGGAAAGGCAGGCAGAGAATTCCCTGCTAGCACCTTCTCTGTGCACAGGAAGGCGAAATGTTCGCATTTGATTCGCAGAATCGCTTTTGTGCAGAAAACACTAACACTTGTTCAGAACGAAAGAAAGCACAGAGCCCCAGATTTGCTGTTGTCCTGGAGAGCTTGCAGAGCTCTGGGGAAAGGCAGGCAGAGAATTACCTGCTAGCACATTCTCTGTGCACAGGAAGGAGAAGTGTTCGCATTTGATTCGCAGAATCGCTTTTGTGCAGAAAACACTAACACTTGTTCAGAACGAAAGAAAGCACAGAGCCCCAGATTTGCTGTTGTCCTGGAGAGCTTGCAGAGCTCTGGGGAAAGGCAGGCAGAGAATTCCCTGCTAGCACCTTCTCTGTTCGCGGGAAGGAGAAGTGTTCACATTTTTTCGCAGAATCGCATTTGCTTCGCTGCAGGGAACACTAAGCTTGTTCAGAACGAAAGAAAGCACAGAGCCCCAGATTTTATGTTGCCCTGGAGAGCTTGCAGAGCACTGGAGAAAGGCAGGCAGAGAATTCCCTGCTAGCACCTTCTCTGTTCGCGGGATGCAGAAGTGTTCACATTGCTTTGCAGAATCGCTTTTGTGCAGAGAATACTAACACTTATTCAGAACGGAAGAAAGCACAGAGCGCCAGATTTGCTGTTGTCCTGGAGAGCTTGCAGAGCTCTGGGGAAAGGCAGGCAGAGAATTCCCTGCTAGCACCTTCTCTGTGTGCGGGAAGGAGAAGTGTTCACATTTTTTCGCAGAATCGCATTTGCTTCGCTGCAGAGAACACTAAGCTTGTTCAGAACGAAAGAAAGCACAGAGCCCCAGATTTTATGTTGCCCTGGAGAGCTTGCAGAGCACTGGAGAAAGGCAGGCAGAGAATTCCCTGCTAGCACCTTCTCTGTTCGCGGGAAGGAGAGAATTCTCTTCTGCTTCGCACAATGGCTTTTGTGCAGAAAACACTAACGCTTGTTCAGGACGAAAGAAAGTACAGAGCCCCATATTTGCTGTTGTCCTGGAGAGCTTGCAGAACACTGGCGAAAGGCAGGGAGAGAATTCCCTGCTAGCACCTTCTCTGTGCCTTGGAAGCAGAAGTGTTCACATTGCTTTGCAGAATCGCTTTTGTACAGAGAACAGTAACACTTATTCAGAACGGAAGAAAACACAGAGCCCCAGATTTGCTGTTGTCCTGGAGAGCTTGCAGAGCTCTGGGGAAAGGCAGGCAGAGAATTCCCTGCTAGCACATTCTCTGTGCACAGGAAGGGAAGTGTTCGCATTTGATTCGCAGAATCGCTTTTGTGCAGAAAACACTAACACTTGTTCAGAACGAAAGAAAGCACAGAGCCCCAGATTTGCTGTTGTCCTGGAGAGCTTGCAGAGCTCTGGGGAAAGGCAGGCAGAGAATTCCCTGCTAGCACCTTCTCTGTTCGCGGGAAGCAGAAGTGTTCACATTTTTTCGCAGAATCGCATTTGATTCGCTGCAGGGAACACTAAGCTGGTTCAGAACGAAAGAAAGCACAGAGCCCCAGATTCTATGTTGTCCTGGAGAGCTTGCAGAGCACTGGGGAAAGGCAGGCAGAGAATTCCCTGCTAGCACCTTCTCTGTTCGCGGGAAGCAGAAGTGTTCACATTGCTTTGCAGAATCGCTTTTGTGCAGAGAATACTAACACTTATTCAGAACGGAAGAAAGCACAGAGCGCCAGATTTGCTGTTGTCCTGGAGAGCTTGCAGAGCTCTGGGGAAAGGCAGGCAGAGAATTCCCTGCTAGCACCTTCTCTGTGTGCGGGAAGGAGAAGTGTTCACATTTTTTCGCAGAATCGCATTTGCTTCGCTGCAGAGAACACTAAGCTTGTTCAGAACGAAAGAAAGCACAGAGCGCCAGATTTTATGTTGCCCTGGAGAGCTTGCAGAGCACTGGGGAAGGGCAGGCAGAGAATTCCCTGCTAGCATCTTTGCAGTGCCTGGGAAGGAGAAGTGTTCACATTTTTTCGCAGAATGGCTTTTCTGCAGAAAACACTAACGCTTGTTCAGAACGAAAGGAAGCACAGAGCCCCAGATTTGCTGTTGTCCTGGAGAGCTTGCAGAGCTCTGGGGAAAGGCAGGCAGAGAATTCCCTGCTAGCACATTCTCTGTGCACAGGAAGGAGAAGTGTTCGCATTTGATTCGCAGAATCGCTTTTGTGCAGAAAACACTAACACTTGTTCAGAACGAAAGAAAGCACAGAGCCCCAGATTTGCTGTTGTCCTGGAGAGCTTGCAGAGCTCTGGGGAAAGGCAGGCAGAGAATTCCCTGCTAGCACCTTCTCTGTTCGCGGGAAGCAGAAGTGTTCACATTTTTTCGCAGAATCGCATTTGCTTCGCTGCAGGGAACACTAAGCTTGTTCAGAACGAAAGAAAGCACAGAGCCCCAGATTTTATGTTGCCCTGCAGAGCTTGCAGAGCTCTGGGGAAAGGCAGGCAGAGAATTCCCTGCTAGCACCTTCTCTGTGTGCGGGAAGGAGAAGTGTTCACATTTTTTCACAGAATCGCATTTGCTTCGCTGCAGAGAACACTAAGCTTGTTCAGAACGAAAGAAAGCACAGAGCCCCAGATTTGCTGTTGTCCTGGAGAGCTTGCAGAGCTCTGGGGAAAGGCAGGCAGAGAATTCCCTGCTAGCACCTTCGCTCTTCGCGGGAAGCAGAAGTGTTCACATTTTTTCGCAGAATGTCTTTTCTGCAGAAAACACTAACGCTTGTTCAGGACGAAAGGAAGCACAGAGCGCCAGATTTGCTGTTGCCCTGGAGAGCTTGCAGAGCTCTGGGGAAAGGCAGGCAGAGAATTCCCTGCTAGCACATTCTCTGTGCACAGGAAGGGAAGTGTTCGCATTTGATTCGCAGAATCGCTTTTGTGCATAAAACACTAACACTTGTTCAGAACGAAAGAAAGCACAGAGCCCCAGATTTGCTGTTGTCCTGGAGAGCTTGCAGAGCTCTGGGGAAAGGCAGGCAGAGAATTCCCTGCTAGCACCTTCGCTCTTCGCGGGAAGCAGAAGTGTTCACATTTTTTCGCAGAATGGCTTTTCTGCAGAAAACACTAACGCTTGTTCTGGACGAAAGGAAGCACAGAGCGCCAGATTTGCTGTTGCCCTGGAGAGCTTGCAGAGCTCTGGGGAAAGGCAGGCAGAGAATTCCCTGCTAGCACATTCTCTGTGCACAGGAAGGGACGTGTTCGCATTTGATTCGCAGAATCGCTTTTGTGCAGAAAACACTAACACTTGTTCAGAACGAAAGAAAGCACAGAGCCCCAGATTTGCTGTTGTCCTGGAGAGCTTGCAGAGCTCTGGGGAAAGGCAGGCAGAGAATTCCCTGCTAGCACCTTCTCTGTTCGCGGGAAGCAGAAGTGTTCACATTTTTTCGCAGAATCGCATTTGCTTCGCTGCAGGGAACACTAAGCTTGTTCAGAACGAAAGAAAGCACAGAGCCCCAGATTTTATGTTGCCCTGGAGAGCTTGCAGAGCACTGGAGAAAGGCAGGCAGAGAATTCCCTGCTAGCACCTTCTCTGTTCGCGGGAAGGAGAGAATTCTCTTTTGCTTCGCACAATGGCTTTTGTGCAGAAAACACTAACGCTTGTTCAGGACGAAAGAAAGCACAGAGCCCCATATTTGCTGTTGTCCTGGAGAGCTTGCAGAGCACTGGCGAAAGGCAGGCAGAGAATTCCCTGCTAGCACCTTCTCTGTGCCTGAGAAGGAGAAGTCTTCACATTTTTTCGCAGAATCGCTTTTGTGCAGAGAACAGTAACACTTATTCAGAACGGAAGAAAACACAGAGCCCCAGATTTGCTGTTGTCCTGGAGAGCTTGCAGAACACTGGCGAAAGCCACGCAGAGAATTCCCTGCTAGCACCTTCTCTGTGCCTTGGAAGCAGAAGTGTTCACATTGCTTTGCAGAATCGCTTTTGTACAGAGAACAGTAACACTTATTCAGAACGGAAGAAAACACAGAGCCCCAGATTTGCTGTTGTCCTGGAGAGCTTGCAGAGCTCTGGGGAAAGGCAGGCAGAGAATTCCCTGCTAGCACCTTCTCTGTTCGCGGGAAGGAGAGATTTCGCTTTTGATTGGCACAATGGCTTTTCTGCAGAAAACACTAACGCTTGTTCAGGATGAAAGAAAGCACAGAGCCCCATATTTGCTGTTGCCCTGGAGAGCTTGCAGAGCACTGGGGAAAGGCAGGCAGAGAATTCCCTGCTAGCACATTCTCTGTGCACAGGAAGGCGAAATGTTCGCATTTGATTCGCAGAATCGCTTTTGTGCAGAAAACACTAACACTTGTTCAGAACGAAAGAAAGCACAGAGCCCCAGATTTGCTGTTGTCCTGGAGAGCTTGCAGAGCTCTGGGGAAAGGCAGGCAGAGAATTCCCTGCTAGCACCTTCTCTGTTCGCGGGAATCAGAAGTGTTCGCATTTGATTCGCAGAATCGCTTTTGTGCAGAGAACACTAACGCTTGTTCAGGACGAAAGAAAGCACAGAGCCCCAGATTCTATGTTGTCCTGGAGAGCTTGCAGAGCACTGGGGAAAGGCAGGCAGAGAATTCCCTGCTAGCACCTTCTCTGTTCGCGGGAAGCAGAAGTGTTCACATTGCTTTGCAGAATCGCTTTTGTGCACAGAATACTAACACTTATTCAGAACGGAAGAAAGCACAGAGCGCCAGATTTGCTGTTGTCCTGGAGAGCTTGCAGAGCTCTGGGGAAAGGCAGGCAGAGAATTCCCTGCTAGCACCTTCTCTGTGTGCGGGAAGGAGAAGTGTTCACATTTTTTCGCAGAATCGCATTTGCTTCGCTGCAGAGAACACTAAGCTTGTTCAGAACGAAAGAAAGCACAGAGCGCCAGATTTTATGTTGCCCTGGAGAGCTTGCAGAGCACTGGGGAAAGGCAGGCAGAGAATTCCCTGCTATCATCTTCACTGTGCCTGGGAAGGAGAAGTGTTCACATTTTTTCGCAGAATGGCTTTTCTGCAGAAAACACTAACGCTTGTTCAGAACGAAAGAAAGCACAGAGCCCCAGATTTGCTGTTGTCCTGGAGAGCTTGCAGAGCTCTGGGGAAAGGCAGGCAGAGAATTCCCTGCTAGCACCTTCTCTGTTCGCGGGAATGAGAAGTGTTCACATTTTTTCGCAGAATCGCATTTGCTTCGCTGCAGGGAACACTAAGCTTGTTCAGAACGAAAGAAAGCACAGAGCCCCAGATTTTATGTTGCCCTGGAGAGCTTGCAGAGCACTGGAGAAAGGCAGGCAGAGAATTCCCTGCTAGCACCTTCTCTGTTCGCGGGAAGCAGAAGTGTTCACATTGCTTTGCAGAATCGCTTTTGTGCAGAGAATACTAACACTTATTCAGAACGGAAGAAAGCACAGAGCGCCAGATTTGCTGTTGTCCTGGAGAGCTTGCAGAGCTCTGGGGAAAGGCAGGCAGAGAATTCCCTGCTAGCACATTCTCTGTGCACAGGAAGGGAAGTGTTCGCATTTGATTCGCAGAATCGCTTTTGTGCAGAAAACACTAACACTTGTTCAGAACGAAAGAAAGCACAGAGCCCCAGATTTGCTGTTGTCCTGGAGAGCTTGCAGAGCTCTGGGGAAAGGCAGGCAGAGAATTCCCTGCTAGCACCTTCTCTGTTCGCGGGAAGCAGAAGTGTTCACATTTTTTCGCAGAATCGCATTTGCTTCGCTGCAGGGAACACTAAGCTTGTTCAGAACGAAAGAAAGCACAGAGCCCCAGATTTTATGTTGCCCTGGAGAGCTTGCAGAGCACTGGAGAAAGGCAGGCAGAGAATTCCCTGCTAGCACCTTCTCTGTTCGCGGGAAGGAGAGAATTCTCTTTTGCTTCGCACAATGGCTTTTGTGCAGAAAACACTAACGCTTGTTCAGGACGAAAGAAAGCACAGAGCCCCATATTTGCTGTTGTCCTGGAGAGCTTGCAGAGCACTGGCGAAAGGCAGGCAGAGAATTCCCTGCTAGCACCTTCTCTGTGCCTGAGAAGGAGAAGTCTTCACATTTTTTCGCAGAATCGCTTTTGTGCAGAGAACAGTAACACTTATTCAGAATGGAATAAAACACAGAGCCCCAGATTTGCTGTTGTCCTGGAGAGCTTGCAGAACTCTGGGGAAAGGCAGGGAGAGAATTCCCTGCTAGCACCTTCTCTGTGCCTTGGAAGCAGAAGTGTTCACATTGCTTTGCAGAATCGCTTTTGTACAGAGAACAGTAACACTTATTCAGAACGGAAGAAAACACAGAGCCCCAGATTTGCTGTTGTCCTGGAGAGCTTGCAGAGCTCTGGGGAAAGGCAGGCAGAGAATTCCCTGCTAGCACATTCTCTGTGCACAGGAAGGGAAGTGTTCGCATTTGATTCGCAGAATCGCTTTTGTGCAGAAAACACTAACACTTGTTCAGAACGAAAGAAAGCACAGAGCCCCAGATTTGCTGTTGTCCTGGAGAGCTTGCAGAGCTCTGGGGAAAGGCAGGCAGAGAATTCCCTGCTAGCACCTTCTCTGTTCGCGGGAAGCAGAAGTGTTCACATTTTTTCGCAGAATCGCATTTGCTTCGCTGCAGGGAACACTAAGCTTGTTCAGAACGAAAGAAAGCACAGAGCCCCAGATTTTATTTTGCCCTGGAGAGCTTGCAGAGCACTGGAGAAAGGCAGGCAGAGAATTCCCTGCTAGCACCTTCTCTGTTCGCGGGAAGGAGAGAATTCTCTTTTGCTTCGCACAATGGCTTTTGTGCAGAAAACACTAACGCTTGTTCAGGACGAAAGAAAGCACAGAGCCCCATATTTGCTGTTGTCCTGGAGAGCTTGCAGAGCACTGGCGAAAGGCAGGCAGAGAATTCCCTGCTAGCACCTTCTCTGTGCCTGAGAAGGAGAAGTCTTCACATTTTTTCGCAGAATCGCTTTTGTGCAGAGAACAGTAACACTTATTCAGAACGGAAGAAAACACAGAGCCCCAGATTTGCTGTTGTCCTGGAGAGCTTGCAGAACACTGGCGAAAGCCACGCAGAGAATTCCCTGCTAGCACCTTCTCTGTGCCTTGGAAGCAGAAGTGTTCACATTGCTTTGCAGAATCGCTTTTGTACAGAGAACAGTAACACTTATTCAGAACGGAAGAAAACACAGAGCCCCAGATTTGCTGTTGTCCTGGAGAGCTTGCAGAGCTCTGGGGAAAGGCAGGCAGAGAATTCCCTGCTAGCACCTTCTCTGTTCGCGGGAAGCAGAAGTGTTCACATTTTTTCGCAGAATCGCATTTGCTTCGCTGCAGGGAACACTAAGCTTGTTCAGAACGAAAGAAAGCACAGAGCCCCAGATTTTATGTTGCCCTGGAGAGCTTGCAGAGCACTGGAGAAAGGCAGGCAGAGAATTCCCTGCTAGCACCTTCTCTGTTCGCGGGAAGCAGAAGTGTTCACATTGCTTTGCAGAATCGCTTTTGTGCAGAGAATACTAACACTTATTCAGAACGGAAGAAAGCACAGAGCGCCAGATTTGCTGTTGTCCTGGAGAGCTTGCAGAGCTCTGGGGAAAGGCAGGCAGAGAATTCCCTGCTAGCACCTTCTCTGTGTGCGGGAAGGAGAAGTGTTCACATTTTTTCGCAGAATCGCATTTGCTTCGCTGCAGAGAACACTAAGCTTGTTCAGAACGAAAGAAAGCACAGAGCGCCAGATGTTATGTTGCCCTGGAGAGCTTGCAGAGCACTGGGGAAGGGCAGGCAGAGAATTCCCTGCTAGCATCTTCGCTGTGCCTGGGAAGGAGAAGTGTTCACATTTTTTCGCAGAATGGCTTTTCTGCAGAAAACACTAACGCTTGTTCAGGACGAAAGGAAGCACAGAGCGCCAGATTTGCTGTTGCCCTGGAGAGCTTGCAGAGCTCTGGGGAAAGGCAGGCAGAGAATTCCCTGCTAGCACATTCTCTGTGCACAGGAAGGAGAAGTGTTCGCATTTGATTCGCAGAATCGCTTTTGTGCAGAAAACACTAACACTTGTTCAGAACGAAAGAAAGCACAGAGCCCCAGATTTGCTGTTGTCCTGGAGAGCTTGCAGAGCTCTGGGGAAAGGCAGGCAGAGAATTCCCTGCTAGCACCTTCGCTCTTCGCGGGAAGCAGAAGTGTTCACAATTTTTCGCAGAATGGCTTTTCTGCAGAAAACACTAACGCTTGTTCTGGACGAAAGGAAGCACAGAGTGCCAGATTTGCTGTTGCCCTGGAGAGCTTGCAGAGCTCTGGGGAAAGGCAGGCAGAGAATTCCCTGCTAGCACATTCTCTGTGCACAGGAAGGGAAGTGTTCGCATTTGATTCGCAGAATCGCTTTTGTGCAGAAAACACTAACACTTGTTCAGAACGAAAGAAAGCACAGAGCCCCAGATTTGCTGTTGTCCTGGAGAGCTTGCAGAGCTCTGGGGAAAGGCAGGCAGAGAATTCCCTGCTAGCACCTTCTCTGTTCGCGGGAAGCAGAAGTGTTCACATTTTTTCGCAGAATCGCATTTGCTTCGCTGCAGGGAACACTAAGCTTGTTCAGAACGAAAGAAAGCACAGAGCCCCAGATTTTATGTTGCCCTGGAGAGCTTGCAGAGCACTGGAGAAAGGCAGGCAGAGAATTCCCTGCTAGCACCTTCTCTGTTCGCGGGAAGGAGAGAATTCTCTTTTGCTTCGCACAATGGCTTTTGTGCAGAAAACACTAACGCTTGTTCAGGACGAAAGAAAGCACAGAGCCCCATATTTGCTGTTGTCCTGGAGAGCTTGCAGAGCACTGGCGAAAGGCAGGCAGAGAATTCCCTGCTAGCACCTTCTCTGTGCCTGAGAAGGAGAAGTCTTCACATTTTTTCGCAGAATCGCTTTTGTGCAGAGAACAGTAACACTTATTCAGAACGGAAGAAAACACAGAGCCCCAGATTTGCTGTTGTCCTGGAGAGCTTGCAGAACACTGGCGAAAGGCAGGCAGAGAATTCCCTGCTAGCACCTTCTCTGTGCCTTGGAAGCAGAAGTGTTCACATTGCTTTGCAGAATCGCTTTTGTACAGAGAACAGTAACACTTATTCAGAACGGAAGAAAACACAGAGCCCCAGATTTGCTGTTGTCCTGGAGAGCTTGCAGAGCTCTGGGGAAAGGCAGGCAGAGAATTCCCTGCTAGCACCTTCTCTGTTCGCGGGAAGGAGAGAATTCTCTTTTGCTTCGCACAATGGCTTTTGTGCAGAAAACACTAACGCTTGTTCAGGACGAAAGAAAGCACAGAGCCCCATATTTGCTGTTGTCCTGGAGAGCTTGCAGAGCACTGGCAAAAGGCAGGCAGAGAATTCCCTGCTAGCACCTTCTCTGTGCCTGAGAAGGAGAAGTGTTCACATTTTTTCGCAGAATCGCTTTTGTGCAGAGAACAGTAACACTTATTCAGAACGGAAGAAAACACAGAGCCCCAGATTTGCTGTTGTCCTGGAGAGCTTGCAGAACACTGGCGAAAGGCAGGCAGAGAATTCCATGCTAGCACCTTCTCTGTGCCTTGGAAGCAGAAGTGTTCACATTGCTTTGCAGAATCGCTTTTGTACAGAGAACAGTAACACTTATTCAGAACGGAAGAAAACACAGAGCCCCAGATTTGCTGTTGTCCTGGAGAGCTTGCAGAGCTCTGGGGAAAGGCAGGCAGAGAATTCCCTGCTAGCACCTTCTCTGTTCGCGGGAAGGAGAGATTTCGCTTTTGATTGGCACAATGGCTTTTCTGCAGAAAACACTAACGCTTGTTCAGGATGAAAGAAAGCACAGAGCCCCAGATTTGCTGTTGCCCTGGAGAGCTTGCAGAGCACTGGGGAAAGGCAGGCAGAGAATTCCCTGCTAGCACATTCTCTGTGCACAGGAAGGCGAAATGTTCGCATTTGATTCGCAGAATCGCTTTTGTGCAGAAAACACTAACACTTGTTCAGAACGAAAGAAAGCACAGAGCCCCAGATTTGCTGTTGTCCTGGAGAGCTTGCAGAGCTCTGGGGAAAGGCAGGCAGAGAATTCCCTGCTAGCACCTTCTCTGTTCGCGGGAAGCAGAAGTGTTCGCATTTGATTCGCAGAATCGCTTTTGTGCAGAGAACACTAACGCTTGTTCAGGACGAAAGAAAGCACAGAGCCCCAGATTTGCTGTTGTCCTGGAGAGCTTGCAGAGCTCTGGGGAAAGGCAGGCAGAGAATTCCCTGCTAGCACCTTCTCTGTTCGCGGGAAGCAGAAGTGTTCACATTTTTTCGCAGAATCGCATTTGCTTCGCTGCAGGGAACACTAAGCTTGTTCAGAACGAAAGAAAGCACAGAGCCCCAGATTTTATGTTGCCCTGGAGAGCTTGCAGAGCACTGGAGAAAGGCAGGCAGAGAATTCCCTGCTAGCACCTTCTCTGTTCGCGGGAAGGAGAGAATTCTCTTTTGCTTCGCACAATGGCTTTTGTGCAGAAAACACTAACGCTTGTTCAGGACGAAAGAAAGCACAGAGCCCCATATTTGCTGTTGTCCTGGAGAGCTTGCAGAGCACTGGCGAAAGGCAGGCAGAGAATTCCCTGCTAGCACCTTCTCTGTGCCTGAGAAGGAGAAGTCTTCACATTTTTTCGCAGAATCGCTTTTGTGCAGAGAACAGTAACACTTATTCAGAACGGAAGAAAACACAGAGCCCCAGATTTGCTGTTGTCCTGGAGAGCTTGCAGAACACTGGCGAAAGGCAGGCAGAGAATTCCCTGCTAGCACCTTCTCTGTGCCTTGGAAGCAGAAGTGTTCACATTGCTTTGCAGAATCGCTTTTGTACAGAGAACAGTAACACTTATTCAGAACGGAAGAAAACACAGAGCCCCAGATTTGCTGTTGTCCTGGAGAGCTTGCAGAGCTCTGGGGAAAGGCAGGCAGAGAATTCCCTGCTAGCACCTTCTCTGTGTGCGGGAAGGAGAAGTGTTCACATTTTTTCGCAGAATCGCATTTGCTTCGCTGCAGAGAACACTAAGCTTGTTCAGAACGAAAGAAAGCACAGAGCGCCAGATTTTATGTTGCCCTGGAGAGCTTGCAGAGCACTGGGGAAAGGCAGGCAGAGAATTCCCTGCTATCATCTTCACTGTGCCTGGGAAGGAGAAGTGTTCACATTTTTTCGCAGAATGGCTTTTCTGCAGAAAACACTAACGCTTGTTCAGGACGAAAGGAAGCACAGAGCGCCAGATTTGCTGTTGCCCTGGAGAGCTTGCAGAGCACTGGGGAAAGGCAGGCAGAGAATTCCCTGCTAGCACATTCTCTGTGCACAGGAAGGCGAAATGTTCGCATTTGATTCGCAGAATCGCTTTTGTGCAGAAAACACTAACACTTGTTCAGAACGAAAGAAAGCACAGAGCGCCAGATTTGCTGTTGCCCTGGAGAGCTTGCAGAGCACTGGGGAAAGGCAGGCAGAGAATTCCCTGCTAGCACATTCTCTGTGCACAGGAAGGCGAAATGTTCGCATTTGATTCGCAGAATCGCTTTTGTGCAGAAAACACTAACACTTGTTCAGAACGAAAGAAAGCACAGAGCCCCAGATTTGCTGTTGTCCTGGAGAGCTTGCAGAGCTCTGGGGAAAGGCAGGCAGAGAATTCCCTGCTAGCACATTCTCTGTGCACAGGAAGGAGAAGTGTTCACATTTTTTCGCAGAATCGCATTTGCTTCGCTGCAGGGAACACTAAGCTTGTTCAGAACGAAAGAAAGCACAGAGCCCCAGATTTTATGTTGCCCTGGAGAGCTTGCAGAGCACTGGAGAAAGGCAGGCAGAGAATTCCCTGCTAGCACCTTCTCTGTTCGCGGGAAGCAGAAGTGTTCACATTGCTTTGTAGAATCGCTTTTGTGCAGAGAATACTAACACTTATTCAGAACGGAAGAAAGCACAGAGCGCCAGATTTGCTGTTGTCCTGGAGAGCTTGCAGAGCTCTGGGGAAAGGCAGGCAGAGAATTCCCTGCTAGCACCTTCTCTGTTCGCGGGAAGGAGAAGTGTTCACATTTTTTCGCAGAATCGCATTTGCTTCGCTGCAGAGAACACTAAGCTTGTTCAGAACGAAAGAAAGCACAGAGCCCCAGATTTTATGTTGCCCTGGAGAGCTTGCAGAGCACTGGAGAAAGGCAGGCAGAGAATTCCCTGCTAGCACCTTCTCTGTTCGCGGGAAGGAGAGAATTCTCTTTTGCTTCGCACAATGGCTTTTGTGCAGAAAACACTAACGCTTGTTCAGGACGAAAGAAAGCACAGAGCCCCATATTTGCTGTTGTCCTGGAGAGCTTGCAGAGCACTGGCGAAAGGCAGGCAGAGAATTCCCTGCTAGCACCTTCTCTGTGCCTGAGAAGGAGAAGTCTTCACATTTTTTCGCAGAATCGCTTTTGTGCAGAGAACAGTAACACTTTTTCAGAACGGAAGAAAACACAGAGCCCCAGATTTGCTGTTGTCCTGGAGAGCTTGCAGAACACTGGCGAAAGGCAGGCAGAGAATTCCCTGCTAGCACCTTCTCTGTGCCTTGGAAGCAGAAGTGTTCACATTGCTTTGCAGAATCGCTTTTGTACAGAGAACAGTAACACTTATTCAGAACGGAAGAAAACACAGAGCCCCAGATTTGCTGTTGTCCTGGAGAGCTTGCAGAGCTCTGGGGAAAGGCAGGCAGAGAATTCCCTGCTAGCACCTTCTCTGTGTGCGGGAAGGAGAAGTGTTCACATTTTTTCGCAGAATCGCATTTGCTTCGCTGCAGAGAACACTAAGCTTGTTCAGAACGAAAGAAAGCACAGAGCGCCAGATTTTATGTTGCCCTGGAGAGCTTGCAGAGCACTGGGGAAAGGCAGGCAGAGAATTCCCTGCTATCATCTTCACTGTGCCTGGGAAGGAGAAGTGTTCACATTTTTTCGCAGAATGGCTTTTCTGCAGAAAACACTAACGCTTGTTCAGGACGAAAGGAAGCACAGAGCCCCAGATTTGCTGTTGCCCTGGAGAGCTTGCAGAGCACTGGGGAAAGGCAGGCAGAGAATTCCCTGCTAGCACATTCTCTGTGCACAGGAAGGCGAAATGTTCGCATTTGATTCGCAGAATCGCTTTTGTGCAGAAAACACTAACACTTGTTCAGAACGAAAGAAAGCACAGAGCCCCAGATTTGCTGTTGTCCTGGAGAGCTTGCAGAGCTCTGGGGAAAGGCAGGCAGAGAATTCCCTGCTAGCACATTCTCTGTGCACAGGAAGGAGAAGTGTTCACATTTTTTCGCAGAATCGCATTTGCTTCGCTGCAGGGAACACTAAGCTTGTTCAGAACGAAAGAAAGCACAGAGCGCCAGATTTTATGTTGCCCTGGAGAGCTTGCAGAGCACTGGAGAAAGGCAGGCAGAGAATTCCCTGCTAGCACCTTCTCTGTTCGCGGGAAGCAGAAGTGTTCACATTGCTTTGCAGAATCGCTTTTGTGCAGAGAATACTAACACTTATTCAGAACGGAAGAAAGCACAGAGCGCCAGATTTGCTGTTGTCCTGGAGAGCTTGCAGAGCTCTGGGGAAAGGCAGGCAGAGAATTCCCTGCTAGCACCTTCTCTGTGTGCGGGAAGGAGAAGTGTTCACATTTTTTCGCAGAATCGCATTTGCTTCGCTGCAGAGAACACTAAGCTTGTTCAGAACGAAAGAAAGCACAGAGCCCCAGATTTTATGTTGCCCTGGAGAGCTTGCAGAGCACTGGAGAAAGGCAGGCAGAGAATTCCCTGCTAGCACCTTCTCTGTTCGCGGGAAGGAGAGAATTCTCTTTTGCTTCGCACAATGGCTTTTGTGCAGAAAACACTAACGCTTGTTCAGGACGAAAGAAAGTACAGAGCCCCATATTTGCTGTTGTCCTGGAGAGCTTGCAGAGCACTGGCGAAAGGCAGGCAGAGAATTCCCTGCTAGCACCTTCTCTGTGCCTGAGAAGGAGAAGTCTTCACATTTTTTCGCAGAATCGCTTTTGTGCAGAGAACAGTAACACTTATTCAGAATGGAATAAAACACAGAGCCCCAGATTTGCTGTTGTCCTGGAGAGCTTGCAGAACACTGGCGAAAGGCAGGCAGAGAATTCCCTGCTAGCACCTTCTCTGTGCCTTGGAAGCAGAAGTGTTCACATTGCTTTGCAGAATCGCTTTTGTACAGAGAACAGTAACACTTATTCAGAACGGAAGAAAACACAGAGCCCCAGATTTGCTGTTGTCCTGGAGAGCTTGCAGAGCTCTGGGGAAAGGCAGGCAGAGAATTCCCTGCTAGCACCTTCTCTGTGCCTGGGAAGCAGAAGTGTTCACATTCCTTCGCAGAATCGCTTTTGTGCAGAAAACACTAACACTTGTTCAGAACGAAAGAAAGCACAGAGCCCCAGATTTTATGTTGCCCTGGAGAGCTTGCAGAGCTCTGGGGAAAGGCAGGCAGAGAATTCCCTGCTAGCACCTTCTCTGTTCGCGGGAAGCAGAAGTGTTCATATTTTTTCGCAGAATCGCATTTTCTTCGCTGCAGGGAACACTAAGCTTGTTCAGAACGAAAGAAAGCACAGAGCCCCAGATTTGCTGTTGTCCTGGAGAGCTTGCAGAACACTGGCGAAAGGCAGGCAGAGAATTCCCTGCTAGCACCTTCTCTGTGCCTTGGAAGCAGAAGTGTTCACATTGCTTTGCAGAATCGCTTTTGTACAGAGAACAGTAACACTTATTCAGAACGGAAGAAAGCACAGAGCGCCAGATTTGCTGTTGTCCTGGAGAGCTTGCAGAGCTCTGGGGAAAGGCAGGCAGAGAATTCCCTGCTAGCACCTTCTCTGTTCGCGGGAAGGAGAAGTGTTCACATTTTTTCGCAGAATCGCATTTGCTTCGCTGCAGAGAACACTAAGCTTGTTCAGAACGAAAGAAAGCACAGAGCCCCAGATTTTATGTTGCCCTGGAGAGCTTGCAGAGCACTGGAGAAAGGCAGGCAGAGAATTCCCTGCTAGCACCTTCTCTGTTCGCGGGAAGGAGAGAATTCTCTTTTGCTTCGCACAATGGCTTTTGTGCAGAAAACACTAACGCTTGTTCAGGACGAAAGAAAGCACAGAGCCCCATATTTGCTGTTGTCCTGGAGAGCTTGCAGAGCACTGGCGAAAGGCAGGCAGAGAATTCCCTGCTAGCACCTTCTCTGTGCCTGAGAAGGAGAAGTGTTCACATTTTTTCGCAGAATCGCTTTTGTGCAGAGAACAGTAACACTTATTCAGAACGGAAGAAAACACAGAGCCCCAGATTTGCTGTTGTCCTGGAGAGCTTGCAGAACACTGGCGAAAGGCAGGCAGAGAATTCCCTGCTAGCACCTTCTCTGTGCCTTGGAAGCAGAAGTGTTCACATTGCTTTGCAGAATCGCTTTTGTACAGAGAACAGTAACACTTATTCAGAACGGAAGAAAACACAGAGCCCCAGATTTGCTGTTGTCCTGGAGAGCTTGCAGAGCTCTGGGGAAAGGCAGGCAGAGAATTCCCTGCTAGCACCTTCTCTGTTCGCGGGAAGGAGAGATTTCGCTTTTGATTGGCACAATGGCTTTTCTGCAGAAAACACTAACGCTTGTTCAGGATGAAAGAAAGCACAGAGCCCCAGATTTGCTGTTGCCCTGGAGAGCTTGCAGAGCACTGGGGAAAGGCAGGCAGAGAATTCCCTGCTAGCACATTCTCTGTGCACAGGAAGGCGAAATGTTCGCATTTGATTCGCAGAATCGCTTTTGTGCAGAAAACACTAACACTTGTTCAGAACGAAAGAAAGCACAGAGCCCCAGATTTGCTGTTGTCCTGGAGAGCTTGCAGAGCTCTGGGGAAAGGCAGGCAGAGAATTCCCTGCTAGCACCTTCTCTGTTCGCGGGAAGCAGAAGTGTTCGCATTTGATTCGCAGAATCGCTTTTGTGCAGAGAACACTAACGCTTGTTCAGGACGAAAGAAAGCACAGAGCCCCAGATTTGCTGTTGTCCTGGAGAGCTTGCAGAGCTCTGGGGAAAGGCAGGCAGAGAATTCCCTGCTAGCACCTTCTCTGTGCCTGAGAAGGAGAAGTGTTCACATTTTTTCACAGAATCGCTTTTGTGCAGAGAACAGTAACACTTATTCAGAACGGAAGAAAACACAGAGCCCCAGATTTGCTGTTGTCCTGGAGAGCTTGCAGAGCTCTGGGGAAAGGCAGGCAGAGAATTCCCTGCTAGCACATTCTCTGTGCACAGGAAGGCGAAATGTTCGCATTTGCTTCGCAGAATCGCTTTTGTGCAGAAAACACTAACACTTGTTCAGAACGAAAGAAAGCACAGAGCCCCAGATTCTATGTTGTCCTGGAGAGCTTGCAGAGCACTGGGGAAAGGCAGGCAGAGAATTCCCTGCTAGCACCTTCTCTGTTCGCGGGAAGCAGAAGTGTTCACATTGCTTTGCAGAATCGCTTTTGTGCAGAGAATACTAACACTTATTCAGAACGGAAGAAAGCACAGAGCCCCAGATTTGCTGTTGTCCTGGAGAGCTTGCAGAGCTCTGGGGAAAGGCAGGCAGAGAATTCCCTGCTAGCACCTTCTCTGTGTGCGGGAAGGAGAAGTGTTCACATTTTTTCGCAGAATCGCATTTGCTTCGCTGCAGAGAACACTAAGCTTGTTCAGAACGAAAGAAAGCACAGAGCGCCAGATTTTATGTTGCCCTGGAGAGCTTGCAGAGCACTGGGGAAAGGCAGGCAGAGAATTCCCTGCTATCATCTTCACTGTGCCTGGGAAGGAGAAGTGTTCACATTTTTTCGCAGAATGGCTTTTCTGCAGAAAACACTAACGCTTGTTCAGGACGAAAGGAAGCACAGAGCCCCAGATTTGCTGTTGCCCTGGAGAGCTTGCAGAGCACTGGGGAAAGGCAGGCAGAGAATTCCCTGCTAGCACATTCTCTGTGCACAGGAAGGTGAAATGTTCGCATTTGATTCGCAGAATCGCTTTTGTGCAGAAAACACTAACACTTGTTCAGAACGAAAGAAAGCACAGAGCCCCAGATTTGCTGTTGTCCTGGAGAGCTTGCAGAGCTCTGGGGAAAGGCAGGCAGAGAATTACCTGCTAGCACATTCTCTGTGCACAGGAAGGAGAAGTGTTCGCATTTGATTCGCAGAATCGCTTTTGTGCAGAAAACACTAACACTTGTTCAGAACGAAAGAAAGCACAGAGCCCCAGATTTGCTGTTGTCCTGGAGAGCTTGCAGAGCTCTGGGGAAAGGCAGGCAGAGAATTCCCTGCTAGCACCTTCTCTGTTCGCGGGAAGCAGAGGTGTTCACATTTTTTCGCAGAATCGCATTTGCTTCGCTGCAGGGAACACTAAGCTTGTTCAGAACGAAAGAAAGCACAGAGCCCCAGATTTTATGTTGCCCTGGAGAGCTTGCAGAGCACTGGAGAAAGGCAGGCAGAGAATTCCCTGCTAGCACCTTCTCTGTTCGCGGGAAGCAGAAGTGTTCACATTGCTTTGCAGAATCGCTTTTGTGCAGAGAATACTAACACTTATTCAGAACGGAAGAAAAAACAGAGCGCCAGATTTGCTGTTGTCCTGGAGAGCTTGCAGAGCTCTGGGGAAAGGCAGGCAGAGAATTCCCTGCTAGCACCTTCTCTGTGTGCGGGAAGGAGAAGTGTTCACATTTTTTCGCAGAATCGCATTTGCTTCGCTGCAGAGAACACTAAGCTTGTTCAGAACGAAAGAAAGCACAGAGCCCCAGATTTTATGTTGCCCTGGAGAGCTTGCAGAGCACTGGAGAAAGGCAGGCAGAGAATTCCCTGCTAGCACCTTCTCTGTTCGCGGGAAGGAGAGAATTCTCTTTTGCTTCGCACAATGGCTTTTGTGCAGAAAACACTAACGCTTGTTCAGGACGAAAGAAAGCACAGAGCCCCATATTTGCTGTTGTCCTGGAGAGCTTGCAGAGCACTGGCGAAAGGCAGGCAGAGAATTCCCTGCTAGCACCTTCTCTGTGCCTGAGAAGGAGAAGTCTTCACATTTTTTCGCAGAATCGCTTTTGTGCAGAGAACAGTAACACTTATTCAGAATGGAATAAAACACAGAGCCCCAGATTTGCTGTTGTCCTGGAGAGCTTGCAGAACACTGGCGAAAGGCAGGCAGAGAATTCCCTGCTAGCACCTTCTCTGTGCCTTGGAAGCAGAAGTGTTCACATTGCTTTGCAGAATCGCTTTTGTACAGAGAACAGTAACACTTATTCAGAACGGAAGAAAGCACAGAGCGCCAGATTTGCTGTTGTCCTGGAGAGCTTGCAGAGCTCTGGGGAAAGGCAGGCAGAGAATTCCCTGCTAGCACCTTCTCTGTTCGCGGGAAGGAGAAGTGTTCACATTTTTTCGCAGAATCGCATTTGCTTCGCTGCAGAGAACACTAAGCTTGTTCAGAACGAAAGAAAGCACAGAGCCCCAGATTTTATGTTGCCCTGGAGAGCTTGCAGAGCACTGGAGAAAGGCAGGCAGAGAATTCCCTGCTAGCACCTTCTCTGTTCGCGGGAAGGAGAGAATTCTCTTTTGCTTCGCACAATGGCTTTTGTGCAGAAAACACTAACGCTTGTTCAGGACGAAAGAAAGCACAGAGCCCCATATTTGCTGTTGTCCTGGAGAGCTTGCAGAGCACTGGCGAAAGGCAGGCAGAGAATTCCCTGCTAGCACCTTCTCTGTGCCTGAGAAGGAGAAGTGTTCACATTTTTTCGCAGAATCGCTTTTGTGCAGAGAACAGTAACACTTATTCAGAACGGAAGAAAACACAGAGCCCCAGATTTGCTGTTGTCCTGGAGAGCTTGCAGAACACTGGCGAAAGGCAGGCAGAGAATTCCCTGCTAGCACCTTCTCTGTGCCTTGGAAGCAGAAGTGTTCAGATTGCTTTGCAGAATCGCTTTTGTACAGAGAACAGTAACACTTATTCAGAACGGAAGAAAACACAGAGCCCCAGATTTGCTGTTGTCCTGGAGAGCTTGCAGAGCTCTGGGGAAAGGCAGGCAGAGAATTCCCTGCTAGCACCTTCTCTGTTCGCGGGAAGGAGAGATTTCGCTTTTGATTGGCACAATGGCTTTTCTGCAGAAAACACTAACGCTTGTTCAGGATGAAAGAAAGCACAGAGCCCCAGATTTGCTGTTGCCCTGGAGAGCTTGCAGAGCACTGGGGAAAGGCAGGCAGAGAATTCCCTGCTAGCACATTCTCTGTGCACAGGAAGGCGAAATGTTCGCATTTGATTCGCAGAATCGCTTATGTGCAGAAAACACTAACACTTGTTCAGAACGAAAGAAAGCACAGAGCCCCAGATTTGCTGTTGTCCTGGAGAGCTTGCAGAGCTCTGGGGAAAGGCAGGCAGAGAATTCCCTGCTAGCACCTTCTCTGTTCGCGGGAAGCAGAAGTGTTCGCATTTGATTCGCAGAATCGCTTTTGTGCAGAGAACACTAACGCTTGTTCAGGACGAAAGAAAGCACAGAGCCCCAGATTTGCTGTTGTCCTGGAGAGCTTGCAGAGCTCTGGGGAAAGGCAGGCAGAGAATTCCCTGCTAGCACCTTCTCTGTGCCTGAGAAGGAGAAGTGTTCACATTTTTTCGCAGAATCGCTTTTGTGCAGAGAACAGTAACACTTATTCAGAACGGAAGAAAACACAGAGCCCCAGATTTGCTGTTGTCCTGGAGAGCTTGCAGAGCTCTGGGGAAAGGCAGGCAGAGAATTCCCTGCTAGCACATTCTCTGTGCACAGGAAGGCGAAATGTTCACATTTGCTTCGCAGAATCGCTTTTGTGCAGAAAACACTAACACTTGTTCAGAACGAAAGAAAGCACAGAGCCCCAGATTCTATGTTGTCCTGGAGAGCTTGCAGAGCACTGGGGAAAGGCAGGCAGAGAATTCCCTGCTAGCACCTTCTCTGTTCGCGGGAAGCAGAAGTGTTCACATTGCTTTGCAGAATCGCTTTTGTGCAGAGAATACTAACACTTATTCAGAACGGAAGAAAGCACAGAGCGCCAGATTTGCTGTTGTCCTGGAGAGCTTGCAGAGCTCTGGGGAAAGGCAGGCAGAGAATTCCCTGCTAGCACCTTCTCTGTGTGCGGGAAGGAGAAGTGTTCACATTTTTTCGCAGAATCGCATTTGCTTCGCTGCAGAGAACACTAAGCTTGTTCAGAACGAAAGAAAGCACAGAGCGCCAGATTTTATGTTGCCCTGGAGAGCTTGCAGAGCACTGGGGAAAGGCAGGCAGAGAATTCCCTGCTATCATCTTCACTGTGCCTGGGAAGGAGAAGTGTTCACATTTTTTCGCAGAATGGCTTTTCTGCAGAAAACACTAACGCTTGTTCAGGACGAAAGGAAGCACAGAGCGCCAGATTTGCTGTTGCCCTGGAGAGCTTGCAGAGCTCTGGGGAAAGGCAGGCAGAGAATTCCCTGCTAGCACATTCTCTGTGCACAGGAAGGCGAAATGTTCGCATTTGATTCGCAGAATCGCTTTTGTGCAGAAAACACTAACACTTGTTCAGAACGAAAGAAAGCACAGAGCCCCAGATTTGCTGTTGTCCTGGAGAGCTTGCAGAGCTCTGGGGAAAGGCAGGCAGAGAATTACCTGCTAGCACATTCTCTGTGCACAGGAAGGAGAAGTGTTCGCATTTGATTCGCAGAATCGCTTTTGTGCAGAAAACACTAACACTTGTTCAGAACGAAAGAAAGCACAGAGCCCCAGATTTGCTGTTGTCCTGGAGAGCTTGCAGAGCTCTGGGGAAAGGCAGGCAGAGAATTCCCTGCTAGCACCTTCTCTGTTCGCGGGAAGCAGAAGTGTTCACATTTTTTCGCAGAATCGCATTTGCTTCGCTGCAGGGAACACTAAGCTTGTTCAGAACGAAAGAAAGCACAGAGCCCCAGATTTTATGTTGCCTTGGAGAGCTTGCAGAGCACTGGAGAAAGGCAGGCAGAGAATTCCCTGCTAGCACCTTCTCTGTTCGCGGGAAGCAGAAGTGTTCACATTGCTTTGCAGAATCGCTTTTGTGCAGAGAATACTAACACTTATTCAGAACGGAAGAAAAAACAGAGCGCCAGATTTGCTGTTGTCCTGGAGAGCTTGCAGAGCTCTGGGGAAAGGCAGGCAGAGAATTCCCTGCTAGCACCTTCTCTGTTCGCGGGAAGCAGAAGTGTTCACATTTTTTCGCAGAATCGCATTTGCTTCGCTGCAGGGAACACTAATCTTGTTCAGAACGAAAGAAAGCACAGAGCCCCAGATTTTATGTTGCCCTGGAGAGCTTGCAGAGCACTGGAGAAAGGCAGGCAGAGAATTCCCTGCTAGCACCTTCTCTGTTCGCGGGAAGGAGAGAATTCTCTTTTGCTTCGCACAATGGCTTTTGTGCAGAAAACACTAACGCTTGTTCAGGACGAAAGAAAGCACAGAGCCCCATATTTGCTGTTGTCCTGGAGAGCTTGCAGAGCACTGGCGAAAGGCAGGCAGAGAATTCCCTGCTAGCACCTTCTCTGTGCCTGAGAAGGAGAAGTGTTCACATTTTTTCGCAGAATCGCTTTTGTGCAGAGAACAGTAACACTTATTCAGAACGGAAGAAAACACAGAGCCCCAGATTTGCTGTTGTCCTGGAGAGCTTGCAGAACACTGGCGAAAGGCAGGCAGAGAATTCCCTGCTAGCACCTTCTCTGTGCCTTGGAAGCAGAAGTGTTCACATTGCTTTGCAGAATCGCTTTTGTACAGAGAACAGTAACACTTATTCAGAACGGAAGAAAACACAGAGCCCCAGATTTGCTGTTGTCCTGGAGAGCTTGCAGAGCTCTGGGGAAAGGCAGGCAGAGAATTCCCTGCTAGCACCTTCTCTGTTCGCGGGAAGGAGAGATTTCGCTTTTGATTGGCACAATGGCTTTTCTGCAGAAAACACTAACGCTTGTTCAGGATGAAAGAAAGCACAGAGCCCCAGATTTGCTGTTGCCCTGGAGAGCTTGCAGAGCACTGGGGAAAGGCAGGCAGAGAATTCCCTGCTAGCACCTTCTCTGTGCACAGGAAGGCGAAATGTTCGCATTTGATTCGCAGAATCGCTTTTGTGCAGAAAACACTAACACTTGTTCAGAACGAAAGAAAGCACAGAGCCCCAGATTCTATGTTGTCCTGGAGAGCTTGCAGAGCACTGGGGAAAGGCAGGCAGAGAATTCCCTGCTAGCACCTTCTCTGTTCGCGGGAAGCAGAAGTGTTCACATTGCTTTGCAGAATCGCTTTTGTGCAGAGAATACTAACACTTATTCAGAACGGAAGAAAGCACAGAGCGCCAGATTTGCTGTTGTCCTGGAGAGCTTGCAGAGCTCTGGGGAAAGGCAGGCAGAGAATTCCCTGCTAGCACCTTCTCTGTGTGCGGGAAGGAGAAGTGTTCACATTTTTTCGCAGAATCGCATTTGCTTCGCTGCAGAGAACACTAAGCTTGTTCAGAACGAAAGAAAGCACAGAGCGCCAGATTTTATGTTGCCCTGGAGAGCTTGCAGAGCACTGGGGAAAGGCAGGCAGAGAATTCCCTGCTATCATCTTCACTGTGCCTGGGAAGGAGAAGTGTTCACATTTTTTCGCAGAATGGCTTTTCTGCAGAAAACACTAACGCTTGTTCAGGACGAAAGGAAGCACAGAGCGCCAGATTTGCTGTTGCCCTGGAGAGCTTGCAGAGCACTGGGGAAAGGCAGGCAGAGAATTCCCTGCTAGCACATTCTCTGTGCACAGGAAGGCGAAATGTTCGCATTTGATTCGCAGAATCGCTTTTGTGCAGAAAACACTAACACTTGTTCAGAACGAAAGAAAGCACAGAGCCCCAGATTTGCTGTTGTCCTGGAGAGCTTGCAGAACACTGGCGAAAGGCAGGCAGAGAATTCCCTGCTAGCACCTTCTCTGTGCCTTGGAAGCAGAAGTGTTCACATTGCTTTGCAGAATCGCTTTTGTACAGAGAACAGTAACACTTATTCAGAACGGAAGAAAACACAGAGCCCCAGATTTGCTGTTGTCCTGGAGAGCTTGCAGAGCTCTGGGGAAAGGCAGGCAGAGAATTCCCTGCTAGCACATTCTCTGTGCACAGGAAGGAAAAGTGTTCGCATTTGATTCGCAGAATCGCTTTTGTGCAGAAAACACTAACACTTGTTCAGAACGAAAGAAAGCACAGAGCCCCAGATTCTATGTTGTCCTGGAGAGCTTGCAGAGCTCTGGGGAAAGGCAGGCAGAGAATTCCCTGCTAGCACCTTCTCTGTTCGCGGGAAGCAGAAGCGTTCACATTTTTTCGCAGAATCGCATTTGCTTCGCTGCAGGGAACACTAAGCTTGTTCAGAACGAAAGAAAGCACAGAGCCCCAGATTTTATGTTGCCCTGGAGAGCTTGCAGAGCACTGGAGAAAGGCAGGCAGAGAATTCCCTGCTAGCACCTTCTCTGTTCGCGGGAAGGAGAGAATTCTCTTTTGCTTCGCACAATGCCTTTTGTGCAGAAAACACTAACGCTTGTTCAGGACGAAAGAAAGCACAGAGCCCCATATTTGCTGTTGCCCTGGAGAGCTTGCAGAGCACTGGGGAAAGGCAGGCAGAGAATTCCCTGCTAGCACATTCTCTGTGCACAGGAAGGCGAAATGTTCGCATTTGATTCGCAGAATCGCTTTTGTGCAGAAAACACTAACACTTGTTCAGAACGAAAGAAAGCACAGAGCCCCAGATTTGCTGTTGTCCTGGAGAGCTTGCAGAGCTCTGGGGAAAGGCAGGCAGAGAATTCCCTGCTAGCACCTTCTCTGTTCGCGGGAAGCAGAAGTGTTCACATTTTTTCGCAGAATCGCATTTGCTTCGCTGCAGGGAACACTAATCTTCTTCAGAACGAAAGAAAGCACAGAGCCCCAGATTTTATGTTGCCCTGGAGAGCTTGCAGAGCACTGGAGAAAGGCAGGCAGAGAATTCCCTGCTAGCACCTTCTCTGTTCGCGGGAAGGAGAGAATTCTCTTTTGCTTCGCACAATGGCTTTTGTGCAGAAAACACTAACGCTTGTTCAGGACGAAAGAAAGCACAGAGCCCCATATTTGCTGTTGTCCTGGAGAGCTTGCAGAGCACTGGCGAAAGGCAGGCAGAGAATTCCCTGCTAGCACCTTCTCTGTGCCTGAGAAGGAGAAGTGTTCACATTTTTTCGCAGAATCGCTTTTGTGCAGAGAACAGTAACACTTATTCAGAATGGAATAAAACACAGAGCACCAGATTTGCTGTTGTCCTGGAGAGCTTGCAGAACACTGGCGAAAGGCAGGCAGAGAATTCCCTGCTAGCACCTTCTCTGTGCCTTGGAAGCAGAAGTGTTCACATTGCTTTGCAGAATCGCTTTTGTACAGAGAACAGTAACACTTATTCAGAACGGAAGAAAACACAGAGCCCCAGATTTGCTGTTGTCCTGGAGAGCTTGCAGAGCTCTGGGGAAAGGCAGGCAGAGAATTCCCTGCTAGCACCTTCTCTGTTCGCGGGAAGGAGAGATTTTGCTTTTGATTGGCACAATGGCTTTTGTGCAGAAAACACTAACGCTTGTTCAGGACGAAAGGAAGCACAGAGCGCCAGATTTGCTGTTGCCCTGGAGAGCTTGCAGAGCACTGGGGAAAGGCAGGCAGAGAATTCCCTGCTAGCACATTCTCTGTGCACAGGAAGGCGAAATGTTCGCATTTGATTCGCAGAATCGCTTTTGTGCAGAAAACACTAACACTTGTTCAGAACGAAAGAAAGCACAGAGCCCCAGATTTGCTGTTGTCCTGGAGAGCTTGCAGAGCTCTGGGGAAAGGCAGGCAGAGAATTACCTGCTAGCACATTCTCTGTGCACAGGAAGGAGAAGTGTTCGCATTTGATTCGCAGAATCGCTTTTGTGCAGAAAACACTAACACTTGTTCAGAACGAAAGAAAGCACAGAGCCCCAGATTTGCTGTTGTCCTGGAGAGCTTGCAGAGCTCTGGGGAAAGGCAGGCAGAGAATTCCCTGCTAGCACCTTCTCTGTTCGCGGGAAGCAGAAGTGTTCACATTTTTTCGCAGAATCGCATTTGCTTCGCTGCAGGGAACACTAAGCTTGTTCAGAACGAAAGAAAGCACAGAGCCCCAGATTTTATGTTGCCCTGGAGAGCTTGCAGAGCACTGGAGAAAGGCAGGCAGAGAATTCCCTGCTAGCACCTTCTCTGTTCGCGGGAAGCAGAAGTGTTCACATTGCTTTGCAGAATCGCTTTTGTGCAGAGAACAGTAACACTTATTCAGAATGGAATAAAACACAGAGCCCCAGATTTGCTGTTGTCCTGGAGAGCTTGCAGAACACTGGCGAAAGGCAGGCAGAGAATTCCCTGCTAGCACCTTCTCTGTGCCTTGGAAGCAGAAGTGTTCACATTGCTTTGCAGAATCGCTTTTGTACAGAGAACAGTAACACTTATTCAGAACGGAAGAAAACACAGAGCCCCAGATTTGCTGTTGTCCTGGAGAGCTTGCAGAGCTCTGGGGAAAGGCAGGCAGAGAATTCCCTGCTAGCACCTTCTCTGTGTGCGGGAAGGAGAAGTGTTCACATTTTTTCGCAGAATCGCATTTGCTTCGCTGCAGAGAACACTAAGCTTGTTCAGAACGAAAGAAAGCACAGAGCGCCAGATTTTATGTTGCCCTGGAGAGCTTGCAGAGCACTGGGGAAGGGCAGGCAGAGAATTCCCTGCTAGCATCTTCGCTGTGCCTGGGAAGGAGAAGTGTTCACATTTTTTCGCAGAATGGCTTTTCTGCAGAAAACACTAACGCTTGTTCAGGACGAAAGGAAGCACAGAGCGCCAGATTTGCTGTTGCCCTGGAGAGCTTGCAGAGCTCTGGGGAAAGGCAGGCAGAGAATTCCCTGCTAGCACATTCTCTGTGCACAGGAAGGAGAAGTGTTCGCATTTGATTCGCAGAATCGCTTTTGTGCAGAAAACACTAACACTTGTTCAGAACGAAAGAAAGCACAGAGCCCCAGATTTGCTGTTGTCCTGGAGAGCTTGCAGAGCTCTGGGGAAAGGCAGGCAGAGAATTCCCTGCTAGCACCTTCTCTGTTCGCGGGAAGGAGAGAATTCTCTTTTGCTTCGCACAATGGCTTTTGTGCAGAAAACACTAACGCTTGTTCAGAACGAAAGAAAGCACAGAGCCCCATATTTGCTGTTGTCCTGGAGAGCTTGCAGAGCACTGGCGAAAGGCAGGCAGAGAATTCCCTGCTAGCACCTTCTCTGTGCCTTGGAAGCAGAAGTGTTCACATTGCTTTGCAGAATCGCTTTTGTACAGAGAACAGTAACACTTATTCAGAACGGAAGAAAACACAGAGCCCCAGATTTGCTGTTGTCCTGGAGAGCTTGCAGAGCTCTGGGGAAAGGCAGGCAGAGAATTCCCTGCTAGCACCTTCTCTGTGCCTTGGAAGCAGAAGTGTTCACATTGCTTTGCAGAATCGCTTTTGTGCAGAGAACAGTAACACTTATTCAGAACGGAAGAAAACACAGAGCCCCAGATTTGCTGTTGTCCTGGAGAGCTTGCAGAACACTGGCGAAAGGCAGGCAGAGAATTCCCTGCTAGCACCTTCTCTGTGCCTTGGAAGCAGAAGTGTTCACATTGCTTTGCAGAATCGCTTTTGTACAGAGAACAGTAACACTTATTCAGAACGGAAGAAAACACAGAGCCCCAGATTTGCTGTTGTCCTGGAGAGCTTGCAGAGCTCTGGGGAAAGGCAGGCAGAGAATTCCCTGCTAGCACCTTCTCTGTTCGCGGGAAGGAGAGATTTCGCTTTTGATTGGCACAATGGCTTTTCTGCAGAAAACACTAACGCTTGTTCAGGATGAAAGAAAGCACAGAGCCCCAGATTTGCTGTTGCCCTGGAGAGCTTGCAGAGCACTGGGGAAAGGCAGGCAGAGAATTCCCTGCTAGCACATTCTCTGTTCGCGGGAAGCAGAAGTGTTCGCATTTGATTCGCAGAATCGCTTTTGTGCAGAAAACACTAACACTTGTTCAGAACGAAAGAAAGCACAGAGCCCCAGATTTGCTGTTGTCCTGGAGAGCTTGCAGAGCTCTGGGGAAAGGCAGGCAGAGAATTCCCTGCTAGCACCTTCTCTGTTCGCGGGAAGCAGAAGTGTTCGCATTTGATTCGCAGAATCGCTTTTGTGCAGAGAACACTAACGCTTGTTCAGGACGAAAGAAAGCACAGAGCCCCAGATTTGCTGTTGTCCTGGAGAGCTTGCAGAGCTCTGGGGAAAGGCAGGCAGAGAATTCCCTGCTAGCACATTCTCTGTGCACAGGAAGGCGAAATGTTCGCATTTGATTCGCAGAATCGCTTTTGTGCAGAAAACACTAACACTTGTTCAGAACGAAAGAAAGCACAGAGCCCCAGATTCTATGTTGTCCTGGAGAGCTTGCAGAGCACTGGGGAAAGGCAGGCAGAGAATTCCCTGCTAGCACCTTCTCTGTTCGCGGGAAGCAGAAGTGTTCACATTGCTTTGCAGAATCGCTTTTGTGCAGAGAATACTAACACTTATTCAGAACGGAAAAAAGCACAGAGCGCCAGATTTGCTGTTGTCCTGGAGAGCTTGCAGAGCTCTGGGGAAAGGCAGGCAGAGAATTCCCTGCTAGCACCTTCTCTGTGTGCGGGAAGGAGAAGTGTTCACATTTTTTCGCAGAATCGCATTTGCTTCGCTGCAGAGAACACTAAGCTTGTTCAGAACGAAAGAAAGCACAGAGCCCCAGATTTTATGTTGCCCTGGAGAGCGTGCAGAGCACTGGAGAAAGGCAGGCAGAGAATTCCCTGCTAGCACCTTCTCTGTTCGCGGGAAGGAGAGAATTCTCTTTTGCTTCGCACAATGGCTTTTGTGCAGAAAACACTAACGCTTGTTCAGGACGAAAGAAAGTACAGAGCCCCATATTTGCTGTTGTCCTGGAGAGCTTGCAGAGCACTGGCGAAAGGCAGGCAGAGAATTCCCTGCTAGCACCTTCTCTGTTCGCGGGAAGGAGAGATTTCGCTTTTGATTGGCACAATGGCTTTTCTGCAGAAAACACTAACGCTTGTTCAGGATGAAAGAAAGCACAGAGCCCCAGATTTGCTGTTGCCCTGGAGAGCTTGCAGAGCACTGGGGAAAGGCAGGCAGAGAATTCCCTGCTAGCACATTCTCTGTGCACAGGAAGGCGAAATGTTCGCATTTGATTCGCAGAATCGCTTTTGTGCAGAAAACACTAACACTTGTTCAGAACGAAAGAAAGCACAGAGCCCCAGATTCTATGTTGTCCTGGAGAGCTTGCAGAGCACTGGGGAAAGGCAGGCAGAGAATTCCCTGCTAGCACCTTCTCTGTTCGCGGGAAGCAGAAGTGTTCACATTGCTTTGCAGAATCGCTTTTGTGCAGAGAATACTAACACTTATTCAGAACGGAAGAAAGCACAGAGCGCCAGATTTGCTGTTGTCCTGGAGAGCTTGCAGAGCTCTGGGGAAAGGCAGGCAGAGAATTCCCTGCTAGCACCTTCTCTGTGTGCGGGAAGGAGAAGTGTTCACATTTTTTCGCAGAATCGCATTTGCTTCGCTGCAGAGAACACTAAGCTTGTTCAGAACGAAAGAAAGCACAGAGCGCCAGATTTTATGTTGCCCTGGAGAGCTTGCAGAGCACTGGGGAAAGGCAGGCAGAGAATTCCCTGCTATCATCTTCACTGTGCCTGGGAAGGAGAAGTGTTCACATTTTTTCGCAGAATGGCTTTTCTGCAGAAAACACTAACGCTTGTTCAGGACGAAAGGAAGCACAGAGCGCCAGATTTGCTGTTGCCCTGGAGAGCTTGCAGAGCACTGGGGAAAGGCAGGCAGAGAATTCCCTGCTAGCACATTCTCTGTGCACAGGAAGGCGAAATGTTCGCATTTGATTCGCAGAATCGCTTTTGTGCAGAAAACACTAACACTTGTTCAGAACGAAAGAAAGCACAGAGCCCCAGATTTGCTGTTGTCCTGGAGAGCTTGCAGAGCTCTGGGGAAAGGCAGGCAGAGAATTACCTGCTAGCACATTCTCTGTGCACAGGAAGGAGAAGTGTTCGCATTTGATTCGCAGAATCGCTTTTGTGCAGAAAACACTAACACTTGTTCAGAACGAAAGAAAGCACAGAGCGCCAGATTTGCTGTTGTCCTGGAGAGCTTGCAGAGCTCTGGGGAAAGGCAGGCAGAGAATTCCCTGCTAGCACCTTCTCTGTTCTCGGGAAGCAGAAGTGTTCACATTTTTTCGCAGAATCGCATTTGCTTCGCTGCAGGGAACACTAAGCTTGTTCAGAACGAAAGAAAGCACAGAGCCCCAGATTTTATGTTGCCCTGGAGAGCTTGCAGAGCACTGGAGAAAGGCAGGCAGAGAATTCCCTGCTAGCACCTTCTCTGTTCGCGGGAAGCAGAAGTGTTCACATTGCTTTGCAGAATCGCTTTTGTGCAGAGAATACTAACACTTATTCAGAACGGAAGAAAGCACAGAGCGCCAGATTTGCTGTTGTCCTGGAGAGCTTGCAGAGCTCTGGGGAAAGGCAGGCAGAGAATTCCCTGCTAGCACCTTCTCTGTGTGCGGGAAGGAGAAGTGTTCACATTTTTTCGCAGAATCGCATTTGCTTCGCTGCAGAGAACACTAAGCTTGTTCAGAACGAAAGAAAGCACAGAGCCCCAGATTTTATGTTGCCCTGGAGAGCTTGCAGAGCACTGGAGAAAGGCAGGCAGAGAATTCCCTGCTAGCACCTTCTCTGTTCGCGGGAAGGAGAGAATTCTCCTTTGCTTCGCACAATGGCTTTTGTGCAGAAAACACTAACGCTTGTTCAGGACGAAAGAAAGTACAGAGCCCCATATTTGCTGTTGTCCTGGAGAGCTTGCAGAGCACTGGCGAAAGGCAGGCAGAGAATTCCCTGCTAGCACCTTCTCTGTGCCTGAGAAGGAGAAGTCTTCACATTTTTTCGCAGAATCGCTTTTGTGCAGAGAACAGTAACACTTATTCAGAACGGAAGAAAACACAGAGCCCCAGATTTGCTGTTGTCCTGGAGAGCTTGCAGAACACTGGCGAAAGGCAGGCAGAGAATTCCCTGCTAGCACCTTCTCTGTGCCTTGGAAGCAGAAGTGTTCACATTGCTTTGCAGAATCGCTTTTGTACAGAGAACAGTAACACTTATTCAGAACGGAAGAAAACACAGAGCCCCAGATTTGCTGTTGTCCTGGAGAGCTTGCAGAGCTCTGGGGAAAGGCAGGCAGAGAATTCCCTGCTAGCACATTCTCTGTGCACAGGAAGGAGAAGTGTTCGCATTTGATTCGCAGAATCGCTTTTGTGCAGAAAACACTAACACTTGTTCAGAACGAAAGAAAGCACAGAGCCCCAGATTCTATGTTGTCCTGGAGAGCTTGCAGAGCTCTGGGGAAAGGCAGGCAGAGAATTCCCTGCTAGCACCTTCTCTGTTCGCGGGAAGCAGAAGTGTTCACATTTTTTCGCAGAATCGCATTTGCTTCGCTGCAGGGAACACTAAGCTTGTTCAGAACGAAAGAAAGCACAGAGCCCCAGATTTTATGTTGCCCTGGAGAGCTTGCAGAGCACTGGAGAAAGGCAGGCAGAGAATTCCCTGCTAGCACCTTCTCTGTTCGCGGGAAGGAGAGAATTCTCTTTTGCTTCGCACAATGGCTTTTGTGCAGAAAACACTAACGCTTGTTCAGGACGAAAGAAAGCACAGAGCCCCATATTTGCTGTTGCCCTGGAGAGCTTGCAGAGCTCTGGGGAAAGGCAGGCAGAGAATTCCCTGCTAGCACATTCTCTGTGCACAGGAAGGCGAAATGTTCGCATTTGATTCGCAGAATCGCTTTTGTGCAGAAAACACTAACACTTGTTCAGAACGAAAGAAAGCACAGAGCCCCAGATTTGCTGTTGTCCTGGAGAGCTTGCAGAGCTCTGGGGAAAGGCAGGCAGAGAATTCCCTGCTAGCACCTTCTCTGTGTGCGGGAAGGAGAAGTGTTCACATTTTTTCGCAGAATCGCATTTGCTTCGCTGCAGGGAACACTAATCTTCTTCAGAACGAAAGAAAGCACAGAGCCCCAGATTTTATGTTGCCCTGGAGAGCTTGCAGAGCACTGGAGAAAGGCAGGCAGAGAATTCCCTGCTAGCACCTTCTCTGTTCGCGGGAAGGAGAGAATTCTCTTTTGCTTCGCACAATGGCTTTTGTGCAGAAAACACTAACGCTTGTTCAGGACGAAAGAAAGCACAGAGCCCCATATTTGCTGTTGTCCTGGAGAGCTTGCAGAGCACTGGCGAAAGGCAGGCAGAGAATTCCCTGCTAGCACCTTCTCTGTGCCTGAGAAGGAGAAGTGTTCACATTTTTTCGCAGAATCGCTTTTGTGCAGAGAACAGTAACACTTATATAGAACGGAAGAAAACACAGAGCCCCAGATTTGCTGTTGTCCTGGAGAGCTTGCAGAACACTGGCGAAAGGCAGGCAGAGAATTCCCTGCTAGCACCTTCTCTGTTCGCGGGAAGCAGAAGTGTTCACATTGCTTTGCAGAATCGCTTTTGTGCAGAGAACAGTAACACTTATTCAGAATGGAATAAAACACAGAGCCCCAGATTTGCTGTTGTCCTGGAGAGCTTGCAGAACACTGGCGAAAGGCAGGCAGAGAATTCCCTGCTAGCACCTTCTCTGTGCCTTGGAAGCAGAAGTGTTCACATTGCTTTGCAGAATCGCTTTTGTACAGAGAACAGTAACACGTATTCAGAACGGAAGAAAACACAGAGCCCCAGATTTGCTGTTGTCCTGGAGAGCTTGCAGAGCTCTGGGGAAAGGCAGGCAGAGAATTCCCTGCTAGCACCTTCTCTGTGTGCGGGAAGGAGAAGTGTTCACATTTTTTCGCAGAATCGCATTTGCTTCGCTGCAGAGAACACTAAGCTTGTTCAGAACGAAAGAAAGCACAGAGCGCCAGATTTTATGTTGCCCTGGAGAGCTTGCAGAGCACTGGGGAAGGGCAGGCAGAGAATTCCCTGCTAGCATCTTCGCTGTGCCTGGGAAGGAGAAGTGTTCACATTTTTTCGCAGAATGGCTTTTCTGCAGAAAACACTAACGCTTGTTCAGGACGAAAGGAAGCACAGAGCGCCAGATTTGCTGTTGCCCTGGAGAGCTTGCAGAGCTCTGGGGAAAGGCAGGCAGAGAATTCCCTGCTAGCACATTCTCTGTGCACAGGAAGGAGAAGTGTTCGCATTTGATTCGCAGAATCGCTTTTGTGCAGAAAACACTAACACTTGTTCAGAACGAAAGAAAGCACAGAGCCCCAGATTTGCTGTTGTCCTGGAGAGCTTGCAGAGCTCTGGGGAAAGGCAGGCAGAGAATTCCCTGCTAGCACCTTCTCTGTTCGCGGGAAGGAGAGAATTCTCTTTTGCTTCGCACAATGGCTTTTGTGCAGAAAACACTAACGCTTGTTCAGGACGAAAGAAAGCACAGAGCCCCATATTTGCTGTTGTCCTGGAGAGCTTGCAGAGCACTGGCGAAAGGCAGGCAGAGAATTCCCTGCTAGCACCTTCTCTGTGCCTGAGAAGGAGAAGTGTTCACATTTTTTCGCAGAATCGCTTTTGTGCAGAGAACAGTAACACTTATTCAGAACGGAAGAAAACACAGAGCCCCAGATTTGCTGTTGTCCTGGAGAGCTTGCAGAACACTGGCGAAAGGCAGGCAGAGAATTCCCTGCTAGCACCTTCTCTGTGCCTTGGAAGCAGAAGTGTTCACATTGCTTTGCAGAATCGCTTTTGTACAGAGAACAGTAACACTTATTCAGAACGGAAGAAAACACAGAGCCCCAGATTTGCTGTTGTCCTGGAGAGCTTGCAGAGCTCTGGGGAAAGGCAGGCAGAGAATTCCCTGCTAGCACCTTCTCTGTTCGCGGGAAGGAGAGATTTCGCTTTTGATTGGCACAATGGCTTTTCTGCAGAAAACACTAACGCTTGTTCAGGATGAAAGAAAGCACAGAGCCCCAGATTTGCTGTTGCCCTGGAGAGCTTGCAGAGCACTGGGGAAAGGCAGGCAGAGAATTCCCTGCTAGCACATTCTCTGTGCACAGGAAGGCGAAATGTTCGCATTTGATTCGCAGAATCGCTTTTGTGCAGAAAACACTAACACTTGTTCAGAACGAAAGAAAGCACAGAGCCCCAGATTCTATGTTGTCCTGGAGAGCTTGCAGAGCACTGGGGAAAGGCAGGCAGAGAATTCCCTGCTAGCACCTTCTCTGTTCGCGGGAAGCAGAAGTGTTCACATTGCTTTGCAGAATCGCTTTTGTGCAGAGAATACTAACACTTATTCAGAACGGAAGAAAGCACAGAGCGCCAGATTTGCTGTTGTCCTGGAGAGCTTGCAGAGCTCTGGGGAAAGGCAGGCAGAGAATTCCCTGCTAGCACCTTCTCTGTGTGCGGGAAGGAGAAGTGTTCACATTTTTTCGCAGAATCGCATTTGCTTCGCTGCAGAGAACACTAAGCTTGTTCAGAACGAAAGAAAGCACAGAGCGCCAGATTTTATGTTGCCCTGGAGAGCTTGCAGAGCACTGGGGAAGGGCAGGCAGAGAATTCCCTGCTAGCATCTTCGCTGTGCCTGGGAAGGAGAAGTGTTCACATTTTTTCGCAGAATGGCTTTTCTGCAGAAAACACTAACGCTTGTTCAGGACGAAAGGAAGCACAGAGCGCCAGATTTGCTGTTGCCCTGGAGAGCTTGCAGAGCTCTGGGGAAAGGCAGGCAGAGAATTCCCTGCTAGCACATTCTCTGTGCACAGGAAGGTGAAGTGTTCGCATTTGATTCGCAGAATCGCTTTTGTGCAGAAAACACTAACACTTGTTCAGAACGAAAGAAAGCACAGAGCCCCAGATTTGCTGTTGTCCTGGAGAGCTTGCAGAGCTCTGGGGAAAGGCAGGCAGAGAATTCCCTGCTAGCACCTTCTCTGTTCGCGGGAAGGAGAGAATTCTCTTTTGCTTCGCACAATGGCTTTTGTGCAGAAAACACTAACCCTTGTTCAGGACGAAAGAAAGCACAGAGCCCCATATTTGCTGTTGTCCTGGAGAGCTTGCAGAGCACTGGCGAAAGGCAGGCAGAGAATTCCCTGCTAGCACCTTCTCTGTGCCTGAGAAGGAGAAGTGTTCACATTTTTTCGCAGAATCGCTTTTGTGCAGAGAACAGTAACACTTATTCAGAACGGAAGAAAACACAGAGCCCCAGATTTGCTGTTGTCCTGGAGAGCTTGCAGAACACTGGCGAAAGGCAGGCAGAGAATTCCCTGCTAGCACCTTCTCTGTGCTTTGGAAGCAGAAGTGTTCACATTGCTTTGCAGAATCGCTTTTGTACAGAGAACAGTAACACTTATTCAGAACGGAAGAAAACACAGAGCCCCAGATTTGCTGTTGTCCTGGAGAGCTTGCAGAGCTCTGGGGAAAGGCAGGCAGAGAATTCCCTGCTAGCACCTTCTCTGTTCGCGGGAAGGAGAGATTTCGCTTTTGATTGGCACAATGGCTTTTCTGCAGAAAACACTAACGCTTGTTCAGGATGAAAGAAAGCACAGAGCCCCAGATTTGCTGTTGCCCTGGAGAGCTTGCAGAGCACTGGGGAAAGGCAGGCAGAGAATTCCCTGCTAGCACATTCTCTGTGCACAGGAAGGCGAAATGTTCGCATTTGATTCGCAGAATCGCTTTTGTGCAGAAAACACTAACACTTGTTCAGAACGAAAGAAAGCACAGAGCCCCAGATTTGCTGTTGTCCTGGAGAGCTTGCAGAGCTCTGGGGAAAGGCAGGCAGAGAATTCCCTGCTAGCACCTTCTCTGTTCGCGGGAAGCAGAAGTGTTCGCATTTGATTCGCAGAATCGCTTTTGTGCAGAGAACACTAACGCTTGTTCAGGACGAAAGAAAGCACAGAGCCCCAGATTTGCTGTTGTCCTGGAGAGCTTGCAGAGCTCTGGGGAAAGGCAGGCAGAGAATTCCCTGCTAGCACATTCTCTGTGCACAGGAAGGCGAAATGTTCGCATTTGATTCGCAGAATCGCTTTTGTGCAGAAAACACTAACACTTGTTCAGAACGAAAGAAAGCACAGAGCCCCAGATTCTATGTTGTCCTGGAGAGCTTGCAGAGCACTGGGGAAAGGCAGGCAGAGAATTCCCTGCTAGCACCTTCTCTGTTCGCGGGAAGCAGAAGTGTTCACATTGCTTTGCAGAATCGCTTTTGTGCAGAGAATACTAACACTTATTCAGAACGGAAGAAAGCACAGAGCGCCAGATTTGCTGTTGTCCTGGAGAGCTTGCAGAGCTCTGGGGAAAGGCAGGCAGAGAATTCCCTGCTAGCACCTTCTCTGTGTGCGGGAAGGAGAAGTGTTCACATTTTTTCGCAGAATCGCATTTGCTTCGCTGCAGAGAACACTAAGCTTGTTCAGAACGAAAGAAAGCACAGAGCCCCAGATTTTATGTTGCCCTGGAGAGCTTGCAGAGCACTGGAGAAAGGCAGGCAGAGAATTCCCTGCTAGCACCTTCTCTGTTCGCGGGAAGGAGAGAATTCTCTTTTGCTTCGCACAATGGCTTTTGTGCAGAAAACACTAACGCTTGTTCAGGACGAAAGAAAGCACAGAGCCCCATATTTGCTGTTGTCCTGGAGAGCTTGCAGAGCACTGGCGAAAGGCAGGCAGAGAATTCCCTGCTAGCACCTTCTCTGTGCCTGAGAAGGAGAAGTCTTCACATTTTTTCGCAGAATCGCTTTTGTGCAGAGAACAGTAACACTTATTCAGAATGGAATAAAACACAGAGCCCCAGATTTGCTGTTGTCCTGGAGAGCTTGCAGAACACTGGCGAAAGGCAGGCAGAGAATTCCCTGCTAGCACCTTCTCTGTGCCTTGGAAGCAGAAGTGTTCACATTGCTTTGCAGAATCGCTTTTGTACAGAGAACAGTAACACTTATTCAGAACGGAAGAAAGCACAGAGCGCCAGATTTGCTGTTGTCCTGGAGAGCTTGCAGAGCTCTGGGGAAAGGCAGGCAGAGAATTCCCTGCTAGCACCTTCTCTGTTCGCGGGAAGGAGAAGTGTTCACATTTTTTCGCAGAATCGCATTTGCTTCGCTGCAGAGAACACTAAGCTTGTTCAGAACGAAAGAAAGCACAGAGCCCCAGATTTTATGTTGCCCTGGAGAGCTTGCAGAGCACTGGAGAAAGGCAGGCAGAGAATTCCCTGCTAGCACCTTCTCTGTTCGCGGGAAGGAGAGAATTCTCTTTTGCTTCGCACAATGGCTTTTGTGCAGAAAACACTAACGCTTGTTCAGGACGAAAGAAAGCACAGAGCCCCATATTTGCTGTTGTCCTGGAGAGCTTGCAGAGCACTGGCGAAAGGCAGGCAGAGAATTCCCTGCTAGCACCTTCTCTGTGCCTGAGAAGGAGAAGTGTTCACATTTTTTCGCAGAATCGCTTTTGTGCAGAGAACAGTAACACTTATTCAGAACGGAAGAAAACACAGAGCCCCAGATTTGCTGTTGTCCTGGAGAGCTTGCAGAACACTGGCGAAAGGCAGGCAGAGAATTCCCTGCTAGCACCTTCTCTGTGCCTTGGAAGCAGAAGTGTTCAGATTGCTTTGCAGAATCGCTTTTGTACAGAGAACAGTAACACTTATTCAGAACGGAAGAAAACACAGAGCCCCAGATTTGCTGTTGTCCTGGAGAGCTTGCAGAGCTCTGGGGAAAGGCAGGCAGAGAATTCCCTGCTAGCACCTTCTCTGTTCGCGGGAAGGAGAGATTTCGCTTTTGATTGGCACAATGGCTTTTCTGCAGAAAACACTAACGCTTGTTCAGGATGAAAGAAAGCACAGAGCCCCAGATTTGCTGTTGCCCTGGAGAGCTTGCAGAGCACTGGGGAAAGGCAGGCAGAGAATTCCCTGCTAGCACATTCTCTGTGCACAGGAAGGCGAAATGTTCGCATTTGATTCGCAGAATCGCTTTTGTGCAGAAAACACTAACACTTGTTCAGAACGAAAGAAAGCACAGAGCCCCAGATTTGCTGTTGTCCTGGAGAGCTTGCAGAGCTCTGGGGAAAGGCAGGCAGAGAATTCCCTGCTAGCACCTTCTCTGTTCGCGGGAAGCAGAAGTGTTCGCATTTGATTCGCAGAATCGCTTTTGTGCAGAGAACACTAACGCTTGTTCAGGACGAAAGAAAGCACAGAGCCCCAGATTTGCTGTTGTCCTGGAGAGCTTGCAGAGCTCTGGGGAAAGGCAGGCAGAGAATTCCCTGCTAGCACCTTCTCTGTGCCTGAGAAGGAGAAGTGTTCACATTTTTTCGCAGAATCGCTTTTGTGCAGAGAACAGTAACACTTATTCAGAACGGAAGAAAACACAGAGCCCCAGATTTGCTGTTGTCCTGGAGAGCTTGCAGAGCTCTGGGGAAAGGCAGGCAGAGAATTCCCTGCTAGCACATTCTCTGTGCACAGGAAGGCGAAATGTTCACATTTGCTTCGCAGAATCGCTTTTGTGCAGAAAACACTAACACTTGTTCAGAACGAAAGAAAGCACAGAGCCCCAGATTCTATGTTGTCCTGGAGAGCTTGCAGAGCACTGGGGAAAGGCAGGCAGAGAATTCCCTGCTAGCACCTTCTCTGTTCGCGGGAAGCAGAAGTGTTCACATTGCTTTGCAGAATCGCTTTTGTGCAGAGAATACTAACACTTATTCAGAACGGAAGAAAGCACAGAGCGCCAGATTTGCTGTTGTCCTGGAGAGCTTGCAGAGCTCTGGGGAAAGGCAGGCAGAGAATTCCCTGCTAGCACCTTCTCTGTGTGCGGGAAGGAGAAGTGTTCACATTTTTTCGCAGAATCGCATTTGCTTCGCTGCAGAGAACACTAAGCTTGTTCAGAACGAAAGAAAGCACAGAGCGCCAGATTTTATGTTGCCCTGGAGAGCTTGCAGAGCACTGGGGAAAGGCAGGCAGAGAATTCCCTGCTATCATCTTCACTGTGCCTGGGAAGGAGAAGTGTTCACATTTTTTCGCAGAATGGCTTTTCTGCAGAAAACACTAACGCTTGTTCAGGACGAAAGGAAGCACAGAGCGCCAGATTTGCTGTTGCCCTGGAGAGCTTGCAGAGCTCTGGGGAAAGGCAGGCAGAGAATTCCCTGCTAGCACATTCTCTGTGCACAGGAAGGCGAAATGTTCGCATTTGATTCGCAGAATCGCTTTTGTGCAGAAAACACTAACACTTGTTCAGAACGAAAGAAAGCACAGAGCCCCAGATTTGCTGTTGTCCTGGAGAGCTTGCAGAGCTCTGGGGAAAGGCAGGCAGAGAATTACCTGCTAGCACATTCTCTGTGCACAGGAAGGAGAAGTGTTCGCATTTGATTCGCAGAATCGCTTTTGTGCAGAAAACACTAACACTTGTTCAGAACGAAAGAAAGCACAGAGCCCCAGATTTGCTGTTGTCCTGGAGAGCTTGCAGAGCTCTGGGGAAAGGCAGGCAGAGAATTCCCTGCTAGCACCTTCTCTGTTCGCGGGAAGCAGAAGTGTTCACATTTTTTCGCAGAATCGCATTTGCTTCGCTGCAGGGAACACTAAGCTTGTTCAGAACGAAAGAAAGCACAGAGCCCCAGATTTTATGTTGCCTTGGAGAGCTTGCAGAGCACTGGAGAAAGGCAGGCAGAGAATTCCCTGCTAGCACCTTCTCTGTTCGCGGGAAGCAGAAGTGTTCACATTGCTTTGCAGAATCGCTTTTGTGCAGAGAATACTAACACTTATTCAGAACGGAAGAAAAAACAGAGCGCCAGATTTGCTGTTGTCCTGGAGAGCTTGCAGAGCTCTGGGGAAAGGCAGGCAGAGAATTCCCTGCTAGCACCTTCTCTGTTCGCGGGAAGCAGAAGTGTTCACATTTTTTCGCAGAATCGCATTTGCTTCGCTGCAGGGAACACTAATCTTGTTCAGAACGAAAGAAAGCACAGAGCCCCAGATTTTATGTTGCCCTGGAGAGCTTGCAGAGCACTGGAGAAAGGCAGGCAGAGAATTCCCTGCTAGCACCTTCTCTGTTCGCGGGAAGGAGAGAATTCTCTTTTGCTTCGCACAATGGCTTTTGTGCAGAAAACACTAACGCTTGTTCAGGACGAAAGAAAGCACAGAGCCCCATATTTGCTGTTGTCCTGGAGAGCTTGCAGAGCACTGGCGAAAGGCAGGCAGAGAATTCCCTGCTAGCACCTTCTCTGTGCCTGAGAAGGAGAAGTGTTCACATTTTTTCGCAGAATCGCTTTTGTGCAGAGAACAGTAACACTTATTCAGAACGGAAGAAAACACAGAGCCCCAGATTTGCTGTTGTCCTGGAGAGCTTGCAGAACACTGGCGAAAGGCAGGCAGAGAATTCCCTGCTAGCACCTTCTCTGTGCCTTGGAAGCAGAAGTGTTCACATTGCTTTGCAGAATCGCTTTTGTACAGAGAACAGTAACACTTATTCAGAACGGAAGAAAACACAGAGCCCCAGATTTGCTGTTGTCCTGGAGAGCTTGCAGAGCTCTGGGGAAAGGCAGGCAGAGAATTCCCTGCTAGCACCTTCTCTGTTCGCGGGAAGGAGAGATTTCGCTTTTGATTGGCACAATGGCTTTTCTGCAGAAAACACTAACGCTTGTTCAGGATGAAAGAAAGCACAGAGCCCCAGATTTGCTGTTGCCCTGGAGAGCTTGCAGAGCACTGGGGAAAGGCAGGCAGAGAATTCCCTGCTAGCACCTTCTCTGTGCACAGGAAGGCGAAATGTTCGCATTTGATTCGCAGAATCGCTTTTGTGCAGAAAACACTAACACTTGTTCAGAACGAAAGAAAGCACAGAGCCCCAGATTCTATGTTGTCCTGGAGAGCTTGCAGAGCACTGGGGAAAGGCAGGCAGAGAATTCCCTGCTAGCACCTTCTCTGTTCGCGGGAAGCAGAAGTGTTCACATTGCTTTGCAGAATCGCATTTGCTTCGCTGCAGAGAACACTAAGCTTGTTCAGAACGAAAGAAAGCACAGAGCGCCAGATTTTATGTTGCCCTGGAGAGCTTGCAGAGCACTGGGGAAAGGCAGGCAGAGAATTCCCTGCTATCATCTTCACTGTGCCTGGGAAGGAGAAGTGTTCACATTTTTTCGCAGAATGGCTTTTCTGCAGAAAACACTAACGCTTGTTCAGGACGAAAGGAAGCACAGAGCGCCAGATTTGCTGTTGCCCTGGAGAGCTTGCAGAGCACTGGGGAAAGGCAGGCAGAGAATTCCCTGCTAGCACATTCTCTGTGCACAGGAAGGCGAAATGTTCGCATTTGATTCGCAGAATCGCTTTTGTGCAGAAAACACTAACACTTGTTCAGAACGAAAGAAAGCACAGAGCCCCAGATTTGCTGTTGTCCTGGAGAGCTTGCAGAACACTGGCGAAAGGCAGGCAGAGAATTCCCTGCTAGCACCTTCTCTGTGCCTTGGAAGCAGAAGTGTTCACATTGCTTTGCAGAATCGCTTTTGTACAGAGAACAGTAACACTTATTCAGAACGGAAGAAAACACAGAGCCCCAGATTTGCTGTTGTCCTGGAGAGCTTGCAGAGCTCTGGGGAAAGGCAGGCAGAGAATTCCCTGCTAGCACATTCTCTGTGCACAGGAAGGAAAAGTGTTCGCATTTGATTCGCAGAATCGCTTTTGTGCAGAAAACACTAACACTTGTTCAGAACGAAAGAAAGCACAGAGCCCCAGATTCTATGTTGTCCTGGAGAGCTTGCAGAGCTCTGGGGAAAGGCAGGCAGAGAATTCCCTGCTAGCACCTTCTCTGTTCGCGGGAAGCAGAAGCGTTCACATTTTTTCGCAGAATCGCATTTGCTTCGCTGCAGGGAACACTAAGCTTGTTCAGAACGAAAGAAAGCACAGAGCCCCAGATTTTATGTTGCCCTGGAGAGCTTGCAGAGCACTGGAGAAAGGCAGGCAGAGAATTCCCTGCTAGCACCTTCTCTGTTCGCGGGAAGGAGAGAATTCTCTTTTGCTTCGCACAATGCCTTTTGTGCAGAAAACACTAACGCTTGTTCAGGACGAAAGAAAGCACAGAGCCCCATATTTGCTGTTGCCCTGGAGAGCTTGCAGAGCACTGGGGAAAGGCAGGCAGAGAATTCCCTGCTAGCACATTCTCTGTGCACAGGAAGGCGAAATGTTCGCATTTGATTCGCAGAATCGCTTTTGTGCAGAAAACACTAACACTTGTTCAGAACGAAAGAAAGCACAGAGCCCCAGATTTGCTGTTGTCCTGGAGAGCTTGCAGAGCTCTGGGGAAAGGCAGGCAGAGAATTCCCTGCTAGCACCTTCTCTGTTCGCGGGAAGCAGAAGTGTTCACATTTTTTCGCAGAATCGCATTTGCTTCGCTGCAGGGAACACTAATCTTCTTCAGAACGAAAGAAAGCACAGAGCCCCAGATTTTATGTTGCCCTGGAGAGCTTGCAGAGCACTGGAGAAAGGCAGGCAGAGAATTCCCTGCTAGCACCTTCTCTGTTCGCGGGAAGGAGAGAATTCTCTTTTGCTTCGCACAATGGCTTTTGTGCAGAAAACACTAACGCTTGTTCAGGACGAAAGAAAGCACAGAGCCCCATATTTGCTGTTGTCCTGGAGAGCTTGCAGAGCACTGGCGAAAGGCAGGCAGAGAATTCCCTGCTAGCACCTTCTCTGTGCCTGAGAAGGAGAAGTGTTCACATTTTTTCGCAGAATCGCTTTTGTGCAGAGAACAGTAACACTTATTCAGAATGGAATAAAACACAGAGCACCAGATTTGCTGTTGTCCTGGAGAGCTTGCAGAACACTGGCGAAAGGCAGGCAGAGAATTCCCTGCTAGCACCTTCTCTGTGCCTTGGAAGCAGAAGTGTTCACATTGCTTTGCAGAATCGCTTTTGTACAGAGAACAGTAACACTTATTCAGAACGGAAGAAAACACAGAGCCCCAGATTTGCTGTTGTCCTGGAGAGCTTGCAGAGCTCTGGGGAAAGGCAGGCAGAGAATTCCCTGCTAGCACCTTCTCTGTTCGCGGGAAGGAGAGATTTTGCTTTTGATTGGCACAATGGCTTTTGTGCAGAAAACACTAACGCTTGTTCAGGACGAAAGGAAGCACAGAGCGCCAGATTTGCTGTTGCCCTGGAGAGCTTGCAGAGCACTGGGGAAAGGCAGGCAGAGAATTCCCTGCTAGCACATTCTCTGTGCACAGGAAGGCGAAATGTTCGCATTTGATTCGCAGAATCGCTTTTGTGCAGAAAACACTAACACTTGTTCAGAACGAAAGAAAGCACAGAGCCCCAGATTTGCTGTTGTCCTGGAGAGCTTGCAGAGCTCTGGGGAAAGGCAGGCAGAGAATTACCTGCTAGCACATTCTCTGTGCACAGGAAGGAGAAGTGTTCGCATTTGATTCGCAGAATCGCTTTTGTGCAGAAAACACTAACACTTGTTCAGAACGAAAGAAAGCACAGAGCCCCAGATTTGCTGTTGTCCTGGAGAGCTTGCAGAGCTCTGGGGAAAGGCAGGCAGAGAATTCCCTGCTAGCACCTTCTCTGTTCGCGGGAAGCAGAAGTGTTCACATTTTTTCGCAGAATCGCATTTGCTTCGCTGCAGGGAACACTAAGCTTGTTCAGAACGAAAGAAAGCACAGAGCCCCAGATTTTATGTTGCCCTGGAGAGCTTGCAGAGCACTGGAGAAAGGCAGGCAGAGAATTCCCTGCTAGCACCTTCTCTGTTCGCGGGAAGCAGAAGTGTTCACATTGCTTTGCAGAATCGCTTTTGTGCAGAGAACAGTAACACTTATTCAGAATGGAATAAAACACAGAGCCCCAGATTTGCTGTTGTCCTGGAGAGCTTGCAGAACACTGGCGAAAGGCAGGCAGAGAATTCCCTGCTAGCACCTTCTCTGTGCCTTGGAAGCAGAAGTGTTCACATTGCTTTGCAGAATCGCTTTTGTACAGAGAACAGTAACACTTATTCAGAACGGAAGAAAACACAGAGCCCCAGATTTGCTGTTGTCCTGGAGAGCTTGCAGAGCTCTGGGGAAAGGCAGGCAGAGAATTCCCTGCTAGCACCTTCTCTGTGTGCGGGAAGGAGAAGTGTTCACATTTTTTCGCAGAATCGCATTTGCTTCGCTGCAGAGAACACTAAGCTTGTTCAGAACGAAAGAAAGCACAGAGCGCCAGATTTTATGTTGCCCTGGAGAGCTTGCAGAGCACTGGGGAAGGGCAGGCAGAGAATTCCCTGCTAGCATCTTCGCTGTGCCTGGGAAGGAGAAGTGTTCACATTTTTTCGCAGAATGGCTTTTCTGCAGAAAACACTAACGCTTGTTCAGGACGAAAGGAAGCACAGAGCGCCAGATTTGCTGTTGCCCTGGAGAGCTTGCAGAGCTCTGGGGAAAGGCAGGCAGAGAATTCCCTGCTAGCACATTCTCTGTGCACAGGAAGGAGAAGTGTTCGCATTTGATTCGCAGAATCGCTTTTGTGCAGAAAACACTAACACTTGTTCAGAACGAAAGAAAGCACAGAGCCCCAGATTTGCTGTTGTCCTGGAGAGCTTGCAGAGCTCTGGGGAAAGGCAGGCAGAGAATTCCCTGCTAGCACCTTCTCTGTTCGCGGGAAGGAGAGAATTCTCTTTTGCTTCGCACAATGGCTTTTGTGCAGAAAACACTAACGCTTGTTCAGAACGAAAGAAAGCACAGAGCCCCATATTTGCTGTTGTCCTGGAGAGCTTGCAGAGCACTGGCGAAAGGCAGGCAGAGAATTCCCTGCTAGCACCTTCTCTGTGCCTTGGAAGCAGAAGTGTTCACATTGCTTTGCAGAATCGCTTTTGTACAGAGAACAGTAACACTTATTCAGAACGGAAGAAAACACAGAGCCCCAGATTTGCTGTTGTCCTGGAGAGCTTGCAGAGCTCTGGGGAAAGGCAGGCAGAGAATTCCCTGCTAGCACCTTCTCTGTGCCTTGGAAGCAGAAGTGTTCACATTGCTTTGCAGAATCGCTTTTGTGCAGAGAACAGTAACACTTATTCAGAACGGAAGAAAACACAGAGCCCCAGATTTGCTGTTGTCCTGGAGAGCTTGCAGAACACTGGCGAAAGGCAGGCAGAGAATTCCCTGCTAGCACCTTCTCTGTGCCTTGGAAGCAGAAGTGTTCACATTGCTTTGCAGAATCGCTTTTGTACAGAGAACAGTAACACTTATTCAGAACGGAAGAAAACACAGAGCCCCAGATTTGCTGTTGTCCTGGAGAGCTTGCAGAGCTCTGGGGAAAGGCAGGCAGAGAATTCCCTGCTAGCACCTTCTCTGTTCGCGGGAAGGAGAGATTTCGCTTTTGATTGGCACAATGGCTTTTCTGCAGAAAACACTAACGCTTGTTCAGGATGAAAGAAAGCACAGAGCCCCAGATTTGCTGTTGCCCTGGAGAGCTTGCAGAGCACTGGGGAAAGGCAGGCAGAGAATTCCCTGCTAGCACATTCTCTGTTCGCGGGAAGCAGAAGTGTTCGCATTTGATTCGCAGAATCGCTTTTGTGCAGAAAACACTAACACTTGTTCAGAACGAAAGAAAGCACAGAGCCCCAGATTTGCTGTTGTCCTGGAGAGCTTGCAGAGCTCTGGGGAAAGGCAGGCAGAGAATTCCCTGCTAGCACATTCTCTGTTCGCGGGAAGCAGAAGTGTTCGCATTTGATTCGCAGAATCGCTTTTGTGCAGAGAACACTAACGCTTGTTCAGGACGAAAGAAAGCACAGAGCCCCAGATTTGCTGTTGCCCTGGAGAGCTTGCAGAGCTCTGGGGAAAGGCAGGCAGAGAATTCCCTGCTAGCACATTCTCTGTGCACAGGAAGGCGAAATGTTCGCATTTGATTCGCAGAATCGCTTTTGTGCAGAAAACACTAACACTTGTTCAGAACGAAAGAAAGCACAGAGCCCCAGATTCTATGTTGTCCTGGAGAGCTTGCAGAGCACTGGGGAAAGGCAGGCAGAGAATTCCCTGCTAGCACCTTCTCTGTTCGCGGGAAGCAGAAGTGTTCACATTGCTTTGCAGAATCGCTTTTGTGCAGAGAATACTAACACTTATTCAGAACGGAAAAAAGCACAGAGCGCCAGATTTGCTGTTGTCCTGGAGAGCTTGCAGAGCTCTGGGGAAAGGCAGGCAGAGAATTCCCTGCTAGCACCTTCTCTGTGTGCGGGAAGGAGAAGTGTTCACATTTTTTCGCAGAATCGCATTTGCTTCGCTGCAGAGAACACTAAGCTTGTTCAGAACGAAAGAAAGCACAGAGCCCCAGATTTTATGTTGCCCTGGAGAGCGTGCAGAGCACTGGAGAAAGGCAGGCAGAGAATTCCCTGCTAGCACCTTCTCTGTTCGCGGGAAGGAGAGAATTCTCTTTTGCTTCGCACAATGGCTTTTGTGCAGAAAACACTAACGCTTGTTCAGGACGAAAGAAAGTACAGAGCCCCATATTTGCTGTTGTCCTGGAGAGCTTGCAGAGCACTGGCGAAAGGCAGGCAGAGAATTCCCTGCTAGCACCTTCTCTGTTCGCGGGAAGGAGAGATTTCGCTTTTGATTGGCACAATGGCTTTTCTGCAGAAAACACTAACGCTTGTTCAGGATGAAAGAAAGCACAGAGCCCCAGATTTGCTGTTGCCCTGGAGAGCTTGCAGAGCACTGGGGAAAGGCAGGCAGAGAATTCCCTGCTAGCACATTCTCTGTGCACAGGAAGGCGAAATGTTCGCATTTGATTCGCAGAATCGCTTTTGTGCAGAAAACACTAACACTTGTTCAGAACGAAAGAAAGCACAGAGCCCCAGATTCTATGTTGTCCTGGAGAGCTTGCAGAGCACTGGGGAAAGGCAGGCAGAGAATTCCCTGCTAGCACCTTCTCTGTTCGCGGGAAGCAGAAGTGTTCACATTGCTTTGCAGAATCGCTTTTGTGCAGAGAATACTAACACTTATTCAGAACGGAAGAAAGCACAGAGCGCCAGATTTGCTGTTGTCCTGGAGAGCTTGCAGAGCTCTGGGGAAAGGCAGGCAGAGAATTCCCTGCTAGCACCTTCTCTGTGTGCGGGAAGGAGAAGTGTTCACATTTTTTCGCAGAATCGCATTTGCTTCGCTGCAGAGAACACTAAGCTTGTTCAGAACGAAAGAAAGCACAGAGCGCCAGATTTTATGTTGCCCTGGAGAGCTTGCAGAGCACTGGGGAAAGGCAGGCAGAGAATTCCCTGCTATCATCTTCACTGTGCCTGGGAAGGAGAAGTGTTCACATTTTTTCGCAGAATGGCTTTTCTGCAGAAAACACTAACGCTTGTTCAGGACGAAAGGAAGCACAGAGCGCCAGATTTGCTGTTGCCCTGGAGAGCTTGCAGAGCACTGGGGAAAGGCAGGCAGAGAATTCCCTGCTAGCACATTCTCTGTGCACAGGAAGGCGAAATGTTCGCATTTGATTCGCAGAATCGCTTTTGTGCAGAAAACACTAACACTTGTTCAGAACGAAAGAAAGCACAGAGCCCCAGATTTGCTGTTGTCCTGGAGAGCTTGCAGAGCTCTGGGGAAAGGCAGGCAGAGAATTACCTGCTAGCACATTCTCTGTGCACAGGAAGGAGAAGTGTTCGCATTTGATTCGCAGAATCGCTTTTGTGCAGAAAACACTAACACTTGTTCAGAACGAAAGAAAGCACAGAGCGCCAGATTTGCTGTTGTCCTGGAGAGCTTGCAGAGCTCTGGGGAAAGGCAGGCAGAGAATTCCCTGCTAGCACCTTCTCTGTTCTCGGGAAGCAGAAGTGTTCACATTTTTTCGCAGAATCGCATTTGCTTCGCTGCAGGGAACACTAAGCTTGTTCAGAACGAAAGAAAGCACAGAGCCCCAGATTTTATGTTGCCCTGGAGAGCTTGCAGAGCACTGGAGAAAGGCAGGCAGAGAATTCCCTGCTAGCACCTTCTCTGTTCGCGGGAAGCAGAAGTGTTCACATTGCTTTGCAGAATCGCTTTTGTGCAGAGAATACTAACACTTATTCAGAACGGAAGAAAGCACAGAGCGCCAGATTTGCTGTTGTCCTGGAGAGCTTGCAGAGCTCTGGGGAAAGGCAGGCAGAGAATTCCCTGCTAGCACCTTCTCTGTGTGCGGGAAGGAGAAGTGTTCACATTTTTTCGCAGAATCGCATTTGCTTCGCTGCAGAGAACACTAAGCTTGTTCAGAACGAAAGAAAGCACAGAGCCCCAGATTTTATGTTGCCCTGGAGAGCTTGCAGAGCACTGGAGAAAGGCAGGCAGAGAATTCCCTGCTAGCACCTTCTCTGTTCGCGGGAAGGAGAGAATTCTCCTTTGCTTCGCACAATGGCTTTTGTGCAGAAAACACTAACGCTTGTTCAGGACGAAAGAAAGTACAGAGCCCCATATTTGCTGTTGTCCTGGAGAGCTTGCAGAGCACTGGCGAAAGGCAGGCAGAGAATTCCCTGCTAGCACCTTCTCTGTGCCTGAGAAGGAGAAGTCTTCACATTTTTTCGCAGAATCGCTTTTGTGCAGAGAACAGTAACACTTATTCAGAACGGAAGAAAACACAGAGCCCCAGATTTGCTGTTGTCCTGGAGAGCTTGCAGAACACTGGCGAAAGGCAGGCAGAGAATTCCCTGCTAGCACCTTCTCTGTGCCTTGGAAGCAGAAGTGTTCACATTGCTTTGCAGAATCGCTTTTGTACAGAGAACAGTAACACTTATTCAGAACGGAAGAAAACACAGAGCCCCAGATTTGCTGTTGTCCTGGAGAGCTTGCAGAGCTCTGGGGAAAGGCAGGCAGAGAATTCCCTGCTAGCACATTCTCTGTGCACAGGAAGGAGAAGTGTTCGCATTTGATTCGCAGAATCGCTTTTGTGCAGAAAACACTAACACTTGTTCAGAACGAAAGAAAGCACAGAGCCCCAGATTCTATGTTGTCCTGGAGAGCTTGCAGAGCTCTGGGGAAAGGCAGGCAGAGAATTCCCTGCTAGCACCTTCTCTGTTCGCGGGAAGCAGAAGTGTTCACATTTTTTCGCAGAATCGCATTTGCTTCGCTGCAGGGAACACTAAGCTTGTTCAGAACGAAAGAAAGCACAGAGCCCCAGATTTTATGTTGCCCTGGAGAGCTTGCAGAGCACTGGAGAAAGGCAGGCAGAGAATTCCCTGCTAGCACCTTCTCTGTTCGCGGGAAGGAGAGAATTCTCTTTTGCTTCGCACAATGGCTTTTGTGCAGAAAACACTAACGCTTGTTCAGGACGAAAGAAAGCACAGAGCCCCATATTTGCTGTTGCCCTGGAGAGCTTGCAGAGCTCTGGGGAAAGGCAGGCAGAGAATTCCCTGCTAGCACATTCTCTGTGCACAGGAAGGCGAAATGTTCGCATTTGATTCGCAGAATCGCTTTTGTGCAGAAAACACTAACACTTGTTCAGAACGAAAGAAAGCACAGAGCCCCAGATTTGCTGTTGTCCTGGAGAGCTTGCAGAGCTCTGGGGAAAGGCAGGCAGAGAATTCCCTGCTAGCACCTTCTCTGTGTGCGGGAAGGAGAAGTGTTCACATTTTTTCGCAGAATCGCATTTGCTTCGCTGCAGGGAACACTAATCTTCTTCAGAACGAAAGAAAGCACAGAGCCCCAGATTTTATGTTGCCCTGGAGAGCTTGCAGAGCACTGGAGAAAGGCAGGCAGAGAATTCCCTGCTAGCACCTTCTCTGTTCGCGGGAAGGAGAGAATTCTCTTTTGCTTCGCACAATGGCTTTTGTGCAGAAAACACTAACGCTTGTTCAGGACGAAAGAAAGCACAGAGCCCCATATTTGCTGTTGTCCTGGAGAGCTTGCAGAGCACTGGCGAAAGGCAGGCAGAGAATTCCCTGCTAGCACCTTCTCTGTGCCTGAGAAGGAGAAGTGTTCACATTTTTTCGCAGAATCGCTTTTGTGCAGAGAACAGTAACACTTATATAGAACGGAAGAAAACACAGAGCCCCAGATTTGCTGTTGTCCTGGAGAGCTTGCAGAACACTGGCGAAAGGCAGGCAGAGAATTCCCTGCTAGCACCTTCTCTGTTCGCGGGAAGCAGAAGTGTTCACATTGCTTTGCAGAATCGCTTTTGTGCAGAGAACAGTAACACTTATTCAGAATGGAATAAAACACAGAGCCCCAGATTTGCTGTTGTCCTGGAGAGCTTGCAGAACACTGGCGAAAGGCAGGCAGAGAATTCCCTGCTAGCACCTTCTCTGTGCCTTGGAAGCAGAAGTGTTCACATTGCTTTGCAGAATCGCTTTTGTACAGAGAACAGTAACACGTATTCAGAACGGAAGAAAACACAGAGCCCCAGATTTGCTGTTGTCCTGGAGAGCTTGCAGAGCTCTGGGGAAAGGCAGGCAGAGAATTCCCTGCTAGCACCTTCTCTGTGTGCGGGAAGGAGAAGTGTTCACATTTTTTCGCAGAATCGCATTTGCTTCGCTGCAGAGAACACTAAGCTTGTTCAGAACGAAAGAAAGCACAGAGCGCCAGATTTTATGTTGCCCTGGAGAGCTTGCAGAGCACTGGGGAAGGGCAGGCAGAGAATTCCCTGCTAGCATCTTCGCTGTGCCTGGGAAGGAGAAGTGTTCACATTTTTTCGCAGAATGGCTTTTCTGCAGAAAACACTAACGCTTGTTCAGGACGAAAGGAAGCACAGAGCGCCAGATTTGCTGTTGCCCTGGAGAGCTTGCAGAGCTCTGGGGAAAGGCAGGCAGAGAATTCCCTGCTAGCACATTCTCTGTGCACAGGAAGGAGAAGTGTTCGCATTTGATTCGCAGAATCGCTTTTGTGCAGAAAACACTAACACTTGTTCAGAACGAAAGAAAGCACAGAGCCCCAGATTTGCTGTTGTCCTGGAGAGCTTGCAGAGCTCTGGGGAAAGGCAGGCAGAGAATTCCCTGCTAGCACCTTCTCTGTTCGCGGGAAGGAGAGAATTCTCTTTTGCTTCGCACAATGGCTTTTGTGCAGAAAACACTAACGCTTGTTCAGGACGAAAGAAAGCACAGAGCCCCATATTTGCTGTTGTCCTGGAGAGCTTGCAGAGCACTGGCGAAAGGCAGGCAGAGAATTCCCTGCTAGCACCTTCTCTGTGCCTGAGAAGGAGAAGTGTTCACATTTTTTCGCAGAATCGCTTTTGTGCAGAGAACAGTAACACTTATTCAGAACGGAAGAAAACACAGAGCCCCAGATTTGCTGTTGTCCTGGAGAGCTTGCAGAACACTGGCGAAAGGCAGGCAGAGAATTCCCTGCTAGCACCTTCTCTGTGCCTTGGAAGCAGAAGTGTTCACATTGCTTTGCAGAATCGCTTTTGTACAGAGAACAGTAACACTTATTCAGAACGGAAGAAAACACAGAGCCCCAGATTTGCTGTTGTCCTGGAGAGCTTGCAGAGCTCTGGGGAAAGGCAGGCAGAGAATTCCCTGCTAGCACCTTCTCTGTTCGCGGGAAGGAGAGATTTCGCTTTTGATTGGCACAATGGCTTTTCTGCAGAAAACACTAACGCTTGTTCAGGATGAAAGAAAGCACAGAGCCCCAGATTTGCTGTTGCCCTGGAGAGCTTGCAGAGCACTGGGGAAAGGCAGGCAGAGAATTCCCTGCTAGCACATTCTCTGTGCACAGGAAGGCGAAATGTTCGCATTTGATTCGCAGAATCGCTTTTGTGCAGAAAACACTAACACTTGTTCAGAACGAAAGAAAGCACAGAGCCCCAGATTCTATGTTGTCCTGGAGAGCTTGCAGAGCACTGGGGAAAGGCAGGCAGAGAATTCCCTGCTAGCACCTTCTCTGTTCGCGGGAAGCAGAAGTGTTCACATTGCTTTGCAGAATCGCTTTTGTGCAGAGAATACTAACACTTATTCAGAACGGAAGAAAGCACAGAGCGCCAGATTTGCTGTTGTCCTGGAGAGCTTGCAGAGCTCTGGGGAAAGGCAGGCAGAGAATTCCCTGCTAGCACCTTCTCTGTGTGCGGGAAGGAGAAGTGTTCACATTTTTTCGCAGAATCGCATTTGCTTCGCTGCAGAGAACACTAAGCTTGTTCAGAACGAAAGAAAGCACAGAGCGCCAGATTTTATGTTGCCCTGGAGAGCTTGCAGAGCACTGGGGAAGGGCAGGCAGAGAATTCCCTGCTAGCATCTTCGCTGTGCCTGGGAAGGAGAAGTGTTCACATTTTTTCGCAGAATGGCTTTTCTGCAGAAAACACTAACGCTTGTTCAGGACGAAAGGAAGCACAGAGCGCCAGATTTGCTGTTGCCCTGGAGAGCTTGCAGAGCTCTGGGGAAAGGCAGGCAGAGAATTCCCTGCTAGCACATTCTCTGTGCACAGGAAGGTGAAGTGTTCGCATTTGATTCGCAGAATCGCTTTTGTGCAGAAAACACTAACACTTGTTCAGAACGAAAGAAAGCACAGAGCCCCAGATTTGCTGTTGTCCTGGAGAGCTTGCAGAGCTCTGGGGAAAGGCAGGCAGAGAATTCCCTGCTAGCACCTTCTCTGTTCGCGGGAAGGAGAGAATTCTCTTTTGCTTCGCACAATGGCTTTTGTGCAGAAAACACTAACCCTTGTTCAGGACGAAAGAAAGCACAGAGCCCCATATTTGCTGTTGTCCTGGAGAGCTTGCAGAGCACTGGCGAAAGGCAGGCAGAGAATTCCCTGCTAGCACCTTCTCTGTGCCTGAGAAGGAGAAGTGTTCACATTTTTTCGCAGAATCGCTTTTGTGCAGAGAACAGTAACACTTATTCAGAACGGAAGAAAACACAGAGCCCCAGATTTGCTGTTGTCCTGGAGAGCTTGCAGAACACTGGCGAAAGGCAGGCAGAGAATTCCCTGCTAGCACCTTCTCTGTGCTTTGGAAGCAGAAGTGTTCACATTGCTTTGCAGAATCGCTTTTGTACAGAGAACAGTAACACTTATTCAGAACGGAAGAAAACACAGAGCCCCAGATTTGCTGTTGTCCTGGAGAGCTTGCAGAGCTCTGGGGAAAGGCAGGCAGAGAATTCCCTGCTAGCACCTTCTCTGTTCGCGGGAAGGAGAGATTTCGCTTTTGATTGGCACAATGGCTTTTCTGCAGAAAACACTAACGCTTGTTCAGGATGAAAGAAAGCACAGAGCCCCAGATTTGCTGTTGCCCTGGAGAGCTTGCAGAGCACTGGGGAAAGGCAGGCAGAGAATTCCCTGCTAGCACATTCTCTGTGCACAGGAAGGCGAAATGTTCGCATTTGATTCGCAGAATCGCTTTTGTGCAGAAAACACTAACACTTGTTCAGAACGAAAGAAAGCACAGAGCCCCAGATTTGCTGTTGTCCTGGAGAGCTTGCAGAGCTCTGGGGAAAGGCAGGCAGAGAATTCCCTGCTAGCACCTTCTCTGTTCGCGGGAAGCAGAAGTGTTCGCATTTGATTCGCAGAATCGCTTTTGTGCAGAGAACACTAACGCTTGTTCAGGACGAAAGAAAGCACAGAGCCCCAGATTTGCTGTTGTCCTGGAGAGCTTGCAGAGCTCTGGGGAAAGGCAGGCAGAGAATTCCCTGCTAGCACATTCTCTGTGCACAGGAAGGCGAAATGTTCGCATTTGATTCGCAGAATCGCTTTTGTGCAGAAAACACTAACACTTGTTCAGAACGAAAGAAAGCACAGAGCCCCAGATTCTATGTTGTCCTGGAGAGCTTGCAGAGCACTGGGGAAAGGCAGGCAGAGAATTCCCTGCTAGCACCTTCTCTGTTCGCGGGAAGCAGAAGTGTTCACATTGCTTTGCAGAATCGCTTTTGTGCAGAGAATACTAACACTTATTCAGAACGGAAGAAAGCACAGAGCGCCAGATTTGCTGTTGTCCTGGAGAGCTTGCAGAGCTCTGGGGAAAGGCAGGCAGAGAATTCCCTGCTAGCACCTTCTCTGTGTGCGGGAAGGAGAAGTGTTCACATTTTTTCGCAGAATCGCATTTGCTTCGCTGCAGAGAACACTAAGCTTGTTCAGAACGAAAGAAAGCACAGAGCCCCAGATTTTATGTTGCCCTGGAGAGCGTGCAGAGCACTGGAGAAAGGCAGGCAGAGAATTCCCTGCTAGCACCTTCTCTGTTCGCGGGAAGGAGAGAATTCTCTTTTGCTTCGCACAATGGCTTTTGTGCAGAAAACACTAACGCTTGTTCAGGACGAAAGAAAGTACAGAGCCCCATATTTGCTGTTGTCCTGGAGAGCTTGCAGAGCACTGGCGAAAGGCAGGCAGAGAATTCCCTGCTAGCACCTTCTCTGTGCCTGAGAAGGAGAAGTCTTCACATTTTTTCGCAGAATCGCTTTTGTGCAGAGAACAGTAACACTTATTCAGAATGGAAGAAAACACAGAGCCCCAGATTTGCTGTTGTCCTGGAGAGCTTGCAGAACACTGGCGAAAGGCAGGCAGAGAATTCCCTGCTAGCACCTTCTCTGTGCCTTGGAAGCAGAAGTGTTCACATTGCTTTGCAGAATCGCTTTTGTACAGAGAACAGTAACACTTATTCAGAACGGAAGAAAACACAGAGCCCCAGATTTGCTGTTGTCCTGGAGAGCTTGCAGAGCTCTGGGGAAAGGCAGGCAGAGAATTCCCTGCTAGCACCTTCTCTGTTCGCGGGAAGGAGAGATTTAGCTTTTGATTGGCACAATGGCTTTTCTGCAGAAAACACTAACGCTTGTTCAGGATGAAAGAAAGCACAGAGCCCCATATTTGCTGTTGCCCTGGAGAGCTTGCAGAGCACTGGGGAAAGGCAGGCAGAGAATTCCCTGCTAGCACATTCTCTGTGCACAGGAAGGAGAAATGTTCGCATTTGATTCGCAGAATCGCTTTTGTGCAGAAAACACTAACACTTGTTCAGAACGAAAGAAAGCACAGAGCCCCAGATTTGCTGTTGTCCTGGAGAGCTTGCAGAGCACTGGGGAAAGGCAGGCAGAGAATTCCCTGCTAGCACCTTCTCTGTTCGCGGGAAGCAGAAGTGTTCTCATTTGATTCGCAGAATCGCTTTTGTGCAGAGAACACTAACGCTTGTTCAGAACGGAAGAAAGCACAGAGCGCCAGATTTGCTGTTGTCCTGGAGAGCTTGCAGAGCTCTGGGGAAAGGCAGGCAGAGAATTCCCTGCTAGCACATTCTCTGTGCACAGGAAGGCGAAATGTTCGCATTTGCTTCGCAGAATCGCTTTTGTGCACAAAACACTAACACTTGTTCAGAACGAAAGAAAGCACAGAGCCCCAGATTCTATGTTGTCCTGGAGAGCTTGCAGAGCACTGGGGAAAGGCAGGCAGAGAATTCCCTGCTAGCACCTTCTCTGTTCGCGGGAAGCAGAAGTGTTCACATTGCTTTGCAGAATCGCTTTTGTGCAGAGAATACTAACACTTATTCAGAAAGGAAGAAAGCACAGAGCGCCAGATTTGCTGTTGTCCTGGAGAGCTTGCAGAGCTCTGGGGAAAGGCAGGCAGAGAATTCCCTGCTAGCACCTTCTCTGTGTGCGGGAAGGAGAAGTGTTCACATTTTTTCGCAGAATCGCATTTGCTTCGCTGCAGAGAACACTAAGCTTGTTCAGAACGAAAGAAAGCACAGAGCGCCAGATTTTATGTTGCCCTGGAGAGCTTGCAGAGCACTGGGGAAGGGCAGGCAGAGAATTCCCTGCTAGCATCTTCGCTGTGCCTGGGAAGGAGAAGTGTTCACATTTTTTCGCAGAATGGCTTTTCTGCAGAAAACACTAACGCTTGTTCAGGACGAAAGGAAGCACAGAGCGCCAGATTTGCTGTTGCCCTGGAGAGCTTGCAGAGCTCTGGGGAAAGGCAGGCAGAGAATTCCCTGCTAGCACATTCTCTGTGCACAGGAAGGAGAAGTGTTCGCATTTGATTCGCAGAATCGCTTTTGTGCAGAAAACACTAACACTTGTTCAGAACGAAAGAAAGCACAGAGCCCCAGATTTGCTGTTGTCCTGGAGAGCTTGCAGAGCTCTGGGGAAAGGCAGGCAGAGAATTCCCTGCTAGCACCTTCTCTGTTCGCGGGAAGCAGAAGTGTTCACATTTTTTCGCAGAATCGCATTTGCTTCGCTGCAGGGAACACTAAGCTTCTTCAGAACGAAAGAAAGCACAGAGCCCCAGATTTTATGTTGCCCTGGAGAGCTTGCAGAGCTCTGGGGAAAGGCAGGCAGAGAATTCCCTGCTAGCACCTTCTCTGTGTGCGGGAAGGAGAAGTGTTCACATTTTTTCGCAGAATCGCATTTGCTTCGCTGCAGAGAACACTAAGCTTGTTCAGAACGAAAGAAAGCACAGAGCCCCAGATTTGCTGTTGTCCTGGAGAGCTTGCAGAGCTCTGGGGAAAGGCAGGCAGAGAATTCCCTGATAGCACCTTCGCTCTTCGCGGGAAGCAGAAGTGTTCACATTTTTTCGCAGAATGGCTTTTCTGCAGAAAACACTAACGCTTGTTCAGGACGAAAGGAAGCACAGAGCGCCAGATTTGCTGTTGCCCTGGAGAGCTTGCAGAGCTCTGGGGAAAGGCAGGCAGAGAATTCCCTGCTAGCACATTCTCTGTGCACAGGAAGGGAAGTGTTCGCATTTGATTCGCAGAATCGCTTTTGTGCAGAGAACACTAACGCTTGTTCAGGACGAAAGAAAGCACAGAGCCCCAGATTTGCTGTTGTCCTGGAGAGCTTGCAGAGCTCTGGGGAAAGGCAGGCAGAGAATTCCCTGCTAGCACCTTCTCTGTTCGCGGGAAGCAGAAGTGTTCACATTTTTTCGCAGAATCGCATTTGCTTCGCTGCAGGGAACACTAAGCTTGTTCAGAACGAAAGAAAGCACAGAGCCCCAGATTTTATGTTGCCCTGGAGAGCTTGCAGAGCACTGGAGAAAGGCAGGCAGAGAATTCCCTGCTAGCACCTTCTCTGTTCGCGGGAAGGAGAGAATTCTCTTTTGCTTCGCACAATGGCTTTTGTGCAGAAAACAGTAACGCTTGTTCAGGACGAAAGAAAGCACAGAGCCCCAGATTTGCTGTTGTCCTGGAGAGCTTGCAGAGCTCTGGGGAAAGGCAGGCAGAGAATTCCCTGCTAGCACCTTCTCTGTTCGCGGGAAGCAGAAGTGTTCGCATTTGATTCGCAGAATCGCTTTTGTGCAGAGAACACTAACGCTTGTTCAGGACGAAAGAAAGCACAGAGCCCCAGATTTGCTGTTGTCCTGGAGAGCTTGCAGAGCTCTGGGGAAAGGCAGGCAGAGAATTCCCTGCTAGCACATTCTCTGTGCACAGGAAGGCGAAATGTTCGCATTTGCTTCGCAGAATCGCTTTTGTGCACAAAACACTAACACTTGTTCAGAACGAAAGAAAGCACAGAGCCCCAGATTCTATGTTGTCCTGGAGAGCTTGCAGAGCACTGGGGAAAGGCAGGCAGAGAATTCCCTGCTAGCACCTTCTCTGTTCGCGGGAAGCAGAAGTGTTCACATTGCTTTGCAGAATCGCTTTTGTGCAGAGAATACTAACACTTATTCAGAACGGAAGAAAGCACAGAGCGCCAGATTTGCTGTTGTCCTGGAGAGCTTGCAGAGCTCTGGGGAAAGGCAGGCAGAGAATTCCCTGCTAGCACCTTCTCTGTGTGCGGGAAGGAGAAGTGTTCACATTTTTTCGCAGAATCGCATTTGCTTCGCTGCAGAGAACACTAAGCTTGTTCAGAACGAAAGAAAGCACAGAGCGCCAGATTTTATGTTGCCCTGGAGAGCTTGCAGAGCACTGGGGAAAGGCAGGCAGAGAATTCCCTGCTATCATCTTCACTGTGCCTGGGAAGGAGAAGTGTTCACATTTTTTCGCAGAATGGCTTTTCTGCAGAAAACACTAACGCTTGTTCAGGACGAAAGGAAGCACAGAGCGCCAGATTTGCTGTTTCCGTAGAGAGCTTGCAGAGCACTGGGGAAAGGCAGGCAGAGAATTCCCTGCTAGCACATTCTCTGTGCACAGGAAGGAGAAATGTTCGCATTTGCTTCGCAGAATCGCTTTTGTGCAGAAAACACTAACACTTGTTCAGAACGAAAGAAAGAACAGAGCCCCAGATTTTATGTTGTCCTGGAGAGCTTGCAGAGCACTGGAGAAAGGCAGGCAGAGAATTCCCTGCTAGCACCTTCTCTGTTCGCGGGAAGGAGAGAATTCTCTTTTGCTTCGCACAATGGCTTTTGTGCAGAAAACAGTAACGCCTGTTCAGGACGAAAGAAAGCACAGAGCCCCATATTTGCTGTTGCCGTAGAGAGCTTGCAGAGCTCTGGGGAAAGGCAGGCAGAGAATTCCCTGCTAGCACCTTCTCTGTGCCTGAGAAGGAGAAGTGTTCACATTTTTTCGCAGAATCGCTTTTGTGCAGAGAACAGTAACACTTATTCAGAACGGAAGAAAACACAGAGCCCCAGATTTGCTGTTGTCCTGGAGAGCTTGCAGAGCTCTGGGGAAAGGCAGGCAGAGAATTCCCTGCTAGCACCTTCTCTGTTCGCGGGAATCAGAAGTGTTCGCATTTGATTCGCAGAATCGCTTTTGTGCAGAGAACACTAACACTTGTTAAGAACGAAAGAAAGCACAGAGCCCCAGATTTGCTGTTGTCCTGGAGAGCTTGCAGAGCTCTGGGGAAAGGCAGGCAGAGAATTCCCTGCTAGCACCTTCTCTGTTCGCGGGAAGCAGAATTGTTCACATTGCTTTGCAGAATCGCTTTTGTGCAGAGAACACTAACGCTTGTTCAGGACGAAAGAAAGCACAGAGCGCCAGATTTGCTGTTGTCCTGGAGAGCTTGCAGAGCTCTGGGGAAAGGCAGGCAGAGAATTCCCTGCTAGCACCTTCTCTGTTCGCGGGAAGCAGAAGTGTTCGCATTTGATTCGCAGAATCGCTTTTGTGCAGAGAACACTAACGCTTGTTCAGGACGAAAGAAAGCACAGAGCCCCAGATTTGCTGTTGTCCTGGAGAGCTTGCAGAGCTCTGGGGAAAGGCAGGCAGAGAATTCCCTGCTAGCACATTCTCTGTGCACAGGAAGGCGAAATGTTCGCATTTGCTTCGCAGAATCGCTTTTGTGCAGAAAACACTAACACTTGTTCAGAACGAAAGAAAGCACAGAGCCCCAGATTCTATGTTGTCCTGGAGAGCTTGCAGAGCACTGGGGAAAGGCAGGCAGAGAATTCCCTGCTAGCACCTTCTCTGTGTGCGGGAAGGAGAAGTGTTCACATTTTTTCGCAGAATCGCATTTGCTTCGCTGCAGAGAACACTAAGCTTGTTCAGAACGAAAGAAAGCACAGAGCGCCAGATTTTATGTTGCCCTGGAGAGCTTGCAGAGCACTGGGGAAAGGCAGGCAGAGAATTCCCTGCTATCATCTTCACTGTGCCTGGGAAGGAGAAGTGTTCACATTTTTTCGCAGAATGGCTTTTCTGCAGAAAACACTAACGCTTGTTCAGGACGAAAGGAAGCACAGAGCGCCAGATTTGCTGTTGCCCTGGAGAGCTTGCAGAGCACTGGGGAAAGGCAGGCAGAGAATTCCCTGCTAGCACATTCTCTGTGCACAGGAAGGCGAAATGTTCGCATTTGATTCGCAGAATCGCTTTTGTGCAGAAAACACTAACACTTGTTCAGAACGAAAGAAAGCACAGAGCCCCAGATTTGCTGTTGTCCTGGAGAGCTTGCAGAGCTCTGGGGAAAGGCAGGCAGAGAATTACCTGCTAGCACATTCTCTGTGCACAGGAAGGAGAAGTGTTCGCATTTGCTTCGCAGAATCGCTTTTGTGCAGAAAACACTAACACTTGTTCAGAACGAAAGAAAGCACAGAGCCCCAGATTTGCTGTTGTCCTGGAGAGCTTGCAGAGCTCTGGGGAAAGGCAGGCAGAGAATTCCCTGCTAGCACCTTCTCTGTTCGCGGGAAGCAGAAGTGTTCACATTTTTTCGCAGAATCGCATTTGCTTCGCTGCAGGGAACACTAAGCTTGTTCAGAACGAAAGAAAGCACAGAGCCCCAGATTTTATGTTGCCCTGGAGAGCTTGCAGAGCACTGGAGAAAGGCAGGCAGAGAATTCCCTGCTAGCACCTTCTCTGTTCGCGGGAAGCAGAAGTGTTCACATTGCTTTGCAGAATCGCTTTTGTGCAGAGAATACTAACGCTTATTCAGAACGGAAGAAAGCACAGAGCGCCAGATTTGCTGTTGTCCTGGAGAGCTTGCAGAGCTCTGGGGAAAGGCAGGCAGAGAATTCCCTGCTAGCACCTTCTCTGTTCGCGGGAAGCAGAAGTGTTCGCATTTGATTCGCAGAATCGCTTTTGTGCAGAGAACACTAACGCTTGTTCAGAACGGAAGAAAGCACAGAGCGCCAGATTTGCTGTTGTCCTGGAGAGCTTGCAGAGCTCTGGGGAAAGGCAGGCAGAGAATTCCCTGCTAGCTCATTCTCTGTGCACAGGAAGGCGAAATGTTCGCATTTGCTTCGCAGAATCGCTTTTGTGCACAAAACACTAACACTTGTTCAGAACGAAAGAAAGCACAGAGCCCCAGATTCTATGTTGTCCTGGAGAGCTTGCAGAGCACTGGGGAAAGGCAGGCAGAGAATTCCCTGCTAGCACCTTCTCTGTTCGCGGGAAGCAGAAGTGTTCACATTGCTTTGCAGAATCGCTTTTGTGCAGAGAATACTAACACTTATTCAGAACGGAAGAAAGCACAGAGCGCCATATTTGCTGTTGTCCTGGAGAGCTTGCAGAGCTCTGGGGAAAGGCAGGCAGAGAATTCCCTGCTAGCACCTTCTCTGTGTGCGGGAAGGAGAAGTGTTCACATTTTTTCGCAGAATCGCATTTGCTTCGCTGCAGAGAACACTAAGCTTGTTCAGAACGAAAGAAAGCACAGAGCGCCAGATTTTATGTTGCCCTGGAGAGCTTGCAGAGCACTGGGGAAAGGCAGGCAGAGAATTCCCTGCTATCATCTTCACTGTGCCTGGGAAGGAGAAGTGTTCACATTTTTTCGCAGAATGGCTTTTCTGCAGAAAACACTAACGCTTGTTCAGGACGAAAGGAAGCACAGAGCGCCAGATTTGCTGTTTCCGTAGAGAGCTTGCAGAGCACTGGGGAAAGGCAGGCAGAGAATTCCCTGCTAGCACATTCTCTGTGCACAGGAAGGAGAAATGTTCGCATTTGCTTCGCAGAATCGCTTTTGTGCAGAAAACACTAACACTTGTTCAGAACGAAAGAAAGAACAGAGCCCCAGATTTTATGTTGTCCTGGAGAGCTTGCAGAGCACTGGAGAAAGGCAGGCAGAGAATTCCCTGCTAGCACCTTCTCTGTTCGCGGGAAGGAGAGAATTCTCTTTTGCTTCGCACAATGGCTTTTGTGCAGAAAACAGTAACGCCTGTTCAGGACGAAAGAAAGCACAGAGCCCCATATTTGCTGTTGCCGTAGAGAGCTTGCAGAGCTCTGGGGAAAGGCAGGCAGAGAATTCCCTGCTAGCACCTTCTCTGTGCCTGAGAAGGAGAAGTGTTCACATTTTTTCGCAGAATCGCTTTTGTGCAGAGAACAGTAACACTTATTCAGAACGGAAGAAAACACAGAGCCCCAGATTTGCTGTTGTCCTGGAGAGCTTGCAGAGCTCTGGGGAAAGGCAGGCAGAGAATTCCCTGCTAGCACCTTCTCTGTTCGCGGGAAGGAGAGATTTCGCTTTTGATTGGCACAATGGCTTTTCCGCAGAAAACACTAACGCTTGTTCAGGATGAAAGAAAGCACAGAGCCCCATATTTGCTGTTGCCCTGGAGAGCTTGCAGAGCACTGGGGAAAGGCAGGCAGAGAATTCCCTGCTAGCACATTCTCTGTGCACAGGAAGGCGAAATGTTCGCATTTGATTCGCAGAATCGCTTTTGTGCAGAAAACACTAACACTTGTTCAGAACGAAAGAAAGCACAGAGCGCCAGATTTGCTGTTGTCCTGGAGAGCTTGCAGAGCTCTGGGGAAAGGCAGGCAGAGAATTCCCTGCTAGCACCTTCTCTGTTCGCGGGAATCAGAAGTGTTCGCATTTGATTCGCAGAATCGCTTTTGTGCAGAGAACACTAACGCTTGTTCAGAACGGAAGAAAGCACAGAGCCCCAGATTTGCTGTTGTCCTGGAGAGCTTGCAGAGCTCTGGGGAAAGGCAGGCAGAGAATTCCCTGCTAGCACCTTCTCTGTTCGCGGGAAGGAGAGAATTCTCTTTTGCTTCGCACAATGGCTTTTGTGCAGAAAACAGTAACGCTTGTTCAGGACGAAAGAAAGCACAGAGCCCCAGATTTGCTGTTGTCCTGGAGAGCTTGCAGAGCTCTGGGGAAAGGCAGGCAGAGAATTCCCTGCTAGCACCTTCTCTGTTCGCGGGAAGCAGAAGTGTTCGCATTTGATTCGCAGAATCGCTTTTGTGCAGAGAACACTAACGCTTGTTCAGGACGAAAGAAAGCACAGAGCCCCAGATTTGCTGTTGTCCTGGAGAGCTTGCAGAGCTCTGGGGAAAGGCAGGCAGAGAATTCCCTGCTAGCACATTCTCTGTGCACAGGAAGGCGAAATGTTCGCATTTGCTTCGCAGAATCGCTTTTGTGCACAAAACACTAACACTTGTTCAGAACGAAAGAAAGCACAGAGCCCCAGATTCTATGTTGTCCTGGAGAGCTTGCAGAGCACTGGGGAAAGGCAGGCAGAGAATTCCCTGCTAGCACCTTCTCTGTTCGCGGGAAGCAGAAGTGTTCACATTGCTTTGCAGAATAGCTTTTGTGCAGAGAATACTAACACTTATTCAGAACGGAAGAAAGCACAGAGCGCCAGATTTGCTGTTGTCCTGGAGAGCTTGCAGAGCTCTGGGGAAAGGCAGGCAGAGAATTCCCTGCTAGCACCTTCTCTGTGTGCGGGAAGGAGAAGTGTTCACATTTTTTCGCAGAATCGCATTTGCTTCGCTGCAGAGAACACTAAGCTTGTTCAGAACGAAAGAAAGCACAGAGCGCCAGATTTTATGTTGCCCTGGAGAGCTTGCAGAGCACTGGGGAAAGGCAGGCAGAGAATTCCCTGCTATCATCTTCACTGTGCCTGGGAAGGAGAAGTGTTCACATTTTTTCGCAGAATGGCTTTTCTGCAGAAAACACTAACGCTTGTTCAGGACGAAAGGAAGCACAGAGCGCCAGATTTGCTGTTGCCCTGGAGAGCTTGCAGAGCACTGGGGAAAGGCAGGCAGAGAATTCCCTGCTAGCACATTCTCTGTGCACAGGAAGGCGAAATGTTCGCATTTGATTCGCAGAATCGCTTTTGTGCAGAAAACACTAACACTTGTTCAGAACGAAAGAAAGCACAGAGCCCCAGATTTGCTGTTGTCCTGGAGAGCTTGCAGAGCTCTGGGGAAAGGCAGGCAGAGAATTACCTGCTAGCACATTCTCTGTGCACAGGAAGGAGAAGTGTTCGCATTTGCTTCGCAGAATCGCTTTTGTGCAGAAAACACTAACACTTGTTCAGAACGAAAGAAAGCACAGAGCCCCAGATTTGCTGTTGTCCTGGAGAGCTTGCAGAGCTCTGGGGAAAGGCAGGCAGAGAATTCCCTGCTAGCACCTTCTCTGTTCGCGGGAAGCAGAAGTGTTCACATTTTTTCGCAGAATCGCATTTGCTTCGCTGCAGGGAACACTAAGCTTGTTCAGAACGAAAGAAAGCACAGAGCCCCAGATTTTATGTTGCCCTGGAGAGCTTGCAGAGCACTGGAGAAAGGCAGGCAGAGAATTCCCTGCTAGCACCTTCTCTGTTCGCGGGAAGCAGAAGTGTTCACATTGCTTTGCAGAATCGCTTTTGTGCAGAGAATACTAACGCTTATTCAGAACGGAAGAAAGCACAGAGCGCCAGATTTGCTGTTGTCCTGGAGAGCTTGCAGAGCTCTGGGGAAAGGCAGGCAGAGAATTCCCTGCTAGCACCTTCTCTGTTCACGGGAAGCAGAAGTGTTCGCATTTGATTCGCAGAATCGCTTTTGTGCAGAGAACACTAACGCTTGTTCAGAACGGAAGAAAGCACAGAGCGCCAGATTTGCTGTTGTCCTGGAGAGCTTGCAGAGCTCTGGGGAAAGGCAGGCAGAGAATTCCCTGCTAGCTCATTCTCTGTGCACAGGAAGGCGAAATGTTCGCATTTGCTTCGCAGAATCGCTTTTGTGCACAAAACACTAACACTTGTTCAGAATGAAAGAAAGCACAGAGCCCCAGATTCTATGTTGTCCTGGAGAGCTTGCAGAGCACTGGGGAAAGGCAGGCAGAGAATTCCCTGCTAGCACCTTCTCTGTTCGCGGGAAGCAGAAGTGTTCACATTGCTTTGCAGAATCGCTTTTGTGCAGAGAATACTAACACTTATTCAGAACGGAAGAAAGCACAGAGCGCCAGATTTGCTGTTGTCCTGGAGAGCTTGCAGAGCTCTGGGGAAAGGCAGGCAGAGAATTCCCTGCTAGCACCTTCTCTGTGTGCGGGAAGGAGAAGTGTTCACATTTTTTCGCAGAATCGCATTTGCTTCGCTGCAGAGAACACTAAGCTTGTTCAGAACGAAAGAAAGCACAGAGCGCCAGATTTTATGTTGCCCTGGAGAGCTTGCAGAGCACTGGGGAAAGGCAGGCAGAGAATTCCCTGCTATCATCTTCACTGTGCCTGGGAAGGAGAAGTGTTCACAATTTTTCGCAGAATGGCTTTTCTGCAGAAAACATTAACGCTTGTTCAGGACGAAAGGAAGCACAGAGCGCCAGATTTGCTGTTGCCCTGGAGAGCTTGCAGAGCACTGGGGAAAGGCAGGCAGAGAATTCCCTGCTAGCACATTCTCTGTGCACAGGAAGGCGAAATGTTCGCATTTGATTCGCAGAATCGCTTTTGTGCAGAAAACACTAACACTTGTTCAGAACGAAAGAAAGCACAGAGCCCCAGATTTGCTGTTGTCCTGGAGAGCTTGCAGAGCTCTGGGGAAAGGCAGGCAGAGAATTACCTGCTAGCACATTCTCTGTGCACAGGAAGGAGACGTGTTCGCATTTGATTCGCAGAATCGCTTTTGTGCAGAAAACACTAACACTTGTTCAGAACGAAAGAAAGCACAGAGCCCCAGATTTGCTGTTGTCCTGGAGAGCTTGCAGAGCTCTGGGGAAAGGCAGGCAGAGAATTCCCTGCTAGCACCTTCTCTGTTCGCGGGAAGCAGAAGTGTTCACATTTTTTCGCAGAATCGCATTTGCTTCGCTGCAGGGAACACTAAGCTTGTTCAGAACGAAAGAAAGCACAGAGCCCCAGATTTTATGTTGCCCTGGAGAGCTTGCAGAGCACTGGAGAAAGGCAGGCAGAAAATTCCCTGCTAGCACCTTCTCTGTTCGCGGGAAGCAGAAGTGTTCACATTGCTTTGCAGAATCGCTTTTGTGCAGAGAATACTAACACTTATTCAGAACGAAAGAAAGCACAGAGCGCCAGATTTGCTGTTCTCCTGGAGAGCTTGCAGAGCTCTGGGGAAAGGCAGGCAGAGAATTCCCTGCTAGCACATTCTCTGTTCACGGGAAGCAGAAGTGTTCGCATTTGATTCGCAGAATCGCTTTTGTGCAGAGAACACTAACGCTTGTTCAGAACGGAAGAAAGCACAGAGCGCCAGATTTGCTGTTGTCCTGGAGAGCTTGCAGAGCTCTGGGGAAAGGCAGGCAGAGAATTCCCTGCTAGCTCATTCTCTGTGCACAGGAAGGCGAAATGTTCGCATTTGCTTCGCAGAATCGCTTTTGTGCACAAAACACTAACACTTGTTCAGAACGAAAGAAAGCACAGAGCCCCAGATTCTATGTTGTCCTGGAGAGCTTGCAGAGCACTGGGGAAAGGCAGGCAGAGAATTCCCTGCTAGCACCTTCTCTGTTCGCGGGAAGCAGAAGTGTTCACATTGCTTTGCAGAATAGCTTTTGTGCAGAGAATACTAACACTTATTCAGAACGGAAGAAAGCACAGAGCGCCAGATTTGCTGTTGTCCTGGAGAGCTTGCAGAGCTCTGGGGAAAGGCAGGCAGAGAATTCCCTGCTAGCACCTTCTCTGTGTGCGGGAAGGAGAAGTGTTCACATTTTTTCGCAGAATCGCATTTGCTTCGCTGCAGAGAACACTAAGCTTGTTCAGAACGAAAGAAAGCACAGAGCGCCAGATTTTATGTTGCCCTGGAGAGCTTGCAGAGCACTGGGGAAAGGCAGGCAGAGAATTCCCTGCTATCATCTTCACTGTGCCTGGGAAGGAGAAGTGTTCACATTTTTTCGCAGAATGGCTTTTCTGCAGAAAACACTAACGCTTGTTCAGGACGAAAGGAAGCACAGAGCGCCAGATTTGCTGTTGCCCTGGAGAGCTTGCAGAGCACTGGGGAAAGGCAGGCAGAGAATTCCCTGCTAGCACATTCTCTGTGCACAGGAAGGCGAAATGTTCGCATTTGATTCGCAGAATCGCTTTTGTGCAGAAAACACTAACACTTGTTCAGAACGAAAGAAAGCACAGAGCCCCAGATTTGCTGTTGTCCTGGAGAGCTTGCAGAGCTCTGGGGAAAGGCAGGCAGAGAATTACCTGCTAGCACATTCTCTGTGCACAGGAAGGAGAAGTGTTCGCATTTGCTTCGCAGAATCGCTTTTGTGCAGAAAACACTAACACTTGTTCAGAACGAAAGAAAGCACAGAGCCCCAGATTTGCTGTTGTCCTGGAGAGCTTGCAGAGCTCTGGGGAAAGGCAGGCAGAGAATTCCCTGCTAGCACCTTCTCTGTTCGCGGGAAGCAGAAGTGTTCACATTTTTTCGCAGAATCGCATTTGCTTCGCTGCAGGGAACACTAAGCTTGTTCAGAACGAAAGAAAGCACAGAGCCCCAGATTTTATGTTGCCCTGGAGAGCTTGCAGAGCACTGGAGAAAGGCAGGCAGAGAATTCCCTGCTAGCACCTTCTCTGTTCGCGGGAAGCAGAAGTGTTCACATTGCTTTGCAGAATCGCTTTTGTGCAGAGAATACTAACGCTTATTCAGAACGGAAGAAAGCACAGAGCGCCAGATTTGCTGTTGTCCTGGAGAGCTTGCAGAGCTCTGGGGAAAGGCAGGCAGAGAATTCCCTGCTAGCACCTTCTCTGTTCACGGGAAGCAGAAGTGTTCGCATTTGATTCGCAGAATCGCTTTTGTGCAGAGAACACTAACGCTTGTTCAGAACGGAAGAAAGCACAGAGCGCCAGATTTGCTGTTGTCCTGGAGAGCTTGCAGAGCTCTGGGGAAAGGCAGGCAGAGAATTCCCTGCTAGCTCATTCTCTGTGCACAGGAAGGCGAAATGTTCGCATTTGCTTCGCAGAATCGCTTTTGTGCACAAAACACTAACACTTGTTCAGAATGAAAGAAAGCACAGAGCCCCAGATTCTATGTTGTCCTGGAGAGCTTGCAGAGCACTGGGGAAAGGCAGGCAGAGAATTCCCTGCTAGCACCTTCTCTGTTCGCGGGAAGCAGAAGTGTTCACATTGCTTTGCAGAATCGCTTTTGTGCAGAGAATACTAACACTTATTCAGAACGGAAGAAAGCACAGAGCGCCAGATTTGCTGTTGTCCTGGAGAGCTTGCAGAGCTCTGGGGAAAGGCAGGCAGAGAATTCCCTGCTAGCACCTTCTCTGTGTGCGGGAAGGAGAAGTGTTCACATTTTTTCGCAGAATCGCATTTGCTTCGCTGCAGAGAACACTAAGCTTGTTCAGAACGAAAGAAAGCACAGAGCGCCAGATTTTATGTTGCCCTGGAGAGCTTGCAGAGCACCGGGGAAAGGCAGGCAGAGAATTCCCTGCTAGCACATTCTCTGTGCACAGGAAGGCGAAATGTTCGCATTTGATTCGCAGAATCGCTTTTGTGCAGAAAACACTAACACTTGTTCAGAACGAAAGAAAGCACAGAGCCCCAGATTTGCTGTTGTCCTGGAGAGCTTGCAGAGCTCTGGGGAAAGGCAGGCAGAGAATTACCTGCTAGCACATTCTCTGTGCACAGGAAGGAGACGTGTTCGCATTTGATTCGCAGAATCGCTTTTGTGCAGAAAACACTAACACTTGTTCAGAACGAAAGAAAGCACAGAGCCCCAGATTTGCTGTTGTCCTGGAGAGCTTGCAGAGCTCTGGGGAAAGGCAGGCAGAGAATTCCCTGCTAGCACCTTCTCTGTTCGCGGGAAGCAGAAGTGTTCACATTTTTTCGCAGAATCGCATTTGCTTCGCTGCAGGGAACACTAAGCTTGTTCAGAACGAAAGAAAGCACAGAGCCCCAGATTTTATGTTGCCCTGGAGAGCTTGCAGAGCACTGGAGAAAGGCAGGCAGAAAATTCCCTGCTAGCACCTTCTCTGTTCGCGGGAAGCAGAAGTGTTCACATTGCTTTGCAGAATCGCTTTTGTGCAGAGAATACTAACACTTATTCAGAACGAAAGAAAGCACAGAGCGCCAGATTTGCTGTTCTCCTGGAGAGCTTGCAGAGCTCTGGGGAAAGGCAGGCAGAGAATTCCCTGCTAGCACATTCTCTGTTCACGGGAAGCAGAAGTGTTCGCATTTGATTCGCAGAATCGCTTTTGTGCAGAGAACACTAACGCTTGTTCAGAACGGAAGAAAGCACAGAGCGCCAGATTTGCTGTTGTCCTGGAGAGCTTGCAGAGCTCTGGGGAAAGGCAGGCAGAGAATTCCCTGCTAGCTCATTCTCTGTGCACAGGAAGGCGAAATGTTCGCATTTGCTTCGCAGAATCGCTTTTGTGCACAAAACACTAACACTTGTTCAGAACGAAAGAAAGCACAGAGCCCCAGATTCTATGTTGTCCTGGAGAGCTTGCAGAGCACTGGGGAAAGGCAGGCAGAGAATTCCCTGCTAGCACCTTCTCTGTTCGCGGGAAGCAGAAGTGTTCACATTGCTTTGCAGAATCGCTTTTGTGCAGAGAATACTAACACTTATTCAGAACGGAAGAAAGCACAGAGCGCCATATTTGCTGTTGTCCTGGAGAGCTTGCAGAGCTCTGGGGAAAGGCAGGCAGAGAATTCCCTGCTAGCACCTTCTCTGTGTGCGGGAAGGAGAAGTGTTCACATTTTTTCGCAGAATCGCATTTGCTTCGCTGCAGAGAACACTAAGCTTGTTCAGAACGAAAGAAAGCACAGAGCGCCAGATTTTATGTTGCCCTGGAGAGCTTGCAGAGTACTGGGGAAAGGCAGGCAGAGAATTCCCTGCTATCATCTTCACTGTGCCTGGGAAGGAGAAGTGTTCACATTTTTTCGCAGAATGGCTTTTCTGCAGAAAACACTAACGCTTGTTCAGGACGAAAGGAAGCACAGAGCGCCAGATTTGCTGTTTCCGTAGAGAGCTTGCAGAGCACTGGGGAAAGGCAGGCAGAGAATTCCCTGCTAGCACATTCTCTGTGCACAGGAAGGAGAAATGTTCGCATTTGCTTCGCAGAATCGCTTTTGTGCAGAAAACACTAACACTTGTTCAGAACGAAAGAAAGAACAGAGCCCCAGATTTTATGTTGCCCTGGAGAGCTTGCAGAGCACTGGGGAAAGGCAGGCAGAGAATTCCCTGCTAGCACCTTCTCTGTTCGCGGGAAGGAGAGAATTCTCTTTTGCTTCGCACAATGGCTTTTGTGCAGAAAACAGTAACGCCTGTTCAGGACGAAAGAAAGCACAGAGCCCCATATTTGCTGTTGCCGTAGAGAGCTTGCAGAGCTCTGGGGAAAGGCAGGCAGAGAATTCCCTGCTAGCACCTTCTCTGTGCCTGAGAAGGAGAAGTGTTCACATTTTTTCGCAGAATCGCTTTTGTGCAGAGAACAGTAACACTTATTCAGAACGGAAGAAAACACAGAGCCCCAGATTTGCTGTTGTCCTGGAGAGCTTGCAGAGCTCTGGGGAAAGGCAGGCAGAGAATTCCCTGCTAGCACCTTCTCTGTTCGCGGGAAGGAGAGATTTCGCTTTTGATTGGCACAATGGCTTTTCCGCAGAAAACACTAACGCTTGTTCAGGATGAAAGAAAGCACAGAGCCCCATATTTGCTGTTGCCCTGGAGAGCTTGCAGAGCACTGGGGAAAGGCAGGCAGAGAATTCCCTGCTAGCACATTCTCTGTGCACAGGAAGGCGAAATGTTCGCATTTGATTCGCAGAATCGCTTTTGTGCAGAAAACACTAACACTTGTTCAGAACGAAAGAAAGCACAGAGCGCCAGATTTGCTGTTGTCCTGGAGAGCTTGCAGAGCTCTGGGGAAAGGCAGGCAGAGAATTCCCTGCTAGCACCTTCTCTGTTCGCGGGAATCAGAAGTGTTCGCATTTGATTCGCAGAATCGCTTTTGTGCAGAGAACACTAACACTTGTTAAGAACGAAAGAAAGCACAGAGCCCCAGATTTGCTGTTGTCCTGGAGAGCTTGCAGAGCTCTGGGGAAAGGCAGGCAGAGAATTCCCTGCTAGCACCTTCTCTGTTCGCGGGAAGCAGAATTGTTCACATTGCTTTGCAGAATCGCTTTTGTGCAGAGAACACTAACGCTTGTTCAGGACGAAAGAAAGCACAGAGCCCCAGATTTGCTGTTGTCCTGGAGAGCTTGCAGAGCTCTGGGGAAAGGCAGGCAGAGAATTCCCTGCTAGCACCTTCTCTGTTCGCGGGAAGCAGAAGTGTTCGCATTTGATTCGCAGAATCGCTTTTGTGCAGAGAACACTAACGCTTGTTCAGGACGAAAGAAAGCACAGAGCCCCAGATTTGCTGTTGTCCTGGAGAGCTTGCAGAGCTCTGGGGAAAGGCAGGCAGAGAATTCCCTGCTAGCACATTCTCTGTGCACAGGAAGGCGAAATGTTCGCATTTGCTTCGCAGAATCGCTTTTGTGCAGAAAACACTAACACTTGTTCAGAACGAAAGAAAGCACAGAGCCCCAGATTCTATGTTGTCCTGGAGAGCTTGCAGAGCACTGGGGAAAGGCAGGCAGAGAATTCCCTGCTAGCACCTTCTCTGTGCCTGGGAAGCAGAAGTGTTCACATTGCTTTGCAGAATAGCTTTTGTGCAGAGAATACTAACACTTATTCAGAACGGAAGAAAGCACAGAGCGCCAGATTTGCTGTTGTCCTGGAGAGCTTGCAGAGCTCTGGGGAAAGGCAGGCAGAGAATTCCCTGCTAGCACCTTCTCTGTGTGCGGGAAGGAGAAGTGTTCACATTTTTTCGCAGAATCGCATTTGCTTCGCTGCAGAGAACACTAAGCTTGTTCAGAACGAAAGAAAGCACAGAGCGCCAGATTTTATGTTGCCCTGGAGAGCTTGCAGAGCACTGGGGAAAGGCAGGCAGAGAATTCCCTGCTATCATCTTCACTGTGCCTGGGAAGGAGAAGTGTTCACATTTTTTCGCAGAATGGCTTTTCTGCAGAAAACACTAACGCTTGTTCAGGACGAAAGGAAGCACAGAGCGCCAGATTTGCTGTTGCCCTGGAGAGCTTGCAGAGCACTGGGGAAAGGCAGGCAGAGAATTCCCTGCTAGCACATTCTCTGTGCACAGGAAGGCGAAATGTTCGCATTTGATTCGCAGAATCGCTTTTGTGCAGAAAACACTAACACTTGTTCAGAACGAAAGAAAGCACAGAGCCCCAGATTTTCTGTTGTCCTGGAGAGCTTGCAGAGCTCTGGGGAAAGGCAGGCAGAGAATTACCTGCTAGCACATTCTCTGTGCACAGGAAGGAGAAGTGTTCGCATTTGATTCGCAGAATCGCTTTTGTGCAGAAAACACTAACACTTGTTCAGAACGAAAGAAAGCACAGAGCCCCAGATTTGCTGTTGTCCTGGAGAGCTTGCAGAGCTCTGGGGAAAGGCAGGCAGAGAATTCCCTGCTAGCACCTTCTCTGTGTGCGGGAAGGAGAAGTGTTCACATTTTTTCGCAGAATCGCATTTGCTTCGCTGCAGGGAACACTAAGCTTGTTCAGAACGAAAGAAAGCACAGAGCCCCAGATTTTATGTTGCCCTGGAGAGCTTGCAGAGCACTGGAGAAAGGCAGGCAGAAAATTCCCTGCTAGCACCTTCTCTGTTCGCGGGAAGCAGAAGTGTTCACATTGCTTTGCAGAATCGCTTTTGTGCAGAGAATACTAACACTTATTCAGAACGGAAGAAAGCACAGAGCGCCAGATTTGCTGTTGTCCTGGAGAGCTTGCAGAGCTCTGGGGAAAGGCAGGCAGAGAATTCCCTGCTAGCACATTCTCTGTGCACAGGAAGGAGAAATGTTCGCATTTGCTTCGCAGAATCGCTTTTGTGCAGAAAACACTAACACTTGTTCAGAACGAAAGAAAGAACAGAGCCCCAGATTTTATGTTGTCCTGGAGAGCTTGCAGAGCACTGGAGAAAGGCAGGCAGAGAATTCCCTGCTAGCACCTTCTCTGTTCGCGGGAAGGAGAGAATTCTCTTTTGCTTCGCACAATGGCTTTTGTGCAGAAAACAGTAACGCCTGTTCAGGACGAAAGAAAGCACAGAGCCCCATATTTGCTGTTGCCGTAGAGAGCTTGCAGAGCTCTGGGGAAAGGCAGGCAGAGAATTCCCTGCTAGCACCTTCTCTGTGCCTGAGAAGGAGAAGTGTTCACATTTTTTCGCAGAATCGCTTTTGTGCAGAGAACAGTAACACTTATTCAGAACGGAAGAAAACACAGAGCCCCAGATTTGCTGTTGTCCTGGAGAGCTTGCAGAGCTCTGGGGAAAGGCAGGCAGAGAATTCCCTGCTAGCACATTCTCTGTGCACAGGAAGGCGAAATGTTCGCATTTGATTGGCACAATGGCTTTTCTGCAGAAAACACTAACGCTTGTTCAGGATGAAAGAAAGCACAGAGCCCCATATTTGCTGTTGCCCTGAGAGCTTGCAGAGCACTGGGGAAAGGCAGGCAGAGAATTCCCTGCTAGCACATTCTCTGTGCACAGGAAGACGAAATGTTCGCATTTGATTCGCAGAATCGCTTTTGTGCAGAAAACACTAACACTTGTTCAGAACGAAAGAAAGCACAGAGCCCCAGATTTGCTGTTGTCCTGGAGAGCTTGCAGAGCACTGGCGAAAGGCAGGCAGAGAATTCCCTGCTAGCACCTTCTCTGTTCGCGGGAATCAGAAGTGTTCGCATTTGATTCGCAGAATCGCTTTTGTGCAGAGAACACTAACACTTGTTAAGAACGAAAGAAAGCACAGAGCCCCAGATTTGCTGTTGTCCTGGAGAGCTTGCAGAGCTCTGGGGAAAGGCAGGCAGAGAATTCCCTGCTAGCACCTTCTCTGTTCGCGGGAAGCAGAAGTGTTCACATTTTTTCGCAGAATCGCATTTGCTTCGCTGCAGGGAACACTAAGCTTGTTCAGAACGAAAGAAAGCAGAGAGCCCCAGATTTTATGTTGCCCTGGAGAGCTTGCAGAGCACTGGAGAAAGGCAGGCAGAGAATTCCCTGCTAGCACCTTCTCTGTTCGCGGGAAGGAGAGAATTCTCTTTTGCTTCGCACAATGGCTTTTGTGCAGAAAACACTAACGCTTGTTCAGGACGAAAGAAAGCACAGAGCCCCATATTTGCTGTTGTCCTGGAGAGCTTGCAGAGCACTGGCGAAAGGCAGGCAGAGAATTCCCTGCTAGCACCTTCTCTGTGCCTGAGAAGGAGAAGTCTTCACATTTTTTCGCAGAATCGCTTTTGTGCAGAGAACAGTAACACTTATTCAGAACGGAAGAAAACACAGAGCCCCAGATTTGCTGTTGTCCTGGAGAGCTTGCAGAACACTGGCGAAAGGCAGGCAGAGAATTCCCTGCTAGCACCTTCTCTGTGCCTTGGAAGCAGAAGTGTTCACATTGCTTTGTAGAATCGCTTTTGTACAGAGAACAGTAACACTTATTCAGAACGGAAGAAAACACAGAGCCCCAGATTTGCTGTTGTCCTGGAGAGCTTGCAGAGCTCTGGGGAAAGGCAGGCAGAGAATTCCCTGCTAGCACCTTCTCTGTTCGCGGGAAGGAGAGATTTCGCTTTTGATTGGCACAATGGCTTTTCTGCAGAAAACACTAACGCTTGTTCAGGATGAAAGAAAGCACAGAGCCCCAGATTTGCTGTTGTCCTGGAGAGCTTGCAGAGCACTGGGGAAAGGCAGGCAGAGAATTCCCTGCTAGCACATTCTCTGTGCACAGGAAGGCGAAATGTTCGCATTTGATTCGCAGAATCGCTTTTGTGCAGAAAACACTAACGCTTGTTCAGGATGAAAGAAAGCACAGAGCCCCAGATTTTATGTTGTCCTGGAGAGCTTGCAGAGCACTGGGGAAAGGCAGGCATAGAATTCCCTGCTAGCACCTTCTCTGTTCGCGGGAAGCAGAAGTGTTCACATTGCTTTGCAGAATCGCTTTTGTGCAGGGAATGCTAACACTTATTCAGAACGGAAGAAAGCACAGAGCGCCAGATTTGCTGTTGTCCTGGAGAGCTTGCAGAGCTCTGGGGAAAGGCAGGCAGAGAATTCCCTGCTAGCATCTTCACTGTGCCTGGGAAGGAGAAGTGTTCACATTTTTTCGCAGAATGGCTTTTCTGCAGAAAACACTAACGCTTGTTCAGGACGAAAGGAAGCACAGAGCGCCAGATTTGCTGTTGCCCTGGAGAGCTTGCAGAGCTCTGGGGAAAGGCAGGCAGAGAATTCCCTGCTAGCACATTCTCTGTGCACAGGAAGGCGAAATGTTCGCATTTGATTCGCAGAATCGCTTTTGTGCAGAAAACACTAACACTTGTTCAGAACGAAAGAAAGCACAGAGCCCCAGATTTGCTGTTGTCCTGGAGAGCTTGCAGAGCTCTGGGGAAAGGCAGGCAGAGAATTCCCTGCTAGCACATTCTCTGTGCACAGGAAGGAGAAGTGTTCGCATTTGATTCGCAGAATCGCTTTTGTGCAGAAAACACTAACACTTGTTCAGAACGAAAGAAAGCACAGAGCCCCAGATTCTATGTTGTCCTGGAGAGCTTGCAGAGCTCTGGGGAAAGGCAGGCAGAGAATTCCCTGCTAGCACCTTCTCTGTTCGCGGGAAGCAGAAGTGTTCACATTGCTTTGCAGAATCGCTTTTGTGCAGAGAACACTAAAGCTTGTTCAGGACGAAAGAAAGCAGAGAGCCCCAGATTTTATGTTGCCCTGGAGAGCTTGCAGAGCACTGGAGAAAGGCAGGCAGAGAATTCCCTGCTAGCACCTTCTCTGTTCGCGGGAAGCAGAAGTGTTCACATTTTTTCGCAGAATCGCATTTGCTTCGCTGCAGGGAACACTAAGCTTGTTCAGAACGAAAGAAAGCAGAGAGCCCCAGATTTTATGTTGCCCTGGAGAGCTTGCAGAGCACTGGAGAAAGGCAGGCAGAGAATTCCCTGCTAGCACCTTCTCTGTTCGCGGGAAGGAGAGAATTCTCTTTTGCTTCGCACAATGGCTTTTGTGCAGAAAACACTAACGCTTGTTCAGGACGAAAGAAAGCACAGAGCCCCATATTTGCTGTTGTCCTGGAGAGCTTGCAGAGCACTGGCGAAAGGCAGGCAGAGAATTCCCTGCTAGCACCTTCTCTGTGCCTGAGAAGGAGAAGTCTTCACATTTTTTCGCAGAATCGCTTTTGTGCAGAGAACAGTAACACTTATTCAGAACGGAAGAAAACACAGAGCCCCAGATTTGCTGTTGTCCTGGAGAGCTTGCAGAACACTGGCGAAAGGCAGGCAGAGAATTCCCTGCTAGCACCTTCTCTGTGCCTTGGAAGCAGAAGTGTTCACATTGCTTTGTAGAATCGCTTTTGTACAGAGAACAGTAACACTTATTCAGAACGGAAGAAAACACAGAGCCCCAGATTTGCTGTTGTCCTGGAGAGCTTGCAGAGCTCTGGGGAAAGGCAGGCAGAGAATTCCCTGCTAGCACCTTCTCTGTTCGCGGGAAGGAGAGATTTCGCTTTTGATTGGCACAATGGCTTTTCTGCAGAAAACACTAACGCTTGTTCAGGATGAAAGAAAGCACAGAGCCCCAGATTTGCTGTTGTCCTGGAGAGCTTGCAGAGCACTGGGGAAAGGCAGGCAGAGAATTCCCTGCTAGCACATTCTCTGTGCACAGGAAGGCGAAATGTTCGCATTTGATTCGCAGAATCGCTTTTGTGCAGAAAACACTAACGCTTGTTCAGGATGAAAGAAAGCACAGAGCCCCAGATTTTATGTTGTCCTGGAGAGCTTGCAGAGCACTGGGGAAAGGCAGGCATAGAATTCCCTGCTAGCACCTTCTCTGTTCGCGGGAAGCAGAAGTGTTCACATTGCTTTGCAGAATCGCTTTTGTGCAGGGAATACTAACACTTATTCAGAACGGAAGAAAGCACAGAGCGCCATATTTGCTGTTGTCCTGGAGAGCTTGCAGAGCTCTGGGGAAAGGCAGGCAGAGAATTCCCTGCTAGCATCTTCACTGTGCCTGGGAAGGAGAAGTGTTCACATTTTTTCGCAGAATGGCTTTTCTGCAGAAAACACTAACGCTTGTTCAGGACGAAAGGAAGCACAGAGCGCCAGATTTGCTGTTGCCCTGGAGAGCTTGCAGAGCTCTGGGGAAAGGCAGGCAGAGAATTCCCTGCTAGCACATTCTCTGTGCACAGGAAGGCGAAATGTTCGCATTTGATTCGCAGAATCGCTTTTGTGCAGAAAACACTAACACTTGTTCAGAACGAAAGAAAGCACAGAGCCCCAGATTTGCTGTTGTCCTGGAGAGCTTGCAGAGCTCTGGGGAAAGGCAGGCAGAGAATTCCCTGCTAGCACATTCTCTGTGCACAGGAAGGAGAAGTGTTCGCATTTGATTCGCAGAATCGCTTTTGTGCAGAAAACACTAACACTTGTTCAGAACGAAAGAAAGCACAGAGCCCCAGATTCTATGTTGTCCTGGAGAGCTTGCAGAGCTCTGGGGAAAGGCAGGCAGAGAATTCCCTGCTAGCACCTTCTCTGTTCGCGGGAAGCAGAAGTGTTCACATTGCTTTGCAGAATCGCTTTTGTGCAGAGAACACTAAAGCTTGTTCAGGACGAAAGAAAGCACAGAGCCCCAGATTTGCTGTTGTCCTGGAGAGCTTGCAGAGCTCTGGGGAAAGGCAGGCAGAGAATTCCCTGCTAGCACATTCTCTGTGCACAGGAAGGAGAAGTGTTCGCATTTGATTCGCAGAATCGCTTTTGTGCAGAAAACACTAACACTTGTTCAGAACGAAAGAAAGCACAGAGCCCCAGATTTGCTGTTGTCCTGGAGAGCTTGCAGAGCTCTGGGGAAAGGCAGGCAGAGAATTCCCTGCTAGCACCTTCTCTGTTCGCGGGAAGCAGAAGTGTTCACATTTTTTCGCAGAATGGCATTTGCTTCGCTGCAGGGAACACTAAGCTTGTTCAGAACGAAAGAAAGCACAGAGCCCCAGATTTTATGTTGCCCTGGAGAGCTTGCAGAGCACTGGGGAAAGGCAGGCAGAGAATTCCCTGCTATCATCTTCACTGTGCCTGGGAAGGAGAAGTGTTCACATTTTTTCGCAGAATGGCTTTTCTGCAGAAAACACTAACGCTTGTTCAGGACGAAAGAAAGCACAGAGCCCCAGATTTTATGTTGCCCTGGAGAGCTTGCAGAGCACTGGGGAAAGGCAGGCAGAGAATTCCCTGCTAGCACATTCTCTGTGCACAGGAAGGCGAAATGTTCGCATTTGATTCTCAGAATCGCTTTTGTGCAGAAAACACTAACACTTGTTCAGAACGAAAGAAAGCACAGAGCCCCAGATTTGCTGTTGTCCTGGAGAGCTTGCAGAGCTCTGGGGAAAGGCAGGCAGAGAATTACCTGCTAGCACCTTCTCTGTGCACAGGAAGGAGAAGTGTTCGCATTTGATTCGCAGAATCGCTTTTGTGCAGAAAACACTAACACTTGTTCAGAACGAAAGAAAGCACAGAGCCCCAGATTTGCTGTTGTCCTGGAGAGCTTGCAGAGCTCTGGGGAAAGGCAGGCAGAGAATTCCCTGCTAGCACCTTCTCTGTTCGCGGGAAGCAGAAGTGTTCACATTGCTTTGCAGAATCGCTTTTGTGCAGAGAACACTAAAGCTTGTTCAGGACGAAAGAAAGCACAGAGCCCCAGATTTGCTGTTGTCCTGGAGAGCTTGCAGAGCTCTGGGGAAAGGCAGGCAGAGAATTCCCTGCTAGCACATTCTCTGTGCACAGGAAGGAGAAGTGTTCGCATTTGATTCGCAGAATCGCTTTTGTGCAGAAAACACTAACACTTGTTCAGAACGAAAGAAAGCACAGAGCCCCAGATTTGCTGTTGTCCTGGAGAGCTTGCAGAGCTCTGGGGAAAGGCAGGCAGAGAATTCCCTGCTAGCACCTTCTCTGTTCGCGGGAAGCAGAAGTGTTCACATTTTTTCGCAGAATGGCATTTGCTTCGCTGCAGGGAACACTAAGCTTGTTCAGAACGAAAGAAAGCACAGAGCCCCAGATTTTATGTTGCCCTGGAGAGCTTGCAGAGCACTGGGGAAAGGCAGGCAGAGAATTCCCTGCTATCATCTTCACTGTGCCTGGGAAGGAGAAGTGTTCACATTTTTTCGCAGAATGGCTTTTCTGCAGAAAACACTAACGCTTGTTCAGGACGAAAGAAAGCACAGAGCCCCAGATTTTATGTTGCCCTGGAGAGCTTGCAGAGCACTGGGGAAAGGCAGGCAGAGAATTCCCTGCTAGCACATTCTCTGTGCACAGGAAGGCGAAATGTTCGCATTTGATTCTCAGAATCGCTTTTGTGCAGAAAACACTAACACTTGTTCAGAACGAAAGAAAGCACAGAGCCCCAGATTTGCTGTTGTCCTGGAGAGCTTGCAGAGCTCTGGGGAAAGGCAGGCAGAGAATTACCTGCTAGCACCTTCTCTGTGCACAGGAAGGAGAAGTGTTCGCATTTGATTCGCAGAATCGCTTTTGTGCAGAAAACACTAACACTTGTTCAGAACGAAAGAAAGCACAGAGCCCCAGATTTGCTGTTGTCCTGGAGAGCTTGCAGAGCTCTGGGGAAAGGCAGGCAGAGAATTCCCTGCTAGCACCTTCTCTGTTCGCGGGAAGCAGAAGTGTTCACATTTTTTCGCAGAATCGCATTTGCTTCGCTGCAGGGAACACTAAGCTTGTTCAGAACGAAAGAAAGCACAGAGCCCCAGATTTTATGTTGCCCTGGAGAGCTTGCAGAGCACTGGAGAAAGGCAGGCAGAAAATTCCCTGCTAGCACCTTCTCTGTTCGCGGGAAGCAGAAGTGTTCACATTGCTTTGCAGAATCGCTTTTGTGCAGAGAATACTAACACTTATTCAGAACGGAAGAAAGCACAGAGCGCCAGATTTGCTGTTGTCCTGGAGAGCTTGCAGAGCTCTGGGGAAAGGCAGGCAGAGAATTCCCTGCTAGCACCTTCTCTGTTCGCGGGAAGCAGAAGTGTTCGCATTTGATTCGCAGAATCGCTTTTGTGCAGAGAACACTAACGCTTGTTCAGAACGGAAGAAAGCACAGAGCGCCAGATTTGCTGTTGTCCTGGAGAGCTTGCAGAGCTCTGGGGAAAGGCAGGCAGAGAATTCCCTGCTAGCTCATTCTCTGTGCACAGGAAGGCGAAATGTTCGCATTTGCTTCGCAGAATCGCTTTTGTGCAGAAAACACTAACACTTGTTCAGAACGAAAGAAAGCACAGAGCCCCAGATTCTATGTTGTCCTGGAGAGCTTGCAGAGCACTGGGGAAAGGCAGGCAGAGAATTCCCTGCTAGCACCTTCTCTGTTCGCGGGAAGCAGAAGTGTTCACATTGCTTTGCAGAATAGCTTTTGTGCAGAGAATACTAACACTTATTCAGAACGGAAGAAAGCACAGAGCGCCAGATTTGCTGTTGTCCTGGAGAGCTTGCAGAGCTCTGGGGAAAGGCAGGCAGAGAATTCCCTGCTAGCACCTTCTCTGTGTGCGGGAAGGAGAAGTGTTCACATTTTTTCGCAGAATCGCATTTGCTTCGCTGCAGAGAACACTAAGCTTGTTCAGAACGAAAGAAAGCACAGAGCGCCAGATTTTATGTTGCCCTGGAGAGCTTGCAGAGCACTGGGGAAAGGCAGGCAGAGAATTCCCTGCTATCATCTTCACTGTGCCTGGGAAGGAGAAGTGTTCACATTTTTTCGCAGAATGGCTTTTCTGCAGAAAACACTAACGCTTGTTCAGGACGAAAGGAAGCACAGAGCGCCAGATTTGCTGTTGCCCTGGAGAGCTTGCAGAGCACTGGGGAAAGGCAGGCAGAGAATTCCCTGCTAGCACATTCTCTGTGCACAGGAAGGCGAAATGTTCGCATTTGATTCGCAGAATCGCTTTTGTGCAGAAAACACTAACACTTGTTCAGAACGAAAGAAAGCACAGAGCCCCAGATTTTCTGTTGTCCTGGAGAGCTTGCAGAGCTCTGGGGAAAGGCAGGCAGAGAATTACCTGCTAGCACATTCTCTGTGCACAGGAAGGAGAAGTGTTCGCATTTGATTCGCAGAATCGCTTTTGTGCAGAAAACACTAACACTTGTTCAGAACGAAAGAAAGCACAGAGCCCCAGATTTGCTGTTGTCCTGGAGAGCTTGCAGAGCTCTGGGGAAAGGCAGGCAGAGAATTCCCTGCTAGCACCTTCTCTGTGTGCGGGAAGGAGAAGTGTTCACATTTTTTCGCAGAATCGCATTTGCTTCGCTGCAGGGAACACTAAGCTTGTTCAGAACGAAAGAAAGCACAGAGCCCCAGATTTTATGTTGCCCTGGAGAGCTTGCAGAGCACTGGAGAAAGGCAGGCAGAAAATTCCCTGCTAGCACCTTCTCTGTTCGCGGGAAGCAGAAGTGTTCACATTGCTTTGCAGAATCGCTTTTGTGCAGAGAATACTAACACTTATTCAGAACGGAAGAAAGCACAGAGCGCCAGATTTGCTGTTGTCCTGGAGAGCTTGCAGAGCTCTGGGGAAAGGCAGGCAGAGAATTCCCTGCTAGCACATTCTCTGTGCACAGGAAGGAGAAATGTTCGCATTTGCTTCGCAGAATCGCTTTTGTGCAGAAAACACTAACACTTGTTCAGAACGAAAGAAAGAACAGAGCCCCAGATTTTATGTTGTCCTGGAGAGCTTGCAGAGCACTGGAGAAAGGCAGGCAGAGAATTCCCTGCTAGCACCTTCTCTGTTCGCGGGAAGGAGAGAATTCTCTTTTGCTTCGCACAATGGCTTTTGTGCAGAAAACAGTAACGCCTGTTCAGGACGAAAGAAAGCACAGAGCCCCATATTTGCTGTTGCCGTAGAGAGCTTGCAGAGCTCTGGGGAAAGGCAGGCAGAGAATTCCCTGCTAGCACCTTCTCTGTGCCTGAGAAGGAGAAGTGTTCACATTTTTTCGCAGAATCGCTTTTGTGCAGAGAACAGTAACACTTATTCAGAACGGAAGAAAACACAGAGCCCCAGATTTGCTGTTGTCCTGGAGAGCTTGCAGAGCTCTGGGGAAAGGCAGGCAGAGAATTACCTGCTAGCACATTCTCTGTGCACAGGAAGGCGAAATGTTCGCATTTGATTGGCACAATGGCTTTTCTGCAGAAAACACTAACGCTTGTTCAGGATGAAAGAAAGCACAGAGCCCCATATTTGCTGTTGCCCTGAGAGCTTGCAGAGCACTGGGGAAAGGCAGGCAGAGAATTCCCTGCTAGCACATTCTCTGTGCACAGGAAGACGAAATGTTCGCATTTGATTCGCAGAATCGCTTTTGTGCAGAAAACACTAACACTTGTTCAGAACGAAAGAAAGCACAGAGCCCCAGATTTGCTGTTGTCCTGGAGAGCTTGCAGAGCACTGGCGAAAGGCAGGCAGAGAATTCCCTGCTAGCACCTTCTCTGTTCGCGGGAATCAGAAGTGTTCGCATTTGATTCGCAGAATCGCTTTTGTGCAGAGAACACTAACACTTGTTAAGAACGAAAGAAAGCACAGAGCCCCAGATTTGCTGTTGTCCTGGAGAGCTTGCAGAGCTCTGGGGAAAGGCAGGCAGAGAATTCCCTGCTAGCACCTTCTCTGTTCGCGGGAAGCAGAAGTGTTCACATTTTTTCGCAGAATCGCATTTGCTTCGCTGCAGGGAACACTAAGCTTGTTCAGAACGAAAGAAAGCAGAGAGCCCCAGATTTTATGTTGCCCTGGAGAGCTTGCAGAGCACTGGAGAAAGGCAGGCAGAGAATTCCCTGCTAGCACCTTCTCTGTTCGCGGGAAGGAGAGAATTCTCTTTTGCTTCGCACAATGGCTTTTGTGCAGAAAACACTAACGCTTGTTCAGGACGAAAGAAAGCACAGAGCCCCATATTTGCTGTTGTCCTGGAGAGCTTGCAGAGCACTGGCGAAAGGCAGGCAGAGAATTCCCTGCTAGCACCTTCTCTGTGCCTGAGAAGGAGAAGTCTTCACATTTTTTCGCAGAATCGCTTTTGTGCAGAGAACAGTAACACTTATTCAGAACGGAAGAAAACACAGAGCCCCAGATTTGCTGTTGTCCTGGAGAGCTTGCAGAACACTGGCGAAAGGCAGGCAGAGAATTCCCTGCTAGCACCTTCTCTGTGCCTTGGAAGCAGAAGTGTTCACATTGCTTTGTAGAATCGCTTTTGTACAGAGAACATTAACACTTATTCAGAACGGAAGAAAACACAGAGCCCCAGATTTGCTGTTGTCCTGGAGAGCTTGCAGAGCTCTGGGGAAAGGCAGGCAGAGAATTCCCTGCTAGCACCTTCTCTGTTCGCGGGAAGGAGAGATTTCGCTTTTGATTGGCACAATGGCTTTTCTGCAGAAAACACTAACGCTTGTTCAGGATGAAAGAAAGCACAGAGCCCCAGATTTGCTGTTGTCCTGGAGAGCTTGCAGAGCACTGGGGAAAGGCAGGCAGAGAATTCCCTGCTAGCACATTCTCTGTGCACAGGAAGGCGAAATGTTCGCATTTGATTCGCAGAATCGCTTTTGTGCAGAAAACACTAACGCTTGTTCAGGATGAAAGAAAGCACAGAGCCCCAGATTTTATGTTGTCCTGGAGAGCTTGCAGAGCACTGGGGAAAGGCAGGCATAGAATTCCCTGCTAGCACCTTCTCTGTTCGCGGGAAGCAGAAGTGTTCACATTGCTTTGCAGAATCGCTTTTGTGCAGGGAATGCTAACACTTATTCAGAACGGAAGAAAGCACAGAGCGCCAGATTTGCTGTTGTCCTGGAGAGCTTGCAGAGCTCTGGGGAAAGGCAGGCAGAGAATTCCCTGCTAGCATCTTCACTGTGCCTGGGAAGGAGAAGTGTTCACATTTTTTCGCAGAATGGCTTTTCTGCAGAAAACACTAACGCTTGTTCAGGACGAAAGGAAGCACAGAGCGCCAGATTTGCTGTTGCCCTGGAGAGCTTGCAGAGCTCTGGGGAAAGGCAGGCAGAGAATTCCCTGCTAGCACATTCTCTGTGCACAGGAAGGCGAAATGTTCGCATTTGATTCGCAGAATCGCTTTTGTGCAGAAAACACTAACACTTGTTCAGAACGAAAGAAAGCACAGAGCCCCAGATTTGCTGTTGTCCTGGAGAGCTTGCAGAGCTCTGGGGAAAGGCAGGCAGAGAATTCCCTGCTAGCACATTCTCTGTGCACAGGAAGGAGAAGTGTTCGCATTTGATTCGCAGAATCGCTTTTGTGCAGAAAACACTAACACTTGTTCAGAACGAAAGAAAGCACAGAGCCCCAGATTCTATGTTGTCCTGGAGAGCTTGCAGAGCTCTGGGGAAAGGCAGGCAGAGAATTCCCTGCTAGCACCTTCTCTGTTCGCGGGAAGCAGAAGTGTTCACATTGCTTTGCAGAATCGCTTTTGTGCAGAGAACACTAAAGCTTGTTCAGGACGAAAGAAAGCAGAGAGCCCCAGATTTTATGTTGCCCTGGAGAGCTTGCAGAGCACTGGAGAAAGGCAGGCAGAGAATTCCCTGCTAGCACCTTCTCTGTTCGCGGGAAGCAGAAGTGTTCACATTTTTTCGCAGAATCGCATTTGCTTCGCTGCAGGGAACACTAAGCTTGTTCAGAACGAAAGAAAGCAGAGAGCCCCAGATTTTATGTTGCCCTGGAGAGCTTGCAGAGCACTGGAGAAAGGCAGGCAGAGAATTCCCTGCTAGCACCTTCTCTGTTCGCGGGAAGGAGAGAATTCTCTTTTGCTTCGCACAATGGCTTTTGTGCAGAAAACACTAACGCTTGTTCAGGACGAAAGAAAGCACAGAGCCCCATATTTGCTGTTGTCCTGGAGAGCTTGCAGAGCACTGGCGAAAGGCAGGCAGAGAATTCCCTGCTAGCACCTTCTCTGTGCCTGAGAAGGAGAAGTCTTCACATTTTTTCGCAGAATCGCTTTTGTGCAGAGAACAGTAACACTTATTCAGAACGGAAGAAAACACAGAGCCCCAGATTTGCTGTTGTCCTGGAGAGCTTGCAGAACACTGGCGAAAGGCAGGCAGAGAATTCCCTGCTAGCACCTTCTCTGTGCCTTGGAAGCAGAAGTGTTCACATTGCTTTGTAGAATCGCTTTTGTACAGAGAACAGTAACACTTATTCAGAACGGAAGAAAACACAGAGCCCCAGATTTGCTGTTGTCCTGGAGAGCTTGCAGAGCTCTGGGGAAAGGCAGGCAGAGAATTCCCTGCTAGCACCTTCTCTGTTCGCGGGAAGGAGAGATTTCGCTTTTGATTGGCACAATGGCTTTTCTGCAGAAAACACTAACGCTTGTTCAGGATGAAAGAAAGCACAGAGCCCCAGATTTGCTGTTGTCCTGGAGAGCTTGCAGAGCACTGGGGAAAGGCAGGCAGAGAATTCCCTGCTAGCACATTCTCTGTGCACAGGAAGGCGAAATGTTCGCATTTGATTCGCAGAATCGCTTTTGTGCAGAAAACACTAACGCTTGTTCAGGATGAAAGAAAGCACAGAGCCCCAGATTTTATGTTGTCCTGGAGAGCTTGCAGAGCACTGGGGAAAGGCAGGCATAGAATTCCCTGCTAGCACCTTCTCTGTTCGCGGGAAGCAGAAGTGTTCACATTGCTTTGCAGAATCGCTTTTGTGCAGGGAATACTAACACTTATTCAGAACGGAAGAAAGCACAGAGCGCCAGATTTGCTGTTGTCCTGGAGAGCTTGCAGAGCTCTGGGGAAAGGCAGGCAGAGAATTCCCTGCTAGCATCTTCACTGTGCCTGGGAAGGAGAAGTGTTCACATTTTTTCGCAGAATGGCTTTTCTGCAGAAAACACTAACGCTTGTTCAGGACGAAAGGAAGCACAGAGCGCCAGATTTGCTGTTGCCCTGGAGAGCTTGCAGAGCTCTGGGGAAAGGCAGGCAGAGAATTCCCTGCTAGCACATTCTCTGTGCACAGGAAGGCGAAATGTTCGCATTTGATTCGCAGAATCGCTTTTGTGCAGAAAACACTAACACTTGTTCAGAACGAAAGAAAGCACAGAGCCCCAGATTTGCTGTTGTCCTGGAGAGCTTGCAGAGCTCTGGGGAAAGGCAGGCAGAGAATTCCCTGCTAGCACATTCTCTGTGCACAGGAAGGAGAAGTGTTCGCATTTGATTCGCAGAATCGCTTTTGTGCAGAAAACACTAACACTTGTTCAGAACGAAAGAAAGCACAGAGCCCCAGATTCTATGTTGTCCTGGAGAGCTTGCAGAGCTCTGGGGAAAGGCAGGCAGAGAATTCCCTGCTAGCACCTTCTCTGTTCGCGGGAAGCAGAAGTGTTCACATTGCTTTGCAGAATCGCTTTTGTGCAGAGAACACTAAAGCTTGTTCAGGACGAAAGAAAGCACAGAGCCCCAGATTTGCTGTTGTCCTGGAGAGCTTGCAGAGCTCTGGGGAAAGGCAGGCAGAGAATTCCCTGCTAGCACATTCTCTGTGCACAGGAAGGAGAAGTGTTCGCATTTGATTCGCAGAATCGCTTTTGTGCAGAAAACACTAACACTTGTTCAGAACGAAAGAAAGCACAGAGCCCCAGATTTGCTGTTGTCCTGGAGAGCTTGCAGAGCTCTGGGGAAAGGCAGGCAGAGAATTCCCTGCTAGCACCTTCTCTGTTCGCGGGAAGCAGAAGTGTTCACATTTTTTCGCAGAATGGCATTTGCTTCGCTGCAGGGAACACTAAGCTTGTTCAGAACGAAAGAAAGCACAGAGCCCCAGATTTTATGTTGCCCTGGAGAGCTTGCAGAGCACTGGGGAAAGGCAGGCAGAGAATTCCCTGCTATCATCTTCACTGTGCCTGGGAAGGAGAAGTGTTCACATTTTTTCGCAGAATGGCTTTTCTGCAGAAAACACTAACGCTTGTTCAGGACGAAAGAAAGCACAGAGCCCCAGATTTTATGTTGCCCTGGAGAGCTTGCAGAGCACTGGGGAAAGGCAGGCAGAGAATTCCCTGCTAGCACATTCTCTGTGCACAGGAAGGCGAAATGTTCGCATTTGATTCTCAGAATCGCTTTTGTGCAGAAAACACTAACACTTGTTCAGAACGAAAGAAAGCACAGAGCCCCAGATTTGCTGTTGTCCTGGAGAGCTTGCAGAGCTCTGGGGAAAGGCAGGCAGAGAATTACCTGCTAGCACCTTCTCTGTGCACAGGAAGGAGAAGTGTTCGCATTTGATTCGCAGAATCGCTTTTGTGCAGAAAACACTAACACTTGTTCAGAACGAAAGAAAGCACAGAGCCCCAGATTTGCTGTTGTCCTGGAGAGCTTGCAGAGCTCTGGGGAAAGGCAGGCAGAGAATTCCCTGCTAGCACCTTCTCTGTTCGCGGGAAGCAGAAGTGTTCACATTTTTTCGCAGAATCGCATTTGCTTCGCTGCAGGGAACACTAAGCTTGTTCAGAACGAAAGAAAGCACAGAGCCCCAGATTTTATGTTGCCCTGGAGAGCTTGCAGAGCACTGGAGAAAGGCAGGCAGAAAATTCCCTGCTAGCACCTTCTCTGTTCGCGGGAAGCAGAAGTGTTCACATTGCTTTGCAGAATCGCTTTTGTGCAGAGAATACTAACACTTATTCAGAACGGAAGAAAGCACAGAGCGCCAGATTTGCTGTTGTCCTGGAGAGCTTGCAGAGCTCTGGGGAAAGGCAGGCAGAGAATTCCCTGCTAGCACCTTCTCTGTTCGCGGGAAGCAGAAGTGTTCGCATTTGATTCGCAGAATCGCTTTTGTGCAGAGAACACTAACGCTTGTTCAGAACGGAAGAAAGCACAGAGCGCCAGATTTGCTGTTGTCCTGGAGAGCTTGCAGAGCTCTGGGGAAAGGCAGGCAGAGAATTCCCTGCTAGCTCATTCTCTGTGCACAGGAAGGCGAAATGTTCGCATTTGCTTCGCAGAATCGCTTTTGTGCACAAAACACTAACAATTGTTCAGAACGAAAGAAAGCACAGAGCCCCAGATTCTATGTTGTCCTGGAGAGCTTGCAGAGCACTGGGGAAAGGCAGGCAGAGAATTCCCTGCTAGCACCTTCTCTGTTCGCGGGAAGCAGAAGTGTTCACATTGCTTTGCAGAATCGCTTTTGTGCAGAGAACACTAAAGCTTGTTCAGGACGAAAGAAAGCACAGAGCCCCAGATTTGCTGTTGTCCTGGAGAGCTTGCAGAGCTCTGGGGAAAGGCAGGCAGAGAATTCCCTGCTAGCACATTCTCTGTGCACAGGAAGGAGAAGTGTTCGCATTTGATTCGCAGAATCGCTTTTGTGCAGAAAACACTAACACTTGTTCAGAACGAAAGAAAGCACAGAGCCCCAGATTTGCTGTTGTCCTGGAGAGCTTGCAGAGCTCTGGGGAAAGGCAGGCAGAGAATTCCCTGCTAGCACCTTCTCTGTTCGCGGGAAGCAGAAGTGTTCACATTTTTTCGCAGAATGGCATTTGCTTCGCTGCAGGGAACTCTAAGCTTGTTCAGAACGAAAGAAAGCACAGAGCCCCAGATTTTATGTTGCCCTGGAGAGCTTGCAGAGCACTGGGGAAAGGCAGGCAGAGAATTCCCTGCTATCATCTTCACTGTGCCTGGGAAGGAGAAGTGTTCACATTTTTTCGCAGAATGGCTTTTCTGCAGAAAACACTAACGCTTGTTCAGGACGAAAGAAAGCACAGAGCCCCAGATTTTATGTTGCCCTGGAGAGCTTGCAGAGCACTGGGGAAAGGCAGGCAGAGAATTCCCTGCTAGCACATTCTCTGTGCACAGGAAGGCGAAATGTTCGCATTTGATTCTCAGAATCGCTTTTGTGCAGAAAACACTAACACTTGTTCAGAACGAAAGAAAGCACAGAGCCCCAGATTTGCTGTTGTCCTGGAGAGCTTGCAGAGCTCTGGGGAAAGGCAGGCAGAGAATTACCTGCTAGCACCTTCTCTGTGCACAGGAAGGAGAAGTGTTCGCATTTGATTCGCAGAATCGCTTTTGTGCAGAAAACACTAACACTTGTTCAGAACGAAAGAAAGCACAGAGCCCCAGATTTGCTGTTGTCCTGGAGAGCTTGCAGAGCTCTGGGGAAAGGCAGGCAGAGAATTCCCTGCTAGCACCTTCTCTGTTCGCGGGAAGCAGAAGTGTTCACATTTTTTCGCAGAATCGCATTTGCTTCGCTGCAGGGAACACTAAGCTTGTTCAGAACGAAAGAAAGCACAGAGCCCCAGATTTTATGTTGCCCTGGAGAGCTTGCAGAGCACTGGAGAAAGGCAGGCAGAAAATTCCCTGCTAGCACCTTCTCTGTTCGCGGGAAGCAGAAGTGTTCACATTGCTTTGCAGAATCGCTTTTGTGCAGAGAATACTAACACTTATTCAGAACGGAAGAAAGCACAGAGCGCCAGATTTGCTGTTGTCCTGGAGAGCTTGCAGAGCTCTGGGGAAAGGCAGGCAGAGAATTCCCTGCTAGCACCTTCTCTGTTCGCGGGAAGCAGAAGTGTTCGCATTTGATTCGCAGAATCGCTTTTGTGCAGAGAACACTAACGCTTGTTCAGAACGGAAGAAAGCACAGAGCGCCAGATTTGCTGTTGTCCTGGAGAGCTTGCAGAGCTCTGGGGAAAGGCAGGCAGAGAATTCCCTGCTAGCTCATTCTCTGTGCACAGGAAGGCGAAATGTTCGCATTTGCTTCGCAGAATCGCTTTTGTGCACAAAACACTAACAATTGTTCAGAACGAAAGAAAGCACAGAGCCCCAGATTCTATGTTGTCCTGGAGAGCTTGCAGAGCACTGGGGAAAGGCAGGCATAGAATTCCCTGCTAGCACCTTCTCTGTTCGCGGGAAGCAGAAGTGTTCACATTGCTTTGCAGAATCGCTTTTGTGCAGAGAATACTAACACTTATTCAGAACGGAAGAAAGCACAGAGCGCCATATTTGCTGTTGTCCTGGAGAGCTTGCAGAGCTCTGGGGAAAGGCAGGCAGAGAATTCCCTGCTAGCACCTTCTCTGTGTGCGGGAAGGAGAAGTGTTCACATTTTTTCGCAGAATCGCATTTGCTTCGCTGCAGAGAACACTAAGCTTGTTCAGAACGAAAGAAAGCACAGAGCGCCAGATTTTATGTTGCCCTGGAGAGCTTGCAGAGCACTGGGGAAAGGCAGGCAGAGAATTCCCTGCTATCATCTTCACTGTGCCTGGGAAGGAGAAGTGTTCACATTTTTTCGCAGAATGGCTTTTCTGCAGAAAACACTAACGCTTGTTCAGGACGAAAGGAAGCACAGAGCGCCAGATTTGCTGTTGCCCTGGAGAGCTTGCAGAGCTCTGGGGAAAGGTAGGCAGAGAATTCCCTGCTAGCACATTCTCTGTGCACAGGAAGGAGAAGTGTTCGCATTTGATTCGCAGAATCGCTTTTGTGCAGAAAACACTAACACTTGTTCAGAACGAAAGAAAGCACAGAGCCCCAGATTTGCTGTTGTCCTGGAGAGCTTGCAGAGCTCTGGGGAAAGGCAGGCAGAGAATTCCCTGCTAGCACCTTCTCTGTTCGCGGGAAGCAGAAGTGTTCACATTTTTTCGCAGAATCGCATTTGCTTCGCTGCAGGGAACACTAAGCTTGTTCAGAACGAAAGAAAGCACAGAGCTCCAGATTTTATGTTGCCCTGGAGAGCTTGCAGAGCACTGGAGAAAGGCAGGCAGAAAATTCCCTGCTAGCACCTTCTCTGTTCGCGGGAAGCAGAAGTGTTCACATTGCTTCGCAGAATCGCTTTTGTGCAGAGAACACTAACACTTATTCAGAACAGAAGAAAGCACAGAGCGCCAGATTTGCTGTTTCCGTAGAGAGCTTGCAGAGCACTGGGGAAAGGCAGGCAGAGAATTCCCTGCTAGCACATTCTCTGTGCACAGGAAGGAGAAATGTTCGCATTTGCTTCGCAGAATCGCTTTTGTGCAGAAAACACTAACACTTGTTCAGAACGAAAGAAAGAACAGAGCCCCAGATTTTATGTTGTCCTGGAGAGCTTGCAGAGCACTGGAGAAAGGCAGGCAGAGAATTCCCTGCTAGCACCTTCTCTGTTCGCGGGAAGGAGAGAATTCTCTTTTGCTTCGCACAATGGCTTTTGTGCACAAAACAGTAACGCCTGTTCAGGACGAAAGAAAGCACAGAGCCCCATATTTGCTGTTGCCGTAGAGAGCTTGCAGAGCTCTGGGGAAAGGCAGGCAGAGAATTCCCTGCTAGCACCTTCTCTGTGCCTGAGAAGGAGAAGTGTTCACATTTTTTCGCAGAATCGCTTTTGTGCAGAAAACACTAACACTTGTTCAGAACGAAAGAAAGCACAGAGCCCCAGATTTGCTGTTGTCCTGGAGAGCTTGCAGAGCTCTGGGGAAAGGCAGGCAGAGAATTCCCTGCTAGCACCTTCTCTGTTCGCGGGAAGCAGTAGTGTTCACATTTTTTCGCAGAATCGCATTTGCTTCGCTGCAGGGAACACTAAGCTTGTTCAGAACGAAAGAAAGCACAGAGCCCCAGATTTTATGTTGCCCTGGAGAGCTTGCAGAGCACTGGCGAAAGGCAGGCAGAGAATTCCCTGCTAGCACATTCTCTGTTCGCGGGAAGGAGAGAATTCTCTTTTGCTTCGCACAATGGCTTTTGTGCAGAAAACACTAACGCTTGTTCAGGACGAAAGAAAGCACAGAGCCCCATATTTGCTGTTGCCCTGGAGAGCTTGCAGAGCACTGGGGAAAGGCAGGCAGAGAATTCCCTGCTAGCACATTCTCTGTGCACAGGAAGGCGAAATGTTCGCATTTGATTCACAGAATCGCTTTTGTGCAGAAAACACTAACACTTGTTCAGAACGAAAGAAAGCACAGAGCCCCAGATTTGCTGTTGTCCTGGAGAGCTTGCAGAGCTCTGGGGAAAGGCAGGCAGAGAATTCCCTGCTAGCACCTTCTCTGTTCGCGGGAAGCAGAAGTGTTCGCATTTGATTCGCAGAATCGCTTTTGTGCAGAGAACACTAACGCTTGTTCAGGACGAAAGAAAGCACAGAGCCCCAGATTTGCTGTTGTCCTGGAGAGCTTGCAGAGCTCTGGGGAAAGGCAGGCAGAGAATTCCCTGCTAGCACATTCTCTGTGCACAGGAAGGCGAAATGTTCGCATTTGCTTCGCAGAATCGCTTTTGTGCACAAAACACTAACACTTGTTCAGAACGAAAGAAAGCACAGAGCCCCAGATTCTATGTTGTCCTGGAGAGCTTGCAGAGCACTGGGGAAAGGCAGGCAGAGAATTCCCTGCTAGCACCTTCTCTGTTCGCGGGAAGCAGAAGTGTTCACATTGCTTTGCAGAATAGCTTTTGTGCAGAGAATACTAACACTTATTCAGAACGGAAGAAAGCACAGAGCGCCAGATTTGCTGTTGTCCTGGAGAGCTTGCAGAGCTCTGGGGAAAGGCAGGCAGAGAATTCCCTGCTAGCACCTTCTCTGTGTGCGGGAAGGAGAAGTGTTCACATTTTTTCGCAGAATCGCATTTGCTTCGCTGCAGAGAACACTAAGCTTGTTCAGAACGAAAGAAAGCACAGAGCGCCAGATTTTATGTTGCCCTGGAGAGCTTGCAGAGCACTGGGGAAAGGCAGGCAGAGAATTCCCTGCTATCATCTTCACTGTGCCTGGGAAGGAGAAGTGTTCACATTTTTTCGCAGAATGGCTTTTCTGCAGAAAACACTAACGCTTGTTCAGGACGAAAGGAAGCACAGAGCGCCAGATTTGCTGTTGCCCTGGAGAGCTTGCAGAGCACTGGGGAAAGGCAGGCAGAGAATTCCCTGCTAGCACATTCTCTGTGCACAGGAAGGCGAAATGTTCGCATTTGATTCGCAGAATCGCTTTTGTGCAGAAAACACTAACACTTGTTCAGAACGAAAGAAAGCACAGAGCCCCAGATTTGCTGTTGTCCTGGAGAGCTTGCAGAGCTCTGGGGAAAGGCAGGCAGAGAATTACCTGCTAGCACATTCTCTGTGCACAGGAAGGAGAAGTGTTCGCATTTGATTCGCAGAATCGCTTTTGTGCAGAAAACACTAACACTTGTTCAGAACGAAAGAAAGCACAGAGCCCCAGATTTGCTGTTGTCCTGGAGAGCTTGCAGAGCTCTGGGGAAAGGCAGGCAGAGAATTCCCTGCTAGCACCTTCTCTGTTCGCGGGAAGCAGAAGTGTTCACATTTTTTCGCAGAATCGCATTTGCTTCGCTGCAGGGAACACTAAGCTTGTTCAGAACGAAAGAAAGCACAGAGCCCCAGATTTTATGTTGCCCTGGAGAGCTTGCAGAGCACTGGAGAAAGGCAGGCAGAGAATTCCCTGCTAGCACCTTCTCTGTTCGCGGGAAGCAGAAGTGTTCACATTGCTTTGCAGAATCGCTTTTGTGCAGAGAATACTAACGCTTATTCAGAACGGAAGAAAGCACAGAGCGCCAGATTTGCTGTTGTCCTGGAGAGCTTGCAGAGCTCTGGGGAAAGGCAGGCAGAGAATTCCCTGCTAGCACCTTCTCTGTTCGCGGGAAGCAGAAGTGTTCGCATTTGATTCGCAGAATCGCTTTTGTGCAGAGAACACTAACGCTTGTTCAGAACGAAAGAAAGCACAGAGCGCCAGATTTGCTGTTGTCCTGGAGAGCTTGCAGAGCTCTGGGGAAAGGCAGGCAGAGAATTCCCTGCTAGCTCATTCTCTGTGCACAGGAAGGCGAAATGTTCGCATTTGCTTCGCAGAATCGCTTTTGTGCACAAAACACTAACACTTGTTCAGAATGAAAGAAAGCACAGAGCCCCAGATTCTATGTTGTCCTGGAGAGCTTGCAGAGCACTGGGGAAAGGCAGGCAGAGAATTCCCTGCTAGCACCTTCTCTGTTCGCGGGAAGCAGAAGTGTTCACATTGCTTTGCAGAATCGCTTTTGTGCAGAGAATACTAACACTTATTCAGAACGGAAGAAAGCACAGAGCGCCAGATTTGCTGTTGTCCTGGAGAGCTTGCAGAGCTCTGGGGAAAGGCAGGCAGAGAATTCCCTGCTAGCACCTTCTCTGTGTGCGGGAAGGAGAAGTGTTCACATTTTTTCGCAGAATCGCATTTGCTTCGCTGCAGAGAACACTAAGCTTGTTCAGAACGAAAGAAAGCACAGAGCGCCAGATTTTATGTTGCCCTGGAGAGCTTGCAGAGCACTGGGGAAAGGCAGGCAGAGAATTCCCTGCTATCATCTTCACTGTGCCTGGGAAGGAGAAGTGTTCACAATTTTTCGCAGAATGGCTTTTCTGCAGAAAACATTAACGCTTGTTCAGGACGAAAGGAAGCACAGAGCGCCAGATTTGCTGTTGCCCTGGAGAGCTTGCAGAGCACTGGGGAAAGGCAGGCAGAGAATTCCCTGCTAGCACATTCTCTGTGCACAGGAAGGCGAAATGTTCGCATTTGATTCGCAGAATCGCTTTTGTGCAGAAAACACTAACACTTGTTCAGAACGAAAGAAAGCACAGAGCCCCAGATTTGCTGTTGTCCTGGAGAGCTTGCAGAGCTCTGGGGAAAGGCAGGCAGAGAATTACCTGCTAGCACATTCTCTGTGCACAGGAAGGAGACGTGTTCGCATTTGCTTCGCAGAATCGCTTTTGTGCAGAAAACACTAACACTTGTTCAGAACGAAAGAAAGCACAGAGCCCCAGATTTGCTGTTGTCCTGGAGAGCTTGCAGAGCTCTGGGGAAAGGCAGGCAGAGAATTCCCTGCTAGCACCTTCTCTGTTCGCGGGAAGCAGAAGTGTTCACATTTTTTCGCAGAATCGCATTTGCTTCGCTGCAGGGAACACTAAGCTTGTTCAGAACGAAAGAAAGCACAGAGCCCCAGATTTTATGTTGCCCTGGAGAGCTTGCAGAGCACTGGAGAAAGGCAGGCAGAAAATTCCCTGCTAGCACCTTCTCTGTTCGCGGGAAGCAGAAGTGTTCACATTGCTTTGCAGAATCGCTTTTGTGCAGAGAATACTAACACTTATTCAGAACGAAAGAAAGCACAGAGCGCCAGATTTGCTGTTCTCCTGGAGAGCTTGCAGAGCTCTGGGGAAAGGCAGGCAGAGAATTCCCTGCTAGCACATTCTCTGTTCACGGGAAGCAGAAGTGTTCGCATTTGATTCGCAGAATCGCTTTTGTGCAGAGAACACTAACGCTTGTTCAGAACGGAAGAAAGCACAGAGCGCCAGATTTGCTGTTGTCCTGGAGAGCTTGCAGAGCTCTGGGGAAAGGCAGGCAGAGAATTCCCTGCTAGCACATTCTCTGTGCACAGGAAGGCGAAATGTTCGCATTTGCTTCGCAGAATCGCTTTTGTGCACAAAACACTAACACTTGTTCAGAACGAAAGAAAGCACAGAGCCCCAGATTCTATGTTGTCCTGGAGAGCTTGCAGAGCACTGGGGAAAGGCAGGCAGAGAATTCCCTGCTAGCACCTTCTCTGTTCGCGGGAAGCAGAAGTGTTCACATTGCTTTGCAGAATCGCTTTTGTGCAGAGAATACTAACACTTATTCAGAACGGAAGAAAGCACAGAGCGCCATATTTGCTGTTGTCCTGGAGAGCTTGCAGAGCTCTGGGGAAAGGCAGGCAGAGAATTCCCTGCTAGCACCTTCTCTGTGTGCGGGAAGGAGAAGTGTTCACATTTTTTCGCAGAATCGCATTTGCTTCGCTGCAGAGAACACTAAGCTTGTTCAGAACGAAAGAAAGCACAGAGCGCCAGATTTTATGTTGCCCTGGAGAGCTTGCAGAGCACTGGGGAAAGGCAGGCAGAGAATTCCCTGCTATCATCTTCACTGTGCCTGGGAAGGAGAAGTGTTCACATTTTTTCGCAGAATGGCTTTTCTGCAGAAAACACTAACGCTTGTTCAGGACGAAAGGAAGCACAGAGCGCCAGATTTGCTGTTTCCGTAGAGAGCTTGCAGAGCACTGGGGAAAGGCAGGCAGAGAATTCCCTGCTAGCACATTCTCTGTGCACAGGAAGGAGAAATGTTCGCATTTGCTTCGCAGAATCGCTTTTGTGCAGAAAACACTAACACTTGTTCAGAACGAAAGAAAGAACAGAGCCCCAGATTTTATGTTGTCCTGGAGAGCTTGCAGAGCACTGGAGAAAGGCAGGCAGAGAATTCCCTGCTAGCACATTCTCTGTTCGCGGGAAGGAGAGAATTCTCTTTTGCTTCGCACAATGGCTTTTGTGCAGAAAACAGTAACGCCTGTTCAGGACGAAAGAAAGCACAGAGCCCCATATTTGCTGTTGCCGTAGAGAGCTTGCAGAGCTCTGGGGAAAGGCAGGCAGAGAATTCCCTGCTAGCACCTTCTCTGTGCCTGAGAAGGAGAAGTGTTCACATTTTTTCGCAGAATCGCTTTTGTGCAGAGAACAGTAACACTTATTCAGAACGGAAGAAAACACAGAGCCCCAGATTTGCTGTTGTCCTGGAGAGCTTGCAGAGCTCTGGGGAAAGGCAGGCAGAGAATTCCCTGCTAGCACCTTCTCTGTTCGCGGGAAGGAGAGATTTCGCTTTTGATTGGCACAATGGCTTTTCCGCAGAAAACACTAACGCTTGTTCAGGATGAAAGAAAGCACAGAGCCCCATATTTGCTGTTGCCCTGGAGAGCTTGCAGAGCACTGGGGAAAGGCAGGCAGAGAATTCCCTGCTAGCACATTCTCTGTGCACAGGAAGGCGAAATGTTCGCATTTGATTCGCAGAATCGCTTTTGTGCAGAAAACACTAACACTTGTTCAGAACGAAAGAAAGCACAGAGCGCCAGATTTGCTGTTGTCCTGGAGAGCTTGCAGAGCTCTGGGGAAAGGCAGGCAGAGAATTCCCTGCTAGCACCTTCTCTGTTCGCGGGAATCAGAAGTGTTCGCATTTGATTCGCAGAATCGCTTTTGTGCAGAGAACACTAACACTTGTTAAGAACGAAAGAAAGCACAGAGCCCCAGATTTGCTGTTGTCCTGGAGAGCTTGCAGAGCTCTGGGGAAAGGCAGGCAGAGAATTCCCTGCTAGCACCTTCTCTGTTCGCGGGAAGCAGAATTGTTCACATTGCTTTGCAGAATCGCTTTTGTGCAGAGAACACTAACGCTTGTTCAGGACGAAAGAAAGCACAGAGCCCCAGATTTGCTGTTGTCCTGGAGAGCTTGCAGAGCTCTGGGGAAAGGCAGGCAGAGAATTCCCTGCTAGCACCTTCTCTGTTCGCGGGAAGCAGAAGTGTTCGCATTTGATTCGCAGAATCGCTTTTGTGCAGAGAACACTAACGCTTGTTCAGGACGAAAGAAAGCACAGAGCCCCAGATTTGCTGTTGTCCTGGAGAGCTTGCAGAGCTCTGGGGAAAGGCAGGCAGAGAATTCCCTGCTAGCACATTCTCTGTGCACAGGAAGGCGAAATGTTCGCATTTGCTTCGCAGAATCGCTTTTGTGCAGAAAACACTAACACTTGTTCAGAACGAAAGAAAGCACAGAGCCCCAGATTCTATGTTGTCCTGGAGAGCTTGCAGAGCACTGGGGAAAGGCAGGCAGAGAATTCCCTGCTAGCACCTTCTCTGTTCGCGGGAAGGAGAGAATTCTCTTTTGCTTCGCACAATGGCTTTTGTGCAGAAAACAGTAACGCTTGTTCAGGACGAAAGAAAGCACAGAGCCCCAGATTTGCTGTTGTCCTGGAGAGCTTGCAGAGCTCTGGGGAAAGGCAGGCAGAGAATTCCCTGCTAGCACCTTCTCTGTTCGCGGGAAGCAGAAGTGTTCGCATTTGATTCGCAGAATCGCTTTTGTGCAGAGAACACTAACGCTTGTTCAGGACGAAAGAAAGCACAGAGCCCCAGATTTGCTGTTGTCCTGGAGAGCTTGCAGAGCTCTGGGGAAAGGCAGGCAGAGAATTCCCTGCTAGCACATTCTCTGTGCACAGGAAGGCGAAATGTTCGCATTTGCTTCGCAGAATCGCTTTTGTGCACAAAACACTAACACTTGTTCAGAACGAAAGAAAGCACAGAGCCCCAGATTCTATGTTGTCCTGGAGAGCTTGCAGAGCACTGGGGAAAGGCAGGCAGAGAATTCCCTGCTAGCACCTTCTCTGTTCGCGGGAAGCAGAAGTGTTCACATTGCTTTGCAGAATAGCTTTTGTGCAGAGAATACTAACACTTATTCAGAACGGAAGAAAGCACAGAGCGCCAGATTTGCTGTTGTCCTGGAGAGCTTGCAGAGCTCTGGGGAAAGGCAGGCAGAGAATTCCCTGCTAGCACCTTCTCTGTGTGCGGGAAGGAGAAGTGTTCACATTTTTTCGCAGAATCGCATTTGCTTCGCTGCAGAGAACACTAAGCTTGTTCAGAACGAAAGAAAACACAGAGCGCCAGATTTTATGTTGCCCTGGAGAGCTTGCAGAGCACTGGGGAAAGGCAGGCAGAGAATTCCCTGCTATCATCTTCACTGTGCCTGGGAAGGAGAAGTGTTCACATTTTTTCGCAGAATGGCTTTTCTGCAGAAAACACTAACGCTTGTTCAGGACGAAAGGAAGCACAGAGCGCCAGATTTGCTGTTGCCCTGGAGAGCTTGCAGAGCACTGGGGAAAGGCAGGCAGAGAATTCCCTGCTAGCACATTCTCTGTGCACAGGAAGGCGAAATGTTCGCATTTGATTCGCAGAATCGCTTTTGTGCAGAAAACACTAACACTTGTTCAGAACGAAAGAAAGCACAGAGCCCCAGATTTGCTGTTGTCCTGGAGAGCTTGCAGAGCTCTGGGGAAAGGCAGGCAGAGAATTACCTGCTAGCACATTCTCTGTGCACAGGAAGGAGAAGTGTTCGCATTTGCTTCGCAGAATCGCTTTTGTGCAGAAAACACTAACACTTGTTCAGAACGAAAGAAAGCACAGAGCCCCAGATTTGCTGTTGTCCTGGAGAGCTTGCAGAGCTCTGGGGAAAGGCAGGCAGAGAATTCCCTGCTAGCACCTTCTCTGTTCGCGGGAAGCAGAAGTGTTCACATTTTTTCGCAGAATCGCATTTGCTTCGCTGCAGGGAACACTAAGCTTGTTCAGAACGAAAGAAAGCACAGAGCCCCAGATTTTATGTTGCCCTGGAGAGCTTGCAGAGCACTGGAGAAAGGCAGGCAGAGAATTCCCTGCTAGCACCTTCTCTGTTCGCGGGAAGCAGAAGTGTTCACATTGCTTTGCAGAATCGCTTTTGTGCAGAGAATACTAACGCTTATTCAGAACGGAAGAAAGCACAGAGCGCCAGATTTGCTGTTGTCCTGGAGAGCTTGCAGAGCTCTGGGGAAAGGCAGGCAGAGAATTCCCTGCTAGCACCTTCTCTGTTCGCGGGAAGCAGAAGTGTTCGCATTTGATTCGCAGAATCACTTTTGTGCAGAGAACACTAACGCTTGTTCAGAACGGAAGAAAGCACAGAGCGCCAGATTTGCTGTTGTCCTGGAGAGCTTGCAGAGCTCTGGGGAAAGGCAGGCAGAGAATTCCCTGCTAGCTCATTCTCTGTGCACAGGAAGGCGAAATGTTCGCATTTGCTTCGCAGAATCGCTTTTGTGCACAAAACACTAACACTTGTTCAGAATGAAAGAAAGCACAGAGCCCCAGATTCTATGTTGTCCTGGAGAGCTTGCAGAGCACTGGGGAAAGGCAGGCAGAGAATTCCCTGCTAGCACCTTCTCTGTTCGCGGGAAGCAGAAGTGTTCACATTGCTTTGCAGAATCGCTTTTGTGCAGAGAATACTAACACTTATTCAGAACGGAAGAAAGCACAGAGCGCCAGATTTGCTGTTGTCCTGGAGAGCTTGCAGAGCTCTGGGGAAAGGCAGGCAGAGAATTCCCTGCTAGCACCTTCTCTGTTCGCGGGAAGCAGAATTGTTCACATTGCTTTGCAGAATCGCTTTTGTGCAGAGAACACTAACGCTTGTTCAGGACGAAAGAAAGCACAGAGCCCCAGATTTGCTGTTGTCCTGGAGAGCTTGCAGAGCTCTGGGAAAGGCAGGCAGAGAATTCCCTGCTAGCACATTCTCTGTGCACAGGAAGGCGAAATGTTCGCATTTGCTTCGCAGAATCGCTTTTGTGCAGAAAACACTAACACTTGTTCAGAACGAAAGAAAGCACAGAGCCCCAGATTCTATGTTGTCCTGGAGAGCTTGCAGAGCACTGGGGAAAGGCAGGCAGAGAATTCCCTGCTAGCACCTTCTCTGTTCGCGGGAAGGAGAGAATTCTCTTTTGCTTCGCACAATGGCTTTTGTGCAGAAAACAGTAACGCTTGTTCAGGACGAAAGAAAGCACAGAGCCCCAGATTTGCTGTTGTCCTGGAGAGCTTGCAGAGCTCTGGGGAAAGGCAGGCAGAGAATTCCCTGCTAGCACCTTCTCTGTTCGCGGGAAGCAGAAGTGTTCGCATTTGATTCGCAGAATCGCTTTTGTGCAGAGAACACTAACGCTTGTTCAGGACGAAAGAAAGCACAGAGCCCCAGATTTGCTGTTGTCCTGGAGAGCTTGCAGAGCTCTGGGGAAAGGCAGGCAGAGAATTCCCTGCTAGCACATTCTCTGTGCACAGGAAGGCGAAATGTTCGCATTTGCTTCGCAGAATCGCTTTTGTGCACAAAACACTAACACTTGTTCAGAACGAAAGAAAGCACAGAGCCCCAGATTCTATGTTGTCCTGGAGAGCTTGCAGAGCACTGGGGAAAGGCAGGCAGAGAATTCCCTGCTAGCACCTTCTCTGTTCGCGGGAAGCAGAAGTGTTCACATTGCTTTGCAGAATAGCTTTTGTGCAGAGAATACTAACACTTATTCAGAACGGAAGAAAGCACAGAGCGCCAGATTTGCTGTTGTCCTGGAGAGCTTGCAGAGCTCTGGGGAAAGGCAGGCAGAGAATTCCCTGCTAGCACCTTCTCTGTGTGCGGGAAGGAGAAGTGTTCACATTTTTTCGCAGAATCGCATTTGCTTCGCTGCAGAGAACACTAAGCTTGTTCAGAACGAAAGAAAGCACAGAGCGCCAGATTTTATGTTGCCCTGGAGAGCTTGCAGAGCACTGGGGAAAGGCAGGCAGAGAATTCCCTGCTATCATCTTCACTGTGCCTGGGAAGGAGAAGTGTTCACATTTTTTCGCAGAATGGCTTTTCTGCAGAAAACACTAACGCTTGTTCAGGACGAAAGGAAGCACAGAGCGCCAGATTTGCTGTTGTCCTGGAGAGCTTGCAGAGCACTGGGGAAAGGCAGGCAGAGAATTCCCTGCTAGCACCTTCTCTGTGCCTGGGAAGCAGAAGTGTTCACATTGCTTCGCAGAATCGCTTTTGTGCAGAAAACAGTAACACTTGTTCAGAACAAAAGAAAGAACAGAGCCCCAGATTTGCTGTTGTCCTGGAGAGCTTGCAGAGCTCTGGGGAAAGGCAGGCAGAGAATTACCTGCTAGCACATTCTCTGTGCACAGGAAGGAGAAGTGTTCGCATTTGCTTCGCAGAATCGCTTTTGTGCAGAAAACACTAACACTTGTTCAGAACGAAAGAAAGCACAGAGCCCCAGATTTGCTGTTGTCCTGGAGAGCTTGCAGAGCTCTGGGGAAAGGCAGGCAGAGAATTCCCTGCTAGCACCTTCTCTGTTCGCGGGAAGCAGAAGTGTTCACATTTTTTCGCAGAATCGCATTTGCTTCGCTGCAGGGAACACTAAGCTTGTTCAGAACGAAAGAAAGCACAGAGCCCCAGATTTTATGTTGCCCTGGAGAGCTTGCAGAGCACTGGAGAAAGGCAGGCAGAGAATTCCCTGCTAGCACCTTCTCTGTTCGCGGGAAGCAGAAGTGTTCACATTGCTTTGCAGAATCGCTTTTGTGCAGAGAATACTAACGCTTATTCAGAACGGAAGAAAGCACAGAGCGCCAGATTTGCTGTTGTCCTGGAGAGCTTGCAGAGCTCTGGGGAAAGGCAGGCAGAGAATTCCCTGCTAGCACCTTCTCTGTTCGCGGGAAGCAGAAGTGTTCGCATTTGATTCGCAGAATCACTTTTGTGCAGAGAACACTAACGCTTGTTCAGAACGGAAGAAAGCACAGAGCGCCAGATTTGCTGTTGTCCTGGAGAGCTTGCAGAGCTCTGGGGAAAGGCAGGCAGAGAATTCCCTGCTAGCTCATTCTCTGTGCACAGGAAGGCGAAATGTTCGCATTTGCTTCGCAGAATCGCTTTTGTGCACAAAACACTAACACTTGTTCAGAATGAAAGAAAGCACAGAGCCCCAGATTCTATGTTGTCCTGGAGAGCTTGCAGAGCACTGGGGAAAGGCAGGCAGAGAATTCCCTGCTAGCACCTTCTCTGTTCGCGGGAAGCAGAAGTGTTCACATTGCTTTGCAGAATCGCTTTTGTGCAGAGAATACTAACACTTATTCAGAACGGAAGAAAGCACAGAGCGCCAGATTTGCTGTTGTCCTGGAGAGCTTGCAGAGCTCTGGGGAAAGGCAGGCAGAGAATTCCCTGCTAGCACCTTCTCTGTGTGCGGGAAGGAGAAGTGTTCACATTTTTTCGCAGAATCGCATTTGCTTCGCTGCAGAGAACACTAAGCTTGTTCAGAACGAAAGAAAGCACAGAGCGCCAGATTTTATGTTGCCCTGGAGAGCTTGCAGAGCACTGGGGAAAGGCAGGCAGAGAATTCCCTGCTATCATCTTCACTGTGCCTGGGAAGGAGAAGTGTTCACAATTTTTCGCAGAATGGCTTTTCTGCAGAAAACATTAACGCTTGTTCAGGACGAAAGGAAGCACAGAGCGCCAGATTTGCTGTTGCCCTGGAGAGCTTGCAGAGCACTGGGGAAAGGCAGGCAGAGAATTCCCTGCTAGCACATTCTCTGTGCACAGGAAGGCGAAATGTTCGCATTTGATTCGCAGAATCGCTTTTGTGCAGAAAACACTAACACTTGTTCAGAACGAAAGAAAGCACAGAGCCCCAGATTTGCTGTTGTCCTGGAGAGCTTGCAGAGCTCTGGGGAAAGGCAGGCAGAGAATTACCTGCTAGCACATTCTCTGTGCACAGGAAGGAGACGTGTTCGCATTTGATTCGCAGAATCGCTTTTGTGCAGAAAACACTAACACTTGTTCAGAACGAAAGAAAGCACAGAGCCCCAGATTTGCTGTTGTCCTGGAGAGCTTGCAGAGCTCTGGGGAAAGGCAGGCAGAGAATTCCCTGCTAGCACCTTCTCTGTTCGCGGGAAGCAGAAGTGTTCACATTTTTTCGCAGAATCGCATTTGCTTCGCTGCAGGGAACACTAAGCTTGTTCAGAACGAAAGAAAGCACAGAGCCCCAGATTTTATGTTGCCCTGGAGAGCTTGCAGAGCACTGGAGAAAGGCAGGCAGAAAATTCCCTGCTAGCACCTTCTCTGTTCGCGGGAAGCAGAAGTGTTCACATTGCTTTGCAGAATCGCTTTTGTGCAGAGAATACTAACACTTATTCAGAACGAAAGAAAGCACAGAGCGCCAGATTTGCTGTTCTCCTGGAGAGCTTGCAGAGCTCTGGGGAAAGGCAGGCAGAGAATTCCCTGCTAGCACATTCTCTGTTCACGGGAAGCAGAAGTGTTCGCATTTGATTCGCAGAATCGCTTTTGTGCAGAGAACACTAACGCTTGTTCAGAACGGAAGAAAGCACAGAGCGCCAGATTTGCTGTTGTCCTGGAGAGCTTGCAGAGCTCTGGGGAAAGGCAGGCAGAGAATTCCCTGCTAGCACATTCTCTGTGCACAGGAAGGCGAAATGTTCGCATTTGCTTCGCAGAATCGCTTTTGTGCACAAAACACTAACACTTGTTCAGAACGAAAGAAAGCACAGAGCCCCAGATTCTATGTTGTCCTGGAGAGCTTGCAGAGCACTGGGGAAAGGCAGGCAGAGAATTCCCTGCTAGCACCTTCTCTGTTCGCGGGAAGCAGAAGTGTTCACATTGCTTTGCAGAATCGCTTTTGTGCAGAGAATACTAACACTTATTCAGAACGGAAGAAAGCACAGAGCGCCAGATTTGCTGTTGTCCTGGAGAGCTTGCAGAGCTCTGGGGAAAGGCAGGCAGAGAATTCCCTGCTAGCACCTTCTCTGTGTGCGGGAAGGAGAAGTGTTCACATTTTTTCGCAGAATCGCATTTGCTTCGCTGCAGAGAACACTAAGCTTGTTCAGAACGAAAGAAAGCACAGAGCGCCAGATTTTATGTTGCCCTGGAGAGCTTGCAGAGCACTGGGGAAAGGCAGGCAGAGAATTCCCTGCTATCATCTTCACTGTGCCTGGGAAGGAGAAGTGTTCACATTTTTTCGCAGAATGGCTTTTCTGCAGAAAACACTAACGCTTGTTCAGGACGAAAGGAAGCACAGAGCGCCAGATTTGCTGTTTCCGTAGAGAGCTTGCAGAGCACTGGGGAAAGGCAGGCAGAGAATTCCCTGCTAGCACATTCTCTGTGCACAGGAAGGAGAAATGTTCGCATTTGCTTCGCAGAATCGCTTTTGTGCAGAAAACACTAACACTTGTTCAGAACGAAAGAAAGAACAGAGCCCCAGATTTTATGTTGTCCTGGAGAGCTTGCAGAGCACTGGAGAAAGGCAGGCAGAGAATTCCCTGCTAGCACCTTCTCTGTTCGCGGGAAGGAGAGAATTCTCTTTTGCTTCGCACAATGGCTTTTGTGCAGAAAACAGTAACGCCTGTTCAGGACGAAAGAAAGCACAGAGCCCCATATTTGCTGTTGCCGTAGAGAGCTTGCAGAGCTCTGGGGAAAGGCAGGCAGAGAATTCCCTGCTAGCACCTTCTCTGTGCCTGAGAAGGAGAAGTGTTCACATTTTTTCGCAGAATCGCTTTTGTGCAGAGAACAGTAACACTTATTCAGAACGGAAGAAAACACAGAGCCCCAGATTTGCTGTTGTCCTGGAGAGCTTGCAGAGCTCTGGGGAAAGGCAGGCAGAGAATTCCCTGCTAGCACCTTCTCTGTTCGCGGGAAGGAGAGATTTCGCTTTTGATTGGCACAATGGCTTTTCCGCAGAAAACACTAACGCTTGTTCAGGATGAAAGAAAGCACAGAGCCCCATATTTGCTGTTGCCCTGGAGAGCTTGCAGAGCACTGGGGAAAGGCAGGCAGAGAATTCCCTGCTAGCACATTCTCTGTGCACAGGAAGGCGAAATGTTCGCATTTGATTCGCAGAATCGCTTTTGTGCAGAAAACACTAACACTTGTTCAGAACGAAAGAAAGCACAGAGCGCCAGATTTGCTGTTGTCCTGGAGAGCTTGCAGAGCTCTGGGGAAAGGCAGGCAGAGAATTCCCTGCTAGCACCTTCTCTGTTCGCGGGAATCAGAAGTGTTCGCATTTGATTCGCAGAATCGCTTTTGTGCAGAGAACACTAACACTTGTTAAGAACGAAAGAAAGCACAGAGCCCCAGATTTGCTGTTGTCCTGGAGAGCTTGCAGAGCTCTGGGGAAAGGCAGGCAGAGAATTCCCTGCTAGCACCTTCTCTGTTCGCGGGAAGCAGAATTGTTCACATTGCTTTGCAGAATCGCTTTTGTGCAGAGAACACTAACGCTTGTTCAGGACGAAAGAAAGCACAGAGCCCCAGATTTGCTGTTGTCCTGGAGAGCTTGCAGAGCTCTGGGGAAAGGCAGGCAGAGAATTCCCTGCTAGCACCTTCTCTGTTCGCGGGAAGCAGAAGTGTTCGCATTTGATTCGCAGAATCGCTTTTGTGCAGAGAACACTAACGCTTGTTCAGGACGAAAGAAAGCACAGAGCCCCAGATTTGCTGTTGTCCTGGAGAGCTTGCAGAGCTCTGGGGAAAGGCAGGCAGAGAATTCCCTGCTAGCACATTCTCTGTGCACAGGAAGGCGAAATGTTCGCATTTGCTTCGCAGAATCGCTTTTGTGCAGAAAACACTAACACTTGTTCAGAACGAAAGAAAGCACAGAGCCCCAGATTCTATGTTGTCCTGGAGAGCTTGCAGAGCACTGGGGAAAGGCAGGCAGAGAATTCCCTGCTAGCACCTTCTCTGTTCGCGGGAAGGAGAGAATTCTCTTTTGCTTCGCACAATGGCTTTTGTGCAGAAAACAGTAACGCTTGTTCAGGACGAAAGAAAGCACAGAGCCCCAGATTTGCTGTTGTCCTGGAGAGCTTGCAGAGCTCTGGGGAAAGGCAGGCAGAGAATTCCCTGCTAGCACCTTCTCTGTTCGCGGGAAGCAGAAGTGTTCGCATTTGATTCGCAGAATCGCTTTTGTGCAGAGAACACTAACGCTTGTTCAGGACGAAAGAAAGCACAGAGCCCCAGATTTGCTGTTGTCCTGGAGAGCTTGCAGAGCTCTGGGGAAAGGCAGGCAGAGAATTCCCTGCTAGCACATTCTCTGTGCACAGGAAGGCGAAATGTTCGCATTTGCTTCGCAGAATCGCTTTTGTGCACAAAACACTAACACTTGTTCAGAACGAAAGAAAGCACAGAGCCCCAGATTCTATGTTGTCCTGGAGAGCTTGCAGAGCACTGGGGAAAGGCAGGCAGAGAATTCCCTGCTAGCACCTTCTCTGTTCGCGGGAAGCAGAAGTGTTCACATTGCTTTGCAGAATCGCTTTTGTGCAGAGAATACTAACACTTATTCAGAACGGAAGAAAGCACAGAGCGCCAGATTTGCTGTTGTCCTGGAGAGCTTGCAGAGCTCTGGGGAAAGGCAGGCAGAGAATTCCCTGCTAGCACCTTCTCTGTGTGCGGGAAGGAGAAGTGTTCACATTTTTTCGCAGAATCGCATTTGCTTCGCTGCAGAGAACACTAAGCTTGTTCAGAACGAAAGAAAGCACAGAGCGCCAGATTTTATGTTGCCCTGGAGAGCTTGCAGAGCACTGGGGAAAGGCAGGCAGAGAATTCCCTGCTATCATCTTCACTGTGCCTGGGAAGGAGAAGTGTTCACATTTTTTCGCAGAATGGCTTTTCTGCAGAAAACACTAACGCTTGTTCAGGACGAAAGGAAGCACAGAGCGCCAGATTTGCTGTTTCCGTAGAGAGCTTGCAGAGCACTGGGGAAAGGCAGGCAGAGAATTCCCTGCTAGCACATTCTCTGTGCACAGGAAGGAGAAATGTTCGCATTTGCTTCGCAGAATCGCTTTTGTGCAGAAAACACTAACACTTGTTCAGAACGAAAGAAAGAACAGAGCCCCAGATTTTATGTTGTCCTGGAGAGCTTGCAGAGCACTGGAGAAAGGCAGGCAGAGAATTCCCTGCTAGCACCTTCTCTGTTCGCGGGAAGGAGAGAATTCTCTTTTGCTTCGCACAATGGCTTTTGTGCAGAAAACAGTAACGCCTGTTCAGGACGAAAGAAAGCACAGAGCCCCATATTTGCTGTTGCCGTAGAGAGCTTGCAGAGCTCTGGGGAAAGGCAGGCAGAGAATTCCCTGCTAGCACCTTCTCTGTGCCTGAGAAGGAGAAGTGTTCACATTTTTTCGCAGAATCGCTTTTGTGCAGAGAACAGTAACACTTATTCAGAACGGAAGAAAACACAGAGCCCCAGATTTGCTGTTGTCCTGGAGAGCTTGCAGAGCTCTGGGGAAAGGCAGGCAGAGAATTCCCTGCTAGCACCTTCTCTGTTCGCGGGAAGGAGAGATTTCGCTTTTGATTGGCACAATGGCTTTTCCGCAGAAAACACTAACGCTTGTTCAGGATGAAAGAAAGCACAGAGCCCCATATTTGCTGTTGCCCTGGAGAGCTTGCAGAGCACTGGGGAAAGGCAGGCAGAGAATTCCCTGCTAGCACATTCTCTGTGCACAGGAAGGCGAAATGTTCGCATTTGATTCGCAGAATCGCTTTTGTGCAGAAAACACTAACACTTGTTCAGAACGAAAGAAAGCACAGAGCGCCAGATTTGCTGTTGTCCTGGAGAGCTTGCAGAGCTCTGGGGAAAGGCAGGCAGAGAATTCCCTGCTAGCACCTTCTCTGTTCGCGGGAATCAGAAGTGTTCGCATTTGATTCGCAGAATCGCTTTTGTGCAGAGAACACTAACACTTGTTAAGAACGAAAGAAAGCACAGAGCCCCAGATTTGCTGTTGTCCTGGAGAGCTTGCAGAGCTCTGGGGAAAGGCAGGCAGAGAATTCCCTGCTAGCACCTTCTCTGTTCGCGGGAAGCAGAATTGTTCACATTGCTTTGCAGAATCGCTTTTGTGCAGAGAACACTAACGCTTGTTCAGGACGAAAGAAAGCACAGAGCCCCAGATTTGCTGTTGTCCTGGAGAGCTTGCAGAGCTCTGGGGAAAGGCAGGCAGAGAATTCCCTGCTAGCACCTTCTCTGTTCGCGGGAAGCAGAAGTGTTCGCATTTGATTCGCAGAATCGCTTTTGTGCAGAGAACACTAACGCTTGTTCAGGACGAAAGAAAGCACAGAGCCCCAGATTTGCTGTTGTCCTGGAGAGCTTGCAGAGCTCTGGGGAAAGGCAGGCAGAGAATTCCCTGCTAGCACATTCTCTGTGCACAGGAAGGCGAAATGTTCGCATTTGCTTCGCAGAATCGCTTTTGTGCAGAAAACACTAACACTTGTTCAGAACGAAAGAAAGCACAGAGCCCCAGATTCTATGTTGTCCTGGAGAGCTTGCAGAGCACTGGGGAAAGGCAGGCAGAGAATTCCCTGCTAGCACCTTCTCTGTTCGCGGGAAGGAGAGAATTCTCTTTTGCTTCGCACAATGGCTTTTGTGCAGAAAACAGTAACGCTTGTTCAGGACGAAAGAAAGCACAGAGCCCCAGATTTGCTGTTGTCCTGGAGAGCTTGCAGAGCTCTGGGGAAAGGCAGGCAGAGAATTCCCTGCTAGCACCTTCTCTGTTCGCGGGAAGCAGAAGTGTTCGCATTTGATTCGCAGAATCGCTTTTGTGCAGAGAACACTAACGCTTGTTCAGGACGAAAGAAAGCACAGAGCCCCAGATTTGCTGTTGTCCTGGAGAGCTTGCAGAGCTCTGGGGAAAGGCAGGCAGAGAATTCCCTGCTAGCACATTCTCTGTGCACAGGAAGGCGAAATGTTCGCATTTGCTTCGCAGAATCGCTTTTGTGCACAAAACACTAACACTTGTTCAGAACGAAAGAAAGCACAGAGCCCCAGATTCTATGTTGTCCTGGAGAGCTTGCAGAGCACTGGGGAAAGGCAGGCAGAGAATTCCCTGCTAGCACCTTCTCTGTTCGCGGGAAGCAGAAGTGTTCACATTGCTTTGCAGAATAGCTTTTGTGCAGAGAATACTAACACTTATTCAGAACGGAAGAAAGCACAGAGCGCCAGATTTGCTGTTGTCCTGGAGAGCTTGCAGAGCTCTGGGGAAAGGCAGGCAGAGAATTCCCTGCTAGCACCTTCTCTGTGTGCGGGAAGGAGAAGTGTTCACATTTTTTCGCAGAATCGCATTTGCTTCGCTGCAGAGAACACTAAGCTTGTTCAGAACGAAAGAAAACACAGAGCGCCAGATTTTATGTTGCCCTGGAGAGCTTGCAGAGCACTGGGGAAAGGCAGGCAGAGAATTCCCTGCTATCATCTTCACTGTGCCTGGGAAGGAGAAGTGTTCACATTTTTTCGCAGAATGGCTTTTCTGCAGAAAACACTAACGCTTGTTCAGGACGAAAGGAAGCACAGAGCGCCAGATTTGCTGTTGCCCTGGAGAGCTTGCAGAGCACTGGGGAAAGGCAGGCAGAGAATTCCCTGCTAGCACATTCTCTGTGCACAGGAAGGCGAAATGTTCGCATTTGATTCGCAGAATCGCTTTTGTGCAGAAAACACTAACACTTGTTCAGAACGAAAGAAAGCACAGAGCCCCAGATTTGCTGTTGTCCTGGAGAGCTTGCAGAGCTCTGGGGAAAGGCAGGCAGAGAATTACCTGCTAGCACATTCTCTGTGCACAGGAAGGAGAAGTGTTCGCATTTGCTTCGCAGAATCGCTTTTGTGCAGAAAACACTAACACTTGTTCAGAACGAAAGAAAGCACAGAGCCCCAGATTTGCTGTTGTCCTGGAGAGCTTGCAGAGCTCTGGGGAAAGGCAGGCAGAGAATTCCCTGCTAGCACCTTCTCTGTTCGCGGGAAGCAGAAGTGTTCACATTTTTTCGCAGAATCGCATTTGCTTCGCTGCAGGGAACACTAAGCTTGTTCAGAACGAAAGAAAGCACAGAGCCCCAGATTTTATGTTGCCCTGGAGAGCTTGCAGAGCACTGGAGAAAGGCAGGCAGAGAATTCCCTGCTAGCACCTTCTCTGTTCGCGGGAAGCAGAAGTGTTCACATTGCTTTGCAGAATCGCTTTTGTGCAGAGAATACTAACGCTTATTCAGAACGGAAGAAAGCACAGAGCGCCAGATTTGCTGTTGTCCTGGAGAGCTTGCAGAGCTCTGGGGAAAGGCAGGCAGAGAATTCCCTGCTAGCACCTTCTCTGTTCGCGGGAAGCAGAAGTGTTCGCATTTGATTCGCAGAATCACTTTTGTGCAGAGAACACTAACGCTTGTTCAGAACGGAAGAAAGCACAGAGCGCCAGATTTGCTGTTGTCCTGGAGAGCTTGCAGAGCTCTGGGGAAAGGCAGGCAGAGAATTCCCTGCTAGCTCATTCTCTGTGCACAGGAAGGCGAAATGTTCGCATTTGCTTCGCAGAATCGCTTTTGTGCACAAAACACTAACACTTGTTCAGAATGAAAGAAAGCACAGAGCCCCAGATTCTATGTTGTCCTGGAGAGCTTGCAGAGCACTGGGGAAAGGCAGGCAGAGAATTCCCTGCTAGCACCTTCTCTGTTCGCGGGAAGCAGAAGTGTTCACATTGCTTTGCAGAATCGCTTTTGTGCAGAGAATACTAACACTTATTCAGAACGGAAGAAAGCACAGAGCGCCAGATTTGCTGTTGTCCTGGAGAGCTTGCAGAGCTCTGGGGAAAGGCAGGCAGAGAATTCCCTGCTAGCACCTTCTCTGTTCGCGGGAAGCAGAATTGTTCACATTGCTTTGCAGAATCGCTTTTGTGCAGAGAACACTAACGCTTGTTCAGGACGAAAGAAAGCACAGAGCCCCAGATTTGCTGTTGTCCTGGAGAGCTTGCAGAGCTCTGGGGAAAGGCAGGCAGAGAATTCCCTGCTAGCACCTTCTCTGTTCGCGGGAAGCAGAAGTGTTCGCATTTGATTCGCAGAATCGCTTTTGTGCAGAGAACACTAACGCTTGTTCAGGACGAAAGAAAGCACAGAGCCCCAGATTTGCTGTTGTCCTGGAGAGCTTGCAGAGCTCTGGGGAAAGGCAGGCAGAGAATTCCCTGCTAGCACATTCTCTGTGCACAGGAAGGCGAAATGTTCGCATTTGCTTCGCAGAATCGCTTTTGTGCAGAAAACACTAACACTTGTTCAGAACGAAAGAAAGCACAGAGCCCCAGATTCTATGTTGTCCTGGAGAGCTTGCAGAGCACTGGGGAAAGGCAGGCAGAGAATTCCCTGCTAGCACCTTCTCTGTTCGCGGGAAGGAGAGAATTCTCTTTTGCTTCGCACAATGGCTTTTGTGCAGAAAACAGTAACGCTTGTTCAGGACGAAAGAAAGCACAGAGCCTCAGATTTGCTGTTGTCCTGGAGAGCTTGCAGAGCTCTGGGGAAAGGCAGGCAGAGAATTCCCTGCTAGCACCTTCTCTGTTCGCGGGAAGCAGAAGTGTTCGCATTTGATTCGCAGAATCGCTTTTGTGCAGAGAACACTAACGCTTGTTCAGGACGAAAGAAAGCACAGAGCCCCAGATTTGCTGTTGTCCTGGAGAGCTTGCAGAGCTCTGGGGAAAGGCAGGCAGAGAATTCCCTGCTAGCACATTCTCTGTGCACAGGAAGGCGAAATGTTCGCATTTGCTTCGCAGAATCGCTTTTGTGCACAAAACACTAACACTTGTTCAGAACGAAAGAAAGCACAGAGCCCCAGATTCTATGTTGTCCTGGAGAGCTTGCAGAGCACTGGGGAAAGGCAGGCAGAGAATTCCCTGCTAGCACCTTCTCTGTTCGCGGGAAGCAGAAGTGTTCACATTGCTTTGCAGAATAGCTTTTGTGCAGAGAATACTAACACTTATTCAGAACGGAAGAAAGCACAGAGCGCCAGATTTGCTGTTGTCCTGGAGAGCTTGCAGAGCTCTGGGGAAAGGCAGGCAGAGAATTCCCTGCTAGCACCTTCTCTGTGTGCGGGAAGGAGAAGTGTTCACATTTTTTCGCAGAATCGCATTTGCTTCGCTGCAGAGAACACTAAGCTTGTTCAGAACGAAAGAAAGCACAGAGCGCCAGATTTTATGTTGCCCTGGAGAGCTTGCAGAGCACTGGGGAAAGGCAGGCAGAGAATTCCCTGCTATCATCTTCACTGTGCCTGGGAAGGAGAAGTGTTCACATTTTTTCGCAGAATGGCTTTTCTGCAGAAAACACTAACGCTTGTTCAGGACGAAAGGAAGCACAGAGCGCCAGATTTGCTGTTGCCCTGGAGAGCTTGCAGAGCACTGGGGAAAGGCAGGCAGAGAATTCCCTGCTAGCACATTCTCTGTGCACAGGAAGGCGAAATGTTCGCATTTGATTCGCAGAGTCGCTTTTGTGCAGAAAACACTAACACTTGTTCAGAACGAAAGAAAGCACAGAGCCCCAGATTTGCTGTTGTCCTGGAGAGCTTGCAGAGCTCTGGGGAAAGGCAGGCAGAGAATTACCTGCTAGCACATTCTCTGTGCACAGGAAGGAGAAGTGTTCGCATTTGCTTCGCAGAATCGCTTTTGTGCAGAAAACACTAACACTTGTTCAGAACGAAAGAAAGCACAGAGCCCCAGATTTGCTGTTGTCCTGGAGAGCTTGCAGAGCTCTGGGGAAAGGCAGGCAGAGAATTCCCTGCTAGCACCTTCTCTGTTCGCGGGAAGCAGAAGTGTTCACATTTTTTCGCAGAATCGCATTTGCTTCGCTGCAGGGAACACTAAGCTTGTTCAGAACGAAAGAAAGCACAGAGCCCCAGATTTTATGTTGCCCTGGAGAGCTTGCAGAGCACTGGGGAAAGGCAGGCAGAGAATTCTCTGCTAGCACCTTCTCTGTTCGCGGGAAGCAGAAGTGTTCACATTGCTTTGCAGAATCGCTTTTGTGCAGAGAATACTAACGCTTATTCAGAACGGAAGAAAGCACAGAGCGCCAGATTTGCTGTTGTCCTGGAGAGCTTGCAGAGCTCTGGGGAAAGGCAGGCAGAGAATTCCCTGCTAGCACCTTCTCTGTTCGCGGGAAGCAGAAGTGTTCGCATTTGCTTCGCAGAATCGCTTTTGTGCAGAAAACACTAACACTTGTTCAGAACGAAAGAAAGCACAGAGCCCCAGATTCTATGTTGTCCTGGAGAGCTTGCAGAGCACTGGGGAAAGGCAGGCAGAGAATTCCCTGCTAGCACCTTCTCTGTTCGCGGGAAGGAGAGAATTCTCTTTTGCTTCGCACAATGGCTTTTGTGCAGAAAACAGTAACGCTTGTTCAGGACGAAAGAAAGCACAGAGCCTCAGATTTGCTGTTGTCCTGGAGAGCTTGCAGAGCTCTGGGGAAAGGCAGGCAGAGAATTCCCTGCTAGCACCTTCTCTGTTCGCGGGAAGCAGAAGTGTTCGCATTTGATTCGCAGAATCGCTTTTGTGCAGAGAACACTAACGCTTGTTCAGGACGAAAGAAAGCACAGAGCCCCAGATTTGCTGTTGTCCTGGAGAGCTTGCAGAGCTCTGGGGAAAGGCAGGCAGAGAATTCCCTGCTAGCACATTCTCTGTGCACAGGAAGGCGAAATGTTCGCATTTGCTTCGCAGAATCGCTTTTGTGCACAAAACACTAACACTTGTTCAGAATGAAAGAAAGCACAGAGCCCCAGATTCTATGTTGTCCTGGAGAGCTTGCAGAGCACTGGGGAAAGGCAGGCAGAGAATTCCCTGCTAGCACCTTCTCTGTTCGCGGGAAGCAGAAGTGTTCACATTGCTTTGCAGAATCGCTTTTGTGCAGAGAATACTAACACTTATTCAGAACGGAAGAAAGCACAGAGCGCCAGATTTGCTGTTGTCCTGGAGAGCTTGCAGAGCTCTGGGGAAAGGCAGGCAGAGAATTCCCTGCTAGCACCTTCTCTGTGTGCGGGAAGGAGAAGTGTTCACATTTTTTCGCAGAATCGCATTTGCTTCGCTGCAGAGAACACTAAGCTTGTTCAGAACGAAAGAAAGCACAGAGCGCCAGATTTTATGTTGCCCTGGAGAGCTTGCAGAGCACTGGGGAAAGGCAGGCAGAGAATTCCCTGCTATCATCTTCACTGTGCCTGGGAAGGAGAAGTGTTCACAATTTTTCGCAGAATGGCTTTTCTGCAGAAAACATTAACGCTTGTTCAGGACGAAAGGAAGCACAGAGCGCCAGATTTGCTGTTGCCCTGGAGAGCTTGCAGAGCACTGGGGAAAGGCAGGCAGAGAATTCCCTGCTAGCACATTCTCTGTGCACAGGAAGGCGAAATGTTCGCATTTGATTCGCAGAATCGCTTTTGTGCAGAAAACACTAACACTTGTTCAGAACGAAAGAAAGCACAGAGCCCCAGATTTGCTGTTGTCCTGGAGAGCTTGCAGAGCTCTGGGGAAAGGCAGGCAGAGAATTACCTGCTAGCACATTCTCTGTGCACAGGAAGGAGACGTGTTCGCATTTGATTCGCAGAATCGCTTTTGTGCAGAAAACACTAACACTTGTTCAGAACGAAAGAAAGCACAGAGCCCCAGATTTGCTGTTGTCCTGGAGAGCTTGCAGAGCTCTGGGGAAAGGCAGGCAGAGAATTCCCTGCTAGCACCTTCTCTGTTCGCGGGAAGCAGAAGTGTTCACATTTTTTCGCAGAATCGCATTTGCTTCGCTGCAGGGAACACTAAGCTTGTTCAGAACGAAAGAAAGCACAGAGCCCCAGATTTTATGTTGCCCTGGAGAGCTTGCAGAGCACTGGAGAAAGGCAGGCAGAAAATTCCCTGCTAGCACCTTCTCTGTTCGCGGGAAGCAGAAGTGTTCACATTGCTTTGCAGAATCGCTTTTGTGCAGAGAATACTAACACTTATTCAGAACGAAAGAAAGCACAGAGCGCCAGATTTGCTGTTCTCCTGGAGAGCTTGCAGAGCTCTGGGGAAAGGCAGGCAGAGAATTCCCTGCTAGCACATTCTCTGTTCACGGGAAGCAGAAGTGTTCGCATTTGATTCGCAGAATCGCTTTTGTGCAGAGAACACTAACGCTTGTTCAGAACGGAAGAAAGCACAGAGCGCCAGATTTGCTGTTGTCCTGGAGAGCTTGCAGAGCTCTGGGGAAAGGCAGGCAGAGAATTCCCTGCTAGCTCATTCTCTGTGCACAGGAAGGCGAAATGTTCGCATTTGCTTCGCAGAATCGCTTTTGTGCACAAAACACTAACACTTGTTCAGAACGAAAGAAAGCACAGAGCCCCAGATTCTATGTTGTCCTGGAGAGCTTGCAGAGCACTGGGGAAAGGCAGGCAGAGAATTCCCTGCTAGCACCTTCTCTGTTCGCGGGAAGCAGAAGTGTTCACATTGCTTTGCAGAATCGCTTTTGTGCAGAGAATACTAACACTTATTCAGAACGGAAGAAAGCACAGAGCGCCATATTTGCTGTTGTCCTGGAGAGCTTGCAGAGCTCTGGGGAAAGGCAGGCAGAGAATTCCCTGCTAGCACCTTCTCTGTGTGCGGGAAGGAGAAGTGTTCACATTTTTTCGCAGAATCGCATTTGCTTCGCTGCAGAGAACACTAAGCTTGTTCAGAACGAAAGAAAGCACAGAGCGCCAGATTTTATGTTGCCCTGGAGAGCTTGCAGAGCACTGGGGAAAGGCAGGCAGAGAATTCCCTGCTATCATCTTCACTGTGCCTGGGAAGGAGAAGTGTTCACATTTTTTCGCAGAATGGCTTTTCTGCAGAAAACACTAACGCTTGTTCAGGACGAAAGGAAGCACAGAGCGCCAGATTTGCTGTTTCCGTAGAGAGCTTGCAGAGCACTGGGGAAAGGCAGGCAGAGAATTCCCTGCTAGCACATTCTCTGTGCACAGGAAGGACAAATGTTCGCATTTGCTTCGCAGAATCGCTTTTGTGCAGAAAACACTAACACTTGTTCAGAACGAAAGAAAGAACAGAGCCCCAGATTTTATGTTGCCCTGGAGAGCTTGCAGAGCACTGGGGAAAGGCAGGCAGAGAATTCCCTGCTAGCACCTTCTCTGTTCGCGGGAAGGAGAGAATTCTCTTTTGCTTCGCACAATGGCTTTTGTGCAGAAAACAGTAACGCCTGTTCAGGACGAAAGAAAGCACAGAGCCCCATATTTGCTGTTGCCGTAGAGAGCTTGCAGAGCTCTGGGGAAAGGCAGGCAGAGAATTCCCTGCTAGCACCTTCTCTGTGCCTGAGAAGGAGAAGTGTTCACATTTTTTCGCAGAATCGCTTTTGTGCAGAGAACAGTAACACTTATTCAGAACGGAAGAAAACACAGAGCCCCAGATTTGCTGTTGTCCTGGAGAGCTTGCAGAGCTCTGGGGAAAGGCAGGCAGAGAATTCCCTGCTAGCACCTTCTCTGTTCGCGGGAAGGAGAGATTTCGCTTTTGATTGGCACAATGGCTTTTCCGCAGAAAACACTAACGCTTGTTCAGGATGAAAGAAAGCACAGAGCCCCATATTTGCTGTTGCCCTGGAGAGCTTGCAGAGCACTGGGGAAAGGCAGGCAGAGAATTCCCTGCTAGCACATTCTCTGTGCACAGGAAGGCGAAATGTTCGCATTTGATTCGCAGAATCGCTTTTGTGCAGAAAACACTAACACTTGTTCAGAACGAAAGAAAGCACAGAGCGCCAGATTTGCTGTTGTCCTGGAGAGCTTGCAGAGCTCTGGGGAAAGGCAGGCAGAGAATTCCCTGCTAGCACCTTCTCTGTTCGCGGGAATCAGAAGTGTTCGCATTTGATTCGCAGAATCGCTTTTGTGCAGAGAACACTAACACTTGTTAAGAACGAAAGAAAGCACAGAGCCCCAGATTTGCTGTTGTCCTGGAGAGCTTGCAGAGCTCTGGGGAAAGGCAGGCAGAGAATTCCCTGCTAGCACCTTCTCTGTTCGCGGGAAGCAGAATTGTTCACATTGCTTTGCAGAATCGCTTTTGTGCAGAGAACACTAACGCTTGTTCAGGACGAAAGAAAGCACAGAGCCTCAGATTTGCTGTTGTCCTGGAGAGCTTGCAGAGCTCTGGGGAAAGGCAGGCAGAGAATTCCCTGCTAGCACCTTCTCTGTTCGCGGGAAGCAGAAGTGTTCGCATTTGATTCGCAGAATCGCTTTTGTGCAGAGAACACTAACGCTTGTTCAGGACGAAAGAAAGCACAGAGCCCCAGATTTGCTGTTGTCCTGGAGAGCTTGCAGAGCTCTGGGGAAAGGCAGGCAGAGAATTCCCTGCTAGCACATTCTCTGTGCACAGGAAGGCGAAATGTTCGCATTTGCTTCGCAGAATCGCTTTTGTGCAGAAAACACTAACACTTGTTCAGAACGAAAGAAAGCACAGAGCCCCAGATTCTATGTTGTCCTGGAGAGCTTGCAGAGCACTGGGGAAAGGCAGGCAGAGAATTCCCTGCTAGCACCTTCTCTGTTCGCGGGAAGCAGAAGTGTTCACATTGCTTTGCAGAATAGCTTTTGTGCAGAGAATACTAACACTTATTCAGAACGGAAGAAAGCACAGAGCGCCAGATTTGCTGTTGTCCTGGAGAGCTTGCAGAGCTCTGGGGAAAGGCAGGCAGAGAATTCCCTGCTAGCACCTTCTCTGTGTGCGGGAAGGAGAAGTGTTCACATTTTTTCGCAGAATCGCATTTGCTTCGCTGCAGAGAACACTAAGCTTGTTCAGAACGAAAGAAAGCACAGAGCGCCAGATTTTATGTTGCCCTGGAGAGCTTGCAGAGCACTGGGGAAAGGCAGGCAGAGAATTCCCTGCTATCATCTTCACTGTGCCTGGGAAGGAGAAGTGTTCACATTTTTTCGCAGAATGGCTTTTCTGCAGAAAACACTAACGCTTGTTCAGGACGAAAGGAAGCACAGAGCGCCAGATTTGCTGTTGCCCTGGAGAGCTTGCAGAGCACTGGGGAAAGGCAGGCAGAGAATTCCCTGCTAGCACATTCTCTGTGCACAGGAAGGCGAAATGTTCGCATTTGATTCGCAGAATCGCTTTTGTGCAGAAAACACTAACACTTGTTCAGAACGAAAGAAAGCACAGAGCCCCAGATTTTCTGTTGTCCTGGAGAGCTTGCAGAGCTCTGGGGAAAGGCAGGCAGAGAATTACCTGCTAGCACATTCTCTGTGCACAGGAAGGAGAAGTGTTCGCATTTGATTCGCAGAATCGCTTTTGTGCAGAAAACACTAACACTTGTTCAGAACGAAAGAAAGCACAGAGCCCCAGATTTGCTGTTGTCCTGGAGAGCTTGCAGAGCTCTGGGGAAAGGCAGGCAGAGAATTCCCTGCTAGCACCTTCTCTGTGTGCGGGAAGGAGAAGTGTTCACATTTTTTCGCAGAATCGCATTTGCTTCGCTGCAGGGAACACTAAGCTTGTTCAGAACGAAAGAAAGCACAGAGCCCCAGATTTTATGTTGCCCTGGAGAGCTTGCAGAGCACTGGAGAAAGGCAGGCAGAAAATTCCCTGCTAGCACCTTCTCTGTTCGCGGGAAGCAGAAGTGTTCACATTGCTTTGCAGAATCGCTTTTGTGCAGAGAATACTAACACTTATTCAGAACGGAAGAAAGCACAGAGCGCCAGATTTGCTGTTGTCCTGGAGAGCTTGCAGAGCTCTGGGGAAAGGCAGGCAGAGAATTCCCTGCTAGCACATTCTCTGTGCACAGGAAGGAGAAATGTTCGCATTTGCTTCGCAGAATCGCTTTTGTGCAGAAAACACTAACACTTGTTCAGAACGAAAGAAAGAACAGAGCCCCAGATTTTATGTTGTCCTGGAGAGCTTGCAGAGCACTGGAGAAAGGCAGGCAGAGAATTCCCTGCTAGCACCTTCTCTGTTCGCGGGAAGGAGAGAATTCTCTTTTGCTTCGCACAATGGCTTTTGTGCAGAAAACAGTAACGCCTGTTCAGGACGAAAGAAAGCACAGAGCCCCATATTTGCTGTTGCCGTAGAGAGCTTGCAGAGCTCTGGGGAAAGGCAGGCAGAGAATTCCCTGCTAGCACCTTCTCTGTGCCTGAGAAGGAGAAGTGTTCACATTTTTTCGCAGAATCGCTTTTGTGCAGAGAACAGTAACACTTATTCAGAACGGAAGAAAGCACAGAGCCCCAGATTTGCTGTTGTCCTGGAGAGCTTGCAGAGCTCTGGGGAAAGGCAGGCAGAGAATTCCCTGCTAGCACATTCTCTGTGCACAGGAAGGCGAAATGTTCGCATTTGATTGGCACAATGGCTTTTCTGCAGAAAACACTAACGCTTGTTCAGGATGAAAGAAAGCACAGAGCCCCATATTTGCTGTTGCCCTGAGAGCTTGCAGAGCACTGGGGAAAGGCAGGCAGAGAATTCCCTGCTAGCACATTCTCTGTGCACAGGAAGACGAAATGTTCGCATTTGATTCGCAGAATCGCTTTTGTGCAGAAAACACTAACACTTGTTCAGAACGAAAGAAAGCACAGATCCCCAGATTTGCTGTTGTCCTGGAGAGCTTGCAGAGCACTGGCGAAAGGCAGGCAGAGAATTCCCTGCTAGCACCTTCTCTGTTCGCGGGAATCAGAAGTGTTCGCATTTGATTCGCAGAATCGCTTTTGTGCAGAGAACACTAACACTTGTTAAGAACGAAAGAAAGCACAGAGCCCCAGATTTGCTGTTGTCCTGGAGAGCTTGCAGAGCTCTGGGGAAAGGCAGGCAGAGAATTCCCTGCTAGCACCTTCTCTGTTCGCGGGAAGCAGAAGTGTTCACATTTTTTCGCAGAATCGCATTTGCTTCGCTGCAGGGAACACTAAGCTTGTTCAGAACGAAAGAAAGCAGAGAGCCCCAGATTTTATGTTGCCCTGGAGAGCTTGCAGAGCACTGGAGAAAGGCAGGCAGAGAATTCCCTGCTAGCACCTTCTCTGTTCGCGGGAAGGAGAGAATTCTCTTTTGCTTCGCACAATGGCTTTTGTGCAGAAAACACTAACGCTTGTTCAGGACGAAAGAAAGCACAGAGCCCCATATTTGCTGTTGTCCTGGAGAGCTTGCAGAGCACTGGCGAAAGGCAGGCAGAGAATTCCCTGCTAGCACCTTCTCTGTGCCTGAGAAGGAGAAGTCTTCACATTTTTTCGCAGAATCGCTTTTGTGCAGAGAACAGTAACACTTATTCAGAACGGAAGAAAACACAGAGCCCCAGATTTGCTGTTGTCCTGGAGAGCTTGCAGAACACTGGCGAAAGGCAGGCAGAGAATTCCCTGCTAGCACCTTCTCTGTGCCTTGGAAGCAGAAGTGTTCACATTGCTTTGTAGAATCGCTTTTGTACAGAGAACAGTAACACTTATTCAGAACGGAAGAAAACACAGAGCCCCAGATTTGCTGTTGTCCTGGAGAGCTTGCAGAGCTCTGGGGAAAGGCAGGCAGAGAATTCCCTGCTAGCACCTTCTCTGTTCGCGGGAAGGAGAGATTTCGCTTTTGATTGGCACAATGGCTTTTCTGCAGAAAACACTAACGCTTGTTCAGGATGAAAGAAAGCACAGAGCCCCAGATTTGCTGTTGTCCTGGAGAGCTTGCAGAGCACTGGGGAAAGGCAGGCAGAGAATTCCCTGCTAGCACATTCTCTGTGCACAGGAAGGCGAAATGTTCGCATTTGATTCGCAGAATCGCTTTTGTGCAGAAAACACTAACGCTTGTTCAGGATGAAAGAAAGCACAGAGCCCCAGATTTTATGTTGTCCTGGAGAGCTTGCAGAGCACTGGGGAAAGGCAGGCATAGAATTCCCTGCTAGCACCTTCTCTGTTCGCGGGAAGCAGAAGTGTTCACATTGCTTTGCAGAATCGCTTTTGTGCAGGGAATACTAACACTTATTCAGAACGGAAGAAAGCACAGAGCGCCAGATTTGCTGTTGTCCTGGAGAGCTTGCAGAGCTCTGGGGAAAGGCAGGCAGAGAATTCCCTGCTAGCATCTTCACTGTGCCTGGGAAGGAGAAGTGTTCACATTTTTTCGCAGAATGGCTTTTCTGCAGAAAACACTAACGCTTGTTCAGGACGAAAGGAAGCACAGAGCGCCAGATTTGCTGTTGCCCTGGAGAGCTTGCAGAGCTCTGGGGAAAGGCAGGCAGAGAATTCCCTGCTAGCACATTCTCTGTGCACAGGAAGGCGAAATGTTCGCATTTGATTCGCAGAATCGCTTTTGTGCAGAAAACACTAACACTTGTTCAGAACGAAAGAAAGCACAGAGCCCCAGATTTGCTGTTGTCCTGGAGAGCTTGCAGAGCTCTGGGGAAAGGCAGGCAGAGAATTCCCTGCTAGCACATTCTCTGTGCACAGGAAGGAGAAGTGTTCGCATTTGATTCGCAGAATCGCTTTTGTGCAGAAAACACTAACACTTGTTCAGAACGAAAGAAAGCACAGAGCCCCAGATTCTATGTTGTCCTGGAGAGCTTGCAGAGCTCTGGGGAAAGGCAGGCAGAGAATTCCCTGCTAGCACCTTCTCTGTTCGCGGGAAGCAGAAGTGTTCACATTGCTTTGCAGAATCGCTTTTGTGCAGAGAACACTAAAGCTTGTTCAGGACGAAAGAAAGCAGACAGCCCCAGATTTTATGTTGCCCTGGAGAGCTTGCAGAGCACTGGAGAAAGGCAGGCAGAGAATTCCCTGCTAGCACCTTCTCTGTTCGCGGGAAGCAGAAGTGTTCACATTTTTTCGCAGAATCGCATTTGCTTCGCTGCAGGGAACACTAAGCTTGTTCATAACGAAAGAAAGCAGAGAGCCCCAGATTTTATGTTGCCCTGGAGAGCTTGCAGAGCACTGGAGAAAGGCAGGCAGAGAATTCCCTGCTAGCACCTTCTCTGTTCGCGGGAAGGAGAGAATTCTCTTTTGCTTCGCACAATGGCTTTTGTGCAGAAAACACTAACGCTTGTTCAGGACGAAAGAAAGCACAGAGCCCCATATTTGCTGTTGTCCTGGAGAGCTTGCAGAGCACTGGCGAAAGGCAGGCAGAGAATTCCCTGCTAGCACCTTCTCTGTGCCTGAGAAGGAGAAGTCTTCACATTTTTTCGCAGAATCGCTTTTGTGCAGAGAACAGTAACACTTATTCAGAACGGAAGAAAACACAGAGCCCCAGATTTGCTGTTGTCCTGGAGAGCTTGCAGAACACTGGCGAAAGGCAGGCAGAGAATTCCCTGCTAGCACCTTCTCTGTGCCTTGGAAGCAGAAGTGTTCACATTGCTTTGTAGAATCGCTTTTGTACAGAGAACAGTAACACTTATTCAGAACGGAAGAAAACACAGAGCCCCAGATTTGCTGTTGTCCTGGAGAGCTTGCAGAGCTCTGGGGAAAGGCAGGCAGAGAATTCCCTGCTAGCACCTTCTCTGTTCGCGGGAAGGAGAGATTTCGCTTTTGATTGGCACAATGGCTTTTCTGCAGAAAACACTAACGCTTGTTCAGGATGAAAGAAAGCACAGAGCCCCAGATTTGCTGTTGCCCTGAGAGCTTGCAGAGCACTGGGGAAAGGCAGGCAGAGAATTCCCTGCTAGCACATTCTCTGTGCACAGGAAGGCGAAATGTTCGCATTTGATTCGCAGAATCGCTTTTGTGCAGAAAACACTAACGCTTGTTCAGGATGAAAGAAAGCACAGAGCCCCAGATTTTATGTTGTCCTGGAGAGCTTGCAGAGCACTGGGGAAAGGCAGGCATAGAATTCCCTGCTAGCACCTTCTCTGTTCGCGGGAAGCAGAAGTGTTCACATTGCTTTGCAGAATCGCTTTTGTGCAGGGAATACTAACACTTATTCAGAACGGAAGAAAGCACAGAGCGCCAGATTTGCTGTTGTCCTGGAGAGCTTGCAGAGCTCTGGGGAAAGGCAGGCAGAGAATTCCCTGCTAGCACCTTCTCTGTTCGCGGGAAGGAGAGATTTCGCTTTTGATTGGCACAATGGCTTTTCTGCAGAAAACACTAACGCTTGTTCAGGATGAAAGAAAGCACAGAGCCCCAGATTTGCTGTTGCCCTGAGAGCTTGCAGAGCACTGGGGAAAGGCAGGCAGAGAATTCCCTGCTAGCACATTCTCTGTGCACAGGAAGGCGAAATGTTCGCATTTGATTCGCAGAATCGCTTTTGTGCAGAAAACACTAACGCTTGTTCAGGATGAAAGAAAGCACAGAGCCCCAGATTTTATGTTGTCCTGGAGAGCTTGCAGAGCACTGGGGAAAGGCAGGCATAGAATTCCCTGCTAGCACCTTCTCTGTTCGCGGGAAGCAGAAGTGTTCACATTGCTTTGCAGAATCGCTTTTGTGCAGGGAATACTAACACTTATTCAGAACGGAAGAAAGCACAGAGCGCCAGATTTGCTGTTGTCCTGGAGAGCTTGCAGAGCTCTGGGGAAAGGCAGGCAGAGAATTCCCTGCTAGCATCTTCACTGTGCCTGGGAAGGAGAAGTGTTCACATTTTTTCGCAGAATGGCTTTTCTGCAGAAAACACTAACGCTTGTTCAGGACGAAAGGAAGCACAGAGCGCCAGATTTGCTGTTGTCCTGGAGAGCTTGCAGAGCTCTGGGGAAAGGCAGGCAGAGAATTCCCTGCTAGCACATTCTCTGTGCACAGGAAGGCGAAATGTTCGCATTTGATTCGCAGAATCGCTTTTGTGCAGAAAACACTAACACTTGTTCAGAACGAAAGAAAGCACAGAGCCCCAGATTTGCTGTTGTCCTGGAGAGCTTGCAGAGCTCTGGGGAAAGGCAGGCAGAGAATTCCCTGCTAGCACATTCTCTGTGCACAGGAAGGAGAAGTGTTCGCATTTGATTCGCAGAATCGCTTTTGTGCAGAAAACACTAACACTTGTTCAGAACGAAAGAAAGCACAGAGCCCCAGATTCTATGTTGTCCTGGAGAGCTTGCAGAGCTCTGGGGAAAGGCAGGCAGAGAATTCCCTGCTAGCACCTTCTCTGTTCGCGGGAAGCAGAAGTGTTCACATTGCTTTGCAGAATCGCTTTTGTGCAGAGAACACTAAAGCTTGTTCAGGACGAAAGAAAGCACAGAGCCCCAGATTTGCTGTTGTCCTGGAGAGCTTGCAGAGCTCTGGGGAAAGGCAGGCAGAGAATTCCCTGCTAGCACATTCTCTGTGCACAGGAAGGAGAAGTGTTCGCATTTGATTCGCAGAATCGCTTTTGTGCAGAAAACACTAACACTTGTTCAGAACGAAAGAAAGCACAGAGCCCCAGATTTGCTGTTGTCCTGGAGAGCTTGCAGAGCTCTGGGGAAAGGCAGGCAGAGAATTCCCTGCTAGCACCTTCTCTGTTCGCGGGAAGCAGAAGTGTTCACATTTTTTCGCAGAATGGCATTTGCTTCGCTGCAGGGAACACTAAGCTTGTTCAGAACGAAAGAAAGCACAGAGCCCCAGATTTTATGTTGCCCTGGAGAGCTTGCAGAGCACTGGGGAAAGGCAGGCAGAGAATTCCCTGCTATCATCTTCACTGTGCCTGGGAAGGAGAAGTGTTCACATTTTTTCGCAGAATGGCTTTTCTGCAGAAAACACTAACGCTTGTTCAGGACGAAAGAAAGCACAGAGCCCCAGATTTTATGTTGCCCTGGAGAGCTTGCAGAGCACTGGGGAAAGGCAGGCAGAGAATTCCCTGCTAGCACATTCTCTGTGCACAGGAAGGCGAAATGTTCGCATTTGATTCTCAGAATCGCTTTTCTGCAGAAAACACTAACACTTGTTCAGAACGAAAGAAAGCACAGAGCCCCAGATTTGCTGTTGTCCTGGAGAGCTTGCAGAGCTCTGGGGAAAGGCAGGCAGAGAATTACCTGCTAGCACCTTCTCTGTGCACAGGAAGGAGAAGTGTTCGCATTTGATTCGCAGAATCGCTTTTGTGCAGAAAACACTAACACTTGTTCAGAACGAAAGAAAGCACAGAGCCCCAGATTTGCTGTTGTCCTGGAGAGCTTGCAGAGCTCTGGGGAAAGGCAGGCAGAGAATTCCCTGCTAGCACCTTCTCTGTTCGCGGGAAGCAGAAGTGTTCACATTTTTTCGCAGAATCGCATTTGCTTCGCTGCAGGGAACACTAAGCTTGTTCAGAACGAAAGAAAGCACAGAGCCCCAGATTTTATGTTGCCCTGGAGAGCTTGCAGAGCACTGGAGAAAGGCAGGCAGAAAATTCCCTGCTAGCACCTTCTCTGTTCGCGGGAAGCAGAAGTGTTCACATTGCTTTGCAGAATCGCTTTTGTGCAGAGAATACTAACACTTATTCAGAACGGAAGAAAGCACAGAGCGCCAGATTTGCTGTTGTCCTGGAGAGCTTGCAGAGCTCTGGGGAAAGGCAGGCAGAGAATTCCCTGCTAGCACCTTCTCTGTTCGCGGGAAGCAGAAGTGTTCGCATTTGATTCGCAGAATCGCTTTTGTGCAGAGAACACTAACGCTTGTTCAGAACGGAAGAAAGCACAGAGCGCCAGATTTGCTGTTGTCCTGGAGAGCTTGCAGAGCTCTGGGGAAAGGCAGGCAGAGAATTCCCTGCTAGCTCATTCTCTGTGCACAGGAAGACGAAATGTTCGCATTTGCTTCGCAGAATCGCTTTTGTGCACAAAACACTAACACTTGTTCAGAACGAAAGAAAGCACAGAGCCCCAGATTCTATGTTGTCCTGGAGAGCTTGCAGAGCACTGGGGAAAGGCAGGCAGAGAATTCCCTGCTAGCACCTTCTCTGTTCGCGGGAAGCAGAAGTGTTCACATTGCTTTGCAGAATCGCTTTTGTGCAGAGAATACTAACACTTATTCAGAACGGAAGAAAGCACAGAGCGCCATATTTGCTGTTGTCCTGGAGAGCTTGCAGAGCTCTGGGGAAAGGCAGGCAGAGAATTCCCTGCTAGCACCTTCTCTGTGTGCGGGAAGGAGAAGTGTTCACATTTTTTCGCAGAATCGCATTTGCTTCGCTGCAGAGAACACTAAGCTTGTTCAGAACGAAAGAAAGCACAGAGCGCCAGATTTTATGTTGCCCTGGAGAGCTTGCAGAGCACTGGGGAAAGGCAGGCAGAGAATTCCCTGCTATCATCTTCACTGTGCCTGGGAAGGAGAAGTGTTCACATTTTTTCGCAGAATGGCTTTTCTGCAGAAAACACTAACGCTTGTTCAGGACGAAAGGAAGCACAGAGCGCCAGATTTGCTGTTGCCCTGGAGAGCTTGCAGAGCTCTGGGGAAAGGTAGGCAGAGAATTCCCTGCTAGCACATTCTCTGTGCACAGGAAGGAGAAGTGTTCGCATTTGATTCGCAGAATCGCTTTTGTGCAGAAAACACTAACACTTGTTCAGAACGAAAGAAAGCACAGAGCCCCAGATTTGCTGTTGTCCTGGAGAGCTTGCAGAGCTCTGGGGAAAGGCAGGCAGAGAATTCCCTGCTAGCACCTTCTCTGTTCGCGGGAAGCAGAAGTGTTCACATTTTTTCGCAGAATCGCATTTGCTTCGCTGCAGGGAACACTAAGCTTGTTCAGAACGAAAGAAAGCACAGAGCTCCAGATTTTATGTTGCCCTGGAGAGCTTGCAGAGCACTGGAGAAAGGCAGGCAGAAAATTCCCTGCTAGCACCTTCTCTGTTCGCGGGAAGCAGAAGTGTTCACATTGCTTCGCAGAATCGCTTTTGTGCAGAGAACACTAACACTTATTCAGAACAGAAGAAAGCACAGAGCGCCAGATTTGCTGTTTCCGTAGAGAGCTTGCAGAGCACTGGGGAAAGGCAGGCAGAGAATTCCCTGCTAGCACATTCTCTGTGCACAGGAAGGAGAAATGTTCGCATTTGCTTCGCAGAATCGCTTTTGTGCAGAAAACACTAACACTTGTTCAGAACGAAAGAAAGAACAGAGCCCCAGATTTTATGTTGTCCTGGAGAGCTTGCAGAGCACTGGAGAAAGGCAGGCAGAGAATTCCCTGCTAGCACCTTCTCTGTTCGCGGGAAGGAGAGAATTCTCTTTTGCTTCGCACAATGGCTTTTGTGCACAAAACAGTAACGCCTGTTCAGGACGAAAGAAAGCACAGAGCCCCATATTTGCTGTTGCCGTAGAGAGCTTGCAGAGCTCTGGGGAAAGGCAGGCAGAGAATTCCCTGCTAGCACCTTCTCTGTGCCTGAGAAGGAGAAGTGTTCACATTTTTTCGCAGAATCGCTTTTGTGCAGAAAACACTAACACTTGTTCAGAACGAAAGAAAGCACAGAGCCCCAGATTCTGTGTTGTCCTGGAGAGCTTGCAGAGCACTGGGGAAAGGCAGGCAGAGAATTCCCTGCTAGCACCTTCTCTGTTCGCGGGAAGCAGTAGTGTTCACATTTTTTCGCAGAATCGCATTTGCTTCGCTGCAGGGAACACTAAGCTTGTTCAGAACGAAAGAAAGCACAGAGCCCCAGATTTTATGTTGCCCTGGAGAGCTTGCAGAGCACTGGAGAAAGGCAGGCAGAGAATTCCCTGCTAGCACATTCTCTGTTCGCGGGAAGGAGAGAATTCTCTTTTGCTTCGCACAATGGCTTTTGTGCAGAAAACACTAACGCTTGTTCAGGACGAAAGAAAGCACAGAGCCCCATATTTGCTGTTGTCCTGGAGAGCTTGCAGAGCTCTGGGGAAAGGCAGGCAGAGAATTCCCTGCTAGCACCTTCTCTGTGCCTGAGAAGGAGAAGTGTTCACATTTTTTCGCAGAATCGCTTTTGTGCAGAGAAGAGTAACACTTATTCAGAACGGAAGAAAACACAGAGCCCCAGATTTGCTGTTGTCCTGGAGAGCTTGCAGAGCACTGGCGAAAGGCAGGCAGAGAATTCTCTGCTAGCACCTTCTCTGTTCGCGGGAAGGAGAGATTTCGCTTTTGATTGGCACAATGGCTTTTCTGCAGAAAACACTAACGCTTGTTCAGGATGAAAGAAAGCACAGAGCCCCATATTTGCTGTTGCCCTGGAGAGCTTGCAGAGCACTGGGGAAAGGCAGGCAGAGAATTCCCTGCTAGCACATTCTCTGTGCACAGGAAGGCGAAATGTTCGCATTTGATTCGCAGAATCGCTTTTGTGCAGAAAACACTAACACTTGTTCAGAACGAAAGAAAGCACAGAGCCCCAGATTTGCTGTTGTCCTGGAGAGCTTGCAGAGCTCTGGGGAAAGGCAGGCAGAGAATTCCCTGCTAGCACCTTCTCTGTTCGCGGGAAGCAGAAGTGTTCGCATTTGATTCGCAGAATCGCTTTTGTGCAGAGAACACTAACGCTTGTTCAGGACGAAAGAAAGCACAGAGCCCCAGATTTGCTGTTGTCCTGGAGAGCTTGCAGAGCTCTGGGGAAAGGCAGGCAGAGAATTCCCTGCTAGCACATTCTCTGTGCACAGGAAGGCGAAATGTTCGCATTTGCTTCGCGGAATCGCTTTTGTGCACAAAACACTAACACTTGTTCAGAACGAAAGAAAGCACAGAGCCCCAGATTCTATGTTGTCCTGGAGAGCTTGCAGAGCACTGGGGAAAGGCAGGCAGAGAATTCCCTGCTAGCACCTTCTCTGTGTGCGGGAAGGAGAAGTGTTCACATTTTTTCGCAGAATCGCATTTGCTTCGCTGCAGAGAACACTAAGCTTGTTCAGAACGAAAGAAAGCACAGAGCGCCAGATTTTATGTTGCCCTGGAGAGCTTGCAGAGCACTGGGGAAAGGCAGGCAGAGAATTCCCTGCTATCATCTTCACTGTGCCTGGGAAGGAGAAGTGTTCACATTTTTTCGCAGAATGGCTTTTCTGCAGAAAACACTAACGCTTGTTCAGGACGAAAGGAAGCACAGAGCGCCAGATTTGCTGTTGCCCTGGAGAGCTTGCAGAGCACTGGGGAAAGGCAGGCAGAGAATTCCCTGCTAGCACATTCTCTGTGCACAGGAAGGCGAAATGTTCGCATTTGATTCGCAGAATCGCTTTTGTGCAGAAAACACTAACACTTGTTCAGAACGAAAGAAAGCACAGAGCCCCAGATTTGCTGTTGTCCTGGAGAGCTTGCAGAGCTCTGGGGAAAGGCAGGCAGAGAATTCCCTGCTAGCACCTTCTCTGTTCGCGGGAAGCAGAAGTGTTCACATTTTTTCGCAGAATCGCATTTGCTTCGCTGCAGGGAACACTAAGCTTGTTCAGAACGAAAGAAAGCACAGAGCCCCAGATTTTATGTTGCCTTGGAGAGCTTGCAGAGCACTGGAGAAAGGCAGGCAGAGAATTCCCTGCTAGCACCTTCTCTGTTCGCGGGAAGCAGAAGTGTTCACATTGCTTTGCAGAATCGCTTTTGTGCAGAGAATACTAACGCTTATTCAGAACGGAAGAAAGCACAGAGCGCCAGATTTGCTGTTGTCCTGGAGAGCTTGCAGAGCTCTGGGGAAAGGCAGGCAGAGAATTCCCTGCTAGCACCTTCTCTGTTCGCGGGAAGCAGAAGTGTTCGCATTTGATTCGCAGAATCGCTTTTGTGCAGAGAACACTAACGCTTGTTCAGAACGAAAGAAAGCACAGAGCGCCAGATTTGCTGTTGTCCTGGAGAGCTTGCAGAGCTCTGGGGAAAGGCAGGCAGAGAATTCCCTGCTAGCTCATTCTCTGTGCACAGGAAGGCGAAATGTTCGCATTTGCTTAGCAGAATCGCTTTTGTGCACAAAACACTAACACTTGTTCAGGATGAAAGAAAGCACAGAGCCCCAGATTCTATGTTGTCCTGGAGAGCTTGCAGAGCACTGGGGAAAGGCAGGCAGAGAATTCCCTGCTAGCACCTTCTCTGTTCGCGGGAAGCAGAAGTGTTCACATTGCTTTGCAGAATCGCTTTTGTGCAGAGAATACTAACACTTATTCAGAACGGAAGAAAGCACAGAGCGCCAGATTTGCTGTTGTCCTGGAGAGCTTGCAGAGCTCTGGGGAAAGGCAGGCAGAGAATTCCCTGCTAGCACCTTCTCTGTGTGCGGGAAGGAGAAGTGTTCACATTTTTTCGCAGAATCGCATTTGCTTCGCTGCAGAGAACACTAAGCTTGTTCAGAACGAAAGAAAGCACAGAGCGCCAGATTTTATGTTGCCCTGGAGAGCTTGCAGAGCACTGGGGAAAGGCAGGCAGAGAATTCCCTGCTATCATCTTCACTGTGCCTGGGAAGGAGAAGTGTTCACAATTTTTCGCAGAATGGCTTTTCTGCAGAAAACATTAACGCTTGTTCAGGACGAAAGGAAGCACAGAGCGCCAGATTTGCTGTTGCCCTGGAGAGCTTGCAGAGCACTGGGGAAAGGCAGGCAGAGAATTCCCTGCTAGCACATTCTCTGTGCACAGGAAGGCGAAATGTTCGCATTTGATTCGCAGAATCGCTTTTGTGCAGAAAACACTAACACTTGTTCAGAACGAAAGAAAGCACAGAGCCCCAGATTTGCTGTTGTCCTGGAGAGCTTGCAGAGCTCTGGGGAAAGGCAGGCAGAGAATTACCTGCTAGCACATTCTCTGTGCACAGGAAGGAGACGTGTTCGCATTTGATTCGCAGAATCGCTTTTGTGCAGAAAACACTAACACTTGTTCAGAACGAAAGAAAGCACAGAGCCCCAGATTTGCTGTTGTCCTGGAGAGCTTGCAGAGCTCTGGGGAAAGGCAGGCAGAGAATTCCCTGCTAGCACCTTCTCTGTTCGCGGGAAGCAGAAGTGTTCACATTTTTTCGCAGAATCGCATTTGCTTCGCTGCAGGGAACACTAAGCTTGTTCAGAACGAAAGAAAGCACAGAGCCCCAGATTTTATGTTGCCCTGGAGAGCTTGCAGAGCACTGGAGAAAGGCAGGCAGAAAATTCCCTGCTAGCACCTTCTCTGTTCGCGGGAAGCAGAAGTGTTCACATTGCTTTGCAGAATCGCTTTTGTGCAGAGAATACTAACACTTATTCAGAACGAAAGAAAGCACAGAGCGCCAGATTTGCTGTTGTCCTGGAGAGCTTGCAGAGCTCTGGGGAAAGGCAGGCAGAGAATTCCCTGCTAGCACATTCTCTGTTCACGGGAAGCAGAAGTGTTCGCATTTGATTCGCAGAATCGCTTTTGTGCAGAGAACACTAACGCTTGTTCAGAACGGAAGAAAGCACAGAGCGCCAGATTTGCTGTTGTCCTGGAGAGCTTGCAGAGCTCTGGGGAAAGGCAGGCAGAGAATTCCCTGCTAGCACATTCTCTGTGCACAGGAAGGCGAAATGTTCGCATTTGCTTCGCAGAATCGCTTTTGTGCACAAAACACTAACACTTGTTCAGAACGAAAGAAAGCACAGAGCCCCAGATTCTATGTTGTCCTGGAGAGCTTGCAGAGCACTGGGGAAAGGCAGGCAGAGAATTCCCTGCTAGCACCTTCTCTGTTCGCGGGAAGCAGAAGTGTTCACATTGCTTTGCAGAATCGCTTTTGTGCAGAGAATACTAACACTTATTCAGAACGGAAGAAAGCACAGAGCGCCATATTTGCTGTTGTCCTGGAGAGCTTGCAGAGCTCTGGGGAAAGGCAGGCAGAGAATTCCCTGCTAGCACCTTCTCTGTGTGCGGGAAGGAGAAGTGTTCACATTTTTTCGCAGAATCGCATTTGCTTCGCTGCAGAGAACACTAAGCTTGTTCAGAACGAAAGAAAGCACAGAGCGCCAGATTTTATGTTGCCCTGGAGAGCTTGCAGAGCACTGGGGAAAGGCAGGCAGAGAATTCCCTGCTATCATCTTCACTGTGCCTGGGAAGGAGAAGTGTTCACATTTTTTCGCAGAATGGCTTTTCTGCAGAAAACACTAACGCTTGTTCAGGACGAAAGGAAGCACAGAGCGCCAGATTTGCTGTTGCCCTGGAGAGCTTGCAGAGCACTGGGGAAAGGCAGGCAGAGAATTCCCTGCTAGCACATTCTCTGTGCACAGGAAGGAGAAATGTTCGCATTTGCTTCGCAGAATCGCTTTTGTGCAGAAAACACTAACACTTGTTCAGAACGAAAGAAAGAACAGAGCCCCAGATTTTATGTTGTCCTGGAGAGCTTGCAGAGCACTGGAGAAAGGCAGGCAGAGAATTCCCTGCTAGCACCTTCTCTGTTCGCGGGAAGGAGAGAATTCTCTTTTGCTTCGCACAATGGCTTTTGTGCAGAAAACAGTAACGCCTGTTCAGGACGAAAGAAAGCACAGAGCGCCAGATTTGCTGTTGCCGTAGAGAGCTTGCAGAGCTCTGGGGAAAGGCAGGCAGAGAATTCCCTGCTAGCACCTTCTCTGTGCCTGAGAAGGAGAAGTGTTCACATTTTTTCGCAGAATCGCTTTTGTGCAGAGAACAGTAACACTTATTCAGAACGGAAGAAAACACAGAGCCCCAGATTTGCTGTTGTCCTGGAGAGCTTGCAGAGCTCTGGGGAAAGGCAGGCAGAGAATTCCCTGCTAGCACCTTCTCTGTTCGCGGGAAGGAGAGATTTCGCTTTTGATTGGCACAATGGCTTTTCCGCAGAAAACACTAACGCTTGTTCAGGATGAAAGAAAGCACAGAGCCCCATATTTGCTGTTGCCCTGGAGAGCTTGCAGAGCACTGGGGAAAGGCAGGCAGAGAATTCCCTGCTAGCACATTCTCTGTGCACAGGAAGGAGAAATGTTCGCATTTGATTCGCAGAATCGCTTTTGTGCAGAAAACACTAACACTTGTTCAGAACGAAAGAAAGCACAGAGCGCCAGATTTGCTGTTGTCCTGGAGAGCTTGCAGAGCTCTGGGGAAAGGCAGGCAGAGAATTCCCTGCTAGCACCTTCTCTGTTCGCGGGAATCAGAAGTGTTCGCATTTGATTCGCAGAATCGCTTTTGTGCAGATAACACTAACACTTGTTAAGAACGAAAGAAAGCACAGAGCCCCAGATTTGCTGTTGTCCTGGAGAGCTTGCAGAGCTCTGGGGAAAGGCAGACAGAGAATTCCCTGCTAGCACCTTCTCTGTTCGCGGGAAGCAGAAGTGTTCACATTGCTTTGCAGAATCGCTTTTGTGCAGAGAACAGTAACGCTTGTTCAGGACGAAAGAAAGCACAGAGCCCCAGATTTGCTGTTGTCCTGGAGAGCTTGCAGAGCTCTGGGGAAAGGCAGGCAGAGAATTCCCTGCTAGCACCTTCTCTGTTCGCGGGAAGCAGAAGTGTTCGCATTTGATTCGCAGAATCGCTTTTGTGCAGAGAACACTAACGCTTGTTCAGGACGAAAGAAAGCACAGAGCCCCAGATTTGCTGTTGTCCTGGAGAGCTTGCAGAGCTCTGGGGAAAGGCAGGCAGAGAATTCCCTGCTAGCACATTCTCTGTGCACAGGAAGGCGAAATGTTCGCATTTGCTTCGCAGAATCGCTTTTGTGCAGAAAACACTAACACTTGTTCAGAACGAAAGAAAGCACAGAGCCCCAGATTCTATGTTGTCCTGGAGAGCTTGCAGAGCACTGGGGAAAGGCAGGCAGAGAATTCCCTGCTAGCACCTTCTCTGTTCGCGGGAAGCAGAAGTGTTCACATTGCTTTGCAGAATCGCTTTTGTGCAGAGAATACTAACACTTATTCAGAACAGAAGAAAGCACAGAGCGCCAGATTTGCTGTTGTCCTGGAGAGCTTGCAGAGCTCTGGGGAAAGGCAGGCAGAGAATTCCCTGCTAGCACCTTCTCTGTGTGCGGGAAGGAGAAGTGTTCACATTTTTTCGCAGAATCGCATTTGCTTCGCTGCAGGGAACACTAATCTTCTTCAGAACGAAAGAAAGCACAGAGCCCCAGATTTTATGTTGCCCTGGAGAGCTTGCAGAGCACTGGGGAAAGGCAGGCAGAGAATTCCCTGCTATCATCTTCACTGTGCCTGGGAAGGAGAAGTGTTCACATTTTTTCGCAGAATGGCTTTTCTGCAGAAAACACTAACGCTTGTTCAGGACGAAAGGAAGCACAGAGCGCCAGATTTGCTGTTGCCCTGGAGAGCTTGCAGAGCACTGGGGAAAGGCAGGCAGAGAATTCCCTGCTAGCACATTCTCTGTGCACAGGAAGGCGAAATGTTCGCATTTGATTCGCAGAATCGCTTTTGTGCAGAAAACACTAACACTTGTTCAGAACGAAAGAAAGCACAGAGCCCCAGATTTGCTGTTGTCCTGGAGAGCTTGCAGAGCTCTGGGGAAAGGCAGGCAGAGAATTACCTGCTAGCACATTCTCTGTGCACAGGAAGGAGAAGTGTTCGCATTTGATTCGCAGAATCGCTTTTGTGCAGAAAACACTAACACTTGTTCAGAACGAAAGAAAGCACAGAGCCCCAGATTTGCTGTTGTCCTGGAGAGCTTGCAGAGCTCTGGGGAAAGGCAGGCAGAGAATTCCCTGCTAGCACCTTCTCTGTGTGCGGGATGGAGAAGTGTTCACATTTTTTCGCAGAATCGCATTTGCTTCGCTGCAGGGAACACTAAGCTTGTTCAGAACGAAAGAAAGCACAGAGCCCAAGATTTTATGTTGCCCTGGAGAGCTTGCAGAGCACTGGAGAAAGGCAGGCAGAAAATTCCCTGCTAGCACCTTCTCTGTTCGCGGGAAGCAGAAGTGTTCACATTGCTTTGCAGAATCGCTTTTGTGCAGAGAATACTAACACTTATTCAGAACGGAAGAAAGCACAGAGCGCCAGATTTGCTGTTGTCCTGGAGAGCTTGCAGAGCTCTGGGGAAAGGCAGGCAGAGAATTCCCTGCTAGCACATTCTCTGTGCACAGGAAGGAGAAATGTTCGCATTTGCTTCGCAGAATCGCTTTTGTGCAGAAAACACTAACACTTGTTCAGAACGAAAGAAAGAACAGAGCCCCAGATTTTATGTTGTCCTGGAGAGCTTGCAGAGCACTGGAGAAAGGCAGGCAGAGAATTCCCTGCTAGCACCTTCTCTGTTCGCGGGAAGGAGAGAATTCTCTTTTGCTTCGCACAATGGCTTTTGTGCAGAAAACAGTAACGCCTGTTCAGGACGAAAGAAAGCACAGAGCCCCATATTTGCTGTTGCCGTAGAGAGCTTGCAGAGCTCTGGGGAAAGGCAGGCAGAGAATTCCCTGCTAGCACCTTCTCTGTGCCTGAGAAGGAGAAGTGTTCACATTTTTTCGCAGAATCGCTTTTGTGCAGAGAACAGTAACACTTATTCAGAACGGAAGAAAACACAGAGCCCCAGATTTGCTGTTGTCCTGGAGAGCTTGCAGAGCTCTGGGGAAAGGCAGGCAGAGAATTCCCTGCTAGCACCTTCTCTGTTCGCGGGAAGGAGAGATTTCGCTTTTGATTGGCACAATGGCTTTTCTGCAGAAAACACTAACGCTTGTTCAGGATGAAAGAAAGCACAGAGCCCCATATTTGCTGTTGCCCTGAGAGCTTGCAGAGCACTGGGGAAAGGCAGGCAGAGAATTCCCTGCTAGCACATTCTCTGTGCACAGGAAGACGAAATGTTCGCATTTGATTCGCAGAATCGCTTTTGTGCAGAAAACACTAACACTTGTTCAGAACGAAAGAAAGCACAGAGCCCCAGATTTGCTGTTGTCCTGGAGAGCTTGCAGAGCACTGGCGAAAGGCAGGCAGAGAATTCCCTGCTAGCACCTTCTCTGTGCCTGAGAAGGAGAAGTCTTCACATTTTTTCGCAGAATCGCTTTTGTGCAGAGAACAGTAACACTTATTCAGAACGGAAGAAAACACAGAGCCCCAGATTTGCTGTTGTCCTGGAGAGCTTGCAGAACACTGGCGAAAGGCAGGCAGAGAATTCCCTGCTAGCACCTTCTCTGTGCCTTGGAAGCAGAAGTGTTCACATTGCTTTGTAGAATCGCTTTTGTACAGAGAACAGTAACACTTATTCAGAACGGAAGAAAACACAGAGCCCCAGATTTGCTGTTGTCCTGGAGAGCTTGCAGAGCTCTGGGGAAAGGCAGGCAGAGAATTCCCTGCTAGCACCTTCTCTGTTCGCGGGAAGGAGAGATTTCGCTTTTGATTGGCACAATGGCTTTTCTGCAGAAAACACTAACGCTTGTTCAGGATGAAAGAAAGCACAGAGCCCCAGATTTGCTGTTGTCCTGGAGAGCTTGCAGAGCTCTGGGGAAAGGCAGGCAGAGAATTCCCTGCTAGCATCTTCACTGTGCCTGGGAAGGAGAAGTGTTCACATTTTTTCGCAGAATGGCTTTTCTGCAGAAAACACTAACGCTTGTTCAGGACGAAAGGAAGCACAGAGCGCCAGATTTGCTGTTGCCCTGGAGAGCTTGCAGAGCTCTGGGGAAAGGCAGGCAGAGAATTCCCTGCTAGCACATTCTCTGTGCACAGGAAGGGAAGTGTTCGCATTTGATTCGCAGAATCGCTTTTGTGCAGAAAACACTAACACTTGTTCAGAACGAAAGAAAGCACAGAGCCCCAGATTTGCTGTTGTCCTGGAGAGCTTGCAGAGCTCTGGGGAAAGGCAGGCAGAGAATTCCCTGCTAGCACATTCTCTGTGCACAGGAAGGAGAAGTGTTCGCATTTGATTCGCAGAATCGCTTTTGTGCAGAAAACACTAACACTTGTTCAGAACGAAAGAAAGCACAGAGCCCCAGATTCTATGTTGTCCTGGAGAGCTTGCAGAGCACTGGGGAAAGGCAGGCAGAGAATTCCCTGCTAGCACCTTCTCTGTTCGCGGGAAGCAGAAGTGTTCACATTGCTTTGCAGAATCGCTTTTGTGCAGAGAATACTAACACTTATTCAGAACGGAAGAAAGCACAGAGCGCCAGATTTGCTGTTGTCCTGGAGAGCTTGCAGAGCTCTGGGGAAAGGCAGGCAGAGAATTCCCTGCTAGCACCTTCTCTGTGTGCGGGAAGGAGAAGTGTTCACATTTTTTCGCAGAATCGCATTTGCTTCGCTGCAGGGAACACTAATCTTCTTCAGAACGAAAGAAAGCACAGAGCGCCAGATTTTATGTTGCCCTGGAGAGCTTGCAGAGCACTGGGGAAAGGCAGGCAGAGAATTCCCTGCTATCATCTTCACTGTGCCTGGGAAGGAGAAGTGTTCACATTTTTTCGCAGAATGGCTTTTCTGCAGAAAACACTAACGCTTGTTCAGGACGAAAGGAAGCACAGAGCGCCAGATTTGCTGTTGCCCTGGAGAGCTTGCAGAGCACTGGGGAAAGGCAGGCAGAGAATTCCCTGCTAGCACATTCTCTGTGCACAGGAAGGCGAAATGTTCGCATTTGATTCGCAGAATCGCTTTTGTGCAGAAAACACTAACACTTGTTCAGAACGAAAGAAAGCACAGAGCCCCAGATTTGCTGTTGTCCTGGAGAGCTTGCAGAGCACTGGGGAAAGGCAGGCAGAGAATTCCCTGATAGCACCTTCGCTCTTCGCGGGAAGCAGAAGTGTTCACATTTTTTCGCAGAATGGCTTTTCTGCAGAAAACACTAACGCTTGTTCAGGACGAAAGGAAGCACAGAGCGCCAGATTTGCTGTTGCCCTGGAGAGCTTGCAGAGCTCTGGGGAAAGGCAGGCAGAGAATTCCCTGCTAGCACATTCTCTGTGCACAGGAAGGGAAGTGTTCGCATTTGATTCGCAGAATCGCTTTTGTGCAGAGAACACTAACGCTTGTTCAGGACGAAAGAAAGCACAGAGCCCCAGATTTGCTGTTGTCCTGGAGAGCTTGCAGAGCTCTGGGGAAAGGCAGGCAGAGAATTCCCTGCTAGCACCTTCTCTGTTCGCGGGAAGCAGAAGTGTTCACATTGCTTTGCAGAATAGCTTTTGTGCAGAGAATACTAACACTTATTCAGAACGGAAGAAAGCACAGAGCGCCAGATTTGCTGTTGTCCTGGAGAGCTTGCAGAGCTCTGGGGAAAGGCAGGCAGAGAATTCCCTGCTAGCACCTTCTCTGTGTGCGGGAAGGAGAAGTGTTCACATTTTTTCGCAGAATCGCATTTGCTTCGCTGCAGAGAACACTAAGCTTGTTCAGAACGAAAGAAAGCACAGAGCGCCAGATTTTATGTTGCCCTGGAGAGCTTGCAGAGCACTGGGGAAAGGCAGGCAGAGAATTCCCTGCTATCATCTTCACTGTGCCTGGGAAGGAGAAGTGTTCACATTTTTTCGCAGAATGGCTTTTCTGCAGAAAACACTAACGCTTGTTCAGGACGAAAGGAAGCACAGAGCGCCAGATTTGCTGTTGCCCTGGAGAGCTTGCAGAGCACTGGGGAAAGGCAGGCAGAGAATTCCCTGCTAGCACATTCTCTGTGCACAGGAAGGCGAAATGTTCGCATTTGATTCGCAGAATCGCTTTTGTGCAGAAAACACTAACACTTGTTCAGAACGAAAGAAAGCACAGAGCCCCAGATTTGCTGTTGTCCTGGAGAGCTTGCAGAGCTCTGGGGAAAGGCAGGCAGAGAATTACCTGCTAGCACATTCTCTGTGCACAGGAAGGAGAAGTGTTCGCATTTGATTCGCAGAATCGCTTTTGTGCAGAAAACACTAACACTTGTTCAGAACGAAAGAAAGCACAGAGCCCCAGATTTGCTGTTGTCCTGGAGAGCTTGCAGAGCTCTGGGGAAAGGCAGGCAGAGAATTCCCTGCTAGCACCTTCTCTGTTCGCGGGAAGCAGAAGTGTTCACATTTTTTCGCAGAATCGCATTTGCTTCGCTGCAGGGAACACTAAGCTTGTTCAGAACGAAAGAAAGCACAGAGCCCCAGATTTTATGTTGCCCTGGAGAGCTTGCAGAGCACTGGAGAAAGGCAGGCAGAGAATTCCCTGCTAGCACCTTCTCTGTTCGCGGGAAGCAGAAGTGTTCACATTGCTTTGCAGAATCGCTTTTGTGCAGAGAATACTAACGCTTATTCAGAACGGAAGAAAGCACAGAGCGCCAGATTTGCTGTTGTCCTGGAGAGCTTGCAGAGCTCTGGGGAAAGGCAGGCAGAGAATTCCCTGCTAGCACCTTCTCTGTTCGCGGGAAGCAGAAGTGTTCGCATTTGATTCGCAGAATCGCTTTTGTGCAGAGAACACTAACGCTTGTTCAGAACGGAAGAAAGCACAGAGCGCCAGATTTGCTGTTGTCCTGGAGAGCTTGCAGAGCTCTGGGGAAAGGCAGGCAGAGAATTCCCTGCTAGCTCATTCTCTGTGCACAGGAAGGCGAAATGTTCGCATTTGCTTCGCAGAATCGCTTTTGTGCACAAAACACTAACACTTGTTCAGAATGAAAGAAAGCACAGAGCCCCAGATTCTATGTTGTCCTGGAGAGCTTGCAGAGCACTGGGGAAAGGCAGGCAGAGAATTCCCTGCTAGCACCTTCTCTGTTCGCGGGAAGCAGAAGTGTTCACATTGCTTTGCAGAATCGCTTTTGTGCAGAGAATACTAACACTTATTCAGAACGGAAGAAAGCACAGAGCGCCAGATTTGCTGTTGTCCTGGAGAGCTTGCAGAGCTCTGGGGAAAGGCAGGCAGAGAATTCCCTGCTAGCACCTTCTCTGTGTGCGGGAAGGAGAAGTGTTCACATTTTTTCGCAGAATCGCATTTGCTTCGCTGCAGAGAACACTAAGCTTGTTCAGAACGAAAGAAAGCACAGAGCGCCAGATTTTATGTTGCCCTGGAGAGCTTGCAGAGCACTGGGGAAAGGCAGGCAGAGAATTCCCTGCTATCATCTTCACTGTGCCTGGGAAGGAGAAGTGTTCACAATTTTTCGCAGAATGGCTTTTCTGCAGAAAACATTAACGCTTGTTCAGGACGAAAGGAAGCACAGAGCGCCAGATTTGCTGTTTCCCTGGAGAGCTTGCAGAGCACTGGGGAAAGGCAGGCAGAGAATTCCCTGCTAGCACATTCTCTGTGCACAGGAAGGCGAAATGTTCGCATTTGATTCGCAGAATCGCTTTTGTGCAGAAAACACTAACACTTGTTCAGAACGAAAGAAAGCACAGAGCCCCAGATTTGCTGTTGTCCTGGAGAGCTTGCAGAGCTCTGGGGAAAGGCAGGCAGAGAATTCCCTGCTAGCACATTCTCTGTGCACAGGAAGGAGAAGTGTTCGCATTTGATTCGCAGAATCGCTTTTGTGCAGAAAACACTAACACTTGTTCAGAACGAAAGAAAGCACAGAGCCCCAGATTCTATGTTGTCCTGGAGAGCTTGCAGAGCACTGGGGAAAGGCAGGCAGAGAATTCCCTGCTAGCACCTTCTCTGTTCGCGGGAAGCAGAAGTGTTCACATTGCTTTGCAGAATCGCTTTTGTGCAGAGAATACTAACACTTATTCAGAACGGAAGAAAGCACAGAGCGCCAGATTTGCTGTTGTCCTGGAGAGCTTGCAGAGCTCTGGGGAAAGGCAGGCAGAGAATTCCCTGCTAGCACCTTCTCTGTGTGCGGGAAGGAGAAGTGTTCACATTTTTTCGCAGAATCGCATTTGCTTCGCTGCAGGGAACACTAATCTTCTTCAGAACGAAAGAAAGCACAGAGCGCCAGATTTTATGTTGCCCTGGAGAGCTTGCAGAGCACTGGGGAAAGGCAGGCAGAGAATTCCCTGCTATCATCTTCACTGTGCCTGGGAAGGAGAAGTGTTCACATTTTTTCGCAGAATGGCTTTTCTGCAGAAAACACTAACGCTTGTTCAGGACGAAAGGAAGCACAGAGCGCCAGATTTGCTGTTGCCCTGGAGAGCTTGCAGAGCACTGGGGAAAGGCAGGCAGAGAATTCCCTGCTAGCACATTCTCTGTGCACAGGAAGGCGAAATGTTCGCATTTGATTCGCAGAATCGCTTTTGTGCAGAAAACACTAACACTTGTTCAGAACGAAAGAAAGCACAGAGCCCCAGATTTGCTGTTGTCCTGGAGAGCTTGCAGAGCACTGGGGAAAGGCAGGCAGAGAATTCCCTGATAGCACCTTCGCTCTTCGCGGGAAGCAGAAGTGTTCACATTTTTTCGCAGAATGGCTTTTCTGCAGAAAACACTAACGCTTGTTCAGGACGAAAGGAAGCACAGAGCGCCAGATTTGCTGTTGCCCTGGAGAGCTTGCAGAGCTCTGGGGAAAGGCAGGCAGAGAATTCCCTGCTAGCACATTCTCTGTGCACAGGAAGGGAAGTGTTCGCATTTGATTCGCAGAATCGCTTTTGTGCAGAGAACACTAACGCTTGTTCAGGACGAAAGAAAGCACAGAGCCCCAGATTTTATGTTGCCCTGGAGAGCTTGCAGAGCACTGGAGAAAGGCAGGCAGAGAATTCCCTGCTAGCACCTTCTCTGTTCGCGGGAAGCAGAAGTGTTCACATTGCTTTGCAGAATCGCTTTTGTGCAGAGAATACTAACGCTTATTCAGAACGGAAGAAAGCACAGAGCGCCAGATTTGCTGTTGTCCTGGAGAGCTTGCAGAGCTCTGGGGAAAGGCAGGCAGAGAATTCCCTGCTAGCACCTTCTCTGTTCGCGGGAAGCAGAAGTGTTCGCATTTGATTCGCAGAATCGCTTTTGTGCAGAGAACACTAACGCTTGTTCAGAACGGAAGAAAGCACAGAGCGCCAGATTTGCTGTTGTCCTGGAGAGCTTGCAGAGCTCTGGGGAAAGGCAGGCAGAGAATTCCCTGCTAGCTCATTCTCTGTGCACAGGAAGGCGAAATGTTCGCATTTGCTTCGCAGAATCGCTTTTGTGCACAAAACACTAACACTTGTTCAGAATGAAAGAAAGCACAGAGCCCCAGATTCTATGTTGTCCTGGAGAGCTTGCAGAGCACTGGGGAAAGGCAGGCAGAGAATTCCCTGCTAGCACCTTCTCTGTTCGCGGGAAGCAGAAGTGTTCACATTGCTTTGCAGAATCGCTTTTGTGCAGAGAATACTAACACTTATTCAGAACGGAAGAAAGCACAGAGCGCCAGATTTGCTGTTGTCCTGGAGAGCTTGCAGAGCTCTGGGGAAAGGCAGGCAGAGAATTCCCTGCTAGCACCTTCTCTGTGTGCGGGAAGGAGAAGTGTTCACATTTTTTCGCAGAATCGCATTTGCTTCGCTGCAGAGAACACTAAGCTTGTTCAGAACGAAAGAAAGCACAGAGCGCCAGATTTTATGTTGCCCTGGAGAGCTTGCAGAGCACTGGGGAAAGGCAGGCAGAGAATTCCCTGCTATCATCTTCACTGTGCCTGGGAAGGAGAAGTGTTCACAATTTTTCGCAGAATGGCTTTTCTGCAGAAAACATTAACGCTTGTTCAGGACGAAAGGAAGCACAGAGCGCCAGATTTGCTGTTTCCCTGGAGAGCTTGCAGAGCACTGGGGAAAGGCAGGCAGAGAATTCCCTGCTAGCACATTCTCTGTGCACAGGAAGGCGAAATGTTCGCATTTGATTCGCAGAATCGCTTTTGTGCAGAAAACACTAACACTTGTTCAGAACGAAAGAAAGCACAGAGCCCCAGATTTGCTGTTGTCCTGGAGAGCTTGCAGAGCTCTGGGGAAAGGCAGGCAGAGAATTCCCTGCTAGCACCTTCTCTGTTCGCGGGAAGGAGAGATTTCGCTTTTGATTGGCACAATGGCTTTTCTGCAGAAAACACTAACGCTTGTTCAGGATGAAAGAAAGCACAGAGCCCCAGATTTGCTGTTGTCCTGGAGAGCTTGCAGAGCACTGGGGAAAGGCAGGCAGAGAATTCCCTGCTAGCACATTCTCTGTGCACATGAAGGCGAAATGTTCGCATTTGATTCGCAGAATCGCTTTTGTGCAGAAAACACTAACGCTTGTTCAGGATGAAAGAAAGCACAGAGCCCCAGATTTTATGTTGTCCTGGAGAGCTTGCAGAGCACTGGGGAAAGGCAGGCATAGAATTCCCTGCTAGCACCTTCTCTGTGTGCGGGAAGGAGAAGTGTTCACATTTTTTCGCAGAATCGCATTTGCTTCGCTGCAGAGAACACTAAGCTTGTTCAGAACGAAAGAAAGCACAGAGCGCCAGATTTTATGTTGCCCTGGAGAGCTTGCAGAGCACTGGGGAAAGGCAGGCAGAGAATTCCCTGCTATCATCTTCACTGTGCCTGGGAAGGAGAAGTGTTCACAATTTTTCGCAGAATGGCTTTTCTGCAGAAAACATTAACGCTTGTTCAGGACGAAAGGAAGCACAGAGCGCCAGATTTGCTGTTGCCCTGGAGAGCTTGCAGAGCACTGGGGAAAGGCAGGCAGAGAATTCCCTGCTAGCACATTCTCTGTGCACAGGAAGGCGAAATGTTCGCATTTGATTCGCAGAATCGCTTTTGTGCAGAAAACACTAACACTTGTTCAGAACGAAAGAAAGCACAGAGCCCCAGATTTGCTGTTGTCCTGGAGAGCTTGCAGAGCTCTGGGGAAAGGCAGGCAGAGAATTCCCTGCTAGCACCTTCTCTGTTCGCGGGAAGGAGAGATTTCGCTTTTGATTGGCACAATGGCTTTTCTGCAGAAAACACTAACGCTTGTTCAGGATGAAAGAAAGCACAGAGCCCCAGATTTGCTGTTGTCCTGGAGAGCTTGCAGAGCACTGGGGAAAGGCAGGCAGAGAATTCCCTGCTAGCACATTCTCTGTGCACATGAAGGCGAAATGTTCGCATTTGATTCGCAGAATCGCTTTTGTGCAGAAAACACTAACGCTTGTTCAGGATGAAAGAAAGCACAGAGCCCCAGATTTTATGTTGTCCTGGAGAGCTTGCAGAGCACTGGGGAAAGGCAGGCATAGAATTCCCTGCTAGCACCTTCTCTGTTCGCGGGAAGCAGAAGTGTTCACATTGCTTTGCAGAATCGCTTTTGTGCAGGGAATACTAACACTTATTCAGAACGGAAGAAAGCACAGAGCGCCAGATTTGCTGTTGTCCTGGAGAGCTTGCAGAGCTCTGGGGAAAGGCAGGCAGAGAGTTCCCTGCTAGCATCTTCACTGTGCCTGGGAAGGAGAAGTGTTCACATTTTTTCGCAGAATGGCTTTTCTGCAGAAAACACTAACGCTTGTTCAGGACGAAAGGAAGCACAGAGCGCCAGATTTGCTGTTGCCCTGGAGAGCTTGCAGAGCTCTGGGGAAAGGCAGGCAGAGAATTCCCTGCTAGCACATTCTCTGTGCACAGGAAGGGAAGTGTTCGCATTTGATTCGCAGAATCGCTTTTGTGCAGAAAACACTAACACTTGTTCAGAACGAAAGAAAGCACAGAGCCCCAGATTTGCTGTTGTCCTGGAGAGCTTGCAGAGCTCTGGGGAAAGGCAGGCAGAGAATTCCCTGCTAGCACATTCTCTGTGCACAGGAAGGAGAAGTGTTCGCATTTGATTCGCAGAATCGCTTTTGTGCAGAAAACACTAACACTTGTTCAGAACGAAAGAAAGCACAGAGCCCCAGATTCTATGTTGTCCTGGAGAGCTTGCAGAGCTCTGGGGAAATGCAGGCAGAGAATTCCCTGCTAGCACCTTCTCTGTTCGCGGGAAGCAGAAGTGTTCACATTGCTTTGCAGAATCGCTTTTGTGCAGAGAACACTAACGCTTGTTCAGGACGAAAGAAAGCACAGAGCCCCAGATTTGCTGTTGTCCTGGAGAGCTTGCAGAGCTCTGGGGAAAGGCAGGCAGAGAATTCCCTGCTAGCACATTCTCTGTGCACAGGAAGGAGAAGTGTTCGCATTTGATTCGCAGAATCGCTTTTGTGCAGAAAACACTAACACTTGTTCAGAACGAAAGAAAGCACAGAGCCCCAGATTTGCTGTTGTCCTGGAGAGCTTGCAGAGCTCTGGGGAAAGGCAGGCAGAGAATTCCCTGCTAGCACCTTCTCTGTTCGCGGGAAGCAGAAGTGTTCACATTTTTTCGCAGAATGGCATTTGCTTCGCTGCAGGGAACACTAAGCTTGTTCAGAACGAAAGAAAGCACAGAGCCCCAGATTTTATGTTGCCCTGGAGAGCTTGCAGAGCACTGGGGAAAGGCAGGCAGAGAATTCCCTGCTATCATCTTCACTGTGCCTGGGAAGGAGAAGTGTTCACATTTTTTCGCAGAATGGCTTTTCTGCAGAAAACCCTAACGCTTGTTCAGGACGAAAGAAAGCACAGAGCCCCAGATTTTATGTTGCCCTGGAGAGCTTGCAGAGCACTGGGGAAAGGCAGGCAGAGAATTCCCTGCTAGCACATTCTCTGTGCACAGGAAGGCGAAATGTTCGCATTTGATTCGCAGAATCGCTTTTGTGCAGAAAACACTAACACTTGTTCAGAACGAAAGAAAGCACAGAGCCCCAGATTTGCTGTTGTCCTGGAGAGCTTGCAGAGCTCTGGGGAAAGGCAGGCAGAGAATTCCCTGCTAGCACCTTCTCTGTTCGCGGGAAGGAGAGATTTCGCTTTTGATTGGCACAATGGCTTTTCTGCAGAAAACACTAACGCTTGTTCAGGATGAAAGAAAGCACAGAGCCCCAGATTTGCTGTTGTCCTGGAGAGCTTGCAGAGCACTGGGGAAAGGCAGGCAGAGAATTCCCTGCTAGCACATTCTCTGTGCACATGAAGGCGAAATGTTCGCATTTGATTCGCAGAATCGCTTTTGTGCAGAAAACACTAACGCTTGTTCAGGATGAAAGAAAGCACAGAGCCCCAGATTTTATGTTGTCCTGGAGAGCTTGCAGAGCACTGGGGAAAGGCAGGCATAGAATTCCCTGCTAGCACCTTCTCTGTTCGCGGGAAGCAGAAGTGTTCACATTGCTTTGCAGAATCGCTTTTGTGCAGGGAATACTAACACTTATTCAGAACGGAAGAAAGCACAGAGCGCCAGATTTGCTGTTGTCCTGGAGAGCTTGCAGAGCTCTGGGGAAAGGCAGGCAGAGAGTTCCCTGCTAGCATCTTCACTGTGCCTGGGAAGGAGAAGTGTTCACATTTTTTCGCAGAATGGCTTTTCTGCAGAAAACACTAACGCTTGTTCAGGACGAAAGGAAGCACAGAGCGCCAGATTTGCTGTTGCCCTGGAGAGCTTGCAGAGCTCTGGGGAAAGGCAGGCAGAGAATTCCCTGCTAGCACATTCTCTGTGCACAGGAAGGGAAGTGTTCGCATTTGATTCGCAGAATCGCTTTTGTGCAGAAAACACTAACACTTGTTCAGAACGAAAGAAAGCACAGAGCCCCAGATTTGCTGTTGTCCTGGAGAGCTTGCAGAGCTCTGGGGAAAGGCAGGCAGAGAATTCCCTGCTAGCACATTCTCTGTGCACAGGAAGGAGAAGTGTTCGCATTTGATTCGCAGAATCGCTTTTGTGCAGAAAACACTAACACTTGTTCAGAACGAAAGAAAGCACAGAGCCCCAGATTCTATGTTGTCCTGGAGAGCTTGCAGAGCTCTGGGGAAATGCAGGCAGAGAATTCCCTGCTAGCACCTTCTCTGTTCGCGGGAAGCAGAAGTGTTCACATTGCTTTGCAGAATCGCTTTTGTGCAGAGAACACTAACGCTTGTTCAGGACGAAAGAAAGCACAGAGCCCCAGATTTGCTGTTGTCCTGGAGAGCTTGCAGAGCTCTGGGGAAAGGCAGGCAGAGAATTCCCTGCTAGCACATTCTCTGTGCACAGGAAGGAGAAGTGTTCGCATTTGATTCGCAGAATCGCTTTTGTGCAGAAAACACTAACACTTGTTCAGAACGAAAGAAAGCACAGAGCCCCAGATTTGCTGTTGTCCTGGAGAGCTTGCAGAGCTCTGGGGAAAGGCAGGCAGAGAATTCCCTGCTAGCACCTTCTCTGTTCGCGGGAAGCAGAAGTGTTCACATTTTTTCGCAGAATGGCATTTGCTTCGCTGCAGGGAACACTAAGCTTGTTCAGAACGAAAGAAAGCACAGAGCCCCAGATTTTATGTTGCCCTGGAGAGCTTGCAGAGCACTGGGGAAAGGCAGGCAGAGAATTCCCTGCTATCATCTTCACTGTGCCTGGGAAGGAGAAGTGTTCACATTTTTTCGCAGAATGGCTTTTCTGCAGAAAACCCTAACGCTTGTTCAGGACGAAAGAAAGCACAGAGCCCCAGATTTTATGTTGCCCTGGAGAGCTTGCAGAGCACTGGAGAAAGGCAGGCAGAGAATTCCCTGCTAGCACCTTCTCTGTTCGCGGGAAGGAGAGAATTCTCTTTTGCTTCGCACAATGGCTTTTGTGCAGAAAACACTAACGCTTGTTCAGGACGAAAGAAAGTACAGAGCCCCATATTTGCTGTTGTCCTGGAGAGCTTGCAGAGCACTGGCGAAAGGCAGGCAGAGAATTCCCTGCTAGCACCTTCTCTGTGCCTGAGAAGGAGAAGTCTTCACATTTTTTCGCAGAATCGCTTTTGTGCAGAGAACAGTAACACTTATTCAGAATGGAAGAAAACACAGAGCCCCAGATTTGCTGTTGTCCTGGAGAGCTTGCAGAACACTGGCGAAAGGCAGGCAGAGAATTCCCTGCTAGCACCTTCTCTGTGCCTTGGAAGCAGAAGTGTTCACATTGCTTTGCAGAATCGCTTTTGTACAGAGAACAGTAACACTTATTCAGAACGGAAGAAAACACAGAGCCCCAGATTTGCTGTTGTCCTGGAGAGCTTGCAGAGCTCTGGGGAAAGGCAGGCAGAGATTTCCCTGCTAGCACCTTCTCTGTTCGCGGGAAGGAGAGATTTAGCTTTTGATTGGCACAATGGCTTTTCTGCAGAAAACACTAACGCTTGTTCAGGATGAAAGAAAGCACAGAGCCCCATATTTGCTGTTGCCCTGGAGAGCTTGCAGAGCACTGGGGAAAGGCAGGCAGAGAATTCCCTGCTAGCACATTCTCTGTGCACAGGAAGGAGAAATGTTCGCATTTGATTCGCAGAATCGCTTTTGTGCAGAAAACACTAACACTTGTTCAGAACGAAAGAAAGCACAGAGCCCCAGATTTGCTGTTTTCCTGGAGAGCTTGCAGAGCACTGGGGAAAGGCAGGCAGAGAATTCCCTGCTAGCACCTTCTCTGTTCGCGGGAAGCAGAAGTGTTCGCATTTGATTCGCAGAATCGCTTTTGTGCAGAGAACACTAACGCTTGTTCACAACGGAAGAAAGCACAGAGCGCCAGATTTGCTGTTGTCCTGGAGAGCTTGCAGAGCTCTGGGGAAAGGCAGGCAGAGAATTCCCTGCTAGCACATTCTCTGTGCACAGGAAGGCGAAATGTTCGCATTTGCTTCGCAGAATCGCTTTTGTGCACAAAACACTAACACTTGTTCAGAACGAAAGAAAGCACAGAGCCCCAGATTCTATGTTGTCCTGGAGAGCTTGCAGAGCACTGGGGAAAGGCAGGCAGAGAATTCCCTGCTAGCACCTTCTCTGTTCGCGGGAAGCAGAAGTGTTCACATTGCTTTGCAGAATCGCTTTTGTGCAGAGAATACTAACACTTATTCAGAAAGGAAGAAAGCACAGAGCGCCAGATTTGCTGTTGTCCTGGAGAGCTTGCAGAGCTCTGGGGAAAGGCAGGCAGAGAATTCCCTGCTAGCACCTTCTCTGTGTGCGGGAAGGAGAAGTGTTCACATTTTTTCGCAGAATCGCATTTGCTTCGCTGCAGAGAACACTAAGCTTGTTCAGAACGAAAGAAAGCACAGAGCGCCAGATTTTATGTTGCCCTGGAGAGCTTGCAGAGCACTGGGGAAGGGCAGGCAGAGAATTCCCTGCTAGCATCTTCGCTGTGCCTGGGAAGGAGAAGTGTTCACATTTTTTCGCAGAATGGCTTTTCTGCAGAAAACACTAACGCTTGTTCAGGACGAAAGGAAGCACAGAGCGCCAGATTTGCTGTTGCCCTGGAGAGCTTGCAGAGCTCTGGGGAAAGGCAGGCAGAGAATTCCCTGCTAGCACATTCTCTGTGCACAGGAAGGAGAAGTGTTCGCATTTGATTCGCAGAATCGCTTTTGTGCAGAAAACACTAACACTTGTTCAGAACGAAAGAAAGCACAGAGCCCCAGATTTGCTGTTGTCCTGGAGAGCTTGCAGAGCTCTGGGGAAAGGCAGGCAGAGAATTCCCTGCTAGCACCTTCTCTGTTCGCGGGAAGGAGAGATTTCGCTTTTGATTGGCACAATGGCTTTTCTGCAGAAAACACTAACGCTTGTTCAGGATGAAAGAAAGCACAGAGCCCCAGATTTGCTGTTGTCCTGGAGAGCTTGCAGAGCACTGGGGAAAGGCAGGCAGAGAATTCCCTGCTAGCACATTCTCTGTGCACATGAAGGCGAAATGTTCGCATTTGATTCGCAGAATCGCTTTTGTGCAGAAAACACTAACGCTTGTTCAGGATGAAAGAAAGCACAGAGCCCCAGATTTTATGTTGTCCTGGAGAGCTTGCAGAGCACTGGGGAAAGGCAGGCATAGAATTCCCTGCTAGCACCTTCTCTGTGTGCGGGAAGGAGAAGTGTTCACATTTTTTCGCAGAATCGCATTTGCTTCGCTGCAGAGAACACTAAGCTTGTTCAGAACGAAAGAAAGCACAGAGCGCCAGATTTTATGTTGCCCTGGAGAGCTTGCAGAGCACTGGGGAAAGGCAGGCAGAGAATTCCCTGCTATCATCTTCACTGTGCCTGGGAAGGAGAAGTGTTCACAATTTTTCGCAGAATGGCTTTTCTGCAGAAAACATTAACGCTTGTTCAGGACGAAAGGAAGCACAGAGCGCCAGATTTGCTGTTGCCCTGGAGAGCTTGCAGAGCACTGGGGAAAGGCAGGCAGAGAATTCCCTGCTAGCACATTCTCTGTGCACAGGAAGGCGAAATGTTCGCATTTGATTCGCAGAATCGCTTTTGTGCAGAAAACACTAACACTTGTTCAGAACGAAAGAAAGCACAGAGCCCCAGATTTGCTGTTGTCCTGGAGAGCTTGCAGAGCTCTGGGGAAAGGCAGGCAGAGAATTCCCTGCTAGCACCTTCTCTGTTCGCGGGAAGGAGAGATTTCGCTTTTGATTGGCACAATGGCTTTTCTGCAGAAAACACTAACGCTTGTTCAGGATGAAAGAAAGCACAGAGCCCCAGATTTGCTGTTGTCCTGGAGAGCTTGCAGAGCACTGGGGAAAGGCAGGCAGAGAATTCCCTGCTAGCACATTCTCTGTGCACATGAAGGCGAAATGTTCGCATTTGATTCGCAGAATCGCTTTTGTGCAGAAAACACTAACGCTTGTTCAGGATGAAAGAAAGCACAGAGCCCCAGATTTTATGTTGTCCTGGAGAGCTTGCAGAGCACTGGGGAAAGGCAGGCATAGAATTCCCTGCTAGCACCTTCTCTGTTCGCGGGAAGCAGAAGTGTTCACATTGCTTTGCAGAATCGCTTTTGTGCAGGGAATACTAACACTTATTCAGAACGGAAGAAAGCACAGAGCGCCAGATTTGCTGTTGTCCTGGAGAGCTTGCAGAGCTCTGGGGAAAGGCAGGCAGAGAGTTCCCTGCTAGCATCTTCACTGTGCCTGGGAAGGAGAAGTGTTCACATTTTTTCGCAGAATGGCTTTTCTGCAGAAAACACTAACGCTTGTTCAGGACGAAAGGAAGCACAGAGCGCCAGATTTGCTGTTGCCCTGGAGAGCTTGCAGAGCTCTGGGGAAAGGCAGGCAGAGAATTCCCTGCTAGCACATTCTCTGTGCACAGGAAGGGAAGTGTTCGCATTTGATTCGCAGAATCGCTTTTGTGCAGAAAACACTAACACTTGTTCAGAACGAAAGAAAGCACAGAGCCCCAGATTTGCTGTTGTCCTGGAGAGCTTGCAGAGCTCTGGGGAAAGGCAGGCAGAGAATTCCCTGCTAGCACATTCTCTGTGCACAGGAAGGAGAAGTGTTCGCATTTGATTCGCAGAATCGCTTTTGTGCAGAAAACACTAACACTTGTTCAGAACGAAAGAAAGCACAGAGCCCCAGATTCTATGTTGTCCTGGAGAGCTTGCAGAGCTCTGGGGAAATGCAGGCAGAGAATTCCCTGCTAGCACCTTCTCTGTTCGCGGGAAGCAGAAGTGTTCACATTGCTTTGCAGAATCGCTTTTGTGCAGAGAACACTAACGCTTGTTCAGGACGAAAGAAAGCACAGAGCCCCAGATTTGCTGTTGTCCTGGAGAGCTTGCAGAGCTCTGGGGAAAGGCAGGCAGAGAATTCCCTGCTAGCACATTCTCTGTGCACAGGAAGGAGAAGTGTTCGCATTTGATTCGCAGAATCGCTTTTGTGCAGAAAACACTAACACTTGTTCAGAACGAAAGAAAGCACAGAGCCCCAGATTTGCTGTTGTCCTGGAGAGCTTGCAGAGCTCTGGGGAAAGGCAGGCAGAGAATTCCCTGCTAGCACCTTCTCTGTTCGCGGGAAGCAGAAGTGTTCACATTTTTTCGCAGAATGGCATTTGCTTCGCTGCAGGGAACACTAAGCTTGTTCAGAACGAAAGAAAGCACAGAGCCCCAGATTTTATGTTGCCCTGGAGAGCTTGCAGAGCACTGGGGAAAGGCAGGCAGAGAATTCCCTGCTATCATCTTCACTGTGCCTGGGAAGGAGAAGTGTTCACATTTTTTCGCAGAATGGCTTTTCTGCAGAAAACCCTAACGCTTGTTCAGGACGAAAGAAAGCACAGAGCCCCAGATTTTATGTTGCCCTGGAGAGCTTGCAGAGCACTGGAGAAAGGCAGGCAGAGAATTCCCTGCTAGCACCTTCTCTGTTCGCGGGAAGGAGAGAATTCTCTTTTGCTTCGCACAATGGCTTTTGTGCAGAAAACACTAACGCTTGTTCAGGACGAAAGAAAGTACAGAGCCCCATATTTGCTGTTGTCCTGGAGAGCTTGCAGAGCACTGGCGAAAGGCAGGCAGAGAATTCCCTGCTAGCACCTTCTCTGTGCCTGAGAAGGAGAAGTCTTCACATTTTTTCGCAGAATCGCTTTTGTGCAGAGAACAGTAACACTTATTCAGAATGGAAGAAAACACAGAGCCCCAGATTTGCTGTTGTCCTGGAGAGCTTGCAGAACACTGGCGAAAGGCAGGCAGAGAATTCCCTGCTAGCACCTTCTCTGTGCCTTGGAAGCAGAAGTGTTCACATTGCTTTGCAGAATCGCTTTTGTACAGAGAACAGTAACACTTATTCAGAACGGAAGAAAACACAGAGCCCCAGATTTGCTGTTGTCCTGGAGAGCTTGCAGAGCTCTGGGGAAAGGCAGGCAGAGATTTCCCTGCTAGCACCTTCTCTGTTCGCGGGAAGGAGAGATTTAGCTTTTGATTGGCACAATGGCTTTTCTGCAGAAAACACTAACGCTTGTTCAGGATGAAAGAAAGCACAGAGCCCCATATTTGCTGTTGCCCTGGAGAGCTTGCAGAGCACTGGGGAAAGGCAGGCAGAGAATTCCCTGCTAGCACATTCTCTGTGCACAGGAAGGAGAAATGTTCGCATTTGATTCGCAGAATCGCTTTTGTGCAGAAAACACTAACACTTGTTCAGAACGAAAGAAAGCACAGAGCCCCAGATTTGCTGTTTTCCTGGAGAGCTTGCAGAGCACTGGGGAAAGGCAGGCAGAGAATTCCCTGCTAGCACCTTCTCTGTTCGCGGGAAGCAGAAGTGTTCGCATTTGATTCGCAGAATCGCTTTTGTGCAGAGAACACTAACGCTTGTTCACAACGGAAGAAAGCACAGAGCGCCAGATTTGCTGTTGTCCTGGAGAGCTTGCAGAGCTCTGGGGAAAGGCAGGCAGAGAATTCCCTGCTAGCACATTCTCTGTGCACAGGAAGGCGAAATGTTCGCATTTGCTTCGCAGAATCGCTTTTGTGCACAAAACACTAACACTTGTTCAGAACGAAAGAAAGCACAGAGCCCCAGATTCTATGTTGTCCTGGAGAGCTTGCAGAGCACTGGGGAAAGGCAGGCAGAGAATTCCCTGCTAGCACCTTCTCTGTTCGCGGGAAGCAGAAGTGTTCACATTGCTTTGCAGAATCGCTTTTGTGCAGAGAATACTAACACTTATTCAGAAAGGAAGAAAGCACAGAGCGCCAGATTTGCTGTTGTCCTGGAGAGCTTGCAGAGCTCTGGGGAAAGGCAGGCAGAGAATTCCCTGCTAGCACCTTCTCTGTGTGCGGGAAGGAGAAGTGTTCACATTTTTTCGCAGAATCGCATTTGCTTCGCTGCAGAGAACACTAAGCTTGTTCAGAACGAAAGAAAGCACAGAGCGCCAGATTTTATGTTGCCCTGGAGAGCTTGCAGAGCACTGGGGAAGGGCAGGCAGAGAATTCCCTGCTAGCATCTTCGCTGTGCCTGGGAAGGAGAAGTGTTCACATTTTTTCGCAGAATGGCTTTTCTGCAGAAAACACTAACGCTTGTTCAGGACGAAAGGAAGCACAGAGCGCCAGATTTGCTGTTGCCCTGGAGAGCTTGCAGAGCTCTGGGGAAAGGCAGGCAGAGAATTCCCTGCTAGCACATTCTCTGTGCACAGGAAGGAGAAGTGTTCGCATTTGATTCGCAGAATCGCTTTTGTGCAGAAAACACTAACACTTGTTCAGAACGAAAGAAAGCACAGAGCCCCAGATTTGCTGTTGTCCTGGAGAGCTTGCAGAGCTCTGGGGAAAGGCAGGCAGAGAATTCCCTGCTAGCACCTTCTCTGTTCGCGGGAAGCAGAAGTGTTCACATTTTTTCGCAGAATCGCATTTGCTTCGCTGCAGGGAACACTAAGCTTCTTCAGAACGAAAGAAAGCACAGAGCCCCAGATTTTATGTTGCCCTGGAGAGCTTGCAGAGCTCTGGGGAAAGGCAGGCAGAGAATTCCCTGCTAGCACCTTCTCTGTGTGCGGGAAGGAGAAGTGTTCACATTTTTTCGCAGAATCGCATTTGCTTCGCTGCAGAGAACACTAAGCTTGTTCAGAACGAAAGAAAGCACAGAGCCCCAGATTTGCTGTTGTCCTGGAGAGCTTGCAGAGCTCTGGGGAAAGGCAGGCAGAGAATTCCCTGATAGCACCTTCGCTCTTCGAGGGAAGCAGAAGTGTTCACATTTTTTCGCAGAATGGCTTTTCTGCAGAAAACACTAACGCTTGTTCAGGACGAAAGGAAGCACAGAGCGCCAGATTTGCTGTTGCCCTGGAGAGCTTGCAGAGCACTGGGGAAAGGCAGGCAGAGAATTCCCTGCTAGCACATTCTCTGTGCACAGGAAGGGAAGTGTTCGCATTTGATTCGCAGAATCGCTTTTGTGCAGAGAACACTAACGCTTGTTCAGGACGAAAGAAAGCACAGAGCCCCAGATTTGCTGTTGTCCTGGAGAGCTTGCAGAGCTCTGGGGAAAGGCAGGCAGAGAATTCCCTGCTAGCACCTTCTCTGTTCGCGGGAAGCAGAAGTGTTCACATTTTTTCGCAGAATCGCTTTTGTGCAGAGAACACTAACGCTTGTTCAGGACGAAAGAAAGCACAGAGCCCCAGATTTGCTGTTGTCCTGGAGAGCTTGCAGAGCTCTGGGGAAAGGCAGGCAGAGAATTCCCTGCTAGCACATTCTCTGTGCACAGGAAGGCGAAATGTTCGCATTTGCTTCGCAGAATCGCTTTTGTGCACAAAACACTAACACTTGTTCAGAACGAAAGAAAGCACAGAGCCCCAGATTCTATGTTGTCCTGGAGAGCTTGCAGAGCACTGGGGAAAGGCAGGCAGAGAATTCCCTGCTAGCACCTTCTCTGTTCGCGGGAAGCAGAAGTGTTCACATTGCTTTGCAGAATAGCTTTTGTGCAGAGAATACTAACACTTATTCAGAACGGAAGAAAGCACAGAGCGCCAGATTTGCTGTTGTCCTGGAGAGCTTGCAGAGCTCTGGGGAAAGGCAGGCAGAGAATTCCCTGCTAGCACCTTCTCTGTGTGCGGGAAGGAGAAGTGTTCACATTTTTTCGCAGAATCGCATTTGCTTCGCTGCAGAGAACACTAAGCTTGTTCAGAACGAAAGAAAGCACAGAGCGCCAGATTTTATGTTGCCCTGGAGAGCTTGCAGAGCACTGGGGAAAGGCAGGCAGAGAATTCCCTGCTATCATCTTCACTGTGCCTGGGAAGGAGAAGTGTTCACATTTTTTCGCAGAATGGCTTTTCTGCAGAAAACACTAACGCTTGTTCAGGACGAAAGGAAGCACAGAGCGCCAGATTTGCTGTTGCCCTGGAGAGCTTGCAGAGCACTGGGGAAAGGCAGGCAGAGAATTCCCTGCTAGCACATTCTCTGTGCACAGGAAGGCGAAATGTTCGCATTTGATTCGCAGAATCGCTTTTGTGCAGAAAACACTAACACTTGTTCAGAACGAAAGAAAGCACAGAGCCCCAGATTTGCTGTTGTCCTGGAGAGCTTGCAGAGCTCTGGGGAAAGGCAGGCAGAGAATTCCCTGCTAGCACATTCTCTGTGCACAGGAAGGAGAAGTGTTCGCATTTGATTCGCAGAATCGCTTTTGTGCAGAAAACACTAACACTTGTTCAGAACGAAAGAAAGCACAGAGCCCCAGATTTGCTGTTGTCCTGGAGAGCTTGCAGAGCTCTGGGGAAAGGCAGGCAGAGAATTCCCTGCTAGCACCTTCTCTGTTCGCGGGAAGCAGAAGTGTTCACATTTTTTCGCAGAATCGCATTTGCTTCGCTGCAGGGAACACTAAGCTTGTTCAGAACGAAAGAAAGCACAGAGCCCCAGATTTTATGTTGCCCTGGAGAGCTTGCAGAGCACTGGAGAAAGGCAGGCAGAGAATTCCCTGCTAGCACCTTCTCTGTTCGCGGGAAGCAGAAGTGTTCACATTGCTTTGCAGAATCGCTTTTGTGCAGAGAATACTAACGCTTATTCAGAACGGAAGAAAGCACAGAGCGCCAGATTTGCTGTTGTCCTGGAGAGCTTGCAGAGCTCTGGGGAAAGGCAGGCAGAGAATTCCCTGCTAGCACCTTCTCTGTTCGCGGGAAGCAGAAGTGTTCGCATTTGATTCGCAGAATCGCTTTTGTGCAGAGAACACTAACGCTTGTTCAGAACGGAAGAAAGCACAGAGCGCCAGATTTGCTGTTGTCCTGGAGAGCTTGCAGAGCTCTGGGGAAAGGCAGGCAGAGAATTCCCTGCTAGCTCATTCTCTGTGCACAGGAAGGCGAAATGTTCGCATTTGCTTCGCAGAATCGCTTTTGTGCACAAAACACTAACACTTGTTCAGAACGAAAGAAAGCACAGAGCCCCAGATTCTATGTTGTCCTGGAGAGCTTGCAGAGCACTGGGGAAAGGCAGGCAGAGAATTCCCTGCTAGCACCTTCTCTGTTCGCGGGAAGCAGAAGTGTTCACATTGCTTTGCAGAATCGCTTTTGTGCAGAGAATACTAACACTTATTCAGAACGGAAGAAAGCACAGAGCGCCAGATTTGCTGTTGTCCTGGAGAGCTTGCAGAGCTCTGGGGAAAGGCAGGCAGAGAATTCCCTGCTAGCACCTTCTCTGTGTGCGGGAAGGAGAAGTGTTCACATTTTTTCGCAGAATCGCATTTGCTTCGCTGCAGAGAACACTAAGCTTGTTCAGAACGAAAGAAAGCACAGAGCGCCAGATTTTATGTTGCCCTGGAGAGCTTGCAGAGCACTGGGGAAAGGCAGGCAGAGAATTCCCTGCTATCATCTTCACTGTGCCTGGGAAGGAGAAGTGTTCACAATTTTTCGCAGAATGGCTTTTCTGCAGAAAACATTAACGCTTGTTCAGGACGAAAGGAAGCACAGAGCGCCAGATTTGCTGTTGCCCTGGAGAGCTTGCAGAGCACTGGGGAAAGGCAGGCAGAGAATTCCCTGCTAGCACATTCTCTGTGCACAGGAAGGCGAAATGTTCGCATTTGATTCGCAGAATCGCTTTTGTGCAGAAAACACTAACACTTGTTCAGAACGAAAGAAAGCACAGAGCCCCAGATTTGCTGTTGTCCTGGAGAGCTTGCAGAGCTCTGGGGAAAGGCAGGCAGAGAATTACCTGCTAGCACATTCTCTGTGCACAGGAAGGAGACGTGTTCGCATTTGATTCGCAGAATCGCTTTTGTGCAGAAAACACTAACACTTGTTCAGAACGAAAGAAAGCACAGAGCCCCAGATTTGCTGTTGTCCTGGAGAGCTTGCAGAGCTCTGGGGAAAGGCAGGCAGAGAATTCCCTGCTAGCACCTTCTCTGTTCGCGGGAAGCAGAAGTGTTCACATTTTTTCGCAGAATCGCATTTGCTTCGCTGCAGGGAACACTAAGCTTGTTCAGAACGAAAGAAAGCACAGAGCCCCAGATTTTATGTTGCCCTGGAGAGCTTGCAGAGCACTGGAGAAAGGCAGGCAGAAAATTCCCTGCTAGCACCTTCTCTGTTCGCGGGAAGCAGAAGTGTTCACATTGCTTTGCAGAATCGCTTTTGTGCAGAGAATACTAACACTTATTCAGAACGAAAGAAAGCACAGAGCGCCAGATTTGCTGTTCTCCTGGAGAGCTTGCAGAGCTCTGGGGAAAGGCAGGCAGAGAATTCCCTGCTAGCACATTCTCTGTTCACGGGAAGCAGAAGTGTTCGCATTTGATTCGCAGAATCGCTTTTGTGCAGAGAACACTAACGCTTGTTCAGAACGGAAGAAAGCACAGAGCGCCAGATTTGCTGTTGTCCTGGAGAGCTTGCAGAGCTCTGGGGAAAGGCAGGCAGAGAATTCCCTGCTAGCTCATTCTCTGTGCACAGGAAGGCGAAATGTTCGCATTTGCTTCGCAGAATCGCTTTTGTGCACAAAACACTAACACTTGTTCAGAACGAAAGAAAGCACAGAGCCCCAGATTCTATGTTGTCCTGGAGAGCTTGCAGAGCACTGGGGAAAGGCAGGCAGAGAATTCCCTGCTAGCACCTTCTCTGTTCGCGGGAAGCAGAAGTGTTCACATTGCTTTGCAGAATCGCTTTTGTGCAGAGAATACTAACACTTATTCAGAACGGAAGAAAGCACAGAGCGCCATATTTGCTGTTGTCCTGGAGAGCTTGCAGAGCTCTGGGGAAAGGCAGGCAGAGAATTCCCTGCTAGCACCTTCTCTGTGTGCGGGAAGGAGAAGTGTTCACATTTTTTCGCAGAATCGCATTTGCTTCGCTGCAGAGAACACTAAGCTTGTTCAGAACGAAAGAAAGCACAGAGCGCCAGATTTTATGTTGCCCTGGAGAGCTTGCAGAGCACTGGGGAAAGGCAGGCAGAGAATTCCCTGCTATCATCTTCACTGTCCCTGGGAAGGAGAAGTGTTCACATTTTTTCGCAGAATGGCTTTTCTGCAGAAAACACTAACGCTTGTTCAGGACGAAAGGAAGCACAGAGCGCCAGATTTGCTGTTTCCGTAGAGAGCTTGCAGAGCACTGGGGAAAGGCAGGCAGAGAATTCCCTGCTAGCACATTCTCTGTGCACAGGAAGGAGAAATGTTCGCATTTGCTTCGCAGAATCGCTTTTGTGCAGAAAACACTAACACTTGTTCAGAACGAAAGAAAGAACAGAGCCCCAGATTTTATGTTGTCCTGGAGAGCTTGCAGAGCACTGGAGAAAGGCAGGCAGAGAATTCCCTGCTAGCACCTTCTCTGTTCGCGGGAAGGAGAGAATTCTCTTTTGCTTCGCACAATGGCTTTTGTGCAGAAAACAGTAACGCCTGTTCAGGACGAAAGAAAGCACAGAGCCCCATATTTGCTGTTGCCGTAGAGAGCTTGCAGAGCTCTGGGGAAAGGCAGGCAGAGAATTCCCTGCTAGCACCTTCTCTGTGCCTGAGAAGGAGAAGTGTTCACATTTTTTCGCAGAATCGCTTTTGTGCAGAGAACAGTAACACTTATTCAGAACGGAAGAAAACACAGAGCCCCAGATTTGCTGTTGTCCTGGAGAGCTTGCAGAGCTCTGGGGAAAGGCAGGCAGAGAATTCCCTGCTAGCACCTTCTCTGTTCGCGGGAAGGAGAGATTTCGCTTTTGATTGGCACAATGGCTTTTCCGCAGAAAACACTAACGCTTGTTCAGGATGAAAGAAAGCACAGAGCCCCATATTTGCTGTTGCCCTGGAGAGCTTGCAGAGCACTGGGGAAAGGCAGGCAGAGAATTCCCTGCTAGCACATTCTCTGTGCACAGGAAGGCGAAATGTTCGCATTTGATTCGCAGAATCGCTTTTGTGCAGAAAACACTAACACTTGTTCAGAACGAAAGAAAGCACAGAGCCCCAGATTTGCTGTTGTCCTGGAGAGCTTGCAGAGCTCTGGGGAAAGGCAGGCAGAGAATTACCTGCTAGCACATTCTCTGTGCACAGGAAGGAGAAGTGTTCGCATTTGATTCGCAGAATCGCTTTTGTGCAGAAAACACTAACACTTGTTCAGAACGAAAGAAAGCACAGAGCCCCAGATTTGCTGTTGTCCTGGAGAGCTTGCAGAGCTCTGGGGAAAGGCAGGCAGAGAATTCCCTGCTAGCACCTTCTCTGTGTGCGGGAAAGAGAAGTGTTCACATTTTTTCGCAGAATCGCATTTGCTTCGCTGCAGGGAACACTAAGCTTGTTCAGAACGAAAGAAAGCACAGAGCCCCAGATTTTATGTTGCCCTGGAGAGCTTGCAGAGCACTGGAGAAAGGCAGGCAGAAAATTCCCTGCTAGCACCTTCTCTGTTCGCGGGAAGCAGAAGTGTTCACATTGCTTTGCAGAATCGCTTTTGTGCAGAGAATACTAACACTTATTCAGAACGGAAGAAAGCACAGAGCGCCAGATTTGCTGTTGCCCTGGAGAGCTTGCAGAGCACTGGCGAAAGGCAGGCAGAGAATTCCCTGCTAGCACATTCTCTGTGCACAGGAAGGAGAAATGTTCGCATTTGCTTCGCAGAATCGCTTTTGTGCAGAAAACACTAACACTTGTTCAGAACGAAAGAAAGAACAGAGCCCCAGATTTTATGTTGTCCTGGAGAGCTTGCAGAGCACTGGAGAAAGGCAGGCAGAGAATTCCCTGCTAGCACCTTCTCTGTTCGCGGGAAGGAGAGAATTCTCTTTTGCTTCGCACAATGGCTTTTGTGCAGAAAACAGTAACGCCTGTTCAGGACGAAAGAAAGCACAGAGCCCCATATTTGCTGTTGCCGTAGAGAGCTTGCAGAGCTCTGGGGAAAGGCAGGCAGAGAATTCCCTGCTAGCACCTTCTCTGTGCCTGAGAAGGAGAAGTGTTCACATTTTTTCGCAGAATCGCTTTTGTGCAGAGAACAGTAACACTTATTCAGAACGGAAGAAAACACAGAGCCCCAGATTTGCTGTTGTCCTGGAGAGCTTGCAGAGCTCTGGGGAAAGGCAGGCAGAGAATTCCCTGCTAGCACATTCTCTGTGCACAGGAAGGCGAAATGTTCGCATTTGATTGGCACAATGGCTTTTCTGCAGAAAACACTAACGCTTGTTCAGGATGAAAGAAAGCACAGAGCCCCATATTTGCTGTTGCCCTGAGAGCTTGCAGAGCACTGGGGAAAGGCAGGCAGAGAATTCCCTGCTAGCACATTCTCTGTGCACAGGAAGACGAAATGTTCGCATTTGATTCGCAGAATCGCTTTTGTGCAGAAAACACTAACACTTGTTCAGAACGAAAGAAAGCACAGAGCCCCAGATTTGCTGTTGTCCTGGAGAGCTTGCAGAGCACTGGCGAAAGGCAGGCAGAGAATTCCCTGCTAGCACCTTCTCTGTTCGCGGGAATCAGAAGTGTTCGCATTTGATTCGCAGAATCGCTTTTGTGCAGAGAACACTAACACTTGTTAAGAACGAAAGAAAGCACAGAGCCCCAGATTTGCTGTTGTCCTGGAGAGCTTGCAGAGCTCTGGGGAAAGGCAGGCAGAGAATTCCCTGCTAGCACCTTCTCTGTTCGCGGGAAGCAGAAGTGTTCACATTTTTTCGCAGAATCGCATTTGCTTCGCTGCAGGGAACACTAAGCTTGTTCAGAACGAAAGAAAGCAGAGAGCCCCAGATTTTATGTTGCCCTGGAGAGCTTGCAGAGCACTGGAGAAAGGCAGGCAGAAAATTCCCTGCTAGCACCTTCTCTGTTCGCGGGAAGCAGAAGTGTTCACATTGCTTTGCAGAATCGCTTTTGTGCAGAGAATACTAACACTTATTCAGAACGGAAGAAAGCACAGAGCGCCAGATTTGCTGTTGCCCTGGAGAGCTTGCAGAGCTCTGGGGAAAGGCAGGCAGAGAATTCCCTGCTAGCACATTCTCTGTGCACAGGAAGGAGAAATGTTCGCATTTGCTTCGCAGAATCGCTTTTGTGCAGAAAACACTAACACTTGTTCAGAACGAAAGAAAGAACAGAGCCCCAGATTTTATGTTGTCCTGGAGAGCTTGCAGAGCACTGGAGAAAGGCAGGCAGAGAATTCCCTGCTAGCACCTTCTCTGTTCGCGGGAAGGAGAGAATTCTCTTTTGCTTCGCACAATGGCTTTTGTGCAGAAAACAGTAACGCCTGTTCAGGACGAAAGAAAGCACAGAGCCCCATATTTGCTGTTGCCGTAGAGAGCTTGCAGAGCTCTGGGGAAAGGCAGGCAGAGAATTCCCTGCTAGCACCTTCTCTGTGCCTGAGAAGGAGAAGTGTTCACATTTTTTCGCAGAATCGCTTTTGTGCAGAGAACAGTAACACTTATTCAGAACGGAAGAAAACACAGAGCCCCAGATTTGCTGTTGTCCTGGAGAGCTTGCAGAGCTCTGGGGAAAGGCAGGCAGAGAATTCCCTGCTAGCACATTCTCTGTGCACAGGAAGGCGAAATGTTCGCATTTGATTGGCACAATGGCTTTTCTGCAGAAAACACTAACGCTTGTTCAGGATGAAAGAAAGCACAGAGCCCCATATTTGCTGTTGCCCTGAGAGCTTGCAGAGCACTGGGGAAAGGCAGGCAGAGAATTCCCTGCTAGCACATTCTCTGTGCACAGGAAGACGAAATGTTCGCATTTGATTCGCAGAATCGCTTTTGTGCAGAAAACACTAACACTTGTTCAGAACGAAAGAAAGCACAGAGCCCCAGATTTGCTGTTGTCCTGGAGAGCTTGCAGAGCTCTGGGGAAAGGCAGGCAGAGAATTCCCTGCTAGCACCTTCTCTGTTCGCGGGAAGCAGAAGTGTTCACATTTTTTCGCAGAATCGCATTTGCTTCGCTGCAGGGAACACTAAGCTTGTTCAGAACGAAAGAAAGCAGAGAGCCCCAGATTTTATGTTGCCCTGGAGAGCTTGCAGAGCACTGGAGAAAGGCAGGCAGAGAATTCCCTGCTAGCACCTTCTCTGTTCGCGGGAAGGAGAGAATTCTCTTTTGCTTCGCACAATGGCTTTTGTGCAGAAAACACTAACGCTTGTTCAGGACGAAAGAAAGCACAGAGCCCCATATTTGCTGTTGTCCTGGAGAGCTTGCAGAGCACTGGCGAAAGGCAGGCAGAGAATTCCCTGCTAGCACCTTCTCTGTGCCTGAGAAGGAGAAGTCTTCACATTTTTTCGCAGAATCGCTTTTGTGCAGAGAACAGTAACACTTATTCAGAACGGAAGAAAACACAGAGCCCCAGATTTGCTGTTGTCCTGGAGAGCTTGCAGAACACTGGCGAAAGGCAGGCAGAGAATTCCCTGCTAGCACCTTCTCTGTGCCTTGGAAGCAGAAGTGTTCACATTGCTTTGTAGAATCGCTTTTGTACAGAGAACAGTAACACTTATTCAGAACGGAAGAAAACACAGAGCCCCAGATTTGCTGTTGTCCTGGAGAGCTTGCAGAGCTCTGGGGAAAGGCAGGCAGAGAATTCCCTGCTAGCACCTTCTCTGTTCGCGGGAAGGAGAGATTTCGCTTTTGATTGGCACAATGGCTTTTCTGCAGAAAACACTAACGCTTGTTCAGGATGAAAGAAAGCACAGAGCCCCAGATTTGCTGTTGTCCTGGAGAGCTTGCAGAGCACTGGGGAAAGGCAGGCAGAGAATTCCCTGCTAGCACATTCTCTGTGCACAGGAAGGCGAAATGTTCGCATTTGATTCGCAGAATCGCTTTTGTGCAGAAAACACTAACGCTTGTTCAGGATGAAAGAAAGCACAGAGCCCCAGATTTTATGTTGTCCTGGAGAGCTTGCAGAGCACTGGGGAAAGGCAGGCATAGAATTCCCTGCTAGCACCTTCTCTGTTCGCGGGAAGCAGAAGTGTTCACATTGCTTTGCAGAATCGCTTTTGTGCAGGGAATACTAACACTTATTCAGAACGGAAGAAAGCACAGAGCGCCAGATTTGCTGTTGTCCTGGAGAGCTTGCAGAACTCTGGGGAAAGGCAGGCAGAGAATTCCCTGCTAGCATCTTCACTGTGCCTAGGAAGGAGAAGTGTTCACATTTTTTCGCAGAATGGCTTTTCTGCAGAAAACACTAACGCTTGTTCAGGACGAAAGGAAGCACAGAGCGCCAGATTTGCTGTTGCCCTGGAGAGCTTGCAGAGCTCTGGGGAAAGGCAGGCAGAGAATTCCCTGCTAGCACATTCTCTGTGCACAGGAAGGCGAAATGTTCGCATTTGATTCGCAGAATCGCTTTTGTGCAGAAAACACTAACACTTGTTCAGAACGAAAGAAAGCACAGAGCCCCAGATTTGCTGTTGTCCTGGAGAGCTTGCAGAGCTCTGGGGAAACGCAGGCAGAGAATTCCCTGCTAGCACATTCTCTGTGCACAGGAAGGAGAAGTGTTCGCATTTGATTCGCAGAATCGCTTTTGTGCAGAAAACACTAACACTTGTTCAGAACGAAAGAAAGCACAGAGCCCCAGATTTGCTGTTGTCCTGGAGAGCTTGCAGAGCTCTGGGAAAGGCAGGCAGAGAATTCCCTGCTAGCACCTTCTCTGTTCGCGGGAAGCAGAAGTGTTCACATTTTTTCGCAGAATCGCATTTGCTTCGCTGCAGGGAACACTAAGCTTGTTCAGAACGAAAGAAAGCACAGAGCCCCAGATTTTATGTTGCCCTGGAGAGCTTGCAGAGCACTGGAGAAAGGCAGGCAGAAAATTCCCTGCTAGCACCTTCTCTGTTCGCGGGAAGCAGAAGTGTTCACATTGCTTTGCAGAATCGCTTTTGTGCAGAGAATACTAACACTTATTCAGAACGGAAGAAAGCACAGAGCGCCAGATTTGCTGTTGTCCTGGAGAGCTTGCAGAGCTCTGGGGAAAGGCAGGCAGAGAATTCCCTGCTAGCACCTTCTCTGTTCGCGGGAAGCAGAAGTGTTCGCATTTGATTCGCAGAATCGCTTTTGTGCAGAGAACACTAACGCTTGTTCAGAACGGAAGAAAGCACAGAGCGCCAGATTTGCTGTTGTCCTGGAGAGCTTGCAGAGCTCTGGGGAAAGGCAGGCAGAGAATTCCCTGCTAGCTCATTCTCTGTGCACAGGAAGGCGAAATGTTCGCATTTGCTTCGCAGAATCGCTTTTGTGCACAAAACACTAACACTTGTTCAGAACGAAAGAAAGCACAGAGCCCCAGATTCTATGTTGTCCTGGAGAGCTTGCAGAGCACTGGGGAAAGGCAGGCAGAGAATTCCCTGCTAGCACCTTCTCTGTTCGCGGGAAGCAGAAGTGTTCACATTGCTTTGCAGAATCGCTTTTGTGCAGAGAATACTAACGCTTATTCAGAACGGAAGAAAGCACAGAGCGCCATATTTGCTGTTGTCCTGGAGAGCTTGCAGAGCTCTGGGGAAAGGCAGGCAGAGAATTCCCTGCTAGCACCTTCTCTGTGTGCGGGAAGGAGAAGTGTTCACATTTTTTCGCAGAATCGCATTTGCTTCGCTGCAGAGAACACTAAGCTTGTTCAGAACGAAAGAAAGCACAGAGCGCCAGATTTTATGTTGCCCTGGAGAGCTTGCAGAGCACTGGGGAAAGGCAGGCAGAGAATTCCCTGCTATCATCTTCACTGTGCCTGGGAAGGAGAAGTGTTCACATTTTTTCGCAGAATGGCTTTTCTGCAGAAAACACTAACGCTTGTTCAGGACGAAAGGAAGCACAGAGCGCCAGATTTGCTGTTGCCCTGGAGAGCTTGCAGAGCTCTGGGGAAAGGTAGGCAGAGAATTCCCTGCTAGCACATTCTCTGTGCACAGGAAGGAGAAGTGTTCGCATTTGATTCGCAGAATCGCTTTTGTGCAGAAAACACTAACACTTGTTCAGAACGAAAGAAAGCACAGAGCCCCAGATTTGCTGTTGTCCTGGAGAGCTTGCAGAGCTCTGGGGAAAGGCAGGCAGAGAATTCCCTGCTAGCACCTTCTCTGTTCGCGGGAAGCAGAAGTGTTCACATTTTTTCGCAGAATCGCATTTGCTTCGCTGCAGGGAACACTAAGCTTGTTCAGAACGAAAGAAAGCACAGAGCTCCAGATTTTATGTTGCCCTGGAGAGCTTGCAGAGCACTGGAGAAAGGCAGGCAGAAAATTCCCTGCTAGCACCTTCTCTGTTCGCGGGAAGCAGAAGTGTTCACATTGCTTCGCAGAATCGCTTTTGTGCAGAGAACACTAACACTTATTCAGAACAGAAGAAAGCACAGAGCGCCAGATTTGCTGTTTCCGTAGAGAGCTTGCAGAGCACTGGGGAAAGGCAGGCAGAGAATTCCCTGCTAGCACATTCTCTGTGCACAGGAAGGAGAAATGTTCGCATTTGCTTCGCAGAATCGCTTTTGTGCAGAAAACACTAACACTTGTTCAGAACGAAAGAAAGAACAGAGCCCCAGATTTTATGTTGTCCTGGAGAGCTTGCAGAGCACTGGAGAAAGGCAGGCAGAGAATTCCCTGCTAGCACCTTCTCTGTTCGCGGGAAGGAGAGAATTCTCTTTTGCTTCGCACAATGGCTTTTGTGCACAAAACAGTAACGCCTGTTCAGGACGAAAGAAAGCACAGAGCCCCATATTTGCTGTTGCCGTAGAGAGCTTGCAGAGCTCTGGGGAAAGGCAGGCAGAGAATTCCCTGCTAGCACCTTCTCTGTGCCTGAGAAGGAGAAGTGTTCACATTTTTTCGCAGAATCGCTTTTGTGCAGAAAACACTAACACTTGTTCAGAATGAAAGAAAGCACAGAGCCCCAGATTTGCTGTTGTCCTGGAGAGCTTGCAGAGCTCTGGGGAAAGGCAGGCAGAGAATTCCCTGCTAGCACCTTCTCTGTTCGCGGGAAGCAGTAGTGTTCACATTGCTTCGCAGAATCGCATTTGCTTCGCTGCAGGGAACACTAAGCTTGTTCAGAACGAAAGAAAGCACAGAGCCCCAGATTTTATGTTGCCCTGGAGAGCTTGCAGAGCACTGGAGAAAGGCAGGCAGAGAATTCCCTGCTAGCACATTCTCTGTTCGCGGGAAGGAGAGAATTCTCTTTTGCTTCGCACAATGGCTTTTGTGCAGAAAACACTAACGCTTGTTCAGGACGAAAGAAAGCACAGAGCCCCATATTTGCTGTTGTCCTGGAGAGCTTGCAGAGCTCTGGGGAAAGGCAGGCAGAGAATTCCCTGCTAGCACCTTCTCTGTGCCTGAGAAGGAGAAGTGTTCACATTTTTTCGCAAAATCGCTTTTGTGCAGAGAAGAGTAACACTTATTCAGAACGGAAGAAAACACAGAGCCCCAGATTTGCTGTTGTCCTGGAGAGCTTGCAGAGCACTGGCGAAAGGCAGGCAGAGAATTCTCTGCTAGCACCTTCTCTGTTCGCGGGAAGGAGAGATTTCGCTTTTGATTGGCACAATGGCTTTTCTGCAGAAAACACTAACGCTTGTTCAGGACGAAAGAAAGCACAGAGCCCCATATTTGCTGTTGCCCTGGAGAGCTTGCAGAGCACTGGGGAAAGGCAGGCAGAGAATTCCCTGCTAGCACATTCTCTGTGCACAGGAAGGCGAAATGTTCGCATTTGATTCGCAGAATCGCTTTTGTGCAGAAAACACTAACACTTGTTCAGAACGAAAGAAAGCACAGAGCCCCAGATTTGCTGTTGTCCTGGAGAGCTTGCAGAGCTCTGGGGAAAGGCAGGCAGAGAATTCCCTGCTAGCACCTTCTCTGTTCGCGGGAAGCAGAAGTGTTCGCATTTGATTCGCAGAATCGCTTTTGTGCAGAGAACACTAACGCTTGTTCAGGACGAAAGAAAGCACAGAGCCCCAGATTTGCTGTTGTCCTGGAGAGCTTGCAGAGCTCTGGGGAAAGGCAGGCAGAGAATTCCCTGCTAGCACATTCTCTGTGCACAGGAAGGCGAAATGTTCGCATTTGCTTCGCAGAATCGCTTTTGTGCACAAAACACTAACACTTGTTCAGAACGAAAGAAAGCACAGAGCCCCAGATTCTATGTTGTCCTGGAGAGCTTGCAGAGCACTGGGGAAAGGCAGGCAGAGAATTCCCTGCTAGCACCTTCTCTGTTCGCGGGAAGCAGAAGTGTTCACATTGCTTTGCAGAATAGCTTTTGTGCAGAGAATACTAACACTTATTCAGAACGGAAGAAAGCACAGAGCGCCAGATTTGCTGTTGTCCTGGAGAGCTTGCAGAGCTCTGGGGAAAGGCAGGCAGAGAATTCCCTGCTAGCACCTTCTCTGTGTGCGGGAAGGAGAAGTGTTCACATTTTTTCGCAGAATCGCATTTGCTTCGCTGCAGAGAACACTAAGCTTGTTCAGAACGAAAGAAAGCACAGAGCGCCAGATTTTATGTTGCCCTGGAGAGCTTGCAGAGCACTGGGGAAAGGCAGGCAGAGAATTCCCTGCTATCATCTTCACTGTGCCTGGGAAGGAGAAGTGTTCACATTTTTTCGCAGAATGGCTTTTCTGCAGAAAACACTAACGCTTGTTCAGGACGAAAGGAAGCACAGAGCGCCAGATTTGCTGTTGCCCTGGAGAGCTTGCAGAGCACTGGGGAAAGGCAGGCAGAGAATTCCCTGCTAGCACATTCTCTGTGCACAGGAAGGCGAAATGTTCGCATTTGATTCGCAGAATCGCTTTTGTGCAGAAAACACTAACACTTGTTCAGAACGAAAGAAAGCACAGAGCCCCAGATTTGCTGTTGTCCTGGAGAGCTTGCAGAGCTCTGGGGAAAGGCAGGCAGAGAATTACCTGCTAGCACATTCTCTGTGCACAGGAAGGAGAAGTGTTCGCATTTGATTCGCAGAATCGCTTTTGTGCAGAAAACACTAACACTTGTTCAGAACGAAAGAAAGCACAGAGCCCCAGATTTGCTGTTGTCCTGGAGAGCTTGCAGAGCTCTGGGGAAAGGCAGGCAGAGAATTCCCTGCTAGCACCTTCTCTGTTCGCGGGAAGCAGAAGTGTTCACATTTTTTCGCAGAATCGCATTTGCTTCGCTGCAGGGAACACTAAGCTTGTTCAGAACGAAAGAAAGCACAGAGCCCCAGATTTTATGTTGCCCTGGAGAGCTTGCAGAGCACTGGAGAAAGGCAGGCAGAGAATTCCCTGCTAGCACCTTCTCTGTTCGCGGGAAGCAGAAGTGTTCACATTGCTTTGCAGAATCGCTTTTGTGCAGAGAATACTAACGCTTATTCAGAACGGAAGAAAGCACAGAGCGCCAGATTTGCTGTTGTCCTGGAGAGCTTGCAGAGCTCTGGGGAAAGGCAGGCAGAGAATTCCCTGCTAGCACCTTCTCTGTTCGCGGGAAGCAGAAGTGTTCGCATTTGATTCGCAGAATCGCTTTTGTGCAGAGAACACTAACGCTTGTTCAGAACGAAAGAAAGCACAGAGCGCCAGATTTGCTGTTGTCCTGGAGAGCTTGCAGAGCTCTGGGGAAAGGCAGGCAGAGAATTCCCTGCTAGCTCATTCTCTGTGCACAGGAAGGCGAAATGTTCGCATTTGCTTCGCAGAATCGCTTTTGTGCACAAAACACTAACACTTGTTCAGAATGAAAGAAAGCACAGAGCCCCAGATTCTATGTTGTCCTGGAGAGCTTGCAGAGCACTGGGGAAAGGCAGGCAGAGAATTCCCTGCTAGCACCTTCTCTGTTCGCGGGAAGCAGAAGTGTTCACATTGCTTTGCAGAATCGCTTTTGTGCAGAGAATACTAACACTTATTCAGAACGGAAGAAAGCACAGAGCGCCAGATTTGCTGTTGTCCTGGAGAGCTTGCAGAGCTCTGGGGAAAGGCAGGCAGAGAATTCCCTGCTAGCACCTTCTCTGTGTGCGGGAAGGAGAAGTGTTCACATTTTTTCGCAGAATCGCATTTGCTTCGCTGCAGAGAACACTAAGCTTGTTCAGAACGAAAGAAAGCACAGAGCGCCAGATTTTATGTTGCCCTGGAGAGCTTGCAGAGCACTGGGGAAAGGCAGGCAGAGAATTCCCTGCTATCATCTTCACTGTGCCTGGGAAGGAGAAGTGTTCACAATTTTTCGCAGAATGGCTTTTCTGCAGAAAACATTAACGCTTGTTCAGGACGAAAGGAAGCACAGAGCGCCAGATTTGCTGTTGCCCTGGAGAGCTTGCAGAGCACTGGGGAAAGGCAGGCAGAGAATTCCCTGCTAGCACATTCTCTGTGCACAGGAAGGCGAAATGTTCGATTTGATTCGCAGAATCGCTTTTGTGCAGAAAACACTAACACTTGTTCAGAACGAAAGAAAGCACAGAGCCCCAGATTTGCTGTTGTCCTGGAGAGCTTGCAGAGCTCTGGGGAAAGGCAGGCAGAGAATTACCTGCTAGCACATTCTCTGTGCACAGGAAGGAGACGTGTTCGCATTTGATTCGCAGAATCGCTTTTGTGCAGAAAACACTAACACTTGTTCAGAACGAAAGAAAGCACAGAGCCCCAGATTTGCTGTTGTCCTGGAGAGCTTGCAGAGCTCTGGGGAAAGGCAGGCAGAGAATTCCCTGCTAGCACCTTCTCTGTTCGCGGGAAGCAGAAGTGTTCACATTTTTTCGCAGAATCGCATTTGCTTCGCTGCAGGGAACACTAAGCTTGTTCAGAACGAAAGAAAGCACAGAGCCCCAGATTTTATGTTGCCCTGGAGAGCTTGCAGAGCACTGGAGAAAGGCAGGCAGAAAATTCCCTGCTAGCACCTTCTCTGTTCGCGGGAAGCAGAAGTGTTCACATTGCTTTGCAGAATCGCTTTTGTGCAGAGAATACTAACACTTATTCAGAACGAAAGAAAGCACAGAGCGCCAGATTTGCTGTTCTCCTGGAGAGCTTGCAGAGCTCTGGGGAAAGGCAGGCAGAGAATTCCCTGCTAGCACATTCTCTGTTCACGGGAAGCAGAAGTGTTCGCATTTGATTCGCAGAATCGCTTTTGTGCAGAGAACACTAACGCTTGTTCAGAACGGAAGAAAGCACAGAGCGCCAGATTTGCTGTTGTCCTGGAGAGCTTGCAGAGCTCTGGGGAAAGGCAGGCAGAGAATTCCCTGCTAGCACATTCTCTGTGCACAGGAAGGCGAAATGTTCGCATTTGCTTCGCAGAATCGCTTTTGTGCACAAAACACTAACACTTGTTCAGAACGAAAGAAAGCACAGAGCCCCAGATTCTATGTTGTCCTGGAGAGCTTGCAGAGCACTGGGGAAAGGCAGGCAGAGAATTCCCTGCTAGCACCTTCTCTGTTCGCGGGAAGCAGAAGTGTTCACATTGCTTTGCAGAATCGCTTTTGTGCAGAGAATACTAACACTTATTCAGAACGGAAGAAAGCACAGAGCGCCATATTTGCTGTTGTCCTGGAGAGCTTGCAGAGCTCTGGGGAAAGGCAGGCAGAGAATTCCCTGCTAGCACCTTCTCTGTGTGCGGGAAGGAGAAGTGTTCACATTTTTTCGCAGAATCGCATTTGCTTCGCTGCAGAGAACACTAAGCTTGTTCAGAACGAAAGAAAGCACAGAGCGCCAGATTTTATGTTGCCCTGGAGAGCTTGCAGAGCACTGGGGAAAGGCAGGCAGAGAATTCCCTGCTATCATCTTCACTGTGCCTGGGAAGGAGAAGTGTTCACATTTTTTCGCAGAATGGCTTTTCTGCAGAAAACACTAACGCTTGTTCAGGACGAAAGGAAGCACAGAGCGCCAGATTTGCTGTTTCCGTAGAGAGCTTGCAGAGCACTGGGGAAAGGCAGGCAGAGAATTCCCTGCTAGCACATTCTCTGTGCACAGGAAGGAGAAATGTTCGCATTTGCTTCGCAGAATCGCTTTTGTGCAGAAAACACTAACACTTGTTCAGAACGAAAGAAAGAACAGAGCCCCAGATTTTATGTTGTCCTGGAGAGCTTGCAGAGCACTGGAGAAAGGCAGGCAGAGAATTCCCTGCTAGCACCTTCTCTGTTCGCGGGAAGGAGAGAATTCTCTTTTGCTTCGCACAATGGCTTTTGTGCAGAAAACAGTAACGCCTGTTCAGGACGAAAGAAAGCACAGAGCCCCATATTTGCTGTTGCCGTAGAGAGCTTGCAGAGCTCTGGGGAAAGGCAGGCAGAGAATTCCCTGCTAGCACCTTCTCTGTGCCTGAGAAGGAGAAGTGTTCACATTTTTTCGCAGAATCGCTTTTGTGCAGAGAACAGTAACACTTATTCAGAACGGAAGAAAACACAGAGCCCCAGATTTGCTGTTGTCCTGGAGAGCTTGCAGAGCTCTGGGGAAAGGCAGGCAGAGAATTCCCTGCTAGCACCTTCTCTGTTCGCGGGAAGGAGAGATTTCGCTTTTGATTGGCACAATGGCTTTTCCGCAGAAAACACTAACGCTTGTTCAGGATGAAAGAAAGCACAGAGCCCCATATTTGCTGTTGCCCTGGAGAGCTTGCAGAGCACTGGGGAAAGGCAGGCAGAGAATTCCCTGCTAGCACATTCTCTGTGCACAGGAAGGCGAAATGTTCGCATTTGATTCGCAGAATCGCTTTTGTGCAGAAAACACTAACACTTGTTCAGAACGAAAGAAAGCACAGAGCGCCAGATTTGCTGTTGTCCTGGAGAGCTTGCAGAGCTCTGGGGAAAGGCAGGCAGAGAATTCCCTGCTAGCACCTTCTCTGTTCGCGGGAATCAGAAGTGTTCGCATTTGATTCGCAGAATCGCTTTTGTGCAGATAACACTAACACTTGTTAAGAACGAAAGAAAGCACAGAGCCCCAGATTTGCTGTTGTCCTGGAGAGCTTGCAGAGCTCTGGGGAAAGGCAGACAGAGAATTCCCTGCTAGCACCTTCTCTGTTCGCGGGAAGCAGTAGTGTTCACATTGCTTTGCAGAATCGCTTTTGTGCAGAGAACACTAACGCTTGTTCAGGACGAAAGAAAGCACAGAGCCCCAGATTTGCTGTTGTCCTGGAGAGCTTGCAGAGCTCTGGGGAAAGGCAGGCAGAGAATTCCCTGCTAGCACCTTCTCTGTTCGCGGGAAGCAGAAGTGTTCGCATTTGATTCGCAGAATCGCTTTTGTGCAGAGAACACTAACGCTTGTTCAGGACGAAAGAAAGCACAGAGCGCCAGATTTGCTGTTGTCCTGGAGAGCTTGCAGAGCTCTGGGGAAAGGCAGGCAGAGAATTACCTGCTAGCACATTCTCTGTGCACAGGAAGGAGAAGTGTTCGCATTTGATTCGCAGAATCGCTTTTGTGCAGAAAACACTAACACTTGTTCAGAACGAAAGAAAGCACAGAGCCCCAGATTTGCTGTTGTCCTGGAGAGCTTGCAGAGCTCTGGGGAAAGGCAGGCAGAGAATTCCCTGCTAGCACCTTCTCTGTGTGCGGGAAAGAGAAGTGTTCACATTTTTTCGCAGAATCGCATTTGCTTCGCTGCAGGGAACACTAAGCTTGTTCAGAACGAAAGAAAGCACAGAGCCCCAGATTTTATGTTGCCCTGGAGAGCTTGCAGAGCACTGGAGAAAGGCAGGCAGAAAATTCCCTGCTAGCACCTTCTCTGTTCGCGGGAAGCAGAAGTGTTCACATTGCTTTGCAGAATCGCTTTTGTGCAGAGAATACTAACACTTATTCAGAACGGAAGAAAGCACAGAGCGCCAGATTTGCTGTTGCCCTGGAGAGCTTGCAGAGCTCTGGGGAAAGGCAGGCAGAGAATTCCCTGCTAGCACATTCTCTGTGCACAGGAAGGAGAAATGTTCGCATTTGCTTCGCAGAATCGCTTTTGTGCAGAAAACACTAACACTTGTTCAGAACGAAAGAAAGAACAGAGCCCCAGATTTTATGTTGTCCTGGAGAGCTTGCAGAGCACTGGAGAAAGGCAGGCAGAGAATTCCCTGCTAGCACCTTCTCTGTTCGCGGGAAGGAGAGAATTCTCTTTTGCTTCGCACAATGGCTTTTGTGCAGAAAACAGTAACGCCTGTTCAGGACGAAAGAAAGCACAGAGCCCCATATTTGCTGTTGCCGTAGAGAGCTTGCAGAGCTCTGGGGAAAGGCAGGCAGAGAATTCCCTGCTAGCACCTTCTCTGTGCCTGAGAAGGAGAAGTGTTCACATTTTTTCGCAGAATCGCTTTTGTGCAGAGAACAGTAACACTTATTCAGAACGGAAGAAAACACAGAGCCCCAGATTTGCTGTTGTCCTGGAGAGCTTGCAGAGCTCTGGGGAAAGGCAGGCAGAGAATTCCCTGCTAGCACATTCTCTGTGCACAGGAAGGCGAAATGTTCGCATTTGATTGGCACAATGGCTTTTCTGCAGAAAACACTAACGCTTGTTCAGGATGAAAGAAAGCACAGAGCCCCATATTTGCTGTTGCCCTGAGAGCTTGCAGAGCACTGGGGAAAGGCAGGCAGAGAATTCCCTGCTAGCACATTCTCTGTGCACAGGAAGACGAAATGTTCGCATTTGATTCGCAGAATCGCTTTTGTGCAGAAAACACTAACACTTGTTCAGAACGAAAGAAAGCACAGAGCCCCAGATTTGCTGTTGTCCTGGAGAGCTTGCAGAGCACTGGCGAAAGGCAGGCAGAGAATTCCCTGCTAGCACCTTCTCTGTTCGCGGGAATCAGAAGTGTTCGCATTTGATTCGCAGAATCGCTTTTGTGCAGAGAACACTAACACTTGTTAAGAACGAAAGAAAGCACAGAGCCCCAGATTTGCTGTTGTCCTGGAGAGCTTGCAGAGCTCTGGGGAAAGGCAGGCAGAGAATTCCCTGCTAGCACCTTCTCTGTTCGCGGGAAGCAGAAGTGTTCACATTTTTTCGCAGAATCGCATTTGCTTCGCTGCAGGGAACACTAAGCTTGTTCAGAACGAAAGAAAGCAGAGAGCCCCAGATTTTATGTTGCCCTGGAGAGCTTGCAGAGCACTGGAGAAAGGCAGGCAGAGAATTCCCTGCTAGCACCTTCTCTGTTCGCGGGAAGGAGAGAATTCTCTTTTGCTTCGCACAATGGCTTTTGTGCAGAAAACACTAACGCTTGTTCAGGACGAAAGAAAGCACAGAGCCCCATATTTGCTGTTGTCCTGGAGAGCTTGCAGAGCACTGGCGAAAGGCAGGCAGAGAATTCCCTGCTAGCACCTTCTCTGTGCCTGAGAAGGAGAAGTCTTCTCATTTTTTCGCAGAATCGCTTTTGTGCAGAGAACAGTAACACTTATTCAGAACGGAAGAAAGCACAGAGCGCCAGATTTGCTGTTGTCCTGGAGAGCTTGCAGAGCACTGGCGAAAGGCAGGCAGAGAATTCTCTGCTAGCACCTTCTCTGTTCGCGGGAAGGAGAGATTTCGCTTTTGATTGGCACAATGGCTTTTCTGCAGAAAACACTAACGCTTGTTCAGGACGAAAGAAAGCACAGAGCCCCATATTTGCTGTTGCCCTGGAGAGCTTGCAGAGCACTGGGGAAAGGCAGGCAGAGAATTCCCTGCTAGCACATTCTCTGTGCACAGGAAGGCGAAATGTTCGCATTTGATTCGCAGAATCGCTTTTGTGCAGAAAACACTAACACTTGTTCAGAACGAAAGAAAGCACAGAGCCCCAGATTTGCTGTTGTCCTGGAGAGCTTGCAGAGCTCTGGGGAAAGGCAGGCAGAGAATTCCCTGCTAGCACCTTCTCTGTTCGCGGGAAGCAGAAGTGTTCGCATTTGATTCGCAGAATCGCTTTTGTGCAGAGAACACTAACGCTTGTTCAGGACGAAAGAAAGCACAGAGCCCCAGATTTGCTGTTGTCCTGGAGAGCTTGCAGAGCTCTGGGGAAAGGCAGGCAGAGAATTCCCTGCTAGCACATTCTCTGTGCACAGGAAGGCGAAATGTTCGCATTTGCTTCGCAGAATCGCTTTTGTGCACAAAACACTAACACTTGTTCAGAACGAAAGAAAGCACAGAGCCCCAGATTCTATGTTGTCCTGGAGAGCTTGCAGAGCACTGGGGAAAGGCAGGCAGAGAATTCCCTGCTAGCACCTTCTCTGTTCGCGGGAAGCAGAAGTGTTCACATTGCTTTGCAGAATAGCTTTTGTGCAGAGAATACTAACACTTATTCAGAACGGAAGAAAGCACAGAGCGCCAGATTTGCTGTTGTCCTGGAGAGCTTGCAGAGCTCTGGGGAAAGGCAGGCAGAGAATTCCCTGCTAGCACCTTCTCTGTGTGCGGGAAGGAGAAGTGTTCACATTTTTTCGCAGAATCGCATTTGCTTCGCTGCAGAGAACACTAAGCTTGTTCAGAACGAAAGAAAGCACAGAGCGCCAGATTTTATGTTGCCCTGGAGAGCTTGCAGAGCACTGGGGAAAGGCAGGCAGAGAATTCCCTGCTATCATCTTCACTGTGCCTGGGAAGGAGAAGTGTTCACATTTTTTCGCAGAATGGCTTTTCTGCAGAAAACACTAACGCTTGTTCAGGACGAAAGGAAGCACAGAGCGCCAGATTTGCTGTTGCCCTGGAGAGCTTGCAGAGCACTGGGGAAAGGCAGGCAGAGAATTCCCTGCTAGCACATTCTCTGTGCACAGGAAGGCGAAATGTTCGCATTTGATTCGCAGAATCGCTTTTGTGCAGAAAACACTAACACTTGTTCAGAACGAAAGAAAGCACAGAGCCCCAGATTTGCTGTTGTCCTGGAGAGCTTGCAGAGCTCTGGGGAAAGGCAGGCAGAGAATTACCTGCTAGCACATTCTCTGTGCACAGGAAGGAGAAGTGTTCGCATTTGATTCGCAGAATCGCTTTTGTGCAGAAAACACTAACACTTGTTCAGAACGAAAGAAAGCACAGAGCCCCAGATTTGCTGTTGTCCTGGAGAGCTTGCAGAGCTCTGGGGAAAGGCAGGCAGAGAATTCCCTGCTAGCACCTTCTCTGTTCGCGGGAAGCAGAAGTGTTCACATTTTTTCGCAGAATCGCATTTGCTTCGCTGCAGGGAACACTAAGCTTGTTCAGAACGAAAGAAAGCACAGAGCCCCAGATTTTATGTTGCCCTGGAGAGCTTGCAGAGCACTGGAGAAAGGCAGGCAGAGAATTCCCTGCTAGCACCTTCTCTGTTCGCGGGAAGCAGAAGTGTTCACATTGCTTTGCAGAATCGCTTTTGTGCAGAGAATACTAACGCTTATTCAGAACGGAAGAAAGCACAGAGCGCCAGATTTGCTGTTGTCCTGGAGAGCTTGCAGAGCTCTGGGGAAAGGCAGGCAGAGAATTCCCTGCTAGCACCTTCTCTGTTCGCGGGAAGCAGAAGTGTTCGCATTTGATTCGCAGAATCGCTTTTGTGCAGAGAACACTAACGCTTGTTCAGAACGAAAGAAAGCACAGAGCGCCAGATTTGCTGTTGTCCTGGAGAGCTTGCAGAGCTCTGGGGAAAGGCAGGCAGAGAATTCCCTGCTAGCTCATTCTCTGTGCACAGGAAGGCGAAATGTTCGCATTTGCTTCGCAGAATCGCTTTTGTGCACAAAACACTAACACTTGTTCAGAATGAAAGAAAGCACAGAGCCCCAGATTCTATGTTGTCCTGGAGAGCTTGCAGAGCACTGGGGAAAGGCAGGCAGAGAATTCCCTGCTAGCACCTTCTCTGTTCGCGGGAAGCAGAAGTGTTCACATTGCTTTGCAGAATCGCTTTTGTGCAGAGAATACTAACACTTATTCAGAACGGAAGAAAGCACAGAGCGCCAGATTTGCTGTTGTCCTGGAGAGCTTGCAGAGCTCTGGGGAAAGGCAGGCAGAGAATTCCCTGCTAGCACCTTCTCTGTGTGCGGGAAGGAGAAGTGTTCACATTTTTTCGCAGAATCGCATTTGCTTCGCTGCAGAGAACACTAAGCTTGTTCAGAACGAAAGAAAGCACAGAGCGCCAGATTTTATGTTGCCCTGGAGAGCTTGCAGAGCACTGGGGAAAGGCAGGCAGAGAATTCCCTGCTATCATCTTCACTGTGCCTGGGAAGGAGAAGTGTTCACAATTTTTCGCAGAATGGCTTTTCTGCAGAAAACATTAACGCTTGTTCAGGACGAAAGGAAGCACAGAGCGCCAGATTTGCTGTTGCCCTGGAGAGCTTGCAGAGCACTGGGGAAAGGCAGGCAGAGAATTCCCTGCTAGCACATTCTCTGTGCACAGGAAGGCGAAATGTTCGATTTGATTCGCAGAATCGCTTTTGTGCAGAAAACACTAACACTTGTTCAGAACGAAAGAAAGCACAGAGCCCCAGATTTGCTGTTGTCCTGGAGAGCTTGCAGAGCTCTGGGGAAAGGCAGGCAGAGAATTACCTGCTAGCACATTCTCTGTGCACAGGAAGGAGACGTGTTCGCATTTGATTCGCAGAATCGCTTTTGTGCAGAAAACACTAACACTTGTTCAGAACGAAAGAAAGCACAGAGCCCCAGATTTGCTGTTGTCCTGGAGAGCTTGCAGAGCTCTGGGGAAAGGCAGGCAGAGAATTCCCTGCTAGCACCTTCTCTGTTCGCGGGAAGCAGAAGTGTTCACATTTTTTCGCAGAATCGCATTTGCTTCGCTGCAGGGAACACTAAGCTTGTTCAGAACGAAAGAAAGCACAGAGCCCCAGATTTTATGTTGCCCTGGAGAGCTTGCAGAGCACTGGAGAAAGGCAGGCAGAAAATTCCCTGCTAGCACCTTCTCTGTTCGCGGGAAGCAGAAGTGTTCACATTGCTTTGCAGAATCGCTTTTGTGCAGAGAATACTAACACTTATTCAGAACGAAAGAAAGCACAGAGCGCCAGATTTGCTGTTCTCCTGGAGAGCTTGCAGAGCTCTGGGGAAAGGCAGGCAGAGAATTCCCTGCTAGCACATTCTCTGTTCACGGGAAGCAGAAGTGTTCGCATTTGATTCGCAGAATCGCTTTTGTGCAGAGAACACTAACGCTTGTTCAGAACGGAAGAAAGCACAGAGCGCCAGATTTGCTGTTGTCCTGGAGAGCTTGCAGAGCTCTGGGGAAAGGCAGGCAGAGAATTCCCTGCTAGCACATTCTCTGTGCACAGGAAGGCGAAATGTTCGCATTTGCTTCGCAGAATCGCTTTTGTGCACAAAACACTAACACTTGTTCAGAACGAAAGAAAGCACAGAGCCCCAGATTCTATGTTGTCCTGGAGAGCTTGCAGAGCACTGGGGAAAGGCAGGCAGAGAATTCCCTGCTAGCACCTTCTCTGTTCGCGGGAAGCAGAAGTGTTCACATTGCTTTGCAGAATCGCTTTTGTGCAGAGAATACTAACACTTATTCAGAACGGAAGAAAGCACAGAGCGCCATATTTGCTGTTGTCCTGGAGAGCTTGCAGAGCTCTGGGGAAAGGCAGGCAGAGAATTCCCTGCTAGCACCTTCTCTGTGTGCGGGAAGGAGAAGTGTTCACATTTTTTCGCAGAATCGCATTTGCTTCGCTGCAGAGAACACTAAGCTTGTTCAGAACGAAAGAAAGCACAGAGCGCCAGATTTTATGTTGCCCTGGAGAGCTTGCAGAGCACTGGGGAAAGGCAGGCAGAGAATTCCCTGCTATCATCTTCACTGTGCCTGGGAAGGAGAAGTGTTCACATTTTTTCGCAGAATGGCTTTTCTGCAGAAAACACTAACGCTTGTTCAGGACGAAAGGAAGCACAGAGCGCCAGATTTGCTGTTTCCGTAGAGAGCTTGCAGAGCACTGGGGAAAGGCAGGCAGAGAATTCCCTGCTAGCACATTCTCTGTGCACAGGAAGGAGAAATGTTCGCATTTGCTTCGCAGAATCGCTTTTGTGCAGAAAACACTAACACTTGTTCAGAACGAAAGAAAGAACAGAGCCCCAGATTTTATGTTGTCCTGGAGAGCTTGCAGAGCACTGGAGAAAGGCAGGCAGAGAATTCCCTGCTAGCACCTTCTCTGTTCGCGGGAAGGAGAGAATTCTCTTTTGCTTCGCACAATGGCTTTTGTGCAGAAAACAGTAACGCCTGTTCAGGACGAAAGAAAGCACAGAGCCCCATATTTGCTGTTGCCGTAGAGAGCTTGCAGAGCTCTGGGGAAAGGCAGGCAGAGAATTCCCTGCTAGCACCTTCTCTGTGCCTGAGAAGGAGAAGTGTTCACATTTTTTCGCAGAATCGCTTTTGTGCAGAGAACAGTAACACTTATTCAGAACGGAAGAAAACACAGAGCCCCAGATTTGCTGTTGTCCTGGAGAGCTTGCAGAGCTCTGGGGAAAGGCAGGCAGAGAATTCCCTGCTAGCACCTTCTCTGTTCGCGGGAAGGAGAGATTTCGCTTTTGATTGGCACAATGGCTTTTCCGCAGAAAACACTAACGCTTGTTCAGGATGAAAGAAAGCACAGAGCCCCATATTTGCTGTTGCCCTGGAGAGCTTGCAGAGCACTGGGGAAAGGCAGGCAGAGAATTCCCTGCTAGCACATTCTCTGTGCACAGGAAGGCGAAATGTTCGCATTTGATTCGCAGAATCGCTTTTGTGCAGAAAACACTAACACTTGTTCAGAACGAAAGAAAGCACAGAGCGCCAGATTTGCTGTTGTCCTGGAGAGCTTGCAGAGCTCTGGGGAAAGGCAGGCAGAGAATTCCCTGCTAGCACCTTCTCTCTTCGCGGGAATCAGAAGTGTTCGCATTTGATTCGCAGAATCGCTTTTGTGCAGATAACACTAACACTTGTTAAGAACGAAAGAAAGCACAGAGCCCCAGATTTGCTGTTGTCCTGGAGAGCTTGCAGAGCTCTGGGGAAAGGCAGACAGAGAATTCCCTGCTAGCACCTTCTCTGTTCGCGGGAAGCAGTAGTGTTCACATTGCTTTGCAGAATCGCTTTTGTGCAGAGAACACTAACGCTTGTTCAGGACGAAAGAAAGCACAGAGCCCCAGATTTGCTGTTGTCCTGGAGAGCTTGCAGAGCTCTGGGGAAAGGCAGGCAGAGAATTCCCTGCTAGCACCTTCTCTGTTCGCGGGAAGCAGAAGTGTTCGCATTTGATTCGCAGAATCGCTTTTGTGCAGAGAACACTAACGCTTGTTCAGGACGAAAGAAAGCACAGAGCGCCAGATTTGCTGTTGTCCTGGAGAGCTTGCAGAGCTCTGGGGAAAGGCAGGCAGAGAATTCCCTGCTAGCACATTCTCTGTGCACAGGAAGGCGAAATGTTCGCATTTGATTCGCAGAATCGCTTTTGTGCACAAAACACTAACACTTGTTCAGAACGAAAGAAAGCACAGAGCCCCAGATTCTATGTTGTCCTGGAGAGCTTGCAGAGCACTGGGGAAAGGCAGGCAGAGAATTCCCTGCTAGCACCTTCTCTGTTCGCGGGAAGCAGAAGTGTTCACATTGCTTTGCAGAATCGCTTTTGTGCAGAGAATACTAACACTTATTCAGAACGGAAGAAAGCACAGAGCGCCAGATTTGCTGTTGTCCTGGAGAGCTTGCAGAGCACTGGGGAAAGGCAGGCAGAGAATTCCCTGCTATCATCTTCACTGTGCCTGGGAAGGAGAAGTGTTCACATTTTTTCGCAGAATGGCTTTTCTGCAGAAAACACTAACGCTTGTTCAGGACGAAAGGAAGCACAGAGCGCCAGATTTGCTGTTGCCCTGGAGAGCTTGCAGAGCACTGGGGAAAGGCAGGCAGAGAATTCCCTGCTAGCACATTCTCTGTGCACAGGAAGGAGAAGTGTTCGCATTTGATTCGCAGAATCGCTTTTGTGCAGAAAACACTAACACTTGTTCAGAACGAAAGAAAGCACAGAGCCCCAGATTTGCTGTTGTCCTGGAGAGCTTGCAGAGCTCTGGGGAAAGGCAGGCAGAGAATTCCCTGCTAGCACCTTCTCTGTGTGCGGGATGGAGAAGTGTTCACATTTTTTCGCAGAATCGCATTTGCTTCGCTGCAGGGAACACTAAGCTTGTTCAGAACGAAAGAAAGCACAGAGCCCCAGATTTTATGTTGCCCTGGAGAGCTTGCAGAGCACTGGGGAAAGGCAGGCAGAGAATTACCTGCTAGCACATTCTCTGTGCACAGGAAGCAGAAGTGTTCACATTGCTTTGCAGAATCGCTTTTGTGCAGAGAATACTAACACTTATTCAGAACGGAAGAAAGCACAGAGCGCCAGATTTGCTGTTGTCCTGGAGAGCTTGCAGAGCTCTGGGGAAAGGCAGGCAGAGAATTCCCTGCTAGCACATTCTCTGTGCACAGGAAGGAGAAATGTTCGCATTTGCTTCGCAGAATCGCTTTTGTGCAGAAAACACTAACACTTGTTCAGAACGAAAGAAAGAACAGAGCCCCAGATTTTATGTTGTCCTGGAGAGCTTGCAGAGCACTGGAGAAAGGCAGGCAGAGAATTCCCTGCTAGCACCTTCTCTGTTCGCGGGAAGGAGAGAATTCTCTTTTGCTTCGCACAATGGCTTTTGTGCAGAAAACAGTAACGCCTGTTCAGGACGAAAGAAAGCACAGAGCCCCATATTTGCTGTTGCCGTAGAGAGCTTGCAGAGCTCTGGGGAAAGGCAGGCAGAGAATTCCCTGCTAGCACCTTCTCTGTGCCTGAGAAGGAGAAGTGTTCACATTTTTTCGCAGAATCGCTTTTGTGCAGAGAACAGTAACACTTATTCAGAACGGAAGAAAACACAGAGCCCCAGATTTGCTGTTGTCCTGGAGAGCTTGCAGAGCTCTGGGGAAAGGCAGGCAGAGAATTCCCTGCTAGCACCTTCTCTGTTCGCGGGAAGGAGAGATTTCGCTTTTGATTGGCACAATGGCTTTTCTGCAGAAAACACTAACGCTTGTTCAGGATGAAAGAAAGCACAGAGCCCCATATTTGCTGTTGCCCTGAGAGCTTGCAGAGCACTGGGGAAAGGCAGGCAGAGAATTCCCTGCTAGCACATTCTCTGTGCACAGGAAGACGAAATGTTCGCATTTGATTCGCAGAATCGCTTTTGTGCAGAAAACACTAACACTTGTTCAGAACGAAAGAAAGCACAGAGCCCCAGATTTGCTGTTGTCCTGGAGAGCTTGCAGAGCACTGGCGAAAGGCAGGCAGAGAATTCCCTGCTAGCACCTTCTCTGTGCCTGAGAAGGAGAAGTCTTCACATTTTTTCGCAGAATCGCTTTTGTGCAGAGAACAGTAACACTTATTCAGAACGGAAGAAAACACAGAGCCCCAGATTTGCTGTTGTCCTGGAGAGCTTGCAGAACACTGGCGAAAGGCAGGCAGAGAATTCCCTGCTAGCACCTTCTCTGTGCCTTGGAAGCAGAAGTGTTCACATTGCTTTGTAGAATCGCTTTTGTACAGAGAACAGTAACACTTATTCAGAACGGAAGAAAACACAGAGCCCCAGATTTGCTGTTGTCCTGGAGAGCTTGCAGAGCTCTGGGGAAAGGCAGGCAGAGAATTCCCTGCTAGCACCTTCTCTGTTCGTGGGAAGGAGAGATTTCGCTTTTGATTGGCACAATGGCTTTTCTGCAGAAAACACTAACGCTTGTTCAGGATGAAAGAAAGCACAGAGCCCCAGATTTGCTGTTGTCCTGGAGAGCTTGCAGAGCACTGGGGAAAGGCAGGCAGAGAATTCCCTGCTAGCACATTCTCTGTGCACAGGAAGACGAAATGTTCGCATTTGATTCGCAGAATCGCTTTTGTGCAGAAAACACTAACGCTTGTTCAGGATGAAAGAAAGCACAGAGCCCCAGATTTTATGTTGTCCTGGAGAGCTTGCAGAGCTCTGGGGAAAGGCAGGCAGAGAATTCCCTGCTAGCATCTTCACTGTGCCTGGGAAGGAGAAGTGTTCACATTTTTTCGCAGAATGGCTTTTCTGCAGAAAACACTAACGCTTGTTCAGGACGAAAGGAAGCACAGAGCGCCAGATTTGCTGTTGCCCTGGAGAGCTTGCAGAGCTCTGGGGAAAGGCAGGCAGAGAATTCCCTGCTAGCACATTCTCTGTGCACAGGAAGGGAAGTGTTCGCATTTGATTCGCAGAATCGCTTTTGTGCAGAAAACACTAACACTTGTTCAGAACGAAAGAAAGCACAGAGCGCCAGATTTGCTGTTGTCCTGGAGAGCTTGCAGAGCTCTGGGGAAAGGCAGGCAGAGAATTCCCTGCTAGCACATTCTCTGTGCACAGGAAGGAGAAGTGTTCGCATTTGATTCGCAGAATCGCTTTTGTGCAGAAAACACTAACACTTGTTCAGAACGAAAGAAAGCACAGAGCCCCAGATTCTATGTTGTCCTGGAGAGCTTGCAGAGCACTGGGGAAAGGCAGGCAGAGAATTCCCTGCTAGCACCTTCTCTGTTCGCGGGAAGCAGAAGTGTTCACATTGCTTTGCAGAATCGCTTTTGTGCAGAGAATACTAACACTTATTCAGAACGGAAGAAAGCACAGAGCGCCAGATTTGCTGTTGTCCTGGAGAGCTTGCAGAGCTCTGGGGAAAGGCAGGCAGAGAATTCCCTGCTAGCACCTTCTCTGTGTGCGGGAAGGAGAAGTGTTCACATTTTTTCGCAGAATCGCATTTGCTTCGCTGCAGGGAACACTAAGCTTGTTCAGAACGAAAGAAAGCACAGAGCCCCAGATTTTATGTTGCCCTGGAGAGCTTGCAGAGCACTGGGGAAAGGCAGGCAGAGAATTCCCTGCTATCATCTTCACTGTGCCTGGGAAGGAGAAGTGTTCACATTTTTTCGCAGAATGGCTTTTCTGCAGAAAACACTAACGCTTGTTCAGGACGAAAGGAAGCACAGAGCGCCAGATTTGCTGTTGCCCTGGAGAGCTTGCAGAGCACTGGGGAAAGGCAGGCAGAGAATTCCCTGCTAGCACATTCTCTGTGCACAGGAAGGCGAAATGTTCGCATTTGATTCGCAGAATCGCTTTTGTGCAGAAAACACTAACACTTGTTCAGAACGAAAGAAAGCACAGAGCCCCAGATTTGCTGTTGTCCTGGAGAGCTTGCAGAGCTCTGGGGAAAGGCAGGCAGAGAATTACCTGCTAGCACATTCTCTGTGCACAGGAAGGAGAAGTGTTCGCATTTGATTCGCAGAATCGCTTTTGTGCAGAAAACACTAACACTTGTTCAGAACGAAAGAAAGCACAGAGCCCCATATTTGCTGTTGCCCTGAGAGCTTGCAGAGCACTGGGGAAAGGCAGGCAGAGAAATCCCTGCTAGCACATTCTCTGTGCACAGGAAGACGAAATGTTCGCATTTGATTCGCAGAATCGCTTTTGTGCAGAAAACACTAACACTTGTTCAGAACGAAAGAAAGCACAGAGCCCCAGATTTGCTGTTGTCCTGGAGAGCTTGCAGAGCACTGGCGAAAGGCAGGCAGAGAATTCCCTGCTAGCACCTTCTCTGTGCCTGAGAAGGAGAAGTCTTCACATTTTTTCGCAGAATCGCTTTTGTGCAGAGAACAGTAACACTTATTCAGAACGGAAGAAAACACAGAGCCCCAGATTTGCTGTTGTCCTGGAGAGCTTGCAGAACACTGGCGAAAGGCAGGCAGAGAATTCCCTGCTAGCACCTTCTCTGTGCCTTGGAAGCAGAAGTGTTCACATTGCTTTGTAGAATCGCTTTTGTACAGAGAACAGTAACACTTATTCAGAACGGAAGAAAACACAGAGCCCCAGATTTGCTGTTGTCCTGGAGAGCTTGCAGAGCTCTGGGGAAAGGCAGGCAGAGAATTCCCTGCTAGCACCTTCTCTGTTCGCGGGAAGGAGAGATTTCGCTTTTGATTGGCACAATGGCTTTTCTGCAGAAAACACTAACGCTTGTTCAGGATGAAAGAAAGCACAGAGCCCCAGATTTGCTGTTGTCCTGGAGAGCTTGCAGAGCACTGGCGAAAGGCAGGCAGAGAATTCCCTGCTAGCACATTCTCTGTGCACAGGAAGGCGAAATGTTCGCATTTGATTCGCAGAATCGCTTTTGTGCAGAAAACACTAACGCTTGTTCAGGATGAAAGAAAGCACAGAGCCCCAGATTTTATGTTGTCCTGGAGAGCTTGCAGAGCACTGGGGAAAGGCAGGCATAGAATTCCCTGCTAGCACCTTCTCTGTTCGCGGGAAGCAGAAGTGTTCACATTGCTTTGCAGAATCGCTTTTGTGCAGGGAATACTAACATTTATTCAGAACGGAAGAAAGCACAGAGCGCCAGATTTGCTGTTGTCCTGGAGAGCTTGCAGAGCTCTGGGGAAAGGCAGGCAGAGAATTCCCTGCTAGCATCTTCACTGTGCCTGGGAAGGAGAAGTGTTCACATTTTTTCGCAGAATGGCTTTTCTGCAGAAAACACTAACGCTTGTTCAGGACGAAAGGAAGCACAGAGCGCCAGATTTGCTGTTGCCCTGGAGAGCTTGCAGAGCTCTGGGGAAAGGCAGGCAGAGAATTCCCTGCTAGCACATTCTCTGTGCACAGGAAGGGAAGTGTTCGCATTTGATTCGCAGAATCGCTTTTGTGCAGAAAACACTAACACTTGTTCAGAACGAAAGAAAGCACAGAGCCCCAGATTTGCTGTTGTCCTGGAGAGCTTGCAGAGCTCTGGGGAAAGGCAGGCAGAGAATTCCCTGCTAGCACATTCTCTGTGCACAGGAAGGAGAAGTGTTCGCATTTGATTCGCAGAATCGCTTTTGTGCAGAAAACACTAACACTTGTTCAGAACGAAAGAAAGCACAGAGCCCCAGATTCTATGTTGTCCTGGAGAGCTTGCAGAGCTCTGGGGAAATGCAGGCAGAGAATTCCCTGCTAGCACCTTCTCTGTTCGCGGGAAGCAGAAGTGTTCACATTGCTTTGCAGAATCGCTTTTGTGCAGAGAACACTAACGCTTGTTCAGGACGAAAGAAAGCACAGAGCCCCAGATTTGCTGTTGTCCTGGAGAGCTTGCAGAGCTCTGGGGAAAGGCAGGCAGAGAATTCCCTGCTAGCACATTCTCTGTGCACAGGAAGGAGAAGTGTTCGCATTTGATTCGCAGAATCGCTTTTGTGCAGAAAACACTAACACTTGTTCAGAACGAAAGAAAGCACAGAGCCCCAGATTTGCTGTTGTCCTGGAGAGCTTGCAGAGCTCTGGGGAAAGGCAGGCAGAGAATTCCCTGCTAGCACCTTCTCTGTTCGCGGGAAGCAGAAGTGTTCACATTTTTTCGCAGAATGGCATTTGCTTCGCTGCAGGGAACACTAAGCTTGTTCAGAACGAAAGAAAGCACAGAGCCCCAGATTTTATGTTGCCCTGGAGAGCTTGCAGAGCACTGGGGAAAGGCAGGCAGAGAATTCCCTGCTATCATCTTCACTGTACCTGGGAAGGAGAAGTGTTCACATTTTTTCGCAGAATGGCTTTTCTGCAGAAAACCCTAACGCTTGTTCAGGACGAAAGAAAGCACAGAGCCCCAGATTTTATGTTGCCCTGGAGAGCTTGCAGAGCACTGGAGAAAGGCAGGCAGAGAATTCCCTGCTAGCACCTTCTCTGTTCGCGGGAAGGAGAGAATTCTCTTTTGCTTCGCACAATGGCTTTTGTGCAGAAAACACTAACGCTTGTTCAGGACGAAAGAAAGTACAGAGCCCCATATTTGCTGTTGTCCTGGAGAGCTTGCAGAGCACTGGCGAAAGGCAGGCAGAGAATTCCCTGCTAGCACCTTCTCTGTGCCTGAGAAGGAGAAGTCTTCACATTTTTTCGCAGAATCGCTTTTGTGCAGAGAACAGTAACACTTATTCAGAATGGAAGAAAACACAGAGCCCCAGATTTGCTGTTGTCCTGGAGAGCTTGCAGAACACTGGCGAAAGGCAGGCAGAGAATTCCCTGCTAGCACCTTCTCTGTGCCTTGGAAGCAGAAGTGTTCACATTGCTTTGCAGAATCGCTTTTGTACAGAGAACAGTAACACTTATTCAGAACGGAAGAAAACACAGAGCCCCAGATTTGCTGTTGTCCTGGAGAGCTTGCAGAGCTCTGGGGAAAGGCAGGCAGAGAATTCCCTGCTAGCACCTTCTCTGTTCGCGGGAAGGAGAGATTTAGCTTTTGATTGGCACAATGGCTTTTCTGCAGAAAACACTAACGCTTGTTCAGGATGAAAGAAAGCACAGAGCCCCATATTTGCTGTTGCCCTGGAGAGCTTGCAGAGCACTGGGGAAAGGCAGGCAGAGAATTCCCTGCTAGCACATTCTCTGTGCACAGGAAGGAGAAATGTTCGCATTTGATTCGCAGAATCGCTTTTGTGCAGAAAACACTAACACTTGTTCAGAACGAAAGAAAGCACAGAGCCCCAGATTTGCTGTTTTCCTGGAGAGCTTGCAGAGCACTGGGGAAAGGCAGGCAGAGAATTCCCTGCTAGCACCTTCTCTGTTCGCGGGAAGCAGAAGTGTTCGCATTTGATTCGCAGAATCGCTTTTGTGCAGAGAACACTAACGCTTGTTCACAACGGAAGAAAGCACAGAGCGCCAGATTTGCTGTTGTCCTGGAGAGCTTGCAGAGCTCTGGGGAAAGGCAGGCAGAGAATTCCCTGCTAGCACATTCTCTGTGCACAGGAAGGCGAAATGTTCGCATTTGCTTCGCAGAATCGCTTTTGTGCACAAAACACTAACACTTGTTCAGAACGAAAGAAAGCACAGAGCCCCAGATTCTATGTTGTCCTGGAGAGCTTGCAGAGCACTGGGGAAAGGCAGGCAGAGAATTCCCTGCTAGCACCTTCTCTGTTCGCGGGAAGCAGAAGTGTTCACATTGCTTTGCAGAATCGCTTTTGTGCAGAGAATACTAACACTTATTCAGAAAGGAAGAAAGCACAGAGCGCCAGATTTGCTGTTGTCCTGGAGAGCTTGCAGAGCTCTGGGGAAAGGCAGGCAGAGAATTCCCTGCTAGCACCTTCTCTGTGTGCGGGAAGGAGAAGTGTTCACATTTTTTCGCAGAATCGCATTTGCTTCGCTGCAGAGAACACTAAGCTTGTTCAGAACGAAAGAAAGCACAGAGCGCCAGATTTTATGTTGCCCTGGAGAGCTTGCAGAGCACTGGGGAAGGGCAGGCAGAGAATTCCCTGCTAGCATCTTCGCTGTGCCTGGGAAGGAGAAGTGTTCACATTTTTTCGCAGAATGGCTTTTCTGCAGAAAACACTAACGCTTGTTCAGGACGAAAGGAAGCACAGAGCGCCAGATTTGCTGTTGCCCTGGAGAGCTTGCAGAGCTCTGGGGAAAGGCAGGCAGAGAATTCCCTGCTAGCACATTCTCTGTGCACAGGAAGGAGAAGTGTTCGCATTTGATTCGCAGAATCGCTTTTGTGCAGAAAACACTAACACTTGTTCAGAACGAAAGAAAGCACAGAGCCCCAGATTTGCTGTTGTCCTGGAGAGCTTGCAGAGCTCTGGGGAAAGGCAGGCAGAGAATTCCCTGCTAGCACCTTCTCTGTTCGCGGGAAGCAGAAGTGTTCACATTTTTTCGCAGAATCGCATTTGCTTCGCTGCAGGGAACACTAAGCTTCTTCAGAACGAAAGAAAGCACAGAGCCCCAGATTTTATGTTGCCCTGGAGAGCTTGCAGAGCTCTGGGGAAAGGCAGGCAGAGAATTCCCTGCTAGCACCTTCTCTGTGTGCGGGAAGGAGAAGTGTTCACATTTTTTCGCAGAATCGCATTTGCTTCGCTGCAGAGAACACTAAGCTTGTTCAGAACGAAAGAAAGCACAGAGGCCCAGATTTGCTGTTGTCCTGGAGAGCTTGCAGAGCTCTGGGGAAAGGCAGGCAGAGAATTCCCTGATAGCACCTTCGCTCTTCGCGGGAAGCAGAAGTGTTCACATTTTTTCGCAGAATGGCTTTTCTGCAGAAAACACTAACGCTTGTTCAGGACGAAAGGAAGCACAGAGCGCCAGATTTGCTGTTGCCCTGGAGAGCTTGCAGAGCTCTGGGGAAAGGCAGGCAGAGAATTCCCTGCTAGCACATTCTCTGTGCACAGGAAGGGAAGTGTTCGCATTTGATTCGCAGAATCGCTTTTGTGCAGAGAACACTAACGCTTGTTCAGGACGAAAGAAAGCACAGAGCCCCAGATTTGCTGTTGTCCTGGAGAGCTTGCAGAGCACTGGGGAAAGGCAGGCAGAGAATTCCCTGCTAGCACCTTCTCTGTTCGCGGGAAGGAGAGAATTCTCTTTTGCTTCGCACAATGGCTTTTGTGCAGAAAACAGTAACGCTTGTTCAGGACGAAAGAAAGCACAGAGCCCCAGATTTGCTGTTGTCCTGGAGAGCTTGCAGAGCTCTGGGGAAAGGCAGGCAGAGAATTCCCTGCTAGCACCTTCTCTGTTCGCGGGAAGCAGAAGTGTTCGCATTTGATTCGCAGAATCGCTTTTGTGCAGAGAACACTAACGCTTGTTCAGGACGAAAGAAAGCACAGAGCCCCAGATTTGCTGTTGTCCTGGAGAGCTTGCAGAGCTCTGGGGAAAGGCAGGCAGAGAATTCCCTGCTAGCACATTCTCTGTGCACAGGAAGGCGAAATGTTCGCATTTGCTTCGCAGAATCGCTTTTGTGCACAAAACACTAACACTTGTTCAGAACGAAAGAAAGCACAGAGCCCCAGATTCTATGTTGTCCTGGAGAGCTTGCAGAGCACTGGGGAAAGGCAGGCAGAGAATTCCCTGCTAGCACCTTCTCTGTTCGCGGGAAGCAGAAGTGTTCACATTGCTTTGCAGAATAGCTTTTGTGCAGAGAATACTAACACTTATTCAGAACGGAAGAAAGCACAGAGCGCCAGATTTGCTGTTGTCCTGGAGAGCTTGCAGAGCTCTGGGGAAAGGCAGGCATAGAATTCCCTGCTAGCACCTTCTCTGTGTGCGGGAAGGAGAAGTGTTCACATTTTTTCGCAGAATCGCATTTGCTTCGCTGCAGAGAACACTAAGCTTGTTCAGAACGAAAGAAAGCACAGAGCGCCAGATTTTATGTTGCCCTGGAGAGCTTGCAGAGCACTGGGGAAAGGCAGGCAGAGAATTCCCTGCTATCATCTTCACTGTGCCTGGGAAGGAGAAGTGTTCACATTTTTTCGCAGAATGGCTTTTCTGCAGAAAACACTAACGCTTGTTCAGGACGAAAGGAAGCACAGAGCGCCAGATTTGCTGTTGCCCTGGAGAGCTTGCAGAGCACTGGGGAAAGGCAGGCAGAGAATTCCCTGCTAGCACATTCTCTGTGCACAGGAAGGCGAAATGTTCGCATTTGATTCGCAGAATCGCTTTTGTGCAGAAAACACTAACACTTGTTCAGAACGAAAGAAAGCACAGAGCCCCAGATTTGCTGTTGTCCTGGAGAGCTTGCAGAGCTCTGGGGAAAGGCAGGCAGAGAATTACCTGCTAGCACATTCTCTGTGCACAGGAAGGAGAAGTGTTCGCATTTGATTCGCAGAATCGCTTTTGTGCAGAAAACACTAACACTTGTTCAGAACGAAAGAAAGCACAGAGCCCCAGATTTGCTGTTGTCCTGGAGAGCTTGCAGAGCTCTGGGGAAAGGCAGGCAGAGAATTCCCTGCTAGCACCTTCTCTGTTCGCGGGAAGCAGAAGTGTTCACATTTTTTCGCAGAATCGCATTTGCTTCGCTGCAGGGAACACTAAGCTTGTTCAGAACGAAAGAAAGCACAGAGCGCCAGATTTGCTGTTGTCCTGGAGAGCTTGCAGAGCTCTGGGGAAAGGCAGGCAGAGAATTCCCTGCTAGCACCTTCTCTGTTCGCGGGAAGCAGAAGTGTTCGCATTTGATTCGCAGAATCGCTTTTGTGCAGAGAACACTAACGCTTGTTCAGAACGGAAGAAAGCACAGAGCGCCAGATTTGCTGTTGTCCTGGAGAGCTTGCAGAGCTCTGGGGAAAGGCAGGCAGAGAATTCCCTGCTAGCTCATTCTCTGTGCACAGGAAGGCGAAATGTTCGCATTTGCTTCGCAGAATCGCTTTTGTGCACAAAACACTAACACTTGTTCAGAATGAAAGAAAGCACAGAGCCCCAGATTTGCTGTTGCCCTGGAGAGCTTGCAGAGCACTGGGGAAAGGCAGGCAGAGAATTCCCTGCTAGCACCTTCTCTGTTCGCGGGAAGCAGAAGTGTTCACATTGCTTTGCAGAATCGCTTTTGTGCAGAGAATACTAACACTTATTCAGAACGGAAGAAAGCACAGAGCGCCAGATTTGCTGTTGTCCTGGAGAGCTTGCAGAGCTCTGGGGAAAGGCAGGCAGAGAATTCCCTGCTAGCACCTTCTCTGTGTGCGGGAAGGAGAAGTGTTCACATTTTTTCGCAGAATCGCATTTGCTTCGCTGCAGAGAACACTAAGCTTGTTCAGAACGAAAGAAAGCACAGAGCGCCAGATTTTATGTTGCCCTGGAGAGCTTGCAGAGCACTGGGGAAAGGCAGGCAGAGAATTCCCTGCTATCATCTTCACTGTGCCTGGGAAGGAGAAGTGTTCACAATTTTTCGCAGAATGGCTTTTCTGCAGAAAACATTAACGCTTGTTCAGGACGAAAGGAAGCACAGAGCGCCAGATTTGCTGTTGCCCTGGAGAGCTTGCAGAGCACTGGGGAAAGGCAGGCAGAGAATTCCCTGCTAGCACATTCTCTGTGCACAGGAAGGCGAAATGTTCGCATTTGATTCGCAGAATCGCTTTTGTGCAGAAAACACTAACACTTGTTCAGAACGAAAGAAAGCACAGAGCCCCAGATTTGCTGTTGTCCTGGAGAGCTTGCAGAGCTCTGGGGAAAGGCAGGCAGAGAATTACCTGCTAGCACATTCTCTGTGCACAGGAAGGAGACGTGTTCGCATTTGATTCGCAGAATCGCTTTTGTGCAGAGAACACTAACGCTTGTTCAGGACGAAAGAAAGCACAGAGCCCCAGATTTGCTGTTGTCCTGGAGAGCTTGCAGAGCTCTGGGGAAAGGCAGGCAGAGAATTCCCTGCTAGCACATTCTCTGTGCACAGGAAGGCGAAATGTTCACATTTGCTTCGCAGAATCGCTTTTGTGCACAAAACACTAACACTTGTTCAGAACGAAAGAAAGCACAGAGCCCCAGATTCTATGTTGTCCTGGAGAGCTTGCAGAGCACTGGGGAAAGGCAGGCAGAGAATTCCCTGCTAGCACCTTCTCTGTTCGCGGGAAGCAGAAGTGTTCACATTGCTTTGCAGAATAGCTTTTGTGCAGAGAATACTAACACTTATTCAGAACGGAAGAAAGCACAGAGCGCCAGATTTGCTGTTGTCCTGGAGAGCTTGCAGAGCTCTGGGGAAAGGCAGGCATAGAATTCCCTGCTAGCACCTTCTCTGTGTGCGGGAAGGAGAAGTGTTCACATTTTTTCGCAGAATCGCATTTGCTTCGCTGCAGAGAACACTAAGCTTGTTCAGAACGAAAGAAAGCACAGAGCGCCAGATTTTATGTTGCCCTGGAGAGCTTGCAGAGCACTGGGGAAAGGCAGGCAGAGAATTCCCTGCTATCATCTTCACTGTGCCTGGGAAGGAGAAGTGTTCACATTTTTTCGCAGAATGGCTTTTGTGCAGAAAACACTAACGCTTGTTCAGGACGAAAGGAAGCACAGAGCGCCAGATTTGCTGTTGCCCTGGAGAGCTTGCAGAGCACTGGGGAAAGGCAGGCAGAGAATTCCCTGCTAGCACATTCTCTGTGCACAGGAAGGCGAAATGTTCGCATTTGATTCGCAGAATCGCTTTTGTGCAGAAAACACTAACACTTGTTCAGAACGAAAGAAAGCACAGAGCCCCAGATTTGCTGTTGTCCTGGAGAGCTTGCAGAGCTCTGGGGAAAGGCAGGCAGAGAATTACCTGCTAGCACATTCTCTGTGCACAGGAAGGAGAAGTGTTCGCATTTGATTCGCAGAATCGCTTTTGTGCAGAAAACACTAACACTTGTTCAGAACGAAAGAAAGCACAGAGCCCCAGATTTGCTGTTGTCCTGGAGAGCTTGCAGAGCTCTGGGGAAAGGCAGGCAGAGAATTCCCTGCTAGCACCTTCTCTGTTCGCGGGAAGCAGAAGTGTTCACATTTTTTCGCAGAATCGCATTTGCTTCGCTGCAGGGAACACTAAGCTTGTTCAGAACGAAAGAAAGCACAGAGCGCCAGATTTGCTGTTGTCCTGGAGAGCTTGCAGAGCTCTGGGGAAAGGCAGGCAGAGAATTCCCTGCTAGCACCTTCTCTGTTCGCGGGAAGCAGAAGTGTTCACATTTTTTCGCAGAATCGCATTTGCTTCGCTGCAGGGAACACTAAGCTTGTTCAGAACGAAAGAAAGCACAGAGCGCCAGATTTGCTGTTGTCCTGGAGAGCTTGCAGAGCACTGGGGAAAGGCAGGCAGAGAATTCCCTGCTAGCACATTCTCTGTGCACAGGAAGGCGAAATGTTCGCATTTGATTCGCAGAATCGCTTTTGTGCAGAAAACACTAACACTTGTTCAGAACGAAAGAAAGCACAGAGCCCCAGATTTGCTGTTGTCCTGGAGAGCTTGCAGAGCTCTGGGGAAAGGCAGGCAGAGAATTACCTGCTAGCACATTCTCTGTGCACAGGAAGGAGACGTGTTCGCATTTGATTCGCAGAATCGCTTTTGTGCAGAAAACACTAACACTTGTTCAGAACGAAAGAAAGCACAGAGCCCCAGATTTGCTGTTGTCCTGGAGAGCTAGCAGAGCTCTGGGGAAAGGCAGGCAGAGAATTCCCTGCTAGCACCTTCTCTGTTCGCGGGAAGCAGAAGTGTTCACATTTTTTCGCAGAATCGCATTTGCTTCGCTGCAGGGAACACTAAGCTTGTTCAGAACGAAAGAAAGCACAGAGCCCCAGATTTTATGTTGCCCTGGAGAGCTTGCAGAGCACTGGAGAAAGGCAGGCAGAAAATTCCCTGCTAGCACCTTCTCTGTTCGCGGGAAGCAGAAGTGTTCACATTGCTTTGCAGAATCGCTTTTGTGCAGAGAATACTAACACTTATTCAGAACGAAAGAAAGCACAGAGCCCCAGATTTGCTGTTCTCCTGGAGAGCTTGCAGAGCTCTGGGGAAAGGCAGGCAGAGAATTCCCTGCTAGCACATTCTCTGTTCACGGGAAGCAGAAGTGTTCGCATTTGATTCGCAGAATCGCTTTTGTGCAGAGAACACTAACGCTTGTTCAGAACGGAAGAAAGCACAGAGCGCCAGATTTGCTGTTGTCCTGGAGAGCTTGCAGAGCTCTGGGGAAAGGCAGGCAGAGAATTCCCTGCTAGCTCATTCTCTGTGCACAGGAAGGCGAAATGTTCGCATTTGCTTCGCAGAATCGCTTTTGTGCACAAAACACTAACACTTGTTCAGAACGAAAGAAAGCACAGAGCCCCAGATTCTATGTTGTCCTGGAGAGCTTGCAGAGCACTGGGGAAAGGCAGGCAGAGAATTCCCTGCTAGCACCTTCTCTGTTCGCGGGAAGCAGAAGTGTTCACATTGCTTTGCAGAATCGCTTTTGTGCAGAGAATACTAACACTTATTCAGAACGGAAGAAAGCACAGAGCGCCAGATTTGCTGTTGTCCTGGAGAGCTTGCAGAGCTCTGGGGAAAGGCAGGCAGAGAATTCCCTGCTAGCACCTTCTCTGTGTGCGGGAAGGAGAAGTGTTCACATTTTTTCGCAGAATCGCATTTGCTTCGCTGCAGAGAACACTAAGCTTGTTCAGAACGAAAGAAAGCACAGAGCGCCAGATTTTATGTTGCCCTGGAGAGCTTGCAGAGCACTGGGGAAAGGCAGGCAGAGAATTCCCTGCTATCATCTTCACTGTGCCTGGGAAGGAGAAGTGTTCACATTTTTTCGCAGAATGGCTTTTCTGCAGAAAACACTAACGCTTGTTCAGGACGAAAGGAAGCACAGAGCGCCAGATTTGCTGTTTCCGTAGAGAGCTTGCAGAGCACTGGGGAAAGGCAGGCAGAGAATTCCCTGCTAGCACATTCTCTGTGCACAGGAAGGAGAAATGTTCGCATTTGCTTCGCAGAATCGCTTTTGTGCAGAAAACACTAACACTTGTTCAGAACGAAAGAAAGAACAGAGCCCCAGATTTTATGTTGTCCTGGAGAGCTTGCAGAGCACTGGAGAAAGGCAGGCAGAGAATTCCCTGCTAGCACCTTCTCTGTTCGCGGGAAGGAGAGAATTCTCTTTTGCTTCGCACAATGGCTTTTGTGCAGAAAACAGTAACGCCTGTTCAGGACGAAAGAAAGCACAGAGCCCCATATTTGCTGTTGCCGTAGAGAGCTTGCAGAGCTCTGGGGAAAGGCAGGCAGAGAATTACCTGCTAGCACCTTCTCTGTGCCTGAGAAGGAGAAGTGTTCACATTTTTTCGCAGAATCGCTTTTGTGCAGAGAACAGTAACACTTATTCAGAACGGAAGAAAACACAGAGCCCCAGATTTGCTGTTGTCCTGGAGAGCTTGCAGAGCTCTGGGGAAAGGCAGGCAGAGAATTCCCTGCTAGCACCTTCTCTGTTCGCGGGAAGGAGAGATTTCGCTTTTGATTGGCACAATGGCTTTTCCGCAGAAAACACTAACGCTTGTTCAGGATGAAAGAAAGCACAGAGCCCCATATTTGCTGTTGCCCTGGAGAGCTTGCAGAGCACTGGGGAAAGGCAGGCAGAGAATTCCCTGCTAGCACATTCTCTGTGCACAGGAAGGCGAAATGTTCGCATTTGATTCGCAGAATCGCTTTTGTGCAGAAAACACTAACACTTGTTCAGAACGAAAGAAAGCACAGAGCGCCAGATTTGCTGTTGTCCTGGAGAGCTTGCAGAGCTCTGGGGAAAGGCAGGCAGAGAATTCCCTGCTAGCACCTTCTCTGTTCGCGGGAATCAGAAGTGTTCGCATTTGATTCGCAGAATCGCTTTTGTGCAGAGAACACTAACACTTGTTAAGAACGAAAGAAAGCACAGAGCCCCAGATTTGCTGTTGTCCTGGAGAGCTTGCAGAGCTCTGGGGAAAGGCAGGCAGAGAATTCCCTGCTAGCACCTTCTCTGTTCGCGGGAAGCAGAATTGTTCACATTGCTTTGCAGAATCGCTTTTGTGCAGAGAACACTAACGCTTGTTCAGGACGAAAGAAAGCACAGAGCCCCAGATTTGCTGTTGTCCTGGAGAGCTTGCAGAGCTCTGGGGAAAGGCAGGCAGAGAATTCCCTGCTAGCACATTCTCTGTGCACAGGAAGGCGAAATGTTCGCATTTGCTTCGCAGAATCGCTTTTGTGCAGAAAACACTAACACTTGTTCAGAACGAAAGAAAGCACAGAGCCCCAGATTCTATGTTGTCCTGGAGAGCTTGCAGAGCACTGGGGAAAGGCAGGCAGAGAATTCCCTGCTAGCACCTTCTCTGTTCGCGGGAAGCAGAAGTGTTCACATTGCTTTGCAGAATAGCTTTTGTGCAGAGAATACTAACACTTATTCAGAACGGAAGAAAGCACAGAGCGCCAGATTTGCTGTTGTCCTGGAGAGATTGCAGAGCTCTGGGGAAAGGCAGGCAGAGAATTCCCTGCTAGCACCTTCTCTGTTCGCGGGAAGGAGAGATTTCGCTTTTGATTGGCACAATGGCTTTTCTGCAGAAAACACTAACGCTTGTTCAGGATGAAAGAAAGCACAGAGCCCCATATTTGCTGTTGTCCTGGAGAGCTTGCAGAGCACTGGCGAAAGGCAGGCAGAGAATTCCCTGCTAGCACCTTCTCTGTTCGCGGGAAGCAGAAGTGTTCACATTGCTTTGCAGAATCGCTTTTGTGCAGGGAATACTAACACTTATTCAGAACGGAAGAAAGCACAGAGCGCCAGATTTGCTGTTGTCCTGGAGAGCTTGCAGAGCTCTGGGGAAAGGCAGGCAGAGAATTCCCTGCTAGCATCTTCACTGTGCCTGGGAAGGAGAAGTGTTCACATTTTTTCGCAGAATGGCTTTTCTGCAGAAAACACTAACGCTTGTTCAGGACGAAAGGAAGCACAGAGCGCCAGATTTGCTGTTGCCCTGGAGAGCTTGCAGAGCTCTGGGGAAAGGCAGGCAGAGAATTCCCTGCTAGCACATTCTCTGTGCACAGGAAGGCGAAATGTTCGCATTTGATTCGCAGAATCGCTTTTGTGCAGAAAACACTAACAGTTGTTCAGAACGAAAGAAAGCACAGAGCCCCAGATTTGCTGTTGTCCTGGAGAGCTTGCAGAGCTCTGGGGAAAGGCAGGCAGAGAATTCCCTGCTAGCACATTCTCTGTGCACAGGAAGGAGAAGTGTTCGCATTTGATTCGCAGAATCGCTTTTGTGCAGAAAACACTAACACTTGTTCAGAACGAAAGAAAGCACAGAGCCCCAGATTCTATGTTGTCCTGGAGAGCTTGCAGAGCTCTGGGGAAAGGCAGGCAGAGAATTCCCTGCTAGCACCTTCTCTGTTCGCGGGAAGCAGAAGTGTTCACATTGCTTTGCAGAATCGCTTTTGTGCAGAGAACACTAAAGCTTGTTCAGGACGAAAGAAAGCACAGAGCCCCAGATTTGCTGTTGTCCTGGAGAGCTTGCAGAGCTCTGGGGAAAGGCAGGCAGAGAATTCCCTGCTAGCACCTTCTCTGTTCGCGGGAAGCAGAAGTGTTCACATTTTTTCGCAGAATGGCATTTGCTTCGCTGCAGGGAACACTAAGCTTGTTCAGAACGAAAGAAAGCACAGAGCCCCAGATTTTATGTTGCCCTGGAGAGCTTGCAGAGCACTGGAGAAAGGCAGGCAGAAAATTCCCTGCTAGCACCTTCTCTGTTCGCGGGAAGCAGAAGTGTTCACATTGCTTTGCAGAATCGCTTTTGTGCAGAGAATACTAACACTTATTCAGAACGGAAGAAAGCACAGAGCGCCAGATTTGCTGTTGTCCTGGAGAGCTTGCAGAGCTCTGGGGAAAGGCAGGCAGAGAATTCCCTGCTAGCACCTTCTCTGTTCGCGGGAAGCAGAAGTGTTCGCATTTGATTCGCAGAATCGCTTTTGTGCAGAGAACACTAACGCTTGTTCAGAACGGAAGAAAGCACAGAGCGCCAGATTTGCTGTTGTCCTGGAGAGCTTGCAGAGCTCTGGGGAAAGGCAGGCAGAGAATTCCCTGCTAGCTCATTCTCTGTGCACAGGAAGGCGAAATGTTCGCATTTGATTCGCAGAATCGCTTTTGTGCACAAAACACTAACACTTGTTCAGAACGAAAGAAAGCACAGAGCCCCAGATTCTATGTTGTCCTGGAGAGCTTGCAGAGCACTGGGGAAAGGCAGGCAGAGAATTCCCTGCTAGCACCTTCTCTGTTCGCGGGAAGCAGAAGTGTTCACATTGCTTTGCAGAATCGCTTTTGTGCAGAGAATACTAACACTTATTCAGAACGGAAGAAAGCACAGAGCGCCATATTTGCTGTTGTCCTGGAGAGCTTGCAGAGCTCTGGGGAAAGGCAGGCAGAGAATTCCCTGCTAGCACCTTCTCTGTGTGCGGGAAGGAGAAGTGTTCACATTTTTTCGCAGAATCGCATTTGCTTCGCTGCAGAGAACACTAAGCTTGTTCAGAACGAAAGAAAGCACAGAGCGCCAGATTTTATGTTGCCCTGGAGAGCTTGCAGAGCACTGGGGAAAGGCAGGCAGAGAATTCCCTGCTATCATCTTCACTGTGCCTGGGAAGGAGAAGTGTTCACATTTTTTCGCAGAATGGCTTTTCTGCAGAAAACACTAACGCTTGTTCAGGACGAAAGGAAGCACAGAGCGCCAGATTTGCTGTTGCCCTGGAGAGCTTGCAGAGCACTGGGGAAAGGCAGGCAGAGAATTCCCTGCTAGCACATTCTCTGTGCACAGGAAGGCGAAATGTTCGCATTTGATTCGCAGAATCGCTTTTGTGCAGAAAACACTAACACTTGTTCAGAACGAAAGAAAGCACAGAGCCCCAGATTTGCTGTTGTCCTGGAGAGCTTGCAGAGCTCTGGGGAAAGGCAGGCAGAGAATTACCTGCTAGCACATTCTCTGTGCACAGGAAGGAGAAGTGTTCGCATTTGATTCGCAGAATCGCTTTTGTGCAGAAAACACTAACACTTGTTCAGAACGAAAGAAAGCACAGAGCCCCAGATTTGCTGTTGTCCTGGAGAGCTTGCAGAGCTCTGGGGAAAGGCAGGCAGAGAATTCCCTGCTAGCACCTTCTCTGTTCGCGGGAAGCAGAAGTGTTCACATTTTTTCGCAGAATCGCATTTGCTTCGCTGCAGGGAACACTAAGCTTGTTCAGAACGAAAGAAAGCACAGAGCGCCAGATTTGCTGTTGTCCTGGAGAGCTTGCAGAGCTCTGGGGAAAGGCAGGCAGAGAATTCCCTGCTAGCACCTTCTCTGTTCGCGGGAAGCAGAAGTGTTCGCATTTGATTCGCAGAATCGCTTTTGTGCAGAGAACACTAACGCTTGTTCAGAACGGAAGAAAGCACAGAGCGCCAGATTTGCTGTTGTCCTGGAGAGCTTGCAGAGCTCTGGGGAAAGGCAGGCAGAGAATTCCCTGCTAGCTCATTCTCTGTGCACAGGAAGGCGAAATGTTCGCATTTGCTTCGCAGAATCGCTTTTGTGCACAAAACACTAACACTTGTTCAGAATGAAAGAAAGCACAGAGCCCCAGATTCTATGTTGTCCTGGAGAGCTTGCAGAGCACTGGGGAAAGGCAGGCAGAGAATTCCCTGCTAGCACCTTCTCTGTTCGCGGGAAGCAGAAGTGTTCACATTGCTTTGCAGAATCGCTTTTGTGCAGAGAATACTAACACTTATTCAGAACGGAAGAAAGCACAGAGCGCCAGATTTGCTGTTGTCCTGGAGAGCTTGCAGAGCTCTGGGGAAAGGCAGGCAGAGAATTCCCTGCTAGCACCTTCTCTGTGTGCGGGAAGGAGAAGTGTTCACATTTTTTCGCAGAATCGCATTTGCTTCGCTGCAGAGAACACTAAGCTTGTTCAGAACGAAAGAAAGCACAGAGCGCCAGATTTTATGTTGCCCTGGAGAGCTTGCAGAGCACTGGGGAAAGGCAGGCAGAGAATTCCCTGCTATCATCTTCACTGTGCCTGGGAAGGAGAAGTGTTCACAATTTTTCGCAGAATGGCTTTTCTGCAGAAAACATTAACGCTTGTTCAGGACGAAAGGAAGCACAGAGCGCCAGATTTGCTGTTGCCCTGGAGAGCTTGCAGAGCACTGGGGAAAGGCAGGCAGAGAATTCCCTGCTAGCACATTCTCTGTGCACAGGAAGGCGAAATGTTCGCATTTGATTCGCAGAATCGCTTTTGTGCAGAAAACACTAACACTTGTTCAGAACGAAAGAAAGCACAGAGCCCCAGATTTGCTGTTGTCCTGGAGAGCTTGCAGAGCTCTGGGGAAAGGCAGGCAGAGAATTACCTGCTAGCACATTCTCTGTGCACAGGAAGGAGACGTGTTCGCATTTGATTCGCAGAATCGCTTTTGTGCAGAAAACACTAACACTTGTTCAGAACGAAAGAAAGCACAGAGCCCCAGATTTGCTGTTGTCCTGGAGAGCTTGCAGAGCTCTGGGGAAAGGCAGGCAGAGAATTCCCTGCTAGCACCTTCTCTGTTCGCGGGAAGCAGAAGTGTTCACATTTTTTCGCAGAATCGCATTTGCTTCGCTGCAGGGAACACTAAGCTTGTTCAGAACGAAAGAAAGCACAGAGCCCCAGATTTTATGTTGCCCTGGAGAGCTTGCAGAGCACTGGAGAAAGGCAGGCAGAAAATTCCCTGCTAGCACCTTCTCTGTTCGCGGGAAGCAGAAGTGTTCACATTGCTTTGCAGAATCGCTTTTGTGCAGAGAATACTAACACTTATTCAGAACGAAAGAAAGCACAGAGCGCCAGATTTGCTGTTCTCCTGGAGAGCTTGCAGAGCTCTGGGGAAAGGCAGGCAGAGAATTCCCTGCTAGCACATTCTCTGTTCACGGGAAGCAGAAGTGTTCGCATTTGATTCGCAGAATCGCTTTTGTGCAGAGAACACTAACGCTTGTTCAGAACGGAAGAAAGCACAGAGCGCCAGATTTGCTGTTGTCCTGGAGAGCTTGCAGAGCTCTGGGGAAAGGCAGGCAGAGAATTCCCTGCTAGCTCATTCTCTGTGCACAGGAAGGCGAAATGTTCGCATTTGCTTCGCAGAATCGCTTTTGTGCACAAAACACTAACACTTGTTCAGAACGAAAGAAAGCACAGAGCCCCAGATTCTATGTTGTCCTGGAGAGCTTGCAGAGCACTGGGGAAAGGCAGGCAGAGAATTCCCTGCTAGCACCTTCTCTGTGTGCGGGAAGGAGAAGTGTTCACATTTTTTCGCAGAATCGCATTTGCTTCGCTGCAGAGAACACTAAGCTTGTTCAGAACGAAAGAAAGCACAGAGCGCCAGATTTTATGTTGCCCTGGAGAGCTTGCAGAGCACTGGGGAAAGGCAGGCAGAGAATTCCCTGCTATCATCTTCACTGTGCCTGGGAAGGAGAAGTGTTCACATTTTTTCGCAGAATGGCTTTTCTGCAGAAAACACTAACGCTTGTTCAGGACGAAAGGAAGCACAGAGCGCCAGATTTGCTGTTTCCGTAGAGAGCTTGCAGAGCACTGGGGAAAGGCAGGCAGAGAATTCCCTGCTAGCACATTCTCTGTGCACAGGAAGGAGAAATGTTCGCATTTGCTTCGCAGAATCGCTTTTGTGCAGAAAACACTAACACTTGTTCAGAACGAAAGAAAGAACAGAGCCCCAGATTTTATGTTGTCCTGGAGAGCTTGCAGAGCACTGGAGAAAGGCAGGCAGAGAATTCCCTGCTAGCACCTTCTCTGTTCGCGGGAAGGAGAGAATTCTCTTTTGCTTCGCACAATGGCTTTTGTGCAGAAAACAGTAACGCCTGTTCAGGACGAAAGAAAGCACAGAGCCCCATATTTGCTGTTGCCGTAGAGAGCTTGCAGAGCTCTGGGGAAAGGCAGGCAGAGAATTCCCTGCTAGCACCTTCTCTGTGCCTGAGAAGGAGAAGTGTTCACATTTTTTCGCAGAATCGCTTTTGTGCAGAAAACAGTAATACTTATTCAGAACGGAAGAAAACACAGAGCCCCAGATTTGCTGTTGTCCTGGAGAGCTTGCAGAGCTCTGGGGAAAGGCAGGCAGAGAATTCCCTGCTAGCACCTTCTCTGTTCGCGGGAAGGAGAGATTTCGCTTTTGATTGGCACAATGGCTTTTCCGCAGAAAACACTAACGCTTGTTCAGGATGAAAGAAAGCACAGAGCCCCATATTTGCTGTTGCCCTGGAGAGCTTGCAGAGCACTGGGGAAAGGCAGGCAGAGAATTCCCTGCTAGCACATTCTCTGTGCACAGGAAGGCGAAATGTTCGCATTTGATTCGCAGAATCGCTTTTGTGCAGAAAACACTAACACTTGTTCAGAACGAAAGAAAGCACAGAGCGCCAGATTTGCTGTTGTCCTGGAGAGCTTGCAGAGCTCTGGGGAAAGGCAGGCAGAGAATTCCCTGCTAGCACCTTCTCTGTTCGCGGGAATCAGAAGTGTTCGCATTTGATTCGCAGAATCGCTTTTGTGCAGAGAACACTAACACTTGTTAAGAACGAAAGAAAGCACAGAGCCCCATATTTGCTGTTGTCCTGGAGAGCTTGCAGAGCTCTGGGGAAAGGCAGGCAGAGAATTCCCTGCTAGCACCTTCTCTGTTCGCGGGAAGCAGAATTGTTCACATTGCTTTGCAGAATCGCTTTTGTGCAGAGAACACTAACGCTTGTTCAGGACGAAAGAAAGCACAGAGCCCCAGATTTGCTGTTGTCCTGGAGAGCTTGCAGAGCTCTGGGGAAAGGCAGGCAGAGAATTCCCTGCTAGCACCTTCTCTGTTCGCGGGAAGCAGAAGTGTTCGCATTTGATTCGCAGAATCGCTTTTGTGCAGAGAACACTAACGCTTGTTCAGGACGAAAGAAAGCACAGAGCCCCAGATTTGCTGTTGTCCTGGAGAGCTTGCAGAGCTCTGGGGAAAGGCAGGCAGAGAATTCCCTGCTAGCACATTCTCTGTGCACAGGAAGGCGAAATGTTCGCATTTGCTTCGCAGAATCGCTTTTGTGCAGAAAACACTAACACTTGTTCAGAACGAAAGAAAGCACAGAGCCCCAGATTCTATGTTGTCCTGGAGAGCTTGCAGAGCACTGGGGAAAGGCAGGCAGAGAATTCCCTGCTAGCACCTTCTCTGTTCGCGGGAAGCAGAAGTGTTCACATTGCTTTGCAGAATAGCTTTTGTGCAGAGAATACTAACACTTATTCAGAACGGAAGAAAGCACAGAGCGCCAGATTTGCTGTTGTCCTGGAGAGCTTGCAGAGCTCTGGGGAAAGGCAGGCAGAGAATTCCCTGCTAGCACCTTCTCTGTGTGCGGGAAGGAGAAGTGTTCACATTTTTTCGCAGAATCGCATTTGCTTCGCTGCAGAGAACACTAAGCTTGTTCAGAACGAAAGAAAGCACAGAGCGCCAGATTTTATGTTGCCCTGGAGAGCTTGCAGAGCACTGGGGAAAGGCAGGCAGAGAATTCCCTGCTATCATCTTCACTGTGCCTGGGAAGGAGAAGTGTTCACATTTTTTCGCAGAATGGCTTTTCTGCAGAAAACACTAACGCTTGTTCAGGACGAAAGGAAGCACAGAGCGCCAGATTTGCTGTTGCCCTGGAGAGCTTGCAGAGCACTGGGGAAAGGCAGGCAGAGAATTCCCTGCTAGCACATTCTCTGTGCACAGGAAGGCGAAATGTTCGCATTTGATTCGCAGAATCGCTTTTGTGCAGAAAACACTAACACTTGTTCAGAACGAAAGAAAGCACAGAGCCCCAGATTTTCTGTTGTCCTGGAGAGCTTGCAGAGCTCTGGGGAAAGGCAGGCAGAGAATTACCTGCTAGCACATTCTCTGTGCACAGGAAGGAGAAGTGTTCGCATTTGATTCGCAGAATCGCTTTTGTGCAGAAAACACTAACACTTGTTCAGAACGAAAGAAAGCACAGAGCCCCAGATTTGCTGTTGTCCTGGAGAGCTTGCAGAGCTCTGGGGAAAGGCAGGCAGAGAATTCCCTGCTAGCACCTTCTCTGTGTGCGGGAAGGAGAAGTGTTCACATTTTTTCGCAGAATCGCATTTGCTTCGCTGCAGGGAACACTAAGCTTGTTCAGAACGAAAGAAAGCACAGAGCCCCAGATTTTATGTTGCCCTGGAGAGCTTGCAGAGCACTGGAGAAAGGCAGGCAGAAAATTCCCTGCTAGCACCTTCTCTGTTCGCGGGAAGCAGAAGTGTTCACATTGCTTTGCAGAATCGCTTTTGTGCAGAGAATACTAACACTTATTCAGAACGGAAGAAAGCACAGAGCGCCAGATTTGCTGTTGTCCTGGAGAGCTTGCAGAGCTCTGGGGAAAGGCAGGCAGAGAATTCCCTGCTAGCACATTCTCTGTGCACAGGAAGGAGAAATGTTCGCATTTGCTTCGCAGAATCGCTTTTGTGCAGAAAACACTAACACTTGTTCAGAACGAAAGAAAGAACAGAGCCCCAGATTTTATGTTGTCCTGGAGAGCTTGCAGAGCACTGGGGAAAGGCAGGCAGAGAATTCCCTGCTAGCACCTTCTCTGTTCGCGGGAAGGAGAGAATTCTCTTTTGCTTCGCACAATGGCTTTTGTGCAGAAAACAGTAACGCCTGTTCAGGACGAAAGAAAGCACAGAGCCCCATATTTGCTGTTGCCGTAGAGAGCTTGCAGAGCTCTGGGGAAAGGCAGGCAGAGAATTCCCTGCTAGCACCTTCTCTGTGCCTGAGAAGGAGAAGTGTTCACATTTTTTCGCAGAATCGCTTTTGTGCAGAGAACAGTAACACTTATTCAGAACGGAAGAAAACACAGAGCCCCAGATTTGCTGTTGTCCTGGAGAGCTTGCAGAGCTCTGGGGAAAGGCAGGCAGAGAATTCCCTGCTAGCACCTTCTCTGTTCGCGGGAAGGAGAGATTTCGCTTTTGATTGGCACAATGGCTTTTCTGCAGAAAACACTAACGCTTGTTCAGGATGAAAGAAAGCACAGAGCCCCATATTTGCTGTTGCCCTGAGAGCTTGCAGAGCACTGGGGAAAGGCAGGCAGAGAATTCCCTGCTAGCACATTCTCTGTGCACAGGAAGACGAAATGTTCGCATTTGATTCGCAGAATCGCTTTTGTGCAGAAAACACTAACACTTGTTCAGAACGAAAGAAAGCACAGAGCCCCAGATTTGCTGTTGTCCTGGAGAGCTTGCAGAGCTCTGGGGAAAGGCAGGCAGAGAATTCCCTGCTAGCACCTTCTCTGTTCGCGGGAATCAGAAGTGTTCGCATCTGATTCGCAGAATCGCTTTTGTGCAGAGAACACTAACACTTGTTAAGAACGAAAGAAAGCACAGAGCCCCAGATTTGCTGTTGTCCTGGAGAGCTTGCAGAGCTCTGGGGAAAGGCAGGCAGAGAATTACCTGCTAGCACATTCTCTGTGCACAGGAAGGAGACGTGTTCGCATTTGATTCGCAGAATCGCTTTTGTGCAGAAAACACTAACACTTGTTCAGAACGAAAGAAAGCACAGAGCCCCAGATTTGCTGTTGTCCTGGAGAGCTTGCAGAGCTCTGGGGAAAGGCAGGCAGAGAATTCCCTGCTAGCACCTTCTCTGTTCGCGGGAAGCAGAAGTGTTCACATTTTTTCGCAGAATCGCATTTGCTTCGCTGCAGGGAACACTAAGCTTGTTCAGAACGAAAGAAAGCACAGAGCCCCAGATTTTATGTTGCCCTGGAGAGCTTGCAGAGCACTGGAGAAAGGCAGGCAGAAAATTCCCTGCTAGCACCTTCTCTGTTCGCGGGAAGCAGAAGTGTTCACATTGCTTTGCAGAATCGCTTTTGTGCAGAGAATACTAACACTTATTCAGAACGAAAGAAAGCACAGAGCGCCAGATTTGCTGTTCTCCTGGAGAGCTTGCAGAGCTCTGGGGAAAGGCAGGCAGAGAATTCCCTGCTAGCACATTCTCTGTTCACGGGAAGCAGAAATGTTCGCATTTGATTCGCAGAATCGCTTTTGTGCAGAGAACACTAACGCTTGTTCAGAACGGAAGAAAGCACAGAGCGCCAGATTTGCTGTTGTCCTGGAGAGCTTGCAGAGCTCTGGGGAAAGGCAGGCAGAGAATTCCCTGCTAGCTCATTCTCTGTGCACAGGAAGGCGAAATGTTCGCATTTGATTCGCAGAATCGCTTTTGTGCACAAAACACTAACACTTGTTCAGAACGAAAGAAAGCACAGAGCCCCAGATTCTATGTTGTCCTGGAGAGCTTGCAGAGCACTGGGGAAAGGCAGGCAGAGAATTCCCTGCTAGCACCTTCTCTGTTCGCGGGAAGCAGAAGTGTTCACATTGCTTTGCAGAATCGCTTTTGTGCAGAGAATACTAACACTTATTCAGAACGGAAGAAAGCACAGAGCGCCATATTTGCTGTTGTCCTGGAGAGCTTGCAGAGCTCTGGGGAAAGGCAGGCAGAGAATTCCCTGCTAGCACCTTCTCTGTGTGCGGGAAGGAGAAGTGTTCACATTTTTTCGCAGAATCGCATTTGCTTCGCTGCAGAGAACACTAAGCTTGTTCAGAACGAAAGAAAGCACAGAGCGCCAGATTTTATGTTGCCCTGGAGAGCTTGCAGAGCACTGGGGAAAGGCAGGCAGAGAATTCCCTGCTATCATCTTCACTGTGCCTGGGAAGGAGAAGTGTTCACATTTTTTCGCAGAATGGCTTTTCTGCAGAAAACACTAACGCTTGTTCAGGACGAAAGGAAGCACAGAGCGCCAGATTTGCTGTTGCCCTGGAGAGCTTGCAGAGCTCTGGGGAAAGGTAGGCAGAGAATTCCCTGCTAGCACATTCTCTGTGCACAGGAAGGAGAAGTGTTCGCATTTGATTCGCAGAATCGCTTTTGTGCAGAAAACACTAACACTTGTTCAGAACGAAAGAAAGCACAGAGCCCCAGATTTGCTGTTGTCCTGGAGAGCTTGCAGAGCTCTGGGGAAAGGCAGGCAGAGAATTCCCTGCTAGCACCTTCTCTGTTCGCGGGAAGCAGAAGTGTTCACATTTTTTCGCAGAATCGCATTTGCTTCGCTGCAGGGAACACTAAGCTTGTTCAGAACGAAAGAAAGCACAGAGCTCCAGATTTTATGTTGCCCTGGAGAGCTTGCAGAGCACTGGAGAAAGGCAGGCAGAAAATTCCCTGCTAGCACCTTCTCTGTTCGCGGGAAGCAGAAGTGTTCACATTGCTTCGCAGAATCGCTTTTGTACAGAGAACACTAACAATTATTCAGAACGGAATAAAGCACAGAGCCCCAGATTTGCTGTTGTCCTGGAGAGCTTGCAGAGCTCTGGGGAAAGGCAGGCAGAGAATTCCCTGCTAGCACCTTCTCTGTTCGCGGGAAGCAGAAGTGTTCACATTTTTTCGCAGAATCGCATTTGCTTCGCTGCAGGGAACACTAAGCTTGTTCAGAACGAAAGAAAGCACAGAGCCCCAGATTTTATGTTGCCCTGGAGAGCTTGCAGAGCACTGGAGAAAGGCAGGCAGAGAATTCCCTGCTAGCACCTTCTCTGTTCGCGGGAAGGAGAGAATTCTCTTTTGCTTCGCACAATGGCTTTTGTGCAGAAAACAGTAACGCCTGTTCAGGACGAAAGAAAGCACAGAGCCCCATATTTGCTGTTGCCGTAGAGAGCTTGCAGAGCTCTGGGGAAAGGCAGGCAGAGAATTCCCTGCTAGCACCTTCTCTGTGCCTGAGAAGGAGAAGTGTTCACATTTTTTCGCAGAATCGCTTTTGTGCAGAGAACAGTAACACTTATTCAGAACGGAAGAAAACACAGAGCCCCAGATTTGCTGTTGTCCTGGAGAGCTTGCAGAGCTCTGGGGAAAGGCAGGCAGAGAATTCCCTGCTAGCACCTTCTCTGTTCGCGGGAAGGAGAGATTTCGCTTTTGATTGGCACAATGGCTTTTCCGCAGAAAACACTAACGCTTGTTCAGGATGAAAGAAAGCACAGAGCCCCATATTTGCTGTTGCCCTGGAGAGCTTGCAGAGCACTGGGGAAAGGCAGGCAGAGAATTCCCTGCTAGCACATTCTCTGTGCACAGGAAGGCGAAATGTTCGCATTTGATTCGCAGAATCGCTTTTGTGCAGAAAACACTAACACTTGTTCAGAACGAAAGAAAGCACAGAGCGCCAGATTTGCTGTTGTCCTGGAGAGCTTGCAGAGCTCTGGGGAAAGGCAGGCAGAGAATTCCCTGCTAGCACCTTCTCTGTTCGCGGGAATCAGAAGTGTTCGCATTTGATTCGCAGAATCGCTTTTGTGCAGATAACACTAACACTTGTTAAGAACGAAAGAAAGCACAGAGCCCCAGATTTGCTGTTGTCCTGGAGAGCTTGCAGAGCTCTGGGGAAAGGCAGACAGAGAATTCCCTGCTAGCACCTTCTCTGTTCGCGGGAAGCAGAAGTGTTCACATTGCTTTGCAGAATCGCTTTTGTGCAGAGAACACTAACGCTTGTTCAGGACGAAAGAAAGCACAGAGCCCCAGATTTGCTGTTGTCCTGGAGAGCTTGCAGAGCTCTGGGGAAAGGCAGGCAGAGAATTCCCTGCTAGCACCTTCTCTGTTCGCGGGAAGCAGAAGTGTTCGCATTTGATTCGCAGAATCGCTTTTGTGCAGAGAACACTAACGCTTGTTCAGGACGAAAGAAAGCACAGAGCGCCAGATTTGCTGTTGTCCTGGAGAGCTTGCAGAGCTCTGGGGAAAGGCAGGCAGAGAATTCCCTGCTAGCTCATTCTCTGTGCACAGGAAGGCGAAATGTTCGCATTTGCTTCGCAGAATCGCTTTTGTGCACAAAACACTAACACTTGTTCAGAACGAAAGAAAGCACAGAGCCCCAGATTCTATGTTGTCCTGGAGAGCTTGCAGAGCACTGGGGAAAGGCAGGCAGAGAATTCCCTGCTAGCACCTTCTCTGTTCGCGGGAAGCAGAAGTGTTCACATTGCTTTGCAGAATCGCTTTTGTGCAGAGAATACTAACACTTATTCAGAACGGAAGAAAGCACAGAGCGCCAGATTTGCTGTTGTCCTGGAGAGCTTGCAGAGCTCTGGGGAAAGGCAGGCAGAGAATTCCCTGCTAGCACCTTCTCTGTGTGCGGGAAGGAGAAGTGTTCACATTTTTTCGCAGAATCGCATTTGCTTCGCTGCAGAGAACACTAAGCTTGTTCAGAACGAAAGAAAGCACAGAGCGCCAGATTTTATGTTGCCCTGGAGAGCTTGCAGAGCACTGGGGAAAGGCAGGCAGAGAATTCCCTGCTATCATCTTCACTGTGCCTGGGAAGGAGAAGTGTTCACATTTTTTCGCAGAATGGCTTTTCTGCAGAAAACACTAACGCTTGTTCAGGACGAAAGGAAGCACAGAGCGCCAGATTTGCTGTTGCCCTGGAGAGCTTGCAGAGCACTGGGGAAAGGCAGGCAGAGAATTCCCTGCTAGCACATTCTCTGTGCACAGGAAGGCGAAATGTTCGCATTTGATTCGCAGAATCGCTTTTGTGCAGAAAACACTAACACTTGTTCAGAACGAAAGAAAGCACAGAGCCCCAGATTTTATGTTGTCCTGGAGAGCTTGCAGAGCTCTGGGGAAAGGCAGGCAGAGAATTCCCTGCTAGCACATTCTCTGTGCACAGGAAGGAGAAGTGTTCGCATTTGATTCGCAGAATCGCTTTTGTGCAGAAAACACTAACACTTGTTCAGAACGAAAGAAAGCACAGAGCCCCAGATTTGCTGTTGTCCTGGAGAGCTTGCAGAGCTCTGGGGAAAGGCAGGCAGAGAATTCCCTGCTAGCACCTTCTCTGTTCGCGGGAAGCAGAAGTGTTCACATTTTTTCGCAGAATCGCATTTGCTTCGCTGCAGGGAACGCTAAGCTTGTTCAGAACGAAAGAAAGCACAGAGCCCCAGATTTTATGTTGCCCTGGAGAGCTTGCAGAGCACTGGAGAAAGGCAGGCAGAAAATTCCCTGCTAGCACCTTCTCTGTTCGCGGGAAGCAGAAGTGTTCACATTGCTTTGCAGAATCGCTTTTGTGCAGAGAATACTAACACTTATTCAGAACGGAAGAAAGCACAGAGCCCCAGATTTGCTGTTGTCCTGGAGAGCTTGCAGAGCTCTGGGGAAAGGCAGGCAGAGAATTCCCTGCTAGCACCTTCTCTGTTCGCGGGAAGCAGAAGTGTTCGCATTTGATTCGCAGAATCGCTTTTGTGCAGAGAACACTAACGCTTGTTCAGAACGGAAGAAAGCACAGAGCGCCAGATTTGCTGTTGTCCTGGAGAGCTTGCAGAGCTCTGGGGAAAGGCAGGCAGAGAATTCCCTGCTAGCTCATTCTCTGTGCACAGGAAGGCGAAATGTTCGCATTTGCTTCGCAGAATCGCTTTTGTGCACAAAACACTAACACTTGTTCAGAACGAAAGAAAGCACAGAGCCCCAGATTCTATGTTGTCCTGGAGAGCTTGCAGAGCACTGGGGAAAGGCAGGCAGAGAATTCCCTGCTAGCACCTTCTCTGTTCGCGGGAAGCAGAAGTGTTCACATTGCTTTGCAGAATCGCTTTTGTGCAGAGAATACTAACACTTATTCAGAACGGAAGAAAGCACAGAGCGCCATATTTGCTGTTGTCCTGGAGAGCTTGCAGAGCTCTGGGGAAAGGCAGGCAGAGAATTCCCTGCTAGCACCTTCTCTGTGTGCGGGAAGGAGAAGTGTTCACATTTTTTCGCAGAATCGCATTTGCTTCGCTGCAGAGAACACTAAGCTTGTTCAGAACGAAAGAAAGCACAGAGCGCCAGATTTTATGTTGCCCTGGAGAGCTTGCAGAGCACTGGGGAAAGGCAGGCAGAGAATTCCCTGCTATCATCTTCACTGTGCCTGGGAAGGAGAAGTGTTCACATTTTTTCGCAGAATGGCTTTTCTGCAGAAAACACTAACGCTTGTTCAGGACGAAAGGAAGCACAGAGCGTCAGATTTGCTGTTGCCCTGGAGAGCTTGCAGAGCACTGGGGAAAGGCAGGCAGAGAATTCCCTGCTAGCACCTTCTCTGTGCCTGAGAAGGAGAAGTGTTCACATTTTTTCGCAGAATCGCTTTTGTGCAGAAAACACTAACACTTGTTCAGAACGAAAGAAAGCACAGAGCCCCAGATTTGCTGTTGTCCTGGAGAGCTTGCAGAGCTCTGGGGAAAGGCAGGCAGAGAATTCCCTGCTAGCACCTTCTCTGTTCGCGGGAAGCAGTAGTGTTCACATTTTTTCGCAGAATCGCATTTGCTTCGCTGCAGGGAACACTAAGCTTGTTCAGAACGAAAGAAAGCACAGAGCCCCAGATTTTATGTTGCCCTGGAGAGCTTGCAGAGCACTGGGGAAAGGCAGGCAGAGAATTCCCTGCTAGCACCTTCTCTGTTCACGGGAAGCAGAAGTGTTCACATTGCTTCGCAGAATCGCTTTTGTGCAGAGAACACTAACACTTATTCAGAACAGAAGAAAGCACAGAGCGCCAGATTTGCTGTTTCCGTAGAGAGCTTGCAGAGCACTGGGGAAAGGCAGGCAGAGAATTCCCTGCTAGCACATTCTCTGTGCACAGGAAGGAGAAATGTTCGCATTTGCTTCGCAGAATCGCTTTTGTGCAGAAAACACTAACACTTGTTCAGAACGAAAGAAAGAACAGAGCCCCAGATTTGCTGTTGTCCTGGAGAGCTTGCAGAGCACTGGAGAAAGGCAGGCAGAGAATTCCCTGCTAGCACCTTCTCTGTTCGCGGGAAGGAGAGAATTCTCTTTTGCTTCGCACAATGGCTTTTGTGCACAAAACAGTAACGCCTGTTCAGGACGAAAGAAAGCACAGAGCCCCATATTTGCTGTTGCCGTAGAGAGCTTGCAGAGCTCTGGGGAAAGGCAGGCAGAGAATTCCCTGCTAGCACCTTCTCTGTGCCTGAGAAGGAGAAGTGTTCACATTTTTTCGCAGAATCGCTTTTGTGCAGAAAACACTAACACTTGTTCAGAACGAAAGAAAGCACAGAGCCCCAGATTTGCTGTTGTCCTGGAGAGCTTGCAGAGCTCTGGGGAAAGGCAGGCAGAGAATTCCCTGCTAGCACCTTCTCTGTTCGCGGGAAGCAGTAGTGTTCACATTTTTTCGCAGAATCGCATTTGCTTCGCTGCAGGGAACACTAAGCTTGTTCAGAACGAAAGAAAGCACAGAGCCCCAGATTTTATGTTGCCCTGGAGAGCTTGCAGAGCACTGGAGAAAGGCAGGCAGAGAATTCCCTGCTAGCACCTTCTCTGTTCGCGGGAAGGAGAGAATTCTCTTTTGCTTCGCACAATGGCTTTTGTGCAGAAAACACTAACCCTTGTTCAGGACGAAAGAAAGCACAGAGCCCCATATTTGCTGTTGTCCTGGAGAGCTTGCAGAGCTCTGGGGAAAGGCAGGCAGAGAATTCCCTGCTAGCACCTTCTCTGTGCCTGAGAAGGAGAAGTGTTCACATTTTTTCGCAGAATCGCTTTTGTGCAGAGAAGAGTAACACTTATTCAGAACGGAAGAAAACACAGAGCCCCAGATTTGCTGTTGTCCTGGAGAGCTTGCAGAGCACTGGCGAAAGGCAGGCAGAGAATTCTCTGCTAGCACCTTCTCTGTGCCTTGGAAGCAGAAGTGTTCACATTGCTTTGCAGAATCGCTTTTGTACAGAGAACACTAACAATTATTCAGAACGGAATAAAGCACAGAGCCCCAGATTTGCTGTTGTCCTGGAGAGCTTGCAGAGCTCTGGGGAAAGGCAGGCAGAGAATTCCCTGCTAGCACCTTCTCTGTTCGCGGGAAGGAGAGATTTCGCTTTTGATTGGCACAATGGCTTTTCTGCAGAAAACAGTAACGCTTGTTCAGGATGAAAGAAAGCACAGAGCCCCATATTTGCTGTTGCCCTGGAGAGCTTGCAGAGCACTGGGGAAAGGCAGGCAGAGAATTCCCTGCTAGCACATTCTCTGTGCACAGGAAGGCGAAATGTTCGCATTTGATTCGAAGAATGGCTTTTCTGCAGAAAACACTAACGCTTGTTCAGGACGAAAGGAAGCACAGAGCGCCAGATTTGCTGTTGCCCTGGAGAGCTTGCAGAGCACTGGGGAAAGGCAGGCAGAGAATTCCCTGCTAGCACCTTCTCTGTTCGCGGGAAGCAGAAGTGTTCACATTGCTTCGCAGAATCGCTTTTGTGCACAGAACACTAACACTTATTCAGAACGGAAGAAAGCACAGAGCGCCAGATTTGCTGTTTCCGTAGAGAGCTTGCAGAGCACTGCGGAAAGGCAGGCAGAGAATTCCCTGCTAGCACCTTCTCTGTGTGCGGGAAGGAGAAGTGTTCACATTTTTTCGCAGAATCGCATTTGCTTCGCTGCAGAGAACACTAAGCTTGTTCAGAACGAAAGAAAGCACAGAGCGCCAGATTTTATGTTGCCCTGGAGAGCTTGCAGAGCACTGGGGAAGGGCAGGTAGAGAATTCCCTGCTAGCATCTTCGCTGCGCCTGGGAAGGAGAAGTGTTCACATTTTTTCGCAGAATGGCTTTTCTGCAGAAAACACTAACGCTTGTTCAGGACGAAAGGAAGCACAGAGCGCCAGATTTGCTGTTGCCCTGGAGAGCTTGCAGAGCTCTGGGGAAAGGCAGGCAGAGAATTCCCTGCTAGTACATTCTCTGTGCACAGGAAGGAGAAGTGTTCGCATTTGATTCGCAGAATCGCTTTTGTGCAGAAAACACTAACACTTGTTCAGAACGAAAGAAAGCACAGAGCGCCAGATTTGCTGTTGTCCTGGAGAGCTTGCAGAGCTCTGGGGAAAGGCAGGCAGAGAATTCCCTGCTAGCACCTTCTCTGTTCGCGGGAAGCAGAAGTGTTCACATTTTTTCGCAGAATCGCATTTGCTTCGCTGCAGGGAACACTAAGCTTGTTCAGAACGAAAGAAAGCACAGAGCCCCAGATTTTATGTTGCCCTGGAGAGCTTGCAGAGCTCTGGGGAAAGGCAGGCAGAGAATTCCCTGCTAGCACCATCTCTGTGTGCGGGAAGGAGAAGTGTTCACATTTTTTCGCAGAATCGCATTTGCTTCGCTGCAGAGAACACTAAGCTTGTTCAGAACGAAAGAAAGCACAGAGCCCCAGATTTGCTGTTGTCCTGGAGAGCTTGCAGAGCTCTGGGGAAAGGCAGGCAGAGAATTCCCTGCTAGCACCTTCTCTGTTCGCGGGAAGCAGAAGTGTTCACATTTTTTCGCAGAATGGCTTTTCTGCAGAAAACACTAACGCTTGTTCAGGACGAAAGGAAGCACAGAGCGCCAGATTTGCTGTTGCCCTGGAGAGCTTGCAGAGCTCTGGGGAAAGGCAGGCAGAGAATTCCCTGCTAGCACATTCTCTGTGCACAGGAAGGGAAGTGTTCGCATTTGATTCGCAGAATCGCTTTTGTGCAGAGAACACTAACACTTGTTCAGAACGAAAGAAAGCACAGAGCCCCAGATTTGCTGTTGTCCTGGAGAGCTTGCAGAGCTCTGGGGAAAGGCAGGCAGAGAATTCCCTGCTAGCACCTTCTCTGTTCGCGGGAAGCAGAAGTGTTCACATTTTTTCGCAGAATCGCATTTGCTTCGCTGCAGGGAACACTAAGCTTGTTCAGAACGAAAGAAAGCACAGAGCCCCAGATTTTATGTTGCCCTGGAGAGCTTGCAGAGCACTGGAGAAAGGCAGGCAGAGAATTCCCTGCTAGCACCTTCTCTGTTCGCTGGAAGGAGAGAATTCTCTTTTGCTTCGCACAATGGCTTTTGTGCAGAAAACACTAACGCTTGTTCAGGACGAAAGAAAGCACAGAGCCCCATATTTGCTGTTGTCCTGGAGAGCTTGCAGAGCACTGGGGAAAGGCAGGCAGAGAATTCCCTGCTAGCACCTTCTCTGTGCCTGAGAAGGAGAAGTGTTCACATTTTTTCGCAGAATCGCTTTTGTGCAGAGAACAGTAACACTTATTCAGAACGGAAGAAAACACAGAGCCCCAGATTTGCTGTTGTCCTGGAGAGCTTGCAGAACACTGGCGAAAGGCAGGCAGAGAATTCCCTGCTAGCACCTTCTCTGTGCCTTGGAAGCAGAAGTGTTCACATTGCTTTGCAGAATCGCTTTTGTACAGAGAACAGTAACACTTATTCAGAACGGAATAAAGCACAGAGCCCCAGATTTGCTGTTGTCCTGGAGAGCTTGCAGAGCTCTGGGGAAAGGCAGGCAGAGAATTCCCTGCTAGCACATTCTCTGTGCACAGGAAGGCGAAATGTTCGCATTTGATTCGAAGAATGGCTTTTCTGCAGAAAACACTAACGCTTGTTCAGGACGAAACGAAGCACAGAGCGCCAGATTTGCTGTTGCCCTGGAGAGCTTGCAGAGCACTGGGGAAAGGCAGGCAGAGAATTCCCTGCTAGCACCTTCTCTGTTCGCGGGAAGCAGAAGTGTTCACATTGCTTCGCAGAATCGCTTTTGTGCACAGAACACTAACACTTATTCAGAACGGAAGAAAGCACAGAGCGCCAGATTTGCTGTTTCCGTAGAGAGCTTGCAGAGCACTGGGGAAAGGCAGGCAGAGAATTCCCTGCTAGCACCTTCTCTGTGTGCGGGAAGGAGAAGTGTTCACATTTTTTCGCAGAATCGCATTTGCTTCGCTGCAGAGAACACTAAGCTTGTTCAGAACGAAAGAAAGCACAGAGCGCCAGATTTTATGTTGCCCTATAGAGCTTGCAGAGCACTGGGGAAGGGCAGGTAGAGAATTCCCTGCTAGCATCTTCGCTGCGCCTGGGAAGGAGAAGTGTTCACATTTTTTCGCAGAATGGCTTTTCTGCAGAAAACACTAACGCTTGTTCAGGACGAAAGGAAGCACAGAGCGCCAGATTTGCTGTTGCCCTGGAGAGCTTGCAGAGCTCTGGGGAAAGGCAGGCAGAGAATTCCCTGCTAGTACATTCTCTGTGCACAGGAAGGAGAAGTGTTCGCATTTGATTCGCAGAATCGCTTTTGTGCAGAAAACACTAACACTTGTTCAGAACGAAAGAAAGCACAGAGCGCCAGATTTGCTGTTGTCCTGGAGAGCTTGCAGAGCTCTGGGGAAAGGCAGGCAGAGAATTCCCTGCTAGCACCTTCTCTGTTCGCGGGAAGCAGAAGTGTTCACATTTTTTCGCAGAATCGCATTTGCTTCGCTGCAGGGAACACTAAGCTTGTTCAGAACGAAAGAAAGCACAGAGCCCCAGATTTTATGTTGCCCTGGAGAGCTTGCAGAGCTCTGGGGAAAGGCAGGCAGAGAATTCCCTGCTAGCACCTTCTCTGTGTGCGGGAAGGAGAAGTGTTCACATTTTTTCGCAGAATCGCATTTGCTTCGCTGCAGAGAACACTAAGCTTGTTCAGAACGAAAGAAAGCACAGAGCCCCAGATTTGCTGTTGTCCTGGAGAGCTTGCAGAGCTCTGGGGAAAGGCAGGCAGAGAATTCCCTGCTAGCACCTTCGCTCTTCGCGGGAAGCAGAAGTGTTCACATTTTTTCGCAGAATGGCTTTTCTGCAGAAAACACTAACGCTTGTTCAGGACGAAAGGAAGCACAGAGCGCCAGATTTGCTGTTGCCCTGGAGAGCTTGCAGAGCTCTGGGGAAAGGCAGGCAGAGAATTCCCTGCTAGCACATTCTCTGTGCACAGGAAGGGAAGTGTTCGCATTTGATTCGCAGAATCGCTTTTGTGCAGAGAACACTAACACTTGTTCAGAACGAAAGAAAGCACAGAGCCCCAGATTTGCTGTTGTCCTGGAGAGCTTGCAGAGCTCTGGGGAAAGGCAGGCAGAGAATTACCTGCTAGCACATTCTCTGTGCACAGGAAGGAGAAGTGTTCGCATTTGATTCGCAGAATCGCTTTTGTGCAGAAAACACTAACACTTGTTCAGAACGAAAGAAAGCACAGAGCCCCAGATTTGCTGTTGTCCTGGAGAGCTTGCAGAGCTCTGGGGAAAGGCAGGCAGAGAATTCCCTGCTAGCACCTTCTCTGTGTGCGGGAAGGAGAAGAGTTCACATTTTTTCGCAGAATCGCATTTGCTTCGCTGCAGGGAACACTAAGCTTGTTCAGAACGAAAGAAAGCACAGAGCCCCAGATTTTATGTTGCCCTGGAGAGCTTGCAGAGCACTGGAGAAAGGCAGGCAGAAAATTCCCTGCTAGCACCTTCTCTGTTCGCGGGAAGCAGAAGTGTTCACATTGCTTTGCAGAATCGCTTTTGTGCAGAGAATACTAACACTTATTCAGAACGGAAGAAAGCACAGAGCGCCAGATTTGCTGTTGTCCTGGAGAGCTTGCAGAGCTCTGGGGAAAGGCAGGCAGAGAATTCCCTGCTAGCACATTCTCTGTGCACAGGAAGGAGAAATGTTCGCATTTGCTTCGCAGAATCGCTTTTGTGCAGAAAACACTAACACTTGTTCAGAACGAAAGAAAGAACAGAGCCCCAGATTTTATGTTGTCCTGGAGAGCTTGCAGAGCACTGGGGAAAGGCAGGCAGAGAATTCCCTGCTAGCACCTTCTCTGTTCGCGGGAAGGAGAGAATTCTCTTTTGCTTCGCACAATGGCTTTTGTGCAGAAAACAGTAACGCCTGTTCAGGACGAAAGAAAGCACAGAGCCCCATATTTGCTGTTGCCGTAGAGAGCTTGCAGAGCTCTGGGGAAAGGCAGGCAGAGAATTCCCTGCTAGCACCTTCTCTGTGCCTGAGAAGGAGAAGTGTTCACATTTTTTCGCAGAATCGCTTTTGTGCAGAGAACAGTAACACTTATTCAGAACGGAAGAAAACACAGAGCCCCAGATTTGCTGTTGTCCTGGAGAGCTTGCAGAGCTCTGGGGAAAGGCAGGCAGAGAATTCCCTGCTAGCACCTTCTCTGTTCGCGGGAAGGAGAGATTTCGCTTTTGATTGGCACAATGGCTTTTCTGCAGAAAACACTAACGCTTGTTCAGGATGAAAGAAAGCACAGAGCCCCATATTTGCTGTTGCCCTGAGAGCTTGCAGAGCACTGGGGAAAGGCAGGCAGAGAATTCCCTGCTAGTACATTCTCTGTGCACAGGAAGGAGAAGTGTTCGCATTTGATTCGCAGAATCGCTTTTGTGCAGAAAACACTAACACTTGTTCAGAACGAAAGAAAGCACAGAGCGCCAGATTTGCTGTTGTCCTGGAGAGCTTGCAGAGCTCTGGGGAAAGGCAGGCAGAGAATTCCCTGCTAGCACCTTCTCTGTTCGCGGGAAGCAGAAGTGTTCACATTTTTTCGCAGAATCGCATTTGCTTCGCTGCAGGGAACACTAAGCTTGTTCAGAACGAAAGAAAGCACAGAGCCCCAGATTTTATGTTGCCCTGGAGAGCTTGCAGAGCTCTGGGGAAAGGCAGGCAGAGAATTCCCTGCTAGCACCTTCTCTGTGTGCGGGAAGGAGAAGTGTTCACATTTTTTCGCAGAATCGCATTTGCTTCGCTGCAGAGAACACTAAGCTTGTTCAGAACGAAAGAAAGCACAGAGCCCCAGATTTGCTGTTGTCCTGGAGAGCTTGCAGAGCTCTGGGGAAAGGCAGGCAGAGAATTCCCTGCTAGCACCTTCTCTGTTCGCGGGAAGCAGAAGTGTTCACATTTTTTCGCAGAATGGCTTTTCTGCAGAAAACACTAACGCTTGTTCAGGACGAAAGGAAGCACAGAGCGCCAGATTTGCTGTTGCCCTGGAGAGCTTGCAGAGCTCTGGGGAAAGGCAGGCAGAGAATTCCCTGCTAGCACATTCTCTGTGCACAGGAAGGGAAGTGTTCGCATTTGATTCGCAGAATCGCTTTTGTGCAGAGAACACTAACACTTGTTCAGAACGAAAGAAAGCACAGAGCCCCAGATTTGCTGTTGTCCTGGAGAGCTTGCAGAGCTCTGGGGAAAGGCAGGCAGAGAATTCCCTGCTAGCACCTTCTCTGTTCGCGGGAAGCAGAAGTGTTCACATTTTTTCGCAGAATCGCATTTGCTTCGCTGCAGGGAACACTAAGCTTGTTCAGAACGAAAGAAAGCACAGAGCCCCAGATTTTATGTTGCCCTGGAGAGCTTGCAGAGCACTGGAGAAAGGCAGGCAGAGAATTCCCTGCTAGCACCTTCTCTGTTCGCGGGAAGGAGAGAATTCTCTTTTGCTTCGCACAATGGCTTTTGTGCAGAAAACACTAACGCTTGTTCAGGACGAAAGAAAGCACAGAGCCCCATATTTGCTGTTGTCCTGGAGAGCTTGCAGAGCACTGGCGAAAGGCAGGCAGAGAATTCCCTGCTAGCACCTTCTCTGTGCCTGAGAAGGAGAAGTGTTCACATTTTTTCGCAGAATCGCTTTTGTGCAGAGAACAGTAACACTTATTCAGAACGGAAGAAAACACAGAGCCCCAGATTTGCTGTTGTCCTGGAGAGCTTGCAGAACACTGGCGAAAGGCAGGCAGAGAATTCCCTGCTAGCACCTTCTCTGTGCCTTGGAAGCAGAAGTGTTCACATTGCTTTGCAGAATCGCTTTTGTACAGAGAACAGTAACACTTATTCAGAACGGAATAAAGCACAGAGCCCCAGATTTGCTGTTGTCCTGGAGAGCTTGCAGAGCTCTGGGGAAAGGCAGGCAGAGAATTCCCTGCTAGCACATTCTCTGTGCACAGGAAGGCGAAATGTTCGCATTTGATTCGAAGAATGGCTTTTCTGCAGAAAACACTAACGCTTGTTCAGGACGAAAGGAAGCACAGAGCGCCAGATTTGCTGTTGCCCTGGAGAGCTTGCAGAGCACTGGGGAAAGGCAGGCAGAGAATTCCCTGCTAGCACCTTCTCTGTTCGCGGGAAGCAGAAGTGTTCACATTGCTTCGCAGAATCGCTTTTGTGCACAGAACACTAACACTTATTCAGAACGGAAGAAAGCACAGAGCGCCAGATTTGCTGTTTCCGTAGAGAGCTTGCAGAGCACTGGGGAAAGGCAGGCAGAGAATTCCCTGCTAGCACCTTCTCTGTGTGCGGGAAGGAGAAGTGTTCACATTTTTTCGCAGAATCGCATTTGCTTCGCTGCAGAGAACACTAAGCTTGTTCAGAACGAAAGAAAGCACAGAGCGCCAGATTTTATGTTGCCCTATAGAGCTTGCAGAGCACTGGGGAAGGGCAGGTAGAGAATTCCCTGCTAGCATCTTCGCTGCGCCTGGGAAGGAGAAGTGTTCACATTTTTTCGCAGAATGGCTTTTCTGCAGAAAACACTAACGCTTGTTCAGGACGAAAGGAAGCACAGAGCGCCAGATTTGCTGTTGCCCTGGAGAGCTTGCAGAGCTCTGGGGAAAGGCAGGCAGAGAATTCCCTGCTAGTACATTCTCTGTGCACAGGAAGGAGAAGTGTTCGCATTTGATTCGCAGAATCGCTTTTGTGCAGAAAACACTAACACTTGTTCAGAACGAAAGAAAGCACAGAGCGCCAGATTTGCTGTTGTCCTGGAGAGCTTGCAGAGCTCTGGGGAAAGGCAGGCAGAGAATTCCCTGCTAGCACCTTCTCTGTTCGCGGGAAGCAGAAGTGTTCACATTTTTTCGCAGAATCGCATTTGCTTCGCTGCAGGGAACACTAAGCTTGTTCAGAACGAAAGAAAGCACAGAGCCCCAGATTTTATGTTGCCCTGGAGAGCTTGCAGAGCTCTGGGGAAAGGCAGGCAGAGAATTCCCTGCTAGCACCTTCTCTGTGTGCGGGAAGGAGAAGTGTTCACATTTTTTCGCAGAATCGCATTTGCTTCGCTGCAGAGAACACTAAGCTTGTTCAGAACGAAAGAAAGCACAGAGCCCCAGATTTGCTGTTGTCCTGGAGAGCTTGCAGAGCTCTGGGGAAAGGCAGGCAGAGAATTCCCTGCTAGCACCTTCGCTCTTCGCGGGAAGCAGAAGTGTTCACATTTTTTCGCAGAATGGCTTTTCTGCAGAAAACACTAACGCTTGTTCAGGACGAAAGGAAGCACAGAGCGCCAGATTTGCTGTTGCCCTGGAGAGCTTGCAGAGCTCTGGGGAAAGGCAGGCAGAGAATTCCCTGCTAGCACATTCTCTGTGCACAGGAAGGGAAGTGTTCGCATTTGATTCGCAGAATCGCTTTTGTGCAGAGAACACTAACACTTGTTCAGAACGAAAGAAAGCACAGAGCCCCAGATTTGCTGTTGTCCTGGAGAGCTTGCAGAGCTCTGGGGAAAGGCAGGCAGAGAATTACCTGCTAGCACATTCTCTGTGCACAGGAAGGAGAAGTGTTCGCATTTGATTCGCAGAATCGCTTTTGTGCAGAAAACACTAACACTTGTTCAGAACGAAAGAAAGCACAGAGCCCCAGATTTGCTGTTGTCCTGGAGAGCTTGCAGAGCTCTGGGGAAAGGCAGGCAGAGAATTCCCTGCTAGCACCTTCTCTGTGTGCGGGAAGGAGAAGAGTTCACATTTTTTCGCAGAATCGCATTTGCTTCGCTGCAGGGAACACTAAGCTTGTTCAGAACGAAAGAAAGCACAGAGCCCCAGATTTTATGTTGCCCTGGAGAGCTTGCAGAGCACTGGAGAAAGGCAGGCAGAAAATTCCCTGCTAGCACCTTCTCTGTTCGCGGGAAGCAGAAGTGTTCACATTGCTTTGCAGAATCGCTTTTGTGCAGAGAATACTAACACTTATTCAGAACGGAAGAAAGCACAGAGCGCCAGATTTGCTGTTGTCCTGGAGAGCTTGCAGAGCTCTGGGGAAAGGCAGGCAGAGAATTCCCTGCTAGCACATTCTCTGTGCACAGGAAGGAGAAATGTTCGCATTTGCTTCGCAGAATCGCTTTTGTGCAGAAAACACTAACACTTGTTCAGAACGAAAGAAAGAACAGAGCCCCAGATTTTATGTTGTCCTGGAGAGCTTGCAGAGCACTGGGGAAAGGCAGGCAGAGAATTCCCTGCTAGCACCTTCTCTGTTCGCGGGAAGGAGAGAATTCTCTTTTGCTTCGCACAATGGCTTTTGTGCAGAAAACAGTAACGCCTGTTCAGGACGAAAGAAAGCACAGAGCCCCATATTTGCTGTTGCCGTAGAGAGCTTGCAGAGCTCTGGGGAAAGGCAGGCAGAGAATTCCCTGCTAGCACCTTCTCTGTGCCTGAGAAGGAGAAGTGTTCACATTTTTTCGCAGAATCGCTTTTGTGCAGAGAACAGTAACACTTATTCAGAACGGAAGAAAACACAGAGCCCCAGATTTGCTGTTGTCCTGGAGAGCTTGCAGAGCTCTGGGGAAAGGCAGGCAGAGAATTCCCTGCTAGCACCTTCTCTGTTCGCGGGAAGGAGAGATTTCGCTTTTGATTGGCACAATGGCTTTTCTGCAGAAAACACTAACGCTTGTTCAGGATGAAAGAAAGCACAGAGCCCCATATTTGCTGTTGCCCTGAGAGCTTGCAGAGCACTGGGGAAAGGCAGGCAGAGAATTCCCTGCTAGCACATTCTCTGTGCACAGGAAGACGAAATGTTCGCATTTGATTCGCAGAATCGCTTTTGTGCAGAAAACACTAACACTTGTTCAGAACGAAAGAAAGCACAGAGCCCCAGATTTGCTGTTGTCCTGGAGAGCTTGCAGAGCTCTGGGGAAAGGCAGGCAGAGAATTCCCTGCTAGCACCTTCTCTGTTCGCGGGAATCAGAAGTGTTCGCATTTGATTCGCAGAATCGCTTTTGTGCAGAGAACACTAACACTTGTTAAGAACGAAAGAAAGCACAGAGCCCCAGATTTGCTGTTGTCCTGGAGAGCTTGCAGAGCTCTGGGGAAAGGCAGGCAGAGAATTCCCTGCTAGCACCTTCTCTGTTCGCGGGAAGCAGAAGTGTTCACATTTTTTCGCAGAATCGCAATTGCTTCGCTGCAGGGAACACTAAGCTTGTTCAGAACGAAAGAAAGCAGAGAGCCCCAGATTTTATGTTGCCCTGGAGAGCTTGCAGAGCACTGGAGAAAGGCAGGCAGAGAATTCCCTACTAGCACCTTCTCTGTTCGCGGGAAGGAGAGAATTCTCTTTTGCTTCGCACAATGGCTTTTGTGCAGAAAACACTAACCCTTGTTCAGGACGAAAGAAAGCACAGAGCCCCATATTTGCTGTTGTCCTGGAGAGCTTGCAGAGCTCTGGGGAAAGGCAGGCAGAGAATTCCCTGCTAGCACCTTCTCTGTGCCTGAGAAGGAGAAGTGTTCACATTTTTTCGCAGAATCGCTTTTGTGCAGAGAAGAGTAACACTTATTCAGAACGGAAGAAAACACAGAGCCCCAGATTTGCTGTTGTCCTGGAGAGCTTGCAGAGCACTGGCGAAAGGCAGGCAGAGAATTCTCTGCTAGCACCTTCTCTGTGCCTTGGAAGCAGAAGTGTTCACATTGCTTTGCAGAATCGCTTTTGTACAGAGAACACTAACAATTATTCAGAACGGAATAAAGCACAGAGCCCCAGATTTGCTGTTGTCCTGGAGAGCTTGCAGAGCTCTGGGGAAAGGCAGGCAGAGAATTCCCTGCTAGCACCTTCTCTGTTCGCGGGAAGGAGAGATTTCGCTTTTGATTGGCACAATGGCTTTTCTGCAGAAAACAGTAACGCTTGTTCAGGATGAAAGAAAGCACAGAGCCCCATATTTGCTGTTGCCCTGGAGAGCTTGCAGAGCACTGGGGAAAGGCAGGCAGAGAATTCCCTGCTAGCACATTCTCTGTGCACAGGAAGGCGAAATGTTCGCATTTGATTCGAAGAATGGCTTTTCTGCAGAAAACACTAACGCTTGTTCAGGACGAAAGGAAGCACAGAGCGCCAGATTTGCTGTTGCCCTGGAGAGCTTGCAGAGCACTGGGGAAAGGCAGGCAGAGAATTCCCTGCTAGCACCTTCTCTGTTCGCGGGAAGCAGAAGTGTTCACATTGCTTCGCAGAATCGCTTTTGTGCACAGAACACTAACACTTATTCAGAACGGAAGAAAGCACAGAGCGCCAGATTTGCTGTTTCCGTAGAGAGCTTGCAGAGCACTGGGGAAAGGCAGGCAGAGAATTCCCTGCTAGCACCTTCTCTGTGTGCGGGAAGGAGAAGTGTTCACATTTTTTCGCAGAATCGCATTTGCTTCGCTGCAGAGAACACTAAGCTTGTTCAGAACGAAAGAAAGCACAGAGCGCCAGATTTTATGTTGCCCTGGAGAGCTTGCAGAGCACTGGGGAAGGGCAGGTAGAGAATTCCCTGCTAGCATCTTCGCTGCGCCTGGGAAGGAGAAGTGTTCACATTTTTTCGCAGAATGGCTTTTCTGCAGAAAACACTAACGCTTGTTCAGGACGAAAGGAAGCACAGAGCGCCAGATTTGCTGTTGCCCTGGAGAGCTTGCAGAGCTCTGGGGAAAGGCAGGCAGAGAATTCCCTGCTAGTACATTCTCTGTGCACAGGAAGGAGAAGTGTTCGCATTTGATTCGCAGAATCGCTTTTGTGCAGAAAACACTAACACTTGTTCAGAACGAAAGAAAGCACAGAGCGCCAGATTTGCTGTTGTCCTGGAGAGCTTGCAGAGCTCTGGGGAAAGGCAGGCAGAGAATTCCCTGCTAGCACCTTCTCTGTTCGCGGGAAGCAGAAGTGTTCACATTTTTTCGCAGAATCGCATTTGCTTCGCTGCAGGGAACACTAAGCTTGTTCAGAACGAAAGAAAGCACAGAGCCCCAGATTTTATGTTGCCCTGGAGAGCTTGCAGAGCTCTGGGGAAAGGCAGGCAGAGAATTCCCTGCTAGCACCTTCTCTGTGTGCGGGAAGGAGAAGTGTTCACATTTTTTCGCAGAATCGCATTTGCTTCGCTGCAGAGAACACTAAGCTTGTTCAGAACGAAAGAAAGCACAGAGCCCCAGATTTGCTGTTGTCCTGGAGAGCTTGCAGAGCTCTGGGGAAAGGCAGGCAGAGAATTCCCTGCTAGCACCTTCTCTGTTCGCGGGAAGCAGAAGTGTTCACATTTTTTCGCAGAATGGCTTTTCTGCAGAAAACACTAACGCTTGTTCAGGACGAAAGGAAGCACAGAGCGCCAGATTTGCTGTTGCCCTGGAGAGCTTGCAGAGCTCTGGGGAAAGGCAGGCAGAGAATTCCCTGCTAGCACATTCTCTGTGCACAGGAAGGGAAGTGTTCGCATTTGATTCGCAGAATCGCTTTTGTGCAGAGAACACTAACACTTGTTCAGAACGAAAGAAAGCACAGAGCCCCAGATTTGCTGTTGTCCTGGAGAGCTTGCAGAGCTCTGGGGAAAGGCAGGCAGAGAATTCCCTGCTAGCACCTTCTCTGTGCCTTGGAAGCAGAAGTGTTCACATTGCTTTGCAGAATCGCTTTTGTACAGAGAACAGTAACACTTATTCAGAACGGAATAAAGCACAGAGCCCCAGATTTGCTGTTGTCCTGGAGAGCTTGCAGAGCTCTGGGGAAAGGCAGGCAGAGAATTCCCTGCTAGCACATTCTCTGTGCACAGGAAGGCGAAATGTTCGCATTTGATTCGAAGAATGGCTTTTCTGCAGAAAACACTAACGCTTGTTCAGGACGAAAGGAAGCACAGAGCGCCAGATTTGCTGTTGCCCTGGAGAGCTTGCAGAGCACTGGGGAAAGGCAGGCAGAGAATTCCCTGCTAGCACCTTCTCTGTTCGCGGGAAGCAGAAGTGTTCACATTGCTTCGCAGAATCGCTTTTGTGCACAGAACACTAACACTTATTCAGAACGGAAGAAAGCACAGAGCGCCAGATTTGCTGTTTCCGTAGAGAGCTTGCAGAGCACTGGGGAAAGGCAGGCAGAGAATTCCCTGCTAGCACCTTCTCTGTGTGCGGGAAGGAGAAGTGTTCACATTTTTTCGCAGAATCGCATTTGCTTCGCTGCAGAGAACACTAAGCTTGTTCAGAACGAAAGAAAGCACAGAGCGCCAGATTTTATGTTGCCCTATAGAGCTTGTAGAGCACTGGGGAAGGGCAGGTAGAGAATTCCCTGCTAGCATCTTCGCTGCGCCTGGGAAGGAGAAGTGTTCACATTTTTTCGCAGAATGGCTTTTCTGCAGAAAACACTAACGCTTGTTCAGGATGAAAGGAAGCACAGAGCGCCAGATTTGCTGTTGCCCTGGAGAGCTTGCAGAGCTCTGGGGAAAGGCAGGCAGAGAATTCCCTGCTAGTACATTCTCTGTGCACAGGAAGGAGAAGTGTTCGCATTTGATTCGCAGAATCGCTTTTGTGCAGAAAACACTAACACTTGTTCAGAACGAAAGAAAGCACAGAGCGCCAGATTTGCTGTTGTCCTGGAGAGCTTGCAGAGCTCTGGGGAAAGGCAGGCAGAGAATTCCCTGCTAGCACCTTCTCTGTTCGCGGGAAGCAGAAGTGTTCACATTTTTTCGCAGAATCGCATTTGCTTCGCTGCAGGGAACACTAAGCTTGTTCAGAACGAAAGAAAGCACAGAGCCCCAGATTTTATGTTGCCCTGGAGAGCTTGCAGAGCTCTGGGGAAAGGCAGGCAGAGAATTCCCTGCTAGCACCTTCTCTGTGTGCGGGAAGGAGAAGTGTTCACATTTTTTCGCAGAATCGCATTTGCTTCGCTGCAGAGAACACTAAGCTTGTTCAGAACGAAAGAAAGCACAGAGCCCCAGATTTGCTGTTGTCCTGGAGAGCTTGCAGAGCTCTGGGGAAAGGCAGGCAGAGAATTCCCTGCTAGCACCTTCGCTCTTCGCGGGAAGCAGAAGTGTTCACATTTTTTCGCAGAATGGCTTTTCTGCAGAAAACACTAACGCTTGTTCAGGACGAAAGGAAGCACAGAGCGCCAGATTTGCTGTTGCCCTGGAGAGCTTGCAGAGCTCTGGGGAAAGGCAGGCAGAGAATTCCCTGCTAGCACATTCTCTGTGCACAGGAAGGGAAGTGTTCGCATTTGATTCGCAGAATCGCTTTTGTGCAGAGAACACTAACACTTGTTCAGAACGAAAGAAAGCACAGAGCCCCAGATTTGCTGTTGTCCTGGAGAGCTTGCAGAGCTCTGGGGAAAGGCAGGCAGAGAATTACCTGCTAGCACATTCTCTGTGCACAGGAAGGAGAAGTGTTCGCATTTGATTCGCAGAATCGCTTTTGTGCAGAAAACACTAACACTTGTTCAGAACGAAAGAAAGCACAGAGCCCCAGATTTGCTGTTGTCCTGGAGAGCTTGCAGAGCTCTGGGGAAAGGCAGGCAGAGAATTCCCTGCTAGCACCTTCTCTGTGTGCGGGAAGGAGAAGAGTTCACATTTTTTCGCAGAATCGCATTTGCTTCGCTGCAGGGAACACTAAGCTTGTTCAGAACGAAAGAAAGCAGAGAGCCCCAGATTTTATGTTGCCCTGGAGAGCTTGCAGAGCACTGGAGAAAGGCAGGCAGAGAATTCCCTGCTAGCACCTTCTCTGTTCGCGGGAAGGAGAGAATTCTCTTTTGCTTCGCACAATGGCTTTTGTGCAGAAAACAGTAACGCCTGTTCAGGACGAAAGAAAGCACAGAGCCCCATATTTGCTGTTGCCGTAGAGAGCTTGCAGAGCTCTGGGGAAAGGCAGGCAGAGAATTCCCTGCTAGCACCTTCTCTGTGCCTGAGAAGGAGAAGTGTTCACATTTTTTCGCAGAATCGCTTTTGTGCAGAGAACAGTAACACTTATTCAGAACGGAAGAAAACACAGAGCTCCAGATTTGCTGTTGTCCTGGAGAGCTTGCAGAGCTCTGGGGAAAGGCAGGCAGAGAATTCCCTGCTAGCACCTTCTCTGTTCGCGGGAAGGAGAGATTTCGCTTTTGATTGGCACAATGGCTTTTCTGCAGAAAACACTAACGCTTGTTCAGGATGAAAGAAAGCACAGAGCCCCATATTTGCTGTTGCCCTGAGAGCTTGCAGAGCACTGGGGAAAGGCAGGCAGAGAATTCCCTGCTAGCACATTCTCTGTGCACAGGAAGACGAAATGTTCGCATTTGATTCGCAGAATCGCTTTTGTGCAGAAAACACTAACACTTGTTCAGAACGAAAGAAAGCACAGAGCCCCAGATTTGCTGTTGTCCTGGAGAGCTTGCAGAGCTCTGGGGAAAGGCAGGCAGAGAATTCCCTGCTAGCACCTTCTCTGTTCGCGGGAATCAGAAGTGTTCGCATTTGATTCGCAGAATCGCTTTTGTGCAGAGAACACTAACACTTGTTAAGAACGAAAGAAAGCACAGAGCCCCAGATTTGCTGTTGTCCTGGAGAGCTTGCAGAGCTCTGGGGAAAGGCAGGCAGAGAATTCCCTGCTAGCACCTTCTCTGTTCGCGGGAAGCAGAAGTGTTCACATTTTTTCGCAGAATCGCAATTGCTTCGCTGCAGGGAACACTAAGCTTGTTCAGAACGAAAGAAAGCAGAGAGCCCCAGATTTTATGTTGCCCTGGAGAGCTTGCAGAGCACTGGAGAAAGGCAGGCAGAGAATTCCCTGCTAGCACCTTCTCTGTTCGCGGGAAGGAGAGAATTCTCTTTTGCTTCGCACAATGGCTTTTGTGCAGAAAACACTAACGCTTGTTCAGGACGAAAGAAAGCACAGAGCCCCATATTTGCTGTTGTCCTGGAGAGCTTGCAGAGCACTGGCGAAAGGCAGGCAGAGAATTCCCTGCTAGCACCTTCTCTGTGCCTGAGAAGGAGAAGTCTTCACATTTTTTCGCAGAATCGCTTTTGTGCAGAGAACAGTAACACTTATTCAGAACGGAAGAAAACACAGAGCCCCAGATTTGCTCTTGTCCTGGAGAGCTTGCAGAACACTGGCGAAAGGCAGGCAGAGAATTCCCTGCTAGCACCTTCTCTGTGCCTTGGAAGCAGAAGTGTTCACATTGCTTTGTAGAATCGCTTTTGTACAGAGAACAGTAACACTTATTCAGAACGGAAGAAAACACAGAGCCCCAGATTTGCTGTTGTCCTGGAGAGCTTGCAGAGCTCTGGGGAAAGGCAGGCAGAGAATTCCCTGCTAGCACCTTCTCTGTTCGCGGGAAGGAGAGATTTCGCTTTTGATTGGCACAATGGCTTTTCTGCAGAAAACACTAACGCTTGTTCAGGATGAAAGAAAGCACAGAGCCCCAGATTTGCTGTTGTCCTGGAGAGCTTGCAGAGCACTGGGGAAAGGCAGGCAGAGAATTCCCTGCTAGCACATTCTCTGTGCACAGGAAGGCGAAATGTTCGCATTTGATTCGCAGAATCGCTTTTGTGCAGAAAACACTAACGCTTGTTCAGGATGAAAGAAAGCACAGAGCCCCAGATTTTATGTTGTCCTGGAGAGCTTGCAGAGCACTGGGGAAAGGCAGGCATAGAATTCCCTGCTAGCACCTTCTCTGTTCGCGGGAAGCAGAAGTGTTCACATTGCTTTGCAGAATCGCTTTTGTGCAGGGAATACTAACACTTATTCAGAACGGAAGAAAGCACAGAGCGCCAGATTTGCTGTTGTCCTGGAGAGCTTGCAGAGCTCTGGGGAAAGGCAGGCAGAGAATTCCCTGCTAGCATCTTCACTGTGCCTGGGAAGGAGAAGTGTTCACATTTTTTCGCAGAATGGCTTTTCTGCAGAAAACACTAACGCTTGTTCAGGACGAAAGGAAGCACAGAGCGCCAGATTTGCTGTTGCCCTGGAGAGCTTGCAGAGCTCTGGGGAAAGGCAGGCAGAGAATTCCCTGCTAGCACATTCTCTGTGCACAGGAAGGCGAAATGTTCGCATTTGATTCGCAGAATCGCTTTTGTGCAGAAAACACTAACACTTGTTCAGAACGAAAGAAAGCACAGAGCCCCAGATTTGCTGTTGTCCTGGAGAGCTTGCAGAGCTCTGGGGAAAGGCAGGCAGAGAATTCCCTGCTAGCACATTCTCTGTGCACAGGAAGGAGAAGTGTTCGCATTTGATTCGCAGAATCGCTTTTGTGCAGAAAACACTAACACTTGTTCAGAACGAAAGAAAGCACAGAGCCCCAGATTCTATGTTGTCCTGGAGAGCTTGCAGAGCTCTGGGGAAATGCAGGCAGAGAATTCCCTGCTAGCACCTTCTCTGTTCGCGGGAAGCAGAAGTGTTCACATTGCTTTGCAGAATCGCTTTTGTGCAGAGAACACTAACGCTTGTTCAGGACGAAAGAAAGCACAGAGCCCCAGATTTGCTGTTGTCCTGGAGAGCTTGCAGAGCTCTGGGGAAAGGCAGGCAGAGAATTCCCTGCTAGCACATTCTCTGTGCACAGGAAGGAGAAGTGTTCGCATTTGATTCGCAGAATCGCTTTTGTGCAGAAAACACTAACACTTGTTCAGAACGAAAGAAAGCACAGAGCCCCAGATTTGCTGTTGTCCTGGAGAGCTTGCAGAGCTCTGGGGAAAGGCAGGCAGAGAATTCCCTGCTAGCACCTTCTCTGTTCGCGGGAAGCAGAAGTGTTCACATTTTTTCGCAGAATGGCATTTGCTTCGCTGCAGGGAACACTAAGCTTGTTCAGAACGAAAGAAAGCACAGAGCCCCAGATTTTATGTTGCCCTGGAGAGCTTGCAGAGCACTGGGGAAAGGCAGGCAGAGAATTCCCTGCTATCATCTTCACTGTGCCTGGGAAGGAGAAGTGTTCACATTTTTTCGCAGAATGGCTTTTCTGCAGAAAACCCTAACGCTTGTTCAGGACGAAAGAAAGCACAGAGCCCCAGATTTTATGTTGCCCTGGAGAGCTTGCAGAGCACTGGGGAAAGGCAGGCAGAGAATTCCCTGCTAGCACATTCTCTGTGCACAGGAAGGAGAAGTGTTCGCATTTGATTCTCAGAATCGCTTTTGTGCAGAAAACACTAACACTTGTTCAGAACGAAAGAAAGCACAGAGCCCCAGATTTGCTGTTGTCCTGGAGAGCTTGCAGAGCTCTGGGGAAAGGCAGGCAGAGAATTACCTGCTAGCACCTTCTCTGTGCACAGGAAGGAGAAGTGTTCGCATTTGATTCGCAGAATCGCTTTTGTGCAGAGAACACTAACGCTTGTTCAGAACGGAAGAAAGCACAGAGCGCCAGATTTGCTGTTGTCCTGGAGAGCTTGCAGAGCTCTGGGGAAAGGCAGGCAGAGAATTCCCTGCTAGCTCATTCTCTGTGCACAGGAAGGCGAAATGTTCGCATTTGCTTCGCAGAATCGCTTTTGTGCACAAAACACTAACACTTGTTCAGAACGAAAGAAAGCACAGAGCCCCAGATTCTATGTTGTCCTGGAGAGCTTGCAGAGCACTGGGGAAAGGCAGGCAGAGAATTCCCTGCTAGCACCTTCTCTGTTCGCGGGAAGCAGAAGTGTTCACATTGCTTTGCAGAATCGCTTTTGTGCAGAGAATACTAACACTTATTCAGAACGGAAGAAAGCACAGAGCGCCATATTTGCTGTTGTCCTGGAGAGCTTGCAGAGCTCTGGGGAAAGGCAGGCAGAGAATTCCCTGCTAGCACATTCTCTGTGCACAGGAAGGAGAAGTGTTCGCATTTGATTCGCAGAATCGCTTTTGTGCAGAAAACACTAACACTTGTTCAGAACGAAAGAAAGCACAGAGCCCCAGATTTGCTGTTGTCCTGGAGAGCTTGCAGAGCTCTGGGGAAAGGCAGGCAGAGAATTCCCTGCTAGCACCTTCTCTGTTCGCGGGAAGCAGAAGTGTTCACATTTTTTCGCAGAATGGCATTTGCTTCGCTGCAGGGAACACTAAGCTTGTTCAGAACGAAAGAAAGCACAGAGCCCCAGATTTTATGTTGCCCTGGAGAGCTTGCAGAGCACTGGGGAAAGGCAGGCAGAGAATTCCCTGCTATCATCTTCACTGTGCCTGGGAAGGAGAAGTGTTCACATTTTTTCGCAGAATGGCTTTTCTGCAGAAAACCCTAACGCTTGTTCAGGACGAAAGAAAGCACAGAGCCCCAGATTTTATGTTGCCCTGGAGAGCTTGCAGAGCACTGGGGAAAGGCAGGCAGAGAATTCCCTGCTAGCACCTTCTCTGTGCACAGGAAGGAGAAGTGTTCGCATTTGATTCTCAGAATCGCTTTTGTGCAGAAAACACTAACACTTGTTCAGAACGAAAGAAAGCACAGAGCCCCAGATTTGCTGTTGTCCTGGAGAGCTTGCAGAGCTCTGGGGAAAGGCAGGCAGAGAATTACCTGCTAGCACCTTCTCTGTGCACAGGAAGGAGAAGTGTTCGCATTTGATTCGCAGAATCGCTTTTGTGCAGAGAACACTAACGCTTGTTCAGAACGGAAGAAAGCACAGAGCGCCAGATTTGCTGTTGTCCTGGAGAGCTTGCAGAGCTCTGGGGAAAGGCAGGCAGAGAATTCCCTGCTAGCTCATTCTCTGTGCACAGGAAGGCGAAATGTTCGCATTTGCTTCGCAGAATCGCTTTTGTGCACAAAACACTAACACTTGTTCAGAACGAAAGAAAGCACAGAGCCCCAGATTCTATGTTGTCCTGGAGAGCTTGCAGAGCACTGGGGAAAGGCAGGCAGAGAATTCCCTGCTAGCACCTTCTCTGTTCGCGGGAAGCAGAAGTGTTCACATTGCTTTGCAGAATCGCTTTTGTGCAGAGAATACTAACACTTATTCAGAACGGAAGAAAGCACAGAGCGCCATATTTGCTGTTGTCCTGGAGAGCTTGCAGAGCTCTGGGGAAAGGCAGGCAGAGAATTCCCTGCTAGCACCTTCTCTGTGTGCGGGAAGGAGAAGTGTTCACATTTTTTCGCAGAATCGCATTTGCTTCGCTGCAGAGAACACTAAGCTTGTTCAGAACGAAAGAAAGCACAGAGCGCCAGATTTTATGTTGCCCTGGAGAGCTTGCAGAGCACTGGGGAAAGGCAGGCAGAGAATTCCCTGCTATCATCTTCACTGTGCCTGGGAAGGAGAAGTGTTCACATTTTTTCGCAGAATGGCTTTTCTGCAGAAAACACTAACGCTTGTTCAGGACGAAAGGAAGCACAGAGCGTCAGATTTGCTGTTGCCCTGGAGAGCTTGCAGAGCACTGGGGAAAGGCAGGCAGAGAATTCCCTGCTAGCACCTTCTCTGTGCCTGAGAAGGAGAAGTGTTCACATTTTTTCGCAGAATCGCTTTTGTGCAGAAAACACTAACACTTGTTCAGAACGAAAGAAAGCACAGAGCCCCAGATTTGCTGTTGTCCTGGAGAGCTTGCAGAGCTCTGGGGAAAGGCAGGCAGAGAATTCCCTGCTAGCACCTTCTCTGTTCGCGGGAAGCAGTAGTGTTCACATTTTTTCGCAGAATCGCATTTGCTTCGCTGCAGGGAACACTAAGCTTGTTCAGAACGAAAGAAAGCACAGAGCCCCAGATTTTATGTTGCCCTGGAGAGCTTGCAGAGCACTGGAGAAAGGCAGGCAGAGAATTCCCTGCTAGCACATTCTCTGTTCGCGGTAAGGAGAGAATTCTCTTTTGCTTCGCACAATGGCTTTTGTGCAGAAAACACTAACGCTTGTTCAGGACGAAAGAAAGCACAGAGCCCCATATTTGCTGTTGTCCTGGAGAGCTTGCAGAGCTCTGGGGAAAGGCAGGCAGAGAATTCCCTGCTAGCACCTTCTCTGTGCCTGAGAAGGAGAAGTCTTCACATTTTTTCGCAGAATCGCTTTTGTGCAGAGAAGAGTAACACTTATTCAGAACGGAAGAAAACACAGAGCCCCAGATTTGCTGTTGTCCTGGAGAGCTTGCAGAGCACTGGCGAAAGGCAGGCAGAGAATTCTCTGCTAGCACCTTCTCTGTGCCTTGGAAGCAGAAGTGTTCACATTGCTTTGCAGAATCGCTTTTCTACAGAGAACACTAACAATTATTCAGAACGGAATAAAGCACAGAGCCCCAGATTTGCTGTTGTCCTGGAGAGCTTGCAGAGCTCTGGGGAAAGGCAGGCAGAGAATTCCCTGCTAGCACCTTCTCTGTTCGCGGGAAGGAGAGATTTCGCTTTTGATTGGCACAATGGCTTTTCTGCAGAAAACAGTAACGCTTGTTCAGGATGAAAGAAAGCACAGAGCCCCATATTTGCTGTTGCCCTGGAGAGCTTGCAGAGCACTGGAGAAAGGCAGGCAGAAAATTCCCTGCTAGCACCTTCTCTGTTCACGGGAAGCAGAAGTGTTCACATTGCTTCGCAGAATCGCTTTTGTGCAGAGAACACTAACACTTATTCAGAACAGAAGAAAGCACAGAGCGCCAGATTTGCTGTTTCCGTAGAGAGCTTGCAGAGCACTGGGGAAAGGCAGGCAGAGAATTCCCTGCTAGCACATTCTCTGTGCACAGGAAGGAGAAATGTTCGCATTTGCTTCGCAGAATCGCTTTTGTGCAGAAAACACTAACACTTGTTCAGAACGAAAGAAAGAACAGAGCCCCAGATTTTATGTTGTCCTGGAGAGCTTGCAGAGCACTGGAGAAAGGCAGGCAGAGAATTCCCTGCTAGCACCTTCTCTGTTCGCGGGAAGGAGAGAATTCTCTTTTGCTTCGCACAATGGCTTTTGTGCACAAAACAGTAACGCCTGTTCAGGACGAAAGAAAGCACAGAGCCCCATATTTGCTGTTGCCGTAGAGAGCTTGCAGAGCTCTGGGGAAAGGCAGGCAGAGAATTCCCTGCTAGCACCTTCTCTGTGCCTTGGAAGCAGAAGTGTTCACATTGCTTTGCAGAATCGCTTTTGTACAGAGAACACTAACAATTATTCAGAACGGAATAAAGCACAGAGCCCCAGATTTGCTGTTGTCCTGGAGAGCTTGCAGAGCTCTGGGGAAAGGCAGGCAGAGAATTCCCTGCTAGCACCTTCTCTGTTCGCGGGAAGGAGAGATTTCGCTTTTGATTGGCACAATGGCTTTTCTGCAGAAAACAGTAACGCTTGTTCAGGATGAAAGAAAGCACAGAGCCCCATATTTGCTGTTGCCCTGGAGAGCTTGCAGAGCACTGGGGAAAGGCAGGCAGAGAATTCCCTGCTAGCACATTCTCTGTGCACAGGAAGGCGAAATGTTCGCATTTGATTCGAAGAATGGCTTTTCTGCAGAAAACACTAACGCTTGTTCAGGACGAAAGGAAGCACAGAGCGCCAGATTTGCTGTTGCCCTGGAGAGCTTGCAGAGCACTGGGGAAAGGCAGGCAGAGAATTCCCTGCTAGCACCTTCTCTGTTCGCGGGAAGCAGAAGTGTTCACATTGCTTCGCAGAATCGCTTTTGTGCACAGAACACTAACACTTATTCAGAACGGAAGAAAGCACAGAGCGCCAGATTTGCTGTTTCCGTAGAGAGCTTGCAGAGCACTGGGGAAAGGCAGGCAGAGAATTCCCTGCTAGCACCTTCTCTGTGTGCGGGAAGGAGAAGTGTTCACATTTTTTCGCAGAATCGCATTTGCTTCGCTGCAGAGAACACTAAGCTTGTTCAGAACGAAAGAAAGCACAGAGCGCCAGATTTTATGTTGCCCTGGAGAGCTTGCAGAGCACTGGGGAAGGGCAGGCAGAGAATTCCCTGCTAGCATCTTCGCTGCGCCTGGGAAGGAGAAGTGTTCACATTTTTTCGCAGAATGGCTTTTCTGCAGAAAACACTAACGCTTGTTCAGGACGAAAGGAAGCACAGAGCCCCATATTTGCTGTTGCCGTAGAGAGCTTGCAGAGCTCTGGGGAAAGGCAGGCAGAGAATTCCCTGCTAGCACCTTCTCTGTGCCTGAGAAGGAGAAGTGTTCACATTTTTTCGCAGAATCGCTTTTGTGCAGAAAACACTAACACTTGTTCAGAACGAAAGAAAGCACAGAGCCCCAGATTTGCTGTTGTCCTGGAGAGCTTGCAGAGCTCTGGGGAAAGGCAGGCAGAGAATTCCCTGCTAGCACCTTCTCTGTTCGCGGGAAGCAGTAGTGTTCACATTTTTTCGCAGAATCGCATTTGCTTCGCTGCAGGGAACACTAAGCTTGTTCAGAACGAAAGAAAGCACAGAGCCCCAGATTTTATGTTGCCCTGGAGAGCTTGCAGAGCACTGGAGAAAGGCAGGCAGAGAATTCCCTGCTAGCACCTTCTCTGTTCGCGGGAAGGAGAGAATTCTCTTTTGCTTCGCACAATGGCTTTTGTGCAGAAAACACTAACGCTTGTTCAGGACGAAAGAAAGCACAGAGCCCCATATTTGCTGTTGTCCTGGAGAGCTTGCAGAGCTCTGGGGAAAGGCAGGCAGAGAATTCCCTGCTAGCACCTTCTCTGTGCCTGAGAAGGAGAAGTGTTCACATTTTTTCGCAGAATCGCTTTTGTGCAGAGAAGAGTAACACTTATTCAGAACGGAAGAAAACACAGAGCCCCAGATTTGCTGTTGTCCTGGAGAGCTTGCAGAGCACTGGCGAAAGGCAGGCAGAGAATTCTCTGCTAGCACCTTCTCTGTGCCTTGGAAGCAGAAGTGTTCACATTGCTTTGCAGAATCGCTTTTGTACAGAGAACACTAACAATTATTCAGAACGGAATAAAGCACAGAGCCCCAGATTTGCTGTTGTCCTGGAGAGCTTGCAGAGCTCTGGGGAAAGGCAGGCAGAGAATTCCCTGCTAGCACCTTCTCTGTTCGCGGGAAGGAGAGATTTCGCTTTTGATTGGCACAATGGCTTTTCTGCAGAAAACAGTAACGCTTGTTCAGGATGAAAGAAAGCACAGAGCCCCATATTTGCTGTTGCCCTGGAGAGCTTGCAGAGCACTGGGGAAAGGCAGGCAGAGAATTCCCTGCTAGCACATTCTCTGTGCACAGGAAGGCGAAATGTTCGCATTTGATTCGAAGAATGGCTTTTCTGCAGAAAACACTAACGCTTGTTCAGGACGAAAGGAAGCACAGAGCGCCAGATTTGCTGTTGCCCTGGAGAGCTTGCAGAGCACTGGGGAAAGGCAGGCAGAGAATTCCCTGCTAGCACCTTCTCTGTTCGCGGGAAGCAGAAGTGTTCACATTGCTTCGCAGAATCGCTTTTGTGCACAGAACACTAACACTTATTCAGAACGGAAGAAAGCACAGAGCGCCAGATTTGCTGTTTCCGTAGAGAGCTTGCAGAGCACTGGGGAAAGGCAGGCAGAGAATTCCCTGCTAGCACCTTCTCTGTGTGCGGGAAGGAGAAGTGTTCACATTTTTTCGCAGAATCGCATTTGCTTCGCTGCAGAGAACACTAAGCTTGTTCAGAACGAAAGAAAGCACAGAGCGCCAGATTTTATGTTGCCCTGGAGAGCTTGCAGAGCACTGGGGAAGGGCAGGTAGAGAATTCCCTGCTAGCATCTTCGCTGCGCCTGGGAAGGAGAAGTGTTCACATTTTTTCGCAGAATGGCTTTTCTGCAGAAAACACTAACGCTTGTTCAGGACGAAAGGAAGCACAGAGCGCCAGATTTGCTGTTGCCCTGGAGAGCTTGCAGAGCTCTGGGGAAAGGCAGGCAGAGAATTCCCTGCTAGTACATTCTCTGTGCACAGGAAGGAGAAGTGTTCGCATTTGATTCGCAGAATCGCTTTTGTGCAGAAAACACTAACACTTGTTCAGAACGAAAGAAAGCACAGAGCGCCAGATTTGCTGTTGTCCTGGAGAGCTTGCAGAGCTCTGGGGAAAGGCAGGCAGAGAATTCCCTGCTAGCACCTTCTCTGTTCGCGGGAAGCAGAAGTGTTCACATTTTTTCGCAGAATCGCATTTGCTTCGCTGCAGGGAACACTAAGCTTGTTCAGAACGAAAGAAAGCACAGAGCCCCAGATTTTATGTTGCCCTGGAGAGCTTGCAGAGCTCTGGGGAAAGGCAGGCAGAGAATTCCCTGCTAGCACCTTCTCTGTGTGCGGGAAGGAGAAGTGTTCACATTTTTTCGCAGAATCGCATTTGCTTCGCTGCAGAGAACACTAAGCTTGTTCAGAACGAAAGAAAGCACAGAGCCCCAGATTTGCTGTTGTCCTGGAGAGCTTGCAGAGCTCTGGGGAAAGGCAGGCAGAGAATTCCCTGCTAGCACCTTCGCTCTTCGCGGGAAGCAGAAGTGTTCACATTTTTTCGCAGAATGGCTTTTCTGCAGAAAACACTAACGCTTGTTCAGGACGAAAGGAAGCACAGAGCGCCAGATTTGCTGTTGCCCTGGAGAGCTTGCAGAGCTCTGGGGAAAGGCAGGCAGAGAATTCCCTGCTAGCACATTCTCTGTGCACAGGAAGGGAAGTGTTCGCATTTGATTCGCAGAATCGCTTTTGTGCAGAGAACACTAACACTTGTTCAGAACGAAAGAAAGCACAGAGCCCCAGATTTGCTGTTGTCCTGGAGAGCTTGCAGAGCTCTGGGGAAAGGCAGGCAGAGAATTCCCTGCTAGCACCTTCTCTGTTCGCGGGAAGCAGAAGTGTTCACATTTTTTCGCAGAATCGCATTTGCTTCGCTGCAGGGAACACTAAGCTTGTTCAGAACGAAAGAAAGCACAGAGCCCCAGATTTTATGTTGTCCTGGAGAGCTTGCAGAGCACTGGAGAAAGGCAGGCAGAGAATTCCCTGCTAGCACCTTCTCTGTTCGCGGGAAGGAGAGAATTCTCTTTTGCTTCGCACAATGGCTTTTGTGCAGAAAACACTAACGCTTGTTCAGGACGAAAGAAAGCACAGAGCCCCATATTTGCTGTTGTCCTGGAGAGCTTGCAGAGCACTGGCGAAAGGCAGGCAGAGAATTCCCTGCTAGCACCTTCTCTGTGCCTGAGAAGGAGAAGTGTTCACATTTTTTCGCAGAATCGCTTTTGTGCAGAGAACAGTAACACTTATTCAGAACGGAAGAAAACACAGAGCCCCAGATTTGCTGTTGTCCTGGAGAGCTTGCAGAACACTGGCGAAAGGCAGGCAGAGAATTCCCTGCTAGCACCTTCTCTGTGCCTTGGAAGCAGAAGTGTTCACATTGCTTTGCAGAATCGCTTTTGTACAGAGAACAGTAACACTTATTCAGAACGGAATAAAGCACAGAGCCCCAGATTTGCTGTTGTCCTGGAGAGCTTGCAGAGCTCTGGGGAAAGGCAGGCAGAGAATTCCCTGCTAGCACCTTCTCTGTTCGCGGGAAGGAGAGATTTCGCTTTTGATTGGCACAATGGCTTTTCTGCAGAAAACAGTAACGCTTGTTCAGGATGAAAGAAAGCACAGAGCCCCATATTTGCTGTTGCCCTGGAGAGCTTGCAGAGCACTGGGGAAAGGCAGGCAGAGAATTCCCTGCTAGCACATTCTCTGTGCACAGGAAGGCGAAATGTTCGCATTTGATTCGAAGAATGGCTTTTCTGCAGAAAACACTAACGCTTGTTCAGGATGAAAGAAAGCACAGAGCCCCAGATTTGCTGTTGCCCTGGAGAGCTTGCAGAGCACTGGGGAAAGGCAGGCAGAGAATTCCCTGCTAGCACCTTCTCTGTTCGCGGGAAGCAGAAGTGTTCACATTGCTTCGCAGAATCGCTTTTGTGCAGAGAATACTAACACTTATTCAGAACGGAAGAAAGCACAGAGCGCCAGATTTGCTGTTTCCGTAGAGAGCTTGCAGAGCACTGGGGAAAGGCAGGCAGAGAATTCCCTGCTAGCACCTTCTCTGTGTGCGGGAAGGAGAAGTGTTCACATTTTTTCGCAGAATCGCATTTGCTTCGCTGCAGAGAACACTAAGCTTGTTCAGAACGAAAGAAAGCACAGAGCGCCAGATTTTATGTTGCCCTGGAGAGCTTGCAGAGCACTGGGGAAGGGCAGGTAGAGAATTCCCTGCTAGCATCTTCGCTGCGCCTGGGAAGGAGAAGTGTTCACATTTTTTCGCAGAATGGCTTTTCTGCAGAAAACACTAACGCTTGTTCAGGACGAAAGGAAGCACAGAGCGCCAGATTTGCTGTTGCCCTGGAGAGCTTGCAGAGCTCTGGGGAAAGGCAGGCAGAGAATTCCCTGCTAGTACATTCTCTGTGCACAGGAAGGAGAAGTGTTCGCATTTGATTCGCAGAATCGCTTTTGTGCAGAAAACACTAACACTTGTTCAGAACGAAAGAAAGCACAGAGCGCCAGATTTGCTGTTGTCCTGGAGAGCTTGCAGAGCTCTGGGGAAAGGCAGGCAGAGAATTCCCTGCTAGCACCTTCTCTGTTCGCGGGAAGCAGAAGTGTTCACATTTTTTCGCAGAATCGCATTTGCTTCGCTGCAGGGAACACTAAGCTTGTTCAGAACGAAAGAAAGCACAGAGCCCCAGATTTTATGTTGCCCTGGAGAGCTTGCAGAGCTCTGGGGAAAGGCAGGCAGAGAATTCCCTGCTAGCACCTTCTCTGTGTGCGGGAAGGAGAAGTGTTCACATTTTTTCGCAGAATCGCATTTGCTTCGCTGCAGAGAACACTAAGCTTGTTCAGAACGAAAGAAAGCACAGAGCCCCAGATTTGCTGTTGTCCTGGAGAGCTTGCAGAGCTCTGGGGAAAGGCAGGCAGAGAATTCCCTGCTAGCACCTTCGCTCTTCGCGGGAAGCAGAAGTGTTCACATTTTTTCGCAGAATGGCTTTTCTGCAGAAAACACTAACGCTTGTTCAGGACGAAAGGAAGCACAGAGCGCCAGATTTGCTGTTGCCCTGGAGAGCTTGCAGAGCTCTGGGGAAAGGCAGGCAGAGAATTCCCTGCTAGCACATTCTCTGTGCACAGGAAGGGAAGTGTTCGCATTTGATTCGCAGAATCGCTTTTGTGCAGAGAACACTAACACTTGTTCAGAACGAAAGAAAGCACAGAGCCCCAGATTTGCTGTTGTCCTGGAGAGCTTGCAGAGCTCTGGGGAAAGGCAGGCAGAGAATTCCCTGCTAGCACCTTCTCTGTTCGCGGGAAGCAGAAGTGTTCACATTTTTTCGCAGAATCGCATTTGCTTCGCTGCAGGGAACACTAAGCTTGTTCAGAACGAAAGAAAGCACAGAGCCCCAGATTTTATGTTGCCCTGGAGAGCTTGCAGAGCACTGGAGAAAGGCAGGCAGAGAATTCCCTGCTAGCACATTCTCTGTTCGCGGGAAGGAGAGAATTCTCTTTTGCTTCGCACAATGGCTTTTGTGCAGAAAACACTAACGCTTGTTCAGGACGAAAGAAAGCACAGAGCCCCATATTTGCTGTTGTCCTGGAGAGCTTGCAGAGCTCTGGGGAAAGGCAGGCAGAGAATTCCCTGCTAGCACCTTCTCTGTGCCTGAGAAGGAGAAGTGTTCACATTTTTTCGCAGAATCGCTTTTGTGCAGAGAAGAGTAACACTTATTCAGAACGGAAGAAAACACAGAGCCCCAGATTTGCTGTTGTCCTGGAGAGCTTGCAGAGCACTGGCGAAAGGCAGGCAGAGAATTCTCTGCTAGCACCTTCTCTGTGCCTTGGAAGCAGAAGTGTTCACATTGCTTTGCAGAATCGCTTTTGTACAGAGAACACTAACAATTATTCAGAACGGAATAAAGCACAGAGCCCCAGATTTGCTGTTGTCCTGGAGAGCTTGCAGAGCTCTGGGGAAAGGCAGGCAGAGAATTCCCTGCTAGCACCTTCTCTGTTCGCGGGAAGGAGAGATTTCGCTTTTGATTGGCACAATGGCTTTTCTGCAGAAAACAGTAACGCTTGTTCAGGATGAAAGAAAGCACAGAGCCCCATATTTGCTGTTGCCCTGGAGAGCTTGCAGAGCACTGGGGAAAGGCAGGCAGAGAATTCCCTGCTAGCACATTCTCTGTGCACAGGAAGGCGAAATGTTCGCATTTGATTCGAAGAATGGCTTTTCTGCAGAAAACACTAACGCTTGTTCAGGACGAAAGGAAGCACAGAGCGCCAGATTTGCTGTTGCCCTGGAGAGCTTGCAGAGCACTGGGGAAAGGCAGGCAGAGAATTCCCTGCTAGCACCTTCTCTGTTCGCGGGAAGCAGAAGTGTTCACATTGCTTCGCAGAATCGCTTTTGTGCACAGAACACTAACACTTATTCAGAACGGAAGAAAGCACAGAGCGCCAGATTTGCTGTTTCCGTAGAGAGCTTGCAGAGCACTGGGGAAAGGCAGGCAGAGAATTCCCTGCTAGCACCTTCTCTGTGTGCGGGAAGGAGAAGTGTTCACATTTTTTCGCAGAATCGCATTTGCTTCGCTGCAGAGAACACTAAGCTTGTTCAGAACGAAAGAAAGCACAGAGCGCCAGATTTTATGTTGCCCTGGAGAGCTTGCAGAGCACTGGGGAAGGACAGGCAGAGAATTCCCTGCTAGCATCTTCGCTGCGCCTGGGAAGGAGAAGTGTTCACATTTTTTCGCAGAATGGCTTTTCTGCAGAAAACACTAACGCTTGTTCAGGACGAAAGGAAGCACAGAGCGCCAGATTTGCTGTTGCCCTGGAGAGCTTGCAGAGCTCTGGGGAAAGGCAGGCAGAGAATTCCCTGCTAGCACATTCTCTGTGCACAGGAAGGGAAGTGTTCGCATTTGATTCGCAGAATCGCTTTTGTGCAGAGAACACTAACACTTGTTCAGAACGAAAGAAAGCACAGAGCCCCAGATTTGCTGTTGTCCTGGAGAGCTTGCAGAGCTCTGGGGAAAGGCAGGCAGAGAATTCCCTGCTAGCACCTTCTCTGTTCGCGGGAAGCAGAAGTGTTCACATTTTTTCGCAGAATCGCATTTGCTTCGCTGCAGGGAACACTAAGCTTGTTCAGAACGAAAGAAAGCACAGAGCCCCAGATTTTATGTTGCCCTGGAGAGCTTGCAGAGCACTGGAGAAAGGCAGGCAGAGAATTCCCTGCTAGCACCTTCTCTGTTCGCGGGAAGGAGAGAATTCTCTTTTGCTTCGCACAATGGCTTTTGTGCAGAAAACACTAACGCTTGTTCAGGACGAAAGAAAGCACAGAGCCCCATATTTGCTGTTGTCCTGGAGAGCTTGCAGAGCACTGGCGAAAGGCAGGCAGAGAATTCCCTGCTAGCACCTTCTCTGTGCCTGAGAAGGAGAAGTGTTCACATTTTTTCGCAGAATCGCTTTTGTGCAGAGAACAGTAACACTTATTCAGAACGGAAGAAAACACAGAGCCCCAGATTTGCTGTTGTCCTGGAGAGCTTGCAGAACACTGGCGAAAGGCAGGCAGAGAATTCCCTGCTAGCACCTTCTCTGTGCCTTGGAAGCAGAAGTGTTCACATTGCTTTGCAGAATCGCTTTTGTACAGAGAACAGTAACACTTATTCAGAACGGAAGAAAACACAGAGCCCCAGATTTGCTGTTGTCCTGGAGAGCTTGCAGAGCTCTGGGGAAAGGCAGGCAGAGAATTCCCTGCTAGCACCTTCTCTGTTCGCGGGAAGGAGAGATTTCGCTTTTGATTGGCACAATGGCTTTTCTGCAGAAAACACTAACGCTTGCTCAGGATGAAAGAAAGCACAGAGCCCCATATTTGCTGTTGCCCTGGAGAGCTTGCAGAGCACTGGGGAAAGGCAGGCAGAGAATTCCCTGCTAGCACATTCTCTGTGCACAGGAAGGCGAAATGTTCGCATTTGCTTCGCAGAATCGCTTTTGTGCAGAAAACACTAACACTTGTTCAGAACGGAAGAAAGCACAGAGCGCCAGATTTGCTGTTGTCCTGGAGATCTTGCAGAGCTCTGGGGAAAGGCAGGCAGAGAATTCCCTGCTAGCACCTTCTCTGTTCACGGGAAGCAGAAGTGTTCGCATTTGATTCGCAGAATCGCTTTTGTGCAGAGAACACTAGCGCTTGTTCAGGACGAAAGAAAGCACAGAGCCCCAGATTTGCTGTTGTCCTGGAGAGCTTGCAGAGCTCTGGGGAAAGGCAGGCAGAGAATTCCCTGCTAGCACATTCTCTGTGCACAGGAAGGCGAAATGTTCGCATTTGCTTCGCAGAATCGCTTTTGTGCAGAAAACACTAACACTTGTTCAGAACGAAAGAAAGCACAGAGCCCCAGATTCTATGTTGTCCTGGAGAGCTTGCAGAGCTCTGGGGAAAGGCAGGCAGAGAATTCCCTGCTAGCACCTTCTCTGTTCGCGGGAAGCAGAAGTGTTCACATTTTTTCGCAGAATCGCATTTGCTTCGCTGCAGGGAACACTAAGCTTGTTCAGAACGAAAGAAAGCACAGAGCCCCAGATTTTATGTTGCCCTGGAGAGCTTGCAGAGCTCTGGGGAAAGGCAGGCAGAGAATTCCCTGCTAGCACCTTCTCTGTTCGCGGGAAGCAGAAGTGTTCACATTGCTTTGCAGAATCGCTTTTGTGCAGAGAATACTAACACTTATTCAGAACGGAAGAAAGCACAGAGCCCCAGATTTGCTGTTGTCCTGGAGAGCTTGCAGAGCTCTGGGGAAAGGCAGGCAGAGAATTCCCTGCTAGCTCATTCTCTGTGCACAGGAAGGCGAAATGTTCGCATTTGATTCGCAGAATCGCTTTTGTGCACAAAACACTAACACTTGTTCAGAATGAAAGAAAGCACAGAGCCCCAGATTCTATGTTGTCCTGGAGAGCTTGCAGAGCACTGGGGAAAGGCAGGCAGAGAATTCCCTGCTAGCACCTTCTCTGTTCGCGGGAAGCAGAAGTGTTCACATTGCTTTGCAGAATCGCTTTTGTGCAGAGAATACTAACACTTATTCAGAACGGAAGAAAGCACAGAGCGCCAGATTTGCTGTTGTCCTGGAGAGCTTGCAGAGCTCTGGGGAAAGGCAGGCAGAGAATTCCCTGCTAGCACCTTCTCTGTGTGCGGGAAGGAGAAGTGTTCACATTTTTTCGCAGAATCGCTTTTGCTTCGCTGCAGAGAACACTAAGCTTGTTCAGAACGAAAGAAAGCACAGAGCGCCAGATTTTATGTTGTCCTGGAGAGCTTGCAGAGCACTGGGGAAAGGCAGGCAGAGAATTCCCTGCTATCATCTTCACTGTGCCTGGGAAGGAGAAGTGTTCACAATTTTTCGCAGAATGGCTTTTCTGAAGAAAACATTAACGCTTGTTCAGGACGAAAGGAAGCACAGAGCGCCAGATTTGCTGTTGCCCTGGAGAGCTTGCAGAGCACTGGGGAAAGGCAGGCAGAGAATTCCCTGCTAGCACATTCTCTGTGCACAGGAAGGCGAAATGTTCGCATTTGATTCGCAGAATCGCTTTTGTGCAGAAAACACTAACACTTGTTCAGAACGAAAGAAAGCACAGAGACACAGATTTGCTGTTGTCCTGGAGAGCTTGCAGAGCTCTGGGGAAAGGCAGGCAGAGAATTCCCTGCTAGCACATTCTCTGTGCACAGGAAGGAGAAGTGTTCGCATTTGATTCGCAGAATCGCTTTTGTGCAGAAAACACTAACACTTGTTCAGAACGAAAGAAAGCACAGAGCCCCAGATTTGCTGTTGTCCTGGAGAGCTTGCAGAGCTCTGGGGAAAGGCAGGCAGAGAATTCCCTGCTAGCACCTTCTCTGTTCGCGGGAAGCAGAAGTGTTCACATTGCTTTGCAGAATCGCTTTTGTGCAGAGAATACTAACACTTATTCAGAACGGAAGAAAGCACAGAGCGCCAGATTTGCTGTTGTCCTGGAGAGCTTGCAGAGCTCTGGGGAAAGGCAGGCAGAGAATTCCCTGCTAGCACATTCTCTGTTCGCGGGAAGCAGAAGTGTTCGCATTTGATTCGCAGAATCGCTTTTGTGCAGAGAACACTAACGCTTGTTCAGGACGGAAGAAAGCACAGAGCGCCAGATTTGCTGTTGTCCTGGAGAGCTTGCAGAGCTCTGGGGAAAGGCAGGCAGAGAATTCCCTGCTAGCTCATTCTCTGTGCACAGGAAGGCGAAATGTTCGCATTTGCTTCGCAGAATCGCTTTTGTGCACAAAACACTAACACTTGTTCAGAACGAAAGAAAGCACAGAGCCCCAGATTCTATGTTGTCCTGGAGAGCTTGCAGAGCACTGGGGAAAGGCAGGCAGAGAATTCCCTGCTAGCACCTTCTCTGTTCGCGGGAAGCAGAAGTGTTCACATTGCTTTGCAGAATCGCTTTTGTGCAGAGAATACTAACACTTATTCAGAACGGAAGAAAGCACAGAGCGCCAGACTTGCTGTTGTCCTGGAGAGCTTGCAGAGCTCTGGGGAAAGGCAGGCAGAGAATTCCCTGCTAGCACCTTCTCTGTTCGCGGGAAGCAGAAGTGTTCACATTTTTTCGCAGAATAGCATTTGCTTCGCTGCAGGGAACACTAAGCTTGTTCAGAACGAAAGAAAGCACAGAGCGCCAGATTTTATGTTGCCCTGGAGAGCTTGCAGAGCACTGGAGAAAGGCAGGCAGAAAATTCCCTGCTAGCACCTTCTCTGTTCGCGGGAAGCAGAAGTGTTCACATTGCTTTGCAGAATCTCTTTTGTGCAGAGAATACTAACACTTATTCAGAACGGAAGAAAGCACAGAGCGCCAGATTTGCTGTTGTCCTGGAGAGCTTGCAGAGCTCTGGGGAAAGGCAGGCAGAGAATTCCCTGCTAGCACATTCTCTGTTCGCGGGAAGCAGAAGTGTTCGCACTTGATTCGCAGAATCGCTTTTGTGCAGAGAACACTAACGCTTGTTCAGGACGGAAGAAAGCACAGAGCGCCAGATTTGCTGTTGTCCTGGAGAGCTTGCAGAGCTCTGGGGAAAGGCAGGCAGAGAATTCCCTGCTAGCTCATTCTCTGTGCACAGGAAGGCGAAATGTTCGCATTTGCTTCGCAGAATCGCTTTTGTGCACAAAACACTAACACTTGTTCAGAACGAAAGAAAGCACAGAGCCCCAGATTCTATGTTGTCCTGGAGAGCTTGCAGAGCACTGGGGAAAGGCAGGCAGAGAATTCCCTGCTAGCACCTTCTCTGTTCGCGGGAAGCAGAAGTGTTCACATTGCTTTGCAGAATCGCTTTTGTGCACAGAATACTAACACTTATTCAGAACGGAAGAAAGCACAGAGCGCCATATTTGCTGTTGTCCTGGAGAGCTTGCAGAGCTCTGGGGAAAGGCAGGCAGAGAATTCCCTGCTAGCACCTTCTCTGTGTGCAGGAAGGAGAAGTGTTCACATTTTTTCGCAGAATCGCATTTGCTTCGCTGCAGAGAACACAAAGCTTGTTCAGAACGAAAGAAAGCACAGAGCGCCAGATTTTATGTTGCCCTGGAGAGCTTGCAGAGCACTGGGGAAAGGCAGGCAGAGAATTCCCTGCTATCATCTTCACTGTGCCTGGGAATGAGAAGTGTTCACATTTTTTCGCAGAATGGCTTTTCTGCAGAAAACACTAACGCTTGTTCAGGACGAAAGGAAGCACAGAGCGCCAGATTTTATGTTGCCCTGGAGAGCTTGCAGAGCTCTGGGGAAAGGTAGGCAGAGAATTCCCTGCTAGCACATTCTCTGTGCACAGGAAGGAGAAGTGTTCGCATTTGATTCGCAGAATCGCTTTTGTGCAGAAAACACTAACACTTGTTCAGAACGAAAGAAAGCACAGAGCCCCAGATTTGCTGTTGTCCTGGAGAGCTTGCAGAGCTCTGGGGAAAGGCAGGCAGAGAATTCCCTGCTAGCACCTTCTCTGTTCGCGGGAAGCAGAAGTGTTCACATTGCTTTGCAGAATCGCTTTTGTGCAGAGAACACTAACGCTTGTTCAGGACGAAAGAAAGCACAGAGCCCCAGATTTGCTGTTGTCCTGGAGAGCTTGCAGAGCTCTGGGGAAAGGCAGGCAGAGAATTCCCTGCTAGCACATTCTCTGTGCACAGGAAGGAGAAGTGTTCGCATTTGATTCGCAGAATCGCTTTTGTGCAGAAAACACTAACACTTGTTCAGAACGAAAGAAAGCACAGAGCCCCAGATTTGCTGTTGTCCTGGAGAGCTTGCAGAGCTCTGGGGAAAGGCAGGCAGAGAATTCCCTGCTAGCACCTTCTCTGTTCGCGGGAAGCAGAAGTGTTCACATTTTTTCGCAGAATCGCATTTGCTTCGCTGCAGGGAACACTAAGCTTGTTCAGAACGAAAGAAAGCAGAGAGCCCCAGATTTTATGTTGCCCTGGAGAGCTTGCAGAGCACTGGAGAAAGGCAGGCAGAGAATTCCCTGCTAGCACCTTCTCTGTTCGCGGGAAGGAGAGAATTCTCTTTTGCTTCGCACAATGGCTTTTGTGCAGAAAACACTAACGCTTGTTCAGGACGAAAGAAAGCACAGAGCCCCATATTTGCTGTTGTCCTGGAGAGCTTGCAGAGCACTGGCGAAAGGCAGGCAGAGAATTCCCTGCTAGCACCTTCTCTGTGCCTGAGAAGGAGAAGTCTTCACATTTTTTCGCAGAATCGCTTTTGTGCAGAGAACAGTAACACTTATTCAGAACGGAAGAAAACACAGAGCCCCAGATTTGCTGTTGTCCTGGAGAGCTTGCAGAACACTGGCGAAAGGCAGGCAGAGAATTCCCTGCTAGCACCTTCTCTGTGCCTTGGAAGCAGAAGTGTTCACATTGCTTTGTAGAATCGCTTTTGTACAGAGAACAGTAACACTTATTCAGAACGGAAGAAAACACAGAGCCCCAGATTTGCTGTTGTCCTGGAGAGCTTGCAGAGCTCTGGGGAAAGGCAGGCAGAGAATTCCCTGCTAGCACCTTCTCTGTTCGCGGGAAGCAGAAGTGTTCACATTTCTTTGCAGAATCGCTTTTGTGCAGAGAATACTAACACTTATTCAGAACGGAAGAAAGCACAGAGCGCCAGATTTGCTGTTGTCCTGGAGAGCTTGCAGAGCACTGGAGAAAGGCAGGCAGAAAATTCCCTGCTAGCACCTTCTCTGTGCCTGGGAAGCAGAAGTGTTCACATTGCTTTGCAGAATCGCTTTTGTGCAGAGAATACTAACACTTATTCAGAACGGAAGAAAGCACAGAGCGCCAGATTTGCTGTTGTCCTGGAGAGCTTGCAGAGCTCTGGGGAAAGGCAGGCAGAGAATTCCCTGCTAGCACATTCTCTGTTCGCGGGAAGCAGAAGTGTTCGCACTTGATTCGCAGAATCGCTTTTGTGCAGAGAACACTAACGCTTGTTCAGGACGGAAGAAAGCACAGAGCGCCAGATTTGCTGTTGTCCTGGAGAGCTTGCAGAGCTCTGGGGAAAGGCAGGCAGAGAATTCCCTGCTAGCTCATTCTCTGTGCACAGGAAGGCGAAATGTTCGCATTTGCTTCGCAGAATCGCTTTTGTGCACAAAACACTAACACTTGTTCAGAACGAAAGAAAGCACAGAGCCCCAGATTCTATGTTGTCCTGGAGAGCTTGCAGAGCACTGGGGAAAGGCAGGCAGAGAATTCCCTGCTAGCACCTTCTCTGTTCGCGGGAAGCAGAAGTGTTCACATTGCTTTGCAGAATCGCTTTTGTGCAGAGAATACTAACACTTATTCAGAACGGAAGAAAGCACAGAGCGCCATATTTGCTGTTGTCCTGGAGAGCTTGCAGAGCTCTGGGGAAAGGCAGGCAGAGAATTCCCTGCTAGCACCTTCTCTGTGTGCGGGAAGGAGAAGTGTTCACATTTTTTCGCAGAATGGCTTTTCTGTAGAAAACACTAACGCTTGTTCAGGACGAAAGGAAGCACAGAGCGCCAGATTTTATGTTGCCCTGGAGAGCTTGCAGAGCTCTGGGGAAAGGTAGGCAGAGAATTCCCTGCTAGCACATTCTCTGTGCACAGGAAGGAGAAGTGTTCGCATTTGATTCGCAGAATCGCTTTTGTGCAGAAAACACTAACACTTGTTCAGAACGAAAGAAAGCACAGAGCCCCAGATTTGCTGTTGTCCTGGAGAGCTTGCAGAGCTCTGGGGAAAGGCAGGCAGAGAATTCCCTGCTAGCACCTTCTCTGTTCGCGGGAAGCAGAAGTGTTCACATTGCTTTGCAGAATCGCTTTTGTGCAGAGAACAGTAACGCTTGTTCAGGACGAAAGAAAGCACAGAGCGCCAGATTTGCTGTTGTCCTGGAGAGCTTGCAGAGCTCTGGGGAAAGGCAGGCAGAGAATTCCCTGCTAGCACCTTCTCTGTGCACAGGAAGGAGAAGTGTTCGCATTTGATTCGCAGAATCGCTTTTGTGCAGAAAACACTAACACTTGTTCAGAACGAAAGAAAGCACAGAGCCCCAGATTTGCTGTTGTCCTGGAGAGCTTGCAGAGCTCTGGGGAAAGGCAGGCAGAGAATTCCCTGCTAGCACCTTCTCTGTTCGCGGGAAGCAGAAGTGTTCACATTTTTTCGCAGAATCGCATTTGCTTCGCTGCAGGGAACACTAAGCTTGTTCAGAACGAAAGAAAGCACAGAGCCCCAGATTTTATGTTGCCCTGGAGAGCTTGCAGAGCACTGGAGAAAGGCAGGCAGAGAATTCCCTGCTAGCACCTTCTCTGTGTGCGGGAAGGAGAAGTGTTCACATTTTTTCGCAGAATCGCTTTTGCTTCGCTGCAGAGAACACTAAGCTTGTTCAGAACGAAAGAAAGCACAGAGCGCCAGATTTTATGTTGCCCTGGAGAGCTTGCAGAGCACTGGGGAAAGGCAGGCAGAGAATTCCCTGCTATCATCTTCACTGTGCCTGGGAAGGAGAAGTGTTCACATTTTTTCGCAGAATGGCTTTTCTGCAGAAAACACTAACGCTTGTTCAGGACGAAAGGAAGCACAGAGCGCCAGATTTGCTGTTGCCCTGGAGAGCTTGCAGAGCTCTGGGGAAAGGTAGGCAGAGAATTCCCTGCTAGCACATTCTCTGTGCACAGGAAGGAGAAGTGTTCGCATTTGATTCGCAGAATCGCTTTTGTGCAGAAAACACTAACACTTGTTCAGAACGAAAGAAAGCACAGAGCGCCAGATTTGCTGTTGTCCTGGAGAGCTTGCAGAGCTCTGGGGAAAGGCAGGCAGAGAATTCCCTGCTAGCACCTTCTCTGTTCGCGGGAAGCAGAAGTGTTCACATTTTTTCGCAGAATCGCATTTGCTTCGCTGCAGGGAACACTAAGCTTGTTCAGAACGAAAGAAAGCACAGAGCCCCAGATTTTATGTTGCCCTGGAGAGCTTGCAGAGCACTGGAGAAAGGCAGGCAGAAAATTCCCTGCTAGCACATTCTCTGTTCGCGGGAAGGAGAGATTTCGCTTTTGATTGGCACAATGGCTTTTCTGCAGAAAACACTAACGCTTGCTCAGGATGAAAGAAAGCACAGAGCCCCATATTTGCTGTTGCCCTGGAGAGCTTGCAGAGCACTGGGGAAAGGCAGGCAGAGAATTCCCTGCTAGCACATTCTCTGTGCACAGGAAGGCGAAATGTTCGCATTTGCTTCGCAGAATCGCTTTTGTGCAGAAAACACTAACACTTGTTCAGAACGGAAGAAAGCACAGAGCGCCAGATTTGCTGTTGTCCTGGAGATCTTGCAGAGCTCTGGGGAAAGGCAGGCAGAGAATTCCCTGCTAGCACCTTCTCTGTTCACGGGAAGCAGAAGTGTTCGCATTTGATTCGCAGAATCGCTTTTGTGCAGAGAACACTAACGCTTGTTCAGGACGAAAGAAAGCACAGAGCCCCAGATTTGCTGTTGTCCTGGAGAGCTTGCAGAGCTCTGGGGAAAGGCAGGCAGAGAATTCCCTGCTAGCACATTCTCTGTGCACAGGAAGGCGAAATGTTCGCATTTGCTTCGCAGAATCGCTTTTGTGCAGAAAACACTAACACTTGTTCAGAACGAAAGAAAGCACAGAGCCCCAGATTCTATGTTGTCCTGGAGAGCTTGCAGAGCTCTGGGGAAAGGCAGGCAGAGAATTCCCTGCTAGCACCTTCTCTGTTCGCGGGAAGCAGAAGTGTTCACATTTTTTCGCAGAATCGCATTTGCTTCGCTGCAGGGAACACTAAGCTTGTTCAGAACGAAAGAAAGCACAGAGCCCCAGATTTTATGTTGCCCTGGAGAGCTTGCAGAGCTCTGGGGAAAGGCAGGCAGAGAATTCCCTGCTAGCACCTTCTCTGTTCGCGGGAAGCAGAAGTGTTCACATTGCTTTGCAGAATCGCTTTTGTGCAGAGAATACTAACACTTATTCAGAACGGAAGAAAGCACAGAGCCCCAGATTTGCTGTTGTCCTGGAGAGCTTGCAGAGCTCTGGGGAAAGGCAGGCAGAGAATTCCCTGCTAGCTCATTCTCTGTGCACAGGAAGGCGAAATGTTCGCATTTGATTCGCAGAATCGCTTTTGTGCACAAAACACTAACACTTGTTCAGAATGAAAGAAAGCACAGAGCCCCAGATTCTATGTTGTCCTGGAGAGCTTGCAGAGCACTGGGGAAAGGCAGGCAGAGAATTCCCTGCTAGCACCTTCTCTGTTCGCGGGAAGCAGAAGTGTTCACATTGCTTTGCAGAATCGCTTTTGTGCAGAGAATACTAACACTTATTCAGAACGGAAGAAAGCACAGAGCGCCAGATTTGCTGTTGTCCTGGAGAGCTTGCAGAGCTCTGGGGAAAGGCAGGCAGAGAATTCCCTGCTAGCACCTTCTCTGTGTGCGGGAAGGAGAAGTGTTCACATTTTTTCGCAGAATCGCATTTGCTTCGCTGCAGAGAACACTAAGCTTGTTCAGAACGAAAGAAAGCACAGAGCGCCAGATTTTATGTTGTCCTGGAGAGCTTGCAGAGCACTGGGGAAAGGCAGGCAGAGAATTCCCTGCTATCATCTTCACTGTGCCTGGGAAGGAGAAGTGTTCACAATTTTTCGCAGAATGGCTTTTCTGAAGAAAACATTAACGCTTGTTCAGGACGAAAGGAAGCACAGAGCGCCAGATTTGCTGTTGCCCTGGAGAGCTTGCAGAGCACTGGGGAAAGGCAGGCAGAGAATTCCCTGCTAGCACATTCTCTGTGCACAGGAAGGCGAAATGTTCGCATTTGATTCGCAGAATCGCTTTTGTGCAGAAAACACTAACACTTGTTCAGAACGAAAGAAAGCACAGAGACACAGATTTGCTGTTGTCCTGGAGAGCTTGCAGAGCTCTGGGGAAAGGCAGGCAGAGAATTCCCTGCTAGCACATTCTCTGTGCACAGGAAGGAGAAGTGTTCGCATTTGATTCGCAGAATCGCTTTTGTGCAGAAAACACTAACACTTGTTCAGAACGAAAGAAAGCACAGAGCCCCAGATTTGCTGTTGTCCTGGAGAGCTTGCAGAGCTCTGGGGAAAGGCAGGCAGAGAATTCCCTGCTAGCACCTTCTCTGTTCGCGGGAAGCAGAAGTGTTCACATTGCTTTGCAGAATCGCTTTTGTGCAGAGAATACTAACACTTATTCAGAACGGAAGAAAGCACAGAGCGCCAGATTTGCTGTTGTCCTGGAGAGCTTGCAGAGCTCTGGGGAAAGGCAGGCAGAGAATTCCCTGCTAGCACATTCTCTGTTCGCGGGAAGCAGAAGTGTTCGCATTTGATTCGCAGAATCGCTTTTGTGCAGAGAACACTAACGCTTGTTCAGGACGGAAGAAAGCACAGAGCGCCAGATTTGCTGTTGTCCTGGAGAGCTTGCAGAGCTCTGGGGAAAGGCAGGCAGAGAATTCCCTGCTAGCTCATTCTCTGTGCACAGGAAGGCGAAATGTTCGCATTTGCTTCGCAGAATCGCTTTTGTGCACAAAACACTAACACTTGTTCAGAACGAAAGAAAGCACAGAGCCCCAGATTCTATGTTGTCCTGGAGAGCTTGCAGAGCACTGGGGAAAGGCAGGCAGAGAATTCCCTGCTAGCACCTTCTCTGTTCGCGGGAAGCAGAAGTGTTCACATTGCTTTGCAGAATCGCTTTTGTGCAGAGAATACTAACACTTATTCAGAACGGAAGAAAGCACAGAGCGCCAGACTTGCTGTTGTCCTGGAGAGCTTGCAGAGCTCTGGGGAAAGGCAGGCAGAGAATTCCCTGCTAGCACCTTCTCTGTTCGCGGGAAGCAGAAGTGTTCACATTTTTTCGCAGAATAGCATTTGCTTCGCTGCAGGGAACACTAAGCTTGTTCAGAACGAAAGAAAGCACAGAGCGCCAGATTTTATGTTGCCCTGGAGAGCTTGCAGAGCACTGGAGAAAGGCAGGCAGAAAATTCCCTGCTAGCACCTTCTCTGTTCGCGGGAAGCAGAAGTGTTCACATTGCTTTGCAGAATCTCTTTTGTGCAGAGAATACTAACACTTATTCAGAACGGAAGAAAGCACAGAGCGCCAGATTTGCTGTTGTCCTGGAGAGCTTGCAGAGCTCTGGGGAAAGGCAGGCAGAGAATTCCCTGCTAGCACATTCTCTGTTCGCGGGAAGCAGAAGTGTTCGCACTTGATTCGCAGAATCGCTTTTGTGCAGAGAACACTAACGCTTGTTCAGGACGGAAGAAAGCACAGAGCGCCAGATTTGCTGTTGTCCTGGAGAGCTTGCAGAGCTCTGGGGAAAGGCAGGCAGAGAATTCCCTGCTAGCTCATTCTCTGTGCACAGGAAGGCGAAATGTTCGCATTTGCTTCGCAGAATCGCTTTTGTGCACAAAACACTAACACTTGTTCAGAACGAAAGAAAGCACAGAGCCCCAGATTCTATGTTGTCCTGGAGAGCTTGCAGAGCACTGGGGAAAGGCAGGCAGAGAATTCCCTGCTAGCACCTTCTCTGTTCGCGGGAAGCAGAAGTGTTCACATTGCTTTGCAGAATCGCTTTTGTGCACAGAATACTAACACTTATTCAGAACGGAAGAAAGCACAGAGCGCCATATTTGCTGTTGTCCTGGAGAGCTTGCAGAGCTCTGGGGAAAGGCAGGCAGAGAATTCCCTGCTAGCACCTTCTCTGTGTGCAGGAAGGAGAAGTGTTCACATTTTTTCGCAGAATCGCATTTGCTTCGCTGCAGAGAACACAAAGCTTGTTCAGAACGAAAGAAAGCACAGAGCGCCAGATTTTATGTTGCCCTGGAGAGCTTGCAGAGCACTGGGGAAAGGCAGGCAGAGAATTCCCTGCTATCATCTTCACTGTGCCTGGGAATGAGAAGTGTTCACATTTTTTCGCAGAATGGCTTTTCTGCAGAAAACACTAACGCTTGTTCAGGACGAAAGGAAGCACAGAGCGCCAGATTTTATGTTGCCCTGGAGAGCTTGCAGAGCTCTGGGGAAAGGTAGGCAGAGAATTCCCTGCTAGCACATTCTCTGTGCACAGGAAGGAGAAGTGTTCGCATTTGATTCGCAGAATCGCTTTTGTGCAGAAAACACTAACACTTGTTCAGAACGAAAGAAAGCACAGAGCCCCAGATTTGCTGTTGTCCTGGAGAGCTTGCAGAGCTCTGGGGAAAGGCAGGCAGAGAATTCCCTGCTAGCACCTTCTCTGTTCGCGGGAAGCAGAAGTGTTCACATTGCTTTGCAGAATCGCTTTTGTGCAGAGAACACTAACGCTTGTTCAGGACGAAAGAAAGCACAGAGCCCCAGATTTGCTGTTGTCCTGGAGAGCTTGCAGAGCTCTGGGGAAAGGCAGGCAGAGAATTCCCTGCTAGCACATTCTCTGTGCACAGGAAGGAGAAGTGTTCGCATTTGATTCGCAGAATCGCTTTTGTGCAGAAAACACTAACACTTGTTCAGAACGAAAGAAAGCACAGAGCCCCAGATTTGCTGTTGTCCTGGAGAGCTTGCAGAGCTCTGGGGAAAGGCAGGCAGAGAATTCCCTGCTAGCACCTTCTCTGTTCGCGGGAAGCAGAAGTGTTCACATTTTTTCGCAGAATCGCATTTGCTTCGCTGCAGGGAACACTAAGCTTGTTCAGAACGAAAGAAAGCAGAGAGCCCCAGATTTTATGTTGCCCTGGAGAGCTTGCAGAGCACTGGAGAAAGGCAGGCAGAGAATTCCCTGCTAGCACCTTCTCTGTTCGCGGGAAGGAGAGAATTCTCTTTTGCTTCGCACAATGGCTTTTGTGCAGAAAACACTAACGCTTGTTCAGGACGAAAGAAAGCACAGAGCCCCATATTTGCTGTTGTCCTGGAGAGCTTGCAGAGCACTGGCGAAAGGCAGGCAGAGAATTCCCTGCTAGCACCTTCTCTGTGCCTGAGAAGGAGAAGTCTTCACATTTTTTCGCAGAATCGCTTTTGTGCAGAGAACAGTAACACTTATTCAGAACGGAAGAAAACACAGAGCCCCAGATTTGCTGTTGTCCTGGAGAGCTTGCAGAACACTGGCGAAAGGCAGGCAGAGAATTCCCTGCTAGCACCTTCTCTGTGCCTTGGAAGCAGAAGTGTTCACATTGCTTTGTAGAATCGCTTTTGTACAGAGAACAGTAACACTTATTCAGAACGGAAGAAAACACAGAGCCCCAGATTTGCTGTTGTCCTGGAGAGCTTGCAGAGCTCTGGGGAAAGGCAGGCAGAGAATTCCCTGCTAGCACCTTCTCTGTTCGCGGGAAGCAGAAGTGTTCACATTTCTTTGCAGAATCGCTTTTGTGCAGAGAATACTAACACTTATTCAGAACGGAAGAAAGCACAGAGCGCCAGATTTGCTGTTGTCCTGGAGAGCTTGCAGAGCACTGGAGAAAGGCAGGCAGAAAATTCCCTGCTAGCACCTTCTCTGTGCCTGGGAAGCAGAAGTGTTCACATTGCTTTGCAGAATCGCTTTTGTGCAGAGAATACTAACACTTATTCAGAACGGAAGAAAGCACAGAGCGCCAGATTTGCTGTTGTCCTGGAGAGCTTGCAGAGCTCTGGGGAAAGGCAGGCAGAGAATTCCCTGCTAGCACATTCTCTGTTCGCGGGAAGCAGAAGTGTTCGCACTTGATTCGCAGAATCGCTTTTGTGCAGAGAACACTAACGCTTGTTCAGGACGGAAGAAAGCACAGAGCGCCAGATTTGCTGTTGTCCTGGAGAGCTTGCAGAGCTCTGGGGAAAGGCAGGCAGAGAATTCCCTGCTAGCTCATTCTCTGTGCACAGGAAGGCGAAATGTTCGCATTTGCTTCGCAGAATCGCTTTTGTGCACAAAACACTAACACTTGTTCAGAACGAAAGAAAGCACAGAGCCCCAGATTCTATGTTGTCCTGGAGAGCTTGCAGAGCACTGGGGAAAGGCAGGCAGAGAATTCCCTGCTAGCACCTTCTCTGTTCGCGGGAAGCAGAAGTGTTCACATTGCTTTGCAGAATCGCTTTTGTGCAGAGAATACTAACACTTATTCAGAACGGAAGAAAGCACAGAGCGCCATATTTGCTGTTGTCCTGGAGAGCTTGCAGAGCTCTGGGGAAAGGCAGGCAGAGAATTCCCTGCTAGCACCTTCTCTGTGTGCGGGAAGGAGAAGTGTTCACATTTTTTCGCAGAATGGCTTTTCTGTAGAAAACACTAACGCTTGTTCAGGACGAAAGGAAGCACAGAGCGCCAGATTTTATGTTGCCCTGGAGAGCTTGCAGAGCTCTGGGGAAAGGTAGGCAGAGAATTCCCTGCTAGCACATTCTCTGTGCACAGGAAGGAGAAGTGTTCGCATTTGATTCGCAGAATCGCTTTTGTGCAGAAAACACTAACACTTGTTCAGAACGAAAGAAAGCACAGAGCCCCAGATTTGCTGTTGTCCTGGAGAGCTTGCAGAGCTCTGGGGAAAGGCAGGCAGAGAATTCCCTGCTAGCACCTTCTCTGTTCGCGGGAAGCAGAAGTGTTCACATTGCTTTGCAGAATCGCTTTTGTGCAGAGAACAGTAACGCTTGTTCAGGACGAAAGAAAGCACAGAGCGCCAGATTTGCTGTTGTCCTGGAGAGCTTGCAGAGCTCTGGGGAAAGGCAGGCAGAGAATTCCCTGCTAGCACCTTCTCTGTGCACAGGAAGGAGAAGTGTTCGCATTTGATTCGCAGAATCGCTTTTGTGCAGAAAACACTAACACTTGTTCAGAACGAAAGAAAGCACAGAGCCCCAGATTTGCTGTTGTCCTGGAGAGCTTGCAGAGCTCTGGGGAAAGGCAGGCAGAGAATTCCCTGCTAGCACCTTCTCTGTTCGCGGGAAGCAGAAGTGTTCACATTTTTTCGCAGAATCGCATTTGCTTCGCTGCAGGGAACACTAAGCTTGTTCAGAACGAAAGAAAGCACAGAGCCCCAGATTTTATGTTGCCCTGGAGAGCTTGCAGAGCACTGGAGAAAGGCAGGCAGAGAATTCCCTGCTAGCACCTTCTCTGTGTGCGGGAAGGAGAAGTGTTCACATTTTTTCGCAGAATCGCTTTTGCTTCGCTGCAGAGAACACTAAGCTTGTTCAGAACGAAAGAAAGCACAGAGCGCCAGATTTTATGTTGCCCTGGAGAGCTTGCAGAGCACTGGGGAAAGGCAGGCAGAGAATTCCCTGCTATCATCTTCACTGTGCCTGGGAAGGAGAAGTGTTCACATTTTTTCGCAGAATGGCTTTTCTGCAGAAAACACTAACGCTTGTTCAGGACGAAAGGAAGCACAGAGCGCCAGATTTGCTGTTGCCCTGGAGAGCTTGCAGAGCTCTGGGGAAAGGTAGGCAGAGAATTCCCTGCTAGCACATTCTCTGTGCACAGGAAGGAGAAGTGTTCGCATTTGATTCGCAGAATCGCTTTTGTGCAGAAAACACTAACACTTGTTCAGAACGAAAGAAAGCACAGAGCGCCAGATTTGCTGTTGTCCTGGAGAGCTTGCAGAGCTCTGGGGAAAGGCAGGCAGAGAATTCCCTGCTAGCACCTTCTCTGTTCGCGGGAAGCAGAAGTGTTCACATTTTTTCGCAGAATCGCATTTGCTTCGCTGCAGGGAACACTAAGCTTGTTCAGAACGAAAGAAAGCACAGAGCCCCAGATTTTATGTTGCCCTGGAGAGCTTGCAGAGCACTGGAGAAAGGCAGGCAGAAAATTCCCTGCTAGCACATTCTCTGTTCGCGGGAAGGAGAGAATTCTCTTTTGCTTCGCACAATGGCTTTTGTGCAGAAAACACTAACGCTTGTTCAGGATGAAAGAAAGCACAGAGCCCCATATTTGCTGTTGTCCTGGAGAGCTTGCAGAGCACTGGCGAAAGGCAGGCAGAGAATTCCCTGCTAGCACCTTCTCTGTGCCTGAGAAGGAGAAGTGTTCACATTTTTTCGCAGAATCGCTTTTGTGCAGAGAATACTAACACTTATTCAGAACGGAAGAAAGCACAGAGCGCCAGATTTGCTGTTGTCCTGGAGAGCTTGCAGAGCTCTGGGGAAAGGCAGGCAGAGAATTCCCTGCTAGCACCTTCTCTGTTCGCGGGAAGGAGAGAATTCGCTTTTGCTTGGCACAATGGCTTTTCTGCAGAAAACAGTAACGCTTGTTCAGGATGAAAGAAAGCACAGAGCCCCATATTTGCTGTTGTCCTGGAGAGCTTGCAGAGCACTGGGGAAAGGCAGGCAGAGAATTCCCTGCTAGCACATTCTCTGTGCACAGGAAGGCGAAATGTTCGCATTTGATTTGAAGAATGGCTTTTCTGCAGAAAACACTAACGCTTGTTCAGGACGAAAGGAAGCACAGAGCGCCAGATTTGCTGTTGCCCTGGAGAGCTTGCAGAGCACTGGGGAAAGGCAGGCAGAGAATTGCCTGCTAGCACATTCTCTGTGCACAGGAAGGCGAAATGTTCGCATTTGATTCGCAGAATCGCTTTTGTGCAGAAAACACTAACACTTGTTCAGAACGAAAGAAAGCACAGAGCCCCAGATTTGCTGTTGTCCTGGAGAGCTTGCAGAGCTCTGGGGAAAGGCAGGCAGAGAATTCCCTGCTAGCACCTTCTCTGTTCGCGGGAAGCAGAAGTGTTCGCATTTACTTCGCAGAATCGCTTTTGTGCAGAGAACACTAACGCTTGTTCAGAACGGAAGAAAGCACAGAGCGCCAGATTTGCTGTTGTCCTGGAGAGCTTGCAGAGCTCTGGGGAAAGGCAGGCAGAGAATTCCCTGCTAGCACCTTCTCTGTGTGCGGGAAGGAGAAGTGTTCACATTTTTTCGCAGAATCGCATTTGCTTCGCTGCAGAGAACACTAAGCTTGTTCAGAACGAAAGAAAGCACAGAGCGCCAGATTTTATGTTGCCCTGGAGAGCTTGCAGAGCACTGGGGAAAGGCAGGCAGAGAATTCCCTGCTAGCATCTTCACTGTGCCTGGGAAGGAGAAGTGTTCACATTTTTTCGCAGAATGGCTTTTCTGCAGAAAACACTAACACTTGTTCAGAACGAAAGGAAGCACAGAGCGCCAGATTTGCTGTTGTCCTGGAGAGCTTGCAGAGCTCTGGGGAAAGGTAGGCAGAGAATTCCCTGCTAGCACATTCTCTGTGCACAGGAAGGAGAAGTGTTCGCATTTGATTCGCAGAATCGCTTTTGTGCAGAAAACACTAACACTTGTTCAGAACGAAAGAAAGCACAGAGCGCCAGATTTGCTGTTGTCCTGGAGAGCTTGCAGAGCTCTGGGGAAAGGCAGGCAGAGAATTCCCTGCTAGCACCTTCTCTGTTCGCGGGAAGCAGAAGTGTTCACATTTTTTCGCAGAATCGCATTTGCTTCGCTGCAGGGAACACTAAGCTTGTTCAGAACGAAAGAAAGCACAGAGCCCCAGATTTTATGTTGCCCTGGAGAGCTTGCAGAGCACTGGAGAAAGGCAGTCAGAAAATTCCCTGCTAGCACCTTCTCTGTTCGCGGGAAGGAGAGAATTCTCTTTTGCTTCGCACAATGGCTTTTGTGCAGAAAACACTAACGCTTGTTCAGGACGAAAGAAAGCACAGAGCCCCATATTTGCTGTTGTCCTGGAGAGCTTGCAGAGCACTGGCGAAAGGCAGGCAGAGAATTCCCTGCTAGCACCTTCTCTGTGCCTGAGAAGGAGAAGTGTTCACATTTTTTCGCAGAATCGCTTTTGTGCAGAGAACAGTAACACTTATTCAGAACGGAAGAAAACACAGAGCCCCAGATTTGCTGTTGTCCTGGAGAGCTTGCAGAACACTGGCGAAAGGCAGGCAGAGAATTCCCTGCTAGCACCTACTCTGTGCCTTGGAAGCAGAAGTGTTCACATTGCTTTGCAGAATCGCTTTTGTACAGAGAACAGTAACACTTATTCAGAACGGAAGAAAACACAGAGCCCCAGATTTGCTGTTGTCCTGGAGAGCTTGCAGAGCTCTGGGGAAAGGCAGGCAGAGAATTCCCTGCTAGCACCTTCTCTGTTCGCGGGAAGGAGAGATTTCGCTTTTGATTGGCACAATGGCTTTTCTGCAGAAAACACTAACGCTTGTTCAGGATGAAAGAAAGCACAGAGCCCCATATTTGCTGTTGCCCTGGAGAGCTTGCAGAGCACTGGGGAAAGGCAGGCAGAGAATTCCCTGCTAGCACATTCTCTGTGCACAGGAAGGCGAAATGTTCGCATTTGATTCGCAGAATCGCTTTTGTGCAGAAAACACTAACACTTGTTCAGAACGGAAGAAAGCACAGAGCGCCAGATTTGCTGTTGTCCTGGAGAGCTTGCAGAGCTCTGGGGAAAGGCAGGCAGAGAATTCCCTGCTAGCACCTTCTCTGTTCGCGGGAAGCAGAAGTGTTCGCATTTGATTCGCAGAATCGCTTTTGTGCAGAGAACACTAACGCTTGTTCAGGACGAAAGAAAGCACAGAGCCCCAGATTTGCTGTTGTCCTGGAGAGCTTGCAGAGCTCTGGGGAAAGGCAGGCAGAGAATTCCCTGCTAGCACATTCTCTGTGCACCGGAAGGCGAAATGTTCGCATTTGATTCGCAGAATCGCTTTTGTGCAGAAAACACTAACACTTGTTCAGAACGAAAGAAAGCACAGAGCCCCAGATTCTATGTTGTCCTGGAGAGCTTGCAGAGCACTGGGGAAAGGCAGGCAGAGAATTCCCTGCTAGCACCTTCTCTGTTCGCGGGAAGCAGAAGTGTTCACATTGCTTTGCAGAATCGCTTTTGTGCAGAGAATACTAACACTTATTCAGAACGGAAGAAAGCACAGAGCCCCAGATTTGCTGTTGTCCTGGAGAGCTTGCAGAGCTCTGGGGAAAGGCAGGCAGAGAATTCCCTGCTAGCACCTTCTCTGTGTGCGGGAAGGAGAAGTGTTCACATTTTTTCGCAGAATCGCATTTGCTTCGCTGCAGAGAACACTAAGCTTGTTCAGAACGAAAGAAAGCACAGAGCGCCAGATTTTATGTTGCCCTGGAGAGCTTGCAGAGCACTGGGGAAAGGCAGGCAGAGAATTCCCTGCTAGCATCTTCACTGTGCCTGGGAAGGAGAAGTGTTCACATTTTTTCGCAGAATCGCATTTGCTTCGCTGCAGGGAACACTAAGCTTGTTCAGAACGAAAGAAAGCACAGAGCCCCAGATTTTATGTTGCCCTGGAGAGCTTGCAGAGCACTGGAGAAAGGCAGGCAGAAAATTCCCTGCTAGCACCTTCTCTGTTCGCGGGAAGGAGAGAATTCTCTTTTGCTTCGCACAATGGCTTTTGTGCAGAAAACACTAACGCTTGTTCAGGACGAAAGAAAGCACAGAGCCCCATATTTGCTGTTGTCCTGGAGAGCTTGCAGAGCACTGGCGAAAGGCAGGCAGAGAATTCCCTGCTAGCACCTTCTCTGTGCCTGAGAAGGAGAAGTGTTCACATTTTTCCGCAGAATCGCTTTTGTGCAGAGAACAGTAACACTTATTCAGAACGGAAGAAAACACAGAGCCCCAGATTTGCTGTTGTCCTGGAGAGCTTGCAGAACACTGGCGAAAGGCAGGCAGAGAATTCCCTGCTAGCACCTTCTCTGTGCCTTGGAAGCAGAAGTGTTCACATTGCTTTGCAGAATCGCTTTTGTACAGAGAACAGTAACACTTATTCAGAACGGAAGAAAACACAGAGCCCCAGATTTGCTGTTGTCCTGGAGAGCTTGCAGAGCTCTGGGGAAAGGCAGGCAGAGAATTCCCTGCTAGCACCTTCTCTGTTCGCGGGAAGGAGAGATTTCGCTTTTGATTGGCACAATGGCTTTTCTGCAGAAAACACTAACGCTTGTTCAGGATGAAAGAAAGCACAGAGCCCCAGATTTGCTGTTGCCCTGGAGAGCTTGCAGAGCACTGGGGAAAGGCAGGCAGAGAATTCCCTGCTAGCACATTCTCTGTGCACAGGAAGGCGAAATGTTCGCATTTGATTCGCAGAATCGCTTTTGTGCAGAAAACACTAACACTTGTTCAGAACGGAAGAAAGCACAGAGCGCCAGATTTGCTGTTGTCCTGGAGAGCTTGCAGAGCTCTGGGGAAAGGCAGGCAGAGAATTCCCTGCTAGCACCTTCTCTGTTCGCGGGAAGCAGAAGTGTTCGCATTTGATTCGCAGAATCGCTTTTGTGCAGAGAACACTAACGCTTGTTCAGGACGAAAGAAAGCACAGAGCCCCAGATTTGCTGTTGTCCTGGAGAGCTTGCAGAGCTCTGGGGAAAGGCAGGCAGAGAATTCCCTGCTAGCACATTCTCTGTGCACCGGAAGGCGAAATGTTCGCATTTGATTCGCAGAATCGCTTTTGTGCAGAAAACACTAACACTTGTTCAGAACGAAAGAAAGCACAGAGCCCCAGATTCTATGTTGTCCTGGAGAGCTTGCAGAGCACTGGGGAAAGGCAGGCAGAGAATTCCCTGCTAGCACCTTCTCTGTTCGCGGGAAGCAGAAGTGTTCACATTGCTTTGCAGAATCGCTTTTGTGCAGAGAATACTAACACTTATTCAGAACGGAAGAAAGCACAGAGCCCCAGATTTGCTGTTGTCCTGGAGAGCTTGCAGAGCTCTGGGGAAAGGCAGGCAGAGAATTCCCTGCTAGCACCTTCTCTGTGTGCGGGAAGGAGAAGTGTTCACATTTTTTCGCAGAATCGCATTTGCTTCGCTGCAGAGAACACTAAGCTTGTTCAGAACGAAAGAAAGCACAGAGCGCCAGATTTTATGTTGCCCTGGAGAGCTTGCAGAGCACTGGGGAAAGGCAGGCAGAGAATTCCCTGCTAGCATCTTCACTGTGCCTGGGAAGGAGAAGTGTTCACATTTTTTCGCAGAATGGCTTTTGTGCAGAAAACACTAACGCTTGTTCAGGACGAAAGGAAGCACAGAGCGCCAGATTTGCTGTTGCCCTGGAGAGCTTGCAGAGCTCTGGGGAAAGGCAGGCAGAGAATTCCCTGCTAGCACATTCTCTGTGCACAGGAAGGCGAAATGTTCGCATTTGATTCGCAGAATCGCTTTTGTGCAGAAAACACTAACACTTGTTCAGAACGAAAGAAAGCACAGAGCCCCAGATTTGCTGTTGTCCTGGAGAGCTTGCAGAGCTCTGGGGAAAGGCAGGCAGAGAATTACCTGCTAGCACATTCTCTGTGCACAGGAAGGAGAAGTGTTCGCATTTGATTCGCAGAATCGCTTTTGTGCAGAAAACACTAACACTTGTTCAGAACGAAAGAAAGCACAGAGCCCCAGATTCTATGTTGTCCTGGAGAGCTTGCAGAGCTTTGGGGAAAGGCAGGCAGAGAATTCCCTGCTAGCACCTTCTCTGTTCGCGGGAAGCAGAAGTGTTCACATTTTTTCGCAGAATCGCATTTGCTTCGCTGCAGGGAACACTAAGCTTGTTCAGAACGAAAGAAAGCACAGAGCCCCAGATTTTATGTTGCCCTGGAGAGCTTGCAGAGCACTGGAGAAAGGCAGGCAGAGAATTCCCTGCTAGCACCTTCTCTGTTCGCGGGAAGCAGAAGTGTTCACATTGCTTTGCAGAATCGCTTTTGTGCAGAGAATACTAACACTTATTCAGAACGGAAGAAAGCACAGAGCCCCAGATTTGCTGTTGTCCTGGAGAGCTTGCAGAGCTCTGGGGAAAGGCAGGCAGAGAATTCCCTGCTAGCACCTTCTCTGTTCGCGGGAAGCAGAAGTGTTCGCATTTGATTCGCAGAATCGCTTTTGTGCAGAGAACACTAACGCTTGTTCAGAACGGAAGAAAGCACAGAGCGGCAGATTTGCTGTTGTCCTGGAGAGCTTGCAGAGCTCTGGGGAAAGGCAGGCAGAGAATTCCCTGCTAGCTCATTCTCTGTGCACAGGAAGGCGAAATGTTCGCATTTGCTTCGCAGAATCGCTTTTGTGCAGAAAACACTAACACTTGTTCAGAACGAAAGAAAGCACAGAGCCCCAGATTCTATGTTGTCCTGGAGAGCTTGCAGAGCACTGGGGAAAGGCAGGCAGAGAATTCCCTGCTAGCACCTTCTCTGTTCGCGGGAAGCAGAAGTGTTCACATTGCTTTGCAGAATCGCTTTTGTGCAGAGAATACTAACACTTATTCAGAACGGAAGAAAGCACAGAGCGCCAGATTTGCTGTTGTCCTGGAGAGCTTGCAGAGCTCTGGGGAAAGGCAGGCAGAGAATTCCCTGCTAGCAACTTCTCTGTGTGCGGGAAGGAGAAGTGTTCACATTTTTTCGCAGAATCGCATTTGCTTCGCTGCAGAGAACACTAAGCTTGTTCAGAACGAAAGAAAGCACAGAGCGCCAGATTTTATGTTGCCCTGGAGAGCTTGCAGAGCACTGGGGAAAGGCAGGCAGAGAATTCCCTGCTAGCACATTCTCTGTGCACAGGAAGGCGAAATGTTCGCATTTGATTCGCAGAATCGCTTTTGTGCAGAAAACACTAACACTTGTTCAGAACGAAAGAAAGCACAGAGCCCCAGATTTTATGTTGTCCTGGAGAGCTTGCAGAGCTCTGGGGAAAGGCAGGCAGAGAATTACCTGCTAGCACATTCTCTGTGCACAGGAAGGAGAAGTGTTCGCATTTGATTCGCAGAATCGCTTTTGTGCAGAAAACACTAACACTTGTTCAGAACGAAAGAAAGCACAGAGCCCCAGATTTGCTGTTGTCCTGGAGAGCTTGCAGAGCTCTGGGGAAAGGCAGGCAGAGAATTCCCTGCTAGCACCTTCTCTGTTCGCGGGAAGCAGAAGTGTTCACATTTTTTCGCAGAATCGCATTTGCTTCGCTGCAGGGAACACTAAGCTTGTTCAGAACGAAAGAAAGCACAGAGCCCCAGATTTTATGTTGCCCTGGAGAGCTTGCAGAGCACTGGAGAAAGGCAGGCAGAGAATTCCCTGCTAGCACATTCTCTGTTCGCGGGAAGGAGAGAATTCTCTTTTGCTTCGCACAATGGCTTTTGTGCAGAAAACACTAACGCTTGTTCAGGACGAAAGAAAGCACAGAGCCCCATATTTGCTGTTGTCCTGGAGAGCTTGCAGAGCTCTGGGGAAAGGCAGGCAGAGAATTCCCTGCTAGCACCTTCTCTGTGCCTGAGAAGGAGAAGTGTTCACATTTTTTCGCAGAATCGCTTTTGTGCAGAGAAGAGTAACACTTATTCAGAACGGAAGAAAACACAGAGCCCCAGATTTGCTGTTGTCCTGGAGAGCTTGCAGAGCACTGGGGAAAGGCAGGCAGAGAATTCCCTGCTAGCACCTTCTCTGTTCGCGGGAAGGAGAGATTTCGCTTTTGATTGGCACAATGGCTTTTCTGCAGAAAACAGTAACGCTTGTTCAGGATGAAAGAAAGCACAGAGCCCCATATTTGCTGTTGCCCTGGAGAGCTTGTAGAGCACTGGGGAAAGGCAGGCAGAGAATTCCCTGCTAGCACATTCTCTGTGCACAGGAAGGCGAAATGTTCGCATTTGATTCGAAGAATGGCTTTTCTGCAGAAAACACTAACGCTTGTTCAGGACGAAAGGAAGCACAGAGCGCCAGATTTGCTGTTGCCCTGGAGAGCTTGCAGAGCACTGGGGAAAGGCAGGCAGAGAATTCCCTGCTAGCACCTTCTCTGTTCGCGGGAAGCAGAAGTGTTCACATTGCTTCGCAGAATCGCTTTTGTGCACAGAACACTAACACTTATTCAGAACGGAAGAAAGCACAGAGCGCCAGATTTGCTGTTTCCGTAGAGAGCTTGCAGAGCACTGGGGAAAGGCAGGCAGAGAATTCCCTGCTAGCACCTTCTCTGTGTGCGGGAAGGAGAAGTGTTCACATTTTTTCGCAGAATCGCATTTGCTTCGCTGCAGAGAACACTAAGCTTGTTCAGAACGAAAGAAAGCACAGAGCGCCAGATTTTATGTTGCCCTGGAGAGCTTGCAGAGCACTGGGGAAGGGCAGGCAGAGAATTCCCTGCTAGCATCTTCGCTGCGCCTGGGAAGGAGAAGTGTTCACATTTTTTCGCAGAATGGCTTTTCTGCAGAAAACACTAACGCTTGTTCAGGACGAAAGGAAGCACAGAGCGCCAGATTTGCTGTTGCCCTGGAGAGCTTGCAGAGCTCTGGGGAAAGGCAGGCAGAGAATTCCCTGCTAGTACATTCTCTGTGCACAGGAAGGAGAAGTGTTCGCATTTGATTCGCAGAATCGCTTTTGTGCAGAAAACACTAACACTTGTTCAGAACGAAAGAAAGCACAGAGCGCCAGATTTGCTGTTGTCCTGGAGAGCTTGCAGAGCTCTGGGGAAAGGCAGGCAGAGAATTCCCTGCTAGCACCTTCTCTGTTCGCGGGAAGCAGAAGTGTTCACATTTTTTCGCAGAATCGCATTTGCTTCGCTGCAGGGAACACTAAGCTTGTTCAGAACGAAAGAAAGCACAGAGCCCCAGATTTTATGTTGCCCTGGAGAGCTTGCAGAGCTCTGGGGAAAGGCAGGCAGAGAATTCCCTGCTAGCACCTTCTCTGTGTGCGGGAAGGAGAAGTGTTCACATTTTTTCGCAGAATCGCATTTGCTTCGCTGCAGAGAACACTAAGCTTGTTCAGAACGAAAGAAAGCACAGAGCCCCAGATTTGCTGTTGTCCTGGAGAGCTTGCAGAGCTCTGGGGAAAGGCAGGCAGAGAATTCCCTGCTAGCACCTTCGCTCTTCGCGGGAAGCAGAAGTGTTCACATTTTTTCGCAGAATGGCTTTTCTGCAGAAAACACTAACGCTTGTTCAGGACGAAAGGAAGCACAGAGCGCCAGATTTGCTGTTGCCCTGGAGAGCTTGCAGAGCTCTGGGGAAAGGCAGGCAGAGAATTCCCTGCTAGCACATTCTCTGTGCACAGGAAGGGAAGTGTTCGCATTTGATTCGCAGAATCGCTTTTGTGCAGAGAACACTAACACTTGTTCAGAACGAAAGAAAGCACAGAGCCCCAGATTTGCTGTTGTCCTGGAGAGCTTGCAGAGCTCTGGGGAAAGGCAGGCAGAGAATTCCCTGCTAGCACCTTCTCTGTTCGCGGGAAGCAGAAGTGTTCACATTTTTTCGCAGAATCGCATTTGCTTCGCTGCAGGGAACACTAAGCTTGTTCAGAACGAAAGAAAGCACAGAGCCCCAGATTTTATGTTGCCCTGGAGAGCTTGCAGAGCACTGGAGAAAGGCAGGCAGAGAATTCCCTGCTAGCACCTTCTCTGTTCGCGGGAAGGAGAGAATTCTCTTTTGCTTCGCACAATGGCTTTTGTGCAGAAAACACTAACGCTTGTTCAGGACGAAAGAAAGCACAGAGCCCCATATTTGCTGTTGTCCTGGAGAGCTTGCAGAGCACTGGCGAAAGGCAGGCAGAGAATTCCCTGCTAGCACCTTCTCTGTGCCTGAGAAGGAGAAGTGTTCAGATTTTTTCGCAGAATCGCTTTTGTGCAGAGAACAGTAACACTTATTCAGAACGGAAGAAAACACAGAGCCCCAGATTTGCTGTTGTCCTGGAGAGCTTGCAGAACACTGGCGAAAGGCAGGCAGAGAATTCCCTGCTAGCACCTTCTCTGTGCCTTGGAAGCAGAAGTGTTCACATTGCTTTGCAGAATCGCTTTTGTACAGAGAACAGTAACACTTATTCAGAACGGAAGAAAACACAGAGCCCCAGATTTGCTGTTGTCCTGGAGAGCTTGCAGAGCTCTGGGGAAAGGCAGGCAGAGAATTCCCTGCTAGCACCTTCTCTGTTCGCGGGAAGGAGAGATTTCGCTTTTGATTGGCACAATGGCTTTTCTGCAGAAAACACTAACGCTTGCTCAGGATGAAAGAAAGCACAGAGCCCCATATTTGCTGTTGCCCTGGAGAGCTTGCAGAGCACTGGGGAAAGGCAGGCAGAGAATTCCCTGCTAGCACATTCTCTGTGCACAGGAAGGCGAAATGTTCGCATTTGCTTCGCAGAATCGCTTTTGTGCAGAAAACACTAACACTTGTTCAGAACGGAAGAAAGCACAGAGCGCCAGATTTGCTGTTGTCCTGGAGAGCTTGCAGAGCTCTGGGGAAAGGCAGGCAGAGAATTCCCTGCTAGCACCTTCTCTGTTCACGGGAAGCAGAAGTGTTCGCATTTGATTCGCAGAATCGCTTTTGTGCAGAGAACACTAACGCTTGTTCAGGACGAAAGAAAGCACAGAGCCCCAGATTCTATGTTGTCCTGGAGAGCTTGCAGAGCTCTGGGGAAAGGCAGGCAGAGAATTCCCTGCTAGCACCTTCTCTGTTCGCGGGAAGCAGAAGTGTTCACATTTTTTCGCAGAATCGCATTTGCTTCGCTGCAGGGAACACTAAGCTTGTTCAGAACGAAAGAAAGCACAGAGCCCCAGATTTTATGTTGCCCTGGAGAGCTTGCAGAGCACTGGAGAAAGGCAGGCAGAGAATTCCCTGCTAGCACCTTCTCTGTTCGCGGGAAGCAGAAGTGTTCACATTGCTTTGCAGAATCGCTTTTGTGCAGAGAATACTAACACTTATTCAGAACGGAAGAAAGCACAGAGCGCCAGATTTGCTGTTGTCCTGGAGAGCTTGCAGAGCTCTGGGGAAAGGCAGGCAGAGAATTCCCTGCTAGCTCATTCTCTGTGCACAGGAAGGCGAAATGTTCGCATTTGATTCGCAGAATCGCTTTTGTGCACAAAACACTAACACTTGTTCAGAATGAAAGAAAGCACAGAGCCCCAGATTCTATGTTGTCCTGGAGAGCTTGCAGAGCACTGGGGAAAGGCAGGCAGAGAATTCCCTGCTAGCACCTTCTCTGTTCGCGGGAAGCAGAAGTGTTCACATTGCTTTGCAGAATCGCTTTTGTGCAGAGAATACTAACACTTATTCAGAATGGAAGAAAGCACAGAGCGCCAGATTTGCTGTTGTCCTGGAGAGCTTGCAGAGCTCTGGGGAAAGGCAGGCAGAGAATTCCCTGCTAGCACCTTCTCTGTGTGCGGGAAGGAGAAGTGTTCACATTTTTTCGCAGAATCGCATTTGCTTCGCTGCAGAGAACACTAAGCTTGTTCAGAACGAAAGAAAGCACAGAGCGCCAGATTTTATGTTGTCCTGGAGAGCTTGCAGAGCACTGGGGAAAGGCAGGCAGAGAATTCCCTGCTATCATCTTCACTGTGCCTGGGAAGGAGAAGTGTTCACAATTTTTCGCAGAATGGCTTTTCTGCAGAAAACATTAACGCTTGTTCAGGACGAAAGGAAGCACAGAGCGCCAGATTTGCTGTTGCCCTGGAGAGCTTGCAGAGCACTGGGGAAAGGCAGGCAGAGAATTCCCTGCTAGCACATTCTCTGTGCACAGGAAGGCGAAATGTTCGCATTTGATTCGCAGAATCGCTTTTGTGCAGAAAACACTAACACTTGTTCAGAACGAAAGAAAGCACAGAGACCCAGATTTGCTGTTGTCCTGGAGAGCTTGCAGAGCTCTGGGGAAAGGCAGGCAGAGAATTCCCTGCTAGCACATTCTCTGTGCACAGGAAGGAGAAGTGTTCGCATTTGATTCGCAGAATCGCTTTTGTGCAGAAAACACTAACACTTGTTCAGAACGAAAGAAAGCACAGAGCCCCAGATTTGCTGTTGTCCTGGAGAGCTTGCAGAGCTCTGGGGAAAGGCAGGCAGAGAATTCCCTGCTAGCACCTTCTCTGTTCGCGGGAAGCAGAAGTGTTCACATTTTTTCGCAGAATCGCATTTGCTTCGCTGCAGGGAACAATAAGCTTGCTCAGAACGAAAGAAAGCACAGAGCCCCAGATTTTATGTTGCCCTGGAGAGCTTGCAGAGCACTGGAGAAAGGCAGGCAGAGAATTCCCTGCTAGCACCTTCTCTGTTCGCGGGAAGCAGAAGTGTTCACATTTTTTCGCAGAATCGCATTTGCTTCGCTGCAGGGAACACTAAGCTTGTTCAGAACGAAAGAAAGCACAGAGCCCCAGATTTTATGTTGCCCTGGAGAGCTTGCAGAGCACTGGAGAAAGGCAGGCAGAGAATTCCCTGCTAGCACCTTCTCTGTGCCTTGGAAGCAGAAGTGTTCACATTGCTTTGCAGAATCGCTTTTGTGCAGAGAATACTAACACTTATTCAGAACGGAAGAAAGCACAGAGCGCCAGATTTGCTGTTGTCCTGGAGAGCTTGCAGAGCTCTGGGGAAAGGCAGGCAGAGAATTCCCTGCTAGCTCATTCTCTGTGCACAGGAAGGCGAAATGTTCGCATTTGATTCGCAGAATCGCTTTTGTGCACAAAACACTAACACTTGTTCAGAATGAAAGAAAGCACAGAGCCCCAGATTCTATGTTGTCCTGGAGAGCTTGCAGAGCACTGGGGAAAGGCAGGCAGAGAATTCCCTGCTAGCACCTTCTCTGTTCGCGGGAAGCAGAAGTGTTCACATTGCTTTGCAGAATCGCTTTTGTGCAGAGAATACTAACACTTATTCAGAATGGAAGAAAGCACAGAGCGCCAGATTTGCTGTTGTCCTGGAGAGCTTGCAGAGCTCTGGGGAAAGGCAGGCAGAGAATTCCCTGCTAGCACCTTCTCTGTGTGCGGGAAGGAGAAGTGTTCACATTTTTTCGCAGAATCGCATTTGCTTCGCTGCAGAGAACACTAAGCTTGTTCAGAACGAAAGAAAGCACAGAGCGCCAGATTTTATGTTGTCCTGGAGAGCTTGCAGAGCACTGGGGAAAGGCAGGCAGAGAATTCCCTGCTATCATCTTCACTGTGCCTGGGAAGGAGAAGTGTTCACAATTTTTCGCAGAATGGCTTTTCTGCAGAAAACATTAACGCTTGTTCAGGACGAAAGGAAGCACAGAGCGCCAGATTTGCTGTTGCCCTGGAGAGCTTGCAGAGCACTGGGGAAAGGCAGGCAGAGAATTCCCTGCTAGCACATTCTCTGTGCACAGGAAGGCGAAATGTTCGCATTTGATTCGCAGAATCGCTTTTGTGCAGAAAACACTAACACTTGTTCAGAACGAAAGAAAGCACAGAGACCCAGATTTGCTGTTGTCCTGGAGAGCTTGCAGAGCTCTGGGGAAAGGCAGGCAGAGAATTCCCTGCTAGCACATTCTCTGTGCACAGGAAGGAGAAGTGTTCGCATTTGATTCGCAGAATCGCTTTTGTGCAGAAAACACTAACACTTGTTCAGAACGAAAGAAAGCACAGAGCCCCAGATTTGCTGTTGTCCTGGAGAGCTTGCAGAGCTCTGGGGAAAGGCAGGCAGAGAATTCCCTGCTAGCACCTTCTCTGTTCGCGGGAAGCAGAAGTGTTCACATTTTTTCGCAGAATCGCATTTGCTTCGCTGCAGGGAACAATAAGCTTGCTCAGAACGAAAGAAAGCACAGAGCCCCAGATTTTATGTTGCCCTGGAGAGCTTGCAGAGCACTGGAGAAAGGCAGGCAGAGAATTCCCTGCTAGCACCTTCTCTGTTCGCGGGAAGCAGAAGTGTTCACATTGCTTTGCAGAATCGCTTTTGTGCAGAGAATACTAACACTTATTCAGAACGGAAGAAAGCACAGAGCGCCAGATTTGCTGTTGTCCTGGAGAGCTTGCAGAGCTCTGGGGAAAGGCAGGCAGAGAATTCCCTGCTAGCACATTCTCTGTTCGCGGGAAGCAGAAGTGTTCGCATTTGATTCGCAGAATCGCTTTTGTGCAGAGAACACTAACGCTTGTTCAGGACGGAAGAAAGCACAGAGCGGCAGATTTGCTGTTGTCCTGGAGAGCTTGCAGAGCTCTGGGGAAAGGCAGGCAGAGAATTCCCTGCTAGCTCATTCTCTGTGCACAGGAAGGCGAAATGTTCGCATTTGCTTCGCAGAATCGCTTTTGTGCACAAAACACTAACACTTGTTCAGAACGAAAGAAAGCACAGAGCCCCAGATTCTATGTTGTCCTGGAGAGCTTGCAGAGCACTGGGGAAAGGCAGGCAGAGAATTCCCTGCTAGCACCTTCTCTGTTCGCGGGAAGCAGAAGTGTTCACATTGCTTTGCAGAATCGCTTTTGTGCAGAGAATACTAAAACTTATTCAGAACGGAAGAAAGCACAGAGCGCCAGACTTGCTGTTGTCCTGGAGAGCTTGCAGAGCTCTGGGGAAAGGCAGGCAGAGAATTCCCTGCTAGCACCTTCTCTGTTCGCGGGAAGCAGAAGTGTTCACATTTTTTCGCAGAATCGCATTTGCTTCGCTGCAGGGAACACTAAGCTTGTTCAGAACGAAAGAAAGCACAGAGCGCCAGATTTTATGTTGCCCTGGAGAGCTTGCAGAGCACTGGAGAAAGGCAGGCAGAAAATTCCCTGCTAGCACCTTCTCTGTTCGCGGGAAGCAGAAGTGTTCACATTGCTTTGCAGAATCTCTTTTGTGCAGAGAATACTAACACTTATTCAGAACGGAAGAAAGCACAGAGCGCCAGATTTGCTGTTGTCCTGGAGAGCTTGCAGAGCTCTGGGGAAAGGCAGGCAGAGAATTCCCTGCTAGCACATTCTCTGTTCGCGGGAAGCAGAAGTGTTCGCACTTGATTCGCAGAATCGCTTTTGTGCAGAGAACACTAACGCTTGTTCAGGACGGAAGAAAGCACAGAGCGCCAGATTTGCTGTTGTCCTGGAGAGCTTGCAGAGCTCTGGGGAAAGGCAGGCAGAGAATTCCCTGCTAGCTCATTCTCTGTGCACAGGAAGGCGAAATGTTCGCATTTGCTTCACAGAATCGCTTTTGTGCACAAAACACTAACACTTGTTCAGAACGAAAGAAAGCACAGAGCCCCAGATTCTATGTTGTCCTGGAGAGCTTGCAGAGCACTGGGGAAAGGCAGGCAGAGAATTCCCTGCTAGCACCTTCTCTGTTCGCGGGAAGCAGAAGTGTTCACATTGCTTTGCAGAATCGCTTTTGTGCACAGAATACTAACACTTATTCAGAACGGAAGAAAGCACAGAGCGCCATATTTGCTGTTGTCCTGGAGAGCTTGCAGAGCTCTGGGGAAAGGCAGGCAGAGAATTCCCTGCTAGCACCTTCTCTGTGTGCGGGAAGGAGAAGTGTTCACATTTTTTCGCAGAATCGCATTTGCTTCGCTGCAGGGAACACTAAGCTTGTTCAGAACGAAAGAAAGCACAGAGCGCCAGATTTTATGTTGCCCTGGAGAGCTTGCAGAGGACTGGGGAAAGGCAGGCAGAGAATTCCCTGCTATCATCTTCACTGTGCCTGGGAAGGAGAAGTGTTCACATTTTTTCGCAGAATGGCTTTTCTGCAGAAAACACTAACGCTTGTTCAGGACGAAAGGAAGCACAGAGCGCCAGATTTTATGTTGCCCTGGAGAGCTTGCAGAGCTCTGGGGAAAGGTAGGCAGAGAATTCCCTGCTAGCACATTCTCTGTGCACAGGAAGGAGAAGTGTTCGCATTTGATTCGCAGAATCGCTTTTGTGCAGAAAACACTAACACTTGTTCAGAACGAAAGAAAGCACAGAGCCCCAGATTTGCTGTTGTCCTGGAGAGCTTGCAGAGCTCTGGGGAAAGGCAGGCAGAGAATTCCCTGCTAGCACCTTCTCTGTTCGCGGGAAGCAGAAGTGTTCACATTGCTTTGCAGAATCGCTTTTGTGCAGAGAACACTAACGCTTGTTCAGGACGAAAGAAAGCACAGAGCCCCAGATTTGCTGTTGTCCTGGAGAGCTTGCAGAGCTCTGGGGAAAGGCAGGCAGAGAATTCCCTGCTAGCACATTCTCTGTGCACAGGAAGGAGAAGTGTTCGCATTTGATTCGCAGAATCGCTTTTGTGCAGAAAACACTAACACTTGTTCAGAACGAAAGAAAGCACAGAGCCCCAGATTTGCTGTTGTCCTGGAGAGCTTGCAGAGCTCTGGGGAAAGGCAGGCAGAGAATTCCCTGCTAGCACCTTCTCTGTTCGCGGGAAGCAGAAGTGTTCACATTTTTTCGCAGAATCGCATTTGCTTCGCTGCAGGGAACACTAAGCTTGTTCAGAACGAAAGAAAGCACAGAGCCCCAGATTTTATGTTGCCCTGGAGAGCTTGCAGAGCACTGGAGAAAGGCAGGCAGAGAATTCCCTGCTAGCACCTTCTCTGTTCGCGGGAAGGAGAGAATTCTCTTTTGCTTCGCACAATGGCTTTTGTGCAGAAAACACTAACGCTTGTTCAGGACGAAAGAAAGCACAGAGCCCCATATTTGCTGTTGTCCTGGAGAGCTTGCAGAGCACTGGCGAAAGGCAGGCAGAGAATTCCCTGCTAGCACCTTCTCTGTGCCTGAGAAGGAGAAGTGTTCAGATTTTTTCGCAGAATCGCTTTTGTGCAGAGAACAGTAACACTTATTCAGAACGGAAGAAAACACAGAGCCCCAGATTTGCTGTTGTCCTGGAGAGCTTGCAGAACACTGGCGAAAGGCAGGCAGAGAATTCCCTGCTAGCACCTTCTCTGTGCCTTGGAAGCAGAAGCGTTCACATTGCTTTGTAGAATCGCTTTTGTACAGAGAACAGTAACACTTATTCAGAACGGAAGAAAACACAGAGCCCCAGATTTGCTGTTGTCCTGGAGAGCTTGCAGAGCTCTGGGGAAAGGCAGGCAGAGAATTCCCTGCTAGCACCTTCTCTGTTCGCGGGAAGCAGAAGTGTTCACATTTCTTTGCAGAATCGCTTTTGTGCAGAGAATACTAACACTTATTCAGAACGGAAGAAAGCACAGAGCGCCAGATTTGCTGTTGTCCTGGAGAGCTTGCAGAGCTCTGGGGAAAGGCAGGCAGAGAATTCCCTGCTAGCACCTTCTCTGTTCGCGGGAAGGAGAGAATTCTCTTTTGCTTGGCACAATGGCTTTTCTGCAGAAAACAGTAACGCTTGTTCAGGATGAAAGAAAGCACAGAGCCCCATATTTGCTGTTGTCCTGGAGAGCTTGCAGAGCACTGGGGAAAGGCAGGCAGAGAATTCCCTGCTAGCACATTCTCTGTGCACAGGAAGGCGAAATGTTCGCATTTGATTTGAAGAATGGCTTTTCTGCAGAAAACACTAACGCTTGTTCAGGACGAAAGGAAGCACAGAGCGCCAGATTTGCTGTTGCCCTGGAGAGCTTGCAGAGCACTGGGGAAAGGCAGGCAGAGAATTGCCTGCTAGCACATTCTCTGTGCACAGGAAGGCGAAATGTTCGCATTTGATTCGCAGAATCGCTTTTGTGCAGAAAACACTAACACTTGTTCAGAACGAAAGAAAGCACAGAGCCCCAGATTCTATGTTGTCCTGGAGAGCTTGCAGAGCTCTGGGGAAAGGCAGGCAGAGAATTCCCTGCTAGCACCTTCTCTGTTCGCGGGAAGCAGAAGTGTTCGCATTTGATTCGCAGAATCGCTTTTGTGCAGAGAACACTAACGCTTGTTCAGAACGGAAGAAAGCACAGAGCGCCAGATTTGCTGTTGTCCTGGAGAGCTTGCAGAGCTCTGGGGAAAGGCAGGCAGAGAATTCCCTGCTAGCACCTTCTCTGTGTGCGGGAAGGAGAAGTGTTCACATTTTTTCGCAGAATCGCATTTGCTTCGCTGCAGAGAACACTAAGCTTGTTCAGAACGAAAGAAAGCACAGAGCGCCAGATTTTATGTTGCCCTGGAGAGCTTGCAGAGCACTGGGGAAAGGCAGGCAGAGAATTCCCTGCTAGCATCTTCACTGTGCCTGGGAAGGAGAAGTGTTCACATTTTTTCGCAGAATGGCTTTTCTGTAGAAAACACTAACACTTGTTCAGAACGAAAGGAAGCACAGAGCGCCAGATTTGCTGTTGTCCTGGAGAGCTTGCAGAGCTCTGGGGAAAGGCAGGCAGAGAATTCCCTGCTAGCACCTTCTCTGTTCGCGGGAAGGAGAAGTGTTCGCATTTTTTCGCAGAATCGCATTTGCTTCGCTGCAGGGAACACTAAGCTTGTTCAGAACGAAAGAAAGCACAGAGCCCCAGATTTTATGTTGCCCTGGAGAGCTTGCAGAGCACTGGAGAAAGGCAGGCAGAAAATTCCCTGCTAGCACCTTCTCTGTTCGCGGGAAGGAGAGAATTCTCTTTTGCTTCGCACAATGGCTTTTGTGCAGAAAACACTAACGCTTGTTCAGGACGAAAGAAAGCACAGAGCCCCATATTTGCTGTTGTCCTGGAGAGCTTGCAGAGCACTGGCGAAAGGCAGGCAGAGAATTCCCTGCTAGCACCTTCTCTGTGCCTGAGAAGGAGAAGTGTTCACATTTTTTCGCAGAATCGCTTTTGTGCAGAGAACAGTAACACTTATTCAGAACGGAAGAAAACACAGAGCCCCAGATTTGCTGTTGTCCTGGAGAGCTTGCAGAACACTGGCGAAAGGCAGGCAGAGAATTCCCTGCTAGCACCTTCTCTGTGCCTTGGAAGCAGAAGTGTTCACATTGCTTTGCAGAATCGCTTTTGTACAGAGAACAGTAACACTTATTCAGAACGGAAGAAAACACAGAGCCCCAGATTTGCTGTTGTCCTGGAGAGCTTGCAGAGCTCTGGGGAAAGGCAGGCAGAGAATTCCCTGCTAGCACCTTCTCTGTTCGCGGGAAGGAGAGATTTCGCTTTTGATTGGCACAATGGCTTTTCTGCAGAAAACACTAACGCTTGTTCAGGAGGAAAGAAAGCACAGAGCCCCATATTTGCTGTTGCCCTGGAGAGCTTGCAGAGCACTGGGGAAAGGCAGGCAGAGAATTCCCTGCTAGCACATTCTCTGTGCACAGGAAGGCGAAATGTTCGCATTTGATTCGCAGAATCGCTTTTGTGCAGAAAACACTAACACTTGTTCAGAACGGAAGAAAGCACAGAGCGCCAGATTTGCTGTTGTCCTGGAGAGCTTGCAGAGCTCTGGGGAAAGGCAGGCAGAGAATTCCCTGCTAGCACCTTCTCTGTTCGCGGGAAGCAGAAGTGTTCGCATTTGATTCGCAGAATCGCTTTTGTGCAGAGAATACTAACACTTATTCAGAACGGAAGAAAGCACAGAGCCCCAGATTTGCTGTTGTCCTGGAGAGCTTGCAGAGCTCTGGGGAAAGGCAGGCAGAGAATTCCCTGCTAGCACCTTCTCTGTGTGCGGGAAGGAGAAGTGTTCACATTTTTTCGCAGAATCGCATTTGCTTCGCTGCAGAGAACACTAAGCTTGTTCAGAACGAAAGAAAGCACAGAGCGCCAGATTTTATGTTGCCCTGGAGAGCTTGCAGAGCACTGGGGAAAGGCAGGCAGAGAATTCCCTGCTATCATCTTCACTGTGCCTGGGAAGGAGAAGTGTTCACATTTTTTCGCAGAATGGCTTTTGTGCAGAAAACACTAACGCTTGTTCAGGACGAAAGGAAGCACAGAGCGCCAGATTTGCTGTTGCCCTGGAGAGCTTGCAGAGCTCTGGGGAAAGGCAGGCAGAGAATTCCCTGCTAGCACCTTCTCTGTGCACAGGAAGGCGAAATGTTCGCATTTGATTCGCAGAATCGCTTTTGTGCAGAAAACACTAACACTTGTTCAGAACGAAAGAAAGCACAGAGCCCCAGATTTGCTGTTGTCCTGGAGAGCTTGCAGAGCTCTGGGGAAAGGCAGGCAGAGAATTACCTGCTAGCACATTCTCTGTGCACAGGAAGGAGAAGTGTTCGCATTTGATTCGCAGAATCGCTTTTGTGCAGAAAACACTAACACTTGTTCAGAACGAAAGAAAGCACAGAGCCCCAGATTCTATGTTGTCCTGGAGAGCTTGCAGAGCTTTGGGGAAAGGCAGGCAGAGAATTCCCTGCTAGCACCTTCTCTGTTCGCGGGAAGCAGAAGTGTTCACATTTTTTCGCAGAATCGCATTTGCTTCGCTGCAGGGAACACTAAGCTTGTTCAGAACGAAAGAAAGCACAGAGCCCCAGATTTTATGTTGCCCTGGAGAGCTTGCAGAGCACTGGAGAAAGGCAGGCAGAGAATTCCCTGCTAGCACCTTCTCTGTTCGCGGGAAGCAGAAGTGTTCACATTGCTTTGCAGAATCGCTTTTGTGCAGAGAATACTAACACTTATTCAGAACGGAAGAAAGCACAGAGCCCCAGATTTGCTGTTGTCCTGGAGAGCTTGCAGAGCTCTGGGGAAAGGCAGGCAGAGAATTCCCTGCTAGCACCTTCTCTGTTCGCGGGAAGCAGAAGTGTTCGCATTTGATTCGCAGAATCGCTTTTGTGCAGAGAACACTAACGCTTGTTCAGAACGGAAGAAAGCACAGAGCGGCAGATTTGCTGTTGTCCTGGAGAGCTTGCAGAGCTCTGGGGAAAGGCAGGCAGAGAATTCCCTGCTAGCTCATTCTCTGTGCACAGGAAGGCGAAATGTTCGCATTTGCTTCGCAGAATCGCTTTTGTGCAGAAAACACTAACACTTGTTCAGAACGAAAGAAAGCACAGAGCCCCAGATTCTATGTTGTCCTGGAGAGCTTGCAGAGCACTGGGGAAAGGCAGGCAGAGAATTCCCTGCTAGCACCTTCTCTGTTCGCGGGAAGCAGAAGTGTTCACATTGCTTTGCAGAATCGCTTTTGTGCAGAGAATACTAACACTTATTCAGAACGGAAGAAAGCACAGAGCGCCAGATTTGCTGTTGTCCTGGAGAGCTTGCAGAGCTCTGGGGAAAGGCAGGCAGAGAATTCCCTGCTAGCAACTTCTCTGTGTGCGGGAAGGAGAAGTGTTCACATTTTTTTGCAGAATCGCATTTGCTTCGCTGCAGAGAACACTAAGCTTGTTCAGAACGAAAGAAAGCACAGAGCGCCAGATTTTATGTTGCCCTGGAGAGCTTGCAGAGCACTGGGGAAAGGCAGGCAGAGAATTCCCTGCTATCATCTTCACTGTGCCTGGGAAGGAGAAGTGTTCACAATTTTTCGCAGAATGGCTTTTCTGCAGAAAACATTAACGCTTGTTCAGGACGAAAGGAAGCACAGAGCGCCAGATTTGCTGTTGCCCTGGAGAGCTTGCAGAGCACTGGGGAAAGGCAGGCAGAGAATTCCCTGCTAGCACATTCTCTGTGCACAGGAAGGCGAAATGTTCGCATTTGATTCGCAGAATCGCTTTTGTGCAGAAAACACTAACACTTGTTCAGAACGAAAGAAAGCACAGAGCCCCAGATTTTATGTTGTCCTGGAGAGCTTGCAGAGCTCTGGGGAAAGGCAGGCAGAGAATTACCTGCTAGCACATTCTCTGTGCACAGGAAGGAGAAGTGTTCGCATTTGATTCGCAGAATCGCTTTTGTGCAGAAAACACTAACACTTGTTCAGAACGAAAGAAAGCACAGAGCCCCAGATTTGCTGTTGTCCTGGAGAGCTTGCAGAGCTCTGGGGAAAGGCAGGCAGAGAATTCCCTGCTAGCACCTTCTCTGTTCGCGGGAAGCAGAAGTGTTCGCATTTACTTCGCAGAATCGCTTTTGTGCAGAGAACACTAACGCTTGTTCAGAACGGAAGAAAGCACAGAGCCCCAGATTTTATGTTGCCCTGGAGAGCTTGCAGAGCTCTGGGGAAAGGCAGGCAGAGAATTCCCTGCTAGCACCTTCTCTGTGTGCGGGAAGGAGAAGTGTTCACATTTTTTCGCAGAATCGCATTTGCTTCGCTGCAGAGAACACTAAGCTTGTTCAGAACGAAAGAAAGCACAGAGCGCCAGATTTTATGTTGCCCTGGAGAGCTTGCAGAGCACTGGGGAAAGGCAGGCAGAGAATTCCCTGCTATCATCTTCACTGTGCCTGGGAAGGAGAAGTGTTCACATTTTTTCGCAGAATGGCTTTTCTGCAGAAAACACTAACGCTTGTTCAGGACGAAAGGAAGCACAGAGCGCCAGATTTGCTGTTGCCCTGGAGAGCTTGCAGAGCTCTGGGGAAAGGTAGGCAGAGAATTCCCTGCTAGCACCTTCTCTGTGCACAGGAAGGAGAAGTGTTCGCATTTGATTCGCAGAATCGCTTTTGTGCAGAAAACACTAACACTTGTTCAGAACGAAAGAAAGCACAGAGCGCCAGATTTGCTGTTGTCCTGGAGAGCTTGCAGAGCTCTGGGGAAAGGCAGGCAGAGAATTCCCTGCTAGCACCTTCTCTGTTCGCGGGAAGCAGAAGTGTTCACATTTTTTCGCAGAATCGCATTTGCTTCGCTGCAGGGAACACTAAGCTTGTTCAGAACGAAAGAAAGCACAGAGCCCCAGATTTTATGTTGCCCTGGAGAGCTTGCAGAGCACTGGAGAAAGGCAGGCAGAAAATTCCCTGCTAGCACCTTCTCTGTGCCTGAGAAGGAGAAGTGTTCACATTTTTTCGCAGAATCGCTTTTGTGCAGAGAATACTAACACTTATTCAGAACGGAAGAAAGCACAGAGCGCCAGATTTGCTGTTGTCCTGGAGAGCTTGCAGAGCTCTGGGGAAAGGCAGGCAGAGAATTCCCTGCTAGCACCTTCTCTGTTCGCGGGAAGGAGAGAATTCGCTTTTGCTTGGCACAATGGCTTTTCTGCAGAAAACAGTAACGCTTGTTCAGGATGAAAGAAAGCACAGAGCCCCATATTTGCTGTTGTCCTGGAGAGCTTGCAGAGCACTGGGGAAAGGCAGGCAGAGAATTCCCTGCTAGCACATTCTCTGTGCACAGGAAGGCGAAATGTTCGCATTTGATTTGAAGAATGGCTTTTCTGCAGAAAACACTAACGCTTGTTCAGGACGAAAGGAAGCACAGAGCGCCAGATTCTATGTTGTCCTGGAGAGCTTGCAGAGCACTGGGGAAAGGCAGGCAGAGAATTGCCTGCTAGCACATTCTCTGTGCACAGGAAGGCGAAATGTTCGCATTTGATTCGCAGAATCGCTTTTGTGCAGAAAACACTAACACTTGTTCAGAACGGAAGAAAGCACAGAGCGCCAGATTTGCTGTTGTCCTGGAGAGCTTGCAGAGCTCTGGGGAAAGGCAGGCAGAGAATTCCCTGCTAGCACCTTCTCTGTGTGCGGGAAGGAGAAGTGTTCACATTTTTTCGCAGAATCGCATTTGCTTCGCTGCAGAGAACACTAAGCTTGTTCAGAACGAAAGAAAGCACAGAGCGCCAGATTTTATGTTGCCCTGGAGAGCTTGCAGAGCACTGGGGAAAGGCAGGCAGAGAATTCCCTGCTATCATCTTCACTGTGCCTGGGAAGGAGAAGTGTTCACATTTTTTCGCAGAATGGCTTTTCTGCAGAAAACACTAACGCTTGTTCAGGACGAAAGGAAGCACAGAGCGCCAGATTTGCTGTTGCCCTGGAGAGCTTGCAGAGCTCTGGGGAAAGGTAGGCAGAGAATTCCCTGCTAGCACATTCTCTGTGCACAGGAAGGAGAAGTGTTCGCATTTGATTCGCAGAATCGCTTTTGTGCAGAAAACACTAACACTTGTTCAGAACGAAAGAAAGCACAGAGCGCCAGATTTGCTGTTGTCCTGGAGAGCTTGCAGAGCTCTGGGGAAAGGCAGGCAGAGAATTCCCTGCTAGCACCTTCTCTGTTCGCGGGAAGCAGAAGTGTTCACATTTTTTCGCAGAATCGCATTTGCTTCGCTGCAGGGAACACTAAGCTTGTTCAGAACGAAAGAAAGCACAGAGCCCCAGATTTTATGTTGCCCTGGAGAGCTTGCAGAGACATGGAGAAAGGCAGGCAGAAAATTCCCTGCTAGCACATTCTCTGTTCGCGGGAAGGAGAGAATTCTCTTTTGCTTCGCACAATGGCTTTTGTGCAGAAAACACTAACGCTTGTTCAGGATGAAAGAAAGCACAGAGCCCCATATTTGCTGTTGTCCTGGAGAGCTTGCAGAGCACTGGCGAAAGGCAGGCAGAGAATTCCCTGCTAGCACCTTCTCTGTGCCTGAGAAGGAGAAGTGTTCACATTTTTTCGCAGAATCGCTTTTGTGCAGAGAGTACTAACACTTATTCAGAACGGAAGAAAGCACAGAGCGCCAGATTTGCTGTTGTCCTGGAGAGCTTGCAGAGCTCTGGGGAAAGGCAGGCAGAGAATTCCCTGCTAGCACCTTCTCTGTTCGCGGGAAGGAGAGAATTCGCTTTTGCTTGGCACAATGGCTTTTCTGCAGAAAACAGTAACGCTTGTTCAGGATGAAAGAAAGCACAGAGCCCCATATTTGCTGTTGTCCTGGAGAGCTTGCAGAGCACTGGGGAAAGGCAGGCAGAGAATTCCCTGCTAGCACATTCTCTGTGCACAGGAAGGCGAAAAGTTCGCATTTGATTTGAAGAATGGCTTTTCTGCAGAAAACACTAACGCTTGTTCAGGACGAAAGGAAGCACAGAGCGCCAGATTTGCTGTTGCCCTGGAGAGCTTGCAGAGCACTGGGGAAAGGCAGGCAGAGAATTGCCTGCTAGCACATTCTCTGTGCACAGGAAGGCGAAATGTTCGCATTTGATTCGCAGAATCGCTTTTGTGCAGAAAACACTAACACTTGTTCAGAACGAAAGAAAGCACAGAGCCCCAGATTTGCTGTTGTCCTGGAGAGCTTGCAGAGCTCTGGGGAAAGGCAGGCAGAGAATTCCCTGCTAGCACCTTCTCTGTTCGCGGGAAGCAGAAGTGTTCGCATTTACTTCGCAGAATCGCTTTTGTGCAGAGAACACTAACGCTTGTTCAGAACGGAAGAAAGCACAGAGCGCCAGATTTGCTGTTGTCCTGGAGAGCTTGCAGAGCTCTGGGGAAAGGCAGGCAGAGAATTCCCTGCTAGCACCTTCTCTGTGTGCGGGAAGGAGAAGTGTTCACATTTTTTCGCAGAATCGCATTTGCTTCGCTGCAGAGAACACTAAGCTTGTTCAGAACGAAAGAAAGCACAGAGCGCCAGATTTTATGTTGCCCTGGAGAGCTTGCAGAGCACTGGAGAAAGGCAGGCAGAAAATTCCCTGCTAGCACCTTCTCTGTTCGCGGGAAGGAGAGAATTCTCTTTTGCTTCGCACAATGGCTTTTGTGCAGAAAACACTAACGCTTGTTCAGGACGAAAGAAAGCACAGAGCCCCATATTTGCTGTTGTCCTGGAGAGCTTGCAGAGCACTGGCGAAAGGCAGGCAGAGAATTCCCTGCTAGCACCTTCTCTGTGCCTGAGAAGGAGAAGTGTTCACATTTTTTCGCAGAATCGCTTTTGTGCAGAGAACAGTAACACTTATTCAGAACGGAAGAAAACACAGAGCCCCAGATTTGCTGTTGTCCTGGAGAGCTTGCAGAACACTGGCGAAAGGCAGGCAGAGAATTCCCTGCTAGCACCTTCTCTGTGCCTTGGAAGCAGAAGTGTTCACATTGCTTTGCAGAATCGCTTTTGTACAGAGAACAGTAACACTTGTTCAGAACGAAAGAAAGCACAGAGCCCCAGATTTTATGTTGCCCTGGAGAGCTTGCAGAGCACTGGAGAAAGGCAGGCAGAGAATTCCCTGCTAGCACATTCTCTGTTCGCGGGAAGGAGAGAATTCTCTTTTGCTTCGCACAATGGCTTTTGTGCAGAAAACACTAACGCTTGTTCAGGACGAAAGAAAGCACAGAGCCCCATATTTGCTGTTGTCCTGGAGAGCTTGCAGAGCTCTGGGGAAAGGCAGGCAGAGAATTCCCTGCTAGCACCTTCTCTGTTCGCGGGAAGGAGAGATTTCGCTTTTGATTGGCACAATGGCTTTTCTGCAGAAAACACTAACGCTTGTTCAGGATGAAAGAAAGCACAGAGCCCCATATTTGCTGTTGCCCTGGAGAGCTTGCAGAGCACTGGGGAAAGGCAGGCAGAGAATTCCCTGCTAGCACATTCTCTGTGCACAGGAAGGCGAAATGTTCGCATTTGATTCGCAGAATCGCTTTTGTGCAGAAAAAACTAACACTTGTTCAGAACGGAAGAAAGCACAGAGCGCCAGATTTGCTGTTGTCCTGGAGAGCTTGCAGAGCTCTGGGGAAAGGCAGGCAGAGAATTCCCTGCTAGCACCTTCTCTGTTCGCGGGAAGCAGAAGTGTTCGCATTTGATTCGCAGAATCGCTTTTGTGCAGAGAACACTAACGCTTGTTCAGGACGAAAGAAAGCACAGAGCCCCAGATTTGCTGTTGTCCTGGAGAGCTTGCAGAGCTCTGGGGAAAGGCAGGCAGAGAATTCCCTGCTAGCACATTCTCTGTGCACCGGAAGGCGAAATGTTCGCATTTGATTCGCAGAATCGCTTTTGTGCACAAAACACTAACACTTGTTCAGAACGAAAGAAAGCACAGAGCCCCAGATTCTATGTTGTCCTGGAGAGCTTGCAGAGCACTGGGGAAAGGCAGGCAGAGAATTCCCTGCTAGCACCTTCTCTGTTCGCGGGAAGCAGAAGTGTTCACATTGCTTTGCAGAATCGCTTTTGTGCAGAGAATACTAACACTTATTCAGAACGGAAGAAAGCACAGAGCCCCAGATTTGCTGTTGTCCTGGAGAGCTTGCAGAGCTCTGGGGAAAGGCAGGCAGAGAATTCCCTGCTAGCACCTTCTCTGTGTGCGGGAAGGAGAAGTGTTCACATTTTTTCGCAGAATCGCATTTGCTTCGCTGCAGAGAACACTAAGCTTGTTCAGAACGAAAGAAAGCACAGAGCGCCAGATTTTATGTTGCCCTGGAGAGCTTGCAGAGCACTGGGGAAAGGCAGGCAGAGAATTCCCTGCTATCATCTTCACTGTGCCTGGGAAGGAGAAGTGTTCACATTTTTTCGCAGAATGGCTTTTGTGCAGAAAACACTAACGCTTGTTCAGGACGAAAGGAAGCACAGAGCGCCAGATTTGCTGTTGCCCTGGAGAGCTTGCAGAGCTCTGGGGAAAGGCAGGCAGAGAATTCCCTGCTAGCACATTCTCTGTGCACAGGAAGGCGAAATGTTCGCATTTGATTCGCAGAATCGCTTTTGTGCAGAAAACACTAACACTTGTTCAGAACGAAAGAAAGCACAGAGCCCCAGATTTGCTGTTGTCCTGGAGAGCTTGCAGAGCTCTGGGGAAAGGCAGGCAGAGAATTACCTGCTAGCACATTCTCTGTGCACAGGAAGGAGAAGTGTTCGCATTTGATTCGCAGAATCGCTTTTGTGCAGAAAACACTAACACTTGTTCAGAACGAAAGAAAGCACAGAGCCCCAGATTCTATGTTGTCCTGGAGAGCTTGCAGAGCTTTGGGGAAAGGCAGGCAGAGAATTCCCTGCTAGCACCTTCTCTGTTCGCGGGAAGCAGAAGTGTTCACATTTTTTCGCAGAATCGCATTTGCTTCGCTGCAGGGAACACTAAGCTTGTTCAGAACGAAAGAAAGCACAGAGCCCCAGATTTTATGTTGCCCTGGAGAGCTTGCAGAGCACTGGAGAAAGGCAGGCAGAGAATTCCCTGCTAGCACCTTCTCTGTTCGCGGGAAGCAGAAGTGTTCACATTGCTTTGCAGAATCGCTTTTGTGCAGAGAATACTAACACTTATTCAGAACGGAAGAAAGCACAGAGCCCCAGATTTGCTGTTGTCCTGGAGAGCTTGCAGAGCTCTGGGGAAAGGCAGGCAGAGAATTCCCTGCTAGCACCTTCTCTGTTCGCGGGAAGCAGAAGTGTTCGCATTTGATTCGCAGAATCGCTTTTGTGCAGAGAACACTAACGCTTGTTCAGAACGGAAGAAAGCACAGAGCGGCAGATTTGCTGTTGTCCTGGAGAGCTTGCAGAGCTCTGGGGAAAGGCAGGCAGAGAATTCCCTGCTAGCTCATTCTCTGTGCACAGGAAGGCGAAATGTTCGCATTTGCTTCGCAGAATCGCTTTTGTGCAGAAAACACTAACACTTGTTCAGAACGAAAGAAAGCACAGAGCCCCAGATTCTATGTTGTCCTGGAGAGCTTGCAGAGCACTGGGGAAAGGCAGGCAGAGAATTCCCTGCTAGCACCTTCTCTGTTCGCGGGAAGCAGAAGTGTTCACATTGCTTTGCAGAATCGCTTTTGTGCAGAGAATACTAGCACTTATTCAGAACGGAAGAAAGCACAGAGCGCCAGATTTGCTGTTGTCCTGGAGAGCTTGCAGAGCTCTGGGGAAAGGCAGGCAGAGAATTCCCTGCTAGCAACTTCTCTGTGTGCGGGAAGGAGAAGTGTTCACATTTTTTCGCAGAATCGCATTTGCTTCGCTGCAGAGAACACTAAGCTTGTTCAGAACGAAAGAAAGCACAGAGCGCCAGATTTTATGTTGCCCTGGAGAGCTTGCAGAGCACTGGGGAAAGGCAGGCAGAGAATTCCCTGCTATCATCTTCACTGTGCCTGGGAAGGAGAAGTGTTCACAATTTTTCGCAGAATGGCTTTTCTGCAGAAAACATTAACGCTTGTTCAGGACGAAAGGAAGCACAGAGCGCCAGATTTGCTGTTGCCCTGGAGAGCTTGCAGAGCACTGGGGAAAGGCAGGCAGAGAATTCCCTGCTAGCACATTCTCTGTGCACAGGAAGGCGAAATGTTCGCATTTGATTCGCAGAATCGCTTTTGTGCAGAAAACACTAACACTTGTTCAGAACGAAAGAAAGCACAGAGCCCCAGATTTTATGTTGTCCTGGAGAGCTTGCAGAGCTCTGGGGAAAGGCAGGCAGAGAATTCCCTGCTAGCACATTCTCTGTGCACAGGAAGGAGAAGTGTTCGCATTTGATTCGCAGAATCGCTTTTGTGCAGAAAACACTAACACTTGTTCAGAACGAAAGAAAGCACAGAGCCCCAGATTTGCTGTTGTCCTGGAGAGCTTGCAGAGCTCTGGGGAAAGGCAGGCAGAGAATTCCCTGCTAGCACCTTCTCTGTTCGCGGGAAGCAGAAGTGTTCGCATTTACTTCGCAGAATCGCTTTTGTGCAGAGAACACTAACGCTTGTTCAGAACGGAAGAAAGCACAGAGCCCCAGATTTTATGTTGCCCTGGAGAGCTTGCAGAGCTCTGGGGAAAGGCAGGCAGAGAATTCCCTGCTAGCACCTTCTCTGTTCGCGGGAAGGAGAAGTGTTCACATTTTTTCGCAGAATCGCATTTGCTTCGCTGCAGGGAACACTAAGCTTGTTCAGAACGAAAGAAAGCACAGAGCCCCAGATTTTATGTTGCCCTGGAGAGCTTGCAGAGCACTGGGGAAAGGCAGGCAGAGAATTCCCTGCTAGCACCTTCTCTGTGCCTGAGAAGGAGAAGTGTTCACATTTTTTCGCAGAATCGCTTTTGTGCAGAGAATACTAACACTTATTCAGAACGGAAGAAAGCACAGAGCGCCAGATTTGCTGTTGTCCTGGAGAGCTTGCAGAGCTCTGGGGAAAGGCAGGCAGAGAATTCCCTGCTAGCACCTTCTCTGTTCGCGGGAAGGAGAGAATTCGCTTTTGCTTGGCACAATGGCTTTTCTGCAGAAAACACAAACGCTTGTTCAGGATGAAAGAAAGCACAGAGCCCCATATTTGCTGTTGTCCTGGAGAGCTTGCAGAGCACTGGGGAAAGGCAGGCAGAGAATTCCCTGCTAGCACATTCTCTGTGCACAGGAAGGCGAAATGTTCGCATTTGATTTGAAGAATGGCTTTTCTGCAGAAAACACTAACGCTTGTTCAGGACGAAAGGAAGCACAGAGCGCCAGATTTGCTGTTGCCCTGGAGAGCTTGCAGAGCACTGGGGAAAGGCAGGCAGAGAATTGCCTGCTAGCACATTCTCTGTGCACAGGAAGGCGAAATGTTCGCATTTGATTCGCAGAATCGCTTTTGTGCAGAAAACACTAACACTTGTTCAGAACGAAAGAAAGCACAGAGCCCCAGATTTGCTGTTGTCCTGGAGAGCTTGCAGAGCTCTGGGGAAAGGCAGGCAGAGAATTCCCTGCTAGCACCTTCTCTGTTCGCGGGAAGCAGAAGTGTTCGCATTTACTTCGCAGAATCGCTTTTGTGCAGAGAACACTAACGCTTGTTCAGAACGGAAGAAAGCACAGAGCGCCAGATTTGCTGTTGTCCTGGAGAGCTTGCAGAGCTCTGGGGAAAGGCAGGCAGAGAATTCCCTGCTAGCACCTTCTCTGTGTGCGGGAAGGAGAAGTGTTCACATTTTTTCGCAGAATCGCATTTGCTTCGCTGCAGAGAACACTAAGCTTGTTCAGAACGAAAGAAAGCACAGAGCGCCAGATTTTATGTTGCCCTGGAGAGCTTGCAGAGCACTGGGGAAAGGCAGGCAGAGAATTTCTGCTAGCATCTTCACTGTGCCTGGGAAGGAGAAGTGTTCACATTTTTTCGCAGAATGGCTTTTCTGCAGAAAACACTAACGCTTGTTCAGGACGAAAGGAAGCACAGAGCGCCAGATTTGCTGTTGTCCTGGAGAGCTTGCAGAGCTCTGGGGAAAGGTAGGCAGAGAATTCCCTGCTAGCACATTCTCTGTGCACAGGAAGGAGAAGTGTTCGCATTTGATTCGCAGAATCGCTTTTGTGCAGAAAACACTAACACTTGTTCAGAACGAAAGAAAGCACAGAGCGCCAGATTTGCTGTTGTCCTGGAGAGCTTGCAGAGCTCTGGGGAAAGGCAGGCAGAGAATTCCCTGCTAGCACCTTCTCTGTTCGCGGGAAGCAGAAGTGTTCACATTTTTTCGCAGAATCGCATTTGCTTCGCTGCAGGGAACACTAAGCTTGTTCAGAACGAAAGAAAGCACAGAGCCCCAGATTTTATGTTGCCCTGGAGAGCTTGCAGAGCACTGGAGAAAGGCAGGCAGAAAATTCCCTGCTAGCACCTTCTCTGTTCGCGGGAAGGAGAGAATTCTCTTTTGCTTCGCACAATGGCTTTTGTGCAGAAAACACTAACGCTTGTTCAGGACGAAAGAAAGCACAGAGCCCCATATTTGCTGTTGTCCTGGAGAGCTTGCAGAGCACTGGCGAAAGGCAGGCAGAGAATTCCCTGCTAGCACCTTCTCTGTGCCTTGGAAGCAGAAGTGTTCACATTGCTTTGCAGAATCGCTTTTGTACAGAGAACAGTAACACTTATTCAGAACGGAAGAAAACACAGAGCCCCAGATTTGCTGTTGTCCTGGAGAGCTTGCAGAGCTCTGGGGAAAGGCAGGCAGAGAATTCCCTGCTAGCACCTTCTCTGTTCGCGGGAAGGAGAGATTTCGCTTTTGATTGGCACAATGGCTTTTCTGCAGAAAACAGTAACGCTTGTTCAGGATGAAAGAAAGCACAGAGCCCCATATTTGCTGTTGCCCTGGAGAGCTTGCAGAGCACTGGGGAAAGGCAGGCAGAGAATTCCCTGCTAGCACATTCTCTGTGCACAGGAAGGCGAAATGTTCGCATTTGATTCGCAGAATCGCTTTTGTGCAGAAAACACTAACACTTGTTCAGAACGGAAGAAAGCACAGAGCGCCAGATTTGCTGTTGTCCTGGAGAGCTTGCAGAGCTCTGGGGAAAGGCAGGCAGAGAATTCCCTGCTAGCACCTTCTCTGTTCGCGGGAAGGAGAGAATTCTCTTTTGCTTGGCACAATGGCTTTTCTGCAGAAAACAGTAACGCTTGTTCAGGATGAAAGAAAGCACAGAGCCCCATATTTGCTGTTGTCCTGGAGAGCTTGCAGAGCACTGGGGAAAGGCAGGCAGAGAATTCCCTGCTAGCACATTCTCTGTGCACAGGAAGGCGAAATGTTCGCATTTGATTTGAAGAATGGCTTTTCTGCAGAAAACACTAACGCTTGTTCAGGACGAAAGGAAGCACAGAGCGCCAGATTTGCTGTTGCCCTGGAGAGCTTGCAGAGCACTGGGGAAAGGCAGGCAGAGAATTGCCTGCTAGCACATTCTCTGTGCACAGGAAGGCGAAATGTTCGCATTTGATTCGCAGAATCGCTTTTGTGCAGAAAACACTAACACTTGTTCAGAACGAAAGAAAGCACAGAGCCCCAGATTTGCTGTTGTCCTGGAGAGCTTGCAGAGCTCTGGGGAAAGGCAGGCAGAGAATTCCCTGCTAGCACCTTCTCTGTTCGCGGGAAGCAGAAGTGTTCGCATTTGATTCGCAGAATCGCTTTTGTGCAGAGAACACTAACGCTTGTTCAGAACGGAAGAAAGCACAGAGCGCCAGATTTGCTGTTGTCCTGGAGAGCTTGCAGAGCTCTGGGGAAAGGCAGGCAGAGAATTCCCTGCTAGCACCTTCTCTGTGTGCGGGAAGGAGAAGTGTTCACATTTTTTCGCAGAATCGCATTTGCTTCGCTGCAGAGAACACTAAGCTTGTTCAGAACGAAAGAAAGCACAGAGCGCCAGATTTTATGTTGCCCTGGAGAGCTTGCAGAGCACTGGGGAAAGGCAGGCAGAGAATTCCCTGCTAGCATCTTCACTGTGCCTGGGAAGGAGAAGTGTTCACATTTTTTCGCAGAATGGCTTTTCTGCAGAAAACACTAACACTTGTTCAGAACGAAAGGAAGCACAGAGCGCCAGATTTGCTGTTGTCCTGGAGAGCTTGCAGAGCTCTGGGGAAAGGCAGGCAGAGAATTCCCTGCTAGCACCTTCTCTGTTCGCGGGAAGGAGAAGTGTTCGCATTTTTTCGCAGAATCGCATTTGCTTCGCTGCAGGGAACACTAAGCTTGTTCAGAACGAAAGAAAGCACAGAGCCCCAGATTTTATGTTGCCCTGGAGAGCTTGCAGAGCACTGGAGAAAGGCAGGCAGAAAATTCCCTGCTAGCACCTTCTCTGTTCGCGGGAAGGAGAGAATTCTCTTTTGCTTCGCACAATGGCTTTTGTGCAGAAAACACTAACGCTTGTTCAGGACGAAAGAAAGCACAGAGCCCCATATTTGCTGTTGTCCTGGAGAGCTTGCAGAGCACTGGCGAAAGGCAGGCAGAGAATTCCCTGCTAGCACCTTCTCTGTGCCTGAGAAGGAGAAGTGTTCACATTTTTTCGCAGAATCGCTTTTGTGCAGAGAACAGTAACACTTATTCAGAACGGAAGAAAACACAGAGCCCCAGATTTGCTGTTGTCCTGGAGAGCTTGCAGAGCTCTGGGGAAAGGCAGGCAGAGAATTCCCTGCTAGCACCTTCTCTGTTCGCGGGAAGGAGAGATTTCTCTTTTGATTGGCACAATGGCTTTTCTGCAGAAAACACTAACGCTTGTTCAGGATGAAAGAAAGCACAGAGCCCCATATTTGCTGTTGCCCTGGAGAGCTTGCAGAGCACTGGGGAAAGGCAGGCAGAGAATTCCCTGCTAGCACATTCTCTGTGCACAGGAAGGCGAAATGTTCGCATTTGATTCGCAGAATCGCTTTTGTGCAGAAAACACTAACACTTGTTCAGAACGGAAGAAAGCACAGAGCGCCAGATTTGCTGTTGTCCTGGAGAGCTTGCAGAGCTCTGGGGAAAGGCAGGCAGAGAATTCCCTGCTAGCACCTTCTCTGTTCGCGGGAAGCAGAAGTGTTCGCATTTGATTCGCAGAATCGCTTTTGTGCAGAGAACACTAACGCTTGTTCAGGACGAAAGAAAGCACAGAGCCCCAGATTTGCTGTTGTCCTGGAGAGCTTGCAGAGCTCTGGGGAAAGGCAGGCAGAGAATTCCCTGCTAGCACATTCTCTGTGCACCGGAAGGCGAAATGTTCGCATTTGCTTCGCAGAATCGCTTTTGTGCAGAAAACACTAACACTTGTTCAGAACGAAAGAAAGCACAGAGCCCCAGATTCTATGTTGTCCTGGAGAGCTTGCAGAGCACTGGGGAAAGGCAGGCAGAGAATTCCCTGCTAGCACCTTCTCTGTTCGCGGGAAGCAGAAGTGTTCACATTGCTTTGCAGAATCGCTTTTGTGCAGAGAATACTAACACTTATTCAGAACGGAAGAAAGCACAGAGCGCCAGATTTGCTGTTGTCCTGGAGAGCTTGCAGAGCTCTGGGGAAAGGCAGGCAGAGAATTCCCTGCTAGCACCTTCTCTGTGTGCGGGAAGGAGAAGTGTTCACATTTTTTCGCAGAATCGCATTTGCTTCGCTGCAGAGAACACTAAGCTTGTTCAGAACGAAAGAAAGCACAGAGCGCCAGATTTTATGTTGCCCTGGAGAGCTTGCAGAGCACTGGGGAAAGGCAGGCAGAGAATTCCCTGCTAGCATCTTCACTGTGCCTGGGAAGGAGAAGTGTTCACATTTTTTCGCAGAATGGCTTTTGTGCAGAAAACACTAACGCTTGTTCAGGACGAAAGGAAGCACAGAGCGCCAGATTTGCTGTTGCCCTGGAGAGCTTGCAGAGCACTGGGGAAAGGCAGGCAGAGAATTCCCTGCTAGCACATTCTCTGTGCACAGGAAGGCGAAATGTTCGCATTTGATTTGAAGAATGGCTTTTCTGCAGAAAACACTAACGCTTGTTCAGGACGAAAGGAAGCACAGAGCGCCAGATTTGCTGTTGCCCTGGAGAGCTTGCAGAGCACTGGGGAAAGGCAGGCAGAGAATTGCCTGCTAGCACATTCTCTGTGCACAGGAAGGCGAAATGTTCGCATTTGATTCGCAGAATCGCTTTTGTGCAGAAAACACTAACACTTGTTCAGAACGAAAGAAAGCACAGAGCCCCAGATTTGCTGTTGTCCTGGAGAGCTTGCAGAGCTCTGGGGAAAGGCAGGCAGAGAATTCCCTGCTAGCACCTTCTCTGTTCGCGGGAAGCAGAAGTGTTCGCATTTGATTCGCAGAATCGCTTTTGTGCAGAGAACACTAACGCTTGTTCAGAACGGAAGAAAGCACAGAGCGCCAGATTTGCTGTTGTCCTGGAGAGCTTGCAGAGCTCTGGGGAAAGGCAGGCAGAGAATTCCCTGCTAGCACCTTCTCTGTGTGCGGGAAGGAGAAGTGTTCACATTTTTTCGCAGAATCGCATTTGCTTCGCTGCAGAGAACACTAAGCTTGTTCAGAACGAAAGAAAGCACAGAGCGCCAGATTTTATGTTGCCCTGGAGAGCTTGCAGAGCACTGGGGAAAGGCAGGCAGAGAATTCCCTGCTAGCATCTTCACTGTGCCTGGGAAGGAGAAGTGTTCACATTTTTTCGCAGAATGGCTTTTCTGCAGAAAACACTAACACTTGTTCAGAACGAAAGGAAGCACAGAGCGCCAGATTTGCTGTTGTCCTGGAGAGCTTGCAGAGCTCTGGGGAAAGGCAGGCAGAGAATTCCCTGCTAGCACCTTCTCTGTTCGCGGGAAGGAGAGATTTCGCTTTTGATTGGCACAATGGCTTTTCTGCAGAAAACACTAACGCTTGTTCAGGATGAAAGAAAGCACAGAGCCCCATATTTGCTGTTGCCCTGGAGAGCTTGCAGAGCACTGGGGAAAGGCAGGCAGAGAATTCCCTGCTAGCACATTCTCTGTGCACAGGAAGGCGAAATGTTCGCATTTGATTCGCAGAATCGCTTTTGTGCAGAAAACACTAACACTTGTTCAGAACGGAAGAAAGCACAGAGCGCCAGATTTGCTGTTGTCCTGGAGAGCTTGCAGAGCTCTGGGGAAAGGCAGGCAGAGAATTCCCTGCTAGCACCTTCTCTGTTCGCGGGAAGCAGAAGTGTTCGCATTTGATTCGCAGAATCGCTTTTGTGCAGAGAACACTAACGCTTGTTCAGGACGAAAGAAAGCACAGAGCCCCAGATTTGCTGTTGTCCTGGAGAGCTTGCAGAGCTCTGGGGAAAGGCAGGCAGAGAATTCCCTGCTAGCACATTCTCTGTGCACCGGAAGGCGAAATGTTCGCATTTGCTTCGCAGAATCGCTTTTGTGCAGAAAACACTAACACTTGTTCAGAACGAAAGAAAGCACAGAGCCCCAGATTCTATGTTGTCCTGGAGAGCTTGCAGAGCACTGGGGAAAGGCAGGCAGAGAATTCCCTGCTAGCACCTTCTCTGTTCGCGGGAAGCAGAAGTGTTCACATTGCTTTGCAGAATCGCTTTTGTGCAGAGAATACTAACACTTATTCAGAACGGAAGAAAGCACAGAGCGCCAGATTTGCTGTTGTCCTGGAGAGCTTGCAGAGCTCTGGGGAAAGGCAGGCAGAGAATTCCCTGCTAGCACCTTCTCTGTGTGCGGGAAGGAGAAGTGTTCACATTTTTTCGCAGAATCGCATTTGCTTCGCTGCAGAGAACACTAAGCTTGTTCAGAACGAAAGAAAGCACAGAGCGCCAGATTTTATGTTGCCCTGGAGAGCTTGCAGAGCACTGGGGAAAGGCAGGCAGAGAATTCCCTGCTATCATCTTCACTGTGCCTGGGAAGGAGAAGTGTTCACATTTTTTCGCAGAATGGCTTTTGTGCAGAAAACACTAACGCTTGTTCAGGACGAAAGGAAGCACAGAGCGCCAGATTTGCTGTTGCCCTGGAGAGCTTGCAGAGCACTGGGGAAAGGCAGGCAGAGAATTCCCTGCTAGCACATTCTCTGTGCACAGGAAGGCGAAATGTTCGCATTTGATTCGCAGAATCGCTTTTGTGCAGAAAACACTAACACTTGTTCAGAACGAAAGAAAGCACAGAGCCCCAGATTTGCTGTTGTCCTGGAGAGCTTGCAGAGCTCTGGGGAAAGGCAGGCAGAGAATTACCTGCTAGCACATTCTCTGTGCACAGGAAGGAGAAGTGTTCGCATTTGATTCGCAGAATCGCTTTTGTGCAGAAAACACTAACACTTGTTCAGAACGAAAGAAAGCACAGAGCCCCAGATTCTATGTTGTCCTGGAGAGCTTGCAGAGCTTTGGGGAAAGGCAGGCAGAGAATTCCCTGCTAGCACCTTCTCTGTTCGCGGGAAGCAGAAGTGTTCACATTTTTTCGCAGAATCGCATTTGCTTCGCTGCAGGGAACACTAAGCTTGTTCAGAACGAAAGAAAGCACAGAGCCCCAGATTTTATGTTGCCCTGGAGAGCTTGCAGAGCACTGGAGAAAGGCAGGCAGAGAATTCCCTGCTAGCACCTTCTCTGTTCGCGGGAAGCAGAAGTGTTCACATTGCTTTGCAGAGTCGCTTTTGTGCAGAGAATACTAACACTTATTCAGAACGGAAGAAAGCACAGAGCGCCAGATTTGCTGTTGTCCTGGAGAGCTTGCAGAGCTCTGGGGAAAGGCAGGCAGAGAATTCCCTGCTAGCACCTTCTCTGTGTGCGGGAAGGAGAAGTGTTCACATTTTTTCGCAGAATCGCATTTGCTTCGCTGCAGAGAACACTAAGCTTGTTCAGAACGAAAGAAAGCACAGAGCGCCAGATTTTATGTTGCCCTGGAGAGCTTGCAGAGCACTGGGGAAAGGCAGGCAGAGAATTCCCTGCTAGCATCTTCACTGTGCCTGGGAAGGAGAAGTGTTCACATTTTTTCGCAGAATGGCTTTTCTGCAGAAAACACTAACACTTGTTCAGAACGAAAGGAAGCACAGAGCGCCAGATTTGCTGTTGTCCTGGAGAGCTTGCAGAGCTCTGGGGAAAGGCAGGCAGAGAATTCCCTGCTAGCACCTTCTCTGTTCGCGGGAAGGAGAAGTGTTCGCATTTTTTCGCAGAATCGCATTTGCTTCGCTGCAGGGAACACTAAGCTTGTTCAGAACGAAAGAAAGCACAGAGCCCCAGATTTTATGTTGCCCTGGAGAGCTTGCAGAGCACTGGAGAAAGGCAGGCAGAAAATTCCCTGCTAGCACCTTCTCTGTTCGCGGGAAGGAGAGAATTCTCTTTTGCTTCGCACAATGGCTTTTGTGCAGAAAACACTAACGCTTGTTCAGGACGAAAGAAAGCACAGAGCCCCATATTTGCTGTTGTCCTGGAGAGCTTGCAGAGCACTGGCGAAAGGCAGGCAGAGAATTCCCTGCTAGCACCTTCTCTGTGCCTGAGAAGGAGAAGTGTTCACATTTTTTCGCAGAATCGCTTTTGTGCAGAGAACAGTAACACTTATTCAGAACGGAAGAAAACACAGAGCCCCAGATTTGCTGTTGTCCTGGAGAGCTTGCAGAACACTGGCGAAAGGCAGGCAGAGAATTCCCTGCTAGCACCTTCTCTGTGCCTTGGAAGCAGAAGTGTTCACATTGCTTTGCAGAATCGCTTTTGTACAGAGAACAGTAACACTTATTCAGAACGGAAGAAAACACAGAGCCCCAGATTTGCTGTTGTCCTGGAGAGCTTGCAGAGCTCTGGGGAAAGGCAGGCAGAGAATTCCCTGCTAGCACCTTCTCTGTTCGCGGGAAGGAGAGATTTCGCTTTTGATTGGCACAATGGCTTTTCTGCAGAAAACACTAACGCTTGTTCAGGATGAAAGAAAGCACAGAGCCCCATATTTGCTGTTGCCCTGGAGAGCTTGCAGAGCACTGGGGAAAGGCAGGCAGAGAATTCCCTGCTAGCACATTCTCTGTGCACAGGAAGGCGAAATGTTCGCATTTGATTCGCAGAATCGCTTTTGTGCAGAAAACACTAACACTTGTTCAGAACGGAAGAAAGCACAGAGCGCCAGATTTGCTGTTGTCCTGGAGAGCTTGCAGAGCTCTGGGGAAAGGCAGGCAGAGAATTCCCTGCTAGCACCTTCTCTGTTCGCGGGAAGCAGAAGTGTTCGCATTTGATTCGCAGAATCGCTTTTGTGCAGAGAACACTAACGCTTGTTCAGGACGAAAGAAAGCACAGAGCCCCAGATTTGCTGTTGTCCTGGAGAGCTTGCAGAGCTCTGGGGAAAGGCAGGCAGAGAATTCCCTGCTAGCACATTCTCTGTGCACCGGAAGGCGAAATGTTCGCATTTGCTTCGCAGAATCGCTTTTGTGCAGAAAACACTAACACTTGTTCAGAACGAAAGAAAGCACAGAGCCCCAGATTCTATGTTGTCCTGGAGAGCTTGCAGAGCACTGGGGAAAGGCAGGCAGAGAATTCCCTGCTAGCACCTTCTCTGTTCGCGGGAAGCAGAAGTGTTCACATTGCTTTGCAGAATCGCTTTTGTGCAGAGAATACTAACACTTATTCAGAACGGAAGAAAGCACAGAGCGCCAGATTTGCTGTTGTCCTGGAGAGCTTGCAGAGCTCTGGGGAAAGGCAGGCAGAGAATTCCCTGCTAGCACCTTCTCTGTGTGCGGGAAGGAGAAGTGTTCACATTTTTTCGCAGAATCGCATTTGCTTCGCTGCAGAGAACACTAAGCTTGTTCAGAACGAAAGAAAGCACAGAGCGCCAGATTTTATGTTGCCCTGGAGAGCTTGCAGAGCACTGGGGAAAGGCAGGCAGAGAATTCCCTGCTATCATCTTCACTGTGCCTGGGAAGGAGAAGTGTTCACATTTTTTCGCAGAATGGCTTTTGTGCAGAAAACACTAACGCTTGTTCAGGACGAAAGGAAGCACAGAGCGCCAGATTTGCTGTTGCCCTGGAGAGCTTGCAGAGCACTGGGGAAAGGCAGGCAGAGAATTCCCTGCTAGCACATTCTCTGTGCACAGGAAGGCGAAATGTTCGCATTTGATTTGAAGAATGGCTTTTCTCCAGAAAACACTAACGCTTGTTCAGGACGAAAGGAAGCACAGAGCGCCAGATTTGCTGTTGCCCTGGAGAGCTTGCAGAGCACTGGGGAAAGGCAGGCAGAGAATTGCCTGCTAGCACATTCTCTGTGCACAGGAAGGCGAAATGTTCGCATTTGATTCGCAGAATCGCTTTTGTGCAGAAAACACTAACACTTGTTCAGAACGAAAGAAAGCACAGAGCCCCAGATTTGCTGTTGTCCTGGAGAGCTTGCAGAGCTCTGGGGAAAGGCAGGCAGAGAATTCCCTGCTAGTACCTTCTCTGTTCGCGGGAAGCAGAAGTGTTCGCATTTGATTCGCAGAATCGCTTTTGTGCAGAGAACACTAACGCTTGTTCAGAACGGAAGAAAGCACAGAGCGCCAGATTTGCTGTTGTCCTGGAGAGCTTGCAGAGCTCTGGGGAAAGGCAGGCAGAGAATTCCCTGCTAGCACCTTCTCTGTGTGCGGGAAGGAGAAGTGTTCACATTTTTTCGCAGAATCGCATTTGCTTCGCTGCAGAGAACACTAAGCTTGTTCAGAACGAAAGAAAGCACAGAGCGCCAGATTTTATGTTGCCCTGGAGAGCTTGCAGAGCACTGGGGAAAGGCAGGCAGAGAATTCCCTGCTAGCATCTTCACTGTGCCTGGGAAGGAGAAGTGTTCACATTTTTTCGCAGAATGGCTTTTCTGCAGAAAACACTAACACTTGTTCAGAACGAAAGGAAGCACAGAGCGCCAGATTTGCTGTTGTCCTGGAGAGCTTGCAGAGCTCTGGGGAAAGGCAGGCAGAGAATTCCCTGCTAGCACCTTCTCTGTTCGCGGGAAGGAGAAGTGTTCGCATTTTTTCGCAGAATCGCATTTGCTTCGCTGCAGGGAACACTAAGCTTGTTCAGAACGAAAGAAAGCACAGAGCCCCAGATTTTATGTTGCCCTGGAGAGCTTGCAGAGCACTGGAGAAAGGCAGGCAGAAAATTCCCTGCTAGCACCTTCTCTGTTCGCGGGAAGGAGAGAATTCTCTTTTGCTTCGCACAATGGCTTTTGTGCAGAAAACACTAACGCTTGTTCAGGACGAAAGAAAGCACAGAGCCCCATATTTGCTGTTGTCCTGGAGAGCTTGCAGAGCACTGGCGAAAGGCAGGCAGAGAATTCCCTGCTAGCACCTTCTCTGTGCCTGAGAAGGAGAAGTGTTCACATTTTTTCGCAGAATCGCTTTTGTGCAGAGAACAGTAACACTTATTCAGAACGGAAGAAAACACAGAGCCCCAGATTTGCTGTTGTCCTGGAGAGCTTGCAGAACACTGGCGAAAGGCAGGCAGAGAATTCCCTGCTAGCACCTTCTCTGTGCCTTGGAAGCAGAAGTGTTCACATTGCTTTGCAGAATCGCTTTTGTACAGAGAACAGTAACACTTATTCAGAACGGAAGAAAACACAGAGCCCCAGATTTGCTGTTGTCCTGGAGAGCTTGCAGAGCTCTGGGGAAAGGCAGGCAGAGAATTCCCTGCTAGCACCTTCTCTGTTCGCGGGAAGGAGAGATTTCGCTTTTGATTGGCACAATGGCTTTTCTGCAGAAAACACTAACGCTTGTTCAGGATGAAAGAAAGCACAGAGCCCCATATTTGCTGTTGCCCTGGAGAGCTTGCAGAGCACTGGGGAAAGGCAGGCAGAGAATTCCCTGCTAGCACATTCTCTGTGCACAGGAAGGCGAAATGTTCGCATTTGATTCGCAGAATCGCTTTTGTGCAGAAAACACTAACACTTGTTCAGAACGGAAGAAAGCACAGAGCGCCAGATTTGCTGTTGTCCTGGAGAGCTTGCAGAGCTCTGGGGAAAGGCAGGCAGAGAATTCCCTGCTAGCACCTTCTCTGTTCGCGGGAAGCAGAAGTGTTCGCATTTGATTCGCAGAATCGCTTTTGTGCAGAGAACACTAACGCTTGTTCAGGACGAAAGAAAGCACAGAGCCCCAGATTTGCTGTTGTCCTGGAGAGCTTGCAGAGCTCTGGGGAAAGGCAGGCAGAGAATTCCCTGCTAGCACATTCTCTGTGCACCGGAAGGCGAAATGTTCGCATTTGCTTCGCAGAATCGCTTTTGTGCAGAAAACACTAACACTTGTTCAGAACGAAAGAAAGCACAGAGCCCCAGATTCTATGTTGTCCTGGAGAGCTTGCAGAGCACTGGGGAAAGGCAGGCAGAGAATTCCCTGCTAGCACCTTCTCTGTTCGCGGGAAGCAGAAGTGTTCACATTGCTTTGCAGAATCGCTTTTGTGCAGAGAATACTAACACTTATTCAGAACGGAAGAAAGCACAGAGCGCCAGATTTGCTGTTGTCCTGGAGAGCTTGCAGAGCTCTGGGGAAAGGCAGGCAGAGAATTCCCTGCTAGCACCTTCTCTGTGTGCGGGAAGGAGAAGTGTTCACATTTTTTCGCAGAATCGCATTTGCTTCGCTGCAGAGAACACTAAGCTTGTTCAGAACGAAAGAAAGCACAGAGCGCCAGATTTTATGTTGCCCTGGAGAGCTTGCAGAGCACTGGGGAAAGGCAGGCAGAGAATTCCCTGCTATCATCTTCACTGTGCCTGGGAAGGAGAAGTGTTCACATTTTTTCGCAGAATGGCTTTTGTGCAGAAAACACTAACGCTTGTTCAGGACGAAAGGAAGCACAGAGCGCCAGATTTGCTGTTGCCCTGGAGAGCTTGCAGAGCACTGGGGAAAGGCAGGCAGAGAATTCCCTGCTAGCACATTCTCTGTGCACAGGAAGGCGAAATGTTCGCATTTGATTCGCAGAATCGCTTTTGTGCAGAAAACACTAACACTTGTTCAGAACGAAAGAAAGCACAGAGCCCCAGATTTGCTGTTGTCCTGGAGAGCTTGCAGAGCTCTGGGGAAAGGCAGGCAGAGAATTACCTGCTAGCACATTCTCTGTGCACAGGAAGGAGAAGTGTTCGCATTTGATTCGCAGAATCGCTTTTGTGCAGAAAACACTAACACTTGTTCAGAACGAAAGAAAGCACAGAGCCCCAGATTCTATGTTGTCCTGGAGAGCTTGCAGAGCTTTGGGGAAAGGCAGGCAGAGAATTCCCTGCTAGCACCTTCTCTGTTCGCGGGAAGCAGAAGTGTTCACATTTTTTCGCAGAATCGCATTTGCTTCGCTGCAGGGAACACTAAGCTTGTTCAGAACGAAAGAAAGCACAGAGCCCCAGATTTTATGTTGCCCTGGAGAGCTTGCAGAGCACTGGAGAAAGGCAGGCAGAGAATTCCCTGCTAGCACCTTCTCTGTTCGCGGGAAGCAGAAGTGTTCACATTGCTTTGCAGAATCGCTTTTGTGCAGAGAATACTAACACTTATTCAGAACGGAAGAAAGCACAGAGCCCCAGATTTGCTGTTGTCCTGGAGAGCTTGCAGAGCTCTGGGGAAAGGCAGGCAGAGAATTCCCTGCTAGCACCTTCTCTGTTCGCGGGAAGCAGAAGTGTTCGCATTTGATTCGCAGAATCGCTTTTGTGCAGAGAACACTAACGCTTGTTCAGAACGGAAGAAAGCACAGAGCGCCAGATTTGCTGTTGTCCTGGAGAGCTTGCAGAGCTCTGGGGAAAGGCAGGCAGAGAATTCCCTGCTAGCTCATTCTCTGTGCACAGGAAGGCGAAATGTTCGCATTTGCTTCGCAGAATCGCTTTTGTGCAGAAAACACTAACACTTGTTCAGAACGAAAGAAAGCACAGAGCCCCAGATTCTATGTTGTCCTGGAGAGCTTGCAGAGCACTGGGGAAAGGCAGGCAGAGAATTCCCTGCTAGCACCTTCTCTGTTCGCGGGAAGCAGAAGTGTTCACATTGCTTTGCAGAATCGCTTTTGTGCAGAGAATACTAAAACTTATTCAGAACGGAAGAAAGCACAGAGCGCCAGATTTGCTGTTGTCCTGGAGAGCTTGCAGAGCTCTGGGGAAAGGCAGGCAGAGAATTCCCTGCTAGCAACTTCTCTGTGTGCGGGAAGGAGAAGTGTTCACATTTTTTCGCAGAATCGCATTTGCTTCGCTGCAGAGAACACTAAGCTTGTTCAGAACGAAAGAAAGCACAGAGCGCCAGATTTTATGTTGCCCTGGATAGCTTGCAGAGCACTGGGGAAAGGCAGGCAGAGAATTCCCTGCTATCATCTTCACTGTGCCTGGGAAGGAGAAGTGTTCACAATTTTTCGCAGAATGGCTTTTCTGCAGAAAACATTAACGCTTGTTCAGGACGAAAGGAAGCACAGAGCGCCAGATTTGCTGTTGCCCTGGAGAGCTTGCAGAGCACTGGGGAAAGGCAGGCAGAGAATTCCCTGCTAGCACATTCTCTGTGCACAGGAAGGCGAAATGTTCGCATTTGATTCGCAGAATCGCTTTTGTGCAGAAAACACTAACACTTGTTCAGAACGAAAGAAAGCACAGAGCCCCAGATTTGCTGTTGTCCTGGAGAGCTTGCAGAGCTCTGGGGAAAGGCAGGCAGAGAATTACCTGCTAGCACATTCTCTGTGCACAGGAAGGAGAAGTGTTCGCATTTGATTCGCAGAATCGCTTTTGTGCAGAAAACACTAACACTTGTTCAGAACGAAAGAAAGCACAGAGCCCCAGATTTGCTGTTGTCCTGGAGAGCTTGCAGAGCTCTGGGGAAAGGCAGGCAGAGAATTCCCTGCTAGCACCTTCTCTGTTCGCGGGAAGCAGAAGTGTTCGCATTTACTTCGCAGAATCGCTTTTGTGCAGAGAACACTAACGCTTGTTCAGAACGGAAGAAAGCACAGAGCCCCAGATTTTATGTTGCCCTGGAGAGCTTGCAGAGCTCTGGGGAAAGGCAGGCAGAGAATTCCCTGCTAGCACCTTCTCTGTGTGCGGGAAGGAGAAGTGTTCACATTTTTTCGCAGAATCGCATTTGCTTCGCTGCAGAGAACACTAAGCTTGTTCAGAACGAAAGAAAGCACAGAGCGCCAGATTTTATGTTGCCCTGGAGAGCTTGCAGAGCACTGGGGAAAGGCAGGCAGAGAATTCCCTGCTAGCATCTTCACTGTGCCTGGGAAGGAGAAGTGTTCACATTTTTTCGCAGAATCGCTTTTGTGCAGAGAACAGTAACACTTATTCAGAACGGAAGAAAACACAGAGCCCCAGATTTGCTGTTGTCCTGGAGAGCTTGCAGAACACTGGCGAAAGGCAGGCAGAGAATTCCCTGCTAGCACCTTCTCTGTGCCTTGGAAGCAGAAGTGTTCACATTGCTTTGCAGAATCGCTTTTGTACAGAGAACAGTAACACTTATTCAGAACGGAAGAAAACACAGAGCCCCAGATTTGCTGTTGTCCTGGAGAGCTTGCAGAGCTCTGGGGAAAGGCAGGCAGAGAATTCCCTGCTAGCACCTTCTCTGTTCGCGGGAAGGAGAGATTTCACTTTTGATTGGCACAATGGCTTTTCTGCAGAAAACACTAACGCTTGTTCAGGACGAAAGAAAGCACAGAGCCCCAGATTTGCTGTTGCCCTGGAGAGCTTGCAGAGCACTGGGGAAAGGCAGGCAGAGAATTCCCTGCTAGCACATTCTCTGTGCACAGGAAGGCGAAATGTTCGCATTTGATTCGCAGCATCGCTTTTGTGCAGAAAACACTAACACTTGTTCAGAACAGAAGAAAGCACAGAGCGCCAGATTTGCTGTTGTCCTGGAGAGCTTGCAGAGCTCTGGGGAAAGGCAGGCAGAGAATTCCCTGCTAGCACCTTCTCTGTTCACGGGAAGCAGAAGTGTTCGCATTTGATTCGCAGAATCGCTTTTGTGCAGAGAACACTAACGCTTGTTCAGGACGAAAGAAAGCACAGAGCCCCAGATTTGCTGTTGTCCTGGAGAGCTTGCAGAGCTCTGGGGAAAGGCAGGCAGAGAATTCCCTGCTAGCACATTCTCTGTGCACAGGAAGGCGAAATGTTCGCATTTGATTCGCAGAATCGCTTTTGTGCAGAAAACACTAACACTTGTTCAGAACGAAAGAAAGCACAGAGCCCCAGATTCTATGTTGTCCTGGAGAGCTTGCAGAGCACTGGGGAAAGGCAGGCAGAGAATTCCCTGCTAGCACCTTCTCTGTTCGCGGGAAGCAGAAGTGTTCACATTGCTTTGCAGAATCGCTTTTGTGCAGAGAATACTAACACTTATTCAGAACGGAAGAAAGCACAGAGCCCCAGATTCTATGTTGTCCTGGAGAGCTTGCAGAGCTCTGGGGAAAGGCAGGCAGAGAATTCCCTGCTAGCACCTTCTCTGTGTGCGGGAAGGAGAAGTGTTCACATTTTTTCGCAGAATCGCATTTGCTTCGCTGCAGAGAACACTAAGCTTGTTCAGAACGAAAGAAAGCACAGAGCGCCAGATTTTATGTTGCCCTGGAGAGCTTGCAGAGCACTGGGGAAAGGCAGGCAGAGAATTCCCTGCTATCATCTTCACTGTGCCTGGGAAGGAGAAGTGTTCACATTTTTTCGCAGAATGGCTTTTGTGCAGAAAACACTAACGCTTGTTCAGGACGAAAGGAAGCACAGAGCGCCAGATTTGCTGTTGCCCTGGAGAGCTTGCAGAGCTCTGGGGAAAGGCAGGCAGAGAATTCCCTGCTAGCACCTTCTCTGTTCGCGGGAAGGAGAGAATTCGCTTTTGCTTGGCACAATGGCTTTTCTGCAGAAAACACTAACGCTTGTTCAGGATGAAAGAAAGCACAGAGCCCCATATTTGCTGTTGCCCTGGAGAGCTTGCAGAGCACTGGGGAAAGGCAGGCAGAGAATTCCCTGCTAGCACATTCTCTGTGCACAGGAAGGCGAAATGTTCGCATTTGATTCGCAGAATCGCTTTTGTGCAGAAAAAACTAACACTTGTTCAGAACGGAAGAAAGCACAGAGCGCCAGATTTGCTGTTGTCCTGGAGAGCTTGCAGAGCTCTGGGGAAAGGCAGGCAGAGAATTCCCTGCTAGCACCTTCTCTGTTCGCGGGAAGCAGAAGTGTTCGCATTTGATTCGCAGAATCGCTTTTGTGCAGAGAACACTAACGCTTGTTCAGGACGAAAGAAAGCACAGAGCCCCAGATTTGCTGTTGTCCTGGAGAGCTTGCAGAGCTCTGGGGAAAGGCAGGCAGAGAATTCCCTGCTAGCACATTCTCTGTGCACCGGAAGGCGAAATGTTCGCATTTGCTTCGCAGAATCGCTTTTGTGCAGAAAACACTAACACTTGTTCAGAACGAAAGAAAGCACAGAGCCCCAGATTCTATGTTGTCCTGGAGAGCTTGCAGAGCACTGGGGAAAGGCAGGCAGAGAATTCCCTGCTAGCACCTTCTCTGTTCGCGGGAAGCAGAAGTGTTCACATTGCTTTGCAGAATCGCTTTTGTGCAGAGAATACTAACACTTATTCAGAACGGAAGAAAGCACAGAGCCCCAGATTTGCTGTTGTCCTGGAGAGCTTGCAGAGCTCTGGGGAAAGGCAGGCAGAGAATTCCCTGCTAGCACCTTCTCTGTGTGCGGGAAGGAGAAGTGTTCACATTTTTTCGCAGAATCGCATTTGCTTCGCTGCAGAGAACACTAAGCTTGTTCAGAACGAAAGAAAGCACAGAGCGCCAGATTTTATGTTGCCCTGGAGAGCTTGCAGAGCACTGGGGAAAGGCAGGCAGAGAATTCCCTGCTATCATCTTCACTGTGCCTGGGAAGGAGAAGTGTTCACATTTTTTCGCAGAATGGCTTTTCTGCAGAAAACACTAACGCTTGTTCAGGACGAAAGGAAGCACAGAGCGCCAGATTTGCTGTTGCCCTGGAGAGCTTGCAGAGCTCTGGGGAAAGGCAGGCAGAGAATTCCCTGCTAGCACATTCTCTGTGCACAGGAAGGCGAAATGTTCGCATTTGATTCGCAGAATCGCTTTTGTGCAGAAAACACTAACACTTGTTCAGAACGAAAGAAAGCACAGAGCCCCAGATTTGCTGTTGTCCTGGAGAGCTTGCAGAGCTCTGGGGAAAGGCAGGCAGAGAATTACCTGCTAGCACATTCTCTGTGCACAGGAAGGAGAAGTGTTCGCATTTGATTCGCAGAATCGCTTTTGTGCAGAAAACACTAACACTTGTTCAGAACGAAAGAAAGCACAGAGCCCCAGATTCTATGTTGTCCTGGAGAGCTTGCAGAGCTTTGGGGAAAGGCAGGCAGAGAATTCCCTGCTAGCACCTTCTCTGTTCGCGGGAAGCAGAAGTGTTCACATTTTTTCGCAGAATCGCATTTGCTTCGCTGCAGGGAACACTAAGCTTGTTCAGAACGAAAGAAAGCACAGAGCCCCAGATTTTATGTTGCCCTGGAGAGTTTGCAGAGCACTGGAGAAAGGCAGGCAGAGAATTCCCTGCTAGCACCTTCTCTGTTCGCGGGAAGCAGAAGTGTTCACATTGCTTTGCAGAATCGCTTTTGTGCAGAGAATACTAACACTTATTCAGAACGGAAGAAAGCACAGAGCCCCAGATTTGCTGTTGTCCTGGAGAGCTTGCAGAGCTCTGGGGAAAGGCAGGCAGAGAATTCCCTGCTAGCACCTTCTCTGTTCGCGGGAAGCAGAAGTGTTCGCATTTGATTCGCAGAATCGCTTTTGTGCAGAGAACACTAACGCTTGTTCAGAACGGAAGAAAGCACAGAGCGGCAGATTTGCTGTTGTCCTGGAGAGCTTGCAGAGCTCTGGGGAAAGGCAGGCAGAGAATTCCCTGCTAGCTCATTCTCTGTGCACAGGAAGGCGAAATGTTCGCATTTGCTTCGCAGAATCGCTTTTGTGCAGAAAACACTAACACTTGTTCAGAACGAAAGAAAGCACAGAGCCCCAGATTCTATGTTGTCCTGGAGAGCTTGCAGAGCACTGGGGAAAGGCAGGCAGAGAATTCCCTGCTAGCACCTTCTCTGTTCGCGGGAAGCAGAAGTGTTCGCATTTACTTCGCAGAATCGCTTTTGTGCAGAGAACACTAACGCTTGTTCAGAACGGAAGAAAGCACAGAGCGCCAGATTTGCTGTTGTCCTGGAGAGCTTGCAGAGCTCTGGGGAAAGGCAGGCAGAGAATTCCCTGCTAGCACCTTCTCTGTTCGCGGGAAGGAGAAGTGTTCACATTTTTTCGCAGAATCGCATTTGCTTCGCTGCAGGGAACACTAAGCTTGTTCAGAACGAAAGAAAGCACAGAGCCCCAGATTTTATGTTGCCCTGGAGAGCTTGCAGAGCACTGGGGAAAGGCAGGCAGAGAATTCCCTGCTAGCACCTTCTCTGTGCCTGAGAAGGAGAAGTGTTCACATTTTTTCGCAGAATCGCTTTTGTGCAGAGAATACTAACACTTATTCAGAACGGAAGAAAGCACAGAGCGCCAGATTTGCTGTTGTCCTGGAGAGCTTGCAGAGCTCTGGGGAAAGGCAGGCAGAGAATTCCCTGCTAGCACCTTCTCTGTTCGCGGGAAGGAGAGAATTCGCTTTTGCTTGGCACAATGGCTTTTCTGCAGAAAACACAAACGCTTGTTCAGGATGAAAGAAAGCACAGAGCCCCATATTTGCTGTTGTCCTGGAGAGCTTGCAGAGCACTGGGGAAAGGCAGGCAGAGAATTCCCTGCTAGCACATTCTCTGTGCACAGGAAGGCGAAATGTTCGCATTTGATTTGAAGAATGGCTTTTCTGCAGAAAACACTAACGCTTGTTCAGGACGAAAGGAAGCACAGAGCGCCAGATTTGCTGTTGCCCTGGAGAGCTTGCAGAGCACTGGGGAAAGGCAGGCAGAGAATTGCCTGCTAGCACATTCTCTGTGCACAGGAAGGCGAAATGTTCGCATTTGATTCGCAGAATCGCTTTTGTGCAGAAAACACTAACACTTGTTCAGAACGAAAGAAAGCACAGAGCCCCAGATTTGCTGTTGTCCTGGAGAGCTTGCAGAGCTCTGGGGAAAGGCAGGCAGAGAATTCCCTGCTAGCACCTTCTCTGTTCGCGGGAAGCAGAAGTGTTCGCATTTACTTCGCAGAATCGCTTTTGTGCAGAGAACACTAACGCTTGTTCAGAACGGAAGAAAGCACAGAGCGCCAGATTTGCTGTTGTCCTGGAGAGCTTGCAGAGCTCTGGGGAAAGGCAGGCAGAGAATTCCCTGCTAGCACCTTCTCTGTGTGCGGGAAGGAGAAGTGTTCACATTTTTTCGCAGAATCGCATTTGCTTCGCTGCAGAGAACACTAAGCTTGTTCAGAACGAAAGAAAGCACAGAGCGCCAGATTTTATGTTGCCCTGGAGAGCTTGCAGAGCACTGGGGAAAGGCAGGCAGAGAATTTCTGCTAGCATCTTCACTGTGCCTGGGAAGGAGAAGTGTTCACATTTTTTCGCAGAATGGCTTTTCTGCAGAAAACACTAACGCTTGTTCAGGACGAGAGGAAGCACAGAGCGCCAGATTTGCTGTTGTCCTGGAGAGCTTGCAGAGCTCTGGGGAAAGGTAGGCAGAGAATTCCCTGCTAGCACATTCTCTGTGCACAGGAAGGAGAAGTGTTCGCATTTGATTCGCAGAATCGCTTTTGTGCAGAAAACACTAACACTTGTTCAGAACGAAAGAAAGCACAGAGCGCCAGATTTGCTGTTGTCCTGGAGAGCTTGCAGAGCTCTGGGGAAAGGCAGGCAGAGAATTCCCTGCTAGCACCTTCTCTGTTCGCGGGAAGCAGAAGTGTTCACATTTTTTCGCAGAATCGCATTTGCTTCGCTGCAGGGAACACTAAGCTTGTTCAGAACGAAAGAAAGCACAGAGCCCCAGATTTTATGTTGCCCTGGAGAGCTTGCAGAGCACTGGAGAAAGGCAGGCAGAAAATTCCCTGCTAGCACCTTCTCTGTTCGCGGGAAGGAGAGAATTCTCTTTTGCTTCGCACAATGGCTTTTGTGCAGAAAACACTAACGCTTGTTCAGGACGAAAGAAAGCACAGAGCCCCATATTTGCTGTTGTCCTGGAGAGCTTGCAGAGCACTGGCGAAAGGCAGGCAGAGAATTCCCTGCTAGCACCTTCTCTGTGCCTGAGAAGGAGAAGTGTTCACATTTTTTCGCAGAATCGCTTTTGTGCAGAGAACAGTAACACTTATTCAGAACGGAAGAAAACACAGAGCCCCAGATTTGCTGTTGTCCTGGAGAGCTTGCAGAACACTGGCGAAAGGCAGGCAGAGAATTCCCTGCTAGCACCTTCTCTGTGCCTTGGAAGCAGAAGTGTTCACATTGCTTTGCAGAATCGCTTTTGTACAGAGAACAGTAACACTTATTCAGAACGGAAGAAAACACAGAGCCCCAGATTTGCTGTTGTCCTGGAGAGCTTGCAGAGCTCTGGGGAAAGGCAGGCAGAGAATTCCCTGCTAGCACCTTCTCTGTTCGCGGGAAGGAGAGATTTCGCTTTTGATTGGCACAATGGCTTTTCTGCAGAAAACACTAACGCTTGTTCAGGATGAAAGAAAGCACAGAGCCCCATATTTGCTGTTGCCCTGGAGAGCTTGCAGAGCACTGGGGAAAGGCAGGCAGAGAATTCCCTGCTAGCACATTCTCTGTGCACAGGAAGGCGAAATGTTCGCATTTGATTCGCAGAATCGCTTTTGTGCAGAAAACACTAACACTTGTTCAGAACGGAAGAAAGCACAGAGCGCCAGATTTGCTGTTGTCCTGGAGAGCTTGCAGAGCTCTGGGGAAAGGCAGGCAGAGAATTCCCTGCTAGCACCTTCTCTGTTCGCGGGAAGGAGAGAATTCTCTTTTGCTTGGCACAATGGCTTTTCTGCAGAAAACAGTAACGCTTGTTCAGGATGAAAGAAAGCACAGAGCCCCATATTTGCTGTTGTCCTGGAGAGCTTGCAGAGCACTGGGGAAAGGCAGGCAGAGAATTCCCTGCTAGCACATTCTCTGTGCACAGGAAGGCGAAATGTTCGCATTTGATTTGAAGAATGGCTTTTCTGCAGAAAACAGTAACGCTTGTTCAGGACGAAAGGAAGCACAGAGCGCCAGATTTGCTGTTGCCCTGGAGAGCTTGCAGAGCACTGGGGAAAGGCAGGCAGAGAATTGCCTGCTAGCACATTCTCTGTGCACAGGAAGGCGAAATGTTCGCATTTGATTCGCAGAATCGCTTTTGTGCAGAAAACACTAACACTTGTTCAGAACGAAAGAAAGCACAGAGCCCCAGATTTGCTGTTGTCCTGGAGAGCTTGCAGAGCTCTGGGGAAAGGCAGGCAGAGAATTCCCTGCTAGCACCTTCTCTGTTCGCGGGAAGCAGAAGTGTTCGCATTTGATTCGCAGAATCGCTTTTGTGCAGAGAACACTAACGCTTGTTCAGAACGGAAGAAAGCACAGAGCGCCAGATTTGCTGTTGTCCTGGAGAGCTTGCAGAGCTCTGGGGAAAGGCAGGCAGAGAATTCCCTGCTAGCACCTTCTCTGTGTGCGGGAAGGAGAAGTGTTCACATTTTTTCGCAGAATCGCATTTGCTTCGCTGCAGAGAACACTAAGCTTGTTCAGAACGAAAGAAAGCACAGAGCGCCAGATTTTATGTTGCCCTGGAGAGCTTGCAGAGCACTGGGGAAAGGCAGGCAGAGAATTCCCTGCTAGCATCTTCACTGTGCCTGGGAAGGAGAAGTGTTCACATTTTTTCGCAGAATGGCTTTTCTGCAGAAAACACTAACACTTGTTCAGAACGAAAGGAAGCACAGAGCGCCAGATTTGCTGTTGTCCTGGAGAGCTTGCAGAGCTCTGGGGAAAGGCAGGCAGAGAATTCCCTGCTAGCACCTTCTCTGTTCGCGGGAAGGAGAAGTGTTCGCATTTTTTCGCAGAATCGCATTTGCTTCGCTGCAGGGAACACTAAGCTTGTTCAGAACGAAAGAAAGCACAGAGCCCCAGATTTTATGTTGCCCTGGAGAGCTTGCAGAGCACTGGAGAAAGGCAGGCAGAAAATTCCCTGCTAGCACCTTCTCTGTTCGCGGGAAGGAGAGAATTCTCTTTTGCTTCGCACAATGGCTTTTGTGCAGAAAACACTAACGCTTGTTCAGGACGAAAGAAAGCACAGAGCCCCATATTTGCTGTTGTCCTGGAGAGCTTGCAGAGCACTGGCGAAAGGCAGGCAGAGAATTCCCTGCTAGCACCTTCTCTGTGCCTGAGAAGGAGAAGTGTTCACATTTTTTCGCAGAATCGCTTTTGTGCAGAGAACAGTAACACTTATTCAGAATGGAAGAAAACACAGAGCCCCAGATTTGCTGTTGTCCTGGAGAGCTTGCAGAACACTGGCGAAAGGCAGGCAGAGAATTCCCTGCTAGCACCTTCTCTGTGCCTTGGAAGCAGAAGTGTTCACATTGCTTTGCAGAATCGCTTTTGTACAGAGAACAGTAACACTTATTCAGAACGGAAGAAAACACAGAGCCCCAGATTTGCTGTTGTCCTGGAGAGCTTGCAGAGCTCTGGGGAAAGGCAGGCAGAGAATTCCCTGCTAGCACCTTCTCTGTTCGCGGGAAGGAGAGATTTCGCTTTTGATTGGCACAATGGCTTTTCTGCAGAAAACACTAACGCTTGTTCAGGATGAAAGAAAGCACAGAGCCCCATATTTGCTGTTGCCCTGGAGAGCTTGCAGAGCACTGGGGAAAGGCAGGCAGAGAATTCCCTGCTAGCACATTCTCTGTGCACAGGAAGGCGAAATGTTCGCATTTGATTCGCAGAATCGCTTTTGTGCAGAAAACACTAACACTTGTTCAGAACGGAAGAAAGCACAGAGCGCCAGATTTGCTGTTGTCCTGGAGAGCTTGCAGAGCTCTGGGGAAAGGCAGGCAGAGAATTCCCTGCTAGCACCTTCTCTGTTCGCGGGAAGCAGAAGTGTTCGCATTTGATTCGCAGAATCGCTTTTGTGCAGAGAACACTAACGCTTGTTCAGGACGAAAGAAAGCACAGAGCCCCAGATTTGCTGTTGTCCTGGAGAGCTTGCAGAGCTCTGGGGAAAGGCAGGCAGAGAATTCCCTGCTAGCACCTTCTCTGTGCCTGAGAAGGAGAAGTGTTCACATTTTTTCGCAGAATCGCTTTTGTGCAGAGAACAGTAACACTTATTCAGAATGGAAGAAAACACAGAGCCCCAGATTTGCTGTTGTCCTGGAGAGCTTGCAGAACACTGGCGAAAGGCAGGCAGAGAATTCCCTGCTAGCACCTTCTCTGTGCCTTGGAAGCAGAAGTGTTCACATTGCTTTGCAGAATCGCTTTTGTACAGAGAACAGTAACACTTATTCAGAACGGAAGAAAACACAGAGCCCCAGATTTGCTGTTGTCCTGGAGAGCTTGCAGAGCTCTGGGGAAAGGCAGGCAGAGAATTCCCTGCTAGCACCTTCTCTGTTCGCGGGAAGGAGAGATTTCGCTTTTGATTGGCACAATGGCTTTTCTGCAGAAAACACTAACGCTTGTTCAGGATGAAAGAAAGCACAGAGCCCCATATTTGCTGTTGCCCTGGAGAGCTTGCAGAGCACTGGGGAAAGGCAGGCAGAGAATTCCCTGCTAGCACATTCTCTGTGCACAGGAAGGCGAAATGTTCGCATTTGATTCGCAGAATCGCTTTTGTGCAGAAAACACTAACACTTGTTCAGAACGGAAGAAAGCACAGAGCGCCAGATTTGCTGTTGTCCTGGAGAGCTTGCAGAGCTCTGGGGAAAGGCAGGCAGAGAATTCCCTGCTAGCACCTTCTCTGTTCGCGGGAAGCAGAAGTGTTCGCATTTGATTCGCAGAATCGCTTTTGTGCAGAGAACACTAACGCTTGTTCAGGACGAAAGAAAGCACAGAGCCCCAGATTTGCTGTTGTCCTGGAGAGCTTGCAGAGCTCTGGGGAAAGGCAGGCAGAGAATTCCCTGCTAGCACATTCTCTGTGCACCGGAAGGCGAAATGTTCGCATTTGCTTCGCAGAATCGCTTTTGTGCAGAAAACACTAACACTTGTTCAGAACGAAAGAAAGCACAGAGCCCCAGATTCTATGTTGTCCTGGAGAGCTTGCAGAGCACTGGGGAAAGGCAGGCAGAGAATTCCCTGCTAGCACCTTCTCTGTTCGCGGGAAGCAGAAGTGTTCACATTGCTTTGCAGAATCGCTTTTGTGCAGAGAATACTAACACTTATTCAGAACGGAAGAAAGCACAGAGCGCCAGATTTGCTGTTGTCCTGGAGAGCTTGCAGAGCTCTGGGGAAAGGCAGGCAGAGAATTCCCTGCTAGCACGTTCTCTGTGTGCGGGAAGGAGAAGTGTTCACATTTTTTCGCAGAATCGCATTTGCTTCGCTGCAGAGAACACTAAGCTTGTTCAGAACGAAAGAAAGCACAGAGCGCCAGATTTTATGTTGCCCTGGAGAGCTTGCAGAGCACTGGGGAAAGGCAGGCAGAGAATTCCCTGCTAGCATCTTCACTGTGCCTGGGAAGGAGAAGTGTTCACATTTTTTCGCAGAATGGCTTTTGTGCAGAAAACACTAACGCTTGTTCAGGACGAAAGGAAGCACAGAGCGCCAGATTTGCTGTTGCCCTGGAGAGCTTGCAGAGCTCTGGGGAAAGGCAGGCAGAGAATTCCCTGCTAGCACATTCTCTGTGCACAGGAAGGCGAAATGTTCGCATTTGATTCGCAGAATCGCTTTTGTGCAGAAAACACTAACACTTGTTCAGAACGAAAGAAAGCACAGAGCCCCAGATTTGCTGTTGTCCTGGAGAGCTTGCAGAGCTCTGGGGAAAGGCAGGCAGATAATTACCTGCTAGCACATTCTCTGTGCACAGGAAGGAGAAGTGTTCGCATTTGATTCGCAGAATCGCTTTTGTGCAGAAAACACTAACACTTGTTCAGAACGAAAGAAAGCACAGAGCCCCAGATTCTATGTTGTCCTGGAGAGCTTGCAGAGCTTTGGGGAAAGGCAGGCAGAGAATTCCCTGCTAGCACCTTCTCTGTTCGCGGGAAGCAGAAGTGTTCACATTTTTTCGCAGAATCGCATTTGCTTCGCTGCAGGGAACACTAAGCTTGTTCAGAACGAAAGAAAGCACAGAGCCCCAGATTTTATGTTGCCCTGGAGAGCTTGCAGAGCACTGGAGAAAGGCAGGCAGAGAATTCCCTGCTAGCACCTTCTCTGTTCGCGGGAAGCAGAAGTGTTCACATTGCTTTGCAGAATCGCTTTTGTGCAGAGAATACTAACACTTATTCAGAACGGAAGAAAGCACAGAGCCCCAGATTTGCTGTTGTCCTGGAGAGCTTGCAGAGCTCTGGGGAAAGGCAGGCAGAGAATTCCCTGCTAGCACCTTCTCTGTTCGCGGGAAGCAGAAGTGTTCGCATTTGATTCGCAGAATCGCTTTTGTGCAGAGAACACTAACGCTTGTTCAGAACGGAAGAAAGCACAGAGCGCCAGATTTGCTGTTGTCCTGGAGAGCTTGCAGAGCTCTTGGGAAAGGTAGGCAGAGAATTCCCTGCTAGCTCATTCTCTGTGCACAGGAAGGCGAAATGTTCGCATTTGCTTCGCAGAATCGCTTTTGTGCAGAAAACACTAACACTTGTTCAGAACGAAAGAAAGCACAGAGCCCCAGATTCTATGTTGTCCTGGAGAGCTTGCAGAGCACTGGGGAAAGGCAGGCAGAGAATTCCCTGCTAGCACCTTCTCTGTTCGCGGGAAGCAGAAGTGTTCACATTGCTTTGCAGAATCGCTTTTGTGCAGAGAATACTAAAACTTATTCAGAACGGAAGAAAGCACAGAGCGCCAGATTTGCTGTTGTCCTGGAGAGCTTGCAGAGCTCTGGGGAAAGGCAGGCAGAGAATTCCCTGCTAGCAACTTCTCTGTGTGCGGGAAGGAGAAGTGTTCACATTTTTTCGCAGAATCGCATTTGCTTCGCTGCAGAGAACACTAAGCTTGTTCAGAACGAAAGAAAGCACAGAGCGCCAGATTTTATGTTGTCCTGGAGAGCTTGCAGAGCACTGGGGAAAGGCAGGCAGAGAATTCCCTGCTATCATCTTCACTGTGCCTGGGAAGGAGAAGTGTTCACAATTTTTCGCAGAATGGCTTTTCTGCAGAAAACATTAACGCTTGTTCAGGACGAAAGGAAGCACAGAGCGCCAGATTTGCTGTTGCCCTGGAGAGCTTGCAGAGCACTGGGGAAAGGCAGGCAGAGAATTCCCTGCTAGCACATTCTCTGTGCACAGGAAGGCGAAATGTTCGCATTTGATTCGCAGAATCGCTTTTGTGCAGAAAACACTAACACTTGTTCAGAACGAAAGAAAGCACAGAGCCCCAGATTTTATGTTGTCCTGGAGAGCTTGCAGAGCTCTGGGGAAAGGCAGGCAGAGAATTACCTGCTAGCACATTCTCTGTGCACAGGAAGGAGAAGTGTTCGCATTTGATTCGCAGAATCGCTTTTGTGCAGAAAACACTAACACTTGTTCAGAACGAAAGAAAGCACAGAGCCCCAGATTTGCTGTTGTCCTGGAGAGCTTGCAGAGCTCTGGGGAAAGGCAGGCAGAGAATTCCCTGCTAGCACCTTCTCTGTTCGCGGGAAGCAGAAGTGTTCGCATTTACTTCGCAGAATCGCTTTTGTGCAGAGAACACTAACGCTTGTTCAGAACGGAAGAAAGCACAGAGCCCCAGATTTTATGTTGCCCTGGAGAGCTTGCAGAGCTCTGGGGAAAGGCAGGCAGAGAATTCCCTGCTAGCACCTTCTCTGTGTGCGGGAAGGAGAAGTGTTCACATTTTTTCGCAGAATCGCATTTGCTTCGCTGCAGAGAACACTAAGCTTGTTCAGAACGAAAGAAAGCACAGAGCGCCAGATTTTATGTTGCCCTGGAGAGCTTGCAGAGCACTGGGGAAAGGCAGGCAGAGAATTCCCTGCTAGCATCTTCACTGTGCCTGGGAAGGAGAAGTGTTCACATTTTTTCGCAGAATCGCTTTTGTGCAGAGAACAGTAACACTTATTCAGAACGGAAGAAAACACAGAGCCCCAGATTTGCTGTTGTCCTGGAGAGCTTGCAGAACACTGGCGAAAGGCAGGCAGAGAATTCCCTGCTAGCACCTTCTCTGTGCCTTGGAAGCAGAAGTGTTCACATTGCTTTGCAGAATCGCTTTTGTACAGAGAACAGTAACACTTATTCAGAACGGAAGAAAACACAGAGCCCCAGATTTGCTGTTGTCCTGGAGAGCTTGCAGAGCTCTGGGGAAAGGCAGGCAGAGAATTCCCTGCTAGCACATTCTCTGTGCACAGGAAGGCGAAATGTTCGCATTTGATTCGCAGCATCGCTTTTGTGCAGAAAACACTAACACTTGTTCAGAACAGAAGAAAGCACAGAGCGCCAGATTTGCTGTTGTCCTGGAGAGCTTGCAGAGCTCTGGGGAAAGGCAGGCAGAGAATTCCCTGCTAGCACCTTCTCTGTTCACGGGAAGCAGAAGTGTTCGCATTTGATTCGCAGAATCGCTTTTGTGCAGAGAACACTAACGCTTGTTCAGGACGAAAGAAAGCACAGAGCCCCAGATTTGCTGTTGTCCTGGAGAGCTTGCAGAGCTCTGGGGAAAGGCAGGCAGAGAATTCCCTGCTAGCACATTCTCTGTGCACAGGAAGGCGAAATGTTCGCATTTGATTCGCAGAATCGCTTTTGTGCAGAAAACACTAACACTTGTTCAGAACGAAAGAAAGCACAGAGCCCCAGATTCTATGTTGTCCTGGAGAGCTTGCAGAGCACTGGGGAAAGGCAGGCAGAGAATTCCCTGCTAGCACCTTCTCTGTTCGCGGGAAGCAGAAGTGTTCACATTGCTTTGCAGAATCGCTTTTGTGCAGAGAATACTAACACTTATTCAGAACGGAAGAAAGCACAGAGCCCCAGATTCTATGTTGTCCTGGAGAGCTTGCAGAGCTCTGGGGAAAGGCAGGCAGAGAATTCCCTGCTAGCACCTTCTCTGTGTGCGGGAAGGAGAAGTGTTCACATTTTTTCGCAGAATCGCATTTGCTTCGCTGCAGAGAACACTAAGCTTGTTCAGAACGAAAGAAAGCACAGAGCGCCAGATTTTATGTTGCCCTGGAGAGCTTGCAGAGCACTGGGGAAAGGCAGGCAGAGAATTCCCTGCTATCATCTTCACTGTGCCTGGGAAGGAGAAGTGTTCACATTTTTTCGCAGAATGGCTTTTGTGCAGAAAACACTAACGCTTGTTCAGGACGAAAGGAAGCACAGAGCGCCAGATTTGCTGTTGCCCTGGAGAGCTTGCAGAGCTCTGGGGAAAGGCAGGCAGAGAATTCCCTGCTAGCACATTCTCTGTGCACAGGAAGGCGAAATGTTCGCATTTGATTCGCAGAATCGCTTTTGTGCAGAAAACACTAACACTTGTTCAGAACGAAAGAAAGCACAGAGCCCCAGATTTGCTGTTGTCCTGGAGAGCTTGCAGAGCTCTGGGGAAAGGCAGGCAGAGAATTACCTGCTAGCACATTCTCTGTGCACAGGAAGGAGAAGTGTTCGCATTTGATTCGCAGAATCGCTTTTGTGCAGAAAACACTAACACTTGTTCAGAACGAAAGAAAGCACAGAGCCCCAGATTCTATGTTGTCCTGGAGAGCTTGCAGAGCTTTGGGGAAAGGCAGGCAGAGAATTCCCTGCTAGCACCTTCTCTGTTCGCGGGAAGCAGAAGTGTTCACATTTTTTCGCAGAATCGCATTTGCTTCGCTGCAGGGAACACTAAGCTTGTTCAGAACGAAAGAAAGCACAGAGCCCCAGATTTTATGTTGCCCTGGAGAGCTTGCAGAGCACTGGAGAAAGGCAGGCAGAGAATTCCCTGCTAGCACCTTCTCTGTTCGCGGGAAGCAGAAGTGTTCACATTGCTTTGCAGAATCGCTTTTGTGCATAGAATACTAACACTTATTCAGAACGGAAGAAAGCACAGAGCCCCAGATTTGCTGTTGTCCTGGAGAGCTTGCAGAGCTCTGGGGAAAGGCAGGCAGAGAATTCCCTGCTAGCACCTTCTCTGTTCGCGGGAAGCAGAAGTGTTCGCATTTGATTCGCAGAATCGCTTTTGTGCAGAGAACACTAACGCTTGTTCAGAACGGAAGAAAGCACAGAGCGCCAGATTTGCTGTTGTCCTGGAGAGCTTGCAGAGCTCTGGGGAAAGGCAGGCAGAGAATTCCCTGCTAGCTCATTCTCTGTGCACAGGAAGGCGAAATGTTCGCATTTGCTTCGCAGAATCGCTTTTGTGCAGAAAACACTAACACTTGTTCAGAACGAAAGAAAGCACAGAGCCCCAGATTCTATGTTGTCCTGGAGAGCTTGCAGAGCACTGGGGAAAGGCAGGCAGAGAATTCCCTGCTAGCACCTTCTCTGTTCGCGGGAAGCAGAAGTGTTCACATTGCTTTGCAGAATCGCTTTTGTGCAGAGAATACTAAAACTTATTCAGAACGGAAGAAAGCACAGAGCGCCAGATTTGCTGTTGTCCTGGAGAGCTTGCAGAGCTCTGGGGAAAGGCAGGCAGAGAATTCCCTGCTAGCAACTTCTCTGTGTGCGGGAAGGAGAAGTGTTCACATTTTTTCGCAGAATCGCATTTGCTTCGCTGCAGAGAACACTAAGCTTGTTCAGAACGAAAGAAAGCACAGAGCGCCAGATTTTATGTTGCCCTGGAGAGCTTGCAGAGCACTGGGGAAAGGCAGGCAGAGAATTCCCTGCTATCATCTTCACTGTGCCTGGGAAGGAGAAGTGTTCACAATTTTTCGCAGAATGGCTTTTCTGCAGAAAACATTAACGCTTGTTCAGGACGAAAGGAAGCACAGAGCGCCAGATTTGCTGTTGCCCTGGAGAGCTTGCAGAGCACTGGGGAAAGGCAGGCAGAGAATTCCCTGCTAGCACATTCTCTGTGCACAGGAAGGCGAAATGTTCGCATTTGATTCGCAGAATCGCTTTTGTGCAGAAAACACTAACACTTGTTCAGAACGAAAGAAAGCACAGAGCCCCAGATTTTATGTTGTCCTGGAGAGCTTGCAGAGCTCTGGGGAAAGGCAGGCAGAGAATTACCTGCTAGCACATTCTCTGTGCACAGGAAGGAGAAGTGTTCGCATTTGATTCGCAGAATCGCTTTTGTGCAGAAAACACTAACACTTGTTCAGAACGAAAGAAAGCACAGAGCCCCAGATTTGCTGTTGTCCTGGAGAGCTTGCAGAGCTCTGGGGAAAGGCAGGCAGAGAATTCCCTGCTAGCACCTTCTCTGTTCGCGGGAAGCAGAAGTGTTCGCATTTACTTCGCAGAATCGCTTTTGTGCAGAGAACACTAACGCTTGTTCAGAACGGAAGAAAGCACAGAGCCCCAGATTTTATGTTGCCCTGGAGAGCTTGCAGAGCTCTGGGGAAAGGCAGGCAGAGAATTCCCTGCTAGCACCTTCTCTGTGTGCGGGAAGGAGAAGTGTTCACATTTTTTCGCAGAATCGCATTTGCTTCGCTGCAGAGAACACTAAGCTTGTTCAGAACGAAAGAAAGCACAGAGCGCCAGATTTTATGTTGCCCTGGAGAGCTTGCAGAGCACTGGGGAAAGGCAGGCAGAGAATTCCCTGCTAGCATCTTCACTGTGCCTGGGAAGGAGAAGTGTTCACATTTTTTCGCAGAATCGCTTTTGTGCAGAGAACAGTAACACTTATTCAGAACGGAAGAAAACACAGAGCCCCAGATTTGCTGTTGTCCTGGAGAGCTTGCAGAACACTGGCGAAAGGCAGGCAGAGAATTCCCTGCTAGCACCTTCTCTGTGCCTTGGAAGCAGAAGTGTTCACATTGCTTTGCAGAATCGCTTTTGTACAGAGAACAGTAACACTTATTCAGAACGGAAGAAAACACAGAGCCCCAGATTTGCTGTTGTCCTGGAGAGCTTGCAGAGCTCTGGGGAAAGGCAGGCAGAGAATTCCCTGCTAGCACCTTCTCTGTTCGCGGGAAGGAGAGATTTCACTTTTGATTGGCACAATGGCTTTTCTGCAGAAAACACTAACGCTTGTTCAGGACGAAAGAAAGCACAGAGCCCCAGATTTGCTGTTGCCCTGGAGAGCTTGCAGAGCACTGGGGAAAGGCAGGCAGAGAATTCCCTGCTAGCACATTCTCTGTGCACAGGAAGGCGAAATGTTCGCATTTGATTCGCAGCATCGCTTTTGTGCAGAAAACACTAACACTTGTTCAGAACAGAAGAAAGCACAGAGCGCCAGATTTGCTGTTGTCCTGGAGAGCTTGCAGAGCTCTGGGGAAAGGCAGGCAGAGAATTCCCTGCTAGCACCTTCTCTGTTCGCGGGAAGCAGAAGTGTTCACATTTTTTCGCAGAATCGCATTTGCTTCGCTGCAGGGAACACTAAGCTTGTTCAGAACGAAAGAAAGCACAGAGCCCCAGATTTTATGTTGCCCTGGAGAGCTTGCAGAGCACTGGAGAAAGGCAGGCAGAGAATTCCCTGCTAGCACCTTCTCTGTTCGCGGGAAGCAGAAGTGTTCACATTGCTTTGCAGAATCGCTTTTGTGCAGAGAATACTAACACTTATTCAGAACGGAAGAAAGCACAGAGCCCCAGATTTGCTGTTGTCCTGGAGAGCTTGCAGAGCTCTGGGGAAAGGCAGGCAGAGAATTCCCTGCTAGCACCTTCTCTGTTCGCGGGAAGCAGAAGTGTTCGCATTTGATTCGCAGAATCGCTTTTGTGCAGAGAACACTAACGCTTGTTCAGAACGGAAGAAAGCACAGAGCGCCAGATTTGCTGTTGTCCTGGAGAGCTTGCAGAGCTCTGGGGAAAGGCAGGCAGAGAATTCCCTGCTAGCTCATTCTCTGTGCACAGGAAGGCGAAATGTTCGCATTTGCTTCGCAGAATCGCTTTTGTGCAGAAAACACTAACACTTGTTCAGAACGAAAGAAAGCACAGAGCCCCAGATTCTATGTTGTCCTGGAGAGCTTGCAGAGCACTGGGGAAAGGCAGGCAGAGAATTCCCTGCTAGCACCTTCTCTGTTCGCGGGAAGCAGAAGTGTTCACATTGCTTTGCAGAATCGCTTTTGTGCAGAGAATACTAAAACTTATTCAGAACGGAAGAAAGCACAGAGCGCCAGATTTGCTGTTGTCCTGGAGAGCTTGCAGAGCTCTGGGGAAAGGCAGGCAGAGAATTCCCTGCTAGCAACTTCTCTGTGTGCGGGAAGGAGAAGTGTTCACATTTTTTCGCAGAATCGCATTTGCTTCGCTGCAGAGAACACTAAGCTTGTTCAGAACGAAAGAAAGCACAGAGCGCCAGATTTTATGTTGTCCTGGAGAGCTTGCAGAGCACTGGGGAAAGGCAGGCAGAGAATTCCCTGCTATCATCTTCACTGTGCCTGGGAAGGAGAAGTGTTCACAATTTTTCGCAGAATGGCTTTTCTGCAGAAAACATTAACGCTTGTTCAGGACGAAAGGAAGCACAGAGCGCCAGATTTGCTGTTGCCCTGGAGAGCTTGCAGAGCACTGGGGAAAGGCAGGCAGAGAATTCCCTGCTAGCACATTCTCTGTGCACAGGAAGGCGAAATGTTCGCATTTGATTCGCAGAATCGCTTTTGTGCAGAAAACACTAACACTTGTTCAGAACGAAAGAAAGCACAGAGCCCCAGATTTTATGTTGTCCTGGAGAGCTTGCAGAGCTCTGGGGAAAGGCAGGCAGAGAATTACCTGCTAGCACATTCTCTGTGCACAGGAAGGAGAAGTGTTCGCATTTGATTCGCAGAATCGCTTTTGTGCAGAAAACACTAACACTTGTTCAGAACGAAAGAAAGCACAGAGCCCCAGATTTGCTGTTGTCCTGGAGAGCTTGCAGAGCTCTGGGGAAAGGCAGGCAGAGAATTCCCTGCTAGCACCTTCTCTGTTCGCGGGAAGCAGAAGTGTTCGCATTTACTTCGCAGAATCGCTTTTGTGCAGAGAACACTAACGCTTGTTCAGAACGGAAGAAAGCACAGAGCCCCAGATTTTATGTTGCCCTGGAGAGCTTGCAGAGCTCTGGGGAAAGGCAGGCAGAGAATTCCCTGCTAGCACCTTCTCTGTGTGCGGGAAGGAGAAGTGTTCACATTTTTTCGCAGAATCGCATTTGCTTCGCTGCAGAGAACACTAAGCTTGTTCAGAACGAAAGAAAGCACAGAGCGCCAGATTTTATGTTGCCCTGGAGAGCTTGCAGAGCACTGGGGAAAGGCAGGCAGAGAATTCCCTGCTAGCATCTTCACTGTGCCTGGGAAGGAGAAGTGTTCACATTTTTTCGCAGAATCGCTTTTGTGCAGAGAACAGTAACACTTATTCAGAACGGAAGAAAACACAGAGCCCCAGATTTGCTGTTGTCCTGGAGAGCTTGCAGAACACTGGCGAAAGGCAGGCAGAGAATTCCCTGCTAGCACCTTCTCTGTGCCTTGGAAGCAGAAGTGTTCACATTGCTTTGCAGAATCGCTTTTGTACAGAGAACAGTAACACTTATTCAGAACGGAAGAAAACACAGAGCCCCAGATTTGCTGTTGTCCTGGAGAGCTTGCAGAGCTCTGGGGAAAGGCAGGCAGAGAATTCCCTGCTAGCACATTCTCTGTGCACAGGAAGGCGAAATGTTCGCATTTGATTCGCAGCATCGCTTTTGTGCAGAAAACACTAACACTTGTTCAGAACAGAAGAAAGCACAGAGCGCCAGATTTGCTGTTGTCCTGGAGAGCTTGCAGAGCTCTGGGGAAAGGCAGGCAGAGAATTCCCTGCTAGCACCTTCTCTGTTCACGGGAAGCAGAAGTGTTCGCATTTGATTCGCAGAATCGCTTTTGTGCAGAGAACACTAACGCTTGTTCAGGACGAAAGAAAGCACAGAGCCCCAGATTTGCTGTTGTCCTGGAGAGCTTGCAGAGCTCTGGGGAAAGGCAGGCAGAGAATTCCCTGCTAGCACATTCTCTGTGCACAGGAAGGCGAAATGTTCGCATTTGATTCGCAGAATCGCTTTTGTGCAGAAAACACTAACACTTGTTCAGAACGAAAGAAAGCACAGAGCCCCAGATTCTATGTTGTCCTGGAGAGCTTGCAGAGCACTGGGGAAAGGCAGGCAGAGAATTCCCTGCTAGCACCTTCTCTGTTCGCGGGAAGCAGAAGTGTTCACATTGCTTTGCAGAATCGCTTTTGTGCAGAGAATACTAACACTTATTCAGAACGGAAGAAAGCACAGAGCCCCAGATTCTATGTTGTCCTGGAGAGCTTGCAGAGCTCTGGGGAAAGGCAGGCAGAGAATTCCCTGCTAGCACCTTCTCTGTGTGCGGGAAGGAGAAGTGTTCACATTTTTTCGCAGAATCGCATTTGCTTCGCTGCAGAGAACACTAAGCTTGTTCAGAACGAAAGAAAGCACAGAGCGCCAGATTTTATGTTGCCCTGGAGAGCTTGCAGAGCACTGGGGAAAGGCAGGCAGAGAATTCCCTGCTATCATCTTCACTGTGCCTGGGAAGGAGAAGTGTTCACATTTTTTCGCAGAATGGCTTTTGTGCAGAAAACACTAACGCTTGTTCAGGACGAAAGGAAGCACAGAGCGCCAGATTTGCTGTTGCCCTGGAGAGCTTGCAGAGCTCTGGGGAAAGGCAGGCAGAGAATTCCCTGCTAGCACATTCTCTGTGCACAGGAAGGCGAAATGTTCGCATTTGATTCGCAGAATCGCTTTTGTGCAGAAAACACTAACACTTGTTCAGAACGAAAGAAAGCACAGAGCCCCAGATTTGCTGTTGTCCTGGAGAGCTTGCAGAGCTCTGGGGAAAGGCAGGCAGAGAATTACCTGCTAGCACATTCTCTGTGCACAGGAAGGAGAAGTGTTCGCATTTGATTCGCAGAATCGCTTTTGTGCAGAAAACACTAACACTTGTTCAGAACGAAAGAAAGCACAGAGCCCCAGATTCTATGTTGTCCTGGAGAGCTTGCAGAGCTTTGGGGAAAGGCAGGCAGAGAATTCCCTGCTAGCACCTTCTCTGTTCGCGGGAAGCAGAAGTGTTCACATTTTTTCGCAGAATCGCATTTGCTTCGCTGCAGGGAACACTAAGCTTGTTCAGAACGAAAGAAAGCACAGAGCCCCAGATTTTATGTTGCCCTGGAGAGCTTGCAGAGCACTGGAGAAAGGCAGGCAGAGAATTCCCTGCTAGCACCTTCTCTGTTCGCGGGAAGCAGAAGTGTTCACATTGCTTTGCAGAATCGCTTTTGTGCATAGAATACTAACACTTATTCAGAACGGAAGAAAGCACAGAGCCCCAGATTTGCTGTTGTCCTGGAGAGCTTGCAGAGCTCTGGGGAAAGGCAGGCAGAGAATTCCCTGCTAGCACCTTCTCTGTTCGCGGGAAGCAGAAGTGTTCGCATTTGATTCGCAGAATCGCTTTTGTGCAGAGAACACTAACGCTTGTTCAGAACGGAAGAAAGCACAGAGCGCCAGATTTGCTGTTGTCCTGGAGAGCTTGCAGAGCTCTGGGGAAAGGCAGGCAGAGAATTCCCTGCTAGCTCATTCTCTGTGCACAGGAAGGCGAAATGTTCGCATTTGCTTCGCAGAATCGCTTTTGTGCAGAAAACACTAACACTTGTTCAGAACGAAAGAAAGCACAGAGCCCCAGATTCTATGTTGTCCTGGAGAGCTTGCAGAGCACTGGGGAAAGGCAGGCAGAGAATTCCCTGCTAGCACCTTCTCTGTTCGCGGGAAGCAGAAGTGTTCACATTGCTTTGCAGAATCGCTTTTGTGCAGAGAATACTAAAACTTATTCAGAACGGAAGAAAGCACAGAGCGCCAGATTTGCTGTTGTCCTGGAGAGCTTGCAGAGCTCTGGGGAAAGGCAGGCAGAGAATTCCCTGCTAGCAACTTCTCTGTGTGCGGGAAGGAGAAGTGTTCACATTTTTTCGCAGAATCGCATTTGCTTCGCTGCAGAGAACACTAAGCTTGTTCAGAACGAAAGAAAGCACAGAGCGCCAGATTTTATGTTGCCCTGGAGAGCTTGCAGAGCACTGGGGAAAGGCAGGCAGAGAATTCCCTGCTATCATCTTCACTGTGCCTGGGAAGGAGAAGTGTTCACAATTTTTCGCAGAATGGCTTTTCTGCAGAAAACATTAACGCTTGTTCAGGACGAAAGGAAGCACAGAGCGCCAGATTTGCTGTTGCCCTGGAGAGCTTGCAGAGCACTGGGGAAAGGCAGGCAGAGAATTCCCTGCTAGCACATTCTCTGTGCACAGGAAGGCGAAATGTTCGCATTTGATTCGCAGAATCGCTTTTGTGCAGAAAACACTAACACTTGTTCAGAACGAAAGAAAGCACAGAGCCCCAGATTTTATGTTGTCCTGGAGAGCTTGCAGAGCTCTGGGGAAAGGCAGGCAGAGAATTACCTGCTAGCACATTCTCTGTGCACAGGAAGGAGAAGTGTTCGCATTTGATTCGCAGAATCGCTTTTGTGCAGAAAACACTAACACTTGTTCAGAACGAAAGAAAGCACAGAGCCCCAGATTTGCTGTTGTCCTGGAGAGCTTGCAGAGCTCTGGGGAAAGGCAGGCAGAGAATTCCCTGCTAGCACCTTCTCTGTTCGCGGGAAGCAGAAGTGTTCGCATTTACTTCGCAGAATCGCTTTTGTGCAGAGAACACTAACGCTTGTTCAGAACGGAAGAAAGCACAGAGCCCCAGATTTTATGTTGCCCTGGAGAGCTTGCAGAGCTCTGGGGAAAGGCAGGCAGAGAATTCCCTGCTAGCACCTTCTCTGTGTGCGGGAAGGAGAAGTGTTCACATTTTTTCGCAGAATCGCATTTGCTTCGCTGCAGAGAACACTAAGCTTGTTCAGAACGAAAGAAAGCACAGAGCGCCAGATTTTATGTTGCCCTGGAGAGCTTGCAGAGCACTGGGGAAAGGCAGGCAGAGAATTCCCTGCTAGCATCTTCACTGTGCCTGGGAAGGAGAAGTGTTCACATTTTTTCGCAGAATCGCTTTTGTGCAGAGAACAGTAACACTTATTCAGAACGGAAGAAAACACAGAGCCCCAGATTTGCTGTTGTCCTGGAGAGCTTGCAGAACACTGGCGAAAGGCAGGCAGAGAATTCCCTGCTAGCACCTTCTCTGTGCCTTGGAAGCAGAAGTGTTCACATTGCTTTGCAGAATCGCTTTTGTACAGAGAACAGTAACACTTATTCAGAACGGAAGAAAACACAGAGCCCCAGATTTGCTGTTGTCCTGGAGAGCTTGCAGAGCTCTGGGGAAAGGCAGGCAGAGAATTCCCTGCTAGCACCTTCTCTGTTCGCGGGAAGGAGAGATTTCACTTTTGATTGGCACAATGGCTTTTCTGCAGAAAACACTAACGCTTGTTCAGGACGAAAGAAAGCACAGAGCCCCAGATTTGCTGTTGCCCTGGAGAGCTTGCAGAGCACTGGGGAAAGGCAGGCAGAGAATTCTCTGCTAGCACATTCTCTGTGCACAGGAAGGCGAAATGTTCGCATTTGATTCGCAGCATCGCTTTTGTGCAGAAAACACTAACACTTGTTCAGAACAGAAGAAAGCACAGAGCGCCAGATTTGCTGTTGTCCTGGAGAGCTTGCAGAGCTCTGGGGAAAGGCAGGCAGAGAATTCCCTGCTAGCACCTTCTCTGTTCACGGGAAGCAGAAGTGTTCGCATTTGATTCGCAGAATCGCTTTTGTGCAGAGAACACTAACGCTTGTTCAGGACGAAAGAAAGCACAGAGCCCCAGATTTGCTGTTGTCCTGGAGAGCTTGCAGAGCTCTGGGGAAAGGCAGGCAGAGAATTCCCTGCTAGCACATTCTCTGTGCACAGGAAGGCGAAATGTTCGCATTTGATTCGCAGAATCGCTTTTGTGCAGAAAACACTAACACTTGTTCAGAACGAAAGAAAGCACAGAGCCCCAGATTCTATGTTGTCCTGGAGAGCTTGCAGAGCACTGGGGAAAGGCAGGCAGAGAATTCCCTGCTAGCACCTTCTCTGTTCGCGGGAAGCAGAAGTGTTCACATTGCTTTGCAGAATCGCTTTTGTGCAGAGAATACTAACACTTATTCAGAACGGAAGAAAGCACAGAGCCCCAGATTCTATGTTGTCCTGGAGAGCTTGCAGAGCTCTGGGGAAAGGCAGGCAGAGAATTCCCTGCTAGCACCTTCTCTGTGTGCGGGAAGGAGAAGTGTTCACATTTTTTCGCAGAATCGCATTTGCTTCGCTGCAGAGAACACTAAGCTTGTTCAGAACGAAAGAAAGCACAGAGCGCCAGATTTTATGTTGCCCTGGAGAGCTTGCAGAGCACTGGGGAAAGGCAGGCAGAGAATTCCCTGCTATCATCTTCACTGTGCCTGGGAAGGAGAAGTGTTCACATTTTTTCGCAGAATGGCTTTTGTGCAGAAAACACTAACGCTTGTTCAGGACGAAAGGAAGCACAGAGCGCCAGATTTGCTGTTGCCCTGGAGAGCTTGCAGAGCTCTGGGGAAAGGCAGGCAGAGAATTCCCTGCTAGCACATTCTCTGTGCACAGGAAGGCGAAATGTTCGCATTTGATTCGCAGAATCGCTTTTGTGCAGAAAACACTAACACTTGTTCAGAACGAAAGAAAGCACAGAGCCCCAGATTTGCTGTTGTCCTGGAGAGCTTGCAGAGCTCTGGGGAAAGGCAGGCAGAGAATTCCCTGCTAGCACATTCTCTGTGCACAGGAAGGAGAAGTGTTCGCATTTGATTCGCAGAATCGCTTTTGTGCAGAAAACACTAACACTTGTTCAGAACGAAAGAAAGCACAGAGCCCCAGATTTGCTGTTGTCCTGGAGAGCTTGCAGAGCTCTGGGGAAAGGCAGGCAGAGAATTCCCTGCTACCACCTTCTCTGTTCGCGGGAAGCAGAAGTGTTCACATTGCTTCGCAGAATCGCTTTTGTGCAGAGAACACTAACACTTATTCAGAACGGAAGAAAGCACAGAGCCCCAGATTTGCTGTTGTCCTGGAGAGCTTGCAGAGCACTGGGGAAAGGCAGGCAGAGAATTCCCTGCTAGCACATTCTCTGTGCACAGGAAGGAGAAGTGTTCGCATTTGATTCGCAGAATCGCTTTTGTGCAGAAAACACTAACACTTGTTCAGAACGAAAGAAAGCACAGAGCCCCAGATTTGCTGTTGTCCTGGAGAGCTTGCAGAGCTCTGGGGAAAGGCAGGCACAGAATTCCCTGCTAGCACCTTCTCTGTTCGCGGGAAGCAGAAGTGTTCACATTTTTTCGCAGAATCGCATTTGCTTCGCTGCAGGGAACACTAAGCTTGTTCAGAACGAAAGAAAGCACAGAGCCCCAGATTTTATGTTGCCCTGGAGAGCTTGCAGAGCACTGGAGAAAGGCAGGCAGAAAATTCCCTGCTATAATCTTCACTGTGCCTGGGAAGGAGAAGTGTTCACAATTTTTCGCAGAATGGCTTTTCTGCAGAAAACATTAACGCTTGTTCAGGACGAAAGGAAGCACAGAGCGCCAGATTTGCTGTTGCCCTGGAGAGCTTGCAGAGCACTGGGGAACGGCAGGCAGAGAATTCCCTGCTAGCACATTCTCTGTGCACAGGAAGGCGAAATGTTCGCATTTGATTCGCAGAATCGCTTTTGTGCAGAAAACACTAACACTTGTTCAGAACGAAAGAAAGCACAGAGCCCCAGATTTTATGTTGTCCTGGAGAGCTTGCAGAGCTCTGGGGAAAGGCAGGCAGAGAATTACCTGCTAGCACATTCTCTGTGCACAGGAAGGAGAAGTGTTCGCATTTGATTCGCAGAATCGCTTTTGTGCAGAAAACACTAACACTTGTTCAGAACGAAAGAAAGCACAGAGCCCCAGATTTGCTGTTGTCCTGGAGAGCTTGCAGAGCTCTGGGGAAAGGCAGGCAGAGAATTCCCTGCTAGCACCTTCTCTGTTCGCGGGAAGCAGAAGTGTTCACATTGCTTTGCAGAATCGCTTTTGTGCAGAGAATACTAACACTTATTCAGAACGGAAGAAAGCACAGAGCCCCAGATTTGCTGTTGTCCTGGAGAGCTTGCAGAGCTCTGGGGAAAGGCAGGCAGAGAATTCCCTGCTAGCACCTTCTCTGTGTGCGGGAAGGAGAAGTGTTCACATTTTTTCGCAGAATCGCATTTGCTTCGCTGCAGAGAACACTAAGCTTGTTCAGAACGAAAGAAAGCACAGAGCGCCAGATTTTATGTTGCCCTGGAGAGCTTGCAGAGCACTGGGGAAAGGCAGGCAGAGAATTCCCTGCTAGCATCTTCACTGTGCCTGGGAAGGAGAAGTGTTCACATTTTTTCGCAGAATGGCTTTTGTGCAGAAAACACTAACTCTTGTTCAGGACGAAAGGAAGCACAGAGCGCCAGATTTGCTGTTGCCCTGGAGAGCTTGCAGAGCACTGGGGAAAGGCAGGCAGAGAATTCCCTGCTAGCACATTCTCTGTGCACAGGAAGGCGAAATGTTCGCATTTGATTCGCAGAATCGCTTTTGTGCAGAAAACACTAACACTTGTTCAGAACGAAAGAAAGCACAGAGCCCCAGATTTGCTGTTGTCCTGGAGAGCTTGCAGAGCTCTGGGGAAAGGCAGGCAGAGAATTATCTGCTAGCACATTCTCTGTGCACAGGAAGGAGAAGTGTTCGCATTTGATTCGCAGAATCGCTTTTGTGCAGAAAACACTAACACTTGTTCAGAACGAAAGAAAGCACAGAGCCCCAGATTCTATGTTGTCCTGGAGAGCTTGCAGAGCTTTGGGGAAAGGCAGGCAGAGAATTCCCTGCTAGCACCTTCTCTGTTCGCGGGAAGCAGAAGTGTTCACATTTTTTCGCAGAATCGCATTTGCTTCGCTGCAGGGAACACTAAGCTTGTTCAGAACGAAAGAAAGCACAGAGCCCCAGATTTTATGTTGCCCTGGAGAGCTTGCAGAGCACTGGAGAAAGGCAGGCAGAGAATTCCCTGCTAGCACCTTCTCTGTTCGCGGGAAGCAGAAGTGTTCACATTGCTTTGCAGAATCGCTTTTGTGCAGAGAATACTAACACTTATTCAGAACGGAAGAAAGCACAGAGCCCCAGATTTGCTGTTGTCCTGGAGAGCTTGCAGAGCTCTGGGGAAAGGCAGGCAGAGAATTCCCTGCTAGCACCTTCTCTGTTCGCGGGAAGCAGAAGTGTTCGCATTTGATTCGCAGAATCGCTTTTGTGCAGAGAACACTAACGCTTGTTCAGAACGGAAGAAAGCACAGAGCGCCAGATTTGCTGTTGTCCTGGAGAGCTTGCAGAGCTCTGGGGAAAGGCAGGCAGAGAATTCCCTGCTAGCTCATTCTCTGTGCACAGGAAGGCGAAATGTTCGCATTTGCTTCGCAGAATCGCTTTTGTGTAGAAAACACTAACACTTGTTCAGAACGAAAGAAAGCACAGAGCCCCAGATTCTATGTTGTCCTGGAGAGCTTGCAGAGCACTGGGGAAAGGCAGGCAGAGAATTCCCTGCTAGCACCTTCTCTGTTCGCGGGAAGCAGAAGTGTTCACATTGCTTTGCAGAATCGCTTTTGTGCAGAGAATACTAACACTTATTCAGAACGGAAGAAAGCACAGAGCGCCAGATTTGCTGTTGTCCTGGAGAGCTTGCAGAGCTCTGGGGAAAGGCAGGCAGAGAATTCCCTGCTAGCACCTTCTCTGTGTGCGGGAAGGAGAAGTGTTCACATTTTTTCGCAGAATCGCATTTGCTTCGCTGCAGAGAACACTAAGCTTGTTCAGAACGAAAGAAAGCACAGAGCGCCAGATTTGCTGTTGCCCTGGAGAGCTTGCAGAGCACTGGGGAAAGGCAGGCAGAGAATTCCCTGCTATCATCTTCACTGTGCCTGGGAAGGAGAAGTGTTCACAATTTTTCGCAGAATGGCTTTTCTGCAGAAAACATTAACGCTTGTTCAGGACGAAAGGAAGCACAGAGCGCCAGATTTGCTGTTGCCCTGGAGAGCTTGCAGAGCACTGGGGAAAGGCAGGCAGAGAATTCCCTGCTAGCACATTCTCTGTGCTCAGGAAGGCGAAATGTTCGCATTTGATTCGCAGAATCGCTTTTGTGCAGAAAACACTAACACTTGTTCAGAACGAAAGAAAGCACAGAGCCCCAGATTTTATGTTGTCCTGGAGAGCTTGCAGAGCTCTGGGGAAAGGCAGGCAGAGAATTACCTGCTAGCACATTCTCTGTGCACAGGAAGGAGAAGTGTTCGCATTTGATTCGCAGAATCGCTTTTGTGCAGAAAACACTAACACTTGTTCAGAACGAAAGAAAGAACAGAGCCCCAGATTTGCTGTTGTCCTGGAGAGCTTGCAGAGCTCTGGGGAAAGGCAGGCAGAGAATTCCCTGCTAGCACCTTCTCTGTTCGCGGGAAGCAGAAGTGTTCACATTTTTTCGCAGAATCGCATTTGCTTCGCTGCAGGGAACACTAAGCTTGTTCAGAACGAAAGAAAGCACAGAGCCCCAGATTTTATGTTGCCCTGGAGAGCTTGCAGAGCACTGGAGAAAGGCAGGCAGAGAATTCCCTGCTAGCACCTTCTCTGTTCGCGGGAAGCAGAAGTGTTCACATTGCTTTGCAGAATCGCTTTTGTGCAGAGAATACTAACACTTATTCAGAACGGAAGAAAGCACAGAGCGCCAGATTTGCTGTTGTCCTGGAGAGCTTGCAGAGCTCTGGGGAAAGGCAGGCAGAGAATTCCCTGCTAGCTCATTCTCTGTGCACAGGAAGGCGAAATGTTCGCATTTGCTTCGCAGAATCGCTTTTGTGCAGAAAACACTAACACTTGTTCAGAACGAAAGAAAGCACAGAGCCCCAGATTCTATGTTGTCCTGGAGAGCTTGCAGAGCACTGGGGAAAGGCAGGCAGAGAATTCCCTGCTAGCACCTTCTCTGTTCGCGGGAAGCAGAAGTGTTCACATTGCTTTGCAGAATCGCTTTTGTGCAGAGAATACTAACACTTATTCAGAACGGAAGAAAGCACAGAGCCCCAGATTCTATGTTGTCCTGGAGAGCTTGCAGAGCTCTGGGGAAAGGCAGGCAGAGAATTCCCTGCTAGCACCTTCTCTGTGTGCGGGAAGGAGAAGTGTTCACATTTTTTCGCAGAATCGCATTTGCTTCGCTGCAGAGAACACTAAGCTTGTTCAGAACGAAAGAAAGCACAGAGCGCCAGATTTTATGTTGCCCTGGAGAGCTTGCAGAGCACTGGGGAAAGGCAGGCAGAGAATTCCCTGCTATCATCTTCACTGTGCCTGGGAAGGAGAAGTGTTCACAATTTTTCGCAGAATGGCTTTTCTGCAGAAAACATTAACGCTTGTTCAGGACGAAAGGAAGCACAGAGCGCCAGATTTTATGTTGCCCTGGAGAGCTTGCAGAGCACTGGGGAAAGGCAGGCAGAGAATTCCCTGCTAGCACATTCTCTGTGCTCAGGAAGGCGAAATGTTCGCATTTGATTCGCAGAATCGCTTTTGTGCAGAAAACACTAACACTTGTTCAGAACGAAAGAAAGCACAGAGCCCCAGATTTTATGTTGTCCTGGAGAGCTTGCAGAGCTCTGGGGAAAGGCAGGCAGAGAATTACCTGCTAGCACATTCTCTGTGCACAGGAAGGAGAAGTGTTCGCATTTGATTCGCAGAATCGCTTTTGTGCAGAAAACACTAACACTTGTTCAGAACGAAAGAAAGCACAGAGCCCCAGATTTGCTGTTGTCCTGGAGAGCTTGCAGAGCTCTGGGGAAAGGCAGGCAGAGAATTCCCTGCTAGCACCTTCTCTGTTCGCGGGAAGCAGAAGTGTTCACATTTTTTCGCAGAATCGCATTTGCTTCGCTGCAGGGAACACTAAGCTTGTTCAGAACGAAAGAAAGCACAGAGCCCCAGATTTTATGTTGCCCTGGAGAGCTTGCAGAGCACTGGAGAAAGGCAGGCAGAGAATTCCCTGCTAGCACCTTCTCTGTTCGCGGGAAGCAGAAGTGTTCACATTGCTTTGCAGAATCGCTTTTGTGCAGAGAATACTAACACTTATTCAGAACGGAAGAAAGCACAGAGCGCCAGATTTGCTGTTGTCCTGGAGAGCTTGCAGAGCTCTGGGGAAAGGCAGGCAGAGAATTCCCTGCTAGCACCTTCTCTGTTCGCGGGAAGCAGAAGTGTTCGCATTTGATTCGCAGAATCGCTTTTGTGCAGAGAACACTAACACTTGTTCAGAACGGAAGAAAGCACAGAGCGCCAGATTTGCTGTTGTCCTGGAGAGCTTGCAGAGCTCTGGGGAAAGGCAGGCAGAGAATTCCCTGCTAGCTCATTCTCTGTGCACAGGAAGGCGAAATGTTCGCATTTGCTTCGCAGAATCGCTTTTGTGCACAAAACACTAACACTTGTTCAGAACGAAAGAAAGCACAGAGCCCCAGATTCTATGTTGTCCTGGAGAGCTTGCAGAGCACTGGCGAAAGGCAGGCAGAGAATTCCCTGCTAGCACCTTCTCTGTTCGCGGGAAGCAGAAGTGTTCACATTGCTTTGCAGAATCGCTTTTGTGCAGAGAATACTAACACTTATTCAGAACGGAAGAAAGCACAGAGCGCCAGATTTGCTGTTGTCCTGGAGAGCTTGCAGAGCTCTGGGGAAAGGCAGGCAGAGAATTCCCTGCTAGCACCTTCTCTGTGTGCGGGAAGGAGAAATGTTCACATTTTTTCGCAGAATCGCATTTGCTTCGCTGCAGAGAACACTAAGCTTGTTCAGAACGAAAGAAAGCACAGAGCGCCAGATTTTATGTTGCCCTGGAGAGCTTGCAGAGCACTGGGGAAAGGCAGGCAGAGAATTCCCTGCTATCATCTTCACTGTGCCTGGGAAGGAGAAGTGTTCACATTTTTTCGCAGAATGGCTTTTCTGCAGAAAACACTAACGCTTGTTCAGGACGAAAGGAAGCACAGAGCGCCAGATTTTATGTTGCCCTGGAGAGCTTGCAGAGCTCTGGGGAAAGGTAGGCAGAGAATTCCCTGCTAGCACATTCTCTGTGCACAGGAAGGAGAAGTGTTCGCATTTGCTTCGCAGAATCGCTTTTGTGCAGAAAACACTAACACTTGTTCAGAACGAAAGAAAGAACAGAGCCCCAGATTTTATGTTGTCCTGGAGAGCTTGCAGAGCACTGGAGAAAGGCAGGCAGAGAATTCCCTGCTAGCACCTTCTCTGTTCGCGGGAAGGAGAGAATTCTCTTTTGCTTCTCACAATGGCTTTTGTGCAGAAAACAGTAACGCCTGTTCAGGACGAAAGAAAGCACAGAGCCCCATATTTGCTGTTGCCGTAGAGAGCTTGCAGAGCTCTGGGGAAACGCAGGCAGAGAATTCCCTGCTAGCACCTTCTCTGTGCCTGAGAAGGAGAAGTGTTCACATTTTTTCGCAGAATCGCTTTTGTGCAGAGAACAGTAACACTTATTCAGAACGGAAGAAAACACAGAGCGTCAGATTTGCTGTTGTCCTGGAGAGCTTGCAGAGCTCTGGGGAAAGGCAGGCAGAGAATTCCCTGCTAGCACCTTCTCTGTTCGCGGGAAGGAGAGATTTCGCTTTTGATTGGCACAATAGCTTTTCTGCAGAAAACACTAACGCTTGTTCAGGATGAAAGAAAGCACAGAGCCCCATATTTGCTGTTGCCCTGAGAGCTTGCAGAGCACTGGGGAAAGGCAGGCAGAGAATTCCCTGCTAGCACATTCTCTGTGCACAGGAAGGCGAAATGTTCGCATTTGATTCGCAGAATCGCTTTTGTGCAGAAAACACTAACACTTGTTCAGAACGAAAGAAAGCACAGAGCCCCAGATTTGCTGTTGTCCTGGAGAGCTTGCAGAGCTCTGGGGAAAGGCAGGCAGAGAATTCCCTGCTAGCACCTTCTCTGTTCGCGGGAATCAGAAGTGTTCGCATTTGATTCGCAGAATCGCTTTTGTGCAGAAAACACTAACACTTCTTCAGAACGAAAGAAAGCACAGAGCCCCAGATTTGCTGTTGTCCTGGAGAGCTTGCAGAGCTCTGGGGAAAGGCAGGCAGAGAATTCCCTGCTAGCACCTTCTCTGTTCGCGGGAAGCAGAAGTGTTCACATTGCTTTGCAGAATCGCTTTTGTGCAGAGAACACTAACGCTTGTTCAGGACGAAAGAAAGCACAGAGCCCCAGATTTGCTGTTGTCCTGGAGAGCTTGCAGAGCTCTGGGGAAAGGCAGGCAGAGAATTCCCTGCTAGCACATTCTCTGTGCACAGGAAGGAGAAGTGTTCGCATTTGATTCGCAGAATCGCTTTTGTGCAGAAAACACTAACACTTGTTCAGAACGAAAGAAAGCACAGAGCCCCAGATTTGCTGTTGTCCTGGAGAGCTTGCAGAGCTCTGGGGAAAGGCAGGCAGAGAATTCCCTGCTAGCACCTTCTCTGTTCGCGGGAAGCAGAAGTGTTCACATTTTTTCGCAGAATCGCATTTGCTTCGCTGCAGGGAACACTAAGCTTGATCAGAACGAAAGAAAGCAGAGAGCCCCAGATTTTATGTTGCCCTGGAGAGCTTGCAGAGCACTGGAGAAAGGCAGGCAGAGAATTCCCTGCTAGCACCTTCTCTGTTCGCGGGAAGGAGAGAATTCTCTTTTGCTTCACACAATGGCTTTTGTGCAGAAAACACTAACGCTTGTTCAGGACGAAAGAAAGCACAGAGCCCCATATTTGCTGTTGTCCTGGAGAGCTTGCAGAGCACTGGCGAAAGGCAGGCAGAGAATTCCCTGCTAGCACCTTCTCTGTGCCTGAGAAGGAGAAGTCTTCACATTTTTTCGCAGAATCGCTTTTGTGCAGAGAACAGTAACACTTATTCAGAACGGAAGAAAACACAGAGCCCCAGATTTGCTGTTGTCCTGGAGAGCTTGCAGAACACTGGCGAAAGGCAGGCAGAGAATTCCCTGCTAGCACCTTCTCTGTGCCTTGGAAGCAGAAGTGTTCACATTGCTTTGTAGAATCGCTTTTGTACAGAGAACAGTAACACTTATTCAGAACGGAAGAAAACACAGAGCCCCAGATTTGCTGTTGTCCTGGAGAGCTTGCAGAGCTCTGGGGAAAGGCAGGCAGAGAATTCCCTGCTAGCACCTTCTCTGTTCGCGGGAAGGAGAGATTTCGCTTTTGATTGGCACAATGGCTTTTCCGCAGAAAACACTAACGCTTGTTCAGGATGAAAGAAAGCACAGAGCCCCAGATTTGCTGTTGTCCTGGAGAGCTTGCACAGCACTGGGGAAAGGCAGGCAGAGAATTCCCTGCTAGCACATTCTCTGTGCACAGGAAGGCGAAATGTTCGCATTTGATTCGCAGAATCGCTTTTGTGCAGAAAACACTAATGCTTGTTCAGGATGAAAGAAAGCACAGAGCCCCAGATTCTATGTTGTCCTGGAGAGCTTGCAGAGCACTGGGGAAAGGCAGGCAGAGAATTCCCTGCTAGCACCTTCTCTGTTCGCGGGAAGCAGAAGTGTTCACATTGCTTTGCAGAATCGCTTTTGTGCAGAGAATACTAACACTTATTCAGAACGGAAGAAAGCACAGAGCGCCAGATTTGCTGTTGTCCTGGAGAGCTTGCAGAGCTCTGGGGAAAGGCAGGCAGAGAATTCCCTGCTAGCATCTTCACTGTGCCTGGGAAGGAGAAGTGTTCACATTTTTTCGCAGAAAGGCTTTTCTGCAGAAAACACTAACGCTTGTTCAGGACGAAAGGAAGCACAGAGCGCCAGATTTGCTGTTGCCCTGGAGAGCTTGCAGAGCTCTGGGGAAAGGCAGGCAGAGAATTCCCTGCTAGCACATTCTCTGTGCACAGGAAGGAGAAGTGTTCGCATTTGATTCGCAGAATCTCTTTTGTGCAGAAAACACTAACACTTGTTCAGAACGAAAGAAAGCACAGAGCCCCAGATTTGCTGTTGTCCTGGAGAGCTTGCAGAGCTCTGGGGAAAGGCAGGCAGAGAATTCCCTGCTAGCACCTTCTCTGTTCGCGGGAAGCAGAAGTGTTCACATTGCTTTGCAGAATCGCTTTTGTGCAGAGAACACTAACGCTTGTTCAGGACGAAAGAAAGCACAGAGCCCCAGATTTGCTGTTGTCCTGGAGAGCTTGCAGAGCTCTGGGGAAAGGCAGGCAGAGAATTCCCTGCTAGCACATTCTCTGTGCACAGGAAGGAGAAGTGTTCGCATTTGATTCGCAGAATCGCTTTTGTGCAGAAAACACTAACACTTGTTCTGAACGAAAGAAAGCACAGAGCCCCAGATTTGCTGTTGTCCTGGAGAGCTTGCAGAGCTCTGGGGAAAGGCAGGCAGAGAATTCCCTGCTAGCACCTTCTCTGTTCGCGGGAAGCAGAAGTGTTCACATTTTTTCGCAGAATCGCATTTGCTTCGCTGCAGGGAACACTAAGCTTGTTCAGAACGAAAGAAAGCACAGAGCCCCAGATTTTATGTTGCCCTGGAGAGCTTGCAGAGCACTGGAGAAAGGCAGGCAGAGAATTCCCTGCTAGCACCTTCTCTGTTCGCGGGAAGGAGAGAATTCTCTTTTGCTTCGCACAATGGCTTTTGTGCAGAAAACACTAACGCTTGTTCAGGACGAAAGAAAGCACAGAGCCCCATATTTGCTGTTGTCCTGGAGAGCTTGCAGAGCACTGGCGAAAGGCAGGCAGAGAATTCCCTGCTAGCACCTTCTCTGTGCCTTGGAAGCAGAAGTGTTCACATTGCTTTGCAGAATCGCTTTTGTACAGAAAACAGTAACACTTATTCAGAATGGAAGAAAACAGAGCGCCAGATTTGCTGTTGTCCTGGAGAGCTTGCAGAGCTCTGGGGAAAGGCAGGCAGAGAATTCCCTGCTAGCACATTCTCTGTGCACAGGAAGGCGAAATGTTCGCATTTGATTCGCAGAATCGCTTTTGTGCAGAGAACACTAACGCTTGTTCAGGACGAAAGAAAGCACAGAGCCCCAGATTTGCTGTTGTCCTGGAGAGCTTGCAGAGCTCTGGGGAAAGGCAGGCAGAGAATTCCCTGCTAGCACATTCTCTGTGCACAGGAAGGCGAAATGTTCGCATTTGCTTCGCAGAATCACTTTTGTGCACAAAACACTAACACTTGTTCAGAACGAAAGAAAGCACAGAGCCCCAGATTCTATGTTGTCCTGGAGAGCTTGCAGAGCACTGGGGAAAGGCAGGCAGAGAATTCCCTGCTAGCACCTTCTCTGTTCGCGGGAAGCAGAAGTGTTCACATTTTTTCGCAGAATCGCATTTGCTTCGCTGCAGGGAACACTAAGCTTGTTCAGAACGAAAGAAAGCACAGAGCCCCAGATTTTATGTTGCCCTGGAGAGCTTGCAGAGCACTGGAGAAAGGCAGGCAGAGAATTCCCTGCTAGCACCTTCTCTGTTCGCGGGAAGGAGAGAATTCTCTTTTGCTTCGCACAATGGCTTTTGTGCAGAAAACACTAACGCTTGTTCAGGACGAAAGAAAGCACAGAGCCCCATATTTGCTGTTGTCCTGGAGAGCTTGCAGAGCACTGGCGAAAGGCAGGCAGAGAATTCCCTGCTAGCACCTTCTCTGTGCCTGAGAAGGAGAAGTGTTCACATTTTTTCGCAGAATCGCTTTTGTGCAGAGAACAGTAACACTTATTCAGAACGGAAGAAAACACAGAGCCCCAGATTTGCTGTTGCCCTGGAGAGCTTGCAGAACACTGGCGAAAGGCAGGCAGAGAATTCCCTGCTAGCACCTTCTCTGTGCCTTGGAAGCAGAAGTGTTCACATTGCTTTGCAGAATCGCTTTTGTACAGAGAACAGTAACACTTATTCAGAACGGAAGAAAACACAGAGCGCCAGATTTGCTGTTGTCCTGGAGAGCTTGCAGAGCTCTGGGGAAAGGCAGGCAGAGAATTCCCTGCTAGCACCTTCTCTGTTCGCGGGAAGGAGAGATTTCGCTTTTGCTTGGCACAATGGCTTTTCTTCAGAAAACACTAACGCTTGTTCAGGATGAAAGAAAGCACAGAGCGCCAGATTTGCTGTTGCCCTGGAGAGCTTGCAGAGCACTGGGGAAAGGCAGGCAGAGAATTCCCTGCTAGCACATTCTCTGTGCACAGGAAGGCGAAATGTTCGCATTTGATTCGCAGAATCGCTTTTGTGCAGAAAACACTAACACTTGTTCAGAACGAAAGAAAGCACAGAGCCCCAGATTTGCTGTTGTCCTGGAGAGCTTGCAGAGCTCTGGGGAAAGGCAGGCAGAGAATTCCCTGCTAGCACCTTCTCTGTTCGCGGGAAGCAGAAGTGTTCGCATTTGATTCGCAGAATCGCTTTTGTGCAGAGAACACTAACGCTTGTTCAGGACGAAAGAAAGCACAGAGCCCCAGATTTGCTGTTGTCCTGGAGAGATTGCAGAGCTCTGGGGAAAGGCAGGCAGAGAATTCCCTGCTAGCACATTCTCTGTGCACAGGAAGGCGAAATGTTCGCATTTGCTTCGCAGAATCGCTTTTGTGCACAAAACACTAACACTTGTTCAGAACGAAAGAAAGCACAGAGCGCCAGATTTGCTGTTGTCCTGGAGAGCTTGCAGAGCTCTGGGGAAAGGCAGGCAGAGAATTCCCTGCTAGCACCTTCTCTGTTCGCGGGAAGCAGAAGTGTTCGCATTTGATTCGCAGAATCGCTTTTGTGCAGAGAACACTAACGCTTGTTCAGGACGAAAGAAAGCACAGAGCCCCAGATTTGCTGTTGTCCTGGAGAGCTTGCAGAGCTCTGGGGAAAGGCAGGCAGAGAATTCCCTGCTAGCACCTTCTCTGTGTGCGGGAAGGAGAAGTGTTCACATTTTTTCGCAGAATCGCATTTGCTTCGCTGCAGAGAACACTAAGCTTGTTCAGAACGAAAGAAAGCACAGAGCGCCAGATTTTATGTTGCCCTGGAGAGCTTGCAGAGCACTGGGGAAAGGCAGGCAGAGAATTCCCTGCTATCATCTTCACTGTGCCTGGGAAGGAGAAGTGTTCACATTTTTTCGCAGAATGGCTTTTGTGCAGAAAACACTAACACTTGTTCAGAACGAAAAAAAGCATAGAGCCCCAGATTTGCTGTTGTCCTGGAGAGCTTGCAGAGCTCTGGGGAAAGGCAGGCAGAGAATTACCTGCTAGCACATTCTCTGTGCACAGGAAGGAGAAGTGTTCGCATTTGATTCGCAGAATCGCTTTTGTGCAGAAAACACTAACACTTGTTCAGAACGAAAGAAAGCACAGAGCCCCAGATTCTATGTTGTCCTGGAGAGCTTGCAGAGCTTTGGGGAAAGGCAGGCAGAGAATTCCCTGCTAGCACCTTCTCTGTTCGCGGGAAGCAGAAGTGTTCACATTGCTTTGCAGAATCGCTTTTGTGCAGAGAATACTAACACTTATTCAGAACGGAAGAAAGCACAGAGCGCCAGATTTGCTGTTGTCCTGGAGAGCTTGCAGAGCTCTGGGGAAAGGCAGGCAGAGAATTCCCTGCTAGCACCTTCTCTGTTCGCGGGAAGCAGAAGTGTTCGCATTTGATTCGCAGAATCGCTTTTGTGCAGAGAACACTAACGCTTGTTCAGAACGGAAGAAAGCACAGAGCGGCAGATTTGCTGTTGTCCTGGAGAGCTTGCAGAGCTCTGGGGAAAGGCAGGCAGAGAATTCCCTGCTAGCTCATTCTCTGTGCACAGGAAGGCGAAATGTTCGCATTTGCTTCGCAGAATCGCTTTTGTGCAGAAAACACTAACACTTGTTCAGAACGAAAGAAAGCACAGAGCCCCAGATTCTATGTTGTCCTGGAGAGCTTGCAGAGCACTGGGGAAAGGCAGGCAGAGAATTCCCTGCTAGCACCTTCTCTGTTCGCGGGAAGCAGAAGTGTTCACATTGCTTTGCAGAATCGCTTTTGTGCAGAGAATACTAACACTTATTCAGAACGGAAGAAAGCACAGAGCGCCAGATTTGCTGTTGTCCTGGAGAGCTTGCAGAGCTCTGGGGAAAGGCAGGCAGAGAATTCCCTGCTAGCACCTTCTCTGTGTGCGGGAAGGAGAAGTGTTCACATTTTTTCGCAGAATCGCATTTGCTTCGCTGCAGAGAACACTAAGCTTGTTCAGAACGAAAGAAAGCACAGAGCGCCAGATTTTATGTTGCCCTGGAGAGCTTGCAGAGCACTGGGGAAAGGCAGGCAGAGAATTCCCTGCTATCATCTTCACTGTGCCTGGGAAGGAGAAGTGTTCACAATTTTTCGCAGAATGGCTTTTCTGCAGAAAACATTAACGCTTGTTCAGGACGAAAGGAAGCACAGAGCGCCAGATTTGCTGTTGCCCTGGAGAGCTTGCAGAGCACTGGGGAAAGGCAGGCAGAGAATTCCCTGCTAGCACATTCTCTGTGCACAGGAAGGCGAAATGTTCGCATTTGATTCGCAGAATCGCTTTTGTGCAGAAAACACTAACACTTGTTCAGAACGAAAGAAAGCACAGAGCCCCAGATTTGCTGTTGTCCTGGAGAGCTTGCAGAGCTCTGGGGAAAGGCAGGCAGAGAATTCCCTGCTAGCACCTTCTCTGTTCGCGGGAAGCAGAAGTGTTCACATTTTTTCGCAGAATCGCATTTGCTTCGCTGCAGGGAACACTAAGCTTGTTCAGAACGAAAGAAAGCACAGAGCCCCAGATTTTATGTTGCCCTGGAGAGCTTGCAGAGCACTGGAGAAAGGCAGGCAGAGAATTCCCTGCTAGCACCTTCTCTGTTCGCGGGAAGCAGAAGTGTTCACATTGCTTTGCAGAATCGCTTTTGTGCAGAGAATACTAACACTTATTCAGAACGGAAGAAAGCACAGAGCGCCAGATTTGCTGTTGTCCTGGAGAGCTTGCAGAGCTCTGGGGAAAGGCAGGCAGAGAATTCCCTGCTAGCACATTCTCTGTTCGCGGGAAGCAGAAGTGTTCGCATTTGATTCGCAGAATCGCTTTTGTGCAGAAAACACTAACGCTTGTTCAGGACGAAAGAAAGCACAGAGCCCCAGATTTGCTGTTGTCCTGGAGAGCTTGCAGAGCTCTGGGGAAAGGCAGGCAGAGAATTCCCTGCTAGCTCATTCTCTGTGCTCAGGAAGGCGAAATGTTCGCATTTGCTTCGCAGAATCGCTTTTGTGCACAAAACACTAACACTTGTTCAGAACGAAAGAAAGCACAGAGCCCCAGATTCTATGTTGTCCTGGAGAGCTTGCAGAGCTCTGGGGAAAGGCAGGCAGAGAATTCCCTGCTAGCACCTTCTCTGTGTGCGGGAAGGAGAAATGTTCACATTTTTTCGCAGAATCGCATTTGCTTCGCTGCAGAGAACACTAAGCTTGTTCAGAACGAAAGAAAGCACAGAGCGCCAGATTTTATGTTGCCCTGGAGAGCTTGCAGAGCACTGGGGAAAGGCAGGCAGAGAATTCCCTGCTATCATCTTCACTGTGCCTGGGAAGGAGAAGTGTTCACATTTTTTCGCAGAATGGCTTTTCTGCAGAAAACACTAACGCTTGTTCAGGACGAAAGGAAGCACAGAGCGCCAGATTTGCTGTTGCCCTGGAGAGCTTGCAGAGCTCTGGGGAAAGGTAGGCAGAGAATTCCCTGCTAGCACATTCTCTGTGCACAGGAAGGAGAAGTGTTCGCATTTGATTCGCAGAATCGCTTTTGTGCAGAAAACACTAACACTTGTTCAGAACGAAAGAAAGCACAGAGCCCCAGATTTGCTGTTGTCCTGGAGAGCTTGCAGAGCTCTGGGGAAAGGCAGGCAGAGAATTCCCTGCTAGCACCTTCTCTGTTCGCGGGAAGCAGAAGTGTTCACATTTTTTCGCAGAATCGCATTTGCTTCGTTGCAGGGAACACTAAGCTTGTTCAGAACGAAAGAAAGCACAGAGCCGCAGATTTTATGTTGCCCTGGAGAGCTTGCAGAGCACTGGAGAAAGGCAGGCAGAAAATTCCCTGCTAGCACCTTCTCTGTTCGCGGGAAGCAGAAGTGTTCACATTGCTTCGCAGAATCGCTTTTGTGCACAGAACACTAACACTTATTCAGAACGGAAGAAAGCACAGAGCGCCAGATTTGCTGTTTCCGTAGAGAGCTTGCAGAGCACTGGGGAAAGGCAGGCAGAGAATTCCCTGCTAGCACATTCTCTGTTCGCGGGAAGGAGAGAATTCTCTTTTGCTTCGCACAATGGCTTTTGTGCAGAAAACAGTAACGCCTGTTCAGGACGAAAGAAAGCACAGAGCCCCATATTTGCTGTTGCCGTAGAGAGCTTGCAGAGCTCTGGGGAAACGCAGGCAGAGAATTCCCTGCTAGCACCTTCTCTGTGCCTGAGAAGGAGAAGTGTTCACATTTTTTCGCAGAATCGCTTTTGTGCAGAGAACAGTAACACTTATTCAGAACGGAAGAAAACACAGAGCGTCAGATTTGCTGTTGTCCTGGAGAGCTTGCAGAGCTCTGGGGAAAGGCAGGCAGAGAATTCCCTGCTAGCACCTTCTCTGTTCGCGGGAAGGAGAGATTTCGCTTTTGATTGGCACAATGGCTTTTCTGCAGAAAACACTAACGCTTGTTCAGGATGAAAGAAAGCACAGAGCCCCATATTTGCTGTTGCCCTGAGAGCTTGCAGAGCACTGGGGAAAGGCAGGCAGAGAATTCCCTGCTAGCACATTCTCTGTGCACAGGAAGGCGAAATGTTCGCATTTGATTCGCAGAATCGCTTTTGTGCAGAAAACACTAACACTTGTTCAGAACGAAAGAAAGCACAGAGCCCCAGATTTGCTGTTGTCCTGGAGAGCTTGCAGAGCTCTGGGGAAAGGCAGGCAGAGAATTCCCTGCTAGCACCTTCTCTGTTCGCGGGAAGCAGAAGTGTTCGCATTTGATTCGCAGAATCGCTTTTGTGCAGAGAACACTAACACTTGTTAAGAACGAAAGAAAGCACAGAGCCCCAGATTTGCTGTTGTCCTGGAGAGCTTGCAGAGCTCTGGGGAAAGGCAGGCAGAGAATTCCCTGCTAGCACCTTCTCTGTTCGCGGGAAGCAGAAGTGTTCACATTGCTTTGCAGAATCGCTTTTGTGCAGAGAACACTAACGCTTGTTCAGGACGAAAGAAAGCACAGAGCCCCAGATTTGCTGTTGTCCTGGAGAGCTTGCAGAGCTCTGGGGAAAGGCAGGCAGAGAATTCCCTGCTAGCACATTCTCTGTGCACAGGAAGGAGAAGTGTTCGCATTTGATTCGCAGAATCGCTTTTGTGCAGAAAACACTAACACTTGTTCAGAACGAAAGAAAGCACAGAGCCCCAGATTTGCTGTTGTCCTGGAGAGCTTGCAGAGCTCTGGGGAAAGGCAGGCAGAGAATTCCCTGCTAGCACCTTCTCTGTTCGCGGGAAGCAGAAGTGTTCACATTTTTTCGCAGAATCGCATTTGCTTCGCTGCAGGGAACACTAAGCTTGTTCAGAACGAAAGAAAGCACAGAGCGCCAGATTTTATGTTGCCCTGGAGAGCTTGCAGAGCACTGGGGAAAGGCAGGCAGAGAATTCCCTGCTATCATCTTCACTGTGCCTGGGAAGGAGAAGTGTTCACATTTTTTCGCAGAATGGCTTTTCTGCAGAAAACACTAACGCTTGTTCAGGACGAAAGGAAGCACAGAGCGCCAGATTTTATGTTGCCCTGGAGAGCTTGCAGAGCTCTGGGGAAAGGTAGGCAGAGAATTCCCTGCTAGCACATTCTCTGTGCACAGGAAGGAGAAGTGTTCGCATTTGCTTCGCAGAATCGCTTTTGTGCACAAAACACTAACACTTGTTCAGAACGAAAGAAAGAACAGAGCCCCAGATTTTATGTTGTCCTGGAGAGCTTGCAGAGCACTGGAGAAAGGCAGGCAGAGAATTCCCTGCTAGCACCTTCTCTGTTCGCGGGAAGGAGAGAATTCTCTTTTGCTTCGCACAATGGCTTTTGTGCAGAAAACAGTAACGCCTGTTCAGGACGAAAGAAAGCACAGAGCCCCATATTTGCTGTTGCCGTAGAGAGCTTGCAGAGCTCTGGGGAAACGCAGGCAGAGAATTCCCTGCTAGCACCTTCTCTGTGCCTGAGAAGGAGAAGTGTTCACATTTTTTCGCAGAATCGCTTTTGTGCAGAGAACAGTAACACTTATTCAGAACGGAAGAAAACACAGAGCGTCAGATTTGCTGTTGTCCTGGAGAGCTTGCAGAGCTCTGGGGAAAGGCAGGCAGAGAATTCCCTGCTAGCACCTTCTCTGTTCGCGGGAAGGAGAGATTTCGCTTTTGATTGGCACAATAGCTTTTCTGCAGAAAACACTAACGCTTGTTCAGGATGAAAGAAAGCACAGAGCCCCATATTTGCTGTTGCCCTGAGAGCTTGCAGAGCACTGGGGAAAGGCAGGCAGAGAATTCCCTGCTAGCACATTCTCTGTGCACAGGAAGGCGAAATGTTCGCATTTGATTCGCAGAATCGCTTTTGTGCAGAAAACACTAACACTTGTTCAGAACGAAAGAAAGCACAGAGCCCCAGATTTGCTGTTGTCCTGGAGAGCTTGCAGAGCTCTGGGGAAAGGCAGGCAGAGAATTCCCTGCTAGCACCTTCTCTGTTCGCGGGAATCAGAAGTGTTCGCATTTGATTCGCAGAATCGCTTTTGTGCAGAAAACACTAACACTTCTTCAGAACGAAAGAAAGCACAGAGCCCCAGATTTGCTGTTGTCCTGGAGAGCTTGCAGAGCTCTGGGGAAAGGCAGGCAGAGAATTCCCTGCTAGCACCTTCTCTGTTCGCGGGAAGCAGAAGTGTTCACATTGCTTTGCAGAATCGCTTTTGTGCAGAGAACACTAACGCTTGTTCAGGACGAAAGAAAGCACAGAGCCCCAGATTTGCTGTTGTCCTGGAGAGCTTGCAGAGCTCTGGGGAAAGGCAGGCAGAGAATTCCCTGCTAGCACATTCTCTGTGCACAGGAAGGAGAAGTGTTCGCATTTGATTCGCAGAATCGCTTTTGTGCAGAAAACACTAACACTTGTTCAGAACGAAAGAAAGCACAGAGCCCCAGATTTGCTGTTGTCCTGGAGAGCTTGCAGAGCTCTGGGGAAAGGCAGGCAGAGAATTCCCTGCTAGCACCTTCTCTGTTCGCGGGAAGCAGAAGTGTTCACATTTTTTCGCAGAATCGCATTTGCTTCGCTGCAGGGAACACTAAGCTTGATCAGAACGAAAGAAAGCAGAGAGCCCCAGATTTTATGTTGCCCTGGAGAGCTTGCAGAGCACTGGAGAAAGGCAGGCAGAGAATTCCCTGCTAGCACCTTCTCTGTTCGCGGGAAGGAGAGAATTCTCTTTTGCTTCACACAATGGCTTTTGTGCAGAAAACACTAACGCTTGTTCAGGACGAAAGAAAGCACAGAGCCCCATATTTGCTGTTGTCCTGGAGAGCTTGCAGAGCACTGGCGAAAGGCAGGCAGAGAATTCCCTGCTAGCACCTTCTCTGTGCCTGAGAAGGAGAAGTCTTCACATTTTTTCGCAGAATCGCTTTTGTGCAGAGAACAGTAACACTTATTCAGAACGGAAGAAAACACAGAGCCCCAGATTTGCTGTTGTCCTGGAGAGCTTGCAGAACACTGGCGAAAGGCAGGCAGAGAATTCCCTGCTAGCACCTTCTCTGTGCCTTGGAAGCAGAAGTGTTCACATTGCTTTGTAGAATCGCTTTTGTACAGAGAACAGTAACACTTATTCAGAACGGAAGAAAACACAGAGCCCCAGATTTGCTGTTGTCCTGGAGAGCTTGCAGAGCTCTGGGGAAAGGCAGGCAGAGAATTCCCTGCTAGCACCTTCTCTGTTCGCGGGAAGGAGAGATTTCGCTTTTGATTGGCACAATGGCTTTTCCGCAGAAAACACTAACGCTTGTTCAGGATGAAAGAAAGCACAGAGCCCCAGATTTGCTGTTGTCCTGGAGAGCTTGCACAGCACTGGGGAAAGGCAGGCAGAGAATTCCCTGCTAGCACATTCTCTGTGCACAGGAAGGCGAAATGTTCGCATTTGATTCGCAGAATCGCTTTTGTGCAGAAAACACTAATGCTTGTTCAGGATGAAAGAAAGCACAGAGCCCCAGATTCTATGTTGTCCTGGAGAGCTTGCAGAGCACTGGGGAAAGGCAGGCAGAGAATTCCCTGCTAGCACCTTCTCTGTTCGCGGGAAGCAGAAGTGTTCACATTGCTTTGCAGAATCGCTTTTGTGCAGAGAATACTAACACTTATTCAGAACGGAAGAAAGCACAGAGCGCCAGATTTGCTGTTGTCCTGGAGAGCTTGCAGAGCTCTGGGGAAAGGCAGGCAGAGAATTCCCTGCTAGCATCTTCACTGTGCCTGGGAAGGAGAAGTGTTCACATTTTTTCGCAGAAAGGCTTTTCTGCAGAAAACACTAACGCTTGTTCAGGACGAAAGGAAGCACAGAGCGCCAGATTTGCTGTTGCCCTGGAGAGCTTGCAGAGCTCTGGGGAAAGGCAGGCAGAGAATTCCCTGCTAGCACATTCTCTGTGCACAGGAAGGAGAAGTGTTCGCATTTGATTCGCAGAATCTCTTTTGTGCAGAAAACACTAACACTTGTTCAGAACGAAAGAAAGCACAGAGCCCCAGATTTGCTGTTGTCCTGGAGAGCTTGCAGAGCTCTGGGGAAAGGCAGGCAGAGAATTCCCTGCTAGCACCTTCTCTGTTCGCGGGAAGCAGAAGTGTTCACATTGCTTTGCAGAATCGCTTTTGTGCAGAGAACACTAACGCTTGTTCAGGACGAAAGAAAGCACAGAGCCCCAGATTTGCTGTTGTCCTGGAGAGCTTGCAGAGCTCTGGGGAAAGGCAGGCAGAGAATTCCCTGCTAGCACATTCTCTGTGCACAGGAAGGAGAAGTGTTCGCATTTGATTCGCAGAATCGCTTTTGTGCAGAAAACACTAACACTTGTTCTGAACGAAAGAAAGCACAGAGCCCCAGATTTGCTGTTGTCCTGGAGAGCTTGCAGAGCTCTGGGGAAAGGCAGGCAGAGAATTCCCTGCTAGCACCTTCTCTGTTCGCGGGAAGCAGAAGTGTTCACATTTTTTCGCAGAATCGCATTTGCTTCGCTGCAGGGAACACTAAGCTTGTTCAGAACGAAAGAAAGCACAGAGCCCCAGATTTTATGTTGCCCTGGAGAGCTTGCAGAGCACTGGAGAAAGGCAGGCAGAGAATTCCCTGCTAGCACCTTCTCTGTTCGCGGGAAGGAGAGAATTCTCTTTTGCTTCGCACAATGGCTTTTGTGCAGAAAACACTAACGCTTGTTCAGGACGAAAGAAAGCACAGAGCCCCATATTTGCTGTTGTCCTGGAGAGCTTGCAGAGCACTGGCGAAAGGCAGGCAGAGAATTCCCTGCTAGCACCTTCTCTGTGCCTTGGAAGCAGAAGTGTTCACATTGCTTTGCAGAATCGCTTTTGTACAGAAAACAGTAACACTTATTCAGAATGGAAGAAAACAGAGCGCCAGATTTGCTGTTGTCCTGGAGAGCTTGCAGAGCTCTGGGGAAAGGCAGGCAGAGAATTCCCTGCTAGCACCTTCTCTGTTCGCGGGAAGGAGAGATTTCGCTTTTGCTTGGCACAATGGCTTTTCTTCAGAAAACACTAACGCTTGTTCAGGATGAAAGAAAGCACAGAGCGCCAGATTTGCTGTTGCCCTGGAGAGCTTGCAGAGCACTGGGGAAAGGCAGGCAGAGAATTCCCTGCTAGCACATTCTCTGTGCACAGGAAGGCGAAATGTTCGCATTTGATTCGCAGAATCGCTTTTGTGCAGAGAACACTAACGCTTGTTCAGGACGAAAGAAAGCACAGAGCCCCAGATTTGCTGTTGTCCTGGAGAGCTTGCAGAGCTCTGGGGAAAGGCAGGCAGAGAATTCCCTGCTAGCACATTCTCTGTGCACAGGAAGGCGAAATGTTCGCATTTGCTTCGCAGAATCACTTTTGTGCACAAAACACTAACACTTGTTCAGAACGAAAGAAAGCACAGAGCCCCAGATTCTATGTTGTCCTGGAGAGCTTGCAGAGCACTGGGGAAAGGCAGGCAGAGAATTCCCTGCTAGCACCTTCTCTGTTCGCGGGAAGCAGAAGTGTTCACATTTTTTCGCAGAATCGCATTTGCTTCGCTGCAGGGAACACTAAGCTTGTTCAGAACGAAAGAAAGCACAGAGCCCCAGATTTTATGTTGCCCTGGAGAGCTTGCAGAGCACTGGAGAAAGGCAGGCAGAGAATTCCCTGCTAGCACCTTCTCTGTTCGCGGGAAGGAGAGAATTCTCTTTTGCTTCGCACAATGGCTTTTGTGCAGAAAACACTAACGCTTGTTCAGGACGAAAGAAAGCACAGAGCCCCATATTTGCTGTTGTCCTGGAGAGCTTGCAGAGCACTGGCGAAAGGCAGGCAGAGAATTCCCTGCTAGCACCTTCTCTGTGCCTGAGAAGGAGAAGTGTTCACATTTTTTCGCAGAATCGCTTTTGTGCAGAGAACAGTAACACTTATTCAGAACGGAAGAAAACACAGAGCCCCAGATTTGCTGTTGCCCTGGAGAGCTTGCAGAACACTGGCGAAAGGCAGGCAGAGAATTCCCTGCTAGCACCTTCTCTGTGCCTTGGAAGCAGAAGTGTTCACATTGCTTTGCAGAATCGCTTTTGTACAGAGAACAGTAACACTTATTCAGAACGGAAGAAAACACAGAGCGCCAGATTTGCTGTTGTCCTGGAGAGCTTGCAGAGCTCTGGGGAAAGGCAGGCAGAGAATTCCCTGCTAGCACCTTCTCTGTTCGCGGGAAGGAGAGATTTCGCTTTTGCTTGGCACAATGGCTTTTCTTCAGAAAACACTAACGCTTGTTCAGGATGAAAGAAAGCACAGAGCGCCAGATTTGCTGTTGCCCTGGAGAGCTTGCAGAGCACTGGGGAAAGGCAGGCAGAGAATTCCCTGCTGGCACATTCTCTGTGCACAGGAAGGCGAAATGTTCGCATTTGATTCGCAGAATCGCTTTTGTGCAGAAAACACTAACACTTGTTCAGAACGAAAGAAAGCACAGAGCCCCAGATTTGCTGTTGTCCTGGAGAGCTTGCAGAGCTCTGGGGAAAGGCAGGCAGAGAATTCCCTGCTAGCACCTTCTCTGTTCGCGGGAAGCAGAAGTGTTCGCATTTGATTCGCAGAATCGCTTTTGTGCAGAGAACACTAACGCTTGTTCAGGACGAAAGAAAGCACAGAGCCCCAGATTTGCTGTTGTCCTGGAGAGATTGCAGAGCTCTGGGGAAAGGCAGGCAGAGAATTCCCTGCTAGCACATTCTCTGTGCACAGGAAGGCGAAATGTTCGCATTTGCTTCGCAGAATCGCTTTTGTGCACAAAACACTAACACTTGTTCAGAACGAAAGAAAGCACAGAGCGCCAGATTTGCTGTTGTCCTGGAGAGCTTGCAGAGCTCTGGGGAAAGGCAGGCAGAGAATTCCCTGCTAGCACCTTCTCTGTTCGCGGGAAGCAGAAGTGTTCGCATTTGATTCGCAGAATCGCTTTTGTGCAGAGAACACTAACGCTTGTTCAGGACGAAAGAAAGCACAGAGCCCCAGATTTGCTGTTGTCCTGGAGAGCTTGCAGAGCTCTGGGGAAAGGCAGGCAGAGAATTCCCTGCTAGCACCTTCTCTGTGTGCGGGAAGGAGAAGTGTTCACATTTTTTCGCAGAATCGCATTTGCTTCGCTGCAGAGAACACTAAGCTTGTTCAGAACGAAAGAAAGCACAGAGCGCCAGATTTTATGTTGCCCTGGAGAGCTTGCAGAGCACTGGGGAAAGGCAGGCAGAGAATTCCCTGCTATCATCTTCACTGTGCCTGGGAAGGAGAAGTGTTCACATTTTTTCGCAGAATGGCTTTTGTGCAGAAAACACTAACGCTTGTTCAGGACGAAAGGAAGCACAGAGCGCCAGATTTGCTGTTGCCCTGGAGAGCTTGCAGAGCACTGGGGAAAGGCAGGCAGAGAATTCCCTGCTAGCACATTCTCTGTGCACAGGAAGGCGAAATGTTCGCATTTGATTCGCAGAATCGCTTTTGTGCAGAAAACACTAACACTTGTTCAGAACGAAAAAAAGCATAGAGCCCCAGATTTGCTGTTGTCCTGGAGAGCTTGCAGAGCTCTGGGGAAAGGCAGGCAGAGAATTACCTGCTAGCACATTCTCTGTGCACAGGAAGGAGAAGTGTTCGCATTTGATTCGCAGAATCGCTTTTGTGCAGAAAACACTAACACTTGTTCAGAACGAAAGAAAGCACAGAGCCCCAGATTCTATGTTGTCCTGGAGAGCTTGCAGAGCTTTGGGGAAAGGCAGGCAGAGAATTCCCTGCTAGCACCTTCTCTGTTCGCGGGAAGCAGAAGTGTTCACATTTTTTCGCAGAATCGCATTTGCTTCGCTGCAGGGAACACTAAGCTTGTTCAGAACGAAAGAAAGCACAGAGCCCCAGATTCTATGTTGCCCTGGAGAGCTTGCAGAGCACTGGAGAAAGGCAGGCAGAGAATTCCCTGCTAGCACCTTCTCTGTTCGCGGGAAGCAGAAGTGTTCACATTGCTTTGCAGAATCGCTTTTGTGCAGAGAATACTAACACTTATTCAGAACGGAAGAAAGCACAGAGCGCCAGATTTGCTGTTGTCCTGGAGAGCTTGCAGAGCTCTGGGGAAAGGCAGGCAGAGAATTCCCTGCTAGCACCTTCTCTGTTCGCGGGAAGCAGAAGTGTTCGCATTTGATTCGCAGAATCGCTTTTGTGCAGAGAACACTAACGCTTGTTCAGAACGGAAGAAAGCACAGAGCGGCAGATTTGCTGTTGTCCTGGAGAGCTTGCAGAGCTCTGGGGAAAGGCAGGCAGAGAATTCCCTGCTAGCTCATTCTCTGTGCACAGGAAGGCGAAATGTTCGCATTTGCTTCGCAGAATCGCTTTTGTGCAGAAAACACTAACACTTGTTCAGAACGAAAGAAAGCACAGAGCCCCAGATTCTATGTTGTCCTGGAGAGCTTGCAGAGCACTGGGGAAAGGCAGGCAGAGAATTCCCTGCTAGCACCTTCTCTGTTCGCGGGAAGCAGAAGTGTTCACATTGCTTTGCAGAATCGCTTTTGTGCAGAGAATACTAACACTTATTCAGAACGGAAGAAAGCACAGAGCGCCAGATTTGCTGTTGTCCTGGAGAGCTTGCAGAGCTCTGGGGAAAGGCAGGCAGAGAATTCCCTGCTAGCACCTTCTCTGTGTGCGGGAAGGAGAAGTGTTCACATTTTTTCGCAGAATCGCATTTGCTTCGCTGCAGAGAACACTAAGCTTGTTCAGAACGAAAGAAAGCACAGAGCGCCAGATTTTATGTTGCCCTGGAGAGCTTGCAGAGCACTGGGGAAAGGCAGGCAGAGAATTCCCTGCTATCATCTTCACTGTGCCTGGGAAGGAGAAGTGTTCACAATTTTTCGCAGAATGGCTTTTCTGCAGAAAACATTAACGCTTGTTCAGGACGAAAGGAAGCACAGAGCGCCAGATTTGCTGTTGCCCTGGAGAGCTTGCAGAGCACTGGGGAAAGGCAGGCAGAGAATTCCCTGCTAGCACATTCTCTGTGCACAGGAAGGCGAAATGTTCGCATTTGATTCGCAGAATCGCTTTTGTGCAGAAAACACTAACACTTGTTCAGAACGAAAGAAAGCACAGAGCCCCAGATTTGCTGTTGTCCTGGAGAGCTTGCAGAGCTCTGGGGAAAGGCAGGCAGAGAATTCCCTGCTAGCACCTTCTCTGTTCGCGGGAAGCAGAAGTGTTCACATTTTTTCGCAGAATCGCATTTGCTTCGCTGCAGGGAACACTAAGCTTGTTCAGAACGAAAGAAAGCACAGAGCCCCAGATTTTATGTTGCCCTGGAGAGCTTGCAGAGCACTGGAGAAAGGCAGGCAGAGAATTCCCTGCTAGCACCTTCTCTGTTCGCGGGAAGCAGAAGTGTTCACATTGCTTTGCAGAATCGCTTTTGTGCAGAGAATACTAACACTTATTCAGAACGGAAGAAAGCACAGAGCGCCAGATTTGCTGTTGTCCTGGAGAGCTTGCAGAGCTCTGGGGAAAGGCAGGCAGAGAATTCCCTGCTAGCACATTCTCTGTTCGCGGGAAGCAGAAGTGTTCGCATTTGATTCGCAGAATCGCTTTTGTGCAGAAAACACTAACGCTTGTTCAGGACGAAAGAAAGCACAGAGCCCCAGATTTGCTGTTGTCCTGGAGAGCTTGCAGAGCTCTGGGGAAAGGCAGGCAGAGAATTCCCTGCTAGCTCATTCTCTGTGCTCAGGAAGGCGAAATGTTCGCATTTGCTTCGCAGAATCGCTTTTGTGCACAAAACACTAACACTTGTTCAGAACGAAAGAAAGCACAGAGCCCCAGATTCTATGTTGTCCTGGAGAGCTTGCAGAGCTCTGGGGAAAGGCAGGCAGAGAATTCCCTGCTAGCACCTTCTCTGTGTGCGGGAAGGAGAAATGTTCACATTTTTTCGCAGAATCGCATTTGCTTCGCTGCAGAGAACACTAAGCTTGTTCAGAACGAAAGAAAGCACAGAGCGCCAGATTTTATGTTGCCCTGGAGAGCTTGCAGAGCACTGGGGAAAGGCAGGCAGAGAATTCCCTGCTATCATCTTCACTGTGCCTGGGAAGGAGAAGTGTTCACATTTTTTCGCAGAATGGCTTTTCTGCAGAAAACACTAACGCTTGTTCAGGACGAAAGGAAGCACAGAGCGCCAGATTTTATGTTGCCCTGGAGAGCTTGCAGAGCTCTGGGGAAAGGTAGGCAGAGAATTCCCTGCTAGCACATTCTCTGTGCACAGGAAGGAGAAGTGTTCGCATTTGATTCGCAGAATCGCTTTTGTGCAGAAAACACTAACACTTGTTCAGAACGAAAGAAAGCACAGAGCCCCAGATTTGCTGTTGTCCTGGAGAGCTTGCAGAGCTCTGGGGAAAGGCAGGCAGAGAATTCCCTGCTAGCACCTTCTCTGTTCGCGGGAAGCAGAAGTGTTCACATTTTTTCGCAGAATCGCATTTGCTTCGTTGCAGGGAACACTAAGCTTGTTCAGAACGAAAGAAAGCACAGAGCCCCAGATTTTATGTTGCCCTGGAGAGCTTGCAGAGCACTGGAGAAAGGCAGGCAGAAAATTCCCTGCTAGCACCTTCTCTGTTCGCGGGAAGCAGAAGTGTTCACATTGCTTCGCAGAATCGCTTTTGTGCACAGAACACTAACACTTATTCAGAACGGAAGAAAGCACAGAGCGCCAGATTTGCTGTTTCCGTAGAGAGCTTGCAGAGCACTGGGGAAAGGCAGGCAGAGAATTCCCTGCTAGCACATTCTCTGTTCGCGGGAAGGAGAGAATTCTCTTTTGCTTCGCACAATGGCTTTTGTGCAGAAAACAGTAACGCCTGTTCAGGACGAAAGAAAGCACAGAGCCCCATATTTGCTGTTGCCGTAGAGAGCTTGCAGAGCTCTGGGGAAACGCAGGCAGAGAATTCCCTGCTAGCACCTTCTCTGTGCCTGAGAAGGAGAAGTGTTCACATTTTTTCGCAGAATCGCTTTTGTGCAGAGAACAGTAACACTTATTCAGAACGGAAGAAAACACAGAGCGTCAGATTTGCTGTTGTCCTGGAGAGCTTGCAGAGCTCTGGGGAAAGGCAGGCAGAGAATTCCCTGCTAGCACCTTCTCTGTTCGCGGGAAGGAGAGATTTCGCTTTTGATTGGCACAATGGCTTTTCTGCAGAAAACACTAACGCTTGTTCAGGATGAAAGAAAGCACAGAGCCCCATATTTGCTGTTGCCCTGAGAGCTTGCAGAGCACTGGGGAAAGGCAGGCAGAGAATTCCCTGCTAGCACATTCTCTGTGCACAGGAAGGCGAAATGTTCGCATTTGATTCGCAGAATCGCTTTTGTGCAGAAAACACTAACACTTGTTCAGAACGAAAGAAAGCACAGAGCCCCAGATTTGCTGTTGTCCTGGAGAGCTTGCAGAGCTCTGGGGAAAGGCAGGCAGAGAATTCCCTGCTAGCACCTTCTCTGTTCGCGGGAAGCAGAAGTGTTCGCATTTGATTCGCAGAATCGCTTTTGTGCAGAGAACACTAACACTTGTTAAGAACGAAAGAAAGCACAGAGCCCCAGATTTGCTGTTGTCCTGGAGAGCTTGCAGAGCTCTGGGGAAAGGCAGGCAGAGAATTCCCTGCTAGCACCTTCTCTGTTCGCGGGAAGCAGAAGTGTTCACATTGCTTTGCAGAATCGCTTTTGTGCAGAGAACACTAACGCTTGTTCAGGACGAAAGAAAGCACAGAGCCCCAGATTTGCTGTTGTCCTGGAGAGCTTGCAGAGCTCTGGGGAAAGGCAGGCAGAGAATTCCCTGCTAGCACATTCTCTGTGCACAGGAAGGAGAAGTGTTCGCATTTGATTCGCAGAATCGCTTTTGTGCAGAAAACACTAACACTTGTTCAGAACGAAAGAAAGCACAGAGCCCCAGATTTGCTGTTGTCCTGGAGAGCTTGCAGAGCTCTGGGGAAAGGCAGGCAGAGAATTCCCTGCTAGCACCTTCTCTGTTCGCGGGAAGCAGAAGTGTTCACATTTTTTCGCAGAATCGCATTTGCTTCGCTGCAGGGAACACTAAGCTTGTTCAGAACGAAAGAAAGCACAGAGCCCCAGATTTTATGTTGCCCTGGAGAGCTTGCAGAGCACTGGAGAAAGGCAGGCAGAGAATTCCCTGCTAGCACCTTCTCTGTTCGCGGGAAGCAGAAGTGTTCACATTGCTTTGCAGAATCGCTTTTGTGCAGAGAATACTAACACTTATTCAGAACGGAAGAAAGCACAGAGCGCCAGATTTGCTGTTGTCCTGGAGAGCTTGCAGAGCTCTGGGGAAAGGCAGGCAGAGAATTCCCTGCTAGCACATTCTCTGTTCGCGGGAAGCAGAAGTGTTCGCATTTGATTCGCAGAATCGCTTTTGTGCAGAGAACACTAACGCTTGTTCAGAACGGAAGAAAGCACAGAGCGCCAGATTTGCTGTTGTCCTGGAGAGCTTGCAGAGCTCTGGGGAAAGGCAGGCAGAGAATTCCCTGCTAGCTCATTCTCTGTGCACAGGAAGGCGAAATGTTCGCATTTGCTTCGCAGAATCGCTTTTGTGCACAAAACACTAACACTTGTTCAGAACGAAAGAAAGCACAGAGCCCCAGATTCTATGTTGTCCTGGAGAGCTTGCAGAGCACTGGGGAAAGGCAGGCAGAGAATTCCCTGCTAGCACCTTCTCTGTTCGCGGGAAGCAGAAGTGTTCACATTGCTTTGCAGAATCGCTTTTGTGCAGAGAATACTAACACTTATTCAGAACGGAAGAAAGCACAGAGCGCCAGATTTGCTGTTGTCCTGGAGAGCTTGCAGAGCTCTGGGGAAAGGCAGGCAGAGAATTCCCTGCTAGCACCTTCTCTGTGTGCGGGAAGGAGAAGTGTTCACATTTTTTCGCAGAATCGCATTTGCTTCGCTGCAGAGAACACTAAGCTTGTTCAGAACGAAAGAAAGCACAGAGCGCCAGATTTTATGTTGCCCTGGAGAGCTTGCAGAGCACTGGGGAAAGGCAGGCAGAGAATTCCCTGCTATCATCTTCACTGTGCCTGGGAAGGAGAAGTGTTCACAATTTTTCGCAGAATGGCTTTTCTGCAGAAAACATTAACGCTTGTTCAGGACGAAAGGAAGCACAGAGCGCCAGATTAGCTGTTGCCCTGGAGAGCTTGCAGAGCACTGGGGAAAGGCAGGCAGAGAATTCCCTGCTAGCACATTCTCTGTGCACAGGAAGGCGAAATGTTCGCATTTGATTCGCAGAATCGCTTTTGTGCAGAAAACACTAACACTTGTTCAGAACGAAAGAAAGCACAGAGCCCCAGATTTGCTGTTGTCCTGGAGAGCTTGCAGAGCTCTGGGGAAAGGCAGGCAGAGAATTACCTGCTAGCACATTCTCTGTGCACAGGAAGGAGAAGTGTTCGCATTTGATTCGCAGAATCGCTTTTGTGCAGAAAACACTAACACTTGTTCAGAACGAAAGAAAGCACAGAGCCCCAGATTTGCTGTTGTCCTGGAGAGCTTGCAGAGCTCTGGGGAAAGGCAGGCAGAGAATTCCCTGCTAGCACCTTCTCTGTTCGCGGGAAGCAGAAGTGTTCACATTTTTTCGCAGAATCGCATTTGCTTCGCTGCAGGGAACACTAAGCTTGTTCAGAACGAAAGAAAGCACAGAGCCCCAGATTTTATGTTGCCCTGGAGAGCTTGCAGAGCACTGGAGAAAGGCAGGCAGAGAATTCCCTGCTAGCACCTTCTCTGTTCGCGGGAAGCAGAAGTGTTCACATTGCTTTGCAGAATCGCTTTTGTGCAGAGAATACTAACACTTATTCAGAACGGAAGAAAGCACAGAGCGCCAGATTTGCTGTTGTCCTGGAGAGCTTGCAGAGCTCTGGGGAAAGGCAGGCAGAGAATTCCCTGCTAGCACATTCTCTGTTCGCGGGAAGCAGAAGTGTTCGCATTTGATTCGCAGAATCGCTTTTGTGCAGAAAACACTAACGCTTGTTCAGGACGAAAGAAAGCACAGAGCCCCAGATTTGCTGTTGTCCTGGAGAGCTTGCAGAGCTCTGGGGAAAGGCAGGCAGAGAATTCCCTGCTAGCTCATTCTCTGTGCACAGGAAGGCGAAATGTTCGCATTTGCTTCGCAGAATCGCTTTTGTGCACAAAACACTAACACTTGTTCAGAACGAAAGAAAGCACAGAGCCCCAGATTCTATGTTGTCCTGGAGAGCTTGCAGAGCTCTGGGGAAAGGCAGGCAGAGAATTCCCTGCTAGCACCTTCTCTGTGTGCGGGAAGGAGAAATGTTCACATTTTTTCGCAGAATCGCATTTGCTTCGCTGCAGAGAACACTAAGCTTGTTCAGAACGAAAGAAAGCACAGAGCGCCAGATTTTATGTTGCCCTGGAGAGCTTGCAGAGCACTGGGGAAAGGCAGGCAGAGAATTCCCTGCTATCATCTTCACTGTGCCTGGGAAGGAGAAGTGTTCACATTTTTTCGCAGAATGGCTTTTCTGCAGAAAACACTAACGCTTGTTCAGGACGAAAGGAAGCACAGAGCGCCAGATTTTATGTTGCCCTGGAGAGCTTGCAGAGCTCTGGGGAAAGGTAGGCAGAGAATTCCCTGCTAGCACATTCTCTGTGCACAGGAAGGAGAAGTGTTCGCATTTGATTCGCAGAATCGCTTTTGTGCAGAAAACACTAACACTTGTTCAGAACGAAAGAAAGCACAGAGCCCCAGATTTGCTGTTGTCCTGGAGAGCTTGCAGAGCTCTGGGGAAAGGCAGGCAGAGAATTCCCTGCTAGCACCTTCTCTGTTCGCGGGAAGCAGAAGTGTTCACATTTTTTCGCAGAATCGCATTTGCTTCGTTGCAGGGAACACTAAGCTTGTTCAGAACGAAAGAAAGCACAGAGCCCCAGATTTTATGTTGCCCTGGAGAGCTTGCAGAGCACTGGAGAAAGGCAGGCAGAAAATTCCCTGCTAGCACCTTCTCTGTTCGCGGGAAGCAGAAGTGTTCACATTGCTTCGCAGAATCGCTTTTGTGCACAGAACACTAACACTTATTCAGAACGGAAGAAAGCACAGAGCGCCAGATTTGCTGTTTTCCGTAGAGAGCTTGCAGAGCACTGGGGAAAGGCAGGCAGAGAATTCCCTGCTAGCACATTCTCTGTGCACAGGAAGGAGAAATGTTCGCATTTGCTTCGCAGAATCGCTTTTGTGCAGAAAACACTAACACTTGTTCAGAACGAAAGAAAGAACAGAGCCCCAGATTTTATGTTGTCCTGGAGAGCTTGCAGAGCACTGGAGAAAGGCAGGCAGAGAATTCCCTGCTAGCACCTTCTCTGTTCGCGGGAAGGAGAGAATTCTCTTTTGCTTCGCACAATGGCTTTTGTGCAGAAAACAGTAACGCCTGTTCAGGACGAAAGAAAGCACAGAGCCCCATATTTGCTGTTGCCGTAGAGAGCTTGCAGAGCTCTGGGGAAACGCAGGCAGAGAATTCCCTGCTAGCACCTTCTCTGTGCCTGAGAAGGAGAAGTGTTCACATTTTTTCGCAGAATCGCTTTTGTGCAGAGAACAGTAACACTTATTCAGAACGGAAGAAAACACAGAGCGTCAGATTTGCTGTTGTCCTGGAGAGCTTGCAGAGCTCTGGGGAAAGGCAGGCAGAGAATTCCCTGCTAGCACCTTCTCTGTTCGCGGGAAGGAGAGATTTCGCTTTTGATTGGCACAATGGCTTTTCTGCAGAAAACACTAACGCTTGTTCAGGATGAAAGAAAGCACAGAGCCCCATATTTGCTGTTGCCCTGAGAGCTTGCAGAGCACTGGGGAAAGGCAGGCAGAGAATTCCCTGCTAGCACATTCTCTGTGCACAGGAAGGCGAAATGTTCGCATTTGATTCGCAGAATCGCTTTTGTGCAGAAAACACTAACACTTGTTCAGAACGAAAGAAAGCACAGAGCCCCAGATTTGCTGTTGTCCTGGAGAGCTTGCAGAGCTCTGGGGAAAGGCAGGCAGAGAATTCCCTGCTAGCACCTTCTCTGTTCGCGGGAATCAGAAGTGTTCGCATTTGATTCGCAGAATCGCTTTTGTGCAGAGAACACTAACACTTGTTAAGAACGAAAGAAAGCACAGAGCCCCAGATTTGCTGTTGTCCTGGAGAGCTTGCAGAGCTCTGGGGAAAGGCAGGCAGAGAATTCCCTGCTAGCACCTTCTCTGTTCGCGGGAAGCAGAAGTGTTCACATTGCTTTGCAGAATCGCTTTTGTGCAGAGAACACTAACGCTTGTTCAGGACGAAAGAAAGCACAGAGCCCCAGATTTGCTGTTGTCCTGGAGAGCTTGCAGAGCTCTGGGGAAAGGCAGGCAGAGAATTCCCTGCTAGCACATTCTCTGTGCACAGGAAGGAGAAGTGTTCGCATTTGATTCGCAGAATCGCTTTTGTGCAGAAAACACTAACACTTGTTCAGAACGAAAGAAAGCACAGAGCCCCAGATTTGCTGTTGTCCTGGAGAGCTTGCAGAGCTCTGGGGAAAGGCAGGCAGAGAATTCCCTGCTAGCACATTCTCTGTGCACAGGAAGGAGAAGTGTTCGCATTTGATTCGCAGAATCGCTTTTGTGCAGAAAACACTAACACTTGTTCAGAACGAAAGAAAGCAGAGAGCCCCAGATTTTATGTTGCCCTGGAGAGCTTGCAGAGCACTGGAGAAAGGCAGGCAGAGAATTCCCTGCTAGCACCTTCTCTGTTCGCGGGAAGGAGAGAATTCTCTTTTGCTTCACACAATGGCTTTTGTGCAGAAAACACTAACGCTTGTTCAGGACGAAAGAAAGCACAGAGCCCCATATTTGCTGTTGTCCTGGAGAGCTTGCAGAGCACTGGCGAAAGGCAGGCAGAGAATTCCCTGCTAGCACCTTCTCTGTGCCTGAGAAGGAGAAGTCTTCACATTTTTTCGCAGAATCGCTTTTGTGCAGAGAACAGTAACACTTATTCAGAACGGAAGAAAACACAGAGCCCCAGATTTGCTGTTGTCCTGGAGAGCTTGCAGAACACTGGCGAAAGGCAGGCAGAGAATTCCCTGCTAGCACCTTCTCTGTGCCTTGGAAGCAGAAGTGTTCACATTGCTTTGTAGAATCGCTTTTGTACAGAGAACAGTAACACTTATTCAGAACGGAAGAAAACACAGAGCCCCAGATTTGCTGTTGTCCTGGAGAGCTTGCAGAGCTCTGGGGAAAGGCAGGCAGAGAATTCCCTGCTAGCACCTTCTCTGTTCGCGGGAAGGAGAGATTTCGCTTTTGATTGGCACAATGGCTTTTCCGCAGAAAACACTAACGCTTGTTCAGGATGAAAGAAAGCACAGAGCCCCAGATTTGCTGTTGTCCTGGAGAGCTTGCAGAGCACTGGGGAAAGGCAGGCATAGAATTCCCTGCTAGCACCTTCTCTGTTCGCGGGAAGCAGAAGTGTTCACATTGCTTTGCAGAATCGCTTTTGTGCAGAGAATACTAACACTTATTCAGAACGGAAGAAAGCACAGAGCGCCAGATTTGCTGTTGTCCTGGAGAGCTTACAGAGCTCTGGGGAAAGGCAGGCAGAGAATTCCCTGCTAGCATCTTCACTGTGCCTGGGAAGGAGAAGTGTTCACATTTTTTCGCAGAAAGGCTTTTCTGCAGAAAACACTAACGCTTGTTCAGGACGAAAGGAAGCACAGAGCGCCAGATTTGCTGTTGCCCTGGAGAGCTTGCAGAGCTCTGGGGAAAGGCAGGCAGAGAATTCCCTGCTAGCACATTCTCTGTGCACAGGAAGACGAAATGTTCGCATTTGATTCGCAGAATCTCTTTTGTGCATAAAACACTAACACTTGTTCAGAACGAAAGAAAGCACAGAGCCCCAGATTTGCTGTTGTCCTGGAGAGCTTGCAGAGCTCTGGGGAAAGGCAGGCAGAGAATTCCCTGCTAGCACCTTCTCTGTTCGCGGGAAGGAGAGATTTCGCTTTTGATTGGCACAATGGCTTTTCTGCAGAAAACACTAACGCTTGTTCAGGATGAAAGAAAGCACAGAGCCCCATATTTGCTGTTGCCCTGGAGAGCTTGCAGAGCTCTGGGGTAAGGCAGGCAGAGAATTCCCTGCTAGCACCTTCTCTGTTCGCGGGAAGCAGAAGTGTTCACATTGCTTTGCAGAATCGCTTTTGTGCAGAGAACACTAACGCTTGTTCAGGACGAAAGAAAGCACAGAGCCCCAGATTTGCTGTTGTCCTCGAGAGCTTGCAGAGCTCTGGGGAAAGGCAGGCAGAGAATTCCCTGCTAGCACATTCTCTGTGCACAGGAAGGAGAAGTGTTCGCATTTGATTCGCAGAATCGCTTTTGTGCAGAAAACACTAACACTTGTTCAGAACGAAAGAAAGCACAGAGCCCCAGATTTGCTGTTGTCCTGGAGAGCTTGCAGAGCTCTGGGGAAAGGCAGGCAGAGAATTCCCTGCTAGCACCTTCTCTGTTCGCGGGAAGCAGAAGTGTTCACATTTTTTCGCAGAATCGCATTTGCTTCGCTGCAGGGAACACTAAGCTTGTTCAGAACGAAAGAAAGCACAGAGCCCCAGATTTTATGTTGCCCTGGAGAGCTTGCAGAGCACTGGAGAAAGGCAGGCAGAGAATTCCCTGCTAGCACCTTCTCTGTGCCTTGGAAGCAGAAGTGTTCACATTGCTTTGCAGAATCGCTTTTGTACAGAGAACAGTAACACTTATTCAGAATGGAAGAAAACACAGAGCGCCAGATTTGCTGTTGTCCTGGAGAGCTTGCAGAGCTCTGGGGAAAGGCAGGCAGAGAATTCCCTGCTAGCACCTTCTCTGTTCGCGGGAAGGAGAGATTTCGCTTTTGCTTGGCACAATGGCTTTTCTTCAGAAAACACTAACGCTTGTTCAGGATGAAAGAAAGCACAGAGCCCCATATTTGCTGTTGCCCTGGAGAGCTTGCAGAGCACTGGGGAAAGGCAGGCAGAGAATTCCCTGCTAGCACATTCTCTGTGCACAGGAAGGCGAAATGTTCGCATTTGATTCGCAGAATCGCTTTTGTGCAGAAAACACTAACACTTGTTCAGAACGAAAGAAAGCACAGAGCCCCAGATTTGCTGTTGTCCTGGAGAGCTTGCAGAGCTCTGGGGAAAGGCAGGCAGAGAATTCCCTGCTAGCACCTTCTCTGTTCGCGGGAAGCAGAAGTGTTCGCATTTGATTCGCAGAATCGCTTTTGTGCAGAGAACACTAACGCTTGTTCAGGACGAAAGAAAGCACAGAGCCCCAGATTTGCTGTTGTCCTGGAGAGATTGCAGAGCTCTGGGGAAAGGCAGGCAGAGAATTCCCTGCTAGCACATTCTCTGTGCACAGGAAGGCGAAATGTTCGCATTTGCTTCGCAGAATCGCTTTTGTGCACAAAACACTAACACTTGTTCAGAACGAAAGAAAGCACAGAGCCCCAGATTCTATGTTGTCCTGGAGAGCTTGCAGAGCACTGGGGAAAGGCAGGCAGAGAATTCCCTGCTAGCACCTTCTCTGTTCGCGGGAAGCAGAAGTGTTCACAATGCTTTGCAGAATCGCTTTTGTGCAGAGAATACTAACACTTATTCAGAACGGAAGAAAGCACAGAGCGTCAGATTTGCTGTTTTCCTGGAGAGCTTGCAGAGCTCTGGGGAAAGGCAGGCAGAGAATTCCCTGCTAGCACATTCTCTGTGCACAGGAAGGAGAAGTGTTCGCATTTGATTCGCAGAATCGCTTTTGTGCAGAAAACACTAACACTTGTTCAGAACGAAAGGAAGCACAGAGCCCCAGATTTGCTGTTGTCCTGGAGAGCTTGCAGAGCTCTGGGGAAAGGCAGGCAGAGAATTCCCTGCTAGCACCTTCTCTGTTCGCGGGAAGCAGAAGTGTTCACATTTTTTCGCAGAATCGCATTTGCTTCGCTGCAGGGAACACTAAGCTTGTTCAGAACGAAAGAAAGCACAGAGCCCCAGATTTTATGTTGCCCTGGAGAGCTTGCAGAGCACTGGAGAAAGGCAGGCAGAGAATTCCCTGCTAGCACCTTCTCTGTTCGCGGGAAGGAGAGAATTCTCTTTTGCTTCGCACAATGGCTTTTGTGCAGAAAACACTAACGCTTGTTCAGGACGAAAGAAAGCACAGAGCCCCATATTTGCTGTTGTCCTGGAGAGCTTGCAGAGCTCTGGCGAAAGGCAGGCAGAGAATTCCCTGCTAGCACCTTCTCTGTGCCTGAGAAGGAGAAGTGTTCACATTTTTTCGCAGAATCGCTTTTGTGCAGAGAACAGTAACACTTATTCAGAACGGAAGAAAACACAGAGCCCCAGATTTGCTGTTGTCCTGGAGAGCTTGCAGAACACTGGCGAAAGGCAGGCAGAGAATTCCCTGCTAGCACCTTCTCTGTGCCTTGGAAGCAGAAGTGTTCACATTGCTTTGTAGAATCGCTTTTGTACAGAGAACAGTAACACTTATTCAGAACGGAAGAAAACACAGAGCCCCAGATTTGCTGTTGTCCTGGAGAGCTTGCAGAGCTCTGGGGAAAGGCAGGCAGAGAATTCCCTGCTAGCACCTTCTCTGTTCGCGGGAAGGAGAGATTTCGCTTTTGATTGGCACAATGGCTTTTCTGCAGAAAACACTAACGCTTGTTCAGGATGAAAGAAAGCACAGAGCCCCATATTTGCTGTTGCCCTGGAGAGCTTGCAGAGCACTGGGGAAAGGCAGGCAGAGAATTCCCTGCTAGCACATTCTCTGTGCACAGGAAGGCGAAATGTTCGCATTTGATTCGCAGCATCGCTTTTGTGCAGAAAACACTAACACTTGTTCAGAACGAAAGAAAGCACAGAGCCCCAGATTTGCTGTTGTCCTGGAGAGCTTGCAGAGCTCTGGGGAAAGGCAGGCAGAGAATTCCCTGCTAGCACCTTCTCTGTTCGCGGGAAGCAGAAGTGTTCGCATTTGATTCGCAGAATCGCTTTTGTGCAGAGAACACTAAGCTTGTTCAGAACGAAAGAAAGCACAGAGCGCCAGATTTTATGTTGCCCTGGAGAGCTTGCAGAGCACTGGGGAAAGGCAGGCAGAGAATTCCCTGCTATCATCTTCACTGTGCCTGGGAAGGAGAAGTGTTCACATTTTTTCGCAGAATGGCTTTTCTGCAGAAAACACTAACGCTTGTTCAGGACGAAAGGAAGCACAGAGCGCCAGATTTGCTGTTGCCCTGGAGAGCTTGCAGAGCTCTGGGGAAAGGTAGGCAGAGAATTCCCTGCTAGCACATTCTCTGTGCACAGGAAGGAGAAGTGTTCGCATTTGATTCGCAGAATCGCTTTTGTGCAGAAAACACTAACACTTGTTCAGAACGAAAGAAAGCACAGAGCCCCAGATTTGCTGTTGTCCTGGAGAGCTTGCAGAGCTCTGGGGAAAGGCAGGCAGAGAATTCCCTGCTAGCATCTTCTCTGTTCGCGGGAAGCAGAAGTGTTCACATTTTTTCGCAGAATCGCATTTGCTTCGCTGCAGGGAACACTAAGCTTGTTCAGAACGAAAGAAAGCACAGAGCCCCAGATTTTATGTTGCCCTGGAGAGCTTGCAGAGCACTGGAGAAAGGCAGGCAGAAAATTCCCTGCTAGCACATTCTCTGTTCGCGGGAAGGAGAGAATTCTCTTTTGCTTCGCACAATGGCTTTTGTGCAGAAAACACTAACGCTTGTTCAGGACGAAAGAAAGCACAGAGCCCCATATTTGCTGTTGTCCTGGAGAGCTTGCAGAGCACTGGCGAAAGGCAGGCAGAGAATTCCCTGCTAGCACCTTCTCTGTGCCTGAGAAGGAGAAGTGTTCACATTTTTTCGCAGAATCGCTTTTGTACAGAGAACAATAACAATTATTCAGAACGGAATAAAGCACAGAGCCCCAGATTTGCTGTTGTCCTGGAGAGCTTGCAGAGCTCTGGGGAAAGGCAGGCAGAGAATTCCCTGCTAGCACCTTCTCTGTTCGCGGGAAGGAGAGAATTCGCTTTTGCTTGGCACAATGGCTTTTCTGCAGAAAACACTAACGCTTGTTCAGGACGAAAGGAAGCACAGAGCGCCAGATTTGCTGTTGCCCTGGAGAGCTTGCAGAGCACTGGGGAAAGGCAGGCAGAGAATTCCCTGCTAGCACATTCTCTGTGCACAGGAAGGCGAAATGTTCGCATTTGATTCGCAGAATCGCTTTTGTGCAGAAAACACTAACACTTGTTCAGAACGAAAGAAAGCACAGAGCCCCAGATTTGCTGTTGTCCTGGAGAGCTTGCAGAGCTCTGGGGAAAGGCAGGCAGAGAATTCCCTGCTAGCACCTTCTCTGTTCGCGGGAAGCAGAAGTGTTCGCATTTGCTTCGCAGAATCGCTTTTGTGCAGAGAACACTAACGCTTGTTCAGAACGGAAGAAAGCACAGAGCGCCAGATTTGCTGTTGTCCTGGAGAGCTTGCAGAGCTCTGGGGAAAGGCAGGCAGAGAATTCCCTGCTAGCACATTCTCTGTGCACAGGAAGGCGAAATGTTCGCATTTCTTCGCAGAATCGCTTTTGTGCACAAAACACTAACACTTGTTCAGAACGAAAGAAAGCAAAGAGCCCCAGATTCTATGTTGTCCTGGAGAGCTTGCAGAGCTCTGGGGAAAGGCAGGCAGAGAATTCCCTGCTAGCACCTTCTCTGTTCGCGGGAAGCAGAAGTGTTCGCATTTGATTCGCAGAATCGCTTTTGTGCAGAGAACACTAACGCTTGTTCAGAACGAAAGAAAGCACAGAGCCCCAGATTCTATGTTGTCCTGGAGAGCTTGCAGAGCACTGGGGAAAGGCAGGCAGAGAATTCCCTGCTAGCACCTTCTCTGTTCGCGGGAAGCAGAAGTGTTCACAATGCTTTGCAGAATCGCTTTTGTGCAGAGAATACTAACACTTATTCAGAACGGAAGAAAGCACAGAGCGTCAGATTTGCTGTTTTCCTGGAGAGCTTGCAGAGCTCTGGGGAAAGGCAGGCAGAGAATTCCCTGCTAGCACCTTCTCTGTGTGCGGGAATGAGAGATTTCGCTTTTGATTGGCACAATGGCTTTTCTGCAGAAAACACTAACGCTTGTTCAGGATGAAAGAAAGCACAGAGCCCCATATTTGCTGTTGTCCTGGAGAGCTTGCAGAGCACTGGGGAAAGGCAGGCAGAGAATTCCCTGCTAGCACATTCTCTGTGCACAGGAAGCCGAAATGTTCGCATTTGATTCGCAGAATCGCTTTTGTGCAGAAAACACTAACACTTGTTCAGAACGAAAGAAAGCACAGAGCCCCAGATTTTATGTTGTCCTGGAGAGCTTGCAGAGCACTGGGGAAAGGCAGGCAGAGAATTCCCTGCTAGCACCTTCTCTGTTCGCGGGAAGCAGAAGTGTTCACATTTTTTCGCAGAATCGCATTTGCTTCGCTGCAGGGAACACTAAGCTTGTTCAGAACGAAAGAAAGCACAGAGCCCCAGATTTTATGTTGCCCTGGAGAGCTTGCAGAGCACTGGAGAAAGGCAGGCAGAGAATTCCCTGCTAGCACCTTCTCTGTTCGCGGGAAGGAGAGAATTCTCTTTTGCTTCGCACAATGGCTTTTGTGCAGAAAACACTAACGCTTGTTCAGGACGAAAGAAAGCACAGAGCCCCATATTTGCTGTTGTCCTGGAGAGCTTGCAGAGCTCTGGCGAAAGGCAGGCAGAGAATTCCCTGCTAGCACCTTCTCTGTGCCTGAGAAGGAGAAGTGTTCACATTTTTTCGCAGAATCGCTTTTGTGCAGAGAACAGTAACACTTATTCAGAACGGAAGAAAACACAGAGCCCCAGATTTGCTGTTGTCCTGGAGAGCTTGCAGAACACTGGCGAAAGGCAGGCAGAGAATTCCCTGCTAGCACCTTCTCTGTGCCTTGGAAGCAGAAGTGTTCACATTGCTTTGCAGAATCGCTTTTGTACAGAGAACAGTAACACTTATTCAGAACGGAAGAAAACACAGAGCCCCAGATTTGCTGTTGTCCTGGAGAGCTTGCAGAGCTCTGGGGAAAGGCAGGCAGAGAATTCCCTGCTAGCACCTTCTCTGTTCGCGGGAAGGAGAGATTTCGCTTTTGATTGGCACAATGGCTTTTCTGCAGAAAACACTAACGCTTGTTCAGGATGAAAGAAAGCACAGAGCCCCATATTTGCTGTTGCCCTGGAGAGCTTGCAGAGCACTGGGGAAAGGCAGGCAGAGAATTCCCTGCTAGCACATTCTCTGTGCACAGGAAGGCGAAATGTTCGCATTTGATTCGCAGCATCGCTTTTGTGCAGAAAACACTAACACTTGTTCAGAACGAAAGAAAGCACAGAGCCCCAGATTTGCTGTTGTCCTGGAGAGCTTGCAGAGCTCTGGGGAAAGGCAGGCAGAGAATTCCCTGCTAGCACCTTCTCTGTTCGCGGGAAGCAGAAGTGTTCGCATTTGATTCGCAGAATCGCTTTTGTGCAGAGAACACTAAGCTTGTTCAGAACGAAAGAAAGCACAGAGCGCCAGATTTTATGTTGCCCTGGAGAGCTTGCAGAGCACTGGGGAAAGGCAGGCAGAGAATTCCCTGCTATCATCTTCACTGTGCCTGGGAAGGAGAAGTGTTCACATTTTTTCGCAGAATGGCTTTTCTGCAGAAAACACTAACGCTTGTTCAGGACGAAAGGAAGCACAGAGCGCCAGATTTGCTGTTGCCCTGGAGAGCTTGCAGAGCTCTGGGGAAAGGTAGGCAGAGAATTCCCTGCTAGCACATTCTCTGTGCACAGGAAGGAGAAGTGTTCGCATTTGATTCGCAGAATCGCTTTTGTGCAGAAAACACTAACACTTGTTCAGAACGAAAGAAAGCACAGAGCCCCAGATTTGCTGTTGTCCTGGAGAGCTTGCAGAGCTCTGGGGAAAGGCAGGCAGAGAATTCCCTGCTAGCATCTTCTCTGTTCGCGGGAAGCAGAAGTGTTCACATTTTTTCGCAGAATCGCATTTGCTTCGCTGCAGGGAACACTAAGCTTGTTCAGAACGAAAGAAAGCACAGAGCCCCAGATTTTATGTTGCCCTGGAGAGCTTGCAGAGCACTGGAGAAAGGCAGGCAGAAAATTCCCTGCTAGCACATTCTCTGTTCGCGGGAAGGAGAGAATTCTCTTTTGCTTCGCACAATGGCTTTTGTGCAGAAAACACTAACGCTTGTTCAGGACGAAAGAAAGCACAGAGCCCCATATTTGCTGTTGTCCTGGAGAGCTTGCAGAGCACTGGCGAAAGGCAGGCAGAGAATTCCCTGCTAGCACCTTCTCTGTGCCTGAGAAGGAGAAGTGTTCACATTTTTTCGCAGAATCGCTTTTGTACAGAGAACAATAACAATTATTCAGAACGGAATAAAGCACAGAGCCCCAGATTTGCTGTTGTCCTGGAGAGCTTGCAGAGCTCTGGGGAAAGGCAGGCAGAGAATTCCCTGCTAGCACCTTCTCTGTTCGCGGGAAGGAGAGAATTCGCTTTTGCTTGGCACAATGGCTTTTCTGCAGAAAACACTAACGCTTGTTCAGGACGAAAGGAAGCACAGAGCGCCAGATTTGCTGTTGCCCTGGAGAGCTTGCAGAGCACTGGGGAAAGGCAGGCAGAGAATTCCCTGCTAGCACATTCTCTGTGCACAGGAAGGCGAAATGTTCGCATTTGATTCGCAGAATCGCTTTTGTGCAGAAAACACTAACACTTGTTCAGAACGAAAGAAAGCACAGAGCCCCAGATTTGCTGTTGTCCTGGAGAGCTTGCAGAGCTCTGGGGAAAGGCAGGCAGAGAATTCCCTGCTAGCACCTTCTCTGTTCGCGGGAAGCAGAAGTGTTCGCATTTGCTTCGCAGAATCGCTTTTGTGCAGAGAACACTAACGCTTGTTCAGAACGGAAGAAAGCACAGAGCGCCAGATTTGCTGTTGTCCTGGAGAGCTTGCAGAGCTCTGGGGAAAGGCAGGCAGAGAATTCCCTGCTAGCACATTCTCTGTGCACAGGAAGGCGAAATGTTCGCATTTCTTCGCAGAATCGCTTTTGTGCACAAAACACTAACACTTGTTCAGAACGAAAGAAAGCAAAGAGCCCCAGATTCTATGTTGTCCTGGAGAGCTTGCAGAGCTCTGGGGAAAGGCAGGCAGAGAATTCCCTGCTAGCACCTTCTCTGTTCGCGGGAAGGAGAGATTTCGCTTTTGATTGGCACAATGGCTTTTCTGCAGAAAACACTAACGCTTGTTCAGGATGAAAGAAAGCACAGAGCCCCATATTTGCTGTTGCCCTGGAGAGCTTGCAGAGCACTGGGGAAAGGCAGGCAGAGAATTCCCTGCTAGCACATTCTCTGTGCACAGGAAGGCGAAATGTTCGCATTTGATTCGCAGCATCGCTTTTGTGCAGAAAACACTAACACTTGTTCAGAACGAAAGAAAGCACAGAGCCCCAGATTTGCTGTTGTCCTGGAGAGCTTGCAGAGCTCTGGGGAAAGGCAGGCAGAGAATTCCCTGCTAGCACCTTCTCTGTTCGCGGGAAGCAGAAGTGTTCGCATTTGATTCGCAGAATCGCTTTTGTGCAGAGAACACTAAGCTTGTTCAGAACGAAAGAAAGCACAGAGCGCCAGATTTTATGTTGCCCTGGAGAGCTTGCAGAGCACTGGGGAAAGGCAGGCAGAGAATTCCCTGCTATCATCTTCACTGTGCCTGGGAAGGAGAAGTGTTCACATTTTTTCGCAGAATGGCTTTTCTGCAGAAAACACTAACGCTTGTTCAGGACGAAAGGAAGCACAGAGCGCCAGATTTGCTGTTGCCCTGGAGAGCTTGCAGAGCTCTGGGGAAAGGTAGGCAGAGAATTCCCTGCTAGCACATTCTCTGTGCACAGGAAGGAGAAGTGTTCGCATTTGATTCGCAGAATCGCTTTTGTGCAGAAAACACTAACACTTGTTCAGAACGAAAGAAAGCACAGAGCCCCAGATTTGCTGTTGTCCTGGAGAGCTTGCAGAGCTCTGGGGAAAGGCAGGCAGAGAATTCCCTGCTAGCATCTTCTCTGTTCGCGGGAAGCAGAAGTGTTCACATTTTTTCGCAGAATCGCATTTGCTTCGCTGCAGGGAACACTAAGCTTGTTCAGAACGAAAGAAAGCACAGAGCCCCAGATTTTATGTTGCCCTGGAGAGCTTGCAGAGCACTGGAGAAAGGCAGGCAGAAAATTCCCTGCTAGCACATTCTCTGTTCGCGGGAAGGAGAGAATTCTCTTTTGCTTCGCACAATGGCTTTTGTGCAGAAAACACTAACGCTTGTTCAGGACGAAAGAAAGCACAGAGCCCCATATTTGCTGTTGTCCTGGAGAGCTTGCAGAGCACTGGCGAAAGGCAGGCAGAGAATTCCCTGCTAGCACCTTCTCTGTGCCTGAGAAGGAGAAGTGTTCACATTTTTTCGCAGAATCGCTTTTGTACAGAGAACAATAACAATTATTCAGAACGGAATAAAGCACAGAGCCCCAGATTTGCTGTTGTCCTGGAGAGCTTGCAGAGCTCTGGGGAAAGGCAGGCAGAGAATTCCCTGCTAGCACCTTCTCTGTTCGCGGGAAGGAGAGAATTCGCTTTTGCTTGGCACAATGGCTTTTCTGCAGAAAACACTAACGCTTGTTCAGGACGAAAGGAAGCACAGAGCGCCAGATTTGCTGTTGCCCTGGAGAGCTTGCAGAGCACTGGGGAAAGGCAGGCAGAGAATTCCCTGCTAGCACATTCTCTGTGCACAGGAAGGCGAAATGTTCGCATTTGATTCGCAGAATCGCTTTTGTGCAGAAAACACTAACACTTGTTCAGAACGAAAGAAAGCACAGAGCCCCAGATTTGCTGTTGTCCTGGAGAGCTTGCAGAGCTCTGGGGAAAGGCAGGCAGAGAATTCCCTGCTAGCACCTTCTCTGTTCGCGGGAAGCAGAAGTGTTCGCATTTGCTTCGCAGAATCGCTTTTGTGCAGAGAACACTAACGCTTGTTCAGAACGGAAGAAAGCACAGAGCGCCAGATTTGCTGTTGTCCTGGAGAGCTTGCAGAGCTCTGGGGAAAGGCAGGCAGAGAATTCCCTGCTAGCACATTCTCTGTGCACAGGAAGGCGAAATGTTCGCATTTCTTCGCAGAATCGCTTTTGTGCACAAAACACTAACACTTGTTCAGAACGAAAGAAAGCAAAGAGCCCCAGATTCTATGTTGTCCTGGAGAGCTTGCAGAGCTCTGGGGAAAGGCAGGCAGAGAATTCCCTGCTAGCACCTTCTCTGTTCGCGGGAAGCAGAAGTGTTCGCATTTGATTCGCAGAATCGCTTTTGTGCAGAGAACACTAACGCTTGTTCAGAACGAAAGAAAGCACAGAGCCCCAGATTCTATGTTGTCCTGGAGAGCTTGCAGAGCACTGGGGAAAGGCAGGCAGAGAATTCCCTGCTAGCACCTTCTCTGTTCGCGGGAAGCAGAAGTGTTCACAATGCTTTGCAGAATCGCTTTTGTGCAGAGAATACTAACACTTATTCAGAACGGAAGAAAGCACAGAGCGTCAGATTTGCTGTTTTCCTGGAGAGCTTGCAGAGCTCTGGGGAAAGGCAGGCAGAGAATTCCCTGCTAGCACCTTCTCTGTGTGCGGGAATGAGAGATTTCGCTTTTGATTGGCACAATGGCTTTTCTGCAGAAAACACTAACGCTTGTTCAGGATGAAAGAAAGCACAGAGCCCCATATTTGCTGTTGTCCTGGAGAGCTTGCAGAGCACTGGGGAAAGGCAGGCAGAGAATTCCCTGCTAGCACATTCTCTGTGCACAGGAAGCCGAAATGTTCGCATTTGATTCGCAGAATCGCTTTTGTGCAGAAAACACTAACACTTGTTCAGAACGAAAGAAAGCACAGAGCCCCAGATTTTATGTTGTCCTGGAGAGCTTGCAGAGCACTGGGGAAAGGCAGGCAGAGAATTCCCTGCTAGCACCTTCTCTGTTCGCGGGAAGCAGAAGTGTTCACATTGCTTTGCAGAATCGCTTTTGTGCAGAGAATACTAACACTTATTCAGAACGGAAGAAAGCACAGAGCGCCAGATTTGCTGTTGTCCTGGAGAGCTTGCAGAACTCTGGGGAAAGGCAGGCAGAGAATTCCCTGCTAGCACCTTCTCTGTGCCTGAGAAGGAGAAGTGTTCACATTTTTTCGCAGAATCGCTTTTGTGCAGAGAACAGTAACACTTATTCAGAACGGAAGAAAGCACAGAGCGCCAGATTTGCTGTTGTCCTGGAGAGCTTGCAGAGCTCTGGGGAAAGGCAGGCAGAGAATTCCCTGCTAGCATCTTCACTGTGCCTGGGAAGGAGAAGTGTTCACATTTTTTCGCAGAAAGGCTTTTCTGCAGAAAACACTAACGCTTGTTCAGGACGAAAGGAAGCACAGAGCGCCAGATTTGCTGTTGCCCTGGAGAGCTTGCAGAGCTCTGGGGAAAGGCAGGCAGAGAATTCCCTGCTAGCACATTCTCTGTGCACAGGAAGACGAAATGTTCGCATTTGATTCGCAGAATCTCTTTTGTGCATAAAACACTAACACTTGTTCAGAACGAAAGAAAGCACAGAGCCCCAGATTTGCTGTTGTCCTGGAGAGCTTGCAGAGCTCTGGGGAAAGGCAGGCAGAGAATTCCCTGCTAGCACCTTCTCTGTTCGCGGGAAGGAGAGATTTCGCTTTTGATTGGCACAATGGCTTTTCTGCAGAAAACACTAACGCTTGTTCAGGATGAAAGAAAGCACAGAGCCCCATATTTGCTGTTGCCCTGGAGAGCTTGCAGAGCTCTGGGGAAAGGCAGGCAGAGAATTCCCTGCTAGCACCTTCTCTGTTCGCGGGAAGCAGAAGTGTTCACATTGCTTTGCAGAATCGCTTTTGTGCAGAGAACACTAACGCTTGTTCAGGACGAAAGAAAGCACAGAGCCCCAGATTTGCTGTTGTCCTGGAGAGCTTGCAGAGCTCTGGGGAAAGGCAGGCAGAGAATTCCCTGCTAGCACATTCTCTGTGCACAGGAAGGAGAAGTGTTCGCATTTGATTCGCAGAATCGCTTTTGTGCAGAAAACACTAACACTTGTTCAGAACGAAAGAAAGCACAGAGCCCCAGATTTGCTGTTGTCCTGGAGAGCTTGCAGAGCTCTGGGGAAAGGCAGGCAGAGAATTCCCTGCTAGCACCTTCTCTGTTCGCGGGAAGCAGAAGTGTTCACATTTTTTCGCAGAATCGCATTTGCTTCGCTGCAGGGAACACTAACGCTTGTTCAGAACGAAAGAAAGCACAGAGCCCCAGATTTTATGTTGCCCTGGAGAGCTTGCAGAGCACTGGAGAAAGGCAGGCAGAGAATTCCCTGCTAGCACCTTCTCTGTTCGCGGGAAGGAGAGAATTCTCTTTTGCTTCGCACAATGGCTTTTGTGCAGAAAACACTAACGCTTGTTCAGGACGAAAGAAAGCACAGAGCCCCATATTTGCTGTTGTCCTGGAGAGCTTGCAGAGCACTGGCGAAAGGCAGGCAGAGAATTCCCTGCTAGCACCTTCTCTGTGCCTGAGAAGGAGAAGTGTTCACATTTTTTCGCAGAATCGCTTTTGTGCAGAGAACAGTAACACTTATTCAGAACGGAAGAAAACACAGAGCCCCAGATTTGCTGTTGTCCTGGAGAGCTTGCAGAACACTGGCGAAAGGCAGGCAGAGAATTCCCTGCTAGCACCTTCTCTGTGCCTTGGAAGCAGAAGTGTTCACATTGCTTTGCAGAATCGCTTTTGTACAGAGAACAGTAACACTTATTCAGAATGGAAGAAAACACAGAGCGCCAGATTTGCTGTTGTCCTGGAGAGCTTGCAGAGCTCTGGGGAAAGGCAGGCAGAGAATTCCCTGCTAGCACCTTCTCTGTTCGCGGGAAGGAGAGATTTCGCTTTTGCTTGGCACAATGGCTTTTCTTCAGAAAACACTAACGCTTGTTCAGGATGAAAGAAAGCACAGAGCCCCATATTTGCTGTTGCCCTGGAGAGCTTGCAGAGCACTGGGGAAAGGCAGGCAGAGAATTCCCTGCTAGCACATTCTCTGTGCACAGGAAGGCGAAATGTTCGCATTTGATTCGCAGAATCGCTTTTGTGCAGAAAACACTAACACTTGTTCAGAACGAAAGAAAGCACAGAGCCCCAGATTTGCTGTTGTCCTGGAGAGCTTGCAGAGCTCTGGGGAAAGGCAGGCAGAGAATTCCCTGCTAGCACCTTCTTTGTTCGCGGGAAGCAGAAGTGTTCGCATTTGATTCGCAGAATCGCTTTTGTGCAGAGAACACTAACGCTTGTTCAGGACGAAAGAAAGCACAGAGCCCCAGATTTGCTGTTGTCCTGGAGAGATTGCAGAGCTCTGGGGAAAGGCAGGCAGAGAATTCCCTGCTAGCACATTCTCTGTGCACAGGAAGGCGAAATGTTCGCATTTGCTTCGCAGAATCGCTTTTGTGCACAAAACACTAACACTTGTTCAGAACGAAAGAAAGCACAGAGCCCCAGATTCTATGTTGTCCTGGAGAGCTTGCAGAGCACTGGGGAAAGGCAGGCAGAGAATTCCCTGCTAGCACCTTCTCTGTTCGCGGGAAGCAGAAGTGTTCACAATGCTTTGCAGAATCGCTTTTGTGCAGAGAATACTAACACTTATTCAGAACGGAAGAAAGCACAGAGCGTCAGATTTGCTGTTTTCCTGGAGAGCTTGCAGAGCTCTGGGGAAAGGCAGGCAGAGAATTCCCTGCTAGCACCTTCTCTGTGTGCGGGAAGGAGAAATGTTCACATTTTTTCGCAGAATCGCATTTGCTTCGCTGCAGAGAACACTAAGCTTGTTCAGAACGAAAGAAAGCACAGAGCGCCAGATTTTATGTTGCCCTGGAGAGCTTGCAGAGCACTGGGGAAAGGCAGGCAGAGAATTCCCTGCTATCATCTTCACTGTGCCTGGGAAGGAGAAGTGTTCACATTTTTTCGCAGAATGGCTTTTCTGCAGAAAACACTAACGCTTGTTCAGGACGAAAGGAAGCACAGAGCGCCAGATTTTATGTTGCCCTGGAGAGCTTGCAGAGCTCTGGGGAAAGGTAGGCAGAGAATTCCCTGCTAGCACATTCTCTGTGCACAGGAAGGAGAAGTGTTCGCATTTGATTCGCAGAATCGCTTTTGTGCAGAAAACACTAACACTTGTTCAGAACGAAAGAAAGCACAGAGCCCCAGATTTGCTGTTGTCCTGGAGAGCTTGCAGAGCTCTGGGGAAAGGCAGGCAGAGAATTCCCTGCTAGCACCTTCTCTGTTCGCGGGAAGGAGAAGTGTTCGCATTTGATTCGCAGAATCGCTTTTGTGCAGAGAACACTAAGCTTGTTCAGAACGAAAGAAAGCACAGAGCGCCAGATTTTATGTTGCCCTGGAGAGCTTGCAGAGCACTGGGGAAAGGCAGGCAGAGAATTCCCTGCTATCATCTTCACTGTGCCTGGGAAGGAGAAGTGTTCACATTTTTTCGCAGAATGGCTTTTCTGCAGAAAACACTAACGCTTGTTCAGGACGAAAGGAAGCACAGAGCGCCAGATTTGCTGTTGTCCTGGAGAGCTTGCAGAGCTCTGGGGAAAGGCAGGCAGAGAATTCCCTGCTAGCTCATTCTCTGTGCACAGGAAGGCGAAATGTTCGCATTTGCTTCGCAGAATCGCTTTTGTGCACAAAACACTAACACTTGTTCAGAACGAAAGAAAGCACAGAGCCCCAGATTCTATGTTGTCCTGGAGAGCTTGCAGAGCACTGGGGAAAGGCAGGCAGAGAATTCCCTGCTAGCACCTTCTCTGTTCGCGGGAAGCAGAAGTGTTCACATTGCTTTGCAGAATCGCTTTTGTGCAGAGAATACTAACACTTATTCAGAACGGAAGAAAGCACAGAGCGCCAGATTTGCTGTTGTCCTGGAGAGCTTGCAGAGCTCTGGGGAAAGGCAGGCAGAGAATTCCCTGCTAGCACCTTCTCTGTGTGCGGGAAGGAGAAGTGTTCACATTTTTTCGCAGAATCGCATTTGCTTCGCTGCAGAGAACACTAAGCTTGTTCAGAACGAAAGAAAGCACAGAGCGCCAGATTTTATGTTGCCCTGGAGAGCTTGCAGAGCACTGGGGAAAGGCAGGCAGAGAATTCCCTGCTATCATCTTCACTGTGCCTGGGAAGGAGAAGTGTTCACAATTTTTCGCAGAATGGCTTTTCTGCAGAAAACATTAACGCTTGTTCAGGACGAAAGGAAGCACAGAGCGCCAGATTTGCTGTTGCCCTGGAGAGCTTGCAGAGCACTGGGGAAAGGCAGGCAGAGAATTCCCTGCTAGCACATTCTCTGTGCACAGGAAGGCGAAATGTTCGCATTTGATTCGCAGAATCGCTTTTGTGCAGAAAACACTAACACTTGTTCAGAACGAAAGAAAGCACAGAGCCCCAGATTTGCTGTTGTCCTGGAGAGCTTGCAGAGCTCTGGGGAAAGGCAGGCAGAGAATTACCTGCTAGCACATTCTCTGTGCACAGGAAGGAGAAGTGTTCGCATTTGATTCGCAGAATCGCTTTTGTGCAGAAAACACTAACACTTGTTCAGAACGAAAGAAAGCACAGAGCCCCAGATTTGCTGTTGTCCTGGAGAGCTTGCAGAGCTCTGGGGAAAGGCAGGCAGAGAATTCCCTGCTAGCACCTTCTCTGTGTGCGGGAAGGAGAAGTGTTCACATTTTTTCGCAGAATCGCATTTGCTTCGCTGCAGGGAACACTAAGCTTGTTCAGAACGAAAGAAAGCACAGAGCCCCAGATTTTATGTTGCCCTGGAGAGCTTGCAGAGCACTGGAGAAAGGCAGGCAGAGAATTCCCTGCTAGCACCTTCTCTGTTCGCGGGAAGCAGAAGTGTTCACATTGCTTTGCAGAATCGCTTTTGTGCAGAGAATACTAACACTTATTCAGAACGGAAGAAAGCACAGAGCGCCAGATTTGCTGTTGTCCTGGAGAGCTTGCAGAGCTCTGGGGAAAGGCAGGCAGAGAATTCCCTGCTAGCACATTCTCTGTTCGCGGGAAGCAGAAGTGTTCGCATTTGATTCGCAGAATCGCTTTTGTGCAGAAAACACTAACGCTTGTTCAGGACGAAAGAAAGCACAGAGCCCCAGATTTGCTGTTGTCCTGGAGAGCTTGCAGAGCTCTGGGGAAAGGCAGGCAGAGAATTCCCTGCTAGCTCATTCTCTGTGCACAGGAAGGCGAAATGTTCGCATTTGCTTCGCAGAATCGCTTTTGTGCACAAAACACTAACACTTGTTCAGAACGAAAGAAAGCACAGAGCCCCAGATTCTATGTTGTCCTGGAGAGCTTGCAGAGCTCTGGGGAAAGGCAGGCAGAGAATTCCCTGCTAGCACCTTCTCTGTGTGCGGGAAGGAGAAATGTTCACATTTTTTCGCAGAATCGCATTTGCTTCGCTGCAGAGAACACTAAGCTTGTTCAGAACGAAAGAAAGCACAGAGCGCCAGATTTTATGTTGCCCTGGAGAGCTTGCAGAGCACTGGGGAAAGGCAGGCAGAGAATTCCCTGCTATCATCTTCACTGTGCCTGGGAAGGAGAAGTGTTCACATTTTTTCGCAGAATGGCTTTTCTGCAGAAAACACTAACGCTTGTTCAGGACGAAAGGAAGCACAGAGCGCCAGATTTTATGTTGCCCTGGAGAGCTTGCAGAGCTCTGGGGAAAGGTAGGCAGAGAATTCCCTGCTAGCACCTTCTCTGTTCGCGGGAAGCAGAAGTGTTCACATTGCTTCGCAGAATCGCTTTTGTGCACAGAACACTAACACTTATTCAGAACGGAAGAAAGCACAGAGCGCCAGATTTGCTGTTTTCCGTAGAGAGCTTGCAGAGCACTGGGGAAAGGCAGGCAGAGAATTCCCTGCTAGCACATTCTCTGTGCACAGGAAGGAGAAATGTTCGCATTTGCTTCGCAGAATCGCTTTTGTGCAGAAAACACTAACACTTGTTCAGAACGAAAGAAAGAACAGAGCCCCAGATTTTATGTTGTCCTGGAGAGCTTGCAGAGCACTGGAGAAAGGCAGGCAGAGAATTCCCTGCTAGCACCTTCTCTGTTCGCGGGAAGGAGAGAATTCTCTTTTGCTTCGCACAATGGCTTTTGTGCAGAAAACAGTAACGCCTGTTCAGGACGAAAGAAAGCACAGAGCCCCATATTTGCTGTTGCCGTAGAGAGCTTGCAGAGCTCTGGGGAAACGCAGGCAGAGAATTCCCTGCTAGCACCTTCTCTGTGCCTGAGAAGGAGAAGTGTTCACATTTTTTCGCAGAATCGCTTTTGTGCAGAGAACAGTAACACTTATTCAGAACGGAAGAAAACACAGAGCGTCAGATTTGCTGTTGTCCTGGAGAGCTTGCAGAGCTCTGGGGAAAGGCAGGCAGAGAATTCCCTGCTAGCACCTTCTCTGTTCGCGGGAAGGAGAGATTTCGCTTTTGATTGGCACAATGGCTTTTCTGCAGAAAACACTAACGCTTGTTCAGGATGAAAGAAAGCACAGAGCCCCATATTTGCTGTTGCCCTGAGAGCTTGCAGAGCACTGGGGAAAGGCAGGCAGAGAATTCCCTGCTAGCACATTCTCTGTGCACAGGAAGGCGAAATGTTCGCATTTGATTCGCAGAATCGCTTTTGTGCAGAAAACACTAACACTTGTTCAGAACGAAAGAAAGCACAGAGCCCCAGATTTGCTGTTGTCCTGGAGAGCTTGCAGAGCTCTGGGGAAAGGCAGGCAGAGAATTCCCTGCTAGCACCTTCTCTGTTCGCGGGAATCAGAAGTGTTCGCATTTGATTCGCAGAATCGCTTTTGTGCAGAGAACACTAACACTTGTTAAGAACGAAAGAAAGCACAGAGCCCCAGATTTGCTGTTGTCCTGGAGAGCTTGCAGAGCTCTGGGGAAAGGCAGGCAGAGAATTCCCTGCTAGCACCTTCTCTGTTCGCGGGAAGCAGAAGTGTTCACATTGCTTTGCAGAATCGCTTTTGTGCAGAGAACACTAACGCTTGTTCAGGACGAAAGAAAGCACAGAGCCCCAGATTTGCTGTTGTCCTGGAGAGCTTGCAGAGCTCTGGGGAAAGGCAGGCAGAGAATTCCCTGCTAGCACATTCTCTGTGCACAGGAAGGAGAAGTGTTCGCATTTGATTCGCAGAATCGCTTTTGTGCAGAAAACACTAACACTTGTTCAGAACGAAAGAAAGCACAGAGCCCCAGATTTGCTGTTGTCCTGGAGAGCTTGCAGAGCTCTGGGGAAAGGCAGGCAGAGAATTCCCTGCTAGCACATTCTCTGTGCACAGGAAGGAGAAGTGTTCGCATTTGATTCGCAGAATCGCTTTTGTGCAGAAAACACTAACACTTGTTCAGAACGAAAGAAAGCAGAGAGCCCCAGATTTTATGTTGCCCTGGAGAGCTTGCAGAGCACTGGAGAAAGGCAGGCAGAGAATTCCCTGCTAGCACCTTCTCTGTTCGCGGGAAGGAGAGAATTCTCTTTTGCTTCACACAATGGCTTTTGTGCAGAAAACACTAACGCTTGTTCAGGACGAAAGAAAGCACAGAGCCCCATATTTGCTGTTGTCCTGGAGAGCTTGCAGAGCACTGGCGAAAGGCAGGCAGAGAATTCCCTGCTAGCACCTTCTCTGTGCCTGAGAAGGAGAAGTCTTCACATTTTTTCGCAGAATCGCTTTTGTGCAGAGAACAGTAACACTTATTCAGAACGGAAGAAAACACAGAGCCCCAGATTTGCTGTTGTCCTGGAGAGCTTGCAGAACACTGGCGAAAGGCAGGCAGAGAATTCCCTGCTAGCACCTTCTCTGTGCCTTGGAAGCAGAAGTGTTCACATTGCTTTGTAGAATCGCTTTTGTACAGAGAACAGTAACACTTATTCAGAACGGAAGAAAACACAGAGCCCCAGATTTGCTGTTGTCCTGGAGAGCTTGCAGAGCTCTGGGGAAAGGCAGGCAGAGAATTCCCTGCTAGCACCTTCTCTGTTCGCGGGAAGGAGAGATTTCGCTTTTGATTGGCACAATGGCTTTTCCGCAGAAAACACTAACGCTTGTTCAGGATGAAAGAAAGCACAGAGCCCCAGATTTGCTGTTGTCCTGGAGAGCTTGCAGAGCACTGGGGAAAGGCAGGCAGAGAATTCCCTGCTAGCACATTCTCTGTGCACAGGAAGGCGAAATGTTCGCATTTGATTCGCAGAATCGCTTTTCTGCAGAAAACACTAATGCTTGTTCAGGATGAAAGAAAGCACAGAGCCCCAGATTCTATGTTGTCCTGGAGAGCTTGCAGAGCACTGGGGAAAGGCAGGCATAGAATTCCCTGCTAGCACCTTCTCTGTTCGCGGGAAGCAGAAGTGTTCACATTGCTTTGCAGAATCGCTTTTGTGCAGAGAATACTAACACTTATTCAGAACGGAAGAAAGCACAGAGCGCCAGATTTGCTGTTGTCCTGGAGAGCTTACAGAGCTCTGGGGAAAGGCAGGCAGAGAATTCCCTGCTAGCATCTTCACTGTGCCTGGGAAGGAGAAGTGTTCACATTTTTTCGCAGAAAGGCTTTTCTGCAGAAAACACTAACGCTTGTTCAGGACGAAAGGAAGCACAGAGCGCCAGATTTGCTGTTGCCCTGGAGAGCTTGCAGAGCTCTGGGGAAAGGCAGGCAGAGAATTCCCTGCTAGCACATTCTCTGTGCACAGGAAGACGAAATGTTCGCATTTGATTCGCAGAATCTCTTTTGTGCATAAAACACTAACACTTGTTCAGAACGAAAGAAAGCACAGAGCCCCAGATTTGCTGTTGTCCTGGAGAGCTTGCAGAGCTCTGGGGAAAGGCAGGCAGAGAATTCCCTGCTAGCACCTTCTCTGTTCGCGGGAAGGAGAGATTTCGCTTTTGATTGGCACAATGGCTTTTCTGCAGAAAACACTAACGCTTGTTCAGGATGAAAGAAAGCACAGAGCCCCATATTTGCTGTTGCCCTGGAGAGCTTGCAGAGCTCTGGGGAAAGGCAGGCAGAGAATTCCCTGCTAGCACCTTCTCTGTTCGCGGGAAGCAGAAGTGTTCACATTGCTTTGCAGAATCGCTTTTGTGCAGAGAACACTAACGCTTGTTCAGGACGAAAGAAAGCACAGAGCCCCAGATTTGCTGTTGTCCTCGAGAGCTTGCAGAGCTCTGGGGAAAGGCAGGCAGAGAATTCCCTGCTAGCACATTCTCTGTGCACAGGAAGGAGAAGTGTTCGCATTTGATTCGCAGAATCGCTTTTGTGCAGAAAACACTAACACTTGTTCAGAACGAAAGAAAGCACAGAGCCCCAGATTTGCTGTTGTCCTGGAGAGCTTGCAGAGCTCTGGGGAAAGGCAGGCAGAGAATTCCCTGCTAGCACCTTCTCTGTTCGCGGGAAGCAGAAGTGTTCACATTTTTTCGCAGAATCGCATTTGCTTCGCTGCAGGGAACACTAAGCTTGTTCAGAACGAAAGAAAGCACAGAGCCCCAGATTTTATGTTGCCCTGGAGAGCTTGCAGAGCACTGGAGAAAGGCAGGCAGAGAATTCCCTGCTAGCACCTTCTCTGTTCGCGGGAAGGAGAGAATTCTCTTTTGCTTCGCACAATGGCTTTTGTGCAGAAAACACTAACGCTTGTTCAGGACGAAAGAAAGCACAGAGCCCCATATTTGCTGTTGTCCTGGAGAGCTTGCAGAGCACTGGCGAAAGGCAGGCAGAGAATTCCCTGCTAGCACCTTCTCTGTGCCTGAGAAGGAGAAGTGTTCACATTTTTTCGCAGAATCGCTTTTGTGCAGAGAACAGTAACACTTATTCAGAACGGAAGAAAACACAGAGCCCCAGATTTGCTGTTGTCCTGGAGAGCTTGCAGAACACTGGCGAAAGGCAGGCAGAGAATTCCCTGCTAGCACCTTCTCTGTGCCTTGGAAGCAGAAGTGTTCACATTGCTTTGCAGAATCGCTTTTGTACAGAGAACAGTAACACTTATTCAGAATGGAAGAAAACACAGAGCGCCAGATTTGCTGTTGTCCTGGAGAGCTTGCAGAGCTCTGGGGAAAGGCAGGCAGAGAATTCCCTGCTAGCACCTTCTCTGTTCGCGGGAAGGAGAGATTTCGCTTTTGCTTGGCACAATGGCTTTTCTTCAGAAAACACTAACGCTTGTTCAGGATGAAAGAAAGCACAGAGCCCCATATTTGCTGTTGCCCTGGAGAGCTTGCAGAGCACTGGGGAAAGGCAGGCAGAGAATTCCCTGCTAGCACATTCTCTGTGCACAGGAAGGCGAAATGTTCGCATTTGATTCGCAGAATCGCTTTTGTGCAGAAAACACTAACACTTGTTCAGAACGAAAGAAAGCACAGAGCCCCAGATTTGCTGTTGTCCTGGAGAGCTTGCAGAGCTCTGGGGAAAGGCAGGCAGAGAATTCCCTGCTAGCACCTTCTCTGTTCGCGGGAAGCAGAAGTGTTCGCATTTGATTCGCAGAATCGCTTTTGTGCAGAGAACACTAACGCTTGTTCAGGACGAAAGAAAGCACAGAGCCCCAGATTTGCTGTTGTCCTGGAGAGATTGCAGAGCTCTGGGGAAAGGCAGGCAGAGAATTCCCTGCTAGCACATTCTCTGTGCACAGGAAGGCGAAATGTTCGCATTTGCTTCGCAGAATCGCTTTTGTGCACAAAACACTAACACTTGTTCAGAACGAAAGAAAGCACAGAGCCCCAGATTCTATGTTGTCCTGGAGAGCTTGCAGAGCACTGGGGAAAGGCAGGCAGAGAATTCCCTGCTAGCACCTTCTCTGTTCGCGGGAAGCAGAAGTGTTCACAATGCTTTGCAGAATCGCTTTTGTGCAGAGAATACTAACACTTATTCAGAACGGAAGAAAGCACAGAGCGTCAGATTTGCTGTTTTCCTGGAGAGCTTGCAGAGCTCTGGGGAAAGGCAGGCAGAGAATTCCCTGCTAGCACATTCTCTGTGCACAGGAAGGAGAAGTGTTCGCATTTGATTCGCAGAATCGCTTTTGTGCAGAAAACACTAACACTTGTTCAGAACGAAAGAAAGCACAGAGCCCCAGATTTGCTGTTGTCCTGGAGAGCTTGCAGAGCTCTGGGGAAAGGCAGGCAGAGAATTCCCTGCTAGCACCTTCTCTGTTCGCGGGAAGCAGAAGTGTTCACATTTTTTCGCAGAATCGCATTTGCTTCGCTGCAGGGAACACTAAGCTTGTTCAGAACGAAAGAAAGCACAGAGCCCCAGATTTTATGTTGCCCTGGAGAGCTTGCAGAGCACTGGAGAAAGGCAGGCAGAGAATTCCCTGCTAGCACCTTCTCTGTTCGCGGGAAGGAGAGAATTCTCTTTTGCTTCGCACAATGGCTTTTGTGCAGAAAACACTAACGCTTGTTCAGGACGAAAGAAAGCACAGAGCCCCATATTTGCTGTTGTCCTGGAGAGCTTGCAGAGCTCTGGCGAAAGGCAGGCAGAGAATTCCCTGCTAGCACCTTCTCTGTTCGCGGGAATCAGAAGTGTTCGCATTTGATTCGCAGAATCGCTTTTGTGCAGAGAACACTAACACTTGTTAAGAACGAAAGAAAGCACAGAGCCCCAGATTTGCTGTTGTCCTGGAGAGCTTGCAGAGCTCTGGGGAAAGGCAGGCAGAGAATTCCCTGCTAGCACCTTCTCTGTTCGCGGGAAGCAGAAGTGTTCACATTGCTTTGCAGAATCGCTTTTGTGCAGAGAACACTAACGCTTGTTCAGAACGAAAGAAAGCACAGAGCCCCAGATTTGCTGTTGTCCTGGAGAGCTTGCAGAGCTCTGGGGAAAGGCAGGCAGAGAATTCCCTGCTAGCACATTCTCTGTGCACAGGAAGGAGAAGTGTTCGCATTTGATTCGCAGAATCGCTTTTGTGCAGAAAACACTAACACTTGTTCAGAACGAAAGAAAGCAGAGAGCCCCAGATTTTATGTTGCCCTGGAGAGCTTGCAGAGCACTGGAGAAAGGCAGGCAGAGAATTCCCTGCTAGCACCTTCTCTGTTCGCGGGAAGGAGAGAATTCTCTTTTGCTTCACACAATGGCTTTTGTGCAGAAAACACTAACACTTGTTCAGGACGAAAGAAAGCACAGAGCCCCATATTTGCTGTTGTCCTGGAGAGCTTGCAGAGCACTGGCGAAAGGCAGGCAGAGAATTCCCTGCTAGCACCTTCTCTGTGCCTGAGAAGGAGAAGTCTTCACATTTTTTCGCAGAATCGCTTTTGTGCAGAGAACAGTAACACTTATTCAGAACGGAAGAAAACACAGAGCCCCAGATTTGCTGTTGTCCTGGAGAGCTTGCAGAGCTCTGGGGAAAGGCAGGCAGAGAATTCCCTGCTAGCACCTTCTCTGTGCCTTGGAAGCAGAAGTGTTCACATTGCTTTGTAGAATCGCTTTTGTACAGAGAACAGTAACACTTATTCAGAACGGAAGAAAACACAGAGCCCCAGATTTGCTGTTGTCCTGGAGAGCTTGCAGAGCTCTGGGGAAAGGCAGGCAGAGAATTCCCTGCTAGCACCTTCTCTGTTCGCGGGAAGGAGAGATTTCGCTTTTGATTGGCACAATGGCTTTTCCGCAGAAAACACTAACGCTTGTTCAGGATGAAAGAAAGCACAGAGCCCCAGATTTGCTGTTGTCCTGGAGAGCTTGCAGAGCACTGGGGAAAGGCAGGCAGAGAATTCCCTGCTAGCACATTCTCTGTGCACAGGAAGGCGAAATGTTCGCATTTGATTCGCAGAATCGCTTTTCTGCAGAAAACACTAATGCTTGTTCAGCATGAAAGAAAGCACAGAGCCCCAGATTCTATGTTGTCCTGGAGAGCTTGCAGAGCACTGGGGAAAGGCAGGCATAGAATTCCCTGCTAGCACCTTCTCTGTTCGCGGGAAGCAGAAGTGTTCACATTGCTTTGCAGAATCGCTTTTGTGCAGAGAATACTAACACTTATTCAGAACGGAAGAAAGCACAGAGCGCCAGATTTGCTGTTGTCCTGGAGAGCTTACAGAGCTCTGGGGAAAGGCAGGCAGAGAATTCCCTGCTAGCATCTTCACTGTGCCTGGGAAGGAGAAGTGTTCACATTTTTTCGCAGAAAGGCTTTTCTGCAGAAAACACTAACGCTTGTTCAGGACGAAAGGAAGCACAGAGCGCCAGATTTGCTGTTGCCCTGGAGAGCTTGCAGAGCTCTGGGGAAAGGCAGGCAGAGAATTCCCTGCTAGCACATTCTCTGTGCACAGGAAGACGAAATGTTCGCATTTGATTCGCAGAATCTCTTTTGTGCATAAAACACTAACACTTGTTCAGAACGAAAGAAAGCACAGAGCCCCAGATTTGCTGTTGTCCTGGAGAGCTTGCAGAGCTCTGGGGAAAGGCAGGCAGAGAATTCCCTGCTAGCACCTTCTCTGTTCGCGGGAAGGAGAGATTTCGCTTTTGATTGGCACAATGGCTTTTCTGCAGAAAACACTAACGCTTGTTCAGGATGAAAGAAAGCACAGAGCCCCATATTTGCTGTTGCCCTGGAGAGCTTGCAGAGCTCTGGGGAAAGGCAGGCAGAGAATTCCCTGCTAGCACCTTCTCTGTTCGCGGGAAGCAGAAGTGTTCACATTGCTTTGCAGAATCGCTTTTGTGCAGAGAACACTAACGCTTGTTCAGGACGAAAGAAAGCACAGAGCCCCAGATTTGCTGTTGTCCTCGAGAGCTTGCAGAGCTCTGGGGAAAGGCAGGCAGAGAATTCCCTGCTAGCACATTCTCTGTGCACAGGAAGGAGAAGTGTTCGCATTTGATTCGCAGAATCGCTTTTGTGCAGAAAACACTAACACTTGTTCAGAACGAAAGAAAGCACAGAGCCCCAGATTTGCTGTTGTCCTGGAGAGCTTGCAGAGCTCTGGGGAAAGGCAGGCAGAGAATTCCCTGCTAGCACCTTCTCTGTTCGCGGGAAGCAGAAGTGTTCACATTTTTTCGCAGAATCGCATTTGCTTCGCTGCAGGGAACACTAAGCTTGTTCAGAACGAAAGAAAGCACAGAGCCCCAGATTTTATGTTGCCCTGGAGAGCTTGCAGAGCACTGGAGAAAGGCAGGCAGAGAATTCCCTGCTAGCACCTTCTCTGTTCGCGGGAAGGAGAGAATTCTCTTTTGCTTCGCACAATGGCTTTTGTGCAGAAAACACTAACGCTTGTTCAGGACGAAAGAAAGCACAGAGCCCCATATTTGCTGTTGTCCTGGAGAGCTTGCAGAGCACTGGCGAAAGGCAGGCAGAGAATTCCCTGCTAGCACCTTCTCTGTGCCTGAGAAGGAGAAGTGTTCACATTTTTTCGCAGAATCGCTTTTGTGCAGAGAACAGTAACACTTATTCAGAACGGAAGAAAACACAGAGCCCCAGATTTGCTGTTGTCCTGGAGAGCTTGCAGAACACTGGCGAAAGGCAGGCAGAGAATTCCCTGCTAGCACCTTCTCTGTGCCTTGGAAGCAGAAGTGTTCACATTGCTTTGCAGAATCGCTTTTGTACAGAGAACAGTAACACTTATTCAGAATGGAAGAAAACACAGAGCGCCAGATTTGCTGTTGTCCTGGAGAGCTTGCAGAGCTCTGGGGAAAGGCAGGCAGAGAATTCCCTGCTAGCACCTTCTCTGTTCGCGGGAAGGAGAGATTTCGCTTTTGCTTGGCACAATGGCTTTTCTTCAGAAAACACTAACGCTTGTTCAGGATGAAAGAAAGCACAGAGCCCCATATTTGCTGTTGCCCTGGAGAGCTTGCAGAGCACTGGGGAAAGGCAGGCAGAGAATTCCCTGCTAGCACATTCTCTGTGCACAGGAAGGCGAAATGTTCGCATTTGATTCGCAGAATCGCTTTTGTGCAGAAAACACTAACACTTGTTCAGAACGAAAGAAAGCACAGAGCCCCAGATTTGCTGTTGTCCTGGAGAGCTTGCAGAGCTCTGGGGAAAGGCAGGCAGAGAATTCCCTGCTAGCACCTTCTCTGTTCGCGGGAAGCAGAAGTGTTCGCATTTGATTCGCAGAATCGCTTTTGTGCAGAGAACACTAACGCTTGTTCAGGACGAAAGAAAGCACAGAGCCCCAGATTTGCTGTTGTCCTGGAGAGATTGCAGAGCTCTGGGGAAAGGCAGGCAGAGAATTCCCTGCTAGCACATTCTCTGTGCACAGGAAGGCGAAATGTTCGCATTTGCTTCGCAGAATCGCTTTTGTGCACAAAACACTAACACTTGTTCAGAACGAAAGAAAGCACAGAGCCCCAGATTCTATGTTGTCCTGGAGAGCTTGCAGAGCACTGGGGAAAGGCAGGCAGAGAATTCCCTGCTAGCACCTTCTCTGTTCGCGGGAAGCAGAAGTGTTCACAATGCTTTGCAGAATCGCTTTTGTGCAGAGAATACTAACACTTATTCAGAACGGAAGAAAGCACAGAGCGTCAGATTTGCTGTTTTCCTGGAGAGCTTGCAGAGCTCTGGGGAAAGGCAGGCAGAGAATTCCCTGCTAGCACATTCTCTGTGCACAGGAAGGAGAAGTGTTCGCATTTGATTCGCAGAATCGCTTTTGTGCAGAAAACACTAACACTTGTTCAGAACGAAAGAAAGCACAGAGCCCCAGATTTGCTGTTGTCCTGGAGAGCTTGCAGAGCTCTGGGGAAAGGCAGGCAGAGAATTCCCTGCTAGCACCTTCTCTGTTCGCGGGAAGCAGAAGTGTTCACATTTTTTCGCAGAATCGCATTTGCTTCGCTGCAGGGAACACTAAGCTTGTTCAGAACGAAAGAAAGCACAGAGCCCCAGATTTTATGTTGCCCTGGAGAGCTTGCAGAGCACTGGAGAAAGGCAGGCAGAGAATTCCCTGCTAGCACCTTCTCTGTTCGCGGGAAGGAGAGAATTCTCTTTTGCTTCGCACAATGGCTTTTGTGCAGAAAACACTAACGCTTGTTCAGGACGAAAGAAAGCACAGAGCCCCATATTTGCTGTTGTCCTGGAGAGCTTGCAGAGCTCTGGCGAAAGGCAGGCAGAGAATTCCCTGCTAGCACCTTCTCTGTGCCTGAGAAGGAGAAGTGTTCACATTTTTTCGCAGAATCGCTTTTGTGCAGAGAACAGTAACACTTATTCAGAACGGAAGAAAACACAGAGCCCCAGATTTGCTGTTGTCCTGGAGAGCTTGCAGAACACTGGCGAAAGGCAGGCAGAGAATTCCCTGCTAGCACCTTCTCTGTGCCTTGGAAGCAGAAGTGTTCACATTGCTTTGCAGAATCGCTTTTGTACAGAGAACAGTAACACTTATTCAGAACGGAAGAAAACACAGAGCCCCAGATTTGCTGTTGTCCTGGAGAGCTTGCAGAGCTCTGGGGAAAGGCAGGCAGAGAATTCCCTGCTAGCACCTTCTCTGTTCGCGGGAAGGAGAGATTTCGCTTTTGATTGGCACAATGGCTTTTCTGCAGAAAACACTAACGCTTGTTCAGGATGAAAGAAAGCACAGAGCCCCATATTTGCTGTTGCCCTGGAGAGCTTGCAGAGCACTGGGGAAAGGCAGGCAGAGAATTCCCTGCTAGCACATTCTCTGTGCACAGGAAGGCGAAATGTTCGCATTTGATTCGCAGCATCGCTTTTGTGCAGAAAACACTAACACTTGTTCAGAACGAAAGAAAGCACAGAGCCCCAGATTTTATGTTGTCCTGGAGAGCTTGCAGAGCTCTGGGGAAAGGCAGGCAGAGAATTCCCTGCTAGCACCTTCTCTGTTCGCGGGAAGCAGAAGTGTTCGCATTTGATTCGCAGAATCGCTTTTGTGCAGAGAACACTAACGCTTGTTCAGGACGAAAGAAAGCACAGAGCGCCAGATTTGCTGTTGTCCTGGAGAGCTTGCAGAGCTCTGGGGAAAGGCAGGCAGAGAATTCCCTGCTAGCACCTTCTCTGTGTGCGGGAAGGAGAAGTGTTCACATTTTTTCGCAGAATCGCATTTGCTTCGCTGCAGAGAACACTAAGCTTGTTCAGAACGAAAGAAAGCACAGAGCGCCAGATTTTATGTTGCCCTGGAGAGCTTGCAGAGCACTGGGGAAAGGCAGGCAGAGAATTCCCTGCTATCATCTTCACTGTGCCTGGGAAGGAGAAGTGTTCACATTTTTTCGCAGAATGGCTTTTCTGCAGAAAACACTAACGCTTGTTCAGGACGAAAGGAAGCACAGAGCGCCAGATTTGCTGTTGCCCTGGAGAGCTTGCAGAGCTCTGGGGAAAGGCAGGCAGAGAATTCCCTGCTAGCACATTCTCTGTGCACAGGAAGGAGAAGTGTTCGCATTTGATTCGCAGAATCGCTTTTGTGCAGAAAACACTAACACTTGTTCAGAACGAAAGAAAGCACAGAGCCCCAGATTTGCTGTTGTCCTGGAGAGCTTGCAGAGCTCTGGGGAAAGGCAGGCAGAGAATTCCCTGCTAGCATCTTCTCTGTTCGCGGGAAGCAGAAGTGTTCACATTTTTTCGCAGAATCGCATTTGCTTCGCTGCAGGGAACACTAAGCTTGTTCAGAACGAAAGAAAGCACAGAGCCCCAGATTTTATGTTGCCCTGGAGAGCTTGCAGAGCACTGGAGAAAGGCAGGCAGAAAATTCCCTGCTAGCACATTCTCTGTTCGCGGGAAGGAGAGAATTCTCTTTTGCTTCGCACAATGGCTTTTGTGCAGAAAACACTAACGCTTGTTCAGGACGAAAGAAAGCACAGAGCCCCATATTTGCTGTTGTCCTGGAGAGCTTGCAGAGCACTGGCGAAAGGCAGGCAGAGAATTCCCTGCTAGCACCTTCTCTGTGCCTGAGAAGGAGAAGTGTTCACATTTTTTCGCAGAATCGCTTTTGTACAGAGAACAATAACAATTATTCAGAACGGAATAAAGCACAGAGCCCCAGATTTGCTGTTGTCCTGGAGAGCTTGCAGAGCTCTGGGGAAAGGCAGGCAGAGAATTCCCTGCTAGCACCTTCTCTGTTCGCGGGAAGGAGAGAATTCGCTTTTGCTTGGCACAATGGCTTTTCTGCAGAAAACACTAACGCTTGTTCAGGACGAAAGGAAGCACAGAGCGCCAGATTTGCTGTTGCCCTGGAGAGCTTGCAGAGCACTGGGGAAAGGCAGGCAGAGAATTCCCTGCTAGCACATTCTCTGTGCACAGGAAGGCGAAATGTTCGCATTTGATTCGCAGAATCGCTTTTGTGCAGAAAACACTAACACTTGTTCAGAACGAAAGAAAGCACAGAGCCCCAGATTTGCTGTTGTCCTGGAGAGCTTGCAGAGCTCTGGGGAAAGGCAGGCAGAGAATTCCCTGCTAGCACCTTCTCTGTTCGCGGGAAGCAGAAGTGTTCGCATTTGCTTCGCAGAATCGCTTTTGTGCAGAGAACACTAACGCTTGTTCAGAACGGAAGAAAGCACAGAGCGCCAGATTTGCTGTTGTCCTGGAGAGCTTGCAGAGCTCTGGGGAAAGGCAGGCAGAGAATTCCCTGCTAGCACATTCTCTGTGCACAGGAAGGCGAAATGTTCGCATTTCTTCGCAGAATCGCTTTTGTGCACAAAACACTAACACTTGTTCAGAACGAAAGAAAGCAAAGAGCCCCAGATTCTATGTTGTCCTGGAGAGCTTGCAGAGCTCTGGGGAAAGGCAGGCAGAGAATTCCCTGCTAGCACCTTCTCTGTTCGCGGGAAGCAGAAGTGTTCGCATTTGATTCGCAGAATCGCTTTTGTGCAGAGAACACTAACGCTTGTTCAGAACGAAAGAAAGCACAGAGCCCCAGATTCTATGTTGTCCTGGAGAGCTTGCAGAGCACTGGGGAAAGGCAGGCAGAGAATTCCCTGCTAGCACCTTCTCTGTTCGCGGGAAGCAGAAGTGTTCACAATGCTTCGCAGAATCGCTTTTGTGCAGAGAACACTAACACTTATTCAGAACGAAAGAAAAAACAGAGCCCCAGATTTTATGTTGTCCTGGAGAGCTTGCAGAGCTCTGGGGAAAGGCAGGCAGAGAATTCCCTGCTAGCACCTTCTCTGTGCCTGAGAAGGAGAAGTGTTCACATTTTTTCGCAGAATCGCTTTTGTGCAGAGAACACTAACAATTATTCAGAACGGAATAAAGCACAGAGCCCCAGATTTGCTGTTGTCCTGGAGAGCTTGCAGAGCTCTGGGGAAAGGCAGGCAGAGAATTCCCTGCTAGCACCTTCTCTGTTCGCGGGAAGGAGAGAATTCGCTTTTGCTTGGCACAATGGCTTTTCTGCAGAAAACACTAACACTTCTTCAGAACGAAAGAAAGCGCAGAGCCCCAGATTTGCTGTTGTCCTGGAGAGCTTGCAGAGCACTGGGGAAAGGCAGGCAGAGAATTCCCTGCTAGCACATTCTCTGTGCACAGGAAGCCGAAATGTTCGCATTTGATTCGCAGAATCGCTTTTGTGCAGAAAACAGTAACACTTCTTCAGAACGAAAGAAAGCGCAGAGCCCCAGATTTGCTGTTGTCCTGGAGAGCTTGCAGAGCTCTGGGGAAAGGCAGGCAGAGAATTCCCTGCTAGCACCTTCTCTGTTCGCGGGAAGCAGAAGTGTTCACATTTTTTCGCAGAATCGCTTTTGTGCAGAAAACACTAACACTTATTCAGAACGGAAGAAAGCACAGAGCGCCAGATTTTATGTTGCCCTGGAGAGCTTGCAGAGCACTGGGGAAAGGCAGGCAGAGAATTCCCTGCTAGCATCTTCGCTGTGCCTGGGAAGGAGAAGTGTTCACATTTTTTCGCAGAATGGCTTTTCTGCAGAAAACACTAACGCTTGTTCAGGACGAAAGGAAGCACAGAGCGCCAGATTTGCTGTTGCCCTGGAGAGCTTGCAGAGCTCTGGGGAAATGGAGGCAGAGAATTCCCTGCTAGCACCTTCTCTGTTCGCGGGAAGCAGAAGAGTTCACATTGCTTTGCAGAATCGCTTTTGTGCAGAGAACACTAACGCTTGTTCAGGACGAAAGAAAGCACAGAGCCCCAGATTTGCTGTTGTCCTGGAGAGCTTGCAGAGCTCTGGGGAAAGGCAGGCAGAGAATTCCCTGCTAGCACATTCTCTGTGCCTGAGAAGGAGAAGTGTTCGCATTAGCTTCGCAGAATCGCTTTTGTGCAGAAAACACTAACATTTGTTCAGAACGAAAGAAAGCACAGAGCCCCATATTTGCTGTTGTCCTGGAGAGCTTGCAAAGCTCTGGGGAAAGGCAGGCAGAGAATTCCCTGCTAGCACCTTCTCTGTTCGCGGGAAGCAGAAGAGTTCACATTGCTTTGCAGAATCGCTTTTGTGCAGAGAACACTAACGCTTGTTCAGGACGAAAGAAAGCACAGAGCCCCAGATTTGCTGTTGTCCTGGAGAGCTTGCAGAACTCTGGGGAAAGGCAGGTAGAGAATTCCCTGCTAGCACATTCTCTGTTCGCGGGAAGGAGAGATTTCGCTTTTGATTGGCACAATGGCTTTTCTGCAGAAAACACTAACGCTTGTTCAGGATGAAAGAAAGCACAGAGCCCCATATTTGCTGTTGCCCTGGAGAGCTTGCAGAGCAGTGGGGAAAGGCAGGCAGAGAATTCCCTGCTAGCACATTCTCTGTGCACAGGAAGCCGAAGTGTTCGCATTTGCTTCGCCGAATCGCTTTTGTGCAGAGAACACTAACACTTGTTAAGAACGAAAGAAAGCACAGAGCCCCAGATTTGCTGTTGTCCTGGAGAGCTTGCAGAGCTCTGGGGAAAGGCAGGCAGAGAATTCCCTGCTAGCACATTCTCTGTGCACAGGAAGGCGAAATGTTCGCTTTTGCTTGGCACAATGGCTTTTCTGCAGAAAACACTAACGCTTCTTCAGAACGAAAGAAAGCGCAGAGCCCCAGATTTGCTGTTGCCCTGGAGAGCTTGCAGAGCTCTGGGGAAAGGCAGGCAGAGAATTCCCTGCTAGCACCTTCTCTGTTCGCGGGAAGCAGAAGTGTTCACATTTTTTCGCAGAATCGCTTTTGTGCAGAAAACACTAACACTTATTCAGAACGGAAGAAAGCACAGAGCGCCAGATTTTATGTTGCCCTGGAGAGCTTGCAGAGCACTGGGGAAAGGCAGGCAGAGAATTCCCTGCTAGCATCTTCGCTGTGCCTGGGAAGGAGAAGTGTTCACATTTTTTCGCAGAATCGCTTTTGTGCAGAAAACACTAACACTTGTTCAGAACGAAAGAAAGCACAGAGCCCCATATTTGCTGTTGTCCTGGAGAGCTTGCAGAGCACTGGGGAAAGGCAGGCAGAGAATTCCCTGCTAGCACATTCTCTGTTCGCGGGAAGGAGAGATTTCGCTTTTGATTGGCACAATGGCTTTTCTGCAGAAAACACTAACGCTTGTTCAGGACAAAAGAAAGCACAGAGCCCCATATTTGCTGTTGCCCTAGAGAGCTTGCAGAGCACTGGGGAAAGGCAGGCAGAGAATTCCCTGCTAGCACATTCTCTGTGCACAGGAAGCCGAAGTGTTCGCATTTGCTTCGCAGAATCGCTTTTGTGCAGAAAACAGTAACACTTATTCAGAATGGAAGAAAACACAGAGCCCCATATTTGCTGTTGTCCTGGAGAGCTTGCAGAGCTCTGGGGAAAGGCAGGCAGAGAATTCCCTGCTAGCACCTTCTCTGTGCTTGAGAAGGAGAAGTGTTCACATTTTTTCGCAGAATTGCTTTTGTGCAGAAAACAGTAACACTTATTCAGAACGAAAGAAAACACAGAGCCCCAGATTTGCTGTTGTCCTGGAGAGCTTGCAGAACTCTGGGGAAAGGCAGGCAGAGAATTCCCTGCTAGCACCTTCTCTGTTCGCGGGAAGCAGAAGAGTTCACATTGCTTTGCAGAATCGCTTTTGTGCAGAGAACACTAACGCTTGTTCAGGACGAAAGAAAGCACAGAGCCCCAGATTTGCTGTTGTCCTGGAGAGCTTGCAGAACTCTGGGGAAAGGCAGGCAGAGAATTCCCTGCTAGCACCTTCTCTGTGCCTGAGAAGGGGAAGTGTTCACATTTTTCCGCAGAATCGCTTTTGTGCAGAAAACAGTAACACTTATTCAGAACGGAAGAAAACACAGAGCCCCAGATTTGCTGTTGTCCTGGAGAGCTTGCAGAACTCTGGGGAAAGGCAGGCTGAGAATTACCTGCTAGCACATTCTCTGTGCACAGGAAGCCGAAGTGTTCGCATTTGCTTCGCCGAATCGCTTTTGTGCAGAGAACACTTACACTTGTTAAGAACGAAAGAAAGCACAGAGCCCCAGATTTGCTGTTGTCCTGGAGAGCTTGCAGAGCTCTGGGGAAAGGCAGGCAGAGAATTCCCTGCTAGCACCTTCTTTGTTCGCGGGAAGCAGAGGAGTTCACATTGCTTCGCAGAATCGCTTTTGTGCAGAGAACACTAACGCTTGTTCAGGACGAAAGAAAGCACAGAGCCCCAGATTTGCTGTTGTCCTGGAGAGCTTGCAGAGCACTGGGGAAAGGCAGGCAGAGAATTCCCTGCTAGCACATTCTCTGTGCCTGAGAAGGAGAAGTGTTCGCATTTGCTTCGCAGAATCGCTTTTGTGCAGAAAACACTAACACTTGTTCAGAACGAAAGAAAGCACAGAGCCCCATATTTGCTGTTGTCCTGGAGAGCTTGCAGAGCTCTGGGGAAAGGCAGGCAGAGAATTCCCTGCTAGCACCTTCTCTGTTCGCGGGAAGCAGAAGAGTTCACATTGCTTTGCAGAATCGCTTTTGTGCAGAGAACACTAACGCTTGTTCAGGACGAAAGAAAGCACAGAGCCCCAGATTTGCTGTTGTCCTGGAGAGCTTGCAGAGCTCTGGGGAAAGGCAGGCAGAGAATTCCCTGCTAGCACATTCTCTGTGCACAGGAAGGCGAAATGTTCGCTTTTGCTTGGCACAATGGCTTTTCTGCAGAAAACACTAACGCTTGTTCAGAACGAAAGAAAGCACAGAGCCCCAGATTCTATGTTGCCCTGGAGAGCTTGCAGAGCACTGGGGAAAGGCAGGCAGAGAATTCCCTGCTAGCACATTCTCTGTGCACAGGAAGCCGAAATGTTCGCATTTGATTCGCAGAATCGCTTTTGTGCAGAAAACACTAACACTTATTCAGAACGGAAGAAAGCACAGAGCGCCAGATTTTATGTTGCCCTGGAGAGCTTGCAGAGCACTGGGGAAAGGCAGGCAGAGAATTCCCTGCTAGCATCTTCGCTGTGCCTGGGAAGGAGAAGTGTTCACATTTTTTCGCAGAATGGCTTTTCTGCAGAAAACACTAACGCTTGTTCAGGACGAAAGGAAGCACATAGCGCCAGATTTGCTGTTGCCCTGGAGAGCTTGCAGAGCTCTGGGGAAAGGCAGGCAGAGAATTCCCTGCTAGCACATTCTCTGTGCACAGGAAGGAGAAATGTTCGCATTTGCTTCGCAAAATCACTTTTGTGCAGAAAACACTAACACTTGTTCAGAACGAAAGAAAGCACAGAGCCCCAGATTTGCTGTTGTCCTGGAGAGCTTGCAGAGCTCTGGGGAAAGGCAGGCAGAGAATTCCCTGCTAGCACATTCTCTGTGCACAGGAAGGCGAAATGTTCGCATTTGCTTCGCAGAATCGCTTTTGTGCAGAAAACACTAACACTTGTTCAGAACGAAAGAAAGCACAGAGCCCCATATTTGCTGTTGCCCTGGAGAACTTGCAGAGCACTGGGGAAAGGCAGGCAGAGAATTCCCTGCTAGCACATTCTCTGTGCTTGAGAAGGAGAAGTGTTCACATTTTTTCGCAGAATCGCTTTTGTGCAGAAAACAGTAACACTTATTCAGAACGGAAGAAAGCACAGAGCCCCATATTTGCTGTTGCCCTGGAGAGCTTGCAGAGCTCTGGGGAAAGGCAGGCAGAGAATTCCCTGCTAGCACCTTCTCTGTTCGCGGGAAGCAGAAGAGTTCACATTGCTTTGCAGAATCGCTTTTGTGCAGAGAACACTAACGCTTGTTCAGGACGAAAGAAAGCACAGAGCCCCAGATTTGCTGTTGTCCTGGAGAGCTTGCAGAGCTCTGGGGAAAGGCAGGCAGAGAATTCCCTGCTAGCACCTTCTCTGTTCGCGGGAAGCAGAAGTGTTCACATTGCTTCGCAGAATCGCTTTTGTGCAGAGAACACTAACACTTATTCAGAACGAAAGAAAAAACAGAGCCCCAGATTTTATGTTGTCCTGGAGAGCTTGCAGAGCTCTGGGGAAAGGCAGGCAGAGAATTCCCTGCTAGCACCTTCTCTGTGCCTGAGAAGGAGAAGTGTTCACATTTTTTCGCAGAATCGCTTTTGTGCAGAGAACACTAACAATTATTCAGAACGGAATAAAGCACAGAGCCCCAGATTTGCTGTTGTCCTGGAGAGCTTGCAGAGCTCTGGGGAAAGGCAGGCAGAGAATTCCCTGCTAGCACCTTCTCTGTTCGCGGGAAGGAGAGAATTCGCTTTTGCTTGGCACAATGGCTTTTCTGCAGAAAACACTAACGCTTCTTCAGAACGAAAGAAAACACAGAGCCCCATATTTGCTGTTGTCCTGGAGAGCTTGCAGAGCACTGGGGAAAGGCAGGCAGAGAATTCCCTGCTAGCACCTTCTCTGTTCGCGGGAAGCAGAAGTGTTCACATTTTTTCGCAGAATCGCTTTTGTGCAGAAAACACTAACACTTATTCAGAACGGAAGAAAGCACAGAGCGCCAGATTTTATGTTGCCCTGGAGAGCTTGCAGAGCACTGGGGAAAGGCAGGCAGAGAATTCCCTGCTAGCATCTTCGCTGTGCCTGGGAAGGAGAAGTGTTCACATTTTTTCGCAGAATGGCTTTTCTGCAGAAAACACTAACGCTTGTTCAGGACGAAAGGAAGCACAGAGCGCCAGATTTGCTGTTGCCCTGGAGAGCTTGCAGAGCTCTGGGGAAAGGCAGGCAGAGAATTCCCTGCTAGCACATTCTCTGTGCACAGGAAGCCGAAGTGTTCGCATTTGCTTCGCCGAATCGCTTTTGTGCAGAGAACACTAACACTTGTTAAGAACGAAAGAAAGCACAGAGCCCCAGATTTGCTGTTGTCCTGGAGAGCTTGCAGAGCTCTGGGGAAAGGCAGGCAGAGAATTCCCTGCTAGCACCTTCTCTGTTCGCGGGAAGCAGAGGAGTTCACATTGCTTTGCAGAATCGCTTTTGTGCAGAGAACACTAACGCTTGTTCAGGACGAAAGAAAGCACAGAGCCCCAGATTTTCTGTTGTCCTGGAGAGCTTGCAGAGCTCTGGGGAAAGGCAGGCAGAGAATTCCCTGCTAGCACATTCTCTGTGCCTGAGAAGGAGAAGTGTTCGCATTAGCTTCGCAGAATCGCTTTTGTGCAGAAAACACTAACATTTGTTCAGAACGAAAGAAAGCACAGAGCCCCATATTTGCTGTTGTCCTGGAGAGCTTGCAAAGCTCTGGGGAAAGGCAGGCAGAGAATTCCCTGCTAGCACCTTCTCTGTTCGCGGGAAGCAGAAGAGTTCACATTGCTTTGCAGAATCGCTTTTGTGCAGAGAACACTAACGCTTGTTCAGGACGAAAGAAAGCACAGAGCCCCAGATTTGCTGTTGTCCTGGAGAGCTTGCAGAACTCTGGGGAAAGGCAGGCAGAGTATTCCCTGCTAGCACATTCTCTGTTCGCGGGAAGGAGAGATTTCGCTTTTGATTGGCACAATGGCTTTTCTGCAGAAAACACTAACGCTTGTTCAGGATGAAAGAAAGCACAGAGCCCCATATTTGCTGTTGCCCTGGAGAGCTTGCAGAGCACTGGGGAAAGGCAGGCAGAGAATTCCCTGCTAGCACATTCTCTGTGCACAGGAAGCCGAAGTGTTCGCATTTGCTTCGCAGAATCGCTTTTGTGCAGAAAACTGTAACACTTATTCAGAATGGAAGAAAACACAGAGCCCCAGATTTGCTGTTGTCCTGGAGAGCTTGCAGAGCTCTGGGGAAAGGCAGGCAGAGAATTCCCTGCTAGCACCTTCTCTGTGCCTGAGAAGGAGAAGTGTTCACATTTTTTCGGAGAATAGCTTTTGTGCAGATAACAGTAACACTTATTCAGAACGGAAGAAAACACAGAGCCCCAGATTTGCTGTTGTCCTGGAGAGCTTGCAGAACTCTGGGGAAAGGCAGGCAGAGAATTCCCTGCTAGCACCTTCTCTGTTCGCGGGAAGCAGAAGAGTTCACATTGCTTTGCAGAATCGCTTTTGTGCAGAGAACACTAACGCTTGTTCAGGACGAAAGAAAGCACAGAGCCCCAGATTTGCTGTTGTCCTGGAGAGCTTGCAGAGCTCTGGGGAAAGGCAGGCAGAGAATTCCCTGCTAGCACCTTCTCTGTTCGCGGGAAGCAGAAGAGTTCACATTGCTTTGCAGAATCGCTTTTGTGCAGAGAACACTAACGCTTGTTCAGGACGAAAGAAAGCACAGAGCCCCAGATTTGCTGTTGTCCTGGAGAGCTTGCAGAGCTCTGGGGAAAGGCAGGCAGAGAATTCCCTGCTAGCACCTTCTCTGTTCGCGGGAAGCAGAAGTGTTCACATTGCTTCGCAGAATCGCTTTTGTGCAGAGAACACTAACACTTATTCAGAACGAAAGAAAAAACAGAGCCCCAGATTTTATGTTGTCCTGGAGAGCTTGCAGAGCTCTGGGGAAAGGCAGGCAGAGAATTCCCTGCTAGCACCTTCTCTGTGCCTGAGAAGGAGAAGTGTTCACATTTTTTCGCAGAATCGCTTTTGTGCAGAGAACACTAACAATTATTCAGAACGGAATAAAGCACAGAGCCCCAGATTTGCTGTTGTCCTGGAGAGCTTGCAGAGCTCTGGGGAAAGGCAGGCAGAGAATTCCCTGCTAGCACCTTCTCTGTTCGCGGGAAGGAGAGAATTCGCTTTTGCTTGGCACAATGGCTTTTCTGCAGAAAACACTAACGCTTCTTCAGAACGAAAGAAAACACAGAGCCCCATATTTGCTGTTGTCCTGGAGAGCTTGCAGAGCACTGGGGAAAGGCAGGCAGAGAATTCCCTGCTAGCACATTCTCTGTGCACAGGAAGCCGAAATGTTCGCATTTGATTCGCAGAATCGCTTTTGTGCAGAAAACAGTAACACTTCTTCAGAACGAAAGAAACCGCAGAGCCCCAGATTTGCTGTTGTCCTGGAGAGCTTGCAGAGCTCTGGGGAAAGGCAGGCAGAGAATTCCCTGCTAGCACCTTCTCTGTTCGCGGGAAGCAGAAGTGTTCACATTTTTTCGCAGAATCGCTTTTGTGCAGAAAACACTAACACTTATTCAGAACGGAAGAAAGCACAGAGCGCCAGATTTTATGTTGCCCTGGAGAGCTTGCAGAGCACTGGGGAAAGGCAGGCAGAGAATTCCCTGCTAGCATCTTCGCTGTGCCTGGGAAGGAGAAGTGTTCACATTTTTTCGCAGAATGGCTTTTCTGCAGAAAACACTAACGCTTGTTCAGGACGAAAGGAAGCACAGAGCCCCAGATTTGCTGTTGTCCTGGAGAGCTTGCAGAACTCTGGGGAAAGGCAGGCAGAGAATTCCCTGCTAGCAAATTCTCTGTGCACAGGAAGCCGAAGTGTTCGCATTTGCTTCGCCGAATCGCTTTTGTGCAGAGAACACTAACACTTGTTAAGAACGAAAGAAAGCACAGAGCCCCAGATTTGCTGTTGTCCTGGAGAGCTTGCAGAGCTCTGGGGAAAGGCAGGCAGAGAATTCCCTGCTAGCACCTTCTCTGTTCGCGGGAAGCAGAGGAGTTCACATTGCTTTGCAGAATCGCTTTTGTGCAGAGAACACTAACGCTTGTTCAGGACGAAAGAAAGCACAGAGCCCCAGATTTTCTGTTGTCCTGGAGAGCTTGCAGAGCTCTGGGGAAAGGCAGGCAGAGAATTCCCTGCTAGCACATTCTCTGTGCCTGAGAAGGAGAAGTGTTCGCATTAGCTTCGCAGAATCGCTTTTGTGCAGAAAACACTAACATTTGTTCAGAACGAAAGAAAGCACAGAGCCCCATATTTGCTGTTGTCCTGGAGAGCTTGCAAAGCTCTGGGGAAAGGCAGGCAGAGAATTCCCTGCTAGCACCTTCTCTGTTCGCGGGAAGCAGAAGAGTTCACATTGCTTTGCAGAATCGCTTTTGTGCAGAGAACACTAACGCTTGTTCAGGACGAAAGAAAGCACAGAGCCCCAGATTTGCTGTTGTCCTGGAGAGCTTGCAGAACTCTGGGGAAAGGCAGGCAGAGAATTCCCTGCTAGCACATTCTCTGTTCGCGGGAAGGAGAGATTTCGCTTTTGATTGGCACAATGGCTTTTCTGCAGAAAACACTAACGCTTGTTCAGGATGAAAGAAAGCACAGAGCCCCATATTTGCTGTTGCCCTGGAGAGCTTGCAGAGCACTGGGGAAAGGCAGGCAGAGAATTCCCTGCTAGCACATTCTCTGCGCACAGGAAGCCGAAGTGTTCGCATTTGCTTCGCCGAATCGCTTTTGTGCAGAGAACACTAACACTTGTTAAGAACGAAAGAAAGCACAGAGCCCCAGATTTGCTGTTGTCCTGGAGAGCTTGCAGAGCTCTGGGGAAAGGCAGGCAGAGAATTCCCTGCTAGCACATTCTCTGTGCACACGAAGGCGAAATGTTCGCTTTTGCTTGGCACAATGGCTTTTCTGCAGAAAACACTAACGCTTCTTCAGAACGAAAGAAAGCGCAGAGCCCCAGATTTGCTGTTGTCCTGGAGAGCTTGCAGAGCTCTGGGGAAAGGCAGGCAGAGAATTCCCTGCTAGCACATTCTCTGTGCACACGAAGGCGAAATGTTCGCTTTTGCTTGGCACAATGGCTTTTCTGCTGAAAACACTAACGCTTCTTCAGAACGAAAGAAAGCGCAGAGCCCCAGATTTGCTGTTGTCCTGGAGAGCTTGCAGAGCTCTGGGGAAAGGCAGGCAGAGAATTCCCTGCTAGCACCTTCTCTGTTCGCGGGAAGCAGAAGTGTTCACATTTTTTCGCAGAATCGCTTTTGTGCAGAAAACACTAACAATTATTCAGAACGGAAGAAAGCACAGAGCGCCAGATTTTATGTTGCCCTGGAGAGCTTGCAGAGCACTGGGGAAAGGCAGGCAGAGAATTCCCTGCTAGCATCTTCGCTGTGCCTGGGAAGGAGAAGTGTTCACATTTTTTCGCAGAATCGCTTTTGTGCAGAGAACACTAACGCTTGTTCAGGACGAAAGAAAGCACAGAGCCCCAGATTTGCTGTTGTCCTGGAGAGCTTGCAGAACTCTGGGGAAAGGCAGGCAGAGAATTCCCTGCTAGCACATTCTCTGTGCCTGAGAAGGAGAAGTGTTCGCATTTGCTTCGCAGAATCGCTTTTGTGCAGAAAACACTAACACTTGTTCAGAACGAAAGAAAGCACAGAGCCCCATATTTGCTGTTGTCCTGGAGAGCTTGCAGAACTCTGGGGAAAGGCAGGCAGAGAATTCCCTGCTAGCATCTTCGCTGTGCCTGGGAAGGAGAAGTGTTCACATTTTTTCGCAGAATGGCTTTTCTGCAGAAAACACTAACGCTTGTTCAGGACGAAAGGAAGCACATAGCGCCAGATTTGCTGTTGCCCTGGAGAGCTTGCAGAGCTCTGGGGAAAGGCAGGCAGAGAATTCCCTGCTAGCACATTCTCTGTGCACAGGAAGGAGAAATGTTCGCATTTGCTTCGCAAAATCACTTTTGTGCAGAAAACACTAACACTTGTTCAGAACGAAAGAAAGCACAGAGCCCCAGATTTGCTGTTGTCCTGGAGAGCTTGCAGAACTCTGGGGAAAGGCAGGCAGAGAATTCCCTGCTAGCACATTCTCTGTGCACAGGAAGGCGAAATGTTCGCATTTGCTTCGCAGAATCGCTTTTGTGCAGAAAACACTAACACTTGTTCAGAACGAAAGAAAGCACAGAGCCCCATATTTGCTGTTGCCCTGGAGAGCTTGCAGAGCACTGGGGAAAGGCAGGCAGAGAATTCCCTGCTAGCACATTCTCTGTGCTTGAGAAGGAGAAGTGTTCACATTTTTTCGCAGAATCGCTTTTGTGCAGAAAACAGTAACACTTATTCAGAACGGAAGAAAGCACAGAGCGCCAGATTTGCTGTTGTCCTGGAGAGCTTGCAGAACTCTGGGGAAAGGCAGGCAGAGAATTCCCTGCTAGCACCTTCTCTGTTCGCGGGAAGCAGAAGAGTTCACATTGCTTTGCAGAATCGCTTTTGTGCAGAGAACACTAACGCTTGTTCAGGACGAAAGAAAGCACAGAGCCCCAGATTTGCTGTTGTCCTGGAGAGCTTGCAGAACTCTGGGGAAAGGCAGGTAGAGAATTCCCTGCTAGCACATTCTCTGTTCGCGGGAAGGAGAGATTTCGCTTTTGATTGGCACAATGGCTTTTCTGCAGAAAACACTAACGCTTGTTCAGGATGAAAGAAAGCACAGAGCCCCATATTTGCTGTTGCCCTGGAGAGCTTGCAGAGCTCTGGGGAAAGGCAGGCAGAGAATTCCCTGCTAGCACATTCTCTGTGCACAGGAAGCCGAAGTGTTCGCATTTGCTTCGCCGAATCGCTTTTGTGCAGAGAACACTAACACTTGTTAACAACGAAAGAAAGCACAGAGCCCCAGATTTGCTGTTGTCCTGGAGAGCTTGCAGAGCTCTGGGGAAAGGCAGGCAGAGAATTCCCTGCTAGCACCTTCTCTGTTCGCGGAAAGCAGAAGAGTTCACATTGCTTTGCAGAATCGCTTTTGTGCAGAGAACACTAACGCTTGTTCAGGACGAAAGAAAGCACAGAGCCCCAGATTTGCTGTTGTCCTGGAGAGCTTGCAGAGCTCTGGGGAAAGGCAGGCAGAGAATTCCCTGCTAGCACCTTCTCTGTGCCTGAGAAGGAGAAGTGTTCGCATTTTTTCGCAGAATCGCTTTTGTGCAGAAAACAGTAACACTTATTCAGAACGGAAGAAAACACAGAGCCCCAGATTTGCTGTTGTCCTGGAGAGCTTGCAGAACTCTGGGGAAAGGCAGGCAGAGAATTCCCTGCTAGCACATTCTCTGTTCGCGTGAAGGAGAGAATTCGCTTTTGATTGGCACAATGGCTTTTCTGCAGAAAACACTAACGCTTGTTCAGGACGAAAGAAAGCACAGAGCCCCATATTTGCTGTTGCCCTGGAGAGCTTGCAGAGCACTGGGGAAAGGCAGGCAGAGAATTCCCTGCTAGCACATTCTCTGTGCACAGGAAGCCGAAGTGTTCGCATTTGCTTCGCAGAATCGCTTTTGTGCAGAAAACTGTAACACTTATTCAGAATGGAAGAAAACACAGAGCCCCAGATTTGCTGTTGTCCTGGAGAGCTTGCAGAGCTCTGGGGAAAGGCAGGCAGAGAATTCCCTGCTAGCACCTTCTCTGTGCCTGAGAAGGAGAAGTGTTCACATTTTTTCGGAGAATACCTTTTGTGCAGATAACAGTAACACTTATTCAGAACGGAAGAAAACACAGAGCCCCAGATTTGCTGTTGTCCTGGAGAGCTTGCAGAACTCTGGGGAAAGGCAGGCAGAGAATTCCCTGCTAGCACCTTCTCTGTTCGCGGGAAGCAGAAGAGTTCACATTGCTTTGCAGAATCGCTTTTGTGCAGAGAACACTAACGCTTGTTCAGGACGAAAGAAAGCACAGAGCCCCAGATTTGCTGTTGTCCTGGAGAGCTTGCAGAGCTCTGGGGAAAGGCAGGCAGAGAATTCCCTGCTAGCACCTTCTCTGTTCGCGGGAAGCAGAAGAGTTCACATTGCTTTGCAGAATCGCTTTTGTGCAGAGAACACTAACGCTTGTTCAGGACGAAAGAAAGCACAGAGCCCCAGATTTGCTGTTGTCCTGGAGAGCTTGCAGAGCTCTGGGGAAAGGCAGGCAGAGAATTCCCTGCTAGCACCTTCTCTGTTCGCGGGAAGCAGAAGTGTTCACATTGCTTCGCAGAATCGCTTTTGTGCAGAGAACACTAACACTTATTCAGAACGAAAGAAAAAACAGAGCCCCAGATTTTATGTTGTCCTGGAGAGCTTGCAGAGCTCTGGGGAAAGGCAGGCAGAGAATTCCCTGCTAGCACCTTCTCTGTGCCTGAGAAGGAGAAGTGTTCACATTTTTTCGCAGAATCGCTTTTGTGCAGAGAACACTAACAATTATTCAGAACGGAATAAAGCACAGAGCCCCAGATTTGCTGTTGTCCTGGAGAGCTTGCAGAGCTCTGGGGAAAGGCAGGCAGAGAATTCCCTGCTAGCACCTTCTCTGTTCGCGGGAAGGAGAGAATTCGCTTTTGCTTGGCACAATGGCTTTTCTGCAGAAAACACTAACGCTTCTTCAGAACGAAAGAAAACACAGAGCCCCATATTTGCTGTTGTCCTGGAGAGCTTGCAGAGCACTGGGGAAAGGCAGGCAGAGAATTCCCTGCTAGCACATTCTCTGTGCACAGGAAGCCGAAATGTTCGCATTTGATTCGCAGAATCGCTTTTGTGCAGAAAACAGTAACACTTCTTCAGAACGAAAGAAACCGCAGAGCCCCAGATTTGCTGTTGTCCTGGAGAGCTTGCAGAGCTCTGGGGAAAGGCAGGCAGAGAATTCCCTGCTAGCACCTTCTCTGTTCGCGGGAAGCAGAAGTGTTCACATTTTTTCGCAGAATCGCTTTTGTGCAGAAAACACTAACACTTATTCAGAACGGAAGAAAGCACAGAGCGCCAGATTTTATGTTGCCCTGGAGAGCTTGCAGAGCACTGGGGAAAGGCAGGCAGAGAATTCCCTGCTAGCATCTTCGCTGTGCCTGGGAAGGAGAAGTGTTCACATTTTTTCGCAGAATGGCTTTTCTGCAGAAAACACTAACGCTTGTTCAGGACGAAAGGAAGCACAGAGCGCCAGATTTGCTGTTGCCCTGGAGAGCTTGCAGAGCTCTGGGGAAATGGAGGCAGAGAATTCCCTGCTAGCACCTTCTCTGTGCCTGAGAAGGGGAAGTGTTCACATTTTTCCGCAGAATCGCTTTTGTGCAGAAAACAGTAACACTTATTCAGAACGGAAGAAAACACAGAGCCCCAGATTTGCTGTTGTCCTGGAGAGCTTGCAGAACTCTGGGGAAAGGCAGGCAGAGAATTCCCTGCTAGCACATTCTCTGTGCACAGGAAGCCGAAGTGTTCGCATTTGCTTCGCCGAATCGCTTTTGTGCAGAGAACACTAACACTTGTTAAGAACGAAAGAAAGCACAGAGCCCCAGATTTGCTGTTGTCCTGGAGAGCTTGCAGAGCTCTGGGGAAAGGCAGGCAGAGAATTCCCTGCTAGCACCTTCTCTGTTCGCGGGAAGCAGAGGAGTTCACATTGCTTTGCAGAATCGCTTTTGTGCAGAGAACACTAACGCTTGTTCAGGACGAAAGAAAGCACAGAGCCCCAGATTTTCTGTTGTCCTGGAGAGCTTGCAGAGCTCTGGGGAAAGGCAGGCAGAGAATTCCCTGCTAGCACATTCTCTGTGCCTGAGAAGGAGAAGTGTTCGCATTAGCTTCGCAGAATCGCTTTTGTGCAGAAAACACTAACATTTGTTCAGAACGAAAGAAAGCACAGAGCCCCATATTTGCTGTTGTCCTGGAGAGCTTGCAAAGCTCTGGGGAAAGGCAGGCAGAGAATTCCCTGCTAGCACCTTCTCTGTTCGCGGGAAGCAGAAGAGTTCACATTGCTTTGCAGAATCGCTTTTGTGCAGAGAACACTAACGCTTGTTCAGGACGAAAGAAAGCACAGAGCCCCAGATTTGCTGTTGTCCTGGAGAGCTTGCAGAACTCTGGCGAAAGGCAGGCAGAGAATTCCCTGCTAGCACATTCTCTGTTCGCGGGAAGGAGAGATTTCGCTTTTGATTGGCACAATGGCTTTTCTGCAGAAAACACTAACGCTTGTTCAGGATGAAAGAAAGCACAGAGCCCCATATTTGCTGTTGCCCTGGAGAGCTTGCAGAGCACTGGGGAAAGGCAGGCAGAGAATTCCCTGCTAGCACATTCTCTGTGCACAGGAAGGCGAAATGTTCGCATTTGCTTCGCAGAATCGCTTTTGTGCAGAAAACTGTAACACTTATTCAGAATGGAAGAAAACACAGAGCCCCAGATTTGCTGTTGTCCTGGAGAGCTTGCAGAACTCTGGGGAAAGGCAGGCAGAGAATTCCCTGCTAGCACCTTCTCTGTGCCTGAGAAGGAGAAGTGTTCACATTTTTTCGGAGAATAGCTTTTGTGCAGATAACAGTAACACTTATTCAGAACGGAAGAAAACACAGAGCCCCAGATTTGCTGTTGTCCTGGAGAGCTTGCAGAGCTCTGGGGAAAGGCAGGCAGAGAATTCCCTGCTAGCACCTTCTCTGTTCGCGGGAAGCAGAAGTGTTCACATTGCTTTGCAGAATCGCTTTTGTGCAGAGAACACTAACGCTTGTTCAGGACGAAAGAAAGCACAGAGCCCCAGATTTGCTGTTGTCCTGGAGAGCTTGCAGAGCTCTGGGGAAAGGCAGGCAGAGAATTCCCTGCTAGCACCTTCTCTGTTCGCGGGAAGCAGAAGAGTTCACATTGCTTTGCAGAATCGCTTTTGTGCAGAGAACACTAACGCTTGTTCAGGACGAAAGAAAGCACAGAGCCCCAGATTTGCTGTTGTCCTGGAGAGCTTGCAGAGCTCTGGGGAAAGGCAGGCAGAGAATTCCCTGCTAGCACCTTCTCTGTTCGCGGGAAGCAGAAGTGTTCACATTGCTTCGCAGAATCGCTTTTGTGCAGAGAACACTAACACTTATTCAGAACGAAAGAAAAAACAGAGCCCCAGATTTTATGTTGTCCTGGAGAGCTTGCAGAGCTCTGGGGAAAGGCAGGCAGAGAATTCCCTGCTAGCACCTTCTCTGTGCCTGAGAAGGAGAAGTGTTCACATTTTTTCGCAGAATCGCTTTTGTGCAGAGAACACTAACAATTATTCAGAACGGAATAAAGCACAGAGCCCCAGATTTGCTGTTGTCCTGGAGAGCTTGCAGAGCTCTGGGGAAAGGCAGGCAGAGAATTCCCTGCTAGCACCTTCTCTGTTCGCGGGAAGGAGAGAATTCGCTTTTGCTTGGCACAATGGCTTTTCTGCAGAAAACACTAACGCTTCTTCAGAACGAAAGAAAACACAGAGCCCCATATTTGCTGTTGTCCTGGAGAGCTTGCAGAGCACTGGGGAAAGGCAGGCAGAGAATTCCCTGCTAGCACATTCTCTGTGCACAGGAAGCCGAAATGTTCGCATTTGATTCGCAGAATCGCTTTTGTGCAGAAAACAGTAACACTTCTTCAGAACGAAAGACACCGCAGAGCCCCAGATTTGCTGTTGTCCTGGAGAGCTTGCAGAGCTCTGGGGAAAGGCAGGCAGAGAATTCCCTGCTAGCACCTTCTCTGTTCGCGGGAAGCAGAAGTGTTCACATTTTTTCGCAGAATCGCTTTTGTGCAGAAAACACTAACACTTATTCAGAACGGAAGAAAGCACAGAGCGCCAGATTTTATGTTGCCCTGGAGAGCTTGCAGAGCACTGGGGAAAGGCAGGCAGAGAATTCCCTGCTAGCATCTTCGCTGTGCCTGGGAAGGAGAAGTGTTCACATTTTTTCGCAGAATGGCTTTTCTGCAGAAAACACTAACGCTTGTTCAGGACGAAAGGAAGCACAGAGCGCCAGATTTGCTGTTGCCCTGGAGAGCTTGCAGAGCTCTGGGGAAATGGAGGCAGAGAATTCCCTGCTAGCACCTTCTCTGTGCCTGAGAAGGGGAAGTGTTCACATTTTTCCGCAGAATCGCTTTTGTGCAGAGAACACTAACAATTATTCAGAACGGAATAAAGCACAGAGCCCCAGATTTGCTGTTGTCCTGGAGAGCTTGCAGAACTCTGGGGAAAGGCAGGCAGAGAATTCCCTGCTAGCACATTCTCTGTGCACAGGAAGCCGAAGTGTTCGCATTTGCTTCGCCGAATCGCTTTTGTGCAGAGAACACTAACACTTGTTAAGAACGAAAGAAAGCACAGAGCCCCAGATTTGCTGTTGTCCTGGAGAGCTTGCAGAGCTCTGGGGAAAGGCAGGCAGAGAATTCCCTGCTAGCACCTTCTCTGTTCGCGGGAAGCAGAGGAGTTCACATTGCTTTGCAGAATCGCTTTTGTGCAGAGAACACTAACGCTTGTTCAGGACGAAAGAAAGCACAGAGCCCCAGATTTTCTGTTGTCCTGGAGAGCTTGCAGAGCTCTGGGGAAAGGCAGGCAGAGAATTCCCTGCTAGCACATTCTCTGTGCCTGAGAAGGAGAAGTGTTCGCATTAGCTTCGCAGAATCGCTTTTGTGCAGAAAACACTAACATTTGTTCAGAACGAAAGAAAGCACAGAGCCCCATATTTGCTGTTGTCCTGGAGAGCTTGCAAAGCTCTGGGGAAAGGCAGGCAGAGAATTCCCTGCTAGCACCTTCTCTGTTCGCGGGAAGCAGAAGAGTTCACATTGCTTTGCAGAATCGCTTTTGTGCAGAGAACACTAACGCTTGTTCAGGACGAAAGAAAGCACAGAGCCCCAGATTTTATGTTGTCCTGGAGAGCTTGCAGAGCTCTGGGGAAAGGCAGGCAGAGAATTCCCTGATAGCACATTCTCTGTTCGCGGGAAGGAGAGATTTCGCTTTTGATTGGCACAATGGCTTTTCTGCAGAAAACACTAACGCTTGTTCAGGACGAAAGAAAGCACAGAGCCCCAGATTTTCTGTTGTCCTGGAGAGCTTGCAGAGCTCTGGGGAAAGGCAGGCAGAGAATTCCCTGCTAGCACATTCTCTGTGCCTGAGAAGGAGAAGTGTTCGCATTTGCTTCGCAGAATCGCTTTTGTGCAGAAAACACTAACATTTGTTCAGAACGAAAGAAAGCACAGAGCCCCAGATTTGCTGTTGTCCTGGAGAGCTTGCAGAGCTCTGGGGAAAGGCAGGCAGAGAATTCCCTGCTAGCACATTCTCTGTGCACAGGAAGGCGAAATGTTCGCTTTTGCTTGGCACAATGGCTTTTCTGCAGAAAACACTAACGCTTCTTCAGAACGAAAGAAAGCGCAGAGCCCCAGATTTGCTGTTGTCCTGGAGAGCCTGCAGAGCTCTGGGGAAAGGCAGGCAGAGAATTCCCTGCTAGCACCTTCTCTGTTCGCGGGAAGCAGAAGTGTTCACATTTTTTCGCAGAATCGCTTTTGTGCAGAAAACACTAACACTTATTCAGAACGAAAGAAAGCACAGAGCGCCAGATTTTATGTTGCCCTGGAGAGCTTGCAGAGCACTGGGGAAAGGCAGGCAGAGAATTCCCTGCTAGCACCTTCTCTGTGCCTGAGAAGGAGAAGTGTTCACATTTTTTCGCAGAATCGCTTTTGTGCAGAGAACACTAACGCTTGTTCAGGACGAAAGAAAGCACAGAGCCCCAGATTTGCTGTTGTCCTGGAGAGCTTGCAGAGCTCTGGGGAAAGGCAGGCAGAGAATTCCCTGCTAGCACCTTCTCTGTTCGCGGGAAGCAGAAGAGTTCACATTGCTTTGCAGAATCGCTTTTGTGCAGAGAACACTAACGCTTGTTCAGGACGAAAGAAAGCACAGAGCCCCAGATTTGCTGTTGTCCTGGAGAGCTTGCAGAGCTCTGGGGAAAGGCAGGCAGAGAATTCCCTGCTAGCTCCTTCTCTGTTCGCGGGAAGCAGAATTGTTCACATTGCTTCGCAGAATCGCTTTTGTGCAGAGAACACTAACACTTATTCAGAACGAAAGAAAAAACAGAGCCCCAGATTTTATGTTGTCCTGGAGAGCTTGCAGAGCTCTGGGGAAAGGCAGGCAGAGAATTCCCTGCTAGCACCTTCTCTGTGCCTGAGAAGGAGAAGTGTTCACATTTTTTCGCAGAATCGCTTTTGTGCAGAGAACACTAACAATTATTCAGAACGGAATAAAGCACAGAGCCCCAGATTTGCTGTTGTCCTGGAGAGCTTGCAGAGCTCTGGGGAAAGGCAGGCAGAGAATTCCCTGCTAGCACCTTCTCTGTTCGCGGGAAGCAGAAGAGTTCACATTGCTTTGCAGAATCGCTTTTGTGCAGAGAACACTAACGCTTGTTCAGGATGAAAGAAAGCACAGAGCCCCAGATTTGCTGTTGTCCTGGAGAGCTTGCAGAGCTCTGGGGAAAGGCAGGCAGAGAATTCCCTGATAGCACATTCTCTGTTCGCGGGAAGGAGAGATTTCGCTTTTGATTGGCACAATGGCTTTTCTGCAGAAAACACTAACGCTTGTTCAGGACGAAAGAAAGCACAGAGCCCCAGATTTTCTGTTGTCCTGGAGAGCTTGCAGAGCTCTGGGGAAAGGCAGGCAGAGAATTCCCTGCTAGCACATTCTCTGTGCCTGAGAAGGAGAAGTGTTCGCATTTGCTTCGCAGAATCGCTTTTGTGCAGAAAACACTAACATTTGTTCAGAACGAAAGAAAGCACAGAGCCCCAGATTTGCTGTTGTCCTGGAGAGCTTGCAGAGCTCTGGGGAAAGGCAGGCAGAGAATTCCCTGCTAGCACATTCTCTGTGCACAGGAAGGCGAAATGTTCGCTTTTGCTTGGCACAATGGCTTTTCTGCAGAAAACACTAACGCTTCTTCAGAACGAAAGAAAGCGCAGAGCCCCAGATTTGCTGTTGTCCTGGAGAGCCTGCAGAGCTCTGGGGAAAGGCAGGCAGAGAATTCCCTGCTAGCACCTTCTCTGTTCGCGGGAAGCAGAAGTGTTCACATTTTTTCGCAGAATCGCTTTTGTGCAGAAAACACTAATACTTATTCAGAACGGAAGAAAGCACAGAGCGCCAGATTTTATGTTGCCCTGGAGAGCTTGCAGAGCACTGGGGAAAGGCAGGCAGAGAATTCCCTGCTAGCATCTTCGCTGTGCCTGGGAAGGAGAAGTGTTCACATTTTTTCGCAGAATCGCTTTTGTGCAGAGAACACTAACGCTTGTTCAGGACGAAAGAAAGCACAGAGCCCCAGATTTGCTGTTGTCCTGGAGAGCTTGCAGAGCTCTGGGGAAAGGCAGGCAGAGAATTCCCTGCTAGCACCTTCTCTGTTCGCGGGAAGCAGAAGAGTTCACATTGCTTTGCAGAATCGCTTTTGTGCAGAGAACACTAACGCTTGTTCAGGACGAAAGAAAGCACAGAGCCCCAGATTTGCTGTTGTCCTGGAGAGCTTGCAGAGCTCTGGGGAAAGGCAGGCAGAGAATTCCCTGCTAGCACCTTCTCTGTTCGCGGGAAGCAGAATTGTTCACATTGCTTCGCAGAATCGCTTTTGTGCAGAGAACACTAACACTTATTCAGAACGAAAGAAAAAACAGAGCCCCAGATTTTATGTTGTCCTGGAGAGCTTGCAGAGCTCTGGGGAAAGGCAGGCAGAGAATTCCCTGCTAGCACCTTCTCTGTGCCTGAGAAGGAGAAGTGTTCACATTTTTTCGCAGAATCGCTTTTGTGCAGAGAACACTAACAATTATTCAGAACGGAATAAAGCACAGAGCCCCAGATTTGCTGTTGTCCTGGAGAGCTTGCAGAGCTCTGGGGAAAGGCAGGCAGAGAATTCCCTGCTAGCACCTTCTCTGTTCGCGGGAAGGAGAGAATTCTCTTTTGCTTGGCACAATGGCTTTTCTGCAGAAAACACTAACGCTTCTTCAGAACGAAAGAAAACACAGAGCCCCATATTTGCTGTTGTCCTGGAGAGCTTGCAGAGCACTGGGGAAAGGCAGGCAGAGAATTCCCTGCTAGCACATTCTCTGTGCACAGGAAGCCGAAATGTTCGCATTTGATTCGCAGAATCGCTTTTGTGCAGAAAACAGTAACACTTCTTCAGAACGAAAGAAAGCGCAGAGCCCCAGATTTGCTGTTGTCCTGGAGAGCTTGCAGAGCTCTGGGGAAAGGCAGGCAGAGAATTCCCTGCTAGCACCTTCTCTGTTCGCGGGAAGCAGAAGTGTTCACATTTTTTCGCAGAATCGCTTTTGTGCAGAAAACACTAACACTTATTCAGAACGGAAGAAAGCACAGAGCGCCAGATTTTATGTTGCCCTGGAGAGCTTGCAGAGCACTGGGGAAAGGCAGGCAGAGAATTCCCTGCTAGCATCTTCGCTGTGCCTGGGAAGGAGAAGTGTTCACATTTTTTCGCAGAATGGCTTTTCTGCAGAAAACACTAACGCTTGTTCAGGACGAAAGGAAGCACAGAGCGCCAGATTTGCTGTTGCCCTGGAGAGCTTGCAGAGCTCTGGGGAAATGGAGGCAGAGAATTCCCTGCTAGCACCTTCTCTGTGCCTGAGAAGGGGAAGTGTTCACATTTTTCCGCAGAATCGCTTTTGTGCAGAAAACAGTAACACTTATTCAGAACGGAAGAAAACACAGAGCCCCAGATTTGCTGTTGTCCTGGAGAGCTTGCAGAACTCTAGGGAAAGGCAGGCAGAGAATTCCCTGCTAGCACATTCTCTGTGCACAGGAAGCCGAAGTGTTCGCATTTGCTTCGCCGAATCGCTTTTGTGCAGAGAACACTAACACTTGTTAAGAGCGAAAGAAAGCACAGAGCCCCAGATTTGCTGTTGTCCTGGAGAGCTTGCAGAGCTCTGGGGAAAGGCAGGCAGAGAATTCCCTGCTAGCACCTTCTCTGTTCGCGGGAAGCAGAGGAGTTCACATTGCTTTGCAGAATCGCTTTTGTGCAGAGAACACTAACGCTTGTTCAGGACGAAAGAAAGCACAGAGCCCCAGATTTTCTGTTGTCCTGGAGAGCTTGCAGAGCTCTGGGGAAAGGCAGGCAGAGAATTCCCTGCTAGCACATTCTCTGTGCCTGAGAAGGAGAAGTGTTCGCATTAGCTTCGCAGAATCGCTTTTGTGCAGAAAACACTAACATTTGTTCAGAACGAAAGAAAGCACAGAGCCCCATATTTGCTGTTGTCCTGGAGAGCTTGCAAAGCTCTGGGGAAAGGCAGGCAGAGAATTCCCTGCTAGCACCTTCTCTGTTCGCGGGAAGCAGAAGAGTTCACATTGCTTTGCAGAATCGCTTTTGTGCAGAGAACACTAACGCTTGTTCAGGACGAAAGAAAGCACAGAGCCCCAGATTTGCTGTTGTCCTGGAGAGCTTGCAGAACTCTGGCGAAAGGCAGGCAGAGAATTCCCTGCTAGCACATTCTCTGTTCGCGGGAAGGAGAGATTTCGCTTTTGATTGGCACAATGGCTTTTCTGCAGAAAACACTAACGCTTGTTCAGGATGAAAGAAAGCACAGAGCCCCATATTTGCTGTTGCCCTGGAGAGCTTGCAGAGCAGTGGGGAAAGGCAGGCAGAGAATTCCCTGCTAGCACATTCTCTGTGCACAGGAAGGCGAAATGTTCGCTTTTGCTTGGCACAATGGCTTTTCTGCAGAAAACACTAACGCTTGTTCAGAACGAAAGAAAGCACAGAGCCCCAGATTCTATGTTGCCCTGGAGAGCTTGCAGAGCACTGGGGAAAGGCAGGCAGAGAATTCCCTGCTAGCACCTTCTCTGTGCACAGGAAGCCGAAATGTTCGCATTTTTTCGCAGAATCGCTTTTGTGCAGAGAACACTAACGCTTGTTCAGGACGAAAGAAAGCACAGAGCCCCAGATTTGCTGTTGTCCTGGAGAGCTTGCAGAACTCTGGGGAAAGGCAGGCAGAGAATTCCCTGCTAGCACATTCTCTGTGCCTGAGAAGGAGAAGTGTTCGCATTTGCTTCGCAGAATTGCTTTTGTGCAGAAAACACTAACACTTGTTCAGAACGAAAGAAAGCACAGAGCCCCATATTTGCTGTTGTCCTGGAGAGCTTGCAGAACTCTGGGGAAAGGCAGGCAGAGAATTCCCTGCTAGCACCTTCTCTGTGCCTGAGAAGGAGAAGTGTTCACATTTTTTCGCAGAATCGCTTTTGTGCAGAAAACAGTAACACTTCTTCAGAACGGAAGAAAACACAGAGCCCCAGATTTGCTGTTGTCCTGGAGAGCTTGCAGAGCTCTGGGGAAAGGCAGGCAGAGAATTCCCTGCTACCACATTCTCTGTGCCTGAGAAGGAGAAGTGTTCACATTTTTTCGCAGAATCGCTTTTGTGCAGAAAACAGTAACACTTATTCAGAACGGAAGAAAACACAGAGCCCCAGATTTGCTGTTGTCCTGGAGAGCTTGCAGAACTCTGGGGAAAGGCAGGCAGAGAATTCCCTGCTAGCACCTTCTCTGTTCGCGGGAAGGAGAGATTTCGCTTTTGATTGGCACAATGGCTTTTCTGCAGAAAACACTAACGCTTGTTCAGGACGAAAGAAAGCACAGAGCCCCATATTTGCTGTTGCCCTGGAGAGCTTGCAGAGCACTGGGGAAAGGCAGGCAGAGAATTCCCTGCTAGCACATTCTCTGTGCACAGGAAGCCGAAATGTTCGCATTTGATTCACCGAATCGCTTTTGTGCAGAGAACACTAACACTTGTTAAGAACGAAAGAAAGCACAGAGCCCCAGATTTGCTGTTGTCCTGGAGAGCTTGCAGAGCTCTGGGGAAAGGCAGGCAGAGAATTCCCTGCTAGCACCTTCTCTGTTCGCGGGAAGCAGAGGAGTTCACATTGCTTTGCAGAATCGCTTTTGTGCAGAGAACACTAACGCTTGTTCAGGACGAAAGAAAGCACAGAGCCCCAGATTTGCTGTTGTCCTGGAGAGCTTGCAGAGCTCTGGGGAAAGGCAGGCAGAGAATTCCCTGCTAGCACATTCTCTGTGCCTGAGAAGGAGAAGTGTTCGCATTTGCTTCGCAGAATCGCTTTTGTGCAGAAAACACTAACACTTGTTCAGAACGAAAGAAAGCACAGAGCCCCATATTTGCTGTTGTCCTGGAGAGCTTGCAGAGCACTGGGGAAAGGCAGGCAGAGAATTCCCTGCTAGCACATTCTCTGTTCGCGGGAAGGAGAGATTTCGCTTTTGATTGGCACAATGGCTTTTCTGCAGAAAACACTAACGCTTGTTCAGGACAAAAGAAAGCACAGAGCCCCATATTTGCTGTTGCCCTAGAGAGCTTGCAGAGCACTGGGGAAAGGCAGGCAGAGAATTCCCTGCTAGCACATTCTCTGTGCACAGGAAGCCGAAGTGTTCGCATTTGCTTCGCAGAATCGCTTTTGTGCAGAAAACAGTAACACTTATTCAGAATGGAAGAAAACACAGAGCCCCATATTTGCTGTTGTCCTGGAGAGCTTGCAGAGCTCTGGGGAAAGGCAGGCAGAGAATTCCCTGCTAGCACCTTCTCTGTGCTTGAGAAGGAGAAGTGTTCACATTTTTTCGCAGAATTGCTTTTGTGCGAAAACAGTAACACTTATTCAGAACGAAAGAAAACACAGAGCCCCAGATTTGCTGTTGTCCTGGAGAGCTTGCAGAACTCTGGGGAAAGGCAGGCAGAGAATTCCCTGCTAGCACCTTCTCTGTTCGCGGGAAGCAGAAGAGTTCACATTGCTTTGCAGAATCGCTTTTGTGCAGAGAACACTAACGCTTGTTCAGGACGAAAGAAAGCACAGAGCCCCAGATTTGCTGTTGTCCTGGAGAGCTTGCAGAACTCTGGGGAAAGGCAGGCAGAGAATTCCCTGCTAGCACATTCTCTGTGCACAGGAAGGAGAAATGTTCGCTTTTGCTTGGCACAATGGCTTTTCTGCAGAAAACACTAACGCTTGTTCAGAACGAAAGAAAGCACAGAGCCCCAGATTCTATGTTGCCCTGGAGAGCTTGCAGAGCACTGGGGAAAGGCAGGCAGAGAATTCCCTGCTAGCACATTCTCTGTGCACAGGAAGCCGAAATGTTCGCATTTGATTCGCAGAATCGCTTTTGTGCAGAAAACACTAACACTTCTTCAGAACGAAAGAAAGCGCAGAGCCCCAGATTTGCTGTTGTCCTGGAGAGCTTGCAGAGCTCTGGGGAAAGGCAGGCAGAGAATTCCCTGCTAGCACCTTCTCTGTTCGCGGGAAGCAGAAGTGTTCACATTTTTTCGCAGAATCGCTTTTGTGCAGAAAACACTAACACTTATTCAGAACGGAAGAAAGCACAGAGCGCCAGATTTTATGTTGCCCTGGAGAGCTTGCAGAGCACTGGGGAAAGGCAGGCAGTGAATTCCCTGCTAGCATCTTCGCTGTGCCTGGGAATGAGAAGTGTTCACATTTTTTCGCAGAATGGCTTTTCTGCAGAAAACACTAACGCTTGTTCAGGACGAAAGGAAGCACAGAGCGCCAGATTTGCTGTTGCCCTGGAGAGCTTGCAGAGCTCTGGGGAAAGGCAGGCAGAGAATTCCCTGCTAGCATCTTCGCTGTGCCTGGGAAGGAGAAGTGTTCACATTTTTTCGCAGAATCGCTTTTGTGCAGAGAACACTAACGCTTGTTCAGGACGAAAGAAAGCACAGAGCCCCAGATTTGCTGTTGTCCTGGAGAGCTTGCAGAGCTCTGGGGAAAGGCAGGCAGAGAATTCCCTGCTAGCACCTTCTCTGTTCGCGGGAAGGAGAGATTTCGCTTTTGATTGGCACAATGGCTTTTCTGCAGAAAACACTAACGCTTGTTCAGGACGAAAGAAATCACAGAGCCCCATATTTGCTGTTGCCCTGGAGAGCTTGCAGAGCACTGGGGAAAGGCAGGCAGAGAATTCCCTGCTAGCACATTCTCTGTGCACAGGAAGCCGAAGTGTTCGCATTTGCTTCGCCGAATCGCTTTTGTGCAGAGAACACTAACACTTGTTAAGAACGAAAGAAAGCACAGAGCCCCAGATTTGCTGTTGTCCTGGAGAGCTTGCAGAGCTCTGGGGAAAGGCAGGCAGAGAATTCCCTGCTAGCACCTTCTCTGTTCGCGGGAAGCAGAGGAGTTCACATTGCTTTGCAGAATCGCTTTTGTGCAGAGAACACTAACGCTTGTTCAGGACGAAAGAAAGCACAGAGCCCCAGATTTGCTGTTGTCCTGGAGAGCTTGCAGAGCTCTGGGGAAAGGCAGGCAGAGAATTCCCTGCTAGCACATTCTCTGTGCCTGAGAAGGAGAAGTGTTCACATTTTTTCGCAGAATCGCTTTTGTGCAGAAAACAGTAACACTTATTCAGAACGGAAGAAAACACAGAGCCCCAGATTTGCTGTTGTCCTGGAGAGCTTGCAGAACTCTGGGGAAAGGCAGGCAGAGAATTCCCTGCTAGCACCTTCTCTGTTCGCGGGAAGGAGAGATTTCGCTTTTGATTGGCACAATGGCTTTTCTGCAGAAAACACTAACGCTTGTTCAGGACGAAAGAAATCACAGAGCCCCATATTTGCTGTTGCCCTGGAGAGCTTGCAGAGCACTGGGGAAAGGCAGGCAGAGAATTCCCTGCTAGCACATTCTCTGTGCACAGGAAGCCGAAGTGTTCGCATTTGCTTCGCCGAATCGCTTTTGTGCAGAGAACACTAACACTTGTTAAGAACGAAAGAAAGCACAGAGCCCCAGATTTGCTGTTGTCCTGGAGAGCTTGCAGAGCTCTGGGGAAAGGCAGGCAGAGAATTCCCTGCTAGCACCTTCTCTGTTCGCGGGAAGCAGAGGAGTTCACATTGCTTTGCAGAATCGCTTTTGTGCAGAGAACACTAACGCTTGTTCAGGACGAAAGAAAGCACAGAGCCCCAGATTTGCTGTTGTCCTGGAGAGCTTGCAGAGCTCTGGGGAAAGGCAGGCAGAGAATTCCCTGCTAGCACATTCTCTGTGCCTGAGAAGGAGAAGTGTTCGCATTTGCTTCGCAGAATCGCTTTTGTGCAGAAAACACTAACACTTGTTCAGAACGAAAGAAAGCACAGAGCCCCATATTTGCTGTTGTCCTGGAGAGCTTGCAGAGCACTGGGGAAAGGCAGGCAGAGAATTCCCTGCTAGCACATTCTCTGTGCACAGGAAGCCGAAATGTTCGCATTTGCTTCGCAAAATCACTTTTGTGCAGAAAACACTAACAGTTGTTCAGAACGAAAGAAAGCACAGAGCCCCAGATTTGCTGTTGTCCTGGAGAGCTTGCAGAACTCTGGGGAAAGGCAGGCAGAGAATTCCCTGCTAGCACCTTCTCTGTGCCTGAGAAGGAGAAGTGTTCACATTTTTCCGCAGAATCGCTTTTGTGCAGAAAACAGTAACACTTCTTCAGAACGGAAGAAAACACAGAGCCTCAGATTTGCTGTTGTCCTGGAGAGCTTGCAGAACTCTGGGGAAAGGCAGGCTGAGAATTACCTGCTAGCACATTCTCTGTGCACAGGAAGCCGAAGTGTTCGCATTTGCTTCGCCGAATCGCTTTTGTGCAGAGAACACTAACACTTGTTAAGAACGAAAGAAAGCACAGAGCCCCATATTTGCTGTTGTCCTGGAGAGCTTGCAGAGCTCTGGGGAAAGGCAGGCAGAGAATTCCCTGCTAGCACATTCTCTGTGCACAGGAAGGAGAAATGTTCGCATTTGCTTCGCAAAATCACTTTTGTGCACAAAACACTAACACTTGTTCAGAACGAAAGAAAGCACAGAGCCCCAGATTTGCTGTTGTCCTGGAGAGCTTGCAGAGCTCTGGGGAAAGGCAGGCAGAGAATTCCCTGCTAGCACCTTCTCTGTTCGCGGGAAGCAGAAGGGTTCACATTGCTTTGCAGAATCGCTTTTGTGCAGAGAACACTAACGCTTGTTCAGGACGAAAGAAAGCACAGAGCCCCAGATTTGCTGTTGTCCTGGAGAGCTTGCAGAACTCTGGGGAAAGGCAGGTAGAGAATTCCCTGCTAGCACCTTCTCTGTTCGCGGGAAGGAGAGATTTCGCTTTTGATTGGCACAATGGCTTTTCTGCAGAAAACACTAACGCTTGTTCAGGATGAAAGAAAGCACAGAGCCCCATATTTGCTGTTGCCCTGGAGAGCTTGCAGAGCTCTGGGGAAAGGCAGGCAGAGAATTCCCTGCTAGCACATTCTCTGTGCACAGGAAGCCGAAGTGTTCGCCTTTGCTTCGCCGAATCGCTTTTGTGCAGAAAACACTAACACTTGTTCAGAACGAAAGAAAGCACAGAGCCCCAGATTTGCTGTTGTCCTGGAGAGCTTGCAGAGCTCTGGGGAAAGGCAAGCAGAGAATTCCCTGCTAGAACCTTCTCTGTTCGCGGGAAGCAGAAGAGTTCACATTGCTTTGCAGAATCGCTTTTGTGCAGAGAACACTAACGCTTGTTCAGGACGAAAGAAAGCACAGAGCCCCAGATTTGCTGTTGTCCTGGAGAGCTTGCAGAGCTCTGGGGAAAGGCAGGCAGAGAATTCCCTGCTAGCACATTCTCTGTGCCTGAGAAGGAGAAGTGTTCGCATTTGCTTCGCAGAATCGCTTTTGTGCAGAAAACACTAACACTTGTTCAGGACGAAAGAAAGCACAGAGCCCCATATTTGCTGTTGTCCTGGAGAGCTTGCAGAGCACTGGGGAAAGGCAGGCAGAGAATTCCCTGCTAGCACATTCTCTGTTCGCGGGAAGGAGAGATTTCGCTTTTGATTGGCACAATGGCTTTTCTGCAGAAAACACTAACGCTTGTTCAGGACGAAAGAAAGCACAGAGCCCCATATTTGCTGTTGCCCTAGAGAGCTTGCAGAGCACTGGGGAAAGGCAGGCAGAGAATTCCCTGCTAGCACATTCTCTGTGCACAGGAAGCCGAAGTGTTCGCATTTGCTTCGCAGAATCGCTTTTGTGCAGAAAACAGTAACACTTATTCAGAATGGAAGAAAACACAGAGCCCCAGATTTGCTGTTGTCCTGGAGAGCTTGCAGAGCTCTGGGGAAAGGCAGGCAGAGAATTCCCTGCTAGCACCTTCTCTGTGCTTGAGAAGGAGAAGTGTTCACATTTTTTCGCAGAATTGCTTTTGTGCAGAAAACAGTAACACTTATTCAGAACGAAAGAAAACACAGAGCCCCAGATTTGCTGTTGTCCTGGAGAGCTTGCAGAACTCTGGGGAAAGGCAGGCAGAGAATTCCCTGCTAGCACCTTCTCTGTTCGCGGGAAGCAGAAGAGTTCACATTGCTTTGCAGAATCGCTTTTGTGCAGAGAACACTAACGCTTGTTCAGGACGAAAGAAAGCACAGAGCCCCAGATTTGCTGTTGTCCTGGAGAGCTTGCAGAACTCTGGGGAAAGGCAGGCAGAGAATTCCCTGCTAGCACCTTCTCTGTTCGCGGGAAGCAGAAGTGTTCACATTTTTTCGCAGAATCGCTTTTGTGCAGAAAACACTAACACTTATTCAGAATGGAAGAAAGCACAGAGCGCCAGATTTTATGTTGCCCTGGAGAGCTTGCAGAGCACTGGGGAAAGGCAGGCAGAGAATTCCCTGCTAGCATCTTCGCTGTGCCTGGGAAGGAGAAGTGTTCACATTTTTTCGCAGAATGGCTTTTCTGCAGAAAACACTAACGCTTGTTCAGGACGAAAGGAAGCACAGAGCGCCAGATTTCCTGTTGCCCTGGAGAGCTTGCAGAGCTCTGGGGAAAGGCAGGCAGAGAATTCCCTGCTAGCACCTTCTCTGTGCCTGAGAAGGGGAAGTGTTCACATTTTTCCGCAGAATCGCTTTTGTGCAGAAAACAGTAACACTTATTCAGAACGGAAGAAAACACAGAGCCCCAGATTTGCTGTTGTCCTGGAGAGCTTGCAGAACTCTGGGGAAAGGCAGGCTGAGAATTACCTGCTAGCACATTCTCTGTGCACAGGAAGCCGAAGTGTTCGCATTTGCTTCGCCGAATCGCTTTTGTGCAGAGAACACTAACACTTGTTAAGAACGAAAGAAAGCACAGAGCCCCAGATTTGCTGTTGTCCTGGAGAGCTTGCAGAGCTCTGGGGAAAGGCAGGCAGAGAATTCCCTGCTAGCACCTTCTTTGTTCGCGGGAAGCAGAGGAGTTCACATTGCTTCGCAGAATCGCTTTTGTGCAGAGAACACTAACGCTTGTTCAGGACGAAAGAAAGCACAGAGCCCCAGATTTGCTGTTGTCCTGGAGAGCTTGCAGAGCACTGGGGAAAGGCAGGCAGAGAATTCCCTGCTAGCACATTCTCTGTGCCTGAGAAGGAGAAGTGTTCGCATTTGCTTCGCAGAATCGCTTTTGTGCAGAAAACACTAAAACTTGTTCAGAATGAAAGAAAGCACAGAGCCCCATATTTGCTGTTGTCCTGGAGAGCTTGCAGAACTCTGGGGAAAGGCAGGCAGAGAATTCACTGCTAGCACCTTCTCTGTTCGCGGGAAGCAGAAGAGTTCACATTGCTTTGCAGAATCGCTTTTGTGCAGAGAACACTAACGCTTGTTCAGGACGAAAGAAAGCACAGAGCCCCAGATTTGCTGTTGTCCTGGAGAGCTTGCAGAACTCTGGGGAAAGGCAGGCAGAGAATTCCCTGCTAGCACATTCTCTGTGCACAGGAAGGAGAAATGTTCGCTTTTGCTTGGCACAATGGCTTTTCTGCAGAAAACACTAACGCTTGTTCAGAACGAAAGAAAGCACAGAGCCCCAGATTCTATGTTGCCCTGGAGAGCTTGCAGAGCACTGGGGAAAGGCAGGCAGAGAATTCCCTGCTAGCACATTCTCTCTGCACAGGAAGCCGAAATGTTCGCATTTGATTCGCAGAATCGCTTTTGTGCAGAAAACACTAACACTTCTTCAGAACGAAAGAAAGCGCAGAGCCCCAGATTTGCTGTTGTCCTGGAGAGCTTGCAGAGCTCTGGGGAAAGGCAGGCAGAGAATTCCCTGCTAGCACCTTCTCTGTTCGCGGGAAGCAGAAGTGTTCACATTTTTTCGCAGAATCGCTTTTGTGCAGAAAACACTAAAACTTATTCAGAACGGAAGAAAGCACAGAGCGCCAGATTTTATGTTGCCCTGGAGAGCTTGCAGAGCACTGGGGAAAGGCAGGCAGTGAATTCCCTGCTAGCATCTTCGCTGTGCCTGGGAATGAGAAGTGTTCACATTTTTTCGCAGAATGGCTTTTCTGCAGAAAACACTAACGCTTGTTCAGGACGAAAGGAAGCACAGAGCGCCAGATTTGCTGTTGCCCTGGAGAGCTTGCAGAGCTCTGGGGAAAGGCAGGCAGAGAATTCCCTGCTAGCACCTTCTCTGTTCGCGGGAAGGAGAGATTTCGCTTTTGATTGGCACAATGGCTTTTCTGCAGAAAACACTAACGCTTGTTCAGGACGAAAGAAATCACAGAGCCCCATATTTGCTGTTGCCCTGGAGAGCTTGCAGAGCACTGGGGAAAGGCAGGCAGAGAATTCCCTGCTAGCACATTCTCTGTGCACAGGAAGCCGAAGTGTTCGCATTTGCTTCGCCGAATCGCTTTTGTGCAGAGAACACTAACACTTGTTAAGAACGAAAGAAAGCACAGAGCCCCAGATTTGCTGTTGTCCTGGAGAGCTTGCAGAGCTCTGGGGAAAGGCAGGCAGAGAATTCCCTGCTAGCACCTTCTCTGTTCGCGGGAAGCAGAGGAGTTCACATTGCTTTGCAGAATCGCTTTTGTGCAGAGAACACTAACGCTTGTTCAGGACGAAAGAAAGCACAGAGCCCCAGATTTGCTGTTGTCCTGGAGAGCTTGCAGAGCTCTGGGGAAAGGCAGGCAGAGAATTCCCTGCTAGCACATTCTCTGTGCCTGAGAAGGAGAAGTGTTCGCATTTGCTTCGCAGAATCGCTTTTGTGCAGAAAACACTAACACTTGTTCAGAACGAAAGAAAGCACAGAGCCCCATATTTGCTGTTGTCCTGGAGAGCTTGCAGAGCACTGGGGAAAGGCAGGCAGAGAATTCCCTGCTAGCACATTCTCTGTGCACAGGAAGCCGAAATGTTCGCATTTGCTTCGCAAAATCACTTTTGTGCAGAAAACACTAACAGTTGTTCAGAACGAAAGAAAGCACAGAGCCCCAGATTTGCTGTTGTCCTGGAGAGCTTGCAGAACTCTGGGGAAAGGCAGGCAGAGAATTCCCTGCTAGCACCTTCTCTGTGCCTGAGAAGGAGAAGTGTTCACATTTTTCCGCAGAATCGCTTTTGTGCAGAAAACAGTAACACTTCTTCAGAACGGAAGAAAACACAGAGCCTCAGATTTGCTGTTGTCCTGGAGAGCTTGCAGAACTCTGGGGAAAGGCAGGCTGAGAATTACCTGCTAGCACATTCTCTGTGCACAGGAAGCCGAAGTGTTCGCATTTGCTTCGCCGAATCGCTTTTGTGCAGAGAACACTAACACTTGTTAAGAACGAAAGAAAGCACAGAGCCCCATATTTGCTGTTGTCCTGGAGAGCTTGCAGAGCTCTGGGGAAAGGCAGGCAGAGAATTCCCTGCTAGCACATTCTCTGTGCACAGGAAGGAGAAATGTTCGCATTTGCTTCGCAAAATCACTTTTGTGCACAAAACACTAACACTTGTTCAGAACGAAAGAAAGCACAGAGCCCCAGATTTGCTGTTGTCCTGGAGAGCTTGCAGAGCTCTGGGGAAAGGCAGGCAGAGAATTCCCTGCTAGCACCTTCTCTGTTCGCGGGAAGCAGAAGGGTTCACATTGCTTTGCAGAATCGCTTTTGTGCAGAGAACACTAACGCTTGTTCAGGACGAAAGAAAGCACAGAGCCCCAGATTTGCTGTTGTCCTGGAGAGCTTGCAGAACTCTGGGGAAAGGCAGGTAGAGAATTCCCTGCTAGCACCTTCTCTGTTCGCGGGAAGGAGAGATTTCGCTTTTGATTGGCACAATGGCTTTTCTGCAGAAAACACTAACGCTTGTTCAGGATGAAAGAAAGCACAGAGCCCCATATTTGCTGTTGCCCTGGAGAGCTTGCAGAGCTCTGGGGAAAGGCAGGCAGAGAATTCCCTGCTAGCACATTCTCTGTGCACAGGAAGCCGAAGTGTTCGCCTTTGCTTCGCCGAATCGCTTTTGTGCAGAAAACACTAACACTTGTTCAGAACGAAAGAAAGCACAGAGCCCCAGATTTGCTGTTGTCCTGGAGAGCTTGCAGAGCTCTGGGGAAAGGCAAGCAGAGAATTCCCTGCTAGAACCTTCTCTGTTCGCGGGAAGCAGAAGAGTTCACATTGCTTTGCAGAATCGCTTTTGTGCAGAGAACACTAACGCTTGTTCAGGACGAAAGAAAGCACAGAGCCCCAGATTTGCTGTTGTCCTGGAGAGCTTGCAGAGCTCTGGGGAAAGGCAGGCAGAGAATTCCCTGCTAGCACATTCTCTGTGCCTGAGAAGGAGAAGTGTTCGCATTTGCTTCGCAGAATCGCTTTTGTGCAGAAAACACTAACACTTGTTCAGGACGAAAGAAAGCACAGAGCCCCATATTTGCTGTTGTCCTGGAGAGCTTGCAGAGCACTGGGGAAAGGCAGGCAGAGAATTCCCTGCTAGCACATTCTCTGTTCGCGGGAAGGAGAGATTTCGCTTTTGATTGGCACAATGGCTTTTCTGCAGAAAACACTAACGCTTGTTCAGGACGAAAGAAAGCACAGAGCCCCATATTTGCTGTTGCCCTAGAGAGCTTGCAGAGCACTGGGGAAAGGCAGGCAGAGAATTCCCTGCTAGCACATTCTCTGTGCACAGGAAGCCGAAGTGTTCGCATTTGCTTCGCAGAATCGCTTTTGTGCAGAAAACAGTAACACTTATTCAGAATGGAAGAAAACACAGAGCCCCAGATTTGCTGTTGTCCTGGAGAGCTTGCAGAGCTCTGGGGAAAGGCAGGCAGAGAATTCCCTGCTAGCACCTTCTCTGTGCTTGAGAAGGAGAAGTGTTCACATTTTTTCGCAGAATTGCTTTTGTGCAGAAAACAGTAACACTTATTCAGAACGAAAGAAAACACAGAGCCCCAGATTTGCTGTTGTCCTGGAGAGCTTGCAGAACTCTGGGGAAAGGCAGGCAGAGAATTCCCTGCTAGCACCTTCTCTGTTCGCGGGAAGCAGAAGAGTTCACATTGCTTTGCAGAATCGCTTTTGTGCAGAGAACACTAACGCTTGTTCAGGACGAAAGAAAGCACAGAGCCCCAGATTTGCTGTTGTCCTGGAGAGCTTGCAGAACTCTGGGGAAAGGCAGGCAGAGAATTCCCTGCTAGCACCTTCTCTGTTCGCGGGAAGCAGAAGTGTTCATATTTTTTCGCAGAATCGCTTTTGTGCAGAAAACACTAACACTTATTCAGAATGGAAGAAAGCACAGAGCGCCAGATTTTATGTTGCCCTGGAGAGCTTGCAGAGCACTGGGGAAAGGCAGGCAGAGAATTCCCTGCTAGCATCTTCGCTGTGCCTGGGAAGGAGAAGTGTTCACATTTTTTCGCAGAATGGCTTTTCTGCAGAAAACACTAACGCTTGTTCAGGACGAAAGGAAGCACAGAGCGCCAGATTTCCTGTTGCCCTGGAGAGCTTGCAGAGCTCTGGGGAAAGGCAGGCAGAGAATTCCCTGCTAGCACCTTCTCTGTGCCTGAGAAGGGGAAGTGTTCACATTTTTCCGCAGAATCGCTTTTGTGCAGAAAACAGTAACACTTATTCAGAACGGAAGAAAACACAGAGCCCCAGATTTGCTGTTGTCCTGGAGAGCTTGCAGAACTCTGGGGAAAGGCAGGCTGAGAATTACCTGCTAGCACATTCTCTGTGCACAGGAAGCCGAAGTGTTCGCATTTGCTTCGCCGAATCGCTTTTGTGCAGAGAACACTAACACTTGTTAAGAACGAAAGAAAGCACAGAGCCCCAGATTTGCTGTTGTCCTGGAGAGCTTGCAGAGCTCTGGGGAAAGGCAGGCAGAGAATTCCCTGCTAGCACCTTCTTTGTTCGCGGGAAGCAGAGGAGTTCACATTGCTTCGCAGAATCGCTTTTGTGCAGAGAACACTAACGCTTGTTCAGGACGAAAGAAAGCACAGAGCCCCAGATTTGCTGTTGTCCTGGAGAGCTTGCAGAGCACTGGGGAAAGGCAGGCAGAGAATTCCCTGCTAGCACATTCTCTGTGCCTGAGAAGGAGAAGTGTTCGCATTTGCTTCGCAGAATCGCTTTTGTGCAGAAAACACTAAAACTTGTTCAGAACGAAAGAAAGCACAGAGCCCCATATTTGCTGTTGTCCTGGAGAGCTTGCAGAACTCTGGGGAAAGGCAGGCAGAGAATTCACTGCTAGCACCTTCTCTGTTCGCGGGAAGCAGAAGAGTTCACATTGCTTTGCAGAATCGCTTTTGTGCAGAGAACACTAACGCTTGTTCAGGACGAAAGAAAGCACAGAGCCCCAGATTTGCTGTTGTCCTGGAGAGCTTGCAGAACTCTGGGGAAAGGCAGGCAGAGAATTCCCTGCTAGCACATTCTCTGTGCACAGGAAGGAGAAATGTTCGCTTTTGCTTGGCACAATGGCTTTTCTGCAGAAAACACTAACGCTTGTTCAGAACGAAAGAAAGCACAGAGCCCCAGATTCTATGTTGCCCTGGAGAGCTTGCAGAGCACTGGGGAAAGGCAGGCAGAGAATTCCCTGCTAGCACATTCTCTCTGCACAGGAAGCCGAAATGTTCGCATTTGATTCGCAGAATCGCTTTTGTGCAGAAAACACTAACACTTCTTCAGAACGAAAGAAAGCGCAGAGCCCCAGATTTGCTGTTGTCCTGGAGAGCTTGCAGAGCTCTGGGGAAAGGCAGGCAGAGAATTCCCTGCTAGCACCTTCTCTGTTCGCGGGAAGCAGAAGTGTTCACATTTTTTCGCAGAATCGCTTTTGTGCAGAAAACACTAAAACTTATTCAGAACGGAAGAAAGCACAGAGCGCCAGATTTTATGTTGCCCTGGAGAGCTTGCAGAGCACTGGGGAAAGGCAGGCAGTGAATTCCCTGCTAGCATCTTCGCTGTGCCTGGGAATGAGAAGTGTTCACATTTTTTCGCAGAATGGCTTTTCTGCAGAAAACACTAACGCTTGTTCAGGACGAAAGGAAGCACAGAGCGCCAGATTTGCTGTTGCCCTGGAGAGCTTGCAGAGCTCTGGGGAAAGGCAGGCAGAGAATTCCCTGCTAGCACATTCTCTGTGCACAGGAAGGAGAAATGTTCGCATTTGCTTCGCAAAATCACTTTTGTGCAGAAAACACTAACACTTGTTCAGAACGAAAGAAAGCACAGAGCCCCAGATTTGCTGTTGTCCTGGAGAGCTTGCAGAGCTCTGGGGAAAGGCAGGCAGAGAATTCCCTGCTAGCATCTTCGCTGTGCCTGAGAAGGAGAAGTGTTCACATTTTTCCGCAGAATCGCTTTTGTGCAGAAAACAGTAACACTTCTTCAGAACGAAAGAAAGCGCAGAGCGCCAGATTTGCTGTTGTCCTGGAGAGCTTGCAGAGCTCTGGGGAAAGGCAGGCAGAGAATTCCCTGCTAGCACCTTCTCTGTTCGCGGGAAGCAGAAGGGTTCACATTGCTTTGCAGAATCGCTTTTGTGCAGAGAACACTAACGCTTGTTCAGGACGAAAGAAAGCACAGAGCCCCAGATTTGCTGTTGTCCTGGAGAGCTTGCAGAACTCTGGGGAAAGGCAGGTAGAGAATTCCCTGCTAGCACCTTCTCTGTTCGCGGGAAGGAGAGATTTCGCTTTTGATTGGCACAATGTCTTTTCTGCAGAAAACACTAACGCTTGTTCAGGATGAAAGAAAGCACAGAGCCCCATATTTGCTGTTGCCCTGGAGAGCTTGCAGAGCTCTGGGGAAAGGCAGGCAGAGAATTCCCTGCTAGCACCTTCTCTGTTCGCGGGAAGCAGAAGTGTTCACATTTTTTCGCAGAATCGCTTTTGTGCAGAAAACACTAACACTTATTCAGAACGGAAGAAAGCACAGAGCGCCAGATTTTATGTTGCCCTGGAGAGCTTGCAGAGCACTGGGGAAAGGCAGGCAGAGAATTCCCTGCTAGCATCTTCGCTGTGCCTGGGAAGGAGAAGTGTTCACATTTTTTCGCAGAATGGCTTTTCTGCAGAAAACACTAACGCTTGTTCAGGACGAAAGGAAGCACAGAGCGCCAGATTTCCTGTTGCCCTGGAGAGCTTGCAGAGCTCTGGGGAAAGGCAGGCAGAGAATTCCCTGCTAGCACCTTCTCTGTGCCTGAGAAGGGGAAGTGTTCACATTTTTCCGCAGAATCGCTTTTGTGCAGAAAACAGTAACACTTATTCAGAACGGAAGAAAACACAGAGCCCCAGATTTGCTGTTGTCCTGGAGAGCTTGCAGAACTCTGGGGAAAGGCAGGCTGAGAATTACCTGCTAGCACATTCTCTGTGCACAGGAAGCCGAAGTGTTCGCATTTGCTTCGCCGAATCGCTTTTGTGCAGAGAACACTAACACTTGTTAAGAACGAAAGAAAGCACAGAGCCCCAGATTTGCTGTTGTCCTGGAGAGCTTGCAGAGCTCTGGGGAAAGGCAGGCAGAGAATTCCCTGCTAGCACCTTCTTTGTTCGCGGGAAGCAGAGGAGTTCACATTGCTTCGCAGAATCGCTTTTGTGCAAAGAACACTAACGCTTGTTCAGGACGAAAGAAAGCACAGAGCCCCAGATTTGCTGTTGTCCTGGAGAGCTTGCAGAGCACTGGGGAAAGGCAGGCAGAGAATTCCCTGCTAGCACATTCTCTGTGCCTGAGAAGGAGAAGTGTTCGCATTTGCTTCGCAGAATCGCTTTTGTGCAGAAAACACTAACACTTGTTCAGAACGAAAGAAAGCACAGAGCCCCATATTTGCTGTTGTCCTGGAGAGCTTGCAGAACTCTGGGGAAAGGCAGGCAGAGAATTCACTGCTAGCACCTTCTCTGTTCGCGGGAAGCAGAAGAGTTCACATTGCTTTGCAGAATCGCTTTTGTGCAGAGAACACTAACGCTTGTTCAGGACGAAAGAAAGCACAGAGCCCCAGATTTGCTGTTGTCCTGGAGAGCTTGCAGAACTCTGGGGAAAGGCAGGCAGAGAATTCCCTGCTAGCACATTCTCTGTGCACAGGAAGGAGAAATGTTCGCTTTTGCTTGGCACAATGGCTTTTCTGCAGAAAACACTAACGCTTGTTCAGAACGAAAGAAAGCACAGAGCCCCAGATTCTATGTTGCCCTGGAGAGCTTGCAGAGCACTGGGGAAAGGCAGGCAGAGAATTCCCTGCTAGCACATTCTCTCTGCACAGGAAGCCGAAATGTTCGCATTTGATTCGCAGAATCGCTTTTGTGCAGAAAACACTAACACTTCTTCAGAACGAAAGAAAGCGCAGAGCCCCAGATTTGCTGTTGTCCTGGAGAGCTTGCAGAGCTCTGGGGAAAGGCAGGCAGAGAATTCCCTGCTAGCACCTTCTCTGTTCGCGGGAAGCAGAAGTGTTCACATTTTTTCGCAGAATCGCTTTTGTGCAGAAAACACTAAAACTTATTCAGAACGGAAGAAAGCACAGAGCGCCAGATTTTATGTTGCCCTGGAGAGCTTGCAGAGCACTGGGGAAAGGCAGGCAGTGAATTCCCTGCTAGCATCTTCGCTGTGCCTGGGAATGAGAAGTGTTCACATTTTTTCGCAGAATGGCTTTTCTGCAGAAAACACTAACGCTTGTTCAGGACGAAAGGAAGCACAGAGCGCCAGATTTCCTGTTGCCCTGGAGAGCTTGCAGAGCTCTGGGGAAAGGCAGGCAGAGAATTCCCTGCTAGCACATTCTCTGTGCACAGGAAGGAGAAATGTTCGCATTTGCTTCGCAAAATCACTTTTGTGCACAAAACACTAACACTTGTTCAGAACGAAAGAAAGCACAGAGCCCCAGATTTGCTGTTGTCCTGGAGAGCTTGCAGAGCTCTGGGGAAAGGCAGGCAGAGAATTCCCTGCTAGCACCTTCTCTGTTCGCGGGAAGCAGAAGGGTTCACATTGCTTTGCAGAATCGCTTTTGTGCAGAGAACACTAACGCTTGTTCAGGACGAAAGAAAGCACAGAGCCCCAGATTTGCTGTTGTCCTGGAGAGCTTGCAGAACTCTGGGGAAAGGCAGGTAGAGAATTCCCTGCTAGCACGTTCTCTGTTCGCGGGAAGGAGAGATTTCGCTTTTGATTGGCACAATGGCTTTTCTGCAGAAAACACTAACGCTTGTTCAGGATGAAAGAAAGCACAGAGCCCCATATTTGCTGTTGCCCTGGAGAGCTTGCAGAGCTCTGGGGAAAGGCAGGCAGAGAATTCCCTGCTAGCACATTCTCTGTGCACAGGAAGCCGAAGTGTTCGCATTTGCTTCGCCGAATCGCTTTTGTGCAGAGAACACTAACACTTGTTAAGAACGAAAGAAAGCACAGAGCCCCAGATTTGCTGTTGTCCTGGAGAGCTTGCAGAGCTCTGGGGAAAGGCAAGCAGAGAATTCCCTGCTAGAACCTTCTCTGTTCGCGGGAAGCAGAAGAGTTCACATTGCTTTGCAGAATCGCTTTTGTGCAGAGAACACTAACGCTTGTTCAGGACGAAAGAAAGCACAGAGCCCCAGATTTGCTGTTGTCCTGGAGAGCTTGCAGAGCTCTGGGGAAAGGCAGGCAGAGAATTCCCTGCTAGCACATTCTCTGTGCCTGAGAAGGAGAAGTGTTCGCATTTGCTTCGCAGAATCGCTTTTGTGCAGAAAACACTAACACTTGTTCAGAACGAAAGAAAGCACAGAGCCCCAGATTTGCTGTTGTCCTGGAGAGCTTGCAGAGCACTGGGGAAAGGCAGGCAGAGAATTCCCTGCTAGCACATTCTCTGTTCGCGGGAAGGAGAGATTTCGCTTTTGATTGGCACAATGGCTTTTCTGCAGAAAACACTATACGCTTGTTCAGGACGAAAGAAAGCACAGAGCCCCATATTTGCTGTTGCCCTAGAGAGCTTGCAGAGCACTGGGGAAAGGCAGGCAGAGAATTCCCTGCTAGCACATTCTCTGTGCACAGGAAGCCGAAGTGTTCGCATTTGCTTCGCAGAATCGCTTTTGTGCAGAAAACAGTAACACTTATTCAGAATGGAAGAAAACACAGAGCCCCAGATTTGCTGTTGTCCTGGAGAGCTTGCAGAGCACTGGGGAAAGGCAGGCAGAGAATTCCCTGCTAGCACATTCTCTGTGCACAGGAAGCCGAAGTGTTCGCATTTGCTTCGCAGAATCGCTTTTGTGCAGAAAACAGTAACACTTATTCAGAATGGAAGAAAACACAGAGCCCCAGATTTGCTGTTGTCCTGGAGAGCTTGCAGAGCTCTGGGGAAAGGCAGGCAGAGAATTCCCTGCTAGCACCTTCTCTGTGCTTGAGAAGGAGAAGTGTTCACATTTTTTCGCAGAATTGCTTTTGTGCAGAAAACAGTAACACTTATTCAGAACGAAAGAAAACACAGAGCCCCAGATTTGCTGTTGTCCTGGAGAGCTTGCAGAACTCTGGGGAAAGGCAGGCAGAGAATTCCCTGCTAGCACCTTCTCTGTTCGCGGGAAGCAGAAGAGTTCACATTGCTTTGCAGAATCGCTTTTGTGCAGAGAACACTAACGCTTGTTCAGGACGAAAGAAAGCACAGAGCCCCAGATTTGCTGTTGTCCTGGAGAGCTTGCAGAACTCTGGGGAAAGGCAGGCAGAGAATTCCCTGCTAGCACATTCTCTGTTCGCGGGAAGGAGAGATTTCGCTTTTGATTGGCACAATGGCTTTTCTGCAGAAAACACTAACGCTTGTTCAGGATGAAAGAAAGCACAGAGCCCCATATTTGCTGTTGCCCTGGAGAGCTTGCAGAGCACTGGGGAAAGGCAGGCAGAGAATTCCCTGCTAGCACATTCTCTGTGCACAGGAAGCCGAAATGTTCGCATTTGATTCGCAGAATCGCTTTTGTGCAGAAAACAGTAACACTTCTTCAGAACGGAAGAAAACACAGAGCCTCAGATTTGCTGTTGTCCTGGAGAGCTTGCAGAGCTCTGGGGAAAGGCAGGCAGAGAATTCCCTGCTAGCACCTTCTCTGTTCGCGGGAAGCAGAAGTGTTCACATTTTTTCGCAGAATCGCTTTTGTGCAGAAAACACTAACACTTATTCAGAACGGAAGAAAGCACAGAGCGCCAGATTTTATGTTGCCCTGGAGAGCTTGCAGAGCACTGGGGAAAGGCAGGCAGAGAATTCCCTGCTAGCATCTTCGCTGTGCCTGGGAAGGAGAAGTGTTCACATTTTTTCGCAGAATGGCTTTTCTGCAGAAAACACTAACGCTTGTTCAGGACGAAAGGAAGCACAGAGCGCCAGATTTCCTGTTGCCCTGGAGAGCTTGCAGAGCTCTGGGGAAAGGCAGGCAGAGAATTCCCTGCTAGCACCTTCTCTGTGCCTGAGAAGGGGAAGTGTTCACATTTTTCCGCAGAATCGCTTTTGTGCAGAAAACAGTAACACTTATTCAGAACGGAAGAAAACACAGAGCCCCAGATTTGCTGTTGTCCTGGAGAGCTTGCAGAACTCTGGGGAAAGGCAGGCTGAGAATTACCTGCTAGCACATTCTCTGTGCACAGGAAGCCGAAGTGTTCGCATTTGCTTCGCCGAATCGCTTTTGTGCAGAGAACACTAACACTTGTTAAGAACGAAAGAAAGCACAGAGCCCCAGATTTGCTGTTGTCCTGGAGAGCTTGCAGAGCTCTGGGGAAAGGCAGGCAGAGAATTCCCTGCTAGCACCTTCTTTGTTCGCGGGAAGCAGAGGAGTTCACATTGCTTCGCAGAATCGCTTTTGTGCAGAGAACAGTAACGCTTGTTCAGGACGAAAGAAAGCACAGAGCCCCAGATCTGCTGTTGTCCTGGAGAGCTTGCAGAGCACTGGGGAAAGGCAGGCAGAGAATTCCCTGCTAGCACATTCTCTGTGCCTGAGAAGGAGAAGTGTTCGCATTTGCTTCGCAGAATCGCTTTTGTGCAGAAAACACTAACACTTGTTCAGAACGAAAGAAAGCACAGAGCCCCATATTTGCTGTTGTCCTGGAGAGCTTGCAGAACTCTGGGGAAAGGCAGGCAGAGAATTCACTGCTAGCACCTTCTCTGTTCGCGGGAAGCAGAAGAGTTCACATTGCTTTGCAGAATCGCTTTTGTGCAGAGAACACTAACGCTTCTTCAGGACGAAAGAAAGCACAGAGCCCCAGATTTGCTGTTGTCCTGGAGAGCTTGCAGAACTCTGGGGAAAGGCAGGCAGAGAATTCCCTGCTAGCACATTCTCTGTGCACAGGAAGGAGAAATGTTCGCTTTTGCTTGGCACAATGGCTTTTCTGCAGAAAACACTAACGCTTGTTCAGAACGAAAGAAAGCACAGAGCCCCAGATTCTATGTTGCCCTGGAGAGCTTGCAGAGCACTGGGGAAAGGCAGGCAGAGAATTCCCTGCTAGCACATTCTCTCTGCACAGGAAGCCGAAATGTTCGCATTTGATTCGCAGAATCGCTTTTGTGCAGAAAACACTAACACTTCTTCAGAACGAAAGAAAGCGCAGAGCCCCAGATTTGCTGTTGTCCTGGAGAGCTTGCAGAGCTCTGGGGAAAGGCAGGCAGAGAATTCCCTGCTAGCACCTTCTCTGTTCGCGGGAAGCAGAAGTGTTCACATTTTTTCGCAGAATCGCTTTTGTGCAGAAAACACTAAAACTTATTCAGAACGGAAGAAAGCACAGAGCGCCAGATTTTATGTTGCCCTGGAGAGCTTGCAGAGCACTGGGGAAAGGCAGGCAGTGAATTCCCTGCTAGCATCTTCGCTGTGCCTGGGAATGAGAAGTGTTCACATTTTTTCGCAGAATGGCTTTTCTGCAGAAAACACTAACGCTTGTTCAGGACGAAAGGAAGCACAGAGCGCCAGATTTCCTGTTGCCCTGGAGAGCTTGCAGAGCTCTGGGGAAAGGCAGGCAGAGAATTCCCTGCTAGCACATTCTCTGTGCACAGGAAGCCGAAGTGTTCGCATTTGCTTCGCAGAATCGCTTTTGTGCAGAAAACAGTAACACTTATTCAGAATGGAAGAAAACACAGAGCCCCAGATTTGCTGTTGTCCTGGAGAGCTTGCAGAGCTCTGGGGAAAGGCAGGCAGAGAATTCCCTGCTAGCACCTTCTCTGTGCTTGAGAAGGAGAAGTGTTCACATTTTTTCGCAGAATTGCTTTTGTGCAGAAAACAGTAACACTTATTCAGAACGAAAGAAAACACAGAGCCCCAGATTTGCTGTTGTCCTGGAGAGCTTGCAGAACTCTGGGGAAAGGCAGGCAGAGAATTCCCTGCTAGCACCTTCTCTGTTCGCGGGAAGCAGAAGAGTTCACATTGCTTTGCAGAATCGCTTTTGTGCAGAGAACACTAACGCTTGTTCAGGACGAAAGAAAGCACAGAGCCCCAGATTTGCTGTTGTCCTGGAGAGCTTGCAGAACTCTGGGGAAAGGCAGGCAGAGAATTCCCTGCTAGCACATTCTCTGTGCACAGGAAGCCGAAATGTTCGCATTTGATTCGCAGAATCGCTTTTGTGCAGAAAACAGTAACACTTCTTCAGAACGGAAGAAAACACAGAGCCTCAGATTTGCTGTTGTCCTGGAGAGCTTGCAGAGCTCTGGGGAAAGGCAGGCAGAGAATTCCCTGCTAGCACCTTCTCTGTTCGCGGGAAGCAGAAGTGTTCACATTTTTTCGCAGAATCGCTTTTGTGCAGAAAACACTAACACTTATTCAGAACGGAAGAAAGCACAGAGCGCCAGATTTTATGTTGCCCTGGAGAGCTTGCAGAGCACTGGGGAAAGGCAGGCAGAGAATTCCCTGCTAGCATCTTCGCTGTGCCTGGGAAGGAGAAGTGTTCACATTTTTTCGCAGAATCGCTTTTGTGCAGAAAACACTAACACTTATTCAGAACGAAAGAAAGCACAGAGCCCCAGATTTGCTGTTGTCCTGGAGAGCTTGCAGAGCTCTGGGGAAAGGCAGGCAGAGAATTCCCTGCTAGCACCTTCTTTGTTCGCGGGAAGCAGAGGAGTTCACATTGCTTCGCAGAATCGCTTTTGTGCAGAGAACACTAACGCTTGTTCAGGACGAAAGAAAGCACAGAGCCCCAGATTTGCTGTTGTCCTGGAGAGCTTGCAGAGCACTGGGGAAAGGCAGGCAGAGAATTCCCTGCTAGCACATTCTCTGTGCCTGAGAAGGAGAAGTGTTCGCATTTGCTTCGCAGAATCGCTTTTGTGCAGAAAACACTAACACTTGTTCAGAACGAAAGAAAGCACAGAGCCCCATATTTGCTGTTGTCCTGGAGAGCTTGCAGAACTCTGGGGAAAGGCAGGCAGAGAATTCACTGCTAGCACCTTCTCTGTTCGCGGGAAGCAGAAGAGTTCACATTGCTTTGCAGAATCGCTTTTGTGCAGAGAACACTAACGCTTCTTCAGGACGAAAGAAAGCACAGAGCCCCAGATTTGCTGTTGTCCTGGAGAGCTTGCAGAACTCTGGGGAAAGGCAGGCAGAGAATTCCCTGCTAGCACATTCTCTGTGCACAGGAAGGAGAAATGTTCGCTTTTGCTTGGCACAATGGCTTTTCTGCAGAAAACACTAACGCTTGTTCAGAACGAAAGAAAGCACAGAGCCCCAGATTCTATGTTGCCCTGGAGAGCTTGCAGAGCACTGGGGAAAGGCAGGCAGAGAATTCCCTGCTAGCACATTCTCTCTGCACAGGAAGCCGAAATGTTCGCATTTGATTCGCAGAATCGCTTTTGTGCAGAAAACACTAACACTTCTTCAGAACGAAAGAAAGCGCAGAGCCCCAGATTTGCTGTTGTCCTGGAGAGCTTGCAGAGCTCTGGGGAAAGGCAGGCAGAGAATTCCCTGCTAGCACCTTCTCTGTTCGCGGGAAGCAGAAGTGTTCACATTTTTTCGCAGAATCGCTTTTGTGCAGAAAACACTAAAACTTATTCAGAACGGAAGAAAGCACAGAGCGCCAGATTTTATGTTGCCCTGGAGAGCTTGCAGAGCACTGGGGAAAGGCAGGCAGTGAATTCCCTGCTAGCATCTTCGCTGTGCCTGGGAATGAGAAGTGTTCACATTTTTTCGCAGAATGGCTTTTCTGCAGAAAACACTAACGCTTGTTCAGGACGAAAGGAAGCACAGAGCGCCAGATTTCCTGTTGCCCTGGAGAGCTTGCAGAGCTCTGGGGAAAGGCAGGCAGAGAATTCCCTGCTAGCACATTCTCTGTGCACAGGAAGGAGAAATGTTCGCATTTGCTTCGCAAAATCACTTTTGTGCAGAAAACACTAACACTTGTTCAGAACGAAAGAAAGCACAGAGCCCCAGATTTGCTGTTGTCCTGGAGAGCTTGCAGAGCTCTGGGGAAAGGCAGGCAGAGAATTCCCTGCTAGCACCTTCTCTGTGCCTGAGAAGGAGAAGTGTTCACATTTTTCCGCAGAATCGCTTTTGTGCAGAAAACAGTAACACTTCTTCAGAACGAAAGAAAGCGCAGAGCGCCAGATTTGCTGTTGTCCTGGAGAGCTTGCAGAGCTCTGGGGAAAGGCAGGCAGAGAATTCCCTGCTAGCACCTTCTCTGTTCGCGGGAAGCAGAAGGGTTCACATTGCTTTGCAGAATCGCTTTTGTGCAGAGAACACTAACGCTTGTTCAGGACGAAAGAAAGCACAGAGCCCCAGATTTGCTGTTGTCCTGGAGAGCTTGCAGAACTCTGGGGAAAGGCAGGTAGAGAATTCCCTGCTAGCACCTTCTCTGTTCGCGGGAAGGAGAGATTTCGCTTTTGATTGGCACAATGGCTTTTCTGCAGAAAACACTAACGCTTGTTCAGGATGAAAGAAAGCACAGAGCCCCATATTTGCTGTTGCCCTGGAGAGCTTGCAGAGCTCTGGGGAAAGGCAGGCAGAGAATTCCCTGCTAGCACCTTCTCTGTTCGCGGGAAGCAGAAGTGTTCACATTTTTTCGCAGAATCGCTTTTGTGCAGAAAACACTAACACTTATTCAGAACGGAAGAAAGCACAGAGCGCCAGATTTTATGTTGCCCTGGAGAGCTTGCAGAGCACTGGGGAAAGGCAGGCAGAGAATTCCCTGCTAGCATCTTCGCTGTGCCTGGGAAGGAGAAGTGTTCACATTTTTTCGCAGAATGGCTTTTCTGCAGAAAACACTAACGCTTGTTCAGGACGAAAGGAAGCACAGAGCGCCAGATTTCCTGTTGCCCTGGAGAGCTTGCAGAGCTCTGGGGAAAGGCAGGCAGAGAATTCCCTGCTAGCACCTTCTCTGTGCCTGAGAAGGGGAAGTGTTCACATTTTTCCGCAGAATCGCTTTTGTGCAGAAAACAGTAACACTTATTCAGAACGGAAGAAAACACAGAGCCCCAGATTTGCTGTTGTCCTGGAGAGCTTGCAGAACTCTGGGGAAAGGCAGGCTGAGAATTACCTGCTAGCACATTCTCTGTGCACAGGAAGCCGAAGTGTTCGCATTTGCTTCGCCGAATCGCTTTTGTGCAGAGAACACTAACACTTGTTAAGAACGAAAGAAAGCACAGAGCCCCAGATTTGCTGTTGTCCTGGAGAGCTTGCAGAGCTCTGGGGAAAGGCAGGCAGAGAATTCCCTGCTAGCACCTTCTTTGTTCGCGGGAAGCAGAGGAGTTCACATTGCTTCGCAGAATCGCTTTTGTGCAAAGAACACTAACGCTTGTTCAGGACGAAAGAAAGCACAGAGCCCCAGATTTGCTGTTGTCCTGGAGAGCTTGCAGAACTCTGGGGAAAGGCAGGCAGAGAATTCCCTGCTAGCACCTTCTCTGTGCCTGAGAAGGAGAAGTGTTCGCATTTGCTTCGCAGAATCGCTTTTGTGCAGAAAACACTAACACTTGTTCAGAACGAAAGAAAGCACAGAGCCCCATATTTGCTGTTGTCCTGGAGAGCTTGCAGAACTCTGGGGAAAGGCAGGCAGAGAATTCACTGCTAGCACCTTCTCTGTTCGCGGGAAGCAGAAGAGTTCACATTGCTTTGCAGAATCGCTTTTGTGCAGAGAACACTAACGCTTGTTCAGGACGAAAGAAAGCACAGAGCCCCAGATTTGCTGTTGTCCTGGAGAGCTTGCAGAACTCTGGGGAAAGGCAGGCAGAGAATTCCCTGCTAGCACATTCTCTGTGCACAGGAAGGAGAAATGTTCGCTTTTGCTTGGCACAATGGCTTTTCTGCAGAAAACACTAACGCTTGATCAGAACGAAAGAAAGCACAGAGCCCCAGATTCTATGTTGCCCTGGAGAGCTTGCAGAGCACTGGGGAAAGGCAGGCAGAGAATTCCCTGCTAGCACATTCTCTCTGCACAGGAAGCCGAAATGTTCGCATTTGATTCGCAGAATCGCTTTTGTGCAGAAAACACTAACACTTCTTCAGAACGAAAGAAAGCGCAGAGCCCCAGATTTGCTGTTGTCCTGGAGAGCTTGCAGAGCTCTGGGGAAAGGCAGGCAGAGAATTCCCTGCTAGCACCTTCTCTGTTCGCGGGAAGCAGAAGTGTTCACATTTTTTCGCAGAATCGCTTTTGTGCAGAAAACACTAAAACTTATTCAGAACGGAAGAAAGCACAGAGCGCCAGATTTTATGTTGCCCTGGAGAGCTTGCAGAGCACTGGGGAAAGGCAGGCAGTGAATTCCCTGCTAGCATCTTCGCTGTGCCTGGGAATGAGAAGTGTTCACATTTTTTCGCAGAATGGCTTTTCTGCAGAAAACACTAACGCTTGTTCAGGACGAAAGGAAGCACAGAGCGCCAGATTTGCTGTTGCCCTGGAGAGCTTGCAGAGCTCTGGGGAAAGGCAGGCAGAGAATTCCCTGCTAGCACATTCTCTGTGCACAGGAAGGAGAAATGTTCGCATTTGCTTCGCAAAATCACTTTTGTGCACAAAACACTAACACTTGTTCAGAACGAAAGAAAGCACAGAGCCCCAGATTTGCTGTTGTCCTGGAGAGCTTGCAGAGCTCTGGGGAAAGGCAGGCAGAGAATTCCCTGCTAGCACCTTCTCTGTTCGCGGGAAGCAGAAGGGTTCACATTGCTTTGCAGAATCGCTTTTGTGCAGAGAACACTAACGCTTGTTCAGGACGAAAGAAAGCACAGAGCCCCAGATTTGCTGTTGTCCTGGAGAGCTTGCAGAGCTCTGGGGAAAGGCAAGCAGAGAATTCCCTGCTAGAACCTTCTCTGTTCGCGGGAAGCAGAAGAGTTCACATTGCTTTGCAGAATCGCTTTTGTGCAGAGAACACTAACGCTTGTTCAGGACGAAAGAAAGCACAGAGCCCCAGATTTGCTGTTGTCCTGGAGAGCTTGCAGAGCTCTGGGGAAAGGCAGGCAGAGAATTCCCTGCTAGCACATTCTCTGTGCCTGAGAAGGAGAAGTGTTCGCATTTGCTTCGCAGAATCGCTTTTGTGCAGAAAACACTAACACTTGTTCAGAACGAAAGAAAGCACAGAGCCCCATATTTGCTGTTGTCCTGGAGAGCTTGCAGAGCACTGGGGAAAGGCAGGCAGAGAATTCCCTGCTAGCACATTCTCTGTTCGCGGGAAGGAGAGATTTCGCTTTTGATTGGCACAATGGCTTTTCTGCAGAAAACACTAACGCTTGTTCAGGACGAAAGAAAGCACAGAGCCCCATATTTGCTGTTGCCCTAGAGAGCTTGCAGAGCACTGGGGAAAGGCAGGCAGAGAATTCCCTGCTAGCACATTCTCTGTGCACAGGAAGCCGAAGTGTTCGCATTTGCTTCGCAGAATCGCTTTTGTGCAGAAAACAGTAACACTTATTCAGAATGGAAGAAAACACAGAGCCCCAGATTTGCTGTTGTCCTGGAGAGCTTGCAGAGCTCTGGGGAAAGGCAGGCAGAGAATTCCCTGCTAGCACCTTCTCTGTGCTTGAGAAGGAGAAGTGTTCACATTTTTTCGCAGAATTGCTTTTGTGCAGAAAACAGTAACACTTATTCAGAACGAAAGAAAACACAGAGCCCCAGATTTGCTGTTGTCCTGGAGAGCTTGCAGAACTCTGGGGAAAGGCAGGCAGAGAATTCCCTGCTAGCACCTTCTCTGTTCGCGGGAAGCAGAAGAGTTCACATTGCTTTGCAGAATCGCTTTTGTGCAGAGAACACTAACGCTTGTTCAGGACGAAAGAAAGCACAGAGCCCCAGATTTGCTGTTGTCCTGGAGAGCTTGCAGAACTCTGGGGAAAGGCAGGCAGAGAATTCCCTGCTAGCACATTCTCTGTTCGCGGGAAGGAGAGATTTCGCTTTTGATTGGCACAATGGCTTTTCTGCAGAAAACACTAACGCTTGTTCAGGATGAAAGAAAGCACAGAGCCCCATATTTGCTGTTGCCCTGGAGAGCTTGCAGAGCACTGGGGAAAGGCAGGCAGAGAATTCCCTGCTAGCACATTCTCTGTGCACAGGAAGCCGAAATGTTCGCATTTGATTCGCAGAATCGCTTTTGTGCAGAAAACACTAACACTTCTTCAGAACGAAAGAAAGCGCAGAGCCCCAGATTTGCTGTTGTCCTGGAGAGCTTGCAGAGCTCTGGGGAAAGGCAGGCAGAGAATTCCCTGCTAGCACCTTCTCTGTTCGCGGGAAGCAGAAGTGTTCACATTTTTTCGCAGAATCGCTTTTGTGCAGAAAACACTAAAACTTATTCAGAACGGAAGAAAGCACAGAGCGCCAGATTTTATGTTGCCCTGGAGAGCTTGCAGAGCACTGGGGAAAGGCAGGCAGTGAATTCCCTGCTAGCATCTTCGCTGTGCCTGGGAATGAGAAGTGTTCACATTTTTTCGCAGAATGGCTTTTCTGCAGAAAACACTAACGCTTGTTCAGGACGAAAGGAAGCACAGAGCGCCAGATTTGCTGTTGCCCTGGAGAGCTTGCAGAGCTCTGGGGAAAGGCAGGCAGAGAATTCCCTGCTAGCACATTCTCTGTGCACAGGAAGGAGAAATGTTCGCATTTGCTTCGCAAAATCACTTTTGTGCAGAAAACACTAACACTTGTTCAGAACGAAAGAAAGCACAGAGCCCCAGATTTGCTGTTGTCCTGGAGAGCTTGCAGAGCTCTGGGGAAAGGCAGGCAGAGAATTCCCTGCTAGCACCTTCTCTGTGCCTGAGAAGGAGAAGTGTTCACATTTTTCCGCAGAATCGCTTTTGTGCAGAAAACAGTAACACTTCTTCAGAACGAAAGAAAGCGCAGAGCGCCAGATTTGCTGTTGTCCTGGAGAGCTTGCAGAGCTCTGGGGAAAGGCAGGCAGAGAATTCCCTGCTAGCACCTTCTCTGTTCGCGGGAAGCAGAAGGGTTCACACTGCTTTGCAGAATCGCTTTTGTGCAGAGAACACTAACGCTTGTTCAGGACGAAAGAAAGCACAGAGCCCCAGATTTGCTGTTGTCCTGGAGAGCTTGCAGAACTCTGGGGAAAGGCAGGTAGAGAATTCCCTGCTAGCACCTTCTCTGTTCGCGGGAAGGAGAGATTTCGCTTTTGATTGGCACAATGGCTTTTCTGCAGAAAACACTAACGCTTGTTCAGGATGAAAGAAAGCACAGAGCCCCATATTTGCTGTTGCCCTGGAGAGCTTGCAGAGCTCTGGGGAAAGGCAGGCAGAGAATTCCCTGCTAGCACCTTCTCTGTTCGCGGGAAGCAGAAGTGTTCACATTTTTTCGCAGAATCGCTTTTGTGCAGAAAACACTAAAACTTATTCAGAACGGAAGAAAGCACAGAGCGCCAGATTTTATGTTGCCCTGGAGAGCTTGCAGAGCACTGGGGAAAGGCAGGCAGTGAATTCCCTGCTAGCATCTTCGCTGTGCCTGGGAATGAGAAGTGTTCACATTTTTTCGCAGAATGGCTTTTCTGCAGAAAACACTAACGCTTGTTCAGGATGAAAGAAAGCACAGAGCCCCATATTTGCTGTTGTCCTGGAGAGCTTGCAGAGCTCTGGGGAAAGGCAGGCAGAGAATTCCCTGCTAGCACCTTCTCTGTTCGCGGGAAGCAGAAGTGTTCACATTTTTTCGCAGAATCGCTTTTGTGCAGAAAACACTAAAACTTATTCAGAACGGAAGAAAGCACAGAGCGCCAGATTTTATGTTGCCCTGGAGAGCTTGCAGAGCACTGGGGAAAGGCAGGCAGTGAATTCCCTGCTAGCATCTTCGCTGTGCCTGGGAATGAGAAGTGTTCACATTTTTTCGCAGAATGGCTTTTCTGCAGAAAACACTAACGCTTGTTCAGGACGAAAGGAAGCACAGAGCGCCAGATTTGCTGTTGCCCTGGAGAGCTTGCAGAGCTCTGGGGAAAGGCAGGCAGAGAATTCCCTGCTAGCACATTCTCTGTGCACAGGAAGGAGAAATGTTCGCATTTGCTTCGCAAAATCACTTTTGTGCAGAAAACACTAACACTTGTTCAGAACGAAAGAAAGCACAGAGCCCCAGATTTGCTGTTGTCCTGGAGAGCTTGCAGAGCTCTGGGGAAAGGCAGGCAGAGAATTCCCTGCTAGCACCTTCTCTGTGCCTGAGAAGGAGAAGTGTTCACATTTTTCCGCAGAATCGCTTTTGTGCAGAAAACAGTAACACTTCTTCAGAACGAAAGAAAGCGCAGAGCGCCAGATTTGCTGTTGTCCTGGAGAGCTTGCAGAGCTCTGGGGAAAGGCAGGCAGAGAATTCCCTGCTAGCACCTTCTCTGTTCGCGGGAAGCAGAAGGGTTCACATTGCTTTGCAGAATCGCTTTTGTGCAGAGAACACTAACGCTTGTTCAGGACGAAAGAAAGCACAGAGCCCCAGATTTGCTGTTGTCCTGGAGAGCTTGCAGAACTCTGGGGAAAGGCAGGTAGAGAATTCCCTGCTAGCACCTTCTCTGTTCGCGGGAAGGAGAGATTTCGCTTTTGATTGGCACAATGGCTTTTCTGCAGAAAACACTAACGCTTGTTCAGGATGAAAGAAAGCACAGAGCCCCATATTTGCTGTTGCCCTGGAGAGCTTGCAGAGCTCTGGGGAAAGGCAGGCAGAGAATTCCCTGCTAGCACCTTCTCTGTTCGCGGGAAGCAGAAGTGTTCACATTTTTTCGCAGAATCGCTTTTGTGCAGAAAACACTAACACTTATTCAGAACGGAAGAAAGCACAGAGCGCCAGATTTTATGTTGCCCTGGAGAGCTTGCAGAGCACTGGGGAAAGGCAGGCAGAGAATTCCCTGCTAGCATCTTCGCTGTGCCTGGGAAGGAGAAGTGTTCACATTTTTTCGCAGAATGGCTTTTCTGCAGAAAACACTAACGCTTGTTCAGGACGAAAGGAAGCACAGAGCGCCAGATTTCCTGTTGCCCTGGAGAGCTTGCAGAGCTCTGGGGAAAGGCAGGCAGAGAATTCCCTGCTAGCACCTTCTCTGTGCCTGAGAAGGGGAAGTGTTCACATTTTTCCGCAGAATCGCTTTTGTGCAGAAAACAGTAACACTTATTCAGAACGGAAGAAAACACAGAGCCCCAGATTTGCTGTTGTCCTGGAGAGCTTGCAGAACTCTGGGGAAAGGCAGGCTGAGAATTACCTGCTAGCACATTCTCTGTGCACAGGAAGCCGAAGTGTTCGCATTTGCTTCGCCGAATCGCTTTTGTGCAGAGAACACTAACACTTGTTAAGAACGAAAGAAAGCACAGAGCCCCAGATTTGCTGTTGTCCTGGAGAGCTTGCAGAGCTCTGGGGAAAGGCAGGCAGAGAATTCCCTGCTAGCACCTTCTTTGTTCGCGGGAAGCAGAGGAGTTCACATTGCTTCGCAGAATCGCTTTTGTGCAAAGAACACTAACGCTTGTTCAGGACGAAAGAAAGCACAGAGCCCCAGATTTGCTGTTGTCCTGGAGAGCTTGCAGAACTCTGGGGAAAGGCAGGCAGAGAATTCCCTGCTAGCACCTTCTCTGTGCCTGAGAAGGAGAAGTGTTCGCATTTGCTTCGCAGAATCGCTTTTGTGCAGAAAACACTAACACTTGTTCAGAACGAAAGAAAGCACAGAGCCCCATATTTGCTGTTGTCCTGGAGAGCTTGCAGAACTCTGGGGAAAGGCAGGCAGAGAATTCACTGCTAGCACCTTCTCTGTTCGCGGGAAGCAGAAGAGTTCACATTGCTTTGCAGAATCGCTTTTGTGCAGAGAACACTAACGCTTGTTCAGGACGAAAGAAAGCACAGAGCCCCAGATTTGCTGTTGTCCTGGAGAGCTTGCAGAACTCTGGGGAAAGGCAGGCAGAGAATTCCCTGCTAGCACATTCTCTGTGCACAGGAAGGAGAAATGTTCGCTTTTGCTTGGCACAATGGCTTTTCTGCAGAAAACACTAACGCTTGATCAGAACGAAAGAAAGCACAGAGCCCCAGATTCTATGTTGCCCTGGAGAGCTTGCAGAGCACTGGGGAAAGGCAGGCAGAGAATTCCCTGCTAGCACATTCTCTCTGCACAGGAAGCCGAAATGTTCGCATTTGATTCGCAGAATCGCTTTTGTGCAGAAAACACTAACACTTCTTCAGAACGAAAGAAAGCGCAGAGCCCCAGATTTGCTGTTGTCCTGGAGAGCTTGCAGAGCTCTGGGGAAAGGCAGGCAGAGAATTCCCTGCTAGCACCTTCTCTGTTCGCGGGAAGCAGAAGTGTTCACATTTTTTCGCAGAATCGCTTTTGTGCAGAAAACACTAAAACTTATTCAGAACGGAAGAAAGCACAGAGCGCCAGATTTTATGTTGCCCTGGAGAGCTTGCAGAGCACTGGGGAAAGGCAGGCAGTGAATTCCCTGCTAGCATCTTCGCTGTGCCTGGGAATGAGAAGTGTTCACATTTTTTCGCAGAATGGCTTTTCTGCAGAAAACACTAACGCTTGTTCAGGACGAAAGGAAGCACAGAGCGCCAGATTTGCTGTTGCCCTGGAGAGCTTGCAGAGCTCTGGGGAAAGGCAGGCAGAGAATTCCCTGCTAGCACATTCTCTGTGCACAGGAAGGAGAAATGTTCGCATTTGCTTCGCAAAATCACTTTTGTGCACAAAACACTAACACTTGTTCAGAACGAAAGAAAGCACAGAGCCCCAGATTTGCTGTTGTCCTGGAGAGCTTGCAGAGCTCTGGGGAAAGGCAGGCAGAGAATTCCCTGCTAGCACCTTCTCTGTTCGCGGGAAGCAGAAGGGTTCACATTGCTTTGCAGAATCGCTTTTGTGCAGAGAACACTAACGCTTGTTCAGGACGAAAGAAAGCACAGAGCCCCAGATTTGCTGTTGTCCTGGAGAGCTTGCAGAGCTCTGGGGAAAGGCAAGCAGAGAATTCCCTGCTAGAACCTTCTCTGTTCGCGGGAAGCAGAAGAGTTCACATTGCTTTGCAGAATCGCTTTTGTGCAGAGAACACTAACGCTTGTTCAGGACGAAAGAAAGCACAGAGCCCCAGATTTGCTGTTGTCCTGGAGAGCTTGCAGAGCTCTGGGGAAAGGCAGGCAGAGAATTCCCTGCTAGCACATTCTCTGTTCGCGGGAAGGAGAGATTTCGCTTTTGATTGGCACAATGGCTTTTCTGCAGAAAACACTAACGCTTGTTCAGGACGAAAGAAAGCACAGAGCCCCATATTTGCTGTTGCCCTAGAGAGCTTGCAGAGCACTGGGGAAAGGCAGGCAGAGAATTCCCTGCTAGCACATTCTCTGTGCACAGGAAGCCGAAGTGTTCGCATTTGCTTCGCAGAATCGCTTTTGTGCAGAAAACAGTAACACTTATTCAGAATGGAAGAAAACACAGAGCCCCAGATTTGCTGTTGTCCTGGAGAGCTTGCAGAGCTCTGGGGAAAGGCAGGCAGAGAATTCCCTGCTAGCACCTTCTCTGTGCTTGAGAAGGAGAAGTGTTCACATTTTTTCGCAGAATTGCTTTTGTGCAGAAAACAGTAACACTTATTCAGAACGAAAGAAAACACAGAGCCCCAGATTTGCTGTTGTCCTGGAGAGCTTGCAGAACTCTGGGGAAAGGCAGGCAGAGAATTCCCTGCTAGCACCTTCTCTGTTCGCGGGAAGCAGAAGAGTTCACATTGCTTTGCAGAATCGCTTTTGTGCAGAGAACACTAACGCTTGTTCAGGACGAAAGAAAGCACAGAGCCCCAGATTTGCTGTTGTCCTGGAGAGCTTGCAGAACTCTGGGGAAAGGCAGGCAGAGAATTCCCTGCTAGCACATTCTCTGTTCGCGGGAAGGAGAGATTTCGCTTTTGATTGGCACAATGGCTTTTCTGCAGAAAACACTAACGCTTGTTCAGGATGAAAGAAAGCACAGAGCCCCATATTTGCTGTTGCCCTGGAGAGCTTGCAGAGCACTGGGGAAAGGCAGGCAGAGAATTCCCTGCTAGCACATTCTCTGTGCACAGGAAGCCGAAATGTTCGCATTTGATTCGCAGAATCGCTTTTGTGCAGAAAACACTAACACTTCTTCAGAACGAAAGAAAGCGCAGAGCCCCAGATTTGCTGTTGTCCTGGAGAGCTTGCAGAGCTCTGGGGAAAGGCAGGCAGAGAATTCCCTGCTAGCACCTTCTCTGTTCGCGGGAAGCAGAAGTGTTCACATTTTTTCGCAGAATCGCTTTTGTGCAGAAAACACTAAAACTTATTCAGAACGGAAGAAAGCACAGAGCGCCAGATTTTATGTTGCCCTGGAGAGCTTGCAGAGCACTGGGGAAAGGCAGGCAGTGAATTCCCTGCTAGCATCTTCGCTGTGCCTGGGAATGAGAAGTGTTCACATTTTTTCGCAGAATGGCTTTTCTGCAGAAAACACTAACGCTTGTTCAGGACGAAAGGAAGCACAGAGCGCCAGATTTGCTGTTGCCCTGGAGAGCTTGCAGAGCTCTGGGGAAAGGCAGGCAGAGAATTCCCTGCTAGCACATTCTCTGTGCACAGGAAGGAGAAATGTTCGCATTTGCTTCGCAAAATCACTTTTGTGCAGAAAACACTAACACTTGTTCAGAACGAAAGAAAGCACAGAGCCCCAGATTTGCTGTTGTCCTGGAGAGCTTGCAGAGCTCTGGGGAAAGGCAGGCAGAGAATTCCCTGCTAGCACCTTCTCTGTGCCTGAGAAGGAGAAGTGTTCACATTTTTCCGCAGAATCGCTTTTGTGCAGAAAACAGTAACACTTCTTCAGAACGAAAGAAAGCGCAGAGCGCCAGATTTGCTGTTGTCCTGGAGAGCTTGCAGAGCTCTGGGGAAAGGCAGGCAGAGAATTCCCTGCTAGCACCTTCTCTGTTCGCGGGAAGCAGAAGGGTTCACACTGCTTTGCAGAATCGCTTTTGTGCAGAGAACACTAACGCTTGTTCAGGACGAAAGAAAGCACAGAGCCCCAGATTTGCTGTTGTCCTGGAGAGCTTGCAGAACTCTGGGGAAAGGCAGGTAGAGAATTCCCTGCTAGCACCTTCTCTGTTCGCGGGAAGGAGAGATTTCGCTTTTGATTGGCACAATGGCTTTTCTGCAGAAAACACTAACGCTTGTTCAGGATGAAAGAAAGCACAGAGCCCCATATTTGCTGTTGCCCTGGAGAGCTTGCAGAGCTCTGGGGAAAGGCAGGCAGAGAATTCCCTGCTAGCACCTTCTCTGTTCGCGGGAAGCAGAAGTGTTCACATTTTTTCGCAGAATCGCTTTTGTGCAGAAAACACTAAAACTTATTCAGAACGGAAGAAAGCACAGAGCGCCAGATTTTATGTTGCCCTGGAGAGCTTGCAGAGCACTGGGGAAAGGCAGGCAGTGAATTCCCTGCTAGCATCTTCGCTGTGCCTGGGAATGAGAAGTGTTCACATTTTTTCGCAGAATGGCTTTTCTGCAGAAAACACTAACGCTTGTTCAGGATGAAAGAAAGCACAGAGCCCCATATTTGCTGTTGTCCTGGAGAGCTTGCAGAGCTCTGGGGAAAGGCAGGCAGAGAATTCCCTGCTAGCACCTTCTCTGTTCGCGGGAAGCAGAAGTGTTCACATTTTTTCGCAGAATCGCTTTTGTGCAGAAAACACTAAAACTTATTCAGAACGGAAGAAAGCACAGAGCGCCAGATTTTATGTTGCCCTGGAGAGCTTGCAGAGCACTGGGGAAAGGCAGGCAGTGAATTCCCTGCTAGCATCTTCGCTGTGCCTGGGAATGAGAAGTGTTCACATTTTTTCGCAGAATGGCTTTTCTGCAGAAAACACTAACGCTTGTTCAGGACGAAAGGAAGCACAGAGCGCCAGATTTGCTGTTGCCCTGGAGAGCTTGCAGAGCTCTGGGGAAAGGCAGGCAGAGAATTCCCTGCTAGCACATTCTCTGTGCACAGGAAGGAGAAATGTTCGCATTTGCTTCGCAAAATCACTTTTGTGCAGAAAACACTAACACTTGTTCAGAACGAAAGAAAGCACAGAGCCCCAGATTTGCTGTTGTCCTGGAGAGCTTGCAGAGCTCTGGGGAAAGGCAGGCAGAGAATTCCCTGCTAGCACCTTCTCTGTGCCTGAGAAGGAGAAGTGTTCACATTTTTCCGCAGAATCGCTTTTGTGCAGAAAACAGTAACACTTCTTCAGAACGAAAGAAAGCGCAGAGCGCCAGATTTGCTGTTGTCCTGGAGAGCTTGCAGAGCTCTGGGGAAAGGCAGGCAGAGAATTCCCTGCTAGCACCTTCTCTGTTCGCGGGAAGCAGAAGGGTTCACACTTCTTTGCAGAATCGCTTTTGTGCAGAGAACACTAACGCTTGTTCAGGACGAAAGAAAGCACAGAGCCCCAGATTTGCTGTTGTCCTGGAGAGCTTGCAGAACTCTGGGGAAAGGCAGGTAGAGAATTCCCTGCTAGCACCTTCTCTGTTCGCGGGAAGGAGAGATTTCGCTTTTGATTGGCACAATGGCTTTTCTGCAGAAAACACTAACGCTTGTTCAGGATGAAAGAAAGCACAGAGCCCCATATTTGCTGTTGCCCTGGAGAGCTTGCAGAGCTCTGGGGAAAGGCAGGCAGAGAATTCCCTGCTAGCACCTTCTCTGTTCGCGGGAAGCAGAAGTGTTCACATTTTTTCGCAGAATCGCTTTTGTGCAGAAAACACTAACACTTATTCAGAACGGAAGAAAGCACAGAGCGCCAGATTTTATGTTGCCCTGGAGAGCTTGCAGAGCACTGGGGAAAGGCAGGCAGAGAATTCCCTGCTAGCATCTTCGCTGTGCCTGGGAAGGAGAAGTGTTCACATTTTTTCGCAGAATGGCTTTTCTGCAGAAAACACTAACGCTTGTTCAGGACGAAAGGAAGCACAGAGCGCCAGATTTCCTGTTGCCCTGGAGAGCTTGCAGAGCTCTGGGGAAAGGCAGGCAGAGAATTCCCTGCTAGCACCTTCTCTGTGCCTGAGAAGGGGAAGTGTTCACATTTTTCCGCAGAATCGCTTTTGTGCAGAAAACAGTAACACTTATTCAGAACGGAAGAAAACACAGAGCCCCAGATTTGCTGTTGTCCTGGAGAGCTTGCAGAACTCTGGGGAAAGGCAGGCTGAGAATTACCTGCTAGCACATTCTCTGTGCACAGGAAGCCGAAGTGTTCGCATTTGCTTCGCCGAATCGCTTTTGTGCAGAGAACACTAACACTTGTTAAGAACGAAAGAAAGCACAGAGCCCCAGATTTGCTGTTGTCCTGGAGAGCTTGCAGAGCTCTGGGGAAAGGCAGGCAGAGAATTCCCTGCTAGCACCTTCTTTGTTCGCGGGAAGCAGAGGAGTTCACATTGCTTCGCAGAATCGCTTTTGTGCAAAGAACACTAACGCTTGTTCAGGACGAAAGAAAGCACAGAGCCCCAGATTTGCTGTTGTCCTGGAGAGCTTGCAGAGCACTGGGGAAAGGCAGGCAGAGAATTCCCTGCTAGCACATTCTCTGTGCCTGAGAAGGAGAAGTGTTCGCATTTGCTTCGCAGAATCGCTTTTGTGCAGAAAACACTAACACTTGTTCAGAACGAAAGAAAGCACAGAGCCCCATATTTGCTGTTGTCCTGGAGAGCTTGCAGAACTCTTTGGAAAGGCAGGCAGAGAATTCACTGCTAGCACCTTCTCTGTTCGCGGGAAGCAGAAGAGTTCACATTGCTTTGCAGAATCGCTTTTGTGCAGAGAACACTAACGCTTGTTCAGGACGAAAGAAAGCACAGAGCCCCAGATTTGCTGTTGTCCTGGAGAGCTTGCAGAACTCTGGGGAAAGGCAGGCAGAGAATTCCCTGCTAGCACATTCTCTGTGCACAGGAAGGAGAAATGTTCGCTTTTGCTTGGCACAATGGCTTTTCTGCAGAAAACACTAACGCTTGTTCAGAACGAAAGAAAGCACAGAGCCCCAGATTCTATGTTGCCCTGGAGAGCTTGTAGAGCACTGGGGAAAGGCAGGCAGAGAATTCCCTGCTAGCACATTCTCTCTGCACAGGAAGCCGAAATGTTCGCATTTGATTCGCAGAATCGCTTTTGTGCAGAAAACACTAACACTTCTTCAGAACGAAAGAAAGCGCAGAGCCCCAGATTTGCTGTTGTCCTGGAGAGCTTGCAGAGCTCTGGGGAAAGGCAGGCAGAGAATTCCCTGCTAGCACCTTCTCTGTTCGCGGGAAGCAGAAGTGTTCACATTTTTTCGCAGAATCGCTTTTGTGCAGAAAACACTAAAACTTATTCAGAACGGAAGAAAGCACAGAGCGCCAGATTTTATGTTGCCCTGGAGAGCTTGCAGAGCACTGGGGAAAGGCAGGCAGTGAATTCCCTGCTAGCATCTTCGCTGTGCCTGGGAATGAGAAGTGTTCACATTTTTTCGCAGAATGGCTTTTCTGCAGAAAACACTAACGCTTGTTCAGGACGAAAGGAAGCACAGAGCGCCAGATTTGCTGTTGCCCTGGAGAGCTTGCAGAGCTCTGGGGAAAGGCAGGCAGAGAATTCCCTGCTAGCACATTCTCTGTGCACAGGAAGGAGAAATGTTCGCATTTGCTTCGCAAAATCACTTTTGTGCACAAAACACTAACACTTGTTCAGAACGAAAGAAAGCACAGAGCCCCAGATTTGCTGTTGTCCTGGAGAGCTTGCAGAGCTCTGGGGAAAGGCAGGCAGAGAATTCCCTGCTAGCACCTTCTCTGTTCGCGGGAAGCAGAAGGGTTCACATTGCTTTGCAGAATCACTTTTGTGCAGAGAACACTAACGCTTGTTCAGGACGAAAGAAAGCACAGAGCCCCAGATTTGCTGTTGTCCTGGAGAGCTTGCAGAGCTCTGGGGAAAGGCAAGCAGAGAATTCCCTGCTAGAACCTTCTCTGTTCGCGGGAAGCAGAAGAGTTCACATTGCTTTGCAGAATCGCTTTTGTGCAGAGAACACTAACGCTTGTTCAGGACGAAAAAAAGCACAGAGCCCCAGATTTGCTGTTGTCCTGGAGAGCTTGCAGAGCTCTGGGGAAAGGCAGGCAGAGAATTCCCTGCTAGCACATTCTCTGTGCCTGAGAAGGAGAAGTGTTCGCATTTGCTTCGCAGAATCGCTTTTGTGCAGAAAACACTAACACTTGTTCAGAACGAAAGACAGCACAGAGCCCCATATTTGCTGTTGTCCTGGAGAGCTTGCAGAGCACTGGGGAAAGGCAGGCAGAGAATTCCCTGCTAGCACATTCTCTGTTCGCGGGAAGGAGAGATTTCGCTTTTGATTGGCACAATGGCTTTTCTGCAGAAAACACTAACGCTTGTTCAGGACGAAAGAAAGCACAGAGCCCCATATTTGCTGTTGCCCTAGAGAGCTTGCAGAGCACTGGGGAAAGGCAGGCAGAGAATTCCCTGCTAGCACATTCTCTGTGCACAGGAAGCCGAAGTGTTCGCATTTGCTTCGCAGAATCGCTTTTCTGCAGAAAACAGTAACACTTATTCAGAATGGAAGAAAACACAGAGCCCCAGATTTGCTGTTGTCCTGGAGAGCTTGCAGAGCTCTGGGGAAAGGCAGGCAGAGAATTCCCTGCTAGCACCTTCTCTGTGCTTGAGAAGGAGAAGTGTTCACATTTTTTCGCAGAATTGCTTTTGTGCAGAAAACAGTAACACTTATTCAGAACGAAAGAAAACACAGAGCCCCAGATTTGCTGTTGTCCTGGAGAGCTTGCAGAACTCTGGGGAAAGGCAGGCAGAGAATTCCCTGCTAGCACCTTCTCTGTTCGCGGGAAGCAGAAGAGTTCACATTGCTTTGCAGAATCGCTTTTGTGCAGAGAACACTAACGCTTGTTCAGGACGAAAGAAAGCACAGAGCCCCAGATTTGCTGTTGTCCTGGAGAGCTTGCAGAACTCTGGGGAAAGGCAGGCAGAGAATTCCCTGCTAGCACCTTCTCTGTTCGCGGGAAGGAGAGATTTCGCTTTTGATTGGCACAATGGCTTTTCTGCAGAAAACACTAACGCTTGTTCAGGATGAAAGAAAGCACAGAGCCCCATATTTGCTGTTGCCCTGGAGAGCTTGCAGAGCTCTGGGGAAAGGCAGGCAGAGAATTCCCTGCTAGCACCTTCTCTGTGCTTGAGAAGGAGAAGTGTTCACATTTTTTCGCAGAATCGCTTTTGTGCAGAAAACACTAAAACTTATTCAGAACGGAAGAAAGCACAGAGCGCCAGATTTTATGTTGCCCTGGAGAGCTTGCAGAGCACTGGGGAAAGGCAGGCAGTGAATTCCCTGCTAGCATCTTCGCTGTGCCTGGGAATGAGAAGTGTTCACATTTTTTCGCAGAATGGCTTTTCTGCAGAAAACACTAACGCTTGTTCAGGATGAAAGAAAGCACAGAGCCCCATATTTGCTGTTGTCCTGGAGAGCTTGCAGAGCTCTGGGGAAAGGCAGGCAGAGAATTCCCTGCTAGCACCTTCTCTGTTCGCGGGAAGCAGAAGTGTTCACATTTTTTCGCAGAATCGCTTTTGTGCAGAAAACACTAAAACTTATTCAGAACGGAAGAAAGCACAGAGCGCCAGATTTTATGTTGCCCTGGAGAGCTTGCAGAGCACTGGGGAAAGGCAGGCAGTGAATTCCCTGCTAGCATCTTCGCTGTGCCTGGGAATGAGAAGTGTTCACATTTTTTCGCAGAATGGCTTTTCTGCAGAAAACACTAACGCTTGTTCAGGACGAAAGGAAGCACAGAGCGCCAGATTTGCTGTTGCCCTGGAGAGCTTGCAGAGCTCTGGGGAAAGGCAGGCAGAGAATTCCCTGCTAGCACATTCTCTGTGCACAGGAAGGAGAAATGTTCGCATTTGCTTCGCAAAATCACTTTTGTGCAGAAAACACTAACACTTGTTCAGAACGAAAGAAAGCACAGAGCCCCAGATTTGCTGTTGTCCTGGAGAGCTTGCAGAGCTCTGGGGAAAGGCAGGCAGAGAATTCCCTGCTAGCACCTTCTCTGTGCCTGAGAAGGAGAAGTGTTCACATTTTTCCGCAGAATCGCTTTTGTGCAGAAAACAGTAACACTTCTTCAGAACGAAAGAAAGCGCAGAGCGCCAGATTTGCTGTTGTCCTGGAGAGCTTGCAGAGCTCTGGGGAAAGGCAGGCAGAGAATTCCCTGCTAGCACCTTCTCTGTTCGCGGGAAGCAGAAGGGTTCACACTGCTTTGCAGAATCGCTTTTGTGCAGAGAACACTAACGCTTGTTCAGGACGAAAGAAAGCACAGAGCCCCAGATTTGCTGTTGTCCTGGAGAGCTTGCAGAACTCTGGGGAAAGGCAGGTAGAGAATTCCCTGCTAGCACCTTCTCTGTTCGCGGGAAGGAGAGATTTCGCTTTTGATTGGCACAATGGCTTTTCTGCAGAAAACACTAACGCTTGTTCAGGATGAAAGAAAGCACAGAGCCCCATATTTGCTGTTGCCCTGGAGAGCTTGCAGAGCTCTGGGGAAAGGCAGGCAGAGAATTCCCTGCTAGCACCTTCTCTGTTCGCGGGAAGCAGAAGTGTTCACATTTTTTCGCAGAATCGCTTTTGTGCAGAAAACACTAACACTTATTCAGAACGGAAGAAAGCACAGAGCGCCAGATTTTATGTTGCCCTGGAGAGCTTGCAGAGCACTGGGGAAAGGCAGGCAGAGAATTCCCTGCTAGCATCTTCGCTGTGCCTGGGAAGGAGAAGTGTTCACATTTTTTCGCAGAATGGCTTTTCTGCAGAAAACACTAACGCTTGTTCAGGACGAAAGGAAGCACAGAGCGCCAGATTTCCTGTTGCCCTGGAGAGCTTGCAGAGCTCTGGGGAAAGGCAGGCAGAGAATTCCCTGCTAGCACCTTCTCTGTGCCTGAGAAGGGGAAGTGTTCACATTTTTCCGCAGAATCGCTTTTGTGCAGAAAACAGTAACACTTATTCAGAACGGAAGAAAACACAGAGCCCCAGATTTGCTGTTGTCCTGGAGAGCTTGCAGAACTCTGGGGAAAGGCAGGCTGAGAATTACCTGCTAGCACATTCTCTGTGCACAGGAAGCCGAAGTGTTCGCATTTGCTTCGCCGAATCGCTTTTGTGCAGAGAACACTAACACTTGTTAAGAACGAAAGAAAGCACAGAGCCCCAGATTTGCTGTTGTCCTGGAGAGCTTGCAGAGCTCTGGGGAAAGGCAGGCAGAGAATTCCCTGCTAGCACCTTCTTTGTTCGCGGGAAGCAGAGGAGTTCACATTGCTTCGCAGAATCGCTTTTGTGCAAAGAACACTAACGCTTGTTCAGGACGAAAGAAAGCACAGAGCCCCAGATTTGCTGTTGTCCTGGAGAGCTTGCAGAGCACTGGGGAAAGGCAGGCAGAGAATTCCCTGCTAGCACATTCTCTGTGCCTGAGAAGGAGAAGTGTTCGCATTTGCTTCGCAGAATCGCTTTTGTGCAGAAAACACTAACACTTGTTCAGAACGAAAGAAAGCACAGAGCCCCAGATTTGCTGTTGTCCTGGAGAGCTTGCAGAACTCTTTGGAAAGGCAGGCAGAGAATTCACTGCTAGCACCTTCTCTGTTCGCGGGAAGCAGAAGAGTTCACATTGCTTTGCAGAATCGCTTTTGTGCAGAGAACACTAACGCTTGTTCAGGACGAAAGAAAGCACAGAGCCCCAGATTTGCTGTTGTCCTGGAGAGCTTGCAGAACTCTGGGGAAAGGCAGGCAGAGAATTCCCTGCTAGCACATTCTCTGTGCACAGGAAGGAGAAATGTTCGCTTTTGCTTGGCACAATGGCTTTTCTGCAGAAAACACTAACGCTTGTTCAGAACGAAAGAAAGCACAGAGCCCCAGATTCTATGTTGCCCTGGAGAGCTTGCAGAGCACTGGGGAAAGGCAGGCAGAGAATTCCCTGCTAGCACATTCTCTCTGCACAGGAAGCCGAAATGTTCGCATTTGATTCGCAGAATCGCTTTTGTGCAGAAAACACTAACACTTCTTCAGAACGAAAGAAAGCGCAGAGCCCCAGATTTGCTGTTGTCCTGGAGAGCTTGCAGAGCTCTGGGGAAAGGCAGGCAGAGAATTCCCTGCTAGCACCTTCTCTGTTCGCGGGAAGCAGAAGTGTTCACATTTTTTCGCAGAATCGCTTTTGTGCAGAAAACACTAAAACTTATTCAGAACGGAAGAAAGCACAGAGCGCCAGATTTTATGTTGCCCTGGAGAGCTTGCAGAGCACTGGGGAAAGGCAGGCAGTGAATTCCCTGGTAGCATCTTCGCTGTGCCTGGGAATGAGAAGTGTTCACATTTTTTCGCAGAATGGCTTTTCTGCAGAAAACACTAACGCTTGTTCAGGACGAAAGGAAGCACAGAGCGCCAGATTTGCTGTTGCCCTGGAGAGCTTGCAGAGCTCTGGGGAAAGGCAGGCAGAGAATTCCCTGCTAGCACATTCTCTGTGCACAGGAAGGAGAAATGTTCGCATTTGCTTCGCAAAATCACTTTTGTGCACAAAACACTAACACTTGTTCAGAACGAAAGAAAGCACAGAGCCCCAGATTTGCTGTTGTCCTGGAGAGCTTGCAGAGCTCTGGGGAAAGGCAGGCAGAGAATTCCCTGCTAGCACCTTCTCTGTTCGCGGGAAGCAGAAGGGTTCACATTGCTTTGCAGAATCACTTTTGTGCAGAGAACACTAACGCTTGTTCAGGACGAAAGAAAGCACAGAGCCCCAGATTTGCTGTTGTCCTGGAGAGCTTGCAGAGCTCTGGGGAAAGGCAAGCAGAGAATTCCCTGCTAGCACATTCTCTGTGCCTGAGAAGGAGAAGTGTTCGCATTTGCTTCGCAGAATCGCTTTTGTGCAGAAAACACTAACACTTGTTCAGAACGAAAGAAAGCACAGAGCCCCATATTTGCTGTTGTCCTGGAGAGCTTGCAGAACTCTTTGGAAAGGCAGGCAGAGAATTCACTGCTAGCACCTTCTCTGTTCGCGGGAAGCAGAAGAGTTCACATTGCTTTGCAGAATCGCTTTTGTGCAGAGAACACTAACGCTTGTTCAGGACGAAAGAAAGCACAGAGCCCCAGATTTGCTGTTGTCCTGGAGAGCTTGCAGAACTCTGGGGAAAGGCAGGCAGAGAATTCCCTGCTAGCACATTCTCTGTGCACAGGAAGGAGAAATGTTCGCTTTTGCTTGGCACAATGGCTTTTCTGCAGAAAACACTAACGCTTGTTCAGAACGAAAGAAAGCACAGAGCCCCAGATTCTATGTTGCCCTGGAGAGCTTGCAGAGCACTGGGGAAAGGCAGGCAGAGAATTCCCTGCTAGCACATTCTCTCTGCACAGGAAGCCGAAATGTTCGCATTTGATTCGCAGAATCGCTTTTGTGCAGAAAACACTAACACTTCTTCAGAACGAAAGAAAGCGCAGAGCCCCAGATTTGCTGTTGTCCTGGAGAGCTTGCAGAGCTCTGGGGAAAGGCAGGCAGAGAATTCCCTGCTAGCACCTTCTCTGTTCGCGGGAAGCAGAAGTGTTCACATTTTTTCGCAGAATCGCTTTTGTGCAGAAAACACTAAAACTTATTCAGAACGGAAGAAAGCACAGAGCGCCAGATTTTATGTTGCCCTGGAGAGCTTGCAGAGCACTGGGGAAAGGCAGGCAGTGAATTCCCTGCTAGCATCTTCGCTGTGCCTGGGAATGAGAAGTGTTCACATTTTTTCGCAGAATGGCTTTTCTGCAGAAAACACTAACGCTTGTTCAGGACGAAAGGAAGCACAGAGCGCCAGATTTGCTGTTGCCCTGGAGAGCTTGCAGAGCTCTGGGGAAAGGCAGGCAGAGAATTCCCTGCTAGCACATTCTCTGTGCACAGGAAGGAGAAATGTTCGCATTTGCTTCGCAAAATCACTTTTGTGCACAAAACACTAACACTTGTTCAGAACGAAAGAAAGCACAGAGCCCCAGATTTGCTGTTGTCCTGGAGAGCTTGCAGAGCTCTGGGGAAAGGCAGGCAGAGAATTCCCTGCTAGCACCTTCTCTGTTCGCGGGAAGGAGAGATTTCGCTTTTGATTGGCACAATGGCTTTTCTGCAGAAAACACTAACGCTTGTTCAGGATGAAAGAAAGCACAGAGCCCCATATTTGCTGTTGCCCTGGAGAGCTTGCAGAGCTCTGGGGAAAGGCAGGCAGAGAATTCCCTGCTAGCACCTTCTCTGTTCGCGGGAAGCAGAAGTGTTCACATTTTTTCGCAGAATCGCTTTTGTGCAGAAAACACTAACACTTATTCAGAACGGAAGAAAGCACAGAGCGCCAGATTTTATGTTGCCCTGGAGAGCTTGCAGAGCACTGGGGAAAGGCAGGCAGAGAATTCCCTGCTAGCATCTTCGCTGTGCCTGGGAAGGAGAAGTGTTCACATTTTTTCGCAGAATGGCTTTTCTGCAGAAAACACTAACGCTTGTTCAGGACGAAAGGAAGCACAGAGCGCCAGATTTCCTGTTGCCCTGGAGAGCTTGCAGAGCTCTGGGGAAAGGCAGGCAGAGAATTCCCTGCTAGCACCTTCTCTGTGCCTGAGAAGGGGAAGTGTTCACATTTTTCCGCAGAATCGCTTTTGTGCAGAAAACAGTAACACTTATTCAGAACGGAAGAAAACACAGAGCCCCAGATTTGCTGTTGTCCTGGAGAGCTTGCAGAACTCTGGGGAAAGGCAGGCTGAGAATTACCTGCTAGCACATTCTCTGTGCACAGGAAGCCGAAGTGTTCGCATTTGCTTCGCCGAATCGCTTTTGTGCAGAGAACACTAACACTTGTTAAGAACGAAAGAAAGCACAGAGCCCCAGATTTGCTGTTGTCCTGGAGAGCTTGCAGAGCTCTGGGGAAAGGCAGGCAGAGAATTCCCTGCTAGCACCTTCTTTGTTCGCGGGAAGCAGAGGAGTTCACATTGCTTCGCAGAATCGCTTTTGTGCAAAGAACACTAACGCTTGTTCAGGACGAAAGAAAGCACAGAGCCCCAGATTTGCTGTTGTCCTGGAGAGCTTGCAGAGCACTGGGGAAAGGCAGGCAGAGAATTCCCTGCTAGCACATTCTCTGTGCCTGAGAAGGAGAAGTGTTCGCATTTGCTTCGCAGAATCGCTTTTGTGCAGAAAACACTAACACTTGTTCAGAACGAAAGAAAGCACAGAGCCCCATATTTGCTGTTGTCCTGGAGAGCTTGCAGAACTCTTTGGAAAGGCAGGCAGAGAATTCACTGCTAGCACCTTCTCTGTTCGCGGGAAGCAGAAGAGTTCACATTGCTTTGCAGAATCGCTTTTGTGCAGAGAACACTAACGCTTGTTCAGGACGAAAGAAAGCACAGAGCCCCAGATTTGCTGTTGTCCTGGAGAGCTTGCAGAACTCTGGGGAAAGGCAGGCAGAGAATTCCCTGCTAGCACATTCTCTGTGCACAGGAAGGAGAAATGTTCGCTTTTGCTTGGCACAATGGCTTTTCTGCAGAAAACACTAACGCTTGTTCAGAACGAAAGAAAGCACAGAGCCCCAGATTCTATGTTGCCCTGGAGAGCTTGCAGAGCACTGGGGAAAGGCAGGCAGAGAATTCCCTGCTAGCACATTCTCTCTGCACAGGAAGCCGAAATGTTCGCATTTGATTCGCAGAATCGCTTTTGTGCAGAAAACACTAACACTTCTTCAGAACGAAAGAAAGCGCAGAGCCCCAGATTTGCTGTTGTCCTGGAGAGCTTGCAGAGCTCTGGGGAAAGGCAGGCAGAGAATTCCCTGCTAGCACCTTCTCTGTTCGCGGGAAGCAGAAGTGTTCACATTTTTTCGCAGAATCGCTTTTGTGCAGAAAACACTAAAACTTATTCAGAACGGAAGAAAGCACAGAGCGCCAGATTTTATGTTGCCCTGGAGAGCTTGCAGAGCACTGGGGAAAGGCAGGCAGTGAATTCCCTGCTAGCATCTTCGCTGTGCCTGGGAATGAGAAGTGTTCACATTTTTTCGCAGAATGGCTTTTCTGCAGAAAACACTAACGCTTGTTCAGGACGAAAGGAAGCACAGAGCGCCAGATTTGCTGTTGCCCTGGAGAGCTTGCAGAGCTCTGGGGAAAGGCAGGCAGAGAATTCCCTGCTAGCACATTCTCTGTGCACAGGAAGGAGAAATGTTCGCATTTGCTTCGCAAAATCACTTTTGTGCACAAAACACTAACACTTGTTCAGAACGAAAGAAAGCACAGAGCCCCAGATTTGCTGTTGTCCTGGAGAGCTTGCAGAGCTCTGGGGAAAGGCAGGCAGAGAATTCCCTGCTAGCACCTTCTCTGTTCGCGGGAAGCAGAAGGGTTCACATTGCTTTGCAGAATCACTTTTGTGCAGAGAACACTAACGCTTGTTCAGGACGAAAGAAAGCACAGAGCCCCAGATTTGCTGTTGTCCTGGAGAGCTTGCAGAGCTCTGGGGAAAGGCAAGCAGAGAATTCCCTGCTAGAACCTTCTCTGTTCGCGGGAAGCAGAAGAGTTCACATTGCTTTGCAGAATCGCTTTTGTGCAGAGAACACTAACGCTTGTTCAGGACGAAAGAAAGCACAGAGCCCCAGATTTGCTGTTGTCCTGGAGAGCTTGCAGAGCTCTGGGGAAAGGCAGGCAGAGAATTCCCTGCTAGCACATTCTCTGTGCCTGAGAAGGAGAAGTGTTCGCATTTGCTTCGCAGAATCGCTTTTGTGCAGAAAACACTAACACTTGTTCAGAACGAAAGAAAGCACAGAGCCCCATATTTGCTGTTGTCCTGGAGAGCTTGCAGAGCACTGGGGAAAGGCAGGCAGAGAATTCCCTGCTAGCACATTCTCTGTTCGCGGGAAGGAGAGATTTCGCTTTTGATTGGCACAATGGCTTTTCTGCAGAAAACACTAACGCTTGTTCAGGACGAAAGAAAGCACAGAGCCCCATATTTGCTGTTGCCCTAGAGAGCTTGCAGAGCACTGGGGAAAGGCAGGCAGAGAATTCCCTGCTAGCACATTCTCTGTGCACAGGAAGCCGAAGTGTTCGCATTTGCTTCGCAGAATCGCTTTTGTGCAGAAAACAGTAACACTTATTCAGAATGGAAGAAAACACAGAGCCCCAGATTTGCTGTTGTCCTGGAGAGCTTGCAGAGCTCTGGGGAAAGGCAGGCAGAGAATTCCCTGCTAGCACCTTCTCTGTGCTTGAGAAGGAGAAGTGTTCACATTTTTTCGCAGAATTGCTTTTGTGCAGAAAACAGTAACACTTATTCAGAACGAAAGAAAACACAGAGCCCCAGATTTGCTGTTGTCCTGGAGAGCTTGCAGAACTCTGGGGAAAGGCAGGCAGAGAATTCCCTGCTAGCACCTTCTCTGTTCGCGGGAAGCAGAAGAGTTCACATTGCTTTGCAGAATCGCTTTTGTGCAGAGAACACTAACGCTTGTTCAGGACGAAAGAAAGCACAGAGCCCCAGATTTGCTGTTGTCCTGGAGAGCTTGCAGAACTCTGGGGAAAGGCAGGCAGAGAATTCCCTGCTAGCACATTCTCTGTTCGCGGGAAGGAGAGATTTCGCTTTTGATTGGCACAATGGCTTTTCTGCAGAAAACACTAACGCTTGTTCAGGATGAAAGAAAGCACAGAGCCCCATATTTGCTGTTGCCCTGGAGAGCTTGCAGAGCACTGGGGAAAGGCAGGCAGAGAATTCCCTGCTAGCACATTCTCTGTGCACAGGAAGCCGAAATGTTCGCATTTGATTCGCAGAATCGCTTTTGTGCAGAAAACAGTAACACTTCTTCAGAACGGAAGAAAACACAGAGCCTCAGATTTGCTGTTGTCCTGGAGAGCTTGCAGAGCTCTGGGGAAAGGCAGGCAGAGAATTCCCTGCTAGCACCTTCTCTGTTCGCGGGAAGCAGAAGTGTTCACATTTTTTCGCAGAATCGCTTTTGTGCAGAAAACACTAACACTTATTCAGAACGGAAGAAAGCACAGAGCGCCAGATTTTATGTTGCCCTGGAGAGCTTGCAGAGCACTGGGGAAAGGCAGGCAGAGAATTCCCTGCTAGCATCTTCGCTGTGCCTGGGAAGGAGAAGTGTTCACATTTTTTCGCAGAATGGCTTTTCTGCAGAAAACACTAACGCTTGTTCAGGACGAAAGGAAGCACAGAGCGCCAGATTTCCTGTTGCCCTGGAGAGCTTGCAGAGCTCTGGGGAAAGGCAGGCAGAGAATTCCCTGCTAGCACCTTCTCTGTGCCTGAGAAGGGGAAGTGTTCACATTTTTCCGCAGAATCGCTTTTGTGCAGAAAACAGTAACACTTATTCAGAACGGAAGAAAACACAGAGCCCCAGATTTGCTGTTGTCCTGGAGAGCTTGCAGAACTCTGGGGAAAGGCAGGCTGAGAATTACCTGCTAGCACATTCTCTGTGCACAGGAAGCCGAAGTGTTCGCATTTGCTTCGCCGAATCGCTTTTGTGCAGAGAACACTAACACTTGTTAAGAACGAAAGAAAGCACAGAGCCCCAGATTTGCTGTTGTCCTGGAGAGCTTGCAGAGCTCTGGGGAAAGGCAGGCAGAGAATTCCCTGCTAGCACCTTCTTTGTTCGCGGGAAGCAGAGGAGTTCACATTGCTTCGCAGAATCGCTTTTGTGCAGAGAACACTAACGCTTGTTCAGGACGAAAGAAAGCACAGAGCCCCAGATTTGCTGTTGTCCTGGAGAGCTTGCAGAACTCTGGGGAAAGGCAGGCAGAGAATTCCCTGCTAGCACATTCTCTGTGCACAGGAAGGAGAAATGTTCGCTTTTGCTTGGCACAATGGCTTTTCTGCAGAAAACACTAACGCTTGTTCAGAACGAAAGAAAGCACAGAGCCCCAGATTCTATGTTGCCCTGGAGAGCTTGCAGAGCACTGGGGAAAGGCAGGCAGAGAATTCCCTGCTAGCACATTCTCTCTGCACAGGAAGCCGAAATGTTCGCATTTGATTCGCAGAATCGCTTTTGTGCAGAAAACACTAACACTTCTTCAGAACGAAAGAAAGCGCAGAGCCCCAGATTTGCTGTTGTCCTGGAGAGCTTGCAGAGCTCTGGGGAAAGGCAGGCAGAGAATTCCCTGCTAGCATCTTCGCTGTGCCTGGGAATGAGAAGTGTTCACATTTTTTCGCAGAATGGCTTTTCTGCAGAAAACACTAACGCTTGTTCAGGACGAAAGGAAGCACAGAGCGCCAGATTTGCTGTTGCCCTGGAGAGCTTGCAGAGCTCTGGGGAAAGGCAGGCAGAGAATTCCCTGCTAGCACATTCTCTGTGCACAGGAAGGAGAAATGTTCGCATTTGCTTCGCAAAATCACTTTTGTGCAGAAAACACTAACACTTGTTCAGAACGAAAGAAAGCACAGAGCCCCAGATTTGCTGTTGTCCTGGAGAGCTTGCAGAGCTCTGGGGAAAGGCAGGCAGAGAATTCCCTGCTAGCACCTTCTCTGTTCGCGGGAAGCAGAAGAGTTCACATTGCTTTGCAGAATCGCTTTTGTGCAGAGAACACTAACGCTTGTTCAGGACGAAAGAAAGCACAGAGCCCCAGATTTGCTGTTGTCCTGGAGAGCTTGCAGAACTCTGGGGAAAGGCAGGCAGAGAATTCCCTGCTAGCACCTTCTCTGTTCGCGGGAAGCAGAAGAGTTCACATTGCTTTGCAGAATCGCTTTTGTGCAGAGAACACTAACGCTTGTTCAGGACGAAAGAAAGCACAGAGCCCCAGATTTGCTGTTGTCCTGGAGAGCTTGCAGAACTCTGGGGAAAGGCAGGCAGAGAATTCCCTGCTAGCACATTCTCTGTTCGCGGGAAGGAGAGATTTCGCTTTTGATTGGCACAATGGCTTTTCTGCAGAAAACACTAACGCTTGTTCAGGATGAAAGAAAGCACAGAGCCCCATATTTGCTGTTGCCCTGGAGAGCTTGCAGAGCACTGGGGAAAGGCAGGCAGAGAATTCCCTGCTAGCACATTCTCTGTGCACAGGAAGCCGAAATGTTCGCATTTGATTCGCAGAATCGCTTTTGTGCAGAAAACACTAACACTTCTTCAGAACGGAAGAAAACACAGAGCCTCAGATTTGCTGTTGTCCTGGAGAGCTTGCAGAGCTCTGGGGAAAGGCAGGCAGAGAATTCCCTGCTAGCACCTTCTCTGTTCGCGGGAAGCAGAAGTGTTCACATTTTTTCGCAGAATCGCTTTTGTGCAGAAAACACTAACACTTATTCAGAACGGAAGAAAGCACAGAGCGCCAGATTTTATGTTGCCCTGGAGAGCTTGCAGAGCACTGGGGAAAGGCAGGCAGAGAATTCCCTGCTAGCATCTTCGCTGTGCCTGGGAAGGAGAAGTGTTCACATTTTTTCGCAGAATGGCTTTTCTGCAGAAAACACTAACGCTTGTTCAGGACGAAAGGAAGCACAGAGCGCCAGATTTCCTGTTGCCCTGGAGAGCTTGCAGAGCTCTGGGGAAAGGCAGGCAGAGAATTCCCTGCTAGCACCTTCTCTGTGCCTGAGAAGGGGAAGTGTTCACATTTTTCCGCAGAATCGCTTTTGTGCAGAAAACAGTAACACTTATTCAGAACGGAAGAAAACACAGAGCCCCAGATTTGCTGTTGTCCTGGAGAGCTTGCAGAACTCTGGGGAAAGGCAGGCTGAGAATTACCTGCTAGCACATTCTCTGTGCACAGGAAGCCGAAGTGTTCGCATTTGCTTCGCCGAATCGCTTTTGTGCAGAGAACACTAACACTTGTTAAGAACGAAAGAAAGCACAGAGCCCCAGATTTGCTGTTGTCCTGGAGAGCTTGCAGAGCTCTGGGGAAAGGCAGGCAGAGAATTCCCTGCTAGCACCTTCTTTGTTCGCGGGAAGCAGAGGAGTTCACATTGCTTCGCAGAATCGCTTTTGTGCAGAGAACACTAACGCTTGTTCAGGACGAAAGAAAGCACAGAGCCCCAGATTTGCTGTTGTCCTGGAGAGCTTGCAGAGCACTGGGGAAAGGCAGGCAGAGAATTCCCTGCTAGCACATTCTCTGTGCCTGAGAAGGAGAAGTGTTCGCATTTGCTTCGCAGAATCGCTTTTGTGCAGAAAACACTAACACTTGTTCAGAACGAAAGAAAGCACAGAGCCCCATATTTGCTGTTGTCCTGGAGAGCTTGCAGAACTCTGGGGAAAGGCAGGCAGAGAATTCACTGCTAGCACCTTCTCTGTTCGCGGGAAGCAGAAGAGTTCACATTGCTTTGCAGAATCGCTTTTGTGCAGAGAACACTAACGCTTGTTCAGGACGAAAGAAAGCACAGAGCGCCAGATTTGCTGTTGTCCTGGAGAGCTTGCAGAACTCTGGGGAAAGGCAGGCAGAGTATTCCCTGCTAGCACATTCTCTGTGCACAGGAAGGAGAAATGTTCGCTTTTGCTTGGCACAATGGCTTTTCTGCAGAAAACACTAACGCTTGTTCAGAACGAAAGAAAGCACAGAGCCCCAGATTCTATGTTGCCCTGGAGAGCTTGCAGAGCACTGGGGAAAGGCAGGCAGAGAATTCCCTGCTAGCACATTCTCTCTGCACAGGAAGCCGAAATGTTCGCATTTGATTCGCAGAATCGCTTTTGTGCAGAAAACACTAACACTTCTTCAGAACGAAAGAAAGCGCAGAGCCCCAGATTTGCTGTTGTCCTGGAGAGCTTGCAGAGCTCTGGGGAAAGGCAGGCAGAGAATTCCCTGCTAGCACCTTCTCTGTTCGCGGGAAGCAGAAGTGTTCACATTTTTTCGCAGAATCGCTTTTGTGCAGAAAACACTAAAACTTATTCAGAACGGAAGAAAGCACAGAGCGCCAGATTTTATGTTGCCCTGGAGAGCTTGCAGAGCACTGGGGAAAGGCAGGCAGTGAATTCCCTGCTAGCATCTTCGCTGTGCCTGGGAATGAGAAGTGTTCACATTTTTTCGCAGAATGGCTTTTCTGCAGAAAACACTAACGCTTGTTCAGGACGAAAGGAAGCACAGAGCGCCAGATTTGCTGTTGCCCTGGAGAGCTTGCAGAGCTCTGGGGAAAGGCAGGCAGAGAATTCCCTGCTAGCACATTCTCTGTGCACAGGAAGGAGAAATGTTCGCATTTGCTTCGCAAAATCACTTTTGTGCAGAAAACACTAACACTTGTTCAGAACGAAAGAAAGCACAGAGCCCCAGATTTGCTGTTGTCCTGGAGAGCTTGCAGAGCTCTGGGGAAAGGCAGGCAGAGAATTCCCTGCTAGCACCTTCTCTGTGCCTGAGAAGGAGAATTGTTCACATTTTTCCGCAGAATCGCTTTTGTGCAGAAAACAGTAACACTTCTTCAGAACGAAAGAAAGCGCAGAGCGCCAGATTTGCTGTTGTCCTGGAGAGCTTGCAGAGCTCTGGGGAAAGGCAGGCAGAGAATTCCCTGCTAGCACCTTCTCTGTTCGCGGGAAGCAGAAGGGTTCACATTGCTTTGCAGAATCGCTTTTGTGCAGAGAACACTAACGCTTGTTCAGGACGAAAGAAAGCACAGAGCCCCAGATTTGCTGTTGTCCTGGAGAGCTTGCAGAACTCTGGGGAAAGGCAGGTAGAGAATTCCCTGCTAGCACCTTCTCTGTTCGCGGGAAGGAGAGATTTCGCTTTTGATTGGCACAATGGCTTTTCTGCAGAAAACACTAACGCTTGTTCAGGATGAAAGAAAGCACAGAGCCCCATATTTGCTGTTGCCCTGGAGAGCTTGCAGAGCTCTGGGGAAAGGCAGGCAGAGAATTCCCTGCTAGCACATTCTCTGTGCACAGGAAGCCGAAGTGTTCGCATTTGCTTCGCCGAATCGCTTTTGTGCAGAAAACACTAACACTTGTTCAGAACGAAAGAAAGCACAGAGCCCCAGATTTGCTGTTGTCCTGGAGAGCTTGCAGAGCTCTGGGGAAAGGCAAGCAGAGAATTCCCTGCTAGAACCTTCTCTGTTCGCGGGAAGCAGAAGAGTTCACATTGCTTTGCAGAATCGCTTTTGTGCAGAGAACACTAACGCTTGTTCAGGACGAAAGAAAGCACAGAGCCCCAGATTTGCTGTTGTCCTGGAGAGCTTGCAGAGCTCTGGGGAAAGGCAGGCAGAGAATTCCCTGCTAGCACATTCTCTGTGCCTGAGAAGGAGAAGTGTTCGCATTTGCTTCGCAGAATCGCTTTTGTGCAGAAAACACTAACACTTGTTCAGAACGAAAGAAAGCACAGAGCCCCATATTTGCTGTTGTCCTGGAGAGCTTGCAGAGCACTGGGGAAAGGCAGGCAGAGAATTCCCTGCTAGCACATTCTCTGTTCGCGGGAAGGAGAGATTTCGCTTTTGATTGGCACAATGGCTTTTCTGCAGAAAACACTAACGCTTGTTCAGGACGAAAGAAAGCACAGAGCCCCATATTTGCTGTTGCCCTAGAGAGCTTGCAGAGCACTGGGGAAAGGCAGGCAGAGAATTCCCTGCTAGCACATTCTCTGTGCACAGGAAGCCGAAGTGTTCGCATTTGCTTCGCAGAATCGCTTTTGTGCAGAAAACAGTAACACTTATTCAGAATGGAAGAAAACACAGAGCCCCAGATTTGCTGTTGTCCTGGAGAGCTTGCAGAGCTCTGGGGAAAGGCAGGCAGAGAATTCCCTGCTAGCACCTTCTCTGTGCTTGAGAAGGAGAAGTTTTCACATTTTTTCGCAGAATTGCTTTTGTGCAGAAAACAGTAACACTTATTCAGAACGAAAGAAAACACAGAGCCCCAGATTTGCTGTTGTCCTGGAGAGCTTGCAGAACTCTGGGGAAAGGCAGGCAGAGAATTCCCTGCTAGCACCTTCTCTGTTCGCGGGAATCAGAAGAGTTCACATTGCTTTGCAGAATCGCTTTTGTGCAGAGAACACTAACGCTTGTTCAGGACGAAAGAAAGCACAGAGCCCCAGATTTGCTGTTGTCCTGGAGAGCTTGCAGAACTCTGGGGAAAGGCAGGCAGAGAATTCCCTGCTAGCACATTCTCTGTGCACAGGAAGGCGAAATGTTCGCTTTTGCTTGGCACAGTGGCTTTTCTGCAGAAAACACTAACGCTTGTTCAGAACGAAAGAAAGCACAGAGCCCCAGATTCTATGTTGCCCTGGAGAGCTTGCAGAGCACTGGGGAAAGGCAGGCAGAGAATTCCCTGCTAGCACATTCTCTGTGCACAGGAAGCCGAAATGTTCGCATTTGATTCGCAGAATCGCTTTTGTGCAGAAAACACTAACACTTCTTCAGAACGAAAGAAAGCGCAGAGCCCCAGATTTGCTGTTGTCCTGGAGAGCTTGCAGAGCTCTGGGGAAAGGCAGGCAGAGAATTCCCTGCTAGCACCTTCTCTGTTCGCGGGAAGCAGAAGTGTTCACATTTTTTCGCAGAATCGCTTTTGTGCAGAAAACACTAACACTTATTCAGAACGGAAGAAAGCACAGAGCGCCAGATTTTATGTTGCCCTGGAGAGCTTGCAGAGCACTGGGGAAAGGAAGGCAGTGAATTCCCTGCTAGCATCTTCGCTGTGCCTGGGAATGAGAAGTGTTCACATTTTTTCGCAGAATGGCTTTTCTGCAGAAAACACTAACGCTTGTTCAGGACGAAAGGAAGCACAGAGCGCCAGATTTGCTGTTGCCCTGGAGAGCTTGCAGAGCACTGGGGAAAGGCAGGCAGAGAATTCCCTGCTAGCACATTCTCTGTGCACAGGAAGGAGAAATGTTCGCATTTGCTTCGCGAAATCACTTTTGTGCAGAAAACACTAACACTTGTTCAGAACGAAAGAAAGCACAGAGCCCCAGATTTGCTGTTGTCCTGGAGAGCTTGCAGAACTCTGGGGAAAGGCAGGCAGAGAATTCCCTGCTAGCACCTTCTCTGTGCCTGAGAAGGAGAAGTGTTCACATTTTTCCGCAGAATCGCTTTTGTGCAGAAAACAGTAACACTTCTTCAGAACGAAAGAAAGCGCAGAGCGCCAGATTTGCTGTTGTCCTGGAGAGCTTGCAGAGCTCTGGGGAAAGGCAGGCAGAGAATTCCCTGCTAGCACCTTCTCTGTTCGCGGGAAGCAGAAGGGTTCACATTGCTTTGCAGAATCGCTTTTGTGCAGAGAACACTAACGCTTGTTCAGGACGAAAGAAAGCACAGAGCCCCAGATTTGCTGTTGTCCTGGAGAGCTTGCAGAGCTCTGGGGAAAGGCAGGTAGAGAATTCCCTGCTAGCACCTTCTCTGTGCCTGAGAAGGAGAAGTGTTCACATTTTTCCGCAGAATCGCTTTTGTGCAGAGAACACTAACAATTATTCAGAACGGAATAAAGCACAGAGCCCCAGATTTGCTGTTGTCCTGGAGAGCTTGCAGAGCTCTGGGGAAAGGCAGGCAGAGAATTCCCTGCTAGCACCTTCTCTGTTCGCGGGAAGGAGAGAATTCGCTTTTGCTTGGCACAATGGCTTTTCTGCAGAAAACACTAACGCTTCTTCAGAACGAAAGAAAACACAGAGCCCCATATTTGCTGTTGTCCTGGAGAGCTTGCAGAGCACTGGGGAAAGGCAGGCAGAGAATTCCCTGCTAGCACATTCTCTGTGCACAGGAAGCCGAAATGTTCGCATTTGATTCGCAGAATCGCTTTTGTGCAGAAAACAGTAACACTTCTTCAGAACGAAAGAAAGCGCAGAGCCCCAGATTTGCTGTTGTCCTGGAGAGCTTGCAGAGCTCTGGGGAAAGGCAGGCAGAGAATTCCCTGCTAGCACCTTCTCTGTTCGCGGGAAGCAGAAGTGTTCACATTTTTTCGCAGAATCGCTTTTGTGCAGAAAACACTAACACTTATTCAGAACGGAAGAAAGCACAGAGCGCCAGATTTTATGTTGCCCTGGAGAGCTTGCAGAGCACTGGGGAAAGGCAGGCAGTGAATTCCCTGCTAGCATCTTCGCTGTGCCTGGGAATGAGAAGTGTTCACATTTTTTCGCAGAATGGCTTTTCTGCAGAAAACACTAACGCTTGTTCAGGACGAAAGGAAGCACAGAGCGCCAGATTTGCTGTTGCCCTGGAGAGCTTGCAGAGCTCTGGGGAAAGGCAGGCAGAGAATTCCCTGCTAGCACATTCTCTGTGCACAGGAAGGAGAAATGTTCGCATTTGCTTCGCAAAATCACTTTTGTGCAGAAAACACTAACACTTGTTCAGAACGAAAGAAAGCACAGAGCCCCAGATTTGCTGTTGTCCTGGAGAGCTTGCAGAGCTCTGGGGAAAGGCAGGCAGAGAATTCCCTGCTAGCACCTTCTCTGTGCCTGAGAAGGAGAAGTGTTCACATTTTTCCGCAGAATCGCTTTTGTGCAGAAAACAGTAACACTTCTTCAGAACGAAAGAAAGCGCAGAGCGCCAGATTTGCTGTTGTCCTGGAGAGCTTGCAGAGCTCTGGGGAAAGGCAGGCAGAGAATTCCCTGCTAGCACCTTCTCTGTTCGCGGGAAGCAGAAGGGTTCACATTGCTTTGCAGAATCACTTTTGTGCAGAGAACACTAACGCTTGTTCAGGACGAAAGAAAGCACAGAGCCCCAGATTTGCTGTTGTCCTGGAGAGCTTGCAGAACTCTGGGGAAAGGCAGGTAGAGAATTCCCTGCTAGCACCTTCTCTGTTCGCGGGAAGGAGAGATTTCGCTTTTGATTGGCACAATGGCTTTTCTGCAGAAAACACTAACGCTTGTTCAGGATGAAAGAAAGCACAGAGCCCCATATTTGCTGTTGCCCTGGAGAGCTTGCAGAGCTCTGGGGAAAGGCAGGCAGAGAATTCCCTGCTAGCACATTCTCTGTGCACAGGAAGCCGAAGTGTTCGCATTTGCTTCGCCGAATCGCTTTTGTGCAGAAAACACTAACACTTGTTCAGAACGAAAGAAAGCACAGAGCCCCAGATTTGCTGTTGTCCTGGAGAGCTTGCAGAGCTCTGGGGAAAGGCAAGCAGAGAATTCCCTGCTAGAACCTTCTCTGTTCGCGGGAAGCAGAAGAGTTCACATTGCTTTGCAGAATCGCTTTTGTGCAGAGAACACTAACGCTTGTTCAGGACGAAAGAAAGCACAGAGCCCCAGATTTGCTGTTGTCCTGGAGAGCTTGCAGAGCTCTGGGGAAAGGCAGGCAGAGAACTCCCTGCTAGCACATTCTCTGTGCCTGAGAAGGAGAAGTGTTCGCATTTGCTTCGCAGAATCGCTTTTGTGCAGAAAACACTAACACTTGTTCAGAACGAAAGAAAGCACAGAGCCCCATATTTGCTGTTGTCCTGGAGAGCTTGCAGAGCACTGGGGAAAGGCAGGCAGAGAATTCCCTGCTAGCACATTCTCTGTTCGCGGGAAGGAGAGATTTCGCTTTTGATTGGCACAATGGCTTTTCTGCAGAAAACACTAACGCTTGTTCAGGACGAAAGAAAGCACAGAGCCCCATATTTGCTGTTGCCCTAGAGAGCTTGCAGAGCACTGGGGAAAGGCAGGCAGAGAATTCCCTGCTAGCACATTCTCTGTGCACAGGAAGCCGAAGTGTTCGCATTTGCTTCGCAGAATCGCTTTTGTGCAGAAAACAGTAACACTTATTCAGAATGGAAGAAAACACAGAGCCCCAGATTTGCTGTTGTCCTGGAGAGCTTGCAGAGCTCTGGGGAAAGGCAGGCAGAGAATTCCCTGCTAGCACCTTCTCTGTGCTTGAGAAGGAGAAGTGTTCACATTTTTTCGCAGAATTGCTTTTGTGCAGAAAACAGTAACACTTATTCAGAACGAAAGAAAACACAGAGCCCCAGATTTGCTGTTGTCCTGGAGAGCTTGCAGAACTCTGGGGAAAGGCAGGCAGAGAATTCCCTGCTAGCACATTCTCTGTGCACAGGAAGGCGAAATGTTCGCTTTTGCTTGGCACAATGGCTTTTCTGCAGAAAACACTAACGCTTGTTCAGAACGAAAGAAAGCACAGAGCCCCAGATTCTATGTTGCCCTGGAGAGCTTGCAGAGCACTGGGGAAAGGCAGGCAGAGAATTCCCTGCTAGCACATTCTCTGTGCACAGGAAGCCGAAATGTTCGCATTTGATTCGCAGAATCGCTTTTGTGCAGAAAACACTAACACTTCTTCAGAACGAAAGAAAGCGCAGAGCCCCAGATTTGCTGTTGTCCTGGAGAGCTTGCAGAGCTCTGGGGAAAGGCAGGCAGAGAATTCCCTGCTAGCACCTTCTCTGTTCGCGGGAAGCAGAAGTGTTCACATTTTTTCGCAGAATCGCTTTTGTGCAGAAAACACTAACACTTATTCAGAACGGAAGAAAGCACAGAGCGCCAGATTTTATGTTGCCCTGGAGAGCTTGCAGAGCACTGGGGAAAGGAAGGCAGTGAATTCCCTGCTAGCATCTTCGCTGTGCCTGGGAATGAGAAGTGTTCACATTTTTTCGCAGAATGGCTTTTCTGCAGAAAACACTAACGCTTGTTCAGGACGAAAGGAAGCACAGAGCGCCAGATTTGCTGTTGCCCTGGAGAGCTTGCAGAGCACTGGGGAAAGGCAGGCAGAGAATTCCCTGCTAGCACATTCTCTGTGCACAGGAAGGAGAAATGTTCGCATTTGCTTCGCGAAATCACTTTTGTGCAGAAATCACTAACACTTGTTCAGAACGAAAGAAAGCACAGAGCCCCAGATTTGCTGTTGTCCTGGAGAGCTTGCAGAACTCTGGGGAAAGGCAGGCAGAGAATTCCCTGCTAGCACCTTCTCTGTGCCTGAGAAGGAGAAGTGTTCACATTTTTCCGCAGAATCGCTTTTGTGCAGAAAACAGTAACACTTCTTCAGAACGAAAGAAAGCGCAGAGCGCCAGATTTGCTGTTGTCCTGGAGAGCTTGCAGAGCTCTGGGGAAAGGCAGGCAGAGAATTCCCTGCTAGCACCTTCTCTGTTCGCGGGAAGCAGAAGGGTTCACATTGCTTTGCAGAATCGCTTTTGTGCAGAGAACACTAACGCTTGTTCAGGACGAAAGAAAGCACAGAGCCCCAGATTTGCTGTTGTCCTGGAGAGCTTGCAGAGCTCTGGGGAAAGGCAGGTAGAGAATTCCCTGCTAGCACCTTCTCTGTGCCTGAGAAGGAGAAGTGTTCACATTTTTCCGCAGAATCGCTTTTGTGCAGAGAACACTAACAATTATTCAGAACGGAATAAAGCACAGAGCCCCAGATTTGCTGTTGTCCTGGAGAGCTTGCAGAGCTCTGGGGAAAGGCAGGCAGAGAATTCCCTGCTAGCACCTTCTCTGTTCGCGGGAAGGAGAGAATTCGCTTTTGCTTGGCACAATGGCTTTTCTGCAGAAAACACTAACGCTTCTTCAGAACGAAAGAAAACACAGAGCCCCATATTTGCTGTTGTCCTGGAGAGCTTGCAGAGCACTGGGGAAAGGCAGGCAGAGAATTCCCTGCTAGCACATTCTCTGTGCACAGGAAGCCGAAATGTTCGCATTTGATTCGCAGAATCGCTTTTGTGCAGAAAACAGTAACACTTCTTCAGAACGAAAGAAAGCGCAGAGCCCCAGATTTGCTGTTGTCCTGGAGAGCTTGCAGAGCTCTGGGGAAAGGCAGGCAGAGAATTCCCTGCTAGCACCTTCTCTGTTCGCGGGAAGCAGAAGTGTTCACATTTTTTCGCAGAATCGCTTTTGTGCAGAAAACACTAACACTTATTCAGAACGGAAGAAAGCACAGAGCGCCAGATTTTATGTTGCCCTGGAGAGCTTGCAGAGCACTGGGGAAAGGCAGGCAGAGAATTCCCTGCTAGCATCTTCGCTGTGCCTGGGAAGGAGAAGTGTTCACATTTTTTCGCAGAATGCCTTTTCTGCAGAAAACACTAACGCTTGTTCAGGACGAAAGGAAGCACAGAGCGCCAGATTTCCTGTTGCCCTGGAGAGCTTGCAGAGCTCTGGGGAAAGGCAGGCAGAGAATTCCCTGCTAGCACCTTCTCTGTGCCTGAGAAGGGGAAGTGTTCACATTTTTCCGCAGAATCGCTTTTGTGCAGAAAACAGTAACACTTATTCAGAACGGAAGAAAACACAGAGCCCCAGATTTGCTGTTGTCCTGGAGAGCTTGCAGAACTCTGGGGAAAGGCAGGCAGAGAATTCCCTGCTAGCACATTCTCTGTGCACAGGAAGCCGAAGTGTTCGCATTTGCTTCGCCGAATCGCTTTTGTGCAGAGAACACTAACACTTGTTAAGAACGAAAGAAAGCACAGAGCCCCATATTTGCTGTTGTCCTGGAGAGCTTGCAGAGCTCTGGGGAAAGGCAGGTAGAGAATTCCCTGCTAGCACCTTCTCTGTTCGCGGGAAGGAGAGATTTCGCTTTTGATTGGCACAATGGCTTTTCTGCAGAAAACACTAACGCTTGTTCAGGATGAAAGAAAGCACAGAGCCCCATATTTGCTGTTGCCCTGGAGAGCTTGCAGAGCTCTGGGGAAAGGCAGGCAGAGAATTCCCTGCTAGCACATTCTCTGTGCACAGGAAGCCGAAGTGTTCGCATTTGCTTCGCCGAATCGCTTTTGTGCAGAAAACACTAACACTTGTTCAGAACGAAAGAAAGCACAGAGCCCCAGATTTGCTGTTGTCCTGGAGAGCTTGCAGAGCTCTGGGGAAAGGCAAGCAGAGAATTCCCTGCTAGAACCTTCTCTGTTCGCGGGAAGCAGAAGAGTTCACATTGCTTTGCAGAATCGCTTTTGTGCAGAGAACACTAACGCTTGTTCAGGACGACAGAAAGCACAGAGCCCCAGATTTGCTGTTGTCCTGGAGAGCTTGCAGAGCTCTGGGGAAAGGCAGGCAGAGAATTCCCTGCTAGCACATTCTCTGTGCCTGAGAAGGAGAAGTGTTCGCATTTGCTTCGCAGAATCGCTTTTGTGCAGAAAACACTAACACTTGTTCAGAACGAAAGAAAGCACAGAGCCCCATATTTGCTGTTGTCCTGGAGAGCTTGCAGAGCACTGGGGAAAGGCAGGCAGAGAATTCCCTGCTAGCACATTCTCTGTTCGCGGGAAGGAGAGATTTCGCTTTTGATTGGCACAATGGCTTTTCTGCAGAAAACACTAACGCTTGTTCAGGACGAAAGAAAGCACAGAGCCCCATATTTGCTGTTGCCCTAGAGAGCTTGCAGAGCACTGGGGAAAGGCAGGCAGAGAATTCCCTGCTAGCACATTCTCTGTGCACAGGAAGCCGAAGTGTTCGCATTTGCTTCGCAGAATCGCTTTTGTGCAGAAAACAGTAACACTTATTCAGAATGGAAGAAAACACAGAGCCCCAGATTTGCTGTTGTCCTGGAGAGCTTGCAGAGCTCTGGGGAAAGGCAGGCAGAGAATTCCCTGCTAGCACCTTCTCTGTGCTTGAGAAGGAGAAGTGTTCACATTTTTTCGCAGAATTGCTTTTGTGCAGAAAACAGTAACACTTATTCAGAACGAAAGAAAACACAGAGCCCCAGATTTGCTGTTGTCCTGGAGAGCTTGCAGAACTCTGGGGAAAGGCAGGCAGAGAATTCCCTGCTAGCACCTTCTCTGTTCGCGGGAATCAGAAGAGTTCACATTGCTTTGCAGAATCGCTTTTGTGCAGAGAACACTAACGCTTGTTCAGGACGAAAGAAAGCACAGAGCCCCAGATTTGCTGTTGTCCTGGAGAGCTTGCAGAACTCTGGGGAAAGGCAGGCAGAGAATTCCCTGCTAGCACATTCTCTGTGCACAGGAAGCCGAAATGTTCGCATTTGATTCGCAGAATCGCTTTTGTGCAGAAAACACTAACACTTCTTCAGAACGAAAGAAAGCGCAGAGCCCCAGATTTGCTGTTGTCCTGGAGAGCTTGCAGAGCTCTGGGGAAAGGCAGGCAGAGAATTCCCTGCTAGCACCTTCTCTGTTCGCGGGAAGCAGAAGTGTTCACATTTTTTCGCAGAATCGCTTTTGTGCAGAAAACACTAACACTTATTCAGAACGGAAGAAAGCACAGAGCGCCAGATTTTATGTTGCCCTGGAGAGCTTGCAGAGCACTGGGGAAAGGAAGGCAGTGAATTCCCTGCTAGCATCTTCGCTGTGCCTGGGAATGAGAAGTGTTCACATTTTTTCGCAGAATGGCTTTTCTGCAGAAAACACTAACGCTTGTTCAGGACGAAAGGAAGCACAGAGCGCCAGATTTGCTGTTGCCCTGGAGAGCTTGCAGAGCACTGGGGAAAGGCAGGCAGAGAATTCCCTGCTAGCACATTCTCTGTGCACAGGAAGGAGAAATGTTCGCATTTGCTTCGTGAAATCACTTTTGTGCAGAAAACACTAACACTTGTTCAGAACGAAAGAAAGCACAGAGCCCCAGATTTGCTGTTGTCCTGGAGAGCTTGCAGAACTCTGGGGAAAGGCAGGCAGAGAATTCCCTGCTAGCACCTTCTCTGTGCCTGAGAAGGAGAAGTGTTCACATTTTTCCGCAGAATCGCTTTTGTGCAGAAAACAGTAACACTTCTTCAGAACGAAAGAAAGCGCAGAGCGCCAGATTTGCTGTTGTCCTGGAGAGCTTGCAGAGCTCTGGGGAAAGGCAGGCAGAGAATTCCCTGCTAGCACCTTCTCTGTTCGCGGGAAGGAGAGAATTCGCTTTTGCTTGGCACAATGGCTTTTCTGCAGAAAACACTAACGCTTGTTCAGAACGAAAGAAAACACAGAGCCCCATATTTGCTGTTGTCCTGGAGAGCTTGCAGAGCACTGGGGAAAGGCAGGCAGAGAATTCCCTGCTAGCACATTCTCTGTGCACAGGAAGCCGAAATGTTCGCATTTGATTCGCAGAATCGCTTTTGTGCAGAAAACAGTAACACTTCTTCAGAACGAAAGAAAGCGCAGAGCCCCAGATTTGCTGTTGTCCTGGAGAGCTTGCAGAGCTCTGGGGAAAGGCAGGCAGAGAATTCCCTGCTAGCACCTTCTCTGTTCGCGGGAAGCAGAAGTGTTCACATTTTTTCGCAGAATCGCTTTTGTGCAGAAAACACTAACACTTATTCAGAACGGAAGAAAGCACAGAGCGCCAGATTTTATGTTGCCCTGGAGAGCTTGCAGAGCACTGGGGAAAGGCAGGCAGTGAATTCCCTGCTAGCATCTTCGCTGTGCCTGGGAATGAGAAGTGTTCACATTTTTTCGCAGAATGGCTTTTCTGCAGAAAACACTAATGCTTGTTCAGGACGAAAGGAAGCACAGAGCGCCAGATTTGCTGTTGCCCTGGAGAGCTTGCAGAGCTCTGGGGAAAGGCAGGCAGAGAATTCCCTGCTAGCACATTCTCTGTGCACAGGAAGGAGAAATGTTCGCATTTGCTTCGCAAAATCACTTTTGTGCAGAAAACACTAACACTTGTTCAGAACGAAAGAAAGCACAGAGCCCCAGATTTGCTGTTGTCCTGGAGAGCTTGCAGAGCTCTGGGGAAAGGCAGGCAGAGAATTCCCTGCTAGCACCTTCTCTGTGCCTGAGAAGGAGAAGTGTTCACATTTTTCCGCAGAATCGCTTTTGTGCAGAAAACAGTAACACTTCTTCAGAACGAAAGAAAGCGCAGAGCGCCAGATTTGCTGTTGTCCTGGAGAGCTTGCAGAGCTCTGGGGAAAGGCAGGCAGAGAATTCCCTGCTAGCACCTTCTCTGTTCGCGGGAAGCAGAAGGGTTCACATTGCTTTGCAGAGTCGCTTTTGTGCAGAGAACACTAACGCTTGTTCAGGACGAAAGAAAGCACAGAGCCCCAGATTTGCTGTTGTCCTGGAGAGCTTGCAGAACTCTGGGGAAAGGCAGGTAGAGAATTCCCTGCTAGCACCTTCTCTGTTCGCGGGAAGGAGAGATTTCGCTTTTGATTGGCACAATGGCTTTTCTGCAGAAAACACTAACGCTTGTTCAGGATGAAAGAAAGCACAGAGCCCCATATTTGCTGTTGCCCTGGAGAGCTTGCAGAGCTCTGGGGAAAGGCAGGCAGAGAATTCCCTGCTAGCACATTCTCTGTGCACAGGAAGCCGAAGTGTTCGCATTTGCTTCGCCGAATCGCTTTTGTGCAGAAAACACTAACACTTGTTCAGAACGAAAGAAAGCACAGAGCCCCAGATTTGCTGTTGTCCTGGAGAGCTTGCAGAGCTCTGGGGAAAGGCAAGCAGAGAATTCCCTGCTAGAACCTTCTCTGTTCGCGGGAAGCAGAAGAGTTCACATTGCTTTGCAGAATCGCTTTTGTGCAGAGAACACTAACGCTTGTTCAGGACGAAAGAAAGCACAGAGCCCCAGATTTGCTGTTGTCCTGGAGAGCTTGCAGAGCTCTGGGGAAAGGCAGGCAGAGAATTCCCTGCTAGCACATTCTCTGTGCCTGAGAAGGAGAAGTGTTCGCATTTGCTTCGCAGAATCGCTTTTGTGCAGAAAACACTAACACTTGTTCAGAACGAAAGAAAGCACAGAGCCCCATATTTGCTGTTGTCCTGGAGAGCTTGCAGAGCACTGGGGAAAGGCAGGCAGAGAATTCCCTGCTAGCACATTCTCTGTTCGCGGGAAGGAGAGATTTCGCTTTTGATTGGCACAATGGCTTTTCTGCAGAAAACACTAACGCTTGTTCAGGACGAAAGAAAGCACAGAGCCCCATATTTGCTGTTGCCCTAGAGAGCTTGCAGAGCACTGGGGAAAGGCAGGCAGAGAATTCCCTGCTAGCACATTCTCTGTGCACAGGAAGCCGAAGTGTTCGCATTTGCTTCGCAGAATCGCTTTTGTGCAGAAAACAGTAACACTTATTCAGAATGGAAGAAAACACAGAGCCCCAGATTTGCTGTTGTCCTGGAGAGCTTGCAGAGCTCTGGGGAAAGGCAGGCAGAGAATTCCCTGCTAGCACCTTCTCTGTGCTTGAGAAGGAGAAGTGTTCACATTTTTTCGCAGAATTGCTTTTGTGCAGAAAACAGTAACACTTATTCAGAACGAAAGAAAACACAGAGCCCCAGATTTGCTGTTGTCCTGGAGAGCTTGCAGAACTCTGGGGAAAGGCAGGCAGAGAATTCCCTGCTAGCACCTTCTCTGTTCGCGGGAAGCAGAAGAGTTCACATTGCTTTGCAGAATCGCTTTTGTGCAGAGAACACTAACGCTTGTTCAGGACGAAAGAAAGCACAGAGCCCCAGATTTGCTGTTGTCCTGGAGAGCTTGCAGAACTCTGGGGAAAGGCAGGCAGAGAATTCCCTGCTAGCACATTCTCTGTGCACAGGAAGGCGAAATGTTCGCTTTTGCTTGGCACAATGGCTTTTCTGCAGAAAACACTAACGCTTGTTCAGAACGAAAGAAAGCACAGAGCCCCAGATTCTATGTTGCCCTGGAGAGCTTGCAGAGCACTGGGGAAAGGCAGGCAGAGAATTCCCTGCTAGCACATTCTCTGTGCACAGGAAGCCGAAATGTTCGCATTTGATTCGCAGAATCGCTTTTGTGCAGAAAACACTAACACTTCTTCAGAACGAAAGAAAGCGCAGAGCCCCAGATTTGCTGTTGTCCTGGAGAGCTTGCAGAGCTCTGGGGAAAGGCAGGCAGAGAATTCCCTGCTAGCACCTTCTCTGTTCGCGGGAAGCAGAAGTGTTCACATTTTTTCGCAGAATCGCTTTTGTGCAGAAAACACTAACACTTATTCAGAACGGAAGAAAGCACAGAGCGCCAGATTTTATGTTGCCCTGGAGAGCTTGCAGAGCACTGGGGAAAGGAAGGCAGTGAATTCCCTGCTAGCATCTTCGCTGTGCCTGGGAATGAGAAGTGTTCACATTTTTTCGCAGAATGGCTTTTCTGCAGAAAACACTAACGCTTTTTCAGGACGAAAGGAAGCACAGAGCGCCAGATTTGCTGTTGCCCTGGAGAGCTTGCAGAGCTCTGGGGAAAGGCAGGCAGAGAATTCCCTGCTAGCACATTCTCTGTGCACAGGAAGGAGAAATGTTCGCATTTGCTTCGCAAAATCACTTTTGTGCAGAAAACACTAACACTTGTTCAGAACGAAAGAAAGCACAGAGCCCCAGATTTGCTGTTGTCCTGGAGAGCTTGCAGAGCTCTGGGGAAAGGCAGGCAGAGAATTCCCTGCTAGCACCTTCTCTGTGCCTGAGAAGGAGAAGTGTTCACATTTTTCCGCAGAATCGCTTTTGTGCAGAAAACAGTAACACTTCTTCAGAACGAAAGAAAGCGCAGAGCGCCAGATTTGCTGTTGTCCTGGAGAGCTTGCAGAGCTCTGGGGAAAGGCAGGCAGAGAATTCCCTGCTAGCACCTTCTCTGTTCGCGGGAAGCAGAAGGGTTCACATTGCTTTGCAGAATCACTTTTGTGCAGAGAACACTAACGCTTGTTCAGGACGAAAGAAAGCACAGAGCCCCAGATTTGCTGTTGTCCTGGAGAGCTTGCAGAACTCTGGGGAAAGGCAGGTAGAGAATTCCCTGCTAGCACCTTCTCTGTTCGCGGGAAGGAGAGATTTCGCTTTTGATTGGCACAATGGCTTTTCTGCAGAAAACACTAACGCTTGTTCAGGATGAAAGAAAGCACAGAGCCCCATATTTGCTGTTGCCCTGGAGAGCTTGCAGAGCTCTGGGGAAAGGCAGGCAGAGAATTCCCTGCTAGCACATTCTCTGTGCACAGGAAGCCGAAGTGTTCGCATTTGCTTCGCCGAATCGCTTTTGTGCAGAAAACACTAACACTTGTTCAGAACGAAAGAAAGCACAGAGCCCCAGATTTGCTGTTGTCCTGGAGAGCTTGCAGAGCTCTGGGGAAAGGCAAGCAGAGAATTCCCTGCTAGAACCTTCTCTGTTCGCGGGAAGCAGAAGAGTTCACATTGCTTTGCAGAATCGCTTTTGTGCAGAGAACACTAACGCTTGTTCAGGACGAAAGAAAGCACAGAGCCCCAGATTTGCTGTTGTCCTGGAGAGCTTGCAGAGCTCTGGGGAAAGGCAGGCAGAGAATTCCCTGCTAGCACATTCTCTGTGCCTGAGAAGGAGAAGTGTTCGCATTTGCTTCGCAGAATCGCTTTTGTGCAGAAAACACTAACACTTGTTCAGAACGAAAGAAAGCACAGAGCCCCATATTTGCTGTTGTCCTGGAGAGCTTGCAGAGCACTGGGGAAAGGCAGGCAGAGAATTCCCTGCTAGCACATTCTCTGTTCGCGGGAAGGAGAGATTTCGCTTTTGATTGGCACAATGGCTTTTCTGCAGAAAACACTAACGCTTGTTCAGGACGAAAGAAAGCACAGAGCCCCATATTTGCTGTTGCCCTAGAGAGCTTGCAGAGCACTGGGGAAAGGCAGGCAGAGAATTCCCTGCTAGCACATTCTCTGTGCACAGGAAGCCGAAGTGTTCGCATTTGCTTCGCAGAATCGCTTTTGTGCAGAAAACAGTAACACTTATTCAGAATGGAAGAAAACACAGAGCCCCAGATTTGCTGTTGTCCTGGAGAGCTTGCAGAGCTCTGGGGAAAGGCAGGCAGAGAATTCCCTGCTAGCACCTTCTCTGTGCTTGAGAAGGAGAAGTGTTCACATTTTTTCGCAGAATTGCTTTTGTGCAGAAAACAGTAACACTTCTTCAGAACGAAAGAAAGCGCAGAGCGCCAGATTTGCTGTTGTCCTGGAGAGCTTGCAGAGCTCTGGGGAAAGGCAGGCAGAGAATTCCCTGCTAGCACCTTCTCTGTTCGCGGGAAGGAGAGAATTCGCTTTTGCTTGGCACAATGGCTTTTCTGCAGAAAACACTAACGCTTGTTCAGAACGAAAGAAAACACAGAGCCCCATATTTGCTGTTGTCCTGGAGAGCTTGCAGAGCACTGGGGAAAGGCAGGCAGAGAATTCCCTGCTAGCACATTCTCTGTGCACAGGAAGCCGAAATGTTCGCATTTGATTCGCAGAATCGCTTTTGTGCAGAAAACAGTAACACTTCTTCAGAACGAAAGAAAGCGCAGAGCCCCAGATTTGCTGTTGTCCTGGAGAGCTTGCAGAGCTCTGGGGAAAGGCAGGCAGAGAATTCCCTGCTAGCACCTTCTCTGTTCGCGGGAAGCAGAAGTGTTCACATTTTTTCGCAGAATCGCTTTTGTGCAGAAAACACTAACACTTATTCAGAACGGAAGAAAGCACAGAGCGCCAGATTTTATGTTGCCCTGGAGAGCTTGCAGAGCACTGGGGAAAGGCAGGCAGTGAATTCCCTGCTAGCATCTTCGCTGTGCCTGGGAATGAGAAGTGTTCACATTTTTTCGCAGAATGGCTTTTCTGCAGAAAACACTAATGCTTGTTCAGGACGAAAGGAAGCACAGAGCGCCAGATTTGCTGTTGCCCTGGAGAGCTTGCAGAGCTCTGGGGAAAGGCAGGCAGAGAATTCCCTGCTAGCACATTCTCTGTGCACAGGAAGGAGAAATGTTCGCATTTGCTTCGCAAAATCACTTTTGTGCAGAAAACACTAACACTTGTTCAGAACGAAAGAAAGCACAGAGCCCCAGATTTGCTGTTGTCCTGGAGAGCTTGCAGAGCTCTGGGGAAAGGCAGGCAGAGAATTCCCTGCTAGCACCTTCTCTGTGCCTGAGAAGGAGAAGTGTTCACATTTTTCCGCAGAATCGCTTTTGTGCAGAAAACAGTAACACTTCTTCAGAACGAAATAAAGCGCAGAGCGCCAGATTTGCTGTTGTCCTGGAGAGCTTGCAGAGCTCTGGGGAAAGGCAGGCAGAGAATTCCCTGCTAGCACCTTCTCTGTTCGCGGGAAGCAGAAGGGTTCACATTGCTTTGCAGAGTCGCTTTTGTGCAGAGAACACTAACGCTTGTTCAGGACGAAAGAAAGCACAGAGCCCCAGATTTGCTGTTGTCCTGGAGAGCTTGCAGAACTCTGGGGAAAGGCAGGTAGAGAATTCCCTGCTAGCACCTTCTCTGTTCGCGGGAAGGAGAGATTTCGCTTTTGATTGGCACAATGGCTTTTCTGCAGAAAACACTAACGCTTGTTCAGGATGAAAGAAAGCACAGAGCCCCATATTTGCTGTTGCCCTGGAGAGCTTGCAGAGCTCTGGGGAAAGGCAGGCAGAGAATTCCCTGCTAGCACATTCTCTGTGCACAGGAAGCCGAAGTGTTCGCATTTGCTTCGCCGAATCGCTTTTGTGCAGAAAACACTAACACTTGTTCAGAACGAAAGAAAGCACAGAGCCCCAGATTTGCTGTTGTCCTGGAGAGCTTGCAGAGCTCTGGGGAAAGGCAAGCAGAGAATTCCCTGCTAGAACCTTCTCTGTTCGCGGGAAGCAGAAGAGTTCACATTGCTTTGCAGAATCGCTTTTGTGCAGAGAACACTAACGCTTGTTCAGGACGAAAGAAAGCACAGAGCCCCAGATTTGCTGTTGTCCTGGAGAGCTTGCAGAGCTCTGGGGAAAGGCAGGCAGAGAATTCCCTGCTAGCACATTCTCTGTGCCTGAGAAGGAGAAGTGTTCGCATTTGCTTCGCAGAATCGCTTTTGTGCAGAAAACACTAACACTTGTTCAGAACGAAAGAAAGCACAGAGCCCCATATTTGCTGTTGTCCTGGAGAGCTTGCAGAGCACTGGGGAAAGGCAGGCAGAGAATTCCCTGCTAGCACATTCTCTGTTCGCGGGAAGGAGAGATTTCGCTTTTGATTGGCACAATGGCTTTTCTGCAGAAAACACTAACGCTTGTTCAGGACGAAAGAAAGCACAGAGCCCCATATTTGCTGTTGCCCTAGAGAGCTTGCAGAGCACTGGGGAAAGGCAGGCAGAGAATTCCCTGCTAGCACATTCTCTGTGCACAGGAAGCCGAAGTGTTCGCATTTGCTTCGCAGAATCGCTTTTGTGCAGAAAACAGTAACACTTATTCAGAATGGAAGAAAACACAGAGCCCCAGATTTGCTGTTGTCCTGGAGAGCTTGCAGAGCTCTGGGGAAAGGCAGGCAGAGAATTCCCTGCTAGCACCTTCTCTGTGCTTGAGAAGGAGAAGTGTTCACATTTTTTCGCAGAATTGCTTTTGTGCAGAAAACAGTAACACTTATTCAGAACGAAAGAAAACACAGAGCCCCAGATTTGCTGTTGTCCTGGAGAGCTTGCAGAACTCTGGGGAAAGGCAGGCAGAGAATTCCCTGCTAGCACCTTCTCTGTTCGCGGGAAGCAGAAGAGTTCACATTGCTTTGCAGAATCGCTTTTGTGCAGAGAACACTAACGCTTGTTCAGGACGAAAGAAAGCACAGAGCCCCAGATTTGCTGTTGTCCTGGAGAGCTTGCAGAACTCTGGGGAAAGGCAGGCAGAGAATTCCCTGCTAGCACATTCTCTGTGCACAGGAAGGCGAAATGTTCGCTTTTGCTTGGCACAATGGCTTTTCTGCAGAAAACACTAACGCTTGTTCAGAACGAAAGAAAGCACAGAGCCCCAGATTCTATGTTGCCCTGGAGAGCTTGCAGAGCACTGGGGAAAGGCAGGCAGAGAATTCCCTGCTAGCACATTCTCTGTGCACAGGAAGCCGAAATGTTCGCATTTGATTCGCAGAATCGCTTTTGTGCAGAAAACACTAACACTTCTTCAGAACGAAAGAAAGCGCAGAGCCCCAGATTTGCTGTTGTCCTGGAGAGCTTGCAGAGCTCTGGGGAAAGGCAGGCAGAGAATTCCCTGCTAGCACCTTCTCTGTTCGCGGGAAGCAGAAGTGTTCACATTTTTTCGCAGAATCGCTTTTGTGCAGAAAACACTAACACTTATTCAGAACGGAAGAAAGCACAGAGCGCCAGATTTTATGTTGCCCTGGAGAGCTTGCAGAGCACTGGGGAAAGGAAGGCAGTGAATTCCCTGCTAGCATCTTCGCTGTGCCTGGGAATGAGAAGTGTTCACATTTTTTCGCAGAATGGCTTTTCTGCAGAAAACACTAACGCTTTTTCAGGACGAAAGGAAGCACAGAGCGCCAGATTTGCTGTTGCCCTGGAGAGCTTGCAGAGCTCTGGGGAAAGGCAGGCAGAGAATTCCCTGCTAGCACATTCTCTGTGCACAGGAAGGAGAAATGTTCGCATTTGCTTCGCAAAATCACTTTTGTGCAGAAAACACTAACACTTGTTCAGAACGAAAGAAAGCACAGAGCCCCAGATTTGCTGTTGTCCTGGAGAGCTTGCAGAGCTCTGGGGAAAGGCAGGCAGAGAATTCCCTGCTAGCACCTTCTCTGTGCCTGAGAAGGAGAAGTGTTCACATTTTTCCGCAGAATCGCTTTTGTGCAGAAAACAGTAACACTTCTTCAGAACGAAAGAAAGCGCAGAGCGCCAGATTTGCTGTTGTCCTGGAGAGCTTGCAGAGCTCTGGGGAAAGGCAGGCAGAGAATTCCCTGCTAGCACCTTCTCTGTTCGCGGGAAGCAGAAGGGTTCACATTGCTTTGCAGAGTCGCTTTTGTGCAGAGAACACTAACGCTTGTTCAGGACGAAAGAAAGCACAGAGCCCCAGATTTGCTGTTGTCCTGGAGAGCTTGCAGAACTCTGGGGAAAGGCAGGTAGAGAATTCCCTGCTAGCACCTTCTCTGTTCGCGGGAAGGAGAGATTTCGCTTTTGATTGGCACAATGGCTTTTCTGCAGAAAACACTAACGCTTGTTCAGGATGAAAGAAAGCACAGAGCCCCATATTTGCTGTTGCCCTGGAGAGCTTGCAGAGCTCTGGGGAAAGGCAGGCAGAGAATTCCCTGCTAGCACATTCTCTGTGCACAGGAAGCCGAAGTGTTCGCATTTGCTTCGCCGAATCGCTTTTGTGCAGAAAACACTAACACTTGTTCAGAACGAAAGAAAGCACAGAGCCCCAGATTTGCTGTTGTCCTGGAGAGCTTGCAGAGCTCTGGGGAAAGGCAAGCAGAGAATTCCCTGCTAGAACCTTCTCTGTTCGCGGGAAGCAGAAGAGTTCACATTGCTTTGCAGAATCGCTTTTGTGCAGAGAACACTAACGCTTGTTCAGGACGAAAGAAAGCACAGAGCCCCAGATTTGCTGTTGTCCTGGAGAGCTTGCAGAGCTCTGGGGAAAGGCAGGCAGAGAACTCCCTGCTAGCACATTCTCTGTGCCTGAGAAGGAGAAGTGTTCGCATTTGCTTCGCAGAATCGCTTTTGTGCAGAAAACACTAACACTTGTTCAGAACGAAAGAAAGCACAGAGCCCCATATTTGCTGTTGTCCTGGAGAGCTTGCAGAGCACTGGGGAAAGGCAGGCAGAGAATTCCCTGCTAGCACATTCTCTGTTCGCGGGAAGGAGAGATTTCGCTTTTGATTGGCACAATGGCTTTTCTGCAGAAAACACTAACGCTTGTTCAGGACGAAAGAAAGCACAGAGCCCCATATTTGCTGTTGCCCTAGAGAGCTTGCAGAGCACTGGGGAAAGGCAGGCAGAGAATTCCCTGCTAGCACATTCTCTGTGCACAGGAAGCCGAAGTGTTCGCATTTGCTTCGCAGAATCGCTTTTGTGCAGAAAACAGTAACACTTATTCAGAATGGAAGAAAACACAGAGCCCCAGATTTGCTGTTGTCCTGGAGAGCTTGCAGAGCTCTGGGGAAAGGCAGGCAGAGAATTCCCTGCTAGCACCTTCTCTGTGCTTGAGAAGGAGAAGTGTTCACATTTTTTCGCAGAATTGCTTTTGTGCAGAAAACAGTAACACTTATTCAGAACGAAAGAAAACACAGAGCCCCAGATTTGCTGTTGTCCTGGAGAGCTTGCAGAACTCTGGGGAAAGGCAGGCAGAGAATTCCCTGCTAGCACATTCTCTGTGCACAGGAAGGCGAAATGTTCGCTTTTGCTTGGCACAATGGCTTTTCTGCAGAAAACACTAACGCTTGTTCAGAACGAAAGAAAGCACAGAGCCCCAGATTCTATGTTGCCCTGGAGAGCTTGCAGAGCACTGGGGAAAGGCAGGCAGAGAATTCCCTGCTAGCACATTCTCTGTGCACAGGAAGCCGAAATGTTCGCATTTGATTCGCAGAATCGCTTTTGTGCAGAAAACACTAACACTTCTTCAGAACGAAAGAAAGCGCAGAGGCCCAGATTTGCTGTTGTCCTGGAGAGCTTGCAGAGCTCTGGGGAAAGGCAGGCAGAGAATTCCCTGCTAGCACCTTCTCTGTTCGCGGGAAGCAGAAGTGTTCACATTTTTTCGCAGAATCGCTTTTGTGCAGAAAACACTAACACTTATTCAGAACGGAAGAAAGCACAGAGCGCCAGATTTTATGTTGCCCTGGAGAGCTTGCAGAGCACTGGGGAAAGGAAGGCAGTGAATTCCCTGCTAGCATCTTCGCTGTGCCTGGGAATGAGAAGTGTTCACATTTTTTCGCAGAATGGCTTTTCTGCAGAAAACACTAACGCTTGTTCAGGACGAAAGGAAGCACAGAGCGCCAGATTTGCTGTTGCCCTGGAGAGCTTGCAGAGCACTGGGGAAAGGCAGGCAGAGAATTCCCTGCTAGCACATTCTCTGTGCACAGGAAGGAGAAATGTTCGCATTTGCTTCGCGAAATCACTTTTGTGCAGAAATCACTAACACTTGTTCAGAACGAAAGAAAGCACAGAGCCCCAGATTTGCTGTTGTCCTGGAGAGCTTGCAGAACTCTGGGGAAAGGCAGGCAGAGAATTCCCTGCTAGCACCTTCTCTGTGCCTGAGAAGGAGAAGTGTTCACATTTTTCCGCAGAATCGCTTTTGTGCAGAAAACAGTAACACTTCTTCAGAACGAAAGAAAGCGCAGAGCGCCAGATTTGCTGTTGTCCTGGAGAGCTTGCAGAGCTCTGGGGAAAGGCAGGCAGAGAATTCCCTGCTAGCACCTTCTCTGTTCGCGGGAAGCAGAAGGGTTCACATTGCTTTGCAGAATCGCTTTTGTGCAGAGAACACTAACGCTTGTTCAGGACGAAAGAAAGCACAGAGCCCCAGATTTGCTGTTGTCCTGGAGAGCTTGCAGAGCTCTGGGGAAAGGCAGGTAGAGAATTCCCTGCTAGCACCTTCTCTGTGCCTGAGAAGGAGAAGTGTTCACATTTTTCCGCAGAATCGCTTTTGTGCAGAGAACACTAACAATTATTCAGAACGGAATAAAGCACAGAGCCCCAGATTTGCTGTTGTCCTGGAGAGCTTGCAGAGCTCTGGGGAAAGGCAGGCAGAGAATTCCCTGCTAGCACCTTCTCTGTTCGCGGGAAGGAGAGAATTCGCTTTTGCTTGGCACAATGGCTTTTCTGCAGAAAACACTAACGCTTCTTCAGAACGAAAGAAAACACAGAGCCCCATATTTGCTGTTGTCCTGGAGAGCTTGCAGAGCACTGGGGAAAGGCAGGCAGAGAATTCCCTGCTAGCACATTCTCTGTGCACAGGAAGCCGAAATGTTCGCATTTGATTCGCAGAATCGCTTTTGTGCAGAAAACAGTAACACTTCTTCAGAACGAAAGAAAGCGCAGAGCCCCAGATTTGCTGTTGTCCTGGAGAGCTTGCAGAGCTCTGGGGAAAGGCAGGCAGAGAATTCCCTGCTAGCACCTTCTCTGTTCGCGGGAAGCAGAAGTGTTCACATTTTTTCGCAGAATCGCTTTTGTGCAGAAAACACTAACACTTATTCAGAACGGAAGAAAGCACAGAGCGCCAGATTTTATGTTGCCCTGGAGAGCTTGCAGAGCACTGGGGAAAGGCAGGCAGAGAATTCCCTGCTAGCATCTTCGCTGTGCCTGGGAAGGAGAAGTGTTCACATTTTTTCGCAGAATGCCTTTTCTGCAGAAAACACTAACGCTTGTTCAGGACGAAAGGAAGCACAGAGCGCCAGATTTCCTGTTGCCCTGGAGAGCTTGCAGAGCTCTGGGGAAAGGCAGGCAGAGAATTCCCTGCTAGCACCTTCTCTGTGCCTGAGAAGGGGAAGTGTTCACATTTTTCCGCAGAATCGCTTTTGTGCAGAAAACAGTAACACTTATTCAGAACGGAAGAAAACACAGAGCCCCAGATTTGCTGTTGTCCTGGAGAGCTTGCAGAACTCTGGGGAAAGGCAGGCAGAGAATTCCCTGCTAGCACATTCTCTGTGCACAGGAAGCCGAAGTGTTCGCATTTGCTTCGCCGAATCGCTTTTGTGCAGAGAACACTAACACTTGTTAAGAACGAAAGAAAGCACAGAGCCCCATATTTGCTGTTGTCCTGGAGAGCTTGCAGAGCTCTGGGGAAAGGCAGGTAGAGAATTCCCTGCTAGCACCTTCTCTGTTCGCGGGAAGGAGAGATTTCGCTTTTGATTGGCACAATGGCTTTTCTGCAGAAAACACTAACGCTTGTTCAGGATGAAAGAAAGCACAGAGCCCCATATTTGCTGTTGCCCTGGAGAGCTTGCAGAGCTCTGGGGAAAGGCAGGCAGAGAATTCCCTGCTAGCACATTCTCTGTGCACAGGAAGCCGAAGTGTTCGCATTTGCTTCGCCGAATCGCTTTTGTGCAGAAAACACTAACACTTGTTCAGAACGAAAGAAAGCACAGAGCCCCAGATTTGCTGTTGTCCTGGAGAGCTTGCAGAGCTCTGGGGAAAGGCAAGCAGAGAATTCCCTGCTAGAACCTTCTCTGTTCGCGGGAAGCAGAAGAGTTCACATTGCTTTGCAGAATCGCTTTTGTGCAGAGAACACTAACGCTTGTTCAGGACGACAGAAAGCACAGAGCCCCAGATTTGCTGTTGTCCTGGAGAGCTTGCAGAGCTCTGGGGAAAGGCAGGCAGAGAATTCCCTGCTAGCACATTCTCTGTGCCTGAGAAGGAGAAGTGTTCGCATTTGCTTCGCAGAATCGCTTTTGTGCAGAAAACACTAACACTTGTTCAGAACGAAAGAAAGCACAGAGCCCCATATTTGCTGTTGTCCTGGAGAGCTTGCAGAGCACTGGGGAAAGGCAGGCAGAGAATTCCCTGCTAGCACATTCTCTGTTCGCGGGAAGGAGAGATTTCGCTTTTGATTGGCACAATGGCTTTTCTGCAGAAAACACTAACGCTTGTTCAGGACGAAAGAAAGCACAGAGCCCCATATTTGCTGTTGCCCTAGAGAGCTTGCAGAGCACTGGGGAAAGGCAGGCAGAGAATTCCCTGCTAGCACATTCTCTGTGCACAGGAAGCCGAAGTGTTCGCATTTGCTTCGCAGAATCGCTTTTGTGCAGAAAACAGTAACACTTATTCAGAATGGAAGAAAACACAGAGCCCCAGATTTGCTGTTGTCCTGGAGAGCTTGCAGAGCTCTGGGGAAAGGCAGGCAGAGAATTCCCTGCTAGCACCTTCTCTGTGCTTGAGAAGGAGAAGTGTTCACATTTTTTCGCAGAATTGCTTTTGTGCAGAAAACAGTAACACTTATTCAGAACGAAAGAAAACACAGAGCCCCAGATTTGCTGTTGTCCTGGAGAGCTTGCAGAACTCTGGGGAAAGGCAGGCAGAGAATTCCCTGCTAGCACCTTCTCTGTTCGCGGGAATCAGAAGAGTTCACATTGCTTTGCAGAATCGCTTTTGTGCAGAGAACACTAACGCTTGTTCAGGACGAAAGAAAGCACAGAGCCCCAGATTTGCTGTTGTCCTGGAGAGCTTGCAGAACTCTGGGGAAAGGCAGGCAGAGAATTCCCTGCTAGCACATTCTCTGTGCACAGGAAGCCGAAATGTTCGCATTTGATTCGCAGAATCGCTTTTGTGCAGAAAACACTAACACTTCTTCAGAACGAAAGAAAGCGCAGAGGCCCAGATTTGCTGTTGTCCTGGAGAGCTTGCAGAGCTCTGGGGAAAGGCAGGCAGAGAATTCCCTGCTAGCACCTTCTCTGTTCGCGGGAAGCAGAAGTGTTCACATTTTTTCGCAGAATCGCTTTTGTGCAGAAAACACTAACACTTATTCAGAACGGAAGAAAGCACAGAGCGCCAGATTTTATGTTGCCCTGGAGAGCTTGCAGAGCACTGGGGAAAGGAAGGCAGTGAATTCCCTGCTAGCATCTTCGCTGTGCCTGGGAATGAGAAGTGTTCACATTTTTTCGCAGAATGGCTTTTCTGCAGAAAACACTAACGCTTGTTCAGGACGAAAGGAAGCACAGAGCGCCAGATTTGCTGTTGCCCTGGAGAGCTTGCAGAGCACTGGGGAAAGGCAGGCAGAGAATTCCCTGCTAGCACATTCTCTGTGCACAGGAAGGAGAAATGTTCGCATTTGCTTCGCGAAATCACTTTTGTGCAGAAAACACTAACACTTGTTCAGAACGAAAGAAAGCACAGAGCCCCAGATTTGCTGTTGTCCTGGAGAGCTTGCAGAACTCTGGGGAAAGGCAGGCAGAGAATTCCCTGCTAGCACCTTCTCTGTGCCTGAGAAGGAGAAGTGTTCACATTTTTCCGCAGAATCGCTTTTGTGCAGAAAACAGTAACACTTCTTCAGAACGAAAGAAAGCGCAGAGCGCCAGATTTGCTGTTGTCCTGGAGAGCTTGCAGAGCTCTGGGGAAAGGCAGGCAGAGAATTCCCTGCTAGCACCTTCTCTGTTCGCGGGAAGGAGAGAATTCGCTTTTGCTTGGCACAATGGCTTTTCTGCAGAAAACACTAACGCTTGTTCAGAACGAAAGAAAACACAGAGCCCCAGATTTGCTGTTGTCCTGGAGAGCTTGCAGAACTCTGGGGAAAGGCAGGCAGAGAATTCCCTGCTAGCACATTCTCTGTGCACAGGAAGGCGAAATGTTCGCTTTTGCTTGGCACAATGGCTTTTCTGCAGAAAACACTAACGCTTGTTCAGAACGAAAGAAAGCACAGAGCCCCAGATTCTATGTTGCCCTGGAGAGCTTGCAGAGCACTGGGGAAAGGCAGGCAGAGAATTCCCTGCTAGCACATTCTCTGTGCACAGGAAGCCGAAATGTTCGCATTTGATTCGCAGAATCGCTTTTGTGCAGAAAACACTAACACTTCTTCAGAACGAAAGAAAGCGCAGAGCCCCAGATTTGCTGTTGTCCTGGAGAGCTTGCAGAGCTCTGGGGAAAGGCAGGCAGAGAATTCCCTGCTAGCACCTTCTCTGTTCGCGGGAAGCAGAAGTGTTCACATTTTTTCGCAGAATCGCTTTTGTGCAGAAAACACTAACACTTATTCAGAACGGAAGAAAGCACAGAGCGCCAGATTTTATGTTGCCCTGGAGAGCTTGCAGAGCACTGGGGAAAGGAAGGCAGTGAATTCCCTGCTAGCATCTTCGCTGTGCCTGGGAATGAGAAGTGTTCACATTTTTTCGCAGAATGGCTTTTCTGCAGAAAACACTAACGCTTGTTCAGGACGAAAGGAAGCACAGAGCGCCAGATTTGCTGTTGCCCTGGAGAGCTTGCAGAGCTCTGGGGAAAGGCAGGCAGAGAATTCCCTGCTAGCACATTCTCTGTGCACAGGAAGGAGAAATGTTCGCATTTGCTTCGCAAAATCACTTTTGTGCAGAAAACACTAACACTTGTTCAGAACGAAAGAAAGCACAGAGCCCCAGATTTGCTGTTGTCCTGGAGAGCTTGCAGAGCTCTGGGGAAAGGCAGGCAGAGAATTCCCTGCTAGCACCTTCTCTGTGCCTGAGAAGGAGAAGTGTTCACATTTTTCCGCAGAATCGCTTTTGTGCAGAAAACAGTAACACTTCTTCAGAACGAAAGAAAGCGCAGAGCGCCAGATTTGCTGTTGTCCTGGAGAGCTTGCAGAGCTCTGGGGAAAGGCAGGCAGAGAATTCCCTGCTAGCACCTTCTCTGTTCGCGGGAAGCAGAAGGGTTCACATTGCTTTGCAGAGTCGCTTTTGTGCAGAGAACACTAACGCTTGTTCAGGACGAAAGAAAGCACAGAGCCCCAGATTTGCTGTTGTCCTGGAGAGCTTGCAGAACTCTGGGGAAAGGCAGGTAGAGAATTCCCTGCTAGCACCTTCTCTGTTCGCGGGAAGGAGAGATTTCGCTTTTGATTGGCACAATGGCTTTTCTGCAGAAAACACTAACGCTTGTTCAGGATGAAAGAAAGCACAGAGCCCCATATTTGCTGTTGCCCTGGAGAGCTTGCAGAGCTCTGGGGAAAGGCAGGCAGAGAATTCCCTGCTAGCACATTCTCTGTGCACAGGAAGCCGAAGTGTTCGCATTTGCTTCGCCGAATCGCTTTTGTGCAGAAAACACTAACACTTGTTCAGAACGAAAGAAAGCACAGAGCCCCAGATTTGCTGTTGTCCTGGAGAGCTTGCAGAGCTCTGGGGAAAGGCAAGCAGAGAATTCCCTGCTAGAACCTTCTCTGTTCGCGGGAAGCAGAAGAGTTCACATTGCTTTGCAGAATCGCTTTTGTGCAGAGAACACTAACGCTTGTTCAGGACGAAAGAAAGCACAGAGCCCCAGATTTGCTGTTGTCCTGGAGAGCTTGCAGAGCTCTGGGGAAAGGCAGGCAGAGAACTCCCTGCTAGCACATTCTCTGTGCCTGAGAAGGAGAAGTGTTCGCATTTGCTTCGCAGAATCGCTTTTGTGCAGAAAACACTAACACTTGTTCAGAACGAAAGAAAGCACAGAGCCCCATATTTGCTGTTGTCCTGGAGAGCTTGCAGAGCACTGGGGAAAGGCAGGCAGAGAATTCCCTGCTAGCACATTCTCTGTTCGCGGGAAGGAGAGATTTCGCTTTTGATTGGCACAATGGCTTTTCTGCAGAAAACACTAACGCTTGTTCAGGACGAAAGAAAGCACAGAGCCCCATATTTGCTGTTGCCCTAGAGAGCTTGCAGAGCACTGGGGAAAGGCAGGCAGAGAATTCCCTGCTAGCACATTCTCTGTGCACAGGAAGCCGAAGTGTTCGCATTTGCTTCGCAGAATCGCTTTTGTGCAGAAAACAGTAACACTTATTCAGAATGGAAGAAAACACAGAGCCCCAGATTTGCTGTTGTCCTGGAGAGCTTGCAGAGCTCTGGGGAAAGGCAGGCAGAGAATTCCCTGCTAGCACCTTCTCTGTGCTTGAGAAGGAGAAGTGTTCACATTTTTTCGCAGAATTGCTTTTGTGCAGAAAACAGTAACACTTATTCAGAACGAAAGAAAACACAGAGCCCCAGATTTGCTGTTGTCCTGGAGAGCTTGCAGAACTCTGGGGAAAGGCAGGCAGAGAATTCCCTGCTAGCACATTCTCTGTGCACAGGAAGGCGAAATGTTCGCTTTTGCTTGGCACAATGGCTTTTCTGCAGAAAACACTAACGCTTGTTCAGAACGAAAGAAAGCACAGAGCCCCAGATTCTATGTTGCCCTGGAGAGCTTGCAGAGCACTGGGGAAAGGCAGGCAGAGAATTCCCTGCTAGCACATTCTCTGTGCACAGGAAGCCGAAATGTTCGCATTTGATTCGCAGAATCGCTTTTGTGCAGAAAACACTAACACTTCTTCAGAACGAAAGAAAGCGCAGAGCCCCAGATTTGCTGTTGTCCTGGAGAGCTTGCAGAGCTCTGGGGAAAGGCAGGCAGAGAATTCCCTGCTAGCACCTTCTCTGTTCGCGGGAAGCAGAAGTGTTCACATTTTTTCGCAGAATCGCTTTTGTGCAGAAAACACTAACACTTATTCAGAACGGAAGAAAGCACAGAGCGCCAGATTTTATGTTGCCCTGGAAAGCTTGCAGAGCACTGGGGAAAGGAAGGCAGTGAATTCCCTGCTAGCATCTTCGCTGTGCCTGGGAATGAGAAGTGTTCACATTTTTTCGCAGAATGGCTTTTCTGCAGAAAACACTAACGCTTGTTCAGGACGAAAGGAAGCACAGAGCGCCAGATTTGCTGTTGCCCTGGAGAGCTTGCAGAGCACTGGGGAAAGGCAGGCAGAGAATTCCCTGCTAGCACATTCTCTGTGCACAGGAAGGAGAAATGTTCGCATTTGCTTCGCGAAATCACTTTTGTGCAGAAATCACTAACACTTCTTCAGAACGAAAGAAAGCGCAGAGCGCCAGATTTGCTGTTGTCCTGGAGAGCTTGCAGAGCTCTGGGGAAAGGCAGGCAGAGAATTCCCTGCTAGCACCTTCTCTGTTCGCGGGAAGCAGAAGGGTTCACATTGCTTTGCAGAATCGCTTTTGTGCAGAGAACACTAACGCTTGTTCAGGACGAAAGAAAGCACAGAGCCCCAGATTTGCTGTTGTCCTGGAGAGCTTGCAGAGCTCTGGGGAAAGGCAGGCAGAGAACTCCCTGCTAGCACATTCTCTGTGCCTGAGAAGGAGAAGTGTTCGCATTTGCTTCGCAGAATCGCTTTTGTGCAGAAAACACTAACACTTGTTCAGAACGAAAGAAAGCACAGAGCCCCATATTTGCTGTTGTCCTGGAGAGCTTGCAGAGCACTGGGGAAAGGCAGGCAGAGAATTCCCTGCTAGCACATTCTCTGTTCGCGGGAAGGAGAGATTTCGCTTTTGATTGGCACAATGGCTTTTCTGCAGAAAACACTAACGCTTGTTCAGGACGAAAGAAAGCACAGAGCCCCATATTTGCTGTTGCCCTAGAGAGCTTGCAGAGCACTGGGGAAAGGCAGGCAGAGAATTCCCTGCTAGCACATTCTCTGTGCACAGGAAGCCGAAGTGTTCGCATTTGCTTCGCAGAATCGCTTTTGTGCAGAAAACAGTAACACTTATTCAGAATGGAAGAAAACACAGAGCCCCAGATTTGCTGTTGTCCTGGAGAGCTTGCAGAGCTCTGGGGAAAGGCAGGCAGAGAATTCCCTGCTAGCACCTTCTCTGTGCTTGAGAAGGAGAAGTGTTCACATTTTTTCGCAGAATTGCTTTTGTGCAGAAAACAGTAACACTTATTCAGAACGAAAGAAAACACAGAGCCCCAGATTTGCTGTTGTCCTGGAGAGCTTGCAGAACTCTGGGGAAAGGCAGGCAGAGAATTCCCTGCTAGCACATTCTCTGTGCACAGGAAGGCGAAATGTTCGCTTTTGCTTGGCACAATGGCTTTTCTGCAGAAAACACTAACGCTTGTTCAGAACGAAAGAAAGCACAGAGCCCCAGATTCTATGTTGCCCTGGAGAGCTTGCAGAGCACTGGGGAAAGGCAGGCAGAGAATTCCCTGCTAGCACATTCTCTGTGCACAGGAAGCCGAAATGTTCGCATTTGATTCGCAGAATCGCTTTTGTGCAGAAAACACTAACACTTCTTCAGAACGAAAGAAAGCGCAGAGCCCCAGATTTGCTGTTGTCCTGGAGAGCTTGCAGAGCTCTGGGGAAAGGCAGGCAGAGAATTCCCTGCTAGCACCTTCTCTGTTCGCGGGAAGCAGAAGTGTTCACATTTTTTCGCAGAATCGCTTTTGTGCAGAAAACACTAACACTTATTCAGAACGGAAGAAAGCACAGAGCGCCAGATTTTATGTTGCCCTGGAGAGCTTGCAGAGCACTGGGGAAAGGAAGGCAGTGAATTCCCTGCTAGCATCTTCGCTGTGCCTGGGAATGAGAAGTGTTCACATTTTTTCGCAGAATGGCTTTTCTGCAGAAAACACTAACGCTTGTTCAGGACGAAAGGAAGCACAGAGCGCCAGATTTGCTGTTGCCCTGGAGAGCTTGCAGAGCACTGGGGAAAGGCAGGCAGAGAATTCCCTGCTAGCACATTCTCTGTGCACAGGAAGGAGAAATGTTCGCATTTGCTTCGCGAAATCACTTTTGTGCAGAAATCACTAACACTTGTTCAGAACGAAAGAAAGCACAGAGCCCCAGATTTGCTGTTGTCCTGGAGAGCTTGCAGAACTCTGGGGAAAGGCAGGCAGAGAATTCCCTGCTAGCACCTTCTCTGTGCCTGAGAAGGAGAAGTGTTCACATTTTTCCGCAGAATCGCTTTTGTGCAGAAAACAGTAACACTTCTTCAGAACGAAAGAAAGCGCAGAGCGCCAGATTTGCTGTTGTCCTGGAGAGCTTGCAGAGCTCTGGGGAAAGGCAGGCAGAGAATTCCCTGCTAGCACCTTCTCTGTTCGCGGGAAGCAGAAGGGTTCACATTGCTTTGCAGAATCGCTTTTGTGCAGAGAACACTAACGCTTGTTCAGGACGAAAGAAAGCACAGAGCCCCAGATTTGCTGTTGTCCTGGAGAGCTTGCAGAGCTCTGGGGAAAGGCAGGTAGAGAATTCCCTGCTAGCACCTTCTCTGTGCCTGAGAAGGAGAAGTGTTCACATTTTTCCGCAGAATCGCTTTTGTGCAGAGAACACTAACAATTATTCAGAACGGAATAAAGCACAGAGCCCCAGATTTGCTGTTGTCCTGGAGAGCTTGCAGAGCTCTGGGGAAAGGCAGGCAGAGAATTCCCTGCTAGCACCTTCTCTGTTCGCGGGAAGGAGAGAATTCGCTTTTGCTTGGCACAATGGCTTTTCTGCAGAAAACACTAACGCTTCTTCAGAACGAAAGAAAACACAGAGCCCCATATTTGCTGTTGTCCTGGAGAGCTTGCAGAGCACTGGGGAAAGGCAGGCAGAGAATTCCCTGCTAGCACATTCTCTGTGCACAGGAAGCCGAAATGTTCGCATTTGATTCGCAGAATCGCTTTTGTGCAGAAAACAGTAACACTTCTTCAGAACGAAAGAAAGCGCAGAGCCCCAGATTTGCTGTTGTCCTGGAGAGCTTGCAGAGCTCTGGGGAAAGGCAGGCAGAGAATTCCCTGCTAGCACCTTCTCTGTTCGCGGGAAGCAGAAGTGTTCACATTTTTTCGCAGAATCGCTTTTGTGCAGAAAACACTAACACTTATTCAGAACGGAAGAAAGCACAGAGCGCCAGATTTTATGTTGCCCTGGAGAGCTTGCAGAGCACTGGGGAAAGGCAGGCAGAGAATTCCCTGCTAGCATCTTCGCTGTGCCTGGGAAGGAGAAGTGTTCACATTTTTTCGCAGAATGCCTTTTCTGCAGAAAACACTAACGCTTGTTCAGGACGAAAGGAAGCACAGAGCGCCAGATTTCCTGTTGCCCTGGAGAGCTTGCAGAGCTCTGGGGAAAGGCAGGCAGAGAATTCCCTGCTAGCACCTTCTCTGTGCCTGAGAAGGGGAAGTGTTCACATTTTTCCGCAGAATCGCTTTTGTGCAGAAAACAGTAACACTTATTCAGAACGGAAGAAAACACAGAGCCCCAGATTTGCTGTTGTCCTGGAGAGCTTGCAGAACTCTGGGGAAAGGCAGGCAGAGAATTCCCTGCTAGCACATTCTCTGTGCACAGGAAGCCGAAGTGTTCGCATTTGCTTCGCCGAATCGCTTTTGTGCAGAGAACACTAACACTTGTTAAGAACGAAAGAAAGCACAGAGCCCCATATTTGCTGTTGTCCTGGAGAGCTTGCAGAGCTCTGGGGAAAGGCAGGTAGAGAATTCCCTGCTAGCACCTTCTCTGTTCGCGGGAAGGAGAGATTTCGCTTTTGATTGGCACAATGGCTTTTCTGCAGAAAACACTAACGCTTGTTCAGGATGAAAGAAAGCACAGAGCCCCATATTTGCTGTTGCCCTGGAGAGCTTGCAGAGCTCTGGGGAAAGGCAGGCAGAGAATTCCCTGCTAGCACATTCTCTGTGCACAGGAAGCCGAAGTGTTCGCATTTGCTTCGCCGAATCGCTTTTGTGCAGAAAACACTAACACTTGTTCAGAACGAAAGAAAGCACAGAGCCCCAGATTTGCTGTTGTCCTGGAGAGCTTGCAGAGCTCTGGGGAAAGGCAAGCAGAGAATTCCCTGCTAGAACCTTCTCTGTTCGCGGGAAGCAGAAGAGTTCACATTGCTTTGCAGAATCGCTTTTGTGCAGAGAACACTAACGCTTGTTCAGGACGACAGAAAGCACAGAGCCCCAGATTTGCTGTTGTCCTGGAGAGCTTGCAGAGCTCTGGGGAAAGGCAGGCAGAGAATTCCCTGCTAGCACATTCTCTGTGCCTGAGAAGGAGAAGTGTTCGCATTTGCTTCGCAGAATCGCTTTTGTGCAGAAAACACTAACACTTGTTCAGAACGAAAGAAAGCACAGAGCCCCATATTTGCTGTTGTCCTGGAGAGCTTGCAGAGCACTGGGGAAAGGCAGGCAGAGAATTCCCTGCTAGCACATTCTCTGTTCGCGGGAAGGAGAGATTTCGCTTTTGATTGGCACAATGGCTTTTCTGCAGAAAACACTAACGCTTGTTCAGGACGAAAGAAAGCACAGAGCCCCATATTTGCTGTTGCCCTAGAGAGCTTGCAGAGCACTGGGGAAAGGCAGGCAGAGAATTCCCTGCTAGCACATTCTCTGTGCACAGGAAGCCGAAGTGTTCGCATTTGCTTCGCAGAATCGCTTTTGTGCAGAAAACAGTAACACTTATTCAGAATGGAAGAAAACACAGAGCCCCAGATTTGCTGTTGTCCTGGAGAGCTTGCAGAACTCTGGGGAAAGGCAGGCAGAGAATTCCCTGCTAGCACCTTCTCTGTTCGCGGGAATCAGAAGAGTTCACATTGCTTTGCAGAATCGCTTTTGTGCAGAGAACACTAACGCTTGTTCAGGACGAAAGAAAGCACAGAGCCCCAGATTTGCTGTTGTCCTGGAGAGCTTGCAGAACTCTGGGGAAAGGCAGGCAGAGAATTCCCTGCTAGCACATTCTCTGTGCACAGGAAGCCGAAATGTTCGCATTTGATTCGCAGAATCGCTTTTGTGCAGAAAACACTAACACTTCTTCAGAACGAAAGAAAGCGCAGAGGCCCAGATTTGCTGTTGTCCTGGAGAGCTTGCAGAGCTCTGGGGAAAGGCAGGCAGAGAATTCCCTGCTAGCACCTTCTCTGTTCGCGGGAAGCAGAAGTGTTCACATTTTTTCGCAGAATCGCTTTTGTGCAGAAAACACTAACACTTATTCAGAACGGAAGAAAGCACAGAGCGCCAGATTTTATGTTGCCCTGGAGAGCTTGCAGAGCACTGGGGAAAGGAAGGCAGTGAATTCCCTGCTAGCATCTTCGCTGTGCCTGGGAATGAGAAGTGTTCACATTTTTTCGCAGAATGGCTTTTCTGCAGAAAACACTAACGCTTGTTCAGGACGAAAGGAAGCACAGAGCGCCAGATTTGCTGTTGCCCTGGAGAGCTTGCAGAGCACTGGGGAAAGGCAGGCAGAGAATTCCCTGCTAGCACATTCTCTGTGCACAGGAAGGAGAAATGTTCGCATTTGCTTCGCGAAATCACTTTTGTGCAGAAAACACTAACACTTGTTCAGAACGAAAGAAAGCACAGAGCCCCAGATTTGCTGTTGTCCTGGAGAGCTTGCAGAACTCTGGGGAAAGGCAGGCAGAGAATTCCCTGCTAGCACCTTCTCTGTGCCTGAGAAGGAGAAGTGTTCACATTTTTCCGCAGAATCGCTTTTGTGCAGAAAACAGTAACACTTCTTCAGAACGAAAGAAAGCGCAGAGCGCCAGATTTGCTGTTGTCCTGGAGAGCTTGCAGAGCTCTGGGGAAAGGCAGGCAGAGAATTCCCTGCTAGCACCTTCTCTGTTCGCGGGAAGGAGAGAATTCGCTTTTGCTTGGCACAATGGCTTTTCTGCAGAAAACACTAACGCTTGTTCAGAACGAAAGAAAACACAGAGCCCCATATTTGCTGTTGTCCTGGAGAGCTTGCAGAGCACTGGGGAAAGGCAGGCAGAGAATTCCCTGCTAGCACATTCTCTGTGCACAGGAAGCCGAAATGTTCGCATTTGATTCGCAGAATCGCTTTTGTGCAGAAAACAGTAACACTTCTTCAGAACGAAAGAAAGCGCAGAGCCCCAGATTTGCTGTTGTCCTGGAGAGCTTGCAGAGCTCTGGGGAAAGGCAGGCAGAGAATTCCCTGCTAGCACCTTCTCTGTTCGCGGGAAGCAGAAGTGTTCACATTTTTTCGCAGAATCGCTTTTGTGCAGAAAACACTAACACTTATTCAGAACGGAAGAAAGCACAGAGCGCCAGATTTTATGTTGCCCTGGAGAGCTTGCAGAGCACTGGGGAAAGGCAGGCAGTGAATTCCCTGCTAGCATCTTCGCTGTGCCTGGGAATGAGAAGTGTTCACATTTTTTCGCAGAATGGCTTTTCTGCAGAAAACACTAATGCTTGTTCAGGACGAAAGGAAGCACAGAGCGCCAGATTTGCTGTTGCCCTGGAGAGCTTGCAGAGCTCTGGGGAAAGGCAGGCAGAGAATTCCCTGCTAGCACATTCTCTGTGCACAGGAAGGAGAAATGTTCGCATTTGCTTCGCAAAATCACTTTTGTGCAGAAAACACTAACACTTGTTCAGAACGAAAGAAAGCACAGAGCCCCAGATTTGCTGTTGTCCTGGAGAGCTTGCAGAGCTCTGGGGAAAGGCAGGCAGAGAATTCCCTGCTAGCACCTTCTCTGTGCCTGAGAAGGAGAAGTGTTCACATTTTTCCGCAGAATCGCTTTTGTGCAGAAAACAGTAACACTTCTTCAGAACGAAAGAAAGCGCAGAGCGCCAGATTTGCTGTTGTCCTGGAGAGCTTGCAGAGCTCTGGGGAAAGGCAGGCAGAGAATTCCCTGCTAGCACCTTCTCTGTTCGCGGGAAGCAGAAGGGTTCACATTGCTTTGCAGAGTCGCTTTTGTGCAGAGAACACTAACGCTTGTTCAGGACGAAAGAAAGCACAGAGCCCCAGATTTGCTGTTGTCCTGGAGAGCTTGCAGAACTCTGGGGAAAGGCAGGTAGAGAATTCCCTGCTAGCACCTTCTCTGTTCGCGGGAAGGAGAGATTTCGCTTTTGATTGGCACAATGGCTTTTCTGCAGAAAACACTAACGCTTGTTCAGGATGAAAGAAAGCACAGAGCCCCATATTTGCTGTTGCCCTGGAGAGCTTGCAGAGCTCTGGGGAAAGGCAGGCAGAGAATTCCCTGCTAGCACATTCTCTGTGCACAGGAAGCCGAAGTGTTCGCATTTGCTTCGCCGAATCGCTTTTGTGCAGAAAACACTAACACTTGTTCAGAACGAAAGAAAGCACAGAGCCCCAGATTTGCTGTTGTCCTGGAGAGCTTGCAGAGCTCTGGGGAAAGGCAAGCAGAGAATTCCCTGCTAGAACCTTCTCTGTTCGCGGGAAGCAGAAGAGTTCACATTGCTTTGCAGAATCGCTTTTGTGCAGAGAACACTAACGCTTGTTCAGGACGAAAGAAAGCACAGAGCCCCAGATTTGCTGTTGTCCTGGAGAGCTTGCAGAGCTCTGGGGAAAGGCAGGCAGAGAATTCCCTGCTAGCACATTCTCTGTGCCTGAGAAGGAGAAGTGTTCGCATTTGCTTCGCAGAATCGCTTTTGTGCAGAAAACACTAACACTTGTTCAGAACGAAAGAAAGCACAGAGCCCCATATTTGCTGTTGTCCTGGAGAGCTTGCAGAGCACTGGGGAAAGGCAGGCAGAGAATTCCCTGCTAGCACATTCTCTGTTCGCGGGAAGGAGAGATTTCGCTTTTGATTGGCACAATGGCTTTTCTGCAGAAAACACTAACGCTTGTTCAGGACGAAAGAAAGCACAGAGCCCCATATTTGCTGTTGCCCTAGAGAGCTTGCAGAGCACTGGGGAAAGGCAGGCAGAGAATTCCCTGCTAGCACATTCTCTGTGCACAGGAAGCCGAAGTGTTCGCATTTGCTTCGCAGAATCGCTTTTGTGCAGAAAACAGTAACACTTATTCAGAATGGAAGAAAACACAGAGCCCCAGATTTGCTGTTGTCCTGGAGAGCTTGCAGAGCTCTGGGGAAAGGCAGGCAGAGAATTCCCTGCTAGCACCTTCTCTGTGCTTGAGAAGGAGAAGTGTTCACATTTTTTCGCAGAATTGCTTTTGTGCAGAAAACAGTAACACTTATTCAGAACGAAAGAAAACACAGAGCCCCAGATTTGCTGTTGTCCTGGAGAGCTTGCAGAACTCTGGGGAAAGGCAGGCAGAGAATTCCCTGCTAGCACCTTCTCTGTTCGCGGGAAGCAGAAGAGTTCACATTGCTTTGCAGAATCGCTTTTGTGCAGAGAACACTAACGCTTGTTCAGGACGAAAGAAAGCACAGAGCCCCAGATTTGCTGTTGTCCTGGAGAGCTTGCAGAACTCTGGGGAAAGGCAGGCAGAGAATTCCCTGCTAGCACATTCTCTGTGCACAGGAAGGCGAAATGTTCGCTTTTGCTTGGCACAATGGCTTTTCTGCAGAAAACACTAACGCTTGTTCAGAACGAAAGAAAGCACAGAGCCCCAGATTCTATGTTGCCCTGGAGAGCTTGCAGAGCACTGGGGAAAGGCAGGCAGAGAATTCCCTGCTAGCACATTCTCTGTGCACAGGAAGCCGAAATGTTCGCATTTGATTCGCAGAATCGCTTTTGTGCAGAAAACACTAACACTTCTTCAGAACGAAAGAAAGCGCAGAGCCCCAGATTTGCTGTTGTCCTGGAGAGCTTGCAGAGCTCTGGGGAAAGGCAGGCAGAGAATTCCCTGCTAGCACCTTCTCTGTTCGCGGGAAGCAGAAGTGTTCACATTTTTTCGCAGAATCGCTTTTGTGCAGAAAACACTAACACTTATTCAGAACGGAAGAAAGCACAGAGCGCCAGATTTTATGTTGCCCTGGAGAGCTTGCAGAGCACTGGGGAAAGGAAGGCAGTGAATTCCCTGCTAGCATCTTCGCTGTGCCTGGGAATGAGAAGTGTTCACATTTTTTCGCAGAATGGCTTTTCTGCAGAAAACACTAACGCTTGTTCAGGACGAAAGGAAGCACAGAGCGCCAGATTTGCTGTTGCCCTGGAGAGCTTGCAGAGCACTGGGGAAAGGCAGGCAGAGAATTCCCTGCTAGCACATTCTCTGTGCACAGGAAGGAGAAATGTTCGCATTTGCTTCGCAAAATCACTTTTGTGCAGAAATCACTAACACTTGTTCAGAACGAAAGAAAGCACAGAGCCCCAGATTTGCTGTTGTCCTGGAGAGCTTGCAGAACTCTGGGGAAAGGCAGGCAGAGAATTCCCTGCTAGCACCTTCTCTGTGCCTGAGAAGGAGAAGTGTTCACATTTTTCCGCAGAATCGCTTTTGTGCAGAAAACAGTAACACTTCTTCAGAACGAAAGAAAGCGCAGAGCGCCAGATTTGCTGTTGTCCTGGAGAGCTTGCAGAGCTCTGGGGAAAGGCAGGCAGAGAATTCCCTGCTAGCACCTTCTCTGTTCGCGGGAAGCAGAAGGGTTCACATTGCTTTGCAGAATCGCTTTTGTGCAGAGAACACTAACGCTTGTTCAGGACGAAAGAAAGCACAGAGCCCCAGATTTGCTGTTGTCCTGGAGAGCTTGCAGAGCTCTGGGGAAAGGCAGGCAGAGAATTCCCTGCTAGCACCTTCTCTGTGCCTGAGAAGGAGAAGTGTTCACATTTTTCCGCAGAATCGCTTTTGTGCAGAGAACACTAACAATTATTCAGAACGGAATAAAGCACAGAGCCCCAGATTTGCTGTTGTCCTGGAGAGCTTGCAGAGCTCTGGGGAAAGGCAGGCAGAGAATTCCCTGCTAGCACCTTCTCTGTTCGCGGGAAGGAGAGAATTCGCTTTTGCTTGGCACAATGGCTTTTCTGCAGAAAACACTAACGCTTCTTCAGAACGAAAGAAAACACAGAGCCCCATATTTGCTGTTGTCCTGGAGAGCTTGCAGAGCACTGGGGAAAGGCAGGCAGAGAATTCCCTGCTAGCACATTCTCTGTGCACAGGAAGCCGAAATGTTCGCATTTGATTCGCAGAATCGCTTTTGTGCAGAAAACAGTAACACTTCTTCAGAACGAAAGAAAGCGCAGAGCCCCAGATTTGCTGTTGTCCTGGAGAGCTTGCAGAGCTCTGGGGAAAGGCAGGCAGAGAATTCCCTGCTAGCACCTTCTCTGTTCGCGGGAAGCAGAAGTGTTCACATTTTTTCGCAGAATCGCTTTTGTGCAGAAAACACTAACACTTATTCAGAACGGAAGAAAGCACAGAGCGCCAGATTTTATGTTGCCCTGGAGAGCTTGCAGAGCACTGGGGAAAGGCAGGCAGAGAATTCCCTGCTAGCATCTTCGCTGTGCCTGGGAAGGAGAAGTGTTCACATTTTTTCGCAGAATGCCTTTTCTGCAGAAAACACTAACGCTTGTTCAGGACGAAAGGAAGCACAGAGCGCCAGATTTCCTGTTGCCCTGGAGAGCTTGCAGAGCTCTGGGGAAAGGCAGGCAGAGAATTCCCTGCTAGCACCTTCTCTGTGCCTGAGAAGGGGAAGTGTTCACATTTTTCCGCAGAATCGCTTTTGTGCAGAAAACAGTAACACTTATTCAGAACGGAAGAAAACACAGAGCCCCAGATTTGCTGTTGTCCTGGAGAGCTTGCAGAACTCTGGGGAAAGGCAGGCAGAGAATTCCCTGCTAGCACATTCTCTGTGCACAGGAAGCCGAAGTGTTCGCATTTGCTTCGCCGAATCGCTTTTGTGCAGAGAACACTAACACTTGTTAAGAACGAAAGAAAGCACAGAGCCCCATATTTGCTGTTGTCCTGGAGAGCTTGCAGAGCTCTGGGGAAAGGCAGGCAGAGAATTCCCTGCTAGCACCTTCTTTGTTCGCCGGAAGCAGAGGAGTTCACATTGCTTTGCAGAATCGCTTTTGTGCAGAGAACACTAACGCTTGTTCAGGACGAAAGAAAGCACAGAGCCCCAGATTTGCTGTTGTCCTGGAGAGCTTGCAGAGCACTGGGGAAAGGCAGGCAGAGAATTCCCTGCTAGCACATTCTCTGTGCACAGGAAGGAGAAATGTTCGCATTTGCTTCGCAGAATCGCTTTTGTGCAGAAAACACTAACACTTGTTCAAAACGAAAGAAAGCACAGAGCCCCATATTTGCTGTTGTCCTGGAGAGCTTGCAGAGCTCTGGGGAAAGGCAGGCAGAGAATTCCCTGCTAGCACCTTCTCTGTGCTTGAGAAGGAGAAGTGTTCACATTTTTTCGCAGAATCGCTTTTGTGCAGAAAACAGTGACACTTATTCAGAACGGAAGAAAACACAGAGCCCCAGATTTGCTGTTGTCCTGGAGAGCTTGCAGAACTCTGGGGAAAGGCAGGCAGAGAATTCCCTGCTAGCACCTTCTCTGTTCGCGGGAAGCAGAAGAGTTCACATTGCTTTGCAGAATCGCTTTTGTGCAGAGAACACTAACGCTTGTTCAGGACGAAAGAAAGCACAGAGCCCCAGATTTGCTGTTGCCCTGGAGAGCTTGCAGAGCACTGGGGAAAGGCAGGCAGAGAATTCCCTGCTAGCACATTCTCTGTGCACAGGAAGCCGAAGTGTTCGCATTTGCTTCCCGAATCGCTTTTGTGCAGAGAACACTAACACTTGTTAAGAACGAAAGAAAGCACAGAGCCCCAGATTTGCTGTTGTCCTGGAGAGCTTGCAGAGCTCTGGGGAAAGGCAGGCAGAGAATTCCCTGCTAGCACATTCTCTGTGCACAGGAAGGCGAAATGTTCGCTTTTGCTTGGCACAATGGCTTTTCTGCAGAAAACACTAACGCTTCTTCAGAACGAAAGAAAGCGCAGAGCCCCAGATTTGCTGTTGTCCTGGAGAGCTTGCAGAGCTCTGGGGAAAGGCACGCAGAGAATTCCCTGCTAGCACATTCTCTGTGCACAGGAAGCCGAAGTGTTCGCATTTGCTTCGCAGAATTGCTTTTGTGCAGAAAACAGTAACACTTGTTAAGAACGAAAGAAAGCACAGAGCCCCAGATTTGCTGTTGTCCTGGAGAGCTTGCAGAGCTCTGGGGAAAGGCACGCAGAGAATTCCCTGCTAGCACCTTCTCTGTTCGCGGGAAGCAGAAGAGTTCACATTGCTTTGCAGAATCGCTTTTGTGCAGAGAACACTAACGCTTGTTCAGGACGAAAGAAAGCACAGAGCCCCAGATTTGCTGTTGTCCTGGAGAGCTTGCAGAACTCTGGGGAAAGGCAGGCAGAGAATTCCCTGCTAGCACATTCTCTGTGCACAGGAAGGCGAAATGTTCGCATTTGCTTCGCAGAATCGCTTTTGTGCAGAAAACACTAACACTTGTTCAGAACGAAAGAAAGCACAGAGCCCCATATTTGCTGTTGTCCTGGAGAGCTTGCAGAACTCTGGGGAAAGGCAGGCAGAGAATTCCCTGCTAGCACCTTCTCTGTGCCTGAGAAGGAGAAGTGTTCACATTTTTTCGCAGAATCGCTTTTGTGCAGAAAACAGTAACACTTATTCAGAACGGAAGAAAACACAGAGCCCCAGATTTGCTGTTGTCCTGGAGAGCTTGCAGAGCTCTGGGGAAAGGCAGGCAGAGAATTCCCTGCTAGCACCTTCTCTGTGCTTGAGAAGGAGAAGTGTTCACATTTTTTCGGAAAATAGCTTTTGTGCAGAAAACACTAAAACTTGTTAAGAACGAAAGAAAGCACAGAGGCCCAGATTTGCTGTTGTCCTGGAGAGCTTGCAGAGCTCTGGGGAAAGGCAGGCAGAGAATTCCCTGCTAGCACCTTCTCTGTTCGCGGGAAGCAGAAGAGTTCACATTGCTTTGCAGAATCGCTTTTGTGCAGAGAACACTAACGCTTGTTCAGGACGAAAGAAAGCACAGAGCCCCAGATTTGCTATTGTCCTGGAGAGCTTGCAGAACTCTGGGGAAAGGCAGGCAGAGAATTCCCTGCTAGCACATTCTCTGTTCGCGGGAAGGAGAGATTTCACTTTTGATTGGCACAATGGCTTTTCTGCAGAAAACACTAACGCTTGTTCAGGATGAAAGAAAGCACAGAGCCCCATATTTGCTGTTGCCCTGGAGAGCTTGCAGAGCACTGGGGAAAGGCAGGCAGAGAATTCCCTGCTAGCACATTCTCTGTGCACAGGAAGCCGAAATGTTCGCATTTGATTCGCAGAATCGCTTTTGTGCAGAAAACACTAACACTTCTTCAGAACGAAAGAAAGCGCAGAGCCCCAGATTTGCTGTTGTCCTGGAGAGCTTGCAGAGCTCTGGGGAAAGGCAGGCAGAGAATTCCCTGCTAGCACCTTCTCTGTTCGCGGGAAGCAGAAGTGTTCACATTTTTTCGCAGAATCGCTTTTGTGCAGAAAACACTAACACTTATTCAGAACGTAAGAAAGCACAGAGCGCCAGATTTTATGTTGCCCTGGAGAGCTTGCAGAGCTCTGGGGAAAGGCAGGCAGAGAATTCCCTGCTAGCATCTTCGCTGTGCCTGGGAAGGAGAAGTGTTCACATTTTTTCGCAGAATGGCTTTTCTGCAGAAAACACTAACGCTTGTTCAGGACGAAAGGAAGCACAGAGCCCCAGATTTGCTGTTGTCCTGGAGAGCTTGCAGAGCTCTGGGGAAAGGCAGGCAGAGAATTCCCTGCTAGCACCTTCTCTGTGCCTGAGAAGGGGAAGTGTTCACATTTTTCCGCAGAATCGCTTTTGTGCAGAAAACAGTAACACTTACTCAGAACGGAAGAAAACACAGAGCCCCAGATTTGCTGTTGTCCTGGAGAGCTTGCAGAACTCTGGGGAAAGGCAGGCAGAGAATTCCCTGCTAGCACCTTCTCTGTGCACAGGAAGCCGAAGTGTTCGCATTTGCTTCGCCGAATCGCTTTTGTGCAGAGAACACTAACGCTTGTTCAGGACGAAAGAAAGCACAGAGCCCCAGATTTGCTGTTGTCCTGGAGAGCTTGCAGAGCTCTGGGGAAAGGCAGGCAGAGAATTCCCTGCTAGCACATTCTCTGTGCCTGAGAAGGATAAGTGTTCGCATTTGCTTCGCAGAATCGGTTTTGTGCAGAAAACACTAACACTTGTTCAGAACGAAAGAAAGCACAGAGCGCCATATTTGCTGTTGTCCTGGAGAGCTTGCAGAGCTCTGGGGAAAGGCAGGCAGAGAATTCCCTGCTAGCACCTTCTCTGTGCTTGAGAAGGAGAAGTGTTCACATTTTTTCGCAGAATCGCTTTTGTGCAGAAAACAGTAACACTTATTCAGAACGGAAGAAAACACAGAGCCCCAGATTTGCTGTTGTCCTGGAGAGCTTGCAGAACTCTGGGGAAAGGCAGGCAGAGAATTCCCTGCTAGCACATTCTCTGTGCACAGGAAGCCGAAGTGTTCGCATTTGCTTCGCAGAATCGCTTTTGTGCAGAAAACAGTAACACTTATTCAGAATGGAAGAAAACACAGAGCCCCAGATTTGCTGTTGCCCTGGAGAGCTTGCAGAGCTCTGGGGAAAGGCAGGCAGAGAATTCCCTGCTAGCACCTTCTCTGTGCTTGAGAAGGAGAAGTGTTCACATTTTTTCGCAGAATTGCTTTTGTGCAGAAAACAGTAACACTTATTCAGAACGAAAGAAAACACAGAGCCCCAGATTTGCTGTTGTCCTGGAGAGCTTGCAGAACTCTGGGGAAAGGCAGGCAGAGAATTCCCTGCTAGCACATTCTCTGTGCTTGAGAAGGAGAAGTGTTCACATTTTTTCGCAGAATTGCTTTTGTGCAGAAAACAGTAACACTTATTCAGAACGAAAGAAAACACAGAGCCCCAGATTTGCTGTTGTCCTGGAGAGCTTGCAGAACTCTGGGGAAAGGCAGGCAGAGAATTCCCTGCTAGCACCTTCTCTGTTCGCGGGAAGCAGAAGAGTTCACATTGCTTTGCAGAATCGCTTTTGTGCAGAGAACACTAACACTTGTTAAGAACGAAAGAAAGCACAGAGCCCCATATTTGCTGTTGTCCTGGAGAGCTTGCAGAGCACTGGGGAAAGGCAGGCAGAGAATTCCCTGCTAGCACCTTCTCTGTTCGCGGGAAGGAGAGATTTCGCTTTTGATTGGCACAATGGCTTTTCTGCAGAAAACACTAACGCTTGTTCAGGACGAAAGAAAGCACGGAGTACCATATTTGCTGTTGCCCTGGAGAGCTTGCAGAGCACTGGGGAAAGGCAGGCAGAGAATTCCCAGCTAGCACATTCTCTGTGCACAGGAAGCCGAAGTGTTCGCATTTGCTTCGCAGAATCGCTTTTGTGCAGAAAACAGTAACACTTATTCAGAACGGAAGAAAACACAGAGCCCCAGATTTGCTGTTGTCCCGGAGAGCTTGCAGAACTCTGGGGAAAGGCAGCCAGAGAATTCCCTGCTAGCACCTTCTCTGTTCGCGGGAAGCAGAAGAGTTCACATTGCTTTGCAGAATCGCTTTTGTGCAGAGAACACTAACGCTTGTTCAGGACGAAAGAAAGCACAGAGCCCCAGATTTGCTGTTTTCCTGGAGAGCTTGCAGAGCTCTGGGGACAGGCAGGCAGAGAATTCCCTGCTAGCACCTTCTCTGTTCGCGGGAAGCAGAAGTGTTCACATTGCTTCGCAGAATCGCTTTTGTGCAGAGAACACTAACACTTATTCAGAACGAAAGAAAAAACAGAGCCCCAGATTTTATGTTGTCCTGGAGAGCTTGCAGAGCTCTGGGGAAAGGCACGCAGAGAATTCCCTGCTAGCACCTTCTCTGTGCCTGAGAAGGAGAAGTGTTCACATTTTTTCGCAGAATCGCTTTTGTGCAGAGAACACTAACACTTGTTAAGAACGAAAGAAAGCACAGAGCCCCAGATTTGCTGTTGTCCTGGAGAGCTTGCAGAGCTCTGGGGAAAGGCAGGCAGAGAATTCCCTGCTAGCACCTTCTCTGTTCGCGGGAAGGAGAGAATTCGCTTTTGCTTGGCACAATGGCTTTTCTGCAGAAAACACTAACGCTTCTTCAGAACGAAAGAAAACACAGAGCCCCATATTTGCTGTTGTCCTGGAGAGCTTGCAGAGCACTGGGGAAAGGCAGGCAGAGAATTCCCTGCTAGCACATTCTCTGTGCACAGGAAGCCGAAATGTTCGCATTTGATTCGCAGAATCGCTTTTGTGCAGAAAACAGTAACACTTCTTCAGAACGAAAGAAAGCGCAGAGCCCCAGATTTGCTGTTGTCCTGGAGAGCTTGCAGAGCTCTGGGGAGAGGCAGGCAGAGAATTCCCTGCTAGCACCTTCTCTGTGCCTGAGAATTGGAAGTGTTCACATTTTTCCGCAGAATCGCTTTTGTGCAGAAAACAGTAACACTTATTCAGAACGGAAGAAAACAAAGAGCCCCAGATTTGCTGTTGTCCTGGAGAGCTTGCAGAACTCTGGGGAAAGGCAGGCAGAGAATTCCCTGCTAGCACATTCTCTGTGCACAGGAAGCCGAAGTGTTCGCATTTGCTTCGCCGAATCGCTTTTGTGCAGAGAACACTAACACTTGTTAAGAACGAAAGAAAGCACAGAGCCCCAGATTTGCTGTTGTCCTGGAGAGCTTGCAGAGCTCTGGGGAAAGGCAGGCAGAGAATTCCCTGCTAGCACCTTCTCTGTTCGCGGGAAGCAGAGGAGTTCACATTGCTTTGCAGAATCGCTTTTGTGCAGAGAACACTAACGCTTGTTCAGGACGAAAGAAAGCACAGAGCCCCAGATTTGCTGTTGTCCTGGAGAGCTTGCAGAGCACTGGGGAAAGGCAGGCAGAGAATTCCCTGCTAGCACATTCTCTGTGCCTGAGAAGGATAAGTGTTCGCATTTGCTTCGCAGAATCGCTTTTGTGCAGAATACACTAACACTTGTTCAGAACGAAAGAAAGCACAGAGCGCCATATTTGCTGTTGTCCTGGAGAGCTTGCAGAGCTCTGGGGAAAGGCAGGCAGAGAATTCCCTGCTAGCACCTTCTCTGTGCTTGAGAAGGAGAAGTGTTCACATTTTTTCGCAGAATCGCTTTTGTGCAGAAAACAGTAACACTTATTCAGAACGGAAGAAAACACAGAGCCCCAGATTTGCTGTTGTCCTGGAGAGCTTGCAGAACTCTGGGGAAAGGCAGGCAGAGAATTCCCTGCTAGCACCTTCTCTGTTCGCGGGAAGCAGAAGAGTTCACATTGCTTTGCAGAATCGCTTTTGTGCAGAGAACACTAACGCTTGTTCAGGACGAAAGAAAGCACAGAGCCCCAGATTTGCTGTTGTCCTGGAGAGCTTGCAGAGCTCTGGGGAAAGGCAGGCAGAGAATTCCCTGCTAGCACCTTCTCTGTGCCTGAGAAGGAGAATTGTTCACATTTTTTCGCAGAATCGCTTTTCTGAAGAAAACACTAACACTTATTCAGAACGGAAGAAAGCACAGAGCGCCAGATTTGCTGTTGTCCTGGAGAGCTTGCAGAGCTCTGGGGAAAGGCAGGCAGAGAATTCCCTGCTAGCACCTTCTCTGTGCTTGAGAAGGAGAAGTGTTCACATTTTTTCGCAGAATTGCTTTTGTGCAGAAAACAGTAACACTTATTCAGAACGAAAGAAAACACAGAGCCCCAGATTTGCTGTTGTCCTGGAGAGCTTGCAGAACTCTGGGGAAAGGCAGGCAGAGAATTCCCTGCTAGCACCTTCTCTGTTCGCAGGAAGCAGAAGAGTTCACATTGCTTTGCAGAATCGCTTTTGTGCAGAGAACACTAACACTTGTTCAGAACGAAAGAAAGCACAGAGCCCCATATTTGCTGTTGTCCTGGAGAGCTTGCAGAACTCTGGGGAAAGGCAGGCAGAGAATTCCCTGCTAGCACCTTCTCTGTTCGCGGGAAGGAGAGATTTCGCTTTTGATTGGCACAATGGCTTTTCTGCAGAAAACACTAACGCTTGTTCAGGACGAAAGAAAGCACGGAGTACCATATTTGCTGTTGCCCTGGAGAGCTTGCAGAGCACTGGGGAAAGGCAGGCAGAGAATTCCCAGCTAGCACATTCTCTGTGCACAGGAAGCCGAAGTGTTCGCATTTGCTTCGCAGAATCGCTTTTGTGCAGAAAACAGTAACACTTATTCAGAACGGAAGAAAACACAGAGCCCCAGATTTGCTGTTGTCCTGGAGAGCTTGCAGAACTCTGGGGAAAGGCAGGCAGAGAATTCCCTGCTAGCACCTTCTCTGTTCGCGGGAAGCAGAAGAGTTCACATTGCTTTGCAGAATCGCTTTTGTGCAGAGAACACTAACGCTTGTTCAGGACGAAAGAAAGCACAGAGCCCCAGATTTGCTGTTGTCCTGGAGAGCTTGCAGAGCACTGGGGACAGGCAGGCAGAGAATTCCCTGCTAGCACCTTCTCTGTTCGCGGGAAGGAGAGAATTCGCTTTTGCTTGGCACAATGGCTTTTCTGCAGAAAACACTAACGCTTCTTCAGAACGAAAGAAAACACAGAGCCCCATATTTGCTGTTGTCCTGGAGAGCTTGCAGAGCACTGGGGAAAGGCAGGCAGAGAATTCCCTGCTAGCACATTCTCTGTGCACAGGAAGCCGAAATGTTCGCATTTGATTCGCAGAATCGCCTTTGTGCAGAAAACAGTAACACTTCTTCAGAACGAAAGAAAGCGCAGAGCCCCAGATTTGCTGTTGTCCTGGAGAGCTTGCAGAGCTCTGGGGAAAGGCAGGCAGAGAATTCCCTGCTAGCACCTTCTCTGTGCCTGAGAAGGGGAAGTGTTCACATTTTTCCGCAGAATCGCTTTTGTGCAGAAAACAGTAACACTTATTCAGAACGGAAGAAAACACAGAGCCCCAGATTTGCTGTTGTCCTGGAGAGCTTGCAGAACTCTGGGGAAAGGCAGGCAGAGAATTCCCTGCTAGCACATTCTCTGTGCACAGGAAGCCGAAGTGTTCGCATTTGCTTCGCCGAATCGCTTTTGTGCAGAGAACACTAACACTTGTTAAGAACGAAAGAAAGCACAGAGCCCCAGATTTGCTGTTGTCCTGGAGAGCTTGCAGAGCTCTGGGGAAAGGCAGGCAGAGAATTCCCTGCTAGCACCTTCTCTGTTCGCGGGAAGCAGAGGAGTTCACATTGCTTTGCAGAATCGCTTTTGTGCAGAGAACACTAACGCTTGTTCAGGACGAAAGAAAGCACAGAGCCCCAGATTTGCTGTTGTCCTGGAGAGCTTGCAGAGCTCTGGGGAAAGGCAGGCAGAGAATTCCCTGCTAGCACAGTCTCTGTGCCTGAGAAGGATAAGTGTTCGCATTTGCTTCGCAGAACCGCTTTTGTGCAGAAAACACTAACACTTGTTCAGAACGAAAGAAAGCACAGAGCCCCATATTTGCTGTTGTCCTGGAGAGCTTGCAGAGCTCTGGGGAAAGGCAGGCAGAGAATTCCCTGCTAGCACCTTCTCTGTGCTTGAGAAGGAGAAGTGTTCACATTTTTTCGCAGAATCGCTTTTGTGCAGAAAACAGTAACACTTATTCAGAACGGAAGAAAACACAGAGCCCCAGATTTGCTGTTGTCCTGGAGAGCTTGCAGAGCTCTGGGGAAAGGCAGGCAGAGAATTCCCTGCTAGCACCTTCTCTGTTCGCGGGAAGCAGAAGTGTTCACATTGCTTCGCAGAATCGCTTTTGTGCAGAGAACACTAACACTTATTCAGAACGAAAGAAAAAACAGAGCCCCAGATTTTATGTTGTCCTGGAGAGCTTGCAGAGCTCTGGGGAAAGGCAGGCAGAGAATTCCCTGCTAGCACCTTCTCTGTGCCTGAGAAGGTGAGGTGTTCACATTTTTTCGCAGAATCGCTTTTGTGCAGAGAACACTAACAATTATTCAGAACGGAATAAAGCACAGAGCCCCAGATTTGCTGTTGTCCTGGAGAGCTTGCAGAGCTCTGGGGAAAGGCAGGCAGAGAATTCCCTGCTAGCACCTTCTCTGTTCGCGGGAAGGAGAGAATTCGCTTTTGCTTGGCACAATGGCTTTTCTGCAGAAAACACTAACGCTTCTTCAGAACGAAAGAAAACACAGAGCCCCATATTTGCTGTTGTCCTGGAGAGCTTGCAGAGCACTGGGGAAAGGCAGGCAGAGAATTCCCTGCTAGCACATTCTCTGTGCACAGGAAGCCGAAATGTTCGCATTTGATTCGCAGAATCGCTTTTGTGCAGAGAACACTAACGCTTGTTCAGGACGAAAGAAAGCACAGAGCCCCAGATTTGCTGTTGTCCTGGAGAGCTTGCAGAGCTCTGGGGAAAGGCAGGCAGAGAATTCCCTGCTAGCACCTTCTCTGTTCGCGGGAAGCAGAAGTGTTCACATTGCTTCGCAGAATCGCTTTTGTGCAGAGAACACTAACACTTATTCAGAACGAAAGAAAAAACAGAGCCTCAGATTTTATGTTGTCCTGGAGAGCTTGCAGAGCTCTGGGGAAAGGCAGGCAGAGAATTCCCTGCTAGCACCTTCTCTGTGCCTGAGAAGTAGAAGTGTTCACATTTTTTCGCAGAATCGCTTTTGTGCAGAGAACACTAACAATTATTCAGAACGGAATAAAGCACAGAGCCACAGATTTGCTGTTGTCCTGGAGAGCTTGCAGAGCTCTGGGGAAAGGCAGGCAGAGCATTCCCTGCTAGCACATTCTCTCTTCGCGGGAAGGAGAGAATTCGCTTTTGCTTGGCACAATGGCTTTTCTGCAGAAAACACTAACGCTTCTTCAGAACGAAAGAAAACACAGAGCCCCAGATTCTATGTTGCCCTGGAGAGCTTGCAGAGCACTGGGGAAAGGCAGGCAGAGAATTCCCTGCTAGCACCTTCTCTGTGCCTGGGAAGGAGAAGTGTTCACATTTTTTCGCAGAATGGCTTTTCTGCAGAAAACACTAACGCTTGTTCAGGACGAAAGGAAGCACAGAGCGCCAGATTTGCTGTTGCCCTGGAGAGCTTGCAGAGCTCTGGGGAAAGGCAGGCAGAGAATTCCCTGCTAGCACATTCTCTGTTCGCGGGAAGGAGAGAATTCGCTTTTGCTTGGCACAATGGCTTTTCTGCAGAAAACACTAACGCTTCTTCAGAACGAAAGAAAACACAGAGCCCCATATTTGCTGTTGTCCTGGAGAGCTTGCAGAGCACTGGGGAAAGGCAGGCAGAGAATTCCCTGCTAGCACATTCTCTGTGCACAGGAAGCCGAAATGTTCGCATTTGATTCGCAGAATCGCTTTTGTGCAGAAAACAGTAACACTTCTTCAGAACGAAAGAAAGCGCAGAGCCCCAGATTTGCTGTTGTCCTGGAGAGCTTGCAGAGGTCTGGGGAAAGGCAGGCAGAGAATTCCCTGCTAGCACCTTCTCTGTGCCTGAGAAGGGGAAGTGTTCACATTTTTCCGCAGAATCGCTTTTGTGCAGAAAACAGTAACACTTATTCAGAACGGAAGAAAACACAGAGCCCCAGATTTGCTGTTGTCCTGGAGAGCTTGCAGAACTCTGGGGAAAGGCAGGCAGAGAATTCCCTGCTAGCACATTCTCTGTGCACAGGAAGCCGAAGTGTTCGCATTTGCTTCGCCGAATCGCTTTTGTGCAGAGAACACTAACACTTGTTAAGAACGAAAGAAAGCACAGAGCCCCAGATTTGCTGTTGTCCTGGAGAGCTTGCAGAGCTCTGGGGAAAGGCAGGCAGAGAATTCCCTGCTAGCACCTTCTCTGTTCGCGGGAAGCAGAGGAGTTCACATTGCTTTGCAGAATCGCTTTTGTGCAGAGAACACTAACGCTTGTTCAGGACGAAAGAAAGCACAGAGCGCCAGATTTGCTGTTGTCCTGGAGAGCTTGCAGAGCTCTGGGGAAAGGCAGGCAGAGAATTCCCTGCTAGCACATTCTCTGTGCCTGAGAAGGATAAGTGTTCGCATTTGCTTCGCAGAATCGCTTTTGTGCAGAAAACACTAACACTTGTTCAGAACGAAAGAAAGCACAGAGCGCCATATTTGCTGTTGTCCTGGAGAGCTTGCAGAGCTCTGGGGAAAGGCAGGCAGAGAATTCCCTGCTAGCACCTTCTCTGTGCTTGAGAAGGAGAAGTGTTCACATTTTTTCGCAGAATCGCTTTTGTGCAGAAAACAGTAACACTTATTCAGAACGGAAGAAAACACAGAGCCCCAGATTTGCTGTTGTCCTGGAGAGCTTGCAGAACTCTGGGGAAAGGCAGGCAGAGAATTCCCTGCTAGCACCTTCTCTGTTCGCGGGAAGCAGAAGTGTTCACATTGCTTCGCAGAATCGCTTTTGTGCAGAGAACACTAACACTTATTCAGAACGAAAGAAAAAACAGAGCCCCAGATTTTATGTTGTCCTGGAGAGCTTGCAGAGCTCTGGGGAAAGGCAGGCAGAGAATTCCCTGCTAGCACCTTCTCTGTTCGCGGGAAGGAGAGAATTCGCTTTTGCTTGGCACAATGGCTTTTCTGCAGAAAACACTAACGCTTCTTCAGAACGAAAGAAAACACAGAGCCCCATATTTGCTGTTGTCCTGGAGAGCTTGCAGAGCACTGGGGAAAGGCAGGCAGAGAATTCCCTGCTAGCACATTCTCTGTGCACAGGAAGCCGAAATGTTCGCATTTGATTCGCAGAATCGCTTTTGTGCAGAAAACAGTAACACTTCTTCAGAACGAAAGAAAGCGCAGAGCCCCAGATTTGCTGTTGTCCTGGAGAGCTTGCAGAGGTCTGGGGAAAGGCAGGCAGAGAATTCCCTGCTAGCACCTTCTCTGTGCCTGAGAAGGGGAAGTGTTCACATTTTTCCGCAGAATCGCTTTTGTGCAGAAAACAGTAACACTTATTCAGAACGGAAGAAAACACAGAGCCCCAGATTTGCTGTTGTCCTGGAGAGCTTGCAGAACTCTGGGGAAAGGCAGGCAGAGAATTCCCTGCTAGCACATTCTCTGTGCACAGGAAGCCGAAGTGTTCGCATTTGCTTCGCCGAATCGCTTTTGTGCAGAGAACACTAACACTTGTTAAGAACGAAAGAAAGCACAGAGCCCCAGATTTGCTGTTGTCCTGGAGAGCTTGCAGAGCTCTGGGGAAAGGCAGGCAGAGAATTCCCTGCTAGCACCTTCTCTGTTCGCGGGAAGCAGAGGAGTTCACATTGCTTTGCAGAATCGCTTTTGTGCAGAGAACACTAACGCTTGTTCAGGACGAAAGAAAGCACAGAGCCCCAGATTTGCTGTTGTCCTGGAGAGCTTGCAGAGCTCTGGGGAAAGGCAGGCAGAGAATTCCCTGCTAGCACATTCTCTGTGCCTGAGAAGGAGAAGTGTTCGCATTTGCTTCGCAGAATCGCTTTTGTGCAGAAAACACTAACACTTGTTCAGAACGAAAGAAAGCACAGAGCCCCATATTTGCTGTTGTCCTGGAGAGCTTGCAGAGCTCTGGGGAAAGGCAGGCAGAGAATTCCCTGCTAGCACCTTCTCTGTGCTTGAGAAGGAGAAGTGTTCACATTTTTTCGCAGAATCGCTTTTGTGCAGAAAACAGTAACACTTATTCAGAACGGAAGAAAACACAGAGCCCCAGATTTGCTGTTGTCCTGGAGAGCTTGCAGAACTCTGGGGAAAGGCAGGCAGAGAATTCCCTGCTAGCACCTTCTCTGTTCGCGGGAAGCAGAAGAGTTCACATTGCTTTGCAGAATCGCTTTTGTGCAGAGAACACTAACGCTTGTTCAGGACGAAAGAAAGCACAGAGCCCCAGATTTGCTGTTGTCCTGGAGAGCTTGCAGAGCTCTGGGGAAAGGCAGGCAGAGAATTCCCTGCTAGCACCTTCTCTGTGCCTGAGAAGGAGAATTGTTCACATTTTTTCGCAGAATCGCTTTTCTGAAGAAAACACTAACACTTATTCAGAACGGAAGAAAGCACAGAGCGCCAGATTTGCTGTTGTCCTGGAGAGCTTGCAGAGCTCTGGGGAAAGGCAGGCAGAGAATTCCCTGCTAGCACCTTCTCTGTTCGCGGGAAGGAGAGAATTCGCTTTTGCTTGGCACAATGGCTTTTCTGCAGAAAACACTAACGCTTCTTCAGAACGAAAGAAAACACAGAGCCCCATATTTGCTGTTGTCCTGGAGAGCTTGCAGAGCACTGGGGAAAGGCAGGCAGAGAATTCCCTGCTAGCACATTCTCTGTGCACAGGAAGCCGAAATGTTCGCATTTGATTCGCAGAATCGCTTTTGTGCAGAGAACACTAACGCTTGTTCAGGACGAAAGAAAGCACAGAGCCCCAGATTTGCTGTTGTCCTGGAGAGCTTGCAGAGCTCTGGGGAAAGGCAGGCAGAGAATTCCCTGCTAGCACCTTCTCTGTTCGCGGGAAGCAGAAGTGTTCACATTGCTTCGCAGAATCGCTTTTGTGCAGAGAACACTAACACTTATTCAGAACGAAAGAAAAAACAGAGCCTCAGATTTTATGTTGTCCTGGAGAGCTTGCAGAGCTCTGGGGAAAGGCAGGCAGAGAATTCCCTGCTAGCACCTTCTCTGTGCCTGAGAAGTAGAAGTGTTCACATTTTTTCGCAGAATCGCTTTTGTGCAGAGAACACTAACAATTATTCAGAACGGAATAAAGCACAGAGCCACAGATTTGCTGTTGTCCTGGAGAGCTTGCAGAGCTCTGGGGAAAGGCAGGCAGAGAATTCCCTGCTAGCACATTCTCTGTGCCTGAGAAGGAGAAGTGTTCGCATTTGCTTCGCAGAATCGCTTTTGTGCAGAAAACACTAACACTTGTTCAGAACGAAAGAAAGCACAGAGCGCCATATTTGCTGTTGTCCTGGAGAGCTTGCAGAGCTCTGGGGAAAGGCAGGCAGAGAATTCCCTGCTAGCACCTTCTCTGTGCTTGAGAAGGAGAAGTGTTCACATTTTTTCGCAGAATCGCTTTTGTGCAGAAAACAGTAACACTTATTCAGAACGGAAGAAAACACAGAGCCCCAGATTTGCTGTTGTCCTGGAGAGCTTGCAGAACTCTGGGGAAAGGCAGGCAGAGAATTCCCTGCTAGCACCTTCTCTGTTCGCGGGAAGCAGAGGAGTTCACATTGCTTTGCAGAATCGCTTTTGTGCAGAGAACACTAACGCTTGTTCAGGACGAAAGAAAGCACAGAGCTCCAGATTTGCTGTTATCCAGGAGAGCTTGCAGAGCTCTGGGGAAAGGCAGGCAGAGAATTCCCTGCTAGCACCTTCTCTGTTCGCGGGAAGCAGAAGTGTTCACATTGCTTCGCAGAATCGCTTTTGTGCAGAGAACACTAACACTTATTCAGAACGAAAGAAAAAACAGAGCCCCAGATTTTATGTTGTCCTGGAGAGCTTGCAGAGCTCTGGGGAAAGGCAGGCAGAGAATTCCCTGCTAGCACCTTCTCTGTGCCTGAGAAGGAGAAGTGTTCACATTTTTTCGCAGAATCGCTTTTGTGCAGAGAACACTAACAATTATTCAGAACGGAATAAAGCACAGAGCCCCAGATTTGCTGTTGTCCTGGAGAGCTTGCAGAGCTCTGGGGAAAGGCAGGCAGAGAATTCCCTGCTAGCACCTTCTCTGTTCGCGGGAAGGAGAGAATTCGCTTTTGCTTGGCACAATGGCTTTTCTGCAGAAAACACTAACGCTTCTTCAGAACGAAAGAAAACACAGAGCCCCATATTTGCTGTTGTCCTGGAGAGCTTGCAGAGCACTGGGGAAAGGCAGGCAGAGAATTCCCTGCTAGCACATTCTCTGTGCACAGGAAGCCGAAATGTTCGCATTTGATTCGCAGAATCGCTTTTGTGCAGAAAACACTAACACTTCTTCAGAACGAAAGAAAGCGCAGAGCCCCAGATTTGCTGTTGTCCTGGAGAGCTTGCAGAGCTCTGGGGAAAGGCAGGCAGAGAATTCCCTGCTAGCACCTTCTCTGTTCGCGGGAAGCAGAAGAGTTCACATTGCTTTGCAGAATCGCTTTTGTGCAGAGAACACTAACGCTTGTTCAGGACGAAAGAAAGCACAGAGCCCCAGATTTGCTGTTGTCCTGGAGAGCTTGCAGAGCTCTGGGGAAAGGCAGGCAGAGAATTCCCTGCTAGCACCTTCTCTGTTCGCGGGAAGCAGAAGTGTTCACATTGCTTCGCAGAATCGCTTTTGTGCAGAGAACACTAACACTTATTTAGAACGAAAGAAAAAACAGAGCCCCAGATTTTATGTTGTCCTGGAGAGCTTGCAGAGCTCTGGGGAAAGGCAGGCAGAGAATTCCCTGCTAGCACCTTCTCTGTGCCTGAGAAGTAGAAGTGTTCACATTTTTTCGCAGAATCGCTTTTGTGCAGACAACACTAACAATTATTCAGAACGGAATAAAGCACAGAGCCCCAGATTTGCTGTTGTCCTGGAGAGCTTGCAGAGCTCTGGGGAAAGGCAGGCAGAGAATTCCCTGCTAGCACCTTCTCTGTTCGCGGGAAGGAGAGAATTCGCTTTTGCTTGGCACAATGGCTTTTCTGCAGAAAACACTAACGCTTCTTCAGAACGAAAGAAAACACAGAGCCCCAGATTCTATGTTGCCCTGGAGAGCTTGCAGAGCACTGGGGAAAGGCAGGCAGAGAATTCCCTGCTAGCACCTTCTCTGTTCGCGGGAAGCAGAAGTGTTCACATTTTTTCGCAAAATCGCTTTTGTGCAGAAAACACTAACACTTATTCAGAACGGAAGAAAGCACAGAGCGCCAGATTTTATGTTGCCCTGGAGAGCTTGCAGAGCACTGGGGAAAGGCAGGCAGAGAATTCCCTGCTAGCATCTTCGCTGTGCCTGGGAAGGAGAAGTGTTCACATTTTTTCGCAGAATGGCTTTTCTGCAGAAAACACTAACGCTTGTTCAGGACGAAAGGAAGCACAGAGCGCCAGATTTGCTGTTGCCCTGGAGAGCTTGCAGAGCTCTGGGGAAAGGCAGGCAGAGAATTCCCTGCTAGCACATTCTCTGTTCGCGGGAAGGAGAGAATTCGCTTTTGCTTGGCACAATGGCTTTTCTGCAGAAAACACTAACGCTTCTTCAGAACGAAAGAAAACACAGAGCCCCATATTTGCTGTTGTCCTGGAGAGCTTGCAGAGCACTGGGGAAAGGCAAGCAGAGAATTCCCTGCTAGCACATTCTCTGTGCACAGGAAGCCGAAATGTTCGCATTTGATTCGCAGAATCGCTTTTGTGCAGAAAACAGTAACACTTCTTCAGAACGAAAGAAAGCGCAGAGCCCCAGATTTGCTGTTGTCCTGGAGAGCTTGCAGAGCTCTGGGGAAAGGCAGGCAGAGAATTCCCTGCTAGCACCTTCTCTGTGCCTGAGAAGGGGAAGTGTTCACATTTTTCCGCAGAATCGCTTTTGTGCAGAAAACAGTAACACTTATTCAGAACGGAAGAAAACACAGAGCCCCAGATTTGCTGTTGTCCTGGAGAGCTTGCAGAACTCTGGGGAAAGGCAGGCAGAGAATTCCCTGCTAGCACATTCTCTGTGCACAGGAAGCCGAAGTGTTCGCATTTGCTTCGCCGAATCGCTTTTGTGCAGAGAACACTAACACTTGTTAAGAACGAAAGAAAGCACAGAGCCCCAGATTTGCTGTTGTCCTGGAGAGCTTGCAGAGCTCTGGGGAAAGGCAGGCAGAGAATTCCCTGCTAGCACCTTCTCTGTTCGCGGGAAGCAGAGGAGTTCACATTGCTTTGCAGAATCGCTTTTGTGCAGAGAACACTAACGCTTGTTCAGGACGAAAGAAAGCACAGAGCCCCAGATTTGCTGTTGTCCTGGAGAGCTTGCAGAGCTCTGGGGAAAGGCAGGCAGAGAATTCCCTGCTAGCACATTCTCTGTGCCTGAGAAGGAGAAGTGTTCGCATTTGCTTCGCAGAATCGCTTTTGTGCAGAAAACACTAACACTTGTTCAGAACGAAAGAAAGCACAGAGCGCCATATTTGCTGTTGTCCTGGAGAGCTTGCAGAGCTCTGGGGAAAGGCAGGCAGAGAATTCCCTGCTAGCACCTTCTCTGTGCTTGAGAAGGAGAAGTGTTCACATTTTTTCGCAGAATCGCTTTTGTGCAGAAAACAGTAACACTTATTCAGAACGGAAGAAAACACAGAGCCCCAGATTTGCTGTTGTCCTGGAGAGCTTGCAGAACTCTGGGGAAAGGCAGGCAGAGAATTCCCTGCTAGCACCTTCTCTGTTCGCGGGAAGCAGAAGAGTTCACATTGCTTTGCAGAATCGCTTTTGTGCAGAGAACACTAACGCTTGTTCAGGACGAAAGAAAGCACAGAGCTCCAGATTTGCTGTTGTCCAGGAGAGCTTGCAGAGCTCTGGGGAAAGGCAGGCAGAGAATTCCCTGCTAGCACCTTCTCTGTTCGCGGGAAGCAGAAGTGTTCACATTGCTTCGCAGAATCGCTTTTGTGCAGAGAACACTAACACTTATTCAGAACGAAAGAAAAAACAGAGCCCCAGATTTTATGTTGTCCTGGAGAGCTTGCAGAGCTCTGGGGAAAGGCAGGCAGAGAATTCCCTGCTAGCACCTTCTCTGTGCCTGAGAAGGAGAAGTGTTCACATTTTTTCGCAGAATCGCTTTTCTGCAGAGAACACTAACAATTATTCAGAACGGAATAAAGCACAGAGCCCCAGATTTGCTGTTGTCCTGGAGAGCTTGCAGAGCTCTGGGGAAAGGCAGGCAGAGAATTCCCTGCTAGCACCTTCTCTGTTCGCGGGAAGGAGAGAATTCGCTTTTGCTTGGCACAATGGCTTTTCTGCAGAAAACACTAACGCTTCTTCAGAACGAAAGAAAACACAGAGCCCCATATTTGCTGTTGTCCTGGAGAGCTTGCAGAGCACTGGGGAAAGGCAGGCAGAGAATTCCCTGCTAGCACATTCTCTGTGCACAGGAAGCCGAAATGTTCGCATTTGATTCGCAGAATCGCTTTTGTGCAGAAAACACTAACACTTCTTCAGAACGAAAGAAAGCGCAGAGCCCCAGATTTGCTGTTGTCCTGGAGAGCTTGCAGAGCTCTGGGGAAAGGCAGGCAGAGAATTCCCTGCTAGCACCTTCTCTGTTCGCGGGAAGCAGAAGAGTTCACATTGCTTTGCAGAATCGCTTTTGTGCAGAGAACACTAACGCTTGTTCAGGACGAAAGAAAGCACAGAGCCCCAGATTTGCTGTTGTCCTGGAGAGCTTGCAGAGCTCTGGGGAAAGGCAGGCAGAGAATTCCCTGCTAGCACCTTCTCTGTTCGCGGGAAGCAGAAGTGTTCACATTGCTTCGCAGAATCGCTTTTGTGCAGAGAACACTAACACTTATTTAGAACGAAAGAAAAAACAGAGCCCCAGATTTTATGTTGTCCTGGAGAGCTTGCAGAGCTCTGGGGAAAGGCAGGCAGAGAATTCCCTGCTAGCACCTTCTCTGTGCCTGAGAAGTAGAAGTGTTCACATTTTTTCGCAGAATCGCTTTTGTGCAGACAACACTAACAATTATTCAGAACGGAATAAAGCACAGAGCCCCAGATTTGCTGTTGTCCTGGAGAGCTTGCAGAGCTCTGGGGAAAGGCAGGCAGAGAATTCCCTGCTAGCACCTTCTCTGTTCGCGGGAAGGAGAGAATTCGCTTTTGCTTGGCACAATGGCTTTTCTGCAGAAAACACTAACGCTTCTTCAGAACGAAAGAAAACACAGAGCCCCAGATTCTATGTTGCCCTGGAGAGCTTGCAGAGCACTGGGGAAAGGCAGGCAGAGAATTCCCTGCTAGCACCTTCTCTGTTCGCGGGAAGCAGAAGTGTTCACATTTTTTCGCAAAATCGCTTTTGTGCAGAAAACACTAACACTTATTCAGAACGGAAGAAAGCACAGAGCGCCAGATTTTATGTTGCCCTGGAGAGCTTGCAGAGCACTGGGGAAAGGCAGGCAGAGAATTCCCTGCTAGCATCTTCGCTGTGCCTGGGAAGGAGAAGTGTTCACATTTTTTCGCAGAATGGCTTTTCTGCAGAAAACACTAACGCTTGTTCAGGACGAAAGGAAGCACAGAGCGCCAGATTTGCTGTTGCCCTGGAGAGCTTGCAGAGCTCTGGGGAAAGGCAGGCAGAGAATTCCCTGCTAGCACCTTCTCTGTGCTTGAGAAGGAGAAGTGTTCACATTTTTTCGCAGAATCGCTTTTGTGCAGAAAACAGTAACACTTATTCAGAACGGAAGATAACACAGAGCCCCAGATTTTATGTTGTCCTGGAGAGCTTGCAGAACTCTGGGGAAAGGCAGGCAGAGAATTCCCTGCTAGCACCTTCTCTGTTCGCGGGAAGCAGAAGAGTTCACATTGCTTTGCAGAATCGCTTTTGTGCAGAGAACACTAACGCTTGTTCAGGACGAAAGAAAGCACAGAGCCCCATATTTGCTGTTGCCCTGGAGAGCTTGCAGAGCACTGGGGAAAGGCAGGCAGAGAATTCCCTGCTAGCACCTTCTCTGTTCGCGGGAAGGAGAGATTTCGCTTTTGCTTGGCACAATGGCTTTTCTGCAGAAAACACTAACGCTTCTTCAGAACGAAAGAAAACACAGAGCCCCATATTTGCTGTTGTCCTGGAGAGCTTGCAGAGCACTGGGGAAAGGCAGGCAGAGAATTCCCTGCTAGCACATTCTCTGTGCACAGGAAGCCGAAATGTTCGCATTTGATTCGCAGAATCGCTTTTGTGCAGAAAACAGTAACACTTCTTCAGAACGAAAGAAAGCGCAGAGCCCCAGATTTGCTGTTGTCCTGGAGAGCTTGCAGAGCTCTGGGGAAAGGCAGGCAGAGAATTCCCTGCTAGCACCTTCTCTGTGCCTGAGAAGGGGAAGTGTTCACATTTTTCCGCAGAATCGCTTTTGTGCAGAAAACAGTAACACTTATTCAGAACGGAAGAAAACACAGAGCCCCAGATTTGCTGTTGTCCTGGAGAGCTTGCAGAACTCTGGGGAAAGGCAGGCAGAGAATTCCCTGCTAGCACCTTCTCTGTTCGCGGGAAGCAGAAGAGTTCACATTGCTTTGCAGAATCGCTTTTGTGCAGAGAACACTAACGCTTGTTCAGGACGAAAGAAAGCACAGAGCCCCATATTTGCTGTTGCCCTGGAGAGCTTGCAGAGCACTGGGGAAAGGCAGGCAGAGAATTCCCTGCTAGCACCTTCTCTGTTCGCGGGAAGGAGAGATTTCGCTTTTGCTTGGCACAATGGCTTTTCTGCAGAAAACACTAACGCTTCTTCAGAACGAAAGAAAACACAGAGCCCCATATTTGCTGTTGTCCTGGAGAGCTTGCAGAGCACTGGGGAAAGGCAGGCAGAGAATTCCCTGCTAGCACATTCTCTGTGCACAGGAAGCCGAAATGTTCGCATTTGATTCGCAGAATCGCTTTTGTGCAGAAAACAGTAACACTTCTTCAGAACGAAAGAAAGCGCAGAGCCCCAGATTTGCTGTTGTCCTGGAGAGCTTGCAGAGCTCTGGGGAAAGGCAGGCAGAGAATTCCCTGCTAGCACCTTCTCTGTGCCTGAGAAGGGGAAGTGTTCACATTTTTCCGCAGAATCGCTTTTGTGCAGAAAACAGTAACACTTATTCAGAACGGAAGAAAACACAGAGCCCCAGATTTGCTGTTGTCCTGGAGAGCTTGCAGAACTCTGGGGAAAGGCAGGCAGAGAATTCCCTGCTAGCACATTCTCTGTGCACAGGAAGCCGAAGTGTTCGCATTTGCTTCGCCGAATCGCTTTTGTGCAGAGAACACTAACACTTGTTAAGAACGAAAGAAAGCACAGAGCCCCAGATTTGCTGTTGTCCTGGAGAGCTTGCAGAGCTCTGGGGAAAGGCAGGCAGAGAATTCCCTGCTAGCACCTTCTCTGTTAGCGGGAAGCAGAGGAGTTCACATTGCTTTGCAGAATCGCTTTTGTGCAGAGAACACTAACGCTTGTTCAGAACGAAAGAAAGCACAGAGCCCCAGATTTGCTGTTGTCCTGGAGAGCTTGCAGAGCTCTGGGGAAAGGCAGGCAGAGAATTCCCTGCTAGCACATTCTCTGTGCCTGAGAAGGAGAAGTGTTCGCATTTGCTTCGCAGAATCGCTTTTGTGCAGAAAACACTAACACTTGTTCAGAACGAAAGAAAGCACAGAGCGCCATATTTGCTGTTGCCCTGGAGAGCTTGCAGAGCTCTGGGGAAAGGCAGGCAGAGAATTCCCTGCTAGCACCTTCTCCGTGCTTGAGAAGGAGAAGTGTTCACATTTTTTCGCAGAATCGCTTTTGTGCAGAAAACAGTAACACTTATTCAGAACGGAAGAAAACACAGAGCCCCAGATTTGCTGTTGTCCTGGAGAGCTTGCAGAACTCTGGGGAAAGGCAGGCAGAGAATTCCCTGCTAGCACCTTCTCTGTTCGCGGGAAGCAGAAGAGTTCACATTGCTTTGCAGAATCGCTTTTGTGCAGAGAACACTAACGCTTGTTCAGGACGAAAGAAAGCACAGAGCCCCAGATTTGCTGTTGTCCTGGAGAGCTTGCAGAGCTCTGGGGAAAGGCAGGCAGAGAATTCCCTGCTAGCACCTTCTCTGTTCGCGGGAAGCAGAAGTGTTCACATTGCTTCGCAGAATCGCTTTTGTGCAGAGAACACTAACACTTATTTAGAACGAAAGAAAAAACAGAGCCCCAGATTTTATGTTGTCCTGGAGAGCTTGCAGAGCTCTGGGGAAAGGCAGGCAGAGAATTCCCTGCTAGCACCTTCTCTGTGCCTGAGAAGGAGAAGTGTTCACATTTTTTCGCAGAATCGCTTTTGTGCAGACAACACTAACAATTATTCAGAACGGAATAAAGCACAGAGCCCCAGATTTGCTGTTGTCCTGGAGAGCTTGCAGAGCTCTGGGGAAAGGCAGGCAGAGAATTCCCTGCTAGCACCTTCTCTGTTCGCGGGAAGGAGAGAATTCGCTTTTGCTTGGCACAATGGCTTTTCTGCAGAAAACACTAACGCTTCTTCAGAACGAAAGAAAACACAGAGCCCCAGATTCTATGTTGCCCTGGAGAGCTTGCAGAGCACTGGGGAAAGGCAGGCAGAGAATTCCCTGCTAGCACCTTCTCTGTTCGCGGGAAGCAGAAGTGTTCACATTTTTTCGCAAAATCGCTTTTGTGCAGAAAACACTAACACTTATTCAGAACGGAAGAAAGCACAGAGCGCCAGATTTTATGTTGCCCTGGAGAGCTTGCAGAGCACTGGGGAAAGGCAGGCAGAGAATTCCCTGCTAGCATCTTCTCTGTGCCTGGGAAGGAGAAGTGTTCACATTTTTTCGCAGAATGGATTTTCTGCAGAAAACACTAACGCTTGTTCAGGACGAAAGGAAGCACAGAGCGCCAGATTTGCTGTTGCCCTGGAGAGCTTGCAGAACTCTGGGGAAAGGCAGGCAGAGAATTCCCTGCTAGCACCTTCTCTGTGCACAGGAAGGAGAAATGTTCGCATTTGCTTCGCAGAATCGCTTTTGTGCAGAAAACACTAACACTTGTTCAGAACGAAAGAAAGCACAGAGCCCCAGATTTGCTGTTGTCCTGGAGAGCTTGCAGAGCTCTGGGGAAAGGCAGGCAGAGAATTCCCTGCTAGCACCTTCTCTGTTCGCGGGAAGCAGAGGAGTTCACATTGCTTTGCAGAATCGCTTTTGTGCAGAGAACACTAACGCTTGTTCAGGACGAAAGAAAGCACAGAGCCCCAGATTTGCTGTTGTCCTGGAGAGCTTGCAGAGCTCTGGGGAAAGGCAGGCAGAGAATTCCCTGCTAGCACCTTCTCTGTGCCTGAGAAGGAGAAGTGTTCACATTTTTTCGCAGAATCGCTTTTGTGCAGAGAACAATAACACTTATTCAGAACGGAAGAAAACACAGAGCCCCAGATTTGCTGTTGTCCTGGAGAGCTTGCAGAACTCTGGGGAAAGGCAGGCAGAGAATTCCCTGCTAGCACATTCTCTGTGCACAGGAAGACGAAGTGTTCGCATTTGCTTCGCCGAATCGCTTTTGTGCAGAGAACACTAACACTTGTTAAGAACGAAAGAAAGCACAGAGCCCCAGATTTGCTGTTGTCCTGGAGAGCTTGCAGAGCTCTGGGGAAAGGCAGGCAGAGAATTCCCTGCTAGCACCTTCTCTGTTCGCGGGAAGCAGAGGAGTTCACATTGCTTTGCAGAATCGTTTTTGTGCAGAGAACACTAACGCTTGTTCAGGACGAAAGAAAGCACAGAGCCCCAGATTTGCTGTTGTCCTGGAGAGCTTGCAGAGCTCTGGGGAAAGGCAGGCAGAGAATTCCCTGCTAGCACATTCTCTGTGCCTGAGAAGGAGAAGTGTTCGCATTTGCTTCGCGGAATCGCTTTTGTGCAGAAAACACTAACACTTGTTCAGAACGAAAGAAAGCACAGAGCCCCATATTTGCTGTTGTCCTGGAGAGCTTGCAGAGCTCTGGGGAAAGGCAGGCAGAGAATTCCCTGCTAGCACCTTCTCTGTGCTTGAGAAGGAGAAGTGTTCACATTTTTTCGCAGAATCGCTTTTGTGCAGAAAACAGTAACACTTATTCAGAACGGAAGAAAACACAGAGCCCCAGATTTGCTGTTGTCCTGGAGAGCTTGCAGAACTCTGGGGAAAGGCAGGCAGAGAATTCCCTGCTAGCACCTTCTCTGTTCGCGGGAAGCAGAAGAGTTCACATTGCTTTGCAGAATCGCTTTTGTGCAGAGAACACTAACGCTTGTTCAGGACGAAAGAAAGCACAGAGCCCCATATTTGCTGTTGCCCTGGAGAGCTTGCAGAGCACTGGGGAAAGGCAGGCAGAGAATTCCCTGCTAGCACCTTCTCTGTTCGCGGGAAGGAGAGATTTCGCTTTTGCTTGGCACAATGGCTTTTCTGCAGAAAACACTAACGCTTCTTCAGAACGAAAGAAAACACAGAGCCCCATATTTGCTGTTGCCCTGGAGAGCTTGCAGAGCACTGGGGAAAAGCAGGCAGAGAATTCCCTGCTAGCACATTCTCTGTGCACAGGAAGCCGAAATGTTCGCATTTGATTCGCAGAATCGCTTTTGTGCAGAGAACACTAACACTTATTCAGAACGAAAGAAAAAACAGAGCCCCAGATTTTATGTTGTCCTGGAGAGCTTGCAGAGCTCTGGGGAAAGGCAGGCAGAGAATTCCCTGCTAGCACCTTCTCTGTGCCTGAGAAGTAGAAGTGTTCACATTTTTTCGCAGAATCGCTTTTGTGCAGAGAACACTAACAATTATTCAGAACGGAATAAAGCACAGAGCCCCAGATTTGCTGTTGTCCTGGAGAGCTTGCAGAGCTCTGGGGAAAGGCAGGCAGAGCATTCCCTGCTAGCACCTTCTCTGTTCGCGGGAAGGAGAGAATTCGCTTTTGCTTGGCACAATGGCTTTTCTGCAGAAAACACTAACGCTTCTTCAGAACGAAAGAAAACACAGAGCCCCAGATTCTATGTTGCCCTGGAGAGCTTGCAGAGCACTGGGGAAAGGCAGGCAGAGAATTCCCTGCTAGCACCTTCTCTGTTCGCGGGAAGCAGAAGTGTTCACATTTTTTCGCAAAATCGCTTTTGTGCAGAAAACACTAACACTTATTCAGAACGGAAGAAAGCACAGAGCGCCAGATTTTATGTTGCCCTGGAGAGCTTGCAGAGCACTGGGGAAAGGCAGGCAGAGAATTCCCTGCTAGCATCTTCGCTGTGCCTGGGAAGGAGAAGTGTTCACATTTTTTCGCAGAATGGCTTTTCTGCAGAAAACACTAACGCTTGTTCAGGACGAAAGGAAGCACAGAGCGCCAGATTTGCTGTTGCCCTGGAGAGCTTGCAGAGCTCTGGGGAAAGGCAGGCAGAGAATTCCCTGCTAGCACATTCTCTGTTCGCGGGAAGGAGAGAATTCGCTTTTGCTTGGCACAATGGCTTTTCTGCAGAAAACACTAACGCTTCTTCAGAACGAAAGAAAACACAGAGCCCCATATTTGCTGTTGTCCTGGAGAGCTTGCAGAGCACTGGGGAAAGGCAGGCAGAGAATTCCCTGCTAGCACCTTCTCTGTGCCTGAGAAGGGGAAGTGTTCACATTTTTCCGCAGAATCGCTTTTGTGCAGAAAACAGTAACACTTATTCAGAACGGAAGAAAACACAGAGCCCCAGATTTGCTGTTGTCCTGGAGAGCTTGCAGAACTCTGGGGAAAGGCAGTCAGAGAATTCCCTGCTAGCACATTCTCTGTGCACAGGAAGCCGAAGTGTTCGCATTTGCTTCGCCGAATCGCTTTTGTGCAGAGAACACTAACACTTGTTAAGAACGAAAGAAATCACAGAGCCCCAGATTTGCTGTTGTCCTGGAGAGCTTGCAGAGCTCTGGGGAAAGGCAGGCAGAGAATTCCCTGCTAGCACCTTCTCTGTTCGCGGGAAGCAGAAGAGTTGACATTGCTTTGCAGAATCGCTTTTGTGCAGAGAACACTAACGCTTGTTCAGGACGAAAGAAAGCACAGAGCCCCAGATTTGCTGTTGTCCTGGAGAGCTTGCAGAGCTCTGGGGAAAGGCAGGCAGAGAATTCCCTGCTAGCACCTTCTCTGTGCCTGAGAAGTAGAAGTGTTCACATTTTTTCGCAGAATCGCTTTTGTGCAGAGAACACTAACAATTATTCAGAACGGAATAAAGCACAGAGCCCCAGATTTGCTGTTGTCCTGGAGAGCTTGCAGAGCACTGGGGAAAGGCAGGCAGAGAATTCCCAGCTAGCACATTCTCTGTGCACAGGAAGCCGAAGTGTTCGCATTTGCTTCGCAGAATCGCTTTTGTGCAGAAAACAGTAACACTTATTCAGAACGGAAGAAAACACAGAGCCCCAGATTTGCTGTTGTCCTGGAGAGCTTGCAGAACTCTGGGGAAAGGCAGGCAGAGAATTCCCTGCTAGCACCTTCTCTGTTCGCGGGAAGCAGAAGAGTTCACTTTGCTTTGCAGAATCGCTTTTGTGCAGAGAACACTAACGCTTGTTCAGGACGAAAGAAAGCACAGAGCCCCAGATTTGCTGTTGTCCTGGAGAGCTTGCAGAGCACTGGGGACAGGCAGGCAGAGAATTCCCTGCTAGCACCTTCTCTGTTCGCGGGAAGCAGAAGTGTTCACATTGCTTCGCAGAATCGCTTTTGTGCAGAGAACACTAACACTTATTCAGAACGAAAGAAAAAACAGAGCCCCAGATTTTATGTTGTCCTGGAGAGCTTGCAGAGCTCTGGGGAAAGGCAGGCAGAGAATTCCCTGTTAGCACCTTCTCTGTGCCTGAGAAGGAGAAGTGTTCACACTTTTTCGCAGAATCGCTTTTGTGCAGAGAACACTAACAATTATTCAGAACGGAATAAAGCACAGAGCCCCAGATTTGCTGTTGTCCTGGAGAGCTTGCAGAGCTCTGGGGAAAGGCAGGCAGAGAATTCCCTGCTAGCACCTTCTCTGTTCGCGGGAAGCAGAGGAGTTCACATTGCTTTGCAGAATCGCTTTTGTGCAGAGAACACTAACGCTTGTTCAGGACGAAAGAAAGCACAGAGCCCCAGATTTGCTGTTGTCCTGGAGAGCTTGCAGAGCTCTGGGGAAAGGCAGGCAGAGAATTCCCTGCTAGCACATTCTCTGTGCCTGAGAAGGAGAAGTGTTCGCATTTGCTTCGCAGAATCGCTTTTGTGCAGAAAACACTAACACTTGTTCAGAACGAAAGAAAGCACAGAGCGCCATATTTGCTGTTGTCCTGGAGAGCTTGCAGAGCTCTGGGGAAAGGCAGGCAGAGAATTCCCTGCTAGCACCTTCTCTGTTCGCGGGAAGCAGAAGTGTTCACATTTTTTCGCAGAATCGCTTTTGTGCAGAAAACACTAACACTTATTCAGAACGGAAGAAAGCACAGAGCGCCAGATTTTATGTTGCCCTGGAGAGCTTGCAGAGCACTGGGGAAAGGCAGGCAGAGAATTCCCTGCTAGCATCTTCGCTGTGCCTGGGAAGGAGAAGTGTTCACATTTTTTCGCAGAATGGCTTTTCTGCAGAAAACACTAACGCTTGTTCAGGACGAAAGGAAGCACAGAGCCCCAGATTTGCTGTTGCCCTGGAGAGCTTGCAGAGCTCTGGGGAAAGGCAGGCAGAGAATTCCCTGCTAGCACATTCTCTGCGCACAGGAAGGAGAAATGTTCGCATTTGCTTCGCAGAATCGCTTTTGTGCAGAAAACACTAACACTTGTTCAGAAAGAAAGAAAGCACAGAGCCCCAGATTTGCTGTTGTCCTGGAGAGCTTGCAGAGCTCTGGGGAAAGGCAGGCAGAGAATTCCCTGCTAGCACCTTCTCTGTGCCTGAGAAGGAGAAGTGTTCACATTTTTTCGCAGAATCGCTTTTGTGCAGAGAACAATAACACTTATTCAGAACGGAAGAAAACACAGAGCCCCAGATTTGCTGTTGTCCTGGAGAGCTTGCAGAACTCTGGGGAAAGGCAGGCAGAGAATTCCCTGCTAGCACATTCTCTGTGCACAGGAAGCCGAAGTGTTCGCATTTGCTTCGCCGAATCGCTTTTGTGCAGAGAACACTAACACTTGTTAAGAACGAAAGAAAGCACAGAGCCCCAGATTTGCTGTTGTCCTGGAGAGCTTGCAGAGCTCTGGGGAAAGGCAGGCAGAGAATTCCCTGCTAGCACCTTCTCTGTTCGCGGGAAGCAGAGGAGTTCACATTGCTTTGCAGAATCGTTTTTGTGCACAGAACACTAACGCTTGTTCAGGACGAAAGAAAGCACAGAGCCCCAGATTTGCTGTTGTCCTGGAGAGCTTGCAGAGCTCTGGGGAAAGGCAGGCAGAGAATTCCCTGCTAGCACCTTCTCTGTTCGCGGGAAGCAGAAGAGTTCACATTGCTTTGCAGAATCGCTTTTGTGCAGAGAACACTAACGCTTGTTCAGGACGAAAGAAAGCACAGAGCCCCAGATTTGCTGTTGTCCAGGAGAGCTTGCAGAGCTCTGGGGAAAGGCAGGCAGAGAATTCCCTGCTAGCACCTTCTCTGTTCGCGGGAAGCAGAAGTGTTCACATTGCTTCGCAGAATCGCTTTTGTGCAGAGAACACTAACACTTATTCAGAACGAAAGAAAAAACAGAGCCCCAGATTTTATGTTGTCCTGGAGAGCTTGCAGAGCTCTGGGGAAAGGCAGGCAGAGAATTCCCTGCTAGCACCTTCTCTGTGCCTGAGAAGGAGAAGTGTTCACATTTTTTCGCAGAATCGCTTTTGTGCAGAGAACACTAACAATTATTCAGAACGGAATAAAGCACAGAGCCCCAGATTTGCTGTTGTCCTGGAGAGCTTGCAGAGCTCTGGGGAAAGGCAGGCAGAGAATTCCCTGCTAGCACCTTCTCTGTTCGCGGGAAGGAGAGAATTCGCTTTTGCTTGGCACAATGGCTTTTCTGCAGAAAACACTAACGCTTCTTCAGAACGAAAGAAAACACAGAGCCCCATATTTGCTGTTGTCCTGGAGAGCTTGCAGAGCACTGGGGAAAGGCAGGCAGAGAATTCCCTGCTAGCACATTCTCTGTGCACAGGAAGCCGAAATGTTCGCATTTGATTCGCAGAATCGCTTTTGTGCAGAAAACACTAACACTTCTTCAGAACGAAAGAAAGCGCAGAGCCCCAGATTTGCTGTTGTCCTGGAGAGCTTGCAGAGCTCTGGGGAAAGGCAGGCAGAGAATTCCCTGCTAGCACCTTCTCTGTTCGCGGGAAGCAGAAGAGTTCACTTTGCTTTGCAGAATCGCTTTTGTGCAGAGAACACTAACGCTTGTTCAGGACGAAAGAAAGCACAGAGCCCCAGATTTGCTGTTGTCCTGGAGAGCTTGCAGAGCTCTGGGGAAAGGCAGGCAGAGAATTCCCTGCTAGCACCTTCTCTGTTCGCGGGAAGCAGAAGTGTTCACATTGCTTCGCAGAATCGCTTTTGTGCAGAGAACACTAACACTTATTCAGAACGAAAGAAAAAACAGAGCCCCAGATTTTATGTTGTCCTGGAGAGCTTGCAGAGCTCTGGGGAAAGGCAGGCAGAGAATTCCCTGCTAGCACCTTCTCTGTGCCTGAGAAGTAGAAGTGTTCACATTTTTTCGCAGAATCGCTTTTGTGCAGAGAACACTAACAATTATTCAGAACGGAATAAAGCACAGAGCCCCAGATTTGCTGTTGTCCTGGAGAGCTTGCAGAGCACTGGGGAAAGGCAGGCAGAGAATTCCCTGCTAGCACCTTCTCTGTTCGCGGGAAGGAGAGAATTCGCTTTTGCTTGGCACAATGGCTTTTCTGCAGAAAACACTAACGCTTCTTCAGAACGAAAGAAAACACAGAGCCCCAGATTCTATGTTGCCCTGGAGAGCTTGCAGAGCACTGGGGAAAGGCAGGCAGAGAATTCCCTGCTAGCACCTTCTCTGTTCGCGGGAAGCAGAAGTGTTCACATTTTTTCGCAGAATCGCTTTTGTGCAGAAAACACTAACACTTATTCAGAACGGAAGAAAGCACAGAGCGCCAGATTTTATGTTGCCCTGGAGAGCTTGCAGAGCACTGGGGAAAGGCAGGCAGAGAATTCCCTGCTAGCATCTTCGCTGTGCCTGGGAAGGAGAAGTGTTCACATTTTTTCGCAGAATGGCTTTTCTGCAGAAAACACTAACGCTTGTTCAGGACGAAAGGAAGCACAGAGCGCCAGATTTGCTGTTGCCCTGGAGAGCTTGCAGAGCTCTGGGGAAAGGCAGGCAGAGAATTCCCTGCTAGCACATTCTCTGTTCGCGGGAAGGAGAGAATTCGCTTTTGCTTGGCACAATGGCTTTTCTGCAGAAAACACTAACGCTTCTTCAGAACGAAAGAAAACACAGAGCCCCAGATTTGCTGTTGTCCTGGAGAGCTTGCAGAGCACTGGGGAAAGGCAGGCAGAGAATTCCCTGCTAGCACCTTCTCTGTGCCTGAGAAGGGGAAGTGTTCACATTTTTCCGCAGAATCGCTTTTGTGCAGAAAACAGTAACACTTATTCAGAACGGAAGAAAACACAGAGCCCCAGATTTGCTGTTGTCCTGGAGAGCTTGCAGAACTCTGGGGAAAGGCAGTCAGAGAATTCCCTGCTAGCACATTCTCTGTGCACAGGAAGCCGAAGTGTTCGCATTTGCTTCGCCGAATCGCTTTTGTGCAGAGAACACTAACACTTGTTAAGAACGAAAGAAATCACAGAGCCCCAGATTTGCTGTTGTCCTGGAGAGCTTGCAGAGCTCTGGGGAAAGGCAGGCAGAGAATTCCCTGCTAGCACCTTCTCTGTTCGCGGGAAGCAGAAGAGTTGACATTGCTTTGCAGAATCGCTTTTGTGCAGAGAACACTAACGCTTGTTCAGGACGAAAGAAAGCACAGAGCCCCAGATTTGCTGTTGTCCTGGAGAGCTTGCAGAGCTCTGGGGAAAGGCAGGCAGAGAATTCCCTGCTAGCACCTTCTCTGTGCCTGAGAAGTAGAAGTGTTCACATTTTTTCGCAGAATCGCTTTTGTGCAGAGAACACTAACAATTATTCAGAACGGAATAAAGCACAGAGCCCCAGATTTGCTGTTGTCCTGGAGAGCTTGCAGAGCACTGGGGAAAGGCAGGCAGAGAATTCCCAGCTAGCACATTCTCTGTGCACAGGAAGCCGAAGTGTTCGCATTTGCTTCGCAGAATCGCTTTTGTGCAGAAAACAGTAACACTTATTCAGAACGGAAGAAAACACAGAGCCCCAGATTTGCTGTTGTCCTGGAGAGCTTGCAGAACTCTGGGGAAAGGCAGGCAGAGAATTCCCTGCTAGCACCTTCTCTGTTCGCGGGAAGCAGAAGAGTTCACTTTGCTTTGCAGAATCGCTTTTGTGCAGAGAACACTAACGCTTGTTCAGGACGAAAGAAAGCACAGAGCCCCATATTTGCTGTTGTCCTGGAGAGCTTGCAGAGCACTGGGGACAGGCAGGCAGAGAATTCCCTGCTAGCACCTTCTCTGTTCGCGGGAAGCAGAAGTGTTCACATTGCTTCGCAGAATCGCTTTTGTGCAGAGAACACTAACACTTATTCAGAACGAAAGAAAAAACAGAGCCCCAGATTTTATGTTGTCCTGGAGAGCTTGCAGAGCTCTGGGGAAAGGCAGGCAGAGAATTCCCTGTTAGCACCTTCTCTGTGCCTGAGAAGGAGAAGTGTTCACACTTTTTCGCAGAATCGCTTTTGTGCAGAGAACACTAACAATTATTCAGAACGGAATAAAGCACAGAGCCCCAGATTTGCTGTTGTCCTGGAGAGCTTGCAGAGCTCTGGGGAAAGGCAGGCAGAGAATTCCCTGCTAGCACCTTCTCTGTTCGCGGGAAGCAGAGGAGTTCACATTGCTTTGCAGAATCGCTTTTGTGCAGAGAACACTAACGCTTGTTCAGGACGAAAGAAAGCACAGAGCCCCAGATTTGCTGTTGTCCTGGAGAGCTTGCAGAGCTCTGGGGAAAGGCAGGCAGAGAATTCCCTGCTAGCACATTCTCTGTGCCTGAGAAGGAGAAGTGTTCGCATTTGCTTCGCAGAATCGCTTTTGTGCAGAAAACACTAACACTTGTTCAGAACGAAAGAAAGCACAGAGCGCCATATTTGCTGTTGTCCTGGAGAGCTTGCAGAGCTCTGGGGAAAGGCAGGCAGAGAATTCCCTGCTAGCACCTTCTCTGTTCGCGGGAAGCAGAAGTGTTCACATTTTTTCGCAGAATCGCTTTTGTGCAGAAAACACTAACACTTATTCAGAACGGAAGAAAGCACAGAGCGCCAGATTTTATGTTGCCCTGGAGAGCTTGCAGAGCACTGGGGAAAGGCAGGCAGAGAATTCCCTGCTAGCATCTTCGCTGTGCCTGGGAAGGAGAAGTGTTCACATTTTTTCGCAGAATGGCTTTTCTGCAGAAAACACTAACGCTTGTTCAGGACGAAAGGAAGCACAGAGCGCCAGATTTGCTGTTGCCCTGGAGAGCTTGCAGAGCTCTGGGGAAAGGCAGGCAGAGAATTCCCTGCTAGCACATTCTCTGCGCACAGGAAGGAGAAATGTTCGCATTTGCTTCGCAGAATCGCTTTTGTGCAGAAAACACTAACACTTGTTCAGAAAGAAAGAAAGCACAGAGCCCCAGATTTGCTGTTGTCCTGGAGAGCTTGCAGAGCTCTGGGGAAAGGCAGGCAGAGAATTCCCTGCTAGCACCTTCTCTGTGCCTGAGAAGGAGAAGTGTTCACATTTTTTCGCAGAATCGCTTTTGTGCAGAGAACAATAACACTTATTCAGAACGGAAGAAAACACAGAGCCCCAGATTTGCTGTTGTCCTGGAGAGCTTGCAGAACTCTGGGGAAAGGCAGGCAGAGAATTCCCTGCTAGCACATTCTCTGTGCACAGGAAGCCGAAGTGTTCGCATTTGCTTCGCCGAATCGCTTTTGTGCAGAGAACACTAACACTTGTTAAGAACGAAAGAAAGCACAGAGCCCCAGATTTGCTGTTGTCCTGGAGAGCTTGCAGAGCTCTGGGGAAAGGCAGGCAGAGAATTCCCTGCTAGCACCTTCTCTGTTCGCGGGAAGCAGAGGAGTTCACATTGCTTTGCAGAATCGTTTTTGTGCACAGAACACTAACGCTTGTTCAGGACGAAAGAAAGCACAGAGCCCCAGATTTGCTGTTGTCCTGGAGAGCTTGCAGAGCTCTGGGGAAAGGCAGGCAGAGAATTCCCTGCTAGCACCTTCTCTGTTCGCGGGAAGCAGAAGAGTTCACATTGCTTTGCAGAATCGCTTTTGTGCAGAGAACACTAACGCTTGTTCAGGACGAAAGAAAGCACAGAGCCCCAGATTTGCTGTTGTCCAGGAGAGCTTGCAGAGCTCTGGGGAAAGGCAGGCAGAGAATTCCCTGCTAGCACCTTCTCTGTTCGCGGGAAGCAGAAGTGTTCACATTGCTTCGCAGAATCGCTTTTGTGCAGAGAACACTAACACTTATTCAGAACGAAAGAAAAAACAGAGCCCCAGATTTTATGTTGTCCTGGAGAGCTTGCAGAGCTCTGGGGAAAGGCAGGCAGAGAATTCCCTGCTAGCACCTTCTCTGTGCCTGAGAAGGAGAAGTGTTCACATTTTTTCGCAGAATCGCTTTTGTGCAGAGAACACTAACAATTATTCAGAACGGAATAAAGCACAGAGCCCCAGATTTGCTGTTGTCCTGGAGAGCTTGCAGAGCTCTGGGGAAAGGCAGGCAGAGAATTCCCTGCTAGCACCTTCTCTGTTCGCGGGAAGGAGAGAATTCGCTTTTGCTTGGCACAATGGCTTTTCTGCAGAAAACACTAACGCTTCTTCAGAACGAAAGAAAACACAGAGCCCCATATTTGCTGTTGTCCTGGAGAGCTTGCAGAGCACTGGGGAAAGGCAGGCAGAGAATTCCCTGCTAGCACATTCTCTGTGCACAGGAAGCCGAAATGTTCGCATTTGATTCGCAGAATCGCTTTTGTGCAGAAAACACTAACACTTCTTCAGAACGAAAGAAAGCGCAGAGCCCCAGATTTGCTGTTGTCCTGGAGAGCTTGCAGAGCTCTGGGGAAAGGCAGGCAGAGAATTCCCTGCTAGCACCTTCTCTGTTCGCGGGAAGCAGAAGAGTTCACTTTGCTTTGCAGAATCGCTTTTGTGCAGAGAACACTAACGCTTGTTCAGGACGAAAGAAAGCACAGAGCCCCAGATTTGCTGTTGTCCTGGAGAGCTTGCAGAGCTCTGGGGAAAGGCAGGCAGAGAATTCCCTGCTAGCACCTTCTCTGTTCGCGGGAAGCAGAAGTGTTCACATTGCTTCGCAGAATCGCTTTTGTGCAGAGAACACTAACACTTATTCAGAACGAAAGAAAAAACAGAGCCCCAGATTTTATGTTGTCCTGGAGAGCTTGCAGAGCTCTGGGGAAAGGCAGGCAGAGAATTCCCTGCTAGCACCTTCTCTGTGCCTGAGAAGTAGAAGTGTTCACATTTTTTCGCAGAATCGCTTTTGTGCAGAGAACACTAACAATTATTCAGAACGGAATAAAGCACAGAGCCCCAGATTTGCTGTTGTCCTGGAGAGCTTGCAGAGCACTGGGGAAAGGCAGGCAGAGAATTCCCTGCTAGCACCTTCTCTGTTCGCGGGAAGGAGAGAATTCGCTTTTGCTTGGCACAATGGCTTTTCTGCAGAAAACACTAACGCTTCTTCAGAACGAAAGAAAACACAGAGCCCCAGATTCTATGTTGCCCTGGAGAGCTTGCAGAGCACTGGGGAAAGGCAGGCAGAGAATTCCCTGCTAGCACCTTCTCTGTTCGCGGGAAGCAGAAGTGTTCACATTTTTTCGCAGAATCGCTTTTGTGCAGAAAACACTAACACTTATTCAGAACGGAAGAAAGCACAGAGCGCCAGATTTTATGTTGCCCTGGAGAGCTTGCAGAGCACTGGGGAAAGGCAGGCAGAGAATTCCCTGCTAGCATCTTCGCTGTGCCTGGGAAGGAGAAGTGTTCACATTTTTTCGCAGAATGGCTTTTCTGCAGAAAACACTAACGCTTGTTCAGGACGAAAGGAAGCACAGAGCGCCAGATTTGCTGTTGCCCTGGAGAGCTTGCAGAGCTCTGGGGAAAGGCAGGCAGAGAATTCCCTGCTAGCACCTTCTCTGTGCACAGGAAGGAGAAATGTTCGCATTTGCTTCGTAGAATCGCTTTTGTGCAGAAAACACTAACACTTGTTCAGAACGAAAGAAAGCACAGAGCCCCAGATTTGCTGTTGTCCTGGAGAGCTTGCAGAACTCTGGGGAAAGGCAGGCAGAGAATTCCCTGCTAGCACCTTCTCTGTTCGCGGGAAGCAGAGGAGTTCACATTGCTTTGCAGAATCGCTTTTGTGCAGAGAACACTAACGCTTGTTCAGGACGAAAGAAAGCACAGAGCCCCAGATTTGCTGTTGTCCTGGAGAGCTTGCAGAGCACTGGGGAAAGGCAGGCAGAGAATTCCCTGCTAGCACATTCTCTGTGCCTGAGAAGGAGAAGTGTTCGCATTTGCTTCGCAGAATCGCTTTTGTGCAGAAAACACTAACACTTGTTCAGAACGAAAGAAAGCACAGAGCCCCATATTTGCTGTTGTCCTGGAGAGCTTGCAGAGCTCTGGGGAAAGGCAGGCAGAGAATTCCCTGCTAGCACCTTCTCTGTGCTTGAGAAGGAGAAGTGTTCACATTTTTTCGCAGAATCGCTTTTGTGCAGAAAACAGTAACACTTATTCAGAACGGAAGAAAACACAGAGCCCCAGATTTGCTGTTGTCCTGGAGAGCTTGCAGAACTCTGGGGAAAGGCAGGCAGAGAATTCCCTGCTAGCACCTTCTCTGTTCGCGGGAAGCAGAAGAGTTCACATTGCTTTGCAGAATCGCTTTTGTGCAGAGAACACTAACGCTTGTTCAGGACGAAAGAAAGCACAGAGCCCCAGATTTGCTGTTGTCCTGGAGAGCTTGCAGAACTCTGGGGAAAGGCAGGCAGAGAATTCCCTGCTAGCACATTCTCTGTGCACAGGAAGGCGAAATGTTCGCTTTTGCTTGGCACAATGGCTTTTCTGCAGAAAACACTAACGCTTGTTCAGAACGAAAGAAAGCACAGAGCCCCAGATTCTATGTTGCCCTGGAGAGCTTGCAGAGCACTGGGGAAAGGCAGGCAGAGAATTCCCTGCTAGCACATTCTCTGTGCACAGGAAGCCGAAATGTTCGCATTTGATTCGCAGAATCGCTTTTGTGCAGAAAACACTAACACTTCTTCAGAACGGAAGAAAGCGCAGAGCCCCAGATTTGCTGTTGTCCTGGAGAGCTTGCAGAGCTCTGGGGAAAGGCAGGCAGAGAATTCCCTGCTAGCACCTTCTCTGTTCGCGGGAAGCAGAAGTGTTCACATTTTTTCGCAGAATCGCTTTTGTGCAGAAAACACTAACACTTATTCAGAACGGAAGAAAGCACAGAGCGCCAGATTTTATGTTGCCCTGGAGAGCTTGCAGAGCACTGGGGAAAGGCAGGCAGAGAATTCCCTGCTAGCATCTTCGCTGTGCCTGGGAAGGAGAAGTGTTCACATTTTTTCGCAGAATGGCTTTTCTGCAGAAAACACTAACGCTTGTTCAGGACGAAAGGAAGCACAGAGCGCCAGATTTGCTGTTGCCCTGGAGAGCTTGCAGAGCTCTGGGGAAAGGCAGGCAGAGAATTCCCTGCTAGCACATTCTCTGCGCACAGGAAGGAGAAATGTTCGCATTTGCTTCGCAGAATCGCTTTTGTGCAGAAAACACTAACACTTGTTCAGAAAGAAAGAAAGCACAGAGCCCCAGATTTGCTGTTGTCCTGGAGAGCTTGCAGAGCTCTGGGGAAAGGCAGGCAGAGAATTCCCTGCTAGCACCTTCTCTGTGCCTGAGAAGGAGAAGTGTTCACATTTTTTCGCAGAATCGCTTTTGTGCAGAGAACAATAACACTTATTCAGAACGGAAGAAAACACAGAGCCCCAGATTTGCTGTTGTCCTGGAGAGCTTGCAGAACTCTGGGGAAAGGCAGGCAGAGAATTCCCTGCTAGCACATTCTCTGTGCACAGGAAGCCGAAGTGTTCGCATTTGCTTCGCCGAATCGCTTTTGTGCAGAGAACACTAACACTTGTTAAGAACGAAAGAAAGCACAGAGCCCCAGATTTGCTGTTGTCCTGGAGAGCTTGCAGAGCTCTGGGGAAAGGCAGGCAGAGAATTCCCTGCTAGCACCTTCTCTGTTCGCGGGAAGCAGAGGAGTTCACATTGCTTTGCAGAATCGTTTTTGTGCAGAGAACACTAACGCTTGTTCAGGACGAAAGAAAGCACAGAGCCCCAGATTTGCTGTTGTCCTGGAGAGCTTGCAGAGCTCTGGGGAAAGGCAGGCAGAGAATTCCCTGCTAGCACATTCTCTGTGCCTGAGAAGGAGAAGTGTTCGCATTTGCTTCGCAGAATCGCTTTTGTGCAGAAAACACTAACACTTGTTCAGAACGAAAGAAAGCACAGAGCCCCATATTTGCTGTTGTCCTGGAGAGCTTGCAGAGCTCTGGGGAAAGGCAGGCAGAGAATTCCCTGCTAGCACCTTCTCTGTGCTTGAGAAGGAGAAGTGTTCACATTTTTTCGCAGAATCGCTTTTGTGCAGAAAACAGTAACACTTATTCACAACGGAAGAAAACACAGAGCCCCAGATTTGCTGTTGTCCTGGAGAGCTTGCAGAACTCTGGGGAAAGGCAGGCAGAGAATTCCCTGCTAGCACCTTCTCTGTTCGCGGGAAGCAGAAGAGTTCACATTGCTTTGCAGAATCGCTTTTGTGCAGAGAACACTAACGCTTGTTCAGGACGAAAGAAAGCACAGAGCCCCAGATTTGCTGTTGTCCTGGAGAGCTTGCAGAACTCTGGGGAAAGGCAGGTAGAGAATTCCCTGCTAGCACATTCTCTGTTCGCGGGAAGGAGAGATTTCGCTTTTGATTGGCACAATGGCTTTTCTGCAGAAAACACTAACGCTTGTTCAGGATGAAAGAAAGCACAGAGCCCCATATTTGCTGTTGCCCTGGAGAGCTTGCAGAGCACTGGGGAAATGCAGGCAGAGAATTCCCTGCTAGCACCTTCTCTGTTCGCGGGAAGCAGAGGAGTTCACATTGCTTCGCCGAATCGCTTTTGTGCAGAGAACACTAACACTTGTTAAGAACGAAAGAAAGCACAGAGCGCCAGATTTGCTGTTGTCCTGGAGAGCTTGCAGAGCTCTGGGGAAAGGCAGGCAGAGAATTCCCTGCTAGCACCTTCTCTGTTCGCGGGAAGCAGAAGAGTTCACATTGCTTTGCAGAATCGCTTTTGTGCAGAGAACACTAACGCTTGTTCAGGACGAAAGAAAGCACAGAGCCCCAGATTTGCTGTTGTCCTGGATAGCTTGCAGAGCTCTGGGGAAAGGCAGGCAGAGAATTCCCTGCTAGCACATTCTCTGTGCACAGGAAGGCGAAATGTTCGCTTTTGCTTGGCACAATGGCTTATCTGCAGAAAACACTAACGCTTGTTCAGAACGAAAGAAAGCACAGAGCCCCAGATTCTATGTTGCCCTGGAGAGCTTGCAGAGCACTGGGGAAAGGCAGGCAGAGAATTCCCTGCTAGCACATTCTCTGTGCACAGGAAGCCGAAATGTTCGCATTTGATTCGCAGAATCGCTTTTGTGCAGAAAACAGTAACACTTCTTCAGAACGAAAGAAAGCGCAGAGCCCCAGATTTGCTGTTGTCCTGGAGAGCTTGCAGAGCTCTGGGGAAAGGCAGGCAGAGAATTCCCTGCTAGCACCTTCTCTGTTCGCGGGAAGCAGAAGTGTTCACATTTTTTCGCAGAATCGCTTTTGTGCAGAAAACACTAACATTTATTCAGAACGGAAGAAAGCACAGAGCGCCAGATTTTAGGTTGCCCTGGAGAGCTTGCAGAGCACTGGGGAAAGGCAGGCAGAGAATTCCCTGCTAGCATCTTCGCTGTGCCTGGGAAGGAGAAGTGTTCACATTTTTTCGCAGAATGGCTTTTCTGCAGAAAACACTAACGCTTGTTCAGGACGAAAGGAAGCACAGAGCGCCAGATTTGCTGTTGCCCTTGAGAGCTTGCAGAGCTCTGGGGAAAGGCAGGCAGAGAATTCCCTGCTAGCACCTTCTCTGTGCACAGGAAGGAGAAATGTTCGCATTTGCTTCGCAGAATCGCTTTTGTGCAGAAAACACTAACACTTGTTCAGAACGAAAGAAAGCACAGAGCCCCAGATTTGCTGTTGTCCTGGAGAGCTTGCAGAGCTCTGGGGAAAGGCAGGCAGAGAATTCCCTGCTAGCACCTTCTCTGTTAGCGGGAAGCAGAGGAGTTCACATTGCTTTGCAGAATCGCTTTTGTGCAGAGAACACTAACGCTTGTTCAGGACGAAAGAAAGCACAGAGCCCCAGATTTGCTGTTGTCCTGGAGAGCTTGCAGAGCTCTGGGGAAAGGCAGGCAGAGAATTCCCTGCTAGCACATTCTCTGTGCCTGAGAAGGAGAAGTGTTCGCATTTGCTTCGCAGAATCGCTTTTGTGCAGAAAACACTAACACTTGTTCAGAACGAAAGAAAGCACAGAGCCCCATATTTGCTGTTGTCCTGGAGAGCTTGCAGAGCTCTGGGGAAAGGCAGGCAGAGAATTCCCTGCTAGCACCTTCTCTGTGCTTGAGAAGGAGAAGTGTTCACATTTTTTCGCAGAATCGCTTTTGTGCAGAAAACAGTAACACTTATTCAGAACGGAAGAAAACACAGAGCCCCAGATTTGCTGTTGTCCTGGAGAGCTTGCAGAACTCTGGGGAAAGGCAGGCAGAGAATTCCCTGCTAGCACCTTCTCTGTTCGCGGGAAGCAGAAGAGTTCACATTGCTTTGCAGAATCGCTTTTGTGCAGAGAACACTAACGCTTGTTCAGGACGAAAGAAAGCACAGAGCCCCAGATTTGCTGTTGTCCTGGAGAGCTTGCAGAGCTCTGGGGAAAGGCAGGCAGAGAATTCCCTGCTAGCACCTTCTCTGTTCGCGGGAAGCAGAAGTGTTCACATTGCTTCGCAGAATCGCTTTTGTGCAGAGAACACTAACACTTATTCAGAACGAAAGAAAAAACAGAGCCCCAGATTTTATGTTGTCCTGGAGAGCTTGCAGAGCTCTGGGGAAAGGCAGGCAGAGAATTCCCTGCTAGCACCTTCTCTGTGCCTGAGAAGTAGAAGTGTTCACATTTTTTCGCAGAATCGCTTTTGTGCAGAGAACACTAACAATTATTCAGAACGGAATAAAGCACAGAGCCCCAGATTTGCTGTTGTCCTGGAGAGCTTGCAGAGCTCTGGGGAAAGGCAGGCAGAGAATTCCCTGCTAGCACCTTCTCTGTTCGCGGGAAGGAGAGAATTCGCTTTTGCTTGGCACAATGGCTTTTCTGCAGAAAACACTAACGCTTCTTCAGAACGAAAGAAAACACAGAGCCCCAGATTCTATGTTGCCCTGGAGAGCTTGCAGAGCACTGGGGAAAGGCAGGCAGAGAATTCCCTGCTAGCACCTTCTCTGTTCGCGGGAAGCAGAAGTGTTCACATTTTTTCGCAGAATCGCTTTTGTGCAGAAAACACTAACACTTATTCAGAACGGAAGAAAGCACAGAGCGCCAGATTTTATGTTGCCCTGGAGAGCTTGCAGAGCACTGGGGAAAGGCAGGCAGAGAATTCCCTGCTAGCATCTTCGCTGTGCCTGGGAAGGAGAAGTGTTCACATTTTTTCGCAGAATGGCTTTTCTGCAGAAAACACTAACGCTTGTTCAGGACGAAAGGAAGCACAGAGCGCCAGATTTGCTGTTGCCCTTGAGAGCTTGCAGAGCTCTGGGGAAAGGCAGGCAGAGAATTCCCTGCTAGCACCTTCTCTGTGCACAGGAAGGAGAAATGTTCGCATTTGCTTCGCAGAATCGCTTTTGTGCAGAAAACACTAACACTTGTTCAGAACGAAAGAAAGCACAGAGCCCCAGATTTGCTGTTGTCCTGGAGAGCTTGCAGAGCTCTGGGGAAAGGCAGGCAGAGAATTCCCTGCTAGCACCTTCTCTGTTAGCGGGAAGCAGAGGAGTTCACATTGCTTTGCAGAATCGCTTTTGTGCAGAGAACACTAACGCTTGTTCAGGACGAAAGAAAGCACAGAGCCCCAGATTTGCTGTTGTCCTGGAGAGCTTGCAGAGCTCTGGGGAAAGGCAGGCAGAGAATTCCCTGCTAGCACATTCTCTGTGCCTGAGAAGGAGAAGTGTTCGCATTTGCTTCGCAGAATCGCTTTTGTGCAGAAAACACTAACACTTGTTCAGAACGAAAGAAAGCACAGAGCCCCATATTTGCTGTTGTCCTGGAGAGCTTGCAGAGCTCTGGGGAAAGGCAGGCAGAGAATTCCCTGCTAGCACCTTCTCTGTGCACAGGAAGGCGAAATGTTCGCTTTTGCTTGGCACAATGGCTTTTCTGCAGAAAACACTAACGCTTGTTCAGAACGAAAGAAAGCACAGAGCCCCAGATTCTATGTTGCCCTGGAGAGCTTGCAGAGCACTGGGGAAAGGCAGGCAGAGAATTCCCTGCTAGCACATTCTCTGTGCACAGGAAGCCGAAATGTTCGCATTTGATTCGCAGAATCGCTTTTGTGCAGAAAACACTAACACTTCTTCAGAACGGAAGAAAGCGCAGAGCCCCAGATTTGCTGTTGTCCTGGAGAGCTTGCAGAGCTCTGGGGAAAGGCAGGCAGAGAATTCCCTGCTAGCACCTTCTCTGTTCGCGGGAAGCAGAAGTGTTCACATTTTTTCGCAGAATCGCTTTTGTGCAGAAAACACTAACACTTATTCAGAACGGAAGAAAGCACAGAGCGCCAGATTTTATGTTGCCCTGGAGAGCTTGCAGAGCACTGGGGAAAGGCAGGCAGAGAATTCCCTGCTAGCATCTTCGCTGTGCCTGGGAAGGAGAAGTGTTCACATTTTTTCGCAGAATGGCTTTTCTGCAGAAAACACTAACGCTTGTTCAGGACGAAAGGAAGCACAGAGCGCCAGATTTGCTGTTGCCCTGGAGAGCTTGCAGAGCTCTGGGGAAAGGCAGGCAGAGAATTCCCTGCTAGCACATTCTCTGCGCACAGGAAGGAGAAATGTTCGCATTTGCTTCGCAGAATCGCTTTTGTGCAGAAAACACTAACACTTGTTCAGAAAGAAAGAAAGCACAGAGCCCCAGATTTGCTGTTGTCCTGGAGAGCTTGCAGAGCTCTGGGGAAATGCAGGCAGAGAATTCCCTACTAGCACCTTCTCTGTGCCTGAGAAGGAGAAGTGTTCACATTTTTTCGCAGAATCGCTTTTGTGCAGAGAACAATAACACTTATTCAGAACGGAAGAAAACACAGAGCCCCAGATTTGCTGTTGTCCTGGAGAGCTTGCAGAACTCTGGGGAAAGGCAGGCAGAGAATTCCCTGCTAGCACATTCTCTGTGCACAGGAAGCCGAAGTGTTCGCATTTGCTTCGCCGAATCGCTTTTGTGCAGAGAACACTAACACTTGTTCAGAACGAAAGAAAGCACAGAGCCCCAGATTTGCTGTTGTCCTGGAGAGCTTGCAGAGCTCTGGGGAAAGGCAGGCAGAGAATTCCCTGCTAGCACCTTCTCTGTTCGCGGGAAGCAGAGGAGTTCACATTGCTTTGCAGAATCGTTTTTGTGCAGAGAACACTAACGCTTGTTCAGGACGAAAGAAAGCACAGAGCCCCAGATTTGCTGTTGTCCTGGAGAGCTTGCAGAGCTCTGGGGAAAGGCAGGCAGAGAATTCCCTGCTAGCACATTCTCTGTGCCTGAGAAGGAGAAGTGTTCGCATTTGCTTCGCAGAATCGCTTTTGTGCAGAAAACACTAACACTTGTTCAGAACGAAAGAAAGCACAGAGCCCCATATTTGCTGTTGTCCTGGAGAGCTTGCAGAGCTCTGGGGAAAGGCAGGCAGAGAATTCCCTGCTAGCACCTTCTCTGTGCTTGAGAAGGAGAAGTGTTCACATTTTTTCGCAGAATCGCTTTTGTGCAGAAAACAGTAACACTTATTCAGAACGGAAGAAAACACAGAGCCCCAGATTTGCTGTTGTCCTGGAGAGCTTGCAGAACTCTGGGGAAAGGCAGGCAGAGAATTCCCTGCTAGCACCTTCTCTGTTCGCGGGAAGCAGAAGAGTTCACATTGCTTTGCAGAATCGCTTTTGTGCAGAGAACACTAACGCTTGTTCAGGACGAAAGAAAGCACAGAGCCCCAGATTTGCTGTTGTCCTGGAGAGCTTGCAGAACTCTGGGGAAAGGCAGGTAGAGAATTCCCTGCTAGCACATTCTCTGTTCGCGGGAAGGAGAGATTTCGCTTTTGATTGGCACAATGGCTTTTCTGCAGAAAACACTAACGCTTGTTCAGGATGAAAGAAAGCACAGAGCCCCATATTTGCTGTTGCCCTGGAGAGCTTGCAGAGCTCTGGGGAAAGGCAGGCAGAGAATTCCCTGCTAGCATCTTCGCTGTGCCTGGGAAGGAGAAGTGTTCACATTTTTTCGCAGAATGGCTTTTCTGCAGAAAACACTAACGCTTGTTCAGGACGAAAGGAAGCACAGAGCGCCAGATTTGCTGTTGCCCTTGAGAGCTTGCAGAGCTCTGGGGAAAGGCAGGCAGAGAATTCCCTGCTAGCACCTTCTCTGTGCACAGGAAGGAGAAATGTTCGCATTTGCTTCGCAGAATCGCTTTTGTGCAGAAAACACTAACACTTGTTCAGAACGAAAGAAAGCACAGAGCCCCAGATTTGCTGTTGTCCTGGAGAGCTTGCAGAGCTCTGGGGAAAGGCAGGCAGAGAATTCCCTGCTAGCACCTTCTCTGTTAGCGGGAAGCAGAGGAGTTCACATTGCTTTGCAGAATCGCTTTTGTGCAGAGAACACTAACGCTTGTTCAGGACGAAAGAAAGCACAGAGCCCCAGATTTGCTGTTGTCCTGGAGAGCTTGCAGAGCTCTGGGGAAAGGCAGGCAGAGAATTCCCTGCTAGCACATTCTCTGTGCCTGAGAAGGAGAAGTGTTCGCATTTGCTTCGCAGAATCGCTTTTGTGCAGAAAACACTAACACTTGTTCAGAACGAAAGAAAGCACAGAGCCCCATATTTGCTGTTGTCCTGGAGAGCTTGCAGAGCTCTGGGGAAAGGCAGGCAGAGAATTCCCTGCTAGCACCTTCTCTGTGCTTGAGAAGGAGAAGTGTTCACATTTTTTCGCAGAATCGCTTTTGTGCAGAAAACAGTAACACTTATTCAGAACGGAAGAAAACACAGAGCCCCAGATTTGCTGTTGTCCTGGAGAGCTTGCAGAACTCTGGGGAAAGGCAGGCAGAGAATTCCCTGCTAGCACCTTCTCTGTTCGCGGGAAGCAGAAGAGTTCACATTGCTTTGCAGAATCGCTTTTGTGCAGAGAACACTAACGCTTGTTCAGGACGAAAGAAAGCACAGAGCCCCAGATTTGCTGTTGTCCTGGAGAGCTTGCAGAGCTCTGGGGAAAGGCAGGCAGAGAATTCCCTGCTAGCACCTTCTCTGTTCGCGGGAAGCAGAAGTGTTCACATTGCTTCGCAGAATCGCTTTTGTGCAGAGAACACTAACAATTATTCAGAACGGAATAAAGCACAGAGCCCCAGATTTGCTGTTGTCCTGGAGAGCTTGCAGAGCTCTGGGGAAAGGCAGGCAGAGAATTCCCTGCTAGCACCTTCTCTGTTCGCGGGAAGGAGAGAATTCGCTTTTGCTTGGCACAATGGCTTTTCTGCAGAAAACACTAACGCTTCTTCAGAACGAAAGAAAACACAGAGCCCCAGATTCTATGTTGCCCTGGAGAGCTTGCAGAGCACTGGGGAAAGGCAGGCAGAGAATTCCCTGCTAGCACCTTCTCTGTTCGCGGGAAGCAGAAGTGTTCACATTTTTTCGCAGAATCGCTTTTGTGCAGAAAACACTAACACTTATTCAGAACGGAAGAAAGCACAGAGCGCCAGATTTTATGTTGCCCTGGAGAGCTTGCAGAGCACTGGGGAAAGGCAGGCAGAGAATTCCCTGCTAGCATCTTCGCTGTGCCTGGGAAGGAGAAGTGTTCACATTTTTTCGCAGAATGGCTTTTCTGCAGAAAACACTAACGCTTGTTCAGGACGAAAGGAAGCACAGAGCGCCAGATTTGCTGTTGCCCTGGAGAGCTTGCAGAGCTCTGGGGAAAGGCAGGCAGAGAATTCCCTGCTAGCACCTTCTCTGTGCACAGGAAGGAGAAATGTTCGCATTTGCTTCGCAGAATCGCTTTTGTGCAGAAAACACTAACACTTGTTCAGAACGAAAGAAAGCACAGAGCCCCAGATTTGCTGTTGTCCTGGAGAGCTTGCAGAACTCTGGGGAAAGGCAGGCAGAGAATTCCCTGCTAGCACCTTCTCTGTTCGCGGGAAGCAGAGGAGTTCACATTGCTTTGCAGAATCGCTTTTGTGCAGAGAACACTAACGCTTGTTCAGGACGAAAGAAAGCACAGAGCCCCAGATTTGCTGTTGTCCTGGAGAGCTTGCAGAGCACTGGGGAAAGGCAGGCAGAGAATTCCCTGCTAGCACATTCTCTGTGCCTGAGAAGGAGAAGTGTTCGCATTTGCTTCGCAGAATCGCTTTTGTGCAGAAAACACTAACACTTGTTCAGAACGAAAGAAAGCACAGAGCCCCATATTTGCTGTTGTCCTGGAGAGCTTGCAGAGCTCTGGGGAAAGGCAGGCAGAGAATTCCCTGCTAGCACCTTCTCTGTGCACAGGAAGGCGAAATGTTCGCTTTTGCTTGGCACAATGGCTTTTCTGCAGAAAACACTAACGCTTGTTCAGAACGAAAGAAAGCACAGAGCCCCAGATTCTATGTTGCCCTGGAGAGCTTGCAGAGCACTGGGGAAAGGCAGGCAGAGAATTCCCTGCTAGCACATTCTCTGTGCACAGGAAGCCGAAATGTTCGCATTTGATTCGCAAAATCGCTTTTGTGCAGAAAACACTAACACTTCTTCAGAACGGAAGAAAGCGCAGAGCCCCAGATTTGCTGTTGTCCTGGAGAGCTTGCAGAGCTCTGGGGAAAGGCAGGCAGAGAATTCCCTGCTAGCACCTTCTCTGTTCGCGGGAAGCAGAAGTGTTCACATTTTTTCGCAGAATCGCTTTTGTGCAGAAAACACTAACACTTATTCAGAACGGAAGAAAGCACAGAGCGCCAGATTTTATGTTGCCCTGGAGAGCTTGCAGAGCACTGGGGAAAGGCAGGCAGAGAATTCCCTGCTAGCATCTTCGCTGTGCCTGAGAAGGAGAAGTGTTCGCATTTGCTTCGCAGAATGGCTTTTCTGCAGAAAACACTAACGCTTGTTCAGGACGAAAGGAAGCACAGAGCGCCAGATTTGCTGTTGCCCTGGAGAGCTTGCAGAGCTCTGGGGAAAGGCAGGCAGAGAATTCCCTGCTAGCACATTCTCTGCGCACAGGAAGGAGAAATGTTCGCATTTGCTTCGCAGAATCGCTTTTGTGCAGAAAACACTAACACTTGTTCAGAAAGAAAGAAAGCACAGAGCCCCAGATTTGCTGTTGTCCTGGAGAGCTTGCAGAGCTCTGGGGAAAGGCAGGCAGAGAATTCCCTGCTAGCACCTTCTCTGTGCCTGAGAAGGAGAAGTGTTCACATTTTTTCGCAGAATCGCTTTTGTGCAGAGAACAATAACACTTATTCAGAACGGAAGAAAACACAGAGCCCCAGATTTGCTGTTGTCCTGGAGAGCTTGCAGAACTCTGGGGAAAGGCAGGCAGAGAATTCCCTGCTAGCACATTCTCTGTGCACAGGAAGCCGAAGTGTTCGCATTTGCTTCGCCGAATCGCTTTTGTGCAGAGAACACTAACACTTGTTAAGAACGAAAGAAAGCACAGAGCCCCAGATTTGCTGTTGTCCTGGAGAGCTTGCAGAGCTCTGGGGAAAGGCAGGCAGAGAATTCCCTGCTAGCACCTTCTCTGTTCGCGGGAAGCAGAGGAGTTCACATTGCTTTGCAGAATCGTTTTTGTGCAGAGAACACTAACGCTTGTTCAGGACGAAAGAAAGCACAGAGCCCCAGATTTGCTGTTGTCCTGGAGAGCTTGCAGAGCTCTGGGGAAAGGCAGGCAGAGAATTCCCTGCTAGCACATTCTCTGTGCCTGAGAAGGAGAAGTGTTCGCATTTGCTTCGCAGAATCGCTTTTGTGCAGAAAACACTAACACTTGTTCAGAACGAAAGAAAGCACAGAGCCCCATATTTGCTGTTGTCCTGGAGAGCTTGCAGAGCTCTGGGGAAAGGCAGGCAGAGAATTCCCTGCTAGCACCTTCTCTGTGCTTGAGAAGGAGAAGTGTTCACATTTTTTCGCAGAATCGCTTTTGTGCAGAAAACAGTAACACTTATTCAGAACGGAAGAAAACACAGAGCCCCAGATTTGCTGTTGTCCTGGAGAGCTTGCAGAACTCTGGGGAAAGGCAGGCAGAGAATTCCCTGCTAGCACCTTCTCTGTTCGCGGGAAGCAGAAGAGTTCACATTGCTTTGCAGAATCGCTTTTGTGCAGAGAACACTAACGCTTGTTCAGGACGAAAGAAAGCACAGAGCCCCAGATTTGCTGTTGTCCTGGAGAGCTTGCAGAACTCTGGGGAAAGGCAGGTAGAGAATTCCCTGCTAGCACATTCTCTGTTCGCGGGAAGGAGAGATTTCGCTTTTGATTGGCACAATGGCTTTTCTGCAGAAAACACTAACGCTTGTTCAGGATGAAAGAAAGCACAGAGCCCCATATTTGCTGTTGCCCTGGAGAGCTTGCAGAGCACTGGGGAAAGGCAGGCAGAGAATTCCCTGCTAGCACATTCTCTGTGCACAGGAAGCCGAAGTGTTCGCATTTGCTTCGCCGAATCGCTTTTGTGCAGAGAACACTAACACTTGTTAAGAACGAAAGAAAGCACAGAGCGCCAGATTTGCTGTTGCCGTAGAGAGCTTGCAGAGCTCTGGGGAAAGGCAGGCAGAGAATTCCCTGCTAGCACCTTCTCTGTTCGCGGGAAGCAGAAGAGTTCACATTGCTTTGCAGAATCGCTTTTGTGCAGAGAACACTAACGCTTGTTCAGGACGAAAGAAAGCACAGAGCCCCAGATTTGCTGTTGTCCTGGATAGCTTGCAGAGCTCTGGGGAAAGGCAGGCAGAGAATTCCCTGCTAGCACATTCTCTGTGCACAGGAAGGCGAAATGTTCGCTTTTGCTTGGCACAATGGCTTATCTGCAGAAAACACTAACGCTTGTTCAGAACGAAAGAAAGCACAGATCCCCAGATTCTATGTTGCCCTGGAGAGCTTGCAGAGCACTGGGGAAAGGCAGGCAGAGAATTCCCTGCTAGCACATTCTCTGTGCACAGGAAGCCGAAATGTTCGCATTTGATTCGCAGAATCGCTTTTGTGCAGAAAACAGTAACACTTCTTCAGAACGAAAGAAAGCGCAGAGCCCCAGATTTGCTGTTGTCCTGGAGAGCTTGCAGAGCTCTGGGGAAAGGCAGGCAGAGAATTCCCTGCTAGCACCTTCTCTGTTCGCGGGAAGCAGAAGTGTTCACATTTTTTCGCAGAATCGCTTTTGTGCAGAAAACACTAACACTTATTCAGAACGGAAGAAAGCACAGAGCGCCAGATTTTATGTTGCCCTGGAGAGCTTGCAGAGCACTGGGGAAAGGCAGGCAGAGAATTCCCTGCTAGCATCTTCGCTGTGCCTGGGAAGGAGAAGTGTTCACATTTTTTCGCAGAATGGCTTTTCTGCAGAAAACACTAACGCTTGTTCAGGACGAAAGGAAGCACAGAGCGCCAGATTTGCTGTTGCCCTGGAGAGCTTGCAGAGCTCTGGGGAAAGGCAGGCAGAGAATTCCCTGCTAGCACATTCTCTGCGCACAGGAAGGAGAAATGTTCGCATTTGCTTCGCAGAATCGCTTTTGTGCAGAAAACACTAACACTTTTTCAGAAAGAAAGAAAGCACAGAGCCCCAGATTTGCTGTTGTCCTGGAGAGCTTGCAGAGCTCTGGGGAAAGGCAGGCAGAGAATTCCCTGCTAGCACCTTCTCTGTGCCTGAGAAGGAGAAGTGTTCACATTTTTTCGCAGAATCGCTTTTGTGCAGAGAACAATAACACTTATTCAGAACGGAAGAAAACACAGAGCCCCAGATTTGCTGTTGTCCTGGAGAGCTTGCAGAACTCTGGGGAAAGGCAGGCAGAGAATTCCCTGCTAGCACATTCTCTGTGCACAGGAAGCCGAAGTGTTCGCATTTGCTTCGCCGAATCGCTTTTGTGCAGAGAACACTAACACTTGTTAAGAACGAAAGAAAGCACAGAGCCCCAGATTTGCTGTTGTCCTGGAGAGCTTGCAGAGCTCTGGGGAAAGGCAGGCAGAGAATTCCCTGCTAGCACATTCTCTGTGCACAGGAAGGCGAAATGTTCGCTTTTGCTTGGCACAATGGCTTATCTGCAGAAAACACTAACGCTTGTTCAGAACGAAAGAAAGCACAGAGCCCCAGATTCTATGTTGCCCTGGAGAGCTTGCAGAGCACTGGGGAAAGGCAGGCAGAGAATTCCCTGCTAGCACATTCTCTGTGCACAGGAAGCCGAAATGTTCGCATTTGATTCGCAGAATCGCTTTTGTGCAGAAAACAGTAACACTTCTTCAGAACGAAAGAAAGCGCAGAGCCCCAGATTTGCTGTTGTCCTGGAGAGCTTGCAGAGCTCTGGGGAAAGGCAGGCAGAGAATTCCCTGCTAGCACCTTCTCTGTTCGCGGGAAGCAGAAGTGTTCACATTTTTTCGCAGAATCGCTTTTGTGCAGAAAACACTAACACTTATTCAGAACGGAAGAAAGCACAGAGCGCCAGATTTTATGTTGCCCTGGAGAGCTTGCAGAGCACTGGGGAAAGGCAGGCAGAGAATTCCCTGCTAGCATCTTCGCTGTGCCTGGGAAGGAGAAGTGTTCACATTTTTTCGCAGAATGGCTTTTCTGCAGAAAACACTAACGCTTGTTCAGGACGAAAGGAAGCACAGAGCGCCAGATTTGCTGTTGCCCTTGAGAGCTTGCAGAGCTCTGGGGAAAGGCAGGCAGAGAATTCCCTGCTAGCACCTTCTCTGTGCACAGGAAGGAGAAATGTTCGCATTTGCTTCGCAGAATCGCTTTTGTGCAGAAAACACTAACACTTGTTCAGAACGAAAGAAAGCACAGAGCCCCAGATTTGCTGTTGTCCTGGAGAGCTTGCAGAGCTCTGGGGAAAGGCAGGCAGAGAATTCCCTGCTAGCACCTTCTCTGTTCGCGGGAAGCAGAGGAGTTCACATTGCTTTGCAGAATCGCTTTTGTGCAGAGAACACTAACGCTTGTTCAGGACGAAAGAAAGCACAGAGCCCCAGATTTGCTGTTGTCCTGGAGAGCTTGCAGAGCTCTGGGGAAAGGCAGGCAGAGAATTCCCTGCTAGCACATTCTCTGTGCCTGAGAAGGAGAAGTGTTCGCATTTGCTTCGCAGAATCGCTTTTGTGCAGAAAACACTAACACTTGTTCAGAACGAAAGAAAGCACAGAGCCCCATATTTGCTGTTGTCCTGGAGAGCTTGCAGAACTCTGGGGAAAGGCAGGCAGAGAATTCCCTGCTAGCACCTTCTCTGTTCGCGGGAAGCAGAAGAGTTCACATTGCTTTGCAGAATCGCTTTTGTGCAGAGAACACTAACGCTTGTTCAGGACGAAAGAAAGCACAGAGCCCCAGATTTGCTGTTGTCCTGGAGAGCTTGCAGAACTCTGGGGAAAGGCAGGTAGAGAATTCCCTGCTAGCACATTCTCTGTTCGCGGGAAGGAGAGATTTCGCTTTTGATTGGCACAATGGCTTTTCTGCACAAAACACTAACGCTTGTTCAGGATGAAAGAAAGCACAGAGCCCCATATTTGCTGTTGCCCTGGAGAGCTTGCAGAGCACTGGGGAAAGGCAGGCAGAGAATTCCCTGCTAGCACATTCTCTGTGCACAGGAAGCCGAAGTGTTCGCATTTGCTTCGCCGAATCGCTTTTGTGCAGAGAACACTAACACTTGTTAAGAACGAAAGAAAGCACAGAGCGCCAGATTTGCTGTTGCCGTAGAGAGCTTGCAGAGCTCTGGGGAAAGGCAGGCAGAGAATTCCCTGCTAGCACCTTCTCTGTTCGCGGGAAGCAGAAGAGTTCACATTGCTTTGCAGAATCGCTTTTGTGCAGAGAACACTAACGCTTGTTCAGGACGAAAGAAAGCACAGAGCCCCAGATTTGCTGTTGTCCTGGATAGCTTGCAGAGCTCTGGGGAAAGGCAGGCAGAGAATTCCCAGCTAGCACATTCTCTGTGCACAGGAAGGCGAAATGTTCGCTTTTGCTTGGCACAATGGCTTTTCTGCAGAAAACACTAACGCTTGTTCAGAACGAAAGAAAGCACAGAGCCCCAGATTCTATGTTGCCCTGGAGAGCTTGCAGAGCACTGGGGAAAGGCAGGCAGAGAATTCCCTGCTAGCACATTCTCTGTGCACAGGAAGCCGAAATGTTCGCATTTGATTCGCAGAATCGCTTTTGTGCAGAAAACAGTAACACTTCTTCAGAACGAAAGAAAGCGCAGAGCCCCAGATTTGCTGTTGTCCTGGAGAGCTTGCAGAGCTCTGGGGAAAGGCAGGCAGAGAATTCCCTGCTAGCACCTTCTCTGTTCGCGGGAAGCAGAAGTGTTCACATTTTTTCGCAGAATCGCTTTTGTGCAGAAAACACTAACACTTATTCAGAACGGAAGAAAGCACAGAGCGCCAGATTTTATGTTGCCCTGGAGAGCTTGCAGAGCACTGGGGAAAGGCAGGCAGAGAATTCCCTGCTAGCATCTTCGCTGTGCCTGGGAAGGAGAAGTGTTCACATTTTTTCGCAGAATGGCTTTTCTGCAGAAAACACTAACGCTTGTTCAGGACGAAAGGAAGCACAGAGCGCCAGATTTGCTGTTGCCCTTGAGAGCTTGCAGAGCTCTGGGGAAAGGCAGGCAGAGAATTCCCTGCTAGCACCTTCTCTGTGCACAGGAAGGAGAAATGTTCGCATTTGCTTCGCAGAAGCGCTTTTGTGCAGAAAACACTAACACTTGTTCAGAACGAAAGAAAGCACAGAGCCCCAGATTTGCTGTTGTCCTGGAGAGCTTGCAGAGCTCTGGGGAAAGGCAGGCAGAGAATTCCCTGCTAGCACCTTCTCTGTTCGCGGGAAGCAGAGGAGTTCACATTGCTTTGCAGAATCGCTTTTGTGCAGAGAACACTAACGCTTGTTCAGGACGAAAGAAAGCACAGAGCCCCAGATTTGCTGTTGTCCTGGAGAGCTTGCAGAGCTCTGGGGAAAGGCAGGCAGAGAATTCCCTTCTAGCACATTCTCTGTGCCTGAGAAGGAGAAGTGTTCGCATTTGCTTCGCAGAATCGCTTTTGTGCAGAAAACACTAACACTTGTTCAGAACGAAAGAAAGCACAGAGCCCCAGATTTGCTGTTGTCCTGGAGAGCTTGCAGAGCTCTGGGGAAAGGCAGGCAGAGAATTCCCTGCTAGCACCTTCTCTGTGCTCAGGAAGGCGAAATGTTCGCTTTTGCTTGGCACAATGGCTTTTCTGCAGAAAATACTAACGCTTGTTCAGAACGAAAGAAAGCACAGAGCCCCAGATTCTATGTTGCACTGGAGAGCTTGCAGAGCACTGGGGAAAGGCAGGCAGAGAATTCCCTGCTAGCACATTCTCTGTGCACAGGAAGCCGAAATGTTCGCATTTGATTCGCAGAATCGCTTTTGTGCAGAAAACACTAACACTTCTTCAGAACGAAAGAAAGCGCAGAGCCCCAGATTTGCTGTTGTCCTGGAGAGCTTGCAGAGCTCTGGGGAAAGGCAGGCAGAGAATTCCCTGCTATCACCTTCTCTGTTCGCGGGAAGCAGAAGTGTTCACATTTTTTCGCAGAATCGCTTTTGTGCAGAAAACACTAACACTTATTCAGAAAGGCAGAAAGCACAGAGCGCCAGATTTTATGTTGCCCTGGAGAGCTTGCAGAGCACTGGGGAAAGGCAGGCAGAGAATTCCCTGCTAGCATCTTCGCTGTGCCTGGGAAGGAGAAGTGTTCACATTTTTTCGCAGAATGGCTTTTCTGCAGAAAACACTAACGCTTGTTCAGGACGAAAGGAAGCACAGAGCACCAGATTTGCTGTTGCCCTGGAGAGCTTGCAGAGCTCTGGGGAAAGGCAGGCAGAGAATTCCCTGCTAGCACATTCTCTGTGCACAGGAAGGAGAAATGTTCGCATTTGCTTCGCAGAATCGCTTTTGTGCAGAAAACACTAACACTTGTTCAGAAAGAAAGAAAGCACAGAGCCCCAGATTTGCTGTTGTCCTGGAGAGCTTGCAGAGCTCTGGGGAAAGGCAGGCAGAGAATTCCCTGCTAGCACCTTCTCTGTTCGCGGGAAGCAGGAGAGTTCACATTGCTTTGCAGAATCGCTTTTGTGCAGAGAACACTAACACTTGTTCAGAACGAAAGAAAGCACAGAGCCCCATATTTGCTGTTGTCCTGGAGAGCTTGCAGAGCACTGGGGAAAGGCAGGCAGAGAATTCCCTGCTAGCACCTTCTCTGTTCGCGGGAAGGAGAGATTTCGCTTTTGATTGGCACAATGGCTTTTCTGCAGAAAACACTAACGCTTGTTCAGGACGAAAGAAAGCACGGAGTACCATATTTGCTGTTGCCCTGGAGAGCTTGCAGAGCACTGGGGAAAGGCAGGCAGAGAATTCCCTGCTAGCACATTCTCTGTGCACAGGAAGCCGAAGTGTTCGCATTTGCTTCGCAGAATCGCTTTTGTGCAGAAAACAGTAACACTTATTCAGAACGGAAGAAAACACAGAGCCCCAGATTTGCTGTTGTCCTGGAGAGCTTGCAGAACTCTGGGGAAAGGCAGGCAGAGAATTCCCTGCTAGCACCTTCTCTGTTCGCGGGAAGCAGAAGAGTTCACATTGCTTTGCAGAATCGCTTTTGTGCACAGAACACTAACGCTTGTTCAGGACGAAAGAAAGCACAGAGCCCCAGATTTGCTGTTGTCCTGGAGAGCTTGCAGAGCACTGGGGACAGGCAGGCAGAGAATTCCCTGCTAGCACCTTCTCTGTTCGCGAGAAGCAGAAGTGTTCACATTGCTTCGCAGAATCGCTTTTGTGCAGAGAACACTAACACTTATTCAGAACGAAAGAAAAAAACAGAGCCCCAGATTTTATGTTGTCCTGGAGAGCTTGCAGAGCTCTGGGGAAAGGCAGGCAGAGAATTCCCTGCTAGCACCTTCTCTGTGCCTGAGAAGGAGAAGTGTTCACATTTTTTCGCAGAATCGCTTTTGTGCAGAGAACACTAACAATTATTCAGAACGGAATAAAGCACAGAGCCCCAGATTTGCTGTTGTCCTGGAGAGCTTGCAGAGCTCTGGGGAAAGGCAGGCAGAGAATTCCCTGCTAGCACCTTCTCTGTTCGCGGGAAGGAGAGAATTCGCTTTTGCTTGGCACAATGGCTTTTCTGCAGAAAACACTAACGCTTCTTCAGAACGAAAGAAAACACAGAGCCCCATATTTGCTGTTGTCCTGGAGAGCTTGCAGAGCACTGGGGAAAGGCAGGCAGAGAATTCCCTGCTAGCACATTCTCTGTGCACAGGAAGCCGAAATGTTCGCATTTGATTCGCAGAATCGCTTTTGTGCAGAAAACAGTAACACTTCTTCAGAACGAAAGAAAGCGCAGAGCCCCAGATTTGCTGTTGTCCTGGAGAGCTTGCAGAGCTCTGGGGAAAGGCAGGCAGAGAATTCCCTGCTAGCACCTTCTCTGTGCCTGAGAAGGGGAAGTGTTCACATTTTTCCGCAGAATCGCTTTTGTGCAGAAAACAGTAACACTTATTCAGAACGGAAGAAAACACAGAGCCCCAGATTTGCTGTTGTCCTGGAGAGCTTGCAGAACTCTGGGGAAAGGCAGGCAGAGAATTCCCTGCTAGCACATTCTCTGTGCACAGGAAGCCGAAGTGTTCGCATTTGCTTCGCCGAATCGCTTTTGTGCAGAGAACACTAACACTTGTTAAGAACGAAAGAAAGCACAGAGCCCCAGATTTGCTGTTGTCCTGGAGAGCTTGCAGAGCTCTGGGGAAAGGCAGGCAGAGAATTCCCTGCTAGCACCTTCTCTGTTCGCGGGAAGCAGAGGAGTTCACATTGCTTTGCAGAATCGCTTTTGTGCAGAGAACACTAACGCTTGTTCAGGACGAAAGAAAGCACAGAGCCCCAGATTTGCTGTTGTCCTGGAGATCTTGCAGAGCTCTGGGGAAAGGCAGGCAGAGAATTCCCTGCTAGCACATTCTCTGTGCCTGAGAAGGAGAAGTGTTCGCATTTGCTTCGCAGAATCGCTTTTGTGCAGAAAACACTAACACTTGTTCAGAACGAAAGAAAGCACAGAGCGCCATATTTGCTGTTGTCCTGGAGAGCTTGCAGAGCTCTGGGGAAAGGCAGGCAGAGAATTCCCTGCTAGCACCTTCTCTGTGCTTGAGAAGGAGAAGTGTTCACATTTTTTCGCAGAATCGCTTTTGTGCAGAAAACAGTAACACTTATTCAGAACGGAAGAAAACACAGAGCCCCAGATTTGCTGTTGTCCTGGAGAGCTTGCAGAACTCTGGGGAAAGGCAGGCAGAGAATTCCCTGCTAGCACCTTCTCTGTTCGCGGGAAGCAGAAGAGTTCACATTGCTTTGCAGAATCGCTTTTGTGCAGAGAACACTAACGCTTGTTCAGGACGAAAGAAAGCACAGAGCCCCAGATTTGCTGTTGTCCAGGAGAGCTTGCAGAGCTCTGGGGAAAGGCAGGCAGAGAATTCCCTGCTAGCACCTTCTCTGTTCGCGGGAAGCAGAAGAGTTCACATTGCTTTGCAGAATCGCTTTTGTGCAGAAAACACTAACACTTATTCAGAACGGAAGAAAGCACAGAGCGCCAGATTTTATGTTGCCCTGGAGAGCTTGCAGAGCACTGGGGAAAGGCAGGCAGAGAATTCCCTGCTAGCATCTTCGCTGTGCCTGGGAAGGAGAAGTGTTCACATTTTTTCGCAGAATGGCTTTTCTGCAGAAAACACTAACGCTTGTTCAGGACGAAAGGAAGCACAGAGCGCCAGATTTGCTGTTGCCCTTGAGAGCTTGCAGAGCTCTGGGGAAAGGCAGGCAGAGAATTCCCTGCTAGCACCTTCTCTGTTCGCGGGAAGCAGAAGAGTTCACATTGCTTTGCAGAATCGCTTTTGTGCAGAGAACACTAACACTTGTTCAGGACGAAAGAAAGCACAGAGCCCCATATTTGCTGTTGTCCTGGAGAGCTTGCAGAGCACTGGGGAAAGGCAGGCAGAGAATTCCCTGCTAGCACCTTCTCTGTTCGCGGGAAGCAGAAGTGTTCACATTGCTTCGCAGAATCGCTTTTGTGCAGAGAACACTAACACTTATTCAGAACGAAAGAAAAAACAGAGCCCCAGATTTTATGTTGTTCTGGAGAGCTTGCAGAGCTCTGGGGAAAGGCAGGCAGAGAATTCCCTGCTAGCACCTTCTCTGTGCCTGAGAAGGAGAAGTGTTCACATTTTTTCGCAGAATCGCTTTTGTGCAGAAAACACTAACAATTATTCAGAACGGAATAAAGCACAGAGCCCCAGATTTGCTGTTGTCCTGGAGAGCTTGCAGAGCTCTGGGGAAAGGCAGGCAGAGAATTCCCTGCTAGCACCTTCTCTGTTCGCGGGAAGGAGAGAATTCGCTTTTGCTTGGCACAATGGCTTTTCTGCAGAAAACACTAACGCTTCTTCAGAACGAAAGAAAACACAGAGCCCCATATTTGCTGTTGTCCTGGAGAGCTTGCAGAGCACTGGGGAAAGGCAGGCAGAGAATTCCCTGCTAGCACATTCTCTGTGCACAGGAAGCCGAAATGTTCGCCTTTGATTCGCAGAATCGCTTTTGTGCAGAAAACGCTAACACTTCTTCAGAACGAAAGAAAGCGCAGAGCCCCAGATTTGCTGTTGTCCTGGAGAGCTTGCAGAGCTCTGGGGAAAGGCAGGCAGAGAATTCCCTGCTAGCACCTTCTCTGTTCGCGGGAAGCAGAAGAGTTCACATTGCTTTGCAGAATCGCTTTTGTGCAGAGAACACTAACGCTTGTTCAGGACGAAAGAAAGCACAGAGCCCCAGATTTGCTGTTGTCCTGGAGAGCTTGCAGAGCTCTGGGGAAAGGCAGGCAGAGAATTCCCTGCTAGCACCTTCTCTGTTCGCGGGAAGCAGAAGTGTTCACATTGCTTCGCAGAATCGCTTTTGTGCAGAGAACACTAACACTTATTCCGAACGAAAGAAAAAACAGAGCCCCAGATTTTATGTTGTCCTGGAGAGCTTGCAGAGCTCTGGGGAAAGGCAGGCAGAGAATTACCTGCTAGCACCTTCTCTGTGCCTGAGAAGTAGAAGTGTTCACATTTTTTCGCAGAATCGCTTTTGTGCAGAGAACACTAACAATTATTCAGAACGGAATAAAGCACAGAGCCCCAGATTTGCTGTTGTCCTGGAGAGCTTGCAGAGCTCTGGGGAAAGGCAGGCAGAGAATTCCCTGCTAGCACCTTCTCTGTTCGCGGGAAGGAGAGAATTCGCTTTTGCTTGGCACAATGGCTTTTCTGCAGAAAACACTAACGCTTCTTCAGAACGAAAGAAAACACAGAGCCCCAGATTCTATGTTGCCCTGGAGAGCTTGCAGAGCACTGGGGAAAGGCAGGCAGAGAATTCCCTGCTAGCACCTTCTCTGTTCGCGGGAAGCAGAAGTGTTCACATTTTTTCGCAAAATCGCTTTTGTGCAGAAAACACTAACACTTATTCAGAACGGAAGAAAGCACAGAGCGCCAGATTTTATGTTGCCCTGGAGAGCTTGCAGAGCACTGGGGAAAGGCAGGCAGAGAATTCCCTGCTAGCATCTTCGCTGTGCCTGGGAAGGAGAAGTGTTCACATTTTTTCGCAGAATGGCTTTTCTGCAGAAAACACTAACGCTTGTTCAGGACGAAAGGAAGCACAGAGCGCCAGATTTGCTGTTGCCCTGGAGAGCTTGCAGAGCTCTGGGGAAAGGCAGGCAGAGAATTCCCTGCTAGCACATTCTCTGTTCGCGGGAAGGAGAGAATTCGCTTTTGCTTGGCACAATGGCTTTTCTGCAGAAAACACTAACGCTTCTTCAGAACGAAAGAAAACACAGAGCCCCATATTTGCTGTTGTCCTGGAGAGGTTGCAGAGCACTGGGGAAAGGCAGGCAGAGAATTCCCTGCTAGCACATTCTCTGTGCACAGGAAGCCGAAATGTTCGCATTTGATTCGCAGAATCGCTTTTGTGCAGAAAACAGTAACACTTCTTCAGAACGAAAGAAAGCGCAGAGCCCCAGATTTGCTGTTGTCCTGGAGAGCTTGCAGAGCTCTGGGGAAAGGCAGGCAGAGAATTCCCTGCTAGCACCTTCTCTGTGCCTGAGAAGGGGAAGTGTTCACATTTTTCCGCAGAATCGCTTTTGTGCAGAAAACAGTAACACTTATTCAGAACGGAAGAAAACACAGAGCCCCAGATTTGCTGTTGTCCTGGAGAGCTTGCAGAACTCTGGGGAAAGGCAGGCAGAGAATTCCCTGCTAGCACATTCTCTGTGCACAGGAAGCCGAAGTGTTCGCATTTGCTTCGCCGAATCGCTTTTGTGCAGAGAACACTAACACTTGTTAAGAACGAAAGAAAGCACAGAGCCCCAGATTTGCTGTTGTCCTGGAGAGCTTGCAGAGCTCTGGGGAAAGGCAGGCAGAGAATTCCCTGCTAGCACCTTATCTGTTCGCGGGAAGCAGAGGAGTTCACATTGCTTTGCAGAATCGCTTTTGTGCAGAGAACACTAACGCTTGTTCAGGACGAAAGAAAGCACAGAGCCCCAGATTTGCTGTTGTCCTGGAGAGCTTGCAGAGCTCTGGGGAAAGGCAGGCAGAGAATTCCCTGCTAGCACATTCTCTGTGCCTGAGAAGTATAAGTGTCCGCATTTGCTTCGCAGAATCGCTTTTGTGCAGAAAACACTAACACTTGTTCAGAACGAAAGAAAGCACAGAGCCCCAGATTTGCTGTTGTCCTGGAGAGCTTGCAGAGCTCTGGGGAAAGGCAGGCAGAGAATTCCCTGCTAGGACCTTCTCTGTGCTTGAGAAGGAGAAGTGTTCACATTTTTTCGCAGAATCGCTTTTGTGCAGAAAACAGTAACACTTATTCAGAACGGAAGAAAGCGCAGAGCCCCAGATTTGCTGTTGTCCTGGAGAGCTTGCAGAGCTCTGGGGAAAGGCAGGCAGAGAATTCCCTGCTAGCACCTTCTCTGTTCGCGGGAAGCAGAAGAGTTCACATTGCTTTGCAGAATCGCTTTTGTGCAGAGAACACTAACGCTTGTTCAGGACGAAAGAAAGCACAGAGCCCCAGATTTGCTGTTGTCCTGGAGAGCTTGCAGAGCTCTGGGGAAAGGCAGGCAGAGAATTCCCTGCTAGCACCTTCTCTGTTCGCGGGAAGCAGAAGTGTTCACATTGCTTTGCAGAATCGCTTTTGTGCAGAGAACACTAACAATTATTCAGAACGGAATAAAGCACAGAGCCCCAGATTTGCTGTTGTCCTGGAGAGCTTGCAGAGCTCTGGGGAAAGGCAGGCAGAGAATTCCCTGCTAGCACCTTCTCTGTTCGCGGGAAGCAGAAGTGTTCACATTGCTTCGCAGAATCGCTTTTGTGCAGAGAACACTAACAATTATTCAGAACGGAATAAAGCACAGAGCCCCAGATTTGCTGTTGTCCTGGAGAGCTTGCAGAGCTCTGGGGAAAGGCAGGCAGAGAATTCCCTGCTAGCACCTTCTCTGTTCGCGGGAAGCAGAAGTGTTCACATTGCTTTGCAGAATCGCTTTTGTGCAGAGAACACTAACAATTATTCAGAACGGAATAAAGCACAGAGCCCCAGATTTGCTGTTGTCCTGGAGAGCTTGCAGAGCTCTGGGGAAAGGCAGGCAGAGAATTCCCTGCTAGCACCTTCTCTGTTCGCGGGAAGGAGAGAATTCGCTTTTGCTTGGCACAATGGCTTTTCTGCAGAAAACACTAACGCTTCTTCAGAACGAAAGAAAACACAGAGCCCCAGATTCTATGTTGCCCTGGAGAGCTTGCAGAGCACTGGGGAAAGGCAGGCAGAGAATTCCCTGCTAGCACCTTCTCTGTTCGCGGGAAGCAGAAGTGTTCACATTTTTTCGCAAAATCGCTTTTGTGCAGAAAACACTAACACTTATTCAGAACGGAAGAAAGCACAGAGCCCCAGATTCTATGTTGCCCTGGAGAGCTTGCAGAGCACTGGGGAAAGGCAGGCAGAGAATTCCCTGCTAGCATCTTCGCTGTGCCTGGGAAGGAGAAGTGTTCACATTTTTTCGCAGAATGGCTTTTCTGCAGAAAACACTAACGCTTGTTCAGGACGAAAGGAAGCACAGAGCGCCAGATTTGCTGTTGCCCTGGAGAGCTTGCAGAGCTCTGGGGAAAGGCAGGCAGAGAATTCCCTGCTAGCACCTTCTCTGTGCACAGGAAGGAGAAATGTTCGCATTTGCTTCGCAGAATCGCTTTTGTGCAGAAAACACTAACACTTGTTCAGAACGAAAGAAAGCACAGAGCCCCATATTTGCTGTTGTCCTGGAGAGCTTGCAGAGCTCTGGGGAAAGGCAGGCAGAGAATTCCCTGCTAGCACATTCTCTGTGCCTGAGAAGGATAAGTGTCCGCATTTGCTTCGCAGAATCGCTTTTGTGCAGAAAACACTAACACTTGTTCAGAACGAAAGAAAGCACAGAGGCCCAGATTTGCTGTTGTCCTGGAGAGCTTGCAGAGCTCTGGGGAAAGGCAGGCAGAGAATTCCCTGCTAGGACCTTCTCTGTGCTTGAGAAGGAGAAGTGTTCACATTTTTTCGCAGAATCGCTTTTGTGCAGAAAACAGTAACACTTATTCAGAACGGAAGAAAGCGCAGAGCCCCAGATTTGCTGTTGTCCTGGAGAGCTTGCAGAGCTCTGGGGAAAGGCAGGCAGAGAATTCCCTGCTAGCACCTTCTCTGTTCGCGGGAAGCAGAAGAGTTCACATTGCTTTGCAGAATCGCTTTTGTGCAGAGAACACTAACGCTTGTTCAGGACGAAAGAAAGCACAGAGCCCCAGATTTGCTGTTGTCCTGGAGAGCTTGCAGAGCTCTGGGGAAAGGCAGGCAGAGAATTCCCTGCTAGCACCTTCTCTGTTCGCGGGAAGCAGAAGTGTTCACATTGCTTTGCAGAATCGCTTTTGTGCAGAGAACACTAACAATTATTCAGAACGGAATAAAGCACAGAGCCCCAGATTTGCTGTTGTCCTGGAGAGCTTGCAGAGCTCTGGGGAAAGGCAGGCAGAGAATTCCCTGCTAGCACCTTCTCTGTTCGCGGGAAGGAGAGAATTCGCTTTTGCTTGGCACAATGGCTTTTCTGCAGAAAACACTAACGCTTCTTCAGAACGAAAGAAAACACAGAGCCCCAGATTCTATGTTGCCCTGGAGAGCTTGCAGAGCACTGGGGAAAGGCAGGCAGAGAATTCCCTGCTAGCACCTTCTCTGTTCGCGGGAAGCAGAAGTGTTCACATTTTTTCGCAAAATCGCTTTTGTGCAGAAAACACTAACACTTATTCAGAACGGAAGAAAGCACAGAGCGCCAGATTTTATGTTGCCCTGGAGAGCTTGCAGAGCACTGGGGAAAGGCAGGCAGAGAATTCCCTGCTAGCATCTTCGCTGTGCCTGGGAAGGAGAAGTGTTCACATTTTTTCGCAGAATGGCTTTTCTGCAGAAAACACTAACGCTTGTTCAGGACGAAAGGAAGCACAGAGCGCCAGATTTGCTGTTGTCCTGGAGAGCTTGCAGATCTCTGGGGAAAGGCAGGCAGAGAATTCCCTGCTAGCACATTCTCTGTGCCTGAGAAGGATAAGTGTTCGCATTTGCTTCGCAGAATCGCTTTTGTGCAGAAAACACTAACACTTGTTCAGAACGAAAGAAAGCACAGAGCCCCATATTTGCTGTTGTCCTGGAGAGCTTGCAGAGCTCTGGGGAAAGGCAGGCAGAGAATTCCCTGCTAGCACCTTCTCTGTGCTTGAGAAGGAGAAGTGTTCACATTTTTTCGCAGAATCGCTTTTGTGCAGAAAACAGTAACACTTATTCAGAACGGAAGAAAACACAGAGCCCCAGATTTGCTGTTGTCCTGGAGAGCTTGCAGAACTCTGGGGAAAGGCAGGCAGAGAATTCCCTGCTAGCACCTTCTCTGTTCGCGGGAAGCAGAAGAGTTCACATTGCTTTGCAGAATCGCTTTTGTGCAGAGAACACTAACGCTTGTTCAGGACGAAAGAAAGCACAGAGCCCCAGATTTGCTGTTGTCCTGGAGAGCTTGCAGAACTCTGGGGAAAGGCAGGTAGAGAATTCCCTGCTAGCACATTCTCTGTGCACAGGAAGCCGAAATGTTCGCTTTTGCTTGGCACAATGGCTTTTCTGCAGAAAACACTAACGCTTGTTCAGAACGAAAGAAAGCACAGAGCCCCAGATTCTATGTTGCCCTGGAGAGCTTGCAGAGCACTGGGGAAAGGCAGGCAGAGAATTCCCTGCTAGCACATTCTCTGTGCACAGGAAGCCGAAATGTTCGCATTTGATTCGCAGAATCGCTTTTGTGCAGAAAACAGTAACACTTCTTCAGAACGAAAGAAAGCGCAGAGCCCCAGATTTGCTGTTGTCCTGGAGAGCTTGCAGAGCTCTGGGGAAAGGCAGGCAGAGAATTCCCTGCTAGCACCTTCTCTGTGCCTGAGAAGGGGAAGTGTTCACATTTTTCCGCAGAATCGCTTTTGTGCAGAAAACAGTAACACTTATTCAGAACGGAAGAAAACACAGAGCCCCAGATTTGCTGTTGTCCTGGAGAGCTTGCAGAACTCTGGGGAAAGGCAGGCAGAGAATTCCCTGCTAGCACATTCTCTGTGCACAGGAAGCCGAAGTGTTCGCATTTGCTTCGCCGAATCGCTTTTGTGCAGAGAACACTAACACTTGTTAAGAACGAAAGAAAGCACAGAGCCCCAGATTTGCTGTTGTCCTGGAGAGCTTGCAGAGCTCTGGGGAAAGGCAGGCAGAGAATTCCCTGCTAGCACCTTCTCTGTTCGCGGGAAGCAGAAGTGTTCACATTGCTTCGCAGAATCGCTTTTGTGCAGAGAACACTAACACTTATTCAGAACGAAAGAAAAAACAGAGCCCCAGATTTTATGTTGTCCTGGAGAGCTTGCAGAGCTCTGGGGAAAGGCAGGCAGAGAATTCCCTGCTAGCACCTTCTCTGTGCCTGAGAAGGAGAAGTGTTCACATTTTTTCGCAGAATCGCTTTTGTGCAGAGAACACTAACAATTATTCAGAACGGAATAAAGCACAGAGCCCCAGATTTGCTGTTGTCCTGGAGAGCTTGCAGAGCTCTGGGGAAAGGCAGGCAGAGAATTCCCTGCTAGCACCTTCTCTGTTCGCGGGAAGGAGAGAATTCGCTTTTGCTTGGCACAATGGCTTTTCTGCAAAAAACACTAACGCTTCTTCAGAACGAAAGAAAACACAGAGCCCCATATTTGCTGTTGTCCTGGAGAGCTTGCAGAGCACTGGGGAAAGGCAGGCAGAGAATTCCCTGCTAGCACATTCTCTGTGCACAGGAAGCCGAAATGTTCGCATTTGATTCGCAGAATCGCTTTTGTGCAGAAAACACTAACACTTCTTCAGAACGAAAGAAAGCGCAGAGCCCCAGATTTTCTGTTGTCCTGGAGAGCTTGCAGAGCTCTGGGGAAAGGCAGGCAGAGAATTCCCTGCTAGCACCTTCTCTGTTCGCGGGAAGCAGAAGAGTTCACATTGCTTTGCAGAATCGCTTTTGTGCAGAGAACACTAACGCTTGTTCAGGACGAAAGAAAGCACAGAGCCCCAGATTTGCTGTTGTCCTGGAGAGCTTGCAGAGCTCTGGGGAAAGGCAGGCAGAGAATTCCCTGCTAGCACCTTCTCTGTTCGCGGGAAGCAGAAGTGTTCACATTGCTTCGCAGAATCGCTTTTGTGCAGAGAACACTAACACTTATTCCGAACGAAAGAAAAAACAGAGCCCCAGATTTTATGTTGTCCTGGAGAGCTTGCAGAGCTCTGGGGAAAGGCAGGCAGAGAATTCCCTGCTAGCACCTTCTCTGTGCCTGAGAAGTAGAAGTGTTCACATTTTTTCGCAGAATCGCTTTTGTGCAGAGAACACTAACAATTATTCAGAACGGAATAAAGCACAGAGCCCCAGATTTGCTGTTGTCCTGGAGAGCTTGCAGAGCTCTGGGGAAAGGCAGGCAGAGAATTCCCTGCTAGCACCTTCTCTGTTCGCGGGAAGGAGAGAATTCGCTTTTGCTTGGCACAATGGCTTTTCTGCAGAAAACACTAACGCTTCTTCAGAACGAAAGAAAACACAGAGCCCCAGATTCTATGTTGCCCTGGAGAGCTTGCAGAGCACTGGGGAAAGGCAGGCAGAGAATTCCCTGCTAGCACCTTCTCTGTTCGCGGGAAGCAGAAGTGTTCACATTTTTTCGCAAAATCGCTTTTGTGCAGAAAACACTAACACTTATTCAGAACGGAAGAAAGCACAGAGCGCCAGATTTTATGTTGCCCTGGAGAGCTTGCAGAGCACTGGGGAAAGGCAGGCAGAGAATTCCCTGCTAGCATCTTCGCTGTGCCTGGGAAGGAGAAGTGTTCACATTTTTTCGCAGAATGGCTTTTCTGCAGAAAACACTAACGCTTGTTCAGGACGAAAGGAAGCACAGAGCGCCAGATTTGCTGTTGCCCTGGAGAGCTTGCAGATGTCTGGGGAAAGGCAGGCAGAGAATTCCCTGCTAGCACCTTCTCTGTGCACAGGAAGGAGAAATGTTCGCATTTGCTTCGCAGAATCGCTTTTGTGCAGAAAACACTAACACTTGTTCAGAACGAAAGAAAGCACAGAGCCCCATATTTGCTGTTGTCCTGGAGAGCTTGCAGAGCTCTGGGGAAAGGCAGGCAGAGAATTCCCTGCTAGCACCTTCTCTGTTCGCGGGAAGCAGAGGAGTTCACATTGCTTTGCAGAATCGCTTTTGTGCAGAGAACACTAACGCTTGTTCAGGACGAAAGAAAGCACAGAGCCCCAGATTTGCTGTTGTCCTGGAGAGCTTGCAGAGCACTGGGGAAAGGCAGGCAGAGAATTCCCTTCTAGCACATTCTCTGTGCCTGAGAAGGATAAGTGTTCGCATTTGCTTCGCAGAATCGCTTTTGTGCAGAAAACACTAACACTTGTTCAGAACGAAAGAAAGCACAGAGCCCCATATTTGCTGTTGTCCTGGAGAGCTTGCAGAGCTGTGGGGAAAGGCAGGCAGAGAATTCCCTGCTAGCACCTTCTCTGTGCTTGAGAAGGAGAAGTGTTCACATTTTTTCGCAGAATCGCTTTTGTGCAGAAAACAGTAACACTTATTCAGAACGGAAGAAAACACAGAGCCCCAGATTTGCTGTTGTCCTGGAGAGCTTGCAGAACTCTGGGGAAAGGCAGGCAGAGAATTCCCTGCTAGCACCTTCTCTGTTCGCGGGAAGCAGAAGAGTTCACATTGCTTTGCAGAATCGCTTTTGTGCAGAGAACACTAACGCTTGTTCAGGACGAAAGAAAGCACAGAGCCCCAGATTTGCTGTTGTCCTGGAGAGCTTGCAGAGCTCTGGGGAAAGGCAGGCAGAGAATTCCCTGCTAGCACCTTCTCTGTTCGCGGGAAGCAGAAGAGTTCACATTGCTTTGCAGAATCGCTTTTGTGCAGAGAACACTAACGCTTGTTCAGGACGAAAGAAAGCACAGAGCCCCAGATTTGCTGTTGTCCTGGAGAGCTTGCAGAGCTCTGGGGAAAGGCAGGCAGAGAATTCCCTGCTAGCACCTTCTCTGTTCGCGGGAAGCAGAAGTGTTCACATTGCTTCGCAGAATCGCTTTTGTGCAGAGAACACTAACACTTATTCCGAACGAAAGAAAAAACAGAGCCCCAGATTTTATGTTGTCCTGGAGAGCTTGCAGAGCTCTGGGGAAAGGCAGGCAGAGAATTACCTGCTAGCACCTTCTCTGTGCCTGAGAAGTAGAAGTGTTCACATTTTTTCGCAGAATCGCTTTTGTGCAGAGAACACTAACAATTATTCAGAACGGAATAAAGCACAGAGCCCCAGATTTGCTGTTGTCCTGGAGAGCTTGCAGAGCTCTGGGGAAAGGCAGGCAGAGAATTCCCTGCTAGCACCTTCTCTGTTCGCGGGAAGGAGAGAATTCGCTTTTGCTTGGCACAATGGCTTTTCTGCAGAAAACACTAACGCTTCTTCAGAACGAAAGAAAACACAGAGCCCCAGATTCTATGTTGCCCTGGAGAGCTTGCAGAGCACTGGGGAAAGGCAGGCAGAGAATTCCCTGCTAGCACCTTCTCTGTTCGCGGGAAGCAGAAGTGTTCACATTTTTTCGCAAAATCGCTTTTGTGCAGAAAACACTAACACTTATTCAGAACGGAAGAAAGCACAGAGCGCCAGATTTTATGTTGCCCTGGAGAGCTTGCAGAGCACTGGGGAAAGGCAGGCAGAGAATTCCCTGCTAGCATCTTCGCTGTGCCTGGGAAGGAGAAGTGTTCACATTTTTTCGCAGAATGGCTTTTCTGCAGAAAACACTAACGCTTGTTCAGGACGAAAGGAAGCACAGAGCGCCAGATTTGCTGTTGCCCTGGAGAGCTTGCAGAGCTCTGGGGAAAGGCAGGCAGAGAATTCCCTGCTAGCACATTCTCTGTTCGCGGGAAGGAGAGAATTCGCTTTTGCTTGGCACAATGGCTTTTCTGCAGAAAACACTAACGCTTCTTCAGAACGAAAGAAAACACAGAGCCCCATATTTGCTGTTGTCCTGGAGAGGTTGCAGAGCACTGGGGAAAGGCAGGCAGAGAATTCCCTGCTAGCACATTCTCTGTGCACAGGAAGCCGAAATGTTCGCATTTGATTCGCAGAATCGCTTTTGTGCAGAAAACAGTAACACTTCTTCAGAACGAAAGAAAGCGCAGAGCCCCAGATTTGCTGTTGTCCTGGAGAGCTTGCAGAGCTCTGGGGAAAGGCAGGCAGAGAATTCCCTGCTAGCACCTTCTCTGTGCCTGAGAAGGGGAAGTGTTCACATTTTTCCGCAGAATCGCTTTTGTGCAGAAAACAGTAACACTTATTCAGAACGGAAGAAAACACAGAGCCCCAGATTTGCTGTTGTCCTGGAGAGCTTGCAGAACTCTGGGGAAAGGCAGGCAGAGAATTCCCTGCTAGCACAGTCTCTGTGCACAGGAAGCCGAAGTGTTCGCATTTGCTTCGCCGAATCGCTTTTGTGCAGAGAACACTAACACTTGTTAAGAACGAAAGAAAGCACAGAGCCCCAGATTTGCTGTTGTCCTGGAGAGCTTGCAGAGCTCTGGGGAAAGGCAGGCAGAGAATTCCCTGCTAGCACCTTATCTGTTCGCGGGAAGCAGAGGAGTTCACATTGCTTTGCAGAATCGCTTTTGTGCAGAGAACACTAACGCTTGTTCAGGACGAAAGAAAGCACAGAGCCCCAGATTTGCTGTTGTCCTGGAGAGCTTGCAGAGCTCTGGGGAAAGGCAGGCAGAGAATTCCCTGCTAGCACATTCTCTGTGCCTGAGAAGGATAAGTGTCCGCATTTGCTTCGCAGAATCGCTTTTGTGCAGAAAACACTAACACTTGTTCAGAACGAAAGAAAGCACAGAGCCCCATATTTGCTGTTGTCCTGGAGAGCTTGCAGAGCTCTGGGGAAAGGCAGGCAGAGAATTCCCTGCTAGGACCTTCTCTGTGCTTGAGAAGGAGAAGTGTTCACATTTTTTCGCAGAATCGCTTTTGTGCAGAAAACAGTAACACTTATTCAGAACGGAAGAAAGCGCAGAGCCCCAGATTTGCTGTTGTCCTGGAGAGCTTGCAGAGCTCTGGGGAAAGGCAGGCAGAGAATTCCCTGCTAGCACCTTCTCTGTTCGCGGGAAGCAGAAGAGTTCACATTGCTTTGCAGAATCGCTTTTGTGCAGAGAACACTAACGCTTGTTCAGGACGAAAGAAAGCACAGAGCCCCAGATTTGCTGTTGTCCTGGAGAGCTTGCAGAGCTCTGGGGAAAGGCAGGCAGAGAATTCCCTGCTAGCACCTTCTCTGTTCGCGGGAAGCAGAAGTGTTCACATTGCTTTGCAGAATCGCTTTTGTGCAGAGAACACTAACAATTATTCAGAACGGAATAAAGCACAGAGCCCCAGATTTGCTGTTGTCCTGGAGAGCTTGCAGAGCTCTGGGGAAAGGCAGGCAGAGAATTCCCTGCTAGCACCTTCTCTGTTCGCGGGAAGCAGAAGTGTTCACATTGCTTCGCAGAATCGCTTTTGTGCAGAGAACACTAACAATTATTCAGAACGGAATAAAGCACAGAGCCCCAGATTTGCTGTTGTCCTGGAGAGCTTGCAGAGCTCTGGGGAAAGGCAGGCAGAGAATTCCCTGCTAGCACCTTCTCTGTTCGCGGGAAGCAGAAGTGTTCACATTGCTTTGCAGAATCGCTTTTGTGCAGAGAACACTAACAATTATTCAGAACGGAATAAAGCACAGAGCCCCAGATTTGCTGTTGTCCTGGAGAGCTTGCAGAGCTCTGGGGAAAGGCAGGCAGAGAATTCCCTGCTAGCACCTTCTCTGTTCGCGGGAAGGAGAGAATTCGCTTTTGCTTGGCACAATGGCTTTTCTGCAGAAAACACTAACGCTTCTTCAGAACGAAAGAAAACACAGAGCCCCAGATTCTATGTTGCCCTGGAGAGCTTGCAGAGCACTGGGGAAAGGCAGGCAGAGAATTCCCTGCTAGCACCTTCTCTGTTCGCGGGAAGCAGAAGTGTTCACATTTTTTCGCAAAATCGCTTTTGTGCAGAAAACACTAACACTTATTCAGAACGGAAGAAAGCACAGAGCCCCAGATTCTATGTTGCCCTGGAGAGCTTGCAGAGCACTGGGGAAAGGCAGGCAGAGAATTCCCTGCTAGCATCTTCGCTGTGCCTGGGAAGGAGAAGTGTTCACATTTTTTCGCAGAATGGCTTTTCTGCAGAAAACACTAACGCTTGTTCAGGACGAAAGGAAGCACAGAGCGCCAGATTTGCTGTTGCCCTGGAGAGCTTGCAGAGCTCTGGGGAAAGGCAGGCAGAGAATTCCCTGCTAGCACCTTCTCTGTGCACAGGAAGGAGAAATGTTCGCATTTGCTTCGCAGAATCGCTTTTGTGCAGAAAACACTAACACTTGTTCAGAACGAAAGAAAGCACAGAGCCCCATATTTGCTGTTGTCCTGGAGAGCTTGCAGAGCTCTGGGGAAAGGCAGGCAGAGAATTCCCTGCTAGCACATTCTCTGTGCCTGAGAAGGATAAGTGTCCGCATTTGCTTCGCAGAATCGCTTTTGTGCAGAAAACACTAACACTTGTTCAGAACGAAAGAAAGCACAGAGCCCCAGATTTGCTGTTGTCCTGGAGAGCTTGCAGAGCTCTGGGGAAAGGCAGGCAGAGAATTCCCTGCTAGGACCTTCTCTGTGCTTGAGAAGGAGAAGTGTTCACATTTTTTCGCAGAATCGCTTTTGTGCAGAAAACAGTAACACTTATTCAGAACGGAAGAAAGCGCAGAGCCCCAGATTTGCTGTTGTCCTGGAGAGCTTGCAGAGCTCTGGGGAAAGGCAGGCAGAGAATTCCCTGCTAGCACCTTCTCTGTTCGCGGGAAGCAGAAGAGTTCACATTGCTTTGCAGAATCGCTTTTGTGCAGAGAACACTAACGCTTGTTCAGGACGAAAGAAAGCACAGAGCCCCAGATTTGCTGTTGTCCTGGAGAGCTTGCAGAGCTCTGGGGAAAGGCAGGCAGAGAATTCCCTGCTAGCACCTTCTCTGTTCGCGGGAAGCAGAAGTGTTCACATTGCTTTGCAGAATCGCTTTTGTGCAGAGAACACTAACAATTATTCAGAACGGAATAAAGCACAGAGCCCCAGATTTGCTGTTGTCCTGGAGAGCTTGCAGAGCTCTGGGGAAAGGCAGGCAGAGAATTCCCTGCTAGCACCTTCTCTGTTCGCGGGAAGCAGAAGTGTTCACATTGCTTTGCAGAATCGCTTTTGTGCAGAGAACACTAACAATTATTCAGAACGGAATAAAGCACAGAGCCCCAGATTTGCTGTTGTCCTGGAGAGCTTGCAGAGCTCTGGGGAAAGGCAGGCAGAGAATTCCCTGCTAGCACCTTCTCTGTTCGCGGGAAGGAGAGAATTCGCTTTTGCTTGGCACAATGGCTTTTCTGCAGAAAACACTAACGCTTCTTCAGAACGAAAGAAAACACAGAGCCCCAGATTCTATGTTGCCCTGGAGAGCTTGCAGAGCACTGGGGAAAGGCAGGCAGAGAATTCCCTGCTAGCACCTTCTCTGTTCGCGGGAAGCAGAAGTGTTCACATTTTTTCGCAAAATCGCTTTTGTGCAGAAAACACTAACACTTATTCAGAACGGAAGAAAGCACAGAGCCCCAGATTCTATGTTGCCCTGGAGAGCTTGCAGAGCACTGGGGAAAGGCAGGCAGAGAATTCCCTGCTAGCATCTTCGCTGTGCCTGGGAAGGAGAAGTGTTCACATTTTTTCGCAGAATGGCTTTTCTGCAGAAAACACTAACGCTTGTTCAGGACGAAAGGAAGCACAGAGCGCCAGATTTGCTGTTGCCCTGGAGAGCTTGCAGAGCTCTGGGGAAAGGCAGGCAGAGAATTCCCTGCTAGCACCTTCTCTGTGCACAGGAAGGAGAAATGTTCGCATTTGCTTCGCAGAATCGCTTTTGTGCAGAAAACACTAACACTTGTTCAGAACGAAAGAAAGCACAGAGCCCCATATTTGCTGTTGTCCTGGAGAGCTTGCAGAGCTCTGGGGAAAGGCAGGCAGAGAATTCCCTGCTAGCACATTCTCTGTGCCTGAGAAGGATAAGTGTCCGCATTTGCTTCGCAGAATCGCTTTTGTGCAGAAAACACTAACACTTGTTCAGAACGAAAGAAAGCACAGAGGCCCAGATTTGCTGTTGTCCTGGAGAGCTTGCAGAGCTCTGGGGAAAGGCAGGCAGAGAATTCCCTGCTAGGACCTTCTCTGTGCTTGAGAAGGAGAAGTGTTCACATTTTTTCGCAGAATCGCTTTTGTGCAGAAAACAGTAACACTTATTCAGAACGGAAGAAAGCGCAGAGCCCCAGATTTGCTGTTGTCCTGGAGAGCTTGCAGAGCTCTGGGGAAAGGCAGGCAGAGAATTCCCTGCTAGCACCTTCTCTGTTCGCGGGAAGCAGAAGAGTTCACATTGCTTTGCAGAATCGCTTTTGTGCAGAGAACACTAACGCTTGTTCAGGACGAAAGAAAGCACAGAGCCCCAGATTTGCTGTTGTCCTGGAGAGCTTGCAGAGCTCTGGGGAAAGGCAGGCAGAGAATTCCCTGCTAGCACCTTCTCTGTTCGCGGGAAGCAGAAGTGTTCACATTGCTTCGCAGAATCGCTTTTGTGCAGAGAACACTAACAATTATTCAGAACGGAATAAAGCACAGAGCCCCAGATTTGCTGTTGTCCTGGAGAGCTTGCAGAGCTCTGGGGAAAGGCAGGCAGAGAATTCCCTGCTAGCACCTTCTCTGTTCGCGGGAAGGAGAGAATTCGCTTTTGCTTGGCACAATGGCTTTTCTGCAGAAAACACTAACGCTTCTTCAGAACGAAAGAAAACACAGAGCCCCAGATTCTATGTTGCCCTGGAGAGCTTGCAGAGCACTGGGGAAAGGCAGGCAGAGAATTCCCTGCTAGCACCTTCTCTGTTCGCGGGAAGCAGAAGTGTTCACATTTTTTCGCAAAATCGCTTTTGTGCAGAAAACACTAACACTTATTCAGAACGGAAGAAAGCACAGAGCGCCAGATTTTATGTTGCCCTGGAGAGCTTGCAGAGCACTGGGGAAAGGCAGGCAGAGAATTCCCTGCTAGCATCTTCGCTGTGCCTGGGAAGGAGAAGTGTTCACATTTTTTCGCAGAATGGCTTTTCTGCAGAAAACACTAACGCTTGTTCAGGACGAAAGGAAGCACAGAGCGCCAGATTTGCTGTTGCCCTGGAGAGCTTGCAGATCTCTGGGGAAAGGCAGGCAGAGAATTCCCTGCTAGCACCTTCTCTGTGCACAGGAAGGAGAAATGTTCGCATTTGCTTCGCAGAATCGCTTTTGTGCAGAAAACACTAACACTTGTTCAGAACGAAAGAAAGCACAGAGCCCCATATTTGCTGTTGTCCTGGAGAGCTTGCAGAGCTCTGGGGAAAGGCAGGCAGAGAATTCCCTGCTAGCACCTTCTCTGTTCGCGGGAAGCAGAGGAGTTCACATTGCTTTGCAGAATCGCTTTTGTGCAGAGAACACTAACGCTTGTTCAGGACGAAAGAAAGCACAGAGCCCCAGATTTGCTGTTGTCCTGGAGAGCTTGCAGAGCACTGGGGAAAGGCAGGCAGAGAATTCCCTGCTAGCACATTCTCTGTGCCTGAGAAGGATAAGTGTTCGCATTTGTTTCGCAGAATCGCTTTTGTGCAGAAAACACTAACACTTGTTCAGAACGAAAGAAAGCACAGAGCCCCATATTTGCTGTTGTCCTGGAGAGCTTGCAGAGCTCTGGGGAAAGGCAGGCAGAGAATTCCCTGCTAGCACCTTCTCTGTGCTTGAGAAGGAGAAGTGTTCACATTTTTTCGCAGAATCGCTTTTGTGCAGAAAACAGTAACACTTATTCAGAACGGAAGAAAACACAGAGCCCCAGATTTGCTGTTGTCCTGGAGAGCTTGCAGAACTCTGGGGAAAGGCAGGCAGAGAATTCCCTGCTAGCACCTTCTCTGTTCGCGGGAAGCAGAAGAGTTCACATTGCTTTGCAGAATCGCTTTTGTGCAGAGAACACTAACGCTTGTTCAGGACGAAAGAAAGCACAGAGCCCCAGATTTGCTGTTGTCCTGGAGAGCTTGCAGAACTCTGGGGAAAGGCAGGTAGAGAATTCCCTGCTAGCACATTCTCTGTGCACAGGAAGCCGAAATGTTCGCTTTTGCTTGGCACAATGGCTTTTCTGCAGAAAACACTAACGCTTGTTCAGAACGAAAGAAAGCACAGAGCCCCAGATTCTATGTTGCCCTGGAGAGCTTGCAGAGCACTGGGGAAAGGCAGGCAGAGAATTCCCTGCTAGCACATTCTCTGTGCACAGGAAGCCGAAATGTTCGCATTTGATTCGCAGAATCGCTTTTGTGCAGAAAACAGTAACACTTCTTCAGAACGAAAGAAAGCGCAGAGCCCCAGATTTGCTGTTGTCCTGGAGAGCTTGCAGAGCTCTGGGGAAAGGCAGGCAGAGAATTCCCTGCTAGCACCTTCTCTGTGCCTGAGAAGGGGAAGTGTTCACATTTTTCCGCAGAATCGCTTTTGTGCAGAAAACAGTAACACTTATTCAGAACGGAAGAAAACACAGAGCCCCAGATTTGCTGTTGTCCTGGAGAGCTTGCAGAACTCTGGGGAAAGGCAGGCAGAGAATTCCCTGCTAGCACATTCTCTGTGCACAGGAAGCCGAAGTGTTCGCATTTGCTTCGCCGAATCGCTTTTGTGCAGAGAACACTAACACTTGTTAAGAACGAAAGAAAGCACAGAGCCCCAGATTTGCTGTTGTCCTGGAGAGCTTGCAGAGCTCTGGGGAAAGGCAGGCAGAGAATTCCCTGCTAGCACCTTCTCTGTTCGCGGGAAGCAGAAGTGTTCACATTGCTTCGCAGAATCGCTTTTGTGCAGAGAACACTAACACTTATTCAGAACGAAAGAAAAAACAGAGCCCCAGATTTTATGTTGTCCTGGAGAGCTTGCAGAGCTCTGGGGAAAGGCAGGCAGAGAATTCCCTGCTAGCACCTTCTCTGTGCCTGAGAAGGAGAAGTGTTCACATTTTTTCGCAGAATCGCTTTTGTGCAGAGAACACTAACAATTATTCAGAACGGAATAAAGCACAGAGCCCCAGATTTGCTGTTGTCCTGGAGAGCTTGCAGAGCTCTGGGGAAAGGCAGGCAGAGAATTCCCTGCTAGCACCTTCTCTGTTCGCGGGAAGGAGAGAATTCGCTTTTGCTTGGCACAATGGCTTTTCTGCAAAAAACACTAACGCTTCTTCAGAACGAAAGAAAACACAGAGCCCCATATTTGCTGTTGTCCTGGAGAGCTTGCAGAGCACTGGGGAAAGGCAGGCAGAGAATTCCCTGCTAGCACATTCTCTGTGCACAGGAAGCCGAAATGTTCGCATTTGATTCGCAGAATCGCTTTTGTGCAGAAAACACTAACACTTCTTCAGAACGAAAGAAAGCGCAGAGCCCCAGATTTTCTGTTGTCCTGGAGAGCTTGCAGAGCTCTGGGGAAAGGCAGGCAGAGAATTCCCTGCTAGCACCTTCTCTGTTCGCGGGAAGCAGAAGAGTTCACATTGCTTTGCAGAATCGCTTTTGTGCAGAGAACACTAACGCTTGTTCAGGACGAAAGAAAGCACAGAGCCCCAGATTTGCTGTTGTCCTGGAGAGCTTGCAGAGCTCTGGGGAAAGGCAGGCAGAGAATTCCCTGCTAGCACCTTCTCTGTTCGCGGGAAGCAGAAGTGTTCACATTGCTTCGCAGAATCGCTTTTGTGCAGAGAACACTAACACTTATTCCGAACGAAAGAAAAAACAGAGCCCCAGATTTTATGTTGTCCTGGAGAGCTTGCAGAGCTCTGGGGAAAGGCAGGCAGAGAATTCCCTGCTAGCACCTTCTCTGTGCCTGAGAAGTAGAAGTGTTCACATTTTTTCGCAGAATCGCTTTTGTGCAGAGAACACTAACAATTATTCAGAACGGAATAAAGCACAGAGCCCCAGATTTGCTGTTGTCCTGGAGAGCTTGCAGAGCTCTGGGGAAAGGCAGGCAGAGAATTCCCTGCTAGCACCTTCTCTGTTCGCGGGAAGGAGAGAATTCGCTTTTGCTTGGCACAATGGCTTTTCTGCAGAAAACACTAACGCTTCTTCAGAACGAAAGAAAACACAGAGCCCCAGATTCTATGTTGCCCTGGAGAGCTTGCAGAGCACTGGGGAAAGGCAGGCAGAGAATTCCCTGCTAGCACCTTCTCTGTTCGCGGGAAGCAGAAGTGTTCACATTTTTTCGCAAAATCGCTTTTGTGCAGAAAACACTAACACTTATTCAGAACGGAAGAAAGCACAGAGCGCCAGATTTTATGTTGCCCTGGAGAGCTTGCAGAGCACTGGGGAAAGGCAGGCAGAGAATTCCCTGCTAGCATCTTCGCTGTGCCTGGGAAGGAGAAGTGTTCACATTTTTTCGCAGAATGGCTTTTCTGCAGAAAACACTAACGCTTGTTCAGGACGAAAGGAAGCACAGAGCGCCAGATTTGCTGTTGCCCTGGAGAGCTTGCAGATGTCTGGGGAAAGGCAGGCAGAGAATTCCCTGCTAGCACCTTCTCTGTGCACAGGAAGGAGAAATGTTCGCATTTGCTTCGCAGAATCGCTTTTGTGCAGAAAACACTAACACTTGTTCAGAACGAAAGAAAGCACAGAGCCCCATATTTGCTGTTGTCCTGGAGAGCTTGCAGAGCTCTGGGGAAAGGCAGGCAGAGAATTCCCTGCTAGCACATTCTCTGTGCCTGAGAAGGATAAGTGTCCGCATTTGCTTCGCAGAATCGCTTTTGTGCAGAAAACACTAACACTTGTTCAGAACGAAAGAAAGCACAGAGGCCCAGATTTGCTGTTGTCCTGGAGAGCTTGCAGAGCTCTGGGGAAAGGCAGGCAGAGAATTCCCTGCTAGGACCTTCTCTGTGCTTGAGAAGGAGAAGTGTTCACATTTTTTCGCAGAATCGCTTTTGTGCAGAAAACAGTAACACTTATTCAGAACGGAAGAAAGCGCAGAGCCCCATATTTGCTGTTGTCCTGGAGAGCTTGCAGAGCTCTGGGGAAAGGCAGGCAGAGAATTCCCTGCTAGCACCTTCTCTGTTCGCGGGAAGCAGAAGAGTTCACATTGCTTTGCAGAATCGCTTTTGTGCAGAGAACACTAACGCTTGTTCAGGACGAAAGAAAGCACAGAGCCCCAGATTTGCTGTTGTCCTGGAGAGCTTGCAGAGCTCTGGGGAAAGGCAGGCAGAGAATTCCCTGCTAGCACCTTCTCTGTTCGCGGGAAGCAGAAGTGTTCACATTGCTTCGCAGAATCGCTTTTGTGCAGAGAACACTAACAATTATTCAGAACGGAATAAAGCACAGAGCCCCAGATTTGCTGTTGTCCTGGAGAGCTTGCAGAGCTCTGGGGAAAGGCAGGCAGAGAATTCCCTGCTAGCACCTTCTCTGTTCGCGGGAAGGAGAGAATTCGCTTTTGCTTGGCACAATGGCTTTTCTGCAGAAAACACTAACGCTTCTTCAGAACGAAAGAAAACACAGAGCCCCAGATTCTATGTTGCCCTGGAGAGCTTGCAGAGCACTGGGGAAAGGCAGGCAGAGAATTCCCTGCTAGCACCTTCTCTGTTCGCGGGAAGCAGAAGTGTTCACATTTTTTCGCAAAATCGCTTTTGTGCAGAAAACACTAACACTTATTCAGAACGGAAGAAAGCACAGAGCGCCAGATTTTATGTTGCCCTGGAGAGCTTGCAGAGCACTGGGGAAAGGCAGGCAGAGAATTCCCTGCTAGCATCTTCGCTGTGCCTGGGAAGGAGAAGTGTTCACATTTTTTCGCAGAATGGCTTTTCTGCAGAAAACACTAACGCTTGTTCAGGACGAAAGGAAGCACAGAGCGCCAGATTTGCTGTTGCCCTGGAGAGCTTGCAGATCTCTGGGGAAAGGCAGGCAGAGAATTCCCTGCTAGCACCTTCTCTGTGCACAGGAAGGAGAAATGTTCGCATTTGCTTCGCAGAATCGCTTTTGTGCAGAAAACACTAACACTTGTTCAGAACGAAAGAAAGCACAGAGCCCCATATTTGCTGTTGTCCTGGAGAGCTTGCAGAGCTCTGGGGAAAGGCAGGCAGAGAATTCCCTGCTAGCACCTTCTCTGTTCGCGGGAAGCAGAGGAGTTCACATTGCTTTGCAGAATCGCTTTTGTGCAGAGAACACTAACGCTTGTTCAGGACGAAAGAAAGCACAGAGCCCCAGATTTGCTGTTGTCCTGGAGAGCTTGCAGAGCACTGGGGAAAGGCAGGCAGAGAATTCCCTGCTAGCACATTCTCTGTGCCTGAGAAGGATAAGTGTTCGCATTTGCTTCGCAGAATCGCTTTTGTGCAGAAAACACTAACACTTGTTCAGAACGAAAGAAAGCACAGAGCCCCATATTTGCTGTTGTCCTGGAGAGCTTGCAGAGCTCTGGGGAAAGGCAGGCAGAGAATTCCCTGCTAGCACCTTCTCTGTGCTTGAGAAGGAGAAGTGTTCACATTTTTTCGCAGAATCGCTTTTGTGCAGAAAACAGTAACACTTATTCAGAACGGAAGAAAACACAGAGCCCCAGATTTGCTGTTGTCCTGGAGAGCTTGCAGAACTCTGGGGAAAGGCAGGCAGAGAATTCCCTGCTAGCACCTTCTCTGTTCGCGGGAAGCAGAAGAGTTCACATTGCTTTGCAGAATCGCTTTTGTGCAGAGAACACTAACGCTTGTTCAGGACGAAAGAAAGCACAGAGCCCCAGATTTGCTGTTGTCCTGGAGAGCTTGCAGAACTCTGGGGAAAGGCAGGTAGAGAATTCCCTGCTAGCACATTCTCTGTGCACAGGAAGCCGAAATGTTCGCTTTTGCTTGGCACAATGGCTTTTCTGCAGAAAACACTAACGCTTGTTCAGAACGAAAGAAAGCACAGAGCCCCAGATTCTATGTTGCCCTGGAGAGCTTGCAGAGCACTGGGGAAAGGCAGGCAGAGAATTCCCTGCTAGCACATTCTCTGTGCACAGGAAGCCGAAATGTTCGCATTTGATTCGCAGAATCGCTTTTGTGCAGAAAACAGTAACACTTCTTCAGAACGAAAGAAAGCGCAGAGCCCCAGATTTGCTGTTGTCCTGGAGAGCTTGCAGAGCTCTGGGGAAAGGCAGGCAGAGAATTCCCTGCTAGCACCTTCTCTGTGCCTGAGAAGGGGAAGTGTTCACATTTTTCCGCAGAATCGCTTTTGTGCAGAAAACAGTAACACTTATTCAGAACGGAAGAAAACACAGAGCCCCAGATTTGCTGTTGTCCTGGAGAGCTTGCAGAACTCTGGGGAAAGGCAGGCAGAGAATTCCCTGCTAGCACATTCTCTGTGCACAGGAAGCCGAAGTGTTCGCATTTGCTTCGCCGAATCGCTTTTGTGCAGAGAACACTAACACTTGTTAAGAACGAAAGAAAGCACAGAGCCCCAGATTTGCTGTTGTCCTGGAGAGCTTGCAGAGCTCTGGGGAAAGGCAGGCAGAGAATTCCCTGCTAGCACCTTCTCTGTTCGCGGGAAGCAGAAGTGTTCACATTGCTTCGCAGAATCGCTTTTGTGCAGAGAACACTAACACTTATTCAGAACGAAAGAAAAAACAGAGCCCCAGATTTTATGTTGTCCTGGAGAGCTTGCAGAGCTCTGGGGAAAGGCAGGCAGAGAATTCCCTGCTAGCACCTTCTCTGTGCCTGAGAAGGAGAAGTGTTCACATTTTTTCGCAGAATCGCTTTTGTGCAGAGAACACTAACAATTATTCAGAACGGAATAAAGCACAGAGCCCCAGATTTGCTGTTGTCCTGGAGAGCTTGCAGAGCTCTGGGGAAAGGCAGGCAGAGAATTCCCTGCTAGCACCTTCTCTGTTCGCGGGAAGGAGAGAATTCGCTTTTGCTTGGCACAATGGCTTTTCTGCAAAAAACACTAACGCTTCTTCAGAACGAAAGAAAACACAGAGCCCCATATTTGCTGTTGTCCTGGAGAGCTTGCAGAGCACTGGGGAAAGGCAGGCAGAGAATTCCCTGCTAGCACATTCTCTGTGCACAGGAAGCCGAAATGTTCGCATTTGATTCGCAGAATCGCTTTTGTGCAGAAAACACTAACACTTCTTCAGAACGAAAGAAAGCGCAGAGCCCCAGATTTTCTGTTGTCCTGGAGAGCTTGCAGAGCTCTGGGGAAAGGCAGGCAGAGAATTCCCTGCTAGCACCTTCTCTGTTCGCGGGAAGCAGAAGAGTTCACATTGCTTTGCAGAATCGCTTTTGTGCAGAGAACACTAACGCTTGTTCAGGACGAAAGAAAGCACAGAGCCCCAGATTTGCTGTTGTCCTGGAGAGCTTGCAGAGCTCTGGGGAAAGGCAGGCAGAGAATTCCCTGCTAGCACCTTCTCTGTTCGCGGGAAGCAGAAGTGTTCACATTGCTTCGCAGAATCGCTTTTGTGCAGAGAACACTAACACTTATTCCGAACGAAAGAAAAAACAGAGCCCCAGATTTTATGTTGTCCTGGAGAGCTTGCAGAGCTCTGGGGAAAGGCAGGCAGAGAATTCCCTGCTAGCACCTTCTCTGTGCCTGAGAAGTAGAAGTGTTCACATTTTTTCGCAGAATCGCTTTTGTGCAGAGAACACTAACAATTATTCAGAACGGAATAAAGCACAGAGCCCCAGATTTGCTGTTGTCCTGGAGAGCTTGCAGAGCTCTGGGGAAAGGCAGGCAGAGAATTCCCTGCTAGCACCTTCTCTGTTCGCGGGAAGGAGAGAATTCGCTTTTGCTTGGCACAATGGCTTTTCTGCAGAAAACACTAACGCTTCTTCAGAACGAAAGAAAACACAGAGCCCCAGATTCTATGTTGCCCTGGAGAGCTTGCAGAGCACTGGGGAAAGGCAGGCAGAGAATTCCCTGCTAGCACCTTCTCTGTTCGCGGGAAGCAGAAGTGTTCACATTTTTTCGCAAAATCGCTTTTGTGCAGAAAACACTAACACTTATTCAGAACGGAAGAAAGCACAGAGCGCCAGATTTTATGTTGCCCTGGAGAGCTTGCAGAGCACTGGGGAAAGGCAGGCAGAGAATTCCCTGCTAGCATCTTCGCTGTGCCTGGGAAGGAGAAGTGTTCACATTTTTTCGCAGAATGGCTTTTCTGCAGAAAACACTAACGCTTGTTCAGGACGAAAGGAAGCACAGAGCGCCAGATTTGCTGTTGCCCTGGAGAGCTTGCAGATGTCTGGGGAAAGGCAGGCAGAGAATTCCCTGCTAGCACCTTCTCTGTGCACAGGAAGGAGAAATGTTCGCATTTGCTTCGCAGAATCGCTTTTGTGCAGAAAACACTAACACTTGTTCAGAACGAAAGAAAGCACAGAGCCCCATATTTGCTGTTGTCCTGGAGAGCTTGCAGAGCTCTGGGGAAAGGCAGGCAGAGAATTCCCTGCTAGCACCTTCTCTGTTCGCGGGAAGCAGAGGAGTTCACATTGCTTTGCAGAATCGCTTTTGTGCAGAGAACACTAACGCTTGTTCAGGACGAAAGAAAGCACAGAGCCCCAGATTTGCTGTTGTCCTGGAGAGCTTGCAGAGCACTGGGGAAAGGCAGGCAGAGAATTCCCTTCTAGCACATTCTCTGTGCCTGAGAAGGATAAGTGTTCGCATTTGCTTCGCAGAATCGCTTTTGTGCAGAAAACACTAACACTTGTTCAGAACGAAAGAAAGCACAGAGCCCCATATTTGCTGTTGTCCTGGAGAGCTTGCAGAGCTGTGGGGAAAGGCAGGCAGAGAATTCCCTGCTAGCACCTTCTCTGTGCTTGAGAAGGAGAAGTGTTCACATTTTTTCGCAGAATCGCTTTTGTGCAGAAAACAGTAACACTTATTCAGAACGGAAGAAAACACAGAGCCCCAGATTTGCTGTTGTCCTGGAGAGCTTGCAGAACTCTGGGGAAAGGCAGGCAGAGAATTCCCTGCTAGCACCTTCTCTGTTCGCGGGAAGCAGAAGAGTTCACATTGCTTTGCAGAATCGCTTTTGTGCAGAGAACACTAACGCTTGTTCAGGACGAAAGAAAGCACAGAGCCCCAGATTTGCTGTTGTCCTGGAGAGCTTGCAGAACTCTGGGGAAAGGCAGGTAGAGAATTCCCTGCTAGCACATTCTCTGTGCACAGGAAGCCGAAATGTTCGCTTTTGCTTGGCACAATGGCTTTTCTGCAGAAAACACTAACGCTTGTTCAGAACGAAAGAAAGCACAGAGCCCCAGATTCTATGTTGCCCTGGAGAGCTTGCAGAGCACTGGGGAAAGGCAGGCAGAGAATTCCCTGCTAGCACATTCTCTGTGCACAGGAAGCCGAAATGTTCGCATTTGATTCGCAGAATCGCTTTTGTGCAGAAAACAGTAACACTTCTTCAGAACGAAAGAAAGCGCAGAGCCCCAGATTTGCTGTTGTCCTGGAGAGCTTGCAGAGCACTGGGGAAAGGCAGGCAGAGAATTCCCTGCTAGCACATTCTCTGTGCACAGGAAGCCGAAGTGTTCGCATTTGCTTCGCCGAATCGCTTTTGTGCAGAGAACACTAACACTTGTTAAGAACGAAAGAAAGCACAGAGCCCCAGATTTGCTGTTGTCCTGGAGAGCTTGCAGAGCACTGGGGAAAGGCAGGCAGAGAATTCCCTGCTAGCACCTTCTCTGTTCGCGGGAAGCAGAAGTGTTCACATTGCTTCGCAGAATCGCTTTTGTGCAGAGAACACTAACACTTATTCAGAACGAAAGAAAAAACAGAGCCCCAGATTTTATGTTGTCCTGGAGATCTTGCAGAGCTCTGGGGAAAGGCAGGCAGAGAATTCCCTGCTAGCACCTTCTCTGTGCCTGAGAAGGAGAAGTGTTCACATTTTTTCGCAGAATCGCTTTTGTGCAGAGAACACTAACAATTATTCAGAACGGAATAAAGCACAGAGCCCCAGATTTGCTGTTGTCCTGGAGAGCTTGCAGAGCTCTGGGGAAAGGCAGGCAGAGAATTCCCTGCTAGCACCTTCTCTGTTCGCGGGAAGCAGAAGAGTTCACATTGCTTTGCAGAATCGCTTTTGTGCAGAGAACACTAACGCTTGTTCAGGACGAAAGAAAGCACAGAGCCCCAGATTTGCTGTTGTCCTGGAGAGCTTGCAGAGCTCTGGGGAAAGGCAGGCAGAGAATTCCCTGCTAGCACATTCTCTGTGCACAGGAAGCCGAAATGTTCGCATTTGATTCGCAGAATCGCTTTTGTGCAGAAAACACTAACACTTCTTCAGAACGAAAGAAAGCGCAGAGCCCCAGATTTGCTGTTGTCCTGGAGAGCTTGCAGAGCTCTGGGGAAAGGCAGGCAGAGAATTCCCTGCTAGCACCTTCTCTGTTCGCGGGAAGCAGAAGTGTTCACATTTTTTCGCAGAATCGCTTTTGTGCAGAAAACACTAACACTTATTCAGAACGGTAGAAAGCACAGAGCGCCAGATTTTATGTTGCCCTGGAGAGCTTGCAGAGCACTGGGGAAAGGCAGGCAGAGAATTCCCTGCTAGCATCTTCGCTGTGCCTGGGAAGGAGAAGTGTTCACATTTTTTCGCAGAATGGCTTTTCTGCAGAAAACACTAACGCTTGTTCAGGACGAAAGGAAGCACAGAGCGCCAGATTTGCTGTTGCCCTGGAGAGCTTGCAGAGCTCTGGGGAAAGGCAGGCAGAGAATTCCCTGCTAGCACCTTCTCTGTGCACAGGAAGGAGAAATGTTCGCATTTGCTTCGCAGAATCGCTTTTGTGCAGAAAACACTAACACTTGTTCAGAACGAAAGAAAGCACAGAGCCCCATATTTGCTGTTGTCCTGGAGAGCTTGCAGAGCTCTGGGGAAAGGCAGGCAGAGAATTCCCTGCTAGCACCTTCTCTGTTCGCGGGAAGCAGAGGAGTTCACATTGCTTTGCAGAATCGCTTCTGTGCAGAGAACACTAACGCTTGTTCAGGACGAAAGAAAGCACAGAGCCCCATATTTGCTGTTGTCCTGGAGAGCTTGCAGAGCTCTGGGGAAAGGCAGGCAGAGAATTCCCTGCTAGCACCTTCTCTGTTCGCGGGAAGCAGAAGAGTTCACATTGCTTTGCAGAATCGCTTTTGTGCAGAGAACACTAACGCTTGTTCAGGACGAAAGAAAGCACAGAGCCCCAGATTTGCTGTTGTCCTGGAGAGCTTGCAGAACTCTGGGGAAAGGCAGGTAGAGAATTCCCTGCTAGCACATTCTCTGTGCACAGGAAGGCGAAATGTTCGCTTTTGCTTGGCACAATGGCTTTTCTGCAGAAAACACTAACGCTTGTTCAGAACGAAAGAAAGCACAGAGCCCCAGATTCTATGTTGCCCTGGAGAGCTTGCAGAGCACTGGGGAAAGGCAGGCAGAGAATTCCCTGCTAGCACATTCTCTGTGCACAGGAAGCCGAAATGTTCGCATTTGATTCGCAGAATCGCTTTTGTGCAGAGAACACTAACACTTGTTAAGAACGAAAGAAAGCACAGAGCGCCAGATTTGCTGTTGCCGTAGAGAGCTTGCAGAGCTCTGGGGAAAGGCAGGCAGAGAATTCCCTGCTAGCACCTTCTCTGTTCGCGGGAAGCAGAAGAGTTCACATTGCTTTGCAGAATCGCTTTTGTGCAGAGAACACTAACGCTTGTTCAGGACGAAAGAAAGCACAGAGCCCCAGATTTGCTGTTGTCCTGGAGATCTTGCAGAGCTCTGGGGAAAGGCAGGCAGAGAATTCCCTGCTAGCACATTCTCTGTGCACAGGAAGGCGAAATGTTCGCTTTTGCTTGGCACAATGGCTTTTCTGCAGAAAACACTAACGCTTGTTCAGAACGAAAGAAAGCACAGAGCCCCAGATTCTATGTTGCCCTGGAGAGCTTGCAGAGCACTGGGGAAAGGCAGGCAGAGAATTCCCTGCTAGCACATTCTCTGTGCACAGGAAGCCGAAATGTTCGCATTTGATTCGCAGAATCGCTTTTGTGCAGAAAACAGTAACACTTCTTCAGAACGAAAGAAAGCGCAGAGCCCCAGATTTGCTGTTGTCCTGGAGAGCTTGCAGAGCTCTGGGGAAAGGCAGGCAGAGAATTCCCTGCTAGCACCTTCTCTGTTCGCGGGAAGCAGAAGTGTTCACATTTTTTCGCAGAATCGCTTTTGTGCAGAAAACACTAACACTTATTCAGAACAGAAGAAAGCACAGAGCGCCAGATTTTATGTTGCCCTGGAGAGCCTGCAGAGCACTGGGGAAAGGCAGGCAGAGAATTCCTTGCTAGCATCTTCGCTGTGCCTGGGAAGGAGAAGTGTTCACATTTTTTCGCAGAATGGCTTTTCTGCAGAAAACACTAACGGTTGTTCAGGACGAAAGGAAGCACAGAGCGCCAGATTTGCTGTTGCCCTGGAGAGCTTGCAGATGTCTGGGGAAAGGCAGACAGAGAATTCCCTGCTAGCACCTTCTCTGTGCACAGGAAGGAGAAATGTTCGCATTTGCTTCGCAGAATCGCTTTTGTGCAGAAAACACTAACACTTGTTCAGAACGAAAGAAAGCACAGAGCCCCATATTTGCTGTTGTCCTGGAGAGCTTGCAGAGCTCTGGGGAAAGGCAGGCAGAGAATTCCGTGCTAGCACCTTCTCTGTTCGCGGGAAGCAGAGGAGTTCACATTGCTTTGCAGAATCGCTTTTGTGCAGAGAACACTAACGCTTGTTCAGGACGAAAGAAAGCACAGAGCCCCAGATTTGCTGTTGTCCTGGAGAGCTTGCAGAGCACTGGGGAAAGGCAGGCAGAGAATTCCCTTCTAGCACATTCTCTGTGCCTGAGAAGGATAAGTGTTCGCATTTGCTTCGCAGAATCGCTTTTGTGCAGAAAACACTAACACTTGTTCAGAACGAAAGAAAGCACAGAGCCCCATATTTGCTGTTGTCCTGGAGAGCTTGCAGAGCTGTGGGGAAAGGCAGGCAGAGAATTCCCTGCTAGCACCTTCTCTGTGCTTGAGAAGGAGAAGTGTTCACATTTTTTCGCAGAATCGCTTTTGTGCAGAAAACAGTAACACTTATTCAGAACGGAAGAAAACACAGAGCCCCAGATTTGCTGTTGTCCTGGAGAGCTTGCAGAACTCTGGGGAAAGGCAGGCAGAGAATTCCCTGCTAGCACCTTCTCTGTTCGCGGGAAGCAGAAGAGTTCACATTGCTTTGCAGAATCGCTTTTGTGCAGAGAACACTAACGCTTGTTCAGGACGAAAGAAAGCACAGAGCCCCAGATTTGCTGTTGTCCTGGAGAGCTTGCAGAACTCTGGGGAAAGGCAGGTAGAGAATTCCCTGCTAGCACATTCTCTGTGCACAGGAAGCCGAAATGTTCGCTTTTGCTTGGCACAATGGCTTTTCTGCAGAAAACACTAACGCTTGTTCAGAACGAAAGAAAGCACAGAGCCCCAGATTCTATGTTGCCCTGGAGAGCTTGCAGAGCACTGGGGAAAGGCAGGCAGAGAATTCCCTGCTAGCACATTCTCTGTGCACAGGAAGCCGAAATGTTCGCATTTGATTCGCAGAATCGCTTTTGTGCAGAAAACAGTAACACTTCTTCAGAACGAAAGAAAGCGCAGAGCCCCAGATTTGCTGTTGTCCTGGAGAGCTTGCAGAGCTCTGGGGAAAGGCAGGCAGAGAATTCCCTGCTAGCACATTCTCTGTGCACAGGAAGCCGAAGTGTTCGCATTTGCTTCGCCGAATCGCTTTTGTGCAGAGAACACTAACACTTGTTAAGAACGAAAGAAAGCACAGAGCCCCAGATTTGCTGTTGTCCTGGAGAGCTTGCAGAGCACTGGGGAAAGGCAGGCAGAGAATTCCCTGCTAGCACCTTCTCTGTTCGCGGGAAGCAGAAGTGTTCACATTGCTTCGCAGAATCGCTTTTGTGCAGAGAACACTAACACTTATTCAGAACGAAAGAAAAAACAGAGCCCCAGATTTTATGTTGTCCTGGAGATCTTGCAGAGCTCTGGGGAAAGGCAGGCAGAGAATTCCCTGCTAGCACCTTCTCTGTGCCTGAGAAGGAGAAGTGTTCACATTTTTTCGCAGAATCGCTTTTGTGCAGAGAACACTAACAATTATTCAGAACGGAATAAAGCACAGAGCCCCAGATTTGCTGTTGTCCTGGAGAGCTTGCAGAGCTCTGGGGAAAGGCAGGCAGAGAATTCCCTGCTAGCACCTTCTCTGTTCGCGGGAAGGAGAGAATTCGCTTTTGCTTGGCACAATGGCTTTTCTGCAGAAAACACTAACGCTTCTTCAGAACGAAAGAAAACACAGAGCCCCATATTTGCTGTTGTCCTGGAGAGCTTGCAGAGCACTGGGGAAAGGCAGGCAGAGAATTCCCTGCTAGCACATTCTCTGTGCACAGGAAGCCGAAATGTTCGCATTTGATTCGCAGAATCGCTTTTGTGCAGAAAACAGTAACACTTCTTCAGAACGAAAGAAAGCACAGAGCCCCAGATTTGCTGTTGTCCTGGAGAGCTTGCAGAGCTCTGGGGAAAGGCAGGCAGAGAATTCCCTGCTAGCACCTTCTCTGTTCGCGGGAAGCAGAAGAGTTCACATTGCTTTGCAGAATCGCTTTTGTGCAGAGAACACTAACGCTTGTTCAGGACGAAAGAAAGCACAGAGCCCCAGATTTGCTGTTGTCCTGGAGAGCTTGCAGAGCTCTGGGGAAAGGCAGGCAGAGAATTCCCTGCTAGCACATTCTCTGTGCACAGGAAGCCGAAATGTTCGCATTTGATTCGCAGAATCGCTTTTGTGCAGAAAACACTAACACTTCTTCAGAACGAAAGAAAGCGCAGAGCCCCAGATTTGCTGTTGTCCTGGAGAGCTTGCAGAGCTCTGGGGAAAGGCAGGCAGAGAATTCCCTGCTAGCACCTTCTCTGTTCGCGGGAAGCAGAAGTGTTCACATTTTTTCGCAGAATCGCTTTTGTGCAGAAAACACTAACACTTATTCAGAACGGTAGAAAGCACAGAGCGCCAGATTTTATGTTGCCCTGGAGAGCTTGCAGAGCACTGGGGAAAGGCAGGCAGAGAATTCCCTGCTAGCATCTTCGCTGTGCCTGGGAAGGAGAAGTGTTCACATTTTTTCGCAGAATGGCTTTTCTGCAGAAAACACTAACGCTTGTTCAGGACGAAAGGAAGCACAGAGCGCCAGATTTGCTGTTGCCCTGGAGAGCTTGCAGAGCTCTGGGGAAAGGCAGGCAGAGAATTCCCTGCTAGCACCTTCTCTGTGCACAGGAAGGAGAAATGTTCGCATTTGCTTCGCAGAATCGCTTTTGTGCAGAAAACACTAACACTTGTTCAGAACGAAAGAAAGCACAGAGCCCCATATTTGCTGTTGTCCTGGAGAGCTTGCAGAGCTCTGGGGAAAGGCAGGCAGAGAATTCCCTGCTAGCACCTTCTCTGTTCGCGGGAAGCAGAGGAGTTCACATTGCTTTGCAGAATCGCTTCTGTGCAGAGAACACTAACGCTTGTTCAGGACGAAAGAAAGCACAGAGCCCCATATTTGCTGTTGTCCTGGAGAGCTTGCAGAGCTCTGGGGAAAGGCAGGCAGAGAATTCCCTGCTAGCACCTTCTCTGTTCGCGGGAAGCAGAAGAGTTCACATTGCTTTGCAGAATCGCTTTTGTGCAGAGAACACTAACGCTTGTTCAGGACGAAAGAAAGCACAGAGCCCCAGATTTGCTGTTGTCCTGGAGAGCTTGCAGAACTCTGGGGAAAGGCAGGTAGAGAATTCCCTGCTAGCACATTCTCTGTGCACAGGAAGGCGAAATGTTCGCTTTTGCTTGGCACAATGGCTTTTCTGCAGAAAACACTAACGCTTGTTCAGAACGAAAGAAAGCACAGAGCCCCAGATTCTATGTTGCCCTGGAGAGCTTGCAGAGCACTGGGGAAAGGCAGGCAGAGAATTCCCTGCTAGCACATTCTCTGTGCACAGGAAGCCGAAATGTTCGCATTTGATTCGCAGAATCGCTTTTGTGCAGAGAACACTAACACTTGTTAAGAACGAAAGAAAGCACAGAGCGCCAGATTTGCTGTTGCCGTAGAGAGCTTGCAGAGCTCTGGGGAAAGGCAGGCAGAGAATTCCCTGCTAGCACCTTCTCTGTTCGCGGGAAGCAGAAGAGTTCACATTGCTTTGCAGAATCGCTTTTGTGCAGAGAACACTAACGCTTGTTCAGGACGAAAGAAAGCACAGAGCCCCAGATTTGCTGTTGTCCTGGAGATCTTGCAGAGCTCTGGGGAAAGGCAGGCAGAGAATTCCCTGCTAGCACATTCTCTGTGCACAGGAAGGCGAAATGTTCGCTTTTGCTTGGCACAATGGCTTTTCTGCAGAAAACACTAACGCTTGTTCAGAACGAAAGAAAGCACAGAGCCCCAGATTCTATGTTGCCCTGGAGAGCTTGCAGAGCACTGGGGAAAGGCAGGCAGAGAATTCCCTGCTAGCACATTCTCTGTGCACAGGAAGCCGAAATGTTCGCATTTGATTCGCAGAATCGCTTTTGTGCAGAAAACAGTAACACTTCTTCAGAACGAAAGAAAGCGCAGAGCGCCAGATTTGCTGTTGCCGTAGAGAGCTTGCAGAGCTCTGGGGAAAGGCAGGCAGAGAATTCCCTGCTAGCACCTTCTCTGTTCGCGGGAAGCAGAAGTGTTCACATTTTTTCGCAGAATCGCTTTTGTGCAGAAAACACTAACACTTATTCAGAACAGAAGAAAGCACAGAGCGCCAGATTTTATGTTGCCCTGGAGAGCCTGCAGAGCACTGGGGAAAGGCAGGCAGAGAATTCCTTGCTAGCATCTTCGCTGTGCCTGGGAAGGAGAAGTGTTCACATTTTTTCGCAGAATGGCTTTTCTGCAGAAAACACTAACGGTTGTTCAGGACGAAAGGAAGCACAGAGCGCCAGATTTGCTGTTGCCCTGGAGAGCTTGCAGAGCACTGGGGAAAGGCAGGCAGAGAATTCCCTGCTAGCATCTTCGCTGTGCCTGGGAAGGAGAAGTGTTCACATTTTTTCGCAGAATCGCTTTTGTGCAGAAAACACTAACAGTTGTTCAGAACGAAAGAAAGCACAGAGCCCCAGATTTGCTGTTGTCCTGGAGAGCTTGCAGAGCTCTGGGGAAAGGCAGGCAGAGAATTCCCTGCTAGCACCTTCTCTGTGCCTGAGAAGGAGAAGTGTTCACATTTTTCCGAAGAATCGCTTTTGTGCAGAAAACAGTAACACTTACTCAGAACGGAAGAAAACACAGAGCCCCAGATTTGCTGTTGTCCTGGAGAGCTTGCAGAACTCTGGGGAAAGGCAGGCAGAGAATTCCCTGCTAGCACATTCTCTGTGCACAGGAAGGCGAAATGTTCGCATTTGCTTCGCAGAATCGCTTTTGTGCAGAAAACACTAACACTTGTTCAGAACGAAAGAAAGCACAGAGCCCCATATTTGCTGTTGTCCTGGAGAGCTTGCAGAGCACTGGGGAAAGGCAGGCAGAGAATTCCCTGCTAGCACCTTCTCTGTGCCTGAGAAGGAGAAGTGTTCACATTTTTTCGCAGAATCGCTTTTGTGCAGAAAACAGTAACACTTATTCAGAACGGAAGAAAACACAGAGCCCCAGATTTGCTGTTGTCCTGGAGAGCTTGCAGAACTCTGGGGAAAGGCAGGCAGAGAATTCCCTGCTAGCACCTTCTCTGTTCGCGGGAAGCAGAAGAGTTCACATTGCTTTGCAGAATCGCTTTTGTGCAGAGAAAACTAACGCTTGTTCAGGACGAAAGAAAGCACAGAGCCCCAGATTCTATGTTGCTCTGGAGAGCTTGCAGAGCTCTGGGGAAAGGCAGGCAGAGAATTCCCTGCTAGCACATTCTCTGTGCACAGGAAGGCGAAATGTTCGCATTTGCTTCGCAGAATCGCTTTTGTGCAGAAAACACTAACACTTGTTCAGAACGAAAGAAAGCACAGAGCCCCATATTTGCTGTTGTCCTGGAGAGCTTGCAGAGCACTGGGGAAAGGCAGGCAGAGAATTCCCTGCTAGCACCTTCTCTGTGCTTGAGAAGGAGAAGTGTTCACATTTTTTCGCAGAATCGCTTTTGTGCAGAAAACAGTAACACTTATTCAGAACGGAAGAAAACACAGAGCCCCAGATTTGCTGTTGTCCTGGAGAGCTTGCAGAGCTCTGGGGAAAGGCAGGCAGAGAATTCCCTGCTAGCACCTTCTCTGTTCGCGGGAAGCAGAAGAGTTCACATTGCTTTGCAGAATCGCTTTTGTGCAGAGAAAACTAACGCTTGTTCAGGACGAAAGAAAGCACAGAGCCCCAGATTTGCTGTTGTCCTGGAGAGCTTGCAGAGCTCTGGGGAAAGGCAGGCAGAGAATTCCCTGCTAGCACATTCTCTGTGCACAGGAAGGCGAAATGTTCGCTTTTGCTTGGCACAATGGCTTTTCTGCAGAAAACACTAACGCTTGTTCAGAAGGAAAGAAAGCACAGAGCCCCAGATTCTATGTTGCCCTGGAGAGCTTGCAGAGCACTGGGGAAAGGCAGGCAGAGAATTCCCTGCTAGCACATTCTCTGTGCACAGGAAGCCGAAATGTTCGCATTTGATTCGCAGAATCGCTTTTGTGCAGAAAACACTAACACTTCTTCAGAACGAAAGAAAGCGCAGAACCCCAGATTTGATGTTGTCCTGGAGAGCTTGCAGAGCACTGGGGAAAGGCAGGCAGAGAATTCCCTGCTAGCACCTTCTCTGTGCTTGAGAAGGAGAAGTGTTCACATTTTTTCGCAGAATCGCTTTTGTGCAGAAAACAGTAACACTTATTCAGAACGGAAGAAAACACAGAGCCCCAGATTTGCTGTTGTCCTGGAGAGCTTGCAGAACTCTGGGGAAAGGCAGGCAGAGAATTCCCTGCTAGCACATTCTCTGTTCGCGGGAAGGAGAGATTTCGCTTTTGATTGGCACAATGGCTATTCTGCAGAAAACACTAACGCTTGTTCAGGACGAAAGAAAGCACAGAGCCCCATATTTGCTGTTGCCCTGGAGAGCTTGCAGAGCACTGGGGAAAGGCAGGCAGAGAATTCCCTGCTAGCACATTCTCTGTGCACAGGAAGCCGAAATGTTCGCATTTGATTCGCAGAATCGCTTTTGTGCAGAGAACACTAACACTTGTTAAGAACGAAAGAAAGCACAGAGCGCCAGATTTGCTGTTGCCGTAGAGAGCTTGCAGAGCTCTGGGGAAAGGCAGGCAGAGAATTCCCTGCTAGCACCTTCTCTGTTCGCGGGAAGCAGAAGAGTTCACATTGCTTTGCAGAATCGCTTTTGTGCAGAGAACACTAACGCTTGTTCAGGACGAAAGAAAGCACAGAGCCCCAGATTTGCTGTTGTCCTGGAGATCTTGCAGAGCTCTGGGGAAAGGCAGGCAGAGAATTCCCTGCTAGCACATTCTCTGTGCACAGGAAGGCGAAATGTTCGCTTTTGCTTGGCACAATGGCTTTTCTGCAGAAAACACTAACGCTTGTTCAGAACGAAAGAAAGCACAGAGCCCCAGATTCTATGTTGCCCTGGAGAGCTTGCAGAGCACTGGGGAAAGGCAGGCAGAGAATTCCCTGCTAGCACATTCTCTGTGCACAGGAAGCCGAAATGTTCGCATTTGATTCGCAGAATCGCTTTTGTGCAGAAAACAGTAACACTTCTTCAGAACGAAAGAAAGCGCAGAGCGCCAGATTTGCTGTTGCCGTAGAGAGCTTGCAGAGCTCTGGGGAAAGGCAGGCAGAGAATTCCCTGCTAGCACCTTCTCTGTTCGCGGGAAGCAGAAGTGTTCACATTTTTTCGCAGAATCGCTTTTGTGCAGAAAACACTAACACTTATTCAGAACAGAAGAAAGCACAGAGCGCCAGATTTTATGTTGCCCTGGAGAGCCTGCAGAGCACTGGGGAAAGGCAGGCAGAGAATTCCTTGCTAGCATCTTCGCTGTGCCTGGGAAGGAGAAGTGTTCACATTTTTTCGCAGAATGGCTTTTCTGCAGAAAACACTAACGGTTGTTCAGGACGAAAGGAAGCACAGAGCGCCAGATTTGCTGTTGCCCTGGAGAGCTTGCAGAGCACTGGGGAAAGGCAGGCAGAGAATTCCCTGCTAGCATCTTCGCTGTGCCTGGGAAGGAGAAGTGTTCACATTTTTTCGCAGAATCGCTTTTGTGCAGAAAACACTAACAGTTGTTCAGAACGAAAGAAAGCACAGAGCCCCAGATTTGCTGTTGTCCTGGAGAGCTTGCAGAGCTCTGGGGAAAGGCAGGCAGAGAATTCCCTGCTAGCACCTTCTCTGTGCCTGAGAAGGAGAAGTGTTCACATTTTTCCGAAGAATCGCTTTTGTGCAGAAAACAGTAACACTTACTCAGAACGGAAGAAAACACAGAGCCCCAGATTTGCTGTTGTCCTGGAGAGCTTGCAGAACTCTGGGGAAAGGCAGGCAGAGAATTCCCTGCTAGCACATTCTCTGTGCACAGGAAGGCGAAATGTTCGCATTTGCTTCGCAGAATCGCTTTTGTGCAGAAAACACTAACACTTGTTCAGAACGAAAGAAAGCACAGAGCCCCATATTTGCTGTTGTCCTGGAGAGCTTGCAGAGCACTGGGGAAAGGCAGGCAGAGAATTCCCTGCTAGCACCTTCTCTGTGCCTGAGAAGGAGAAGTGTTCACATTTTTTCGCAGAATCGCTTTTGTGCAGAAAACAGTAACACTTATTCAGAACGGAAGAAAACACAGAGCCCCAGATTTGCTGTTGTCCTGGAGAGCTTGCAGAACTCTGGGGAAAGGCAGGCAGAGAATTCCCTGCTAGCACCTTCTCTGTTCGCGGGAAGCAGAAGAGTTCACATTGCTTTGCAGAATCGCTTTTGTGCAGAGAAAACTAACGCTTGTTCAGGACGAAAGAAAGCACAGAGCCCCAGATTCTATGTTGCTCTGGAGAGCTTGCAGAGCTCTGGGGAAAGGCAGGCAGAGAATTCCCTGCTAGCACATTCTCTGTGCACAGGAAGGCGAAATGTTCGCATTTGCTTCGCAGAATCGCTTTTGTGCAGAAAACACTAACACTTGTTCAGAACGAAAGAAAGCACAGAGCCCCATATTTGCTGTTGTCCTGGAGAGCTTGCAGAGCACTGGGGAAAGGCAGGCAGAGAATTCCCTGCTAGCACCTTCTCTGTGCTTGAGAAGGAGAAGTGTTCACATTTTTTCGCAGAATCGCTTTTGTGCAGAAAACAGTAACACTTATTCAGAACGGAAGAAAACACAGAGCCCCAGATTTGCTGTTGTCCTGGAGAGCTTGCAGAGCTCTGGGGAAAGGCAGGCAGAGAATTCCCTGCTAGCACCTTCTCTGTTCGCGGGAAGCAGAAGAGTTCACATTGCTTTGCAGAATCGCTTTTGTGCAGAGAAAACTAACGCTTGTTCAGGACGAAAGAAAGCACAGAGCCCCAGATTTGCTGTTGTCCTGGAGAGCTTGCAGAGCTCTGGGGAAAGGCAGGCAGAGAATTCCCTGCTAGCACATTCTCTGTGCACAGGAAGGCGAAATGTTCGCTTTTGCTTGGCACAATGGCTTTTCTGCAGAAAACACTAACGCTTGTTCAGAAGGAAAGAAAGCACAGAGCCCCAGATTCTATGTTGCCCTGGAGAGCTTGCAGAGCACTGGGGAAAGGCAGGCAGAGAATTCCCTGCTAGCACATTCTCTGTGCACAGGAAGCCGAAATGTTCGCATTTGATTCGCAGAATCGCTTTTGTGCAGAAAACACTAACACTTCTTCAGAACGAAAGAAAGCGCAGAACCCCAGATTTGATGTTGTCCTGGAGAGCTTGCAGAGCACTGGGGAAAGGCAGGCAGAGAATTCCCTGCTAGCACCTTCTCTGTGCTTGAGAAGGAGAAGTGTTCACATTTTTTCGCAGAATCGCTTTTGTGCAGAAAACAGTAACACTTATTCAGAACGGAAGAAAACACAGAGCCCCAGATTTGCTGTTGTCCTGGAGAGCTTGCAGAACTCTGGGGAAAGGCAGGCAGAGAATTCCCTGCTAGCACATTCTCTGTTCGCGGGAAGGAGAGATTTCGCTTTTGATTGGCACAATGGCTATTCTGCAGAAAACACTAACGCTTGTTCAGGACGAAAGAAAGCACAGAGCCCCATATTTGCTGTTGCCCTGGAGAGCTTGCAGAGCACTGGGGAAAGGCAGGCAGAGAATTCCCTGCTAGCACCTTCTCTGTGCCTGAGAAGGAGAAGTGTTCACATTTTTTCGCAGAATCGCTTTTGTGCAGAAAACAGTAACACTTATTCAGAACGGAAGAAAACACAGAGCCCCAGATTTGCTGTTGTCCTGGAGAGCTTGCAGAACTCTGGGGAAAGGCAGGCAGAGAATTCCCTGCTAGCACATTCTCTGTGCACAGGAAGCCGAATTGTTCGCATTTGCTTCGCCGAATCGCTTTTGTGCAGAGAACACTAACAATTATTCATAACGGAATAAAGCACAGAGCCCCAGATTTGCTGTTGTCCTGGAGAGCTTGCAGAGCTCTGGGGAAAGGCAGGCAGAGAATTCCCTGCTAGCACCTTCTCTGTGCTTGAGAAGGAGAAGTGTTCACATTTTTTCGCAGAATCGCTTTTGTGCAGAAAACAGTAACACTTATTCAGAACGGAAGAAAACACAGAGCCCCAGATTTGCTGTTGCCCTGGAGAGCTTGCAGAGCACTGGGGAAAGGCAGGCAGAGAATTCCCTGCTAGCACCTTCTCTGTTCGCGGGAAGCAGAAGAGTTCACATTGCTTTGCAGAATCGCTTTTGTGCAGAGAACACTAACGCTTGTTCAGGACGAAAGAAAGCACAGAGCCCCAGATTTGCTGTTGTCCTGGAGAGCTTGCAGAACTCTGGGGAAAGGCAGGTAGAGAATTCCCTGCTAGCACATTCTCTGTTCGCGGGAGGGAGAGATTTCGCTTTTGATTGGCACAATGGCTTTTCTGCAGAAAACACTAACGCTTGTTCAGGATGAAAGAAAGCACAGAGCCCCATATTTGCTGTTGCCCTGGAGAGCTTGCAGAGCACTGGGGAAAGGCAGGCAGAGAATTCCCTGCTAGCACCTTCTCTGTGCCTGAGAAGGAGATGTGTTCACATTTTTCCGCAGAATCGCTTTTGTGCAGAAAACACTAACACTTATTCAGAACGGAAGAAAGCACAGAGCGCCAGATTTTATGTTGCCCTGGAGAGCTTGCAGAGCACTGGGGAAAGGCAGGCAGAGAATTCCCTGCTAGCATCTTCGCTATGCCTGGGAAGGAGAAGTGTTCACATTTTTTCGCAGAATGGCTTTTCTGCAGAAAACACTAACGCTTGTTCAGGACGAAAGGAAGCACAGAGCGCCAGATTTGCTGTTGCCCTGGAGAGCTTGCAGAGCTCTGGGGAAAGGCAGGCAGAGAATTCCCTGCTAGCACCTTCTCTGTGCACAGGAAGGAGAAATGTTCGCATTTGCTTCGCAGAATCGCTTTTGTGCAGAAAACACTAACACTTGTTCAGAACGAAAGAAAGCACAGAGCCCCATATTTGCTGTTGTCCTGGAGAGCTTGCAGAGCTCTGGGGAAAGGCAGGCAGAGAATTCCCTGCTAGCACCTTCTCTGTTCGCGGGAAGCAGAAGAGTTCACATTGCTTTGCAGAATCGCTTTTGTGCAGAGAACACTAACGCTTGTTCAGGACGAAAGAAAGCACAGAGCCCCAGATTTGCTGTTGTCCTGGAGAGCTTGCAGAACTCTGGGGAAAGGCAGGTAGAGAATTCCCTGCTAGCACATTCTCTGTGCACAGGAAGGCGAAATGTTCGCTTTTGCTTGGCACAATGGCTTTTCTGCAGAAAACACTAACGCTTGTTCAGAACGAAAGAAAGCACAGAGCCCCAGATTCTATGTTGCCCTGGAGAGCTTGCAGAGCACTGGGGAAAGGCAGGCAGAGAATTCCCTGCTAGCACATTCTCTGTGCACAGGAAGCCGAAATGTTCGCATTTGATTCGCAGAATCGCTTTTGTGCAGAGAACACTAAAACTTGTTAAGAACGAAAGAAAGCACAGAGCGCCAGATTTGCTGTTGCCGTAGAGAGCTTGCAGAGCTCTGGGGAAAGGCAGGCAGAGAATTCCCTGCTAGCACCTTCTCTGTTCGCGGGAAGCAGAAGAGTTCACATTGCTTTGCAGAATCGCTTTTGTGCAGAGAACACTAACGCTTGTTCAGGACGAAAGAAAGCACAGAGCCCCAGATTTGCTGTTGTCCTGGAGATCTTGCAGAGCTCTGGGGAAAGGCAGGCAGAGAATTCCCTGCTAGCACATTCTCTGTGCACAGGAAGGCGAAATGTTCGCTTTTGCTTGGCACAATGGCTTTTCTGCAGAAAACACTAACGCTTGTTCAGAACGAAAGAAAGCACAGAGCCCCAGATTCTATGTTGCCCTGGAGAGCTTGCAGAGCACTGGGGAAAGGCAGGCAGAGAATTCCCTGCTAGCACATTCTCTGTGCACAGGAAGCCGAAATGTTCGCATTTGATTCGCAGAATCGCTTTTGTGCAGAAAACAGTAACACTTCTTCAGAACGAAAGAAAGCGCAGAGCCCCAGATTTGCTGTTGTCCTGGAGAGCTTGCAGAGCTCTGGGGAAAGGCAGGCAGAGAATTCCCTGCTAGCACCTTCTCTGTTCGCGGGAAGCAGAAGTGTTCACATTTTTTCGCAGAATCGCTTTTGTGCAGAAAACACTAACACTTATTCAGAACAGAAGAAAGCACAGAGCGCCAGATTTTATGTTGCCCTGGAGAGCCTGCAGAGCACTGGGGAAAGGCAGGCAGAGAATTCCTTGCTAGCATCTTCGCTGTGCCTGGGAAGGAGAAGTGTTCACATTTTTTCGCAGAATGGCTTTTCTGCAGAAAACACTAACGGTTGTTCAGGACGAAAGGAAGCACAGAGCGCCAGATTTGCTGTTGCCCTGGAGAGCTTGCAGAGCTCTGGGGAAAGGCAGGCAGAGAATTCCCTGCTAGCACCTTCTCTGTGCCTGAGAAGGAGAAGTGTTCACATTTTTCCGAAGAATCGCTTTTGTGCAGAAAACAGTAACACTTACTCAGAACGGAAGAAAACACAGAGCCCCAGATTTGCTGTTGTCCTGGAGAGCTTGCAGAACTCTGGGGAAAGGCAGGCAGAGAATTCCCTGCTAGCACCTTCTCTGTTCGCGGGAAGCAGAAGAGTTCACATTGCTTTGCAGAATCGCTTTTGTGCAGAGAAAACTAACGCTTGTTCAGGACGAAAGAAAGCACAGAGCCCCAGATTCTATGTTGCTCTGGAGAGCTTGCAGAGCTCTGGGGAAAGGCAGGCAGAGAATTCCCTGCTAGCACATTCTCTGTGCACAGGAAGGCGAAATGTTCGCATTTGCTTCGCAGAATCGCTTTTGTGCAGAAAACACTAACACTTGTTCAGAACGAAAGAAAGCACAGAGCCCCATATTTGCTGTTGTCCTGGAGAGCTTGCAGAGCACTGGGGAAAGGCAGGCAGAGAATTCCCTGCTAGCACCTTCTCTGTGCTTGAGAAGGAGAAGTGTTCACATTTTTTCGCAGAATCGCTTTTGTGCAGAAAACAGTAACACTTATTCAGAACGGAAGAAAACACAGAGCCCCAGATTTGCTGTTGTCCTGGAGAGCTTGCAGAGCTCTGGGGAAAGGCAGGCAGAGAATTCCCTGCTAGCACCTTCTCTGTTCGCGGGAAGCAGAAGAGTTCACATTGCTTTGCAGAATCGCTTTTGTGCAGAGAAAACTAACGCTTGTTCAGGACGAAAGAAAGCACAGAGCCCCAGATTTGCTGTTGTCCTGGAGAGCTTGCAGAGCTCTGGGGAAAGGCAGGCAGAGAATTCCCTGCTAGCACATTCTCTGTGCACAGGAAGGCGAAATGTTCGCTTTTGCTTGGCACAATGGCTTTTCTGCAGAAAACACTAACGCTTGTTCAGAAGGAAAGAAAGCACAGAGCCCCAGATTCTATGTTGCCCTGGAGAGCTTGCAGAGCACTGGGGAAAGGCAGGCAGAGAATTCCCTGCTAGCACATTCTCTGTGCACAGGAAGCCGAAATGTTCGCATTTGATTCGCAGAATCGCTTTTGTGCAGAAAACAGTAACACTTCTTCAGAACGAAAGAAAGCGCAGAACCCCAGATTTGATGTTGTCCTGGAGAGCTTGCAGAGCTCTGGGGAAAGGCAGGCAGAGAATTCCCTGCTAGCACCTTCTCTGTTCGCGGGAAGCAGAAGTGTTCACATTTTTTCGCAGAATCGCTTTTGTGCAGAAAACACTAACACTTATTCAGAACGGAAGAAAGCACAGAGCGCCAGATTTTATGTTGCCCTGGAGAGCTTGCAGAGCACTGGGGAAAGGCAGGCAGAGAATTCCCTGCTAGCATCTTCGCTGTGCCTGGGAAGGAGAAGTGTTCACATTTTTTCGCAGAATGGCTTTTCTGCAGAAAACACTAACGCTTGTTCAGGACGAAAGGAAGCACAGAGCGCCAGATTTGCTGTTGCCCTGGAGAGCTTGCAGAGCACTGGGGAAAGGCAGGCAGAGAATTCCCTGCTAGCACCTTCTCTGTGCTTGAGAAGGAGAAGTGTTCACATTTTTTCGCAGAATCGCTTTTGTGCAGAAAACAGTAACACTTATTCAGAACGGAAGAAAACACAGAGCCCCAGATTTGCTGTTGTCCTGGAGAGCTTGCAGAACTCTGGGGAAAGGCAGGCAGAGAATTCCCTGCTAGCACATTCTCTGTTCGCGGGAAGGAGAGATTTCGCTTTTGATTGGCACAATGGCTATTCTGCAGAAAACACTAACGCTTGTTCAGGACGAAAGAAAGCACAGAGCCCCATATTTGCTGTTGCCCTGGAGAGCTTGCAGAGCACTGGGGAAAGGCAGGCAGAGAATTCCCTGCTAGCACCTTCTCTGTGCCTGAGAAGGAGAAGTGTTCACATTTTTTCGCAGAATCGCTTTTGTGCAGAAAACAGTAACACTTATTCAGAACGGAAGAAAACACAGAGCCCCAGATTTGCTGTTGTCCTGGAGAGCTTGCAGAACTCTGGGGAAAGGCAGGCAGAGAATTCCCTGCTAGCACATTCTCTGTGCACAGGAAGCCGAATTGTTCGCATTTGCTTCGCCGAATCGCTTTTGTGCAGAGAACACTAACAATTATTCATAACGGAATAAAGCACAGAGCCCCAGATTTGCTGTTGTCCTGGAGAGCTTGCAGAGCTCTGGGGAAAGGCAGGCAGAGAATTCCCTGCTAGCACCTTCTCTGTGCTTGAGAAGGAGAAGTGTTCACATTTTTTCGCAGAATCGCTTTTGTGCAGAAAACAGTAACACTTATTCAGAACGGAAGAAAACACAGAGCCCCAGATTTGCTGTTGCCCTGGAGAGCTTGCAGAGCACTGGGGAAAGGCAGGCAGAGAATTCCCTGCTAGCACCTTCTCTGTTCGCGGGAAGCAGAAGAGTTCACATTGCTTTGCAGAATCGCTTTTGTGCAGAGAACACTAACGCTTGTTCAGGACGAAAGAAAGCACAGAGCCCCAGATTTGCTGTTGTCCTGGAGAGCTTGCAGAACTCTGGGGAAAGGCAGGTAGAGAATTCCCTGCTAGCACATTCTCTGTTCGCGGGAAGGAGAGATTTCGCTTTTGATTGGCACAATGGCTTTTCTGCAGAAAACACTAACGCTTGTTCAGGATGAAAGAAAGCACAGAGCCCCATATTTGCTGTTGCCCTGGAGAGCTTGCAGAGCACTGGGGAAAGGCAGGCAGAGAATTCCCTGCTAGCACCTTCTCTGTGCCTGAGAAGGAGATGTGTTCACATTTTTCCGCAGAATCGCTTTTGTGCAGAGAACACTAACACTTGTTAAGAACGAAAGAAAGCACAGAGCCCCAGATTTGCTGTTGTCCTGGAGAGCTTGCAGAGCTCTGGGGAAAGGCAGGCAGAGAATTCCCTGCTAGCACCTTCTCTGTTCGCGGGAAGCAGAGGAGTTCACATTGTTTCGCAGAACCGCTTTTGTGCAGAAAACACTAACACTTGTTCAGAACGAAAGAAAGCACAGAGCCCCATATTTGCTGTTGTCCTGGAGAGCTTGCAGAGCTCTGGGGAAAGGCAGGCAGAGAATTCCCTGCTAGCACCTTCTCTGTGCTTGAGAAGGAGAAGTGTTCACATTTTTTCGCAGAATCGCTTTTGTGCAGAAAACAGTAACACTTATTCAGAACGGAAGAAAACACAGAGCCCCAGATTTGCTGTTGTCCTGGAGAGCTTGCAGAACTCTGGGGAAAGGCAGGCAGAGAATTCCCTGCTAGCACCTTCTCTGTTCGCGGGAAGCAGAAGAGTTCACATTGCTTTGCAGAATCGCTTTTGTGCAGAGAACACTAACGCTTGTTCAGGACGAAAGAAAGCACAGAGGCCCAGATTTGCTGTTGTCCTGGAGAGCTTGCAGAACTCTGGGGAAAGGCAGGCAGAGAATTCCCTGCTAGCACATTCTCTGTGCACAGGAAGGCGAAATGTTCGCTTTTGCTTGGCACAATGGCTTTTCTGCAGAAAACACTAACGCTTGTTCAGAACGAAAGAAAGCACAGAGCCCCAGATTCTATGTTGCACTGGAGAGCTTGCAGAGCACTGGGGAAAGGCAGGCAGAGAATTCCCTGCTAGCACATTCTCTGTGCACAGGAAGCCGAAATGTTCGCATTTGATTCGCAGAATCGCTTTTGTGCAGAAAACACTAACACTTGTTAAGAACGAAAGAAAGCACAGAGCCCCAGATTTGCTGTTGTCCTGGAGAGCTTGCAGAGCTCTGGGGAAAGGCAGGCAGAGAATTCCCTGCTAGCACCTTCTCTGTTCGCGGGAAGCAGAGGAGTTCACATTGCTTTGCAGAATCGCTTTTGTGCAGAGAACACTAACGCTTGTTCAGGACGAAAGAAAGCACAGAGCCCCAGATTTGCTGTTGTCCTGGAGAGCTTGCAGAGCTCTGGGGAAAGGCAGGCAGAGAATTCCCTGCTAGCACGTTCTCTGTGCCTGAGAAGGAGAAGTGTTCGCATTTGCTTCGCAGAATCGCTTTTGTGCAGAAAACACTAACACTTGTTCAGAACGAAAGAAAGCACAGAGCGCCATATTTGCTGTTGTCCTGGAGAGCTTGCAGAGCACTGGGGAAAGGCAGGCAGAGAATTCCCTGCTAGCACCTTCTCTGTTCGCGGGAAGCAGAAGTGTTCACATTGCTTCGCAGAATCGCTTTTGTGCAGAGAACACTAACACTTATTCAGAACGAAAGAAAAAACAGAGCCCCAGATTTTATGTTGTCCTGGAGAGCTTGCAGAGCTCTGGGGAAAGGCAGGCAGAGAATTCCCTGCTAGCACCTTCTCTGTGCCTGAGAAGGAGAAGTGTTCACATTTTTTCGCAGAATCGCTTTTGTGCAGAGAACACTAACAATTATTCAGAACGGAATAAAGCACAGAGCCCCAGATTTGCTGTTGTCCTGGAGAGCTTGCAGAGCTCTGGGGAAAGGCAGGCAGAGAATTCCCTGCTGCACCTTCACTGTTCGCGGGAAGGAGAGAATTCGCTTTTGCTTGGCACAATGGCTTTTCTGCAGAAAACACTAACGCTTCTTCAGAACGAAAGAAAACACAGAGCCCCATATTTGCTGTTGTCCTGGAGAGCTTGCAGAGCACTGGGGAAAGGCAGGCAGAGAATTCCCTGCTAGCACATTCTCTGTGCACAGGAAGCCGAAATGTTCGCATTTGATTCGCAGAATCGCTTTTGTGCAGAAAACAGTAACACTTCTTCAGAACGAAAGAAAGCGCAGAGCCCCAGATTTGCTGTTGTCCTGGAGAGCTTGCAGAGCTCTGGGGAAAGGCAGGCAGAGAATTCCCTGCTAGCACCTTCTCTGTTCGCGGGAAGGAGAGAATTCGCTTTTGCTTGGCACAATGGCTTTTCTGCAGAAAACACTAACGCTTCTTCAGAACGAAAGAAAACACAGAGCCCCAGATTCTATGTTGCCCTGGAGAGCTTGCAGAGCACTGGGGAAAGGCAGGCAGAGAATTCCCTGCTAGCACCTTCTCTGTTCGCGGGAAGCAGAAGTGTTCACATTTTTTCGCAAAATCGCTTTTGTGCAGAAAACACTAACACTTATTCAGAACGGAAGAAAGCACAGAGCGCCAGATTTTATGTTGCCCTGGAGAGCTTGCAGAGCACTGGGGAAAGGCAGGCAGAGAATTCCCTGCTAGCATCTTCGCTGTGCCTGGGAATGAGAAGTGTTCACATTTTTTCGCAGAATGGCTTTTCTGCAGAAAACACTAACGCTTGTTCAGGACGAAAGGAAGCACAGAGCGCCAGATTTGCTGTTGCCCTGGAGAGCTTGCAGAGCTCTGGGGAAAGGCAGGCAGAGAATTCCCTGCTAGCACATTCTCTGTTCGCGGGAAGGAGAGAATTCGCTTTTGCTTGGCACAATGGCTTTTCTGCAGAAAACACTAACGCTTCTTCAGAACGAAAGAAAGCACAGAGCCCCAGATTTGCTGTTGTCCTGGAGAGCTTGCAGAGCACTGGGGAAAGGCAGGCAGAGAATTCCCTGCTAGCACATTCTCTGTGCACAGGAAGGCGAAATGTTCGCTTTTGCTTGGCACAATGGCTTTTCTGCAGAAAACACTAACGCTTGTTCAGAACGAAAGAAAGCACAGAGCCCCAGATTCTATGTTGCCCTGGAGAGCTTGCAGAGCACTGGGGAAAGGCAGGCAGAGAATTCCCTGCTAGCACATTCTCTGTGCAGAGGAAGCCGAAATGTTCGCATTTGATTCGCAGAATCGCTTTTGTGCAGAAAACACTAACACTTCTTCAGAACGAAAGAAAGCGCAGAGCCCCAGATTTGCTGTTGTCCTGGAGAGCTTGCAGAGCTCTGGGGAAAGGCAGGCAGAGAATTCCCTGCTAGCACCTTCTCTGTTCGCGGGAAGCAGAAGTGTTCACATTTTTTCGCAGAATCGCTTTTGTGCAGAAAACACTAACACTTATTCAGAACGGAAGAAAGCACAGAGCGCCAGATTTTATGTTGCCCTGGAGAGCTTGCAGAGCACTGGGGAAAGGCAGGCAGAGAATTCCCTGCTAGCATCTTCGCTGTGCCTGGGAAGGAGAAGTGTTCACATTTTTTCGCAGAATGGCTTTTCTGCAGAAAACACTAACGCTTGTTCAGGACGAAAGGAAGCACAGAGCCCCAGATTTGCTGTTGTCCTGGAGAGCTTGCAGAGCTCTGGGGAAAGGCAGGCAGAGAATTCCCTGCTAGCACCTTCTCTGTGCCTGAGAAGGAGAAGTGTTCACATTTTTCCGCAGAATCGCTTTTGTGCAGAAAACAGTAACACTTACTCAGAACGGAAGAAAACACAGAGCCCCAGATTTGCTGTTGTCCTGGAGAGCTTGCAGAACTCTGGGGAAAGGCAGGCAGAGAATTCCCTGCTAGCACATTCTCTGTGCACAGGAAGCCGAAGTGTTCGCATTTGCTTCGCCGAATCGCTTTTGTGCAGAGAACACTAACACTTGTTAAGAACGAAAGAAAGCACAGAGCCCCAGATTTGCTGTTGTCCTGGAGAGCTTGCAGAGCTCTGGGGAAAGGCAGGCAGAGAATTCCCTGCTAGCACCTTCTCTGTTCGCGGGAAGCAGAGGAGTTCACAGTGCTTTGCAGAATCGCTTTTGTGCAGAGAACACTAACGCTTGTTCAGGACGAAAGAAAGCACAGAGCCCCAGATTTGCTGTTGTCCTGGAGAGCTTGCAGAGCTCTGGGGAAAGGCAGGCAGAGAATTCCCTGCTAGCACCTTCTCTGTTCGCGGGAAGCAGAAGTGTTCACATTGCTTCGCAGAATCGCTTTTGTGCATAGAACACTAACACTTATTCAGAACGAAAGAAAAAACAGAGCCCCAGATTTTATGTTGTCCTGGAGATCTTGCAGAGCTCTGGGGAAAGGCAGGCAGAGAATTCCCTGCTAGCACATTCTCTGTGCACAGGAAGCCGAAATGTTCGCATTTGATTCGCAGAATCGCTTTTGTGCAGAAAACAGTAACACTTCTTCAGAACGAAAGAAAGCGCAGAGCCCCAGATTTGCTGTTGTCCTGGAGAGCTTGCAGAGCACTGGGGAAAGGCAGGCAGAGAATTCCCTGCTAGCACATTCTCTGTGCACAGGAAGCCGAAGTGTTCGCATTTGCTTCGCCGAATCGCTTTTGTGCAGAGAACACTAACACTTGTTAAGAACGAAAGAAAGCACAGAGCCCCAGATTTGCTGTTGTCCTGGAGAGCTTGCAGAGCACTGGGGAAAGGCAGGCAGAGAATTCCCTGCTAGCACCTTCTCTGTTCGCGGGAAGCAGAAGTGTTCACATTGCTTCGCAGAATCGCTTTTGTGCAGAGAACACTAACACTTATTCAGAACGAAAGAAAAAACAGAGCCCCAGATTTTATGTTGTCCTGGAGATCTTGCAGAGCTCTGGGGAAAGGCAGGCAGAGAATTCCCTGCTAGCACCTTCTCTGTGCCTGAGAAGGAGAAGTGTTCACATTTTTTCGCAGAATCGCTTTTGTGCAGAGAACACTAACAATTATTCAGAACGGAATAAAGCACAGAGCCCCAGATTTGCTGTTGTCCTGGAGAGCTTGCAGAGCTCTGGGGAAAGGCAGGCAGAGAATTCCCTGCTAGCACCTTCTCTGTTCGCGGGAAGCAGAAGAGTTCACATTGCTTTGCAGAATCGCTTTTGTGCAGAGAACACTAACGCTTGTTCAGGACGAAAGAAAGCACAGAGCCCCAGATTTGCTGTTGTCCTGGAGAGCTTGCAGAGCTCTGGGGAAAGGCAGGCAGAGAATTCCCTGCTAGCACATTCTCTGTGCACAGGAAGCCGAAATGTTCGCATTTGATTCGCAGAATCGCTTTTGTGCAGAAAACACTAACACTTCTTCAGAACGAAAGAAAGCGCAGAGCCCCAGATTTGCTGTTGTCCTGGAGAGCTTGCAGAGCTCTGGGGAAAGGCAGGCAGAGAATTCCCTGCTAGCACCTTCTCTGTTCGCGGGAAGCAGAAGTGTTCACATTTTTTCGCAGAATCGCTTTTGTGCAGAAAACACTAACACTTATTCAGAACGGTAGAAAGCACAGAGCGCCAGATTTTATGTTGCCCTGGAGAGCTTGCAGAGCACTGGGGAAAGGCAGGCAGAGAATTCCCTGCTAGCATCTTCGCTGTGCCTGGGAAGGAGAAGTGTTCACATTTTTTCGCAGAATGGCTTTTCTGCAGAAAACACTAACGCTTGTTCAGGACGAAAGGAAGCACAGAGCGCCAGATTTGCTGTTGCCCTGGAGAGCTTGCAGAGCTCTGGGGAAAGGCAGGCAGAGAATTCCCTGCTAGCACCTTCTCTGTGCACAGGAAGGAGAAATGTTCGCATTTGCTTCGCAGAATCGCTTTTGTGCAGAAAACACTAACACTTGTTCAGAACGAAAGAAAGCACAGAGCCCCATATTTGCTGTTGTCCTGGAGAGCTTGCAGAGCTCTGGGGAAAGGCAGGCAGAGAATTCCCTGCTAGCACCTTCTCTGTTCGCGGGAAGCAGAGGAGTTCACATTGCTTTGCAGAATCGCTTCTGTGCAGAGAACACTAACGCTTGTTCAGGACGAAAGAAAGCACAGAGCCCCATATTTGCTGTTGTCCTGGAGAGCTTGCAGAGCTCTGGGGAAAGGCAGGCAGAGAATTCCCTGCTAGCACCTTCTCTGTTCGCGGGAAGCAGAAGAGTTCACATTGCTTTGCAGAATCGCTTTTGTGCAGAGAACACTAACGCTTGTTCAGGACGAAAGAAAGCACAGAGCCCCAGATTTGCTGTTGTCCTGGAGAGCTTGCAGAACTCTGGGGAAAGGCAGGTAGAGAATTCCCTGCTAGCACATTCTCTGTGCACAGGAAGGCGAAATGTTCGCTTTTGCTTGGCACAATGGCTTTTCTGCAGAAAACACTAACGCTTGTTCAGAACGAAAGAAAGCACAGAGCCCCAGATTCTATGTTGCCCTGGAGAGCTTGCAGAGCACTGGGGAAAGGCAGGCAGAGAATTCCCTGCTAGCACATTCTCTGTGCACAGGAAGCCGAAATGTTCGCATTTGATTCGCAGAATCGCTTTTGTGCAGAGAACACTAACACTTGTTAAGAACGAAAGAAAGCACAGAGCGCCAGATTTGCTGTTGCCGTAGAGAGCTTGCAGAGCTCTGGGGAAAGGCAGGCAGAGAATTCCCTGCTAGCACCTTCTCTGTTCGCGGGAAGCAGAAGAGTTCACATTGCTTTGCAGAATCGCTTTTGTGCAGAGAACACTAACGCTTGTTCAGGACGAAAGAAAGCACAGAGCCCCAGATTTGCTGTTGTCCTGGAGATCTTGCAGAGCTCTGGGGAAAGGCAGGCAGAGAATTCCCTGCTAGCACATTCTCTGTGCACAGGAAGGCGAAATGTTCGCTTTTGCTTGGCACAATGGCTTTTCTGCAGAAAACACTAACGCTTGTTCAGAACGAAAGAAAGCACAGAGCCCCAGATTCTATGTTGCCCTGGAGAGCTTGCAGAGCACTGGGGAAAGGCAGGCAGAGAATTCCCTGCTAGCACATTCTCTGTGCACAGGAAGCCGAAATGTTCGCATTTGATTCGCAGAATCGCTTTTGTGCAGAAAACAGTAACACTTCTTCAGAACGAAAGAAAGCGCAGAGCCCCAGATTTGCTGTTGTCCTGGAGAGCTTGCAGAGCTCTGGGGAAAGGCAGGCAGAGAATTCCCTGCTAGCACCTTCTCTGTTCGCGGGAAGCAGAAGTGTTCACATTTTTTCGCAGAATCGCTTTTGTGCAGAAAACACTAACACTTATTCAGAACAGAAGAAAGCACAGAGCGCCAGATTTTATGTTGCCCTGGAGAGCCTGCAGAGCACTGGGGAAAGGCAGGCAGAGAATTCCTTGCTAGCATCTTCGCTGTGCCTGGGAAGGAGAAGTGTTCACATTTTTTCGCAGAATGGCTTTTCTGCAGAAAACACTAACGGTTGTTCAGGACGAAAGGAAGCACAGAGCGCCAGATTTGCTGTTGCCCTGGAGAGCTTGCAGATGTCTGGGGAAAGGCAGACAGAGAATTCCCTGCTAGCACCTTCTCTGTGCACAGGAAGGAGAAATGTTCGCATTTGCTTCGCAGAATCGCTTTTGTGCAGAAAACACTAACACTTGTTCAGAACGAAAGAAAGCACAGAGCCCCATATTTGCTGTTGTCCTGGAGAGCTTGCAGAGCTCTGGGGAAAGGCAGGCAGAGAATTCCGTGCTAGCACCTTCTCTGTTCGCGGGAAGCAGAGGAGTTCACATTGCTTTGCAGAATCGCTTTTGTGCAGAGAACACTAACGCTTGTTCAGGACGAAAGAAAGCACAGAGCCCCAGATTTGCTGTTGTCCTGGAGAGCTTGCAGAGCACTGGGGAAAGGCAGGCAGAGAATTCCCTTCTAGCACATTCTCTGTGCCTGAGAAGGATAAGTGTTCGCATTTGCTTCGCAGAATCGCTTTTGTGCAGAAAACACTAACACTTGTTCAGAACGAAAGAAAGCACAGAGCCCCATATTTGCTGTTGTCCTGGAGAGCTTGCAGAGCTGTGGGGAAAGGCAGGCAGAGAATTCCCTGCTAGCACCTTCTCTGTGCTTGAGAAGGAGAAGTGTTCACATTTTTTCGCAGAATCGCTTTTGTGCAGAAAACAGTAACACTTATTCAGAACGGAAGAAAACACAGAGCCCCAGATTTGCTGTTGTCCTGGAGAGCTTGCAGAACTCTGGGGAAAGGCAGGCAGAGAATTCCCTGCTAGCACCTTCTCTGTTCGCGGGAAGCAGAAGAGTTCACATTGCTTTGCAGAATCGCTTTTGTGCAGAGAACACTAACGCTTGTTCAGGACGAAAGAAAGCACAGAGCCCCAGATTTGCTGTTGTCCTGGAGAGCTTGCAGAACTCTGGGGAAAGGCAGGTAGAGAATTCCCTGCTAGCACATTCTCTGTGCACAGGAAGCCGAAATGTTCGCTTTTGCTTGGCACAATGGCTTTTCTGCAGAAAACACTAACGCTTGTTCAGAACGAAAGAAAGCACAGAGCCCCAGATTCTATGTTGCCCTGGAGAGCTTGCAGAGCACTGGGGAAAGGCAGGCAGAGAATTCCCTGCTAGCACATTCTCTGTGCACAGGAAGCCGAAATGTTCGCATTTGATTCGCAGAATCGCTTTTGTGCAGAAAACAGTAACACTTCTTCAGAACGAAAGAAAGCGCAGAGCCCCAGATTTGCTGTTGTCCTGGAGAGCTTGCAGAGCTCTGGGGAAAGGCAGGCAGAGAATTCCCTGCTAGCACATTCTCTGTGCACAGGAAGCCGAAGTGTTCGCATTTGCTTCGCCGAATCGCTTTTGTGCAGAGAACACTAACACTTGTTAAGAACGAAAGAAAGCACAGAGCCCCAGATTTGCTGTTGTCCTGGAGAGCTTGCAGAGCACTGGGGAAAGGCAGGCAGAGAATTCCCTGCTAGCACCTTCTCTGTTCGCGGGAAGCAGAAGTGTTCACATTGCTTCGCAGAATCGCTTTTGTGCAGAGAACACTAACACTTATTCAGAACGAAAGAAAAAACAGAGCCCCAGATTTTATGTTGTCCTGGAGATCTTGCAGAGCTCTGGGGAAAGGCAGGCAGAGAATTCCCTGCTAGCACCTTCTCTGTGCCTGAGAAGGAGAAGTGTTCACATTTTTTCGCAGAATCGCTTTTGTGCAGAGAACACTAACAATTATTCAGAACGGAATAAAGCACAGAGCCCCAGATTTGCTGTTGTCCTGGAGAGCTTGCAGAGCTCTGGGGAAAGGCAGGCAGAGAATTCCCTGCTAGCACCTTCTCTGTTCGCGGGAAGGAGAGAATTCGCTTTTGCTTGGCACAATGGCTTTTCTGCAGAAAACACTAACGCTTCTTCAGAACGAAAGAAAACACAGAGCCCCATATTTGCTGTTGTCCTGGAGAGCTTGCAGAGCACTGGGGAAAGGCAGGCAGAGAATTCCCTGCTAGCACATTCTCTGTGCACAGGAAGCCGAAATGTTCGCATTTGATTCGCAGAATCGCTTTTGTGCAGAAAACAGTAACACTTCTTCAGAACGAAAGAAAGCACAGAGCCCCAGATTTGCTGTTGTCCTGGAGAGCTTGCAGAGCTCTGGGGAAAGGCAGGCAGAGAATTCCCTGCTAGCACCTTCTCTGTTCGCGGGAAGCAGAAGAGTTCACATTGCTTTGCAGAATCGCTTTTGTGCAGAGAACACTAACGCTTGTTCAGGACGAAAGAAAGCACAGAGCCCCAGATTTGCTGTTGTCCTGGAGAGCTTGCAGAGCTCTGGGGAAAGGCAGGCAGAGAATTCCCTGCTAGCACATTCTCTGTGCACAGGAAGCCGAAATGTTCGCATTTGATTCGCAGAATCGCTTTTGTGCAGAAAACACTAACACTTCTTCAGAACGAAAGAAAGCGCAGAGCCCCAGATTTGCTGTTGTCCTGGAGAGCTTGCAGAGCTCTGGGGAAAGGCAGGCAGAGAATTCCCTGCTAGCACCTTCTCTGTTCGCGGGAAGCAGAAGTGTTCACATTTTTTCGCAGAATCGCTTTTGTGCAGAAAACACTAACACTTATTCAGAACGGTAGAAAGCACAGAGCGCCAGATTTTATGTTGCCCTGGAGAGCTTGCAGAGCACTGGGGAAAGGCAGGCAGAGAATTCCCTGCTAGCATCTTCGCTGTGCCTGGGAAGGAGAAGTGTTCACATTTTTTCGCAGAATGGCTTTTCTGCAGAAAACACTAACGCTTGTTCAGGACGAAAGGAAGCACAGAGCGCCAGATTTGCTGTTGCCCTGGAGAGCTTGCAGAGCTCTGGGGAAAGGCAGGCAGAGAATTCCCTGCTAGCACCTTCTCTGTGCACAGGAAGGAGAAATGTTCGCATTTGCTTCGCAGAATCGCTTTTGTGCAGAAAACACTAACACTTGTTCAGAACGAAAGAAAGCACAGAGCCCCATATTTGCTGTTGTCCTGGAGAGCTTGCAGAGCTCTGGGGAAAGGCAGGCAGAGAATTCCCTGCTAGCACCTTCTCTGTTCGCGGGAAGCAGAGGAGTTCACATTGCTTTGCAGAATCGCTTCTGTGCAGAGAACACTAACGCTTGTTCAGGACGAAAGAAAGCACAGAGCCCCATATTTGCTGTTGTCCTGGAGAGCTTGCAGAGCTCTGGGGAAAGGCAGGCAGAGAATTCCCTGCTAGCACCTTCTCTGTTCGCGGGAAGCAGAAGAGTTCACATTGCTTTGCAGAATCGCTTTTGTGCAGAGAACACTAACGCTTGTTCAGGACGAAAGAAAGCACAGAGCCCCAGATTTGCTGTTGTCCTGGAGAGCTTGCAGAACTCTGGGGAAAGGCAGGTAGAGAATTCCCTGCTAGCACATTCTCTGTGCACAGGAAGGCGAAATGTTCGCTTTTGCTTGGCACAATGGCTTTTCTGCAGAAAACACTAACGCTTGTTCAGAACGAAAGAAAGCACAGAGCCCCAGATTCTATGTTGCCCTGGAGAGCTTGCAGAGCACTGGGGAAAGGCAGGCAGAGAATTCCCTGCTAGCACATTCTCTGTGCACAGGAAGCCGAAATGTTCGCATTTGATTCGCAGAATCGCTTTTGTGCAGAGAACACTAACACTTGTTAAGAACGAAAGAAAGCACAGAGCGCCAGATTTGCTGTTGCCGTAGAGAGCTTGCAGAGCTCTGGGGAAAGGCAGGCAGAGAATTCCCTGCTAGCACCTTCTCTGTTCGCGGGAAGCAGAAGAGTTCACATTGCTTTGCAGAATCGCTTTTGTGCAGAGAACACTAACGCTTGTTCAGGACGAAAGAAAGCACAGAGCCCCAGATTTGCTGTTGTCCTGGAGATCTTGCAGAGCTCTGGGGAAAGGCAGGCAGAGAATTCCCTGCTAGCACATTCTCTGTGCACAGGAAGGCGAAATGTTCGCTTTTGCTTGGCACAATGGCTTTTCTGCAGAAAACACTAACGCTTGTTCAGAACGAAAGAAAGCACAGAGCCCCAGATTCTATGTTGCCCTGGAGAGCTTGCAGAGCACTGGGGAAAGGCAGGCAGAGAATTCCCTGCTAGCACATTCTCTGTGCACAGGAAGCCGAAATGTTCGCATTTGATTCGCAGAATCGCTTTTGTGCAGAAAACAGTAACACTTCTTCAGAACGAAAGAAAGCGCAGAGCGCCAGATTTGCTGTTGCCGTAGAGAGCTTGCAGAGCTCTGGGGAAAGGCAGGCAGAGAATTCCCTGCTAGCACCTTCTCTGTTCGCGGGAAGCAGAAGTGTTCACATTTTTTCGCAGAATCGCTTTTGTGCAGAAAACACTAACACTTATTCAGAACAGAAGAAAGCACAGAGCGCCAGATTTTATGTTGCCCTGGAGAGCCTGCAGAGCACTGGGGAAAGGCAGGCAGAGAATTCCTTGCTAGCATCTTCGCTGTGCCTGGGAAGGAGAAGTGTTCACATTTTTTCGCAGAATGGCTTTTCTGCAGAAAACACTAACGGTTGTTCAGGACGAAAGGAAGCACAGAGCGCCAGATTTGCTGTTGCCCTGGAGAGCTTGCAGAGCACTGGGGAAAGGCAGGCAGAGAATTCCCTGCTAGCATCTTCGCTGTGCCTGGGAAGGAGAAGTGTTCACATTTTTTCGCAGAATCGCTTTTGTGCAGAAAACACTAACAGTTGTTCAGAACGAAAGAAAGCACAGAGCCCCAGATTTGCTGTTGTCCTGGAGAGCTTGCAGAGCTCTGGGGAAAGGCAGGCAGAGAATTCCCTGCTAGCACCTTCTCTGTGCCTGAGAAGGAGAAGTGTTCACATTTTTCCGAAGAATCGCTTTTGTGCAGAAAACAGTAACACTTACTCAGAACGGAAGAAAACACAGAGCCCCAGATTTGCTGTTGTCCTGGAGAGCTTGCAGAACTCTGGGGAAAGGCAGGCAGAGAATTCCCTGCTAGCACATTCTCTGTGCACAGGAAGGCGAAATGTTCGCATTTGCTTCGCAGAATGGCTTTTGTGCAGAAAACACTAACACTTGTTCAGAACGAAAGAAAGCACAGAGCCCCATATTTGCTGTTGTCCTGGAGAGCTTGCAGAGCACTGGGGAAAGGCAGGCAGAGAATTCCCTGCTAGCACCTTCTCTGTGCCTGAGAAGGAGAAGTGTTCACATTTTTTCGCAGAATCGCTTTTGTGCAGAAAACAGTAACACTTATTCAGAACGGAAGAAAACACAGAGCCCCAGATTTGCTGTTGTCCTGGAGAGCTTGCAGAACTCTGGGGAAAGGCAGGCAGAGAATTCCCTGCTAGCACCTTCTCTGTTCGCGGGAAGCAGAAGAGTTCACATTGCTTTGCAGAATCGCTTTTGTGCAGAGAAAACTAACGCTTGTTCAGGACGAAAGAAAGCACAGAGCCCCAGATTCTATGTTGCTCTGGAGAGCTTGCAGAGCTCTGGGGAAAGGCAGGCAGAGAATTCCCTGCTAGCACATTCTCTGTGCACAGGAAGGCGAAATGTTCGCATTTGCTTCGCAGAATCGCTTTTGTGCAGAAAACACTAACACTTGTTCAGAACGAAAGAAAGCACAGAGCCCCATATTTGCTGTTGTCCTGGAGAGCTTGCAGAGCACTGGGGAAAGGCAGGCAGAGAATTCCCTGCTAGCACCTTCTCTGTGCTTGAGAAGGAGAAGTGTTCACATTTTTTCGCAGAATCGCTTTTGTGCAGAAAACAGTAACACTTATTCAGAACGGAAGAAAACACAGAGCCCCAGATTTGCTGTTGTCCTGGAGAGCTTGCAGAGCTCTGGGGAAAGGCAGGCAGAGAATTCCCTGCTAGCACCTTCTCTGTTCGCGGGAAGCAGAAGAGTTCACATTGCTTTGCAGAATCGCTTTTGTGCAGAGAAAACTAACGCTTGTTCAGGACGAAAGAAAGCACAGAGCCCCAGATTTGCTGTTGTCCTGGAGAGCTTGCAGAGCTCTGGGGAAAGGCAGGCAGAGAATTCCCTGCTAGCACATTCTCTGTGCACAGGAAGGCGAAATGTTCGCTTTTGCTTGGCACAATGGCTTTTCTGCAGAAAACACTAACGCTTGTTCAGAAGGAAAGAAAGCACAGAGCCCCAGATTCTATGTTGCCCTGGAGAGCTTGCAGAGCACTGGGGAAAGGCAGGCAGAGAATTCCCTGCTAGCACATTCTCTGTGCACAGGAAGCCGAAATGTTCGCATTTGATTCGCAGAATCGCTTTTGTGCAGAAAACACTAACACTTCTTCAGAACGAAAGAAAGCGCAGAACCCCAGATTTGATGTTGTCCTGGAGAGCTTGCAGAGCACTGGGGAAAGGCAGGCAGAGAATTCCCTGCTAGCACCTTCTCTGTGCTTGAGAAGGAGAAGTGTTCACATTTTTTCGCAGAATCGCTTTTGTGCAGAAAACAGTAACACTTATTCAGAACGGAAGAAAACACAGAGCCCCAGATTTGCTGTTGTCCTGGAGAGCTTGCAGAACTCTGGGGAAAGGCAGGCAGAGAATTCCCTGCTAGCACATTCTCTGTTCGCGGGAAGGAGAGATTTCGCTTTTGATTGGCACAATGGCTATTCTGCAGAAAACACTAACGCTTGTTCAGGACGAAAGAAAGCACAGAGCCCCATATTTGCTGTTGCCCTGGAGAGCTTGCAGAGCACTGGGGAAAGGCAGGCAGAGAATTCCCTGCTAGCACCTTCTCTGTGCCTGAGAAGGAGAAGTGTTCACATTTTTTCGCAGAATCGCTTTTGTGCAGAAAACAGTAACACTTATTCAGAACGGAAGAAAACACAGAGCCCCAGATTTGCTGTTGTCCTGGAGAGCTTGCAGAACTCTGGGGAAAGGCAGGCAGAGAATTCCCTGCTAGCACATTCTCTGTGCACAGGAAGCCGAATTGTTCGCATTTGCTTCGCCGAATCGCTTTTGTGCAGAGAACACTAACAATTATTCATAACGGAATAAAGCACAGAGCCCCAGATTTGCTGTTGTCCTGGAGAGCTTGCAGAGCTCTGGGGAAAGGCAGGCAGAGAATTCCCTGCTAGCACCTTCTCTGTGCTTGAGAAGGAGAAGTGTTCACATTTTTTCGCAGAATCGCTTTTGTGCAGAAAACAGTAACACTTATTCAGAACGGAAGAAAACACAGAGCCCCAGATTTGCTGTTGCCCTGGAGAGCTTGCAGAGCACTGGGGAAAGGCAGGCAGAGAATTCCCTGCTAGCACCTTCTCTGTTCGCGGGAAGCAGAAGAGTTCACATTGCTTTGCAGAATCGCTTTTGTGCAGAGAACACTAACGCTTGTTCAGGACGAAAGAAAGCACAGAGCCCCAGATTTGCTGTTGTCCTGGAGAGCTTGCAGAACTCTGGGGAAAGGCAGGTAGAGAATTCCCTGCTAGCACATTCTCTGTTCGCGGGAGGGAGAGATTTCGCTTTTGATTGGCACAATGGCTTTTCTGCAGAAAACACTAACGCTTGTTCAGGATGAAAGAAAGCACAGAGCCCCATATTTGCTGTTGCCCTGGAGAGCTTGCAGAGCACTGGGGAAAGGCAGGCAGAGAATTCCCTGCTAGCACCTTCTCTGTGCCTGAGAAGGAGATGTGTTCACATTTTTCCGCAGAATCGCTTTTGTGCAGAAAACACTAACACTTATTCAGAACGGAAGAAAGCACAGAGCGCCAGATTTTATGTTGCCCTGGAGAGCTTGCAGAGCACTGGGGAAAGGCAGGCAGAGAATTCCCTGCTAGCATCTTCGCTATGCCTGGGAAGGAGAAGTGTTCACATTTTTTCGCAGAATGGCTTTTCTGCAGAAAACACTAACGCTTGTTCAGGACGAAAGGAAGCACAGAGCGCCAGATTTGCTGTTGCCCTGGAGAGCTTGCAGAGCTCTGGGGAAAGGCAGGCAGAGAATTCCCTGCTAGCACCTTCTCTGTGCACAGGAAGGAGAAATGTTCGCATTTGCTTCGCAGAATCGCTTTTGTGCAGAAAACACTAACACTTGTTCAGAACGAAAGAAAGCACAGAGCCCCATATTTGCTGTTGTCCTGGAGAGCTTGCAGAGCTCTGGGGAAAGGCAGGCAGAGAATTCCCTGCTAGCACCTTCTCTGTTCGCGGGAAGCAGAAGAGTTCACATTGCTTTGCAGAATCGCTTTTGTGCAGAGAACACTAACGCTTGTTCAGGACGAAAGAAAGCACAGAGCCCCAGATTTGCTGTTGTCCTGGAGAGCTTGCAGAACTCTGGGGAAAGGCAGGTAGAGAATTCCCTGCTAGCACATTCTCTGTGCACAGGAAGGCGAAATGTTCGCTTTTGCTTGGCACAATGGCTTTTCTGCAGAAAACACTAACGCTTGTTCAGAACGAAAGAAAGCACAGAGCCCCAGATTCTATGTTGCCCTGGAGAGCTTGCAGAGCACTGGGGAAAGGCAGGCAGAGAATTCCCTGCTAGCACATTCTCTGTGCACAGGAAGCCGAAATGTTCGCATTTGATTCGCAGAATCGCTTTTGTGCAGAGAACACTAAAACTTGTTAAGAACGAAAGAAAGCACAGAGCGCCAGATTTGCTGTTGCCGTAGAGAGCTTGCAGAGCTCTGGGGAAAGGCAGGCAGAGAATTCCCTGCTAGCACCTTCTCTGTTCGCGGGAAGCAGAAGAGTTCACATTGCTTTGCAGAATCGCTTTTGTGCAGAGAACACTAACGCTTGTTCAGGACGAAAGAAAGCACAGAGCCCCAGATTTGCTGTTGTCCTGGAGATCTTGCAGAGCTCTGGGGAAAGGCAGGCAGAGAATTCCCTGCTAGCACATTCTCTGTGCACAGGAAGGCGAAATGTTCGCTTTTGCTTGGCACAATGGCTTTTCTGCAGAAAACACTAACGCTTGTTCAGAACGAAAGAAAGCACAGAGCCCCAGATTCTATGTTGCCCTGGAGAGCTTGCAGAGCACTGGGGAAAGGCAGGCAGAGAATTCCCTGCTAGCACATTCTCTGTGCACAGGAAGCCGAAATGTTCGCATTTGATTCGCAGAATCGCTTTTGTGCAGAAAACAGTAACACTTCTTCAGAACGAAAGAAAGCGCAGAGCCCCAGATTTGCTGTTGTCCTGGAGAGCTTGCAGAGCTCTGGGGAAAGGCAGGCAGAGAATTCCCTGCTAGCACCTTCTCTGTTCGCGGGAAGCAGAAGTGTTCACATTTTTTCGCAGAATCGCTTTTGTGCAGAAAACACTAACACTTATTCAGAACAGAAGAAAGCACAGAGCGCCAGATTTTATGTTGCCCTGGAGAGCCTGCAGAGCACTGGGGAAAGGCAGGCAGAGAATTCCTTGCTAGCATCTTCGCTGTGCCTGGGAAGGAGAAGTGTTCACATTTTTTCGCAGAATGGCTTTTCTGCAGAAAACACTAACGGTTGTTCAGGACGAAAGGAAGCACAGAGCGCCAGATTTGCTGTTGCCCTGGAGAGCTTGCAGAGCTCTGGGGAAAGGCAGGCAGAGAATTCCCTGCTAGCACCTTCTCTGTGCCTGAGAAGGAGAAGTGTTCACATTTTTCCGAAGAATCGCTTTTGTGCAGAAAACAGTAACACTTACTCAGAACGGAAGAAAACACAGAGCCCCAGATTTGCTGTTGTCCTGGAGAGCTTGCAGAACTCTGGGGAAAGGCAGGCAGAGAATTCCCTGCTAGCACCTTCTCTGTTCGCGGGAAGCAGAAGAGTTCACATTGCTTTGCAGAATCGCTTTTGTGCAGAGAAAACTAACGCTTGTTCAGGACGAAAGAAAGCACAGAGCCCCAGATTCTATGTTGCTCTGGAGAGCTTGCAGAGCTCTGGGGAAAGGCAGGCAGAGAATTCCCTGCTAGCACATTCTCTGTGCACAGGAAGGCGAAATGTTCGCATTTGCTTCGCAGAATCGCTTTTGTGCAGAAAACACTAACACTTGTTCAGAACGAAAGAAAGCACAGAGCCCCATATTTGCTGTTGTCCTGGAGAGCTTGCAGAGCACTGGGGAAAGGCAGGCAGAGAATTCCCTGCTAGCACCTTCTCTGTGCTTGAGAAGGAGAAGTGTTCACATTTTTTCGCAGAATCGCTTTTGTGCAGAAAACAGTAACACTTATTCAGAACGGAAGAAAACACAGAGCCCCAGATTTGCTGTTGTCCTGGAGAGCTTGCAGAGCTCTGGGGAAAGGCAGGCAGAGAATTCCCTGCTAGCACCTTCTCTGTTCGCGGGAAGCAGAAGAGTTCACATTGCTTTGCAGAATCGCTTTTGTGCAGAGAAAACTAACGCTTGTTCAGGACGAAAGAAAGCACAGAGCCCCAGATTTGCTGTTGTCCTGGAGAGCTTGCAGAGCTCTGGGGAAAGGCAGGCAGAGAATTCCCTGCTAGCACATTCTCTGTGCACAGGAAGGCGAAATGTTCGCTTTTGCTTGGCACAATGGCTTTTCTGCAGAAAACACTAACGCTTGTTCAGAAGGAAAGAAAGCACAGAGCCCCAGATTCTATGTTGCCCTGGAGAGCTTGCAGAGCACTGGGGAAAGGCAGGCAGAGAATTCCCTGCTAGCACATTCTCTGTGCACAGGAAGCCGAAATGTTCGCATTTGATTCGCAGAATCGCTTTTGTGCAGAAAACAGTAACACTTCTTCAGAACGAAAGAAAGCGCAGAACCCCAGATTTGATGTTGTCCTGGAGAGCTTGCAGAGCTCTGGGGAAAGGCAGGCAGAGAATTCCCTGCTAGCACCTTCTCTGTTCGCGGGAAGCAGAAGTGTTCACATTTTTTCGCAGAATCGCTTTTGTGCAGAAAACACTAACACTTATTCAGAACGGAAGAAAGCACAGAGCGCCAGATTTTATGTTGCCCTGGAGAGCTTGCAGAGCACTGGGGAAAGGCAGGCAGAGAATTCCCTGCTAGCATCTTCGCTGTGCCTGGGAAGGAGAAGTGTTCACATTTTTTCGCAGAATGGCTTTTCTGCAGAAAACACTAACGCTTGTTCAGGACGAAAGGAAGCACAGAGCGCCAGATTTGCTGTTGCCCTGGAGAGCTTGCAGAGCACTGGGGAAAGGCAGGCAGAGAATTCCCTGCTAGCACCTTCTCTGTGCTTGAGAAGGAGAAGTGTTCACATTTTTTCGCAGAATCGCTTTTGTGCAGAAAACAGTAACACTTATTCAGAACGGAAGAAAACACAGAGCCCCAGATTTGCTGTTGTCCTGGAGAGCTTGCAGAACTCTGGGGAAAGGCAGGCAGAGAATTCCCTGCTAGCACATTCTCTGTTCGCGGGAAGGAGAGATTTCGCTTTTGATTGGCACAATGGCTATTCTGCAGAAAACACTAACGCTTGTTCAGGACGAAAGAAAGCACAGAGCCCCATATTTGCTGTTGCCCTGGAGAGCTTGCAGAGCACTGGGGAAAGGCAGGCAGAGAATTCCCTGCTAGCACCTTCTCTGTGCCTGAGAAGGAGAAGTGTTCACATTTTTTCGCAGAATCGCTTTTGTGCAGAAAACAGTAACACTTATTCAGAACGGAAGAAAACACAGAGCCCCAGATTTGCTGTTGTCCTGGAGAGCTTGCAGAACTCTGGGGAAAGGCAGGCAGAGAATTCCCTGCTAGCACATTCTCTGTGCACAGGAAGCCGAATTGTTCGCATTTGCTTCGCCGAATCGCTTTTGTGCAGAGAACACTAACAATTATTCATAACGGAATAAAGCACAGAGCCCCAGATTTGCTGTTGTCCTGGAGAGCTTGCAGAGCTCTGGGGAAAGGCAGGCAGAGAATTCCCTGCTAGCACCTTCTCTGTGCTTGAGAAGGAGAAGTGTTCACATTTTTTCGCAGAATCGCTTTTGTGCAGAAAACAGTAACACTTATTCAGAACGGAAGAAAACACAGAGCCCCAGATTTGCTGTTGCCCTGGAGAGCTTGCAGAGCACTGGGGAAAGGCAGGCAGAGAATTCCCTGCTAGCACCTTCTCTGTTCGCGGGAAGCAGAAGAGTTCACATTGCTTTGCAGAATCGCTTTTGTGCAGAGAACACTAACGCTTGTTCAGGACGAAAGAAAGCACAGAGCCCCAGATTTGCTGTTGTCCTGGAGAGCTTGCAGAACTCTGGGGAAAGGCAGGTAGAGAATTCCCTGCTAGCACATTCTCTGTTCGCGGGAAGGAGAGATTTCGCTTTTGATTGGCACAATGGCTTTTCTGCAGAAAACACTAACGCTTGTTCAGGATGAAAGAAAGCACAGAGCCCCATATTTGCTGTTGCCCTGGAGAGCTTGCAGAGCACTGGGGAAAGGCAGGCAGAGAATTCCCTGCTAGCACCTTCTCTGTGCCTGAGAAGGAGATGTGTTCACATTTTTCCGCAGAATCGCTTTTGTGCAGAGAACACTAACACTTGTTAAGAACGAAAGAAAGCACAGAGCCCCAGATTTGCTGTTGTCCTGGAGAGCTTGCAGAGCTCTGGGGAAAGGCAGGCAGAGAATTCCCTGCTAGCACCTTCTCTGTTCGCGGGAAGCAGAGGAGTTCACATTGTTTCGCAGAACCGCTTTTGTGCAGAAAACACTAACACTTGTTCAGAACGAAAGAAAGCACAGAGCCCCATATTTGCTGTTGTCCTGGAGAGCTTGCAGAGCTCTGGGGAAAGGCAGGCAGAGAATTCCCTGCTAGCACCTTCTCTGTGCTTGAGAAGGAGAAGTGTTCACATTTTTTCGCAGAATCGCTTTTGTGCAGAAAACAGTAACACTTATTCAGAACGGAAGAAAACACAGAGCCCCAGATTTGCTGTTGTCCTGGAGAGCTTGCAGAACTCTGGGGAAAGGCAGGCAGAGAATTCCCTGCTAGCACCTTCTCTGTTCGCGGGAAGCAGAAGAGTTCACATTGCTTTGCAGAATCGCTTTTGTGCAGAGAACACTAACGCTTGTTCAGGACGAAAGAAAGCACAGAGGCCCAGATTTGCTGTTGTCCTGGAGAGCTTGCAGAACTCTGGGGAAAGGCAGGCAGAGAATTCCCTGCTAGCACATTCTCTGTGCACAGGAAGGCGAAATGTTCGCTTTTGCTTGGCACAATGGCTTTTCTGCAGAAAACACTAACGCTTGTTCAGAACGAAAGAAAGCACAGAGCCCCAGATTCTATGTTGCACTGGAGAGCTTGCAGAGCACTGGGGAAAGGCAGGCAGAGAATTCCCTGCTAGCACATTCTCTGTGCACAGGAAGCCGAAATGTTCGCATTTGATTCGCAGAATCGCTTTTGTGCAGAAAACACTAACACTTGTTAAGAACGAAAGAAAGCACAGAGCCCCAGATTTGCTGTTGTCCTGGAGAGCTTGCAGAGCTCTGGGGAAAGGCAGGCAGAGAATTCCCTGCTAGCACCTTCTCTGTTCGCGGGAAGCAGAGGAGTTCACATTGCTTTGCAGAATCGCTTTTGTGCAGAGAACACTAACGCTTGTTCAGGACGAAAGAAAGCACAGAGCCCCAGATTTGCTGTTGTCCTGGAGAGCTTGCAGAGCTCTGGGGAAAGGCAGGCAGAGAATTCCCTGCTAGCACGTTCTCTGTGCCTGAGAAGGAGAAGTGTTCGCATTTGCTTCGCAGAATCGCTTTTGTGCAGAAAACACTAACACTTGTTCAGAACGAAAGAAAGCACAGAGCGCCATATTTGCTGTTGTCCTGGAGAGCTTGCAGAGCACTGGGGAAAGGCAGGCAGAGAATTCCCTGCTAGCACCTTCTCTGTTCGCGGGAAGCAGAAGTGTTCACATTGCTTCGCAGAATCGCTTTTGTGCAGAGAACACTAACACTTATTCAGAACGAAAGAAAAAACAGAGCCCCAGATTTTATGTTGTCCTGGAGAGCTTGCAGAGCTCTGGGGAAAGGCAGGCAGAGAATTCCCTGCTAGCACCTTCTCTGTGCCTGAGAAGGAGAAGTGTTCACATTTTTTCGCAGAATCGCTTTTGTGCAGAGAACACTAACAATTATTCAGAACGGAATAAAGCACAGAGCCCCAGATTTGCTGTTGTCCTGGAGAGCTTGCAGAGCTCTGGGGAAAGGCAGGCAGAGAATTCCCTGCTGCACCTTCACTGTTCGCGGGAAGGAGAGAATTCGCTTTTGCTTGGCACAATGGCTTTTCTGCAGAAAACACTAACGCTTCTTCAGAACGAAAGAAAACACAGAGCCCCATATTTGCTGTTGTCCTGGAGAGCTTGCAGAGCACTGGGGAAAGGCAGGCAGAGAATTCCCTGCTAGCACATTCTCTGTGCACAGGAAGCCGAAATGTTCGCATTTGATTCGCAGAATCGCTTTTGTGCAGAAAACAGTAACACTTCTTCAGAACGAAAGAAAGCGCAGAGCCCCAGATTTGCTGTTGTCCTGGAGAGCTTGCAGAGCTCTGGGGAAAGGCAGGCAGAGAATTCCCTGCTAGCACCTTCTCTGTTCGCGGGAAGGAGAGAATTCGCTTTTGCTTGGCACAATGGCTTTTCTGCAGAAAACACTAACGCTTCTTCAGAACGAAAGAAAACACAGAGCCCCAGATTCTATGTTGCCCTGGAGAGCTTGCAGAGCACTGGGGAAAGGCAGGCAGAGAATTCCCTGCTAGCACCTTCTCTGTTCGCGGGAAGCAGAAGTGTTCACATTTTTTCGCAAAATCGCTTTTGTGCAGAAAACACTAACACTTATTCAGAACGGAAGAAAGCACAGAGCGCCAGATTTTATGTTGCCCTGGAGAGCTTGCAGAGCACTGGGGAAAGGCAGGCAGAGAATTCCCTGCTAGCATCTTCGCTGTGCCTGGGAATGAGAAGTGTTCACATTTTTTCGCAGAATGGCTTTTCTGCAGAAAACACTAACGCTTGTTCAGGACGAAAGGAAGCACAGAGCGCCAGATTTGCTGTTGCCCTGGAGAGCTTGCAGAGCTCTGGGGAAAGGCAGGCAGAGAATTCCCTGCTAGCACATTCTCTGTTCGCGGGAAGGAGAGAATTCGCTTTTGCTTGGCACAATGGCTTTTCTGCAGAAAACACTAACGCTTCTTCAGAACGAAAGAAAGCACAGAGCCCCAGATTTGCTGTTGTCCTGGAGAGCTTGCAGAGCACTGGGGAAAGGCAGGCAGAGAATTCCCTGCTAGCACATTCTCTGTGCACAGGAAGGCGAAATGTTCGCTTTTGCTTGGCACAATGGCTTTTCTGCAGAAAACACTAACGCTTGTTCAGAACGAAAGAAAGCACAGAGCCCCAGATTCTATGTTGCCCTGGAGAGCTTGCAGAGCACTGGGGAAAGGCAGGCAGAGAATTCCCTGCTAGCACATTCTCTGTGCAGAGGAAGCCGAAATGTTCGCATTTGATTCGCAGAATCGCTTTTGTGCAGAAAACACTAACACTTCTTCAGAACGAAAGAAAGCGCAGAGCCCCAGATTTGCTGTTGTCCTGGAGAGCTTGCAGAGCTCTGGGGAAAGGCAGGCAGAGAATTCCCTGCTAGCACCTTCTCTGTTCGCGGGAAGCAGAAGTGTTCACATTTTTTCGCAGAATCGCTTTTGTGCAGAAAACACTAACACTTATTCAGAACGGAAGAAAGCACAGAGCGCCAGATTTTATGTTGCCCTGGAGAGCTTGCAGAGCACTGGGGAAAGGCAGGCAGAGAATTCCCTGCTAGCATCTTCGCTGTGCCTGGGAAGGAGAAGTGTTCACATTTTTTCGCAGAATGGCTTTTCTGCAGAAAACACTAACGCTTGTTCAGGACGAAAGGAAGCACAGAGCCCCAGATTTGCTGTTGTCCTGGAGAGCTTGCAGAGCTCTGGGGAAAGGCAGGCAGAGAATTCCCTGCTAGCACCTTCTCTGTGCCTGAGAAGGAGAAGTGTTCACATTTTTCCGCAGAATCGCTTTTGTGCAGAAAACAGTAACACTTACTCAGAACGGAAGAAAACACAGAGCCCCAGATTTGCTGTTGTCCTGGAGAGCTTGCAGAACTCTGGGGAAAGGCAGGCAGAGAATTCCCTGCTAGCACATTCTCTGTGCACAGGAAGCCGAAGTGTTCGCATTTGCTTCGCCGAATCGCTTTTGTGCAGAGAACACTAACACTTGTTAAGAACGAAAGAAAGCACAGAGCCCCAGATTTGCTGTTGTCCTGGAGAGCTTGCAGAGCTCTGGGGAAAGGCAGGCAGAGAATTCCCTGCTAGCACCTTCTCTGTTCGCGGGAAGCAGAGGAGTTCACAGTGCTTTGCAGAATCGCTTTTGTGCAGAGAACACTAACGCTTGTTCAGGACGAAAGAAAGCACAGAGCCCCAGATTTGCTGTTGTCCTGGAGAGCTTGCAGAGCTCTGGGGAAAGGCAGGCAGAGAATTCCCTGCTAGCACCTTCTCTGTTCGCGGGAAGCAGAAGTGTTCACATTGCTTCGCAGAATCGCTTTTGTGCATAGAACACTAACACTTATTCAGAACGAAAGAAAAAACAGAGCCCCAGATTTTATGTTGTCCTGGAGATCTTGCAGAGCTCTGGGGAAAGGCAGGCAGAGAATTCCCTGCTAGCACCTTCTCTGTGCCTGAGAAGGAGAAGTGTTCACATTTTTTCGCAGAATCGCTTTTGTGCAGAGAACACTAACAATTATTCAGAACGGAATAAAGCACAGAGCCCCAGATTTGCTGTTGTCCTGGAGAGCTTGCAGAGCTCTGGGGAAAGGCAGGCAGAGAATTCCCTGCTGCACCTTCTCTGTTCGCGGGAAGGAGAGAATTCGCTTTTGCTTGGCACAATGGCTTTTCTGCAGAAAACACTAACGCTTCTTCAGCACGAAAGAAAACACAGACCCCATATTTGCTGTTGTCCTGGAGAGCTTGCAGAGCACTGGGGAAAGGCAGGCAGAGAATTCCCTGCTAGCACATTCTCTGTGCACAGGAAGCCGAAATGTTCGCATTTGATTCGCAGAATCGCTTTTGTGCAGAAAACAGTAACACTTCTTCAGAACGAAAGAAAGCGCAGAGCCCCAGATTTGCTGTTGTCCTGGAGAGCTTGCAGAGCTCTGGGGAAAGGCAGGCAGAGAATTCCCTGCTAGCACCTTCTCTGTTCGCGGGAAGCAGAAGTGTTCACATTGCTTCGCAGAATCGCTTTTGTGCAGAGAACACTAACACTTATTCAGAACGAAAGAAAAAACAGAGCCCCAGATTTGCTGTTGTCCTGGAGAGCTTGCAGAGCTCTGGGGAAAGGCAGGCAGAGAATTCCTTGCTAGCATCTTCGCTGTGCCTGGGAAGGAGAAGTGTTCACATTTTTTCGCAGAATGGCTTTTCTGCAGAAATACTAACGCTTGTTCAGGACGAAAGGAAGCACAGAGCGCCAGATTTGCTGTTGCCCTGGAGAGCTTGCAGAGCTCTGGGGAAAGGCAGGCAGAGAATTCCCTGCTAGCACATTCTCTGTTCGCGGGAAGGAGAGAATTCGCTTTTGCTTGGCACAATGGCTTTTCTGCAGAAAACACTAACGCTTCTTCAGAACGAAAGAAAGCACAGAGCCCCAGATTTGCTGTTGTCCTGGAGAGCTTGCAGAGCACTGGGGAAAGGCAGGCAGAGAATTCCCTGCTAGCACATTCTCTGTGCACAGGAAGCCGAAATGTTCGCATTTGATTCGCAGAATCGCTTTTGTGCAGAAAACACTAACACTTCTTCAGAACGAAAGAAAGCGCAGAGCCCCAGATTTGCTGTTGTCCTGGAGAGCTTGCAGAGCTCTGGGGAAAGGCACGCAGAGAATTCCCTGCTAGCACCTTCTCTGTTCGCGGGAAGCAGAAGTGTTCACATTTTTTCGCAGAATCGCTTTTGTGCAGAAAACACTAACACTTATTCAGAACGGAAGAAAGCACAGAGCCCCATATTTGCTGTTGTCCTGGAGAGCTTGCAGAGCACTGGGGAAAGGCAGGCAGAGAATTCCCTGCTAGCATCTTCGCTGTGCCTGGGAAGGAGAAGTGTTCACATTTTTTCGCAGAATGGCTTTTCTGCAGAAAACACTAACGCTTGTTCAGGACGAAAGGAAGCACAGAGCGCCAGATTTGCTGTTGCCCTGGAGAGCTTGCAGAGCTCTGGGGAAAGGCAGGCAGAGAATTCCCTGCTAGCACCTTCTCTGTGCACAGGAAGGAGAAATGTTCGCATTTGCTTCGCAGAATCGCTTTTGTGCAGAAAACACTAACACTTGTTCAGAACGAAAGAAAGCACAGAGCCCCATATTTGCTGTTGTCCTGGAGAGCTTGCAGAGCTCTGGGGAAAGGCAGGCAGAGAATTCCCTGCTAGCACCTTCTCTGTTCGCGGGAAGCAGAGGAGTTCACATTGCTTTGCAGAATCGCTTTTGTGCAGAGAACACTAACGCTTGTTCAGGACGAAAGAAAGCACAGAGCGCCAGATTTGCTGTTGTCCTGGAGAGCTTGCAGAGCTCTGGGGAAAGGCAGGCAGAGAATTCCCTGCTAGCACCTTCTCTGTTCGCGGGAAGCAGAAGAGTTCACATTGCTTTGCAGAATCGCTTTTGTGCAGAGAACACTAACGCTTGTTCAGGACGAAAGAAAGCACAGAGCCCCAGATTTGCTGTTGTCCTGGAGAGCTTGCAGAGCTCTGGGGAAAGGCAGGCAGAGAATTCCCTGCTAGCACATTCTCTGTGCACAGGAAGGCGAAATGTTCGCTTTTGCTTGGCACAATGGCTTTTCTGCAGAAAACACTAACGCTTGTTCAGAACGAAAGAAAGCACAGAGCCCCAGATTCTATGTTGCCCTGGAGAGCTTGCAGAGCACTGGGGAAAGGCAGGCAGAGAATTCCCTGCTAGCACATTCTCTGTGCACAGGAAGCCGAAATGTTCGCATTTGATTCGCAGAATCGCTTTTGTGCAGAAAACACTAACACTTCTTCAGAACGAAAGAAAGCGCAGAGCCCCAGATTTGCTGTTGTCCTGGAGAGCTTGCAGAACTCTGGGGAAAGGCAGGCAGAGAATTCCCTGCTAGCACAATCTCTGTGCACAGGAAGCCGAAGTGTTCGCATTTGCTTCGCCGAATCGCTTTTGTGCAGAGAACACTAACACTTGTTAAGAACGAAAGAAAGCACAGAGCCCCAGATTTGCTGTTGTCCTGGAGAGCTTGCAGAACTCTGGGGAAAGGCAGGTAGAGAATTCCCTGCTAGCACCTTCTCTGTTCGCGGGAAGCAGAAGAGTTCACATTGCTTTGCAGAATCGCTTTTGTGCAGAGAAAACTAACGCTTGTTCAGGACGAAAGAAAGCACAGAGCCCCAGATTCTATGTTGCCCTGGAGAGCTTGCAGAGCACTGGGGAAAGGCAGGCAGAGAATTCCCTGCTAGCACATTCTCTGTGCACAGGAAGCCGAAATGTTCGCATTTGATTCGCAGAATCGCTTTTGTGCAGAAAACACTAACACTTCTTCAGAACGAAAGAAAGCGCAGAGCCCCAGATTTGATGTTGTCCTGGAGAGCTTGCAGAGCTCTGGGGAAAGGCAGGCAGAGAATTCCCTGCTAGCACCTTCTCTGTTCGCGGGAAGCAGAATTGTTCATATTTTTTCGCAGAATCGCTTTTGTGCAGAAAACACTAACACTTATTCAGAACGGAAGAAAGCACAGAGCGCCAGATTTTATGTTGCCCTGGAGAGCTTGCAGAGCACTGGGGAAAGGCAGGCAGAGAATTCCCTGCTAGCATCTTCGCTGTGCCTGGGAAGGAGAAGTGTTCACATTTTTTCGCAGAATGGCTTTTCTGCAGAAAACACTAACGCTTGTTCAGGACGAAAGGAAGCACAGAGCGCCAGATTTGCTGTTGCCCTGGAGAGCTTGCAGAGCACTGGGGAAAGGCAGGCAGAGAATTCCCTGCTAGCACCTTCTCTGTGCTTGAGAAGGAGAAGTGTTCACATTTTTTCGCAGAATCGCTTTTGTGCAGAAAACAGTAACACTTATTCAGAACGGAAGAAAACACAGAGCCCCAGATTTGCTGTTGTCCTGGAGAGCTTGCAGAACTCTGGGGAAAGGCAGGCAGAGAATTCCCTGCTAGCACATTCTCTGTTCGCGGGAAGGAGAGATTTCGCTTTTGATTGGCACAATGGCTATTCTGCAGAAAACACTAACGCTTGTTCAGGACGAAAGAAAGCACAGAGCCCCATATTTGCTGTTGCCCTGGAGAGCTTGCAGAGCACTGGGGAAAGGCAGGCAGAGAATTCCCTGCTAGCACCTTCTCTGTGCCTGAGAAGGAGAAGTGTTCACATTTTTTCGCAGAATCGCTTTTGTGCAGAAAACAGTAACACTTATTCAGAACGGAAGAAAACACAGAGCCCCAGATTTGCTGTTGTCCTGGAGAGCTTGCAGAACTCTGGGGAAAGGCAGGCAGAGAATTCCCTGCTAGCACATTCTCTGTGCACAGGAAGCCGAATTGTTCGCATTTGCTTCGCCGAATCGCTTTTGTGCAGAGAACACTAACAATTATTCATAACGGAATAAAGCACAGAGCCCCAGATTTGCTGTTGTCCTGGAGAGCTTGCAGAGCTCTGGGGAAAGGCAGGCAGAGAATTCCCTGCTAGCACCTTCTCTGTGCTTGAGAAGGAGAAGTGTTCACATTTTTTCGCAGAATCGCTTTTGTGCAGAAAACAGTAACACTTATTCAGAACGGAAGAAAACACAGAGCCCCAGATTTGCTGTTGTCCTGGAGAGCTTGCAGAACTCTGGGGAAAGGCAGGCAGAGAATTCCCTGCTAGCACCTTCTCTGTTCGCGGGAAGCAGAAGAGTTCACATTGCTTTGCAGAATCGCTTTTGTGCAGAGAACACTAACGCTTGTTCAGGACGAAAGAAAGCACAGAGGCCCAGATTTGCTGTTGTCCTGGAGAGCTTGCAGAACTCTGGGGAAAGGCAGGCAGAGAATTCCCTGCTAGCACATTCTCTGTGCACAGGAAGGCGAAATGTTCGCTTTTGCTTGGCACAATGGCTTTTCTGCAGAAAACACTAACGCTTGTTCAGAACGAAAGAAAGCACAGAGCCCCAGATTCTATGTTGCACTGGAGAGCTTGCAGAGCACTGGGGAAAGGCAGGCAGAGAATTCCCTGCTAGCACATTCTCTGTGCACAGGAAGCCGAAATGTTCGCATTTGATTCGCAGAATCGCTTTTGTGCAGAAAACACTAACACTTCTTCAGAACGAAAGAAAGCGCAGAGCCCCAGATTTGCTGTTGTCCTGGAGAGCTTGCAGAGCTCTGGGGAAAGGCAGGCAGAGAATTCCCTGCTAGCACCTTCTCTGTTCGCGGGAAGCAGAAGTGTTCACATTTTTTCGCAGAATCGCTTTTGTGCAGAAAACACTAACACTTATTCAGAACGGAAGAAAGCACAGACCGCCAGATTTTATGTTGCCCTGGAGAGCTTGCAGAGCACTGGGGAAAGGCAGGCAGAGAATTCCCTGCTAGCATCTTCGCTATGCTTGGGAAGGAGAAGTGTTCACATTTTTTCGCAGAATGGCTTTTCTGCAGAAAACACTAACGCTTGTTCAGGACGAAAGGAAGCACAGAGCCCCAGATTTGCTGTTGTCCTGGAGAGCTTGCAGAGCACTGGGGAAAGGCAGGCAGAGAATTCCCTGCTAGCACCTTCTCTGTTCGCGGGAAGCAGAAGTGTTCACATTGCTTCGCAGAATCGCTTTTGTGCAGAGAACACTAACACTTATTCAGAACGAAAGAAAAAACAGAGCCCCAGATTTTATGTTGTCCTGGAGATCTTGCAGAGCTCTGGGGAAAGGCAGGCAGAGAATTCCCTGCTAGCACATTCTCTGTGCACAGGAAGCCGAAGTGTTCGCATTTGCTTCGCCGAATCGCTTTTGTGCAGAAAACACTAACACTTGTTCAGAACGAAAGAAAGCACAGAGCCCCAGATTTGCTGTTGTCCTGGAGAGCTTGCAGAGCTCTGGGGAAAGGCAGGCAGAGAATTCCCTGCTAGCACCTTCTCTGTGCTTGAGAAGGAGAAGTGTTCACATTTTTTCGCAGAATCGCTTTTGTGCAGAAAACAGTAACACTTATTCAGAACGGAAGAAAACACAGAGCCCCAGATTTGCTGTTGTCCTGGAGAGCTTGCAGAACTCTGGGGAAAGGCAGGCAGAGAATTCCCTGCTAGCACCTTCTCTGTTCGCGGGAAGCAGAAGAGTTCACATTGCTTTGCAGAATCGCTTTTGTGCAGAGAACACTAACGCTTGTTCAGGACGAAAGAAAGCACAGAGCCCCAGATTTGCTGTTGTCCTGGAGAGCTTGCAGAACTCTGGGGAAAGGCAGGTAGAGAATTCCCTGCTAGCACATTCTCTGTTCGCGGGAAGGAGAGATTTCGCTTTTGATTGGCACAATGGCTTTTCTGCAGAAAACACTAACGCTTGTTCAGGATGAAAGAAAGCACAGAGCCCCATATTTGCTGTTGCCCTGGAGAGCTTGCAGAGCACTGGGGAAAGGCAGGCAGAGAATTCCCTGCTAGCACATTCTCTGTGCACAGGAAGCCGAAGTGTTCGCATTTGCTTCGCTGAATCGCTTTTGTGCAGAGAACACTAACACTTGTTAAGAACGAAAGAAAGCACAGAGCGCCAGATTTGCTGTTGCCGTAGAGAGCTTGCAGAGCTCTGGGGAAAGGCAGGCAGAGAATTCCCTGCTAGCACCTTCTCTGTTCGCGGGAAGCAGAAGAGTTCACATTGCTTTGCAGAATCGCTTTTGTGCAGAGAACACTAACGCTTGTTCAGGACGAAAGAAAGCACAGAGCCCCAGATTTGCTGTTGTCCTGGAGAGCTTGCAGAGCTCTGGGGAAAGGCAGGCAGAGAATTCCCTGCTAGCACATTCTCTGTGCACAGGAAGGCGAAATGTTCGCATTTGATTCGCAGAATCGCTTTTGTGCAGAAAACAGTAACACTTCTTCAGAACGAAAGAAAGCACAGAGCCCCAGATTTGCTGTTGTCCTGGAGAGCTTGCAGAGCTCTGGGGAAAGGCAGGCAGAGAATTCCCTGCTAGCACCTTCTCTGTTCGCGGGAAGCAGAAGTGTTCACATTTTTTCGCAGAATCGCTTTTGTGCAGAAAACACTAACACTTATTCAGAACGGAAGAAAGCACAGAGCGCCAGATTTTATGTTGCCCTGGAGAGCTTGCAGAGCACTGGGGAAAGGCAGGCAGAGAATTCCTTGCTAGCATCTTCGCTGTGCCTGGGAAGGAGAAGTGTTCACATTTTTTCGCAGAATGGCTTTTCTGCAGAAAACACTAACGGTTGTTCAGGACGAAAGGAAGCACAGAGCGCCAGATTTGCTGTTGCCCTGGAGAGCTTGCAGAGCACTGGGGAAAGGCAGGCAGAGAATTCCCTGCTAGCATCTTCGCTGTGCCTGGGAAGGAGAAGTGTTCACATTTTTTCGCAGAATCGCTTTTGTGCAGAAAACACTAACAGTTGTTCAGAACGAAAGAAAGCACAGAGCCCCAGATTTGCTGTTGTCCTGGAGAGCTTGCAGAGCTCTGGGGAAAGGCAGGCAGAGAATTCCCTGCTAGCACCTTCTCTGTGCCTGAGAAGGAGAAGTGTTCACATTTTTTCGCAGAATCGCTTTTGTGCAGAAAACAGTAACACTTACTCAGAACGGAAGAAAACACAGAGCCCCAGATTTGCTGTTGTCCTGGAGAGCTTGCAGAACTCTGGGGAAAGGCAGGCAGAGAATTCCCTGCTAGCACATTCTCTGTGCACAGGAAGCCGAAATGTTCGCATTTGCTTCGCAGAATCGCTTTTGTGCAGAAAACACTAACACTTGTTAAGAACGAAAGAAAGCACAGAGCCCCATATTTGCTGTTGTCCTGGAGAGCTTGCAGAGCTCTGGGGAAAGGCAGGCAGAGAATTCCCTGCTAGCACCTTCTCTGTGCTTGAGAAGGAGAAGTGTTCACATTTTTTCGCAGAATCGCTTTTGTGCAGAGAACACTAACACTTATTCAGAACGGAAGAAAACACAGAGCCCCAGATTTGCTGTTGTCCTGGAGAGCTTGCAGAGCTCTGGGGAAAGGCAGGCAGAGAATTCCCTGCTAGCACCTTCTCTGTTCGCGGGAAGCAGAAGAGTTCACATTGCTTTGCAGAATCGCTTTTGTGCAGAGAAAACTAACGCTTGTTCAGGACGAAAGAAAGCACAGAGCCCCAGATTTGCTGTTGTCCTGGAGAGCTTGCAGAGCTCTGGGGAAAGGCAGGCAGAGAATTCCCTGCTAGCACATTCTCTGTGCACAGGAAGGCGAAATGTTCGCATTTGCTTCGCAGAATCGCTTTTGTGCAGAAAACACTAACACTTGTTCAGAACGAAAGAAAGCACAGAGCCCCATATTTGCTGTTGTCCTGGAGAGCTTGCAGAGCACTGGGGAAAGGCAGGCAGAGAATTCCCTGCTAGCACCTTCTCTGTGCTTGAGAAGGAGAAGTGTTCACATTTTTTCGCAGAATCGCTTTTGTGCAGAAAACAGTAACACTTATTCAGAACGGAAGAAAACACAGAGCCCCAGATTTGCTGTTGTCCTGGAGAGCTTGCAGAGCTCTGGGGAAAGGCAGGCAGAGAATTCCCTGCTAGCACCTTCTCTGTTCGCGGGAAGCAGAAGAGTTCACATTGCTTTGCAGAATCGCTTTTGTGCAGAGAAAACTAACGCTTGTTCAGGACGAAAGAAAGCACAGAGCCCCAGATTTGCTGTTGTCCTGGAGAGCTTGCAGAGCTCTGGGGAAAGGCAGGCAGAGAATTCCCTGCTAGCACATTCTCTGTGCACAGGAAGGCGAAATGTTCGCTTTTGCTTGGCACAATGGCTTTTCTGCAGAAAACACTAACGCTTGTTCAGAAGGAAAGAAAGCACAGAGCCCCAGATTCTATGTTGCCCTGGAGAGCTTGCAGAGCACTGGGGAAAGGCAGGCAGAGAATTCCCTGCTAGCACATTCTCTGTGCACAGGAAGCCGAAATGTTCGCATTTGATTCGCAGAATCGCTTTTGTGCAGAAAACACTAACACTTATTCAGAACGGAAGAAAGCACAGAGCGCCAGATTTTATGTTGCCCTGGAGAGCTTGCAGAGCACTGGGGAAAGGCAGGCAGAGAATTCCCTGCTAGCATCTTCGCTGTGCCTGGGAAGGAGAAGTGTTCACATTTTTTCGCAGAATGGCTTTTCTGCAGAAAACACTAACGCTTGTTCAGGACGAAAGGAAGCACAGAGCGCCAGATTTGCTGTTGCCCTGGAGAGCTTGCAGAGCACTGGGGAAAGGCAGGCAGAGAATTCCCTGCTAGCACCTTCTCTGTGCTTGAGAAGGAGAAGTGTTCACATTTTTTCGCAGAATCGCTTTTGTGCAGAAAACAGTAACACTTATTCAGAACGGAAGAAAACACAGAGCCCCAGATTTGCTGTTGTCCTGGAGAGCTTGCAGAACTCTGGGGAAAGGCAGGCAGAGAATTTCCTGCTAGCACCTTCTCTGTGCACAGGAAGGAGAAATGTTCGCATTTGCTTCGCAGAAGCGCTTTTGTGCAGAAAACACTAACACTTGTTCAGAACGAAAGAAAGCACAGAGCCCCAGATTTGCTGTTGTCCTGGAGAGCTTGCAGAGCTCTGGGGAAAGGCAGGCAGAGAATTCCCTGCTAGCACCTTCTCTGTGCCTGAGAAGGAGTAGTGTTCACATTTTTCCGCAGAATCGCTTTTGTGCAGAGAACAGTAACACTTGTTCAGAACGGAAGAAAACACAGAGCCCCAGATTTGCTGTTGTCCTGGAGAGCTTGCAGAGCTCTGGGGAAAGGCAGGCAGAGAATTCCCTGCTAGCACCTTCTCTGTTCGCGGGAAGCAGAGGAGTTCACATTGCTTTGCAGAATCGCTTTTGTGCAGAAAACACTAACACTTGTTCAGAACGAAAGAAAGCACAGAGCCCCATATTTGCTGTTGTCCTGGAGAGCTTGCAGAGCTGTGGGGAAAGGCAGGCAGAGAATTCCCTGCTAGCACCTTCTCTGTGCTTGAGAAGGAGAAGTGTTCACATTTTTTCGCAGAATCGCTTTTGTGCAGAAAACAGTAACACTTATTCAGAACGGAAGAAAACACAGAGCCCCAGATTTGCTGTTGTCCTGGAGAGCTTGCAGAACTCTGGGGAAAGGCAGGCAGAGAATTCCCTGCTAGCACCTTCTCTGTTCGCGGGAAGCAGAAGAGTTCACATTGCTTTGCAGAATCGCTTTTGTGCAGAGAACACTAACGCTTGTTCAGGACGAAAGAAAGCACAGAGGCCCAGATTTGCTGTTGTCCTGGAGAGCTTGCAGAACTCTGGGGAAAGGCAGGCAGAGAATTCCCTGCTAGCACATTCTCTGTGCACAGGAAGGCGAAATGTTCGCTTTTGCTTGGCACAATGGCTTTTCTGCAGAAAACACTAACGCTTGTTCAGAACGAAAGAAAGCACAGAGCCCCAGATTCTATGTTGCACTGGAGAGCTTGCAGAGCACTGGGGAAAGGCAGGCAGAGAATTCCCTGCTAGCACATTCTCTGTGCACAGGAAGCCGAAATGTTCGCATTTGATTCGCAGAATCGCTTTTGTGCAGAAAACACTAACACTTCTTCAGAACGAAAGAAAGCGCAGAGCCCCAGATTTGCTGTTGTCCTGGAGAGCTTGCAGAGCTCTGGGGAAAGGCAGGCAGAGAATTCCCTGCTAGCACCTTCTCTGTTCGCGGGAAGCAGAAGTGTTCACATTTTTTCGCAGAATCGCTTTTGTGCAGAAAACACTAACACTTATTCAGAACGGAAGAAAGCACAGAGCGCCAGATTTTATGTTGCCCTGGAGAGCTTGCAGAGCACTGGGGAAAGGCAGGCAGAGAATTCCCTGCTAGCATCTTCGCTGTGCCTGGGAAGGAGAAGTGTTCACATTTTTTCGCAGAATGGCTTTTCTGCAGAAAACACTAACGCTTGTTCAGGACGAAAGGAAGCACAGAGCGCCAGATTTGCTGTTGCCCTGGAGAGCTTGCACAGCTCTGGGGAAAGGCAGGCAGAGAATTCCCTGCTAGCACATTCTCTGTGCACAGGAAGGAGAAATGTTCGCATTTGCTTCGCAGAATCGCTTTTGTGCAGAAAACACTAACACTTGTTCAGAAAGAAAGAAAGCACAGAGCCCCAGATTTGCTGTTGTCCTGGAGAGCTTGCAGAGCTCTGGGGAAAGGCAGGCAGAGAATTCCCTGCTAGCACCTTCTCTGTGCCTGAGAAGGAGAAGTGTTCACATTTTTCCGCAGAATCGCTTTTGTGCAGAGAACAGTAACACTTATTCAGAACGGAAGAAAACACAGAGCCCCAGATTTGCTGTTGTCCTGGAGAGCTTGCAGAACTCTGGGGAAAGGCAGGCAGAGAATTCCCTGCTAGCACATTCTCTGTGCACAGGAAGCCGAAGTGTTCGCATTTGCTTCGCCGAATCGCTTTTGTGCAGAGAACACTAACACTTGTTAAGAACGAAAGAAAGCACAGAGCCCCAGATTTGCTGTTGTCCTGGAGAGCTTGCAGAGCACTGGGGAAAGGCAGGTAGAGAATTCCCTGCTAGCACATTCTCTGTTCGCGGGAAGCAGAGGAGTTCACATTGCTTTGCAGAATCGTTTTTGTGCAGAGAACACTAACGCTTGTTCAGGACGAAAGAAAGCACAGAGCTCCAGATTTGCTGTTGTCCTGGAGAGCTTGCAGAGCTCTGGGGAAAGGCAGGCAGAGAATTCCCTGCTAGCACATTCTCTGTGCCTGAGAAGGAGAAGTGTTCGCATTTGCTTCGCAGAATCGCTTTTGTGCAGAAAACACTAACACTTGTTCAGAACGAAAGAAAGCACAGAGCCCCATATTTGCTGTTGTCCTGGAGAGCTTGCAGAGCTCTGGGGAAAGGCAGGCAGAGAATTCCCTGCTAGCACCTTCTCTGTGCTTGAGAAGGAGAAGTGTTCACATTTTTTCGCAGAATCGCTTTTGTGCAGAAAACAGTAACACTTATTCAGAACGGAAGAAAACACAGAGCCCCAGATTTGCTGTTGTCCTGGAGAGCTTGCAGAACTCTGGGGAAAGGCAGGCAGAGAATTCCCTGCTAGCACATTCTCTGTGCACAGGAAGCCGAAATGTTCGCATTTGCTTCGCAGAATCGCTTTTGTGCAGAAAACACTAACACTTGTTAAGAACGAAAGAAAGCACAGAGCCCCATATTTGCTGTTGTCCTGGAGAGCTTGCAGAGCTCTGGGGAAAGGCAGGCAGAGAATTCCCTGCTAGCACCTTCTCTGTGCTTGAGAAGGAGAAGTGTTCACATTTTTTCGCAGAATCGCTTTTGTGCAGAGAACACTAACACTTATTCAGAACGGAAGAAAACACAGAGCCCCAGATTTGCTGTTGTCCTGGAGAGCTTGCAGAGCTCTGGGGAAAGGCAGGCAGAGAATTCCCTGCTAGCACCTTCTCTGTTCGCGGGAAGCAGAAGAGTTCACATTGCTTTGCAGAATCGCTTTTGTGCAGAGAAAACTAACGCTTGTTCAGGACGAAAGAAAGCACAGAGCCCCAGATTTGCTGTTGTCCTGGAGAGCTTGCAGAGCTCTGGGGAAAGGCAGGCAGAGAATTCCCTGCTAGCACATTCTCTGTGCACAGGAAGGCGAAATGTTCGCATTTGCTTCGCAGAATCGCTTTTGTGCAGAAAACACTAACACTTGTTCAGAACGAAAGAAAGCACAGAGCCCCATATTTGCTGTTGTCCTGGAGAGCTTGCAGAGCACTGGGGAAAGGCAGGCAGAGAATTCCCTGCTAGCACCTTCTCTGTGCTTGAGAAGGAGAAGTGTTCACATTTTTTCGCAGAATCGCTTTTGTGCAGAAAACAGTAACACTTATTCAGAACGGAAGAAAACACAGAGCCCCAGATTTGCTGTTGTCCTGGAGAGCTTGCAGAGCTCTGGGGAAAGGCAGGCAGAGAATTCCCTGCTAGCACCTTCTCTGTTCGCGGGAAGCAGAAGAGTTCACATTGCTTTGCAGAATCGCTTTTGTGCAGAGAAAACTAACGCTTGTTCAGGACGAAAGAAAGCACAGAGCCCCAGATTTGCTGTTGTCCTGGAGAGCTTGCAGAGCTCTGGGGAAAGGCAGGCAGAGAATTCCCTGCTAGCACATTCTCTGTGCACAGGAAGGCGAAATGTTCGCTTTTGCTTGGCACAATGGCTTTTCTGCAGAAAACACTAACGCTTGTTCAGAAGGAAAGAAAGCACAGAGCCCCAGATTCTATGTTGCCCTGGAGAGCTTGCAGAGCACTGGGGAAAGGCAGGCAGAGAATTCCCTGCTAGCACATTCTCTGTGCACAGGAAGCCGAAATGTTCGCATTTGATTCGCAGAATCGCTTTTGTGCAGAAAACACTAACACTTATTCAGAACGGAAGAAAGCACAGAGCGCCAGATTTTATGTTGCCCTGGAGAGCTTGCAGAGCACTGGGGAAAGGCAGGCAGAGAATTCCCTGCTAGCATCTTCGCTGTGCCTGGGAAGGAGAAGTGTTCACATTTTTTCGCAGAATGGCTTTTCTGCAGAAAACACTAACGCTTGTTCAGGACGAAAGGAAGCACAGAGCGCCAGATTTGCTGTTGCCCTGGAGAGCTTGCAGAGCACTGGGGAAAGGCAGGCAGAGAATTCCCTGCTAGCACCTTCTCTGTGCTTGAGAAGGAGAAGTGTTCACATTTTTTCGCAGAATCGCTTTTGTGCAGAAAACAGTAACACTTATTCAGAACGGAAGAAAACACAGAGCCCCAGATTTGCTGTTGTCCTGGAGAGCTTGCAGAACTCTGGGGAAAGGCAGGCAGAGAATTCCCTGCTAGCACCTTCTCTGTGCACAGGAAGGAGAAATGTTCGCATTTGCTTCGCAGAAGCGCTTTTGTGCAGAAAACACTAACACTTGTTCAGAACGAAAGAAAGCACAGAGCCCCAGATTTGCTGTTGTCCTGGAGAGCTTGCAGAGCTCTGGGGAAAGGCAGGCAGAGAATTCCCTGCTAGCACCTTCTCTGTGCCTGAGAAGGAGTAGTGTTCACATTTTTCCGCAGAATCGCTTTTGTGCAGAGAAGAGTAACACTTGTTCAGAACGGAAGAAAACACAGAGCCCCAGATTTGCTGTTGTCCTGGAGAGCTTGCAGAACTCTGGGGAAAGGCAGGCAGAGAATTCCCTGCTAGCACATTCTCTGTGCACAGGAAGCCGAAGTGTTCGCATTTGCTTCGCCGAATCGCTTTTGTGCAGAGAACACTAACACTTGTTAAGAACGAAAGAAAGCACAGAGCCCCAGATTTGCTGTTGTCCTGGAGAGCTTGCAGAGCTCTGGGGAAAGGCAGGCAGAGAATTCCCTGCTAGCACCTTCTCTGTTCGCGGGAAGCAGAGGAGTTCACATTGCTTTGCAGAATCGCTTTTGTGCAGAAAACACTAACACTTGTTCAGAACGAAAGAAAGCACAGAGCCCCATATTTGCTGTTGTCCTGGAGAGCTTGCAGAGCTGTGGGGAAAGGCAGGCAGAGAATTCCCTGCTAGCACCTTCTCTGTGCTTGAGAAGGAGAAGTGTTCACATTTTTTCGCAGAATCGCTTTTGTGCAGAAAACAGTAACACTTATTCAGAACGGAAGAAAACACAGAGCCCCAGATTTGCTGTTGTCCTGGAGAGCTTGCAGAACTCTGGGGAAAGGCAGGCAGAGAATTCCCTGCTAGCACCTTCTCTGTTCGCGGGAAGCAGAAGAGTTCACATTGCTTTGCAGAATCGCTTTTGTGCAGAGAACACTAACGCTTGTTCAGGACGAAAGAAAGCACAGAGGCCCAGATTTGCTGTTGTCCTGGAGAGCTTGCAGAACTCTGGGGAAAGGCAGGCAGAGAATTCCCTGCTAGCACATTCTCTGTGCACAGGAAGGCGAAATGTTCGCTTTTGCTTGGCACAATGGCTTTTCTGCAGAAAACACTAACGCTTGTTCAGAACGAAAGAAAGCACAGAGCCCCAGATTCTATGTTGCACTGGAGAGCTTGCAGAGCACTGGGGAAAGGCAGGCAGAGAATTCCCTGCTAGCACATTCTCTGTGCACAGGAAGCCGAAATGTTCGCATTTGATTCGCAGAATCGCTTTTGTGCAGAAAACACTAACACTTCTTCAGAACGAAAGAAAGCGCAGAGCCCCAGATTTGCTGTTGTCCTGGAGAGCTTGCAGAGCTCTGGGGAAAGGCAGGCAGAGAATTCCCTGCTAGCACCTTCTCTGTTCGCGGGAAGCAGAAGTGTTCACATTTTTTCGCAGAATCGCTTTTGTGCAGAAAACACTAACACTTATTCAGAACGGAAGAAAGCACAGAGCGCCAGATTTTATGTTGCCCTGGAGAGCTTGCAGAGCACTGGGGAAAGGCAGGCAGAGAATTCCCTGCTAGCATCTTCGCTGTGCCTGGGAAGGAGAAGTGTTCACATTTTTTCGCAGAATGGCTTTTCTGCAGAAAACACTAACGCTTGTTCAGGACGAAAGGAAGCACAGAGCGCCAGATTTGCTGTTGCCCTGGAGAGCTTGCACAGCTCTGGGGAAAGGCAGGCAGAGAATTCCCTGCTAGCACATTCTCTGTGCACAGGAAGGAGAAATGTTCGCATTTGCTTCGCAGAATCGCTTTTGTGCAGAAAACACTAACACTTGTTCAGAAAGAAAGAAAGCACAGAGCCCCAGATTTGCTGTTGTCCTGGAGAGCTTGCAGAGCTCTGGGGAAAGGCAGGCAGAGAATTCCCTGCTAGCACCTTCTCTGTGCCTGAGAAGGAGAAGTGTTCACATTTTTCCGCAGAATCGCTTTTGTGCAGAGAACAGTAACACTTATTCAGAACGGAAGAAAACACAGAGCCCCAGATTTGCTGTTGTCCTGGAGAGCTTGCAGAACTCTGGGGAAAGGCAGGCAGAGAATTCCCTGCTAGCACATTCTCTGTGCACAGGAAGCCGAAGTGTTCGCATTTGCTTCGCCGAATCGCTTTTCTGCAGAGAACACTAACACTTGTTAAGAACGAAAGAAAGCACAGAGCCCCAGATTTGCTGTTGTCCTGGAGAGCTTGCAGAGCACTGGGGAAAGGCAGGTAGAGAATTCCCTGCTAGCACATTCTCTGTTCGCGGGAAGCAGAGGAGTTCACATTGCTTTGCAGAATCGTTTTTGTGCAGAGAACACTAACGCTTGTTCAGGACGAAAGAAAGCACAGAGCTCCAGATTTGCTGTTGTCCTGGAGAGCTTGCAGAGCTCTGGGGAAAGGCAGGCAGAGAATTCCCTGCTAGCACATTCTCTGTGCCTGAGAAGGAGAAGTGTTCGCATTTGCTTCGCAGAATCGCTTTTGTGCAGAAAACACTAACACTTGTTCAGAACGAAAGAAAGCACAGAGCCCCATATTTGCTGTTGTCCTGGAGAGCTTGCAGAGCTCTGGGGAAAGGCAGGCAGAGAATTCCCTGCTAGCACCTTCTCTGTGCTTGAGAAGGAGAAGTGTTCACATTTTTTCGCAGAATCGCTTTTGTGCAGAAAACAGTAACACTTATTCAGAACGGAAGAAAACACAGAGCCCCAGATTTGCTGTTGTCCTGGAGAGCTTGCAGAACTCTGGGGAAAGGCAGGCAGAGAATTCCCTGCTAGCACCTTCTCTGTTCGCGGGAAGCAGAAGAGTTCACATTGCTTTGCAGAATCGCTTTTGTGCAGAGAAAACTAACGCTTGTTCAGGACGAAAGAAAGCACAGAGCCCCAGATTTGCTCTTGTCCTGGAGAGCTTGCAGAGCTCTGGGGAAAGGCAGGCAGAGAATTCCCTGCTAGCACATTCTCTGTGCACAGGAAGGCGAAATGTTCGCTTTTGCTTGGCACAATGGCTTTTCTGCAGAAAACACTAACGCTTGTTCAGAAGGAAAGAAAGCACAGAGCCCCAGATTCTATGTTGCCCTGGAGAGCTTGCAGAGCACTGGGGAAAGGCAGGCAGAGAATTCCCTGCTAGCACATTCTCTGTGCACAGGAAGCCGAAATGTTCGCATTTGATTCGCAGAATCGCTTTTGTGCAGAAAACACTAACACTTCTTCAGAACGAAAGAAAGCGCAGAGCCCCAGATTTGATGTTGTCCTGGAGAGCTTGCAGAGCTCTGGGGAAAGGCAGGCAGAGAATTCCCTGCTAGCACCTTCTCTGTTCGCGGGAAGCAGAATTGTTCATATTTTTTCGCAGAATCGCTTTTGTGCAGAAAACACTAACACTTATTCAGAACGGAAGAAAGCACAGAGCGCCAGATTTTATGTTGCCCTGGAGAGCTTGCAGAGCACTGGGGAAAGGCAGGCAGAGAATTCCCTGCTAGCATCTTCGCTGTGCCTGGGAAGGAGAAGTGTTCACATTTTTTCGCAGAATGGCTTTTCTGCAGAAAACACTAACGCTTGTTCAGGACGAAAGGAAGCACAGAGCGCCAGATTTGCTGTTGCCCTGGAGAGCTTGCAGAGCACTGGGGAAAGGCAGGCAGAGAATTCCCTGCTAGCACCTTCTCTGTGCTTGAGAAGGAGAAGTGTTCACATTTTTTCGCAGAATCGCTTTTGTGCAGAAAACAGTAACACTTATTCAGAACGGAAGAAAACACAGAGCCCCAGATTTGCTGTTGTCCTGGAGAGCTTGCAGAACTCTGGGGAAAGGCAGGCAGAGAATTCCCTGCTAGCACATTCTCTGTTCGCGGGAAGGAGAGATTTCGCTTTTGATTGGCACAATGGCTATTCTGCAGAAAACACTAACGCTTGTTCAGGACGAAAGAAAGCACAGAGCCCCATATTTGCTGTTGCCCTGGAGAGCTTGCAGAGCACTGGGGAAAGGCAGGCAGAGAATTCCCTGCTAGCACCTTCTCTGTGCCTGAGAAGGAGAAGTGTTCACATTTTTTCGCAGAATCGCTTTTGTGCAGAAAACAGTAACACTTATTCAGAACGGAAGAAAACACAGAGCCCCAGATTTGCTGTTGTCCTGGAGAGCTTGCAGAACTCTGGGGAAAGGCAGGCAGAGAATTCCCTGCTAGCACATTCTCTGTGCACAGGAAGCCGAATTGTTCGCATTTGCTTCGCCGAATCGCTTTTGTGCAGAGAACACTAACAATTATTCATAACGGAATAAAGCACAGAGCCCCAGATTTGCTGTTGTCCTGGAGAGCTTGCAGAGCTCTGGGGAAAGGCAGGCAGAGAATTCCCTGCTAGCACCTTCTCTGTGCTTGAGAAGGAGAAGTGTTCACATTTTTTCGCAGAATCGCTTTTGTGCAGAAAACAGTAACACTTATTCAGAACGGAAGAAAACACAGAGCCCCAGATTTGCTGTTGTCCTGGAGAGCTTGCAGAACTCTGGGGAAAGGGAGGCAGAGAATTCCCTGCTAGCACCTTCTCTGTTCGCGGGAAGCAGAAGAGTTCACATTGCTTTGCAGAATCGCTTTTGTGCAGAGAACACTAACGCTTGTTCAGGACGAAAGAAAGCACAGAGGCCCAGATTTGCTGTTGTCCTGGAGAGCTTGCAGAACTCTGGGGAAAGGCAGGCAGAGAATTCCCTGCTAGCACATTCTCTGTGCACAGGAAGGCGAAATGTTCGCTTTTGCTTGGCACAATGGCTTTTCTGCAGAAAACACTAACGCTTGTTCAGAACGAAAGAAAGCACAGAGCCCCAGATTCTATGTTGCACTGGAGAGATTGCAGAGCACTGGGGAAAGGCAGGCAGAGAATTCCCTGCTAGCACATTCTCTGTGCACAGGAAGCCGAAATGTTCGCATTTGATTCGCAGAATCGCTTTTGTGCAGAAAACACGAACACTTCTTGAGAACGAAAGAAAGCGCAGAGCCCCAGATTTGCTGTTGTCCTGGAGAGCTTGCAGAGCTCTGGGGAAAGGCAGGCAGAGAATTCCCTGCTAGCACCTTCTCTGTTCGCGGGAAGCAGAAGTGTTCACATTTTTTCGCAGAATCGCTTTTGTGCAGAAAACACTAACACTTATTCAGAACGGAAGAAAGCACAGACCGCCAGATTTTATGTTGCCCTGGAGAGCTTGCAGAGCACTGGGGAAAGGCAGGCAGAGAATTCCCTGCTAGCATCTTCGCTATGCTTGGGAAGGAGAAGTGTTCACATTTTTTCGCAGAATGGCTTTTCTGCAGAAAACACTAACGCTTGTTCAGGACGAAAGGAAGCACAGAGCCCCAGATTTGCTGTTGTCCTGGAGAGCTTGCAGAGCTCTGGGGAAAGGCAGGCAGAGAATTCCCTGCTAGCACCTTCTCTGTGCCTGAGAAGGAGAAGTGTTCACATTTTTCCGCAGAATCGCTTTTGTGCAGAGAACAGTAACACTTATTCAGAACGGAAGAAAACACAGAGCCCCAGATTTGCTGTTGTCCTGGAGAGCTTGCAGAACTCTGGGGAAAGGCAGGCAGAGAATTCCCTGCTAGCACATTCTCTGTGCACAGGAAGCCGAAGTGTTCGCATTTGCTTCGCCGAATCGCTTTTGTGCAGAGAACACTAACACTTGTTAAGAACGAAAGAAAGCACAGAGCCCCAGATTTGCTGTTGTCCTGGAGAGCTTGCAGAGCTCTGGGGAAAGGCAGGCAGAGAATTCCCTGCTAGCACATTCTCTGTGCCTGAGAAGGAGAAGTGTTCGCATTTGCTTCGCAGAATCGCTTTTGTGCAGAAAACACTAACACTTGTTCAGAACGAAAGAAAGCACAGAGCCCCATATTTGCTGTTGTCCTGGAGAGCTTGCAGAGCTCTGGGGAAAGGCAGGCAGAGAATTCCCTGCTAGCACCTTCTCTGTGCTTGAGAAGGAGAAGTGTTCACATTTTTTCGCAGAATCGCTTTTGTGCAGAAAACAGTAACACTTATTCAGAACGGAAGAAAACACAGAGCCCCAGATTTGCTGTTGTCCTGGAGAGCTTGCAGAACTCTGGGGAAAGGCAGGCAGAGAATTCCCTGCTAGCACCTTCTCTGTTCGCGGGAAGCAGAAGAGTTCACATTGCTTTGCAGAATCGCTTTTGTGCAGAGAACACTAACGCTTGTTCAGGACGAAAGAAAGCACAGAGCCCCAGATTTGCTGTTGTCCTGGAGAGCTTGCAGAACTCTGGGGAAAGGCAGGTAGAGAATTCCCTGCTAGCACATTCTCTGTTCGCGGGAATGAGAGATTTCGCTTTTGATTGGCACAATGGCTTTTCTGCAGAAAACACTAACGCTTGTTCAGGATGAAAGAAAGCACAGAGCCCCATATTTGCTGTTGCCCTGGAGAGCTTGCAGAGCACTGGGGAAAGGCAGGCAGAGAATTCCCTGCTAGCACATTCTCTGTGCACAGGAAGCCGAAGTGTTCGCATTTGCTTCGCCGAATCGCTTTTGTGCAGAGAACACTAACACTTGTTAAGAACGAAAGAAAGCACAGAGCGCCAGATTTGCTGTTGCCGTAGAGAGCTTGCAGAGCTCTGGGGAAAGGCAGGCAGAGAATTCCCTGCTAGCACCTTCTCTGTTCGCGGGAAGCAGAAGAGTTCACATTGCTTTGCAGAATCGCTTTTGTGCAGAGAACACTAACGCTTGTTCAGGACGAAAGAAAGCACAGAGCCCCAGATTTTATGTTGCCCTGGAGAGCTTGCAGAGCACTGGGGAAAGGCAGGCAGAGAATTCCTTGCTAGCATCTTCGCTGTGCCTGGGAAGGAGAAGTGTTCACATTTTTTCGCAGAATGGCTTTTCTGCAGAAAACACTAACGGTTGTTCAGGACGAAAGGAAGCACAGAGCGCCAGATTTGCTGTTGCCCTGGAGAGCTTGCAGAGCACTGGGGAAAGGCAGGCAGAGAATTCCCTGCTAGCATCTTCGCTGTGCCTGGGAAGGAGAAGTGTTCACATTTTTTCGCAGAATCGCTTTTGTGCAGAAAACACTAACAGTTGTTCAGAACGAAAGAAAGCACAGAGCCCCAGATTTGCTGTTGTCCTGGAGAGCTTGCAGAGCTCTGGGGAAAGGCAGGCAGAGAATTCCCTGCTAGCACCTTCTCTGTGCCTGAGAAGGAGTAGTGTTCACATTTTTCCGCAGAATCGCTTTTGTGCAGAGAACAGTAACACTTGTTCAGAACGGAAGAAAACACAGAGCCCCAGATTTGCTGTTGTCCTGGAGAGCTTGCAGAACTCTGGGGAAAGGCAGGCAGAGAATTCCCTGCTAGCACATTCTCTGTGCACAGGAAGCCGAAGTGTTCGCATTTGCTTCGCCGAATCGCTTTTGTGCAGAGAACACTAACACTTGTTAAGAACGAAAGAAAGCACAGAGCCCCAGATTTGCTGTTGTCCTGGAGAGCTTGCAGAGCTCTGGGGAAAGGCAGGCAGAGAATTCCCTGCTAGCACCTTCTCTGTTCGCGGGAAGCAGAGGAGTTCACATTGCTTTGCAGAATCGCTTTTGTGCAGAAAACACTAACACTTGTTCAGAACGAAAGAAAGCACAGAGCCCCATATTTGCTGTTGTCCTGGAGAGCTTGCAGAGCTCTGGGGAAAGGCAGGCAGAGAATTCCCTGCTAGCACCTTCTCTGTGCTTGAGAAGGAGAAGTGTTCACATTTTTTCGCAGAATCGCTTTTGTGCAGAAAACAGTAACACTTATTCAGAACGGAAGAAAACACAGAGCCCCAGATTTGCTGTTGTCCTGGAGAGCTTGCAGAACTCTGGGGAAAGGCAGGCAGAGAATTCCCTGCTAGCACCTTCTCTGTTCGCGGGAAGCAGAAGAGTTCACATTGCTTTGCAGAATCGCTTTTGTGCAGAGAACACTAACGCTTGTTCAGGACGAAAGAAAGCACAGAGGCCCAGATTTGCTGTTGTCCTGGAGAGCTTGCAGAACTCTGGGGAAAGGCAGGCAGAGAATTCCCTGCTAGCACATTCTCTGTGCACAGGAAGGCGAAATGTTCGCTTTTGCTTGGCACAATGGCTTTTCTGCAGAAAACACTAACGCTTGTTCAGAACGAAAGAAAGCACAGAGCCCCAGATTCTATGTTGCACTGGAGAGCTTGCAGAGCACTGGGGAAAGGCAGGCAGAGAATTCCCTGCTAGCACATTCTCTGTGCACAGGAAGCCGAAATGTTCGCATTTGATTCGCAGAATCGCTTTTGTGCAGAAAACACTAACACTTCTTCAGAACGAAAGAAAGCGCAGAGCCCCAGATTTGCTGTTGTCCTGGAGAGCTTGCAGAGCTCTGGGGAAAGGCAGGCAGAGAATTCCCTGCTAGCACCTTCTCTGTTCGCGGGAAGCAGAAGTGTTCACATTTTTTCGCAGAATCGCTTTTGTGCAGAAAACACTAACACTTATTCAGAACGGAAGAAAGCACAGAGCGCCAGATTTTATGTTGCCCTGGAGAGCTTGCAGAGCACTGGGGAAAGGCAGGCAGAGAATTCCCTGCTAGCATCTTCGCTGTGCCTGGGAAGGAGAAGTGTTCACATTTTTTCGCAGAATGGCTTTTCTGCAGAAAACACTAACGCTTGTTCAGGACGAAAGGAAGCACAGAGCGCCAGATTTGCTGTTGCCCTGGAGAGCTTGCACAGCTCTGGGGAAAGGCAGGCAGAGAATTCCCTGCTAGCACATTCTCTGTGCACAGGAAGGAGAAATGTTCGCATTTGCTTCGCAGAATCGCTTTTGTGCAGAAAACACTAACACTTGTTCAGAAAGAAAGAAAGCACAGAGCCCCAGATTTGCTGTTGTCCTGGAGAGCTTGCAGAGCTCTGGGGAAAGGCAGGCAGAGAATTCCCTGCTAGCACCTTCTCTGTGCCTGAGAAGGAGAAGTGTTCACATTTTTCCGCAGAATCGCTTTTGTGCAGAGAACAGTAACACTTATTCAGAACGGAAGAAAACACAGAGCCCCAGATTTGCTGTTGTCCTGGAGAGCTTGCAGAACTCTGGGGAAAGGCAGGCAGAGAATTCCCTGCTAGCACATTCTCTGTGCACAGGAAGCCGAAGTGTTCGCATTTGCTTCGCCGAATCGCTTTTGTGCAGAGAACACTAACACTTGTTAAGAACGAAAGAAAGCACAGAGCCCCAGATTTGCTGTTGTCCTGGAGAGCTTGCAGAGCACTGGGGAAAGGCAGGTAGAGAATTCCCTGCTAGCACATTCTCTGTTCGCGGGAAGCAGAGGAGTTCACATTGCTTTGCAGAATCGTTTTTGTGCAGAGAACACTAACGCTTGTTCAGGACGAAAGAAAGCACAGAGCTCCAGATTTGCTGTTGTCCTGGAGAGCTTGCAGAGCTCTGGGGAAAGGCAGGCAGAGAATTCCCTGCTAGCACATTCTCTGTGCCTGAGAAGGAGAAGTGTTCGCATTTGCTTCGCAGAATCGCTTTTGTGCAGAAAACACTAACACTTGTTCAGAACGAAAGAAAGCACAGAGCCCCATATTTGCTGTTGTCCTGGAGAGCTTGCAGAGCTCTGGGGAAAGGCAGGCAGAGAATTCCCTGCTAGCACCTTCTCTGTGCTTGAGAAGGAGAAGTGTTCACATTTTTTCGCAGAATCGCTTTTGTGCAGAAAACAGTAACACTTATTCAGAACGGAAGAAAACACAGAGCCCCAGATTTGCTGTTGTCCTGGAGAGCTTGCAGAACTCTGGGGAAAGGCAGGCAGAGAATTCCCTGCTAGCACCTTCTCTGTTCGCGGGAAGCAGAAGAGTTCACATTGCTTTGCAGAATCGCTTTTGTGCAGAGAACACTAACGCTTGTTCAGGACGAAAGAAAGCACAGAGCCCCAGATTTGCTGTTGTCCTGGAGAGCTTGCAGAACTCTGGGGAAAGGCAGGTAGAGAATTCCCTGCTAGCACATTCTCTGTTCGCGGGAAGGAGAGATTTCGCTTTTGATTGGCACAATGGCTTTTCTGCACAAAACACTAACGCTTGTTCAGGATGAAAGAAAGCACAGAGCCCCATATTTGCTGTTGCCCTGGAGAGCTTGCAGAGCACTGGGGAAAGGCAGGCAGAGAATTCCCTGCTAGCACATTCTCTGTGCACAGGAAGCCGAAGTGTTCGCATTTGCTTCGCCGAATCGCTTTTGTGCAGAGAACACTAACACTTGTTAAGAACGAAAGAAAGCACAGAGCGCCAGATTTGCTGTTGTCCTGGAGAGCTTGCAGAGCTCTGGGGAAAGGCAGGCAGAGAATTCCCTGCTAGCACATTCTCTGTGCCTGAGAAGGAGAAGTGTTCGCATTTGCTTCGCAGAATCGCTTTTGTGCAGAAAACAGTAACACTTGTTCAGAACGAAAGAAAGCACAGAGCCCCATATTTGCTGTTGTCCTGGAGAGCTTGCAGAGCTCTGGGGAAAGGCAGGCAGAGAATTCCCTGCTAGCACCTTCTCTGTGCTTGAGAAGGAGAAGTGTTCACATTTTTTCGCAGAATCGCTTTTGTGCAGAGAACTGTAACACTTATTCAGAACGGAAGAAAACACAGAGCCCCAGATTTGCTGTTGTCCTGGAGAGCTTGCAGAACTCTGGGGAAAGGCAGGCAGAGAATTCCCTGCTAGCACATTCTCTGTGCACAGGAAGGCGAAATGTTCGCTTTTGCTTGGCACAATGGCTTTTCTGCAGAAAACACTAACGCTTGTTCAGAACGAAAGAAAGCACAGAGCCCCAGATTCTATGTTGCCCTGGAGAGCTTGCAGAGCACTGGGGAAAGGCAGGCAGAGAATTCCCTGCTAGCACATTCTCTGTGCACAGGAAGCCGAAATGTTCGCATTTGATTCGCAGAATCGCTTTTGTGGAGAAAACACTAACACTTCTTCAGAACGAAAGAAAGCGCAGAGCCCCAGATTTGCTGTTGTCCTGCAGAGCTTGCAGAGCTCTGGGGAAAGGCAGGCACAGAATTCCCTGCTAGCACCTTCTCTGTTCGCGGGAAGCAGAAGTGTTCACATTTTTTCGCAGAATCGCTTTTGTGCAGAAAACACTAACACTTATTCAGAACGGAAGAAAGCACAGAGCGCCAGATTTTATGTTGCCCTGGAGAGCTTGCAGAGCACTGGGGAAAGGCAGGCAGAGAATTCCCTGCTAGCATCTTCGCTGTGCCTGGGAAGGAGAAGTGTTCACATTTTTTCGCAGAATGGCTTTTGTGCAGTGAACACTAACGCTTGTTCAGGACGAAAGAAAGCACAGAGCCCCAGATTTGCTGTTGCCCTGGAGAGCTTGCAGAGCTCTGGGGAAAGGCAGGCAGAGAATTCCCTGCTAGCACATTCTCTGTGCCTGAGAAGGAGAAGTGTTCGCATTTGCTTCGCAGAATCGCTTTTGTGCAGAAAACACCAACACTTCTTCAGAACGAAAGAAAGCGCAGAGCCCCAGATTTGCTGTTGTCCTGGAGAGCTTGCAGAGCTCTGGGGAAAGGCAGGCAGAGAATTCCCTGCTAGCACCTTCTCTGTGCCTGAGAAGGAGAAGTGTTCACATTTTTCCGCAGAATCGCTTTTGTGCAGAGAACAGTAACACTTATTCAGAACGGAAGAAAACACAGAGCCCCAGATTTGCTGTTGTCCTGGAGAGCTTGCAGAACTCTGGGGAAAGGCAGGCAGAGAATTCCCTGCTAGCACATTCTCTGTGCACAGGAAGCCGAAGTGTTCGCATTTGCTTCGCCGAATCGCTTTTGTGCAGAGAACACTAACACTTGTTAAGAACGAAAGAAAGCACAGAGCCCCAGATTTGCTGTTGTCCTGGAGAGCTTGCAGAGCACTGGGGAAAGGCAGGTAGAGAATTCCCTGCTAGCACATTCTCTGTTCGCGGGAAGCAGAGGAGTTCACATTGCTTTGCAGAATCGTTTTTGTGCAGAGAACACTAACGCTTGTTCAGGACGAAAGAAAGCACAGAGCTCCAGATTTGCTGTTGTCCTGGAGAGCTTGCAGAGCTCTGGGGAAAGGCAGGCAGAGAATTCCCTGCTAGCACATTCTCTGTGCCTGAGAAGGAGAAGTGTTCGCATTTGCTTCGCAGAATCGCTTTTGTGCAGAAAACACTAACACTTGTTCAGAACGAAAGAAAGCACAGAGCCCCATATTTGCTGTTGTCCTGGAGAGCTTGCAGAGCTCTGGGGAAAGGCAGGCAGAGAATTCCCTGCTAGCACCTTCTCTGTGCTTGAGAAGGAGAAGTGTTCACATTTTTTCGCAGAATCGCTTTTGTGCAGAAAACAGTAACACTTATTCAGAACGGAAGAAAACACAGAGCCCCAGATTTGCTGTTGTCCTGGAGAGCTTGCAGAACTCTGGGGAAAGGCAGGCAGAGAATTCCCTGCTAGCACCTTCTCTGTTCGCGGGAAGCAGAAGAGTTCACATTGCTTTGCAGAATCGCTTTTGTGCAGAGAACACTAACGCTTGTTCAGGACGAAAGAAAGCACAGAGCCCCAGATTTGCTGTTGTCCTGGAGAGCTTGCAGAACTCTGGGGAAAGGCAGGTAGAGAATTCCCTGCTAGCACATTCTCTGTTCGCGGGAAGGAGAGATTTCGCTTTTGATTGGCACAATGGCTTTTCTGCACAAAACACTAACGCTTGTTCAGGATGAAAGAAAGCACAGAGCCCCATATTTGCTGTTGCCCTGGAGAGCTTGCAGAGCACTGGGGAAAGGCAGGCAGAGAATTCCCTGCTAGCACATTCTCTGTGCACAGGAAGCCGAAGTGTTCGCATTTGCTTCGCCGAATCGCTTTTGTGCAGAGAACACTAACACTTGTTAAGAACGAAAGAAAGCACAGAGCGCCAGATTTGCTGTTGTCCTGGAGAGCTTGCAGAGCTCTGGGGAAAGGCAGGCAGAGAATTCCCTGCTAGCACATTCTCTGTGCCTGAGAAGGAGAAGTGTTCGCATTTGCTTCGCAGAATCGCTTTTGTGCAGAAAACAGTAACACTTGTTCAGAACGAAAGAAAGCACAGAGCCCCATATTTGCTGTTGTCCTGGAGAGCTTGCAGAGCTCTGGGGAAAGGCAGGCAGAGAATTCCCTGCTAGCACCTTCTCTGTGCTTGAGAAGGAGAAGTGTTCACATTTTTTCGCAGAATCGCTTTTGTGCAGAGAACTGTAACACTTATTCAGAACGGAAGAAAACACAGAGCCCCAGATTTGCTGTTGTCCTGGAGAGCTTGCAGAACTCTGGGGAAAGGCAGGCAGAGAATTCCCTGCTAGCACATTCTCTGTGCACAGGAAGGCGAAATGTTCGCTTTTGCTTGGCACAATGGCTTTTCTGCAGAAAACACTAACGCTTGTTCAGAACGAAAGAAAGCACAGAGCCCCAGATTCTATGTTGCCCTGGAGAGCTTGCAGAGCACTGGGGAAAGGCAGGCAGAGAATTCCCTGCTAGCACATTCTCTGTGCACAGGAAGCCGAAATGTTCGCATTTGATTCGCAGAATCGCTTTTGTGGAGAAAACACTAACACTTCTTCAGAACGAAAGAAAGCGCAGAGCCCCAGATTTGCTGTTGTCCTGCAGAGCTTGCAGAGCTCTGGGGAAAGGCAGGCACAGAATTCCCTGCTAGCACCTTCTCTGTTCGCGGGAAGCAGAAGTGTTCACATTTTTTCGCAGAATCGCTTTTGTGCAGAAAACACTAACACTTATTCAGAACGGAAGAAAGCACAGAGCGCCAGATTTTATGTTGCCCTGGAGAGCTTGCAGAGCACTGGGGAAAGGCAGGCAGAGAATTCCCTGCTAGCATCTTCGCTGTGCCTGGGAAGGAGAAGTGTTCACATTTTTTCGCAGAATGGCTTTTGTGCAGTGAACACTAACGCTTGTTCAGGACGAAAGAAAGCACAGAGCCCCAGATTTGCTGTTGCCCTGGAGAGCTTGCAGAGCTCTGGGGAAAGGCAGGCAGAGAATTCCCTGCTAGCACATTCTCTGTGCCTGAGAAGGAGAAGTGTTCGCATTTGCTTCGCAGAATCGCTTTTGTGCAGAAAACACCAACACTTGTTCAGAACGAAAGAAAGCACAGAGCGCCATATTTGCTGTTGTCCTGGAGAGCTTGCAGAGCTCTGGGGAAAGGCAGGCAGAGAATTCCCTGCTAGCACCTTCTCTGTGCTTGAGAAGGAGAAGTGTTCACATTTTTTCGCAGAATCGCTTTTGTGCAGAAAACAGTAACACTTATTCAGAACGGAAGAAAACACAGAGCCCCAGATTTGCTGTTGTCCTGGAGAGCTTGCAGAACTCTGGGGAAAGGCAGGCAGAGAATTCCCTGCTAGCACCTTCTCTGTTCGCGGGAAGCAGAAGAGTTCACATTGCTTTGCAGAATCGCTTTTGTGCAGAGAACACTAACGCTTGTTCAGGACGAAAGAAAGCACAGAGCCCCAGATTTGCTGTTGTCCTGGAGAGCTTGCAGAGCACTGGGGAAAGGCAGGCAGAGAATTCCCTGCTAGCACCTTCTCTGTTCGCGGGAAGCAGAAGTGTTCACATTGCTTCGCAGAATCGCTTTTGTGCAGAGAACACTAACACTTATTCAGAACGAAAGAAAAAACAGAGCCCCAGATTTTATGTTGTCCTGGAGATCTTGCAGAGCTCTGGGGAAAGGCAGGCAGAGAATTCCCTGCTAGCACCTTCTCTGTGCCTGAGAAGGAGAAGTGTTCACATTTTTTCGCAGAATCGCTTTTGTGCAGAGAACACTAACAATTATTCAGAACGGAATAAAGCACAGAGCCCCAGATTTGCTGTTGTCCTGGAGAGCTTGCAGAGCTCTGGGAAAAGGCAGGCAGAGAATTCCCTGCTGCACCTTCTCTGTTCGCGGGAAGGAGAGAATTCGCTTTTGCTTGGCACAATGGCTTTTCTGCAGAAAACACTAACGCTTCTTCAGAACGAAAGAAAACACAGAGCCCCATATTTGCTGTTGTCCTGGAGAGCTTGCAGAGCACTGGGGAAAGGCAGGCAGAGAATTCCCTGCTAGCACATTCTCTGTGCACAGGAAGCCGAAATGTTCGCATTTGATTCGCAGAATCGCTTTTGTGCAGAAAACAGTAACACTTCTTCAGAACGAAAGAAAGCGCAGAGCCCCAGATTTGCTGTTGTCCTGGAGAGTTTGCAGAGCTCTGGGGAAAGGCAGGCAGAGAATTCCCTGCTAGCACCTTCTCTGTTCGCGGGAAGGAGAGAATTCGCTTTTGCTTGGCACAATGGCTTTTCTGCAGAAAACACTAACGCTTCTTCAGAACGAAAGAAAACACAGAGCCCCAGATTCTATGTTGCCCTGGAGAGCTTGCAGAGCACTGGGGAAAGGCAGGCAGAGAATTCCCTGCTAGCACCTTCTCTGTTCGCGGGAAGCAGAAGTGTTCACATTTTTTCGCAAAATCGCTTTTGTGCAGAAAACACTAACACTTATTCAGAACGGAAGAAAGCATAGAGCGCCAGATTTTATGTTGCCCTGGAGAGCTTGCAGAGCACTGGGGAAAGGCAGGCAGAGAATTCCCTGCTAGCATCTTCGCTGTGCCTGGGAGGGAGAAGTGTTCACATTTTTTCGCAGAATGCCTTTTCTGCAGAAATACTAACGCTTGTTCAGGACGAAAGGAAGCACAGAGCGCCAGATTTGCTGTTGCCCTGGAGAGCTTGCAGAGCTCTGGGGAAAGGCAGGCAGAGAATTCCCTGCTAGCACCTTCTCTGTTCCCGGGAAGCAGAAGAGTTCACATTGCTTTGCAGAATCGCTTTTGTGCAGAGAACACTAACGCTTGTTCAGGACGAAAGAAAGCACAGAGCCCCAGATTTGCTGTTGTCCTGGAGAGCTTGCAGAGCACTGGGGAAAGGCAGGCAGAGAATTCCCTGCTAGCACCTTCTCTGTTCGCGGGAAGCAGAAGTGTTCACATTGCTTCGCAGAATCGCTTTTGTGCAGAGAACACTAACACTTATTCAGAACGAAAGAAAAAACAGAGCCCCAGATTTTATGTTGTCCTGGAGATCTTGCAGAGCTCTGGGGAAAGGCAGGCAGAGAATTCCCTGCTAGCACCTTCTCTGTGCCTGAGAAGGAGAAGTGTTCACATTTTTTCGCAGAATCGCTTTTGTGCAGAGAACACTAACACTTATTCAGAACGGAAGAAAGCACAGAGCGCCAGATTTTATGTTGCCCTGGAGAGCTTGCAGAGCACTGGGGAAAGGCAGGCAGAGAATTCCCTGCTAGCATCTTCGCTGTGCCTGGGAAGGAGAAGTGTTCACATTTTTTCGCAGAATGGCTTTTCTGCAGAAAACACTAACGCTTGTTCAGGACGAAAGGAAGCACAGAGCCCCAGATTTGCTGTTGTCCTGGAGAGCTTGCAGAACTCTGGGGAAAGGCAGGCAGAGAATTCCCTGCTAGCACCTTCTCTGTTCGCGGGAAGCAGAAGAGTTCACATTGCTTTGCAGAATCGCTTTTGTGCAGACAACACTAACGCTTGTTCAGGACGAAAGAAAGCACAGAGGCCCAGATTTGCTGTTGTCCTGGAGAGCTTGCAGAACTCTGGGGAAAGGCAGGCAGAGAATTCCCTGCTAGCACATTCTCTGTTCGCGGGAAGGAGAGATTTCGCTTTTGATTGGCACAATGGCTATTCTGCAGAAAACACTAACGCTTGTTCAGGACGAAAGAAAGCACAGAGCCCCATATTTGCTGTTGCCCTGGAGAGCTTGCAGAGCACTGGGGAAAGGCAGGCAGAGAATTCCCTGCTAGCACCTTCTCTGTGCCTGAGAAGGAGAAGTGTTCACATTTTTTCGCAGAATCGCTTTTGTGCAGAAAACAGTAACACTTATTCAGAACGGAAGAAAACACAGAGCCCCAGATTTGCTGTTGTCCTGGAGAGCTTGCAGAACTCTGGGGAAAGGCAGGCAGAGAATTCCCTGCTAGCACATTCTCTGTGCACAGGAAGCCGAATTGTTCGCATTTGCTTCGCCGAATCGCTTTTGTGCAGAGAACACTAACAATTATTCATAACGGAATAAAGCACAGAGCCCCAGATTTGCTGTTGTCCTGGAGAGCTTGCAGAGCTCTGGGGAAAGGCAGGCAGAGAATTCCCTGCTAGCACCTTCTCTGTGCTTGAGAAGGAGAAGTGTTCACATTTTTTCGCAGAATCGCTTTTGTGCAGAAAACAGTAACACTTATTCAGAACGGAAGAAAACACAGAGCCCCAGATTTGCTGTTGTCCTGGAGAGCTTGCAGAACTCTGGGGAAAGGCAGGCAGAGAATTCCCTGCTAGCACCTTCTCTGTTCGCGGGAAGCAGAAGAGTTCACATTGCTTTGCAGAATCGCTTTTGTGCAGAGAACACTAACGCTTGTTCAGGACGAAAGAAAGCACAGAGCCCCAGATTTGCTGTTGTCCTGGAGAGCTTGCAGAACTCTGGGGAAAGGCAGGTAGAGAATTCCCTGCTAGCACATTCTCTGTTCGCGGGAAGGAGAGATTTCGCTTTTGATTGGCACAATGGCTTTTCTGCAGAAAACACTAACGCTTGTTCAGGATGAAAGAAAGCACAGAGCCCCATATTTGCTGTTGCCCTGGAGAGCTTGCAGAGCACTGGGGAAAGGCAGGCAGAGAATTCCCTGCTAGCACCTTCTCTGTGCCTGAGAAGGAGAAGCGTTCACATTTTTCCGCAGAATCGCTTTTGTGCAGAGAACACTAACACTTGTTAAGAACGAAAGAAAGCACAGAGCCCCAGATTTGCTGTTGTCCTGGAGAGCTTGCAGAGCTCTGGGGAAAGGCAGGCAGAGAATTCCCTGCTAGCACCTTCTCTGTTCGCGGGAAGCAGAGGAGTTCACATTGCTTCGCAGAATCGCTTTTGTGCAGAAAACACTAACACTTGTTCAGAACGAAAGAAAGCACAGAGCCCCATATTTGCTCTTGTCCTGGAGAGCTTGCAGAGCACTGGGGAAAGGCAGGCAGAGAATTCCCTGCTAGCACATTCTCTGTGCACAGGAAGCCGAAATGTTCGCATTTGATTCGCAGAATCGCTTTTGTGCAGAAAACAGTAACACTTCTTCAGAACGAAAGAAAGCGCAGAGCCCCAGATTTGCTGTTGTCCTGGAGAGCTTGCAGAGCTCTGGGGAAAGGCAGGCAGAGAATTCCCTGCTAGCACCTTCTCTGTTCGCGGGAAGGAGAGAATTCGCTTTTGCTTGGCACAATGGCTTTTCTGCAGAAAACACTAACGCTTCTTCAGAACGAAAGAAAACACAGAGCCCCAGATTCTATGTTGCCCTGGAGAGCTTGCAGAGCACTGGGGAAAGGCAGGCAGAGAATTCCCTGCTAGCACCTTCTCTGTTCGCGGGAAGCAGAAGTGTTCACATTTTTTCGCAAAATCGCTTTTGTGCAGAAAACACTAACACTTATTCAGAACGGAAGAAAGCATAGAGCGCCAGATTTTATGTTGCCCTGGAGAGCTTGCAGAGCACTGGGGAAAGGCAGGCAGAGAATTCCCTGCTAGCATCTTCGCTGTGCCTGGGAGGGAGAAGTGTTCACATTTTTTCGCAGAATGCCTTTTCTGCAGAAATACTAACGCTTGTTCAGGACGAAAGGAAGCACAGAGCGCCAGATTTGCTGTTGCCCTGGAGAGCTTGCAGAGCTCTGGGGAAAGGCAGGCAGAGAATTCCCTGCTAGCACCTTCTCTGTTCCCGGGAAGCAGAAGAGTTCACATTGCTTTGCAGAATCGCTTTTGTGCAGAGAACACTAACGCTTGTTCAGGACGAAAGAAAGCACAGAGCCCCAGATTTGCTGTTGTCCTGGAGAGCTTGCAGAGCACTGGGGAAAGGCAGGCAGAGAATTCCCTGCTAGCACCTTCTCTGTTCGCGGGAAGCAGAAGTGTTCATATTTTTTCGCAGAATCGCTTTTGTGCAGAAAACACTAACACTTATTCAGAACGGAAGAAAGCACAGAGCGCCAGATTTTATGTTGCCCTGGAGAGCTTGCAGAGCACTGGGGAAAGGCAGGCAGAGAATTCCCTGCTAGCATCTTCGCTGTGCCTGGGAAGGAGAAGTGTTCACATTTTTTCGCAGAATGGCTTTTCTGCAGAAAACACTAACGCTTGTTCAGGACGAAAGGAAGCACAGAGCGCCAGATTTGCTGTTGCCCTGGAGAGCTTGCAGAGCACTGGGGAAAGGCAGGCAGAGAATTCCCTGCTAGCACCTTCTCTGTGCCTGAGAAGGAGAAGTGTTCACATTTTTTCGCAGAATCGCTTTTGTGCAGAAAACAGTAACACTTATTCAGAACGGAAGAAAACACAGAGCCCCAGATTTCCTGTTGTCCTGGAGAGCTTGCAGAACTCTGGGGAAAGGCAGGCAGAGAATTCCCTGCTAGCACATTCTCTGTTCGCGGGAAGGAGAGATTTCGCTTTTGATTGGCACAATGGCTATTCTGCAGAAAACACTAACGCTTGTTCAGGACGAAAGAAAGCACAGAGCCCCATATTTGCTGTTGCCCTGGAGAGCTTGCAGAGCACTGGGGAAAGGCAGGCAGAGAATTCCCTGCTAGCACCTTCTCTGTGCCTGAGAAGGAGAAGTGTTCACATTTTTTCGCAGAATCGCTTTTGTGCAGAAAACAGTAACACTTATTCAGAACGGAAGAAAACACAGAGCCCCAGATTTGCTGTTGTCCTGGAGAGCTTGCAGAACTCTGGGGAAAGGCAGGCAGAGAATTCCCTGCTAGCACATTCTCTGTGCACAGGAAGCCGAATTGTTCGCATTTGCTTCGCCGAATCGCTTTTGTGCAGAGAACACTAACAATTATTCATAACGGAATAAAGCACAGAGCCCCAGATTTGCTGTTGTCCTGGAGAGCTTGCAGAGCTCTGGGGAAAGGCAGGCAGAGAATTCCCTGCTAGCACCTTCTCTGTGCTTGAGAAGGAGAAGTGTTCACATTTTTTCGCAGAATCGCTTTTGTGCAGAAAACAGTAACACTTATTCAGAACGGAAGAAAACACAGAGCCCCAGATTTGCTGTTGTCCTGGAGAGCTTGCAGAACTCTGGGGAAAGGCAGGCAGAGAATTCCCTGCTAGCACCTTCTCTGTTCGCGGGAAGCAGAAGAGTTCACATTGCTTTGCAGAATCGCTTTTGTGCAGAGAACACTAACGCTTGTTCAGGACGAAAGAAAGCACAGAGCCCCAGATTTGCTGTTGTCCTGGAGAGCTTGCAGAACTCTGGGGAAAGGCAGGTAGAGAATTCCCTGCTAGCACATTCTCTGTTCGCGGGAAGGAGAGATTTCGCTTTTGATTGGCACAATGGCTTTTCTGCAGAAAACACTAACGCTTGTTCAGGATGAAAGAAAGCACAGAGCCCCATATTTGCTGTTGCCCTGGAGAGCTTGCAGAGCACTGGGGAAAGGCAGGCAGAGAATTCCCTGCTAGCACCTTCTCTGTGCCTGAGAAGGAGAAGCGTTCACATTTTTCCGCAGAATCGCTTTTGTGCAGAGAACACTAACACTTGTTAAGAACGAAAGAAAGCACAGAGCCCCAGATTTGCTGTTGTCCTGGAGAGCTTGCAGAGCTCTGGGGAAAGGCAGGCAGAGAATTCCCTGCTAGCACCTTCTCTGTTCGCGGGAAGCAGAGGAGTTCACATTGCTTCGCAGAATCGCTTTTGTGCAGAAAACACTAACACTTGTTCAGAACGAAAGAAAGCACAGAGCCCCATATTTGCTATTGTCCTGGAGAGCTTGCAGAGCTCTGGGGAAAGGCAGGCAGAGAATTCCCTGGTAGCACCTTCTCTGTGCTTGAGAAGGAGAAGTGTTCACATTTTTTCGCAGAATCGCTTTTGTGCAGAAAAGAGTAACACTTATTCAGAACGGAAGAAAACACAGAGCCCCAGATTTGCTGTTGTCCTGGAGAGCTTGCAGAACTCTGGGGAAAGGCAGGCAGAGAATTCCCTGCTAGCACCTTCTCTGTTCGCGGGAAGCAGAAGAGTTCACATTGCTTTGCAGAATCGCTTTTGTGCAGAGAACACTAACGCTTGTTCAGGACGAAAGAAAGCACAGAGCCCCAGATTTGCTGTTGTCCTGGAGAGCTTGCAGAACTCTGGGGAAAGGCAGGCAGAGAATTCCCTGCTAGCACATTCTCTGTGCACAGGAAGCCGAAGTGTTCGCATTTGCTTCGCCGAATCGCTTTTGTGCAGAGAACACTAACACTTGTTAAGAACGAAAGAAAGCACAGAGCCCCAGATTTGCTGTTGTCCTGGAGAGCTTGCAGAGCTCTGGGGAAAGGCAGGCAGAGAATTCCCTGCTAGCACCTTCTCTGTTCGCGGGAAGCAGAGGAGTTCACATTGCTTTGCAGAATCGTTTTTGTGCAGAGAACACTAACGGTTGTTCAGGACGAAAGAAAGCACAGAGCCCCAGATTTGCTGTTGTCCTGGAGAGCTTGCAGAGCTCTGGGGAAAGGCAGGCAGAGAATTCCCTGCTAGCACATTCTCTGTGCCTGAGAAGGAGAAGTGTTCGCATTTGCTTCGCAGAATCGCTTTTGTGCAGAAAACACTAACACTTGTTCAGAACGAAAGAAAGCACAGAGCCCCATATTTGCTGTTGTCCTGGAGAGCTTGCAGAGCTCTGGGGAAAGGCAGGCAGAGAATTCCCTGCTAGCACCTTCTCTGTGCTTGAGAAAGAGAAGTGTTCACATTTTTTCGCAGAATCGCTTTTGTGCAGAAAACAGTAACACTTATTCAGAACGGAAGAAAACACAGAGCCCCAGATTTGCTGTTGTCCTGGAGAGCTTGCAGAACTCTGGGGAAAGGCAGGCAGAGAATTCCCTGCTAGCACCTTCTCTGTTCGCGGGAAGCAGAAGAGTTCACATTGCTTTGCAGAATCGCTTTTGTGCAGAGAACACTAACGCTTGTTCAGGACGAAAGAAAGCACAGAGCCCCAGATTTGCTGTTGTCCTGGAGAGCTTGCAGAACTCTGGGGAAAGGCAGGTAGAGAATTCCCTGCTAGCACATTCTCTGTTCGCGGGAAGGAGAGATTTCGCTTTTGATTGGCACAATGGCTTTTCTGCAGAAAACACTAACGCTTGTTCAGGATGAAAGAAAGCACAGAGCCCCATATTTGCTGCTGCCCTGGAGAGCTTGCAGAGCACTGGGGAAAGGCAGGCAGAGAATTCCCTGCTAGCACATTCTCTGTGCACACGAAGCCGAAGTGTTCACATTGCTTCGCCGAATCGCTTTTGTGCAGAGAACACTAACACTTGTTAAGAACGAAAGAAAGCACAGAGCGCCAGATTTGCTGTTGCCGTAGAGAGCTTGCAGAGCTCTGGGGAAAGGCAGGCAGAGAATTCCCTGCTAGCACCTTCTCTGTTCGCGGGAAGCAGAAGAGTTCACATTGCTTTGCAGAATCGCTTTTGTGCAGAGAACACTAACGCTTGTTCAGGACGAAAGAAAGCACAGAGCCCCAGATTTGCTGTTGTCCTGGAGAGCTTGCAGAACTCTGGGGAAAGGCAGGCAGAGAATTCCCTGCTAGCACATTCTCTGTGCACAGGAAGCCGAAGTGTTCGCATTTGCTTCGCCGAATCGCTTTTGTGCAGAGAACACTAACACTTGTTAAGAACGAAAGAAAGCACAGAGCCCCAGATTTGCTGTTGTCCTGGAGAGCTTGCAGAGCTCTGGGGAAAGGCAGGCAGAGAATTCCCTGCTAGCACCTTCTCTGTTCGCGGGAAGCAGAGGAGTTCACATTGCTTTGCAGAATCGCTTTTGTGCAGAGAACACTAACGCTTGTTCAGGACGAAAGAAAGCACAGAGCCCCAGATTTGCTGTTGTCCTGGAGAGCTTGCAGAGCTCTGGGGAAAGGCAGGCAGAGAATTCCCTGCTAGCACATTCTCTGTGCCTGAGAAGGAGAAGTGTTCGCATTTGCTTCGCAGAATCGCTTTTGTGCAGAAAACAGTAACACTTGTTCAGAACGAAAGAAAGCACAGAGCCCCATATTTGCTGTTGTCCTGGAGAGCTTGCAGAGCTCTGGGGAAAGGCAGGCAGAGAATTCCCTGCTAGCACCTTCTCTGTGCTTGAGAAGGAGAAGTGTTCACATTTTTTCGCAGAATCGCTTTTGTGCAGAAAAGAGTAACACTTATTCAGAACGGAAGAAAACACAGAGCCCCAGATTTGCTGTTGTCCTGGAGAGCTTGCAGAACTCTGGGGAAAGGCAGGCAGAGAATTCCCTGCTAGCACATTCTCTGTGCACAGTAAGGCGAAATGTTCGCTTTTGCTTGGCACAATGGCTTTTCTGCAGAAAACACTAACGCTTGTTCAGAACGAAAGAAAGCACAGAGCCCCAGATTCTATGTTGCACTGGAGAGCTTGCAGAGCACTGGGGAAAGGCAGGCAGAGAATTCCCTGCTAGCACATTCTCTGTGCTTGAGAAGGAGAAGTGTTCACATTTTTTCGCAGAATCGCTTTTGTGCAGAAAACAGTAACACTTATTCAGAACGGAAGAAAACACAGAGCCCCAGATTTGCTGTTGTCCTGGAGAGCTTGCAGAACTCTGGGGAAAGGCAGGCAGAGAATTCCCTGCTAGCACCTTCTCTGTTCGCGGGAAGCAGAAGAGTTCACATTGCTTTGCAGAATCGCTTTTGTGCAGAGAACACTAACGCTTGTTCAGGACGAAAGAAAGCACAGAGCCCCAGATTTGCTGTTGTCCTGGAGAGCTTGCAGAACTCTGGGGAAAGGCAGGTAGAGAATTCCCTGCTAGCACATTCTCTGTTCGCGGGAAGGAGAGATTTCGCTTTTGATTGGCACAATGGCTTTTCTGCAGAAAACACTAACGCTTGTTCAGGATGAAAGAAAGCACAGAGCCCCATATTTGCTGTTGCCCTGGAGAGCTTGCAGAGCACTGGGGAAAGGCAGGCAGAGAATTCCCTGCTAGCACATTCTCTGTGCACAGGAAGCCGAAATGTTCGCATTTGATTCGCAGAATCGATTTTGTGCAGAAAACAGTAACACTTCTTCAGAACGAAAGAAAGCGCAGAGCCCCAGATTTGCTGTTGTCCTGGAGAGCTTGCAGAGCTCTGGGGAAAGGCAGGCAGAGAATTCCCTGCTAGCACCTTCTCTGTTCGCGGGAAGGAGAGAATTCGCTTTTGCTTGGCACAATGGCTTTTCTGCAGAAAACACTAACGCTTCTTCAGAACGAAAGAAAACACAGAGCCCCAGATTCTATGTTGCCCTGGAGAGCTTGCAGAGCACTGGGGAAAGGCAGGCAGAGAATTCCCTGCTAGCACCTTCTCTGTTCGCGGGAAGCAGAAGTGTTCACATTTTTTCGCAAAATCGCTTTTGTGCAGAAAACACTAACACTTATTCAGAACGGAAGAAAGCATAGAGCGCCAGATTTTATGTTGCCCTGGAGAGCTTGCAGAGCACTGGGGAAAGGCAGGCAGAGAATTCCCTGCTAGCATCTTCGCTGTGCCTGGGAGGGAGAAGTGTTCACATTTTTTCGCAGAATGCCTTTTCTGCAGAAATACTAACGCTTGTTCAGGACGAAAGGAAGCACAGAGCGCCAGATTTGCTGTTGCCCTGGAGAGCTTGCAGAGCTCTGGGGAAAGGCAGGCAGAGAATTCCCTGCTAGCACCTTCTCTGTTCCCGGGAAGCAGAAGAGTTCACATTGCTTTGCAGAATCGCTTTTGTGCAGAGAACACTAACGCTTGTTCAGGACGAAAGAAAGCACAGAGCCCCAGATTTGCTGTTGTCCTGGAGAGCTTGCAGAGCACTGGGGAAAGGCAGGCAGAGAATTCCCTGCTAGCACCTTCTCTGTTCGCGGGAAGCAGAAGTGTTCACATTGCTTCGCAGAATCGCTTTTGTGCAGAGAACACTAACACTTATTCAGAACGAAAGAAAAAACAGAGCCCCAGATTTTATGTTGTCCTGGAGATCTTGCAGAGCTCTGGGGAAAGGCAGGCAGAGAATTCCCTGCTAGCACCTTCTCTGTGCCTGAGAAGGAGAAGTGTTCACATTTTTTCGCAGAATCGCTTTTGTGCAGAGAACACTAACAATTACTCAGAACGGAATAAAGCACAGAGCCCCAGATTTGCTGTTGTCCTGGAGAGCTTGCAGAGCACTGGGGAAAGGCAGGCAGAGAATTCCCTGCTAGCACCTTCTCTGTTCGCGGGAAGCAGAAGTGTTCATATTTTTTCGCAGAATCGCTTTTGTGCAGAAAACACTAACACTTATTCAGAACAGAAGAAAGCACAGAGCGCCAGATTTGCTGTTGCCCTGGAGAGCTTGCAGAGCACTGGGGAAAGGCAGGCAGAGAATTCCCTGCTAGCATCTTCGCTGTGCCTGGGAAGGAGAAGTGTTCACATTTTTTCGCAGAATGGCTTTTCTGCAGAAAACACTAACGCTTGTTCAGGACGAAAGGAAGCACAGAGCGCCAGATTTGCTGTTGCCCTGGAGAGCTTGCAGAGCACTGGGGAAAGGCAGGCAGAGAATTCCCTGCTAGCACCTTCTCTGTGCCTGAGAAGGAGAAGTGTTCACATTTTTTCGCAGAATCGCTTTTGTGCAGAAAACAGTAACACTTATTCAGAACGGAAGAAAACACAGAGCCCCAGATTTGCTGTTGTCCTGGAGAGCTTGCAGAACTCTGGGGAAAGGCAGGCAGAGAATTCCCTGCTAGCACATTCTCTGTTCGCGGGAAGGAGAGATTTCGCTTTTGATTGGCACAATGGCTATTCTGCAGAAAACACTAACGCTTGTTCAGGACGAAAGAAAGCACAGAGCCCCATATTTGCTGTTGCCCTGGAGAGCTTGCAGAGCACTGGGGAAAGGCAGGCAGAGAGTTCCCTGCTAGCACCTTCTCTGTGCCTGAGAAGGAGAAGTGTTCACATTTTTTCGCAGAATCGCTTTTGTGCAGAAAACAGTAACACTTATTCAGAACGGAAGAAAACACAGAGCCCCAGATTTGCTGTTGTCCTGGAGAGCTTGCAGAACTCTGGGGAAAGGCAGGCAGAGAATTCCCTGCTAGCACATTCTCTGTGCACAGGAAGCCGAATTGTTCGCATTTGCTTCGCCGAATCGCTTTTGTGCAGAGAACACTAACAATTATTCATAACGGAATAAAGCACAGAGCCCCAGATTTGCTGTTGTCCTGGAGAGCTTGCAGAGCTCTGGGGAAAGGCAGGCAGAGAATTCCCTGCTAGCACCTTCTCTGTGCTTGAGAAGGAGAAGTGTTCACATTTTTTCGCAGAATCGCTTTTGTGCAGAAAACAGTAACACTTATTCAGAACGGAAGAAAACACAGAGCCCCAGATTTGCTGTTGTCCTGGAGAGCTTGCAGAACTCTGGGGAAAGGCAGGCAGAGAATTCCCTGCTAGCACCTTCTCTGTTCGCGGGAAGCAGAAGAGTTCACACTGCTTTGCAGAATCGCTTTTGTGCAGAGAACACTAACGCTTGTTCAGGACGAAAGAAAGCACAGAGCCCCAGATTTGCTGTTGTCCTGGAGAGCTTGCAGAACTCTGGGGAAAGGCAGGTAGAGAATTCCCTGCTAGCACATTCTCTGTTCGCGGGAAGGAGAGATTTCGCTTTTGATTGGCACAATGGCTTTTCTGCAGAAAACACTAACGCTTGTTCAGGATGAAAGAAAGCACAGAGCCCCATATTTGCTGTTGCCCTGGAGAGCTTGCAGAGCACTGGGGAAAGGCAGGCAGAGAATTCCCTGCTAGCACCTTCTCTGTGCCTGTGAAGGAGAAGTGTTCACATTTTTCCGCAGAATCGCTTTTGTGCAGAGAACACTAACACTTGTTAAGAACGAAAGAAAGCACAGAGCCCCAGATTTGCTGTTGTCCTGGAGAGCTTGCAGAGCTCTGGGGAAAGGCAGGCAGAGAATTCCCTGCTAGCACCTTCTCTGTTCGCGGGAAGCAGAGGAGTTCACATTGCTTCGCAGAATCGCTTTTGTGCAGAAAACACTAACACTTGTTCAGAACGAAAGAAAGCACAGAGCCCCATATTTGCTATTGTCCTGGAGAGCTTGCAGAGCTCTGGGGAAAGGCAGGCAGAGAATTCCCTGGTAGCACCTTCTCTGTGCTTGAGAAGGAGAAGTGTTCACATTTTTTCGCAGAATCGCTTTTGTGCAGAAAACAGTAACACTTATTCAGAACGGAAGAAAACACAGAGCCCCAGATTTGCTGTTGTCCTGGAGAGCTTGCAGAACTCTGGGGAAAGGCAGGCAGAGAATTCCCTGCTAGCACCTTCTCTGTTCGCGGGAAGCAGAAGAGTTCACATTGCTTTGCAGAATCGCTTTTGTGCAGAGAACACTAACGCTTGTTCAGGACGAAAGAAAGCACAGAGGCCCAGATTTGCTGTTGTCCTGGAGAGCTTGCAGAGCTCTGGGGAAAGGCAGGCAGAGAATTCCCTGCTAGCACATTCTCTGTGCACAGGAAGGCGAAATGTTCGCTTTTGCTTGGCACAATGGCTTTTCTGCAGAAAACACTAACGCTTGTTCAGAACGAAAGAAAGCACAGAGCCCCAGATTCTATGTTGCACTGGAGAGCTTGCAGAGCACTGGGGAAAGGCAGGCAGAGAATTCCCTGCTAGCACATTCTCTGTGCACAGGAAGGAGAAATGTTCGCATTTGATTCGCAGAATCGCTTTTGTGCAGAAAACACGAACACTTCTTCAGAACGAAAGAAAGCGCAGAGCCCCAGATTTGCTGTTGTCCTGGAGAGCTTGCAGAGCTCTGGGGAAAGGCAGGCAGAGAATTCCCTGCTAGCACCTTCTCTGTTCGCGGGAAAGAGAAGTGTTCACATTTTTTCGCAGAATCGCTTTTGTGCAGAAACACTAACACTTATTCAGAACGGAAGAAAGCACAGACCGCCAGATTTTATGTTGCCCTGGAGAGCTTGCAGAGCACTAGGGAAAGGCAGGCAGAGAATTCCCTGCTAGCACCTTCTCTGTTCGCGGGAAGCAGAAGAGTTCACATTGCTTTGCACAATCGCTTTTGTGCAGAGAACACTAACGCTTGTTCAGGACGAAAGAAAGCACAGAGCCCCAGATTTGCTGTTGTCCTGGAGAGCTTGCAGAACTCTGGGGAAAGGCAGGTAGAGAATTCCCTGCTAGCACATTCTCTGTTCGCGGGAAGGAGAGATTTCGCTTTTGATTGGCACAATGGCTTTTCTGCAGAAAACACTAACGCTTGTTCAGGATGAAAGAAAGCACAGAGCCCCATATTTGCTGCTGCCCTGGAGAGCTTGCAGAGCACTGGGGAAAGGCAGGCAGAGAATTCCCTGCTAGCACATTCTCTGTGCACAGGAAGCCGAAGTGTTCACATTGCTTCGCCGAATCGCTTTTGTGCAGAGAACACTAACACTTGTTAAGAACGAAAGAAAGCACAGAGCGCCAGATTTGCTGTTGCCGTAGAGAGCTTGCAGAGCTCTGGGGAAAGGCAGGCAGAGAATTCCCTGCTAGCACCTTCTCTGTTCGCGGGAAGGAGAGAATTCGCTTTTGCTTGGCACAATGGCTTTTCTGCAGAAAACACTAACGCTTGTTCAGGACAAAGAAAGCACAGAGCCCCAGATTTGCTGTTGTCCTGGAGAGCTTGCAGAACTCTGGGGAAAGGCAGGCAGAGAATTCCCTGCTAGCACATTCTCTGTGCACAGGAAGCCGAAGTGTTCGCATTTGCTTCGCCGAATCGCTTTTGTGCAGAAAACAGTAACACTTCTTCAGAACGAAAGAAAGCGCAGAGCCCCAGATTTGCTGTTGTCCTGGAGAGCTTGCAGAGCTCTGGGGAAAGGCAGGCAGAGAATTCCCTGCTAGCACCTTCTCTGTTCGCGGGAAGGAGAGAATTCGCTTTTGCTTGGCACAATGGCTTTTCTGCAGAAAACACTAACGCTTCTTCAGAACGAAAGAAAACACAGAGCCCCAGATTCTATGTTGCCCTGGAGAGCTTGCAGAGCACTGGGGAAAGGCAGGCAGAGAATTCCCTGCTAGCACCTTCTCTGTTCGCGGGAAGCAGAAGTGTTCACATTTTTTCGCAAAATCGCTTTTGTGCAGAAAACACTAACACTTATTTAGAACGGAAGAAAGCATAGAGCGCCAGATTTTATGTTGCCCTGGAGAGCTTGCAGAGCACTGGGGAAAGGCAGGCAGAGAATTCCCTGCTAGCATCTTCGCTGTGCCTGGGAGGGAGAAGTGTTCACATTTTTTCGCAGAATGCCTTTTCTGCAGAAATACTAACGCTTGTTCAGGACGAAAGGAAGCACAGAGCGCCAGATTTGCTGTTGCCCTGGAGAGCTTGCAGAGCTCTGGGGAAAGGCAGGCAGAGAATTCCCTGCTAGCACCTTCTCTGTTCCCGGGAAGCAGAAGAGTTCACATTGCTTTGCAGAATCGCTTTTGTGCAGAGAACACTAACGCTTGTTCAGGACGAAAGAAAGCACAGAGCCCCAGATTTGCTGTTGTCCTGGAGAGCTTGCAGAGCACTGGGGAAAGGCAGGCAGAGAATTCCCTGCTAGCACCTTCTCTGTTCGCGGGAAGCAGAAGTGTTCACATTGCTTCGCAGAATCGCTTTTGTGCAGAGAACACTAACACTTATTCAGAACGAAAGAAAAAACAGAGCCCCAGATTTTATGTTGTCCTGGAGATCTTGCAGAGCTCTGGGGAAAGGCAGGCAGAGAATTCCCTGCTAGCACCTTCTCTGTTCGCGGGAAGCAGAAGTGTTCATATTTTTTCGCAGAATCGCTTTTGTGCAGAAAACACTAACACTTATTCAGAACGGAAGAAAGCACAGAGCGCCAGATTTGCTGTTGCCCTGGAGAGCTTGCAGAGCACTGGGGAAAGGCAGGCAGAGAATTCCCTGCTAGCATCTTCGCTGTGCCTGGGAAGGAGAAGTGTTCACATTTTTTCGCAGAATGGCTTTTCTGCAGAAAACACTAACGCTTGTTCAGGACGAAAGGAAGCACAGAGCGCCAGATTTGCTGTTGCCCTGGAGAGCTTGCAGAGCACTGGGGAAAGGCAGGCAGAGAATTCCCTGCTAGCACCTTCTCTGTGCCTGAGAAGGAGAAGTGTTCACATTTTTTCGCAGAATCGCTTTTGTGCAGAAAACAGTAACACTTATTCAGAACGGAAGAAAACACAGAGCCCCAGATTTGCTGTTGTCCTGGAGAGCTTGCAGAACTCTGGGGAAAGGCAGGCAGAGAATTCCCTGCTAGCACATTCTCTGTTCGCGGGAAGGAGAGATTTCGCTTTTGATTGGCACAATGGCTATTCTGCAGAAAACACTAACGCTTGTTCAGGACGAAAGAAAGCACAGAGCCCCATATTTGCTGTTGCCCTGGAGAGCTTGCAGAGCACTGGGGAAAGGCAGGCAGAGAGTTCCCTGCTAGCACCTTCTCTGTGCCTGAGAAGGAGAAGTGTTCACATTTTTTCGCAGAATCGCTTTTGTGCAGAAAACAGTAACACTTATTCAGAACGGAAGAAAACACAGAGCCCCAGATTTGCTGTTGTCCTGGAGAGCTTGCAGAACTCTGGGGAAAGGCAGGCAGAGAATTCCCTGCTAGCACATTCTCTGTGCACAGGAAGCCGAATTGTTCGCATTTGCTTCGCCGAATCGCTTTTGTGCAGAGAACACTAACAATTATTCATAACGGAATAAAGCACAGAGCCCCAGATTTGCTGTTGTCCTGGAGAGCTTGCAGAGCTCTGGGGAAAGGCAGGCAGAGAATTCCCTGCTAGCACCTTCTCTGTGCTTGAGAAGGAGAAGTGTTCACATTTTTTCGCAGAATCGCTTTTGTGCAGAAAACAGTAACACTTATTCAGAACGGAAGAAAACACAGAGCCCCAGATTTGCTGTTGTCCTGGAGAGCTTGCAGAACTCTGGGGAAAGGCAGGCAGAGAATTCCCTGCTAGCACCTTCTCTGTTCGCGGGAAGCAGAAGAGTTCACATTGCTTTGCAGAATCGCTTTTGTGCAGAGAACACTAACGCTTGTTCAGGACGAAAGAAAGCACAGAGCCCCAGATTTGCTGTTGTCCTGGAGAGCTTGCAGAACTCTGGGGAAAGGCAGGTAGAGAATTCCCTGCTAGCACATTCTCTGTTCGCGGGAAGGAGAGATTTCGCTTTTGATTGGCACAATGGCTTTTCTGCAGAAAACACTAACGCTTGTTCAGGATGAAAGAAAGCACAGAGCCCCAGATTTGCTGTTGCCCTGGAGAGCTTGCAGAGCACTGGGGAAAGGCAGGCAGAGAATTCCCTGCTAGCACCTTCTCTGTGCCTGAGAAGGAGAAGTGTTCACATTTTTCCGCAGAATCGCTTTTGTGCAGAGAACACTAACACTTGTTAAGAACGAAAGAAAGCACAGAGCCCCAGATTTGCTGTTGTCCTGGAGAGCTTGCAGAGCTCTGGGGAAAGGCAGGCAGAGAATTCCCTGCTAGCACCTTCTCTGTTCGCGGGAAGCAGAGGAGTTCACATTGCTTCGCAGAATCGCTTTTGTGCAGAAAACACTAACACTTGTTCAGAACGAAAGAAAGCACAGAGCCCCATATTTGCTATTGTCCTGGAGAGCTTGCAGAGCTCTGGGGAAAGGCAGGCAGAGAATTCCCTGGTAGCACCTTCTCTGTGCTTGAGAAGGAGAAGTGTTCACATTTTTTCGCAGAATCGCTTTTGTGCAGAAAACAGTAACACTTATTCAGAACGGAAGAAAACACAGAGCCCCAGATTTGCTGTTGTCCTGGAGAGCTTGCAGAACTCTGGGGAAAGGCAGGCAGAGAATTCCCTGCTAGCACCTTCTCTGTTCGCGGGAAGCAGAAGAGTTCACATTGCTTTGCAGAATCGCTTTTGTGCAGAGAACACTAACGCTTGTTCAGGACGAAAGAAAGCACAGAGGCCCAGATTTGCTGTTGTCCTGGAGAGCTTGCAGAACTCTGGGGAAAGGCAGGCAGAGAATTCCCTGCTAGCACATTCTCTGTGCACAGGAAGGCGAAATGTTCGCTTTTGCTTGGCACAATGGCTTTTCTGCAGAAAACACTAACGCTTGTTCAGAACGAAAGAAAGCACAGAGCCCCAGATTCTATGTTGCACTGGAGAGCTTGCAGAGCACTGGGGAAAGGCAGGCAGAGAATTCCCTGCTAGCACATTCTCTGTGCACAGGAAGGAGAAATGTTCGCATTTGATTCGCAGAATCGCTTTTGTGCAGAAAACACGAACACTTCTTCAGAACGAAAGAAAGCGCAGAGCCCCAGATTTGCTGTTGTCCTGGAGAGCTTGCAGAGCTCTGGGGAAAGGCAGGCAGAGAATTCCCTGCTAGCACCTTCTCTGTTCGCGGGAAAGAGAAGTGTTCACATTTTTTCGCAGAATCGCTTTTGTGCAGAAAACACTAACACTTATTCAGAACGGAAGAAAGCACAGACCGCCAGATTTTATGTTGCCCTGGAGAGCTTGCAGAGCACTAGGGAAAGGCAGGCAGAGAATTTCCTGCTAGCATCTTCGCTATGCCTGGGAAGGAGAAGTGTTCACATTTTTTCGCAGAATGGCTTTTCTGCAGAAAACACTAACGCTTGTTCAGGACGAAAGGAAGCACAGAGCCCCAGATTTGCTGTTGTCCTGGAGAGCTTGCAGAGCTCTGGGGAAAGGCAGGCAGAGAATTCCCTGCTAGCACCTTCTCTGTGCCTGAGAAGGAGAAGTGTTCACATTTTTCCGCAGAATCGCTTTTGTGCAGAGAACAGTAACACTTATTCAGAACGGAAGAAAACACAGAGCCCCAGATTTGCTGTTGTCCTGGAGAGCTTGCAGAACTCTGGGGAAAGGCAGGCAGAGAATTCCCTGCTAGCACATTCTCTGTGCACAGGAAGCCGAAGTGTTCGCATTTGCTTCGCCGAATCGCTTTTGTGCAGAGAACACTAACACTTGTTAAGAACGAAAGAAAGCACAGAGCCCCAGATTTGCTGTTGTCCTGGAGAGCTTGCAGAGCTCTGGGGAAAGGCAGGCAGAGAATTCCCTGCTAGCACCTTCTCTGTTCGCGGGAAGCAGAGGAGTTCACATTGCTTTGCAGAATCGTTTTTGTGCAGAGAACACTAACGCTTGTTCAGGACGAAAGAAAGCACAGAGCCCCAGATTTGCTGTTGTCCTGGAGAGCTTGCAGAGCTCTGGGGAAAGGCAGGCAGAGAATTCCCTGCTAGCACATTCTCTGTGCCTGAGAAGGAGAAGTGTTCGCATTTGCTTCGCAGAATCGCTTTTGTGCAGAAAACACTAACACTTGTTCAGAACGAAAGAAAGCACAGAGCCCCATATTTGCTGTTGTCCTGGAGAGCTTGCAGAGCTCTGGGGAAAGGCAGGCAGAGAATTCCCTGCTAGCACCTTCTCTGTGCTTGAGAAAGAGAAGTGTTCACATTTTTTCGCAGAATCGCTTTTGTGCAGAAAACAGTAACACTTATTCAGAACGGAAGAAAACACAGAGCCCCAGATTTGCTGTTGTCCTGGAGAGCTTGCAGAACTCTGGGGAAAGGCAGGCAGAGAATTCCCTGCTAGCACCTTCTCTGTTCGCGGGAAGCAGAAGAGTTCACATTGCTTTGCAGAATCGCTTTTGTGCAGAGAACACTAACGCTTGTTCAGGACGAAAGAAAGCACAGAGCCCCAGATTTGCTGTTGTCCTGGAGAGCTTGCAGAACTCTGGGGAAAGGCAGGTAGAGAATTCCCTGCTAGCACATTCTCTGTTCGCGGGAAGGAGAGATTTCGCTTTTGATTGGCACAATGGCTTTTCTGCAGAAAACACTAACGCTTGTTCAGGATGAAAGAAAGCACAGAGCCCCATATTTGCTGCTGCCCTGGAGAGCTTGCAGAGCACTGGGGAAAGGCAGGCAGAGAATTCCCTGCTAGCACATTCTCTGTGCACAGGAAGCCGAAGTGTTCACATTGCTTCGCCGAATCGCTTTTGTGCAGAGAACACTAACACTTGTTAAGAACGAAAGAAAGCACAGAGCGCCAGATTTGCTGTTGCCGTAGAGAGCTTGCAGAGCTCTGGGGAAAGGCAGGCAGAGAATTCCCTGCTAGCACCTTCTCTGTTCGCGGGAAGCAGAAGAGTTCACATTGCTTTGCAGAATCGCTTTTGTGCAGAGAACACTAACGCTTGTTCAGGACAAAGAAAGCACAGAGCCCCAGATTTGCTGTTGTCCTGGAGAGCTTGCAGAACTCTGGGGAAAGGCAGGCAGAGAATTCCCTGCTAGCACATTCTCTGTGCACAGGAAGCCGAAGTGTTCGCATTTGCTTCGCCGAATCGCTTTTGTGCAGAGAACACTAACACTTGTTAAGAACGAAAGAAAGCACAGAGCCCCAGATTTGCTGTTGTCCTGGAGAGCTTGCAGAGCTCTGGGGAAAGGCAAGCAGAGAATTCCCTGCTAGCACCTTCTCTGTTCGCGGGAAGCAGAGGAGTTCACATTGCTTTGCAGAATCGCTTTTGTGCAGAGAACACTAACGCTTGTTCAGGACGAAAGAAAGCACAGAGCCCCAGATTTGCTGTTGTCCTGGAGAGCTTGCAGAGCTCTGGGGAAAGGCAGGCAGAGAATTCCCTGCTAGCACATTCTCTGTGCCTGAGAAGGAGAAGTGTTCGCATTTGCTTCGCAGAATCGCTTTTGTGCAGAAAACAGTAACACTTGTTCAGAACGAAAGAAAGCACAGAGCCCCATATTTGCTGTTGTCCTGGAGAGCTTGCAGAGCTCTGGGGAAAGGCAGGCAGAGAATTCCCTGCTAGCACCTTCTCTGTGCTTGAGAAGGAGAAGTGTTCACATTTTTTCGCAGAATCGCTTTTGTGCAGAAAAGAGTAACACTTATTCAGAACGGAAGAAAACACAGAGCCCCAGATTTGCTGTTGTCCTGGAGAGCTTGCAGAACTCTGGGGAAAGGCAGGCAGAGAATTTCCTGCTAGCACATTCTCTGTGCACAGGAAGGCGAAATGTTCGCTTTTGCTTGGCACAATGGCTTTTCTGCAGAAAACACTAACGCTTGTTCAGAACGAAAGAAAGCACAGAGCCCCAGATTCTATGTTGCACTGGAGAGCTTGCAGAGCACTGGGGAAAGGCAGGCAGAGAATTCCCTGCTAGCACATTCTCTGTGCACAGGAAGCCGAAATGTTCGCATTTGATTCGCAGAATCGCTTTTGTGCAGAAAACACGAACACTTCTTCAGAACGAAAGAAAGCGCAGAGCCCCAGATTTGCTGTTGTCCTGGAGAGCTTGCAGAGCTCTGGGGAAAGGCAGGCAGAGAATTCCCTGCTAGCACCTTCTCTGTTCGCGGGAAGCAGAAGTGTTCACATTGCTTCGCAGAACGCTTTTGTGCAGAAAACACTAACACTTATTCAGAACGGAAGAAAGCACAGACCGCCAGATTTTATGTTGCCCTGGAGAGCTTGCAGAGCACTGGGGAAAGGCAGGCAGAGAATTCCCTGCTAGCATCTTCGCTATGCCTGGGAAGGAGAAGTGTTCACATTTTTTCGCAGAATGGCTTTTCTGCAGAAAACACTAACGCTTGTTCAGGACGAAAGGAAGCACAGAGCCCCAGATTTGCTGTTGTCCTGGAGAGCTTGCAGAGCTCTGGGGAAAGGCAGGCAGAGAATTCCCTGCTAGCACCTTCTCTGTGCCTGAGAAGGAGAAGTGTTCACATTTTTCCGCAGAATCGCTTTTGTGCAGAGAACAGTAACACTTATTCAGAACGGAAGAAAACACAGAGCCCCAGATTTGCTGTTGTCCTGGAGAGCTTGCAGAACTCTGGGGAAAGGCAGGCAGAGAATTCCCTGCTAGCACATTCTCTGTGCACAGGAAGCCGAAGTGTTCGCATTTGCTTCGCCGAATCGCTTTTGTGCAGAGAACACTAACACTTGTTAAGAAGGAAAGAAAGCACAGAGCCCCAGATTTGCTGTTGTCCTGGAGAGCTTGCAGAGCTCTGGGGAAAGGCAGGCAGAGAATTCCCTGCTAGCACCTTCTCTGTTCGCGGGAAGCAGAGGAGTTCACATTGCTTTGCAGAATCGTTTTTGTGCACAGAACACTAACGCTTGTTCAGGACGAAAGAAAGCACAGAGCCCCAGATTTGCTGTTGTCCTGGAGAGCTTGCAGAGCTCTGGGGAAAGGCAGGCAGAGAATTCCCTGCTAGCACATTCTCTGTGCCTGAGAAGGAGAAGTGTTCGCATTTGCTTCGCAGAATCGCTTTTGTGCAGAAAACACTAACACTTGTTCAGAACGAAAGAAAGCACAGAGCCCCATATTTGCTGTTGTCCTGGAGAGCTTGCAGAGCTCTGGGGAAAGGCAGGCAGAGAATTCCCTGCTAGCACCTTCTCTGTGCTTGAGAAGGAGAAGTGTTCACATTTTTTCGCAGAATCGCTTTTGTGCAGAAAACAGTAACACTTATTCAGAACGGAAGAAAACACAGAGCCCCAGATTTGCTGTTGTCCTGGAGAGCTTGCAGAACTCTGGGGAAAGGCAGGCAGAGAATTCCCTGCTAGCACCTTCTCTGTTCGCGGGAAGCAGAAGAGTTCACATTGCTTTGCAGAATCGCTTTTGTGCAGAGAACACTAACGCTTGTTCAGGACGAAAGAAAGCACAGAGCCCCAGATTTGCTGTTGTCCTGGAGAGCTTGCAGAACTCTGGGGAAAGGCAGGTAGAGAATTCCCTGCTAGCACATTCTCTGATCGCGGGAAGGAGAGATTTCGCTTTTGATTGGCACAATGGCTTTTCTGCAGAAAACACTAACGCTTGTTCAGGATGAAAGAAAGCACAGAGCCCCATATTTGCTGCTGCCCTGGAGAGCTTGCAGAGCACTGGGGAAAGGCAGGCAGAGAATTCCCTGCTAGCACATTCTCTGTGCACAGGAAGCCGAAGTGTTCGCATTTGCTTCGCCGAATCGCTTTTGTGCAGAGAACACTAACACTTGTTAAGAACGAAAGAAAGCACAGAGCGCCAGATTTGCTGTTGCCGTAGAGAGCTTGCAGAGCTCTGGGGAAAGGCAGGCAGAGAATTCCCTGCTAGCACCTTCTCTGTTCGCGGGAAGCAGAAGAGTTCACATTGCTTTGCAGAATCGCTTTTGTGCAGAGAACACTAACGCTTGTTCAGGACGAAAGAAAGCACAGAGCCCCAGATTTGCTGTTGTCCTGGAGAGCTTGCAGAGCACTGGGGAAAGGCAGGCAGAGAATTCCCTGCTAGCACATTCTCTGTGCACAGGAAGGCGAAATGTTCGCTTTTGCTTGGCACAATGGCTTTTCTGCAGAAAACACTAACGCTTGTTCAGAACGAAAGAAAGCACAGAGCCCCAGATTTGATGTTGCCCTGGAGAGCTTGCAGAGCACTGGGGAAAGGCAGGCAGAGAATTCCCTGCTAGCACATTCTCTGTGCACAGGAAGCCGAAATGTTCGCATTTGATTCGCAGAATCGCTTTTGTGCAGAAAACAGTAACACTTGTTCAGAACGAAAGAAAGCACAGAGCCCCAGATTTGCTGTTGTCCTGGAGAGCTTGCAGAGCTCTGGGGAAAGGCAGGCAGAGAATTCCCTGCTAGCACCTTCTCTGTTCGCGGGAAGCAGAAGTGTTCACATTTTTTCGCAGAATCGCTTTTGTGCAGAAAACACTAACACTTATTCAGAACGGAAGAAAGCACAGAGCCCCAGATTTGCTGTTGTCCTGGAGAGCTTGCAGAGCTCTGGGGAAAGGCAGGCAGAGAATTCCCTGCTAGCATCTTCGCTGTGCCTGGGAAGGAGAAGTGTTCACATTTTTTCGCAGAATGGCTTTTCTGCAGAAAACACTAACGCTTGTTCAGGACGAAAGGAAGCACAGAGCGCCAGATTTGCTGTTGCCCTGGAGAGCTTGCAGAGCTCTGGGGAAAGGCAGGCAGAGAATTCCCTGCTAGCACCTTCTCTGTTCGCGGGAAGCAGAGGAGTTCACATTGTTTTGCAGAATCGCTTTTGTGCAGAGAACACTAACGCTTGTTCAGGACGAAAGAAAGCACAGAGCCCCAGATTTGCTGTTGTCCTGGAGAGCTTGCAGAGCTCTGGGGAAAGGCAGGCAGAGAATTCCCTGCTAGCACATTCTCTGTGCCTGAGAAGGAGAAGTGTTCGCATTTGCTTCCCAGAATCGCTTTTGTGCAGAAAACAGTAACACTTGTTCAGAACGAAAGAAAGCACAGAGCCCCATATTTGCTGTTGTCCTGGAGAGCTTGCAGAGCTCTGGGGAAAGGCAGGCAGAGAATTCCCTGCTAGCACCTTCTCTGTGCTTGAGAAGGAGAAGTGTTCACATTTTTTCGCAGAATCGCTTTTGTGCAGAAAAGAGTAACACTTATTCAGAACGGAAGAAAACACAGAGCCCCAGATTTGCTGTTGTCCTGGAGAGCTTGCAGAACTCTGGGGAAAGGCAGGCAGAGAATTCCCTGCTAGCACATTCTCTGTGCACAGGAAGGCGAAATGTTCGCTTTTGCTTGGCACAATGGCTTTTCTGCAGAAAACACTAACGCTTGTTCAGAACGAAAGAAAGCACAGAGCCCCAGATTCTATGTTGCCCTGGAGAGCTTGCAGAGCACTGGGGAAAGGCAGGCAGAGAATTCCCTGCTAGCACATTCTCTGTGCACAGGAAGCCGAAATGTTCGCATTTGATTCGCAGAATCGCTTTTGTGCAGAAAACACTAACACTTGTTCAGAACGAAAGAAAGCGCAGAGCCCCAGATTTGCTGTTGTCCTGGAGAGCTTGCAGAGCTCTGGGGAAAGGCAGGCAGAGAATTCCCTGCTAGCACCTTCTCTGTGCCTGAGAAGGAGAAGTGTTCACATTTTTTCGCAGAATCGCTTTTGTGCAGAAAACACTAACAATTATTCAGAACGGAATAAAGCACAGAGCCCCAGATTTGCTGTTGTCCTGGAGAGCTTGCAGAGCTCTGGGGAAAGGCAGGCAGAGAATTCCCTGCTGCACCTTCTCTGTTCGCGGGAAGGAGAGAATTCGCTTTTGCTTGGCACAATGGCTTTTCTGCAGAAAACACTAACGCTTCTTCAGAACGAAAGAAAACACAGAGCCCCATATTTGCTGTTGTCCTGGAGAGCTTGCAGAGCACTGGGGAAAGGCAGGCAGAGAATTCCCTGCTAGCACATTCTCTGTGCACAGGAAGCCGAAATGTTCGCATTTGATTCGCAGAATCGCTTTTGTGCAGAAAACAGTAACACTTCTTCAGAACGAAAGAAAGCGCAGAGCCCCAGATTTGCTGTTGTCCTGGAGAGCTTGCAGAGCTCTGGGGAAAGGCAGGCAGAGAATTCCCTGCTAGCACCTTCTCTGTTCGCGGGAAGGAGAGAATTCGCTTTTGCTTGGCACAATGGCTTTTCTGCAGAAAACACTAACGCTTCTTCAGAACGAAAGAAAACACAGAGCCCCAGATTCTATGTTGCCCTGGAGAGCTTGCAGAGCACTGGGGAAAGGCAGGCAGAGAATTCCCTGCTAGCACCTTCTCTGTTCGCGGGAAGCAGAAGTGTTCACATTTTTTCGCAAAATCGCTTTTGTGCAGAAAACACTAACACTTATTCAGAACGGAAGAAAGCATAGAGCGCCAGATTTTATGTTGCCCTGGAGAGCTTGCAGAGCACTGGGGAAAGGCAGGCAGAGAATTCCCTGGTAGCATCTTCGCTGTGCCTGGGAGGGAGAAGTGTTCACATTTTTTCGCAGAATGCCTTTTCTGCAGAAATACTAACGCTTGTTCAGGACGAAAGGAAGCACAGAGCGCCAGATTTGCTGTTGCCCTGGAGAGCTTGCAGAGCTCTGGGGAAAGGCAGGCAGAGAATTCCCTGCTAGCACCTTCTCTGTTCGCGGGAAGCAGAAGAGTTCACATTGCTTTGCAGAATCGCTTTTGTGCAGAGAACACTAACGCTTGTTCAGGACGAAAGAAAGCACAGAGCCCCAGATTTGCTGTTGTCCTGGAGAGCTTGCAGAGCACTGGGGAAAGGCAGGCAGAGAATTCCCTGCTAGCACCTTCTCTGTTCGCGGGAAGCAGAAGTGTTCACATTGCTTCGCAGAATCGCTTTTGTGCAGAGAACACTAACACTTATTCAGAACGAAAGAAAAAACAGAGCCCCAGATTTTATGTTGTCCTGGAGATCTTGCAGAGCTCTGGGGAAAGGCAGGCAGAGAATTCCCTGCTAGCACCTTCTCTGTGCCTGAGAAGGAGAAGTGTTCACATTTTTTCGCAGAATCGCTTTTGTGCAGAGAACACTAACAATTATTCAGAACGGAATAAAGCACAGAGCCCCAGATTTGCTGTTGTCCTGGAGAGCTTGCAGAGCTCTGGGGAAAGGCAGGCAGAGAATTCCCTGCTGCACCTTCTCTGTTCGCGGGAAGGAGAGAATTCGCTTTTGCTTGGCACAATGGCTTTTCTGCAGAAAACACTAACGCTTCTTCAGAACGAAAGAAAACACAGAGCCCCATATTTGCTGTTGTCCTGGAGAGCTTGCAGAGCACTGGGGAAAGGCAGGCAGAGAATTCCCTGCTAGCACATTCTCTGTGCACAGGAAGCCGAAATGTTCGCATTTGATTCGCAGAATCGCTTTTGTGCAGAAAACAGTAACACTTCTTCAGAACGAAAGAAAGCGCAGAGCCCCAGATTTGCTGTTGTCCTGGAGAGCTTGCAGAGCTCTGGGGAAAGGCAGGCAGAGAATTCCCTGCTAGCACCTTCTCTGTTCGCGGGAAGGAGAGAATTCGCTTTTGCTTGGCACAATGGCTTTTCTGCAGAAAACACTAACGCTTCTTCAGAACGAAAGAAAACACAGAGCCCCAGATTCTATGTTGCCCTGGAGAGCTTGCAGAGCACTGGGGAAAGGCAGGCAGAGAATTCCCTGCTAGCACCTTCTCTGTTCGCGGGAAGCAGAAGTGTTCACATTTTTTCGCAAAATCGCTTTTGTGCAGAAAACACTAACACTTATTCAGAACGGAAGAAAGCATAGAGCGCCAGATTTTATGTTGCCCTGGAGAGCTTGCAGAGCACTGGGGAAAGGCAGGCAGAGAATTCCCTGCTAGCATCTTCGCTGTGCCTGGGAAGGAGAAGTGTTCACATTTTTTCGCAGAATGCCTTTTCTGCAGAAATACTAACGCTTGTTCAGGACGAAAGGAAGCACAGAGCGCCAGATTTGCTGTTGCCCTGGAGAGCTTGCAGAGCTCTGGGGAAAGGCAGGCAGAGAATTCCCTGCTAGCACATTCTCTGTTCGCGGGAAGGAGAGAATTCGCTTTTGCTTGGCACAATGGCTTTTCTGCAGAAAACACTAACGCTTCTTCAGAACGAAAGAAAGCACAGAGCCCCAGATTTGCTGTTGTCCTGGAGAGCTTGCAGAGCACTGGGGAAAGGCAGGCAGAGAATTCCCTGCTAGCACATTCTCTGTGCACAGGAAGCCGAAATGTTCGCATTTGATTCGCAGAATCGCTTTTGTGCAGAAAACAGTAACACTTCTTCAGAACGAAAGAAAGCACAGAGCCCCATATTTGCTGTTGTCCTGGAGAGCTTGCAGAGCTCTGGGGAAAGGCAGGCAGAGAATTCCCTGCTAGCACCTTCTCTGTTCGCGGGAAGCAGAGGAGTTCACATTGCTTTGCAGAATCGCTTTTGTGCAGAGAACACTAACGCTTGTTCAGAACGAAAGAAAGCACAGAGCCCCAGATTCTATGTTGCACTGGAGAGCTTGCAGAGCACTGGGGAAAGGCAGGCAGAGAATTCCCTGCTAGCACATTCTCTGTGCACAGGAAGCCGAAATGTTCGCATTTGATTCGCAGAATCGCTTTTGTGCAGAAAACACTAACACTTCTTCAGAACGAAAGAAAGCGCAGAGCCCCAGATTTGCTGTTGTCCTGGAGAGCTTGCAGAGCTCTGGGGAAAGGCAGGCAGAGAATTCCCTGCTAGCACCTTCTCTGTTCCCGGGAAGCAGAAGTGTTCACATTTTTTCGCAGAATCGCTTTTGTGCAGAAAACACTAACACTTATTCAGAACGGAAGAAAGCACAGAGCGCCAGATTTTATGTTGCCCTGGAGAGCTTGCAGAGCACTGGGGAAAGGCAGGCAGAGAATTCCCTGCTAGCATCTTCGCTATGCCTGGGAAGGAGAAGTGTTCACATTTTTTCGCAGAATGGCTTTTCTGCAGAAAACACTAACGCTTGTTCAGGACGAAAGGAAGCACAGAGCCCCAGATTTGCTGTTGTCCTGGAGATCTTGCAGAGCTCTGGGGAAAGGCAGGCAGAGAATTCCCTGCTAGCACCTTCTCTGTGCCTGAGAAGGAGAAGTGTTCACATTTTTCCGCAGAAACGCTTTTGTGCAGAGAACAGTAACACTTATACAGAACGGAAGAAAACACAGAGCCCCAGATTTGCTGTTGTCCTGGAGAGCTTGCAGAACTCTGGGGAAAGGCAGGCAGAGAATTCCCTGCTAGCACATTCTCTGTGCACAGGAAGCCGAAGTGTTCGCATTTGCTTCGCCGAATCGCTTTTGTGCAGAGAACACTAACACTTGTTAAGAACGAAAGAAAGCACAGAGCCCCAGATTTGCTGTTGTCCTGGAGAGCTTGCAGAGCTCTAGGGAAAGGCAGGCAGAGAATTCCCTGCTAGCACCTTCTCTGTTCGCGGGAAGCAGAGGAGTTCACATTGCTTTGCAGAATCGTTTTTGTGCAGAGAACACTAACGCTTGTTCAGGACGAAAGAAAGCACAGAGCCCCAGATTTGCTGTTGTCCTGGAGAGCTTGCAGAGCTCTGGGGAAAGGCAGGCAGAGAATTCCCTGCTAGCACATTCTCTGTGCCTGAGAAGGAGAAGTGTTCGCATTTGCTTCGCAGAATCGCTTTTGTGCAGAAAACACTAACACTTGTTCAGAACGAAAGAAAGCACAGAGCCCCATATTTGCTGTTGTCCTGGAGAGCTTGCAGAGCTCTGGGGAAAGGCAGGCAGAGAATTCCCTGCTAGCACCTTCTCTGTGCTTGAGAAGGAGAAGTGTTCACATTTTTTCGCAGAATCGCTTTTGTGCAGAAAACAGTAACACTTATTCAGAACGGAAGAAAACACAGAGCCCCAGATTTGCTGTTGTCCTGGAGAGCTTGCAGAACTCTGGGGAAAGGCAGGCAGAGAATTCCCTGCTAGCACCTTCTCTTTTCGCGGGAAGCAGAAGAGTTCACATTGCTTTGCAGAATCGCTTTTGTGCAGAGAACACTAACGCTTGTTCAGGACGAAAGAAAGCACAGACCCCAGATTTGCTGTTGTCCTGGAGAGCTTGCAGAACTCTGGGGAAAGGCAGGCAGAGAATTCCCTGCTAGCACCTTCTCTGTGCTTGAGAAGGAGAAGTGTTCACATTTTTTCGCAGAATCGCTTTTGTGCAGAGAACACTAACAATTATTCAGAACGGAATAAAGCACAGAGCCCCAGATTTGCTGTTGTCCTGGAGAGCTTGCAGAGCTCTGGGGAAAGGCAGGCAGAGAATTCCCTGCTGCACCTTCTCTGTTCGCGGGAAGGAGAGAATTCGCTTTTGCTTGGCACAATGGCTTTTCTGCAGAAAACACTAACGCTTCTTCAGAACGAAAGAAAACACAGAGCCCCATATTTGCTGTTGTCCTGGAGAGCTTGCAGAGCACTGGGGAAAGGCAGGCAGAGAATTCCCTGCTAGCACATTCTCTGTGCACAGGAAGCCGAAATGTTCGCATTTGATTCGCAGAATCGCTTTTGTGCAGAAAACAGTAACACTTCTTCAGAACGAAAGAAAGCGCAGAGCCCCAGATTTGCTGTTGTCCTGGAGAGCTTGCAGAGCTCTGGGGAAAGGCAGGCAGAGAATTCCCTGCTAGCACCTTCTCTGTTCGCGGGAAGGAGAGAATTCGCTTTTGCTTGGCACAATGGCTTTTCTGCAGAAAACACTAACGCTTCTTCAGAACGAAAGAAAACACAGAGCCCCAGATTCTATGTTGTCCTGGAGAGCTTGCAGAGCTCTGGGGAAAGGCAGGCAGAGAATTCCCTGCTAGCACCTTCTCTGTTCGCGGGAAGCAGAGGAGTTCACATTGCTTTGCAGAATCGCTTTTGTGCAGAGAACACTAACGCTTGTTCAGAACGAAAGAAAGCACAGAGCCCCAGATTCTATGTTGCACTGGAGAGCTTGCAGAGCACTGGGGAAAGGCAGGCAGAGAATTCCCTGCTAGCACATTCTCTGTGCACAGGAAGCCGAAATGTTCGCATTTGATTCGCAGAATCGCTTTTGTGCAGAAAACACTAACACTTCTTCAGAACGAAAGAAAGCGCAGAGCCCCAGATTTGCTGTTGTCCTGGAGAGCTTGCAGAGCTCTGGGGAAAGGCAGGCAGAGAATTCCCTGCTAGCACCTTCTCTGTTCGCGGGAAGCAGAAGTGTTCACATTTTTTCGCAGAATCGCTTTTGTGCAGAAAACACTAACACTTATTCAGAACGGAAGAAAGCACAGAGCGCCAGATTTTATGTTGCCCTGGAGAGCTTGCAGAGCACTGGGGAAAGGCAGGCAGAGAATTCCCTGCTAGCATCTTCGCTATGCCTGGGAAGGAGAAGTGTTCACATTTTTTCGCAGAATGGCTTTTCTGCAGAAAACACTAACGCTTGTTCAGGACGAAAGGAAGCACAGAGCCCCAGATTTGCTGTTGTCCTGGAGATCTTGCAGAGCTCTGGGGAAAGGCAGGCAGAGAATTCCCTGCTAGCACCTTCTCTGTGCCTGAGAAGGAGAAGTGTTCACATTTTTCCGCAGAAACGCTTTTGTGCAGAGAACAGTAACACTTATTCAGAACGGAAGAAAACACAGAGCCCCAGATTTGCTGTTGTCCTGGAGAGCTTGCAGAACTCTGGGGAAAGGCAGGCAGAGAATTCCCTGCTAGCACATTCTCTGTGCACAGGAAGCCGAAGTGTTCGGATTTGCTTCGCCGAATCGCTTTTGTGCAGAGAACACTAACACTTGTTAAGAACGAAAGAAAGCACAGAGCCCCAGATTTGCTGTTGTCCTGGAGAGCTTGCAGAGCTCTGGGGAAAGGCAGGCAGAGAATTCCCTGCTAGCACCTTCTCTGTTCGCGGGAAGCAGAGGAGTTCACATTGCTTTGCAGAATCGTTTTTGTGCAGAGAACACTAACGCTTGTTCAGGACGAAAGAAAGCACAGAGCCCCAGATTTGCTGTTGTCCTGGAGAGCTTGCAGAGCTCTGGGGAAAGGCAGGCAGAGAATTCCCTGCTAGCACATTCTCTGTGCCTGAGAAGGAGAAGTGTTCGCATTTGCTTCGCAGAATCGCTTTTGTGCAGAAAACACTAACACTTGTTCAGAACGAAAGAAAGCACAGAGCCCCATATTTGCTGTTGTCCTGGAGAGCTTGCAGAGCTCTGGGGAATGGCAGGCAGAGAATTCCCTGCTAGCACCTTCTCTGTGCTTGAGAAGGAGAAGTGTTCACATTTTTTCGCAGAATCGCTTTTGTGCAGAAAACAGTAACACTTATTCAGAACGGAAGAAAACACAGAGCCCCAGATTTGCTGTTGTCCTGGAGAGCTTGCAGAACTCTGGGGAAAGGCAGGCAGAGAATTCCCTGCTAGCACCTTCTCTTTTCGCGGGAAGCAGAAGAGTTCACATTGCTTTGCAGAATCGCTTTTGTGCAGAGAACACTAACGCTTGTTCAGGACGAAAGAAAGCACAGACCCCAGATTTGCTGTTGTCCTGGAGAGCTTGCAGAACTCTGGGGAAAGGCAGGTAGAGAATTCCCTGCTAGCACATTCTCTGTTCGCGGGAAGGAGAGATTTCGCTTTTGATTGGCACAATGGCTTTTCTGCAGAAAACACTAACGCTTGTTCAGGATGAAAGAAAGCACAGAGCCCCATATTTGCTGTTGCCCTGGAGAGCTTTCAGAGCACTGGGGAAAGGCAGGCAGAGAATTCCCTGCTAGCACATTCTCTGTGCACAGGAAGCCGAAGTGTTCGCATTTGCTTCGCCGAATCGCTTTTGTGCAGAGAACACTAACACTTGTTAAGAACGAAAGAAAGCACAGAGCGCCAGATTTGCTGTTGCCGTAGAGAGCTTGCAGAGCTCTGGGGAAAGGCAGGCAGAGAATTCCCTGCTAGCACCTTCTCTGTTGGCGGGAAGCAGAAGAGTTCACATTGCTTTGCAGAATCGCTTTTGTGCAGAGAACACTAACGCTTGTTCAGGACGAAAGAAAGCACAGAGCCCCAGATTTGCTGTTGTCCTGGAGAGCTTGCAGAGCTCTGGGGAAAGGCAGGCAGAGAATTCCCTGCTAGCACATTCTCTGTGCACAGGAAGGCGAAATGTTCGCTTTTGCTTGGCACAATGGCTTTTCTGCAGAAAACACTAACGCTTGTTCAGAAGGAAAGAAAGCACAGAGCCCCAGATTCTATGTTGCCCTGGAGAGCTTGCAGAGCACTGGGGAAAGGCAGGCAGAGAATTCCCTGCTAGCACATTCTCTGTGCACAGGAAGCCGAAATGTTCGCATTTGATTCGCAGAATCGCTTTTGTGCAGAAAACACTAACACTTCTTCAGAACGAAAGAAAGCGCAGAGCCCCAGATTTGATGTTGTCCTGGAGAGCTTGCAGAGCTCTGGGGAAAGGCAGGCAGAGAATTCCCTGCTAGCACCTTCTCTGTTCGCGGGAAGCAGAAGTGTTCACATTTTTTCGCAGAATCGCTTTTGTGCAGAAAACACTAACACTTATTCAGAACGGAAGAAAGCACAGACCGCCAGATTTTATGTTGCCCTGGAGAGCTTGCAGAGCACTGGGGAAAGGCAGGCAGAGAATTCCCTGCTAGCATCTTCGCTGTGCCTGGGAAGGAGAAGTGTTCACATTTTTTCGCAGAATGTCTTTTCTGCAGAAAACACTAACGCTTGTTCAGGACGAAAGGAAGCACAGAGCGCCAGATTTGCTGTTGCCCTGGAGAGCTTGCAGAGCACTGGGGAAAGGCAGGCAGAGAATTCCCTGCTAGCACCTTCTCTGTGCTTGAGAAGGAGAAGTGTTCACATTTTTTCGCAGAATCGCTTTTGTGCAGAAAACAGTAACACTTATTCAGAACGGAAGAAAACACAGAGCCCCAGATTTGCTGTTGTCCTGGAGAGCTTGCAGAACTCTGGGGAAAGGCAGGCAGAGAATTCCCTGCTAGCACATTCTCTGTTCGCGGGAAGGAGAGATTTCGCTTTTGATTGGCACAATGGCTATTCTGCAGAAAACACTAACGCTTGTTCAGGACGAAAGAAAGCACAGAGCCCCAGATTTGCTGTTGCCCTGGAGAGCTTGCAGAGCACTGGGGAAAGGCAGGCAGAGAATTCCCTGCTAGCACCTTCTCTGTGCCTGAGAAGGAGAAGTGTTCACATTTTTTCGCAGAATCGCTTTTGTGCAGAAAACAGTAACACTTATTCAGAACGGAAGAAAACACAGAGCCCCAGATTTGCTGTTGTCCTGGAGAGCTTGCAGAACTCTGGGGAAAGGCAGGCAGAGAATTCCCTGCTAGCACATTCTCTGTGCACAGGAAGCCGAAGTGTTCGCATTTGCTTCGCCGAATCGCTTTTGTGCAGAGAACACTAACACTTGTTAAGAACGAAAGAAAGCACAGAGCCCCAGATTTGCTGTTGTCCTGGAGAGCTTGCAGAGCTCTGGGGAAAGGCAGGCAGAGAATTCCCTGCTAGCACATTCTCTGTGCCTGAGAAGGAGAAGTGTTCGCATTTGCTTCGCAGAATCGCTTTTGTGCAGAAAACACTAACACTTGTTCAGAACGAAAGAAAGCACAGAGCCCCATATTTGCTGTTGTCCTGGAGAGCTTGCAGAGCTCTGGGGAAAGGCAGGCAGAGAATTCCCTGCTAGCACCTTCTCTGTGCTTGAGAAGGAGAAGTGTTCACATTTTTTCGCAGAATCGCTTTTGTGCAGAAAACAGTAACACTTATTCAGAACGGAAGAAAACACAGAGCCCCAGATTTGCTGTTGTCCTGGAGAGCTTGCACAACTCTGGGGAAAGGCAGGCAGAGAATTCCCTGCTAGCACCTTCTCTGTTCGCGGGAAGCAGAAGAGTTCACATTGCTTTGCAGAATCGCTTTTGTGCAGAGAACACTAACGCTTGTTCAGGACGAAAGAAAGCACAGAGCCCCATATTTGCTGTTGTCCTGGAGAGCTTGCAGAGCTCTGGGGAAAGGCAGGCAGAGAATTCCCTGCTAGCACATTCTCTGTGCCTGAGAAGGAGAAGTGTTCGCATTTGCTTCGCAGAATCGCTTTTGTGCAGAAAACACTAACACTTGTTCAGAACGAAAGAAAGCACAGAGCCCCATATTTGCTGTTGTCCTGGAGAGCTTGCAGAGCTCTGGGGAAAGGCAGGCAGAGAATTCCCTGCTAGCACCTTCTCTGTGCTTGAGAAGGAGAAGTGTTCACATTTTTTCGCAGAATCGCTTTTGTGCAGAAAACAGTAACACTTATTCAGAACGGAAGAAAACACAGAGCCCCAGATTTGCTGTTGTCCTGGAGAGCTTGCAGAGCACTGGGGAAAGGCAGGCAGAGAATTCCCTGCTAGCACCTTCTCTGTGCTTGAGAAGGAGAAGTGTTCACATTTTTTCGCAGAATCGCTTTTGTGCAGAAAACAGTAACACTTATTCAGAACGGAAGAAAACACAGAGCCCCAGATTTGCTGTTGTCCTGGAGAGCTTGCAGAACTCTGGGGAAAGGCAGGCAGAAAATTCCCTGCTAGCACCTTCTCTGTTCGCGGGAAGCAGAAGAGTTCACATTGCTTTGCAGAATCGCTTTTGTGCAGAGAACACTAACGCTTGTTCAGGACGAAAGAAAGCACACAGGCCCAGATTTGCTGTTGTCCTGGAGAGCTTGCAGAACTCTGGGGAAAGGCAGGTAGAGAATTCCCTGCTAGCACATTCTCTGTGCACAGGAAGCCGAAGTGTTCGCATTTGCTTCGCCGAATCGCTTTTGTGCAGAGAACACTAACACTTGTTAAGAATGAAAGAAAGCACAGAGCCCCAGATCTGCTGTTGTCCTGGAGAGCTTGCAGAGCTCTGGGGAAAGGCAGGCAGAGAATTCCCTGCTAGCACATTCTCTGTGCACAGGAAGGAGAAATGTTCGCATTTGCTTCGCAGAATCGCTTTTGTGCAGAAAACACTAACACTTGTTCAGAACGAAAGAAAGCACAGATCCCCAGATTTGCTGTTGTCCTGGAGAGCTTGCAGAGCTCTGGGGAAAGGCAGGCAGAGAATTCCGTGCTAGCACCTTCTCTGTGCCTGAGAAGGAGAAGTGTTCGCATTTTTTCGCAGAATCGCTTTTGTGCAGAAAACAGTAACACTTATTCAGAACGGAAGAAAACACAGAGCCCCAGATTTGCTGTTGTCCTGGAGAGCTTGCAGAACTCTGGGGAAAGGCAGACAGAGAATTCCCTGCTAGCACCTTCTCTGTTCGCGGGAAGCAGAAGAGTTCACATTGCTTTGCAGAAACGCTTTTCTGCAGAAAACACTAACGCTTCTTCAGAACGAAAGAAAACACAGAGCCCCAGATTCTATGTTGCCATGGAGAGCTTGCAGAGCACTGGGGAAAGGCAGGCAGAGAATTCCCTGCTAGCACTTTCTCTGTGCACAGGAAGCCGAAATGTTCGCATTTGATTCGCAGAATCGCTTTTGTGCAGAAAACACTAACACTTATTCAGAACGGAAGAAAGCACAGAGCGCCAGATTTTATGTTGCCCTGGAGAGCTTGCAGAGCACTGGGGAAAGGCAGGCAGAGAATTCCCTGCTAGCATCTTCGCTGTGCCTGTGATGGAGAAGTGTTCACATTTTTTCGCAGAATGGCTTTTCTGCAGAAAACACTAACGCTTGTTCAGGACGAAAGGAAGCACAGAGCGCCAGATTTGCTGTTACCCTGGAGAGCTTGCAGAGCTCTGGGGAAAGGCAGGCAGAGAATTCCCTGCTAGCACATTCTCTGTGCACAGGAAGGAGAAATGTTCGCATTTGCTTCGCAGAATCGCTTTTGTGCAGAAAACAGTAACACTTATTCAGAACGGAAGAAAACACAGAGCCCCAGATTTGCTGTTGTCCTGGAGAGCTTGCAGAACTCTGGGGAAAGGCAGGCAGAGAATTCCCTGCTAGCACCTTCTCTGTTCGCGGGAAGCAGAAGAGTTCACATTGCTTTGCAGAATCGCTTTTGTGCAGAGAAAACTAACGCTTGTTCAGGACGAAAGAAAGCACAGAGCCCCAGATTTGCTGTTGTCCTGGAGAGCTTGCAGAGCTCTGGGGAAAGGCAGGCAGAGAATTCCCTGCTAGCACATTCTCTGTGCACAGGAAGCCGAAATGTTCGCATTTGATTCGCAGAATCGCTTTTGTGCAGAAAACACTAACACTTCTTCAGAACGAAAGAAAGCGCAGAGCCCCAGATTTGATGTTGTCCTGGAGAGCTTGCAGAGCTCTGGGGAAAGGCAGGCAGAGAATTCCCTGCTAGCACCTTCTCTGTTCGCGGGAAGCAGAAGTGTTCACATTTTTTCGCAGAATCGCTTTTGTGCAGAAAACAGTAACACTTATTCAGAACGGAAGAAAACACAGAGCCCCAGATTTGCTGTTGTCCTGGAGAGCTTGCAGAACTCTGGGGAAAGGCAGGCAGAGAATTCCCTGCTAGCACATTCTCTGTGCACAGGAAGCCGAAGTGTTCGCATTTGCTTCGCCGAATCGCTTTTGTGCAGAGAACACTAACACTTGTTAAGAACGAAAGAAAGCACAGAGCCCCAGATTTGCTGTTGTCCTGGAGAGCTTGCAGAGCTCTGGGGAAAGGCAGGCAGAGAATTCCCTGCTAGCACATTCTCTGTGCCTGAGAAGGAGAAGTGTTCGCATTTGCTTCGCAGAATCGCTTTTGTGCAGAAAACACTAACACTTGTTCAGAACGAAAGAAAGCACAGAGCCCCATATTTGCTGTTGTCCTGGAGAGCTTGCAGAGCTCTGGGGAAAGGCAGGCAGAGAATTCCCTGCTAGCACCTTCTCTGTGCTTGAGAAGGAGAAGTGTTCACATTTTTTCGCAGAATCGCTTTTGTGCAGAAAACAGTAACACTTATTCAGAACGGAAGAAAACACAGAGCCCCAGATTTGCTGTTGTCCTGGAGAGCTTGCAGAACTCTGGGGAAAGGGAGGCAGAGAATTCCCTGCTAGCACCTTCTCTGTTCGCGGGAAGCAGAAGAGTTCACATTGCTTTGCAGAATCGCTTTTGTGCAGAGAAAACTAACGCTTGTTCAGGACGAAAGAAAGCACAGAGCCCCAGATTCTATGTTGCTCTGGAGAGCTTGCAGAGCTCTGGGGAAAGGCAGGCAGAGAATTCCCTGCTAGCACATTCTCTGTGCACAGGAAGGCGAAATGTTCGCATTTGCTTCGCAGAATCGCTTTTGTGCAGAAAACACTAACACTTGTTCAGAACGAAAGAAAGCACAGAGCCCCATATTTGCTGTTGTCCTGGAGAGCTTGCAGAGCTCTGGGGAAAGGCAGGCAGAGAATTCCCTGCTAGCACCTTCTCTGTGCTTGAGAAGGAGAAGTGTTCACATTTTTTCGCAGAATCGCTTTTGTGCAGAAAACAGTAACACTTATTCAGAACGGAAGAAAACACAGAGCCCCAGATTTGCTGTTGTCCTGGAGAGCTTGCAGAGCACTGGGGAAAGGCAGGCAGAGAATTCCCTGCTAGCACCTTCTCTGTTCGCGGGAAGCAGAGGAGTTCACATTGCTTTGCAGAATCGCTTTTGTGCAGAGAACACTAACACTTGTTAAGAACGAAAGAAAGCACAGAGCCCCAGATTTGCTGTTGTCCTGGAGAGCTTGCAGAGCTCTGGGGAAAGGCAGGCAGAGAATTCCCTGCTAGCACATTCTCTGTGCACAGGAAGCCGAAGTGTTCGCATTTGCTTCGCCGAATCGCTTTTGTGCAGAGAACACTAACACTTGTTAAGAACGAAAGAAAGCACAGAGCCCCAGATTTGCTGTTGTCCTGGAGAGCTTGCAGAGCTCTGGGGAAAGGCAGGCAGAGAATTCCCTGCTAGCACCTTCTCTGTTCGCGGGAAGCAGAGGAGTTCACATTGCTTTGCAGAATCGCTTTTGTGCAGAGAACACTAACACTTGTTCAGGACGAAAGAAAGCACAGAGCCCCAGATTTGCTGTTGTCCTGGAGAGCTTGCAGAGCTCTGGGGAAAGGCAGGCAGAGAATTCCCTGCTAGCACATTCTCTGTGCACAGGAAGGCGAAATGTTCGCTTTTGCTTGGCACAATGGCTTTTCTGCAGAAAACACTAACGCTTGTTCAGAACGAAAGAAAGCACAGAGCCCCAGATTCTATGTTGCCCTGGAGAGCTTGCAGAGCACTGGGGAAAGGCAGGCAGAGAATTCCCTGCTAGCACATTCTCTGTGCACAGGAAGCCGAAATGTTCGCATTTGATTCGCAGAATCGCTTTTGTGCAGAGAACACTAACGCTTGTTTAGGATGAAAGAAAGCACAGAGCCCCAGATTTGCTGTTGTCCTGGAGAGCTTGCAGAGCTCTGGGGAAAGGCAGGCAGAGAATTCCCTGCTAGCACATTCTCTGTGCACAGGAAGGCGAAATGTTCGCATTTGCTTCGCAGAATCGCTTTTGTGCAGAAAACACTAACACTTGTTCAGAACGAAAGAAAGCACAGAGCCCCATATTTGCTGTTGTCCTGGAGAGCTTGCAGAGCACTGGGGAAAGGCAGGCAGAGAATTCCCTGCTAGCACCTTCTCTGTGCCTGAGAAGGAGAAGTGTTCACATTTTTTCGCAGAATCGCTTTTGTGCAGAAAACAGTAACACTTATTCAGAACGGAAGAAAACACAGAGCCCCAGATTTGCTGTTGTCCTGGAGAGCTTGCAGAACTCTGGGGAAAGGCAGGCAGAGAATTCCCTGCTAGCACATTCTCTGTTCGCGGGAAGGAGAGATTTCGCTTTTGATTGGCACAATGGCTTTTCTGCAGAAAACACTAACGCTTGTTCAGGACGAAAGAAAGCACAGAGCCCCATATTTGCTGTTGCCCTGGAGAGCTTGCAGAGCACTGGGGAAAGGCAGGCAGAGAATTCCCTGCTAGCACATTCTCTGTGCACAGGAAGCCGAAGTGTTCGCATTTGCTTCGCAGAATCGCTTTTGTGCAGAAAACACTAACACTTGTTCAGAACGAAAGAAAGCACAGAGCCCCATATTTGCTGTTGTCCTGGAGAGCTTGCAGAGCACTGGGGAAAGGCAGGCAGAGAATTCCCTGCTAGCACCTTCTCTGTGCTTGAGAAGGAGAAGTGTTCACATTTTTTCGCAGAATCGCTTTTGTGCAGAAAACAGTAACACTTATTCAGAACGGAAGAAAACACAGAGCCCCAGATTTGCTGTTGTCCTGGAGAGCTTGCAGAGCTCTGGGGAAAGGCAGGCAGAGAATTCCCTGCTAGCACCTTCTCTGTTCGCGGGAAGCAGAAGAGTTCACATTGCTTTGCAGAATCGCTTTTGTGCAGAGAAAACTAACGCTTGTTCAGGACGAAAGAAAGCACAGAGCCCCAGATTTGCTCTTGTCCTGGAGAGCTTGCAGAGCTCTGGGGAAAGGCAGGTAGAGAATTCCCTGCTAGCACATTCTCTGTGCACAGGAAGGCGAAATGTTCGCTTTTGCTTGGCACAATGGCTTTTCTGCAGAAAACACTAACGCTTGTTCAGAACGAAAGAAAGCACAGAGCCCCAGATTCTATGTTGCCCTGGAGAGCTTGCAGAGCACTGGGGAAAGGCAGGCAGAGAATTCCCTGCTAGCACATTCTCTGTGCACAGGAAGCCGACATGTTCGCATTTGATTCGCAGAATCGCTTTTGTGCAGAAAACACTAACACTTCTTCAGAACGAAAGAAAGCGCAGAGCCCCAGATTTGATGTTGTCCTGGAGAGCTTGCAGAGCTCTGGGGAACGGCAGGCAGAGAATTCCCTGCTAGCACCTTCTCTGTGCCTGAGAAGGAGAAGTGTTCACATTTTTCCGCAGAATCGCTTTTGTGCAGAAAACAGTAACACTTACTCAGAACGGAAGAAAACACAGAGCCCCAGATTTGCTGTTGTCCTGGAGAGCTTGCAGAACTCTGGGGAAAGGCAGGCAGAGAATTCCCTGCTAGCACATTCTCTGTGCACAGGAAGCCGAAGTGTTCGCATTTGCTTCGCCGAATCGCTTTTGTGCAGAGAACACTAACACTTGTTAAGAACGAAAGAAAGCACAGAGCCCCAGATTTGCTGTTGTCCTGGAGAGCTTGCAGAGCTCTGGGGAAAGGCAGGCAGAGAATTCCCTGCTAGCACCTTCTCTGTTCGCGGGAAGCAGAGGAGTTCACATTGCTTTGCAGAATCGCTTTTGTGCAGAGAACACTAACACTTGTTAAGAACGAAAGAAAGCACAGAGCCCCAGATTTGCTGTTGTCCTGGAGAGCTTGCAGAGCTCTGGGGAAAGGCAGGCAGAGAATTCCCTGCTAGCACATTGTCTGTGCACAGGAAGCCGAAATGTTCGCATTTGATTCGCAGAATCGCTTTTGTGCAGAAAACACTAACACTTCTTCAGAACGAAAGAAAGCGCAGAGCCCCAGATTTGATGTTGTCCTGGAGAGCTTGCAGAGCACTGGGGAAAGGCAGGCAGAGAATTCCCTGCTAGCATCTTCGCTGTGCCTGGGAAGGAGAAGTGTTCACATTTTTTCGCAGAATGGCTTTTCTGCAGAAAACACTAGCGCTTGTTCAGGACGAAAGGAAGCACAGAGCGCCAGATTTGCTGTTGCCCTGGAGAGCTTGCAGAGCACTGGGGAAAGGCAGGCAGAGAATTCCCTGCTAGCATCTTCGCTGTGCCTGGGAAGGAGAAGTGTTCACATTTTTTAGCAGAATCGCTTTTGTGCAGAAAACACTAACGCTTGTTCAGGACGAAAGAAAGCACAGAGCCCCAGATTTGCTGTTGTCCTGGAGAGCTTGCAGAGATCTGGGGAAAGGCAGGCAGAGAATTCCCTGCTAGCACCTTCTCTGTTCGCGGGAAGCAAAGAGTTCACATTGCTTTGCAGAATCGCTTTTGTGTAGAGAACACTAACGCTTGTTTAGGATGAAAGAAAGCACAGAGCCCCAGATTTGCTGTTGTCCTGGAGAGCTTGCAGAGCTCTGGGGAAAGGCAGGCAGAGAATTCCCTGCTAGCACATTCTCTGTGCACAGGAAGGCGAAATGTTCGCATTTGCTTCGCAGAATCGCTTTTGTGCAGAAAACACTAACACTTATTCAGAACGGAAGAAAACACAGAGCCCCAGATTTGCTGTTGTCCTGGAGAGCTTGCAGAGCTCTGGGGAAAGGCAGGCAGAGAATTCCCTGCTAGCACCTTCTCTGTTCGCGGGAAGCAGAAGAGTTCACATTGCTTTGCAGAATCGCTTTTGTGCAGAGAAAACTAACGCTTGTTCAGGACGAAAGAAAGCACAGAGCCCCAGATTTGCTGTTGTCCTGGAGAGCTTGCAGAGCTCTGGGGAAAGGCAGGCAGAGAATTCCCTGCTAGCACATTCTCTGTGCACAGGAAGGCGAAATGTTCGCTTTTGCTTGGCACAATGGCTTTTCTGCAGAAAACACTAACGCTTGTTCAGAACGAAAGAAAGCACAGAGCCCCAGATTCTATGTTGCCCTGGAGAGCTTGCAGAGCACTGGGGAAAGGCAGGCAGAGAATTCCCTGCTAGCACATTCTCTGTGCACAGGAAGCCGAAATGTTCGCATTTGATTCGCAGAATCGCTTTTGTGCAGAAAACACTAACACTTCTTCAGAACGAAAGAAAGCGCAGAGCCCCAGATTTGATGTTGTCCTGGAGAGCTTGCAGAGCACTGGGGAAAGGCAGGCAGAGAATTCCCTGCTAGCACCTTCTCTGTGCCTGAGAAGGAGAAGTGTTCACATTTTTCCGCAGAATCGCTTTTGTGCAGAAAACAGTAACACTTACTCAGAACGGAAGAAAACACAGAGCCCCAGATTTGCTGTTGTCCTGGAGAGCTTGCAGAACTCTGGGGAAAGGCAGGCAGAGAATTCCCTGCTAGCACCTTCTCTGTGCCTGAGAAGGAGAAGTGTTCGCATTTGCTTCGCAGAATCGCTTTTGTGCAGAAAACACTAACACTTGTTCAGAACGAAAGAAAGCACAGAGCCCCATATTTGCTGTTGTCCTGGAGAGCTTGCAGACCACTGGGGAAAGGCAGGCAGAGAATTCCCTGCTAGCACCTTCTCTGTGCTTGAGAAGGAGAAGTGTTCACATTTTTTCGCAGAATCGCTTTTGTGCAGAAAACAGTAACACTTATTCAGAACGGAAGAAAACACAGAGCCCCAGATTTGCTGTTGTCCTGGAGAGCTTGCAGAGCTCTGGGGAAAGGCAGGCAGAGAATTCCCTGCTAGCACATTCTCTGTGCACAGGAAGGCGAAATGTTCTCTTTTGCTTGGCACAATGGCTTTTCTGCAGAAAACACTAACGCTTGTTCAGAACGAAAGAAAGCACAGAGCCCCAGATTCTATGTTGCCCTGGAGAGCTTGCAGAGCACTGGGGAAAGGCAGGCAGAGAATTCCCTGCTAGCACATTCTCTGTGCACAGGAAGCCGAAATGTTCGCATTTGATTCGCAGAATCGCTTTTGTGCAGAAAACACTAACACTTCTTCAGAACGAAAGAAAGCGCAGAGCCCCAGATTTGATGTTGTCCTGGAGAGCTTGCAGAGCTCTGGGGAAAGGCAGGCAGAGAATTCCCTGCTAGCACCTTCTCTGTTCGTGGGAAGCAGAAGTGTTCACATTTTTTCGCAGAATCGCTTTTGTGCAGAAAACACTAACACTTATTCAGAACGGAAGAAAGCACAGAGCGCCAGATTTTATGTTGCCCTGGAGAGCTTGCAGAGCACTGGGGAAAGGCAGGCAGAGAATTCCCTGCTAGCATCTTCGCTGTGCCTGGGAAGGAGAAGTGTTCACATTTTTTCGCAGAATGGCTTTTCTGCAGAAAACACTAACGCTTGTTCAGGACGAAAGGAAGCACAGAGCGCCAGATTTGCTGTTGCCCTGGAGAGCTTGCAGAGCACTGGGGAAAGGCAGGCAGAGAATTCCCTGCTAGCATCTTCGCTGTGCCTGGGAAGGAGAAGTGTTCGCATTTTTTAGCAGAATCGCTTTTGTGCAGAAAACACTAACGCTTGTTCAGGACGAAAGAAAGCACAGAGCCCCAGATTTTCTGTTGTCCTGGAGAGCTTGCAGAGCTCTGGGGAAAGGCAGGCAGAGAATTCCCTGCTAGCACCTTCTCTGTTCGCGGGAAGCAAAGAGTTCACATTGCTTTGCAGAATCGCTTTTGTGCAGAGAACACTAACGCTTGTTTAGGATGAAAGAAAGCACAGAGCCCCAGATTTGCTGTTGTCCTGGAGAGCTTGCAGAGCTCTGGGGAAAGGCAGGCAGAGAATTCCCTGCTAGCACCTTCTCTGTGCCTGAGAAGGAGAAGTGTTCACATTTTTTCGCAGAATCGCTTTTGTGCAGAAAACAGTAACACTTATTCAGAACGGAAGAAAACACAGAGCCCCAGATTTGCTGTTGTCCTGGAGAGCTTGCAGAACTCTGGGGAAAGGCAGGCAGAGAATTCCCTGCTAGCACATTCTCTGTTCGCGGGAAGGAGAGATTTCGCTTTTGATTGGCACAATGGCTTTTCTGCAGAAAACACTAACGCTTGTTCAGGACGAAAGAAAGCACAGAGCCCCATATTTGCTGTTGCCCTGGAGAGCTTGCAGAGCACTGGGGAAAGGCAGGCAGAGAATTCCCTGCTAGCACATTCTCTGTGCACAGGAAGCCGAAGTGTTCGCAGTTGCTTCGCAGAATCGCTTTTGTGCAGAAAACAGTAACACTTATTCAGAACGGAAGAAAACACAGAGCCCCAGATTTGCTGTTGTCCTGGAGAGCTTGCAGAGCTCTGGGGAAAGGCAGGCAGAGAATTCCCTGCTAGCACATTCTCTGTGCCTGAGAAGGAGAAGTGTTCGCATTTGCTTCGCAGAATCGCTTTTGTGCAGAAAACACTAACACTTGTTCAGAACGAAAGAAAGCACAGAGCCCCATATTTGCTGTTGTCCTGGAGAGCTTGCAGACCACTGGGGAAAGGCAGGCAGAGAATTCCCTGCTAGCACCTTCTCTGTGCTTGAGAAGGAGAAGTGTTCACATTTTTTCGCAGAATCGCTTTTGTGCAGAAAACAGTAACACTTATTCAGAACGGAAGAAAACACAGAGCCCCAGATTTGCTGTTGTCCTGGAGAGCTTGCAGAGCTCTGGGGAAAGGCAGGCAGAGAATTCCCTGCTAGCACATTCTCTGTGCACAGGAAGGCGAAATGTTCTCTTTTGCTTGGCACAATGGCTTTTCTGCAGAAAACACTAACGCTTGTTCAGAACGAAAGAAAGCACAGAGCCCCAGATTCTATGTTGCCCTGGAGAGCTTGCAGAGCACTGGGGAAAGGCAGGCAGAGAATTCCCTGCTAGCACATTCTCTGTGCACAGGAAGCCGAAATGTTCGCATTTGATTCGCAGAATCGCTTTTGTGCAGAAAACACTAACACTTCTTCAGAACGAAAGAAAGCGCAGAGCCCCAGATTTGATGTTGTCCTGGAGAGCTTGCAGAGCTCTGGGGAAAGGCAGGCAGAGAATTCCCTGCTAGCACCTTCTCTGTTCGTGGGAAGCAGAAGTGTTCACATTTTTTCGCAGAATCGCTTTTGTGCAGAAAACACTAACACTTATTCAGAACGGAAGAAAGCACAGAGCGCCAGATTTTATGTTGCCCTGGAGAGCTTGCAGAGCACTGGGGAAAGGCAGGCAGAGAATTCCCTGCTAGCATCTTCGCTGTGCCTGGGAAGGAGAAGTGTTCACATTTTTTCGCAGAATGGCTTTTCTGCAGAAAACACTAACGCTTGTTCAGGACGAAAGAAAGCACAGAGCGCCAGATTTGCTGTTGCCCTGGAGAGCTTGCAGAGCACTGGGGAAAGGCAGGCAGAGAATTCCCTGCTAGCATCTTCGCTGTGCCTGGGAAGGAGAAGTGTTCACATTTTTTAGCAGAATCGCTTTTGTGCAGAAAACACTAACGCTTGTTCAGGACGAAAGAAAGCACAGAGCCCCAGATTTTCTGTTGTCCTGGAGAGCTTGCAGAGCTCTGGGGAAAGGCAGGCAGAGAATTCCCTGCTAGCACCTTCTCTGTTCGCGGGAAGCAAAGAGTTCACATTGCTTTGCAGAATCGCTTTTGTGCAGAGAACACTAACGCTTGTTTAGGATGAAAGAAAGCACAGAGCCCCAGATTTGCTGTTGTCCTGGAGAGCTTGCAGAGCTCTGGGGAAAGGCAGGCAGAGAATTCGCTGCTAGCACATTCTCTGTGCACAGGAAGGCGAAATGTTCGCATTTGCTTCGCAGAATCGCTTTTGTGCAGAAAACACTAACACTTGTTCAGAACGAAAGAAAGCACAGAGCCCCAGATTTTATGTTGTCCTGGAGAGCTTGCAGAGCACTGGGGAAAGGCAGGCAGAGAATTCCCTGCTAGCACATTCTCTGTGCACAGGAAGGCGAAATGTTCGCATTTGCTTCGCAGAATGGCTTTTGTGCAGAAAACACTAACACTTGTTCAGAACGAAAGAAAGCACAGAGCCCCAGATTTGCTGTTGTCCTGGAGAGCTTGCAGAACTCTGGGGAAAGGCAGGCAGAGAATTCCCTGCTAGCACATTCTCTGTGCACGGGAAGCCGAAGTGTTCGCATTTGCTTCGCAGAATCGCTTTTGTGCAGAAAACAGTAACACTTATTCAGAATGGAAGAAAACACAGAGCCCCAGATTTGCTGTTGTCCTGGAGAGCTTGCAGAGCTCTGGGGAAAGGCAGGCAGAGAATTCCCTGCTAGCACCTTCTCTGTGCTTGAGAAGGAGAAGTGTTCACATTTTTTCGGACAATAGCTTTTGTGCAGAAAACACTAACACTTGTTCAGAACGAAAGAAAGCACAGAGCCCCATATTTGCTGTTGTCCTGGAGAGCTTGCAGAGCTCTGGGGAAAGGCAGGCAGAGAATTCCCTGCTAGCACCTTCTCTGTGCTTGAGAAGGAGAAGTGTTCACATTTTTTCGGAGAATCGCTTTTGTGCAGAAAACACTAACACTTATTCAGAACGGAAGAAAACACAGAGCCCCAGATTTGCTGTTGTCCTGGAGAGCTTGCAGAGCTCTGGGGAAAGGCAGGCAGAGAATTCCCTGCTAGCACCTTCTCTGTTCGCGGGAAGCAGAAGAGTTCACATTGCTTTGCAGAATCGCTTTTGTGCAGAGAAAACTAACGCTTGTTCAGGACGAAAGAAAGCACAGAGCCCCAGATTTGCTGTTGTCCTGGAGAGCTTGCAGAGCTCTGGGGAAAGGCAGGCAGAGAATTCCCTGCTAGCACATTCTCTGTGCACAGGAAGGCGAAATGTTCGCTTTTGCTTGGCACAATGGCTTTTCTGCAGAAAACACTAACGCTTGTTCAGAACGAAAGAAAGCACAGAGCCCCAGATTCTATGTTGCCCTGGAGAGCTTGCAGAGCACTGGGGAAAGGCAGGCAGAGAATTCCCTGCTAGCACATTCTCTGTGCACAGGAAGCCGAAATGTTCGCATTTGATTCGCAGAATCGCTTTTGTGCAGAAAACACTAACACTTCTTCAGAACGAAAGAAAGCGCAGAGCCCCAGATTTGCTGTTGTCCTGGAGAGCTTGCAGAGCTCTGGGGAAAGGCAGGCAGAGAATTCCCTGCTAGCACCTTCTCTGTTCGCGGGAAGCAGAAGTGTTCACATTTTTTCGCAGAATCGCTTTTGTGCTGAAAACACTAACACTTATTCAGAACGGAAGAAAGCACAGAGCGCCAGATTTTATGTTGCCCTGGAGAGCTTGCAGAGCACTGGGGAAAGGCAGGCAGAGAATTCCCTGCTAGCATCTTCGCTGTGCCTGGGAAGGAGAAGTGTTCACATTTTTTCGCAGAATGGCTTTTCTGCAGAAAACACTAACGCTTGTTCAGGACGAAAGGAAGCACAGAGCGCCAGATTTGCTGTTGCCCTGGAGAGCTTGCAGAGCACTGGGGAAAGGCAGGCAGAGAATTCCCTGCTAGCATCTTCGCTGTGCCTGGGAAGGAGAAGTGTTCACATTTTTTAGCAGAATCGCTTTTGTGCAGAAAACACTAACGCTTGTTCAGGACGAAAGAAAGCACAGAGCCCCAGATTTGCTGTTGTCCTGGAGAGCTTGCAGAGCTCTGGGGAAAGGCAGGCAGAGAATTCCCTGCTAGCACCTTCTCTGTGCCTGAGAAGGAGAAGTGTTCACATTTTTCCGCAGAATCGCTTTTGTGCAGAAAACAGTAACACTTATTCAGAACGGAAGAAAACACAGAGCCCCAGATTTGCTGTTGTCCTGGAGAGCTTGCAGAACTCTGGGGAAAGGCAGGCAGAGAATTCCCTGCTAGCACATTCTCTGTGCACAGGAAGCCGAAGTGTTCGCATTTGCTTCGCCGAAACGCTTTTGTGCAGAGAACACTAACACTTGTTAAGAACGAAAGAAAGCACAGAGCCCCAGATTTGCTGTTGTCCTGGAGAGCTTGCAGAGCTCTGGGGAAAGGCAGGCAGAGAATTCCCTGCTAGCACATTCTCTGTGCACAGGAAGGCGAAATGTTCGCTTTTGCTTGGCACAATGGCTTTTCTGCAGAAAACACTAACGCTTGTTCAGAACGAAAGAAAGCACAGAGCCCCAGATTCTATGTTGCCCTGGAGAGCTTGCAGAGCACTGGGGAAAGGCAGGCAGAGAATTCCCTGCTAGCACATTCTCTGTGCACAGGAAGCCGAAATGTTCGCATTTGATTCGCAGAATCGCTTTTGTGCAGAAAACACTAACACTTCTTCAGAACGAAAGAAAGCGCAGAGCCCCAGATTTGATGTTGTCCTGGAGAGCTTGCAGAGCTCTGGGGAAAGGCAGGCAGAGAATTCCCTGCTAGCACCTTCTCTGTTCGCGGGAAGCAGAAGTGTTCACATTTTTTAGCAGAATCGCTTTTGTGCAGAAAACACTAACACTTATTCAGAACGGAAGAAAGCACAGAGCGCCAGATTTTATGTTGCCCTGGAGAGCTTGCAGAGCACTGGGGAAAGGCAGGCAGAGAATTCCCTGCTAGCATCTTCGCTGTGCCTGGGAAGGAGAAGTGTTCACATTTTTTCGCAGAATGGCTTTTCTGCAGAAAACACTAACGCTTGTTCAGGACGAAAGGAAGCACAGAGCGCCAGATTTGCTGTTGCCCTGGAGAGCTTGCAGAGCACTGGGGAAAGGCAGGCAGAGAATTCCCTGCTAGCATCTTCGCTGTGCCTGGGAAGGAGAAGTGTTCACATTTTTTCGCAGAATCGCTTTTGTGCAGAAAACACTAACACTTGTTCAGAACGAAAGAAAGCACAGAGCCCCAGATTTGCTGTTGTCCTGGAGAGCTTGCAGAGCTCTGGGGAAAGGCAGGCAGAGAATTCCCTGCTAGCACCTTCTCTGTGCCTGAGAAGGAGAAGTGTTCACATTTTTCCGCAGAATCGCTTTTGTGCAGAAAACAGTAACACTTATTCAGAACGGAAGAAAACACAGAGCCCCAGATTTGCTGTTGTCCTGGAGAGCTTGCAGAACTCTGGGGAAAGGCAGGCAGAGAATTCCCTGCTAGCACATTCTCTGTGCACAGGAAGCCGAAGTGTTCGCATTTGCTTCGCCGAATCGCTTTTGTGCAGAGAACACTAACACTTGTTAAGAACGAAAGAAAGCACAGAGCCCCATATTTGCTGTTGCCCTGGAGAGCTTGCAGAGCACTGGGGAAAGGCAGGCAGAGAACTCCCTGCTAGCACATTCTCTGTGCACAGGAAGCCGAAATGTTCGCATTTGATTCGCAGAATCGCTTTTGTGCAGAAAACACTAACACTTGTTCAGAACGAAAGAAAGCGCAGAGCCCCAGATTTGCTGTTGTCCTGGAGAGCTTGCAGAGCTCTGGGGAAAGGCAGGCAGAGAATTCCCTGCTAGCACCTTCTCTGTTCGCGGGAAGCAGAAGTGTTCACATTTTTTCGCAGAATCGCTTTTGTGCAGAAAACAGTAACACTTATTCAGAACGGAAGAAAGCACAGAGCGCCAGATTTTATGTTGCCCTGGAGAGCTTGCAGAGCACTGGGGAAAGGCAGGCAGAGAATTCCCTGCTAGCACATTCTCTGTGCACAGGAAGCCGAAGTGTTCGCATTTGCTTCGCCGAAACGCTTTTGTGCAGAGAACACTAACACTTGTTAAGAACGAAAGAAAGCACAGAGCCCCAGATTTGCTGTTGTCCTGGAGAGCTTGCAGAGCTCTGGGGAAAGGCAGGCAGAGAATTCCCTGCTAGCACCTTCTCTGTGCTTGAGAAGGAGAAGTGTTCACATTTTTTCGCAGAATCGCTTTTGTGCAGAAAATAGTAACACTTATTCAGAACGGAAGAAAACACAGAGCCCCAGATTTGCTGTTGTCCTGGAGAGCTTGCAGAACTCTGGGGAAAGGCAGGCAGAGAATTCCCTGCTAGCACATTCTCTGTTCGCGGGAAGGAGAGATTTCGCTTTTGATTGACACAATGGCTTTTCTGCAGAAAACACTAACGCTTGTTCAGGACGAAAGAAAGCACGGAGTACCATATTTGCTGTTGCCCTGGAGAGCTTGCAGAGCACTGGGGAAAGGCAGGCAGAGAATTCCCTGCTAGCACATTCTCTGTGCACAGGAAGCCGAAGAGTTCACATTGCTTTGCAGAATCGCTTTTGTGCAGAGAACACTAACGCTTGTTCAGAACGAAAGAAAGCACAGAGCCCCAGATTTGCTGTTGTCCTGGAGAGCTTGCAGAGCTCTGGGGAAAGGCAGGCAGAGAATTCCCTGCTAGCACCTTCTCTGTTCGCGGGAAGCAGAAGTGTTCATATTGCTTTGCAGAATCGCTTTTGTGCAGAGAACACTAATGCTTGTTCAGGACGAAAGAAAGCACAGAGCCCCAGATATGCTGTTGTCCTGGAGAGCTTGCAGAGCTCTGGGGAAAGGCAGGCAGAGAATTCCCTGCTAGCACCTTCTCTGTTCGCGGGAAGCAGAAGTGTTCACATTGCTTTGCAGAATCGCTTTTGTGCAGAAAACACTAACACTTATTCAGAACGGAATAAAGCACAGAGCCCCAGATTTGCTGTTGTCCTGGAGAGCTTGCAGAGCTCTGGGGAAAGGCAGGCAGAGAATTCCCTGCTAGCACCTTCTCTGTTCGCGGGAAGGAGAGAATTCGCTTTTGCTTGGCACAATGTCTTTTCTGCAGAAAACACTAACGCTTGTTCAGAACGAAAGAAAGCACAGAGCCCCAGATTCTATGTTGCCCTGGAGAGCTTGCAGAGCACTGGGGAAAGGCAGGCAGAGAATTCCCTGCTAGCACATTCTCTGTGCACAGGAAGCCGAAATGTTCGCATTTGATTCGCAGAATCGCTTTTGTGCAGAAAACACTAACACTTGTTCAGAACGAAAGAAAGCGCAGAGCCCCAGATTTGCTGTTGTCCTGGAGAGCTTGCAGAGCTCTGGGGAAAGGCAGGCAGAGAATTCCCTGCTAGCACCTTCTCTGTTCGCGGGAAGCAGAAGTGTTCACATTTTTTCGCAGAATCGCTTTTGTGCAGAAAACACTAACACTTATTCAGAACGGAAGAAAGCACAGAGTGCCAGATTTTATGTTGCCCTGGAGAGCTTGCAGAGCACTGGGGAAAGGCAGGCAGAGAATTCCCTGCTAGCATCTTCGCTGTGCCTGGGAAGGAGAAGTGTTCACATTTTTTCGCAGAATGGCTTTTCTGCAGAAAACACTAACGCTTGTTCAGGACGAAAGAAAGCACAGAGCGCCAGATTTGCTGTTGCCCTGGAGAGCTTGCAGAGCACTGGGGAAAGGCAGGCAGAGAATTCCCTGCTAGCATCTTCGCTGTGCCTGGGAAGGAGAAGTGTTCACATTTTTTCGCAGAATGGCTTTTCTGCAGAAAACACTAACGCTTGTTCAGGACGAAAGGAAGCACAGAGCGCCAGATTTGCTGTTGCCCTGGAGAGCTTGCAGAGCTCTGGGGAAGGGCAGGCAGAGAATTCCCTGCTAGCACATTCTCTGTGCACAGGAAGGAGAAATTTTCGCATTTGCTTCGCAGAATCGCTTTTGTGCAGAGAACACTAACACTTGTTAAGAACGAAAGAAAGCACAGAGCCCCAGATTTGCTGTTGTCCTGGAGAGCTTCCAGAGCTCTGGGGAAAGGCAGGCAGAGAATTCCCTGCTAGCACATTCTCTGTTCGCGGGAAGGAGAGATTTCGCTTTTGATTGGCACAATGGCTTTTCTGCAGAGAACACTAACGCTTGTTCAGGACGAAAGGAAGCACAGAGCGCCAGATTTGCTGTTGCCCTGGAGAGCTTGCAGAACTCTGGGGAAAGGCAGGCAGAGAATTCCCGGCTAGCACATTCTCTGTGCACAGGAAGCCGAACTGTTCGCATTTGCTTCGCCGAATCGCTTTTGTGCAGAGAACACTAACACTTGTTAAGAACGAAAGAAAGCACAGAGCCCCAGATTTGCTGTTGTCCTGGAGAGCTTCCAGAGCTCTGGGGAAAGGCAGGCAGAGAATTCCCTGCTAGCACATTCTCTGTGCACAGGAAGCCGAAATGTTCGCATTTGCTTCGCAGAATCGCTTTTGTGCAGAAAACACTAACACTTGTTCAGAACGAAAGAAAGCACAGAGCCCCAGATTTTATGTTGTCCTGGTTAGCTTGGAGAGCACTGGGGAAAGGCAGGCAGAGAATTCCCTGCTAGCACCTTCTCTGTTCGCGGGAAGGAGAGAATTCTCTTTTGCTTCGCACAATGGCTTTTGTGCAGAAAACACTAACACTTGTTCAGAACGAAAGAAAGCACAGAGCCCCAGATTTGCTGTTGTCCTGGAGAGCTTGCAGAGCACTGGGGAAAGGCAGGCAAAGAATTCCCTGCTAGCACCTTCTCTGTGCACAGGAAGCCGAAGTGTTCGCATTTGCTTCGCAGAATCGCTTTTGTGCAGAAAACAGTAACACTTATTCAGAACGGAAGAAAACACAGAGCCCCAGATTTGCTGTTGTCCTGGAGAGCTTGCAGAACTCTGGGGAAAGGCAGGCAGAGAATTCCCTGCTAGCACCTTCTCTGTTCGCGGGAAGCAGAAGAGTTCACATTGCTTTGCAGAATCGCTTTTGTGCAGAGAACACTAACGCTTGTTCAGGACGAAAGAAAGCACAGAGCCCCAGATTTGCTGTTGTCCTGGAGAGCTTGCAGAGCTCTGGGGAAAGGCAGGCAGAGAATTCCCTGCTAGCACATTCTCTGTGCAGAGGAAGGCGAAATGTTCGCATTTGCTTTCCAGAATCGCTTTTGTGCAGAAAACACTAACGCTTGTTCAGGACGAAAGAAAGCACAGAGCGCCAGATTTGCTGTTGTCCTGGAGAGCTTGCAGAACTCTGGGGAAAGGCAGGCAGAGAATTCCCTGCTAGCACCTTCTCTGTGCGCGGGAAGGAGAAGTGTTCACATTTTTTCGCAGAATCGCATTTGCTTCGCTGCAGAGAACACTAAGCTTGTTCAGAACGAAAGAAAGCACAGAGCCCCAGATTTTATGTTGCCCTGGAGAGCTTGCAGAGCACTGGGGAAAGGCAGGCAGAGAATTCCCTGCTAGCATCTTCGCTGTGCCTGGGAAGGAGAAGTGTTCACATTTTTTCGCAGAATCGCTTTTGTGCAGAAAACAGTAACACTTGTTCAGAACGAAAGAAAGCACAGAGCCCCATATTTGCTGTTGTCCTGGAGAGCTTGCAGAGCACTGGGGAAAGGCAGGCAGAGAATTCCCTGCTAGCACTATCTCTGTGCTTGAGAAGGAGAAGTGTTCACATTTTTTCGCAGAATCGCTTTTGTGCAGAAAACAGTAACACTTATTCAGAACGGAAGAAAACACAGAGCGCCAGATTTGCTGTTGCCCTGGAGAGCTTGCAGAGCACTGGGGAAAGGCAGGCAGAGAATTCCCTGCTAGCATCTTCGCTGTGCCTGGGAAGGAGAAGTGTTCACATTTTTTCGCAGAATGGCTTTTCTGCAGAAAACACTAACGCTTGTTCAGGACGAAAGGAAGCACAGAGCGCCAGAATTGCTGTTGCCCTGGAGAGCTTGCAGAACTCTGGGGAAAGGCAGGCAGAGAATTCCCGGCTAGCACATTCTCTGTGCACAGGAAGGCGAAATGTTCGCATTTGCTTCGCAGAATCGCTTTTGTGCAGAAAACACTAACACTTGTTCAGAACGAAAGAAAGCACAGAGCCCGAGATTTTATGTTGTCCTGGAGAGCTTGCAGAGCACTGGGGAAAGGCAGGCAGAGAATTCCCTGCTAGCACCTTCTCTGTTCGCGGGAAGGAGAGAATTCTCTTTTGCTTCGCACAATGGCTTTTCTGCAGAAAACACTAAAGCTTGTTCAGGACGAAAGGAAGCACAGAGCGCCAGAATTGCTGTTGCCCTGGAGAGCTTGCAGAGCTCTGGGGAAAGGCAGGCAGAGAATTCCCTGCTAGCACATTCTCTGTGCACAGGAAGCCGAAGTGTTCGCATTTGCTTCGCAGAATCGCTTTTGTGCAGAAAACAGTAACACTTATTCAGAACGGAAAAAAACACAGAGCCCCAGATTTGCTATTGTCCTGGAGAGCTTGCAGAACTCTGGGGAAAGGCAGGCAGAGAATTCCCTGCTAGCACCTTCTCTGTTCGCGGGAAGCAGAAGAGTTCACATTGCTTTGCAGAATCGCTTTTGTGCAGAGAACACTAACGCTTGTTCAGGACGAAAGAAAGCACAGAGCCCCAGATTTGCTGTTGTCCTGGAGAGCTTGCAGAGCTCTGGGGAAAGGCAGGCAGAGAATTCCCTGCTAGCACATTCTCTGTGCACAGGAAGGCGAAATGTTCGCATTTGCTTTCCAGAATCGCTTTTGTGCAGAAAACACTAACACTTGTTCAGGACGAAAGAAAGCACAGAGCGCCAGATTTCCTGTTGTCCTGGAGAGCTTGCAGAGCTCTGGGGAAAGGCAGGCAGAGAATTCCCTGCTAGCACCTTCTCTGTGCGCGGGAAGGAGAAGTGTTCACATTTTTTCGCAGAGTCGCATTTGCTTCGCTGCAGAGAACACGAAGCTTGTTCAGAACGAAAGAAAGCACAGAGCCCCAGATTTTATGTTGCCCTGGAGAGCTTGCAGAGCACTGGGGAAAGGGAGGCAGAGAATTCCCTGCTAGCATCTTCGCTGTGCCTGGGAAGGAGAAGTGTTCACATTTTTTCGCAGAATGGCTTTTCTGCAGAAAACACTAACGCTTGTTCAGGACGAAAGGAAGCACAGAGCCCCAGATTTGCTGTTGTCCTGGAGAGCTTGCAGAGCACTGGGGAAAGGCAGGCAGAGAATTCCCTGCTAGCACATTCTCTGTGCACAGGAAGCCGAAGTGTTCGCATTTGCTTCGCAGAATCGCTTTTGTGCAGAAAACAGTAACACTTATTCAGAACGGAAAAAAACACAGAGCCCCAGATTTGCTATTGTCCTGGAGAGCTTGCAGAACTCTGGGGAAAGGCAGGCAGAGAATTCCCTGCTAGCACCTTCTCTGTTCGCGGGAAGCAGAAGAGTTCACATTGCTTTGCAGAATCGCTTTTGTGCAGAGAACACTAACGCTTGTTCAGGACGAAAGAAAGCACAGAGCCCCAGATTTGCTGTTGTCCTGAAGAGCTTGCAGAGCTCTGGGGAAAGGCAGGCAGAGAATTCCCTGCTAGCACCTCCTCTGTGCACAGGAAGGCGAAATGTTCGCATTTGCTTTCCAGAATCGCTTTTGTGCAGAAAACACTAACACTTGTTCAGGACGAAAGAAAGCACAGAGCGCCAGATTTGCTGTTGTCCTGGAGAGCTTGCAGAGCTCTGGGGAAAGGCAGGCAGAGAATTCCCTGCTAGCACCTTCTCTGTGCGCGGGAAGGAGAAGTGTTCACATTTTTTCGCAGAATCGCATTTGCTTCGCTGCAGAGAACACTAACGCTTGTTCAGGACGAAAGAAAGCACAGAGCGCCAGATTTTATGTTGCCCTGGAGAGCTTGCAGAGCACTGGGGAAAGGGAGGCAGAGAATTCCCTGCTAGCATCTTCGCTGTGCCTGGGAAGGAGAAGTGTTCACATTTTTTCGCAGAATGGCTTTTCTGCAGAAAACACTAACGCTTGTTCAGGACGAAAGGAAGCACAGAGCCCCAGATTTGCTGTTGCCCTGGAGAGCTTGCAGAGCTCTGGGGAAAGGCAGGCAGAGAATTCCCTGCTAGCACCTTCTCTGTGCTTGAGAAGGAGAAGTGTTCACATTTTTTCGCAGAATCGCTTTTGTGCAGAAAACAGTAACACTTATTCAGAACGGAAGAAAACACAGAGCCCCAGATTTTATGTTGTCCTGGAGAGCTTGCAGAACTCTGGGGAAAGGCAGGCAGAGAATTCCCTGCTAGCACCTTCTCTGTTCGCGGGAAGCAGAAGAGTTCACATTGCTTTGCAGAATCGCTTTTGTGCAGAGAACACTAACGCTTGTTCAGGATGAAAGAAAGCACAGAGCCCCATATTTGCTGTTGCCCTGGAGAACTTGCAGAGCACTGGGGAAAGGCAGGCAGAGAATTCCCTGCTAGCACATTCTCTGTGCACAGGAAGCCGAAGTGTTCGCATTTGCTTCGCCGAATCGCTTTTGTGCAGAGAACGCTAACACTTGTTAAGAACGAAAGAAAGCACAGAGCCCCAGATTTGCTGTTGCCCTGGAGAGCTTGCAGAGCTCTGGGAAAAGGCAGGCAGAGAATTCCCTGCTAGCACCTTCTCTGTTCGCGGGAAGCAGAAGAGTTCACATTGCTTTGCAGAATCGCTTTTGTGCAGAGAACACTAACGCTTGTTCAGGACGAAAGAAAGCACAGAGCCCCAGATTTGCTGTTGTCCTGGAGAGCTTGCAGAGCTCTGGGGAAAGGCAGGCAGAGAATTCCCTGCTAGCACCTTCTCTGTTCGCGGGAAGCAGAAGAGTTCACATTGCTTTGCAGAATCGCTTTTGTGCAGAGAACACTAACGCTTGTTCAGTACGAAAGAAAGCACAGAGCGCCAGATTTTATGTTGCCCTGGAGAGCTTGCAGAGCACTGGGGAAAGGCAGGCAGAGAATTCCCTGCTAGCATCTTCGCTGTGCCTGGGAAGGAGAAGTGTTCACATTTTTTCGCAGAATGGCTTTTCTGCAGAAAACACTAACGCTTGTTCAGGACGAAAGGAAGCACAGAGCGCCAGATTTGCTGTTGCCCTGGAGAGCTTGCAGAGCACTGGGGAAAGGCAGGCAGAGAATTCCCTGCTAGCATCTTCGCTGTGCCTGGGAAGGAGAAGTGTTCACATTTTTTCGCAGAATGGCTTTTCTGCAGAAAACACTAACGCTTGTTCAGGACGAAAGGAAGCACAGAGCGCCAGAATTGCTGTTGCCCTGGAGAGCTTGCAGAGCTCTGGGGAAAGGCAGGCAGAGAATTCCCTGCTAGCACATTCTCTGTGCACAGGAAGGAGAAGTGTTCACATTTTTCCGCAGAATCGCTTTTGTGCAGAGAACACTAACACTTGTTAAGAACGAAAGAAAGCACAGAGCCCCAGAATTGCTGTTGTCCTGGAGAGCTTGCAGAGCTCTGGGGAAAGGCAGGCAGAGAATTCCCTGCTAGCACATTCTCTGTGCACAGGAAGGCGAAATGTTCGCATTTGCTTCGCAGAATCGCTTTTGTGCAGAAAACACTAACACTTGTTCAGAACGAAAGAAAGCACAGAGCCCGAGATTTTATGTTGTCCTGGAGAGCTTGCAGAGCACTGGGGAAAGGCAGGCAGAGAATTCCCTGCTAGCACCTTCTCTGTTCGCGGGAAGGAGAGAATTCTCTTTTGCTTCGCACAATGGCTTTTGTGCAGAAAACACTAACGCTTGTTCAGGACGAAAGAAAGCACAGAGCCCCAGATTTGCTGTTGTCCTGGAGAGCTTGCAGAGCACTGGGGAAAGGCAGGCAGAGAATTCCCTGCTAGCACATTCTCTGTGCACAGGAAGCCGAAGTGTTCGCATTTGCTTCGCAGAATCGCTTTTGTGCAGAAAACAGTAACACTTATTCAGAACGGAAAAAAACACAGAGCCCCAGATTTGCTATTGTCCTGGAGAGCTTGCAGAACTCTGGGGAAAGGCAGGCAGAGAATTCCCTGCTAGCACATTCTCTGTGCACAGGAAGCCGAAGTGTTCACATTTGCTTCGCCGAATCGCTTTTGTGCAGAGAACACTAACACTTGTTAAGAACGAAAGAAAGCACAGAGCCCCAGATTTGCTGTTGTCCTGGAGAGCTTGCAGAGCTCTGGGGAAAGGCAGGCAGAGAATTCCCTGCTAGCACCTTCTCTGTTCGCGGGAAGCAGAAGAGTTCACATTGCTTTGCAGAATCGCTTTTGTGCAGAGAACACTAACGCTTGTTCAGGACGAAAGAAAGCACAGAGCCCCAGATTTGCTGTTGTCCTGGAGAGCTTGCAGAGCTCTGGGGAAAGGCAGGCAGAGAATTCCCTGCTAGCACCTTCTCTGTTCGCGGGAAGCAGAAGTGTTCACATTGCTTTGCAGAATCGCTTTTGTGCAGAGAACACTAACGCTTGTTCAGGAAGAAAGAAAGCACAGAGCCCCAGATTTGCTGTTGTCCTGGAGAGCTTGCAGAGCTCTGGGGAAAGGCAGGCAGAGAATTCCCTGCTAGCACATTCTCTGTGCACAGGAAGGCGAAATGTTCGCTTTTGCTTGGCACAATGGCTTTTCTGCAGAAAACACTAACGCTTGTTCAGAACGAAAGAAAGCACAGAGCCCCAGATTCTATGTTGCCCTGGAGAGCTTGCAGAGCACTGGGGAAAGGCAGGCAGAGAATTCCCTGCTAGCACATTCTCTGTGCACAGGAAGCCGAAATGTTCGCATTTGATTCGCAGAATCGCTTTTGTGCAGAAAACACTAACACTTCTTCAGAACGAAAGAAAGCGCAGAGCCCCAGATTTGATGTTGTCCTGGAGAGCTTGCAGAGCTCTGGGGAAAGGCAGGCAGAGAATTCCCTGCTAGCACCTTCTCTGTTCGCGGGAAGCAGAAGTGTTCACATTTTTTCGCAGAATCGCTTTTGTGCAGAAAACACTAACACTTATTCAGAACGGAAGAAAGCACAGAGCGCCAGATTTTATGTTGCCCTGGAGAGCTTGCAGAGCACTGGGGAAAGGCAGGCAGAGAATTCCCTGCTAGCATCTTCGCTGTGCCTGGGAAGGAGAAGTGTTCACATTTTTTCGCAGAATGGCTTTTCTGCAGAAAACACTAACGCTTGTTCAGGACGAAAGGAAGCACAGAGCGCCAGATTTGCTGTTGCCCTGGAGAGCTTGCAGAGCACTGGGGAAAGGCAGGCAGAGAATTCCCTGCTAGCATCTTCGCTGTGCCTGGGAAGGAGAAGTGTTCACATTTTTTCGCAGAATCGCTTTTGTGCAGAAAACACTAACACTTGTTCAGAACGAAAGAAAGCACAGAGCCCCAGATTTGCTGTTGTCCTGGAGAGCTTGCAGAGCTCTGGGGAAAGGCAGGCAGAGAATTCCCTGCTAGCACCTTCTCTGTGCCTGAGAAGGAGAAGTGTTCACATTTTTCCGCAGAATCGCTTTTGTGCAGAAAACAGTAACACTTATTCAGAACGGAAGAAAACACAGAGCCCCAGATTTGCTGTTGTCCTGGAGAGCTTGCAGAACTCTGGGGAAAGGCAGGCAGAGAATTCCCTGCTAGCACATTCTCTGTGCACAGGAAGCCGAAGTGTTCGCATTTGCTTCGCCGAATCGCTTTTGTGCAGAGAACACTAACACTTGTTAAGAACGAAAGAAAGCACAGAGCCCCATATTTGCTGTTGCCCTGGAGAGCTTGCAGAGCACTGGGGAAAGGCAGGCAGAGAACTCCCTGCTAGCACATTCTCTGTGCACAGGAAGCCGAAATGTTCGCATTTGATTCGCAGAATCGCTTTTGTGCAGAAAACACTAACACTTGTTCAGAACGAAAGAAAGCGCAGAGCCCCAGATTTGCTGTTGTCCTGGAGAGCTTGCAGAGCTCTGGGGAAAGGCAGGCAGAGAATTCCCTGCTAGCACCTTCTCTGTTCGCGGGAAGCAGAAGTGTTCACATTTTTTCGCAGAATCGCTTTTGTGCAGAAAACAGTAACACTTATTCAGAACGGAAGAAAGCACAGAGCGCCAGATTTTATGTTGCCCTGGAGAGCTTGCAGAGCACTGGGGAAAGGCAGGCAGAGAATTCCCTGCTAGCACATTCTCTGTGCACAGGAAGCCGAAGAGTTCACATTGCTTTGCAGAATCGCTTTTGTGCAGAGAACACTAACGCTTGTTCAGGACGAAAGAAAGCACAGAGCCCCAGATTTGCTGTTGTCCTGGAGAGCTTGCAGAGCTCTGGGGAAAGGCAGGCAGAGAATTCCCTGCTAGCACCTTCTCTGTTCGCGGGAAGCAGAAGTGTTCATATTGCTTTGCAGAATCGCTTTTGTGCAGAGAACACTAATGCTTGTTCAGGACGAAAGAAAGCACAGAGCCCCAGATATGCTGTTGTCCTGGAGAGCTTGCAGAGCTCTGGGGAAAGGCAGGTAGAGAATTCCCTGCTAGCACCTTCTCTGTTCGCGGGAAGCAGAAGTGTTCACATTGCTTTGCAGAATCGCTTTTGTGCAGAAAACACTAACACTTATTCAGAACGGAATAAAGCACAGAGCCCCAGATTTGCTGTTGTCCTGGAGAGCTTGCAGAGCTCTGGGGAAAGGCAGGCAGAGAATTCCCTGCTAGCACCTTCTCTGTTCGCGGGAAGGAGAGAATTCGCTTTTGCTTGGCACAATGTCTTTTCTGCAGAAAACACTAACGCTTGTTCAGAACGAAAGAAAGCACAGAGCCCCAGATTCTATGTTGCCCTGGAGAGCTTGCAGAGCACTGGGGAAAGGCAGGCAGAGAATTCCCTGCTAGCACATTCTCTGTGCACAGGAAGCCGAAATGTTCGCATTTGATTCGCAGAATCGCTTTTGTGCAGAAAACACTAACACTTCTTCAGAACGAAAGAAAGCGCAGAGCCCCAGATTTGCTGTTGTCCTGGAGAGCTTGCAGAGCTCTGGGGAAAGGCAGGCAGAGAATTCCCTGCTAGCACCTTCTCTGTTCGCGGGAAGCAGAAGTGTTCACATTTTTTCGCAGAATCGCTTTTGTGCAGAAAACACTAACATTTATTCAGAACGGAAGAAAGCACAGAGCGCCAGATTTTAGGTTGCCCTGGAGAGCTTGCAGAGCACTGGGGAAAGGCAGGCAGAGAATTCCCTGCTAGCATCTTCGCTGTGCCTGGGAAGGAGAAGTGTTCACATTTTTTCGCAGAATGGCTTTTCTGCAGAAAACACTAACGCTTGTTCAGGACGAAAGGAAGCACAGAGCGCCAGATTTGCTGTTGCCCTGGAGAGCTTGCAGAGCTCTGGGGAAAGGCAGGCAGAGAATTCCCTGCTAGCACATTCTCTGTGCACAGGAAGGAGAAATGTTCGCATTTGCTTCGCAGAATCGCTTTTGTGCAGAAAACACTAACACTTGTTCAGAACGAAAGAAAGCACAGAGCCCCAGATTTGCTGTTGTCCTGGAGAGCTTGCAGAGCTCTGGGGAAAGGCAGGCAGAGAATTCCCTGCTAGCACCTTCTCTGTGCCTGAGAAGGAGAAGTGTTCACATTTTTCCGCAGAATCGCTTTTGTGCAGAAAACAGTAACACTTATTCAGAACGGAAGAAAACACAGAGCCCCAGATTTGCTGTTGTCCTGGAGAGCATGCAGAACTCTGGGGAAAGGCAGGCAGAGAATTCCCGGCTAGCACATTCTCTGTGCACAGGAAGCCGAAGTGTTCGCATTTGCTTCGCCGAATCGCTTTTGTGCAGAGAACACTAACACTTGTTAAGAACGAAAGAAAGCACAGAGCCCCAGATTTGCTGTTGTCCTGGAGAGCTTGCAGAGCTCTGGGGAAAGGCAGGCAGAGAATTCCCTGCTAGCACCTTCTCTGTGCACAGGAAGCCGAAGTGTTCGCATTTGCTTCGCAGAATCGCTTTTGTGCAGAAAACACTAACACTTGTTCAGAACGAAAGCAAGCACAGAGCCCCAGATTTTATGTTGTCCTGGAGAGCTTGCAGAGCACTGGGGAAAGGCAGGCAGAGAATTCCCTGCTAGCACCTTCTCTGTTCGCGGGAAGGAGAGAATTCTCTTTTGCTTCGCACAATGGCTTTTGTGCAGAAAACACTAACACTTGTTCAGAACGAAAGAAAGCACAGAGCCCCAGATTTGCTGTTGTCCTGGAGAGCTTGCAGAGCACTGGGGAAAGGCAGGCAGAGAATTCCCTGCTAGCACCTTCTCTGTGCACAGGAAGCCGAAGTGTTCGCATTTGCTTCGCAGAATCGCTTTTGTGCAGAAAACACTAACACTTCTTCAGAACGAAAGAAAGCGCAGAGCCCCAGATTTGATGTTGTCCTGGAGAGCTTGCAGAGCTCTGGGGAAAGGCAGGCAGAGAATTCCCTGCTAGCACCTTCTCTGTTCGCGGGAAGCAGAAGAGTTCACATTGCTTTGCAGAATCGCTTTTGTGCAGAGAACACTAACGCTTGTTCAGGACGAAAGAAAGCACAGAGCCCCAGATTTGCTGTTGTCCTGGAGAGCTTGCAGAGCTCTGGGGAAAGGCAGGCAGAGAATTCCCTGCTAGCACATTCTCTGTGCAGAGGAAGGCGAAATGTTCGCATTTGCTTTCCAGAATCGCTTTTGTGCAGAAAACACTAACGCTTGTTCAGGACGAAAGAAAGCACAGAGCGCCAGATTTGCTGTTGTCCTGGAGAGCTTGCAGAGCTCTGGGGAAAGGCAGGCAGAGAATTCCCTGCTAGCACCTTCTCTGTGCGCGGGAAGGAGAAGTGTTCACATTTTTTCGCAGAATCGCATTTGCTTCGCTGCAGAGAACACTAAGCTTGTTCAGAACGAAAGAAAGCACAGAGCCCCAGATTTTATGTTGCCCTGGAGAGCTTGCAGAGCACTGGGGAAAGGCAGGCAGAGAATTCCCTGCTAGCATCTTCGCTGTGCCTGGGAAGGAGAAGTGTTCACATTTTTTCGCAGAATCGCTTTTGTGCAGAAAACAGTAACACTTGTTCAGAACGAAAGAAAGCACAGAGCCCCATATTTGCTGTTGTCCTGGAGAGCTTGCAGAGCACTGGGGAAAGGCAGGCAGAGAATTCCCTGCTAGCACTATCTCTGTGCTTGAGAAGGAGAAGTGTTCACATTTTTTCGCAGAATCGCTTTTGTGCAGAAAACAGTAACACTTATTCAGAACGGAAGAAAACACAGAGCGCCAGATTTGCTGTTGCCCTGGAGAGCTTGCAGAGCACTGGGGAAAGGCAGGCAGAGAATTCCCTGCTAGCATCTTCGCTGTGCCTGGGAAGGAGAAGTGTTCACATTTTTTCGCAGAATGGCTTTTCTGCAGAAAACACTAACGCTTGTTCAGGACGAAAGGAAGCACAGAGCGCCAGAATTGCTGTTGCCCTGGAGAGCTTGCAGAACTCTGGGGAAAGGCAGGCAGAGAATTCCCGGCTAGCACATTCTCTGTGCACAGGAAGGCGAAATGTTCGCATTTGCTTCGCAGAATCGCTTTTGTGCAGAAAACACTAACACTTGTTCAGAACGAAAGAAAGCACAGAGCCCGAGATTTTATGTTGTCCTGGAGAGCTTGCAGAGCACTGGGGAAAGGCAGGCAGAGAATTCCCTGCTAGCACCTTCTCTGTTCGCGGGAAGGAGAGAATTCTCTTTTGCTTCGCACAATGGCTTTTCTGCAGAAAACACTAAAGCTTGTTCAGGACGAAAGGAAGCACAGAGCGCCAGAATTGCTGTTGCCCTGGAGAGCTTGCAGAGCACTGGGGAAAGGCAGGCAGAGAATTCCCTGCTAGCACATTCTCTGTGCACAGGAAGCCGAAGTGTTCGCATTTGCTTCGCAGAATCGCTTTTGTGCAGAAAACAGTAACACTTATTCAGAACGGAAAAAAACACAGAGCCCCAGATTTGCTATTGTCCTGGAGAGCTTGCAGAACTCTGGGGAAAGGCAGGCAGAGAATTCCCTGCTAGCACATTCTCTGTGCACAGGAAGCCGAAGTGTTCGCATTTGCTTCGCCGAATCGCTTTTGTGCAGAGAACACTAACACTTGTTAAGAACGAAAGAAAGCACAGAGCCCCAGATTTGCTGTTGTCCTGGAGAGCTTGCAGAGCTCTGGGGAAAGGCAGGCAGAGAATTCCCTGCTAGCACCTTCTCTGTTCGCGGGAAGCAGAAGAGTTCACATTGCTTTGCAGAATCGCTTTTGTGCAGAGAACACTAACGCTTGTTCAGGACGAAAGAAAGCACAGAGCCCCAGATTTGCTGTTGTCCTGGAGAGCTTGCAGAGCTCTGGGGAAAGGCAGGCAGAGAATTCCCTGCTAGCACCTTCTCTGTTCGCGGGAAGCAGAAGTGTTCACATTGCTTTGCAGAATCGCTTTTGTGCAGAGAACACTAACGCTTGTTCAGGAAGAAAGAAAGCACAGAGCCCCAGATTTGCTGTTGTCCTGGAGAGCTTGCAGAGCTCTGGGGAAAGGCAGGCAGAGAATTCCCTGCTAGCACATTCTCTGTGCACAGGAAGGCGAAATGTTCGCTTTTGCTTGGCACAATGGCTTTTCTGCAGAAAACACTAACGCTTGTTCAGAACGAAAGAAAGCACAGAGCCCCAGATTCTATGTTGCCCTGGAGAGCTTGCAGAGCACTGGGGAAAGGCAGGCAGAGAATTCCCTGCTAGCACATTCTCTGTGCACAGGAAGCCGAAATGTTCGCATTTGATTCGCAGAATCGCTTTTGTGCAGAAAACACTAACACTTCTTCAGAACGAAAGAAAGCGCAGAGCCCCAGATTTGATGTTGTCCTGGAGAGCTTGCAGAGCTCTGGGGAAAGGCAGGCAGAGAATTCCCTGCTAGCACCTTCTCTGTTCGCGGGAAGCAGAAGTGTTCACATTTTTTCGCAGAATCGCTTTTGTGCAGAAAACACTAACACTTATTCAGAACGGAAGAAAGCACAGAGCGCCAGATTTTATGTTGCCCTGGAGAGCTTGCAGAGCACTGGGGAAAGGCAGGCAGAGAATTCCCTGCTAGCATCTTCGCTGTGCCTGGGAAGGAGAAGTGTTCACATTTTTTCGCAGAATGGCTTTTCTGCAGAAAACACTAACGCTTGTTCAGGACGAAAGGAAGCACAGAGCGCCAGATTTGCTGTTGCCCTGGAGAGCTTGCAGAGCACTGGGGAAAGGCAGGCAGAGAATTCCCTGCTAGCATCTTCGCTGTGCCTGGGAAGGAGAAGTGTTCACATTTTTTCGCAGAATCGCTTTTGTGCAGAAAACACTAACACTTGTTCAGAACGAAAGAAAGCACAGAGCCCCAGATTTGCTGTTGTCCTGGAGAGCTTGCAGAGCTCTGGGGAAAGGCAGGCAGAGAATTCCCTGCTAGCACCTTCTCTGTGCCTGAGAAGGAGAAGTGTTCACATTTTTCCGCAGAATCGCTTTTGTGCAGAAAACAGTAACACTTATTCAGAACGGAAGAAAACACAGAGCCCCAGATTTGCTGTTGTCCTGGAGAGCTTGCAGAACTCTGGGGAAAGGCAGGCAGAGAATTCCCTGCTAGCACATTCTCTGTGCACAGGAAGCCGAAGTGTTCGCATTTGCTTCGCCGAATCGCTTTTGTGCAGAGAACACTAACACTTGTTAAGAACGAAAGAAAGCACAGAGCCCCATATTTGCTGTTGCCCTGGAGAGCTTGCAGAGCACTGGGGAAAGGCAGGCAGAGAACTCCCTGCTAGCACATTCTCTGTGCACAGGAAGCCGAAATGTTCGCATTTGATTCGCAGAATCGCTTTTGTGCAGAAAACACTAACACTTGTTCAGAACGAAAGAAAGCGCAGAGCCCCAGATTTGCTGTTGTCCTGGAGAGCTTGCAGAGCTCTGGGGAAAGGCAGGCAGAGAATTCCCTGCTAGCACCTTCTCTGTTCGCGGGAAGCAGAAGTGTTCACATTTTTTCGCAGAATCGCTTTTGTGCAGAAAACAGTAACACTTATTCAGAACGGAAGAAAGCACAGAGCGCCAGATTTTATGTTGCCCTGGAGAGCTTGCAGAGCACTGGGGAAAGGCAGGCAGAGAATTCCCTGCTAGCACATTCTCTGTGCACAGGAAGCCGAAGAGTTCACATTGCTTTGCAGAATCGCTTTTGTGCAGAGAACACTAACGCTTGTTCAGGACGAAAGAAAGCACAGAGCCCCAGATTTGCTGTTGTCCTGGAGAGCTTGCAGAGCTCTGGGGAAAGGCAGGCAGAGAATTCCCTGCTAGCACCTTCTCTGTTCGCGGGAAGCAGAAGTGTTCATATTGCTTTGCAGAATCGCTTTTGTGCAGAGAACACTAATGCTTGTTCAGGACGAAAGAAAGCACAGAGCCCCAGATATGCTGTTGTCCTGGAGAGCTTGCAGAGCTCTGGGGAAAGGCAGGCAGAGAATTCCCTGCTAGCACCTTCTCTGTTCGCGGGAAGCAGAAGTGTTCACATTGCTTTGCAGAATCGCTTTTGTGCAGAAAACACTAACACTTATTCAGAACGGAATAAAGCACAGAGCCCCAGATTTGCTGTTGTCCTGGAGAGCTTGCAGAGCTCTGGGGAAAGGCAGGCAGAGAATTCCCTGCTAGCACCTTCTCTGTTCGCGGGAAGGAGAGAATTCGCTTTTGCTTGGCACAATGTCTTTTCTGCAGAAAACACTAACGCTTGTTCAGAACGAAAGAAAGCACAGAGCCCCAGATTCTATGTTGCCCTGGAGAGCTTGCAGAGCACTGGGGAAAGGCAGGCAGAGAATTCCCTGCTAGCACATTCTCTGTGCACAGGAAGCCGAAATGTTCGCATTTGATTCGCAGAATCGCTTTTGTGCAGAAAACACTAACACTTCTTCAGAACGAAAGAAAGCGCAGAGCCCCAGATTTGCTGTTGTCCTGGAGAGCTTGCAGAGCTCTGGGGAAAGGCAGGCAGAGAATTCCCTGCTAGCACCTTCTCTGTTCGCGGGAAGCAGAAGTGTTCACATTTTTTCGCAGAATCGCTTTTGTGCAGAAAACACTAACGCTTGTTCAGGACGAAAGAAAGCACAGAGCGCCAGATTTGCTGTTGCCCTGGAGAGCTTGCAGAGCACTGGGGAAAGGCAGGCAGAGAATTCCCTGCTAGCATCTTCGCTGTGCCTGGGAAGGAGAAGTGTTCACATTTTTTCGCAGAATGGCTTTTCTGCAGAAAACACTAACGCTTGTTCAGGACGAAAGGAAGCACAGAGCGCCAGATTTGCTGTTGCCCTGGAGAGCTTGCAGAGCTCTGGGGAAAGGCAGGCAGAGAATTCCCTGCTAGCACATTCTCTGTGCACAGGAAGGAGAAATGTTCGCATTTGCTTCGCAGAATCGCTTTTGTGCAGAAAACACTAACACTTGTTCAGAACGAAAGAAAGCACAGAGCCCCAGATTTGCTGTTGTCCTGGAGAGCTTGCAGAGCTCTGGGGAAAGGCAGGCAGAGAATTCCCTGCTAGCACCTTCTCTGTGCCTGAGAAGGAGAAGTGTTCACATTTTTCCGCAGAATCGCTTTTGTGCAGAAAACAGTAACACTTATTCAGAACGGAAGAAAACACAGAGCCCCAGATTTGCTGTTGTCCTGGAGAGCATGCAGAACTCTGGGGAAAGGCAGGCAGAGAATTCCCGGCTAGCACATTCTCTGTGCACAGGAAGCCGAAGTGTTCGCATTTGCTTCGCCGAATCGCTTTTGTGCAGAGAACACTAACACTTGTTAAGAACGAAAGAAAGCACAGAGCCCCAGATTTGCTGTTGTCCTGGAGAGCTTGCAGAGCTCTGGGGAAAGGCAGGCAGAGAATTCCCTGCTAGCACCTTCTCTGTGCGCGGGAAGGAGAAGTGTTCACATTTTTTCGCAGAATCGCATTTGCTTCGCTGCAGAGAACACGAAGCTTGTTCAGAACGAAAGAAAGCACAGAGCCCCAGATTTTATGTTGCCCTGGAGAGCTTGCAGAGCACTGGGGAAAGGGAGGCAGAGAATTCCCTGCTAGCATCTTCGCTGTGCCTGGGAAGGAGAAGTGTTCACATTTTTTCGCAGAATCGCTTTTGTGCAGAAAACAGTAACACTTATTCAGAACGGAAGAAAACACAGAGCCCCAGATTTTATGTTGTCCTGGAGAGCTTGCAGAACTCTGGGGAAAGGCAGGCAGAGAATTCCCTGCTAGCACCTTCTCTGTTCGCGGGAAGCAGAAGAGTTCACATTGCTTTGCAGAATCGCTTTTGTGCAGAAAACACTAACGCTTGTTCAGGATGAAAGAAAGCACAGAGCCCCATATTTGCTGTTGCCCTGGAGAACTTGCAGAGCACTGGGGAAAGGCAGGCAGAGAATTCCCTGCTAGCACATTCTCTGTGCACAGGAAGCCGAAGTGTTCGCATTTGCTTCGCCGAATCGCTTTTGTGCAGAGAACGCTAACACTTGTTAAGAACGAAAGAAAGCACAGAGCCCCAGATTTGCTGTTGCCCTGGAGAGCTTGCAGAGCTCTGGGGAAAGGCAGGCAGAGAATTCCCTGCTAGCACCTTCTCTGTTCGCGGGAAGCAGAAGAGTTCACATTGCTTTGCAGAATCGCTTTTGTGCAGAGAACACTAACGCTTGTTCAGGACGAAAGAAAGCACAGAGCGCCAGATTTTATGTTGCCCTGGAGAGCTTGCAGAGCACTGGGGAAAGGCAGGCAGAGAATTCCCTGCTAGCATCTTCGCTGTGCCTGGGAAGGAGAAGTGTTCACATTTTTTCGCAGAATGGCTTTTCTGCAGAAAACACTAACGCTTGTTCAGGACGAAAGGAAGCACAGAGCGCCAGATTTGCTGTTGCCCTGGAGAGCTTGCAGAGCACTGGGGAAAGGCAGGCAGAGAATTCCCTGCTAGCATCTTCGCTGTGCCTGGGAAGCAGAAGTGTTCACATTTTTTCGCAGAATGGCTTTTCTGCAGAAAACACTAACGCTTGTTCAGGACGAAAGGAAGCACAGAGCGCCAGAATTGCTGTTGCCCTGGAGAGCTTGCAGAGCTCTGGGGAAAGGCAGGCAGAGAATTCCCTGCTAGCACATTCTCTGTGCACAGGAAGGAGAAGTGTTCACATTTTTCCGCAGAATCGCTTTTGTGCAGAGAACACTAACACTTGTTAAGAACGAAAGAAAGCACAGAGCCCCAGAATTGCTGTTGTCCTGGAGAGCTTGCAGAGCTCTGGGGAAAGGCAGGCAGAGAATTCCCGGCTAGCACATTCTCTGTGCACAGGAAGGCGAAATGTTCGCATTTGCTTCGCAGAATCGCTTTTGTGCAGAAAACACTAACACTTGTTCAGAACGAAAGAAAGCACAGAGCCCGAGATTTTATGTTGTCCTGGAGAGCTTGCAGAGCACTGGGGAAAGGCAGGCAGAGAATTCCCTGCTAGCACCTTCTCTGTTCGCGGGAAGGAGAGAATTCTCTTTTGCTTCGCACAATGGCTTTTGTGCAGAAAACACTAACGCTTGTTCAGGACGAAAGAAAGCACAGAGCCCCAGATTTGCTGTTGTCCTGGAGAGCTTGCAGAGCACTGGGGAAAGGCAGGCAGAGAATTCCCTGCTAGCACATTCTCTGTGCACAGGAAGCCGAAGTGTTCGCATTTGCTTCGCAGAATCGCTTTTGTGCAGAAAACAGTAACACTTATTCAGAACGGAAAAAAACACAGAGCCCCAGATTTGCTATTGTCCTGGAGAGCTTGCAGAACTCTGGGGAAAGGCAGGCAGAGAATTCCCTGCTAGCACATTCTCTGTGCACAGGAAGCCGAAGTGTTCGCATTTGCTTCGCCGAATCGCTTTTGTGCAGAGAACACTAACACTTGTTAAGAACGAAAGAAAGCACAGAGCCCCAGATTTGCTGTTGTCCTGGAGAGCTTGCAGAGCTCTGGGGAAAGGCAGGCAGAGAATTCCCTGCTAGCACCTTCTCTGTGCGCGGGAAGGAGAAGTGTTCACATTTTTTCGCAGAATCGCATTTGCTTCGCTGCAGAGAACACGAAGCTTGTTCAGAACGAAAGAAAGCACAGAGCCCCAGATTTTATGTTGCCCTGGAGAGCTTGCAGAGCACTGGGGAAAGGGAGGCAGAGAATTCCCTGCTAGCATCTTCGCTGTGCCTGGGAAGGAGAAGTGTTCACATTTTTTCGCAGAATCGCTTTTGTGCAGAAAACAGTAACACTTATTCAGAACGGAAGAAAACACAGAGCCCCAGATTTTATGTTGTCCTGGAGAGCTTGCAGAACTCTGGGGAAAGGCAGGCAGAGAATTCCCTGCTAGCACCTTCTCTGTTCGCGGGAAGCAGAAGAGTTCACATTGCTTTGCAGAATCGCTTTTGTGCAGAAAACACTAACGCTTGTTCAGGATGAAAGAAAGCACAGAGCCCCATATTTGCTGTTGCCCTGGAGAACTTGCAGAGCACTGGGGAAAGGCAGGCAGAGAATTCCCTGCTAGCACATTCTCTGTGCACAGGAAGCCGAAGTGTTCGCATTTGCTTCGCCGAATCGCTTTTGTGCAGAGAACGCTAACACTTGTTAAGAACGAAAGAAAGCACAGAGCCCCAGATTTGCTGTTGCCCTGGAGAGCTTGCAGAGCTCTGGGGAAAGGCAGGCAGAGAATTCCCTGCTAGCACCTTCTCTGTTCGCGGGAAGCAGAAGAGTTCACATTGCTTTGCAGAATCGCTTTTGTGCAGAGAACACTAACGCTTGTTCAGGACGAAAGAAAGCACAGAGCGCCAGATTTTATGTTGCCCTGGAGAGCTTGCAGAGCACTGGGGAAAGGCAGGCAGAGAATTCCCTGCTAGCATCTTCGCTGTGCCTGGGAAGGAGAAGTGTTCACATTTTTTCGCAGAATGGCTTTTCTGCAGAAAACACTAACGCTTGTTCAGGACGAAAGGAAGCACAGAGCGCCAGATTTGCTGTTGCCCTGGAGAGCTTGCAGAGCACTGGGGAAAGGCAGGCAGAGAATTCCCTGCTAGCATCTTCGCTGTGCCTGGGAAGCAGAAGTGTTCACATTTTTTCGCAGAATGGCTTTTCTGCAGAAAACACTAACGCTTGTTCAGGACGAAAGGAAGCACAGAGCGCCAGAATTGCTGTTGCCCTGGAGAGCTTGCAGAGCTCTGGGGAAAGGCAGGCAGAGAATTCCCTGCTAGCACATTCTCTGTGCACAGGAAGGAGAAGTGTTCACATTTTTCCGCAGAATCGCTTTTGTGCAGAGAACACTAACACTTGTTAAGAACGAAAGAAAGCACAGAGCCCCAGAATTGCTGTTGTCCTGGAGAGCTTGCAGAGCTCTGGGGAAAGGCAGGCAGAGAATTCCCTGCTAGCACATTCTCTGTGCACAGGAAGGCGAAATGTTCTCATTTGCTTCGCAGAATCGCTTTTGTGCAGAAAACACTAACACTTGTTCAGAACGAAAGAAAGCACAGAGCCCGAGATTTTATGTTGTCCTGGAGAGCTTGCAGAGCACTGGGGAAAGGCAGGCAGAGAATTCCCTGCTAGCACCTTCTCTGTTCGCGGGAAGGAGAGAATTCTCTTTTGCTTCGCACAATGGCTTTTGTGCAGAAAACACTAACGCTTGTTCAGGACGAAAGAAAGCACAGAGCCCCAGATTTGCTGTTGTCCTGGAGAGCTTGCAGAGCACTGGGGAAAGGCAGGCAGAGAATTCCCTGCTAGCACATTCTCTGTGCACAGGAAGCCGAAGTGTTCGCATTTGCTTCGCAGAATCGCTTTTGTGCAGAAAACAGTAACACTTATTCAGAACGGAAAAAAACACAGAGCCCCAGATTTGCTATTGTCCTGGAGAGCTTGCAGAACTCTGGGGAAAGGCAGGCAGAGAATTCCCTGCTAGCACATTCTCTGTGCACAGGAAGCCGAAGTGTTCGCATTTGCTTCGCCGAATCGCTTTTGTGCAGAGAACACTAACACTTGTTAAGAACGAAAGAAAGCACAGAGCCCCAGATTTGCTGTTGTCCTGGAGAGCTTGCAGAGCTCTGGGGAAAGGCAGGCAGAGAATTCCCTGCTAGCACCTTCTCTGTTCGCGGGAAGCAGAAGAGTTCACATTGCTTTGCAGAATCGCTTTTGTGCAGAGAACACTAACGCTTGTTCAGGACGAAAGAAAGCACAGAGCCCCAGATTTGCTGTTGTCCTGGAGAGCTTGCAGAGCTCTGGGGAAAGGCAGGCAGAGAATTCCCTGCTAGCACCTTCTCTGTTCGCGGGAAGCAGAACTGTTCACATTGCTTTGCAGAATCGCTTTTGTGCAGAGAACACTAACGCTTGTTCAGGACGAAAGAAAGCACAGAGCCCCAGATATGCTGTTGTCCTGGAGAGCTTGCAGAGCTCTGGGGAAAGGCAGGCAGAGAATTCCCTGCTAGCACCTTCTCTGTTCGCGGGAAGGAGAGAATTCTCTTTTGCTTCGCACAATGGCTTTTGTGCAGAAAACACTAACGCTTGTTCAGGACGAAAGAAAGCACAGAGCCCCAGATTTGCTGTTGTCCTGGAGAGCTTGCAGAGCACTGGGGAAAGGCAGGCAGAGAATTCCCTGCTAGCACATTCTCTGTGCACAGGAAGCCGAAGTGTTCGCATTTGCTTCGCAGAATCACTTTTGTGCAGAAAACAGTAACACTTATTCAGAACGGAAAAAAACACAGAGCCCCAGATTTGCTAATGTCCTGGAGAGCTTGCAGAACTCTGGGGAAAGGCAGGCAGAGAATTCCCTGCTAGCACCTTCTCTGTTCGCGGGAAGCAGAAGAGTTCACATTGCTTTGCAGAATCGCTTTTGTGCAGAGAACACTAACGCTTGTTCAGGACGAAAGAAAGCACAGAGCCCCAGATTTGCTGTTGTCCTGGAGAGCTTGCAGAGCTCTGGGGAAAGGCAGGCAGAGAATTCCCTGCTAGCACATTCTCTGTGCACAGGAAGGCGAAATGTTCGCATTTGCTTTCCAGAATCGCTTTTGTGCAGAAAACACTAACACTTGTTCAGGACGAAAGAAAGCACAGAGCGCCAGATTTGCTGTTGTCCTGGAGAGCTTGCAGAGCTCTGGGGAAAGGCAGGCAGAGAATTCCCTGCTAGCACATTCTCTGTGCGCGGGAAGGAGAAGTGTTCACATTTTTTCGCAGAATCGCATTTGCTTCGCTGCAGAGAACACGAAGCTTGTTCAGAACGAAAGAAAGCACAGAGCCCCAGATTTTATGTTGCCCTGGAGAGCTTGCAGAGCACTGGGGAAAGGGAGGCAGAGAATTCCCTGCTAGCATCTTCGCTGTGCCTGGGAAGGAGAAGTGTTCACATTTTTTCGCAGAATGGCTTTTCTGCAGAAAACACTAACGCTTGTTCAGGACGAAAGGAAGCACAGAGCCCCAGATTTGCTGTTGCCCTGGAGAGCTTGCAGAGCACTGGGGAAAGGGAGGCAGAGAATTCCCTGCTAGCATCTTCGATGTGCCTGGGAAGGAGAAGTGTTCACATTTTTTCGCAGAATGGCTTTTCTGCAGAAAACACTAACGCTTGTTCAGGACGAAAGGAAGCACAGAGCGCCAGATTTGCTGTTGTCCTGGAGAGCTTGCAGAACTCTGGGGAAAGGCAGGCAGAGAATTCCCTGCTAGCACCTTCTCTGTGCGCGGGAAGGAGAAGTGTTCACATTTTTTCGCAGAATCGCATTTGCTTCGCTGCAGAGAACACTAAGCTTGTTCAGAACGAAAGAAAGCACAGAGCCCCAGATTTGCTGTTGCCCTGGAGAGCTTGCAGAGCACTGGGGAAAGGGAGGCAGAGAATTCCCTGCTAGCATCTTCGCTGTGCCTGGGAAGGAGAAGTGTTCACATTTTTTCGCAGAATGGCTTTTCTGCAGAAAACACTAACGCTTGTTCAGGACGAAAGGAAGCACAGAGCGCCAGATTTGCTGTTGCCCTGGAGAGCTTTCAGAGCACTGGGGAAAGGCAGGCAGAGAATTCCCTGCTAGCACCTTCTCTGTGCCTGAAAAGGAGAAGTGTTCACATTTTTTCGCAGAATCGCTTTTGTGCAGAGAACAGTAACACTTGTTCAGAACGAAGAAAGCATAGAGCCCCAGATTTTATGTTGTCCTGGAGAGATTGCAGAGCACTGGCGAAAGGCAGGCAGAGAATTCCCTGCTAGCACCTTCTCTGTTCGCTGGAAGGAGAGAATTCGCTTTTGATTGGCACAATGGCTTTTCTGCAGAAAACACTAACGCTTGTTCAGAACGAAAGAAAGCACAAAGCGCCAGATTTGCTGTTGCCCTGGAGAGCTTGCAGAGCACTGGGGAAAGGCAGGCAGAGAATTCCCTGCTAGCACATTCTCTGTGCACAGGAAGCCGAAATGTTCGCATTTGATTCGCAGAATCGCTTTTGTGCAGAAAACACTAACACTTGTTCAGAACGAAAGAAAGCGCAGAGCCCCAGATTTGCTGTTGTCCTGGAGAGCTTGCAGAGCTCTGGGGAAAGGCAGGCAGAGAATTCCCTGCTAGCACATCCTCTGTGCAAAGGAAGGAAAAGTGTTCACATTTTTTCGCAGAATCGCATTTGCTTCGCTGCAGAGAACACTAAGCCTGTTCTGAAAGGAAGAAAGCACAGAGCCCCAGATTTGCTGTTTTCCTGGAGAGCTTGCAGAGCTCTGGGGAAAGGCAGGCAGAGAATTCCCTGCTAGCATCTTCGCTGTGCCTGGGAAGGAGAAGTGTTCGCATTTTTTCGCAGAATCGCTTTTGTGCAGAAAACACTAACACTTATTCAGAACGGAAGAAAGCACAGAGCGCCAGATTTGCTGTTGTCCTGGAGAGCTTGCAGAGCTCTGGGGAAAGGCAGGGAGAGAATTCCCTGCTAGCACCTCCTCTGTGCACAGGAAGGCGAAATGTTCGCATTTGATTCGCAGAATCGCTTTTGTGCAGAAAACGCTAACACTTGTTCAGAACGAAAGAAAGAACAGAGCCCCAGATTTGCTGTTGCCCTGGAGAGCTTGCAGAGCACTGGAGAAAGGCAGGCAGAGAATTCCCTGCTAGCACCTTCTCTGTGCCTGAGAAGGAGAAGTGTTCACATTTTTTCGCAGAATCGCTTTTGTGCAGAAAACACTAACACTTGTTCAGAACGAAAGAAAGCACAGAGCCCCAGATTTGCTGTTGTCCTGGAGAGCTTGCAGAGCTCTGGGGAAAGGCAGGCAGAGAATTCCCTGCTAGCACCTTCTCTGTGCCTGAGAAGGAGAAGTGTTCACATTTTGTCGCAGAATCGCTTTTGTGCAGAGAACAGTAACACTTATTCAGAACGGAAGAAAACACAGAGCCCCAGATTTGCTGTTGTCCTGGAGAGCTTGCAGAGCACTGGCGAAAGGCAGGCAGAGAATTCCCTGCTAGCACCTTCTCTGTGCACAGGAAGGCGAAATGTTCGCATTTGATTCGCAGAATCGCTTTTGTGCAGAAAACACTAACACTTGTTCAGAACGAAAGAAAGCACAGAGCCCTAGATTTGCTGTTGTCCTGGAGAGCTTGCAGAGCACTGGGGAAAGGCAGGCAGAGAATTCCCTGCTAGCACCTTCTCTGTGCGTGGGAAGGAGAAGTGTTCACATTTTTTCGCAGAATTGCTTTTGCTTCGCTGCAGAGAACACTAAGCTTGTTCAGGACGAAAGAAAGCACAGAGTCCCATATTTGCTGTTGTCCTGGAGAGCTTGCAGAGCTCTGGGGAAAGGCAGGCAGAGAATTCCCTGCTAGCACATTCTCTGTGCACAGGAAGCCGAAGTGTTCGCATTTGCTTCGTCGAATTGCTTTTGTGCAGAGAACACTAACACTTGTTCAGGACGAAAGAAAGCACAGAGCCCCAGATTTGCTGTTGTCCTGGACAGCTTGCAGAGCTCTGGGGAAAGGCAGGCAGAGAATTCCCTGCTAGCACATTCTCTGTGCACAGGAAGGGGAAATATTCGCATTTGCTTTGCAGAATCGCTTTTGTGCAGAAAACACTAACACTTGTTCAGAACGAAAGAAAGCACAGAGCCCCAGATTTTATGTTGCCCTGGAGATCTTGCAGAGCACTGGGGAAAGGCAGGCAGAGAATTCCCTGCTAGCATCTTCGCTGTGCCTGGGAAGGAGAAGTGTTCACATTTTTTCGCAGAATGGCTTTTCTGCAGAAAACACTAACGCTTGTTCAGGACGAAAGGAAGCACAGAGCGCCAGATTTGCTGTTGCCCTGGAGAGCTTGCAGAGCTCTGGGGAAAGGCAGGCAGAGAATAACCTGCTAGCACCTTCTCTGTTCGCGGGAAGCAGAAGTGTTCACATTGCTTTGCAGAATCGCTTTTGTGCAGAGAACACTAACACTTATTCAGAACGAAAGAAAGAACAGAGCCCCAGATTTTATGTTGTCCTGGAGAGCTTGCAGAGCACTGGAGAAAGGCAGGCAGAGAATTCCCTGCTAGCACCTTCTCTGTTCACGGGAAGGAGAGAATTATCTATTGCTTCGCACAATGGGTTTTGTGCAGAAAACACTAACGCTTGTTCAGGACGAAAGAAAGCACAGAGCCCCATATTTGCTGTTGTCCTGGAGAGCTTGCAGAGCACTGGCGAAAGGCAGGCAGAGAATTCCCTGCTAGCACCTTCTCTGTGCCTGAGAAGGAGAAGTGCTCACATTTTTTCGCAGAATCGCTTTTGTGCAGAGAACAGTAACACTTATTCAGAACGGAAGAAAACACAGAGCCCCAGATTTGCTGTTGTCCTGGAGAGCTTGCAGAGCACTGGCGAAAGGCAGGCAGAGAATTCCCTGCTAGCACCTTCTCTGTGCCTTGGAAGCAGAAGTGTTCACATTGCTTTGCAGAATCGATTTTGTACAGAGAACACTAACAATTATTCAGAACGGAATAAAGCACAGAGCCCCAGATTTTATGTTGTCCTGGAAAGCTTGCAGAGCTCTGGGGAAAGGCAGGCAGAGAATTCCCTGCTAGCACCTTCTCTGTGCCTGAGAAGGAGAATTGTTCACATTTTTTCGCAGAATCGCTTTTGTGCAGAAAACAGTAACACTTATTCAGAACGGAAGAAAGCACAGAGCCCCAGATTTGCTGTTGTCCTGGAGAGCTTGCAGAGCTCTGGGGAAAGGCAGGCAGAGAATTCCCTGCTAGCACCTTCTCTGTTCGCGGGAAGCAGAAGTGTTCACATTGCTTTGCAGAATCGCTTTTGTACAGAGAACACTAACACTTGTTCAGGATGAAAGAAAGCACAGAGCCCCATATTTGCTGTTGCCCTGGAGAGCTTGCAGAGCACTGGGGAAAGGCAGGCAGAGAATTCCCTGCTAGCACATTCTCTGTGCACAGGAAGGCGAAATGTTCGCATTGCTTTGCAGAATCGCTTTTGTGCAGAGAACACCAACACTTATTCAGAACGGAAGAAAGCACAGAGCCCCAGATTTGCTGTTGTCCTGGAGAGCTTGCAGAGCTCTGGGGAAAGGCAGGCAGAGAATTCCCTGCTAGCACCTTCTCTGTTCGCGGGAAGGAGAGAATTCGCTTTTGCTTGACACAATGGCTTTTCTGCAGGGAACACTAAGCTTGTTCAGAACGGAAGAAAGCACAGAGCCCCAGATTTTATGTTGCCCTGGAGAGCTTGCAGAGCACTGGGGAAAGGCAGGCAGAGAATTCCCTGCTAGCATCTTCGCTGTGCCTGGGAAGGAGAAGTGTTCACATTTTTTCGCAGAATGGCTTTTCTGCAGAAAACACTAACGCTTGTTCAGGACGAAAGGAAGCACAGAGCGCCAGATTTGCTGTTGCCCTGGAGAGCTTGCAGAGCTCTGGGGAAAGGCAGGCAGAGAATTCCCTGCTAGCACATTCTCTGTGCACAGGAAGGCGAAATGTTCGCATTTGATTCGCAGAAACGCTTTTGTGCAGAAAACACTAACACTTGTTCAGAACGAAAGAAAGCACAGAGCCCCAGATTTGCTGTTGTCCTGGAGAGCTTGCAGAGCACTGGGGAAAGGCAGGCAGAGAATTCCCTGCTAGCACCTTCTCTGTGCCTGAGAAGGAGAAGTGTTCACATTTTTTCGCAGAATCGCTTTTGTGCAGAAAACAGTAACACTTATTCAGAACGGAAGAAAGCACAGAGCGCCAGATTTGCTGTTGTCCTGGAGAGCTTGCAGAGCTCTGGGGAAAGGCAGGCAGAGAATTCCCTGCTAGCACCTTCTCTGTTCGCGGGAAGCAGAAGTGTTCACATTGCTTTGCAGAATCGCTTTTGTGCAGAGAACACTAACGCTTGTTCAGGACGAAAGAAAGCACAGAGCCCCAGATTCTATGTTGCCCTGGAGAGCTTGCAGAGCACTGGGGAAAGGCAGGCAGAGAATTCCCTGCTAGCACATTCTCTGTGCCTGAGAAGGAGAAGTGTTCACATTTTTTCGCAGAATCGCTTTTGTGCAGAAAACAGTAACACTTATTCAGAACGGAAGAAAGCACAGAGCGCCAGATTTGCTGTTGTCCTGGAGAGCTTGCAGAGCTCTGGGGAAAGGCAGGCAGAGAATTCCCTGCTAGCACCTTCTCTGTTCGCGGGAAGCAGAAGTGTTCACATTGCTTTGCAGAATCGCTTTTGTGCAGAGAACACTAACGCTTGTTCAGGACGAAAGAAAGCACAGAGCCCCAGATTTGCTGTTGTCCTGGAGAGCTTGCAGAGCTCTGGGGAAAGGCAGGCAGAGAATTCCCTGCTAGCACATTCTCTGTGCACAGGAAGGCGAAATGTTCGCATTTGATTCGCAGAATCGCTTTTGTGTAGAAAACACTAACACTTGTTCAGAACGAAAGAAAGCACAGAGCCCCAGATTTTATGTTGTCCTGGAGAGCTTGCAGAGCACTGGGGAAAGGCAGGCAGAGAATTCCCTGCTAGCACATTCTCTATTCGCGGGAAGGAGAAGTGTTCACATTTTTTCGCAGAATCGCATTTGCTTCGCTGCGGAGAACACTAAGCTTGTTCAGAACGAAAGAAAGCACAGAGCCCCACATTTTATGTTGCCCTGGAGAGCTTGCAGAGCACTGGGGAAAGGCAGGCAGAGAATTCCCTGCTAGCATCTTCGCTGTGCCTGGGAAGGAGAAGTGTTCGCATTTTTTCGCAGAATGGCTTTTGTGCAGAAAACACTAACACTTGTTCAGAACGGAAGAAAGCACAGAGCCCCAGATTTGCTGTTGTCCTGAAGAGCTTGCAGAGCTCTGGGGAAAGGCAGGCAGAGAATTCCCTGCTAGCACCTCCTCTGTGCACAGGAAGGTGAATTGTTCGCATTTGCTTCGCTCAATCGCTTTTGTGCAAAAAACACTAACACTTGTTCAGAACGAAAGAAAGAACAGAGCCCCAGATTTTATGTTGTCCTGGAGAGCTTGCAGAGCACTGGAGAAAGGCAGGCAGAGAATTCCCTGCTAGCACCTTCTCTGTTCGCGGGAAGGAGAGAAATCTCTTTTGCTTCGCACAATGGCTTTTCTGCAGAAAACACTAACGCTTGTTCAGGACGAAAGAAAACACAGAGCCCCAGATTTGCTGTTGTCCTGGAGAGCTTGCAGAGCACTGGCGAAAGGCAGGCACAGAATTCCCTGCTAGCACCTTCTCTGTGCCTTGGAAGCAGAAGTGTTCACATTGCTTTGCAGAATCGATTTTGTACAGAGAACACTAACAATTATTCAGAACGGAATAAAGCACAGAGCCCCAGATTTGCTGTTGTCCTGGAGAGCTTGCAGAGCTCTGGGGAAAGGCAGGCAGAGAATTCCCTGCTAGCACCTTCTCTGTTCGCGGGAAGGAGAGAATTCGCTTTTGCTTGGCACAATGGCTTTTCTGCAGAAAACACTAACGCTTGTTCAGAACGAAAGAAAGCACAGAGCCCCAGATTTGCTGCTGCCCTGGAGAGCTTGCAGAGCACTGTGGAAAGGCAGGCAGAGAATTCCCTGCTAGCACATTCTCTGTGCACAGGAAGCCGAAATGTTCGCATTTGCTTCGCAGAATCGCTTTTGTGCAGAAAACACTAACACTTGTTCAGAACGAAAGAAAGCACAGAGCCCCAGATTTGCTGTTGTCCTGGAGAGCTTGCAGAGCTCTGGGGAAAGGCAGGCAGAGAATCCCCTGCTAGCACCTTCTCTGTTCGCGGGAAGGAGAGAATTCGCTTTTGCTTGGCACAATGGCTTTTCTGCAGAAAACACTAACGCTTGTTCAGAACGAAAGAAAGCACAGAGCCCCAGATTTGCTGTTGCCCTGGAGAGCTTGCAGAGCACTGGCGAAAGGCAGGCAGAGAATTCCCTGCTAGCACATTCTCTGTGCACAGGAAGCCGAAATGTTCGCATTTCATTCGCAGAATCGCTTTTGTGCAGAAAACACTAACACTTGTTCAGAAAGAAAGAAAGCACAGAGCCCCAGATTTGCTGTTGTCCTGGAGAGCTTGCAGAGCACTGGGGAAAGGCAGGCAGAGAATTCCCTGCTAGCATCTTCGCTGTGCCTAGGAAGGAGAAGTGTTCACATTTTTTCGCAGAATGGCTTTTCTGCAGAAAACACTAACGCTTGTTCAGGACGAAAGAAAGCACAGAGCGCCAGATTTGCTGTTGCCCAGGAGAGCTTGCAGAGCTCTGTGGAAAGGCAGGCAGAGAATTCCCTGCTAGCACATTCTCTGTGCACAGGAAGGAGAAGTGTTCGCATTTGCTTCGCAGAATCGCTTTTGTGCAGAAAACACAAACACTTGTTCAGAACGAAAGAAAGAACAGAGCCCCAGATTTTATGTTGTCCTCGAGAGCTTGCAGAGCACTGGGGAAAGGCAGGCAGAGAATTCCCTGCTAGCACCTTCTCTGTTCGCGGGAAGGAGAGAATTCTCTTTTGCTTCGCACAATTGCTTTTGTGCAGAAAACACTAACGCCTGTTCAGGACGAAAGAAAGCACAGAGCCCCATATTTGCTGTTGCCCTGGAGAGCTTGCAGAGCACAGGGGAAAGGCAGGCAGAGAATTCCCTGCTAGCACATTCTCTGTGCACAGGAAGGCGAAATGTTCGCATTTGCTTCGCAGAATCGCTTTTGTGCAGAAAAGACTAACACTTGTTCAGAACGAAAGAAAGCACAAAGCGCCAGATTTGCTGTTGTCCTGGAGAGCTTGCAGAGCTCTGGGGAAAGGCAGGCAGAGAATTCCCTGCTAGCACCTTCTCTGTGCCTGAGAAGGAGAAGTGTTCACATGTTTTCGCAGAATCGCTTTTGTGCAGAAAACAGTAACACTTATTCAGAACGGAAGAAAACACAGAGCCCCAGATTTGCTGTTGTCCTGGAGAGCTTGCAGAGCTCTGGGGAAAGGCAGGCAGAGAATTCCCTGCTAGCACCTTCTCTGTTCGCGGGAAGGAGAGATTTCGCTTTTGATTGGCACAATGGCTTTTCTGCAGAAAACACTAACGCTTGTTCAGGATGAAAGAAAGCACAGAGCCCCATATTTGCTGTTGCCCTGGAGAGCTTGCAGAGCACTGGGGAAAGGCAGGCAGAGAATTCCCTGCTAGCATCTTCGCTGTGCCTGGGAAGGAGAAGTGTTCGCATTTTTTCGCAGAATCGCTTTTGTGCAGAAAACACTAACACTTATTCAGAACGGAAGAAAGCACAGAGCCCCAGATTTGCTGTTGTCCTGGAGAGCTTGCAGAGCTCTGGGGAAAGGCAGGCAGAGAATTCCCTGCTAGCACCTCCTCTGTGCACAGGAAGGTGAAATGTTCGCATTTGCTTCGCACAATCGCTTTTGTGCAAAAAAAACTAACACTTGTTCAGAACGAAAGAAAGAACAGAGCCCCAGATTTTATGTTGTCCTGGAGAGCTTGCAGAGCACTGGAGAAAGGCAGGCAGAGAATTCCCTGCTAGCACCTTCTCTGTTCGCGGGAAGGAGAGAAATCTCTTTTGCTTCGCACAATGGCTTTTCTGCAGAAAACACTAACGCTTGTTCAGGACGAAAGAAAACACAGAGCCCCAGATTTGCTGTTGTCCTGGAGAGCTTGCAGAGCACTGGCGAAAGGCAGGCACAGAATACCCTGCTAGCACCTTCTCTGTGCCTTGGAAGCAGAAGTGTTCACATTGCTTTGCAGAATCGATTTTGTACAGAGAACACTAACAATTATTCAGAACGGAATAAAGCACAGAGCCCCAGATTTGCTGTTGTCCTGGAGAGCTTGCAGAGCTCTGGGGAAAGGCAGGCAGAGAATTCCCTGCTAGCACATTCTCTGTGCACAGGAAGCCGAAATGTTCGCATTTGATTCGCAGAATCGCTTTTGTGCAGAAAACACTAACACTTGTTCAGAACGAAAGAAAGCACAGAGCCCCAGATTTGCTGTTGTCCTGGAGAGCTTGCAGAGCTCTGGGGAAAGGCAGGCAGAGAATTCCCTGCTAGCACCTTCTCTGTTCGCGGGAAGCAGAAGTGTTCACATTTTTTCGCAGAATCGCATTTGCTTCGCTGCAGAGAACACTAAGCTTGTTCAGAACGAAAGAAAGCACAGAGCCCCAGATTTTATGTTGCCCTGGAGAGCTTGCAGAGCACTGGGGAAAGGCAGGCAGAGAATTCCCTGCTAGCATCTTCGCTGTGCCTGGGAAGGAGAAGTGTTCACATTTTTTCGCAGAATGGCTTTTCTGCAGAAAACACTAACGCTTGTTCAGGACGAAAGGAAGCACCGAGCGCCAGATTTGCTGTTGCCCTGGAGAGCTTGCAGAGCTCTGGGGAAAGGCAGGCAGAGAATTCCCTGCTAGCACATTCTCTGTGCACAGGAAGGCGAAATGTTCGCATTTGCTTCGCAGAATCGCTTTTGTGCAGAAAACACTAACACTTGTTCAGAACGAAAGAAAGCACAGAGCCCCAGATTTGCTGTTGTCCTGGAGAGCTTGCAGAGCTCTGGGGAAAGGCAGGCAGAGAATAACCTGCTAGCACCTTCTCTGTTCGCGGGAAGCAGAAGTGTTCACATTGCTTCGCAGAATCGCTTTTGTGCAGAGAAGACTAACACTTATTCAGAACGAAAGAAAGAACAGAGCCCCAGATTTTATGTTGTCCTGGAGAGCTTGCAGAGCACTGGAGAAAGGCAGGCAGAGAATTCCCTGCTAGCACCTTCTCTGTTCGCGGGAAGGAGAGAATTCTCTTTTGCTTCGCACAATGGCTTTTGTGCAGAAAACACTAACGCTTGTTCAGGACGAAAGAAAGCACAGAGCCCCATATTTGCTGTTGCCCTGGAGAGCTTGCAGAGCACAGGGGAAAGGCAGGCAGAGAATTCCCTGCTAGCACATTCTCTGTGCACAGGAAGGCGAAATGTTCGCATTTGCTTTGCAGAATCGCTTTTGTGCAGAAAAGACTAACACTTGTTCAGAACGAAAGAAAGCACAAAGCGCCAGATTTGCTGTTGTCCTGGAGAGCTTGCAGAGCTCTGGGGAAAGGCAGGCAGAGAATTCCCTGCTAGCACCTTCTCTGTGCCTGAGAAGGAGAAGTGTTCACATGTTTTCGCAGAATCGCTTTTGTGCAGAAAACAGTAACACTTATTCAGAACGGAAGAAAACACAGAGCCCCAGATTTGCTGTTGTCCTGGAGAGCTTGCAGAGCTCTGGGGAAAGGCAGGCAGAGAATTCCCTGCTAGCACCTTCTCTGTTCGCGGCAAGGAGAGATTTCGCTTTTGATTGGCACAATGGCTTTTCTGCAGAAAACACTAACGCTTGTTCAGGATGAAAGAAAGCACAGAGCCCCATATTTGCTGTTGCCCTGGAGAGCTTGCAGAGCACTGGGGAAAGGCAGGCAGAGAATTCCCTGCTAGCACCTTCTCTGTGCACAGGAAGCAGAAGGCTTCACATTGCTTCGCAGAATCGCTTTTGTGCAGAGAACACTAACACTTGTTCAGAATGAAAGAAAGCACAGAGACCCAGATTTTATGTTGTCCTGGAGAGCTTGCAGAGCACTGGGGAAAGGCAGGCAGAGAATTCCCTGCTAGCACATTCTCTGTGCACAGGAAGGCGAAATGTTAGCATTTGATTCGCAGAATCGCTTTTGTGCAGAAAACACTAACACTTGTTCAGAACGAAAGAAAGCACAGAGCCCCAGATTTGCTGTTGTCCTGGAGAGCTTGCAGAGCTCTGGGGAAAGGCAGGCAGAGAATAACCTGCTAGCACCTTCTCTGTTCGCGGGAAGCAGAAGTGTTCACATTGCTTCGCAGAATCGCTTTTGTACAGAGAACACTAACAATTATTCAGAACGGAATAAAGCACAGAGCGCCAGATTTGCTGTTGCCCTGGAGAGCTTGCAGAGCTCTGGGGAAAGGCAGGCAGAGAATTCCCTGCTAGCACCTTCTCTGTTCGCGGGAAGCAGAGAATTCGCTTTTGCTTGGCACAATGGCTTTTCTGCAGAAAACACTAACGCTTGTTCAGGACGAAAGGAAGCACAGAGCCCCAGATTTGCTGTTTCCTGGAGAGCTTGCAGAGCTCTGGGGAAAGGCAGGCAGAGAATTCCCTGCTAGCACCTTCTCTGTTCGCGGGAAGGAGAGAATTCTCTTTTGCTTCGCACAATTGCTTTTGTGCAGAAAACACTAACGCCTGTTCAGGACGAAAGAAAGCACAGAGCCCCATATTTGCTGTTGCCCTGGAGAGCTTGCAGAGCACAGGGGAAAGGCAGGCAGAGAATTCCCTGCTAGCACATTCTCTGTGCACAGGAAGGCGAAATGTTCGCATTTGCTTCGCAGAATCGCTTTTGTGCAGAAAACACTAACACTTGTTCAGAACGAAAGAAAGCACAAAGCGCCAGATTTGCTGTTGTCCTGAGAGCTTGCAGAGCTCTGGGGAAAGGCAGGCAGAGAATTCCCTGCTAGCACCTTCTCTGTTCGCGAGAAGGAGAGATTTCGCTTTTGATTGGCACAATGGCTTTTCTGCAGAAAACACTAACGCTTGTTCAGGATGAAAGAAAGCACAGAGCCCCATATTTGCTGTTGCCCTGGAGAGCTTGCAGAGCTCTGGGGAAAGGCAGGCAGAGAATTCCCTGCTAGCACCTTCTCTGTGCACAGGAAGCAGAAGTCTTCACATTGCTTCGCAGAATCGCTTTTGTGCAGAGAACACTAACACTTGTTCAGAATGAAAGAAAGCACAGAGACCCAGATTTTATGTTGTCCTGGAGAGCTTGCAGAGCACTGGGGAAAGGCAGGCAGAGAATTCCCTGCTAGCACATTCTCTGTGCACAGGAAGCCGAAGTGTTCGCATTTGCTTCGCAGAATCGCTTTTGTGCAGAAAACACTAACACTTGTTCAGAACGAAAGAAAGCACAGAGCCCCAGATTTTATGTTGTCCCGGAGAGCTTGCAGAGCACTGGGGAAAGGCAGGCAGAGAATTCCCTGCTAGCACATTCTCTATTCGCGGGAAGCAGAGGTGTTCACATTTTTTCGCAGAATCGCTTTTGTGCAGAGAACACTAACACTTATTCAGAACGGAAGAAAGCACAGAGCGCCAGATTTGCTGTTGTCCTGGAGAGCTTGCAGAACTCTGGGGAAAGGCAGGCAGAGAATTCCCTGCTAGCACCTTCTCTGTGCGCGGGAAGGGGAAGTGTTCACATTTTTTCGCAGAATCGCATTTGCTTCGCTGCGGAGAACACTAAGCTTGTTCAGAACGAAAGAAAGCACAGAGCCCCACATTTTATGTTGTCCTGGAGAGCTTGCAGAGCACTGGGGAAAGGCAGGCAGAGAATTCCCTGCTAGCATCTTCGCTGTGCCTGGGAAGGAGAAGTGTTCGCATTTTTTCGCAGAATCGCTTTTGTGCAGAAAACACTAACACTTATTCAGAACGGAAGAAAGCACAGAGCCCCAGATTTGCTGTTTTCCTGGAGAGCTTGCAGAGCTCTGGGGAAAGGCAGGCAGAGAATTCCCTGCTAGCACCTCCTCTGTGCACAGGAAGGTGAAATGTTCGCATTTGCTTCGCACAATCGCTTTTGTGCAGAAAACACTAACACTTGTTCAGAACGAAAGAAAGAACAGAGCCCCAGATTTTATGTTGTCCTGGAGAGCTTGCAGAGCACTGGAGAAAGGCAGGCAGAGAATTCCCTGCTAGCACCTTCTCTGTTCGCGGGAAGGAGAGAAATCTCTTTTGCTTCGCACAATGGCTTTTGTGCAGAAAACACTAACGCTTGTTCAGGACGAAAGAAAACACAGAGCCCCATATTTGCTGTTGCCCTGGAGAGCTTGCAGAGCACTGGCGAAAGGCAGGCAGAGAATTCCCTGCTAGCACCTTCTCTGTGCCTTGGAAGCAGAAGTGTTCACATTGCTTTGCAGAATCGATTTTGTACAGAGAACACTAACAATTATTCAGAACGGAATAAAGCACAGAGCCCCAGATTTGCTGTTGTCCTGGAGAGCTTGCAGAGCTCTGGGGAAAGGCAGGCAGAGAATTCCCTGCTAGCACCTTCTCTGTTCGCGGGAAGGAGAGAATTCGCTTTTGCTTGGCACAATGGCTTTTCTGCAGAAAACACTAACGCTTGTTCAGGATGAAAGAAAGCACAGAGCCCCATATTTGCTGTTGCCCTGGAGAGCTTGCAGAGCACTGGGGAAAGGCAGGCAGAGAATTCCCTGCTAGCACATTCTCTGTGCACAGGAAGGAGAAGTGTTCGCATTTGATTCGCAGAATCGCTTTTGTGCAGAAAACACAAACACTTGTTCAGAACGAAAGAAAGAACAGAGCCCCAGATTTTATGTTGTCCTCGAGAGCTTGCAGAGCACTGGGGAAAGGCAGGCAGAGAATTCCCTGCTAGCACCTTCTCTGTTCGCGGGAAGGAGAGAATTCTCTTTTGCTTGGCACAATTGCTTTTGTGCAGAAAACACTAACGCCTGTTCAGGACGAAAGAAAGCACAGAGCCCCATATTTGCTGTTGCCCTGGAGAGCTTGCAGAGCACAGGGGAAAGGCAGGCAGAGAATTCCCTGCTAGCACATTCTCTGTGCACAGGAAGGCGAAATGTTCGCATTTGCTTCGCAGAATCGCTTTTGTGCAGAAAAGACTAACACTTGTTCAGAACGAAAGAAAGCACAAAGCGCCAGATTTGCTGTTGTCCTGGAGAGCTTGCAGAGCTCTGGGGAAAGGCAGGCAGAGAATTCCCTGCTAGCACCTTCTCTGTGCCTGAGAAGGAGAAGTGTTCACATGTTTTCGCAGAATCGCTTTTGTGCAGAAAACAGTAACACTTATTCAGAACGGAAGAAAACACAGAGCCCCAGATTTGCTGTTGTCCTGGAGAGCTTGCAGAGCTCTGGGGAAAGGCAGGCAGAGAATTCCCTGCTAGCACCTTCTCTGTTCGCGGCAAGGAGAGATTTCGCTTTTGATTGGCACAATGGCTTTTCTGCAGAAAACACTAACGCTTGTTCAGGATGAAAGAAAGCACAGAGCCCCATATTTGCTGTTGCCCTGGAGAGCTTGCAGAGCACTGGGGAAAGGCAGGCAGAGAATTCCCTGCTAGCACCTTCTCTGTGCACAGGAAGCAGAAGTCTTCACATTGCTTCGCAGAATCGCTTTTGTGCAGAGAACACTAACACTTGTTCAGAATGAAAGAAAGCACAGAGACCCAGATTTTATGTTGTCCTGGAGAGCTTGCAGAGCACTGGGGAAAGGCAGGCAGAGAATTCCCTGCTAGCAGATTCTCTGTGCACAGGAAGGCGAAATGTTAGCATTTGATTCGCAGAATCGCTTTTGTGCAGAAAACACTAACACTTGTTCAGAACGAAAGAAAGAACAGAGCCCCAGATTTTATGTTGTCCTGGAGAGCTTGCAGAGCACTGGAGAAAGGCAGGCAGAGAATTCCCTGCTAGCACCTTCTCTGTTCGCGGGAAGGAGAGAATTCTCCTTTGCTTCGCACAATGGCTTTTGTGCAGAAAACACTAACGCTTGTTCAGGACGAAAGAAAGCACAGAGCCCCATATTTGCTGTTGTCCTGGAGAGCTTGCAGAGCACTGGCGAACGGCAGGCAGAGAATTCCCTGCTAGCACATTCTCTGTGCCTGAGAAGGAGAAGTGTTCACATTTTTTCGCAGAATCGCTTTTGTGCAGAGAACAGTAACACTTATTCAGAACGGAAGAAAACACAGAGCCCCAGATTTGCTGTTGTCCTGGAGAGCTTGCAGAGCACTGGCGAAAGGCAGGCAGAGAATTCCCTGCTAGCACCTTCTCTGTGCCTTGGAAGCAGAAGGGTTCACATTGCTTTGCAGAATCGCTTTTGTGCAGAGAACACTAACGCTTCTTCAGGACGAAAGAAAGCACAGAGCCCCATATTTGCTGTTGCCCTGGAGAGCTTGCAGAGCACTGGGGAAAGGCAGGCAGAGAATTCCCTGCTAGCACCTTCTCTGTTCGCGGGAAGGAGAAGTGTTCGCATTTGATTCGCAGAATCGCTTTTGTGCAGAAAAGACTAACACTTGTTCAGAACGAAAGAAAGCACAAAGCGCCAGATTTGCTGTTGTCCTGGAGAGCTTGCAGAGCTCTGGGGAAAGGCAGGCAGAGAATTCCCTGCTAGCACCTTCTCTGTTCGCGGGAAGGAGAGATTTCTCTTTTGATTGGCACAATGGCTTTTCTGCAGAAAACACTAACGCTTGTTCAGGATGAAAGAAAGCACAGAGCCCCATATTTGCTGTTGCCCTGGAGAGCTTGCAGAGCACTGGGGAAAGGCAGGCAGAGAATTCCCTGCTAGCACATTCTCTGTGCACAGGAAGCCGAAGTGTTCGCATTTGCTTCGCCGAATCGCTTTTGTGCAGAGAACACTAACACTTGTTAAGAACGAAAGAAAGCACAGAGCCCCAGATTTTATGTTGTCCCGGAGAGCTTGCAGAGCACTGGGGAAAGGCAGGCAGAGAATTCCCTGCTAGCACCTTCTCTGTTCGCGGGAAGCAGAAGTGTTCACATTGCTTTGCAGAATCGCTTTTGTGCAGAGAACACTAACACTTATTCAGAACGGAAGAAAGCACAGAGCCCCAGATTTGCTGTTGTCCTGGAGAGCTTGCAGAGCTCTGGGGAAAGGCAGGCAGAGAATTCCCTGCTAGCACATTCTCTGTTCGCGGGAAGGAGAAGTGTTCACATTTTTTCGCAGAATCGCATTTGCTTCGCTGCAGAGAACACTAAGCTTGTTCAGAACGAAATAAAGCACAGAGCCCCAGATTTGCTGTTGCCCTGGAGAGCTTGCAGAGCACTGGGGAAAGGCAGGCAGAGAATTCCCTGCTAGCATCTTCGCTGTGCCTGGGAAGGAGAAGTGTTCACATTTTTTCGCAGAATGGCTTTTCTGCAGAAAACTCTAACGCTTGTTCAGGACGAAAGGAAGCACAGAGCGCCAGATTTGCTGTTGCCCTGGAGAGCTTGCAGAGCTCTGGGGAAAGGCAGGCAGAGAATTCCCTGCTAGCACATTCTCTGTGCACAGGAAGGCGAAATGTTCGCATTTGATTCGCAGAATTGCTTTTGTGCAGAAAACACTAACACTTGTTCAGAACGAAAGAAAGCACAGAGCCCCAGATTTTATGTTGTCCTGGAGAGCTTGCAGAGCTCTGGAGAAAGGCAGGCAGAGAATTCCCTGCTAGCACCTTCTCTGTGCCTGAGAAGGAGAAGTGTTCACATTTTTTCGCAGAATCGCTTTTGTGCAGAGAACAATAACACTTATTCAGAACGGAAGAAAACACAGAGCCCCAGATTTGCTGTTTTCCTGGAGAGCTTGCAGAGCACTGGCGAAAGGCAGGCAGAGAATTCCCTGCTAGCACCTTCTCTGTTCGCGGGAAGCAGAAGTGTTCACATTGCTTTGCAGAATCGCTTTTGTACAGAGAACACTAACACTTGTTCAGGATGAAAGAAAGCACAGAGCCCCATATTTGCTGTTGCCCTGGAGAGCTTGCAGAGCACTGGGGAAAGGCAGGCAGAGAATTCCCTGCTAGCACATTCTCTGTGCACAGGAAGGCGAAATGTTCGCATTGCTTTGCAGAATCGCTTTTGTGCAGAGAACACCAACACTTATTCAGAACGGAAGAAAGCACAGAGCCCCAGATTTGCTGTTGTCCTGGAGAGCTTGCAGAGCTCTGGGGAAAGGCAGGCAGAGAATTCCCTGCTAGCACCTTCTCTGTTCGCGGGAAGGAGAGAATTCGCTTTTGCTTGACACAATGGCTTTTCTGCAGGGAACACTAAGCTTGTTCAGAACGGAAGAAAGCACAGAGCCCCAGATCTTATGTTGCCCTGGAGAGCTTGCAGAGCACTGGGGAAAGGCAGGCAGAGAATTCCCTGCTAGCATCTTCGCTGTGCCTGGGAAGGAGAAGTGTTCACATTTTTTCGCAGAATGGCTTTTCTGCAGAAAACACTAACGCTTGTTCAGGACGAAAGGAAGCACAGAGCGCCAGATTTGCTGTTGCCCTGGAGAGCTTGCAGAGCTCTGGGGAAAGGCAGGCAGAGAATTCCCTGCTAGCACATTCTCTGTGCACAGGAAGGCGAAATGTTCGCATTTGATTCGCAGAAACGCTTTTGTGCAGAAAACACTAACACTTGTTCAGAACGAAAGAAAGCACAGAGCCCCAGATTTGCTGTTGTCCTGGAGAGCTTGCAGAGCACTGGGGAAAGGCAGGCAGAGAATTCCCTGCTAGCACCTTCTCTGTGCCTGAGAAGGAGAAGTGTTCACATTTTTTCGCAGAATCGCTTTTGTGCAGAAAACAGTAACACTTATTCAGAACGGAAGAAAGCACAGAGCGCCAGATTTGCTGTTGTCCTGGAGAGCTTGCAGAGCTCTGGGCAAAGGCAGGCAGAGAATTCCCTGCTAGCACCTTCTCTGTTCGCGGGAAGCAGAAGTGTTCACATTGCTTTGCAGAATCGCTTTTGTGCAGAGAACACTAACGCTTGTTCAGGACGAAAGAAAGCACAGAGCCCCAGATTTGCTGTTGTCCTGGAGAGCTTGCAGAGCACTGGGGAAAGGCAGGCAGAGAATTCCCTGCTAGCACCTTCTCTGTGCCTGAGAAGGAGAAGTGTTCACATTTTTTCGCAGAATCGCTTTTGTGCAGAAAACAGTAACACTTATTCAGAACGGAAGAAAGCACAGAGCGCCAGATTTGCTGTTGTCCTGGAGAGCTTGCAGAGCTCTGGGGAAAGGCAGGCAGAGAATTCCCTGCTAGCACCTTCTCTGTGCCTGGGAAGCAGAAGTGTTCACATTGCTTTGCAGAATCGCTTTTGTGCAGAGAACACTAACGCTTGTTCAGGACGAAAGAAAGCACAGAGCCCCAGATTTGCTGTTGTCCTGGAGAGCTTGCAGAGCTCTGGGGAAAGGCAGGCAGAGAATTCCCTGCTAGCACATTCTCTGTGCACAGGAAGGCGAAATGTTCGCATTTGATTCGCAGAATCGCTTTTGTGCAGAAAACACTAACACTTGTTCAGAACGAAAGAAAGCACAGAGCCCCAGATTTTATGTTGTCCTGGAGAGCTTGCAGAGCACTGGGGAAAGGCAGGCAGAGAATTCCCTGCTAGCACATTCTCTATTCGCGGGAAGGAGAAGTGTTCACATTTTTTCGCAGAATCGCATTTGCTTCGCTGCGGAGAACACTAAGCTTGTTCAGAACGAAAGAAAGCACAGAGCCCCACATTTTATGTTGCCCTGGAGAGCTTGCAGAGCACTGGGGAAAGGCAGGCAGAGAATTCCCTGCTAGCATCTTCGCTGTGCCTGGGAAGGAGAAGTGTTCGCATTTTTTCGCAGAATGGCTTTTGTGCAGAAAACACTAACACTTATTCAGAACGGAAGAAAGCACAGAGCCCCAGATTTGCTGTTGTCCTGAAGAGCTTGCAGAGCTCTGGGGAAAGGCAGGCAGAGAATTCCCTGCTAGCACCTCCTCTGTGCACAGGAAGGTGAATTGTTCGCATTTGCTTCGCTCAATCGCTTTTGTGCAAAAAACACTAACACTTGTTCAGAACGAAAGAAAGAACAGAGCCCCAGATTTTATGTTGTCCTGGAGAGCTTGCAGAGCACTGGAGAAAGGCAGGCAGAGAATTCCCTGCTAGCACCTTCTCTGTTCGCGGGAAGGAGAGAAATCTCTTTTGCTTCGCACAATGGCTTTTCTGCAGAAAACACTAACGCTTGTTCAGGACGAAAGAAAACACAGAGCCCCAGATTTGCTGTTGTCCTGGAGAGCTTGCAGAGCACTGGCGAAAGGCAGGCACAGAATTCCCTGCTAGCACCTTCTCTGTTCGCGGGAAGCAGAAGTGTTCACATTGCTTTGCAGAATCGATTTTGTACAGAGAACACTAACAATTATTCAGAACGGAATAAAGCACAGAGCCCCAGATTTGCTGTTGTCCTGGAGAGCTTGCAGAGCTCTGGGGAAAGGCAGGCAGAGAATTCCCTGCTAGCACCTTCTCTGTTCGCGGGAAGGAGAGAATTCGCTTTTGCTTGGCACAATGGCTTTTCTGCAGAAAACACTAACGCTTGTTCAGAACGAAAGAAAGCACAGAGCCCCAGATTTGCTGTTTTCCTGGAGAGCTTGCAGAGCACTGTGGAAAGGCAGGCAGAGAATTCCCTGCTAGCACATTCTCTGTGCACAGGAAGCCGAAATGTTCGCATTTGCTTCGCAGAATCGCTTTTGTGCAGAAAACACTAACACTTGTTCAGAACGAAAGAAAGCACAGAGCCCCAGATTTGCTGTTGTCCTGGAGAGCTTGCAGAGCTCTGGGGAAAGGCAGGCAGAGAATTCCCTGCTAGCACCTTCTCTGTTCGCGGGAAGGAGAGAATTCGCTTTTGCTTGGCACAATGGCTTTTCTGCAGAAAACACTAACGCTTGTTCAGGACGAAAGAAAGCACAGAGCGCCAGATTTGCTGTTGCCCTGGAGAGCTTGCAGAGCACTGTGGAAAGGCAGGCAGAGAATTCCCTGCTAGCACATTCTCTGTGCACAGGAAGGCGAAATGTTCGCATTTGCTTCGCAGAATCGCTTTTGTGCAGAAAACACTAACACTTGTTCAGAACGAAAGAAAGCACAGAGCCCCAGATTTGCTGTTGTCCTGGAGAGCTTGCAGAGCTCTGGGGAAAGGCAGGCAGAGAATTCCCTGCTAGCACCTTCTCTGTTCGCGGGAAGGAGAGAATTCACTTTTGCTTGGCACAATGGCTTTTCTGCAGAAAACACTAACGCTTGTTCAGGACGAAAGAAAGCACAGAGCGCCAGATTTGCTGTTGCCCAGGAGAGCTTGCAGAGCTCTGGGGAAAGGCAGGCAGAGAATTCCCTGCTAGCACATTCTCTGTGCACAGGAAGGCGAAATGTTCGCATTTGCTTCGCAGAATCGCTTTTGTGCAGAAAACACTAACACTTGTTCAGAACGAAAGAAAGCACAGAGCCCCAGATTTGCTGTTGTCCTGGAGAGCTTGCAGAGCTCTGGGGAAAGGCAGGCAGAGAATAACCTGCTAGCACCTTCTCTGTTCGCGGGAAGCAGAAGTGTTCACATTGCTTCGCAGAATCGCTTTTGTGCAGAGAAGACTAACACTTATTCAGAACGAAAGAAAGCACAGAGCCCCAGATTTTATGTTGCCCTGGAGAGCTTGCAGAGCACTGGAGAAAGGCAGGCAGAGAATTCCCTGCTAGCACCTTCTCTGTTCGCGGGAAGGAGAGAATTCTCTTTTGCTTCGCACAATGGCTTTTGTGCAGAAAACACTAACGCTTGTTCAGGACGAAAGAAAGCACAGAGCCCCCTATTTGCTGTTGCCCTGGAGAGCTTGCAGAGCACTGGCGAAAGGCAGGCAGAGAATTCCCTGCTAGCACATTCTCTGTGCACAGGAAGGAGAAGTGTTCGCATTTGCTTCGCAGAATCGCTTTTGTGCAGAAAACACAAACACTTGTTCAGAACGAAAGAAAGAACAGAGCCCCAGATTTTATTTTGTCCTCGAGAGCTTGCAGAGCACTGGGGAAAGGCAGGCAGAGAATTCCCTGCTAGCACCTTCTCTGTTCGCGGGAAGGAGAGAATTCTCTTTTGCTTCGCACAATTGCTTTTGTGCAGAAAACACTAACGCCTGTTCAGGACGAAAGAAAGCACAGAGCCCCATATTTGCTGTTGCCCTGGAGAGCTTGCAGAGCACAGGGGAAAGGCAGGCAGAGAATTCCCTGCTAGCACATTCTCTGTGCACAGGAAGGCGAAATGTTCGCATTTGCTTCGCAGAATCGCTTTTGTGCAGAAAAGACTAACACTTGTTCAGAACGAAAGAAAGCACAAAGCGCCAGATTTGCTGTTGTCCTGGAGAGCTTGCAGAGCTCTGGGGAAAGGCAGGCAGAGAATTCCCTGCTAGCACCTTCTCTGTGCCTGAGAAGGAGAAGTGTTCACATGTTTTCGCAGAATCGCTTTTGTGCAGAAAACAGTAACACTTATTCAGAACGGAAGAAAACACAGAGCCCCAGATTTGCTGTTGTCCTGGAGAGCTTGCAGAGCTCTGGGGAAAGGCAGGCAGAGAATTCCCTGCTAGCACCTTCTCTGTTCGCGGCAAGGAGAGATTTCGCTTTTGATTGGCACAATGGCTTTTCTGCAGAAAACACTAACGCTTGTTCAGGATGAAAGAAAGCACAGAGCCCCATATTTGCTGTTGCCCTGGAGAGCTTGCAGAGCACTGGGGAAAGGCAGGCAGAGAATTCCCTGCTAGCACATTCTCTGTGCACAGGAAGGCGAAATGTTAGCATTTGATTCGCAGAATCGCTTTTGTGCAGAAAACACAAACACTTGTTCAGAACGAAAGAAAGCACAGAGCCCCAGATTTGCTGTTGCCCTGGAGAGCTTGCAGAGCTCTGGGGAAAGGCAGGCAGAGAATTCCCTGCTAGCACCTTCTCTGTTCGCGGGAAGGAGAGAATTCTCCTTTGCTTCGCACAATGGCTTTTGTGCAGAGAACACTAACGCTTGTTCAGGATGAAAGAAAGCACAGAGCCCCAGATTTGCTGTTGCCCTGGAGAGCTTGCAGAGCACTGGGGAAAGGCAGGCAGAGAATTCCCTGCTAGCACATTCTCTGTGCACAGGAAGCCGAAGTGTTCGCATTTGCTTCGCAGAATCGCTTTTGTGCAGAAAACACTAACACTTGTTCAGAACGAAAGAAAGCACAGAGCCCCAGATTTTATGTTGTCCTGGAGAGCTTGCAGAGCACTGGGGAAAGGCAGGCAGAGAATTCCCTGCTAGCACATTCTCTATTCGCGGGAAGCAGAAGTGTTCACATTTTTTCGCAGAATCGCTTTTGTGTAGAGAACACTAACACTTATTCAGAACGGAAGAAAGCACAGAGCGCCAGATTTGCTGTTGTCCTGGAGAGCTTGCAGAACTCTGGGGAAAGGCAGGCAGAGAATTCCCTGCTAGCACCTTCTCTGTGCGCGGGAAGGAGAAGTGTTCACATTTTTTCGCAGAATCGCATTTGCTTCGCTGCGGAGAACACTAAGCTTGTTCAGAACGAAAGAAAGCACAGAGCCCCACATTTTATGTTGCCCTGGAGAGCTTGCAGAGCACTGGGGAAAGGCAGGCAGAGAATTCCCTGCTAGCATCTTCGCTGTGCCTGGGAAGGAGAAGTGTTCACATTGCTTCTCAGAATCGCTTTTGTGCAGAAAACACTAACACTTATTCAGAACGGAAGAAAGCACAGAGCCCCAGATTTGCTGTTGTCCTGGAGAGCTTGCAGAGCTCTGGGGAAAGGCAGGCAGAGAATTCCCTGCTAGCACCTCCTCTGTGCACAGGAAGGTGAAATGTTCGCATTTGCTTCGCACAATCGCTTTTGTGCAAAAAAAACTAACACTTGTTCAGAACGAAAGAAAGAACAGAGCCCCAGATTTTATGTTGTCCTGGAGAGCTTGCAGAGCACTGGAGAAAGGCAGGCAGAGAATTCCCTGCTAGCACCTTCTCTGTTCGCGGGAAGGAGAGAAATCTCTTTTGCTTCGCACAATGGCTTTTCTGCAGAAAACACTAACGCTTGTTCAGGACGAAAGAAAACACAGAGCCCCAGATTTGCTGTTGTCCTGGAGAGCTTGCAGAGCACTGGCGAAAGGCAGGCACAGAATTCCCTGCTAGCACCTTCTCTGTGCCTTGGAAGCAGAAGTGTTCACATTGCTTTGCAGAATCGATTTTGTACAGAGAACACTAACAATTATTCAGAACGGAATAAAGCACAGAGCCCCAGATTTGCTGTTGTCCTGGAGAGCTTGAAGAGCTCTGGGGAAAGGCAGGCAGAGAATTCCCTGCTAGCACCTTCTCTGTTCGCGGGAAGGAGAGAATTCGCTTTTGCTTGGCACAATGGCTTTTCTGCAGAAAACACTAACGCTTGTTCAGAACGAAAGAAAGCACAGAGCCCCAGATTTGCTGTTGCCCTGGAGAGCTTGCAGAGCACTGGGGAAAGGCAGGCAGAGAATTCCCTGCTAGCACATTCTCTGTGCACAGGAAGCCGAAATGTTCGCATTTGATTCGCAGAATCGCTTTTGTGCAGAAAACACTAACACTTGTTCAGAACGAAAGAAAGCACAGAGCCCCAGATTTGCTGTTGTCCTGGAGAGCTTGCAGAGCTCTGGGGAAAGGCAGGCAGAGAATTCCCTGCTAGCAGCTTCTCTGTTCGCGGGAAGCAGAAGTGTTCACATTGCTTCGCAGAATCGCTTTTGTGCAGAGAAGACTAACACTTATTCAGAACGAAAGAAAGAACAGAGCCCCAGATTTTATGTTGTCCTGGAGAGCTTGCAGAGCACTGGAGAAAGGCAGGCAGAGAATTCCCTGCTAGCACCTTCTCTGTTCGCGGGAAGGAGAGAATTCTCTTTTGCTTCGCACAATGGCTTTTGTGCAGAAAACACTAACGCTTGTTCAGGACGAAAGAAAGCACAGAGCCCCATATTTGCTGTTGCCCTGGAGAGCTTGCAGAGCACTGGCGAAAGGCAGGCAGAGAATTCCCTGCTAGCACCTTCTCTGTGCACAGGAAGCCGAAGTGTTCACATTGCTTTGCAGAATCGATTTTGTACAGAGAACACTAACAATTATTCAGAACGGAATAAAGCACAGAGCCCCAGATTTGCTGTTGTCCTGGAGAGCTTGCAGAGCTCTTGGGAAAGGCAGGCAGAGAATTCCCTGCTAGCACCTTCTCTGTTCGCGGGAAGGAGAGAATTCCCTTTTGCTTGGCACAATGGCTTTTCTGCAGAAAACACTAACGCTTGTTCAGGATGAAAGAAAGCACAGAGCCCCATATTTGCTGTTGCCCTGGAGAGCTTGCAGAGCACAGGGGAAAGGCAGGCAGAGAATTCCCTGCTAGCACATTCTCTGTGCACAGGAAGGAGAAGTGTTCGCATTTGATTCGCAGAATCGCTTTTGTGCAGAAAACACAAACACTTGTTCAGAACGAAAGAAAGAACAGAGCCCCAGATTTTATGTTGTCCTCGAGAGCTTGCAGAGCACTGGGGAAAGGCAGGCAGAGAATTCCCTGCTAGCACCTTCTCTGTTCGCGGGAAGGAGAGAATTCTCTTTTGCTTCGCACAATTGCTTTTGTGCAGAAAACACTAACGCCTGTTCAGGACGAAAGAAAGCACAGAGCCCCATATTTGCTGTTGCCCTGGAGAGCTTGCAGAGCACAGGGGAAAGGCAGGCAGAGAATTCCCTGCTAGCACATTCTCTGTGCACAGGAAGGCGAAATGTTCGCATTTGCTTCGCAGAATCGCTTTTGTGCAGAAAAGACTAACACTTGTTCAGAACGAAAGAAAGCACAAAGCGCCAGATTTGCTGTTGTCCTGGAGAGCTTGCAGAGCTCTGGGGAAAGGCAGGCAGAGAATTCCCTGCTAGCACCTTCTCTGTGCCTGAGAAGGAGAAGTGTTCACATGTTTTCGCAGAATCGCTTTTGTGCAGAAAACAGTAACACTTATTCAGAACGGAAGAAAACACAGAGCCCCAGATTTGCTGTTGTCCTGGAGAGCTTGCAGAGCTCTGGGGAAAGGCAGGCAGAGAATTCCCTGCTAGCACCTTCTCTGTTCGCGGGAAGGAGAGATTTCGCTTTTGATTGGCACAATGGCTTTTCTGCAGAAAACACTAACGCTTGTTCAGGATGAAAGAAAGCACAGAGCCCCATATTTGCTGTTGCCCTGGAGAGCTTGCAGAGCACTGGGGAAAGGCAGGCAGAGAATTCCCTGCTAGCACCTTCTCTGTGCACAGGAAGCAGAAGGCTTCACATTGCTTCGCAGAATCGCTTTTGTGCAGAGAACACTAACACTTGTTCAGAATGAAAGAAAGCACAGAGACCCAGATTTTATGTTGTCCTGGAGAGCTTGCAGAGCACTGGGGAAAGGCAGGCAGAGAATTCCCTGCTAGCACATTCTCTGTGCACAGGAAGGCGAAATGTTAGCATTTGATTCGCAGAATCGCTTTTGTGCAGAAAACACAAACACTTGTTCAGAACGAAAGAAAGCACAGAGCCCCATATTTGCTGTTGCCCTGGAGAGCTTGCAGAGCACTGGGGAAAGGCAGGCAGAGAATTCCCTGCTAGCACCTTCTCTGTGCACAGGAAGGCTAAATGTTCGCATTTGCTTCGCAGAATCGCTTTTGTGCAGAAAACACTAACACTTGTTCAGAACGAAAGAAAGCACAGAGCCCCAGATTTGCTGTTGTCCTGGAGAGCTTGCAGAGCACTGGAGAAAGGCAGGCAGAGAATTCCCTGCTAGCACCTTCTCTGTTCGCGGGAAGGAGAGAATTCTCCTTTGCTTGGCACAATGGCTTTTGTGCAGAGAACACTAACATTTGTTCAGGATGAAAGAAAGCACAGAGCCCCAGATTTGCTGTTGCCCTGGAGAGCTTGCAGAGCACTGGGGAAAGGCAGGCAGAGAATTCCCTGCTAGCACATTCTCTGTGCACAGGAAGCCGAAGTGTTCGCATTTGCTTCGCAGAATCGCTTTTGTGCAGAAAACACTAACACTTGTTCAGAACGAAAGAAAGCACAGAGCCCCAGATTTTATGTTGTCCTGGAGAGCTTGCAGAGCACTGGGGAAAGGCAGGCAGAGAATTCCCTGCTAGCACATTCTCTATTCGCGGGAAGCAGAAGTGTTCACATTTTTTCGCAGAATCGCTTTTGTGTAGAGAACACTAACACTTATTCAGAACGGAAGAAAGCACAGAGCGCCAGATTTGCTGTTGTCCTGGAGAGCTTGCAGAACTCTGGGGAAAGGCAGGCAGAGAATTCCCTGCTAGCACCTTCTCTGTGCGCGGGAAGGAGAAGTGTTCACATTTTTTCGCAGAATCGCATTTGCTTCGCTGCGGAGAACACTAAGCTTGTTCAGAACGAAAGAAAGCACAGAGCCCCACATTTTATGTTGCCCTGGAGAGCTTGCAGAGCACTGGGGAAAGGCAGGCAGAGAATTCCCTGCTAGCATCTTCGCTGTGCCTGGGAAGGAGAAGTGTTCACATTGCTTCTCAGAATCGCTTTTGTGCAGAAAACACTAACACTTATTCAGAACGGAAGAAAGCACAGAGCCCCAGATTTGCTGTTGTCCTGGAGAGCTTGCAGAGCTCTGGGGAAAGGCAGGCAGAGAATTCCCTGCTAGCACCTCCTCTGTGCACAGGAAGGTGAAATGTTCGCATTTGCTTCGCACAATCGCTTTTGTGCAAAAAAAACTAACACTTGTTCAGAACGAAAGAAAGAACAGAGCCCCAGATTTTATGTTGTCCTGGAGAGCTTGCAGAGCACTGGAGAAAGGCAGGCAGAGAATTCCCTGCTAGCACCTTCTCTGTTCGCGGGAAGGAGAGAAATCTCTTTTGCTTCGCACAATGGCTTTTCTGCAGAAAACACTAACGCTTGTTCAGGACGAAAGAAAACACAGAGCCCCAGATTTGCTGTTGTCCTGGAGAGCTTGCAGAGCACTGGCGAAAGGCAGGCACAGAATTCCCTGCTAGCACCTTCTCTGTGCCTTGGAAGCAGAAGTGTTCACATTGCTTTGCAGAATCGATTTTGTACAGAGAACACTAACAATTATTCAGAACGGAATAAAGCACAGAGCCCCAGATTTGCTGTTGTCCTGGAGAGCTTGAAGAGCTCTGGGGAAAGGCAGGCAGAGAATTCCCTGCTAGCACCTTCTCTGTTCGCGGGAAGGAGAGAATTCGCTTTTGCTTGGCACAATGGCTTTTCTGCAGAAAACACTAACGCTTGTTCAGAACGAAAGAAAGCACAGAGCCCCAGATTTGCTGTTGCCCTGGAGAGCTTGCAGAGCACTGGGGAAAGGCAGGCAGAGAATTCCCTGCTAGCACATTCTCTGTGCACAGGAAGCCGAAATGTTCGCATTTGATTCGCAGAATCGCTTTTGTGCAGAAAACACTAACACTTGTTCAGAACGAAAGAAAGCACAGAGCCCCAGATTTGCTGTTGTCCTGGAGAGCTTGCAGAGCTCTGGGGAAAGGCAGGCAGAGAATTCCCTGCTAGCAGCTTCTCTGTTCGCGGGAAGCAGAAGTGTTCACATTGCTTCGCAGAATCGCTTTTGTGCAGAGAAGACTAACACTTATTCAGAACGAAAGAAAGAACAGAGCCCCAGATTTTATGTTGTCCTGGAGAGCTTGCAGAGCACTGGAGAAAGGCAGGCAGAGAATTCCCTGCTAGCACCTTCTCTGTTCGCGGGAAGGAGAGAATTCTCTTTTGCTTCGCACAATGGCTTTTGTGCAGAAAACACTAACGCTTGTTCAGGACGAAAGAAAGCACAGAGCCCCATATTTGCTGTTGCCCTGGAGAGCTTGCAGAGCACTGGCGAAAGGCAGGCAGAGAATTCCCTGCTAGCACCTTCTCTGTGCACAGGAAGCCGAAGTGTTCACATTGCTTTGCAGAATCGATTTTGTACAGAGAACACTAACAATTATTCAGAACGGAATAAAGCACAGAGCCCCAGATTTGCTGTTGTCCTGGAGAGCTTGCAGAGCTCTTGGGAAAGGCAGGCAGAGAATTCCCTGCTAGCACCTTCTCTGTTCGCGGGAAGGAGAGAATTCCCTTTTGCTTGGCACAATGGCTTTTCTGCAGAAAACACTAACGCTTGTTCAGGATGAAAGAAAGCACAGAGCCCCATATTTGCTGTTGCCCTGGAGAGCTTGCAGAGCACAGGGGAAAGGCAGGCAGAGAATTCCCTGCTAGCACATTCTCTGTGCACAGGAAGGAGAAGTGTTCGCATTTGATTCGCAGAATCGCTTTTGTGCAGAAAACACAAACACTTGTTCAGAACGAAAGAAAGAACAGAGCCCCAGATTTTATGTTGTCCTCGAGAGCTTGCAGAGCACTGGGGAAAGGCAGGCAGAGAATTCCCTGCTAGCACCTTCTCTGTTCGCGGGAAGGAGAGAATTCTCTTTTGCTTCGCACAATTGCTTTTGTGCAGAAAACACTAACGCCTGTTCAGGACGAAAGAAAGCACAGAGCCCCATATTTGCTGTTGCCCTGGAGAGCTTGCAGAGCACAGGGGAAAGGCAGGCAGAGAATTCCCTGCTAGCACATTCTCTGTGCACAGGAAGGCGAAATGTTCGCATTTGCTTCGCAGAATCGCTTTTGTGCAGAAAAGACTAACACTTGTTCAGAACGAAAGAAAGCACAAAGCGCCAGATTTGCTGTTGTCCTGGAGAGCTTGCAGAGCTCTGGGGAAAGGCAGGCAGAGAATTCCCTGCTAGCACCTTCTCTGTGCCTGAGAAGGAGAAGTGTTCACATGTTTTCGCAGAATCGCTTTTGTGCAGAAAACAGTAACACTTATTCAGAACGGAAGAAAACACAGAGCCCCAGATTTGCTGTTGTCCTGGAGAGCTTGCAGAGCTCTGGGGAAAGGCAGGCAGAGAATTCCCTGCTAGCACCTTCTCTGTTCGCGGGAAGGAGAGATTTCGCTTTTGATTGGCACAATGGCTTTTCTGCAGAAAACACTAACGCTTGTTCAGGATGAAAGAAAGCACAGAGCCCCATATTTGCTGTTGCCCTGGAGAGCTTGCAGAGCACTGGGGAAAGGCAGGCAGAGAATTCCCTGCTAGCACCTTCTCTGTGCACAGGAAGCAGAAGGCTTCACATTGCTTCGCAGAATCGCTTTTGTGCAGAGAACACTAACACTTGTTCAGAATGAAAGAAAGCACAGAGACCCAGATTTTATGTTGTCCTGGAGAGCTTGCAGAGCACTGGGGAAAGGCAGGCAGAGAATTCCCTGCTAGCACATTCTCTGTGCACAGGAAGGCGAAATGTTAGCATTTGATTCGCAGAATCGCTTTTGTGCAGAAAACACAAACACTTGTTCAGAACGAAAGAAAGCACAGAGCCCCATATTTGCTGTTGCCCTGGAGAGCTTGCAGAGCACTGGGGAAAGGCAGGCAGAGAATTCCCTGCTAGCACCTTCTCTGTGCACAGGAAGGCTAAATGTTCGCATTTGCTTCGCAGAATCGCTTTTGTGCAGAAAACACTAACACTTGTTCAGAACGAAAGAAAGCACAGAGCCCCAGATTTGCTGTTGTCCTGGAGAGCTTGCAGAGCACTGGAGAAAGGCAGGCAGAGAATTCCCTGCTAGCACCTTCTCTGTTCGCGGGAAGGAGAGAATTCTCCTTTGCTTGGCACAATGGCTTTTGTGCAGAGAACACTAACATTTGTTCAGGATGAAAGAAAGCACAGAGCCCCAGATTTGCTGTTGCCCTGGAGAGCTTGCAGAGCACTGGGGAAAGGCAGGCAGAGAATTCCCTGCTAGCACATTCTCTGTGCACAGGAAGCCGAAGTGTTCGCATTTGCTTCACAGAATCGCTTTTGTGCAGAAAACACTAACACTTGTTCAGAACGAAAGAAAGCACAGAGCCCCAGATTTTATGTTGTCCTGGAGAGCTTGCAGAGCACTGGGGAAAGGCAGGCAGAGAATTCCCTGCTAGCACATTCTCTATTCGCGGGAAGCAGAAGTGTTCACATTTTTTCGCAGAATCGCTTTTGTGTAGAGAACACTAACACTTATTCAGAACGGAATAAAGCACAGAGCGCCAGATTTGCTGTTGTCCTGGAGAGCTTGCAGAACTCTGGGGAAAGGCAGGCAGAGAATTCCCGGCTAGCACCTTCTCTGTGCGCGGGAAGGAGAAGTGTTCACATTTTTTCGCAGAATCGCATTTGCTTCGCTGCGGAGAACACTAAGCTTGTTCAGAACGAAAGAAAGCACAGAGCCCCACATTTTATGTTGCCCTGGAGAGCTTGCAGAGCACTGGGGAAAGGCAGGCAGAGAATTCCCTGCTAGCATCTTCGCTGTGCCTGGGAAGGAGAAGTGTTCGCATTTTTTCGCAGAATCGCTTTTGTGCAGAAAACACTAACACTTATTCAGAACGGAAGAAAGCACAGAGCCCCAGATTTGCTGTTGTCCTGGAGAGCTTGCAGAGCTCTGGGGAAAGGCAGGCAGAGAATTCCCTGCTAGCACCTCCTCTGTGCACAGGAAGGTGAAATGTTCGCATTTGCTTCGCACAATCGCTTTTGTGCAAAAAACACTAACACTTGTTCAGAACGAAAGAAAGAACAGAGCCCCAGATTTTATGTTGTCCTGGAGAGCTTGCAGAGCTCTGGGGAAAGGCAGGCAGAGAATTCCCTGCTAGCACCTTCTCTGTTCGCGGGAAGGAGAGAAATCTCTTTTGCTTCGCACAATGGCTTTTGTGCAGAAAACACTAACGCTTGTTCAGGACGAAAGAAAACACAGAGCCCCATATTTGCTGTTGCCCTGGAGAGCTTGCAGAGCACTGGCGAAAGGCAGGCAGAGAATTCCCTGCTAGCACCTTCTCTGTGCCTTGGAAGCAGAAGTGTTCACATTGCTTTGCAGAATCGATTTTGTACAGAGAACACTAACAATTATTCAGAACGGAATAAAGCACAGAGCCCCAGATTTGCTGTTGTCCTGGAGAGCTTGCAGAGCTCTGGGGAAAGGCAGGCAGAGAATTCCCTGCTAGCACCTTCTCTGTTCGCGGGAAGGAGAGAATTCGCTTTTGCTTGGCACAATGGCTTTTCTGCAGAAAACACTAACGCTTGTTCAGGATGAAAGAAAGCACAGAGCCCCATATTTGCTGTTGCCCTGGAGAGCTTGCAGAGCACTGGGGAAAGGCAGGCAGAGAATTCCCTGCTAGCACATTCTCTGTGCACAGGAAGGAGAAGTGTTCGCATTTGATTCGCAGAATCGCTTTTGTGCAGAAAACACAAACACTTGTTCAGAACGAAAGAAAGAACAGAGCCCCAGATTTTATGTTGTCCTCGAGAGCTTGCAGAGCACTGGGGAAAGGCAGGCAGAGAATTCCCTGCTAGCACCTTCTCTGTTCGCGGGAAGGAGAGAATTCTCTTTTGCTTGGCACAATTGCTTTTGTGCAGAAAACACTAACGCCTGTTCAGGACGAAAGAAAGCACAGAGCCCCATATTTGCTGTTGCCCTGGAGAGCTTGCAGAGCACAGGGGAAAGGCAGGCAGAGAATTCCCTGCTAGCACATTCTCTGTGCACAGGAAGGCGAAATGTTCGCATTTGCTTCGCAGAATCGCTTTTGTGCAGAAAAGACTAACACTTGTTCAGAACGAAAGAAAGCACAAAGCGCCAGATTTGCTGTTGTCCTGGAGAGCTTGCAGAGCTCTGGGGAAAGGCAGGCAGAGAATTCCCTGCTAGCACCTTCTCTGTGCCTGAGAAGGAGAAGTGTTCACATGTTTTCGCAGAATCGCTTTTGTGCAGAAAACAGTAACACTTATTCAGAACGGAAGAAAACACAGAGCCCCAGATTTGCTGTTGTCCTGGAGAGCTTGCAGAGCTCTGGGGAAAGGCAGGCAGAGAATTCCCTGCTAGCACCTTCTCTGTTCGCGGCAAGGAGAGATTTCGCTTTTGATTGGCACAATGGCTTTTCTGCAGAAAACACTAACGCTTGTTCAGGATGAAAGAAAGCACAGAGCCCCATATTTGCTGTTGCCCTGGAGAGCTTGCAGAGCACTGGGGAAAGGCAGGCAGAGAATTCCCTGCTAGCACCTTCTCTGTGCACAGGAAGCAGAAGTCTTCACATTGCTTCGCAGAATCGCTTTTGTGCAGAGAACACTAACACTTGTTCAGAATGAAAGAAAGCACAGAGACCCAGATTTTATGTTGTCCTGGAGAGCTTGCAGAGCACTGGGGAAAGGCAGGCAGAGAATTCCCTGCTAGCAGATTCTCTGTGCACAGGAAGGCGAAATGTTAGCATTTGATTCGCAGAATCGCTTTTGTGCAGAAAACACTAACACTTGTTCAGAACGAAAGAAAGAACAGAGCCCCAGATTTTATGTTGTCCTGGAGAGCTTGCAGAGCACTGGAGAAAGGCAGGCAGAGAATTCCCTGCTAGCACCTTCTCTGTTCGCGGGAAGGAGAGAATTCTCCTTTGCTTCGCACAATGGCTTTTGTGCAGAAAACACTAACGCTTGTTCAGGACGAAAGAAAGCACAGAGCCCCATATTTGCTGTTGTCCTGGAGAGCTTGCAGAGCACTGGCGAACGGCAGGCAGAGAATTCCCTGCTAGCACATTCTCTGTGCCTGAGAAGGAGAAGTGTTCACATTTTTTCGCAGAATCGCTTTTGTGCAGAGAACAGTAACACTTATTCAGAACGGAAGAAAACACAGAGCCCCAGATTTGCTGTTGTCCTGGAGAGCTTGCAGAGCACTGGCGAAAGGCAGGCAGAGAATTCCCTGCTAGCACCTTCTCTGTGCCTTGGAAGCAGAAGGGTTCACATTGCTTTGCAGAATCGCTTTTGTGCAGAGAACACTAACGCTTGTTCAGGACGAAAGAAAGCACAGAGCCCCATATTTGCTGTTGCCCTGGAGAGCTTGCAGAGCACTGGGGAAAGGCAGGCAGAGAATTCCCTGCTAGCACATTCTCTGTTCGCGGGAAGGAGAAGTGTTCGCATTTGATTCGCAGAATCGCTTTTGTGCAGAAAAGACTAACACTTGTTCAGAACGAAAGAAAGCACAAAGCGCCAGATTTGCTGTTGTCCTGGAGAGCTTGCAGAGCTCTGGGGAAAGGCAGGCAGAGAATTCCCTGCTAGCACCTTCTCTGTTCGCGGGAAGGAGAGATTTCTCTTTTGATTGGCACAATGGCTTTTCTGCAGAAAACACTAACGCTTGTTCAGGATGAAAGAAAGCACAGAGCCCCATATTTGCTGTTGCCCTGGAGAGCTTGCAGAGCACTGGGGAAAGGCAGGCAGAGAATTCCCTGCTAGCACATTCTCTGTGCACAGGAAGCCGAAGTGTTCGCATTTGCTTCGCCGAATCGCTTTTGTGCAGAGAACACTAACACTTGTTAAGAACGAAAGAAAGCACAGAGCCCCAGATTTTATGTTGTCCCGGAGAGCTTGCAGAGCACTGGGGAAAGGCAGGCAGAGAATTCCCTGCTAGCACCTTCTCTGTTCGCGGGAAGCAGAAGTGTTCACATTGCTTTGCAGAATCGCTTTTGTGCAGAGAACACTAACACTTATTCAGAACGGAAGAAAGCACAGAGCCCCAGATTTGCTGTTGTCCTGGAGAGCTTGCAGAGCTCTGGGGAAAGGCAGGCAGAGAATTCCCTGCTAGCACATTCTCTGTTCGCGGGAAGGAGAAGTGTTCACATTTTTTCGCAGAATCGCATTTGCTTCGCTGCAGAGAACACTAAGCTTGTTCAGAACGAAATAAAGCACAGAGCCCCAGATTTGCTGTTGCCCTGGAGAGCTTGCAGAGCACTGGGGAAAGGCAGGCAGAGAATTCCCTGCTAGCATCTTCGCTGTGCCTGGGAAGGAGAAGTGTTCACATTTTTTCGCAGAATGGCTTTTCTGCAGAAAACTCTAACGCTTGTTCAGGACGAAAGGAAGCACAGAGCGCCAGATTTGCTGTTGCCCTGGAGAGCTTGCAGAGCTCTGGGGAAAGGCAGGCAGAGAATTCCCTGCTAGCACATTCTCTGTGCACAGGAAGGCGAAATGTTCGCATTTGATTCGCAGAATTGCTTTTGTGCAGAAAACACTAACACTTGTTCAGAACGAAAGAAAGCACAGAGCCCCAGATTTTATGTTGTCCTGGAGAGCTTGCAGAGCTCTGGAGAAAGGCAGGCAGAGAATTCCCTGCTAGCACCTTCTCTGTGCCTGAGAAGGAGAAGTGTTCACATTTTTTCGCAGAATCGCTTTTGTGCAGAGAACAATAACACTTATTCAGAACGGAAGAAAACACAGAGCCCCAGATTTGCTGTTGTCCTGGAGAGCTTGCAGAGCACTGGCGAAAGGCAGGCAGAGAATTCCCTGCTAGCACCTTCTCTGTTCGCGGGAAGCAGAAGTGTTCACATTGCTTTGCAGAATCGCTTTTGTACAGAGAACACTAACACTTGTTCAGGATGAAAGAAAGCACAGAGCCCCATATTTGCTGTTGCCCTGGAGAGCTTGCAGAGCACTGGGGAAAGGCAGGCAGAGAATTCCCTGCTAGCACATTCTCTGTGCACAGGAAGGCGAAATGTTCGCATTGCTTTGCAGAATCGCTTTTGTGCAGAGAACACCAACACTTATTCAGAACGGAAGAAAGCACAGAGCCCCAGATTTGCTGTTGTCCTGGAGAGCTTGCAGAGCTCTGGGGAAAGGCAGGCAGAGAATTCCCTGCTAGCACCTTCTCTGTTCGCGGGAAGGAGAGAATTCGCTTTTGCTTGACACAATGGCTTTTCTGCAGGGAACACTAAGCTTGTTCAGAACGGAAGAAAGCACAGAGCCCCAGATTTTATGTTGCCCTGGAGAGCTTGCAGAGCACTGGGGAAAGGCAGGCAGAGAATTCCCTGCTAGCATCTTCGCTGTGCCTGGGAAGGAGAAGTGTTCACATTTTTTCGCAGAATGGCTTTTCTGCAGAAAACACTAACGCTTGTTCAGGACGAAAGGAAGCACAGAGCGCCAGATTTGCTGTTGCCCTGGAGAGCTTGCAGAGCTCTGGGGAAAGGCAGGCAGAGAATTCCCTGCTAGCACATTCTCTGTGCACAGGAAGGCGAAATGTTCGCATTTGATTCGCAGAAACGCTTTTGTGCAGAAAACACTAACACTTGTTCAGAACGAAAGAAAGCACAGAGCCCCAGATTTGCTGTTGTCCTGGAGAGCTTGCAGAGCACTGGGGAAAGGCAGGCAGAGAATTCCCTGCTAGCACCTTCTCTGTGCCTGAGAAGGAGAAGTGTTCACATTTTTTCGCAGAATCGCTTTTGTGCAGAAAACAGTAACACTTATTCAGAACGGAAGAAAGCACAGAGCGCCAGATTTGCTGTTGTCCTGGAGAGCTTGCAGAGCTCTGGGGAAAGGCAGGCAGAGAATTCCCTGCTAGCACCTTCTCTGTTCGCGGGAAGCAGAAGTGTTCACATTGCTTTGCAGAATCGCTTTTGTGCAGAGAACACTAACGCTTGTTCAGGACGAAAGAAAGCACAGAGCCCCAGATTTGCTGTTGTCCTGGAGAGCTTGCAGAGCACTGGGGAAAGGCAGGCAGAGAATTCCCTGCTAGCACCTTCTCTGTGCCTGAGAAGGAGAAGTGTTCACATTTTTTCGCAGAATCGCTTTTGTGCAGAAAACAGTAACACTTATTCAGAACGGAAGAAAGCACAGAGCGCCAGATTTGCTGTTGTCCTGGAGAGCTTGCAGAGCTCTGGGGAAAGGCAGGCAGAGAATTCCCTGCTAGCACCTTCTCTGTGCCTGGGAAGCAGAAGTGTTCACATTGCTTTGCAGAATCGCTTTTGTGCAGAGAACACTAACGCTTGTTCAGGACGAAAGAAAGCACAGAGCCCCAGATTTGCTGTTGTCCTGGAGAGCTTGCAGAGCTCTGGGGAAAGGCAGGCAGAGAATTCCCTGCTAGCACATTCTCTGTGCACAGGAAGGCGAAATGTTCGCATTTGATTCGCAGAATCGCTTTTGTGCAGAAAACACTAACACTTGTTCAGAATGAAAGAAAGCACAGAGCCCCAGATTTTATGTTGTCCTGGAGAGCTTGCAGAGCACTGGGGAAAGGCAGGCAGAGAATTCCCTGCTAGCACATTCTCTATTCGCGGGAAGGAGAAGTGTTCACATTTTTTCGCAGAATCGCATTTGCTTCGCTGCGGAGAACACTAAGCTTGTTCAGAACGAAAGAAAGCACAGAGCCCCACATTTTATGTTGCCCTGGAGAGCTTGCAGAGCACTGGGGAAAGGCAGGCAGAGAATTCCCTGCTAGCATCTTCGCTGTGCCTGGGAAGGAGAAGTGTTCGCATTTTTTCGCAGAATGGCTTTTGTGCAGAAAACACTAACACTTATTCAGAACGGAAGAAAGCACAGAGCCCCAGATTTGCTGTTGTCCTGAAGAGCTTGCAGAGCTCTGGGGAAAGGCAGGCAGAGAATTCCCTGCTAGCACCTCCTCTGTGCACAGGAAGGTGAATTGTTCGCATTTGCTTCGCTCAATCGCTTTTGTGCAAAAAACACTAACACTTGTTCAGAACGAAAGAAAGAACAGAGCCCCAGATTTTATGTTGTCCTGGAGAGCTTGCAGAGCACTGGAGAAAGGCAGGCAGAGAATTCCCTGCTAGCACCTTCTCTGTTCGCGGGAAGGAGAGAAATCTCTTTTGCTTCGCACAATGGCTTTTCTGCAGAAAACACTAACGCTTGTTCAGGACGAAAGAAAACACAGAGCCCCAGATTTGCTGTTGTCCTGGAGAGCTTGCAGAGCACTGGCGAAAGGCAGGCACAGAATTCCCTGCTAGCACCTTCTCTGTTCGCGGGAAGCAGAAGTGTTCACATTGCTTTGCAGAATCGATTTTGTACAGAGAACACTAACAATTATTCAGAACGGAAGAAAGCACAGAGCCCCAGATTTGCTGTTGTCCTGGAGAGCTTGCAGAGCTCTGGGGAAAGGCAGGCAGAGAATTCCCTGCTAGCACCTTCTCTGTTCGCGGGAAGGAGAGAATTCGCTTTTGCTTGGCACAATGGCTTTTCTGCAGAAAACACTAACGCTTGTTCAGAACGAAAGAAAGCACAGAGCCCCAGATTTGCTGTTTTCCTGGAGAGCTTGCAGAGCACTGTGGAAAGGCAGGCAGAGAATTCCCTGCTAGCACATTCTCTGTGCACAGGAAGCCGAAATGTTCGCATTTGCTTCGCAGAATCGCTTTTGTGCAGAAAACACTAACACTTGTTCAGAACGAAAGAAAGCACAGAGCCCCAGATTTGCTGTTGTCCTGGAGAGCTTGCAGAGCTCTGGGGAAAGGCAGGCAGAGAATTCCCTGCTAGCACCTTCTCTGTTCGCGGGAAGGAGAGAATTCGCTTTTGCTTGGCACAATGGCTTTTCTGCAGAAAACACTAACGCTTGTTCAGGACGAAAGAAAGCACAGAGCGCCAGATTTGCTGTTGCCCTGGAGAGCTTGCAGAGCACTGTGGAAAGGCAGGCAGAGAATTCCCTGCTAGCACATTCTCTGTGCACAGGAAGGCGAAATGTTCGCATTTGCTTCGCAGAATCGCTTTTGTGCAGAAAACACTAACACTTGTTCAGAACGAAAGAAAGCACAGAGCCCCAGATTTGCTGTTGTCCTGGAGAGCTTGCAGAGCTCTGGGGAAAGGCAGGCAGAGAATTCCCTGCTAGCACCTTCTCTGTTCGCGGGAAGGAGAGAATTCACTTTTGCTTGGCACAATGGCTTTTCTGCAGAAAACACTAACGCTTGTTCAGGACGAAAGAAAGCACAGAGCGCCAGATTTGCTGTTGCCCAGGAGAGCTTGCAGAGCTCTGGGGAAAGGCAGGCAGAGAATTCCCTGCTAGCACATTCTCTGTGCACAGGAAGGCGAAATGTTCGCATTTGCTTCGCAGAATCGCTTTTGTGCAGAAAACACTAACACTTGTTCAGAACGAAAGAAAGCACAGAGCCCCAGATTTGCTGTTGTCCTGGAGAGCTTGCAGAGCTCTGGGGAAAGGCAGGCAGAGAATAACCTGCTAGCACCTTCTCTGTTCGCGGGAAGCAGAAGTGTTCACATTGCTTCGCAGAATCGCTTTTGTGCAGAGAAGACTAACACTTATTCAGAACGAAAGAAAGCACAGAGCCCCAGATTTTATGTTGCCCTGGAGAGCTTGCAGAGCACTGGAGAAAGGCAGGCAGAGAATTCCCTGCTAGCACCTTCTCTGTTCGCGGGAAGGAGAGAATTCTCTTTTGCTTCGCACAATGGCTTTTGTGCAGAAAACACTAACGCTTGTTCAGGACGAAAGAAAGCACAGAGCCCCCTATTTGCTGTTGCCCTGGAGAGCTTGCAGAGCACTGGCGAAAGGCAGGCAGAGAATTCCCTGCTAGCACATTCTCTGTGCACAGGAAGGAGAAGTGTTCGCATTTGCTTCGCAGAATCGCTTTTGTGCAGAAAACACAAACACTTGTTCAGAACGAAAGAAAGAACAGAGCCCCAGATTTTATGTTGTCCTCGAGAGCTTGCAGAGCACTGGGGAAAGGCAGGCAGAGAATTCCCTGCTAGCACCTTCTCTGTTCGCGGGAAGGAGAGAATTCTCTTTTGCTTCGCACAATTGCTTTTGTGCAGAAAACACTAACGCCTGTTCAGGACGAAAGAAAGCACAGAGCCCCATATTTGCTGTTGCCCTGGAGAGCTTGCAGAGCACAGGGGAAAGGCAGGCAGAGAATTCCCTGCTAGCACATTCTCTGTGCACAGGAAGGCGAAATGTTCGCATTTGCTTCGCAGAATCGCTTTTGTGCAGAAAAGACTAACACTTGTTCAGAACGAAAGAAAGCACAAAGCGCCAGATTTGCTGTTGTCCTGGAGAGCTTGCAGAGCTCTGGGGAAAGGCAGGCAGAGAATTCCCTGCTAGCACCTTCTCTGTGCCTGAGAAGGAGAAGTGTTCACATGTTTTCGCAGAATCGCTTTTGTGCAGAAAACAGTAACACTTATTCAGAACGGAAGAAAACACAGAGCCCCAGATTTGCTGTTGTCCTGGAGAGCTTGCAGAGCTCTGGGGAAAGGCAGGCAGAGAATTCCCTGCTAGCACCTTCTCTGTTCGCGGCAAGGAGAGATTTCGCTTTTGATTGGCACAATGGCTTTTCTGCAGAAAACACTAACGCTTGTTCAGGATGAAAGAAAGCACAGAGCCCCATATTTGCTGTTGCCCTGGAGAGCTTGCAGAGCACTGGGGAAAGGCAGGCAGAGAATTCCCTGCTAGCACATTCTCTGTGCACAGGAAGGCGAAATGTTAGCATTTGATTCGCAGAATCGCTTTTGTGCAGAAAACACAAACACTTGTTCAGAACGAAAGAAAGCACAGAGCCCCAGATTTGCTGTTGCCCTGGAGAGCTTGCAGAGCTCTGGGGAAAGGCAGGCAGAGAATTCCCTGCTAGCACCTTCTCTGTTCGCGGGAAGGAGAGAATTCTCCTTTGCTTCGCACAATGGCTTTTGTGCAGAGAACACTAACGCTTGTTCAGGATGAAAGAAAGCACAGAGCCCCAGATTTGCTGTTGCCCTGGAGAGCTTGCAGAGCACTGGGGAAAGGCAGGCAGAGAATTCCCTGCTAGCACATTCTCTGTGCACAGGAAGCCGAAGTGTTCGCATTTGCTTCGCAGAATCGCTTTTGTGCAGAAAACACTAACACTTGTTCAGAACGAAAGAAAGCACAGAGCCCCAGATTTTATGTTGTCCTGGAGAGCTTGCAGAGCACTGGGGAAAGGCAGGCAGAGAATTCCCTGCTAGCACATTCTCTATTCGCGGGAAGCAGAAGTGTTCACATTTTTTCGCAGAATCGCTTTTGTGTAGAGAACACTAACACTTATTCAGAACGGAAGAAAGCACAGAGCGCCAGATTTGCTGTTGTCCTGGAGAGCTTGCAGAACTCTGGGGAAAGGCAGGCAGAGAATTCCCTGCTAGCACCTTCTCTGTGCGCGGGAAGGAGAAGTGTTCACATTTTTTCGCAGAATCGCATTTGCTTCGCTGCGGAGAACACTAAGCTTGTTCAGAACGAAAGAAAGCACAGAGCCCCACATTTTATGTTGCCCTGGAGAGCTTGCAGAGCACTGGGGAAAGGCAGGCAGAGAATTCCCTGCTAGCATCTTCGCTGTGCCTGGGAAGGAGAAGTGTTCGCATTTTTTCGCAGAATCGCTTTTGTGCAGAAAACACTAACACTTATTCAGAACGGAAGAAAGCACAGAGCCCCAGATTTGCTGTTGTCCTGGAGAGCTTGCAGAGCTCTGGGGAAAGGCAGGCAGAGAATTCCCTGCTAGCACCTCCTCTGTGCACAGGAAGGTGAAATGTTCGCATTTGCTTCGCACAATCGCTTTTGTGCAAAAAAAACTAACACTTGTTCAGAACGAAAGAAAGAACAGAGCCCCAGATTTTATGTTGTCCTGGAGAGCTTGCAGAGCACTGGAGAAAGGCAGGCAGAGAATTCCCTGCTAGCACCTTCTCTGTTCGCGGGAAGGAGAGAAATCTCTTTTGCTTCGCACAATGGCTTTTCTGCAGAAAACACTAACGCTTGTTCAGGACGAAAGAAAACACAGAGCCCCAGATTTGCTGTTGTCCTGGAGAGCTTGCAGAGCACTGGCGAAAGGCAGGCACAGAATTCCCTGCTAGCACCTTCTCTGTGCCTTGGAAGCAGAAGTGTTCACATTGCTTTGCAGAATCGATTTTGTACAGAGAACACTAACAATTATTCAGAACGGAATAAAGCACAGAGCCCCAGATTTGCTGTTGTCCTGGAGAGCTTGAAGAGCTCTGGGGAAAGGCAGGCAGAGAATTCCCTGCTAGCACCTTCTCTGTTCGCGGGAAGGAGAGAATTCGCTTTTGCTTGGCACAATGGCTTTTCTGCAGAAAACACTAACGCTTGTTCAGAACGAAAGAAAGCACAGAGCCCCAGATTTGCTGTTGCCCTGGAGAGCTTGCAGAGCACTGGGGAAAGGCAGGCAGAGAATTCCCTGCTAGCACATTCTCTGTGCACAGGAAGCCGAAATGTTCGCATTTGATTCGCAGAATCGCTTTTGTGCAGAAAACACTAACACTTGTTCAGAACGAAAGAAAGCACAGAGCCCCAGATTTGCTGTTGTCCTGGAGAGCTTGCAGAGCTCTGGGGAAAGGCAGGCAGAGAATTCCCTGCTAGCAGCTTCTCTGTTCGCGGGAAGCAGAAGTGTTCACATTGCTTCGCAGAATCGCTTTTGTGCAGAGAAGACTAACACTTATTCAGAACGAAAGAAAGAACAGAGCCCCAGATTTTATGTTGTCCTGGAGAGCTTGCAGAGCACTGGAGAAAGGCAGGCAGAGAATTCCCTGCTAGCACCTTCTCTGTTCGCGGGAAGGAGAGAATTCTCTTTTGCTTCGCACAATGGCTTTTGTGCAGAAAACACTAACGCTTGTTCAGGACGAAAGAAAGCACAGAGCCCCATATTTGCTGTTGTCCTGGAGAGCTTGCAGAGCACTGGCGAAAGGCAGGCAGAGAATTCCCTGCTAGCACCTTCTCTGTGCACAGGAAGCCGAAGTGTTCACATTGCTTTGCAGAATCGATTTTGTACAGAGAACACTAACAATTATTCAGAACGGAATAAAGCACAGAGCCCCAGATTTGCTGTTGTCCTGGAGAGCTTGCAGAGCTCTTGGGAAAGGCAGGCAGAGAATTCCCTGCTAGCACCTTCTCTGTTCGCGGGAAGGAGAGAATTCCCTTTTGCTTGGCACAATGGCTTTTCTGCAGAAAACACTAACGCTTGTTCAGGATGAAAGAAAGCACAGAGCCCCATATTTGCTGTTGCCCTGGAGAGCTTGCAGAGCACAGGGGAAAGGCAGGCAGAGAATTCCCTGCTAGCACATTCTCTGTGCACAGGAAGGAGAAGTGTTCGCATTTGATTCGCAGAATCGCTTTTGTGCAGAAAACACAAACACTTGTTCAGAACGAAAGAAAGAACAGAGCCCCAGATTTTATGTTGTCCTCGAGAGCTTGCAGAGCACTGGGGAAAGACAGGCAGAGAATTCCCTGCTAGCACCTTCTCTGTTCGCGGGAAGGAGAGAATTCTCTTTTGCTTCGCACAATTGCTTTTGTGCAGAAAACACTAACGCCTGTTCAGGACGAAAGAAAGCACAGAGCCCCATATTTGCTGTTGCCCTGGAGAGCTTGCAGAGCACAGGGGAAAGGCAGGCAGAGAATTCCCTGCTAGCACATTCTCTGTGCACAGGAAGGCGAAATGTTCGCATTTGCTTCGCAGAATCGCTTTTGTGCAGAAAAGACTAACACTTGTTCAGAACGAAAGAAAGCACAAAGCGCCAGATTTGCTGTTGTCCTGGAGAGCTTGCAGAGCTCTGGGGAAAGGCAGGCAGAGAATTCCCTGCTAGCACCTTCTCTGTGCCTGAGAAGGAGAAGTGTTCACATGTTTTCGCAGAATCGCTTTTGTGCAGAAAACAGTAACACTTATTCAGAACGGAAGAAAACACAGAGCCCCAGATTTGCTGTTGTCCTGGAGAGCTTGCAGAGCTCTGGGGAAAGGCAGGCAGAGAATTCCCTGCTAGCACCTTCTCTGTTCGCGGGAAGGAGAGATTTCGCTTTTGATTGGCACAATGGCTTTTCTGCAGAAAACACTAACGCTTGTTCAGGATGAAAGAAAGCACAGAGCCCCATATTTGCTGTTGCCCTGGAGAGCTTGCAGAGCACTGGGGAAAGGCAGGCAGAGAATTCCCTGCTAGCACCTTCTCTGTGCACAGGAAGCAGAAGGCTTCACATTGCTTCGCAGAATCGCTTTTGTGCAGAGAACACTAACACTTGTTCAGAATGAAAGAAAGCACAGAGACCCAGATTTTATGTTGTCCTGGAGAGCTTGCAGAGCACTGGGGAAAGGCAGGCAGAGAATTCCCTGCTAGCACATTCTCTGTGCACAGGAAGGCGAAATGTTAGCATTTGATTCGCAGAATCGCTTTTGTGCAGAAAACACAAACACTTGTTCAGAACGAAAGAAAGCACAGAGCCCCATATTTGCTGTTGCCCTGGAGAGCTTGCAGAGCACTGGGGAAAGGCAGGCAGAGAATTCCCTGCTAGCACCTTCTCTGTGCACAGGAAGGCTAAATGTTCGCATTTGCTTCGCAGAATCGCTTTTGTGCAGAAAACACTAACACTTGTTCAGAACGAAAGAAAGCACAGAGCCCCAGATTTGCTGTTGTCCTGGAGAGCTTGCAGAGCACTGGAGAAAGGCAGGCAGAGAATTCCCTGCTAGCACCTTCTCTGTTCGCGGGAAGGAGAGAATTCTCCTTTGCTTGGCACAATGGCTTTTGTGCAGAGAACACTAACATTTGTTCAGGATGAAAGAAAGCACAGAGCCCCAGATTTGCTGTTGCCCTGGAGAGCTTGCAGAGCACTGGGGAAAGGCAGGCAGAGAATTCCCTGCTAGCACATTCTCTGTGCACAGGAAGCCGAAGTGTTCGCATTTGCTTCACAGAATCGCTTTTGTGCAGAAAACACTAACACTTGTTCAGAACGAAAGAAAGCACAGAGCCCCAGATTTTATGTTGTCCTGGAGAGCTTGCAGAGCACTGGGGAAAGGCAGGCAGAGAATTCCCTGCTAGCACATTCTCTATTCGCGGGAAGCAGAAGTGTTCACATTTTTTCGCAGAATCGCTTTTGTGTAGAGAACACTAACACTTATTCAGAACGGAATAAAGCACAGAGCGCCAGATTTGCTGTTGTCCTGGAGAGCTTGCAGAACTCTGGGGAAAGGCAGGCAGAGAATTCCCGGCTAGCACCTTCTCTGTGCGCGGGAAGGAGAAGTGTTCACATTTTTTCGCAGAATCGCATTTGCTTCGCTGCGGAGAACACTAAGCTTGTTCAGAACGAAAGAAAGCACAGAGCCCCACATTTTATGTTGCCCTGGAGAGCTTGCAGAGCACTGGGGAAAGGCAGGCAGAGAATTCCCTGCTAGCATCTTCGCTGTGCCTGGGAAGGAGAAGTGTTCGCATTTTTTCGCAGAATCGCTTTTGTGCAGAAAACACTAACACTTATTCAGAACGGAAGAAAGCACAGAGCCCCAGATTTGCTGTTGTCCTGGAGAGCTTGCAGAGCTCTGGGGAAAGGCAGGCAGAGAATTCCCTGCTAGCACCTCCTCTGTGCACAGGAAGGTGAAATGTTCGCATTTGCTTCGCACAATCGCTTTTGTGCAAAAAACACTAACACTTGTTCAGAACGAAAGAAAGAACAGAGCCCCAGATTTTATGTTGTCCTGGAGAGCTTGCAGAGCTCTGGGGAAAGGCAGGCAGAGAATTCCCTGCTAGCACCTTCTCTGTTCGCGGGAAGGAGAGAAATCTCTTTTGCTTCGCACAATGGCTTTTCTGCAGAAAACACTAACGCTTGTTCAGGACGAAAGAAAACACAGAGCCCCAGATTTGCTGTTGTCCTGGAGAGCTTGAAGAGCTCTGGGGAAAGGCAGGCAGAGAATTCCCTGCTAGCACCTTCTCTGTTCGCGGGAACGAGAGAATTCGCTTTTGCTTGGCACAATGGCTTTTCTGCAGAAAACACTAACGCTTGCTCAGAACGAAAGAAAGCACAGAGCCCCAGATTTGCTGTTGCCCTGGAGAGCTTGCAGAGCACTGGGGAAAGGCAGGCAGAGAATTCCCTGCTAGCACATTCTCTGTGCACAGGAAGCCGAAATGTTCGCATTTGATTCGCAGAATCGCTTTTGTGCAGAAAACACTAACACTTGTTCAGAACGAAAGAAAGCACAGAGCCCCAGATTTGCTGTTGTCCTGGAGAGCTTGCAGAGCTCTGGGGAAAGGCAGGCAGAGAATTCCCTGCTAGCACCTTCTCTGTTCGCGGGAAGGAGAGAATTCTCTTTTGCTTCGCACAATTGCTTTTGTGCAGAAAACACTAACGCCTGTTCAGGACGAAAGAAAGCACAGAGCCCCATATTTGCTGTTGCCCTGGAGAGCTTGCAGAGCACAGGGGAAAGGCAGGCAGAGAATTCCCTGCTAGCACATTCTCTGTGCACAGGAAGCCGAAGTGTTCGCATTTGCTTCGCCGAATCGCTTTTGTGCAGAAAAGACTAACACTTGTTCAGAACGAAAGAAAGCACAAAGCGCCAGATTTGCTGTTGTCCTGGAGAGCTTGCAGAGCTCTGGGGAAAGGCAGGCAGAGAATTCCCTGCTAGCACCTTCTCTGTGCACAGGAAGCAGAAGTCTTCACATTGCTTCGCAGAATCGCTTTTGTGCAGAGAACACTAACACTTGTTCAGAATGAAAGAAAGCACAGAGCCCCAGATTTTATGTTGTCCCGGAGAGCTTGCAGAGCACTGGGGAAAGGCAGGCAGAGAATTCCCTGCTAGCACATTCTCTGTGCACAGGAAGCCGAAGTGTTCGCATTTGCTTCGCAGAATCGCTTTTGTGCAGAAAACACTAACACTTGTTCAGAACGAAAGAAAGCACAGAGCCCCAGATTTTATGTTGTCCCGGAGAGCTTGCAGAGCACTGGGGAAAGGCAGGCAGAGAATTCCCTGCTAGCACATTCTCTATTCGCGGGAAGCAGAGGTGTTCACATTTTTTCGCAGAATCGCTTTTGTGCAGAGAACACTAACACTTATTCAGAACGGAAGAAAGCACAGAGCGCCAGATTTGCTGTTGTCCTGGAGAGCTTGCAGAACTCTGGGGAAAGGCAGGCAGAGAATTCCCTGCTAGCACCTTCTCTGTGCGCGGGAAGGGGAAGTGTTCACATTTTTTCGCAGAATCGCATTTGCTTCGCTGCGGAGAACACTAAGCTTGTTCAGAACGAAAGAAAGCACAGAGCCCCACATTTTATGTTGTCCTGGAGAGCTTGCAGAGCACTGGGGAAAGGCAGGCAGAGAATTCCCTGCTAGCATCTTCGCTGTGCCTGGGAAGGAGAAGTGTTCGCATTTTTTCGCAGAATCGCTTTTGTGCAGAAAACACTAACACTTATTCAGAACGGAAGAAAGCACAGAGCCCCAGATTTGCTGTTTTCCTGGAGAGCTTGCAGAGCTCTGGGGAAAGGCAGGCAGAGAATTCCCTGCTAGCACCTCCTCTGTGCACAGGAAGGTGAAATGTTCGCATTTGCTTCGCACAATCGCTTTTGTGCAGAAAACACTAACACTTGTTCAGAACGAAAGAAAGCACAGAGCCCCAGATTTTCTGTTGTCCTGGAGAGCTTGCAGAGCACTGGAGAAAGGCAGGCAGAGAATTCCCTGCTAGCACCTTCTCTGTTCGCGGGAAGGAGAGAAATCTCTTTTGCTTCGCACAATGGCTTTTCTGCAGAAAACACTAACGCTTGTTCAGGACGAAAGAAAACACAGAGCCCCAGATTTGCTGTTGTCCTGGAGAGCTTGTAGAGCACTGGCGAAAGGCAGGCACAGAATTCCCTGCTAGCACCTTCTCTGTGCCTTGGAAGCAGAAGTGTTCACATTGCTTTGCAGAATCGATTTTGTACAGAGAACACTAACAATTATTCAGAACGGAATAAAGCACAGAGCCCCAGATTTGCTGTTGTCCTGGAGAGCTTGAAGAGCTCTGGGGAAAGGCAGGCAGAGAATTCCCTGCTAGCACCTTCTCTGTGCGCGGGAAGGAGAGAATTCGCTTTTGCTTGGCACAATGGCTTTTCTGCAGAAAACACTAACGCTTGTTCAGAACGAAAGAAAGCACAGAGCCCCATATTTGCTGTTGCCCTGGAGAGCTTGCAGAGCACTGGGGAAAGGCAGGCAGAGAATTCCCTGCTAGCACATTCTCTGTGCACAGGAAGCCGAAATGTTAGCATTTGATTCGCAGAATCGCTTTTGTGCAGAAAACACTAACACTTGTTCAGAACGAAAGAAAGCACAGAGCCCCAGATTTGCTGTTGTCCTGGAGAGCTTGCAGAGCTCTGGGGAAAGGCAGGCAGAGAATTCCCTGCTAGCACCTTCTCTGTTCGCGGGAAGCAGAAGTGTTCACATTTTTTCGCAGAATCGCATTTGCTTCGCTGCAGAGAACACTAAGCTTGTTCAGAACGAAAGAAAGCACAGAGCCCCAGATTTTATGTTGCCCTGGAGAGCTTGCAGAGCACTGGGGAAAGGCAGGCAGAGAATTCCCTGCTAGCATCTTCGCTGTGCCTGGGAAGGAGAAGTGTTCACATTTTTTCGCAGAATGGCTTTTCTGCAGAAAACACTAACGCTTGTTCAGGACGAAAGGAAGCACCGAGCGCCAGATTTGCTGTTGCCCTGGAGAGCTTGCAGAGCTCTGGGGAAAGGCAGGCAGAGAATTCCCTGCTAGCACATTCTCTGTGCACAGGAAGGCGAAATGTTCGCATTTGCTTCGCAGAATCGCTTTTGTGCAGAAAACACTAACACTTGTTCAGAACGAAAGAAAGCACAGAGCCCCAGATTTGCTGTTGTCCTGGAGAGCTTGCAGAGCTCTGGGGAAAGGCAGGCAGAGAATAACCTGCTAGCACCTTCTCTGTTCGCGGGAAGCAGAAGTGTTCACATTGCTTCGCAGAATCGCTTTTGTGCAGAGAAGACTAACACTTATTCAGAACGAAAGAAAGAACAGAGCCCCAGATTTTATGTTGTCCTGGAGACCTTGCAGAGCACTGGAGAAAGGCAGGCAGAGAATTCCCTGCTAGCACCTTCTCTGTTCGCGGGAAGGAGAGAATTCTCTTTTGCTTCGCACAATGGCTTTTGTGCAGAAAACACTAACGCTTGTTCAGGACGAAAGAAAGCACAGAGCCCCATATTTGCTGTTGCCCTGGAGAGCTTGCAGAGCACTGGCGAAAGGCAGGCAGAGAATTCCCTGCTAGCACCTTCTCTGTGCCTTGGAAGCAGAAGTGTTCACATTGCTTTGCAGAATCGATTTTGTACAGAGAACACTAACAATTATTCAGAACGGAATAAAGCACAGAGCCCCAGATTTGCTGTTGTCCTGGAGAGCTTGCAGAGCTCTGGGGAAAGGCAGGCAGAGAATTCCCTGCTAGCACCTTCTCTGTTCGCGGGAAGGAGAGAATTCGCTTTTGCTTGGCACAATGGCTTTTCTGCAGAAAACACTAACGCTTGTTCAGGATGAAAGAAAGCACAGAGCCCCATATTTGCTGTTGCCCTGGAGAGCTTGCAGAGCACTGGGGAAAGGCAGGCAGAGAATTCCCTGCTAGCACATTCTCTGTGCACAGGAAGGAGAAGTGTTCGCATTTGATTCGCAGAATCGCTTTTGTGCAGAAAACACAAACACTTGTTCAGAACGAAAGAAAGAACAGAGCCCCAGATTTTATGTTGTCCTCGAGAGCTTGCAGAGCACTGGGGAAAGGCAGGCAGAGAATTCCCTGCTAGCACCTTCTCTGTTCGCGGGAAGGAGAGAATTCTCTTTTGCTTGGCACAATTGCTTTTGTGCAGAAAACACTAACGCCTGTTCAGGACGAAAGAAAGCACAGAGCCCCATATTTGCTGTTGCCCTGGAGAGCTTGCAGAGCACAGGGGAAAGGCAGGCAGAGAATTCCCTGCTAGCACATTCTCTGTGCACAGGAAGGCGAAATGTTCGCATTTGCTTCGCAGAATCGCTTTTGTGCAGAAAAGACTAACACTTGTTCAGAACGAAAGAAAGCACAAAGCGCCAGATTTGCTGTTGTCCTGGAGAGCTTGCAGAGCTCTGGGGAAAGGCAGGCAGAGAATTCCCTGCTAGCACCTTCTCTGTGCCTGAGAAGGAGAAGTGTTCACATGTTTTCGCAGAATCGCTTTTGTGCAGAAAACAGTAACACTTATTCAGAACGGAAGAAAACACAGAGCCCCAGATTTGCTGTTGTCCTGGAGAGCTTGCAGAGCTCTGGGGAAAGGCAGGCAGAGAATTCCCTGCTAGCACCTTCTCTGTTCGCGGGAAGGAGAGATTTCGCTTTTGATTGGCACAATGGCTTTTCTGCAGAAAACACTAACGCTTGTTCAGGATGAAAGAAAGCACAGAGCCCCATATTTGCTGTTGCCCTGGAGAGCTTGCAGAGCACTGGGGAAAGGCAGGCAGAGAATTCCCTGCTAGCACCTTCTCTGTGCACAGGAAGCAGAAGTCTTCACATTGCTTCGCAGAATCGCTTTTGTGCAGAGAACACTAACACTTGTTCAGAATGAAAGAAAGCACAGAGACCCAGATTTTATGTTGTCCTGGAGAGCTTGCAGAGCACTGGGGAAAGGCAGGCAGAGAATTCCCTGCTAGCAGATTCTCTGTGCACAGGAAGGCGAAATGTTAGCATTTGATTCGCAGAATCGCTTTTGTGCAGAAAACACTAACACTTGTTCAGAACGAAAGAAAGAACAGAGCCCCAGATTTTATGTTGTCCTGGAGAGCTTGCAGAGCACTGGAGAAAGGCAGGCAGAGAATTCCCTGCTAGCACCTTCTCTGTTCGCGGGAAGGAGAGAATTCTCCTTTGCTTCGCACAATGGCTTTTGTGCAGAAAACACTAACGCTTGTTCAGGACGAAAGAAAGCACAGAGCCCCATATTTGCTGTTGTCCTGGAGAGCTTGCAGAGCACTGGCGAAAGGCAGGCAGAGAATTCCCTGCTAGCACATTCTCTGTGCCTGAGAAGGAGAAGTGTTCACATTTTTTCGCAGAATCGCTTTTGTGCAGAGAACAGTAACACTTATTCAGAACGGAAGAAAACACAGAGCCCCAGATTTGCTGTTGTCCTGGAGAGCTTGCAGAGCACTGGCGAAAGGCAGGCAGAGAATTCCCTGCTAGCACCTTCTCTGTGCCTTGGAAGCAGAAGGGTTCACATTGCTTTGCAGAATCGCTTTTGTGCAGAGAACACTAACGCTTGTTCAGGACGAAAGAAAGCACAGAGCCCCATATTTGCTGTTGCCCTGGAGAGCTTGCAGAGCACTGGGGAAAGGCAGGCAGAGAATTCCCTGCTAGCACATTCTCTGTTCGCGGGAAGGAGAAGTGTTCGCATTTGATTCGCAGAATCGCTTTTGTGCAGAAAAGACTAACACTTGTTCAGAACGAAAGAAAGCACAAAGCGCCAGATTTGCTGTTGTCCTGGAGAGCTTGCAGAGCTCTGGGGAAAGGCAGGCAGAGAATTCCCTGCTAGCACCTTCTCTGTTCGCGGGAAGGAGAGATTTCTCTTTTGATTGGCACAATGGCTTTTCTGCAGAAAACACTAACGCTTGTTCAGGATGAAAGAAAGCACAGAGCCCCATATTTGCTGTTGCCCTGGAGAGCTTGCAGAGCACTGGGGAAAGGCAGGCAGAGAATTCCCTGCTAGCACATTCTCTGTGCACAGGAAGCCGAAGTGTTCGCATTTGCTTCGCCGAATCGCTTTTGTGCAGAGAACACTAACACTTGTTAAGAACGAAAGAAAGCACAGAGCCCCAGATTTTATGTTGTCCCGGAGAGCTTGCAGAGCACTGGGGAAAGGCAGGCAGAGAATTCCCTGCTAGCACCTTCTCTGTTCGCGGGAAGCAGAAGTGTTCACATTGCTTTGCAGAATCGCTTTTGTGCAGAGAACACTAACACTTATTCAGAACGGAAGAAAGCACAGAGCCCCAGATTTGCTGTTGTCCTGGAGAGCTTGCAGAGCTCTGGGGAAAGGCAGGCAGAGAATTCCCTGCTAGCACATTCTCTGTTCGCGGGAAGGAGAAGTGTTCACATTTTTTCGCAGAATCGCATTTGCTTCGCTGCAGAGAACACTAAGCTTGTTCAGAACGAAATAAAGCACAGAGCCCCAGATTTGCTGTTGCCCTGGAGAGCTTGCAGAGCACTGGGGAAAGGCAGGCAGAGAATTCCCTGCTAGCATCTTCGCTGTGCCTGGGAAGGAGAAGTGTTCACATTTTTTCGCAGAATGGCTTTTCTGCAGAAAACTCTAACGCTTGTTCAGGACGAAAGGAAGCACAGAGCGCCAGATTTGCTGTTGCCCTGGAGAGCTTGCAGAGCTCTGGGGAAAGGCAGGCAGAGAATTCCCTGCTAGCACATTCTCTGTGCACAGGAAGGCGAAATGTTCGCATTTGATTCGCAGAATTGCTTTTGTGCAGAAAACACTAACACTTGTTCAGAACGAAAGAAAGCACAGAGCCCCAGATTTTATGTTGTCCTGGAGAGCTTGCAGAGCTCTGGAGAAAGGCAGGCAGAGAATTCCCTGCTAGCACCTTCTCTGTGCCTGAGAAGGAGAAGTGTTCACATTTTTTCGCAGAATCGCTTTTGTGCAGAGAACAATAACACTTATTCAGAACGGAAGAAAACACAGAGCCCCAGATTTGCTGTTTTCCTGGAGAGCTTGCAGAGCACTGGCGAAAGGCAGGCAGAGAATTCCCTGCTAGCACCTTCTCTGTTCGCGGGAAGCAGAAGTGTTCACATTGCTTTGCAGAATCGCTTTTGTACAGAGAACACTAACACTTGTTCAGGATGAAAGAAAGCACAGAGCCCCATATTTGCTGTTGCCCTGGAGAGCTTGCAGAGCACTGGGGAAAGGCAGGCAGAGAATTCCCTGCTAGCACATTCTCTGTGCACAGGAAGGCGAAATGTTCGCATTGCTTTGCAGAATCGCTTTTGTGCAGAGAACACCAACACTTATTCAGAACGGAAGAAAGCACAGAGCGCCAGATTTGCTGTTGCCGTAGAGAGCTTGCAGAGCACTGGGGAAAGGCAGGCAGAGAATTCCCTGGTAGCACATTTTCTGTGCACAGGAAGGAGAAATGTTCGCATTTGATTCGCAGAATCGCTTTTGTGCAGAAAACACTAACACTTGTTCAGAACGAAAGAAAGAACAGAGCCCCAGATTTTATGTTGTCCTGTAGAGCTTGCAGAGCACTGGAGAAAGGCAGGCAGAGAATTCCCTGCTAGCACCTTCTCTGTTCGCGGGAAGGAGAGAATTCTCTTTTGCTTCGCACAATGGCTTTTGTGCAGAAAACACTAACGCTTGTTCAGGACGAAAGAAAGCACAGAGCCCCATATTTGCTGTTGTCCTGGAGAGCTTGCAGAGCACTGGCGAAAGGCAGGCAGAGAATTCCCTGCTAGCACCTTCTCTGTGCCTGAGAAGGAGAAGTGTTCACATTTTTTCGCAGAATCGCTTTTGTGCAGAGAACACTAACACTTGTTCAGAACGAAAGAAAGCACAGAGCCCCAGATTTGCTGTTGTCCTGGAGAGCTTGCAGAGCACTGGGGAAAGGCAGGCAGAGAATTCCCTGCTAGCACATTCTCTGTGCACAGGAAGGCGAAATGTTCGCATTTGCTTCGCAGAATCGCTTTTGTGCAGAAAAGACTAACACTTGTTCAGAACGAAAGAAAGCACAAAGCGCCAGATTTGCTGTTGTCCTGGAGAGCTTGCAGAGCTCTGGGGAAAGGCAGGCAGAGAATTCCCTGCTAGCACCTTCTCTGTGCCTGAGAAGGAGAAGTGTTCACATTTTTTCGCAGAATCGCTTTTGTGCAGAGAACAGTAACACTTATTCAGAACGGAAGAAAACACAGAGCCCCAGATTTGCTGTTGTCCTGGAGAGCTTGCAGAGCACTGGCGAAAGGCAGGCAGAGAATTCCCTGCTAGCACCTTCTCTGTGCCTGAGAAGGAGAAGTGTTCACATTTTTCCGCAGAATCGCTTTTGTGCAGAGAACAGTAACACTTATTCAGAACGGAAGAAAACACAGAGCCCCAGATTTGCTGTTGTCCTGGAGAGCTTGCAGAGCACTGGCGAAAGGCAGGCAGAGAATTCCCTGCTAGCACCTTCTCTGTGCCTTGGAAGCAGAAGTGTTCACATTGCTTTGCAGAATCGCTTTTGTACAGAGAACACTAACAATTATTCAGAACGGAATAAACCACAGAGCCCCAGATTTGCTGTTGTCCTGGAGAGCTTGCAGAGCTCTGGGGAAAGGCAGGCAGAGAATTCCCTGCTAGCACATTCTCTGTTCGCGGGAAGGAGAGAATTCTCTTTTGCTTGGCACAATGGCTTTTCTGCAGAAAACACTAACGCTTGTTCAGAACGAAAGAAAGCACAGAGCCCCAGATTTGCTTTGGATGCCAAAAATTAATCGTTGAGAGGTAAAATGGGGGTTTGTGCCCTAAAATTGAGAGCTTGGAGTAGGAAAATGAGGCTTTTAATCTGAAAAAGGAGGTTTGTGCCCTAAAATTGAGATATTGGTGAAGAAAAATGAGGCTTTTCACCCCAAAATTGAGAGCTTGTCCCTCAAATGGAGAGCTTGGTGCAGAAAAATGAGGCTTTTACACCCAAAAAAGGCGGGTTTTACCCTAAACTTGAGAGAGTGGTTCAGAAAAATGAGGCTTTTCACCCAATACAGGTAATTTGTGCCCAAAAATTGAGAGCTTGGTGCAGAAAAATGAGGCTTTTCAGCAGAAAAAAGCACGTTTGGTCTTAAAATTGCGCTATTGGTGCAGAAAAATGAGGCTTTTCACCCAAAAAAGGAGAGCTTGTCCATAACATTGAAATATTGGTGCAGAAAAATTTGGCTTTTCAGGTGAAAAAGGTGGGTTTGGTGCTAAAATTGAGAACTTGGTGCAGAAAAATGAGGCTTTTCACCCAAAAAAAGTGGTTTGTGCTGTAAAATTGAGATCTTGTTGCAGAAAAATGAGGCTTTACATCTGAAAAAGGCGGTTTGTGCCCTAAAATTGAGAGCTTGGTGCAGAAAAATGAGGCTTTTCACCCCAAAAACGCGGGTTTAGCCCCCATGATAGGGTTTGCGCTGTAAAAAAGGAGAGTTAGGGCCCTGGAAACGAGGCACTGCTGCATAAAAGGGAGGTTGTTACCTGTAGAATCAAAACTTTGGATGCTAAAAATTAATCTTTGAGAGGTAAAGTGGGGGTTTGTGCCTAAAATTGAGAGCTTGGAGTAGGAAAATGAGGCTTTTAATCTGAAAAAGGAGGTTTGTGCCCTAAAATTGAGATATTGGTGAAGAAAAATGAGGCTTTTCACCCCAAAATTGAGAGCTTGTCCATAACATTGAAATATTGGTGCAGAAAAATTTGGCTTTTCAGGTGAAAAAGGTGGGTTTGGTGCTAAAATTGAGAACTTGGTGCAGAAAAATGAGGCTTTTCACCCAAAAAAAGTGGTTTGTGCTGTAAAATTGAGATCTTGTTGCAGAAAAATGAGGCTTTACATCTGAAAAAGGCGGTTTGTGCCCTAAAATTGAGAGCTTGGTGCAGAAAAATGAGGCTTTTCACCCCAAAAACGCGGGTTTAGAGCCCCCATGATAGGGTTTGTGCTGTAAAAAAGGAGAGGTAGGGCCCTGGAAACGAGGCACTGCTGCATAAAAGGGAGGTTGTTACCTGTAGAATCAAAACTTTGGATGCTAAAAATTAATCTTTGAGAGGTAAAGTGGGGGTTTGTGCCTAAAATTGAGAGCTTGGAGTAGGAAAATGAGGCTTTTAATCTGAAAAAGGAGGTTTGTGCCCTAAAATTGAGATATTGGTGAAGAAAAATGAGGCTTTTCACCCCAAAATTGAGAGCTTGTCCCTAAAATTGAGAGCTTGGTGCAGAAAAATGAGGCTTTTAATCTGAAAAAGGAGGTTTGTGCCCTAAAATTGAGATATTGGTGAAGAAAAATGAGGCTTTTCACCTGAAAATTGAGAGCTTGTCCCTAAAATTGAGAGCTTGGTGCAGAAAAATGAGGCTTTTCAGCAGAAAAAGGCGGGTTGTGTGCCGTAAAATTGAGAGGTTGGTGCAGAAAAATGAGACTTTTCAGCAGAAAAAGGCCATTTCCGCCCTAAAATTGAGAGCTTGGTTCAGAAAAATGAGGCTTTTCACCCCAAAAATGCGGGTTTAGCCCCCATGATAGGGTTTGTGCTGTAAAGAAGGAGAGGTAGGGCCCTGGAAACGAGGCACTGCTGCATAAAAGGGAGGTTGTTTCCTGTAGATTCAAAACTTTGGATGCCAAAAATTAATCTTTGAGAGGTAAAATGGGGATTTGTGCCCTAAAATTGAGAGCTTGGAGTAGGAAAATGAGGCTTTTAATCTGAAAAAGGAGGTTTGTGCCCTAAAATTGAGATATTGGTGAAGAAAAATGAGGCTTTTCACCCCAAAATTGAGAGCTTGTCCCTCAAATGGAGAGCTTGGTGCAGAAAAATGAGGCTTTTTCACCCAAAAAAGGCGGGTTTTACCCTAAACTTGAGAGAGTGGTTCAGAAAAATGAGGCTTTTCACCCAATACAGGTAATTTGTGCCCAAAAATTGAGAGCTTGGTGCAGAAAAATGAGGCTTTTCAGCAGAAAAAGGCACGTTTGGTCCTAAAATTGCGCTATTGGTGCAGAAAAATGAGGCTTTTCACCCAAAAAAGGAGAGCTTGTCCATAACATTGAAATATTGGTGCAGAAAAATTTGGCTTTTCAGGTGAAAAAGGTGGGTTTGGTGCTACAATTGAGAGCTTGGTGCAGAAAAATGAGGCTTTTCACCCAAAAAAAGTGGTTTGTGCTGTAAAATTGAGATCTTGTTGCAGAAAAATGAGGCTTTACATCTGAAAAAGGCGGTTTGTGCCCTAAAATTGAGAGCTTGGTGCAGAAAAATGAGGCTTTTCACCCCAAAAACGCGGGTTTAGCCCCCATGATAGGGTTTGTGCTGTAAAAAAGGAGAGTTAGGGCCCTGGAAACGAGGCACTGCTGCATAAAAGGGAGGTTGTTACCTGTAGAATCAAAACTTTGGATGCTAAAAATTAATCTTTGAGAGGTAAAGTGGGGGTTTGTGCCTAAAATTGAGAGCTTGGAGTAGGAAAATGAGGCTTTTAATCTGAAAAAGGAGGTTTGTGCCCTAAAATTGAGATATTGGTGAAGAAAAATGAGGCTTTTCACCCCAAAATTGAGAGCTTGTCCCTAAAATTGAGAGCTTGGAGTAGGAAAATGAGGCTTTTAATCTGAAAAAGGAGGTTTGTGCCCTAAAATTGAGATATTGGTGAAGAAAAATGAGGCTTTTCACCCCAAAATTGAGAGCTTGTCCCTAAAATTGAGAGCTTGGTGCAGAAAAATGAGGCTTTTAATCTGAAAAAGGAGGTTTGTGCCCTAAAATTGAGATATTGGTGAAGAAAAATGAGGCTTTTCACCTGAAAATTGAGAGCTTGTCCCTAAAATTGAGAGCTTGGTGCAGAAAAATGAGGCTTTTCAGCAGAAAAAGGCAGGTTGTGTGCCGTAAAATTGAGAGGTTGGTGCAGAAAAATGAGACTTTTCAGCAGAAAAAGGCCATTTCCGCCCTAAAATTGAGAGCTTGGTTCAGAAAAATGAGGTTTTTCACCCCAAAAATGCGGGTTTAGCCCCCATGATAGGGTTTGTGCTGTAAAGAAGGAGAGGTAGGGCCCTGGAAACGAGGCACTGCTGCATAAAAGGGAGGTTGTTACCTGTAGAATCAAAACTTTGGATGCCAAAAATTAATCTTTGAGAGGTAAAATGGGGGTTTGTGCCCTAAAATTGAGAGCTTGGAGTAGGAAAATGAGGCTTTTAATCTGAAAAAGGAGGTTTGTGCCCTAAAATTGAGATATTGGTGAAGAAAAATGAAGCTTTTCACCCCAAAATTGAGAGCTTGTCCCTCAAATGGAGAGCTTGGTGCAGAAAAATGAGGCTTTTTCACCCAATACAGGTAATTTGTGCCCAAAAATTGAGAGCTTGGTGCAGAAAAATGAGGCTTTTCAGCAGAAAAAGGCACGTTTGGTCCTAAAATTGCGCTATTGGTGCAGAAAAATGAGGCTTTTCACCCAAAAAAGGAGAGCTTGTCCATAACGTTGAAATATTGGTGCAGAAAAATTTGGCTTTTCAGGTGAAAAAGGTGGGTTTGGTGCTAAAATTGAGAACTTGGTGCAGAAAAATGAGGCTTTTCACCCAAAAAAAGTGGTTTGTGCTGTAAAATTGAGATCTTGTTGCAGAAAAATGAGGCTTTACATCTGAAAAAGGCGGTTTGTGCCCTAAAATTGAGAGCTTGGTGCAGAAAAATGAGGTTTTTCACCCCAAAAACGCGGGTTTAGAGCCCCCATGATAGGGTTTGTGCTGTAAAAAAGGAGAGGTAGGGCCCTGGAAACGAGGCACTGCTGCATAAAAGGGAGGTTGTTACCTGTAGAATCAAAACTTTGGATGCTAAAAATTAATCTTTGAGAGGTAAAGTGGGGGTTTGTGCCTAAAATTGAGAGCTTGGAGTAGGAAAATGAGGCTTTTAATCTGAAAAAGGAGGTTTGTGCCCTAAAATTGAGATATTGGTGAAGAAAAATGAGGCTTTTCACTCAAAAATTGAGAGCTTGTCCCTAAAATTGAGAGCTTGGAGTAGGAAAATGAGGCTTTTAATCTGAAAAAGGAGGTTTGTGCCCTAAAATTGAGATATTGGTGAAGAAAAATGAGGCTTTTCACCCCAAAATTGAGAGCTTGTCCCTAAAATTGAGAGCTTGGAGTAGGAAAATGAGGCTTTTAATCTGAAAAAGGAGGTTTGTGCCCTAAAATTGAGATATTGGTGAAGAAAAATGAGGCTTTTCACCCCAAAATTGAGAGCTTGTCCCTAAAATTGAGAGCTTGGTGCAGAAAAATGAGGCTTTTAATCTGAAAAAGGAGGTTTGTGCCCTAAAATTGAGATATTGGTGAAGAAAAATGAGGCTTTTCACCCCAAAATTGAGAGCTTGTCCCTAAAATTGAGAGCTTGGTGCAGAAAAATGAGGCTTTTAATCTGAAAAAGGAGGTTTGTGCCCTAAAATTGAGATATTGGTGAAGAAAAATGAGGCTTTTCACCCCAAAATTGAGAGCTTGTCCCTAAAATTGAGAGCTTGGAGTAGGAAAATGAGGCTTTTAATCTGAAAAAGGAGGTTTGTGCCCTAAAATTGAGATATTGGTGAAGAAAAATGAGGCTTTTCACCCGAAAATTGAGAGCTTGTCCCTAAAATTGAGAGCTTGGTGCAGAAAAATGAGACTTTTCAGCAGAAAAAGGCCATTTCCGCCCTAAAATTGAGAGCTTGGTTCAGAAAAATGAGGCTTTTCACCCAATACAGGTAATTTGTGCCCAAAAATTGAGAGCTTGGTGCAGAAAAATGAGGCTTTTCAGTAGAAAAAGGCACGTTTGGTCCTAAAATTGCGCTATTGGTGCAGAAAAATGAGGCTTTTCACCCAAAAAAGGAGAGCTTGTCCATAACATTGAAATATTGGTGCAGAAAAATTTGGCTTTTCAGGTGAAAAAGGTGGGTTTGGTGCTAAAATTGAGAACTTGGTGCAGAAAAATGAGGCTTTTCACCCAAAAAAAGTGGTTTGTGCTGTAAAATTGAGATCTTGTTGCAGAAAAATGAGGCTTTACATCTGAAAAAGGCGGTTTGTGCCCTAAAATTGAGAGCTTGGTGCAGAAAAATGAGGCTTTTCACCCCAAAAACGCGGGTTTAGCCCCCATGATAGGGTTTGCGCTGTAAAAAAGGAGAGGTAGGGCCCTGGAAACGAGGCACTGCTGCATAAAAGGGAGGTTGTTACCTGTAGAATCAAAACTTTGGATGCTAAAAATTAATCTTTGAGAGGTAAAGTGGGGGTTTGTGCCTAAAATTGAGAGCTTGGAGTAGGAAAATGAGGCTTTTAATCTGAAAAAGGAGGTTTGTGCCCTAAAATTGAGATATTGGTGAAGAAAAATGAGGCTTTTCACCCCAAAATTGAGAGCTTGTCCCTAAAATTGAGAGCTTGGAGTAGGAAAATGAGGCTTTTAATCTGAAAAAGGAGGTTTGTGCCCTAAAATTGAGATATTGGTGAAGAAAAATGAGGCTTTTCACCCCAAAATTGAGAGCTTGTCCCTAAAATTGAGAGCTTGGTGCAGAAAAATGAGGCTTTTAATCTGAAAAAGGAGGTTTGTGCCCTAAAATTGAGATATTGGTGAAGAAAAATGAGGCTTTTCACCCCAAAATTGAGAGCTTGTCCCTAAAATTGAGAGCTTGGTGCAGAAAAATGAGGCTTTTAATCTGAAAAAGGAGGTTTGTGCCCTAAAATTGAGATATTGGTGAAGAAAAATGAGGCTTTTCACCCCAAAATTGAGAGCTTGTCCCTAAAATTGAGAGCTTCGAGTAGGAAAATGAGGCTTTTAATCTGAAAAAGGAGGTTTGTGCCCTAAAATTGAGATATTGGTGAAGAAAAATGAGGCTTTTCACCCGAAAATTGAGAGCTTGTCCCTAAAATTGAGAGCTTGGTGCAGAAAAATGAGGCTTTTCAGCAGAAAAAGGCGGGTTGTGTGCCGTAAAATTGAGAGGTTGGTGCAGAAAAATGAGACTTTTCAGCAGAAAAAGGCCATTTCCGCCCTAAAATTGAGAGCTTGGTTCAGAAAAATGAGGCTTTTCACCCCAAAAATGCGGGTTTAGCCCCCATGATAGGGTTTGTGCTGTAAAGAAGGAGAGGTAGGGCCCTGGAAACGAGGCACTGCTGCATAAAAGGGAGGTTGTTTCCTGTAGAATCAAAACTTTGGATGCCAAAAATTAATCTTTGAGAGGTAAAATGGGGGTTTGTGCCCTAAAATTGAGAGCTTGGAGTAGGAAAATGAGGCTTTTAATCTGAAAAAGGAGGTTTGTGCCCTAAAATTGAGATATTGGTGAAGAAAAATGAGGCTTTTCACCCCAAAATTGAGAGCTTGTCCCTCAAATGGAGAGCTTGGTGCAGAAAAATGAGGCTTTTTCACCCAAAAAAGGCGGGTTTTACCCTAAACTTGAGAGAGTGGTTCAGAAAAATGAGGCTTTTCACCCAATACAGGTAATTTGTGCCCAAAAATTGAGAGCTTGGTGCAGAAAAATGAGGCTTTTCAGCAGAAAAAGGCACGTTTGGTCCTAAAATTGCGCTATTGGTGCAGAAAAATGAGGCTTTTCACCCAAAAAAGGAGAGCTTGTCCATAACGTTGAAATATTGGTGCAGAAAAATTTGGCTTTTCAGGTGAAAAAGGTGGGTTTGGTGCTAAAATTGAGAACTTGGTGCAGAAAAATGAGGCTTTTCACCCAAAAAAAGTGGTTTGTGCTGTAAAATTGAGATCTTGTTGCAGAAAAATGAGGCTTTACATCTGAAAAAGGCGGTTTGTGCCCTAAAATTGAGAGCTTGGTGCAGAAAAATGAGGTTTTTCACCCCAAAAACGCGGGTTTAGAGCCCCCATGATAGGGTTTGTGCTGTAAAAAAGGAGAGGTAGGGCCCTGGAAACGAGGCACTGCTGCATAAAAGGGAGGTTGTTACCTGTAGAATCAAAACTTTGGATGCTAAAAATTAATCTTTGAGAGGTAAAGTGGGGGTTTGTGCCTAAAATTGAGAGCTTGGAGTAGGAAAATGAGGCTTTTAATCTGAAAAAGGAGGTTTGTGCCCTAAAATTGAGATATTGGTGAAGAAAAATGAGGCTTTTCACCCCAAAATTGAGAGCTTGTCCCTAAAATTGAGAGCTTGGAGTAGGAAAATGAGGCTTTTAATCTGAAAAAGGAGGTTTGTGCCCTAAAATTGAGATATTGGTGAAGAAAAATGAGGCTTTTCACCCGAGAATTGAGAGCTTGTCCCTAAAATTGAGAGCTTGGAGTAGGAAAATGAGGCTTTTAATCTGAAAAAGGAGGTTTGTGCCCTAAAATTGAGATATTGGTGAAGAAAAATGAGGCTTTTCACCCCAAAATTGAGAGCTTGTCCCTAAAATTGAGAGCTTGGTGCAGAAAAATGAGGCTTTTAATCTGAAAAAGGAGGTTTGTGCCCTAAAATTGAGATATTGGTGAAGAAAAATGAGGCTTTTCACCCCAAAATTGAGAGCTTGTCCCTAAAATTGAGAGCTTCGAGTAGGAAAATGAGGCTTTTAATCTGAAAAAGGAGGTTTGTGCCCTAAAATTGAGATATTGGTGAAGAAAAATGAGGCTTTTCACCCGAAAATTGAGAGCTTGTCCCTAAAATTGAGAGCTTGGTGCAGAAAAATGAGGCTTTTCAGCAGAAAAAGGCGGGTTGTGTGCCGTAAAATTGAGAGGTTGGTGCAGAAAAATGAGACTTTTCAGCAGAAAAAGGCCATTTCCGCCCTCAAATTGAGAGCTTGGTTCAGAAAAATGAGGCTTTTCACCCAATACAGGTAATTTGTGCCCAAAAATTGAGAGCTTGGTGCAGAAAAATGAGGCTTTTCAGTAGAAAAAGGCACGTTTGGTCCTAAAATTGCGCTATTGGTGCAGAAAAATGAGGCTTTTCACCCAAAAAAGGAGAGCTTGTCCATAACATTGAAATATTGGTGCAGAAAAATTTGGCTTTTCAGGTGAAAAAGGTGGGTTTGGTGCTAAAATTGAGAACTTGGTGCAGAAAAATGAGGCTTTTCACCCAAAAAAAGTGGTTTGTGCTGTAAAATTGAGATCTTGTTGCAGAAAAATGAGGCTTTACATCTGAAAAAGGCGGTTTGTGCCCTAAAATTGAGAGCTTGGTGCAGAAAAATGAGGTTTTTCACCCCAAAAACGCGGGTTTAGAGCCCCCATGATAGGGTTTGCGCTGTAAAAAAGGAGAGGTAGGGCCCTGGAAACGAGGCACTGCTGCATAAAAGGGAGGTTGTTACCTGTAGAATCAAAACTTTGGATGCTAAAAATTAATCTTTGAGAGGTAAAGTGGGGGTTTGTGCCTAAAATTGAGAGCTTGGAGTAGGAAAATGAGGCTTTTAATCTGAAAAAGGAGGTTTGTGCCCTAAAATTGAGATATTGGTGAAGAAAAATGAGGCTTTTCACCCGAGAATTGAGAGCTTGTCCCTAAAATTGAGAGCTTGGAGTAGGAAAATGAGGCTTTTAATCTGAAAAAGGAGGTTTGTGCCCTAAAATTGAGATATTGGTGAAGAAAAATGAGGCTTTTCACCCCAAAATTGAGAGCTTGTCCCTAAAATTGAGAGCTTGGTGCAGAAAAATGAGGCTTTTAATCTGAAAAAGGAGGTTTGTGCCCTAAAATTGAGATATTGGTGAAGAAAAATGAGGCTTTTCACCCCAAAATTGAGAGCTTGTCCCTAAAATTGAGAGCTTGGTGCAGAAAAATGAGGCTTTTAATCTGAAAAAGGAGGTTTGTGCCCTAAAATTGAGATATTGGTGAAGAAAAATGAGGCTTTTCACCCCAAAATTGAGAGCTTGTCCCTAAAATTGAGAGCTTGGTGCAGAAAAATGAGGCTTTTAATCTGAAAAAGGAGGTTTGTGCCCTAAAATTGAGATATTGGTGAAGAAAAATGAGGCTTTTCACCCCAAAATTGAGAGCTTGTCCCTAAAATTGAGAGCTTGGTGCAGAAAAATGAGGCTTTTCAGCAGAAAAAGGCGGGTTGTGTGCCGTAAAATTGAGAGGTTGGTGCAGAAAAATGAGACTTTTCAGCAGAAAAAGGCCATTTCCGCCCTAAAATTGAGAGCTTGGTTCAGAAAAATGAGGCTTTTCACCCCAAAAATGCGGGTTTAGCCCCCATGATAGGGTTTGTGCTGTAAAGAAGGAGAGGTAGGGCCCTGGAAACGAGGCACTGCTGCATAAAAGGGAGGTTGTTTCCTGTAGATTCAAAACTTTGGATGCCAAAAATTAATCTTTGAGAGGTAAAATGGGGATTTGTGCCCTAAAATTGAGAGCTTGGAGTAGGAAAATGAGGCTTTTAATCTGAAAAAGGAGGTTTGTGCCCTAAAATTGAGATATTGGTGAAGAAAAATGAGGCTTTTCACCCCAAAATTGAGAGCTTGTCCCTCAAATGGAGAGCTTGGTGCAGAAAAATGAGGCTTTTACACCCAAAAAAGGCGGGTTTTACCCTAAACTTGAGAGAGTGGTTCAGAAAAATGAGGCTTTTCACCCAATACAGGTAATTTGTGCCCAAAAATTGAGAGCTTGGTGCAGAAAAATGAGGCTTTTCAGTAGAAAAAGGCACGTTTGGTCCTAAAATTGCGCTATTGGTGCAGAAAAATGAGGCTTTTCACCCAAAAAAGGAGAGCTTGTCCATAACATTGAAATATTGGTGCAGAAAAATTTGGCTTTTCAGGTGAAAAAGGTGGGTTTGGTGCTAAAATTGAGAACTTGGTGCAGAAAAATGAGGCTTTTCACCCAAAAAAAGTGGTTTGTGCTGTAAAATTGAGATCTTGTTGCAGAAAAATGAGGCTTTACATCTGAAAAAGGCGGTTTGTGCCCTAAAATTGAGAGCTTGGTGCAGAAAAATGAGGCTTTTCACCCCAAAAACGCGGGTTTAGCCCCCATGATAGGGTTTGCGCTGTAAAAAAGGAGAGGTAGGGCCCTGGAAACGAGGCACTGCTGCATAAAAGGGAGGTTGTTACCTGTAGAATCAAAACTTTGGATGCTAAAAATTAATCTTTGAGAGGTAAAGTGGGGGTTTGTGCCTAAAATTGAGAGCTTGGAGTAGGAAAATGAGGCTTTTAATCTGAAAAAGGAGGTTTGTGCCCTAAAATTGAGATATTGGTGAAGAAAAATGAGGCTTTTCACCCGAGAATTGAGAGCTTGTCCCTAAAATTGAGAGCTTGGAGTAGGAAAATGAGGCTTTTAATCTGAAAAAGGAGGTTTGTGCCCTAAAATTGAGATATTGGTGAAGAAAAATGAGGCTTTTCACCCCAAAATTGAGAGCTTGTCCCTAAAATTGAGAGCTTGGTGCAGAAAAATGAGGCTTTTAATCTGAAAAAGGAGGTTTGTGCCCTAAAATTGAGATATTGGTGAAGAAAAATGAGGCTTTTCACCTGAAAATTGAGAGCTTGTCCCTAAAATTGAGAGCTTGGTGCAGAAAAATGAGGCTTTTCAGCAGAAAAAGGCGGGTTGTGTGCCGTAAAATTGAGAGGTTGGTGCAGAAAAATGAGACTTTTCAGCAGAAAAAGGCCATTTCTGCCCTAAAATTGAGAGCTTGGTGCAGAAAAATGAGGTTTTTCACCCCAAAAATGCGGGTTTAGCCCCCATGATAGGGTTTGTGCTGTAAAGAAGGAGAGGTAGGGCCCTGGAAACGAGGCACTGCTGCATAAAAGGGAGGTTGTTTCCTGTAGAATCAAAACTTTGGATGCCAAAAATTAATCTTTGAGAGGTAAAATGGGGGTTTGTGCCCTAAAATTGAGAGCTTGGAGTAGGAAAATGAGGCTTTTAATCTGAAAAAGGAGGTTTGTGCCCTAAAATTGAGATATTGGTGAAGAAAAATGAGGCTTTTCACCCCAAAATTGAGAGCTTGTCCCTCAAATGGAGAGCTTGGTGCAGAAAAATGAGGCTTTTACACCCAAAAAAGGCGGGTTTTACCCTAAACTTGAGAGAGTGGTTCAGAAAAATGAGGCTTTTCACCCAATACAGGTAATTTGTGCCCAAAAATTGAGAGCTTGGTGCAGAAAAATGAGGCTTTTCAGTAGAAAAAGGCACGTTTGGTCCTAAAATTGCGCTATTGGTGCAGAAAAATGAGGCTTTTCACCCAAAAAAGGAGAGCTTGTCCATAACATTGAAATATTGGTGCAGAAAAATTTGGCTTTTCAGGTGAAAAAGGTGGGTTTGGTGCTAAAATTGAGAACTTGGTGCAGAAAAATGAGGCTTTTCACCCAAAAAAAGTGGTTTGTGCTGTAAAATTGAGATCTTGTTGCAGAAAAATGAGGCTTTACATCTGAAAAAGGCGGTTTGTGCCCTAAAATTGAGAGCTTGGTGCAGAAAAATGAGGCTTTTCACCCCAAAAACGCGGGTTTAGCCCCCATGATAGGGTTTGCGCTGTAAAAAAGGAGAGGTAGGGCCCTGGAAACGAGGCACTGCTGCATAAAAGGGAGGTTGTTACCTGTAGAATCAAAACTTTGGATGCTAAAAATTAATCTTTGAGAGGTAAAGTGGGGGTTTGTGCCTAAAATTGAGAGCTTGGAGTAGGAAAATGAGGCTTTTAATCTGAAAAAGGAGGTTTGTGCCCTAAAATTGAGATATTGGTGAAGAAAAATGAGGCTTTTCACCCCAAAATTGAGAGCTTGTCCCTAAAATTGAGAGCTTGGAGTAGGAAAATGAGGCTTTTAATCTGAAAAAGGAGGTTTGTGCCCTAAAATTGAGATATTGGGCAAGAAAAATGAGGCTTTTCACCCCAAAATTGAGAGCTTGTCCCTAAAATTGAGAGCTTGGTGCAGAAAAATGAGGCTTTTAATCTGAAAAAGGAGGTTTGTGCCCTAAAATTGAGATATTGGTGAAGAAAAATGAGGCTTTTCACCCCAAAATTGAGAGCTTGTCCCTAAAATTGAGAGCTTGGTGCAGAAAAATGAGGCTTTTCAGCAGAAAAAGGCGGGTTGTGTGCCGTAAAATTGAGAGGTTGGTGCAGAAAAATGAGACTTTTCAGCAGAAAAAGGCCATTTCCGCCCTAAAATTGAGAGCTTGGTTCAGAAAAATGAGGCTTTTCACCCCAAAAATGCGGGTTTAGCCCCCATGATAGGGTTTGTGCTGTAAAGAAGGAGAGGTAGGGCCCTGGAAACGAGGCACTGCTGCATAAAAGGGAGGTTGTTTCCTGTAGATTCAAAACTTTGGATGCTAAAAATTAATCTTTGAGAGGTAAAATGGGGGTTTGTGCCCTAAAATTGAGAGCTTGGAGTAGGAAAATGAGGCTTTTAATCTGAAAAAGGAGGTTTGTGCCCTAAAATTGAGATATTGGTGAAGAAAAATGAGGCTTTTCACCCCAAAATTGAGAGCTTGTCCCTAAAATTGAGAGCTTGGAGTAGGAAAATGAGGCTTTTAATCTGAAAAAGGAGGTTTGTGCCCTAAAATTGAGATATTGGTGAAGAAAAATGAGGCTTTTCACCCGAGAATTGAGAGCTTGTCCCTAAAATTGAGAGCTTGGAGTAGGAAAATGAGGCTTTTAATCTGAAAAAGGAGGTTTGTGCCCTAAAATTGAGATATTGGTGAAGAAAAATGAGGCTTTTCACCCCAAAATTGAGAGCTTGTCCCTAAAATTGAGAGCTTGGTGCAGAAAAATGAGGCTTTTAATCTGAAAAAGGAGGTTTGTGCCCTAAAATTGAGATATTGGTGAAGAAAAATGAGGCTTTTCACCCCAAAATTGAGAGCTTGTCCCTAAAATTGAGAGCTTCGAGTAGGAAAATGAGGCTTTTAATCTGAAAAAGGAGGTTTGTGCCCTAAAATTGAGATATTGGTGAAGAAAAATGAGGCTTTTCACCCGAAAATTGAGAGCTTGTCCCTAAAATTGAGAGCTTGGTGCAGAAAAATGAGGCTTTTCAGCAGAAAAAGGCGGGTTGTGTGCCGTAAAATTGAGAGGTTGGTGCAGAAAAATGAGACTTTTCAGCAGAAAAAGGCCATTTCCGCCCTCAAATTGAGAGCTTGGTTCAGAAAAATGAGGCTTTTCACCCAATACAGGTAATTTGTGCCCAAAAATTGAGAGCTTGGTGCAGAAAAATGAGGCTTTTCAGTAGAAAAAGGCACGTTTGGTCCTAAAATTGCGCTATTGGTGCAGAAAAATGAGGCTTTTCACCCAAAAAAGGAGAGCTTGTCCATAACATTGAAATATTGGTGCAGAAAAATTTGGCTTTTCAGGTGAAAAAGGTGGGTTTGGTGCTAAAATTGAGAACTTGGTGCAGAAAAATGAGGCTTTTCACCCAAAAAAAGTGGTTTGTGCTGTAAAATTGAGATCTTGTTGCAGAAAAATGAGGCTTTACATCTGAAAAAGGCGGTTTGTGCCCTAAAATTGAGAGCTTGGTGCAGAAAAATGAGGCTTTTCACCCCAAAAACGCGGGTTTAGCCCCCATGATAGGGTTTGCGCTGTAAAAAAGGAGAGGTAGGGCCCTGGAAACGAGGCACTGCTGCATAAAAGGGAGGTTGTTACCTGTAGAATCAAAACTTTGGATGCTAAAAATTAATCTTTGAGAGGTAAAGTGGGGGTTTGTGCCTAAAATTGAGAGCTTGGAGTAGGAAAATGAGGCTTTTAATCTGAAAAAGGAGGTTTGTGCCCTAAAATTGAGATATTGGTGAAGAAAAATGAGGCTTTTCACCCCAAAATTGAGAGCTTGTCCCTAAAATTGAGAGCTTGGAGTAGGAAAATGAGGCTTTTAATCTGAAAAAGGAGGTTTGTGCCCTAAAATTGAGATATTGGTGAAGAAAAATGAGGCTTTTCACCCCAAAATTGAGAGCTTGTCCCTAAAATTGAGAGCTTGGTGCAGAAAAATGAGGCTTTTAATCTGAAAAAGGAGGTTTGTGCCCTAAAATTGAGATATTGGTGAAGAAAAATGAGGCTTTTCACCCCAAAATTGAGAGCTTGTCCCTAAAATTGAGAGCTTGGTGCAGAAAAATGAGGCTTTTAATCTGAAAAAGGAGGTTTGTGCCCTAAAATTGAGATATTGGTGAAGAAAAATGAGGCTTTTCACCCCAAAATTGAGAGCTTGTCCCTAAAATTGAGAGCTTCGAGTAGGAAAATGAGGCTTTTAATCTGAAAAAGGAGGTTTGTGCCCTAAAATTGAGATATTGGTGAAGAAAAATGAGGCTTTTCACCCGAAAATTGAGAGCTTGTCCCTAAAATTGAGAGCTTGGTGCAGAAAAATGAGGCTTTTCAGCAGAAAAAGGCGGGTTGTGTGCCGTAAAATTGAGAGGTTGGTGCAGAAAAATGAGACTTTTCAGCAGAAAAAGGCCATTTCCGCCCTAAAATTGAGAGCTTGGTTCAGAAAAATGAGGCTTTTCACCCCAAAAATGCGGGTTTAGCCCCCATGATAGGGTTTGTGCTGTAAAGAAGGAGAGGTAGGGCCCTGGAAACGAGGCACTGCTGCATAAAAGGGAGGTTGTTTCCTGTAGATTCAAAACTTTGGATGCCAAAAATTAATCTTTGAGAGGTATAATGGGGATTTGTGCCCTAAAATTGAGAGCTTGGAGTAGGAAAATGAGGCTTTTAATCTGAAAAAGGAGGTTTGTGCCCTAAAATTGAGATATTGGTGAAGAAAAATGAGGCTTTTCACCCCAAAATTGAGAGCTTGTCCCTCAAATGGAGAGCTTGGTGCAGAAAAATGAGGCTTTTACACCCAAAAAAGGCGGGTTTTACCCTAAACTTGAGAGAGTGGTTCAGAAAAATGAGGCTTTTCACCCAATACAGGTAATTTGTGCCCAAAAATTGAGAGCTTGGTGCAGAAAAATGAGGCTTTTCAGTAGAAAAAGGCACGTTTGGTCCTAAAATTGCGCTATTGGTGCAGAAAAATGAGGCTTTTCACCCAAAAAAGGAGAGCTTGTCCATAACATTGAAATATTGGTGCAGAAAAATTTGGCTTTTCAGGTGAAAAAGGTGGGTTTGGTGCTAAAATTGAGAACTTGGTGCAGAAAAATGAGGCTTTTCACCCAAAAAAAGTGGTTTGTGCTGTAAAATTGAGATCTTGTTGCAGAAAAATGAGGCTTTACATCTGAAAAAGGCGGTTTGTGCCCTAAAATTGAGAGCTTGGTGCAGAAAAATGAGGCTTTTCACCCCAAAAACGCGGGTTTAGCCCCCATGATAGGGTTTGCGCTGTAAAAAAGGAGAGGTAGGGCCCTGGAAACGAGGCACTGCTGCATAAAAGGGAGGTTGTTACCTGTAGAATCAAAACTTTGGATGCTAAAAATTAATCTTTGAGAGGTAAAGTGGGGGTTTGTGCCTAAAATTGAGAGCTTGGAGTAGGAAAATGAGGCTTTTAATCTGAAAAAGGAGGTTTGTGCCCTAAAATTGAGATATTGGTGAAGAAAAATGAGGCTTTTCACCCCAAAATTGAGAGCTTGTCCCTAAAATTGAGAGCTTGGAGTAGGAAAATGAGGCTTTTAATCTGAAAAAGGAGGTTTGTGCCCTAAAATTGAGATATTGGTGAAGAAAAATGAGGCTTTTCACCCCAAAATTGAGAGCTTGTCCCTAAAATTGAGAGCTTCGAGTAGGAAAATGAGGCTTTTAATCTGAAAAAGGAGGTTTGTGCCCTAAAATTGAGATATTGGTGAAGAAAAATGAGGCTTTTCACCCGAAAATTGAGAGCTTGTCCCTAAAATTGAGAGCTTGGTGCAGAAAAATGAGGCTTTTCAGCAGAAAAAGGCGGGTTGTGTGCCGTAAAATTGAGAGGTTGGTGCAGAAAAATGAGACTTTTCAGCAGAAAAAGGCCATTTCCGCCCTCAAATTGAGAGCTTGGTTCAGAAAAATGAGGCTTTTCACCCAATACAGGTAATTTGTGCCCAAAAATTGAGAGCTTGGTGCAGAAAAATGAGGCTTTTCAGTAGAAAAAGGCACGTTTGGTCCTAAAATTGCGCTATTGGTGCAGAAAAATGAGGCTTTTCACCCAAAAAAGGAGAGCTTGTCCATAACATTGAAATATTGGTGCAGAAAAATTTGGCTTTTCAGGTGAAAAAGGTGGGTTTGGTGCTAAAATTGAGAACTTGGTGCAGAAAAATGAGGCTTTTCACCCAAAAAAAGTGGTTTGTGCTGTAAAATTGAGATCTTGTTGCAGAAAAATGAGGCTTTACATCTGAAAAAGGCGGTTTGTGCCCTAAAATTGAGAGCTTGGTGCAGAAAAATGAGGCTTTTCACCCCAAAAACGCGGGTTTAGCCCCCATGATAGGGTTTGCGCTGTAAAAAAGGAGAGGTAGGGCCCTGGAAACGAGGCACTGCTGCATAAAAGGGAGGTTGTTACCTGTAGAATCAAAACTTTGGATGCTAAAAATTAATCTTTGAGAGGTAAAGTGGGGGTTTGTGCCTAAAATTGAGAGGTTGGAGTAGGAAAATGAGGCTTTTAATCTGAAAAAGGAGGTTTGTGCCCTAAAATTGAGATATTGGTGAAGAAAAATGAGGCTTTTCACCCCAAAATTGAGAGCTTGTCCCTAAAATTGAGAGCTTGGAGTAGGAAAATGAGGCTTTTAATCTGAAAAAGGAGGTTTGTGCCCTAAAATTGAGATATTGGTGAAGAAAAATGAGGCTTTTCACCCCAAAATTGAGAGCTTGTCCCTAAAATTGAGAGCTTGGAGTAGGAAAATGAGGCTTTTAATCTGAAAAAGGAGGTTTGTGCCCTAAAATTGAGATATTGGTGAAGAAAAATGAGGCTTTTCACCCCAAAATTGAGAGCTTGTCCCTAAAATTGAGAGCTTGGTGCAGAAAAATGAGGCTTTTAATCTGAAAAAGGAGGTTTGTGCCCTAAAATTGAGATATTGGTGAAGAAAAATGAGGCTTTTCACCCCAAAATTGAGAGCTTGTCCCTAAAATTGAGAGCTTCGAGTAGGAAAATGAGGCTTTTAATCTGAAAAAGGAGGTTTGTGCCCTAAAATTGAGATATTGGTGAAGAAAAATGAGGCTTTTCACCCGAAAATTGAGAGCTTGTCCCTAAAATTGAGAGCTTGGTGCAGAAAAATGAGGCTTTTCAGCAGAAAAAGGCGGGTTGTGTGCCGTAAAATTGAGAGGTTGGTGCAGAAAAATGAGACTTTTCAGCAGAAAAAGGCCATTTCCGCCCTCAAATTGAGAGCTTGGTTCAGAAAAATGAGGCTTTTCACCCAATACAGGTAATTTGTGCCCAAAAATTGAGAGCTTGGTGCAGAAAAATGAGGCTTTTCAGTAGAAAAAGGCACGTTTGGTCCTAAGATTGCGCTATTGGTGCAGAAAAATGAGGCTTTTCACCCAAAAAAGGAGAGCTTGTCCATAACATTGAAATATTGGTGCAGAAAAATTTGGCTTTTCAGGTGAAAAAGGTGGGTTTGGTGCTAAAATTGAGAACTTGGTGCAGAAAAATGAGGCTTTTCACCCAAAAAAAGTGGTTTGTGCTGTAAAATTGAGATCTTGTTGCAGAAAAATGAGGCTTTACATCTGAAAAAGGCGGTTTGTGCCCTAAAATTGAGAGCTTGGTGCAGAAAAATGAGGCTTTTCACCCCAAAAACGCGGGTTTAGCCCCCATGATAGGGTTTGCGCTGTAAAAAAGGAGAGGTAGGGCCCTGGAAACGAGGCACTGCTGCATAAAAGGGAGGTTGTTACCTGTAGAATCAAAACTTTGGATGCTAAAAATTAATCTTTGAGAGGTAAAGTGGGGGTTTGTGCCTAAAATTGAGAGCTTGGAGTAGGAAAATGAGGCTTTTAATCTGAAAAAGGAGGTTTGTGCCCTAAAATTGAGATATTGGTGAAGAAAAATGAGGCTTTTCACCCCAAAATTGAGAGCTTGTCCCTAAAATTGAGAGCTTGGAGTAGGAAAATGAGGCTTTTAATCTGAAAAAGGAGGTTTGTGCCCTAAAATTGAGATATTGGTGAAGAAAAATGAGGCTTTTCACCCCAAAATTGAGAGCTTGTCCCTAAAATTGAGAGCTTGGTGCAGAAAAATGAGGCTTTTAATCTGAAAAAGGAGGTTTGTGCCCTAAAATTGAGATATTGGTGAAGAAAAATGAGGCTTTTCACCCCAAAATTGAGAGCTTGTCCCTAAAATTGAGAGCTTGGTGCAGAAAAATGAGGCTTTTAATCTGAAAAAGGAGGTTTGTGCCCTAAAATTGAGATATTGGTGAAGAAAAATGAGGCTTTTCACCCCAAAATTGAGAGCTTGTCCCTAAAATTGAGAGCTTCGAGTAGGAAAATGAGGCTTTTAATCTGAAAAAGGAGGTTTGTGCCCTAAAATTGAGATATTGGTGAAGAAAAATGAGGCTTTTCACCCGAAAATTGAGAGCTTGTCCCTAAAATTGAGAGCTTGGTGCAGAAAAATGAGGCTTTTCAGCAGAAAAAGGCGGGTTGTGTGCCGTAAAATTGAGAGGTTGGTGCAGAAAAATGAGACTTTTCAGCAGAAAAAGGCCATTTCCGCCCTAAAATTGAGAGCTTGGTTCAGAAAAATGAGGCTTTTCACCCCAAAAATGCGGGTTTAGCCCCCATGATAGGGTTTGTGCTGTAAAGAAGGAGAGGTAGGGCCCTGGAAACGAGGCACTGCTGCATAAAAGGGAGGTTGTTTCCTGTAGATTCAAAACTTTGGATGCCAAAAATTAATCTTTGAGAGGTAAAATGGGGATTTGTGCCCTAAAATTGAGAGCTTGGAGTAGGAAAATGAGGCTTTTAATCTGAAAAAGGAGGTTTGTGCCCTAAAATTGAGATATTGGTGAAGAAAAATGAGGCTTTTCACCCCAAAATTGAGAGCTTGTCCCTAAAATTGAGAGCTTGGTGCAGAAAAATGAGGCTTTTAATCTGAAAAAGGAGGTTTGTGCCCTAAAATTGAGATATTGGTGAAGAAAAATGAGGCTTTTCACCCCAAAATTGAGAGCTTGTCCCTAAAATTGAGAGCTTCGAGTAGGAAAATGAGGCTTTTAATCTGAAAAAGGAGGTTTGTGCCCTAAAATTGAGATATTGGTGAAGAAAAATGAGGCTTTTCACCCGAAAATTGAGAGCTTGTCCCTAAAATTGAGAGCTTGGTGCAGAAAAATGAGGCTTTTCAGCAGAAAAAGGCGGGTTGTGTGCCGTAAAATTGAGAGGTTGGTGCAGAAAAATGAGACTTTTCAGCAGAAAAAGGCCATTTCCGCCCTCAAATTGAGAGCTTGGTTCAGAAAAATGAGGCTTTTCACCCAATACAGGTAATTTGTGCCCAAAAATTGAGAGCTTGGTGCAGAAAAATGAGGCTTTTCAGTAGAAAAAGGCACGTTTGGTCCTAAAATTGCGCTATTGGTGCAGAAAAATGAGGCTTTTCACCCAAAAAAGGAGAGCTTGTCCATAACATTGAAATATTGGTGCAGAAAAATTTGGCTTTTCAGGTGAAAAAGGTGGGTTTGGTGCTAAAATTGAGAACTTGGTGCAGAAAAATGAGGCTTTTCACCCAAAAAAAGTGGTTTGTGCTGTAAAATTGAGATCTTGTTGCAGAAAAATGAGGCTTTACATCTGAAAAAGGCGGTTTGTGCCCTAAAATTGAGAGCTTGGTGCAGAAAAATGAGGCTTTTCACCCCAAAAACGCGGGTTTAGCCCCCATGATAGGGTTTGCGCTGTAAAAAAGGAGAGGTAGGGCCCTGGAAACGAGGCACTGCTGCATAAAAGGGAGGTTGTTACCTGTAGAATCAAAACTTTGGATGCTAAAAATTAATCTTTGAGAGGTAAAGTGGGGGTTTGTGCCTAAAATTGAGAGCTTGGAGTAGGAAAATGAGGCTTTTAATCTGAAAAAGGAGGTTTGTGCCCTAAAATTGAGATATTGGTGAAGAAAAATGAGGCTTTTCACCCCAAAATTGAGAGCTTGTCCCTAAAATTGAGAGCTTGGAGTAGGAAAATGAGGCTTTTAATCTGAAAAAGGAGGTTTGTGCCCTAAAATTGAGATATTGGTGAAGAAAAATGAGGCTTTTCACCCCAAAATTGAGAGCTTGTCCCTAAAATTGAGAGCTTGGTGCAGAAAAATGAGGCTTTTAATCTGAAAAAGGAGGTTTGTGCCCTAAAATTGAGATATTGGTGAAGAAAAATGAGGCTTTTCACCCCAAAATTGAGAGCTTGTCCCTAAAATTGAGAGCTTGGTGCAGAAAAATGAGGCTTTTAATCTGAAAAAGGAGGTTTGTGCCCTAAAATTGAGATATTGGTGAAGAAAAATGAGGCTTTTCACCCCAAAATTGAGAGCTTGTCCCTAAAATTGAGAGCTTGGTGCAGAAAAATGAGGCTTTTAATCTGAAAAAGGAGGTTTGTGCCCTAAAATTGAGATATTGGTGAAGAAAAATGAGGCTTTTCACCCCAAAATTGAGAGCTTGTCCCTAAAATTGAGAGCTTGGAGTAGGAAAATGAGGCTTTTAATCTGAAAAAGGAGGTTTGTGCCCTAAAATTGAGATATTGGTGAAGAAAAATGAGGCTTTTCACCCGAAAATTGAGAGCTTGTCCCTAAAATTGAGAGCTTGGTGCAGAAAAATGAGGCTTTTCAGCAGAAAAAGGCGGGTTGTGTGCCGTAAAATTGAGAGGTTGGTGCAGAAAAATGAGACTTTTCAGCAGAAAAAGGCCATTTCCGCCCTCAAATTGAGAGCTTGGTTCAGAAAAATGAGGCTTTTCACCCAATACAGGTAATTTGTGCCCAAAAATTGAGAGCTTGGTGCAGAAAAATGAGGCTTTTCAGTAGAAAAAGGCACGTTTGGTCCTAAAATTGCGCTATTGGTGCAGAAAAATGAGGCTTTTCACCCAAAAAAGGAGAGCTTGTCCATAACATTGAAATATTGGTGCAGAAAAATTTGGCTTTTCAGGTGAAAAAGGTGGGTTTGGTGCTAAAATTGAGAACTTGGTGCAGAAAAATGAGGCTTTTCACCCAAAAAAAGTGGTTTGTGCTGTAAAATTGAGATCTTGTTGCAGAAAAATGAGGCTTTACATCTGAAAAAGGCGGTTTGTGCCCTAAAATTGAGAGCTTGGTGCAGAAAAATGAGGCTTTTCACCCCAAAAACGCGGGTTTAGCCCCCATGATAGGGTTTGCGCTGTAAAAAAGGAGAGGTAGGGCCCTGGAAACGAGGCACTGCTGCATAAAAGGGAGGTTGTTACCTGTAGAATCAAAACTTTGGATGCTAAAAATTAATCTTTGAGAGGTAAAGTGGGGGTTTGTGCCTAAAATTGAGAGCTTGGAGTAGGAAAATGAGGCTTTTAATCTGAAAAAGGAGGTTTGTGCCCTAAAATTGAGATATTGGTGAAGAAAAATGAGGCTTTTCACCCCAAAATTGAGAGCTTGTCCCTAAAATTGAGAGCTTGGAGTAGGAAAATGAGGCTTTTAATCTGAAAAAGGAGGTTTGTGCCCTAAAATTGAGATATTGGTGAAGAAAAATGAGGCTTTTCACCCCAAAATTGAGAGCTTGTCCCTAAAATTGAGAGCTTGGTGCAGAAAAATGAGGCTTTTAATCTGAAAAAGGAGGTTTGTGCCCTAAAATTGAGATATTGGTGAAGAAAAATGAGGCTTTTCACCCCAAAATTGAGAGCTTGTCCCTAAAATTGAGAGCTTGGTGCAGAAAAATGAGGCTTTTAATCTGAAAAAGGAGGTTTGTGCCCTAAAATTGAGATATTGGTGAAGAAAAATGAGGCTTTTCACCCCAAAATTGAGAGCTTGTCCCTAAAATTGAGAGCTTCGAGTAGGAAAATGAGGCTTTTAATCTGAAAAAGGAGGTTTGTGCCCTAAAATTGAGATATTGGTGAAGAAAAATGAGGCTTTTCACCCCAAAATTGAGAGCTTGTCCCTAAAATTGAGAGCTTGGTGCAGAAAAATGAGGCTTTTCAGCAGAAAAAGGCGGGTTGTGTGCCGTAAAATTGAGAGGTTGGTGCAGAAAAATGAGACTTTTCAGCAGAAAAAGGCCATTTCCGCCCTAAAATTGAGAGCTTGGTTCAGAAAAATGAGGCTTTTCACCCCAAAAATGCGGGTTTAGCCCCCATGATAGGGTTTGTGCTGTAAAGAAGGAGAGGTAGGGCCCTGGAAACGAGGCACTGCTGCATAAAAGGGAGGTTGTTTCCTGTAGATTCAAAACTTTGGATGCTAAAAATTAATCTTTGAGAGGTAAAATGGGGGTTTGTGCCCTAAAATTGAGAGCTTGGAGTAGGAAAATGAGGCTTTTAATCTGAAAAAGGAGGTTTGTGCCCTAAAATTGAGATATTGGTGAAGAAAAATGAGGCTTTTCACCCCAAAATTGAGAGCTTGTCCCTAAAATTGAGAGCTTGGAGTAGGAAAATGAGGCTTTTAATCTGAAAAAGGAGGTTTGTGCCCTAAAATTGAGATATTGGTGAAGAAAAATGAGGCTTTTCACCCGAGAATTGAGAGCTTGTCCCTAAAATTGAGAGCTTGGAGTAGGAAAATGAGGCTTTTAATCTGAAAAAGGAGGTTTGTGCCCTAAAATTGAGATATTGGGCAAGAAAAATGAGGCTTTTCACCCCAAAATTGAGAGCTTGTCCCTAAAATTGAGAGCTTGGTGCAGAAAAATGAGGCTTTTAATCTGAAAAAGGAGGTTTGTGCCCTAAAATTGAGATATTGGTGAAGAAAAATGAGGCTTTTCACCCCAAAATTGAGAGCTTGTCCCTAAAATTGAGAGCTTCGAGTAGGAAAATGAGGCTTTTAATCTGAAAAAGGAGGTTTGTGCCCTAAAATTGAGATATTGGTGAAGAAAAATGAGGCTTTTCACCCGAAAATTGAGAGCTTGTCCCTAAAATTGAGAGCTTGGTGCAGAAAAATGAGGCTTTTCAGCAGAAAAAGGCGGGTTGTGTGCCGTAAAATTGAGAGGTTGGTGCAGAAAAATGAGACTTTTCAGCAGAAAAAGGCCATTTCCGCCCTCAAATTGAGAGCTTGGTTCAGAAAAATGAGGCTTTTCACCCAATACAGGTAATTTGTGCCCAAAAATTGAGAGCTTGGTGCAGAAAAATGAGGCTTTTCAGTAGAAAAAGGCACGTTTGGTCCTAAAATTGCGCTATTGGTGCAGAAAAATGAGGCTTTTCACCCAAAAAAGGAGAGCTTGTCCATAACATTGAAATATTGGTGCAGAAAAATTTGGCTTTTCAGGTGAAAAAGGTGGGTTTGGTGCTAAAATTGAGAACTTGGTGCAGAAAAATGAGGCTTTTCACCCAAAAAAAGTGGTTTGTGCTGTAAAATTGAGATCTTGTTGCAGAAAAATGAGGCTTTACATCTGAAAAAGGCGGTTTGTGCCCTAAAATTGAGAGCTTGGTGCAGAAAAATGAGGCTTTTTACCCCAAAAACGCGGGTTTAGCCCCCATGATAGGGTTTGCGCTGTAAAAAAGGAGAGGTAGGGCCCTGGAAACGAGGCACTGCTGCATAAAAGGGAGGTTGTTACCTGTAGAATCAAAACTTTGGATGCTAAAAATTAATCTTTGAGAGGTAAAGTGGGGGTTTGTGCCTAAAATTGAGAGCTTGGAGTAGGAAAATGAGGCTTTTAATCTGAAAAAGGAGGTTTGTGCCCTAAAATTGAGATATTGGTGAAGAAAAATGAGGCTTTTCACCCCAAAATTGAGAGCTTGTCCCTAAAATTGAGAGCTTGGAGTAGGAAAATGAGGCTTTTAATCTGAAAAAGGAGGTTTGTGCCCTAAAATTGAGATATTGGTGAAGAAAAATGAGGCTTTTCACCCCAAAATTGAGAGCTTGTCCCTAAAATTGAGAGCTTGGTGCAGAAAAATGAGGCTTTTAATCTGAAAAAGGAGGTTTGTGCCCTAAAATTGAGATATTGGTGAAGAAAAATGAGGCTTTTCACCCCAAAATTGAGAGCTTGTCCCTAAAATTGAGAGCTTGGTGCAGAAAAATGAGGCTTTTAATCTGAAAAAGGAGGTTTGTGCCCTAAAATTGAGATATTGGTGAAGAAAAATGAGGCTTTTCACCCCAAAATTGAGAGCTTGTCCCTAAAATTGAGAGCTTCGAGTAGGAAAATGAGGCTTTTAATCTGAAAAAGGAGGTTTGTGCCCTAAAATTGAGATATTGGGCAAGAAAAATGAGGCTTTTCACCCCAAAATTGAGAGCTTGTCCCTAAAATTGAGAGCTTGGTGCAGAAAAATGAGGCTTTTCAGCAGAAAAAGGCGGGTTGTGTGCCGTAAAATTGAGAGGTTGGTGCAGAAAAATGAGACTTTTCAGCAGAAAAAGGCCATTTCCGCCCTAAAATTGAGAGCTTGGTTCAGAAAAATGAGGCTTTTCACCCCAAAAATGCGGGTTTAGCCCCCATGATAGGGTTTGTGCTGTAAAGAAGGAGAGGTAGGGCCCTGGAAATGAGGCACTGCTGCATAAAAGGGAGGTTGTTTCCTGTAGATTCAAAACTTTGGATGCCAAAAATTAATCTTTGAGAGGTAAAATGGGGATTTGAGCCCTAAAATTGAGAGCTTGGAGTAGGAAAATGAGGCTTTTAATCTGAAAAAGGAGGTTTGTGCCCTAAAATTGAGATATTGGTGAAGAAAAATGAGGCTTTTCACCCCAAAATTGAGAGCTTGTCCCTAAAATTGAGAGCTTGGTGCAGAAAAATGAGGCTTTTAATCTGAAAAAGGAGGTTTGTGCCCTAAAATTGAGATATTGGTGAAGAAAAATGAGGCTTTTCACCCCAAAATTGAGAGCTTGTCCCTAAAATTGAGAGCTTCGAGTAGGAAAATGAGGCTTTTAATCTGAAAAAGGAGGTTTGTGCCCTAAAATTGAGATATTGGTGAAGAAAAATGAGGCTTTTCACCCGAAAATTGAGAGCTTGTCCCTAAAATTGAGAGCTTGGTGCAGAAAAATGAGGCTTTTCAGCAGAAAAAGGCGGGTTGTGTGCCGTAAAATTGAGAGGTTGGTGCAGAAAAATGAGACTTTTCAGCAGAAAAAGGCCATTTCCGCCCTCAAATTGAGAGCTTGGTTCAGAAAAATGAGGCTTTTCACCCAATACAGGTAATTTGTGCCCAAAAATTGAGAGCTTGGTGCAGAAAAATGAGGCTTTTCAGTAGAAAAAGGCACGTTTGGTCCTAAAATTGCGCTATTGGTGCAGAAAAATGAGGCTTTTCACCCAAAAAAGGAGAGCTTGTCCATAACATTGAAATATTGGTGCAGAAAAATTTGGCTTTTCAGGTGAAAAAGGTGGGTTTGGTGCTAAAATTGAGAACTTGGTGCAGAAAAATGAGGCTTTTCACCCAAAAAAAGTGGTTTGTGCTGTAAAATTGAGATCTTGTTGCAGAAAAATGAGGCTTTACATCTGAAAAAGGCGGTTTGTGCCCTAAAATTGAGAGCTTGGTGCAGAAAAATGAGGCTTTTCACCCCAAAAACGCGGGTTTAGCCCCCATGATAGGGTTTGCGCTGTAAAAAAGGAGAGGTAGGGCCCTGGAAACGAGGCACTGCTGCATAAAAGGGAGGTTGTTACCTGTAGAATCAAAACTTTGGATGCTAAAAATTAATCTTTGAGAGGTAAAGTGGGGGTTTGTGCCTAAAATTGAGAGCTTGGAGTAGGAAAATGAGGCTTTTAATCTGAAAAAGGAGGTTTGTGCCCTAAAATTGAGATATTGGTGAAGAAAAATGAGGCTTTTCACCCCAAAATTGAGAGCTTGTCCCTAAAATTGAGAGCTTGGAGTAGGAAAATGAGGCTTTTAATCTGAAAAAGGAGGTTTGTGCCCTAAAATTGAGATATTGGTGAAGAAAAATGAGGCTTTTCACCCCAAAATTGAGAGCTTGTCCCTAAAATTGAGAGCTTGGTGCAGAAAAATGAGGCTTTTAATCTGAAAAAGGAGGTTTGTGCCCTAAAATTGAGATATTGGTGAAGAAAAATGAGGCTTTTCACCCCAAAATTGAGAGCTTGTCCCTAAAATTGAGAGCTTGGTGCAGAAAAATGAGGCTTTTAATCTGAAAAAGGAGGTTTGTGCCCTAAAATTGAGATATTGGTGAAGAAAAATGAGGCTTTTCACCCCAAAATTGAGAGCTTGTCCCTAAAATTGAGAGCTTCGAGTAGGAAAATGAGGCTTTTAATCTGAAAAAGGAGGTTTGTGCCCTAAAATTGAGATATTGGTGAAGAAAAATGAGGCTTTTCACCCGAAAATTGAGAGCTTGTCCCTAAAATTGAGAGCTTGGTGCAGAAAAATGAGGCTTTTCAGCAGAAAAAGGCGGGTTGTGTGCCGTAAAATTGAGAGGTTGGTGCAGAAAAATGAGACTTTTCAGCAGAAAAAGGCCATTTCCGCCCTAAAATTGAGAGCTTGGTTCAGAAAAATGAGGCTTTTCACCCCAAAAATGCGGGTTTAGCCCCCATGATAGGGTTTGTGCTGTAAAGAAGGAGAGGTAGGGCCCTGGAAACGAGGCACTGCTGCATAAAAGGGAGGTTGTTTCCTGTAGATTCAAAACTTTGGATGCCAAAAATTAATCTTTGAGAGGTATAATGGGGATTTGTGCCCTAAAATTGAGAGCTTGGAGTAGGAAAATGAGGCTTTTAATCTGAAAAAGGAGGTTTGTGCCCTAAAATTGAGATATTGGTGAAGAAAAATGAGGCTTTTCACCCCAAAATTGAGAGCTTGTCCCTCAAATGGAGAGCTTGGTGCAGAAAAATGAGGCTTTTACACCCAAAAAAGGCGGGTTTTACCCTAAACTTGAGAGAGTGGTTCAGAAAAATGAGGCTTTTCACCCAATACAGGTAATTTGTGCCCAAAAATTGAGAGCTTGGTGCAGAAAAATGAGGCTTTTCAGTAGAAAAAGGCACGTTTGGTCCTAAAATTGCGCTATTGGTGCAGAAAAATGAGGCTTTTCACCCAAAAAAGGAGAGCTTGTCCATAACATTGAAATATTGGTGCAGAAAAATTTGGCTTTTCAGGTGAAAAAGGTGGGTTTGGTGCTAAAATTGAGAACTTGGTGCAGAAAAATGAGGCTTTTCACCCAAAAAAAGTGGTTTGTGCTGTAAAATTGAGATCTTGTTGCAGAAAAATGAGGCTTTACATCTGAAAAAGGCGGTTTGTGCCCTAAAATTGAGAGCTTGGTGCAGAAAAATGAGGCTTTTCACCCCAAAAACGCGGGTTTAGCCCCCATGATAGGGTTTGCGCTGTAAAAAAGGAGAGGTAGGGCCCTGGAAACGAGGCACTGCTGCATAAAAGGGAGGTTGTTACCTGTAGAATCAAAACTTTGGATGCTAAAAATTAATCTTTGAGAGGTAAAGTGGGGGTTTGTGCCTAAAATTGAGAGCTTGGAGTAGGAAAATGAGGCTTTTAATCTGAAAAAGGAGGTTTGTGCCCTAAAATTGAGATATTGGTGAAGAAAAATGAGGCTTTTCACCCCAAAATTGAGAGCTTGTCCCTAAAATTGAGAGCTTGGAGTAGGAAAATGAGGCTTTTAATCTGAAAAAGGAGGTTTGTGCCCTAAAATTGAGATATTGGTGAAGAAAAATGAGGCTTTTCACCCCAAAATTGAGAGCTTGTCCCTAAAATTGAGAGCTTGGTGCAGAAAAATGAGGCTTTTAATCTGAAAAAGGAGGTTTGTGCCCTAAAATTGAGATATTGGTGAAGAAAAATGAGGCTTTTCACCCCAAAATTGAGAGCTTGTCCCTAAAATTGAGAGCTTGGTGCAGAAAAATGAGGCTTTTAATCTGAAAAAGGAGGTTTGTGCCCTAAAATTGAGATATTGGTGAAGAAAAATGAGGCTTTTCACCCCAAAATTGAGAGCTTGTCCCTAAAATTGAGAGCTTCGAGTAGGAAAATGAGGCTTTTAATCTGAAAAAGGAGGTTTGTGCCCTAAAATTGAGATATTGGTGAAGAAAAATGAGGCTTTTCACCCGAAAATTGAGAGCTTGTCCCTAAAATTGAGAGCTTGGTGCAGAAAAATGAGGCTTTTCAGCAGAAAAAGGCGGGTTGTGTGCCGTAAAATTGAGAGGTTGGTGCAGAAAAATGAGACTTTTCAGCAGAAAAAGGCCATTTCCGCCCTAAAATTGAGAGCTTGGTTCAGAAAAATGAGGCTTTTCACCCCAAAAATGCGGGTTTAGCCCCCATGATAGGGTTTGTGCTGTAAAGAAGGAGAGGTAGGGCCCTGGAAACGAGGCACTGCTGCATAAAAGGGAGGTTGTTTCCTGTAGATTCAAAACTTTGGATGCCAAAAATTAATCTTTGAGAGGTAAAATGGGGATTTGTGCCCTAAAATTGAGAGCTTGGAGTAGGAAAATGAGGCTTTTAATCTGAAAAAGGAGGTTTGTGCCCTAAAATTGAGATATTGGTGAAGAAAAATGAGGCTTTTCACCCCAAAATTGAGAGCTTGTCCCTAAAATTGAGAGCTTGGTGCAGAAAAATGAGGCTTTTAATCTGAAAAAGGAGGTTTGTGCCCTAAAATTGAGATATTGGTGAAGAAAAATGAGGCTTTTCACCCCAAAATTGAGAGCTTGTCCCTAAAATTGAGAGCTTCGAGTAGGAAAATGAGGCTTTTAATCTGAAAAAGGAGGTTTGTGCCCTAAAATTGAGATATTGGTGAAGAAAAATGAGGCTTTTCACCCGAAAATTGAGAGCTTGTCCCTAAAATTGAGAGCTTGGTGCAGAAAAATGAGGCTTTTCAGCAGAAAAAGGCGGGTTGTGTGCCGTAAAATTGAGAGGTTGGTGCAGAAAAATGAGACTTTTCAGCAGAAAAAGGCCATTTCCGCCCTCAAATTGAGAGCTTGGTTCAGAAAAATGAGGCTTTTCACCCAATACAGGTAATTTGTGCCCAAAAATTGAGAGCTTGGTGCAGAAAAATGAGGCTTTTCAGTAGAAAAAGGCACGTTTGGTCCTAAAATTGCGCTATTGGTGCAGAAAAATGAGGCTTTTCACCCAAAAAAGGAGAGCTTGTCCATAACATTGAAATATTGGTGCAGAAAAATTTGGCTTTTCAGGTGAAAAAGGTGGGTTTGGTGCTAAAATTGAGAACTTGGTGCAGAAAAATGAGGCTTTTCACCCAAAAAAAGTGGTTTGTGCTGTAAAATTGAGATCTTGTTGCAGAAAAATGAGGCTTTACATCTGAAAAAGGCGGTTTGTGCCCTAAAATTGAGAGCTTGGTGCAGAAAAATGAGGCTTTTCACCCCAAAAACGCGGGTTTAGCCCCCATGATAGGGTTTGCGCTGTAAAAAAGGAGAGGTAGGGCCCTGGAAACGAGGCACTGCTGCATAAAAGGGAGGTTGTTACCTGTAGAATCAAAACTTTGGATGCTAAAAATTAATCTTTGAGAGGTAAAGTGGGGGTTTGTGCCTAAAATTGAGAGCTTGGAGTAGGAAAATGAGGCTTTTAATCTGAAAAAGGAGGTTTGTGCCCTAAAATTGAGATATTGGTGAAGAAAAATGAGGCTTTTCACCCCAAAATTGAGAGCTTGTCCCTAAAATTGAGAGCTTGGAGTAGGAAAATGAGGCTTTTAATCTGAAAAAGGAGGTTTGTGCCCTAAAATTGAGATATTGGTGAAGAAAAATGAGGCTTTTCACCCCAAAATTGAGAGCTTGTCCCTAAAATTGAGAGCTTGGTGCAGAAAAATGAGGCTTTTAATCTGAAAAAGGAGGTTTGTGCCCTAAAATTGAGATATTGGTGAAGAAAAATGAGGCTTTTCACCCCAAAATTGAGAGCTTGTCCCTAAAATTGAGAGCTTGGTGCAGAAAAATGAGGCTTTTAATCTGAAAAAGGAGGTTTGTGCCCTAAAATTGAGATATTGGTGAAGAAAAATGAGGCTTTTCACCCCAAAATTGAGAGCTTGTCCCTAAAATTGAGAGCTTCGAGTAGGAAAATGAGGCTTTTAATCTGAAAAAGGAGGTTTGTGCCCTAAAATTGAGATATTGGTGAAGAAAAATGAGGCTTTTCACCCGAAAATTGAGAGCTTGTCCCTAAAATTGAGAGCTTGGTGCAGAAAAATGAGGCTTTTCAGCAGAAAAAGGCGGGTTGTGTGCCGTAAAATTGAGAGGTTGGTGCAGAAAAATGAGACTTTTCAGCAGAAAAAGGCCATTTCCGCCCTAAAATTGAGAGCTTGGTTCAGAAAAATGAGGCTTTTCACCCCAAAAATGCGGGTTTAGCCCCCATGATAGGGTTTGTGCTGTAAAGAAGGAGAGGTAGGGCCCTGGAAACGAGGCACTGCTGCATAAAAGGGAGGTTGTTTCCTGTAGATTCAAAACTTTGGATGCCAAAAATTAATCTTTGAGAGGTATAATGGGGATTTGTGCCCTAAAATTGAGAGCTTGGAGTAGGAAAATGAGGCTTTTAATCTGAAAAAGGAGGTTTGTGCCCTAAAATTGAGATATTGGTGAAGAAAAATGAGGCTTTTCACCCCAAAATTGAGAGCTTGTCCCTCAAATGGAGAGCTTGGTGCAGAAAAATGAGGCTTTTACACCCAAAAAAGGCGGGTTTTACCCTAAACTTGAGAGAGTGGTTCAGAAAAATGAGGCTTTTCACCCAATACAGGTAATTTGTGCCCAAAAATTGAGAGCTTGGTGCAGAAAAATGAGGCTTTTCAGTAGAAAAAGGCACGTTTGGTCCTAAAATTGCGCTATTGGTGCAGAAAAATGAGGCTTTTCACCCAAAAAAGGAGAGCTTGTCCATAACATTGAAATATTGGTGCAGAAAAATTTGGCTTTTCAGGTGAAAAAGGTGGGTTTGGTGCTAAAATTGAGAACTTGGTGCAGAAAAATGAGGCTTTTCACCCAAAAAAAGTGGTTTGTGCTGTAAAATTGAGATCTTGTTGCAGAAAAATGAGGCTTTACATCTGAAAAAGGCGGTTTGTGCCCTAAAATTGAGAGCTTGGTGCAGAAAAATGAGGCTTTTCACCCCAAAAACGCGGGTTTAGCCCCCATGATAGGGTTTGCGCTGTAAAAAAGGAGAGGTAGGGCCCTGGAAACGAGGCACTGCTGCATAAAAGGGAGGTTGTTACCTGTAGAATCAAAACTTTGGATGCTAAAAATTAATCTTTGAGAGGTAAAGTGGGGGTTTGTGCCTAAAATTGAGAGCTTGGAGTAGGAAAATGAGGCTTTTAATCTGAAAAAGGAGGTTTGTGCCCTAAAATTGAGATATTGGTGAAGAAAAATGAGGCTTTTCACCCGAGAATTGAGAGCTTGTCCCTAAAATTGAGAGCTTGGAGTAGGAAAATGAGGCTTTTAATCTGAAAAAGGAGGTTTGTGCCCTAAAATTGAGATATTGGTGAAGAAAAATGAGGCTTTTCACCCCAAAATTGAGAGCTTGTCCCTAAAATTGAGAGCTTGGTGCAGAAAAATGAGGCTTTTAATCTGAAAAAGGAGGTTTGTGCCCTAAAATTGAGATATTGGTGAAGAAAAATGAGGCTTTTCACCTGAAAATTGAGAGCTTGTCCCTAAAATTGAGAGCTTGGTGCAGAAAAATGAGGCTTTTCAGCAGAAAAAGGCGGGTTGTGTGCCGTAAAATTGAGAGGTTGGTGCAGAAAAATGAGACTTTTCAGCAGAAAAAGGCCATTTCCGCCCTAAAATTGAGAGCTTGGTTCAGAAAAATGAGGCTTTTCACCCCAAAAATGCGGGTTTAGCCCCCATGATAGGGTTTGTGCTGTAAAGAAGGAGAGGTAGGGCCCTGGAAACGAGGCACTGCTGCATAAAAGGGAGGTTGTTTCCTGTAGAATCAAAACTTTGGATGCCAAAAATTAATCTTTGAGAGGTAAAATGGGGGTTTGTGCCCTAAAATTGAGAGCTTGGAGTAGGAAAATGAGGCTTTTAATCTGAAAAAGGAGGTTTGTGCCCTAAAATTGAGATATTGGTGAAGAAAAATGAGGCTTTTCACCCCAAAATTGAGAGCTTGTCCCTCAAATGGAGAGCTTGGTGCAGAAAAATGAGGCTTTTTCACCCAAAAAAGGCGGGTTTTACCCTAAACTTGAGAGAGTGGTTCAGAAAAATGAGGCTTTTCACCCAATACAGGTAATTTGTGCCCAAAAATTGAGAGCTTGGTGCAGAAAAATGAGGCTTTTCAGCAGAAAAAGGCACGTTTGGTCCTAAAATTGCGCTATTGGTGCAGAAAAATGAGGCTTTTCACCCAAAAAAGGAGAGCTTGTCCATAACATTGAAATATTGGTGCAGAAAAATTTGGCTTTTCAGGTGAAAAAGGTGGGTTTGGTGCTAAAATTGAGAACTTGGTGCAGAAAAATGAGGCTTTTCACCCAAAAAAAGTGGTTTGTGCTGTAAAATTGAGATCTTGTTGCAGAAAAATGAGGCTTTACATCTGAAAAAGGCGGTTTGTGCCCTAAAATTGAGAGCTTGGTGCAGAAAAATGAGGCTTTTCACCCCAAAAACGCGGGTTTAGCCCCCATGATAGGGTTTGCGCTGTAAAAAAGGAGAGGTAGGGCTCTGGAAACGAGGCACTGCTGCATAAAAGGGAGGTTGTTACCTGTAGAATCAAAACTTTGGATGCTAAAAATTAATCTTTGAGAGGTAAAGTGGGGGTTTGTGCCTAAAATTGAGAGCTTGGAGTAGGAAAATGAGGCTTTTAATCTGAAAAAGGAGGTTTGTGCCCTAAAATTGAGATATTGGTGAAGAAAAATGAGGCTTTTCACCCGAGAATTGAGAGCTTGTCCCTAAAATTGAGAGCTTGGAGTAGGAAAATGAGGCTTTTAATCTGAAAAAGGAGGTTTGTGCCCTAAAATTGAGATATTGGTGAAGAAAAATGAGGCTTTTCACTCAAAAATTGAGAGCTTGTCCCTAAAACTGAGAGCTTGGAGTAGGAAAATGAGGCTTTTAATCTGAAAAAGGAGGTTTGTGCCCTAAAATTGAGATATTGGTGAAGAAAAATGAGGCTTTTCACCCGAGAATTGAGAGCTTGTCCCTAAAATTGAGAGCTTGGAGTAGGAAAATGAGGCTTTTAATCTGAAAAAGGAGGTTTGTGCCCTAAAATTGAGATATTGGTGAAGAAAAATGAGGCTTTTCACCCCAAAATTGAGAGCTTGTCCCTAAAATTGAGAGCTTCGAGTAGGAAAATGAGGCTTTTAATCTGAAAAAGGAGGTTTGTGCCCTAAAATTGAGATATTGGTGCAGAAAAATGAGGCTTTTCACCTGAAAATTGAGAGCTTGTCCCTAAAATTGAGAGCTTGGTGCAGAAAAATGAGGCTTTTCAGCAGAAAAAGGCCATTTCCGCCCTAAAATTGAGAGCTTGGTTCAGAAAAATGAGGTTTTTCACCCCAAAAATGCGGGTTTAGCCCCCATGATAGGGTTTGTGCTGTAAAGAAGGAGAGGTAGGGCCCTGGAAACGAGGCACTGCTGCATAAAAGGGAGGTTGTTTCCTGTAGAATCAAAACTTTGGATGCCAAAAATTAATCTTTGAGAGGTAAAATGGGGGTTTGTGCCCTAAAATTGAGAGCTTGGAGTAGGAAAATGAGGCTTTTAATCTGAAAAAGGAGGTTTGTGCCCTAAAATTGAGATATTGATGAAGAAAAATGAGGCTTTTCACCCCAAAATTGAGAGCTTGTCCCTCAAATGGAGAGCTTGGTGCAGAAAAATGAGGCTTTTTCACCCAAAAAAGGCGGGTTTTACCCTAAACTTGAGAGAGTGGTTCAGAAAAATGAGGCTTTTCACCCAATACAGGTAATTTGTGCCCAAAAATTGAGAGCTTGGTGCAGAAAAATGAGGCTTTTCAGCAGAAAAAGGCACGTTTGGTCCTAAAATTGCGCTATTGGTGCAGAAAAATGAGGCTTTTCACCCAAAAAAGGAGAGCTTGTCCATAACATTGAAATATTGGTGCAGAAAAATTTGGCTTTTCAGGTGAAAAAGGTGGGTTTGGTGCTAAAATTGAGAACTTGGTGCAGAAAAATGAGGCTTTTCACCCAAAAAAAGTGGTTTGTGCTGTAAAATTGAGATCTTGTTGCAGAAAAATGAGGCTTTACATCTGAAAAAGGCGGTTTGTGCCCTAAAATTGAGAGCTTGGTGCAGAAAAATGAGGTTTTTCACCCCAAAAACGCGGGTTTAGAGCCCCCATGATAGGGTTTGTGCTGTAAAAAAGGAGAGGTAGGGCCCTGGAAACGAGGCACTGCTGCATAAAAGGGAGGTTGTTACCTGTAGAATCAAAACTTTGGATGCTAAAAATTAATCTTTGAGAGGTAAAGTGGGGGTTTGTGCCTAAAATTGAGAGCTTGGAGTAGGAAAATGAGGCTTTTAATCTGAAAAAGGAGGTTTGTGCCCTAAAATTGAGATATTGGTGAAGAAAAATGAGGCTTTTCACCCCAAAATTGAGAGCTTGTCCCTAAAATTGAGAGCTTGGAGTAGGAAAATGAGGCTTTTAATCTGAAAAAGGAGGTTTGTGCCCTAAAATTGAGATATTGGTGAAGAAAAATGAGGCTTTTCACCCCAAAATTGAGAGCTTGTCCCTAAAATTGAGAGCTTGGTGCAGAAAAATGAGGCTTTTAATCTGAAAAAGGAGGTTTGTGCCCTAAAATTGAGATATTGGTGAAGAAAAATGAGGCTTTTCACCTGAAAATTGAGAGCTTGTCCCTAAAATTGAGAGCTTGGTGCAGAAAAATGAGGCTTTTCAGCAGAAAAAGGCGGGTTGTGTGCCGTAAAATTGAGAGGTTGGTGCAGAAAAATGAGACTTTTCAGCAGAAAAAGGCCATTTCCGCCCTAAAATTGAGAGCTTGGTTCAGAAAAATGAGGCTTTTCACCCCAAAAATGCGGGTTTAGCCCCCATGATAGGGTTTGTGCTGTAAAGAAGGAGAGGTAGGGCCCTGGAAACGAGGCACTGCTGCATAAAAGGGAGGTTGTTTCCTGTAGATTCAAAACTTTGGATGCCAAAAATTAATCTTTGAGAGGTAAAATGGGGGTTTGTGCCCTAAAATTGAGAGCTTGGAGTAGGAAAATGAGGCTTTTAATCTGAAAAAGGAGGTTTGTGCCCTAAAATTGAGATATTGGTGAAGAAAAATGAGGCTTTTCACCCCAAAATTGAGAGCTTGTCCCTCAAATGGAGAGCTTGGTGCAGAAAAATGAGGCTTTTTCACCCAAAAAAGGCGGGTTTTACCCTAAACTTGAGAGAGTGGTTCAGAAAAATGAGGCTTTTCACCCAATACAGGTAATTTGTGCCCAAAAATTGAGAGCTTGGTGCAGAAAAATGAGGCTTTTCAGCAGAAAAAGGCACGTTTGGTCCTAAAATTGCGCTATTGGTGCAGAAAAATGAGGCTTTTCACCCAAAAAAGGAGAGCTTGTCCATAACATTGAAATATTGGTGCAGAAAAATTTGGCTTTTCAGGTGAAAAAGGTGGGTTTGGTGCTAAAATTGAGAACTTGGTGCAGAAAAATGAGGCTTTTCACCCAAAAAAAGTGGTTTGTGCTGTAAAATTGAGATCTTGTTGCAGAAAAATGAGGCTTTACATCTGAAAAAGGCGGTTTGTGCCCTAAAATTGAGAGCTTGGTGCAGAAAAATGAGGTTTTTCACCCCAAAAACGCGGGTTTAGAGCCCCCATGATAGGGTTTGTGCTGTAAAAAAGGAGAGGTAGGGCCCTGGAAACGAGGCACTGCTGCATAAAAGGGAGGTTGTTACCTGTAGAATCAAAACTTTGGATGCTAAAAATTAATCTTTGAGAGGTAAAGTGGGGGTTTGTGCCTAAAATTGAGAGCTTGGAGTAGGAAAATGAGGCTTTTAATCTGAAAAAGGAGGTTTGTGCCCTAAAATTGAGATATTGGTGAAGAAAAATGAGGCTTTTCACCCGAGAATTGAGAGCTTGTCCCTAAAATTGAGAGCTTGGAGTAGGAAAATGAGGCTTTTAATCTGAAAAAGGAGGTTTGTGCCCTAAAATTGAGATATTGGTGAAGAAAAATGAGGCTTTTCACCCGAAAATTGAGAGCTTGTCCCTAAAATTGAGAGCTTGGTGCAGAAAAATGAGGCTTTTCAGCAGAAAAAGGCGGGTTGTGTGCCGTAAAATTGAGAGGTTGGTGCAGAAAAATGAGACTTTTCAGCAGAAAAAGGCCATTTCCGCCCTAAAATTGAGAGCTTGGTTCAGAAAAATGAGGCTTTTCACCCCAAAAATGCGGGTTTAGCCCCCATGATAGGGTTTGTGCTGTAAAGAAGGAGAGGTAGGGCCCTGGAAACGAGGCACTGCTGCATAAAAGGGAGGTTGTTTCCTGTAGAATCAAAACTTTGGATGCCAAAAATTAATCTTTGAGAGGTAAAATGGGGGTTTGTGCCCTAAAATTGAGAGCTTGGAGTAGGAAAATGAGGCTTTTAATCTGAAAAAGGAGGTTTGTGCCCTAAAATTGAGATATTGGTGAAGAAAAATGAGGCTTTTCACCCCAAAATTGAGAGCTTGTCCCTCAAATGGAGAGCTTGGTGCAGAAAAATGAGGCTTTTTCACCCAAAAAAGGCGGGTTTTACCCTAAACTTGAGAGAGTGGTTCAGAAAAATGAGGCTTTTCACCCAATACAGGTAATTTGTGCCCAAAAATTGAGAGCTTGGTGCAGAAAAATGAGGCTTTTCAGCAGAAAAAGGCACGTTTGGTCCTAAAATTGCGCTATTGGTGCAGAAAAATGAGGCTTTTCACCCAAAAAAGGAGAGCTTGTCCATAACATTGAAATATTGGTGCAGAAAAATTTGGCTTTTCAGGTGAAAAAGGTGGGTTTGGTGCTAAAATTGAGAACTTGGTGCAGAAAAATGAGACTTTTCACCCAAAAAAAGTGGTTTGTGCTGTAAAATTGAGATCTTGTTGCAGAAAAATGAGGCTTTACATCTGAAAAAGGCGGTTTGTGCCCTAAAATTGAGAGCTTGGTGCAGAAAAATGAGGCTTTTCACCCCAAAAACGCGGGTTTAGAGCCCCCATGATAGGGTTTGTGCTGTAAAAAAGGAGAGGTAGGGCCCTGGAAACGAGGCACTGCTGCATAAAAGGGAGGTTGTTACCTGTAGAATCAAAACTTTGGATGCTAAAAATTAATCTTTGAGAGGTAAAGTGGGGGTTTGTGCCTAAAATTGAGAGCTTGGAGTAGGAAAATGAGGCTTTTAATCTGAAAAAGGAGGTTTGTGCCCTAAAATTGAGATATTGGTGAAGAAAAATGAGGCTTTTCACCCCAAAATTGAGAGCTTGTCCCTAAAATTGAGAGCTTCGAGTAGGAAAATGAGGCTTTTAATCTGAAAAAGGAGGTTTGTGCCCTAAAATTGAGATATTGGTGAAGAAAAATGAGGCTTTTCACCCGAAAATTGAGAGCTTGTCCCTAAAATTGAGAGCTTGGTGCAGAAAAATGAGGCTTTTCAGCAGAAAAAGGCGGGTTGTGTGCCGTAAAATTGAGAGGTTGGTGCAGAAAAATGAGACTTTTCAGCAGAAAAAGGCCATTTCTGCCCTAAAATTGAGAGCTTGGTTCAGAAAAATGAGGTTTTTCACCCCAAAAATGCGGGTTTAGCCCCCATGATAGGGTTTGTGCTGTAAAGAAGGAGAGGTAGGGCCCTGGAAACGAGGCACTGCTGCATAAAAGGGAGGTTGTTTCCTGTAGAATCAAAACTTTGGATGCCAAAAATTAATCTTTGAGAGGTAAAATGGGGGTTTGTGCCCTAAAATTGAGAGCTTGGAGTAGGAAAATGAGGCTTTTAATCTGAAAAAGGAGGTTTGTGCCCTAAAATTGAGATATTGGTGAAGAAAAATGAGGCTTTTCACCCCAAAATTGAGAGCTTGTCCCTCAAATGGAGAGCTTGGTGCAGAAAAATGAGGCTTTTTCACCCAAAAAAGGCGGGTTTTACCCTAAACTTGAGAGAGTGGTTCAGAAAAATGAGGCTTTTCACCCAATACAGGTAATTTGTGCCCAAAAATTGAGAGCTTGGTGCAGAAAAATGAGGCTTTTCAGCAGAAAAAGGCACGTTTGGTCCTAAAATTGCGCTATTGGTGCAGAAAAATGAGGCTTTTCACCCAAAAAAGGAGAGCTTGTCCATAACATTGAAATATTGGTGCAGAAAAATTTGGCTTTTCAGGTGAAAAAGGTGGGTTTGGTGCTAAAATTGAGAACTTGGTGCAGAAAAATGAGGCTTTTCACCCAAAAAAAGTGGTTTGTGCTGTAAAATTGAGATCTTGTTGCAGAAAAATGAGGCTTTACATCTGAAAAAGGCGGTTTGTGCCCTAAAATTGAGAGCTTGGTGCAGAAAAATGAGGCTTTTCACCCCAAAAACGCGGGTTTAGCCCCCATGATAGGGTTTGCGCTGTAAAAAAGGAGAGGTAGGGCCCTGGAAACGAGGCACTGCTGCATAAAAGGGAGGTTGTTACCTGTAGAATCAAAACTTTGGATGCTAAAAATTAATCTTTGAGAGGTAAAGTGGGGGTTTGTGCCTAAAATTGAGAGCTTGGAGTAGGAAAATGAGGCTTTTAATCTGAAAAAGGAGGTTTGTGCCCTAAAATTGAGATATTGGTGAAGAAAAATGAGGCTTTTCATCCGAGAATTGAGAGCTTGTCCCTAAAATTGAGAGCTTGGAGTAGGAAAATGAGGCTTTTAATCTGAAAAAGGAGGTTTGTGCCCTAAAATTGAGATATTGGGCAAGAAAAATGAGGCTTTTCACCCCAAAATTGAGAGCTTGTCCCTAAAATTGAGAGCTTGGTGCAGAAAAATGAGGCTTTTAATCTGAAAAAGGAGGTTTGTGCCCTAAAATTGAGATATTGGTGAAGAAAAATGAGGCTTTTCACCCCAAAATTGAGAGCTTGTCCCTAAAATTGAGAGCTTGGTGCAGAAAAATGAGGCTTTTCAGCAGAAAAAGGCGGGTTGTGTGCCGTAAAATTGAGAGGTTGGTGCAGAAAAATGAGACTTTTCAGCAGAAAAAGGCCATTTCCGCCCTAAAATTGAGAGCTTGGTTCAGAAAAATGAGGCTTTTCACCCCAAAAATGCGGGTTTAGCCCCCATGATAGGGTTTGTGCTGTAAAGAAGGAGAGGTAGGGCCCTGGAAACGAGGCACTGCTGCATAAAAGGGAGGTTGTTTCCTGTAGATTCAAAACTTTGGATGCTAAAAATTAATCTTTGAGAGGTAAAATGGGGGTTTGTGCCCTAAAATTGAGAGCTTGGAGTAGGAAAATGAGGCTTTTAATCTGAAAAAGGAGGTTTGTGCCCTAAAATTGAGATATTGGTGAAGAAAAATGAGGCTTTTCACCCCAAAATTGAGAGCTTGTCCCTAAAATTGAGAGCTTGGTGCAGAAAAATGAGGCTTTTAATCTGAAAAAGGAGGTTTGTGCCCTAAAATTGAGATATTGGTGAAGAAAAATGAGGCTTTTCACCCCAAAATTGAGAGCTTGTCCCTAAAATTGAGAGCTTGGAGTAGGAAAATGAGGCTTTTAATCTGAAAAAGGAGGTTTGTGCCCTAAAATTGAGATATTGGGCAAGAAAAATGAGGCTTTTCACCCCAAAATTGAGAGCTTGTCCCTAAAATTGAGAGCTTGGTGCAGAAAAATGAGGCTTTTAATCTGAAAAAGGAGGTTTGTGCCCTAAAATTGAGATATTGGTGAAGAAAAATGAGGCTTTTCACCCCAAAATTGAGAGCTTGTCCCTAAAATTGAGAGCTTGGAGTAGGAAAATGAGGCTTTTAATCTGAAAAAGGAGGTTTGTGCCCTAAAATTGAGATATTGGTGAAGAAAAATGAGGCTTTTCACCCGAAAATTGAGAGCTTGTCCCTAAAATTGAGAGCTTGGTGCAGAAAAATGAGGCTTTTCAGCAGAAAAAGGCGGGTTGTGTGCCGTAAAATTGAGAGGTTGGTGCAGAAAAATGAGACTTTTCAGCAGAAAAAGGCCATTTCCGCCCTCAAATTGAGAGCTTGGTTCAGAAAAATGAGGCTTTTCACCCAATACAGGTAATTTGTGCCCAAAAATTGAGAGCTTGGTGCAGAAAAATGAGGCTTTTCAGTAGAAAAAGGCACATTTGGTCCTAAAATTGCGCTATTGGTGCAGAAAAATGAGGCTTTTCACCCAAAAAAGGAGAGCTTGTCCATAACATTGAAATATTGGTGCAGAAAAATTTGGCTTTTCAGGTGAAAAAGGTGGGTTTGGTGCTAAAATTGAGAACTTGGTGCAGAAAAATGAGGCTTTTCACCCAAAAAAAGTGGTTTGTGCTGTAAAATTGAGATCTTGTTGCAGAAAAATGAGGCTTTACATCTGAAAAAGGCGGTTTGTGCCCTAAAATTGAGAGCTTGGTGCAGAAAAATGAGGCTTTTCACCCCAAAAACGCGGGTTTAGCCCCCATGATAGGGTTTGCGCTGTAAAAAAGGAGAGGTAGGGCCCTGGAAACGAGGCACTGCTGCATAAAAGGGAGGTTGTTACCTGTAGAATCAAAACTTTGGATGCTAAAAATTAATCTTTGAGAGGTAAAGTGGGGGTTTGTGCCTAAAATTGAGAGCTTGGAGTAGGAAAATGAGGCTTTTAATCTGAAAAAGGAGGTTTGTGCCCTAAAATTGAGATATTGGTGAAGAAAAATGAGGCTTTTCACCCCAAAATTGAGAGCTTGTCCCTAAAATTGAGAGCTTGGAGTAGGAAAATGAGGCTTTTAATCTGAAAAAGGAGGTTTGTGCCCTAAAATTGAGATATTGGGCAAGAAAAATGAGGCTTTTCACCCCAAAATTGAGAGCTTGTCCCTAAAATTGAGAGCTTGGTGCAGAAAAATGAGGCTTTTAATCTGAAAAAGGAGGTTTGTGCCCTAAAATTGAGATATTGGTGAAGAAAAATGAGGCTTTTCACCCCAAAATTGAGAGCTTGTCCCTAAAATTGAGAGCTTGGTGCAGAAAAATGAGGCTTTTAATCTGAAAAAGGAGGTTTGTGCCCTAAAATTGAGATATTGGTGAAGAAAAATGAGGCTTTTCACCCCAAAATTGAGAGCTTGTCCCTAAAATTGAGAGCTTCGAGTAGGAAAATGAGGCTTTTAATCTGAAAAAGGAGGTTTGTGCCCTAAAATTGAGATATTGGTGAAGAAAAATGAGGCTTTTCACCCGAAAATTGAGAGCTTGTCCCTAAAATTGAGAGCTTGGTGCAGAAAAATGAGGCTTTTCACCCCAAAAACGCGGGTTTAGCCCCCATGATAGGGTTTGCGCTGTAAAAAAGGAGAGGTAGGGCCCTGGAAACGAGGCACTGCTGCATAAAAGGGAGGTTGTTACCTGTAGAATCAAAACTTTGGATGCTAAAAATTAATCTTTGAGAGGTAAAGTGGGGGTTTGTGCCTAAAATTGAGAGCTTGGAGTAGGAAAATGAGGCTTTTAATCTGAAAAAGGAGGTTTGTGCCCTAAAATTGAGATATTGGTGAAGAAAAATGAGGCTTTTCACCCCAAAATTGAGAGCTTGTCCCTAAAATTGAGAGCTTGGAGTAGGAAAATGAGGCTTTTAATCTGAAAAAGGAGGTTTGTGCCCTAAAATTGAGATATTGGGCAAGAAAAATGAGGCTTTTCACCCCAAAATTGAGAGCTTGTCCCTAAAATTGAGAGCTTGGTGCAGAAAAATGAGGCTTTTAATCTGAAAAAGGAGGTTTGTGCCCTAAAATTGAGATATTGGTGAAGAAAAATGAGGCTTTTCACCCCAAAATTGAGAGCTTGTCCCTAAAATTGAGAGCTTGGTGCAGAAAAATGAGGCTTTTAATCTGAAAAAGGAGGTTTGTGCCCTAAAATTGAGATATTGGTGAAGAAAAATGAGGCTTTTCACCCCAAAATTGAGAGCTTGTCCCTAAAATTGAGAGCTTCGAGTAGGAAAATGAGGCTTTTAATCTGAAAAAGGAGGTTTGTGCCCTAAAATTGAGATATTGGTGAAGAAAAATGAGGCTTTTCACCCGAAAATTGAGAGCTTGTCCCTAAAATTGAGAGCTTGGTGCAGAAAAATGAGGCTTTTCAGCAGAAAAAGGCGGGTTGTGTGCCGTAAAATTGAGAGGTTGGTGCAGAAAAATGAGACTTTTCAGCAGAAAAAGGCCATTTCCGCCCTCAAATTGAGAGCTTGGTTCAGAAAAATGAGGCTTTTCACCCAATACAGGTAATTTGTGCCCAAAAATTGAGAGCTTGGTGCAGAAAAATGAGGCTTTTCAGTAGAAAAAGGCACGTTTGGTCCTAAAATTGCGCTATTGGTGCAGAAAAATGAGGCTTTTCACCCAAAAAAGGAGAGCTTGTCCATAACATTGAAATATTGGTGCAGAAAAATTTGGCTTTTCAGGTGAAAAAGGTGGGTTTGGTGCTAAAATTGAGAACTTGGTGCAGAAAAATGAGGCTTTTCACCCAAAAAAAGTGGTTTGTGCTGTAAAATTGAGATCTTGTTGCAGAAAAATGAGGCTTTACATCTGAAAAAGGCGGTTTGTGCCCTAAAATTGAGAGCTTGGTGCAGAAAAATGAGGCTTTTCACCCCAAAAACGCGGGTTTAGCCCCCATGATAGGGTTTGCGCTGTAAAAAAGGAGAGGTAGGGCCCTGGAAACGAGGCACTGCTGCATAAAAGGGAGGTTGTTACCTGTAGAATCAAAACTTTGGATGCTAAAAATTAATCTTTGAGAGGTAAAGTGGGGGTTTGTGCCTAAAATTGAGAGCTTGGAGTAGGAAAATGAGGCTTTTAATCTGAAAAAGGAGGTTTGTGCCCTAAAATTGAGATATTGGTGAAGAAAAATGAGGCTTTTCACCCCAAAATTGAGAGCTTGTCCCTAAAATTGAGAGCTTGGAGTAGGAAAATGAGGCTTTTAATCTGAAAAAGGAGGTTTGTGCCCTAAAATTGAGATATTGGTGAAGAAAAATGAGGCTTTTCACCCGAGAATTGAGAGCTTGTCCCTAAAATTGAGAGCTTGGAGTAGGAAAATGAGGCTTTTAATCTGAAAAAGGAGGTTTGTGCCCTAAAATTGAGATATTGGTGAAGAAAAATGAGGCTTTTCACCCCAAAATTGAGAGCTTGTCCCTAAAATTGAGAGCTTGGTGCAGAAAAATGAGGCTTTTAATCTGAAAAAGGAGGTTTGTGCCCTAAAATTGAGATATTGGTGAAGAAAAATGAGGCTTTTCACCCCAAAATTGAGAGCTTGTCCCTAAAATTGAGAGCTTCGAGTAGGAAAATGAGGCTTTTAATCTGAAAAAGGAGGTTTGTGCCCTAAAATTGAGATATTGGTGAAGAAAAATGAGGCTTTTCACCCGAAAATTGAGAGCTTGTCCCTAAAATTGAGAGCTTGGTGCAGAAAAATGAGGCTTTTCAGCAGAAAAAGGCGGGTTGTGTGCCGTAAAATTGAGAGGTTGGTGCAGAAAAATGAGACTTTTCAGCAGAAAAAGGCCATTTCCGCCCTCAAATTGAGAGCTTGGTTCAGAAAAATGAGGCTTTTCACCCCAAAAATGCGGGTTTAGCCCCCATGATAGGGTTTGTGCTGTAAAGAAGGAGAGGTAGGGCCCTGGAAACGAGGCACTGCTGCATAAAAGGGAGGTTGTTTCCTGTAGATTCAAAACTTTGGATGCCAAAAATTAATCTTTGAGAGGTAAAATGGGGATTTGTGCCCTAAAATTGAGAGCTTGGAGTAGGAAAATGAGGCTTTTAATCTGAAAAAGGAGGTTTGTGCCCTAAAATTGAGATATTGGTGAAGAAAAATGAGGCTTTTCACCCCAAAATTGAGAGCTTGTCCCTAAAATTGAGAGCTTGGTGCAGAAAAATGAGGCTTTTAATCTGAAAAAGGAGGTTTGTGCCCTAAAATTGAGATATTGGTGAAGAAAAATGAGGCTTTTCACCCCAAAATTGAGAGCTTGTCCCTAAAATTGAGAGCTTCGAGTAGGAAAATGAGGCTTTTAATCTGAAAAAGGAGGTTTGTGCCCTAAAATTGAGATATTGGTGAAGAAAAATGAGGCTTTTCACCCGAAAATTGAGAGCTTGTCCCTAAAATTGAGAGCTTGGTGCAGAAAAATGAGGCTTTTCAGCAGAAAAAGGCGGGTTGTGTGCCGTAAAATTGAGAGGTTGGTGCAGAAAAATGAGACTTTTCAGCAGAAAAAGGCCATTTCCGCCCTCAAATTGAGAGCTTGGTTCAGAAAAATGAGGCTTTTCACCCAATACAGGTAATTTGTGCCCAAAAATTGAGAGCTTGGTGCAGAAAAATGAGGCTTTTCAGTAGAAAAAGGCACGTTTGGTCCTAAAATTGCGCTATTGGTGCAGAAAAATGAGGCTTTTCACCCAAAAAAGGAGAGCTTGTCCATAACATTGAAATATTGGTGCAGAAAAATTTGGCTTTTCAGGTGAAAAAGGTGGGTTTGGTGCTAAAATTGAGAACTTGGTGCAGAAAAATGAGGCTTTTCACCCAAAAAAAGTGGTTTGTGCTGTAAAATTGAGATCTTGTTGCAGAAAAATGAGGCTTTACATCTGAAAAAGGCGGTTTGTGCCCTAAAATTGAGAGCTTGGTGCAGAAAAATGAGGCTTTTCACCCCAAAAACGCGGGTTTAGCCCCCATGATAGGGTTTGCGCTGTAAAAAAGGAGAGGTAGGGCCCTGGAAACGAGGCACTGCTGCATAAAAGGGAGGTTGTTACCTGTAGAATCAAAACTTTGGATGCTAAAAATTAATCTTTGAGAGGTAAAGTGGGGGTTTGTGCCTAAAATTGAGAGCTTGGAGTAGGAAAATGAGGCTTTTAATCTGAAAAAGGAGGTTTGTGCCCTAAAATTGAGATATTGGTGAAGAAAAATGAGGCTTTTCACCCCAAAATTGAGAGCTTGTCCCTAAAATTGAGAGCTTGGAGTAGGAAAATGAGGCTTTTAATCTGAAAAAGGAGGTTTGTGCCCTAAAATTGAGATATTGGTGAAGAAAAATGAGGCTTTTCACCCCAAAATTGAGAGCTTGTCCCTAAAATTGAGAGCTTGGTGCAGAAAAATGAGGCTTTTAATCTGAAAAAGGAGGTTTGTGCCCTAAAATTGAGATATTGGTGAAGAAAAATGAGGCTTTTCACCCCAAAATTGAGAGCTTGTCCCTAAAATTGAGAGCTTGGTGCAGAAAAATGAGGCTTTTAATCTGAAAAAGGAGGTTTGTGCCCTAAAATTGAGATATTGGTGAAGAAAAATGAGGCTTTTCACCCGAAAATTGAGAGCTTGTCCCTAAAATTGAGAGCTTGGTGCAGAAAAATGAGGCTTTTCAGCAGAAAAAGGCGGGTTGTGTGCCGTAAAATTGAGAGGTTGGTGCAGAAAAATGAGACTTTTCAGCAGAAAAAGGCCATTTCCGCCCTAAAATTGAGAGCTTGGTTCAGAAAAATGAGGCTTTTCACCCCAAAAATGCGGGTTTAGCCCCCATGATAGGGTTTGTGCTGTAAAGAAGGAGAGGTAGGGCCCTGGAAACGAGGCACTGCTGCATAAAAGGGAGGTTGTTTCCTGTAGATTCAAAACTTTGGATGCCAAAAATTAATCTTTGAGAGGTAAAATGGGGATTTGTGCCCTAAAATTGAGAGCTTGGAGTAGGAAAATGAGGCTTTTAATCTGAAAAAGGAGGTTTGTGCCCTAAAATTGAGATATTGGTGAAGAAAAATGAGGCTTTTCACCCCAAAATTGAGAGCTTGTCCCTAAAATTGAGAGCTTGGTGCAGAAAAATGAGGCTTTTAATCTGAAAAAGGAGGTTTGTGCCCTAAAATTGAGATATTGGTGAAGAAAAATGAGGCTTTTCACCCCAAAATTGAGAGCTTGTCCCTAAAATTGAGAGCTTCGAGTAGGAAAATGAGGCTTTTAATCTGAAAAAGGAGGTTTGTGCCCTAAAATTGAGATATTGGTGAAGAAAAATGAGGCTTTTCACCCGAAAATTGAGAGCTTGTCCCTAAAATTGAGAGCTTGGTGCAGAAAAATGAGGCTTTTCAGCAGAAAAAGGCGGGTTGTGTGCCGTAAAATTGAGAGGTTGGTGCAGAAAAATGAGACTTTTCAGCAGAAAAAGGCCATTTCCGCCCTCAAATTGAGAGCTTGGTTCAGAAAAATGAGGCTTTTCACCCAATACAGGTAATTTGTGCCCAAAAATTGAGAGCTTGGTGCAGAAAAATGAGGCTTTTCAGTAGAAAAAGGCACGTTTGGTCCTAAAATTGCGCTATTGGTGCAGAAAAATGAGGCTTTTCACCCAAAAAAGGAGAGCTTGTCCATAACATTGAAATATTGGTGCAGAAAAATTTGGCTTTTCAGGTGAAAAAGGTGGGTTTGGTGCTAAAATTGAGAACTTGGTGCAGAAAAATGAGGCTTTTCACCCAAAAAAAGTGGTTTGTGCTGTAAAATTGAGATCTTGTTGCAGAAAAATGAGGCTTTACATCTGAAAAAGGCGGTTTGTGCCCTAAAATTGAGAGCTTGGTGCAGAAAAATGAGGCTTTTCACCCCAAAAACGCGGGTTTAGCCCCCATGATAGGGTTTGCGCTGTAAAAAAGGAGAGGTAGGGCCCTGGAAACGAGGCACTGCTGCATAAAAGGGAGGTTGTTACCTGTAGAATCAAAACTTTGGATGCTAAAAATTAATCTTTGAGAGGTAAAGTGGGGGTTTGTGCCTAAAATTGAGAGCTTGGAGTAGGAAAATGAGGCTTTTAATCTGAAAAAGGAGGTTTGTGCCCTAAAATTGAGATATTGGTGAAGAAAAATGAGGCTTTTCACCCCAAAATTGAGAGCTTGTCCCTAAAATTGAGAGCTTGGAGTAGGAAAATGAGGCTTTTAATCTGAAAAAGGAGGTTTGTGCCCTAAAATTGAGATATTGGTGAAGAAAAATGAGGCTTTTCACCCCAAAATTGAGAGCTTGTCCCTAAAATTGAGAGCTTGGTGCAGAAAAATGAGGCTTTTAATCTGAAAAAGGAGGTTTGTGCCCTAAAATTGAGATATTGGTGAAGAAAAATGAGGCTTTTCACCCCAAAATTGAGAGCTTGTCCCTAAAATTGAGAGCTTGGTGCAGAAAAATGAGGCTTTTAATCTGAAAAAGGAGGTTTGTGCCCTAAAATTGAGATATTGGTGAAGAAAAATGAGGCTTTTCACCCCAAAATTGAGAGCTTGTCCCTAAAATTGAGAGCTTGGAGTAGGAAAATGAGGCTTTTAATCTGAAAAAGGAGGTTTGTGCCCTAAAATTGAGATATTGGTGAAGAAAAATGAGGCTTTTCACCCGAAAATTGAGAGCTTGTCCCTAAAATTGAGAGCTTGGTGCAGAAAAATGAGGCTTTTCAGCAGAAAAAGGCGGGTTGTGTGCCGTAAAATTGAGAGGTTGGTGCAGAAAAATGAGACTTTTCAGCAGAAAAAGGCCATTTCCGCCCTAAAATTGAGAGCTTGGTTCAGAAAAATGAGGCTTTTCACCCCAAAAATGCGGGTTTAGCCCCCATGATAGGGTTTGTGCTGTAAAGAAGGAGAGGTAGGGCCCTGGAAACGAGGCACTGCTGCATAAAAGGGAGGTTGTTTCCTGTAGATTCAAAACTTTGGATGCCAAAAATTAATCTTTGAGAGGTATAATGGGGATTTGTGCCCTAAAATTGAGAGCTTGGAGTAGGAAAATGAGGCTTTTAATCTGAAAAAGGAGGTTTGTGCCCTAAAATTGAGATATTGGTGAAGAAAAATGAGGCTTTTCACCCCAAAATTGAGAGCTTGTCCCTCAAATGGAGAGCTTGGTGCAGAAAAATGAGGCTTTTACACCCAAAAAAGGCGGGTTTTACCCTAAAATTGAGAGAGTGGTTCAGAAAAATGAGGCTTTTCACCCAATACAGGTAATTTGTGCCCAAAAATTGAGAGCTTGGTGCAGAAAAATGAGGCTTTTCAGTAGAAAAAGGCACGTTTGGTCCTAAAATTGCGCTATTGGTGCAGAAAAATGAGGCTTTTCACCCAAAAAAGGAGAGCTTGTCCATAACATTGAAATATTGGTGCAGAAAAATTTGGCTTTTCAGGTGAAAAAGGTGGGTTTGGTGCTAAAATTGAGAACTTGGTGCAGAAAAATGAGGCTTTTCACCCAAAAAAAGTGGTTTGTGCTGTAAAATTGAGATCTTGTTGCAGAAAAATGAGGCTTTACATCTGAAAAAGGCGGTTTGTGCCCTAAAATTGAGAGCTTGGTGCAGAAAAATGAGGCTTTTCACCCCAAAAACGCGGGTTTAGCCCCCATGATAGGGTTTGCGCTGTAAAAAAGGAGAGGTAGGGCCCTGGAAACGAGGCACTGCTGCATAAAAGGGAGGTTGTTACCTGTAGAATCAAAACTTTGGATGCTAAAAATTAATCTTTGAGAGGTAAAGTGGGGGTTTGTGCCTAAAATTGAGAGCTTGGAGTAGGAAAATGAGGCTTTTAATCTGAAAAAGGAGGTTTGTGCCCTAAAATTGAGATATTGGTGAAGAAAAATGAGGCTTTTCACCCCAAAATTGAGAGCTTGTCCCTAAAATTGAGAGCTTGGAGTAGGAAAATGAGGCTTTTAATCTGAAAAAGGAGGTTTGTGCCCTAAAATTGAGATATTGGTGAAGAAAAATGAGGCTTTTCACCCCAAAATTGAGAGCTTGTCCCTAAAATTGAGAGCTTCGAGTAGGAAAATGAGGCTTTTAATCTGAAAAAGGAGGTTTGTGCCCTAAAATTGAGATATTGGTGAAGAAAAATGAGGCTTTTCACCCGAAAATTGAGAGCTTGTCCCTAAAATTGAGAGCTTGGTGCAGAAAAATGAGGCTTTTCAGCAGAAAAAGGCGGGTTGTGTGCCGTAAAATTGAGAGGTTGGTGCAGAAAAATGAGACTTTTCAGCAGAAAAAGGCCATTTCCGCCCTCAAATTGAGAGCTTGGTTCAGAAAAATGAGGCTTTTCACCCAATACAGGTAATTTGTGCCCAAAAATTGAGAGCTTGGTGCAGAAAAATGAGGCTTTTCAGTAGAAAAAGGCACGTTTGGTCCTAAAATTGCGCTATTGGTGCAGAAAAATGAGGCTTTTCACCCAAAAAAGGAGAGCTTGTCCATAACATTGAAATATTGGTGCAGAAAAATTTGGCTTTTCAGGTGAAAAAGGTGGGTTTGGTGCTAAAATTGAGAACTTGGTGCAGAAAAATGAGGCTTTTCACCCAAAAAAAGTGGTTTGTGCTGTAAAATTGAGATCTTGTTGCAGAAAAATGAGGCTTTACATCTGAAAAAGGCGGTTTGTGCCCTAAAATTGAGAGCTTGGTGCAGAAAAATGAGGCTTTTCACCCCAAAAACGCGGGTTTAGCCCCCATGATAGGGTTTGCGCTGTAAAAAAGGAGAGGTAGGGCCCTGGAAACGAGGCACTGCTGCATAAAAGGGAGGTTGTTACCTGTAGAATCAAAACTTTGGATGCTAAAAATTAATCTTTGAGAGGTAAAGTGGGGGTTTGTGCCTAAAATTGAGAGCTTGGAGTAGGAAAATGAGGCTTTTAATCTGAAAAAGGAGGTTTGTGCCCTAAAATTGAGATATTGGTGAAGAAAAATGAGGCTTTTCACCCCAAAATTGAGAGCTTGTCCCTAAAATTGAGAGCTTGGAGTAGGAAAATGAGGCTTTTAATCTGAAAAAGGAGGTTTGTGCCCTAAAATTGAGATATTGGTGAAGAAAAATGAGGCTTTTCACCCCAAAATTGAGAGCTTGTCCCTAAAATTGAGAGCTTGGAGTAGGAAAATGAGGCTTTTAATCTGAAAAAGGAGGTTTGTGCCCTAAAATTGAGATATTGGTGAAGAAAAATGAGGCTTTTCACCCCAAAATTGAGAGCTTGTCCCTAAAATTGAGAGCTTGGTGCAGAAAAATGAGGCTTTTAATCTGAAAAAGGAGGTTTGTGCCCTAAAATTGAGATATTGGTGAAGAAAAATGAGGCTTTTCACCCCAAAATTGAGAGCTTGTCCCTAAAATTGAGAGCTTCGAGTAGGAAAATGAGGCTTTTAATCTGAAAAAGGAGGTTTGTGCCCTAAAATTGAGATATTGGTGAAGAAAAATGAGGCTTTTCACCCGAAAATTGAGAGCTTGTCCCTAAAATTGAGAGCTTGGTGCAGAAAAATGAGGCTTTTCAGCAGAAAAAGGCGGGTTGTGTGCCGTAAAATTGAGAGGTTGGTGCAGAAAAATGAGACTTTTCAGCAGAAAAAGGCCATTTCCGCCCTCAAATTGAGAGCTTGGTTCAGAAAAATGAGGCTTTTCACCCAATACAGGTAATTTGTGCCCAAAAATTGAGAGCTTGGTGCAGAAAAATGAGGCTTTTCAGTAGAAAAAGGCACGTTTGGTCCTAAAATTGCGCTATTGGTGCAGAAAAATGAGGCTTTTCACCCAAAAAAGGAGAGCTTGTCCATAACATTGAAATATTGGTGCAGAAAAATTTGGCTTTTCAGGTGAAAAAGGTGGGTTTGGTGCTAAAATTGAGAACTTGGTGCAGAAAAATGAGGCTTTTCACCCAAAAAAAGTGGTTTGTGCTGTAAAATTGAGATCTTGTTGCAGAAAAATGAGGCTTTACATCTGAAAAAGGCGGTTTGTGCCCTAAAATTGAGAGCTTGGTGCAGAAAAATGAGGCTTTTCACCCCAAAAACGCGGGTTTAGCCCCCATGATAGGGTTTGCGCTGTAAAAAAGGAGAGGTAGGGCCCTGGAAACGAGGCACTGCTGCATAAAAGGGAGGTTGTTACCTGTAGAATCAAAACTTTGGATGCTAAAAATTAATCTTTGAGAGGTAAAGTGGGGGTTTGTGCCTAAAATTGAGAGCTTGGAGTAGGAAAATGAGGCTTTTAATCTGAAAAAGGAGGTTTGTGCCCTAAAATTGAGATATTGGTGAAGAAAAATGAGGCTTTTCACCCCAAAATTGAGAGCTTGTCCCTAAAATTGAGAGCTTGGAGTAGGAAAATGAGGCTTTTAATCTGAAAAAGGAGGTTTGTGCCCTAAAATTGAGATATTGGTGAAGAAAAATGAGGCTTTTCACCCCAAAATTGAGAGCTTGTCCCTAAAATTGAGAGCTTGGTGCATAAAAATGAGGCTTTTAATCTGAAAAAGGAGGTTTGTGCCCTAAAATTGAGATATTGGTGAAGAAAAATGAGGCTTTTCACCCCAAAATTGAGAGCTTGTCCCTAAAATTGAGAGCTTGGTGCAGAAAAATGAGGCTTTTAATCTGAAAAAGGAGGTTTGTGCCCTAAAATTGAGATATTGGTGAAGAAAAATGAGGCTTTTCACCCCAAAATTGAGAGCTTGTCCCTAAAATTGAGAGCTTCGAGTAGGAAAATGAGGCTTTTAATCTGAAAAAGGAGGTTTGTGCCCTAAAATTGAGATATTGGTGAAGAAAAATGAGGCTTTTCACCCGAAAATTGAGAGCTTGTCCCTAAAATTGAGAGCTTGGTGCAGAAAAATGAGGCTTTTCAGCAGAAAAAGGCGGGTTGTGTGCCGTAAAATTGAGAGGTTGGTGCAGAAAAATGAGACTTTTCAGCAGAAAAAGGCCATTTCCGCCCTAAAATTGAGAGCTTGGTTCAGAAAAATGAGGCTTTTCACCCCAAAAATGCGGGTTTAGCCCCCATGATAGGGTTTGTGCTGTAAAGAAGGAGAGGTAGGGCCCTGGAAACGAGGCACTGCTGCATAAAAGGGAGGTTGTTTCCTGTAGATTCAAAACTTTGGATGCCAAAAATTAATCTTTGAGAGGTAAAATGGGGATTTGTGCCCTAAAATTGAGAGCTTGGAGTAGGAAAATGAGGCTTTTAATCTGAAAAAGGAGGTTTGTGCCCTAAAATTGAGATATTGGTGAAGAAAAATGAGGCTTTTCACCCCAAAATTGAGAGCTTGTCCCTAAAATTGAGAGCTTGGTGCAGAAAAATGAGGCTTTTAATCTGAAAAAGGAGGTTTGTGCCCTAAAATTGAGATATTGGTGAAGAAAAATGAGGCTTTTCACCCCAAAATTGAGAGCTTGTCCCTAAAATTGAGAGCTTCGAGTAGGAAAATGAGGCTTTTAATCTGAAAAAGGAGGTTTGTGCCCTAAAATTGAGATATTGGTGAAGAAAAATGAGGCTTTTCACCCGAAAATTGAGAGCTTGTCCCTAAAATTGAGAGCTTGGTGCAGAAAAATGAGGCTTTTCAGCAGAAAAAGGCGGGTTGTGTGCCGTAAAATTGAGAGGTTGGTGCAGAAAAATGAGACTTTTCAGCAGAAAAAGGCCATTTCCGCCCTCAAATTGAGAGCTTGGTTCAGAAAAATGAGGCTTTTCACCCAATACAGGTAATTTGTGCCCAAAAATTGAGAGCTTGGTGCAGAAAAATGAGGCTTTTCAGTAGAAAAAGGCACGTTTGGTCCTAAAATTGCGCTATTGGTGCAGAAAAATGAGGCTTTTCACCCAAAAAAGGAGAGCTTGTCCATAACATTGAAATATTGGTGCAGAAAAATTTGGCTTTTCAGGTGAAAAAGGTGGGTTTGGTGCTAAAATTGAGAACTTGGTGCAGAAAAATGAGGCTTTTCACCCAAAAAAAGTGGTTTGTGCTGTAAAATTGAGATCTTGTTGCAGAAAAATGAGGCTTTACATCTGAAAAAGGCGGTTTGTGCCCTAAAATTGAGAGCTTGGTGCAGAAAAATGAGGCTTTTCACCCCAAAAACGCGGGTTTAGCCCCCATGATAGGGTTTGCGCTGTAAAAAAGGAGAGGTAGGGCCCTGGAAACGAGGCACTGCTGCATAAAAGGGAGGTTGTTACCTGTAGAATCAAAACTTTGGATGCTAAAAATTAATCTTTGAGAGGTAAAGTGGGGGTTTGTGCCTAAAATTGAGAGCTTGGAGTAGGAAAATGAGGCTTTTAATCTGAAAAAGGAGGTTTGTGCCCTAAAATTGAGATATTGGTGAAGAAAAATGAGGCTTTTCACCCCAAAATTGAGAGCTTGTCCCTAAAATTGAGAGCTTGGAGTAGGAAAATGAGGCTTTTAATCTGAAAAAGGAGGTTTGTGCCCTAAAATTGAGATATTGGTGAAGAAAAATGAGGCTTTTCACCCCAAAATTGAGAGCTTGTCCCTAAAATTGAGAGCTTGGTGCAGAAAAATGAGGCTTTTAATCTGAAAAAGGAGGTTTGTGCCCTAAAATTGAGATATTGGTGAAGAAAAATGAGGCTTTTCACCCCAAAATTGAGAGCTTGTCCCTAAAATTGAGAGCTTGGTGCAGAAAAATGAGGCTTTTAATCTGAAAAAGGAGGTTTGTGCCCTAAAATTGAGATATTGGTGAAGAAAAATGAGGCTTTTCACCCCAAAATTGAGAGCTTGTCCCTAAAATTGAGAGCTTCGAGTAGGAAAATGAGGCTTTTAATCTGAAAAAGGAGGTTTGTGCCCTAAAATTGAGATATTGGTGAAGAAAAATGAGACTTTTCAGCAGAAAAAGGCCATTTCCGCCCTAAAATTGAGAGCTTGGTTCAGAAAAATGAGGCTTTTCACCCCAAAAATGCGGGTTTAGCCCCCATGATAGGGTTTGTGCTGTAAAGAAGGAGAGGTAGGGCCCTGGAAACGAGGCACTGCTGCATAAAAGGGAGGTTGTTTCCTGTAGAATCAAAACTTTGGATGCCAAAAATTAATCTTTGAGAGGTATAATGGGGATTTGTGCCCTAAAATTGAGAGCTTGGAGTAGGAAAATGAGGCTTTTAATCTGAAAAAGGAGGTTTGTGCCCTAAAATTGAGATATTGGTGAAGAAAAATGAGGCTTTTCACCCCAAAATTGAGAGCTTGTCCCTCAAATGGAGAGCTTGGTGCAGAAAAATGAGGCTTTTACACCCAAAAAAGGCGGGTTTTACCCTAAACTTGAGAGAGTGGTTCAGAAAAATGAGGCTTTTCACCCAATACAGGTAATTTGTGCCCAAAAATTGAGAGCTTGGTGCAGAAAAATGAGGCTTTTCAGTAGAAAAAGGCACGTTTGGTCCTAAAATTGCGCTATTGGTGCAGAAAAATGAGGCTTTTCACCCAAAAAAGGAGAGCTTGTCCATAACATTGAAATATTGGTGCAGAAAAATTTGGCTTTTCAGGTGAAAAAGGTGGGTTTGGTGCTAAAATTGAGAACTTGGTGCAGAAAAATGAGGCTTTTCACCCAAAAAAAGTGGTTTGTGCTGTAAAATTGAGATCTTGTTGCAGAAAAATGAGGCTTTACATCTGAAAAAGGCGGTTTGTGCCCTAAAATTGAGAGCTTGGTGCAGAAAAATGAGGCTTTTCACCCCAAAAACGCGGGTTTAGCCCCCATGATAGGGTTTGCGCTGTAAAAAAGGAGAGGTAGGGCCCTGGAAACGAGGCACTGCTGCATAAAAGGGAGGTTGTTACCTGTAGAATCAAAACTTTGGATGCTAAAAATTAATCTTTGAGAGGTAAAGTGGGGGTTTGTGCCTAAAATTGAGAGCTTGGAGTAGGAAAATGAGGCTTTTAATCTGAAAAAGGAGGTTTGTGCCCTAAAATTGAGATATTGGTGAAGAAAAATGAGGCTTTTCACCCGAGAATTGAGAGCTTGTCCCTAAAATTGAGAGCTTGGAGTAGGAAAATGAGGCTTTTAATCTGAAAAAGGAGGTTTGTGCCCTAAAATTGAGATATTGGTGAAGAAAAATGAGGCTTTTCACCCCAAAATTGAGAGCTTGTCCCTAAAATTGAGAGCTTCGAATAGGAAAATGAGGCTTTTAATCTGAAAAAGGAGGTTTGTGCCCTAAAATTGAGATATTGGTGAAGAAAAATGAGGCTTTTCACCTGAAAATTGAGAGCTTGTCCCTAAAATTGAGAGCTTGGTGCAGAAAAATGAGGCTTTTCAGCAGAAAAAGGCGGGTTGTGTGCCGTAAAATTGAGAGGTTGGTGCAGAAAAATGAGACTTTTCAGCAGAAAAAGGCCATTTCCGCCCTAAAATTGAGAGCTTGGTTCAGAAAAATGAGGTTTTTCACCCCAAAAATGCGGGTTTAGCCCCCATGATAGGGTTTGTGCTGTAAAGAAGGAGAGGTAGGGCCCTGGAAACGAGGCACTGCTGCATAAAAGGGAGGTTGTTTCCTGTAGAATCAAAACTTTGGATGCCAAAAATTAATCTTTGAGAGGTAAAATGGGGGTTTGTGCCTAAAATTGAGAGCTTGGAGTAGGAAAATGAGGCTTTTAATCTGAAAAAGGAGGTTTGTGCCCTAAAATTGAGATATTGGTGAAGAAAAATGAGGCTTTTCACCCCAAAATTGAGAGCTTGTCCCTCAAATGGAGAGCTTGGTGCAGAAAAATGAGGCTTTTTCACCCAAAAAAGGCGGGTTTTACCCTAAACTTGAGAGAGTGGTTCAGAAAAATGAGGCTTTTCACCCAATACAGGTAATTTGTGCCCAAAAATTGAGAGCTTGGTGCAGAAAAATGAGGCTTTTCAGCAGAAAAAGGCACGTTTGGTCCTAAAATTGCGCTATTGGTGCAGAAAAATGAGGCTTTTCACCCAAAAAAGGAGAGCTTGTCCATAACATTGAAATATTGGTGCAGAAAAATTTGGCTTTTCAGGTGAAAAAGGTGGGTTTGGTGCTAAAATTGAGAACTTGGTGCAGAAAAATGAGGCTTTTCACCCAAAAAAAGTGGTTTGTGCTGTAAAATTGAGATCTTGTTGCAGAAAAATGAGGCTTTACATCTGAAAAAGGCGGTTTGTGCCCTAAAATTGAGAGCTTGGTGCAGAAAAATGAGGCTTTTCACCCCAAAAACGCGGGTTTAGCCCCCATGATAGGGTTTGCGCTGTAAAAAAGGAGAGGTAGGGCTCTGGAAACGAGGCACTGCTGCATAAAAGGGAGGTTGTTACCTGTAGAATCAAAACTTTGGATGCTAAAAATTAATCTTTGAGAGGTAAAGTGGGGGTTTGTGCCTAAAATTGAGAGCTTGGAGTAGGAAAATGAGGCTTTTAATCTGAAAAAGGAGGTTTGTGCCCTAAAATTGAGATATTGGTGAAGAAAAATGAGGCTTTTCATCCGAGAATTGAGAGCTTGTCCCTAAAATTGAGAGCTTGGAGTAGGAAAATGAGGCTTTTAATCTGAAAAAGGAGGTTTGTGCCCTAAAATTGAGATATTGGTGAAGAAAAATGAGGCTTTTCACCCCAAAATTGAGAGCTTGTCCCTAAAATTGAGAGCTTCGAGTAGGAAAATGAGGCTTTTAATCTGAAAAAGGAGGTTTGTGCCCTAAAATTGAGATATTGGTGAAGAAAAATGAGGCTTTTCACCTGAAAATTGAGAGCTTGTCCCTAAAATTGAGAGCTTGGTGCAGAAAAATGAGGCTTTTCAGCAGAAAAAGGCGGGTTGTGTGCCGTAAAATTGAGAGGTTGGTGCAGAAAAATGAGACTTTTCAGCAGAAAAAGGCCATTTCCGCCCTAAAATTGAGAGCTTGGTTCAGAAAAATGAGGCTTTTCACCCCAAAAATGCGGGTTTAGCCCCCATGATAGGGTTTGTGCTGTAAAGAAGGAGAGGTAGGGCCCTGGAAACGAGGCACTGCTGCATAAAAGGGAGGTTGTTTCCTGTAGAATCAAAACTTTGGATGCCAAAAATTAATCTTTGAGAGGTAAAATGGGGGTTTGTGCCCTAAAATTGAGAGCTTGGAGTAGGAAAATGAGGCTTTTAATCTGAAAAAGGAGGTTTGTGCCCTAAAATTGAGATATTGGTGAAGAAAAATGAGGCTTTTCACCCCAAAATTGAGAGCTTGTCCCTCAAATGGAGAGCTTGGTGCAGAAAAATGAGGCTTTTTCACCCAAAAAAGGCGGGTTTTACCCTAAACTTGAGAGAGTGGTTCAGAAAAATGAGGCTTTTCACCCAATACAGGTAATTTGTGCCCAAAAATTGAGAGCTTGGTGCAGAAAAATGAGGCTTTTCAGCAGAAAAAGGCACGTTTGGTCCTAAAATTGCGCTATTGGTGCAGAAAAATGAGGCTTTTCACCCAAAAAAGGAGAGCTTGTCCATAACATTGAAATATTGGTGCAGAAAAATTTGGCTTTTCAGGTGAAAAAGGTGGGTTTGGTGCTAAAATTGAGAACTTGGTGCAGAAAAATGAGGCTTTTCACCCAAAAAAAGTGGTTTGTGCTGTAAAATTGAGATCTTGTTGCAGAAAAATGAGGCTTTACATCTGAAAAAGGCGGTTTGTGCCCTAAAATTGAGAGCTTGGTGCAGAAAAATGAGGTTTTTCACCCCAAAAACGCGGGTTTAGAGCCCCCATGATAGGGTTTGTGCTGTAAAAAAGGAGAGGTAGGGCCCTGGAAACGAGGCACTGCTGCATAAAAGGGAGGTTGTTACCTGTAGAATCAAAACTTTGGATGCTAAAAATTAATCTTTGAGAGGTAAAGTGGGGGTTTGTGCCTAAAATTGAGAGCTTGGAGTAGGAAAATGAGGCTTTTAATCTGAAAAAGGAGGTTTGTGCCCTAAAATCGAGATATTGGTGAAGAAAAATGAGGCTTTTCACTCAAAAATTGAGAGCTTGTCCCTAAAACTGAGAGCTTGGAGTAGGAAAATGAGGCTTTTAATCTGAAAAAGGAGGTTTGTGCCCTAAAATTGAGATATTGGTGAAGAAAAATGAGGCTTTTCACCCCAAAATTGAGAGCTTGTCCCTAAAATTGAGAGCTTGGAGTAGGAAAATGAGGCTTTTAATCTGAAAAAGGAGGTTTGTGCCCTAAAATTGAGATATTGGTGAAGAAAAATGAGGCTTTTCACCCCAAAATTGAGAGCTTGTCCCTAAAATTGAGAGCTTCGAGTAGGAAAATGAGGCTTTTAATCTGAAAAAGGAGGTTTGTGCCCTAAAATTGAGATATTGGTGCAGAAAAATGAGGCTTTTCACCTGAAAATTGAGAGCTTGTCCCTAAAATTGAGAGCTTGGTGCAGAAAAATGAGGCTTTTCAGCAGAAAAAGGCCATTTCCGCCCTAAAATTGAGAGCTTGGTTCAGAAAAATGAGGTTTTTCACCCCAAAAATGCGGGTTTAGCCCCCATGATAGGGTTTGTGCTGTAAAGAAGGAGAGGTAGGGCCCTGGAAACGAGGCACTGCTGCATAAAAGGGAGGTTGTTTCCTGTAGAATCAAAACTTTGGATGCCAAAAATTAATCTTTGAGAGGTAAAATGGGGGTTTGTGCCCTAAAATTGAGAGCTTGGAGTAGGAAAATGAGGCTTTTAATCTGAAAAAGGAGGTTTGTGCCCTAAAATTGAGATATTGGTGAAGAAAAATGAGGCTTTTCACCCCAAAATTGAGAGCTTGTCCCTCAAATGGAGAGCTTGGTGCAGAAAAATGAGGCTTTTACACCCAAAAAAGGCGGGTTTTACCCTAAACTTGAGAGAGTGGTTCAGAAAAATGAGGCTTTTCACCCAATACAGGTAATTTGTGCCCAAAAATTGAGAGCTTGGTGCAGAAAAATGAGGCTTTTCAGCAGAAAAAGGCACGTTTGGTCCTAAAATTGCGCTATTGGTGCAGAAAAATGAGGCTTTTCACCCAAAAAAGGAGAGCTTGTCCATAACATTGAAATATTGGTGCAGAAAAATTTGGCTTTTCAGGTGAAATAGGTGGGTTTGGTGCTAAAATTGAGAACTTGGTGCAGAAAAATGAGGCTTTTCACCCAAAAAAAGTGGTTTGTGCTGTAAAATTGAGATCTTGTTGCAGAAAAATGAGGCTTTACATCTGAAAAAGGCGGTTTGTGCCCTAAAATTGAGAGCTTGGTGCAGAAAAATTAGGCTTTTCACCCCAAAAACGCGGGTTTAGAGCCCCCATGATAGGGTTTGTGCTGTAAAAAAGGAGAGGTAGGGCCCTGGAAACGAGGCACTGCTGCATAAAAGGGAGGTTGTTACCTGTAGAATCAAAACTTTGGATGCTAAAAATTAATCTTTGAGAGGTAAAGTGGGGGTTTGTGCCTAAAATTGAGAGCTTGGAGTAGGAAAATGAGGCTTTTAATCTGAAAAAGGAGGTTTGTGCCCTAAAATTGAGATATTGGTGAAGAAAAATGAGGCTTTTCACCCCAAAATTGAGAGCTTGTCCATAAAATTGAGAGCTTGGAGTAGGAAAATGAGGCTTTTAATCTGAAAAAGGAGGTTTGTGCCCTAAAATTGAGATATTGGTGAAGAAAAATGAGGCTTTTCACCCGAAAATTGAGAGCTTGTCCCTAAAATTGAGAGCTTGGTGCAGAAAAATGAGGCTTTTCAGCAGAAAAAGGCGGGTTGTGTGCCGTAAAATTGAGAGGTTGGTGCAGAAAAATGAGACTTTTCAGCAGAAAAAGGCCATTTCCGCCCTAAAATTGAGAGCTTGGTTCAGAAAAATGAGGCTTTTCACCCCAAAAATGCGGGTTTAGCCCCCATGATAGGGTTTGTGCTGTAAAGAAGGAGAGGTAGGGCCCTGGAAACGAGGCACTGCTGCATAAAAGGGAGGTTGTTTCCTGTAGAATCAAAACTTTGGATGCCAAAAATTAATCTTTGAGAGGTAAAATGGGGGTTTGTGCCCTAAAATTGAGAGCTTGGAGTAGGAAAATGAGGCTTTTAATCTGAAAAAGGAGGTTTGTGCCCTAAAATTGAGATATTGGTGAAGAAAAATGAGGCTTTTCACCCCAAAATTGAGAGCTTGTCCCTCAAATGGAGAGCTTGGTGCAGAAAAATGAGGTTTTTCACCCAAAAAAGGCGGGTTTTACCCTAAACTTGAGAGAGTGGTTCAGAAAAATGAGGCTTTTCACCCAATACAGGTAATTTGTGCCCAAAAATTGAGAGCTTGGTGCAGAAAAATGAGGCTTTTCAGCAGAAAAAGGCACGTTTGGTCCTAAAATTGCGCTATTGGTGCAGAAAAATGAGGCTTTTCACCCAAAAAAGGAGAGCTTGTCCATAACATTGAAATATTGGTGCAGAAAAATTTGGCTTTTCAGGTGAAAAAGGTGGGTTTGGTGCTAAAATTGAGAACTTGGTGCAGAAAAATGAGGCTTTTCACCCAAAAAAAGTGGTTTGTGCTGTAAAATTGAGATCTTGTTGCAGAAAAATGAGGCTTTACATCTGAAAAAGGCGGTTTGTGCCCTAAAATTGAGAGCTTGGTGCAGAAAAATGAGGTTTTTCACCCCAAAAACGCGGGTTTAGAGCCCCCATGATAGGGTTTGTGCTGTAAAAAAGGAGAGGTAGGGCCCTGGAAACGAGGCACTGCTGCATAAAAGGGAGGTTGTTACCTGTAGAATCAAAACTTTGGATGCTAAAAATTAATCTTTGAGAGGTAAAGTGGGGGTTTGTGCCTAAAATTGAGAGCTTGGAGTAGGAAAATGAGGCTTTTAATCTGAAAAAGGAGGTTTGTGCCCTAAAATTGAGATATTGGTGAAGAAAAATGAGGCTTTTCACCCCAAAATTGAGAGCTTGTCCCTAAAATTGAGAGCTTCGAGTAGGAAAATGAGGCTTTTAATCTGAAAAAGGAGGTTTGTGCCCTAAAATTGAGATATTGGTGAAGAAAAATGAGGCTTTTCACCCGAAAATTGAGAGCTTGTCCCTAAAATTGAGAGCTTGGTGCAGAAAAATGAGGCTTTTCAGCAGAAAAAGGCGGGTTGTGTGCCGTAAAATTGAGAGGTTGGTGCAGAAAAATGAGACTTTTCAGCAGAAAAAGGCCATTTCCGCCCTAAAATTGAGAGCTTGGTTCAGAAAAATGAGGCTTTTCACCCCAAAAATGCGGGTTTAGCCCCCATGATAGGGTTTGTGCTGTAAAGAAGGAGAGGTAGGGCCCTGGAAACGAGGCACTGCTGCATAAAAGGGAGGTTGTTTCCTGTAGATTCAAAACTTTGGATGCCAAAAATTAATCTTTGAGAGGTAAAATGGGGATTTGTGCCCTAAAATTGAGAGCTTGGAGTAGGAAAATGAGGCTTTTAATCTGAAAAAGGAGGTTTGTGCCCTAAAATTGAGATATTGGTGAAGAAAAATGAGGCTTTTCACCCCAAAATTGAGAGCTTGTCCCTCAAATGGAGAGCTTGGTGCAGAAAAATGAGGCTTTTACACCCAAAAAAGGCGGGTTTTACCCTAAACTTGAGAGAGTGGTTCAGAAAAATGAGGCTTTTCACCCAATACAGGTAATTTGTGCCCAAAAATTGAGAGCTTGGTGCAGAAAAATGAGGCTTTTCAGCAGAAAAAGGCACGTTTGGTCCTAAAATTGCGCTATTGGTGCAGAAAAATGAGGCTTTTCACCCAAAAAAGGAGAGCTTGTCCATAACATTGAAATATTGGTGCAGAAAAATTTGGCTTTTCAGGTGAAAAAGGTGGGTTTGGTGCTAAAATTGAGAACTTGGTGCAGAAAAATGAGGCTTTTCACCCAAAAAAAGTGGTTTGTGCTGTAAAATTGAGATCTTGTTGCAGAAAAATGAGGCTTTACATCTGAAAAAGGCGGTTTGTGCCCTAAAATTGAGAGCTTGGTGCAGAAAAATGAGGTTTTTCACCCCAAAAACGCGGGTTTAGAGCCCCCATGATAGGGTTTGTGCTGTAAAAAAGGAGAGGTAGGGCCCTGGAAACGAGGCACTGCTGCATAAAAGGGAGGTTGTTACCTGTAGAATCAAAACTTTGGATGCTAAAAATTAATCTTTGAGAGGTAAAGTGGGGGTTTGTGCCTAAAATTGAGAGCTTGGAGTAGGAAAATGAGGCTTTTAATCTGAAAAAGGAGGTTTGTGCCCTAAAATTGAGATATTGGTGAAGAAAAATGAGGCTTTTCACCCCAAAATTGAGAGCTTGTCCCTAAAATTGAGAGCTTCGAGTAGGAAAATGAGGCTTTTAATCTGAAAAAGGAGGTTTGTGCCCTAAAATTGAGATATTGGTGAAGAAAAATGAGGCTTTTCACCTGAAAATTGAGAGCTTGTCCCTAAAATTGAGAGCTTGGTGCAGAAAAATGAGGCTTTTCAGCAGAAAAAGGCGGGTTGTGTGCCGTAAAATTGAGAGGTTGGTGCAGAAAAATGAGACTTTTCAGCAGAAAAAGGCCATTTCTGCCCTAAAATTGAGAGCTTCGTTCAGAAAAATGAGGTTTTTCACCCCAAAAATGCGGGTTTAGCCCCCATGATAGGGTTTGTGCTGTAAAGAAGGAGAGGTAGGGCCCTGGAAACGAGGCACTGCTGCATAAAAGGGAGGTTGTTTCCTGTAGAATCAAAACTTTGGATGCCAAAAATTAATCTTTGAGAGGTAAAATGGGGGTTTGTGCCCTAAAATTGAGAGCTTGGAGTAGGAAAATGAGGCTTTTAATCTGAAAAAGGAGGTTTGTGCCCTAAAATTGAGATATTGGTGAAGAAAAATGAGGCTTTTCACCCCAAAATTGAGAGCTTGTCCCTCAAATGGAGAGCTTGGTGCAGAAAAATGAGGCTTTTTCACCCAAAAAAGGCGGGTTTTACCCTAAACTTGAGAGAGTGGTTCAGAAAAATGAGGCTTTTCACCCAATACAGGTAATTTGTGCCCAAAAATTGAGAGCTTGGTGCAGAAAAATGAGGCTTTTCAGCAGAAAAAGGCACGTTTGGTCCTAAAATTGCGCTATTGGTGCAGAAAAATGAGGCTTTTCACCCAAAAAAGGAGAGCTTGTCCATAACATTGAAATATTGGTGCAGAAAAATTTGGCTTTTCAGGTGAAAAAGGTGGGTTTGGTGCTAAAATTGAGAACTTGGTGCAGAAAAATGAGGCTTTTCACCCAAAAAAAGTGGTTTGTGCTGTAAAATTGAGATCTTGTTGCAGAAAAATGAGGCTTTACATCTGAAAAAGGCGGTTTGTGCCCTAAAATTGAGAGCTTGGTGCAGAAAAATGAGGTTTTTCACCCCAAAAACGCGGGTTTAGAGCCCCCATGATAGGGTTTGTGCTGTAAAAAAGGAGAGGTAGGGCCCTGGAAACGAGGCACTGCTGCATAAAAGGGAGGTTGTTTCCTGTAGAATCAAAACTTTGGATGCTAAAAATTAATCTTTGAGAGGTAAAGTGGGGGTTTGTGCCTAAAATTGAGAGCTTGGAGTAGGAAAATGAGGCTTTTAATCTGAAAAAGGAGGTTTGTGCCCTAAAATTGAGATATTGGTGAAGAAAAATGAGGCTTTTCACCCCAAAATTGAGAGCTTGTCCCTAAAATTGAGAGCTTCGAGTAGGAAAATGAGGCTTTTAATCTGAAAAAGGAGGTTTGTGCCCTAAAATTGAGATATTGGTGAAGAAAAATGAGGCTTTTCACCCGAAAATTGAGAGCTTGTCCCTAAAATTGAGAGCTTGGTGCAGAAAAATGAGGCTTTTCAGCAGAAAAAGGCGGGTTGTGTGCCGTAAAATTGAGAGGTTGGTGCAGAAAAATGAGACTTTTCAGCAGAAAAAGGCCATTTCCGCCCTAAAATTGAGAGCTTGGTTCAGAAAAATGAGGCTTTTCACCCCAAAAATGCGGGTTTAGCCCCCATGATAGGGTTTGTGCTGTAAAGAAGGAGAGGTAGGGCCCTGGAAACGAGGCACTGCTGCATAAAAGGGAGGTTGTTTCCTGTAGAATCAAAACTTTGGATGCCAAAAATTAATCGTTGAGAGGTAAAATGGGGATTTGTGCCCTAAAATTGAGAGCTTGGAGTAGGAAAATGAGGCTTTTAATCTGAAAAAGGAGGTTTGTGCCCTAAAATTGAGATATTGGTGAAGAAAAATGAGGCTTTTCACCCCAAAATTGAGAGCTTGTCCCTCAAATGGAGAGCTTGGTGCAGAAAAATGAGGCTTTTTCACCCAAAAAAGGCGGGTTTTACCCTAAACTTGAGAGAGTGGTTCAGAAAAATGAGGCTTTTCACCCAATACAGGTAATTTGTGCCCAAAAATTGAGAGCTTGGTGCAGAAAAATGAGGCTTTTCAGCAGAAAAAGGCACGTTTGGTCCTAAAATTGCGCTATTGGTGCAGAAAAATGAGGCTTTTCACCCAAAAAAGGAGAGCTTGTCCATAACATTGAAATATTGGTGCAGAAAAATTTGGCTTTTCAGGTGAAAAAGGTGGGTTTGGTGCTAAAATTGAGAACTTGGTGCAGAAAAATGAGGCTTTTCACCCAAAAAAAGTGGTTTGTGCTGTAAAATTGAGATCTTGTTGCAGAAAAATGAGGCTTTACATCTGAAAAAGGCGGTTTGTGCCCTAAAATTGAGAGCTTGGTGCAGAAAAATGAGGTTTTTCACCCCAAAAACGCGGGTTTAGAGCCCCCATGATAGGGTTTGTGCTGTAAAAAAGGAGAGGTAGGGCCCTGGAAACGAGGCACTGCTGCATAAAAGGGAGGTTGTTACCTGTAGAATCAAAACTTTGGATGCTAAAAATTAATCTTTGAGAGGTAAAGTGGGGGTTTGTCCCTAAAATTGAGAGCTTGGAGTAGGAAAATGAGGCTTTTAATCTGAAAAAGGAGGTTTGTGCCCTAAAATTGAGATATTGGTGAAGAAAAATGAGGCTTTTCACCCCAAAATTGAGAGCTTGTCCCTAAAATTGAGAGCTTCGAGTAGGAAAATGAGGCTTTTAATCTGAAAAAGGAGGTTTGTGCCCTAAAATTGAGATATTGGTGAAGAAAAATGAGGCTTTTCACCCGAAAATTGAGAGCTTGTCCCTAAAATTGAGAGCTTGGTGCAGAAAAATGAGGCTTTTCAGCAGAAAAAGGCGGGTTGTGTGCCGTAAAATTGAGAGGTTGGTGCAGAAAAATGAGACTTTTCAGCAGAAAAAGGCCATTTCTGCCCTAAAATTGAGAGCTTGGTTCAGAAAAATGAGGTTTTTCACCCCAAAAATGCGGGTTTAGCCCCCATGATAGGGTTTGTGCTGTAAAGAAGGAGAGGTAGGGCCCTGGAAACGAGGCACTGCTGCATAAAAGGGAGGTTGTTTCCTGTAGAATCAAAACTTTGGATGCCAAAAATTAATCGTTGAGAGGTAAAATGGGGGTTTGTGCCCTAAAATTGAGAGCTTGGAGTAGGAAAATGAGGCTTTTAATCTGAAAAAGGAGGTTTGTGCCCTAAAATTGAGATATTGGTGAAGAAAAATGAGGCTTTTCACCCCAAAATTGAGAGCTTGTCCCTCAAATGGAGAGCTTGGTGCAGAAAAATGAGGCTTTTTCACCCAAAAAAGGCGGGTTTTACCCTAAACTTGAGAGAGTGGTTCAGAAAAATGAGGCTTTTCACCCAATACAGGTAATTTGTGCCCAAAAATTGAGAGCTTGGTGCAGAAAAATGAGGCTTTTCAGCAGAAAAAGGCACGTTTGGTCCTAAAATTGCGCTATTGGTGCAGAAAAATGAGGCTTTTCACCCAAAAAAGGAGAGCTTGTCCATAACATTGAAATATTGGTGCAGAAAAATTTGGCTTTTCAGGTGAAAAAGGTGGGTTTGGTGCTAAAATTGAGAACTTGGTGCAGAAAAATGAGGCTTTTCACCCAAAAAAAGTGGTTTGTGCTGTAAAATTGAGATCTTGTTGCAGAAAAATGAGGCTTTACATCTGAAAAAGGCGGTTTGTGCCCTAAAATTGAGAGCTTGGTGCAGAAAAATGAGGCTTTTCACCCCAAAAACGCGGGTTTAGAGCCCCCATGATAGGGTTTGTGCTGTAAAAAAGGAGAGGTAGGGCCCTGGAAACGAGGCACTGCTGCATAAAAGGGAGGTTGTTACCTGTAGAATCAAAACTTTGGATGCTAAAAATTAATCTTTGAGAGGTAAAGTGGGGGTTTGTGCCTAAAATTGAGAGCTTGGAGTAGGAAAATGAGGCTTTTAATCTGAAAAAGGAGGTTTGTGCCCTAAAATTGAGATATTGGTGAAGAAAAATGAGGCTTTTCACCCCAAAATTGAGAGCTTGTCCCTAAAATTGAGAGCTTGGAGTAGGAAAATGAGGCTTTTAATCTGAAAAAGGAGGTTTGTGCCCTAAAATTGAGATATTGGTGAAGAAAAATGAGGCTTTTCACCCCAAAATTGAGAGCTTGTCCCTAAAATTGAGAGCTTCGAATAGGAAAATGAGGCTTTTAATCTGAAAAAGGAGGTTTGTGCCCTAAAATTGAGATATTGGTGAAGAAAAATGAGGCTTTTCACCCCAAAATTGAGAGCTTGTCCCTAAAATTGAGAGCTTCGAGTAGGAAAATGAGGCTTTTAATCTGAAAAAGGAGGTTTGTGCCCTAAAATTGAGATATTGGTGAAGAAAAATGAGGCTTTTCACCTGAAAATTGAGAGCTTGTCCCTAAAATTGAGAGCTTGGTGCAGAAAAATGAGGCTTTTCAGCAGAAAAAGGCGGGTTGTGTGCCGTAAAATTGAGAGGTTGGTGCAGAAAAATGAGACTTTTCAGCAGAAAAAGGCCATTTCCGCCCTAAAATTGAGAGCTTGGTTCAGAAAAATGAGGCTTTTCACCCCAAAAATGCGGGTTTAGCCCCCATGATAGGGTTTGTGCTGTAAAGAAGGAGAGGTAGGGCCCTGGAAACGAGGCACTGCTGCATAAAAGGGAGGTTGTTTCCTGTAGAATCAAAACTTTGGATGCCAAAAATTAATCGTTGAGAGGTAAAATGGGGGTTTGTGCCCTAAAATTGAGAGCTTGGAGTAGGAAAATGAGGCTTTTAATCTGAAAAAGGAGGTTTGTGCCCTAAAATTGAGATATTGGTGAAGAAAAATGAGGCTTTTCACCCCAAAATTGAGAGCTTGTCCCTCAAATGGAGAGCTTGGTGCAGAAAAATGAGGCTTTTACACCCAAAAAAGGCGGGTTTTACCCTAAACTTGAGAGAGTGGTTCAGAAAAATGAGGCTTTTCACCCAATACAGGTAATTTGTGCCCAAAAATTGAGAGCTTGGTGCAGAAAAATGAGGCTTTTCAGCAGAAAAAGGCACGTTTGGTCCTAAAATTGCGCTATTGGTGCAGAAAAATGAGGCTTTTCACCCAAAAAAGGAGAGCTTGTCCATAACATTGAAATATTGGTGCAGAAAAATTTGGCTTTTCAGGTGAAAAAGGTGGGTTTGGTGCTAAAATTGAGAACTTGGTGCAGAAAAATGAGGCTTTTCACCCAAAAAAAGTGGTTTGTGCTGTAAAATTGAGATCTTGTTGCAGAAAAATGAGGCTTTACATCTGAAAAAGGCGGTTTGTGCCCTAAAATTGAGAGCTTGGTGCAGAAAAATGAGGTTTTTCACCCCAAAAACGCGGGTTTAGAGCCCCCATGATAGGGTTTGTGCTGTAAAAAAGGAGAGGTAGGGCCCTGGAAACGAGGCACTGCTGCATAAAAGGGAGGTTGTTACCTGTAGAATCAAAACTTTGGATGCTAAAAATTAATCTTTGAGAGGTAAAGTGGGGGTTTGTGCCTAAAATTGAGAGCTTGGAGTAGGAAAATGAGGCTTTTAATCTGAAAAAGGAGGTTTGTGCCCTAAAATTGAGATATTGGTGAAGAAAAATGAGGCTTTTCACCCGAGAATTGAGAGCTTGTCCCTAAAATTGAGAGCTTGGAGTAGGAAAATGAGGCTTTTAATCTGAAAAAGGAGGTTTGTGCCCTAAAATTGAGATATTGGTGAAGAAAAATGAGGCTTTTCACCCCAAAATTGAGAGCTTGTCCCTAAAATTGAGAGCTTCGAGTAGGAAAATGAGGCTTTTAATCTGAAAAAGGAGGTTTGTGCCCTAAAATTGAGATATTGGTGAAGAAAAATGAGGCTTTTCACCCGAAAATTGAGAGCTTGTCCCTAAAATTGAGAGCTTGGTGCAGAAAAATGAGGCTTTTCAGCAGAAAAAGGCGGGTTGTGTGCCGTAAAATTGAGAGGTTGGTGCAGAAAAATGAGACTTTTCAGCAGAAAAAGGCCATTTCCGCCCTAAAATTGAGAGCTTGGTTCAGAAAAATGAGGCTTTTCACCCCAAAAATGCGGGTTTAGCCCCCATGATAGGGTTTGTGCTGTAAAGAAGGAGAGGTAGGGCCCTGGAAACGAGGCACTGCTGCATAAAAGGGAGGTTGTTTCCTGTAGAATCAAAACTTTGGATGCCAAAAATTAATCTTTGAGAGGTAAAATGGGGGTTTGTGCCCTAAAATTGAGAGCTTGGAGTAGGAAAATGAGGCTTTTAATCTGAAAAAGGAGGTTTGTGCCCTAAAATTGAGATATTGGTGAAGAAAAATGAGGCTTTTCACCCCAAAATTGAGAGCTTGTCCCTCAAATGGAGAGCTTGGTGCAGAAAAATGAGGCTTTTTCACCCAAAAAAGGCGGGTTTTACCCTAAACTTGAGAGAGTGGTTCAGAAAAATGAGGCTTTTCACCCAATACAGGTAATTTGTGCCCAAAAATTGAGAGCTTGGTGCAGAAAAATGAGGCTTTTCAGCAGAAAAAGGCACGTTTGGTCCTAAAATTGCGCTATTGGTGCAGAAAAATGAGGCTTTTCACCCAAAAAAGGAGAGCTTGTCCATAACATTGAAATATTGGTGCAGAAAAATTTGGCTTTTCAGGTGAAAAAGGTGGGTTTGGTGCTAAAATTGAGAACTTGGTGCAGAAAAATGAGGCTTTTCACCCAAAAAAAGTGGTTTGTGCTGTAAAATTGAGATCTTGTTGCAGAAAAATGAGGCTTTACATCTGAAAAAGGCGGTTTGTGCCCTAAAATTGAGAGCTTGGTGCAGAAAAATGAGGTTTTTCACCCCAAAAACGCGGGTTTAGAGCCCCCATGATAGGGTTTGTGCTGTAAAAAAGGAGAGGTAGGGCCCTGGAAACGAGGCACTGCTGCATAAAAGGGAGGTTGTTACCTGTAGAATCAAAACTTTGGATGCTAAAAATTAATCTTTGAGAGGTAAAGTGGGGGTTTGTGCCTAAAATTGAGAGCTTGGAGTAGGAAAATGAGGCTTTTAATCTGAAAAAGGAGGTTTGTGCCCTAAAATTGAGATATTGGTGAAGAAAAATGAGGCTTTTCACCCCAAAATTGAGAGCTTGTCCCTAAAATTGAGAGCTTCGAGTAGGAAAATGAGGCTTTTAATCTGAAAAAGGAGGTTTGTGCCCTAAAATTGAGATATTGGTGAAGAAAAATGAGGCTTTTCACCCGAAAATTGAGAGCTTGTCCCTAAAATTGAGAGCTTGGTGCAGAAAAATGAGGCTTTTCAGCAGAAAAAGGCGGGTTGTGTGCCGTAAAATTGAGAGGTTGGTGCAGAAAAATGAGACTTTTCAGCAGAAAAAGGCCATTTCCGCCCTAAAATTGAGAGCTTGGTTCAGAAAAATGAGGCTTTTCACCCCAAAAATGCGGGTTTAGCCCCCATGATAGGGTTTGTGCTGTAAAGAAGGAGAGGTAGGGCCCTGGAAACGAGGCACTGCTGCATAAAAGGGAGGTTGTTTCCTGTAGATTCAAAACTTTGGATGCCAAAAATTAATCTTTGAGAGGTAAAATGGGGATTTGTGCCCTAAAATTGAGAGCTTGGAGTAGGAAAATGAGGCTTTTAATCTGAAAAAGGAGGTTTGTGCCCTAAAATTGAGATATTGGTGAAGAAAAATGAGGCTTTTCACCCCAAAATTGAGAGCTTGTCCCTCAAATGGAGAGCTTGGTGCAGAAAAATGAGGCTTTTTCACCCAAAAAAGGCGGGTTTTACCCTAAACTTGAGAGAGTGGTTCAGAAAAATGAGGCTTTTCACCCAATACAGGTAATTTGTGCCCAAAAATTGAGAGCTTGGTGCAGAAAAATGAGGCTTTTCAGCAGAAAAAGGCACGTTTGGTCCTAAAATTGCGCTATTGGTGCAGAAAAATGAGGCTTTTCACCCAAAAAAGGAGAGCTTGTCCATAACATTGAAATATTGGTGCAGAAAAATTTGGCTTTTCAGGTGAAAAAGGTGGGTTTGGTGCTAAAATTGAGAACTTGGTGCAGAAAAATGAGGCTTTTCACCCAAAAAAAGTGGTTTGTGCTGTAAAATTGAGATCTTGTTGCAGAAAAATGAGGCTTTACATCTGAAAAAGGCGGTTTGTGCCCTAAAATTGAGAGCTTGGTGCAGAAAAATGAGGTTTTTCACCCCAAAAACGCGGGTTTAGAGCCCCCATGATAGGGTTTGTGCTGTAAAAAAGGAGAGGTAGGGCCCTGGAAACGAGGCACTGCTGCATAAAAGGGAGGTTGTTACCTGTAGAATCAAAACTTTGGATGCTAAAAATTAATCTTTGAGAGGTAAAGTGGGGGTTTGTGCCTAAAATTGAGAGCTTGGAGTAGGAAAATGAGGCTTTTAATCTGAAAAAGGAGGTTTGTGCCCTAAAATTGAGATATTGGTGAAGAAAAATGAGGCTTTTCACCCCAAAATTGAGAGCTTGTCCCTAAAATTGAGAGCTTCGAGTAGGAAAATGAGGCTTTTAATCTGAAAAAGGAGGTTTGTGCCCTAAAATTGAGATATTGGTGAAGAAAAATGAGGCTTTTCACCTGAAAATTGAGAGCTTGTCCCTAAAATTGAGAGCTTGGTGCAGAAAAATGAGGCTTTTCAGCAGAAAAAGGCGGGTTGTGTGCCGTAAAATTGAGAGGTTGGTGCAGAAAAATGAGACTTTTCAGCAGAAAAAGGCCATTTCTGCCCTAAAATTGAGAGCTTCGTTCAGAAAAATGAGGTTTTTCACCCCAAAAATGCGGGTTTAGCCCCCATGATAGGGTTTGTGCTGTAAAGAAGGAGAGGTAGGGCCCTGGAAACGAGGCACTGCTGCATAAAAGGGAGGTTGTTTCCTGTAGAATCAAAACTTTGGATGCCAAAAATTAATCTTTGAGAGGTAAAATGGGGGTTTGTGCCCTAAAATTGAGAGCTTGGAGTAGGAAAATGAGGCTTTTAATCTGAAAAAGGAGGTTTGTGCCCTAAAATTGAGATATTGGTGAAGAAAAATGAGGCTTTTCACCCCAAAATTGAGAGCTTGTCCCTCAAATGGAGAGCTTGGTGCAGAAAAATGAGGCTTTTTCACCCAAAAAAGGCGGGTTTTACCCTAAACTTGAGAGAGTGGTTCAGAAAAATGAGGCTTTTCACCCAATACAGGTAATTTGTGCCCAAAAATTGAGAGCTTGGTGCAGAAAAATGAGGCTTTTCAGCAGAAAAAGGCACGTTTGGTCCTAAAATTGCGCTATTGGTGCAGAAAAATGAGGCTTTTCACCCAAAAAAGGAGAGCTTGTCCATAACATTGAAATATTGGTGCAGAAAAATTTGGCTTTTCAGGTGAAAAAGGTGGGTTTGGTGCTAAAATTGAGAACTTGGTGCAGAAAAATGAGGCTTTTCACCCAAAAAAAGTGGTTTGTGCTGTAAAATTGAGATCTTGTTGCAGAAAAATGAGGCTTTACATCTGAAAAAGGCGGTTTGTGCCCTAAAATTGAGAGCTTGGTGCAGAAAAATGAGGTTTTTCACCCCAAAAACGCGGGTTTAGAGCCCCCATGATAGGGTTTGTGCTGTAAAAAAGGAGAGGTAGGGCCCTGGAAACGAGGCACTGCTGCATAAAAGGGAGGTTGTTTCCTGTAGAATCAAAACTTTGGATGCTAAAAATTAATCTTTGAGAGGTAAAGTGGGGGTTTGTGCCTAAAATTGAGAGCTTGGAGTAGGAAAATGAGGCTTTTAATCTGAAAAAGGAGGTTTGTGCCCTAAAATTGAGATATTGGTGAAGAAAAATGAGGCTTTTCACCCCAAAATTGAGAGCTTGTCCCTAAAATTGAGAGCTTGGAGTAGGAAAATGAGGCTTTTAATCTGAAAAAGGAGGTTTGTGCCCTAAAATTGAGATATTGGTGAAGAAAAATGAGGCTTTTCACCCGAAAATTGAGAGCTTGTCCCTAAAATTGAGAGCTTGGTGCAGAAAAATGAGGCTTTTCAGCAGAAAAAGGCGGGTTGTGTGCCGTAAAATTGAGAGGTTGGTGCAGAAAAATGAGACTTTTCAGCAGAAAAAGGCCATTTCCGCCCTAAAATTGAGAGCTTGGTTCAGAAAAATGAGGCTTTTCACCCCAAAAATGCGGGTTTAGCCCCCATGATAGGGTTTGTGCTGTAAAGAAGGAGAGGTAGGGCCCTGGAAACGAGGCACTGCTGCATAAAAGGGAGGTTGTTTCCTGTAGAATCAAAACTTTGGATGCCAAAAATTAATCGTTGAGAGGTAAAATGGGGATTTGTGCCCTAAAATTGAGAGCTTGGAGTAGGAAAATGAGGCTTTTAATCTGAAAAAGGAGGTTTGTGCCCTAAAATTGAGATATTGGTGAAGAAAAATGAGGCTTTTCACCCCAAAATTGAGAGCTTGTCCCTCAAATGGAGAGCTTGGTGCAGAAAAATGAGGCTTTTTCACCCAAAAAAGGCGGGTTTTACCCTAAACTTGAGAGAGTGGTTCAGAAAAATGAGGCTTTTCACCCAATACAGGTAATTTGTGCCCAAAAATTGAGAGCTTGGTGCAGAAAAATGAGGCTTTTCAGCAGAAAAAGGCACGTTTGGTCCTAAAATTGCGCTATTGGTGCAGAAAAATGAGGCTTTTCACCCAAAAAAGGAGAGCTTGTCCATAACATTGAAATATTGGTGCAGAAAAATTTGGCTTTTCAGGTGAAAAAGGTGGGTTTGGTGCTAAAATTGAGAACTTGGTGCAGAAAAATGAGGCTTTTCACCCAAAAAAAGTGGTTTGTGCTGTAAAATTGAGATCTTGTTGCAGAAAAATGAGGCTTTACATCTGAAAAAGGCGGTTTGTGCCCTAAAATTGAGAGCTTGGTGCAGAAAAATGAGGTTTTTCACCCCAAAAACGCGGGTTTAGAGCCCCCATGATAGGGTTTGTGCTGTAAAAAAGGAGAGGTAGGGCCCTGGAAACGAGGCACTGCTGCATAAAAGGGAGGTTGTTACCTGTAGAATCAAAACTTTGGATGCTAAAAATTAATCTTTGAGAGGTAAAGTGGGGGTTTGTCCCTAAAATTGAGAGCTTGGAGTAGGAAAATGAGGCTTTTAATCTGAAAAAGGAGGTTTGTGCCCTAAAATTGAGATATTGGTGAAGAAAAATGAGGCTTTTCACCCCAAAATTGAGAGCTTGTCCCTAAAATTGAGAGCTTCGAGTAGGAAAATGAGGCTTTTAATCTGAAAAAGGAGGTTTGTGCCCTAAAATTGAGATATTGGTGAAGAAAAATGAGGCTTTTCACCCGAAAATTGAGAGCTTGTCCCTAAAATTGAGAGCTTGGTGCAGAAAAATGAGGCTTTTCAGCAGAAAAAGGCGGGTTGTGTGCCGTAAAATTGAGAGGTTGGTGCAGAAAAATGAGACTTTTCAGCAGAAAAAGGCCATTTCCGCCCTAAAATTGAGAGCTTGGTTCAGAAAAATGAGGTTTTTCACCCCAAAAATGCGGGTTTAGCCCCCATGATAGGGTTTGTGCTGTAAAAAAGGAGAGGTAGGGCCCTGGAAACGAGGCACTGCTGCATAAAAGGGAGGTTGTTTCCTGTAGAATCAAAACTTTGGATGCCAAAAATTAATCGTTGAGAGGTAAAATGGGGGTTTGTGCCCTAAAATTGAGAGCTTCGAGTAGGAAAATGAGGCTTTTAATCTGAAAAAGGAGGTTTGTGCCCTAAAATTGAGATATTGGTGAAGAAAAATGAGGCTTTTCACCCCAAAATTGAGAGCTTGTCCCTCAAATGGAGAGCTTGGTGCAGAAAAATGAGGCTTTTTCACCCAAAAAAGGCGGGTTTTACCCTAAACTTGAGAGAGTGGTTCAGAAAAATGAGGCTTTTCACCCAATACAGGTAATTTGTGCCCAAAAATTGAGAGCTTGGTGCAGAAAAATGAGGCTTTTCAGCAGAAAAAGGCACGTTTGGTCCTAAAATTGCGCTATTGGTGCAGAAAAATGAGGCTTTTCACCCAAAAAAGGAGAGCTTGTCCATAACATTGAAATATTGGTGCAGAAAAATTTGGCTTTTCAGGTGAAAAAGGTGGGTTTGGTGCTAAAATTGAGAACTTGGTGCAGAAAAATGAGGCTTTTCACCCAAAAAAAGTGGTTTGTGCTGTAAAATTGAGATCTTGTTGCAGAAAAATGAGGCTTTACATCTGAAAAAGGCGGTTTGTGCCCTAAAATTGAGAGCTTGGTGCAGAAAAATGAGGCTTTTCACCCCAAAAACGCGGGTTTAGAGCCCCCATGATAGGGTTTGTGCTGTAAAAAAGGAGAGGTAGGGCCCTGGAAACGAGGCACTGCTGCATAAAAGGGAGGTTGTTACCTGTAGAATCAAAACTTTGGATGCTAAAAATTAATCTTTGAGAGGTAAAGTGGGGGTTTGTGCCTAAAATTGAGAGCTTGGAGTAGGAAAATGAGGCTTTTAATCTGAAAAAGGAGGTTTGTGCCCTAAAATTGAGATATTGGTGAAGAAAAATGAGGCTTTTCACCCGAGAATTGAGAGCTTGTCCCTAAAATTGAGAGCTTGGAGTAGGAAAATGAGGCTTTTAATCTGAAAAAGGAGGTTTGTGCCCTAAAATTGAGATATTGGTGAAGAAAAATGAGGCTTTTCACCCCAAAATTGAGAGCTTGTCCCTAAAATTGAGAGCTTCGAATAGGAAAATGAGGCTTTTAATCTGAAAAAGGAGGTTTGTGCCCTAAAATTGAGATATTGGTGAAGAAAAATGAGGCTTTTCACCCCAAAATTGAGAGCTTGTCCCTAAAATTGAGAGCTTCGAGTAGGAAAATGAGGCTTTTAATCTGAAAAAGGAGGTTTGTGCCCTAAAATTGAGATATTGGTGAAGAAAAATGAGGCTTTTCACCCGAAAATTGAGAGCTTGTCCCTAAAATTGAGAGCTTGGTGCAGAAAAATGAGGCTTTTCAGCAGAAAAAGGCGGGTTGTGTGCCGTAAAATTGAGAGGTTGGTGCAGAAAAATGAGACTTTTCAGCAGAAAAAGGCCATTTCCGCCCTAAAATTGAGAGCTTGGTTCAGAAAAATGAGGTTTTTCACCCCAAAAATGCGGGTTTAGCCCCCATGATAGGGTTTGTGCTGTAAAGAAGGAGAGGTAGGGCCCTGGAAACGAGGCACTGCTGCATAAAAGGGAGGTTGTTTCCTGTAGAATCAAAACTTTGGATGCCAAAAATTAATCTTTGAGAGGTAAAATGGGGGTTTGTGCCCTAAAATTGAGAGCTTGGAGTAGGAAAATGAGGCTTTTAATCTGAAAAAGGAGGTTTGTGCCCTAAAATTGAGATATTGGTGAAGAAAAATGAGGCTTTTCACCCCAAAATTGAGAGCTTGTCCCTCAAATGGAGAGCTTGGTGCAGAAAAATGAGGCTTTTACACCCAAAAAAGGCGGGTTTTACCCTAAACTTGAGAGAGTGGTTCAGAAAAATGAGGCTTTTCACCCAATACAGGTAATTTGTGCCCAAAAATTGAGAGCTTGGTGCAGAAAAATGAGGCTTTTCAGCAGAAAAAGGCACGTTTGGTCCTAAAATTGCGCTATTGGTGCAGAAAAATGAGGCTTTTCACCCAAAAAAGGAGAGCTTGTCCATAACATTGAAATATTGGTGCAGAAAAATTTGGCTTTTCAGGTGAAAAAGGTGGGTTTGGTGCTAAAATTGAGAACTTGGTGCAGAAAAATGAGGCTTTTCACCCAAAAAAAGTGGTTTGTGCTGTAAAATTGAGATCTTGTTGCAGAAAAATGAGGCTTTACATCTGAAAAAGGCGGTTTGTGCCCTAAAATTGAGAGCTTGGTGCAGAAAAATGAGGTTTTTCACCCCAAAAACGCGGGTTTAGAGCCCCCATGATAGGGTTTGTGCTGTAAAAAAGGAGAGGTAGGGCCCTGGAAACGAGGCACTGCTGCATAAAAGGGAGGTTGTTACCTGTAGAATCAAAACTTTGGATGCTAAAAATTAATCTTTGAGAGGTAAAGTGGGGGTTTGTCCCTAAAATTGAGAGCTTGGAGTAGGAAAATGAGGCTTTTAATCTGAAAAAGGAGGTTTGTGCCCTAAAATTGAGATATTGGTGAAGAAAAATGAGGCTTTTCACCCCAAAATTGAGAGCTTGTCCCTAAAATTGAGAGCTTCGAGTAGGAAAATGAGGCTTTTAATCTGAAAAAGGAGGTTTGTGCCCTAAAATTGAGATATTGGTGAAGAAAAATGAGGCTTTTCACCTGAAAATTGAGAGCTTGTCCCTAAAATTGAGAGCTTGGTGCAGAAAAATGAGGCTTTTCAGCAGAAAAAGGCGGGTTGTGTGCCGTAAAATTGAGAGGTTGGTGCAGAAAAATGAGACTTTTCAGCAGAAAAAGGCCATTTCCGCCCTAAAATTGAGAGCTTGGTTCAGAAAAATGAGGCTTTTCACCCCAAAAATGCGGGTTTAGCCCCCATGATAGGGTTTGTGCTGTAAAGAAGGAGAGGTAGGGCCCTGGAAACGAGGCACTGCTGCATAAAAGGGAGGTTGTTTCCTGTAGAATCAAAACTTTGGATGCCAAAAATTAATCTTTGAGAGGTAAAATGGGGGTTTGTGCCCTAAAATTGAGAGCTTGGAGTAGGAAAATGAGGCTTTTAATCTGAAAAAGGAGGTTTGTGCCCTAAAATTGAGATATTGGTGAAGAAAAATGAGGCTTTTCACCCCAAAATTGAGAGCTTGTCCCTCAAATGGAGAGCTTGGTGCAGAAAAATGAGGCTTTTACACCCAAAAAAGGCGGGTTTTACCCTAAACTTGAGAGAGTGGTTCAGAAAAATGAGGCTTTTCACCCAATACAGGTAATTTGTGCCCAAAAATTGAGAGCTTGGTGCAGAAAAATGAGGCTTTTCAGCAGAAAAAGGCACGTTTGGTCCTAAAATTGCGCTATTGGTGCAGAAAAATGAGGCTTTTCACCCAAAAAAGGAGAGCTTGTCCATAACATTGAAATATTGGTGCAGAAAAATTTGGCTTTTCAGGTGAAAAAGGTGGGTTTGGTGCTAAAATTGAGAACTTGGTGCAGAAAAATGAGGCTTTTCACCCAAAAAAAGTGGTTTGTGCTGTAAAATTGAGATCTTGTTGCAGAAAAATGAGGCTTTACATCTGAAAAAGGCGGTTTGTGCCCTAAAATTGAGAGCTTGGTGCAGAAAAATTAGGTTTTTCACCCCAAAAACGCGGGTTTAGAGCCCCCATGATAGGGTTTGTGCTGTAAAAAAGGAGAGGTAGAGCCCTGGAAACGAGGCACTGCTGCATAAAAGGGAGGTTGTTACCTGTAGAATCAAAACTTTGGATGCTAAAAATTAATCTTTGAGAGGTAAAGTGGGGGTTTGTGCCTAAAATTGAGAGCTTGGAGTAGGAAAATGAGGCTTTTAATCTGAAAAAGGAGGTTTGTGCCCTAAAATTGAGATATTGGTGAAGAAAAATGAGGCTTTTCACCCGAAAATTGAGAGCTTGTCCCTAAAATTGAGAGCTTGGTGCAGAAAAATGAGGCTTTTCAGCAGAAAAAGGCGGGTTGTGTGCCGTAAAATTGAGAGGTTGGTGCAGAAAAATGAGACTTTTCAGCAGAAAAAGGCCATTTCCACCCTAAAATTGAGAGCTTGGTTCAGAAAAATGAGGCTTTTCACCCCAAAAATGCGGGTTTAGCCCCCATGATAGGGTTTGTGCTGTAAAGAAGGAGAGGTAGGGCCCTGGAAACGAGGCACTGCTGCATAAAAGGGAGGTTGTTTCCTGTAGAATCAAAACTTTGGATGCCAAAAATTAATCTTTGAGAGGTAAAATGGGGATTTGTGCCCTAAAATTGAAAGCTTGGAGTAGGAAAATGAGGCTTTTAATCTGAAAAAGGAGGTTTGTGCCCTAAAATTGAGATATTGATGAAGAAAAATGAGGCTTTTCACCCCAAAATTGAGAGCTTGTCCCTCAAATGGAGAGCTTGGTGCAGAAAAATGAGGCTTTTACACCCAAAAAAGGCGGGTTTTACCCTAAACTTGAGAGAGTGGTTCAGAAAAATGAGGCTTTTCACCCAATACGGGTAATTTGTGCCCAAAAATTGAGAGCTTGGTGCAGAAAAATGAGGCTTTTCAGCAGAAAAAGGCACGTTTGGTCCTAAAATTGCGCTATTGGTGCAGAAAAATGAGGCTTTTCACCCAAAAAAGGAGAGCTTGTCCATAACATTGAAATATTGGTGCAGAAAAATTTGGCTTTTCAGGTGTAAAAGGTGGGTTTGGTGCTAAAATTGAGAACTTGGTGCAGAAAAATGAGGCTTTTCACCCAAAAAAAGTGGTTTGTGCTGTAAAATTGAGATCTTGTTGCAGAAAAATGAGGCTTTACATCTGAAAAAGGCGGTTTGTGCCCTAAAATTGAGAGCTTGGTGCAGAAAAATGAGGCTTTTCACCCCAAAAACGCGGGTTTAGCCCCCATGATAGGGTTTGCGCTGTAAAAAAGGAGAGTTAGGGCCCTGGAAACGAGGCACTGCTGCATAAAAGGGAGGTTGTTACCTGTAGAATCAAAACTTTGGATGCTAAAAATTAATCTTTGAGAGGTAAAGTGGGGGTTTGTGCCTAAAATTGAGAGCTTGGAGTAGGAAAATGAGGCTTTTAATCTGAAAAAGGAGGTTTGTGCCTAAAATTGAGATATTGGTGAAGAAAAATGAGGCTTTTCACCTGAAAATTGAGAGCTTGTCCCTCAAATGGAGAGCTTGGTGCAGAAAAATGAGGCTTTTTCACCCAAAAAAGGCGGGTTTTACCCTAAACTTGAGAGAGTGGTTCAGAAAAATGAGGCTTTTCACCCAATACAGGTAATTTGTGCCCAAAAATTGAGAGCTTGGTGCAGAAAAATGAGGCTTTTCAGCAGAAAAAGGCACGTTTGGTCCTAAAATTGCGCTATTGGTGCAGAAAAATGAGGCTTTTCACCCAAAAAACGCGGGTTTAGCCCCCATGATAGGGTTTGTGCTGTAAAAAAGGAGAGGTAGGGCCCTGGAAACGAGGCACTGCTGCATAAAAGGGAGGTTGTTTCCTGTAGAATCAAAACTTTGGATGCCAAAAATTAATCTTTGAGAGGTAAAATGGGGGTTTGTGCCCTAAAATTGAGAGCTTGGAGTAGGAAAATGAGGCTTTTAATCTGAAAAAGGAGGTTTGTGCCCTAAAATTGAGATATTGGTGAAGAAAAATGAGGCTTTTCACCCCAAAATTGAGAGCTTGTCCCTCAAATGGAGAGCTTGGTGCAGAAAAATGAGGCTTTTTCACCCAAAAAAGGCGGGTTTTACCCTAAACTTGAGAGAGTGGTTCAGAAAAATGAGGCTTTTCACCCAATACAGGTAATTTGTGCCCAAAAATTGAGAGCTTGGTGCAGAAAAATGAGGCTTTTCAGCAGAAAAAGGCACGTTTGGTCCTAAAATTGCGCTATTGGTGCAGAAAAATGAGGCTTTTCACCCAAAAAAGGAGAGCTTGTCCATAACATTGAAATATTGGTGCAGAAAAATTTGGCTTTTCAGGTGAAAAAGGTGGGTTTGGTGCTAAAATTGAGAACTTGGTGCAGAAAAATGAGGCTTTTCACCCAAAAAAAGTGGTTTGTGCTGTAAAATTGAGATCTTGTTGCAGAAAAATGAGGCTTTACATCTGAAAAAGGCGGTTTGTGCCCTAAAATTGAGAGCTTGGTGCAGAAAAATGAGGTTTTTCACCCCAAAAACGCGGGTTTAGAGCCCCCATGATAGGGTTTGTGCTGTAAAAAAGGAGAGGTAGAGCCCTGGAAACGAGGCACTGCTGCATAAAAGGGAGGTTGTTACCTGTAGAATCAAAACTTTGGATGCTAAAAATTAAGCTTTGAGAGGTAAAGTGGGGGTTTGTGCCTAAAATTGAGAGCTTGGAGTAGGAAAATGAGGCTTTTAATCTGAAAAAGGAGGTTTGTGCCCTAAAATTGAGATATTGGTGAAGAAAAATGAGGCTTTTCACCCGAAAATTGAGAGCTTGTCCCTAAAATTGAGAGCTTGGTGCAGAAAAATGAGGCTTTTCAGCAGAAAAAGGCGGGTTGTGTGCCGTAAAATTGAGAGGTTGGTGCAGAAAAATGAGACTTTTCAGCAGAAAAAGGCCATTTCCGCCCTAAAATTGAGAGCTTGGTTCAGAAAAATGAGGTTTTTCACCCCAAAAATGCGGGTTTAGCCCCTATGATAGGGTTTGTGCTGTAAAGAAGGAGAGGTAGGGCCCTGGAAACGAGGCACTGCTGCATAAAAGGGAGGTTGTTTCCTGTAGAATCAAAACTTTGGATGCCAAAAATTAATCTTTGAGAGGTAAAATGGGGGTTTGTGCCCTAAAATTGAGAGCTTGGAGTAGGAAAATGAGGCTTTTAATCTGAAAAAGGAGGTTTGTGCCCTAAAATTGAGATATTGGTGAAGAAAAATGAGGCTTTTCACCCCAAAATTGAGAGCTTGTCCCTCAAATGGAGAGCTTGGTGCAGAAAAATGAGGCTTTTTCACCCAAAAAAGGCGGGTTTTACCCTAAACTTGAGAGAGTGGTTCAGAAAAATGAGGCTTTTCACCCAATACAGGTAATTTGTGCCCAAAAATTGAGAGCTTGGTGCAGAAAAATGAGGCTTTTCAGCAGAAAAAGGCACGTTTGGTCCTAAAATTGTGCTATTGGTGCAGAAAAATGAGGCTTTTCACCCAAAAAAGGAGAGCTTGTCCATAACATTGAAATATTGGTGCAGAAAAATTTGGCTTTTCAGGTGAAAAAGGTGGGTTTGGTGCTAAAATTGAGAACTTGGTGCAGAAAAATGAGGCTTTTCACCCAAAAAAAGTGGTTTGTGCTGTAAAATTGAGATCTTGTTGCAGAAAAATGAGGCTTTACATCTGAAAAAGGCGGTTTGTGCCCTAAAATTGAGAGCTTGGTGCAGAAAAATGAGGTTTTTCACCCCAAAAACGCGGGTTTAGAGCCCCCACGATAGGGTTTGTGCTGTAAAAAAGGAGAGGTAGAGCCCTGGAAACGAGGCACTGCTGCATAAAAGGGAGGTTGTTACCTGTAGAATCAAAACTTTGGATGCTAAAAATTAATCTTTGAGAGGTAAAGTGGGGGTTTGTGCCTAAAATTGAGAGCTTGGAGTAGGAAAATGAGGCTTTTAATCTGAAAAAGGAGGTTTGTGCCCTAAAATTGAGATATTGGTGAAGAAAAATGAGGCTTTTCACCCGAAAATTGAGAGCTTGTCCCTAAAATTGAGAGCTTGGTGCAGAAAAATGAGGCTTTTCAGCAGAAAAAGGCGGGTTGTGTGCCGTAAAATTGAGAGGTTGGTGCAGAAAAATGAGACTTTTCAGCAGAAAAAGGCCATTTCCGCCCTAAAATTGAGAGCTTGGTTCAGAAAAATGAGGCTTTTCACCCCAAAAATGCGGGTTTAGCCCCCATGATAGGGTTTGTGCTGTAAAGAAGGAGAGGTAGGGCCCTGGAAACGAGGCACTGCTGCATAAAAGGGAGGTTGTTTCCTGTAGAATCAAAACTTTGGATGCCAAAAATTAATCTTTGAGAGGTAAAATGGGGATTTGTGCCCTAAAATTGAGAGCTTGGAGTAGGAAAATGAGGCTTTTAATCTGAAAAAGGAGGTTTGTGCCCTAAAATTGAGATATTGATGAAGAAAAATGAGGCTTTTCACCCCAAAATTGAGAGCTTGTCCCTCAAATGGAGAGCTTGGTGCAGAAAAATGAGGCTTTTCAGCAGAAAAAGGCGGGTTGTGTGCCGTAAAATTGAGAGGTTGGTGCAGAAAAATGAGACTTTTCAGCAGAAAAAGGCCATTTCCGCCCTAAAATTGAGAGCTTGGTTCAGAAAAATGAGGTTTTTCACCCCAAAAATGCGGGTTTAGCCCCCATGATAGGGTTTGTGCTGTAAAGAAGGAGAGGTAGGGCCCTGGAAACGAGGCACTGCTGCATAAAAGGGAGGTTGTTTCCTGTAGAATCAAAACTTTGGATGCCAAAAATTAATCTTTGAGAGGTAAAATGGGGATTTGTGCCCTAAAATTGAGAGCTTGGAGTAGGAAAATGAGGCTTTTAATCTGAAAAAGGAGGTTTGTGCCCTAAAATTGAGATATTGGTGAAGAAAAATGAGGCTTTTCACCCCAAAATTGAGAGCTTGTCCCTCAAATGGAGAGCTTGGTGCAGAAAAATGAGGCTTTTTCACCCAAAAAAGGCGGGTTTTACCCTAAACTTGAGAGAGTGGTTCAGAAAAATGAGGCTTTTCACCCAATACAGGTAATTTGTGCCCAAAAATTGAGAGCTTGGTGCAGAAAAATGAGGCTTTTCAGCAGAAAAAGGCACGTTTGGTCCTAAAATTGTGCTATTGGTGCAGAAAAATGAGGCTTTTCACCCAAAAAAGGAGAGCTTGTCCATAACATTGAAATATTGGTGCAGAAAAATTTGGCTTTTCAGGTGAAAAAGGTGGGTTTGGTGCTAAAATTGAGAACTTGGTGCAGAAAAATGAGGCTTTTCACCCAAAAAAAGTGGTTTGTGCTGTAAAATTGAGATCTTGTTGCAGAAAAATGAGGCTTTACATCTGAAAAAGGCGGTTTGTGCCCTAAAATTGAGAGCTTGGTGCAGAAAAATGAGGTTTTTCACCCCAAAAACGCGGGTTTAGAGCCCCCATGATAGGGTTTGTGCTGTAAAAAAGGAGAGGTAGAGCCCTGGAAACGAGGCACTGCTGCATAAAAGGGAGGTTGTTACCTGTAGAATCAAAACTTTGGATGCTAAAAATTAATCTTTGAGAGGTAAAGTGGGGGTTTGTGCCTAAAATTGAGAGCTTGGAGTAGGAAAATGAGGCTTTTAATCTGAAAAAGGAGGTTTGTGCCCTAAAATTGAGATATTGGGCAAGAAAAATGAGGCTTTTCACCAGAAAATTGAGAGCTTGTCCCTAAAATTGAGAGCTTGGTGCAGAAAAATGAGGCTTTTCAGCAGAAAAAGGCGGTTTGTGTGCCGTAAAATTGAGAGGTTGGTGCAGAAAAATGAGACTTTTCAGCAGAAAAAGGCCATTTCCACCCTAAAATTGAGAGCTTGGTTCAGAAAAATGAGGCTTTTCACCCCAAAAATGCGGGTTTAGCCCCCATGATAGGGTTTGTGCTGTAAAGAAGGAGAGGTAGGGCCCTGGAAACGAGGCACTGCTGCATAAAAGGGAGGTTGTTTCCTGTAGAATCAAAACTTTGGATGCCAAAAATTAATCTTTGAGAGGTAAAATGGGGATTTGTGCCCTAAAATTGAGAGCTTGGAGTAGGAAAATGAGGCTTTTAATCTGAAAAAGGAGGTTTGTGCCCTAAAATTGAGATATTGATGAAGAAAAATGAGGCTTTTCACCCCAAAATTGAGAGCTTGTCCCTCAAATGGAGAGCTTGGTGCAGAAAAATGAGGCTTTTACACCCAAAAAAGGCGGGTTTTACCCTAAACTTGAGAGAGTGGTTCAGAAAAATGAGGCTTTTCACCCAATACAGGTAATTTGTGCCCAAAAATTGAGAGCTTGGTGCAGAAAAATGAGGCTTTTCAGCAGAAAAAGGCACGTTTGGTCCTAAAATTGCGCTATTGGTGCAGAAAAATGAGGCTTTTCACCCAAAAAAGGAGAGCTTGTCCATAACATTGAAATATTGGTGCAGAAAAATTTGGCTTTTCAGGTGAAAAAGGTGGGTTTGGTGCTAAAATTGAGAACTTGGTGCAGAAAAATGAGGCTTTTCACCCAAAAAAAGTGGTTTGTGCTGTAAAATTGAGATCTTGTTGCAGAAAAATGAGGCTTTACATCTGAAAAAGGCGGTTTGTGCCCTAAAATTGAGAGCTTGGTGCAGAAAAATGAGGCTTTTCACCCCAAAAACGCGGGTTTAGAGCCCCCATGATAGGGTTTGCGCTGTAAAAAAGGAGAGGTAGGGCCCTGGAAACGAGGCACTGCTGCATAAAAGGGAGGTTGTTACCTGTAGAATCAAAACTTTGGATGCTAAAAATTAATCTTTGAGAGGTAAAGTGGGGGTTTGTGCCTAAAATTGAGAGCTTGGAGTAGGAAAATGAGGCTTTTAATCTGAAAAAGGAGGTTTGTGCCCTAAAATTGAGATATTGGGCAAGAAAAATGAGGCTTTTCACCCGAAAATTGAGAGCTTGTCCCTAAAATTGAGAGCTTGGTGCAGAAAAATGAGGCTTTTCAGCAGAAAAAGGCGGGTTGTGTGCCGTAAAATTGAGAGGTTGGTGCAGAAAAATGAGACTTTTCAGCAGAAAAAGGCCATTTCCGCCCTAAAATTGAGAGCTTGGTTCAGAAAAATGAGGTTTTTCACCCCAAAAATGCGGGTTTAGCCCCTATGATAGGGTTTGTGCTGTAAAGAAGGAGAGGTAGGGCCCTGGAAACGAGGCACTGCTGCATAAAAGGGAGGTTGTTTCCTGTAGAATCAAAACTTTGGATGCCAAAAATTAATCTTTGAGAGGTAAAATGGGGATTTGTGCCCTAAAATTGAGAGCTTGGAGTAGGAAAATGAGGCTTTTAATCTGAAAAAGGAGGTTTGTGCCCTAAAATTGAGATATTGATGAAGAAAAATGAGGCTTTTCACCCCAAAATTGAGAGCTTGTCCCTCAAATGGAGAGCTTGGTGCAGAAAAATGAGGCTTTTACACCCAAAAAAGGCGGGTTTTACCCTAAACTTGAGAGAGTGGTTCAGAAAAATGAGGCTTTTCACCCAATACAGGTAATTTGTGCCCAAAAATTGAGAGCTTGGTGCAGAAAAATGAGGCTTTTCAGCAGAAAAAGGCACGTTTGGTCCTAAAATTGCGCTATTGGTGCAGAAAAATGAGGCTTTTCACCCAAAAAAGGAGAGCTTGTCCATAACATTGAAATATTGGTGCAGAAAAATTTGGCTTTTCAGGTGAAAAAGGTGGGTTTGGTGCTAAAATTGAGAACTTGGTGCAGAAAAATGAGGCTTTTCACCCAAAAAAAGTGGTTTGTGCTGTAAAATTGAGATCTTGTTGCAGAAAAATGAGGCTTTACATCTGAAAAAGGCGGTTTGTGCCCTAAAATTGAGAGCTTGGTGCAGAAAAATGAGGCTTTTCACCCCAAAAACGCGGGTTTAGAGCCCCCATGATAGGGTTTGCGCTGTAAAAAAGGAGAGGTAGGGCCCTGGAAACGAGGCACTGCTGCATAAAAGGGAGGTTGTTACCTGTAGAATCAAAACTTTGGATGCTAAAAATTAATCTTTGAGAGGTAAAGTGGGGGTTTGTGCCTAAAATTGAGAGCTTGGAGTAGGAAAATGAGGCTTTTAATCTGAAAAAGGAGGTTTGTGCCCTAAAATTGAGATATTGGTGAAGAAAAATGAGGCTTTTCACCCCAAAATTGAGAGCTTGTCCCTAAAATTGAGAGCTTGGAGTAGGAAAATGAGGCTTTTAATCTGAAAAAGGAGGTTTGTGCCCTAAAATTGAGATATTGGTGAAGAAAAATGAGGCTTTTCACCTGAAAATTGAGAGCTTGTCCCTAAAATTGAGAGCTTGGTGCAGAAAAATGAGGCTTTTCAGCAGAAAAAGGCGGGTTGTGTGCCGTAAAATTGAGAGGTTGGTGCAGAAAAATGAGACTTTTCAGCAGAAAAAGGCCATTTCTGCCCTAAAATTGAGAGCTTCGTTCAGAAAAATGAGGTTTTTCACCCCAAAAATGCGGGTTTAGCCCCCATGATAGGGTTTGTGCTGTAAAGAAGGAGAGGTAGGGCCCTGGAAACGAGGCACTGCTGCATAAAAGGGAGGTTGTTTCCTGTAGAATCAAAACTTTGGATGCCAAAAATTAATCTTTGAGAGGTAAAATGGGGGTTTGTGCCCTAGAATTGAGAGCTTGGAGTAGGAAAATGAGGCTTTTAATCTGAAAAAGGAGGTTTGTGCCCTAAAATTGAGATATTGGTGAAGAAAAATGAGGCTTTTCACCCCAAAATTGAGAGCTTGTCCCTCAAATGGAGAGCTTGGTGCAGAAAAATGAGGCTTTTACACCCAAAAAAGGCGGGTTTTACCCTAAACTTGAGAGAGTGGTTCAGAAAAATGAGGCTTTTCACCCAATACAGGTAATTTGTGCCCAAAAATTGAGAGCTTGGTGCAGAAAAATGAGGCTTTTCAGCAGAAAAAGGCACGTTTGGTCCTAAAATTGCGCTATTGGTGCAGAAAAATGAGGCTTTTCACCCAAAAAAGGAGAGCTTGTCCATAACATTGAAATATTGGTGCAGAAAAATTTGGCTTTTCAGGTGAAAAAGGTGGGTTTGGTGCTAAAATTGAGAACTTGGTGCAGAAAAATGAGGCTTTTCACCCAAAAAAAGTGGTTTGTGCTGTAAAATTGAGATCTTGTTGAAGAAAAATGAGGCTTTACATCTGAAAAAGGCGGTTTGTGCCCTAAAATTGAGAGCTTGGTGCAGGAAAATGAGGTTTTTCACCCCAAAAACGCGGGTTTAGAGCCCCCATGATAGGGTTTGTGCTGTAAAAAAGGAGAGGTAGAGCCCTGGAAACGAGGCACTGCTGCATAAAAGGGAGGTTGTTACCTGTAGAATCAAAACTTTGGATGCTAAAAATTAATCTTTGAGAGGTAAAGTGGGGGTTTGTGCCTAAAATTGAGAGCTTGGAGTAGGAAAATGAGGCTTTTAATCTGAAAAAGGAGGTTTGTGCCCTAAAATTGAGATATTGGTGAAGAAAAATGAGGCTTTTCACCCGAAAATTGAGAGCTTGTCCCTAAAATTGAGAGCTTGGTGCAGAAAAATGAGGCTTTTCAGCAGAAAAAGGCGGGTTGTGTGCCGTAAAATTGAGAGGTTGGTGCAGAAAAATGAGACTTTTCAGCAGAAAAAGGCCATTTCCGCCCTAAAATTGAGAGCTTGGTTCAGAAAAATGAGGCTTTTCACCCCAAAAATGCGGGTTTAGCCCCCATGATAGGGTTTGTGCTGTAAAGAAGGAGAGGTAGGGCCCTGGAAACGAGGCACTGCTGCATAAAAGGGAGGTTGTTTCCTGTAGAATCAAAACTTTGGATGCCAAAAATTAATCTTTGAGAGGTAAAATGGGGATTTGTGCCCTAAAATTGAGAGCTTGGAGTAGGAAAATGAGGCTTTTAATCTGAAAAAGGAGGTTTGTGCCCTAAAATTGAGATATTGATGAAGAAAAATGAGGCTTTTCACCCCAAAATTGAGAGCTTGTCCCTCAAATGGAGAGCTTGGTGCAGAAAAATGAGGCTTTTCAGCAGAAAAAGGCGGGTTGTGTGCCGTAAAATTGAGAGGTTGGTGCAGAAAAATGAGACTTTTCAGCAGAAAAAGGCCATTTCCGCCCTAAAATTGAGAGCTTGGTTCAGAAAAATGAGGTTTTTCACCCCAAAAATGCGGGTTTAGCCCCCATGATAGGGTTTGTGCTGTAAAGAAGGAGAGGTAGGGCCCTGGAAACGAGGCACTGCTGCATAAAAGGGAGGTTGTTTCCTGTAGAATCAAAACTTTGGATGCCAAAAATTAATCTTTGAGAGGTAAAATGGGGATTTGTGCCCTAAAATTGAGAGCTTGGAGTAGGAAAATGAGGCTTTTAATCTGAAAAAGGAGGTTTGTGCCCTAAAATTGAGATATTGGTGAAGAAAAATGAGGCTTTTCACCCCAAAATTGAGAGCTTGTCCCTCAAATGGAGAGCTTGGTGCAGAAAAATGAGGCTTTTTCACCCAAAAAAGGCGGGTTTTACCCTAAACTTGAGAGAGTGGTTCAGAAAAATGAGGCTTTTCACCCAATACAGGTAATTTGTGCCCAAAAATTGAGAGCTTGGTGCAGAAAAATGAGGCTTTTCAGCAGAAAAAGGCACGTTTGGTCCTAAAATTGTGCTATTGGTGCAGAAAAATGAGGCTTTTCACCCAAAAAAGGAGAGCTTGTCCATAACATTGAAATATTGGTGCAGAAAAATTTGGCTTTTCAGGTGAAAAAGGTGGGTTTGGTGCTAAAATTGAGAACTTGGTGCAGAAAAATGAGGCTTTTCACCCAAAAAAAGTGGTTTGTGCTGTAAAATTGAGATCTTGTTGCAGAAAAATGAGGCTTTACATCTGAAAAAGGCGGTTTGTGCCCTAAAATTGAGAGCTTGGTGCAGAAAAATGAGGTTTTTCACCCCAAAAACGCGGGTTTAGAGCCCCCATGATAGGGTTTGTGCTGTAAAAAAGGAGAGGTAGAGCCCTGGAAACGAGGCACTGCTGCATAAAAGGGAGGTTGTTACCTGTAGAATCAAAACTTTGGATGCTAAAAATTAATCTTTGAGAGGTAAAGTGGGGGTTTGTGCCTAAAATTGAGAGCTTGGAGTAGGAAAATGAGGCTTTTAATCTGAAAAAGGAGGTTTGTGCCCTAAAATTGAGATATTGGGCAAGAAAAATGAGGCTTTTCACCAGAAAATTGAGAGCTTGTCCCTAAAATTGAGAGCTTGGTGCAGAAAAATGAGGCTTTTCAGCAGAAAAAGGCGGTTTGTGTGCCGTAAAATTGAGAGGTTGGTGCAGAAAAATGAGACTTTTCAGCAGAAAAAGGCCATTTCCACCCTAAAATTGAGAGCTTGGTTCAGAAAAATGAGGCTTTTCACCCCAAAAATGCGGGTTTAGCCCCCATGATAGGGTTTGTGCTGTAAAGAAGGAGAGGTAGGGCCCTGGAAACGAGGCACTGCTGCATAAAAGGGAGGTTGTTTCCTGTAGAATCAAAACTTTGGATGCCAAAAATTAATCTTTGAGAGGTAAAATGGGGATTTGTGCCCTAAAATTGAGAGCTTGGAGTAGGAAAATGAGGCTTTTAATCTGAAAAAGGAGGTTTGTGCCCTAAAATTGAGATATTGATGAAGAAAAATGAGGCTTTTCACCCCAAAATTGAGAGCTTGTCCCTCAAATGGAGAGCTTGGTGCAGAAAAATGAGGCTTTTACACCCAAAAAAGGCGGGTTTTACCCTAAACTTGAGAGAGTGGTTCAGAAAAATGAGGCTTTTCACCCAATACAGGTAATTTGTGCCCAAAAATTGAGAGCTTGGTGCAGAAAAATGAGGCTTTTCAGCAGAAAAAGGCACGTTTGGTCCTAAAATTGCGCTATTGGTGCAGAAAAATGAGGCTTTTCACCCAAAAAAGGAGAGCTTGTCCATAACATTGAAATATTGGTGCAGAAAAATTTGGCTTTTCAGGTGAAAAAGGTGGGTTTGGTGCTAAAATTGAGAACTTGGTGCAGAAAAATGAGGCTTTTCACCCAAAAAAAGTGGTTTGTGCTGTAAAATTGAGATCTTGTTGCAGAAAAATGAGGCTTTACATCTGAAAAAGGCGGTTTGTGCCCTAAAATTGAGAGCTTGGTGCAGAAAAATGAGGCTTTTCACCCCAAAAACGCGGGTTTAGAGCCCCCATGATAGGGTTTGCGCTGTAAAAAAGGAGAGGTAGGGCCCTGGAAATGAGGCACTGCTGCATAAAAGGGAGGTTGTTACCTGTAGAATCAAAACTTTGGATGCTAAAAATTAATCTTTGAGAGGTAAAGTGGGGGTTTGTGCCTAAAATTGAGAGCTTGGAGTAGGAAAATGAGGCTTTTAATCTGAAAAAGGAGGTTTGTGCCCTAAAATTGAGATATTGGGCAAGAAAAATGAGGCTTTTCACCAGAAAATTGAGAGCTTGTCCCTAAAATTGAGAGCTTGGTGCAGAAAAATGAGGCTTTTCAGCAGAAAAAGGCGGGTTGTGTGCCGTAAAATTGAGAGGTTGGTGCAGAAAAATGAGACTTTTCAGCAGAAAAAGGCCATTTCCGCCCTAAAATTGAGAGCTTGGTTCAGAAAAATGAGGCTTTTCACCCCAAAAATGCGGGTTTAGCCCCCATGATAGGGTTTGTGCTGTAAAGAAGGAGAGGTAGGGCCCTGGAAACGAGGCACTGCTGCATAAAAGGGAGGTTGTTTCCTGTAGAATCAAAACTTTGGATGCCAAAAATTAATCTTTGAGAGGTAAAATGGGGATTTGTGCCCTAAAATTGAGAGCTTGGAGTAGGAAAATGAGGCTTTTAATCTGAAAAAGGAGGTTTGTGCCCTAAAATTGAGATATTGATGAAGAAAAATGAGGCTTTTCACCCCAAAATTGAGAGCTTGTCCCTCAAATGGAGAGCTTGGTGCAGAAAAATGAGGCTTTTACACCCAAAAAAGGCGGGTTTTACCCTAAACTTGAGAGAGTGGTTCAGAAAAATGAGGCTTTTCACCCAATACAGGTAATTTGTGCCCAAAAATTGAGAGCTTGGTGCAGAAAAATGAGGCTTTTCAGCAGAAAAAGGCACGTTTGGTCCTAAAATTGCGCTATTGGTGCAGAAAAATGAGGCTTTTCACCCAAAAAAGGAGAGCTTGTCCATAACATTGAAATATTGGTGCAGAAAAATTTGGCTTTTCAGGTGAAAAAGGTGGGTTTGGTGCTAAAATTGAGAACTTGGTGCAGAAAAATGAGGCTTTTCACCCAAAAAAAGTGGTTTGTGCTGTAAAATTGAGATCTTGTTGCAGAAAAATGAGGCTTTACATCTGAAAAAGGCGGTTTGTGCCCTAAAATTGAGAGCTTGGTGCAGAAAAATGAGGCTTTTCACCCCAAAAACGCGGGTTTAGAGCCCCCATGATAGGGTTTGCGCTGTAAAAAAGGAGAGGTAGGGCCCTGGAAACGAGGCACTGCTGCATAAAAGGGAGGTTGTTACCTGTAGAATCAAAACTTTGGATGCTAAAAATTAATCTTTGAGAGGTAAAGTGGGGGTTTGTGCCTAAAATTGAGAGCTTGGAGTAGGAAAATGAGGCTTTTAATCTGAAAAAGGAGGTTTGTGCCCTAAAATTGAGATATTGGTGAAGAAAAATGAGGCTTTTCACCCCAAAATTGAGAGCTTGTCCCTAAAATTGAGAGCTTGGAGTAGGAAAATGAGGCTTTTAATCTGAAAAAGGAGGTTTGTGCCCTAAAATTGAGATATTGGTGAAGAAAAATGAGGCTTTTCACCTGAAAATTGAGAGCTTGTCCCTAAAATTGAGAGCTTGGTGCAGAAAAATGAGGCTTTTCAGCAGAAAAAGGCGGGTTGTGTGCCGTAAAATTGAGAGGTTGGTGCAGAAAAATGAGACTTTTCAGCAGAAAAAGGCCATTTCTGCCCTAAAATTGAGAGCTTCGTTCAGAAAAATGAGGTTTTTCACCCCAAAAATGCGGGTTTAGCCCCCATGATAGGGTTTGTGCTGTAAAGAAGGAGAGGTAGGGCCCTGGAAACGAGGCACTGCTGCATAAAAGGGAGGTTGTTTCCTGTAGAATCAAAACTTTGGATGCCAAAAATTAATCTTTGAGAGGTAAAATGGGGGTTTGTGCCCTAGAATTGAGAGCTTGGAGTAGGAAAATGAGGCTTTTAATCTGAAAAAGGAGGTTTGTGCCCTAAAATTGAGATATTGGTGAAGAAAAATGAGGCTTTTCACCCCAAAATTGAGAGCTTGTCCCTCAAATGGAGAGCTTGGTGCAGAAAAATGAGGCTTTTACACCCAAAAAAGGCGGGTTTTACCCTAAACTTGAGAGAGTGGTTCAGAAAAATGAGGCTTTTCACCCAATACAGGTAATTTGTGCCCAAAAATTGAGAGCTTGGTGCAGAAAAATGAGGCTTTTCAGCAGAAAAAGGCACGTTTGGTCCTAAAATTGCGCTATTGGTGCAGAAAAATGAGGCTTTTCACCCAAAAAAGGAGAGCTTGTCCATAACATTGAAATATTGGTGCAGAAAAATTTGGCTTTTCAGGTGAAAAAGGTGGGTTTGGTGCTAAAATTGAGAACTTGGTGCAGAAAAATGAGGCTTTTCACCCAAAAAAAGTGGTTTGTGCTGTAAAATTGAGATCTTGTTGAAGAAAAATGAGGCTTTACATCTGAAAAAGGCGGTTTGTGCCCTAAAATTGAGAGCTTGGTGCAGGAAAATGAGGTTTTTCACCCCAAAAACGCGGGTTTAGAGCCCCCATGATAGGGTTTGTGCTGTAAAAAAGGAGAGGTAGAGCCCTGGAAACGAGGCACTGCTGCATAAAAGGGAGGTTGTTACCTGTAGAATCAAAACTTTGGATGCTAAAAATTAATCTTTGAGAGGTAAAGTGGGGGTTTGTGCCTAAAATTGAGAGCTTGGAGTAGGAAAATGAGGCTTTTAATCTGAAAAAGGAGGTTTGTGCCCTAAAATTGAGATATTGGTGAAGAAAAATGAGGCTTTTCACCCGAAAATTGAGAGCTTGTCCCTCAAATGGAGAGCTTGGTGCAGAAAAATGAGGCTTTTCAGCAGAAAAAGGCGGGTTGTGTGCCGTAAAATTGAGAGGTTGGTGCAGAAAAATGAGACTTTTCAGCAGAAAAAGGCCATTTCTGCCCTAAAATTGAGAGCTTGGTTCAGAAAAATGAGGCTTTTCACCCCAAAAATGCGGGTTTAGCCCCCATGATAGGGTTTGTGCTGTAAAAAAGGAGAGGTAGGGCCCTGGAAACGAGGCACTGCTGCATAAAAGGGAGGTTGTTTCCTGTAGAATCAAAACTTTGGATGCCAAAAATTAATCGTTGAGAGGTAAAATGGGGGTTTGTGCCCTAAAATTGAGAGCTTGGAGTAGGAAAATGAGGCTTTTAATCTGAAAAAGGAGGTTTGTGCCCTAAAATTGAGATATTGGTGAAGAAAAATGAGGCTTTTCACCCCAAAATTGAGAGCTTGTCCCTCAAATGGAGAGCTTGGTGCAGAAAAATGAGGCTTTTTCACCCAAAAAAGGCGGGTTTTACCCTAAACTTGAGAGAGTGGTTCAGAAAAATGAGGCTTTTCACCCAATACAGGTAATTTGTGCCCAAAAATTGAGAGCTTGGTGCAGAAAAATGAGGCTTTTCAGCAGAAAAAGGCACGTTTGGTCCTAAAATTGCGCTATTGGTGCAGAAAAATGAGGCTTTTCACCCAAAAAAGGAGAGCTTGTCCATAACATTGAAATATTGGTGCAGAAAAATTTGGCTTTTCAGGTGAAAAAGGTGGGTTTGGTGCTAAAATTGAGAACTTGGTGCAGAAAAATGAGGCTTTTCACCCAAAAAAAGTGGTTTGTGCTGTAAAATTGAGATCTTGTTGCAGAAAAATGAGGCTTTACATCTGAAAAAGGCGGTTTGTGCCCTAAAATTGAGAGCTTGGTGCAGAAAAATGAGGCTTTTCACCCCAAAAACGCGGGTTTAGAGCCCCCATGATAGGGTTTGTGCTGTAAAAAAGGAGAGGTAGGGCCCTGGAAACGAGGCACTGCTGCATAAAAGGGAGGTTGTTACCTGTAGAATCAAAACTTTGGATGCTAAAAATAAATCTTTGAGAGGTAAAGTGGGGGTTTGTGCCTAAAATTGAGAGCTTGGAGTAGGAAAATGAGGCTTTTAATCTGAAAAAGGAGGTTTGTGCCCTAAAATTGAGATATTGGTGAAGAAAAATGAGGCTTTTCACCCGAGAATTGAGAGCTTGTCCCTAAAATTGAGAGCTTGGAGTAGGAAAATGAGGCTTTTAATCTGAAAAAGGAGGTTTGTGCCCTAAAATTGAGATATTGGTGAAGAAAAATGAGGCTTTTCACCCCAAAATTGAGAGCTTGTCCCTAAAATTGAGAGCTTCGAATAGGAAAATGAGGCTTTTAATCTGAAAAAGGAGGTTTGTGCCCTAAAATTGAGATATTGGTGAAGAAAAATGAGGCTTTTCACCCCAAAATTGAGAGCTTGTCCCTAAAATTGAGAGCTTCGAGTAGGAAAATGAGGCTTTTAATCTGAAAAAGGAGGTTTGTGCCCTAAAATTGAGATATTGGTGAAGAAAAATGAGGCTTTTCACCCCAAAATTGAGAGCTTGTCCCTAAAATTGAGAGCTTGGTGCAGAAAAATGAGGCTTTTCAGCAGAAAAAGGCGGGTTGTGTGCCGTAAAATTGAGAGGTTGGTGCAGAAAAATGAGACTTTTCAGCAGAAAAAGGCCATTTCCGCCCTAAAATTGAGAGCTTGGTTCAGAAAAATGAGGTTTTTCACCCCAAAAATGCGGGTTTAGCCCCCATGATAGGGTTTGTGCTGTAAAAAAGGAGAGGTAGGGCCCTGGAAACGAGGCACTGCTGCATAAAAGGGAGGTTGTTTCCTGTAGAATCAAAACTTTGGATGCCAAAAATTAATCGTTGAGAGGTAAAATGGGGGTTTGTGCCCTAAAATTGAGAGCTTGGAGTAGGAAAATGAGGCTTTTAATCTGAAAAAGGAGGTTTGTGCCCTAAAATTGAGATATTGGTGAAGAAAAATGAGGCTTTTCACCCCAAAATTGAGAGCTTGTCCCTCAAATGGAGAGCTTGGTGCAGAAAAATGAGGCTTTTTCACCCAAAAAAGGCGGGTTTTACCCTAAACTTGAGAGAGTGGTTCAGAAAAATGAGGCTTTTCACCCAATACAGGTAATTTGTGCCCAAAAATTGAGAGCTTGGTGCAGAAAAATGAGGCTTTTCAGCAGAAAAAGGCACGTTTGGTCCTAAAATTGCGCTATTGGTGCAGAAAAATGAGGCTTTTCACCCAAAAAACGCGGGTTTAGCCCCCATGATAGGGTTTGTGCTGTAAAAAAGGAGAGGTAGAGCCCTGGAAACGAGGCACTGCTGCATAAAAGGGAGGTTGTTACCTGTAGAATCAAAACTTTGGATGCTAAAAATAAATCTTTGAGAGGTAAAGTGGGGGTTTGTGCCTAAAATTGAGAGCTTGGAGTAGGAAAATGAGGCTTTTAATCTGAAAAAGGAGGTTTGTGCCCTAAAATTGAGATATTGGTGAAGAAAAATGAGGCTTTTCACCCGAAAATTGAGAGCTTGTCCCTAAAATTGAGAGCTTGGTGCAGAAAAATGAGGCTTTTCAGCAGAAAAAGGCGGGTTGTGTGCCGTAAAATTGAGAGGTTGGTGCAGAAAAATGAGACTTTTCAGCAGAAAAAGGCCATTTCCGCCCTAAAATTGAGAGCTTGGTTCAGAAAAATGAGGCTTTTCACCCCAAAAATGCGGGTTTAGCCCCCATGATAGGGTTTGTGCTGTAAAGAAGGAGAGGTAGGGCCCTGGAAACGAGGCACTGCTGCATAAAAGGGAGGTTGTTTCCTGTAGAATCAAAACTTTGGATGCCAAAAATTAATCTTTGAGAGGTAAAATGGGGATTTGTGCCCTAAAATTGAGAGCTTGGAGTAGGAAAATGAGGCTTTTAATCTGAAAAAGGAGGTTTGTGCCCTAAAATTGAGATATTGGTGAAGAAAAATGAGGCTTTTCACCCCAAAATTGAGAGCTTGTCCCTCAAATGGAGAGCTTGGTGCAGAAAAATGAGGCTTTTTCACCCAAAAAAGGCGGGTTTTACCCTAAACTTGAGAGAGTGGTTCAGAAAAATGAGGCTTTTCACCCAATACAGGTAATTTGTGCCCAAAAATTGAGAGCTTGGTGCAGAAAAATGAGGCTTTTCAGCAGAAAAAGGCACGTTTGGTCCTAAAATTGCGCTATTGGTGCAGAAAAATGAGGCTTTTCACCCAAAAAAGGAGAGCTTGTCCATAACATTGAAATATTGGTGCAGAAAAATTTGGCTTTTCAGGTGAAAAAGGTGGGTTTGGTGCTAAAATTGAGAACTTGGTGCAGAAAAATGAGGCTTTTCACCCAAAAAAAGTGGTTTGTGCTGTAAAATTGAGATCTTGTTGCAGAAAAATGAGGCTTTACATCTGAAAAAGGCGGTTTGTGCCCTAAAATTGAGAGCTTGGTGCAGAAAAATGAGGTTTTTCACCCCAAAAACGCGGGTTTAGAGCCCCCATGATAGGGTTTGTGCTGTAAAAAAGGAGAGGTAGGGCCCTGGAAACGAGGCACTGCTGCATAAAAGGGAGGTTGTTACCTGTAGAATCAAAACTTTGGATGCTAAAAATTAATCTTTGAGAGGTAAAGTGGGGGTTTGTGCCTAAAATTGAGAGCTTGGAGTAGGAAAATGAGGCTTTTAATCTGAAAAAGGAGGTTTGTGCCCTAAAATTGAGATATTGGTGAAGAAAAATGAGGCTTTTCACCCGAGAATTGAGAGCTTGTCCCTAAAATTGAGAGCTTGGAGTAGGAAAATGAGGCTTTTAATCTGAAAAAGGAGGTTTGTGCCCTAAAATTGAGATATTGGTGAAGAAAAATGAGGCTTTTCACCTGAAAATTGAGAGCTTGTCCCTAAAATTGAGAGCTTGGTGCAGAAAAATGAGGCTTTTCAGCAGAAAAAGGCGGGTTGTGTGCCGTAAAATTGAGAGGTTGGTGCAGAAAAATGAGACTTTTCAGCAGAAAAAGGCCATTTCCGCCCTAAAATTGAGAGCTTGGTTCAGAAAAATGAGGCTTTTCACCCCAAAAATGCGGGTTTAGCCCCCATGATAGGGTTTGTGCTGTAAAGAAGGAGAGGTAGGGCCCTGGAAACGAGGCACTGCTGCATAAAAGGGAGGTTGTTTCCTGTAGAATCAAAACTTTGGATGCCAAAAATTAATCTTTGAGAGGTAAAATGGGGATTTGTGCCCTAAAATTGAGAGCTTGGAGTAGGAAAATGAGGCTTTTAATCTGAAAAAGGAGGTTTGTGCCCTAAAATTGAGATATTGGTGAAGAAAAATGAGGCTTTTCACCCCAAAATTGAGAGCTTGTCCCTCAAATGGAGAGCTTGGTGCAGAAAAATGAGGCTTTTACACCCAAAAAAGGCGGGTTTTACCCTAAACTTGAGAGAGTGGTTCAGAAAAATGAGGCTTTTCACCCAATACAGGTAATTTGTGCCCAAAAATTGAGAGCTTGGTGCAGAAAAATGAGGCTTTTCAGCAGAAAAAGGCACGTTTGGTCCTAAAATTGCGCTATTGGTGCAGAAAAATGAGGCTTTTCACCCAAAAAAGGAGAGCTTGTCCATAACATTGAAATATTGGTGCAGAAAAATTTGGCTTTTCAGGTGAAAAAGGTGGGTTTGGTGCTAAAATTGAGAACTTGGTGCAGAAAAATGAGGCTTTTCACCCAAAAAAAGTGGTTTGTGCTGTAAAATTGAGATCTTGTTGCAGAAAAATGAGGCTTTACATCTGAAAAAGGCGGTTTGTGCCCTAAAATTGAGAGCTTGGTGCAGAAAAATGAGGCTTTTCACCCCAAAAACGCGGGTTTAGCCCCCATGATAGGGTTTGCGCTGTAAAAAAGGAGAGTTAGGGCCCTGGAAACGAGGCACTGCTGCATAAAAGGGAGGTTGTTACCTGTAGAATCAAAACTTTGGATGCTAAAAATTAATCTTTGAGAGGTAAAGTGGGGGTTTGTGCCTAAAATTGAGAGCTTGGAGTAGGAAAATGAGGCTTTTAATCTGAAAAAGGAGGTTTGTGCCCTAAAATTGAGATATTGGTGAAGAAAAATGAGGCTTTTCACCAGAAAATTGAGAGCTTGTCCCTAAAATTGAGAGCTTGGAGTAGGAAAATGAGGCTTTTAATCTGAAAAAGGAGGTTTGTGCCCTAAAATTGAGATATTGGTGAAGAAAAATGAGGCTTTTCACCTGAAAATTGAGAGCTTGTCCCTAAAATTGAGAGCTTGGTGCAGAAAAATGAGGCTTTTCAGCAGAAAAAGGCGGGTTGTGTGCCGTAAAATTGAGAGGTTGGTGCAGAAAAATGAGACTTTTCAGCAGAAAAAGGCCATTTCTGCCCTAAAATTGAGAGCTTCGTTCAGAAAAATGAGGTTTTTCACCCCAAAAATGCGGGTTTAGCCCCCATGATAGGGTTTGTGCTGTAAAGAAGGAGAGGTAGGGCCCTGGAAACGAGGCACTGCTGCATAAAAGGGAGGTTGTTTCCTGTAGAATCAAAACTTTGGATGCCAAAAATTAATCTTTGAGAGGTAAAATGGGGGTTTGTGCCCTAAAATTGAGAGCTTGGAGTAGGAAAATGAGGCTTTTAATCTGAAAAAGGAGGTTTGTGCCCTAAAATTGAGATATTGGTGAAGAAAAATGAGGCTTTTCACCCCAAAATTGAGAGCTTGTCCCTCAAATGGAGAGCTTGGTGCAGAAAAATGAGGCTTTTACACCCAAAAAAGGCGGGTTTTACCCTAAACTTGAGAGAGTGGTTCAGAAAAATGAGGCTTTTCACCCAATACAGGTAATTTGTGCCCAAAAATTGAGAGCTTGGTGCAGAAAAATGAGGCTTTTCAGCAGAAAAAGGCACGTTTGGTCCTAAAATTGCGCTATTGGTGCAGAAAAATGAGGCTTTTCACCCAAAAAAGGAGAGCTTGTCCATAACATTGAAATATTGGTGCAGAAAAATTTGGCTTTTCAGGTGAAAAAGGTGGGTTTGGTGCTAAAATTGAGAACTTGGTGCAGAAAAATGAGGCTTTTCACCCAAAAAAAGTGGTTTGTGCTGTAAAATTGAGATCTTGTTGCAGAAAAATGAGGCTTTACATCTGAAAAAGGCGGTTTGTGCCCTAAAATTGAGAGCTTGGTGCAGAAAAATGAGGCTTTTCACCCCAAAAACGCGGGTTTAGAGCCCCCATGATAGGGTTTGTGCTGTAAAAAAGGAGAGGTAGAGCCCTGGAAACGAGGCACTGCTGCATAAAAGGGAGGTTGTTACCTGTAGAATCAAAACTTTGGATGCTAAAAATTAATCTTTGAGAGGTAAAGTGGGGGTTTGTGCCTAAAATTGAGAGCTTGGAGTAGGAAAATGAGGCTTTTAATCTGAAAAAGGAGGTTTGTGCCCTAAAATTGAGATATTGGTGAAGAAAAATGAGGCTTTTCACCCCAAAATTGAGAGCTTGTCCCTAAAATTGAGAGCTTGGAGTAGGAAAATGAGGCTTTTAATCTGAAAAAGGAGGTTTGTGCCCTAAAATTGAGATATTGGTGAAGAAAAATGAGGCTTTTCACCCGAAAATTGAGAGCTTGTCCCTAAAATTGAGAGCTTGGTGCAGAAAAATGAGGCTTTTCAGCAGAAAAAGGCGGGTTGTGTGCCGTAAAATTGAGAGGTTGGTGCAGAAAAATGAGACTTTTCAGCAGAAAAAGGCCATTTCCGCCCTAAAATTGAGAGCTTGGTTCAGAAAAATGAGGCTTTTCACCCCAAAAATGCGGGTTTAGCCCCCATGATAGGGTTTGTGCTGTAAAGAAGGAGAGGTAGGGCCCTGGAAACGAGGCACTGCTGCATAAAAGGGAGGTTGTTTCCTGTAGAATCAAAACTTTGGATGCCAAAAATTAATCGTTGAGAGGTAAAATGGGGGTTTGTGCCCTAAAATTGAGAGCTTGGAGTAGGAAAATGAGGCTTTTAATCTGAAAAAGGAGGTTTGTGCCCTAAAATTGAGATATTGGTGAAGAAAAATGAGGCTTTTCACCCCAAAATTGAGAGCTTGTCCCTCAAATGGAGAGCTTGGTGCAGAAAAATGAGGCTTTTTCACCCAAAAAAGGCGGGTTTTACCCTAAACTTGAGAGAGTGGTTCAGAAAAATGAGGCTTTTCACCCAATACAGGTAATTTGTGCCCAAAAATTGAGAGCTTGGTGCAGAAAAATGAGGCTTTTCAGCAGAAAAAGGCACGTTTGGTCCTAAAATTGCGCTATTGGTGCAGAAAAATGAGGCTTTTCACCCAAAAAAGGAGAGCTTGTCCATAACATTGAAATATTGGTGCAGAAAAATTTGGCTTTTCAGGTGAAAAAGGTGGGTTTGGTGCTAAAATTGAGAACTTGGTGCAGAAAAATGAGGCTTTACATCTGAAAAAGGCGGTTTGTGCCCTAAAATTGAGAGCTTGGTGCAGAAAAATGAGGCTTTTCACCCCAAAAACGCGGGTTTAGCCCCCATGATAGGGTTTGCGCTGTAAAAAAGGAGAGTTAGGGCCCTGGAAACGAGGCACTGCTGCATAAAAGGGAGGTTGTTACCTGTAGAATCAAAACTTTGGATGCTAAAAATTAATCTTTGAGAGGTAAAGTGGGGGTTTGTGCCTAAAATTGAGAGCTTGGAGTAGGAAAATGAGGCTTTTAATCTGAAAAAGGAGGTTTGTGCCCTAAAATTGAGATATTGGTGAAGAAAAATGAGGCTTTTCACCAGAAAATTGAGAGCTTGTCCCTAAAATTGAGAGCTTGGAGTAGGAAAATGAGGCTTTTAATCTGAAAAAGGAGGTTTGTGCCCTAAAATTGAGATATTGGTGAAGAAAAATGAGGCTTTTCACCTGAAAATTGAGAGCTTGTCCCTAAAATTGAGAGCTTGGTGCAGAAAAATGAGGCTTTTCAGCAGAAAAAGGCGGGTTGTGTGCCGTAAAATTGAGAGGTTGGTGCAGAAAAATGAGACTTTTCAGCAGAAAAAGGCCATTTCTGCCCTAAAATTGAGAGCTTCGTTCAGAAAAATGAGGTTTTTCACCCCAAAAATGCGGGTTTAGCCCCCATGATAGGGTTTGTGCTGTAAAGAAGGAGAGGTAGGGCCCTGGAAACGAGGCACTGCTGCATAAAAGGGAGGTTGTTTCCTGTAGAATCAAAACTTTGGATGCCAAAAATTAATCTTTGAGAGGTAAAATGGGGGTTTGTGCCCTAAAATTGAGAGCTTGGAGTAGGAAAATGAGGCTTTTAATCTGAAAAAGGAGGTTTGTGCCCTAAAATTGAGATATTGGTGAAGAAAAATGAGGCTTTTCACCCCAAAATTGAGAGCTTGTCCCTCAAATGGAGAGCTTGGTGCAGAAAAATGAGGCTTTTACACCCAAAAAAGGCGGGTTTTACCCTAAACTTGAGAGAGTGGTTCAGAAAAATGAGGCTTTTCACCCAATACAGGTAATTTGTGCCCAAAAATTGAGAGCTTGGTGCAGAAAAATGAGGCTTTTCAGCAGAAAAAGGCACGTTTGGTCCTAAAATTGCGCTATTGGTGCAGAAAAATGAGGCTTTTCACCCAAAAAAGGAGAGCTTGTCCATAACATTGAAATATTGGTGCAGAAAAATTTGGCTTTTCAGGTGAAAAAGGTGGGTTTGGTGCTAAAATTGAGAACTTGGTGCAGAAAAATGAGGCTTTTCACCCAAAAAAAGTGGTTTGTGCTGTAAAATTGAGATCTTGTTGCAGAAAAATGAGGCTTTACATCTGAAAAAGGCGGTTTGTGCCCTAAAATTGAGAGCTTGGTGCAGAAAAATGAGGCTTTTCACCCCAAAAACGCGGGTTTAGAGCCCCCATGATAGGGTTTGTGCTGTAAAAAAGGAGAGGTAGAGCCCTGGAAACGAGGCACTGCTGCATAAAAGGGAGGTTGTTACCTGTAGAATCAAAACTTTGGATGCTAAAAATTAATCTTTGAGAGGTAAAGTGGGGGTTTGTGCCTAAAATTGAGAGCTTGGAGTAGGAAAATGAGGCTTTTAATCTGAAAAAGGAGGTTTGTGCCCTAAAATTGAGATATTGGTGAAGAAAAATGAGGCTTTTCACCCGAAAATTGAGAGCTTGTCCCTAAAATTGAGAGCTTGGTGCAGAAAAATGAGGCTTTTCAGCAGAAAAAGGCGGGTTGTGTGCCGTAAAATTGAGAGGTTGGTGCAGAAAAATGAGACTTTTCAGCAGAAAAAGGCCATTTCCGCCCTAAAATTGAGAGCTTGGTTCAGAAAAATGAGGTTTTTCACCCCAAAAATGCGGGTTTAGCCCCTATGATAGGGTTTGTGCTGTAAAGAAGGAGAGGTAGGGCCCTGGAAACGAGGCACTGCTGCATAAAAGGGAGGTTGTTTCCTGTAGAATCAAAACTTTGGATGCCAAAAATTAATCTTTGAGAGGTAAAATGGGGGTTTGTGCCCTAAAATTGAGAGCTTGGAGTAGGAAAATGAGGCTTTTAATCTGAAAAAGGAGGTTTGTGCCCTAAAATTGAGATATTGGTGAAGAAAAATGAGGCTTTTCACCCCAAAATTGAGAGCTTGTCCCTCAAATGGAGAGCTTGGTGCAGAAAAATGAGGCTTTTTCACCCAAAAAAGGCGGGTTTTACCCTAAACTTGAGAGAGTGGTTCAGAAAAATGAGGCTTTTCACCCAATACAGGTAATTTGTGCCCAAAAAATGAGAGCTTGGTGCAGAAAAATGAGGCTTTTCAGCAGAAAAAGGCACGTTTGGTCCTAAAATTGCGCTATTGGTGCAGAAAAATGAGGCTTTTCACCCAAAAAAGGAGAGCTTGTCCATAACATTGAAATATTGGTGCAGAAAAATTTGGCTTTTCAGGTGAAATAGGTGGGTTTGGTGCTAAAATTGAGAACTTGGTGCAGAAAAATGAGGCTTTTCACCCAAAAAAGGAGAGCTTGTCCATAACATTGAAATATTGGTGCAGAAAAATTTGGCTTTTCAGGTGAAATAGGTGGGTTTGGTGCTAAAATTGAGAACTTGGTGCAGAAAAATGAGGCTTTTCACCCAAAAAAAGTGGTTTGTGCTGTAAAATTGAGATCTTGTTGCAGAAAAATGAGGCTTTACATCTGAAAAAGGCGGTTTGTGCCCTAAAATTGAGAGCTTGGTGCAGAAAAATGAGGCTTTTCACCCCAAAAACGCGGGTTTAGAGCCCCCATGATAGGGTTTGTGCTGTAAAAAAGGAGAGGTAGGGCCCTGGAAACGAGGCACTGCTGCATAAAAGGGAGGTTGTTACCTGTAGAATCAAAACTTTGGATGCTAAAAATTAATCTTTGAGAGGTAAAGTGGGGGTTTGTGCCTAAAATTGAGAGCTTGGAGTAGGAAAATGAGGCTTTTAATCTGAAAAAGGAGGTTTGTGCCCTAAAATTGAGATATTGGTGAAGAAAAATGAGGCTTTTCACTCAAAAATTGAGAGCTTGTCCCTAAAATTGAGAGCTTGGAGTAGGAAAATGAGGCTTTTAATCTGAAAAAGGAGGTTTGTGCCCTAAAATTGAGATATTGGTGAAGAAAAATGAGGCTTTTCACCCGAAAATTGAGAGCTTGTCCCTAAAATTGAGAGCTTGGAGTAGGAAAATGAGGCTTTTAATCTGAAAAAGGAGGTTTGTGCCCTAAAATTGAGATATTGGTGAAGAAAAATGAGGCTTTTCACCCGAAAATTGAGAGCTTGTCCCTAAAATTGAGAGCTTGGTGCAGAAAAATGAGGCTTTTCAGCAGAAAAAGGCGGGTTGTGTGCCGTAAAATTGAGAGGTTGGTGCAGAAAAATGAGACTTTTCAGCAGAAAAAGGCCATTTCCGCCCTAAAATTGAGAGCTTGGTTCAGAAAAATGAGGCTTTTCACCCCAAAAATGCGGGTTTAGCCCCCATGATAGGGTTTGTGCTGTAAAGAAGGAGAGGTAGGGCCCTGGAAACGAGGCACTGCTGCATAAAAGGGAGGTTGTTTCCTGTAGAATCAAAACTTTGGATGCCAAAAATTAATCTTTGAGAGGTAAAATGGGGATTTGTGCCCTAAAATTGAGAGCTTGGAGTAGGAAAATGAGGCTTTTAATCTGAAAAAGGAGGTTTGTGCCCTAAAATTGAGATATTGGTGAAGAAAAATGAGGCTTTTCACCCCAAAATTGAGAGCTTGTCCCTCAAATGGAGAGCTTGGTGCAGAAAAATGAGGCTTTTACACCCAAAAAAGGCGGGTTTTACCCTAAACTTGAGAGAGTGGTTCAGAAAAATGAGGCTTTTCACCCAATACAGGTAATTTGTGCCCAAAAATTGAGAGCTTGGTGCAGAAAAATGAGGCTTTTCAGCAGAAAAAGGCACGTTTGGTCCTAAAATTGCGCTATTGGTGCAGAAAAATGAGGCTTTTCACCCAAAAAAGGAGAGCTTGTCCATAACATTGAAATATTGGTGCAGAAAAATTTGGCTTTTCAGGTGAAAAAGGTGGGTTTGGTGCTAAAATTGAGAACTTGGTGCAGAAAAATGAGGCTTTTCACCCAAAAAAAGTGGTTTGTGCTGTAAAATTGAGATCTTGTTGCAGAAAAATGAGGCTTTACATCTGAAAAAGGCGGTTTGTGCCCTAAAATTGAGAGCTTGGTGCAGAAAAATGAGGCTTTTCACCCCAAAAACGCGGGTTTAGCCCCCATGATAGGGTTTGCGCTGTAAAAAAGGAGAGTTAGGGCCCTGGAAATGAGGCACTGCTGCATAAAAGGGAGGTTGTTACCTGTAGAATCAAAACTTTGGATGCTAAAAATTAATCTTTGAGAGGTAAAGTGGGGGTTTGTGCCTAAAATTGAGAGCTTGGAGTAGGAAAATGAGGCTTTTAATCTGAAAAAGGAGGTTTGTGCCCTAAAATTGAGATATTGGTGAAGAAAAATGAGGCTTTTCACCAGAAAAGTGGGGGTTTGTGCCTAAAATTGAGAGCTTGGAGTAGGAAAATGAGGCTTTTAATCTGAAAAAGGAGGTTTGTGCCCTAAAATTGAGATATTGGTGAAGAAAAATGAGGCTTTTCACCCCAAAATTGAGAGCTTGTCCCTAAAATTGAGAGCTTGGAGTAGGAAAATGAGGCTTTTAATCTGAAAAAGGAGGTTTGTGCCCTAAAATTGAGATATTGGTGAAGAAAAATGAGGCTTTTCACCTGAAAATTGAGAGCTTGTCCCTAAAATTGAGAGCTTGGAGTAGGAAAATGAGGCTTTTAATCTGAAAAAGGAGGTTTGTGCCTAAAATTGAGATATTGGGCAAGAAAAATGAGGCTTTTCACCCCAAAATTGAGAGCTTGTCCCTAAAATTGAGAGCTTGGTGCAGAAAAATGAGGCTTTTCAGCAGAAAAAGGCGGGTTGTGTGCCGTAAAATTGAGAGGTTGGTGCAGAAAAATGAGACTTTTCAGCAGAAAAAGGCCATTTCCGCCCTAAAATTGAGAGCTTGGTTCAGAAAAATGAGGCTTTTCACCCCAAAAATGCGGGTTTAGCCCCCATGATAGGGTTTGTGCTGTAAAAAAGGAGAGGTAGGGCCCTGGAAACGAGGCACTGCTGCATAAAAGGGAGGTTGTTTCCTGTAGAATCAAAACTTTGGATGCCAAAAATTAATCGTTGAGAGGTAAAATGGGGGTTTGTGCCCTAAAATTGAGAGCTTGGAGTAGGAAAATGAGGCTTTTAATCTGAAAAAGGAGGTTTGTGCCCTAAAATTGAGATATTGGTGAAGAAAAATGAGGCTTTTCACCCCAAAATTGAGAGCTTGTCCCTCAAATGGAGAGCTTGGTGCAGAAAAATGAGGCTTTTTCACCCAAAAAAGGCGGGTTTTACCCTAAACTTGAGAGAGTGGTTCAGAAAAATGAGGCTTTTCACCCAATACAGGTAATTTGTGCCCAAAAATTGAGAGCTTGGTGCAGAAAAATGAGGCTTTTCAGCAGAAAAAGGCACGTTTGGTCCTAAAATTGCGCTATTGGTGCAGAAAAATGAGGCTTTTCACCCAAAAAACGCGGGTTTAGCCCCCATGATAGGGTTTGTGCTGTAAAAAAGGAGAGGTAGGGCCCTGGAAACGAGGCACTGCTGCATAAAAGGGAGGTTGTTACCTGTAGAATCAAAACTTTGGATGCTAAAAATAAATCTTTGAGAGGTAAAGTGGGGGTTTGTGCCTAAAATTGAGAGCTTGGAGTAGGAAAATGAGGCTTTTAATCTGAAAAAGGAGGTTTGTGCCCTAAAATTGAGATATTGGTGAAGAAACATGTGGCTTTTCACCCGAAAATTGAGAGCTTGTCCCTAAAATTGAGAGCTTGGTGCAGAAAAATGAGGCTTTTCAGCAGAAAAAGGCGGGTTGTGTGCCGTAAAATTGAGAGGTTGGTGCAGAAAAATGAGACTTTTCAGCAGAAAAAGGCCATTTCCGCCCTAAAATTGAGAGCTTGGTTCAGAAAAATGAGGCTTTTCACCCCAAAAATGCGGGTTTAGCCCCCATGATAGGGTTTGTGCTGTAAAGAAGGAGAGGTAGGGCCCTGGAAACGAGGCACTGCTGCATAAAAGGGAGGTTGTTTCCTGTAGAATCAAAACTTTGGATGCCAAAAATTAATCTTTGAGAGGTAAAATGGGGATTTGTGCCCTAAAATTGAGAGCTTGGAGTAGGAAAATGAGGCTTTTAATCTGAAAAAGGAGGTTTGTGCCCTAAAATTGAGATATTGATGAAGAAAAATGAGGCTTTTCACCCCAAAATTGAGAGCTTGTCCCTCAAATGGAGAGCTTGGTGCAGAAAAATGAGGCTTTTACACCCAAAAAAGGCGGGTTTTACCCTAAACTTGAGAGAGTGGTTCAGAAAAATGAGGCTTTTCACCCAATACAGGTAATTTGTGCCCAAAAATTGAGAGCTTGGTGCAGAAAAATGAGGCTTTTCAGCAGAAAAAGGCACGTTTGGTCCTAAAATTGCGCTATTGGTGCAGAAAAATGAGGCTTTTCACCCAAAAAAGGAGAGCTTGTCCATAACATTGAAATATTGGTGCAGAAAAATTTGGCTTTTCAGGTGAAAAAGGTGGGTTTGGTGCTAAAATTGAGAACTTGGTGCAGAAAAATGAGGCTTTTCACCCAAAAAAAGTGGTTTGTGCTGTAAAATTGAGATCTTGTTGCAGAAAAATGAGGCTTTACATCTGAAAAAGGCGGTTTGTGCCCTAAAATTGAGAGCTTGGTGCAGAAAAATGAGGCTTTTCACCCCAAAAACGCGGGTTTAGCCCCCATGATAGGGTTTGCGCTGTAAAAAAGGAGAGTTAGGGCCCTGGAAATGAGGCACTGCTGCATAAAAGGGAGGTTGTTACCTGTAGAATCAAAACTTTGGATGCTAAAAATTAATCTTTGAGAGGTAAAGTGGGGGTTTGTGCCTAAAATTGAGAGCTTGGAGTAGGAAAATGAGGCTTTTAATCTGAAAAAGGAGGTTTGTGCCCTAAAATTGAGATATTGGTGAAGAAAAATGAGGCTTTTCACCAGAAAATTGAGAGCTTGTCCCTAAAATTGAGAGCTTGGAGTAGGAAAATGAGGCTTTTAATCTGAAAAAGGAGGTTTGTGCCCTAAAATTGAGATATTGGTGAAGAAAAATGAGGCTTTTCACCCCAAAATTGAGAGCTTGTCCCTAAAATTGAGAGCTTCGAATAGGAAAATGAGGCTTTTAATCTGAAAAAGGAGGTTTGTGCCCTAAAATTGAGATATTGGTGAAGAAAAATGAGGCTTTTCACCCCAAAATTGAGAGCTTGTCCCTAAAATTGAGAGCTTCGAGTAGGAAAATGAGGCTTTTAATCTGAAAAAGGAGGTTTGTGCCTAAAATTGAGATATTGGTGAAGAAAAATGAGGCTTTTCACCCCAAAATTGAGAGCTTGTCCCTAAAATTGAGAGCTTGGTGCAGAAAAATGAGGCTTTTCAGCAGAAAAAGGCGGGTTGTGTGCCGTAAAATTGAGAGGTTGGTGCAGAAAAATGAGACTTTTCAGCAGAAAAAGGCCATTTCCGCCCTAAAATTGAGAGCTTGGTTCAGAAAAATGAGGTTTTTCACCCCAAAAATGCGGGTTTAGCCCCCATGATAGGGTTTGTGCTGTAAAAAAGGAGAGGTATGGCCCTGGAAACGAGGCACTGCTGCATAAAAGGGAGGTTGTTTCCTGTAGAATCAAAACTTTGGATGCCAAAAATTAATCTTTGAGAGGTAAAATGGGGGTTTGTGCCCTAGAATTGAGAGCTTGGAGTAGGAAAATGAGGCTTTTAATCTGAAAAAGGAGGTTTGTGCCCTAAAATTGAGATATTGGTGAAGAAAAATGAGGCTTTTCACCCCAAAATTGAGAGCTTGTCCCTCAAATGGAGAGCTTGGTGCAGAAAAATGAGGCTTTTTCACCCAAAAAAGGCGGGTTTTACCCTAAACTTGAGAGAGTGGTTCAGAAAAATGAGGCTTTTCACCCAATACAGGTAATTTGTGCCCAAAAATTGAGAGCTTGGTGCAGAAAAATGAGGCTTTTCAGCAGAAAAAGGCACGTTTGGTCCTAAAATTGCGCTATTGGTGCAGAAAAATGAGGCTTTTCACCCAAAAAAGGAGAGCTTGTCCATAACATTGAAATATTGGTGCAGAAAAATTTGGCTTTTCAGGTGAAAAAGGTGGGTTTGGTGCTAAAATTGAGAACTTGGTGCAGAAAAATGAGGCTTTTCACCCAAAAAAAGTGGTTTGTGCTGTAAAATTGAGATCTTGTTGCAGAAAAATGAGGCTTTACATCTGAAAAAGGCGGTTTGTGCCCTAAAATTGAGAGCTTGGTGCAGAAAAATGAGGTTTTTCACCCCAAAAACGCGGGTTTAGAGCCCCCATGATAGGGTTTGTGCTGTAAAAAAGGAGAGGTAGGGCCCTGGAAACGAGGCACTGCTGCATAAAAGGGAGGTTGTTACCTGTAGAATCAAAACTTTGGATGCTAAAAATAAATCTTTGAGAGGTAAAGTGGGGGTTTGTGCCTAAAATTGAGAGCTTGGAGTAGGAAAATGAGGCTTTTAATCTGAAAAAGGAGGTTTGTGCCCTAAAATTGAGATATTGGTGAAGAAAAATGAGGCTTTTCACCCCAAAATTGAGAGCTTGTCCCTAAAATTGAGAGCTTGGAGTAGGAAAATGAGGCTTTTAATCTGAAAAAGGAGGTTTGTGCCCTAAAATTGAGATATTGGGCAAGAAAAATGAGGCTTTTCACCCCAAAATTGAGAGCTTGTCCCTAAAATTGAGAGCTTGGTGCAGAAAAATGAGGCTTTTCAGCAGAAAAAGGCGGGTTGTGTGCCGTAAAATTGAGAGGTTGGTGCAGAAAAATGAGACTTTTCAGCAGAAAAAGGCCATTTCCGCCCTAAAATTGAGAGCTTGGTTCAGAAAAATGAGGCTTTTCACCCCAAAAATGCGGGTTTAGCCCCCATGATAGGGTTTGTGCTGTAAAGAAGGAGAGGTAGGGCCCTGGAAACGAGGCACTGCTGCATAAAAGGGAGGTTGTTTCCTGTAGAATCAAAACTTTGGATGCCAAAAATTAATCTTTGAGAGGTAAAATGGGGATTTGTGCCCTAAAATTGAGAGCTTGGAGTAGGAAAATGAGGCTTTTAATCTGAAAAAGGAGGTTTGTGCCCTAAAATTGAGATATTGATGAAGAAAAATGAGGCTTTTCACCCCAAAATTGAGAGCTTGTCCCTCAAATGGAGAGCTTGGTGCAGAAAAATGAGGCTTTTACACCCAAAAAAGGCGGGTTTTACCCTAAACTTGAGAGAGTGGTTCAGAAAAATGAGGCTTTTCACCCAATACAGGTAATTTGTGCCCAAAAATTGAGAGCTTGGTGCAGAAAAATGAGGCTTTTCAGCAGAAAAAGGCACGTTTGGTCCTAAAATTGCGCTATTGGTGCAGAAAAATGAGGCTTTTCACCCAAAAAACGCGGGTTTAGAGCCCCCATGATAGGGTTTGTGCTGTAAAAAAGGAGAGGTAGGGCCCTGGAAACGAGGCACTGCTGCATAAAAGGGAGGTTGTTACCTGTAGAATCAAAACTTTGGATGCTAAAAATAAATCTTTGAGAGGTAAAGTGGGGGTTTGTGCCTAAAATTGAGAGCTTGGAGTAGGAAAATGAGGCTTTTAATCTGAAAAAGGAGGTTTGTGCCCTAAAATTGAGATATTGGTGAAGAAAAATGAGGCTTTTCACCCCAAAATTGAGAGCTTGTCCCTAAAATTGAGAGCTTGGTGCAGAAAAATGAGGCTTTTCAGCAGAAAAAGGCGGGTTGTGTGCCGTAAAATTGAGAGGTTGGTGCAGAAAAATGAGACTTTTCAGCAGAAAAAGGCCATTTCCGCCCTAAAATTGAGAGCTTGGTTCAGAAAAATGAGGTTTTTCACCCCAAAAATGCGGGTTTAGCCCCCATGATAGGGTTTGTGCTGTAAAAAAGGAGAGGTATGGCCCTGGAAACGAGGCACTGCTGCATAAAAGGGAGGTTGTTTCCTGTAGAATCAAAACTTTGGATGCCAAAAATTAATCTTTGAGAGGTAAAATGGGGGTTTGTGCCCTAGAATTGAGAGCTTGGAGTAGGAAAATGAGGCTTTTAATCTGAAAAAGGAGGTTTGTGCCCTAAAATTGAGATATTGGTGAAGAAAAATGAGGCTTTTCACCCCAAAATTGAGAGCTTGTCCCTCAAATGGAGAGCTTGGTGCAGAAAAATGAGGCTTTTTCACCCAAAAAAGGCGGGTTTTACCCTAAACTTGAGAGAGTGGTTCAGAAAAATGAGGCTTTTCACCCAATACAGGTAATTTGTGCCCAAAAATTGAGAGCTTGGTGCAGAAAAATGAGGCTTTTCAGCAGAAAAAGGCACGTTTGGTCCTAAAATTGCGCTATTGGTGCAGAAAAATGAGGCTTTTCACCCAAAAAAGGAGAGCTTGTCCATAACATTGAAATATTGGTGCAGAAAAATTTGGCTTTTCAGGTGAAAAAGGTGGGTTTGGTGCTAAAATTGAGAACTTGGTGCAGAAAAATGAGGCTTTTCACCCAAAAAAAGTGGTTTGTGCTGTAAAATTGAGATCTTGTTGCAGAAAAATGAGGCTTTACATCTGAAAAAGGCGGTTTGTGCCCTAAAATTGAGAGCTTGGTGCAGAAAAATGAGGTTTTTCACCCCAAAAACGCGGGTTTAGAGCCCCCATGATAGGGTTTGTGCTGTAAAAAAGGAGAGGTAGGGCCCTGGAAACGAGGCACTGCTGCATAAAAGGGAGGTTGTTACCTGTAGAATCAAAACTTTGGATGCTAAAAATAAATCTTTGAGAGGTAAAGTGGGGGTTTGTGCCTAAAATTGAGAGCTTGGAGTAGGAAAATGAGGCTTTTAATCTGAAAAAGGAGGTTTGTGCCCTAAAATTGAGATATTGGTGAAGAAAAATGAGGCTTTTCACCCCAAAATTGAGAGCTTGTCCCTAAAATTGAGAGCTTGGAGTAGGAAAATGAGGCTTTTAATCTGAAAAAGGAGGTTTGTGCCCTAAAATTGAGATATTGGGCAAGAAAAATGAGGCTTTTCACCCCAAAATTGAGAGCTTGTCCCTAAAATTGAGAGCTTGGTGCAGAAAAATGAGGCTTTTCAGCAGAAAAAGGCGGGTTGTGTGCCGTAAAATTGAGAGGTTGGTGCAGAAAAATGAGACTTTTCAGCAGAAAAAGGCCATTTCCGCCCTAAAATTGAGAGCTTGGTTCAGAAAAATGAGGCTTTTCACCCCAAAAATGCGGGTTTAGCCCCCATGATAGGGTTTGTGCTGTAAAGAAGGAGAGGTAGGGCCCTGGAAACGAGGCACTGCTGCATAAAAGGGAGGTTGTTTCCTGTAGAATCAAAACTTTGGATGCCAAAAATTAATCTTTGAGAGGTAAAATGGGGATTTGTGCCCTAAAATTGAGAGCTTGGAGTAGGAAAATGAGGCTTTTAATCTGAAAAAGGAGGTTTGTGCCCTAAAATTGAGATATTGGTGAAGAAAAATGAGGCTTTTCACCCCAAAATTGAGAGCTTGTCCCTCAAATGGAGAGCTTGGTGCAGAAAAATGAGGCTTTTACACCCAAAAAAGGCGGGTTTTACCCTAAACTTGAGAGAGTGGTTCAGAAAAATGAGGCTTTTCACCCAATACAGGTAATTTGTGCCCAAAAATTGAGAGCTTGGTGCAGAAAAATGAGGCTTTTCAGCAGAAAAAGGCACGTTTGGTCCTAAAATTGCGCTATTGGTGCAGAAAAATGAGGCTTTTCACCCAAAAAAGGAGAGCTTGTCCATAACATTGAAATATTGGTGCAGAAAAATTTGGCTTTTCAGGTGAAAAAGGTGGGTTTGGTGCTAAAATTGAGAACTTGGTGCAGAAAAATGAGGCTTTTCACCCAAAAAAAGTGGTTTGTGCTGTAAAATTGAGATCTTGTTGCAGAAAAATGAGGCTTTACATCTGAAAAAGGCGGTTTGTGCCCTAAAATTGAGAGCTTGGTGCAGAAAAATGAGGCTTTTCACCCCAAAAACGCGGGTTTAGAGCCCCCATGATAGGGTTTGCGCTGTAAAAAAGGAGAGTTAGGGCCCTGGAAACGAGGCACTGCTGCATAAAAGGGAGGTTGTTACCTGTAGAATCAAAACTTTGGATGCTAAAAATTAATCTTTGAGAGGTAAAGTGGGGGTTTGTGCCTAAAATTGAGAGCTTGGAGTAGGAAAATGAGGCTTTTAATCTGAAAAAGGAGGTTTGTGCCCTAAAATTGAGATATTGGTGAAGAAAAATGAGGCTTTTCACCCCAAAATTGAGAGCTTGTCCCTAAAATTGAGAGCTTGGAGTAGGAAAATGAGGCTTTTAATCTGAAAAAGGAGGTTTGTGCCCTAAAATTGAGATATTGGTGAAGAAAAATGAGGCTTTTCACCTGAAAATTGAGAGCTTGTCCCTCAAATGGAGAGCTTGGTGCAGAAAAATGAGGCTTTTCAGCAGAAAAAGGCGGGTTGTGTGCCGTAAAATTGAGAGGTTGGTGCAGAAAAATGAGACTTTTCAGCAGAAAAAGGCCATTTCTGCCCTAAAATTGAGAGCTTCGTTCAGAAAAATGAGGTTTTTCACCCCAAAAATGCGGGTTTAGCCCCCATGATAGGGTTTGTGCTGTAAAGAAGGAGAGGTAGGGCCCTGGAAACGAGGCACTGCTGCATAAAAGGGAGGTTGTTTCCTGTAGAATCAAAACTTTGGATGCCAAAAATTAATCTTTGAGAGGTAAAATGGGGGTTTGTGCCCTAGAATTGAGAGCTTGGAGTAGGAAAATGAGGCTTTTAATCTGAAAAAGGAGGTTTGTGCCCTAAAATTGAGATATTGGTGAAGAAAAATGAGGCTTTTCACCCCAAAATTGAGAGCTTGTCCCTCAAATGGAGAGCTTGGTGCAGAAAAATGAGGCTTTTTCACCCAAAAAAGGCGGGTTTTACCCTAAACTTGAGAGAGTGGTTCAGAAAAATGAGGCTTTTCACCCAATACAGGTAATTTGTGCCCAAAAATTGAGAGCTTGGTGCAGAAAAATGAGGCTTTTCAGCAGAAAAAGGCACGTTTGGTCCTAAAATTGCGCTATTGGTGCAGAAAAATGAGGCTTTTCACCCAAAAAACGCGGGTTTAGAGCCCCCATGATAGGGTTTGTGCTGTAAAAAAGGAGAGGTAGGGCCCTGGAAACGAGGCACTGCTGCATAAAAGGGAGGTTGTTACCTGTAGAATCAAAACTTTGGATGCTAAAAATAAATCTTTGAGAGGTAAAGTGGGGGTTTGTGCCTAAAATTGAGAGCTTGGAGTAGGAAAATGAGGCTTTTAATCTGAAAAAGGAGGTTTGTGCCCTAAAATTGAGATATTGGTGAAGAAAAATGAGGCTTTTCACCCCAAAATTGAGAGCTTGTCCCTAAAATTGAGAGCTTGGTGCAGAAAAATGAGGCTTTTCAGCAGAAAAAGGCGGGTTGTGTGCCGTAAAATTGAGAGGTTGGTGCAGAAAAATGAGACTTTTCAGCAGAAAAAGGCCATTTCCGCCCTAAAATTGAGAGCTTGGTTCAGAAAAATGAGGTTTTTCACCCCAAAAAAGCGGGTTTAGCCCCCATGATAGGGTTTGTGCTGTAAAAAAGGAGAGGTAGGGCCCTGGAAACGAGGCACTGCTGCATAAAAGGGAGGTTGTTTCCTGTAGAATCAAAACTTTGGATGCCAAAAATTAATCTTTGAGAGGTAAAATGGGGGTTTGTGCCCTAAAATTGAGAGCTTGGAGTAGGAAAATGAGGCTTTTAATCTGAAAAAGGAGGTTTGTGCCCTAAAATTGAGATATTGGTGAAGAAAAATGAGGCTTTTCACCCCAAAATTGAGAGCTTGTCCCTCAAATGGAGAGCTTGGTGCAGAAAAATGAGGCTTTTACACCCAAAAAAGGCGGGTTTTACCCTAAACTTGAGAGAGTGGTTCAGAAAAATGAGGCTTTTCACCCAATACAGGTAATTTGTGCCCAAAAATTGAGAGCTTGGTGCAGAAAAATGAGGCTTTTCAGCAGAAAAAGGCACGTTTGGTCCTAAAATTGCGCTATTGGTGCAGAAAAATGAGGCTTTTCACCCAAAAAAGGAGAGCTTGTCCATAACATTGAAATATTGGTGCAGAAAAATTTGGCTTTTCAGGTGAAAAAGGTGGGTTTGGTGCTAAAATTGAGAACTTGGTGCAGAAAAATGAGGCTTTTCACCCAAAAAAAGTGGTTTGTGCTGTAAAATTGAGATCTTGTTGCAGAAAAATGAGGCTTTACATCTGAAAAAGGCGGTTTGTGCCCTAAAATTGAGAGCTTGGTGCAGAAAAATGAGGTTTTTCACCCCAAAAACGCGGGTTTAGAGCCCCCATGATAGGGTTTGTGCTGTAAAAAAGGAGAGGTAGGGCCCTGGAAACGAGGCACTGCTGCATAAAAGGGAGGTTGTTACCTGTAGAATCAAAACTTTGGATGCTAAAAATTAATCTTTGAGAGGTAAAGTGGGGGTTTGTGCCTAAAATTGAGAGCTTGGAGTAGGAAAATGAGGCTTTTAATCTGAAAAAGGAGGTTTGTGCCCTAAAATTGAGATATTGGTGAAGAAAAATGAGGCTTTTCACCCCAAAATTGAGAGCTTGTCCCTAAAATTGAGAGCTTCGAGTAGGAAAATGAGGCTTTTAATCTGAAAAAGGAGGTTTGTGCCCTAAAATTGAGATATTGGTGAAGAAAAATGAGGCTTTTCACCCCAAAATTGAGAGCTTGTCCCTAAAATTGAGAGCTTGGTGCAGAAAAATGAGGCTTTTCAGCAGAAAAAGGCGGGTTGTGTGCCGTAAAATTGAGAGGTTGGTGCAGAAAAATGAGACTTTTCAGCAGAAAAAGGCCATTTCCGCCCTCAAATTGAGAGCTTGGTTCAGAAAAATGAGGTTTTTCACCCCAAAAATGCGGGTTTAGCCCCCATGATAGGGTTTGTGCTGTAAAGAAGGAGAGGTAGGGCCCTGGAAACGAGGCACTGCTGCATAAAAGGGAGGTTGTTTCCTGTAGAATCAAAACTTTGGATGCCAAAAATTAATCTTTGAGAGGTAAAATGGGGGTTTGTGCCCTAGAATTGAGAGCTTGGAGTAGGAAAATGAGGCTTTTAATCTGAAAAAGGAGGTTTGTGCCCTAAAATTGAGATATTGGTGAAGAAAAATGAGGCTTTTCACCCCAAAATTGAGAGCTTGTCCCTCAAATGGAGAGCTTGGTGCAGAAAAATGAGGCTTTTTCACCCAAAAAAGGCGGGTTTTACCCTAAACTTGAGAGAGTGGTTCAGAAAAATGAGGCTTTTCACCCAATACAGGTAATTTGTGCCCAAAAATTGAGAGCTTGGTGCAGAAAAATGAGGCTTTTCAGCAGAAAAAGGCACGTTTGGTCCTAAAATTGCGCTATTGGTGCAGAAAAATGAGGCTTTTCACCCAAAAAAGGAGAGCTTGTCCATAACATTGAAATATTGGTGCAGAAAAATTTGGCTTTTCAGGTGAAAAAGGTGGGTTTGGTGCTAAAATTGAGAACTTGGTGCAGAAAAATGAGGCTTTTCACCCAAAAAAAGTGGTTTGTGCTGTAAAATTGAGATCTTGTTGCAGAAAAATGAGGCTTTACATCTGAAAAAGGCGGTTTGTGCCCTAAAATTGAGAGCTTGGTGCAGAAAAATGAGGTTTTTCACCCCAAAAACGCGGGTTTAGAGCCCCCATGATAGGGTTTGTGCTGTAAAAAAGGAGAGGTAGGGCCCTGGAAACGAGGCACTGCTGCATAAAAGGGAGGTTGTTACCTGTAGAATCAAAACTTTGGATGCTAAAAATTAATCTTTGAGAGGTAAAGTGGGGGTTTGTGCCTAAAATTGAGAGCTTGGAGTAGGAAAATGAGGCTTTTAATCTGAAAAAGGAGGTTTGTGCCCTAAAATTGAGATATTGGTGAAGAAAAATGAGGCTTTTCACCCCAAAATTGAGAGCTTGTCCCTAAAATTGAGAGCTTCGAGTAGGAAAATGAGGCTTTTAATCTGAAAAAGGAGGTTTGTGCCCTAAAATTGAGATATTGGGCAAGAAAAATGAGGCTTTTCACCCGAAAATTGAGAGCTTGTCCCTAAAATTGAGAGCTTGGTGCAGAAAAATGAGGCTTTTCAGCAGAAAAAGGCGGGTTGTGTGCCGTAAAATTGAGAGGTTGGTGCAGAAAAATGAGACTTTTCAGCAGAAAAAGGCCATTTCCGCCCTCAAATTGAGAGCTTGGTTCAGAAAAATGAGGTTTTTCACCCCAAAAATGCGGGTTTAGCCCCCATGATAGGGTTTGTGCTGTAAAGAAGGAGAGGTAGGGCCCTGGAAACGAGGCACTGCTGCATAAAAGGGAGGTTGTTTCCTGTAGAATCAAAACTTTGGATGCCAAAAATTAATCTTTGAGAGGTAAAATGGGGGTTTGTGCCCTAAAATTGAGAGCTTGGAGTAGGAAAATGAGGCTTTTAATCTGAAAAAGGAGGTTTGTGCCCTAAAATTGAGATATTGATGAAGAAAAATGAGGCTTTTCACCCCAAAATTGAGAGCTTGTCCCTCAAATGGAGAGCTTGGTGCAGAAAAATGAGGCTTTTACACCCAAAAAAGGCGGGTTTTACCCTAAACTTGAGAGAGTGGTTCAGAAAAATGAGGCTTTTCACCCAATACAGGTAATTTGTGCCCAAAAATTGAGAGCTTGGTGCAGAAAAATGAGGCTTTTCAGCAGAAAAAGGCACGTTTGGTCCTAAAATTGCGCTATTGGTGCAGAAAAATGAGGCTTTTCACCCAAAAAAGGAGAGCTTGTCCATAACATTGAAATACTGGTGCAGAAAAATTTGGCTTTTCAGGTGAAAAAGGTGGGTTTGGTGCTAAAATTGAGAACTTGGTGCAGAAAAATGAGGCTTTTCACCCAAAAAAAGTGGTTTGTGCTGTAAAATTGAGATCTTGTTGCAGAAAAATGAGGCTTTACATCTGAAAAAGGCGGTTTGTGCCCTAAAATTGAGAGCTTGGTGCAGAAAAATGAGGCTTTTCACCCCAAAAACGCGGGTTTAGAGCCCCCATGATAGGGTTTGCGCTGTAAAAAAGGAGAGGTAGAGCCCTGGAAACGAGGCACTGCTGCATAAAAGGGAGGTTGTTACCTGTAGAATCAAAACTTTGGATGCTAAAAATTAATCTTTGAGAGGTAAAGTGGGGGTTTGTGCCTAAAATTGAGAGCTTGGAGTAGGAAAATGAGGCTTTTAATCTGAAAAAGGAGGTTTGTGCCCTAAAATTGAGATATTGGTGAAGAAAAATGAGGCTTTTCACCCCAAAATTGAGAGCTTGTCCCTAAAATTGAGAGCTTGGAGTAGGAAAATGAGGCTTTTAATCTGAAAAAGGAGGTTTGTGCCCTAAAATTGAGATATTGGTGAAGAAAAATGAGGCTTTTCACCTGAAAATTGAGAGCTTGTCCCTAAAATTGAGAGCTTGGTGCAGAAAAATGAGGCTTTTCAGCAGAAAAAGGCGGGTTGTGTGCCGTAAAATTGAGAGGTTGGTGCAGAAAAATGAGACTTTTCAGCAGAAAAAGGCCATTTCTGCCCTAAAATTGAGAGCTTCGTTCAGAAAAATGAGGTTTTTCACCCCAAAAATGCGGGTTTAGCCCCCATGATAGGGTTTGTGCTGTAAAGAAGGAGAGGTAGGGCCCTGGAAACGAGGCACTGCTGCATAAAAGGGAGGTTGTTTCCTGTAGAATCAAAACTTTGGATGCCAAAAATTAATCTTTGAGAGGTAAAATGGGGGTTTGTGCCCTAAAATTGAGAGCTTGGAGTAGGAAAATGAGGCTTTTAATCTGAAAAAGGAGGTTTGTGCCCTAAAATTGAGATATTGATGAAGAAAAATGAGGCTTTTCACCCCAAAATTGAGAGCTTGTCCCTCAAATGGAGAGCTTGGTGCAGAAAAATGAGGCTTTTACACCCAAAAAAGGCGGGTTTTACCCTAAACTTGAGAGAGTGGTTCAGAAAAATGAGGCTTTTCACCCAATACAGGTAATTTGTGCCCAAAAATTGAGAGCTTGGTGCAGAAAAATGAGGCTTTTCAGCAGAAAAAGGCACGTTTGGTCCTAAAATTGCGCTATTGGTGCAGAAAAATGAGGCTTTTCACCCAAAAAAGGAGAGCTTGTCCATAACATTGAAATACTGGTGCAGAAAAATTTGGCTTTTCAGGTGAAAAAGGTGGGTTTGGTGCTAAAATTGAGAACTTGGTGCAGAAAAATGAGGCTTTTCACCCAAAAAAAGTGGTTTGTGCTGTAAAATTGAGATCTTGTTGCAGAAAAATGAGGCTTTACATCTGAAAAAGGCGGTTTGTGCCCTAAAATTGAGAGCTTGGTGCAGAAAAATGAGGCTTTTCACCCCAAAAACGCGGGTTTAGAGCCCCCATGATAGGGTTTGCGCTGTAAAAAAGGAGAGTTAGGGCCCTGGAAACGAGGCACTGCTGCATAAAAGGGAGGTTGTTACCTGTAGAATCAAAACTTTGGATGCTAAAAATTAATCTTTGAGAGGTAAAGTGGGGGTTTGTGCCTAAAATTGAGAGCTTGGAGTAGGAAAATGAGGCTTTTAATCTGAAAAAGGAGGTTTGTGCCCTAAAATTGAGATATTGGTGAAGAAAAATGAGGCTTTTCACCCCAAAATTGAGAGCTTGTCCCTAAAATTGAGAGCTTGGAGTAGGAAAATGAGGCTTTTAATCTGAAAAAGGAGGTTTGTGCCCTAAAATTGAGATATTGGTGAAGAAAAATGAGGCTTTTCACCTGAAAATTGAGAGCTTGTCCCTAAAATTGAGAGCTTGGTGCAGAAAAATGAGGCTTTTCAGCAGAAAAAGGCGGGTTGTGTGCCGTAAAATTGAGAGGTTGGTGCAGAAAAATGAGACTTTTCAGCAGAAAAAGGCCATTTCTGCCCTAAAATTGAGAGCTTCGTTCAGAAAAATGAGGTTTTTCACCCCAAAAATGCGGGTTTAGCCCCCATGATAGGGTTTGTGCTGTAAAGAAGGAGAGGTAGGGCCCTGGAAACGAGGCACTGCTGCATAAAAGGGAGGTTGTTTCCTGTAGAATCAAAACTTTGGATGCCAAAAATTAATCTTTGAGAGGTAAAATGGGGGTTTGTGCCCTAGAATTGAGAGCTTGGAGTAGGAAAATGAGGCTTTTAATCTGAAAAAGGAGGTTTGTGCCCTAAAATTGAGATATTGGTGAAGAAAAATGAGGCTTTTCACCCCAAAATTGAGAGCTTGTCCCTCAAATGGAGAGCTTGGTGCAGAAAAATGAGGCTTTTACACCCAAAAAAGGCGGGTTTTACCCTAAACTTGAGAGAGTGGTTCAGAAAAATGAGGCTTTTCACCCAATACAGGTAATTTGTGCCCAAAAATTGAGAGCTTGGTGCAGAAAAATGAGGCTTTTCAGCAGAAAAAGGCACGTTTGGTCCTAAAATTGCGCTATTGGTGCAGAAAAATGAGGCTTTTCACCCAAAAAAGGAGAGCTTGTCCATAACATTGAAATATTGGTGCAGAAAAATTTGGCTTTTCAGGTGAAAAAGGTGGGTTTGGTGCTAAAATTGAGAACTTGGTGCAGAAAAATGAGGCTTTTCACCCAAAAAAAGTGGTTTGTGCTGTAAAATTGAGATCTTGTTGCAGAAAAATGAGGCTTTACATCTGAAAAAGGCGGTTTGTGCCCTAAAATTGAGAGCTTGGTGCAGAAAAATGAGGCTTTTCACCCCAAAAACGCGGGTTTAGAGCCCCCATGATAGGGTTTGTGCTGTAAAAAAGGAGAGGTAGGGCCCTGGAAACGAGGCACTGCTGCATAAAAGGGAGGTTGTTACCTGTAGAATCAAAACTTTGGATGCTAAAAATTAATCTTTGAGAGGTAAAGTGGGGGTTTGTGCCTAAAATTGAGAGCTTGGAGTAGGAAAATGAGGCTTTTAATCTGAAAAAGGAGGTTTGTGCCCTAAAATTGAGATATTGGTGAAGAAAAATGAGGCTTTTCACCCGAGAATTGAGAGCTTGTCCCTAAAATTGAGAGCTTGGAGTAGGAAAATGAGGCTTTTAATCTGAAAAAGGAGGTTTGTGCCCTAAAATTGAGATATTGGTGAAGAAAAATGAGGCTTTTCACCCGAAAATTGAGAGCTTGTCCCTAAAATTGAGAGCTTGGTTCAGAAAAATGAGGTTTTTCACCCCAAAAATGCGGGTTTAGCCCCCATGATAGGGTTTGTGCTGTAAAGAAGGAGAGGTAGGGCCCTGGAAACGAGGCACTGCTGCATAAAAGGGAGGTTGTTTCCTGTAGAATCAAAACTTTGGATGCCAAAAATTAATCTTTGAGAGGTAAAATGGGGATTTGTGCCCTAAAATTGAGAGCTTGGAGTAGGAAAATGAGGCTTTTAATCTGAAAAAGGAGGTTTGTGCCCTAAAATTGAGATATTGGTGAAGAAAAATGAGGCTTTTCACCCCAAAATTGAGAGCTTGTCCCTCAAATGGAGAGCTTGGTGCAGAAAAATGAGGCTTTTTCACCCAAAAAAGGCGGGTTTTACCCTAAACTTGAGAGAGTGGTTCAGAAAAATGAGGCTTTTCACCCAATACAGGTAATTTGTGCCCAAAAATTGAGAGCTTGGTGCAGAAAAATGAGGCTTTTCAGCAGAAAAAGGCACGTTTGGTCCTAAAATTGCGCTATTGGTGCAGAAAAATGAGGCTTTTCACCCAAAAAAGGAGAGCTTGTCCATAACATTGAAATATTGGTGCAGAAAAATTTGGCTTTTCAGGTGAAAAAGGTGGGTTTGGTGCTAAAATTGAGAACTTGGTGCAGAAAAATGAGGCTTTTCACCCAAAAAAAGTGGTTTGTGCTGTAAAATTGAGATCTTGTTGCAGAAAAATGAGGCTTTACATCTGAAAAAGGCGGTTTGTGCCCTAAAATTGAGAGCTTGGTGCAGAAAAATGAGGCTTTTCACCCCAAAAACGCGGGTTTAGAGCCCCCATGATAGGGTTTGTGCTGTAAAAAAGGAGAGTTAGGGCCCTGGAAACGAGGCACTGCTGCATAAAAGGGAGGTTGTTACCTGTAGAATCAAAACTTTGGATGCTAAAAATTAATCTTTGAGAGGTAAAGTGGGGGTTTGTGCCTAAAATTGAGAGCTTGGAGTAGGAAAATGAGGCTTTTAATCTGAAAAAGGAGGTTTGTGCCCTAAAATTGAGATATTGGTGAAGAAAAATGAGGCTTTTCACCCCAAAATTGAGAGCTTGTCCCTAAAATTGAGAGCTTGGAGTAGGAAAATGAGGCTTTTAATCTGAAAAAGGAGGTTTGTGCCCTAAAATTGAGATATTGGTGAAGAAAAATGAGGCTTTTCACCCCAAAATTGAGAGCTTGTCCCTAAAATTGAGAGCTTGGTGCAGAAAAATGAGGCTTTTCAGCAGAAAAAGGCGGGTTGTGTGCCGTAAAATTGAGAGGTTGGTGCAGAAAAATGAGACTTTTCAGCAGAAAAAGGCCATTTCTGCCCTAAAATTGAGAGCTTCGTTCAGAAAAATGAGGTTTTTCACCCCAAAAATGCGGGTTTAGCCCCCATGATAGGGTTTGTGCTGTAAAGAAGGAGAGGTAGGGCCCTGGAAACGAGGCACTGCTGCATAAAAGGGAGGTTGTTTCCTGTAGAATCAAAACTTTGGATGCCAAAAATTAATCTTTGAGAGGTAAAATGGGGGTTTGTGCCCTAAAATTGAGAGCTTGGAGTAGGAAAATGAGGCTTTTAATCTGAAAAAGGAGGTTTGTGCCCTAAAATTGAGATATTGGTGAAGAAAAATGAGGCTTTTCACCCCAAAATTGAGAGCTTGTCCCTCAAATGGAGAGCTTGGTGCAGAAAAATGAGGCTTTTACACCCAAAAAAGGCGGGTTTTACCCTAAACTTGAGAGAGTGGTTCAGAAAAATGAGGCTTTTCACCCAATACAGGTAATTTGTGCCCAAAAAATGAGAGCTTGGTGCAGAAAAATGAGGCTTTTCAGCAGAAAAAGGCACGTTTGGTCCTAAAATTGCGCTATTGGTGCAGAAAAATGAGGCTTTTCACCCAAAAAAGGAGAGCTTGTCCATAACATTGAAATATTGGTGCAGAAAAATTTGGCTTTTCAGGTGAAAAAGGTGGGTTTGGTGCTAAAATTGAGAACTTGGTGCAGAAAAATGAGGCTTTTCACCCAAAAAAAGTGGTTTGTGCTGTAAAATTGAGATCTTGTTGCAGAAAAATGAGGCTTTACATCTGAAAAAGGCGGTTTGTGCCCTAAAATTGAGAGCTTGGTGCAGAAAAATGAGGTTTTTCACCCCAAAAACGCGGGTTTAGAGCCCCCATGATAGGGTTTGTGCTGTAAAAAAGGAGAGGTAGAGCCCTGGAAACGAGGCACTGCTGCATAAAAGGGAGGTTGTTACCTGTAGAATCAAAACTTTGGATGCTAAAAATTAATCTTTGAGAGGTAAAGTGGGGGTTTGTGCCCTAAAATTGAGAGCTTGGAGTAGGAAAATGAGGCTTTTAATCTGAAAAAGGAGGTTTGTGCCCTAAAATTGAGATATTGGTGAAGAAAAATGAGGCTTTTCACCCCAAAATTGAGAGCTTGTCCCTCAAATGGAGAGCTTGGTGCAGAAAAATGAGGCTTTTTCACCCAAAAAAGGCGGGTTTTACCCTAAACTTGAGAGAGTGGTTCAGAAAAATGAGGCTTTTCACCCAATACAGGTAATTTGTGCCCAAAAAATGAGAGCTTGGTGCAGAAAAATGAGGCTTTTCAGCAGAAAAAGGCACGTTTGGTCCTAAAATTGCGCTATTGGTGCAGAAAAATGAGGCTTTTCACCCAAAAAAGGAGAGCTTGTCCATAACATTGAAATATTGGTGCAGAAAAATTTGGCTTTTCAGGTGAAATAGGTGGGTTTGGTGCTAAAATTGAGAACTTGGTGCAGAAAAATGAGGCTTTTCACCCAAAAAAAGTGGTTTGTGCTGTAAAATTGAGATCTTGTTGCAGAAAAATGAGGCTTTACATCTGAAAAAGGCGGTTTGTGCCCTAAAATTGAGAGCTTGGTGCAGAAAAATGAGGCTTTTCACCCCAAAAACGCGGGTTTAGAGCCCCCATGATAGGGTTTGTGCTGTAAAAAAGGAGAGGTAGGGCCCTGGAAACGAGGCACTGCTGCATAAAAGGGAGGTTGTTACCTGTAGAATCAAAACTTTGGATGCTAAAAATTAATCTTTGAGAGGTAAAGTGGGGGTTTGTGCCTAAAATTGAGAGCTTGGAGTAGGAAAATGAGGCTTTTAATCTGAAAAAGGAGGTTTGTGCCCTAAAATTGAGATATTGGTGAAGAAAAATGAGGCTTTTCACCTGAAAATTGAGAGCTTGTCCCTCAAATGGAGAGCTTGGTGCAGAAAAATGAGGCTTTTCAGCAGAAAAAGGCGGGTTGTGTGCCGTAAAATTGAGAGGTTGGTGCAGAAAAATGAGACTTTTCAGCAGAAAAAGGCCATTTCCGCCCTCAAATTGAGAGCTTGGTTCAGAAAAATGAGGTTTTTCACCCCAAAAATGCGGGTTTAGCCCCCATGATAGGGTTTGTGCTGTAAAGAAGGAGAGGTAGGGCCCTGGAAACGAGGCACTGCTGCATAAAAGGGAGGTTGTTTCCTGTAGAATCAAAACTTTGGATGCCAAAAATTAATCTTTGAGAGGTAAAATGGGGATTTGTGCCCTAAAATTGAGAGCTTGGAGTAGGAAAATGAGGCTTTTAATCTGAAAAAGGAGGTTTGTGCCCTAAAATTGAGATATTGATGAAGAAAAATGAGGCTTTTCACCCCAAAATTGAGAGCTTGTCCCTCAAATGGAGAGCTTGGTGCAGAAAAATGAGGCTTTTACACCCAAAAAAGGCGGGTTTTACCCTAAACTTGAGAGAGTGGTTCAGAAAAATGAGGCTTTTCACCCAATACAGGTAATTTGTGCCCAAAAATTGAGAGCTTGGTGCAGAAAAATGAGGCTTTTCAGCAGAAAAAGGCACGTTTGGTCCTAAAATTGCGCTATTGGTGCACAAAAATGAGGCTTTTCACCCAAAAAAGGAGAGCTTGTCCATAACATTGAAATATTGGTGCAGAAAAATTTGGCTTTTCAGGTGAAAAAGGTGGGTTTGGTGCTAAAATTGAGAACTTGGTGCAGAAAAATGAGGCTTTTCACCCAAAAAAAGTGGTTTGTGCTGTAAAATTGAGATCTTGTTGCAGAAAAATGAGGCTTTACATCTGAAAAAGGCGGTTTGTGCCCTAAAATTGAGAGCTTGGTGCAGAAAAATGAGGCTTTTCACCCCAAAAACGCGGGTTTAGAGCCCCCATGATAGGGTTTGCGCTGTAAAAAAGGAGAGTTAGGGCCCTGGAAACGAGGCACTGCTGCATAAAAGGGAGGTTGTTACCTGTAGAATCAAAACTTTGGATGCTAAAAATTAATCTTTGAGAGGTAAAGTGGGGGTTTGTGCCTAAAATTGAGAGCTTGGAGTAGGAAAATGAGGCTTTTAATCTGAAAAAGGAGGTTTGTGCCCTAAAATTGAGATATTGGTGAAGAAAAATGAGGCTTTTCACCCCAAAATTGAGAGCTTGTCCCTAAAATTGAGAGCTTGGAGTAGGAAAATGAGGCTTTTAATCTGAAAAAGGAGGTTTGTGCCCTAAAATTGAGATATTGGTGAAGAAAAATGAGGCTTTTCACCTGAAAATTGAGAGCTTGTCCCTAAAATTGAGAGCTTGGTGCAGAAAAATGAGGCTTTTCAGCAGAAAAAGGCGGGTTGTGTGCCGTAAAATTGAGAGGTTGGTGCAGAAAAATGAGACTTTTCAGCAGAAAAAGGCCATTTCTGCCCTAAAATTGAGAGCTTCGTTCAGAAAAATGAGGTTTTTCACCCCAAAAATGCGGGTTTAGCCCCCATGATAGGGTTTGTGCTGTAAAGAAGGAGAGGTAGGGCCCTGGAAACGAGGCACTGCTGCATAAAAGGGAGGTTGTTTCCTGTAGAATCAAAACTTTGGATGCCAAAAATTAATCTTTGAGAGGTAAAATGGGGGTTTGTGCCCTAGAATTGAGAGCTTGGAGTAGGAAAATGAGGCTTTTAATCTGAAAAAGGAGGTTTGTGCCCTAAAATTGAGATATTGGTGAAGAAAAATGAGGCTTTTCACCCCAAAATTGAGAGCTTGTCCCTCAAATGGAGAGCTTGGTGCAGAAAAATGAGGCTTTTTCACCCAAAAAAGGCGGGTTTTACCCTAAACTTGAGAGAGTGGTTCAGAAAAATGAGGCTTTTCACCCAATACAGGTAATTTGTGCCCAAAAATTGAGAGCTTGGTGCAGAAAAATGAGGCTTTTCAGCAGAAAAAGGCACGTTTGGTCCTAAAATTGCGCTATTGGTGCAGAAAAATGAGGCTTTTCACCCAAAAAAGGAGAGCTTGTCCATAACATTGAAATATTGGTGCAGAAAAATTTGGCTTTTCAGGTGAAAAAGGTGGGTTTGGTGCTAAAATTGAGAACTTGGTGCAGAAAAATGAGGCTTTTCACCCAAAAAAAGTGGTTTGTGCTGTAAAATTGAGATCTTGTTGCAGAAAAATGAGGCTTTACATCTGAAAAAGGCGGTTTGTGCCCTAAAATTGAGAGCTTGGTGCAGAAAAATTAGGTTTTTCACCCCAAAAACGCGGGTTTAGAGCCCCCATGATAGGGTTTGTGCTGTAAAAAAGGAGAGGTAGGGCCCTGGAAACGAGGCACTGCTGCATAAAAGGGAGGTTGTTACCTGTAGAATCAAAACTTTGGATGCTAAAAATTAATCTTTGAGAGGTAAAGTGGGGGTTTGTGCCTAAAATTGAGAGCTTGGAGTAGGAAAATGAGGCTTTTAATCTGAAAAAGGAGGTTTGTGCCCTAAAATTGAGATATTGGTGAAGAAAAATGAGGCTTTTCACCCCAAAATTGAGAGCTTGTCCCTAAAATTGAGAGCTTGGAGTAGGAAAATGAGGCTTTTAATCTGAAAAAGGAGGTTTGTGCCCTAAAATTGAGATATTGGTGAAGAAAAATGAGGCTTTTCACCCGAAAATTGAGAGCTTGTCCCTAAAATTGAGAGCTTGGTTCAGAAAAATGAGGTTTTTCACCCCAAAAATGCGGGTTTAGCCCCCATGATAGGGTTTGTGCTGTAAAGAAGGAGAGGTAGGGCCCTGGAAACGAGGCACTGCTGCATAAAAGGGAGGTTGTTTCCTGTAGAATCAAAACTTTGGATGCCAAAAATTAATCTTTGAGAGGTAAAATGGGGATTTGTGCCCTAAAATTGAGAGCTTGGAGTAGGAAAATGAGGCTTTTAATCTGAAAAAGGAGGTTTGTGCCCTAAAATTGAGATATTGATGAAGAAAAATGAGGCTTTTCACCCCAAAATTGAGAGCTTGTCCCTCAAATGGAGAGCTTGGTGCAGAAAAATGAGGCTTTTACACCCAAAAAAGGCGGGTTTTACCCTAAACTTGAGAGAGTGGTTCAGAAAAATGAGGCTTTTCACCCAATACAGGTAATTTGTGCCCAAAAATTGAGAGCTTGGTGCAGAAAAATGAGGCTTTTCAGCAGAAAAAGGCACGTTTGGTCCTAAAATTGCGCTATTGGTGCAGAAAAATGAGGCTTTTCACCCAAAAAAGGAGAGCTTGTCCATAACATTGAAATATTGGTGCAGAAAAATTTGGCTTTTCAGGTGAAAAAGGTGGGTTTGGTGCTAAAATTGAGAACTTGGTGCAGAAAAATGAGGCTTTTCACCCAAAAAAAGTGGTTTGTGCTGTAAAATTGAGATCTTGGTGCAGAAAAATTAGGCTTTACATCTGAAAAAGGCGGTTTGTGCCCTAAAATTGAGAGCTTGGTGCAGAAAAATGAGGCTTTTCACCCCAAAAACGCGGGTTTAGAGCCCCCATGATAGGGTTTGTGCTGTAAAAAAGGAGAGTTAGGGCCCTGGAAACGAGGCACTGCTGCATAAAAGGGAGGTTGTTACCTGTAGAATCAAAACTTTGGATGCTAAAAATTAATCTTTGAGAGGTAAAGTGGGGGTTTGTGCCTAAAATTGAGAGCTTGGAGTAGGAAAATGAGGCTTTTAATCTGAAAAAGGAGGTTTGTGCCCTAAAATTGAGATATTGGTGAAGAAAAATGAGGCTTTTCACCCCAAAATTGAGAGCTTGTCCCTAAAATTGAGAGCTTGGAGTAGGAAAATGAGGCTTTTAATCTGAAAAAGGAGGTTTGTGCCCTAAAATTGAGATATTGGTGAAGAAAAATGAGGCTTTTCACCCCAAAATTGAGAGCTTGTCCCTAAAATTGAGAGCTTGGTGCAGAAAAATGAGGCTTTTCAGCAGAAAAAGGCGGGTTGTGTGCCGTAAAATTGAGAGGTTGGTGCAGAAAAATGAGACTTTTCAGCAGAAAAAGGCCATTTCTGCCCTAAAATTGAGAGCTTCGTTCAGAAAAATGAGGTTTTTCACCCCAAAAATGCGGGTTTAGCCCCCATGATAGGGTTTGTGCTGTAAAGAAGGAGAGGTAGGGCCCTGGAAACGAGGCACTGCTGCATAAAAGGGAGGTTGTTTCCTGTAGAATCAAAACTTTGGATGCCAAAAATTAATCTTTGAGAGGTAAAATGGGGGTTTGTGCCCTAAAATTGAGAGCTTGGAGTAGGAAAATGAGGCTTTTAATCTGAAAAAGGAGGTTTGTGCCCTAAAATTGAGATATTGGTGAAGAAAAATGAGGCTTTTCACCCCAAAATTGAGAGCTTGTCCCTCAAATGGAGAGCTTGGTGCAGAAAAATGAGGCTTTTACACCCAAAAAAGGCGGGTTTTACCCTAAACTTGAGAGAGTGGTTCAGAAAAATGAGGCTTTTCACCCAATACAGGTAATTTGTGCCCAAAAAATGAGAGCTTGGTGCAGAAAAATGAGGCTTTTCAGCAGAAAAAGGCACGTTTGGTCCTAAAATTGCGCTATTGGTGCAGAAAAATGAGGCTTTTCACCCAAAAAAGGAGAGCTTGTCCATAACATTGAAATATTGGTGCAGAAAAATTTGGCTTTTCAGGTGAAAAAGGTGGGTTTGGTGCTAAAATTGAGAACTTGGTGCAGAAAAATGAGGCTTTTCACCCAAAAAAAGTGGTTTGTGCTGTAAAATTGAGATCTTGTTGCAGAAAAATGAGGCTTTACATCTGAAAAAGGCGGTTTGTGCCCTAAAATTGAGAGCTTGGTGCAGAAAAATGAGGTTTTTCACCCCAAAAACGCGGGTTTAGAGCCCCCATGATAGGGTTTGTGCTGTAAAAAAGGAGAGGTAGAGCCCTGGAAACGAGGCACTGCTGCATAAAAGGGAGGTTGTTACCTGTAGAATCAAAACTTTGGATGCTAAAAATTAATCTTTGAGAGGTAAAGTGGGGGTTTGTGCCCTAAAATTGAGAGCTTGGAGTAGGAAAATGAGGCTTTTAATCTGAAAAAGGAGGTTTGTGCCCTAAAATTGAGATATTGGTGAAGAAAAATGAGGCTTTTCACCCCAAAATTGAGAGCTTGTCCCTCAAATGGAGAGCTTGGTGCAGAAAAATGAGGCTTTTTCACCCAAAAAAGGCGGGTTTTACCCTAAACTTGAGAGAGTGGTTCAGAAAAATGAGGCTTTTCACCCAATACAGGTAATTTGTGCCCAAAAAATGAGAGCTTGGTGCAGAAAAATGAGGCTTTTCAGCAGAAAAAGGCACGTTTGGTCCTAAAATTGCGCTATTGGTGCAGAAAAATGAGGCTTTTCACCCAAAAAAGGAGAGCTTGTCCATAACATTGAAATATTGGTGCAGAAAAATTTGGCTTTTCAGGTGAAATAGGTGGGTTTGGTGCTAAAATTGAGAACTTGGTGCAGAAAAATGAGGCTTTTCACCCAAAAAAAGTGGTTTGTGCTGTAAAATTGAGATCTTGTTGCAGAAAAATGAGGCTTTACATCTGAAAAAGGCGGTTTGTGCCCTAAAATTGAGAGCTTGGTGCAGAAAAATGAGGCTTTTCACCCCAAAAACGCGGGTTTAGAGCCCCCATGATAGGGTTTGTGCTGTAAAAAAGGAGAGGTAGGGCCCTGGAAACGAGGCACTGCTGCATAAAAGGGAGGTTGTTACCTGTAGAATCAAAACTTTGGATGCTAAAAATTAATCTTTGAGAGGTAAAGTGGGGGTTTGTGCCTAAAATTGAGAGCTTGGAGTAGGAAAATGAGGCTTTTAATCTGAAAAAGGAGGTTTGTGCCCTAAAATTGAGATATTGGTGAAGAAAAATGAGGCTTTTCACCAGAAAATTGAGAGCTTGTCCCTAAAATTGAGAGCTTGGAGTAGGAAAATGAGGCTTTTAATCTGAAAAAGGAGGTTTGTGCCCTAAAATTGAGATATTGGTGAAGAAAAATGAGGCTTTTCACCTGAAAATTGAGAGCTTGTCCCTAAAATTGAGAGCTTGGTGCAGAAAAATGAGGCTTTTCAGCAGAAAAAGGCGGGTTGTGTGCCGTAAAATTGAGAGGTTGGTGCAGAAAAATGAGACTTTTCAGCAGAAAAAGGCCATTTCCGCCCTAAAATTGAGAGCTTGGTGCAGAAAAATGAGGTTTTTCACCCCAAAAATGCGGGTTTAGCCCCCATGATAGGGTTTGTGCTGTAAAGAAGGAGAGGTAGGGCCCTGGAAACGAGGCACTGCTGCATAAAAGGGAGGTTGTTTCCTGTAGAATCAAAACTTTGGATGCCAAAAATTAATCGTTGAGAGGTAAAATGGGGGTTTGTGCCCTAAAATTGAGAGCTTGGAGTAGGAAAATGAGGCTTTTAATCTGAAAAAGGAGGTTTGTGCCCTAAAATTGAGATATTGGTGAAGAAAAATGAGGCTTTTCACCCCAAAATTGAGAGCTTGTCCCTCAAATGGAGAGCTTGGTGCAGAAAAATGAGGCTTTTACACCCAAAAAAGGCGGGTTTTACCCTAAACTTGAGAGAGTGGTTCAGAAAAATGAGGCTTTTCACCCAATACAGGTAATTTGTGCCCAAAAATTGAGAGCTTGGTGCAGAAAAATGAGGCTTTTCAGCAGAAAAAGGCACGTTTGGTCCTAAAATTGCGCTATTGGTGCAGAAAAATGAGGCTTTTCACCCAAAAAAGGAGAGCTTGTCCATAACATTGAAATATTGGTGCAGAAAAATTTGGCTTTTCAGGTGAAAAAGGTGGGTTTGGTGCTAAAATTGAGAACTTGGTGCAGAAAAATGAGGCTTTTCACCCAAAAAAAGTGGTTTGTGCTGTAAAATTGAGATCTTGTTGCAGAAAAATGAGGCTTTACATCTGAAAAAGGCGGTTTGTGCCCTAAAATTGAGAGCTTGGTGCAGAAAAATGAGGTTTTTCACCCCAAAAACGCGGGTTTAGAGCCCCCATGATAGGGTTTGTGCTGTAAAAAAGGAGAGGTAGAGCCCTGGAAACGAGGCACTGCTGCATAAAAGGGAGGTTGTTTCCTGTAGAATCAAAACTTTGGATGCTAAAAATTAATCTTTGAGAGGTAAAGTGGGGGTTTGTGCCTAAAATTGAGAGCTTGGAGTAGGAAAATGAGGCTTTTAATCTGAAAAAGGAGGTTTGTGCCCTAAAATTGAGATATTGGTGAAGAAAAATGAGGCTTTTCACCCCAAAATTGAGAGCTTGTCCCTCAAATGGAGAGCTTGGTGCAGAAAAATGAGGCTTTTTCACCCAAAAAAGGCGGGTTTTACCCTAAACTTGAGAGAGTGGTTCAGAAAAATGAGGCTTTTCACCCAATACAGGTAATTTGTGCCCAAAAATTGAGAGCTTGGTGCAGAAAAATGAGGCTTTTCAGCAGAAAAAGGCACGTTTGGTCCTAAAATTGCGCTATTGGTGCAGAAAAATGAGGCTTTTCACCCAAAAAAGGAGAGCTTGTCCATAACATTGAAATATTGGTGCAGAAAAATTTGGCTTTTCAGGTGAAAAAGGTGGGTTTGGTGCTAAAATTGAGAACTTGGTGCAGAAAAATGAGGCTTTTCACCCAAAAAAAGTGGTTTGTGCTGTAAAATTGAGATCTTGTTGCAGAAAAATGAGGCTTTACATCTGAAAAAGGCGGTTTGTGCCCTAAAATTGAGAGCTTGGTGCAGAAAAATGAGGCTTTTCACCCCAAAAACGCGGGTTTAGCCCCCATGATAGGGTTTGCGCTGTAAAAAAGGAGAGTTAGGGCCCTGGAAACGAGGCACTGCTGCATAAAAGGGAGGTTGTTACCTGTAGAATCAAAACTTTGGATGCTAAAAATTAATCTTTGAGAGGTAAAGTGGGGGTTTGTGCCTAAAATTGAGAGCTTGGAGTAGGAAAATGAGGCTTTTAATCTGAAAAAGGAGGTTTGTGCCCTAAAATTGAGATATTGGTGAAGAAAAATGAGGCTTTTCACCAGAAAATTGAGAGCTTGTCCCTAAAATTGAGAGCTTGGAGTAGGAAAATGAGGCTTTTAATCTGAAAAAGGAGGTTTGTGCCCTAAAATTGAGATATTGGTGAAGAAAAATGAGGCTTTTCACCTGAAAATTGAGAGCTTGTCCCTAAAATTGAGAGCTTGGTGCAGAAAAATGAGGCTTTTCAGCAGAAAAAGGCGGGTTGTGTGCCGTAAAATTGAGAGGTTGGTGCAGAAAAATGAGACTTTTCAGCAGAAAAAGGCCATTTCTGCCCTAAAATTGAGAGCTTCGTTCAGAAAAATGAGGTTTTTCACCCCAAAAATGCGGGTTTAGCCCCCATGATAGGGTTTGTGCTGTAAAGAAGGAGAGGTAGGGCCCTGGAAACGAGGCACTGCTGCATAAAAGGGAGGTTGTTTCCTGTAGAATCAAAACTTTGGATGCCAAAAATTAATCTTTGAGAGGTAAAATGGGGGTTTGTGCCCTAAAATTGAGAGCTTGGAGTAGGAAAATGAGGCTTTTAATCTGAAAAAGGAGGTTTGTGCCCTAAAATTGAGATATTGGTGAAGAAAAATGAGGCTTTTCACCCCAAAATTGAGAGCTTGTCCCTCAAATGGAGAGCTTGGTGCAGAAAAATGAGGCTTTTACACCCAAAAAAGGCGGGTTTTACCCTAAACTTGAGAGAGTGGTTCAGAAAAATGAGGCTTTTCACCCAATACAGGTAATTTGTGCCCAAAAATTGAGAGCTTGGTGCAGAAAAATGAGGCTTTTCAGCAGAAAAAGGCACGTTTGGTCCTAAAATTGCGCTATTGGTGCAGAAAAATGAGGCTTTTCACCCAAAAAAGGAGAGCTTGTCCATAACATTGAAATATTGGTGCAGAAAAATTTGGCTTTTCAGGTGAAAAAGGTGGGTTTGGTGCTAAAATTGAGAACTTGGTGCAGAAAAATGAGGCTTTTCACCCAAAAAAAGTGGTTTGTGCTGTAAAATTGAGATCTTGTTGCAGAAAAATGAGGCTTTACATCTGAAAAAGGCGGTTTGTGCCCTAAAATTGAGAGCTTGGTGCAGAAAAATGAGGCTTTTCACCCCAAAAACGCGGGTTTAGCCCCCATGATAGGGTTTGCGCTGTAAAAAAGGAGAGTTAGGGCCCTGGAAACGAGGCACTGCTGCATAAAAGGGAGGTTGTTACCTGTAGAATCAAAACTTTGGATGCTAAAAATTAATCTTTGAGAGGTAAAGTGGGGGTTTGTGCCTAAAATTGAGAGCTTGGAGTAGGAAAATGAGGCTTTTAATCTGAAAAAGGAGGTTTGTGCCCTAAAATTGAGATATTGGTGAAGAAAAATGAGGCTTTTCACCAGAAAATTGAGAGCTTGTCCCTAAAATTGAGAGCTTGGAGTAGGAAAATGAGGCTTTTAATCTGAAAAAGGAGGTTTGTGCCCTAAAATTGAGATATTGGTGAAGAAAAATGAGGCTTTTCACCTGAAAATTGAGAGCTTGTCCCTAAAATTGAGAGCTTGGTGCAGAAAAATGAGGCTTTTCAGCAGAAAAAGGCGGGTTGTGTGCCGTAAAATTGAGAGGTTGGTGCAGAAAAATGAGACTTTTCAGCAGAAAAAGGCCATTTCTGCCCTAAAATTGAGAGCTTCGTTCAGAAAAATGAGGTTTTTCACCCCAAAAATGCGGGTTTAGCCCCCATGATAGGGTTTGTGCTGTAAAGAAGGAGAGGTAGGGCCCTGGAAACGAGGCACTGCTGCATAAAAGGGAGGTTGTTTCCTGTAGAATCAAAACTTTGGATGCCAAAAATTAATCTTTGAGAGGTAAAATGGGGGTTTGTGCCCTAGAATTGAGAGCTTGGAGTAGGAAAATGAGGCTTTTAATCTGAAAAAGGAGGTTTGTGCCCTAAAATTGAGATATTGGTGAAGAAAAATGAGGCTTTTCACCCCAAAATTGAGAGCTTGTCCCTCAAATGGAGAGCTTGGTGCAGAAAAATGAGGCTTTTTCACCCAAAAAAGGCGGGTTTTACCCTAAACTTGAGAGAGTGGTTCAGAAAAATGAGGCTTTTCACCCAATACAGGTAATTTGTGCCCAAAAATTGAGAGCTTGGTGCAGAAAAATGAGGCTTTTCAGCAGAAAAAGGCACGTTTGGTCCTAAAATTGCGCTATTGGTGCAGAAAAATGAGGCTTTTCACCCAAAAAAGGAGAGCTTGTCCATAACATTGAAATATTGGTGCAGAAAAATTTGGCTTTTCAGGTGAAAAAGGTGGGTTTGGTGCTAAAATTGAGAACTTGGTGCAGAAAAATGAGGCTTTTCACCCAAAAAAAGTGGTTTGTGCTGTAAAATTGAGATCTTGTTGCAGAAAAATGAGGCTTTACATCTGAAAAAGGCGGTTTGTGCCCTAAAATTGAGAGCTTGGTGCAGAAAAATGAGGTTTTTCACCCCAAAAACGCGGGTTTAGAGCCCCCATGATAGGGTTTGTGCTGTAAAAAAGGAGAGGTAGAGCCCTGGAAACGAGGCACTGCTGCATAAAAGGGAGGTTGTTACCTGTAGAATCAAAACTTTGGATGCTAAAAATTAATCTTTGAGAGGTAAAGTGGGGGTTTGTGCCTAAAATTGAGAGCTTGGAGTAGGAAAATGAGGCTTTTAATCTGAAAAAGGAGGTTTGTGCCCTAAAATTGAGATATTGGTGAAGAAAAATGAGGCTTTTCACCCCAAAATTGAGAGCTTGTCCCTCAAATGGAGAGCTTGGTGCAGAAAAATGAGGCTTTTTCACCCAAAAAAGGCGGGTTTTACCCTAAACTTGAGAGAGTGGTTCAGAAAAATGAGGCTTTTCACCCAATACAGGTAATTTGTGCCCAAAAAATGAGAGCTTGGTGCAGAAAAATGAGGCTTTTCAGCAGAAAAAGGCACGTTTGGTCCTAAAATTGCGCTATTGGTGCAGAAAAATGAGGCTTTTCACCCAAAAAAGGAGAGCTTGTCCATAACATTGAAATATTGGTGCAGAAAAATTTGGCTTTTCAGGTGAAATAGGTGGGTTTGGTGCTAAAATTGAGAACTTGGTGCAGAAAAATGAGGCTTTTCACCCAAAAAAAGTGGTTTGTGCTGTAAAATTGAGATCTTGTTGCAGAAAAATGAGGCTTTACATCTGAAAAAGGCGGTTTGTGCCCTAAAATTGAGAGCTTGGTGCAGAAAAATGAGGCTTTTCACCCCAAAAACGCGGGTTTAGAGCCCCCATGATAGGGTTTGTGCTGTAAAAAAGGAGAGGTAGGGCCCTGGAAACGAGGCACTGCTGCATAAAAGGGAGGTTGTTACCTGTAGAATCAAAACTTTGGATGCTAAAAATTAATCTTTGAGAGGTAAAGTGGGGGTTTGTGCCTAAAATTGAGAGCTTGGAGTAGGAAAATGAGGCTTTTAATCTGAAAAAGGAGGTTTGTGCCCTAAAATTGAGATATTGGTGAAGAAAAATGAGGCTTTTCACCCGAAAATTGAGAGCTTGTCCCTAAAATTGAGAGCTTGGTGCAGAAAAATGAGGCTTTTCAGCAGAAAAAGGCGGGTTGTGTGCCGTAAAATTGAGAGGTTGGTGCAGAAAAATGAGACTTTTCAGCAGAAAAAGGCCATTTCCGCCCTAAAATTGAGAGCTTGGTTCAGAAAAATGAGGTTTTTCACCCCAAAAATGCGGGTTTAGCCCCCATGATAGGGTTTGTGCTGTAAAGAAGGAGAGGTAGGGCCCTGGAAACGAGGCACTGCTGCATAAAAGGGAGGTTGTTTCCTGTAGAATCAAAACTTTGGATGCCAAAAATTAATCGTTGAGAGGTAAAATGGGGGTTTGTGCCCTAAAATTGAGAGCTTGGAGTAGGAAAATGAGGCTTTTAATCTGAAAAAGGAGGTTTGTGCCCTAAAATTGAGATATTGGTGAAGAAAAATGAGGCTTTTCACCCCAAAATTGAGAGCTTGTCCCTCAAATGGAGAGCTTGGTGCAGAAAAATGAGGCTTTTACACCCAAAAAAGGCGGGTTTTACCCTAAACTTGAGAGAGTGGTTCAGAAAAATGAGGCTTTTCACCCAATACAGGTAATTTGTGCCCAAAAATTGAGAGCTTGGTGCAGAAAAATGAGGCTTTTCAGCAGAAAAAGGCACGTTTGGTCCTAAAATTGCGCTATTGGTGCAGAAAAATGAGGCTTTTCACCCAAAAAAGGAGAGCTTGTCCATAACATTGAAATATTGGTGCAGAAAAATTTGGCTTTTCAGGTGAAAAAGGTGGGTTTGGTGCTAAAATTGAGAACTTGGTGCAGAAAAATGAGGCTTTTCACCCAAAAAAAGTGGTTTGTGCTGTAAAATTGAGATCTTGTTGCAGAAAAATGAGGCTTTACATCTGAAAAAGGCGGTTTGTGCCCTAAAATTGAGAGCTTGGTGCAGAAAAATGAGGCTTTTCACCCCAAAAACGCGGGTTTAGAGCCCCCATGATAGGGTTTGTGCTGTAAAAAAGGAGAGGTAGAGCCCTGGAAACGAGGCACTGCTGCATAAAAGGGAGGTTGTTTCCTGTAGAATCAAAACTTTGGATGCTAAAAATTAATCTTTGAGAGGTAAAGTGGGGGTTTGTGCCTAAAATTGAGAGCTTGGAGTAGGAAAATGAGGCTTTTAATCTGAAAAAGGAGGTTTGTGCCCTAAAATTGAGATATTGGTGAAGAAAAATGAGGCTTTTCACCCCAAAATTGAGAGCTTGTCCCTCAAATGGAGAGCTTGGTGCAGAAAAATGAGGCTTTTACACCCAAAAAAGGCGGGTTTTACCCTAAACTTGAGAGAGTGGTTCAGAAAAATGAGGCTTTTCACCCAATACAGGTAATTTGTGCCCAAAAATTGAGAGCTTGGTGCAGAAAAATGAGGCTTTTCAGCAGAAAAAGGCACGTTTGGTCCTAAAATTGCGCTATTGGTGCAGAAAAATGAGGCTTTTCACCCAAAAAAGGAGAGCTTGTCCATAACATTGAAATATTGGTGCAGAAAAATTTGGCTTTTCAGGTGAAAAAGGTGGGTTTGGTGCTAAAATTGAGAACTTGGTGCAGAAAAATGAGGCTTTTCACCCAAAAAAAGTGGTTTGTGCTGTAAAATTGAGATCTTGTTGCAGAAAAATGAGGCTTTACATCTGAAAAAGGCGGTTTGTGCCCTAAAATTGAGAGCTTGGTGCAGAAAAATGAGGCTTTTCACCCCAAAAACGCGGGTTTAGCCCCCATGATAGGGTTTGCGCTGTAAAAAAGGAGAGTTAGGGCCCTGGAAACGAGGCACTGCTGCATAAAAGGGAGGTTGTTACCTGTAGAATCAAAACTTTGGATGCTAAAAATTAATCTTTGAGAGGTAAAGTGGGGGTTTGTGCCTAAAATTGAGAGCTTGGAGTAGGAAAATGAGGCTTTTAATCTGAAAAAGGAGGTTTGTGCCCTAAAATTGAGATATTGGTGAAGAAAAATGAGGCTTTTCACCCCAAAATTGAGAGCTTGTCCCTAAAATTGAGAGCTTGGAGTAGGAAAATGAGGCTTTTAATCTGAAAAAGGAGGTTTGTGCCCTAAAATTGAGATATTGGTGAAGAAAAATGAGGCTTTTCACCCCAAAATTGAGAGCTTGTCCCTCAAATGGAGAGCTTGGTGCAGAAAAATGAGGCTTTTTCACCCAAAAAAGGCGGGTTTTACCCTAAACTTGAGAGAGTGGTTCAGAAAAATGAGGCTTTTCACCCAATACAGGTAATTTGTGCCCAAAAATTGAGAGCTTGGTGCAGAAAAATGAGGCTTTTCAGCAGAAAAAGGCACGTTTGGTCCTAAAATTGTGCTATTGGTGCAGAAAAATGAGGCTTTTCACCCAAAAAAGGAGAGCTTGTCCATAACATTGAAATATTGGTGCAGAAAAATTTGGCTTTTCAGGTGAAAAAGGTGGGTTTGGTGCTAAAATTGAGAACTTGGTGCAGAAAAATGAGGCTTTTCACCCAAAAAAAGTGGTTTGTGCTGTAAAATTGAGATCTTGTTGCAGAAAAATGAGGCTTTACATCTGAAAAAGGCGGTTTGTGCCCTAAAATTGAGAGCTTGGTGCAGAAAAATGAGGCTTTTCACCCCAAAAACGCGGGTTTAGCCCCCATGATAGGGTTTGCGCTGTAAAAAAGGAGAGTTAGGGCCCTGGAAACGAGGCACTGCTGCATAAAAGGGAGGTTGTTACCTGTAGAATCAAAACTTTGGATGCTAAAAATTAATCTTTGAGAGGTAAAGTGGGGGTTTGTGCCTAAAATTGAGAGCTTGGAGTAGGAAAATGAGGCTTTTAATCTGAAAAAGGAGGTTTGTGCCCTAAAATTGAGATATTGGTGAAGAAAAATGAGGCTTTTCACCAGAAAATTGAGAGCTTGTCCCTAAAATTGAGAGCTTCGAGTAGGAAAATGAGGCTTTTAATCTGAAAAAGGAGGTTTGTGCCCTAAAATTGAGATATTGGTGAAGAAAAATGAGGCTTTTCACCTGAAAATTGAGAGCTTGTCCCTAAAATTGAGAGCTTGGTGCAGAAAAATGAGGCTTTTCAGCAGAAAAAGGCGGGTTGTGTGCCGTAAAATTGAGAGGTTGGTGCAGAAAAATGAGACTTTTCAGCAGAAAAAGGCCATTTCTGCCCTAAAATTGAGAGCTTCGTTCAGAAAAATGAGGTTTTTCACCCCAAAAATGCGGGTTTAGCCCCCATGATAGGGTTTGTGCTGTAAAGAAGGAGAGGTAGGGCCCTGGAAACGAGGCACTGCTGCATAAAAGGGAGGTTGTTTCCTGTAGAATCAAAACTTTGGATGCCAAAAATTAATCTTTGAGAGGTAAAATGGGGGTTTGTGCCCTAAAATTGAGAGCTTGGAGTAGGAAAATGAGGCTTTTAATCTGAAAAAGGAGGTTTGTGCCCTAAAATTGAGATATTGGTGAAGAAAAATGAGGCTTTTCACCCCAAAATTGAGAGCTTGTCCCTCAAATGGAGAGCTTGGTGCAGAAAAATGAGGCTTTTTCACCCAAAAAAGGCGGGTTTTACCCTAAACTTGAGAGAGTGGTTCAGAAAAATGAGGCTTTTCACCCAATACAGGTAATTTGTGCCCAAAAATTGAGAGCTTGGTGCAGAAAAATGAGGCTTTTCAGCAGAAAAAGGCACGTTTGGTCCTAAAATTGCGCTATTGGTGCAGAAAAATGAGGCTTTTCACCCAAAAAAGGAGAGCTTGTCCATAACATTGAAATATTGGTGCAGAAAAATTTGGCTTTTCAGGTGAAAAAGGTGGGTTTGGTGCTAAAATTGAGAACTTGGTGCAGAAAAATGAGGCTTTTCACCCAAAAAAAGTGGTTTGTGCTGTAAAATTGAGATCTTGTTGCAGAAAAATGAGGCTTTACATCTGAAAAAGGCGGTTTGTGCCCTAAAATTGAGAGCTTGGTGCAGAAAAATGAGGTTTTTCACCCCAAAAACGCGGGTTTAGAGCCCCCATGATAGGGTTTGTGCTGTAAAAAAGGAGAGGTAGAGCCCTGGAAACGAGGCACTGCTGCATAAAAGGGAGGTTGTTACCTGTAGAATCAAAACTTTGGATGCTAAAAATTAATCTTTGAGAGGTAAAGTGGGGGTTTGTGCCTAAAATTGAGAGCTTGGAGTAGGAAAATGAGGCTTTTAATCTGAAAAAGGAGGTTTGTGCCCTAAAATTGAGATATTGGTGAAGAAAAATGAGGCTTTTCACCCCAAAATTGAGAGCTTGTCCCTCAAATGGAGAGCTTGGTGCAGAAAAATGAGGCTTTTTCACCCAAAAAAGGCGGGTTTTACCCTAAACTTGAGAGAGTGGTTCAGAAAAATGAGGCTTTTCACCCAATACAGGTAATTTGTGCCCAAAAAATGAGAGCTTGGTGCAGAAAAATGAGGCTTTTCAGCAGAAAAAGGCACGTTTGGTCCTAAAATTGCGCTATTGGTGCAGAAAAATGAGGCTTTTCACCCAAAAAAGGAGAGCTTGTCCATAACATTGAAATATTGGTGCAGAAAAATTTGGCTTTTCAGGTGAAAAAGGTGGGTTTGGTGCTAAAATTGAGAACTTGGTGCAGAAAAATGAGGCTTTTCACCCAAAAAAAGTGGTTTGTGCTGTAAAATTGAGATCTTGTTGCAGAAAAATGAGGCTTTACATCTGAAAAAGGCGGTTTGTGCCCTAAAATTGAGAGCTTGGTGCAGAAAAATGAGGTTTTTCACCCCAAAAACGCGGGTTTAGAGCCCCCATGATAGGGTTTGTGCTGTAAAAAAGGAGAGGTAGAGCCCTGGAAACGAGGCACTGCTGCATAAAAGGGAGGTTGTTTCCTGTAGAATCAAAACTTTGGATGCTAAAAATTAATCTTTGAGAGGTAAAGTGGGGGTTTGTGCCTAAAATTGAGAGCTTGGAGTAGGAAAATGAGGCTTTTAATCTGAAAAAGGAGGTTTGTGCCCTAAAATTGAGATATTGGTGAAGAAAAATGAGGCTTTTCACCCCAAAATTGAGAGCTTGTCCCTCAAATGGAGAGCTTGGTGCAGAAAAATGAGGCTTTTTCACCCAAAAAAGGCGGGTTTTACCCTAAACTTGAGAGAGTGGTTCAGAAAAATGAGGCTTTTCACCCAATACAGGTAATTTGTGCCCAAAAATTGAGAGCTTGGTGCAGAAAAATGAGGCTTTTCAGCAGAAAAAGGCACGTTTGGTCCTAAAATTGCGCTATTGGTGCAGAAAAATGAGGCTTTTCACCCAAAAAAGGAGAGCTTGTCCATAACATTGAAATATTGGTGCAGAAAAATTTGGCTTTTCAGGTGAAAAAGGTGGGTTTGGTGCTAAAATTGAGAACTTGGTGCAGAAAAATGAGGCTTTTCACCCAAAAAAAGTGGTTTGTGCTGTAAAATTGAGATCTTGTTGCAGAAAAATGAGGCTTTACATCTGAAAAAGGCGGTTTGTGCCCTAAAATTGAGAGCTTGGTGCAGAAAAATGAGGTTTTTCACCCCAAAAACGCGGGTTTAGAGCCCCCATGATAGGGTTTGTGCTGTAAAAAAGGAGAGGTAGGGCCCTGGAAACGAGGCACTGCTGCATAAAAGGGAGGTTGTTACCTGTAGAATCAAAACTTTGGATGCTAAAAATAAATCTTTGAGAGGTAAAGTGGGGGTTTGTGCCTAAAATTGAGAGCTTGGAGTAGGAAAATGAGGCTTTTAATCTGAAAAAGGAGGTTTGTGCCCTAAAATTGAGATATTGGTGAAGAAAAATGAGGCTTTTCACCCCAAAATTGAGAGCTTGTCCCTAAAATTGAGAGCTTGGAGTAGGAAAATGAGGCTTTTAATCTGAAAAAGGAGGTTTGTGCCCTAAAATTGAGATATTGGTGAAGAAAAATGAGGCTTTTCACCCCAAAATTGAGAGCTTGTCCCTCAAATGGAGAGCTTGGTGCAGAAAAATGAGGCTTTTTCACCCAAAAAAGGTGGGTTTTACCCTAAACTTGAGAGAGTGGTTCAGAAAAATGAGGCTTTTCACCCAATACAGGTAATTTGTGCCCAAAAATTGAGAGCTTGGTGCAGAAAAATGAGGCTTTTCAGCAGAAAAAGGCACGTTTGGTCCTAAAATTGCGCTATTGGTGCAGAAAAATGAGGCTTTTCACCCAAAAAAGGAGAGCTTGTCCATAACATTGAAATATTGGTGCAGAAAAATTTGGCTTTTCAGGTGAAAAAGGTGGGTTTGGTGCTAAAATTGAGAACTTGGTGCAGAAAAATGAGGCTTTTCACCCAAAAAAAGTGGTTTGTGCTGTAAAATTGAGATCTTGTTGCAGAAAAATGAGGCTTTACATCTGAAAAAGGCGGTTTGTGCCCTAAAATTGAGAGCTTGGTGCAGAAAAATGAGGTTTTTCACCCCAAAAACGCGGGTTTAGAGCCCCCATGATAGGGTTTGTGCTGTAAAGAAGGAGAGGTAGGGCCCTGGAAACGAGGCACTGCTGCATAAAAGGGAGGTTGTTACCTGTAGAATCAAAACTTTGGATGCTAAAAATAAATCTTTGAGAGGTAAAGTGGGGGTTTGTGCCTAAAATTGAGAGCTTGGAGTAGGAAAATGAGGCTTTTAATCTGAAAAAGGAGGTTTGTGCCCTAAAATTGAGATATTGGTGAAGAAAAATGAGGCTTTTCACCAGAAAATTGAGAGCTTGTCCCTAAAATTGAGAGCTTGGAGTAGGAAAATGAGGCTTTTAATCTGAAAAAGGAGGTTTGTGCCCTAAAATTGAGATATTGGTGAAGAAAAATGAGGCTTTTCACCCCAAAATTGAGAGCTTGTCCCTAAAATTGAGAGCTTGGTGCAGAAAAATGAGGCTTTTCAGCAGAAAAAGGCGGGTTGTGTGCCGTAAAATTGAGAGGTTGGTGCAGAAAAATGAGACTTTTCAGCAGAAAAAGGCCATTTCCGCCCTAAAATTGAGAGCTTGGTGCAGAAAAATGAGGTTTTTCACCCCAAAAATGCGGGTTTAGCCCCCATGATAGGGTTTGTGCTGTAAAGAAGGAGAGGTAGGGCCCTGGAAACGAGGCACTGCTGCATAAAAGGGAGGTTGTTTCCTGTAGAATCAAAACTTTGGATGCCAAAAATTAATCGTTGAGAGGTAAAATGGGGGTTTGTGCCCTAAAATTGAGAGCTTGGAGTAGGAAAATGAGGCTTTTAATCTGAAAAAGGAGGTTTGTGCCCTAAAATTGAGATATTGGTGAAGAAAAATGAGGCTTTTCACCCCAAAATTGAGAGCTTGTCCCTCAAATGGAGAGCTTGGTGCAGAAAAATGAGGCTTTTTCACCCAAAAAAGGCGGGTTTTACCCTAAACTTGAGAGAGTGGTTCAGAAAAATGAGGCTTTTCACCCAATACAGGTAATTTGTGCCCAAAAATTGAGAGCTTGGTGCAGAAAAATGAGGCTTTTCAGCAGAAAAAGGCACGTTTGGTCCTAAAATTGCGCTATTGGTGCAGAAAAATGAGGCTTTTCACCCAAAAAAGGAGAGCTTGTCCATAACATTGAAATATTGGTGCAGAAAAATTTGGCTTTTCAGGTGAAAAAGGTGGGTTTGGTGCTAAAATTGAGAACTTGGTGCAGAAAAATGAGGCTTTTCACCCAAAAAAAGTGGTTTGTGCTGTAAAATTGAGATCTTGTTGCAGAAAAATGAGGCTTTACATCTGAAAAAGGCGGTTTGTGCCCTAAAATTGAGAGCTTGGTGCAGAAAAATGAGGCTTTTCACCCCAAAAACGCGGGTTTAGCCCCCATGATAGGGTTTGCGCTGTAAAAAAGGAGAGTTAGGGCCCTGGAAACGAGGCACTGCTGCATAAAAGGGAGGTTGTTACCTGTAGAATCAAAACTTTGGATGCTAAAAATTAATCTTTGAGAGGTAAAGTGGGGGTTTGTGCCTAAAATTGAGAGCTTGGAGTAGGAAAATGAGGCTTTTAATCTGAAAAAGGAGGTTTGTGCCCTAAAATTGAGATATTGGTGAAGAAAAATGAGGCTTTTCACCAGAAAATTGAGAGCTTGTCCCTAAAATTGAGAGCTTCGAGTAGGAAAATGAGGCTTTTAATCTGAAAAAGGAGGTTTGTGCCCTAAAATTGAGATATTGGGCAAGAAAAATGAGGCTTTTCACCTGAAAATTGAGAGCTTGTCCCTAAAATTGAGAGCTTGGTGCAGAAAAATGAGGCTTTTCAGCAGAAAAAGGCGGGTTGTGTGCCGTAAAATTGAGAGGTTGGTGCAGAAAAATGAGACTTTTCAGCAGAAAAAGGCCATTTCTGCCCTAAAATTGAGAGCTTCGTTCAGAAAAATGAGGTTTTTCACCCCAAAAATGCGGGTTTAGCCCCCATGATAGGGTTTGTGCTGTAAAGAAGGAGAGGTAGGGCCCTGGAAACGAGGCACTGCTGCATAAAAGGGAGGTTGTTTCCTGTAGATTCAAAACTTTGGATGCCAAAAATTAATCTTTGAGAGGTAAAATGGGGGTTTGTGCCCTAGAATTGAGAGCTTGGAGTAGGAAAATGAGGCTTTTAATCTGAAAAAGGAGGTTTGTGCCCTAAAATTGAGATATTGGTGAAGAAAAATGAGGCTTTTCACCCCAAAATTGAGAGCTTGTCCCTCAAATGGAGAGCTTGGTGCAGAAAAATGAGGCTTTTTCACCCAAAAAAGGCGGGTTTTACCCTAAACTTGAGAGAGTGGTTCAGAAAAATGAGGCTTTTCACCCAATACAGGTAATTTGTGCCCAAAAATTGAGAGCTTGGTGCAGAAAAATGAGGCTTTTCAGCAGAAAAAGGCACGTTTGGTCCTAAAATTGCGCTATTGGTGCAGAAAAATGAGGCTTTTCACCCAAAAAAGGAGAGCTTGTCCATAACATTGAAATATTGGTGCAGAAAAATTTGGCTTTTCAGGTGAAAAAGGTGGGTTTGGTGCTAAAATTGAGAACTTGGTGCAGAAAAATGAGGCTTTTCACCCAAAAAAAGTGGTTTGTGCTGTAAAATTGAGATCTTGTTGCAGAAAAATGAGGCTTTACATCTGAAAAAGGCGGTTTGTGCCCTAAAATTGAGAGCTTGGTGCAGAAAAATGAGGTTTTTCACCCCAAAAACGCGGGTTTAGAGCCCCCATGATAGGGTTTGTGCTGTAAAAAAGGAGAGGTAGGGCCCTGGAAACGAGGCACTGCTGCATAAAAGGGAGGTTGTTACCTGTAGAATCAAAACTTTGGATGCTAAAAATAAATCTTTGAGAGGTAAAGTGGGGGTTTGTGCCTAAAATTGAGAGCTTGGAGTAGGAAAATGAGGCTTTTAATCTGAAAAAGGAGGTTTGTGCCCTAAAATTGAGATATTGGTGAAGAAAAATGAGGCTTTTCACCCCAAAATTGAGAGCTTGTCCCTAAAATTGAGAGCTTGGAGTAGGAAAATGAGGCTTTTAATCTGAAAAAGGAGGTTTGTGCCCTAAAATTGAGATATTGGTGAAGAAAAATGAGGCTTTTCACCCCAAAATTGAGAGCTTGTCCCTAAAATTGAGAGCTTGGTGCAGAAAAATGAGGCTTTTCAGCAGAAAAAGGCGGGTTGTGTGCCGTAAAATTGAGAGGTTGGTGCAGAAAAATGAGACTTTTCAGCAGAAAAAGGCCATTTCCGCCCTAAAATTGAGAGCTTGGTGCAGAAAAATGAGGTTTTTCACCCCAAAAATGCGGGTTTAGCCCCCATGATAGGGTTTGTGCTGTAAAGAAGGAGAGGTAGGGCCCTGGAAACGAGGCACTGCTGCATAAAAGGGAGGTTGTTTCCTGTAGAATCAAAACTTTGGATGCCAAAAATTAATCGTTGAGAGGTAAAATGGGGGTTTGTGCCCTAAAATTGAGAGCTTGGAGTAGGAAAATGAGGCTTTTAATCTGAAAAAGGAGGTTTGTGCCCTAAAATTGAGATATTGGTGAAGAAAAATGAGGCTTTTCACCCCAAAATTGAGAGCTTGTCCCTCAAATGGAGAGCTTGGTGCAGAAAAATGAGGCTTTTTCACCCAAAAAAGGCGGGTTTTACCCTAAACTTGAGAGAGTGGTTCAGAAAAATGAGGCTTTTCACCCAATACAGGTAATTTGTGCCCAAAAATTGAGAGCTTGGTGCAGAAAAATGAGGCTTTTCAGCAGAAAAAGGCACGTTTGGTCCTAAAATTGCGCTATTGGTGCAGAAAAATGAGGCTTTTCACCCAAAAAAGGAGAGCTTGTCCATAACATTGAAATATTGGTGCAGAAAAATTTGGCTTTTCAGGTGAAAAAGGTGGGTTTGGTGCTAAAATTGAGAACTTGGTGCAGAAAAATGAGGCTTTTCACCCAAAAAAAGTGGTTTGTGCTGTAAAATTGAGATCTTGTTGCAGAAAAATGAGGCTTTACATCTGAAAAAGGCGGTTTGTGCCCTAAAATTGAGAGCTTGGTGCAGAAAAATGAGGCTTTTCACCCCAAAAACGCGGGTTTAGAGCCCCCATGATAGGGTTTGTGCTGTAAAAAAGGAGAGGTAGGGCCCTGGAAACGAGGCACTGCTGCATAAAAGGGAGGTTGTTACCTGTAGAATCAAAACTTTGGATGCTAAAAATTAATCTTTGAGAGGTAAAGTGGGGGTTTGTGCCTAAAATTGAGAGCTTGGAGTAGGAAAATGAGGCTTTTAATCTGAAAAAGGAGGTTTGTGCCCTAAAATTGAGATATTGGTGAAGAAAAATGAGGCTTTTCACCCGAGAATTGAGAGCTTGTCCCTAAAATTGAGAGCTTCGAGTAGGAAAATGAGGCTTTTAATCTGAAAAAGGAGGTTTGTGCCCTAAAATTGAGATATTGGGCAAGAAAAATGAGGCTTTTCACCCCAAAATTGAGAGCTTGTCCCTAAAATTGAGAGCTTGGTGCAGAAAAATGAGGCTTTTCAGCAGAAAAAGGCGGGTTGTGTGCCGTAAAATTGAGAGGTTGGTGCAGAAAAATGAGACTTTTCAGCAGAAAAAGGCCATTTCCGCCCTAAAATTGAGAGCTTGGTTCAGAAAAATGAGGCTTTTCACCCCAAAAATGCGGGTTTAGCCCCCATGATAGGGTTTGTGCTGTAAAGAAGGAGAGGTAGGGCCCTGGAAACGAGGCACTGCTGCATAAAAGGGAGGTTGTTTCCTGTAGAATCAAAACTTTGGATGCCAAAAATTAATCTTTGAGAGGTAAAATGGGGGTTTGTGCCCTAGAATTGAGAGCTTGGAGTAGGAAAATGAGGCTTTTAATCTGAAAAAGGAGGTTTGTGCCCTAAAATTGAGATATTGGTGAAGAAAAATGAGGCTTTTCACCCCAAAATTGAGAGCTTGTCCCTAAAATTGAGAGCTTGGTGCAGAAAAATGAGGCTTTTCAGCAGAAAAAGGCGGGTTGTGTGCCGTAAAATTGAGAGGTTGGTGCAGATAAATGAGACTTTTCAGCAGAAAAAGGCCATTTCCGCCCTAAAATTGAGAGCTTGGTTCAGAAAAATGAGGTTTTTCACCCCAAAAATGCGGGTTTAGCCCCCATGATAGGGTTTGTGCTGTAAAGAAGGAGAGGTAGGGCCCTGGAAACGAGGCACTGCTGCATAAAAGGGAGGTTGTTTCCTGTAGAATCAAAACTTTGGATGCCAAAAATTAATCTTTGAGAGGTAAAATGGGGATTTGTGCCCTAAAATTGAGAGCTTGGAGTAGGAAAATGAGGCTTTTAATCTGAAAAAGGAGGTTTGTGCCCTAAAATTGAGATATTGGTGAAGAAAAATGAGGCTTTTCACCCCAAAATTGAGAGCTTGTCCCTCAAATGGAGAGCTTGGTGCAGAAAAATGAGGCTTTTTCACCCAAAAAAGGCGGGTTTTACCCTAAACTTGAGAGAGTGGTTCAGAAAAATGAGGCTTTTCACCCAATACAGGTAATTTGTGCCCAAAAATTGAGAGCTTGGTGCAGAAAAATGAGGCTTTTCAGCAGAAAAAGGCACGTTTGGTCCTAAAATTGCGCTATTGGTGCAGAAAAATGAGGCTTTTCACCCAAAAAAGGAGAGCTTGTCCATAACATTGAAATATTGGTGCAGAAAAATTTGGCTTTTCAGGTGAAAAAGGTGGGTTTGGTGCTAAAATTGAGAACTTGGTGCAGAAAAATGAGGCTTTTCACCCAAAAAAAGTGGTTTGTGCTGTAAAATTGAGATCTTGTTGCAGAAAAATGAGGCTTTACATCTGAAAAAGGCGGTTTGTGCCCTAAAATTGAGAGCTTGGTGCAGAAAAATGAGGTTTTTCACCCCAAAAACGCGGGTTTAGAGCCCCCATGATAGGGTTTGTGCTGTAAAAAAGGAGAGGTAGGGCCCTGGAAACGAGGCACTGCTGCATAAAAGGGAGGTTGTTACCTGTAGAATCAAAACTTTGGATGCTAAAAATAAATCTTTGAGAGGTAAAGTGGGGGTTTGTGCCTAAAATTGAGAGCTTGGAGTAGGAAAATGAGGCTTTTAATCTGAAAAAGGAGGTTTGTGCCCTAAAATTGAGATATTGGTGAAGAAAAATGAGGCTTTTCACCCCAAAATTGAGAGCTTGTCCCTAAAATTGAGAGCTTGGAGTAGGAAAATGAGGCTTTTAATCTGAAAAAGGAGGTTTGTGCCCTAAAATTGAGATATTGGTGAAGAAAAATGAGGCTTTTCACCCGAAAATTGAGAGCTTGTCCCTAAAATTGAGAGCTTGGTGCAGAAAAATGAGGCTTTTCAGCAGAAAAAGGCACGTTTGGTCCTAAAATTGCGCTATTGGTGCAGAAAAATGAGGCTTTTCACCCAAAAAAGGAGAGCTTGTCCATAACATTGAAATATTGGTGCAGAAAAATTTGGCTTTTCAGGTGAAAAAGGTGGGTTTGGTGCTAAAATTGAGAACTTGGTGCAGAAAAATGAGGCTTTTCACCCAAAAAAAGTGGTTTGTGCTGTAAAATTGAGATCTTGTTGCAGAAAAATGAGGCTTTACATCTGAAAAAGGCGGTTTGTGCCCTAAAATTGAGAGCTTGGTGCAGAAAAATGAGGTTTTTCACCCCAAAAACGCGGGTTTAGAGCCCCCATGATAGGGTTTGTGCTGTAAAAAAGGAGAGGTAGAGCCCTGGAAACGAGGCACTGCTGCATAAAAGGGAGGTTGTTACCTGTAGAATCAAAACTTTGGATGCTAAAAATTAATCTTTGAGAGGTAAAGTGGGGGTTTGTGCCTAAAATTGAGAGCTTGGAGTAGGAAAATGAGGCTTTTAATCTGAAAAAGGAGGTTTGTGCCCTAAAATTGAGATATTGGTGAAGAAAAATGAGGCTTTTCACCCCAAAATTGAGAGCTTGTCCCTCAAATGGAGAGCTTGGTGCAGAAAAATGAGGCTTTTTCACCCAAAAAAGGCGGGTTTTACCCTAAACTTGAGAGAGTGGTTCAGAAAAATGAGGCTTTTCACCCAATACAGGTAATTTGTGCCCAAAAAATGAGAGCTTGGTGCAGAAAAATGAGGCTTTTCAGCAGAAAAAGGCACGTTTGGTCCTAAAATTGCGCTATTGGTGCAGAAAAATGAGGCTTTTCACCCAAAAAAGGAGAGCTTGTCCATAACATTGAAATATTGGTGCAGAAAAATTTGGCTTTTCAGGTGAAATAGGTGGGTTTGGTGCTAAAATTGAGAACTTGGTGCAGAAAAATGAGGCTTTTCACCTAAAAAAAGTGGTTTGTGCTGTAAAATTGAGATCTTGTTGCAGAAAAATGAGGCTTTACATCTGAAAAAGGCGGTTTGTGCCCTAAAATTGAGAGCTTGGTGCAGAAAAATGAGGCTTTTCACCCCAAAAACGCGGGTTTAGAGCCCCCATGATAGGGTTTGTGCTGTAAAAAAGGAGAGGTAGGGCCCTGGAAACGAGGCACTGCTGCATAAAAGGGAGGTTGTTACCTGTAGAATCAAAACTTTGGATGCTAAAAATTAATCTTTGAGAGGTAAAGTGGGGGTTTGTGCCTAAAATTGAGAGCTTGGAGTAGGAAAATGAGGCTTTTAATCTGAAAAAGGAGGTTTGTGCCCTAAAATTGAGATATTGGTGAAGAAAAATGAGGCTTTTCACCCGAGAATTGAGAGCTTGTCCCTAAAATTGAGAGCTTCGAGTAGGAAAATGAGGCTTTTAATCTGAAAAAGGAGGTTTGTGCCCTAAAATTGAGATATTGGGCAAGAAAAATGAGGCTTTTCACCCCAAAATTGAGAGCTTGTCCCTAAAATTGAGAGCTTGGTGCAGAAAAATGAGGCTTTTCAGCAGAAAAAGGCGGGTTGTGTGCCGTAAAATTGAGAGGTTGGTGCAGAAAAATGAGACTTTTCAGCAGAAAAAGGCCATTTCCGCCCTAAAATTGAGAGCTTGGTTCAGAAAAATGAGGCTTTTCACCCCAAAAATGCGGGTTTAGCCCCCATGATAGGGTTTGTGCTGTAAAGAAGGAGAGGTAGGGCCCTGGAAACGAGGCACTGCTGCATAAAAGGGAGGTTGTTTCCTGTAGAATCAAAACTTTGGATGCCAAAAATTAATCTTTGAGAGGTAAAATGGGGGTTTGTGCCCTAAAATTGAGAGCTTGGAGTAGGAAAATGAGGCTTTTAATCTGAAAAAGGAGGTTTGTGCCCTAAAATTGAGATATTGGTGAAGAAAAATGAGGCTTTTCACCCCAAAATTGAGAGCTTGTCCCTCAAATGGAGAGCTTGGTGCAGAAAAATGAGGCTTTTTCACCCAAAAAAGGCGGGTTTTACCCTAAACTTGAGAGAGTGGTTCAGAAAAATGAGGCTTTTCACCCAATACAGGTAATTTGTGCCCAAAAATTGAGAGCTTGGTGCAGAAAAATGAGGCTTTTCAGCAGAAAAAGGCACGTTTGGTCCTAAAATTGCGCTATTGGTGCAGAAAAATGAGGCTTTTCACCCAAAAAAGGAGAGCTTGTCCATAACATTGAAATATTGGTGCAGAAAAATTTGGCTTTTCAGGTGAAAAAGGTGGGTTTGGTGCTAAAATTGAGAACTTGGTGCAGAAAAATGAGGCTTTTCACCCAAAAAAAGTGGTTTGTGCTGTAAAATTGAGATCTTGTTGCAGAAAAATGAGGCTTTACATCTGAAAAAGGCGGTTTGTGCCCTAAAATTGAGAGCTTGGTGCAGAAAAATGAGGTTTTTCACCCCAAAAACGCGGGTTTAGAGCCCCCATGATAGGGTTTGTGCTGTAAAAAAGGAGAGGTAGGGCCCTGGAAACGAGGCACTGCTGCATAAAAGGGAGGTTGTTACCTGTAGAATCAAAACTTTGGATGCTAAAAATTAATCTTTGAGAGGTAAAGTGGGGGTTTGTGCCTAAAATTGAGAGCTTGGAGTAGGAAAATGAGGCTTTTAATCTGAAAAAGGAGGTTTGTGCCCTAAAATTGAGATATTGGTGAAGAAAAATGAGGCTTTTCACCCCAAAATTGAGAGCTTGTCCCTAAAATTGAGAGCTTGGAGTAGGAAAATGAGGCTTTTAATCTGAAAAAGGAGGTTTGTGCCCTAAAATTGAGATATTGGTGAAGAAAAATGAGGCTTTTCACCCCAAAATTGAGAGCTTGTCCCTCAAATGGAGAGCTTGGTGCAGAAAAATGAGGCTTTTTCACCCAAAAAAGGCGGGTTTTACCCTAAACTTGAGAGAGTGGTTCAGAAAAATGAGGCTTTTCACCCAATACAGGTAATTTGTGCCCAAAAAATGAGAGCTTGGTGCAGAAAAATGAGGCTTTTCAGCAGAAAAAGGCACGTTTGGTCCTAAAATTGCGCTATTGGTGCAGAAAAATGAGGCTTTTCACCCAAAAAAGGAGAGCTTGTCCATAACATTGAAATATTGGTGCAGAAAAATTTGGCTTTTCAGGTGAAATAGGTGGGTTTGGTGCTAAAATTGAGAACTTGGTGCAGAAAAATGAGGCTTTTCACCTAAAAAAAGTGGTTTGTGCTGTAAAATTGAGATCTTGTTGCAGAAAAATGAGGCTTTACATCTGAAAAAGGCGGTTTGTGCCCTAAAATTGAGAGCTTGGTGCAGAAAAATGAGGCTTTTCACCCCAAAAACGCGGGTTTAGAGCCCCCATGATAGGGTTTGTGCTGTAAAAAAGGAGAGGTAGGGCCCTGGAAACGAGGCACTGCTGCATAAAAGGGAGGTTGTTACCTGTAGAATCAAAACTTTGGATGCTAAAAATTAATCTTTGAGAGGTAAAGTGGGGGTTTGTGCCTAAAATTGAGAGCTTGGAGTAGGAAAATGAGGCTTTTAATCTGAAAAAGGAGGTTTGTGCCCTAAAATTGAGATATTGGTGAAGAAAAATGAGGCTTTTCACCCGAGAATTGAGAGCTTGTCCCTAAAATTGAGAGCTTCGAGTAGGAAAATGAGGCTTTTAATCTGAAAAAGGAGGTTTGTGCCCTAAAATTGAGATATTGGGCAAGAAAAATGAGGCTTTTCACCCCAAAATTGAGAGCTTGTCCCTAAAATTGAGAGCTTGGTGCAGAAAAATGAGGCTTTTCAGCAGAAAAAGGCGGGTTGTGTGCCGTAAAATTGAGAGGTTGGTGCAGAAAAATGAGACTTTTCAGCAGAAAAAGGCCATTTCCGCCCTAAAATTGAGAGCTTGGTTCAGAAAAATGAGGCTTTTCACCCCAAAAATGCGGGTTTAGCCCCCATGATAGGGTTTGTGCTGTAAAGAAGGAGAGGTAGGGCCCTGGAAACGAGGCACTGCTGCATAAAAGGGAGGTTGTTTCCTGTAGAATCAAAACTTTGGATGCCAAAAATTAATCTTTGAGAGGTAAAATGGGGGTTTGTGCCCTAGAATTGAGAGCTTGGAGTAGGAAAATGAGGCTTTTAATCTGAAAAAGGAGGTTTGTGCCCTAAAATTGAGATATTGGTGAAGAAAAATGAGGCTTTTCACCCCAAAATTGAGAGCTTGTCCCTCAAATGGAGAGCTTGGTGCAGAAAAATGAGGCTTTTTCACCCAAAAAAGGCGGGTTTTACCCTAAACTTGAGAGAGTGGTTCAGAAAAATGAGGCTTTTCACCCAATACAGGTAATTTGTGCCCAAAAATTGAGAGCTTGGTGCAGAAAAATGAGGCTTTTCAGCAGAAAAAGGCACGTTTGGTCCTAAAATTGCGCTATTGGTGCAGAAAAATGAGGCTTTTCACCCAAAAAAGGAGAGCTTGTCCATAACATTGAAATATTGGTGCAGAAAAATTTGGCTTTTCAGGTGAAAAAGGTGGGTTTGGTGCTAAAATTGAGAACTTGGTGCAGAAAAATGAGGCTTTTCACCCAAAAAAAGTGGTTTGTGCTGTAAAATTGAGATCTTGTTGCAGAAAAATGAGGCTTTACATCTGAAAAAGGCGGTTTGTGCCCTAAAATTGAGAGCTTGGTGCAGAAAAATGAGGTTTTTCACCCCAAAAACGCGGGTTTAGAGCCCCCATGATAGGGTTTGTGCTGTAAAAAAGGAGAGGTAGGGCCCTGGAAACGAGGCACTGCTGCATAAAAGGGAGGTTGTTACCTGTAGAATCAAAACTTTGGATGCTAAAAATAAATCTTTGAGAGGTAAAGTGGGGGTTTGTGCCTAAAATTGAGAGCTTGGAGTAGGAAAATGAGGCTTTTAATCTGAAAAAGGAGGTTTGTGCCCTAAAATTGAGATATTGGTGAAGAAAAATGAGGCTTTTCACCCCAAAATTGAGAGCTTGTCCCTAAAATTGAGAGCTTGGAGTAGGAAAATGAGGCTTTTAATCTGAAAAAGGAGGTTTGTGCCCTAAAATTGAGATATTGGTGAAGAAAAATGAGGCTTTTCACCCGAAAATTGAGAGCTTGTCCCTAAAATTGAGAGCTTGGTGCAGAAAAATGAGGCTTTTCAGCAGAAAAAGGCACGTTTGGTCCTAAAATTGCGCTATTGGTGAAGAAAAATGAGGCTTTTCACCCCAAAATTGAGAGCTTGTCCCTCAAATGGAGAGCTTGGTGCAGAAAAATGAGGCTTTTTCACCCAAAAAAGGCGGGTTTTACCCTAAACTTGAGAGAGTGGTTCAGAAAAATGAGGCTTTTCACCCAATACAGGTAATTTGTGCCCAAAAAATGAGAGCTTGGTGCAGAAAAATGAGGCTTTTCAGCAGAAAAAGGCACGTTTGGTCCTAAAATTGCGCTATTGGTGCAGAAAAATGAGGCTTTTCACCCAAAAAAGGAGAGCTTGTCCATAACATTGAAATATTGGTGCAGAAAAATTTGGCTTTTCAGGTGAAATAGGTGGGTTTGGTGCTAAAATTGAGAACTTGGTGCAGAAAAATGAGGCTTTTCACCTAAAAAAAGTGGTTTGTGCTGTAAAATTGAGATCTTGTTGCAGAAAAATGAGGCTTTACATCTGAAAAAGGCGGTTTGTGCCCTAAAATTGAGAGCTTGGTGCAGAAAAATGAGGCTTTTCACCCCAAAAACGCGGGTTTAGAGCCCCCATGATAGGGTTTGTGCTGTAAAAAAGGAGAGGTAGGGCCCTGGAAACGAGGCACTGCTGCATAAAAGGGAGGTTGTTACCTGTAGAATCAAAACTTTGGATGCTAAAAATTAATCTTTGAGAGGTAAAGTGGGGGTTTGTGCCTAAAATTGAGAGCTTGGAGTAGGAAAATGAGGCTTTTAATCTGAAAAAGGAGGTTTGTGCCCTAAAATTGAGATATTGGTGAAGAAAAATGAGGCTTTTCACCCGAGAATTGAGAGCTTGTCCCTAAAATTGAGAGCTTCGAGTAGGAAAATGAGGCTTTTAATCTGAAAAAGGAGGTTTGTGCCCTAAAATTGAGATATTGGGCAAGAAAAATGAGGCTTTTCACCCCAAAATTGAGAGCTTGTCCCTAAAATTGAGAGCTTGGTGCAGAAAAATGAGGCTTTTCAGCAGAAAAAGGCGGGTTGTGTGCCGTAAAATTGAGAGGTTGGTGCAGAAAAATGAGACTTTTCAGCAGAAAAAGGCCATTTCCGCCCTAAAATTGAGAGCTTGGTTCAGAAAAATGAGGCTTTTCACCCCAAAAATGCGGGTTTAGCCCCCATGATAGGGTTTGTGCTGTAAAGAAGGAGAGGTAGGGCCCTGGAAACGAGGCACTGCTGCATAAAAGGGAGGTTGTTTCCTGTAGAATCAAAACTTTGGATGCCAAAAATTAATCTTTGAGAGGTAAAATGGGGGTTTGTGCCCTAGAATTGAGAGCTTGGAGTAGGAAAATGAGGCTTTTAATCTGAAAAAGGAGGTTTGTGCCCTAAAATTGAGATATTGGTGAAGAAAAATGAGGCTTTTCACCCCAAAATTGAGAGCTTGTCCCTAAAATGGAGAGCTTGGTGCAGAAAAATGAGGCTTTTTCACCCAAAAAAGGCGGGTTTTACCCTAAACTTGAGAGAGTGGTTCAGAAAAATGAGGCTTTTCACCCAATACAGGTAATTTGTGCCCAAAAATTGAGAGCTTGGTGCAGAAAAATGAGGCTTTTCAGCAGAAAAAGGCACGTTTGGTCCTAAAATTGCGCTATTGGTGCAGAAAAATGAGGCTTTTCACCCAAAAAAGGAGAGCTTGTCCATAACATTGAAATATTGGTGCAGAAAAATTTGGCTTTTCAGGTGAAAAAGGTGGGTTTGGTGCTAAAATTGAGAACTTGGTGCAGAAAAATGAGGCTTTTCACCCAAAAAAAGTGGTTTGTGCTGTAAAATTGAGATCTTGTTGCAGAAAAATGAGGCTTTACATCTGAAAAAGGCGGTTTGTGCCCTAAAATTGAGAGCTTGGTGCAGAAAAATGAGGTTTTTCACCCCAAAAACGCGGGTTTAGAGCCCCCATGATAGGGTTTGTGCTGTAAAAAAGGAGAGGTAGAGCCCTGGAAACGAGGCACTGCTGCATAAAAGGGAGGTTGTTTCCTGTAGAATCAAAACTTTGGATGCTAAAAATTAATCTTTGAGAGGTAAAATGGGGGTTTGTGCCTAAAATTGAGAGCTTGGAGTAGGAAAATGAGGCTTTTAATCTGAAAAAGGAGGTTTGTGCCCTAAAATTGAGATATTGGTGAAGAAAAATGAGGCTTTTCACCCCAAAATTGAGAGCTTGTCCCTCAAATGGAGAGCTTGGTGCAGAAAAATGAGGCTTTTTCACCCAAAAAAGGCGGGTTTTACCCTAAACTTGAGAGAGTGGTTCAGAAAAATGAGGCTTTTCACCCAATACAGGTAATTTGTGCCCAAAAAATGAGAGCTTGGTGCAGAAAAATGAGGCTTTTCAGCAGAAAAAGGCACGTTTGGTCCTAAAATTGCGCTATTGGTGCAGAAAAATGAGGCTTTTCACCCAAAAAAGGAGAGCTTGTCCATAACATTGAAATATTGGTGCAGAAAAATTTGGCTTTTCAGGTGAAATAGGTGGGTTTGGTGCTAAAATTGAGAACTTGGTGCAGAAAAATGAGGCTTTTCACCCAAAAAAAGTGGTTTGTGCTGTAAAATTGAGATCTTGTTGCAGAAAAATGAGGCTTTACATCTGAAAAAGGCGGTTTGTGCCCTAAAATTGAGAGCTTGGTGCAGAAAAATGAGGCTTTTCACCCCAAAAACGCGGGTTTAGAGCCCCCATGATAGGGTTTGTGCTGTAAAAAAGGAGAGGTAGGGCCCTGGAAACGAGGCACTGCTGCATAAAAGGGAGGTTGTTACCTGTAGAATCAAAACTTTGGATGCTAGAAATTAATCTTTGAGAGGTAAAGTGGGGGTTTGTGCCTAAAATTTAGAGCTTGGAGTAGGAAAATGAGGCTTTTAATCTGAAAAAGGAGGTTTGTGCCCTAAAATTGAGATATTGGTGAAGAAAAATGAGGCTTTTCACTCAAAAATTGAGAGCTTGTCCCTAAAATTGAGAGCTTGGAGTAGGAAAATGAGGCTTTTAATCTGAAAAAGGAGGTTTGTGCCCTAAAATTGAGATATTGGTGAAGAAAAATGAGGCTTTTCACCCCAAAATTGAGAGCTTGTCCCTAAAATTGAGAGCTTGGAGTAGGAAAATGAGGCTTTTAATCTGAAAAAGGAGGTTTGTGCCCTAAAATTGAGATATTGGTGAAGAAAAATGAGGCTTTTCACCCCAAAATTGAGAGCTTGTCCCTAAAATTGAGAGCTTGGTGCAGAAAAATGAGGCTTTTCAGCAGAAAAAGGCGGGTTGTGTGCCGTAAAATTGAGAGGTTGGTGCAGATAAATGAGACTTTTCAGCAGAAAAAGGCCATTTCCGCCCTAAAATTGAGAGCTTGGTTCAGAAAAATGAGGTTTTTCACCCCAAAAATGCGGGTTTAGCCCCCATGATAGGGTTTGTGCTGTAAAGAAGGAGAGGTAGGGCCCTGGAAACGAGGCACTGCTGCATAAAAGGGAGGTTGTTTCCTGTAGAATCAAAACTTTGGATGCCAAAAATTAATCTTTGAGAGGTAAAATGGGGATTTGTGCCCTAAAATTGAGAGCTTGGAGTAGGAAAATGAGGCTTTTAATCTGAAAAAGGAGGTTTGTGCCCTAAAATTGAGATATTGGTGAAGAAAAATGAGGCTTTTCACCCCAAAATTGAGAGCTTGTCCCTCAAATGGAGAGCTTGGTGCAGAAAAATGAGGCTTTTTCACCCAAAAAAGGCGGGTTTTACCCTAAACTTGAGAGAGTGGTTCAGAAAAATGAGGCTTTTCACCCAATACAGGTAATTTGTGCCCAAAAATTGAGAGCTTGGTGCAGAAAAATGAGGCTTTTCAGCAGAAAAAGGCACGTTTGGTCCTAAAATTGCGCTATTGGTGCAGAAAAATGAGGCTTTTCACCCAAAAAAGGAGAGCTTGTCCATAACATTGAAATATTGGTGCAGAAAAATTTGGCTTTTCAGGTGAAAAAGGTGGGTTTGGTGCTAAAATTGAGAACTTGGTGCAGAAAAATGAGGCTTTTCACCCAAAAAAAGTGGTTTGTGCTGTAAAATTGAGATCTTGTTGCAGAAAAATGAGGCTTTACATCTGAAAAAGGCGGTTTGTGCCCTAAAATTGAGAGCTTGGTGCAGAAAAATGAGGCTTTTCACCCCAAAAACGCGGGTTTAGCCCCCATGATAGGGTTTGCGCTGTAAAAAAGGAGAGGTAGGGCCCTGGAAACGAGGCACTGCTGCATAAAAGGGAGGTTGTTACCTGTAGAATCAAAACTTTGGATGCTAAAAATAAATCTTTGAGAGGTAAAGTGGGGGTTTGTGCCTAAAATTGAGAGCTTGGAGTAGGAAAATGAGGCTTTTAATCTGAAAAAGGAGGTTTGTGCCCTAAAATTGAGATATTGGTGAAGAAAAATGAGGCTTTTCACCCCAAAATTGAGAGCTTGTCCCTAAAATTGAGAGCTTGGAGTAGGAAAATGAGGCTTTTAATCTGAAAAAGGAGGTTTGTGCCCTAAAATTGAGATATTGGTGAAGAAAAATGAGGCTTTTCACCCCAAAATTGAGAGCTTGTCCCTAAAATTGAGAGCTTGGTGCAGAAAAATGAGGCTTTTCAGCAGAAAAAGGCGGGTTGTGTGCCGTAAAATTGAGAGGTTGGTGCAGAAAAATGAGACTTTTCAGCAGAAAAAGGCCATTTCCGCCCTAAAATTGAGAGCTTGGTGCAGAAAAATGAGGTTTTTCACCCCAAAAATGCGGGTTTAGCCCCCATGATAGGGTTTGTGCTGTAAAGAAGGAGAGGTAGGGCCCTGGAAACGAGGCACTGCTGCATAAAAGGGAGGTTGTTTCCTGTAGAATCAAAACTTTGGATGCCAAAAATTAATCGTTGAGAGGTAAAATGGGGGTTTGTGCCCTAAAATTGAGAGCTTGGAGTAGGAAAATGAGGCTTTTAATCTGAAAAAGGAGGTTTGTGCCCTAAAATTGAGATATTGGTGAAGAAAAATGAGGCTTTTCACCCCAAAATTGAGAGCTTGTCCCTCAAATGGAGAGCTTGGTGCAGAAAAATGAGGCTTTTTCACCCAAAAAAGGCGGGTTTTACCCTAAACTTGAGAGAGTGGTTCAGAAAAATGAGGCTTTTCACCCAATACAGGTAATTTGTGCCCAAAAATTGAGAGCTTGGTGCAGAAAAATGAGGCTTTTCAGCAGAAAAAGGCACGTTTGGTCCTAAAATTGCGCTATTGGTGCAGAAAAATGAGGCTTTTCACCCAAAAAAGGAGAGCTTGTCCATAACATTGAAATATTGGTGCAGAAAAATTTGGCTTTTCAGGTGAAAAAGGTGGGTTTGGTGCTAAAATTGAGAACTTGGTGCAGAAAAATGAGGCTTTTCACCCAAAAAAAGTGGTTTGTGCTGTAAAATTGAGATCTTGTTGCAGAAAAATGAGGCTTTACATCTGAAAAAGGCGGTTTGTGCCCTAAAATTGAGAGCTTGGTGCAGAAAAATGAGGCTTTTCACCCCAAAAACGCGGGTTTAGAGCCCCCATGATAGGGTTTGTGCTGTAAAAAAGGAGAGGTAGGGCCCTGGAAACGAGGCACTGCTGCATAAAAGGGAGGTTGTTACCTGTAGAATCAAAACTTTGGATGCTAAAAATTAATCTTTGAGAGGTAAAGTGGGGGTTTGTGCCTAAAATTGAGAGCTTGGAGTAGGAAAATGAGGCTTTTAATCTGAAAAAGGAGGTTTGTGCCCTAAAATTGAGATATTGGTGAAGAAAAATGAGGCTTTTCACCCGAGAATTGAGAGCTTGTCCCTAAAATTGAGAGCTTCGAGTAGGAAAATGAGGCTTTTAATCTGAAAAAGGAGGTTTGTGCCCTAAAATTGAGATATTGGGCAAGAAAAATGAGGCTTTTCACCCCAAAATTGAGAGCTTGTCCCTAAAATTGAGAGCTTGGTGCAGAAAAATGAGGCTTTTCAGCAGAAAAAGGCGGGTTGTGTGCCGTAAAATTGAGAGGTTGGTGCAGAAAAATGAGACTTTTCAGCAGAAAAAGGCCATTTCCGCCCTAAAATTGAGAGCTTGGTGCAGAAAAATGAGGCTTTTCAGCAGAAAAAGGCACGTTTGGTCCTAAAATTGCGCTATTGGTGCAGAAAAATGAGGCTTTTCACCCAAAAAAGGAGAGCTTGTCCATAACATTGAAATATTGGTGCAGAAAAATTTGGCTTTTCAGGTGAAAAAGGTGGGTTTGGTGCTAAAATTGAGAACTTGGTGCAGAAAAATGAGGCTTTTCACCCAAAAAAAGTGGTTTGTGCTGTAAAATTGAGATCTTGTTGCAGAAAAATGAGGCTTTACATCTGAAAAAGGCGGTTTGTGCCCTAAAATTGAGAGCTTGGTGCAGAAAAATGAGGTTTTTCACCCCAAAAACGCGGGTTTAGAGCCCCCATGATAGGGTTTGTGCTGTAAAAAAGGAGAGGTAGAGCCCTGGAAACGAGGCACTGCTGCATAAAAGGGAGGTTGTTACCTGTAGAATCAAAACTTTGGATGCTAAAAATTAATCTTTGAGAGGTAAAATGGGGGTTTGTGCCCTAGAATTGAGAGCTTGGAGTAGGAAAATGAGGCTTTTAATCTGAAAAAGGAGGTTTGTGCCCTAAAATTGAGATATTGGTGAAGAAAAATGAGGCTTTTCACCCCAAAATTGAGAGCTTGTCCCTCAAATGGAGAGCTTGGTGCAGAAAAATGAGGCTTTTTCACCCAAAAAAGGCGGGTTTTACCCTAAACTTGAGAGAGTGGTTCAGAAAAATGAGGCTTTTCACCCAATACAGGTAATTTGTGCCCAAAAAATGAGAGCTTGGTGCAGAAAAATGAGGCTTTTCAGCAGAAAAAGGCACGTTTGGTCCTAAAATTGCGCTATTGGTGCAGAAAAATGAGGCTTTTCACCCAAAAAAGGAGAGCTTGTCCATAACATTGAAATATTGGTGCAGAAAAATTTGGCTTTTCAGGTGAAATAGGTGGGTTTGGTGCTAAAATTGAGAACTTGGTGCAGAAAAATGAGGCTTTTCACCCAAAAAAAGTGGTTTGTGCTGTAAAATTGAGATCTTGTTGCAGAAAAATGAGGCTTTACATCTGAAAAAGGCGGTTTGTGCCCTAAAATTGAGAGCTTGGTGCAGAAAAATGAGGCTTTTCACCCCAAAAACGCGGGTTTAGAGCCCCCATGATAGGGTTTGTGCTGTAAAAAAGGAGAGGTAGGGCCCTGGAAACGAGGCACTGCTGCATAAAAGGGAGGTTGTTACCTGTAGAATCAAAACTTTGGATGCTAGAAATTAATCTTTGAGAGGTAAAGTGGGGGTTTGTGCCTAAAATTTAGAGCTTGGAGTAGGAAAATGAGGCTTTTAATCTGAAAAAGGAGGTTTGTGCCCTAAAATTGAGATATTGGTGAAGAAAAATGAGGCTTTTCACTCAAAAATTGAGAGCTTGTCCCTAAAATTGAGAGCTTGGAGTAGGAAAATGAGGCTTTTAATCTGAAAAAGGAGGTTTGTGCCCTAAAATTGAGATATTGGTGAAGAAAAATGAGGCTTTTCACCCCAAAATTGAGAGCTTGTCCCTAAAATTGAGAGCTTGGAGTAGGAAAATGAGGCTTTTAATCTGAAAAAGGAGGTTTGTGCCCTAAAATTGAGATATTGGTGAAGAAAAATGAGGCTTTTCACCCCAAAATTGAGAGCTTGTCCCTAAAATTGAGAGCTTGGTGCAGAAAAATGAGGCTTTTCAGCAGAAAAAGGCGGGTTGTGTGCCGTAAAATTGAGAGGTTGGTGCAGAAAAATGAGACTTTTCAGCAGAAAAAGGCCATTTCCGCCCTAAAATTGAGAGCTTGGTGCAGAAAAATGAGGTTTTTCACCCCAAAAATGCGGGTTTAGCCCCCATGATAGGGTTTGTGCTGTAAAGAAGGAGAGGTAGGGCCCTGGAAACGAGGCACTGCTGCATAAAAGGGAGGTTGTTTCCTGTAGAATCAAAACTTTGGATGCCAAAAATTAATCTTTGAGAGGTAAAATGGGGATTTGTGCCCTAAAATTGAGAGCTTGGAGTAGGAAAATGAGGCTTTTAATCTGAAAAAGGAGGTTTGTGCCCTAAAATTGAGATATTGGTGAAGAAAAATGAGGCTTTTCACCCCAAAATTGAGAGCTTGTCCCTCAAATGGAGAGCTTGGTGCAGAAAAATGAGGCTTTTTCACCCAAAAAAGGCGGGTTTTACCCTAAACTTGAGAGAGTGGTTCAGAAAAATGAGGCTTTTCACCCAATACAGGTAATTTGTGCCCAAAAATTGAGAGCTTGGTGCAGAAAAATGAGGCTTTTCAGCAGAAAAAGGCACGTTTGGTCCTAAAATTGCGCTATTGGTGCAGAAAAATGAGGCTTTTCACCCAAAAAAGGAGAGCTTGTCCATAACATTGAAATATTGGTGCAGAAAAATTTGGCTTTTCAGGTGAAAAAGGTGGGTTTGGTGCTAAAATTGAGAACTTGGTGCAGAAAAATGAGGCTTTTCACCCAAAAAAAGTGGTTTGTGCTGTAAAATTGAGATCTTGTTGCAGAAAAATGAGGCTTTACATCTGAAAAAGGCGGTTTGTGCCCTAAAATTGAGAGCTTGGTGCAGAAAAATGAGGTTTTTCACCCCAAAAACGCGGGTTTAGAGCCCCCATGATAGGGTTTGTGCTGTAAAAAAGGAGAGGTAGGGCCCTGGAAACGAGGCACTGCTGCATAAAAGGGAGGTTGTTACCTGTAGAATCAAAACTTTGGATGCTAAAAATAAATCTTTGAGAGGTAAAGTGGGGGGTTGTGCCTAAAATTGAGAGCTTGGAGTAGGAAAATGAGGCTTTTAATCTGAAAAAGGAGGTTTGTGCCCTAAAATTGAGATATTGGTGAAGAAAAATGAGGCTTTTCACCCCAAAATTGAGAGCTTGTCCCTCAAATGGAGAGCTTGGTGCAGAAAAATGAGGCTTTTTCACCCAAAAAAGGCGGGTTTTACCCTAAACTTGAGAGAGTGGTTCAGAAAAATGAGGCTTTTCACCCAATACAGGTAATTTGTGCCCAAAAAATGAGAGCTTGGTGCAGAAAAATGAGGCTTTTCAGCAGAAAAAGGCACGTTTGGTCCTAAAATTGCGCTATTGGTGCAGAAAAATGAGGCTTTTCACCCAAAAAAGGAGAGCTTGTCCATAACATTGAAATATTGGTGCAGAAAAATTTGGCTTTTCAGGTGAAATAGGTGGGTTTGGTGCTAAAATTGAGAACTTGGTGCAGAAAAATGAGGCTTTTCACCCAAAAAAAGTGGTTTGTGCTGTAAAATTGAGATCTTGTTGCAGAAAAATGAGGCTTTACATCTGAAAAAGGCGGTTTGTGCCCTAAAATTGAGAGCTTGGTGCAGAAAAATGAGGCTTTTCACCCCAAAAACGCGGGTTTAGAGCCCCCATGATAGGGTTTGTGCTGTAAAAAAGGAGAGGTAGGGCCCTGGAAACGAGGCACTGCTGCATAAAAGGGAGGTTGTTACCTGTAGAATCAAAACTTTGGATGCTAGAAATTAATCTTTGAGAGGTAAAGTGGGGGTTTGTGCCTAAAATTTAGAGCTTGGAGTAGGAAAATGAGGCTTTTAATCTGAAAAAGGAGGTTTGTGCCCTAAAATTGAGATATTGGTGAAGAAAAATGAGGCTTTTCACTCAAAAATTGAGAGCTTGTCCCTAAAATTGAGAGCTTGGAGTAGGAAAATGAGGCTTTTAATCTGAAAAAGGAGGTTTGTGCCCTAAAATTGAGATATTGGTGAAGAAAAATGAGGCTTTTCACCCCAAAATTGAGAGCTTGTCCCTAAAATTGAGAGCTTCGAGTAGGAAAATGAGGCTTTTAATCTGAAAAAGGAGGTTTGTGCCCTAAAATTGAGATATTGGTGAAGAAAAATGAGGCTTTTCACCCCAAAATTGAGAGCTTGTCCCTAAAATTGAGAGCTTGGTGCAGAAAAATGAGGCTTTTCAGCAGAAAAAGGCGGGTTGTGTGCCGTAAAATTGAGAGGTTGGTGCAGATAAATGAGACTTTTCAGCAGAAAAAGGCCATTTCCGCCCTAAAATTGAGAGCTTGGTTCAGAAAAATGAGGTTTTTCACCCCAAAAATGCGGGTTTAGCCCCCATGATAGGGTTTGTGCTGTAAAGAAGGAGAGGTAGGGCCCTGGAAACGAGGCACTGCTGCATAAAAGGGAGGTTGTTTCCTGTAGAATCAAAACTTTGGATGCCAAAAATTAATCTTTGAGAGGTAAAATGGGGATTTGTGCCCTAAAATTGAGAGCTTGGAGTAGGAAAATGAGGCTTTTAATCTGAAAAAGGAGGTTTGTGCCCTAAAATTGAGATATTGGTGAAGAAAAATGAGGCTTTTCACCCCAAAATTGAGAGCTTGTCCCTCAAATGGAGAGCTTGGTGCAGAAAAATGAGGCTTTTTCACCCAAAAAAGGCGGGTTTTACCCTAAACTTGAGAGAGTGGTTCAGAAAAATGAGGCTTTTCACCCAATACAGGTAATTTGTGCCCAAAAATTGAGAGCTTGGTGCAGAAAAATGAGGCTTTTCAGCAGAAAAAGGCACGTTTGGTCCTAAAATTGCGCTATTGGTGCAGAAAAATGAGGCTTTTCACCCAAAAAAGGAGAGCTTGTCCATAACATTGAAATATTGGTGCAGAAAAATTTGGCTTTTCAGGTGAAAAAGGTGGGTTTGGTGCTAAAATTGAGAACTTGGTGCAGAAAAATGAGGCTTTTCACCCAAAAAAAGTGGTTTGTGCTGTAAAATTGAGATCTTGTTGCAGAAAAATGAGGCTTTACATCTGAAAAAGGCGGTTTGTGCCCTAAAATTGAGAGCTTGGTGCAGAAAAATGAGGTTTTTCACCCCAAAAACGCGGGTTTAGAGCCCCCATGATAGGGTTTGTGCTGTAAAAAAGGAGAGGTAGAGCCCTGGAAACGAGGCACTGCTGCATAAAAGGGAGGTTGTTACCTGTAGAATCAAAACTTTGGATGCTAAAAATAAATCTTTGAGAGGTAAAGTGGGGGGTTGTGCCTAAAATTGAGAGCTTGGAGTAGGAAAATGAGGCTTTTAATCTGAAAAAGGAGGTTTGTGCCCTAAAATTGAGATATTGGTGAAGAAAAATGAGGCTTTTCACCCCAAAATTGAGAGCTTGTCCCTAAAATTGAGAGCTTGGAGTAGGAAAATGAGGCTTTTAATCTGAAAAAGGAGGTTTGTGCCCTAAAATTGAGATATTGGTGAAGAAAAATGAGGCTTTTCACCCCAAAATTGAGAGCTTGTCCCTAAAATTGAGAGCTTGGTGCAGAAAAATGAGGCTTTTCAGCAGAAAAAGGCGGGTTGTGTGCCGTAAAATTGAGAGGTTGGTGCAGAAAAATGAGACTTTTCAGCAGAAAAAGGCCATTTCCGCCCTAAAATTGAGAGCTTGGTGCAGAAAAATGAGGTTTTTCACCCCAAAAATGCGGGTTTAGCCCCCATGATAGGGTTTGTGCTGTAAAGAAGGAGAGGTAGGGCCCTGGAAACGAGGCACTGCTGCATAAAAGGGAGGTTGTTTCCTGTAGAATCAAAACTTTGGATGCCAAAAATTAATCGTTGAGAGGTAAAATGGGGGTTTGTGCCCTAAAATTGAGAGCTTGGAGTAGGAAAATGAGGCTTTTAATCTGAAAAAGGAGGTTTGTGCCCTAAAATTGAGATATTGGTGAAGAAAAATGAGGCTTTTCACCCCAAAATTGAGAGCTTGTCCCTCAAATGGAGAGCTTGGTGCAGAAAAATGAGGCTTTTTCACCCAAAAAAGGCGGGTTTTACCCTAAACTTGAGAGAGTGGTTCAGAAAAATGAGGCTTTTCACCCAATACAGGTAATTTGTGCCCAAAAATTGAGAGCTTGGTGCAGAAAAATGAGGCTTTTCAGCAGAAAAAGGCACGTTTGGTCCTAAAATTGCGCTATTGGTGCAGAAAAATGAGGCTTTTCACCCAAAAAAGGAGAGCTTGTCCATAACATTGAAATATTGGTGCAGAAAAATTTGGCTTTTCAGGTGAAATAGGTGGGTTTGGTGCTAAAATTGAGAACTTGGTGCAGAAAAATGAGGCTTTTCACCCAAAAAAAGTGGTTTGTGCTGTAAAATTGAGATCTTGTTGCAGAAAAATGAGGCTTTACATCTGAAAAAGGCGGTTTGTGCCCTAAAATTGAGAGCTTGGTGCAGAAAAATGAGGCTTTTCACCCCAAAAACGCGGGTTTAGAGCCCCCATGATAGGGTTTGTGCTGTAAAAAAGGAGAGGTAGGGCCCTGGAAACGAGGCACTGCTGCATAAAAGGGAGGTTGTAACCTGTAGAATCAAAACTTTGGATGCTAGAAATTAATCTTTGAGAGGTAAAGTGGGGGTTTGTGCCTAAAATTTAGAGCTTGGAGTAGGAAAATGAGGCTTTTAATCTGAAAAAGGAGGTTTGTGCCCTAAAATTGAGATATTGGTGAAGAAAAATGAGGCTTTTCACTCAAAAATTGAGAGCTTGTCCCTAAAATTGAGAGCTTGGAGTAGGAAAATGAGGCTTTTAATCTGAAAAAGGAGGTTTGTGCCCTAAAATTGAGATATTGGGCAAGAAAAATGAGGCTTTTCACCCCAAAATTGAGAGCTTGTCCCTAAAATTGAGAGCTTCGAGTAGGAAAATGAGGCTTTTAATCTGAAAAAGGAGGTTTGTGCCCTAAAATTGAGATATTGGTGAAGAAAAATGAGGCTTTTCACCCCAAAATTGAGAGCTTGTCCCTCAAATGGAGAGCTTGGTGCAGAAAAATGAGGCTTTTCAGCAGAAAAAGGCGGGTTGTGTGCCGTAAAATTGAGAGGTTGGTGCAGAAAAATGAGACTTTTCAGCAGAAAAAGGCCATTTCCGCCCTAAAATTGAGAGCTTGGTTCAGAAAAATGAGGTTTTTCACCCCAAAAATGCGGGTTTAGCCCCCATGATAGGGTTTGTGCTGTAAAGAAGGAGAGGTAGGGCCCTGGAAACGAGGCACTGCTGCATAAAAGGGAGGTTGTTTCCTGTAGAATCAAAACTTTGGATGCCAAAAATTAATCTTTGAGAGGTAAAATGGGGATTTGTGCCCTAAAATTGAGAGCTTGGAGTAGGAAAATGAGGCTTTTAATCTGAAAAAGGAGGTTTGTGCCCTAAAATTGAGATATTGGTGAAGAAAAATGAGGCTTTTCACCCCAAAATTGAGAGCTTGTCCCTAAAATTGAGAGCTTCGAGTAGGAAAATGAGGCTTTTAATCTGAAAAAGGAGGTTTGTGCCCTAAAATTGAGATATTGGTGAAGAAAAATGAGGCTTTTCACCCCAAAATTGAGAGCTTGTCCCTAAAATTGAGAGCTTCGAGTAGGAAAATGAGGCTTTTAATCTGAAAAAGGAGGTTTGTGCCCTAAAATTGAGATATTGGTGAAGAAAAATGAGGCTTTTCACCCCAAAATTGAGAGCTTGTCCCTCAAATGGAGAGCTTGGTGCAGAAAAATGAGGCTTTTCAGCAGAAAAAGGCGGGTTGTGTGCCGTAAAATTGAGAGGTTGGTGCAGAAAAATGAGACTTTTCAGCAGAAAAAGGCCATTTCCGCCCTAAAATTGAGAGCTTGGTTCAGAAAAATGAGGTTTTTCACCCCAAAAATGCGGGTTTAGCCCCCATGATAGGGTTTGTGCTGTAAAGAAGGAGAGGTAGGGCCCTGGAAACGAGGCACTGCTGCATAAAAGGGAGGTTGTTTCCTGTAGAATCAAAACTTTGGATGCCAAAAATTAATCTTTGAGAGGTAAAATGGGGGTTTGTGCCCTAGAATTGAGAGCTTGGAGTAGGAAAATGAGGCTTTTAATCTGAAAAAGGAGGTTTGTGCCCTAAAATTGAGATATTGGTGAAGAAAAATGAGGCTTTTCACCCCAAAATTGAGAGCTTGTCCCTCAAATGGAGAGCTTGGTGCAGAAAAATGAGGCTTTTTCACCCAAAAAAGGCGGGTTTTACCCTAAACTTGAGAGAGTGGTTCAGAAAAATGAGGCTTTTCACCCAATACAGGTAATTTGTGCCCAAAAATTGAGAGCTTGGTGCAGAAAAATGAGGCTTTTCAGCAGAAAAAGGCACGTTTGGTCCTAAAATTGCGCTATTGGTGCAGAAAAATGAGGCTTTTCACCCAAAAAAGGAGAGCTTGTCCATAACATTGAAATATTGGTGCAGAAAAATTTGGCTTTTCAGGTGAAAAAGGTGGGTTTGGTGCTAAAATTGAGAACTTGGTGCAGAAAAATGAGGCTTTTCACCCAAAAAAAGTGGTTTGTGCTGTAAAATTGAGATCTTGTTGCAGAAAAATGAGGCTTTACATCTGAAAAAGGCGGTTTGTGCCCTAAAATTGAGAGCTTGGTGCAGAAAAATGAGGTTTTTCACCCCAAAAGCGTGGGTTTAGCCCCCATGATAGGGTTTGCGCTGTAAAAAAGGAGAGGTAGGGCCCTGGAAACGAGGCACTGCTGCATAAAAGGGAGGTTGTTACCTGTAGAATCAAAACTTTGGATGCTAAAAATAAATCTTTGAGAGGTAAAGTGGGGGTTTGTGCCTAAAATTGAGAGCTTGGAGTAGGAAAATGAGGCTTTTAATCTGAAAAAGGAGGTTTGTGCCCTAAAATTGAGATATTGGTGAAGAAAAATGAGGCTTTTCACCCCAAAATTGAGAGCTTGTCCCTAAAATTGAGAGCTTGGAGTAGGAAAATGAGGCTTTTAATCTGAAAAAGGAGGTTTGTGCCCTAAAATTGAGATATTGGTGAAGAAAAATGAGGCTTTTCACCCCAAAATTGAGAGCTTGTCCCTAAAATTGAGAGCTTGGTGCAGAAAAATGAGGCTTTTCAGCAGAAAAAGGCGGGTTGTGTGCCGTAAAATTGAGAGGTTGGTGCAGAAAAATGAGACTTTTCAGCAGAAAAAGGCCATTTCCGCCCTAAAATTGAGAGCTTGGTGCAGAAAAATGAGGTTTTTCACCCCAAAAATGCGGGTTTAGCCCCCATGATAGGGTTTGTGCTGTAAAGAAGGAGAGGTAGGGCCCTGGAAACGAGGCACTGCTGCATAAAAGGGAGGTTGTTTCCTGTAGAATCAAAACTTTGGATGCCAAAAATTAATCTTTGAGAGGTAAAATGGGGGTTTGTGCCCTAAAATTGAGAGCTTGGAGTAGGAAAATGAGGCTTTTAATCTGAAAAAGGAGGTTTGTGCCCTAAAATTGAGATATTGGTGAAGAAAAATGAGGCTTTTCACCCCAAAATTGAGAGCTTGTCCCTCAAATGGAGAGCTTGGTGCAGAAAAATGAGGCTTTTTCACCCAAAAAAGGCGGGTTTTACCCTAAACTTGAGAGAGTGGTTCAGAAAAATGAGGCTTTTCACCCAATACAGGTAATTTGTGCCCAAAAATTGAGAGCTTGGTGCAGAAAAATGAGGCTTTTCAGCAGAAAAAGGCACGTTTGGTCCTAAAATTGCGCTATTGGTGCAGAAAAATGAGGCTTTTCACCCAAAAAAGGAGAGCTTGTCCATAACATTGAAATATTGGTGCAGAAAAATTTGGCTTTTCAGGTGAAAAAGGTGGGTTTGGTGCTAAAATTGAGAACTTGGTGCAGAAAAATGAGGCTTTTCACCCAAAAAAAGTGGTTTGTGCTGTAAAATTGAGATCTTGTTGCAGAAAAATGAGGCTTTACATCTGAAAAAGGCGGTTTGTGCCCTAAAATTGAGAGCTTGGTGCAGAAAAATGAGGTTTTTCACCCCAAAAACGCGGGTTTAGAGCCCCCATGATAGGGTTTGTGCTGTAAAAAAGGAGAGGTAGAGCCCTGGAAACGAGGCACTGCTGCATAAAAGGGAGGTTGTTACCTGTAGAATCAAAACTTTGGATGCTAAAAATTAATCTTTGAGAGGTAAAATGGGGGTTTGTGCCTAAAATTGAGAGCTTGGAGTAGGAAAATGAGGCTTTTAATCTGAAAAAGGAGGTTTGTGCCCTAAAATTGAGATATTGGTGAAGAAAAATGAGGCTTTTCACCCCAAAATTGAGAGCTTGTCCCTCAAATGGAGAGCTTGGTGCAGAAAAATGAGGCTTTTTCACCCAAAAAAGGCGGGTTTTACCCTAAACTTGAGAGCTTGGTGCAGAAAAATGAGGCTTTTCAGCAGAAAAAGGCACGTTTGGTCCTAAAATTGCGCTATTGGTGCAGAAAAATGAGGCTTTTCACCCAAAAAAGGAGAGCTTGTCCATAACATTGAAATATTGGTGCAGAAAAATTTGGCTTTTCAGGTGAAATAGGTGGGTTTGGTGCTAAAATTGAGAACTTGGTGCAGAAAAATGAGGCTTTTCACCCAAAAAAAGTGGTTTGTGCTGTAAAATTGAGATCTTGTTGCAGAAAAATGAGGCTTTACATCTGAAAAAGGCGGTTTGTGCCCTAAAATTGAGAGCTTGGTGCAGAAAAATGAGGCTTTTCACCCCAAAAACGCGGGTTTAGAGCCCCCATGATAGGGTTTGTGCTGTAAAAAAGGAGAGGTAGGGCCCTGGAAACGAGGCACTGCTGCATAAAAGGGAGGTTGTTACCTGTAGAATCAAAACTTTGGATGCTAGAAATTAATCTTTGAGAGGTAAAGTGGGGGTTTGTGCCTAAAATTTAGAGCTTGGAGTAGGAAAATGAGGCTTTTAATCTGAAAAAGGAGGTTTGTGCCCTAAAATTGAGATATTGGTGAAGAAAAATGAGGCTTTTCACCCCAAAATTGAGAGCTTGTCCCTAAAATTGAGAGCTTGGAGTAGGAAAATGAGGCTTTTAATCTGAAAAAGGAGGTTTGTGCCCTAAAATTGAGATATTGGGCAAGAAAAATGAGGCTTTTCACCCCAAAATTGAGAGCTTGTCCCTAAAATTGAGAGCTTCGAGTAGGAAAATGAGGCTTTTAATCTGAAAAAGGAGGTTTGTGCCCTAAAATTGAGATATTGGTGAAGAAAAATGAGGCTTTTCACCCCAAAATTGAGAGCTTGTCCCTAAAATTGAGAGCTTGGTGCAGAAAAATGAGGCTTTTTCACCCAAAAAAGGCGGGTTTTACCCTAAACTTGAGAGAGTGGTTCAGAAAAATGAGGCTTTTCACCCAATACAGGTAATTTGTGCCCAAAAATTGAGAGCTTGGTGCAGAAAAATGAGGCTTTTCAGCAGAAAAAGGCACGTTTGGTCCTAAAATTGCGCTATTGGTGCAGAAAAATGAGGCTTTTCACCCAAAAAAGGAGAGCTTGTCCATAACATTGAAATATTGGTGCAGAAAAATTTGGCTTTTCAGGTGAAAAAGGTGGGTTTGGTGCTAAAATTGAGAACTTGGTGCAGAAAAATGAGGCTTTTCACCCAAAAAAAGTGGTTTGTGCTGTAAAATTGAGATCTTGTTGCAGAAAAATGAGGCTTTACATCTGAAAAAGGCGGTTTGTGCCCTAAAATTGAGAGCTTGGTGCAGAAAAATGAGGCTTTTCACCCCAAAAACGCAGGTTTAGAGCCCCCATGATAGGGTTTGCGCTGTAAAAAAGGAGAGGTAGGGCCCTGGAAACGAGGCACTGCTGCATAAAAGGGAGGTTGTTACCTGTAGAATCAAAACTTTGGATGCTAAAAATTAATCTTTGAGAGGTAAAGTGGGGGTTTGTGCCTAAAATTGAGAGCTTGGAGTAGGAAAATGAGGCTTTTAATCTGAAAAAGGAGGTTTGTGCCCTAAAATTGAGATATTGGTGAAGAAAAATGAGGCTTTTCACCCCAAAATTGAGAGCTTGTCCCTAAAATTGAGAGCTTGGAGTAGGAAAATGAGGCTTTTAATCTGAAAAAGGAGGTTTGTGCCCTAAAATTGAGATATTGGGCAAGAAAAATGAGGCTTTTCACCCCAAAATTGAGAGCTTGTCCCTAAAATTGAGAGCTTGGAGTAGGAAAATGAGGCTTTTAATCTGAAAAAGGAGGTTTGTGCCCTAAAATTGAGATATTGGTGAAGAAAAATGAGGCTTTTCACCCCAAAATTGAGAGCTTGTCCCTAAAATTGAGAGCTTGGAGTAGGAAAATGAGGCTTTTAATCTGAAAAAGGAGGTTTGTGCCCTAAAATTGAGATATTGGGCAAGAAAAATGAGGCTTTTCACCCCAAAATTGAGAGCTTGTCCCTAAAATTGAGAGCTTCGAGTAGGAAAATGAGGCTTTTAATCTGAAAAAGGAGGTTTGTGCCCTAAAATTGAGATATTGGTGAAGAAAAATGAGGCTTTTCACCCCAAAATTGAGAGCTTGTCCCTAAAATTGAGAGCTTGGTGCAGAAAAATGAGGCTTTTTCACCCAAAAAAGGCGGGTTTTACCCTAAACTTGAGAGAGTGGTTCAGAAAAATGAGGCTTTTCACCCAATACAGGTAATTTGTGCCCAAAAATTGAGAGCTTGGTGCAGAAAAATGAGGCTTTTCAGCAGAAAAAGGCACGTTTGGTCCTAAAATTGCGCTATTGGTGCAGAAAAATGAGGCTTTTCACCCAAAAAAGGAGAGCTTGTCCATAACATTGAAATATTGGTGCAGAAAAATTTGGCTTTTCAGGTGAAAAAGGTGGGTTTGGTGCTAAAATTGAGAACTTGGTGCAGAAAAATGAGGCTTTTCACCCAAAAAAAGTGGTTTGTGCTGTAAAATTGAGATCTTGTTGCAGAAAAATGAGGCTTTACATCTGAAAAAGGCGGTTTGTGCCCTAAAATTGAGAGCTTGGTGCAGAAAAATGAGGCTTTTCACCCCAAAAACGCAGGTTTAGAGCCCCCATGATAGGGTTTGCGCTGTAAAAAAGGAGAGGTAGGGCCCTGGAAACGAGGCACTGCTGCATAAAAGGGAGGTTGTTACCTGTAGAATCAAAACTTTGGATGCTAAAAATTAATCTTTGAGAGGTAAAGTGGGGGTTTGTGCCTAAAATTGAGAGCTTGGAGTAGGAAAATGAGGCTTTTAATCTGAAAAAGGAGGTTTGTGCCCTAAAATTGAGATATTGGTGAAGAAAAATGAGGCTTTTCACCCCAAAATTGAGAGCTTGTCCCTAAAATTGAGAGCTTGGAGTAGGAAAATGAGGCTTTTAATCTGAAAAAGGAGGTTTGTGCCCTAAAATTGAGATATTGGGCAAGAAAAATGAGGCTTTTCACCCCAAAATTGAGAGCTTGTCCCTAAAATTGAGAGCTTCGAGTAGGAAAATGAGGCTTTTAATCTGAAAAAGGAGGTTTGTGCCCTAAAATTGAGATATTGGTGAAGAAAAATGAGGCTTTTCACCCCAAAATTGAGAGCTTGTCCCTAAAATTGAGAGCTTGGTGCAGAAAAATGAGGCTTTTTCACCCAAAAAAGGCGGGTTTTACCCTAAACTTGAGAGAGTGGTTCAGAAAAATGAGGCTTTTCACCCAATACAGGTAATTTGTGCCCAAAAATTGAGAGCTTGGTGCAGAAAAATGAGGCTTTTCAGCAGAAAAAGGCACGTTTGGTCCTAAAATTGCGCTATTGGTGCAGAAAAATGAGGCTTTTCACCCAAAAAAGGAGAGCTTGTCCATAACATTGAAATATTGGTGCAGAAAAATTTGGCTTTTCAGGTGAAAAAGGTGGGTTTGGTGCTAAAATTGAGAACTTGGTGCAGAAAAATGAGGCTTTTCACCCAAAAAAAGTGGTTTGTGCTGTAAAATTGAGATCTTGTTGCAGAAAAATGAGGCTTTACATCTGAAAAAGGCGGTTTGTGCCCTAAAATTGAGAGCTTGGTGCAGAAAAATGAGGCTTTTCACCCCAAAAACGCAGGTTTAGAGCCCCCATGATAGGGTTTGCGCTGTAAAAAAGGAGAGGTAGGGCCCTGGAAACGAGGCACTGCTGCATAAAAGGGAGGTTGTTACCTGTAGAATCAAAACTTTGGATGCTAAAAATTAATCTTTGAGAGGTAAAGTGGGGGTTTGTGCCTAAAATTGAGAGCTTGGAGTAGGAAAATGAGGCTTTTAATCTGAAAAAGGAGGTTTGTGCCCTAAAATTGAGATATTGGTGAAGAAAAATGAGGCTTTTCACCCCAAAATTGAGAGCTTGTCCCTAAAATTGAGAGCTTCGAGTAGGAAAATGAGGCTTTTAATCTGAAAAAGGAGGTTTGTGCCCTAAAATTGAGATATTGGGCAAGAAAAATGAGGCTTTTCACCCCAAAATTGAGAGCTTGTCCCTAAAATTGAGAGCTTGGTGCAGAAAAATGAGGCTTTTCAGCAGAAAAAGGCGGGTTGTGTGCCGTAAAATTGAGAGGTTGGTGCAGAAAAATGAGACTTTTCAGCAGAAAAAGGCCATTTCCGCCCTAAAATTGAGAGCTTGGTTCAGAAAAATGAGGCTTTTCACCCCAAAAATGCGGGTTTAGCCCCCATGATAGGGTTTGTGCTGTAAAGAAGGAGAGGTAGGGCCCTGGAAACGAGGCACTGCTGCATAAAAGGGAGGTTGTTTCCTGTAGAATCAAAACTTTGGATGCCAAAAATTAATCTTTGAGAGGTAAAATGGGGGTTTGTGCCCTAGAATTGAGAGCTTGGAGTAGGAAAATGAGGCTTTTAATCTGAAAAAGGAGGTTTGTGCCCTAAAATTGAGATATTGGTGAAGAAAAATGAGGCTTTTCACCCCAAAATTGAGAGCTTGTCCCTCAAATGGAGAGCTTGGTGCAGAAAAATGAGGCTTTTTCACCCAAAAAAGGCGGGTTTTACCCTAAACTTGAGAGAGTGGTTCAGAAAAATGAGGCTTTTCACCCAATACAGGTAATTTGTGCCCAAAAATTGAGAGCTTGGTGCAGAAAAATGAGGCTTTTCAGCAGAAAAAGGCACGTTTGGTCCTAAAATTGCGCTATTGGTGCAGAAAAATGAGGCTTTTCACCCAAAAAAGGAGAGCTTGTCCATAACATTGAAATATTGGTGCAGAAAAATTTGGCTTTTCAGGTGAAAAAGGTGGGTTTGGTGCTAAAATTGAGAACTTGGTGCAGAAAAATGAGGCTTTTCACCCAAAAAAAGTGGTTTGTGCTGTAAAATTGAGATCTTGTTGCAGAAAAATGAGGCTTTACATCTGAAAAAGGCGGTTTGTGCCCTAAAATTGAGAGCTTGGTGCAGAAAAATGAGGTTTTTCACCCCAAAAGCGTGGGTTTAGCCCCCATGATAGGGTTTGCGCTGTAAAAAAGGAGAGTTAGGGCCCTGGAAACGAGGCACTGCTGCATAAAAGGGAGGTTGTTACCTGTAGAATCAAAACTTTGGATGCTAAAAATTAATCTTTGAGAGGTAAAGTGGGGGTTTGTGCCTAAAATTGAGAGCTTGGAGTAGGAAAATGAGGCTTTTAATCTGAAAAAGGAGGTTTGTGCCCTAAAATTGAGATATTGGTGAAGAAAAATGAGGCTTTTCACCAGAAAATTGAGAGCTTGTCCCTAAAATTGAGAGCTTGGAGTAGGAAAATGAGGCTTTTTATCTGAAAAAGGAGGTTTGTGCCCTAAAATTGAGATATTGGTGAAGAAAAATGAGGCTTTTCACCTGAAAATTGAGAGCTTGTCCCTAAAATTGAGAGCTTGGTGCAGAAAAATGAGGCTTTTCAGCAGAAAAAGGCGGGTTGTGTGCCGTAAAATTGAGAGGTTGGTGCAGAAAAATGAGACTTTTCAGCAGAAAAAGGCCATTTCTGCCCTAAAATTGAGAGCTTCGTTCAGAAAAATGAGGTTTTTCACCCCAAAAATGCGGGTTTAGCCCCCATGATAGGGTTTGTGCTGTAAAGAAGGAGAGGTAGGGCCCTGGAAACGAGGCACTGCTGCATAAAAGGGAGGTTGTTTCCTGTAGAATCAAAACTTTGGATGCCAAAAATTAATCTTTGAGAGGTAAAATGGGGGTTTGTGCCCTAAAATTGAGAGCTTGGAGTAGGAAAATGAGGCTTTTAATCTGAAAAAGGAGGTTTGTGCCCTAAAATTGAGATATTGGTGAAGAAAAATGAGGCTTTTCACCCCAAAATTGAGAGCTTGTCCCTCAAATGGAGAGCTTGGTGCAGAAAAATGAGGCTTTTTCACCCAAAAAAGGTGGGTTTTACCCTAAACTTGAGAGAGTGGTTCAGAAAAATGAGGCTTTTCACCCAATACAGGTAATTTGTGCCCAAAAATTGAGAGCTTGGTGCAGAAAAATGAGGCTTTTCAGCAGAAAAAGGCACGTTTGGTCCTAAAATTGCGCTATTGGTGCAGAAAAATGAGGCTTTTCACCCAAAAAAGGAGAGCTTGTCCATAACATTGAAATATTGGTGCAGAAAAATTTGGCTTTTCAGGTGAAAAAGGTGGGTTTGGTGCTAAAATTGAGAACTTGGTGCAGAAAAATGAGGCTTTTCACCCAAAAAAAGTGGTTTGTGCTGTAAAATTGAGATCTTGTTGCAGAAAAATGAGGCTTTACATCTGAAAAAGGCGGTTTGTGCCCTAAAATTGAGAGCTTGGTGCAGAAAAATGAGGTTTTTCACCCCAAAAACGCGGGTTTAGAGCCCCCATGATAGGGTTTGTGCTGTAAAAAAGGAGAGGTAGAGCCCTGGAAACGAGGCACTGCTGCATAAAAGGGAGGTTGTTACCTGTAAAATCAAAACTTTGGATGCTAAAAATTAATCTTTGAGAGGTAAAGTGGGGGTTTGTGCCTAAAATTGAGAGCTTGGAGTAGGAAAATGAGGCTTTTAATCTGAAAAAGGAGGTTTGTGCCCTAAAATTGAGATATTGGTGAAGAAAAATGAGGCTTTTCACCCGAGAATTGAGAGCTTGTCCCTAAAATTGAGAGCTTGGAGTAGGAAAATGAGGCTTTTAATCTGAAAAAGGAGGTTTGTGCCCTAAAATTGAGATATTGGTGAAGAAAAATGAGGCTTTTCACCCGAGAATTGAGAGCTTGTCCCTAAAATTGAGAGCTTGGAGTAGGAAAATGAGGCTTTTAATCTGAAAAAGGAGGTTTGTGCCCTAAAATTGAGATATTGGTGAAGAAAAATGAGGCTTTTCACCCGAAAATTGAGAGCTTGTCCCTAAAATTGAGAGCTTGGTGCAGAAAAATGAGGCTTTTCAGCAGAAAAAGGCGGGTTGTGTGCCGTAAAATTGAGAGGTTGGTGCAGAAAAATGAGACTTTTCAGCAGAAAAAGGCCATTTCCGCCCTAAAATTGAGAGCTTGGTTCAGAAAAATGAGGTTTTTCACCCCAAAAATGCGGGTTTAGCCCCCATGATAGGGTTTGTGCTGTAAAGAAGGAGAGGTAGGGCCCTGGAAACGAGGCACTGCTGCATAAAAGGGAGGTTGTTTCCTGTAGAATCAAAACTTTGGATGCCAAAAATTAATCTTTGAGAGGTAAAATGGGGGTTTGTGCCCTAAAATTGAGAGCTTGGAGTAGGAAAATGAGGCTTTTAATCTGAAAAAGGAGGTTTGTGCCCTAAAATTGAGATATTGGTGAAGAAAAATGAGGCTTTTCACCCCAAAATTGAGAGCTTGTCCCTCAAATGGAGAGCTTGGTGCAGAAAAATGAGGCTTTTTCACCCAAAAAAGGCGGGTTTTACCCTAAACTTGAGAGAGTGGTTCAGAAAAATGAGGCTTTTCACCCAATACAGGTAATTTGTGCCCAAAAATTGAGAGCTTGGTGCAGAAAAATGAGGCTTTTCAGCAGAAAAAGGCACGTTTGGTCCTAAAATTGCGCTATTGGTGCAGAAAAATGAGGCTTTTCACCCAAAAAAGGAGAGCTTGTCCATAACATTGAAATATTGGTGCAGAAAAATTTGGCTTTTCAGGTGAAAAAGGTGGGTTTGGTGCTAAAATTGAGAACTTGGTGCAGAAAAATGAGGCTTTTCACCCAAAAAAAGTGGTTTGTGCTGTAAAATTGAGATCTTGTTGCAGAAAAATGAGGCTTTACATCTGAAAAAGGCGGTTTGTGCCCTAAAATTGAGAGCTTGGTGCAGAAAAATGAGGCTTTTCACCCCAAAAACGCGGGTTTAGAGCCCCCATGATAGGGTTTGCGCTGTAAAAAAGGAGAGGTAGGGCCCTGGAAACGAGGCACTGCTGCATAAAAGGGAGGTTGTTACCTGTAGAATCAAAACTTTGGATGCTAAAAATTAATCTTTGAGAGGTAAAGTGGGGGTTTGTGCCTAAAATTGAGAGCTTGGAGTAGGAAAATGAGGCTTTTAATCTGAAAAAGGAGGTTTGTGCCCTAAAATTGAGATATTGGTGAAGAAAAATGAGGCTTTTCACCCCAAAATTGAGAGCTTGTCCCTAAAATTGAGAGCTTGGAGTAGGAAAATGAGGCTTTTAATCTGAAAAAGGAGGTTTGTGCCCTAAAATTGAGATATTGGTGAAGAAAAATGAGGCTTTTCACCCCAAAATTGAGAGCTTGTCCCTAAAATTGAGAGCTTCGAGTAGGAAAATGAGGCTTTACATCTGAAAAAGGCGGTTTGTGCCCTAAAATTGAGAGCTTGGTGCAGAAAAATGAGGTTTTTCACCCCAAAAACGCGGGTTTAGAGCCCCCATGATAGGGTTTGTGCTGTAAAAAAGGAGAGGTAGGGCCCTGGAAACGAGGCACTGCTGCATAAAAGGGAGGTTGTTACCTGTAGAATCAAAACTTTGGATGCTAAAAATTAATCTTTGAGAGGTAAAGTGGGGGTTTGTGCCTAAAATTGAGAGCTTGGAGTAGGAAAATGAGGCTTTTAATCTGAAAAAGGAGATTTGTGCCCTAAAATTGAGATATTGGTGAAGAAAAATGAGGCTTTTCACCAGAAAATTGAGAGCTTGTCCCTAAAATTGAGAGCTTGGAGTAGGAAAATGAGGCTTTTAATCTGAAAAAGGAGGTTTGTGCCCTAAAATTGAGATATTGGTGAAGAAAAATGAGGCTTTTCACCCCAAAATTGAGAGCTTGTCCCTAAAATTGAGAGCTTGGAGTAGGAAAATGAGGCTTTTAATCTGAAAAAGGAGGTTTGTGCCCTAAAATTGAGATATTGATGAAGAAAAATGAGGCTTTTCACTCAAAAATTGAGAGCTTGTCCCTAAAATTGGAGCTTGGAGTAGGAAAATGAGGCTTTTCAGCAGAAAAAGGCGGGTTGTGTGCCGTAAAATTGAGAGGTTGGTGCAGAAAAATGAGACTTTTCAGCAGAAAAAGGCCATTTCTGCCCTAAAATTGAGAGCTTCGTTCAGAAAAATGAGGTTTTTCACCCCAAAAATGCGGGTTTAGCCCCCATGATAGGGTTTGTGCTGTAAAAAAGGAGAGGTAGGGCCCTGGAAACGAGGCACTGCTGCATAAAAGGGAGGTTGTTTCCTGTAGAATCAAAACTTTGGATGCCAAAAATTAATCTTTGAGAGGTAAAATGGGGGTTTGTGCCCTAGAATTGAGAGCTTGGAGTAGGAAAATGAGGCTTTTAATCTGAAAAAGGAGGTTTGTGCCCTAAAATTGAGATATTGGTGAAGAAAAATGAGGCTTTTCACCCCAAAATTGAGAGCTTGTCCCTCAAATGGAGAGCTTGGTGCAGAAAAATGAGGCTTTTTCACCCAAAAAAGGCGGGTTTTACCCTAAACTTGAGAGAGTGGTTCAGAAAAATGAGGCTTTTCACCCAATACAGGTAATTTGTGCCCAAAAATTGAGAGCTTGGTGCAGAAAAATGAGGCTTTTCAGCAGAAAAAGGCACGTTTGGTCCTAAAATTGCGCTATTGGTGCAGAAAAATGAGGCTTTTCACCCAAAAAAGGAGAGCTTGTCCATAACATTGAAATATTGGTGCAGAAAAATTTGGCTTTTCAGGTGAAAAAGGTGGGTTTGGTGCTAAAATTGAGAACTTGGTGCAGAAAAATGAGGCTTTTCACCCAAAAAAAGTGGTTTGTGCTGTAAAATTGAGATCTTGTTGCAGAAAAATGAGGCTTTACATCTGAAAAAGGCGGTTTGTGCCCTAAAATTGAGAGCTTGGTGCAGAAAAATGAGGCTTTTCACCCCAAAAACGCGGGTTTAGAGCCCCCATGATAGGGTTTGTGCTGTAAAAAAGGAGAGGTAGGGCCCTGGAAACGAGGCACTGCTGCATAAAAGGGAGGTTGTTTCCTGTAGAATCAAAACTTTGGATGCCAAAAATTAATCTTTGAGAGGTAAAATGGGGGTTTGTGCCTAAAATTGAGAGCTTGGAGTAGGAAAATGAGGCTTTTAATCTGAAAAAGGAGGTTTGTGCCCTAAAATTGAGATATTGGTGAAGAAAAATGAGGCTTTTCACCCCAAAATTGAGAGCTTGTCCCTAAAATTGAGAGCTTCGAGTAGGAAAATGAGGCTTTTAATCTGAAAAAGGAGGTTTGTGCCCTAAAATTGAGATATTGGTGAAGAAAAATGAGGCTTTTCACCCGAGAATTGAGAGCTTGTCCCTAAAATTGAGAGCTTGGAGTAGGAAAATGAGGCTTTTAATCTGAAAAAGGAGGTTTGTGCCCTAAAATTGAGATATTGGTGAAGAAAAATGAGGCTTTTCACCCGAAAATTGAGAGCTTGTCCCTAAAATTGAGAGCTTGGTGCAGAAAAATGAGGCTTTTCAGCAGAAAAAGGCGGGTTGTGTGCCGTAAAATTGAGAGGTTGGTGCAGAAAAATGAGACTTTTCAGCAGAAAAAGGCCATTTCCGCCCTAAAATTGAGAGCTTGGTTCAGAAAAATGAGGTTTTTCACCCCAAAAATGCGGGTTTAGCCCCCATGATAGGGTTTGTGCTGTAAAGAAGGAGAGGTAGGGCCCTGGAAACGAGGCACTGCTGCATAAAAGGGAGGTTGTTTCCTGTAGAATCAAAACTTTGGATGCCAAAAATTAATCTTTGAGAGGTAAAATGGGGGTTTGTGCCCTAAAATTGAGAGCTTGGAGTAGGAAAATGAGGCTTTTAATCTGAAAAAGGAGGTTTGTGCCCTAAAATTGAGATATTGGTGAAGAAAAATGAGGCTTTTCACCCCAAAATTGAGAGCTTGTCCCTCAAATGGAGAGCTTGGTGCAGAAAAATGAGGCTTTTTCACCCAAAAAAGGCGGGTTTTACCCTAAACTTGAGAGAGTGGTTCAGAAAAATGAGGCTTTTCACCCAATACAGGTAATTTGTGCCCAAAAATTGAGAGCTTGGTGCAGAAAAATGAGGCTTTTCAGCAGAAAAAGGCACGTTTGGTCCTAAAATTGCGCTATTGGTGCAGAAAAATGAGGCTTTTCACCCAAAAAAGGAGAGCTTGTCCATAACATTGAAATATTGGTGCAGAAAAATTTGGCTTTTCAGGTGAAAAAGGTGGGTTTGGTGCTAAAATTGAGAACTTGGTGCAGAAAAATGAGGCTTTTCACCCAAAAAAAGTGGTTTGTGCTGTAAAATTGAGATCTTGTTGCAGAAAAATGAGGCTTTACATCTGAAAAAGGCGGTTTGTGCCCTAAAATTGAGAGCTTGGTGCAGAAAAATGAGGCTTTTCACCCCAAAAACGCGGGTTTAGAGCCCCCATGATAGGGTTTGCGCTGTAAAAAAGGAGAGGTAGGGCCCTGGAAACGAGGCACTGCTGCATAAAAGGGAGGTTGTTACCTGTAGAATCAAAACTTTGGATGCTAAAAATTAATCTTTGAGAGGTAAAGTGGGGGTTTGTGCCTAAAATTGAGAGCTTGGAGTAGGAAAATGAGGCTTTTAATCTGAAAAAGGAGGTTTGTGCCCTAAAATTGAGATATTGGTGAAGAAAAATGAGGCTTTTCACCCCAAAATTGAGAGCTTGTCCCTAAAATTGAGAGCTTGGAGTAGGAAAATGAGGCTTTTAATCTGAAAAAGGAGGTTTGTGCCCTAAAATTGAGATATTGGTGAAGAAAAATGAGGCTTTTCACCCCAAAATTGAGAGCTTGTCCCTAAAATTGAGAGCTTCGAGTAGGAAAATGAGGCTTTTAATCTGAAAAAGGCGGTTTGTGCCCTAAAATTGAGAGCTTGGTGCAGAAAAATGAGGTTTTTCACCCCAAAAACGCGGGTTTAGAGCCCCCATGATAGGGTTTGTGCTGTAAAAAAGGAGAGGTAGGGCCCTGGAAACGAGGCACTGCTGCATAAAAGGGAGGTTGTTACCTGTAGAATCAAAACTTTGGATGCTAAAAATTAATCTTTGAGAGGTAAAGTGGGGGTTTGTGCCTAAAATTGAGAGCTTGGAGTAGGAAAATGAGGCTTTTAATCTGAAAAAGGAGATTTGTGCCCTAAAATTGAGATATTGGTGAAGAAAAATGAGGCTTTTCACTCAAAAATTGAGAGCTTGTCCCTAAAATTGAGAGCTTGGAGTAGGAAAATGAGGCTTTTAATCTGAAAAAGGAGGTTTGTGCCCTAAAATTGAGATATTGGTGAAGAAAAATGAGGCTTTTCACCCCAAAATTGAGAGCTTGTCCCTAAAATTGAGAGCTTCGAGTAGGAAAATGAGGCTTTTAATCTGAAAAAGGAGGTTTGTGCCCTAAAATTGAGATATTGGTGAAGAAAAATGAGGCTTTTCACCCCAAAATTGAGAGCTTGTCCCTAAAATTGAGAGCTTGGTGCAGAAAAATGAGGCTTTTTCACCCAAAAAAGGCGGGTTTTACCCTAAACTTGAGAGAGTGGTTCAGAAAAATGAGGCTTTTCACCCAATACAGGTAATTTGTGCCCAAAAATTGAGAGCTTGGTGCAGAAAAATGAGGCTTTTCAGCAGAAAAAGGCACGTTTGGTCCTAAAATTGCGCTATTGGTGCAGAAAAATGAGGCTTTTCACCCAAAAAAGGAGAGCTTGTCCATAACATTGAAATATTGGTGCAGAAAAATTTGGCTTTTCAGGTGAAAAAGGTGGGTTTGGTGCTAAAATTGAGAACTTGGTGCAGAAAAATGAGGCTTTTCACCCAAAAAAAGTGGTTTGTGCTGTAAAATTGAGATCTTGTTGCAGAAAAATGAGGCTTTACATCTGAAAAAGGCGGTTTGTGCCCTAAAATTGAGAGCTTGGTGCAGAAAAATGAGGCTTTTCACCCCAAAAACGCGGGTTTAGAGCCCCCATGATAGGGTTTGTGCTGTAAAAAAGGAGAGGTAGGGCCCTGGAAACGAGGCACTGCTGCATAAAAGGGAGGTTGTTTCCTGTAGAATCAAAACTTTGGATGCCAAAAATTAATCTTTGAGAGGTAAAATGGGGGTTTGCGCCTAAAATTGAGAGCTTGGAGTAGGAAAATGAGGCTTTTAATCTGAAAAAGGAGGTTTGTGCCCTAAAATTGAGATATTGGTGAAGAAAAATGAGGCTTTTCACCCCAAAATTGAGAGCTTGTCCCTAAAATTGAGAGCTTCGAGTAGGAAAATGAGGCTTTTAATCTGAAAAAGGAGGTTTGTGCCCTAAAATTGAGATATTGGTGAAGAAAAATGAGGCTTTTCACCCGAGAATTGAGAGCTTGTCCCTAAAATTGAGAGCTTGGAGTAGGAAAATGAGGCTTTTAATCTGAAAAAGGAGGTTTGTGCCCTAAAATTGAGATATTGGTGAAGAAAAATGAGGCTTTTCACCCGAAAATTGAGAGCTTGTCCCTAAAATTGAGAGCTTGGTGCAGAAAAATGAGGCTTTTCAGCAGAAAAAGGCAGGTTGTGTGCCGTAAAATTGAGAGGTTGGTGCAGAAAAATGAGGTTTTTCACCCCAAAAATGCGGGTATAGCCCCCATGATAGGGTTTGTGCTGTAAAGAAGGAGAGGTAGGGCCCTGGAAACGAGGCACTGCTGCATAAAAGGGAGGTTGTTTCCTGTAGAATCAAAACTTTGGATGCCAAAAATTAATCTTTGAGAGGTAAAGTGGGGGTTTGTGCCTAAAATTGAGAGCTTGGAGTAGGAAAATGAGGCTTTTAATCTGAAAAAGGAGGTTTGTGCCCTAAAATTGAGATATTGATGAAGAAAAATGAGGCTTTTCACTCAAAAATTGAGAGCTTGTCCCTAAAATTGAGAGCTTGGAGTAGGAAAATGAGGCTTTTAATCTGAAAAAGGAGGTTTGTGCCCTAAAATTGAGATATTGGTGAAGAAAAATGAGGCTTTTCACCCCAAAATTGAGAGCTTGTCCCTAAAATTGAGAGCTTCGAGTAGGAAAATGAGGCTTTTAATCTGAAAAAGGAGGTTTGTGCCCTAAAATTGAGATATTGGTGAAGAAAAATGAGGCTTTTCACCCGAAAATTGAGAGCTTGTCCCTAAAATTGAGAGCTTGGTGCAGAAAAATGAGGCTTTTCAGCAGAAAAAGGCGGGTTGTGTGCCGTAAAATTGAGAGGTTGGTGCAGAAAAATGAGACTTTTCAGCAGAAAAAGGCCATTTCTGCCCTAAAATTGAGAGCTTCGTTCAGAAAAATGAGGTTTTTCACCCCAAAAATGTGGGTTTAGCCCCCATGATAGGGTTTGTGCTGTAAAGAAGGAGAGGTAGGGCCCTGGAAACGAGGCACTGCTGCATAAAAGGGAGGTTGTTTCCTGTAGAATCAAAACTTTGGATGCCAAAAATTAATCTTTGAGAGGTAAAATGGGGGTTTGTGCCCTAAAATTGAGAGCTTGGAGTAGGAAAATGAGGCTTTTAATCTGAAAAAGGAGGTTTGTGCCCTAAAATTGAGATATTGGTGAAGAAAAATGAGGCTTTTCACCCCAAAATTGAGAGCTTGTCCCTCAAATGGAGAGCTTGGTGCAGAAAAATGAGGCTTTTTCACCCAAAAAAGGCGGGTTTTACCCTAAACTTGAGAGAGTGGTTCAGAAAAATGAGGCTTTTCACCCAATACAGGTAATTTGTGCCCAAAAATTGAGAGCTTGGTGCAGAAAAATGAGGCTTTTCAGCAGAAAAAGGCACGTTTGGTCCTAAAATTGCGCTATTGGTGCAGAAAAATGAGGCTTTTCACCCAAAAAAGGAGAGCTTGTCCATAACATTGAAATATTGGTGCAGAAAAATTTGGCTTTTCAGGTGAAAAAGGTGGGTTTGGTGCTAAAATTGAGAACTTGGTGCAGAAAAATGAGGCTTTTCACCCAAAAAAAGTGGTTTGTGCTGTAAAATTGAGATCTTGTTGCAGAAAAATGAGGCTTTACATCTGAAAAAGGCGGTTTGTGCCCTAAAATTGAGAGCTTGGTGCAGAAAAATGAGGTTTTTCACCCCAAAAACGCGGGTTTAGAGCCCCCATGATAGGGTTTGTGCTGTAAAAAAGGAGAGGTAGAGCCCTGGAAACGAGGCACTGCTGCATAAAAGGGAGGTTGTTACCTGTAGAATCAAAACTTTGGATGCTAAAAATTAATCTTTGAGAGGTAAAGTGGGGGTTTGTGCCTAAAATTGAGAGCTTGGAGTAGGAAAATGAGGCTTTTAATCTGAAAAAGGAGGTTTGTGCCCTAAAATTGAGATATTGGTGAAGAAAAATGAGGCTTTTCACCCGAGAATTGAGAGCTTGTCCCTAAAATTGAGAGCTTGGAGTAGGAAAATGAGGCTTTTAATCTGAAAAAGGAGGTTTGTGCCCTAAAATTGAGATATTGGTGAAGAAAAATGAGGCTTTTCACCCGAAAATTGAGAGCTTGTCCCTAAAATTGAGAGCTTGGTGCAGAAAAATGAGGCTTTTCAGCAGAAAAAGGCGGGTTGTGTGCCGTAAAATTGAGAGGTTGGTGCAGAAAAATGAGACTTTTCAGCAGAAAAAGGCCATTTCCGCCCTAAAATTGAGAGCTTGGTTCAGAAAAATGAGGTTTTTCACCCCAAAAATGCGGGTTTAGCCCCCATGATAGGGTTTGTGCTGTAAAGAAGGAGAGGTAGGGCCCTGGAAACGAGGCACTGCTGCATAAAAGGGAGGTTGTTTCCTGTAGAATCAAAACTTTGGATGCCAAAAATTAATCGTTGAGAGGTAAAATGGAGGTTTGTGCCCTAAAATTGAGAGCTTGGAGTAGGAAAATGAGGCTTTTAATCTGAAAAAGGAGGTTTGTGCCCTAAAATTGAGATATTGGTGAAGAAAAATGAGGCTTTTCACCCCAAAATTGAGAGCTTGTCCCTCAAATGGAGAGCTTGGTGCAGAAAAATGAGGCTTTTTCACCCAAAAAAGGCGGGTTTTACCCTAAACTTGAGAGAGTGGTTCAGAAAAATGAGGCTTTTCACCCAATACAGGTAATTTGTGCCCAAAAATTGAGAGCTTGGTGCAGAAAAATGAGGCTTTTCAGCAGAAAAAGGCACGTTTGGTCCTAAAATTGCGCTATTGGTGCAGAAAAATGAGGCTTTTCACCCAAAAAAGGAGAGCTTGTCCATAACATTGAAATATTGGTGCAGAAAAATTTGGCTTTTCAGGTGAAAAAGGTGGGTTTGGTGCTAAAATTGAGAACTTGGTGCAGAAAAATGAGGCTTTTCACCCAAAAAAAGTGGTTTGTGCTGTAAAATTGAGATCTTGTTGCAGAAAAATGAGGCTTTACATCTGAAAAAGGCGGTTTGTGCCCTAAAATTGAGAGCTTGGTGCAGAAAAATGAGGCTTTTCACCCCAAAAACGCGGGTTTAGAGCCCCCATGATAGGGTTTGCGCTGTAAAAAAGGAGAGGTAGGGCCCTGGAAACGAGGCACTGCTGCATAAAAGGGAGGTTGTTTCCTGTAGAATCAAAACTTTGGATGCCAAAAATTAATCTTTGAGAGGTAAAATGGGGGTTTGTGCCCTAAAATTGAGAGCTTGGAGTAGGAAAATGAGGCTTTTAATCTGAAAAAGGAGGTTTGTGCCCTAAAATTGAGATATTGGTGAAGAAAAATGAGGCTTTTCACCCGAAAATTGAGAGCTTGTCCCTAAAATTGAGAGCTTGGTGCAGAAAAATGAGGCTTTTCAGCAGAAAAAGGCGGGTTGTGTGCCGTAAAATTGAGAGGTTGGTGCAGAAAAATGAGACTTTTCAGCAGAAAAAGGCCATTTCCGCCCTAAAATTGAGAGCTTGGTGCAGAAAAATGAGGCTTTTCACCCCAAAAATGCGGGTTTAGCCCCCATGATAGGGTTTGTGCTGTAAAGAAGGAGAGGTAGGGCCCTGGAAACGAGGCACTGCTGCATAAAAGGGAGGTTGTTTCCTGTAGAATCAAAACTTTGGATGCCAAAAATTAATCTTTGAGAGGTAAAATGGGGGTTTGTGCCCTAAAATTGAGAGCTTGGAGTAGGAAAATGAGGCTTTTAATCTGAAAAAGGAGGTTTGTGCCCTAAAATTGAGATATTGGTGAAGAAAAATGAGGCTTTTCACCCCAAAATTGAGAGCTTGTCCCTCAAATGGAGAGCTTGGTGCAGAAAAATGAGGCTTTTTCACCCAAAAAAGGCGGGTTTTACCCTAAACTTGAGAGAGTGGTTCAGAAAAATGAGGCTTTTCACCCAATACAGGTAATTTGTGCCCAAAAATTGAGAGCTTGGTGCAGAAAAATGAGGCTTTTCAGCAGAAAAAGGCACGTTTGGTCCTAAAATTGCGCTATTGGTGCAGAAAAATGAGGCTTTTCACCCAAAAAAGGAGAGCTTGTCCATAACATTGAAATATTGGTGCAGAAAAATTTGGCTTTTCAGGTGAAAAAGGTGGGTTTGGTGCTAAAATTGAGAACTTGGTGCAGAAAAATGAGGCTTTTCACCCAAAAAAAGTGGTTTGTGCTGTAAAATTGAGATCTTGTTGCAGAAAAATGAGGCTTTACATCTGAAAAAGGCGGTTTGTGCCCTAAAATTGAGAGCTTGGTGCAGAAAAATGAGGCTTTTCACCCCAAAAACGCGGGTTTAGAGCCCCCATGATAGGGTTTGTGCTGTAAAAAAGGAGAGGTAGAGCCCTGGAAACGAGGCACTGCTGCATAAAAGGGAGGTTGTTACCTGTAGAATCAAAACTTTGGATGCTAAAAATTAATCTTTGAGAGGTAAAGTGGGGGTTTGTGCCTAAAATTGAGAGCTTGGAGTAGGAAAATGAGGCTTTTAATCTGAAAAAGGAGGTTTGTGCCCTAAAATTGAGATATTGGTGAAGAAAAATGAGGCTTTTCACCCGAGAATTGAGAGCTTGTCCCTAAAATTGAGAGCTTGGAGTAGGAAAATGAGGCTTTTAATCTGAAAAAGGAGGTTTGTGCCCTAAAATTGAGATATTGGTGAAGAAAAATGAGGCTTTTCACCCAAAAATTGAGAGCTTGTCCCTAAAATTGAGAGCTTGGTGCAGAAAAATGAGGCTTTTCAGCAGAAAAAGGCGGGTTGTGTGCCGTAAAATTGAGAGGTTGGTGCAGAAAAATGAGACTTTTCAGCAGAAAAAGGCCATTTCCGCCCTAAAATTGAGAGCTTGGTTCAGAAAAATGAGGTTTTTCACCCCAAAAATGCGGGTTTAGCCCCCATGATAGGGTTTGTGCTGTAAAGAAGGAGAGGTAGGGCCCTGGAAACGAGGCACTGCTGCATAAAAGGGAGGTTGTTTCCTGTAGAATCAAAACTTTGGATGCCAAAAATTAATCTTTGAGAGGTAAAGTGGGGGTTTGTGCCTAAAATTGAGAGCTTGGAGTAGGAAAATGAGGCTTTTAATCTGAAAAAGGAGGTTTGTGCCCTAAAATTGAGATATTGGTGAAGAAAAATGAGGCTTTTCACCCCAAAATTGAGAGCTTGTCCCTCAAATGGAGAGCTTGGTGCAGAAAAATGAGGCTTTTTCACCCAAAAAAGGCGGGTTTTACCCTAAACTTGAGAGAGTGGTTCAGAAAAATGAGGCTTTTCACCCAATACAGGTAATTTGTGCCCAAAAATTGAGAGCTTGGTGCAGAAAAATGAGGCTTTTCAGCAGAAAAAGGCACGTTTGGTCCTAAAATTGCGCTATTGGTGCAGAAAAATGAGGCTTTTCACCCAAAAAAGGAGAGCTTGTCCATAACATTGAAATATTGGTGCAGAAAAATTTGGCTTTTCAGGTGAAAAAGGTGGGTTTGGTGCTAAAATTGAGAACTTGGTGCAGAAAAATGAGGCTTTTCACCCAAAAAAAGTGGTTTGTGCTGTAAAATTGAGATCTTGTTGCAGAAAAATGAGGCTTTACATCTGAAAAAGGCGGTTTGTGCCCTAAAATTGAGAGCTTGGTGCAGAAAAATGAGGCTTTTCACCCCAAAAACGCGGGTTTAGAGCCCCCATGATAGGGTTTGCGCTGTAAAAAAGGAGAGGTAGGGCCCTGGAAACGAGGCACTGCTGCATAAAAGGGAGGTTGTTACCTGTAGAATCAAAACTTTGGATGCTAAAAATTAATCTTTGAGAGGTAAAGTGGGGGTTTGTGCCTAAAATTGAGAGCTTGGAGTAGGAAAATGAGGCTTTTAATCTGAAAAAGGAGGTTTGTGCCCTAAAATTGAGATATTGGTGAAGAAAAATGAGGCTTTTCACCCCAAAATTGAGAGCTTGTCCCTCAAATGGAGAGCTTGGTGCAGAAAAATGAGGCTTTTTCACCCAAAAAAGGCGGGTTTTACCCTAAACTTGAGAGAGTGGTTCAGAAAAATGAGGCTTTTCACCCAATACAGGTAATTTGTGCCCAAAAATTGAGAGCTTGGTGCAGAAAAATGAGGCTTTTCAGCAGAAAAAGGCACGTTTGGTCCTAAAATTGCGCTATTGGTGCAGAAAAATGAGGCTTTTCACCCAAAAAAGGAGAGCTTGTCCATAACATTGAAATATTGGTGCAGAAAAATTTGGCTTTTCAGGTGAAAAAGGTGGGTTTGGTGCTAAAATTGAGAACTTGGTGCAGAAAAATGAGGCTTTTCACCCAAAAAAAGTGGTTTGTGCTGTAAAATTGAGATCTTGTTGCAGAAAAATGAGGCTTTACATCTGAAAAAGGCGGTTTGTGCCCTAAAATTGAGAGCTTGGTGCAGAAAAATGAGGCTTTTCACCCCAAAAACGCGGGTTTAGAGCCCCCATGATAGGGTTTGCGCTGTAAAAAAGGAGAGGTAGGGCCCTGGAAACGAGGCACTGCTGCATAAAAGGGAGGTTGTTTCCTGTAGAATCAAAACTTTGGATGCCAAAAATTAATCTTTGAGAGGTAAAATGGGGGTTTGTGCCCTAAAATTGAGAGCTTGGAGTAGGAAAATGAGGCTTTTAATCTGAAAAAGGAGGTTTGTGCCCTAAAATTGAGATATTGGTGAAGAAAAATGAGGCTTTTCACCCCAAAATTGAGAGCTTGTCCCTCAAATGGAGAGCTTGGTGCAGAAAAATGAGGCTTTTTCACCCAAAAAAGGCGGGTTTTACCCTAAACTTGAGAGAGTGGTTCAGAAAAATGAGGCTTTTCACCCAATACAGGTAATTTGTGCCCAAAAATTGAGAGCTTGGTGCAGAAAAATGAGGCTTTTCAGCAGAAAAAGGCACGTTTGGTCCTAAAATTGCGCTATTGGTGCAGAAAAATGAGGCTTTTCACCCAAAAAAGGAGAGCTTGTCCATAACATTGAAATATTGGTGCAGAAAAATTTGGCTTTTCAGGTGAAAAAGGTGGGTTTGGTGCTAAAATTGAGAACTTGGTGCAGAAAAATGAGGCTTTTCACCCAAAAAAAGTGGTTTGTGCTGTAAAATTGAGATCTTGTTGCAGAAAAATGAGGCTTTACATCTGAAAAAGGCGGTTTGTGCCCTAAAATTGAGAGCTTGGTGCAGAAAAATGAGGTTTTTCACCCCAAAAGCGTGGGTTTAGCCCCCATGATAGGGTTTGCGCTGTAAAAAAGGAGAGGTAGGGCCCTGGAAACGAGGCACTGCTGCATAAAAGGGAGGTTGTTACCTGTAGAATCAAAACTTTGGATGCTAAAAATAAATCTTTGAGAGGTAAAGTGGGGGTTTGTGCCTAAAATTGAGAGCTTGGAGTAGGAAAATGAGGCTTTTAATCTGAAAAAGGAGGTTTGTGCCCTAAAATTGAGATATTGGTGAAGAAAAATGAGGCTTTTCACCCGAGAATTGAGAGCTTGTCCCTAAAATTGAGAGCTTGGAGTAGGAAAATGAGGCTTTTAATCTGAAAAAGGAGGTTTGTGCCCTAAAATTGAGATATTGGTGAAGAAAAATGAGGCTTTTCACCCGAAAATTGAGAGCTTGTCCCTAAAATTGAGAGCTTGGTGCAGAAAAATGAGGCTTTTCAGCAGAAAAAGGCGGGTTGTGTGCCGTAAAATTGAGAGGTTGGTGCAGAAAAATGAGACTTTTCAGCAGAAAAAGGCCATTTCCGCCCTAAAATTGAGAGCTTGGTTCAGAAAAATGAGGTTTTTCACCCCAAAAATGCGGGTTTAGCCCCCATGATAGGGTTTGTGCTGTAAAGAAGGAGAGGTAGGGCCCTGGAAACGAGGCACTGCTGCATAAAAGGGAGGTTGTTTCCTGTAGAATCAAAACTTTGGATGCCAAAAATTAATCTTTGAGAGGTAAAGTGGGGGTTTGTGCCTAAAATTGAGAGCTTGGAGTAGGAAAATGAGGCTTTTAATCTGAAAAAGGAGGTTTGTGCCCTAAAATTGAGATATTGGTGAAGAAAAATGAGGCTTTTCACCCCAAAATTGAGAGCTTGTCCCTCAAATGGAGAGCTTGGTGCAGAAAAATGAGGCTTTTTCACCCAAAAAAGGCGGGTTTTACCCTAAACTTGAGAGAGTGGTTCAGAAAAATGAGGCTTTTCACCCAATACAGGTAATTTGTGCCCAAAAATTGAGAGCTTGGTGCAGAAAAATGAGGCTTTTCAGCAGAAAAAGGCACGTTTGGTCCTAAAATTGCGCTATTGGTGCAGAAAAATGAGGCTTTTCACCCAAAAAAGGAGAGCTTGTCCATAACATTGAAATATTGGTGCAGAAAAATTTGGCTTTTCAGGTGAAAAAGGTGGGTTTGGTGCTAAAATTGAGAACTTGGTGCAGAAAAATGAGGCTTTTCACCCAAAAAAAGTGGTTTGTGCTGTAAAATTGAGATCTTGTTGCAGAAAAATGAGGCTTTACATCTGAAAAAGGCGGTTTGTGCCCTAAAATTGAGAGCTTGGTGCAGAAAAATGAGGCTTTTCACCCCAAAAACGCGGGTTTAGAGCCCCCATGATAGGGTTTGCGCTGTAAAAAAGGAGAGGTAGGGCCCTGGAAACGAGGCACTGCTGCATAAAAGGGAGGTTGTTACCTGTAGAATCAAAACTTTGGATGCTAAAAATTAATCTTTGAGAGGTAAAGTGGGGGTTTGTGCCTAAAATTGAGAGCTTGGAGTAGGAAAATGAGGCTTTTAATCTGAAAAAGGAGGTTTGTGCCCTAAAATTGAGATATTGGTGAAGAAAAATGAGGCTTTTCACTCAAAAATTGAGAGCTTGTCCCTAAAATTGAGAGCTTGGAGTAGGAAAATGAGGCTTTTAATCTGAAAAAGGAGGTTTGTGCCCTAAAATTGAGATATTGGTGAAGAAAAATGAGGCTTTTCACCCCAAAATTGAGAGCTTGTCCCTAAAATTGAGAGCTTCGAGTAGGAAAATGAGGCTTTTAATCTGAAAAAGGAGGTTTGTGCCCTAAAATTGAGATATTGGTGAAGAAAAATGAGGCTTTTCACCCGAAAATTGAGAGCTTGTCCCTAAAATTGAGAGCTTGGTGCAGAAAAATGAGGCTTTTCAGCAGAAAAAGGCGGGTTGTGTGCCGTAAAATTGAGAGGTTGGTGCAGAAAAATGAGACTTTTCAGCAGAAAAAGGCCATTTCCGCCCTAAAATTGAGAGCTTGGTTCAGAAAAATGAGGTTTTTCACCCCAAAAATGCGGGTTTAGCCCCCATGATAGGGTTTGTGCTGTAAAAAAGGAGAGGTAGGGCCCTGGAAACGAGGCACTGCTGCATAAAAGGGAGGTTGTTTCCTGTAGAATCAAAACTTTGGATGCCAAAAATTAATCTTTGAGAGGTAAAATGGGGGTTTGTGCCCTAGAATTGAGAGCTTGGAGTAGGAAAATGAGGCTTTTAATCTGAAAAAGGAGGTTTGTGCCCTAAAATTGAGATATTGGTGAAGAAAAATGAGGCTTTTCACCCCAAAATTGAGAGCTTGTCCCTCAAATGGAGAGCTTGGTGCAGAAAAATGAGGCTTTTTCACCCAAAAAAGGCGGGTTTTACCCTAAACTTGAGAGAGTGGTTCAGAAAAATGAGGCTTTTCACCCAATACAGGTAATTTGTGCCCAAAAATTGAGAGCTTGGTGCAGAAAAATGAGGCTTTTCAGCAGAAAAAGGCACGTTTGGTCCTAAAATTGCACTATTGGTGCAGAAAAATGAGGCTTTTCACCCAAAAAAGGAGAGCTTGTCCATAACATTGAAATATTGGTGCAGAAAAATTTGGCTTTTCAGGTGAAAAAGGTGGGTTTGGTGCTAAAATTGAGAACTTGGTGCAGAAAAATGAGGCTTTACATCTGAAAAAGGCGGTTTGTGCCCTAAAATTGAGAGCTTGGTGCAGAAAAATGAGGCTTTTCACCCCAAAAACGCGGGTTTAGAGCCCCCATGATAGGGTTTGTGCTGTAAAAAAGGAGAGGTAGGGCCCTGGAAACGAGGCACTGCTGCATAAAAGGGAGGTTGTTTCCTGTAGAATCAAAACTTTGGATGCCAAAAATTAATCTTTGAGAGGTAAAATGGGGGTTTGTGCCTAAAATTGAGAGCTTGGAGTAGGAAAATGAGGCTTTTAATCTGAAAAAGGAGGTTTGTGCCCTAAAATTGAGATATTGGTGAAGAAAAAGGAGGCTTTTCACCCCAAAATTGAGAGCTTGTCCCTAAAATTGAGAGCTTCGAGTAGGAAAATGAGGCTTTTAATCTGAAAAAGGAGGTTTGTGCCCTAAAATTGAGATATTGGTGAAGAAAAATGAGGCTTTTCACCCGAGAATTGAGAGCTTGTCCCTAAAATTGAGAGCTTGGAGTAGGAAAATGAGGCTTTTAATCTGAAAAAGGAGGTTTGTGCCCTAAAATTGAGATATTGGTGAAGAAAAATGAGGCTTTTCACCCGAAAATTGAGAGCTTGTCCCTAAAATTGAGAGCTTGGTGCAGAAAAATGAGGCTTTTCAGCAGAAAAAGGCGGGTTGTGTGCCGTAAAATTGAGAGGTTGGTGCAGAAAAATGAGACTTTTCAGCAGAAAAAGGCCATTTCCGCCCTAAAATTGAGAGCTTGGTGCAGAAAAATGAGGTTTTTCACCCCAAAAATGCGGGTATAGCCCCCATGATAGGGTTTGTGCTGTAAAGAAGGAGAGGTAGGGCCCTGGAAACGAGGCACTGCTGCATAAAAGGGAGGTTGTTTCCTGTAGAATCAAAACTTTGGATGCCAAAAATTAATCATTGAGAGGTAAAATGGGGGTTTGTGCCCTAAAATTGAGAGCTTGGAGTAGGAAAATGAGGCTTTTAATCTGAAAAAGGAGGTTTGTGCCCTAAAATTGAGATATTGGGCAAGAAAAATGAGGCTTTTCACCCCAAAATTGAGAGCTTGTCCCTCAAATGGAGAGCTTGGTGCAGAAAAATGAGGCTTTTCAGCAGAAAAAGGCGGGTTGTGTGCCGTAAAATTGAGAGGTTGGTGCAGAAAAATGAGACTTTTCAGCAGAAAAAGGCCATTTCCGCCCTAAAATTGAGAGCTTGGTTCAGAAAAATGAGGTTTTTCACCCCAAAAATGCGGGTTTAGCCCCCATGATAGGGTTTGTGCTGTAAAGAAGGAGAGGTAGGGCCCTGGAAACGAGGCACTGCTGCATAAAAGGGAGGTTGTTTCCTGTAGAATCAAAACTTTGGATGCCAAAAATTAATCTTTGAGAGGTAAAGTGGGGGTTTGTGCCTAAAATTGAGAGCTTGGAGTAGGAAAATGAGGCTTTTAATCTGAAAAAGGAGGTTTGTGCCCTAAAATTGAGATATTGATGAAGAAAAATGAGGCTTTTCACTCAAAAATTGAGAGCTTGTCCCTAAAATTGGAGCTTGGAGTAGGAAAATGAGGCTTTTCAGCAGAAAAAGGCGGGTTGTGTGCCGTAAAATTGAGAGGTTGGTGCAGAAAAATGAGACTTTTCAGCAGAAAAAGGCCATTTCTGCCCTAAAATTGAGAGCTTCGTTCAGAAAAATGAGGTTTTTCACCCCAAAAATGCGGGTTTAGCCCCCATGATAGGGTTTGTGCTGTAAAGAAGGAGAGGTAGGGCCCTGGAAACGAGGCACTGCTGCATAAAAGGGAGGTTGTTTCCTGTAGAATCAAAACTTTGGATGCCAAAAATTAATCTTTGAGAGGTAAAATGGGGGTTTGTGCCCTAAAATTGAGAGCTTGGAGTAGGAAAATGAGGCTTTTAATCTGAAAAAGGAGGTTTGTGCCCTAAAATTGAGATATTGGTGAAGAAAAATGAGGCTTTTCACCCCAAAATTGAGAGCTTGTCCCTAAAATTGAGAGCTTGGAGTAGGAAAATGAGGCTTTTAATCTGAAAAAGGAGGTTTGTGCCCTAAAATTGAGATATTGGTGAAGAATAATGAGGCTTTTCACCCGAAAATTGAGAGCTTGTCCCTCAAATGGAGAGCTTGGTGCAGAAAAATGAGGCTTTTCAGCAGAAAAAGGCGGGTTGTGTACCGTAAAATTGAGAGGTTGGTGCAGAAAAATGAGACTTTTCAGCAGAAAAAGGCCATTTCTGCCCTAAAATTGAGAGCTTCGTTCAGAAAAATGAGGTTTTTCACCCCAAAAATGCGGGTTTAGCCCCCATGATAGGGTTTGTGCTGTAAAGAAGGAGAGGTAGGGCCCTGGAAACGAGGCACTGCTGCATAAAAGGGAGGTTGTTTCCTGTAGAATCAAAACTTTGGATGCCAAAAATTAATCATTGAGAGGTAAAATGGGGGTTTGTGCCCTAAAATTGAGAGCTTGGAGTAGGAAAATGAGGCTTTTAATCTGAAAAAGGAGGTTTGTGCCCTAAAATTGAGATATTGGGCAAGAAAAATGAGGCTTTTCACCCCAAAATTGAGAGCTTGTCCCTCAAATGGAGAGCTTGGTGCAGAAAAATGAGGCTTTTCAGCAGAAAAAGGCGGGTTGTGTGCCGTAAAATTGAGAGGTTGGTGCAGAAAAATGAGACTTTTCAGCAGAAAAAGGCCATTTCTGCCCTAAAATTGAGAGCTTCGTTCAGAAAAATGAGGTTTTTCACCCCAAAAATGCGGGTTTAGCCCCCATGATAGGGTTTGTGCTGTAAAGAAGGAGAGGTAGGGCCCTGGAAACGAGGCACTGCTGCATAAAAGGGAGGTTGTTTCCTGTAGAATCAAAACTTTGGATGCCAAAAATTAATCTTTGAGAGGTAAAATGGGGGTTTGTGCCCTAAAATTGAGAGCTTGGAGTAGGAAAATGAGGCTTTTAATCTGAAAAAGGAGGTTTGTGCCCTAAAATTGAGATATTGGTGAAGAAAAATGAGGCTTTTCACCCCAAAATTGAGAGCTTGTCCCTAAAATTGAGAGCTTGGAGTAGGAAAATGAGGCTTTTAATCTGAAAAAGGAGGTTTGTGCCCTAAAATTGAGATATTGGTGAAGAATAATGAGGCTTTTCACCCGAAAATTGAGAGCTTGTCCCTAAAATTGAGAGCTTGGTGCAGAAAAATGAGGCTTTTCAGCAGAAAAAGGCGGGTTGTGTGCCGTAAAATTGAGAGGTTGGTGCAGAAAAATGAGACTTTTCAGCAGAAAAAGGCCATTTCTGCCCTAAAATTGAGAGCTTGGTGCAGAAAAATCAGGTTTTTCACCCCAAAAATGCGGGTATAGCCCCCATGATAGGGTTTGTGCTGTAAAGAAGGAGAGGTAGGGCCCTGGAAACGAGGCACTGCTGCATAAAAGGGAGGTTGTTTCCTGTAGAATCAAAACTTTGGATGCCAAAAATTAATCATTGAGAGGTAAAATGGGGGTTTGTGCCCTAAAATTGAGAGCTTGGAGTAGGAAAATGAGGCTTTTAATCTGAAAAAGGAGGTTTGTGCCCTAAAATTGAGATATTGGGCAAGAAAAATGAGGCTTTTCACCCCAAAATTGAGAGCTTGTCCCTCAAATGGAGAGCTTGGTGCAGAAAAATGAGGCTTTTCAGCAGAAAAAGGCGGGTTGTGTGCCGTAAAATTGAGAGGTTGGTGCAGAAAAATGAGACTTTTCAGCAGAAAAAGGCCATTTCCGCCCTAAAATTGAGAGCTTGGTTCAGAAAAATGAGGTTTTTCACCCCAAAAATGCGGGTTTAGCCCCCATGATAGGGTTTGTGCTGTAAAGAAGGAGAGGTAGGGCCCTGGAAACGAGGCACTGCTGCATAAAAGGGAGGTTGTTTCCTGTAGAATCAAAACTTTGGATGCCAAAAATTAATCTTTGAGAGGTAAAGTGGGGGTTTGTGCCTAAAATTGAGAGCTTGGAGTAGGAAAATGAGGCTTTTAATCTGAAAAAGGAGGTTTGTGCCCTAAAATTGAGATATTGATGAAGAAAAATGAGGCTTTTCACTCAAAAATTGAGAGCTTGTCCCTAAAATTGGAGCTTGGAGTAGGAAAATGAGGCTTTTCAGCAGAAAAAGGCGGGTTGTGTGCCGTAAAATTGAGAGGTTGGTGCAGAAAAATGAGACTTTTCAGCAGAAAAAGGCCATTTCTGCCCTAAAATTGAGAGCTTCGTTCAGAAAAATGAGGTTTTTCACCCCAAAAATGCGGGTTTAGCCCCCATGATAGGGTTTGTGCTGTAAAGAAGGAGAGGTAGGGCCCTGGAAACGAGGCACTGCTGCATAAAAGGGAGGTTGTTTCCTGTAGAATCAAAACTTTGGATGCCAAAAATTAATCATTGAGAGGTAAAATGGGGGTTTGTGCCCTAAAATTGAGAGCTTGGAGTAGGAAAATGAGGCTTTTAATCTGAAAAAGGAGGTTTGTGCCCTAAAATTGAGATATTGGTGAAGAAAAATGAGGCTTTTCACCCGAAAATTGAGAGCTTGTCCCTAAAATTGAGAGCTTGGTGCAGAAAAATGAGGCTTTTCAGCAGAAAAAGGCGGGTTGTGTGCCGTAAAATTGAGAGGTTGGTGCAGAAAAATGAGGTTTTTCACCCCAAAAATGCGGGTATAGCCCCCATGATAGGGTTTGTGCTGTAAAGAAGGAGAGGTAGGGCCCTGGAAACGAGGCACTGCTGCATAAAAGGGAGGTTGTTTCCTGTAGAATCAAAACTTTGGATGCCAAAAATTAATCTTTGAGAGGTAAAGTGGGGGTTTGTGCCTAAAATTGAGAGCTTGGAGTAGGAAAATGAGGCTTTTAATCTGAAAAAGGAGGTTTGTGCCCTAAAATTGAGATATTGATGAAGAAAAATGAGGCTTTTCACTCAAAAATTGAGAGCTTGTCCCTAAAATTGGAGCTTGGAGTAGGAAAATGAGGCTTTTCAGCAGAAAAAGGCGGGTTGTGTGCCGTAAAATTGAGAGGTTGGTGCAGAAAAATGAGACTTTTCAGCAGAAAAAGGCCATTTCTGCCCTAAAATTGAGAGCTTGGTTCAGAAAAATGAGGTTTTTCACCCCAAAAATGCGGGTTTAGCCCCCATGATAGGGTTTGTGCTGTAAAGAAGGAGAGGTAGGGCCCTGGAAACGAGGCACTGCTGCATAAAAGGGAGGTTGTTTCCTGTAGAATCAAAACTTTGGATGCCAAAAATTAATCTTTGAGAGGTAAAGTGGGGGTTTGTGCCTAAAATTGAGAGCTTGGAGTAGGAAAATGAGGCTTTTAATCTGAAAAAGGAGGTTTGTGCCCTAAAATTGAGATATTGATGAAGAAAAATGAGGCTTTTCACTCAAAAATTGAGAGCTTGTCCCTAAAATTGGAGCTTGGAGTAGGAAAATGAGGCTTTTCAGCAGAAAAAGGCGGGTTGTGTGCCGTAAAATTGAGAGGTTGGTGCAGAAAAATGAGACTTTTCAGCAGAAAAAGGCCATTTCTGCCCTAAAATTGAGAGCTTCGTTCAGAAAAATGAGGTTTTTCACCCCAAAAATGCGGGTTTAGCCCCCATGATAGGGTTTGTGCTGTAAAGAAGGAGAGGTAGGGCCCTGGAAACGAGGCACTGCTGCATAAAAGGGAGGTTGTTTCCTGTAGAATCAAAACTTTGGATGCCAAAAATTAATCTTTGAGAGGTAAAATGGGGGTTTGTGCCCTAAAATTGAGAGCTTGGAGTAGGAAAATGAGGCTTTTAATCTGAAAAAGGAGGTTTGTGCCCTAAAATTGAGATATTGGTGAAGAAAAATGAGGCTTTTCACCCCAAAATTGAGAGCTTGTCCCTAAAATTGAGAGCTTGGAGTAGGAAAATGAGGCTTTTAATCTGAAAAAGGAGGTTTGTGCCCTAAAATTGAGATATTGGTGAAGAATAATGAGGCTTTTCACCCGAAAATTGAGAGCTTGTCCCTAAAATTGAGAGCTTGGTGCAGAAAAATGAGGCTTTTCAGCAGAAAAAGGCGGGTTGTGTGCCGTAAAATTGAGAGGTTGGTGCAGAAAAATGAGACTTTTCAGCAGAAAAAGGCCATTTCTGCCCTAAAATTGAGAGCTTGGTGCAGAAAAATCAGGTTTTTCACCCCAAAAATGCGGGTATAGCCCCCATGATAGGGTTTGTGCTGTAAAGAAGGAGAGGTAGGGCCCTGGAAACGAGGCACTGCTGCATAAAAGGGAGGTTGTTTCCTGTAGAATCAAAACTTTGGATGCCAAAAATTAATCATTGAGAGGTAAAATGGGGGTTTGTGCCCTAAAATTGAGAGCTTGGAGTAGGAAAATGAGGCTTTTAATCTGAAAAAGGAGGTTTGTGCCCTAAAATTGAGATATTGGGCAAGAAAAATGAGGCTTTTCACCCCAAAATTGAGAGCTTGTCCCTCAAATGGAGAGCTTGGTGCAGAAAAATGAGGCTTTTCAGCAGAAAAAGGCGGGTTGTGTGCCGTAAAATTGAGAGGTTGGTGCAGAAAAATGAGACTTTTCAGCAGAAAAAGGCCATTTCCGCCCTAAAATTGAGAGCTTGGTTCAGAAAAATGAGGTTTTTCACCCCAAAAATGCGGGTTTAGCCCCCATGATAGGGTTTGTGCTGTAAAGAAGGAGAGGTAGGGCCCTGGAAACGAGGCACTGCTGCATAAAAGGGAGGTTGTTTCCTGTAGAATCAAAACTTTGGATGCCAAAAATTAATCTTTGAGAGGTAAAGTGGGGGTTTGTGCCTAAAATTGAGAGCTTGGAGTAGGAAAATGAGGCTTTTAATCTGAAAAAGGAGGTTTGTGCCCTAAAATTGAGATATTGGTGAAGAAAAATGAGGCTTTTCACCCGAAAATTGAGAGCTTGTCCCTAAAATTGAGAGCTTGGTGCAGAAAAATGAGGCTTTTCAGCAGAAAAAGGCGGGTTGTGTGCCGTAAAATTGAGAGGTTGGTGCAGAAAAATGAGACTTTTCAGCAGAAAAAGGCCATTTCCGCCCTAAAATTGAGAGCTTGGTGCAGAAAAATGAGGTTTTTCACCCCAAAAATGCGGGTATAGCCCCCATGATAGGGTTTGTGCTGTAAAGAAGGAGAGGTAGGGCCCTGGAAACGAGGCACTGCTGCATAAAAGGGAGGTTGTTTCCTGTAGAATCAAAACTTTGGATGCCAAAAATTAATCATTGAGAGGTAAAATGGGGGTTTGTGCCCTAAAATTGAGAGCTTGGAGTAGGAAAATGAGGCTTTTAATCTGAAAAAGGAGGTTTGTGCCCTAAAATTGAGATATTGGGCAAGAAAAATGAGGCTTTTCACCCCAAAATTGAGAGCTTGTCCCTCAAATGGAGAGCTTGGTGCAGAAAAATGAGGCTTTTCAGCAGAAAAAGGCGGGTTGTGTGCCGTAAAATTGAGAGGTTGGTGCAGAAAAATGAGACTTTTCAGCAGAAAAAGGCCATTTCCGCCCTAAAATTGAGAGCTTGGTTCAGAAAAATGAGGTTTTTCACCCCAAAAATGCGGGTTTAGCCCCCATGATAGGGTTTGTGCTGTAAAGAAGGAGAGGTAGGGCCCTGGAAACGAGGCACTGCTGCATAAAAGGGAGGTTGTTTCCTGTAGAATCAAAACTTTGGATGCCAAAAATTAATCTTTGAGAGGTAAAGTGGGGGTTTGTGCCTAAAATTGAGAGCTTGGAGTAGGAAAATGAGGCTTTTAATCTGAAAAAGGAGGTTTGTGCCCTAAAATTGAGATATTGATGAAGAAAAATGAGGCTTTTCACTCAAAAATTGAGAGCTTGTCCCTAAAATTGGAGCTTGGAGTAGGAAAATGAGGCTTTTCAGCAGAAAAAGGCGGGTTGTGTGCCGTAAAATTGAGAGGTTGGTGCAGAAAAATGAGACTTTTCAGCAGAAAAAGGCCATTTCTGCCCTAAAATTGAGAGCTTCGTTCAGAAAAATGAGGTTTTTCACCCCAAAAATGCGGGTTTAGCCCCCATGATAGGGTTTGTGCTGTAAAGAAGGAGAGGTAGGGCCCTGGAAACGAGGCACTGCTGCATAAAAGGGAGGTTGTTTCCTGTAGAATCAAAACTTTGGATGCCAAAAATTAATCTTTGAGAGGTAAAATGGGGGTTTGTGCCCTAAAATTGAGAGCTTGGAGTAGGAAAATGAGGCTTTTAATCTGAAAAAGGAGGTTTGTGCCCTAAAATTGAGATATTGGTGAAGAAAAATGAGGCTTTTCACCCCAAAATTGAGAGCTTGTCCCTAAAATTGAGAGCTTGGAGTAGGAAAATGAGGCTTTTAATCTGAAAAAGGAGGTTTGTGCCCTAAAATTGAGATATTGGTGAAGAATAATGAGGCTTTTCACCCGAAAATTGAGAGCTTGTCCCTCAAATGGAGAGCTTGGTGCAGAAAAATGAGGCTTTTCAGCAGAAAAAGGCGGGTTGTGTGCCGTAAAATTGAGAGGTTGGTGCAGAAAAATGAGACTTTTCAGCAGAAAAAGGCCATTTCTGCCCTAAAATTGAGAGCTTGGTGCAGAAAAATCAGGTTTTTCACCCCAAAAATGCGGGTATAGCCCCCATGATAGGGTTTGTGCTGTAAAGAAGGAGAGGTAGGGCCCTGGAAACGAGGCACTGCTGCATAAAAGGGAGGTTGTTTCCTGTAGAATCAAAACTTTGGATGCCAAAAATTAATCATTGAGAGGTAAAATGGGGGTTTGTGCCCTAAAATTGAGAGCTTGGAGTAGGAAAATGAGGCTTTTAATCTGAAAAAGGAGGTTTGTGCCCTAAAATTGAGATATTGGGCAAGAAAAATGAGGCTTTTCACCCCAAAATTGAGAGCTTGTCCCTCAAATGGAGAGCTTGGTGCAGAAAAATGAGGCTTTTCAGCAGAAAAAGGCGGGTTGTGTGCCGTAAAATTGAGAGGTTGGTGCAGAAAAATGAGACTTTTCAGCAGAAAAAGGCCATTTCCGCCCTAAAATTGAGAGCTTGGTTCAGAAAAATGAGGTTTTTCACCCCAAAAATGCGGGTTTAGCCCCCATGATAGGGTTTGTGCTGTAAAGAAGGAGAGGTAGGGCCCTGGAAACGAGGCACTGCTGCATAAAAGGGAGGTTGTTTCCTGTAGAATCAAAACTTTGGATGCCAAAAATTAATCTTTGAGAGGTAAAGTGGGGGTTTGTGCCTAAAATTGAGAGCTTGGAGTAGGAAAATGAGGCTTTTAATCTGAAAAAGGAGGTTTGTGCCCTAAAATTGAGATATTGATGAAGAAAAATGAGGCTTTTCACTCAAAAATTGAGAGCTTGTCCCTAAAATTGGAGCTTGGAGTAGGAAAATGAGGCTTTTCAGCAGAAAAAGGCGGGTTGTGTGCCGTAAAATTGAGAGGTTGGTGCAGAAAAATGAGACTTTTCAGCAGAAAAAGGCCATTTCTGCCCTAAAATTGAGAGCTTCGTTCAGAAAAATGAGGTTTTTCACCCCAAAAATGCGGGTTTAGCCCCCATGATAGGGTTTGTGCTGTAAAGAAGGAGAGGTAGGGCCCTGGAAACGAGGCACTGCTGCATAAAAGGGAGGTTGTTTCCTGTAGAATCAAAACTTTGGATGCCAAAAATTAATCATTGAGAGGTAAAATGGGGGTTTGTGCCCTAAAATTGAGAGCTTGGAGTAGGAAAATGAGGCTTTTAATCTGAAAAAGGAGGTTTGTGCCCTAAAATTGAGATATTGGTGAAGAAAAATGAGGCTTTTCACCCGAAAATTGAGAGCTTGTCCCTAAAATTGAGAGCTTGGTGCAGAAAAATGAGGCTTTTCAGCAGAAAAAGGCGGGTTGTGTGCCGTAAAATTGAGAGGTTGGTGCAGAAAAATGAGGTTTTTCACCCCAAAAATGCGGGTATAGCCCCCATGATAGGGTTTGTGCTGTAAAGAAGGAGAGGTAGGGCCCTGGAAACGAGGCACTGCTGCATAAAAGGGAGGTTGTTTCCTGTAGAATCAAAACTTTGGATGCCAAAAATTAATCTTTGAGAGGTAAAGTGGGGGTTTGTGCCTAAAATTGAGAGCTTGGAGTAGGAAAATGAGGCTTTTAATCTGAAAAAGGAGGTTTGTGCCCTAAAATTGAGATATTGATGAAGAAAAATGAGGCTTTTCACTCAAAAATTGAGAGCTTGTCCCTAAAATTGGAGCTTGGAGTAGGAAAATGAGGCTTTTCAGCAGAAAAAGGCGGGTTGTGTGCCGTAAAATTGAGAGGTTGGTGCAGAAAAATGAGACTTTTCAGCAGAAAAAGGCCATTTCTGCCCTAAAATTGAGAGCTTGGTTCAGAAAAATGAGGTTTTTCACCCCAAAAATGCGGGTTTAGCCCCCATGATAGGGTTTGTGCTGTAAAGAAGGAGAGGTAGGGCCCTGGAAACGAGGCACTGCTGCATAAAAGGGAGGTTGTTTCCTGTAGAATCAAAACTTTGGATGCCAAAAATTAATCTTTGAGAGGTAAAGTGGGGGTTTGTGCCTAAAATTGAGAGCTTGGAGTAGGAAAATGAGGCTTTTAATCTGAAAAAGGAGGTTTGTGCCCTAAAATTGAGATATTGATGAAGAAAAATGAGGCTTTTCACTCAAAAATTGAGAGCTTGTCCCTAAAATTGGAGCTTGGAGTAGGAAAATGAGGCTTTTCAGCAGAAAAAGGCGGGTTGTGTGCCGTAAAATTGAGAGGTTGGTGCAGAAAAATGAGACTTTTCAGCAGAAAAAGGCCATTTCTGCCCTAAAATTGAGAGCTTCGTTCAGAAAAATGAGGTTTTTCACCCCAAAAATGCGGGTTTAGCCCCCATGATAGGGTTTGTGCTGTAAAGAAGGAGAGGTAGGGCCCTGGAAACGAGGCACTGCTGCATAAAAGGGAGGTTGTTTCCTGTAGAATCAAAACTTTGGATGCCAAAAATTAATCTTTGAGAGGTAAAATGGGGGTTTGTGCCCTAAAATTGAGAGCTTGGAGTAGGAAAATGAGGCTTTTAATCTGAAAAAGGAGGTTTGTGCCCTAAAATTGAGATATTGGTGAAGAAAAATGAGGCTTTTCACCCCAAAATTGAGAGCTTGTCCCTAAAATTGAGAGCTTGGAGTAGGAAAATGAGGCTTTTAATCTGAAAAAGGAGGTTTGTGCCCTAAAATTGAGATATTGGTGAAGAATAATGAGGCTTTTCACCCGAAAATTGAGAGCTTGTCCCTAAAATTGAGAGCTTGGTGCAGAAAAATGAGGCTTTTCAGCAGAAAAAGGCGGGTTGTGTGCCGTAAAATTGAGAGGTTGGTGCAGAAAAATGAGACTTTTCAGCAGAAAAAGGCCATTTCTGCCCTAAAATTGAGAGCTTGGTGCAGAAAAATCAGGTTTTTCACCCCAAAAATGCGGGTATAGCCCCCATGATAGGGTTTGTGCTGTAAAGAAGGAGAGGTAGGGCCCTGGAAACGAGGCACTGCTGCATAAAAGGGAGGTTGTTTCCTGTAGAATCAAAACTTTGGATGCCAAAAATTAATCATTGAGAGGTAAAATGGGGGTTTGTGCCCTAAAATTGAGAGCTTGGAGTAGGAAAATGAGGCTTTTAATCTGAAAAAGGAGGTTTGTGCCCTAAAATTGAGATATTGGGCAAGAAAAATGAGGCTTTTCACCCCAAAATTGAGAGCTTGTCCCTCAAATGGAGAGCTTGGTGCAGAAAAATGAGGCTTTTCAGCAGAAAAAGGCGGGTTGTGTGCCGTAAAATTGAGAGGTTGGTGCAGAAAAATGAGACTTTTCAGCAGAAAAAGGCCATTTCCGCCCTAAAATTGAGAGCTTGGTTCAGAAAAATGAGGTTTTTCACCCCAAAAATGCGGGTTTAGCCCCCATGATAGGGTTTGTGCTGTAAAGAAGGAGAGGTAGGGCCCTGGAAACGAGGCACTGCTGCATAAAAGGGAGGTTGTTTCCTGTAGAATCAAAACTTTGGATGCCAAAAATTAATCTTTGAGAGGTAAAGTGGGGGTTTGTGCCTAAAATTGAGAGCTTGGAGTAGGAAAATGAGGCTTTTAATCTGAAAAAGGAGGTTTGTGCCCTAAAATTGAGATATTGATGAAGAAAAATGAGGCTTTTCACTCAAAAATTGAGAGCTTGTCCCTAAAATTGGAGCTTGGAGTAGGAAAATGAGGCTTTTCAGCAGAAAAAGGCGGGTTGTGTGCCGTAAAATTGAGAGGTTGGTGCAGAAAAATGAGACTTTTCAGCAGAAAAAGGCCATTTCTGCCCTAAAATTGAGAGCTTCGTTCAGAAAAATGAGGTTTTTCACCCCAAAAATGCGGGTTTAGCCCCCATGATAGGGTTTGTGCTGTAAAGAAGGAGAGGTAGGGCCCTGGAAACGAGGCACTGCTGCATAAAAGGGAGGTTGTTTCCTGTAGAATCAAAACTTTGGATGCCAAAAATTAATCTTTGAGAGGTAAAATGGGGGTTTGTGCCCTAAAATTGAGAGCTTGGAGTAGGAAAATGAGGCTTTTAATCTGAAAAAGGAGGTTTGTGCCCTAAAATTGAGATATTGGTGAAGAAAAATGAGGCTTTTCACCCGAAAATTGAGAGCTTGTCCCTAAAATTGAGAGCTTGGTGCAGAAAAATGAGGCTTTTCAGCAGAAAAAGGCGGGTTGTGTGCCGTAAAATTGAGAGGTTGGTGCAGAAAAATGAGGTTTTTCACCCCAAAAATGCGGGTATAGCCCCCATGATAGGGTTTGTGCTGTAAAGAAGGAGAGGTAGGGCCCTGGAAACGAGGCACTGCTGCATAAAAGGGAGGTTGTTTCCTGTAGAATCAAAACTTTGGATGCCAAAAATTAATCTTTGAGAGGTAAAGTGGGGGTTTGTGCCTAAAATTGAGAGCTTGGAGTAGGAAAATGAGGCTTTTAATCTGAAAAAGGAGGTTTGTGCCCTAAAATTGAGATATTGATGAAGAAAAATGAGGCTTTTCACTCAAAAATTGAGAGCTTGTCCCTAAAATTGAGAGCTTGGAGTAGGAAAATGAGGCTTTTAATCTGAAAAAGGAGGTTTGTGCCCTAAAATTGAGATATTGGTGAAGAATAATGAGGCTTTTCACCCGAAAATTGAGAGCTTGTCCCTAAAATTGAGAGCTTGGTGCAGAAAAATGAGGCTTTTCAGCAGAAAAAGGCGGGTTGTGTGCCGTAAAATTGAGAGGTTGGTGCAGAAAAATGAGACTTTTCAGCAGAAAAAGGCCATTTCCGCCCTAAAATTGAGAGCTTGGTGCAGAAAAATGAGGTTTTTCACCCCAAAAATGCGGGTTTAGCCCCCATGATAGGGTTTGTGCTGTAAAGAAGGAGAGGTAGGGCCCTGGAAACGAGGCACTGCTGCATAAAAGGGAGGTTGTTTCCTGTAGAATCAAAACTTTGGATGCCAAAAATTAATCTTTGAGAGGTAAAGTGGGGGTTTGTGCCTAAAATTGAGAGCTTGGAGTAGGAAAATGAGGCTTTTAATCTGAAAAAGGAGGTTTGTGCCCTAAAATTGAGATATTGATGAAGAAAAATGAGGCTTTTCACTCAAAAATTGAGAGCTTGTCCCTAAAATTGGAGCTTGGAGTAGGAAAATGAGGCTTTTAATCTGAAAAAGGAGGTTTGTGCCCTAAAATTGAGATATTGGTGAAGAAAAATGAGGCTTTTCACCTGAAAATTAAGAGCTTGTCCCTAAAATTGAGAGCTTGGTGCAGAAAAATGAGGCTTTTCAGCAGAAAAAGGCGGGTTGTGTGCCGTAAAATTGAGAGGTTGGTGCAGAAAAATGAGACTTTTCAGCAGAAAAAGGCCATTTCTGCCCTAAAATTGAGAGCTTCGTTCAGAAAAATGAGGTTTTTCACCCCAAAAATGCGGGTTTAGCCCCCATGATAGGGTTTGTGCTGTAAAGAAGGAGAGGTAGGGCCCTGGAAACGAGGCACTGCTGCATAAAAGGGAGGTTGTTTCCTGTAGAATCAAAACTTTGGATGCCAAAAATTAATCTTTGAGAGGTAAAATGGGGGTTTGTGCCCTAAAATTGAGAGCTTGGAGTAGGAAAATGAGGCTTTTAATCTGAAAAAGGAGGTTTGTGCCCTAAAATTGAGATATTGGTGAAGAAAAATGAGGCTTTTCACCCCAAAATTGAGAGCTTGTCCCTCAAATGGAGAGCTTGGTGCAGAAAAATGAGGCTTTTTCACCCAAAAAAGGCGGGTTTTACCCTAAACTTGAGAGAGTGGTTCAGAAAAATGAGGCTTTTCACCCAATACAGGTAATTTGTGCCCAAAAATTGAGAGCTTGGTGCAGAAAAATGAGGCTTTTCAGCAGAAAAAGGCACGTTTGGTCCTAAAATTGCGCTATTGGTGCAGAAAAATGAGGCTTTTCACCCAAAAAAGGAGAGCTTGTCCATAACATTGAAATATTGGTGCAGAAAAATTTGGCTTTTCAGGTGAAAAAGGTGGGTTTGGTGCTAAAATTGAGAACTTGGTGCAGAAAAATGAGGCTTTTCACCCAAAAAAAGTGGTTTGTGCTGTAAAATTGAGATCTTGTTGCAGAAAAATGAGGCTTTACATCTGAAAAAGGCGGTTTGTGCCCTAAAATTGAGAGCTTGGTGCAGAAAAATGAGGTTTTTCACCCCAAAAACGCAGGTTTAGAGCCCCCATGATAGGGTTTGTGCTGTAAAAAAGGAGAGGTAGAGCCCTGGAAACGAGGCACTGCTGCATAAAAGGGAGGTTGTTACCTGTAGAATCAAAACTTTGGATGCCAAAAATTAATCTTTGAGAGGTAAAGTGGGGGTTTGTGCCTAAAATTGAGAGCTTGGAGTAGGAAAATGAGGCTTTTAATCTGAAAAAGGAGGTTTGTGCCCTAAAATTGAGATATTGGTGAAGAAAAATGAGGCTTTTCACCCAAAAATTGAGAGCTTGTCCCTAAAATTGAGAGCTTGGTGCAGAAAAATGAGGCTTTTCAGCAGAAAAAGGCGGGTTGTGTGCCGTAAAATTGAGAGGTTGGTGCTGAAAAATGAGACTTTTCAGCAGAAAAAGGCCATTTCCACCCTAAAATTGAGAGCTTGGTGCAGAAAAATGAGGTTTTTCACCCCAAAAACGCAGGTTTAGAGCCCCCATGATAGGGTTTGTGCTGTAAAGAAGGAGAGGTAGGGCCCTGGAAACGAGGCACTGCTGCATAAAAGGGAGGTTGTTTCCTGTAGAATCAAAACTTTGGATGCCAAAAATTAATCGTTGAGAGGTAAAATGGGGGTTTGTGCCCTAAAATTGAGAGCTTGGAGTAGGAAAATGAGGCTTTTAATCTGAAAAAGGAGGTTTGTGCCCTAAAATTGAGATATTGCTGAAGAAAAATGAGGCTTTTCACCCCAAAATTGAGAGCTTGTCCATAACATTGAAATATTGGTGCAGAAAAATTTGGCTTTTCAGGTGAAAAAGGTGGGTTTGGTGCTAAAATTGAGAGCTTGGTGCAGAAAAATGAGGCTTTTCACCCAAAAAAAGTGGTTTGTGCTGTAAAATTGAGATCTTGTTGCAGAAAAGTGAGGCTTTACATCTGAAAAAGGCGGTTTGTGCCCTAAAATTGAGAGCTTGGTGCAGAAAAATGAGGCTTTTCACCCCAAAAATGCGGGTTTAGAGCCCCCATGATAGGGTTTGTGCTGTAAAAAAGGAGAGGTAGGGCCCTGGAAACGAGGCACTGCTGCATAAAAGGGAGGTTGTTACCTGTAGAATCAAAACTTTGGATGCTAAAAATTAATCTTTGAGAGGTAAAGTGGGGGTTTGTGCCTAAAATTGAGAGCTTGGAGTAGGAAAATGAGGCTTTTAATCTGAAAAAGGAGGTTTGTGCCCTAAAATTGAGATATTGGTGAAGAAAAATGAGGCTTTTCACCCCAAAATTGAGAGCTTGTCCCTAAAATTGAGAGCTTGGAGTAGGAAAATGAGGCTTTTAATCTGAAAAAGGAGGTTTGTGCCCTAAAATTGAGATATTGGTGCAGAAAAATGAGGCTTTTCACCCAAAAATTGAGAGCTTGTCCCTAAAATTGAGAGCTTGGTGCAGAAAAATGAGGCTTTTCAGCAGAAAAAGGCGGGTTGTGTGCCGTAAAATTGAGAGGTTGGTGCAGAAAAATGAGACTTTTCAGCAGAAAAAGGCCATTTCTGCCCTAAAATTGAGAGCTTCGTTCAGAAAAATGAGGTTTTTCACCCCAAAAATGCGGGTTTAGCCCCCATGATAGGGTTTGTGCTGTAAAGAAGGAGAGGTAGGGCCCTGGAAACGAGGCACTGCTGCATAAAAGGGAGGTTGTTTCCTGTAGAATCAAAACTTTGGATGCTAAAAATTAATCTTTGAGAGGTAAAGTGGGGGTTTGTGCCTAAAATTGAGAGCTTGGAGTAGGAAAATGAGGCTTTTAATCTGAAAAAGGAGGTTTGTGCCCTAAAATTGAGATATTGGTGAAGAAAAATGAGGCTTTTCACCCCAAAATTGAGAGCTTGTCCCTAAAATTGAGAGCTTGGAGTAGGAAAATGAGGCTTTTAATCTGAGAAAGGAGGTTTGTGCCCTAAAATTGAGATATTGGTGAAGAAAAATGAGGCTTTTTACCCGAAAATTGAGAGCTTGTCCCTCAAATGGAGAGCTTGGTGCAGAAAAATGAGGCATTTTCACCCAAAAAAGGCGGGTTTTACCCTAAACTTGAGAGAGTGGTTCAGAAAAATGAGGCTTTTCACCCAATACAGGTAATTTGTGCCCAAAAATTGAGAGCTTGGTGCAGAAAAATGAGGCTTTTCAGCAGAAAAAGGCACGTTTGGTCCTAAAATTGCGCTATTGGTGCAGAAAAATGAGGCTTTTCACCCAAAAAAGGAGAGCTTGTCCATAACATTGAAATATTGGTGCAGAAAAATTTGGCTTTTCAGGTGAAAAAGGTGGGTTTGGTGCTAAAATTGAGAACTTGGTGCAGAAAAATGAGGCTTTTCACCCAAAAAAAGTGGTTTGTGCTGTAAAATTGAGATCTTGTTGCAGAAAAATGAGGCTTTACATCTGAAAAAGGCGGTTTGTGCCCTAAAATTGAGAGCTTGGTGCAGAAAAATGAGGCTTTTCACCCCAAAAACGCGGGTTTAGAGCCCCCATGATAGGGTTTGTGCTGTAAAGAAGGAGAGGTAGGGCCCTGGAAACGAGGCACTGCTGCATAAAAGGGAGGTTGTTTCCTGTAGAATCAAAACTTTGGATGCCAAAAATTAATCGTTGAGAGGTAAAATGGGGGTTTGTGCCCTAAAATTGAGAGCTTGGAGTAGGAAAATGAGGCTTTTAATCTGAAAAAGGAGGTTTGTGCCCTAAAATTGAGATATTGCTGAAGAAAAATGAGGCTTTTCACCCCAAAATTGAGAGCTTGTCCATAACATTGAAATATTGGTGCAGAAAAATTTGGCTTTTCAGGTGAAAAAGGTGGGTTTGGTGCTAAAATTGAGAGCTTGGTGCAGAAAAATGAGGCTTTTCACCCAAAAAAAGTGGTTTGTGCTGTAAAATTGAGATCTTGTTGCAGAAAAGTGAGGCTTTACATCTGAAAAAGGCGGTTTGTGCCCTAAAATTGAGAGCTTGGTGCAGAAAAATGAGGTTTTTCACCCCAAAAACGCGGGTTTAGAGCCCCCATGATAGGGTTTGTGCTGTAAAAAAGGAGAGGTAGGGCCCTGGAAACGAGGCACTGCTGCATAAAAGGGAGGTTGTTACCTGTAGAATCAAAACTTTGGATGCTAAAAATTAATCTTTGAGAGGTAAAGTGGGGGTTTGTGCCTAAAATTGAGAGCTTGGAGTAGGAAAATGAGGCTTTTAATCTGAAAAAGGAGGTTTGTGCCCTAAAATTGAGATATTGGTGAAGAAAAATGAGGCTTTTCACCCCAAAATTGAGAGCTTGTCCCTAAAATTGAGAGCTTGGAGTAGGAAAATGAGGCTTTTAATCTGAAAAAGGAGGTTTGTGCCCTAAAATTGAGATATTGGTGAAGAAAAATGAGGCTTTTCACCCCAAAATTGAGAGCTTGTCCCTCAAATGGAGAGCTTGGTGCAGAAAAATGAGGCATTTTCACCCAAAAAAGGCGGGTTTTACCCTAAACTTGAGAGAGTGGTTCAGAAAAATGAGGCTTTTCACCCAATACAGGTAATTTGTGCCCAAAAATTGAGAGCTTGGTGCAGAAAAATGAGGCTTTTCAGCAGAAAAAGGCACGTTTGGTCCTAAAATTGCGCTATTGGTGCAGAAAAATGAGGCTTTTCACCCAAAAAAGGAGAGCTTGTCCATAACATTGAAATATTGGTGCAGAAAAATTTGGCTTTTCAGGTGAAAAAGGTGGGTTTTGTGCTAAAATTGAGAACTTGGTGCAGAAAAATGAGGCTTTACATCTGAAAAAGGCGGTTTGTGCCCTAAAATTGAGAGCTTGGTGCAGAAAAATGAGGCTTTTCACCCCAAAAACGCGGGTTTAGAGCCCCCATGATAGGGTTTGTGCTGTAAAAAAGGAGAGGTAGGGCCCTGGAAACGAGGCACTGCTGCATAAAAGGGAGGTTGTTACCTGTAGAATCAAAACTTTGGATGCTAAAAATTAATCTTTGAGAGGTAAAGTGGGGGTTTGTGCCTAAAATTGAGAGCTTGGAGTAGGAAAATGAGGCTTTTAATCTGAAAAAGGAGGTTTGTGCCCTAAAATTGAGATATTGGTGAAGAAAAATGAGGCTTTTCACCCCAAAATTGAGAGCTTGTCCCTAAAATTGAGAGCTTGGAGTAGGAAAATGAGGCTTTTAATCTGAAAAAGGAGGTTTGTGCCCTAAAATTGAGATATTGGTGAAGAAAAATGAGGCATTTCACCCAAAAATTGAGAGCTTGTCCCTAAAATTGAGAGCTTGGTGCAGAAAAATGAGGCTTTTCAGCAGAAAAAGGCGGGTTGTGTGCCGTAAAATTGAGAGGTTGGTGCAGAAAAATGAGACTTTTCAGCAGAAAAAGGCCATTTCTGCCCTAAAATTGAGAGCTTCGTTCAGAAAAATGAGGTTTTTCACCCCAAAAATGCGGGTTTAGCCCCCATGATAGGGTTTGTGCTGTAAAGAAGGAGAGGTAGGGCCCTGGAAACGAGGCACTGCTGCATAAAAGGGAGGTTGTTTCCTGTAGAATCAAAACTTTGGATGCTAAAAATTAATCTTTGAGAGGTAAAGTGGGGGTTTGTGCCTAAAATTGAGAGCTTGGAGTAGGAAAATGAGGCTTTTAATCTGAAAAAGGAGGTTTGTGCCCTAAAATTGAGATATTGGTGAAGAAAAATGAGGCTTTTCACCCCAAAATTGAGAGCTTGTCCCTAAAATTGAGAGCTTGGAGTAGGAAAATGAGGCTTTTAATCTGAGAAAGGAGGTTTGTGCCCTAAAATTGAGATATTGGTGAAGAAAAATGAGGCTTTTTACCCGAAAATTGAGAGCTTGTCCCTCAAATGGAGAGCTTGGTGCAGAAAAATGAGGCATTTTCACCCAAAAAAGGCGGGTTTTACCCTAAACTTGAGAGAGTGGTTCAGAAAAATGAGGCTTTTCACCCAATACAGGTAATTTGTGCCCAAAAATTGAGAGCTTGGTGCAGAAAAATGAGGCTTTTCAGCAGAAAAAGGCACGTTTGGTCCTAAAATTGCGCTATTGGTGCAGAAAAATGAGGCTTTTCACCCAAAAAAGGAGAGCTTGTCCATAACATTGAAATATTGGTGCAGAAAAATTTGGCTTTTCAGGTGAAAAAGGTGGGTTTGGTGCTAAAATTGAGAACTTGGTGCAGAAAAATGAGGCTTTTCACCCAAAAAAAGTGGTTTGTGCTGTAAAATTGAGATCTTGTTGCAGAAAAATGAGGCTTTACATCTGAAAAAGGCGGTTTGTGCCCTAAAATTGAGAGCTTGGTGCAGAAAAATGAGGCTTTTCACCCCAAAAACGCGGGTTTAGAGCCCCCATGATAGGGTTTGTGCTGTAAAGAAGGAGAGGTAGGGCCCTGGAAACGAGGCACTGCTGCATAAAAGGGAGGTTGTTTCCTGTAGAATCAAAACTTTGGATGCCAAAAATTAATCTTTGAGAGGTAAAATGGGGGTTTGTGCCCTAAAATTGAGAGCTTGGAGTAGGAAAATGAGGCTTTTAATCTGAAAAAGGAGGTTTGTGCCCTAAAATTGAGATATTGGTGAAGAAAAATGAGGCTTTTCACCCCAAAATTGAGAGCTTGTCCATAACATTGAAATATTGGTGCAGAAAAATTTGGCTTTTCAGGTGAAAAAGGTGGGTTTGGTGCTAAAATTGAGAGCTTGGTGCAGAAAAATGAGGCTTTTCACCCAAAAAAAGTGGTTTGTGCTGTAAAATTGAGATCTTGTTGCAGAAAAGTGAGGCTTTACATCTGAAAAAGGCGGTTTGTGCCCTAAAATTGAGAGCTTGGTGCAGAAAAATGAGGCTTTTCACCCCAAAAACGCGGGTTTAGAGCCCCCATGATAGGGTTTGTGCTGTAAAGAAGGAGAGGTAGGGCCCTGGAAACGAGGCACTGCTGCATAAAAGGGAGGTTGTTTCCTGTAGAATCAAAACTTTGGATGCCAAAAATTAATCTTTGAGAGGTAAAATGGGGGTTTGTGCCCTAAAATTGAGAGCTTGGAGTAGGAAAATGAGGCTTTTAATCTGAAAAAGGAGGTTTGTGCCCTAAAATTGAGATATTGGTGAAGAAAAATGAGGCTTTTCACCCCAAAATTGAGAGCTTGTCCATAACATTGAAATATTGGTGCAGAAAAATTTGGCTTTTCAGGTGAAAAAGGTGGGTTTGGTGCTAAAATTGAGAACTTGGTGCAGAAAAATGAGGCTTTTCACCCAAAAAAAGTGGTTTGTGCTGTAAAATTGAGATCTTGTTGCAGAAAAATGAGGCTTTACATCTGAAAAAGGCGGTTTGTGCCCTAAAATTGAGAGCTTGGTGCAGAAAAATGAGGCTTTTCACCCCAAAAACGCGGGTTTAGAGCCCCCATGATAGGGTTTGTGCTGTAAAAAAGGAGAGGTAGGGCCCTGGAAACGAGGCACTGCTGCATAAAAGGGAGGTTGTTACCTGTAGAATCAAAACTTTGGATGCTAAAAATTAATCTTTGAGAGGTAAAGTGGGGGTTTGTGCCTAAAATTGAGAGCTTGGAGTAGGAAAATGAGGCTTTTAATCTGAAAAAGGAGGTTTGTGCCCTAAAATTGAGATATTGGTGAAGAAAAATGAGGCTTTTCACCCCAAAATTGAGAGCTTGTCCCTCAAATGGAGAGCTTGGTGCAGAAAAATGAGGCTTTTTCACCCAAAAAAGGCGGGTTTTACCCTAAACTTGAGAGAGTGGTTCAGAAAAATGAGGCTTTTCACCCAATACAGGTAATTTGTGCCCAAAAATTGAGAGCTTGGTGCAGAAAAATGAGGCTTTTCAGCAGAAAAAGGCACGTTTGGTCCTAAAATTGCGCTATTGGTGCAGAAAAATGAGGCTTTTCACCCAAAAAAGGAGAGCTTGTCCATAACATTGAAATATTGGTGCAGAAAAATTTGGCTTTTCAGGTGAAAAAGGTGGGTTTTGTGCTAAAATTGAGAACTTGGTGCAGAAAAATGAGGCTTTTCACCCAAAAAAAGTGGTTTGTGCTGTAAAATTGAGATCTTGTTGCAGAAAAATGAGGCTTTACATCTGAAAAAGGCGGTTTGTGCCCTAAAATTGAGAGCTTGGTGCAGAAAAATGAGGTTTTTCACCCCAAAAACGCGGGTTTAGAGCCCCCATGATAGGGTTTGTGCTGTAAAAAAGGAGAGTTAGGGCCCTGGAAACGAGGCACTGCTGCATAAAAGGGAGGTTGTTACCTGTAGAATCAAAACTTTGGATGCTAAAAATTAATCTTTGAGAGGTAAAGTGGGGGTTTGTGCCTAAAATTGAGAGCTTGGAGTAGGAAAATGAGGCTTTTAATCTGAAAAAGGAGGTTTGTGCCCTAAAATTGAGATATTGGTGAAGAAAAATGAGGCTTTTCACTCAAAAATTGAGAGCTTGTCCCTAAAATTGAGAGCTTGGAGTAGGAAAATGAGGCTTTTAATCTGAAAAAGGAGGTTTGTGCCCTAAAATTGAGATATTGGTGAAGAAAAATGAGGCTTTTCACCCCAAAATTGAGAGCTTGTCCCTAAAATTGAGAGCTTGGAGTAGGAAAATGAGGCTTTTAATCTGAAAAAGGAGGTTTGTGCCCTAAAATTGAGATATTGGTGAAGAAAAATGAGGCTTTTCACCTGAAAATTGAGAGCTTGTCCCTAAAATTGAGAGCTTGGTGCAGAAAAATGAGGCTTTTCAGCAGAAAAAGGCGGGTTGTGTGCCGTAAAATTGAGAGGTTGGTGCAGAAAAATGAGACTTTTCAGCAGAAAAAGGCCATTTCCGCCCTAAAATTGAGAGCTTGGTGCAGAAAAATGAGGCTTTTCAGCAGAAAAAGGCGGGTTGTGTGCCGTAAAATTGAGAGGTTGGTGCAGAAAAATGAGACTTTTCAGCAGAAAAAGGCCATTTCCGCCCTAAAATTGAGAGCTTGGTTCAGAAAAATGAGGTTTTTCACCCCAAAAATGCGGGTTTAGCCCCCATGATAGGGTTTGTGCTGTAAAGAAGGAGAGGTAGGGCCCTGGAAACGAGGCACTGCTGCATAAAAGGGAGGTTGTTTCCTGTAGAATCAAAACTTTGGATGCCAAAAATTAATCTTTGAGAGGTAAAGTGGGGGTTTGTGCCTAAAATTGAGAGCTTGGAGTAGGAAAATGAGGCTTTTAATCTGAAAAAGGAGGTTTGTGCCCTAAAATTGAGATATTGATGAAGAAAAATGAGGCTTTTCACTCAAAAATTGAGAGCTTGTCCCTAAAATTGGAGCTTGGAGTAGGAAAATGAGGCTTTTCAGCAGAAAAAGGCGGGTTGTGTGCCGTAAAATTGAGAGGTTGGTGCAGAAAAATGAGACTTTTCAGCAGAAAAAGGCCATTTCTGCCCTAAAATTGAGAGCTTCGTTCAGAAAAATGAGGTTTTTCACCCCAAAAATGCGGGTTTAGCCCCCATGATAGGGTTTGTGCTGTAAAGAAGGAGAGGTAGGGCCCTGGAAACGAGGCACTGCTGCATAAAAGGGAGGTTGTTTCCTGTAGAATCAAAACTTTGGATGCCAAAAATTAATCTTTGAGAGGTAAAATGGGGGTTTGTGCCCTAAAATTGAGAGCTTGGAGTAGGAAAATGAGGCTTTTAATCTGAAAAAGGAGGTTTGTGCCCTAAAATTGAGATATTGGTGAAGAAAAATGAGGCTTTTCACCCGAAAATTGAGAGCTTGTCCCTAAAATTGAGAGCTTGGTGCAGAAAAATGAGGCTTTTCAGCAGAAAAAGGCGGGTTGTGTGCCGTAAAATTGAGAGGTTGGTGCAGAAAAATGAGGTTTTTCACCCCAAAAATGCGGGTATAGCCCCCATGATAGGGTTTGTGCTGTAAAAAAGGAGAGGTAGGGCCCTGGAAACGAGGCACTGCTGCATAAAAGGGAGGTTGTTTCCTGTAGAATCAAAACTTTGGATGCCAAAAATTAATCTTTGAGAGGTAAAGTGGGGGTTTGTGCCTAAAATTGAGAGCTTGGAGTAGGAAAATGAGGCTTTTAATCTGAAAAAGGAGGTTTGTGCCCTAAAATTGAGATATTGCTGAAGAAAAATGAGGCTTTTCACTCAAAAATTGAGAGCTTGTCCCTAAAATTGAGAGCTTGGAGTAGGAAAATGAGGCTTTTAATCTGAAAAAGGAGGTTTGTGCCCTAAAATTGAGATATTGGTGAAGAAAAATGAGGCTTTTCACCCCAAAATTGAGAGCTTGTCCCTAAAATTGAGAGCTTGGAGTAGGAAAATGAGGCTTTTAATCTGAAAAAGGAGGTTTGTGCCCTAAAATTGAGATATTGGTGAAGAATAATGAGGCTTTTCACCCGAAAATTGAGAGCTTGTCCCTAAAATTGAGAGCTTGGTGCAGAAAAATGAGGCTTTTCAGCAGAAAAAGGCGGGTTGTGTGCCGTAAAATTGAGAGGTTGGTGCAGAAAAATGAGACTTTTCAGCAGAAAAAGGCCATTTCCGCCCTAAAATTGAGAGCTTGGTTCAGAAAAATGAGGTTTTTCACCCCAAAAATGCGGGTTTAGCCCCCATGATAGGGTTTGTGCTGTAAAGAAGGAGAGGTAGGGCCCTGGAAACGAGGCACTGCTGCATAAAAGGGAGGTTGTTTCCTGTAGAATCAAAACTTTGGATGCCAAAAATTAATCTTTGAGAGGTAAAGTGGGGGTTTGTGCCTAAAATTGAGAGCTTGGAGTAGGAAAATGAGGCTTTTAATCTGAAAAAGGAGGTTTGTGCCCTAAAATTGAGATATTGATGAAGAAAAATGAGGCTTTTCACCCCAAAATTGAGAGCTTGTCCCTAAAATTGGAGCTTGGAGTAGGAAAATGAGGCTTTTAATCTGAAAAAGGAGGTTTGTGCCCTAAAATTGAGATATTGGTGAAGAAAAATGAGGCTTTTCACCTGAAAATTAAGAGCTTGTCCCTAAAATTGAGAGCTTGGTGCAGAAAAATGAGGCTTTTCAGCAGAAAAAGGCGGGTTGTGTGCCGTAAAATTGAGAGGTTGGTGCAGAAAAATGAGACTTTTCAGCAGAAAAAGGCCATTTCTGCCCTAAAATTGAGAGCTTCGTTCAGAAAAATGAGGTTTTTCACCCCAAAAATGCGGGTTTAGCCCCCATGATAGGGTTTGTGCTGTAAAGAAGGAGAGGTAGGGCCCTGGAAACGAGGCACTGCTGCATAAAAGGGAGGTTGTTTCCTGTAGAATCAAAACTTTGGATGCCAAAAATTAATCTTTGAGAGGTAAAATGGGGGTTTGTGCCCTAAAATTGAGAGCTTGGAGTAGGAAAATGAGGCTTTTAATCTGAAAAAGGAGGTTTGTGCCCTAAAATTGAGATATTGGTGAAGAAAAATGAGGCTTTTCACCCCAAAATTGAGAGCTTGTCCCTCAAATGGAGAGCTTGGTGCAGAAAAATGAGGCTTTTTCACCCAAAAAAGGCGGGTTTTACCCTAAACTTGAGAGAGTGGTTCAGAAAAATGAGGCTTTTCACCCAATACAGGTAATTTGTGCCCAAAAATTGAGAGCTTGGTGCAGAAAAATGAGGCTTTTCAGCAGAAAAAGGCACGTTTGGTCCTAAAATTGCGCTATTGGTGCAGAAAAATGAGGCTTTTCACCCAAAAAAGGAGAGCTTGTCCATAACATTGAAATATTGGTGCAGAAAAATTTGGCTTTTCCGGTGAAAAAGGTGGGTTTGGTGCTAAAATTGAGAACTTGATGCAGAAAAATGAGGCTTTTCACCCAAAAAAAGTGGTTTGTGCTGTAAAATTGAGATCTTGTTGCAGAAAAATGAGGCTTTACATCTGAAAAAGGCGGTTTGTGCCCTAAAATTGAGAGCTTGGTGCAGAAAAATGAGGCTTTTCACCCCAAAAACGCGGGTTTAGAGCCCCCATGATAGGGTTTGTGCTGTAAAAAAGGAGAGGTAGAGCCCTGGAAACGAGGCACTGCTGCATAAAAGGGAGGTTGTTACCTGTAGAATCAAAACTTTGGATGCCAAAAATTAATCTTTGAGAGGTAAAGTGGGGGTTTGTGCCTAAAATTGAGAGCTTGGAGTAGGAAAATGAGGCTTTTAATCTGAAAAAGGAGGTTTGTGCCCTAAAATTGAGATATTGGTGAAGAAAAATGAGGCTTTTCACCCAAAAATTGAGAGCTTGTCCCTAAAATTGAGAGCTTGGTGCAGAAAAATGAGGCTTTTCAGCAGAAAAAGGCGGGTTGTGTGCCGTAAAATTGAGAGGTTGGTGCTGAAAAATGAGACTTTTCAGCAGAAAAAGGCCATTTCCACCCTAAAATTGAGAGCTTGGTGCAGAAAAATGAGGTTTTTCACCCCAAAAATGCGGGTTTAGCCCCCATGATAGGGTTTGTGCTGTAAAGAAGGAGAGGTAGGGCCCTGGAAACGAGGCACTGCTGCATAAAAGGGAGGTTGTTTCCTGTAGAATCAAAACTTTGGATGCCAAAAATTAATCTTTGAGAGGTAAAGTGGGGATTTGTGCCCTAAAATTGAGAGCTTGGAGTAGGAAAATGAGGCTTTTAATCTGAAAAAGGAGGTTTGTGCCCTAAAATTGAGATATTGGTGAAGAAAAATGAGGCTTTTCACCCCAAAATTGAGAGCTTGTCCCTCAAATGGAGAGCTTGGTGCAGAAAAATGAGGCTTTTACACCCAAAAAAGGCGGGTTTTACCCTAAACTTGAGAGAGTGGTTCAGAAAAATGAGGCTTTTCACCCAATACAGGTAATTTGTGCCCAAAAATTGAGAGCTTGGTGCAGAAAAATGAGGCTTTTCAGCAGAAAAAGGCACGTTTGGTCCTAAAATTGCGCTATTGGTGCAGAAAAATGAGGCTTTTCACCCAAAAAAGGAGAGCTTGTCCATAACATTGAAATATTGGTGCAGAAAAATTTGGCTTTTCAGGTGAAAAAGGTGGGTTTGGTGCTAAAATTGAGAGCTTGGTGCAGAAAAATGAGGCTTTTCACCCAAAAAAAGTGGTTTGTGCTGTAAAATTGAGATCTTGTTGCAGAAAAGTGAGGCTTTACATCTGAAAAAGGCGGTTTGTGCCCTAAAATTGAGAGCTTGGTGCAGAAAAATGAGGTTTTTCACCCCAAAAACGCGGGTTTAGAGCCCCCATGATAGGGTTTGTGCTGTAAAAAAGGAGAGGTAGAGCCCTGGAAACGAGGCACTGCTGCATAAAAGGGAGGTTGTTACCTGTAGAATCAAAACTTTGGATGCTAAAAATTAATCTTTGAGAGGTAAAGTGGGGGTTTGTGCCTAAAATTGAGAGCTTGGAGTAGGAAAATGAGGCTTTTAATCTGAAAAAGGAGGTTTGTGCCCTAAAATTGAGATATTGGTGAAGAAAAATGAGGCTTTTCACCCCAAAATTGAGAGCTTGTCCCTAAAATTGAGAGCTTGGAGTAGGAAAATGAGGCTTTTAATCTGAAAAAGGAGGTTTGTGCCCTAAAATTGAGATATTGGTGAAGAAAAATGAGGCTTTTCACCCCAAAATTGAGAGCTTGTCCCTCAAATGGAGAGCTTGGTGCAGAAAAATGAGGCATTTTCACCCAAAAAAGGCGGGTTTTACCCTAAACTTGAGAGAGTGGTTCAGAAAAATGAGGCTTTTCACCCAATACAGGTAATTTGTGCCCAAAAATTGAGAGCTTGGTGCAGAAAAATGAGGCTTTTCAGCAGAAAAAGGCACGTTTGGTCCTAAAATTGCGCTATTGGTGCAGAAAAATGAGGCTTTTCACCCAAAAAAGGAGAGCTTGTCCATAACATTGAAATATTGGTGCAGAAAAATTTGGCTTTTCAGGTGAAAAAGGTGGGTTTTGTGCTAAAATTGAGAACTTGGTGCAGAAAAATGAGGCTTTTCACCCAAAAAAAGTGGTTTGTGCTGTAAAATTGAGATCTTGTTGCAGAAAAATGAGGCTTTACATCTGAAAAAGGCGGTTTGTGCCCTAAAATTGAGAGCTTGGTGCAGAAAAATGAGGCTTTTCACCCCAAAAACGCGGGTTTAGAGCCCCCATGATAGGGTTTGTGCTGTAAAAAAGGAGAGGTAGGGCCCTGGAAACGAGGCACTGCTGCATAAAAGGGAGGTTGTTACCTGTAGAATCAAAACTTTGGATGCTAAAAATTAATCTTTGAGAGGTAAAGTGGGGGTTTGTGCCTAAAATTGAGAGCTTGGAGTAGGAAAATGAGGCTTTTAATCTGAAAAAGGAGGTTTGTGCCCTAAAATTGAGATATTGGTGAAGAAAAATGAGGCTTTTCACCCCAAAATTGAGAGCTTGTCCCTAAAATTGAGAGCTTGGAGTAGGAAAATGAGGCTTTTAATCTGAAAAAGGAGGTTTGTGCCCTAAAATTGAGATATTGGTGCAGAAAAATGAGGCTTTTCACCCAAAAATTGAGAGCTTGTCCCTAAAATTGAGAGCTTGGTGCAGAAAAATGAGGCTTTTCAGCAGAAAAAGGCGGGTTGTGTGCCGTAAAATTGAGAGGTTGGTGCAGAAAAATGAGACTTTTCAGCAGAAAAAGGCCATTTCTGCCCTAAAATTGAGAGCTTCGTTCAGAAAAATGAGGTTTTTCACCCCAAAAATGCGGGTTTAGCCCCCATGATAGGGTTTGTGCTGTAAAGAAGGAGAGGTAGGGCCCTGGAAACGAGGCACTGCTGCATAAAAGGGAGGTTGTTTCCTGTAGAATCAAAACTTTGGATGCTAAAAATTAATCTTTGAGAGGTAAAGTGGGGGTTTGTGCCTAAAATTGAGAGCTTGGAGTAGGAAAATGAGGCTTTTAATCTGAAAAAGGAGGTTTGTGCCCTAAAATTGAGATATTGGTGAAGAAAAATGAGGCTTTTCACCCCAAAATTGAGAGCTTGTCCCTAAAATTGAGAGCTTGGAGTAGGAAAATGAGGCTTTTAATCTGAGAAAGGAGGTTTGTGCCCTAAAATTGAGATATTGGTGAAGAAAAATGAGGCTTTTTACCCGAAAATTGAGAGCTTGTCCCTGAAATGGAGAGCTTGGTGCAGAAAAATGAGGCATTTTCACCCAAAAAAGGCGGGTTTTACCCTAAACTTGAGAGAGTGGTTCAGAAAAATGAGGCTTTTCACCCAATACAGGTAATTTGTGCCCAAAAATTGAGAGCTTGGTGCAGAAAAATGAGGCTTTTCAGCAGAAAAAGGCACGTTTGGTCCTAAAATTGCGCTATTGGTGCAGAAAAATGAGGCTTTTCACCCAAAAAAGGAGAGCTTGTCCATAACATTGAAATATTGGTGCAGAAAAATTTGGCTTTTCAGGTGAAAAAGGTGGGTTTGGTGCTAAAATTGAGAACTTGGTGCAGAAAAATGAGGCTTTTCACCCAAAAAAAGTGGTTTGTGCTGTAAAATTGAGATCTTGTTGCAGAAAAATGAGGCTTTACATCTGAAAAAGGCGGTTTGTGCCCTAAAATTGAGAGCTTGGTGCAGAAAAATGAGGCTTTTCACCCCAAAAATGCGGGTTTAGAGCCCCCATGATAGGGTTTGTGCTGTAAAGAAGGAGAGGTAGGGCCCTGGAAACGAGGCACTGCTGCATAAAAGGGAGGTTGTTTCCTGTAGAATCAAAACTTTGGATGCCAAAAATTAATCGTTGAGAGGTAAAATTGGGTTTTGTGCCCTAGAATTGACAGCTTGGAGTAGGAAAATGAGGCTTTTAATCTGAAAAAGGAGGTTTGTGCCCTAAAATTGAGATATTGCTGAAGAAAAATGAGGCTTTTCACCCCAAAATTGAGAGCTTGTCCATAACATTGAAATATTGGTGCAGAAAAATTTGGCTTTTCAGGTGAAAAAGGTGGGTTTGGTGCTAAAATTGAGAGCTTGGTGCAGAAAAATGAGGCTTTTCACCCAAAAAAAGTGGTTTGTGCTGTAAAATTGAGATCTTGTTGCAGAAAAGTGAGGCTTTACATCTGAAAAAGGCGGTGTGTGCCCTAAAATTGAGAGCTTGGTGCAGAAAAATGAGGTTTTTCACCCCAAAAACGCGGGTTTAGAGCCCCCATGATAGGGTTTGTGCTGTAAAAAAGGAGAGGTAGGGCCCTGGAAACGAGGCACTGCTGCATAAAAGGGAGGTTGTTACCTGTAGAATCAAAACTTTGGATGCTAAAAATTAATCTTTGAGAGGTAAAGTGGGGGTTTGTGCCTAAAATTGAGAGCTTGGAGTAGGAAAATGAGGCTTTTAATCTGAAAAAGGAGGTTTGTGCCCTAAAATTGAGATATTGGTGAAGAAAAATGAGGCTTTTCACCCCAAAATTGAGAGCTTGTCCCTAAAATTGAGAGCTTGGAGTAGGAAAATGAGGCTTTTAATCTGAAAAAGGAGGTTTGTGCCCTAAAATTGAGATATTGGTGAAGAAAAATGAGGCTTTTCACCCCAAAATTGAGAGCTTGTCCCTCAAATGGAGAGCTTGGTGCAGAAAAATGAGGCATTTTCACCCAAAAAAGGCGGGTTTTACCCTAAACTTGAGAGAGTGGTTCAGAAAAATGAGGCTTTTCACCCAATACAGGTAATTTGTGCCCAAAAATTGAGAGCTTGGTGCAGAAAAATGAGGCTTTTCAGCAGAAAAAGGCACGTTTGGTCCTAAAATTGCGCTATTGGTGCAGAAAAATGAGGCTTTTCACCCAAAAAAGGAGAGCTTGTCCATAACATTGAAATATTGGTGCAGAAAAATTTGGCTTTTCAGGTGAAAAAGGTGGGTTTGGTGCTAAAATTGAGAACTTGGTGCAGAAAAATGAGGCTTTTCACCCAAAAAAAGTGGTTTGTGCTGTAAAATTGAGATCTTGTTGCAGAAAAATGAGGCTTTACATCTGAAAAAGGCGGTTTGTGCCCTAAAATTGAGAGCTTGGTGCAGAAAAATGAGGCTTTTCACCCCAAAAACGCGGGTTTAGAGCCCCCATGATAGGGTTTGTGCTGTAAAAAAGGAGAGGTAGGGCCCTGGAAACGAGGCACTGCTGCATAAAAGGGAGGTTGTTACCTGTAGAATCAAAACTTTGGATGCTAAAAATTAATCTTTGAGAGGTAAAGTGGGGGTTTGTGCCTAAAATTGAGAGCTTGGAGTAGGAAAATGAGGCTTTTAATCTGAAAAAGGAGGTTTGTGCCCTAAAATTGAGATATTGGTGAAGAAAAATGAGGCTTTTCACCCAAAAATTGAGAGCTTGTCCCTAAAATTGAGAGCTTGGTGCAGAAAAATGAGGCTTTTCAGCAGAAAAAGGCGGGTTGTGTGCCGTAAAATTGAGAGGTTGGTGCAGAAAAATGAGACTTTTCAGCAGAAAAAGGCCATTTCTGCCCTAAAATTGAGAGCTTGGTTCAGAAAAATGAGGTTTTTCACCCCAAAAATGCGGGTTTAGCCCCCATGATAGGGTTTGTGCTGTAAAGAAGGAGAGGTAGAGCCCTGGAAACGAGGCACTGCTGCATAAAAGGGAGGTTGTTACCTGTAGAATCAAAACTTTGGATGCCAAAAATTAATCTTTGAGAGGTAAAGTGGGGGTTTGTGCCTAAAATTGAGAGCTTGGAGTAGGAAAATGAGGCTTTTAATCTGAAAAAGGAGGTTTGTGCCCTAAAATTGAGATATTGGTGCAGAAAAATGAGGCTTTTCACCCAAAAATTGAGAGCTTGTCCCTAAAATTGAGAGCTTGGTGCAGAAAAATGAGGCTTTTCAGCAGAAAAAGGCGGGTTGTGTGCCGAAAAATTGTGAGGTTGGTGCTGAAAAATGAGACTTTTCAGCAGAAAAAGGCCATTTCCACCCTAAAATTGAGAGCTTGGTGCAGAAAAATGAGGTTTTTCACCCCAAAAATGCGGGTTTAGCCCCCATGATAGGGTTTGTGCTGTAAAGAAGGAGAGGTAGGGCCCTGGAAACGAGGCACTGCTGCATAAAAGGGAGGTTGTTTCCTGTAGAATCAAAACTTTGGATGCCAAAAATTAATCTTTGAGAGGTAAAATGGGGGTTTGTGCCCTAAAATTGAGAGCTTGGAGTAGGAAAATGAGGCTTTTAATCTGAAAAAGGAGGTTTGTGCCCTAAAATTGAGATATTGGTGAAGAAAAATGAGGCTTTTCACCCCAAAATTGAGAGCTTGTCCCTCAAATGGAGAGCTTGGTGCAGAAAAATGAGGCTTTTACACCCAAAAAAGGCGGGTTTTACCCTAAACTTGAGAGAGTGGTTCAGAAAAATGAGGCTTTTCACCCAATACAGGTAATTTGTGCCCAAAAATTGAGAGCTTGGTGCAGAAAAATGAGGCTTTTCAGCAGAAAAAGGCACGTTTGGTCCTAAAATTGCGCTATTGGTGCAGAAAAATGAGGCTTTTCACCCAAAAAAGGAGAGCTTGTCCATAACATTGAAATATTGGTGCAGAAAAATTTGGCTTTTCCGGTGAAAAAGGTGGGTTTTGTGCTAAAATTGAGAGCTTGGTGCAGAAAAATGAGGCTTTTCACCCAAAAAAAGTGGTTTGTGCTGTAAAATTGAGATCTTGTTGCAGAAAAATGAGGCTTTACATCTGAAAAAGGCGGTTTGTGCCCTAAAATTGAGAGCTTGGTGCAGAAAAATGAGGCTTTTCACCCCAAAAACGCGGGTTTAGAGCCCCCATGATAGGGTTTGTGCTGTAAAGAAGGAGAGGTAGGGCCCTGGAAACGAGGCACTGCTGCATAAAAGGGAGGTTGTTTCCTGTAGAATCAAAACTTTGGATGCCAAAAATTAATCGTTGAGAGGTAAAATGGGGGTTTGTGCCCTAAAATTGAGAGCTTGGAGTAGGAAAATGAGGCTTTTAATCTGAAAAAGGAGGTTTGTGCCCTAAAATTGAGATATTGGTGAAGAAAAATGAGGCTTTTCACCCCAAAATTGAGAGCTTGTCCATAACATTGAAATATTGGTGCAGAAAAATTTGGCTTTTCAGGTGAAAAAGGTGGGTTTGGTGCTAAAATTGAGAGCTTGGTGCAGAAAAATGAGGCTTTTCACCCAAAAAAAGTGGTTTGTGCTGTAAAATTGAGATCTTGTTGCAGAAAAGTGAGGCTTTTCATCTGAAAAAGGCGGTTTGTGCCCTAAAATTGAGAGCTTGGTGCAGAAAAATGAGGTTTTTCACCCCAAAAACGCGGGTTTAGAGCCCCCATGATAGGGTTTGTGCTGTAAAAAAGGAGAGTTAGGGCCCTGGAAACGAGGCACTGCTGCATAAAAGGGAGGTTGTTACCTGTAGAATCAAAACTTTGGATGCTAAAAATTAATCTTTGAGAGGTAAAGTGGGGGTTTGTGCCTAAAATTGAGAGCTTGGAGTAGGAAAATGAGGCTTTTAATCTGAAAAAGGAGGTTTGTGCCCTAAAATTGAGATATTGGTGAAGAAAAATGAGGCTTTTCACCCCAAAATTGAGAGCTTGTCCCTAAAATTGAGAGCTTGGAGTAGGAAAATGAGGCTTTTAATCTGAAAAAGGAGGTTTGTGCCCTAAAATTGAGATATTGGTGAAGAAAAATGAGGCTTTTCACCCGAAAATTGAGAGCTTGTCCCTCAAATGGAGAGCTTGGTGCAGAAAAATGAGGCTTTTTCACCCAAAAAAGGCGGGTTTTACCCTAAACTTGAGAGAGTGGTTCAGAAAAATGAGGCTTTTCACCCAATACAGGTAATTTGTGCCCAAAAATTGAGAGCTTGGTGCAGAAAAATGAGGCTTTTCAGCAGAAAAAGGCACGTTTGGTCCTAAAATTGCGCTATTGGTGCAGAAAAATGAGGCTTTTCACCCAAAAAAGGAGAGCTTGTCCATAACATTGAAATATTGGTGCAGAAAAATTTGGCTTTTCAGGTGAAAAAGGTGGGTTTGGTGCTAAAATTGAGAACTTGGTGCAGAAAAATGAGGCTTTTCACCCAAAAAAAGTGGTTTGTGCTGTAAAATTGAGATCTTGTTGCAGAAAAATGAGGCTTTACATCTGAAAAAGGCGGTTTGTGCCCTAAAATTGAGAGCTTGGTGCAGAAAAATGAGGCTTTTCACCCCAAAAACGCGGGTTTAGAGCCCCCATGATAGGGTTTGTGCTGTAAAAAAGGAGAGGTAGGGCCCTGGAAACGAGGCACTGCTGCATAAAAGGGAGGTTGTTACCTGTAGAATCAAAACTTTGGATGCTAAAAATTAATCTTTGAGAGGTAAAGTGGGGGTTTGTGCCTAAAATTGAGAGCTTGGAGTAGGAAAATGAGGCTTTTAATCTGAAAAAGGAGGTTTGTGCCCTAAAATTGAGATATTGGTGAAGAAAAATGAGGCTTTTCACCCCAAAATTGAGAGCTTGTCCCTAAAATTGAGAGCTTGGAGTAGGAAAATGAGGCTTTTAATCTGAAAAAGGAGGTTTGTGCCCTAAAATTGAGATATTGGTGCAGAAAAATGAGGCATTTCACCCAAAAATTGAGAGCTTGTCCCTAAAATTGAGAGCTTGGTGCAGAAAAATGAGGCTTTTCAGCAGAAAAAGGCGGGTTGTGTGCCGTAAAATTGAGAGGTTGGTGCAGAAAAATGAGACTTTTCAGCAGAAAAAGGCCATTTCTGCCCTAAAATTGAGAGCTTCGTTCAGAAAAATGAGGTTTTTCACCCCAAAAATGCGGGTTTAGCCCCCATGATAGGGTTTGTGCTGTAAAGAAGGAGAGGTAGGGCCCTGGAAACGAGGCACTGCTGCATAAAAGGGAGGTTGTTACCTGTAGAATCAAAACTTTGGATGCTAAAAATTAATCTTTGAGAGGTAAAGTGGGGGTTTGTGCCTAAAATTGAGAGCTTGGAGTAGGAAAATGAGGCTTTTAATCTGAAAAAGGAGGTTTGTGCCCTAAAATTGAGATATTGGTGAAGAAAAATGAGGCTTTTCACCCCAAAATTGAGAGCTTGTCCCTCAAATGGAGAGCTTGGTGCAGAAAAATGAGGCTTTTACACCCAAAAAAGGCGGGTTTTACCCTAAACTTGAGAGAGTGGTTCAGAAAAATGAGGCTTTTCACCCAATACAGGTAATTTGTGCCCAAAAATTGAGAGCTTGGTGCAGAAAAATGAGGCTTTTCAGCAGAAAAAGGCACGTTTGGTCCTAAAATTGCGCTATTGGTGCAGAAAAATGAGGCTTTTCACCCAAAAAAGGAGAGCTTGTCCATAACATTGAAATATTGGTGCAGAAAAATTTGGCTTTTCCGGTGAAAAAGGTGGGTTTGGTGCTAAAATTGAGAACTTGGTGCAGAAAAATGAGGCTTTTCACCCAAAAAAAGTGGTTTGTGCTGTAAAATTGAGATCTTGTTGCAGAAAAATGAGGCTTTACATCTGAAAAAGGCGGTTTGTGCCCTAAAATTGAGAGCTTGGTGCAGAAAAATGAGGCTTTTCACCCCAAAAACGCGGGTTTAGAGCCCCCATGATAGGGTTTGTGCTGTAAAGAAGGAGAGGTAGGGCCCTGGAAACGAGGCACTGCTGCATAAAAGGGAGGTTGTTTCCTGTAGAATCAAAACTTTGGATGCCAAAAATTAATCGTTGAGAGGTAAAATGGGGGTTTGTGCCCTAAAATTGAGAGCTTGGAGTAGGAAAATGAGGCTTTTAATCTGAAAAAGGAGGTTTGTGCCCTAAAATTGAGATATTGGTGAAGAAAAATGAGGCTTTTCACCCCAAAATTGAGAGCTTGTCCATAACATTGAAATATTGGTGCAGAAAAATTTGGCTTTTCAGGTGAAAAAGGTGGGTTTGGTGCTAAAATTGAGAGCTTGGTGCAGAAAAATGAGGCTTTTCACCCAAAAAAAGTGGTTTGTGCTGTAAAATTGAGATCTTGTTGCAGAAAAGTGAGGCTTTTCATCTGAAAAAGGCGGTTTGTGCCCTAAAATTGAGAGCTTGGTGCAGAAAAATGAGGTTTTTCACCCCAAAAACGCGGGTTTAGAGCCCCCATGATAGGGTTTGTGCTGTAAAAAAGGAGAGTTAGGGCCCTGGAAACGAGGCACTGCTGCATAAAAGGGAGGTTGTTACCTGTAGAATCAAAACTTTGGATGCTAAAAATTAATCTTTGAGAGGTAAAGTGGGGGTTTGTGCCTAAAATTGAGAGCTTGGAGTAGGAAAATGAGGCTTTTAATCTGAAAAAGGAGGTTTGTGCCCTAAAATTGAGATATTGGTGAAGAAAAATGAGGCTTTTCACCCCAAAATTGAGAGCTTGTCCCTAAAATTGAGAGCTTGGAGTAGGAAAATGAGGCTTTTAATCTGAAAAAGGAGGTTTGTGCCCTAAAATTGAGATATTGGTGAAGAAAAATGAGGCTTTTCACCCGAAAATTGAGAGCTTGTCCCTAAAATTGAGAGCTTGGTGCAGAAAAATGAGGCTTTTCAGCAGAAAAAGGCGGGTTGTGTGCCGTAAAATTGAGAGGTTGGTGCAGAAAAATGAGACTTTTCAGCAGAAAAAGGCCATTTCTGCCCTAAAATTGAGAGCTTCGTTCAGAAAAATGAGGTTTTTCACCCCAAAAATGCGGGTTTAGCCCCCATGATAGGGTTTGTGCTGTAAAGAAGGAGAGGTAGGGCCCTGGAAACGAGGCACTGCTGCATAAAAGGGAGGTTGTTACCTGTAGAATCAAAACTTTGGATGCTAAAAATTAATCTTTGAGAGGTAAAGTGGGGGTTTGTGCCTAAAATTGAGAGCTTGGAGTAGGAAAATGAGGCTTTTAATCTGAAAAAGGAGGTTTGTGCCCTAAAATTGAGATATTGGTGAAGAAAAATGAGGCTTTTCACCCCAAAATTGAGAGCTTGTCCCTAAAATTGAGAGCTTGGAGTAGGAAAATGAGGCTTTTAATCTGAGAAAGGAGGTTTGTGCCCTAAAATTGAGATATTGGTGAAGAAAAATGAGGCTTTTTACCCGAAAATTGAGAGCTTGTCCCTCAAATGGAGAGCTTGGTGCAGAAAAATGAGGCATTTTCACCCAAAAAAGGCGGGTTTTACCCTAAACTTGAGAGAGTGGTTCAGAAAAATGAGGCTTTTCACCCAATACAGGTAATTTGTGCCCAAAAATTGAGAGCTTGGTGCAGAAAAATGAGGCTTTTCAGCAGAAAAAGGCACGTTTGGTCCTAAAATTGCGCTATTGGTGCAGAAAAATGAGGCTTTTCACCCAAAAAAGGAGAGCTTGTCCATAACATTGAAATATTGGTGCAGAAAAATTTGGCTTTTCCGGTGAAAAAGGTGGGTTTTGTGCTAAAATTGAGAACTTGGTGCAGAAAAATGAGGCTTTTCACCCAAAAAAAGTGGTTTGTGCTGTAAAATTGAGATCTTGTTGCAGAAAAATGAGGCTTTACATCTGAAAAAGGCGGTTTGTGCCCTAAAATTGAGAGCTTGGTGCAGAAAAATGAGGCTTTTCACCCCAAAAACGCGGGTTTAGAGCCCCCATGATAGGGTTTGTGCTGTAAAAAAGGAGAGGTAGGGCCCTGGAAACGAGGCACTGCTGCATAAAAGGGAGGTTGTTACCTGTAGAATCAAAACTTTGGATGCTAAAAATTAATCTTTGAGAGGTAAAGTGGGGGTTTGTGCCTAAAATTGAGAGCTTGGAGTAGGAAAATGAGGCTTTTAATCTGAAAAAGGAGGTTTGTGCCCTAAAATTGAGATATTGGTGAAGAAAAATGAGGCTTTTCACCCCAAAATTGAGAGCTTGTCCCTAAAATTGAGAGCTTGGAGTAGGAAAATGAGGCTTTTAATCTGAAAAAGGAGGTTTGTGCCCTAAAATTGAGATATTGGTGCAGAAAAATGAGGCTTTTCACCCAAAAATTGAGAGCTTGTCCCTAAAATTGAGAGCTTGGTGCAGAAAAATGAGGCTTTTCAGCAGAAAAAGGCGGGTTGTGTGCCGTAAAATTGAGAGGTTGGTGCAGAAAAATGAGACTTTTCAGCAGAAAAAGGCCATTTCTGCCCTAAAATTGAGAGCTTCGTTCAGAAAAATGAGGTTTTTCACCCCAAAAATGCGGGTTTAGCCCCCATGATAGGGTTTGTGCTGTAAAGAAGGAGAGGTAGGGCCCTGGAAACGAGGCACTGCTGCATAAAAGGGAGGTTGTTACCTGTAGAATCAAAACTTTGGATGCTAAAAATTAATCTTTGAGAGGTAAAGTGGGGGTTTGTGCCTAAAATTGAGAGCTTGGAGTAGGAAAATGAGGCTTTTAATCTGAAAAAGGAGGTTTGTGCCCTAAAATTGAGATATTGGTGAAGAAAAATGAGGCTTTTCACCCCAAAATTGAGAGCTTGTCCCTAAAATTGAGAGCTTGGAGTAGGAAAATGAGGCTTTTAATCTGAGAAAGGAGGTTTGTGCCCTAAAATTGAGATATTGGTGAAGAAAAATGAGGCTTTTTACCCGAAAATTGAGAGCTTGTCCCTCAAATGGAGAGCTTGGTGCAGAAAAATGAGGCATTTTCACCCAAAAAAGGCGGGTTTTACCCTAAACTTGAGAGAGTGGTTCAGAAAAATGAGGCTTTTCACCCAATACAGGTAATTTGTGCCCAAAAATTGAGAGCTTGGTGCAGAAAAATGAGGCTTTTCAGCAGAAAAAGGCACGTTTGGTCCTAAAATTGCGCTATTGGTGCAGAAAAATGAGGCTTTTCACCCAAAAAAAGGAGAGCTTGTCCATAACATTGAAATATTGGTGCAGAAAAATTTGGCTTTTCAGGTGAAAAAGGTGGGTTTTGTGCTAAAATTGAGAACTTGGTGCAGAAAAATGAGGCTTTTCACCCAAAAAAAGTGGTTTGTGCTGTAAAATTGAGATCTTGTTGCAGAAAAATGAGGCTTTACATCTGAAAAAGGCGGTTTGTGCCCTAAAATTGAGAGCTTGGTGCAGAAAAATGAGGCTTTTCACCCCAAAAACGCGGGTTTAGAGCCCCCATGATAGGGTTTGTGCTGTAAAAAAGGAGAGGTAGGGCCCTGGAAACGAGGCACTGCTGCATAAAAGGGAGGTTGTTTCCTGTAGAATCAAAACTTTGGATGCTAAAAATTAATCTTTGAGAGGTAAAGTGGGGGTTTGTGCCTAAAATTGAGAGCTTGGAGTAGGAAAATGAGGCTTTTAATCTGAAAAAGGAGGTTTGTGCCCTAAAATTGAGATATTGGTGAAGAAAAATGAGGCTTTTCACCCCAAAATTGAGAGCTTGTCCCTAAAATTGAGAGCTTGGAGTAGGAAAATGAGGCTTTTAATCTGAAAAAGGAGGTTTGTGCCCTAAAATTGAGATATTGGTGCAGAAAAATGAGGCTTTTCACCCAAAAATTGAGAGCTTGTCCCTAAAATTGAGAGCTTGGTGCAGAAAAATGAGGCTTTTCAGCAGAAAAAGGCGGGTTGTGTGCCGTAAAATTGAGAGGTTGGTGCAGAAAAATGAGACTTTTCAGCAGAAAAAGGCCATTTCCACCCTAAAATTGAGAGCTTGGTGCAGAAAAATGAGGTTTTTCACCCCAAAAATGCGGGTTTAGCCCCCATGATAGGGTTTGTGCTGTAAAGAAGGAGAGGTAGGGCCCTGGAAACGAGGCACTGCTGCATAAAAGGGAGGTTGTTTCCTGTAGAATCAAAACTTTGGATGCCAAAAATTAATCTTTGAGAGGTAAAGTGGGGATTTGTGCCCTAAAATTGAGAGCTTGGAGTAGGAAAATGAGGCTTTTAATCTGAAAAAGGAGGTTTGTGCCCTAAAATTGAGATATTGGTGAAGAAAAATGAGGCTTTTCACCCCAAAATTGAGAGCTTGTCCCTCAAATGGAGAGCTTGGTGCAGAAAAATGAGGCTTTTACACCCAAAAAAGGCGGGTTTTACCCTAAACTTGAGAGAGTGGTTCAGAAAAATGAGGCTTTTCACTCAATACAGGTAATTTGTGCCCAAAAATTGAGAGCTTGGTGCAGAAAAATGAGGCTTTTCAGCAGAAAAAGGCACGGTTGGTCCTAAAATTGCGCTATTGGTGCAGAAAAATGAGGCTTTTCACCCAAAAAAGGAGAGCTTGTCCATAACATTGAAATATTGGTGCAGAAAAATTTGGCTTTTCCGGTGAAAAAGGTGGGTTTTGTGCTAAAATTGAGAACTTGGTGCAGAAAAATGAGGCTTTTCACCCAAAAAAAGTGGTTTGTGCTGTAAAATTGAGATCTTGTTGCAGAAAAATGAGGCTTTACATCTGAAAAAGGCGGTTTGTGCCCTAAAATTGAGAGCTTGGTGCAGAAAAATGAGGCTTTTCACCCCAAAAATGCGGGTTTAGAGCCCCCATGATAGGGTTTGTGCTGTAAAGAAGGAGAGGTAGGGCCCTGGAAACGAGGCACTGCTGCATAAAAGGGAGGTTGTTTCCTGTAGAATCAAAACTTTGGATGCCAAAAATTAATCTTTGAGAGGTAAAGTGGGGGTTTGTGCCCTAGAATTGAGAGCTTGGAGTAGGAAAATGAGGCTTTTAATCTGAAAAAGGAGGTTTGTGCCCTAAAATTGAGATATTGCTGAAGAAAAATGAGGCTTTTCACCCCAAAATTGAGAGCTTGTCCATAACATTGAAATATTGGTGCAGAAAAATTTGGCTTTTCAGGTGAAAAAGGTGGGTTTGGTGCTAAAATTGAGAGCTTGGTGCAGAAAAATGAGGCTTTTCACCCAAAAAAAGTGGTTTGTGCTGTAAAATTGAGATCTTGTTGCAGAAAAGTGAGGCTTTACATCTGAAAAAGGCGGTTTGTGCCCTAAAATTGAGAGCTTGGTGCAGAAAAATGAGGTTTTTCACCCCAAAAACGCGGGTTTAGAGCCCCCATGATAGGGTTTGTGCTGTAAAAAAGGAGAGGTAGAGCCCTGGAAACGAGGCACTGCTGCATAAAAGGGAGGTTGTTACCTGTAGAATCAAAACTTTGGATGCTAAAAATTAATCTTTGAGAGGTAAAGTGGGGGTTTGTGCCTAAAATTGAGAGCTTGGAGTAGGAAAATGAGGCTTTTAATCTGAAAAAGGAGGTTTGTGCCCTAAAATTGAGATATTGGTGAAGAAAAATGAGGCTTTTCACCCCAAAATTGAGAGCTTGTCCCTAAAATTGAGAGCTTGGAGTAGGAAAATGAGGCTTTTAATCTGAAAAAGGAGGTTTGTGCCCTAAAATTGAGATATTGGTGAAGAAAAATGAGGCTTTTCACCCCAAAATTGAGAGCTTGTCCCTCAAATGGAGAGCTTGGTGCAGAAAAATGAGGCTTTTACACCCAAAAAAGGCGGGTTTTACCCTAAACTTGAGAGAGTGGTTCAGAAAAATGAGGCTTTTCACTCAATACAGGTAATTTGTGCCCAAAAATTGAGAGCTTGGTGCAGAAAAATGAGGCTTTTCAGCAGAAAAAGGCACGGTTGGTCCTAAAATTGCGCTATTGGTGCAGAAAAATGAGGCTTTTCACCCAAAAAAGGAGAGCTTGTCCATAACATTGAAATATTGGTGCAGAAAAATTTGGCTTTTCCGGTGAAAAAGGTGGGTTTTGTGCTAAAATTGAGAACTTGGTGCAGAAAAATGAGGCTTTTCACCCAAAAAAAGTGGTTTGTGCTGTAAAATTGAGATCTTGTTGCAGAAAAATGAGGCTTTACATCTGAAAAAGGCGGTTTGTGCCCTAAAATTGAGAGCTTGGTGCAGAAAAATGAGGCTTTTCACCCCAAAAATGCGGGTTTAGAGCCCCCATGATAGGGTTTGTGCTGTAAAGAAGGAGAGGTAGGGCCCTGGAAACGAGGCACTGCTGCATAAAAGGGAGGTTGTTTCCTGTAGAATCAAAACTTTGGATGCCAAAAATTAATCTTTGAGAGGTAAAGTGGGGGTTTGTGCCCTAGAATTGAGAGCTTGGAGTAGGAAAATGAGGCTTTTAATCTGAAAAAGGAGGTTTGTGCCCTAAAATTGAGATATTGCTGAAGAAAAATGAGGCTTTTCACCCCAAAATTGAGAGCTTGTCCATAACATTGAAATATTGGTGCAGAAAAATTTGGCTTTTCAGGTGAAAAAGGTGGGTTTGGTGCTAAAATTGAGAGCTTGGTGCAGAAAAATGAGGCTTTTCACCCAAAAAAAGTGGTTTGTGCTGTAAAATTGAGATCTTGTTGCAGAAAAGTGAGGCTTTACATCTGAAAAAGGCGGTTTGTGCCCTAAAATTGAGAGCTTGGTGCAGAAAAATGAGGTTTTTCACCCCAAAAACGCGGGTTTAGAGCCCCCATGATAGGGTTTGTGCTGTAAAAAAGGAGAGGTAGAGCCCTGGAAACGAGGCACTGCTGCATAAAAGGGAGGTTGTTACCTGTAGAATCAAAACTTTGGATGCTAAAAATTAATCTTTGAGAGGTAAAGTGGGGGTTTGTGCCTAAAATTGAGAGCTTGGAGTAGGAAAATGAGGCTTTTAATCTGAAAAAGGAGGTTTGTGCCCTAAAATTGAGATATTGGTGAAGAAAAATGAGGCTTTTCACCCCAAAATTGAGAGCTTGTCCCTAAAATTGAGAGCTTGGAGTAGGAAAATGAGGCTTTTAATCTGAAAAAGGAGGTTTGTGCCCTAAAATTGAGATATTGGTGAAGAAAAATGAGGCTTTTCACCCCAAAATTGAGAGCTTGTCCCTCAAATGGAGAGCTTGGTGCAGAAAAATGAGGCATTTTCACCCAAAAAAGGCGGGTTTTACCCTAAACTTGAGAGAGTGGTTCAGAAAAATGAGGCTTTTCACCCAATACAGGTAATTTGTGCCCAAAAATTGAGAGCTTGGTGCAGAAAAATGAGGCTTTTCAGCAGAAAAAGGCACGTTTGGTCCTAAAATTGCGCTATTGGTGCAGAAAAATGAGGCTTTTCACCCAAAAAAGGAGAGCTTGTCCATAACATTGAAATATTGGTGCAGAAAAATTTGGCTTTTCAGGTGAAAAAGGTGGGTTTTGTGCTAAAATTGAGAACTTGGTGCAGAAAAATGAGGCTTTTCACCCAAAAAAAGTGGTTTGTGCTGTAAAATTGAGATCTTGTTGCAGAAAAATGAGGCTTTACATCTGAAAAAGGCGGTTTGTGCCCTAAAATTGAGAGCTTGGTGCAGAAAAATGAGGCTTTTCACCCCAAAAACGCGGGTTTAGAGCCCCCATGATAGGGTTTGTGCTGTAAAAAAGGAGAGGTAGGGCCCTGGAAACGAGGCACTGCTGCATAAAAGGGAGGTTGTTACCTGTAGAATCAAAACTTTGGATGCTAAAAATTAATCTTTGAGAGGTAAAGTGGGGGTTTGTGCCTAAAATTGAGAGCTTGGAGTAGGAAAATGAGGCTTTTAATCTGAAAAAGGAGGTTTGTGCCCTAAAATTGAGATATTGGTGAAGAAAAATGAGGCTTTTCACCCCAAAATTGAGAGCTTGTCCCTAAAATTGAGAGCTTGGAGTAGGAAAATGAGGCTTTTAATCTGAAAAAGGAGGTTTGTGCCCTAAAATTGAGATATTGGTGAAGAAAAATGAGGCTTTTCACCCCAAAATTGAGAGCTTGTCCCTCAAATGGAGAGCTTGGTGCAGAAAAATGAGGCTTTTACACCCAAAAAAGGCGGGTTGTGTGCCGTAAAATTGAGAGCTTGGTGCAGAAAAATGAGACTTTTCAGCAGAAAAAGGCCATTTCTGCCCTAAAATTGAGAGCTTGGTTCAGAAAAATGAGGTTTTTCACCCCAAAAACGCGGGTTTAGCCCCCATGATAGGGTTTGTGCTGTAAAGAAGGAGAGGTAGGGCCCTGGAAACGAGGCACTGCTGCATAAAAGGGAGGTTGTTTCCTGTAGAATCAAAACTTTGGATGCCAAAAATTAATCTTTGAGAGGTAAAATGGGGGTTTGTGCCCTAAAATTGAGAGCTTGGAGTAGGAAAATGAGGCTTTTAATCTGAAAAAGGAGGTTTGTGCCCTAAAATTGAGATATTGGTGAAGAAAAATGAGGCTTTTCACCCCAAAATTGAGAGCTTGTCCCTCAAATGGAGAGCTTGGTGCAGAAAAATGAGGCTTTTTCACCCAAAAAAGGCGGGTTTTACCCTAAACTTGAGAGAGTGGTTCAGAAAAATGAGGCTTTTCACCCAATACAGGTAATTTGTGCCCAAAAATTGAGAGCTTGGTGCAGAAAAATGAGGCTTTTCAGCAGAAAAAGGCACGTTTGGTCCTAAAATTGCGCTATTGGTGCAGAAAAATGAGGCTTTTCACCCAAAAAAGGAGAGCTTGTCCATAACATTGAAATATTGGTGCAGAAAAATTTGGCTTTTCAGGTGAAAAAGGTGGGTTTGGTGCTAAAATTGAGAACTTGGTGCAGAAAAATGAGGCTTTTCACCCAAAAAAAGTGGTTTGTGCTGTAAAATTGAGATCTTGTTGCAGAAAAATGAGGCTTTACATCTGAAAAAGGCGGTTTGTGCCCTAAAATTGAGAGCTTGGTGCAGAAAAATGAGGTTTTTCACCCCAAAAACGCAGGTTTAGAGCCCCCATGATAGGGTTTGTGCTGTAAAAAAGGAGAGGTAGAGCCCTGGAAATGAGGCACTGCTGCATAAAAGGGAGGTTGTTACCTGTAGAATCAAAACTTTGGATGCCAAAAATTAATCTTTGAGAGGTAAAGTGGGGGTTTGTGCCTAAAATTGAGAGCTTGGAGTAGGAAAATGAGGCTTTTAATCTGAAAAAGGAGGTTTGTGCCCTAAAATTGAGATATTGCTGAAGAAAAATGAGGCTTTTCACCCCAAAATTGAGAGCTTGTCCATAACATTGAAATATTGGTGCAGAAAAATTTGGCTTTTCAGGTGAAAAAGGTGGGTTTGGTGCTAAAATTGAGAGCTTGGTGCAGAAAAATGAGGCTTTTCACCCAAAAAAAGTGGTTTGTGCTGTAAAATTGAGATCTTGTTGCAGAAAAGTGAGGCTTTACATCTGAAAAAGGCGGTTTGTGCCCTAAAATTGAGAGCTTGGTGCAGAAAAATGAGGTTTTTCACCCCAAAAACGCGGGTTTAGAGCCCCCATGATAGGGTTTGTGCTGTAAAAAAGGAGAGGTAGAGCCCTGGAAACGAGGCACTGCTGCATAAAAGGGAGGTTGTTACCTGTAGAATCAAAACTTTGGATGCTAAAAATTAATCTTTGAGAGGTAAAGTGGGGGTTTGTGCCTAAAATTGAGAGCTTGGAGTAGGAAAATGAGGCTTTTAATCTGAAAAAGGAGGTTTGTGCCCTAAAATTGAGATATTGGTGAAGACAAATGAGGCTTTTCACCCAAAAAAGGAGAGCTTGTCCATAACATTGAAATATTGGTGCAGAAAAATTTGGCTTTTCAGGTGAAAAAGGTGGGTTTTGTGCTAAAATTGAGAACTTGGTGCAGAAAAATGAGGCTTTTCACCCAAAAAAAGTGGTTTGTGCTGTAAAATTGAGATCTTGTTGCAGAAAAATGAGGCTTTACATCTGAAAAAGGCGGTTTGTGCCCTAAAATTGAGAGCTTGGTGCAGAAAAATGAGGCTTTTCACCCCAAAAACGCGGGTTTAGAGCCCCCATGATAGGGTTTGTGCTGTAAAAAAGGAGAGGTAGGGCCCTGGAAACGAGGCACTGCTGCATAAAAGGGAGGTTGTTACCTGTAGAATCAAAACTTTGGATGCTAAAAATTAATCTTTGAGAGGTAAAGTGGGGGTTTGTGCCTAAAATTGAGAGCTTGGAGTAGGAAAATGAGGCTTTTAATCTGAAAAAGGAGGTTTGTGCCCTAAAATTGAGATATTGGTGAAGAAAAATGAGGCTTTTCACCCCAAAATTGAGAGCTTGTCCCTAAAATTGAGAGCTTGGAGTAGGAAAATGAGGCTTTTAATCTGAAAAAGGAGGTTTGTGCCCTAAAATTGAGATATTGGTGAAGAAAAATGAGGCTTTTCACCCGAAAATTGAGAGCTTGTCCCTCAAATGGAGAGCTTGGTGCAGAAAAATGAGGCATTTTCACCCAAAAAAGGCGGGTTTTACCCTAAACTTGAGAGAGTGGTTCAGAAAAATGAGGCTTTTCACCCAATACAGGTAATTTGTGCCCAAAAATTGAGAGCTTGGTGCAGAAAAATGAGGCTTTTCAGCAGAAAAAGGCACGTTTGGTCCTAAAATTGCGCTATTGGTGCAGAAAAATGAGGCTTTTCACCCAAAAAAGGAGAGCTTGTCCATAACATTGAAATATTGGTGCAGAAAAATTTGGCTTTTCAGGTGAAAAAGGTGGGTTTGGTGCTAAAATTGAGAACTTGGTGCAGAAAAATGAGGCTTTTCACCCAAAAAAAGTGGTTTGTGCTGTAAAATTGAGATCTTGTTGCAGAAAAATGAGGCTTTACATCTGAAAAAGGCGGTTTGTGCCCTAAAATTGAGAGCTTGGTGCAGAAAAATGAGGTTTTTCACCCCAAAAACGCGGGTTTAGAGCCCCCATGATAGGGTTTGTGCTGTAAAAAAGGAGAGGTAGGGCCCTGGAAACGAGGCACTGCTGCATAAAAGGGAGGTTGTTACCTGTAGAATCAAAACTTTGGATGCTAAAAATTAATCTTTGAGAGGTAAAGTGGGGGTTTGTGCCTAAAATTGAGAGCTTGGAGTAGGAAAATGAGGCTTTTAATCTGAAAAAGGAGGTTTGTGCCCTAAAATTGAGATATTGGTGCAGAAAAATGAGGCTTTTCACCCAAAAATTGAGAGCTTGTCCCTAAAATTGAGAGCTTGGTGCAGAAAAATGAGGCTTTTCAGCAGAAAAAGGCGGGTTGTGTGCCGTAAAATTGAGAGGTTGGTGCTGAAAAATGAGACTTTTCAGCAGAAAAAGGCCATTTCCACCCTAAAATTGAGAGCTTGGTGCAGAAAAATGAGGTTTTTCACCCCAAAAATGCGGGTTTAGCCCCCATGATAGGGTTTGTGCTGTAAAGAAGGAGAGGTAGGGCCCTGGAAACGAGGCACTGCTGCATAAAAGGGAGGTTGTTTCCTGTAGAATCAAAACTTTGGATGCCAAAAATTAATCTTTGAGAGGTAAAATGGGGGTTTGTGCCCTAAAATTGAGAGCTTGGAGTAGGAAAATGAGGCTTTTAATCTGAAAAAGGAGGTTTGTGCCCTAAAATTGAGATATTGGTGAAGAAAAATGAGGCTTTTCACCCCAAAATTGAGAGCTTGTCCCTCAAATGGAGAGCTTGGTGCAGAAAAATGAGGCTTTTACACCCAAAAAAGGCGGGTTTTACCCTAAACTTGAGAGAGTGGTTCAGAAAAATGAGGCTTTTCACTCAATACAGGTAATTTGTGCCCAAAAATTGAGAGCTTGGTGCAGAAAAATGAGGCTTTTCAGCAGAAAAAGGCACGGTTGGTCCTAAAATTGCGCTATTGGTGCAGAAAAATGAGGCTTTTCACCCAAAAAAGGAGAGCTTGTCCATAACATTGAAATATTGGTGCAGAAAAATTTGGCTTTTCCGGTGAAAAAGGTGGGTTTTGTGCTAAAATTGAGAACTTGGTGCAGAAAAATGAGGCTTTTCACTCAAAAAAAGTGGTTTGTGCTGTAAAATTGAGATCTTGTTGCAGAAAAATGAGGCTTTACATCTGAAAAAGGCGGTTTGTGCCCTAAAATTGAGAGCTTGGTGCAGAAAAATGAGGCTTTTCACCCCAAAAACGCGGGTTTAGAGCCCCCATGATAGGGTTTGTGCTGTAAAGAAGGAGAGGTAGGGCCCTGGAAACGAGGCACTGCTGCATAAAAGGGAGGTTGTTTCCTGTAGAATCAAAACTTTGGATGCCAAAAATTAATCGTTGAGAGGTAAAATTGGGTTTTGTGCCCTAGAATTGAGAGCTTGGAGTAGGAAAATGAGGCTTTTAATCTGAAAAAGGAGGTTTGTGCCCTAAAATTGAGATATTGCTGAAGAAAAATGAGGCTTTTCACCCCAAAATTGAGAGCTTCTCCATAACATTGAAATATTGGTGCAGAAAAATTTGGCTTTTCAGGTGAAAAAGGTGGGTTTGGTGCTAAAATTGAGAGCTTGGTGCAGAAAAATGAGGCTTTTCACCCAAAAAAAGTGGTTTGTGCTGTAAAATTGAGATCTTGTTGCAGAAAAATGAGGCTTTACATCTGAAAAAGGCGGTTTGTGCCCTAAAATTGAGAGCTTGGTGCAGAAAAATGAGGTTTTTCACCCCAAAAACGCGGGTTTAGAGCCCCCATGATAGGGTTTGTGCTGTAAAAAAGGAGAGGTAGAGCCCTGGAAACGAGGCACTGCTGCATAAAAGGGAGGTTGTTTCCTGTAGAATCAAAACTTTGGATGCTAAAAATTAATCTTTGAGAGGTAAAGTGGGGGTTTGTGCCTAAAATTGAGAGCTTGGAGTAGGAAAATGAGGCTTTTAATCTGAAAAAGGAGGTTTGTGCCCTAAAATTGAGATATTGGTGAAGAAAAATGAGGCTTTTCACCCCAAAATTGAGAGCTTGTCCCTAAAATTGAGAGCTTGGAGTAGGAAAATGAGGCTTTTAATCTGAGAAAGGAGGTTTGTGCCCTAAAATTGAGATATTGGTGAAGAAAAATGAGGCTTTTCACCCGAAAATTGAGAGCTTGTCCCTAAAATTGAGAGCTTGGTGCAGAAAAATGAGGCTTTTCAGCAGAAAAAGGCGGGTTGTGTGCCGTAAAATTGAGAGGTTGGTGCAGAAAAATGAGACTTTTCAGCAGAAAAAGGCCATTTCTGCCCTAAAATTGAGAGCTTCGTTCAGAAAAATGAGGTTTTTCACCCCAAAAATGCGGGTTTAGCCCCCATGATAGGGTTTGTGCTGTAAAGAAGGAGAGGTAGGGCCCTGGAAACGAGGCACTGCTGCATAAAAGGGAGGTTGTTTCCTGTAGAATCAAAACTTTGGATGCCAAAAATTAATCGTTGAGAGGTAAAATGGGGGTTTGTGCCCTAAAATTGAGAGCTTGGAGTAGGAAAATGAGGCTTTTAATCTGAAAAAGGAGGTTTGTGCCCTAAAATTGAGATATTGGTGAAGAAAAATGAGGCTTTTCACCCCAAAATTGAGAGCTTGTCCCTCAAATGGAGAGCTTGGTGCAGAAAAATGAGGCTTTTTCACCCAAAAAAGGCGGGTTTTACCCTAAACTTGAGAGAGTGGTTCAGAAAAATGAGGCTTTTCACCCAATACAGGTAATTTGTGCCCAAAAATTGAGAGCTTGGTGCAGAAAAATGAGGCTTTTCAGCAGAAAAAGGCACGTTTGGTCCTAAAATTGCGCTATTGGTGCAGAAAAATGAGGCTTTTCACCCAAAAAAGGAGAGCTTGTCCATAACATTGAAATATTGGTGCAGAAAAATTTGGCTTTTCAGGTGAAAAAGGTGGGTTTGGTGCTAAAATTGAGAACTTGGTGCAGAAAAATGAGGCTTTTCACCCAAAAAAAGTGGTTTGTGCTGTAAAATTGAGATCTTGTTGCAGAAAAATGAGGCTTTACATCTGAAAAAGGCGGTTTGTGCCCTAAAATTGAGAGCTTGGTGCAGAAAAATGAGGTTTTTCACCCCAAAAACGCAGGTTTAGAGCCCCCATGATAGGGTTTGTGCTGTAAAAAAGGAGAGGTAGAGCCCTGGAAACGAGGCACTGCTGCATAAAAGGGAGGTTGTTACCTGTAGAATCAAAACTTTGGATGCCAAAAATTAATCTTTGAGAGGTAAAGTGGGGGTTTGTGCCTAAAATTGAGAGCTTGGAGTAGGAAAATGAGGCTTTTAATCTGAAAAAGGAGGTTTGTGCCCTAAAATTGAGAGCTTGGTGCAGAAAAATGAGGCTTTTCAGCAGAAAAAGGCGGGTTGTGTGCCGTAAAATTGAGAGGTTGGTGCTGAAAAATGAGACTTTTCAGCAGAAAAAGGCCATTTCCACCCTAAAATTGAGAGCTTGGTGCAGAAAAATGAGGTTTTTCACCCCAAAAATGCGGGTTTAGCCCCCATGATAGGGTTTGTGCTGTAAAGAAGGAGAGGTAGGGCCCTGGAAACGAGGCACTGCTGCATAAAAGGGAGGTTGTTTCCTGTAGAATCAAAACTTTGGATGCCAAAAATTAATCTTTGAGAGGTAAAGTGGGGATTTGTGCCCTAAAATTGAGAGCTTGGAGTAGGAAAATGAGGCTTTTAATCTGAAAAAGGAGGTTTGTGCCCTAAAATTGAGATATTGGTGAAGAAAAATGAGGCTTTTCACCCCAAAATTGAGAGCTTGTCCCTAAAATTGAGAGCTTGGAGTAGGAAAATGAGGCTTTTAATCTGAAAAAGGAGGTTTGTGCCCTAAAATTGAGATATTGGTGAAGAAAAATGAGGCTTTTCACCCCAAAATTGAGAGCTTGTCCCTCAAATGGAGAGCTTGGTGCAGAAAAATGAGGCTTTTACACCCACAAAAGGCGGGTTTTACCCTAAACTTGAGAGAGTGGTTCAGAAAAATGAGGCTTTTCACCCAATACAGGTAATTTGTGCCCAAAAATTGAGAGCTTGGTGCAGAAAAATGAGGCTTTTCAGCAGAAAAAGGCACGTTTGGTCCTAAAATTGCGCTATTGGTGCAGAAAAATGAGGCTTTTCACCCAAAAAAGGAGAGCTTGCCCATAACATTGAAATATTGGTGCAGAAAAATTTGGCTTTTCCGGTGAAAAAGGTGGGTTTTGTGCTAAAATTGAGAACTTGGTGCAGAAAAATGAGGCTTTTCACCCAAAAAAAGTGGTTTGTGCTGTAAAATTGAGATCTTGTTGCAGAAAAATGAGGCTTTACATCTGAAAAAGGCGGTTTGTGCCCTAAAATTGAGAGCTTGGTGCAGAAAAATGAGGCTTTTCACCCCAAAAACGCGGGTTTAGAGCCCCCATGATAGGGTTTGTGCTGTAAAAAAGGAGAGGTAGGGCCCTGGAAACGAGGCACTGCTGCATAAAAGGGAGGTTGTTACCTGTAGAATCAAAACTTTGGATGCTAAAAATTAATCTTTGAGAGGTAAAGTGGGGGTTTGTGCCTAAAATTGAGAGCTTGGAGTAGGAAAATGAGGCTTTTAATCTGAAAAAGGAGGTTTGTGCCCTAAAATTGAGATATTGGTGAAGAAAAATGAGGCTTTTCACCCCAAAATTGAGAGCTTGTCCCTAAAATTGAGAGCTTGGAGTAGGAAAATGAGGCTTTTAATCTGAAAAAGGAGGTTTGTGCCCTAAAATTGAGATATTGGTGCAGAAAAATGAGGCTTTTCACCCAAAAATTGAGAGCTTGTCCCTAAAATTGAGAGCTTGGTGCAGAAAAATGAGGCTTTTCAGCAGAAAAAGGCGGGTTGTGTGCCGTAAAATTGAGAGGTTGGTGCAGAAAAATGAGACTTTTCAGCAGAAAAAGGCCATTTCTGCCCTAAAATTGAGAGCTTCGTTCAGAAAAATGAGGTTTTTCACCCCAAAAATGCGGGTTTAGCCCCCATGATAGGGTTTGTGCTGTAAAGAAGGAGAGGTAGGGCCCTGGAAACGAGGCACTGCTGCATAAAAGGGAGGTTGTTTCCTGTAGAATCAAAACTTTGGATGCCAAAAATTAATCTTTGAGAGGTAAAATGGGGGTTTGTGCCCTAAAATTGAGAGCTTGGAGTAGGAAAATGAGGCTTTTAATCTGAAAAAGGAGGTTTGTGCCCTAAAATTGAGATATTGGTGAAGAAAAATGAGGCTTTTCACCCCAAAATTGAGAGCTTGTCCCTCAAATGGAGAGCTTGGTGCAGAAAAATGAGGCTTTTTCACCCAAAAAAGGCGGGTTTTACCCTAAACTTGAGAGAGTGGTTCAGAAAAATGAGGCTTTTCACCCAATACAGGTAATTTGTGCCCAAAAATTGAGAGCTTGGTGCAGAAAAATGAGGCTTTTCAGCAGAAAAAGGCACGTTTGGTCCTAAAATTGCGCTATTGGTGCAGAAAAATGAGGCTTTTCACCCAAAAAAGGAGAGCTTGTCCATAACATTGAAATATTGGTGCAGAAAAATTTGGCTTTTCAGGTGAAAAAGGTGGGTTTGGTGCTAAAATTGAGAACTTGGTGCAGAAAAATGAGGCTTTTCACCCAAAAAAAGTGGTTTGTGCTGTAAAATTGAGATCTTGTTGCAGAAAAATGAGGCTTTACATCTGAAAAAGGCGGTTTGTGCCCTAAAATTGAGAGCTTGGTGCAGAAAAATGAGGTTTTTCACCCCAAAAACGCAGGTTTAGAGCCCCCATGATAGGGTTTGTGCTGTAAAAAAGGAGAGGTAGAGCCCTGGAAACGAGGCACTGCTGCATAAAAGGGAGGTTGTTACCTGTAGAATCAAAACTTTGGATGCCAAAAATTAATCTTTGAGAGGTAAAGTGGGGGTTTGTGCCTAAAATTGAGAGCTTGGAGTAGGAAAATGAGGCTTTTAATCTGAAAAAGGAGGTTTGTGCCCTAAAATTGAGAGCTTGGTGCAGAAAAATGAGGCTTTTCAGCAGAAAAAGGCGGGTTGTGTGCCGTAAAATTGAGAGGTTGGTGCAGAAAAATGAGACTTTTCAGCAGAAAAAGGCCATTTCCGCCCTAAAATTGAGAGCTTGGTGCAGAAAAATGAGGTTTTTCACCCCAAAAATGCGGGTATAGCCCCCATGATAGGGTTTGTGCTGTAAAGAAGGAGAGGTAGGGCCCTGGAAACGAGGCACTGCTGCATAAAAGGGAGGTTGTTTCCTGTAGAATCAAAACTTTGGATGCCAAAAATTAATCTTTGAGAGGTAAAGTGGGGATTTGTGCCCTAAAATTGAGAGCTTGGAGTAGGAAAATGAGGCTTTTAATCTGAAAAAGGAGGTTTGTGCCCTAAAATTGAGATATTGGTGAAGAAAAATGAGGCTTTTCACCCCAAAATTGAGAGCTTGTCCCTCAAATGGAGAGCTTGGTGCAGAAAAATGAGGCTTTTACACCCAAAAAAGGCGGGTTTTACCCTAAACTTGAGAGAGTGGTTCAGAAAAATGAGGCTTTTCACCCAATACAGGTAATTTGTGCCCAAAAATTGAGAGCTTGGTGCAGAAAAATGAGGCTTTTCAGCAGAAAAAGGCACGTTTGGTCCTAAAATTGCGCTATTGGTGCAGAAAAATGAGGCTTTTCACCCAAAAAAGGAGAGCTTGTCCATAACATTGAAATATTGGTGCAGAAAAATTTGGCTTTTCCGGTGAAAAAGGTGGGTTTTGTGCTAAAATTGAGAACTTGGTGCAGAAAAATGAGGCTTTTCACCCAAAAAAAGTGGTTTGTGCTGTAAAATTGAGATCTTGTTGCAGAAAAATGAGGCTTTACATCTGAAAAAGGCGGTTTGTGCCCTAAAATTGAGAGCTTGGTGCAGAAAAATGAGGCTTTTCACCCCAAAAACGCGGGTTTAGAGCCCCCATGATAGGGTTTGTGCTGTAAAGAAGGAGAGGTAGGGCCCTGGAAACGAGGCACTGCTGCATAAAAGGGAGGTTGTTTCCTGTAGAATCAAAACTTTGGATGCCAAAAATTAATCTTTGAGAGGTAAAATTGGGTTTTGTGCCCTAGAATTGAGAGCTTGGAGTAGGAAAATGAGGCTTTTAATCTGAAAAAGGAGGTTTGTGCCCTAAAATTGAGATATTGCTGAAGAAAAATGAGGCTTTTCACCCCAAAATTGAGAGCTTGTCCATAACATTGAAATATTGGTGCAGAAATATTTGGCTTTTCAGGTGAAAAAGGTGGGTTTGGTGCTAAAATTGAGAGCTTGGTGCAGAAAAATGAGGCTTTTCACCCAAAAAAAGTGGTTTGTGCTGTAAAATTGAGATCTTGTTGCAGAAAAGTGAGGCTTTACATCTGAAAAAGGCGGTTTGTGCCCTAAAATTGAGAGCTTGGTGCAGAAAAATGAGGTTTTTCACCCCAAAAACGCGGGTTTAGAGCCCCCATGATAGGGTTTGTGCTGTAAAAAAGGAGAGGTAGAGCCCTGGAAACGAGGCACTGCTGCATAAAAGGGAGGTTGTTTCCTGTAGAATCAAAACTTTGGATGCTAAAAATTAATCTTTGAGAGGTAAAGTGGGGGTTTGTGCCTAAAATTGAGAGCTTGGAGTAGGAAAATGAGGCTTTTAATCTGAAAAAGGAGGTTTGTGCCCTAAAATTGAGATATTGGTGAAGAAAAATGAGGCTTTTCACCCCAAAATTGAGAGCTTGTCCCTAAAATTGAGAGCTTGGAGTAGGAAAATGAGGCTTTTAATCTGAAAAAGGAGGTTTGTGCCCTAAAATTGAGATATTGGTGAAGAAAAATGAGGCTTTTCACCCCAAAATTGAGAGCTTGTCCCTCAAATGGAGAGCTTGGTGCAGAAAAATGAGGCTTTTACACCCAAAAAAGGCGGGTTTTACCCTAAACTTGAGAGAGTGGTTCAGAAAAATGAGGCTTTTCACCCAATACAGGTAATTTGTGCCCAAAAATTGAGAGCTTGGTGCAGAAAAATGAGGCTTTTCACCCAAAAATTGAGAGCTTGTCCCTAAAATTGAGAGCTTGGTGCAGAAAAATGAGGCTTTTCAGCAGAAAAAGGCGGGTTGTGTGCCGTAAAATTGAGAGGTTGGTGCTGAAAAATGAGACTTTTCAGCAGAAAAAGGCCATTTCCACCCTAAAATTGAGAGCTTGGTGCAGAAAAATGAGGTTTTTCACCCCAAAAATGCGGGTTTAGCCCCCATGATAGGGTTTGTGCTGTAAAGAAGGAGAGGTAGGGCCCTGGAAACGAGGCACTGCTGCATAAAAGGGAGGTTGTTTCCTGTAGAATCAAAACTTTGGATGCCAAAAATTAATCTTTGAGAGGTAAAATGGGGGTTTGTGCCCTAAAATTGAGAGCTTGGAGTAGGAAAATGAGGCTTTTAATCTGAAAAAGGAGGTTTGTGCCCTAAAATTGAGATATTGGTGAAGAAAAATGAGGCTTTTCACCCCAAAATTGAGAGCTTGTCCCTCAAATGGAGAGCTTGGTGCAGAAAAATGAGGCTTTTACACCCAAAAAAGGCGGGTTTTACCCTAAACTTGAGAGAGTGGTTCAGAAAAATGAGGCTTTTCACTCAATACAGGTAATTTGTGCCCAAAAATTGAGAGCTTGGTGCAGAAAAATGAGGCTTTTCAGCAGAAAAAGGCACGGTTGGTCCTAAAATTGCGCTATTGGTGCAGAAAAATGAGGCTTTTCACCCAAAAAAGGAGAGCTTGTCCATAACATTGAAATATTGGTGCAGAAAAATTTGGCTTTTCCGGTGAAAAAGGTGGGTTTTGTGCTAAAATTGAGAACTTGGTGCAGAAAAATGAGGCTTTTCACCCAAAAAAAGTGGTTTGTGCTGTAAAATTGAGATCTTGTTGCAGAAAAATGAGGCTTTACATCTGAAAAAGGCGGTTTGTGCCCTAAAATTGAGAGCTTGGTGCAGAAAAATGAGGCTTTTCACCCCAAAAACGCGGGTTTAGAGCCCCCATGATAGGGTTTGTGCTGTAAAGAAGGAGAGGTAGGGCCCTGGAAACGAGGCACTGCTGCATAAAAGGGAGGTTGTTTCCTGTAGAATCAAAACTTTGGATGCCAAAAATTAATCGTTGAGAGGTAAAATTGGGTTTTGTGCCCTAGAATTGAGAGCTTGGAGTAGGAAAATGAGGCTTTTAATCTGAAAAAGGAGGTTTGTGCCCTAAAATTGAGATATTGCTGAAGAAAAATGAGGCTTTTCACCCCAAAATTGAGAGCTTGTCCATAACATTGAAATATTGGTGCAGAAAAATTTGGCTTTTCAGGTGAAAAAGGTGGGTTTGGTGCTAAAATTGAGAGCTTGGTGCAGAAAAATGAGGCTTTTCACCCAAAAAAAGTGGTTTGTGCTGTAAAATTGAGATCTTGTTGCAGAAAAATGAGGCTTTACATCTGAAAAAGGCGGTTTGTGCCCTAAAATTGAGAGCTTGGTGCAGAAAAATGAGGTTTTTCACCCCAAAAACGCGGGTTTAGAGCCCCCATGATAGGGTTTGTGCTGTAAAAAAGGAGAGGTAGAGCCCTGGAAACGAGGCACTGCTGCATAAAAGGGAGGTTGTTTCCTGTAGAATCAAAACTTTGGATGCTAAAAATTAATCTTTGAGAGGTAAAGTGGGGGTTTGTGCCTAAAATTGAGAGCTTGGAGTAGGAAAATGAGGCTTTTAATCTGAAAAAGGAGGTTTGTGCCCTAAAATTGAGATATTGGTGAAGAAAAATGAGGCTTTTCACCCCAAAATTGAGAGCTTGTCCCTAAAATTGAGAGCTTGGAGTAGGAAAATGAGGCTTTTAATCTGAGAAAGGAGGTTTGTGCCCTAAAATTGAGATATTGGTGAAGAAAAATGAGGCTTTTCACCCGAAAATTGAGAGCTTGTCCCTAAAATTGAGAGCTTGGTGCAGAAAAATGAGGCTTTTCAGCAGAAAAAGGCGGGTTGTGTGCCGTAAAATTGAGAGGTTGGTGCAGAAAAATGAGACTTTTCAGCAGAAAAAGGCCATTTCTGCCCTAAAATTGAGAGCTTCGTTCAGAAAAATGAGGTTTTTCACCCCAAAAATGCGGGTTTAGCCCCCATGATAGGGTTTGTGCTGTAAAGAAGGAGAGGTAGGGCCCTGGAAACGAGGCACTGCTGCATAAAAGGGAGGTTGTTTCCTGTAGAATCAAAACTTTGGATGCCAAAAATTAATCGTTGAGAGGTAAAATGGGGGTTTGTGCCCTAAAATTGAGAGCTTGGAGTAGGAAAATGAGGCTTTTAATCTGAAAAAGGAGGTTTGTGCCCTAAAATTGAGATATTGGTGAAGAAAAATGAGGCTTTTCACCCCAAAATTGAGAGCTTGTCCCTCAAATGGAGAGCTTGGTGCAGAAAAATGAGGCTTTTTCACCCAAAAAAGGCGGGTTTTACCCTAAACTTGAGAGAGTGGTTCAGAAAAATGAGGCTTTTCACCCAATACAGGTAATTTGTGCCCAAAAATTGAGAGCTTGGTGCAGAAAAATGAGGCTTTTCAGCAGAAAAAGGCACGTTTGGTCCTAAAATTGCGCTATTGGTGCAGAAAAATGAGGCTTTTCACCCAAAAAAGGAGAGCTTGTCCATAACATTGAAATATTGGTGCAGAAAAATTTGGCTTTTCAGGTGAAAAAGGTGGGTTTGGTGCTAAAATTGAGAACTTGGTGCAGAAAAATGAGGCTTTTCACCCAAAAAAAGTGGTTTGTGCTGTAAAATTGAGATCTTGTTGCAGAAAAATGAGGCTTTACATCTGAAAAAGGCGGTTTGTGCCCTAAAATTGAGAGCTTGGTGCAGAAAAATGAGGCTTTTCACCCCAAAAACGCGGGTTTAGAGCCCCCATGATAGGGTTTGTGCTGTAAAGAAGGAGAGGTAGGGCCCTGGAAACGAGGCACTGCTGCATAAAAGGGAGGTTGTTTCCTGTAGAATCAAAACTTTGGATGCCAAAAATTAATCGTTGAGAGGTAAAATTGGGTTTTGTGCCCTAGAATTGAGAGCTTGGAGTAGGAAAATGAGGCTTTTAATCTGAAAAAGGAGGTTTGTGCCCTAAAATTGAGATATTGCTGAAGAAAAATGAGGCTTTTCACCCCAAAATTGAGAGCTTCTCCATAACATTGAAATATTGGTGCAGAAAAATTTGGCTTTTCAGGTGAAAAAGGTGGGTTTGGTGCTAAAATTGAGAGCTTGGTGCAGAAAAATGAGGCTTTTCACCCAAAAAAAGTGGTTTGTGCTGTAAAATTGAGATCTTGTTGCAGAAAAGTGAGGCTTTACATCTGAAAAAGGCGGTTTGTGCCCTAAAATTGAGAGCTTGGTGCAGAAAAATGAGGTTTTTCACCCCAAAAACGCGGGTTTAGAGCCCCCATGATAGGGTTTGTGCTGTAAAAAAGGAGAGGTAGAGCCCTGGAAACGAGGCACTGCTGCATAAAAGGGAGGTTGTTTCCTGTAGAATCAAAACTTTGGATGCTAAAAATTAATCTTTGAGAGGTAAAGTGGGGGTTTGTGCCTAAAATTGAGAGCTTGGAGTAGGAAAATGAGGCTTTTAATCTGAAAAAGGAGGTTTGTGCCCTAAAATTGAGATATTGGTGAAGAAAAATGAGGCTTTTCACCCCAAAATTGAGAGCTTGTCCCTAAAATTGAGAGCTTGGAGTAGGAAAATGAGGCTTTTAATCTGAGAAAGGAGGTTTGTGCCCTAAAATTGAGATATTGGTGAAGAAAAATGAGGCTTTTCACCCGAAAATTGAGAGCTTGTCCCTAAAATTGAGAGCTTGGTGCAGAAAAATGAGGCTTTTCAGCAGAAAAAGGCGGGTTGTGTGCCGTAAAATTGAGAGGTTGGTGCAGAAAAATGAGACTTTTCAGCAGAAAAAGGCCATTTCTGCCCTAAAATTGAGAGCTTCGTTCAGAAAAATGAGGTTTTTCACCCCAAAAATGCGGGTTTAGCCCCCATGATAGGGTTTGTGCTGTAAAGAAGGAGAGGTAGGGCCCTGGAAACGAGGCACTGCTGCATAAAAGGGAGGTTGTTTCCTGTAGAATCAAAACTTTGGATGCCAAAAATTAATCGTTGAGAGGTAAAATGGGGGTTTGTGCCCTAAAATTGAGAGCTTGGAGTAGGAAAATGAGGCTTTTAATCTGAAAAAGGAGGTTTGTGCCCTAAAATTGAGATATTGGTGAAGAAAAATGAGGCTTTTCACCCCAAAATTGAGAGCTTGTCCCTCAAATGGAGAGCTTGGTGCAGAAAAATGAGGCTTTTTCACCCAAAAAAGGCGGGTTTTACCCTAAACTTGAGAGAGTGGTTCAGAAAAATGAGGCTTTTCACCCAATACAGGTAATTTGTGCCCAAAAATTGAGAGCTTGGTGCAGAAAAATGAGGCTTTTCAGCAGAAAAAGGCACGTTTGGTCCTAAAATTGCGCTATTGGTGCAGAAAAATGAGGCTTTTCACCCAAAAAAGGAGAGCTTGTCCATAACATTGAAATATTGGTGCAGAAAAATTTGGCTTTTCAGGTGAAAAAGGTGGGTTTGGTGCTAAAATTGAGAACTTGGTGCAGAAAAATGAGGCTTTTCACCCAAAAAAAGTGGTTTGTGCTGTAAAATTGAGATCTTGTTGCAGAAAAATGAGGCTTTACATCTGAAAAAGGCGGTTTGTGCCCTAAAATTGAGAGCTTGGTGCAGAAAAATGAGGTTTTTCACCCCAAAAACGCAGGTTTAGAGCCCCCATGATAGGGTTTGTGCTGTAAAAAAGGAGAGGTAGAGCCCTGGAAACGAGGCACTGCTGCATAAAAGGGAGGTTGTTACCTGTAGAATCAAAACTTTGGATGCCAAAAATTAATCTTTGAGAGGTAAAGTGGGGGTTTGTGCCTAAAATTGAGAGCTTGGAGTAGGAAAATGAGGCTTTTAATCTGAAAAAGGAGGTTTGTGCCCTAAAATTGAGAGCTTGGTGCAGAAAAATGAGGCTTTTCAGCAGAAAAAGGCGGGTTGTGTGCCGTAAAATTGAGAGGTTGGTGCTGAAAAATGAGACTTTTCAGCAGAAAAAGGCCATTTCCACCCTAAAATTGAGAGCTTGGTGCAGAAAAATGAGGTTTTTCACCCCAAAAATGCGGGTTTAGCCCCCATGATAGGGTTTGTGCTGTAAAGAAGGAGAGGTAGGGCCCTGGAAACGAGGCACTGCTGCATAAAAGGGAGGTTGTTTCCTGTAGAATCAAAACTTTGGATGCCAAAAATTAATCTTTGAGAGGTAAAGTGGGGATTTGTGCCCTAAAATTGAGAGCTTGGAGTAGGAAAATGAGGCTTTTAATCTGAAAAAGGAGGTTTGTGCCCTAAAATTGAGATATTGGTGAAGAAAAATGAGGCTTTTCACCCCAAAATTGAGAGCTTGTCCCTCAAATGGAGAGCTTGGTGCAGAAAAATGAGGCTTTTACACCCAAAAAAGGCGGGTTTTACCCTAAACTTGAGAGAGTGGTTCAGAAAAATGAGGCTTTTCACCCAATACAGGTAATTTGTGCCCAAAAATTGAGAGCTTGGTGCAGAAAAATGAGGCTTTTCAGCAGAAAAAGGCACGTTTGGTCCTAAAATTGCGCTATTGGTGCAGAAAAATGAGGCTTTTCACCCAAAAAAGGAGAGCTTGTCCATAACATTGAAATATTGGTGCAGAAAAATTTGGCTTTTCCGGTGAAAAAGGTGGGTTTTGTGCTAAAATTGAGAACTTGGTGCAGAAAAATGAGGCTTTTCACCCAAAAAAAGTGGTTTGTGCTGTAAAATTGAGATCTTGTTGCAGAAAAATGAGGCTTTACATCTGAAAAAGGCGGTTTGTGCCCTAAAATTGAGAGCTTGGTGCAGAAAAATGAGGCTTTTCACCCCAAAAACGCGGGTTTAGAGCCCCCATGATAGGGTTTGTGCTGTAAAGAAGGAGAGGTAGGGCCCTGGAAACGAGGCACTGTTGCATAAAAGGGAGGTTGTTTCCTGTAGAATCAAAACTTTGGATGCCAAAAATTAATCTTTGAGAGGTAAAATTGGGTTTTGTGCCCTAGAATTGAGAGCTTGGAGTAGGAAAATGAGGCTTTTAATCTGAAAAAGGAGGTTTGTGCCCTAAAATTGAGATATTGGTGAAGAAAAATGAGGCTTTTCACCCCAAAATTGAGAGCTTGTCCATAACATTGAAATATTGGTGCAGAAAAATTTGGCTTTTCAGGTGAAAAAGGTGGGTTTGGTGCTAAAATTGAGAGCTTGGTGCAGAAAAATGAGGCTTTTCACCCAAAAAAAGTGGTTTGTGCTGTAAAATTGAGATCTTGTTGCAGAAAAGTGAGGCTTTACATCTGAAAAAGGCGGTTTGTGCCCTAAAATTGAGAGCTTGGTGCAGAAAAATGAGGTTTTTCACCCCAAAAACGCGGGTTTAGAGCCCCCATGATAGGGTTTGTGCTGTAAAAAAGGAGAGGTAGAGCCCTGGAAACGAGGCACTGCTGCATAAAAGGGAGGTTGTTTCCTGTAGAATCAAAACTTTGGATGCTAAAAATTAATCTTTGAGAGGTAAAGTGGGGGTTTGTGCCTAAAATTGAGAGCTTGGAGTAGGAAAATGAGGCTTTTAATCTGAAAAAGGAGGTTTGTGCCCTAAAATTGAGATATTGCTGAAGAAAAATGAGGCTTTTCACCCCAAAATTGAGAGCTTCTCCATAACATTGAAATATTGGTGCAGAAAAATTTGGCTTTTCAGGTGAAAAAGGTGGGTTTGGTGCTAAAATTGAGAGCTTGGTGCAGAAAAATGAGGCTTTTCACCCAAAAAAAGTGGTTTGTGCTGTAAAATTGAGATCTTGTTGCAGAAAAATGAGGCTTTACATCTGAAAAAGGCGGTTTGTGCCCTAAAATTGAGAGCTTGGTGCAGAAAAATGAGGTTTTTCACCCCAAAAACGCGGGTTTAGAGCCCCCATGATAGGGTTTGTGCTGTAAAAAAGGAGAGGTAGAGCCCTGGAAACGAGGCACTGCTGCATAAAAGGGAGGTTGTTTCCTGTAGAATCAAAACTTTGGATGCTAAAAATTAATCTTTGAGAGGTAAAGTGGGGGTTTGTGCCTAAAATTGAGAGCTTGGAGTAGGAAAATGAGGCTTTTAATCTGAAAAAGGAGGTTTGTGCCCTAAAATTGAGATATTGGTGAAGAAAAATGAGGCTTTTCACCCCAAAATTGAGAGCTTGTCCCTAAAATTGAGAGCTTGGAGTAGGAAAATGAGGCTTTTAATCTGAGAAAGGAGGTTTGTGCCCTAAAATTGAGATATTGGTGAAGAAAAATGAGGCTTTTCACCCGAAAATTGAGAGCTTGTCCCTAAAATTGAGAGCTTGGTGCAGAAAAATGAGGCTTTTCAGCAGAAAAAGGCGGGTTGTGTGCCGTAAAATTGAGAGGTTGGTGCAGAAAAATGAGACTTTTCAGCAGAAAAAGGCCATTTCTGCCCTAAAATTGAGAGCTTCGTTCAGAAAAATGAGGTTTTTCACCCCAAAAATGCGGGTTTAGCCCCCATGATAGGGTTTGTGCTGTAAAGAAGGAGAGGTAGGGCCCTGGAAACGAGGCACTGCTGCATAAAAGGGAGGTTGTTTCCTGTAGAATCAAAACTTTGGATGCCAAAAATTAATCGTTGAGAGGTAAAATGGGGGTTTGTGCCCTAAAATTGAGAGCTTGGAGTAGGAAAATGAGGCTTTTAATCTGAAAAAGGAGGTTTGTGCCCTAAAATTGAGATATTGGTGAAGAAAAATGAGGCTTTTCACCCCAAAATTGAGAGCTTGTCCCTCAAATGGAGAGCTTGGTGCAGAAAAATGAGGCTTTTTCACCCAAAAAAGGCGGGTTTTACCCTAAACTTGAGAGAGTGGTTCAGAAAAATGAGGCTTTTCACCCAATACAGGTAATTTGTGCCCAAAAATTGAGAGCTTGGTGCAGAAAAATGAGGCTTTTCAGCAGAAAAAGGCACGTTTGGTCCTAAAATTGCGCTATTGGTGCAGAAAAATGAGGCTTTTCACCCAAAAAAGGAGAGCTTGTCCATAACATTGAAATATTGGTGCAGAAAAATTTGGCTTTTCAGGTGAAAAAGGTGGGTTTGGTGCTAAAATTGAGAACTTGGTGCAGAAAAATGAGGCTTTTCACCCAAAAAAAGTGGTTTGTGCTGTAAAATTGAGATCTTGTTGCAGAAAAATGAGGCTTTACATCTGAAAAAGGCGGTTTGTGCCCTAAAATTGAGAGCTTGGTGCAGAAAAATGAGGTTTTTCACCCCAAAAACGCAGGTTTAGAGCCCCCATGATAGGGTTTGTGCTGTAAAAAAGGAGAGGTAGAGCCCTGGAAACGAGGCACTGCTGCATAAAAGGGAGGTTGTTACCTGTAGAATCAAAACTTTGGATGCCAAAAATTAATCTTTGAGAGGTAAAGTGGGGGTTTGTGCCTAAAATTGAGAGCTTGGAGTAGGAAAATGAGGCTTTTAATCTGAAAAAGGAGGTTTGTGCCCTAAAATTGAGAGCTTGGTGCAGAAAAATGAGGCTTTTCAGCAGAAAAAGGCGGGTTGTGTGCCGTAAAATTGAGAGGTTGGTGCTGAAAAATGAGACTTTTCAGCAGAAAAAGGCCATTTCCACCCTAAAATTGAGAGCTTGGTGCAGAAAAATGAGGTTTTTCACCCCAAAAATGCGGGTTTAGCCCCCATGATAGGGTTTGTGCTGTAAAGAAGGAGAGGTAGGGCCCTGGAAACGAGGCACTGCTGCATAAAAGGGAGGTTGTTTCCTGTAGAATCAAAACTTTGGATGCCAAAAATTAATCTTTGAGAGGTAAAGTGGGGATTTGTGCCCTAAAATTGAGAGCTTGGAGTAGGAAAATGAGGCTTTTAATCTGAAAAAGGAGGTTTGTGCCCTAAAATTGAGATATTGGTGAAGAAAAATGAGGCTTTTCACCCCAAAATTGAGAGCTTGTCCCTCAAATGGAGAGCTTGGTGCAGAAAAATGAGGCTTTTACACCCAAAAAAGGCGGGTTTTACCCTAAACTTGAGAGAGTGGTTCAGAAAAATGAGGCTTTTCACCCAATACAGGTAATTTGTGCCCAAAAATTGAGAGCTTGGTGCAGAAAAATGAGGCTTTTCAGCAGAAAAAGGCACGTTTGGTCCTAAAATTGCGCTATTGGTGCAGAAAAATGAGGCTTTTCACCCAAAAAAGGAGAGCTTGTCCATAACATTGAAATATTGGTGCAGAAAAATTTGGCTTTTCCGGTGAAAAAGGTGGGTTTTGTGCTAAAATTGAGAACTTGGTGCAGAAAAATGAGGCTTTTCACCCAAAAAAAGTGGTTTGTGCTGTAAAATTGAGATCTTGTTGCAGAAAAATGAGGCTTTACATCTGAAAAAGGCGGTTTGTGCCCTAAAATTGAGAGCTTGGTGCAGAAAAATGAGGCTTTTCACCCCAAAAACGCGGGTTTAGAGCCCCCATGATAGGGTTTGTGCTGTAAAGAAGGAGAGGTAGGGCCCTGGAAACGAGGCACTGTTGCATAAAAGGGAGGTTGTTTCCTGTAGAATCAAAACTTTGGATGCCAAAAATTAATCTTTGAGAGGTAAAATTGGGTTTTGTGCCCTAGAATTGAGAGCTTGGAGTAGGAAAATGAGGCTTTTAATCTGAAAAAGGAGGTTTGTGCCCTAAAATTGAGATATTGGTGAAGAAAAATGAGGCTTTTCACCCCAAAATTGAGAGCTTGTCCATAACATTGAAATATTGGTGCAGAAAAATTTGGCTTTTCAGGTGAAAAAGGTGGGTTTGGTGCTAAAATTGAGAGCTTGGTGCAGAAAAATGAGGCTTTTCACCCAAAAAAAGTGGTTTGTGCTGTAAAATTGAGATCTTGTTGCAGAAAAGTGAGGCTTTACATCTGAAAAAGGCGGTTTGTGCCCTAAAATTGAGAGCTTGGTGCAGAAAAATGAGGTTTTTCACCCCAAAAACGCGGGTTTAGAGCCCCCATGATAGGGTTTGTGCTGTAAAAAAGGAGAGGTAGAGCCCTGGAAACGAGGCACTGCTGCATAAAAGGGAGGTTGTTTCCTGTAGAATCAAAACTTTGGATGCTAAAAATTAATCTTTGAGAGGTAAAGTGGGGGTTTGTGCCTAAAATTGAGAGCTTGGAGTAGGAAAATGAGGCTTTTAATCTGAAAAAGGAGGTTTGTGCCCTAAAATTGAGATATTGGTGAAGAAAAATGAGGCTTTTCACCCCAAAATTGAGAGCTTGTCCCTAAAATTGAGAGCTTGGAGTAGGAAAATGAGGCTTTTAATCTGAAAAAGGAGGTTTGTGCCCTAAAATTGAGATATTGGTGAAGAAAAATGAGGCTTTTCACCCCAAAATTGAGAGCTTGTCCCTCAAATGGAGAGCTTGGTGCAGAAAAATGAGGCTTTTACACCCAAAAAAGGCGGGTTTTACCCTAAACTTGAGAGAGTGGTTCAGAAAAATGAGGCTTTTCACCCAATACAGGTAATTTGTGCCCAAAAATTGAGAGCTTGGTGCAGAAAAATGAGGCTTTTCAGCAGAAAAAGGCACGTTTGGTCCTAAAATTGCGCTATTGGTGCAGAAAAATGAGGCTTTTCACCCAAAAAAGGAGAGCTTGCCCATAACATTGAAATATTGGTGCAGAAAAATTTGGCTTTTCCGGTGAAAAAGGTGGGTTTTGTGCTAAAATTGAGAACTTGGTGCAGAAAAATGAGGCTTTTCACCCAAAAAAAGTGGTTTGTGCTGTAAAATTGAGATCTTGTTGCAGAAAAATGAGGCTTTACATCTGAAAAAGGCGGTTTGTGCCCTAAAATTGAGAGCTTGGTGCAGAAAAATGAGGCTTTTCACCCCAAAAACGCGGGTTTAGAGCCCCCATGATAGGGTTTGTGCTGTAAAAAAGGAGAGGTAGGGCCCTGGAAACGAGGCACTGCTGCATAAAAGGGAGGTTGTTACCTGTAGAATCAAAACTTTGGATGCTAAAAATAAATCTTTGAGAGGTAAAGTGGGGGTTTGTGCCTAAAATTGAGAGCTTGGAGTAGGAAAATGAGGCTTTTAATCTGAAAAAGGAGGTTTGTGCCCTAAAATTGAGATATTGGTGAAGAAAAATGAGGCTTTTCACCCCAAAATTGAGAGCTTGTCCCTAAAATTGAGAGCTTGGAGTAGGAAAATGAGGCTTTTAATCTGAAAAAGGAGGTTTGTGCCCTAAAATTGAGATATTGGTGCAGAAAAATGAGGCTTTTCACCCGAAAATTGAGAGCTTGTCCCTAAAATTGAGAGCTTGGTGCAGAAAAATGAGGCTTTTCAGCAGAAAAAGGCGGGTTGTGTGCCGTAAAATTGAGAGGTTGGTGCAGAAAAATGAGACTTTTCAGCAGAAAAAGGCCATTTCTGCCCTAAAATTGAGAGCTTCGTTCAGAAAAATGAGGTTTTTCACCCCAAAAATGCGGGTTTAGCCCCCATGATAGGGTTTGTGCTGTAAAGAAGGAGAGGTAGGGCCCTGGAAACGAGGCACTGCTGCATAAAAGGGAGGTTGTTTCCTGTAGAATCAAAACTTTGGATGCCAAAAATTAATCTTTGAGAGGTAAAATGGGGGTTTGTGCCCTAAAATTGAGAGCTTGGAGTAGGAAAATGAGGCTTTTAATCTGAAAAAGGAGGTTTGTGCCCTAAAATTGAGATATTGGTGAAGAAAAATGAGGCTTTTCACCCCAAAATTGAGAGCTTGTCCCTCAAATGGAGAGCTTGGTGCAGAAAAATGAGGCTTTTTCACCCAAAAAAGGCGGGTTTTACCCTAAACTTGAGAGAGTGGTTCAGAAAAATGAGGCTTTTCACCCAATACAGGTAATTTGTGCCCAAAAATTGAGAGCTTGGTGCAGAAAAATGAGGCTTTTCAGCAGAAAAAGGCACGTTTGGTCCTAAAATTGCGCTATTGGTGCAGAAAAATGAGGCTTTTCACCCAAAAAAGGAGAGCTTGTCCATAACATTGAAATATTGGTGCAGAAAAATTTGGCTTTTCAGGTGAAAAAGGTGGGTTTTGTGCTAAAATTGAGAACTTGGTGCAGAAAAATGAGGCTTTTCACCCAAAAAAAGTGGTTTGTGCTGTAAAATTGAGATCTTGTTGCAGAAAAATGAGGCTTTACATCTGAAAAAGGCGGTTTGTGCCCTAAAATTGAGAGCTTGGTGCAGAAAAATGAGGCTTTTCACCCCAAAAACGCGGGTTTAGAGCCCCCATGATAGGGTTTGTGCTGTAAAGAAGGAGAGGTAGGGCCCTGGAAACGAGGCACTGCTGCATAAAAGGGAGGATGTTTCCTGTAGAATCAAAACTTTGGATGCCAAAAATTAATCGTTGAGAGGTAAAATGGGGGTTTGTGCCCTAAAATTGAGAGCTTGGAGTAGGAAAATGAGGCTTTTAATCTGAAAAAGGAGGTTTGTGCCCTAAAATTGAGATATTGCTGAAGAAAAATGAGGCTTTTCACCCCAAAATTGAGAGCTTGTCCATAACATTGAAATATTGGTGCAGAAAAATTTGGCTTTTCAGGTGAAAAAGGTGGGTTTGGTGCTAAAATTGAGAACTTGGTGCAGAAAAATGAGGCTTTTCACCCAAAAAAAGTGGTTTGTGCTGTAAAATTGAGATCTTGTTGCAGAAAAATGAGGCTTTACATCTGAAAAAGGCGGTTTGTGCCCTAAAATTGAGAGCTTGGTGCAGAAAAATGAGGTTTTTCACCCCAAAAACGCAGGTTTAGAGCCCCCATGATAGGGTTTGTGCTGTAAAAAAGGAGAGGTAGAGCCCTGGAAACGAGGCACTGCTGCATAAAAGGGAGGTTGTTACCTGTAGAATCAAAACTTTGGATGCCAAAAATTAATCTTTGAGAGGTAAAGTGGGGGTTTGTGCCTAAAATTGAGAGCTTGGAGTAGGAAAATGAGGCTTTTAATCTGAAAAAGGAGGTTTGTGCCCTAAAATTGAGAGCTTGGTGCAGAAAAATGAGGCTTTTCAGCAGAAAAAGGCGGGTTGTGTGCCGTAAAATTGAGAGGTTGGTGCAGAAAAATGAGACTTTTCAGCAGAAAAAGGCCATTTCCGCCCTAAAATTGAGAGCTTGGTGCAGAAAAATGAGGTTTTTCACCCCAAAAATGCGGGTATAGCCCCCATGATAGGGTTTGTGCTGTAAAGAAGGAGAGGTAGGGCCCTGGAAACGAGGCACTGCTGCATAAAAGGGAGGTTGTTTCCTGTAGAATCAAAACTTTGGATGCCAAAAATTAATCTTTGAGAGGTAAAGTGGGGATTTGTGCCCTAAAATTGAGAGCTTGGAGTAGGAAAATGAGGCTTTTAATCTGAAAAAGGAGGTTTGTGCCCTAAAATTGAGATATTGGTGAAGAAAAATGAGGCTTTTCACCCCAAAATTGAGAGCTTGTCCCTCAAATGGAGAGCTTGGTGCAGAAAAATGAGGCTTTTACACCCAAAAAAGGCGGGTTTTACCCTAAACTTGAGAGAGTGGTTCAGAAAAATGAGGCTTTTCACCCAATACAGGTAATTTGTGCCCAAAAATTGAGAGCTTGGTGCAGAAAAATGAGGCTTTTCAGCAGAAAAAGGCACGTTTGGTCCTAAAATTGCGCTATTGGTGCAGAAAAATGAGGCTTTTCACCCAAAAAAGGAGAGCTTGTCCATAACATTGAAATATTGGTGCAGAAAAATTTGGCTTTTCCGGTGAAAAAGGTGGGTTTTGTGCTAAAATTGAGAACTTGGTGCAGAAAAATGAGGCTTTTCACCCAAAAAAAGTGGTTTGTGCTGTAAAATTGAGATCTTGTTGCAGAAAAATGAGGCTTTACATCTGAAAAAGGCGGTTTGTGCCCTAAAATTGAGAGCTTGGTGCAGAAAAATGAGGCTTTTCACCCCAAAAACGCGGGTTTAGAGCCCCCATGATAGGGTTTGTGCTGTAAAGAAGGAGAGGTAGGGCCCTGGAAACGAGGCACTGCTGCATAAAAGGGAGGTTGTTTCCTGTAGAATCAAAACTTTGGATGCCAAAAATTAATCTTTGAGAGGTAAAATTGGGTTTTGTGCCCTAGAATTGAGAGCTTGGAGTAGGAAAATGAGGCTTTTAATCTGAAAAAGGAGGTTTGTGCCCTAAAATTGAGATATTGCTGAAGAAAAATGAGGCTTTTCACCCCAAAATTGAGAGCTTGTCCATAACATTGAAATATTGGTGCAGAAATATTTGGCTTTTCAGGTGAAAAAGGTGGGTTTGGTGCTAAAATTGAGAGCTTGGTGCAGAAAAATGAGGCTTTTCACCCAAAAAAAGTGGTTTGTGCTGTAAAATTGAGATCTTGTTGCAGAAAAGTGAGGCTTTACATCTGAAAAAGGCGGTTTGTGCCCTAAAATTGAGAGCTTGGTGCAGAAAAATGAGGTTTTTCACCCCAAAAACGCGGGTTTAGAGCCCCCATGATAGGGTTTGTGCTGTAAAAAAGGAGAGGTAGAGCCCTGGAAACGAGGCACTGCTGCATAAAAGGGAGGTTGTTTCCTGTAGAATCAAAACTTTGGATGCTAAAAATTAATCTTTGAGAGGTAAAGTGGGGGTTTGTGCCTAAAATTGAGAGCTTGGAGTAGGAAAATGAGGCTTTTAATCTGAAAAAGGAGGTTTGTGCCCTAAAATTGAGATATTGGTGAAGAAAAATGAGGCTTTTCACCCCAAAATTGAGAGCTTGTCCCTAAAATTGAGAGCTTGGAGTAGGAAAATGAGGCTTTTAATCTGAAAAAGGAGGTTTGTGCCCTAAAATTGAGATATTGGTGAAGAAAAATGAGGCTTTTCACCCCAAAATTGAGAGCTTGTCCCTCAAATGGAGAGCTTGGTGCAGAAAAATGAGGCTTTTACACCCAAAAAAGGCGGGTTTTACCCTAAACTTGAGAGAGTGGTTCAGAAAAATGAGGCTTTTCACCCAATACAGGTAATTTGTGCCCAAAAATTGAGAGCTTGGTGCAGAAAAATGAGGCTTTTCAGCAGAAAAAGGCACGTTTGGTCCTAAAATTGCGCTATTGGTGCAGAAAAATGAGGCTTTTCACCCAAAAAAGGAGAGCTTGCCCATAACATTGAAATATTGGTGCAGAAAAATTTGGCTTTTCCGGTGAAAAAGGTGGGTTTTGTGCTAAAATTGAGAACTTGGTGCAGAAAAATGAGGCTTTTCACCCAAAAAAAGTGGTTTGTGCTGTAAAATTGAGATCTTGTTGCAGAAAAATGAGGCTTTACATCTGAAAAAGGCGGTTTGTGCCCTAAAATTGAGAGCTTGGTGCAGAAAAATGAGGCTTTTCACCCCAAAAACGCGGGTTTAGAGCCCCCATGATAGGGTTTGTGCTGTAAAAAAGGAGAGGTAGGGCCCTGGAAACGAGGCACTGCTGCATAAAAGGGAGGTTGTTACCTGTAGAATCAAAACTTTGGATGCTAAAAATAAATCTTTGAGAGGTAAAGTGGGGGTTTGTGCCTAAAATTGAGAGCTTGGAGTAGGAAAATGAGGCTTTTAATCTGAAAAAGGAGGTTTGTGCCCTAAAATTGAGATATTGGTGAAGAAAAATGAGGCTTTTCACCCCAAAATTGAGAGCTTGTCCCTAAAATTGAGAGCTTGGAGTAGGAAAATGAGGCTTTTAATCTGAAAAAGGAGGTTTGTGCCCTAAAATTGAGATATTGGTGCAGAAAAATGAGGCTTTTCACCCAAAAATTGAGAGCTTGTCCCTAAAATTGAGAGCTTGGTGCAGAAAAATGAGGCTTTTCAGCAGAAAAAGGCGGGTTGTGTGCCGTAAAATTGAGAGGTTGGTGCAGAAAAATGAGACTTTTCAGCAGAAAAAGGCCATTTCTGCCCTAAAATTGAGAGCTTCGTTCAGAAAAATGAGGTTTTTCACCCCAAAAATGCGGGTTTAGCCCCCATGATAGGGTTTGTGCTGTAAAGAAGGAGAGGTAGGGCCCTGGAAACGAGGCACTGCTGCATAAAAGGGAGGTTGTTTCCTGTAGAATCAAAACTTTGGATGCCAAAAATTAATCTTTGAGAGGTAAAATGGGGGTTTGTGCCCTAAAATTGAGAGCTTGGAGTAGGAAAATGAGGCTTTTAATCTGAAAAAGGAGGTTTGTGCCCTAAAATTGAGATATTGGTGAAGAAAAATGAGGCTTTTCACCCCAAAATTGAGAGCTTGTCCCTCAAATGGAGAGCTTGGTGCAGAAAAATGAGGCTTTTTCACCCAAAAAAGGCGGGTTTTACCCTAAACTTGAGAGAGTGGTTCAGAAAAATGAGGCTTTTCACCCAATACAGGTAATTTGTGCCCAAAAATTGAGAGCTTGGTGCAGAAAAATGAGGCTTTTCAGCAGAAAAAGGCACGTTTGGTCCTAAAATTGCGCTATTGGTGCAGAAAAATGAGGCTTTTCACCCAAAAAAGGAGAGCTTGTCCATAACATTGAAATATTGGTGCACAAAAATTTGGCTTTTCCGGTGAAAAAGGTGGGTTTTGTGCTAAAATTGAGAACTTGGTGCAGAAAAATGAGGCTTTTCACCCAAAAAAAGTGGTTTGTGCTGTAAAATTGAGATCTTGTTGCAGAAAAATGAGGCTTTACATCTGAAAAAGGCGGTTTGTGCCCTAAAATTGAGAGCTTGGTGCAGAAAAATGAGGCTTTTCACCCCAAAAACGCGGGTTTAGAGCCCCCATGATAGGGTTTGTGCTGTAAAGAAGGAGAGGTAGGGCCCTGGAAACGAGGCACTGCTGCATAAAAGGGAGGTTGTTTCCTGTAGAATCAAAACTTTGGATGCCAAAAATTAATCGTTGAGAGGTAAAATGGGGGTTTGTGCCCTAAAATTGAGAGCTTGGAGTAGGAAAATGAGGCTTTTAATCTGAAAAAGGAGGTTTGTGCCCTAAAATTGAGATATTGCTGAAGAAAAATGAGGCTTTTCACCCCAAAATTGAGAGCTTGTCCATAACATTGAAATATTGGTGCAGAAAAATTTGGCTTTTCAGGTGAAAAAGGTGGGTTTGGTGCTAAAATTGAGAGCTTGGTGCAGAAAAATGAGGCTTTTCACCCAAAAAAAGTGGTTTGTGCTGTAAAATTGAGATCTTGTTGCAGAAAAATGAGGCTTTACATCTGAAAAAGGCGGTTTGTGCCCTAAAATTGAGAGCTTGGTGCAGAAAAATGAGGTTTTTCACCCCAAAAACGCGGGTTTAGAGCCCCCATGATAGGGTTTGTGCTGTAAAAAAGGAGAGGTAGAGCCCTGGAAACGAGGCACTGCTGCATAAAAGGGAGGTTGTTACCTGTAGAATCAAAACTTTGGATGCTAAAAATTAATCTTTGAGAGGTAAAGTGGGGGTTTGTGCCTAAAATTGAGAGCTTGGAGTAGGAAAATGAGGCTTTTAATCTGAAAAAGGAGGTTTGTGCCCTAAAATTGAGATATTGGTGAAGAAAAATGAGGCTTTTCACCCCAAAATTGAGAGCTTGTCCCTAAAATTGAGAGCTTGGAGTAGGAAAATGAGGCTTTTAATCTGAGAAAGGAGGTTTGTGCCCTAAAATTGAGATATTGGTGAAGAAAAATGAGGCTTTTCACCCGAAAATTGAGAGCTTGTCCCTAAAATTGAGAGCTTGGTGCAGAAAAATGAGGCTTTTCAGCAGAAAAAGGCGGGTTGTGTGCCGTAAAATTGAGAGGTTGGTGCTGAAAAATGAGACTTTTCAGCAGAAAAAGGCCATTTCCACCCTAAAATTGAGAGCTTGGTGCAGAAAAATGAGGTTTTTCACCCCAAAAATGCGGGTTTAGCCCCCATGATAGGGTTTGTGCTGTAAAGAAGGAGAGGTAGGGCCCTGGAAACGAGGCACTGCTGCATAAAAGGGAGGTTGTTTCCTGTAGAATCAAAACTTTGGATGCCAAAAATTAATCTTTGAGAGGTAAAGTGGGGATTTGTGCCCTAAAATTGAGAGCTTGGAGTAGGAAAATGAGGCTTTTAATCTGAAAAAGGAGGTTTGTGCCCTAAAATTGAGATATTGGTGAAGAAAAATGAGGCTTTTCACCCCAAAATTGAGAGCTTGTCCCTCAAATGGAGAGCTTGGTGCAGAAAAATGAGGCTTTTACACCCAAAAAAGGCGGGTTTTACCCTAAACTTGAGAGAGTGGTTCAGAAAAATGAGGCTTTTCACCCAATACAGGTAATTTGTGCCCAAAAATTGAGAGCTTGGTGCAGAAAAATGAGGCTTTTCAGCAGAAAAAGGCACGTTTGGTCCTAAAATTGCGCTATTGGTGCAGAAAAATGAGGCTTTTCACCCAAAAAAGGAGAGCTTGTCCATAACATTGAAATATTGGTGCAGAAAAATTTGGCTTTTCAGGTGAAAAAGGTGGGTTTTGTGCTAAAATTGAGAACTTGGTGCAGAAAAATGAGGCTTTTCACCCAAAAAAAGTGGTTTGTGCTGTAAAATTGAGATCTTGTTGCAGAAAAATGAGGCTTTACATCTGAAAAAGGCGGTTTGTGCCCTAAAATTGAGAGCTTGGTGCAGAAAAATGAGGCTTTTCACCCCAAAAACGCGGGTTTAGAGCCCCCATGATAGGGTTTGTGCTGTAAAAAAGGAGAGGTAGGGCCCTGGAAACGAGGCACTGCTGCATAAAAGGGAGGTTGTTACCTGTAGAATCAAAACTTTGGATGCTAAAAATAAATCTTTGAGAGGTAAAGTGGGGGTTTGTGCCTAAAATTGAGAGCTTGGAGTAGGAAAATGAGGCTTTTAATCTGAAAAAGGAGGTTTGTGCCCTAAAATTGAGATATTGGTGAAGAAAAATGAGGCTTTTCACCCCAAAATTGAGAGCTTGTCCCTCAAATGGAGAGCTTGGTGCAGAAAAATGAGGCTTTTTCACCCAAAAAAGGCGGGTTTTACCCTAAACTTGAGAGAGTGGTTCAGAAAAATGAGGCTTTTCACCCAATACAGGTAATTTGTGCCCAAAAATTGAGAGCTTGGTGCAGAAAAATGAGGCTTTTCAGCAGAAAAAGGCACGTTTGGTCCTAAAATTGCGCTATTGGTGCAGAAAAATGAGGCTTTTCACCCAAAAAAGGAGAGCTTGTCCATAACATTGAAATATTGGTGCAGAAAAATTTGGCTTTTCAGGTGAAAAAGGTGGGTTTGGTGCTAAAATTGAGAACTTGGTGCAGAAAAATGAGGCTTTTCACCCAAAAAAAGTGGTTTGTGCTGTAAAATTGAGATCTTGTTGCAGAAAAATGAGGCTTTACATCTGAAAAAGGCGGTTTGTGCCCTAAAATTGAGAGCTTGGTGCAGAAAAATGAGGTTTTTCACCCCAAAAACGCGGGTTTAGAGCCCCCATGATAGGGTTTGTGCTGTAAAAAAGGAGAGGTAGGGCCCTGGAAACGAGGCACTGCTGCATAAAAGGGAGGTTGTTACCTGTAGAATCAAAACTTTGGATGCCAAAAATTAATCTTTGAGAGGTAAAGTGGGGGTTTGTGCCTAAAATTGAGAGCTTGGAGTAGGAAAATGAGGCTTTTAATCTGAAAAAGGAGGTTTGTGCCCTAAAATTGAGAGCTTGGTGCAGAAAAATGAGGCTTTTCAGCAGAAAAAGGCGGGTTGTGTGCCGTAAAATTGAGAGGTTGGTGCTGAAAAATGAGACTTTTCAGCAGAAAAAGGCCATTTCCACCCTAAAATTGAGAGCTTGGTGCAGAAAAATGAGGTTTTTCACCCCAAAAATGCGGGTTTAGCCCCCATGATAGGGTTTGTGCTGTAAAGAAGGAGAGGTAGGGCCCTGGAAACGAGGCACTGCTGCATAAAAGGGAGGTTGTTTCCTGTAGAATCAAAACTTTGGATGCCAAAAATTAATCTTTGAGAGGTAAAGTGGGGATTTGTGCCCTAAAATTGAGAGCTTGGAGTAGGAAAATGAGGCTTTTAATCTGAAAAAGGAGGTTTGTGCCCTAAAATTGAGATATTGGTGAAGAAAAATGAGGCTTTTCACCCCAAAATTGAGAGCTTGTCCCTCAAATGGAGAGCTTGGTGCAGAAAAATGAGGCTTTTACACCCAAAAAAGGCGGGTTTTACCCTAAACTTGAGAGAGTGGTTCAGAAAAATGAGGCTTTTCACCCAATACAGGTAATTTGTGCCCAAAAATTGAGAGCTTGGTGCAGAAAAATGAGGCTTTTCAGCAGAAAAAGGCACGTTTGGTCCTAAAATTGCGCTATTGGTGCAGAAAAATGAGGCTTTTCACCCAAAAAAGGAGAGCTTGTCCATAACATTGAAATATTGGTGCAGAAAAATTTGGCTTTTCAGGTGAAAAAGGTGGGTTTTGTGCTAAAATTGAGAACTTGGTGCAGAAAAATGAGGCTTTTCACCCAAAAAAAGTGGTTTGTGCTGTAAAATTGAGATCTTGTTGCAGAAAAATGAGGCTTTACATCTGAAAAAGGCGGTTTGTGCCCTAAAATTGAGAGCTTGGTGCAGAAAAATGAGGCTTTTCACCCCAAAAACGCGGGTTTAGAGCCCCCATGATAGGGTTTGTGCTGTAAAGAAGGAGAGGTAGGGCCCTGGAAACGAGGCACTGTTGCATAAAAGGGAGGTTGTTTCCTGTAGAATCAAAACTTTGGATGCCAAAAATTAATCTTTGAGAGGTAAAATTGGGTTTTGTGCCCTAGAATTGAGAGCTTGGAGTAGGAAAATGAGGCTTTTAATCTGAAAAAGGAGGTTTGTGCCCTAAAATTGAGATATTGGTGAAGAAAAATGAGGCTTTTCACCCCAAAATTGAGAGCTTGTCCATAACATTGAAATATTGGTGCAGAAAAATTTGGCTTTTCAGGTGAAAAAGGTGGGTTTGGTGCTAAAATTGAGAGCTTGGTGCAGAAAAATGAGGCTTTTCACCCAAAAAAAGTGGTTTGTGCTGTAAAATTGAGATCTTGTTGCAGAAAAGTGAGGCTTTACATCTGAAAAAGGCGGTTTGTGCCCTAAAATTGAGAGCTTGGTGCAGAAAAATGAGGTTTTTCACCCCAAAAACGCGGGTTTAGAGCCCCCATGATAGGGTTTGTGCTGTAAAAAAGGAGAGGTAGAGCCCTGGAAACGAGGCACTGCTGCATAAAAGGGAGGTTGTTTCCTGTAGAATCAAAACTTTGGATGCTAAAAATTAATCTTTGAGAGGTAAAGTGGGGGTTTGTGCCTAAAATTGAGAGCTTGGAGTAGGAAAATGAGGCTTTTAATCTGAAAAAGGAGGTTTGTGCCCTAAAATTGAGATATTGGTGAAGAAAAATGAGGCTTTTCACCCCAAAATTGAGAGCTTGTCCCTAAAATTGAGAGCTTGGAGTAGGAAAATGAGGCTTTTAATCTGAAAAAGGAGGTTTGTGCCCTAAAATTGAGATATTGGTGAAGAAAAATGAGGCTTTTCACCCCAAAATTGAGAGCTTGTCCCTCAAATGGAGAGCTTGGTGCAGAAAAATGAGGCTTTTACACCCAAAAAAGGCGGGTTTTACCCTAAACTTGAGAGAGTGGTTCAGAAAAATGAGGCTTTTCACCCAATACAGGTAATTTGTGCCCAAAAATTGAGAGCTTGGTGCAGAAAAATGAGGCTTTTCAGCAGAAAAAGGCACGTTTGGTCCTAAAATTGCGCTATTGGTGCAGAAAAATGAGGCTTTTCACCCAAAAAAGGAGAGCTTGCCCATAACATTGAAATATTGGTGCAGAAAAATTTGGCTTTTCCGGTGAAAAAGGTGGGTTTTGTGCTAAAATTGAGAACTTGGTGCAGAAAAATGAGGCTTTTCACCCAAAAAAAGTGGTTTGTGCTGTAAAATTGAGATCTTGTTGCAGAAAAATGAGGCTTTACATCTGAAAAAGGCGGTTTGTGCCCTAAAATTGAGAGCTTGGTGCAGAAAAATGAGGCTTTTCACCCCAAAAACGCGGGTTTAGAGCCCCCATGATAGGGTTTGTGCTGTAAAAAAGGAGAGGTAGGGCCCTGGAAACGAGGCACTGCTGCATAAAAGGGAGGTTGTTACCTGTAGAATCAAAACTTTGGATGCTAAAAATAAATCTTTGAGAGGTAAAGTGGGGGTTTGTGCCTAAAATTGAGAGCTTGGAGTAGGAAAATGAGGCTTTTAATCTGAAAAAGGAGGTTTGTGCCCTAAAATTGAGATATTGGTGAAGAAAAATGAGGCTTTTCACCCCAAAATTGAGAGCTTGTCCCTAAAATTGAGAGCTTGGAGTAGGAAAATGAGGCTTTTAATCTGAAAAAGGAGGTTTGTGCCCTAAAATTGAGATATTGGTGCAGAAAAATGAGGCTTTTCACCCGAAAATTGAGAGCTTGTCCCTAAAATTGAGAGCTTGGTGCAGAAAAATGAGGCTTTTCAGCAGAAAAAGGCGGGTTGTGTGCCGTAAAATTGAGAGGTTGGTGCAGAAAAATGAGACTTTTCAGCAGAAAAAGGCCATTTCTGCCCTAAAATTGAGAGCTTCGTTCAGAAAAATGAGGTTTTTCACCCCAAAAATGCGGGTTTAGCCCCCATGATAGGGTTTGTGCTGTAAAGAAGGAGAGGTAGGGCCCTGGAAACGAGGCACTGCTGCATAAAAGGGAGGTTGTTTCCTGTAGAATCAAAACTTTGGATGCCAAAAATTAATCTTTGAGAGGTAAAATGGGGGTTTGTGCCCTAAAATTGAGAGCTTGGAGTAGGAAAATGAGGCTTTTAATCTGAAAAAGGAGGTTTGTGCCCTAAAATTGAGATATTGGTGAAGAAAAATGAGGCTTTTCACCCCAAAATTGAGAGCTTGTCCCTCAAATGGAGAGCTTGGTGCAGAAAAATGAGGCTTTTTCACCCAAAAAAGGCGGGTTTTACCCTAAACTTGAGAGAGTGGTTCAGAAAAATGAGGCTTTTCACCCAATACAGGTAATTTGTGCCCAAAAATTGAGAGCTTGGTGCAGAAAAATGAGGCTTTTCAGCAGAAAAAGGCACGTTTGGTCCTAAAATTGCGCTATTGGTGCAGAAAAATGAGGCTTTTCACCCAAAAAAGGAGAGCTTGTCCATAACATTGAAATATTGGTGCAGAAAAATTTGGCTTTTCAGGTGAAAAAGGTGGGTTTTGTGCTAAAATTGAGAACTTGGTGCAGAAAAATGAGGCTTTTCACCCAAAAAAAGTGGTTTGTGCTGTAAAATTGAGATCTTGTTGCAGAAAAATGAGGCTTTACATCTGAAAAAGGCGGTTTGTGCCCTAAAATTGAGAGCTTGGTGCAGAAAAATGAGGCTTTTCACCCCAAAAACGCGGGTTTAGAGCCCCCATGATAGGGTTTGTGCTGTAAAGAAGGAGAGGTAGGGCCCTGGAAACGAGGCACTGCTGCATAAAAGGGAGGATGTTTCCTGTAGAATCAAAACTTTGGATGCCAAAAATTAATCGTTGAGAGGTAAAATGGGGGTTTGTGCCCTAAAATTGAGAGCTTGGAGTAGGAAAATGAGGCTTTTAATCTGAAAAAGGAGGTTTGTGCCCTAAAATTGAGATATTGCTGAAGAAAAATGAGGCTTTTCACCCCAAAATTGAGAGCTTGTCCATAACATTGAAATATTGGTGCAGAAAAATTTGGCTTTTCAGGTGAAAAAGGTGGGTTTGGTGCTAAAATTGAGAACTTGGTGCAGAAAAATGAGGCTTTTCACCCAAAAAAAGTGGTTTGTGCTGTAAAATTGAGATCTTGTTGCAGAAAAATGAGGCTTTACATCTGAAAAAGGCGGTTTGTGCCCTAAAATTGAGAGCTTGGTGCAGAAAAATGAGGTTTTTCACCCCAAAAACGCAGGTTTAGAGCCCCCATGATAGGGTTTGTGCTGTAAAAAAGGAGAGGTAGAGCCCTGGAAACGAGGCACTGCTGCATAAAAGGGAGGTTGTTACCTGTAGAATCAAAACTTTGGATGCCAAAAATTAATCTTTGAGAGGTAAAGTGGGGGTTTGTGCCTAAAATTGAGAGCTTGGAGTAGGAAAATGAGGCTTTTAATCTGAAAAAGGAGGTTTGTGCCCTAAAATTGAGAGCTTGGTGCAGAAAAATGAGGCTTTTCAGCAGAAAAAGGCGGGTTGTGTGCCGTAAAATTGAGAGGTTGGTGCAGAAAAATGAGACTTTTCAGCAGAAAAAGGCCATTTCCGCCCTAAAATTGAGAGCTTGGTGCAGAAAAATGAGGTTTTTCACCCCAAAAATGCGGGTATAGCCCCCATGATAGGGTTTGTGCTGTAAAGAAGGAGAGGTAGGGCCCTGGAAACGAGGCACTGCTGCATAAAAGGGAGGTTGTTTCCTGTAGAATCAAAACTTTGGATGCCAAAAATTAATCTTTGAGAGGTAAAGTGGGGATTTGTGCCCTAAAATTGAGAGCTTGGAGTAGGAAAATGAGGCTTTTAATCTGAAAAAGGAGGTTTGTGCCCTAAAATTGAGATATTGGTGAAGAAAAATGAGGCTTTTCACCCCAAAATTGAGAGCTTGTCCCTCAAATGGAGAGCTTGGTGCAGAAAAATGAGGCTTTTACACCCAAAAAAGGCGGGTTTTACCCTAAACTTGAGAGAGTGGTTCAGAAAAATGAGGCTTTTCACCCAATACAGGTAATTTGTGCCCAAAAATTGAGAGCTTGGTGCAGAAAAATGAGGCTTTTCAGCAGAAAAAGGCACGTTTGGTCCTAAAATTGCGCTATTGGTGCAGAAAAATGAGGCTTTTCACCCAAAAAAGGAGAGCTTGTCCATAACATTGAAATATTGGTGCAGAAAAATTTGGCTTTTCCGGTGAAAAAGGTGGGTTTTGTGCTAAAATTGAGAACTTGGTGCAGAAAAATGAGGCTTTTCACCCAAAAAAAGTGGTTTGTGCTGTAAAATTGAGATCTTGTTGCAGAAAAATGAGGCTTTACATCTGAAAAAGGCGGTTTGTGCCCTAAAATTGAGAGCTTGGTGCAGAAAAATGAGGCTTTTCACCCCAAAAACGCGGGTTTAGAGCCCCCATGATAGGGTTTGTGCTGTAAAGAAGGAGAGGTAGGGCCCTGGAAACGAGGCACTGCTGCATAAAAGGGAGGTTGTTTCCTGTAGAATCAAAACTTTGGATGCCAAAAATTAATCTTTGAGAGGTAAAATTGGGTTTTGTGCCCTAGAATTGAGAGCTTGGAGTAGGAAAATGAGGCTTTTAATCTGAAAAAGGAGGTTTGTGCCCTAAAATTGAGATATTGCTGAAGAAAAATGAGGCTTTTCACCCCAAAATTGAGAGCTTGTCCATAACATTGAAATATTGGTGCAGAAATATTTGGCTTTTCAGGTGAAAAAGGTGGGTTTGGTGCTAAAATTGAGAGCTTGGTGCAGAAAAATGAGGCTTTTCACCCAAAAAAAGTGGTTTGTGCTGTAAAATTGAGATCTTGTTGCAGAAAAGTGAGGCTTTACATCTGAAAAAGGCGGTTTGTGCCCTAAAATTGAGAGCTTGGTGCAGAAAAATGAGGTTTTTCACCCCAAAAACGCGGGTTTAGAGCCCCCATGATAGGGTTTGTGCTGTAAAAAAGGAGAGGTAGAGCCCTGGAAACGAGGCACTGCTGCATAAAAGGGAGGTTGTTTCCTGTAGAATCAAAACTTTGGATGCTAAAAATTAATCTTTGAGAGGTAAAGTGGGGGTTTGTGCCTAAAATTGAGAGCTTGGAGTAGGAAAATGAGGCTTTTAATCTGAAAAAGGAGGTTTGTGCCCTAAAATTGAGATATTGGTGAAGAAAAATGAGGCTTTTCACCCCAAAATTGAGAGCTTGTCCCTAAAATTGAGAGCTTGGAGTAGGAAAATGAGGCTTTTAATCTGAAAAAGGAGGTTTGTGCCCTAAAATTGAGATATTGGTGAAGAAAAATGAGGCTTTTCACCCCAAAATTGAGAGCTTGTCCCTCAAATGGAGAGCTTGGTGCAGAAAAATGAGGCTTTTACACCCAAAAAAGGCGGGTTTTACCCTAAACTTGAGAGAGTGGTTCAGAAAAATGAGGCTTTTCACCCAATACAGGTAATTTGTGCCCAAAAATTGAGAGCTTGGTGCAGAAAAATGAGGCTTTTCAGCAGAAAAAGGCACGTTTGGTCCTAAAATTGCGCTATTGGTGCAGAAAAATGAGGCTTTTCACCCAAAAAAGGAGAGCTTGCCCATAACATTGAAATATTGGTGCAGAAAAATTTGGCTTTTCCGGTGAAAAAGGTGGGTTTTGTGCTAAAATTGAGAACTTGGTGCAGAAAAATGAGGCTTTTCACCCAAAAAAAGTGGTTTGTGCTGTAAAATTGAGATCTTGTTGCAGAAAAATGAGGCTTTACATCTGAAAAAGGCGGTTTGTGCCCTAAAATTGAGAGCTTGGTGCAGAAAAATGAGGCTTTTCACCCCAAAAACGCGGGTTTAGAGCCCCCATGATAGGGTTTGTGCTGTAAAAAAGGAGAGGTAGGGCCCTGGAAACGAGGCACTGCTGCATAAAAGGGAGGTTGTTACCTGTAGAATCAAAACTTTGGATGCTAAAAATAAATCTTTGAGAGGTAAAGTGGGGGTTTGTGCCTAAAATTGAGAGCTTGGAGTAGGAAAATGAGGCTTTTAATCTGAAAAAGGAGGTTTGTGCCCTAAAATTGAGATATTGGTGAAGAAAAATGAGGCTTTTCACCCCAAAATTGAGAGCTTGTCCCTAAAATTGAGAGCTTGGAGTAGGAAAATGAGGCTTTTAATCTGAAAAAGGAGGTTTGTGCCCTAAAATTGAGATATTGGTGCAGAAAAATGAGGCTTTTCACCCAAAAATTGAGAGCTTGTCCCTAAAATTGAGAGCTTGGTGCAGAAAAATGAGGCTTTTCAGCAGAAAAAGGCGGGTTGTGTGCCGTAAAATTGAGAGGTTGGTGCAGAAAAATGAGACTTTTCAGCAGAAAAAGGCCATTTCTGCCCTAAAATTGAGAGCTTCGTTCAGAAAAATGAGGTTTTTCACCCCAAAAATGCGGGTTTAGCCCCCATGATAGGGTTTGTGCTGTAAAGAAGGAGAGGTAGGGCCCTGGAAACGAGGCACTGCTGCATAAAAGGGAGGTTGTTTCCTGTAGAATCAAAACTTTGGATGCCAAAAATTAATCTTTGAGAGGTAAAATGGGGGTTTGTGCCCTAAAATTGAGAGCTTGGAGTAGGAAAATGAGGCTTTTAATCTGAAAAAGGAGGTTTGTGCCCTAAAATTGAGATATTGGTGAAGAAAAATGAGGCTTTTCACCCCAAAATTGAGAGCTTGTCCCTCAAATGGAGAGCTTGGTGCAGAAAAATGAGGCTTTTTCACCCAAAAAAGGCGGGTTTTACCCTAAACTTGAGAGAGTGGTTCAGAAAAATGAGGCTTTTCACCCAATACAGGTAATTTGTGCCCAAAAATTGAGAGCTTGGTGCAGAAAAATGAGGCTTTTCAGCAGAAAAAGGCACGTTTGGTCCTAAAATTGCGCTATTGGTGCAGAAAAATGAGGCTTTTCACCCAAAAAAGGAGAGCTTGTCCATAACATTGAAATATTGGTGCACAAAAATTTGGCTTTTCCGGTGAAAAAGGTGGGTTTTGTGCTAAAATTGAGAACTTGGTGCAGAAAAATGAGGCTTTTCACCCAAAAAAAGTGGTTTGTGCTGTAAAATTGAGATCTTGTTGCAGAAAAATGAGGCTTTACATCTGAAAAAGGCGGTTTGTGCCCTAAAATTGAGAGCTTGGTGCAGAAAAATGAGGCTTTTCACCCCAAAAACGCGGGTTTAGAGCCCCCATGATAGGGTTTGTGCTGTAAAGAAGGAGAGGTAGGGCCCTGGAAACGAGGCACTGCTGCATAAAAGGGAGGTTGTTTCCTGTAGAATCAAAACTTTGGATGCCAAAAATTAATCGTTGAGAGGTAAAATGGGGGTTTGTGCCCTAAAATTGAGAGCTTGGAGTAGGAAAATGAGGCTTTTAATCTGAAAAAGGAGGTTTGTGCCCTAAAATTGAGATATTGCTGAAGAAAAATGAGGCTTTTCACCCCAAAATTGAGAGCTTGTCCATAACATTGAAATATTGGTGCAGAAAAATTTGGCTTTTCAGGTGAAAAAGGTGGGTTTGGTGCTAAAATTGAGAGCTTGGTGCAGAAAAATGAGGCTTTTCACCCAAAAAAAGTGGTTTGTGCTGTAAAATTGAGATCTTGTTGCAGAAAAATGAGGCTTTACATCTGAAAAAGGCGGTTTGTGCCCTAAAATTGAGAGCTTGGTGCAGAAAAATGAGGTTTTTCACCCCAAAAACGCGGGTTTAGAGCCCCCATGATAGGGTTTGTGCTGTAAAAAAGGAGAGGTAGAGCCCTGGAAACGAGGCACTGCTGCATAAAAGGGAGGTTGTTACCTGTAGAATCAAAACTTTGGATGCTAAAAATTAATCTTTGAGAGGTAAAGTGGGGGTTTGTGCCTAAAATTGAGAGCTTGGAGTAGGAAAATGAGGCTTTTAATCTGAAAAAGGAGGTTTGTGCCCTAAAATTGAGATATTGGTGAAGAAAAATGAGGCTTTTCACCCCAAAATTGAGAGCTTGTCCCTAAAATTGAGAGCTTGGAGTAGGAAAATGAGGCTTTTAATCTGAGAAAGGAGGTTTGTGCCCTAAAATTGAGATATTGGTGAAGAAAAATGAGGCTTTTCACCCGAAAATTGAGAGCTTGTCCCTAAAATTGAGAGCTTGGTGCAGAAAAATGAGGCTTTTCAGCAGAAAAAGGCGGGTTGTGTGCCGTAAAATTGAGAGGTTGGTGCTGAAAAATGAGACTTTTCAGCAGAAAAAGGCCATTTCCACCCTAAAATTGAGAGCTTGGTGCAGAAAAATGAGGTTTTTCACCCCAAAAATGCGGGTTTAGCCCCCATGATAGGGTTTGTGCTGTAAAGAAGGAGAGGTAGGGCCCTGGAAACGAGGCACTGCTGCATAAAAGGGAGGTTGTTTCCTGTAGAATCAAAACTTTGGATGCCAAAAATTAATCTTTGAGAGGTAAAGTGGGGATTTGTGCCCTAAAATTGAGAGCTTGGAGTAGGAAAATGAGGCTTTTAATCTGAAAAAGGAGGTTTGTGCCCTAAAATTGAGATATTGGTGAAGAAAAATGAGGCTTTTCACCCCAAAATTGAGAGCTTGTCCCTCAAATGGAGAGCTTGGTGCAGAAAAATGAGGCTTTTACACCCAAAAAAGGCGGGTTTTACCCTAAACTTGAGAGAGTGGTTCAGAAAAATGAGGCTTTTCACCCAATACAGGTAATTTGTGCCCAAAAATTGAGAGCTTGGTGCAGAAAAATGAGGCTTTTCAGCAGAAAAAGGCACGTTTGGTCCTAAAATTGCGCTATTGGTGCAGAAAAATGAGGCTTTTCACCCAAAAAAGGAGAGCTTGTCCATAACATTGAAATATTGGTGCAGAAAAATTTGGCTTTTCAGGTGAAAAAGGTGGGTTTTGTGCTAAAATTGAGAACTTGGTGCAGAAAAATGAGGCTTTTCACCCAAAAAAAGTGGTTTGTGCTGTAAAATTGAGATCTTGTTGCAGAAAAATGAGGCTTTACATCTGAAAAAGGCGGTTTGTGCCCTAAAATTGAGAGCTTGGTGCAGAAAAATGAGGCTTTTCACCCCAAAAACGCGGGTTTAGAGCCCCCATGATAGGGTTTGTGCTGTAAAAAAGGAGAGGTAGGGCCCTGGAAACGAGGCACTGCTGCATAAAAGGGAGGTTGTTACCTGTAGAATCAAAACTTTGGATGCTAAAAATAAATCTTTGAGAGGTAAAGTGGGGGTTTGTGCCTAAAATTGAGAGCTTGGAGTAGGAAAATGAGGCTTTTAATCTGAAAAAGGAGGTTTGTGCCCTAAAATTGAGATATTGGTGAAGAAAAATGAGGCTTTTCACCCCAAAATTGAGAGCTTGTCCCTCAAATGGAGAGCTTGGTGCAGAAAAATGAGGCTTTTTCACCCAAAAAAGGCGGGTTTTACCCTAAACTTGAGAGAGTGGTTCAGAAAAATGAGGCTTTTCACCCAATACAGGTAATTTGTGCCCAAAAATTGAGAGCTTGGTGCAGAAAAATGAGGCTTTTCAGCAGAAAAAGGCACGTTTGGTCCTAAAATTGCGCTATTGGTGCAGAAAAATGAGGCTTTTCACCCAAAAAAGGAGAGCTTGTCCATAACATTGAAATATTGGTGCAGAAAAATTTGGCTTTTCAGGTGAAAAAGGTGGGTTTTGTGCTAAAATTGAGAACTTGGTGCAGAAAAATGAGGCTTTTCACCCAAAAAAAGTGGTTTGTGCTGTAAAATTGAGATCTTGTTGCAGAAAAATGAGGCTTTACATCTGAAAAAGGCGGTTTGTGCCCTAAAATTGAGAGCTTGGTGCAGAAAAATGAGGTTTTTCACCCCAAAAACGCGGGTTTAGAGCCCCCATGATAGGGTTTGTGCTGTAAAAAAGGAGAGGTAGGGCCCTGGAAACGAGGCACTGCTGCATAAAAGGGAGGTTGTTTCCTGTAGAATCAAAACTTTGGATGCCAAAAATTAATCGTTGAGAGGTAAAATTGGGTTTTGTGCCCTAGAATTGAGAGCTTGGAGTAGGAAAATGAGGCTTTTAATCTGAAAAAGGAGGTTTGTGCCCTAAAATTGAGATATTGGTGAAAAAAATGAGGCTTTTCACCCCAAAATTGAGAGCTTGTCCCTCAAATGGAGAGCTTGGTGCAGAAAAATGAGGCTTTTTCACCCAAAAAAGGCGGGTTTTACCCTAAACTTGAGAGAGTGGTTCAGAAAAATGAGGCTTTTCACCCAATACAGGTAATTTGTGCCCAAAAATTGAGAGCTTGGTGCAGAAAAATGAGGCTTTTCAGCAGAAAAAGGCACGTTTGGTCCTAAAATTGCGCTATTGGTGCAGAAAAATGAGGCTTTTCACCCAAAAAAGGAGAGCTTGTCCATAACATTGAAATATTGGTGCAGAAAAATTTGGCTTTTCAGGTGAAAAAGGTGGGTTTGGTGCTAAAATTGAGAACTTGGTGCAGAAAAATGAGGCTTTTCACCCAAAAAAAGTGGTTTGTGCTGTAAAATTGAGATCTTGTTGCAGAAAAATGAGGCTTTACATCTGAAAAAGGCGGTTTGTGCCCTAAAATTGAGAGCTTGGTGCAGAAAAATGAGGCTTTTCACCCCAAAAACGCGGGTTTAGAGCCCCCATGATAGGGTTTGTGCTGTAAAAAAGGAGAGGTAGGGCCCTGGAAACGAGGCACTGCTGCATAAAAGGGAGGTTGTTTCCTGTAGAATCAAAACTTTGGATGCCAAAAATTAATCTTTGAGAGGTAAAGTGGGGATTTTTGCCCTAAAATTGAGAGCTTGGAGTAGGAAAATGAGGCTTTTAATCTGAAAAAGGAGGTTTGTGCCCTAAAATTGAGATATTGGTGAAGAAAAATGAGGCTTTTCACCCCAAAATTGAGAGCTTGTCCCTCAAATGGAGAGCTTGGTGCAGAAAAATGAGGCTTTTTCACCCAAAAAAGGCGGGTTTTACCCTAAACTTGAGAGAGTGGTTCAGAAAAATGAGGCTTTTCACCCAATACAGGTAATTTGTGCCCAAAAATTGAGAGCTTGGTGCAGAAAAATGAGGCTTTTCACCCAAAAAAGGAGAGCTTGTCCCTAACATTGAAATATTGGTGCAGAAAAATTTGGCTTTTCAGGTGAAAAAGGTGGGTTTGGTGCTAAAATTGAGAACTTGGTGCAGAAAAATGAGGCTTTTCACCCAAAAAAAGTGGTTTGTGCTGTAAAATTGAGATCTTGTTGCAGAAAAATGAGGCTTTACATCTGAAAAAGGCGGTTTGTGCCCTAAAATTGAGAGCTTGGTGCAGAAAAATGAGGTTTTTCACCCCAAAAACGCGGGTTTAGAGCCCCCATGATAGGGTTTGTGCTGTAAAAAAGGAGAGGTAGGGCCCTGGAAACGAGGCACTGCTGCATAAAAGGGAGGTTGTTTCCTGTAGAATCAAAACTTTGGATGCCAAAAATTAATCGTTGAGAGGTAAAATGGGGGTTTGTGCCCTAAAATTGAGAGCTTGGAGTAGGAAAATGAGGCTTTTAATCTGAAAAAGGAGGTTTGTGCCCTAAAATTGAGATATTGGTGAAAAAAATGAGGCTTTTCACCCCAAAATTGAGAGCTTGTCCCTCAAATGGAGAGCTTGGTGCAGAAAAATGAGGCTTTCACACCCAAAAAAGGCGGGTTTTACCCTAAACTTGAGAGAGTGGTTCAGAAAAATGAGGCTTTTCACCCAATACAGGTAATTTGTGCCCAAAAATTGAGAGCTTGGTGCAGAAAAATGAGGCTTTTCAGCAGAAAAAGGCACGTTTGGTCCTAAAATTGTGCTATTGGTGCAGAAAAATGAGGCTTTTCACCCAAAAAAGGAGAGCTTGTCCATAACATTGAAATATTGGTGCAGAAAAATTTGGCTTTTCAGGTGAAAAAGGTGGGTTTGGTGCTAAAATTGAGAACTTGGTGCAGAAAAATGAGGCTTTTCACCCAAAAAAAGTGGTTTGTGCTGTAAAATTGAGATCTTGTTGCAGAAAAATGAGGCTTTACATCTGAAAAAGGTGGTTTGTGCCCTAAAATTGAGAGCTTGGTGCAGAAAAATGAGGTTTTTCACCCCAAAAACGCGGGTTTAGAGCCCCCATGATAGGGTTTGTGCTGTAAAAAACGAGAGGTAGGGCCCTGGAAACGAGGCACTGCTGCATAAAAGGGAGGTTGTTACCTGTAGAATCAAAACTTTGGATGCTAAAAATTAATCTTTGAGAGGTAAAGTGGGGGTTTGTGCCTAAAATTGAGAGCTTGGAGTAGGAAAATGAGGCTTTTAATCTGAAAAAGGAGGTTTGTGCCCTAAAATTGAGATATTGGTGAAGAAAAATGAGGCTTTTCACTCAAAAATTGAGAGCTTGTGCCTAAAATTGAGAGCTTGGAGTAGGAAAATGAGGCTTTTAATCTGAAAAAGGAGGTTTGTGCCCTAAAATTGAGATATTGGTGAAGAAAAATGAGGCTTTTCACCCCAAAATTGAGAGCTTGTCCCTAAAATTGAGAGCTTGGAGTAGGAAAATGAGGCTTTTAATCTGAAAAAGGAGGTTTGTGCCCTAAAATTGAGATATTGGTGAAGAAAAATGAGGCTTTTCACCCCAAAATTGAGAGCTTGTCCCTAAAATTGAGAGCTTGGAGTAGGAAAATGAGGCTTTTAATCTGAAAAAGGAGGTTTGTGCCCTAAAATTGAGATATTGGTGAAGAAAAATGAGGCTTTTCACCAGAAAATTGAGAGCTTGTCCCTAAAATTGAGAGCTTGGAGTAGGAAAATGAGGCTTTTAATCTGAAAAAGGAGGTTTGTGCCCTAAAATTGAGATATTGGTGAAGAAAAATGAGGCTTTTCACCCGAAAATTGAGAGCTTGTCCCTAAAATTGAGAGCTTGGTGCAGAAAAATGAGGCTTTTCAGCAGAAAAAGGCGGGTTGTGTGCCGTAAAATTGAGAGGTTGGTGCAGAAAAATGAGACTTTTCAGCAGAAAAAGGCCATTTCCGCCCTAAAATTGAGAGCTTGGTTCAGAAAAATTAGGTTTTTCACCCCAAAAATGCGGGTTTAGCCCCCATGATAGGGTTTGTGCTGTAAAGAAGGAGAGGTAGGGCCCTGGAAACGAGGCACTGCTGCATAAAAGGGAGGTTGTTTCCTGTAGAATCAAAACTTTGGATGCCAAAAATTAATCGTTGAGAGGTAAAATGGGGGTTTGTGCCCTAAAATTGAGAGCTTGGAGTAGGAAAATGAGGCTTTTAATCTGAAAAAGGAGGTTTGTGCCCTAAAATTGAGATATTGGTGAAGAAAAATGAGGCTTTTCACCCCAAAATTGAGAGCTTGTCCCTCAAATGGAGAGCTTGGTGCAGAAAAATGAGGCTTTTTCACCCAAAAAAGGCGGGTTTTACCCTAAACTTGAGAGAGTGGTTCAGAAAAATGAGGCTTTTCACCCAATACAGGTAATTTGTGCCCAAAAATTGAGAGCTTGGTGCAGAAAAATGAGGCTTTTCAGCAGAAAAAGGCACGTTTGGTCCTAAAATTGCGCTATTGGTGCAGAAAAATGAGGCTTTTCACCCAAAAAAGGAGAGCTTGTCCATAACATTGAAATATTGGTGCAGAAAAATTTGGCTTTTCCGGTGAAAAAGGTGGGTTTTGTGCTAAAATTGAGAACTTGGTGCAGAAAAATGAGGCTTTTCACCCAAAAAAAGTGGTTTGTGCTGTAAAATTGAGATCTTGTTGCAGAAAAATGAGGCTTTACATCTGAAAAAGGCGGTTTGTGCCCTAAAATTGAGAGCTTGGTGCAGAAAAATAAGGCTTTTCACCCCAAAAACGCGGGTTTAGAGCCCCCATGATAGGGTTTGTGCTGTAAAAAAGGAGAGGTAGGGCCCTGGAAACGAGGCACTGCTGCATAAAAGGGAGGTTGTTACCTGTAGAATCAAAACTTTGGATGCTAAAAATAAATCTTTGAGAGGTAAAGTGGGGGTTTGTGCCTAAAATTGAGAGCTTGGAGTAGGAAAATGAGGCTTTTAATCTGAAAAAGGAGGTTTGTGCCCTAAAATTGAGATATTGGTGAAGAAAAATGAGGCTTTTCACCCCAAAATTGAGAGCTTGTCCCTAAAATTGAGAGCTTGGAGTAGGAAAATGAGGCTTTTAATCTGAAAAAGGAGGTTTGTGCCCTAAAATTGAGATATTGGTGCAGAAAAATGAGGCTTTTCACCCAAAAATTGAGAGCTTGTCCCTAAAATTGAGAGCTTGGTGCAGAAAAATGAGGCTTTTCAGCAGAAAAAGGCGGGTTGTGTGCCGTAAAATTGAGAGGTTGGTGCAGAAAAATGAGACTTTTCAGCAGAAAAAGACCATTTCCACCCTAAAATTGAGAGCTTGGTGCAGAAAAATGAGGTTTTTCACCCCAAAAATGCGGGTATAGCCCCCATGATAGGGTTTGTGCTGTAAAGAAGGAGAGGTATGGCCCTGGAAACGAGGCACTGCTGCATAAAAGGGAGGTTGTTTCCTGTAGAATCAAAACTTTGGATGCCAAAAATTAATCTTTGAGAGGTAAAATGGGGGTTTGTGCCCTAAAATTGAGAGCTTGGAGTAGGAAAATGAGGCTTTTAATCTGAAAAAGGAGGTTTGTGCCCTAAAATTGAGATATTGGTGAAAAAAATGAGGCTTTTCACCCCAAAATTGAGAGCTTGTCCCTCAAATGGAGAGCTTGGTGCAGAAAAATGAGGCTTTTTCACCCAAAAAAGGCGGGTTTTACCCTAAACTTGAGAGAGTGGTTCAGAAAAATGAGGCTTTTCACCCAATACAGGTAATTTGTGCCCAAAAATTGAGAGCTTGGTGCAGAAAAATGAGGCTTTTCAGCAGAAAAAGGCACGTTTGGTCCTAAAATTGCGCTATTGGTGCAGAAAAATGAGGCTTTTCACCCAAAAAAGGAGAGCTTGTCCATAACATTGAAATATTGGTGCAGAAAAATTTGGCTTTTCAGGTGAAAAAGGTGGGTTTGGTGCTAAAATTGAGAACTTGGTGCAGAAAAATGAGGCTTTTCACCCAAAAAAAGTGGTTTGTGCTGTAAAATTGAGATCTTGTTGCAGAAAAATGAGGCTTTACATCTGAAAAAGGCGGTTTGTGCCCTAAAATTGAGATCTTGGTGCAGAAAAATGAGGTTTTTCACCCCAAAAACGCGGGTTTAGCCCCCATGATAGGGTTTGTGCTGTAAAAAAGGAGAGGTAGAGCCCTGGAAACGAGGCACTGCTGCATAAAAGGGAGGTTGTTACCTGTAGAATCAAAACTTTGGATGCTAAAAATTAATCTTTGAGATGTAAAGTGGGGGTTTGTGCCTAAAATTGAGAGCTTGGAGTAGGAAAATGAGGCTTTTAATCTGAAAAAGGAGGTTTGTGCCCTAAAATTGAGATATTGGTGAAGAAAAATGAGGCTTTTCACCCAAAAATTGAGAGCTTGTCCCTAAAATTGAGAGCTTGGTGCAGAAAAATGAGGCTTTTCAGCAGAAAAAGGCGGGTTGTGTGCCGTAAAATTGAGAGGTTGGTGCTGAAAAATGAGACTTTTCAGCAGAAAAAGGCCATTTCCACCCTAAAATTGAGAGCTTGGTGCAGAAAAATGAGGTTTTTCACCCCAAAAATGCGGGTATAGCCCCCATGATAGGGTTTGTGCTGTAAAGAAGGAGAGGTAGGGCCCTGGAAACGAGGCACTGCTGCATAAAAGGGAGGTTGTTTCCTGTAGAATCAAAACTTTGGATGCCAAAAATTAATCTTTGAGAGGTAAAATGGGGGTTTGTGCCCTAAAATTGAGAGCTTGGAGTAGGAAAATGAGGCTTTTAATCTGAAAAAGGAGGTTTGTGCCCTAAAATTGAGATATTGGTGAAGAAAAATGAGGCTTTTCACCCCAAAATTGAGAGCTTGTCCCTAAAATTGAGAGCTTGGAGTAGGAAAATGAGGCTTTTAATCTGAAAAAGGAGGTTTGTGCCCTAAAATTGAGATATTGGTGCAGAAAAATGAGGCTTTTCACCCAAAAATTGAGAGCTTGTCCCTAAAATTGAGAGCTTGGTGCAGAAAAATGAGGCTTTTCAGCAGAAAAAGGCGGGTTGTGTGCCGTAAAATTGAGAGGTTGGTGCAGAAAAATGAGACTTTTCAGCAGAAAAAGGCCATTTCCGCCCTAAAATTGAGAGCTTGGTTCAGAAAAATGAGGCTTTTTCACCCCAAAAATGCGGGTTTAGCCCCCATGATAGGGTTTGTGCTGTAAAGAAGGAGAGGTAGGGCCCTGGAAACGAGGCACTGCTGCATAAAAGGGAGGTTGTTACCTGTAGAATCAAAACTTTGGATGCTAAAAATTAATCTTTGAGAGGTAAAGTGGGGGTTTGTGCCTAAAATTGAGAGCTTGGAGTAGGAAAATGAGGCTTTTAATCTGAAAAAGGAGGTTTGTGCCCTAAAATTGAGATATTGGTGAAGAAAAATGAGGCTTTTCACCCCAAAATTGAGAGCTTGTCCATAACATTGAAATATTGGTGCAGAAAAATTTGGCTTTTCAGGTGAAAAAGGTGGGTTTGGTGCTACAATTGAGAGCTTGGTGCAGAAAAATGAGGCTTTTCACCCAAAAAAAGTGGTTTGTGCTGTAAAATTGAGATCTTGTTGCAGAAAAGTGAGGCTTTACATCTGAAAAAGGCGGTTTGTGCCCTAAAATTGAGAGCTTGGTGCAGAAAAATGAGGTTTTTCACCCCAAAAATGCGGGTATAGCCCCCATGATAGGGTTTGTGCTGTAAAGAAGGAGAGGTAGGGCCCTGGAAATGAGGCACTGCTGCATAAAAGGGAGGTTGTTTCCTGTAGAATCAAAACTTTGGATGCCAAAAATTAATCTTTGAGAGGTAAAGTGGGGATTTGTGCCCTAAAATTGAGAGCTTGGAGTAGGAAAATGAGGCTTTTAATCTGAAAAAGGAGGTTTGTGCCCTAAAATTGAGATATTGGTGAAAAAAATAGGCTTTTCACCCCAAAATTGAGAGCTTGTCCCTCAAATGGAGAGCTTGGTGCAGAAAAATGAGGCTTTTACACCCAAAAAAGGCGGGTTTTACCCTAAACTTGAGAGAGTGGTTCAGAAAAATGAGGCTTTTCACCCAATACAGGTAATTTGTGCCCAAAAATTGAGAGCTTGGTGCAGAAAAATGAGGCTTTTCAGCAGAAAAAGGCACGTTTGGTCCTAAAATTGCGCTATTGGTGCAGAAAAATGAGGCTTTTCACCCAAAAAAGGAGAGCTTGTCCATAACATTGAAATATTGGTGCAGAAAAATTTGGCTTTTCAGGTGAAAAAGGTGGGTTTGGTGCTAAAATTGAGAACTTGGTGCAGAAAAATGAGGCTTTTCACCCAAAAAAAGTGGTTTGTGCTGTAAAATTGAGATCTTGTTGCAGAAAAATGAGGCTTTACATCTGAAAAAGGCGGTTTGTGCCCTAAAATTGAGAGCTTGGTGCAGAAAAACGAGGTTTTTCACCCCAAAAACGCGGGTTTAGCCCCCATGATAGGGTTTGCGCTGTAAAAAAGGAGAGTTAGGGCCCTGGAAACGAGGCACTGCTGCATAAAAGGGAGGTTGTTACCTGTAGAATCAAAACTTTGGATGCTAAAAATAAATCTTTGAGAGGTAAAGTGGGGGTTTGTGCCTAAAATTGAGAGCTTGGAGTAGGAAAATGAGGCTTTTAATCTGAAAAAGGAGGTTTGTGCCCTAAAATTGAGATATTGGTGAAGAAAAATGAGGCTTTTCACTCAAAAATTGAGAGCTTGTCCCTAAAATTGAGAGCTTGGAGTAGGAAAATGAGGCTTTTAATCTGAAAAAGGAGGTTTGTGCCCTAAAATTGAGATATTGGTGAAGAAAAATGAGGCTTTTCACCCCAAAATTGAGAGCTTGTCCCTAAAATTGAGAGCTTGGAGTAGGAAAATGAGGCTTTTAATCTGAAAAAGGAGGTTTGTGCCCTAAAATTGAGATATTGGTGAAGAAAAATGAGGCTTTTCACTCAAAAATTGAGAGCTTGTCCCTAAAATTGAGAGCTTGGAGTAGGAAAATGAGGCTTTTAATCTGAAAAAGGAGGTTTGTGCCCTAAAATTGAGATATTGGTGAAAAAAATAGGCTTTTCACCCCAAAATTGAGAGCTTGTCCCTCAAATGGAGAGCTTGGTGCAGAAAAATGAGGCTTTTACACCCAAAAAAGGCGGGTTTTACCCTAAACTTGAGAGAGTGGTTCAGAAAAATGAGGCTTTTCACCCAATACAGGTAATTTGTGCCCAAAAATTGAGAGCTTGGTGCAGAAAAATGAGGCTTTTCAGCAGAAAAAGGCACGTTTGGTCCTAAAATTGCGCTATTGGTGCAGAAAAATGAGGCTTTTCACCCAAAAAAGGAGAGCTTGTCCATAACATTGAAATATTGGTGCAGAAAAATTTGGCTTTTCCGGTGAAAAAGGTGGGTTTGGTGCTAAAATTGAGAGCTTGGTGCAGAAAAATGAGGCTTTTCACCCAAAAAAAGTGGTTTGTGCTGTAAAATTGAGATCTTGTTGCAGAAAAATGAGGCTTTACATCTGAAAAAGGCGGTTTGTGCCCTAAAATTGAGAGCTTGGTGCAGAAAAATGAGGTTTTTCACCCCAAAAACGCGGGTTTAGAGCCCCCATGATAGGGTTTGTGCTGTAAAAAAGGAGAGGTAGGGCCCTGGAAACGAGGCACTGCTGCATAAAAGGGAGGTTGTTACCTGTAGAATCAAAACTTTGGATGCTAAAAATTAATCTTTGAGAGGTAAAGTGGGGGTTTGTGCCTAAAATTGAGAGCTTGGAGTAGGAAAATGAGGCTTTTAATCTGAAAAAGGAGGTTTGTGCCCTAAAATTGAGATATTGGTGAAGAAAAATGAGGCTTTTCACCCCAAAATTGAGAGCTTGTCCCTAAAATTGAGAGCTTGGAGTAGGAAAATGAGGCTTTTAATCTGAAAAAGGAGGTTTGTGCCCTAAAATTGAGATATTGGTGAAGAAAAATGAGGCTTTTCACCCCAAAATTGAGAGCTTGTCCCTAAAATTGAGAGCTTGGAGTAGGAAAATGAGGCTTTTAATCTGAAAAAGGAGGTTTGTGCCCTAAAATTGAGATATTGGTGCAGAAAAATGAGGCTTTTCACCCAAAAATTGAGAGCTTGTCCCTAAAATTGAGAGCTTGGTGCAGAAAAATGAGGCTTTTCAGCAGAAAAAGGCGGGTTGTGTGCCGTAAAATTGAGAGGTTGGTGCAGAAAAATGAGACTTTTCAGCAGAAAAAGACCATTTCCACCCTAAAATTGAGAGCTTGGTGCAGAAAAATGAGGTTTTTCACCCCAAAAATGCGGGTATAGCCCCCATGATAGGGTTTGTGCTGTAAAGAAGGAGAGGTATGGCCCTGGAAACGAGGCACTGCTGCATAAAAGGGAGGTTGTTTCCTGTAGAATCAAAACTTTGGATGCCAAAAATTAATCTTTGAGAGGTAAAGTGGGGATTTGTGCCCTAAAATTGAGAGCTTGGAGTAGGAAAATGAGGCTTTTAATCTGAAAAAGGAGGTTTGTGCCCTAAAATTGAGATATTGGTGAAAAAAATGAGGCTTTTCACCCCAAAATTGAGAGCTTGTCCCTCAAATGGAGAGCTTGGTGCAGAAAAATGAGGCTTTTACACCCAAAAAAGGCGGGTTTTACCCTAAACTTGAGAGAGTGGTTCAGAAAAATGAGGCTTTTCACCCAATACAGGTAATTTGTGCCCAAAAATTGAGAGCTTGGTGCAGAAAAATGAGGCTTTTCAGCAGAAAAAGGCACGTTTGGTCCTAAAATTGCGCTATTGGTGCAGAAAAATGAGGCTTTTCACCCAAAAAAGGAGAGCTTGTCCATAACATTGAAATATTGGTGCAGAAAAATTTGGCTTTTCAGGTGAAAAAGGTGGGTTTGGTGCTAAAATTGAGAACTTGGTGCAGAAAAATGAGGCTTTTCACCCAAAAAAAGTGGTTTGTGCTGTAAAATTGAGATCTTGTTGCAGAAAAATGAGGCTTTTCACTCAAAAATTGAGAGCTTGTCCCTAAAATTGAGAGCTTGGAGTAGGAAAATGAGGCTTTTAATCTGAAAAAGGAGGTTTGTGCCCTAAAATTGAGATATTGGTGAAGAAAAATGAGGCTTTTCACCCCAAAATTGAGAGCTTGTCCCTAAAATTGAGAGCTTGGAGTAGGAAAATGAGGCTTTTAATCTGAAAAAGGAGGTTTGTGCCCTAAAATTGAGATATTGGTGAAGAAAAATGAGGCTTTTCACCCCAAAATTGAGAGCTTGTCCCTAAAATTGAGAGCTTGGAGTAGGAAAATGAGGCTTTTAATCTGAAAAAGGAGGTTTGTGCCCTAAAATTGAGATATTGGTGAAGAAAAATGAGGCTTTTCACCAGAAAATTGAGAGCTTGTCCCTAAAATTGAGAGCTTGGTGCAGAAAAATGAGGCTTTTCAGCAGAAAAAGGCGGGTTGTGTGCCGTAAAATTGAGAGGTTGGTGCAGAAAAATGAGACTTTTCAGCAGAAAAAGGCCATTTCCGCCCTAAAATTGAGAGCTTGGTTCAGAAAAATTAGGTTTTTCACCCCAAAAATGCGGGTTTAGCCCCCATGATAGGGTTTGTGCTGTAAAGAAGGAGAGGTAGGGCCCTGGAAACGAGGCACTGCTGCATAAAAGGGAGGTTGTTTCCTGTAGAATCAAAACTTTGGATGCCAAAAATTAATCGTTGAGAGGTAAAATGGGGGTTTGTGCCCTAAAATTGAGAGCTTGGAGTAGGAAAATGAGGCTTTTAATCTGAAAAAGGAGGTTTGTGCCCTAAAATTGAGATATTGGTGAAGAAAAATGAGGCTTTTCACCCCAAAATTGAGAGCTTGTCCCTCAAATGGAGAGCTTGGTGCAGAAAAATGAGGCTTTTTCACCCAAAAAAGGCGGGTTTTACCCTAAACTTGAGAGAGTGGTTCAGAAAAATGAGGCTTTTCACCCAATACAGGTAATTTGTGCCCAAAAATTGAGAGCTTGGTGCAGAAAAATGAGGCTTTTCAGCAGAAAAAGGCACGTTTGGTCCTAAAATTGCGCTATTGGTGCAGAAAAATGAGGCTTTTCACCCAAAAAAGGAGAGCTTGTCCATAACATTGAAATATTGGTGCAGAAAAATTTGGCTTTTCCGGTGAAAAAGGTGGGTTTTGTGCTAAAATTGAGAACTTGGTGCAGAAAAATGAGGCTTTTCACCCAAAAAAAGTGGTTTGTGCTGTAAAATTGAGATCTTGTTGCAGAAAAATGAGGCTTTACATCTGAAAAAGGCGGTTTGTGCCCTAAAATTGAGAGCTTGGTGCAGAAAAACGAGGTTTTTCACCCCAAAAACGCGGGTTTAGCCCCCATGATAGGGTTTGCGCTGTAAAAAAGGAGAGTTAGGGCCCTGGAAACGAGGCACTGCTGCATAAAAGGGAGGTTGTTACCTGTAGAATCAAAACTTTGGATGCTAAAAATAAATCTTTGAGAGGTAAAGTGGGGGTTTGTGCCTAAAATTGAGAGCTTGGAGTAGGAAAATGAGGCTTTTAATCTGAAAAAGGAGGTTTGTGCCCTAAAATTGAGATATTGGTGAAGAAAAATGAGGCTTTTCACTCAAAAATTGAGAGCTTGTCCCTAAAATTGAGAGCTTGGAGTAGGAAAATGAGGCTTTTAATCTGAAAAAGGAGGTTTGTGCCCTAAAATTGAGATATTGGTGAAGAAAAATGAGGCTTTTCACCCCAAAATTGAGAGCTTGTCCCTAAAATTGAGAGCTTGGAGTAGGAAAATGAGGCTTTTAATCTGAAAAAGGAGGTTTGTGCCCTAAAATTGAGATATTGGTGAAGAAAAATGAGGCTTTTCACCCCAAAATTGAGAGCTTGTCCCTAAAATTGAGAGCTTGGAGTAGGAAAATGAGGCTTTTAATCTGAAAAAGGAGGTTTGTGCCCTAAAATTGAGATATTGGTGAAGAAAAATGAGGCTTTTCACCCCAAAATTGAGAGCTTGTCCCTAAAATTGAGAGCTTGGTGCAGAAAAATGAGGCTTTTCAGCAGAAAAAGGCGGGTTGTGTGCCGTAAAATTGAGAGGTTGGTGCAGAAAAATGAGACTTTTCAGCAGAAAAAGACCATTTCCACCCTAAAATTGAGAGCTTGGTGCAGAAAAATGAGGTTTTTCACCCCAAAAATGCGGGTATAGCCCCCATGATAGGGTTTGTGCTGTAAAGAAGGAGAGGTATGGCCCTGGAAACGAGGCACTGCTGCATAAAAGGGAGGTTGTTTCCTGTAGAATCAAAACTTTGGATGCCAAAAATTAATCTTTGAGAGGTAAAGTGGGGATTTGTGCCCTAAAATTGAGAGCTTGGAGTAGGAAAATGAGGCTTTTAATCTGAAAAAGGAGGTTTGTGCCCTAAAATTGAGATATTGGTGAAAAAAATGAGGCTTTTCACCCCAAAATTGAGAGCTTGTCCCTCAAATGGAGAGCTTGGTGCAGAAAAATGAGGCTTTTTCACCCAAAAAAGGCGGGTTTTACCCTAAACTTGAGAGAGTGGTTCAGAAAAATGAGGCTTTTCACCCAATACAGGTAATTTGTGCCCAAAAATTGAGAGCTTGGTGCAGAAAAATGAGGCTTTTCAGCAGAAAAAGGCACGTTTGGTCCTAAAATTGCGCTATTGGTGCAGAAAAATGAGGCTTTTCACCCAAAAAAGGAGAGCTTGTCCATAACATTGAAATATTGGTGCAGAAAAATTTGGCTTTTCAGGTGAAAAAGGTGGGTTTGGTGCTAAAATTGAGAACTTGGTGCAGAAAAATGAGGCTTTTCACCCAAAAAAAGTGGTTTGTGCTGTAAAATTGAGATCTTGTTGCAGAAAAATGAGGCTTTACATCTGAAAAAGGCGGTTTGTGCCCTAAAATTGAGAGCTTGGTGCAGAAAAATGAGGCTTTTCACCCCAAAAACGCAGGTTTAGAGCCCCCATGATAGGGTTTGTGCTGTAAAAAAGGAGAGGTAGAGCCCTGGAAACGAGGCACTGCTGCATAAAAGGGAGGTTGTTACCTGTAGAATCAAAACTTTGGATGCTAAAAATTAATCTTTGAGAGGTAAAGTGGGGGTTTGTGCCTAAAATTGAGAGCTTGGAGTAGGAAAATGAGGCTTTTAATCTGAAAAAGGAGGTTTGTGCCCTAAAATTGAGATATTGGTGAAGAAAAATGAGGCTTTTCACTCAAAAATTGAGAGCTTGTCCCTAAAATTGAGAGCTTGGAGTAGGAAAATGAGGCTTTTAATCTGAAAAAGGAGGTTTGTGCCCTAAAATTGAGATATTGGTGAAGAAAAATGAGGCTTTTCACCCCAAAATTGAGAGCTTGTCCCTCAAATGGAGAGCTTGGAGTAGGAAAATGAGGCTTTTAATCTGAAAAAGGAGGTTTGTGCCCTAAAATTGAGATATTGGTGAAGAAAAATGAGGCTTTTCACCCCAAAATTGAGAGCTTGTCCCTAAAATTGAGAGCTTGGAGTAGGAAAATGAGGCTTTTAATCTGAAAAAGGAGGTTTGTGCCCTAAAATTGAGATATTGGTGAAGAAAAATGAGGCTTTTCACCCGAAAATTGAGAGCTTGTCCCTAAAATTGAGAGCTTGGTGCAGAAAAATGAGGCTTTTCAGCAGAAAAAGGCGGGTTGTGTGCCGTAAAATTGAGAGGTTGGTGCAGAAAAATGAGACTTTTCAGCAGAAAAAGGCCATTTCCGCCCTAAAATTGAGAGCTTGGTTCAGAAAAATTAGGTTTTTCACCCCAAAAATGCGGGTTTAGCCCCCATGATAGGGTTTGTGCTGTAAAGAAGGAGAGGTAGGGCCCTGGAAACGAGGCACTGCTGCATAAAAGGGAGGTTGTTTCCTGTAGAATCAAAACTTTGGATGCCAAAAATTAATCGTTGAGAGGTAAAATGGGGGTTTGTGCCCTAAAATTGAGAGCTTGGAGTAGGAAAATGAGGCTTTTAATCTGAAAAAGGAGGTTTGTGCCCTAAAATTGAGATATTGGTGAAGAAAAATGAGGCTTTTCACCCCAAAATTGAGAGCTTGTCCCTCAAATGGAGAGCTTGGTGCAGAAAAATGAGGCTTTTTCACCCAAAAAAGGCGGGTTTTACCCTAAACTTGAGAGAGTGGTTCAGAAAAATGAGGCTTTTCACCCAATACAGGTAATTTGTGCCCAAAAATTGAGAGCTTGGTGCAGAAAAATGAGGCTTTTCAGCAGAAAAAGGCACGTTTGGTCCTAAAATTGCGCTATTGGTGCAGAAAAATGAGGCTTTTCACCCAAAAAAGGAGAGCTTGTCCATAACATTGAAATATTGGTGCAGAAAAATTTGGCTTTTCCGGTGAAAAAGGTGGGTTTTGTGCTAAAATTGAGAACTTGGTGCAGAAAAATGAGGCTTTTCACCCAAAAAAAGTGGTTTGTGCTGTAAAATTGAGATCTTGTTGCAGAAAAATGAGGCTTTACATCTGAAAAAGGCGGTTTGTGCCCTAAAATTGAGAGCTTGGTGCAGAAAAATAAGGCTTTTCACCCCAAAAACGCGGGTTTAGAGCCCCCATGATAGGGTTTGTGCTGTAAAAAAGGAGAGGTAGGGCCCTGGAAACGAGGCACTGCTGCATAAAAGGGAGGTTGTTACCTGTAGAATCAAAACTTTGGATGCTAAAAATAAATCTTTGAGAGGTAAAGTGGGGGTTTGTGCCTAAAATTGAGAGCTTGGAGTAGGAAAATGAGGCTTTTAATCTGAAAAAGGAGGTTTGTGCCCTAAAATTGAGATATTGGTGAAGAAAAATGAGGCTTTTCACCCCAAAATTGAGAGCTTGTCCCTAAAATTGAGAGCTTGGAGTAGGAAAATGAGGCTTTTAATCTGAAAAAGGAGGTTTGTGCCCTAAAATTGAGATATTGGTGCAGAAAAATGAGGCTTTTCACCCAAAAATTGAGAGCTTGTCCCTAAAATTGAGAGCTTGGTGCAGAAAAATGAGGCTTTTCAGCAGAAAAAGGCGGGTTGTGTGCCGTAAAATTGAGAGGTTGGTGCAGAAAAATGAGACTTTTCAGCAGAAAAAGACCATTTCCACCCTAAAATTGAGAGCTTGGTGCAGAAAAATGAGGTTTTTCACCCCAAAAATGCGGGTATAGCCCCCATGATAGGGTTTGTGCTGTAAAGAAGGAGAGGTATGGCCCTGGAAACGAGGCACTGCTGCATAAAAGGGAGGTTGTTTCCTGTAGAATCAAAACTTTGGATGCCAAAAATTAATCTTTGAGAGGTAAAATGGGGGTTTGTGCCCTAGAATTGAGAGCTTGGAGTAGGAAAATGAGGCTTTTAATCTGAAAAAGGAGGTTTGTGCCCTAAAATTGAGATATTGGTGAAGAAAAATGAGGCTTTTCACCCCAAAATTGAGAGCTTGTCCCTCAAATGGAGAGCTTGGTGCAGAAAAATGAGGCTTTTTCACCCAAAAAAGGCGGGTTTTACCCTAAACTTGAGAGAGTGGTTCAGAAAAATGAGGCTTTTCACCCAATACAGGTAATTTGTGCCCAAAAATTGAGAGCTTGGTGCAGAAAAATGAGGCTTTTCAGCAGAAAAAGGCACGTTTGGTCCTAAAATTGCGCTATTGGTGCAGAAAAATGAGGCTTTTCACCCAAAAAAGGAGAGCTTGTCCATAACATTGAAATATTGGTGCAGAAAAATTTGGCTTTTCAGGTGAAAAAGGTGGGTTTGGTGCTAAAATTGAGAACTTGGTGCAGAAAAATGAGGCTTTTCACCCAAAAAAAGTGGTTTGTGCTGTAAAATTGAGATCTTGTTGCAGAAAAATGAGGCTTTACATCTGAAAAAGGCGGTTTGTGCCCTAAAATTGAGAGCTTGGTGCAGAAAAATGAGGCTTTTCACCCCAAAAACGCAGGTTTAGAGCCCCCATGATAGGGTTTGTGCTGTAAAAAAGGAGAGGTAGAGCCCTGGAAACGAGGCACTGCTGCATAAAAGGGAGGTTGTTACCTGTAGAATCAAAACTTTGGATGCTAAAAATTAATCTTTGAGAGGTAAAGTGGGGGTTTGTGCCTAAAATTGAGAGCTTGGAGTAGGAAAATGAGGCTTTTAATCTGAAAAAGGAGGTTTGTGCCCTAAAATTGAGATATTGGTGCAGAAAAATGAGGCTTTTCACCCAAAAATTGAGAGCTTGTCCCTAAAATTGAGAGCTTGGTGCAGAAAAATGAGGCTTTTCAGCAGAAAAAGGCGGGTTGTGTGCCGTAAAATTGAGAGGTTGGTGCTGAAAAATGAGACTTTTCAGCAGAAAAAGGCCATTTCCACCCTAAAATTGAGAGCTTGGTGCAGAAAAATGAGGTTTTTCACCCCAAAAATGCGGGTTTAGCCCCCATGATAGGGTTTGTGCTGTAAAGAAGGAGAGGTAGGGCCCTGGAAACGAGGCACTGCTGCATAAAAGGGAGGTTGTTTCCTGTAGAATCAAAACTTTGGATGCCAAAAATTAATCTTTGAGAGGTAAAGTGGGGATTTGTGCCCTAAAATTGAGAGCTTGGAGTAGGAAAATGAGGCTTTTAATCTGAAAAAGGAGGTTTGTGCCCTAAAATTGAGATATTGGTGAAGAAAAATGAGGCTTTTCACCCCAAAATTGAGAGCTTGTCCCTCAAATGGAGAGCTTGGTGCAGAAAAATGAGGCTTTTACACCCAAAAAAGGCGGGTTTTACCCTAAACTTGAGAGAGTGGTTCAGAAAAATGAGGCTTTTCACCCAATACAGGTAATTTGTGCCCAAAAATTGAGAGCTTGGTGCAGAAAAATGAGGCTTTTCAGCAGAAAAAGGCACGTTTGGTCCTAAAATTGCGCTATTGGTGCAGAAAAATGAGGCTTTTCACCCAAAAAAGGAGAGCTTGTCCATAACATTGAAATATTGGTGCAGAAAAATTTGGCTTTTCAGGTGAAAAAGGTGGGTTTTGTGCTAAAATTGAGAACTTGGTGCAGAAAAATGAGGCTTTTCACCCAAAAAAAGTGGTTTGTGCTGTAAAATTGAGATCTTGTTGCAGAAAAATGAGGCTTTACATCTGAAAAAGGCGGTTTGTGCCCTAAAATTGAGAGCTTGGTGCAGAAAAATGAGGCTTTTCACCCCAAAAACGCGGGTTTAGAGCCCCCATGATAGGGTTTGTGCTGTAAAGAAGGAGAGGTAGGGCCCTGGAAACGAGGCACTGCTGCATAAAAGGGAGGTTGTTTCCTGTAGAATCAAAACTTTGGATGCCAAAAATTAATCGTTGAGAGGTAAAATGGGGGTTTGTGCCCTAAAATTGAGAGCTTGGAGTAGGAAAATGAGGCTTTTAATCTGAAAAAGGAGGTTTGTGCCCTAAAATTGAGATATTGCTGAAGAAAAATGAGGTTTTTCACCCCAAAATTGAGAGCTTGTCCATAACATTGAAATATTGGTGCAGAAAAATTTGGCTTTTCAGGTGAAAAAGGTGGGTTTGGTGCTAAAATTGAGAGCTTGGTGCAGAAAAATGAGGCTTTTCACCCAAAAAAAGTGGTTTGTGCTGTAAAATTGAGATCTTGTTGCAGAAAAGTGAGGCTTTACATCTGAAAAAGGCGGTTTGTGCCCTAAAATTGAGAGCTTGGTGCAGAAAAATGAGGTTTTTCACCCCAAAAACGCGGGTTTAGAGCCCCCATGATAGGGTTTGTGCTGTAAAAAAGGAGAGGTAGAGCCCTGGAAACGAGGCACTGCTGCATAAAAGGGAGGTTGTTACCTGTAGAATCAAAACTTTGGATGCTAAAAATTAATCTTTGAGAGGTAAAGTGGGGGTTTGTGCCTAAAATTGAGAGCTTGGAGTAGGAAAATGAGGCTTTTAATCTGAAAAAGGAGGTTTGTGCCCTAAAATTGAGATATTGGTGAAGAAAAATGAGGCTTTTCACCCCAAAATTGAGAGCTTGTCCCTAAAATTGAGAGCTTGGAGTAGGAAAATGAGGCTTTTAATCTGAAAAAGGAGGTTTGTGCCCTAAAATTGAGATATTGGTGAAGAAAAATGAGGCTTTTCACCCCAAAATTGAGAGCTTGTCCCTAAAATTGAGAGCTTGGAGTAGGAAAATGAGGCTTTTAATCTGAAAAAGGAGGTTTGTGCCCTAAAATTGAGATATTGGTGAAGAAAAATGAGGCTTTTCACCCCAAAATTGAGAGCTTGTCCCTCAAATGGAGAGCTTGGTGCAGAAAAATGAGGCTTTTCAGCAGAAAAAGGCGGGTTGTGTGCCGTAAAATTGAGAGGTTGGTGCAGAAAAATGAGACTTTTCAGCAGAAAAAGGCCATTTCCGCCCTAAAATTGAGAGCTTGGTGCAGAAAAATGAGGTTTTTCACCCCAAAAATGCGGGTATAGCCCCCATGATAGGGTTTGTGCTGTAAAGAAGGAGAGGTAGGGCCCTGGAAACGAGGCACTGCTGCATAAAAGGGAGGTTGTTTCCTGTAGAATCAAAACTTTGGATGCCAAAAATTAATCTTTGAGAGGTAAAATGGGGGTTTGTGCCCTAAAATTGAGAGCTTGGAGTAGGAAAATGAGGCTTTTAATCTGAAAAAGGAGGTTTGTGCCCTAAAATTGAGATATTGGTGAAGAAAAATGAGGCTTTTCACCCCAAAATTGAGAGCTTGTCCCTCAAATGGAGAGCTTGGTGCAGAAAAATGAGGCTTTTACACCCAAAAAAGGCGGGTTTTACCCTAAACTTGAGAGAGTGGTTCAGAAAAATGAGGCTTTTCACCCAATACAGGTAATTTGTGCCCAAAAATTGAGAGCTTGGTGCAGAAAAATGAGGCTTTTCAGCAGAAAAAGGCACGTTTGGTCCTAAAATTGCGCTATTGGTGCAGAAAAATGAGGCTTTTCACCCAAAAAAGGAGAGCTTGTCCATAACATTGAAATATTGGTGCAGAAAAATTTGGCTTTTCCGGTGAAAAAGGTGGGTTTTGTGCTAAAATTGAGAACTTGGTGCAGAAAAATGAGGCTTTTCACCCAAAAAAAGTGGTTTGTGCTGTAAAATTGAGATCTTGTTGCAGAAAAATGAGGCTTTACATCTGAAAAAGGCGGTTTGTGCCCTAAAATTGAGAGCTTGGTGCAGAAAAATGAGGCTTTTCACCCCAAAAACGCGGGTTTAGAGCCCCCATGATAGGGTTTGTGCTGTAAAGAAGGAGAGGTAGGGCCCTGGAAACGAGGCACTGCTGCATAAAAGGGAGGTTGTTTCCTGTAGAATCAAAACTTTGGATGCCAAAAATTAATCGTTGAGAGGTAAAATGGGGGTTTGTGCCCTAAAATTGAGAGCTTGGAGTAGGAAAATGAGGCTTTTAATCTGAAAAAGGAGGTTTGTGCCCTAAAATTGAGATATTGCTGAAGAAAAATGAGGTTTTTCACCCCAAAATTGAGAGCTTGTCCATAACATTGAAATATTGGTGCAGAAAAATTTGGCTTTTCAGGTGAAAAAGGTGGGTTTGGTGCTAAAATTGAGAGCTTGGTGCAGAAAAATGAGGCTTTTCACCCAAAAAAAGTGGTTTGTGCTGTAAAATTGAGATCTTGTTGCAGAAAAGTGAGGCTTTACATCTGAAAAAGGCGGTTTGTGCCCTAAAATTGAGAGCTTGGTGCAGAAAAATGAGGTTTTTCACCCCAAAAACGCGGGTTTAGAGCCCCCATGATAGGGTTTGTGCTGTAAAAAAGGAGAGGTAGAGCCCTGGAAACGAGGCACTGCTGCATAAAAGGGAGGTTGTTACCTGTAGAATCAAAACTTTGGATGCTAAAAATTAATCTTTGAGAGGTAAAGTGGGGGTTTGTGCCTAAAATTGAGAGCTTGGAGTAGGAAAATGAGGCTTTTAATCTGAAAAAGGAGGTTTGTGCCCTAAAATTGAGATATTGGTGAAGAAAAATGAGGCTTTTCACCCCAAAATTGAGAGCTTGTCCCTAAAATTGAGAGCTTGGAGTAGGAAAATGAGGCTTTTAATCTGAAAAAGGAGGTTTGTGCCCTAAAATTGAGATATTGGTGAAGAAAAATGAGGCTTTTCACCCCAAAATTGAGAGCTTGTCCCTAAAATTGAGAGCTTGGAGTAGGAAAATGAGGCTTTTAATCTGAAAAAGGAGGTTTGTGCCCTAAAATTGAGATATTGGTGAAGAAAAATGAGGCTTTTCACCCCAAAATTGAGAGCTTGTCCCTCAAATGGAGAGCTTGGTGCAGAAAAATGAGGCTTTTCAGCAGAAAAAGGCGGGTTGTGTGCCGTAAAATTGAGAGGTTGGTGCAGAAAAATGAGACTTTTCAGCAGAAAAAGGCCATTTCCGCCCTAAAATTGAGAGCTTGGTGCAGAAAAATGAGGTTTTTCACCCCAAAAATGCGGGTATAGCCCCCATGATAGGGTTTGTGCTGTAAAGAAGGAGAGGTAGGGCCCTGGAAACGAGGCACTGCTGCATAAAAGGGAGGTTGTTTCCTGTAGAATCAAAACTTTGGATGCCAAAAATTAATCTTTGAGAGGTAAAATGGGGGTTTGTGCCCTAAAATTGAGAGCTTGGAGTAGGAAAATGAGGCTTTTAATCTGAAAAAGGAGGTTTGTGCCCTAAAATTGAGATATTGGTGAAAAAAATGAGGCTTTTCACCCCAAAATTGAGAGCTTGTCCCTCAAATGGAGAGCTTGGTGCAGAAAAATGAGGCTTTTTCACCCAAAAAAGGCGGGTTTTACCCTAAACTTGAGAGAGTGGTTCAGAAAAATGAGGCTTTTCACCCAATACAGGTAATTTGTGCCCCAAAATTGAGAGCTTGGTGCAGAAAAATGAGGCTTTTCAGCAGAAAAAGGCACGTTTGGTCCTGAAATTGCGCTATTGGTGCAGAAAAATGAGGCTTTTCACCCAAAAAAGGAGAGCTTGTCCATAACATTGAAATATTGGTGCAGAAAAATTTGGCTTTTCAGGTGAAAAAGGTGGGTTTGGTGCTAAAATTGAGAACTTGGTGCAGAAAAATGAGGCTTTTCACCCAAAAAAAGTGGTTTGTGCTGTAAAATTGAGATCTTGTTGCAGAAAAATGAGGCTTTACATCTGAAAAAGGCGGTTTGTGCCCTAAAATTGAGAGCTTGGTGCAGAAAAATGAGGTTTTTCACCCCAAAAACGCGGGTTTAGAGCCCCCATGATAGGGTTTGTGCTGTAAAAAAGGAGAGGTAGGGCCCTGGAAACGAGGCACTGCTGCATAAAAGGGAGGTTGTTTCCTGTAGAATCAAAACTTTGGATGCTAAAAATTAATCTTTGAGAGGTAAAGTGGGGGTTTGTGCCTAAAATTGAGAGCTTGGAGTAGGAAAATGAGGCTTTTAATCTGAAAAAGGAGGTTTGTGCCCTAAAATTGAGATATTGGTGAAGAAAAATGAGGCTTTTCACTCAAAAATTGAGAGCTTGTCCCTAAAATTGAGAGCTTGGAGTAGGAAAATGAGGCTTTTAATCTGAAAAAGGAGGTTTGTGCCCTAAAATTGAGATATTGGTGAAGAAAAATGAGGCTTTTCACCCCAAAATTGAGAGCTTGTCCCTAAAATTGAGAGCTTGGAGTAGGAAAATGAGGCTTTTAATCTGAAAAAGGAGGTTTGTGCCCTAAAATTGAGATATTGGTGAAGAAAAATGAGGCTTTTCACCAGAAAATTGAGAGCTTGTCCCTAAAATTGAGAGCTTGGAGTAGGAAAATGAGGCTTTTAATCTGAAAAAGGAGGTTTGTGCCCTAAAATTGAGATATTGGTGAAGAAAAATGAGGCTTTTCACCCCAAAATTGAGAGCTTGTCCCTAAAATTGAGAGCTTGGTGCAGAAAAATGAGGCTTTTCAGCAGAAAAAGGCGGGTTGTGTGCCGTAAAATTGAGAGGTTGGTGCAGAAAAATGAGACTTTTCAGCAGAAAAAGGCCATTTCCGCCCTAAAATTGAGAGCTTGGTTCAGAAAAATTAGGTTTTTCACCCCAAAAATGCGGGTTTAGCCCCCATGATAGGGTTTGTGCTGTAAAGAAGGAGAGGTAGGGCCCTGGAAACGAGGCACTGCTGTATAAAAGGGAGGTTGTTTCCTGTAGAATCAAAACTTTGGATGCCAAAAATTAATCTTTGAGAGGTAAAATGGGGGTTTGTGCCCTAAAATTGAGAGCTTGGAGTAGGAAAATGAGGCTTTTAATCTGAAAAAGGAGGTTTGTGCCCTAAAATTGAGATATTGGTGAAGAAAAATGAGGCTTTTCACCCCAAAATTGAGAGCTTGTCCCTAAAATTGAGAGCTTGGTGCAGAAAAATGAGGCTTTTCAGCAGAAAAAGGCGGGTTGTGTGCCGTAAAATTGAGAGGTTGGTGCAGAAAAATGAGACTTTTCAGCAGAAAAAGGCCATTTCCGCCCTAAAATTGAGAGCTTGGTTCAGAAAAATTAGGTTTTTCACCCCAAAAATGCGGGTTTAGCCCCCATGATAGGGTTTGTGCTGTAAAGAAGGAGAGGTAGGGCCCTGGAAACGAGGCACTGCTGCATAAAAGGGAGGTTGTTTCCTGTAGAATCAAAACTTTGGATGCCAAAAATTAATCTTTGAGAGGTAAAGTGGGGGTTTGTGCCTAAAATTGAGAGCTTGGAGTAGGAAAATGAGGCTTTTAATCTGAAAAAGGAGGTTTGTGCCCTAAAATTGAGATATTGGTGAAGAAAAATGAGGCTTTTCACCCCAAAATTGAGAGCTTGTCCCTCAAATGGAGAGCTTGGTGCAGAAAAATGAGGCTTTTTCACCCAAAAAAGGCGGGTTTTACCCTAAACTTGAGAGAGTGGTTCAGAAAAATGAGGCTTTTCACCCAATACAGGTAATTTCCGCCCTAAAATTGAGAGCTTGGTGCAGAAAAATGAGGCTTTTCAGCAGAAAAAGGCACGTTTGGTCCTAAAATTGCGCTATTGGTGCAGAAAAATGAGGCTTTTCACCCAAAAAAGGAGAGCTTGTCCATAACATTGAAATATTGGTGCAGAAAAATTTGGCTTTTCAGGTGAAAAAGGTGGGTTTGGTGCTAAAATTGAGAACTTGGTGCAGAAAAATGAGGCTTTTCACCCAAAAAAAGTGGTTTGTGCTGTAAAATTGAGATCTTGTTGCAGAAAAATGAGGCTTTACATCTGAAAAAGGCGGTTTGTGCCCTAAAATTGAGAGCTTGGTGCAGAAAAATGAGGTTTTTCACCCCAAAAACGCGGGTTTAGAGCCCCCATGATAGGGTTTGTGCTGTAAAAAAGGAGAGGTAGGGCCCTGGAAACGAGGCACTGCTGCATAAAAGGGAGGTTGTTTCCTGTAGAATCAAAACTTTGGATGCCAAAAATTAATCGTTGAGAGGTAAAATGGGGGTTTGTGCCCTAAAATTGAGAGCTTGGAGTAGGAAAATGAGGCTTTTAATCTGAAAAAGGAGGTTTGTGCCCTAAAATTGAGATATTGGTGAAAAAAATGAGGCTTTTCACCCCAAAATTGAGAGCTTGTCCCTCAAATGGAGAGCTTGGTGCAGAAAAATGAGGCTTTTACACCCAAAAAAGGCAGGTTTTACCCTAAACTTGAGAGAGTGGTTCAGAAAAATGAGGCTTTTCACCCAATACAGGTAATTTGTGCCCAAAAATTGAGAGCTTGGTGCAGAAAAATGAGGCTTTTCAGCAGAAAAAGGCACGTTTGGTCCTGAAATTGCGCTATTGGTGCAGAAAAATGAGGCTTTTCACCCAAAAAAGGAGAGCTTGTCCATAACATTGAAATATTGGTGCAGAAAAATTTGGCTTTTCAGGTGAAAAAGGTGGGTTTGGTGCTAAAATTGAGAACTTGGTGCAGAAAAATGAGGCTTTTCACCCAAAAAAAGTGGTTTGTGCTGTAAAATTGAGATCTTGTTGCAGAAAAATGAGGCTTTACATCTGAAAAAGGCGGTTTGTGCCCTAAAATTGAGAGCTTGGTGCAGAAAAATGAGGTTTTTCACCCCAAAAACGCGGGTTTAGAGCCCCCATGATAGGGTTTGTGCTGTAAAAAAGGAGAGGTAGGGCCCTGGAAACGAGGCACTGCTGCATAAAAGGGAGGTTGTTACCTGTAGAATCAAAACTTTGGATGCTAAAAATTAATCTTTGAGAGGTAAAGTGGGGGTTTGTGCCTAAAATTGAGAGCTTGGAGTAGGAAAATGAGGCTTTTAATCTGAAAAAGGAGGTTTGTGCCCTAAAATAGAGATATTGGTGAAGAAAAATGAGGCTTTTCACTCAAAAATTGAGAGCTTGTCCCTAAAATTGAGAGCTTGGAGTAGGAAAATGAGGCTTTTAATCTGAAAAAGGAGGTTTGTGCCCTAAAATTGAGATATTGGTGAAGAAAAATGAGGCTTTTCACCTGAAAATTGAGAGCTTGTCCCTAAAATTGAGAGCTTCGAATAGGAAAATGAGGCTTTTAATCTGAAAAAGGAGGTTTGTGCCCTAAAATTGAGATATTGGTGAAGAAAAATGAGGCTTTTCACCAGAAAATTGAGAGCTTGTCCCTAAAATTGAGAGCTTGGAGTAGGAAAATGAGGCTTTTAATCTGAAAAAGGAGGTTTGTGCCCTAAAATTGAGATATTGGTGAAGAAAAATGAGGCTTTTCACCCCAAAATTGAGAGCTTGTCCCTAAAATTGAGAGCTTGGTGCAGAAAAATGAGGCTTTTCAGCAGAAAAAGGCGGGTTGTGTGCCGTAAAATTGAGAGGTTGGTGCAGAAAAATGAGACTTTTCAGCAGAAAAAGGCCATTTCCGCCCTAAAATTGAGAGCTTGGTTCAGAAAAATTAGGTTTTTCACCCCAAAAATGCGGGTTTAGCCCCCATGATAGGGTTTGTGCTGTAAAGAAGGAGAGGTAGGGCCCTGGAAACGAGGCACTGCTGCATAAAAGGGAGGTTGTTTCCTGTAGAATCAAAACTTTGGATGCCAAAAATTAATCTTTGAGAGGTAAAATGGGGGTTTGTGCCCTAAAATTGAGAGCTTGGAGTAGGAAAATGAGGCTTTTAATCTGAAAAAGGAGGTTTGTGCCCTAAAATTGAGATATTGGTGAAGAAAAATGAGGCTTTTCACCCGAAAATTGAGAGCTTGTCCCTAAAATTGAGAGCTTGGTGCAGAAAAATGAGGCTTTTCAGCAGAAAAAGGCGGGTTGTGTGCCGTAAAATTGAGAGGTTGGTGCAGAAAAATGAGACTTTTCAGCAGAAAAAGGCCATTTCCGCCCTAAAATTGAGAGCTTGGTTCAGAAAAATTAGGTTTTTCACCCCAAAAATGCGGGTTTAGCCCCCATGATAGGGTTTGTGCTGTAAAGAAGGAGAGGTAGGGCCCTGGAAACGAGGCACTGCTGCATAAAAGGGAGGTTGTTTCCTGTAGAATCAAAACTTTGGATGCCAAAAATTAATCTTTGAGAGGTAAAGTGGGGGTTTGTGCCTAAAATTGAGAGCTTGGAGTAGGAAAATGAGGCTTTTAATCTGAAAAAGGAGGTTTGTGCCCTAAAATTGAGATATTGGTGAAGAAAAATGAGGCTTTTCACCCCAAAATTGAGAGCTTGTCCCTCAAATGGAGAGCTTGGTGCAGAAAAATGAGGCTTTTTCACCCAAAAAAGGCGGGTTTTACCCTAAACTTGAGAGAGTGGTTCAGAAAAATGAGGCTTTTCACCCAATACAGGTAATTTGTGCCCAAAAATTGAGAGCTTGGTGCAGAAAAATGAGGCTTTTCAGCAGAAAAAGGCACGTTTGGTCCTAAAATTGCGCTATTGGTGCAGAAAAATGAGGCTTTTCACCCAAAAAAGGAGAGCTTGTCCATAACATTGAAATATTGGTGCAGAAAAATTTGGCTTTTCAGGTGAAAAAGGTGGGTTTGGTGCTAAAATTGAGAACTTGGTGCAGAAAAATGAGGCTTTTCACCCAAAAAAAGTGGTTTGTGCTGTAAAATTGAGATCTTGTTGCAGAAAAATGAGGCTTTACATCTGAAAAAGGCGGTTTGTGCCCTAAAATTGAGAGCTTGGTGCAGAAAAATGAGGTTTTTCACCCCAAAAACGCGGGTTTAGAGCCCCCATGATAGGGTTTGTGCTGTAAAAAAGGAGAGGTAGGGCCCTGGAAACGAGGCACTGCTGCATAAAAGGGAGGTTGTTTCCTGTAGAATCAAAACTTTGGATGCCAAAAATTAATCGTTGAGAGGTAAAATGGGGGTTTGTGCCCTAAAATTGAGAGCTTGGAGTAGGAAAATGAGGCTTTTAATCTGAAAAAGGAGGTTTGTGCCCTAAAATTGAGATATTGGTGAAAAAAATGAGGCTTTTCACCCCAAAATTGAGAGCTTGTCCCTCAAATGGAGAGCTTGGTGCAGAAAAATGAGGCTTTTACACCCAAAAAAGGCAGGTTTTACCCTAAACTTGAGAGAGTGGTTCAGAAAAATGAGGCTTTTCACCCAATACAGGTAATTTGTGCCCAAAAATTGAGAGCTTGGTGCAGAAAAATGAGGCTTTTCAGCAGAAAAAGGCACGTTTGGTCCTGAAATTGCGCTATTGGTGCAGAAAAATGAGGCTTTTCACCCAAAAAAGGAGAGCTTGTCCATAACATTGAAATATTGGTGCAGAAAAATTTGGCTTTTCAGGTGAAAAAGGTGGGTTTGGTGCTAAAATTGAGAACTTGGTGCAGAAAAATGAGGCTTTTCACCCAAAAAAAGTGGTTTGTGCTGTAAAATTGAGATCTTGTTGCAGAAAAATGAGGCTTTACATCTGAAAAAGGCGGTTTGTGCCCTAAAATTGAGAGCTTGGTGCAGAAAAATGAGGTTTTTCACCCCAAAAACGCGGGTTTAGAGCCCCCATGATAGGGTTTGTGCTGTAAAAAAGGAGAGGTAGGGCCCTGGAAACGAGGCACTGCTGCATAAAAGGGAGGTTGTTACCTGTAGAATCAAAACTTTGGATGCTAAAAATTAATCTTTGAGAGGTAAAGTGGGGGTTTGTGCCTAAAATTGAGAGCTTGGAGTAGGAAAATGAGGCTTTTAATCTGAAAAAGGAGGTTTGTGCCCTAAAATTGAGATATTGGTGAAGAAAAATGAGGCTTTTCACCAGAAAATTGAGAGCTTGTCCCTAAAATTGAGAGCTTGGAGTAGGAAAATGAGGCTTTTAATCTGAAAAAGGAGGTTTGTGCCCTAAAATTGAGATATTGGTGAAGAAAAATGAGGCTTTTCACCCCAAAATTGAGAGCTTGTCCCTCAAATGGAGAGCTTGGTGCAGAAAAATGAGGCTTTTCAGCAGAAAAAGGCACGTTTGGTCCTAAAATTGCGCTATTGGTGCAGAAAAATGAGGCTTTTCACCCAAAAAAGGAGAGCTTGTCCATAACATTGAAATATTGGTGCAGAAAAATTTGGCTTTTCAGGTGAAAAAGGTGGGTTTGGTGCTAAAATTGAGAACTTGGTGCAGAAAAATGAGGCTTTTCACCCAAAAAAAGTGGTTTGTGCTGTAAAATTGAGATCTTGTTGCAGAAAAATGAGGCTTTACATCTGAAAAAGGCGGTTTGTGCCCTAAAATTGAGAGCTTGGTGCAGAAAAATGAGGTTTTTCACCCCAAAAACGCGGGTTTAGAGCCCCCATGATAGGGTTTGTGCTGTAAAAAAGGAGAGGTAGGGCCCTGGAAACGAGGCACTGCTGCATAAAAGGGAGGTTGTTACCTGTAGAATCAAAACTTTGGATGCTAAAAATTAATCTTTGAGAGGTAAAGTGGGGGTTTGTGCCTAAAATTGAGAGCTTGGAGTAGGAAAATGAGGCTTTTAATCTGAAAAAGGAGGTTTGTGCCCTAAAATTGAGATATTGGTGAAGAAAAATGAGGCTTTTCACCCCAAAATTGAGAGCTTGTCCCTAAAATTGAGAGCTTCGAGTAGGAAAATGAGGCTTTTAATCTGAAAAAGGAGGTTTGTGCCCTAAAATTGAGATATTGGTGAAGAAAAATGAGGCTTTTCACCCGAAAATTGAGAGCTTGTCCCTAAAATTGAGAGCTTGGTGCAGAAAAATGAGGCTTTTCAGCAGAAAAAGGCGGGTTGTGTGCCGTAAAATTGAGAGGTTGGTGCAGAAAAATGAGGCTTTTCAGCAGAAAAAGGCCATTTCCGCCCTAAAATTGAGAGCTTGGTTCAGAAAAATGAGGTTTTTCACCCCAAAAATGCGGGTTTAGCCCCCATGATAGGGTTTGTGCTGTAAAGAAGGAGAGGTAGGGCCCTGGAAACGAGGCACTGCTGCATAAAAGGGAGGTTGTTTCCTGTAGAATCAAAACTTTGGATGCCAAAAATTAATCGTTGAGAGGTAAAATGGGGGTTTGTGCCCTAAAATTGAGAGCTTGGAGTAGGAAAATGAGGCTTTTAATCTGAAAAAGGAGGTTTGTGCCCTAAAATTGAGATATTGGTGAAGAAAAATGAGGCTTTTCACCCCAAAATTGAGAGCTTGTCCCTCAAATGGAGAGCTTGGTGCAGAAAAATGAGGCTTTTTCACCCAAAAAAGGCGGGTTTTACCCTAAACTTGAGAGAGTGGTTCAGAAAAATGAGGCTTTTCACCCAATACAGGTAATTTGTGCCCAAAAAATGAGAGCTTGGTGCAGAAAAATGAGGCTTTTCAGCAGAAAAAGGCACGTTTGGTCCTAAAATTGCGCTATTGGTGCAGAAAAATGAGGCTTTTCACCCAAAAAAGGAGAGCTTGTCCATAACATTGAAATATTGGTGCAGAAAAATTTGGCTTTTCAGGTGAAAAAGGTGGGTTTGGTGCTAAAATTGAGAACTTGGTGCAGAAAAATGAGGCTTTTCACCCAAAAAAAGTGGTTTGTGCTGTAAAATTGAGATCTTGTTGCAGAAAAATGAGGCTTTACATCTGAAAAAGGCGGTTTGTGCCCTAAAATTGAGAGCTTGGTGCAGAAAAATGAGGTTTTTCACCCCAAAAACGCGGGTTTAGAGCCCCCATGATAGGGTTTGTGCTGTAAAAAAGGAGAGGTAGGGCCCTGGAAACGAGGCACTGCTGCATAAAAGGGAGGTTGTTTCCTGTAGAATCAAAACTTTGGATGCCAAAAATTAATCGTTGAGAGGTAAAATGGGGGTTTGTGCCCTAAAATTGAGAGCTTGGAGTAGGAAAATGAGGCTTTTAATCTGAAAAAGGAGGTTTGTGCCCTAAAATTGAGATATTGGTGAAAAAAATGAGGCTTTTCACCCCAAAATTGAGAGCTTGTCCCTCAAATGGAGAGCTTGGTGCAGAAAAATGAGGCTTTTACACCCAAAAAAGGCAGGTTTTACCCTAAACTTGAGAGAGTGGTTCAGAAAAATGAGGCTTTTCACCCAATACAGGTAATTTGTGCCCAAAAATTGAGAGCTTGGTGCAGAAAAATGAGGCTTTTCAGCAGAAAAAGGCACGTTTGGTCCTGAAATTGCGCTATTGGTGCAGAAAAATGAGGCTTTTCACCCAAAAAAGGAGAGCTTGTCCATAACATTGAAATATTGGTGCAGAAAAATTTGGCTTTTCAGGTGAAAAAGGTGGGTTTGGTGCTAAAATTGAGAACTTGGTGCAGAAAAATGAGGCTTTTCACCCAAAAAAAGTGGTTTGTGCTGTAAAATTGAGATCTTGTTGCAGAAAAATGAGGCTTTACATCTGAAAAAGGCGGTTTGTGCCCTAAAATTGAGAGCTTGGTGCAGAAAAATGAGGTTTTTCACCCCAAAAACGCGGGTTTAGAGCCCCCATGATAGGGTTTGTGCTGTAAAAAAGGAGAGGTAGGGCCCTGGAAACGAGGCACTGCTGCATAAAAGGGAGGTTGTTTCCTGTAGAATCAAAACTTTGGATGCCAAAAATTAATCGTTGAGAGGTAAAATGGGGGTTTGTGCCCTAAAATTGAGAGCTTGGAGTAGGAAAATGAGGCTTTTAATCTGAAAAAGGAGGTTTGTGCCCTAAAATTGAGATATTGGTGAAAAAAATGAGGCTTTTCACCCCAAAATTGAGAGCTTGTCCCTCAAATGGAGAGCTTGGTGCAGAAAAATGAGGCTTTTTCACCCAAAAAAGGCGGGTTTTACCCTAAACTTGAGAGAGTGGTTCAGAAAAATGAGGCTTTTCACCCAATACAGGTAATTTGTGCCCCAAAATTGAGAGCTTGGTGCAGAAAAATGAGGCTTTTCAGCAGAAAAAGGCACGTTTGGTCCTAAAATTGCGCTATTGGTGCAGAAAAATGAGGCTTTTCACCCAAAAAAGGAGAGCTTGTCCATAACATTGAAATATTGGTGCAGAAAAATTTGGCTTTTCAGGTGAAAAAGGTGGGTTTGGTGCTAAAATTGAGAACTTGGTGCAGAAAAATGAGGCTTTTCACCCAAAAAAAGTGGTTTGTGCTGTAAAATTGAGATCTTGTTGCAGAAAAATGAGGCTTTACATCTGAAAAAGGCGGTTTGTGCCCTAAAATTGAGAGCTTGGTGCAGAAAAATGAGGTTTTTCACCCCAAAAACGCAGGTTTAGAGCCCCCATGATAGGGTTTGTGCTGTAAAAAAGGAGAGGTAGAGCCCTGGAAATGAGGCACTGCTGCATAAAAGGGAGGTTGTTACCTGTAGAATCAAAACTTTGGATGCCAAAAATTAATCTTTGAGAGGTAAAGTGGGGGTTTGTGCCTAAAATTGAGAGCTTGGAGTAGGAAAATGAGGCTTTTAATCTGAAAAAGGAGGTTTGTGCCCTAAAATTGAGATATTGCTGAAGAAAAATGAGGCTTTTCACCCCAAAATTGAGAGCTTGTCCATAACATTGAAATATTGGTGCAGAAAAATTTGGCTTTTCAGGTGAAAAAGGTGGGTTTGGTGCTAAAATTGAGAGCTTGGTGCAGAAAAATGAGGCTTTTCACCCAAAAAAAGTGGTTTGTGCTGTAAAATTGAGATCTTGTTGCAGAAAAGTGAGGCTTTACATCTGAAAAAGGCGGTTTGTGCCCTAAAATTGAGAGCTTGGTGCAGAAAAATGAGGTTTTTCACCCCAAAAACGCGGGTTTAGAGCCCCCATGATAGGGTTTGTGCTGTAAAAAAGGAGAGGTAGAGCCCTGGAAACGAGGCACTGCTGCATAAAAGGGAGGTTGTTACCTGTAGAATCAAAACTTTGGATGCTAAAAATTAATCTTTGAGAGGTAAAGTGGGGGTTTGTGCCTAAAATTGAGAGCTTGGAGTAGGAAAATGAGGCTTTTAATCTGAAAAAGGAGGTTTGTGCCCTAAAATTGAGATATTGGTGAAGAAAAATGAGGCTTTTCACCCAAAAAAGGAGAGCTTGTCCATAACATTGAAATATTGGTGCAGAAAAATTTGGCTTTTCAGGTGAAAAAGGTGGGTTTTGTGCTAAAATTGAGAACTTGGTGCAGAAAAATGAGGCTTTTCACCCAAAAAAAGTGGTTTGTGCTGTAAAATTGAGATCTTGTTGCAGAAAAATGAGGCTTTACATCTGAAAAAGGCGGTTTGTGCCCTAAAATTGAGAGCTTGGTGCAGAAAAATGAGGTTTTTCACCCCAAAAACGCGGGTTTAGAGCCCCCATGATAGGGTTTGTGCTGTAAAAAAGGAGAGGTAGGGCCCTGGAAACGAGGCACTGCTGCATAAAAGGGAGGTTGTTACCTGTAGAATCAAAACTTTGGATGCTAAAAATTAATCTTTGAGAGGTAAAGTGGGGGTTTGTGCCTAAAATTGAGAGCTTGGAGTAGGAAAATGAGGCTTTTAATCTGAAAAAGGAGGTTTGTGCCCTAAAATTGAGATATTGGTGAAGAAAAATGAGGCTTTTCACCCCAAAATTGAGAGCTTGTCCCTAAAATTGAGAGCTTGGAGTAGGAAAATGAGGCTTTTAATCTGAAAAAGGAGGTTTGTGCCCTAAAATTGAGATATTGGTGAAGAAAAATGAGGCTTTTCACCCGAAAATTGAGAGCTTGTCCCTCAAATGGAGAGCTTGGTGCAGAAAAATGAGGCATTTTCACCCAAAAAAGGCGGGTTTTACCCTAAACTTGAGAGAGTGGTTCAGAAAAATGAGGCTTTTCACCCAATACAGGTAATTTGTGCCCAAAAATTGAGAGCTTGGTGCAGAAAAATGAGGCTTTTCAGCAGAAAAAGGCACGTTTGGTCCTAAAATTGCGCTATTGGTGCAGAAAAATGAGGCTTTTCACCCAAAAAAGGAGAGCTTGTCCATAACATTGAAATATTGGTGCAGAAAAATTTGGCTTTTCAGGTGAAAAAGGTGGGTTTTGTGCTAAAATTGAGAACTTGGTGCAGAAAAATGAGGCTTTTCACCCAAAAAAAGTGGTTTGTGCTGTAAAATTGAGATCTTGTTGCAGAAAAATGAGGCTTTACATCTGAAAAAGGCGGTTTGTGCCCTAAAATTGAGAGCTTGGTGCAGAAAAATGAGGTTTTTCACCCCAAAAACGCGGGTTTAGAGCCCCCATGATAGGGTTTGTGCTGTAAAAAAGGAGAGGTAGGGCCCTGGAAACGAGGCACTGCTGCATAAAAGGGAGGTTGTTACCTGTAGAATCAAAACTTTGGATGCTAAAAATTAATCTTTGAGAGGTAAAGTGGGGGTTTGTGCCTAAAATTGAGAGCTTGGAGTAGGAAAATGAGGCTTTTAATCTGAAAAAGGAGGTTTGTGCCCTAAAATTGAGATATTGGTGCAGAAAAATGAGGCTTTTCACCCAAAAATTGAGAGCTTGTCCCTAAAATTGAGAGCTTGGTGCAGAAAAATGAGGCTTTTCAGCAGAAAAAGGCGGGTTGTGTGCCGTAAAATTGAGAGGTTGGTGCTGAAAAATGAGACTTTTCAGCAGAAAAAGGCCATTTCCACCCTAAAATTGAGAGCTTGGTGCAGAAAAATGAGGTTTTTCACCCCAAAAATGCGGGTTTAGCCCCCATGATAGGGTTTGTGCTGTAAAGAAGGAGAGGTAGGGCCCTGGAAACGAGGCACTGCTGCATAAAAGGGAGGTTGTTTCCTGTAGAATCAAAACTTTGGATGCCAAAAATTAATCTTTGAGAGGTAAAATGGGGGTTTGTGCCCTAAAATTGAGAGCTTGGAGTAGGAAAATGAGGCTTTTAATCTGAAAAAGGAGGTTTGTGCCCTAAAATTGAGATATTGGTGAAGAAAAATGAGGCTTTTCACCCCAAAATTGAGAGCTTGTCCCTCAAATGGAGAGCTTGGTGCAGAAAAATGAGGCTTTTACACCCAAAAAAGGCGGGTTTTACCCTAAACTTGAGAGAGTGGTTCAGAAAAATGAGGCTTTTCACTCAATACAGGTAATTTGTGCCCAAAAATTGAGAGCTTGGTGCAGAAAAATGAGGCTTTTCAGCAGAAAAAGGCACGGTTGGTCCTAAAATTGCGCTATTGGTGCAGAAAAATGAGGCTTTTCACCCAAAAAAGGAGAGCTTGTCCATAACATTGAAATATTGGTGCAGAAAAATTTGGCTTTTCCGGTGAAAAAGGTGGGTTTTGTGCTAAAATTGAGAACTTGGTGCAGAAAAATGAGGCTTTTCACTCAAAAAAAGTGGTTTGTGCTGTAAAATTGAGATCTTGTTGCAGAAAAATGAGGCTTTACATCTGAAAAAGGCGGTTTGTGCCCTAAAATTGAGAGCTTGGTGCAGAAAAATGAGGCTTTTCACCCCAAAAATGCGGGTTTAGAGCCCCCATGATAGGGTTTGTGCTGTAAAGAAGGAGAGGTAGGGCCCTGGAAACGAGGCACTGCTGCATAAAAGGGAGGTTGTTTCCTGTAGAATCAAAACTTTGGATGCCAAAAATTAATCGTTGAGAGGTAAAATTGGGTTTTGTGCCCTAGAATTGAGAGCTTGGAGTAGGAAAATGAGGCTTTTAATCTGAAAAAGGAGGTTTGTGCCCTAAAATTGAGATATTGCTGAAGAAAAATGAGGCTTTTCACCCCAAAATTGAGAGCTTCTCCATAACATTGAAATATTGGTGCAGAAAAATTTGGCTTTTCAGGTGAAAAAGGTGGGTTTGGTGCTAAAATTGAGAGCTTGGTGCAGAAAAATGAGGCTTTTCACCCAAAAAAAGTGGTTTGTGCTGTAAAATTGAGATATTGGTGAAGAAAAATGAGGCTTTTCACCCCAAAATTGAGAGCTTGTCCCTAAAATTGAGAGCTTGGTGCAGAAAAATGAGGCTTTTCAGCAGAAAAAGGCGGGTTGTGTGCCGTAAAATTGAGAGGTTGGTGCAGAAAAATGAGACTTTTCAGCAGAAAAAGGCCATTTCTGCCCTAAAATTGAGAGCTTCGTTCAGAAAAATGAGGTTTTTCACCCCAAAAATGCGGGTTTAGCCCCCATGATAGGGTTTGTGCTGTAAAGAAGGAGAGGTAGGGCCCTGGAAACGAGGCACTGCTGCATAAAAGGGAGGTTGTTTCCTGTAGAATCAAAACTTTGGATGCCAAAAATTAATCGTTGAGAGGTAAAATGGGGGTTTGTGCCCTAAAATTGAGAGCTTGGAGTAGGAAAATGAGGCTTTTAATCTGAAAAAGGAGGTTTGTGCCCTAAAATTGAGATATTGGTGAAGAAAAATGAGGCTTTTCACCCCAAAATTGAGAGCTTGTCCCTCAAATGGAGAGCTTGGTGCAGAAAAATGAGGCTTTTTCACCCAAAAAAGGCGGGTTTTACCCTAAACTTGAGAGAGTGGTTCAGAAAAATGAGGCTTTTCACCCAATACAGGTAATTTGTGCCCCAAAATTGAGAGCTTGGTGCAGAAAAATGAGGCTTTTCAGCAGAAAAAGGCACGTTTGGTCCTAAAATTGCGCTATTGGTGCAGAAAAATGAGGCTTTTCACCCAAAAAAGGAGAGCTTGTCCATAACATTGAAATATTGGTGCAGAAAAATTTGGCTTTTCAGGTGAAAAAGGTGGGTTTGGTGCTAAAATTGAGAACTTGGTGCAGAAAAATGAGGCTTTTCACCCAAAAAAAGTGGTTTGTGCTGTAAAATTGAGATCTTGTTGCAGAAAAATGAGGCTTTACATCTGAAAAAGGCGGTTTGTGCCCTAAAATTGAGAGCTTGGTGCAGAAAAATGAGGTTTTTCACCCCAAAAACGCAGGTTTAGAGCCCCCATGATAGGGTTTGTGCTGTAAAAAAGGAGAGGTAGAGCCCTGGAAATGAGGCACTGCTGCATAAAAGGGAGGTTGTTACCTGTAGAATCAAAACTTTGGATGCCAAAAATTAATCTTTGAGAGGTAAAGTGGGGGTTTGTGCCTAAAATTGAGAGCTTGGAGTAGGAAAATGAGGCTTTTAATCTGAAAAAGGAGGTTTGTGCCCTAAAATTGAGATATTGCTGAAGAAAAATGAGGCTTTTCACCCCAAAATTGAGAGCTTGTCCATAACATTGAAATATTGGTGCAGAAAAATTTGGCTTTTCAGGTGAAAAAGGTGGGTTTGGTGCTAAAATTGAGAGCTTGGTGCAGAAAAATGAGGCTTTTCACCCAAAAAAAGTGGTTTGTGCTGTAAAATTGAGATCTTGTTGCAGAAAAGTGAGGCTTTACATCTGAAAAAGGCGGTTTGTGCCCTAAAATTGAGAGCTTGGTGCAGAAAAATGAGGCTTTTCACCCCAAAAACGCGGGTTTAGAGCCCCCATGATAGGGTTTGTGCTGTAAAAAAGGAGAGGTAGAGCCCTGGAAACGAGGCACTGCTGCATAAAAGGGAGGTTGTTACCTGTAGAATCAAAACTTTGGATGCTAAAAATTAATCTTTGAGAGGTAAAGTGGGGGTTTGTGCCTAAAATTGAGAGCTTGGAGTAGGAAAATGAGGCTTTTAATCTGAAAAAGGAGGTTTGTGCCCTAAAATTGAGATATTGGTGAAGAAAAATGAGGCTTTTCACCCAAAAAAGGAGAGCTTGTCCATAACATTGAAATATTGGTGCAGAAAAATTTGGCTTTTCAGGTGAAAAAGGTGGGTTTTGTGCTAAAATTGAGAACTTGGTGCAGAAAAATGAGGCTTTTCACCCAAAAAAAGTGGTTTGTGCTGTAAAATTGAGATCTTGTTGCAGAAAAATGAGGCTTTACATCTGAAAAAGGCGGTTTGTGCCCTAAAATTGAGAGCTTGGTGCAGAAAAATGAGGTTTTTCACCCCAAAAACGCGGGTTTAGAGCCCCCATGATAGGGTTTGTGCTGTAAAAAAGGAGAGGTAGGGCCCTGGAAACGAGGCACTGCTGCATAAAAGGGAGGTTGTTACCTGTAGAATCAAAACTTTGGATGCTAAAAATTAATCTTTGAGAGGTAAAGTGGGGGTTTGTGCCTAAAATTGAGAGCTTGGAGTAGGAAAATGAGGCTTTTAATCTGAAAAAGGAGGTTTGTGCCCTAAAATTGAGATATTGGTGAAGAAAAATGAGGCTTTTCACCCCAAAATTGAGAGCTTGTCCCTAAAATTGAGAGCTTGGAGTAGGAAAATGAGGCTTTTAATCTGAAAAAGGAGGTTTGTGCCCTAAAATTGAGATATTGGTGAAGAAAAATGAGGCTTTTCACCCGAAAATTGAGAGCTTGTCCCTCAAATGGAGAGCTTGGTGCAGAAAAATGAGGCATTTTCACCCAAAAAAGGCGGGTTTTACCCTAAACTTGAGAGAGTGGTTCAGAAAAATGAGGCTTTTCACCCAATACAGGTAATTTGTGCCCAAAAATTGAGAGCTTGGTGCAGAAAAATGAGGCTTTTCAGCAGAAAAAGGCACGTTTGGTCCTAAAATTGCGCTATTGGTGCAGAAAAATGAGGCTTTTCACCCAAAAAAGGAGAGCTTGTCCATAACATTGAAATATTGGTGCAGAAAAATTTGGCTTTTCAGGTGAAAAAGGTGGGTTTTGTGCTAAAATTGAGAACTTGGTGCAGAAAAATGAGGCTTTTCACCCAAAAAAAGTGGTTTGTGCTGTAAAATTGAGATCTTGTTGCAGAAAAATGAGGCTTTACATCTGAAAAAGGCGGTTTGTGCCCTAAAATTGAGAGCTTGGTGCAGAAAAATGAGGTTTTTCACCCCAAAAACGCGGGTTTAGAGCCCCCATGATAGGGTTTGTGCTGTAAAAAAGGAGAGGTAGGGCCCTGGAAACGAGGCACTGCTGCATAAAAGGGAGGTTGTTACCTGTAGAATCAAAACTTTGGATGCTAAAAATTAATCTTTGAGAGGTAAAGTGGGGGTTTGTGCCTAAAATTGAGAGCTTGGAGTAGGAAAATGAGGCTTTTAATCTGAAAAAGGAGGTTTGTGCCCTAAAATTGAGATATTGGTGCAGAAAAATGAGGCTTTTCACCCAAAAATTGAGAGCTTGTCCCTAAAATTGAGAGCTTGGTGCAGAAAAATGAGGCTTTTCAGCAGAAAAAGGCGGGTTGTGTGCCGTAAAATTGAGAGGTTGGTGCTGAAAAATGAGACTTTTCAGCAGAAAAAGGCCATTTCCACCCTAAAATTGAGAGCTTGGTGCAGAAAAATGAGGTTTTTCACCCCAAAAATGCGGGTTTAGCCCCCATGATAGGGTTTGTGCTGTAAAGAAGGAGAGGTAGGGCCCTGGAAACGAGGCACTGCTGCATAAAAGGGAGGTTGTTTCCTGTAGAATCAAAACTTTGGATGCCAAAAATTAATCTTTGAGAGGTAAAATGGGGGTTTGTGCCCTAAAATTGAGAGCTTGGAGTAGGAAAATGAGGCTTTTAATCTGAAAAAGGAGGTTTGTGCCCTAAAATTGAGATATTGGTGAAGAAAAATGAGGCTTTTCACCCCAAAATTGAGAGCTTGTCCCTCAAATGGAGAGCTTGGTGCAGAAAAATGAGGCTTTTACACCCAAAAAAGGCGGGTTTTACCCTAAACTTGAGAGAGTGGTTCAGAAAAATGAGGCTTTTCACTCAATACAGGTAATTTGTGCCCAAAAATTGAGAGCTTGGTGCAGAAAAATGAGGCTTTTCAGCAGAAAAAGGCACGGTTGGTCCTAAAATTGCGCTATTGGTGCAGAAAAATGAGGCTTTTCACCCAAAAAAGGAGAGCTTGTCCATAACATTGAAATATTGGTGCAGAAAAATTTGGCTTTTCCGGTGAAAAAGGTGGGTTTTGTGCTAAAATTGAGAACTTGGTGCAGAAAAATGAGGCTTTTCACTCAAAAAAAGTGGTTTGTGCTGTAAAATTGAGATCTTGTTGCAGAAAAATGAGGCTTTACATCTGAAAAAGGCGGTTTGTGCCCTAAAATTGAGAGCTTGGTGCAGAAAAATGAGGCTTTTCACCCCAAAAATGCGGGTTTAGAGCCCCCATGATAGGGTTTGTGCTGTAAAGAAGGAGAGGTAGGGCCCTGGAAACGAGGCACTGCTGCATAAAAGGGAGGTTGTTTCCTGTAGAATCAAAACTTTGGATGCCAAAAATTAATCGTTGAGAGGTAAAATTGGGTTTTGTGCCCTAGAATTGAGAGCTTGGAGTAGGAAAATGAGGCTTTTAATCTGAAAAAGGAGGTTTGTGCCCTAAAATTGAGATATTGCTGAAGAAAAATGAGGCTTTTCACCCCAAAATTGAGAGCTTCTCCATAACATTGAAATATTGGTGCAGAAAAATTTGGCTTTTCAGGTGAAAAAGGTGGGTTTGGTGCTAAAATTGAGAGCTTGGTGCAGAAAAATGAGGCTTTTCACCCAAAAAAAGTGGTTTGTGCTGTAAAATTGAGATATTGGTGAAGAAAAATGAGGCTTTTCACCCCAAAATTGAGAGCTTGTCCCTAAAATTGAGAGCTTGGTGCAGAAAAATGAGGCTTTTCAGCAGAAAAAGGCGGGTTGTGTGCCGTAAAATTGAGAGGTTGGTGCAGAAAAATGAGACTTTTCAGCAGAAAAAGGCCATTTCTGCCCTAAAATTGAGAGCTTCGTTCAGAAAAATGAGGTTTTTCACCCCAAAAATGCGGGTTTAGCCCCCATGATAGGGTTTGTGCTGTAAAGAAGGAGAGGTAGGGCCCTGGAAACGAGGCACTGCTGCATAAAAGGGAGGTTGTTTCCTGTAGAATCAAAACTTTGGATGCCAAAAATTAATCGTTGAGAGGTAAAATGGGGGTTTGTGCCCTAAAATTGAGAGCTTGGAGTAGGAAAATGAGGCTTTTAATCTGAAAAAGGAGGTTTGTGCCCTAAAATTGAGATATTGGTGAAGAAAAATGAGGCTTTTCACCCCAAAATTGAGAGCTTGTCCCTCAAATGGAGAGCTTGGTGCAGAAAAATGAGGCTTTTTCACCCAAAAAAGGCGGGTTTTACCCTAAACTTGAGAGAGTGGTTCAGAAAAATGAGGCTTTTCACCCAATACAGGTAATTTGTGCCCAAAAATTGAGAGCTTGGTGCAGAAAAATGAGGCTTTTCAGCAGAAAAAGGCACGTTTGGTCCTAAAATTGCGCTATTGGTGCAGAAAAATGAGGCTTTTCACCCAAAAAAGGAGAGCTTGTCCATAACATTGAAATATTGGTGCAGAAAAATTTGGCTTTTCAGGTGAAAAAGGTGGGTTTGGTGCTAAAATTGAGAACTTGGTGCAGAAAAATGAGGCTTTTCACCCAAAAAAAGTGGTTTGTGCTGTAAAATTGAGATCTTGTTGCAGAAAAATGAGGCTTTACATCTGAAAAAGGCGGTTTGTGCCCTAAAATTGAGAGCTTGGTGCAGAAAAATGAGGTTTTTCACCCCAAAAACGCAGGTTTAGAGCCCCCATGATAGGGTTTGTGCTGTAAAAAAGGAGAGGTAGAGCCCTGGAAACGAGGCACTGCTGCATAAAAGGGAGGTTGTTACCTGTAGAATCAAAACTTTGGATGCCAAAAATTAATCTTTGAGAGGTAAAGTGGGGGTTTGTGCCTAAAATTGAGAGCTTGGAGTAGGAAAATGAGGCTTTTAATCTGAAAAAGGAGGTTTGTGCCCTAAAATTGAGAGCTTGGTGCAGAAAAATGAGGCTTTTCAGCAGAAAAAGGCGGGTTGTGTGCCGTAAAATTGAGAGGTTGGTGCTGAAAAATGAGACTTTTCAGCAGAAAAAGGCCATTTCCACCCTAAAATTGAGAGCTTGGTGCAGAAAAATGAGGTTTTTCACCCCAAAAATGCGGGTTTAGCCCCCATGATAGGGTTTGTGCTGTAAAGAAGGAGAGGTAGGGCCCTGGAAACGAGGCACTGCTGCATAAAAGGGAGGTTGTTTCCTGTAGAATCAAAACTTTGGATGCCAAAAATTAATCTTTGAGAGGTAAAGTGGGGATTTGTGCCCTAAAATTGAGAGCTTGGAGTAGGAAAATGAGGCTTTTAATCTGAAAAAGGAGGTTTGTGCCCTAAAATTGAGATATTGGTGAAGAAAAATGAGGCTTTTCACCCCAAAATTGAGAGCTTGTCCCTCAAATGGAGAGCTTGGTGCAGAAAAATGAGGCTTTTACACCCAAAAAAGGCGGGTTTTACCCTAAACTTGAGAGAGTGGTTCAGAAAAATGAGGCTTTTCACCCAATACAGGTAATTTGTGCCCAAAAATTGAGAGCTTGGTGCAGAAAAATGAGGCTTTTCAGCAGAAAAAGGCACGTTTGGTCCTAAAATTGCGCTATTGGTGCAGAAAAATGAGGCTTTTCACCCAAAAAAGGAGAGCTTGTCCATAACATTGAAATATTGGTGCAGAAAAATTTGGCTTTTCCGGTGAAAAAGGTGGGTTTTGTGCTAAAATTGAGAACTTGGTGCAGAAAAATGAGGCTTTTCACCCAAAAAAAGTGGTTTGTGCTGTAAAATTGAGATCTTGTTGCAGAAAAATGAGGCTTTACATCTGAAAAAGGCGGTTTGTGCCCTAAAATTGAGAGCTTGGTGCAGAAAAATGAGGCTTTTCACCCCAAAAACGCGGGTTTAGAGCCCCCATGATAGGGTTTGTGCTGTAAAGAAGGAGAGGTAGGGCCCTGGAAACGAGGCACTGCTGCATAAAAGGGAGGTTGTTTCCTGTAGAATCAAAACTTTGGATGCCAAAAATTAATCTTTGAGAGGTAAAATTGGGTTTTGTGCCCTAGAATTGAGAGCTTGGAGTAGGAAAATGAGGCTTTTAATCTGAAAAAGGAGGTTTGTGCCCTAAAATTGAGATATTGCTGAAGAAAAATGAGGCTTTTCACCCCAAAATTGAGAGCTTGTCCATAACATTGAAATATTGGTGCAGAAAAATTTGGCTTTTCAGGTGAAAAAGGTGGGTTTGGTGCTAAAATTGAGAGCTTGGTGCAGAAAAATGAGGCTTTTCACCCAAAAAAAGTGGTTTGTGCTGTAAAATTGAGATCTTGTTGCAGAAAAGTGAGGCTTTACATCTGAAAAAGGCGGTTTGTGCCCTAAAATTGAGAGCTTGGTGCAGAAAAATGAGGTTTTTCACCCCAAAAACGCGGGTTTAGAGCCCCCATGATAGGGTTTGTGCTGTAAAAAAGGAGAGGTAGAGCCCTGGAAACGAGGCACTGCTGCATAAAAGGGAGGTTGTTTCCTGTAGAATCAAAACTTTGGATGCTAAAAATTAATCTTTGAGAGGTAAAGTGGGGGTTTGTGCCTAAAATTGAGAGCTTGGAGTAGGAAAATGAGGCTTTTAATCTGAAAAAGGAGGTTTGTGCCCTAAAATTGAGATATTGGTGAAGAAAAATGAGGCTTTTCACCCCAAAATTGAGAGCTTGTCCCTAAAATTGAGAGCTTGGAGTAGGAAAATGAGGCTTTTAATCTGAAAAAGGAGGTTTGTGCCCTAAAATTGAGATATTGGTGAAGAAAAATGAGGCTTTTCACCCCAAAATTGAGAGCTTGTCCCTCAAATGGAGAGCTTGGTGCAGAAAAATGAGGCTTTTACACCCAAAAAAGGCGGGTTTTACCCTAAACTTGAGAGAGTGGTTCAGAAAAATGAGGCTTTTCACCCAATACAGGTAATTTGTGCCCAAAAATTGAGAGCTTGGTGCAGAAAAATGAGGCTTTTCAGCAGAAAAAGGCACGTTTGGTCCTAAAATTGCGCTATTGGTGCAGAAAAATGAGGCTTTTCACCCAAAAAAGGAGAGCTTGCCCATAACATTGAAATATTGGTGCAGAAAAATTTGGCTTTTCCGGTGAAAAAGGTGGGTTTTGTGCTAAAATTGAGAACTTGGTGCAGAAAAATGAGGCTTTTCACCCAAAAAAAGTGGTTTGTGCTGTAAAATTGAGATCTTGTTGCAGAAAAATGAGGCTTTACATCTGAAAAAGGCGGTTTGTGCCCTAAAATTGAGAGCTTGGTGCAGAAAAATGAGGCTTTTCACCCCAAAAACGCGGGTTTAGAGCCCCCATGATAGGGTTTGTGCTGTAAAAAAGGAGAGGTAGGGCCCTGGAAACGAGGCACTGCTGCATAAAAGGGAGGTTGTTACCTGTAGAATCAAAACTTTGGATGCTAAAAATAAATCTTTGAGAGGTAAAGTGGGGGTTTGTGCCTAAAATTGAGAGCTTGGAGTAGGAAAATGAGGCTTTTAATCTGAAAAAGGAGGTTTGTGCCCTAAAATTGAGATATTGGTGAAGAAAAATGAGGCTTTTCACCCCAAAATTGAGAGCTTGTCCCTAAAATTGAGAGCTTGGAGTAGGAAAATGAGGCTTTTAATCTGAAAAAGGAGGTTTGTGCCCTAAAATTGAGATATTGGTGCAGAAAAATGAGGCTTTTCACCCAAAAATTGAGAGCTTGTCCCTAAAATTGAGAGCTTGGTGCAGAAAAATGAGGCTTTTCAGCAGAAAAAGGCGGGTTGTGTGCCGTAAAATTGAGAGGTTGGTGCAGAAAAATGAGACTTTTCAGCAGAAAAAGGCCATTTCTGCCCTAAAATTGAGAGCTTCGTTCAGAAAAATGAGGTTTTTCACCCCAAAAATGCGGGTTTAGCCCCCATGATAGGGTTTGTGCTGTAAAGAAGGAGAGGTAGGGCCCTGGAAACGAGGCACTGCTGCATAAAAGGGAGGTTGTTTCCTGTAGAATCAAAACTTTGGATGCCAAAAATTAATCTTTGAGAGGTAAAATGGGGGTTTGTGCCCTAAAATTGAGAGCTTGGAGTAGGAAAATGAGGCTTTTAATCTGAAAAAGGAGGTTTGTGCCCTAAAATTGAGATATTGGTGAAGAAAAATGAGGCTTTTCACCCCAAAATTGAGAGCTTGTCCCTCAAATGGAGAGCTTGGTGCAGAAAAATGAGGCTTTTTCACCCAAAAAAGGCGGGTTTTACCCTAAACTTGAGAGAGTGGTTCAGAAAAATGAGGCTTTTCACCCAATACAGGTAATTTGTGCCCAAAAATTGAGAGCTTGGTGCAGAAAAATGAGGCTTTTCAGCAGAAAAAGGCACGTTTGGTCCTAAAATTGCGCTATTGGTGCAGAAAAATGAGGCTTTTCACCCAAAAAAGGAGAGCTTGTCCATAACATTGAAATATTGGTGCAGAAAAATTTGGCTTTTCAGGTGAAAAAGGTGGGTTTTGTGCTAAAATTGAGAACTTGGTGCAGAAAAATGAGGCTTTTCACCCAAAAAAAGTGGTTTGTGCTGTAAAATTGAGATCTTGTTGCAGAAAAATGAGGCTTTACATCTGAAAAAGGCGGTTTGTGCCCTAAAATTGAGAGCTTGGTGCAGAAAAATGAGGCTTTTCACCCCAAAAACGCGGGTTTAGAGCCCCCATGATAGGGTTTGTGCTGTAAAGAAGGAGAGGTAGGGCCCTGGAAACGAGGCACTGCTGCATAAAAGGGAGGTTGTTTCCTGTAGAATCAAAACTTTGGATGCCAAAAATTAATCGTTGAGAGGTAAAATGGGGGTTTGTGCCCTAAAATTGAGAGCTTGGAGTAGGAAAATGAGGCTTTTAATCTGAAAAAGGAGGTTTGTGCCCTAAAATTGAGATATTGCTGAAGAAAAATGAGGCTTTTCACCCCAAAATTGAGAGCTTGTCCATAACATTGAAATATTGGTGCAGAAAAATTTGGCTTTTCAGGTGAAAAAGGTGGGTTTGGTGCTAAAATTGAGAACTTGGTGCAGAAAAATGAGGCTTTTCACCCAAAAAAAGTGGTTTGTGCTGTAAAATTGAGATCTTGTTGCAGAAAAATGAGGCTTTACATCTGAAAAAGGCGGTTTGTGCCCTAAAATTGAGAGCTTGGTGCAGAAAAATGAGGTTTTTCACCCCAAAAACGCAGGTTTAGAGCCCCCATGATAGGGTTTGTGCTGTAAAAAAGGAGAGGTAGAGCCCTGGAAACGAGGCACTGCTGCATAAAAGGGAGGTTGTTACCTGTAGAATCAAAACTTTGGATGCCAAAAATTAATCTTTGAGAGGTAAAGTGGGGGTTTGTGCCTAAAATTGAGAGCTTGGAGTAGGAAAATGAGGCTTTTAATCTGAAAAAGGAGGTTTGTGCCCTAAAATTGAGAGCTTGGTGCAGAAAAATGAGGCTTTTCAGCAGAAAAAGGCGGGTTGTGTGCCGTAAAATTGAGAGGTTGGTGCAGAAAAATGAGACTTTTCAGCAGAAAAAGGCCATTTCCACCCTAAAATTGAGAGCTTGGTGCAGAAAAATGAGGTTTTTCACCCCAAAAATGCGGGTATAGCCCCCATGATAGGGTTTGTGCTGTAAAGAAGGAGAGGTAGGGCCCTGGAAACGAGGCACTGCTGCATAAAAGGGAGGTTGTTTCCTGTAGAATCAAAACTTTGGATGCCAAAAATTAATCTTTGAGAGGTAAAGTGGGGATTTGTGCCCTAAAATTGAGAGCTTGGAGTAGGAAAATGAGGCTTTTAATCTGAAAAAGGAGGTTTGTGCCCTAAAATTGAGATATTGGTGAAGAAAAATGAGGCTTTTCACCCCAAAATTGAGAGCTTGTCCCTCAAATGGAGAGCTTGGTGCAGAAAAATGAGGCTTTTACACCCAAAAAAGGCGGGTTTTACCCTAAACTTGAGAGAGTGGTTCAGAAAAATGAGGCTTTTCACCCAATACAGGTAATTTGTGCCCAAAAATTGAGAGCTTGGTGCAGAAAAATGAGGCTTTTCAGCAGAAAAAGGCACGTTTGGTCCTAAAATTGCGCTATTGGTGCAGAAAAATGAGGCTTTTCACCCAAAAAAGGAGAGCTTGTCCATAACATTGAAATATTGGTGCAGAAAAATTTGGCTTTTCCGGTGAAAAAGGTGGGTTTTGTGCTAAAATTGAGAACTTGGTGCAGAAAAATGAGGCTTTTCACCCAAAAAAAGTGGTTTGTGCTGTAAAATTGAGATCTTGTTGCAGAAAAATGAGGCTTTACATCTGAAAAAGGCGGTTTGTGCCCTAAAATTGAGAGCTTGGTGCAGAAAAATGAGGCTTTTCACCCCAAAAACGCGGGTTTAGAGCCCCCATGATAGGGTTTGTGCTGTAAAGAAGGAGAGGTAGGGCCCTGGAAACGAGGCACTGCTGCATAAAAGGGAGGTTGTTTCCTGTAGAATCAAAACTTTGGATGCCAAAAATTAATCTTTGAGAGGTAAAATTGGGTTTTGTGCCCTAGAATTGAGAGCTTGGAGTAGGAAAATGAGGCTTTTAATCTGAAAAAGGAGGTTTGTGCCCTAAAATTGAGATATTGCTGAAGAAAAATGAGGCTTTTCACCCCAAAATTGAGAGCTTGTCCATAACATTGAAATATTGGTGCAGAAAAATTTGGCTTTTCAGGTGAAAAAGGTGGGTTTGGTGCTAAAATTGAGAGCTTGGTGCAGAAAAATGAGGCTTTTCACCCAAAAAAAGTGGTTTGTGCTGTAAAATTGAGATCTTGTTGCAGAAAAGTGAGGCTTTACATCTGAAAAAGGCGGTTTGTGCCCTAAAATTGAGAGCTTGGTGCAGAAAAATGAGGTTTTTCACCCCAAAAACGCGGGTTTAGAGCCCCCATGATAGGGTTTGTGCTGTAAAAAAGGAGAGGTAGAGCCCTGGAAACGAGGCACTGCTGCATAAAAGGGAGGTTGTTTCCTGTAGAATCAAAACTTTGGATGCTAAAAATTAATCTTTGAGAGGTAAAGTGGGGGTTTGTGCCTAAAATTGAGAGCTTGGAGTAGGAAAATGAGGCTTTTAATCTGAAAAAGGAGGTTTGTGCCCTAAAATTGAGATATTGGTGAAGAAAAATGAGGCTTTTCACCCCAAAATTGAGAGCTTGTCCCTAAAATTGAGAGCTTGGAGTAGGAAAATGAGGCTTTTAATCTGAAAAAGGAGGTTTGTGCCCTAAAATTGAGATATTGGTGAAGAAAAATGAGGCTTTTCACCCCAAAATTGAGAGCTTGTCCCTCAAATGGAGAGCTTGGTGCAGAAAAATGAGGCTTTTACACCCAAAAAAGGCGGGTTTTACCCTAAACTTGAGAGAGTGGTTCAGAAAAATGAGGCTTTTCACCCAATACAGGTAATTTGTGCCCAAAAATTGAGAGCTTGGTGCAGAAAAATGAGGCTTTTCAGCAGAAAAAGGCACGTTTGGTCCTAAAATTGCGCTATTGGTGCAGAAAAATGAGGCTTTTCACCCAAAAAAGGAGAGCTTGCCCATAACATTGAAATATTGGTGCAGAAAAATTTGGCTTTTCCGGTGAAAAAGGTGGGTTTTGTGCTAAAATTGAGAACTTGGTGCAGAAAAATGAGGCTTTTCACCCAAAAAAAGTGGTTTGTGCTGTAAAATTGAGATCTTGTTGCAGAAAAATGAGGCTTTACATCTGAAAAAGGCGGTTTGTGCCCTAAAATTGAGAGCTTGGTGCAGAAAAATGAGGCTTTTCACCCCAAAAACGCGGGTTTAGAGCCCCCATGATAGGGTTTGTGCTGTAAAAAAGGAGAGGTAGGGCCCTGGAAACGAGGCACTGCTGCATAAAAGGGAGGTTGTTACCTGTAGAATCAAAACTTTGGATGCTAAAAATAAATCTTTGAGAGGTAAAGTGGGGGTTTGTGCCTAAAATTGAGAGCTTGGAGTAGGAAAATGAGGCTTTTAATCTGAAAAAGGAGGTTTGTGCCCTAAAATTGAGATATTGGTGAAGAAAAATGAGGCTTTTCACCCCAAAATTGAGAGCTTGTCCCTAAAATTGAGAGCTTGGAGTAGGAAAATGAGGCTTTTAATCTGAAAAAGGAGGTTTGTGCCCTAAAATTGAGATATTGGTGCAGAAAAATGAGGCTTTTCACCCAAAAATTGAGAGCTTGTCCCTAAAATTGAGAGCTTGGTGCAGAAAAATGAGGCTTTTCAGCAGAAAAAGGCGGGTTGTGTGCCGTAAAATTGAGAGGTTGGTGCAGAAAAATGAGACTTTTCAGCAGAAAAAGGCCATTTCTGCCCTAAAATTGAGAGCTTAGTTCAGAAAAATGAGGTTTTTCACCCCAAAAATGCGGGTTTAGCCCCCATGATAGGGTTTGTGCTGTAAAGAAGGAGAGGTAGGGCCCTGGAAACGAGGCACTGCTGCATAAAAGGGAGGTTGTTTCCTGTAGAATCAAAACTTTGGATGCCAAAAATTAATCTTTGAGAGGTAAAATGGGGGTTTGTGCCCTAAAATTGAGAGCTTGGAGTAGGAAAATGAGGCTTTTAATCTGAAAAAGGAGGTTTGTGCCCTAAAATTGAGATATTGGTGAAGAAAAATGAGGCTTTTCACCCCAAAATTGAGAGCTTGTCCCTCAAATGGAGAGCTTGGTGCAGAAAAATGAGGCTTTTTCACCCAAAAAAGGCGGGTTTTACCCTAAACTTGAGAGAGTGGTTCAGAAAAATGAGGCTTTTCACCCAATACAGGTAATTTGTGCCCAAAAATTGAGAGCTTGGTGCAGAAAAATGAGGTTTTTCACCCCAAAAACGCGGGTTTAGAGCCCCCATGATAGGGTTTGTGCTGTAAAAAAGGAGAGGTAGAGCCCTGGAAACGAGGCACTGCTGCATAAAAGGGAGGTTGTTACCTGTAGAATCAAAACTTTGGATGCTAAAAATTAATCTTTGAGAGGTAAAGTGGGGGTTTGTGCCTAAAATTGAGAGCTTGGAGTAGGAAAATGAGGCTTTTAATCTGAAAAAGGAGGTTTGTGCCCTAAAATTGAGATATTGGTGAAGAAAAATGAGGCTTTTCACCCCAAAATTGAGAGCTTGTCCCTAAAATTGAGAGCTTGGAGTAGGAAAATGAGGCTTTTAATCTGAGAAAGGAGGTTTGTGCCCTAAAATTGAGATATTGGTGAAGAAAAATGAGGCTTTTCACCCGAAAATTGAGAGCTTGTCCCTAAAATTGAGAGCTTGGTGCAGAAAAATGAGGCTTTTCAGCAGAAAAAGGCGGGTTGTGTGCCGTAAAATTGAGAGGTTGGTGCTGAAAAATGAGACTTTTCAGCAGAAAAAGGCCATTTCTGCCCTAAAATTGAGAGCTTCGTTCAGAAAAATGAGGTTTTTCACCCCAAAAATGCGGGTTTAGCCCCCATGATAGGGTTTGTGCTGTAAAGAAGGAGAGGTAGGGCCCTGGAAACGAGGCACTGCTGCATAAAAGGGAGGTTGTTTCCTGTAGAATCAAAACTTTGGATGCCAAAAATTAATCTTTGAGAGGTAAAATGGGGGTTTGTGCCCTAAAATTGAGAGCTTGGAGTAGGAAAATGAGGCTTTTAATCTGAAAAAGGAGGTTTGTGCCCTAAAATTGAGATATTGGTGAAGAAAAATGAGGCTTTTCACCCCAAAATTGAGAGCTTGTCCCTCAAATGGAGAGCTTGGTGCAGAAAAATGAGGCTTTTTCACCCAAAAAAGGCGGGTTTTACCCTAAACTTGAGAGAGTGGTTCAGAAAAATGAGGCTTTTCACCCAATACAGGTAATTTGTGCCCAAAAATTGAGAGCTTGGTGCAGAAAAATGAGGCTTTTCAGCAGAAAAAGGCACGTTTGGTCCTAAAATTGAGATATTGGTGCAGAAAAATGAGGCTTTTCACCCAAAAAAGGAGAGCTTGTCCATAACATTGAAATACTGGTGCAGAAAAATTTGGCTTTTCAGGTGAAAAAGGTGGGTTTGGTGCTAAAATTGAGAACTTGGTGCAGAAAAATGAGGCTTTTCACCCAAAAAAAGTGGTTTGTGCTGTAAAATTGAGATCTTGTTGCAGAAAAATGAGGCTTTACATCTGAAAAAGGCGGTTTGTGCCCTAAAATTGAGAGCTTGGTGCAGAAAAATGAGGTTTTTCACCCCAAAAACGCAGGTTTAGAGCCCCCATGATAGGGTTTGTGCTGTAAAAAAGGAGAGGTAGAGCCCTGGAAACGAGGCACTGCTGCATAAAAGGGAGGTTGTTACCTGTAGAATCAAAACTTTGGATGCTAAAAATTAATCTTTGAGAGGTAAAGTGGGGGTTTGTGCCTAAAATTGAGAGCTTGGAGTAGGAAAATGAGGCTTTTAATCTGAAAAAGGAGGTTTGTGCCCTAAAATTGAGATATTGGTGCAGAAAAATGAGGCTTTTCACCCAAAAATTGAGAGCTTGTCCCTAAAATTGAGAGCTTGGTGCAGAAAAATGAGGCTTTTCAGCAGAAAAAGGCGGGTTGTGTGCCGTAAAATTGAGAGGTTGGTGCTGAAAAATGAGACTTTTCAGCAGAAAAAGGCCATTTCCACCCTAAAATTGAGAGCTTGGTGCAGAAAAATGAGGTTTTTCACCCCAAAAATGCGGGTTTAGCCCCCATGATAGGGTTTGTGCTGTAAAGAAGGAGAGGTAGGGCCCTGGAAACGAGGCACTGCTGCATAAAAGGGAGGTTGTTTCCTGTAGAATCAAAACTTTGGATGCCAAAAATTAATCTTTGAGAGGTAAAGTGGGGATTTGTGCCCTAAAATTGAGAGCTTGGAGTAGGAAAATGAGGCTTTTAATCTGAAAAAGGAGGTTTGTGCCCTAAAATTGAGATATTGGTGAAGAAAAATGAGGCTTTTCACCCCAAAATTGAGAGCTTGTCCCTCAAATGGAGAGCTTGGTGCAGAAAAATGAGGCTTTTACACCCAAAAAAGGCGGGTTTTACCCTAAACTTGAGAGAGTGGTTCAGAAAAATGAGGCTTTTCACCCAATACAGGTAATTTGTGCCCAAAAATTGAGAGCTTGGTGCAGAAAAATGAGGCTTTTCAGCAGAAAAAGGCACGTTTGGTCCTAAAATTGCGCTATTGGTGCAGAAAAATGAGGCTTTTCACCCAAAAAAGGAGAGCTTGTCCATAACATTGAAATATTGGTGCAGAAAAATTTGGCTTTTCAGGTGAAAAAGGTGGGTTTTGTGCTAAAATTGAGAACTTGGTGCAGAAAAATGAGGCTTTTCACCCAAAAAAAGTGGTTTGTGCTGTAAAATTGAGATCTTGTTGCAGAAAAATGAGGCTTTACATCTGAAAAAGGCGGTTTGTGCCCTAAAATTGAGAGCTTGGTGCAGAAAAATGAGGCTTTTCACCCCAAAAACGCGGGTTTAGAGCCCCCATGATAGGGTTTGTGCTGTAAAAAAGGAGAGGTAGGGCCCTGGAAACGAGGCACTGCTGCATAAAAGGGAGGTTGTTACCTGTAGAATCAAAACTTTGGATGCTAAAAATAAATCTTTGAGAGGTAAAGTGGGGGTTTGTGCCTAAAATTGAGAGCTTGGAGTAGGAAAATGAGGCTTTTAATCTGAAAAAGGAGGTTTGTGCCCTAAAATTGAGATATTGGTGAAGAAAAATGAGGCTTTTCACCCCAAAATTGAGAGCTTGTCCCTCAAATGGAGAGCTTGGTGCAGAAAAATGAGGCTTTTTCACCCAAAAAAGGCGGGTTTTACCCTAAACTTGAGAGAGTGGTTCAGAAAAATGAGGCTTTTCACCCAATACAGGTAATTTGTGCCCAAAAATTGAGAGCTTGGTGCAGAAAAATGAGGCTTTTCAGCAGAAAAAGGCACGTTTGGTCCTAAAATTGCGCTATTGGTGCAGAAAAATGAGGCTTTTCACCCAAAAAAGGAGAGCTTGTCCATAACATTGAAATATTGGTGCAGAAAAATTTGGCTTTTCAGGTGAAAAAGGTGGGTTTGGTGCTAAAATTGAGAACTTGGTGCAGAAAAATGAGGCTTTTCACCCAAAAAAAGTGGTTTGTGCTGTAAAATTGAGATCTTGTTGCAGAAAAATGAGGCTTTACATCTGAAAAAGGCGGTTTGTGCCCTAAAATTGAGAGCTTGGTGCAGAAAAATGAGGTTTTTCACCCCAAAAACGCGGGTTTAGAGCCCCCATGATAGGGTTTGTGCTGTAAAAAAGGAGAGGTAGGGCCCTGGAAACGAGGCACTGCTGCATAAAAGGGAGGTTGTTTCCTGTAGAATCAAAACTTTGGATGCCAAAAATTAATCGTTGAGAGGTAAAATTGGGTTTTGTGCCCTAGAATTGAGAGCTTGGAGTAGGAAAATGAGGCTTTTAATCTGAAAAAGGAGGTTTGTGCCCTAAAATTGAGATATTGGTGAAAAAAATGAGGCTTTTCACCCCAAAATTGAGAGCTTGTCCCTCAAATGGAGAGCTTGGTGCAGAAAAATGAGGCTTTTTCACCCAAAAAAGGCGGGTTTTACCCTAAACTTGAGAGAGTGGTTCAGAAAAATGAGGCTTTTCACCCAATACAGGTAATTTGTGCCCAAAAATTGAGAGCTTGGTGCAGAAAAATGAGGCTTTTCAGCAGAAAAAGGCACGTTTGGTCCTAAAATTGCGCTATTGGTGCAGAAAAATGAGGCTTTTCACCCAAAAAAGGAGAGCTTGTCCATAACATTGAAATATTGGTGCAGAAAAATTTGGCTTTTCAGGTGAAAAAGGTGGGTTTGGTGCTAAAATTGAGAACTTGGTGCAGAAAAATGAGGCTTTTCACCCAAAAAAAGTGGTTTGTGCTGTAAAATTGAGATCTTGTTGCAGAAAAATGAGGCTTTACATCTGAAAAAGGCGGTTTGTGCCCTAAAATTGAGAGCTTGGTGCAGAAAAATGAGGCTTTTCACCCCAAAAACGCGGGTTTAGAGCCCCCATGATAGGGTTTGTGCTGTAAAAAAGGAGAGGTAGGGCCCTGGAAACGAGGCACTGCTGCATAAAAGGGAGGTTGTTTCCTGTAGAATCAAAACTTTGGATGCCAAAAATTAATCTTTGAGAGGTAAAGTGGGGATTTTTGCCCTAAAATTGAGAGCTTGGAGTAGGAAAATGAGGCTTTTAATCTGAAAAAGGAGGTTTGTGCCCTAAAATTGAGATATTGGTGAAGAAAAATGAGGCTTTTCACCCCAAAATTGAGAGCTTGTCCCTCAAATGGAGAGCTTGGTGCAGAAAAATGAGGCTTTTTCACCCAAAAAAGGCGGGTTTTACCCTAAACTTGAGAGAGTGGTTCAGAAAAATGAGGCTTTTCACCCAATACAGGTAATTTGTGCCCAAAAATTGAGAGCTTGGTGCAGAAAAATGAGGCTTTTCACCCAAAAAAGGAGAGCTTGTCCCTAACATTGAAATATTGGTGCAGAAAAATTTGGCTTTTCAGGTGAAAAAGGTGGGTTTGGTGCTAAAATTGAGAACTTGGTGCAGAAAAATGAGGCTTTTCACCCAAAAAAAGTGGTTTGTGCTGTAAAATTGAGATCTTGTTGCAGAAAAATGAGGCTTTACATCTGAAAAAGGCGGTTTGTGCCCTAAAATTGAGAGCTTGGTGCAGAAAAATGAGGTTTTTCACCCCAAAAACGCGGGTTTAGAGCCCCCATGATAGGGTTTGTGCTGTAAAAAAGGAGAGGTAGGGCCCTGGAAACGAGGCACTGCTGCATAAAAGGGAGGTTGTTTCCTGTAGAATCAAAACTTTGGATGCCAAAAATTAATCGTTGAGAGGTAAAATGGGGGTTTGTGCCCTAAAATTGAGAGCTTGGAGTAGGAAAATGAGGCTTTTAATCTGAAAAAGGAGGTTTGTGCCCTAAAATTGAGATATTGGTGAAAAAAATGAGGCTTTTCACCCCAAAATTGAGAGCTTGTCCCTCAAATGGAGAGCTTGGTGCAGAAAAATGAGGCTTTCACACCCAAAAAAGGCGGGTTTTACCCTAAACTTGAGAGAGTGGTTCAGAAAAATGAGGCTTTTCACCCAATACAGGTAATTTGTGCCCAAAAATTGAGAGCTTGGTGCAGAAAAATGAGGCTTTTCAGCAGAAAAAGGCACGTTTGGTCCTAAAATTGTGCTATTGGTGCAGAAAAATGAGGCTTTTCACCCAAAAAAGGAGAGCTTGTCCATAACATTGAAATATTGGTGCAGAAAAATTTGGCTTTTCAGGTGAAAAAGGTGGGTTTGGTGCTAAAATTGAGAACTTGGTGCAGAAAAATGAGGCTTTTCACCCAAAAAAAGTGGTTTGTGCTGTAAAATTGAGATCTTGTTGCAGAAAAATGAGGCTTTACATCTGAAAAAGGTGGTTTGTGCCCTAAAATTGAGAGCTTGGTGCAGAAAAATGAGGTTTTTCACCCCAAAAACGCGGGTTTAGAGCCCCCATGATAGGGTTTGTGCTGTAAAAAACGAGAGGTAGGGCCCTGGAAACGAGGCACTGCTGCATAAAAGGGAGGTTGTTACCTGTAGAATCAAAACTTTGGATGCTAAAAATTAATCTTTGAGAGGTAAAGTGGGGGTTTGTGCCTAAAATTGAGAGCTTGGAGTAGGAAAATGAGGCTTTTAATCTGAAAAAGGAGGTTTGTGCCCTAAAATTGAGATATTGGTGAAGAAAAATGAGGCTTTTCACTCAAAAATTGAGAGCTTGTGCCTAAAATTGAGAGCTTGGAGTAGGAAAATGAGGCTTTTAATCTGAAAAAGGAGGTTTGTGCCCTAAAATTGAGATATTGGTGAAGAAAAATGAGGCTTTTCACCCCAAAATTGAGAGCTTGTCCCTAAAATTGAGAGCTTGGAGTAGGAAAATGAGGCTTTTAATCTGAAAAAGGAGGTTTGTGCCCTAAAATTGAGATATTGGTGAAGAAAAATGAGGCTTTTCACCCCAAAATTGAGAGCTTGTCCCTAAAATTGAGAGCTTGGAGTAGGAAAATGAGGCTTTTAATCTGAAAAAGGAGGTTTGTGCCCTAAAATTGAGATATTGGTGAAGAAAAATGAGGCTTTTCACCCCAAAATTGAGAGCTTGTCCCTAAAATTGAGAGCTTGGAGTAGGAAAATGAGGCTTTTAATCTGAAAAAGGAGGTTTGTGCCCTAAAATTGAGATATTGGTGAAGAAAAATGAGGCTTTTCACCAGAAAATTGAGAGCTTGTCCCTAAAATTGAGAGCTTGGAGTAGGAAAATGAGGCTTTTAATCTGAAAAAGGAGGTTTGTGCCCTAAAATTGAGATATTGGTGAAGAAAAATGAGGCTTTTCACCCCAAAATTGAGAGCTTGTCCCTCAAATGGAGAGCTTGGTGCAGAAAAATGAGGCTTTTACACCCAAAAAAGGCGGGTTTTACCCTAAACTTGAGAGAGTGGTTCAGAAAAATGAGGCTTTTCACCCAATACAGGTAATTTGTGCCCAAAAATTGAGAGCTTGGTGCAGAAAAATGAGGCTTTTCAGCAGAAAAAGGCACGTTTGGTCCTAAAATTGCGCTATTGGTGCAGAAAAATGAGGCTTTTCACCCAAAAAAGGAGAGCTTGTCCATAACATTGAAATATTGGTGCAGAAAAATTTGGCTTTTCAGGTGAAAAAGGTGGGTTTGGTGCTAAAATTGAGAACTTGGTGCAGAAAAATGAGGCTTTTCACCCAAAAAAAGTGGTTTGTGCTGTAAAATTGAGATCTTGTTGCAGAAAAATGAGGCTTTACATCTGAAAAAGGCGGTTTGTGCCCTAAAATTGAGAGCTTGGTGCAGAAAAATGAGGTTTTTCACCCCAAAAACGCGGGTTTAGAGCCCCCATGATAGGGTTTGTGCTGTAAAAAAGGAGAGGTAGGGCCCTGGAAACGAGGCACTGCTGCATAAAAGGGAGGTTGTTTCCTGTAGAATCAAAACTTTGGATGCCAAAAATTAATCGTTGAGAGGTAAAATTGGGTTTTGTGCCCTAGAATTGAGAGCTTGGAGTAGGAAAATGAGGCTTTTAATCTGAAAAAGGAGGTTTGTGCCCTAAAATTGAGATATTGGTGAAAAAAATGAGGCTTTTCACCCCAAAATTGAGAGCTTGTCCCTCAAATGGAGAGCTTGGTGCAGAAAAATGAGGCTTTTTCACCCAAAAAAGGCGGGTTTTACCCTAAACTTGAGAGAGTGGTTCAGAAAAATGAGGCTTTTCACCCAATACAGGTAATTTGTGCCCAAAAATTGAGAGCTTGGTGCAGAAAAATGAGGCTTTTCAGCAGAAAAAGGCACGTTTGGTCCTAAAATTGCGCTATTGGTGCAGAAAAATGAGGCTTTTCACCCAAAAAAGGAGAGCTTGTCCATAACATTGAAATATTGGTGCAGAAAAATTTGGCTTTTCCGGTGAAAAAGGTGGGTTTGGTGCTAAAATTGAGAACTTGGTGCAGAAAAATGAGGCTTTTCACCCAAAAAAAGTGGTTTGTGCTGTAAAATTGAGATCTTGTTGCAGAAAAATGAGGCTTTACATCTGAAAAAGGCGGTTTGTGCCCTAAAATTGAGAGCTTGGTGCAGAAAAATGAGGCTTTTCACCCCAAAAACGCGGGTTTAGAGCCCCCATGATAGGGTTTGTGCTGTAAAAAAGGAGAGGTAGGGCCCTGGAAACGAGGCACTGCTGCATAAAAGGGAGGTTGTTTCCTGTAGAATCAAAACTTTGGATGCCAAAAATTAATCTTTGAGAGGTAAAGTGGGGATTTTTGCCCTAAAATTGAGAGCTTGGAGTAGGAAAATGAGGCTTTTAATCTGAAAAAGGAGGTTTGTGCCCTAAAATTGAGATATTGGTGAAGAAAAATGAGGCTTTTCACCCCAAAATTGAGAGCTTGTCCCTCAAATGGAGAGCTTGGTGCAGAAAAATGAGGCTTTTTCACCCAAAAAAGGCAGGTTTTACCCTAAACTTGAGAGAGTGGTTCAGAAAAATGAGGCTTTTCACCCAATACAGGTAATTTGTGCCCAAAAATTGAGAGCTTGGTGCAGAAAAATGAGGCTTTTCAGCAGAAAAAGGCACGTTTGGTCCTAAAATTGCGCTATTGGTGCAGAAAAATGAGGCTTTTCACCCAAAAAAGGAGAGCTTGTCCATAACATTGAAATATTGGTGCAGAAAAATTTGGCTTTTCAGGTGAAAAAGGTGGGTTTGGTGCTAAAATTGAGAACTTGGTGCAGAAAAATGAGGCTTTTCACCCAAAAAAAGTGGTTTGTGCTGTAAAATTGAGATCTTGTTGCAGAAAAATGAGGCTTTACATCTGAAAAAGGCGGTTTGTGCCCTAAAATTGAGAGCTTGGTGCAGAAAAATGAGGTTTTTCACCCCAAAAACGCGGGTTTAGAGCCCCCATGATAGGGTTTGTGCTGTAAAAAAGGAGAGGTAGGGCCCTGGAAACGAGGCACTGCTGCATAAAAGGGAGGTTGTTTCCTGTAGAATCAAAACTTTGGATGCCAAAAATTAATCGTTGAGAGGTAAAATGGGGGTTTGTGCCCTAAAATTGAGAGCTTGGAGTAGGAAAATGAGGCTTTTAATCTGAAAAAGGAGGTTTGTGCCCTAAAATTGAGATATTGGTGAAAAAAATGAGGCTTTTCACCCCAAAATTGAGAGCTTGTCCCTCAAATGGAGAGCTTGGTGCAGAAAAATGAGGCTTTCACACCCAAAAAAGGCGGGTTTTACCCTAAACTTGAGAGAGTGGTTCAGAAAAATGAGGCTTTTCACCCAATACAGGTAATTTGTGCCCAAAAATTGAGAGCTTGGTGCAGAAAAATGAGGCTTTTCAGCAGAAAAAGGCACGTTTGGTCCTAAAATTGTGCTATTGGTGCAGAAAAATGAGGCTTTTCACCCAAAAAAGGAGAGCTTGTCCATAACATTGAAATATTGGTGCAGAAAAATTTGGCTTTTCAGGTGAAAAAGGTGGGTTTGGTGCTAAAATTGAGAACTTGGTGCAGAAAAATGAGGCTTTTCACCCAAAAAAAGTGGTTTGTGCTGTAAAATTGAGATCTTGTTGCAGAAAAATGAGGCTTTACATCTGAAAAAGGTGGTTTGTGCCCTAAAATTGAGAGCTTGGTGCAGAAAAATGAGGTTTTTCACCCCAAAAACGCGGGTTTAGAGCCCCCATGATAGGGTTTGTGCTGTAAAAAACGAGAGGTAGGGCCCTGGAAACGAGGCACTGCTGCATAAAAGGGAGGTTGTTACCTGTAGAATCAAAACTTTGGATGCTAAAAATTAATCTTTGAGAGGTAAAGTGGGGGTTTGTGCCTAAAATTGAGAGCTTGGAGTAGGAAAATGAGGCTTTTAATCTGAAAAAGGAGGTTTGTGCCCTAAAATTGAGATATTGGTGAAGAAAAATGAGGCTTTTCACTCAAAAATTGAGAGCTTGTGCCTAAAATTGAGAGCTTGGAGTAGGAAAATGAGGCTTTTAATCTGAAAAAGGAGGTTTGTGCCCTAAAATTGAGATATTGGTGAAGAAAAATGAGGCTTTTCACCCCAAAATTGAGAGCTTGTCCCTAAAATTGAGAGCTTGGAGTAGGAAAATGAGGCTTTTAATCTGAAAAAGGAGGTTTGTGCCCTAAAATTGAGATATTGGTGAAGAAAAATGAGGCTTTTCACCCCAAAATTGAGAGCTTGTCCCTAAAATTGAGAGCTTGGAGTAGGAAAATGAGGCTTTTAATCTGAAAAAGGAGGTTTGTGCCCTAAAATTGAGATATTGGTGAAGAAAAATGAGGCTTTTCACCCCAAAATTGAGAGCTTGTCCCTAAAATTGAGAGCTTGGAGTAGGAAAATGAGGCTTTTAATCTGAAAAAGGAGGTTTGTGCCCTAAAATTGAGATATTGGTGAAGAAAAATGAGGCTTTTCACCAGAAAATTGAGAGCTTGTCCCTAAAATTGAGAGCTTGGAGTAGGAAAATGAGGCTTTTAATCTGAAAAAGGAGGTTTGTGCCCTAAAATTGAGATATTGGTGAAGAAAAATGAGGCTTTTCACCCGAAAATTGAGAGCTTGTCCCTAAAATTGAGAGCTTGGTGCAGAAAAATGAGGCTTTTCAGCAGAAAAAGGCGGGTTGTGTGCCGTAAAATTGAGAGGTTGGTGCAGAAAAATGAGACTTTTCAGCAGAAAAAGGCCATTTCCGCCCTAAAATTGAGAGCTTGGTTCAGAAAAATTAGGTTTTTCACCCCAAAAATGCGGGTTTAGCCCCCATGATAGGGTTTGTGCTGTAAAGAAGGAGAGGTAGGGCCCTGGAAACGAGGCACTGCTGCATAAAAGGGAGGTTGTTTCCTGTAGAATCAAAACTTTGGATGCCAAAAATTAATCGTTGAGAGGTAAAATGGGGGTTTGTGCCCTAAAATTGAGAGCTTGGAGTAGGAAAATGAGGCTTTTAATCTGAAAAAGGAGGTTTGTGCCCTAAAATTGAGATATTGGTGAAGAAAAATGAGGCTTTTCACCCCAAAATTGAGAGCTTGTCCCTCAAATGGAGAGCTTGGTGCAGAAAAATGAGGCTTTTTCACCCAAAAAAGGCGGGTTTTACCCTAAACTTGAGAGAGTGGTTCAGAAAAATGAGGCTTTTCACCCAATACAGGTAATTTGTGCCCAAAAATTGAGAGCTTGGTGCAGAAAAATGAGGCTTTTCAGCAGAAAAAGGCACGTTTGGTCCTAAAATTGCGCTATTGGTGCAGAAAAATGAGGCTTTTCACCCAAAAAAGGAGAGCTTGTCCATAACATTGAAATATTGGTGCAGAAAAATTTGGCTTTTCCGGTGAAAAAGGTGGGTTTTGTGCTAAAATTGAGAACTTGGTGCAGAAAAATGAGGCTTTTCACCCAAAAAAAGTGGTTTGTGCTGTAAAATTGAGATCTTGTTGCAGAAAAATGAGGCTTTACATCTGAAAAAGGCGGTTTGTGCCCTAAAATTGAGAGCTTGGTGCAGAAAAATAAGGCTTTTCACCCCAAAAACGCGGGTTTAGAGCCCCCATGATAGGGTTTGTGCTGTAAAAAAGGAGAGGTAGGGCCCTGGAAACGAGGCACTGCTGCATAAAAGGGAGGTTGTTACCTGTAGAATCAAAACTTTGGATGCTAAAAATAAATCTTTGAGAGGTAAAGTGGGGGTTTGTGCCTAAAATTGAGAGCTTGGAGTAGGAAAATGAGGCTTTTAATCTGAAAAAGGAGGTTTGTGCCCTAAAATTGAGATATTGGTGAAGAAAAATGAGGCTTTTCACCCCAAAATTGAGAGCTTGTCCCTAAAATTGAGAGCTTGGAGTAGGAAAATGAGGCTTTTAATCTGAAAAAGGAGGTTTGTGCCCTAAAATTGAGATATTGGTGCAGAAAAATGAGGCTTTTCACCCAAAAATTGAGAGCTTGTCCCTAAAATTGAGAGCTTGGTGCAGAAAAATGAGGCTTTTCAGCAGAAAAAGGCGGGTTGTGTGCCGTAAAATTGAGAGGTTGGTGCAGAAAAATGAGACTTTTCAGCAGAAAAAGACCATTTCCACCCTAAAATTGAGAGCTTGGTGCAGAAAAATGAGGTTTTTCACCCCAAAAATGCGGGTATAGCCCCCATGATAGGGTTTGTGCTGTAAAGAAGGAGAGGTATGGCCCTGGAAACGAGGCACTGCTGCATAAAAGGGAGGTTGTTTCCTGTAGAATCAAAACTTTGGATGCCAAAAATTAATCTTTGAGAGGTAAAATGGGGGTTTGTGCCCTAAAATTGAGAGCTTGGAGTAGGAAAATGAGGCTTTTAATCTGAAAAAGGAGGTTTGTGCCCTAAAATTGAGATATTGGTGAAAAAAATGAGGCTTTTCACCCCAAAATTGAGAGCTTGTCCCTCAAATGGAGAGCTTGGTGCAGAAAAATGAGGCTTTTTCACCCAAAAAAGGCGGGTTTTACCCTAAACTTGAGAGAGTGGTTCAGAAAAATGAGGCTTTTCACCCAATACAGGTAATTTGTGCCCAAAAATTGAGAGCTTGGTGCAGAAAAATGAGGCTTTTCAGCAGAAAAAGGCACGTTTGGTCCTAAAATTGCGCTATTGGTGCAGAAAAATGAGGCTTTTCACCCAAAAAAGGAGAGCTTGTCCATAACATTGAAATATTGGTGCAGAAAAATTTGGCTTTTCAGGTGAAAAAGGTGGGTTTGGTGCTAAAATTGAGAACTTGGTGCAGAAAAATGAGGCTTTTCACCCAAAAAAAGTGGTTTGTGCTGTAAAATTGAGATCTTGTTGCAGAAAAATGAGGCTTTACATCTGAAAAAGGCGGTTTGTGCCCTAAAATTGAGATCTTGGTGCAGAAAAATGAGGTTTTTCACCCCAAAAACGCGGGTTTAGCCCCCATGATAGGGTTTGTGCTGTAAAAAAGGAGAGGTAGAGCCCTGGAAACGAGGCACTGCTGCATAAAAGGGAGGTTGTTACCTGTAGAATCAAAACTTTGGATGCTAAAAATTAATCTTTGAGATGTAAAGTGGGGGTTTGTGCCTAAAATTGAGAGCTTGGAGTAGGAAAATGAGGCTTTTAATCTGAAAAAGGAGGTTTGTGCCCTAAAATTGAGATATTGGTGCAGAAAAATGAGGCTTTTCACCCAAAAATTGAGAGCTTGTCCCTAAAATTGAGAGCTTGGTGCAGAAAAATGAGGCTTTTCAGCAGAAAAAGGCGGGTTGTGTACCGTAAAATTGAGAGGTTGGTGCTGAAAAATGAGACTTTTCAGCAGAAAAAGGCCATTTCCACCCTAAAATTGAGAGCTTGGTGCAGAAAAATGAGGTTTTTCACCCCAAAAATGCGGGTTTAGCCCCCATGATAGGGTTTGTGCTGTAAAGAAGGAGAGGTAGGGCCCTGGAAACGAGGCACTGCTGCATAAAAGGGAGGTTGTTTCCTGTAGAATCAAAACTTTGGATGCCAAAAATTAATCTTTGAGAGGTAAAATGGGGGTTTGTGCCCTAAAATTGAGAGCTTGGAGTAGGAAAATGAGGCTTTTAATCTGAAAAAGGAGGTTTGTGCCCTAAAATTGAGATATTGGTGAAGAAAAATGAGGCTTTTCACCCCAAAATTGAGAGCTTGTCCCTCAAATGGAGAGCTTGGTGCAGAAAAATGAGGCTTTTTCACCCAAAAAAGGCAGGTTTTACCCTAAACTTGAGAGAGTGGTTCAGAAAAATGAGGCTTTTCACCCAATACAGGTAATTTGTGCCCAAAAATTGAGAGCTTGGTGCAGAAAAATGAGGCTTTTCAGCAGAAAAAGGCACGTTTGGTCCTAAAATTGCGCTATTGGTGCAGAAAAATGAGGCTTTTCACCCAAAAAAGGAGAGCTTGTCCATAACATTGAAATATTGGTGCAGAAAAATTTGGCTTTTCCGGTGAAAAAGGTGGGTTTTGTGCTAAAATTGAGAACTTGGTGCAGAAAAATGAGGCTTTTCACCCAAAAAAAGTGGTTTGTGCTGTAAAATTGAGATCTTGTTGCAGAAAAATGAGGCTTTACATCTGAAAAAGGCGGTTTGTGCCCTAAAATTGAGAGCTTGGTGCAGAAAAATGAGGTTTTTCACCCCAAAAACGCGGGTTTAGCCCCCATGATAGGGTTTGCGCTGTAAAAAAGGAGAGTTAGGGCCCTGGAAACGAGGCACTGCTGCATAAAAGGGAGGTTGTTACCTGTAGAATCAAAACTTTGGATGCTAAAAATTAATCTTTGAGAGGTAAAGTGGGGGTTTGTGCCTAAAATTGAGAGCTTGGAGTAGGAAAATGAGGCTTTTAATCTGAAAAAGGAGGTTTGTGCCCTAAAATTGAGATATTGGTGAAGAAAAATGAGGCTTTTCACCCCAAAATTGAGAGCTTGTCCCTAAAATTGAGAGCTTGGAGTAGGAAAATGAGGCTTTTAATCTGAAAAAGGAGGTTTGTGCCCTAAAATTGAGATATTGGTGCAGAAAAATGAGGCTTTTCACCCAAAAATTGAGAGCTTGTCCCTAAAATTGAGAGCTTGGTGCAGAAAAATGAGGCTTTTCAGCAGAAAAAGGCGGGTTGTGTGCCGTAAAATTGAGAGGTTGGTGCAGAAAAATGAGACTTTTCAGCAGAAAAAGGCCATTTCCGCCCTAAAATTGAGAGCTTGGTTCAGAAAAATGAGGCTTTTTCACCCCAAAAATGCGGGTTTAGCCCCCATGATAGGGTTTGTGCTGTAAAGAAGGAGAGGTAGGGCCCTGGAAACGAGGCACTGCTGCATAAAAGGGAGGTTGTTACCTGTAGAATCAAAACTTTGGATGCTAAAAATTAATCTTTGAGAGGTAAAGTGGGGGTTTGTGCCTAAAATTGAGAGCTTGGAGTAGGAAAATGAGGCTTTTAATCTGAAAAAGGAGGTTTGTGCCCTAAAATTGAGATATTGGTGAAGAAAAATGAGGCTTTTCACCCCAAAATTGAGAGCTTGTCCATAACATTGAAATATTGGTGCAGAAAAATTTGGCTTTTCAGGTGAAAAAGGTGGGTTTGGTGCTACAATTGAGAGCTTGGTGCAGAAAAATGAGGCTTTTCACCCAAAAAAAGTGGTTTGTGCTGTAAAATTGAGATCTTGTTGCAGAAAAGTGAGGCTTTACATCTGAAAAAGGCGGTTTGTGCCCTAAAATTGAGAGCTTGGTGCAGAAAAATGAGGTTTTTCACCCCAAAAATGCGGGTATAGCCCCCATGATAGGGTTTGTGCTGTAAAGAAGGAGAGGTAGGGCCCTGGAAATGAGGCACTGCTGCATAAAAGGGAGGTTGTTTCCTGTAGAATCAAAACTTTGGATGCCAAAAATTAATCATTGAGAGGTAAAATGGGGGTTTGTGCCCTAAAATTGAGAGCTTGGAGTAGGAAAATGAGGCTTTTAATCTGAAAAAGGAGGTTTGTGCCCTAAAATTGAGATATTGGTGAAAAAAATAGGCTTTTCACCCCAAAATTGAGAGCTTGTCCCTCAAATGGAGAGCTTGGTGCAGAAAAATGAGGCTTTTACACCCAAAAAAGGCGGGTTTTACCCTAAACTTGAGAGAGTGGTTCAGAAAAATGAGGCTTTTCACCCAATACAGGTAATTTGTGCCCAAAAATTGAGAGCTTGGTGCAGAAAAATGAGGCTTTTCAGCAGAAAAAGGCACGTTTGGTCCTAAAATTGCGCTATTGGTGCAGAAAAATGAGGCTTTTCACCCAAAAAAGGAGAGCTTGTCCATAACATTGAAATATTGGTGCAGAAAAATTTGGCTTTTCCGGTGAAAAAGGTGGGTTTGGTGCTAAAATTGAGAACTTGGTGCAGAAAAATGAGGCTTTTCACCCAAAAAAAGTGGTTTGTGCTGTAAAATTGAGATCTTGTTGCAGAAAAATGAGGCTTTACATCTGAAAAAGGCGGTTTGTGCCCTAAAATTGAGAGCTTGGTGCAGAAAAATGAGGTTTTTCACCCCAAAAACGCGGGTTTAGAGCCCCCATGATAGGGTTTGTGCTGTAAAAAAGGAGAGGTAGGGCCCTGGAAACGAGGCACTGCTGCATAAAAGGGAGGTTGTTACCTGTAGAATCAAAACTTTGGATGCTAAAAATTAATCTTTGAGAGGTAAAGTGGGGGTTTGTGCCTAAAATTGAGAGCTTGGAGTAGGAAAATGAGGCTTTTAATCTGAAAAAGGAGGTTTGTGCCCTAAAATTGAGATATTGGTGAAGAAAAATGAGGCTTTTCACCCCAAAATTGAGAGCTTGTCCCTAAAATTGAGAGCTTGGAGTAGGAAAATGAGGCTTTTAATCTGAAAAAGGAGGTTTGTGCCCTAAAATTGAGATATTGGTGAAGAAAAATGAGGCTTTTCACCCCAAAATTGAGAGCTTGTCCCTCAAATGGAGAGCTTGGTGCAGAAAAATGAGGCTTTTACACCCAAAAAAGGCGGGTTTTACCCTAAACTTGAGAGAGTGGTTCAGAAAAATGAGGCTTTTCACCCAATACAGGTAATTTGTGCCCAAAAATTGAGAGCTTGGTGCAGAAAAATGAGGCTTTTCAGCAGAAAAAGGCACGTTTGGTCCTAAAATTGCGCTATTGGTGCAGAAAAATGAGGCTTTTCACCCAAAAAAGGAGAGCTTGTCCATAACATTGAAATATTGGTGCAGAAAAATTTGGCTTTTCAGGTGAAAAAGGTGGGTTTGGTGCTAAAATTGAGAACTTGGTGCAGAAAAATGAGGCTTTTCACCCAAAAAAAGTGGTTTGTGCTGTAAAATTGAGATCTTGTTGCAGAAAAATGAGGCTTTACATCTGAAAAAGGCGGTTTGTGCCCTAAAATTGAGAGCTTGGTGCAGAAAAATGAGGTTTTTCACCCCAAAAACGCGGGTTTAGAGCCCCCATGATAGGGTTTGTGCTGTAAAAAAGGAGAGGTAGGGCCCTGGAAACGAGGCACTGCTGCATAAAAGGGAGGTTGTTTCCTGTAGAATCAAAACTTTGGATGCCAAAAATTAATCGTTGAGAGGTAAAATTGGGTTTTGTGCCCTAGAATTGAGAGCTTGGAGTAGGAAAATGAGGCTTTTAATCTGAAAAAGGAGGTTTGTGCCCTAAAATTGAGATATTGGTGAAAAAAATGAGGCTTTTCACCCCAAAATTGAGAGCTTGTCCCTCAAATGGAGAGCTTGGTGCAGAAAAATGAGGCTTTTTCACCCAAAAAAGGCGGGTTTTACCCTAAACTTGAGAGAGTGGTTCAGAAAAATGAGGCTTTTCACCCAATACAGGTAATTTGTGCCCAAAAATTGAGAGCTTGGTGCAGAAAAATGAGGCTTTTCAGCAGAAAAAGGCACGTTTGGTCCTAAAATTGCGCTATTGGTGCAGAAAAATGAGGCTTTTCACCCAAAAAAGGAGAGCTTGTCCATAACATTGAAATATTGGTGCAGAAAAATTTGGCTTTTCAGGTGAAAAAGGTGGGTTTGGTGCTAAAATTGAGAACTTGGTGCAGAAAAATGAGGCTTTTCACCCAAAAAAAGTGGTTTGTGCTGTAAAATTGAGATCTTGTTGCAGAAAAATGAGGCTTTACATCTGAAAAAGGCGGTTTGTGCCCTAAAATTGAGAGCTTGGTGCAGAAAAATGAGGCTTTTCACCCCAAAAACGCGGGTTTAGAGCCCCCATGATAGGGTTTGTGCTGTAAAAAAGGAGAGGTAGGGCCCTGGAAACGAGGCACTGCTGCATAAAAGGGAGGTTGTTTCCTGTAGAATCAAAACTTTGGATGCCAAAAATTAATCTTTGAGAGGTAAAGTGGGGATTTTTGCCCTAAAATTGAGAGCTTGGAGTAGGAAAATGAGGCTTTTAATCTGAAAAAGGAGGTTTGTGCCCTAAAATTGAGATATTGGTGAAGAAAAATGAGGCTTTTCACCCCAAAATTGAGAGCTTGTCCCTCAAATGGAGAGCTTGGTGCAGAAAAATGAGGCTTTTTCACCCAAAAAAGGCGGGTTTTACCCTAAACTTGAGAGAGTGGTTCAGAAAAATGAGGCTTTTCACCCAATACAGGTAATTTGTGCCCAAAAATTGAGAGCTTGGTGCAGAAAAATGAGGCTTTTCACCCAAAAAAGGAGAGCTTGTCCCTAACATTGAAATATTGGTGCAGAAAAATTTGGCTTTTCAGGTGAAAAAGGTGGGTTTGGTGCTAAAATTGAGAACTTGGTGCAGAAAAATGAGGCTTTTCACCCAAAAAAAGTGGTTTGTGCTGTAAAATTGAGATCTTGTTGCAGAAAAATGAGGCTTTACATCTGAAAAAGGCGGTTTGTGCCCTAAAATTGAGAGCTTGGTGCAGAAAAATGAGGTTTTTCACCCCAAAAACGCGGGTTTAGAGCCCCCATGATAGGGTTTGTGCTGTAAAAAAGGAGAGGTAGGGCCCTGGAAACGAGGCACTGCTGCATAAAAGGGAGGTTGTTTCCTGTAGAATCAAAACTTTGGATGCCAAAAATTAATCGTTGAGAGGTAAAATGGGGGTTTGTGCCCTAAAATTGAGAGCTTGGAGTAGGAAAATGAGGCTTTTAATCTGAAAAAGGAGGTTTGTGCCCTAAAATTGAGATATTGGTGAAAAAAATGAGGCTTTTCACCCCAAAATTGAGAGCTTGTCCCTCAAATGGAGAGCTTGGTGCAGAAAAATGAGGCTTTCACACCCAAAAAAGGCGGGTTTTACCCTAAACTTGAGAGAGTGGTTCAGAAAAATGAGGCTTTTCACCCAATACAGGTAATTTGTGCCCAAAAATTGAGAGCTTGGTGCAGAAAAATGAGGCTTTTCAGCAGAAAAAGGCACGTTTGGTCCTAAAATTGTGCTATTGGTGCAGAAAAATGAGGCTTTTCACCCAAAAAAGGAGAGCTTGTCCATAACATTGAAATATTGGTGCAGAAAAATTTGGCTTTTCAGGTGAAAAAGGTGGGTTTGGTGCTAAAATTGAGAACTTGGTGCAGAAAAATGAGGCTTTTCACCCAAAAAAAGTGGTTTGTGCTGTAAAATTGAGATCTTGTTGCAGAAAAATGAGGCTTTACATCTGAAAAAGGTGGTTTGTGCCCTAAAATTGAGAGCTTGGTGCAGAAAAATGAGGTTTTTCACCCCAAAAACGCGGGTTTAGAGCCCCCATGATAGGGTTTGTGCTGTAAAAAACGAGAGGTAGGGCCCTGGAAACGAGGCACTGCTGCATAAAAGGGAGGTTGTTACCTGTAGAATCAAAACTTTGGATGCTAAAAATTAATCTTTGAGAGGTAAAGTGGGGGTTTGTGCCTAAAATTGAGAGCTTGGAGTAGGAAAATGAGGCTTTTAATCTGAAAAAGGAGGTTTGTGCCCTAAAATTGAGATATTGGTGAAGAAAAATGAGGCTTTTCACCCCAAAATTGAGAGCTTGTCCCTAAAATTGAGAGCTTGGAGTAGGAAAATGAGGCTTTTAATCTGAAAAAGGAGGTTTGTGCCCTAAAATTGAGATATTGGTGAAGAAAAATGAGGCTTTTCACCCCAAAATTGAGAGCTTGTCCCTAAAATTGAGAGCTTGGAGTAGGAAAATGAGGCTTTTAATCTGAAAAAGGAGGTTTGTGCCCTAAAATTGAGATATTGGTGAAGAAAAATGAGGCTTTTCACCCCAAAATTGAGAGCTTGTCCCTAAAATTGAGAGCTTGGAGTAGGAAAATGAGGCTTTTAATCTGAAAAAGGAGGTTTGTGCCCTAAAATTGAGATATTGGTGAAGAAAAATGAGGCTTTTCACCAGAAAATTGAGAGCTTGTCCCTAAAATTGAGAGCTTGGAGTAGGAAAATGAGGCTTTTAATCTGAAAAAGGAGGTTTGTGCCCTAAAATTGAGATATTGGTGAAGAAAAATGAGGCTTTTCACCCGAAAATTGAGAGCTTGTCCCTAAAATTGAGAGCTTGGTGCAGAAAAATGAGGCTTTTCAGCAGAAAAAGGCGGGTTGTGTGCCGTAAAATTGAGAGGTTGGTGCAGAAAAATGAGACTTTTCAGCAGAAAAAGGCCATTTCCGCCCTAAAATTGAGAGCTTGGTTCAGAAAAATTAGGTTTTTCACCCCAAAAATGCGGGTTTAGCCCCCATGATAGGGTTTGTGCTGTAAAGAAGGAGAGGTAGGGCCCTGGAAACGAGGCACTGCTGCATAAAAGGGAGGTTGTTTCCTGTAGAATCAAAACTTTGGATGCCAAAAATTAATCGTTGAGAGGTAAAATGGGGGTTTGTGCCCTAAAATTGAGAGCTTGGAGTAGGAAAATGAGGCTTTTAATCTGAAAAAGGAGGTTTGTGCCCTAAAATTGAGATATTGGTGAAGAAAAATGAGGCTTTTCACCCCAAAATTGAGAGCTTGTCCCTCAAATGGAGAGCTTGGTGCAGAAAAATGAGGCTTTTTCACCCAAAAAAGGCGGGTTTTACCCTAAACTTGAGAGAGTGGTTCAGAAAAATGAGGCTTTTCACCCAATACAGGTAATTTGTGCCCAAAAATTGAGAGCTTGGTGCAGAAAAATGAGGCTTTTCAGCAGAAAAAGGCACGTTTGGTCCTAAAATTGCGCTATTGGTGCAGAAAAATGAGGCTTTTCACCCAAAAAAGGAGAGCTTGTCCATAACATTGAAATATTGGTGCAGAAAAATTTGGCTTTTCCGGTGAAAAAGGTGGGTTTTGTGCTAAAATTGAGAACTTGGTGCAGAAAAATGAGGCTTTTCACCCAAAAAAAGTGGTTTGTGCTGTAAAATTGAGATCTTGTTGCAGAAAAATGAGGCTTTACATCTGAAAAAGGCGGTTTGTGCCCTAAAATTGAGAGCTTGGTGCAGAAAAATAAGGCTTTTCACCCCAAAAACGCGGGTTTAGAGCCCCCATGATAGGGTTTGTGCTGTAAAAAAGGAGAGGTAGGGCCCTGGAAACGAGGCACTGCTGCATAAAAGGGAGGTTGTTACCTGTAGAATCAAAACTTTGGATGCTAAAAATAAATCTTTGAGAGGTAAAGTGGGGGTTTGTGCCTAAAATTGAGAGCTTGGAGTAGGAAAATGAGGCTTTTAATCTGAAAAAGGAGGTTTGTGCCCTAAAATTGAGATATTGGTGAAGAAAAATGAGGCTTTTCACCCCAAAATTGAGAGCTTGTCCCTAAAATTGAGAGCTTGGAGTAGGAAAATGAGGCTTTTAATCTGAAAAAGGAGGTTTGTGCCCTAAAATTGAGATATTGGTGCAGAAAAATGAGGCTTTTCACCCAAAAATTGAGAGCTTGTCCCTAAAATTGAGAGCTTGGTGCAGAAAAATGAGGCTTTTCAGCAGAAAAAGGCGGGTTGTGTGCCGTAAAATTGAGAGGTTGGTGCAGAAAAATGAGACTTTTCAGCAGAAAAAGACCATTTCCACCCTAAAATTGAGAGCTTGGTGCAGAAAAATGAGGTTTTTCACCCCAAAAATGCGGGTATAGCCCCCATGATAGGGTTTGTGCTGTAAAGAAGGAGAGGTATGGCCCTGGAAACGAGGCACTGCTGCATAAAAGGGAGGTTGTTTCCTGTAGAATCAAAACTTTGGATGCCAAAAATTAATCTTTGAGAGGTAAAATGGGGGTTTGTGCCCTAAAATTGAGAGCTTGGAGTAGGAAAATGAGGCTTTTAATCTGAAAAAGGAGGTTTGTGCCCTAAAATTGAGATATTGGTGAAAAAAATGAGGCTTTTCACCCCAAAATTGAGAGCTTGTCCCTCAAATGGAGAGCTTGGTGCAGAAAAATGAGGCTTTTTCACCCAAAAAAGGCGGGTTTTACCCTAAACTTGAGAGAGTGGTTCAGAAAAATGAGGCTTTTCACCCAATACAGGTAATTTGTGCCCAAAAATTGAGAGCTTGGTGCAGAAAAATGAGGCTTTTCAGCAGAAAAAGGCACGTTTGGTCCTAAAATTGCGCTATTGGTGCAGAAAAATGAGGCTTTTCACCCAAAAAAGGAGAGCTTGTCCATAACATTGAAATATTGGTGCAGAAAAATTTGGCTTTTCAGGTGAAAAAGGTGGGTTTGGTGCTAAAATTGAGAACTTGGTGCAGAAAAATGAGGCTTTTCACCCAAAAAAAGTGGTTTGTGCTGTAAAATTGAGATCTTGTTGCAGAAAAATGAGGCTTTACATCTGAAAAAGGCGGTTTGTGCCCTAAAATTGAGATCTTGGTGCAGAAAAATGAGGTTTTTCACCCCAAAAACGCGGGTTTAGCCCCCATGATAGGGTTTGTGCTGTAAAAAAGGAGAGGTAGAGCCCTGGAAACGAGGCACTGCTGCATAAAAGGGAGGTTGTTACCTGTAGAATCAAAACTTTGGATGCTAAAAATTAATCTTTGAGAGGTAAAGTGGGGGTTTGTGCCTAAAATTGAGAGCTTGGAGTAGGAAAATGAGGCTTTTAATCTGAAAAAGGAGGTTTGTGCCCTAAAATTGAGATATTGGTGCAGAAAAATGAGGCTTTTCACCCAAAAATTGAGAGCTTGTCCCTAAAATTGAGAGCTTGGTGCAGAAAAATGAGGCTTTTCAGCAGAAAAAGGCGGGTTGTGTACCGTAAAATTGAGAGGTTGGTGCTGAAAAATGAGACTTTTCAGCAGAAAAAGGCCATTTCCACCCTAAAATTGAGAGCTTGGTGCAGAAAAATGAGGTTTTTCACCCCAAAAATGCGGGTTTAGCCCCCATGATAGGGTTTGTGCTGTAAAGAAGGAGAGGTAGGGCCCTGGAAACGAGGCACTGCTGCATAAAAGGGAGGTTGTTTCCTGTAGAATCAAAACTTTGGATGCCAAAAATTAATCTTTGAGAGGTAAAATGGGGGTTTGTGCCCTAAAATTGAGAGCTTGGAGTAGGAAAATGAGGCTTTTAATCTGAAAAAGGAGGTTTGTGCCCTAAAATTGAGATATTGGTGAAGAAAAATGAGGCTTTTCACCCCAAAATTGAGAGCTTGTCCCTCAAATGGAGAGCTTGGTGCAGAAAAATGAGGCTTTTTCACCCAAAAAAGGCAGGTTTTACCCTAAACTTGAGAGAGTGGTTCAGAAAAATGAGGCTTTTCACCCAATACAGGTAATTTGTGCCCAAAAATTGAGAGCTTGGTGCAGAAAAATGAGGCTTTTCAGCAGAAAAAGGCACGTTTGGTCCTAAAATTGCGCTATTGGTGCAGAAAAATGAGGCTTTTCACCCAAAAAAGGAGAGCTTGTCCATAACATTGAAATATTGGTGCAGAAAAATTTGGCTTTTCCGGTGAAAAAGGTGGGTTTTGTGCTAAAATTGAGAACTTGGTGCAGAAAAATGAGGCTTTTCACCCAAAAAAAGTGGTTTGTGCTGTAAAATTGAGATCTTGTTGCAGAAAAATGAGGCTTTACATCTGAAAAAGGCGGTTTGTGCCCTAAAATTGAGAGCTTGGTGCAGAAAAATGAGGTTTTTCACCCCAAAAACGCGGGTTTAGCCCCCATGATAGGGTTTGCGCTGTAAAAAAGGAGAGTTAGGGCCCTGGAAACGAGGCACTGCTGCATAAAAGGGAGGTTGTTACCTGTAGAATCAAAACTTTGGATGCTAAAAATTAATCTTTGAGAGGTAAAGTGGGGGTTTGTGCCTAAAATTGAGAGCTTGGAGTAGGAAAATGAGGCTTTTAATCTGAAAAAGGAGGTTTGTGCCCTAAAATTGAGATATTGGTGAAGAAAAATGAGGCTTTTCACCCCAAAATTGAGAGCTTGTCCCTAAAATTGAGAGCTTGGAGTAGGAAAATGAGGCTTTTAATCTGAAAAAGGAGGTTTGTGCCCTAAAATTGAGATATTGGTGCAGAAAAATGAGGCTTTTCACCCAAAAATTGAGAGCTTGTCCCTAAAATTGAGAGCTTGGTGCAGAAAAATGAGGCTTTTCAGCAGAAAAAGGCGGGTTGTGTGCCGTAAAATTGAGAGGTTGGTGCAGAAAAATGAGACTTTTCAGCAGAAAAAGGCCATTTCCGCCCTAAAATTGAGAGCTTGGTTCAGAAAAATGAGGCTTTTTCACCCCAAAAATGCGGGTTTAGCCCCCATGATAGGGTTTGTGCTGTAAAGAAGGAGAGGTAGGGCCCTGGAAACGAGGCACTGCTGCATAAAAGGGAGGTTGTTTCCTGTAGAATCAAAACTTTGGATGCTAAAAATTAATCTTTGAGAGGTAAAGTGGGGGTTTGTGCCTAAAATTGAGAGCTTGGAGTAGGAAAATGAGGCTTTTAATCTGAAAAAGGAGGTTTGTGCCCTAAAATTGAGATATTGGTGAAGAAAAATGAGGCTTTTCACCCCAAAATTGAGAGCTTGTCCATAACATTGAAATATTGGTGCAGAAAAATTTGGCTTTTCAGGTGAAAAAGGTGGGTTTGGTGCTACAATTGAGAGCTTGGTGCAGAAAAATGAGGCTTTTCACCCAAAAAAAGTGGTTTGTGCTGTAAAATTGAGATCTTGTTGCAGAAAAGTGAGGCTTTACATCTGAAAAAGGCGGTTTGTGCCCTAAAATTGAGAGCTTGGTGCAGAAAAATGAGGTTTTTCACCCCAAAAATGCGGGTATAGCCCCCATGATAGGGTTTGTGCTGTAAAGAAGGAGAGGTAGGGCCCTGGAAATGAGGCACTGCTGCATAAAAGGGAGGTTGTTTCCTGTAGAATCAAAACTTTGGATGCCAAAAATTAATCATTGAGAGGTAAAATGGGGGTTTGTGCCCTAAAATTGAGAGCTTGGAGTAGGAAAATGAGGCTTTTAATCTGAAAAAGGAGGTTTGTGCCCTAAAATTGAGATATTGGTGAAAAAAATAGGCTTTTCACCCCAAAATTGAGAGCTTGTCCCTCAAATGGAGAGCTTGGTGCAGAAAAATGAGGCTTTTACACCCAAAAAAGGCGGGTTTTACCCTAAACTTGAGAGAGTGGTTCAGAAAAATGAGGCTTTTCACCCAATACAGGTAATTTGTGCCCAAAAATTGAGAGCTTGGTGCAGAAAAATGAGGCTTTTCAGCAGAAAAAGGCACGTTTGGTCCTAAAATTGCGCTATTGGTGCAGAAAAATGAGGCTTTTCACCCAAAAAAGGAGAGCTTGTCCATAACATTGAAATATTGGTGCAGAAAAATTTGGCTTTTCCGGTGAAAAAGGTGGGTTTGGTGCTAAAATTGAGAACTTGGTGCAGAAAAATGAGGCTTTTCACCCAAAAAAAGTGGTTTGTGCTGTAAAATTGAGATCTTGTTGCAGAAAAATGAGGCTTTACATCTGAAAAAGGCGGTTTGTGCCCTAAAATTGAGAGCTTGGTGCAGAAAAATGAGGTTTTTCACCCCAAAAACGCGGGTTTAGAGCCCCCATGATAGGGTTTGTGCTGTAAAAAAGGAGAGGTAGGGCCCTGGAAACGAGGCACTGCTGCATAAAAGGGAGGTTGTTACCTGTAGAATCAAAACTTTGGATGCTAAAAATTAATCTTTGAGAGGTAAAGTGGGGGTTTGTGCCTAAAATTGAGAGCTTGGAGTAGGAAAATGAGGCTTTTAATCTGAAAAAGGAGGTTTGTGCCCTAAAATTGAGATATTGGTGAAGAAAAATGAGGCTTTTCACCCCAAAATTGAGAGCTTGTCCCTAAAATTGAGAGCTTGGAGTAGGAAAATGAGGCTTTTAATCTGAAAAAGGAGGTTTGTGCCCTAAAATTGAGATATTGGTGAAGAAAAATGAGGCTTTTCACCCCAAAATTGAGAGCTTGTCCCTAAAATTGAGAGCTTGGAGTAGGAAAATGAGGCTTTTAATCTGAAAAAGGAGGTTTGTGCCCTAAAATTGAGATATTGGTGCAGAAAAATGAGGCTTTTCACCCAAAAATTGAGAGCTTGTCCCTAAAATTGAGAGCTTGGTGCAGAAAAATGAGGCTTTTCAGCAGAAAAAGGCGGGTTGTGTGCCGTAAAATTGAGAGGTTGGTGCAGAAAAATGAGACTTTTCAGCAGAAAAAGACCATTTCCACCCTAAAATTGAGAGCTTGGTGCAGAAAAATGAGGTTTTTCACCCCAAAAATGCGGGTATAGCCCCCATGATAGGGTTTGTGCTGTAAAGAAGGAGAGGTATGGCCCTGGAAACGAGGCACTGCTGCATAAAAGGGAGGTTGTTTCCTGTAGAATCAAAACTTTGGATGCCAAAAATTAATCTTTGAGAGGTAAAGTGGGGATTTGTGCCCTAAAATTGAGAGCTTGGAGTAGGAAAATGAGGCTTTTAATCTGAAAAAGGAGGTTTGTGCCCTAAAATTGAGATATTGGTGAAAAAAATGAGGCTTTTCACCCCAAAATTGAGAGCTTGTCCCTCAAATGGAGAGCTTGGTGCAGAAAAATGAGGCTTTTTCACCCAAAAAAGGCGGGTTTTACCCTAAACTTGAGAGAGTGGTTCAGAAAAATGAGGCTTTTCACCCAATACAGGTAATTTGTGCCCAAAAATTGAGAGCTTGGTGCAGAAAAATGAGGCTTTTCAGCAGAAAAAGGCACGTTTGGTCCTAAAATTGCGCTATTGGTGCAGAAAAATGAGGCTTTTCACCCAAAAAAGGAGAGCTTGTCCATAACATTGAAATATTGGTGCAGAAAAATTTGGCTTTTCAGGTGAAAAAGGTGGGTTTGGTGCTAAAATTGAGAACTTGGTGCAGAAAAATGAGGCTTTTCACCCAAAAAAAGTGGTTTGTGCTGTAAAATTGAGATCTTGTTGCAGAAAAATGAGGCTTTACATCTGAAAAAGGCGGTTTGTGCCCTAAAATTGAGAGCTTGGTGCAGAAAAATGAGGCTTTTCACCCCAAAAACGCAGGTTTAGAGCCCCCATGATAGGGTTTGTGCTGTAAAGAAGGAGAGGTAGGGCCCTGGAAACGAGGCACTGCTGCATAAAAGGGAGGTTGTTTCCTGTAGAATCAAAACTTTGGATGCCAAAAATTAATCGTTGAGAGGTAAAATTGGGTTTTGTGCCCTAGAATTGAGAGCTTGGAGTAGGAAAATGAGGCTTTTAATCTGAAAAAGGAGGTTTGTGCCCTAAAATTGAGATATTGGTGAAGAAAAATGAGGCTTTTCACTCAAAAATTGAGAGCTTGTCCCTAAAATTGAGAGCTTGGAGTAGGAAAATGAGGCTTTTAATCTGAAAAAGGAGGTTTGTGCCCTAAAATTGAGATATTGGTGAAGAAAAATGAGGCTTTTCACCCCAAAATTGAGAGCTTGTCCCTAAAATTGAGAGCTTGGAGTAGGAAAATGAGGCTTTTAATCTGAAAAAGGAGGTTTGTGCCCTAAAATTGAGATATTGGTGAAGAAAAATGAGGCTTTTCACCCCAAAATTGAGAGCTTGTCCCTAAAATTGAGAGCTTGGAGTAGGAAAATGAGGCTTTTAATCTGAAAAAGGAGGTTTGTGCCCTAAAATTGAGATATTGGTGAAGAAAAATGAGGCTTTTCACCCGAAAATTGAGAGCTTGTCCCTAAAATTGAGAGCTTGGTGCAGAAAAATGAGGCTTTTCAGCAGAAAAAGGCGGGTTGTGTGCCGTAAAATTGAGAGGTTGGTGCAGAAAAATGAGACTTTTCAGCAGAAAAAGGCCATTTCCGCCCTAAAATTGAGAGCTTGGTTCAGAAAAATTAGGTTTTTCACCCCAAAAATGCGGGTTTAGCCCCCATGATAGGGTTTGTGCTGTAAAGAAGGAGAGGTAGGGCCCTGGAAACGAGGCACTGCTGCATAAAAGGGAGGTTGTTTCCTGTAGAATCAAAACTTTGGATGCCAAAAATTAATCGTTGAGAGGTAAAATGGGGGTTTGTGCCCTAAAATTGAGAGCTTGGAGTAGGAAAATGAGGCTTTTAATCTGAAAAAGGAGGTTTGTGCCCTAAAATTGAGATATTGGTGAAGAAAAATGAGGCTTTTCACCCCAAAATTGAGAGCTTGTCCCTCAAATGGAGAGCTTGGTGCAGAAAAATGAGGCTTTTTCACCCAAAAAAGGCGGGTTTTACCCTAAACTTGAGAGAGTGGTTCAGAAAAATGAGGCTTTTCACCCAATACAGGTAATTTGTGCCCAAAAATTGAGAGCTTGGTGCAGAAAAATGAGGCTTTTCAGCAGAAAAAGGCACGTTTGGTCCTAAAATTGCGCTATTGGTGCAGAAAAATGAGGCTTTTCACCCAAAAAAGGAGAGCTTGTCCATAACATTGAAATATTGGTGCAGAAAAATTTGGCTTTTCAGGTGAAAAAGGTGGGTTTGGTGCTAAAATTGAGAACTTGGTGCAGAAAAATGAGGCTTTTCACCCAAAAAAAGTGGTTTGTGCTGTAAAATTGAGATCTTGTTGCAGAAAAATGAGGCTTTACATCTGAAAAAGGCGGTTTGTGCCCTAAAATTGAGAGCTTGGTGCAGAAAAACGAGGTTTTTCACCCCAAAAACGCAGGTTTAGCCCCCATGATAGGGTTTGCGCTGTAAAAAAGGAGAGTTAGGGCCCTGGAAACGAGGCACTGCTGCATAAAAGGGAGGTTGTTACCTGTAGAATCAAAACTTTGGATGCTAAAAATAAATCTTTGAGAGGTAAAGTGGGGGTTTGTGCCTAAAATTGAGAGCTTGGAGTAGGAAAATGAGGCTTTTAATCTGAAAAAGGAGGTTTGTGCCCTAAAATTGAGATATTGGTGAAGAAAAATGAGGCTTTTCACTCAAAAATTGAGAGCTTGTCCCTAAAATTGAGAGCTTGGAGTAGGAAAATGAGGCTTTTAATCTGAAAAAGGAGGTTTGTGCCCTAAAATTGAGATATTGGTGAAGAAAAATGAGGCTTTTCACCCCAAAATTGAGAGCTTGTCCCTAAAATTGAGAGCTTGGAGTAGGAAAATGAGGCTTTTAATCTGAAAAAGGAGGTTTGTGCCCTAAAATTGAGATATTGGTGAAGAAAAATGAGGCTTTTCACTCAAAAATTGAGAGCTTGTCCCTAAAATTGAGAGCTTGGAGTAGGAAAATGAGGCTTTTAATCTGAAAAAGGAGGTTTGTGCCCTAAAATTGAGATATTGGTGAAAAAAATAGGCTTTTCACCCCAAAATTGAGAGCTTGTCCCTCAAATGGAGAGCTTGGTGCAGAAAAATGAGGCTTTTACACCCAAAAAAGGCGGGTTTTACCCTAAACTTGAGAGAGTGGTTCAGAAAAATGAGGCTTTTCACCCAATACAGGTAATTTGTGCCCAAAAATTGAGAGCTTGGTGCAGAAAAATGAGGCTTTTCAGCAGAAAAAGGCACGTTTGGTCCTAAAATTGCGCTATTGGTGCAGAAAAATGAGGCTTTTCACCCAAAAAAGGAGAGCTTGTCCATAACATTGAAATATTGGTGCAGAAAAATTTGGCTTTTCAGGTGAAAAAGGTGGGTTTGGTGCTAAAATTGAGAACTTGGTGCAGAAAAATGAGGCTTTTCACCCAAAAAAAGTGGTTTGTGCTGTAAAATTGAGATCTTGTTGCAGAAAAATGAGGCTTTACATCTGAAAAAGGCGGTTTGTGCCCTAAAATTGAGAGCTTGGTGCAGAAAAATGAGGTTTTTCACCCCAAAAACGCGGGTTTAGAGCCCCCATGATAGGGTTTGTGCTGTAAAAAAGGAGAGGTAGGGCCCTGGAAACGAGGCACTGCTGCATAAAAGGGAGGTTGTTACCTGTAGAATCAAAACTTTGGATGCTAAAAATTAATCTTTGAGAGGTAAAGTGGGGGTTTGTGCCTAAAATTGAGAGCTTGGAGTAGGAAAATGAGGCTTTTAATCTGAAAAAGGAGGTTTGTGCCCTAAAATTGAGATATTGGTGAAGAAAAATGAGGCTTTTCACCCCAAAATTGAGAGCTTGTCCCTAAAATTGAGAGCTTGGAGTAGGAAAATGAGGCTTTTAATCTGAAAAAGGAGGTTTGTGCCCTAAAATTGAGATATTGGTGAAGAAAAATGAGGCTTTTCACCCCAAAATTGAGAGCTTGTCCCTAAAATTGAGAGCTTGGAGTAGGAAAATGAGGCTTTTAATCTGAAAAAGGAGGTTTGTGCCCTAAAATTGAGATATTGGTGCAGAAAAATGAGGCTTTTCACCCAAAAATTGAGAGCTTGTCCCTAAAATGGAGAGCTTGGTGCAGAAAAATGAGGCTTTTCAGCAGAAAAAGGCGGGTTGTGTGCCGTAAAATTGAGAGGTTGGTGCAGAAAAATGAGACTTTTCAGCAGAAAAAGACCATTTCCACCCTAAAATTGAGAGCTTGGTGCAGAAAAATGAGGTTTTTCACCCCAAAAATGCGGGTATAGCCCCCATGATAGGGTTTGTGCTGTAAAGAAGGAGAGGTATGGCCCTGGAAACGAGGCACTGCTGCATAAAAGGGAGGTTGTTTCCTGTAGAATCAAAACTTTGGATGCCAAAAATTAATCTTTGAGAGGTAAAGTGGGGATTTGTGCCCTAAAATTGAGAGCTTGGAGTAGGAAAATGAGGCTTTTAATCTGAAAAAGGAGGTTTGTGCCCTAAAATTGAGATATTGGTGAAAAAAATGAGGCTTTTCACCCCAAAATTGAGAGCTTGTCCCTCAAATGGAGAGCTTGGTGCAGAAAAATGAGGCTTTTTCACCCAAAAAAGGCGGGTTTTACCCTAAACTTGAGAGAGTGGTTCAGAAAAATGAGGCTTTTCACCCAATACAGGTAATTTGTGCCCAAAAATTGAGAGCTTGGTGCAGAAAAATGAGGCTTTTCAGCAGAAAAAGGCACGTTTGGTCCTAAAATTGCGCTATTGGTGCAGAAAAATGAGGCTTTTCACCCAAAAAAGGAGAGCTTGTCCATAACATTGAAATATTGGTGCAGAAAAATTTGGCTTTTCAGGTGAAAAAGGTGGGTTTGGTGCTAAAATTGAGAACTTGGTGCAGAAAAATGAGGCTTTTCACCCAAAAAAAGTGGTTTGTGCTGTAAAATTGAGATCTTGTTGCAGAAAAATGAGGCTTTACATCTGAAAAAGGCGGTTTGTGCCCTAAAATTGAGAGCTTGGTGCAGAAAAATGAGGCTTTTCACCCCAAAAACGCAGGTTTAGAGCCCCCATGATAGGGTTTGTGCTGTAAAAAAGGAGAGGTAGAGCCCTGGAAACGAGGCACTGCTGCATAAAAGGGAGGTTGTTACCTGTAGAATCAAAACTTTGGATGCTAAAAATTAATCTTTGAGAGGTAAAGTGGGGGTTTGTGCCTAAAATTGAGAGCTTGGAGTAGGAAAATGAGGCTTTTAATCTGAAAAAGGAGGTTTGTGCCCTAAAATTGAGATATTGGTGAAGAAAAATGAGGCTTTTCACTCAAAAATTGAGAGCTTGTCCCTAAAATTGAGAGCTTGGAGTAGGAAAATGAGGCTTTTAATCTGAAAAAGGAGGTTTGTGCCCTAAAATTGAGATATTGGTGAAGAAAAATGAGGCTTTTCACCCCAAAATTGAGAGCTTGTCCCTCAAATGGAGAGCTTGGAGTAGGAAAATGAGGCTTTTAATCTGAAAAAGGAGGTTTGTGCCCTAAAATTGAGATATTGGTGAAGAAAAATGAGGCTTTTCACCCCAAAATTGAGAGCTTGTCCCTAAAATTGAGAGCTTGGAGTAGGAAAATGAGGCTTTTAATCTGAAAAAGGAGGTTTGTGCCCTAAAATTGAGATATTGGTGAAGAAAAATGAGGCTTTTCACCCGAAAATTGAGAGCTTGTCCCTAAAATTGAGAGCTTGGTGCAGAAAAATGAGGCTTTTCAGCAGAAAAAGGCGGGTTGTGTGCCGTAAAATTGAGAGGTTGGTGCAGAAAAATGAGACTTTTCAGCAGAAAAAGGCCATTTCCGCCCTAAAATTGAGAGCTTGGTTCAGAAAAATTAGGTTTTTCACCCCAAAAATGCGGGTTTAGCCCCCATGATAGGGTTTGTGCTGTAAAGAAGGAGAGGTAGGGCCCTGGAAACGAGGCACTGCTGCATAAAAGGGAGGTTGTTTCCTGTAGAATCAAAACTTTGGATGCCAAAAATTAATCGTTGAGAGGTAAAATGGGGGTTTGTGCCCTAAAATTGAGAGCTTGGAGTAGGAAAATGAGGCTTTTAATCTGAAAAAGGAGGTTTGTGCCCTAAAATTGAGATATTGGTGAAGAAAAATGAGGCTTTTCACCCCAAAATTGAGAGCTTGTCCCTCAAATGGAGAGCTTGGTGCAGAAAAATGAGGCTTTTTCACCCAAAAAAGGCGGGTTTTACCCTAAACTTGAGAGAGTGGTTCAGAAAAATGAGGCTTTTCACCCAATACAGGTAATTTGTGCCCAAAAATTGAGAGCTTGGTGCAGAAAAATGAGGCTTTTCAGCAGAAAAAGGCACGTTTGGTCCTAAAATTGCGCTATTGGTGCAGAAAAATGAGGCTTTTCACCCAAAAAAGGAGAGCTTGTCCATAACATTGAAATATTGGTGCAGAAAAATTTGGCTTTTCCGGTGAAAAAGGTGGGTTTTGTGCTAAAATTGAGAACTTGGTGCAGAAAAATGAGGCTTTTCACCCAAAAAAAGTGGTTTGTGCTGTAAAATTGAGATCTTGTTGCAGAAAAATGAGGCTTTACATCTGAAAAAGGCGGTTTGTGCCCTAAAATTGAGAGCTTGGTGCAGAAAAATAAGGCTTTTCACCCCAAAAACGCGGGTTTAGAGCCCCCATGATAGGGTTTGTGCTGTAAAAAAGGAGAGGTAGGGCCCTGGAAACGAGGCACTGCTGCATAAAAGGGAGGTTGTTACCTGTAGAATCAAAACTTTGGATGCTAAAAATAAATCTTTGAGAGGTAAAGTGGGGGTTTGTGCCTAAAATTGAGAGCTTGGAGTAGGAAAATGAGGCTTTTAATCTGAAAAAGGAGGTTTGTGCCCTAAAATTGAGATATTGGTGAAGAAAAATGAGGCTTTTCACCCCAAAATTGAGAGCTTGTCCCTAAAATTGAGAGCTTGGAGTAGGAAAATGAGGCTTTTAATCTGAAAAAGGAGGTTTGTGCCCTAAAATTGAGATATTGGTGCAGAAAAATGAGGCTTTTCACCCAAAAATTGAGAGCTTGTCCCTAAAATTGAGAGCTTGGTGCAGAAAAATGAGGCTTTTCAGCAGAAAAAGGCGGGTTGTGTGCCGTAAAATTGAGAGGTTGGTGCAGAAAAATGAGACTTTTCAGCAGAAAAAGACCATTTCCACCCTAAAATTGAGAGCTTGGTGCAGAAAAATGAGGTTTTTCACCCCAAAAATGCGGGTATAGCCCCCATGATAGGGTTTGTGCTGTAAAGAAGGAGAGGTATGGCCCTGGAAACGAGGCACTGCTGCATAAAAGGGAGGTTGTTTCCTGTAGAATCAAAACTTTGGATGCCAAAAATTAATCTTTGAGAGGTAAAATGGGGGTTTGTGCCCTAGAATTGAGAGCTTGGAGTAGGAAAATGAGGCTTTTAATCTGAAAAAGGAGGTTTGTGCCCTAAAATTGAGATATTGGTGAAGAAAAATGAGGCTTTTCACCCCAAAATTGAGAGCTTGTCCCTCAAATGGAGAGCTTGGTGCAGAAAAATGAGGCTTTTTCACCCAAAAAAGGCGGGTTTTACCCTAAACTTGAGAGAGTGGTTCAGAAAAATGAGGCTTTTCACCCAATACAGGTAATTTGTGCCCAAAAATTGAGAGCTTGGTGCAGAAAAATGAGGCTTTTCAGCAGAAAAAGGCACGTTTGGTCCTAAAATTGCGCTATTGGTGCAGAAAAATGAGGCTTTTCACCCAAAAAAGGAGAGCTTGTCCATAACATTGAAATATTGGTGCAGAAAAATTTGGCTTTTCAGGTGAAAAAGGTGGGTTTGGTGCTAAAATTGAGAACTTGGTGCAGAAAAATGAGGCTTTTCACCCAAAAAAAGTGGTTTGTGCTGTAAAATTGAGATCTTGTTGCAGAAAAATGAGGCTTTACATCTGAAAAAGGCGGTTTGTGCCCTAAAATTGAGAGCTTGGTGCAGAAAAATGAGGCTTTTCACCCCAAAAACGCAGGTTTAGAGCCCCCATGATAGGGTTTGTGCTGTAAAAAAGGAGAGGTAGAGCCCTGGAAACGAGGCACTGCTGCATAAAAGGGAGGTTGTTACCTGTAGAATCAAAACTTTGGATGCTAAAAATTAATCTTTGAGAGGTAAAGTGGGGGTTTGTGCCTAAAATTGAGAGCTTGGAGTAGGAAAATGAGGCTTTTAATCTGAAAAAGGAGGTTTGTGCCCTAAAATTGAGATATTGGTGCAGAAAAATGAGGCTTTTCACCCAAAAATTGAGAGCTTGTCCCTAAAATTGAGAGCTTGGTGCAGAAAAATGAGGCTTTTCAGCAGAAAAAGGCGGGTTGTGTGCCGTAAAATTGAGAGGTTGGTGCTGAAAAATGAGACTTTTCAGCAGAAAAAGGCCATTTCCACCCTAAAATTGAGAGCTTGGTGCAGAAAAATGAGGTTTTTCACCCCAAAAATGCGGGTTTAGCCCCCATGATAGGGTTTGTGCTGTAAAGAAGGAGAGGTAGGGCCCTGGAAACGAGGCACTGCTGCATAAAAGGGAGGTTGTTTCCTGTAGAATCAAAACTTTGGATGCCAAAAATTAATCTTTGAGAGGTAAAGTGGGGATTTGTGCCCTAAAATTGAGAGCTTGGAGTAGGAAAATGAGGCTTTTAATCTGAAAAAGGAGGTTTGTGCCCTAAAATTGAGATATTGGTGAAGAAAAATGAGGCTTTTCACCCCAAAATTGAGAGCTTGTCCCTCAAATGGAGAGCTTGGTGCAGAAAAATGAGGCTTTTACACCCAAAAAAGGCGGGTTTTACCCTAAACTTGAGAGAGTGGTTCAGAAAAATGAGGCTTTTCACCCAATACAGGTAATTTGTGCCCAAAAATTGAGAGCTTGGTGCAGAAAAATGAGGCTTTTCAGCAGAAAAAGGCACGTTTGGTCCTAAAATTGCGCTATTGGTGCAGAAAAATGAGGCTTTTCACCCAAAAAAGGAGAGCTTGTCCATAACATTGAAATATTGGTGCAGAAAAATTTGGCTTTTCCGGTGAAAAAGGTGGGTTTTGTGCTAAAATTGAGAACTTGGTGCAGAAAAATGAGGCTTTTCACCCAAAAAAAGTGGTTTGTGCTGTAAAATTGAGATCTTGTTGCAGAAAAATGAGGCTTTACATCTGAAAAAGGCGGTTTGTGCCCTAAAATTGAGAGCTTGGTGCAGAAAAATGAGGCTTTTCACCCCAAAAACGCGGGTTTAGAGCCCCCATGATAGGGTTTGTGCTGTAAAGAAGGAGAGGTAGGGCCCTGGAAACGAGGCACTGCTGCATAAAAGGGAGGTTGTTTCCTGTAGAATCAAAACTTTGGATGCCAAAAATTAATCGTTGAGAGGTAAAATGGGGGTTTGTGCCCTAAAATTGAGAGCTTGGAGTAGGAAAATGAGGCTTTTAATCTGAAAAAGGAGGTTTGTGCCCTAAAATTGAGATATTGCTGAAGAAAAATGAGGTTTTTCACCCCAAAATTGAGAGCTTGTCCATAACATTGAAATATTGGTGCAGAAAAATTTGGCTTTTCAGGTGAAAAAGGTGGGTTTGGTGCTAAAATTGAGAGCTTGGTGCAGAAAAATGAGGCTTTTCACCCAAAAAAAGTGGTTTGTGCTGTAAAATTGAGATCTTGTTGCAGAAAAGTGAGGCTTTACATCTGAAAAAGGCGGTTTGTGCCCTAAAATTGAGAGCTTGGTGCAGAAAAATGAGGTTTTTCACCCCAAAAACGCGGGTTTAGAGCCCCCATGATAGGGTTTGTGCTGTAAAAAAGGAGAGGTAGAGCCCTGGAAACGAGGCACTGCTGCATAAAAGGGAGGTTGTTACCTGTAGAATCAAAACTTTGGATGCTAAAAATTAATCTTTGAGAGGTAAAGTGGGGGTTTGTGCCTAAAATTGAGAGCTTGGAGTAGGAAAATGAGGCTTTTAATCTGAAAAAGGAGGTTTGTGCCCTAAAATTGAGATATTGGTGAAGAAAAATGAGGCTTTTCACCCCAAAATTGAGAGCTTGTCCCTAAAATTGAGAGCTTGGAGTAGGAAAATGAGGCTTTTAATCTGAAAAAGGAGGTTTGTGCCCTAAAATTGAGATATTGGTGAAGAAAAATGAGGCTTTTCACCCCAAAATTGAGAGCTTGTCCCTAAAATTGAGAGCTTCGAGTAGGAAAATGAGGCTTTTAATCTGAAAAAGGAGGTTTGTGCCCTAAAATTGAGATATTGGTGAAGAAAAATGAGGCTTTTCACCCCAAAATTGAGAGCTTGTCCCTCAAATGGAGAGCTTGGTGCAGAAAAATGAGGCTTTTCAGCAGAAAAAGGCGGGTTGTGTGCCGTAAAATTGAGAGGTTGGTGCAGAAAAATGAGACTTTTCAGCAGAAAAAGGCCATTTCCGCCCTAAAATTGAGAGCTTGGTTCAGAAAAATTAGGTTTTTCACCCCAAAAATGCGGGTTTAGAGCCCCCATGATAGGGTTTGTGCTGTAAAAAAGGAGAGGTAGGGCCCTGGAAACGAGGCACTGCTGCATAAAAGGGAGGTTGTTTCCTGTAGAATCAAAACTTTGGATGCCAAAAATTAATCTTTGAGAGGTAAAATGGGGGTTTGTGCCCTAAAATTGAGAGCTTGGAGTAGGAAAATGAGGCTTTTAATCTGAAAAAGGAGGTTTGTGCCCTAAAATTGAGATATTGGTGAAGAAAAATGAGGCTTTTCACCCCAAAATTGAGAGCTTGTCCCTCAAATGGAGAGCTTGGTGCAGAAAAATGAGGCTTTTTCACCCAAAAAAGGCGGGTTTTACCCTAAACTTGAGAGAGTGGTTCAGAAAAATGAGGCTTTTCACCCAATACAGGTAATTTGTGCCCAAAAATTGAGAGCTTGGTGCAGAAAAATGAGGCTTTTCAGCAGAAAAAGGCACGTTTGGTCCTAAAATTGCGCTATTGGTGCAGAAAAATGAGGCTTTTCACCCAAAAAAGGAGAGCTTGTCCATAACATTGAAATATTGGTGCAGAAAAATTTGGCTTTTCAGGTGAAAAAGGTGGGTTTGGTGCTAAAATTGAGAACTTGGTGCAGAAAAATGAGGCTTTTCACCCAAAAAAAGTGGTTTGTGCTGTAAAATTGAGATCTTGTTGCAGAAAAATGAGGCTTTACATCTGAAAAAGGCGGTTTGTGCCCTAAAATTGAGAGCTTGGTGCAGAAAAATGAGGTTTTTCACCCCAAAAACGCGGGTTTAGAGCCCCCATGATAGGGTTTGTGCTGTAAAAAAGGAGAGGTAGGGCCCTGGAAACGAGGCACTGCTGCATAAAAGGGAGGTTGTTTCCTGTAGAATCAAAACTTTGGATGCCAAAAATTAATCGTTGAGAGGTAAAATGGGGGTTTGTGCCCTAAAATTGAGAGCTTGGAGTAGGAAAATGAGGCTTTTAATCTGAAAAAGGAGGTTTGTGCCCTAAAATTGAGATATTGCTGAAGAAAAATGAGGTTTTTCACCCCAAAATTGAGAGCTTGTCCATAACATTGAAATATTGGTGCAGAAAAATTTGGCTTTTCAGGTGAAAAAGGTGGGTTTGGTGCTAAAATTGAGAGCTTGGTGCAGAAAAATGAGGCTTTTCACCCAAAAAAAGTGGTTTGTGCTGTAAAATTGAGATCTTGTTGCAGAAAAGTGAGGCTTTACATCTGAAAAAGGCGGTTTGTGCCCTAAAATTGAGAGCTTGGTGCAGAAAAATGAGGTTTTTCACCCCAAAAACGCGGGTTTAGAGCCCCCATGATAGGGTTTGTGCTGTAAAAAAGGAGAGGTAGAGCCCTGGAAACGAGGCACTGCTGCATAAAAGGGAGGTTGTTACCTGTAGAATCAAAACTTTGGATGCTAAAAATTAATCTTTGAGAGGTAAAGTGGGGGTTTGTGCCTAAAATTGAGAGCTTGGAGTAGGAAAATGAGGCTTTTAATCTGAAAAAGGAGGTTTGTGCCCTAAAATTGAGATATTGGTGAAGAAAAATGAGGCTTTTCACCCCAAAATTGAGAGCTTGTCCCTAAAATTGAGAGCTTGGAGTAGGAAAATGAGGCTTTTAATCTGAAAAAGGAGGTTTGTGCCCTAAAATTGAGATATTGGTGAAGAAAAATGAGGCTTTTCACCCCAAAATTGAGAGCTTGTCCCTAAAATTGAGAGCTTGGAGTAGGAAAATGAGGCTTTTAATCTGAAAAAGGAGGTTTGTGCCCTAAAATTGAGATATTGGTGAAGAAAAATGAGGCTTTTCACCCCAAAATTGAGAGCTTGTCCCTCAAATGGAGAGCTTGGTGCAGAAAAATGAGGCTTTTCAGCAGAAAAAGGCGGGTTGTGTGCCGTAAAATTGAGAGGTTGGTGCAGAAAAATGAGACTTTTCAGCAGAAAAAGGCCATTTCCGCCCTAAAATTGAGAGCTTGGTGCAGAAAAATGAGGTTTTTCACCCCAAAAATGCGGGTATAGCCCCCATGATAGGGTTTGTGCTGTAAAGAAGGAGAGGTAGGGCCCTGGAAACGAGGCACTGCTGCATAAAAGGGAGGTTGTTTCCTGTAGAATCAAAACTTTGGATGCCAAAAATTAATCTTTGAGAGGTAAAATGGGGGTTTGTGCCCTAAAATTGAGAGCTTGGAGTAGGAAAATGAGGCTTTTAATCTGAAAAAGGAGGTTTGTGCCCTAAAATTGAGATATTGGTGAAAAAAATGAGGCTTTTCACCCCAAAATTGAGAGCTTGTCCCTCAAATGGAGAGCTTGGTGCAGAAAAATGAGGCTTTTTCACCCAAAAAAGGCGGGTTTTACCCTAAACTTGAGAGAGTGGTTCAGAAAAATGAGGCTTTTCACCCAATACAGGTAATTTGTGCCCCAAAATTGAGAGCTTGGTGCAGAAAAATGAGGCTTTTCAGCAGAAAAAGGCACGTTTGGTCCTAAAATTGCGCTATTGGTGCAGAAAAATGAGGCTTTTCACCCAAAAAAGGAGAGCTTGTCCATAACATTGAAATATTGGTGCAGAAAAATTTGGCTTTTCCGGTGAAAAAGGTGGGTTTTGTGCTAAAATTGAGAACTTGGTGCAGAAAAATGAGGCTTTTCACCCAAAAAAAGTGGTTTGTGCTGTAAAATTGAGATCTTGTTGCAGAAAAATGAGGCTTTACATCTGAAAAAGGCGGTTTGTGCCCTAAAATTGAGAGCTTGGTGCAGAAAAATGAGGCTTTTCACCCCAAAAACGCGGGTTTAGAGCCCCCATGATAGGGTTTGTGCTGTAAAAAAGGAGAGGTAGGGCCCTGGAAACGAGGCACTGCTGCATAAAAGGGAGGTTGTTTCCTGTAGAATCAAAACTTTGGATGCCAAAAATTAATCGTTGAGAGGTAAAATGGGGGTTTGTGCCCTAAAATTGAGAGCTTGGAGTAGGAAAATGAGGCTTTTAATCTGAAAAAGGAGGTTTGTGCCCTAAAATTGAGATATTGGTGAAAAAAATGAGGCTTTTCACCCCAAAATTGAGAGCTTGTCCCTCAAATGGAGAGCTTGGTGCAGAAAAATGAGGCTTTTACACCCAAAAAAGGCGGGTTTTACCCTAAACTTGAGAGAGTGGTTCAGAAAAATGAGGCTTTTCACCCAATACAGGTAATTTGTGCCCAAAAATTGAGAGCTTGGTGCAGAAAAATGAGGCTTTTCAGCAGAAAAAGGCACGTTTGGTCCTGAAATTGCGCTATTGGTGCAGAAAAATGAGGCTTTTCACCCAAAAAAGGAGAGCTTGTCCATAACATTGAAATATTGGTGCAGAAAAATTTGGCTTTTCAGGTGAAAAAGGTGGGTTTGGTGCTAAAATTGAGAACTTGGTGCAGAAAAATGAGGCTTTTCACCCAAAAAAAGTGGTTTGTGCTGTAAAATTGAGATCTTGTTGCAGAAAAATGAGGCTTTACATCTGAAAAAGGCGGTTTGTGCCCTAAAATTGAGAGCTTGGTGCAGAAAAATGAGGTTTTTCACCCCAAAAACGCGGGTTTAGAGCCCCCATGATAGGGTTTGTGCTGTAAAAAAGGAGAGGTAGGGCCCTGGAAACGAGGCACTGCTGCATAAAAGGGAGGTTGTTTCCTGTAGAATCAAAACTTTGGATGCTAAAAATTAATCTTTGAGAGGTAAAGTGGGGGTTTGTGCCTAAAATTGAGAGCTTGGAGTAGGAAAATGAGGCTTTTAATCTGAAAAAGGAGGTTTGTGCCCTAAAATTGAGATATTGGTGAAGAAAAATGAGGCTTTTCACTCAAAAATTGAGAGCTTGTCCCTAAAATTGAGAGCTTGGAGTAGGAAAATGAGGCTTTTAATCTGAGAAAGGAGGTTTGTGCCCTAAAATTGAGATATTGGTGAAGAAAAATGAGGCTTTTCACCCCAAAATTGAGAGCTTGTCCCTAAAATTGAGAGCTTGGAGTAGGAAAATGAGGCTTTTAATCTGAAAAAGGAGGTTTGTGCCCTAAAATTGAGATATTGGTGAAGAAAAATGAGGCTTTTCACCAGAAAATTGAGAGCTTGTCCCTAAAATTGAGAGCTTGGAGTAGGAAAATGAGGCTTTTAATCTGAAAAAGGAGGTTTGTGCCCTAAAATTGAGATATTGGTGAAGAAAAATGAGGCTTTTCACCCCAAAATTGAGAGCTTGTCCCTAAAATTGAGAGCTTGGTGCAGAAAAATGAGGCTTTTCAGCAGAAAAAGGCGGGTTGTGTGCCGTAAAATTGAGAGGTTGGTGCAGAAAAATGAGACTTTTCAGCAGAAAAAGGCCATTTCCGCCCTAAAATTGAGAGCTTGGTTCAGAAAAATTAGGTTTTTCACCCCAAAAATGCGGGTTTAGCCCCCATGATAGGGTTTGTGCTGTAAAGAAGGAGAGGTAGGGCCCTGGAAACGAGGCACTGCTGCATAAAAGGGAGGTTGTTTCCTGTAGAATCAAAACTTTGGATGCCAAAAATTAATCTTTGAGAGGTAAAATGGGGGTTTGTGCCCTAAAATTGAGAGCTTGGAGTAGGAAAATGAGGCTTTTAATCTGAAAAAGGAGGTTTGTGCCCTAAAATTGAGATATTGGTGAAGAAAAATGAGGCTTTTCACCCGAAAATTGAGAGCTTGTCCCTAAAATTGAGAGCTTGGTGCAGAAAAATGAGGCTTTTCAGCAGAAAAAGGCGGGTTGTGTGCCGTAAAATTGAGAGGTTGGTGCAGAAAAATGAGACTTTTCAGCAGAAAAAGGCCATTTCCGCCCTAAAATTGAGAGCTTGGTTCAGAAAAATTAGGTTTTTCACCCCAAAAATGCGGGTTTAGCCCCCATGATAGGGTTTGTGCTGTAAAGAAGGAGAGGTAGGGCCCTGGAAACGAGGCACTGCTGCATAAAAGGGAGGTTGTTTCCTGTAGAATCAAAACTTTGGATGCCAAAAATTAATCTTTGAGAGGTAAAGTGGGGGTTTGTGCCTAAAATTGAGAGCTTGGAGTAGGAAAATGAGGCTTTTAATCTGAAAAAGGAGGTTTGTGCCCTAAAATTGAGATATTGGTGAAGAAAAATGAGGCTTTTCACCCCAAAATTGAGAGCTTGTCCCTCAAATGGAGAGCTTGGTGCAGAAAAATGAGGCTTTTTCACCCAAAAAAGGCGGGTTTTACCCTAAACTTGAGAGAGTGGTTCAGAAAAATGAGGCTTTTCACCCAATACAGGTAATTTGTGCCCAAAAATTGAGAGCTTGGTGCAGAAAAATGAGGCTTTTCAGCAGAAAAAGGCACGTTTGGTCCTAAAATTGCGCTATTGGTGCAGAAAAATGAGGCTTTTCACCCAAAAAAGGAGAGCTTGTCCATAACATTGAAATATTGGTGCAGAAAAATTTGGCTTTTCAGGTGAAAAAGGTGGGTTTGGTGCTAAAATTGAGAACTTGGTGCAGAAAAATGAGGCTTTTCACCCAAAAAAAGTGGTTTGTGCTGTAAAATTGAGATCTTGTTGCAGAAAAATGAGGCTTTACATCTGAAAAAGGCGGTTTGTGCCCTAAAATTGAGAGCTTGGTGCAGAAAAATGAGGTTTTTCACCCCAAAAACGCGGGTTTAGAGCCCCCATGATAGGGTTTGTGCTGTAAAAAAGGAGAGGTAGGGCCCTGGAAACGAGGCACTGCTGCATAAAAGGGAGGTTGTTTCCTGTAGAATCAAAACTTTGGATGCCAAAAATTAATCGTTGAGAGGTAAAATGGGGGTTTGTGCCCTAAAATTGAGAGCTTGGAGTAGGAAAATGAGGCTTTTAATCTGAAAAAGGAGGTTTGTGCCCTAAAATTGAGATATTGGTGAAAAAAATGAGGCTTTTCACCCCAAAATTGAGAGCTTGTCCCTCAAATGGAGAGCTTGGTGCAGAAAAATGAGGCTTTTACACCCAAAAAAGGCAGGTTTTACCCTAAACTTGAGAGAGTGGTTCAGAAAAATGAGGCTTTTCACCCAATACAGGTAATTTGTGCCCAAAAATTGAGAGCTTGGTGCAGAAAAATGAGGCTTTTCAGCAGAAAAAGGCACGTTTGGTCCTGAAATTGCGCTATTGGTGCAGAAAAATGAGGCTTTTCACCCAAAAAAGGAGAGCTTGTCCATAACATTGAAATATTGGTGCAGAAAAATTTGGCTTTTCAGGTGAAAAAGGTGGGTTTGGTGCTAAAATTGAGAACTTGGTGCAGAAAAATGAGGCTTTTCACCCAAAAAAAGTGGTTTGTGCTGTAAAATTGAGATCTTGTTGCAGAAAAATGAGGCTTTACATCTGAAAAAGGCGGTTTGTGCCCTAAAATTGAGAGCTTGGTGCAGAAAAATGAGGTTTTTCACCCCAAAAACGCGGGTTTAGAGCCCCCATGATAGGGTTTGTGCTGTAAAAAAGGAGAGGTAGGGCCCTGGAAACGAGGCACTGCTGCATAAAAGGGAGGTTGTTACCTGTAGAATCAAAACTTTGGATGCTAAAAATTAATCTTTGAGAGGTAAAGTGGGGGTTTGTGCCTAAAATTGAGAGCTTGGAGTAGGAAAATGAGGCTTTTAATCTGAAAAAGGAGGTTTGTGCCCTAAAATTGAGATATTGGTGAAGAAAAATGAGGCTTTTCACTCAAAAATTGAGAGCTTGTCCCTAAAATTGAGAGCTTGGAGTAGGAAAATGAGGCTTTTAATCTGAAAAAGGAGGTTTGTGCCCTAAAATTGAGATATTGGTGAAGAAAAATGAGGCTTTTCACCTGAAAATTGAGAGCTTGTCCCTAAAATTGAGAGCTTGGAGTAGGAAAATGAGGCTTTTAATCTGAAAAAGGAGGTTTGTGCCCTAAAATTGAGATATTGGTGAAGAAAAATGAGGCTTTTCACCAGAAAATTGAGAGCTTGTCCCTAAAATTGAGAGCTTGGAGTAGGAAAATGAGGCTTTTAATCTGAAAAAGGAGGTTTGTGCCCTAAAATTGAGATATTGGTGAAGAAAAATGAGGCTTTTCACCCCAAAATTGAGAGCTTGTCCCTCAAATGGAGAGCTTGGTGCAGAAAAATGAGGCTTTTCAGCAGAAAAAGGCACGTTTGGTCCTAAAATTGCGCTATTGGTGCAGAAAAATGAGGCTTTTCACCCAAAAAAGGAGAGCTTGTCCATAACATTGAAATATTGGTGCAGAAAAATTTGGCTTTTCAGGTGAAAAAGGTGGGTTTGGTGCTAAAATTGAGAACTTGGTGCAGAAAAATGAGGCTTTTCACCCAAAAAAAGTGGTTTGTGCTGTAAAATTGAGATCTTGTTGCAGAAAAATGAGGCTTTACATCTGAAAAAGGCGGTTTGTGCCCTAAAATTGAGAGCTTGGTGCAGAAAAATGAGGTTTTTCACCCCAAAAACGCGGGTTTAGAGCCCCCATGATAGGGTTTGTGCTGTAAAAAAGGAGAGGTAGGGCCCTGGAAACGAGGCACTGCTGCATAAAAGGGAGGTTGTTACCTGTAGAATCAAAACTTTGGATGCTAAAAATTAATCTTTGAGAGGTAAAGTGGGGGTTTGTGCCTAAAATTGAGAGCTTGGAGTAGGAAAATGAGGCTTTTAATCTGAAAAAGGAGGTTTGTGCCCTAAAATTGAGATATTGGTGAAGAAAAATGAGGCTTTTCACCCCAAAATTGAGAGCTTGTCCCTAAAATTGAGAGCTTCGAGTAGGAAAATGAGGCTTTTAATCTGAAAAAGGAGGTTTGTGCCCTAAAATTGAGATATTGGTGAAGAAAAATGAGGCTTTTCACCCGAAAATTGAGAGCTTGTCCCTAAAATTGAGAGCTTGGTGCAGAAAAATGAGGCTTTTCAGCAGAAAAAGGCGGGTTGTGTGCCGTAAAATTGAGAGGTTGGTGCAGAAAAATGAGGCTTTTCAGCAGAAAAAGGCCATTTCCGCCCTAAAATTGAGAGCTTGGTTCAGAAAAATGAGGTTTTTCACCCCAAAAATGCGGGTTTAGCCCCCATGATAGGGTTTGTGCTGTAAAGAAGGAGAGGTAGGGCCCTGGAAACGAGGCACTGCTGCATAAAAGGGAGGTTGTTTCCTGTAGAATCAAAACTTTGGATGCCAAAAATTAATCGTTGAGAGGTAAAATGGGGGTTTGTGCCCTAAAATTGAGAGCTTGGAGTAGGAAAATGAGGCTTTTAATCTGAAAAAGGAGGTTTGTGCCCTAAAATTGAGATATTGGTGAAGAAAAATGAGGCTTTTCACCCCAAAATTGAGAGCTTGTCCCTCAAATGGAGAGCTTGGTGCAGAAAAATGAGGCTTTTTCACCCAAAAAAGGCGGGTTTTACCCTAAACTTGAGAGAGTGGTTCAGAAAAATGAGGCTTTTCACCCAATACAGGTAATTTGTGCCCAAAAAATGAGAGCTTGGTGCAGAAAAATGAGGCTTTTCAGCAGAAAAAGGCACGTTTGGTCCTAAAGTTGCGCTATTGGTGCAGAAAAATGAGGCTTTTCACCCAAAAAAGGAGAGCTTGTCCATAACATTGAAATATTGGTGCAGAAAAATTTGGCTTTTCAGGTGAAAAAGGTGGGTTTGGTGCTAAAATTGAGAACTTGGTGCAGAAAAATGAGGCTTTTCACCCAAAAAAAGTGGTTTGTGCTGTAAAATTGAGATCTTGTTGCAGAAAAATGAGGCTTTACATCTGAAAAAGGCGGTTTGTGCCCTAAAATTGAGAGCTTGGTGCAGAAAAATGAGGTTTTTCACCCCAAAAACGCGGGTTTAGAGCCCCCATGATAGGGTTTGTGCTGTAAAAAAGGAGAGGTAGGGCCCTGGAAACGAGGCACTGCTGCATAAAAGGGAGGTTGTTTCCTGTAGAATCAAAACTTTGGATGCCAAAAATTAATCTTTGAGAGGTAAAATGGGGGTTTGTGCCCTAAAATTGAGAGCTTGGAGTAGGAAAATGAGGCTTTTAATCTGAAAAAGGAGGTTTGTGCCCTAAAATTGAGATATTGGTGAAAAAAATGAGGCTTTTCACCCCAAAATTGAGAGCTTGTCCCTCAAATGGAGAGCTTGGTGCAGAAAAATGAGGCTTTTTCACCCAAAAAAGGCGGGTTTTACCCTAAACTTGAGAGAGTGGTTCAGAAAAATGAGGCTTTTCACCCAATACAGGTAATTTGTGCCCAAAAATTGAGAGCTTGGTGCAGAAAAATGAGGCTTTTCAGCAGAAAAAGGCACGTTTGGTCCTAAAATTGCGCTATTGGTGCAGAAAAATGAGGCTTTTCACCCAAAAAAGGAGAGCTTGTCCATAACATTGAAATATTGGTGCAGAAAAATTTGGCTTTTCAGGTGAAAAAGGTGGGTTTGGTGCTAAAATTGAGAACTTGGTGCAGAAAAATGAGGCTTTTCACCCAAAAAAAGTGGTTTGTGCTGTAAAATTGAGATCTTGTTGCAGAAAAATGAGGCTTTACATCTGAAAAAGGCGGTTTGTGCCCTAAAATTGAGAGCTTGGTGCAGAAAAATGAGGTTTTTCACCCCAAAAACGCGGGTTTAGAGCCCCCATGATAGGGTTTGTGCTGTAAAAAAGGAGAGGTAGGGCCCTGGAAACGAGGCACTGCTGCATAAAAGGGAGGTTGTTTCCTGTAGAATCAAAACTTTGGATGCCAAAAATTAATCGTTGAGAGGTAAAATGGGGGTTTGTGCCCTAAAATTGAGAGCTTGGAGTAGGAAAATGAGGCTTTTAATCTGAAAAAGGAGGTTTGTGCCCTAAAATTGAGATATTGCTGAAGAAAAATGAGGTTTTTCACCCCAAAATTGAGAGCTTGTCCATAACATTGAAATATTGGTGCAGAAAAATTTGGCTTTTCAGGTGAAAAAGGTGGGTTTGGTGCTAAAATTGAGAGCTTGGTGCAGAAAAATGAGGCTTTTCACCCAAAAAAAGTGGTTTGTGCTGTAAAATTGAGATCTTGTTGCAGAAAAGTGAGGCTTTACATCTGAAAAAGGCGGTTTGTGCCCTAAAATTGAGAGCTTGGTGCAGAAAAATGAGGTTTTTCACCCCAAAAACGCGGGTTTAGAGCCCCCATGATAGGGTTTGTGCTGTAAAAAAGGAGAGGTAGAGCCCTGGAAACGAGGCACTGCTGCATAAAAGGGAGGTTGTTACCTGTAGAATCAAAACTTTGGATGCTAAAAATTAATCTTTGAGAGGTAAAGTGGGGGTTTGTGCCTAAAATTGAGAGCTTGGAGTAGGAAAATGAGGCTTTTAATCTGAAAAAGGAGGTTTGTGCCCTAAAATTGAGATATTGGTGAAGAAAAATGAGGCTTTTCACCCCAAAATTGAGAGCTTGTCCCTAAAATTGAGAGCTTGGAGTAGGAAAATGAGGCTTTTAATCTGAAAAAGGAGGTTTGTGCCCTAAAATTGAGATATTGGTGAAGAAAAATGAGGCTTTTCACCCCAAAATTGAGAGCTTGTCCCTAAAATTGAGAGCTTGGAGTAGGAAAATGAGGCTTTTAATCTGAAAAAGGAGGTTTGTGCCCTAAAATTGAGATATTGGTGAAGAAAAATGAGGCTTTTCACCCCAAAATTGAGAGCTTGTCCCTCAAATGGAGAGCTTGGTGCAGAAAAATGAGGCTTTTCAGCAGAAAAAGGCGGGTTGTGTGCCGTAAAATTGAGAGGTTGGTGCAGAAAAATGAGACTTTTCAGCAGAAAAAGGCCATTTCCGCCCTAAAATTGAGAGCTTGGTGCAGAAAAATGAGGTTTTTCACCCCAAAAATGCGGGTATAGCCCCCATGATAGGGTTTGTGCTGTAAAGAAGGAGAGGTAGGGCCCTGGAAACGAGGCACTGCTGCATAAAAGGGAGGTTGTTTCCTGTAGAATCAAAACTTTGGATGCCAAAAATTAATCTTTGAGAGGTAAAATGGGGGTTTGTGCCCTAAAATTGAGAGCTTGGAGTAGGAAAATGAGGCTTTTAATCTGAAAAAGGAGGTTTGTGCCCTAAAATTGAGATATTGGTGAAAAAAATGAGGCTTTTCACCCCAAAATTGAGAGCTTGTCCCTCAAATGGAGAGCTTGGTGCAGAAAAATGAGGCTTTTTCACCCAAAAAAGGCGGGTTTTACCCTAAACTTGAGAGAGTGGTTCAGAAAAATGAGGCTTTTCACCCAATACAGGTAATTTGTGCCCCAAAATTGAGAGCTTGGTGCAGAAAAATGAGGCTTTTCAGCAGAAAAAGGCACGTTTGGTCCTAAAATTGCGCTATTGGTGCAGAAAAATGAGGCTTTTCACCCAAAAAAGGAGAGCTTGTCCATAACATTGAAATATTGGTGCAGAAAAATTTGGCTTTTCCGGTGAAAAAGGTGGGTTTTGTGCTAAAATTGAGAACTTGGTGCAGAAAAATGAGGCTTTTCACCCAAAAAAAGTGGTTTGTGCTGTAAAATTGAGATCTTGTTGCAGAAAAATGAGGCTTTACATCTGAAAAAGGCGGTTTGTGCCCTAAAATTGAGAGCTTGGTGCAGAAAAATGAGGCTTTTCACCCCAAAAACGCGGGTTTAGAGCCCCCATGATAGGGTTTGTGCTGTAAAAAAGGAGAGGTAGGGCCCTGGAAACGAGGCACTGCTGCATAAAAGGGAGGTTGTTTCCTGTAGAATCAAAACTTTGGATGCCAAAAATTAATCGTTGAGAGGTAAAATGGGGGTTTGTGCCCTAAAATTGAGAGCTTGGAGTAGGAAAATGAGGCTTTTAATCTGAAAAAGGAGGTTTGTGCCCTAAAATTGAGATATTGGTGAAAAAAATGAGGCTTTTCACCCCAAAATTGAGAGCTTGTCCCTCAAATGGAGAGCTTGGTGCAGAAAAATGAGGCTTTTACACCCAAAAAAGGCGGGTTTTACCCTAAACTTGAGAGAGTGGTTCAGAAAAATGAGGCTTTTCACCCAATACAGGTAATTTGTGCCCAAAAATTGAGAGCTTGGTGCAGAAAAATGAGGCTTTTCAGCAGAAAAAGGCACGTTTGGTCCTGAAATTGCGCTATTGGTGCAGAAAAATGAGGCTTTTCACCCAAAAAAGGAGAGCTTGTCCATAACATTGAAATATTGGTGCAGAAAAATTTGGCTTTTCAGGTGAAAAAGGTGGGTTTGGTGCTAAAATTGAGAACTTGGTGCAGAAAAATGAGGCTTTTCACCCAAAAAAAGTGGTTTGTGCTGTAAAATTGAGATCTTGTTGCAGAAAAATGAGGCTTTACATCTGAAAAAGGCGGTTTGTGCCCTAAAATTGAGAGCTTGGTGCAGAAAAATGAGGTTTTTCACCCCAAAAACGCGGGTTTAGAGCCCCCATGATAGGGTTTGTGCTGTAAAAAAGGAGAGGTAGGGCCCTGGAAACGAGGCACTGCTGCATAAAAGGGAGGTTGTTTCCTGTAGAATCAAAACTTTGGATGCTAAAAATTAATCTTTGAGAGGTAAAGTGGGGGTTTGTGCCTAAAATTGAGAGCTTGGAGTAGGAAAATGAGGCTTTTAATCTGAAAAAGGAGGTTTGTGCCCTAAAATTGAGATATTGGTGAAGAAAAATGAGGCTTTTCACTCAAAAATTGAGAGCTTGTCCCTAAAATTGAGAGCTTGGAGTAGGAAAATGAGGCTTTTAATCTGAAAAAGGAGGTTTGTGCCCTAAAATTGAGATATTGGTGAAGAAAAATGAGGCTTTTCACCCCAAAATTGAGAGCTTGTCCCTAAAATTGAGAGCTTGGAGTAGGAAAATGAGGCTTTTAATCTGAAAAAGGAGGTTTGTGCCCTAAAATTGAGATATTGGTGAAGAAAAATGAGGCTTTTCACCAGAAAATTGAGAGCTTGTCCCTAAAATTGAGAGCTTGGAGTAGGAAAATGAGGCTTTTAATCTGAAAAAGGAGGTTTGTGCCCTAAAATTGAGATATTGGTGAAGAAAAATGAGGCTTTTCACCCCAAAATTGAGAGCTTGTCCCTAAAATTGAGAGCTTGGTGCAGAAAAATGAGGCTTTTCAGCAGAAAAAGGCGGGTTGTGTGCCGTAAAATTGAGAGGTTGGTGCAGAAAAATGAGACTTTTCAGCAGAAAAAGGCCATTTCTGCCCTAAAATTGAGAGCTTGGTTCAGAAAAATTAGGTTTTTCACCCCAAAAATGCGGGTTTAGCCCCCATGATAGGGTTTGTGCTGTAAAGAAGGAGAGGTAGGGCCCTGGAAACGAGGCACTGCTGCATAAAAGGGAGGTTGTTTCCTGTAGAATCAAAACTTTGGATGCCAAAAATTAATCTTTGAGAGGTAAAATGGGGGTTTGTGCCCTAAAATTGAGAGCTTGGAGTAGGAAAATGAGGCTTTTAATCTGAAAAAGGAGGTTTGTGCCCTAAAATTGAGATATTGGTGAAGAAAAATGAGGCTTTTCACCCGAAAATTGAGAGCTTGTCCCTAAAATTGAGAGCTTGGTGCAGAAAAATGAGGCTTTTCAGCAGAAAAAGGCGGGTTGTGTGCCGTAAAATTGAGAGGTTGGTGCAGAAAAATGAGACTTTTCAGCAGAAAAAGGCCATTTCCGCCCTAAAATTGAGAGCTTGGTTCAGAAAAATTAGGTTTTTCACCCCAAAAATGCGGGTTTAGCCCCCATGATAGGGTTTGTGCTGTAAAGAAGGAGAGGTAGGGCCCTGGAAACGAGGCACTGCTGCATAAAAGGGAGGTTGTTTCCTGTAGAATCAAAACTTTGGATGCCAAAAATTAATCTTTGAGAGGTAAAGTGGGGGTTTGTGCCTAAAATTGAGAGCTTGGAGTAGGAAAATGAGGCTTTTAATCTGAAAAAGGAGGTTTGTGCCCTAAAATTGAGATATTGGTGAAGAAAAATGAGGCTTTTCACCCCAAAATTGAGAGCTTGTCCCTCAAATGGAGAGCTTGGTGCAGAAAAATGAGGCTTTTTCACCCAAAAAAGGCGGGTTTTACCCTAAACTTGAGAGAGTGGTTCAGAAAAATGAGGCTTTTCACCCAATACAGGTAATTTGTGCCCAAAAATTGAGAGCTTGGTGCAGAAAAATGAGGCTTTTCAGCAGAAAAAGGCACGTTTGGTCCTAAAATTGCGCTATTGGTGCAGAAAAATGAGGCTTTTCACCCAAAAAAGGAGAGCTTGTCCATAACATTGAAATATTGGTGCAGAAAAATTTGGCTTTTCAGGTGAAAAAGGTGGGTTTGGTGCTAAAATTGAGAACTTGGTGCAGAAAAATGAGGCTTTTCACCCAAAAAAAGTGGTTTGTGCTGTAAAATTGAGATCTTGTTGCAGAAAAATGAGGCTTTACATCTGAAAAAGGCGGTTTGTGCCCTAAAATTGAGAGCTTGGTGCAGAAAAATGAGGTTTTTCACCCCAAAAACGCGGGTTTAGAGCCCCCATGATAGGGTTTGTGCTGTAAAAAAGGAGAGGTAGGGCCCTGGAAACGAGGCACTGCTGCATAAAAGGGAGGTTGTTTCCTGTAGAATCAAAACTTTGGATGCCAAAAATTAATCGTTGAGAGGTAAAATGGGGGTTTGTGCCCTAAAATTGAGAGCTTGGAGTAGGAAAATGAGGCTTTTAATCTGAAAAAGGAGGTTTGTGCCCTAAAATTGAGATATTGGTGAAAAAAATGAGGCTTTTCACCCCAAAATTGAGAGCTTGTCCCTCAAATGGAGAGCTTGGTGCAGAAAAATGAGGCTTTTACACCCAAAAAAGGCAGGTTTTACCCTAAACTTGAGAGAGTGGTTCAGAAAAATGAGGCTTTTCACCCAATACAGGTAATTTGTGCCCAAAAATTGAGAGCTTGGTGCAGAAAAATGAGGCTTTTCAGCAGAAAAAGGCACGTTTGGTCCTGAAATTGCGCTATTGGTGCAGAAAAATGAGGCTTTTCACCCAAAAAAGGAGAGCTTGTCCATAACATTGAAATATTGGTGCAGAAAAATTTGGCTTTTCAGGTGAAAAAGGTGGGTTTGGTGCTAAAATTGAGAACTTGGTGCAGAAAAATGAGGCTTTTCACCCAAAAAAAGTGGTTTGTGCTGTAAAATTGAGATCTTGTTGCAGAAAAATGAGGCTTTACATCTGAAAAAGGCGGTTTGTGCCCTAAAATTGAGAGCTTGGTGCAGAAAAATGAGGCTTTTCACCCCAAAAACGCGGGTTTAGAGCCCCCATGATAGGGTTTGTGCTGTAAAAAAGGAGAGGTAGGGCCCTGGAAACGAGGAACTGCTGCATAAAAGGGAGGTTGTTACCTGTAGAATCAAAACTTTGGATGCTAAAAATTAATCTTTGAGAGGTAAAGTGGGGGTTTGTGCCTAAAATTGAGAGCTTGGAGTAGGAAAATGAGGCTTTTAATCTGAAAAAGGAGGTTTGTGCCCTAAAATTGAGATATTGGTGAAGAAAAATGAGGCTTTTCACTCAAAAATTGAGAGCTTGTCCCTAAAATTGAGAGCTTGGAGTAGGAAAATGAGGCTTTTAATCTGAAAAAGGAGGTTTGTGCCCTAAAATTGAGATATTGGTGAAGAAAAATGAGGCTTTTCACCTGAAAATTGAGAGCTTGTCCCTAAAATTGAGAGCTTGGAGTAGGAAAATGAGGCTTTTAATCTGAAAAAGGAGGTTTGTGCCCTAAAATTGAGATATTGGTGAAGAAAAATGAGGCTTTTCACCAGAAAATTGAGAGCTTGTCCCTAAAATTGAGAGCTTGGAGTAGGAAAATGAGGCTTTTAATCTGAAAAAGGAGGTTTGTGCCCTAAAATTGAGATATTGGTGAAGAAAAATGAGGCTTTTCACCCCAAAATTGAGAGCTTGTCCCTCAAATGGAGAGCTTGGTGCAGAAAAATGAGGCTTTTCAGCAGAAAAAGGCACGTTTGGTCCTAAAATTGCGCTATTGGTGCAGAAAAATGAGGCTTTTCACCCAAAAAAGGAGAGCTTGTCCATAACATTGAAATATTGGTGCAGAAAAATTTGGCTTTTCAGGTGAAAAAGGTGGGTTTGGTGCTAAAATTGAGAACTTGGTGCAGAAAAATGAGGCTTTTCACCCAAAAAAAGTGGTTTGTGCTGTAAAATTGAGATCTTGTTGCAGAAAAATGAGGCTTTACATCTGAAAAAGGCGGTTTGTGCCCTAAAATTGAGAGCTTGGTGCAGAAAAATGAGGTTTTTCACCCCAAAAACGCGGGTTTAGAGCCCCCATGATAGGGTTTGTGCTGTAAAAAAGGAGAGGTAGGGCCCTGGAAACGAGGCACTGCTGCATAAAAGGGAGGTTGTTACCTGTAGAATCAAAACTTTGGATGCTAAAAATTAATCTTTGAGAGGTAAAGTGGGGGTTTGTGCCTAAAATTGAGAGCTTGGAGTAGGAAAATGAGGCTTTTAATCTGAAAAAGGAGGTTTGTGCCCTAAAATTGAGATATTGGTGAAGAAAAATTAGGCTTTTCACCCCAAAATTGAGAGCTTGTCCCTAAAATTGAGAGCTTCGAGTAGGAAAATGAGGCTTTTAATCTGAAAAAGGAGGTTTGTGCCCTAAAATTGAGATATTGGTGAAGAAAAATGAGGCTTTTCACCCGAAAATTGAGAGCTTGTCCCTAAAATTGAGAGCTTGGTGCAGAAAAATGAGGCTTTTCAGCAGAAAAAGGCGGGTTGTGTGCCGTAAAATTGAGAGGTTGGTGCAGAAAAATGAGGCTTTTCAGCAGAAAAAGGCCATTTCCGCCCTAAAATTGAGAGCTTGGTTCAGAAAAATGAGGTTTTTCACCCCAAAAATGCGGGTTTAGCCCCCATGATAGGGTTTGTGCTGTAAAGAAGGAGAGGTAGGGCCCTGGAAACGAGGCACTGCTGCATAAAAGGGAGGTTGTTTCCTGTAGAATCAAAACTTTGGATGCCAAAAATTAATCGTTGAGAGGTAAAATGGGGGTTTGTGCCCTAAAATTGAGAGCTTGGAGTAGGAAAATGAGGCTTTTAATCTGAAAAAGGAGGTTTGTGCCCTAAAATTGAGATATTGGTGAAGAAAAATGAGGCTTTTCACCCCAAAATTGAGAGCTTGTCCCTCAAATGGAGAGCTTGGTGCAGAAAAATGAGGCTTTTTCACCCAAAAAAGGCGGGTTTTACCCTAAACTTGAGAGAGTGGTTCAGAAAAATGAGGCTTTTCACCCAATACAGGTAATTTGTGCCCAAAAAATGAGAGCTTGGTGCAGAAAAATGAGGCTTTTCAGTAGAAAAAGGCACGTTTGGTCCTAAAATTGCGCTATTGGTGCAGAAAAATGAGGCTTTTCACCCAAAAAAGGAGAGCTTGTCCATAACATTGAAATATTGGTGCAGAAAAATTTGGCTTTTCAGGTGAAAAAGGTGGGTTTGGTGCTAAAATTGAGAACTTGGTGCAGAAAAATGAGGCTTTTCACCCAAAAAAAGTGGTTTGTGCTGTAAAATTGAGATCTTGTTGCAGAAAAATGAGGCTTTACATCTGAAAAAGGCGGTTTGTGCCCTAAAATTGAGAGCTTGGTGCAGAAAAATGAGGTTTTTCACCCCAAAAACGCGGGTTTAGAGCCCCCATGATAGGGTTTGTGCTGTAAAAAAGGAGAGGTAGGGCCCTGGAAACGAGGCACTGCTGCATAAAAGGGAGGTTGTTTCCTGTAGAATCAAAACTTTGGATGCCAAAAATTAATCGTTGAGAGGTAAAATGGGGGTTTGTGCCCTAAAATTGAGAGCTTGGAGTAGGAAAATGAGGCTTTTAATCTGAAAAAGGAGGTTTGTGCCCTAAAATTGAGATATTGCTGAAGAAAAATGAGGCTTTTCACCCCAAAATTGAGAGCTTGTCCCTCAAATGGAGAGCTTGGTGCAGAAAAATGAGGCTTTTACACCCAAAAAAGGCAGGTTTTACCCTAAACTTGAGAGAGTGGTTCAGAAAAATGAGGCTTTTCACCCAATACAGGTAATTTGTGCCCAAAAATTGAGAGCTTGGTGCAGAAAAATGAGGCTTTTCAGCAGAAAAAGGCACGTTTGGTCCTGAAATTGCGCTATTGGTGCAGAAAAATGAGGCTTTTCACCCAAAAAAGGAGAGCTTGTCCATAACATTGAAATATTGGTGCAGAAAAATTTGGCTTTTCAGGTGAAAAAGGTGGGTTTGGTGCTAAAATTGAGAACTTGGTGCAGAAAAATGAGGCTTTTCACCCAAAAAAAGTGGTTTGTGCTGTAAAATTGAGATCTTGTTGCAGAAAAATGAGGCTTTACATCTGAAAAAGGCGGTTTGTGCCCTAAAATTGAGAGCTTGGTGCAGAAAAATGAGGCTTTTCACCCCAAAAACGCGGGTTTAGAGCCCCCATGATAGGGTTTGTGCTGTAAAAAAGGAGAGGTAGGGCCCTGGAAACGAGGCACTGCTGCATAAAAGGGAGGTTGTTTCCTGTAGAATCAAAACTTTGGATGCCAAAAATTAATCTTTGAGAGGTAAAATGGGGGTTTGTGCCCTAAAATTGAGAGCTTGGAGTAGGAAAATGAGGCTTTTAATCTGAAAAAGGAGGTTTGTGCCCTAAAATTGAGATATTGGTGAAAAAAATGAGGCTTTTCACCCCAAAATTGAGAGCTTGTCCCTCAAATGGAGAGCTTGGTGCAGAAAAATGAGGCTTTTTCACCCAAAAAAGGCGGGTTTTACCCTAAACTTGAGAGAGTGGTTCAGAAAAATGAGGCTTTTCACCCAATACAGGTAATTTGTGCCCAAAAATTGAGAGCTTGGTGCAGAAAAATGAGGCTTTTCAGCAGAAAAAGGCACGTTTGGTCCTAAAATTGCGCTATTGGTGCAGAAAAATGAGGCTTTTCACCCAAAAAAGGAGAGCTTGTCCATAACATTGAAATATTGGTGCAGAAAAATTTGGCTTTTCAGGTGAAAAAGGTGGGTTTGGTGCTAAAATTGAGAACTTGGTGCAGAAAAATGAGGCTTTTCACCCAAAAAAAGTGGTTTGTGCTGTAAAATTGAGATCTTGTTGCAGAAAAATGAGGCTTTACATCTGAAAAAGGCGGTTTGTGCCCTAAAATTGAGAGCTTGGTGCAGAAAAATGAGGTTTTTCACCCCAAAAACGCGGGTTTAGAGCCCCCATGATAGGGTTTGTGCTGTAAAAAAGGAGAGTTAGGGCCCTGGAAACGAGGCACTGCTGCATAAAAGGGAGGTTGTTACCTGTAGAATCAAAACTTTGGATGCCAAAAATTAAGCTTTGAGAGGTAAAATGGGGGTTTGTGCCCTAAAATTGAGAGCTTGGAGTAGGAAAATGAGGCTTTTAATCTGAAAAAGGAGGTTTGTGCCCTAAAATTGAGATATTGGTGAAGAAAAATGAGGCTTTTCACCCCAAAATTGAGAGCTTGTCCCTCAAATGGAGAGCTTGGTGCAGAAAAATGAGGCTTTTTCACCCAAAAAAGGCGGGTTTTACCCTAAACTTGAGAGAGTGGTTCAGAAAAATGAGGCTTTTCACCCAATACAGGTAATTTGTGCCCAAAAATTGAGAGCTTGGTGCAGAAAAATGAGGCTTTTCAGCAGAAAAAGGCACGTTTGGTCCTAAAATTGCGCTATTGGTGCAGAAAAATGAGGCTTTTCACCCAAAAAAGGAGAGCTTGTCCATAACATTGAAATATTGGTGCAGAAAAATTTGGCTTTTCAGGTGAAAAAGGTGGGTTTGGTGCTAAAATTGAGAACTTGGTGCAGAAAAATGAGGCTTTTCACCCAAAAAAAGTGGTTTGTGCTGTAAAATTGAGATCTTGTTGCAGAAAAATGAGGCTTTACATCTGAAAAAGGCGGTTTGTGCCCTAAAATTGAGAGCTTGGTGCAGAAAAATGAGGTTTTTCACCCCAAAAACGCGGGTTTAGAGCCCCCATGATAGGGTTTGTGCTGTAAAAAAGGAGAGGTAGGGCCCTGGAAACGAGGCACTGCTGCATAAAAGGGAGGTTGTTTCCTGTAGAATCAAAACTTTGGATGCCAAAAATTAATCGTTGAGAGGTAAAATGGGGGTTTGTGCCCTAAAATTGAGAGCTTGGAGTAGGAAAATGAGGCTTTTAATCTGAAAAAGGAGGTTTGTGCCCTAAAATTGAGATATTGGTGAAAAAAATGAGGCTTTTCACCCCAAAATTGAGAGCTTGTCCCTCAAATGGAGAGCTTGGTGCAGAAAAATGAGGCTTTTACACCCAAAAAAGGCGGGTTTTACCCTAAACTTGAGAGAGTGGTTCAGAAAAATGAGGCTTTTCACCCAATACAGGTAATTTGTGCCCAAAAATTGAGAGCTTGGTGCAGAAAAATGAGGCTTTTCAGCAGAAAAAGGCACGTTTGGTCCTAAAATTGCGCTATTGGTGCAGAAAAATGAGGCTTTTCACCCAAAAAAGGAGAGCTTGTCCATAACATTGAAATATTGGTGCAGAAAAATTTGGCTTTTCAGGTGAAAAAGGTGGGTTTGGTGCTAAAATTGAGAACTTGGTGCAGAAAAATGAGGCTTTTCACCCAAAAAAAGTGGTTTGTGCTGTAAAATTGAGATCTTGTTGCAGAAAAATGAGGCTTTACATCTGAAAAAGGCGGTTTGTGCCCTAAAATTGAGAGCTTGGTGCAGAAAAATGAGGCTTTTCACCCCAAAAACGCGGGTTTAGAGCCCCCATGATAGGGTTTGTGCTGTAAAAAAGGAGAGTTAGGGCCCTGGAAACGAGGAACTGCTGCATAAAAGGGAGGTTGTTACCTGTAGAATCAAAACTTTGGATGCTAAAAATTAATCTTTGAGAGGTAAAATGGGGGTTTGTGCCCTAAAATTGAGAGCTTGGAGTAGGAAAATGAGGCTTTTAATCTGAAAAAGGAGGTTTGTGCCCTAAAATTGAGATATTGGTGAAGAAAAATGAGGCTTTTCACCCCAAAATTGAGAGCTTGTCCCTCAAATGGAGAGCTTGGTGCAGAAAAATGAGGCTTTTTCACCCAAAAAAGGCGGGTTTTACCCTAAACTTGAGAGAGTGGTTCAGAAAAATGAGGCTTTTCACCCAATACAGGTAATTTGTGCCCAAAAATTGAGAGCTTGGTGCAGAAAAATGAGGCTTTTCAGCAGAAAAAGGCACGTTTGGTCCTGAAATTGCGCTATTGGTGCAGAAAAATGAGGCTTTTCACCCAAAAAAGGAGAGCTTGTCCATAACATTGAAATATTGGTGCAGAAAAATTTGGCTTTTCAGGTGAAAAAGGTGGGTTTGGTGCTAAAATTGAGAACTTGGTGCAGAAAAATGAGGCTTTTCACCCAAAAAAAGTGGTTTGTGCTGTAAAATTGAGATCTTGTTGCAGAAAAATGAGGCTTTACATCTGAAAAAGGCGGTTTGTGCCCTAAAATTGAGAGCTTGGTGCAGAAAAATGAGGTTTTTCACCCCAAAAACGCGGGTTTAGAGCCCCCATGATAGGGTTTGTGCTGTAAAAAAGGAGAGGTAGGGCCCTGGAAACGAGGCACTGCTGCATAAAAGGGAGGTTGTTACCTGTAGAATCAAAACTTTGGATGCTAAAAATTAATCTTTGAGAGGTAAAGTGGGGGTTTGTGCCTAAAATTGAGAGCTTGGAGTAGGAAAATGAGGCTTTTAATCTGAAAAAGGAGGTTTGTGCCCTAAAATTGAGATATTGGTGCAGAAAAATGAGGCTTTTCACCCAAAAATTGAGAGCTTGTCCCTAAAATTGAGAGCTTGGTGCAGAAAAATGAGGCTTTTCAGCAGAAAAAGGCGGGTTGTGTGCCGTAAAATTGAGAGGTTGGTGCTGAAAAATGAGACTTTTCAGCAGAAAAAGGCCATTTCCACCCTAAAATTGAGATATTGGTGCAGAAAAATGAGGTTTTTCACCCCAAAAATGCGGGTTTAGCCCCCATGATAGGGTTTGTGCTGTAAAGAAGGAGAGGTAGGGCCCTGGAAACGAGGCACTGCTGCATAAAAGGGAGGTTGTTTCCTGTAGAATCAAAACTTTGGATGCCAAAAATTAATCTTTGAGAGGTAAAATGGGGGTTTGTGCCCTAGAATTGAGAGCTTGGAGTAGGAAAATGAGGCTTTTAATCTGAAAAAGGAGGTTTGTGCCCTAAAATTGAGATATTGGTGAAGAAAAATGAGGCTTTTCACCCCAAAATTGAGAGCTTGTCCCTCAAATGGAGAGCTTGGTGCAGAAAAATGAGGCTTTTACACCCAAAAAAGGCGGGTTTTACCCTAAACTTGAGAGAGTGGTTCAGAAAAATGAGGCTTTTCACTCAATACAGGTAATTTCCGCCCTAAAATTGAGAGCTTGGTGCAGAAAAATGAGGCTTTTCAGCAGAAAAAGGCACGGTTGGTCCTAAAATTGCGCTATTGGTGCAGAAAAATGAGGCTTTTCACCCAAAAAAGGAGAGCTTGTCCATAACATTGAAATATTGGTGCAGAAAAATTTGGCTTTTCCGGTGAAAAAGGTGGGTTTTGTGCTAAAATTGAGAACTTGGTGCAGAAAAATGAGGCTTTTCACTCAAAAAAAGTGGTTTGTGCTGTAAAATTGAGATCTTGTTGCAGAAAAATGAGGCTTTACATCTGAAAAAGGCGGTTTGTGCCCTAAAATTGAGAGCTTGGTGCAGAAAAATGAGGCTTTTCACCCCAAAAATGCGGGTTTAGAGCCCCCATGATAGGGTTTGTGCTGTAAAGAAGGAGAGGTAGGGCCCTGGAAACGAGGCACTGCTGCATAAAAGGGAGGTTGTTTCCTGTAGAATCAAAACTTTGGATGCCAAAAATTAATCGTTGAGAGGTAAAATTGGGTTTTGTGCCCTAGAATTGAGAGCTTGGAGTAGGAAAATGAGGCTTTTAATCTGAAAAAGGAGGTTTGTGCCCTAAAATTGAGATATTGGTGAAGAAAAATGAGGCTTTTCACCCCAAAATTGAGAGCTTGTCCCTAAAATTGAGAGCTTCGAGTAGGAAAATGAGGCTTTTAATCTGAAAAAGGAGGTTTGTGCCCTAAAATTGAGATATTGGTGAAGAAAAATGAGGCTTTTCACCCGAAAATTGAGAGCTTGTCCCTAAAATTGAGAGCTTGGTGCAGAAAAATGAGGCTTTTCAGCAGAAAAAGGCGGGTTGTGTGCCGTAAAATTGAGAGGTTGGTGCAGAAAAATGAGGCTTTTCAGCAGAAAAAGGCCATTTCCGCCCTAAAATTGAGAGCTTGGTTCAGAAAAATGAGGTTTTTCACCCCAAAAATGCGGGTTTAGCCCCCATGATAGGGTTTGTGCTGTAAAGAAGGAGAGGTAGGGCCCTGGAAACGAGGCACTGCTGCATAAAAGGGAGGTTGTTTCCTGTAGAATCAAAACTTTGGATGCCAAAAATTAATCTTTGAGAGGTAAAATGGGGGTTTGTGCCCTAAAATTGAGAGCTTGGAGTAGGAAAATGAGGCTTTTAATCTGAAAAAGGAGGTTTGTGCCCTAAAATTGAGATATTGGTGAAGAAAAATGAGGCTTTTCACCCCAAAATTGAGAGCTTGTCCCTCAAATGGAGAGCTTGGTGCAGAAAAATGAGGCTTTTTCACCCAAAAAAGGCGGGTTTTACCCTAAACTTGAGAGAGTGGTTCAGAAAAATGAGGCTTTTCACCCAATACAGGTAATTTGTGCCCAAAAATTGAGAGCTTGGTGCAGAAAAATGAGGCTTTTCAGCAGAAAAAGGCACGTTTGGTCCTAAAATTGCGCTATTGGTGCAGAAAAATGAGGCTTTTCACCCAAAAAAGGAGAGCTTGTCCATAACATTGAAATATTGGTGCAGAAAAATTTGGCTTTTCAGGTGAAAAAGGTGGGTTTGGTGCTAAAATTGAGAACTTGGTGCAGAAAAATGAGGCTTTTCACCCAAAAAAAGTGGTTTGTGCTGTAAAATTGAGATCTTGTTGCAGAAAAATGAGGCTTTACATCTGAAAAAGGCGGTTTGTGCCCTAAAATTGAGAGCTTGGTGCAGAAAAATGAGGTTTTTCACCCCAAAAACGCGGGTTTAGAGCCCCCATGATAGGGTTTGTGCTGTAAAAAAGGAGAGGTAGGGCCCTGGAAACGAGGCACTGCTGCATAAAAGGGAGGTTGTTTCCTGTAGAATCAAAACTTTGGATGCCAAAAATTAATCGTTGAGAGGTAAAATTGGGTTTTGTGCCCTAGAATTGAGAGCTTGGAGTAGGAAAATGAGGCTTTTAATCTGAAAAAGGAGGTTTGTGCCCTAAAATTGAGATATTGGTGAAGAAAAATGAGGCTTTTCACCCCAAAATTGAGAGCTTGTCCCTAAAATTGAGAGCTTCGAGTAGGAAAATGAGGCTTTTAATCTGAAAAAGGAGGTTTGTGCCCTAAAATTGAGATATTGGTGAAGAAAAATGAGGCTTTTCACCCGAAAATTGAGAGCTTGTCCCTAAAATTGAGAGCTTGGTGCAGAAAAATGAGGCTTTTCAGCAGAAAAAGGCGGGTTGTGTGCCGTAAAATTGAGAGGTTGGTGCAGAAAAATGAGGCTTTTCAGCAGAAAAAGGCCATTTCCGCCCTAAAATTGAGAGCTTGGTTCAGAAAAATGAGGTTTTTCACCCCAAAAATGCGGGTTTAGCCCCCATGATAGGGTTTGTGCTGTAAAGAAGGAGAGGTAGGGCCCTGGAAACGAGGCACTGCTGCATAAAAGGGAGGTTGTTTCCTGTAGAATCAAAACTTTGGATGCCAAAAATTAATCTTTGAGAGGTAAAATGGGGGTTTGTGCCCTAAAATTGAGAGCTTGGAGTAGGAAAATGAGGCTTTTAATCTGAAAAAGGAGGTTTGTGCCCTAAAATTGAGATATTGGTGAAGAAAAATGAGGCTTTTCACCCCAAAATTGAGAGCTTGTCCCTCAAATGGAGAGCTTGGTGCAGAAAAATGAGGCTTTTTCACCCAAAAAAGGCGGGTTTTACCCTAAACTTGAGAGAGTGGTTCAGAAAAATGAGGCTTTTCACCCAATACAGGTAATTTGTGCCCAAAAATTGAGAGCTTGGTGCAGAAAAATGAGGCTTTTCAGCAGAAAAAGGCACGTTTGGTCCTAAAATTGCGCTATTGGTGCAGAAAAATGAGGCTTTTCACCCAAAAAAGGAGAGCTTGTCCATAACATTGAAATATTGGTGCAGAAAAATTTGGCTTTTCAGGTGAAAAAGGTGGGTTTGGTGCTAAAATTGAGAACTTGGTGCAGAAAAATGAGGCTTTTCACCCAAAAAAAGTGGTTTGTGCTGTAAAATTGAGATCTTGTTGCAGAAAAATGAGGCTTTACATCTGAAAAAGGCGGTTTGTGCCCTAAAATTGAGAGCTTGGTGCAGAAAAATGAGGTTTTTCACCCCAAAAACGCGGGTTTAGAGCCCCCATGATAGGGTTTGTGCTGTAAAAAAGGAGAGGTAGGGCCCTGGAAACGAGGCACTGCTGCATAAAAGGGAGGTTGTTTCCTGTAGAATCAAAACTTTGGATGCCAAAAATTAATCGTTGAGAGGTAAAATGGGGGTTTGTGCCCTAAAATTGAGAGCTTGGAGTAGGAAAATGAGGCTTTTAATCTGAAAAAGGAGGTTTGTGCCCTAAAATTGAGATATTGGTGAAAAAAATGAGGCTTTTCACCCCAAAATTGAGAGCTTGTCCCTCAAATGGAGAGCTTGGTGCAGAAAAATGAGGCTTTTACACCCAAAAAAGGCAGGTTTTACCCTAAACTTGAGAGAGTGGTTCAGAAAAATGAGGCTTTTCACCCAATACAGGTAATTTGTGCCCAAAAATTGAGAGCTTGGTGCAGAAAAATGAGGCTTTTCAGCAGAAAAAGGCACGTTTGGTCCTGAAATTGCGCTATTGGTGCAGAAAAATGAGGCTTTTCACCCAAAAAAGGAGAGCTTGTCCATAACATTGAAATATTGGTGCAGAAAAATTTGGCTTTTCAGGTGAAAAAGGTGGGTTTGGTGCTAAAATTGAGAACTTGGTGCAGAAAAATGAGGCTTTTCACCCAAAAAAAGTGGTTTGTGCTGTAAAATTGAGATCTTGTTGCAGAAAAATGAGGCTTTACATCTGAAAAAGGCGGTTTGTGCCCTAAAATTGAGAGCTTGGTGCAGAAAAATGAGGTTTTTCACCCCAAAAACGCGGGTTTAGAGCCCCCATGATAGGGTTTGTGCTGTAAAAAAGGAGAGGTAGGGCCCTGGAAACGAGGCACTGCTGCATAAAAGGGAGGTTGTTTCCTGTAGAATCAAAACTTTGGATGCCAAAAATTAATCGTTGAGAGGTAAAATGGGGGTTTGTGCCCTAAAATTGAGAGCTTGGAGTAGGAAAATGAGGCTTTTAATCTGAAAAAGGAGGTTTGTGCCCTAAAATTGAGATATTGGTGAAAAAAATGAGGCTTTTCACCCCAAAATTGAGAGCTTGTCCCTCAAATGGAGAGCTTGGTGCAGAAAAATGAGGCTTTTTCACCCAAAAAAGGCGGGTTTTACCCTAAACTTGAGAGAGTGGTTCAGAAAAATGAGGCTTTTCACCCAATACAGGTAATTTGTGCCCAAAAATTGAGAGCTTGGTGCAGAAAAATGAGGCTTTTCAGCAGAAAAAGGCACGTTTGGTCCTAAAATTGCGCTATTGGTGCAGAAAAATGAGGCTTTTCACCCAAAAAAGGAGAGCTTGTCCATAACATTGAAATATTGGTGCAGAAAAATTTGGCTTTTCAGGTGAAAAAGGTGGGTTTGGTGCTAAAATTGAGAACTTGGTGCAGAAAAATGAGGCTTTTCACCCAAAAAAAGTGGTTTGTGCTGTAAAATTGAGATCTTGTTGCAGAAAAATGAGGCTTTACATCTGAAAAAGGCGGTTTGTGCCCTAAAATTGAGAGCTTGGTGCAGAAAAATGAGGTTTTTCACCCCAAAAACGCGGGTTTAGAGCCCCCATGATAGGGTTTGTGCTGTAAAAAAGGAGAGGTAGGGCCCTGGAAACGAGGCACTGCTGCATAAAAGGGAGGTTGTTTCCTGTAGAATCAAAACTTTGGATGCCAAAAATTAATCGTTGAGAGGTAAAATGGGGGTTTGTGCCCTAAAATTGAGAGCTTGGAGTAGGAAAATGAGGCTTTTAATCTGAAAAAGGAGGTTTGTGCCCTAAAATTGAGATATTGGTGAAAAAAATGAGGCTTTTCACCCAAAAATTGAGAGCTTGTCCCTCAAATGGAGAGCTTGGTGCAGAAAAATGAGGCTTTTACACCCAAAAAAGGCAGGTTTTACCCTAAACTTGAGAGAGTGGTTCAGAAAAATGAGGCTTTTCACCCAATACAGGTAATTTGTGCCCAAAAATTGAGAGCTTGGTGCAGAAAAATGAGGCTTTTCAGCAGAAAAAGGCACGTTTGGTCCTGAAATTGCGCTATTGGTGCAGAAAAATGAGGCTTTTCACCCAAAAAAGGAGAGCTTGTCCATAACATTGAAATATTGGTGCAGAAAAATTTGGCTTTTCAGGTGAAAAAGGTGGGTTTGGTGCTAAAATTGAGAACTTGGTGCAGAAAAATGAGGCTTTTCACCCAAAAAAAGTGGTTTGTGCTGTAAAATTGAGATCTTGTTGCAGAAAAATGAGGCTTTACATCTGAAAAAGGCGGTTTGTGCCCTAAAATTGAGAGCTTGGTGCAGAAAAATGAGGCTTTTCACCCCAAAAACGCGGGTTTAGAGCCCCCATGATAGGGTTTGTGCTGTAAAAAAGGAGAGTTAGGGCCCTGGAAACGAGGAACTGCTGCATAAAAGGGAGGTTGTTACCTGTAGAATCAAAACTTTGGATGCCAAAAATTAATCTTTGAGAGGTAAAATGGGGGTTTGTGCCCTAAAATTGAGAGCTTGGAGTAGGAAAATGAGGCTTTTAATCTGAAAAAGGAGGTTTGTGCCCTAAAATTGAGATATTGGTGAAGAAAAATGAGGCTTTTCACCCCAAAATTGAGAGCTTGTCCCTCAAATGGAGAGCTTGGTGCAGAAAAATGAGGCTTTTTCACCCAAAAAAGGCGGGTTTTACCCTAAACTTGAGAGAGTGGTTCAGAAAAATGAGGCTTTTCACCCAATACAGGTAATTTGTGCCCAAAAATTGAGAGCTTGGTGCAGAAAAATGAGGCTTTTCAGCAGAAAAAGGCACGTTTGGTCCTGAAATTGCGCTATTGGTGCAGAAAAATGAGGCTTTTCACCCAAAAAAGGAGAGCTTGTCCATAACATTGAAATATTGGTGCAGAAAAATTTGGCTTTTCAGGTGAAAAAGGTGGGTTTGGTGCTAAAATTGAGAACTTGGTGCAGAAAAATGAGGCTTTTCACCCAAAAAAAGTGGTTTGTGCTGTAAAATTGAGATCTTGTTGCAGAAAAATGAGGCTTTACATCTGAAAAAGGCGGTTTGTGCCCTAAAATTGAGAGCTTGGTGCAGAAAAATGAGGCTTTTCACCCCAAAAACGCGGGTTTAGAGCCCCCATGATAGGGTTTGTGCTGTAAAAAAGGAGAGTTAGGGCCCTGGAAACGAGGAACTGCTGCATAAAAGGGAGGTTGTTACCTGTAGAATCAAAACTTTGGATGCCAAAAATTAATCTTTGAGAGGTAAAATGGGGGTTTGTGCCCTAAAATTGAGAGCTTGGAGTAGGAAAATGAGGCTTTTAATCTGAAAAAGGAGGTTTGTGCCCTAAAATTGAGATATTGGTGAAGAAAAATGAGGCTTTTCACCCCAAAATTGAGAGCTTGTCCCTCAAATGGAGAGCTTGGTGCAGAAAAATGAGGCTTTTTCACCCAAAAAAGGCGGGTTTTACCCTAAACTTGAGAGAGTGGTTCAGAAAAATGAGGCTTTTCACCCAATACAGGTAATTTGTGCCCAAAAATTGAGAGCTTGGTGCAGAAAAATGAGGCTTTTCAGCAGAAAAAGGCACGTTTGGTCCTGAAATTGCGCTATTGGTGCAGAAAAATGAGGCTTTTCACCCAAAAAAGGAGAGCTTGTCCATAACATTGAAATATTGGTGCAGAAAAATTTGGCTTTTCAGGTGAAAAAGGTGGGTTTGGTGCTAAAATTGAGAACTTGGTGCAGAAAAATGAGGCTTTTCACCCAAAAAAAGTGGTTTGTGCTGTAAAATTGAGATCTTGTTGCAGAAAAATGAGGCTTTACATCTGAAAAAGGCGGTTTGTGCCCTAAAATTGAGAGCTTGGTGCAGAAAAATGAGGTTTTTCACCCCAAAAACGCGGGTTTAGAGCCCCCATGATAGGGTTTGTGCTGTAAAAAAGGAGAGGTAGGGCCCTGGAAACGAGGCACTGCTGCATAAAAGGGAGGTTGTTACCTGTAGAATCAAAACTTTGGATGCTAAAAATTAATCTTTGAGAGGTAAAGTGGGGGTTTGTGCCTAAAATTGAGAGCTTGGAGTAGGAAAATGAGGCTTTTAATCTGAAAAAGGAGGTTTGTGCCCTAAAATTGAGATATTGGTGAAGAAAAATGAGGCTTTTCACTCAAAAATTGAGAGCTTGTCCCTAAAATTGAGAGCTTGGAGTAGGAAAATGAGGCTTTTAATCTGAAAAAGGAGGTTTGTGCCCTAAAATTGAGATATTGGTGCAGAAAAATGAGGCTTTTCACCCAAAAAAGGAGAGCTTGTCCATAACATTGAAATATTGGTGCAGAAAAATTTGGCTTTTCAGGTGAAAAAGGTGGGTTTGGTGCTAAAATTGAGAACTTGGTGCAGAAAAATGAGGCTTTTCACCCAAAAAAAGTGGTTTGTGCTGTAAAATTGAGATCTTGTTGCAGAAAAATGAGGCTTTACATCTGAAAAAGGCGGTTTGTGCCCTAAAATTGAGAGCTTGGTGCAGAAAAATGAGGTTTTTCACCCCAAAAACGCGGGTTTAGAGCCCCCATGATAGGGTTTGTGCTGTAAAAAAGGAGAGGTAGGGCCCTGGAAACGAGGCACTGCTGCATAAAAGGGAGGTTGTTTCCTGTAGAATCAAAACTTTGGATGCCAAAAATTAATCGTTGAGAGGTAAAATGGGGGTTTGTGCCCTAAAATTGAGAGCTTGGAGTAGGAAAATGAGGCTTTTAATCTGAAAAAGGAGGTTTGTGCCCTAAAATTGAGATATTGGTGAAAAAAATGAGGCTTTTCACCCCAAAATTGAGAGCTTGTCCCTCAAATGGAGAGCTTGGTGCAGAAAAATGAGGCTTTTACACCCAAAAAAGGCGGGTTTTACCCTAAACTTGAGAGAGTGGTTCAGAAAAATGAGGCTTTTCACCCAATACAGGTAATTTGTGCCCAAAAATTGAGAGCTTGGTGCAGAAAAATGAGGCTTTTCAGCAGAAAAAGGCACGTTTGGTCCTGAAATTGCGCTATTGGTGCAGAAAAATGAGGCTTTTCACCCAAAAAAGGAGAGCTTGTCCATAACATTGAAATATTGGTGCAGAAAAATTTGGCTTTTCAGGTGAAAAAGGTGGGTTTGGTGCTAAAATTGAGAACTTGGTGCAGAAAAATGAGGCTTTTCACCCAAAAAAAGTGGTTTGTGCTGTAAAATTGAGATCTTGTTGCAGAAAAATGAGGCTTTACATCTGAAAAAGGTGGTTTGTGCCCTAAAATTGAGAGCTTGGTGCAGAAAAATGAGGTTTTTCACCCCAAAAACGCGGGTTTAGAGCCCCCATGATAGGGTTTGTGCTGTAAAAAAGGAGAGGTAGGGCCCTGGAAACGAGGCACTGCTGCATAAAAGGGAGGTTGTTACCTGTAGAATCAAAACTTTGGATGCTAAAAATTAATCTTTGAGAGGTAAAGTGGGGGTTTGTGCCTAAAATTGAGAGCTTGGAGTAGGAAAATGAGGCTTTTAATCTGAAAAAGGAGGTTTGTGCCCTAAAATTGAGATATTGGTGAAGAAAAATGAGGCTTTTCACTCAAAAATTGAGAGCTTGTCCCTAAAATTGAGAGCTTGGAGTAGGAAAATGAGGCTTTTAATCTGAAAAAGGAGGTTTGTGCCCTAAAATTGAGATATTGGTGCAGAAAAATGAGGCTTTTCACCCAAAAAAGGAGAGCTTGTCCATAACATTGAAATATTGGTGCAGAAAAATTTGGCTTTTCAGGTGAAAAAGGTGGGTTTGGTGCTAAAATTGAGAACTTGGTGCAGAAAAATGAGGCTTTTCACCCAAAAAAAGTGGTTTGTGCTGTAAAATTGAGATCTTGTTGCAGAAAAATGAGGCTTTACATCTGAAAAAGGCGGTTTGTGCCCTAAAATTGAGAGCTTGGTGCAGAAAAATGAGGTTTTTCACCCCAAAAACGCGGGTTTAGAGCCCCCATGATAGGGTTTGTGCTGTAAAAAAGGAGAGGTAGGGCCCTGGAAACGAGGCACTGCTGCATAAAAGGGAGGTTGTTTCCTGTAGAATCAAAACTTTGGATGCCAAAAATTAATCGTTGAGAGGTAAAATGGGGGTTTGTGCCCTAAAATTGAGAGCTTGGAGTAGGAAAATGAGGCTTTTAATCTGAAAAAGGAGGTTTGTGCCCTAAAATTGAGATATTGGTGAAAAAAATGAGGCTTTTCACCCCAAAATTGAGAGCTTGTCCCTCAAATGGAGAGCTTGGTGCAGAAAAATGAGGCTTTTACACCCAAAAAAGGCGGGTTTTACCCTAAACTTGAGAGAGTGGTTCAGAAAAATGAGGCTTTTCACCCAATACAGGTAATTTGTGCCCAAAAATTGAGAGCTTGGTGCAGAAAAATGAGGCTTTTCAGCAGAAAAAGGCACGTTTGGTCCTGAAATTGCGCTATTGGTGCAGAAAAATGAGGCTTTTCACCCAAAAAAGGAGAGCTTGTCCATAACATTGAAATATTGGTGCAGAAAAATTTGGCTTTTCAGGTGAAAAAGGTGGGTTTGGTGCTAAAATTGAGAACTTGGTGCAGAAAAATGAGGCTTTTCACCCAAAAAAAGTGGTTTGTGCTGTAAAATTGAGATCTTGTTGCAGAAAAATGAGGCTTTACATCTGAAAAAGGTGGTTTGTGCCCTAAAATTGAGAGCTTGGTGCAGAAAAATGAGGTTTTTCACCCCAAAAACGCGGGTTTAGAGCCCCCATGATAGGGTTTGTGCTGTAAAAAAGGAGAGGTAGGGCCCTGGAAACGAGGCACTGCTGCATAAAAGGGAGGTTGTTACCTGTAGAATCAAAACTTTGGATGCTAAAAATAAATCTTTGAGAGGTAAAGTGGGGGTTTGTGCCTAAAATTGAGAGCTTGGAGTAGGAAAATGAGGCTTTTAATCTGAAAAAGGAGGTTTGTGCCCTAAAATTGAGATATTGGTGAAGAAAAATGAGGCTTTTCACTCAAAAATTGAGAGCTTGTCCCTAAAATTGAGAGCTTGGAGTAGGAAAATGAGGCTTTTAATCTGAAAAAGGAGGTTTGTGCCCTAAAATTGAGATATTGGTGAAGAAAAATGAGGCTTTTCACCTGAAAATTGAGAGCTTGTCCCTAAAATTGAGAGCTTGGAGTAGGAAAACGAGGCTTTTAATCTGAAAAAGGAGGTTTGTGCCCTAAAATTGAGATATTGGTGAAGAAAAATGAGGCTTTTCACCTGAAAATTGAGAGCTTGTCCCTCAAATGGAGAGCTTGGTGCAGAAAAATGAGGCTTTTACACCCAAAAAAGGCGGGTTTTACCCTAAACTTGAGAGAGTGGTTCAGAAAAATGAGGCTTTTCACCCAATACAGGTAATTTGTGCCCAAAAATTGAGAGCTTGGTGCAGAAAAATGAGGCTTTTCAGCAGAAAAAGGCACGTTTGGTCCTAAAATTGCGCTATTGGTGCAGAAAAATGAGGCTTTTCACCCAAAAAAGGAGAGCTTGTCCATAACATTGAAATATTGGTGCAGAAAAATTTGGCTTTTCAGGTGAAAAAGGTGGGTTTGGTGCTAAAATTGAGAACTTGGTGCAGAAAAATGAGGCTTTTCACCCAAAAAAAGTGGTTTGTGCTGTAAAATTGAGATCTTGTTGCAGAAAAATGAGGCTTTACATCTGAAAAAGGCGGTTTGTGCCCTAAAATTGAGAGCTTGGTGCAGAAAAATGAGGTTTTTCACCCCAAAAACGCGGGTTTAGAGCCCCCATGATAGGGTTTGTGCTGTAAAAAAGGAGAGGTAGGGCCCTGGAAACGAGGCACTGCTGCATAAAAGGGAGGTTGTTTCCTGTAGAATCAAAACTTTGGATGCCAAAAATTAATCGTTGAGAGGTAAAATGGGGGTTTGTGCCCTAAAATTGAGAGCTTGGAGTAGGAAAATGAGGCTTTTAATCTGAAAAAGGAGGTTTGTGCCCTAAAATTGAGATATTGGTGAAAAAAATGAGGCTTTTCACCCAAAAATTGAGAGCTTGTCCCTCAAATGGAGAGCTTGGTGCAGAAAAATGAGGCTTTTACACCCAAAAAAGGCAGGTTTTACCCTAAACTTGAGAGAGTGGTTCAGAAAAATGAGGCTTTTCACCCAATACAGGTAATTTGTGCCCAAAAATTGAGAGCTTGGTGCAGAAAAATGAGGCTTTTCAGCAGAAAAAGGCACGTTTGGTCCTGAAATTGCGCTATTGGTGCAGAAAAATGAGGCTTTTCACCCAAAAAAGGAGAGCTTGTCCATAACATTGAAATATTGGTGCAGAAAAATTTGGCTTTTCAGGTGAAAAAGGTGGGTTTGGTGCTAAAATTGAGAACTTGGTGCAGAAAAATGAGGCTTTTCACCCAAAAAAAGTGGTTTGTGCTGTAAAATTGAGATCTTGTTGCAGAAAAATGAGGCTTTACATCTGAAAAAGGCGGTTTGTGCCCTAAAATTGAGAGCTTGGTGCAGAAAAATGAGGTTTTTCACCCCAAAAACGCGGGTTTAGAGCCCCCATGATAGGGTTTGTGCTGTAAAAAAGGAGAGGTAGGGCCCTGGAAACGAGGCACTGCTGCATAAAAGGGAGGTTGTTTCCTGTAGAATCAAAACTTTGGATGCCAAAAATTAATCGTTGAGAGGTAAAATGGGGGTTTGTGCCCTAAAATTGAGAGCTTGGAGTAGGAAAATGAGGCTTTTAATCTGAAAAAGGAGGTTTGTGCCCTAAAATTGAGATATTGGTGAAAAAAATGAGGCTTTTCACCCCAAAATTGAGAGCTTGTCCCTCAAATGGAGAGCTTGGTGCAGAAAAATGAGGCTTTTTCACCCAAAAAAGGCGGGTTTTACCCTAAACTTGAGAGAGTGGTTCAGAAAAATGAGGCTTTTCACCCAATACAGGTAATTTGTGCCCAAAAATTGAGAGCTTGGTGCAGAAAAATGAGGCTTTTCAGCAGAAAAAGGCACGTTTGGTCCTAAAATTGCGCTATTGGTGCAGAAAAATGAGGCTTTTCACCCAAAAAAGGAGAGCTTGTCCATAACATTGAAATATTGGTGCAGAAAAATTTGGCTTTTCAGGTGAAAAAGGTGGGTTTGGTGCTAAAATTGAGAACTTGGTGCAGAAAAATGAGGCTTTTCACCCAAAAAAAGTGGTTTGTGCTGTAAAATTGAGATCTTGTTGCAGAAAAATGAGGCTTTACATCTGAAAAAGGCGGTTTGTGCCCTAAAATTGAGAGCTTGGTGCAGAAAAATGAGGTTTTTCACCCCAAAAACGCGGGTTTAGAGCCCCCATGATAGGGTTTGTGCTGTAAAAAAGGAGAGGTAGGGCCCTGGAAACGAGGCACTGCTGCATAAAAGGGAGGTTGTTTCCTGTAGAATCAAAACTTTGGATGCCAAAAATTAATCGTTGAGAGGTAAAATGGGGGTTTGTGCCCTAAAATTGAGAGCTTGGAGTAGGAAAATGAGGCTTTTAATCTGAAAAAGGAGGTTTGTGCCCTAAAATTGAGATATTGGTGAAAAAAATGAGGCTTTTCACCCAAAAATTGAGAGCTTGTCCCTCAAATGGAGAGCTTGGTGCAGAAAAATGAGGCTTTTACACCCAAAAAAGGCAGGTTTTACCCTAAACTTGAGAGAGTGGTTCAGAAAAATGAGGCTTTTCACCCAATACAGGTAATTTGTGCCCAAAAATTGAGAGCTTGGTGCAGAAAAATGAGGCTTTTCAGCAGAAAAAGGCACGTTTGGTCCTGAAATTGCGCTATTGGTGCAGAAAAATGAGGCTTTTCACCCAAAAAAGGAGAGCTTGTCCATAACATTGAAATATTGGTGCAGAAAAATTTGGCTTTTCAGGTGAAAAAGGTGGGTTTGGTGCTAAAATTGAGAACTTGGTGCAGAAAAATGAGGCTTTTCACCCAAAAAAAGTGGTTTGTGCTGTAAAATTGAGATCTTGTTGCAGAAAAATGAGGCTTTACATCTGAAAAAGGCGGTTTGTGCCCTAAAATTGAGAGCTTGGTGCAGAAAAATGAGGCTTTTCACCCCAAAAACGCGGGTTTAGAGCCCCCATGATAGGGTTTGTGCTGTAAAAAAGGAGAGTTAGGGCCCTGGAAACGAGGAACTGCTGCATAAAAGGGAGGTTGTTACCTGTAGAATCAAAACTTTGGATGCCAAAAATTAATCTTTGAGAGGTAAAATGGGGGTTTGTGCCCTAAAATTGAGAGCTTGGAGTAGGAAAATGAGGCTTTTAATCTGAAAAAGGAGGTTTGTGCCCTAAAATTGAGATATTGGTGAAGAAAAATGAGGCTTTTCACCCCAAAATTGAGAGCTTGTCCCTCAAATGGAGAGCTTGGTGCAGAAAAATGAGGCTTTTTCACCCAAAAAAGGCGGGTTTTACCCTAAACTTGAGAGAGTGGTTCAGAAAAATGAGGCTTTTCACCCAATACAGGTAATTTGTGCCCAAAAATTGAGAGCTTGGTGCAGAAAAATGAGGCTTTTCAGCAGAAAAAGGCACGTTTGGTCCTAAAATTGCGCTATTGGTGCAGAAAAATGAGGCTTTTCACCCAAAAAAGGAGAGCTTGTCCATAACATTGAAATATTGGTGCAGAAAAATTTGGCTTTTCAGGTGAAAAAGGTGGGTTTGGTGCTAAAATTGAGAACTTGGTGCAGAAAAATGAGGCTTTTCACCCAAAAAAAGTGGTTTGTGCTGTAAAATTGAGATCTTGTTGCAGAAAAATGAGGCTTTACATCTGAAAAAGGCGGTTTGTGCCCTAAAATTGAGAGCTTGGTGCAGAAAAATGAGGTTTTTCACCCCAAAAACGCGGGTTTAGAGCCCCCATGATAGGGTTTGTGCTGTAAAAAAGGAGAGGTAGGGCCCTGGAAACGAGGCACTGCTGCATAAAAGGGAGGTTGTTTCCTGTAGAATCAAAACTTTGGATGCCAAAAATTAATCGTTGAGAGGTAAAATGGGGGTTTGTGCCCTAAAATTGAGAGCTTGGAGTAGGAAAATGAGGCTTTTAATCTGAAAAAGGAGGTTTGTGCCCTAAAATTGAGATATTGCTGAAGAAAAATGAGGCTTTTCACCCCAAAATTGAGAGCTTGTCCCTCAAATGGAGAGCTTGGTGCAGAAAAATGAGGCTTTTACACCCAAAAAAGGCGGGTTTTACCCTAAACTTGAGAGAGTGGTTCAGAAAAATGAGGCTTTTCACCCAATACAGGTAATTTGTGCCCAAAAATTGAGAGCTTGGTGCAGAAAAATGAGGCTTTTCAGCAGAAAAAGGCACGTTTGGTCCTGAAATTGCGCTATTGGTGCAGAAAAATGAGGCTTTTCACCCAAAAAAGGAGAGCTTGTCCATAACATTGAAATATTGGTGCAGAAAAATTTGGCTTTTCAGGTGAAAAAGGTGGGTTTGGTGCTAAAATTGAGAACTTGGTGCAGAAAAATGAGGCTTTTCACCCAAAAAAAGTGGTTTGTGCTGTAAAATTGAGATCTTGTTGCAGAAAAATGAGGCTTTACATCTGAAAAAGGCGGTTTGTGCCCTAAAATTGAGAGCTTGGTGCAGAAAAATGAGGCTTTTCACCCCAAAAACGCGGGTTTAGAGCCCCCATGATAGGGTTTGTGCTGTAAAAAAGGAGAGTTAGGGCCCTGGAAACGAGGAACTGCTGCATAAAAGGGAGGTTGTTACCTGTAGAATCAAAACTTTGGATGCCAAAAATTAATCTTTGAGAGGTAAAATGGGGGTTTGTGCCCTAAAATTGAGAGCTTGGAGTAGGAAAATGAGGCTTTTAATCTGAAAAAGGAGGTTTGTGCCCTAAAATTGAGATATTGGTGAAGAAAAATGAGGCTTTTCACCCCAAAATTGAGAGCTTGTCCCTCAAATGGAGAGCTTGGTGCAGAAAAATGAGGCTTTTTCACCCAAAAAAGGCGGGTTTTACCCTAAACTTGAGAGAGTGGTTCAGAAAAATGAGGCTTTTCACCCAATACAGGTAATTTGTGCCCAAAAATTGAGAGCTTGGTGCAGAAAAATGAGGCTTTTCAGCAGAAAAAGGCACGTTTGGTCCTGAAATTGCGCTATTGGTGCAGAAAAATGAGGCTTTTCACCCAAAAAAGGAGAGCTTGTCCATAACATTGAAATATTGGTGCAGAAAAATTTGGCTTTTCAGGTGAAAAAGGTGGGTTTGGTGCTAAAATTGAGAACTTGGTGCAGAAAAATGAGGCTTTTCACCCAAAAAAAGTGGTTTGTGCTGTAAAATTGAGATCTTGTTGCAGAAAAATGAGGCTTTACATCTGAAAAAGGCGGTTTGTGCCCTAAAATTGAGAGCTTGGTGCAGAAAAATGAGGTTTTTCACCCCAAAAACGCGGGTTTAGAGCCCCCATGATAGGGTTTGTGCTGTAAAAAAGGAGAGGTAGGGCCCTGGAAACGAGGCACTGCTGCATAAAAGGGAGGTTGTTTCCTGTAGAATCAAAACTTTGGATGCCAAAAATTAATCGTTGAGAGGTAAAATGGGGGTTTGTGCCCTAAAATTGAGAGCTTGGAGTAGGAAAATGAGGCTTTTAATCTGAAAAAGGAGGTTTGTGCCCTAAAATTGAGATATTGGTGAAAAAAATGAGGCTTTTCACCCCAAAATTGAGAGCTTGTCCCTCAAATGGAGAGCTTGGTGCAGAAAAATGAGGCTTTTACACCCAAAAAAGGCGGGTTTTACCCTAAACTTGAGAGAGTGGTTCAGAAAAATGAGGCTTTTCACCCAATACAGGTAATTTGTGCCCAAAAATTGAGAGCTTGGTGCAGAAAAATGAGGCTTTTCAGCAGAAAAAGGCACGTTTGGTCCTAAAATTGCGCTATTGGTGCAGAAAAATGAGGCTTTTCACCCAAAAAAGGAGAGCTTGTCCATAACATTGAAATATTGGTGCAGAAAAATTTGGCTTTTCAGGTGAAAAAGGTGGGTTTGGTGCTAAAATTGAGAACTTGGTGCAGAAAAATGAGGCTTTTCACCCAAAAAAAGTGGTTTGTGCTGTAAAATTGAGATCTTGTTGCAGAAAAATGAGGCTTTACATCTGAAAAAGGCGGTTTGTGCCCTAAAATTGAGAGCTTGGTGCAGAAAAATGAGGTTTTTCACCCCAAAAACGCGGGTTTAGAGCCCCCATGATAGGGTTTGTGCTGTAAAAAAGGAGAGGTAGGGCCCTGGAAACGAGGCACTGCTGCATAAAAGGGAGGTTGTTACCTGTAGAATCAAAACTTTGGATGCTAAAAATTAATCTTTGAGAGGTAAAGTGGGGGTTTGTGCCTAAAATTGAGAGCTTGGAGTAGGAAAATGAGGCTTTTAATCTGAAAAAGGAGGTTTGTGCCCTAAAATTGAGATATTGGTGAAGAAAAATGAGGCTTTTCACTCAAAAATTGAGAGCTTGTCCCTAAAATTGAGAGCTTGGAGTAGGAAAATGAGGCTTTTAATCTGAAAAAGGAGGTTTGTGCCCTAAAATTGAGATATTGGTGAAGAAAAATGAGGCTTTTCACCCCAAAATTGAGAGCTTGTCCCTAAAATTGAGAGCTTGGAGTAGGAAAATGAGGCTTTTAATCTGAAAAAGGAGGTTTGTGCCCTAAAATTGAGATATTGGTGCAGAAAAATGAGGCTTTTCACCCAAAAAAGGAGAGCTTGTCCATAACATTGAAATATTGGTGCAGAAAAATTTGGCTTTTCAGGTGAAAAAGGTGGGTTTGGTGCTAAAATTGAGAACTTGGTGCAGAAAAATGAGGCTTTTCACCCAAAAAAAGTGGTTTGTGCTGTAAAATTGAGATCTTGTTGCAGAAAAATGAGGCTTTACATCTGAAAAAGGCGGTTTGTGCCCTAAAATTGAGAGCTTGGTGCAGAAAAATGAGGCTTTTCACCCCAAAAACGCGGGTTTAGAGCCCCCATGATAGGGTTTGTGCTGTAAAAAAGGAGAGTTAGGGCCCTGGAAACGAGGAACTGCTGCATAAAAGGGAGGTTGTTACCTGTAGAATCAAAACTTTGGATGCCAAAAATTAATCTTTGAGAGGTAAAATGGGGGTTTGTGCCCTAAAATTGAGAGCTTGGAGTAGGAAAATGAGGCTTTTAATCTGAAAAAGGAGGTTTGTGCCCTAAAATTGAGATATTGGTGAAGAAAAATGAGGCTTTTCACCCCAAAATTGAGAGCTTGTCCCTCAAATGGAGAGCTTGGTGCAGAAAAATGAGGCTTTTTCACCCAAAAAAGGCGGGTTTTACCCTAAACTTGAGAGAGTGGTTCAGAAAAATGAGGCTTTTCACCCAATACAGGTAATTTGTGCCCAAAAATTGAGAGCTTGGTGCAGAAAAATGAGGCTTTTCAGCAGAAAAAGGCACGTTTGGTCCTAAAATTGCGCTATTGGTGCAGAAAAATGAGGCTTTTCACCCAAAAAAGGAGAGCTTGTCCATAACATTGAAATATTGGTGCAGAAAAATTTGGCTTTTCAGGTGAAAAAGGTGGGTTTGGTGCTAAAATTGAGAACTTGGTGCAGAAAAATGAGGCTTTTCACCCAAAAAAAGTGGTTTGTGCTGTAAAATTGAGATCTTGTTGCAGAAAAATGAGGCTTTACATCTGAAAAAGGCGGTTTGTGCCCTAAAATTGAGAGCTTGGTGCAGAAAAATGAGGTTTTTCACCCCAAAAACGCGGGTTTAGAGCCCCCATGATAGGGTTTGTGCTGTAAAAAAGGAGAGGTAGGGCCCTGGAAACGAGGCACTGCTGCATAAAAGGGAGGTTGTTTCCTGTAGAATCAAAACTTTGGATGCCAAAAATTAATCGTTGAGAGGTAAAATGGGGGTTTGTGCCCTAAAATTGAGAGCTTGGAGTAGGAAAATGAGGCTTTTAATCTGAAAAAGGAGGTTTGTGCCCTAAAATTGAGATATTGCTGAAGAAAAATGAGGCTTTTCACCCCAAAATTGAGAGCTTGTCCCTCAAATGGAGAGCTTGGTGCAGAAAAATGAGGCTTTTACACCCAAAAAAGGCGGGGTTTACCCTAAACTTGAGAGAGTGGTTCAGAAAAATGAGGCTTTTCACCCAATACAGGTAATTTGTGCCCAAAAATTGAGAGCTTGGTGCAGAAAAATGAGGCTTTTCAGCAGAAAAAGGCACGTTTGGTCCTGAAATTGCGCTATTGGTGCAGAAAAATGAGGCTTTTCACCCAAAAAAGGAGAGCTTGTCCATAACATTGAAATATTGGTGCAGAAAAATTTGGCTTTTCAGGTGAAAAAGGTGGGTTTGGTGCTAAAATTGAGAACTTGGTGCAGAAAAATGAGGCTTTTCACCCAAAAAAAGTGGTTTGTGCTGTAAAATTGAGATCTTGTTGCAGAAAAATGAGGCTTTACATCTGAAAAAGGCGGTTTGTGCCCTAAAATTGAGAGCTTGGTGCAGAAAAATGAGGCTTTTCACCCCAAAAACGCGGGTTTAGAGCCCCCATGATAGGGTTTGTGCTGTAAAGAAGGAGAGGTAGGGCCCTGGAAACGAGGCACTGCTGCATAAAAGGGAGGTTGTTTCCTGTAGAATCAAAACTTTGGATGCCAAAAATTAATCGTTGAGAGGTAAAATGGGGGTTTGTGCCCTAAAATTGAGAGCTTGGAGTAGGAAAATGAGGCTTTTAATCTGAAAAAGGAGGTTTGTGCCCTAAAATTGAGATATTGGTGAAGAAAAATGAGGCTTTTCACCCCAAAATTGAGAGCTTGTCCCTCAAATGGAGAGCTTGGTGCAGAAAAATGAGGCTTTTTCACCCAAAAAAGGCGGGTTTTACCCTAAACTTGAGAGAGTGGTTCAGAAAAATGAGGCTTTTCACCCAATACAGGTAATTTGTGCCCAAAAATTGAGAGCTTGGTGCAGAAAAATGAGGCTTTTCAGCAGAAAAAGGCACGTTTGGTCCTGAAATTGCGCTATTGGTGCAGAAAAATGAGGCTTTTCACCCAAAAAAGGAGAGCTTGTCCATAACATTGAAATATTGGTGCAGAAAAATTTGGCTTTTCAGGTGAAAAAGGTGGGTTTGGTGCTAAAATTGAGAACTTGGTGCAGAAAAATGAGGCTTTTCACCCAAAAAAAGTGGTTTGTGCTGTAAAATTGAGATCTTGTTGCAGAAAAATGAGGCTTTACATCTGAAAAAGGCGGTTTGTGCCCTAAAATTGAGAGCTTGGTGCAGAAAAATGAGGTTTTTCACCCCAAAAACGCGGGTTTAGAGCCCCCATGATAGGGTTTGTGCTGTAAAAAAGGAGAGGTAGGGCCCTGGAAACGAGGCACTGCTGCATAAAAGGGAGGTTGTTTCCTGTAGAATCAAAACTTTGGATGCCAAAAATTAATCGTTGAGAGGTAAAATGGGGGTTTGTGCCCTAAAATTGAGAGCTTGGAGTAGGAAAATGAGGCTTTTAATCTGAAAAAGGAGGTTTGTGCCCTAAAATTGAGATATTGCTGAAGAAAAATGAGGCTTTTCACCCCAAAATTGAGAGCTTGTCCCTCAAATGGAGAGCTTGGTGCAGAAAAATGAGGCTTTTACACCCAAAAAAGGCGGGGTTTACCCTAAACTTGAGAGAGTGGTTCAGAAAAATGAGGCTTTTCACCCAATACAGGTAATTTGTGCCCAAAAATTGAGAGCTTGGTGCAGAAAAATGAGGCTTTTCAGCAGAAAAAGGCACGTTTGGTCCTGAAATTGCGCTATTGGTGCAGAAAAATGAGGCTTTTCACCCAAAAAAGGAGAGCTTGTCCATAACATTGAAATATTGGTGCAGAAAAATTTGGCTTTTCAGGTGAAAAAGGTGGGTTTGGTGCTAAAATTGAGAACTTGGTGCAGAAAAATGAGGCTTTTCACCCAAAAAAAGTGGTTTGTGCTGTAAAATTGAGATCTTGTTGCAGAAAAATGAGGCTTTACATCTGAAAAAGGTGGTTTGTGCCCTAAAATTGAGAGCTTGGTGCAGAAAAATGAGGTTTTTCACCCCAAAAACGCGGGTTTAGAGCCCCCATGATAGGGTTTGTGCTGTAAAAAAGGAGAGGTAGGGCCCTGGAAACGAGGCACTGCTGCATAAAAGGGAGGTTGTTACCTGTAGAATCAAAACTTTGGATGCTAAAAATTAATCTTTGAGAGGTAAAGTGGGGGTTTGTGCCTAAAATTGAGAGCTTGGAGTAGGAAAATGAGGCTTTTAATCTGAAAAAGGAGGTTTGTGCCCTAAAATTGAGATATTGGTGAAGAAAAATGAGGCTTTTCACCCCAAAATTGAGAGCTTGTCCCTAAAATTGAGAGCTTGGAGTAGGAAAATGAGGCTTTTAATCTGAAAAAGGAGGTTTGTGCCCTAAAATTGAGATATTGGTGCAGAAAAATGAGGCTTTTCACCCAAAAAAGGAGAGCTTGTCCATAACATTGAAATATTGGTGCAGAAAAATTTGGCTTTTCAGGTGAAAAAGGTGGGTTTGGTGCTAAAATTGAGAACTTGGTGCAGAAAAATGAGGCTTTTCACCCAAAAAAAGTGGTTTGTGCTGTAAAATTGAGATCTTGTTGCAGAAAAATGAGGCTTTACATCTGAAAAAGGCGGTTTGTGCCCTAAAATTGAGAGCTTGGTGCAGAAAAATGAGGTTTTTCACCCCAAAAACGCGGGTTTAGAGCCCCCATGATAGGGTTTGTGCTGTAAAAAAGGAGAGGTAGGGCCCTGGAAACGAGGCACTGCTGCATAAAAGGGAGGTTGTTTCCTGTAGAATCAAAACTTTGGATGCCAAAAATTAATCGTTGAGAGGTAAAATGGGGGTTTGTGCCCTAAAATTGAGAGCTTGGAGTAGGAAAATGAGGCTTTTAATCTGAAAAAGGAGGTTTGTGCCCTAAAATTGAGATATTGGTGAAAAAAATGAGGCTTTTCACCCCAAAATTGAGAGCTTGTCCCTCAAATGGAGAGCTTGGTGCAGAAAAATGAGGCTTTTACACCCAAAAAAGGCGGGTTTTACCCTAAACTTGAGAGAGTGGTTCAGAAAAATGAGGCTTTTCACCCAATACAGGTAATTTGTGCCCAAAAATTGAGAGCTTGGTGCAGAAAAATGAGGCTTTTCAGCAGAAAAAGGCACGTTTGGTCCTGAAATTGCGCTATTGGTGCAGAAAAATGAGGCTTTTCACCCAAAAAAGGAGAGCTTGTCCATAACATTGAAATATTGGTGCAGAAAAATTTGGCTTTTCAGGTGAAAAAGGTGGGTTTGGTGCTAAAATTGAGAACTTGGTGCAGAAAAATGAGGCTTTTCACCCAAAAAAAGTGGTTTGTGCTGTAAAATTGAGATCTTGTTGCAGAAAAATGAGGCTTTACATCTGAAAAAGGTGGTTTGTGCCCTAAAATTGAGAGCTTGGTGCAGAAAAATGAGGTTTTTCACCCCAAAAACGCGGGTTTAGAGCCCCCATGATAGGGTTTGTGCTGTAAAAAAGGAGAGGTAGGGCCCTGGAAACGAGGCACTGCTGCATAAAAGGGAGGTTGTTACCTGTAGAATCAAAACTTTGGATGCTAAAAATAAATCTTTGAGAGGTAAAGTGGGGGTTTGTGCCTAAAATTGAGAGCTTGGAGTAGGAAAATGAGGCTTTTAATCTGAAAAAGGAGGTTTGTGCCCTAAAATTGAGATATTGGTGAAGAAAAATGAGGCTTTTCACTCAAAAATTGAGAGCTTGTCCCTAAAATTGAGAGCTTGGAGTAGGAAAATGAGGCTTTTAATCTGAAAAAGGAGGTTTGTGCCCTAAAATTGAGATATTGGTGAAGAAAAATGAGGCTTTTCACCTGAAAATTGAGAGCTTGTCCCTAAAATTGAGAGCTTGGAGTAGGAAAATGAGGCTTTTAATCTGAAAAAGGAGGTTTGTGCCCTAAAATTGAGATATTGGTGAAGAAAAATGAGGCTTTTCACCCCAAAATTGAGAGCTTGTCCCTCAAATGGAGAGCTTAGTGCAGAAAAATGAGGCTTTTACACCCAAAAAAGGCGGGTTTTACCCTAAACTTGAGAGAGTGGTTCAGAAAAATGAGGCTTTTCACCCAATACAGGTAATTTGTGCCCAAAAATTGAGAGCTTGGTGCAGAAAAATGAGGCTTTTCAGCAGAAAAAGGCACGTTTGGTCCTAAAATTGCGCTATTGGTGCAGAAAAATGAGGCTTTTCACCCAAAAAAGGAGAGCTTGTCCATAACATTGAAATATTGGTGCAGAAAAATTTGGCTTTTCAGGTGAAAAAGGTGGGTTTGGTGCTAAAATTGAGAACTTGGTGCAGAAAAATGAGGCTTTTCACCCAAAAAAAGTGGTTTGTGCTGTAAAATTGAGATCTTGTTGCAGAAAAATGAGGCTTTACATCTGAAAAAGGCGGTTTGTGCCCTAAAATTGAGAGCTTGGTGCAGAAAAATGAGGTTTTTCACCCCAAAAACGCGGGTTTAGAGCCCCCATGATAGGGTTTGTGCTGTAAAAAAGGAGAGGTAGGGCCCTGGAAACGAGGCACTGCTGCATAAAAGGGAGGTTGTTACCTGTAGAATCAAAACTTTGGATGCTAAAAATAAATCTTTGAGAGGTAAAGTGGGGGTTTGTGCCTAAAATTGAGAGCTTGGAGTAGGAAAATGAGGCTTTTAATCTGAAAAAGGAGGTTTGTGCCCTAAAATTGAGATATTGGTGAAAAAAATGAGGCTTTTCACCCCAAAATTGAGAGCTTGTCCCTCAAATGGAGAGCTTGGTGCAGAAAAATGAGGCTTTTACACCCAAAAAAGGCGGGTTTTACCCTAAACTTGAGAGAGTGGTTCAGAAAAATGAGGCTTTTCACCCAATACAGGTAATTTGTGCCCAAAAATTGAGAGCTTGGTGCAGAAAAATGAGGCTTTTCAGCAGAAAAAGGCACGTTTGGTCCTAAAATTGCGCTATTGGTGCAGAAAAATGAGGCTTTTCACCCAAAAAAGGAGAGCTTGTCCATAACATTGAAATATTGGTGCAGAAAAATTTGGCTTTTCAGGTGAAAAAGGTGGGTTTGGTGCTAAAATTGAGAACTTGGTGCAGAAAAATGAGGCTTTTCACCCAAAAAAAGTGGTTTGTGCTGTAAAATTGAGATCTTGTTGCAGAAAAATGAGGCTTTACATCTGAAAAAGGTGGTTTGTGCCCTAAAATTGAGAGCTTGGTGCAGAAAAATGAGGTTTTTCACCCCAAAAACGCGGGTTTAGAGCCCCCATGATAGGGTTTGTGCTGTAAAAAAGGAGAGGTAGGGCCCTGGAAACGAGGCACTGCTGCATAAAAGGGAGGTTGTTACCTGTAGAATCAAAACTTTGGATGCTAAAAATTAATCTTTGAGAGGTAAAGTGGGGGTTTGTGCCTAAAATTGAGAGCTTGGAGTAGGAAAATGAGGCTTTTAATCTGAAAAAGGAGGTTTGTGCCCTAAAATTGAGATATTGGTGAAGAAAAATGAGGCTTTTCACCCCAAAATTGAGAGCTTGTCCCTAAAATTGAGAGCTTGGAGTAGGAAAATGAGGCTTTTAATCTGAAAAAGGAGGTTTGTGCCCTAAAATTGAGATATTGGTGAAGAAAAATGAGGCTTTTCACCAGAAAATTGAGAGCTTGTCCCTAAAATTGAGAGCTTGGAGTAGGAAAATGAGGCTTTTAATCTGAAAAAGGAGGTTTGTGCCCTAAAATTGAGATATTGGTGAAGAAAAATGAGGCTTTTCACCCGAAAATTGAGAGCTTGTCCCTAAAATTGAGAGCTTGGTGCAGAAAAATGAGGCTTTTCAGCAGAAAAAGGCGGGTTGTGTGCCGTAAAATTGAGAGGTTGGTGCAGAAAAATGAGACTTTTCAGCAGAAAAAGGCCATTTCCGCCCTAAAATTGAGAGCTTGGTTCAGAAAAATGAGGTTTTTCACCCCAAAAATGCGGGTTTAGCCCCCATGATAGGGTTTGTGCTGTAAAGAAGGAGAGGTAGGGCCCTGGAAACGAGGCACTGCTGCATAAAAGGGAGGTTGTTTCCTGTAGAATCAAAACTTTGGATGCCAAAAATTAATCGTTGAGAGGTAAAATGGGGGTTTGTGCCCTAAAATTGAGAGCTTGGAGTAGGAAAATGAGGCTTTTAATCTGAAAAAGGAGGTTTGTGCCCTAAAATTGAGATATTGGTGAAGAAAAATGAGGCTTTTCACCCCAAAATTGAGAGCTTGTCCCTCAAATGGAGAGCTTGGTGCAGAAAAATGAGGCTTTTTCACCCAAAAAAGGCGGGTTTTACCCTAAACTTGAGAGAGTGGTTCAGAAAAATGAGGCTTTTCACCCAATACAGGTAATTTGTGCCCAAAAATTGAGAGCTTGGTGCAGAAAAATGAGGCTTTTCAGCAGAAAAAGGCACGTTTGGTCCTAAAATTGCGCTATTGGTGCAGAAAAATGAGGCTTTTCACCCAAAAAAGGAGAGCTTGTCCATAACATTGAAATATTGGTGCAGAAAAATTTGGCTTTTCAGGTGAAAAAGGTGGGTTTGGTGCTAAAATTGAGAACTTGGTGCAGAAAAATGAGGCTTTTCACCCAAAAAAAGTGGTTTGTGCTGTAAAATTGAGATCTTGTTGCAGAAAAATGAGGCTTTACATCTGAAAAAGGCGGTTTGTGCCCTAAAATTGAGAGCTTGGTGCAGAAAAATGAGGTTTTTCACCCCAAAAACGCGGGTTTAGAGCCCCCATGATAGGGTTTGTGCTGTAAAAAAGGAGAGGTAGGGCCCTGGAAACGAGGCACTGCTGCATAAAAGGGAGGTTGTTTCCTGTAGAATCAAAACTTTGGATGCCAAAAATTAATCGTTGAGAGGTAAAATGGGGGTTTGTGCCCTAAAATTGAGAGCTTGGAGTAGGAAAATGAGGCTTTTAATCTGAAAAAGGAGGTTTGTGCCCTAAAATTGAGATATTGGTGAAAAAAATGAGGCTTTTCACCCCAAAATTGAGAGCTTGTCCCTCAAATGGAGAGCTTGGTGCAGAAAAATGAGGCTTTTACACCCAAAAAAGGCGGGTTTTACCCTAAACTTGAGAGAGTGGTTCAGAAAAATGAGGCTTTTCACCCAATACAGGTAATTTGTGCCCAAAAATTGAGAGCTTGGTGCAGAAAAATGAGGCTTTTCAGCAGAAAAAGGCACGTTTGGTCCTGAAATTGCGCTATTGGTGCAGAAAAATGAGGCTTTTCACCCAAAAAAGGAGAGCTTGTCCATAACATTGAAATATTGGTGCAGAAAAATTTGGCTTTTCAGGTGAAAAAGGTGGGTTTGGTGCTAAAATTGAGAACTTGGTGCAGCAAAATGAGGCTTTTCACCCAAAAAAAGTGGTTTGTGCTGTAAAATTGAGATCTTGTTGCAGAAAAATGAGGCTTTACATCTGAAAAAGGTGGTTTGTGCCCTAAAATTGAGAGCTTGGTGCAGAAAAATGAGGTTTTTCACCCCAAAAACGCGGGTTTAGAGCCCCCATGATAGGGTTTGTGCTGTAAAAAAGGAGAGGTAGGGCCCTGGAAACGAGGCACTGCTGCATAAAAGGGAGGTTGTTTCCTGTAGAATCAAAACTTTGGATGCTAAAAATTAATCTTTGAGAGGTAAAGTGGGGGTTTGTGCCTAAAATTGAGAGCTTGGAGTAGGAAAATGAGGCTTTTAATCTGAAAAAGGAGGTTTGTGCCCTAAAATTGAGATATTGGTGAAGAAAAATGAGGCTTTTCACTCAAAAATTGAGAGCTTGTCCCTAAAACTGAGAGCTTGGAGTAGGAAAATGAGGCTTTTAATCTGAAAAAGGAGGTTTGTGCCCTAAAATTGAGATATTGGTGAAGAAAAATGAGGCTTTTCACCCCAAAATTGAGAGCTTGTCCCTAAAATTGAGAGCTTGGAGTAGGAAAATGAGGCTTTTAATCTGAAAAAGGAGGTTTGTGCCCTAAAATTGAGATATTGGTGAAGAAAAATGAGGCTTTTCACCAGAAAATTGAGAGCTTGTCCCTAAAATTGAGAGCTTGGAGTAGGAAAATGAGGCTTTTAATCTGAAAAAGGAGGTTTGTGCCCTAAAATTGAGATATTGGTGAAGAAAAATGAGGCTTTTCACTCAAAAATTGAGAGCTTGTCCCTAAAATTGAGAGCTTGGAGTAGGAAAATGAGGCTTTTAATCTGAAAAAGGAGGTTTGTGCCCTAAAATTGAGATATTGGTGAAGAAAAATGAGGCTTTTCACCCGAAAATTGAGAGCTTGTCCCTAAAATTGAGAGCTTGGTGCAGAAAAATGAGGCTTTTCAGCAGAAAAAGGCGGGTTGTGTGCCGTAAAATTGAGAGGTTGGTGCAGAAAAATGAGACTTTTCAGCAGAAAAAGGCCATTTCCGCCCTAAAATTGAGAGCTTGGTGCAGAAAAATGAGGTTTTTCACCCCAAAAATGCGGGTATAGCCCCCATGATAGGGTTTGTGCTGTAAAGAAGGAGAGGTATGGCCCTGGAAACGAGGCACTGCTGCATAAAAGGGAGGTTGTTTCCTGTAGAATCAAAACTTTGGATGCCAAAAATTAATCTTTGAGAGGTAAAATGGGGGTTTGTGCCCTAAAATTGAGAGCTTGGAGTAGGAAAATGAGGCTTTTAATCTGAAAAAGGAGGTTTGTGCCCTAAAATTGAGATATTGGTGAAAAAAATGAGGCTTTTCACCCCAAAATTGAGAGCTTGTCCCTCAAATGGAGAGCTTGGTGCAGAAAAATGAGGCTTTTTCACCCAAAAAAGGCGGGTTTTACCCTAAACTTGAGAGAGTGGTTCAGAAAAATGAGGCTTTTCACCCAATACAGGTAATTTGTGCCCAAAAATTGAGAGCTTGGTGCAGAAAAATGAGGCTTTTCAGCAGAAAAAGGCACGTTTGGTCCTAAAATTGCGCTATTGGTGCAGAAAAATGAGGCTTTTCACCCAAAAAAGGAGAGCTTGTCCATAACATTGAAATATTGGTGCAGAAAAATTTGGCTTTTCAGGTGAAAAAGGTGGGTTTGGTGCTAAAATTGAGAACTTGGTGCAGAAAAATGAGGCTTTTCACCCAAAAAAAGTGGTTTGTGCTGTAAAATTGAGATCTTGTTGCAGAAAAATGAGGCTTTACATCTGAAAAAGGCGGTTTGTGCCCTAAAATTGAGAGCTTGGTGCAGAAAAATGAGGTTTTTCACCCCAAAAACGCGGGTTTAGAGCCCCCATGATAGGGTTTGTGCTGTAAAAAAGGAGAGGTAGGGCCCTGGAAACGAGGCACTGCTGCATAAAAGGGAGGTTGTTTCCTGTAGAATCAAAACTTTGGATGCCAAAAATTAATCGTTGAGAGGTAAAATGGGGGTTTGTGCCCTAAAATTGAGAGCTTGGAGTAGGAAAATGAGGCTTTTAATCTGAAAAAGGAGGTTTGTGCCCTAAAATTGAGATATTGGTGAAAAAAATGAGGCTTTTCACCCAAAAATTGAGAGCTTGTCCCTCAAATGGAGAGCTTGGTGCAGAAAAATGAGGCTTTTACACCCAAAAAAGGCAGGTTTTACCCTAAACTTGAGAGAGTGGTTCAGAAAAATGAGGCTTTTCACCCAACACAGGTAATTTGTGCCCCAAAATTGAGAGCTTGGTGCAGAAAAATGAGGCTTTTCAGCAGAAAAAGGCACGTTTGGTCCTGAAATTGCGCTATTGGTGCAGAAAAATGAGGCTTTTCACCCAAAAAAGGAGAGCTTGTCCATAACATTGAAATATTGGTGCAGAAAAATTTGGCTTTTCAGGTGAAAAAGGTGGGTTTGGTGCTAAAATTGAGAACTTGGTGCAGAAAAATGAGGCTTTTCACCCAAAAAAAGTGGTTTGTGCTGTAAAATTGAGATCTTGTTGCAGAAAAATGAGGCTTTACATCTGAAAAAGGCGGTTTGTGCCCTAAAATTGAGAGCTTGGTGCAGAAAAATGAGGTTTTTCACCCCAAAAACGCGGGTTTAGAGCCCCCATGATAGGGTTTGTGCTGTAAAAAAGGAGAGGTAGGGCCCTGGAAACGAGGCACTGCTGCATAAAAGGGAGGTTGTTTCCTGTAGAATCAAAACTTTGGATGCCAAAAATTAATCGTTGAGAGGTAAAATGGGGGTTTGTGCCCTAAAATTGAGAGCTTGGAGTAGGAAAATGAGGCTTTTAATCTGAAAAAGGAGGTTTGTGCCCTAAAATTGAGATATTGGTGAAGAAAAATGAGGCTTTTCACCCGAAAATTGAGAGCTTGTCCCTAAAATTGAGAGCTTGGTGCAGAAAAATGAGGCTTTTCAGCAGAAAAAGGCGGGTTGTGTGCCGTAAAATTGAGAGGTTGGTGCAGAAAAATGAGGCTTTTCAGCAGAAAAAGGCCATTTCCGCCCTAAAATTGAGAGCTTGGTTCAGAAAAATGAGGTTTTTCACCCCAAAAATGCGGGTTTAGCCCCCATGATAGGGTTTGTGCTGTAAAGAAGGAGAGGTAGGGCCCTGGAAACGAGGCACTGCTGCATAAAAGGGAGGTTGTTTCCTGTAGAATCAAAACTTTGGATGCCAAAAATTAATCTTTGAGAGGTAAAATGGGGGTTTGTGCCCTAAAATTGAGAGCTTGGAGTAGGAAAATGAGGCTTTTAATCTGAAAAAGGAGGTTTGTGCCCTAAAATTGAGATATTGGTGAAGAAAAATGAGGCTTTTCACCTGAAAATTGAGAGCTTGTCCCTCAAATGGAGAGCTTGGTGCAGAAAAATGAGGCTTTTTCACCCAAAAAAGGCGGGTTTTACCCTAAACTTGAGAGAGTGGTTCAGAAAAATGAGGCTTTTCACCCAATACAGGTAATTTGTGCCCAAAAATTGAGAGCTTGGTGCAGAAAAATGAGGCTTTTCAGCAGAAAAAGGCACGTTTGGTCCTGAAATTGCGCTATTGGTGCAGAAAAATGAGGCTTTTCACCCAAAAAAGGAGAGCTTGTCCATAACATTGAAATATTGGTGCAGAAAAATTTGGCTTTTCAGGTGAAAAAGGTGGGTTTGGTGCTAAAATTGAGAACTTGGTGCAGAAAAATGAGGCTTTTCACCCAGAAAAAGTGGTTTGTGCTGTAAAATTGAGATCTTGTTGCAGAAAAATGAGGCTTTACATCTGAAAAAGGTGGTTTGTGCCCTAAAATTGAGAGCTTGGTGCAGAAAAATGAGGTTTTTCACCCCAAAAACGCGGGTTTAGAGCCCCCATGATAGGGTTTGTGCTGTAAAAAAGGAGAGGTAGGGCCCTGGAAACGAGGCACTGCTGCATAAAAGGGAGGTTGTTACCTGTAGAATCAAAACTTTGGATGCTAAAAATTAATCTTTGAGAGGTAAAGTGGGGGTTTGTGCCTAAAATTGAGAGCTTGGAGTAGGAAAATGAGGCTTTTAATCTGAAAAAGGAGGTTTGTGCCCTAAAATTGAGATATTGGTGAAGAAAAATGAGGCTTTTCACTCAAAAATTGAGAGCTTGTCCCTAAAATTGAGAGCTTGGAGTAGGAAAATGAGGCTTTTAATCTGAAAAAGGAGGTTTGTGCCCTAAAATTGAGATATTGGTGCAGAAAAATGAGGCTTTTCACCCAAAAAAGGAGAGCTTGTCCATAACATTGAAATATTGGTGCAGAAAAATTTGGCTTTTCAGGTGAAAAAGGTGGGTTTGGTGCTAAAATTGAGAACTTGGTGCAGAAAAATGAGGCTTTTCACCCAAAAAAAGTGGTTTGTGCTGTAAAATTGAGATCTTGTTGCAGAAAAATGAGGCTTTACATCTGAAAAAGGCGGTTTGTGCCCTAAAATTGAGAGCTTGGAGTAGGAAAATGAGGCTTTTAATCTGAAAAAGGAGGTTTGTGCCCTAAAATTGAGATATTGGTGAAGAAAAATGAGGCTTTTCACCCGAAAATTGAGAGCTTGTCCCTAAAATTGAGAGCTTGGTGCAGAAAAATGAGGCTTTTCAGCAGAAAAAGGCGGGTTGTGTGCCGTAAAATTGAGAGGTTGGTGCAGAAAAATGAGGCTTTTCAGCAGAAAAAGGCCATTTCCGCCCTAAAATTGAGAGCTTGGTTCAGAAAAATGAGGTTTTTCACCCCAAAAATGCGGGTTTAGCCCCCATGATAGGGTTTGTGCTGTAAAGAAGGAGAGGTAGGGCCCTGGAAACGAGGCACTGCTGCATAAAAGGGAGGTTGTTTCCTGTAGAATCAAAACTTTGGATGCCAAAAATTAATCTTTGAGAGGTAAAATGGGGGTTTGTGCCCTAAAATTGAGAGCTTGGAGTAGGAAAATGAGGCTTTTAATCTGAAAAAGGAGGTTTGTGCCCTAAAATTGAGATATTGGTGAAGAAAAATGAGGCTTTTCACCCCAAAATTGAGAGCTTGTCCCTCAAATGGAGAGCTTGGTGCAGAAAAATGAGGCTTTTTCACCCAAAAAAGGCGGGTTTTACCCTAAACTTGAGAGAGTGGTTCAGAAAAATGAGGCTTTTCACCCAATACAGGTAATTTGTGCCCAAAAATTGAGAGCTTGGTGCAGAAAAATGAGGCTTTTCAGCAGAAAAAGGCACGTTTGGTCCTAAAATTGCGCTATTGGTGCAGAAAAATGAGGCTTTTCACCCAAAAAAGGAGAGCTTGTCCATAACATTGAAATATTGGTGCAGAAAAATTTGGCTTTTCAGGTGAAAAAGGTGGGTTTGGTGCTAAAATTGAGAACTTGGTGCAGAAAAATGAGGCTTTTCACCCAAAAAAAGTGGTTTGTGCTGTAAAATTGAGATCTTGTTGCAGAAAAATGAGGCTTTACATCTGAAAAAGGTGGTTTGTGCCCTAAAATTGAGAGCTTGGTGCAGAAAAATGAGGTTTTTCACCCCAAAAACGCGGGTTTAGAGCCCCCATGATAGGGTTTGTGCTGTAAAAAAGGAGAGGTAGGGCCCTGGAAACGAGGCACTGCTGCATAAAAGGGAGGTTGTTACCTGTAGAATCAAAACTTTGGATGCTAAAAATTAATCTTTGAGAGGTAAAGTGGGGGTTTGTGCCTAAAATTGAGAGCTTGGAGTAGGAAAATGAGGCTTTTAATCTGAAAAAGGAGGTTTGTGCCCTAAAATTGAGATATTGGTGAAGAAAAATGAGGCTTTTCACTCAAAAATTGAGAGCTTGTCCCTAAAATTGAGAGCTTGGAGTAGGAAAATGAGGCTTTTAATCTGAAAAAGGAGGTTTGTGCCCTAAAATTGAGATATTGGTGAAGAAAAATGAGGCTTTTCACCCCAAAATTGAGAGCTTGTCCCTAAAATTGAGAGCTTGGAGTAGGAAAATGAGGCTTTTAATCTGAAAAAGGAGGTTTGTGCCCTAAAATTGAGATATTGGTGAAGAAAAATGAGGCTTTTCACCAGAAAATTGAGAGCTTGTCCCTAAAATTGAGAGCTTGGAGTAGGAAAATGAGGCTTTTAATCTGAAAAAGGAGGTTTGTGCCCTAAAATTGAGATATTGGTGAAGAAAAATGAGGCTTTTCACCCGAAAATTGAGAGCTTGTCCCTAAAATTGAGAGCTTGGTGCAGAAAAATGAGGCTTTTCAGCAGAAAAAGGCGGGTTGTGTGCCGTAAAATTGAGAGGTTGGTGCAGAAAAATGAGACTTTTCAGCAGAAAAAGGCCATTTCCGCCCTAAAATTGAGAGCTTGGTTCAGAAAAATGAGGTTTTTCACCCCAAAAATGCGGGTTTAGCCCCCATGATAGGGTTTGTGCTGTAAAGAAGGAGAGGTAGGGCCCTGGAAACGAGGCACTGCTGCATAAAAGGGAGGTTGTTTCCTGTAGAATCAAAACTTTGGATGCCAAAAATTAATCGTTGAGAGGTAAAATGGGGGTTTGTGCCCTAAAATTGAGAGCTTGGAGTAGGAAAATGAGGCTTTTAATCTGAAAAAGGAGGTTTGTGCCCTAAAATTGAGATATTGGTGAAGAAAAATGAGGCTTTTCACCCCAAAATTGAGAGCTTGTCCCTCAAATGGAGAGCTTGGTGCAGAAAAATGAGGCTTTTTCACCCAAAAAAGGCGGGTTTTACCCTAAACTTGAGAGAGTGGTTCAGAAAAATGAGGCTTTTCACCCAATACAGGTAATTTGTGCCCAAAAATTGAGAGCTTGGTGCAGAAAAATGAGGCTTTTCAGCAGAAAAAGGCACGTTTGGTCCTAAAATTGCGCTATTGGTGCAGAAAAATGAGGCTTTTCACCCAAAAAAGGAGAGCTTGTCCATAACATTGAAATATTGGTGCAGAAAAATTTGGCTTTTCAGGTGAAAAAGGTGGGTTTGGTGCTAAAATTGAGAACTTGGTGCAGAAAAATGAGGCTTTTCACCCAAAAAAAGTGGTTTGTGCTGTAAAATTGAGATCTTGTTGCAGAAAAATGAGGCTTTACATCTGAAAAAGGCGGTTTGTGCCCTAAAATTGAGAGCTTGGTGCAGAAAAATGAGGTTTTTCACCCCAAAAACGCGGGTTTAGAGCCCCCATGATAGGGTTTGTGCTGTAAAAAAGGAGAGGTAGGGCCCTGGAAACGAGGCACTGCTGCATAAAAGGGAGGTTGTTTCCTGTAGAATCAAAACTTTGGATGCCAAAAATTAATCGTTGAGAGGTAAAATGGGGGTTTGTGCCCTAAAATTGAGAGCTTGGAGTAGGAAAATGAGGCTTTTAATCTGAAAAAGGAGGTTTGTGCCCTAAAATTGAGATATTGGTGAAAAAAATGAGGCTTTTCACCCCAAAATTGAGAGCTTGTCCCTCAAATGGAGAGCTTGGTGCAGAAAAATGAGGCTTTTACACCCAAAAAAGGCGGGTTTTACCCTAAACTTGAGAGAGTGGTTCAGAAAAATGAGGCTTTTCACCCAATACAGGTAATTTGTGCCCAAAAATTGAGAGCTTGGTGCAGAAAAATGAGGCTTTTCAGCAGAAAAAGGCACGTTTGGTCCTGAAATTGCGCTATTGGTGCAGAAAAATGAGGCTTTTCACCCAAAAAAGGAGAGCTTGTCCATAACATTGAAATATTGGTGCAGAAAAATTTGGCTTTTCAGGTGAAAAAGGTGGGTTTGGTGCTAAAATTGAGAACTTGGTGCAGCAAAATGAGGCTTTTCACCCAAAAAAAGTGGTTTGTGCTGTAAAATTGAGATCTTGTTGCAGAAAAATGAGGCTTTACATCTGAAAAAGGTGGTTTGTGCCCTAAAATTGAGAGCTTGGTGCAGAAAAATGAGGTTTTTCACCCCAAAAACGCGGGTTTAGAGCCCCCATGATAGGGTTTGTGCTGTAAAAAAGGAGAGGTAGGGCCCTGGAAACGAGGCACTGCTGCATAAAAGGGAGGTTGTTTCCTGTAGAATCAAAACTTTGGATGCTAAAAATTAATCTTTGAGAGGTAAAGTGGGGGTTTGTGCCTAAAATTGAGAGCTTGGAGTAGGAAAATGAGGCTTTTAATCTGAAAAAGGAGGTTTGTGCCCTAAAATTGAGATATTGGTGAAGAAAAATGAGGCTTTTCACTCAAAAATTGAGAGCTTGTCCCTAAAACTGAGAGCTTGGAGTAGGAAAATGAGGCTTTTAATCTGAAAAAGGAGGTTTGTGCCCTAAAATTGAGATATTGGTGAAGAAAAATGAGGCTTTTCACCCCAAAATTGAGAGCTTGTCCCTAAAATTGAGAGCTTGGAGTAGGAAAATGAGGCTTTTAATCTGAAAAAGGAGGTTTGTGCCCTAAAATTGAGATATTGGTGAAGAAAAATGAGGCTTTTCACCAGAAAATTGAGAGCTTGTCCCTAAAATTGAGAGCTTGGAGTAGGAAAATGAGGCTTTTAATCTGAAAAAGGAGGTTTGTGCCCTAAAATTGAGATATTGGTGAAGAAAAATGAGGCTTTTCACTCAAAAATTGAGAGCTTGTCCCTAAAATTGAGAGCTTGGAGTAGGAAAATGAGGCTTTTAATCTGAAAAAGGAGGTTTGTGCCCTAAAATTGAGATATTGGTGAAGAAAAATGAGGCTTTTCACCCGAAAATTGAGAGCTTGTCCCTAAAATTGAGAGCTTGGTGCAGAAAAATGAGGCTTTTCAGCAGAAAAAGGCGGGTTGTGTGCCGTAAAATTGAGAGGTTGGTGCAGAAAAATGAGACTTTTCAGCAGAAAAAGGCCATTTCCGCCCTAAAATTGAGAGCTTGGTGCAGAAAAATGAGGTTTTTCACCCCAAAAATGCGGGTATAGCCCCCATGATAGGGTTTGTGCTGTAAAGAAGGAGAGGTATGGCCCTGGAAACGAGGCACTGCTGCATAAAAGGGAGGTTGTTTCCTGTAGAATCAAAACTTTGGATGCCAAAAATTAATCTTTGAGAGGTAAAATGGGGGTTTGTGCCCTAAAATTGAGAGCTTGGAGTAGGAAAATGAGGCTTTTAATCTGAAAAAGGAGGTTTGTGCCCTAAAATTGAGATATTGGTGAAAAAAATGAGGCTTTTCACCCCAAAATTGAGAGCTTGTCCCTCAAATGGAGAGCTTGGTGCAGAAAAATGAGGCTTTTTCACCCAAAAAAGGCGGGTTTTACCCTAAACTTGAGAGAGTGGTTCAGAAAAATGAGGCTTTTCACCCAATACAGGTAATTTGTGCCCAAAAATTGAGAGCTTGGTGCAGAAAAATGAGGCTTTTCAGCAGAAAAAGGCACGTTTGGTCCTAAAATTGCGCTATTGGTGCAGAAAAATGAGGCTTTTCACCCAAAAAAGGAGAGCTTGTCCATAACATTGAAATATTGGTGCAGAAAAATTTGGCTTTTCAGGTGAAAAAGGTGGGTTTGGTGCTAAAATTGAGAACTTGGTGCAGAAAAATGAGGCTTTTCACCCAAAAAAAGTGGTTTGTGCTGTAAAATTGAGATCTTGTTGCAGAAAAATGAGGCTTTACATCTGAAAAAGGCGGTTTGTGCCCTAAAATTGAGAGCTTGGTGCAGAAAAATGAGGTTTTTCACCCCAAAAACGCGGGTTTAGAGCCCCCATGATAGGGTTTGTGCTGTAAAAAAGGAGAGGTAGGGCCCTGGAAACGAGGCACTGCTGCATAAAAGGGAGGTTGTTACCTGTAGAATCAAAACTTTGGATGCTAAAAATTAATCTTTGAGAGGTAAAGTGGGGGTTTGTGCCTAAAATTGAGAGCTTGGAGTAGGAAAATGAGGCTTTTAATCTGAAAAAGGAGGTTTGTGCCCTAAAATTGAGATATTGGTGAAGAAAAATGAGGCTTTTCACCCCAAAATTGAGAGCTTGTCCCTAAAATTGAGAGCTTGGAGTAGGAAAATGAGGCTTTTAATCTGAAAAAGGAGGTTTGTGCCCTAAAATTGAGATATTGGTGAAGAAAAATGAGGCTTTTCACCCGAAAATTGAGAGCTTGTCCCTCAAATGGAGAGCTTGGTGCAGAAAAATGAGGCTTTTCAGCAGAAAAAGGCGGGTTGTGTGCCGTAAAATTGAGAGGTTGGTGCAGAAAAATGAGGCTTTTCAGCAGAAAAAGGCCATTTCCGCCCTAAAATTGAGAGCTTGGTTCAGAAAAATGAGGTTTTTCACCCCAAAAATGCGGGTTTAGCCCCCATGATAGGGTTTGTGCTGTAAAGAAGGAGAGGTAGGGCCCTGGAAACGAGGCACTGCTGCATAAAAGGGAGGTTGTTTCCTGTAGAATCAAAACTTTGGATGCCAAAAATTAATCTTTGAGAGGTAAAATGGGGGTTTGTGCCCTAAAATTGAGAGCTTGGAGTAGGAAAATGAGGCTTTTAATCTGAAAAAGGAGGTTTGTGCCCTAAAATTGAGATATTGGTGAAGAAAAATGAGGCTTTTCACCCCAAAATTGAGAGCTTGTCCCTCAAATGGAGAGCTTGGTGCAGAAAAATGAGGCTTTTTCACCCAAAAAAGGCGGGTTTTACCCTAAACTTGAGAGAGTGGTTCAGAAAAATGAGGCTTTTCACCCAATACAGGTAATTTGTGCCCAAAAATTGAGAGCTTGGTGCAGAAAAATGAGGCTTTTCAGCAGAAAAAGGCACGTTTGTTCCTAAAATTGCGCTATTGGTGCAGAAAAATGAGGCTTTTCACCCAAAAAAGGAGAGCTTGTCCATAACATTGAAATATTGGTGCAGAAAAATTTGGCTTTTCAGGTGAAAAAGGTGGGTTTGGTGCTAAAATTGAGAACTTGGTGCAGAAAAATGAGGCTTTTCACCCAAAAAAAGTGGTTTGTGCTGTAAAATTGAGATCTTGTTGCAGAAAAATGAGGCTTTACATCTGAAAAAGGCGGTTTGTGCCCTAAAATTGAGAGCTTGGTGCAGAAAAATGAGGTTTTTCACCCCAAAAACGCGGGTTTAGAGCCCCCATGATAGGGTTTGTGCTGTAAAAAAGGAGAGGTAGGGCCCTGGAAACGAGGCACTGCTGCATAAAAGGGAGGTTGTTTCCTGTAGAATCAAAACTTTGGATGCCAAAAATTAATCGTTGAGAGGTAAAATGGGGGTTTGTGCCCTAAAATTGAGAGCTTGGAGTAGGAAAATGAGGCTTTTAATCTGAAAAAGGAGGTTTGTGCCCTAAAATTGAGATATTGGTGAAGAAAAATGAGGCTTTTCACTCAAAAATTGAGAGCTTGTCCCTAAAATTGAGAGCTTGGAGTAGGAAAATGAGGCTTTTAATCTGAAAAAGGAGGTTTGTGCCCTAAAATTGAGATATTGGTGAAGAAAAATGAGGCTTTTCACCCGAAAATTGAGAGCTTGTCCCTAAAATTGAGAGCTTGGTGCAGAAAAATGAGGCTTTTCAGCAGAAAAAGGCACGTTTGGTCCTAAAATTGCGCTATTGGTGCAGAAAAATGAGGCTTTTCACCCAAAAAAGGAGAGCTTGTCCATAACATTGAAATATTGGTGCAGAAAAATTTGGCTTTTCAGGTGAAAAAGGTGGGTTTGGTGCTAAAATTGAGAACTTGGTGCAGAAAAATGAGGCTTTTCACCCAGAAAAAGTGGTTTGTGCTGTAAAATTGAGATCTTGTTGCAGAAAAATGAGGCTTTACATCTGAAAAAGGTGGTTTGTGCCCTAAAATTGAGAGCTTGGTGCAGAAAAATGAGGTTTTTCACCCCAAAAACGCGGGTTTAGAGCCCCCATGATAGGGTTTGTGCTGTAAAAAAGGAGAGGTAGGGCCCTGGAAACGAGGCACTGCTGCATAAAAGGGAGGTTGTTACCTGTAGAATCAAAACTTTGGATGCTAAAAATTAATCTTTGAGAGGTAAAGTGGGGGTTTGTGCCTAAAATTGAGAGCTTGGAGTAGGAAAATGAGGCTTTTAATCTGAAAAAGGAGGTTTGTGCCCTAAAATTGAGATATTGGTGAAGAAAAATGAGGCTTTTCACTCAAAAATTGAGAGCTTGTCCCTAAAATTGAGAGCTTGGAGTAGGAAAATGAGGCTTTTAATCTGAAAAAGGAGGTTTGTGCCCTAAAATTGAGATATTGGTGCAGAAAAATGAGGCTTTTCACCCAAAAAAGGAGAGCTTGTCCATAACATTGAAATATTGGTGCAGAAAAATTTGGCTTTTCAGGTGAAAAAGGTGGGTTTGGTGCTAAAATTGAGAACTTGGTGCAGAAAAATGAGGCTTTTCACCCAAAAAAAGTGGTTTGTGCTGTAAAATTGAGATCTTGTTGCAGAAAAATGAGGCTTTACATCTGAAAAAGGCGGTTTGTGCCCTAAAATTGAGAGCTTGGAGTAGGAAAATGAGGCTTTTAATCTGAAAAAGGAGGTTTGTGCCCTAAAATTGAGATATTGGTGAAGAAAAATGAGGCTTTTCACCCGAAAATTGAGAGCTTGTCCCTAAAATTGAGAGCTTGGTGCAGAAAAATGAGGCTTTTCAGCAGAAAAAGGCGGGTTGTGTGCCGTAAAATTGAGAGGTTGGTGCAGAAAAATGAGGCTTTTCAGCAGAAAAAGGCCATTTCCGCCCTAAAATTGAGAGCTTGGTTCAGAAAAATGAGGTTTTTCACCCCAAAAATGCGGGTTTAGCCCCCATGATAGGGTTTGTGCTGTAAAGAAGGAGAGGTAGGGCCCTGGAAACGAGGCACTGCTGCATAAAAGGGAGGTTGTTTCCTGTAGAATCAAAACTTTGGATGCCAAAAATTAATCTTTGAGAGGTAAAATGGGGGTTTGTGCCCTAAAATTGAGAGCTTGGAGTAGGAAAATGAGGCTTTTAATCTGAAAAAGGAGGTTTGTGCCCTAAAATTGAGATATTGGTGAAGAAAAATGAGGCTTTTCACCCCAAAATTGAGAGCTTGTCCCTCAAATGGAGAGCTTGGTGCAGAAAAATGAGGCTTTTTCACCCAAAAAAGGCGGGTTTTACCCTAAACTTGAGAGAGTGGTTCAGAAAAATGAGGCTTTTCACCCAATACAGGTAATTTGTGCCCAAAAATTGAGAGCTTGGTGCAGAAAAATGAGGCTTTTCAGCAGAAAAAGGCACGTTTGGTCCTAAAATTGCGCTATTGGTGCAGAAAAATGAGGCTTTTCACCCAAAAAAGGAGAGCTTGTCCATAACATTGAAATATTGGTGCAGAAAAATTTGGCTTTTCAGGTGAAAAAGGTGGGTTTGGTGCTAAAATTGAGAACTTGGTGCAGAAAAATGAGGCTTTTCACCCAAAAAAAGTGGTTTGTGCTGTAAAATTGAGATCTTGTTGCAGAAAAATGAGGCTTTACATCTGAAAAAGGCGGTTTGTGCCCTAAAATTGAGAGCTTGGTGCAGAAAAATGAGGTTTTTCACCCCAAAAACGCGGGTTTAGAGCCCCCATGATAGGGTTTGTGCTGTAAAAAAGGAGAGGTAGGGCCCTGGAAACGAGGCACTGCTGCATAAAAGGGAGGTTGTTTCCTGTAGAATCAAAACTTTGGATGCCAAAAATTAATCGTTGAGAGGTAAAATGGGGGTTTGTGCCCTAAAATTGAGAGCTTGGAGTAGGAAAATGAGGCTTTTAATCTGAAAAAGGAGGTTTGTGCCCTAAAATTGAGATATTGGTGAAGAAAAATGAGGCTTTTCACCCCAAAATTGAGAGCTTGTCCCTCAAATGGAGAGCTTGGTGCAGAAAAATGAGGCTTTTTCACCCAAAAAAGGCGGGTTTTACCCTAAACTTGAGAGAGTGGTTCAGAAAAATGAGGCTTTTCACCCAATACAGGTAATTTGTGCCCAAAAATTGAGAGCTTGGTGCAGAAAAATGAGGCTTTTCAGCAGAAAAAGGCACGTTTGGTCCTAAAATTGCACTATTGGTGCAGAAAAATGAGGCTTTTCACCCAAAAAAGGAGAGCTTGTCCATAACATTGAAATATTGGTGCAGAAAAATTTGGCTTTTCAGGTGAAAAAGGTGGGTTTGGTGCTAAAATTGAGAACTTGGTGCAGAAAAATGAGGCTTTTCACCCAAAAAAAGTGGTTTGTGCTGTAAAATTGAGATCTTGTTGCAGAAAAATGAGGCTTTACATCTGAAAAAGGTGGTTTGTGCCCTAAAATTGAGAGCTTGGTGCAGAAAAATGAGGTTTTTCACCCCAAAAACGCGGGTTTAGAGCCCCCATGATAGGGTTTGTGCTGTAAAAAAGGAGAGGTAGGGCCCTGGAAACGAGGCACTGCTGCATAAAAGGGAGGTTGTTACCTGTAGAATCAAAACTTTGGATGCTAAAAATAAATCTTTGAGAGGTAAAGTGGGGGTTTGTGCCTAAAATTGAGAGCTTGGAGTAGGAAAATGAGGCTTTTAATCTGAAAAAGGAGGTTTGTGCCCTAAAATTGAGATATTGGTGAAGAAAAATGAGGCTTTTCACTCAAAAATTGAGAGCTTGTCCCTAAAATTGAGAGCTTGGAGTAGGAAAATGAGGCTTTTAATCTGAAAAAGGAGGTTTGTGCCCTAAAATTGAGATATTGGTGAAGAAAAATGAGGCTTTTCACCTGAAAATTGAGAGCTTGTCCCTAAAATTGAGAGCTTGGAGTAGGAAAATGAGGCTTTTAATCTGAAAAAGGAGGTTTGTGCCCTAAAATTGAGATATTGGTGAAGAAAAATGAGGCTTTTCACCCCAAAATTGAGAGCTTGTCCCTCAAATGGAGAGCTTGGTGCAGAAAAATGAGGCTTTTACACCCAAAAAAGGCGGGTTTTACCCTAAACTTGAGAGAGTGGTTCAGAAAAATGAGGCTTTTCACCCAATACAGGTAATTTGTGCCCAAAAATTGAGAGCTTGGTGCAGAAAAATGAGGCTTTTCAGCAGAAAAAGGCACGTTTGGTCCTAAAATTGCGCTATTGGTGCAGAAAAATGAGGCTTTTCACCCAAAAAAGGAGAGCTTGTCCATAACATTGAAATATTGGTGCAGAAAAATTTGGCTTTTCAGGTGAAAAAGGTGGGTTTGGTGCTAAAATTGAGAACTTGGTGCAGAAAAATGAGGCTTTTCACCCAAAAAAAGTGGTTTGTGCTGTAAAATTGAGATCTTGTTGCAGAAAAATGAGGCTTTACATCTGAAAAAGGCGGTTTGTGCCGTAAAATTGAGAGCTTGGTGCAGAAAAATGAGGTTTTTCACCCCAAAAACGCGGGTTTAGAGCCCCCATGATAGGGTTTGTGCTGTAAAAAAGGAGAGGTAGGGCCCTGGAAACGAGGCACTGCTGCATAAAAGGGAGGTTGTTTCCTGTAGAATCAAAACTTTGGATGCCAAAAATTAATCGTTGAGAGGTAAAATGGGGGTTTGTGCCCTAAAATTGAGAGCTTGGAGTAGGAAAATGAGGCTTTTAATCTGAAAAAGGAGGTTTGTGCCCTAAAATTGAGATATTGGTGAAAAAAATGAGGCTTTTCACCCAAAAATTGAGAGCTTGTCCCTCAAATGGAGAGCTTGGTGCAGAAAAATGAGGCTTTTTCACCCAAAAAAGGCGGGTTTTACCCTAAACTTGAGAGAGTGGTTCAGAAAAATGAGGCTTTTCACCCAATACAGGTAATTTGTGCCCAAAAATTGAGAGCTTGGTGCAGAAAAATGAGGCTTTTCAGCAGAAAAAGGCACGTTTGGTCCTGAAATTGCGCTATTGGTGCAGAAAAATGAGGCTTTTCACCCAAAAAAGGAGAGCTTGTCCATAACATTGAAATATTGGTGCAGAAAAATTTGGCTTTTCAGGTGAAAAAGGTGGGTTTGGTGCTAAAATTGAGAACTTGGTGCAGAAAAATGAGGCTTTTCACCCAAAAAAAGTGGTTTGTGCTGTAAAATTGAGATCTTGTTGCAGAAAAATGAGGCTTTACATCTGAAAAAGGCGGTTTGTGCCCTAAAATTGAGAGCTTGGTGCAGAAAAATGAGGTTTTTCACCCCAAAAACGCGGGTTTAGAGCCCCCATGATAGGGTTTGTGCTGTAAAAAAGGAGAGGTAGGGCCCTGGAAACGAGGCACTGCTGCATAAAAGGGAGGTTGTTTCCTGTAGAATCAAAACTTTGGATGCCAAAAATTAATCGTTGAGAGGTAAAATGGGGGTTTGTGCCCTAAAATTGAGAGCTTGGAGTAGGAAAATGAGGCTTTTAATCTGAAAAAGGAGGTTTGTGCCCTAAAATTGAGATATTGGTGAAGAAAAATGAGGCTTTTCACCCCAAAATTGAGAGCTTGTCCCTCAAATGGAGAGCTTGGTGCAGAAAAATGAGGCTTTTTCACCCAAAAAAGGCGGGTTTTACCCTAAACTTGAGAGAGTGGTTCAGAAAAATGAGGCTTTTCACCCAATACAGGTAATTTGTGCCCAAAAATTGAGAGCTTGGTGCAGAAAAATGAGGCTTTTCAGCAGAAAAAGGCACGTTTGGTCCTAAAATTGCACTATTGGTGCAGAAAAATGAGGCTTTTCACCCAAAAAAGGAGAGCTTGTCCATAACATTGAAATATTGGTGCAGAAAAATTTGGCTTTTCAGGTGAAAAAGGTGGGTTTGGTGCTAAAATTGAGAACTTGGTGCAGAAAAATGAGGCTTTTCACCCAAAAAAAGTGGTTTGTGCTGTAAAATTGAGATCTTGTTGCAGAAAAATGAGGCTTTACATCTGAAAAAGGTGGTTTGTGCCCTAAAATTGAGAGCTTGGTGCAGAAAAATGAGGTTTTTCACCCCAAAAACGCGGGTTTAGAGCCCCCATGATAGGGTTTGTGCTGTAAAAAAGGAGAGTTAGGGCCCTGGAAACGAGGCACTGCTGCATAAAAGGGAGGTTGTTACCTGTAGAATCAAAACTTTGGATGCTAAAAATAAATCTTTGAGAGGTAAAGTGGGGGTTTGTGCCTAAAATTGAGAGCTTGGAGTAGGAAAATGAGGCTTTTAATCTGAAAAAGGAGGTTTGTGCCCTAAAATTGAGATATTGGTGAAGAAAAATGAGGCTTTTCACTCAAAAATTGAGAGCTTGTCCCTAAAATTGAGAGCTTGGAGTAGGAAAATGAGGCTTTTAATCTGAAAAAGGAGGTTTGTGCCCTAAAATTGAGATATTGGTGAAGAAAAATGAGGCTTTTCACCTGAAAATTGAGAGCTTGTCCCTAAAATTGAGAGCTTGGAGTAGGAAAATGAGGCTTTTAATCTGAAAAAGGAGGTTTGTGCCCTAAAATTGAGATATTGGTGAAGAAAAATGAGGCTTTTCACCCCAAAATTGAGAGCTTGTCCCTCAAATGGAGAGCTTGGTGCAGAAAAATGAGGCTTTTACACCCAAAAAAGGCGGGTTTTACCCTAAACTTGAGAGAGTGGTTCAGAAAAATGAGGCTTTTCACCCAATACAGGTAATTTGTGCCCAAAAATTGAGAGCTTGGTGCAGAAAAATGAGGCTTTTCAGCAGAAAAAGGCACGTTTGGTCCTAAAATTGCGCTATTGGTGCAGAAAAATGAGGCTTTTCACCCAAAAAAGGAGAGCTTGTCCATAACATTGAAATATTGGTGCAGAAAAATTTGGCTTTTCAGGTGAAAAAGGTGGGTTTGGTGCTAAAATTGAGAACTTGGTGCAGAAAAATGAGGCTTTTCACCCAAAAAAAGTGGTTTGTGCTGTAAAATTGAGATCTTGTTGCAGAAAAATGAGGCTTTACATCTGAAAAAGGTGGTTTGTGCCCTAAAATTGAGAGCTTGGTGCAGAAAAATGAGGTTTTTCACCCCAAAAACGCGGGTTTAGAGCCCCCATGATAGGGTTTGTGCTGTAAAAAAGGAGAGGTAGGGCCCTGGAAACGAGGCACTGCTGCATAAAAGGGAGGTTGTTACCTGTAGAATCAAAACTTTGGATGCTAAAAATTAATCTTTGAGAGGTAAAGTGGGGGTTTGTGCCTAAAATTGAGAGCTTGGAGTAGGAAAATGAGGCTTTTAATCTGAAAAAGGAGGTTTGTGCCCTAAAATTGAGATATTGGTGAAGAAAAATGAGGCTTTTCACTCAAAAATTGAGAGCTTGTCCCTAAAATTGAGAGCTTGGAGTAGGAAAATGAGGCTTTTAATCTGAAAAAGGAGGTTTGTGCCCTAAAATTGAGATATTGGTGAAGAAAAATGAGGCTTTTCACCCCAAAATTGAGAGCTTGTCCCTAAAATTGAGAGCTTGGAGTAGGAAAATGAGGCTTTTAATCTGAAAAAGGAGGTTTGTGCCCTAAAATTGAGATATTGGTGAAGAAAAATGAGGCTTTTCACCCCAAAATTGAGAGCTTGTCCCTAAAATTGAGAGCTTGGAGTAGGAAAATGAGGCTTTTAATCTGAAAAAGGAGGTTTGTGCCCTAAAATTGAGATATTGGTGAAGAAAAATGAGGCTTTTCACCCCAAAATTGAGAGCTTGTCCCTAAAATTGAGAGCTTGGTGCAGAAAAATGAGGCTTTTCAGCAGAAAAAGGCGGGTTGTGTGCCGTAAAATTGAGAGGTTGGTGCAGAAAAATGAGACTTTTCAGCAGAAAAAGGCCATTTCCGCCCTAAAATTGAGAGCTTGGTTCAGAAAAATTAGGTTTTTCACCCCAAAAATGCGGGTTTAGCCCCCATGATAGGGTTTGTGCTGTAAAGAAGGAGAGGTAGGGCCCTGGAAACGAGGCACTGCTGCATAAAAGGGAGGTTGTTTCCTGTAGAATCAAAACTTTGGATGCCAAAAATTAATCTTTGAGAGGTAAAATGGGGGTTTGTGCCCTAAAATTGAGAGCTTGGAGTAGGAAAATGAGGCTTTTAATCTGAAAAAGGAGGTTTGTGCCCTAAAATTGAGATATTGGTGAAGAAAAATGAGGCTTTTCACCCCAAAATTGAGAGCTTGTCCCTCAAATGGAGAGCTTGGTGCAGAAAAATGAGGCTTTTACACCCAAAAAAGGCGGGTTTTACCCTAAACTTGAGAGAGTGGTTCAGAAAAATGAGGCTTTTCACCCAATACAGGTAATTTGTGCCCAAAAATTGAGAGCTTGGTGCAGAAAAATGAGGCTTTTCAGCAGAAAAAGGCACGTTTGGTCCTAAAATTGCGCTATTGGTGCAGAAAAATGAGGCTTTTCACCCAAAAAAGGAGAGCTTGTCCATAACATTGAAATATTGGTGCAGAAAAATTTGGCTTTTCAGGTGAAAAAGGTGGGTTTGGTGCTAAAATTGAGAACTTGGTGCAGAAAAATGAGGCTTTTCACCCAAAAAAAGTGGTTTGTGCTGTAAAATTGAGATCTTGTTGCAGAAAAATGAGGCTTTACATCTGAAAAAGGCGGTTTGTGCCCTAAAATTGAGAGCTTGGTGCAGAAAAATGAGGTTTTTCACCCCAAAAACGCGGGTTTAGAGCCCCCATGATAGGGTTTGTGCTGTAAAAAAGGAGAGGTAGGGCCCTGGAAACGAGGCACTGCTGCATAAAAGGGAGGTTGTTTCCTGTAGAATCAAAACTTTGGATGCCAAAAATTAATCGTTGAGAGGTAAAATGGGGGTTTGTGCCCTAAAATTGAGAGCTTGGAGTAGGAAAATGAGGCTTTTAATCTGAAAAAGGAGGTTTGTGCCCTAAAATTGAGATATTGGTGAAAAAAATGAGGCTTTTCACCCCAAAATTGAGAGCTTGTCCCTCAAATGGAGAGCTTGGTGCAGAAAAATGAGGCTTTTACACCCAAAAAAGGCGGGTTTTACCCTAAACTTGAGAGAGTGGTTCAGAAAAATGAGGCTTTTCACCCAATACAGGTAATTTGTGCCCAAAAATTGAGAGCTTGGTGCAGAAAAATGAGGCTTTTCAGCAGAAAAAGGCACGTTTGGTCCTGAAATTGCGCTATTGGTGCAGAAAAATGAGGCTTTTCACCCAAAAAAGGAGAGCTTGTCCATAACATTGAAATATTGGTGCAGAAAAATTTGGCTTTTCAGGTGAAAAAGGTGGGTTTGGTGCTAAAATTGAGAACTTGGTGCAGCAAAATGAGGCTTTTCACCCAAAAAAAGTGGTTTGTGCTGTAAAATTGAGATCTTGTTGCAGAAAAATGAGGCTTTACATCTGAAAAAGGTGGTTTGTGCCCTAAAATTGAGAGCTTGGTGCAGAAAAATGAGGTTTTTCACCCCAAAAACGCGGGTTTAGAGCCCCCATGATAGGGTTTGTGCTGTAAAAAAGGAGAGGTAGGGCCCTGGAAACGAGGCACTGCTGCATAAAAGGGAGGTTGTTACCTGTAGAATCAAAACTTTGGATGCTAAAAATTAATCTTTGAGAGGTAAAGTGGGGGTTTGTGCCTAAAATTGAGAGCTTGGAGTAGGAAAATGAGGCTTTTAATCTGAAAAAGGAGGTTTGTGCCCTAAAATTGAGATATTGGTGAAGAAAAATGAGGCTTTTCACTCAAAAATTGAGAGCTTGTCCCTAAAACTGAGAGCTTGGAGTAGGAAAATGAGGCTTTTAATCTGAAAAAGGAGGTTTGTGCCCTAAAATTGAGATATTGGTGAAGAAAAATGAGGCTTTTCACCCCAAAATTGAGAGCTTGTCCCTAAAATTGAGAGCTTGGAGTAGGAAAATGAGGCTTTTAATCTGAAAAAGGAGGTTTGTGCCCTAAAATTGAGATATTGGTGAAGAAAAATGAGGCTTTTCACCAGAAAATTGAGAGCTTGTCCCTAAAATTGAGAGCTTGGAGTAGGAAAATGAGGCTTTTAATCTGAAAAAGGAGGTTTGTGCCCTAAAATTGAGATATTGGTGAAGAAAAATGAGGCTTTTCACTCAAAAATTGAGAGCTTGTCCCTAAAATTGAGAGCTTGGAGTAGGAAAATGAGGCTTTTAATCTGAAAAAGGAGGTTTGTGCCCTAAAATTGAGATATTGGTGAAGAAAAATGAGGCTTTTCACCCGAAAATTGAGAGCTTGTCCCTAAAATTGAGAGCTTGGTGCAGAAAAATGAGGCTTTTCAGCAGAAAAAGGCGGGTTGTGTGCCGTAAAATTGAGAGGTTGGTGCAGAAAAATGAGACTTTTCAGCAGAAAAAGGCCATTTCCGCCCTAAAATTGAGAGCTTGGTGCAGAAAAATGAGGTTTTTCACCCCAAAAATGCGGGTATAGCCCCCATGATAGGGTTTGTGCTGTAAAGAAGGAGAGGTATGGCCCTGGAAACGAGGCACTGCTGCATAAAAGGGAGGTTGTTTCCTGTAGAATCAAAACTTTGGATGCCAAAAATTAATCTTTGAGAGGTAAAATGGGGGTTTGTGCCCTAAAATTGAGAGCTTGGAGTAGGAAAATGAGGCTTTTAATCTGAAAAAGGAGGTTTGTGCCCTAAAATTGAGATATTGGTGAAAAAAATGAGGCTTTTCACCCCAAAATTGAGAGCTTGTCCCTCAAATGGAGAGCTTGGTGCAGAAAAATGAGGCTTTTTCACCCAAAAAAGGCGGGTTTTACCCTAAACTTGAGAGAGTGGTTCAGAAAAATGAGGCTTTTCACCCAATACAGGTAATTTGTGCCCCAAAATTGAGAGCTTGGTGCAGAAAAATGAGGCTTTTCAGCAGAAAAAGGCACGTTTGGTCCTAAAATTGCGCTATTGGTGCAGAAAAATGAGGCTTTTCACCCAAAAAAGGAGAGCTTGTCCATAACATTGAAATATTGGTGCAGAAAAATTTGGCTTTTCAGGTGAAAAAGGTGGGTTTGGTGCTAAAATTGAGAACTTGGTGCAGCAAAATGAGGCTTTTCACCCAAAAAAAGTGGTTTGTGCTGTAAAATTGAGATCTTGTTGCAGAAAAATGAGGCTTTACATCTGAAAAAGGCGGTTTGTGCCCTAAAATTGAGAGCTTGGTGCAGAAAAATGAGGTTTTTCACCCCAAAAACGCGGGTTTAGAGCCCCCATGATAGGGTTTGTGCTGTAAAAAAGGAGAGGTAGGGCCCTGGAAACGAGGCACTGCTGCATAAAAGGGAGGTTGTTACCTGTAGAATCAAAACTTTGGATGCTAAAAATTAATCTTTGAGAGGTAAAGTGGGGGTTTGTGCCTAAAATTGAGAGCTTGGAGTAGGAAAATGAGGCTTTTAATCTGAAAAAGGAGGTTTGTGCCCTAAAATTGAGATATTGGTGAAGAAAAATGAGGCTTTTCACTCAAAAATTGAGAGCTTGTCCCTAAAATTGAGAGCTTGGAGTAGGAAAATGAGGCTTTTAATCTGAAAAAGGAGGTTTGTGCCCTAAAATTGAGATATTGGTGAAGAAAAATGAGGCTTTTCACCCGAAAATTGAGAGCTTGTCCCTAAAATTGAGAGCTTGGTGCAGAAAAATGAGGCTTTTCAGCAGAAAAAGGCGGGTTGTGTGCCGTAAAATTGAGAGGTTGGTGCAGAAAAATGAGGCTTTTCAGCAGAAAAAGGCCATTTCCGCCCTAAAATTGAGAGCTTGGTTCAGAAAAATGAGGTTTTTCACCCCAAAAATGCGGGTTTAGCCCCCATGATAGGGTTTGTGCTGTAAAGAAGGAGAGGTAGGGCCCTGGAAACGAGGCACTGCTGCATAAAAGGGAGGTTGTTTCCTGTAGAATCAAAACTTTGGATGCCAAAAATTAATCTTTGAGAGGTAAAATGGGGGTTTGTGCCCTAAAATTGAGAGCTTGGAGTAGGAAAATGAGGCTTTTAATCTGAAAAAGGAGGTTTGTGCCCTAAAATTGAGATATTGGTGAAGAAAAATGAGGCTTTTCACCCCAAAATTGAGAGCTTGTCCCTCAAATGGAGAGCTTGGTGCAGAAAAATGAGGCTTTTTCACCCAAAAAAGGCGGGTTTTACCCTAAACTTGAGAGAGTGGTTCAGAAAAATGAGGCTTTTCACCCAATACAGGTAATTTGTGCCCCAAAATTGAGAGCTTGGTGCAGAAAAATGAGGCTTTTCAGCAGAAAAAGGCACGTTTGGTCCTAAAATTGCGCTATTGGTGCAGAAAAATGAGGCTTTTCACCCAAAAAAGGAGAGCTTGTCCATAACATTGAAATATTGGTGCAGAAAAATTTGGCTTTTCAGGTGAAAAAGGTGGGTTTGGTGCTAAAATTGAGAACTTGGTGCAGAAAAATGAGGCTTTTCACCCAAAAAAAGTGGTTTGTGCTGTAAAATTGAGATCTTGTTGCAGAAAAATGAGGCTTTACATCTGAAAAAGGCGGTTTGTGCCCTAAAATTGAGAGCTTGGTGCAGAAAAATGAGGTTTTTCACCCCAAAAACGCGGGTTTAGAGCCCCCATGATAGGGTTTGTGCTGTAAAAAAGGAGAGGTAGGGCCCTGGAAACGAGGCACTGCTGCATAAAAGGGAGGTTGTTTCCTGTAGAATCAAAACTTTGGATGCCAAAAATTAATCGTTGAGAGGTAAAATGGGGGTTTGTGCCCTAAAATTGAGAGCTTGGAGTAGGAAAATGAGGCTTTTAATCTGAAAAAGGAGGTTTGTGCCCTAAAATTGAGATATTGGTGAAAAAAATGAGGCTTTTCACCCCAAAATTGAGAGCTTGTCCCTCAAATGGAGAGCTTGGTGCAGAAAAATGAGGCTTTTACACCCAAAAAAGGCGGGTTTTACCCTAAACTTGAGAGAGTGGTTCAGAAAAATGAGGCTTTTCACCCAATACAGGTAATTTGTGCCCAAAAATTGAGAGCTTGGTGCAGAAAAATGAGGCTTTTCAGCAGAAAAAGGCACGTTTGGTCCTGAAATTGCGCTATTGGTGCAGAAAAATGAGGCTTTTCACCCAAAAAAGGAGAGCTTGTCCATAACATTGAAATATTGGTGCAGAAAAATTTGGCTTTTCAGGTGAAAAAGGTGGGTTTGGTGCTAAAATTGAGAACTTGGTGCAGCAAAATGAGGCTTTTCACCCAAAAAAAGTGGTTTGTGCTGTAAAATTGAGATCTTGTTGCAGAAAAATGAGGCTTTACATCTGAAAAAGGTGGTTTTTGCCCTAAAATTGAGAGCTTGGTGCAGAAAAATGAGGTTTTTCACCCCAAAAACGCGGGTTTAGAGCCCCCATGATAGGGTTTGTGCTGTAAAAAAGGAGAGGTAGGGCCCTGGAAACGAGGCACTGCTGCATAAAAGGGAGGTTGTTACCTGTAGAATCAAAACTTTGGATGCTAAAAATTAATCTTTGAGAGGTAAAGTGGGGGTTTGTGCCTAAAATTGAGAGCTTGGAGTAGGAAAATGAGGCTTTTAATCTGAAAAAGGAGGTTTGTGCCCTAAAATTGAGATATTGGTGAAGAAAAATGAGGCTTTTCACTCAAAAATTGAGAGCTTGTCCCTAAAACTGAGAGCTTGGAGTAGGAAAATGAGGCTTTTAATCTGAAAAAGGAGGTTTGTGCCCTAAAATTGAGATATTGGTGAAGAAAAATGAGGCTTTTCACCCCAAAATTGAGAGCTTGTCCCTAAAATTGAGAGCTTGGAGTAGGAAAATTTGGCTTTTAATCTGAAAAAGGAGGTTTGTGCCCTAAAATTGAGATATTGGTGAAGAAAAATGAGGCTTTTCACCAGAAAATTGAGAGCTTGTCCCTAAAATTGAGAGCTTGGAGTAGGAAAATGAGGCTTTTAATCTGAAAAAGGAGGTTTGTGCCCTAAAATTGAGATATTGGTGAAGAAAAATGAGGCTTTTCACTCAAAAATTGAGAGCTTGTCCCTAAAATTGAGAGCTTGGAGTAGGAAAATGAGGCTTTTAATCTGAAAAAGGAGGTTTGTGCCCTAAAATTGAGATATTGGTGAAGAAAAATGAGGCTTTTCACCCCAAAATTGAGAGCTTGTCCCTAAAATTGAGAGCTTGGTGCAGAAAAATGAGGCTTTTCAGCAGAAAAAGGCGGGTTGTGTGCCGTAAAATTGAGAGGTTGGTGCAGAAAAATGAGACTTTTCAGCAGAAAAAGGCCATTTCCGCCCTAAAATTGAGAGCTTGGTGCAGAAAAATGAGGTTTTTCACCCCAAAAATGCGGGTATAGCCCCCATGATAGGGTTTGTGCTGTAAAGAAGGAGAGGTATGGCCCTGGAAACGAGGCACTGCTGCATAAAAGGGAGGTTGTTTCCTGTAGAATCAAAACTTTGGATGCCAAAAATTAATCTTTGAGAGGTAAAATGGGGGTTTGTGCCCTAAAATTGAGAGCTTGGAGTAGGAAAATGAGGCTTTTAATCTGAAAAAGGAGGTTTGTGCCCTAAAATTGAGATATTGGTGAAGAAAAATGAGGCTTTTCACCCCAAAATTGAGAGCTTGTCCCTCAAATGGAGAGCTTGGTGCAGAAAAATGAGGCTTTTTCACCCAAAAAAGGCGGGTTTTACCCTAAACTTGAGAGAGTGGTTCAGAAAAATGAGGCTTTTCACCCAATACAGGTAATTTGTGCCCAAAAATTGAGAGCTTGGTGCAGAAAAATGAGGCTTTTCAGCAGAAAAAGGCACGTTTGGTCCTAAAATTGCGCTATTGGTGCAGAAAAATGAGGCTTTTCACCCAAAAAAGGAGAGCTTGTCCATAACATTGAAATATTGGTGCAGAAAAATTTGGCTTTTCAGGTGAAAAAGGTGGGTTTGGTGCTAAAATTGAGAACTTGGTGCAGAAAAATGAGGCTTTTCACCCAAAAAAAGTGGTTTGTGCTGTAAAATTGAGATCTTGTTGCAGAAAAATGAGGCTTTACATCTGAAAAAGGCGGTTTGTGCCCTAAAATTGAGAGCTTGGTGCAGAAAAATGAGGTTTTTCACCCCAAAAACGTGGGTTTAGAGCCCCCATGATAGGGTTTGTGCTGTAAAAAAGGAGAGGTAGGGCCCTGGAAACGAGGCACTGCTGCATAAAAGGGAGGTTGTTTCCTGTAGAATCAAAACTTTGGATGCCAAAAATTAATCGTTGAGAGGTAAAATGGGGGTTTGTGCCCTAAAATTGAGAGCTTGGAGTAGGAAAATGAGGCTTTTAATCTGAAAAAGGAGGTTTGTGCCCTAAAATTGAGATATTGGTGAAGAAAAATGAGGCTTTTCACTCAAAAATTGAGAGCTTGTCCCTAAAATTGAGAGCTTGGAGTAGGAAAATGAGGCTTTTAATCTGAAAAAGGAGGTTTGTGCCCTAAAATTGAGATATTGGTGAAGAAAAATGAGGCTTTTCACCCGAAAATTGAGAGCTTGTCCCTAAAATTGAGAGCTTGGTGCAGAAAAATGAGGCTTTTCAGCAGAAAAAGGCGGGTTGTGTGCCGTAAAATTGAGAGGTTGGTGCAGAAAAATGAGGCTTTTCAGCAGAAAAAGGCCATTTCCGCCCTAAAATTGAGAGCTTGGTTCAGAAAAATGAGGTTTTTCACCCCAAAAATGCGGGTTTAGCCCCCATGATAGGGTTTGTGCTGTAAAGAAGGAGAGGTAGGGCCCTGGAAACGAGGCACTGCTGCATAAAAGGGAGGTTGTTTCCTGTAGAATCAAAACTTTGGATGCCAAAAATTAATCTTTGAGAGGTAAAATGGGGGTTTGTGCCCTAAAATTGAGAGCTTGGAGTAGGAAAATGAGGCTTTTAATCTGAAAAAGGAGGTTTGTGCCCTAAAATTGAGATATTGGTGAAGAAAAATGAGGCTTTTCACCCCAAAATTGAGAGCTTGTCCCTCAAATGGAGAGCTTGGTGCAGAAAAATGAGGCTTTTTCACCCAAAAAAGGCGGGTTTTACCCTAAACTTGAGAGAGTGGTTCAGAAAAATGAGGCTTTTCACCCAATACAGGTAATTTCCTCCCTAAAATTGAGAGCTTGGTGCAGAAAAATGAGGCTTTTCAGCAGAAAAAGGCACGTTTGGTCCTAAAATTGCGCTATTGGTGCAGAAAAATGAGGCTTTTCACCCAAAAAAGGAGAGCTTGTCCATAACATTGAAATATTGGTGCAGAAAAATTTGGCTTTTCAGGTGAAAAAGGTGGGTTTGGTGCTAAAATTGAGAACTTGGTGCAGAAAAATGAGGCTTTTCACCCAAAAAAAGTGGTTTGTGCTGTAAAATTGAGATCTTGTTGCAGAAAAATGAGGCTTTACATCTGAAAAAGGCGGTTTGTGCCCTAAAATTGAGAGCTTGGTGCAGAAAAATGAGGTTTTTCACCCCAAAAACGCGGGTTTAGAGCCCCCATGATAGGGTTTGTGCTGTAAAAAAGGAGAGGTAGGGCCCTGGAAACGAGGCACTGCTGCATAAAAGGGAGGTTGTTTCCTGTAGAATCAAAACTTTGGATGCCAAAAATTAATCTTTGAGAGGTAAAATGGGGGTTTGTGCCCTAAAATTGAGAGCTTGGAGTAGGAAAATGAGGCTTTTAATCTGAAAAAGGAGGTTTGTGCCCTAAAATTGAGATATTGGTGAAGAAAAATGAGGCTTTTCACCCCAAAATTGAGAGCTTGTCCCTCAAATGGAGAGCTTGGTGCAGAAAAATGAGGCTTTTACACCCAAAAAAGGCGGGTTTTACCCTAAACTTGAGAGAGTGGTTCAGAAAAATGAGGCTTTTCACCCAATACAGGTAATTTGTGCCCAAAAATTGAGAGCTTGGTGCAGAAAAATGAGGCTTTTCAGCAGAAAAATGCGGGTTGTGTGCCGTAAAATTGAGAGGTTGGTGCAGAAAAATGAGACTTTTCAGCAGAAAAAGGCCATTTCCGCCCTAAAATTGAGAGCTTGGTGCAGAAAAATGAGGTTTTTCACCCCAAAAATGCGGGTATAGCCCCCATGATAGGGTTTGTGCTGTAAAGAAGGAGAGGTAGGGCCCTGGAAACGAGGCACTGCTGCATAAAAGGGAGGTTGTTTCCTGTAGAATCAAAACTTTGGATGCTAAAAATAAATCTTTGAGAGGTAAAGTGGGGGTTTGTGCCTAAAATTGAGAGCTTGGAGTAGGAAAATGAGGCTTTTAATCTGAAAAAGGAGGTTTGTGCCCTAAAATTGAGATATTGGTGAAGAAAAATGAGGCTTTTCACCCCAAAATTGAGAGCTTGTCCATAACATTGAAATATTGGTGCAGAAAAATTTGGCTTTTCAGGTGAAAAAGGTGGGTTTGGTGCTAGAATTGAGAGCTTGGTGCAGAAAAATGAGGCTTTTCACCCAAAAAAAGTGGTTTGTGCTGTAAAATTGAGATCTTGTTGCAGAAAAGTGAGGCTTTAGATCTGAAAAAGGCGGTTTGTGCCCTAAAATTGAGAGCTTGGTGCAGAAAAATGAGGTTTTTCACCCCAAAAATGCGGGTATAGCCCCCATGATAGGGTTTGTGCTGTAAAGAAGGAGAGGTAGGGCCCTGGAAACGAGGCACTGCTGCATAAAAGGGAGGTTGTTTCCTGTAGAATCAAAACTTTGGATGCCAAAAATTAATCATTGAGAGGTAAAATGGGGGTTTGTGCCCTAAAATTGAGAGCTTGGAGTAGGAAAATGAGGCTTTTAATCTGAAAAAGGAGGTTTGTGCCCTAAAATTGAGATATTGGTGAAAAAAATGAGGCTTTTCACCCCAAAATTGAGAGCTTGTCCCTCAAATGGAGAGCTTGGTGCAGAAAAATGAGGCTTTTCACCCAAAAAAAGTGGTTTGTGCTGTAAAATTGAGATCTTGTTGCAGAAAAATGAGGCTTTACATCTGAAAAAGGCGGTTTGTGCCCTAAAATTGAGAGCTTGGTGCAGAAAAATGAGGCTTTTCAGCAGAAAAAGGCGGGTTGTGTGCCGTAAAATTGAGAGGTTGGTGCAGAAAAATGAGACTTTTCAGCAGAAAAAGGCCATTTCCGCCCTAAAATTGAGAGCTTGGTGCAGAAAAATGAGGTTTTTCACCCCAAAAATGCGGGTTTAGCCCCCATGATAGGGTTTGTGCTGTAAAGAAGGAGAGGTAGGGCCCTGGAAACGAGGCACTGCTGCATAAAAGGGAGGTTGTTACCTGTAGAATCAAAACTTTGGATGCTAAAAATTAATCTTTGAGAGGTAAAGTGGGGGTTTGTGCCTAAAATTGAGAGCTTGGAGTAGGAAAATGAGGCTTTTAATCTGAAAAAGGAGGTTTGTGCCCTAAAATTGAGATATTGGTGAAGAAAAATGAGGCTTTTCACTCAAAAATTGAGAGCTTGTCCCTAAAATTGAGAGCTTGGAGTAGGAAAATGAGGCTTTTAATCTGAAAAAGGAGGTTTGTGCCCTAAAATTGAGATATTGGTGAAGAAAAATGAGGCTTTTCACCCGAAAATTGAGAGCTTGTCCCTAAAATTGAGAGCTTGGTGCAGAAAAATGAGGCTTTTCAGCAGAAAAAGGCGGGTTGTGTGCCGTAAAATTGAGAGGTTGGTGCAGAAAAATGAGGCTTTTCAGCAGAAAAAGGCCATTTCCGCCCTAAAATTGAGAGCTTGGTTCAGAAAAATGAGGTTTTTCACCCCAAAAATGCGGGTTTAGCCCCCATGATAGGGTTTGTGCTGTAAAGAAGGAGAGGTAGGGCCCTGGAAACGAGGCACTGCTGCATAAAAGGGAGGTTGTTTCCTGTAGAATCAAAACTTTGGATGCCAAAAATTAATCTTTGAGAGGTAAAATGGGGGTTTGTGCCCTAAAATTGAGAGCTTGGAGTAGGAAAATGAGGCTTTTAATCTGAAAAAGGAGGTTTGTGCCCTAAAATTGAGATATTGGTGAAGAAAAATGAGGCTTTTCACCCCAAAATTGAGAGCTTGTCCCTCAAATGGAGAGCTTGGTGCAGAAAAATGAGGCTTTTTCACCCAAAAAAGGCGGGTTTTACCCTAAACTTGAGAGAGTGGTTCAGAAAAATGAGGCTTTTCACCCAATACAGGTAATTTGTGCCCAAAAATTGAGAGCTTGGTGCAGAAAAATGAGGCTTTTCAGCAGAAAAAGGCACGTTTGGTCCTAAAATTGCGCTATTGGTGCAGAAAAATGAGGCTTTTCACCCAAAAAAGGAGAGCTTGTCCATAACATTGAAATATTGGTGCAGAAAAATTTGGCTTTTCAGGTGAAAAAGGTGGGTTTGGTGCTAAAATTGAGAACTTGGTGCAGAAAAATGAGGCTTTTCACCCAAAAAAAGTGGTTTGTGCTGTAAAATTGAGATCTTGTTGCAGAAAAATGAGGCTTTACATCTGAAAAAGGCGGTTTGTGCCCTAAAATTGAGAGCTTGGTGCAGAAAAATGAGGTTTTTCACCCCAAAAACGTGGGTTTAGAGCCCCCATGATAGGGTTTGTGCTGTAAAAAAGGAGAGGTAGGGCCCTGGAAACGAGGCACTGCTGCATAAAAGGGAGGTTGTTTCCTGTAGAATCAAAACTTTGGATGCCAAAAATTAATCGTTGAGAGGTAAAATGGGGGTTTGTGCCCTAAAATTGAGAGCTTGGAGTAGGAAAATGAGGCTTTTAATCTGAAAAAGGAGGTTTGTGCCCTAAAATTGAGATATTGGTGAAGAAAAATGAGGCTTTTCACTCAAAAATTGAGAGCTTGTCCCTAAAATTGAGAGCTTGGAGTAGGAAAATGAGGCTTTTAATCTGAAAAAGGAGGTTTGTGCCCTAAAATTGAGATATTGGTGAAGAAAAATGAGGCTTTTCACCCGAAAATTGAGAGCTTGTCCCTAAAATTGAGAGCTTGGTGCAGAAAAATGAGGCTTTTCAGCAGAAAAAGGCGGGTTGTGTGCCGTAAAATTGAGAGGTTGGTGCAGAAAAATGAGGCTTTTCAGCAGAAAAAGGCCATTTCCGCCCTAAAATTGAGAGCTTGGTTCAGAAAAATGAGGTTTTTCACCCCAAAAATGCGGGTTTAGCCCCCATGATAGGGTTTGTGCTGTAAAGAAGGAGAGGTAGGGCCCTGGAAACGAGGCACTGCTGCATAAAAGGGAGGTTGTTTCCTGTAGAATCAAAACTTTGGATGCCAAAAATTAATCTTTGAGAGGTAAAATGGGGGTTTGTGCCCTAAAATTGAGAGCTTGGAGTAGGAAAATGAGGCTTTTAATCTGAAAAAGGAGGTTTGTGCCCTAAAATTGAGATATTGGTGAAGAAAAATGAGGCTTTTCACCCCAAAATTGAGAGCTTGTCCCTCAAATGGAGAGCTTGGTGCAGAAAAATGAGGCTTTTTCACCCAAAAAAGGCGGGTTTTACCCTAAACTTGAGAGAGTGGTTCAGAAAAATGAGGCTTTTCACCCAATACAGGTAATTTCCGCCCTAAAATTGAGAGCTTGGTGCAGAAAAATGAGGCTTTTCAGCAGAAAAAGGCACGTTTGGTCCTAAAATTGCGCTATTGGTGCAGAAAAATGAGGCTTTTCACCCAAAAAAGGAGAGCTTGTCCATAACATTGAAATATTGGTGCAGAAAAATTTGGCTTTTCAGGTGAAAAAGGTGGGTTTGGTGCTAAAATTGAGAACTTGGTGCAGAAAAATGAGGCTTTTCACCCAAAAAAAGTGGTTTGTGCTGTAAAATTGAGATCTTGTTGCAGAAAAATGAGGCTTTACATCTGAAAAAGGCGGTTTGTGCCCTAAAATTGAGAGCTTGGTGCAGAAAAATGAGGTTTTTCACCCCAAAAACGCGGGTTTAGAGCCCCCATGATAGGGTTTGTGCTGTAAAAAAGGAGAGGTAGGGCCCTGGAAACGAGGCACTGCTGCATAAAAGGGAGGTTGTTTCCTGTAGAATCAAAACTTTGGATGCCAAAAATTAATCTTTGAGAGGTAAAATGGGGGTTTGTGCCCTAAAATTGAGAGCTTGGAGTAGGAAAATGAGGCTTTTAATCTGAAAAAGGAGGTTTGTGCCCTAAAATTGAGATATTGGTGAAGAAAAATGAGGCTTTTCACCCCAAAATTGAGAGCTTGTCCCTCAAATGGAGAGCTTGGTGCAGAAAAATGAGGCTTTTACACCCAAAAAAGGCGGGTTTTACCCTAAACTTGAGAGAGTGGTTCAGAAAAATGAGGCTTTTCACCCAATACAGGTAATTTGTGCCCAAAAATTGAGAGCTTGGTGCAGAAAAATGAGGCTTTTCAGCAGAAAAATGCGGGTTGTGTGCCGTAAAATTGAGAGGTTGGTGCAGAAAAATGAGACTTTTCAGCAGAAAAAGGCCATTTCCGCCCTAAAATTGAGAGCTTGGTGCAGAAAAATGAGGTTTTTCACCCCAAAAATGCGGGTATAGCCCCCATGATAGGGTTTGTGCTGTAAAGAAGGAGAGGTAGGGCCCTGGAAACGAGGCACTGCTGCATAAAAGGGAGGTTGTTTCCTGTAGAATCAAAACTTTGGATGCTAAAAATAAATCTTTGAGAGGTAAAGTGGGGGTTTGTGCCTAAAATTGAGAGCTTGGAGTAGGAAAATGAGGCTTTTAATCTGAAAAAGGAGGTTTGTGCCCTAAAATTGAGATATTGGTGAAGAAAAATGAGGCTTTTCACCCCAAAATTGAGAGCTTGTCCATAACATTGAAATATTGGTGCAGAAAAATTTGGCTTTTCAGGTGAAAAAGGTGGGTTTGGTGCTAGAATTGAGAGCTTGGTGCAGAAAAATGAGGCTTTTCACCCAAAAAAAGTGGTTTGTGCTGTAAAATTGAGATCTTGTTGCAGAAAAGTGAGGCTTTAGATCTGAAAAAGGCGGTTTGTGCCCTAAAATTGAGAGCTTGGTGCAGAAAAATGAGGTTTTTCACCCCAAAAATGCGGGTATAGCCCCCATGATAGGGTTTGTGCTGTAAAGAAGGAGAGGTAGGGCCCTGGAAACGAGGCACTGCTGCATAAAAGGGAGGTTGTTTCCTGTAGAATCAAAACTTTGGATGCCAAAAATTAATCATTGAGAGGTAAAATGGGGGTTTGTGCCCTAAAATTGAGAGCTTGGAGTAGGAAAATGAGGCTTTTAATCTGAAAAAGGAGGTTTGTGCCCTAAAATTGAGATATTGGTGAAAAAAATGAGGCTTTTCACCCCAAAATTGAGAGCTTGTCCCTCAAATGGAGAGCTTGGTGCAGAAAAATGAGGCTTTTCACCCAAAAAAAGTGGTTTGTGCTGTAAAATTGAGATCTTGTTGCAGAAAAATGAGGCTTTACATCTGAAAAAGGCGGTTTGTGCCCTAAAATTGAGAGCTTGGTGCAGAAAAATGAGGCTTTTCAGCAGAAAAAGGCGGGTTGTGTGCCGTAAAATTGAGAGGTTGGTGCAGAAAAATGAGACTTTTCAGCAGAAAAAGGCCATTTCCGCCCTAAAATTGAGAGCTTGGTGCAGAAAAATGAGGTTTTTCACCCCAAAAATGCGGGTTTAGCCCCCATGATAGGGTTTGTGCTGTAAAGAAGGAGAGGTAGGGCCCTGGAAACGAGGCACTGCTGCATAAAAGGGAGGTTGTTACCTGTAGAATCAAAACTTTGGATGCTAAAAATTAATCTTTGAGAGGTAAAGTGGGGGTTTGTGCCTAAAATTGAGAGCTTGGAGTAGGAAAATGAGGCTTTTAATCTGAAAAAGGAGGTTTGTGCCCTAAAATTGAGATATTGGTGAAGAAAAATGAGGCTTTTCACTCAAAAATTGAGAGCTTGTCCCTAAAATTGAGAGCTTGGAGTAGGAAAATGAGGCTTTTAATCTGAAAAAGGAGGTTTGTGCCCTAAAATTGAGATATTGGTGAAGAAAAATGAGGCTTTTCACCCGAAAATTGAGAGCTTGTCCCTAAAATTGAGAGCTTGGTGCAGAAAAATGAGGCTTTTCAGCAGAAAAAGGCGGGTTGTGTGCCGTAAAATTGAGAGGTTGGTGCAGAAAAATGAGGCTTTTCAGCAGAAAAAGGCCATTTCCGCCCTAAAATTGAGAGCTTGGTTCAGAAAAATGAGGTTTTTCACCCCAAAAATGCGGGTTTAGCCCCCATGATAGGGTTTGTGCTGTAAAGAAGGAGAGGTAGGGCCCTGGAAACGAGGCACTGCTGCATAAAAGGGAGGTTGTTTCCTGTAGAATCAAAACTTTGGATGCCAAAAATTAATCTTTGAGAGGTAAAATGGGGGTTTGTGCCCTAAAATTGAGAGCTTGGAGTAGGAAAATGAGGCTTTTAATCTGAAAAAGGAGGTTTGTGCCCTAAAATTGAGATATTGGTGAAGAAAAATGAGGCTTTTCACCCCAAAATTGAGAGCTTGTCCCTCAAATGGAGAGCTTGGTGCAGAAAAATGAGGCTTTTTCACCCAAAAAAGGCGGGTTTTACCCTAAACTTGAGAGAGTGGTTCAGAAAAATGAGGCTTTTCACCCAATACAGGTAATTTGTGCCCAAAAATTGAGAGCTTGGTGCAGAAAAATGAGGCTTTTCAGCAGAAAAAGGCACGTTTGGTCCTAAAATTGCGCTATTGGTGCAGAAAAATGAGGCTTTTCACCCAAAAAAGGAGAGCTTGTCCATAACATTGAAATATTGGTGCAGAAAAATTTGGCTTTTCAGGTGAAAAAGGTGGGTTTGGTGCTAAAATTGAGAACTTGGTGCAGAAAAATGAGGCTTTTCACCCAAAAAAAGTGGTTTGTGCTGTAAAATTGAGATCTTGTTGCAGAAAAATGAGGCTTTACATCTGAAAAAGGCGGTTTGTGCCCTAAAATTGAGAGCTTGGTGCAGAAAAATGAGGTTTTTCACCCCAAAAACGCGGGTTTAGAGCCCCCATGATAGGGTTTGTGCTGTAAAAAAGGAGAGGTAGGGCCCTGGAAACGAGGCACTGCTGCATAAAAGGGAGGTTGTTTCCTGTAGAATCAAAACTTTGGATGCCAAAAATTAATCGTTGAGAGGTAAAATGGGGGTTTGTGCCCTAAAATTGAGAGCTTGGAGTAGGAAAATGAGGCTTTTAATCTGAAAAAGGAGGTTTGTGCCCTAAAATTGAGATATTGGTGAAAAAAATGAGGCTTTTCACCCAAAAATTGAGAGCTTGTCCCTCAAATGGAGAGCTTGGTGCAGAAAAATGAGGCTTTTTCACCCAAAAAAGGCAGGTTTTACCCTAAACTTGAGAGAGTGGTTCAGAAAAATGAGGCTTTTCACCCAATACAGGTAATTTGTGCCCAAAAATTGAGAGCTTGGTGCAGAAAAATGAGGCTTTTCAGCAGAAAAAGGCACGTTTGGTCCTGAAATTGCGCTATTGGTGCAGAAAAATGAGGCTTTTCACCCAAAAAAGGAGAGCTTGTCCATAACATTGAAATATTGGTGCAGAAAAATTTGGCTTTTCAGGTGAAAAAGGTGGGTTTGGTGCTAAAATTGAGAACTTGGTGCAGAAAAATGAGGCTTTTCACCCAAAAAAAGTGGTTTGTGCTGTAAAATTGAGATCTTGTTGCAGAAAAATGAGGCTTTACATCTGAAAAAGGTGGTTTGTGCCCTAAAATTGAGAGCTTGGTGCAGAAAAATGAGGTTTTTCACCCCAAAAACGCGGGTTTAGAGCCCCCATGATAGGGTTTGTGCTGTAAAAAAGGAGAGGTAGGGCCCTGGAAACGAGGCACTGCTGCATAAAAGGGAGGTTGTTACCTGTAGAATCAAAACTTTGGATGCTAAAAATTAATCTTTGAGAGGTAAAGTGGGGGTTTGTGCCTAAAATTGAGAGCTTGGAGTAGGAAAATGAGGCTTTTAATCTGAAAAAGGAGGTTTGTGCCCTAAAATTGAGATATTGGTGAAGAAAAATGAGGCTTTTCACTCAAAAATTGAGAGCTTGTCCCTAAAATTGAGAGCTTGGAGTAGGAAAATGAGGCTTTTAATCTGAAAAAGGAGGTTTGTGCCCTAAAATTGAGATATTGGTGAAGAAAAATGAGGCTTTTCACCCGAAAATTGAGAGCTTGTCCCTAAAATTGAGAGCTTGGTGCAGAAAAATGAGGCTTTTCAGCAGAAAAAGGCGGGTTGTGTGCCGTAAAATTGAGAGGTTGGTGCAGAAAAATGAGGCTTTTCAGCAGAAAAAGGCCATTTCCGCCCTAAAATTGAGAGCTTGGTTCAGAAAAATGAGGTTTTTCACCCCAAAAATGCGGGTTTAGCCCCCATGATAGGGTTTGTGCTGTAAAGAAGGAGAGGTAGGGCCCTGGAAACGAGGCACTGCTGCATAAAAGGGAGGTTGTTTCCTGTAGAATCAAAACTTTGGATGCCAAAAATTAATCTTTGAGAGGTAAAATGGGGGTTTGTGCCCTAAAATTGAGAGCTTGGAGTAGGAAAATGAGGCTTTTAATCTGAAAAAGGAGGTTTGTGCCCTAAAATTGAGATATTGGTGAAGAAAAATGAGGCTTTTCACCCCAAAATTGAGAGCTTGTCCCTCAAATGGAGAGCTTGGTGCAGAAAAATGAGGCTTTTTCACCCAAAAAAGGCGGGTTTTACCCTAAACTTGAGAGAGTGGTTCAGAAAAATGAGGCTTTTCACCCAATACAGGTAATTTCCGCCCTAAAATTGAGAGCTTGGTGCAGAAAAATGAGGCTTTTCAGCAGAAAAAGGCACGTTTGGTCCTAAAATTGCGCTATTGGTGCAGAAAAATGAGGCTTTTCACCCAAAAAAGGAGAGCTTGTCCATAACATTGAAATATTGGTGCAGAAAAATTTGGCTTTTCAGGTGAAAAAGGTGGGTTTGGTGCTAAAATTGAGAACTTGGTGCAGAAAAATGAGGCTTTTCACCCAAAAAAAGTGGTTTGTGCTGTAAAATTGAGATCTTGTTGCAGAAAAATGAGGCTTTACATCTGAAAAAGGCGGTTTGTGCCCTAAAATTGAGAGCTTGGTGCAGAAAAATGAGGTTTTTCACCCCAAAAACGCGGGTTTAGAGCCCCCATGATAGGGTTTGTGCTGTAAAAAAGGAGAGGTAGGGCCCTGGAAACGAGGCACTGCTGCATAAAAGGGAGGTTGTTTCCTGTAGAATCAAAACTTTGGATGCCAAAAATTAATCTTTGAGAGGTAAAATGGGGGTTTGTGCCCTAAAATTGAGAGCTTGGAGTAGGAAAATGAGGCTTTTAATCTGAAAAAGGAGGTTTGTGCCCTAAAATTGAGATATTGGTGAAAAAAATGAGGCTTTTCACCCCAAAATTGAGAGCTTGTCCCTCAAATGGAGAGCTTGGTGCAGAAAAATGAGGCTTTTACACCCAAAAAAGGCGGGTTTTACCCTAAACTTGAGAGAGTGGTTCAGAAAAATGAGGCTTTTCACCCAATACAGGTAATTTGTGCCCAAAAATTGAGAGCTTGGTGCAGAAAAATGAGGCTTTTCAGCAGAAAAAGGCACGTTTGGTCCTGAAATTGCGCTATTGGTGCAGAAAAATGAGGCTTTTCACCCAAAAAAGGAGAGCTTGTCCATAACATTGAAATATTGGTGCAGAAAAATTTGGCTTTTCAGGTGAAAAAGGTGGGTTTGGTGCTAAAATTGAGAACTTGGTGCAGAAAAATGAGGCTTTTCACCCAAAAAAAGTGGTTTGTGCTGTAAAATTGAGATCTTGTTGCAGAAAAATGAGGCTTTACATCTGAAAAAGGTGGTTTGTGCCCTAAAATTGAGAGCTTGGTGCAGAAAAATGAGGTTTTTCACCCCAAAAACGCGGGTTTAGAGCCCCCATGATAGGGTTTGTGCTGTAAAAAAGGAGAGGTAGGGCCCTGGAAACGAGGCACTGCTGCATAAAAGGGAGGTTGTTACCTGTAGAATCAAAACTTTGGATGCTAAAAATTAATCTTTGAGAGGTAAAGTGGGGGTTTGTGCCTAAAATTGAGAGCTTGGAGTAGGAAAATGAGGCTTTTAATCTGAAAAAGGAGGTTTGTGCCCTAAAATTGAGATATTGGTGAAGAAAAATGAGGCTTTTCACTCAAAAATTGAGAGCTTGTCCCTAAAATTGAGAGCTTGGAGTAGGAAAATGAGGCTTTTAATCTGAAAAAGGAGGTTTGTGCCCTAAAATTGAGATATTGGTGAAGAAAAATGAGGCTTTTCACCCCAAAATTGAGAGCTTGTCCCTAAAATTGAGAGCTTGGAGTAGGAAAATGAGGCTTTTAATCTGAAAAAGGAGGTTTGTGCCCTAAAATTGAGATATTGGTGAAGAAAAATGAGGCTTTTCACTCAAAAATTGAGAGCTTGTCCCTAAAATTGAGAGCTTGGAGTAGGAAAATGAGGCTTTTAATCTGAAAAAGGAGGTTTGTGCCCTAAAATTGAGATATTGGTGAAGAAAAATGAGGCTTTTCACCCCAAAATTGAGAGCTTGTCCCTAAAATTGAGAGCTTGGTGCAGAAAAATGAGGCTTTTCAGCAGAAAAAGGCGGGTTGTGTGCCGTAAAATTGAGAGGTTGGTGCAGAAAAATGAGACTTTTCAGCAGAAAAAGGCCATTTCCGCCCTAAAATTGAGAGCTTGGTGCAGAAAAATGAGGTTTTTCACCCCAAAAATGCGGGTATAGCCCCCATGATAGGGTTTGTGCTGTAAAGAAGGAGAGGTAGGGCCCTGGAAACGAGGCACTGCTGCATAAAAGGGAGGTTGTTTCCTGTAGAATCAAAACTTTGGATGCTAAAAATAAATCTTTGAGAGGTAAAGTGGGGGTTTGTGCCTAAAATTGAGAGCTTGGAGTAGGAAAATGAGGCTTTTAATCTGAAAAAGGAGGTTTGTGCCCTAAAATTGAGATATTGGTGAAGAAAAATGAGGCTTTTCACCCCAAAATTGAGAGCTTGTCCATAACATTGAAATATTGGTGCAGAAAAATTTGGCTTTTCAGGTGAAAAAGGTGGGTTTGGTGCTACAATTGAGAGCTTGGTGCAGAAAAATGAGGCTTTTCACCCAAAAAAAGTGGTTTGTGCTGTAAAATTGAGATCTTGTTGCAGAAAAGTGAGGCTTTAGATCTGAAAAAGGCGGTTTGTGCCCTAAAATTGAGAGCTTGGTGCAGAAAAATGAGGTTTTTCACCCCAAAAATGCGGGTATAGCCCCCATGATAGGGTTTGTGCTGTAAAGAAGGAGAGGTAGGGCCCTGGAAACGAGGCACTGCTGCATAAAAGGGAGGTTGTTTCCTGTAGAATCAAAACTTTGGATGCCAAAAATTAATCATTGAGAGGTAAAATGGGGGTTTGTGCCCTAAAATTGAGAGCTTGGAGTAGGAAAATGAGGCTTTTAATCTGAAAAAGGAGGTTTGTGCCCTAAAATTGAGATATTGGTGAAAAAAATGAGGCTTTTCACCCCAAAATTGAGAGCTTGTCCCTCAAATGGAGAGCTTGGTGCAGAAAAATGAGGCTTTTCACCCAAAAAAAGTGGTTTGTGCTGTAAAATTGAGATCTTGTTGCAGAAAAATGAGGCTTTACATCTGAAAAAGGCGGTTTGTGCCCTAAAATTGAGAGCTTGGTGCAGAAAAATGAGGCTTTTCAGCAGAAAAAGGCGGGTTGTGTGCCGTAAAATTGAGAGGTTGGTGCAGAAAAATGAGACTTTTCAGCAGAAAAAGGCCATTTCCGCCCTAAAATTGAGAGCTTGGTGCAGAAAAATGAGGTTTTTCACCCCAAAAATGCGGGTTTAGCCCCCATGATAGGGTTTGTGCTGTAAAGAAGGAGAGGTAGGGCCCTGGAAACGAGGCACTGCTGCATAAAAGGGAGGTTGTTTCCTGTAGAATCAAAACTTTGGATGCCAAAAATTAATCTTTGAGAGGTAAAATGGGGGTTTGTGCCCTAAAATTGAGAGCTTGGAGTAGGAAAATGAGGCTTTTAATCTGAAAAAGGAGGTTTGTGCCCTAAAATTGAGATATTGCTGAAGAAAAATGAGGCTTTTCACCCCAAAATTGAGAGCTTGTCCCTCAAATGGAGAGCTTGGTGCAGAAAAATGAGGCTTTTTCACCCAAAAAAGGCGGGTTTTACCCTAAACTTGAGAGAGTGGTTCAGAAAAATGAGGCTTTTCACCCAATACAGGTAATTTGTGCCCAAAAATTGAGAGCTTGGTGCAGAAAAATGAGGCTTTTCAGCAGAAAAAGGCACGTTTGGTCCTGAAATTGCGCTATTGGTGCAGAAAAATGAGGCTTTTCACCCAAAAAAGGAGAGCTTGTCCATAACATTGAAATATTGGTGCAGAAAAATTTGGCTTTTCAGGTGAAAAAGGTGGGTTTGGTGCTAAAATTGAGAACTTGGTGCAGAAAAATGAGGCTTTTCACCCAAAAAAAGTGGTTTGTGCTGTAAAATTGAGATCTTGTTGCAGAAAAATGAGGCTTTACATCTGAAAAAGGTGGTTTGTGCCCTAAAATTGAGAGCTTGGTGCAGAAAAATGAGGTTTTTCACCCCAAAAACGCGGGTTTAGAGCCCCCATGATAGGGTTTGTGCTGTAAAAAAGGAGAGGTAGGGCCCTGGAAACGAGGCACTGCTGCATAAAAGGGAGGTTGTTACCTGTAGAATCAAAACTTTGGATGCTAAAAATTAATCTTTGAGAGGTAAAGTGGGGGTTTGTGCCTAAAATTGAGAGCTTGGAGTAGGAAAATGAGGCTTTTAATCTGAAAAAGGAGGTTTGTGCCCTAAAATTGAGATATTGGTGAAGAAAAATGAGGCTTTTCACTCAAAAATTGAGAGCTTGTCCCTAAAATTGAGAGCTTGGAGTAGGAAAATGAGGCTTTTAATCTGAAAAAGGAGGTTTGTGCCCTAAAATTGAGATATTGGTGAAGAAAAATGAGGCTTTTCACCCCAAAATTGAGAGCTTGTCCCTAAAATTGAGAGCTTGGAGTAGGAAAATGAGGCTTTTAATCTGAAAAAGGAGGTTTGTGCCCTAAAATTGAGATATTGGTGAAGAAAAATGAGGCTTTTCACTCAAAAATTGAGAGCTTGTCCCTAAAATTGAGAGCTTGGAGTAGGAAAATGAGGCTTTTAATCTGAAAAAGGAGGTTTGTGCCCTAAAATTGAGATATTGGTGAAGAAAAATGAGGCTTTTCACCCCAAAATTGAGAGCTTGTCCCTAAAATTGAGAGCTTGGTGCAGAAAAATGAGGCTTTTCAGCAGAAAAAGGCGGGTTGTGTGCCGTAAAATTGAGAGGTTGGTGCAGAAAAATGAGACTTTTCAGCAGAAAAAGGCCATTTCCGCCCTAAAATTGAGAGCTTGGTGCAGAAAAATGAGGTTTTTCACCCCAAAAATGCGGGTATAGCCCCCATGATAGGGTTTGTGCTGTAAAGAAGGAGAGGTAGGGCCCTGGAAACGAGGCACTGCTGCATAAAAGGGAGGTTGTTTCCTGTAGAATCAAAACTTTGGATGCTAAAAATAAATCTTTGAGAGGTAAAGTGGGGGTTTGTGCCTAAAATTGAGAGCTTGGAGTAGGAAAATGAGGCTTTTAATCTGAAAAAGGAGGTTTGTGCCCTAAAATTGAGATATTGGTGAAGAAAAATGAGGCTTTTCACCCCAAAATTGAGAGCTTGTCCATAACATTGAAATATTGGTGCAGAAAAATTTGGCTTTTCAGGTGAAAAAGGTGGGTTTGGTGCTAAAATTGAGAACTTGGTGCAGAAAAATGAGGCTTTTCACCCAAAAAAAGTGGTTTGTGCTGTAAAATTGAGATCTTGTTGCAGAAAAGTGAGGCTTTAGATCTGAAAAAGGCGGTTTGTGCCCTAAAATTGAGAGCTTGGTGCAGAAAAATGAGGTTTTTCACCCCAAAAATGCGGGTATAGCCCCCATGATAGGGTTTGTGCTGTAAAGAAGGAGAGGTAGGGCCCTGGAAACGAGGCACTGCTGCATAAAAGGGAGGTTGTTTCCTGTAGAATCAAAACTTTGGATGCCAAAAATTAATCTTTGAGAGGTAAAATGGGGGTTTGTGCCCTAAAATTGAGAGCTTGGAGTAGGAAAATGAGGCTTTTAATCTGAAAAAGGAGGTTTGTGCCCTAAAATTGAGATATTGGTGAAAAAAATGAGGCTTTTCACCCCAAAATTGAGAGCTTGTCCCTCAAATGGAGAGCTTGGTGCAGAAAAATGAGGCTTTTTCACCCAAAAAAGGCGGGTTTTACCCTAAACTTGAGAGAGTGGTTCAGAAAAATGAGGCTTTTCACCCAATACAGGTAATTTGTGCCCAAAAATTGAGAGCTTGGTGCAGAAAAATGAGGCTTTTCAGCAGAAAAAGGCACGTTTGGTCCTAAAATTGTGCTATTGGTGCAGAAAAATGAGGCTTTTCACCCAAAAAAGGAGAGCTTGTCCATAACATTGAAATATTGGTGCAGAAAAATTTGGCTTTTCAGGTGAAAAAGGTGGGTTTGGTGCTAAAATTGAGAACTTGGTGCAGAAAAATGAGGCTTTTCACCCAAAAAAAGTGGTTTGTGCTGTAAAATTGAGATCTTGTTGCAGAAAAATGAGGCTTTACATCTGAAAAAGGCGGTTTGTGTCCTAAAATTGAGAGCTTGGTGCAGAAAAATGAGGTTTTTCACCCCAAAAACGCGGGTTTAGAGCCCCCATGATAGGGTTTGTGCTGTAAAAAAGGAGAGGTAGGGCCCTGGAAACGAGGCACTGCTGCATAAAAGGGAGGTTGTTACCTGTAGAATCAAAACTTTGGATGCTAAAAATTAATCTTTGAGAGGTAAAGTGGGGGTTTGTGCCTAAAATTGAGAGCTTGGAGTAGGAAAATGAGGCTTTTAATCTGAAAAAGGAGGTTTGTGCCCTAAAATTGAGATATTGGTGAAGAAAAATGAGGCTTTTCACTCAAAAATTGAGAGCTTGTCCCTAAAATTGAGAGCTTGGAGTAGGAAAATGAGGCTTTTAATCTCAAAAAGGAGGTTTGTGCCCTAAAATTGAGATATTGGTGAAGAAAAATGAGGCTTTTCACCCGAAAATTGAGAGCTTGTCCCTAAAATTGAGAGCTTGGTGCAGAAAAATGAGGCTTTTCAGCAGAAAAAGGCGGGTTGTGTGCCGTAAAATTGAGAGGTTGGTGCAGAAAAATGAGGCTTTTCAGCAGAAAAAGGCCATTTCCGCCCTAAAATTGAGAGCTTGGTTCAGAAAAATGAGGTTTTTCACCCCAAAAATGCGGGTTTAGCCCCCATGATAGGGTTTGTGCTGTAAAGAAGGAGAGGTAGGGCCCTGGAAACGAGGCACTGCTGCATAAAAGGGAGGTTGTTTCCTGTAGAATCAAAACTTTGGATGCCAAAAATTAATCTTTGAGAGGTAAAATGGGGGTTTGTGCCCTAAAATTGAGAGCTTGGAGTAGGAAAATGAGGCTTTTAATCTGAAAAAGGAGGTTTGTGCCCTAAAATTGAGATATTGCTGAAGAAAAATGAGGCTTTTCACCCCAAAATTGAGAGCTTGTCCCTCAAATGGAGAGCTTGGAGTAGAAAAATGAGGCTTTTTCACCCAAAAAAGGCGGGTTTTACCCTAAACTTGAGAGAGTGGTTCAGAAAAATGAGGCTTTTCACCCAATACAGGTAATTTCCGCCCTAAAATTGAGAGCTTGGTGCAGAAAAATGAGGCTTTTCAGCAGAAAAAGGCACGTTTGGTCCTAAAATTGCGCTATTGGTGCAGAAAAATGAGGCTTTTCACCCAAAAAAGGAGAGCTTGTCCATAACATTGAAATATTGGTGCAGAAAAATTTGGCTTTTCAGGTGAAAAAGGTGGGTTTGGTGCTAAAATTGAGAACTTGGTGCAGAAAAATGAGGCTTTTCACCCAAAAAAAGTGGTTTGTGCTGTAAAATTGAGATCTTGTTGCAGAAAAATGAGGCTTTACATCTGAAAAAGGCGGTTTGTGCCCTAAAATTGAGAGCTTGGTGCAGAAAAATGAGGTTTTTCACCCCAAAAACGCGGGTTTAGAGCCCCCATGATAGGGTTTGTGCTGTAAAAAAGGAGAGGTAGGGCCCTGGAAACGAGGCACTGCTGCATAAAAGGGAGGTTGTTTCCTGTAGAATCAAAACTTTGGATGCCAAAAATTAATCGTTGAGAGGTAAAATGGGGGTTTGTGCCCTAAAATTGAGAGCTTGGAGTAGGAAAATGAGGCTTTTAATCTGAAAAAGGAGGTTTGTGCCCTAAAATTGAGATATTGGTGAAAAAAATGAGGCTTTTCACCCCAAAATTGAGAGCTTGTCCCTCAAATGGAGAGCTTGGTGCAGAAAAATGAGGCTTTTACACCCAAAAAAGGCAGGTTTTACCCTAAACTTGAGAGAGTGGTTCAGAAAAATGAGGCTTTTCACCCAACACAGGTAATTTGTGCCCCAAAATTGAGAGCTTGGTGCAGAAAAATGAGGCTTTTCAGCAGAAAAAGGCACGTTTGGTCCTGAAATTGCGCTATTGGTGCAGAAAAATGAGGCTTTTCACCCAAAAAAGGAGAGCTTGTCCATAACATTGAAATATTGGTGCAGAAAAATTTGGCTTTTCAGGTGAAAAAGGTGGGTTTGGTGCTAAAATTGAGAACTTGGTGCAGAAAAATGAGGCTTTTCACCCAAAAAAAGTGGTTTGTGCTGTAAAATTGAGATCTTGTTGCAGAAAAATGAGGCTTTACATCTGAAAAAGGCGGTTTGTGTCCTAAAATTGAGAGCTTGGTGCAGAAAAATGAGGTTTTTCACCCCAAAAACGCGGGTTTAGAGCCCCCATGATAGGGTTTGTGCTGTAAAAAAGGAGAGGTAGGGCCCTGGAAACGAGGCACTGCTGCATAAAAGGGAGGTTGTTACCTGTAGAATCAAAACTTTGGATGCTAAAAATTAATCTTTGAGAGGTAAAGTGGGGGTTTGTGCCTAAAATTGAGAGCTTGGAGTAGGAAAATGAGGCTTTTAATCTGAAAAAGGAGGTTTGTGCCCTAAAATTGAGATATTGGTGAAGAAAAATGAGGCTTTTCACTCAAAAATTGAGAGCTTGTCCCTAAAATTGAGAGCTTGGAGTAGGAAAATGAGGCTTTTAATCTGAAAAAGGAGGTTTGTGCCCTAAAATTGAGATATTGGTGAAGAAAAATGAGGCTTTTCACCCGAAAATTGAGAGCTTGTCCCTAAAATTGAGAGCTTGGTGCAGAAAAATGAGGCTTTTCAGCAGAAAAAGGCGGGTTGTGTGCCGTAAAATTGAGAGGTTGGTGCAGAAAAATGAGGCTTTTCAGCAGAAAAAGGCCATTTCCGCCCTAAAATTGAGAGCTTGGTTCAGAAAAATGAGGTTTTTCACCCCAAAAATGCGGGTTTAGCCCCCATGATAGGGTTTGTGCTGTAAAGAAGGAGAGGTAGGGCCCTGGAAACGAGGCACTGCTGCATAAAAGGGAGGTTGTTTCCTGTAGAATCAAAACTTTGGATGCCAAAAATTAATCTTTGAGAGGTAAAATGGGGGTTTGTGCCCTAAAATTGAGAGCTTGGAGTAGGAAAATGAGGCTTTTAATCTGAAAAAGGAGGTTTGTGCCCTAAAATTGAGATATTGCTGAAGAAAAATGAGGCTTTTCACCCCAAAATTGAGAGCTTGTCCCTCAAATGGAGAGCTTGGTGCAGAAAAATGAGGCTTTTTCACCCAAAAAAGGCGGGTTTTACCCTAAACTTGAGAGAGTGGTTCAGAAAAATGAGGCTTTTCACCCAATACAGGTAATTTGTGCCCAAAAATTGAGAGCTTGGTGCAGAAAAATGAGGCTTTTCAGCAGAAAAAGGCACGTTTGGTCCTGAAATTGCGCTATTGGTGCAGAAAAATGAGGCTTTTCACCCAAAAAAGGAGAGCTTGTCCATAACATTGAAATATTGGTGCAGAAAAATTTGGCTTTTCAGGTGAAAAAGGTGGGTTTGGTGCTAAAATTGAGAACTTGGTGCAGAAAAATGAGGCTTTTCACCCAAAAAAAGTGGTTTGTGCTGTAAAATTGAGATCTTGTTGCAGAAAAATGAGGCTTTACATCTGAAAAAGGTGGTTTGTGCCCTAAAATTGAGAGCTTGGTGCAGAAAAATGAGGTTTTTCACCCCAAAAACGCGGGTTTAGAGCCCCCATGATAGGGTTTGTGCTGTAAAAAAGGAGAGGTAGGGCCCTGGAAACGAGGCACTGCTGCATAAAAGGGAGGTTGTTACCTGTAGAATCAAAACTTTGGATGCTAAAAATTAATCTTTGAGAGGTAAAGTGGGGGTTTGTGCCTAAAATTGAGAGCTTGGAGTAGGAAAATGAGGCTTTTAATCTGAAAAAGGAGGTTTGTGCCCTAAAATTGAGATATTGGTGAAGAAAAATGAGGCTTTTCACTCAAAAATTGAGAGCTTGTCCCTAAAATTGAGAGCTTGGAGTAGGAAAATGAGGCTTTTAATCTGAAAAAGGAGGTTTGTGCCCTAAAATTGAGATATTGGTGAAGAAAAATGAGGCTTTTCACCCCAAAATTGAGAGCTTGTCCCTAAAATTGAGAGCTTGGAGTAGGAAAATGAGGCTTTTAATCTGAAAAAGGAGGTTTGTGCCCTAAAATTGAGATATTGGTGAAGAAAAATGAGGCTTTTCACTCAAAAATTGAGAGCTTGTCCCTAAAATTGAGAGCTTGGAGTAGGAAAATGAGGCTTTTAATCTGAAAAAGGAGGTTTGTGCCCTAAAATTGAGATATTGGTGAAGAAAAATGAGGCTTTTCACCCCAAAATTGAGAGCTTGTCCCTAAAATTGAGAGCTTGGTGCAGAAAAATGAGGCTTTTCAGCAGAAAAAGGCGGGTTGTGTGCCGTAAAATTGAGAGGTTGGTGCAGAAAAATGAGACTTTTCAGCAGAAAAAGGCCATTTCCGCCCTAAAATTGAGAGCTTGGTGCAGAAAAATGAGGTTTTTCACCCCAAAAATGCGGGTTTAGCCCCCATGATAGGGTTTGTGCTGTAAAGAAGGAGAGGTAGGGCCCTGGAAACGAGGCACTGCTGCATAAAAGGGAGGTTGTTTCCTGTAGAATCAAAACTTTGGATGCTAAAAATAAATCTTTGAGAGGTAAAGTGGGGGTTTGTGCCTAAAATTGAGAGCTTGGAGTAGGAAAATGAGGCTTTTAATCTGAAAAAGGAGGTTTGTGCCCTAAAATTGAGATATTGGTGAAGAAAAATGAGGCTTTTCACCCCAAAATTGAGAGCTTGTCCATAACATTGAAATATTGGTGCAGAAAAATTTGGCTTTTCAGGTGAAAAAGGTGGGTTTGGTGCTAAAATTGAGAACTTGGTGCAGAAAAATGAGGCTTTTCACCCAAAAAAAGTGGTTTGTGCTGTAAAATTGAGATCTTGTTGCAGAAAAGTGAGGCTTTAGATCTGAAAAAGGCGGTTTGTGCCCTAAAATTGAGAGCTTGGTGCAGAAAAATGAGGTTTTTCACCCCAAAAATGCGGGTATAGCCCCCATGATAGGGTTTGTGCTGTAAAGAAGGAGAGGTAGGGCCCTGGAAACGAGGCACTGCTGCATAAAAGGGAGGTTGTTTCCTGTAGAATCAAAACTTTGGATGCCAAAAATTAATCTTTGAGAGGTAAAATGGGGGTTTGTGCCCTAAAATTGAGAGCTTGGAGTAGGAAAATGAGGCTTTTAATCTGAAAAAGGAGGTTTGTGCCCTAAAATTGAGATATTGGTGAAAAAAATGAGGCTTTTCACCCCAAAATTGAGAGCTTGTCCCTCAAATGGAGAGCTTGGTGCAGAAAAATGAGGCTTTTTCACCCAAAAAAGGCGGGTTTTACCCTAAACTTGAGAGAGTGGTTCAGAAAAATGAGGCTTTTCACCCAATACAGGTAATTTGTGCCCAAAAATTGAGAGCTTGGTGCAGAAAAATGAGGCTTTTCAGCAGAAAAAGGCACGTTTGGTCCTAAAATTGTGCTATTGGTGCAGAAAAATGAGGCTTTTCACCCAAAAAAGGAGAGCTTGTCCATAACATTGAAATATTGGTGCAGAAAAATTTGGCTTTTCAGGTGAAAAAGGTGGGTTTGGTGCTAAAATTGAGAACTTGGTGCAGAAAAATGAGGCTTTTCACCCAAAAAAAGTGGTTTGTGCTGTAAAATTGAGATCTTGTTGCAGAAAAATGAGGCTTTACATCTGAAAAAGGCGGTTTGTGTCCTAAAATTGAGAGCTTGGTGCAGAAAAATGAGGTTTTTCACCCCAAAAACGCGGGTTTAGAGCCCCCATGATAGGGTTTGCGCTGTAAAAAAGGAGAGTTAGGGCCCTGGAAACGAGGCACTGCTGCATAAAAGGGAGGTTGTTACCTGTAGAATCAAAACTTTGGATGCTAAAAATTAATCTTTGAGAGGTAAAGTGGGGGTTTGTGCCTAAAATTGAGAGCTTGGAGTAGGAAAATGAGGCTTTTAATCTGAAAAAGGAGGTTTGTGCCCTAAAATTGAGATATTGGTGAAGAAAAATGAGGCTTTTCACTCAAAAATTGAGAGCTTGTCCCTAAAATTGAGAGCTTGGAGTAGGAAAATGAGGCTTTTAATCTGAAAAAGGAGGTTTGTGCCCTAAAATTGAGATATTGGTGAAGAAAAATGAGGCTTTTCACCCGAAAATTGAGAGCTTGTCCCTAAAATTGAGAGCTTGGTGCAGAAAAATGAGGCTTTTCAGCAGAAAAAGGCGGGTTGTGTGCCGTAAAATTGAGAGGTTGGTGCAGAAAAATGAGGCTTTTCAGCAGAAAAAGGCCATTTCCGCCCTAAAATTGAGAGCTTGGTTCAGAAAAATGAGGTTTTTCACCCCAAAAATGCGGGTTTAGCCCCCATGATAGGGTTTGTGCTGTAAAGAAGGAGAGGTAGGGCCCTGGAAACGAGGCACTGCTGCATAAAAGGGAGGTTGTTTCCTGTAGAATCAAAACTTTGGATGCCAAAAATTAATCTTTGAGAGGTAAAATGGGGGTTTGTGCCCTAAAATTGAGAGCTTGGAGTAGGAAAATGAGGCTTTTAATCTGAAAAAGGAGGTTTGTGCCCTAAAATTGAGATATTGCTGAAGAAAAATGAGGCTTTTCACCCCAAAATTGAGAGCTTGTCCCTCAAATGGAGAGCTTGGTGCAGAAAAATGAGGCTTTTTCACCCAAAAAAGGCGGGTTTTACCCTAAACTTGAGAGAGTGGTTCAGAAAAATGAGGCTTTTCACCCAATACAGGTAATTTCCGCCCTAAAATTGAGAGCTTGGTGCAGAAAAATGAGGCTTTTCAGCAGAAAAAGGCACGTTTGGTCCTGAAATTGCGCTATTGGTGCAGAAAAATGAGGCTTTTCACCCAAAAAAGGAGAGCTTGTCCATAACATTGAAATATTGGTGCAGAAAAATTTGGCTTTTCAGGTGAAAAAGGTGGGTTTGGTGCTAAAATTGAGAACTTGGTGCAGAAAAATGAGGCTTTTCACCCAAAAAAAGTGGTTTGTGCTGTAAAATTGAGATCTTGTTGCAGAAAAATGAGGCTTTACATCTGAAAAAGGTGGTTTGTGCCCTAAAATTGAGAGCTTGGTGCAGAAAAATGAGGTTTTTCACCCCAAAAACGCGGGTTTAGAGCCCCCATGATAGGGTTTGTGCTGTAAAAAAGGAGAGGTAGGGCCCTGGAAACGAGGCACTGCTGCATAAAAGGGAGGTTGTTACCTGTAGAATCAAAACTTTGGATGCTAAAAATTAATCTTTGAGAGGTAAAGTGGGGGTTTGTGCCTAAAATTGAGAGCTTGGAGTAGGAAAATGAGGCTTTTAATCTGAAAAAGGAGGTTTGTGCCCTAAAATTGAGATATTGGTGAAGAAAAATGAGGCTTTTCACTCAAAAATTGAGAGCTTGTCCCTAAAATTGAGAGCTTGGAGTAGGAAAATGAGGCTTTTAATCTGAAAAAGGAGGTTTGTGCCCTAAAATTGAGATATTGGTGAAGAAAAATGAGGCTTTTCACCCGAAAATTGAGAGCTTGTCCCTAAAATTGAGAGCTTGGTGCAGAAAAATGAGGCTTTTCAGCAGAAAAAGGCGGGTTGTGTGCCGTAAAATTGAGAGGTTGGTGCAGAAAAATGAGGCTTTTCAGCAGAAAAAGGCCATTTCCGCCCTAAAATTGAGAGCTTGGTTCAGAAAAATGAGGTTTTTCACCCCAAAAATGCGGGTTTAGCCCCCATGATAGGGTTTGTGCTGTAAAGAAGGAGAGGTAGGGCCCTGGAAACGAGGCACTGCTGCATAAAAGGGAGGTTGTTTCCTGTAGAATCAAAACTTTGGATGCCAAAAATTAATCTTTGAGAGGTAAAATGGGGGTTTGTGCCCTAAAATTGAGAGCTTGGAGTAGGAAAATGAGGCTTTTAATCTGAAAAAGGAGGTTTGTGCCCTAAAATTGAGATATTGGTGAAGAAAAATGAGGCTTTTCACCCCAAAATTGAGAGCTTGTCCCTCAAATGGAGAGCTTGGTGCAGAAAAATGAGGCTTTTTCACCCAAAAAAGGCGGGTTTTACCCTAAACTTGAGAGAGTGGTTCAGAAAAATGAGGCTTTTCACCCAATACAGGTAATTTCCGCCCTAAAATTGAGAGCTTGGTGCAGAAAAATGAGGCTTTTCAGCAGAAAAAGGCACGTTTGGTCCTAAAATTGCGCTATTGGTGCAGAAAAATGAGGCTTTTCACCCAAAAAAGGAGAGCTTGTCCATAACATTGAAATATTGGTGCAGAAAAATTTGGCTTTTCAGGTGAAAAAGGTGGGTTTGGTGCTAAAATTGAGAACTTGGTGCAGAAAAATGAGGCTTTTCACCCAAAAAAAGTGGTTTGTGCTGTAAAATTGAGATCTTGTTGCAGAAAAATGAGGCTTTACATCTGAAAAAGGCGGTTTGTGCCCTAAAATTGAGAGCTTGGTGCAGAAAAATGAGGTTTTTCACCCCAAAAACGCGGGTTTAGAGCCCCCATGATAGGGTTTGTGCTGTAAAAAAGGAGAGGTAGGGCCCTGGAAACGAGGCACTGCTGCATAAAAGGGAGGTTGTTTCCTGTAGAATCAAAACTTTGGATGCCAAAAATTAATCTTTGAGAGGTAAAATGGGGGTTTGTGCCCTAAAATTGAGAGCTTGGAGTAGGAAAATGAGGCTTTTAATCTGAAAAAGGAGGTTTGTGCCCTAAAATTGAGATATTGGTGAAAAAAATGAGGCTTTTCACCCCAAAATTGAGAGCTTGTCCCTCAAATGGAGAGCTTGGTGCAGAAAAATGAGGCTTTTACACCCAAAAAAGGCGGGTTTTACCCTAAACTTGAGAGAGTGGTTCAGAAAAATGAGGCTTTTCACCCAATACAGGTAATTTGTGCCCAAAAATTGAGAGCTTGGTGCAGAAAAATGAGGCTTTTCAGCAGAAAAAGGCACGTTTGGTCCTAAAATTGCGCTATTGGTGCAGAAAAATGAGGCTTTTCACCCAAAAAAGGAGAGCTTGTCCATAACATTGAAATATTGGTGCAGAAAAATTTGGCTTTTCAGGTGAAAAAGGTGGGTTTGGTGCTAAAATTGAGAACTTGGTGCAGAAAAATGAGGCTTTTCACCCAAAAAAAGTGGTTTGTGCTGTAAAATTGAGATCTTGTTGCAGAAAAATGAGGCTTTACATCTGAAAAAGGTGGTTTGTGCCCTAAAATTGAGAGCTTGGTGCAGAAAAATGAGGTTTTTCACCCCAAAAACGCGGGTTTAGAGCCCCCATGATAGGGTTTGTGCTGTAAAAAAGGAGAGGTAGGGCCCTGGAAACGAGGCACTGCTGCATAAAAGGGAGGTTGTTACCTGTAGAATCAAAACTTTGGATGCTAAAAATTAATCTTTGAGAGGTAAAGTGGGGGTTTGTGCCTAAAATTGAGAGCTTGGAGTAGGAAAATGAGGCTTTTAATCTGAAAAAGGAGGTTTGTGCCCTAAAATTGAGATATTGGTGAAGAAAAATGAGGCTTTTCACTCAAAAATTGAGAGCTTGTCCCTAAAATTGAGAGCTTGGAGTAGGAAAATGAGGCTTTTAATCTGAAAAAGGAGGTTTGTGCCCTAAAATTGAGATATTGGTGAAGAAAAATGAGGCTTTTCACCCCAAAATTGAGAGCTTGTCCCTAAAATTGAGAGCTTGGAGTAGGAAAATGAGGCTTTTAATCTGAAAAAGGAGGTTTGTGCCCTAAAATTGAGATATTGGTGAAGAAAAATGAGGCTTTTCACTCAAAAATTGAGAGCTTGTCCCTAAAATTGAGAGCTTGGAGTAGGAAAATGAGGCTTTTAATCTGAAAAAGGAGGTTTGTGCCCTAAAATTGAGATATTGGTGAAGAAAAATGAGGCTTTTCACCCCAAAATTGAGAGCTTGTCCCTAAAATTGAGAGCTTGGTGCAGAAAAATGAGGCTTTTCAGCAGAAAAAGGCGGGTTGTGTGCCGTAAAATTGAGAGGTTGGTGCAGAAAAATGAGACTTTTCAGCAGAAAAAGGCCATTTCCGCCCTAAAATTGAGAGCTTGGTGAAGAAAAATGAGGTTTTTCACCCCAAAAATGCGGGTATAGCCCCCATGATAGGGTTTGTGCTGTAAAGAAGGAGAGGTAGGGCCCTGGAAACGAGGCACTGCTGCATAAAAGGGAGGTTGTTTCCTGTAGAATCAAAACTTTGGATGCTAAAAATAAATCTTTGAGAGGTAAAGTGGGGGTTTGTGCCTAAAATTGAGAGCTTGGAGTAGGAAAATGAGGCTTTTAATCTGAAAAAGGAGGTTTGTGCCCTAAAATTGAGATATTGGTGAAGAAAAATGAGGCTTTTCACCCCAAAATTGAGAGCTTGTCCATAACATTGAAATATTGGTGCAGAAAAATTTGGCTTTTCAGGTGAAAAAGGTGGGTTTGGTGCTACAATTGAGAGCTTGGTGCAGAAAAATGAGGCTTTTCACCCAAAAAAAGTGGTTTGTGCTGTAAAATTGAGATCTTGTTGCAGAAAAGTGAGGCTTTAGATCTGAAAAAGGCGGTTTGTGCCCTAAAATTGAGAGCTTGGTGCAGAAAAATGAGGTTTTTCACCCCAAAAATGCGGGTATAGCCCCCATGATAGGGTTTGTGCTGTAAAGAAGGAGAGGTAGGGCCCTGGAAACGAGGCACTGCTGCATAAAAGGGAGGTTGTTTCCTGTAGAATCAAAACTTTGGATGCCAAAAATTAATCATTGAGAGGTAAAATGGGGGTTTGTGCCCTAAAATTGAGAGCTTGGAGTAGGAAAATGAGGCTTTTAATCTGAAAAAGGAGGTTTGTGCCCTAAAATTGAGATATTGGTGAAAAAAATGAGGCTTTTCACCCCAAAATTGAGAGCTTGTCCCTCAAATGGAGAGCTTGGTGCAGAAAAATGAGGCTTTTCACCCAAAAAAAGTGGTTTGTGCTGTAAAATTGAGATCTTGTTGCAGAAAAATGAGGCTTTACATCTGAAAAAGGCGGTTTGTGCCCTAAAATTGAGAGCTTGGTGCAGAAAAATGAGGCTTTTCAGCAGAAAAAGGCGGGTTGTGTGCCGTAAAATTGAGAGGTTGGTGCAGAAAAATGAGACTTTTCAGCAGAAAAAGGCCATTTCCGCCCTAAAATTGAGAGCTTGGTGCAGAAAAATGAGGTTTTTCACCCCAAAAATGCGGGTTTAGCCCCCATGATAGGGTTTGTGCTGTAAAGAAGGAGAGGTAGGGCCCTGGAAACGAGGCACTGCTGCATAAAAGGGAGGTTGTTTCCTGTAGAATCAAAACTTTGGATGCCAAAAATTAATCATTGAGAGGTAAAATGGGGGTTTGTGCCCTAAAATTGAGAGCTTGGAGTAGGAAAATGAGGCTTTTAATCTGAAAAAGGAGGTTTGTGCCCTAAAATTGAGATATTGGTGAAAAAAATGAGGCTTTTCACCCCAAAATTGAGAGCTTGTCCCTCAAATGGAGAGCTTGGTGCAGAAAAATGAGGCTTTTTCACCCAAAAAAGGCGGGTTTTACCCTAAACTTGAGAGAGTGGTTCAGAAAAATGAGGCTTTTCACCCAATACAGGTAATTTGTGCCCAAAAATTGAGAGCTTGGTGCAGAAAAATGAGGCTTTTCAGCAGAAAAAGGCACGTTTGGTCCTAAAATTGTGCTATTGGTGCAGAAAAATGAGGCTTTTCACCCAAAAAAGGAGAGCTTGTCCATAACATTGAAATATTGGTGCAGAAAAATTTGGCTTTTCAGGTGAAAAAGGTGGGTTTGGTGCTAAAATTGAGAACTTGGTGCAGAAAAATGAGGCTTTTCACCCAAAAAAAGTGGTTTGTGCTGTAAAATTGAGATCTTGTTGCAGAAAAATGAGGCTTTACATCTGAAAAAGGCGGTTTGTGTCCTAAAATTGAGAGCTTGGTGCAGAAAAATGAGGTTTTTCACCCCAAAAACGCGGGTTTAGAGCCCCCATGATAGGGTTTGTGCTGTAAAAAAGGAGAGGTAGGGCCCTGGAAACGAGGCACTGCTGCATAAAAGGGAGGTTGTTACCTGTAGAATCAAAACTTTGGATGCTAAAAATTAATCTTTGAGAGGTAAAGTGGGGGTTTGTGCCTAAAATTGAGAGCTTGGAGTAGGAAAATGAGGCTTTTAATCTGAAAAAGGAGGTTTGTGCCCTAAAATTGAGATATTGGTGAAGAAAAATGAGGCTTTTCACTCAAAAATTGAGAGCTTGTCCCTAAAATTGAGAGCTTGGAGTAGGAAAATGAGGCTTTTAATCTGAAAAAGGAGGTTTGTGCCCTAAAATTGAGATATTGGTGAAGAAAAATGAGGCTTTTCACCCGAAAATTGAGAGCTTGTCCCTAAAATTGAGAGCTTGGTGCAGAAAAATGAGGCTTTTCAGCAGAAAAAGGCGGGTTGTGTGCCGTAAAATTGAGAGGTTGGTGCAGAAAAATGAGGCTTTTCAGCAGAAAAAGGCCATTTCCGCCCTAAAATTGAGAGCTTGGTTCAGAAAAATGAGGTTTTTCACCCCAAAAATGCGGGTTTAGCCCCCATGATAGGGTTTGTGCTGTAAAGAAGGAGAGGTAGGGCCCTGGAAACGAGGCACTGCTGCATAAAAGGGAGGTTGTTTCCTGTAGAATCAAAACTTTGGATGCCAAAAATTAATCTTTGAGAGGTAAAATGGGGGTTTGTGCCCTAAAATTGAGAGCTTGGAGTAGGAAAATGAGGCTTTTAATCTGAAAAAGGAGGTTTGTGCCCTAAAATTGAGATATTGGTGAAGAAAAATGAGGCTTTTCACCCCAAAATTGAGAGCTTGTCCCTCAAATGGAGAGCTTGGTGCAGAAAAATGAGGCTTTTACACCCAAAAAAGGCAGGTTTTACCCTAAACTTGAGAGAGTGGTTCAGAAAAATGAGGCTTTTCACCCAATACAGGTAATTTGTGCCCAAAAATTGAGAGCTTGGTGCAGAAAAATGAGGCTTTTCAGCAGAAAAAGGCACGTTTGGTCCTGAAATTGCGCTATTGGTGCAGAAAAATGAGGCTTTTCACCCAAAAAAGGAGAGCTTGTCCATAACATTGAAATATTGGTGCAGAAAAATTTGGCTTTTCAGGTGAAAAAGGTGGGTTTGGTGCTAAAATTGAGAACTTGGTGCAGAAAAATGAGGCTTTTCACCCAAAAAAAGTGGTTTGTGCTGTAAAATTGAGATCTTGTTGCAGAAAAATGAGGCTTTACATCTGAAAAAGGTGGTTTGTGCCCTAAAATTGAGAGCTTGGTGCAGAAAAATGAGGTTTTTCACCCCAAAAACGCGGGTTTAGAGCCCCCATGATAGGGTTTGTGCTGTAAAAAAGGAGAGGTAGGGCCCTGGAAACGAGGCACTGCTGCATAAAAGGGAGGTTGTTACCTGTAGAATCAAAACTTTGGATGCTAAAAATTAATCTTTGAGAGGTAAAGTGGGGGTTTGTGCCTAAAATTGAGAGCTTGGAGTAGGAAAATGAGGCTTTTAATCTGAAAAAGGAGGTTTGTGCCCTAAAATTGAGATATTGGTGAAGAAAAATGAGGCTTTTCACTCAAAAATTGAGAGCTTGTCCCTAAAATTGAGAGCTTGGAGTAGGAAAATGAGGCTTTTAATCTGAAAAAGGAGGTTTGTGCCCTAAAATTGAGATATTGGTGAAGAAAAATGAGGCTTTTCACCTGAAAATTGAGAGCTTGTCCCTAAAATTGAGAGCTTGGTGCAGAAAAATGAGGCTTTTCAGCAGAAAAAGGCGGGTTGTGTGCCGTAAAATTGAGAGGTTGGTGCAGAAAAATGAGGCTTTTCAGCAGAAAAAGGCCATTTCCGCCCTAAAATTGAGAGCTTGGTTCAGAAAAATGAGGTTTTTCACCCCAAAAATGCGGGTTTAGCCCCCATGATAGGGTTTGTGCTGTAAAGAAGGAGAGGTAGGGCCCTGGAAACGAGGCACTGCTGCATAAAAGGGAGGTTGTTTCCTGTAGAATCAAAACTTTGGATGCCAAAAATTAATCTTTGAGAGGTAAAATGGGGGTTTGTGCCCTAAAATTGAGAGCTTGGAGTAGGAAAATGAGGCTTTTAATCTGAAAAAGGAGGTTTGTGCCCTAAAATTGAGATATTGGTGAAGAAAAATGAGGCTTTTCACCCCAAAATTGAGAGCTTGTCCCTCAAATGGAGAGCTTGGTGCAGAAAAATGAGGCTTTTTCACCCAAAAAAGGCGGGTTTTACCCTAAACTTGAGAGAGTGGTTCAGAAAAATGAGGCTTTTCACCCAATACAGGTAATTTCCGCCCTAAAATTGAGAGCTTGGTGCAGAAAAATGAGGCTTTTCAGCAGAAAAAGGCACGTTTGGTCCTAAAATTGCGCTATTGGTGCAGAAAAATGAGGCTTTTCACCCAAAAAAGGAGAGCTTGTCCATAACATTGAAATATTGGTGCAGAAAAATTTGGCTTTTCAGGTGAAAAAGGTGGGTTTGGTGCTAAAATTGAGAACTTGGTGCAGAAAAATGAGGCTTTTCACCCAAAAAAAGTGGTTTGTGCTGTAAAATTGAGATCTTGTTGCAGAAAAATGAGGCTTTACATCTGAAAAAGGCGGTTTGTGCCCTAAAATTGAGAGCTTGGTGCAGAAAAATGAGGTTTTTCACCCCAAAAACGCGGGTTTAGAGCCCCCATGATAGGGTTTGTGCTGTAAAAAAGGAGAGGTAGGGCCCTGGAAACGAGGCACTGCTGCATAAAAGGGAGGTTGTTTCCTGTAGAATCAAAACTTTGGATGCCAAAAATTAATCGTTGAGAGGTAAAATGGGGGTTTGTGCCCTAAAATTGAGAGCTTGGAGTAGGAAAATGAGGCTTTTAATCTGAAAAAGGAGGTTTGTGCCCTAAAATTGAGATATTGGTGAAAAAAATGAGGCTTTTCACCCCAAAATTGAGAGCTTGTCCCTCAAATGGAGAGCTTGGTGCAGAAAAATGAGGCTTTTACACCCAAAAAAGGCGGGTTTTACCCTAAACTTGAGAGAGTGGTTCAGAAAAATGAGGCTTTTCACCCAATACAGGTAATTTGTGCCCAAAAATTGAGAGCTTGGTGCAGAAAAATGAGGCTTTTCAGCAGAAAAAGGCACGTTTGGTCCTGAAATTGCGCTATTGGTGCAGAAAAATGAGGCTTTTCACCCAAAAAAGGAGAGCTTGTCCATAACATTGAAATATTGGTGCAGAAAAATTTGGCTTTTCAGGTGAAAAAGGTGGGTTTGGTGCTAAAATTGAGAACTTGGTGCAGAAAAATGAGGCTTTTCACCCAAAAAAAGTGGTTTGTGCTGTAAAATTGAGATCTTGTTGCAGAAAAATGAGGCTTTACATCTGAAAAAGGCGGTTTGTGCCCTAAAATTGAGAGCTTGGTGCAGAAAAATGAGGTTTTTCACCCCAAAAACGCGGGTTTAGAGCCCCCATGATAGGGTTTGTGCTGTAAAAAAGGAGAGGTAGGGCCCTGGAAACGAGGCACTGCTGCATAAAAGGGAGGTTGTTACCTGTAGAATCAAAACTTTGGATGCTAAAAATTAATCTTTGAGAGGTAAAGTGGGGGTTTGTGCCTAAAATTGAGAGCTTGGAGTAGGAAAATGAGGCTTTTAATCTGAAAAAGGAGGTTTGTGCCCTAAAATTGAGATATTGGTGAAGAAAAATGAGGCTTTTCACTCAAAAATTGAGAGCTTGTCCCTAAAATTGAGAGCTTGGAGTAGGAAAATGAGGCTTTTAATCTGAAAAAGGAGGTTTGTGCCCTAAAATTGAGATATTGGTGAAGAAAAATGAGGCTTTTCACCCCAAAATTGAGAGCTTGTCCCTAAAATTGAGAGCTTGGAGTAGGAAAATGAGGCTTTTAATCTGAAAAAGGAGGTTTGTGCCCTAAAATTGAGATATTGGTGAAGAAAAATGAGGCTTTTCACCCCAAAATTGAGAGCTTGTCCCTAAAATTGAGAGCTTGGAGTAGGAAAATGAGGCTTTTAATCTGAAAAAGGAGGTTTGTGCCCTAAAATTGAGATATTGGTGAAGAAAAATGAGGCTTTTCACTCAAAAATTGAGAGCTTGTCCCTAAAATTGAGAGCTTGGAGTAGGAAAATGAGGCTTTTAATCTGAAAAAGGAGGTTTGTGCCCTAAAATTGAGATATTGGTGAAGAAAAATGAGGCTTTTCACCTGAAAATTGAGAGCTTGTCCCTAAAATTGAGAGCTTGGTGCAGAAAAATGAGGCTTTTCAGCAGAAAAATGCGGGTTGTGTGCCGTAAAATTGAGAGGTTGGTGCAGAAAAATGAGACTTTTCAGCAGAAAAAGGCCATTTCCGCCCTAAAATTGAGAGCTTGGTGCAGAAAAATGAGGTTTTTCACCCCAAAAATGCGGGTATAGCCCCCATGATAGGGTTTGTGCTGTAAAGAAGGAGAGGTAGGGCCCTGGAAACGAGGCACTGCTGCATAAAAGGGAGGTTGTTTCCTGTAGAATCAAAACTTTGGATGCTAAAAATAAATCTTTGAGAGGTAAAGTGGGGGTTTGTGCCTAAAATTGAGAGCTTGGAGTAGGAAAATGAGGCTTTTAATCTGAAAAAGGAGGTTTGTGCCCTAAAATTGAGATATTGGTGAAGAAAAATGAGGCTTTTCACCCCAAAATTGAGAGCTTGTCCCTCAAATGGAGAGCTTGGTGCAGAAAAATGAGGCTTTTACACCCAAAAAAGGCGGGTTTTACCCTAAACTTGAGAGAGTGGTTCAGAAAAATGAGGCTTTTCACCCAATACAGGTAATTTGTGCCCAAAAATTGAGAGCTTGGTGCAGAAAAATGAGGCTTTTCAGCAGAAAAAGGCACGTTTGGTCCTGAAATTGCGCTATTGGTGCAGAAAAATGAGGCTTTTCACCCAAAAAAGGAGAGCTTGTCCATAACATTGAAATATTGGTGCAGAAAAATTTGGCTTTTCAGGTGAAAAAGGTGGGTTTGGTGCTAAAATTGAGAACTTGGTGCAGAAAAATGAGGCTTTTCACCCAAAAAAAGTGGTTTGTGCTGTAAAATTGAGATCTTGTTGCAGAAAAATGAGGCTTTACATCTGAAAAAGGCGGTTTGTGCCCTAAAATTGAGAGCTTGGTGCAGAAAAATGAGGTTTTTCACCCCAAAAACGCGGGTTTAGAGCCCCCATGATAGGGTTTGTGCTGTAAAAAAGGAGAGGTAGGGCCCTGGAAACGAGGCACTGCTGCATAAAAGGGAGGTTGTTACCTGTAGAATCAAAACTTTGGATGCTAAAAATTAATCTTTGAGAGGTAAAGTGGGGGTTTGTGCCTAAAATTGAGAGCTTGGAGTAGGAAAATGAGGCTTTTAATCTGAAAAAGGAGGTTTGTGCCCTAAAATTGAGATATTGGTGAAGAAAAATGAGGCTTTTCACTCAAAAATTGAGAGCTTGTCCCTAAAATTGAGAGCTTGGAGTAGGAAAATGAGGCTTTTAATCTGAAAAAGGAGGTTTGTGCCCTAAAATTGAGATATTGGTGAAGAAAAATGAGGCTTTTCACCCCAAAATTGAGAGCTTGTCCCTAAAATTGAGAGCTTGGAGTAGGAAAATGAGGCTTTTAATCTGAAAAAGGAGGTTTGTGCCCTAAAATTGAGATATTGGTGAAGAAAAATGAGGCTTTTCACCCCAAAATTGAGAGCTTGTCCCTAAAATTGAGAGCTTGGAGTAGGAAAATGAGGCTTTTAATCTGAAAAAGGAGGTTTGTGCCCTAAAATTGAGATATTGGTGAAGAAAAATGAGGCTTTTCACTCAAAAATTGAGAGCTTGTCCCTAAAATTGAGAGCTTGGAGTAGGAAAATGAGGCTTTTAATCTGAAAAAGGAGGTTTGTGCCCTAAAATTGAGATATTGGTGAAGAAAAATGAGGCTTTTCACCTGAAAATTGAGAGCTTGTCCCTAAAATTGAGAGCTTGGTGCAGAAAAATGAGGCTTTTCAGCAGAAAAATGCGGGTTGTGTGCCGTAAAATTGAGAGGTTGGTGCAGAAAAATGAGACTTTTCAGCAGAAAAAGGCCATTTCCGCCCTAAAATTGAGAGCTTGGTGCAGAAAAATGAGGTTTTTCACCCCAAAAATGCGGGTATAGCCCCCATGATAGGGTTTGTGCTGTAAAGAAGGAGAGGTAGGGCCCTGGAAACGAGGCACTGCTGCATAAAAGGGAGGTTGTTTCCTGTAGAATCAAAACTTTGGATGCTAAAAATAAATCTTTGAGAGGTAAAGTGGGGGTTTGTGCCTAAAATTGAGAGCTTGGAGTAGGAAAATGAGGCTTTTAATCTGAAAAAGGAGGTTTGTGCCCTAAAATTGAGATATTGGTGAAGAAAAATGAGGCTTTTCACCCCAAAATTGAGAGCTTGTCCATAACATTGAAATATTGGTGCAGAAAAATTTGGCTTTTCAGGTGAAAAAGGTGGGTTTGGTGCTACAATTGAGAGCTTGGTGCAGAAAAATGAGGCTTTTCACCCAAAAAAAGTGGTTTGTGCTGTAAAATTGAGATCTTGTTGCAGAAAAGTGAGGCTTTAGATCTGAAAAAGGCGGTTTGTGCCCTAAAATTGAGAGCTTGGTGCAGAAAAATGAGGTTTTTCACCCCAAAAATGCGGGTATAGCCCCCATGATAGGGTTTGTGCTGTAAAGAAGGAGAGGTAGGGCCCTGGAAACGAGGCACTGCTGCATAAAAGGGAGGTTGTTTCCTGTAGAATCAAAACTTTGGATGCCAAAAATTAATCATTGAGAGGTAAAATGGGGGTTTGTGCCCTAAAATTGAGAGCTTGGAGTAGGAAAATGAGGCTTTTAATCTGAAAAAGGAGGTTTGTGCCCTAAAATTGAGATATTGGTGAAAAAAATGAGGCTTTTCACCCCAAAATTGAGAGCTTGTCCCTCAAATGGAGAGCTTGGTGCAGAAAAATGAGGCTTTTCACCCAAAAAAAGTGGTTTGTGCTGTAAAATTGAGATCTTGTTGCAGAAAAATGAGGCTTTACATCTGAAAAAGGCGGTTTGTGCCCTAAAATTGAGAGCTTGGTGCAGAAAAATGAGGCTTTTCAGCAGAAAAAGGCGGGTTGTGTGCCGTAAAATTGAGAGGTTGGTGCAGAAAAATGAGACTTTTCAGCAGAAAAAGGCCATTTCCGCCCTAAAATTGAGAGCTTGGTGCAGAAAAATGAGGTTTTTCACCCCAAAAATGCGGGTTTAGCCCCCATGATAGGGTTTGTGCTGTAAAGAAGGAGAGGTAGGGCCCTGGAAACGAGGCACTGCTGCATAAAAGGGAGGTTGTTTCCTGTAGAATCAAAACTTTGGATGCCAAAAATTAATCTTTGAGAGGTAAAATGGGGGTTTGTGCCCTAAAATTGAGAGCTTGGAGTAGGAAAATGAGGCTTTTAATCTGAAAAAGGAGGTTTGTGCCCTAAAATTGAGATATTGGTGAAAAAAATGAGGCTTTTCACCCCAAAATTGAGAGCTTGTCCCTCAAATGGAGAGCTTGGTGCAGAAAAATGAGGCTTTTTCACCCAAAAAAGGCGGGTTTTACCCTAAACTTGAGAGAGTGGTTCAGAAAAATGAGGCTTTTCACCCAATACAGGTAATTTGTGCCCAAAAATTGAGAGCTTGGTGCAGAAAAATGAGGCTTTTCAGCAGAAAAAGGCACGTTTGGTCCTAAAATTGTGCTATTGGTGCAGAAAAATGAGGCTTTTCACCCAAAAAAGGAGAGCTTGTCCATAACATTGAAATATTGGTGCAGAAAAATTTGGCTTTTCAGGTGAAAAAGGTGGGTTTGGTGCTAAAATTGAGAACTTGGTGCAGAAAAATGAGGCTTTTCACCCAAAAAAAGTGGTTTGTGCTGTAAAATTGAGATCTTGTTGCAGAAAAATGAGGCTTTACATCTGAAAAAGGCGGTTTGTGTCCTAAAATTGAGAGCTTGGTGCAGAAAAATGAGGTTTTTCACCCCAAAAACGCGGGTTTAGAGCCCCCATGATAGGGTTTGTGCTGTAAAAAAGGAGAGGTAGGGCCCTGGAAACGAGGCACTGCTGCATAAAAGGGAGGTTGTTACCTGTAGAATCAAAACTTTGGATGCTAAAAATTAATCTTTGAGAGGTAAAGTGGGGGTTTGTGCCTAAAATTGAGAGCTTGGAGTAGGAAAATGAGGCTTTTAATCTGAAAAAGGAGGTTTGTGCCCTAAAATTGAGATATTGGTGAAGAAAAATGAGGCTTTTCACCCCAAAATTGAGAGCTTGTCCCTAAAATTGAGAGCTTGGAGTAGGAAAATGAGGCTTTTAATCTGAAAAAGGAGGTTTGTGCCCTAAAATTGAGATATTGGTGAAGAAAAATGAGGCTTTTCACCCGAAAATTGAGAGCTTGTCCCTAAAATTGAGAGCTTGGTGCAGAAAAATGAGGCTTTTCAGCAGAAAAAGGCGGGTTGTGTGCCGTAAAATTGAGAGGTTGGTGCAGAAAAATGAGGCTTTTCAGCAGAAAAAGGCCATTTCCGCCCTAAAATTGAGAGCTTGGTTCAGAAAAATGAGGTTTTTCACCCCAAAAATGCGGGTTTAGCCCCCATGATAGGGTTTGTGCTGTAAAGAAGGAGAGGTAGGGCCCTGGAAACGAGGCACTGCTGCATAAAAGGGAGGTTGTTTCCTGTAGAATCAAAACTTTGGATGCTAAAAATTAATCTTTGAGAGGTAAAGTGGGGGTTTGTGCCTAAAATTGAGAGCTTGGAGTAGGAAAATGAGGCTTTTAATCTGAAAAAGGAGGTTTGTGCCCTAAAATTGAGATATTGCTGAAGAAAAATGAGGCTTTTCACCCCAAAATTGAGAGCTTGTCCCTCAAATGGAGAGCTTGGTGCAGAAAAATGAGGCTTTTTCACCCAAAAAAGGCGGGTTTTACCCTAAACTTGAGAGAGTGGTTCAGAAAAATGAGGCTTTTCACCCAATACAGGTAATTTCCGCCCTAAAATTGAGAGCTTGGTGCAGAAAAATGAGGCTTTTCAGCAGAAAAAGGCACGTTTGGTCCTAAAATTGCGCTATTGGTGCAGAAAAATGAGGCTTTTCACCCAAAAAAGGAGAGCTTGTCCATAACATTGAAATATTGGTGCAGAAAAATTTGGCTTTTCAGGTGAAAAAGGTGGGTTTGGTGCTAAAATTGAGAACTTGGTGCAGAAAAATGAGGCTTTTCACCCAAAAAAAGTGGTTTGTGCTGTAAAATTGAGATCTTGTTGCAGAAAAATGAGGCTTTACATCTGAAAAAGGCGGTTTGTGCCCTAAAATTGAGAGCTTGGTGCAGAAAAATGAGGTTTTTCACCCCAAAAACGCGGGTTTAGAGCCCCCATGATAGGGTTTGTGCTGTAAAAAAGGAGAGGTAGGGCCCTGGAAACGAGGCACTGCTGCATAAAAGGGAGGTTGTTTCCTGTAGAATCAAAACTTTGGATGCCAAAAATTAATCGTTGAGAGGTAAAATGGGGGTTTGTGCCCTAAAATTGAGAGCTTGGAGTAGGAAAATGAGGCTTTTAATCTGAAAAAGGAGGTTTGTGCCCTAAAATTGAGATATTGGTGAAAAAAATGAGGCTTTTCACCCCAAAATTGAGAGCTTGTCCCTCAAATGGAGAGCTTGGTGCAGAAAAATGAGGCTTTCACACCCAAAAAAGGCGGGTTTTACCCTAAACTTGAGAGAGTGGTTCAGAAAAATGAGGCTTTTCACCCAATACAGGTAATTTGTGCCCAAAAATTGAGAGCTTGGTGCAGAAAAATGAGGCTTTTCAGCAGAAAAAGGCACGTTTGGTCCTGAAATTGCGCTATTGGTGCAGAAAAATGAGGCTTTTCACCCAAAAAAGGAGAGCTTGTCCATAACATTGAAATATTGGTGCAGAAAAATTTGGCTTTTCAGGTGAAAAAGGTGGGTTTGGTGCTAAAATTGAGAACTTGGTGCAGAAAAATGAGGCTTTTCACCCAAAAAAAGTGGTTTGTGCTGTAAAATTGAGATCTTGTTGCAGAAAAATGAGGCTTTACATCTGAAAAAGGCGGTTTGTGTCCTAAAATTGAGAGCTTGGTGCAGAAAAATGAGGTTTTTCACCCCAAAAACGCGGGTTTAGAGCCCCCATGATAGGGTTTGTGCTGTAAAAAAGGAGAGGTAGGGCCCTGGAAACGAGGCACTGCTGCATAAAAGGGAGGTTGTTACCTGTAGAATCAAAACTTTGGATGCTAAAAATTAATCTTTGAGAGGTAAAGTGGGGGTTTGTGCCTAAAATTGAGAGCTTGGAGTAGGAAAATGAGGCTTTTAATCTGAAAAAGGAGGTTTGTGCCCTAAAATTGAGATATTGGTGAAGAAAAATGAGGCTTTTCACTCAAAAATTGAGAGCTTGTCCCTAAAATTGAGAGCTTGGAGTAGGAAAATGAGGCTTTTAATCTGAAAAAGGAGGTTTGTGCCCTAAAATTGAGATATTGGTGAAGAAAAATGAGGCTTTTCACCCCAAAATTGAGAGCTTGTCCCTAAAATTGAGAGCTTGGAGTAGGAAAATGAGGCTTTTAATCTGAAAAAGGAGGTTTGTGCCCTAAAATTGAGATATTGGTGAAGAAAAATGAGGCTTTTCACTCAAAAATTGAGAGCTTGTCCCTAAAATTGAGAGCTTGGAGTAGGAAAATGAGGCTTTTAATCTGAAAAAGGAGGTTTGTGCCCTAAAATTGAGATATTGGTGAAGAAAAATGAGGCTTTTCACCTGAAAATTGAGAGCTTGTCCCTAAAATTGAGAGCTTGGTGCAGAAAAATGAGGCTTTTCAGCAGAAAAATGCGGGTTGTGTGCCGTAAAATTGAGAGGTTGGTGCAGAAAAATGAGACTTTTCAGCAGAAAAAGGCCATTTCCGCCCTAAAATTGAGAGCTTGGTGCAGAAAAATGAGGTTTTTCACCCCAAAAATGCGGGTATAGCCCCCATGATAGGGTTTGTGCTGTAAAGAAGGAGAGGTAGGGCCCTGGAAACGAGGCACTGCTGCATAAAAGGGAGGTTGTTTCCTGTAGAATCAAAACTTTGGATGCTAAAAATAAATCTTTGAGAGGTAAAGTGGGGGTTTGTGCCTAAAATTGAGAGCTTGGAGTAGGAAAATGAGGCTTTTAATCTGAAAAAGGAGGTTTGTGCCCTAAAATTGAGATATTGGTGAAGAAAAATGAGGCTTTTCACCCCAAAATTGAGAGCTTGTCCATAACATTGAAATATTGGTGCAGAAAAATTTGGCTTTTCAGGTGAAAAAGGTGGGTTTGGTGCTACAATTGAGAGCTTGGTGCAGAAAAATGAGGCTTTTCACCCAAAAAAAGTGGTTTGTGCTGTAAAATTGAGATCTTGTTGCAGAAAAGTGAGGCTTTAGATCTGAAAAAGGCGGTTTGTGCCCTAAAATTGAGAGCTTGGTGCAGAAAAATGAGGTTTTTCACCCCAAAAATGCGGGTATAGCCCCCATGATAGGGTTTGTGCTGTAAAGAAGGAGAGGTAGGGCCCTGGAAACGAGGCACTGCTGCATAAAAGGGAGGTTGTTTCCTGTAGAATCAAAACTTTGGATGCCAAAAATTAATCTTTGAGAGGTAAAATGGGGGTTTGTGCCCTAAAATTGAGAGCTTGGAGTAGGAAAATGAGGCTTTTAATCTGAAAAAGGAGGTTTGTGCCCTAAAATTGAGATATTGGTGAAGAAAAATGAGGCTTTTCACCCCAAAATTGAGAGCTTGTCCCTCAAATGGAGAGCTTGGTGCAGAAAAATGAGGCTTTTTCACCCAAAAAAGGCGGGTTTTACCCTAAACTTGAGAGAGTGGTTCAGAAAAATGAGGCTTTTCACCCAATACAGGTAATTTGTGCCCAAAAATTGAGAGCTTGGTGCAGAAAAATGAGGCTTTTCAGCAGAAAAAGGCACGTTTGGTCCTAAAATTGTGCTATTGGTGCAGAAAAATGAGGCTTTTCACCCAAAAAAGGAGAGCTTGTCCATAACATTGAAATATTGGTGCAGAAAAATTTGGCTTTTCAGGTGAAAAAGGTGGGTTTGGTGCTAAAATTGAGAACTTGGTGCAGAAAAATGAGGCTTTTCACCCAAAAAAAGTGGTTTGTGCTGTAAAATTGAGATCTTGTTGCAGAAAAATGAGGCTTTACATCTGAAAAAGGCGGTTTGTGTCCTAAAATTGAGAGCTTGGTGCAGAAAAATGAGGTTTTTCACCCCAAAAACGCGGGTTTAGAGCCCCCATGATAGGGTTTGTGCTGTAAAAAAGGAGAGGTAGGGCCCTGGAAACGAGGCACTGCTGCATAAAAGGGAGGTTGTTACCTGTAGAATCAAAACTTTGGATGCTAAAAATTAATCTTTGAGAGGTAAAGTGGGGGTTTGTGCCTAAAATTGAGAGCTTGGAGTAGGAAAATGAGGCTTTTAATCTGAAAAAGGAGGTTTGTGCCCTAAAATTGAGATATTGGTGAAGAAAAATGAGGCTTTTCACTCAAAAATTGAGAGCTTGTCCCTAAAATTGAGAGCTTGGAGTAGGAAAATGAGGCTTTTAATCTGAAAAAGGAGGTTTGTGCCCTAAAATTGAGATATTGGTGAAGAAAAATGAGGCTTTTCACCCGAAAATTGAGAGCTTGTCCCTAAAATTGAGAGCTTGGTGCAGAAAAATGAGGCTTTTCAGCAGAAAAAGGCGGGTTGTGTGCCGTAAAATTGAGAGGTTGGTGCAGAAAAATGAGGCTTTTCAGCAGAAAAAGGCCATTTCCGCCCTAAAATTGAGAGCTTGGTTCAGAAAAATGAGGTTTTTCACCCCAAAAACGCGGGTTTAGCCCCCATGATAGGGTTTGTGCTGTAAAGAAGGAGAGGTAGGGCCCTGGAAACGAGGCACTGCTGCATAAAAGGGAGGTTGTTTCCTGTAGAATCAAAACTTTGGATGCCAAAAATTAATCTTTGAGAGGTAAAATGGGGGTTTGTGCCCTAAAATTGAGAGCTTGGAGTAGGAAAATGAGGCTTTTAATCTGAAAAAGGAGGTTTGTGCCCTAAAATTGAGATATTGGTGAAGAAAAATGAGGCTTTTCACCCCAAAATTGAGAGCTTGTCCCTCAAATGGAGAGCTTGGTGCAGAAAAATGAGGCTTTTACACCCAAAAAAGGCAGGTTTTACCCTAAACTTGAGAGAGTGGTTCAGAAAAATGAGGCTTTTCACCCAATACAGGTAATTTGTGCCCAAAAATTGAGAGCTTGGTGCAGAAAAATGAGGCTTTTCAGCAGAAAAAGGCACGTTTGGTCCTGAAATTGCGCTATTGGTGCAGAAAAATGAGGCTTTTCACCCAAAAAAGGAGAGCTTGTCCATAACATTGAAATATTGGTGCAGAAAAATTTGGCTTTTCAGGTGAAAAAGGTGGGTTTGGTGCTAAAATTGAGAACTTGGTGCAGAAAAATGAGGCTTTTCACCCAAAAAAAGTGGTTTGTGCTGTAAAATTGAGATCTTGTTGCAGAAAAATGAGGCTTTACATCTGAAAAAGGTGGTTTGTGCCCTAAAATTGAGAGCTTGGTGCAGAAAAATGAGGTTTTTCACCCCAAAAACGCGGGTTTAGAGCCCCCATGATAGGGTTTGTGCTGTAAAAAAGGAGAGGTAGGGCCCTGGAAACGAGGCACTGCTGCATAAAAGGGAGGTTGTTACCTGTAGAATCAAAACTTTGGATGCTAAAAATTAATCTTTGAGAGGTAAAGTGGGGGTTTGTGCCTAAAATTGAGAGCTTGGAGTAGGAAAATGAGGCTTTTAATCTGAAAAAGGAGGTTTGTGCCCTAAAATTGAGATATTGGTGAAGAAAAATGAGGCTTTTCACTCAAAAATTGAGAGCTTGTCCCTAAAATTGAGAGCTTGGAGTAGGAAAATGAGGCTTTTAATCTGAAAAAGGAGGTTTGTGCCCTAAAATTGAGATATTGGTGAAGAAAAATGAGGCTTTTCACCCGAAAATTGAGAGCTTGTCCCTAAAATTGAGAGCTTGGTGCAGAAAAATGAGGCTTTTCAGCAGAAAAAGGCGGGTTGTGTGCCGTAAAATTGAGAGGTTGGTGCAGAAAAATGAGGCTTTTCAGCAGAAAAAGGCCATTTCCGCCCTAAAATTGAGAGCTTGGTTCAGAAAAATGAGGTTTTTCACCCCAAAAATGCGGGTTTAGCCCCCATGATAGGGTTTGTGCTGTAAAGAAGGAGAGGTAGGGCCCTGGAAACGAGGCACTGCTGCATAAAAGGGAGGTTGTTTCCTGTAGAATCAAAACTTTGGATGCCAAAAATTAATCTTTGAGAGGTAAAATGGGGGTTTGTGCCCTAAAATTGAGAGCTTGGAGTAGGAAAATGAGGCTTTTAATCTGAAAAAGGAGGTTTGTGCCCTAAAATTGAGATATTGGTGAAGAAAAATGAGGCTTTTCACCCCAAAATTGAGAGCTTGTCCCTCAAATGGAGAGCTTGGTGCAGAAAAATGAGGCTTTTTCACCCAAAAAAGGCGGGTTTTACCCTAAACTTGAGAGAGTGGTTCAGAAAAATGAGGCTTTTCACCCAATACAGGTAATTTCCGCCCTAAAATTGAGAGCTTGGTGCAGAAAAATGAGGCTTTTCAGCAGAAAAAGGCACGTTTGGTCCTAAAATTGCGCTATTGGTGCAGAAAAATGAGGCTTTTCACCCAAAAAAGGAGAGCTTGTCCATAACATTGAAATATTGGTGCAGAAAAATTTGGCTTTTCAGGTGAAAAAGGTGGGTTTGGTGCTAAAATTGAGAACTTGGTGCAGAAAAATGAGGCTTTTCACCCAAAAAAAGTGGTTTGTGCTGTAAAATTGAGATCTTGTTGCAGAAAAATGAGGCTTTACATCTGAAAAAGGCGGTTTGTGCCCTAAAATTGAGAGCTTGGTGCAGAAAAATGAGGTTTTTCACCCCAAAAACGCGGGTTTAGAGCCCCCATGATAGGGTTTGTGCTGTAAAAAAGGAGAGGTAGGGCCCTGGAAACGAGGCACTGCTGCATAAAAGGGAGGTTGTTTCCTGTAGAATCAAAACTTTGGATGCCAAAAATTAATCGTTGAGAGGTAAAATGGGGGTTTGTGCCCTAAAATTGAGAGCTTGGAGTAGGAAAATGAGGCTTTTAATCTGAAAAAGGAGGTTTGTGCCCTAAAATTGAGATATTGGTGAAAAAAATGAGGCTTTTCACCCCAAAATTGAGAGCTTGTCCCTCAAATGGAGAGCTTGGTGCAGAAAAATGAGGCTTTTACACCCAAAAAAGGCGGGTTTTACCCTAAACTTGAGAGAGTGGTTCAGAAAAATGAGGCTTTTCACCCAATACAGGTAATTTGTGCCCAAAAATTGAGAGCTTGGTGCAGAAAAATGAGGCTTTTCAGCAGAAAAAGGCACGTTTGGTCCTGAAATTGCGCTATTGGTGCAGAAAAATGAGGCTTTTCACCCAAAAAAGGAGAGCTTGTCCATAACATTGAAATATTGGTGCAGAAAAATTTGGCTTTTCAGGTGAAAAAGGTGGGTTTGGTGCTAAAATTGAGAACTTGGTGCAGAAAAATGAGGCTTTTCACCCAAAAAAAGTGGTTTGTGCTGTAAAATTGAGATCTTGTTGCAGAAAAATGAGGCTTTACATCTGAAAAAGGCGGTTTGTGCCCTAAAATTGAGAGCTTGGTGCAGAAAAATGAGGTTTTTCACCCCAAAAATGCGGGTATAGCCCCCATGATAGGGTTTGTGCTGTAAAGAAGGAGAGGTAGGGCCCTGGAAACGAGGCACTGCTGCATAAAAGGGAGGTTGTTACCTGTAGAATCAAAACTTTGGATGCTAAAAATTAATCTTTGAGAGGTAAAGTGGGGGTTTGTGCCTAAAATTGAGAGCTTGGAGTAGGAAAATGAGGCTTTTAATCTGAAAAAGGAGGTTTGTGCCCTAAAATTGAGATATTGGTGAAGAAAAATGAGGCTTTTCACTCAAAAATTGAGAGCTTGTCCCTAAAATTGAGAGCTTGGAGTAGGAAAATGAGGCTTTTAATCTGAAAAAGGAGGTTTGTGCCCTAAAATTGAGATATTGGTGAAGAAAAATGAGGCTTTTCACCCCAAAATTGAGAGCTTGTCCCTAACATTGAGAGCTTGGAGTAGGAAAATGAGGCTTTTAATCTGAAAAAGGAGGTTTGTGCCCTAAAATTGAGATATTGGTGAAGAAAAATGAGGCTTTTCACTCAAAAATTGAGAGCTTGTCCCTAAAATTGAGAGCTTGGAGTAGGAAAATGAGGCTTTTAATCTGAAAAAGGAGGTTTGTGCCCTAAAATTGAGATATTGGTGAAGAAAAATGAGGCTTTTCACCTGAAAATTGAGAGCTTGTCCCTAAAATTGAGAGCTTGGTGCAGAAAAATGAGGCTTTTCAGCAGAAAAATGCGGGTTGTGTGCCGTAAAATTGAGAGGTTGGTGCAGAAAAATGAGACTTTTCAGCAGAAAAAGGCCATTTCCGCCCTAAAATTGAGAGCTTGGTGCAGAAAAATGAGGTTTTTCACCCCAAAAATGCGGGTATAGCCCCCATGATAGGGTTTGTGCTGTAAAGAAGGAGAGGTAGGGCCCTGGAAACGAGGCACTGCTGCATAAAAGGGAGGTTGTTTCCTGTAGAATCAAAACTTTGGATGCTAAAAATAAATCTTTGAGAGGTAAAGTGGGGGTTTGTGCCTAAAATTGAGAGCTTGGAGTAGGAAAATGAGGCTTTTAATCTGAAAAAGGAGGTTTGTGCCCTAAAATTGAGATATTGGTGAAGAAAAATGAGGCTTTTCACCCCAAAATTGAGAGCTTGTCCATAACATTGAAATATTGGTGCAGAAAAATTTGGCTTTTCAGGTGAAAAAGGTGGGTTTGGTGCTATAATTGAGAGCTTGGTGCAGAAAAATGAGGCTTTTCACCCAAAAAAAGTGGTTTGTGCTGTAAAATTGAGATCTTGTTGCAGAAAAGTGAGGCTTTAGATCTGAAAAAGGCGGTTTGTGCCCTAAAATTGAGAGCTTGGTGCAGAAAAATGAGGCTTTTCACCCCAAAATTGAGAGCTTGTCCCTCAAATGGAGAGCTTGGTGCAGAAAAATGAGGCTTTTCACCCAAAAAAAGTGGTTTGTGCTGTAAAATTGAGATCTTGTTGCAGAAAAATGAGGCTTTACATCTGAAAAAGGCGGTTTGTACCCTAAAATTGAGAGCTTGGTGCAGAAAAATGAGGCTTTTCAGCAGAAAAAGGCGGGTTGTGTGCCGTAAAATTGAGAGGTTGGTGCAGAAAAATGAGACTTTTCAGCAGAAAAAGGCCATTTCCGCCCTAAAATTGAGAGCTTGGTGCAGAAAAATGAGGTTTTTCACCCCAAAAATGCGGGTTTAGCCCCCATGATAGGGTTTGTGCTGTAAAGAAGGAGAGGTAGGGCCCTGGAAACGAGGCACTGCTGCATAAAAGGGAGGTTGTTTCCTGTAGAATCAAAACTTTGGATGCCAAAAATTAATCTTTGAGAGGTAAAATGGGGGTTTGTGCCCTAAAATTGAGAGCTTGGAGTAGGAAAATGAGGCTTTTAATCTGAAAAAGGAGGTTTGTGCCCTAAAATTGAGATATTGGTGAAAAAAATGAGGCTTTTCACCCCAAAACTGAGAGCTTGTCCCTCAAATGGAGAGCTTGGTGCAGAAAAATGAGGCTTTTTCACCCAAAAAAGGCGGGTTTTACCCTAAACTTGAGAGAGTGGTTCAGAAAAATGAGGCTTTTCACCCAATACAGGTAATTTGTGCCCAAAAATTGAGAGCTTGGTGCAGAAAAATGAGGCTTTTCAGCAGAAAAAGGCACGTTTGGTCCTAAAATTGTGCTATTGGTGCAGAAAAATGAGGCTTTTCACCCAAAAAAGGAGAGCTTGTCCATAACATTGAAATATTGGTGCAGAAAAATTTGGCTTTTCAGGTGAAAAAGGTGGGTTTGGTGCTAAAATTGAGAACTTGGTGCAGAAAAATGAGGCTTTTCACCCAAAAAAAGTGGTTTGTGCTGTAAAATTGAGATCTTGTTGCAGAAAAATGAGGCTTTACATCTGAAAAAGGCGGTTTGTGTCCTAAAATTGAGAGCTTGGTGCAGAAAAATGAGGTTTTTCACCCCAAAAACGCGGGTTTAGAGCCCCCATGATAGGGTTTGTGCTGTAAAAAAGGAGAGGTAGGGCCCTGGAAACGAGGCACTGCTGCATAAAAGGGAGGTTGTTACCTGTAGAATCAAAACTTTGGATGCTAAAAATTAATCTTTGAGAGGTAAAGTGGGGGTTTGTGCCTAAAATTGAGAGCTTGGAGTAGGAAAATGAGGCTTTTAATCTGAAAAAGGAGGTTTGTGCCCTAAAATTGAGATATTGGTGAAGAAAAATGAGGCTTTTCACTCAAAAATTGAGAGCTTGTCCCTAAAATTGAGAGCTTGGAGTAGGAAAATGAGGCTTTTAATCTGAAAAAGGAGGTTTGTGCCCTAAAATTGAGATATTGGTGAAGAAAAATGAGGCTTTTCACCCGAAAATTGAGAGCTTGTCCCTAAAATTGAGAGCTTGGTGCAGAAAAATGAGGCTTTTCAGCAGAAAAAGGCGGGTTGTGTGCCGTAAAATTGAGAGGTTGGTGCAGAAAAATGAGGCTTTTCAGCAGAAAAAGGCCATTTCCGCCCTAAAATTGAGAGCTTGGTTCAGAAAAATGAGGTTTTTCACCCCAAAAATGCGGGTTTAGCCCCCATGATAGGGTTTGTGCTGTAAAGAAGGAGAGGTAGGGCCCTGGAAACGAGGCACTGCTGCATAAAAGGGAGGTTGTTTCCTGTAGAATCAAAACTTTGGATGCCAAAAATTAATCTTTGAGAGGTAAAATGGGGGTTTGTGCCCTAAAATTGAGAGCTTGGAGTAGGAAAATGAGGCTTTTAATCTGAAAAAGGAGGTTTGTGCCCTAAAATTGAGATATTGGTGAAGAAAAATGAGGCTTTTCACCCCAAAATTGAGAGCTTGTCCCTCAAATGGAGAGCTTGGTGCAGAAAAATGAGGCTTTTTCACCCAAAAAAGGCGGGTTTTACCCTAAACTTGAGAGAGTGGTTCAGAAAAATGAGGCTTTTCACCCAATACAGGTAATTTCCGCCCTAAAATTGAGAGCTTGGTGCAGAAAAATGAGGCTTTTCAGCAGAAAAAGGCACGTTTGGTCCTAAAATTGCGCTATTGGTGCAGAAAAATGAGGCTTTTCACCCAAAAAAGGAGAGCTTGTCCATAACATTGAAATATTGGTGCAGAAAAATTTGGCTTTTCAGGTGAAAAAGGTGGGTTTGGTGCTAAAATTGAGAACTTGGTGCAGAAAAATGAGGCTTTTCACCCAAAAAAAGTGGTTTGTGCTGTAAAATTGAGATCTTGTTGCAGAAAAATGAGGCTTTACATCTGAAAAAGGCGGTTTGTGCCCTAAAATTGAGAGCTTGGTGCAGAAAAATGAGGTTTTTCACCCCAAAAACGCGGGTTTAGAGCCCCCATGATAGGGTTTGTGCTGTAAAAAAGGAGAGGTAGGGCCCTGGAAACGAGGCACTGCTGCATAAAAGGGAGGTTGTTTCCTGTAGAATCAAAACTTTGGATGCCAAAAATTAATCGTTGAGAGGTAAAATGGGGGTTTGTGCCCTAAAATTGAGAGCTTGGAGTAGGAAAATGAGGCTTTTAATCTGAAAAAGGAGGTTTGTGCCCTAAAATTGAGATATTGGTGAAAAAAATGAGGCTTTTCACCCCAAAATTGAGAGCTTGTCCCTCAAATGGAGAGCTTGGTGCAGAAAAATGAGGCTTTTACACCCAAAAAAGGCGGGTTTTACCCTAAACTTGAGAGAGTGGTTCAGAAAAATGAGGCTTTTCACCCAATACAGGTAATTTGTGCCCAAAAATTGAGAGCTTGGTGCAGAAAAATGAGGCTTTTCAGCAGAAAAAGGCACGTTTGGTCCTGAAATTGCGCTATTGGTGCAGAAAAATGAGGCTTTTCACCCAAAAAAGGAGAGCTTGTCCATAACATTGAAATATTGGTGCAGAAAAATTTGGCTTTTCAGGTGAAAAAGGTGGGTTTGGTGCTAAAATTGAGAACTTGGTGCAGAAAAATGAGGCTTTTCACCCAAAAAAAGTGGTTTGTGCTGTAAAATTGAGATCTTGTTGCAGAAAAATGAGGCTTTACATCTGAAAAAGGCGGTTTGTGTCCTAAAATTGAGAGCTTGGTGCAGAAAAATGAGGTTTTTCACCCCAAAAACGCGGGTTTAGAGCCCCCATGATAGGGTTTGTGCTGTAAAAAAGGAGAGGTAGGGCCCTGGAAACGAGGCACTGCTGCATAAAAGGGAGGTTGTTACCTGTAGAATCAAAACTTTGGATGCTAAAAATTAATCTTTGAGAGGTAAAGTGGGGGTTTGTGCCTAAAATTGAGAGCTTGGAGTAGGAAAATGAGGCTTTTAATCTGAAAAAGGAGGTTTGTGCCCTAAAATTGAGATATTGGTGAAGAAAAATGAGGCTTTTCACTCAAAAATTGAGAGCTTGTCCCTAAAATTGAGAGCTTGGAGTAGGAAAATGAGGCTTTTAATCTGAAAAAGGAGGTTTGTGCCCTAAAATTGAGATATTGGTGAAGAAAAATGAGGCTTTTCACCCCAAAATTGAGAGCTTGTCCCTAAAATTGAGAGCTTGGAGTAGGAAAATGAGGCTTTTAATCTGAAAAAGGAGGTTTGTGCCCTAAAATTGAGATATTGGTGAAGAAAAATGAGGCTTTTCACTCAAAAATTGAGAGCTTGTCCCTAAAATTGAGAGCTTGGAGTAGGAAAATGAGGCTTTTAATCTGAAAAAGGAGGTTTGTGCCCTAAAATTGAGATATTGGTGAAGAAAAATGAGGCTTTTCACCCGAAAATTGAGAGCTTGTCCCTAAAATTGAGAGCTTGGTGCAGAAAAATGAGGCTTTTCAGCAGAAAAAGGCGGGTTGTGTGCCGTAAAATTGAGAGGTTGGTGCAGAAAAATGAGACTTTTCAGCAGAAAAAGGCCATTTCCGCCCTAAAATTGAGAGCTTGGTGCAGAAAAATGAGGTTTTTCACCCCAAAAATGCGGGTATAGCCCCCATGATAGGGTTTGTGCTGTAAAGAAGGAGAGGTAGGGCCCTGGAAACGAGGCACTGCTGCATAAAAGGGAGGTTGTTTCCTGTAGAATCAAAACTTTGGATGCTAAAAATAAATCTTTGAGAGGTAAAGTGGGGGTTTGTGCCTAAAATTGAGAGCTTGGAGTAGGAAAATGAGGCTTTTAATCTGAAAAAGGAGGTTTGTGCCCTAAAATTGAGATATTGGTGAAGAAAAATGAGGCTTTTCACCCCAAAATTGAGAGCTTGTCCATAACATTGAAATATTGGTGCAGAAAAATTTGGCTTTTCAGGTGAAAAAGGTGGGTTTGGTGCTACAATTGAGAGCTTGGTGCAGAAAAATGAGGCTTTTCACCCAAAAAAAGTGGTTTGTGCTGTAAAATTGAGATCTTGTTGCAGAAAAGTGAGGCTTTAGATCTGAAAAAGGCGGTTTGTGCCCTAAAATTGAGAGCTTGGTGCAGAAAAATGAGGTTTTTCACCCCAAAAATGCGGGTATAGCCCCCATGATAGGGTTTGTGCTGTAAAGAAGGAGAGGTAGGGCCCTGGAAACGAGGCACTGCTGCATAAAAGGGAGGTTGTTTCCTGTAGAATCAAAACTTTGGATGCCAAAAATTAATCATTGAGAGGTAAAATGGGGGTTTGTGCCCTAAAATTGAGAGCTTGGAGTAGGAAAATGAGGCTTTTAATCTGAAAAAGGAGGTTTGTGCCCTAAAATTGAGATATTGGTGAAAAAAATGAGGCTTTTCACCCCAAAATTGAGAGCTTGTCCCTCAAATGGAGAGCTTGGTGCAGAAAAATGAGGCTTTTCACCCAAAAAAAGTGGTTTGTGCTGTAAAATTGAGATCTTGTTGCAGAAAAATGAGGCTTTACATCTGAAAAAGGCGGTTTGTGCCCTAAAATTGAGAGCTTGGTGCAGAAAAATGAGGCTTTTCAGCAGAAAAAGGCGGGTTGTGTGCCGTAAAATTGAGAGGTTGGTGCAGAAAAATGAGACTTTTCAGCAGAAAAAGGCCATTTCCGCCCTAAAATTGAGAGCTTGGTGCAGAAAAATGAGGTTTTTCACCCCAAAAATGCGGGTTTAGCCCCCATGATAGGGTTTGTGCTGTAAAGAAGGAGAGGTAGGGCCCTGGAAACGAGGCACTGCTGCATAAAAGGGAGGTTGTTTCCTGTAGAATCAAAACTTTGGATGCCAAAAATTAATCTTTGAGAGGTAAAATGGGGGTTTGTGCCCTAAAATTGAGAGCTTGGAGTAGGAAAATGAGGCTTTTAATCTGAAAAAGGAGGTTTGTGCCCTAAAATTGAGATATTGGTGAAGAAAAATGAGGCTTTTCACCCCAAAATTGAGAGCTTGTCCCTCAAATGGAGAGCTTGGTGCAGAAAAATGAGGCTTTTTCACCCAAAAAAGGCGGGTTTTACCCTAAACTTGAGAGAGTGGTTCAGAAAAATGAGGCTTTTCACCCAATACAGGTAATTTGTGCCCAAAAATTGAGAGCTTGGTGCAGAAAAATGAGGCTTTTCAGCAGAAAAAGGCACGTTTGGTCCTAAAATTGTGCTATTGGTGCAGAAAAATGAGGCTTTTCACCCAAAAAAGGAGAGCTTGTCCATAACATTGAAATATTGGTGCAGAAAAATTTGGCTTTTCAGGTGAAAAAGGTGGGTTTGGTGCTAAAATTGAGAACTTGGTGCAGAAAAATGAGGCTTTTCACCCAAAAAAAGTGGTTTGTGCTGTAAAATTGAGATCTTGTTGCAGAAAAATGAGGCTTTACATCTGAAAAAGGCGGTTTGTGTCCTAAAATTGAGAGCTTGGTGCAGAAAAATGAGGTTTTTCACCCCAAAAACGCGGGTTTAGAGCCCCCATGATAGGGTTTGTGCTGTAAAAAAGGAGAGGTAGGGCCCTGGAAACGAGGCACTGCTGCATAAAAGGGAGGTTGTTACCTGTAGAATCAAAACTTTGGATGCTAAAAATTAATCTTTGAGAGGTAAAGTGGGGGTTTGTGCCTAAAATTGAGAGCTTGGAGTAGGAAAATGAGGCTTTTAATCTGAAAAAGGAGGTTTGTGCCCTAAAATTGAGATATTGGTGAAGAAAAATGAGGCTTTTCACTCAAAAATTGAGAGCTTGTCCCTAAAATTGAGAGCTTGGAGTAGGAAAATGAGGCTTTTAATCTGAAAAAGGAGGTTTGTGCCCTAAAATTGAGATATTGGTGAAGAAAAATGAGGCTTTTCACCCGAAAATTGAGAGCTTGTCCCTAAAATTGAGAGCTTGGTGCAGAAAAATGAGGCTTTTCAGCAGAAAAAGGCGGGTTGTGTGCCGTAAAATTGAGAGGTTGGTGCAGAAAAATGAGGCTTTTCAGCAGAAAAAGGCCATTTCCGCCCTAAAATTGAGAGCTTGGTTCAGAAAAATGAGGTTTTTCACCCCAAAAATGCGGGTTTAGCCCCCATGATAGGGTTTGTGCTGTAAAGAAGGAGAGGTAGGGCCCTGGAAACGAGGCACTGCTGCATAAAAGGGAGGTTGTTTCCTGTAGAATCAAAACTTTGGATGCCAAAAATTAATCTTTGAGAGGTAAAATGGGGGTTTGTGCCCTAAAATTGAGAGCTTGGAGTAGGAAAATGAGGCTTTTAATCTGAAAAAGGAGGTTTGTGCCCTAAAATTGAGATATTGGTGAAAAAAATGAGGCTTTTCACCCCAAAATTGAGAGCTTGTCCCTCAAATGGAGAGCTTGGTGCAGAAAAATGAGGCTTTTACACCCAAAAAAGGCGGGTTTTACCCTAAACTTGAGAGAGTGGTTCAGAAAAATGAGGCTTTTCACCCAATACAGGTAATTTGTGCCCAAAAATTGAGAGCTTGGTGCAGAAAAATGAGGCTTTTCAGCAGAAAAAGGCACGTTTGGTCCTGAAATTGCGCTATTGGTGCAGAAAAATGAGGCTTTTCACCCAAAAAAGGAGAGCTTGTCCATAACATTGAAATATTGGTGCAGAAAAATTTGGCTTTTCAGGTGAAAAAGGTGGGTTTGGTGCTAAAATTGAGAACTTGGTGCAGAAAAATGAGGCTTTTCACCCAAAAAAAGTGGTTTGTGCTGTAAAATTGAGATCTTGTTGCAGAAAAATGAGGCTTTACATCTGAAAAAGGCGGTTTGTGCCCTAAAATTGAGAGCTTGGTGCAGAAAAATGAGGTTTTTCACCCCAAAAACGCGGGTTTGGAGCCCCCATGATAGGGTTTGTGCTGTAAAAAAGGAGAGGTAGGGCCCTGGAAACGAGGCACTGCTGCATAAAAGGGAGGTTGTTACCTGTAGAATCAAAACTTTGGATGCTAAAAATTAATCTTTGAGAGGTAAAGTGGGGGTTTGTGCCTAAAATTGAGAGCTTGGAGTAGGAAAATGAGGCTTTTAATCTGAAAAAGGAGGTTTGTGCCCTAAAATTGAGATATTGGTGAAGAAAAATGAGGCTTTTCACTCAAAAATTGAGAGCTTGTCCCTAAAATTGAGAGCTTGGAGTAGGAAAATGAGGCTTTTAATCTGAAAAAGGAGGTTTGTGCCCTAAAATTGAGATATTGGTGAAGAAAAATGAGGCTTTTCACTCAAAAATTGAGAGCTTGTCCCTAAAATTGAGAGCTTGGAGTAGGAAAATGAGGCTTTTAATCTGAAAAAGGAGGTTTGTGCCCTAAAATTGAGATATTGGTGAAGAAAAATGAGGCTTTTCACCCCAAAATTGAGAGCTTGTCCCTAAAATTGAGAGCTTGGTGCAGAAAAATGAGGCTTTTCAGCAGAAAAATGCGGGTTGTGTGCCGTAAAATTGAGAGGTTGGTGCAGAAAAATGAGACTTTTCAGCAGAAAAAGGCCATTTCCGCCCTAAAATTGAGAGCTTGGTGCAGAAAAATGAGGTTTTTCACCCCAAAAATGCGGGTATAGCCCCCATGATAGGGTTTGTGCTGTAAAGAAGGAGAGGTAGGGCCCTGGAAACGAGGCACTGCTGCATAAAAGGGAGGTTGTTTCCTGTAGAATCAAAACTTTGGATGCTAAAAATAAATCTTTGAGAGGTAAAGTGGGGGTTTGTGCCTAAAATTGAGAGCTTGGAGTAGGAAAATGAGGCTTTTAATCTGAAAAAGGAGGTTTGTGCCCTAAAATTGAGATATTGGTGAAGAAAAATGAGGCTTTTCACCCCAAAATTGAGAGCTTGTCCATAACATTGAAATATTGGTGCAGAAAAATTTGGCTTTTCAGGTGAAAAAGGTGGGTTTGGTGCTACAATTGAGAGCTTGGTGCAGAAAAATGAGGCTTTTCACCCAAAAAAAGTGGTTTGTGCTGTAAAATTGAGATCTTGTTGCAGAAAAGTGAGGCTTTAGATCTGAAAAAGGCGGTTTGTGCCCTAAAATTGAGAGCTTGGTGCAGAAAAATGAGGTTTTTCACCCCAAAAATGCGGGTATAGCCCCCATGATAGGGTTTGTGCTGTAAAGAAGGAGAGGTAGGGCCCTGGAAACGAGGCACTGCTGCATAAAAGGGAGGTTGTTTCCTGTAGAATCAAAACTTTGGATGCCAAAAATTAATCATTGAGAGGTAAAATGGGGGTTTGTGCCCTAAAATTGAGAGCTTGGAGTAGGAAAATGAGGCTTTTAATCTGAAAAAGGAGGTTTGTGCCCTAAAATTGAGATATTGGTGAAAAAAATGAGGCTTTTCACCCCAAAATTGAGAGCTTGTCCCTCAAATGGAGAGCTTGGTGCAGAAAAATGAGGCTTTTCACCCAAAAAAAGTGGTTTGTGCTGTAAAATTGAGATCTTGTTGCAGAAAAATGAGGCTTTACATCTGAAAAAGGCGGTTTGTGCCCTAAAATTGAGAGCTTGGTGCAGAAAAATGAGGCTTTTCAGCAGAAAAAGGCGGGTTGTGTGCCGTAAAATTGAGAGGTTGGTGCAGAAAAATGAGACTTTTCAGCAGAAAAAGGCCATTTCCGCCCTAAAATTGAGAGCTTGGTGCAGAAAAATGAGGTTTTTCACCCCAAAAATGCGGGTTTAGCCCCCATGATAGGGTTTGTGCTGTAAAGAAGGAGAGGTAGGGCCCTGGAAACGAGGCACTGCTGCATAAAAGGGAGGTTGTTTCCTGTAGAATCAAAACTTTGGATGCCAAAAATTAATCTTTGAGAGGTAAAATGGGGGTTTGTGCCCTAAAATTGAGAGCTTGGAGTAGGAAAATGAGGCTTTTAATCTGAAAAAGGAGGTTTGTGCCCTAAAATTGAGATATTGGTGAAAAAAATGAGGCTTTTCACCCCAAAATTGAGAGCTTGTCCCTCAAATGGAGAGCTTGGTGCAGAAAAATGAGGCTTTTTCACCCAAAAAAGGCGGGTTTTACCCTAAACTTGAGAGAGTGGTTCAGAAAAATGAGGCTTTTCACCCAATACAGGTAATTTGTGCCCCAAAATTGAGAGCTTGGTGCAGAAAAATGAGGCTTTTCAGCAGAAAAAGGCACGTTTGGTCCTAAAATTGTGCTATTGGTGCAGAAAAATGAGGCTTTTCACCCAAAAAAGGAGAGCTTGTCCATAACATTGAAATATTGGTGCAGAAAAATTTGGCTTTTCAGGTGAAAAAGGTGGGTTTGGTGCTAAAATTGAGAACTTGGTGCAGAAAAATGAGGCTTTTCACCCAAAAAAAGTGGTTTGTGCTGTAAAATTGAGATCTTGTTGCAGAAAAATGAGGCTTTACATCTGAAAAAGGCGGTTTGTGTCCTAAAATTGAGAGCTTGGTGCAGAAAAATGAGGTTTTTCACCCCAAAAACGCGGGTTTAGAGCCCCCATGATAGGGTTTGTGCTGTAAAAAAGGAGAGGTAGGGCCCTGGAAACGAGGCACTGCTGCATAAAAGGGAGGTTGTTACCTGTAGAATCAAAACTTTGGATGCTAAAAATTAATCTTTGAGAGGTAAAGTGGGGGTTTGTGCCTAAAATTGAGAGCTTGGAGTAGGAAAATGAGGCTTTTAATCTGAAAAAGGAGGTTTGTGCCCTAAAATTGAGATATTGGTGAAGAAAAATGAGGCTTTTCACTCAAAAATTGAGAGCTTGTCCCTAAAATTGAGAGCTTGGAGTAGGAAAATGAGGCTTTTAATCTGAAAAAGGAGGTTTGTGCCCTAAAATTGAGATATTGGTGAAGAAAAATGAGGCTTTTCACCCGAAAATTGAGAGCTTGTCCCTAAAATTGAGAGGTTGGTGCAGAAAAATGAGGCTTTTCAGCAGAAAAAGGCGGGTTGTGTGCCGTAAAATTGAGAGGTTGGTGCAGAAAAATGAGGCTTTTCAGCAGAAAAAGGCCATTTCCGCCCTAAAATTGAGAGCTTGGTTCAGAAAAATGAGGTTTTTCACCCCAAAAATGCGGGTTTAGCCCCCATGATAGGGTTTGTGCTGTAAAGAAGGAGAGGTAGGGCCCTGGAAACGAGGCACTGCTGCATAAAAGGGAGGTTGTTTCCTGTAGAATCAAAACTTTGGATGCCAAAAATTAATCTTTGAGAGGTAAAATGGGGGTTTGTGCCCTAAAATTGAGAGCTTGGAGTAGGAAAATGAGGCTTTTAATCTGAAAAAGGAGGTTTGTGCCCTAAAATTGAGATATTGGTGAAGAAAAATGAGGCTTTTCACCCCAAAATTGAGAGCTTGTCCCTCAAATGGAGAGCTTGGTGCAGAAAAATGAGGCTTTTTCACCCAAAAAAGGCGGGTTTTACCCTAAACTTGAGAGAGTGGTTCAGAAAAATGAGGCTTTTCACCCAATACAGGTAATTTGTGCCCAAAAATTGAGAGCTTGGTGCAGAAAAATGAGGCTTTTCAGCAGAAAAAGGCACGTTTGGTCCTAAAATTGCGCTATTGGTGCAGAAAAATGAGGCTTTTCACCCAAAAAAGGAGAGCTTGTCCATAACATTGAAATATTGGTGCAGAAAAATTTGGCTTTTCAGGTGAAAAAGGTGGGTTTGGTGCTAAAATTGAGAACTTGGTGCAGAAAAATGAGGCTTTTCACCCAAAAAAAGTGGTTTGTGCTGTAAAATTGAGATCTTGTTGCAGAAAAATGAGGCTTTACATCTGAAAAAGGCGGTTTGTGCCCTAAAATTGAGAGCTTGGTGCAGAAAAATGAGGTTTTTCACCCCAAAAACGCGGGTTTAGAGCCCCCATGATAGGGTTTGTGCTGTAAAAAAGGAGAGGTAGGGCCCTGGAAACGAGGCACTGCTGCATAAAAGGGAGGTTGTTTCCTGTAGAATCAAAACTTTGGATGCCAAAAATTAATCGTTGAGAGGTAAAATGGGGGTTTGTGCCCTAAAATTGAGAGCTTGGAGTAGGAAAATGAGGCTTTTAATCTGAAAAAGGAGGTTTGTGCCCTAAAATTGAGATATTGGTGAAAAAAATGAGGCTTTTCACCCCAAAATTGAGAGCTTGTCCCTCAAATGGAGAGCTTGGTGCAGAAAAATGAGGCTTTTACACCCAAAAAAGGCAGGTTTTACCCTAAACTTGAGAGAGTGGTTCAGAAAAATGAGGCTTTTCACCCAATACAGGTAATTTGTGCCCAAAAATTGAGAGCTTGGTGCAGAAAAATGAGGCTTTTCAGCAGAAAAAGGCACGTTTGGTCCTGAAATTGCGCTATTGGTGCAGAAAAATGAGGCTTTTCACCCAAAAAAGGAGAGCTTGTCCATAACATTGAAATATTGGTGCAGAAAAATTTGGCTTTTCAGGTGAAAAAGGTGGGTTTGGTGCTAAAATTGAGAACTTGGTGCAGAAAAATGAGGCTTTTCACCCAAAAAAAGTGGTTTGTGCTGTAAAATTGAGATCTTGTTGCAGAAAAATGAGGCTTTACATCTGAAAAAGGCGGTTTGTGCCCTAAAATTGAGAGCTTGGTGCAGAAAAACGAGGTTTTTCACCCCAAAAACGCGGGTTTAGCCCCCATGATAGGGTTTGCGCTGTAAAAAAGGAGAGTTAGGGCCCTGGAAACGAGGCACTGCTGCATAAAAGGGAGGTTGTTACCTGTAGAATCAAAACTTTGGATGCTAAAAATTAATCTTTGAGAGGTAAAGTGGGGGTTTGTGCCTAAAATTGAGAGCTTGGAGTAGGAAAATGAGGCTTTTAATCTGAAAAAGGAGGTTTGTGCCCTAAAATTGAGATATTGGTGAAGAAAAATGAGGCTTTTCACTCAAAAATTGAGAGCTTGTCCCTAAAATTGAGAGCTTGGAGTAGGAAAATGAGGCTTTTAATCTGAAAAAGGAGGTTTGTGCCCTAAAATTGAGATATTGGTGAAGAAAAATGAGGCTTTTCACCCGAAAATTGAGAGCTTGTCCCTAAAATTGAGAGCTTGGTGCAGAAAAATGAGGCTTTTCAGCAGAAAAAGGCAGGTTGTGTGCCGTAAAATTGAGAGGTTGGTGCAGAAAAATGAGGCTTTTCAGCAGAAAAAGGCCATTTCCGCCCTAAAATTGAGAGCTTGGTTCAGAAAAATGAGGTTTTTCACCCCAAAAATGCGGGTTTAGCCCCCATGATAGGGTTTGTGCTGTAAAGAAGGAGAGGTAGGGCCCTGGAAACGAGGCACTGCTGCATAAAAGGGAGGTTGTTTCCTGTAGAATCAAAACTTTGGATGCCAAAAATTAATCTTTGAGAGGTAAAATGGGGGTTTGTGCCCTAAAATTGAGAGCTTGGAGTAGGAAAATGAGGCTTTTAATCTGAAAAAGGAGGTTTGTGCCCTAAAATTGAGATATTGGTGAAGAAAAATGAGGCTTTTCACCCCAAAATTGAGAGCTTGTCCCTCAAATGGAGAGCTTGGTGCAGAAAAATGAGGCTTTTTCACCCAAAAAAGGCGGGTTTTACCCTAAACTTGAGAGAGTGGTTCAGAAAAATGAGGCTTTTCACCCAATACAGGTAATTTGTGCCCAAAAATTGAGAGCTTGGTGCAGAAAAATGAGGCTTTTCAGCAGAAAAAGGCACGTTTGGTCCTAAAATTGCGCTATTGGTGCAGAAAAATGAGGCTTTTCACCCAAAAAAGGAGAGCTTGTCCATAACATTGAAATATTGGTGCAGAAAAATTTGGCTTTTCCGGTGAAAAAGGTGGGTTTTGTGCTAAAATTGAGAACTTGGTGCAGAAAAATGAGGCTTTTCACCCAAAAAAAGTGGTTTGTGCTGTAAAATTGAGATCTTGTTGCAGAAAAATGAGGCTTTACATCTGAAAAAGGCGGTTTGTGCCCTAAAATTGAGAGCTTGGTGCAGAAAAATGAGGTTTTTCACCCCAAAAACGCGGGTTTAGAGCCCCCATGATAGGGTTTGTGCTGTAAAAAAGGAGAGGTAGGGCCCTGGAAACGAGGCACTGCTGCATAAAAGGGAGGTTGTTTCCTGTAGAATCAAAACTTTGGATGCCAAAAATTAATCGTTGAGAGGTAAAATGGGGGTTTGTGCCCTAAAATTGAGAGCTTGGAGTAGGAAAATGAGGCTTTTAATCTGAAAAAGGAGGTTTGTGCCCTAAAATTGAGATATTGGTGAAAAAAATGAGGCTTTTCACCCCAAAATTGAGAGCTTGTCCCTCAAATGGAGAGCTTGGTGCAGAAAAATGAGGCTTTTACACCCAAAAAAGGCGGGTTTTACCCTAAACTTGAGAGAGTGGTTCAGAAAAATGAGGCTTTTCACCCAATACAGGTAATTTGTGCCCAAAAATTGAGAGCTTGGTGCAGAAAAATGAGGCTTTTCAGCAGAAAAAGGCACGTTTGGTCCTGAAATTGCGCTATTGGTGCAGAAAAATGAGGCTTTTCACCCAAAAAAGGAGAGCTTGTCCATAACATTGAAATATTGGTGCAGAAAAATTTGGCTTTTCAGGTGAAAAAGGTGGGTTTGGTGCTAAAATTGAGAACTTGGTGCAGAAAAATGAGGCTTTTCACCCAAAAAAAGTGGTTTGTGCTGTAAAATTGAGATCTTGTTGCAGAAAAATGAGGCTTTACATCTGAAAAAGGTGGTTTGTGCCCTAAAATTGAGAGCTTGGTGCAGAAAAATGAGGTTTTTCACCCCAAAAACGCGGGTTTAGAGCCCCCATGATAGGGTTTGTGCTGTAAAAAAGGAGAGGTAGGGCCCTGGAAACGAGGCACTGCTGCATAAAAGGGAGGTTGTTACCTGTAGAATCAAAACTTTGGATGCTAAAAATTAATCTTTGAGAGGTAAAGTGGGGGTTTGTGCCTAAAATTGAGAGCTTGGAGTAGGAAAATGAGGCTTTTAATCTGAAAAAGGAGGTTTGTGCCCTAAAATTGAGATATTGGTGAAGAAAAATGAGGCTTTTCACTCAAAAATTGAGAGCTTGTCCCTAAAATTGAGAGCTTGGAGTAGGAAAATGAGGCTTTTAATCTGAAAAAGGAGGTTTGTGCCCTAAAATTGAGATATTGGTGAAGAAAAATGAGGCTTTTCACCCCAAAATTGAGAGCTTGTCCCTAAAATTGAGAGCTTGGAGTAGGAAAATGAGGCTTTTAATCTGAAAAAGGAGGTTTGTGCCCTAAAATTGAGATATTGGTGAAGAAAAATGAGGCTTTTCACCCGAAAATTGAGAGCTTGTCCCTAAAATTGAGAGCTTGGAGTAGGAAAATGAGGCTTTTAATCTGAAAAAGGAGGTTTGTGCCCTAAAATTGAGATATTGGTGAAGAAAAATAGGCTTTTCCCCCCAAAATTGAGAGCTTGTCCCTCAAATGGAGAGCTTGGTGCAGAAAAATGAGGCTTTTACACCCAAAAAAGGCGGGTTTTACCCTAAACTTGAGAGAGTGGTTCAGAAAAATGAGGCTTTTCACCCAATACAGGTAATTTGTGCCCAAAAATTGAGAGCTTGGTGCAGAAAAATGAGGCTTTTCAGCAGAAAAAGGCACGTTTGGTCCTAAAATTGCGCTATTGGTGCAGAAAAATGAGGCTTTTCACCCAAAAAAGGAGAGCTTGTCCATAACATTGAAATATTGGTGCAGAAAAATTTGGCTTTTCAGGTGAAAAAGGTGGGTTTGGTGCTAAAATTGAGAACTTGGTGCAGAAAAATGAGGCTTTTCACCCAAAAAAAGTGGTTTGTGCTGTAAAATTGAGATCTTGTTGCAGAAAAATGAGGCTTTACATCTGAAAAAGGCGGTTTGTGCCCTAAAATTGAGAGCTTGGTGCAGAAAAACGAGGTTTTTCACCCCAAAAACGCGGGTTTAGCCCCCATGATAGGGTTTGCGCTGTAAAAAAGGAGAGTTAGGGCCCTGGAAACGAGGCACTGCTGCATAAAAGGGAGGTTGTTACCTGTAGAATCAAAACTTTGGATGCTAAAAATAAATCTTTGAGAGGTAAAGTGGGGGTTTGTGCCTAAAATTGAGAGCTTGGAGTAGGAAAATGAGGCTTTTAATCTGAAAAAGGAGGTTTGTGCCCTAAAATTGAGATATTGGTGAAGAAAAATGAGGCTTTTCACTCAAAAATTGAGAGCTTGTCCCTAAAATTGAGAGCTTGGAGTAGGAAAATGAGGCTTTTAATCTGAAAAAGGAGGTTTGTGCCCTAAAATTGAGATATTGGTGAAGAAAAATGAGGCTTTTCACCCGAAAATTGAGAGCTTGTCCCTAAAATTGAGAGCTTGGAGTAGGAAAATGAGGCTTTTAATCTGAAAAAGGAGGTTTGTGCCCTAAAATTGAGATATTGGTGAAGAAAAATGAGGCTTTTCACCCGAAAATTGAGAGCTTGTCCCTAAAATTGAGAGCTTGGTGCAGAAAAATGAGGCTTTTCAGCAGAAAAAGGCGGGTTGTGTGCCGTAAAATTGAGAGGTTGGTGCAGAAAAATGAGGCTTTTCAGCAGAAAAAGGCCATTTCCGCCCTAAAATTGAGAGCTTGGTTCAGAAAAATGAGGTTTTTCACCCCAAAAATGCGGGTTTAGCCCCCATGATAGGGTTTGTGCTGTAAAGAAGGAGAGGTAGGGCCCTGGAAACGAGGCACTGCTGCATAAAAGGGAGGTTGTTACCTGTAGAATCAAAACTTTGGATGCTAAAAATTAATCTTTGAGAGGTAAAGTGGGGGTTTGTGCCTAAAATTGAGAGCTTGGAGTAGGAAAATGAGGCTTTTAATCTGAAAAAGGAGGTTTGTGCCCTAAAATTGAGATATTGGTGAAGAAAAATGAGGCTTTTCACTCAAAAATTGAGAGCTTGTCCCTAAAATTGAGAGCTTGGAGTAGGAAAATGAGGCTTTTAATCTGAAAAAGGAGGTTTGTGCCCTAAAATTGAGATATTGGTGAAGAAAAATGAGGCTTTTCACCCCAAAATTGAGAGCTTGTCCCTAAAATTGAGAGCTTGGAGTAGGAAAATGAGGCTTTTAATCTGAAAAAGGAGGTTTGTGCCCTAAAATTGAGATATTGGTGAAGAAAAATGAGGCTTTTCACTCAAAAATTGAGAGCTTGTCCCTAAAATTGAGAGCTTGGTGCAGAAAAATGAGGCTTTTCAGCAGAAAAAGGCGGGTTGTGTGCCGTAAAATTGAGATATTGGTGAAGAAAAATGAGACTTTTCAGCAGAAAAAGGCCATTTCCGCCCTAAAATTGAGAGCTTGTTTCAGAAAAATTAGGTTTTTCACCCCAAAAATGTGGGTTTAGCCCCCATGATAGGGTTTGTGCTGTAAAGAAGGAGAGGTAGGGCCCTGGAAACGAGGCACTGCTGCATAAAAGGGAGGTTGTTTCCTGTAGAATCAAAACTTTGGATGCCAAAAATTAATCGTTGAGAGGTAAAATGGGGGTTTGTGCCCTAAAATTGAGAGCTTGGAGTAGGAAAATGAGGCTTTTAATCTGAAAAAGGAGGTTTGTGCCCTAAAATTGAGATATTGGTGAAGAAAAATGAGGCTTTTCACCCCAAAATTGAGAGCTTGTCCCTCAAATGGAGAGCTTGGTGCAGAAAAATGAGGCTTTTTCACCCAAAAAAGGCGGGTTTTACCCTAAACTTGAGAGAGTGGTTCAGAAAAATGAGGCTTTTCACCCAATACAGGTAATTTGTGCCCAAAAATTGAGAGCTTGGTGCAGAAAAATGAGGCTTTTCAGCAGAAAAAGGCACGTTTGGTCCTAAAATTGCGCTATTGGTGCAGAAAAATGAGGCTTTTCACCCAAAAAAGGAGAGCTTGTCCATAACATTGAAATATTGGTGCAGAAAAATTTGGCTTTTCAGGTGAAAAAGGTGGGTTTGGTGCTAAAATTGAGAACTTGGTGCAGAAAAATGAGGCTTTTCACCCCAAAAAAGTGGTTTGTGCTGTAAAATTGAGATCTTGTTGCAGAAAAATGAGGCTTTACATCTGAAAAAGGCGGTTTGTGCCCTAAAATTGAGAGCTTGGTGCAGAAAAACGAGGTTTTTCACCCCAAAAACGCGGGTTTAGCCCCCATGATAGGGTTTGCGCTGTAAAAAAGGAGAGTTAGGGCCCTGGAAACGAGGCACTGCTGCATAAAAGGGAGGTTGTTACCTGTAGAATCAAAACTTTGGATGCTAAAAATAAATCTTTGAGAGGTAAAGTGGGGGTTTGTGCCTAAAATTGAGAGCTTGGAGTAGGAAAATGAGGCTTTTAATCTGAAAAAGGAGGTTTGTGCCCTAAAATTGAGATATTGGTGAAGAAAAATGAGGCTTTTCACTCAAAAATTGAGAGCCTGTACCTAAAATTGAGAGCTTGGAGTAGGAAAATGAGGCTTTTAATCTGAAAAAGGAGGTTTGTGCCCTAAAATTGAGATATTGGTGAAGAAAAATGAGGCTTTTCACCCCAAAATTGAGAGCTTGTCCCTAAAATTGAGAGCTTGGAGTAGGAAAATGAGGCTTTTAATCTGAAAAAGGAGGTTTGTGCCCTAAAATTGAGATATTGGTGAAGAAAAATGAGGCTTTTCACCCGAAAATTGAGAGCTTGTCCCTAAAATTGAGAGCTTGGTGCAGAAAAATGAGGCTTTTCAGCAGAAAAAGGCGGGTTGTGTGCCGTAAAATTGAGAGGTTGGTGCAGAAAAATGAGGCTTTTCAGCAGAAAAAGGCCATTTCCGCCCTAAAATTGAGAGCTTGGTTCAGAAAAATGAGGTTTTTCACCCCAAAAATGCGGGTTTAGCCCCCATGATAGGGTTTGTGCTGTAAAGAAGGAGAGGTAGGGCCCTGGAAACGAGGCACTGCTGCATAAAAGGAAGGTTGTTTCCTGTAGAATCAAAACTTTGGATGCCAAAAATTAATCGTTGAGAGGTAAAATGGGGGTTTGTGCCCTAAAATTGAGAGCTTGGAGTAGGAAAATGAGGCTTTTAATCTGAAAAAGGAGGTTTGTGCCCTAAAATTGAGATATTGGTGAAGAAAAATGAGGCTTTTCACCCCAAAATTGAGAGCTTGTCCCTCAAATGGAGAGCTTGGTGCAGAAAAATGAGGCTTTTTCACCCAAAAAAGGCGGGTTTTACCCTAAACTTGAGAGAGTGGTTCAGAAAAATGAGGCTTTTCACCCAATACAGGTAATTTGTGCCCAAAAATTGAGAGCTTGGTGCAGAAAAATGAGGCTTTTCAGCAGAAAAAGGCACGTTTGGTCCTAAAATTGCGCTATTGGTGCAGAAAAATGAGGCTTTTCACCCAAAAAAGGAGAGCTTGTCCATAACATTGAAATATTGGTGCAGAAAAATTTGGCTTTTCAGGTGAAAAAGGTGGGTTTGGTGCTAAAATTGAGAACTTGGTGCAGAAAAATGAGGCTTTTCACCCAAAAAAAGTGGTTTGTGCTGTAAAATTGAGATCTTGTTGCAGAAAAATGAGGCTTTACATCTGAAAAAGGCGGTTTGTGCCCTAAAATTGAGAGCTTGGTGCAGAAAAACGAGGTTTTTCACCCCAAAAACGCGGGTTTAGCCCCCATGATAGGGTTTGCGCTGTAAAAAAGGAGAGTTAGGGCCCTGGAAACGAGGCACTGCTGCATAAAAGGGAGGTTGTTACCTGTAGAATCAAAACTTTGGATGCTAAAAATAAATCTTTGAGAGGTAAAGTGGGGGTTTGTGCCTAAAATTGAGAGCTTGGAGTAGGAAAATGAGGCTTTTAATCTGAAAAAGGAGGTTTGTGCCCTAAAATTGAGATATTGGTGAAGAAAAATGAGGCTTTTCACTCAAAAATTGAGAGCTTGTCCCTAAAATTGAGAGCTTGGAGTAGGAAAATGAGGCTTTTAATCTGAAAAAGGAGGTTTGTGCCCTAAAATTGAGATATTGGTGAAGAAAAATGAGGCTTTTCACCCCAAAATTGAGAGCTTGTCCCTAAAATTGAGAGCTTGGAGTAGGAAAATGAGGCTTTTAATCTGAAAAAGGAGGTTTGTGCCCTAAAATTGAGATATTGGTGAAGAAAAATGAGGCTTTTCACCCGAAAATTGAGAGCTTGTCCCTAAAATTGAGAGCTTGGTGCAGAAAAATGAGGCTTTTCAGCAGAAAAAGGCGGGTTGTGTGCCGTAAAATTGAGAGGTTGGTGCAGAAAAATGAGACTTTTCAGCAGAAAAAGGCCATTTCCGCCCTAAAATTGAGAGCTTGGTTCAGAAAAATGAGGCTTTTTCACCCCAAAAATGCGGGTTTAGCCCCCATGATAGGGTTTGTGCTGTAAAGAAGGAGAGGTAGGGCCCTGGAAACGAGGCACTGCTGCATAAAAGGGAGGTTGTTACCTGTAGAATCAAAACTTTGGATGCTAAAAATAAATCTTTGAGAGGTAAAATGGGGGTTTGTGCCCTAAAATTGAGAGCTTGGAGTAGGAAAATGAGGCTTTTAATCTGAAAAAGGAGGTTTGTGCCCTAAAATTGAGATATTGGTGAAGAAAAATGAGGCTTTTCACCCCAAAATTGAGAGCTTGTCCATAACATTGAAATATTGGTGCAGAAAAATTTGGCTTTTCAGGTGAAAAAGGTGGGTTTGGTGCTACAATTGAGAGCTTGGTGCAGAAAAATGAGGCTTTTCACCCAAAAAAAGTGGTTTGTGCTGTAAAATTGAGATCTTGTTGCAGAAAAGTGAGGCTTTACATCTGAAAAAGGCGGTTTGTGCCCTAAAATTGAGAGCTTGGTGCAGAAAAATGAGGTTTTTCACCCCAAAAATGCGGGTATAGCCCCCATGATAGGGTTTGTGCTGTAAAGAAGGAGAGGTAGGGCCCTGGAAACGAGGCACTGCTGCATAAAAGGGAGGTTGTTTCCTGTAGAATCAAAACTTTGGATGCCAAAAATTAATCATTGAGAGGTAAAATGGGGGTTTGTGCCCTAAAATTGAGAGCTTGGAGTAGGAAAATGAGGCTTTTAATCTGAAAAAGGAGGTTTGTGCCCTAAAATTGAGATATTGGTGAAGAAAAATGAGGCTTTTCACCCCAAAATTGAGAGCTTGTCCCTAAAATTGAGAGCTTGGAGTAGGAAAATGAGGCTTTTCAGCAGAAAAAGGCGGGTTGTGTGCCGTAAAATTGAGAGGTTGGTGCAGAAAAATGAGACTTTTCAGCAGAAAAAGGCCATTTCCGCCCTAAAATTGAGAGCTTGGTTCAGAAAAATGAGGCTTTTTCACCCCAAAAATGCGGGTTTAGCCCCCATGATAGGGTTTGTGCTGTAAAGAAGGAGAGGTAGGGCCCTGGAAACGAGGCACTGCTGCATAAAAGGGAGGTTGTTACCTGTAGAATCAAAACTTTGGATGCTAAAAATAAATCTTTGAGAGGTAAAGTGGGGGTTTGTGCCTAAAATTGAGAGCTTGGAGTAGGAAAATGAGGCTTTTAATCTGAAAAAGGAGGTTTGTGCCCTAAAATTGAGATATTGGTGAAGAAAAATGAGGCTTTTCACCCCAAAATTGAGAGCTTGTCCATAACATTGAAATATTGGTGCAGAAAAATTTGGCTTTTCAGGTGAAAAAGGTGGGTTTGGTGCTACAATTGAGAGCTTGGTGCAGAAAAATGAGGCTTTTCACCCAAAAAAAGTGGTTTGTGCTGTAAAATTGAGATCTTGTTGCAGAAAAGTGAGGCTTGACATCTGAAAAAGGCGGTTTGTGCCCTAAAATTGAGAGCTTGGTGCAGAAAAATGAGGTTTTTCACCCCAAAAATGCGGGTATAGCCCCCATGATAGGGTTTGTGCTGTAAAGAAGGAGAGGTAGGGCCCTGGAAACGAGGCACTGCTGCATAAAAGGGAGGTTGTTTCCTGTAGAATCAAAACTTTGGATGCCAAAAATTAATCATTGAGAGGTAAAATGGGGGTTTGTGCCCTAAAATTGAGAGCTTGGAGTAGGAAAATGAGGCTTTTAATCTGAAAAAGGAGGTTTGTGCCCTAAAATTGAGATATTGGTGAAAAAAATAGGCTTTTCACCCCAAAATTGAGAGCTTGTCCCTCAAATGGAGAGCTTGGTGCAGAAAAATGAGGCTTTTCAGGTGAAAAAGGCGGGTTTTACCCTAAACTTGAGAGAGTGGTTCAGAAAAATGAGGCTTTTCACCCAATACAGGTAATTTGTGCCCAAAAATTGAGAGCTTGGTGCAGAAAAATGAGGCTTTTCAGCAGAAAAAGGCACGTTTGGTCCTAAAATTGCGCTATTGGTGCAGAAAAATGAGGCTTTTCACCCAAAAAAGGAGAGCTTGTCCATAACATTGAAATATTGGTGCAGAAAAATTTGGCTTTTCAGGTGAAAAAGGTGGGTTTGGTGCTAAAATTGAGAACTTGGTGCAGAAAAATGAGGCTTTTCACCCAAAAAAAGTGGTTTGTGCTGTAAAATTGAGATCTTGTTGCAGAAAAATGAGGCTTTACATCTGAAAAAGGCGGTTTGTGCCCTAAAATTGAGAGCTTGGTGCAGAAAAACGAGGTTTTTCACCCCAAAAACGCGGGTTTAGCCCCCATGATAGGGTTTGCGCTGTAAAAAAGGAGAGTTAGGGCCCTGGAAACGAGGCACTGCTGCATAAAAGGGAGGTTGTTACCTGTAGAATCAAAACTTTGGATGCTAAAAATAAATCTTTGAGAGGTAAAGTGGGGGTTTGTGCCTAAAATTGAGAGCTTGGAGTAGGAAAATGAGGCTTTTAATCTGAAAAAGGAGGTTTGTGCCCTAAAATTGAGATATTGGTGAAGAAAAATGAGGCTTTTCACTCAAAAATTGAGAGCTTGTCCCTAAAATTGAGAGCTTGGAGTAGGAAAATGAGGCTTTTAATCTGAAAAAGGAGGTTTGTGCCCTAAAATTGAGATATTGGTGAAGAAAAATGAGGCTTTTCACCCCAAAATTGAGAGCTTGTCCCTAAAATTGAGAGCTTGGAGTAGGAAAATGAGGCTTTTAATCTGAAAAAGGAGGTTTGTGCCCTAAAATTGAGATATTGGTGAAGAAAAATGAGGCTTTTCACTCAACAATTGAGAGCTTGTCCCTAAAATTGAGAGCTTGGAGTAGGAAAATGAGGCTTTTAATCTGAAAAAGGAGGTTTGTGCCCTAAAATTGAGATATTGGTGAAGAAAAATGAGGCTTTTCACCCGAAAATTGAGAGCTTGTCCCTAAAATTGAGAGCTTGGTGCAGAAAAATGAGGCTTTTCAGCAGAAAAAGGCGGGTTGTGTGCCGTAAAATTGAGAGGTTGGTGCAGAAAAATGAGGCTTTTCAGCAGAAAAAGGCCATTTCCGCCCTAAAATTGAGAGCTTGGTTCAGAAAAATGAGGTTTTTCACCCCAAAAATGCGGGTTTAGCCCCCATGATAGGGTTTGTGCTGTAAAGAAGGAGAGGTAGGGCCCTGGAAACGAGGCACTGCTGCATAAAAGGGAGGTTGTTTCCTGTAGAATCAAAACTTTGGATGCCAAAAATTAATCTTTGAGAGGTAAAATGGGGGTTTGTGCCCTAAAATTGAGAGCTTGGAGTAGGAAAATGAGGCTTTTAATCTGAAAAAGGAGGTTTGTGCCCTAAAATTGAGATATTGGTGAAGAAAAATGAGGCTTTTCACCCCAAAATTGAGAGCTTGTCCCTCAAATGGAGAGCTTGGTGCAGAAAAATGAGGCTTTTTCACCCAAAAAAGGCGGGTTTTACCCTAAACTTGAGAGAGTGGTTCAGAAAAATGAGGCTTTTCACCCAATACAGGTAATTTGTGCCCAAAAATTGAGAGCTTGGTGCAGAAAAATGAGGCTTTTCAGCAGAAAAAGGCACGTTTGGTCCTAAAATTGCGCTATTGGTGCAGAAAAATGAGGCTTTTCACCCAAAAAAGGAGAGCTTGTCCATAACATTGAAATATTGGTGCAGAAAAATTTGGCTTTTCAGGTGAAAAAGGTGGGTTTGGTGCTAAAATTGAGAACTTGGTGCAGAAAAATGAGGCTTTTCACCCAAAAAAAGTGGTTTGTGCTGTAAAATTGAGATCTTGTTGCAGAAAAATGAGGCTTTACATCTGAAAAAGGCGGTTTGTGCCCTAAAATTGAGAGCTTGGTGCAGAAAAATGAGGTTTTTCACCCCAAAAACGCGGGTTTAGAGCCCCCATGATAGGGTTTGTGCTGTAAAAAAGGAGAGTTAGGGCCCTGGAAACGAGGCACTGCTGCATAAAAGGGAGGTTGTTTCCTGTAGAATCAAAACTTTGGATGCCAAAAATTAATCGTTGAGAGGTAAAATGGGGGTTTGTGCCCTAAAATTGAGAGCTTGGAGTAGGAAAATGAGGCTTTTAATCTGAAAAAGGAGGTTTGTGCCCTAAAATTGAGATATTGGTGAAAAAAATAGGCTTTTCACCCAAAAATTGAGAGCTTGTCCCTCAAATGGAGAGCTTGGTGCAGAAAAATGAGGCTTTTACACCCAAAAAAGGCAGGTTTTACCCTAAACTTGAGAGAGTGGTTCAGAAAAATGAGGCTTTTCACCCAATACAGGTAATTTGTGCCCAAAAATTGAGAGCTTGGTGCAGAAAAATGAGGCTTTTCAGCAGAAAAAGGCACGTTTGGTCCTGAAATTGCGCTATTGGTGCAGAAAAATGAGGCTTTTCACCCAAAAAAGGAGAGCTTGTCCATAACATTGAAATATTGGTGCAGAAAAATTTGGCTTTTCAGGTGAAAAAGGTGGGTTTGGTGCTAAAATTGAGAACTTGGTGCAGAAAAATGAGGCTTTTCACCCAAAAAAAGTGGTTTGTGCTGTAAAATTGAGATCTTGTTGCAGAAAAATGAGGCTTTACATCTGAAAAAGGTGGTTTGTGCCCTAAAATTGAGAGCTTGGTGCAGAAAAATGAGGTTTTTCACCCCAAAAACGCGGGTTTAGAGCCCCCATGATAGGGTTTGTGCTGTAAAAAAGGAGAGGTAGGGCCCTGGAAACGAGGCACTGCTGCATAAAAGGGAGGTTGTTACCTGTAGAATCAAAACTTTGGATGCTAAAAATTAATCTTTGAGAGGTAAAGTGGGGGTTTGTGCCTAAAATTGAGAGCTTGGAGTAGGAAAATGAGGCTTTTAATCTGAAAAAGGAGGTTTGTGCCCTAAAATTGAGATATTGGTGAAGAAAAATGAGGCTTTTCACTCAAAAATTGAGAGCTTGTCCCTAAAATTGAGAGCTTGGAGTAGGAAAATGAGGCTTTTAATCTGAAAAAGGAGGTTTGTGCCCTAAAATTGAGATATTGGTGAAGAAAAATGAGGCTTTTCACCCGAAAATTGAGAGCTTGTCCCTAAAATTGAGAGCTTGGTGCAGAAAAATGAGGCTTTTCAGCAGAAAAAGGCGGGTTGTGTGCCGTAAAATTGAGAGGTTGGTGCAGAAAAATGAGGCTTTTCAGCAGAAAAAGGCCATTTCCGCCCTAAAATTGAGAGCTTGGTTCAGAAAAATGAGGTTTTTCACCCCAAAAATGCGGGTTTAGCCCCCATGATAGGGTTTGTGCTGTAAAGAAGGAGAGGTAGGGCCCTGGAAACGAGGCACTGCTGCATAAAAGGGAGGTTGTTTCCTGTAGAATCAAAACTTTGGATGCCAAAAATTAATCTTTGAGAGGTAAAATGGGGGTTTGTGCCCTAAAATTGAGAGCTTGGAGTAGGAAAATGAGGCTTTTAATCTGAAAAAGGAGGTTTGTGCCCTAAAATTGAGATATTGGTGAAGAAAAATGAGGCTTTTCACCCCAAAATTGAGAGCTTGTCCCTCAAATGGAGAGCTTGGTGCAGAAAAATGAGGCTTTTTCACCCAAAAAAGGCGGGTTTTACCCTAAACTTGAGAGAGTGGTTCAGAAAAATGAGGCTTTTCACCCAATACAGGTAATTTGTGCCCAAAAATTGAGAGCTTGGTGCAGAAAAATGAGGCTTTTCAGCAGAAAAAGGCACGTTTGTTCCTAAAATTGCGCTATTGGTGCAGAAAAATGAGGCTTTTCACCCAAAAAAGGAGAGCTTGTCCATAACATTGAAATATTGGTGCAGAAAAATTTGGCTTTTCAGGTGAAAAAGGTGGGTTTGGTGCTAAAATTGAGAACTTGGTGCAGAAAAATGAGGCTTTTCACCCAAAAAAAGTGGTTTGTGCTGTAAAATTGAGATCTTGTTGCAGAAAAATGAGGCTTTACATCTGAAAAAGGCGGTTTGTGCCCTAAAATTGAGAGCTTGGTGCAGAAAAACGAGGTTTTTCACCCCAAAAACGCGGGTTTAGCCCCCATGATAGGGTTTGCGCTGTAAAAAAGGAGAGTTAGGGCCCTGGAAACGAGGCACTGCTGCATAAAAGGGAGGTTGTTACCTGTAGAATCAAAACTTTGGATGCTAAAAATAAATCTTTGAGAGGTAAAGTGGGGGTTTGTGCCTAAAATTGAGAGCTTGGAGTAGGAAAATGAGGCTTTTAATCTGAAAAAGGAGGTTTGTGCCCTAAAATTGAGATATTGGTGAAGAAAAATGAGGCTTTTCACTCAAAAATTGAGAGCTTGTCCCTAAAATTGAGAGCTTGGAGTAGGAAAATGAGGCTTTTAATCTGAAAAAGGAGGTTTGTGCCCTAAAATTGAGATATTGGTGAAGAAAAATGAGGCTTTTCACCCCAAAATTGAGAGCTTGTCCCTAAAATTGAGAGCTTGGAGTAGGAAAATGAGGCTTTTAATCTGAAAAAGGAGGTTTGTGCCCTAAAATTGAGATATTGGTGAAGAAAAATGAGGCTTTTCACTCAACAATTGAGAGCTTGTCCCTAAAATTGAGAGCTTGGAGTAGGAAAATGAGGCTTTTAATCTGAAAAAGGAGGTTTGTGCCCTAAAATTGAGATATTGGTGAAGAAAAATGAGGCTTTTCACCCGAAAATTGAGAGCTTGTCCCTAAAATTGAGAGCTTGGTGCAGAAAAATGAGGCTTTTCAGCAGAAAAAGGCGGGTTGTGTGCCGTAAAATTGAGAGGTTGGTGCAGAAAAATGAGGCTTTTCAGCAGAAAAAGGCCATTTCCGCCCTAAAATTGAGAGCTTGGTTCAGAAAAATGAGGTTTTTCACCCCAAAAATGCGGGTTTAGCCCCCATGATAGGGTTTGTGCTGTAAAGAAGGAGAGGTAGGGCCCTGGAAACGAGGCACTGCTGCATAAAAGGGAGGTTGTTTCCTGTAGAATCAAAACTTTGGATGCCAAAAATTAATCTTTGAGAGGTAAAATGGGGGTTTGTGCCCTAAAATTGAGAGCTTGGAGTAGGAAAATGAGGCTTTTAATCTGAAAAAGGAGGTTTGTGCCCTAAAATTGAGATATTGGTGAAGAAAAATGAGGCTTTTCACCCCAAAATTGAGAGCTTGTCCCTCAAATGGAGAGCTTGGTGCAGAAAAATGAGGCTTTTTCACCCAAAAAAGGCGGGTTTTACCCTAAACTTGAGAGAGTGGTTCAGAAAAATGAGGCTTTTCACCCAATACAGGTAATTTGTGCCCAAAAATTGAGAGCTTGGTGCAGAAAAATGAGGCTTTTCAGCAGAAAAAGGCACGTTTGGTCCTAAAATTGCGCTATTGGTGCAGAAAAATGAGGCTTTTCACCCAAAAAAGGAGAGCTTGTCCATAACATTGAAATATTGGTGCAGAAAAATTTGGCTTTTCAGGTGAAAAAGGTGGGTTTGGTGCTAAAATTGAGAACTTGGTGCAGAAAAATGAGGCTTTTCACCCAAAAAAAGTGGTTTGTGCTGTAAAATTGAGATCTTGTTGCAGAAAAATGAGGCTTTACATCTGAAAAAGGCGGTTTGTGCCCTAAAATTGAGAGCTTGGTGCAGAAAAATGAGGTTTTTCACCCCAAAAACGCGGGTTTAGAGCCCCCATGATAGGGTTTGTGCTGTAAAAAAGGAGAGTTAGGGCCCTGGAAACGAGGCACTGCTGCATAAAAGGGAGGTTGTTTCCTGTAGAATCAAAACTTTGGATGCCAAAAATTAATCGTTGAGAGGTAAAATGGGGGTTTGTGCCCTAAAATTGAGAGCTTGGAGTAGGAAAATGAGGCTTTTAATCTGAAAAAGGAGGTTTGTGCCCTAAAATTGAGATATTGGTGAAAAAAATAGGCTTTTCACCCAAAAATTGAGAGCTTGTCCCTCAAATGGAGAGCTTGGTGCAGAAAAATGAGGCTTTTACACCCAAAAAAGGCAGGTTTTACCCTAAACTTGAGAGAGTGGTTCAGAAAAATGAGGCTTTTCACCCAATACAGGTAATTTGTGCCCAAAAATTGAGAGCTTGGTGCAGAAAAATGAGGCTTTTCAGCAGAAAAAGGCACGTTTGATCCTGAAATTGCGCTATTGGTGCAGAAAAATGAGGCTTTTCACCCAAAAAAGGAGAGCTTGTCCATAACATTGAAATATTGGTGCAGAAAAATTTGGCTTTTCAGGTGAAAAAGGTGGGTTTGGTGCTAAAATTGAGAACTTGGTGCAGAAAAATGAGGCTTTTCACCCAAAAAAAGTGGTTTGTGCTGTAAAATTGAGATCTTGTTGCAGAAAAATGAGGCTTTACATCTGAAAAAGGTGGTTTGTGCCCTAAAATTGAGAGCTTGGTGCAGAAAAATGAGGTTTTTCACCCCAAAAACGCGGGTTTAGAGCCCCCATGATAGGGTTTGTGCTGTAAAAAAGGAGAGGTAGGGCCCTGGAAACGAGGCACTGCTGCATAAAAGGGAGGTTGTTACCTGTAGAATCAAAACTTTGGATGCTAAAAATTAATCTTTGAGAGGTAAAGTGGGGGTTTGTGCCTAAAATTGAGAGCTTGGAGTAGGAAAATGAGGCTTTTAATCTGAAAAAGGAGGTTTGTGCCCTAAAATTGAGATATTGGTGAAGAAAAATGAGGCTTTTCACTCAAAAATTGAGAGCTTGTCCCTAAAATTGAGAGCTTGGAGTAGGAAAATGAGGCTTTTAATCTGAAAAAGGAGGTTTGTGCCCTAAAATTGAGATATTGGTGAAGAAAAATGAGGCTTTTCACCCGAAAATTGAGAGCTTGTCCCTAAAATTGAGAGCTTGGTGCAGAAAAATGAGGCTTTTCAGCAGAAAAAGGCGGGTTGTGTGCCGTAAAATTGAGAGGTTGGTGCAGAAAAATGAGGCTTTTCAGCAGAAAAAGGCCATTTCCGCCCTAAAATTGAGAGCTTGGTTCAGAAAAATGAGGTTTTTCACCCCAAAAATGCGGGTTTAGCCCCCATGATAGGGTTTGTGCTGTAAAGAAGGAGAGGTAGGGCCCTGGAAACGAGGCACTGCTGCATAAAAGGGAGGTTGTTTCCTGTAGAATCAAAACTTTGGATGCCAAAAATTAATCTTTGAGAGGTAAAATGGGGGTTTGTGCCCTAAAATTGAGAGCTTGGAGTAGGAAAATGAGGCTTTTAATCTGAAAAAGGAGGTTTGTGCCCTAAAATTGAGATATTGGTGAAGAAAAATGAGGCTTTTCACCCCAAAATTGAGAGCTTGTCCCTCAAATGGAGAGCTTGGTGCAGAAAAATGAGGCTTTTTCACCCAAAAAAGGCGGGTTTTACCCTAAACTTGAGAGAGTGGTTCAGAAAAATGAGGCTTTTCACCCAATACAGGTAATTTGTGCCCAAAAATTGAGAGCTTGGTGCAGAAAAATGAGGCTTTTCAGCAGAAAAAGGCACGTTTGTTCCTAAAATTGCGCTATTGGTGCAGAAAAATGAGGCTTTTCACCCAAAAAAGGAGAGCTTGTCCATAACATTGAAATATTGGTGCAGAAAAATTTGGCTTTTCAGGTGAAAAAGGTGGGTTTGGTGCTAAAATTGAGAACTTGGTGCAGAAAAATGAGGCTTTTCACCCAAAAAAAGTGGTTTGTGCTGTAAAATTGAGATCTTGTTGCAGAAAAATGAGGCTTTACATCTGAAAAAGGCGGTTTGTGCCCTAAAATTGAGAGCTTGGTGCAGAAAAACGAGGTTTTTCACCCCAAAAACGCGGGTTTAGCCCCCATGATAGGGTTTGCGCTGTAAAAAAGGAGAGTTAGGGCCCTGGAAACGAGGCACTGCTGCATAAAAGGGAGGTTGTTACCTGTAGAATCAAAACTTTGGATGCTAAAAATAAATCTTTGAGAGGTAAAGTGGGGGTTTGTGCCTAAAATTGAGAGCTTGGAGTAGGAAAATGAGGCTTTTAATCTGAAAAAGGAGGTTTGTGCCCTAAAATTGAGATATTGGTGAAGAAAAATGAGGCTTTTCACCCCAAAATTGAGAGCTTGTCCCTAAAATTGAGAGCTTGGAGTAGGAAAATGAGGCTTTTAATCTGAAAAAGGAGGTTTGTGCCCTAAAATTGAGATATTGGTGAAGAAAAATGAGGCTTTTCACTCAAAAATTGAGAGCTTGTCCCTAAAATTGAGAGCTTGGAGTAGGAAAATGAGGCTTTTAATCTGAAAAAGGAGGTTTGTGCCCTAAAATTGAGATATTGGTGAAGAAAAATGAGGCTTTTCACCCGAAAATTGAGAGCTTGTCCCTAAAATTGAGAGCTTGGTGCAGAAAAATGAGGCTTTTCAGCAGAAAAAGGCGGGTTGTGTGCCGTAAAATTGAGAGGTTGGTGCAGAAAAATGAGGCTTTTCAGCAGAAAAAGGCCATTTCCGCCCTAAAATTGAGAGCTTGGTTCAGAAAAATGAGGTTTTTCACCCCAAAAATGCGGGTTTAGCCCCCATGATAGGGTTTGTGCTGTAAAGAAGGAGAGGTAGGGCCCTGGAAACGAGGCACTGCTGCATAAAAGGGAGGTTGTTTCCTGTAGAATCAAAACTTTGGATGCCAAAAATTAATCTTTGAGAGGTAAAATGGGGGTTTGTGCCCTAAAATTGAGAGCTTGGAGTAGGAAAATGAGGCTTTTAATCTGAAAAAGGAGGTTTGTGCCCTAAAATTGAGATATTGGTGAAGAAAAATGAGGCTTTTCACCCCAAAATTGAGAGCTTGTCCCTCAAATGGAGAGCTTGGTGCAGAAAAATGAGGCTTTTTCACCCAAAAAAGGCGGGTTTTACCCTAAACTTGAGAGAGTGGTTCAGAAAAATGAGGCTTTTCACCCAATACAGGTAATTTGTGCCCAAAAATTGAGAGCTTGGTGCAGAAAAATGAGGCTTTTCAGCAGAAAAAGGCACGTTTGGTCCTAAAATTGCGCTATTGGTGCAGAAAAATGAGGCTTTTCACCCAAAAAAGGAGAGCTTGTCCATAACATTGAAATATTGGTGCAGAAAAATTTGGCTTTTCAGGTGAAAAAGGTGGGTTTGGTGCTAAAATTGAGAACTTGGTGCAGAAAAATGAGGCTTTTCACCCAAAAAAAGTGGTTTGTGCTGTAAAATTGAGATCTTGTTGCAGAAAAATGAGGCTTTACATCTGAAAAAGGCGGTTTGTGCCCTAAAATTGAGAGCTTGGTGCAGAAAAATGAGGTTTTTCACCCCAAAAACGCGGGTTTAGAGCCCCCATGATAGGGTTTGTGCTGTAAAAAAGGAGAGTTAGGGCCCTGGAAACGAGGCACTGCTGCATAAAAGGGAGGTTGTTTCCTGTAGAATCAAAACTTTGGATGCCAAAAATTAATCGTTGAGAGGTAAAATGGGGGTTTGTGCCCTAAAATTGAGAGCTTGGAGTAGGAAAATGAGGCTTTTAATCTGAAAAAGGAGGTTTGTGCCCTAAAATTGAGATATTGGTGAAAAAAATGAGGCTTTTCACCCAAAAATTGAGAGCTTGTCCCTCAAATGGAGAGCTTGGTGCAGAAAAATGAGGCTTTTACACCCAAAAAAGGCAGGTTTTACCCTAAACTTGAGAGAGTGGTTCAGAAAAATGAGGCTTTTCACCCAATACAGGTAATTTGTGCCCAAAAATTGAGAGCTTGGTGCAGAAAAATGAGGCTTTTCAGCAGAAAAAGGCACGTTTGGTCCTGAAATTGCGCTATTGGTGCAGAAAAATGAGGCTTTTCACCCAAAAAAGGAGAGCTTGTCCATAACATTGAAATATTGGTGCAGAAAAATTTGGCTTTTCAGGTGAAAAAGGTGGGTTTGGTGCTAAAATTGAGAACTTGGTGCAGAAAAATGAGGCTTTTCACCCAAAAAAAGTGGTTTGTGCTGTAAAATTGAGATCTTGTTGCAGAAAAATGAGGCTTTACATCTGAAAAAGGTGGTTTGTGCCCTAAAATTGAGAGCTTGGTGCAGAAAAATGAGGTTTTTGACCCCAAAAACGCGGGTTTAGAGCCCCCATGATAGGGTTTGCGCTGTAAAAAAGGAGAGGTAGGGCCCTGGAAACGAGGCACTGCTGCATAAAAGGGAGGTTGTTACCTGTAGAATCAAAACTTTGGATGCTAAAAATTAATCTTTGAGAGGTAAAGTGGGGGTTTGTGCCTAAAATTGAGAGCTTGGAGTAGGAAAATGAGGCTTTTAATCTGAAAAAGGAGGTTTGTGCCCTAAAATTGAGATATTGGTGAAGAAAAATGAGGCTTTTCACTCAAAAATTGAGAGCTTGTCCCTAAAATTGAGAGCTTGGAGTAGGAAAATGAGGCTTTTAATCTGAAAAAGGAGGTTTGTGCCCTAAAATTGAGATATTGGTGAAGAAAAATGAGGCTTTTCACCCGAAAATTGAGAGCTTGTCCCTAAAATTGAGAGCTTGGTGCAGAAAAATGAGGCTTTTCAGCAGAAAAAGGCGGGTTGTGTGCCGTAAAATTGAGAGGTTGGTGCAGAAAAATGAGGCTTTTCAGCAGAAAAAGGCCATTTCCGCCCTAAAATTGAGAGCTTGGTTCAGAAAAATGAGGTTTTTCACCCCAAAAATGCGGGTTTAGCCCCCATGATAGGGTTTGTGCTGTAAAGAAGGAGAGGTAGGGCCCTGGAAACGAGGCACTGCTGCATAAAAGGGAGGTTGTTTCCTGTAGAATCAAAACTTTGGATGCCAAAAATTAATCGTTGAGAGGTAAAATGGGGGTTTGTGCCCTAAAATTGAGAGCTTGGAGTAGGAAAATGAGGCTTTTAATCTGAAAAAGGAGGTTTGTGCCCTAAAATTGAGATATTGGTGAAAAAAATGAGGCTTTTCACCCAAAAATTGAGAGCTTGTCCCTCAAATGGAGAGCTTGGTGCAGAAAAATGAGGCTTTTACACCCAAAAAAGGCAGGTTTTACCCTAAACTTGAGAGAGTGGTTCAGAAAAATGAGGCTTTTCACCCAATACAGGTAATTTGTGCCCAAAAATTGAGAGCTTGGTGCAGAAAAATGAGGCTTTTCAGCAGAAAAAGGCACGTTTGGTCCTGAAATTGCGCTATTGGTGCAGAAAAATGAGGCTTTTCACCCAAAAAAGGAGAGCTTGTCCATAACATTGAAATATTGGTGCAGAAAAATTTGGCTTTTCAGGTGAAAAAGGTGGGTTTGGTGCTAAAATTGAGAACTTGGTGCAGAAAAATGAGGCTTTTCACCCAAAAAAAGTGGTTTGTGCTGTAAAATTGAGATCTTGTTGCAGAAAAATGAGGCTTTACATCTGAAAAAGGTGGTTTGTGCCCTAAAATTGAGAGCTTGGTGCAGAAAAATGAGGTTTTTCACCCCAAAAACGCGGGTTTAGAGCCCCCATGATAGGGTTTGTGCTGTAAAAAAGGAGAGGTAGGGCCCTGGAAACGAGGCACTGCTGCATAAAAGGGAGGTTGTTACCTGTAGAATCAAAACTTTGGATGCTAAAAATTAATCTTTGAGAGGTAAAGTGGGGGTTTGTGCCTAAAATTGAGAGCTTGGAGTAGGAAAATGAGGCTTTTAATCTGAAAAAGGAGGTTTGTGCCCTAAAATTGAGATATTGGTGAAGAAAAATGAGGCTTTTCACTCAAAAATTGAGAGCTTGTCCCTAAAATTGAGAGCTTGGAGTAGGAAAATGAGGCTTTTAATCTGAAAAAGGAGGTTTGTGCCCTAAAATTGAGATATTGGTGAAGAAAAATGAGGCTTTTCACCCGAAAATTGAGAGCTTGTCCCTAAAATTGAGAGCTTGGTGCAGAAAAATGAGGCTTTTCAGCAGAAAAAGGCGGGTTGTGTGCCGTAAAATTGAGAGGTTGGTGCAGAAAAATGAGGCTTTTCAGCAGAAAAAGGCCATTTCCGCCCTAAAATTGAGAGCTTGGTTCAGAAAAATGAGGTTTTTCACCCCAAAAATGCGGGTTTAGCCCCCATGATAGGGTTTGTGCTGTAAAGAAGGAGAGGTAGGGCCCTGGAAACGAGGCACTGCTGCATAAAAGGGAGGTTGTTTCCTGTAGAATCAAAACTTTGGATGCCAAAAATTAATCTTTGAGAGGTAAAATGGGGGTTTGTGCCCTAAAATTGAGAGCTTGGAGTAGGAAAATGAGGCTTTTAATCTGAAAAAGGAGGTTTGTGCCCTAAAATTGAGATATTGGTGAAGAAAAATGAGGCTTTTCACCCAAAAATTGAGAGCTTGTCCCTCAAATGGAGAGCTTGGTGCAGAAAAATGAGGCTTTTTCACCCAAAAAAGGCGGGTTTTACCCTAAACTTGAGAGAGTGGTTCAGAAAAATGAGGCTTTTCACCCAATACAGGTAATTTGTGCCCAAAAATTGAGAGCTTGGTGCAGAAAAATGAGGCTTTTCAGCAGAAAAAGGCACGTTTGGTCCTAAAATTGCGCTATTGGTGCAGAAAAATGAGGCTTTTCACCCAAAAAAGGAGAGCTTGTCCATAACATTGAAATATTGGTGCAGAAAAATTTGGCTTTTCAGGTGAAAAAGGTGGGTTTGGTGCTAAAATTGAGAACTTGGTGCAGAAAAATGAGGCTTTTCACCCAAAAAAAGTGGTTTGTGCTGTAAAATTGAGATCTTGTTGCAGAAAAATGAGGCTTTACATCTGAAAAAGGCGGTTTGTGCCCTAAAATTGAGAGCTTGGTGCAGAAAAATGAGGTTTTTCACCCCAAAAACGCGGGTTTAGAGCCCCCATGATAGGGTTTGTGCTGTAAAAAAGGAGAGTTAGGGCCCTGGAAACGAGGCACTGCTGCATAAAAGGGAGGTTGTTTCCTGTAGAATCAAAACTTTGGATGCCAAAAATTAATCGTTGAGAGGTAAAATGGGGGTTTGTGCCCTAAAATTGAGAGCTTGGAGTAGGAAAATGAGGCTTTTAATCTGAAAAAGGAGGTTTGTGCCCTAAAATTGAGATATTGGTGAAAAAAATGAGGCTTTTCACCCAAAAATTGAGAGCTTGTCCCTCAAATGGAGAGCTTGGTGCAGAAAAATGAGGCTTTTACACCCAAAAAAGGCAGGTTTTACCCTAAACTTGAGAGAGTGGTTCAGAAAAATGAGGCTTTTCACCCAATACAGGTAATTTGTGCCCAAAAATTGAGAGCTTGGTGCAGAAAAATGAGGCTTTTCAGCAGAAAAAGGCACGTTTGGTCCTGAAATTGCGCTATTGGTGCAGAAAAATGAGGCTTTTCACCCAAAAAAGGAGAGCTTGTCCATAACATTGAAATATTGGTGCAGAAAAATTTGGCTTTTCAGGTGAAAAAGGTGGGTTTGGTGCTAAAATTGAGAACTTGGTGCAGAAAAATGAGGCTTTTCACCCAAAAAAAGTGGTTTGTGCTGTAAAATTGAGATCTTGTTGCAGAAAAATGAGGCTTTACATCTGAAAAAGGTGGTTTGTGCCCTAAAATTGAGAGCTTGGTGCAGAAAAATGAGGTTTTTCACCCCAAAAACGCGGGTTTAGAGCCCCCATGATAGGGTTTGTGCTGTAAAAAAGGAGAGGTAGGGCCCTGGAAACGAGGCACTGCTGCATAAAAGGGAGGTTGTTACCTGTAGAATCAAAACTTTGGATGCTAAAAATTAATCTTTGAGAGGTAAAGTGGGGGTTTGTGCCTAAAATTGAGAGCTTGGAGTAGGAAAATGAGGCTTTTAATCTGAAAAAGGAGGTTTGTGCCCTAAAATTGAGATATTGGTGAAGAAAAATGAGGCTTTTCACTCAAAAATTGAGAGCTTGTCCCTAAAATTGAGAGCTTGGAGTAGGAAAATGAGGCTTTTAATCTGAAAAAGGAGGTTTGTGCCCTAAAATTGAGATATTGGTGAAGAAAAATGAGGCTTTTCACCCGAAAATTGAGAGCTTGTCCCTAAAATTGAGAGCTTGGTGCAGAAAAATGAGGCTTTTCAGCAGAAAAAGGCGGGTTGTGTGCCGTAAAATTGAGAGGTTGGTGCAGAAAAATGAGGCTTTTCAGCAGAAAAAGGCCATTTCCGCCCTAAAATTGAGAGCTTGGTTCAGAAAAATGAGGTTTTTCACCCCAAAAATGCGGGTTTAGCCCCCATGATAGGGTTTGTGCTGTAAAGAAGGAGAGGTAGGGCCCTGGAAACGAGGCACTGCTGCATAAAAGGGAGGTTGTTTCCTGTAGAATCAAAACTTTGGATGCCAAAAATTAATCTTTGAGAGGTAAAATGGGGGTTTGTGCCCTAAAATTGAGAGCTTGGAGTAGGAAAATGAGGCTTTTAATCTGAAAAAGGAGGTTTGTGCCCTAAAATTGAGATATTGGTGAAGAAAAATGAGGCTTTTCACCCAAAAATTGAGAGCTTGTCCCTCAAATGGAGAGCTTGGTGCAGAAAAATGAGGCTTTTTCACCCAAAAAAGGCGGGTTTTACCCTAAACTTGAGAGAGTGGTTCAGAAAAATGAGGCTTTTCACCCAATACAGGTAATTTGTGCCCAAAAATTGAGAGCTTGGTGCAGAAAAATGAGGCTTTTCAGCAGAAAAAGGCACGTTTGGTCCTAAAATTGCGCTATTGGTGCAGAAAAATGAGGCTTTTCACCCAAAAAAGGAGAGCTTGTCCATAACATTGAAATATTGGTGCAGAAAAATTTGGCTTTTCAGGTGAAAAAGGTGGGTTTGGTGCTAAAATTGAGAACTTGGTGCAGAAAAATGAGGCTTTTCACCCAAAAAAAGTGGTTTGTGCTGTAAAATTGAGATCTTGTTGCAGAAAAATGAGGCTTTACATCTGAAAAAGGCGGTTTGTGCCCTAAAATTGAGAGCTTGGTGCAGAAAAATGAGGTTTTTCACCCCAAAAACGCGGGTTTAGAGCCCCCATGATAGGGTTTGTGCTGTAAAAAAGGAGAGTTAGGGCCCTGGAAACGAGGCACTGCTGCATAAAAGGGAGGTTGTTTCCTGTAGAATCAAAACTTTGGATGCCAAAAATTAATCGTTGAGAGGTAAAATGGGGGTTTGTGCCCTAAAATTGAGAGCTTGGAGTAGGAAAATGAGGCTTTTAATCTGAAAAAGGAGGTTTGTGCCCTAAAATTGAGATATTGGTGAAAAAAATGAGGCTTTTCACCCAAAAATTGAGAGCTTGTCCCTCAAATGGAGAGCTTGGTGCAGAAAAATGAGGCTTTTACACCCAAAAAAGGCAGGTTTTACCCTAAACTTGAGAGAGTGGTTCAGAAAAATGAGGCTTTTCACCCAATACAGGTAATTTGTGCCCAAAAATTGAGAGCTTGGTGCAGAAAAATGAGGCTTTTCAGCAGAAAAAGGCACGTTTGGTCCTGAAATTGCGCTATTGGTGCAGAAAAATGAGGCTTTTCACCCAAAAAAGGAGAGCTTGTCCATAACATTGAAATATTGGTGCAGAAAAATTTGGCTTTTCAGGTGAAAAAGGTGGGTTTGGTGCTAAAATTGAGAACTTGGTGCAGAAAAATGAGGCTTTTCACCCAAAAAAAGTGGTTTGTGCTGTAAAATTGAGATCTTGTTGCAGAAAAATGAGGCTTTACATCTGAAAAAGGTGGTTTGTGCCCTAAAATTGAGAGCTTGGTGCAGAAAAATGAGGTTTTTCACCCCAAAAACGTGGGTTTAGAGCCCCCATGATAGGGTTTGCGCTGTAAAAAAGGAGAGGTAGGGCCCTGGAAACGAGGCACTGCTGCATAAAAGGGAGGTTGTTACCTGTAGAATCAAAACTTTGGATGCTAAAAATTAATCTTTGAGAGGTAAAGTGGGGGTTTGTGCCTAAAATTGAGAGCTTGGAGTAGGAAAATGAGGCTTTTAATCTGAAAAAGGAGGTTTGTGCCCTAAAATTGAGATATTGGTGAAGAAAAATGAGGCTTTTCACTCAAAAATTGAGAGCTTGTCCCTAAAATTGAGAGCTTGGAGTAGGAAAATGAGGCTTTTAATCTGAAAAAGGAGGTTTGTGCCCTAAAATTGAGATATTGGTGAAGAAAAATGAGGCTTTTCACCCGAAAATTGAGAGCTTGTCCCTAAAATTGAGAGCTTGGTGCAGAAAAATGAGGCTTTTCAGCAGAAAAAGGCGGGTTGTGTGCCGTAAAATTGAGAGGTTGGTGCAGAAAAATGAGGCTTTTCAGCAGAAAAAGGCCATTTCCGCCCTAAAATTGAGAGCTTGGTTCAGAAAAATGAGGTTTTTCACCCCAAAAATGCGGGTTTAGCCCCCATGATAGGGTTTGTGCTGTAAAGAAGGAGAGGTAGGGCCCTGGAAACGAGGCACTGCTGCATAAAAGGGAGGTTGTTTCCTGTAGAATCAAAACTTTGGATGCCAAAAATTAATCTTTGAGAGGTAAAATGGGGGTTTGTGCCCTAAAATTGAGAGCTTGGAGTAGGAAAATGAGGCTTCTAATCTGAAAAAGGAGGTTTGTGCCCTAAAATTGAGATATTGGTGAAGAAAAATGAGGCTTTTCACCCCAAAATTGAGAGCTTGTCCCTCAAATGGAGAGCTTGGTGCAGAAAAATGAGGCTTTTTCACCCAAAAAAGGCGGGTTTTACCCTAAACTTGAGAGAGTGGTTCAGAAAAATGAGGCTTTTCACCCAATACAGGTAATTTGTGCCCAAAAATTGAGAGCTTGGTGCAGAAAAATGAGGCTTTTCAGCAGAAAAAGGCACGTTTGGTCCTAAAATTGCGCTATTGGTGCAGAAAAATGAGGCTTTTCACCCAAAAAAGGAGAGCTTGTCCATAACATTGAAATATTGGTGCAGAAAAATTTGGCTTTTCAGGTGAAAAAGGTGGGTTTGGTGCTAAAATTGAGAACTTGGTGCAGAAAAATGAGGCTTTTCACCCAAAAAAAGTGGTTTGTGCTGTAAAATTGAGATCTTGTTGCAGAAAAATGAGGCTTTACATCTGAAAAAGGCGGTTTGTGCCCTAAAATTGAGAGCTTGGTGCAGAAAAACGAGGTTTTTCACCCCAAAAACGCGGGTTTAGCCCCCATGATAGGGTTTGCGCTGTAAAAAAGGAGAGTTAGGGCCCTGGAAACGAGGCACTGCTGCATAAAAGGGAGGTTGTTACCTGTAGAATCAAAACTTTGGATGCTAAAAATAAATCTTTGAGAGGTAAAGTGGGGGTTTGTGCCTAAAATTGAGAGCTTGGAGTAGGAAAATGAGGCTTTTAATCTGAAAAAGGAGGTTTGTGCCCTAAAATTGAGATATTGGTGAAGAAAAATGAGGCTTTTCACTCAAAAATTGAGAGCTTGTCCCTAAAATTGAGAGCTTGGAGTAGGAAAATGAGGCTTTTAATCTGAAAAAGGAGGTTTGTGCCCTAAAATTGAGATATTGGTGAAGAAAAATGAGGCTTTTCACCCCAAAATTGAGAGCTTGTCCCTAAAATTGAGAGCTTGGAGTAGGAAAATGAGGCTTTTAATCTGAAAAAGGAGGTTTGTGCCCTAAAATTGAGATATTGGTGAAGAAAAATGAGGCTTTTCACTCAAAAATTGAGAGCTTGTCCCTAAAATTGAGAGCTTGGAGTAGGAAAATGAGGCTTTTAATCTGAAAAAGGAGGTTTGTGCCCTAAAATTGAGATATTGGTGAAGAAAAATGAGGCTTTTCACCCGAAAATTGAGAGCTTGTCCCTAAAATTGAGAGCTTGGTGCAGAAAAATGAGGCTTTTCAGCAGAAAAAGGCGGGTTGTGTGCCGTAAAATTGAGAGGTTGGTGCAGAAAAATGAGGCTTTTCAGCAGAAAAAGGCCATTTCCGCCCTAAAATTGAGAGCTTGGTTCAGAAAAATGAGGTTTTTCACCCCAAAAATGCGGGTTTAGCCCCCATGATAGGGTTTGTGCTGTAAAGAAGGAGAGGTAGGGCCCTGGAAACGAGGCACTGCTGCATAAAAGGGAGGTTGTTTCCTGTAGAATCAAAACTTTGGATGCCAAAAATTAATCTTTGAGAGGTAAAATGGGGGTTTGTGCCCTAAAATTGAGAGCTTGGAGTAGGAAAATGAGGCTTTTAATCTGAAAAAGGAGGTTTGTGCCCTAAAATTGAGATATTGGTGAAGAAAAATGAGGCTTTTCACCCCAAAATTGAGAGCTTGTCCCTCAAATGGAGAGCTTGGTGCAGAAAAATGAGGCTTTTTCACCCAAAAAAGGCGGGTTTTACCCTAAACTTGAGAGAGTGGTTCAGAAAAATGAGGCTTTTCACCCAATACAGGTAATTTGTGCCCAAAAATTGAGAGCTTGGTGCAGAAAAATGAGGCTTTTCAGCAGAAAAAGGCACGTTTGGTCCTAAAATTGCGCTATTGGTGCAGAAAAATGAGGCTTTTCACCCAAAAAAGGAGAGCTTGTCCATAACATTGAAATATTGGTGCAGAAAAATTTGGCTTTTCCGGTGAAAAAGGTGGGTTTGGTGCTAAAATTGAGAACTTGGTGCAGAAAAATGAGGCTTTTCACCCCAAAAAAGTGGTTTGTGCTGTAAAATTGAGATCTTGTTGCAGAAAAATGAGGCTTTACATCTGAAAAAGGTGGTTTGTGCCCTAAAATTGAGAGCTTGGTGCAGAAAAATGAGGTTTTTCACCCCAAAAACGCGGGTTTAGAGCCCCCATGATAGGGTTTGTGCTGTAAAAAAGGAGAGGTAGGGCCCTGGAAACGAGGCACTGCTGCATAAAAGGGAGGTTGTTACCTGTAGAATCAAAACTTTGGATGCTAAAAATTAATCTTTGAGAGGTAAAGTGGGGGTTTGTGCCTAAAATTGAGAGCTTGGAGTAGGAAAATGAGGCTTTTAATCTGAAAAAGGAGGTTTGTGCCCTAAAATTGAGATATTGGTGAAGAAAAATGAGGCTTTTCACTCAAAAATTGAGAGCTTGTCCCTAAAATTGAGAGCTTGGAGTAGGAAAATGAGGCTTTTAATCTGAAAAAGGAGGTTTGTGCCCTAAAATTGAGATATTGGTGAAGAAAAATGAGGCTTTTCACCCGAAAATTGAGAGCTTGTCCCTAAAATTGAGAGCTTGGTGCAGAAAAATGAGGCTTTTCAGCAGAAAAAGGCGGGTTGTGTGCCGTAAAATTGAGAGGTTGGTGCAGAAAAATGAGGCTTTTCAGCAGAAAAAGGCCATTTCCGCCCTAAAATTGAGAGCTTGGTTCAGAAAAATGAGGTTTTTCACCCCAAAAATGCGGGTTTAGCCCCCATGATAGGGTTTGTGCTGTAAAGAAGGAGAGGTAGGGCCCTGGAAACGAGGCACTGCTGCATAAAAGGGAGGTTGTTTCCTGTAGAATCAAAACTTTGGATGCCAAAAATTAATCTTTGAGAGGTAAAATGGGGGTTTGTGCCCTAAAATTGAGAGCTTGGAGTAGGAAAATGAGGCTTTTAATCTGAAAAAGGAGGTTTGTGCCCTAAAATTGAGATATTGGTGAAGAAAAATGAGGCTTTTCACCCCAAAATTGAGAGCTTGTCCCTCAAATGGAGAGCTTGGTGCAGAAAAATGAGGCTTTTTCACCCAAAAAAGGCGGGTTTTACCCTAAACTTGAGAGAGTGGTTCAGAAAAATGAGGCTTTTCACCCAATACAGGTAATTTCCGCCCTAAAATTGAGAGCTTGGTGCAGAAAAATGAGGCTTTTCAGCAGAAAAAGGCACGTTTGGTCCTAAAATTGCGCTATTGGTGCAGAAAAATGAGGCTTTTCACCCAAAAAAGGAGAGCTTGTCCATAACATTGAAATATTGGTGCAGAAAAATTTGGCTTTTCCGGTGAAAAAGGTGGGTTTGGTGCTAAAATTGAGAACTTGGTGCAGAAAAATGAGGCTTTTCACCCAAAAAAAGTGGTTTGTGCTGTAAAATTGAGATCTTGTTGCAGAAAAATGAGGCTTTACATCTGAAAAAGGCGGTTTGTGCCCTAAAATTGAGAGCTTGGTGCAGAAAAATGAGGTTTTTCACCCCAAAAACGCGGGTTTAGAGCCCCCATGATAGGGTTTGTGCTGTAAAAAAGGAGAGGTAGAGCCCTGGAAACGAGGCACTGCTGCATAAAAGGGAGGTTGTTTCCTGTAGAATCAAAACTTTGGATGCCAAAAATTAATCGTTGAGAGGTAAAATGGGGGTTTGTGCCCTAAAATTGAGAGCTTGGAGTAGGAAAATGAGGCTTTTAATCTGAAAAAGGAGGTTTGTGCCCTAAAATTGAGATATTGGTGAAAAAAATGAGGCTTTTCACCCCAAAATTGAGAGCTTGTCCCTCAAATGGAGAGCTTGGTGCAGAAAAATGAGGCTTTTACACCCAAAAAAGGCGGGTTTTACCCTAAACTTGAGAGAGTGGTTCAGAAAAATGAGGCTTTTCACCCAATACAGGTAATTTGTGCCCAAAAATTGAGAGCTTGGTGCAGAAAAATGAGGCTTTTCAGCAGAAAAAGGCACGTTTGGTCCTGAAATTGCGCTATTGGTGCAGAAAAATGAGGCTTTTCACCCAAAAAAGGAGAGCTTGTCCATAACATTGAAATATTGGTGCAGAAAAATTTGGCTTTTCAGGTGAAAAAGGTGGGTTTGGTGCTAAAATTGAGAACTTGGTGCAGAAAAATGAGGCTTTTCACCCAAAAAAAGTGGTTTGTGCTGTAAAATTGAGATCTTGTTGCAGAAAAATGAGGCTTTACATCTGAAAAAGGCGGTTTGTGCCCTAAAATTGAGAGCTTGGTGCAGAAAAATGAGGTTTTTCACCCCAAAAACGCGGGTTTAGAGCCCCCATGATAGGGTTTGTGCTGTAAAAAAGGAGAGGTAGGGCCCTGGAAACGAGGCACTGCTGCATAAAAGGGAGGTTGTTACCTGTAGAATCAAAACTTTGGATGCTAAAAATTAATCTTTGAGAGGTAAAGTGGGGGTTTGTGCCTAAAATTGAGAGCTTGGAGTAGGAAAATGAGGCTTTTAATCTGAAAAAGGAGGTTTGTGCCCTAAAATTGAGATATTGGTGAAAAAAATGAGGCTTTTCACCCAAAAATTGAGAGCTTGTCCCTCAAATGGAGAGCTTGGTGCAGAAAAATGAGGCTTTTCAGCAGAAAAAGGCACGTTTGGTCCTGAAATTGCGCTATTGGTGCAGAAAAATGAGGCTTTTCACCCAAAAAAGGAGAGCTTGTCCATAACATTGAAATATTGGTGCAGAAAAATTTGGCTTTTCAGGTGAAAAAGGTGGGTTTGGTGCTAAAATTGAGAACTTGGTGCAGAAAAATGAGGCTTTTCACCCCAAAAAAGTGGTTTGTGCTGTAAAATTGAGATCTTGTTGCAGAAAAATGAGGCTTTACATCTGAAAAAGGTGGTTTGTGCCCTAAAATTGAGAGCTTGGTGCAGAAAAATGAGGTTTTTCACCCCAAAAACGCGGGTTTAGAGCCCCCATGATAGGGTTTGTGCTGTAAAAAAGGAGAGGTAGGGCCCTGGAAACGAGGCACTGCTGCATAAAAGGGAGGTTGTTACCTGTAGAATCAAAACTTTGGATGCTAAAAATTAATCTTTGAGAGGTAAAGTGGGGGTTTGTGCCTAAAATTGAGAGCTTGGAGTAGGAAAATGAGGCTTTTAATCTGAAAAAGGAGGTTTGTGCCCTAAAATTGAGATATTGGTGAAGAAAAATGAGGCTTTTCACTCAAAAATTGAGAGCTTGTCCCTAAAATTGAGAGCTTGGAGTAGGAAAATGAGGCTTTTAATCTGAAAAAGGAGGTTTGTGCCCTAAAATTGAGATATTGGTGAAGAAAAATGAGGCTTTTCACCCGAAAATTGAGAGCTTGTCCCTAAAATTGAGAGCTTGGTGCAGAAAAATGAGGCTTTTCAGCAGAAAAAGGCGGGTTGTGTGCCGTAAAATTGAGAGGTTGGTGCAGAAAAATGAGGCTTTTCAGCAGAAAAAGGCCATTTCCGCCCTAAAATTGAGAGCTTGGTTCAGAAAAATGAGGTTTTTCACCCCAAAAATGCGGGTTTAGCCCCCATGATAGGGTTTGTGCTGTAAAGAAGGAGAGGTAGGGCCCTGGAAACGAGGCACTGCTGCATAAAAGGGAGGTTGTTTCCTGTAGAATCAAAACTTTGGATGCCAAAAATTAATCTTTGAGAGGTAAAATGGGGGTTTGTGCCCTAAAATTGAGAGCTTGGAGTAGGAAAATGAGGCTTTTAATCTGAAAAAGGAGGTTTGTGCCCTAAAATTGAGATATTGGTGAAGAAAAATGAGGCTTTTCACCCCAAAATTGAGAGCTTGTCCCTCAAATGGAGAGCTTGGTGCAGAAAAATGAGGCTTTTTCACCCAAAAAAGGCGGGTTTTACCCTAAACTTGAGAGAGTGGTTCAGAAAAATGAGGCTTTTCACCCAATACAGGTAATTTCCGCCCTAAAATTGAGAGCTTGGTGCAGAAAAATGAGGCTTTTCAGCAGAAAAAGGCACGTTTGGTCCTAAAATTGCGCTATTGGTGCAGAAAAATGAGGCTTTTCACCCAAAAAAGGAGAGCTTGTCCATAACATTGAAATATTGGTGCAGAAAAATTTGGCTTTTCCGGTGAAAAAGGTGGGTTTGGTGCTAAAATTGAGAACTTGGTGCAGAAAAATGAGGCTTTTCACCCAAAAAAAGTGGTTTGTGCTGTAAAATTGAGATCTTGTTGCAGAAAAATGAGGCTTTACATCTGAAAAAGGCGGTTTGTGCCCTAAAATTGAGAGCTTGGTGCAGAAAAATGAGGTTTTTCACCCCAAAAACGCGGGTTTAGAGCCCCCATGATAGGGTTTGTGCTGTAAAAAAGGAGAGGTAGAGCCCTGGAAACGAGGCACTGCTGCATAAAAGGGAGGTTGTTTCCTGTAGAATCAAAACTTTGGATGCCAAAAATTAATCGTTGAGAGGTAAAATGGGGGTTTGTGCCCTAAAATTGAGAGCTTGGAGTAGGAAAATGAGGCTTTTAATCTGAAAAAGGAGGTTTGTGCCCTAAAATTGAGATATTGGTGAAAAAAATGAGGCTTTTCACCCCAAAATTGAGAGCTTGTCCCTCAAATGGAGAGCTTGGTGCAGAAAAATGAGGCTTTTACACCCAAAAAAGGCGGGTTTTACCCTAAACTTGAGAGAGTGGTTCAGAAAAATGAGGCTTTTCACCCAATACAGGTAATTTGTGCCCAAAAATTGAGAGCTTGGTGCAGAAAAATGAGGCTTTTCAGCAGAAAAAGGCACGTTTGGTCCTGAAATTGCGCTATTGGTGCAGAAAAATGAGGCTTTTCACCCAAAAAAGGAGAGCTTGTCCATAACATTGAAATATTGGTGCAGAAAAATTTGGCTTTTCAGGTGAAAAAGGTGGGTTTGGTGCTAAAATTGAGAACTTGGTGCAGAAAAATGAGGCTTTTCACCCAAAAAAAGTGGTTTGTGCTGTAAAATTGAGATCTTGTTGCAGAAAAATGAGGCTTTACATCTGAAAAAGGCGGTTTGTGCCCTAAAATTGAGAGCTTGGTGCAGAAAAATGAGGTTTTTCACCCCAAAAACGCGGGTTTAGAGCCCCCATGATAGGGTTTGTGCTGTAAAAAAGGAGAGGTAGGGCCCTGGAAACGAGGCACTGCTGCATAAAAGGGAGGTTGTTACCTGTAGAATCAAAACTTTGGATGCTAAAAATTAATCTTTGAGAGGTAAAGTGGGGGTTTGTGCCTAAAATTGAGAGCTTGGAGTAGGAAAATGAGGCTTTTAATCTGAAAAAGGAGGTTTGTGCCCTAAAATTGAGATATTGGTGAAGAAAAATGAGGCTTTTCACCCCAAAATTGAGAGCTTGTCCCTAAAATTGAGAGCTTGGTGCAGAAAAATGAGGCTTTTCAGCAGAAAAAGGCGGGTTGTGTGCCGTAAAATTGAGAGGTTGGTGCAGAAAAATGAGACTTTTCAGCAGAAAAAGGCCATTTCCGCCCTAAAATTGAGAGCTTGGTTCAGAAAAATGAGGCTTTTTCACCCCAAAAATGCGGGTTTAGCCCCCATGATAGGGTTTGTGCTGTAAAGAAGGAGAGGTAGGGCCCTGGAAACGAGGCACTGCTGCATAAAAGGGAGGTTGTTACCTGTAGAATCAAAACTTTGGATGCTAAAAATAAATCTTTGAGAGGTAAAGTGGGGGTTTGTGCCCTAAAATTGAGAGCTTGGAGTAGGAATATGAGGCTTTTAATCTGAAAAAGGAGGTTTGTGCCCTAAAATTGAGAGCTTGGTGCAGAAAAATGAGGTTTTTCACCCCAAAAATGCGGGTATAGCCCCCATGATAGGGTTTGTGCTGTAAAGAAGGAGAGGTAGGGCCCTGGAAACGAGGCACTGCTGCATAAAAGGGAGGTTGTTTCCTGTAGAATCAAAACTTTGGATGCCAAAAATTAATCATTGAGAGGTAAAATGGGGGTTTGTGCCCTAAAATTGAGAGCTTGGAGTAGGAAAATGAGGCTTTTAATCTGAAAAAGGAGGTTTGTGCCCTAAAATTGAGATATTGGTGAAAAAAATAGGCTTTTCACCCCAAAATTGAGAGCTTGTCCCTCAAATGGAGAGCTTGGTGCAGAAAAATGAGGCTTTTTCACCCAAAAAAGGCGGGTTTTACCCTAAACTTGAGAGAGTGGTTCAGAAAAATGAGGCTTTTCACCCAATACAGGTAATTTGTGCCCAAAAATTGAGAGCTTGGTGCAGAAAAATGAGGCTTTTCAGCAGAAAAAGGCACGTTTGGTCCTAAAATTGCGCTATTGGTGCAGAAAAATGAGGCTTTTCACCCAAAAAAGGAGAGCTTGTCCATAACATTGAAATATTGGTGCAGAAAAATTTGGCTTTTCCGGTGAAAAAGGTGGGTTTGGTGCTAAAATTGAGAACTTGGTGCAGAAAAATGAGGCTTTTCACCCCAAAAAAGTGGTTTGTGCTGTAAAATTGAGATCTTGTTGCAGAAAAATGAGGCTTTACATCTGAAAAAGGTGGTTTGTGCCCTAAAATTGAGAGCTTGGTGCAGAAAAATGAGGTTTTTCACCCCAAAAACGCGGGTTTAGAGCCCCCATGATAGGGTTTGTGCTGTAAAAAAGGAGAGGTAGGGCCCTGGAAACGAGGCACTGCTGCATAAAAGGGAGGTTGTTACCTGTAGAATCAAAACTTTGGATGCTAAAAATTAATCTTTGAGAGGTAAAGTGGGGGTTTGTGCCTAAAATTGAGAGCTTGGAGTAGGAAAATGAGGCTTTTAATCTGAAAAAGGAGGTTTGTGCCCTAAAATTGAGATATTGGTGAAGAAAAATGAGGCTTTTCACTCAAAAATTGAGAGCTTGTCCCTAAAATTGAGAGCTTGGAGTAGGAAAATGAGGCTTTTAATCTGAAAAAGGAGGTTTGTGCCCTAAAATTGAGATATTGGTGAAGAAAAATGAGGCTTTTCACCCGAAAATTGAGAGCTTGTCCCTAAAATTGAGAGCTTGGTGCAGAAAAATGAGGCTTTTCAGCAGAAAAAGGCGGGTTGTGTGCCGTAAAATTGAGAGGTTGGTGCAGAAAAATGAGGCTTTTCAGCAGAAAAAGGCCATTTCCGCCCTAAAATTGAGAGCTTGGTTCAGAAAAATGAGGTTTTTCACCCCAAAAATGCGGGTTTAGCCCCCATGATAGGGTTTGTGCTGTAAAGAAGGAGAGGTAGGGCCCTGGAAACGAGGCACTGCTGCATAAAAGGGAGGTTGTTTCCTGTAGAATCAAAACTTTGGATGCCAAAAATTAATCTTTGAGAGGTAAAATGGGGGTTTGTGCCCTAAAATTGAGAGCTTGGAGTAGGAAAATGAGGCTTTTAATCTGAAAAAGGAGGTTTGTGCCCTAAAATTGAGATATTGGTGAAGAAAAATGAGGCTTTTCACCCCAAAATTGAGAGCTTGTCCCTCAAATGGAGAGCTTGGTGCAGAAAAATGAGGCTTTTTCACCCAAAAAAGGCGGGTTTTACCCTAAACTTGAGAGAGTGGTTCAGAAAAATGAGGCTTTTCACCCAATACAGGTAATTTCCGCCCTAAAATTGAGAGCTTGGTGCAGAAAAATGAGGCTTTTCAGCAGAAAAAGGCACGTTTGGTCCTAAAATTGCGCTATTGGTGCAGAAAAATGAGGCTTTTCACCCAAAAAAGGAGAGCTTGTCCATAACATTGAAATATTGGTGCAGAAAAATTTGGCTTTTCCGGTGAAAAAGGTGGGTTTGGTGCTAAAATTGAGAACTTGGTGCAGAAAAATGAGGCTTTTCACCCAAAAAAAGTGGTTTGTGCTGTAAAATTGAGATCTTGTTGCAGAAAAATGAGGCTTTACATCTGAAAAAGGCGGTTTGTGCCCTAAAATTGAGAGCTTGGTGCAGAAAAATGAGGTTTTTCACCCCAAAAACGCGGGTTTAGAGCCCCCATGATAGGGTTTGTGCTGTAAAAAAGGAGAGGTAGAGCCCTGGAAACGAGGCACTGCTGCATAAAAGGGAGGTTGTTTCCTGTAGAATCAAAACTTTGGATGCCAAAAATTAATCGTTGAGAGGTAAAATGGGGGTTTGTGCCCTAAAATTGAGAGCTTGGAGTAGGAAAATGAGGCTTTTAATCTGAAAAAGGAGGTTTGTGCCCTAAAATTGAGATATTGGTGAAAAAAATGAGGCTTTTCACCCCAAAATTGAGAGCTTGTCCCTCAAATGGAGAGCTTGGTGCAGAAAAATGAGGCTTTTACACCCAAAAAAGGCGGGTTTTACCCTAAACTTGAGAGAGTGGTTCAGAAAAATGAGGCTTTTCACCCAATACAGGTAATTTGTGCCCAAAAATTGAGAGCTTGGTGCAGAAAAATGAGGCTTTTCAGCAGAAAAAGGCACGTTTGGTCCTGAAATTGCGCTATTGGTGCAGAAAAATGAGGCTTTTCACCCAAAAAAGGAGAGCTTGTCCATAACATTGAAATATTGGTGCAGAAAAATTTGGCTTTTCAGGTGAAAAAGGTGGGTTTGGTGCTAAAATTGAGAACTTGGTGCAGAAAAATGAGGCTTTTCACCCAAAAAAAGTGGTTTGTGCTGTAAAATTGAGATCTTGTTGCAGAAAAATGAGGCTTTACATCTGAAAAAGGCGGTTTGTGCCCTAAAATTGAGAGCTTGGTGCAGAAAAATGAGGTTTTTCACCCCAAAAACGCGGGTTTAGAGCCCCCATGATAGGGTTTGTGCTGTAAAAAAGGAGAGGTAGGGCCCTGGAAACGAGGCACTGCTGCATAAAAGGGAGGTTGTTACCTGTAGAATCAAAACTTTGGATGCTAAAAATTAATCTTTGAGAGGTAAAGTGGGGGTTTGTGCCTAAAATTGAGAGCTTGGAGTAGGAAAATGAGGCTTTTAATCTGAAAAAGGAGGTTTGTGCCCTAAAATTGAGATATTGGTGAAAAAAATGAGGCTTTTCACCCAAAAATTGAGAGCTTGTCCCTCAAATGGAGAGCTTGGTGCAGAAAAATGAGGCTTTTCAGCAGAAAAAGGCACGTTTGGTCCTGAAATTGCGCTATTGGTGCAGAAAAATGAGGCTTTTCACCCAAAAAAGGAGAGCTTGTCCATAACATTGAAATATTGGTGCAGAAAAATTTGGCTTTTCAGGTGAAAAAGGTGGGTTTGGTGCTAAAATTGAGAACTTGGTGCAGAAAAATGAGGCTTTTCACCCCAAAAAAGTGGTTTGTGCTGTAAAATTGAGATCTTGTTGCAGAAAAATGAGGCTTTACATCTGAAAAAGGTGGTTTGTGCCCTAAAATTGAGAGCTTGGTGCAGAAAAATGAGGTTTTTCACCCCAAAAACGCGGGTTTAGAGCCCCCATGATAGGGTTTGTGCTGTAAAAAAGGAGAGGTAGGGCCCTGGAAACGAGGCACTGCTGCATAAAAGGGAGGTTGTTACCTGTAGAATCAAAACTTTGGATGCTAAAAATTAATCTTTGAGAGGTAAAGTGGGGGTTTGTGCCTAAAATTGAGAGCTTGGAGTAGGAAAATGAGGCTTTTAATCTGAAAAAGGAGGTTTGTGCCCTAAAATTGAGATATTGGTGAAGAAAAATGAGGCTTTTCACTCAAAAATTGAGAGCTTGTCCCTAAAATTGAGAGCTTGGAGTAGGAAAATGAGGCTTTTAATCTGAAAAAGGAGGTTTGTGCCCTAAAATTGAGATATTGGTGAAGAAAAATGAGGCTTTTCACCCGAAAATTGAGAGCTTGTCCCTAAAATTGAGAGCTTGGTGCAGAAAAATGAGGCTTTTCAGCAGAAAAAGGCGGGTTGTGTGCCGTAAAATTGAGAGGTTGGTGCAGAAAAATGAGGCTTTTCAGCAGAAAAAGGCCATTTCCGCCCTAAAATTGAGAGCTTGGTTCAGAAAAATGAGGTTTTTCACCCCAAAAATGCGGGTTTAGCCCCCATGATAGGGTTTGTGCTGTAAAGAAGGAGAGGTAGGGCCCTGGAAACGAGGCACTGCTGCATAAAAGGGAGGTTGTTTCCTGTAGAATCAAAACTTTGGATGCCAAAAATTAATCTTTGAGAGGTAAAATGGGGGTTTGTGCCCTAAAATTGAGAGCTTGGAGTAGGAAAATGAGGCTTTTAATCTGAAAAAGGAGGTTTGTGCCCTAAAATTGAGATATTGGTGAAGAAAAATGAGGCTTTTCACCCCAAAATTGAGAGCTTGTCCCTCAAATGGAGAGCTTGGTGCAGAAAAATGAGGCTTTTTCACCCAAAAAAGGCGGGTTTTACCCTAAACTTGAGAGAGTGGTTCAGAAAAATGAGGCTTTTCACCCAATACAGGTAATTTCCGCCCTAAAATTGAGAGCTTGGTGCAGAAAAATGAGGCTTTTCAGCAGAAAAAGGCACGTTTGGTCCTAAAATTGCGCTATTGGTGCAGAAAAATGAGGCTTTTCACCCAAAAAAGGAGAGCTTGTCCATAACATTGAAATATTGGTGCAGAAAAATTTGGCTTTTCCGGTGAAAAAGGTGGGTTTGGTGCTAAAATTGAGAACTTGGTGCAGAAAAATGAGGCTTTTCACCCAAAAAAAGTGGTTTGTGCTGTAAAATTGAGATCTTGTTGCAGAAAAATGAGGCTTTACATCTGAAAAAGGCGGTTTGTGCCCTAAAATTGAGAGCTTGGTGCAGAAAAATGAGGTTTTTCACCCCAAAAACGCGGGTTTAGAGCCCCCATGATAGGGTTTGTGCTGTAAAAAAGGAGAGGTAGAGCCCTGGAAACGAGGCACTGCTGCATAAAAGGGAGGTTGTTTCCTGTAGAATCAAAACTTTGGATGCCAAAAATTAATCGTTGAGAGGTAAAATGGGGGTTTGTGCCCTAAAATTGAGAGCTTGGAGTAGGAAAATGAGGCTTTTAATCTGAAAAAGGAGGTTTGTGCCCTAAAATTGAGATATTGGTGAAAAAAATGAGGCTTTTCACCCCAAAATTGAGAGCTTGTCCCTCAAATGGAGAGCTTGGTGCAGAAAAATGAGGCTTTTACACCCAAAAAAGGCGGGTTTTACCCTAAACTTGAGAGAGTGGTTCAGAAAAATGAGGCTTTTCACCCAATACAGGTAATTTGTGCCCAAAAATTGAGAGCTTGGTGCAGAAAAATGAGGCTTTTCAGCAGAAAAAGGCACGTTTGGTCCTGAAATTGCGCTATTGGTGCAGAAAAATGAGGCTTTTCACCCAAAAAAGGAGAGCTTGTCCATAACATTGAAATATTGGTGCAGAAAAATTTGGCTTTTCAGGTGAAAAAGGTGGGTTTGGTGCTAAAATTGAGAACTTGGTGCAGAAAAATGAGGCTTTTCACCCAAAAAAAGTGGTTTGTGCTGTAAAATTGAGATCTTGTTGCAGAAAAATGAGGCTTTACATCTGAAAAAGGCGGTTTGTGCCCTAAAATTGAGAGCTTGGTGCAGAAAAATGAGGTTTTTCACCCCAAAAACGCGGGTTTAGAGCCCCCATGATAGGGTTTGTGCTGTAAAAAAGGAGAGGTAGGGCCCTGGAAACGAGGCACTGCTGCATAAAAGGGAGGTTGTTACCTGTAGAATCAAAACTTTGGATGCTAAAAATTAATCTTTGAGAGGTAAAGTGGGGGTTTGTGCCTAAAATTGAGAGCTTGGAGTAGGAAAATGAGGCTTTTAATCTGAAAAAGGAGGTTTGTGCCCTAAAATTGAGATATTGGTGAAGAAAAATGAGGCTTTTCACCCCAAAATTGAGAGCTTGTCCCTAAAATTGAGAGCTTGGTGCAGAAAAATGAGGCTTTTCAGCAGAAAAAGGCGGGTTGTGTGCCGTAAAATTGAGAGGTTGGTGCAGAAAAATGAGACTTTTCAGCAGAAAAAGGCCATTTCCGCCCTAAAATTGAGAGCTTGGTTCAGAAAAATGAGGCTTTTTCACCCCAAAAATGCGGGTTTAGCCCCCATGATAGGGTTTGTGCTGTAAAGAAGGAGAGGTAGGGCCCTGGAAACGAGGCACTGCTGCATAAAAGGGAGGTTGTTACCTGTAGAATCAAAACTTTGGATGCTAAAAATAAATCTTTGAGAGGTAAAGTGGGGGTTTGTGCCCTAAAATTGAGAGCTTGGAGTAGGAATATGAGGCTTTTAATCTGAAAAAGGAGGTTTGTGCCCTAAAATTGAGAGCTTGGTGCAGAAAAATGAGGTTTTTCACCCCAAAAATGCGGGTATAGCCCCCATGATAGGGTTTGTGCTGTAAAGAAGGAGAGGTAGGGCCCTGGAAACGAGGCACTGCTGCATAAAAGGGAGGTTGTTTCCTGTAGAATCAAAACTTTGGATGCCAAAAATTAATCATTGAGAGGTAAAATGGGGGTTTGTGCCCTAAAATTGAGAGCTTGGAGTAGGAAAATGAGGCTTTTAATCTGAAAAAGGAGGTTTGTGCCCTAAAATTGAGATATTGGTGAAAAAAATAGGCTTTTCACCCCAAAATTGAGAGCTTGTCCCTCAAATGGAGAGCTTGGTGCAGAAAAATGAGGCTTTTCAGGTGAAAAAGGCGGGTTTTACCCTAAACTTGAGAGAGTGGTTCAGAAAAATGAGGCTTTTCACCCAATACAGGTAATTTGTGCCCAAAAATTGAGAGCTTGGTGCAGAAAAATGAGGCTTTTCAGCAGAAAAAGGCACGTTTGGTCCTGAAATTGCGCTATTGGTGCAGAAAAATGAGGCTTTTCACCCAAAAAAGGAGAGCTTGTCCATAACATTGAAATATTGGTGCAGAAAAATTTGGCTTTTCAGGTGAAAAAGGTGGGTTTGGTGCTAAAATTGAGAACTTGGTGCAGAAAAATGAGGCTTTTCACCCAAAAAAAGTGGTTTGTGCTGTAAAATTGAGATCTTGTTGCAGAAAAATGAGGCTTTACATCTGAAAAAGGCGGTTTGTGCCCTAAAATTGAGAGCTTGGTGCAGAAAAACGAGGTTTTTCACCCCAAAAACGCGGGTTTAGCCCCCATGATAGGGTTTGCGCTGTAAAAAAGGAGAGTTAGGGCCCTGGAAACGAGGCACTGCTGCATAAAAGGGAGGTTGTTACCTGTAGAATCAAAACTTTGGATGCTAAAAATAAATCTTTGAGAGGTAAAGTGGGGGTTTGTGCCTAAAATTGAGAGCTTGGAGTAGGAAAATGAGGCTTTTAATCTGAAAAAGGAGGTTTGTGCCCTAAAATTGAGATATTGGTGAAGAAAAATGAGGCTTTTCACTCAAAAATTGAGAGCTTGTCCCTAAAATTGAGAGCTTGGAGTAGGAAAATGAGGCTTTTAATCTGAAAAAGGAGGTTTGTGCCCTAAAATTGAGATATTGGTGAAGAAAAATGAGGCTTTTCACCCCAAAATTGAGAGCTTGTCCCTAAAATTGAGAGCTTGGAGTAGGAAAATGAGGCTTTTAATCTGAAAAAGGAGGTTTGTGCCCTAAAATTGAGATATTGGTGAAGAAAAATGAGGCTTTTCACCCGAAAATTGAGAGCTTGTCCCTAAAATTGAGAGCTTGGAGTAGGAAAATGAGGCTTTTAATCTGAAAAAGGAGGTTTGTGCCCTAAAATTGAGATATTGGTGAAGAAAAATGAGGCTTTTCACCCCAAAATTGAGAGCTTGTCCCTAAAATTGAGAGCTTGGAGTAGGAAAATGAGGCTTTTAATCTGAAAAAGGAGGTTTGTGCCCTAAAATTGAGATATTGGTGAAGAAAAATGAGGCTTTTCACCCGAAAATTGAGAGCTTGTCCCTAAAATTGAGAGCTTGGTGCAGAAAAATGAGGCTTTTCAGCAGAAAAAGGCGGGTTGTGTGCCGTAAAATTGAGAGGTTGGTGCAGAAAAATGAGACTTTTCAGCAGAAAAAGGCCATTTCCGCCCTAAAATTGAGAGCTTGGTTCAGAAAAATTAGGTTTTTCACCCCAAAAATGCGGGTTTAGCCCCCATGATAGGGTTTGTGCTGTAAAGAAGGAGAGGTAGGGCCCTGGAAACGAGGCACTGCTGCATAAAAGGGAGGTTGTTACCTGTAGAATCAAAACTTTGGATGCTAAAAATAAATCTTTGAGAGGTAAAGTGGGGGTTTGTGCCTAAAATTGAGAGCTTGGAGTAGGAAAATGAGGCTTTTAATCTGAAAAAGGAGGTTTGTGCCCTAAAATTGCGCTATTGGTGCAGAAAAATGAGGCTTTTCACCCAAAAAAGGAGAGCTTGTCCATAACATTGAAATATTGGTGCAGAAAAATTTGGCTTTTCAGGTGAAAAAGGTGGGTTTGGTGCTAAAATTGAGAACTTGGTGCAGAAAAATGAGGCTTTTCACCCAAAAAAAGTGGTTTGTGCTGTAAAATTGAGATCTTGTTGCAGAAAAGTGAGGCTTTATATCTGAAAAAGGAGGTTTGTGCCCTAAAATTGAGATATTGGTGAAAAAAATGAGGCTTTTCCCCCCAAAATTGAGAGCTTGTCCCTCAAATGGAGAGCTTGGTGCAGAAAAATGAGGCTTTTACACCCAAAAAAGGCGGGTTTTACCCTAAACTTGAGAGAGTGGTTCAGAAAAATGAGGCTTTTCACCCAATACAGGTAATTTGTGCCCAAAAATTGAGAGCTTGGTGCAGAAAAATGAGGCTTTTCAGCAGAAAAAGGCACGTTTGGTCCTGAAATTGCGCTATTGGTGCAGAAAAATGAGGCTTTTCACCCAAAAAAGGAGAGCTTGTCCATAACATTGAAATATTGGTGCAGAAAAATTTGGCTTTTCAGGTGAAAAAGGTGGGTTTGGTGCTAAAATTGAGAACTTGGTGCAGAAAAATGAGGCTTTTCACCCAAAAAAAGTGGTTTGTGCTGTAAAATTGAGATCTTGTTGCAGAAAAGTGAGGCTTTAGATCTGAAAAAGGCGGTTTGTGCCCTAAAATTGAGAGCTTGGTGCAGAAAAATGAGGTTTTTCACCCCAAAAACGCGGGTATAGAGCCCCCATGATAGGGTTTGTGCTGTAAAAAAGGAGAGGTAGGGCCCTGGAAACGAGGCACTGCTGCATAAAAGGGAGGTTGTTACCTGTAGAATCAAAACATTGGATGCTAAAAATAAATCTTTGAGAGGTAAAGTGGGGGTTTGTGCCTAAAATTGAGAGCTTGGAGTAGGAAAATGAGGCTTTTAATCTGAAAAAGGAGGTTTGTGCCCTAAAATTGAGATATTGGTGAAGAAAAATGAGGCTTTTCACCCCAAAATTGAGAGCTTGTCCCTAAAATTGAGAGCTTGGAGTAGGAAAATGAGGCTTTTAATCTGAAAAAGGAGGTTTGTGCCCTAAAATTGAGATATTGGTGAAGAAAAATGAGGCTTTTCACTCAAAAATTGAGAGCTTGTCCCTAAAATTGAGAGCTTGGAGTAGGAAAATGAGGCTTTTAATCTGAAAAAGGAGGTTTGTGCCCTAAAATTGAGATATTGGTGAAGAAAAATGAGGCTTTTCACCCCAAAATTGAGAGCTTGTCCCTAAAATTGAGAGCTTGGAGTAGGAAAATGAGGCTTTTAATCTGAAAAAGGAGGTTTGTGCCCTAAAATTGAGATATTGGTGAAGAAAAATGAGGCTTTTCACCCCAAAATTGAGAGCTTGTCCCTAAAATTGAGAGCTTGGTGCAGAAAAATGAGGCTTTTCAGCAGAAAAAGGCGGGTTGTGTGCCGTAAAATTGAGAGGTTGGTGCAGAAAAATGAGACTTTTCAGCAGAAAAAGGCCATTTCCGCCCTAAAATTGAGAGCTTGGTTCAGAAAAATGAGGCTTTTTCACCCCAAAAATGCGGGTTTAGCCCCCATGATAGGGTTTGTGCTGTAAAGAAGGAGAGGTAGGGCCCTGGAAACGAGGCACTGCTGCATAAAAGGGAGGTTGTTACCTGTAGAATCAAAACTTTGGATGCTAAAAATAAATCTTTGAGAGGTAAAGTGGGGGTTTGTGCCCTAAAATTGAGAGCTTGGAGTAGGAATATGAGGCTTTTAATCTGAAAAAGGAGGTTTGTGCCCTAAAATTGAGAGCTTGGTGCAGAAAAATGAGGTTTTTCACCCCAAAAATGCGGGTATAGCCCCCATGATAGGGTTTGTGCTGTAAAGAAGGAGAGGTAGGGCCCTGGAAACGAGGCACTGCTGCATAAAAGGGAGGTTGTTTCCTGTAGAATCAAAACTTTGGATGCCAAAAATTAATCTTTGAGAGGTAAAATGGGGGTTTGTGCCCTAAAATTGAGAGCTTGGAGTAGGAAAATGAGGCTTTTAATCTGAAAAAGGAGGTTTGTGCCCTAAAATTGAGATATTGGTGAAGAAAAATGAGGCTTTTCACCCCAAAATTGAGAGCTTGTCCCTCAAATGGAGAGCTTGGTGCAGAAAAATGAGGCTTTTTCACCCAAAAAAGGCGGGTTTTACCCTAAACTTGAGAGAGTGGTTCAGAAAAATGAGGCTTTTCACCCAATACAGGTAATTTCCGCCCTAAAATTGAGAGCTTGGTGCAGAAAAATGAGGCTTTTCAGCAGAAAAAGGCACGTTTGGTCCTAAAATTGCGCTATTGGTGCAGAAAAATGAGGCTTTTCACCCAAAAAAGGAGAGCTTGTCCATAACATTGAAATATTGGTGCAGAAAAATTTGGCTTTTCCGGTGAAAAAGGTGGGTTTGGTGCTAAAATTGAGAACTTGGTGCAGAAAAATGAGGCTTTTCACCCAAAAAAAGTGGTTTGTGCTGTAAAATTGAGATCTTGTTGCAGAAAAATGAGGCTTTACATCTGAAAAAGGCGGTTTGTGCCCTAAAATTGAGAGCTTGGTGCAGAAAAATGAGGTTTTTCACCCCAAAAACGCGGGTTTAGAGCCCCCATGATAGGGTTTGTGCTGTAAAAAAGGAGAGGTAGAGCCCTGGAAACGAGGCACTGCTGCATAAAAGGGAGGTTGTTTCCTGTAGAATCAAAACTTTGGATGCCAAAAATTAATCGTTGAGAGGTAAAATGGGGGTTTGTGCCCTAAAATTGAGAGCTTGGAGTAGGAAAATGAGGCTTTTAATCTGAAAAAGGAGGTTTGTGCCCTAAAATTGAGATATTGGTGAAAAAAATGAGGCTTTTCACCCCAAAATTGAGAGCTTGTCCCTCAAATGGAGAGCTTGGTGCAGAAAAATGAGGCTTTTACACCCAAAAAAGGCGGGTTTTACCCTAAACTTGAGAGAGTGGTTCAGAAAAATGAGGCTTTTCACCCAATACAGGTAATTTGTGCCCAAAAATTGAGAGCTTGGTGCAGAAAAATGAGGCTTTTCAGCAGAAAAAGGCACGTTTGGTCCTGAAATTGCGCTATTGGTGCAGAAAAATGAGGCTTTTCACCCAAAAAAGGAGAGCTTGTCCATAACATTGAAATATTGGTGCAGAAAAATTTGGCTTTTCAGGTGAAAAAGGTGGGTTTGGTGCTAAAATTGAGAACTTGGTGCAGAAAAATGAGGCTTTTCACCCAAAAAAAGTGGTTTGTGCTGTAAAATTGAGATCTTGTTGCAGAAAAATGAGGCTTTACATCTGAAAAAGGCGGTTTGTGCCCTAAAATTGAGAGCTTGGTGCAGAAAAATGAGGTTTTTCACCCCAAAAACGCGGGTTTAGAGCCCCCATGATAGGGTTTGTGCTGTAAAAAAGGAGAGGTAGGGCCCTGGAAACGAGGCACTGCTGCATAAAAGGGAGGTTGTTACCTGTAGAATCAAAACTTTGGATGCTAAAAATTAATCTTTGAGAGGTAAAGTGGGGGTTTGTGCCTAAAATTGAGAGCTTGGAGTAGGAAAATGAGGCTTTTAATCTGAAAAAGGAGGTTTGTGCCCTAAAATTGAGATATTGGTGAAGAAAAATGAGGCTTTTCACCCCAAAATTGAGAGCTTGTCCCTAAAATTGAGAGCTTGGTGCAGAAAAATGAGGCTTTTCAGCAGAAAAAGGCGGGTTGTGTGCCGTAAAATTGAGAGGTTGGTGCAGAAAAATGAGACTTTTCAGCAGAAAAAGGCCATTTCCGCCCTAAAATTGAGAGCTTGGTTCAGAAAAATGAGGCTTTTTCACCCCAAAAATGCGGGTTTAGCCCCCATGATAGGGTTTGTGCTGTAAAGAAGGAGAGGTAGGGCCCTGGAAACGAGGCACTGCTGCATAAAAGGGAGGTTGTTACCTGTAGAATCAAAACTTTGGATGCTAAAAATAAATCTTTGAGAGGTAAAGTGGGGGTTTGTGCCCTAAAATTGAGAGCTTGGAGTAGGAATATGAGGCTTTTAATCTGAAAAAGGAGGTTTGTGCCCTAAAATTGAGAGCTTGGTGCAGAAAAATGAGGTTTTTCACCCCAAAAATGCGGGTATAGCCCCCATGATAGGGTTTGTGCTGTAAAGAAGGAGAGGTAGGGCCCTGGAAACGAGGCACTGCTGCATAAAAGGGAGGTTGTTTCCTGTAGAATCAAAACTTTGGATGCCAAAAATTAATCATTGAGAGGTAAAATGGGGGTTTGTGCCCTAAAATTGAGAGCTTGGAGTAGGAAAATGAGGCTTTTAATCTGAAAAAGGAGGTTTGTGCCCTAAAATTGAGATATTGGTGAAAAAAATAGGCTTTTCACCCCAAAATTGAGAGCTTGTCCCTCAAATGGAGAGCTTGGTGCAGAAAAATGAGGCTTTTCAGGTGAAAAAGGCGGGTTTTACCCTAAACTTGAGAGAGTGGTTCAGAAAAATGAGGCTTTTCACCCAATACAGGTAATTTGTGCCCAAAAATTGAGAGCTTGGTGCAGAAAAATGAGGCTTTTCAGCAGAAAAAGGCACGTTTGGTCCTGAAATTGCGCTATTGGTGCAGAAAAATGAGGCTTTTCACCCAAAAAAGGAGAGCTTGTCCATAACATTGAAATATTGGTGCAGAAAAATTTGGCTTTTCAGGTGAAAAAGGTGGGTTTGGTGCTAAAATTGAGAACTTGGTGCAGAAAAATGAGGCTTTTCACCCAAAAAAAGTGGTTTGTGCTGTAAAATTGAGATCTTGTTGCAGAAAAATGAGGCTTTACATCTGAAAAAGGCGGTTTGTGCCCTAAAATTGAGAGCTTGGTGCAGAAAAACGAGGTTTTTCACCCCAAAAACGCGGGTTTAGCCCCCATGATAGGGTTTGCGCTGTAAAAAAGGAGAGTTAGGGCCCTGGAAACGAGGCACTGCTGCATAAAAGGGAGGTTGTTACCTGTAGAATCAAAACTTTGGATGCTAAAAATAAATCTTTGAGAGGTAAAGTGGGGGTTTGTGCCTAAAATTGAGAGCTTGGAGTAGGAAAATGAGGCTTTTAATCTGAAAAAGGAGGTTTGTGCCCTAAAATTGAGATATTGGTGAAGAAAAATGAGGCTTTTCACTCAAAAATTGAGAGCTTGTCCCTAAAATTGAGAGCTTGGAGTAGGAAAATGAGGCTTTTAATCTGAAAAAGGAGGTTTGTGCCCTAAAATTGAGATATTGGTGAAGAAAAATGAGGCTTTTCACCCCAAAATTGAGAGCTTGTCCCTAAAATTGAGAGCTTGGAGTAGGAAAATGAGGCTTTTAATCTGAAAAAGGAGGTTTGTGCCCTAAAATTGAGATATTGGTGAAGAAAAATGAGGCTTTTCACTCAAAAATTGAGAGCTTGTCCCTAAAATTGAGAGCTTGGAGTAGGAAAATGAGGCTTTTAATCTGAAAAAGGAGGTTTGTGCCCTAAAATTGAGATATTGGTGAAGAAAAATGAGGCTTTTCACCCCAAAATTGAGAGCTTGTCCCTAAAATTGAGAGCTTGGAGTAGGAAAATGAGGCTTTTAATCTGAAAAAGGAGGTTTGTGCCCTAAAATTGAGATATTGGTGAAGAAAAATGAGGCTTTTCACCCGAAAATTGAGAGCTTGTCCCTAAAATTGAGAGCTTGGTGCAGAAAAATGAGGCTTTTCAGCAGAAAAAGGCGGGTTGTGTGCCGTAAAATTGAGAGGTTGGTGCAGAAAAATGAGACTTTTCAGCAGAAAAAGGCCATTTCCGCCCTAAAATTGAGAGCTTGGTTCAGAAAAATTAGGTTTTTCACCCCAAAAATGCGGGTTTAGCCCCCATGATAGGGTTTGTGCTGTAAAGAAGGAGAGGTAGGGCCCTGGAAACGAGGCACTGCTGCATAAAAGGGAGGTTGTTACCTGTAGAATCAAAACTTTGGATGCTAAAAATAAATCTTTGAGAGGTAAAGTGGGGGTTTGTGCCTAAAATTGAGAGCTTGGAGTAGGAAAATGAGGCTTTTAATCTGAAAAAGGAGGTTTGTGCCCTAAAATTGCGCTATTGGTGCAGAAAAATGAGGCTTTTCACCCAAAAAAGGAGAGCTTGTCCATAACATTGAAATATTGGTGCAGAAAAATTTGGCTTTTCAGGTGAAAAAGGTGGGTTTGGTGCTAAAATTGAGAACTTGGTGCAGAAAAATGAGGCTTTTCACCCAAAAAAAGTGGTTTGTGCTGTAAAATTGAGATCTTGTTGCAGAAAAGTGAGGCTTTATATCTGAAAAAGGAGGTTTGTGCCCTAAAATTGAGATATTGGTGAAAAAAATGAGGCTTTTCCCCCCAAAATTGAGAGCTTGTCCCTCAAATGGAGAGCTTGGTGCAGAAAAATGAGGCTTTTACACCCAAAAAAGGCGGGTTTTACCCTAAACTTGAGAGAGTGGTTCAGAAAAATGAGGCTTTTCACCCAATACAGGTAATTTGTGCCCAAAAATTGAGAGCTTGGTGCAGAAAAATGAGGCTTTTCAGCAGAAAAAGGCACGTTTGGTCCTAAAATTGCGCTATTGGTGCAGAAAAATGAGGCTTTTCACCCAAAAAAGGAGAGCTTGTCCATAACATTGAAATATTGGTGCAGAAAAATTTGGCTTTTCAGGTGAAAAAGGTGGGTTTGGTGCTAAAATTGAGAACTTGGTGCAGAAAAATGAGGCTTTTCACCCAAAAAAAGTGGTTTGTGCTGTAAAATTGAGATCTTGTTGCAGAAAAGTGAGGCTTTAGATCTGAAAAAGGCGGTTTGTGCCCTAAAATTGAGAGCTTGGTGCAGAAAAATGAGGTTTTTCACCCCAAAAACGCGGGTATAGAGCCCCCATGATAGGGTTTGTGCTGTAAAAAAGGAGAGGTAGGGCCCTGGAAACGAGGCACTGCTGCATAAAAGGGAGGTTGTTACCTGTAGAATCAAAACATTGGATGCTAAAAATAAATCTTTGAGAGGTAAAGTGGGGGTTTGTGCCTAAAATTGAGAGCTTGGAGTAGGAAAATGAGGCTTTTAATCTGAAAAAGGAGGTTTGTGCCCTAAAATTGAGATATTGGTGAAGAAAAATGAGGCTTTTCACCCCAAAATTGAGAGCTTGTCCCTAAAATTGAGAGCTTGGAGTAGGAAAATGAGGCTTTTAATCTGAAAAAGGAGGTTTGTGCCCTAAAATTGAGATATTGGTGAAGAAAAATGAGGCTTTTCACTCAAAAATTGAGAGCTTGTCCCTAAAATTGAGAGCTTGGAGTAGGAAAATGAGGCTTTTAATCTGAAAAAGGAGGTTTGTGCCCTAAAATTGAGATATTGGTGAAGAAAAATGAGGCTTTTCACCCCAAAATTGAGAGCTTGTCCCTAAAATTGAGAGCTTGGAGTAGGAAAATGAGGCTTTTAATCTGAAAAAGGAGGTTTGTGCCCTAAAATTGAGATATTGGTGAAGAAAAATGAGGCTTTTCACCCCAAAATTGAGAGCTTGTCCCTAAAATTGAGAGCTTGGTGCAGAAAAATGAGGCTTTTCAGCAGAAAAAGGCGGGTTGTGTGCCGTAAAATTGAGAGGTTGGTGCAGAAAAATGAGACTTTTCAGCAGAAAAAGGCCATTTCCGCCCTAAAATTGAGAGCTTGGTTCAGAAAAATGAGGCTTTTTCACCCCAAAAATGCGGGTTTAGCCCCCATGATAGGGTTTGTGCTGTAAAGAAGGAGAGGTAGGGCCCTGGAAACGAGGCACTGCTGCATAAAAGGGAGGTTGTTACCTGTAGAATCAAAACTTTGGATGCTAAAAATAAATCTTTGAGAGGTAAAGTGGGGGTTTGTGCCCTAAAATTGAGAGCTTGGAGTAGGAATATGAGGCTTTTAATCTGAAAAAGGAGGTTTGTGCCCTAAAATTGAGAGCTTGGTGCAGAAAAATGAGGTTTTTCACCCCAAAAATGCGGGTATAGCCCCCATGATAGGGTTTGTGCTGTAAAGAAGGAGAGGTAGGGCCCTGGAAACGAGGCACTGCTGCATAAAAGGGAGGTTGTTTCCTGTAGAATCAAAACTTTGGATGCCAAAAATTAATCATTGAGAGGTAAAATGGGGGTTTGTGCCCTAAAATTGAGAGCTTGGAGTAGGAAAATGAGGCTTTTAATCTGAAAAAGGAGGTTTGTGCCCTAAAATTGAGATATTGGTGAAAAAAATAGGCTTTTCACCCCAAAATTGAGAGCTTGTCCCTCAAATGGAGAGCTTGGTGCAGAAAAATGAGGCTTTTCAGGTGAAAAAGGCGGGTTTTACCCTAAACTTGAGAGAGTGGTTCAGAAAAATGAGGCTTTTCACCCAATACAGGTAATTTGTGCCCAAAAATTGAGAGCTTGGTGCAGAAAAATGAGGCTTTTCAGCAGAAAAAGGCACGTTTGGTCCTGAAATTGCGCTATTGGTGCAGAAAAATGAGGCTTTTCACCCAAAAAAGGAGAGCTTGTCCATAACATTGAAATATTGGTGCAGAAAAATTTGGCTTTTCAGGTGAAAAAGGTGGGTTTGGTGCTAAAATTGAGAACTTGGTGCAGAAAAATGAGGCTTTTCACCCAAAAAAAGTGGTTTGTGCTGTAAAATTGAGATCTTGTTGCAGAAAAATGAGGCTTTACATCTGAAAAAGGCGGTTTGTGCCCTAAAATTGAGAGCTTGGTGCAGAAAAACGAGGTTTTTCACCCCAAAAACGCGGGTTTAGCCCCCATGATAGGGTTTGCGCTGTAAAAAAGGAGAGTTAGGGCCCTGGAAACGAGGCACTGCTGCATAAAAGGGAGGTTGTTACCTGTAGAATCAAAACTTTGGATGCTAAAAATAAATCTTTGAGAGGTAAAGTGGGGGTTTGTGCCTAAAATTGAGAGCTTGGAGTAGGAAAATGAGGCTTTTAATCTGAAAAAGGAGGTTTGTGCCCTAAAATTGAGATATTGGTGAAGAAAAATGAGGCTTTTCACTCAAAAATTGAGAGCTTGTCCCTAAAATTGAGAGCTTGGAGTAGGAAAATGAGGCTTTTAATCTGAAAAAGGAGGTTTGTGCCCTAAAATTGAGATATTGGTGAAGAAAAATGAGGCTTTTCACCCCAAAATTGAGAGCTTGTCCCTAAAATTGAGAGCTTGGAGTAGGAAAATGAGGCTTTTAATCTGAAAAAGGAGGTTTGTGCCCTAAAATTGAGATATTGGTGAAGAAAAATGAGGCTTTTCACTCAAAAATTGAGAGCTTGTCCCTAAAATTGAGAGCTTGGAGTAGGAAAATGAGGCTTTTAATCTGAAAAAGGAGGTTTGTGCCCTAAAATTGAGATATTGGTGCAGAAAAATGAGGCTTTTCACCCCAAAATTGAGAGCTTGTCCCTAAAATTGAGAGCTTGGAGTAGGAAAATGAGGCTTTTAATCTGAAAAAGGAGGTTTGTGCCCTAAAATTGAGATATTGGTGAAGAAAAATGAGGCTTTTCACCCGAAAATTGAGAGCTTGTCCCTAAAATTGAGAGCTTGGTGCAGAAAAATGAGGCTTTTCAGCAGAAAAAGGCGGGTTGTGTGCCGTAAAATTGAGAGGTTGGTGCAGAAAAATGAGACTTTTCAGCAGAAAAAGGCCATTTCCGCCCTAAAATTGAGAGCTTGGTTCAGAAAAATTAGGTTTTTCACCCCAAAAATGCGGGTTTAGCCCCCATGATAGGGTTTGTGCTGTAAAGAAGGAGAGGTAGGGCCCTGGAAACGAGGCACTGCTGCATAAAAGGGAGGTTGTTTCCTGTAGAATCAAAACTTTGGATGCTAAAAATAAATCTTTGAGAGGTAAAGTGGGGGTTTGTGCCTAAAATTGAGAGCTTGGAGTAGGAAAATGAGGCTTTTAATCTGAAAAAGGAGGTTTGTGCCCTAAAATTGAGATATTGGTGAAGAAAAATGAGGCTTTTCACCCGAAAATTGAGAGCTTGTCCCTAAAATTGAGAGCTTGGTGCAGAAAAATGAGGCTTTTCAGCAGAAAAAGGCGGGTTGTGTGCCGTAAAATTGAGAGGTTGGTGCAGAAAAATGAGACTTTTCAGCAGAAAAAGGCCATTTCCGCCCTAAAATTGAGAGCTTGGTTCAGAAAAATTAGGTTTTTCACCCCAAAAATGCGGGTTTAGCCCCCATGATAGGGTTTGTGCTGTAAAGAAGGAGAGGTAGGGCCCTGGAAACGAGGCACTGCTGCATAAAAGGGAGGTTGTTACCTGTAGAATCAAAACTTTGGATGCTAAAAATAAATCTTTGAGAGGTAAAGTGGGGGTTTGTGCCTAAAATTGAGAGCTTGGAGTAGGAAAATGAGGCTTTTAATCTGAAAAAGGAGGTTTGTGCCCTAAAATTGCGCTATTGGTGCAGAAAAATGAGGCTTTTCACCCAAAAAAGGAGAGCTTGTCCATAACATTGAAATATTGGTGCAGAAAAATTTGGCTTTTCAGGTGAAAAAGGTGGGTTTGGTGCTAAAATTGAGAACTTGGTGCAGAAAAATGAGGCTTTTCACCCAAAAAAAGTGGTTTGTGCTGTAAAATTGAGATCTTGTTGCAGAAAAGTGAGGCTTTATATCTGAAAAAGGAGGTTTGTGCCCTAAAATTGAGATATTGGTGAAAAAAATGAGGCTTTTCCCCCCAAAATTGAGAGCTTGTCCCTCAAATGGAGAGCTTGGTGCAGAAAAATGAGGCTTTTACACCCAAAAAAGGCGGGTTTTACCCTAAACTTGAGAGAGTGGTTCAGAAAAATGAGGCTTTTCACCCAATACAGGTAATTTGTGCCCAAAAATTGAGAGCTTGGTGCAGAAAAATGAGGCTTTTCAGCAGAAAAAGGCACGTTTGGTCCTAAAATTGCGCTATTGGTGCAGAAAAATGAGGCTTTTCACCCAAAAAAGGAGAGCTTGTCCATAACATTGAAATATTGGTGCAGAAAAATTTGGCTTTTCAGGTGAAAAAGGTGGGTTTGGTGCTAAAATTGAGAACTTGGTGCAGAAAAATGAGGCTTTTCACCCAAAAAAAGTGGTTTGTGCTGTAAAATTGAGATCTTGTTGCAGAAAAGTGAGGCTTTAGATCTGAAAAAGGCGGTTTGTGCCCTAAAATTGAGAGCTTGGTGCAGAAAAATGAGGTTTTTCACCCCAAAAACGCGGGTATAGAGCCCCCATGATAGGGTTTGTGCTGTAAAAAAGGAGAGGTAGGGCCCTGGAAACGAGGCACTGCTGCATAAAAGGGAGGTTGTTACCTGTAGAATCAAAACATTGGATGCTAAAAATAAATCTTTGAGAGGTAAAGTGGGGGTTTGTGCCTAAAATTGAGAGCTTGGAGTAGGAAAATGAGGCTTTTAATCTGAAAAAGGAGGTTTGTGCCCTAAAATTGAGATATTGGTGAAGAAAAATGAGGCTTTTCACCCCAAAATTGAGAGCTTGTCCCTAAAATTGAGAGCTTGGAGTAGGAAAATGAGGCTTTTAATCTGAAAAAGGAGGTTTGTGCCCTAAAATTGAGATATTGGTGAAGAAAAATGAGGCTTTTCACTCAAAAATTGAGAGCTTGTCCCTAAAATTGAGAGCTTGGAGTAGGAAAATGAGGCTTTTAATCTGAAAAAGGAGGTTTGTGCCCTAAAATTGAGATATTGGTGAAGAAAAATGAGGCTTTTCACCCCAAAATTGAGAGCTTGTCCCTAAAATTGAGAGCTTGGAGTAGGAAAATGAGGCTTTTAATCTGAAAAAGGAGGTTTGTGCCCTAAAATTGAGATATTGGTGAAGAAAAATGAGGCTTTTCACCCGAAAATTGAGAGCTTGTCCCTAAAATTGAGAGCTTGGTGCAGAAAAATGAGGCTTTTCAGCAGAAAAAGGCGGGTTGTGTGCCGTAAAATTGAGAGGTTGGTGCAGAAAAATGAGACTTTTCAGCAGAAAAAGGCCATTTCCGCCCTAAAATTGAGAGCTTGGTTCAGAAAAATGAGGCTTTTTCACCCCAAAAATGCGGGTTTAGCCCCCATGATAGGGTTTGTGCTGTAAAGAAGGAGAGGTAGGGCCCTGGAAACGAGGCACTGCTGCATAAAAGGGAGGTTGTTACCTGTAGAATCAAAACTTTGGATGCTAAAAATAAATCTTTGAGAGGTAAAGTGGGGGTTTGTGCCCTAAAATTGAGAGCTTGGAGTAGGAATATGAGGCTTTTAATCTGAAAAAGGAGGTTTGTGCCCTAAAATTGAGAGCTTGGTGCAGAAAAATGAGGTTTTTCACCCCAAAAATGCGGGTATAGCCCCCATGATAGGGTTTGTGCTGTAAAGAAGGAGAGGTAGGGCCCTGGAAACGAGGCACTGCTGCATAAAAGGGAGGTTGTTTCCTGTAGAATCAAAACTTTGGATGCCAAAAATTAATCATTGAGAGGTAAAATGGGGGTTTGTGCCCTAAAATTGAGAGCTTGGAGTAGGAAAATGAGGCTTTTAATCTGAAAAAGGAGGTTTGTGCCCTAAAATTGAGATATTGGTGAAAAAAATAGGCTTTTCACCCCAAAATTGAGAGCTTGTCCCTCAAATGGAGAGCTTGGTGCAGAAAAATGAGGCTTTTCAGGTGAAAAAGGCGGGTTTTACCCTAAACTTGAGAGAGTGGTTCAGAAAAATGAGGCTTTTCACCCAATACAGGTAATTTGTGCCCAAAAATTGAGAGCTTGGTGCAGAAAAATGAGGCTTTTCAGCAGAAAAAGGCACGTTTGGTCCTGAAATTGCGCTATTGGTGCAGAAAAATGAGGCTTTTCACCCAAAAAAGGAGAGCTTGTCCATAACATTGAAATATTGGTGCAGAAAAATTTGGCTTTTCAGGTGAAAAAGGTGGGTTTGGTGCTAAAATTGAGAACTTGGTGCAGAAAAATGAGGCTTTTCACCCAAAAAAAGTGGTTTGTGCTGTAAAATTGAGATCTTGTTGCAGAAAAATGAGGCTTTACATCTGAAAAAGGCGGTTTGTGCCCTAAAATTGAGAGCTTGGTGCAGAAAAACGAGGTTTTTCACCCCAAAAACGCGGGTTTAGCCCCCATGATAGGGTTTGCGCTGTAAAAAAGGAGAGTTAGGGCCCTGGAAACGAGGCACTGCTGCATAAAAGGGAGGTTGTTACCTGTAGAATCAAAACTTTGGATGCTAAAAATAAATCTTTGAGAGGTAAAGTGGGGGTTTGTGCCTAAAATTGAGAGCTTGGAGTAGGAAAATGAGGCTTTTAATCTGAAAAAGGAGGTTTGTGCCCTAAAATTGAGATATTGGTGAAGAAAAATGAGGCTTTTCACTCAAAAATTGAGAGCTTGTCCCTAAAATTGAGAGCTTGGAGTAGGAAAATGAGGCTTTTAATCTGAAAAAGGAGGTTTGTGCCCTAAAATTGAGATATTGGTGAAGAAAAATGAGGCTTTTCACCTGAAAATTGAGAGCTTGTCCCTAAAATTGAGAGCTTGGAGTAGGAAAATGAGGCTTTTAATCTGAAAAAGGAGGTTTGTGTCCTAAAATTGAGATATTGGTGAAGAAAAATGAGGCTTTTCACTCAAAAATTGAGAGCTTGTCCCTAAAATTGAGAGCTTGGAGTAGGAAAATGAGGCTTTTAATCTGAAAAAGGAGGTTTGTGCCCTAAAATTGAGATATTGGTGAAGAAAAATGAGGCTTTTCACCCCAAAATTGAGAGCTTGTCCCTAAAATTGAGAGCTTGGAGTAGGAAAATGAGGCTTTTAATCTGAAAAAGGAGGTTTGTGCCCTAAAATTGAGATATTGGTGAAGAAAAATGAGGCTTTTCACCCGAAAATTGAGAGCTTGTCCCTAAAATTGAGAGCTTGGTGCAGAAAAATGAGGCTTTTCAGCAGAAAAAGGCGGGTTGTGTGCCGTAAAATTGAGAGGTTGGTGCAGAAAAATGAGACTTTTCAGCAGAAAAAGGCCATTTCCGCCCTAAAATTGAGAGCTTGGTTCAGAAAAATTAGGTTTTTCACCCCAAAAATGCGGGTTTAGCCCCCATGATAGGGTTTGTGCTGTAAAGAAGGAGAGGTAGGGCCCTGGAAACGAGGCACTGCTGCATAAAAGGGAGGTTGTTACCTGTAGAATCAAAACTTTGGATGCTAAAAATAAATCTTTGAGAGGTAAAGTGGGGGTTTGTGCCTAAAATTGAGAGCTTGGAGTAGGAAAATGAGGCTTTTAATCTGAAAAAGGAGGTTTGTGCCCTAAAATTGCGCTATTGGTGCAGAAAAATGAGGCTTTTCACCCAAAAAAGGAGAGCTTGTCCATAACATTGAAATATTGGTGCAGAAAAATTTGGCTTTTCAGGTGAAAAAGGTGGGTTTGGTGCTAAAATTGAGAACTTGGTGCAGAAAAATGAGGCTTTTCACCCAAAAAAAGTGGTTTGTGCTGTAAAATTGAGATCTTGTTGCAGAAAAGTGAGGCTTTATATCTGAAAAAGGAGGTTTGTGCCCTAAAATTGAGATATTGGTGAAAAAAATGAGGCTTTTCCCCCCAAAATTGAGAGCTTGTCCCTCAAATGGAGAGCTTGGTGCAGAAAAATGAGGCTTTTACACCCAAAAAAGGCGGGTTTTACCCTAAACTTGAGAGAGTGGTTCAGAAAAATGAGGCTTTTCACCCAATACAGGTAATTTGTGCCCAAAAATTGAGAGCTTGGTGCAGAAAAATGAGGCTTTTCAGCAGAAAAAGGCACGTTTGGTCCTAAAATTGCGCTATTGGTGCAGAAAAATGAGGCTTTTCACCCAAAAAAGGAGAGCTTGTCCATAACATTGAAATATTGGTGCAGAAAAATTTGGCTTTTCAGGTGAAAAAGGTGGGTTTGGTGCTAAAATTGAGAACTTGGTGCAGAAAAATGAGGCTTTTCACCCAAAAAAAGTGGTTTGTGCTGTAAAATTGAGATCTTGTTGCAGAAAAGTGAGGCTTTAGATCTGAAAAAGGCGGTTTGTGCCCTAAAATTGAGAGCTTGGTGCAGAAAAATGAGGTTTTTCACCCCAAAAACGCGGGTTTAGAGCCCCCATGATAGGGTTTGTGCTGTAAAAAAGGAGAGGTAGGGCCCTGGAAACGAGGCACTGCTGCATAAAAGGGAGGTTGTTACCTGTAGAATCAAAACATTGGATGCTAAAAATAAATCTTTGAGAGGTAAAGTGGGGGTTTGTGCCTAAAATTGAGAGCTTGGAGTAGGAAAATGAGGCTTTTAATCTGAAAAAGGAGGTTTGTGCCCTAAAATTGAGATATTGGTGAAGAAAAATGAGGCTTTTCACCCCAAAATTGAGAGCTTGTCCCTAAAATTGAGAGCTTGGAGTAGGAAAATGAGGCTTTTAATCTGAAAAAGGAGGTTTGTGCCCTAAAATTGAGATATTGGTGAAGAAAAATGAGGCTTTTCACTCAAAAATTGAGAGCTTGTCCCTAAAATTGAGAGCTTGGAGTAGGAAAATGAGGCTTTTAATCTGAAAAAGGAGGTTTGTGCCCTAAAATTGAGATATTGGTGAAGAAAAATGAGGCTTTTCACCCCAAAATTGAGAGCTTGTCCCTAAAATTGAGAGCTTGGAGTAGGAAAATGAGGCTTTTAATCTGAAAAAGGAGGTTTGTGCCCTAAAATTGAGATATTGGTGAAGAAAAATGAGGCTTTTCACCCGAAAATTGAGAGCTTGTCCCTAAAATTGAGAGCTTGGTGCAGAAAAATGAGGCTTTTCAGCAGAAAAAGGCGGGTTGTGTGCCGTAAAATTGAGAGGTTGGTGCAGAAAAATGAGACTTTTCAGCAGAAAAAGGCCATTTCCGCCCTAAAATTGAGAGCTTGGTTCAGAAAAATGAGGCTTTTTCACCCCAAAAATGCGGGTTTAGCCCCCATGATAGGGTTTGTGCTGTAAAGAAGGAGAGGTAGGGCCCTGGAAACGAGGCACTGCTGCATAAAAGGGAGGTTGTTACCTGTAGAATCAAAACTTTGGATGCTAAAAATAAATCTTTGAGAGGTAAAGTGGGGGTTTGTGCCCTAAAATTGAGAGCTTGGAGTAGGAATATGAGGCTTTTAATCTGAAAAAGGAGGTTTGTGCCCTAAAATTGAGAGCTTGGTGCAGAAAAATGAGGTTTTTCACCCCAAAAATGCGGGTATAGCCCCCATGATAGGGTTTGTGCTGTAAAGAAGGAGAGGTAGGGCCCTGGAAACGAGGCACTGCTGCATAAAAGGGAGGTTGTTTCCTGTAGAATCAAAACTTTGGATGCCAAAAATTAATCATTGAGAGGTAAAATGGGGGTTTGTGCCCTAAAATTGAGAGCTTGGAGTAGGAAAATGAGGCTTTTAATCTGAAAAAGGAGGTTTGTGCCCTAAAATTGAGATATTGGTGAAGAAAAATGAGGCTTTTCACCCCAAAATTGAGAGCTTGTCCCTCAAATGGAGAGCTTGGTGCAGAAAAATGAGGCTTTTTCACCCAAAAAAGGCGGGTTTTACCCTAAACTTGAGAGAGTGGTTCAGAAAAATGAGGCTTTTCACCCAATACAGGTAATTTGTGCCCAAAAATTGAGAGCTTGGTGCAGAAAAATGAGGCTTTTCAGCAGAAAAAGGCACGTTTGGTCCTGAAATTGCGCTATTGGTGCAGAAAAATGAGGCTTTTCACCCAAAAAAGGAGAGCTTGTCCATAACATTGAAATATTGGTGCAGAAAAATTTGGCTTTTCAGGTGAAAAAGGTGGGTTTGGTGCTAAAATTGAGAACTTGGTGCAGAAAAATGAGGCTTTTCACCCAAAAAAAGTGGTTTGTGCTGTAAAATTGAGATCTTGTTGCAGAAAAATGAGGCTTTACATCTGAAAAAGGCGGTTTGTGCCCTAAAATTGAGAGCTTGGTGCAGAAAAACGAGGTTTTTCACCCCAAAAACGCGGGTTTAGCCCCCATGATAGGGTTTGCGCTGTAAAAAAGGAGAGTTAGGGCCCTGGAAACGAGGCACTGCTGCATAAAAGGGAGGTTGTTACCTGTAGAATCAAAACTTTGGATGCTAAAAATAAATCTTTGAGAGGTAAAGTGGGGGTTTGTGCCTAAAATTGAGAGCTTGGAGTAGGAAAATGAGGCTTTTAATCTGAAAAAGGAGGTTTGTGCCCTAAAATTGAGATATTGGTGAAGAAAAATGAGGCTTTTCACCCCAAAATTGAGAGCTTGTCCCTAAAATTGAGAGCTTGGAGTAGGAAAATGAGGCTTTTAATCTGAAAAAGGAGGTTTGTGCCCTAAAATTGAGATATTGGTGAAGAAAAATGAGGCTTTTCACCCAAAAATTGAGAGCTTGTCCCTAAAATTGAGAGCTTGGTGCAGAAAAATGAGGCTTTTCAGCAGAAAAAGGCGGGTTGTGTGCCGTAAAATTGAGAGGTTGGTGCAGAAAAATGAGACTTTTCAGCAGAAAAAGGCCATTTCTGCCCTAAAATTGAGAGCTTCGTTCAGAAAAATGAGGTTTTTCACCCCAAAAATGCGGGTTTAGCCCCCATGATAGGGTTTGTGCTGTAAAGAAGGAGAGGTAGGGCCCTGGAAACGAGGCACTGCTGCATAAAAGGGAGGTTGTTTCCTGTAGAATCAAAACTTTGGATGCCAAAAATTAATCTTTGAGAGGTAAAATGGGGGTTTGTGCCCTAAAATTGAGAGCTTGGAGTAGGAAAATGAGGCTTTTAATCTGAAAAAGGAGGTTTGTGCCCTAAAATTGAGATATTGGTGAAGAAAAATGAGGCTTTTCACCCCAAAATTGAGAGCTTGTCCCTCAAATGGAGAGCTTGGTGCAGAAAAATGAGGCTTTTTCACCCAAAAAAGGCGGGTTTTACCCTAAACTTGAGAGAGTGGTTCAGAAAAATGAGGCTTTTCACCCAATACAGGTAATTTGTGCCCAAAAATTGAGAGCTTGGTGCAGAAAAATGAGGCTTTTCAGCAGAAAAAGGCACGTTTGGTCCTAAAATTGCGCTATTGGTGCAGAAAAATGAGGCTTTTCACCCAAAAAAGGAGAGCTTGTCCATAACATTGAAATATTGGTGCAGAAAAATTTGGCTTTTCCGGTGAAAAAGGTGGGTTTGGTGCTAAAATTGAGAACTTGGTGCAGAAAAATGAGGCTTTTCACCCAAAAAAAGTGGTTTGTGCTGTAAAATTGAGATCTTGTTGCAGAAAAATGAGGCTTTACATCTGAAAAAGGCGGTTTGTGCCCTAAAATTGAGAGCTTGGTGCAGAAAAATGAGGTTTTTCACCCCAAAAACGCGGGTTTAGCCCCCATGATAGGGTTTGCGCTGTAAAAAAGGAGAGTTAGGGCCCTGGAAACGAGGCACTGCTGCATAAAAGGGAGGTTGTTACCTGTAGAATCAAAACTTTGGATGCTAAAAATTAATCTTTGAGAGGTAAAGTGGGGGTTTGTGCCTAAAATTGAGAGCTTGGAGTAGGAAAATGAGGCTTTTAATCTGAAAAAGGAGGTTTGTGCCCTAAAATTGAGATATTGGTGAAGAAAAATGAGGCTTTTCACTCAAAAATTGAGAGCTTGTCCCTAAAATTGAGAGCTTGGAGTAGGAAAATGAGGCTTTTAATCTGAAAAAGGAGGTTTGTGCCCTAAAATTGAGATATTGGTGAAGAAAAATGAGGCTTTTCACCCCAAAATTGAGAGCTTGTCCCTAAAATTGAGAGCTTGGAGTAGGAAAATGAGGCTTTTAATCTGAAAAAGGAGGTTTGTGCCCTAAAATTGAGATATTGGTGAAGAAAAATGAGGCTTTTCACCCGAAAATTGAGAGCTTGTCCCTAAAATTGAGAGCTTGGTGCAGAAAAATGAGGCTTTTCAGCAGAAAAAGGCGGGTTGTGTGCCGTAAAATTGAGAGGTTGGTGCAGAAAAATGAGACTTTTCAGCAGAAAAAGGCCATTTCCGCCCTAAAATTGAGAGCTTGGTTCAGAAAAATGAGGCTTTTTCACCCCAAAAATGCGGGTTTAGCCCCCATGATAGGGTTTGTGCTGTAAAGAAGGAGAGGTAGGGCCCTGGAAACGAGGCACTGCTGCATAAAAGGGAGGTTGTTACCTGTAGAATCAAAACTTTGGATGCTAAAAATTAATCTTTGAGAGGTAAAGTGGGGGTTTGTGCCTAAAATTGAGAGCTTGGAGTAGGAAAATGAGGCTTTTAATCTGAAAAAGGAGGTTTGTGCCCTAAAATTGAGATATTGGTGAAGAAAAATGAGGCTTTTCACCCCAAAATTGAGAGCTTGTCCATAACATTGAAATATTGGTGCAGAAAAATTTGGCTTTTCAGGTGAAAAAGGTGGGTTTGGTGCTACAATTGAGAGCTTGGTGCAGAAAAATGAGGCTTTTCACCCAAAAAAAGTGGTTTGTGCTGTAAAATTGAGATCTTGTTGCAGAAAAGTGAGGCTTTACATCTGAAAAAGGCGGTTTGTGCCCTAAAATTGAGAGCTTGGTGCAGAAAAATGAGGTTTTTCACCCCAAAAATGCGGGTATAGCCCCCATGATAGGGTTTGTGCTGTAAAGAAGGAGAGGTAGGGCCCTGGAAATGAGGCACTGCTGCATAAAAGGGAGGTTGTTTCCTGTAGAATCAAAACTTTGGATGCCAAAAATTAATCATTGAGAGGTAAAATGGGGGTTTGTGCCCTAAAATTGAGAGCTTGGAGTAGGAAAATGAGGCTTTTAATCTGAAAAAGGAGGTTTGTGCCCTAAAATTGAGATATTGGTGAAAAAAATAGGCTTTTCACCCCAAAATTGAGAGCTTGTCCCTCAAATGGAGAGCTTGGTGCAGAAAAATGAGGCTTTTACACCCAAAAAAGGCGGGTTTTACCCTAAACTTGAGAGAGTGGTTCAGAAAAATGAGGCTTTTCACCCAATACAGGTAATTTGTGCCCAAAAATTGAGAGCTTGGTGCAGAAAAATGAGGCTTTTCAGCAGAAAAAGGCACGTTTGGTCCTAAAATTGCGCTATTGGTGCAGAAAAATGAGGCTTTTCACCCAAAAAAGGAGAGCTTGTCCATAACATTGAAATATTGGTGCAGAAAAATTTGGCTTTTCAGGTGAAAAAGGTGGGTTTGGTGCTAAAATTGAGAACTTGGTGCAGAAAAATGAGGCTTTTCACCCAAAAAAAGTGGTTTGTGCTGTAAAATTGAGATCTTGTTGCAGAAAAATGAGGCTTTACATCTGAAAAAGGCGGTTTGTGCCCTAAAATTGAGAGCTTGGTGCAGAAAAACGAGGTTTTTCACCCCAAAAACGCGGGTTTAGCCCCCATGATAGGGTTTGCGCTGTAAAAAAGGAGAGTTAGGGCCCTGGAAACGAGGCACTGCTGCATAAAAGGGAGGTTGTTACCTGTAGAATCAAAACTTTGGATGCTAAAAATAAATCTTTGAGAGGTAAAGTGGGGGTTTGTGCCTAAAATTGAGAGCTTGGAGTAGGAAAATGAGGCTTTTAATCTGAAAAAGGAGGTTTGTGCCCTAAAATTGAGATATTGGTGAAGAAAAATGAGGCTTTTCACTCAAAAATTGAGAGCTTGTCCCTAAAATTGAGAGCTTGGAGTAGGAAAATGAGGCTTTTAATCTGAAAAAGGAGGTTTGTGCCCTAAAATTGAGATATTGGTGAAGAAAAATGAGGCTTTTCACCCCAAAATTGAGAGCTTGTCCCTAAAATTGAGAGCTTGGAGTAGGAAAATGAGGCTTTTAATCTGAAAAAGGAGGTTTGTGCCCTAAAATTGAGATATTGGTGAAGAAAAATGAGGCTTTTCACCAGAAAATTGAGAGCTTGTCCCTAAAATTGAGAGCTTGGAGTAGGAAAATGAGGCTTTTAATCTGAAAAAGGAGGTTTGTGCCCTAAAATGGAGAGCTTGGTGCAGAAAAATGAGGCTTTTCACTCAAAAATTGAGAGCTTGTCCCTAAAATTGAGAGCTTGGAGTAGGAAAATGAGGCTTTTAATCTGAAAAAGGAGGTTTGTGCCCTAAAATTGAGATATTGGTGAAGAAAAATGAGGCTTTTCACCCCAAAATTGAGAGCTTGTCCCTAAAATTGAGAGCTTGGAGTAGGAAAATGAGGCTTTTAATCTGAAAAAGGAGGTTTGTGCCCTAAAATTGAGATATTGGTGAAGAAAAATGAGGCTTTTCACTCAAAAATTGAGAGCTTGTCCCTAAAATTGAGAGGTTGGTGCAGAAAAATGAGACTTTTCAGCAGAAAAAGGCCATTTCCGCCCTAAAATTGAGAGCTTGGTTCAGAAAAATGAGGTTTTTCACCCCAAAAATGCGGGTTTAGCCCCCATGATAGGGTTTGTGCTGTAAAGAAGGAGAGGTAGGGCCCTGGAAACGAGGCACTGCTGCATAAAAGGGAGGTTGTTTCCTGTAGAATCAAAACTTTGGATGCCAAAAATTAATCGTTGAGAGGTAAAATTGGGTTTTGTGCCCTAAAATTGAGAGCTTGGAGTAGGAAAATGAGGCTTTTAATCTGAAAAAGGAGGTTTGTGCCCTAAAATTGAGATATTGGTGAAGAAAAATGAGGCTTTTCACCCCAAAATTGAGAGCTTGTCCCTCAAATGGAGAGCTTGGTGCAGAAAAATGAGGCTTTTTCACCCAAAAAAGGCGGGTTTTACCCTAAACTTGAGAGAGTGGTTCAGAAAAATGAGGCTTTTCACCCAATACAGGTAATTTGTGCCCAAAAATTGAGAGCTTGGTGCAGAAAAATGAGGCTTTTCAGCAGAAAAAGGCACGTTTGGTCCTAAAATTGCGCTATTGGTGCAGAAAAATGAGGCTTTTCACCCAAAAAAGGAGAGCTTGTCCATAACATTGAAATATTGGTGCAGAAAAATTTGGCTTTTCAGGTGAAAAAGGTGGGTTTGGTGCTAAAATTGAGAACTTGGTGCAGAAAAATGAGGCTTTTCACCCAAAAAAAGTGGTTTGTGCTGTAAAATTGAGATCTTGTTGCAGAAAAATGAGGCTTTACATCTGAAAAAGGCGGTTTGTGCCCTAAAATTGAGAGCTTGGTGCAGAAAAATGAGGTTTTTCACCCCAAAAACGCGGGTTTAGCCCCCATGATAGGGTTTGCGCTGTAAAAAAGGAGAGTTAGGGCCCTGGAAACGAGGCACTGCTGCATAAAAGGGAGGTTGTTACCTGTAGAATCAAAACTTTGGATGCTAAAAATTAATCTTTGAGAGGTAAAGTGGGGGTTTGTGCCTAAAATTGAGAGCTTGGAGTAGGAAAATGAGGCTTTTAATCTGAAAAAGGAGGTTTGTGCCCTAAAATTGAGATATTGGTGAAGAAAAATGAGGCTTTTCACTCAAAAATTGAGAGCTTGTCCCTAAAATTGAGAGCTTGGTGCAGAAAAATGAGGCTTTTCAGCAGAAAAAGGCGGGTTGTGTGCCGTAAAATTGAGAGGTTGGTGCAGAAAAATGAGACTTTTCAGCAGAAAAAGGCCATTTCCGCCCTAAAATTGAGAGCTTGGTTCAGAAAAATTAGGTTTTTCACCCCAAAAATGCGGGTTTAGCCCCCATGATAGGGTTTGTGCTGTAAAGGAGGAGAGGTAGGGCCCTGGAAACGAGGCACTGCTGCATAAAAGGGAGGTTGTTACCTGTAGAATCAAAACTTTGGATGCCAAAAATTAATCTTTGAGAGGTAAAGTGGGGGTTTGTGCCTAAAATTGAGAGCTTGGAGTAGGAAAATGAGGCTTTTAATCTGAAAAAGGAGGTTTGTGCCCTAAAATTGAGATATTGGTGAAGAAAAATGAGGCTTTTCACCCCAAAATTGAGAGCTTGTCCATAACATTGAAATATTGGTGCAGAAAAATTTGGCTTTTCAGGTGAAAAAGGTGGGCTTGGTCCTACAATTGAGAGCTTGGTGCAGAAAAATGAGGCTTTTCACCCAAAAAAAGTGGTTTGTGCTGTAAAATTGAGATCTTGTTGCAGAAAAGTGAGGCTTTATATCTGAAAAAGGAGGTTTGTGCCCTAAAATTGAGATATTGGTGAAAAAAATGAGGCTTTTCCCCCCAAAATTGAGAGCTTGTCCCTCAAATGGAGAGCTTGGTGCAGAAAAATGAGGCTTTTACACCCAAAAAAGGCGGGTTTTACCCTAAACTTGAGAGAGTGGTTCAGAAAAATGAGGCTTTTCACCCAATACAGGTAATTTGTGCCCAAAAATTGAGAGCTTGGTGCAGAAAAATGAGGCTTTTCAGCAGAAAAAGGCACGTTTGGTCCTAAAATTGCGCTATTGGTGCAGAAAAATGAGGCTTTTCACCCAAAAAAGGAGAGCTTGTCCATAACATTGAAATATTGGTGCAGAAAAATTTGGCTTTTCAGGTGAAAAAGGTGGGTTTGGTGCTAAAATTGAGAACTTGGTGCAGAAAAATGAGGCTTTTCACCCAAAAAAAGTGGTTTGTGCTGTAAAATTGAGATCTTGTTGCAGAAAAGTGAGGCTTTAGATCTGAAAAAGGCGGTTTGTGCCCTAAAATTGAGAGCTTGGTGCAGAAAAATGAGGTTTTTCACCCCAAAAACGCGGGTATAGAGCCCCCATGATAGGGTTTGTGCTGTAAAAAAGGAGAGGTAGGGCCCTGGAAACGAGGCACTGCTGCATAAAAGGGAGGTTGTTACCTGTAGAATCAAAACATTGGATGCTAAAAATAAATCTTTGAGAGGTAAAGTGGGGGTTTGTGCCTAAAATTGAGAGCTTGGAGTAGGAAAATGAGGCTTTTAATCTGAAAAAGGAGGTTTGTGCCCTAAAATTGAGATATTGGTGAAGAAAAATGAGGCTTTTCACCCCAAAATTGAGAGCTTGTCCATAACATTGAAATATTGGTGCAGAAAAATTTGGCTTTTCAGGTGAAAAAGGTGGGTTTGGTGCTACAATTGAGAGCTTGGTGCAGAAAAATGAGGCTTTTCACCCAAAAAAAGTGGTTTGTGCTGTAAAATTGAGATGTTGTTGCAGAAAAGTGAGGCTTTAGATCTGAAAAAGGCGGTTTGTGCCCTAAAATTGAGAGCTTGGTGCAGAAAAATGAGGTTTTTCACCCCAAAAATGCGGGTATAGCCCCCATGATAGGGTTTGTGCTGTAAAGAAGGAGAGGTAGGGCCCTGGAAACGAGGCACTGCTGCATAAAAGGGAGGTTGTTACCTGTAGAATCAAAACTTTGGATGCCAAAAATTAATCATTGAGAGGTAAAATGGGGGTTTGTGCCCTAAAATTGAGAGCTTGGAGTAGGAAAATGAGGCTTTTAATCTGAAAAAGGAGGTTTGTGCCCTAAAATTGAGATATTGGTGAAAAAAATAGGCTTTTCACCCCAAAATTGAGAGCTTGTCCCTCAAATGGAGAGCTTGGTGCAGAAAAATGAGGCTTTTACACCCAAAAAAGGCGGGTTTTACCCTAAACTTGAGAGAGTGGTTCAGAAAAATGAGGCTTTTCACCCAATACAGGTAATTTGTGCCCAAAAATTGAGAGCTTGGTGCAGAAAAATGAGGCTTTTCAGCAGAAAAAGGCACGTTTGGTCCTAAAATTGCGCTATTGGTGCAGAAAAATGAGGCTTTTCACCCAAAAAAGGAGAGCTTGTCCATAACATTGAAATATTGGTGCAGAAAAATTTGGCTTTTCAGGTGAAAAAGGTGGGTTTGGTGCTAAAATTGAGAACTTGGTGCAGAAAAATGAGGCTTTTCACCCAAAAAAAGTGGTTTGTGCTGTAAAATTGAGATCTTGTTGCAGAAAAATGAGGCTTTACATCTGAAAAAGGCGGTTTGTGCCCTAAAATTGAGAGCTTGGTGCAGAAAAACGAGGTTTTTCACCCCAAAAACGCGGGTTTAGCCCCCATGATAGGGTTTGCGCTGTAAAAAAGGAGAGTTAGGGCCCTGGAAACGAGGCACTGCTGCATAAAAGGGAGGTTGTTACCTGTAGAATCAAAACTTTGGATGCTAAAAATAAATCTTTGAGAGGTAAAGTGGGGGTTTGTGCCTAAAATTGAGAGCTTGGAGTAGGAAAATGAGGCTTTTAATCTGAAAAAGGAGGTTTGTGCCCTAAAATTGAGATATTGGTGAAGAAAAATGAGGCTTTTCACCTGAAAATTGAGAGCTTGTCCCTAAAATTGAGAGCTTGGAGTAGGAAAATGAGGCTTTTAATCTGAAAAAGGAGGTTTGTGCCCTAAAATTGAGATATTGGTGAAGAAAAATGAGGCTTTTCACCAGAAAATTGAGAGCTTGTCCCTAAAATTGAGAGCTTGGAGTAGGAAAATGAGGCTTTTAATCTGAAAAAGGAGGTTTGTGCCCTAAAATTGAGATCTTGTTGCAGAAAAATGAGGCTTTTCACTCAAAAATTGAGAGCTTGTCCCTAAAATTGAGAGCTTGGAGTAGGAAAATGAGGCTTTTAATCTGAAAAAGGAGGTTTGTGCCCTAAAATTGAGATATTGGTGAAGAAAAATGAGGCTTTTCACCCCAAAATTGAGAGCTTGTCCCTAAAATTGAGAGCTTGGAGTAGGAAAATGAGGCTTTTAATCTGAAAAAGGAGGTTTGTGCCCTAAAATTGAGATATTGGTGAAGAAAAATGAGGCTTTTCACCCAAAAATTGAGAGCTTGTCCCTAAAATTGAGAGCTTGGTGCAGAAAAATGAGGCTTTTCAGCAGAAAAAGGCGGGTTGTGTGCCGTAAAATTGAGAGGTTGGTGCAGAAAAATGAGACTTTTCAGCAGAAAAAGGCCATTTCTGCCCTAAAATTGAGAGCTTCGTTCAGAAAAATGAGGTTTTTCACCCCAAAAATGCGGGTTTAGCCCCCATGATAGGGTTTGTGCTGTAAAGAAGGAGAGGTAGGGCCCTGGAAACGAGGCACTGCTGCATAAAAGGGAGGTTGTTTCCTGTAGAATCAAAACTTTGGATGCCAAAAATTAATCGTTGAGAGGTAAAATTGGGTTTTGTGCCCTAAAATTGAGAGCTTGGAGTAGGAAAATGAGGCTTTTAATCTGAAAAAGGAGGTTTGTGCCCTAAAATTGAGATATTGGTGAAGAAAAATGAGGCTTTTCACCCCAAAATTGAGAGCTTGTCCCTCAAATGGAGAGCTTGGTGCAGAAAAATGAGGCTTTTTCACCCAAAAAAGGCGGGTTTTACCCTAAACTTGAGAGAGTGGTTCAGAAAAATGAGGCTTTTCACCCAATACAGGTAATTTGTGCCCAAAAATTGAGAGCTTGGTGCAGAAAAATGAGGCTTTTCAGCAGAAAAAGGCACGTTTGGTCCTAAAATTGCGCTATTGGTGCAGAAAAATGAGGCTTTTCACCCAAAAAAGGAGAGCTTGTCCATAACATTGAAATATTGGTGCAGAAAAATTTGGCTTTTCAGGTGAAAAAGGTGGGTTTGGTGCTAAAATTGAGAACTTGGTGCAGAAAAATGAGGCTTTTCACCCAAAAAAAGTGGTTTGTGCTGTAAAATTGAGATCTTGTTGCAGAAAAATGAGGCTTTACATCTGAAAAAGGCGGTTTGTGCCCTAAAATTGAGAGCTTGGTGCAGAAAAATGAGGTTTTTCACCCCAAAAACGCGGGTTTAGCCCCCATGATAGGGTTTGCGCTGTAAAAAAGGAGAGTTAGGGCCCTGGAAACGAGGCACTGCTGCATAAAAGGGAGGTTGTTACCTGTAGAATCAAAACTTTGGATGCTAAAAATTAATCTTTGAGAGGTAAAGTGGGGGTTTGTGCCTAAAATTGAGAGCTTGGAGTAGGAAAATGAGGCTTTTAATCTGAAAAAGGAGGTTTGTGCCCTAAAATTGAGATATTGGTGAAGAAAAATGAGGCTTTTCACTCAAAAATTGAGAGCTTGTCCCTAAAATTGAGAGCTTGGTGCAGAAAAATGAGGCTTTTCAGCAGAAAAAGGCGGGTTGTGTGCCGTAAAATTGAGAGGTTGGTGCAGAAAAATGAGACTTTTCAGCAGAAAAAGGCCATTTCCGCCCTAAAATTGAGAGCTTGGTTCAGAAAAATTAGGTTTTTCACCCCAAAAATGCGGGTTTAGCCCCCATGATAGGGTTTGTGCTGTAAAGGAGGAGAGGTAGGGCCCTGGAAACGAGGCACTGCTGCATAAAAGGGAGGTTGTTACCTGTAGAATCAAAACTTTGGATGCCAAAAATTAATCTTTGAGAGGTAAAGTGGGGGTTTGTGCCTAAAATTGAGAGCTTGGAGTAGGAAAATGAGGCTTTTAATCTGAAAAAGGAGGTTTGTGCCCTAAAATTGAGATATTGGTGAAGAAAAATGAGGCTTTTCACCCCAAAATTGAGAGCTTGTCCATAACATTGAAATATTGGTGCAGAAAAATTTGGCTTTTCAGGTGAAAAAGGTGGGCTTGGTCCTACAATTGAGAGCTTCTTGCAGAAAAATGAGGCTTTTCACCCAAAAAAAGTGGTTTGTGCTGTAAAATTGAGATCTTGTTGCAGAAAAGTGAGGCTTTATATCTGAAAAAGGAGGTTTGTGCCCTAAAATTGAGATATTGGTGAAAAAAATGAGGCTTTTCCCCCCAAAATTGAGAGCTTGTCCCTCAAATGGAGAGCTTGGTGCAGAAAAATGAGGCTTTTACACCCAAAAAAGGCGGGTTTTACCCTAAACTTGAGAGAGTGGTTCAGAAAAATGAGGCTTTTCACCCAATACAGGTAATTTGTGCCCAAAAATTGAGAGCTTGGTGCAGAAAAATGAGGCTTTTCAGCAGAAAAAGGCACGTTTGGTCCTAAAATTGCGCTATTGGTGCAGAAAAATGAGGCTTTTCACCCAAAAAAGGAGAGCTTGTCCATAACATTGAAATATTGGTGCAGAAAAATTTGGCTTTTCAGGTGAAAAAGGTGGGTTTGGTGCTAAAATTGAGAACTTGGTGCAGAAAAATGAGGCTTTTCACCCAAAAAAAGTGGTTTGTGCTGTAAAATTGAGATCTTGTTGCAGAAAAGTGAGGCTTTAGATCTGAAAAAGGCGGTTTGTGCCCTAAAATTGAGAGCTTGGTGCAGAAAAATGAGGTTTTTCACCCCAAAAACGCGGGTATAGAGCCCCCATGATAGGGTTTGTGCTGTAAAAAAGGAGAGGTAGGGCCCTGGAAACGAGGCACTGCTGCATAAAAGGGAGGTTGTTACCTGTAGAATCAAAACATTGGATGCTAAAAATAAATCTTTGAGAGGTAAAGTGGGGGTTTGTGCCTAAAATTGAGAGCTTGGAGTAGGAAAATGAGGCTTTTAATCTGAAAAAGGAGGTTTGTGCCCTAAAATTGAGATATTGGTGAAGAAAAATGAGGCTTTTCACCCCAAAATTGAGAGCTTGTCCCTAAAATTGAGAGCTTGGAGTAGGAAAATGAGGCTTTTAATCTGAAAAAGGAGGTTTGTGCCCTAAAATTGAGATATTGGTGAAGAAAAATGAGGCTTTTCACTCAAAAATTGAGAGCTTGTCCCTAAAATTGAGAGCTTGGAGTAGGAAAATGAGGCTTTTAATCTGAAAAAGGAGGTTTGTGCCCTAAAATTGAGATATTGGTGAAGAAAAATGAGGCTTTTCACCCCAAAATTGAGAGCTTGTCCCTAAAATTGAGAGCTTGGAGTAGGAAAATGAGGCTTTTAATCTGAAAAAGGAGGTTTGTGCCCTAAAATTGAGATATTGGTGAAGAAAAATGAGGCTTTTCACCCCAAAATTGAGAGCTTGTCCCTAAAATTGAGAGCTTGGTGCAGAAAAATGAGGCTTTTCAGCAGAAAAAGGCGGGTTGTGTGCCGTAAAATTGAGAGGTTGGTGCAGAAAAATGAGACTTTTCAGCAGAAAAAGGCCATTTCCGCCCTAAAATTGAGAGCTTGGTTCAGAAAAATGAGGCTTTTTCACCCCAAAAATGCGGGTTTAGCCCCCATGATAGGGTTTGTGCTGTAAAGAAGGAGAGGTAGGGCCCTGGAAACGAGGCACTGCTGCATAAAAGGGAGATTGTTACCTGTAGAATCAAAACTTTGGATGCTAAAAATAAATCTTTGAGAGGTAAAGTGGGGGTTTGTGCCTAAAATTGAGAGCTTGGAGTAGGAAAATGAGGCTTTTAATCTGAAAAAGGAGGTTTGTGCCCTAAAATTGAGATATTGGTGAAGAAAAATGAGGCTTTTCACCCCAAAATTGAGAGCTTGTCCATAACATTGAAATATTGGTGCAGAAAAATTTGGCTTTTCAGGTGAAAAAGGTGGGTTTGGTGCTACAATTGAGAGCTTGGTGCAGAAAAATGAGGCTTTTCACCCAAAAAAAGTGGTTTGTGCTGTAAAATTGAGATGTTGTTGCAGAAAAGTGAGGCTTTAGATCTGAAAAAGGCGGTTTGTGCCCTAAAATTGAGAGCTTGGTGCAGAAAAATGAGGTTTTTCACCCCAAAAATGCGGGTATAGCCCCCATGATAGGGTTTGTGCTGTAAAGAAGGAGAGGTAGGGCCCTGGAAACGAGGCACTGCTGCATAAAAGGGAGGTTGTTACCTGTAGAATCAAAACTTTGGATGCCAAAAATTAATCATTGAGAGGTAAAATGGGGGTTTGTGCCCTAAAATTGAGAGCTTGGAGTAGGAAAATGAGGCTTTTAATCTGAAAAAGGAGGTTTGTGCCCTAAAATTGAGATATTGGTGAAAAAAATAGGCTTTTCACCCCAAAATTGAGAGCTTGTCCCTCAAATGGAGAGCTTGGTGCAGAAAAATGAGGCTTTTACACCCAAAAAAGGCGGGTTTTACCCTAAACTTGAGAGAGTGGTTCAGAAAAATGAGGCTTTTCACCCAATACAGGTAATTTGTGCCCAAAAATTGAGAGCTTGGTGCAGAAAAATGAGGCTTTTCAGCAGAAAAAGGCACGTTTGGTCCTAAAATTGCGCTATTGGTGCAGAAAAATGAGGCTTTTCACCCAAAAAAGGAGAGCTTGTCCATAACATTGAAATATTGGTGCAGAAAAATTTGGCTTTTCAGGTGAAAAAGGTGGGTTTGGTGCTAAAATTGAGAACTTGGTGCAGAAAAATGAGGCTTTTCACCCAAAAAAAGTGGTTTGTGCTGTAAAATTGAGATCTTGTTGCAGAAAAATGAGGCTTTACATCTGAAAAAGGCGGTTTGTGCCCTAAAATTGAGAGCTTGGTGCAGAAAAACGAGGTTTTTCACCCCAAAAACGCGGGTTTAGCCCCCATGATAGGGTTTGCGCTGTAAAAAAGGAGAGTTAGGGCCCTGGAAACGAGGCACTGCTGCATAAAAGGGAGGTTGTTACCTGTAGAATCAAAACTTTGGATGCTAAAAATAAATCTTTGAGAGGTAAAGTGGGGGTTTGTGCCTAAAATTGAGAGCTTGGAGTAGGAAAATGAGGCTTTTAATCTGAAAAAGGAGGTTTGTGCCCTAAAATTGAGATATTGGTGAAGAAAAATGAGGCTTTTCACCTGAAAATTGAGAGCTTGTCCCTAAAATTGAGAGCTTGGAGTAGGAAAATGAGGCTTTTAATCTGAAAAAGGAGGTTTGTGCCCTAAAATTGAGATATTGGTGAAGAAAAATGAGGCTTTTCACCAGAAAATTGAGAGCTTGTCCCTAAAATTGAGAGCTTGGAGTAGGAAAATGAGGCTTTTAATCTGAAAAAGGAGGTTTGTGCCCTAAAATTGAGATCTTGTTGCAGAAAAATGAGGCTTTTCACTCAAAAATTGAGAGCTTGTCCCTAAAATTGAGAGCTTGGAGTAGGAAAATGAGGCTTTTAATCTGAAAAAGGAGGTTTGTGCCCTAAAATTGAGATATTGGTGAAGAAAAATGAGGCTTTTCACCCCAAAATTGAGAGCTTGTCCCTAAAATTGAGAGCTTGGAGTAGGAAAATGAGGCTTTTAATCTGAAAAAGGAGGTTTGTGCCCTAAAATTGAGATATTGGTGAAGAAAAATGAGGCTTTTCACCCCAAAATTGAGAGCTTGTCCCTAAAATTGAGAGCTTGGTGCAGAAAAATGAGGCTTTTCAGCAGAAAAAGGCGGGTTGTGTGCCGTAAAATTGAGAGGTTGGTGCAGAAAAATGAGACTTTTCAGCAGAAAAAGGCCATTTCTGCCCTAAAATTGAGAGCTTCGTTCAGAAAAATGAGGTTTTTCACCCCAAAAATGCGGGTTTAGCCCCCATGATAGGGTTTGTGCTGTAAAGAAGGAGAGGTAGGGCCCTGGAAACGAGGCACTGCTGCATAAAAGGGAGGTTGTTTCCTGTAGAATCAAAACTTTGGATGCCAAAAATTAATCTTTGAGAGGTAAAATGGGGGTTTGTGCCCTAAAATTGAGAGCTTGGAGTAGGAAAATGAGGCTTTTAATCTGAAAAAGGAGGTTTGTGCCCTAAAATTGAGATATTGGTGAAGAAAAATGAGGCTTTTCACCCCAAAATTGAGAGCTTGTCCCTCAAATGGAGAGCTTGGTGCAGAAAAATGAGGCTTTTTCACCCAAAAAAGGCGGGTTTTACCCTAAACTTGAGAGAGTGGTTCAGAAAAATGAGGCTTTTCACCCAATACAGGTAATTTGTGCCCAAAAATTGAGAGCTTGGTGCAGAAAAATGAGGCTTTTCAGCAGAAAAAGGCACGTTTGGTCCTAAAATTGCGCTATTGGTGCAGAAAAATGAGGCTTTTCACCCAAAAAAGGAGAGCTTGTCCATAACATTGAAATATTGGTGCAGAAAAATTTGGCTTTTCAGGTGAAAAAGGTGGGTTTGGTGCTAAAATTGAGAACTTGGTGCAGAAAAATGAGGCTTTTCACCCAAAAAAAGTGGTTTGTGCTGTAAAATTGAGATCTTGTTGCAGAAAAATGAGGCTTTACATCTGAAAAAGGCGGTTTGTGCCCTAAAATTGAGAGCTTGGTGCAGAAAAATGAGGTTTTTCACCCCAAAAATGCGGGTTTAGCCCCCATGATAGGGTTTGCGCTGTAAAAAAGGAGAGTTAGGGCCCTGGAAACGAGGCACTGCTGCATAAAAGGGAGGTTGTTACCTGTAGAATCAAAACTTTGGATGCTAAAAATTAATCTTTGAGAGGTAAAGTGGGGGTTTGTGCCTAAAATTGAGAGCTTGGAGTAGGAAAATGAGGCTTTTAATCTGAAAAAGGAGGTTTGTGCCCTAAAATTGAGATATTGGTGAAGAAAAATGAGGCTTTTCACTCAAAAATTGAGAGCTTGTCCCTAAAATTGAGAGCTTGGAGTAGGAAAATGAGGCTTTTAATCTGAAAAAGGAGGTTTGTGCCCTAAAATTGAGATATTGGTGAAGAAAAATGAGGCTTTTCACCCCAAAATTGAGAGCTTGTCCCTAAAATTGAGAGCTTGGAGTAGGAAAATGAGGCTTTTAATCTGAAAAAGGAGGTTTGTGCCCTAAAATTGAGATATTGGTGAAGAAAAATGAGGCTTTTCACCCGAAAATTGAGAGCTTGTCCCTAAAATTGAGAGCTTGGTGCAGAAAAATGAGGCTTTTCAGCAGAAAAAGGCGGGTTGTGTGCCGTAAAATTGAGAGGTTGGTGCAGAAAAATGAGACTTTTCAGCAGAAAAAGGCCATTTCCGCCCTAAAATTGAGAGCTTGGTTCAGAAAAATGAGGCTTTTTCACCCCAAAAATGCGGGTTTAGCCCCCATGATAGGGTTTGTGCTGTAAAGAAGGAGAGGTAGGGCCCTGGAAACGAGGCACTGCTGCATAAAAGGGAGGTTGTTACCTGTAGAATCAAAACTTTGGATGCTAAAAATAAATCTTTGAGAGGTAAAGTGGGGGTTTGTGCCTAAAATTGAGAGCTTGGAGTAGGAAAATGAGGCTTTTAATCTGAAAAAGGAGGTTTGTGCCCTAAAATTGAGATATTGGTGAAGAAAAATGAGGCTTTTCACCCCAAAATTGAGAGCTTGTCCATAACATTGAAATATTGGTGCAGAAAAATTTGGCTTTTCAGGTGAAAAAGGTGGGTTTGGTGCTACAATTGAGAGCTTGGTGCAGAAAAATGAGGCTTTTCACCCAAAAAAAGTGGTTTGTGCTGTAAAATTGAGATGTTGTTGCAGAAAAGTGAGGCTTTAGATCTGAAAAAGGCGGTTTGTGCCCTAAAATTGAGAGCTTGGTGCAGAAAAATGAGGTTTTTCACCCCAAAAATGCGGGTATAGCCCCCATGATAGGGTTTGTGCTGTAAAGAAGGAGAGGTAGGGCCCTGGAAACGAGGCACTGCTGCATAAAAGGGAGGTTGTTACCTGTAGAATCAAAACTTTGGATGCCAAAAATTAATCATTGAGAGGTAAAATGGGGGTTTGTGCCCTAAAATTGAGAGCTTGGAGTAGGAAAATGAGGCTTTTAATCTGAAAAAGGAGGTTTGTGCCCTAAAATTGAGATATTGGTGAAAAAAATAGGCTTTTCACCCCAAAATTGAGAGCTTGTCCCTCAAATGGAGAGCTTGGTGCAGAAAAATGAGGCTTTTACACCCAAAAAAGGCGGGTTTTACCCTAAACTTGAGAGAGTGGTTCAGAAAAATGAGGCTTTTCACCCAATACAGGTAATTTGTGCCCAAAAATTGAGAGCTTGGTTCAGAAAAATGAGGCTTTTCACCCAATACAGGTAATTTCCGCCCTAAAATTGAGAGCTTGGTGCAGAAAAATGAGGCTTTTCAGCAGAAAAAGGCACGTTTGGTCCTAAAATTGCGCTATTGGTGCAGAAAAATGAGGCTTTTCACCCAAAAAAGGAGAGCTTGTCCATAACATTGAAATATTGGTGCAGAAAAATTTGGCTTTTCAGGTGAAAAAGGTGGGTTTGGTGCTAAAATTGAGAACTTGGTGCAGAAAAATGAGGCTTTTCACCCAAAAAAAGTGGTTTGTGCTGTAAAATTGAGATCTTGTTGCAGAAAAATGAGGCTTTACATCTGAAAAAGGCGGTTTGTGCCCTAAAATTGAGAGCTTGGTGCAGAAAAATGAGGTTTTTCACCCCAAAAATGCGGGTTTAGCCCCCATGATAGGGTTTGCGCTGTAAAAAAGGAGAGTTAGGGCCCTGGAAACGAGGCACTGCTGCATAAAAGGGAGGTTGTTACCTGTAGAATCAAAACTTTGGATGCTAAAAATTAATCTTTGAGAGGTAAAGTGGGGGTTTGTGCCTAAAATTGAGAGCTTGGAGTAGGAAAATGAGGCTTTTAATCTGAAAAAGGAGGTTTGTGCCCTAAAATTGAGATATTGGTGAAGAAAAATGAGGCTTTTCACTCAAAAATTGAGAGCTTGTCCCTAAAATTGAGAGCTTGGAGTAGGAAAATGAGGCTTTTAATCTGAAAAAGGAGGTTTGTGCCCTAAAATTGAGATATTGGTGAAGAAAAATGAGGCTTTTCACCCCAAAATTGAGAGCTTGTCCCTAAAATTGAGAGCTTGGAGTAGGAAAATGAGGCTTTTAATCTGAAAAAGGAGGTTTGTGCCCTAAAATTGAGATATTGGTGAAGAAAAATGAGGCTTTTCACCCGAAAATTGAGAGCTTGTCCCTAAAATTGAGAGCTTGGTGCAGAAAAATGAGGCTTTTCAGCAGAAAAAGGCGGGTTGTGTGCCGTAAAATTGAGAGGTTGGTGCAGAAAAATGAGACTTTTCAGCAGAAAAAGGCCATTTCCGCCCTAAAATTGAGAGCTTGGTTCAGAAAAATGAGGCTTTTTCACCCCAAAAATGCGGGTTTAGCCCCCATGATAGGGTTTGTGCTGTAAAGAAGGAGAGGTAGGGCCCTGGAAACGAGGCACTGCTGCATAAAAGGGAGGTTGTTACCTGTAGAATCAAAACTTTGGATGCTAAAAATAAATCTTTGAGAGGTAAAGTGGGGGTTTGTGCCTAAAATTGAGAGCTTGGAGTAGGAAAATGAGGCTTTTAATCTGAAAAAGGAGGTTTGTGCCCTAAAATTGAGATATTGGTGAAGAAAAATGAGGCTTTTCACCCCAAAATTGAGAGCTTGTCCATAACATTGAAATATTGGTGCAGAAAAATTTGGCTTTTCAGGTGAAAAAGGTGGGTTTGGTGCTACAATTGAGAGCTTGGTGCAGAAAAATGAGGCTTTTCACCCAAAAAAAGTGGTTTGTGCTGTAAAATTGAGATGTTGTTGCAGAAAAGTGAGGCTTTAGATCTGAAAAAGGCGGTTTGTGCCCTAAAATTGAGAGCTTGGTGCAGAAAAATGAGGTTTTTCACCCCAAAAATGCGGGTATAGCCCCCATGATAGGGTTTGTGCTGTAAAGAAGGAGAGGTAGGGCCCTGGAAACGAGGCACTGCTGCATAAAAGGGAGGTTGTTACCTGTAGAATCAAAACTTTGGATGCCAAAAATTAATCATTGAGAGGTAAAATGGGGGTTTGTGCCCTAAAATTGAGAGCTTGGAGTAGGAAAATGAGGCTTTTAATCTGAAAAAGGAGGTTTGTGCCCTAAAATTGAGATATTGGTGAAAAAAATAGGCTTTTCACCCCAAAATTGAGAGCTTGTCCCTCAAATGGAGAGCTTGGTGCAGAAAAATGAGGCTTTTACACCCAAAAAAGGCGGGTTTTACCCTAAACTTGAGAGAGTGGTTCAGAAAAATGAGGCTTTTCACCCAATACAGGTAATTTGTGCCCAAAAATTGAGAGCTTGGTTCAGAAAAATGAGGCTTTTCACCCAATACAGGTAATTTCCGCCCTAAAATTGAGAGCTTGGTGCAGAAAAATGAGGCTTTTCAGCAGAAAAAGGCACGTTTGGTCCTAAAATTGCGCTATTGGTGCAGAAAAATGAGGCTTTTCACCCAAAAAAGGAGAGCTTGTCCATAACATTGAAATATTGGTGCAGAAAAATTTGGCTTTTCAGGTGAAAAAGGTGGGTTTGGTGCTAAAATTGAGAACTTGGTGCAGAAAAATGAGGCTTTTCACCCAAAAAAAGTGGTTTGTGCTGTAAAATTGAGATCTTGTTGCAGAAAAATGAGGCTTTACATCTGAAAAAGGCGGTTTGTGCCCTAAAATTGAGAGCTTGGTGCAGAAAAATGAGGTTTTTCACCCCAAAAATGCGGGTTTAGCCCCCATGATAGGGTTTGCGCTGTAAAAAAGGAGAGTTAGGGCCCTGGAAACGAGGCACTGCTGCATAAAAGGGAGGTTGTTACCTGTAGAATCAAAACTTTGGATGCTAAAAATTAATCTTTGAGAGGTAAAGTGGGGGTTTGTGCCTAAAATTGAGAGCTTGGAGTAGGAAAATGAGGCTTTTAATCTGAAAAAGGAGGTTTGTGCCCTAAAATTGAGATATTGGTGAAGAAAAATGAGGCTTTTCACTCAAAAATTGAGAGCTTGTCCCTAAAATTGAGAGCTTGGAGTAGGAAAATGAGGCTTTTAATCTGAAAAAGGAGGTTTGTGCCCTAAAATTGAGATATTGGTGAAGAAAAATGAGGCTTTTCACCCCAAAATTGAGAGCTTGTCCCTAAAATTGAGAGCTTGGAGTAGGAAAATGAGGCTTTTAATCTGAAAAAGGAGGTTTGTGCCCTAAAATTGAGATATTGGTGAAGAAAAATGAGGCTTTTCACCCGAAAATTGAGAGCTTGTCCCTAAAATTGAGAGCTTGGTGCAGAAAAATGAGGCTTTTCAGCAGAAAAAGGCGGGTTGTGTGCCGTAAAATTGAGAGGTTGGTGCAGAAAAATGAGACTTTTCAGCAGAAAAAGGCCATTTCCGCCCTAAAATTGAGAGCTTGGTTCAGAAAAATGAGGCTTTTTCACCCCAAAAATGCGGGTTTAGCCCCCATGATAGGGTTTGTGCTGTAAAGAAGGAGAGGTAGGGCCCTGGAAACGAGGCACTGCTGCATAAAAGGGAGGTTGTTACCTGTAGAATCAAAACTTTGGATGCTAAAAATAAATCTTTGAGAGGTAAAGTGGGGGTTTGTGCCTAAAATTGAGAGCTTGGAGTAGGAAAATGAGGCTTTTAATCTGAAAAAGGAGGTTTGTGCCCTAAAATTGAGATATTGGTGAAGAAAAATGAGGCTTTTCACCCCAAAATTGAGAGCTTGTCCATAACATTGAAATATTGGTGCAGAAAAATTTGGCTTTTCAGGTGAAAAAGGTGGGTTTGGTGCTACAATTGAGAGCTTGGTGCAGAAAAATGAGGCTTTTCACCCAAAAAAAGTGGTTTGTGCTGTAAAATTGAGATGTTGTTGCAGAAAAGTGAGGCTTTAGATCTGAAAAAGGCGGTTTGTGCCCTAAAATTGAGAGCTTGGTGCAGAAAAATGAGGTTTTTCACCCCAAAAATGCGGGTATAGCCCCCATGATAGGGTTTGTGCTGTAAAGAAGGAGAGGTAGGGCCCTGGAAACGAGGCACTGCTGCATAAAAGGGAGGTTGTTACCTGTAGAATCAAAACTTTGGATGCCAAAAATTAATCATTGAGAGGTAAAATGGGGGTTTGTGCCCTAAAATTGAGAGCTTGGAGTAGGAAAATGAGGCTTTTAATCTGAAAAAGGAGGTTTGTGCCCTAAAATTGAGATATTGGTGAAAAAAATAGGCTTTTCACCCCAAAATTGAGAGCTTGTCCCTCAAATGGAGAGCTTGGTGCAGAAAAATGAGGCTTTTACACCCAAAAAAGGCGGGTTTTACCCTAAACTTGAGAGAGTGGTTCAGAAAAATGAGGCTTTTCACCCAATACAGGTAATTTGTGCCCAAAAATTGAGAGCTTGGTGCAGAAAAATGAGGCTTTTCAGCAGAAAAAGGCACGTTTGGTCCTAAAATTGCGCTATTGGTGCAGAAAAATGAGGCTTTTCACCCAAAAAAGGAGAGCTTGTCCATAACATTGAAATATTGGTGCAGAAAAATTTGGCTTTTCAGGTGAAAAAGGTGGGTTTGGTGCTAAAATTGAGAACTTGGTGCAGAAAAATGAGGCTTTTCACCCAAAAAAAGTGGTTTGTGCTGTAAAATTGAGATCTTGTTGCAGAAAAATGAGGCTTTACATCTGAAAAAGGCGGTTTGTGCCCTAAAATTGAGAGCTTGGTGCAGAAAAACGAGGTTTTTCACCCCAAAAACGCGGGTTTAGCCCCCATGATAGGGTTTGCGCTGTAAAAAAGGAGAGTTAGGGCCCTGGAAACGAGGCACTGCTGCATAAAAGGGAGGTTGTTACCTGTAGAATCAAAACTTTGGATGCTAAAAATAAATCTTTGAGAGGTAAAGTGGGGGTTTGTGCCTAAAATTGAGAGCTTGGAGTAGGAAAATGAGGCTTTTAATCTGAAAAAGGAGGTTTGTGCCCTAAAATTGAGATATTGGTGAAGAAAAATGAGGCTTTTCACTCAAAAATTGAGAGCTTGTCCCTAAAATTGAGAGCTTGGAGTAGGAAAATGAGGCTTTTAATCTGAAAAAGGAGGTTTGTGCCCTAAAATTGAGATATTGGTGAAGAAAAATGAGGCTTTTCACCAGAAAATTGAGAGCTTGTCCCTAAAATTGAGAGCTTGGAGTAGGAAAATGAGGCTTTTAATCTGAAAAAGGAGGTTTGTGCCCTAAAATTGAGATCTTGTTGCAGAAAAATGAGGCTTTTCACTCAAAAATTGAGAGCTTGTCCCTAAAATTGAGAGCTTGGAGTAGGAAAATGAGGCTTTTAATCTGAAAAAGGAGGTTTGTGCCCTAAAATTGAGATATTGGTGAAGAAAAATGAGGCTTTTCACCCCAAAATTGAGAGCTTGTCCCTAAAATTGAGAGCTTGGAGTAGGAAAATGAGGCTTTTAATCTGAAAAAGGAGGTTTGTGCCCTAAAATTGAGATATTGGTGAAGAAAAATGAGGCTTTTCACCCCAAAATTGAGAGCTTGTCCCTAAAATTGAGAGCTTGGTGCAGAAAAATGAGGCTTTTCAGCAGAAAAAGGCGGGTTGTGTGCCGTAAAATTGAGAGGTTGGTGCAGAAAAATGAGACTTTTCAGCAGAAAAAGGCCATTTCTGCCCTAAAATTGAGAGCTTCGTTCAGAAAAATGAGGTTTTTCACCCCAAAAATGCGGGTTTAGCCCCCATGATAGGGTTTGTGCTGTAAAGAAGGAGAGGTAGGGCCCTGGAAACGAGGCACTGCTGCATAAAAGGGAGGTTGTTACCTGTAGAATCAAAACTTTGGATGCCAAAAATTAATCTTTGAGAGGTAAAATGGGGGTTTGTGCCCTAAAATTGAGAGCTTGGAGTAGGAAAATGAGGCTTTTAATCTGAAAAAGGAGGTTTGTGCCCTAAAATTGAGATATTGGTGAAGAAAAATGAGGCTTTTCACCCCAAAATTGAGAGCTTGTCCCTCAAATGGAGAGCTTGGTGCAGAAAAATGAGGCTTTTTCACCCAAAAAAGGCGGGTTTTACCCTAAACTTGAGAGAGTGGTTCAGAAAAATGAGGCTTTTCACCCAATACAGGTAATTTGTGCCCAAAAATTGAGAGCTTGGTGCAGAAAAATGAGGCTTTTCAGCAGAAAAAGGCACGTTTGGTCCTAAAATTGCGCTATTGGTGCAGAAAAATGAGGCTTTTCACCCAAAAAAGGAGAGCTTGTCCATAACATTGAAATATTGGTGCAGAAAAATTTGGCTTTTCAGGTGAAAAAGGTGGGTTTGGTGCTAAAATTGAGAACTTGGTGCAGAAAAATGAGGCTTTTCACCCAAAAAAAGTGGTTTGTGCTGTAAAATTGAGATCTTGTTGCAGAAAAATGAGGCTTTACATCTGAAAAAGGCGGTTTGTGCCCTAAAATTGAGAGCTTGGTGCAGAAAAATGAGGTTTTTCACCCCAAAAATGCGGGTTTAGCCCCCATGATAGGGTTTGCGCTGTAAAAAAGGAGAGTTAGGGCCCTGGAAACGAGGCACTGCTGCATAAAAGGGAGGTTGTTACCTGTAGAATCAAAACTTTGGATGCTAAAAATTAATCTTTGAGAGGTAAAGTGGGGGTTTGTGCCTAAAATTGAGAGCTTGGAGTAGGAAAATGAGGCTTTTAATCTGAAAAAGGAGGTTTGTGCCCTAAAATTGAGATATTGGTGAAGAAAAATGAGGCTTTTCACTCAAAAATTGAGAGCTTGTCCCTAAAATTGAGAGCTTGGAGTAGGAAAATGAGGCTTTTAATCTGAAAAAGGAGGTTTGTGCCCTAAAATTGAGATATTGGTGAAGAAAAATGAGGCTTTTCACCCCAAAATTGAGAGCTTGTCCCTAAAATTGAGAGCTTGGAGTAGGAAAATGAGGCTTTTAATCTGAAAAAGGAGGTTTGTGCCCTAAAATTGAGATATTGGTGAAGAAAAATGAGGCTTTTCACCCGAAAATTGAGAGCTTGTCCCTAAAATTGAGAGCTTGGTGCAGAAAAATGAGGCTTTTCAGCAGAAAAAGGCGGGTTGTGTGCCGTAAAATTGAGAGGTTGGTGCAGAAAAATGAGACTTTTCAGCAGAAAAAGGCCATTTCCGCCCTAAAATTGAGAGCTTGGTTCAGAAAAATGAGGCTTTTTCACCCCAAAAATGCGGGTTTAGCCCCCATGATAGGGTTTGTGCTGTAAAGAAGGAGAGGTAGGGCCCTGGAAACGAGGCACTGCTGCATAAAAGGGAGGTTGTTACCTGTAGAATCAAAACTTTGGATGCTAAAAATTAATCTTTGAGAGGTAAAGTGGGGGTTTGTGCCTAAAATTGAGAGCTTGGAGTAGGAAAATGAGGCTTTTAATCTGAAAAAGGAGGTTTGTGCCCTAAAATTGAGATATTGGTGAAGAAAAATGAGGCTTTTCACCCCAAAATTGAGAGCTTGTCCATAACATTGAAATATTGGTGCAGAAAAATTTGGCTTTTCAGGTGAAAAAGGTGGGTTTGGTGCTACAATTGAGAGCTTGGTGCAGAAAAATGAGGCTTTTCACCCAAAAAAAGTGGTTTGTGCTGTAAAATTGAGATCTTGTTGCAGAAAAGTGAGGCTTTACATCTGAAAAAGGTGGTTTGTGCCCTAAAATTGAGAGCTTGGTGCAGAAAAATGAGGTTTTTCACCCCAAAAATGCGGGTATAGCCCCCATGATAGGGTTTGTGCTGTAAAGAAGGAGAGGTAGGGCCCTGGAAATGAGGCACTGCTGCATAAAAGGGAGGTTGTTTCCTGTAGAATCAAAACTTTGGATGCCAAAAATTAATCATTGAGAGGTAAAATGGGGGTTTGTGCCCTAAAATTGAGAGCTTGGAGTAGGAAAATGAGGCTTTTAATCTGAAAAAGGAGGTTTGTGCCCTAAAATTGAGATATTGGTGAAAAAAATAGGCTTTTCACCCCAAAATTGAGAGCTTGTCCCTCAAATGGAGAGCTTGGTGCAGAAAAATGAGGCTTTTACACCCAAAAAAGGCGGGTTTTACCCTAAACTTGAGAGAGTGGTTCAGAAAAATGAGGCTTTTCACCCAATACAGGTAATTTGTGCCCAAAAATTGAGAGCTTGGTGCAGAAAAATGAGGCTTTTCAGCAGAAAAAGGCACGTTTGGTCCTAAAATTGCGCTATTGGTGCAGAAAAATGAGGCTTTTCACCCAAAAAAGGAGAGCTTGTCCATAACATTGAAATATTGGTGCAGAAAAATTTGGCTTTTCAGGTGAAAAAGGTGGGTTTGGTGCTAAAATTGAGAACTTGGTGCAGAAAAATGAGGCTTTTCACCCAAAAAAAGTGGTTTGTGCTGTAAAATTGAGATCTTGTTGCAGAAAAATGAGGCTTTACATCTGAAAAAGGCGGTTTGTGCCCTAAAATTGAGAGCTTGGTGCAGAAAAACGAGGTTTTTCACCCCAAAAACGCGGGTTTAGCCCCCATGATAGGGTTTGCGCTGTAAAAAAGGAGAGGTAGGGCCCTGGAAACGAGGCACTGCTGCATAAAAGGGAGGTTGTTACCTGTAGAATCAAAACTTTGGATGCTAAAAATAAATCTTTGAGAGGTAAAGTGGGGGTTTGTGCCTAAAATTGAGAGCTTGGAGTAGGAAAATGAGGCTTTTAATCTGAAAAAGGAGGTTTGTGCCCTAAAATTGAGATATTGGTGAAGAAAAATGAGGCTTTTCACCTGAAAATTGAGAGCTTGTCCCTAAAATTGAGAGCTTGGAGTAGGAAAATGAGGCTTTTAATCTGAAAAAGGAGGTTTGTGCCCTAAAATTGAGATATTGGTGAAGAAAAATGAGGCTTTTCACCAGAAAATTGAGAGCTTGTCCCTAAAATTGAGAGCTTGGAGTAGGAAAATGAGGCTTTTAATCTGAAAAAGGAGGTTTGTGCCCTAAAATTGAGATCTTGTTGCAGAAAAATGAGGCTTTTCACTCAAAAATTGAGAGCTTGTCCCTAAAATTGAGAGCTTGGAGTAGGAAAATGAGGCTTTTAATCTGAAAAAGGAGGTTTGTGCCCTAAAATTGAGATATTGGTGAAGAAAAATGAGGCTTTTCACCCCAAAATTGAGAGCTTGTCCCTAAAATTGAGAGCTTGGAGTAGGAAAATGAGGCTTTTAATCTGAAAAAGGAGGTTTGTGCCCTAAAATTGAGATATTGGTGAAGAAAAATGAGGCTTTTCACCCAAAAATTGAGAGCTTGTCCCTCAAATGGAGAGCTTGGTGCAGAAAAATGAGGCTTTTTCACCCAAAAAAGGCGGGTTTTACCCTAAACTTGAGAGAGTGGTTCAGAAAAATGAGGCTTTTCACCCAATACAGGTAATTTGTGCCCAAAAATTGAGAGCTTGGTGCAGAAAAATGAGGCTTTTCAGCAGAAAAAGGCACGTTTGGTCCTAAAATTGCGCTATTGGTGCAGAAAAATGAGGCTTTTCACCCAAAAAAGGAGAGCTTGTCCATAACATTGAAATATTGGTGCAGAAAAATTTGGCTTTTCCGGTGAAAAAGGTGGGTTTGGTGCTAAAATTGAGAACTTGGTGCAGAAAAATGAGGCTTTTCACCCAAAAAAAGTGGTTTGTGCTGTAAAATTGAGATCTTGTTGCAGAAAAATGAGGCTTTACATCTGAAAAAGGCGGTTTGTGCCCTAAAATTGAGAGCTTGGTGCAGAAAAATGAGGTTTTTCACCCCAAAAACGCGGGTTTAGAGCCCCCATGATAGGGTTTGCGCTGTAAAAAAGGAGAGTTAGGGCCCTGGAAACGAGGCACTGCTGCATAAAAGGGAGGTTGTTACCTGTAGAATCAAAACTTTGGATGCTAAAAATTAATCTTTGAGAGGTAAAGTGGGGGTTTGTGCCTAAAATTGAGAGCTTGGAGTAGGAAAATGAGGCTTTTAATCTGAAAAAGGAGGTTTGTGCCCTAAAATTGAGATATTGGTGAAGAAAAATGAGGCTTTTCACTCAAAAATTGAGAGCTTGTCCCTAAAATTGAGAGCTTGGTGCAGAAAAATGAGGCTTTTCAGCAGAAAAAGGCGGGTTGTGTGCCGTAAAATTGAGAGGTTGGTGCAGAAAAATGAGACTTTTCAGCAGAAAAAGGCCATTTCCGCCCTAAAATTGAGAGCTTGGTTCAGAAAAATTAGGTTTTTCACCCCAAAAATGCGGGTTTAGCCCCCATGATAGGGTTTGTGCTGTAAAGGAGGAGAGGTAGGGCCCTGGAAACGAGGCACTGCTGCATAAAAGGGAGGTTGTTACCTGTAGAATCAAAACTTTGGATGCTAAAAATAAATCTTTGAGAGGTAAAGTGGGGGTTTGTGCCTAAAATTGAGAGCTTGGAGTAGGAAAATGAGGCTTTTAATCTGAAAAAGGAGGTTTGTGCCCTAAAATTGAGATATTGGTGAAGAAAAATGAGGCTTTTCACCCCAAAATTGAGAGCTTGTCCATAACATTGAAATATTGGTGCAGAAAAATTTGGCTTTTCAGGTGAAAAAGGTGGGCTTGGTCCTACAATTGAGAGCTTCTTGCAGAAAAATGAGGCTTTTCACCCAAAAAAAGTGGTTTGTGCTGTAAAATTGAGAACTTGTTGCAGAAAAGTGAGGCTTTATATCTGAAAAAGGAGGTTTGTGCCCTAAAATTGAGATATTGGTGAAAAAAATGAGGCTTTTCCCCCCAAAATTGAGAGCTTGTCCCTCAAATGGAGAGCTTGGTGCAGAAAAATGAGGCTTTTACACCCAAAAAAGGCGGGTTTTACCCTAAACTTGAGAGAGTGGTTCAGAAAAATGAGGCTTTTCACCCAATACAGGTAATTTGTGCCCAAAAATTGAGAGCTTGGTGCAGAAAAATGAGGCTTTTCAGCAGAAAAAGGCACGTTTGGTCCTAAAATTGCGCTATTGGTGCAGAAAAATGAGGCTTTTCACCCAAAAAAGGAGAGCTTGTCCATAACATTGAAATATTGGTGCAGAAAAATTTGGCTTTTCAGGTGAAAAAGGTGGGTTTGGTGCTAAAATTGAGAACTTGGTGCAGAAAAATGAGGCTTTTCACCCAAAAAAAGTGGTTTGTGCTGTAAAATTGAGATCTTGTTGCAGAAAAGTGAGGCTTTACATCTGAAAAAGGCGGTTTGTGCCCTAAAATTGAGAGCTTGGTGCAGAAAAATGAGGTTTTTCACCCCAAAAACACGGGTATAGAGCCCCCATGATAGGGTTTGTGCTGTAAAAAAGGAGAGGTAGGGCCCTGGAAACGAGGCACTGCTGCATAAAAGGGAGGTTGTTACCTGTAGAATCAAAACATTGGATGCTAAAAATAAATCTTTGAGAGGTAAAGTGGGGGTTTGTGCCTAAAATTGAGAGCTTGGAGTAGGAAAATGAGGCTTTTAATCTGAAAAAGGAGGTTTGTGCCCTAAAATTGAGATATTGGTGAAGAAAAATGAGGCTTTTCACCCCAAAATTGAGAGCTTGTCCCTAAAATTGAGAGCTTGGAGTAGGAAAATGAGGCTTTTAATCTGAAAAAGGAGGTTTGTGCCCTAAAATTGAGATATTGGTGAAGAAAAATGAGGCTTTTCACCCCAAAATTGAGAGCTTGTCCCTAAAATTGAGAGCTTGGAGTAGGAAAATGAGGCTTTTAATCTGAAAAAGGAGGTTTGTGCCCTAAAATTGAGATATTGGTGAAGAAAAATGAGGCTTTTCACCCGAAAATTGAGAGCTTGTCCCTAAAATTGAGAGCTTGGTGCAGAAAAATGAGGCTTTTCAGCAGAAAAAGGCGGGTTGTGTGCCGTAAAATTGAGAGGTTGGTGCAGAAAAATGAGACTTTTCAGCAGAAAAAGGCCATTTCCGCCCTAAAATTGAGAGCTTGGTTCAGAAAAATGAGGCTTTTTCACCCCAAAAATGCGGGTTTAGCCCCCATGATAGGGTTTGTGCTGTAAAGAAGGAGAGGTAGGGCCCTGGAAACGAGGCACTGCTGCATAAAAGGGAGGTTGTTACCTGTAGAATCAAAACTTTGGATGCTAAAAATTAATCTTTGAGAGGTAAAGTGGGGGTTTGTGCCTAAAATTGAGAGCTTGGAGTAGGAAAATGAGGCTTTTAATCTGAAAAAGGAGGTTTGTGCCCTAAAATTGAGATATTGGTGAAGAAAAATGAGGCTTTTCACCCCAAAATTGAGAGCTTGTCCATAACATTGAAATATTGGTGCAGAAAAATTTGGCTTTTCAGGTGAAAAAGGTGGGTTTGGTGCTACAATTGAGAGCTTGGTGCAGAAAAATGAGGCTTTTCACCCAAAAAAAGTGGTTTGTGCTGTAAAATTGAGATCTTGTTGCAGAAAAGTGAGGCTTTACATCTGAAAAAGGTGGTTTGTGCCCTAAAATTGAGAGCTTGGTGCAGAAAAATGAGGTTTTTCACCCCAAAAATGCGGGTATAGCCCCCATGATAGGGTTTGTGCTGTAAAGAAGGAGAGGTAGGGCCCTGGAAATGAGGCACTGCTGCATAAAAGGGAGGTTGTTTCCTGTAGAATCAAAACTTTGGATGCCAAAAATTAATCATTGAGAGGTAAAATGGGGGTTTGTGCCCTAAAATTGAGAGCTTGGAGTAGGAAAATGAGGCTTTTAATCTGAAAAAGGAGGTTTGTGCCCTAAAATTGAGATATTGGTGAAAAAAATAGGCTTTTCACCCCAAAATTGAGAGCTTGTCCCTCAAATGGAGAGCTTGGTGCAGAAAAATGAGGCTTTTACACCCAAAAAAGGCGGGTTTTACCCTAAACTTGAGAGAGTGGTTCAGAAAAATGAGGCTTTTCACCCAATACAGGTAATTTGTGCCCAAAAATTGAGAGCTTGGTGCAGAAAAATGAGGCTTTTCAGCAGAAAAAGGCACGTTTGGTCCTAAAATTGCGCTATTGGTGCAGAAAAATGAGGCTTTTCACCCAAAAAAGGAGAGCTTGTCCATAACATTGAAATATTGGTGCAGAAAAATTTGGCTTTTCAGGTGAAAAAGGTGGGTTTGGTGCTAAAATTGAGAACTTGGTGCAGAAAAATGAGGCTTTTCACCCAAAAAAAGTGGTTTGTGCTGTAAAATTGAGATCTTGTTGCAGAAAAATGAGGCTTTACATCTGAAAAAGGCGGTTTGTGCCCTAAAATTGAGAGCTTGGTGCAGAAAAACGAGGTTTTTCACCCCAAAAACGCGGGTTTAGCCCCCATGATAGGGTTTGCGCTGTAAAAAAGGAGAGGTAGGGCCCTGGAAACGAGGCACTGCTGCATAAAAGGGAGGTTGTTACCTGTAGAATCAAAACTTTGGATGCTAAAAATAAATCTTTGAGAGGTAAAGTGGGGGTTTGTGCCTAAAATTGAGAGCTTGGAGTAGGAAAATGAGGCTTTTAATCTGAAAAAGGAGGTTTGTGCCCTAAAATTAAGATATTGGTGAAGAAAAATGAGGCTTTTCACCTGAAAATTGAGAGCTTGTCCCTAAAATTGAGAGCTTGGAGTAGGAAAATGAGGCTTTTAATCTGAAAAAGGAGGTTTGTGCCCTAAAATTGAGATATTGGTGAAGAAAAATGAGGCTTTTCACCAGAAAATTGAGAGCTTGTCCCTAAAATTGAGAGCTTGGAGTAGGAAAATGAGGCTTTTAATCTGAAAAAGGAGGTTTGTGCCCTAAAATTGAGATCTTGTTGCAGAAAAATGAGGCTTTTCACTCAAAAATTGAGAGCTTGTCCCTAAAATTGAGAGCTTGGAGTAGGAAAATGAGGCTTTTAATCTGAAAAAGGAGGTTTGTGCCCTAAAATTGAGATATTGGTGAAGAAAAATGAGGCTTTTCACCCCAAAATTGAGAGCTTGTCCCTAAAATTGAGAGCTTGGAGTAGGAAAATGAGGCTTTTAATCTGAAAAAGGAGGTTTGTGCCCTAAAATTGAGATATTGGTGAAGAAAAATGAGGCTTTTCACCCAAAAATTGAGAGCTTGTCCCTCAAATGGAGAGCTTGGTGCAGAAAAATGAGGCTTTTTCACCCAAAAAAGGCGGGTTTTACCCTAAACTTGAGAGAGTGGTTCAGAAAAATGAGGCTTTTCACCCAATACAGGTAATTTGTGCCCAAAAATTGAGAGCTTGGTGCAGAAAAATGAGGCTTTTCAGCAGAAAAAGGCACGTTTGGTCCTAAAATTGTCCTATTGGTGCAGAAAAATGAGGCTTTTCACCCAAAAAAGGAGAGCTTGTCCATAACATTGAAATATTGGTGCAGAAAAATTTGGCTTTTCCGGTGAAAAAGGTGGGTTTGGTGCTAAAATTGAGAACTTGGTGCAGAAAAATGAGGCTTTTCACCCAAAAAAAGTGGTTTGTGCTGTAAAATTGAGATCTTGTTGCAGAAAAATGAGGCTTTACATCTGAAAAAGGCGGTTTGTGCCCTAAAATTGAGAGCTTGGTGCAGAAAAATGAGGTTTTTCACCCCAAAAACGCGGGTTTAGAGCCCCCATGATAGGGTTTGCGCTGTAAAAAAGGAGAGTTAGGGCCCTGGAAACGAGGCACTGCTGCATAAAAGGGAGGTTGTTACCTGTAGAATCAAAACTTTGGATGCTAAAAATTAATCTTTGAGAGGTAAAGTGGGGGTTTGTGCCTAAAATTGAGAGCTTGGAGTAGGAAAATGAGGCTTTTAATCTGAAAAAGGAGGTTTGTGCCCTAAAATTGAGATATTGGTGAAGAAAAATGAGGCTTTTCACTCAAAAATTGAGAGCTTGTCCCTAAAATTGAGAGCTTGGTGCAGAAAAATGAGGCTTTTCAGCAGAAAAAGGCGGGTTGTGTGCCGTAAAATTGAGAGGTTGGTGCAGAAAAATGAGACTTTTCAGCAGAAAAAGGCCATTTCCGCCCTAAAATTGAGAGCTTGGTTCAGAAAAATTAGGTTTTTCACCCCAAAAATGCGGGTTTAGCCCCCATGATAGGGTTTGTGCTGTAAAGGAGGAGAGGTAGGGCCCTGGAAACGAGGCACTGCTGCATAAAAGGGAGGTTGTTACCTGTAGAATCAAAACTTTGGATGCTAAAAATAAATCTTTGAGAGGTAAAGTGGGGGTTTGTGCCTAAAATTGAGAGCTTGGAGTAGGAAAATGAGGCTTTTAATCTGAAAAAGGAGGTTTGTGCCCTAAAATTGAGATATTGGTGAAGAAAAATGAGGCTTTTCACCCCAAAATTGAGAGCTTGTCCATAACATTGAAATATTGGTGCAGAAAAATTTGGCTTTTCAGGTGAAAAAGGTGGGCTTGGTCCTACAATTGAGAGCTTCTTGCAGAAAAATGAGGCTTTTCACCCAAAAAAAGTGGTTTGTGCTGTAAAATTGAGAACTTGTTGCAGAAAAGTGAGGCTTTATATCTGAAAAAGGAGGTTTGTGCCCTAAAATTGAGATATTGGTGAAAAAAATGAGGCTTTTCCCCCCAAAATTGAGAGCTTGTCCCTCAAATGGAGAGCTTGGTGCAGAAAAATGAGGCTTTTACACCCAAAAAAGGCGGGTTTTACCCTAAACTTGAGAGAGTGGTTCAGAAAAATGAGGCTTTTCACCCAATACAGGTAATTTGTGCCCAAAAATTGAGAGCTTGGTGCAGAAAAATGAGGCTTTTCAGCAGAAAAAGGCACGTTTGGTCCTAAAATTGCGCTATTGGTGCAGAAAAATGAGGCTTTTCACCCAAAAAAGGAGAGCTTGTCCATAACATTGAAATATTGGTGCAGAAAAATTTGGCTTTTCAGGTGAAAAAGGTGGGTTTGGTGCTAAAATTGAGAACTTGGTGCAGAAAAATGAGGCTTTTCACCCAAAAAAAGTGGTTTGTGCTGTAAAATTGAGATCTTGTTGCAGAAAAGTGAGGCTTTACATCTGAAAAAGGCGGTTTGTGCCCTAAAATTGAGAGCTTGGTGCAGAAAAATGAGGTTTTTCACCCCAAAAACACGGGTATAGAGCCCCCATGATAGGGTTTGTGCTGTAAAAAAGGAGAGGTAGGGCCCTGGAAACGAGGCACTGCTGCATAAAAGGGAGGTTGTTACCTGTAGAATCAAAACATTGGATGCTAAAAATAAATCTTTGAGAGGTAAAGTGGGGGTTTGTGCCTAAAATTGAGAGCTTGGAGTAGGAAAATGAGGCTTTTAATCTGAAAAAGGAGGTTTGTGCCCTAAAATTGAGATATTGGTGAAGAAAAATGAGGCTTTTCACCCCAAAATTGAGAGCTTGTCCCTAAAATTGAGAGCTTGGAGTAGGAAAATGAGGCTTTTAATCTGAAAAAGGAGGTTTGTGCCCTAAAATTGAGATATTGGTGAAGAAAAATGAGGCTTTTCACTCAAAAATTGAGAGCTTGTCCCTAAAATTGAGAGCTTGGAGTAGGAAAATGAGGCTTTTAATCTGAAAAAGGAGGTTTGTGCCCTAAAATTGAGATATTGGTGAAGAAAAATGAGGCTTTTCACCCCAAAATTGAGAGCTTGTCCCTAAAATTGAGAGCTTGGAGTAGGAAAATGAGGCTTTTAATCTGAAAAAGGAGGTTTGTGCCCTAAAATTGAGATATTGGTGAAGAAAAATGAGGCTTTTCACCCCAAAATTGAGAGCTTGTCCCTAAAATTGAGAGCTTGGTGCAGAAAAATGAGGCTTTTCAGCAGAAAAAGGCGGGTTGTGTGCCGTAAAATTGAGAGGTTGGTGCAGAAAAATGAGACTTTTCAGCAGAAAAAGGCCATTTCCGCCCTAAAATTGAGAGCTTGGTTCAGAAAAATGAGGCTTTTTCACCCCAAAAATGCGGGTTTAGCCCCCATGATAGGGTTTGTGCTGTAAAGAAGGAGAGGTAGGGCCCTGGAAACGAGGCACTGCTGCATAAAAGGGAGGTTGTTACCTGTAGAATCAAAACTTTGGATGCTAAAAATAAATCTTTGAGAGGTAAAGTGGGGGTTTGTGCCTAAAATTGAGAGCTTGGAGTAGGAAAATGAGGCTTTTAATCTGAAAAAGGAGGTTTGTGCCCTAAAATTGAGATATTGGTGAAGAAAAATGAGGCTTTTCACCCCAAAATTGAGAGCTTGTCCATAACATTGAAATATTGGTGCAGAAAAATTTGGCTTTTCAGGTGAAAAAGGTGGGTTTGGTGCTAAAATTGAGAACTTGGTGCAGAAAAATGAGGCTTTTCACCCAAAAAAAGTGGTTTGTGCTGTAAAATTGAGATCTTGTTGCAGAAAAATGAGGCTTTACATCTGAAAAAGGCGGTTTGTGCCCTAAAATTGAGAGCTTGGTGCAGAAAAACGAGGTTTTTCACCCCAAAAACGCGGGTTTAGCCCCCATGATAGGGTTTGCGCTGTAAAAAAGGAGAGTTAGGGCCCTGGAAACGAGGCACTGCTGCATAAAAGGGAGGTTGTTACCTGTAGAATCAAAACTTTGGATGCTAAAAATAAATCTTTGAGAGGTAAAGTGGGGGTTTGTGCCTAAAATTGAGAGCTTGGAGTAGGAAAATGAGGCTTTTAATCTGAAAAAGGAGGTTTGTGCCCTAAAATTGAGATATTGGTGAAGAAAAATGAGGCTTTTCACCTGAAAATTGAGAGCTTGTCCCTAAAATTGAGAGCTTGGAGTAGGAAAATGAGGCTTTTAATCTGAAAAAGGAGGTTTGTGCCCTAAAATTGAGATATTGGTGAAGAAAAATGAGGCTTTTCACCAGAAAATTGAGAGCTTGTCCCTAAAATTGAGAGCTTGGAGTAGGAAAATGAGGCTTTTAATCTGAAAAAGGAGGTTTGTGCCCTAAAATTGAGATCTTGTTGCAGAAAAATGAGGCTTTTCACTCAAAAATTGAGAGCTTGTCCCTAAAATTGAGAGCTTGGAGTAGGAAAATGAGGCTTTTAATCTGAAAAAGGAGGTTTGTGCCCTAAAATTGAGATATTGGTGAAGAAAAATGAGGCTTTTCACCCCAAAATTGAGAGCTTGTCCCTAAAATTGAGAGCTTGGAGTAGGAAAATGAGGCTTTTAATCTGAAAAAGGAGGTTTGTGCCCTAAAATTGAGATATTGGTGAAGAAAAATGAGGCTTTTCACCCAAAAATTGAGAGCTTGTCCCTAAAATTGAGAGCTTGGTGCAGAAAAATGAGGCTTTTCAGCAGAAAAAGGCGGGTTGTGTGCCGTAAAATTGAGAGGTTGGTGCAGAAAAATGAGACTTTTCAGCAGAAAAAGGCCATTTCTGCCCTAAAATTGAGAGCTTCGTTCAGAAAAATGAGGTTTTTCACCCCAAAAATGCGGGTTTAGCCCCCATGATAGGGTTTGTGCTGTAAAGAAGGAGAGGTAGGGCCCTGGAAACGAGGCACTGCTGCATAAAAGGGAGGTTGTTTCCTGTAGAATCAAAACTTTGGATGCCAAAAATTAATCTTTGAGAGGTAAAATGGGGGTTTGTGCCCTAAAATTGAGAGCTTGGAGTAGGAAAATGAGGCTTTTAATCTGAAAAAGGAGGTTTGTGCCCTAAAATTGAGATATTGGTGAAGAAAAATGAGGCTTTTCACCCCAAAATTGAGAGCTTGTCCATAACATTGAAATATTGGTGCAGAAAAATTTGGCTTTTCAGGTGAAAAAGGTGGGTTTGGTGCTACAATTGAGAGCTTGGTGCAGAAAAATGAGGCTTTTCACCCAAAAAAAGTGGTTTGTGCTGTAAAATTGAGATGTTGTTGCAGAAAAGTGAGGCTTTAGATCTGAAAAAGGCGGTTTGTGCCCTAAAATTGAGAGCTTGGTGCAGAAAAATGAGGTTTTTCACCCCAAAAATGCGGGTATAGCCCCCATGATAGGGTTTGTGCTGTAAAGAAGGAGAGGTAGGGCCCTGGAAACGAGGCACTGCTGCATAAAAGGGAGGTTGTTTCCTGTAGAATCAAAACTTTGGATGCCAAAAATTAATCATTGAGAGGTAAAATGGGGGTTTGTGCCCTAAAATTGAGAGCTTGGAGTAGGAAAATGAGGCTTTTAATCTGAAAAAGGAGGTTTGTGCCCTAAAATTGAGATATTGGTGAATAAAATAGGCTTTTCACCCCAAAATTGAGAGCATGTCCCTCAAATGGAGAGCTTGGTGCAGAAAAATGAGGCTTTTACACCCAAAAAAGGCGGGTTTTACCCTAAACTTGAGAGAGTGGTTCAGAAAAATGAGGCTTTTCACCCAATACAGGTAATTTGTGCCCAAAAATTGAGAGCTTGGTGCAGAAAAATGAGGCTTTTCAGCAGAAAAAGGCACGTTTGGTCCTAAAATTGCGCTATTGGTGCAGAAAAATGAGGCTTTTCACCCAAAAAAGGAGAGCTTGTCCATAACATTGAAATATTGGTGCAGAAAAATTTGGCTTTTCAGGTGAAAAAGGTGGGTTTGGTGCTAAAATTGAGAACTTGGTGCAGAAAAATGAGGCTTTTCACCCAAAAAAAGTGGTTTGTGCTGTAAAATTGAGATCTTGTTGCAGAAAAATGAGGCTTTACATCTGAAAAAGGCGGTTTGTGCCCTAAAATTGAGAGCTTGGTGCAGAAAAACGAGGTTTTTCACCCCAAAAACGCGGGTTTAGCCCCCATGATAGGGTTTGCGCTGTAAAAAAGGAGAGTTAGGGCCCTGGAAACGAGGCACTGCTGCATAAAAGGGAGGTTGTTACCTGTAGAATCAAAACTTTGGATGCTAAAAATAAATCTTTGAGAGGTAAAGTGGGGGTTTGTGCCTAAAATTGAGAGCTTGGAGTAGGAAAATGAGGCTTTTAATCTGAAAAAGGAGGTTTGTGCCCTAAAATTGAGATATTGGTGAAGAAAAATGAGGCTTTTCACCTGAAAATTGAGAGCTTGTCCCTAAAATTGAGAGCTTGGAGTAGGAAAATGAGGCTTTTAATCTGAAAAAGGAGGTTTGTGCCCTAAAATTGAGATATTGGTGAAGAAAAATGAGGCTTTTCACCAGAAAATTGAGAGCTTGTCCCTAAAATTGAGAGCTTGGAGTAGGAAAATGAGGCTTTTAATCTGAAAAAGGAGGTTTGTGCCCTAAAATTGAGATCTTGTTGCAGAAAAATGAGGCTTTTCACTCAAAAATTGAGAGCTTGTCCCTAAAATTGAGAGCTTGGAGTAGGAAAATGAGGCTTTTAATCTGAAAAAGGAGGTTTGTGCCCTAATATTGAGATATTGGTGAAGAAAAATGAGGCTTTTCACCCCAAAATTGAGAGCTTGTCCCTAAAATTGAGAGCTTGGAGTAGGAAAATGAGGCTTTTAATCTGAAAAAGGAGGTTTGTGCCCTAAAATTGAGATATTGGTGAAGAAAAATGAGGCTTTTCACCCAAAAATTGAGAGCTTGTCCCTAAAATTGAGAGCTTGGTGCAGAAAAATGAGGCTTTTCAGCAGAAAAAGGCGGGTTGTGTGCCGTAAAATTGAGAGGTTGGTGCAGAAAAATGAGACTTTTCAGCAGAAAAAGGCCATTTCTGCCCTAAAATTGAGAGCTTCGTTCAGAAAAATGAGGTTTTTCACCCCAAAAATGCGGGTTTAGCCCCCATGATAGGGTTTGTGCTGTAAAGAAGGAGAGGTAGGGCCCTGGAAACGAGGCACTGCTGCATAAAAGGGAGGTTGTTTCCTGTAGAATCAAAACTTTGGATGCCAAAAATTAATCTTTGAGAGGTAAAATGGGGGTTTGTGCCCTAAAATTGAGAGCTTGGAGTAGGAAAATGAGGCTTTTAATCTGAAAAAGGAGGTTTGTGCCCTAAAATTGAGATATTGGTGAAGAAAAATGAGGCTTTTCACCCCAAAATTGAGAGCTTGTCCCTCAAATGGAGAGCTTGGTGCAGAAAAATGAGGCTTTTTCACCCAAAAAAGGCGGGTTTTACCCTAAACTTGAGAGAGTGGTTCAGAAAAATGAGGCTTTTCACCCAATACAGGTAATTTGTGCCCAAAAATTGAGAGCTTGGTGCAGAAAAATGAGGCTTTTCAGCAGAAAAAGGCACGTTTGGTCCTAAAATTGCGCTATTGGTGCAGAAAAATGAGGCTTTTCACCCAAAAAAGGAGAGCTTGTCCATAACATTGAAATATTGGTGCAGAAAAATTTGGCTTTTCCGGTGAAAAAGGTGGGTTTGGTGCTAAAATTGAGAACTTGGTGCAGAAAAATGAGGCTTTTCACCCAAAAAAAGTGGTTTGTGCTGTAAAATTGAGATCTTGTTGCAGAAAAATGAGGCTTTACATCTGAAAAAGGCGGTTTGTGCCCTAAAATTGAGAGCTTGGTGCAGAAAAATGAGGTTTTTCACCCCAAAAACGCGGGTTTAGCCCCCATGATAGGGTTTGCGCTGTAAAAAAGGAGAGTTAGGGCCCTGGAAACGAGGCACTGCTGCATAAAAGGGAGGTTGTTACCTGTAGAATCAAAACTTTGGATGCTAAAAATTAATCTTTGAGAGGTAAAGTGGGGGTTTGTGCCTAAAATTGAGAGCTTGGAGTAGGAAAATGAGGCTTTTAATCTGAAAAAGGAGGTTTGTGCCCTAAAATTGAGATATTGGTGAAGAAAAATGAGGCTTTTCACTCAAAAATTGAGAGCTTGTCCCTAAAATTGAGAGCTTGGAGTAGGAAAATGAGGCTTTTAATCTGAAAAAGGAGGTTTGTGCCCTAAAATTGAGATATTGGTGAAGAAAAATGAGGCTTTTCACCCCAAAATTGAGAGCTTGTCCCTAAAATTGAGAGCTTGGAGTAGGAAAATGAGGCTTTTAATCTGAAAAAGGAGGTTTGTGCCCTAAAATTGAGATATTGGTGAAGAAAAATGAGGCTTTTCACCCGAAAATTGAGAGCTTGTCCCTAAAATTGAGAGCTTGGTGCAGAAAAATGAGGCTTTTCAGCAGAAAAAGGCGGGTTGTGTGCCGTAAAATTGAGAGGTTGGTGCAGAAAAATGAGACTTTTCAGCAGAAAAAGGCCATTTCCGCCCTAAAATTGAGAGCTTGGTTCAGAAAAATGAGGCTTTTTCACCCCAAAAATGCGGGTTTAGCCCCCATGATAGGGTTTGTGCTGTAAAGAAGGAGAGGTAGGGCCCTGGAAACGAGGCACTGCTGCATAAAAGGGAGGTTGTTACCTGTAGAATCAAAACTTTGGATGCTAAAAATTAATCTTTGAGAGGTAAAGTGGGGGTTTGTGCCTAAAATTGAGAGCTTGGAGTAGGAAAATGAGGCTTTTAATCTGAAAAAGGAGGTTTGTGCCCTAAAATTGAGATATTGGTGAAGAAAAATGAGGCTTTTCACTCAAAAATTGAGAGCTTGTCCCTAAAATTGAGAGCTTGGAGTAGGAAAATGAGGCTTTTAATCTGAAAAAGGAGGTTTGTGCCCTAAAATTGAGATATTGGTGAAGAAAAATGAGGCTTTTCACCCCAAAATTGAGAGCTTGTCCCTAAAATTGAGAGCTTGGAGTAGGAAAATGAGGCTTTTAATCTGAAAAAGGAGGTTTGTGCCCTAAAATTGAGATCTTGTTGCAGAAAAATGAGGCTTTTCACTCAAAAATTGAGAGCTTGTCCCTAAAATTGAGAGCTTGGAGTAGGAAAATGAGGCTTTTAATCTGAAAAAGGAGGTTTGTGCCCTAATATTGAGATATTGGTGAAGAAAAATGAGGCTTTTCACCCCAAAATTGAGAGCTTGTCCCTAAAATTGAGAGCTTGGAGTAGGAAAATGAGGCTTTTAATCTGAAAAAGGAGGTTTGTGCCCTAAAATTGAGATATTGGTGAAGAAAAATGAGGCTTTTCACCCAAAAATTGAGAGCTTGTCCCTAAAATTGAGAGCTTGGTGCAGAAAAATGAGGCTTTTCAGCAGAAAAAGGCGGGTTGTGTGCCGTAAAATTGAGAGGTTGGTGCAGAAAAATGAGACTTTTCAGCAGAAAAAGGCCATTTCCGCCCTAAAATTGAGAGCTTGGTGCAGAAAAATGAGGTTTTTCACCCCAAAAATGCGGGTTTAGCCCCCATGATAGGGTTTGTGCTGTAAAGAAGGAGAGGTAGGGCCCTGGAAACGAGGCACTGCTGCATAAAAGGGAGGTTGTTTCCTGTAGAATCAAAACTTTGGATGCCAAAAATTAATCTTTGAGAGGTAAAATGGGGGTTTGTGCCCTAAAATTGAGAGCTTGGAGTAGGAAAATGAGGCTTTTAATCTGAAAAAGGAGGTTTGTGCCCTAAAATTGAGATATTGGTGAAGAAAAATGAGGCTTTTCACCCCAAAATTGAGAGCTTGTCCCTCAAATGGAGAGCTTGGTGCAGAAAAATGAGGCTTTTTCACCCAAAAAAGGCGGGTTTTACCCTAAACTTGAGAGAGTGGTTCAGAAAAATGAGGCTTTTCACCCAATACAGGTAATTTGTGCCCAAAAATTGAGAGCTTGGTGCAGAAAAATGAGGCTTTTCAGCAGAAAAAGGCACGTTTGGTCCTAAAATTGCGCTATTGGTGCAGAAAAATGAGGCTTTTCACCCAAAAAAGGAGAGCTTGTCCATAACATTGAAATATTGGTGCAGAAAAATTTGGCTTTTCCGGTGAAAAAGGTGGGTTTGGTGCTAAAATTGAGAACTTGGTGCAGAAAAATGAGGCTTTTCACCCAAAAAAAGTGGTTTGTGCTGTAAAATTGAGATCTTGTTGCAGAAAAATGAGGCTTTACATCTGAAAAAGGCGGTTTGTGCCCTAAAATTGAGAGCTTGGTGCAGAAAAATGAGGTTTTTCACCCCAAAAACGCGGGTTTAGCCCCCATGATAGGGTTTGCGCTGTAAAAAAGGAGAGTTAGGGCCCTGGAAACGAGGCACTGCTGCATAAAAGGGAGGTTGTTACCTGTAGAATCAAAACTTTGGATGCTAAAAATTAATCTTTGAGAGGTAAAGTGGGGGTTTGTGCCTAAAATTGAGAGCTTGGAGTAGGAAAATGAGGCTTTTAATCTGAAAAAGGAGGTTTGTGCCCTAAAATTGAGATATTGGTGAAGAAAAATGAGGCTTTTCACTCAAAAATTGAGAGCTTGTCCCTAAAATTGAGAGCTTGGAGTAGGAAAATGAGGCTTTTAATCTGAAAAAGGAGGTTTGTGCCCTAAAATTGAGATATTGGTGAAGAAAAATGAGGCTTTTCACCCCAAAATTGAGAGCTTGTCCCTAAAATTGAGAGCTTGGAGTAGGAAAATGAGGCTTTTAATCTGAAAAAGGAGGTTTGTGCCCTAAAATTGAGATATTGGTGAAGAAAAATGAGGCTTTTCACCCGAAAATTGAGAGCTTGTCCCTAAAATTGAGAGCTTGGTGCAGAAAAATGAGGCTTTTCAGCAGAAAAAGGCGGGTTGTGTGCCGTAAAATTGAGAGGTTGGTGCAGAAAAATGAGACTTTTCAGCAGAAAAAGGCCATTTCCGCCCTAAAATTGAGAGCTTGGTTCAGAAAAATGAGGCTTTTTCACCCCAAAAATGCGGGTTTAGCCCCCATGATAGGGTTTGTGCTGTAAAGAAGGAGAGGTAGGGCCCTGGAAACGAGGCACTGCTGCATAAAAGGGAGGTTGTTACCTGTAGAATCAAAACTTTGGATGCTAAAAATTAATCTTTGAGAGGTAAAGTGGGGGTTTGTGCCTAAAATTGAGAGCTTGGAGTAGGAAAATGAGGCTTTTAATCTGAAAAAGGAGGTTTGTGCCCTAAAATTGAGATATTGGTGAAGAAAAATGAGGCTTTTCACCCCAAAATTGAGAGCTTGTCCATAACATTGAAATATTGGTGCAGAAAAATTTGGCTTTTCAGGTGAAAAAGGTGGGTTTGGTGCTACAATTGAGAGCTTGGTGCAGAAAAATGAGGCTTTTCACCCAAAAAAAGTGGTTTGTGCTGTAAAATTGAGATCTTGTTGCAGAAAAGTGAGGCTTTACATCTGAAAAAGGCGGTTTGTGCCCTAAAATTGAGAGCTTGGTGCAGAAAAATGAGGTTTTTCACCCCAAAAATGCGGGTATAGCCCCCATGATAGGGTTTGTGCTGTAAAGAAGGAGAGGTAGGGCCCTGGAAATGAGGCACTGCTGCATAAAAGGGAGGTTGTTTCCTGTAGAATCAAAACTTTGGATGCCAAAAATTAATCATTGAGAGGTAAAATGGGGGTTTGTGCCCTAAAATTGAGAGCTTGGAGTAGGAAAATGAGGCTTTTAATCTGAAAAAGGAGGTTTGTGCCCTAAAATTGAGATATTGGTGAAAAAAATAGGCTTTTCACCCCAAAATTGAGAGCTTGTCCCTCAAATGGAGAGCTTGGTGCAGAAAAATGAGGCTTTTACACCCAAAAAAGGCGGGTTTTACCCTAAACTTGAGAGAGTGGTTCAGAAAAATGAGGCTTTTCACCCAATACAGGTAATTTGTGCCCAAAAATTGAGAGCTTGGTGCAGAAAAATGAGGCTTTTCAGCAGAAAAAGGCACGTTTGGTCCTAAAATTGCGCTATTGGTGCAGAAAAATGAGGCTTTTCACCCAAAAAAGGAGAGCTTGTCCATAACATTGAAATATTGGTGCAGAAAAATTTGGCTTTTCAGGTGAAAAAGGTGGGTTTGGTGCTAAAATTGAGAACTTGGTGCAGAAAAATGAGGCTTTTCACCCAAAAAAAGTGGTTTGTGCTGTAAAATTGAGATCTTGTTGCAGAAAAATGAGGCTTTACATCTGAAAAAGGCGGTTTGTGCCCTAAAATTGAGAGCTTGGTGCAGAAAAACGAGGTTTTTCACCCCAAAAACGCGGGTTTAGCCCCCATGATAGGGTTTGCGCTGTAAAAAAGGAGAGTTAGGGCCCTGGAAACGAGGCACTGCTGCATAAAAGGGAGGTTGTTACCTGTAGAATCAAAACTTTGGATGCTAAAAATAAATCTTTGAGAGGTAAAGTGGGGGTTTGTGCCTAAAATTGAGAGCTTGGAGTAGGAAAATGAGGCTTTTAATCTGAAAAAGGAGGTTTGTGCCCTAAAATGGAGAGCTTGGTGCAGAAAAATGAGGCTTTTCACTCAAAAATTGAGAGCTTGTCCCTAAAATTGAGAGCTTGGAGTAGGAAAATGAGGCTTTTAATCTGAAAAAGGAGGTTTGTGCCCTAAAATTGAGATATTGGTGAAGAAAAATGAGGCTTTTCACCCCAAAATTGAGAGCTTGTCCCTAAAATTGAGAGCTTGGAGTAGGAAAATGAGGCTTTTAATCTGAAAAAGGAGGTTTGTGCCCTAAAATTGAGATATTGGTGAAGAAAAATGAGGCTTTTCACCCCAAAATTGAGAGCTTGTCCCTAAAATTGAGAGCTTGGAGTAGGAAAATGAGGCTTTTAATCTGAAAAAGGAGGTTTGTGCCCTAAAATTGAGAGCTTGGAGTAGAAAAATGAGGCTTTTCACTCAAAAATTGAGAGCTTGTCCCTAAAATTGAGAGCTTGGAGTAGGAAAATGAGGCTTTTAATCTGAAAAAGGAGGTTTGTGCCCTAAAATTGAGATATTGGTGAAGAAAAATGAGGCTTTTCACCCAAAAATTGAGAGCTTGTCCCTAAAATTGAGAGCTTGGTGCAGAAAAATGAGGCTTTTCAGCAGAAAAAGGCGGGTTGTGTGCCGTAAAATTGAGAGGTTGGTGCAGAAAAATGAGACTTTTCAGCAGAAAAAGGCCATTTCTGCCCTAAAATTGAGAGCTTCGTTCAGAAAAATGAGGTTTTTCACCCCAAAAATGCGGGTTTAGCCCCCATGATAGGGTTTGTGCTGTAAAGAAGGAGAGGTAGGGCCCTGGAAACGAGGCACTGCTGCATAAAAGGGAGGTTGTTTCCTGTAGAATCAAAACTTTGGATGCCAAAAATTAATCTTTGAGAGGTAAAATGGGGGTTTGTGCCCTAAAATTGAGAGCTTGGAGTAGGAAAATGAGGCTTTTAATCTGAAAAAGGAGGTTTGTGCCCTAAAATTGAGATATTGGTGAAGAAAAATGAGGCTTTTCACCCCAAAATTGAGAGCTTGTCCATAACATTGAAATATTGGTGCAGAAAAATTTGGCTTTTCAGGTGAAAAAGGTGGGTTTGGTGCTACAATTGAGAGCTTGGTGCAGAAAAATGAGGCTTTTCACCCAAAAAAAGTGGTTTGTGCAGTAAAATTGAGATGTTGTTGCAGAAAAGTGAGGCTTTACATCTGAAAAAGGCGGTTTGTGCCCTAAAATTGAGAGCTTGGTGCAGAAAAATGAGGTTTTTCACCCCAAAAACGCGGGTATAGCCCCCATGATAGGGTTTGTGCTGTAAAGAAGGAGAGGTAGGGCCCTGGAAACGAGGCACTGCTGCATAAAAGGGAGGTTGTTTCCTGTAGAATCAAAACTTTGGATGCCAAAAATTAATCATTGAGAGGTAAAATGGGGGTTTGTGCCCTAAAATTGAGAGCTTGGAGTAGGAAAATGAGGCTTTTAATCTGAAAAAGGAGGTTTGTGCCCTAAAATTGAGATATTGGTGAAGAAAAATGAGGCTTTTCACCCCAAAATTGAGAGCTTGTCCCTAAAATTGAGAGCTTGGAGTAGGAAAATGAGGCTTTTAATCTGAAAAAGGAGGTTTGTGCCCTAAAATTGAGATATTGGTGAAGAAAAATGAGGCTTTTCACCCGAAAATTGAGAGCTTGTCCCTAAAATTGAGAGCTTGGTGCAGAAAAATGAGGCTTTTCAGCAGAAAAAGGCGGGTTGTGTGCCGTAAAATTGAGAGGTTGGTGCAGAAAAATGAGACTTTTCAGCAGAAAAAGGCCATTTCTGCCCTAAAATTGAGAGCTTCGTTCAGAAAAATGAGGTTTTTCACCCCAAAAATGCGGGTTTAGCCCCCATGATAGGGTTTGTGCTGTAAAGAAGGAGAGGTAGGGCCCTGGAAACGAGGCACTGCTGCATAAAAGGGAGGTTGTTTCCTGTAGAATCAAAACTTTGGATGCCAAAAATTAATCTTTGAGAGGTAAAATGGGGGTTTGTGCCCTAAAATTGAGAGCTTGGAGTAGGAAAATGAGGCTTTTAATCTGAAAAAGGAGGTTTGTGCCCTAAAATTGAGATATTGGTGAAGAAAAATGAGGCTTTTCACCCCAAAATTGAGAGCTTGTCCATAACATTGAAATATTGGTGCAGAAAAATTTGGCTTTTCAGGTGAAAAAGGTGGGTTTGGTGCTACAATTGAGAGCTTGGTGCAGAAAAATGAGGCTTTTCACCCAAAAAAAGTGGTTTGTGCTGTAAAATTGAGATGTTGTTGCAGAAAAGTGAGGCTTTAGATCTGAAAAAGGCGGTTTGTGCCCTAAAATTGAGAGCTTGGTGCAGAAAAATGAGGTTTTTCACCCCAAAAATGCGGGTATAGCCCCCATGATAGGGTTTGTGCTGTAAAGAAGGAGAGGTAGGGCCCTGGAAACGAGGCACTGCTGCATAAAAGGGAGGTTGTTTCCTGTAGAATCAAAACTTTGGATGCCAAAAATTAATCATTGAGAGGTAAAATGGGGGTTTGTGCCCTAAAATTGAGAGCTTGGAGTAGGAAAATGAGGCTTTTAATCTGAAAAAGGAGGTTTGTGCCCTAAAATTGAGATATTGGTGAATAAAATAGGCTTTTCACCCCAAAATTGAGAGCTTGTCCCTCAAATGGAGAGCTTGGTGCAGAAAAATGAGGCTTTTACACCCAAAAAAGGCGGGTTTTACCCTAAACTTGAGAGAGTGGTTCAGAAAAATGAGGCTTTTCACCCAATACAGGTAATTTGTGCCCAAAAATTGAGAGCTTGGTGCAGAAAAATGAGGCTTTTCAGCAGAAAAAGGCACGTTTGGTCCTAAAATTGCGCTATTGGTGCAGAAAAATGAGGCTTTTCACCCAAAAAAGGAGAGCTTGTCCATAACATTGAAATATTGGTGCAGAAAAATTTGGCTTTTCAGGTGAAAAAGGTGGGTTTGGTGCTAAAATTGAGAACTTGGTGCAGAAAAATGAGGCTTTTCACCCAAAAAAAGTGGTTTGTGCTGTAAAATTGAGATCTTGTTGCAGAAAAATGAGGCTTTACATCTGAAAAAGGCGGTTTGTGCCCTAAAATTGAGAGCTTGGTGCAGAAAAACGAGGTTTTTCACCCCAAAAACGCGGGTTTAGCCCCCATGATAGGGTTTGCGCTGTAAAAAAGGAGAGTTAGGGCCCTGGAAACGAGGCACTGCTGCATAAAAGGGAGGTTGTTACCTGTAGAATCAAAACTTTGGATGCTAAAAATAAATCTTTGAGAGGTAAAGTGGGGGTTTGTGCCTAAAATTGAGAGCTTGGAGTAGGAAAATGAGGCTTTTAATCTGAAAAAGGAGGTTTGTGCCCTAAAATTGAGATATTGGTGAAGAAAAATGAGGCTTTTCACCTGAAAATTGAGAGCTTGTCCCTAAAATTGAGAGCTTGGAGTAGGAAAATGAGGCTTTTAATCTGAAAAAGGAGGTTTGTGCCCTAAAATTGAGATATTGGTGAAGAAAAATGAGGCTTTTCACCAGAAAATTGAGAGCTTGTCCCTAAAATTGAGAGCTTGGAGTAGGAAAATGAGGCTTTTAATCTGAAAAAGGAGGTTTGTGCCCTAAAATTGAGATCTTGTTGCAGAAAAATGAGGCTTTTCACTCAAAAATTGAGAGCTTGTCCCTAAAATTGAGAGCTTGGAGTAGGAAAATGAGGCTTTTAATCTGAAAAAGGAGGTTTGTGCCCTAATATTGAGATATTGGTGAAGAAAAATGAGGCTTTTCACCCCAAAATTGAGAGCTTGTCCCTAAAATTGAGAGCTTGGAGTAGGAAAATGAGGCTTTTAATCTGAAAAAGGAGGTTTGTGCCCTAAAATTGAGATATTGGTGAAGAAAAATGAGGCTTTTCACCCAAAAATTGAGAGCTTGTCCCTAAAATTGAGAGCTTGGTGCAGAAAAATGAGGCTTTTCAGCAGAAAAAGGCGGGTTGTGTGCCGTAAAATTGAGAGGTTGGTGCAGAAAAATGAGACTTTTCAGCAGAAAAAGGCCATTTCTGCCCTAAAATTGAGAGCTTCGTTCAGAAAAATGAGGTTTTTCACCCCAAAAATGCGGGTTTAGCCCCCATGATAGGGTTTGTGCTGTAAAGAAGGAGAGGTAGGGCCCTGGAAACGAGGCACTGCTGCATAAAAGGGAGGTTGTTTCCTGTAGAATCAAAACTTTGGATGCCAAAAATTAATCTTTGAGAGGTAAAATGGGGGTTTGTGCCCTAAAATTGAGAGCTTGGAGTAGGAAAATGAGGCTTTTAATCTGAAAAAGGAGGTTTGTGCCCTAAAATTGAGATATTGGTGAAGAAAAATGAGGCTTTTCACCCCAAAATTGAGAGCTTGTCCATAACATTGAAATATTGGTGCAGAAAAATTTGGCTTTTCAGGTGAAAAAGGTGGGTTTGGTGCTACAATTGAGAGCTTGGTGCAGAAAAATGAGGCTTTTCACCCAAAAAAAGTGGTTTGTGCAGTAAAATTGAGATGTTGTTGCAGAAAAGTGAGGCTTTACATCTGAAAAAGGCGGTTTGTGCCCTAAAATTGAGAGCTTGGTGCAGAAAAATGAGGTTTTTCACCCCAAAAACGCGGGTATAGCCCCCATGATAGGGTTTGTGCTGTAAAGAAGGAGAGGTAGGGCCCTGGAAACGAGGCACTGCTGCATAAAAGGGAGGTTGTTTCCTGTAGAATCAAAACTTTGGATGCCAAAAATTAATCATTGAGAGGTAAAATGGGGGTTTGTGCCCTAAAATTGAGAGCTTGGAGTAGGAAAATGAGGCTTTTAATCTGAAAAAGGAGGTTTGTGCCCTAAAATTGAGATATTGGTGAAGAAAAATGAGGCTTTTCACCCCAAAATTGAGAGCTTGTCCCTAAAATTGAGAGCTTGGAGTAGGAAAATGAGGCTTTTAATCTGAAAAAGGAGGTTTGTGCCCTAAAATTGAGATATTGGTGAAGAAAAATGAGGCTTTTCACCCAAAAATTGAGAGCTTGTCCCTAAAATTGAGAGCTTGGTGCAGAAAAATGAGGCTTTTCAGCAGAAAAAGGCGGGTTGTGTGCCGTAAAATTGAGAGGTTGGTGCAGAAAAATGAGACTTTTCAGCAGAAAAAGGCCATTTCTGCCCTAAAATTGAGAGCTTCGTTCAGAAAAATGAGGTTTTTCACCCCAAAAATGCGGGTTTAGCCCCCATGATAGGGTTTGTGCTGTAAAGAAGGAGAGGTAGGGCCCTGGAAACGAGGCACTGCTGCATAAAAGGGAGGTTGTTTCCTGTAGAATCAAAACTTTGGATGCCAAAAATTAATCTTTGAGAGGTAAAATGGGGGTTTGTGCCCTAAAATTGAGAGCTTGGAGTAGGAAAATGAGGCTTTTAATCTGAAAAAGGAGGTTTGTGCCCTAAAATTGAGATATTGGTGAAGAAAAATGAGGCTTTTCACCCCAAAATTGAGAGCTTGTCCATAACATTGAAATATTGGTGCAGAAAAATTTGGCTTTTCAGGTGAAAAAGGTGGGTTTGGTGCTACAATTGAGAGCTTGGTGCAGAAAAATGAGGCTTTTCACCCAAAAAAAGTGGTTTGTGCTGTAAAATTGAGATGTTGTTGCAGAAAAGTGAGGCTTTAGATCTGAAAAAGGCGGTTTGTGCCCTAAAATTGAGAGCTTGGTGCAGAAAAATGAGGTTTTTCACCCCAAAAATGCGGGTATAGCCCCCATGATAGGGTTTGTGCTGTAAAGAAGGAGAGGTAGGGCCCTGGAAACGAGGCACTGCTGCATAAAAGGGAGGTTGTTTCCTGTAGAATCAAAACTTTGGATGCCAAAAATTAATCATTGAGAGGTAAAATGGGGGTTTGTGCCCTAAAATTGAGAGCTTGGAGTAGGAAAATGAGGCTTTTAATCTGAAAAAGGAGGTTTGTGCCCTAAAATTGAGATATTGGTGAATAAAATAGGCTTTTCACCCCAAAATTGAGAGCTTGTCCCTCAAATGGAGAGCTTGGTGCAGAAAAATGAGGCTTTTACACCCAAAAAAGGCGGGTTTTACCCTAAACTTGAGAGAGTGGTTCAGAAAAATGAGGCTTTTCACCCAATACAGGTAATTTGTGCCCAAAAATTGAGAGCTTGGTGCAGAAAAATGAGGCTTTTCAGCAGAAAAAGGCACGTTTGGTCCTAAAATTGCGCTATTGGTGCAGAAAAATGAGGCTTTTCACCCAAAAAAGGAGAGCTTGTCCATAACATTGAAATATTGGTGCAGAAAAATTTGGCTTTTCAGGTGAAAAAGGTGGGTTTGGTGCTAAAATTGAGAACTTGGTGCAGAAAAATGAGGCTTTTCACCCAAAAAAAGTGGTTTGTGCTGTAAAATTGAGATCTTGTTGCAGAAAAATGAGGCTTTACATCTGAAAAAGGCGGTTTGTGCCCTAAAATTGAGAGCTTGGTGCAGAAAAACGAGGTTTTTCACCCCAAAAACGCGGGTTTAGCCCCCATGATAGGGTTTGCGCTGTAAAAAAGGAGAGTTAGGGCCCTGGAAACGAGGCACTGCTGCATAAAAGGGAGGTTGTTACCTGTAGAATCAAAACTTTGGATGCTAAAAATAAATCTTTGAGAGGTAAAGTGGGGGTTTGTGCCTAAAATTGAGAGCTTGGAGTAGGAAAATGAGGCTTTTAATCTGAAAAAGGAGGTTTGTGCCCTAAAATTGAGATATTGGTGAAGAAAAATGAGGCTTTTCACCTGAAAATTGAGAGCTTGTCCCTAAAATTGAGAGCTTGGAGTAGGAAAATGAGGCTTTTAATCTGAAAAAGGAGGTTTGTGCCCTAAAATTGAGATATTGGTGAAGAAAAATGAGGCTTTTCACCAGAAAATTGAGAGCTTGTCCCTAAAATTGAGAGCTTGGAGTAGGAAAATGAGGCTTTTAATCTGAAAAAGGAGGTTTGTGCCCTAAAATTGAGATCTTGTTGCAGAAAAATGAGGCTTTTCACTCAAAAATTGAGAGCTTGTCCCTAAAATTGAGAGCTTGGAGTAGGAAAATGAGGCTTTTAATCTGAAAAAGGAGGTTTGTGCCCTAATATTGAGATATTGGTGAAGAAAAATGAGGCTTTTCACCCCAAAATTGAGAGCTTGTCCCTAAAATTGAGAGCTTGGAGTAGGAAAATGAGGCTTTTAATCTGAAAAAGGAGGTTTGTGCCCTAAAATTGAGATATTGGTGAAGAAAAATGAGGCTTTTCACCCAAAAATTGAGAGCTTGTCCCTAAAATTGAGAGCTTGGTGCAGAAAAATGAGGCTTTTCAGCAGAAAAAGGCGGGTTGTGTGCCGTAAAATTGAGAGGTTGGTGCAGAAAAATGAGACTTTTCAGCAGAAAAAGGCCATTTCTGCCCTAAAATTGAGAGCTTCGTTCAGAAAAATGAGGTTTTTCACCCCAAAAATGCGGGTTTAGCCCCCATGATAGGGTTTGTGCTGTAAAGAAGGAGAGGTAGGGCCCTGGAAACGAGGCACTGCTGCATAAAAGGGAGGTTGTTTCCTGTAGAATCAAAACTTTGGATGCCAAAAATTAATCTTTGAGAGGTAAAATGGGGGTTTGTGCCCTAAAATTGAGAGCTTGGAGTAGGAAAATGAGGCTTTTAATCTGAAAAAGGAGGTTTGTGCCCTAAAATTGAGATATTGGTGAAGAAAAATGAGGCTTTTCACCCCAAAATTGAGAGCTTGTCCCTCAAATGGAGAGCTTGGTGCAGAAAAATGAGGCTTTTTCACCCAAAAAAGGCGGGTTTTACCCTAAACTTGAGAGAGTGGTTCAGAAAAATGAGGCTTTTCACCCAATACAGGTAATTTGTGCCCAAAAATTGAGAGCTTGGTGCAGAAAAATGAGGCTTTTCAGCAGAAAAAGGCACGTTTGGTCCTAAAATTGCGCTATTGGTGCAGAAAAATGAGGCTTTTCACCCAAAAAAGGAGAGCTTGTCCATAACATTGAAATATTGGTGCAGAAAAATTTGGCTTTTCCGGTGAAAAAGGTGGGTTTGGTGCTAAAATTGAGAACTTGGTGCAGAAAAATGAGGCTTTTCACCCAAAAAAAGTGGTTTGTGCTGTAAAATTGAGATCTTGTTGCAGAAAAATGAGGCTTTACATCTGAAAAAGGCGGTTTGTGCCCTAAAATTGAGAGCTTGGTGCAGAAAAATGAGGTTTTTCACCCCAAAAACGCGGGTTTAGCCCCCATGATAGGGTTTGCGCTGTAAAAAAGGAGAGTTAGGGCCCTGGAAACGAGGCACTGCTGCATAAAAGGGAGGTTGTTACCTGTAGAATCAAAACTTTGGATGCTAAAAATTAATCTTTGAGAGGTAAAGTGGGGGTTTGTGCCTAAAATTGAGAGCTTGGAGTAGGAAAATGAGGCTTTTAATCTGAAAAAGGAGGTTTGTGCCCTAAAATTGAGATATTGGTGAAGAAAAATGAGGCTTTTCACTCAAAAATTGAGAGCTTGTCCCTAAAATTGAGAGCTTGGAGTAGGAAAATGAGGCTTTTAATCTGAAAAAGGAGGTTTGTGCCCTAAAATTGAGATATTGGTGAAGAAAAATGAGGCTTTTCACCCCAAAATTGAGAGCTTGTCCCTAAAATTGAGAGCTTGGAGTAGGAAAATGAGGCTTTTAATCTGAAAAAGGAGGTTTGTGCCCTAAAATTGAGATATTGGTGAAGAAAAATGAGGCTTTTCACCCGAAAATTGAGAGCTTGTCCCTAAAATTGAGAGCTTGGTGCAGAAAAATGAGGCTTTTCAGCAGAAAAAGGCGGGTTGTGTGCCGTAAAATTGAGAGGTTGGTGCAGAAAAATGAGACTTTTCAGCAGAAAAAGGCCATTTCCGCCCTAAAATTGAGAGCTTGGTTCAGAAAAATGAGGCTTTTTCACCCCAAAAATGCGGGTTTAGCCCCCATGATAGGGTTTGTGCTGTAAAGAAGGAGAGGTAGGGCCCTGGAAACGAGGCACTGCTGCATAAAAGGGAGGTTGTTACCTGTAGAATCAAAACTTTGGATGCTAAAAATTAATCTTTGAGAGGTAAAGTGGGGGTTTGTGCCTAAAATTGAGAGCTTGGAGTAGGAAAATGAGGCTTTTAATCTGAAAAAGGAGGTTTGTGCCCTAAAATTGAGATATTGGTGAAGAAAAATGAGGCTTTTCACCCCAAAATTGAGAGCTTGTCCATAACATTGAAATATTGGTGCAGAAAAATTTGGCTTTTCAGGTGAAAAAGGTGGGTTTGGTGCTACAATTGAGAGCTTGGTGCAGAAAAATGAGGCTTTTCACCCAAAAAAAGTGGTTTGTGCTGTAAAATTGAGATCTTGTTGCAGAAAAGTGAGGCTTTACATCTGAAAAAGGCGGTTTGTGCCCTAAAATTGAGAGCTTGGTGCAGAAAAATGAGGTTTTTCACCCCAAAAATGCGGGTATAGCCCCCATGATAGGGTTTGTGCTGTAAAGAAGGAGAGGTAGGGCCCTGGAAATGAGGCACTGCTGCATAAAAGGGAGGTTGTTTCCTGTAGAATCAAAACTTTGGATGCCAAAAATTAATCATTGAGAGGTAAAATGGGGGTTTGTGCCCTAAAATTGAGAGCTTGGAGTAGGAAAATGAGGCTTTTAATCTGAAAAAGGAGGTTTGTGCCCTAAAATTGAGATATTGGTGAAAAAAATAGGCTTTTCACCCCAAAATTGAGAGCTTGTCCCTCAAATGGAGAGCTTGGTGCAGAAAAATGAGGCTTTTACACCCAAAAAAGGCGGGTTTTACCCTAAACTTGAGAGAGTGGTTCAGAAAAATGAGGCTTTTCACCCAATACAGGTAATTTGTGCCCAAAAATTGAGAGCTTGGTGCAGAAAAATGAGGCTTTTCAGCAGAAAAAGGCACGTTTGGTCCTAAAATTGCGCTATTGGTGCAGAAAAATGAGGCTTTTCACCCAAAAAAGGAGAGCTTGTCCATAACATTGAAATATTGGTGCAGAAAAATTTGGCTTTTCAGGTGAAAAAGGTGGGTTTGGTGCTAAAATTGAGAACTTGGTGCAGAAAAATGAGGCTTTTCACCCAAAAAAAGTGGTTTGTGCTGTAAAATTGAGATCTTGTTGCAGAAAAATGAGGCTTTACATCTGAAAAAGGCGGTTTGTGCCCTAAAATTGAGAGCTTGGTGCAGAAAAACGAGGTTTTTCACCCCAAAAACGCGGGTTTAGCCCCCATGATAGGGTTTGTGCTGTAAAAAAGGAGAGTTAGGGCCCTGGAAACGAGGCACTGCTGCATAAAAGGGAGGTTGTTACCTGTAGAATCAAAACTTTGGATGCTAAAAATAAATCTTTGAGAGGTAAAGTGGGGGTTTGTGCCTAAAATTGAGAGCTTGGAGTAGGAAAATGAGGCTTTTAATCTGAAAAAGGAGGTTTGTGCCCTAAAATTGAGATATTGGTGAAGAAAAATGAGGCTTTTCACTCAAAAATTGAGAGCTTGTCCCTAAAATTGAGAGCTTGGAGTAGGAAAATGAGGCTTTTAATCTGAAAAAGGAGGTTTGTGCCCTAAAATTGAGATATTGGTGAAGAAAAATGAGGCTTTTCACCCCAAAATTGAGAGCTTGTCCCTAAAATTGAGAGCTTGGAGTAGGAAAATGAGGCTTTTAATCTGAAAAAGGAGGTTTGTGCCCTAAAATTGAGATATTGGTGAAGAAAAATGAGGCTTTTCACTCAAAAATTGAGAGCTTGTCCCTAAAATTGAGAGCTTGGAGTAGGAAAATGAGGCTTTTAATCTGAAAAAGGAGGTTTGTGCCCTAAAATTGAGATATTGGTGAAAAAAATAGGCTTTTCACCCCAAAATTGAGAGCTTGTCCCTCAAATGGAGAGCTTGGTGCAGAAAAATGAGGCTTTTACACCCAAAAAAGGCGGGTTTTACCCTAAACTTGAGAGAGTGGTTCAGAAAAATGAGGCTTTTCACCCAATACAGGTAATTTGTGCCCAAAAATTGAGAGCTTGGTGCAGAAAAATGAGGCTTTTCAGCAGAAAAAGGCACGTTTGGTCCTAAAATTGCGCTATTGGTGCAGAAAAATGAGGCTTTTCACCCAAAAAAGGAGAGCTTGTCCATAACATTGAAATATTGGTGCAGAAAAATTTGGCTTTTCAGGTGAAAAAGGTGGGTTTGGTGCTAAAATTGAGAACTTGGTGCAGAAAAATGAGGCTTTTCACCCAAAAAAAGTGGTTTGTGCTGTAAAATTGAGATCTTGTTGCAGAAAAATGAGGCTTTACATCTGAAAAAGGCGGTTTGTGCCCTAAAATTGAGAGCTTGGTGCAGAAAAACGAGGTTTTTCACCCCAAAAACGCGGGTTTAGCCCCCATGATAGGGTTTGCGCTGTAAAAAAGGAGAGTTAGGGCCCTGGAAACGAGGCACTGCTGCATAAAAGGGAGGTTGTTACCTGTAGAATCAAAACTTTGGATGCTAAAAATAAATCTTTGAGAGGTAAAGTGGGGGTTTGTGCCTAAAATTGAGAGCTTGGAGTAGGAAAATGAGGCTTTTAATCTGAAAAAGGAGGTTTGTGCCCTAAAATGGAGAGCTTGGTGCAGAAAAATGAGGCTTTTCACTCAAAAATTGAGAGCTTGTCCCTAAAATTGAGAGCTTGGAGTAGGAAAATGAGGCTTTTAATCTGAAAAAGGAGGTTTGTGCCCTAAAATTGAGATATTGGTGAAGAAAAATGAGGCTTTTCACCCCAAAATTGAGAGCTTGTCCCTAAAATTGAGAGCTTGGAGTAGGAAAATGAGGCTTTTAATCTGAAAAAGGAGGTTTGTGCCCTAAAATTGAGATATTGGTGAAGAAAAATGAGGCTTTTCACCCCAAAATTGAGAGCTTGTCCCTAAAATTGAGAGCTTGGAGTAGGAAAATGAGGCTTTTAATCTGAAAAAGGAGGTTTGTGCCCTAAAATTGAGAGCTTGGAGTAGAAAAATGAGGCTTTTCACTCAAAAATTGAGAGCTTGTCCCTAAAATTGAGAGCTTGGAGTAGGAAAATGAGGCTTTTAATCTGAAAAAGGAGGTTTGTGCCCTAAAATTGAGATATTGGTGAAGAAAAATGAGGCTTTTCACTCAAAAATTGAGAGCTTGTCCCTAAAATTGAGAGCTTGGAGTAGGAAAATGAGGCTTTTAATCTGAAAAAGGAGGTTTGTGCCCTAAAATTGAGATATTGGTGAAGAAAAATGAGGCTTTTCACTCAAAAATTGAGAGCTTGTCCCTAAAATTGAGAGCTTGGTGCAGAAAAATGAGGCTTTTCAGCAGAAAAAGGCGGGTTGTGTGCCGTAAAATTGAGAGGCTGGTGCAGAAAAATGAGACTTTTCAGCAGAAAAAGGCCATTTCCGCCCTAAAATTGAGAGCTTGGTTCAGAAAAATGAGGTTTTTCACCCCAAAAATGCGGGTTTAGCCCCCATGATAGGGTTTGTGCTGTAAAGAAGGAGAGGTAGGGCCCTGGAAACGAGGCACTGCTGCATAAAAGGGAGGTTGTTTCCTGAAGAATCAAAACTTTGGATGCCAAAAATTAATCGTTGAGAGGTAAAATGGGGGTTTGTGCCCTAAAATTGAGAGCTTGGAGTAGGAAAATGAGGCTTTTAATCTGAAAAAGGAGGTTTGTGCCCTAAAATTGAGATATTGGTGAAGAAAAATGAGGCTTTTCACCCCAAAATTGAGAGCTTGTCCCTCAAATGGAGAGCTTGGTGCAGAAAAATGAGGCTTTTTCACCCAAAAAAGGCGGGTTTTACCCTAAACTTGAGAGAGTGGTTCAGAAAAATGAGGCTTTTCACCCAATACAGGTAATTTGTGCCCAAAAATTGAGAGCTTGGTGCAGAAAAATGAGGCTTTTCAGCAGAAAAAGGCACGTTTGGTCCTAAAATTGCGCTATTGGTGCAGAAAAATGAGGCTTTTCACCCAAAAAAGGAGAGCTTGTCCATAACATTGAAATATTGGTGCAGAAAAATTTGGCTTTTCAGGTGAAAAAGGTGGGTTTGGTGCTAAAATTGAGAACTTGGTGCAGAAAAATGAGGCTTTTCACCCAAAAAAAGTGGTTTGTGCTGTAAAATTGAGATCTTGTTGCAGAAAAATGAGGCTTTACATCTGAAAAAGGCGGTTTGTGCCCTAAAATTGAGAGCTTGGTGCAGAAAAATGAGGTTTTTCACCCCAAAAACGCGGGTTTAGAGCCCCCATGATAGGGTTTGTGCTGTAAAAAAGGAGAGGTAGGGCCCTGGAAACGAGGCACTGCTGCATAAAAGGGAGGTTGTTTCCTGTAGAATCAAAACTTTGGATGCCAAAAATTAATCGTTGAGAGGTAAAATGGGGGTTTGTGCCCTAAAATTGAGAGCTTGGAGTAGGAAAATGAGGCTTTTAATCTGAAAAAGGAGGTTTGTGCCCTAAAATTGAGATATTGGTGAAAAAAATGAGGCTTTTCACCCCAAAATTGAGAGCTTGTCCCTAAAATTGAGAGCTTGGAGTAGGAAAATGAGGCTTTTAATCTGAAAAAGGAGGTTTGTGCCCTAAAATTGAGATATTGGTGAAGAAAAATGAGGCTTTTCACCCCAAAATTGAGAGCTTGTCCATAACATTGAAATATTGGTGCAGAAAAATTTGGCTTTTCAGGTGAAAAAGGTGGGTTTGGTGCTACAATTGAGAACTTGGTGCAGAAAAATGAGGCTTTTCACCCAAAAAAAGTGGTTTGTGCTGTAAAATTGAGATCTTGTTGCAGAAAAGTGAGGCTTTACATCTGAAAAAGGCGGTTTGTGCCCTAAAATTGAGAGCTTGGTGCAGAAAAATGAGGTTTTTCACCCCAAAAATGCGGGTATAGCCCCCATGATAGGGTTTGTGCTGTAAAGAAGGAGAGGTAGGGCCCTGGAAATGAGGCACTGCTGCATAAAAGGGAGGTTGTTTCCTGTAGAATCAAAACTTTGGATGCCAAAAATTAATCATTGAGAGGTAAAATGGGGGTTTGTGCCCTAAAATTGAGAGCTTGGAGTAGGAAAATGAGGCTTTTAATCTGAAAAAGGAGGTTTGTGCCCTAAAATTGAGATATTGGTGAAAAAAATAGGCTTTTCACCCCAAAATTGAGAGCTTGTCCCTCAAATGGAGAGCTTGGTGCAGAAAAATGAGGCTTTTACACCCAAAAAAGGCGGGTTTTACCCTAAACTTGAGAGAGTGGTTCAGAAAAATGAGGCTTTTCACCCAATACAGGTAATTTGTGCCCAAAAATTGAGAGCTTGGTGCAGAAAAATGAGGCTTTTCAGCAGAAAAAGGCACGTTTGGTCCTAAAATTGCGCTATTGGTGCAGAAAAATGAGGCTTTTCACCCAAAAAAGGAGAGCTTGTCCATAACATTGAAATATTGGTGCAGAAAAATTTGGCTTTTCAGGTGAAAAAGGTGGGTTTGGTGCTAAAATTGAGAACTTGGTGCAGAAAAATGAGGCTTTTCACCCAAAAAAAGTGGTTTGTGCTGTAAAATTGAGATCTTGTTGCAGAAAAATGAGGCTTTACATCTGAAAAAGGCGGTTTGTGCCCTAAAATTGAGAGCTTGGTGCAGAAAAACGAGGTTTTTCACCCCAAAAACGCGGGTTTAGCCCCCATGATAGGGTTTGCGCTGTAAAAAAGGAGAGTTAGGGCCCTGGAAACGAGGCACTGCTGCATAAAAGGGAGGTTGTTACCTGTAGAATCAAAACTTTGGATGCTAAAAATAAATCTTTGAGAGGTAAAGTGGGGGTTTGTGCCTAAAATTGAGAGCTTGGAGTAGGAAAATGAGGCTTTTAATCTGAAAAAGGAGGTTTGTGCCCTAAAATGGAGAGCTTGGTGCAGAAAAATGAGGCTTTTCACTCAAAAATTGAGAGCTTGTCCCTAAAATTGAGAGCTTGGAGTAGGAAAATGAGGCTTTTAATCTGAAAAAGGAGGTTTGTGCCCTAAAATTGAGATATTGGTGAAGAAAAATGAGGCTTTTCACCCCAAAATTGAGAGCTTGTCCCTAAAATTGAGAGCTTGGAGTAGGAAAATGAGGCTTTTAATCTGAAAAAGGAGGTTTGTGCCCTAAAATTGAGATATTGGTGAAGAAAAATGAGGCTTTTCACCCCAAAATTGAGAGCTTGTCCCTAAAATTGAGAGCTTGGAGTAGGAAAATGAGGCTTTTAATCTGAAAAAGGAGGTTTGTGCCCTAAAATTGAGAGCTTGGAGTAGAAAAATGAGGCTTTTCACTCAAAAATTGAGAGCTTGTCCCTAAAATTGAGAGCTTGGAGTAGGAAAATGAGGCTTTTAATCTGAAAAAGGAGGTTTGTGCCCTAAAATTGAGATATTGGTGAAGAAAAATGAGGCTTTTCACCCCAAAATTGAGAGCTTGTCCCTAAAATTGAGAGCTTGGAGTAGGAAAATGAGGCTTTTAATCTGAAAAAGGAGGTTTGTGCCCTAAAATTGAGATATTGGTGAAGAAAAATGAGGCTTTTCACTCAAAAATTGAGAGCTTGTCCCTAAAATTGAGAGCTTGGTGCAGAAAAATGAGGCTTTTCAGCAGAAAAAGGCGGGTTGTGTGCCGTAAAATTGAGAGGCTGGTGCAGAAAAATGAGACTTTTCAGCAGAAAAAGGCCATTTCCGCCCTAAAATTGAGAGCTTGGTTCAGAAAAATGAGGTTTTTCACCCCAAAAATGCGGGTTTAGCCCCCATGATAGGGTTTGTGCTGTAAAGAAGGAGAGGTAGGGCCCTGGAAACGAGGCACTGCTGCATAAAAGGGAGGTTGTTTCCTGTAGAATCAAAACTTTGGATGCCAAAAATTAATCGTTGAGAGGTAAAATGGGGGTTTGTGCCCTAAAATTGAGAGCTTGGAGTAGGAAAATGAGGCTTTTAATCTGAAAAAGGAGGTTTGTGCCCTAAAATTGAGATATTGGTGAAGAAAAATGAGGCTTTTCACCCGAAAATTGAGAGCTTGTCCCTAAAATTGAGAGCTTGGTGCAGAAAAATGAGGCTTTTCAGCAGAAAAAGGCGGGTTGTGTGCCGTAAAATTGAGAGGTTGGTGCAGAAAAGTGAGACTTTTCAGCAGAAAAAGGCCATTTCCGCCCTAAAATTGAGAGCTTGGTTCAGAAAAATTAGGTTTTTCACCCCAAAAATGCGGGTTTAGCCCCCATGATAGGGTTTGTGCTGTAAAGAAGGAGAGGTAGGGCCCTGGAAACGAGGCACTGCTGCATAAAAGGGAGGTTGTTTCCTGTAGAATCAAAACTTTGGATGCCAAAAATTAATCTTTGAGAGGTAAAATGGGGGTTTGTGCCCTAGAATTGAGAGCTTGGAGTAGGAAAATGAGGCTTTTAATCTGAAAAAGGAGGTTTGTGCCCTAAAATTGAGATATTGGTGAAGAAAAATGAGGCTTTTCACCCCAAAATTGAGAGCTTGTCCCTCAAATGGAGAGCTTGGTGCAGAAAAATGAGGCTTTTTCACCCAAAAAAGGCGGGTTTTACCCTAAACTTGAGAGAGTGGTTCAGAAAAATGAGGCTTTTCACCCAATACAGGTAATTTGTGCCCAAAAATTGAGAGCTTGGTGCAGAAAAATGAGGCTTTTCAGCAGAAAAAGGCACGTTTGGTCCTAAAATTGCGCTATTGGTGCAGAAAAATGAGGCTTTTCACCCAAAAAAGGAGAGCTTGTCCATAACATTGAAATATTGGTGCAGAAAAATTTGGCTTTTCAGGTGAAAAAGGTGGGTTTGGTGCTAAAATTGAGAACTTGGTGCAGAAAAATGAGGCTTTTCACCCAAAAAAAGTGGTTTGTGCTGTAAAATTGAGATCTTGTTGCAGGAAAATGAGGCTTTACATCTGAAAAAGGCGGTTTGTGCCCTAAAATTGAGAGCTTGGTGCAGAAAAATGAGGTTTTTCACCCCAAAAACGCGGGTTTAGAGCCCCCATGATAGGGTTTGTGCTGTAAAAAAGGAGAGGTAGGGCCCTGGAAACGAGGCACTGCTGCATAAAAGGGAGGTTGTTTCCTGTAGAATCAAAACTTTGGATGCCAAAAATTAATCGTTGAGAGGTAAAATGGGGGTTTGTGCCCTAAAATTGAGAGCTTGGAGTAGGAAAATGAGGCTTTTAATCTGAAAAAGGAGGTTTGTGCCCTAAAATTGAGATATTGGTGAAAAAAATGAGGCTTTTCACCCCAAAATTGAGAGCTTGTCCCTCAAATGGAGAGCTTGGTGCAGAAAAATGAGGCTTTTACACCCAAAAAAGGCAGGTTTTACCCTAAACTTGAGAGAGTGGTTCAGAAAAATGAGGCTTTTCACCCAATACAGGTAATTTGTGCCCAAAAATTGAGAGCTTGGTGCAGAAAAATGAGGCTTTTCAGCAGAAAAAGGCACGTTTGGTCCTGAAATTGCGCTATTGGTGCAGAAAAATGAGGCTTTTCACCCAAAAAAGGAGAGCTTGTCCATAACATTGAAATATTGGTGCAGAAAAATTTGGCTTTTCAGGTGAAAAAGGTGGGTTTGGTGCTAAAATTGCGCTATTGGTGCAGAAAAATGAGGCTTTTCACCCAAAAAAAGTGGTTTGTGCTGTAAAATTGAGATCTTGTTGCAGAAAAATGAGGCTTTACATCTGAAAAAGGTGGTTTGTGCCCTAAAATTGAGAGCTTGGTGCAGAAAAATGAGGTTTTTCACCCCAAAAACGCGGGTTTAGAGCCCCCATGATAGGGTTTGTGCTGTAAAAAAGGAGAGGTAGGGCCCTGGAAACGAGGCACTGCTGCATAAAAGGGAGGTTGTTACCTGTAGAATCAAAACTTTGGATGCTAAAAATTAATCTTTGAGAGGTAAAGTGGGGGTTTGTGCCTAAAATTGAGAGCTTGGAGTAGGAAAATGAGGCTTTTAATCTGAAAAAGGAGGTTTGTGCCCTAAAATTGAGATATTGGTGAAGAAAAATGAGGCTTTTCACTCAAAAATTGAGAGCTTGTCCCTAAAATTGAGAGCTTGGAGTAGGAAAATGAGGCTTTTAATCTGAAAAAGGAGGTTTGTGCCCTAAAATTGAGATATTGGTGAAGAAAAATGAGGCTTTTCACCCCAAAATTGAGAGCTTGTCCCTAAAATTGAGAGCTTGGAGTAGGAAAATGAGGCTTTTAATCTGAAAAAGGAGGTTTGTGCCCTAAAATTGAGATATTGGTGAAGAAAAATGAGGCTTTTCACCAGAAAATTGAGAGCTTGTCCCTAAAATTGAGAGCTTGGAGTAGGAAAATGAGGCTTTTAATCTGAAAAAGGAGGTTTGTGCCCTAAAATTGAGATATTGGTGAAGAAAAATGAGGCTTTTCACCCCAAAATTGAGAGCTTGTCCCTCAAATGGAGAGCTTGGTGCAGATAAATGAGGCTTTTCAGCAGAAAAAGGCACGTTTGGTCCTAAAATTGCGCTATTGGTGCAGAAAAATGAGGCTTTTCACCCAAAAAAGGAGAGCTTGTCCATAACATTGAAATATTGGTGCAGAAAAATTTGGCTTTTCAGGTGAAAAAGGTGGGTTTGGTGCTAAAATTGAGAACTTGGTGCAGCAAAATGAGGCTTTTCACCCAAAAAAAGTGGTTTGTGCTGTAAAATTGAGATCTTGTTGCAGAAAAATGAGGCTTTACATCTGAAAAAGGCGGTTTGTGCCCTAAAATTGAGAGCTTGGTGCAGAAAAATGAGGTTTTTCACCCCAAAAACGCGGGTTTAGAGCCCCCATGATAGGGTTTGTGCTGTAAAAAAGGAGAGGTAGGGCCCTGGAAACGAGGCACTGCTGCATAAAAGGGAGGTTGTTACCTGTAGAATCAAAACTTTGGATGCTAAAAATTAATCTTTGAGAGGTAAAGTGGGGGTTTGTGCCTAAAATTGAGAGCTTGGAGTAGGAAAATGAGGCTTTTAATCTGAAAAAGGAGGTTTGTGCCCTAAAATTGAGATATTGGTGAAGAAAAATGAGGCTTTTCACCCCAAAATTGAGAGCTTGTCCCTAAAATTGAGAGCTTCGAGTAGGAAAATGAGGCTTTTAATCTGAAAAAGGAGGTTTGTGCCCTAAAATTGAGATATTGGTGAAGAAAAATGAGGCTTTCCACCCGAAAATTGAGAGCTTGTCCCTAAAATTGAGAGCTTGGTGCAGAAAAATGAGGCTTTTCAGCAGAAAAAGGCCATTTCCGCCCTAAAATTGAGAGCTTGGTTCAGAAAAATGAGGTTTTTCACCCCAAAAATGCGGGTTTAGCCCCCATGATAGGGTTTGTGCTGTAAAGAAGGAGAGGTAGGGCCCTGGAAACGAGGCACTGCTGCATAAAAGGGAGGTTGTTTCCTGTAGAATCAAAACTTTGGATGCCAAAAATTAATCTTTGAGAGGTAAAATGGGGGTTTGTGCCCTAAAATTGAGAGCTTGGAGTAGGAAAATGAGGCTTTTAATCTGAAAAAGGAGGTTTGTGCCCTAAAATTGAGATATTGGTGAAGAAAAATGAGGCTTTTCACCTGAAAATTGAGAGCTTGTCCCTCAAATGGAGAGCTTGGTGCAGAAAAATGAGGCTTTTACACCCAAAAAAGGCGGGTTTTACCCTAAACTTGAGAGAGTGGTTCAGAAAAATGAGGCTTTTCACCCAATACAGGTAATTTGTGCCCAAAAATTGAGAGCTTGGTGCAGAAAAATGAGGCTTTTCAGCAGAAAAAGGCACGTTTGGTCCTAAAATTGCGCTATTGGTGCAGAAAAATGAGGCTTTTCACCCAAAAAAGGAGAGCTTGTCCATAACATTGAAATATTGGTGCAGAAAAATTTGGCTTTTCAGGTGAAAAAGGTGGGTTTGGTGCTAAAATTGAGAACTTGGTGCAGAAAAATGAGGCTTTTCACCCAAAAAAAGTGGTTTGTGCTGTAAAATTGAGATCTTGTTGCAGAAAAATGAGGCTTTACATCTGAAAAAGGCGGTTTGTGCCCTAAAATTGAGAGCTTGGTGCAGAAAAATGAGGTTTTTCACCCCAAAAACGCGGGTTTAGAGCCCCCATGATAGGGTTTGTGCTGTAAAAAAGGAGAGGTAGGGCCCTGGAAACGAGGCACTGCTGCATAAAAGGGAGGTTGTTACCTGTAGAATCAAAACTTTGGATGCCAAAAATTAATCGTTGAGAGGTAAAGTGGGGGTTTGTGCCTAAAATTGAGAGCTTGGAGTAGGAAAATGAGGCTTTTAATCTGAAAAAGGAGGTTTGTGCCCTAAAATTGAGATATTGGTGAAGAAAAATGAGGCTTTTCACTCAAAAATTGAGAGCTTGTCCCTAAAATTGAGAGCTTGGAGTAGGAAAATGAGGCTTTTAATCTGAAAAAGGAGGTTTGTGCCCTAAAATTGAGATATTGGTGAAGAAAAATGAGGCTTTTCACCTGAAAATTGAGAGCTTGTCCCTAAAATTGAGAGCTTGGAGTAGGAAAATGAGGCTTTTAATCTGAAAAAGGAGGTTTGTGCCCTAAAATTGAGATATTGGTGAAGAAAAATGAGGCTTTTCACTCAAAAATTGAGAGCTTGTCCCTAAAATTGAGAGCTTGGAGTAGGAAAATGAGGCTTTTAATCTGAAAAAGGAGGTTTGTGCCCTAAAATTGAGATATTGGTGAAGAAAAATGAGGCTTTTCACCCCAAAATTGAGAGCTTGTCCCTCAAATGGAGAGCTTGGTGCAGAAAAATGAGGCTTTTCAGCAGAAAAAGGCACGTTTGGTCCTAAAATTGCGCTATTGGTGCAGAAAAATGAGGCTTTTCACCCAAAAAAGGAGAGCTTGTCCATAACATTGAAATATTGGTGCAGAAAAATTTGGCTTTTCAGGTGAAAAAGGTGGGTTTGGTGCTAAAATTGAGAACTTGGTGCAGCAAAATGAGGCTTTTCACCCAAAAAAAGTGGTTTGTGCTGTAAAATTGAGATCTTGTTGCAGAAAAATGAGGCTTTACATCTGAAAAAGGCGGTTTGTGCCCTAAAATTGAGAGCTTGGTGCAGAAAAATGAGGTTTTTCACCCCAAAAACGCGGGTTTAGAGCCCCCATGATAGGGTTTGTGCTGTAAAAAAGGAGAGGTAGGGCCCTGGAAACGAGGCACTGCTGCATAAAAGGGAGGTTGTTACCTGTAGAATCAAAACTTTGGATGCTAAAAATTAATCTTTGAGAGGTAAAGTGGGGGTTTGTGCCTAAAATTGAGAGCTTGGAGTAGGAAAATGAGGCTTTTAATCTGAAAAAGGAGGTTTGTGCCCTAAAATTGAGATATTGGTGAAGAAAAATGAGGCTTTTCACCCCAAAATTGAGAGCTTGTCCCTAAAATTGAGAGCTTCGAGTAGGAAAATGAGGCTTTTAATCTGAAAAAGGAGGTTTGTGCCCTAAAATTGAGATATTGGTGAAGAAAAATGAGGCTTTCCACCCGAAAATTGAGAGCTTGTCCCTAAAATTGAGAGCTTGGTGCAGAAAAATGAGGCTTTTCAGCAGAAAAAGGCGGGTTGTGTGCCGTAAAATTGAGAGGTTGGTGCAGAAAAATGAGGCTTTTCAGCAGAAAAAGGCCATTTCCGCCCTAAAATTGAGAGCTTGGTTCAGAAAAATGAGGTTTTTCACCCCAAAAATGCGGGTTTAGCCCCCATGATAGGGTTTGTGCTGTAAAGAAGGAGAGGTAGGGCCCTGGAAACGAGGCACTGCTGCATAAAAGGGAGGTTGTTTCCTGTAGAATCAAAACTTTGGATGCCAAAAATTAATCTTTGAGAGGTAAAATGGGGGTTTGTGCCCTAAAATTGAGAGCTTGGAGTAGGAAAATGAGGCTTTTAATCTGAAAAAGGAGGTTTGTGCCCTAAAATTGAGATATTGGTGAAGAAAAATGAGGCTTTTCACCTGAAAATTGAGAGCTTGTCCCTCAAATGGAGAGCTTGGTGCAGAAAAATGAGGCTTTTACACCCAAAAAAGGCGGGTTTTACCCTAAACTTGAGAGAGTGGTTCAGAAAAATGAGGCTTTTCACCCAATACAGGTAATTTGTGCCCAAAAATTGAGAGCTTGGTGCAGAAAAATGAGGCTTTTCAGCAGAAAAAGGCACGTTTGGTCCTAAAATTGCGCTATTGGTGCAGAAAAATGAGGCTTTTCACCCAAAAAAGGAGAGCTTGTCCATAACATTGAAATATTGGTGCAGAAAAATTTGGCTTTTCAGGTGAAAAAGGTGGGTTTGGTGCTAAAATTGAGAACTTGGTGCAGAAAAATGAGGCTTTTCACCCAAAAAAAGTGGTTTGTGCTGTAAAATTGAGATCTTGTTGCAGAAAAATGAGGCTTTACATCTGAAAAAGGCGGTTTGTGCCCTAAAATTGAGAGCTTGGTGCAGAAAAATGAGGTTTTTCACCCCAAAAACGCGGGTTTAGAGCCCCCATGATAGGGTTTGTGCTGTAAAAAAGGAGAGGTAGGGCCCTGGAAACGAGGCACTGCTGCATAAAAGGGAGGTTGTTACCTGTAGAATCAAAACTTTGGATGCCAAAAATTAATCTTTGAGAGGTAAAATGGGGGTTTGTGCCCTAAAATTGAGAGCTTGGAGTAGGAAAATGAGGCTTTTAATCTGAAAAAGGAGGTTTGTGCCCTAAAATTGAGATATTGGTGAAGAAAAATGAGGCTTTTCACCCCAAAATTGAGAGCTTGTCCCTCAAATGGAGAGCTTGGTGCAGAAAAATGAGGCTTTTACACCCAAAAAAGGCGGGTTTTACCCTAAACTTGAGAGAGTGGTTCAGAAAAATGAGGCTTTTCACCCAATACAGGTAATTTGTGCCCAAAAATTGAGAGCTTGGTGCAGAAAAATGAGGCTTTTCAGCAGAAAAAGGCACGTTTGGTCCTAAAATTGCGCTATTGGTGCAGAAAAATGAGGCTTTTCACCCAAAAAAGGAGAGCTTGTCCATAACATTGAAATATTGGTGCAGAAAAATTTGGCTTTTCAGGTGAAAAAGGTGGGTTTGGTGCTAAAATTGAGAACTTGGTGCAGAAAAATGAGGCTTTTCACCCAAAAAAAGTGGTTTGTGCTGTAAAATTGAGATCTTGTTGCAGAAAAATGAGGCTTTACATCTGAAAAAGGCGGTTTGTGCCCTAAAATTGAGAGCTTGGTGCAGAAAAATGAGGTTTTTCACCCCAAAAACGCGGGTTTAGAGCCCCCATGATAGGGTTTGTGCTGTAAAAAAGGAGAGGTAGGGCCCTGGAAACGAGGCACTGCTGCATAAAAGGGAGGTTGTTTCCTGTAGAATCAAAACTTTGGATGCCAAAAATTAATCGTTGAGAGGTAAAATGGGGGTTTGTGCCCTAAAATTGAGAGCTTGGAGTAGGAAAATGAGGCTTTTAATCTGAAAAAGGAGGTTTGTGCCCTAAAATTGAGATATTGGTGAAAAAAATGAGGCTTTTCACCCCAAAATTGAGAGCTTGTCCCTCAAATGGAGAGCTTGGTGCAGAAAAATGAGGCTTTTTCACCCAAAAAAGGCGGGTTTTACCCTAAACTTGAGAGAGTGGTTCAGAAAAATGAGGCTTTTCACCCAATACAGGTAATTTGTGCCCAAAAATTGAGAGCTTGGTGCAGAAAAATGAGGCTTTTCAGCAGAAAAAGGCACGTTTGGTCCTAAAATTGCGCTATTGGTGCAGAAAAATGAGGCTTTTCACCCAAAAAAGGAGAGCTTGTCCATAACATTGAAATATTGGTGCAGAAAAATTTGGCTTTTCAGGTGAAAAAGGTGGGTTTGGTGCTAAAATTGAGAACTTGGTGCAGAAAAATGAGGCTTTTCACCCAAAAAAAGTGGTTTGTGCTGTAAAATTGAGATCTTGTTGCAGAAAAATGAGGCTTTACATCTGAAAAAGGTGGTTTGTGCCCTAAAATTGAGAGCTTGGTGCAGAAAAATGAGGTTTTTCACCCCAAAAATGCGGGTTTAGAGCCCCCATGATAGGGTTTGTGCTGTAAAAAAGGAGAGGTAGGGCCCTGGAAACGAGGCACTGCTGCATAAAAGGGAGGTTGTTACCTGTAGAATCAAAACTTTGGATGCTAAAAATTAATCTTTGAGAGGTAAAGTGGGGGTTTGTGCCTAAAATTGAGAGCTTGGAGTAGGAAAATGAGGCTTTTAATCTGAAAAAGGAGGTTTGTGCCCTAAAATTGAGATATTGGTGAAGAAAAATGAGGCTTTTCACTCAAAAATTGAGAGCTTGTCCCTAAAATTGAGAGCTTGGAGTAGGAAAATGAGGCTTTTAATCTGAAAAAGGAGGTTTGTGCCCTAAAATTGAGATATTGGTGCAGAAAAATGAGGCTTTTCACCCAAAAAAGGAGAGCTTGTCCATAACATTGAAATATTGGTGCAGAAAAATTTGGCTTTTCAGGTGAAAAAGGTGGGTTTGGTGCTAAAATTGAGAACTTGGTGCAGAAAAATGAGGCTTTTCACCCAAAAAAAGTGGTTTGTGCTGTAAAATTGAGATCTTGTTGCAGAAAAATGAGGCTTTACATCTGAAAAAGGCGGTTTGTGCCCTAAAATTGAGAGCTTGGTGCAGAAAAATGAGGTTTTTCACCCCAAAAACGCGGGTTTAGAGCCCCCATGATAGGGTTTGTGCTGTAAAAAAGGAGAGGTAGGGCCCTGGAAACGAGGCACTGCTGCATAAAAGGGAGGTTGTTTCCTGTAGAATCAAAACTTTGGATGCCAAAAATTAATCTTTGAGAGGTAAAATGGGGGTTTGTGCCCTAAAATTGAGAGCTTGGAGTAGGAAAATGAGGCTTTTAATCTGAAAAAGGAGGTTTGTGCCCTAAAATTGAGATATTGGTGAAGAAAAATGAGGCTTTTCACCCCAAAATTGAGAGCTTGTCCCTCAAATGGAGAGCTTGGTGCAGAAAAATGAGGCTTTTACACCCAAAAAAGGCGGGTTTTACCCTAAACTTGAGAGAGTGGTTCAGAAAAATGAGGCTTTTCACCCAATACAGGTAATTTGTGCCCAAAAATTGAGAGCTTGGTGCAGAAAAATGAGGCTTTTCAGCAGAAAAAGGCACGTTTGGTCCTAAAATTGCGCTATTGGTGCAGAAAAATGAGGCTTTTCACCCAAAAAAGGAGAGCTTGTCCATAACATTGAAATATTGGTGCAGAAAAATTTGGCTTTTCAGGTGAAAAAGGTGGGTTTGGTGCTAAAATTGAGAACTTGGTGCAGAAAAATGAGGCTTTTCACCCAAAAAAAGTGGTTTGTGCTGTAAAATTGAGATCTTGTTGCAGAAAAATGAGGCTTTACATCTGAAAAAGGCGGTTTGTGCCCTAAAATTGAGAGCTTGGTGCAGAAAAATGAGGTTTTTCACCCCAAAAACGCGGGTTTAGAGCCCCCATGATAGGGTTTGTGCTGTAAAAAAGGAGAGGTAGGGCCCTGGAAACGAGGCACTGCTGCATAAAAGGGAGGTTGTTTCCTGTAGAATCAAAACTTTGGATGCCAAAAATTAATCGTTGAGAGGTAAAATGGGGGTTTGTGCCCTAAAATTGAGAGCTTGGAGTAGGAAAATGAGGCTTTTAATCTGAAAAAGGAGGTTTGTGCCCTAAAATTGAGATATTGGTGAAAAAAATGAGGCTTTTCACCCCAAAATTGAGAGCTTGTCCCTCAAATGGAGAGCTTGGTGCAGAAAAATGAGGCTTTTACACCCAAAAAAGGCGGGTTTTACCCTAAACTTGAGAGAGTGGTTCAGAAAAATGAGGCTTTTCACCCAATACAGGTAATTTGTGCCCAAAAATTGAGAGCTTGGTGCAGAAAAATGAGGCTTTTCAGCAGAAAAAGGCACGTTTGGTCCTAAAATTGCGCTATTGGTGCAGAAAAATGAGGCTTTTCACCCAAAAAAGGAGAGCTTGTCCATAACATTGAAATATTGGTGCAGAAAAATTTGGCTTTTCAGGTGAAAAAGGTGGGTTTGGTGCTAAAATTGAGAACTTGGTGCAGCAAAATGAGGCTTTTCACCCAAAAAAAGTGGTTTGTGCTGTAAAATTGAGATCTTGTTGCAGAAAAATGAGGCTTTACATCTGAAAAAGGTGGTTTGTGCCCTAAAATTGAGAGCTTGGTGCAGAAAAATGAGGCTTTTCACCCCAAAAACGCGGGTTTAGAGCCCCCATGATAGGGTTTGTGCTGTAAAAAAGGAGAGGTAGGGCCCTGGAAACGAGGCACTGCTGCATAAAAGGGAGGTTGTTACCTGTAGAATCAAAACTTTGGATGCTAAAAATTAATCTTTGAGAGGTAAAGTGGGGGTTTGTGCCTAAAATTGAGAGCTTGGAGTAGGAAAATGAGGCTTTTAATCTGAAAAAGGAGGTTTGTGCCCTAAAATTGAGATATTGGTGAAGAAAAATGAGGCTTTTCACTCAAAAATTGAGAGCTTGTCCCTAAAATTGAGAGCTTGGAGTAGGAAAATGAGGCTTTTAATCTGAAAAAGGAGGTTTGTGCCCTAAAATTGAGATATTGGTGCAGAAAAATGAGGCTTTTCACCCAAAAAAGGAGAGCTTGTCCATAACATTGAAATATTGGTGCAGAAAAATTTGGCTTTTCAGGTGAAAAAGGTGGGTTTGGTGCTAAAATTGAGAACTTGGTGCAGAAAAATGAGGCTTTTCACCCAAAAAAAGTGGTTTGTGCTGTAAAATTGAGATCTTGTTGCAGAAAAATGAGGCTTTACATCTGAAAAAGGCGGTTTGTGCCCTAAAATTGAGAGCTTGGTGCAGAAAAATGAGGTTTTTCACCCCAAAAACGCGGGTTTAGAGCCCCCATGATAGGGTTTGTGCTGTAAAAAAGGAGAGGTAGGGCCCTGGAAACGAGGCACTGCTGCATAAAAGGGAGGTTGTTTCCTGTAGAATCAAAACTTTGGATGCCAAAAATTAATCGTTGAGAGGTAAAATGGGGGTTTGTGCCCTAAAATTGAGAGCTTGGAGTAGGAAAATGAGGCTTTTAATCTGAAAAAGGAGGTTTGTGCCCTAAAATTGAGATATTGGTGAAAAAAATGAGGCTTTTCACCCCAAAATTGAGAGCTTGTCCCTCAAATGGAGAGCTTGGTGCAGAAAAATGAGGCTTTTACACCCAAAAAAGGCGGGTTTTACCCTAAACTTGAGAGAGTGGTTCAGAAAAATGAGGCTTTTCACCCAATACAGGTAATTTGTGCCCAAAAATTGAGAGCTTGGTGCAGAAAAATGAGGCTTTTCAGCAGAAAAAGGCACGTTTGGTCCTGAAATTGCGCTATTGGTGCAGAAAAATGAGGCTTTTCACCCAAAAAAGGAGAGCTTGTCCATAACATTGAAATATTGGTGCAGAAAAATTTGGCTTTTCAGGTGAAAAAGGTGGGTTTGGTGCTAAAATTGAGAACTTGGTGCAGAAAAATGAGGCTTTTCACCCAAAAAAAGTGGTTTGTGCTGTAAAATTGAGATCTTGTTGCAGAAAAATGAGGCTTTACATCTGAAAAAGGCGGTTTGTGCCCTAAAATTGAGAGCTTGGTGCAGAAAAATGAGGTTTTTCACCCCAAAAACGCGGGTTTAGAGCCCCCATGATAGGGTTTGTGCTGTAAAAAAGGAGAGGTAGGGCCCTGGAAACGAGGCACTGCTGCATAAAAGGGAGGTTGTTTCCTGTAGAATCAAAACTTTGGATGCCAAAAATTAATCGTTGAGAGGTAAAATGGGGGTTTGTGCCCTAAAATTGAGAGCTTGGAGTAGGAAAATGAGGCTTTTAATCTGAAAAAGGAGGTTTGTGCCCTAAAATTGAGATATTGGTGAAAAAAATGAGGCTTTTCACCCCAAAATTGAGAGCTTGTCCCTCAAATGGAGAGCTTGGTGCAGAAAAATGAGGCTTTTACACCCAAAAAAGGCGGGTTTTACCCTAAACTTGAGAGAGTGGTTCAGAAAAATGAGGCTTTTCACCCAATACAGGTAATTTGTGCCCAAAAATTGAGAGCTTGGTGCAGAAAAATGAGGCTTTTCAGCAGAAAAAGGCACGTTTGGTCCTGAAATTGCGCTATTGGTGCAGAAAAATGAGGCTTTTCACCCAAAAAAGGAGAGCTTGTCCATAACATTGAAATATTGGTGCAGAAAAATTTGGCTTTTCAGGTGAAAAAGGTGGGTTTGGTGCTAAAATTGAGAACTTGGTGCAGCAAAATGAGGCTTTTCACCCAAAAAAAGTGGTTTGTGCTGTAAAATTGAGATCTTGTTGCAGAAAAATGAGGCTTTACATCTGAAAAAGGTGGTTTGTGCCCTAAAATTGAGAGCTTGGTGCAGAAAAATGAGGTTTTTCACCCCAAAAACGCGGGTTTAGAGCCCCCATGATAGGGTTTGTGCTGTAAAAAAGGAGAGGTAGGGCCCTGGAAACGAGGCACTGCTGCATAAAAGGGAGGTTGTTACCTGTAGAATCAAAACTTTGGATGCTAAAAATTAATCTTTGAGAGGTAAAGTGGGGGTTTGTGCCTAAAACTGAGAGCTTGGAGTAGGAAAATGAGGCTTTTAATCTGAAAAAGGAGGTTTGTGCCCTAAAATTGAGATATTGGTGAAGAAAAATGAGGCTTTTCACTCAAAAATTGAGAGCTTGTCCCTAAAACTGAGAGCTTGGAGTAGGAAAATGAGGCTTTTAATCTGAAAAAGGAGGTTTGTGCCCTAAAATTGAGATATTGGTGAAGAAAAATGAGGCTTTTCACCCCAAAATTGAGAGCTTGTCCCTAAAATTGAGAGCTTGGAGTAGGAAAATGAGGCTTTTAATCTGAAAAAGGAGGTTTGTGCCCTAAAATTGAGATATTGGTGAAGAAAAATGAGGCTTTTCACCAGAAAATTGAGAGCTTGTCCCTAAAATTGAGAGCTTGGTGCAGAAAAATGAGGCTTTTCAGCAGAAAAAGGCGGGTTGTGTGCCGTAAAATTGAGAGGTTGGTGCAGAAAAATGAGACTTTTCAGCAGAAAAAGGCCATTTCCGCCCTAAAATTGAGAGCTTGGTGCAGAAAAATGAGGTTTTTCACCCCAAAAATGCGGGTATAGCCCCCATGATAGGGTTTGTGCTGTAAAGAAGGAGAGGTATGGCCCTGGAAACGAGGCACTGCTGCATAAAAGGGAGGTTGTTTCCTGTAGAATCAAAACTTTGGATGCCAAAAATTAATCTTTGAGAGGTAAAATGGGGGTTTGTGCCCTAAAATTGAGAGCTTGGAGTAGGAAAATGAGGCTTTTAATCTGAAAAAGGAGGTTTGTGCCCTAAAATTGAGATATTGGTGAAGAAAAATGAGGCTTTTCACCCCAAAATTGAGAGCTTGTCCCTCAAATGGAGAGCTTGGTGCAGAAAAATGAGGCTTTTACACCCAAAAAAGGCGGGTTTTACCCTAAACTTGAGAGAGTGGTTCAGAAAAATGAGGCTTTTCACCCAATACAGGTAATTTGTGCCCAAAAATTGAGAGCTTGGTGCAGAAAAATGAGGCTTTTCAGCAGAAAAAGGCACGTTTGGTCCTAAAATTGCGCTATTGGTGCAGAAAAATGAGGCTTTTCACCCAAAAAAGGAGAGCTTGTCCATAACATTGAAATATTGGTGCAGAAAAATTTGGCTTTTCAGGTGAAAAAGGTGGGTTTGGTGCTAAAATTGAGAACTTGGTGCAGCAAAATGAGGCTTTTCACCCAAAAAAAGTGGTTTGTGCTGTAAAATTGAGATCTTGTTGCAGAAAAATGAGGCTTTACATCTGAAAAAGGCGGTTTGTGCCCTAAAATTGAGAGCTTGGTGCAGAAAAATGAGGTTTTTCACCCCAAAAACGCGGGTTTAGAGCCCCCATGATAGGGTTTGTGCTGTAAAAAAGGAGAGGTAGGGCCCTGGAAACGAGGCACTGCTGCATAAAAGGGAGGTTGTTACCTGTAGAATCAAAACTTTGGATGCTAAAAATTAATCTTTGAGAGGTAAAGTGGGGGTTTGTGCCTAAAATTGAGAGCTTGGAGTAGGAAAATGAGGCTTTTAATCTGAAAAAGGAGGTTTGTGCCCTAAAATTGAGATATTGGTGAAGAAAAATGAGGCTTTTCACTCAAAAATTGAGAGCTTGTCCCTAAAACTGAGAGCTTGGAGTAGGAAAATGAGGCTTTTAATCTGAAAAAGGAGGTTTGTGCCCTAAAATTGAGATATTGGTGAAGAAAAATGAGGCTTTTCACCCGAAAATTGAGAGCTTGTCCCTAAAATTGAGAGCTTGGAGTAGGAAAATGAGGCTTTTAATCTGAAAAAGGAGGTTTGTGCCCTAAAATTGAGATATTGGTGAAGAAAAATGAGGCTTTTCACTCAAAAATTGAGAGCTTGTCCCTAAAATTGAGAGCTTGGAGTAGGAAAATGAGGCTTTTAATCTGAAAAAGGAGGTTTGTGCCCTAAAATTGAGATATTGGTGAAGAAAAATGAGGCTTTTCACCCCAAAATTGAGAGCTTGTCCCTAAAATTGAGAGCTTGGAGTAGGAAAATGAGGCTTTTAATCTGAAAAAGGAGGTTTGTGCCCTAAAATTGAGATATTGGTGAAGAAAAATGAGGCTTTTCACCCCAAAATTGAGAGCTTGTCCCTAAAATTGAGAGCTTGGTGCAGAAAAATGAGGCTTTTCAGCAGAAAAAGGAGGTTTGTGCCCTAAAATTGAGATATTGGTGAAGAAAAATGAGGCTTTTCACCCCAAAATTGAGAGCTTGTCCCTAAAATTGAGAGCTTGGTGCAGAAAAATGAGGCTTTTCAGCAGAAAAAGGCGGGTTGTGTGCCGTAAAATTGAGAGGTTGGTGCAGAAAAATGAGACTTTTCAGCAGAAAAAGGCCATTTCCGCCCTAAAATTGAGAGCTTGGTTCAGAAAAATGAGGTTTTTCACCCCAAAAATGCGGGTTTAGCCCCCATGATAGGGTTTGTGCTGTAAAGAAGGAGAGGTAGGGCCCTGGAAACGAGGCACTGCTGCATAAAAGGGAGGTTGTTTCCTGTAGAATCAAAACTTTGGATGCCAAAAATTAATCTTTGAGAGGTAAAATGGGGGTTTGTGCCCTAAAATTGAGAGCTTGGAGTAGGAAAATGAGGCTTTTAATCTGAAAAAGGAGGTTTGTGCCCTAAAATTGAGATATTGGTGAAGAAAAATGAGGCTTTTCACTCAAAAATTGAGAGCTTGTCCCTAAAATTGAGAGCTTGGAGTAGGAAAATGAGGCTTTTAATCTGAAAAAGGAGGTTTGTGCCCTAAAATTGAGATATTGGTGAAGAAAAATGAGGCTTTTCACCCGAAAATTGAGAGCTTGTCCCTAAAATTGAGAGCTTGGTGCAGAAAAATGAGGCTTTTCAGCAGAAAAAGGCGGGTTGTGTGCCGTAAAATTGAGAGGTTGGTGCAGAAAAATGAGGCTTTTCAGCAGAAAAAGGCCATTTCCGCCCTAAAATTGAGAGCTTGGTTCAGAAAAATGAGGTTTTTCACCCCAAAAATGCGGGTTTAGCCCCCATGATAGGGTTTGTGCTGTAAAGAAGGAGAGGTAGGGCCCTGGAAACGAGGCACTGCTGCATAAAAGGGAGGTTGTTTCCTGTAGAATCAAAACTTTGGATGCCAAAAATTAATCTTTGAGAGGTAAAATGGGGGTTTGTGCCCTAAAATTGAGAGCTTGGAGTAGGAAAATGAGGCTTTTAATCTGAAAAAGGAGGTTTGTGCCCTAAAATTGAGATATTGGTGAAGAAAAATGAGGCTTTTCACCCCAAAATTGAGAGCTTGTCCCTCAAATGGAGAGCTTGGTGCAGAAAAATGAGGCTTTTTCACCCAAAAAAGGCGGGTTTTACCCTAAACTTGAGAGAGTGGTTCAGAAAAATGAGGCTTTTTCACCCAAAAAAGGCGGGTTTTACCCTAAACTTGAGAGAGTGGTTCAGAAAAATGAGGCTTTTCACCCAATACAGGTAATTTGTGCCCAAAAATTGAGAGCTTGGTGCAGAAAAATGAGGCTTTTCAGCAGAAAAAGGCACGTTTGGTCCTAAAATTGCGCTATTGGTGCAGAAAAATGAGGCTTTTCACCCAAAAAAGGAGAGCTTGTCCATAACATTGAAATATTGGTGCAGAAAAATTTGGCTTTTCAGGTGAAAAAGGTGGGTTTGGTGCTAAAATTGAGAACTTGGTGCAGAAAAATGAGGCTTTTCACCCAAAAAAAGTGGTTTGTGCTGTAAAATTGAGATCTTGTTGCAGAAAAATGAGGCTTTACATCTGAAAAAGGCGGTTTGTGCCCTAAAATTGAGAGCTTGGTGCAGAAAAATGAGGTTTTTCACCCCAAAAACGCGGGTTTAGCCCCCATGATAGGGTTTGTGCTGTAAAAAAGGAGAGGTAGGGCCCTGGAAACGAGGCACTGCTGCATAAAAGGGAGGTTGTTTCCTGTAGAATCAAAACTTTGGATGCCAAAAATTAATCGTTGAGAGGTAAAATGGGGGTTTGTGCCCTAAAATTGAGAGCTTGGAGTAGGAAAATGAGGCTTTTAATCTGAAAAAGGAGGTTTGTGCCCTAAAATTGAGATATTGGTGAAAAAAATGAGGCTTTTCCCCCCAAAATTGAGAGCTTGTCCCTAAAACTGAGAGCTTGGAGTAGGAAAATGAGGCTTTTAATCTGAAAAAGGAGGTTTGTGCCCTAAAATTGAGATATTGGTGAAGAAAAATGAGGCTTTTCACCCCAAAATTGAGAGCTTGTCCCTAAAATTGAGAGCTTGGAGTAGGAAAATGAGGCTTTTAATCTGAAAAAGGAGGTTTGTGCCCTAAAATTGAGATATTGGTGAAGAAAAATGAGGCTTTTCACCAGAAAATTGAGAGCTTGTCCCTAAAATTGAGAGCTTGGAGTAGGAAAATGAGGCTTTTAATCTGAAAAAGGAGGTTTGTGCCCTAAAATTGAGATATTGGTGAAGAAAAATGAGGCTTTTCACCAGAAAATTGAGAGCTTGTCCCTAAAATTGAGAGCTTGGAGTAGGAAAATGAGGCTTTTAATCTGAAAAAGGAGGTTTGTGCCCTAAAATTGAGATATTGGTGAAGAAAAATGAGGCTTTTCACCCCAAAATTGAGAGCTTGTCCCTCAAATGGAGAGCTTGGTGCAGAAAAATGAGGCTTTTTCACCCAAAAAAGGCGGGTTTTACCCTAACCTTGAGAGAGTGGTTCAGAAAAATGAGGCTTTTTCACCCAATACAGGTAATTTGTGCCCAAAAATTGAGAGCTTGGTGCAGAAAAATGAGGCTTTTCAGCAGAAAAAGGCACGTTTGGTCCTAAAATTGCGCTATTGGTGCAGAAAAATGAGGCTTTTCACCCAAAAAAGGAGAGCTTGTCCATAACATTGAAATATTGGTGCAGAAAAATTTGGCTTTTCAGGTGAAAAAGGTGGGTTTGGTGCTAAAATTGAGAACTTGGTGCAGAAAAATGAGGCTTTTCACCCAAAAAAAGTGGTTTGTGCTGTAAAATTGAGATCTTGTTGCAGAAAAATGAGGCTTTACATCTGAAAAAGGCGGTTTGTGCCCTAAAATTGAGAGCTTGGTGCAGAAAAATGAGGTTTTTCACCCCAAAAACGCGGGTTTAGAGCCCCCATGATAGGGTTTGTGCTGTAAAAAAGGAGAGGTAGGGCCCTGGAAACGAGGCACTGCTGCATAAAAGGGAGGTTGTTTCCTGTAGAATCAAAACTTTGGATGCCAAAAATTAATCGTTGAGAGGTAAAATGGGGGTTTGTGCCCTAAAATTGAGAGCTTGGAGTAGGAAAATGAGGCTTTTAATCTGAAAAAGGAGGTTTGTGCCCTAAAATTGAGATATTGGTGAAAAAAATGAGGCTTTTCACCCCAAAATTGAGAGCTTGTCCCTCAAATGGAGAGCTTGGTGCAGAAAAATGAGGCTTTTACACCCAAAAAAGGCGGGTTTTACCCTAAACTTGAGAGAGTGGTTCAGAAAAATGAGGCTTTTCACCCAATACAGGTAATTTGTGCCCAAAAATTGAGAGCTTGGTGCAGAAAAATGAGGCTTTTCAGCAGAAAAAGGCACGTTTGGTCCTGAAATTGCGCTATTGGTGCAGAAAAATGAGGCTTTTCACCCAAAAAAGGAGAGCTTGTCCATAACATTGAAATATTGGTGCAGAAAAATTTGGCTTTTCAGGTGAAAAAGGTGGGTTTGGTGCTAAAATTGAGAACTTGGTGCAGAAAAATGAGGCTTTTCACCCAAAAAAAGTGGTTTGTGCTGTAAAATTGAGATCTTGTTGCAGAAAAATGAGGCTTTACATCTGAAAAAGGTGGTTTGTGCCCTAAAATTGAGAGCTTGGTGCAGAAAAATGAGGTTTTTCACCCCAAAAACGCGGGTTTAGAGCCCCCATGATAGGGTTTGTGCTGTAAAAAAGGAGAGGTAGGGCCCTGGAAACGAGGCACTGCTGCATAAAAGGGAGGTTGTTACCTGTAGAATCAAAACTTTGGATGCTAAAAATTAATCTTTGAGAGGTAAAGTGGGGGTTTGTGCCTAAAATTGAGAGCTTGGAGTAGGAAAATGAGGCTTTTAATCTGAAAAAGGAGGTTTGTGCCCTAAAATTGAGATATTGGTGAAAAAAATAGGCTTTTCACCCCAAAATTGAGAGCTTGTCCCTCAAATGGAGAGCTTGGTGCAGAAAAATGAGGCTTTTACACCCAAAAAAGGCGGGTTTTACCCTAAACTTGAGAGAGTGGTTCAGAAAAATGAGGCTTTTCACCCCAAAATTGAGAGCTTGTCCCTAAAATTGAGAGCTTGGAGTAGGAAAATGAGGCTTTTAATCTGAAAAAGGAGGTTTGTGCCCTAAAATTGAGATATTGGTGAAGAAAAATGAGGCTTTTCACCAGAAAATTGAGAGCTTGTCCCTAAAATTGAGAGCTTGGAGTAGGAAAATGAGGCTTTTAATCTGAAAAAGGAGGTTTGTGCCCTAAAATTGAGATATTGGTGAAGAAAAATAAGGCTTTTCACCCCAAAATTGAGAGCTTGTCCCTAAAATTGAGAGCTTGGTGCAGAAAAATGAGGCTTTTCAGCAGAAAAATGCGGGTTGTGTGCCGTAAAATTGAGAGGTTGGTGCAGAAAAATGAGACTTTTCAGCAGAAAAAGGCCATTTCCGCCCTAAAATTGAGAGCTTGGTGCAGAAAAATGAGGTTTTTCACCCCAAAAATGCGGGTATAGCCCCCATGATAGGGTTTGTGCTGTAAAGAAGGAGAGGTAGGGCCCTGGAAACGAGGCACTGCTGCATAAAAGGGAGGTTGTTTCCTGTAGAATCAAAACTTTGGATGCTAAAAATAAATCTTTGAGAGGTAAAGTGGGGGTTTGTGCCTAAAATTGAGAGCTTGGAGTAGGAAAATGAGGCTTTTAATCTGAAAAAGGAGGTTTGTGCCCTAAAATTGAGATATTGGTGAAGAAAAATGAGGCTTTTCACCCCAAAATTGAGAGCTTGTCCATAACATTGAAATATTGGTGCAGAAAAATTTGGCTTTTCAGGTGAAAAAGGTGGGTTTGGTGCTACAATTGAGAGCTTGGTGCAGAAAAATGAGGCTTTTCACCCAAAAAAAGTGGTTTGTGCTGTAAAATTGAGATCTTGTTGCAGAAAAGTGAGGCTTTAGATCTGAAAAAGGCGGTTTGTGCCCTAAAATTGAGAGCTTGGTGCAGAAAAATGAGGTTTTTCACCCCAAAAATGCGGGTATAGCCCCCATGATAGGGTTTGTGCTGTAAAGAAGGAGAGGTAGGGCCCTGGAAACGAGGCACTGCTGCATAAAAGGGAGGTTGTTTCCTGTAGAATCAAAACTTTGGATGCCAAAAATTAATCTTTGAGAGGTAAAATGGGGGTTTGTGCCCTAAAATTGAGAGCTTGGAGTAGGAAAATGAGGCTTTTAATCTGAAAAAGGAGGTTTGTGCCCTAAAATTGAGATATTGGTGAAAAAAATGAGGCTTTTCACCCCAAAATTGAGAGCTTGTCCCTCAAATGGAGAGCTTGGTGCAGAAAAATGAGGCTTTTACACCCAAAAAAGGCGGGTTTTACCCTAAACTTGAGAGAGTGGTTCAGAAAAATGAGGCTTTTCACCCAATACAGGTAATTTGTGCCCAAAAATTGAGAGCTTGGTGCAGAAAAATGAGGCTTTTCAGCAGAAAAAGGCACGTTTGGTCCTGAAATTGCGCTATTGGTGCAGAAAAATGAGGCTTTTCACCCAAAAAAGGAGAGCTTGTCCATAACATTGAAATATTGGTGCAGAAAAATTTGGCTTTTCAGGTGAAAAAGGTGGGTTTGGTGCTAAAATTGAGAACTTGGTGCAGAAAAATGAGGCTTTTCACCCAAAAAAAGTGGTTTGTGCTGTAAAATTGAGATCTTGTTGCAGAAAAATGAGGCTTTACATCTGAAAAAGGCGGTTTGTGCCCTAAAATTGAGAGCTTGGTGCAGAAAAACGAGGTTTTTCACCCCAAAAACGCGGGTTTAGCCCCCATGATAGGGTTTGCGCTGTAAAAAAGGAGAGTTAGGGCCCTGGAAACGAGGCACTGCTGCATAAAAGGGAGGTTGTTACCTGTAGAATCAAAACTTTGGATGCTAAAAATAAATCTTTGAGAGGTAAAGTGGGGGTTTGTGCCTAAAATTGAGAGCTTGGAGTAGGAAAATGAGGCTTTTAATCTGAAAAAGGAGGTTTGTGCCCTAAAATTGAGATATTGGTGAAGAAAAATGAGGCTTTTCACTCAAAAATTGAGAGCTTGTCCCTAAAATTGAGAGCTTGGAGTAGGAAAATGAGGCTTTTAATCTGAAAAAGGAGGTTTGTGCCCTAAAATTGAGATATTGGTGAAGAAAAATGAGGCTTTTCACCCCAAAATTGAGAGCTTGTCCCTAAAATTGAGAGCTTGGAGTAGGAAAATGAGGCTTTTAATCTGAAAAAGGAGGTTTGTGTCCTAAAATTGAGATATTGGTGAAGAAAAATGAGGCTTTTCACTCAAAAATTGAGAGCTTGTCCCTAAAATTGAGAGCTTGGTGCAGAAAAATGAGGCTTTTCAGCAGAAAAAGGCGGGTTGTGTGCCGTAAAATTGAGAGGTTGGTGCAGAAAAATGAGACTTTTCAGCAGAAAAAGGCCATTTCCGCCCTAAAATTGAGAGCTTGGTTCAGAAAAATTAGGTTTTTCACCCCAAAAATGCGGGTTTAGCCCCCATGATAGGGTTTGTGCTGTAAAGAAGGAGAGGTAGGGCCCTGGAAACGAGGCACTGCTGCATAAAAGGGAGGTTGTTTCCTGTAGAATCAAAACTTTGGATGCCAAAAATTAATCTTTGAGAGGTAAAATGGGGGTTTGTGCCCTAAAATTGAGAGCTTGGAGTAGGAAAATGAGGCTTTTAATCTGAAAAAGGAGGTTTGTGCCCTAAAATTGAGATATTGGTGAAGAAAAATGAGGCTTTTCACCCCAAAATTGAGAGCTTGTCCCTCAAATGGAGAGCTTGGTGCAGAAAAATGAGGCTTTTTCACCCAAAAAAGGCGGGTTTTACCCTAAACTTGAGAGAGTGGTTCAGAAAAATGAGGCTTTTCACCCAATACAGGTAATTTGTGCCCCAAAATTGAGAGCTTGGTGCAGAAAAATGAGGCTTTTCAGCAGAAAAAGGCACGTTTGGTCCTAAAATTGCGCTATTGGTGCAGAAAAATGAGGCTTTTCACCCAAAAAAGGAGAGCTTGTCCATAACATTGAAATATTGGTGCAGAAAAATTTGGCTTTTCAGGTGAAAAAGGTGGGTTTGGTGCTAAAATTGAGAACTTGGTGCAGAAAAATGAGGCTTTACATCTGAAAAAGGCGGTTTGTGCCCTAAAATTGAGAGCTTGGTGCAGAAAAACGAGGTTTTTCACCCCAAAAACGCGGGTTTAGCCCCCATGATAGGGTTTGCGCTGTAAAAAAGGAGAGTTAGGGCCCTGGAAACGAGGCACTGCTGCATAAAAGGGAGGTTGTTACCTGTAGAATCAAAACTTTGGATGCTAAAAATAAATCTTTGAGAGGTAAAGTGGGGGTTTGTGCCTAAAATTGAGAGCTTGGAGTAGGAAAATGAGGCTTTTAATCTGAAAAAGGAGGTTTGTGCCCTAAAATTGAGATATTGGTGAAGAAAAATGAGGCTTTTCACTCAAAAATTGAGAGCTTGTCCCTAAAATTGAGAGCTTGGAGTAGGAAAATGAGGCTTTTAATCTGAAAAAGGAGGTTTGTGCCCTAAAATTGAGATATTGGTGAAGAAAAATGAGGCTTTTCACCCCAAAATTGAGAGCTTGTCCCTAAAATTGAGAGCTTGGAGTAGGAAAATGAGGCTTTTAATCTGAAAAAGGAGGTTTGTGCCCTAAAATTGAGATATTGGTGAAGAAAAATGAGGCTTTTCACCCGAAAATTGAGAGCTTGTCCCTAAAATTGAGAGCTTGGTGCAGAAAAATGAGGCTTTTCAGCAGAAAAAGGCGGGTTGTGTGCCGTAAAATTGAGAGGTTGGTGCAGAAAAATGAGACTTTTCAGCAGAAAAAGGCCATTTCCGCCCTAAAATTGAGAGCTTGGTTCAGAAAAATGAGGCTTTTTCACCCCAAAAATGCGGGTTTAGCCCCCATGATAGGGTTTGTGCTGTAAAGAAGGAGAGGTAGGGCCCTGGAAACGAGGCACTGCTGCATAAAAGGGAGGTTGTTACCTGTAGAATCAAAACTTTGGATGCTAAAAATAAATCTTTGAGAGGTAAAGTGGGGGTTTGTGCCTAAAATTGAGAGCTTGGAGTAGGAAAATGAGGCTTTTAATCTGAAAAAGGAGGTTTGTGCCCTAAAATTGAGATATTGGTGAAGAAAAATGAGGCTTTTCACCCCAAAATTGAGAGCTTGTCCATAACATTGAAATATTGGTGCAGAAAAATTTGGCTTTTCAGGTGAAAAAGGTGGGTTTGGTGCTACAATTGAGAGCTTGGTGCAGAAAAATGAGGCTTTTCACCCAAAAAAAGTGGTTTGTGCTGTAAAATTGAGATCTTGTTGCAGAAAAGTGAGGCTTTAGATCTGAAAAAGGCGGTTTGTGCCCTAAAATTGAGAGCTTGGTGCAGAAAAATGAGGTTTTTCACCCCAAAAATGCGGGTATAGCCCCCATGATAGGGTTTGTGCTGTAAAGAAGGAGAGGTAGGGCCCTGGAAACGAGGCACTGCTGCATAAAAGGGAGGTTGTTTCCTGTAGAATCAAAACTTTGGATGCCAAAAATTAATCATTGAGAGGTAAAATGGGGGTTTGTGCCCTAAAATTGAGAGCTTGGAGTAGGAAAATGAGGCTTTTAATCTGAAAAAGGAGGTTTGTGCCCTAAAATTGAGATATTGGTGAAGAAAAATGAGGCTTTTCACCCCAAAATTGAGAGCTTGTCCCTAAAATTGAGAGCTTGGAGTAGGAAAATGAGGCTTTTAATCTGAAAAAGGAGGTTTGTGCCCTAAAATTGAGATATTGGTGAAGAAAAATGAGGCTTTTCACCAGAAAATTGAGAGCTTGTCCCTAAAATTGAGAGCTTGGTGCAGAAAAATGAGGCTTTTCAGCAGAAAAAGGCGGGTTGTGTGCCGTAAAATTGAGAGGTTGGTGCAGAAAAATGAGACTTTTCAGCAGAAAAAGGCCATTTCCGCCCTAAAATTGAGAGCTTGGTTCAGAAAAATGAGGCTTTTTCACCCCAAAAATGCGGGTTTAGCCCCCATGATAGGGTTTGTGCTGTAAAGAAGGAGAGGTAGGGCCCTGGAAACGAGGCACTGCTGCATAAAAGGGAGGTTGTTACCTGTAGAATCAAAACTTTGGATGCTAAAAATAAATCTTTGAGAGGTAAAGTGGGGGTTTGTGCCTAAAATTGAGAGCTTGGAGTAGGAAAATGAGGCTTTTAATCTGAAAAAGGAGGTTTGTGCCCTAAAATTGAGATATTGGTGAAGAAAAATGAGGCTTTTCACCCCAAAATTGAGAGCTTGTCCATAACATTGAAATATTGGTGCAGAAAAATTTGGCTTTTCAGGTGAAAAAGGTGGGTTTGGTGCTACAATTGAGAGCTTGGTGCAGAAAAATGAGGCTTTTCACCCAAAAAAAGTGGTTTGTGCTGTAAAATTGAGATCTTGTTGCAGAAAAGTGAGGCTTTACATCTGAAAAAGGCGGTTTGTGCCCTAAAATTGAGAGCTTGGTGCAGAAAAATGAGGTTTTTCACCCCAAAAATGCGGGTATAGCCCCCATGATAGGGTTTGTGCTGTAAAGAAGGAGAGGTAGGGCCCTGGAAACGAGGCACTGCTGCATAAAAGGGAGGTTGTTTCCTGTAGAATCAAAACTTTGGATGCCAAAAATTAATCATTGAGAGGTAAAATGGGGGTTTGTGCCCTAAAATTGAGAGCTTGGAGTAGGAAAATGAGGCTTTTAATCTGAAAAAGGAGGTTTGTGCCCTAAAATTGAGATATTGGTGAAAAAAATAGGCTTTTCACCCCAAAATTGAGAGCTTGTCCCTCAAATGGAGAGCTTGGTGCAGAAAAATGAGGCTTTTCAGGTGAAAAAGGCGGGTTTTACCCTAAACTTGAGAGAGTGGTTCAGAAAAATGAGGCTTTTCACCCAATACAGGTAATTTGTGCCCAAAAATTGAGAGCTTGGTGCAGAAAAATGAGGCTTTTCAGCAGAAAAAGGCACGTTTGGTCCTAAAATTGCGCTATTGGTGCAGAAAAATGAGGCTTTTCACCCAAAAAAGGAGAGCTTGTCCATAACATTGAAATATTGGTGCAGAAAAATTTGGCTTTTCAGGTGAAAAAGGTGGGTTTGGTGCTAAAATTGAGAACTTGGTGCAGAAAAATGAGGCTTTTCACCCAAAAAAAGTGGTTTGTGCTGTAAAATTGAGATCTTGTTGCAGAAAAATGAGGCTTTACATCTGAAAAAGGCGGTTTGTGCCCTAAAATTGAGAGCTTGGTGCAGAAAAACGAGGTTTTTCACCCCAAAAACGCGGGTTTAGCCCCCATGATAGGGTTTGCGCTGTAAAAAAGGAGAGTTAGGGCCCTGGAAACGAGGCACTGCTGCATAAAAGGGAGGTTGTTACCTGTAGAATCAAAACTTTGGATGCTAAAAATAAATCTTTGAGAGGTAAAGTGGGGGTTTGTGCCTAAAATTGAGAGCTTGGAGTAGGAAAATGAGGCTTTTAATCTGAAAAAGGAGGTTTGTGCCCTAAAATTGAGATATTGGTGAAGAAAAATGAGGCTTTTCACTCAAAAATTGAGAGCTTGTCCCTAAAATTGAGAGCTTGGAGTAGGAAAATGAGGCTTTTAATCTGAAAAAGGAGGTTTGTGCCCTAAAATTGAGATATTGGTGAAGAAAAATGAGGCTTTTCACCCCAAAATTGAGAGCTTGTCCCTAAAATTGAGAGCTTGGAGTAGGAAAATGAGGCTTTTAATCTGAAAAAGGAGGTTTGTGCCCTAAAATTGAGATATTGGTGAAGAAAAATGAGGCTTTTCACTCAAAAATTGAGAGCTTGTCCCTAAAATTGAGAGCTTGGAGTAGGAAAATGAGGCTTTTAATCTGAAAAAGGAGGTTTGTGCCCTAAAATTGAGATATTGGTGAAGAAAAATGAGGCTTTTCACCCGAAAATTGAGAGCTTGTCCCTAAAATTGAGAGCTTGGTGCAGAAAAATGAGGCTTTTCAGCAGAAAAAGGCGGGTTGTGTGCCGTAAAATTGAGAGGTTGGTGCAGAAAAATGAGGCTTTTCAGCAGAAAAAGGCCATTTCCGCCCTAAAATTGAGAGCTTGGTTCAGAAAAATGAGGTTTTTCACCCCAAAAATGCGGGTTTAGCCCCCATGATAGGGTTTGTGCTGTAAAGAAGGAGAGGTAGGGCCCTGGAAACGAGGCACTGCTGCATAAAAGGGAGGTTGTTTCCTGTAGAATCAAAACTTTGGATGCCAAAAATTAATCTTTGAGAGGTAAAATGGGGGTTTGTGCCCTAAAATTGAGAGCTTGGAGTAGGAAAATGAGGCTTTTAATCTGAAAAAGGAGGTTTGTGCCCTAAAATTGAGATATTGGTGAAAAAAATGAGGCTTTTCACCCAAAAATTGAGAGCTTGTCCCTCAAATGGAGAGCTTGGTGCAGAAAAATGAGGCTTTTACACCCCAAAAAGGCAGGTTTTACCCTAAACTTGAGAGAGTGGTTCAGAAAAATGAGGCTTTTCACCCAATACAGGTAATTTGTGCCCAAAAATTGAGAGCTTGGTGCAGAAAAATGAGGCTTTTCAGCAGAAAAAGGCACGTTTGGTCCTGAAATTGCGCTATTGGTGCAGAAAAATGAGGCTTTTCACCCAAAAAAGGAGAGCTTGTCCATAACATTGAAATATTGGTGCAGAAAAATTTGGCTTTTCAGGTGAAAAAGGTGGGTTTGGTGCTAAAATTGAGAACTTGGTGCAGAAAAATGAGGCTTTTCACCCAAAAAAAGTGGTTTGTGCTGTAAAATTGAGATCTTGTTGCAGAAAAATGAGGCTTTACATCTGAAAAAGGTGGTTTGTGCCCTAAAATTGAGAGCTTGGTGCAGAAAAATGAGGTTTTTCACCCCAAAAACGCGGGTTTAGAGCCCCCATGATAGGGTTTGTGCTGTAAAAAAGGAGAGGTAGGGCCCTGGAAACGAGGCACTGCTGCATAAAAGGGAGGTTGTTACCTGTAGAATCAAAACTTTGGATGCTAAAAATTAATCTTTGAGAGGTAAAGTGGGGGTTTGTGCCTAAAATTGAGAGCTTGGAGTAGGAAAATGAGGCTTTTAATCTGAAAAAGGAGGTTTGTGCCCTAAAATTGAGATATTGGTGAAGAAAAATGAGGCTTTTCACTCAAAAATTGAGAGCTTGTCCCTAAAATTGAGAGCTTGGAGTAGGAAAATGAGGCTTTTAATCTGAAAAAGGAGGTTTGTGCCCTAAAATTGAGATATTGGTGAAGAAAAATGAGGCTTTTCACCCGAAAATTGAGAGCTTGTCCCTAAAATTGAGAGCTTGGTGCAGAAAAATGAGGCTTTTCAGCAGAAAAAGGCGGGTTGTGTGCCGTAAAATTGAGAGGTTGGTGCAGAAAAATGAGGCTTTTCAGCAGAAAAAGGCCATTTCCGCCCTAAAATTGAGAGCTTGGTTCAGAAAAATGAGGTTTTTCACCCCAAAAATGCGGGTTTAGCCCCCATGATAGGGTTTGTGCTGTAAAGAAGGAGAGGTAGGGCCCTGGAAACGAGGCACTGCTGCATAAAAGGGAGGTTGTTTCCTGTAGAATCAAAACTTTGGATGCCAAAAATTAATCTTTGAGAGGTAAAATGGGGGTTTGTGCCCTAAAATTGAGAGCTTGGAGTAGGAAAATGAGGCTTTTAATCTGAAAAAGGAGGTTTGTGCCCTAAAATTGAGATATTGGTGAAAAAAATGAGGCTTTTCACCCCAAAATTGAGAGCTTGTCCCTCAAATGGAGAGCTTGGTGCAGAAAAATGAGGCTTTTACACCCAAAAAAGGCGGGTTTTACCCTAAACTTGAGAGAGTGGTTCAGAAAAATGAGGCTTTTCACCCAATACAGGTAATTTGTGCCCAAAAATTGAGAGCTTGGTGCAGAAAAATGAGGCTTTTCAGCAGAAAAAGGCACGTTTGGTCCTGAAATTGCGCTATTGGTGCAGAAAAATGAGGCTTTTCACCCAAAAAAGGAGAGCTTGTCCATAACATTGAAATATTGGTGCAGAAAAATTTGGCTTTTGAGGTGAAAAAGGTGGGTTTGGTGCTACAATTGAGAGCTTGGTGCAGAAAAATGATGCTTTTCACCCAAAAAAAGTGGTTTGTGCTGTAAAATTGAGATCTTGTTGCAGAAAAGTGAGGCTTTAGATCTGAAAAAGGCGGTTTGTGCCCTAAAATTGAGAGCTTGGTGCAGAAAAATGAGGTTTTTCACCCCAAAAACGCGGGTTTAGAGCCCCCATGATAGGGTTTGTGCTGTAAAAAAGGAGAGGTAGGGCCCTGGAAACGAGGCACTGCTGCATAAAAGGGAGGTTGTTACCTGTAGAATCAAAACTTTGGATGCTAAAAATTAATCTTTGAGAGGTAAAGTGGGGGTTTGTGCCTAAAATTGAGAGCTTGGAGTAGGAAAATGAGGCTTTTAATCTGAAAAAGGAGGTTTGTGCCCTAAAATTGAGATATTGGTGAAGAAAAATGAGGCTTTTCACTCAAAAATTGAGAGCTTGTCCCTAAAATTGAGAGCTTGGAGTAGGAAAATGAGGCTTTTAATCTGAAAAAGGAGGTTTGTGCCCTAAAATTGAGATATTGGTGAAGAAAAATGAGGCTTTTCACTCAAAAATTGAGAGCTTGTCCCTAAAATTGAGAGCTTGGAGTAGGAAAATGAGGCTTTTAATCTGAAAAAGGAGGTTTGTGCCCTAAAATTGAGATATTGGTGAAGAAAAATGAGGCTTTTCACCCCAAAATTGAGAGCTTGTCCCTAAAATTGAGAGCTTGGAGTAGGAAAATGAGGCTTTTAATCTGAAAAAGGAGGTTTGTGCCCTAAAATTGAGATATTGGTGAAGAAAAATAAGGCTTTTCACCCCAAAATTGAGAGCTTGTCCCTCAAATGGAGAGCTTGGTGCAGAAAAATGAGGCTTTTCAGCAGAAAAAGGCGGGTTGTGTGCCGTAAAATTGAGAGGTTGGTGCAGAAAAATGAGACTTTTCAGCAGAAAAAGGCCATTTCCGCCCTAAAATTGAGAGCTTGGTGCAGAAAAATTAGGTTTTTCACCCCAAAAATGCGGGTATAGCCCCCATGATAGGGTTTGTGCTGTAAAGAAGGAGAGGTAGGGCCCTGGAAACGAGGCACTGCTGCATAAAAGGGAGGTTGTTTCCTGTAGAATCAAAACTTTGGATGCTAAAAATAAATCTTTGAGAGGTAAAGTGGGGGTTTGTGCCTAAAATTGAGAGCTTGGAGTAGGAAAATGAGGCTTTTAATCTGAAAAAGGAGGTTTGTGCCCTAAAATTGAGATATTGGTGAAGAAAAATGAGGCTTTTCACCCCAAAATTGAGAGCTTGTCCATAACATTGAAATATTGGTGCAGAAAAATTTGGCTTTTCAGGTGAAAAAGGTGGGTTTGGTGCTACAATTGAGAGCTTGGTGCAGAAAAATGAGGCTTTTCACCCAAAAAAAGTGGTTTGTGCTGTAAAATTGAGATCTTGTTGCAGAAAAGTGAGGCTTTAGATCTGAAAAAGGCGGTTTGTGCCCTAAAATTGAGAGCTTGGTGCAGAAAAATGAGGTTTTTCACCCCAAAAATGCGGGTATAGCCCCCATGATAGGGTTTGTGCTGTAAAGAAGGAGAGGTAGGGCCCTGGAAACGAGGCACTGCTGCATAAAAGGGAGGTTGTTTCCTGTAGAATCAAAACTTTGGATGCCAAAAATTAATCATTGAGAGGTAAAATGGGGGTTTGTGCCCTAAAATTGAGAGCTTGGAGTAGGAAAATGAGGCTTTTAATCTGAAAAAGGAGGTTTGTGCCCTAAAATTGAGATATTGGTGAAAAAAATAGGCTTTTCACCCCAAAATTGAGAGCTTGTCCCTCAAATGGAGAGCTTGGTGCAGAAAAATGAGGCTTTTACACCCAAAAAAGGCGGGTTTTACCCTAAACTTGAGAGAGTGGTTCAGAAAAATGAGGCTTTTCACCCAATACAGGTAATTTGTGCCCAAAAATTGAGAGCTTGGTGCAGAAAAATGAGGCTTTTCAGCAGAAAAAGGCACGTTTGGTCCTAAAATTGCGCTATTGGTGCAGAAAAATGAGGCTTTTCACCCAAAAAAGGAGAGCTTGTCCATAACATTGAAATATTGGTGCAGAAAAATTTGGCTTTTCAGGTGAAAAAGGTGGGTTTGGTGCTAAAATTGAGAACTTGGTGCAGAAAAATGAGGCTTTTCACCCAAAAAAAGTGGTTTGTGCTGTAAAATTGAGATCTTGTTGCAGAAAAATGAGGCTTTACATCTGAAAAAGGCGGTTTGTGCCCTAAAATTGAGAGCTTGGTGCAGAAAAACGAGGTTTTTCACCCCAAAAACGCGGGTTTAGCCCCCATGATAGGGTTTGCGCTGTAAAAAAGGAGAGTTAGGGCCCTGGAAACGAGGCACTGCTGCATAAAAGGGAGGTTGTTACCTGTAGAATCAAAACTTTGGATGCTAAAAATAAATCTTTGAGAGGTAAAGTGGGGGTTTGTGCCTAAAATTGAGAGCTTGGAGTAGGAAAATGAGGCTTTTAATCTGAAAAAGGAGGTTTGTGCCCTAAAATTGAGATATTGGTGAAGAAAAATGAGGCTTTTCACTCAAAAATTGAGAGCTTGTCCCTAAAATTGAGAGCTTGGAGTAGGAAAATGAGGCTTTTAATCTGAAAAAGGAGGTTTGTGCCCTAAAATTGAGATATTGGTGAAGAAAAATGAGGCTTTTCACCCCAAAATTGAGAGCTTGTCCCTAAAATTGAGAGCTTGGAGTAGGAAAATGAGGCTTTTAATCTGAAAAAGGAGGTTTGTGTCCTAAAATTGAGATATTGGTGAAGAAAAATGAGGCTTTTCACTCAAAAATTGAGAGCTTGTCCCTAAAATTGAGAGCTTGGTGCAGAAAAATGAGGCTTTTCAGCAGAAAAAGGCGGGTTGTGTGCCGTAAAATTGAGAGGTTGGTGCAGAAAAATGAGACTTTTCAGCAGAAAAAGGCCATTTCCGCCCTAAAATTGAGAGCTTGGTTCAGAAAAATTAGGTTTTTCACCCCAAAAATGCGGGTTTAGCCCCCATGATAGGGTTTGTGCTGTAAAGAAGGAGAGGTAGGGCCCTGGAAACGAGGCACTGCTGCATAAAAGGGAGGTTGTTTCCTGTAGAATCAAAACTTTGGATGCCAAAAATTAATCGTTGAGAGGTAAAATGGGGGTTTGTGCCCTAAAATTGAGAGCTTGGAGTAGGAAAATGAGGCTTTTAATCTGAAAAAGGAGGTTTGTGCCCTAAAATTGAGATATTGGTGAAGAAAAATGAGGCTTTTCACCCCAAAATTGAGAGCTTGTCCCTCAAATGGAGAGCTTGGTGCAGAAAAATGAGGCTTTTTCACCCAAAAAAGGCGGGTTTTACCCTAAACTTGAGAGAGTGGTTCAGAAAAATGAGGCTTTTCACCCAATACAGGTAATTTGTGCCCAAAAATTGAGAGCTTGGTGCAGAAAAATGAGGCTTTTCAGCAGAAAAAGGCACGTTTGGTCCTAAAATTGCGCTATTGGTGCAGAAAAATGAGGCTTTTCACCCAAAAAAGGAGAGCTTGTCCATAACATTGAAATATTGGTGCAGAAAAATTTGGCTTTTCAGGTGAAAAAGGTGGGTTTGGTGCTAAAATTGAGAACTTGGTGCAGAAAAATGAGGCTTTTCACCCAAAAAAAGTGGTTTGTGCTGTAAAATTGAGATCTTGTTGCAGAAAAATGAGGCTTTACATCTGAAAAAGGCGGTTTGTGCCCTAAAATTGAGAGCTTGGTGCAGAAAAACGAGGTTTTTCACCCCAAAAACGCGGGTTTAGCCCCCATGATAGGGTTTGCGCTGTAAAAAAGGAGAGTTAGGGCCCTGGAAACGAGGCACTGCTGCATAAAAGGGAGGTTGTTACCTGTAGAATCAAAACTTTGGATGATAAAAATAAATCTTTGAGAGGTAAAGTGGGGGTTTGTGCCTAAAATTGAGAGCTTGGAGTAGGAAAATGAGGCTTTTAATCTGAAAAAGGAGGTTTGTGCCCTAAAATTGAGATATTGGTGAAGAAAAATGAGGCTTTTCACTCAAAAATTGAGAGCTTGTCCCTAAAATTGAGAGCTTGGAGTAGGAAAATGAGGCTTTTAATCTGAAAAAGGAGGTTTGTGCCCTAAAATTGAGATATTGGTGAAGAAAAATGAGGCTTTTCACCCCAAAATTGAGAGCTTGTCCCTAAAATTGAGAGCTTGGAGTAGGAAAATGAGGCTTTTAATCTGAAAAAGGAGGTTTGTGCCCTAAAATTGAGATATTGGTGAAGAAAAATGAGGCTTTTCACCCAAAAATTGAGAGCTTGTCCCTAAAATTGAGAGCTTGGTGCAGAAAAATGAGGCTTTTCAGCAGAAAAAGGCGGGTTGTGTGCCGTAAAATTGAGAGGTTGGTGCAGAAAAATGAGACTTTTCAGCAGAAAAAGGCCATTTCCGCCCTAAAATTGAGAGCTTGGTTCAGAAAAATGAGGCTTTTTCACCCCAAAAATGCGGGTTTAGCCCCCATGATAGGGTTTGTGCTGTAAAGAAGGAGAGGTAGGGCCCTGGAAACGAGGCACTGCTGCATAAAAGGGAGGTTGTTACCTGTAGAATCAAAACTTTGGATGCTAAAAATAAATCTTTGAGAGGTAAAGTGGGGGTTTGTGCCTAAAATTGAGAGCTTGGAGTAGGAAAATGAGGCTTTTAATCTGAAAAAGGAGGTTTGTGCCCTAAAATTGAGATATTGGTGAAGAAAAATGAGGCTTTTCACCCCAAAATTGAGAGCTTGTCCATAACATTGAAATATTGGTGCAGAAAAATTTGGCTTTTCAGGTGAAAAAGGTGGGTTTGGTGCTACAATTGAGAGCTTGGTGCAGAAAAATGAGGCTTTTCACCCAAAAAAAGTGGTTTGTGCTGTAAAATTGAGATCTTGTTGCAGAAAAGTGAGGCTTTACATCTGAAAAAGGCGGTTTGTGCCCTAAAATTGAGAGCTTGGTGCAGAAAAATGAGGTTTTTCACCCCAAAAATGCGGGTATAGCCCCCATGATAGGGTTTGTGCTGTAAAGAAGGAGAGTTAGGGCCCTGGAAACGAGGCACTGCTGCATAAAAGGGAGGTTGTTTCCTGTAGAATCAAAACTTTGGATGCTAAAAATAAATCTTTGAGAGGTAAAGTGGGGGTTTGTGCCTAAAATTGAGAGCTTGGAGTAGGAAAATGAGGCTTTTAATCTGAAAAAGGAGGTTTGTGCCCTAAAATTGAGATATTGGTGAAGAAAAATGAGGCTTTTCACCCCAAAATTGAGAGCTTGTCCCTAAAATTGAGAGCTTGGAGTAGGAAAATGAGGCTTTTAATCTGAAAAAGGAGGTTTGTGCCCTAAAATTGAGATATTGGTGAAGAAAAATGAGGCTTTTCACCCAAAAATTGAGAGCTTGTCCCTAAAATTGAGAGCTTGGTGCAGAAAAATGAGGCTTTTCAGCAGAAAAAGGCGGGTTGTGTGCCGTAAAATTGAGAGGTTGGTGCAGAAAAATGAGACTTTTCAGCAGAAAAAGGCCATTTCCGCCCTAAAATTGAGAGCTTGGTTCAGAAAAATGAGGCTTTTTCACCCCAAAAATGCGGGTTTAGCCCCCATGATAGGGTTTGTGCTGTAAAGAAGGAGAGGTAGGGCCCTGGAAACGAGGCACTGCTGCATAAAAGGGAGGTTGTTACCTGTAGAATCAAAACTTTGGATGCTAAAAATAAATCTTTGAGAGGTAAAGTGGGGGTTTGTGCCTAAAATTGAGAGCTTGGAGTAGGAAAATGAGGCTTTTAATCTGAAAAAGGAGGTTTGTGCCCTAAAATTGAGATATTGGTGAAGAAAAATGAGGCTTTTCACCCCAAAATTGAGAGCTTGTCCATAACATTGAAATATTGGTGCAGAAAAATTTGGCTTTTCAGGTGAAAAAGGTGGGTTTGGTGCTACAATTGAGAGCTTGGTGCAGAAAAATGAGGCTTTTCACCCAAAAAAAGTGGTTTGTGCTGTAAAATTGAGATCTTGTTGCAGAAAAGTGAGGCTTTACATCTGAAAAAGGCAGTTTGTGCCCTAAAATTGAGAGCTTGGTGCAGAAAAATGAGGTTTTTCACCCCAAAAATGCGGGTATAGCCCCCATGATAGGGTTTGTGCTGTAAAGAAGGAGAGGTAGGGCCCTGGAAACGAGGCACTGCTGCATAAAAGGGAGGTTGTTTCCTGTAGAATCAAAACTTTGGATGCCAAAAATTAATCATTGAGAGGTAAAATGGGGGTTTGTGCCCTAAAATTGAGAGCTTGGAGTAGGAAAATGAGGCTTTTAATCTGAAAAAGGAGGTTTGTGCCCTAAAATTGAGATATTGGTGAAAAAAATAGGCTTTTCACCCCAAAATTGAGAGCTTGTCCCTCAAATGGAGAGCTTGGTGCAGAAAAATGAGGCTTTTCAGGTGAAAAAGGCGGGTTTTACCCTAAACTTGAGAGAGTGGTTCAGAAAAATGAGGCTTTTCACCCAATACAGGTAATTTGTGCCCAAAAATTGAGAGCTTGGTGCAGAAAAATGAGGCTTTTCAGCAGAAAAAGGCACGTTTGGTCCTAAAATTGCGCTATTGGTGCAGAAAAATGAGGCTTTTCACCCAAAAAAGGAGAGCTTGTCCATAACATTGAAATATTGGTGCAGAAAAATTTGGCTTTTCAGGTGAAAAAGGTGGGTTTGGTGCTAAAATTGAGAACTTGGTGCAGAAAAATGAGGCTTTTCACCCAAAAAAAGTGGTTTGTGCTGTAAAATTGAGATCTTGTTGCAGAAAAATGAGGCTTTACATCTGAAAAAGGCGGTTTGTGCCCTAAAATTGAGAGCTTGGTGCAGAAAAACGAGGTTTTTCACCCCAAAAACGCGGGTTTAGCCCCCATGATAGGGTTTGCGCTGTAAAAAAGGAGAGTTAGGGCCCTGGAAACGAGGCACTGCTGCATAAAAGGGAGGTTGTTACCTGTAGAATCAAAACTTTGGATGCTAAAAATAAATCTTTGAGAGGTAAAGTGGGGGTTTGTGCCTAAAATTGAGAGCTTGGAGTAGGAAAATGAGGCTTTTAATCTGAAAAAGGAGGTTTGTGCCCTAAAATTGAGATATTGGTGAAGAAAAATGAGGCTTTTCACTCAAAAATTGAGAGCTTGTCCCTAAAATTGAGAGCTTGGAGTAGGAAAATGAGGCTTTTAATCTGAAAAAGGAGGTTTGTGCCCTAAAATTGAGATATTGGTGAAGAAAAATGAGGCTTTTCACCCCAAAATTGAGAGCTTGTCCCTAAAATTGAGAGCTTGGAGTAGGAAAATGAGGCTTTTAATCTGAAAAAGGAGGTTTGTGCCCTAAAATTGAGATATTGGTGAAGAAAAATGAGGCTTTTCACTCAAAAATTGAGAGCTTGTCCCTAAAATTGAGAGCTTGGAGTAGGAAAATGAGGCTTTTAATCTGAAAAAGGAGGTTTGTGCCCTAAAATTGAGATATTGGTGAAGAAAAATGAGGCTTTTCACCCCAAAATTGAGAGCTTGTCCCTAAAATTGAGAGCTTGGAGTAGGAAAATGAGGCTTTTAATCTGAAAAAGGAGGTTTGTGCCCTAAAATTGAGATATTGGTGAAGAAAAATGAGGCTTTTCACCCGAAAATTGAGAGCTTGTCCCTAAAATTGAGAGCTTGGTGCAGAAAAATGAGGCTTTTCAGCAGAAAAAGGCGGGTTGTGTGCCGTAAAATTGAGAGGTTGGTGCAGAAAAATGAGACTTTTCAGCAGAAAAAGGCCATTTCCGCCCTAAAATTGAGAGCTTGGTTCAGAAAAATTAGGTTTTTCACCCCAAAAATGCGGGTTTAGCCCCCATGATAGGGTTTGTGCTGTAAAGAAGGAGAGGTAGGGCCCTGGAAACGAGGCACTGCTGCATAAAAGGGAGGTTGTTACCTGTAGAATCAAAACTTTGGATGCTAAAAATAAATCTTTGAGAGGTAAAGTGGGGGTTTGTGCCTAAAATTGAGAGCTTGGAGTAGGAAAATGAGGCTTTTAATCTGAAAAAGGAGGTTTGTGCCCTAAAATTGAGATATTGGTGAAGAAAAATGAGGCTTTTCACCCCAAAATTGAGAGCTTGTCCATAACATTGAAATATTGGTGCAGAAAAATTTGGCTTTTCAGGTGAAAAAGGTGGGCTTGGTCCTACAATTGAGAGCTTCTTGCAGAAAAATGAGGCTTTTCACCCAAAAAAAGTGGTTTGTGCTGTAAAATTGAGATCTTGTTGCAGAAAAGTGAGGCTTTATATCTGAAAAAGGAGGTTTGTGCCCTAAAATTGAGATATTGGTGAAAAAAATGAGGCTTTTCCCCCCAAAATTGAGAGCTTGTCCCTCAAATGGAGAGCTTGGTGCAGAAAAATGAGGCTTTTACACCCAAAAAAGGCGGGTTTTACCCTAAACTTGAGAGAGTGGTTCAGAAAAATGAGGCTTTTCACCCAATACAGGTAATTTGTGCCCAAAAATTGAGAGCTTGGTGCAGAAAAATGAGGCTTTTCAGCAGAAAAAGGCACGTTTGGTCCTAAAATTGCGCTATTGGTGCAGAAAAATGAGGCTTTTCACCCAAAAAAGGAGAGCTTGTCCATAACATTGAAATATTGGTGCAGAAAAATTTGGCTTTTCAGGTGAAAAAGGTGGGTTTGGTGCTAAAATTGAGAACTTGGTGCAGAAAAATGAGGCTTTTCACCCAAAAAAAGTGGTTTGTGCTGTAAAATTGAGATCTTGTTGCAGAAAAATGAGGCTTTACATCTGAAAAAGGCGGTTTGTGCCCTAAAATTGAGAGCTTGGTGCAGAAAAACGAGGTTTTTCACCCCAAAAACGCGGGTTTAGCCCCCATGATAGGGTTTGCGCTGTAAAAAAGGAGAGTTAGGGCCCTGGAAATGAGGCACTGCTGCATAAAAGGGAGGTTGTTACCTGTAGAATCAAAACTTTGGATGCTAAAAATAAATCTTTGAGAGGTAAAGTGGGGGTTTGTGCCTAAAATTGAGAGCTTGGAGTAGGAAAATGAGGCTTTTAATCTGAAAAAGGAGGTTTGTGCCCTAAAATTGAGATATTGGTGAAGAAAAATGAGGCTTTTCACTCAAAAATTGAGAGCTTGTCCCTAAAATTGAGAGCTTGGAGTAGGAAAATGAGGCTTTTAATCTGAAAAAGGAGGTTTGTGCCCTAAAATTGAGATATTGGTGAAGAAAAATGAGGCTTTTCACCCCAAAATTGAGAGCTTGTCCCTAAAATTGAGAGCTTGGAGTAGGAAAATGAGGCTTTTAATCTGAAAAAGGAGGTTTGTGCCCTAAAATTGAGATATTGGTGAAGAAAAATGAGGCTTTTCACCCCAAAATTGAGAGCTTGTCCCTAAAATTGAGAGCTTGGTGCAGAAAAATGAGGCTTTTCAGCAGAAAAAGGCGGGTTGTGTGCCGTAAAATTGAGAGGTTGGTGCAGAAAAATGAGACTTTTCAGCAGAAAAAGGCCATTTCCGCCCTAAAATTGAGAGCTTGGTTCAGAAAAATGAGGCTTTTTCACCCCAAAAATGCGGGTTTAGCCCCCATGATAGGGTTTGTGCTGTAAAGAAGGAGAGGTAGGGCCCTGGAAACGAGGCACTGCTGCATAAAAGGGAGGTTGTTACCTGTAGAATCAAAACTTTGGATGCTAAAAATAAATCTTTGAGAGGTAAAGTGGGGGTTTGTGCCTAAAATTGAGAGCTTGGAGTAGGAAAATGAGGCTTTTAATCTGAAAAAGGAGGTTTGTGCCCTAAAATTGAGATATTGGTGAAGAAAAATGAGGCTTTTCACCCCAAAATTGAGAGCTTGTCCATAACATTGAAATATTGGTGCAGAAAAATTTGGCTTTTCAGGTGAAAAAGGTGGGTTTGGTGCTACAATTGAGAGCTTGGTGCAGAAAAATGAGGCTTTTCACCCAAAAAAAGTGGTTTGTGCTGTAAAATTGAGATCTTGTTGCAGAAAAGTGAGGCTTTACATCTGAAAAAGGCGGTTTGTGCCCTAAAATTGAGAGCTTGGTGCAGAAAAACGAGGTTTTTCACCCCAAAAACGCGGGTTTAGCCCCCATGATAGGGTTTGTGCTGTAAAGAAGGAGAGGTAGGGCCCTGGAAACGAGGCACTGCTGCATAAAAGGGAGGTTGTTTCCTGTAGAATCAAAACTTTGGATGCCAAAAATTAATCTTTGAGAGGTAAAATGGGGGTTTGTGCCCTAAAATTGAGAGCTTGGAGTAGGAAAATGAGGCTTTTAATCTGAAAAAGGAGGTTTGTGCCCTAAAATTGAGATATTGGTGAAAAAAATAGGCTTTTCACCCCAAAATTGAGAGCTTGTCCCTCAAATGGAGAGCTTGGTGCAGAAAAATGCGGCTTTTACACCCAAAAAAGGCGGGTTTTACCCTAAACTTGAGAGAGTGGTTCAGAAAAATGAGGCTTTTCACCCAATACAGGTAATTTGTGCCCAAAAATTGAGAGCTTGGTGCAGAAAAATGAGGCTTTTCAGCAGAAAAAGGCACGTTTGGTCCTAAAATTGCGCTATTGGTGCAGAAAAATGAGGCTTTTCACCCAAAAAAGGAGAGCTTGTCCATAACATTGAAATATTGGTGCAGAAAAATTTGGCTTTTCAGGTGAAAAAGGTGGGTTTGGTGCTAAAATTGAGAACTTGGTGCAGAAAAATGAGGCTTTTCACCCAAAAAAAGTGGTTTGTGCTGTAAAATTGAGATCTTGTTGCAGAAAAATGAGGCTTTACATCTGAAAAAGGCGGTTTGTGCCCTAAAATTGAGAGCTTGGTGCAGAAAAATGAGGCTTTTCACCCCAAAAACGCGGGTTTAGAGCCCCCATGATAGGGTTTGTGCTGTAAAGAAGGAGAGGTAGGGCCCTGGAAACGAGGCACTGCTGCATAAAAGGGAGGTTGTTTCCTGTAGAATCAAAACTTTGGATGCTAAAAATAAATCTTTGAGAGGTAAAGTGGGGGTTTGTGCCTAAAATTGAGAGCTTGGAGTAGGAAAATGAGGCTTTTAATCTGAAAAAGGAGGTTTGTGCCCTAAAATTGAGATATTGGTGAAGAAAAATGAGGCTTTTCACTCAAAAATTGAGAGCTTGTCCCTAAAATTGAGAGCTTGGAGTAGGAAAATGAGGCTTTTAATCTGAAAAAGGAGGTTTGTGCCCTAAAATTGAGATATTGGTGAAGAAAAATGAGGCTTTTCACCCCAAAATTGAGAGCTTGTCCCTAAAATTGAGAGCTTGGAGTAGGAAAATGAGGCTTTTAATCTGAAAAAGGAGGTTTGTGCCCTAAAATTGAGATATTGGTGAAGAAAAATGAGGCTTTTCACTCAAAAATTGAGAGCTTGTCCCTAAAATTGAGAGCTTGGAGTAGGAAAATGAGGCTTTTAATCTGAAAAAGGAGGTTTGTGCCCTAAAATTGAGATATTGGTGAAGAAAAATGAGGCTTTTCACCCCAAAATTGAGAGCTTGTCCCTAAAATTGAGAGCTTGGAGTAGGAAAATGAGGCTTTTAATCTGAAAAAGGAGGTTTGTGCCCTAAAATTGAGATATTGGTGAAGAAAAATGAGGCTTTTCACCCCAAAATTGAGAGCTTGTCCCTAAAATTGAGAGCTTGGTGCAGAAAAATGAGGCTTTTCAGCAGAAAAAGGCGGGTTGTGTGCCGTAAAATTGAGAGGTTGGTGCAGAAAAATGAGACTTTTCAGCAGAAAAAGGCCATTTCTGCCCTAAAATTGAGAGCTTCATTCAGAAAAATGAGGTTTTTCACCCCAAAAATGCGGGTTTAGCCCCCATGATAGGGTTTGTGCTGTAAAGAAGGAGAGGTAGGGCCCTGGAAACGAGGCACTGCTGCATAAAAGGGAGGTTGTTTCCTGTAGAATCAAAACTTTGGATGCCAAAAATTAATCATTGAGAGGTAAAATGGGGGTTTGTGCCCTAAAATTGAGAGCTTGGAGTAGGAAAATGAGGCTTTTAATCTGAAAAAGGAGGTTTGTGCCCTAAAATTGAGATATTGGTGAAGAAAAATGAGGCTTTTCACCCCAAAATTGAGAGCTTGTCCCTCAAATGGAGAGCTTGGTGCAGAAAAATGAGGCTTTTACACCCAAAAAAGGCGGGTTTTACCCTAAACTTGAGAGAGTGGTTCAGAAAAATGAGGCTTTTCACCCAATACAGGTAATTTGTGCCCAAAAATTGAGAGCTTGGTGCAGAAAAATGAGGCTTTTCAGCAGAAAAAGGCACGTTTGGTCCTAAAATTGCGCTATTGGTGCAGAAAAATGAGGCTTTTCACCCAAAAAAGGAGAGCTTGTCCATAACATTGAAATATTGGTGCAGAAAAATTTGGCTTTTCAGGTGAAAAAGGTGGGTTTGGTGCTAAAATTGAGAACTTGGTGCAGAAAAATGAGGCTTTTCACCCAAAAAAAGTGGTTTGTGCTGTAAAATTGAGATCTTGTTGCAGAAAAATGAGGCTTTACATCTGAAAAAGGCGGTTTGTGCCCTAAAATTGAGAGCTTGGTGCAGAAAAATGAGGTTTTTCACCCCAAAAACGCGGGTTTAGAGCCCCCATGATAGGGTTTGCGCTGTAAAAAAGGAGAGTTAGGGCCCTGGAAACGAGGCACTGCTGCATAAAAGGGAGGTTGTTACCTGTAGAATCAAAACTTTGGATGCTAAAAATTAATCTTTGAGAGGTAAAGTGGGGGTTTGTGCCTAAAATTGAGAGCTTGGAGTAGGAAAATGAGGCTTTTAATCTGAAAAAGGAGGTTTGTGCCCTAAAATTGAGATATTGGTGAAGAAAAATGAGGCTTTTCACCCCAAAATTGAGAGCTTGTCCCTAAAATTGAGAGCTTGGAGTAGGAAAATGAGGCTTTTAATCTGAAAAAGGAGGTTTGTGCCCTAAAATTGAGATATTGGTGAAGAAAAATGAGGCTTTTCACCCGAAAATTGAGAGCTTGTCCCTAAAATTGAGAGCTTGGTGCAGAAAAATGAGGCTTTTCAGCAGAAAAAGGCGGGTTGTGTGCCGTAAAATTGAGAGGTTGGTGCAGAAAAATGAGACTTTTCAGCAGAAAAAGGCCATTTCCGCCCTAAAATTGAGAGCTTGGTTCAGAAAAATGAGGCTTTTTCACCCCAAAAATGCGGGTTTAGCCCCCATGATAGGGTTTGTGCTGTAAAGAAGGAGAGGTATGGCCCTGGAAACGAGGCACTGCTGCATAAAAGGGAGGTTGTTACCTGTAGAATCAAAACTTTGGATGCTAAAAATTAATCTTTGAGAGGTAAAGTGGGGGTTTGTGCCTAAAATTGAGAGCTTGGAGTAGGAAAATGAGGCTTTTAATCTGAAAAAGGAGGTTTGTGCCCTAAAATTGAGATATTGGTGAAGAAAAATGAGGCTTTTCACCCCAAAATTGAGAGCTTGTCCATAACATTGAAATATTGGTGCAGAAAAATTTGGCTTTTCAGGTGAAAAAGGTGGGTTTGGTGCTACAACTGAGAGCTTGGTGCAGAAAAATGAGGCTTTTCACCCAAAAAAAGTGGTTTGTGCTGTAAAATTGAGATCTTGTTGCAGAAAAATGAGGCTTTACATCTGAAAAAGGCGGTTTGTGCCCTAAAATTGAGAGCTTGGAGTAGGAAAATGAGGCTTTTAATCTGAAAAAGGAGGTTTGTGCCCTAAAATTGAGATATTGGTGAAAAAAATAGGCTTTTCACCCCAAAATTGAGAGCTTGTCCCTCAAATGGAGAGCTTGGTGCAGAAAAATGCGGCTTTTACACCCAAAAAAGGCGGGTTTTACCCTAAACTTGAGAGAGTGGTTCAGAAAAATGAGGCTTTTCACCCAATACAGGTAATTTGTGCCCAAAAATTGAGAGCTTGGTGCAGAAAAATGAGGCTTTTCAGCAGAAAAAGGCACGTTTGGTCCTAAAATTGCGCTATTGGTGCAGAAAAATGAGGCTTTTCACCCAAAAAAGGAGAGCTTGTCCATAACATTGAAATATTGGTGCAGAAAAATTTGGCTTTTCAGGTGAAAAAGGTGGGTTTGGTGCTAAAATTGAGAACTTGGTGCAGAAAAATGAGGCTTTTCACCCAAAAAAAGTGGTTTGTGCTGTAAAATTGAGATCTTGTTGCAGAAAAATGAGGCTTTACATCTGAAAAAGGCGGTTTGTGCCCTAAAATTGAGAGCTTGGTGCAGAAAAATGAGGCTTTTCACCCCAAAAACGCGGGTTTAGAGCCCCCATGATAGGGTTTGTGCTGTAAAGAAGGAGAGGTAGGGCCCTGGAAACGAGGCACTGCTGCATAAAAGGGAGGTTGTTTCCTGTAGAATCAAAACTTTGGATGCTAAAAATAAATCTTTGAGAGGTAAAGTGGGGGTTTGTGCCTAAAATTGAGAGCTTGGAGTAGGAAAATGAGGCTTTTAATCTGAAAAAGGAGGTTTGTGCCCTAAAATTGAGATATTGGTGAAGAAAAATGAGGCTTTTCACTCAAAAATTGAGAGCTTGTCCCTAAAATTGAGAGCTTGGAGTAGGAAAATGAGGCTTTTAATCTGAAAAAGGAGGTTTGTGCCCTAAAATTGAGATATTGGTGAAGAAAAATGAGGCTTTTCACCCCAAAATTGAGAGCTTGTCCCTAAAATTGAGAGCTTGGAGTAGGAAAATGAGGCTTTTAATCTGAAAAAGGAGGTTTGTGCCCTAAAATTGAGATATTGGTGAAGAAAAATGAGGCTTTTCACTCAAAAATTGAGAGCTTGTCCCTAAAATTGAGAGCTTGGAGTAGGAAAATGAGGCTTTTAATCTGAAAAAGGAGGTTTGTGCCCTAAAATTGAGATATTGGTGAAGAAAAATGAGGCTTTTCACCCCAAAATTGAGAGCTTGTCCCTAAAATTGAGAGCTTGGAGTAGGAAAATGAGGCTTTTAATCTGAAAAAGGAGGTTTGTGCCCTAAAATTGAGATATTGGTGAAGAAAAATGAGGCTTTTCACCCCAAAATTGAGAGCTTGTCCCTAAAATTGAGAGCTTGGTGCAGAAAAATGAGGCTTTTCAGCAGAAAAAGGCGGGTTGTGTGCCGTAAAATTGAGAGGTTGGTGCAGAAAAATGAGACTTTTCAGCAGAAAAAGGCCATTTCTGCCCTAAAATTGAGAGCTTCGTTCAGAAAAATGAGGTTTTTCACCCCAAAAATGCGGGTTTAGCCCCCATGATAGGGTTTGTGCTGTAAAGAAGGAGAGGTAGGGCCCTGGAAACGAGGCACTGCTGCATAAAAGGGAGGTTGTTTCCTGTAGAATCAAAACTTTGGATGCCAAAAATTAATCGTTGAGAGGTAAAATGGGGGTTTGTGCCCTAAAATTGAGAGCTTGGAGTAGGAAAATGAGGCTTTTAATCTGAAAAAGGAGGTTTGTGCCCTAAAATTGAGATATTGGTGAAGAAAAATGAGGCTTTTCACCCCAAAATTGAGAGCTTGTCCCTCAAATGGAGAGCTTGGTGCAGAAAAATGAGGCTTTTACACCCAAAAAAGGCGGGTTTTACCCTAAACTTGAGAGAGTGGTTCAGAAAAATGAGGCTTTTCACCCAATACAGGTAATTTGTGCCCAAAAATTGAGAGCTTGGTGCAGAAAAATGAGGCTTTTCAGCAGAAAAAGGCACGTTTGGTCCTAAAATTGCGCTATTGGTGCAGAAAAATGAGGCTTTTCACCCAAAAAAGGAGAGCTTGTCCATAACATTGAAATATTGGTGCAGAAAAATTTGGCTTTTCAGGTGAAAAAGGTGGGTTTGGTGCTAAAATTGAGAACTTGGTGCAGAAAAATGAGGCTTTTCACCCAAAAAAAGTGGTTTGTGCTGTAAAATTGAGATCTTGTTGCAGAAAAATGAGGCTTTACATCTGAAAAAGGCGGTTTGTGCCCTAAAATTGAGAGCTTGGTGCAGAAAAATGAGGTTTTTCACCCCAAAAACGCGGGTTTAGAGCCCCCATGATAGGGTTTGCGCTGTAAAAAAGGAGAGTTAGGGCCCTGGAAACGAGGCACTGCTGCATAAAAGGGAGGTTGTTACCTGTAGAATCAAAACTTTGGATGCTAAAAATTAATCTTTGAGAGGTAAAGTGGGGGTTTGTGCCTAAAATTGAGAGCTTGGAGTAGGAAAATGAGGCTTTTAATCTGAAAAAGGAGGTTTGTGCCCTAAAATTGAGATATTGGTGAAGAAAAATGAGGCTTTTCACCCCAAAATTGAGAGCTTGTCCCTAAAATTGAGAGCTTGGAGTAGGAAAATGAGGCTTTTAATCTGAAAAAGGAGGTTTGTGCCCTAAAATTGAGATATTGGTGAAGAAAAATGAGGCTTTTCACCCGAAAATTGAGAGCTTGTCCCTAAAATTGAGAGCTTGGTGCAGAAAAATGAGGCTTTTCAGCAGAAAAAGGCGGGTTGTGTGCCGTAAAATTGAGAGGTTGGTGCAGAAAAATGAGACTTTTCAGCAGAAAAAGGCCATTTCCGCCCTAAAATTGAGAGCTTGGTTCAGAAAAATGAGGCTTTTTCACCCCAAAAATGCGGGTTTAGCCCCCATGATAGGGTTTGTGCTGTAAAGAAGGAGAGGTATGGCCCTGGAAACGAGGCACTGCTGCATAAAAGGGAGGTTGTTACCTGTAGAATCAAAACTTTGGATGCTAAAAATTAATCTTTGAGAGGTAAAGTGGGGGTTTGTGCCTAAAATTGAGAGCTTGGAGTAGGAAAATGAGGCTTTTAATCTGAAAAAGGAGGTTTGTGCCCTAAAATTGAGATATTGGTGAAGAAAAATGAGGCTTTTCACCCCAAAATTGAGAGCTTGTCCATAACATTGAAATATTGGTGCAGAAAAATTTGGCTTTTCAGGTGAAAAAGGTGGGTTTGGTGCTACAATTGAGAGCTTGGTGCAGAAAAATGAGGCTTTTCACCCAAAAAAAGTGGTTTGTGCTGTAAAATTGAGATCTTGTTGCAGAAAAATGAGGCTTTACATCTGAAAAAGGCGGTTTGTGCCCTAAAATTGAGAGCTTGGTGCAGAAAAATGAGGTTTTTCACCCCAAAAATGCGGGTATAGCCCCCATGATAGGGTTTGTGCTGTAAAGAAGGAGAGGTAGGGCCCTGGAAATGAGGCACTGCTGCATAAAAGGGAGGTTGTTTCCTGTAGAATCAAAACTTTGGATGCCAAAAATTAATCATTGAGAGGTAAAATGGGGGTTTGTGCCCTAAAATTGAGAGCTTGGAGTAGGAAAATGAGGCTTTTAATCTGAAAAAGGAGGTTTGTGCCCTAAAATTGAGATATTGGTGAAAAAAATAGGCTTTTCACCCCAAAATTGAGAGCTTGTCCCTCAAATGGAGAGCTTGGTGCAGAAAAATGAGGCTTTTACACCCAAAAAAGGCGGGTTTTACCCTAAACTTGAGAGAGTGGTTCAGAAAAATGAGGCTTTTCACCCAATACAGGTAATTTGTGCCCAAAAATTGAGAGCTTGGTGCAGAAAAATGAGGCTTTTCAGCAGAAAAAGGCACGTTTGGTCCTAAAATTGCGCTATTGGTGCAGAAAAATGAGGCTTTTCACCCAAAAAAGGAGAGCTTGTCCATAACATTGAAATATTGGTGCAGAAAAATTTGGCTTTTCAGGTGAAAAAGGTGGGTTTGGTGCTAAAATTGAGAACTTGGTGCAGAAAAATGAGGCTTTTCACCCAAAAAAAGTGGTTTGTGCTGTAAAATTGAGATCTTGTTGCAGAAAAATGAGGCTTTACATCTGAAAAAGGCGGTTTGTGCCCTAAAATTGAGAGCTTGGTGCAGAAAAACGAGGTTTTTCACCCCAAAAACGCGGGTTTAGAGCCCCCATGATAGGGTTTGCGCTGTAAAAAAGGAGAGTTAGGGCCCTGGAAACGAGGCACTGCTGCATAAAAGGGAGGTTGTTACCTGTAGAATCAAAACTTTGGATGCTAAAAATAAATCTTTGAGAGGTAAAGTGGGGGTTTGTGCCTAAAATTGAGAGCTTGGAGTAGGAAAATGAGGCTTTTAATCTGAAAAAGGAGGTTTGTGCCCTAAAATTGAGATATTGGTGAAGAAAAATGAGGCTTTTCACTCAAAAATTGAGAGCTTGTCCCTAAAATTGAGAGCTTGGAGTAGGAAAATGAGGCTTTTAATCTGAAAAAGGAGGTTTGTGCCCTAAAATTGAGATATTGGTGAAGAAAAATGAGGCTTTTCACCCCAAAATTGAGAGCTTGTCCCTAAAATTGAGAGCTTGGAGTAGGAAAATGAGGCTTTTAATCTGAAAAAGGAGGTTTGTGCCCTAAAATTGAGATATTGGTGAAGAAAAATGAGGCTTTTCACTCAAAAATTGAGAGCTTGTCCCTAAAATTGAGAGCTTGGAGTAGGAAAATGAGGCTTTTAATCTGAAAAAGGAGGTTTGTGCCCTAAAATTGAGATATTGGTGAAGAAAAATGAGGCTTTTCACCCCAAAATTGAGAGCTTGTCCCTAAAATTGAGAGCTTGGAGTAGGAAAATGAGGCTTTTAATCTGAAAAAGGAGGTTTGTGCCCTAAAATTGAGATATTGGTGAAGAAAAATGAGGCTTTTCACCCGAAAATTGAGAGCTTGTCCCTAAAATTGAGAGCTTGGTGCAGAAAAATGAGGCTTTTCAGCAGAAAAAGGCGGGTTGTGTGCCGTAAAATTGAGAGGTTGGTGCAGAAAAATGAGACTTTTCAGCAGAAAAAGGCCATTTCCGCCCTAAAATTGAGAGCTTGGTTCAGAAAAATGAGGCTTTTTCACCCCAAAAATGCGGGTTTAGCCCCCATGATAGGGTTTGTGCTGTAAAGAAGGAGAGGTAGGGCCCTGGAAACGAGGCACTGCTGCATAAAAGGGAGGTTGTTACCTGTAGAATCAAAACTTTGGATGCTAAAAATTAATCTTTGAGAGGTAAAGTGGGGGTTTGTGCCTAAAATTGAGAGCTTGGAGTAGGAAAATGAGGCTTTTAATCTGAAAAAGGAGGTTTGTGCCCTAAAATTGAGATATTGGTGAAGAAAAATGAGGCTTTTCACCCCAAAATTGAGAGCTTGTCCATAACATTGAAATATTGGTGCAGAAAAATTTGGCTTTTCAGGTGAAAAAGGTGGGTTTGGTGCTAAAATTGAGAGCTTGGTGCAGAAAAATGAGGCTTTTCACCCAAAAAAAGTGGTTTGTGCTGTAAAATTGAGATCTTGTTGCAGAAAAGTGAGGCTTTACATCTGAAAAAGGCGGTTTGTGCCCTAAAATTGAGAGCTTGGTGCAGAAAAATGAGGTTTTTCACCCCAAAAATGCGGGTATAGCCCCCATGATAGGGTTTGTGCTGTAAAGAAGGAGAGGTAGGGCCCTGGAAATGAGGCACTGCTGCATAAAAGGGAGGTTGTTTCCTGTAGAATCAAAACTTTGGATGCCAAAAATTAATCATTGAGAGGTAAAATGGGGGTTTGTGCCCTAAAATTGAGAGCTTGGAGTAGGAAAATGAGGCTTTTAATCTGAAAAAGGAGGTTTGTGCCCTAAAATTGAGATATTGGTGAAAAAAATAGGCTTTTCACCCCAAAATTGAGAGCTTGTCCCTCAAATGGAGAGCTTGGTGCAGAAAAATGAGGCTTTTACACCCAAAAAAGGCGGGTTTTACCCTAAACTTGAGAGAGTGGTTCAGAAAAATGAGGCTTTTCACCCAATACAGGTAATTTGTGCCCAAAAATTGAGAGCTTGGTGCAGAAAAATGAGGCTTTTCAGCAGAAAAAGGCACGTTTGGTCCTAAAATTGCGCTATTGGTGCAGAAAAATGAGGCTTTTCACCCAAAAAAGGAGAGCTTGTCCATAACATTGAAATATTGGTGCAGAAAAATTTGGCTTTTCAGGTGAAAAAGGTGGGTTTGGTGCTAAAATTGAGAACTTGGTGCAGAAAAATGAGGCTTTTCACCCAAAAAAAGTGGTTTGTGCTGTAAAATTGAGATCTTGTTGCAGAAAAATGAGGCTTTACATCTGAAAAAGGCGGTTTGTGCCCTAAAATTGAGAGCTTGGTGCAGAAAAACGAGGTTTTTCACCCCAAAAACGCGGGTTTAGCCCCCATGATAGGGTTTGCGCTGTAAAAAAGGAGAGTTAGGGCCCTGGAAACGAGGCACTGCTGCATAAAAGGGAGGTTGTTACCTGTAGAATCAAAACTTTGGATGCTAAAAATAAATCTTTGAGAGGTAAAGTGGGGGTTTGTGCCTAAAATTGAGAGCTTGGAGTAGGAAAATGAGGCTTTTAATCTGAAAAAGGAGGTTTGTGCCCTAAAATTGAGATATTGGTGAAGAAAAATGAGGCTTTTCACTCAAAAATTGAGAGCTTGTCCCTAAAATTGAGAGCTTGGAGTAGGAAAATGAGGCTTTTAATCTGAAAAAGGAGGTTTGTGCCCTAAAATTGAGATATTGGTGAAGAAAAATGAGGCTTTTCACCCCAAAATTGAGAGCTTGTCCCTAAAATTGAGAGCTTGGAGTAGGAAAATGAGGCTTTTAATCTGAAAAAGGAGGTTTGTGCCCTAAAATTGAGATATTGGTGAAGAAAAATGAGGCTTTTCACTCAAAAATTGAGAGCTTGTCCCTAAAATTGAGAGCTTGGAGTAGGAAAATGAGGCTTTTAATCTGAAAAAGGAGGTTTGTGCCCTAAAATTGAGATATTGGTGAAAAAAATAGGCTTTTCACCCCAAAATTGAGAGCTTGTCCCTCAAATGGAGAGCTTGGTGCAGAAAAATGAGGCTTTTACACCCAAAAAAGGCGGGTTTTACCCTAAACTTGAGAGAGTGGTTCAGAAAAATGAGGCTTTTCACCCAATACAGGTAATTTGTGCCCAAAAATTGAGAGCTTGGTGCAGAAAAATGAGGCTTTTCAGCAGAAAAAGGCACGTTTGGTCCTAAAATTGCGCTATTGGTGCAGAAAAATGAGGCTTTTCACCCAAAAAAGGAGAGCTTGTCCATAACATTGAAATATTGGTGCAGAAAAATTTGGCTTTTCAGGTGAAAAAGGTGGGTTTGGTGCTAAAATTGAGAACTTGGTGCAGAAAAATGAGGCTTTTCACCCAAAAAAAGTGGTTTGTGCTGTAAAATTGAGATCTTGTTGCAGAAAAATGAGGCTTTACATCTGAAAAAGGCGGTTTGTGCCCTAAAATTGAGAGCTTGGTGCAGAAAAACGAGGTTTTTCACCCCAAAAACGCGGGTTTAGAGCCCCCATGATAGGGTTTGCGCTGTAAAAAAGGAGAGTTAGGGCCCTGGAAACGAGGCACTGCTGCATAAAAGGGAGGTTGTTACCTGTAGAATCAAAACTTTGGATGCTAAAAATAAATCTTTGAGAGGTAAAGTGGGGGTTTGTGCCTAAAATTGAGAGCTTGGAGTAGGAAAATGAGGCTTTTAATCTGAAAAAGGAGGTTTGTGCCCTAAAATTGAGATATTGGTGAAGAAAAATGAGGCTTTTCACTCAAAAATTGAGAGCTTGTCCCTAAAATTGAGAGCTTGGAGTAGGAAAATGAGGCTTTTAATCTGAAAAAGGAGGTTTGTGCCCTAAAATTGAGATATTGGTGAAGAAAAATGAGGCTTTTCACCCCAAAATTGAGAGCTTGTCCCTAAAATTGAGAGCTTGGAGTAGGAAAATGAGGCTTTTAATCTGAAAAAGGAGGTTTGTGCCCTAAAATTGAGATATTGGTGAAGAAAAATGAGGCTTTTCACTCAAAAATTGAGAGCTTGTCCCTAAAATTGAGAGCTTGGAGTAGGAAAATGAGGCTTTTAATCTGAAAAAGGAGGTTTGTGCCCTAAAATTGAGATATTGGTGAAGAAAAATGAGGCTTTTCACCCCAAAATTGAGAGCTTGTCCCTAAAATTGAGAGCTTGGAGTAGGAAAATGAGGCTTTTAATCTGAAAAAGGAGGTTTGTGCCCTAAAATTGAGATATTGGTGAAGAAAAATGAGGCTTTTCACTCAAAAATTGAGAGCTTGTCCCTAAAATTGAGAGCTTGGTGCAGAAAAATGAGGCTTTTCAGCAGAAAAAGGCGGGTTGTGTGCCGTAAAATTGAGAGGTTGGTGCAGAAAAATGAGACTTTTCAGCAGAAAAAGGCCATTTCCGCCCTAAAATTGAGATCTCTGTGCAGAAAAATGAGGTTTTTCACCCCAAAAATGCGGGTTTAGCCCCCATGATAGGGTTTGTGCTGTAAAGAAGGAGAGGTAGGGCCCTGGAAACGAGGCACTGCTGCATAAAAGGGAGGTTGTTTCCTGTAGAATCAAAACTTTGGATGCCAAAAATTAATCGTTGAGAGGTAAAATTGGGTTTTGTGCCCTAAAATTGAGAGCTTGGAGTAGGAAAATGAGGCTTTTAATCTGAAAAAGGAGGTTTGTGCCCTAAAATTGAGATATTGGTGAAGAAAAATGAGGCTTTTCACTCAAAAATTGAGAGCTTGTCCCTAAAATTGAGAGCTTGGAGTAGGAAAATGAGGCTTTTAATCTGAAAAAGGAGGTTTGTGCCCTAAAATTGAGATATTGGTGAAGAAAAATGAGGCTTTTCACCCCAAAATTGAGAGCTTGTCCCTAAAATTGAGAGCTTGGAGTAGGAAAATGAGGCTTTTAATCTGAAAAAGGAGGTTTGTGCCCTAAAATTGAGATATTGGTGAAGAAAAATGAGGCTTTTCACTCAAAAATTGAGAGCTTGTCCCTAAAATTGAGAGCTTGGAGTAGGAAAATGAGGCTTTTAATCTGAAAAAGGAGGTTTGTGCCCTAAAATTGAGATATTGGTGAAGAAAAATGAGGCTTTTCACCCCAAAATTGAGAGCTTGTCCCTCAAATGGAGAGCTTGGTGCAGAAAAATGAGGCTTTTACACCCAAAAAAGGCGGGTTTTACCCTAAACTTGAGAGAGTGGTTCAGAAAAATGAGGCTTTTCACCCAATACAGGTAATTTGTGCCCAAAAATTGAGAGCTTGGTGCAGAAAAATGAGGCTTTTCAGCAGAAAAAGGCACGTTTGGTCCTAAAATTGCGCTATTGGTGCAGAAAAATGAGGCTTTTCACCCAAAAAAGGAGAGCTTGTCCATAACATTGAAATATTGGTGCAGAAAAATTTGGCTTTTCCGGTGAAAAAGGTGGGTTTGGTGCTAAAATTGAGAACTTGGTGCAGCAAAATGAGGCTTTTCACCCAAAAAAAGTGGTTTGTGCTGTAAAATTGAGATCTTGTTGCAGAAAAATGAGGCTTTACATCTGAAAAAGGTGGTTTGTGCCCTAAAATTGAGAGCTTGGTGCAGAAAAATGAGGTTTTTCACCCCAAAAACGCGGGTTTAGAGCCCCCATGATAGGGTTTGTGCTGTAAAGAAGGAGAGGTAGGGCCCTGGAAACGAGGCACTGCTGCATAAAAGGGAGGTTGTTACCTGTAGAATCAAAACTTTGGATGCTAAAAATTAATCTTTGAGAGGTAAAGTGGGGGTTTGTGCCTAAAATTGAGAGCTTGGAGTAGGAAAATGAGGCTTTTAATCTGAAAAAGGAGGTTTGTGCCCTAAAATTGAGATATTGGTGAAGAAAAATGAGGCTTTTCACTCAAAAATTGAGAGCTTGTCCCTAAAATTGAGAGCTTGGAGTAGGAAAATGAGGCTTTTAATCTGAAAAAGGAGGTTTGTGCCCTAAAATTGAGATATTGGTGAAGAAAAATGAGGCTTTTCACCCCAAAATTGAGAGCTTGTCCCTAAAATTGAGAGCTTGGAGTAGGAAAATGAGGCTTTTAATCTGAAAAAGGAGGTTTGTGCCCTAAAATTGAGATATTGGTGAAGAAAAATGAGGCTTTTCACTCAAAAATTGAGAGCTTGTCCCTAAAATTGAGAGCTTGGAGTAGGAAAATGAGGCTTTTAATCTGAAAAAGGAGGTTTGTGCCCTAAAATTGAGATATTGGTGAAGAAAAATGAGGCTTTTCACCCCAAAATTGAGAGCTTGTCCCTAAAATTGAGAGCTTGGAGTAGGAAAATGAGGCTTTTAATCTGAAAAAGGAGGTTTGTGCCCTAAAATTGAGATATTGGTGAAGAAAAATGAGGCTTTTCACTCAGAAATTGAGAGCTTGTCCCTAAAATTGAGAGCTTGGTGCAGAAAAATGAGGCTTTTCAGCAGAAAAAGGCGGGTTGTGTGCCGTAAAATTGAGAGGTTGGTGCAGAAAAATGAGACTTTTCAGCAGAAAAAGGCCATTTCCGCCCTAAAATTGAGAGCTTGGTTCAGAAAAATTAGGTTTTTCACCCCAAAAATGCGGGTATAGCCCCCATGATAGGGTTTGTGCTGTAAAGAAGGAGAGGTAGGGCCCTGGAAACGAGGCACTGCTGCATAAAAGGGAGGTTGTTTCCTGTAGAATCAAAACTTTGGATGCCAAAAATTAATCGTTGAGAGGTAAAATTGGGTTTTGTGCCCTAAAATTGAGAGCTTGGAGTAGGAAAATGAGGCTTTTAATCTGAAAAAGGAGGTTTGTGCCCTAAAATTGAGATATTGGTGAAGAAAAATGAGGCTTTTCACTCAAAAATTGAGAGCTTGTCCCTAAAATTGAGAGCTTGGAGTAGGAAAATGAGGCTTTTAATCTGAAAAAGGAGGTTTGTGCCCTAAAATTGAGATATTGGTGAAGAAAAATGAGGCTTTTCACCCCAAAATTGAGAGCTTGTCCCTAAAATTGAGAGCTTGGAGTAGGAAAATGAGGCTTTTAATCTGAAAAAGGAGGTTTGTGCCCTAAAATTGAGATATTGGTGAAGAAAAATGAGGCTTTTCACTCAAAAATTGAGAGCTTGTCCCTAAAATTGAGAGCTTGGAGTAGGAAAATGAGGCTTTTAATCTGAAAAAGGAGGTTTGTGCCCTAAAATTGAGATATTGGTGAAGAAAAATGAGGCTTTTCACCCCAAAATTGAGAGCTTGTCCCTCAAATGGAGAGCTTGGTGCAGAAAAATGAGGCTTTTACACCCAAAAAAGGCGGGTTTTACCCTAAACTTGAGAGAGTGGTTCAGAAAAATGAGGCTTTTCACCCAATACAGGTAATTTGTGCCCAAAAATTGAGAGCTTGGTGCAGAAAAATGAGGCTTTTCAGCAGAAAAAGGCACGTTTGGTCCTAAAATTGCGCTATTGGTGCAGAAAAATGAGGCTTTTCACCCAAAAAAGGAGAGCTTGTCCATAACATTGAAATATTGGTGCAGAAAAATTTGGCTTTTCAGGTGAAAAAGGTGGGTTTGGTGCTAAAATTGAGAACTTGGTGCAGAAAAATGAGGCTTTTCACCCAAAAAAAGTGGTTTGTGCTGTAAAATTGAGATCTTGTTGCAGAAAAATGAGGCTTTACATCTGAAAAAGGTGGTTTGTGCCCTAAAATTGAGAGCTTGGTGCAGAAAAATGAGGTTTTTCACCCCAAAAACGCGGGTTTAGAGCCCCCATGATAGGGTTTGTGCTGTAAAGAAGGAGAGGTAGGGCCCTGGAAACGAGGCACTGCTGCATAAAAGGGAGGTTGTTACCTGTAGAATCAAAACTTTGGATGCTAAAAATTAATCTTTGAGAGGTAAAGTGGGGGTTTGTGCCTAAAATTGAGAGCTTGGAGTAGGAAAATGAGGCTTTTAATCTGAAAAAGGAGGTTTGTGCCCTAAAATTGAGATATTGGTGAAGAAAAATGAGGCTTTTCACCCCAAAATTGAGAGCTTGTCCCTAAAATTGAGAGCTTGGAGTAGGAAAATGAGGCTTTTAATCTGAAAAGGGAGGTTTGTGCCCTAAAATTGAGATATTGGTGAAGAAAAATGAGGCTTTTCACCCCAAAATTGAGAGCTTGTCCCTAAAATTGAGAGCTTGGAGTAGGAAAATGAGGCTTTTAATCTGAAAAAGGAGGTTTGTGCCCTAAAATTGAGATATTGGTGAAGAAAAATGAGGCTTTTCACCCGAAAATTGAGAGCTTGTCCCTAAAATTGAGAGCTTGGTGCAGAAAAATGAGGCTTTTCAGCAGAAAAAGGCGGGTTGTGTGCCGTAAAATTGAGAGGTTGGTGCAGAAAAATGAGACTTTTCAGCAGAAAAAGGCCATTTCCGCCCTAAAATTGAGAGCTTGGTTCAGAAAAATGAGGTTTTTCACCCCAAAAATGCGGGTTTAGCCCCCATGATAGGGTTTGTGCTGTAAAGAAGGAGAGGTAGGGCCCTGGAAACGAGGCACTGCTGCATAAAAGGGAGGTTGTTTCCTGTAGAATCAAAACTTTGGATGCCAAAAATTAATCTTTGAGAGGTAAAATGGGGGTTTGTGCCCTAAAATTGAGAGCTTGGAGTAGGAAAATGAGGCTTTTAATCTGAAAAAGGAGGTTTGTGCCCTAAAATTGAGATATTGGTGAAGAAAAATGAGGCTTTTCACCCCAAAATTGAGAGCTTGTCCCTCAAATGGAGAGCTTGGTGCAGAAAAATGAGGCTTTTACACCCAAAAAAGGCGGGTTTTACCCTAAACTTGAGAGAGTGGTTCAGAAAAATGAGGCTTTTCACCCAATACAGGTAATTTGTGCCCAAAAATTGAGAGCTTGGTGCAGAAAAATGAGGCTTTTCAGCAGAAAAAGGCACGTTTGGTCCTAAAATTGCGCTATTGGTGCAGAAAAATGAGGCTTTTCACCCAAAAAAGGAGAGCTTGTCCATAACATTGAAATATTGGTGCAGAAAAATTTGGCTTTTCAGGTGAAAAAGGTGGGTTTGGTGCTAAAATTGAGAACTTGGTGCAGAAAAATGAGGCTTTTCACCCAAAAAAAGTGGTTTGTGCTGTAAAATTGAGATCTTGTTGCAGAAAAATGAGGCTTTACATCTGAAAAAGGTGTTTGTGCCCTAAAATTGAGAGCTTGGTGCAGAAAAATGAGGTTTTTCACCCCAAAAACGCGGGTTTAGAGCCCCCATGATAGGGTTTGTGCTGTAAAGAAGGAGAGGTAGGGCCCTGGAAACGAGGCACTGCTGCATAAAAGGGAGGTTGTTACCTGTAGAATCAAAACTTTGGATGCTAAAAATTAATCTTTGAGAGGTAAAGTGGGGGTTTGTGCCTAAAATTGAGAGCTTGGAGTAGGAAAATGAGGCTTTTAATCTGAAAAAGGAGGTTTGTGCCCTAAAATTGAGATATTGGTGAAGAAAAATGAGGCTTTTCACCCGAAAATTGAGAGCTTGTCCCTAAAATTGAGAGCTTGGAGTAGGAAAATGAGGCTTTTAATCTGAAAAAGGAGGTTTGTGCCCTAAAATTGAGATATTGGTGAAGAAAAATGAGGCTTTTCACCCCAAAATTGAGAGCTTGTCCCTAAAATTGAGAGCTTGGAGTAGGAAAATGAGGCTTTTAATCTGAAAAAGGAGGTTTGTGCCCTAAAATTGAGATATTGGTGAAGAAAAATGAGGCTTTTCACCCGAAAATTGAGAGCTTGTCCCTAAAATTGAGAGCTTGGTGCAGAAAAATGAGGCTTTTCAGCAGAAAAAGGCGGGTTGTGTGCCGTAAAATTGAGAGGTTGGTGCAGAAAAATGAGACTTTTCAGCAGAAAAAGGCCATTTCCGCCCTAAAATTGAGAGCTTGGTTCAGAAAAATGAGGTTTTTCACCCCAAAAATGCGGGTATAGCCCCCATGATAGGGTTTGTGCTGTAAAGAAGGAGAGGTAGGGCCCTGGAAACGAGGCACTGCTGCATAAAAGGGAGGTTGTTTCCTGTAGAATCAAAACTTTGGATGCCAAAAATTAATCGTTGAGAGGTAAAATGGGGGTTTGTGCCCTAAAATTGAGAGCTTGGAGTAGGAAAATGAGGCTTTTAATCTGAAAAAGGAGGTTTGTGCCCTAAAATTGAGATATTGGTGAAGAAAAATGAGGCTTTTCACCCCAAAATTGAGAGCTTGTCCCTCAAATGGAGAGCTTGGTGCAGAAAAATGAGGCTTTTTCACCCAAAAAAGGCGGGTTTTACCCTAAACTTGAGAGAGTGGTTCAGAAAAATGAGGCTTTTCACCCAATACAGGTAATTTGTGCCCAAAAATTGAGAGCTTGGTGCAGAAAAATGAGGCTTTTCAGCAGAAAAAGGCACGTTTGGTCCTAAAATTGCGCTATTGGTGCAGAAAAATGAGGCTTTTCACCCAAAAAAGGAGAGCTTGTCCATAACATTGAAATATTGGTGCAGAAAAATTTGGCTTTTCAGGTGAAAAAGGTGGGTTTGGTGCTAAAATTGAGAACTTGGTGCAGAAAAATGAGGCTTTTCACCCAAAAAAAGTGGTTTGTGCTGTAAAATTGAGATCTTGTTGCAGAAAAATGAGGCTTTACATCTGAAAAAGGTGGTTTGTGCCCTAAAATTGAGAGCTTGGTGCAGAAAAATGAGGTTTTTCACCCCAAAAACGCGGGTTTAGAGCCCCCATGATAGGGTTTGTACTGTAAAAAAGGAGAGGTAGGGCCCCGGAAACGAGGCACTGCTGCATAAAAGGGAGGTTGTTACCTGTAGAATCAAAACTTTGGATGCCAAAAATTAATCTTTGAGAGGAGAATGGGGGTTTGTGCCTAAAATTGAGAGCTTGGAGTAGGAAAATGAGGCTTTTAATCTGAAAAGGGAGGTTTGTGCCCTAAAATTGAGATATTGGTGAAGAAAAATGAGGCTTTTCACCCCAAAATTGAGAGCTTGTCCCTAAAATTGAGAGCTTGGAGTAGGAAAATGAGGCTTTTAATCTGAAAAAGGAGGTTTGTGCCCTAAAATTGAGATATTGGTGAAGAAAAATGAGGCTTTTCACCCGAAAATTGAGAGCTTGTCCCTAAAATTGAGAGCTTGGTGCAGAAAAATGAGGCTTTTCAGCAGAAAAAGGCGGGTTGTGTGCCGTAAAATTGAGAGGTTGGTGCAGAAAAATGAGACTTTTCAGCAGAAAAAGGCCATTTCTGCCCTAAAATTGAGAGCTTGGTTCAGAAAAATGAGGTTTTTCACCCCAAAAATGCGGGTATAGCCCCCATGATAGGGTTTGTGCTGTAAAGAAGGAGAGGTAGGGCCCTGGAAACGAGGCACTGCTGCATAAAAGGGAGGTTGTTTCCTGTAGAATCAAAACTTTGGATGCCAAAAATTAATCGTTGAGAGGTAAAATGGGGGTTTGTGCCCTAAAATTGAGAGCTTGGAGTAGGAAAATGAGGCTTTTAATCTGAAAAAGGAGGTTTGTGCCCTAAAATTGAGATATTGGTGAAAAAAATGAGGCTTTTCACCCAAAAAAGGAGAGCTTGTCCATAACATTGAAATATTGGTGCAGAAAAATTTGGCTTTTCCGGTGAAAAAGGTGGGTTTGGTGCTAAAATTGAGAACTTGGTGCAGAAAAATGAGGCTTTTCACCCAAAAAAAGTGGTTTGTGCTGTAAAATTGAGATCTTGTTGCAGAAAAATGAGGCTTTACATCTGAAAAAGGCGGTTTGTGCCCTAAAATTGAGAGCTTGGTGCAGAAAAATGAGGTTTTTCACCCCAAAAACGCGGGTTTAGCCCCCATGATAGGGTTTGCGCTGTAAAAAAGGAGAGTTAGGGCCCTGGAAACGAGGCACTGCTGCATAAAAGGGAGGTTGTTACCTGTAGAATCAAAACTTTGGATGCCAAAAATTAATCTTTGAGAGGTAAAGTGGGGGTTTGTGCCTAAAATTGAGAGCTTGGAGTAGGAAAATGAGGCTTTTAATCTGAAAAAGGAGGTTTGTGCCCTAAAATTGAGATATTGGTGAAGAAAAATGAGGCTTTTCACCCCAAAATTGAGAGCTTGTCCCTAAAATTGAGAGCTTGGAGTAGGAAAATGAGGCTTTTAATCTGAAAAGGGAGGTTTGTGCCCTAAAATTGAGATATTGGTGAAGAAAAATGAGGCTTTTCACCCCAAAATTGAGAGCTTGTCCCTAAAATTGAGAGCTTGGAGTAGGAAAATGAGGCTTTTAATCTGAAAAAGGAGGTTTGTGCCCTAAAATTGAGATATTGGTGAAGAAAAATGAGGCTTTTCACCCCAAAATTGAGAGCTTGTCCCTAAAATTGAGAGCTTGGTGCAGAAAAATGAGGCTTTTCAGCAGAAAAAGGCGGGTTGTGTGCCGTAAAATTGAGAGGTTGGTGCAGAAAAATGAGACTTTTCAGCAGAAAAAGGCCATTTCCGCCCTAAAATTGAGAGCTTGGTTCAGAAAAATGAGGTTTTTCACCCCAAAAATGCGGGTTTAGCCCCCATGATAGGGTTTGTGCTGTAAAGAAGGAGAGGTAGGGCCCTGGAAACGAGGCACTGCTGCATAAAAGGGAGGTTGTTTCCTGTAGAATCAAAACTTTGGATGCCAAAAATTAATCTTTGAGAGGTAAAATGGGGGTTTGTGCCCTAAAATTGAGAGCTTGGAGTAGGAAAATGAGGCTTTTAATCTGAAAAAGGAGGTTTGTGCCCTAAAATTGAGATATTGGTGAAGAAAAATGAGGCTTTTCACCCCAAAATTGAGAGCTTGTCCCTCAAATGGAGAGCTTGGTGCAGAAAAATGAGGCTTTTACACCCAAAAAAGGCGGGTTTTACCCTAAACTTGAGAGAGTGGTTCAGAAAAATGAGGCTTTTCACCCAATACAGGTAATTTGTGCCCAAAAATTGAGAGCTTGGTGCAGAAAAATGAGGCTTTTCAGCAGAAAAAGGCACGTTTGGTCCTAAAATTGCGCTATTGGTGCAGAAAAATGAGGCTTTTCACCCAAAAAAGGAGAGCTTGTCCATAACATTGAAATATTGGTGCAGAAAAATTTGGCTTTTCAGGTGAAAAAGGTGGGTTTGGTGCTAAAATTGAGAACTTGGTGCAGAAAAATGAGGCTTTTCACCCAAAAAAAGTGGTTTGTGCTGTAAAATTGAGATCTTGTTGCAGAAAAATGAGGCTTTACATCTGAAAAAGGTGTTTGTGCCCTAAAATTGAGAGCTTGGTGCAGAAAAATGAGGTTTTTCACCCCAAAAACGCGGGTTTAGAGCCCCCATGATAGGGTTTGTGCTGTAAAGAAGGAGAGGTAGGGCCCTGGAAACGAGGCACTGCTGCATAAAAGGGAGGTTGTTACCTGTAGAATCAAAACTTTGGATGCTAAAAATTAATCTTTGAGAGGTAAAGTGGGGGTTTGTGCCTAAAATTGAGAGCTTGGAGTAGGAAAATGAGGCTTTTAATCTGAAAAAGGAGGTTTGTGCCCTAAAATTGAGATATTGGTGAAGAAAAATGAGGCTTTTCACCCGAAAATTGAGAGCTTGTCCCTAAAATTGAGAGCTTGGAGTAGGAAAATGAGGCTTTTAATCTGAAAAAGGAGGTTTGTGCCCTAAAATTGAGATATTGGTGAAGAAAAATGAGGCTTTTCACCCCAAAATTGAGAGCTTGTCCCTAAAATTGAGAGCTTGGAGTAGGAAAATGAGGCTTTTAATCTGAAAAAGGAGGTTTGTGCCCTAAAATTGAGATATTGGTGAAGAAAAATGAGGCTTTTCACCCGAAAATTGAGAGCTTGTCCCTAAAATTGAGAGCTTGGTGCAGAAAAATGAGGCTTTTCAGCAGAAAAAGGCGGGTTGTGTGCCGTAAAATTGAGAGGTTGGTGCAGAAAAATGAGACTTTTCAGCAGAAAAAGGCCATTTCCGCCCTAAAATTGAGAGCTTGGTTCAGAAAAATGAGGTTTTTCACCCCAAAAATGCGGGTTTAGCCCCCATGATAGGGTTTGTGCTGTAAAGAAGGAGAGGTAGGGCCCTGGAAACGAGGCACTGCTGCATAAAAGGGAGGTTGTTTCCTGTAGAATCAAAACTTTGGATGCCAAAAATTAATCTTTGAGAGGTAAAATGGGGGTTTGTGCCCTAAAATTGAGAGCTTGGAGTAGGAAAATGAGGCTTTTAATCTGAAAAAGGAGGTTTGTGCCCTAAAATTGAGATATTGGTGAAGAAAAATGAGGCTTTTCACCCCAAAATTGAGAGCTTGTCCCTCAAATGGAGAGCTTGGTGCAGAAAAATGAGGCTTTTTCACCCAAAAAAGGCGGGTTTTACCCTAAACTTGAGAGAGTGGTTCAGAAAAATGAGGCTTTTCACCCAATACAGGTAATTTGTGCCCAAAAATTGAGAGCTTGGTGCAGAAAAATGAGGCTTTTCAGCAGAAAAAGGCACGTTTGGTCCTAAAATTGCGCTATTGGTGCAGAAAAATGAGGCTTTTCACCCAAAAAAGGAGAGCTTGTCCATAACATTGAAATATTGGTGCAGAAAAATTTGGCTTTTCAGGTGAAAAAGGTGGGTTTGGTGCTAAAATTGAGAACTTGGTGCAGAAAAATGAGGCTTTTCACCCAAAAAAAGTGGTTTGTGCTGTAAAATTGAGATCTTGTTGCAGAAAAATGAGGCTTTACATCTGAAAAAGGTGGTTTGTGCCCTAAAATTGAGAGCTTGGTGCAGAAAAATGAGGTTTTTCACCCCAAAAACGCGGGTTTAGAGCCCCCATGATAGGGTTTGTGCTGTAAAGAAGGAGAGGTAGGGCCCTGGAAACGAGGCACTGCTGCATAAAAGGGAGGTTGTTACCTGTAGAATCAAAACTTTGGATGCTAAAAATTAATCTTTGAGAGGTAAAGTGGGGGTTTGTGCCTAAAATTGAGAGCTTGGAGTAGGAAAATGAGGCTTTTAATCTGAAAAAGGAGGTTTGTGCCCTAAAATTGAGATATTGGTGAAGAAAAATGAGGCTTTTCACCCGAAAATTGAGAGCTTGTCCCTAAAATTGAGAGCTTGGAGTAGGAAAATGAGGCTTTTAATCTGAAAAAGGAGGTTTGTGCCCTAAAATTGAGATATTGGTGAAGAAAAATGAGGCTTTTCACCCCAAAATTGAGAGCTTGTCCCTAAAATTGAGAGCTTGGAGTAGGAAAATGAGGCTTTTAATCTGAAAAAGGAGGTTTGTGCCCTAAAATTGAGATATTGGTGAAGAAAAATGAGGCTTTTCACCCGAAAATTGAGAGCTTGTCCCTAAAATTGAGAGCTTGGTGCAGAAAAATGAGGCTTTTCAGCAGAAAAAGGCGGGTTGTGTGCCGTAAAATTGAGAGGTTGGTGCAGAAAAATGAGACTTTTCAGCAGAAAAAGGCCATTTCTGCCCTAAAATTGAGAGCTTGGTTCAGAAAAATGAGGTTTTTCACCCCAAAAATGCGGGTATAGCCCCCATGATAGGGTTTGTGCTGTAAAGAAGGAGAGGTAGGGCCCTGGAAACGAGGCACTGCTGCATAAAAGGGAGGTTGTTTCCTGTAGAATCAAAACTTTGGATGCCAAAAATTAATCGTTGAGAGGTAAAATGGGGGTTTGTGCCCTAAAATTGAGAGCTTGGAGTAGGAAAATGAGGCTTTTAATCTGAAAAAGGAGGTTTGTGCCCTAAAATTGAGATATTGGTGAAAAAAATGAGGCTTTTCACCCAAAAAAGGAGAGCTTGTCCATAACATTGAAATATTGGTGCAGAAAAATTTGGCTTTTCAGGTGAAAAAGGTGGGTTTGGTGCTAAAATTGAGAACTTGGTGCAGAAAAATGAGGCTTTTCACCCAAAAAAAGTGGTTTGTGCTGTAAAATTGAGATCTTGTTGCAGAAAAATGAGGCTTTACATCTGAAAAAGGCGGTTTGTGCCCTAAAATTGAGAGCTTGGTGCAGAAAAATGAGGTTTTTCACCCCAAAAACGCGGGTTTAGCCCCCATGATAGGGTTTGCGCTGTAAAAAAGGAGAGTTAGGGCCCTGGAAACGAGGCACTGCTGCATAAAAGGGAGGTTGTTACCTGTAGAATCAAAACTTTGGATGCCAAAAATTAATCTTTGAGAGGTAAAGTGGGGGTTTGTGCCTAAAATTGAGAGCTTGGAGTAGGAAAATGAGGCTTTTAATCTGAAAAAGGAGGTTTGTGCCCTAAAATTGAGATATTGGTGAAGAAAAATGAGGCTTTTCACTCAAAAATTGAGAGCTTGTCCCTAAAATTGAGAGCTTGGAGTAGGAAAATGAGGCTTTTAATCTGAAAAAGGAGGTTTGTGCCCTAAAATTGAGATATTGGTGAAGAAAAATGAGGCTTTTCACCCCAAAATTGAGAGCTTGTCCCTAAAATTGAGAGCTTGGAGTAGGAAAATGAGGCTTTTAATCTGAAAAAGGAGGTTTGTGCCCTAAAATTGAGATATTGGTGAAGAAAAATGAGGCTTTTCACCCCAAAATTGAGAGCTTGTCCCTAAAATTGAGAGCTTGGTGCAGAAAAATGAGGCTTTTCAGCAGAAAAAGGCGGGTTGTGTGCCGTAAAATTGAGAGGTTGGTGCAGAAAAATGAGACTTTTCAGCAGAAAAAGGCCATTTCCGCCCTAAAATTGAGAGCTTGGTTCAGAAAAATGAGGTTTTTCACCCCAAAAATGCGGGTTTAGCCCCCATGATAGGGTTTGTGCTGTAAAGAAGGAGAGGTAGGGCCCTGGAAACGAGGCACTGCTGCATAAAAGGGAGGTTGTTTCCTGTAGAATCAAAACTTTGGATGCCAAAAATTAATCTTTGAGAGGTAAAATGGGGGTTTGTGCCCTAAAATTGAGAGCTTGGAGTAGGAAAATGAGGCTTTTAATCTGAAAAAGGAGGTTTGTGCCCTAAAATTGAGATATTGGTGAAGAAAAATGAGGCTTTTCACCCCAAAATTGAGAGCTTGTCCCTCAAATGGAGAGCTTGCTGCAGAAAAATGAGGCTTTTACACCCAAAAAAGGCGGGTTTTACCCTAAACTTGAGAGAGTGGTTCAGAAAAATGAGGCTTTTCACCCAATACAGGTAATTTGTGCCCAAAAAATGAGAGCTTGGTGCAGAAAAATGAGGCTTTTCAGCAGAAAAAGGCACGTTTGGTCCTAAAATTGCGCTATTGGTGCAGAAAAATGAGGCTTTTCACCCAAAAAAGGAGAGCTTGTCCATAACATTGAAATATTGGTGCAGAAAAATTTGGCTTTTCAGGTGAAATAGGTGGGTTTGGTGCTAAAATTGAGAACTTGGTGCAGAAAAATGAGGCTTTTCACCCAAAAAAAGTGGTTTGTGCTGTAAAATTGAGATCTTGTTGCAGAAAAATGAGGCTTTACATCTGAAAAAGGCGGTTTGTGCCCTAAAATTGAGAGCTTGGTGCAGAAAAACGAGGTTTTTCACCCCAAAAACGCGGGTTTAGCCCCCATGATAGGGTTTGCGCTGTAAAAAAGGAGAGTTAGGGCCCTGGAAACGAGGCACTGCTGCATAAAAGGGAGGTTGTTACCTGTAGAATCAAAACTTTGGATGCTAAAAATTAATCTTTGAGAGGTAAAGTGGGGATTTGTGCCTAAAATTGAGAGCTTGGAGTAGGAAAATGAGGCTTTTAATCTGAAAAAAGGAGGTTTGTGCCCTAAAATTGAGATATTGGTGAAGAAAAATGAGGCTTTTCACTCAAAAATTGAGAGCTTGTCCCTAAAATTGAGAGCTTGGAGTAGGAAAATGAGGCTTTTAATCTGAAAAAGGAGGTTTGTGCCCTAAAATTGAGATATTGGTGAAGAAAAATGAGGCTTTTCACCCCAAAATTGAGAGCTTGTCCCTAAAATTGAGAGCTTGGAGTAGGAAAATGAGGCTTTTAATCTGAAAAAGGAGGTTTGTGCCCTAAAATTGAGATATTGGTGAAGAAAAATGAGGCTTTTCACCCCAAAATTGAGAGCTTGTCCCTAAAATTGAGAGCTTGGTGCAGAAAAATGAGGCTTTTCAGCAGAAAAAGGCGGGTTGTGTGCCGTAAAATTGAGAGGTTGGTGCAGAAAAATGAGACTTTTCAGCAGAAAAAGGCCATTTCCGCCCTAAAATTGAGAGCTTGGTTCAGAAAAATGAGGCTTTTTCACCCCAAAAATGCGGGTTTAGCCCCCATGATAGGGTTTGTGCTGTAAAGAAGGAGAGGTAGGGCCCTGGAAACGAGGCACTGCTGCATAAAAGGGAGGTTGTTACCTGTAGAATCAAAACTTTGGATGCTAAAAATAAATCTTTGAGAGGTAAAGTGGGGGTTTGTGCCTAAAATTGAGAGCTTGGAGTAGGAAAATGAGGCTTTTAATCTGAAAAAGGAGGTTTGTGCCCTAAAATTGAGATATTGGTGAAAAAAATAGGCTTTTCACCCCAAAATTGAGAGCTTGTCCCTCAAATGAAGAGCTTGGTGCAGAAAAATGAGGCTTTTACACCCAAAAAAGGCGGGTTTTACCCTAAACTTGAGAGAGTGGTTCAGAAAAATGAGGCTTTTCACCCAATACAGGTAATTTGTGCCCAAAAATTGAGAGCTTGGTGCAGAAAAATGAGGCTTTTCAGCAGAAAAAGGCACGTTTGGTCCTAAAATTGCGCTATTGGTGCAGAAAAATGAGGCTTTTCACCCAAAAAAGGAGAGCTTGTCCATAACATTGAAATATTGGTGCAGAAAAATTTGGCTTTTCAGGTGAAAAAGGTGGGTTTGGTGCTAAAATTGAGAACTTGGTGCAGAAAAATGAGGCTTTTCACCCAAAAAAAGTGGTTTGTGCTGTAAAATTGAGATCTTGTTGCAGAAAAATGAGGCTTTACATCTGAAAAAGGCGGTTTGTGCCCTAAAATTGAGAGCTTGGTGCAGAAAAACGAGGTTTTTCACCCCAAAAACGCGGGTTTAGCCCCCATGATAGGGTTTGCGCTGTAAAAAAGGAGAGTTAGGGCCCTGGAAACGAGGCACTGCTGCATAAAAGGGAAGTTGTTACCTGTAGAATCAAAACTTTGGATGCTAAAAATTAATCTTTGAGAGGTAAAGTGGGGGTTTGTGCCTAAAATTGAGAGCTTGGAGTAGGAAAATGAGGCTTTTAATCTGAAAAAGGAGGTTTGTGCCCTAAAATTGAGATATTGGTGAAGAAAAATGAGGCTTTTCACCCCAAAATTGAGAGCTTGTCCCTAAAACTGAGAGCTTGGAGTAGGAAAATGAGGCTTTTAATCTGAAAAAGGAGGTTTGTGCCCTAAAATTGAGATATTGGTGAAGAAAAATGAGGCTTTTCACCCCAAAATTGAGAGCTTGTCCCTAAAATTGAGAGCTTGGAGTAGGAAAATGAGGCTTTTAATCTGAAAAAGGAGGTTTGTGCCCTAAAATTGAGATATTGGTGAAGAAAAATGAGGCTTTTCACTCAAAAATTGAGAGCTTGTCCCTAAAATTGAGAGCTTGGAGTAGGAAAATGAGGCTTTTAATCTGAAAAAGGAGGTTTGTGCCCTAAAATTGAGATATTGGTGAAGAAAAATGAGGCTTTTCACCCCAAAATTGAGAGCTTGTCCCTAAAATTGAGAGCTTGGAGTAGGAAAATGAGGCTTTTAATCTGAAAAAGGAGGTTTGTGCCCTAAAATTGAGATATTGGTGAAGAAAAATGAGGCTTTTCACCCGAAAATTGAGAGCTTGTCCCTAAAATTGAGAGCTTGGTGCAGAAAAATGAGGCTTTTCAGCAGAAAAAGGCGGGTTGTGTGCCGTAAAATTGAGAGGTTGGTGCAGAAAAATGAGACTTTTCAGCAGAAAAAGGCCATTTCCGCCCTAAAATTGAGAGCTTGGTTCAGAAAAATGAGGCTTTTTCACCCCAAAAATGCGGGTTTAGCCCCCATGATAGGGTTTGTGCTGTAAAGAAGGAGAGGTAGGGCCCTGGAAACGAGGCACTGCTGCATAAAAGGGAGGTTGTTACCTGTAGAATCAAAACTTTGGATGCTAAAAATTAATCTTTGAGAGGTAAAGTGGGGGTTTGTGCCTAAAATTGAGAGCTTGGAGTAGGAAAATGAGGCTTTTAATATGAAAAAGGAGGTTTGTGCCCTAAAATTGAGATATTGGTGAAGAAAAATGAGGCTTTTCACCCCAAAATTGAGAGCTTGTCCATAACATTGAAATATTGGTGCAGAAAAATTTGGCTTTTCAGGTGAAAAAGGTGGGCTTGGTCCTACAATTGAGAGCTTGTTGCAGAAAAATGAGGCTTTTCACCCAAAAAAAGTGGTTTGTGCTGTAAAATTGAGATCTTGTTGCAGAAAAGTGAGGCTTTATATCTGAAAAAGGAGGTTTGTGCCCTAAAATTGAGATATTGGTGAAAAAAATGAGGCTTTTCCCCCCAAAATTGAGAGCTTGTCACTCAAATGGAGAGCTTGGTGCAGAAAAATGAGGCTTTTACACCCAAAAAAGGCGGTTTTTACCCTAAACTTGAGAGAGTGGTTCAGAAAAATGAGGCTTTTCACCCAATACAGGTAATTTGTGCCCAAAAATTGAGAGCTTGGTGCAGAAAAATGAGGCTTTTCAGCAGAAAAAGGCACGTTTGGTCCTAAAATTGCGCTATTGGTGCAGAAAAATGAGGCTTTTCACCCAAAAAAGGAGAGCTTGTCCATAACATTGAAATATTGGTGCAGAAAAATTTGGCTTTTCAGGTGAAAAAGGTGGGTTTGGTGCTAAAATTGAGAACTTGGTGCAGAAAAATGAGGCTTTTCACCCAAAAAAAGTGGTTTGTGCTGTAAAATTGAGATCTTGTTGCAGAAAAGTGAGGCTTTAGATCTGAAAAAGGCGGTTTGTGCCCTAAAATTGAGAGCTTGGTGCAGAAAAATGAGGTTTTTCACCCCAAAAACGCGGGTTTAGAGCCCCCATGATAGGGTTTGTGCTGTAAAAAAGGAGAGGTAGGGCCCTGGAAACGAGGCACTGCTGCATAAAAGGGAGGTTGTTACCTGTAGAATCAAAACTTTGGATGCTAAAAATAAATCTTTGAGAGGTAAAGTGGGGGTTTGTGCCTAAAATTGAGAGCTTGGAGTAGGAAAATGAGGCTTTTAATCTGAAAAAGGAGGTTTGTGCCCTAAAATTGAGATATTGGTGAAGAAAAATGAGGCTTTTCACCCCAAAATTGAGAGCTTGTCCCTAAAATTGAGAGCTTGGAGTAGGAAAATGAGGCTTTTAATCTGAAAAAGGAGGTTTGTGCCCTAAAATTGAGATATTGGTGAAGAAAAATGAGACTTTTCACCCGAAAATTGAGAGCTTGTCCCTAAAATTGAGAGCTTGGTGCAGAAAAATGAGGCTTTTCAGCAGAAAAAGGCGGGTTGTGTGCCGTAAAATTGAGAGGTTGGTGCAGAAAAATGAGACTTTTCAGCAGAAAAAGGCCATTTCCGCCCTAAAATTGAGAGCTTGGTGCAGAAAAATGAGGTTTTTCACCCCAAAAATGCGGGTTTAGCCCCCATGATAGGGTTTGTGCTGTAAAGAAGGAGAGGTAGGGCCCTGGAAACGAGGCACTGCTGCATAAAAGGGAGGTTGTTTCCTGTAGAATCAAAACTTTGGATGCCAAAAATTAATCTTTGAGAGGTAAAATGGGGGTTTGTGCCCTAAAATTGAGAGCTTGGAGTAGGAAAATGAGGCTTTTAATCTGAAAAAGGAGGTTTGTGCCCTAAAATTGAGATATTGGTGAAGAAAAATGAGGCTTTTCACCCCAAAATTGAGAGCTTGTCCCTCAAATGGAGAGCTTGGTGCAGAAAAATGAGGCTTTTACACCCAAAAAAGGCGGGTTTTACCCTAAACTTGAGAGAGTGGTTCAGAAAAATGAGGCTTTTCACCCAATACAGGTAATTTGTGCCCAAAAATTGAGAGCTTGGTGCAGAAAAATGAGGCTTTTCAGCAGAAAAAGGCACGTTTGGTCCTAAAATTGCGCTATTGGTGCAGAAAAATGAGGCTTTTCACCCAAAAAAGGAGAGCTTGTCCATAACATTGAAATATTGGTGCAGAAAAATTTGGCTTTTCAGGTGAAAAAGGTGGGTTTGGTGCTAAAATTGAGAACTTGGTGCAGAAAAATGAGGCTTTTCACCCAAAAAAAGTGGTTTGTGCTGTAAAATTGAGATCTTGTTGCAGAAAAATGAGGCTTTACATCTGAAAAAGGCGGTTTGTGCCCTAAAATTGAGAGCTTGGTGCAGAAAAACGAGGTTTTTCACCCCAAAAACGCGGGTTTAGCCCCCATGATAGGGTTTGCGCTGTAAAAAAGGAGAGTTAGGGCCCTGGAAACGAGGCACTGCTGCATAAAAGGGAGGTTGTTACCTGTAGAATCAAAACTTTGGATGCTAAAAATAAATCTTTGAGAGGTAAAGTGGGGGTTTGTGCCTAAAATTGAGAGCTTGGAGTAGGAAAATGAGGCTTTTAATCTGAAAAAGGAGGTTTGTGCCCTAAAATTGAGATATTGGTGAAGAAAAATGAGGCTTTTCACTCAAAAATTGAGAGCTTGTCCCTAAAATTGAGAGCTTGGAGTAGGAAAATGAGGCTTTTAATCTGAAAAAGGAGGTTTGTGCCCTAAAATTGAGATATTGGTGAAGAAAAATGAGGCTTTTCACCCCAAAATTGAGAGCTTGTCCCTAAAATTGAGAGCTTGGAGTAGGAAAATGAGGCTTTTAATCTGAAAAAGGAGGTTTGTGCCCTAAAATTGAGATATTGGTGAAGAAAAATGAGGCTTTTCACCCCAAAATTGAGAGCTTGTCCCTAAAATTGAGAGCTTGGTGCAGAAAAATGAGGCTTTTCAGCAGAAAAAGGCGGGTTGTGTGCCGTAAAATTGAGAGGTTGGTGCAGAAAAATGAGACTTTTCAGCAGAAAAAGGCCATTTCCGCCCTAAAATTGAGAGCTTGGTTCAGAAAAATGAGGCTTTTTCACCCCAAAAATGCGGGTTTAGCCCCCATGATAGGGTTTGTGCTGTAAAGAAGGAGAGGTAGGGCCCTGGAAACGAGGCACTGCTGCATAAAAGGGAGGTTGTTACCTGTAGAATCAAAACTTTGGATGCTAAAAATTAATCTTTGAGAGGTAAAGTGGGGGTTTGTGCCTAAAATTGAGAGCTTGGAGTAGGAAAATGAGGCTTTTAATCTGAAAAAGGAGGTTTGTGCCCTAAAATTGAGATATTGGTGAAGAAAAATGAGGCTTTTCACCCCAAAATTGAGAGCTTGTCCATAACATTGAAATATTGGTGCAGAAAAATTTGGCTTTTCAGGTGAAAAAGGTGGGTTTGGTGCTACAATTGAGAGCTTGGTGCAGAAAAATGAGGCTTTTCACCCAAAAAAAGTGGTTTGTGCTGTAAAATTGAGATCTTGTTGCAGAAAAGTGAGGCTTTAGATCTGAAAAAGGCGGTTTGTGCCCTAAAATTGAGAGCTTGGTGCAGAAAAATGAGGTTTTTCACCCCAAAAACGCGGGTTTAGAGCCCCCATGATAGGGTTTGTGCTGTAAAAAAGGAGAGGTAGGGCCCTGGAAACGAGGCACTGCTGCATAAAAGGGAGGTTGTTTCCTGTAGAATCAAAACTTTGGATGCCAAAAATTAATCTTTGAGAGGTAAAATGGGGGTTTGTGCCCTAAAATTGAGAGCTTGGAGTAGGAAAATGAGGCTTTTAATCTGAAAAAGGAGGTTTGTGCCCTAAAATTGAGATATTGGTGAAGAAAAATGAGGCTTTTCACCCCAAAATTGAGAGCTTGTCCCTCAAATGGAGAGCTTGGTGCAGAAAAATGAGGCTTTTACACCCAAAAAAGGCGGGTTTTACCCTAAACTTGAGAGAGTGGTTCAGAAAAATGAGGCTTTTCACCCAATACAGGTAATTTGTGCCCAAATATTGAGAGCTTGGTGCAGAAAAATGAGGCTTTTCAGCAGAAAAAGGCACGTTTGGTCCTAAAATTGCGCTATTGGTGCAGAAAAATGAGGCTTTTCACCCAAAAAAGGAGAGCTTGTCCATAACATTGAAATATTGGTGCAGAAAAATTTGGCTTTTCAGGTGAAAAAGGTGGGTTTGGTGCTAAAATTGAGAACTTGGTGCAGAAAAATGAGGCTTTTCACCCAAAAAAAGTGGTTTGTGCTGTAAAATTGAGATCTTGTTGCAGAAAAATGAGGCTTTACATCTGAAAAAGGCGGTTTGTGCCCTAAAATTGAGAGCTTGGTGCAGAAAAACGAGGTTTTTCACCCCAAAAACGCGGGTTTAGAGCCCCCATGATAGGGTTTGTGCTGTAAAAAAGGAGAGGTAGGGCCCTGGAAACGAGGCACTGCTGCATAAAAGGGAGGTTGTTACCTGTAGAATCAAAACTTTGGATGCTAAAAATAAATCTTTGAGAGGTAAAGTGGGGGTTTGTGCCTAAAATTGAGAGCTTGGAGTAGGAAAATGAGGCTTTTAATCTGAAAAAGGAGGTTTGTGCCCTAAAATTGAGATATTGGTGAAGAAAAATGAGGCTTTTCACCCCAAAATTGAGAGCTTGTCCCTAAAATTGAGAGCTTGGAGTAGGAAAATGAGGCTTTTAATCTGAAAAAGGAGGTTTGTGCCCTAAAATTGAGATATTGGTGAAGAAAAATGAGGCTTTTCACTCAAAAATTGAGAGCTTGTCCCTAAAATTGAGAGCTTGGAGTAGGAAAATGAGGCTTTTAATCTGAAAAAGGAGGTTTGTGCCCTAAAATTGAGATATTGGTGAAGAAAAATGAGGCTTTTCACCCCAAAATTGAGAGCTTGTCCCTAAAATTGAGAGCTTGGAGTAGGAAAATGAGGCTTTTAATCTGAAAAAGGAGGTTTGTGCCCTAAAATTGAGATATTGGTGAAGAAAAATGAGGCTTTTCACCCCAAAATTGAGAGCTTGTCCCTAAAATTGAGAGCTTCGAGTAGGAAAATGAGGCTTTTAATCTGAAAAAGGAGGTTTGTGCCCTAAAATTGAGATATTGGTGAAGAAAAATGAGACTTTTCAGCAGAAAAAGGCCATTTCCGCCCTAAAATTGAGAGCTTGGTTCAGAAAAATGAGGCTTTTTCACCCCAAAAATGCGGGTTTAGCCCCCATGATAGGGTTTGTGCTGTAAAGAAGGAGAGGTAGGGCCCTGGAAACGAGGCACTGCTGCATAAAAGGGAGGTTGTTACCTGTAGAATCAAAACTTTGGATGCTAAAAATAAATCTTTGAGAGGTAAAGTGGGGGTTTGTGCCTAAAATTGAGAGCTTGGAGTAGGAAAATGAGGCTTTTAATCTGAAAAAGGAGGTTTGTGCCCTAAAATTGAGATATTGGTGAAGAAAAATGAGGGTTTTCACCCCAAAATTGAGAGCTTGTCCATAACATTGAAATATTGGTGCAGAAAAATTTGGCTTTTCAGGTGAAAAAGGTGGGTTTGGTGCTACAATTGAGAGCTTGGTGCAGAAAAATGAGGCTTTTCACCCAAAAAAAGTGGTTTGTGCTGTAAAATTGAGATCTTGTTGCAGAAAAGTGAGGCTTTAGATCTGAAAAAGGCGGTTTGTGCCCTAAAATTGAGAGCTTGGTGCAGAAAAATGAGGTTTTTCACCCCAAAAACGCGGGTTTAGAGCCCCCATGATAGGGTTTGTGCTGTAAAAAAGGAGAGGTAGGGCCCTGGAAACGAGGCACTGCTGCATAAAAGGGAGGTTGTTACCTGTAGAATCAAAACTTTGGATGCTAAAAATAAATCTTTGAGAGGTAAAGTGGGGGTTTGTGCCTAAAATTGAGAGCTTGGAGTAGGAAAATGAGGCTTTTAATCTGAAAAAGGAGGTTTGTGCCCTAAAATTGAGATATTGGTGAAGAAAAATGAGGCTTTTCACTCAAAAATTGAGAGCTTGTCCCTAAAATTGAGAGCTTGGAGTAGGAAAATGAGGCTTTTTCACCCAAAAAAGGCGGGTTTTACCCTAAATTTGAGAGCTTGGTTCAGAAAAATGAGGCTTTTCATCCAATACAGGTAATTTGTGCCCAAAAATTGAGAGCTTGGTGCAGAAAAATGAGGCTTTTCAGCAGAAAAAGGTGAGCTTGTCCATAAAATTGCGCTATTGGTGCAGAAAAATGAGGCTTTTCAGGTGAAAAAGGTGTGTTTGGTGCTAGAATTGAGAGCTTGGTGCAGAAAAATGAGGCTTTTCTGGTGAAAAGGGCATTTTGTGCCCAAAAATTGAGAGCTTGTTGTAGGAAAATGAGGCTTTTTTACCCGAAAAAGGCGGGTTTTACCCTAAAATTGAGAGCTTCTTGTAGGAAAATGAGGCTTTTCAGGTGAAAAAGGTGGGTTTGGTGCAGAAAATTGAGAGCTCTGTGCAGAAAAATGAGGCTTTTCACCCCAAAAACGCGGGTTTAGCCCCCACGATAGGGTTTGTGCTGTAAAAAAGGAGAGGTAGGGCCCTGGAAACGAGGCACTGCTGCATAAAAGGGAGGTTGTTACCTGTAGAATCAAAACTTTGGATGCCAAAAATTAAGCTTTGAGAGGAGAATGGGGGTTTGTGCCTAAAATTGAGAGCTTGGAGTAGGAAAATGAGGCTTTTAATCTGAAAAAGGAGTTTTGTGCCCTAAAATTGAGATATTGGTGAAGAAGAATGAGGCTTTTCCACCCAAAAATTGAGAGCTTGTCCATAAAATTGAGAGCTTGGTGCAGAAAAATGAGGCTTTTCACCCAGTAAAGGTAATTTGTGCCCAAATATTGAGAGCTTGGTGCAGAAAAATGAGGCTTTTCACCCAAAAAGGCGGGTTTTACCCTAAAATTGAGATATTGGTGCAGAAAAATGAGGCTTTTCACCCGAAAATTGAGAGCTTGTCCCTAAAATTGAGAGCTTGGTGCAGAAAAATGAGGCTTTTCACCCCAAAAACGCGGGTTTAGCCCCCATGATAGGGTTTGTGCTGTAAAAAAGGAGAGGTAGGGCCCAGGAAATGAGGCACTGCTGCATAAAAGGGAGGTTGTTACCTGTAGAATCAAAACTTTGGATGCCAAAAATTAATCTTTGAGAGGTAAAATGGGGGTTTCTGCCCTAAAATGGAGAGCTTGGTACAGAAAAATGAGGCTTTTAATCTGAAAAAGGCAGGTTTGGCCATAAAATTGCGCTATTGGTGCAGAAAAATGAGGCTTTTCACCCAACAAAGGAGAGCTTGTCCATAAAATTGAAATATTGGTGCAGAAAAATGAGGCTTTTCAGGTGAAAAAAGCGGGTTTTACCGTAAAATTGAGAGAGTGCTTCAGAAAAATGAGGCTTTTCAGGTGAAAAAGGTGGGTTTGGTGCAGAAAATTGAGAGCTCTGTGCAGAAAAATGAGGCTTTTTCACCCGAAAAAGGCATTTTGTGCCTGAAATTGAGAGCTTGGTGCAGAAAAATGAGGCTTTTCACCCAAAAAAGGAGAGCTTGTCCATAAAATTGAAATATTGGTGCAGAAAAATGAGGCTTTTTCACCCAAAAAAGGCGGGTTTTACCCTAAACTTGAGAGAGTGGTTGAGAAAAATGAGGCTTTTCACCCAATAAAGGTAATTTGTGCCCAAAAATTGAGAGCTTGGTTCAGAAAAACGAGGATTTTTCACCCAAAAAAGGCGGGTGTGTGCCGTAAAATTGAGAGCTTGGTGCAGAAAAATGAGGCTTTTCCACCCAAAAAAGGCGGGTTTTACCCTAAAATTGAGATATTGGTGAAGAAAAATGAGGCTTTTCACCCGAAAATTGAGAGCTTGTCCCTAAAATTGAGAGCTTTGTTCAGAAAAACGAGACTTTTTCACCCAAAAAAGGCGGGTTTGTGCCCTAAAATTGAGAGCTTGTTGCAGAAAATTGAGGCTTTTCAGCAGAAAAAGGTTGTTTCCGCCCTAAAATTGAGAGCTTGGTACAGAAAAATGAGGTTTTTCACCCCAAAAGCGTGGGTTTAGCCCCCATGATAGGGTTTGTGCTGTAAAAAAGGAGAGGTAGGGCCCAGGAAACGAGGCACTGCTGCATAAAAGGGAGGTTGTTACCTGTAGAATCAAAACTTTGGATGCCAAAAATTAATCTTTGAGAGGAGAATGGGGGTTTGTGCCTAAAATTGAGAGCTTGGAGTAGGAAAATGAGGCTTTTAATCTGAAAAAGGAGGTTTGTGCCCTAAAATTGAGATATTGGTGAAGAAGAATGAGGCTTTTCACCCAAAAATTGAGAGCTTGTCCCTAAAATTGAGAGCTTGGTGCAGAAAAATGAGGCTTTTCAGCAGAAAAAGGTGAGCTTGTCCATAAAATTGCGCTATTGGTGCAGAAAAATGAGGCTTTTAATCTGAAAAAGGTGGGTTTGGTGCTAAAATTGAGAGCTTGGTGCAGAAAAATGAGGCTTTTCTGGTGAAAAGGGCATTTTGTGCCCAAAAATTGAGAGCTTGTTGTAGGAAAATGAGGCTTTTTTACCCGAAAAAGGCGGGTTTGTGCCCTAAAATTGAGAGCTTGGTGCAGAAAAATGAGGCTTTTTCACCCAAAAAAGGCGGGTTTTACCCTAAACTTGAGAGAGTGGTTCAGAAAAATGAGGCTTTTCACCCAGTAAAGGTAATTTGTGCCCAAATATTGAGAGCTTGGTGCAGAAAAATGAGGCTTTTCACCCAAAAAGGCGGGTTTTACCCTAAAATTGAGATATTGGTGCAGAAAAATGAGGCTTTTCACCCGAAAATTGAGAGCTTGTCCCTAAAATTGAGAGCTTGGTGCAGAAAAATGAGGCTTTTCACCCCAAAAACGCGGGTTTAGCCCCCATGATAGGGTTTGTGCTGTAAAAAAGGAGAGGTAGGGCCCTGGAAACGAGGCACTGCTGCATAAAAGGGAGGTTGTTACCTGTAGAATCAAAACTTTGGATGCCAAAAATTAATCTTTGAGAGGTAAAATGGGGGTTTGTGCCCTAAAATTGAGAGCTTGGAGTAGGAAAATGAGGCTTTTAATCTGAAAAAGGAGGTTTGTGCCCTAAAATTGAGATATTGGTGAAGAAGAATGATTCTTTTCACCCGAAAAATGCGGTTTCTGCCCTAAAATGGAGAGCTTGGTACAGAAAAATGAGGCTTTTCATCTGAAAAAGGCAGGTTTGGCCATAAAATTGCGCTATTGGTGCAGAAAAATGAGGCTTTTCACCCAACAAAGGAGAGCTTGTCCCTAAAATTGAGAGCTTGGTGCAGAAAAATGAGGCTTTTCAGGTGAAAAAGGCGGGTTTTACCGTAAAATTGAGAGAGTGTTTCAGAAAAATGAGGCTTTTCAAGTGAAAAAGGTGGGTTTGGTGCAGAAAATTGAGAGCTCTGTGCAGAAAAATGAGGCTTTTTCACCCGAAAAAGGCATTTTGTGCCTGAAATTGAGAGCTTGGTGCAGAAAAATGAGGCTTTTCACCCCAAAAACGCGGGTTTAGCCCCCATGATAGGGTTTGTGCTGTAAAAAAGGAGAGGTAGGGCCCCGGAAACAAGGCACTGCTGCATAAAAGGGAGGTTGTTTCCTGTAGAATCAAAACTTTGGATGCCAAAAATTAATCTTTGAGAGGTAAAATGGGGGTTTGTGCCCTAAAATTGAGAGCTTGGAGTAGGAAAATGAGGCTTTTAATCTGAAAAAGGAGGTTTGTGCCCTAAAATTGAGATATTGGTGAAGAAGAATGAGGCTTTTCCACCCAAAAATTGAGAGCTTGTCCCTAAAATTGAGAGCTTGGTGCAGAAAAATGAGGCTTTTCAGCAGAAAAAGGTGAGCTTGTCCATCAAATTGAGATATTGGTGCAGAAAAATGAGGCTTTTCACCCAAAAATTGAGAGCTTGTCCCTAAAATTGAGAGCTTGGTGCAGAAAAATGAGGCTTTTTCACCCGAAAAAGGTATTTTGTGCCCGAAATTGAGAGCTTGGTGCAGAAAAATGAGGCTTTTCACCCCAAAAACGTGGGTTTAGCCCCCATGATAGGGTTTGTGCTGTAAAAAAGGAGAGGTAGGGCCCTGGAAACGAGGCACTGCTGCATAAAAGGGAGGTTGTTACCTGTAGAATCAAAACTTTGGATGCCAAAAATTAATCTTTGAGAGGTAAAGTGGGGGTTTGTGCCCTAAAATTGAGAGCTTGGAGTAGGAAAATGAGGCTTTTAATCTGAAAAAGGAGGTTTGTGCCCTAAAATTGAGATATTGGTGAAGAAAAATGAGGCTTTTCACGCGAAAATTGAGAACTTGTCCCTAAAATGGAGAGCTTGGTTCAGAAAAATGAGGCTTTTCACCCAATACAGGTAATTTGTGCCCAAAAATTGAGAGCTTGGTGCAGAAAAATGATTCTTTTCACCCGAAAAAGGCGGTTTCTGCCCTAAAATTGAGAGCTTGGTGCAGAAAAATGAGGCTTTTCACCCAAAAAAGGAGAGCTTGTCCATAAAATTGAAATATTGGTGCAGAAAAATGAGGCTTTTTCACCCAAAAAAGGCGGGTTTTACCCTAAACTTGAGAGAGTGGTTCAGAAAAATGAGGCTTTTCACCCAATAAAGGTAATTTGTGCCCAAAAATTGAGAGCTTGGTTCAGAAAAACGAGGATTTTTCACCCAAAAAAGGCGGGTGTGTGCCGTAAAATTGAGAGCTTGGTGCAGAAAAATGAGGCTTTTCCACCCAAAAAAGGCGGGTTTTACCCTAAAATTGAGATATTGGTGAAGAAAAATGAGGCTTTTCACCCGAAAATTGAGAGCTTGTCCCTAAAATTGAGAGCTTTGTTCAGAAAAACGAGACTTTTTCACCCAAAAAAGGCGGGTTTGTGCCCTAAAATTGAGAGAGTGGTTCAGAAAAATGAGGCTTTTCACCCAATAAAGGTAATTTGTGCCCAAAAATTGAGAGCTTGGTTCAGAAAAACGAGGATTTTTCACCCAAAAAAGGCGGGTGTGTGCCGTAAAATTGAGAGCTTGGTGCAGAAAAATGAGGCTTTTCCACCCAAAAAAGGCGGGTTTTACCCTAAAATTGAGATATTGGTGAAGAAAAATGAGGCTTTTCACCCGAAAATTGAGAGCTTGTCCCTAAAATTGAGAGCTTTGTTCAGAAAAACGAGACTTTTTCACCCAAAAAAGGCGGGTTTGTGCCCTAAAATTGAGAGCTTGTTGCAGAAAATTGAGGCTTTTCAGCAGAAAAAGGTTGTTTCCGCCCTAAAATTGAGAGCTTGGTACAGAAAAATGAGGTTTTTCACCCCAAAAGCGTGGGTTTAGCCCCCATGATAGGGTTTGTGCTGTAAAAAAGGAGAGGTAGGGCCCAGGAAACGAGGCACTGCTGCATAAAAGGGAGGTTGTTACCTGTAGAATCAAAACTTTGGATGCCAAAAATTAATCTTTGAGAGGAGAATGGGGGTTTGTGCCTAAAATTGAGAGCTTGGAGTAGGAAAATGAGGCTTTTAATCTGAAAAAGGAGGTTTGTGCCCTAAAATTGAGATATTGGTGAAGAAGAATGAGGCTTTTCCACCCAAAAATTGAGAGCTTGTCCATAAAATTGAGAGCTTGGTGCAGAAAAATGAGGCTTTTTCACCCAAAAAAGGTGGGTTTTACCCTAAACTTGAGAGAGTGGTTCAGAAAAATGAGGCTTTTCACCCAGTAAAGGTAATTTGTGCCCAAATATTGAGAGCTTGGTGCAGAAAAATGAGGCTTTTCACCCCAAAAACGCGGGTTTAGCCCCCATGATAGGGTTTGTGCTGTAAAAAAGGAGAGGTAGGGCCCTGGAAACGAGGCACTGCTGCATAAAAGGGAGGTTGTTACCTGTAGAATCAAAACTTTGGATGCCAAAAATTAATCTTTGAGAGGTAAAATGGGGGTTTGTGCCCTAAAATTGAGAGCTTGGAGTAGGAAAATGAGGCTTTTAATCTGAAAAAGGAGGTTTGTGCCCTAAAATTGAGATATTGGTGAAGAAGAATGAGGCTTTTCCACCCAAAAATTGAGAGCTTGTCCCTAAAATTGAGAGCTTGGTGCAGAAAAATGAGGCTTTTCAGCAGAAAAAGGTGAGCTTGTCCATAAAATTGAGATATTGGTGCAGAAAAATGAGGCTTTTCACCCAAAAATTGAGAGCTTGTCCCTAAAATTGAGAGCTTGGTGCAGAAAAATGAGGCTTTTTCACCCGAAAAAGGTATTTTGTGCCCGAAATTGAGAGCTTGGTGCAGAAAAATGAGGCTTTTCACCCCAAAAACGTGGGTTTAGCCCCCATGATAGGGTTTGTGCTGTAAAAAAGGAGAGGTAGGGCCCTGGAAACGAGGCACTGCTGCATAAAAGGGAGGTTGTTACCTGTAGAATCAAAACTTTGGATGCCAAAAATTAATCTTTGAGAGGTAAAGTGGGGGTTTGTGCCCTAAAATTGAGAGCTTGGAGTAGGAAAATGAGGCTTTTAATCTGAAAAAGGAGGTTTGTGCCCTAAAATTGAGATATTGGTGAAGAAAAATGAGGCTTTTCACGCGAAAATTGAGAACTTGTCCCTAAAATGGAGAGCTTGGTTCAGAAAAATGAGGCTTTTCACCCAATACAGGTAATTTGTGCCCAAAAATTGAGAGCTTGGTGCAGAAAAATGATTCTTTTCACCCGAAAAAGGCGGTTTCTGCCCTAAAATTGAGAGCTTGGTGCAGAAAAATGAGGCTTTTCACCCAAAAAAGGAGAGCTTGTCCATAAAATTGAAATATTGGTGCAGAAAAATGAGGCTTTTTCACCCAAAAAAGGCGGGTTTTACCCTAAACTTGAGAGAGTGGTTCAGAAAAATGAGGCTTTTCACCCAATAAAGGTAATTTGTGCCCAAAAATTGAGAGCTTGGTTCAGAAAAACGAGGATTTTTCACCCAAAAAAGGCGGGTGTGTGCCGTAAAATTGAGAGCTTGGTGCAGAAAAATGAGGCTTTTCCACCCAAAAAAGGCGGGTTTTACCCTAAAATTGAGATATTGGTGAAGAAAAATGAGGCTTTTCACCCGAAAATTGAGAGCTTGTCCCTAAAATTGAGAGCTTTGTTCAGAAAAACGAGACTTTTTCACCCAAAAAAGGCGGGTTTGTGCCCTAAAATTGAGAGAGTGGTTCAGAAAAATGAGGCTTTTCACCCAATAAAGGTAATTTGTGCCCAAAAATTGAGAGCTTGGTTCAGAAAAACGAGGATTTTTCACCCAAAAAAGGCGGGTGTGTGCCGTAAAATTGAGAGCTTGGTGCAGAAAAATGAGGCTTTTCCACCCAAAAAAGGCGGGTTTTACCCTAAAATTGAGATATTGGTGAAGAAAAATGAGGCTTTTCACCCGAAAATTGAGAGCTTGTCCCTAAAATTGAGAGCTTTGTTCAGAAAAACGAGACTTTTTCACCCAAAAAAGGCGGGTTTGTGCCCTAAAATTGAGAGCTTGTTGCAGAAAATTGAGGCTTTTCAGCAGAAAAAGGTTGTTTCCGCCCTAAAATTGAGAGCTTGGTACAGAAAAATGAGGTTTTTCACCCCAAAAGCGTGGGTTTAGCCCCCATGATAGGGTTTGTACTGTAAAAAAGGAGAGGTAGGGCCCCAGAAACGAGGCACTGCTGCATAAAAGGGAGGTTGTTACCTGTAGAATCAAAACTTTGGATGCCAAAAATTAATCTTTGAGAGGAGAATGGGGGTTTGTGCCTAAAATTGAGAGCTTGGAGTAGGAAAATGAGGCTTTTAATCTGAAAAAGGAGGTTTGTGCCCTAAAATTGAGATATTGGTGAAGAAGAATGAGGCTTTTCACCCAAAAATTGAGAGCTTGTCCCTAAAATTGAGAGCTTGGTGCAGAAAAATGAGGCTTTTCAGCAGAAAAAGGTGAGCTTGTCCATAAAATTGCGCTATTGGTGCAGAAAAATGAGGCTTTTCAGGTGAAAAAGGTGGGTTTGGTGCTAAAATTGAGAGCTTGGTGCAGAAAAATGAGGCTTTTCTGGTGAAAAGGGCATTTTGTGCCCAAAAATTGAGAGCTTGTTGTAGGAAAATGAGGCTTTTTTACCCGAAAAAGGCGGGTTTTACCCTAAAATTGAGAGCTTCTTGTAGGAAAATGAGGCTTTTCAGGTGAAAAAGGTGGGTTTGGTGCAGAAAATTGAGAGCTCTGTGCAGAAAAATGAGGCTTTTTCACCCGAAAAAGGCATTTTGTGCCTGAAATTGAGAGCTTGGTGCAGAAAAATGAGGCTTTTCACCCCAAAAACGCGGGTTTAGCCCCCATGATAGGGTTTGTGCTGTAAAAAAGGAGAGGTAGGGCCCCGGAAACGAGGCACTGCTGCATAAAAGGGAGGTTGTTACCTGTAGAATCAAAACTTTGGATGCTAAAAATTAATCTTTGAGAGGTAAAGTGGGGGTTTGTGCCCTAAAATTGAGAGCTTGGAGTAGGAAAATGAGGCTTTTAATCTGAAAAAGGAGGTTTGTGCCCTAAAATTGAGATATTGGTGAAGAAAAATGTGGCTTTTCACCTGAAAATTGAGAACTTGTCCCTAAAATGGAGAGCTTGGTGCAGAAAAATGAGGCTTTTTCACGCAAAAAAGGCGAATTTTACCCTAAAATTGAGAGCTTGTTGCAGAAAAATGAGGCTTATCAGGAGAAAAATGTGGTTTGTGCCCTAAAATTGAGATCTCTGTGCAGAAAAATGAGGTTTTTCACCCCAAAAATGCGGGTTTAGCCCCCATGATAGGGTTTGTGCTGTAAAAAAGGAGAGGTAGGGCCCAGGAAACGAGGCACTGCTGCATAAAAGGGAGGTTGTTACCTGTAGAATCAAAACTTTGGATGCCAAAAATTAATCTTTGAGAGGTAAAATGGGGGTTTCTGCCCTAAAATGGAGAGCTTGGTACAGAAAAATGAGGCTTTTAATCTGAAAAAGGCAGGTTTGGCCATAAAATTGCGCTATTGGTGCAGAAAAATGAGGCTTTTCACCCAACAAAGGAGAGCTTGTCCATAAAATTGAAATACTGGTGCAGAAAAATGAGGCTTTTCAGGTGAAAAAGGCGGGTTTTACCGTAAAATTGAGAGAGTGTTTCAGAAAAATGAGGCTTTTCAGGTGAAAAAGGTGGGTTTGGTGCAGAAAATTGAGAGCTCTGTGCAGAAAAATGAGGCTTTTTCACCCGAAAAAGGCATTTTGTGCCTGAAATTGAGAGCTTGGTGCAGAAAAATGAGGCTTTTCACCCCAAAAACGCGGGTTTAGCCCCCATGATAGGGTTTGTGCTGTAAAAAAGGAGAGGTAGGGCCCCGGAAACGAGGCACTGCTGCATAAAAGGGAGGTTGTTACCTGTAGAATCAAAACTTTGGATGCCAAAAATTAATCTTTGAGAGGTAAAATGGGGGTTTGTGCCCTAAAATTGAGAGCTTGGAGTAGGAAAATGAGGCTTTTAATCTGAAAAAGGAGGTTTGTGCCCTAAAATTGAGATATTGGTGAAGAAGAATGAGGCTTTTCCACCCAAAAATTGAGAGCTTGTCCCTAAAATTGAGAGCTTGGTGCAGAAAAATGAGGCTTTTCAGCAGAAAAAGGTGAGCTTGTCCATAAAATTGAGATATTGGTGCAGAAAAATGAGGCTTTTCACCCAAAAATTGAGAGCTTGTCCCTAAAATTGAGAGCTTGGTGCAGAAAAATGAGGCTTTTTCACCCGAAAAAGGTATTTTGTGCCCGAAATTGAGAGCTTGGTGCAGAAAAATGAGGCTTTTCACCCCAAAAACGTGGGTTTAGCCCCCATGATAGGGTTTGTGCTGTAAAAAAGGAGAGGTAGGGCCCTGGAAACGAGGCACTGCTGCATAAAAGGGAGGTTGTTACCTGTAGAATCAAAACTTTGGATGCCAAAAATTAATCTTTGAGAGGTAAAGTGGGGGTTTGTGCCCTAAAATTGAGAGCTTGGAGTAGGAAAATGAGGCTTTTAATCTGAAAAAGGAGGTTTGTGCCCTAAAATTGAGATATTGGTGAAGAAAAATGAGGCTTTTCACGCGAAAATTGAGAACTTGTCCCTAAAATGGAGAGCTTGGTTCAGAAAAATGAGGCTTTTCACCCAATACAGGTAATTTGTGCCCAAAAATTGAGAGCTTGGTGCAGAAAAATGATTCTTTTCACCCGAAAAAGGCGGTTTCTGCCCTAAAATTGAGAGCTTGGTGCAGAAAAATGAGGCTTTTCACCCAAAAAAGGAGAGCTTGTCCATAAAATTGAAATATTGGTGCAGAAAAATGAGGCTTTTTCACCCAAAAAAGGCGGGTTTTACCCTAAACTTGAGAGAGTGGTTCAGAAAAATGAGGCTTTTCACCCAATAAAGGTAATTTGTGCCCAAAAATTGAGAGCTTGGTTCAGAAAAACGAGGATTTTTCACCCAAAAAAGGCGGGTGTGTGCCGTAAAATTGAGAGCTTGGTGCAGAAAAATGAGGCTTTTCCACCCAAAAAAGGCGGGTTTTACCCTAAAATTGAGATATTGGTGAAGAAAAATGAGGCTTTTCACCCGAAAATTGAGAGCTTGTCCCTAAAATTGAGAGCTTTGTTCAGAAAAACGAGACTTTTTCACCCAAAAAAGGCGGGTTTGTGCCCTAAAATTGAGAGAGTGGTTCAGAAAAATGAGGCTTTTCACCCAATAAAGGTAATTTGTGCCCAAAAATTGAGAGCTTGGTTCAGAAAAACGAGGATTTTTCACCCAAAAAAGGCGGGTGTGTGCCGTAAAATTGAGAGCTTGGTGCAGAAAAATGAGGCTTTTCCACCCAAAAAAGGCGGGTTTGTGCCCTAAAATTGAGATATTGGTGAAGAAAAATGAGGCTTTTCACCCGAAAATTGAGAGCTTGTCCCTAAAATTGAGAGCTTTGTTCAGAAAAACGAGACTTTTTCACCCAAAAAAGGCGGGTTTGTGCCCTAAAATTGAGAGCTTGTTGCAGAAAATTGAGGCTTTTCAGCAGAAAAAGGTTGTTTCCGCCCTAAAATTGAGAGCTTGGTACAGAAAAATGAGGTTTTTCACCCCAAAAGCGTGGGTTTAGCCCCCATGATAGGGTTTGTACTGTAAAAAAGGAGAGGTAGGGCCCAGGAAACGAGGCACTGCTGCATAAAAGGGAGGTTGTTACCTGTAGAATCAAAACTTTGGATGCCAAAAATTAATCTTTGAGAGGAGAATGGGGGTTTGTGCCTAAAATTGAGAGCTTGGAGTAGGAAAATGAGGCTTTTAATCTGAAAAAGGAGGTTTGTGCCCTAAAATTGAGATATTGGTGAAGAAGAATGAGGCTTTTCACCCAAAAATTGAGAGCTTGTCCCTAAAATTGAGAGCTTGGTGCAGAAAAATGAGGCTTTTCAGCAGAAAAAGGTGAGCTTGTCCATAAAATTGCGCTATTGGTGCAGAAAAATGAGGCTTTTCAGGTGAAAAAGGTGGGTTTGGTGCTAAAATTGAGAGCTTGGTGCAGAAAAATGAGGCTTTTCTGGTGAAAAGGGCATTTTGTGCCCAAAAATTGAGAGCTTGTTGTAGGAAAATGAGGCTTTTTTACCCGAAAAAGGCGGGTTTTACCCTAAAATTGAGAGCTTCTTGTAGGAAAATGAGGCTTTTCAGGTGAAAAAGGTGGGTTTGGTGCAGAAAATTGAGAGCTCTGTGCAGAAAAATGAGGCTTTTTCACCCGAAAAAGGCATTTTGTGCCTGAAATTGAGAGCTTGGTGCAGAAAAATGAGGCTTTTCACCCCAAAAACGCGGGTTTAGCCCCCATGATAGGGTTTGTGCTGTAAAAAAGGAGAGGTAGGGCCCCGGAAACGAGGCACTGCTGCATAAAAGGGAGGTTGTTACCTGTAGAATCAAAACTTTGGATGCTAAAAATTAATCTTTGAGAGGTAAAGTGGGGGTTTGTGCCCTAGAATTGAGAGCTTGGAGTAGGAAAATGAGGCTTTTAATCTGAAAAAGGAGGTTTGTGCCCTAAAATTGAGATATTGGTGAAGAAAAATGTGGCTTTTCACCTGAAAATTGAGAACTTGTCCCTAAAATGGAGAGCTTGGTGCAGAAAAATGAGGCTTTTTCACGCAAAAAAGGCGAGTTTTACCCTAAAATTGAGAGCTTGTTGCAGAAAAATGAGGCTTTTCAGGAGAAAAATGTGGTTTGTGCCCTAAAATTGAGATCTCTGTGCAGAAAAATGAGGTTTTTCACCCCAAAAATGCGGGTTTAGCCCCCATGATAGGGTTTGTGCTGTAAAAAAGGAGAGGTAGGGCCCAGGAAACGAGGCACTGCTGCATAAAAGGGAGGTTGTTACCTGTAGAATCAAAACTTTGGATGCCAAAAATTAATCTTTGAGAGGTAAAATGGGGGTTTCTGCCCTAAAATGGAGAGCTTGGTACAGAAAAATGAGGCTTTTAATCTGAAAAAGGCAGGTTTGGCCATAAAATTGCGCTATTGGTGCAGAAAAATGAGGCTTTTCACCCAACAAAGGAGAGCTTGTCCATAAAATTGAAATATTGGTGCAGAAAAATGAGGCTTTTCAGGTGAAAAAAGCGGGTTTTACCGTAAAATTGAGAGAGTGTTTCAGAAAAATGAGGCTTTTCAGGTGAAAAAGGTGGGTTTGGTGCAGAAAATTGAGAGCTCTGTGCAGAAAAATGAGGCTTTTTCACCCGAAAAAGGCATTTTGTGCCTGAAATTGAGAGCTTGGTGCAGAAAAATGAGGCTTTTCACCCAAAAAAGGAGAGCTTGTCCATAAAATTGAAATATTGGTGCAGAAAAATGAGGCTTTTTCACCCAAAAAAGGCGGGTTTTACCCTAAACTTGAGAGAGTGGTTCAGAAAAATGAGGCTTTTCACCCAATAAAGGTAATTTGTGCCCAAAAATTGAGAGCTTGGTTCAGAAAAACGAGGATTTTTCACCCAAAAAAGGCGGGTGTGTGCCGTAAAATTGAGAGCTTGGTGCAGAAAAATGAGGCTTTTCCACCCAAAAAAGGCGGGTTTTACCCTAAAATTGAGATATTGGTGAAGAAAAATGAGGCTTTTCACCCGAAAATTGAGAGCTTGTCCCTAAAATTGAGAGCTTTGTTCAGAAAAACGAGACTTTTTCACCCAAAAAAGGCGGGTTTGTGCCCTAAAATTGAGAGCTTGTTGCAGAAAATTGAGGCTTTTCAGCAGAAAAAGGTTGTTTCCGCCCTAAAATTGAGAGCTTGGTACAGAAAAATGAGGTTTTTCACCCCAAAAGCGTGGGTTTAGCCCCCATGATAGGGTTTGTGCTGTAAAAAAGGAGAGGTAGGGCCCAGGAAACGAGGCACTGCTGCATAAAAGGGAGGTTGTTACCTGTAGAATCAAAACTTTGGATGCCAAAAATTAATCTTTGAGAGGAGAATGGGGGTTTGTGCCTAAAATTGAGAGCTTGGAGTAGGAAAATGAGGCTTTTAATCTGAAAAAGGAGGTTTGTGCCCTAAAATTGAGATATTGGTGAAGAAAAATGAGGCTTTTCACGCGAAAATTGAGAACTTGTCCCTAAAATGGAGAGCTTGGTTCAGAAAAATGAGGCTTTTCAGCAGAAAAAGGTGAGCTTGTCCATAAAATTGAGATATTGGTGCAGAAAAATGAGGCTTTTCACCCAAAAATTGAGAGCTTGTCCCTAAAATTGAGAGCTTGGTGCAGAAAAATGAGGCTTTTTCACCCGAAAAAGGTATTTTGTGCCCGAAATTGAGAGCTTGGTGCAGAAAAATGAGGCTTTTCACCCCAAAAACGTGGGTTTAGCCCCCATGATAGGGTTTGTGCTGTAAAAAAGGAGAGGTAGGGCCCTGGAAACGAGGCACTGCTGCATAAAAGGGAGGTTGTTACCTGTAGAATCAAAACTTTGGATGCCAAAAATTAATCTTTGAGAGGTAAAGTGGGGGTTTGTGCCCTAAAATTGAGAGCTTGGAGTAGGAAAATGAGGCTTTTAATCTGAAAAAGGAGGTTTGTGCCCTAAAATTGAGATATTGGTGAAGAAAAATGAGGCTTTTCACGCGAAAATTGAGAACTTGTCCCTAAAATGGAGAGCTTGGTTCAGAAAAATGAGGCTTTTCACCCAATACAGGTAATTTGTGCCCAAAAATTGAGAGCTTGGTGCAGAAAAATGATTCTTTTCACCCGAAAAAGGCGGTTTCTGCCCTAAAATTGAGAGCTTGGTGCAGAAAAATGAGGCTTTTCACCCAAAAAAGGAGAGCTTGTCCATAAAATTGAAATATTGGTGCAGAAAAATGAGGCTTTTTCACCCAAAAAAGGCGGGTTTTACCCTAAACTTGAGAGAGTGGTTCAGAAAAATGAGGCTTTTCACCCAATAAAGGTAATTTGTGCCCAAAAATTGAGAGCTTGGTTCAGAAAAACGAGGATTTTTCACCCAAAAAAGGCGGGTGTGTGCCGTAAAATTGAGAGCTTGGTGCAGAAAAATGAGGCTTTTCCACCCAAAAAAGGCGGGTTTTACCCTAAAATTGAGATATTGGTGAAGAAAAATGAGGCTTTTCACCCGAAAATTGAGAGCTTGTCCATAAAATTGAGAGCTTTGTTCAGAAAAACGAGACTTTTTCACCCAAAAAAGGCGGGTTTGTGCCCTAAAATTGAGAGAGTGGTTCAGAAAAATGAGGCTTTTCACCCAATAAAGGTAATTTGTGCCCAAAAATTGAGAGCTTGGTTCAGAAAAACGAGGATTTTTCACCCAAAAAAGGCGGGTGTGTGCCGTAAAATTGAGAGCTTGGTGCAGAAAAATGAGGCTTTTCCACCCAAAAAAGGCGGGTTTGTGCCCTAAAATTGAGATATTGGTGAAGAAAAATGAGGCTTTTCACCCGAAAATTGAGAGCTTGTCCCTAAAATTGAGAGCTTTGTTCAGAAAAACGAGACTTTTTCACCCAAAAAAGGCGGGTTTGTGCCCTAAAATTGAGAGCTTGTTGCAGAAAATTGAGGCTTTTCAGCAGAAAAAGGTTGTTTCCGCCCTAAAATTGAGAGCTTGGTACAGAAAAATGAGGTTTTTCACCCCAAAAGCGTGGGTTTAGCCCCCATGATAGGGTTTGTACTGTAAAAAAGGAGAGGTAGGGCCCAGGAAACGAGGCACTGCTGCATAAAAGGGAGGTTGTTACCTGTAGAATCAAAACTTTGGATGCCAAAAATTAATCTTTGAGAGGAGAATGGGGGTTTGTGCCTAAAATTGAGAGCTTGGAGTAGGAAAATGAGGCTTTTAATCTGAAAAAGGAGGTTTGTGCCCTAAAATTGAGATATTGGTGAAGAAGAATGAGGCTTTTCACCCAAAAATTGAGAGCTTGTCCCTAAAATTGAGAGCTTGGTGCAGAAAAATGAGGCTTTTCAGCAGAAAAAGGTGAGCTTGTCCATAAAATTGCGCTATTGGTGCAGAAAAATGAGGCTTTTCAGGTGAAAAAGGTGGGTTTGGTGCTAAAATTGAGAGCTTGGTGCAGAAAAATGAGGCTTTTCTGGTGAAAAGGGCATTTTGTGCCCAAAAATTGAGAGCTTGTTGTAGGAAAATGAGGCTTTTTTACCCGAAAAAGGCGGGTTTTACCCTAAAATTGAGAGCTTCTTGTAGGAAAATGAGGCTTTTCAGGTGAAAAAGGTGGGTTTGGTGCAGAAAATTGAGAGCTCTGTGCAGAAAAATGAGGCTTTTTCACCCGAAAAAGGCATTTTGTGCCTGAAATTGAGAGCTTGGTGCAGAAAAATGAGGCTTTTCACCCCAAAAACGCGGGTTTAGCCCCCATGATAGGGTTTGTGCTGTAAAAAAGGAGAGGTAGGGCCCCGGAAACGAGGCACTGCTGCATAAAAGGGAGGTTGTTACCTGTAGAATCAAAACTTTGGATGCTAAAAATTAATCTTTGAGAGGTAAAGTGGGGGTTTGTGCCCTAGAATTGAGAGCTTGGAGTAGGAAAATGAGGCTTTTAATCTGAAAAAGGAGGTTTGTGCCCTAAAATTGAGATATTGGTGAAGAAAAATGTGGCTTTTCACCTGAAAATTGAGAACTTGTCCCTAAAATGGAGAGCTTGGTGCAGAAAAATGAGGCTTTTTCACGCAAAAAAGGCGAGTTTTACCCTAAAATTGAGAGCTTGTTGCAGAAAAATGAGGCTTTTCAGGAGAAAAATGTGGTTTGTGCCCTAAAATTGAGATCTCTGTGCAGAAAAATGAGGTTTTTCACCCCAAAAATGCGGGTTTAGCCCCCATGATAGGGTTTGTGCTGTAAAAAAGGAGAGGTAGGGCCCCGGAAACGAGGCACTGCTGCATAAAAGGGAGGTTGTTACCTGTAGAATCAAAACTTTGGATGCCAAAAATTAATCTTTGAGAGGTAAAATGGGGGTTTCTGCCCTAAAATGGAGAGCTTGGTACAGAAAAATGAGGCTTTTAATCTGAAAAAGGCAGGTTTGGCCATAAAATTGCGCTATTGGTGCAGAAAAATGAGGCTTTTCACCCAACAAAGGAGAGCTTGTCCATAAAATTGAAATATTGGTGCAGAAAAATGAGGCTTTTCAGGTGAAAAAAGCGGGTTTTACCGTAAAATTGAGAGAGTGTTTCAGAAAAATGAGGCTTTTCAGGTGAAAAAGGTGGGTTTGGTGCAGAAAATTGAGAGCTCTGTGCAGAAAAATGAGGCTTTTTCACCCGAAAAAGGCATTTTGTGCCTGAAATTGAGAGCTTGGTGCAGAAAAATGAGGCTTTTCACCCAAAAAAGGAGAGCTTGTCCATAAAATTGAAATATTGGTGCAGAAAAATGAGGCTTTTTCACCCAAAAAAGGCGGGTTTTACCCTAAACTTGAGAGAGTGGTTCAGAAAAATGAGGCTTTTCACCCAATAAAGGTAATTTGTGCCCAAAAATTGAGAGCTTGGTTCAGAAAAACGAGGATTTTTCACCCAAAAAAGGCGGGTGTGTGCCGTAAAATTGAGAGCTTGGTGCAGAAAAATGAGGCTTTTCCACCCAAAAAAGGCGGGTTTTACCCTAAAATTGAGATATTGGTGAAGAAAAATGAGGCTTTTCACCCGAAAATTGAGAGCTTGTCCCTAAAATTGAGAGCTTTGTTCAGAAAAACGAGACTTTTTCACCCAAAAAAGGCGGGTTTGTGCCCTAAAATTGAGAGCTTGTTGCAGAAAATTGAGGCTTTTCAGCAGAAAAAGGTTGTTTCCGCCCTAAAATTGAGAGCTTGGTACAGAAAAATGAGGTTTTTCACCCAAAAAGCGTGGGTTTAGCCCCCATGATAGGGTTTGTGCTGTAAAAAAGGAGAGGTAGGGCCCAGGAAACGAGGCACTGCTGCATAAAAGGGAGGTTGTTACCTGTAGAATCAAAACTTTGGATGCCAAAAATTAATCTTTGAGAGGAGAATGGGGGTTTGTGCCTAAAATTGAGAGCTTGGAGTAGGAAAATGAGGCTTTTAATCTGAAAAAGGAGGTTTGTGCCCTAAAATTGAGATATTGGTGAAGAAAAATGAGGCTTTTCACGCGAAAATTGAGAACTTGTCCCTAAAATTGAGAGCTTGGTGCAGAAAAATGAGGCTTTTCACGCGAAAATTGAGAACTTGTCCCTAAAATGGAGAGCTTGGTTCAGAAAAATGAGGCTTTTCACCCAATACAGGTAATTTGTGCCCAAGAATTGAGAGCTTGGTGCAGAAAAATGAGGCTTTTCACCCAAAAAAGGAGAGCTTGTCCCTAAAATTGAGAGCTTGGTGCAGAAAAATGAGGCTTTTTCACCCAAAAAAGGCGGGTTTTACCCTAAACTTGAGAGAGTGGTTCAGAAAAATGAGGCTTTTCACCCAATAAAGGTAATTTCCGCCCTAAAATTGAGAGCTTGGTTCAGAAAAACGAGGATTTTTCACCCAAAAAAGGCGGGTGTGTGCCGTAAAATTGAGAGCTTGGTGCAGAAAAATGAGGCTTTTCCACCCAAAAAAGGCGGGTTTGTGCCCTAAAATTGAGATATTGGTGAAGAAAAATGAGGCTTTTCACCCGAAAATTGAGAGCTTGTCCCTAAAATTGAGAGCTTTGTTCAGAAAAACGAGACTTTTTCACCCAAAAAAGGCGGGTTTGTGCCCTAAAATTGAGAGCTTGTTGCAGAAAATTGAGGCTTTTCAGCAGAAAAAGGTTGTTTCCGCCCTAAAATTGAGAGCTTGGTACAGAAAAATGAGGTTTTTCACCCCAAAAGCGTGGGTTTAGCCCCCATGATAGGGTTTGTGCTGTAAAAAAGGAGAGGTAGGGCCCAGGAAACGAGGCACTGCTGCATAAAAGGGAGGTTGTTACCTGTAGAATCAAAACTTTGGATGCCAAAAATTAATCTTTGAGAGGAGAATGGGGGTTTGTGCCTAAAATTGAGAGCTTGGAGTAGGAAAATGAGGCTTTTAATCTGAAAAAGGAGGTTTGTGCCCTAAAATTGAGATATTGGTGAAGAAAAATGAGGCTTTTCACCCAAAAATTGAGAGCTTGTCCCTAAAATTGAGAGCTTGGTGCAGAAAAATGAGGCTTTTAATCTGAAAAAGGTGAGCTTGTCCATAAAATTGCGCTATTGGTGCAGAAAAATGAGGCTTTTAATCTGAAAAAGGTGGGTTTGGTGCTAAAATTGAGAGCTTGGTGCAGAAAAATGAGGCTTTTCTGGTGAAAAGGGCATTTTGTGCCCAAAAATTGAGAGCTTGTTGTAGGAAAATGAGGCTTTTTTACCCGAAAAAGGCGGGTTTGTGCCCTAAAATTGAGAGCTTGGTGCAGAAAAATGAGGCTTTTTCACCCAAAAAAGGCGGGTTTTACCCTAAACTTGAGAGAGTGGTTCAGAAAAATGAGGCTTTTCACCCAGTAAAGGTAATTTGTGCCCAAATATTGAGAGCTTGGTGCAGAAAAATGAGGCTTTTCACCCAAAAAGGCGGGTTTTACCCTAAAATTGAGATATTGGTGCAGAAAAATGAGGCTTTTCACCCGAAAATTGAGAGCTTGTCCCTAAAATGGAGAGCTTGGTGCAGAAAAATGAGGCTTTTCACCCCAAAAACGCGGGTTTAGCCCCCATGATAGGGTTTGTGCTGTAAAAAAGGAGAGGTAGGGCCCAGGAAACGAGGCACTGCTGCATAAAAGGGAGGTTGTTACCTGTAGAATCAAAACTTTGGATGCCAAAAATTAATCTTTGAGAGGTAAAATGGGGGTTTGTGCCCTAAAATTGAGAGCTTGGAGTAGGAAAATGAGGCTTTTAATCTGAAAAAGGAGTTTTGTGCCCTAAAATTGAGATATTGGTGAAGAAGAATGATTCTTTTCACCCGAAAAATGCGGTTTCTGCCCTAAAATGGAGAGCTTGGTACAGAAAAATGAGGCTTTTCATCTGAAAAAGGCAGGTTTGGCCATAAAATTGCGCTATTGGTGCAGAAAAATGAGGCTTTTCACCCAACAAAGGAGAGCTTGTCCATAAAATTGAAATATTGGTGCAGAAAAATGAGGCTTTTCAGGTGAAAAAGGCGGGTTTTACCGTAAAATTGAGAGAGTGTTTCAGAAAAATGAGGCTTTTCAAGTGAAAAAGGTGGGTTTGGTGCAGAAAATTGAGAGCTCTGTGCAGAAAAATGAGGCTTTTTCACCCGAAAAAGGCATTTTGTGCCTGAAATTGAGAGCTTGGTGCAGAAAAATGAGGCTTTTCACCCCAAAAACGCGGGTTTAGCCCCCATGATAGGGTTTGTGCTGTAAAAAAGGAGAGGTAGGGCCCCGGAAACAAGGCACTGCTGCATAAAAGGGAGGTTGTTTCCTGTAGAATCAAAACTTTGGATGCCAAAAATTAATCTTTGAGAGGTAAAATGGGGGTTTGTGCCCTAAAATTGAGAGCTTGGAGTAGGAAAATGAGGCTTTTAATCTGAAAAAGGAGGTTTGTGCCCTAAAATTGAGATATTGGTGAAGAAGAATGAGGCTTTTCCACCCAAAAATTGAGAGCTTGTCCCTAAAATTGAGAGCTTGGTGCAGAAAAATGAGGCTTTTCAGCAGAAAAAGGTGAGCTTGTCCATCAAATTGAGATATTGGTGCAGAAAAATGAGGCTTTTCACCCAAAAATTGAGAGCTTGTCCCTAAAATTGAGAGCTTGGTGCAGAAAAATGAGGCTTTTTCACCCGAAAAAGGTATTTTGTGCCCGAAATTGAGAGCTTGGTGCAGAAAAATGAGGCTTTTCACCCCAAAAACGTGGGTTTAGCCCCCATGATAGGGTTTGTGCTGTAAAAAAGGAGAGGTAGGGCCCTGGAAACGAGGCACTGCTGCATAAAAGGGAGGTTGTTACCTGTAGAATCAAAACTTTGGATGCCAAAAATTAATCTTTGAGAGGTAAAGTGGGGGTTTGTGCCCTAAAATTGAGAGCTTGGAGTAGGAAAATGAGGCTTTTAATCTGAAAAAGGAGGTTTGTGCCCTAAAATTGAGATATTGGTGAAGAAAAATGAGGCTTTTCACGCGAAAATTGAGAACTTGTCCCTAAAATGGAGAGCTTGGTTCAGAAAAATGAGGCTTTTCACCCAATACAGGTAATTTGTGCCCAAAAATTGAGAGCTTGGTGCAGAAAAATGATTCTTTTCACCCGAAAAAGGCGGTTTCTGCCCTAAAATTGAGAGCTTGGTGCAGAAAAATGAGGCTTTTCACCCAAAAAAGGAGAGCTTGTCCATAAAATTGAAATATTGGTGCAGAAAAATGAGGCTTTTTCACCCAAAAAAGGCGGGTTTTACCCTAAACTTGAGAGAGTGGTTCAGAAAAATGAGGCTTTTCACCCAATAAAGGTAATTTGTGCCCAAAAATTGAGAGCTTGGTTCAGAAAAACGAGGATTTTTCACCCAAAAAAGGCGGGTGTGTGCCGTAAAATTGAGAGCTTGGTGCAGAAAAATGAGGCTTTTCCACCCAAAAAAGGCGGGTTTTACCCTAAAATTGAGATATTGGTGAAGAAAAATGAGGCTTTTCACCCGAAAATTGAGAGCTTGTCCCTAAAATTGAGAGCTTTGTTCAGAAAAACGAGACTTTTTCACCCAAAAAAGGCGGGTTTGTGCCCTAAAATTGAGAGAGTGGTTCAGAAAAATGAGGCTTTTCACCCAATAAAGGTAATTTGTGCCCAAAAATTGAGAGCTTGGTTCAGAAAAACGAGGATTTTTCACCCAAAAAAGGCGGGTGTGTGCCGTAAAATTGAGAGCTTGGTGCAGAAAAATGAGGCTTTTCCACCCAAAAAAGGCGGGTTTTACCCTAAAATTGAGATATTGGTGAAGAAAAATGAGGCTTTTCACCCAAAAATTGAGAGCTTGTCCCTAAAATTGAGAGCTTTGTTCAGAAAAACGAGACTTTTTCACCCAAAAAAGGCGGGTTTGTGCCCTAAAATTGAGAGCTTGTTGCAGAAAATTGAGGCTTTTCAGCAGAAAAAGGTTGTTTCCGCCCTAAAATTGAGAGCTTGGTACAGAAAAATGAGGTTTTTCACCCCAAAAGCGTGGGTTTAGCCCCCATGATAGGGTTTGTGCTGTAAAAAAGGAGAGGTAGGGCCCAGGAAACGAGGCACTGCTGCATAAAAGGGAGGTTGTTACCTGTAGAATCAAAACTTTGGATGCCAAAAATTAATCTTTGAGAGGAGAATGGGGGTTTGTGCCTAAAATTGAGAGCTTGGAGTAGGAAAATGAGGCTTTTAATCTGAAAAAGGAGGTTTGTGCCCTAAAATTGAGATATTGGTGAAGAAGAATGAGGCTTTTCCACCCAAAAATTGAGAGCTTGTCCATAAAATTGAGAGCTTGGTGCAGAAAAATGAGGCTTTTTCACCCAAAAAAGGTGGGTTTTACCCTAAACTTGAGAGAGTGGTTCAGAAAAATGAGGCTTTTCACCCAGTAAAGGTAATTTGTGCCCAAATATTGAGAGCTTGGTGCAGAAAAATGAGGCTTTTCACCCAAAAAGGCGGGTTTTACCCTAAAATTGAGATATTGGTGCAGAAAAATGAGGCTTTTCACCCGAAAATTGAGAGCTTGTCCCTAAAATTGAGAGCTTGGTGCAGAAAAATGAGGCTTTTCACCCCAAAAACGCGGGTTTAGCCCCCATGATAGGGTTTGTGCTGTAAAAAAGGAGAGGTAGGGCCCTGGAAACGAGGCACTGCTGCATAAAAGGGAGGTTGTTACCTGTAGAATCAAAACTTTGGATGCCAAAAATTAATCTTTGAGAGGTAAAATGGGGGTTTGTGCCCTAAAATTGAGAGCTTGGAGTAGGAAAATGAGGCTTTTAATCTGAAAAAGGAGGTTTGTGCCCTAAAATTGAGATATTGGTGAAGAAGAATGAGGCTTTTCCACCCAAAAATTGAGAGCTTGTCCCTAAAATTGAGAGCTTGGTGCAGAAAAATGAGGCTTTTCAGCAGAAAAAGGTGAGCTTGTCCATAAAATTGAGATATTGGTGCAGAAAAATGAGGCTTTTCACCCAAAAATTGAGAGCTTGTCCCTAAAATTGAGAGCTTGGTGCAGAAAAATGAGGCTTTTTCACCCGAAAAAGGTATTTTGTGCCCGAAATTGAGAGCTTGGTGCAGAAAAATGAGGCTTTTCACCCCAAAAACGTGGGTTTAGCCCCCATGATAGGGTTTGTGCTGTAAAAAAGGAGAGGTAGGGCCCTGGAAACGAGGCACTGCTGCATAAAAGGGAGGTTGTTACCTGTAGAATCAAAACTTTGGATGCCAAAAATTAATCTTTGAGAGGTAAAGTGGGGGTTTGTGCCCTAAAATTGAGAGCTTGGAGTAGGAAAATGAGGCTTTTAATCTGAAAAAGGAGGTTTGTGCCCTAAAATTGAGATATTGGTGAAGAAAAATGAGGCTTTTCACGCGAAAATTGAGAACTTGTCCCTAAAATGGAGAGCTTGGTTCAGAAAAATGAGGCTTTTCACCCAATACAGGTAATTTGTGCCCAAAAATTGAGATATTGGTGCAGAAAAATGATTCTTTTCACCCGAAAAAGGCGGTTTCTGCCCTAAAATTGAGAGCTTGGTGCAGAAAAATGAGGCTTTTCACCCAAAAAAGGAGAGCTTGTCCATAAAATTGAAATATTGGTGCAGAAAAATGAGGCTTTTTCACCCAAAAAAGGCGGGTTTTACCCTAAACTTGAGAGAGTGGTTCAGAAAAATGAGGCTTTTCACCCAATAAAGGTAATTTGTGCCCAAAAATTGAGAGCTTGGTTCAGAAAAACGAGGATTTTTCACCCAAAAAAGGCGGGTGTGTGCCGTAAAATTGAGAGCTTGGTGCAGAAAAATGAGGCTTTTCCACCCAAAAAAGGCGGGTTTTACCCTAAAATTGAGATATTGGTGAAGAAAAATGAGGCTTTTCACCCGAAAATTGAGAGCTTGTCCCTAAAATTGAGAGCTTTGTTCAGAAAAACGAGACTTTTTCACCCAAAAAAGGCGGGTTTGTGCCCTAAAATTGAGAGAGTGGTTCAGAAAAATGAGGCTTTTCACCCAATAAAGGTAATTTGTGCCCAAAAATTGAGAGCTTGGTTCAGAAAAACGAGGATTTTTCACCCAAAAAAGGCGGGTGTGTGCCGTAAAATTGAGAGCTTGGTGCAGAAAAATGAGGCTTTTCCACCCAAAAAAGGCGGGTTTTACCCTAAAATTGAGATATTGGTGAAGAAAAATGAGGCTTTTCACCCAAAAATTGAGAGCTTGTCCCTAAAATTGAGAGCTTTGTTCAGAAAAACGAGACTTTTTCACCCAAAAAAGGCGGGTTTGTGCCCTAAAATTGAGAGCTTGTTGCAGAAAATTGAGGCTTTTCAGCAGAAAAAGGTTGTTTCCGCCCTAAAATTGAGAGCTTGGTACAGAAAAATGAGGTTTTTCACCCCAAAAGCGTGGGTTTAGCCCCCATGATAGGGTTTGTACTGTAAAAAAGGAGAGGTAGGGCCCCGGAAACGAGGCACTGCTGCATAAAAGGGAGGTTGTTACCTGTAGAATCAAAACTTTGGATGCCAAAAATTAATCTTTGAGAGGAGAATGGGGGTTTGTGCCTAAAATTGAGAGCTTGGAGTAGGAAAATGAGGCTTTTAATCTGAAAAAGGAGGTTTGTGCCCTAAAATTGAGATATTGGTGAAGAAGAATGAGGCTTTTCACCCAAAAATTGAGAGCTTGTCCCTAAAATTGAGAGCTTGGTGCAGAAAAATGAGGCTTTTCAGCAGAAAAAGGTGAGCTTGTCCATAAAATTGCGCTATTGGTGCAGAAAAATGAGGCTTTTCAGGTGAAAAAGGTGGGTTTGGTGCTAAAATTGAGAGCTTGGTGCAGAAAAATGAGGCTTTTCTGGTGAAAAGGGCATTTTGTGCCCAAAAATTGAGAGCTTGTTGTAGGAAAATGAGGCTTTTTTACCCGAAAAAGGCGGGTTTTACCCTAAAATTGAGAGCTTCTTGTAGGAAAATGAGGCTTTTCAGGTGAAAAAGGTGGGTTTGGTGCAGAAAATTGAGAGCTCTGTGCAGAAAAATGAGGCTTTTTCACCCGAAAAAGGCATTTTGTGCCTGAAATTGAGAGCTTGGTGCAGAAAAATGAGGCTTTTCACCCCAAAAACGCGGGTTTAGCCCCCATGATAGGGTTTGTGCTGTAAAAAAGGAGAGGTAGGGCCCCGGAAACGAGGCACTGCTGCATAAAAGGGAGGTTGTTACCTGTAGAATCAAAACTTTGGATGCTAAAAATTAATCTTTGAGAGGTAAAGTGGGGGTTTGTGCCCTAGAATTGAGAGCTTGGAGTAGGAAAATGAGGCTTTTAATCTGAAAAAGGAGGTTTGTGCCCTAAAATTGAGATATTGGTGAAGAAAAATGTGGCTTTTCACCTGAAAATTGAGAACTTGTCCCTAAAATGGAGAGCTTGGTGCAGAAAAATGAGGCTTTTTCACGCAAAAAAGGCGAGTTTTACCCTAAAATTGAGAGCTTGTTGCAGAAAAATGAGGCTTATCAGGAGAAAAATGTGGTTTGTGCCCTAAAATTGAGATCTCTGTGCAGAAAAATGAGGTTTTTCACCCCAAAAATGCGGGTTTAGCCCCCATGATAGGGTTTGTGCTGTAAAAAAGGAGAGGTAGGGCCCAGGAAACGAGGCACTGCTGCATAAAAGGGAGGTTGTTACCTGTAGAATCAAAACTTTGGATGCCAAAAATTAATCTTTGAGAGGTAAAGTGGGGGTTTGTGCCCTAAAATTGAGAGCTTGGAGTAGGAAAATGAGGCTTTTAATCTGAAAAAGGAGGTTTGTGCCCTAAAATTGAGATATTGGTGAAGAAAAATGAGGCTTTTCACGCGAAAATTGAGAACTTGTCCCTAAAATGGAGAGCTTGGTTCAGAAAAATGAGGCTTTTCACCCAATACAGGTAATTTGTGCCCAAAAATTGAGAGCTTGGTGCAGAAAAATGATTCTTTTCACCCGAAAAAGGCGGTTTCTGCCCTAAAATTGAGAGCTTGGTGCAGAAAAATGAGGCTTTTCACCCAAAAAAGGAGAGCTTGTCCATAAAATTGAAATATTGGTGCAGAAAAATGAGGCTTTTTCACCCAAAAAAGGCGGGTTTTACCCTAAACTTGAGAGAGTGGTTCAGAAAAATGAGGCTTTTCACCCAATAAAGGTAATTTGTGCCCAAAAATTGAGAGCTTGGTTCAGAAAAATGAGGATTTTTCACCCAAAAAAGGCGGGTGTGTGCCGTAAAATTGAGAGCTTGGTGCAGAAAAATGAGGCTTTTCCACCCAAAAAAGGCGGGTTTTACCCTAAAATTGAGATATTGGTGAAGAAAAATGAGGCTTTTCACCCGAAAATTGAGAGCTTGTCCCTAAAATTGAGAGCTTTGTTCAGAAAAACGAGACTTTTTCACCCAAAAAAGGCGGGTTTGTGCCCTAAAATTGAGAGAGTGGTTCAGAAAAATGAGGCTTTTCACCCAATAAAGGTAATTTGTGCCCAAAAATTGAGAGCTTGGTTCAGAAAAACGAGGATTTTTCACCCAAAAAAGGCGGGTGTGTGCCGTAAAATTGAGAGCTTGGTGCAGAAAAATGAGGCTTTTCCACCCAAAAAAGGCGGGTTTTACCCTAAAATTGAGATATTGGTGAAGAAAAATGAGGCTTTTCACCCAAAAATTGAGAGCTTGTCCCTAAAATTGAGAGCTTTGTTCAGAAAAACGAGACTTTTTCACCCAAAAAAGGCGGGTTTGTGCCCTAAAATTGAGAGCTTGTTGCAGAAAATTGAGGCTTTTCAGCAGAAAAAGGTTGTTTCCGCCCTAAAATTGAGAGCTTGGTACAGAAAAATGAGGTTTTTCACCCCAAAAGCGTGGGTTTAGCCCCCATGATAGGGTTTGTACTGTAAAAAAGGAGAGGTAGGGCCCAGGAAACGAGGCACTGCTGCATAAAAGGGAGGTTGTTACCTGTAGAATCAAAACTTTGGATGCCAAAAATTAATCTTTGAGAGGAGAATGGGGGTTTGTGCCTAAAATTGAGAGCTTGGAGTAGGAAAATGAGGCTTTTAATCTGAAAAAGGAGGTTTGTGCCCTAAAATTGAGATATTGGTGAAGAAGAATGAGGCTTTTCACCCAAAAATTGAGAGCTTGTCCCTAAAATTGAGAGCTTGGTGCAGAAAAATGAGGCTTTTCAGCAGAAAAAGGTGAGCTTGTCCATAAAATTGCGCTATTGGTGCAGAAAAATGAGGCTTTTCAGGTGAAAAAGGTGGGTTTGGTGCTAAAATTGAGAGCTTGGTGCAGAAAAATGAGGCTTTTCTGGTGAAAAGGGCATTTTGTGCCCAAAAATTGAGAGCTTGTTGTAGGAAAATGAGGCTTTTTTACCCGAAAAAGGCGGGTTTTACCCTAAAATTGAGAGCTTCTTGTAGGAAAATGAGGCTTTTCAGGTGAAAAAGGTGGGTTTGGTGCAGAAAATTGAGAGCTCTGTGCAGAAAAATGAGGCTTTTTCACCCGAAAAAGGCATTTTGTGCCTGAAATTGAGAGCTTGGTGCAGAAAAATGAGGCTTTTCACCCCAAAAACGCGGGTTTAGCCCCCATGATAGGGTTTGTGCTGTAAAAAAGGAGAGGTAGGGCCCCGGAAACGAGGCACTGCTGCATAAAAGGGAGGTTGTTACCTGTAGAATCAAAACTTTGGATGCTAAAAATTAATCTTTGAGAGGTAAAGTGGGGGTTTGTGCCCTAGAATTGAGAGCTTGGAGTAGGAAAATGAGGCTTTTAATCTGAAAAAGGAGGTTTGTGCCCTAAAATTGAGATATTGGTGAAGAAAAATGTGGCTTTTCACCTGAAAATTGAGAACTTGTCCCTAAAATGGAGAGCTTGGTGCAGAAAAATGAGGCTTTTTCACGCAAAAAAGGCGAGTTTTACCCTAAAATTGAGAGCTTGTTGCAGAAAAATGAGGCTTATCAGGAGAAAAATGTGGTTTGTGCCCTAAAATTGAGATCTCTGTGCAGAAAAATGAGGTTTTTCACCCCAAAAATGCGGGTTTAGCCCCCATGATAGGGTTTGTGCTGTAAAAAAGGAGAGGTAGGGCCCAGGAAACGAGGCACTGCTGCATAAAAGGGAGGTTGTTACCTGTAGAATCAAAACTTTGGATGCCAAAAATTAATCTTTGAGAGGTAAAATGGGGGTTTGTGCCCTAAAATTGAGAGCTTGGAGTAGGAAAATGAGGCTTTTAATCTGAAAAAGGAGGTTTGTGCCCTAAAATTGAGATATTGGTGAAGAAGAATGAGGCTTTTCCACCCAAAAATTGAGAGCTTGTCCCTAAAATTGAGAGCTTGGTGCAGAAAAATGAGGCTTTTCAGCAGAAAAAGGTGAGCTTGTCCATAAAATTGAGATATTGGTGCAGAAAAATGAGGCTTTTCACCCAAAAATTGAGAGCTTGTCCCTAAAATTGAGAGCTTGGTGCAGAAAAATGAGGCTTTTTCACCCGAAAAAGGTATTTTGTGCCCGAAATTGAGAGCTTGGTGCAGAAAAATGAGGCTTTTCACCCCAAAAACGTGGGTTTAGCCCCCATGATAGGGTTTGTGCTGTAAAAAAGGAGAGGTAGGGCCCTGGAAACGAGGCACTGCTGCATAAAAGGGAGGTTGTTACCTGTAGAATCAAAACTTTGGATGCCAAAAATTAATCTTTGAGAGGTAAAGTGGGGGTTTGTGCCCTAAAATTGAGAGCTTGGAGTAGGAAAATGAGGCTTTTAATCTGAAAAAGGAGGTTTGTGCCCTAAAATTGAGATATTGGTGAAGAAAAATGAGGCTTTTCACGCGAAAATTGAGAACTTGTCCCTAAAATGCAGAGCTTGGTTCAGAAAAATGAGGCTTTTCACCCAATACAGGTAATTTGTGCCCAAAAATTGAGAGCTTGGTGCAGAAAAATGATTCTTTTCACCCGAAAAAGGCGGTTTCTGCCCTAAAATTGAGAGCTTGGTGCAGAAAAATGAGGCTTTTCACCCAAAAAAGGAGAGCTTGTCCATAAAATTGAAATATTGGTGCAGAAAAATGAGGCTTTTTCACCCAAAAAAGGCGGGTTTTACCCTAAACTTGAGAGAGTGGTTCAGAAAAATGAGGCTTTTCACCCAATAAAGGTAATTTGTGCCCAAAAATTGAGAGCTTGGTTCAGAAAAACGAGGATTTTTCACCCAAAAAAGGTGGGTGTGTGCCGTAAAATTGAGAGCTTGGTGCAGAAAAATGAGGCTTTTCCACCCAAAAAAGGCGGGTTTTACCCTAAAATTGAGATATTGGTGAAGAAAAATGAGGCTTTTCACCCAAAAATTGAGAGCTTGTCCCTAAAATTGAGAGCTTTGTTCAGAAAAACGAGACTTTTTCACCCAAAAAAGGCGGGTTTGTGCCCTAAAATTGAGAGAGTGGTTCAGAAAAATGAGGCTTTTCACCCAATAAAGGTAATTTGTGCCCAAAAATTGAGAGCTTGGTTCAGAAAAACGAGGATTTTTCACCCAAAAAAGGCGGGTGTGTGCCGTAAAATTGAGAGCTTGGTGCAGAAAAATGAGGCTTTTCCACCCAAAAAAGGCGGGTTTGTGCCCTAAAATTGAGATATTGGTGAAGAAAAATGAGGCTTTTCACCCGAAAATTGAGAGCTTGTCCCTAAAATTGAGAGCTTTGTTCAGAAAAACGAGACTTTTTCACCCAAAAAAGGCGGGTTTGTGCCCTAAAATTGAGAGCTTGTTGCAGAAAATTGAGGCTTTTCAGCAGAAAAAGGTTGTTTCCGCCCTAAAATTGAGAGCTTGGTACAGAAAAATGAGGTTTTTCACCCCAAAAGCGTGGGTTTAGCCCCCATGATAGGGTTTGTACTGTAAAAAAGGAGAGGTAGGGCCCAGGAAACGAGGCACTGCTGCATAAAAGGGAGGTTGTTACCTGTAGAATCAAAACTTTGGATGCCAAAAATTAATCTTTGAGAGGAGAATGGGGGTTTGTGCCTAAAATTGAGAGCTTGGAGTAGGAAAATGAGGCTTTTAATCTGAAAAAGGAGGTTTGTGCCCTAAAATTGAGATATTGGTGAAGAAGAATGAGGCTTTTCACCCAAAAATTGAGAGCTTGTCCCTAAAATTGAGAGCTTGGTGCAGAAAAATGAGGCTTTTCAGCAGAAAAAGGTGAGCTTGTCCATAAAATTGCGCTATTGGTGCAGAAAAATGAGGCTTTTCAGGTGAAAAAGGTGGGTTTGGTGCTAAAATTGAGAGCTTGGTGCAGAAAAATGAGGCTTTTCTGGTGAAAAGGGCATTTTGTGCCCAAAAATTGAGAGCTTGTTGTAGGAAAATGAGGCTTTTTTACCCGAAAAAGGCGGGTTTTACCCTAAAATTGAGAGCTTCTTGTAGGAAAATGAGGCTTTTCAGGTGAAAAAGGTGGGTTTGGTGCAGAAAATTGAGAGCTCTGTGCAGAAAAATGAGGCTTTTTCACCCGAAAAAGGCATTTTGTGCCTGAAATTGAGAGCTTGGTGCAGAAAAATGAGGCTTTTCACCCCAAAAACGCGGGTTTAGCCCCCATGATAGGGTTTGTGCTGTAAAAAAGGAGAGGTAGGGCCCAGGAAACGAGGCACTGCTGCATAAAAGGGAGGTTGTTACCTGTAGAATCAAAACTTTGGATGCTAAAAATTAATCTTTGAGAGGTAAAGTGGGGGTTTGTGCCCTAGAATTGAGAGCTTGGAGTAGGAAAATGAGGCTTTTAATCTGAAAAAGGAGGTTTGTGCCCTAAAATTGAGATATTGGTGAAGAAAAATGTGGCTTTTCACCTGAAAATTGAGAACTTGTCCCTAAAATGGAGAGCTTGGTGCAGAAAAATGAGGCTTTTTCACGCAAAAAAGGCGAGTTTTACCCTAAAATTGAGAGCTTGTTGCAGAAAAATGAGGCTTTTCAGGAGAAAAATGTGGTTTGTGCCCTAAAATTGAGATCTCTGTGCAGAAAAATGAGGTTTTTCACCCCAAAAATGCGGGTTTAGCCCCCATGATAGGGTTTGTGCTGTAAAAAAGGAGAGGTAGGGCCCAGGAAACGAGGCACTGCTGCATAAAAGGGAGGTTGTTACCTGTAGAATCAAAACTTTGGATGCCAAAAATTAATCTTTGAGAGGTAAAATGGGGGTTTCTGCCCTAAAATGGAGAGCTTGGTACAGAAAAATGAGGCTTTTAATCTGAAAAAGGCAGGTTTGGCCATAAAATTGCGCTATTGGTGCAGAAAAATGAGGCTTTTCACCCAACAAAGGAGAGCTTGTCCATAAAATTGAAATATTGGTGCAGAAAAATGAGGCTTTTCAGGTGAAAAAAGCGGGTTTTACCGTAAAATTGAGAGAGTGTTTCAGAAAAATGAGGCTTTTCAGGTGAAAAAGGTGGGTTTGGTGCAGAAAATTGAGAGCTCTGTGCAGAAAAATGAGGCTTTTTCACCCGAAAAAGGCATTTTGTGCCTGAAATTGAGAGCTTGGTGCAGAAAAATGAGGCTTTTCACCCCAAAAACGCGGGTTTAGCCCCCATGATAGGGTTTGTGCTGTAAAAAAGGAGAGGTAGGGCCCCGGAAACGAGGCACTGCTGCATAAAAGGGAGGTTGTTACCTGTAGAATCAAAACTTTGGATGCCAAAAATTAATCTTTGAGAGGTAAAATGGGGGTTTGTGCCCTAAAATTGAGAGCTTGGAGTAGGAAAATGAGGCTTTTAATCTGAAAAAGGAGGTTTGTGCCCTAAAATTGAGATATTGGTGAAGAAGAATGAGGCTTTTCCACCCAAAAATTGAGAGCTTGTCCCTAAAATTGAGAGCTTGGTGCAGAAAAATGAGGCTTTTCAGCAGAAAAAGGTGAGCTTGTCCATAAAATTGAGATATTGGTGCAGAAAAATGAGGCTTTTCACCCAAAAATTGAGAGCTTGTCCCTAAAATTGAGAGCTTGGTGCAGAAAAATGAGGCTTTTTCACCCGAAAAAGGTATTTTGTGCCCGAAATTGAGAGCTTGGTGCAGAAAAATGAGGCTTTTCACCCCAAAAACGTGGGTTTAGCCCCCATGATAGGGTTTGTGCTGTAAAAAAGGAGAGGTAGGGCCCTGGAAACGAGGCACTGCTGCATAAAAGGGAGGTTGTTACCTGTAGAATCAAAACTTTGGATGCCAAAAATTAATCTTTGAGAGGTAAAGTGGGGGTTTGTGCCCTAAAATTGAGAGCTTGGAGTAGGAAAATGAGGCTTTTAATCTGAAAAAGGAGGTTTGTGCCCTAAAATTGAGATATTGGTGAAGAAAAATGAGGCTTTTCACGCGAAAATTGAGAACTTGTCCCTAAAATGCAGAGCTTGGTTCAGAAAAATGAGGCTTTTCACCCAATACAGGTAATTTGTGCCCAAAAATTGAGATATTGGTGCAGAAAAATGATTCTTTTCACCCGAAAAAGGCGGTTTCTGCCCTAAAATTGAGAGCTTGGTGCAGAAAAATGAGGCTTTTCACCCAAAAAAGGAGAGCTTGTCCATAAAATTGAAATATTGGTGCAGAAAAATGAGGCTTTTTCACCCAAAAAAGGCGGGTTTTACCCTAAACTTGAGAGAGTGGTTCAGAAAAATGAGGCTTTTCACCCAATAAAGGTAATTTGTGCCCAAAAATTGAGAGCTTGGTTCAGAAAAACGAGGATTTTTCACCCAAAAAAGGCGGGTGTGTGCCGTAAAATTGAGAGCTTGGTGCAGAAAAATGAGGCTTTTCCACCCAAAAAAGGCGGGTTTTACCCTAAAATTGAGATATTGGTGAAGAAAAATGAGGCTTTTCACCCAAAAATTGAGAGCTTGTCCCTAAAATTGAGAGCTTTGTTCAGAAAAACGAGACTTTTTCACCCAAAAAAGGCGGGTTTGTGCCCTAAAATTGAGAGAGTGGTTCAGAAAAATGAGGCTTTTCACCCAATAAAGGTAATTTGTGCCCAAAAATTGAGAGCTTGGTTCAGAAAAACGAGGATTTTTCACCCAAAAAAGGCGGGTGTGTGCCGTAAAATTGAGAGCTTGGTGCAGAAAAATGAGGCTTTTCCACCCAAAAAAGGCGGGTTTGTGCCCTAAAATTGAGATATTGGTGAAGAAAAATGAGGCTTTTCACCCGAAAATTGAGAGCTTGTCCCTAAAATTGAGAGCTTTGTTCAGAAAAACGAGACTTTTTCACCCAAAAAAGGCGGGTTTGTGCCCTAAAATTGAGAGCTTGTTGCAGAAAATTGAGGCTTTTCAGCAGAAAAAGGTTGTTTCCGCCCTAAAATTGAGAGCTTGGTACAGAAAAATGAGGTTTTTCACCCCAAAAGCGTGGGTTTAGCCCCCATGATAGGGTTTGTACTGTAAAAAAGGAGAGGTAGGGCCCAGGAAACGAGGCACTGCTGCATAAAAGGGAGGTTGTTACCTGTAGAATCAAAACTTTGGATGCCAAAAATTAATCTTTGAGAGGAGAATGGGGGTTTGTGCCTAAAATTGAGAGCTTGGAGTAGGAAAATGAGGCTTTTAATCTGAAAAAGGAGGTTTGTGCCCTAAAATTGAGATATTGGTGAAGAAGAATGAGGCTTTTCACCCAAAAATTGAGAGCTTGTCCCTAAAATTGAGAGCTTGGTGCAGAAAAATGAGGCTTTTCAGCAGAAAAAGGTGAGCTTGTCCATAAAATTGCGCTATTGGTGCAGAAAAATGAGGCTTTTCAGGTGAAAAAGGTGGGTTTGGTGCTAAAATTGAGAGCTTGGTGCAGAAAAATGAGGCTTTTCTGGTGAAAAGGGCATTTTGTGCCCAAAAATTGAGAGCTTGTTGTAGGAAAATGAGGCTTTTTTACCCGAAAAAGGCGGGTTTTACCCTAAAATTGAGAGCTTCTTGTAGGAAAATGAGGCTTTTCAGGTGAAAAAGGTGGGTTTGGTGCAGAAAATTGAGAGCTCTGTGCAGAAAAATGAGGCTTTTTCACCCGAAAAAGGCATTTTGTGCCTGAAATTGAGAGCTTGGTGCAGAAAAATGAGGCTTTTCACCCCAAAAACGCGGGTTTAGCCCCCATGATAGGGTTTGTGCTGTAAAAAAGGAGAGGTAGGGCCCCGGAAACGAGGCACTGCTGCATAAAAGGGAGGTTGTTACCTGTAGAATCAAAACTTTGGATGCTAAAAATTAATCTTTGAGAGGTAAAGTGGGGGTTTGTGCCCTAGAATTGAGAGCTTGGAGTAGGAAAATGAGGCTTTTAATCTGAAAAAGGAGGTTTGTGCCCTAAAATTGAGATATTGGTGAAGAAAAATGTGGCTTTTCACCTGAAAATTGAGAACTTGTCCCTAAAATGGAGAGCTTGGTGCAGAAAAATGAGGCTTTTTCACGCAAAAAAGGCGAGTTTTACCCTAAAATTGAGAGCTTGTTGCAGAAAAATGAGGCTTTTCAGGAGAAAAATGTGGTTTGTGCCCTAAAATTGAGATCTCTGTGCAGAAAAATGAGGTTTTTCACCCCAAAAATGCGGGTTTAGCCCCCATGATAGGGTTTGTGCTGTAAAAAAGGAGAGGTAGGGCCCAGGAAACGAGGCACTGCTGCATAAAAGGGAGGTTGTTACCTGTAGAATCAAAACTTTGGATGCCAAAAATTAATCTTTGAGAGGTAAAATGGGGGTTTCTGCCCTAAAATGGAGAGCTTGGTACAGAAAAATGAGGCTTTTAATCTGAAAAAGGCAGGTTTGGCCATAAAATTGCGCTATTGGTGCAGAAAAATGAGGCTTTTCACCCAACAAAGGAGAGCTTGTCCATAAAATTGAAATATTGGTGCAGAAAAATGAGGCTTTTCAGGTGAAAAAAGCGGGTTTTACCGTAAAATTGAGAGAGTGTTTCAGAAAAATGAGGCTTTTCAGGTGAAAAAGGTGGGTTTGGTGCAGAAAATTGAGAGCTCTGTGCAGAAAAATGAGGCTTTTTCACCCGAAAAAGGCATTTTGTGCCTGAAATTGAGAGCTTGGTGCAGAAAAATGAGGCTTTTCACCCCAAAAACGCGGGTTTAGCCCCCATGATAGGGTTTGTGCTGTAAAAAAGGAGAGGTAGGGCCCAGGAAACGAGGCACTGCTGCATAAAAGGGAGGTTGTTACCTGTAGAATCAAAACTTTGGATGCTAAAAATTAATCTTTGAGAGGTAAAGTGGGGGTTTGTGCCCTAGAATTGAGAGCTTGGAGTAGGAAAATGAGGCTTTTAATCTGAAAAAGGAGGTTTGTGCCCTAAAATTGAGATATTGGTGAAGAAAAATGTGGCTTTTCACCTGAAAATTGAGAACTTGTCCCTAAAATGGAGAGCTTGGTGCAGAAAAATGAGGCTTTTTCACGCAAAAAAGGCGAGTTTTACCCTAAAATTGAGAGCTTGTTGCAGAAAAATGAGGCTTTTCAGGAGAAAAATGTGGTTTGTGCCCTAAAATTGAGATCTCTGTGCAGAAAAATGAGGTTTTTCACCCCAAAAATGCGGGTTTAGCCCCCATGATAGGGTTTGTGCTGTAAAAAAGGAGAGGTAGGGCCCAGGAAACGAGGCACTGCTGCATAAAAGGGAGGTTGTTACCTGTAGAATCAAAACTTTGGATGCCAAAAATTAATCTTTGAGAGGTAAAATGGGGGTTTCTGCCCTAAAATGGAGAGCTTGGTACAGAAAAATGAGGCTTTTAATCTGAAAAAGGCAGGTTTGGCCATAAAATTGCGCTATTGGTGCAGAAAAATGAGGCTTTTCACCCAACAAAGGAGAGCTTGTCCATAAAATTGAAATATTGGTGCAGAAAAATGAGGCTTTTCAGGTGAAAAAAGCGGGTTTTACCGTAAAATTGAGAGAGTGTTTCAGAAAAATGAGGCTTTTCAGGTGAAAAAGGTGGGTTTGGTGCAGAAAATTGAGAGCTCTGTGCAGAAAAATGAGGCTTTTTCACCCGAAAAAGGCATTTTGTGCCTGAAATTGAGAGCTTGGTGCAGAAAAATGAGGCTTTTCACCCCAAAAACGCGGGTTTAGCCCCCATGATAGGGTTTGTGCTGTAAAAAAGGAGAGGTAGGGCCCCGGAAACGAGGCACTGCTGCATAAAAGGGAGGTTGTTACCTGTAGAATCAAAACTTTGGATGCCAAAAATTAATCTTTGAGAGGTAAAATGGGGGTTTGTGCCCTAAAATTGAGAGCTTGGAGTAGGAAAATGAGGCTTTTAATCTGAAAAAGGAGGTTTGTGCCCTAAAATTGAGATATTGGTGAAGAAGAATGAGGCTTTTCCACCCAAAAATTGAGAGCTTGTCCCTAAAATTGAGAGCTTGGTGCAGAAAAATGAGGCTTTTCAGCAGAAAAAGGTGAGCTTGTCCATAAAATTGAGATATTGGTGCAGAAAAATGAGGCTTTTCACCCAAAAATTGAGAGCTTGTCCCTAAAATTGAGAGCTTGGTGCAGAAAAATGAGGCTTTTTCACCCGAAAAAGGTATTTTGTGCCCGAAATTGAGAGCTTGGTGCAGAAAAATGAGGCTTTTCACCCCAAAAACGTGGGTTTAGCCCCCATGATAGGGTTTGTGCTGTAAAAAAGGAGAGGTAGGGCCCCGGAAACGAGGCACTGCTGCATAAAAGGGAGGTTGTTACCTGTAGAATCAAAACTTTGGATGCCAAAAATTAATCTTTGAGAGGTAAAATGGGGGTTTGTGCCCTAAAATTGAGAGCTTGGAGTAGGAAAATGAGGCTTTTAATCTGAAAAAGGAGGTTTGTGCCCTAAAATTGAGATATTGGTGAAGAAGAATGAGGCTTTTCCACCCAAAAATTGAGAACTTGTCCCTAAAATGGAGAGCTTGGTGCAGAAAAATGAGGCTTTTCAGCAGAAAAAGGTGAGCTTGTCCATAAAATTGAGATATTGGTGCAGAAAAATGAGGCTTTTCACCCAAAAATTGAGAGCTTGTCCCTAAAATTGAGAGCTTGGTGCAGAAAAATGAGGCTTTTTCACCCGAAAAAGGTATTTTGTGCCCGAAATTGAGAGCTTGGTGCAGAAAAATGAGGCTTTTCACCCCAAAAACGTGGGTTTAGCCCCCATGATAGGGTTTGTGCTGTAAAAAAGGAGAGGTAGGGCCCTGGAAACGAGGCACTGCTGCATAAAAGGGAGGTTGTTACCTGTAGAATCAAAACTTTGGATGCCAAAAATTAATCTTTGAGAGGTAAAGTGGGGGTTTGTGCCCTAAAATTGAGAGCTTGGAGTAGGAAAATGAGGCTTTTAATCTGAAAAAGGAGGTTTGTGCCCTAAAATTGAGATATTGGTGAAGAAAAATGAGGCTTTTCACGCGAAAATTGAGAACTTGTCCCTAAAATGGAGAGCTTGGTTCAGAAAAATGAGGCTTTTCACCCAATACAGGTAATTTGTGCCCAAAAATTGAGATATTGGTGCAGAAAAATGATTCTTTTCACCCGAAAAAGGCGGTTTCTGCCCTAAAATTGAGAGCTTGGTGCAGAAAAATGAGGCTTTTCACCCAAAAAAGGAGAGCTTGTCCATAAAATTGAAATATTGGTGCAGAAAAATGAGGCTTTTTCACCCAAAAAAGGCGGGTTTTACCCTAAACTTGAGAGAGTGGTTCAGAAAAATGAGGCTTTTCACCCAATAAAGGTAATTTGTGCCCAAAAATTGAGAGCTTGGTTCAGAAAAACGAGGATTTTTCACCCAAAAAAGGCGGGTGTGTGCCGTAAAATTGAGAGCTTGGTGCAGAAAAATGAGGCTTTTCCACCCAAAAAAGGCGGGTTTTACCCTAAAATTGAGATATTGGTGAAGAAAAATGAGGCTTTTCACCCGAAAATTGAGAGCTTGTCCCTAAAATTGAGAGCTTTGTTCAGAAAAACGAGACTTTTTCACCCAAAAAAGGCGGGTTTGTGCCCTAAAATTGAGAGAGTGGTTCAGAAAAATGAGGCTTTTCACCCAATAAAGGTAATTTGTGCCCAAAAATTGAGAGCTTGGTTCAGAAAAACGAGGATTTTTCACCCAAAAAAGGCGGGTGTGTGCCGTAAAATTGAGAGCTTGGTGCAGAAAAATGAGGCTTTTCCACCCAAAAAAGGCGGGTTTTACCCTAAAATTGAGATATTGGTGAAGAAAAATGAGGCTTTTCACCCAAAAATTGAGAGCTTGTCCCTAAAATTGAGAGCTTTGTTCAGAAAAACGAGACTTTTTCACCCAAAAAAGGCGGGTTTGTGCCCTAAAATTGAGAGCTTGTTGCAGAAAATTGAGGCTTTTCAGCAGAAAAAGGTTGTTTCCGCCCTAAAATTGAGAGCTTGGTACAGAAAAATGAGGTTTTTCACCCCAAAAGCGTGGGTTTAGCCCCCATGATAGGGTTTGTACTGTAAAAAAGGAGAGGTAGGGCCCCGGAAACGAGGCACTGCTGCATAAAAGGGAGGTTGTTACCTGTAGAATCAAAACTTTGGATGCCAAAAATTAATCTTTGAGAGGAGAATGGGGGTTTGTGCCTAAAATTGAGAGCTTGGAGTAGGAAAATGAGGCTTTTAATCTGAAAAAGGAGGTTTGTGCCCTAAAATTGAGATATTGGTGAAGAAGAATGAGGCTTTTCACCCAAAAATTGAGAGCTTGTCCCTAAAATTGAGAGCTTGGTGCAGAAAAATGAGGCTTTTCAGCAGAAAAAGGTGAGCTTGTCCATAAAATTGCGCTATTGGTGCAGAAAAATGAGGCTTTTCAGGTGAAAAAGGTGGGTTTGGTGCTAAAATTGAGAGCTTGGTGCAGAAAAATGAGGCTTTTCTGGTGAAAAGGGCATTTTGTGCCCAAAAATTGAGAGCTTGTTGTAGGAAAATGAGGCTTTTTTACCCGAAAAAGGCGGGTTTTACCCTAAAATTGAGAGCTTCTTGTAGGAAAATGAGGCTTTTCAGGTGAAAAAGGTGGGTTTGGTGCAGAAAATTGAGAGCTCTGTGCAGAAAAATGAGGCTTTTCACCCCAAAAACGCGGGTTTAGCCCCCATGATAGGGTTTGTGCTGTAAAAAAGGAGAGGTAGGGCCCCGGAAACGAGGCACTGCTGCATAAAAGGGAGGTTGTTACCTGTAGAATCAAAACTTTGGATGCCAAAAATTAATCTTTGAGAGGTAAAATGGGGGTTTGTGCCCTAAAATTGAGAGCTTGGAGTAGGAAAATGAGGCTTTTAATCTGAAAAAGGAGGTTTGTGCCCTAAAATTGAGATATTGGTGAAGAAGAATGAGGCTTTTCCACCCAAAAATTGAGAGCTTGTCCCTAAAATTGAGAGCTTGGTGCAGAAAAATGAGGCTTTTCAGCAGAAAAAGGTGAGCTTGTCCATAAAATTGAGATATTGGTGCAGAAAAATGAGGCTTTTCACCCAAAAATTGAGAGCTTGTCCCTAAAATTGAGAGCTTGGTGCAGAAAAATGAGGCTTTTTCACCCGAAAAAGGTATTTTGTGCCCGAAATTGAGAGCTTGGTGCAGAAAAATGAGGCTTTTCACCCCAAAAACGTGGGTTTAGCCCCCATGATAGGGTTTGTGCTGTAAAAAAGGAGAGGTAGGGCCCTGGAAACGAGGCACTGCTGCATAAAAGGGAGGTTGTTACCTGTAGAATCAAAACTTTGGATGCCAAAAATTAATCTTTGAGAGGTAAAGTGGGGGTTTGTGCCCTAAAATTGAGAGCTTGGAGTAGGAAAATGAGGCTTTTAATCTGAAAAAGGAGGTTTGTGCCCTAAAATTGAGATATTGGTGAAGAAAAATGAGGCTTTTCACGCGAAAATTGAGAACTTGTCCCTAAAATGGAGAGCTTGGTTCAGAAAAATGAGGCTTTTCACCCAATACAGGTAATTTGTGCCCAAAAATTGAGATATTGGTGCAGAAAAATGATTCTTTTCACCCGAAAAAGGCGGTTTCTGCCCTAAAATTGAGAGCTTGGTGCAGAAAAATGAGGTTTTTCACCCCAAAAATGCGGGTTTAGCCCCCATGATAGGGTTTGTGCTGTAAAAAAGGAGAGGTAGGGCCCAGGAAACGAGGCACTGCTGCATAAAAGGGAGGTTGTTACCTGTAGAATCAAAACTTTGGATGCCAAAAATTAATCTTTGAGAGGTAAAATGGGGGTTTCTGCCCTAAAATGGAGAGCTTGGTACAGAAAAATGAGGCTTTTAATCTGAAAAAGGCAGGTTTGGCCATAAAATTGCGCTATTGGTGCAGAAAAATGAGGCTTTTCACCCAACAAAGGAGAGCTTGTCCATAAAATTGAAATATTGGTGCAGAAAAATGAGGCTTTTCAGGTGAAAAAAGCGGGTTTTACCGTAAAATTGAGAGAGTGTTTCAGAAAAATGAGGCTTTTCAGGTGAAAAAGGTGGGTTTGGTGCAGAAAATTGAGAGCTCTGTGCAGAAAAATGAGGCTTTTTCACCCGAAAAAGGCATTTTGTGCCTGAAATTGAGAGCTTGGTGCAGAAAAATGAGGCTTTTCACCCCAAAAACGCGGGTTTAGCCCCCATGATAGGGTTTGTGCTGTAAAAAAGGAGAGGTAGGGCCCAGGAAACGAGGCACTGCTGCATAAAAGGGAGGTTGTTACCTGTAGAATCAAAACTTTGGATGCTAAAAATTAATCTTTGAGAGGTAAAGTGGGGGTTTGTGCCCTAGAATTGAGAGCTTGGAGTAGGAAAATGAGGCTTTTAATCTGAAAAAGGAGGTTTGTGCCCTAAAATTGAGATATTGGTGAAGAAAAATGTGGCTTTTCACCTGAAAATTGAGAACTTGTCCCTAAAATGGAGAGCTTGGTGCAGAAAAATGAGGCTTTTTCACGCAAAAAAGGCGAGTTTTACCCTAAAATTGAGAGCTTGTTGCAGAAAAATGAGGCTTTTCAGGAGAAAAATGTGGTTTGTGCCCTAAAATTGAGATCTCTGTGCAGAAAAATGAGGTTTTTCACCCCAAAAATGCGGGTTTAGCCCCCATGATAGGGTTTGTGCTGTAAAAAAGGAGAGGTAGGGCCCAGGAAACGAGGCACTGCTGCATAAAAGGGAGGTTGTTACCTGTAGAATCAAAACTTTGGATGCCAAAAATTAATCTTTGAGAGGTAAAATGGGGGTTTCTGCCCTAAAATGGAGAGCTTGGTACAGAAAAATGAGGCTTTTAATCTGAAAAAGGCAGGTTTGGCCATAAAATTGCGCTATTGGTGCAGAAAAATGAGGCTTTTCACCCAACAAAGGAGAGCTTGTCCATAAAATTGAAATATTGGTGCAGAAAAATGAGGCTTTTCAGGTGAAAAAAGCGGGTTTTACCGTAAAATTGAGAGAGTGTTTCAGAAAAATGAGGCTTTTCAGGTGAAAAAGGTGGGTTTGGTGCAGAAAATTGAGAGCTCTGTGCAGAAAAATGAGGCTTTTTCACCCGAAAAAGGCATTTTGTGCCTGAAATTGAGAGCTTGGTGCAGAAAAATGAGGCTTTTCACCCCAAAAACGCGGGTTTAGCCCCCATGATAGGGTTTGTGCTGTAAAAAAGGAGAGGTAGGGCCCCGGAAACGAGGCACTGCTGCATAAAAGGGAGGTTGTTACCTGTAGAATCAAAACTTTGGATGCCAAAAATTAATCTTTGAGAGGTAAAATGGGGGTTTGTGCCCTAAAATTGAGAGCTTGGAGTAGGAAAATGAGGCTTTTAATCTGAAAAAGGAGGTTTGTGCCCTAAAATTGAGATATTGGTGAAGAAGAATGAGGCTTTTCCACCCAAAAATTGAGAGCTTGTCCCTAAAATTGAGAGCTTGGTGCAGAAAAATGAGGCTTTTCAGCAGAAAAAGGTGAGCTTGTCCATAAAATTGAGATATTGGTGCAGAAAAATGAGGCTTTTCACCCAAAAATTGAGAGCTTGTCCCTAAAATTGAGAGCTTGGTGCAGAAAAATGAGGCTTTTTCACCCGAAAAAGGTATTTTGTGCCCGAAATTGAGAGCTTGGTGCAGAAAAATGAGGCTTTTCACCCCAAAAACGTGGGTTTAGCCCCCATGATAGGGTTTGTGCTGTAAAAAAGGAGAGGTAGGGCCCAGGAAACGAGGCACTGCTGCATAAAAGGGAGGTTGTTACCTGTAGAATCAAAACTTTGGATGCCAAAAATTAATCTTTGAGAGGTAAAATGGGGGTTTGTGCCCTAAAATTGAGAGCTTGGAGTAGGAAAATGAGGCTTTTAATCTGAAAAAGGAGGTTTGTGCCCTAAAATTGAGATATTGGTGAAGAAGAATGAGGCTTTTCCACCCAAAAATTGAGAGCTTGTCCCTAAAATTGAGAGCTTGGTGCAGAAAAATGAGGCTTTTCAGCAGAAAAAGGTGAGCTTGTCCATAAAATTGAGATATTGGTGCAGAAAAATGAGGCTTTTCACCCAAAAATTGAGAGCTTGTCCCTAAAATTGAGAGCTTGGTGCAGAAAAATGAGGCTTTTTCACCCGAAAAAGGTATTTTGTGCCCGAAATTGAGAGCTTGGTGCAGAAAAATGAGGCTTTTCACCCCAAAAACGTGGGTTTAGCCCCCATGATAGGGTTTGTGCTGTAAAAAAGGAGAGGTAGGGCCCTGGAAACGAGGCACTGCTGCATAAAAGGGAGGTTGTTACCTGTAGAATCAAAACTTTGGATGCCAAAAATTAATCTTTGAGAGGTAAAGTGGGGGTTTGTGCCCTAAAATTGAGAGCTTGGAGTAGGAAAATGAGGCTTTTAATCTGAAAAAGGAGGTTTGTGCCCTAAAATTGAGATATTGGTGAAGAAAAATGAGGCTTTTCACGCGAAAATTGAGAACTTGTCCCTAAAATGGAGAGCTTGGTTCAGAAAAATGAGGCTTTTCACCCAATACAGGTAATTTGTGCCCAAAAATTGAGATATTGGTGCAGAAAAATGATTCTTTTCACCCGAAAAAGGCGGTTTCTGCCCTAAAATTGAGAGCTTGGTGCAGAAAAATGAGGCTTTTCACCCAAAAAAGGAGAGCTTGTCCATAAAATTGAAATATTGGTGCAGAAAAATGAGGCTTTTTCACCCAAAAAAGGCGGGTTTTACCCTAAACTTGAGAGAGTGGTTCAGAAAAATGAGGCTTTTCACCCAATAAAGGTAATTTGTGCCCAAAAATTGAGAGCTTGGTTCAGAAAAACGAGGATTTTTCACCCAAAAAAGGCGGGTGTGTGCCATAAAATTGAGAGCTTGGTGCAGAAAAATGAGGCTTTTCCACCCAAAAAAGGCGGGTTTTACCCTAAAATTGAGATATTGGTGAAGAAAAATGAGGCTTTTCACTCAAAAATTGAGAGCTTGTCCCTAAAATTGAGAGCTTTGTTCAGAAAAACGAGACTTTTTCACCCAAAAAAGGCGGGTTTGTGCCCTAAAATTGAGAGAGTGGTTCAGAAAAATGAGGCTTTTCACCCAATAAAGGTAATTTGTGCCCAAAAATTGAGAGCTTGGTTCAGAAAAACGAGGATTTTTCACCCAAAAAAGGCGGGTGTGTGCCGTAAAATTGAGAGCTTGGTGCAGAAAAATGAGGCTTTTCCACCCAAAAAAGGCGGGTTTTACCCTAAAATTGAGATATTGGTGAAGAAAAATGAGGCTTTTCACCCAAAAATTGAGAGCTTGTCCCTAAAATTGAGAGCTTTGTTCAGAAAAATGAGACTTTTTCACCCAAAAAAGGCGGGTTTGTGCCCTAAAATTGAGAGCTTGTTGCAGAAAATTGAGGCTTTTCAGCAGAAAAAGGTTGTTTCCGCCCTAAAATTGAGAGCTTGGTACAGAAAAATGAGGTTTTTCACCCCAAAAGCGTGGGTTTAGCCCCCATGATAGGGTTTGTACTGTAAAAAAGGAGAGGTAGGGCCCCGGAAACGAGGCACTGCTGCATAAAAGGGAGGTTGTTACCTGTAGAATCAAAACTTTGGATGCCAAAAATTAATCTTTGAGAGGAGAATGGGGGTTTGTGCCTAAAATTGAGAGCTTGGAGTAGGAAAATGAGGCTTTTAATCTGAAAAAGGAGGTTTGTGCCCTAAAATTGAGATATTGGTGAAGAAGAATGAGGCTTTTCACCCAAAAATTGAGAGCTTGTCCCTAAAATTGAGAGCTTGGTGCAGAAAAATGAGGCTTTTCAGCAGAAAAAGGTGAGCTTGTCCATAAAATTGCGCTATTGGTGCAGAAAAATGAGGCTTTTCAGGTGAAAAAGGTGGGTTTGGTGCTAAAATTGAGAGCTTGGTGCAGAAAAATGAGGCTTTTCTGGTGAAAAGGGCATTTTGTGCCCAAAAATTGAGAGCTTGTTGTAGGAAAATGAGGCTTTTTTACCCGAAAAAGGCGGGTTTTACCCTAAAATTGAGAGCTTCTTGTAGGAAAATGAGGCTTTTCAGGTGAAAAAGGTGGGTTTGGTGCAGAAAATTGAGAGCTCTGTGCAGAAAAATGAGGCTTTTCACCCCAAAAACGCGGGTTTAGCCCCCATGATAGGGTTTGTGCTGTAAAAAAGGAGAGGTAGGGCCCCGGAAACGAGGCACTGCTGCATAAAAGGGAGGTTGTTACCTGTAGAATCAAAACTTTGGATGCCAAAAATTAATCTTTGAGAGGTAAAATGGGGGTTTGTGCCCTAAAATTGAGAGCTTGGAGTAGGAAAATGAGGCTTTTAATCTGAAAAAGGAGGTTTGTGCCCTAAAATTGAGATATTGGTGAAGAAGAATGAGGCTTTTCCACCCAAAAATTGAGAGCTTGTCCCTAAAATTGAGAGCTTGGTGCAGAAAAATGAGGCTTTTCAGCAGAAAAAGGTGAGCTTGTCCATAAAATTGAGATATTGGTGCAGAAAAATGAGGCTTTTCACCCAAAAATTGAGAGCTTGTCCCTAAAATTGAGAGCTTGGTGCAGAAAAATGAGGCTTTTTCACCCGAAAAAGGTATTTTGTGCCCGAAATTGAGAGCTTGGTGCAGAAAAATGAGGCTTTTCACCCCAAAAACGTGGGTTTAGCCCCCATGATAGGGTTTGTGCTGTAAAAAAGGAGAGGTAGGGCCCTGGAAACGAGGCACTGCTGCATAAAAGGGAGGTTGTTACCTGTAGAATCAAAACTTTGGATGCCAAAAATTAATCTTTGAGAGGAGAATGGGGGTTTGTGCCTAAAATTGAGAGCTTGGAGTAGGAAAATGAGGCTTTTAATCTGAAAAAGGAGGTTTGTGCCCTAAAATTGAGATATTGGTGAAGAAAAATGAGGCTTTTCACCCCAAAATTGAGAGCTTGTCCCTAAAATTGAGAGCTTGGTTCAGAAAAATGAGGCTTTTCACCCAATACAGGTAATTTGTGCCCAAAAATTGAGAGCTTGGTGCAGAAAAATGATTCTTTTCACCCGAAAAAGGCGGTTTCTGCCCTAAAATTGAGAGCTTGGTGCAGAAAAATGAGGCTTTTCACCCAAAAAAGGAGAGCTTGTCCATAAAATTGAAATATTGGTGCAGAAAAATGAGGCTTTTTCACCCAAAAAAGGCGGGTTTTACCCTAAACTTGAGAGAGTGGTTCAGAAAAATGAGGCTTTTCACCCAATAAAGGTAATTTGTGCCCAAAAATTGAGAGCTTGGTTCAGAAAAACGAGGATTTTTCACCCAAAAAAGGCGGGTGTGTGCCGTAAAATTGAGAGCTTGGTGCAGAAAAATGAGGCTTTTCCACCCAAAAAAGGCGGGTTTTACCCTAAAATTGAGATATTGGTGAAGAAAAATGAGGCTTTTCACCCAAAAATTGAGAGCTTGTCCCTAAAATTGAGAGCTTTGTTCAGAAAAACGAGACTTTTTCACCCAAAAAAGGCGGGTTTGTGCCCTAAAATTGAGAGAGTGGTTCAGAAAAATGAGGCTTTTCACCCAATAAAGGTAATTTGTGCCCAAAAATTGAGAGCTTGGTTCAGAAAAACGAGGATTTTTCACCCAAAAAAGGCGGGTGTGTGCCGTAAAATTGAGAGCTTGGTGCAGAAAAATGAGGCTTTTCCACCCAAAAAAGGCGGGTTTGTGCCCTAAAATTGAGATATTGGTGAAGAAAAATGAGGCTTTTCACCCGAAAATTGAGAGCTTGTCCCTAAAATTGAGAGCTTTGTTCAGAAAAACGAGACTTTTTCACCCAAAAAAGGCGGGTTTGTGCCCTAAAATTGAGAGCTTGTTGCAGAAAATTGAGGCTTTTCAGCAGAAAAAGGTTGTTTCCGCCCTAAAATTGAGAGCTTGGTACAGAAAAATGAGGTTTTTCACCCCAAAAGCGTGGGTTTAGCCCCCATGATAGGGTTTGTACTGTAAAAAAGGAGAGGTAGGGCCCAGGAAACGAGGCACTGCTGCATAAAAGGGAGGTTGTTACCTGTAGAATCAAAACTTTGGATGCCAAAAATTAATCTTTGAGAGGAGAATGGGGGTTTGTGCCTAAAATTGAGAGCTTGGAGTAGGAAAATGAGGCTTTTAATCTGAAAAAGGAGGTTTGTGCCCTAAAATTGAGATATTGGTGAAGAAGAATGAGGCTTTTCACCCAAAAATTGAGAGCTTGTCCCTAAAATTGAGAGCTTGGTGCAGAAAAATGAGGCTTTTCAGCAGAAAAAGGTGAGCTTGTCCATAAAATTGCGCTATTGGTGCAGAAAAATGAGGCTTTTCAGGTGAAAAAGGTGGGTTTGGTGCTAAAATTGAGAGCTTGGTGCAGAAAAATGAGGCTTTTCTGGTGAAAAGGGCATTTTGTGCCCAAAAATTGAGAGCTTGTTGTAGGAAAATGAGGCTTTTTTACCCGAAAAAGGCGGGTTTTACCCTAAAATTGAGAGCTTCTTGTAGGAAAATGAGGCTTTTCAGGTGAAAAAGGTGGGTTTGGTGCAGAAAATTGAGAGCTCTGTGCAGAAAAATGAGGCTTTTTCACCCGAAAAAGGCATTTTGTGCCTGAAATTGAGAGCTTGGTGCAGAAAAATGAGGCTTTTCACCCCAAAAACGCGGGTTTAGCCCCCATGATAGGGTTTGTGCTGTAAAAAAGGAGAGGTAGGGCCCAGGAAACGAGGCACTGCTGCATAAAAGGGAGGTTGTTACCTGTAGAATCAAAACTTTGGATGCTAAAAATTAATCTTTGAGAGGTAAAGTGGGGGTTTGTGCCCTAGAATTGAGAGCTTGGAGTAGGAAAATGAGGCTTTTAATCTGAAAAAGGAGGTTTGTGCCCTAAAATTGAGATATTGGTGAAGAAAAATGTGGCTTTTCACCTGAAAATTGAGAACTTGTCCCTAAAATGGAGAGCTTGGTGCAGAAAAATGAGGCTTTTTCACGCAAAAAAGGCGAGTTTTACCCTAAAATTGAGAGCTTGTTGCAGAAAAATGAGGCTTTTCAGGAGAAAAATGTGGTTTGTGCCCTAAAATTGAGATCTCTGTGCAGAAAAATGAGGTTTTTCACCCCAAAAATGCGGGTTTAGCCCCCATGATAGGGTTTGTGCTGTAAAAAAGGAGAGGTAGGGCCCAGGAAACGAGGCACTGCTGCATAAAAGGGAGGTTGTTACCTGTAGAATCAAAACTTTGGATGCCAAAAATTAATCTTTGAGAGGTAAAATGGGGGTTTCTGCCCTAAAATGGAGAGCTTGGTACAGAAAAATGAGGCTTTTAATCTGAAAAAGGCAGGTTTGGCCATAAAATTGCGCTATTGGTGCAGAAAAATGAGGCTTTTCACCCAACAAAGGAGAGCTTGTCCATAAAATTGAAATATTGGTGCAGAAAAATGAGGCTTTTCAGGTGAAAAAAGCGGGTTTTACCGTAAAATTGAGAGAGTGTTTCAGAAAAATGAGGCTTTTCAGGTGAAAAAGGTGGGTTTGGTGCAGAAAATTGAGAGCTCTGTGCAGAAAAATGAGGCTTTTTCACCCGAAAAAGGCATTTTGTGCCTGAAATTGAGAGCTTGGTGCAGAAAAATGAGGCTTTTCACCCCAAAAACGCGGGTTTAGCCCCCATGATAGGGTTTGTGCTGTAAAAAAGGAGAGGTAGGGCCCCGGAAACGAGGCACTGCTGCATAAAAGGGAGGTTGTTACCTGTAGAATCAAAACTTTGGATGCCAAAAATTAATCTTTGAGAGGTAAAATGGGGGTTTGTGCCCTAAAATTGAGAGCTTGGAGTAGGAAAATGAGGCTTTTAATCTGAAAAAGGAGGTTTGTGCCCTAAAATTGAGATATTGGTGAAGAAGAATGAGGCTTTTCCACCCAAAAATTGAGAGCTTGTCCCTAAAATTGAGAGCTTGGTGCAGAAAAATGAGGCTTTTCAGCAGAAAAAGGTGAGCTTGTCCATAAAATTGAGATATTGGTGCAGAAAAATGAGGCTTTTCACCCAAAAATTGAGAGCTTGTCCCTAAAATTGAGAGCTTGGTGCAGAAAAATGAGGCTTTTTCACCCGAAAAAGGTATTTTGTGCCCGAAATTGAGAGCTTGGTGCAGAAAAATGAGGCTTTTCACCCCAAAAACGTGGGTTTAGCCCCCATGATAGGGTTTGTGCTGTAAAAAAGGAGAGGTAGGGCCCTGGAAACGAGGCACTGCTGCATAAAAGGGAGGTTGTTACCTGTAGAATCAAAACTTTGGATGCCAAAAATTAATCTTTGAGAGGTAAAGTGGGGGTTTGTGCCCTAAAATTGAGAGCTTGGAGTAGGAAAATGAGGCTTTTAATCTGAAAAAGGAGGTTTGTGCCCTAAAATTGAGATATTGGTGAAGAAAAATGAGGCTTTTCACGCGAAAATTGAGAACTTGTCCCTAAAATGCAGAGCTTGGTTCAGAAAAATGAGGCTTTTCACCCAATACAGGTAATTTGTGCCCAAAAATTGAGATATTGGTGCAGAAAAATGATTCTTTTCACCCGAAAAAGGCGGTTTCTGCCCTAAAATTGAGAGCTTGGTGCAGAAAAATGAGGCTTTTCACCCAAAAAAGGAGAGCTTGTCCATAAAATTGAAATATTGGTGCAGAAAAATGAGGCTTTTTCACCCAAAAAAGGCGGGTTTTACCCTAAACTTGAGAGAGTGGTTCAGAAAAATGAGGCTTTTCACCCAATAAAGGTAATTTGTGCCCAAAAATTGAGAGCTTGGTTCAGAAAAACGAGGATTTTTCACCCAAAAAAGGCGGGTGTGTGCCGTAAAATTGAGAGCTTGGTGCAGAAAAATGAGGCTTTTCCACCCAAAAAAGGCGGGTTTTACCCTAAAATTGAGATATTGGTGAAGAAAAATGAGGCTTTTCACCCAAAAATTGAGAGCTTGTCCCTAAAATTGAGAGCTTTGTTCAGAAAAACGAGACTTTTTCACCCAAAAAAGGCGGGTTTGTGCCCTAAAATTGAGAGAGTGGTTCAGAAAAATGAGGCTTTTCACCCAATAAAGGTAATTTGTGCCCAAAAATTGAGAGCTTGGTTCAGAAAAACGAGGATTTTTCACCCAAAAAAGGCGGGTGTGTGCCGTAAAATTGAGAGCTTGGTGCAGAAAAATGAGGCTTTTCCACCCAAAAAAGGCGGGTTTGTGCCCTAAAATTGAGATATTGGTGAAGAAAAATGAGGCTTTTCACCCGAAAATTGAGAGCTTGTCCCTAAAATTGAGAGCTTTGTTCAGAAAAACGAGACTTTTTCACCCAAAAAAGGCGGGTTTGTGCCCTAAAATTGAGAGCTTGTTGCAGAAAATTGAGGCTTTTCAGCAGAAAAAGGTTGTTTCCGCCCTAAAATTGAGAGCTTGGTACAGAAAAATGAGGTTTTTCACCCCAAAAGCGTGGGTTTAGCCCCCATGATAGGGTTTGTACTGTAAAAAAGGAGAGGTAGGGCCCAGGAAACGAGGCACTGCTGCATAAAAGGGAGGTTGTTACCTGTAGAATCAAAACTTTGGATGCCAAAAATTAATCTTTGAGAGGAGAATGGGGGTTTGTGCCTAAAATTGAGAGCTTGGAGTAGGAAAATGAGGCTTTTAATCTGAAAAAGGAGGTTTGTGCCCTAAAATTGAGATATTGGTGAAGAAGAATGAGGCTTTTCACCCAAAAATTGAGAGCTTGTCCCTAAAATTGAGAGCTTGGTGCAGAAAAATGAGGCTTTTCAGCAGAAAAAGGTGAGCTTGTCCATAAAATTGCGCTATTGGTGCAGAAAAATGAGGCTTTTCAGGTGAAAAAGGTGGGTTTGGTGCTAAAATTGAGAGCTTGGTGCAGAAAAATGAGGCTTTTCTGGTGAAAAGGGCATTTTGTGCCCAAAAATTGAGAGCTTGTTGTAGGAAAATGAGGCTTTTTTACCCGAAAAAGGCGGGTTTTACCCTAAAATTGAGAGCTTCTTGTAGGAAAATGAGGCTTTTCAGGTGAAAAAGGTGGGTTTGGTGCAGAAAATTGAGAGCTCTGTGCAGAAAAATGAGGCTTTTTCACCCGAAAAAGGCATTTTGTGCCTGAAATTGAGAGCTTGGTGCAGAAAAATGAGGCTTTTCACCCCAAAAACGCGGGTTTAGCCCCCATGATAGGGTTTGTGCTGTAAAAAAGGAGAGGTAGGGCCCCGGAAACGAGGCACTGCTGCATAAAAGGGAGGTTGTTACCTGTAGAATCAAAACTTTGGATGCTAAAAATTAATCTTTGAGAGGTAAAGTGGGGGTTTGTGCCCTAGAATTGAGAGCTTGGAGTAGGAAAATGAGGCTTTTAATCTGAAAAAGGAGGTTTGTGCCCTAAAATTGAGATATTGGTGAAGAAAAATGTGGCTTTTCACCTGAAAATTGAGAACTTGTCCCTAAAATGGAGAGCTTGGTGCAGAAAAATGAGGCTTTTTCACGCAAAAAAGGCGAGTTTTACCCTAAAATTGAGAGCTTGTTGCAGAAAAATGAGGCTTTTCAGGAGAAAAATGTGGTTTGTGCCCTAAAATTGAGATCTCTGTGCAGAAAAATGAGGTTTTTCACCCCAAAAATGCGGGTTTAGCCCCCATGATAGGGTTTGTGCTGTAAAAAAGGAGAGGTAGGGCCCAGGAAACGAGGCACTGCTGCATAAAAGGGAGGTTGTTACCTGTAGAATCAAAACTTTGGATGCCAAAAATTAATCTTTGAGAGGTAAAATGGGGGTTTCTGCCCTAAAATGGAGAGCTTGGTACAGAAAAATGAGGCTTTTAATCTGAAAAAGGCAGGTTTGGCCATAAAATTGCGCTATTGGTGCAGAAAAATGAGGCTTTTCACCCAACAAAGGAGAGCTTGTCCATAAAATTGAAATATTGGTGCAGAAAAATGAGGCTTTTCAGGTGAAAAAAGCGGGTTTTACCGTAAAATTGAGAGAGTGTTTCAGAAAAATGAGGCTTTTCAGGTGAAAAAGGTGGGTTTGGTGCAGAAAATTGAGAGCTCTGTGCAGAAAAATGAGGCTTTTTCACCCGAAAAAGGCATTTTGTGCCTGAAATTGAGAGCTTGGTGCAGAAAAATGAGGCTTTTCACCCCAAAAACGCGGGTTTAGCCCCCATGATAGGGTTTGTGCTGTAAAAAAGGAGAGGTAGGGCCCAGGAAACGAGGCACTGCTGCATAAAAGGGAGGTTGTTACCTGTAGAATCAAAACTTTGGATGCTAAAAATTAATCTTTGAGAGGTAAAGTGGGGGTTTGTGCCCTAGAATTGAGAGCTTGGAGTAGGAAAATGAGGCTTTTAATCTGAAAAAGGAGGTTTGTGCCCTAAAATTGAGATATTGGTGAAGAAAAATGTGGCTTTTCACCTGAAAATTGAGAACTTGTCCCTAAAATGGAGAGCTTGGTGCAGAAAAATGAGGCTTTTTCACGCAAAAAAGGCGAGTTTTACCCTAAAATTGAGAGCTTGTTGCAGAAAAATGAGGCTTTTCAGGAGAAAAATGTGGTTTGTGCCCTAAAATTGAGATCTCTGTGCAGAAAAATGAGGTTTTTCACCCCAAAAATGCGGGTTTAGCCCCCATGATAGGGTTTGTGCTGTAAAAAAGGAGAGGTAGGGCCCAGGAAACGAGGCACTGCTGCATAAAAGGGAGGTTGTTACCTGTAGAATCAAAACTTTGGATGCCAAAAATTAATCTTTGAGAGGTAAAATGGGGGTTTCTGCCCTAAAATGGAGAGCTTGGTACAGAAAAATGAGGCTTTTAATCTGAAAAAGGCAGGTTTGGCCATAAAATTGCGCTATTGGTGCAGAAAAATGAGGCTTTTCACCCAACAAAGGAGAGCTTGTCCATAAAATTGAAATATTGGTGCAGAAAAATGAGGCTTTTCAGGTGAAAAAAGCGGGTTTTACCGTAAAATTGAGAGAGTGTTTCAGAAAAATGAGGCTTTTCAGGTGAAAAAGGTGGGTTTGGTGCAGAAAATTGAGAGCTCTGTGCAGAAAAATGAGGCTTTTTCACCCGAAAAAGGCATTTTGTGCCTGAAATTGAGAGCTTGGTGCAGAAAAATGAGGCTTTTCACCCCAAAAACGCGGGTTTAGCCCCCATGATAGGGTTTGTGCTGTAAAAAAGGAGAGGTAGGGCCCCGGAAACGAGGCACTGCTGCATAAAAGGGAGGTTGTTACCTGTAGAATCAAAACTTTGGATGCCAAAAATTAATCTTTGAGAGGTAAAATGGGGGTTTGTGCCCTAAAATTGAGAGCTTGGAGTAGGAAAATGAGGCTTTTAATCTGAAAAAGGAGGTTTGTGCCCTAAAATTGAGATATTGGTGAAGAAGAATGAGGCTTTTCCACCCAAAAATTGAGAGCTTGTCCCTAAAATTGAGAGCTTGGTGCAGAAAAATGAGGCTTTTCAGCAGAAAAAGGTGAGCTTGTCCATAAAATTGAGATATTGGTGCAGAAAAATGAGGCTTTTCACCCAAAAATTGAGAGCTTGTCCCTAAAATTGAGAGCTTGGTGCAGAAAAATGAGGCTTTTTCACCCGAAAAAGGTATTTTGTGCCCGAAATTGAGAGCTTGGTGCAGAAAAATGAGGCTTTTCACCCCAAAAACGTGGGTTTAGCCCCCATGATAGGGTTTGTGCTGTAAAAAAGGAGAGGTAGGGCCCCGGAAACGAGGCACTGCTGCATAAAAGGGAGGTTGTTACCTGTAGAATCAAAACTTTGGATGCCAAAAATTAATCTTTGAGAGGTAAAATGGGGGTTTGTGCCCTAAAATTGAGAGCTTGGAGTAGGAAAATGAGGCTTTTAATCTGAAAAAGGAGGTTTGTGCCCTAAAATTGAGATATTGGTGAAGAAGAATGAGGCTTTTCCACCCAAAAATTGAGAGCTTGTCCCTAAAATTGAGAGCTTGGTGCAGAAAAATGAGGCTTTTCAGCAGAAAAAGGTGAGCTTGTCCATAAAATTGAGATATTGGTGCAGAAAAATGAGGCTTTTCACCCAAAAATTGAGAGCTTGTCCCTAAAATTGAGAGCTTGGTGCAGAAAAATGAGGCTTTTTCACCCGAAAAAGGTATTTTGTGCCCGAAATTGAGAGCTTGGTGCAGAAAAATGAGGCTTTTCACCCCAAAAACGTGGGTTTAGCCCCCATGATAGGGTTTGTGCTGTAAAAAAGGAGAGGTAGGGCCCTGGAAACGAGGCACTGCTGCATAAAAGGGAGGTTGTTACCTGTAGAATCAAAACTTTGGATGCCAAAAATTAATCTTTGAGAGGTAAAGTGGGGGTTTGTGCCCTAAAATTGAGAGCTTGGAGTAGGAAAATGAGGCTTTTAATCTGAAAAAGGAGGTTTGTGCCCTAAAATTGAGATATTGGTGAAGAAAAATGAGGCTTTTCACGCGAAAATTGAGAACTTGTCCCTAAAATGGAGAGCTTGGTTCAGAAAAATGAGGCTTTTCACCCAATACAGGTAATTTGTGCCCAAAAATTGAGATATTGGTGCAGAAAAATGATTCTTTTCACCCGAAAAAGGCGGTTTCTGCCCTAAAATTGAGAGCTTGGTGCAGAAAAATGAGGCTTTTCACCCAAAAAAGGAGAGCTTGTCCATAAAATTGAAATATTGGTGCAGAAAAATGAGGCTTTTTCACCCAAAAAAGGCGGGTTTTACCCTAAACTTGAGAGAGTGGTTCAGAAAAATGAGGCTTTTCACCCAATAAAGGTAATTTGTGCCCAAAAATTGAGAGCTTGGTTCAGAAAAACGAGGATTTTTCACCCAAAAAAGGCGGGTGTGTGCCGTAAAATTGAGAGCTTGGTGCAGAAAAATGAGGCTTTTCCACCCAAAAAAGGCGGGTTTTACCCTAAAATTGAGATATTGGTGAAGAAAAATGAGGCTTTTCACCCGAAAATTGAGAGCTTGTCCCTAAAATTGAGAGCTTTGTTCAGAAAAACGAGACTTTTTCACCCAAAAAAGGCGGGTTTGTGCCCTAAAATTGAGAGAGTGGTTCAGAAAAATGAGGCTTTTCACCCAATAAAGGTAATTTGTGCCCAAAAATTGAGAGCTTGGTTCAGAAAAACGAGGATTTTTCACCCAAAAAAGGCGGGTGTGTGCCGTAAAATTGAGAGCTTGGTGCAGAAAAATGAGGCTTTTCCACCCAAAAAAGGCGGGTTTTACCCTAAAATTGAGATATTGGTGAAGAAAAATGAGGCTTTTCACCCAAAAATTGAGAGCTTGTCCCTAAAATTGAGAGCTTTGTTCAGAAAAACGAGACTTTTTCACCCAAAAAAGGCGGGTTTGTGCCCTAAAATTGAGAGCTTGTTGCAGAAAATTGAGGCTTTTCAGCAGAAAAAGGTTGTTTCCGCCCTAAAATTGAGAGCTTGGTACAGAAAAATGAGGTTTTTCACCCCAAAAGCGTGGGTTTAGCCCCCATGATAGGGTTTGTACTGTAAAAAAGGAGAGGTAGGGCCCCGGAAACGAGGCACTGCTGCATAAAAGGGAGGTTGTTACCTGTAGAATCAAAACTTTGGATGCCAAAAATTAATCTTTGAGAGGAGAATGGGGGTTTGTGCCTAAAATTGAGAGCTTGGAGTAGGAAAATGAGGCTTTTAATCTGAAAAAGGAGGTTTGTGCCCTAAAATTGAGATATTGGTGAAGAAGAATGAGGCTTTTCACCCAAAAATTGAGAGCTTGTCCCTAAAATTGAGAGCTTGGTGCAGAAAAATGAGGCTTTTCAGCAGAAAAAGGTGAGCTTGTCCATAAAATTGCGCTATTGGTGCAGAAAAATGAGGCTTTTCAGGTGAAAAAGGTGGGTTTGGTGCTAAAATTGAGAGCTTGGTGCAGAAAAATGAGGCTTTTCTGGTGAAAAGGGCATTTTGTGCCCAAAAATTGAGAGCTTGTTGTAGGAAAATGAGGCTTTTTTACCCGAAAAAGGCGGGTTTTACCCTAAAATTGAGAGCTTCTTGTAGGAAAATGAGGCTTTTCAGGTGAAAAAGGTGGGTTTGGTGCAGAAAATTGAGAGCTCTGTGCAGAAAAATGAGGCTTTTCACCCCAAAAACGCGGGTTTAGCCCCCATGATAGGGTTTGTGCTGTAAAAAAGGAGAGGTAGGGCCCCGGAAACGAGGCACTGCTGCATAAAAGGGAGGTTGTTACCTGTAGAATCAAAACTTTGGATGCCAAAAATTAATCTTTGAGAGGTAAAATGGGGGTTTGTGCCCTAAAATTGAGAGCTTGGAGTAGGAAAATGAGGCTTTTAATCTGAAAAAGGAGGTTTGTGCCCTAAAATTGAGATATTGGTGAAGAAGAATGAGGCTTTTCCACCCAAAAATTGAGAGCTTGTCCCTAAAATTGAGAGCTTGGTGCAGAAAAATGAGGCTTTTCAGCAGAAAAAGGTGAGCTTGTCCATAAAATTGAGATATTGGTGCAGAAAAATGAGGCTTTTCACCCAAAAATTGAGAGCTTGTCCCTAAAATTGAGAGCTTGGTGCAGAAAAATGAGGCTTTTTCACCCGAAAAAGGTATTTTGTGCCCGAAATTGAGAGCTTGGTGCAGAAAAATGAGGCTTTTCACCCCAAAAACGTGGGTTTAGCCCCCATGATAGGGTTTGTGCTGTAAAAAAGGAGAGGTAGGGCCCTGGAAACGAGGCACTGCTGCATAAAAGGGAGGTTGTTACCTGTAGAATCAAAACTTTGGATGCCAAAAATTAATCTTTGAGAGGTAAAGTGGGGGTTTGTGCCCTAAAATTGAGAGCTTGGAGTAGGAAAATGAGGCTTTTAATCTGAAAAAGGAGGTTTGTGCCCTAAAATTGAGATATTGGTGAAGAAAAATGAGGCTTTTCACGCGAAAATTGAGAACTTGTCCCTAAAATGGAGAGCTTGGTTCAGAAAAATGAGGCTTTTCACCCAATACAGGTAATTTGTGCCCAAAAATTGAGATATTGGTGCAGAAAAATGATTCTTTTCACCCGAAAAAGGCGGTTTCTGCCCTAAAATTGAGAGCTTGGTGCAGAAAAATGAGGTTTTTCACCCCAAAAATGCGGGTTTAGCCCCCATGATAGGGTTTGTGCTGTAAAAAAGGAGAGGTAGGGCCCAGGAAACGAGGCACTGCTGCATAAAAGGGAGGTTGTTACCTGTAGAATCAAAACTTTGGATGCCAAAAATTAATCTTTGAGAGGTAAAATGGGGGTTTCTGCCCTAAAATGGAGAGCTTGGTACAGAAAAATGAGGCTTTTAATCTGAAAAAGGCAGGTTTGGCCATAAAATTGCGCTATTGGTGCAGAAAAATGAGGCTTTTCACCCAACAAAGGAGAGCTTGTCCATAAAATTGAAATATTGGTGCAGAAAAATGAGGCTTTTCAGGTGAAAAAAGCGGGTTTTACCGTAAAATTGAGAGAGTGTTTCAGAAAAATGAGGCTTTTCAGGTGAAAAAGGTGGGTTTGGTGCAGAAAATTGAGAGCTCTGTGCAGAAAAATGAGGCTTTTTCACCCGAAAAAGGCATTTTGTGCCTGAAATTGAGAGCTTGGTGCAGAAAAATGAGGCTTTTCACCCCAAAAACGCGGGTTTAGCCCCCATGATAGGGTTTGTGCTGTAAAAAAGGAGAGGTAGGGCCCAGGAAACGAGGCACTGCTGCATAAAAGGGAGGTTGTTACCTGTAGAATCAAAACTTTGGATGCTAAAAATTAATCTTTGAGAGGTAAAGTGGGGGTTTGTGCCCTAGAATTGAGAGCTTGGAGTAGGAAAATGAGGCTTTTAATCTGAAAAAGGAGGTTTGTGCCCTAAAATTGAGATATTGGTGAAGAAAAATGTGGCTTTTCACCTGAAAATTGAGAACTTGTCCCTAAAATGGAGAGCTTGGTGCAGAAAAATGAGGCTTTTTCACGCAAAAAAGGCGAGTTTTACCCTAAAATTGAGAGCTTGTTGCAGAAAAATGAGGCTTTTCAGGAGAAAAATGTGGTTTGTGCCCTAAAATTGAGATCTCTGTGCAGAAAAATGAGGTTTTTCACCCCAAAAATGCGGGTTTAGCCCCCATGATAGGGTTTGTGCTGTAAAAAAGGAGAGGTAGGGCCCAGGAAACGAGGCACTGCTGCATAAAAGGGAGGTTGTTACCTGTAGAATCAAAACTTTGGATGCCAAAAATTAATCTTTGAGAGGTAAAATGGGGGTTTCTGCCCTAAAATGGAGAGCTTGGTACAGAAAAATGAGGCTTTTAATCTGAAAAAGGCAGGTTTGGCCATAAAATTGCGCTATTGGTGCAGAAAAATGAGGCTTTTCACCCAACAAAGGAGAGCTTGTCCATAAAATTGAAATATTGGTGCAGAAAAATGAGGCTTTTCAGGTGAAAAAAGCGGGTTTTACCGTAAAATTGAGAGAGTGTTTCAGAAAAATGAGGCTTTTCAGGTGAAAAAGGTGGGTTTGGTGCAGAAAATTGAGAGCTCTGTGCAGAAAAATGAGGCTTTTTCACCCGAAAAAGGCATTTTGTGCCTGAAATTGAGAGCTTGGTGCAGAAAAATGAGGCTTTTCACCCCAAAAACGCGGGTTTAGCCCCCATGATAGGGTTTGTGCTGTAAAAAAGGAGAGGTAGGGCCCCGGAAACGAGGCACTGCTGCATAAAAGGGAGGTTGTTACCTGTAGAATCAAAACTTTGGATGCCAAAAATTAATCTTTGAGAGGTAAAATGGGGGTTTGTGCCCTAAAATTGAGAGCTTGGAGTAGGAAAATGAGGCTTTTAATCTGAAAAAGGAGGTTTGTGCCCTAAAATTGAGATATTGGTGAAGAAGAATGAGGCTTTTCCACCCAAAAATTGAGAGCTTGTCCCTAAAATTGAGAGCTTGGTGCAGAAAAATGAGGCTTTTCAGCAGAAAAAGGTGAGCTTGTCCATAAAATTGAGATATTGGTGCAGAAAAATGAGGCTTTTCACCCAAAAATTGAGAGCTTGTCCCTAAAATTGAGAGCTTGGTGCAGAAAAATGAGGCTTTTTCACCCGAAAAAGGTATTTTGTGCCCGAAATTGAGAGCTTGGTGCAGAAAAATGAGGCTTTTCACCCCAAAAACGTGGGTTTAGCCCCCATGATAGGGTTTGTGCTGTAAAAAAGGAGAGGTAGGGCCCAGGAAACGAGGCACTGCTGCATAAAAGGGAGGTTGTTACCTGTAGAATCAAAACTTTGGATGCCAAAAATTAATCTTTGAGAGGTAAAATGGGGGTTTGTGCCCTAAAATTGAGAGCTTGGAGTAGGAAAATGAGGCTTTTAATCTGAAAAAGGAGGTTTGTGCCCTAAAATTGAGATATTGGTGAAGAAGAATGAGGCTTTTCCACCCAAAAATTGAGAGCTTGTCCCTAAAATTGAGAGCTTGGTGCAGAAAAATGAGGCTTTTCAGCAGAAAAAGGTGAGCTTGTCCATAAAATTGAGATATTGGTGCAGAAAAATGAGGCTTTTCACCCAAAAATTGAGAGCTTGTCCCTAAAATTGAGAGCTTGGTGCAGAAAAATGAGGCTTTTTCACCCGAAAAAGGTATTTTGTGCCCGAAATTGAGAGCTTGGTGCAGAAAAATGAGGCTTTTCACCCCAAAAACGTGGGTTTAGCCCCCATGATAGGGTTTGTGCTGTAAAAAAGGAGAGGTAGGGCCCTGGAAACGAGGCACTGCTGCATAAAAGGGAGGTTGTTACCTGTAGAATCAAAACTTTGGATGCCAAAAATTAATCTTTGAGAGGTAAAGTGGGGGTTTGTGCCCTAAAATTGAGAGCTTGGAGTAGGAAAATGAGGCTTTTAATCTGAAAAAGGAGGTTTGTGCCCTAAAATTGAGATATTGGTGAAGAAAAATGAGGCTTTTCACGCGAAAATTGAGAACTTGTCCCTAAAATGGAGAGCTTGGTTCAGAAAAATGAGGCTTTTCACCCAATACAGGTAATTTGTGCCCAAAAATTGAGATATTGGTGCAGAAAAATGATTCTTTTCACCCGAAAAAGGCGGTTTCTGCCCTAAAATTGAGAGCTTGGTGCAGAAAAATGAGGCTTTTCACCCAAAAAAGGAGAGCTTGTCCATAAAATTGAAATATTGGTGCAGAAAAATGAGGCTTTTTCACCCAAAAAAGGCGGGTTTTACCCTAAACTTGAGAGAGTGGTTCAGAAAAATGAGGCTTTTCACCCAATAAAGGTAATTTGTGCCCAAAAATTGAGAGCTTGGTTCAGAAAAACGAGGATTTTTCACCCAAAAAAGGCGGGTGTGTGCCGTAAAATTGAGAGCTTGGTGCAGAAAAATGAGGCTTTTCCACCCAAAAAAGGCGGGTTTTACCCTAAAATTGAGATATTGGTGAAGAAAAATGAGGCTTTTCACTCAAAAATTGAGAGCTTGTCCCTAAAATTGAGAGCTTTGTTCAGAAAAACGAGACTTTTTCACCCAAAAAAGGCGGGTTTGTGCCCTAAAATTGAGAGAGTGGTTCAGAAAAATGAGGCTTTTCACCCAATAAAGGTAATTTGTGCCCAAAAATTGAGAGCTTGGTTCAGAAAAACGAGGATTTTTCACCCAAAAAAGGCGGGTGTGTGCCGTAAAATTGAGAGCTTGGTGCAGAAAAATGAGGCTTTTCCACCCAAAAAAGGCGGGTTTTACCCTAAAATTGAGATATTGGTGAAGAAAAATGAGGCTTTTCACCCAAAAATTGAGAGCTTGTCCCTAAAATTGAGAGCTTTGTTCAGAAAAATGAGACTTTTTCACCCAAAAAAGGCGGGTTTGTGCCCTAAAATTGAGAGCTTGTTGCAGAAAATTGAGGCTTTTCAGCAGAAAAAGGTTGTTTCCGCCCTAAAATTGAGAGCTTGGTACAGAAAAATGAGGTTTTTCACCCCAAAAGCGTGGGTTTAGCCCCCATGATAGGGTTTGTACTGTAAAAAAGGAGAGGTAGGGCCCCGGAAACGAGGCACTGCTGCATAAAAGGGAGGTTGTTACCTGTAGAATCAAAACTTTGGATGCCAAAAATTAATCTTTGAGAGGAGAATGGGGGTTTGTGCCTAAAATTGAGAGCTTGGAGTAGGAAAATGAGGCTTTTAATCTGAAAAAGGAGGTTTGTGCCCTAAAATTGAGATATTGGTGAAGAAGAATGAGGCTTTTCACCCAAAAATTGAGAGCTTGTCCCTAAAATTGAGAGCTTGGTGCAGAAAAATGAGGCTTTTCAGCAGAAAAAGGTGAGCTTGTCCATAAAATTGCGCTATTGGTGCAGAAAAATGAGGCTTTTCAGGTGAAAAAGGTGGGTTTGGTGCTAAAATTGAGAGCTTGGTGCAGAAAAATGAGGCTTTTCTGGTGAAAAGGGCATTTTGTGCCCAAAAATTGAGAGCTTGTTGTAGGAAAATGAGGCTTTTTTACCCGAAAAAGGCGGGTTTTACCCTAAAATTGAGAGCTTCTTGTAGGAAAATGAGGCTTTTCAGGTGAAAAAGGTGGGTTTGGTGCAGAAAATTGAGAGCTCTGTGCAGAAAAATGAGGCTTTTCACCCCAAAAACGCGGGTTTAGCCCCCATGATAGGGTTTGTGCTGTAAAAAAGGAGAGGTAGGGCCCCGGAAACGAGGCACTGCTGCATAAAAGGGAGGTTGTTACCTGTAGAATCAAAACTTTGGATGCCAAAAATTAATCTTTGAGAGGTAAAATGGGGGTTTGTGCCCTAAAATTGAGAGCTTGGAGTAGGAAAATGAGGCTTTTAATCTGAAAAAGGAGGTTTGTGCCCTAAAATTGAGATATTGGTGAAGAAGAATGAGGCTTTTCCACCCAAAAATTGAGAGCTTGTCCCTAAAATTGAGAGCTTGGTGCAGAAAAATGAGGCTTTTCAGCAGAAAAAGGTGAGCTTGTCCATAAAATTGAGATATTGGTGCAGAAAAATGAGGCTTTTCACCCAAAAATTGAGAGCTTGTCCCTAAAATTGAGAGCTTGGTGCAGAAAAATGAGGCTTTTTCACCCGAAAAAGGTATTTTGTGCCCGAAATTGAGAGCTTGGTGCAGAAAAATGAGGCTTTTCACCCCAAAAACGTGGGTTTAGCCCCCATGATAGGGTTTGTGCTGTAAAAAAGGAGAGGTAGGGCCCTGGAAACGAGGCACTGCTGCATAAAAGGGAGGTTGTTACCTGTAGAATCAAAACTTTGGATGCCAAAAATTAATCTTTGAGAGGTAAAGTGGGGGTTTGTGCCCTAAAATTGAGAGCTTGGAGTAGGAAAATGAGGCTTTTAATCTGAAAAAGGAGGTTTGTGCCCTAAAATTGAGATATTGGTGAAGAAAAATGAGGCTTTTCACGCGAAAATTGAGAACTTGTCCCTAAAATGGAGAGCTTGGTTCAGAAAAATGAGGCTTTTCACCCAATACAGGTAATTTGTGCCCAAAAATTGAGATATTGGTGCAGAAAAATGATTCTTTTCACCCGAAAAAGGCGGTTTCTGCCCTAAAATTGAGAGCTTGGTGCAGAAAAATGAGGCTTTTCACCCAAAAAAGGAGAGCTTGTCCATAAAATTGAAATATTGGTGCAGAAAAATGAGGCTTTTTCACCCAAAAAAGGCGGGTTTTACCCTAAACTTGAGAGAGTGGTTCAGAAAAATGAGGCTTTTCACCCAATAAAGGTAATTTGTGCCCAAAAATTGAGAGCTTGGTTCAGAAAAACGAGGATTTTTCACCCAAAAAAGGCGGGTGTGTGCCGTAAAATTGAGAGCTTGGTGCAGAAAAATGAGGCTTTTCCACCCAAAAAAGGCGGGTTTTACCCTAAAATTGAGATATTGGTGAAGAAAAATGAGGCTTTTCACCCAAAAATTGAGAGCTTGTCCCTAAAATTGAGAGCTTTGTTCAGAAAAACGAGACTTTTTCACCCAAAAAAGGCGGGTTTGTGCCCTAAAATTGAGAGAGTGGTTCAGAAAAATGAGGCTTTTCACCCAATAAAGGTAATTTGTGCCCAAAAATTGAGAGCTTGGTTCAGAAAAACGAGGATTTTTCACCCAAAAAAGGCGGGTGTGTGCCGTAAAATTGAGAGCTTGGTGCAGAAAAATGAGGCTTTTCCACCCAAAAAAGGCGGGTTTTACCCTAAAATTGAGATATTGGTGAAGAAAAATGAGGCTTTTCACCCAAAAATTGAGAGCTTGTCCCTAAAATTGAGAGCTTTGTTCAGAAAAACGAGACTTTTTCACCCAAAAAAGGCGGGTTTGTGCCCTAAAATTGAGAGCTTGTTGCAGAAAATTGAGGCTTTTCAGCAGAAAAAGGTTGTTTCCGCCCTAAAATTGAGAGCTTGGTACAGAAAAATGAGGTTTTTCACCCCAAAAGCGTGGGTTTAGCCCCCATGATAGGGTTTGTACTGTAAAAAAGGAGAGGTAGGGCCCCGGAAACGAGGCACTGCTGCATAAAAGGGAGGTTGTTACCTGTAGAATCAAAACTTTGGATGCCAAAAATTAATCTTTGAGAGGAGAATGGGGGTTTGTGCCTAAAATTGAGAGCTTGGAGTAGGAAAATGAGGCTTTTAATCTGAAAAAGGAGGTTTGTGCCCTAAAATTGAGATATTGGTGAAGAAGAATGAGGCTTTTCACCCAAAAATTGAGAGCTTGTCCCTAAAATTGAGAGCTTGGTGCAGAAAAATGAGGCTTTTCAGCAGAAAAAGGTGAGCTTGTCCATAAAATTGCGCTATTGGTGCAGAAAAATGAGGCTTTTCAGGTGAAAAAGGTGGGTTTGGTGCTAAAATTGAGAGCTTGGTGCAGAAAAATGAGGCTTTTCTGGTGAAAAGGGCATTTTGTGCCCAAAAATTGAGAGCTTGTTGTAGGAAAATGAGGCTTTTTTACCCGAAAAAGGCGGGTTTTACCCTAAAATTGAGAGCTTCTTGTAGGAAAATGAGGCTTTTCAGGTGAAAAAGGTGGGTTTGGTGCAGAAAATTGAGAGCTCTGTGCAGAAAAATGAGGCTTTTTCACCCGAAAAAGGCATTTTGTGCCTGAAATTGAGAGCTTGGTGCAGAAAAATGAGGCTTTTCACCCCAAAAACGCGGGTTTAGCCCCCATGATAGGGTTTGTGCTGTAAAAAAGGAGAGGTAGGGCCCCGGAAACGAGGCACTGCTGCATAAAAGGGAGGTTGTTACCTGTAGAATCAAAACTTTGGATGCTAAAAATTAATCTTTGAGAGGTAAAGTGGGGGTTTGTGCCCTAGAATTGAGAGCTTGGAGTAGGAAAATGAGGCTTTTAATCTGAAAAAGGAGGTTTGTGCCCTAAAATTGAGATATTGGTGAAGAAAAATGTGGCTTTTCACCTGAAAATTGAGAACTTGTCCCTAAAATGGAGAGCTTGGTGCAGAAAAATGAGGCTTTTTCACGCAAAAAAGGCGAGTTTTACCCTAAAATTGAGAGCTTGTTGCAGAAAAATGAGGCTTTTCAGGAGAAAAATGTGGTTTGTGCCCTAAAATTGAGATCTCTGTGCAGAAAAATGAGGTTTTTCACCCCAAAAATGCGGGTTTAGCCCCCATGATAGGGTTTGTGCTGTAAAAAAGGAGAGGTAGGGCCCAGGAAACGAGGCACTGCTGCATAAAAGGGAGGTTGTTACCTGTAGAATCAAAACTTTGGATGCCAAAAATTAATCTTTGAGAGGTAAAATGGGGGTTTCTGCCCTAAAATGGAGAGCTTGGTACAGAAAAATGAGGCTTTTAATCTGAAAAAGGCAGGTTTGGCCATAAAATTGCGCTATTGGTGCAGAAAAATGAGGCTTTTCACCCAACAAAGGAGAGCTTGTCCATAAAATTGAAATATTGGTGCAGAAAAATGAGGCTTTTCAGGTGAAAAAAGCGGGTTTTACCGTAAAATTGAGACAGTGTTTCAGAAAAATGAGGCTTTTCAGGTGAAAAAGGTGGGTTTGGTGCAGAAAATTGAGAGCTCTGTGCAGAAAAATGAGGCTTTTTCACCCGAAAAAGGCATTTTGTGCCTGAAATTGAGAGCTTGGTGCAGAAAAATGAGGCTTTTCACCCCAAAAACGCGGGTTTAGCCCCCATGATAGGGTTTGTGCTGTAAAAAAGGAGAGGTAGGGCCCCGGAAACGAGGCACTGCTGCATAAAAGGGAGGTTGTTACCTGTAGAATCAAAACTTTGGATGCCAAAAATTAATCTTTGAGAGGTAAAATGGGGGTTTGTGCCCTAAAATTGAGAGCTTGGAGTAGGAAAATGAGGCTTTTAATCTGAAAAAGGAGGTTTGTGCCCTAAAATTGAGATATTGGTGAAGAAGAATGAGGCTTTTCCACCCAAAAATTGAGAGCTTGTCCCTAAAATTGAGAGCTTGGTGCAGAAAAATGAGGCTTTTCAGCAGAAAAAGGTGAGCTTGTCCATAAAATTGAGATATTGGTGCAGAAAAATGAGGCTTTTCACCCAAAAATTGAGAGCTTGTCCCTAAAATTGAGAGCTTGGTGCAGAAAAATGAGGCTTTTTCACCCGAAAAAGGTATTTTGTGCCCGAAATTGAGAGCTTGGTGCAGAAAAATGAGGCTTTTCACCCCAAAAACGTGGGTTTAGCCCCCATGATAGGGTTTGTGCTGTAAAAAAGGAGAGGTAGGGCCCTGGAAACGAGGCACTGCTGCATAAAAGGGAGGTTGTTACCTGTAGAATCAAAACTTTGGATGCCAAAAATTAATCTTTGAGAGGTAAAGTGGGGGTTTGTGCCCTAAAATTGAGAGCTTGGAGTAGGAAAATGAGGCTTTTAATCTGAAAAAGGAGGTTTGTGCCCTAAAATTGAGATATTGGTGAAGAAAAATGAGGCTTTTCACGCGAAAATTGAGAACTTGTCCCTAAAATGGAGAGCTTGGTTCAGAAAAATGAGGCTTTTCACCCAATACAGGTAATTTGTGCCCAAAAATTGAGAGCTTGGTGCAGAAAAATGATTCTTTTCACCCGAAAAAGGCGGTTTCTGCCCTAAAATTGAGAGCTTGGTGCAGAAAAATGAGGCTTTTCACCCAAAAAAGGAGAGCTTGTCCATAAAATTGAAATATTGGTGCAGAAAAATGAGGCTTTTTCACCCAAAAAAGGCGGGTTTTACCCTAAACTTGAGAGAGTGGTTCAGAAAAATGAGGCTTTTCACCCAATAAAGGTAATTTGTGCCCAAAAATTGAGAGCTTGGTTCAGAAAAACGAGGATTTTTCACCCAAAAAAGGCGGGTGTGTGCCGTAAAATTGAGAGCTTGGTGCAGAAAAATGAGGCTTTTCCACCCAAAAAAGGCGGGTTTTACCCTAAAATTGAGATATTGGTGAAGAAAAATGAGGCTTTTCACCCGAAAATTGAGAGCTTGTCCCTAAAATTGAGAGCTTTGTTCAGAAAAACGAGACTTTTTCACCCAAAAAAGGCGGGTTTGTGCCCTAAAATTGAGAGAGTGGTTCAGAAAAATGAGGCTTTTCACCCAATAAAGGTAATTTGTGCCCAAAAATTGAGAGCTTGGTTCAGAAAAACGAGGATTTTTCACCCAAAAAAGGCGGGTGTGTGCCGTAAAATTGAGAGCTTGGTGCAGAAAAATGAGGCTTTTCCACCCAAAAAAGGCGGGTTTTACCCTAAAATTGAGATATTGGTGAAGAAAAATGAGGCTTTTCACCCGAAAATTGAGAGCTTGTCCCTAAAATTGAGAGCTTTGTTCAGAAAAACGAGACTTTTTCACCCAAAAAAGGCGGGTTTGTGCCCTAAAATTGAGAGCTTGTTGCAGAAAATTGAGGCTTTTCAGCAGAAAAAGGTTGTTTCCGCCCTAAAATTGAGAGCTTGGTACAGAAAAATGAGGTTTTTCACCCCAAAAGCGTGGGTTTAGCCCCCATGATAGGGTTTGTACTGTAAAAAAGGAGAGGTAGGGCCCCGGAAACGAGGCACTGCTGCATAAAAGGGAGGTTGTTACCTGTAGAATCAAAACTTTGGATGCCAAAAATTAATCTTTGAGAGGTAAAATGGGGGTTTCTGCCCTAAAATGGAGAGCTTGGTACAGAAAAATGAGGCTTTTAATCTGAAAAAGGCAGGTTTGGCCATAAAATTGCGCTATTGGTGCAGAAAAATGAGGCTTTTCACCCAACAAAGGAGAGCTTGTCCATAAAATTGAAATATTGGTGCAGAAAAATGAGGCTTTTCAGGTGAAAAAAGCGGGTTTTACCGTAAAATTGAGAGAGTGTTTCAGAAAAATGAGGCTTTTCAGGTGAAAAAGGTGGGTTTGGTGCAGAAAATTGAGAGCTCTGTGCAGAAAAATGAGGCTTTTTCACCCGAAAAAGGCATTTTGTGCCTGAAATTGAGAGCTTGGTGCAGAAAAATGAGGCTTTTCACCCCAAAAACGCGGGTTTAGCCCCCATGATAGGGTTTGTGCTGTAAAAAAGGAGAGGTAGGGCCCCGGAAACGAGGCACTGCTGCATAAAAGGGAGGTTGTTACCTGTAGAATCAAAACTTTGGATGCCAAAAATTAATCTTTGAGAGGTAAAATGGGGGTTTGTGCCCTAAAATTGAGAGCTTGGAGTAGGAAAATGAGGCTTTTAATCTGAAAAAGGAGGTTTGTGCCCTAAAATTGAGATATTGGTGAAGAAGAATGAGGCTTTTCCACCCAAAAATTGAGAGCTTGTCCCTAAAATTGAGAGCTTGGTGCAGAAAAATGAGGCTTTTCAGCAGAAAAAGGTGAGCTTGTCCATAAAATTGAGATATTGGTGCAGAAAAATGAGGCTTTTCACCCAAAAATTGAGAGCTTGTCCCTAAAATTGAGAGCTTGGTGCAGAAAAATGAGGCTTTTTCACCCGAAAAAGGTATTTTGTGCCCGAAATTGAGAGCTTGGTGCAGAAAAATGAGGCTTTTCACCCCAAAAACGTGGGTTTAGCCCCCATGATAGGGTTTGTGCTGTAAAAAAGGAGAGGTAGGGCCCTGGAAACGAGGCACTGCTGCATAAAAGGGAGGTTGTTACCTGTAGAATCAAAACTTTGGATGCCAAAAATTAATCTTTGAGAGGTAAAGTGGGGGTTTGTGCCCTAAAATTGAGAGCTTGGAGTAGGAAAATGAGGCTTTTAATCTGAAAAAGGAGGTTTGTGCCCTAAAATTGAGATATTGGTGAAGAAAAATGAGGCTTTTCACGCGAAAATTGAGAACTTGTCCCTAAAATGGAGAGCTTGGTTCAGAAAAATGAGGCTTTTCACCCAATACAGGTAATTTGTGCCCAAAAATTGAGAGCTTGGTGCAGAAAAATGATTCTTTTCACCCGAAAAAGGCGGTTTCTGCCCTAAAATTGAGAGCTTGGTGCAGAAAAATGAGGCTTTTCACCCAAAAAAGGAGAGCTTGTCCATAAAATTGAAATATTGGTGCAGAAAAATGAGGCTTTTTCACCCAAAAAAGGCGGGTTTTACCCTAAACTTGAGAGAGTGGTTCAGAAAAATGAGGCTTTTCACCCAATAAAGGTAATTTGTGCCCAAAAATTGAGAGCTTGGTTCAGAAAAACGAGGATTTTTCACCCAAAAAAGGCGGGTGTGTGCCGTAAAATTGAGAGCTTGGTGCAGAAAAATGAGGCTTTTCCACCCAAAAAAGGCGGGTTTTACCCTAAAATTGAGATATTGGTGAAGAAAAATGAGGCTTTTCACCCGAAAATTGAGAGCTTGTCCCTAAAATTGAGAGCTTTGTTCAGAAAAACGAGACTTTTTCACCCAAAAAAGGCGGGTTTGTGCCCTAAAATTGAGAGAGTGGTTCAGAAAAATGAGGCTTTTCACCCAATAAAGGTAATTTGTGCCCAAAAATTGAGAGCTTGGTTCAGAAAAACGAGGATTTTTCACCCAAAAAAGGCGGGTGTGTGCCGTAAAATTGAGAGCTTGGTGCAGAAAAATGAGGCTTTTCCACCCAAAAAAGGCGGGTTTTACCCTAAAATTGAGATATTGGTGAAGAAAAATGAGGCTTTTCACCCAAAAATTGAGAGCTTGTCCCTAAAATTGAGAGCTTTGTTCAGAAAAACGAGACTTTTTCACCCAAAAAAGGCGGGTTTGTGCCCTAAAATTGAGAGCTTGTTGCAGAAAATTGAGGCTTTTCAGCAGAAAAAGGTTGTTTCCGCCCTAAAATTGAGAGCTTGGTACAGAAAAATGAGGTTTTTCACCCCAAAAGCGTGGGTTTAGCCCCCATGATAGGGTTTGTACTGTAAAAAAGGAGAGGTAGGGCCCCGGAAACGAGGCACTGCTGCATAAAAGGGAGGTTGTTACCTGTAGAATCAAAACTTTGGATGCCAAAAATTAATCTTTGAGAGGAGAATGGGGGTTTGTGCCTAAAATTGAGAGCTTGGAGTAGGAAAATGAGGCTTTTAATCTGAAAAAGGAGGTTTGTGCCCTAAAATTGAGATATTGGTGAAGAAGAATGAGGCTTTTCACCCAAAAATTGAGAGCTTGTCCCTAAAATTGAGAGCTTGGTGCAGAAAAATGAGGCTTTTCAGCAGAAAAAGGTGAGCTTGTCCATAAAATTGCGCTATTGGTGCAGAAAAATGAGGCTTTTCAGGTGAAAAAGGTGGGTTTGGTGCTAAAATTGAGAGCTTGGTGCAGAAAAATGAGGCTTTTCTGGTGAAAAGGGCATTTTGTGCCCAAAAATTGAGAGCTTGTTGTAGGAAAATGAGGCTTTTTTACCCGAAAAAGGCGGGTTTTACCCTAAAATTGAGAGCTTCTTGTAGGAAAATGAGGCTTTTCAGGTGAAAAAGGTGGGTTTGGTGCAGAAAATTGAGAGCTCTGTGCAGAAAAATGAGGCTTTTTCACCCGAAAAAGGCATTTTGTGCCTGAAATTGAGAGCTTGGTGCAGAAAAATGAGGCTTTTCACCCCAAAAACGCGGGTTTAGCCCCCATGATAGGGTTTGTGCTGTAAAAAAGGAGAGGTAGGGCCCCGGAAACGAGGCACTGCTGCATAAAAGGGAGGTTGTTACCTGTAGAATCAAAACTTTGGATGCTAAAAATTAATCTTTGAGAGGTAAAGTGGGGGTTTGTGCCCTAGAATTGAGAGCTTGGAGTAGGAAAATGAGGCTTTTAATCTGAAAAAGGAGGTTTGTGCCCTAAAATTGAGATATTGGTGAAGAAAAATGTGGCTTTTCACCTGAAAATTGAGAACTTGTCCCTAAAATGGAGAGCTTGGTGCAGAAAAATGAGGCTTTTTCACGCAAAAAAGGCGAGTTTTACCCTAAAATTGAGAGCTTGTTGCAGAAAAATGAGGCTTTTCAGGAGAAAAATGTGGTTTGTGCCCTAAAATTGAGATCTCTGTGCAGAAAAATGAGGTTTTTCACCCCAAAAATGCGGGTTTAGCCCCCATGATAGGGTTTGTGCTGTAAAAAAGGAGAGGTAGGGCCCAGGAAACGAGGCACTGCTGCATAAAAGGGAGGTTGTTACCTGTAGAATCAAAACTTTGGATGCCAAAAATTAATCTTTGAGAGGTAAAATGGGGGTTTCTGCCCTAAAATGGAGAGCTTGGTACAGAAAAATGAGGCTTTTAATCTGAAAAAGGCAGGTTTGGCCATAAAATTGCGCTATTGGTGCAGAAAAATGAGGCTTTTCACCCAACAAAGGAGAGCTTGTCCATAAAATTGAAATATTGGTGCAGAAAAATGAGGCTTTTCAGGTGAAAAAAGCGGGTTTTACCGTAAAATTGAGAGAGTGTTTCAGAAAAATGAGGCTTTTCAGGTGAAAAAGGTGGGTTTGGTGCAGAAAATTGAGAGCTCTGTGCAGAAAAATGAGGCTTTTTCACCCGAAAAAGGCATTTTGTGCCTGAAATTGAGAGCTTGGTGCAGAAAAATGAGGCTTTTCACCCCAAAAACGCGGGTTTAGCCCCCATGATAGGGTTTGTGCTGTAAAAAAGGAGAGGTAGGGCCCCGGAAACGAGGCACTGCTGCATAAAAGGGAGGTTGTTACCTGTAGAATCAAAACTTTGGATGCCAAAAATTAATCTTTGAGAGGTAAAATGGGGGTTTGTGCCCTAAAATTGAGAGCTTGGAGTAGGAAAATGAGGCTTTTAATCTGAAAAAGGAGGTTTGTGCCCTAAAATTGAGATATTGGTGAAGAAGAATGAGGCTTTTCCACCCAAAAATTGAGAGCTTGTCCCTAAAATTGAGAGCTTGGTGCAGAAAAATGAGGCTTTTCAGCAGAAAAAGGTGAGCTTGTCCATAAAATTGAGATATTGGTGCAGAAAAATGAGGCTTTTCACCCAAAAATTGAGAGCTTGTCCCTAAAATTGAGAGCTTGGTGCAGAAAAATGAGGCTTTTTCACCCGAAAAAGGTATTTTGTGCCCGAAATTGAGAGCTTGGTGCAGAAAAATGAGGCTTTTCACCCCAAAAACGTGGGTTTAGCCCCCATGATAGGGTTTGTGCTGTAAAAAAGGAGAGGTAGGGCCCTGGAAACGAGGCACTGCTGCATAAAAGGGAGGTTGTTACCTGTAGAATCAAAACTTTGGATGCCAAAAATTAATCTTTGAGAGGTAAAGTGGGGGTTTGTGCCCTAAAATTGAGAGCTTGGAGTAGGAAAATGAGGCTTTTAATCTGAAAAAGGAGGTTTGTGCCCTAAAATTGAGATATTGGTGAAGAAAAATGAGGCTTTTCACGCGAAAATTGAGAACTTGTCCCTAAAATGGAGAGCTTGGTTCAGAAAAATGAGGCTTTTCACCCAATACAGGTAATTTGTGCCCAAAAATTGAGAGCTTGGTGCAGAAAAATGATTCTTTTCACCCGAAAAAGGCGGTTTCTGCCCTAAAATTGAGAGCTTGGTGCAGAAAAATGAGGCTTTTCACCCAAAAAAGGAGAGCTTGTCCATAAAATTGAAATATTGGTGCAGAAAAATGAGGCTTTTTCACCCAAAAAAGGCGGGTTTTACCCTAAACTTGAGAGAGTGGTTCAGAAAAATGAGGCTTTTCACCCAATAAAGGTAATTTGTGCCCAAAAATTGAGAGCTTGGTTCAGAAAAACGAGGATTTTTCACCCAAAAAAGGCGGGTGTGTGCCGTAAAATTGAGAGCTTGGTGCAGAAAAATGAGGCTTTTCCACCCAAAAAAGGCGGGTTTTACCCTAAAATTGAGATATTGGTGAAGAAAAATGAGGCTTTTCACCCGAAAATTGAGAGCTTGTCCCTAAAATTGAGAGCTTTGTTCAGAAAAACGAGACTTTTTCACCCAAAAAAGGCGGGTTTGTGCCCTAAAATTGAGAGAGTGGTTCAGAAAAATGAGGCTTTTCACCCAATAAAGGTAATTTGTGCCCAAAAATTGAGAGCTTGGTTCAGAAAAACGAGGATTTTTCACCCAAAAAAGGCGGGTGTGTGCCGTAAAATTGAGAGCTTGGTGCAGAAAAATGAGGCTTTTCCACCCAAAAAAGGCGGGTTTTACCCTAAAATTGAGATATTGGTGAAGAAAAATGAGGCTTTTCACCCAAAAATTGAGAGCTTGTCCCTAAAATTGAGAGCTTTGTTCAGAAAAACGAGACTTTTTCACCCAAAAAAGGCGGGTTTGTGCCCTAAAATTGAGAGCTTGTTGCAGAAAATTGAGGCTTTTCAGCAGAAAAAGGTTGTTTCCGCCCTAAAATTGAGAGCTTGGTACAGAAAAATGAGGTTTTTCACCCCAAAAGCGTGGGTTTAGCCCCCATGATAGGGTTTGTACTGTAAAAAAGGAGAGGTAGGGCCCCGGAAACGAGGCACTGCTGCATAAAAGGGAGGTTGTTACCTGTAGAATCAAAACTTTGGATGCCAAAAATTAATCTTTGAGAGGAGAATGGGGGTTTGTGCCTAAAATTGAGAGCTTGGAGTAGGAAAATGAGGCTTTTAATCTGAAAAAGGAGGTTTGTGCCCTAAAATTGAGATATTGGTGAAGAAGAATGAGGCTTTTCACCCAAAAATTGAGAGCTTGTCCCTAAAATTGAGAGCTTGGTGCAGAAAAATGAGGCTTTTCAGCAGAAAAAGGTGAGCTTGTCCATAAAATTGCGCTATTGGTGCAGAAAAATGAGGCTTTTCAGGTGAAAAAGGTGGGTTTGGTGCTAAAATTGAGAGCTTGGTGCAGAAAAATGAGGCTTTTCTGGTGAAAAGGGCATTTTGTGCCCAAAAATTGAGAGCTTGTTGTAGGAAAATGAGGCTTTTTTACCCGAAAAAGGCGGGTTTTACCCTAAAATTGAGAGCTTCTTGTAGGAAAATGAGGCTTTTCAGGTGAAAAAGGTGGGTTTGGTGCAGAAAATTGAGAGCTCTGTGCAGAAAAATGAGGCTTTTTCACCCGAAAAAGGCATTTTGTGCCTGAAATTGAGAGCTTGGTGCAGAAAAATGAGGCTTTTCACCCCAAAAACGCGGGTTTAGCCCCCATGATAGGGTTTGTGCTGTAAAAAAGGAGAGGTAGGGCCCCGGAAACGAGGCACTGCTGCATAAAAGGGAGGTTGTTACCTGTAGAATCAAAACTTTGGATGCCAAAAATTAATCTTTGAGAGGTAAAGTGGGGGTTTGTGCCCTAGAATTGAGAGCTTGGAGTAGGAAAATGAGGCTTTTAATCTGAAAAAGGAGGTTTGTGCCCTAAAATTGAGATATTGGTGAAGAAAAATGTGGCTTTTCACCTGAAAATTGAGAACTTGTCCCTAAAATGGAGAGCTTGGTGCAGAAAAATGAGGCTTTTTCACGCAAAAAAGGCGAGTTTTACCCTAAAATTGAGAGCTTGTTGCAGAAAAATGAGGCTTTTCAGGAGAAAAATGTGGTTTGTGCCCTAAAATTGAGATCTCTGTGCAGAAAAATGAGGTTTTTCACCCCAAAAATGCGGGTTTAGCCCCCATGATAGGGTTTGTGCTGTAAAAAAGGAGAGGTAGGGCCCAGGAAACAAGGCACTGCTGCATAAAAGGGAGGTTGTTACCTGTAGAATCAAAACTTTGGATGCCAAAAATTAATCTTTGAGAGGTAAAATGGGGGTTTCTGCCCTAAAATGGAGAGCTTGGTACAGAAAAATGAGGCTTTTAATCTGAAAAAGGCAGGTTTGGCCATAAAATTGCGCTATTGGTGCAGAAAAATGAGGCTTTTCACCCAACAAAGGAGAGCTTGTCCATAAAATTGAAATATTGGTGCAGAAAAATGAGGCTTTTCAGGTGAAAAAAGCGGGTTTTACCGTAAAATTGAGAGAGTGTTTCAGAAAAATGAGGCTTTTCAGGTGAAAAAGGTGGGTTTGGTGCAGAAAATTGAGAGCTCTGTGCAGAAAAATGAGGCTTTTTCACCCGAAAAAGGCATTTTGTGCCTGAAATTGAGAGCTTGGTGCAGAAAAATGAGGCTTTTCACCCCAAAAACGCGGGTTTAGCCCCCATGATAGGGTTTGTGCTGTAAAAAAGGAGAGGTAGGGCCCCGGAAACGAGGCACTGCTGCATAAAAGGGAGGTTGTTACCTGTAGAATCAAAACTTTGGATGCCAAAAATTAATCTTTGAGAGGTAAAATGGGGGTTTGTGCCCTAAAATTGAGAGCTTGGAGTAGGAAAATGAGGCTTTTAATCTGAAAAAGGAGGTTTGTGCCCTAAAATTGAGATATTGGTGAAGAAGAATGAGGCTTTTCCACCCAAAAATTGAGAGCTTGTCCCTAAAATTGAGAGCTTGGTGCAGAAAAATGAGGCTTTTCAGCAGAAAAAGGTGAGCTTGTCCATAAAATTGAGATATTGGTGCAGAAAAATGAGGCTTTTCACCCAAAAATTGAGAGCTTGTCCCTAAAATTGAGAGCTTGGTGCAGAAAAATGAGGCTTTTTCACCCGAAAAAGGTATTTTGTGCCCGAAATTGAGAGCTTGGTGCAGAAAAATGAGGCTTTTCACCCCAAAAACGTGGGTTTAGCCCCCATGATAGGGTTTGTGCTGTAAAAAAGGAGAGGTAGGGCCCTGGAAACGAGGCACTGCTGCATAAAAGGGAGGTTGTTACCTGTAGAATCAAAACTTTGGATGCCAAAAATTAATCTTTGAGAGGTAAAGTGGGGGTTTGTGCCCTAAAATTGAGAGCTTGGAGTAGGAAAATGAGGCTTTTAATCTGAAAAAGGAGGTTTGTGCCCTAAAATTGAGATATTGGTGAAGAAAAATGAGGCTTTTCACGCGAAAATTGAGAACTTGTCCCTAAAATGGAGAGCTTGGTTCAGAAAAATGAGGCTTTTCACCCAATACAGGTAATTTGTGCCCTAAAATTGAGAGCTTGGTGCAGAAAAATGATTCTTTTCACCCGAAAAAGGCGGTTTCTGCCCTAAAATTGAGAGCTTGGTGCAGAAAAATGAGGCTTTTCACCCAAAAAAGGAGAGCTTGTCCATAAAATTGAAATATTGGTGCAGAAAAATGAGGCTTTTTCACCCAAAAAAGGCGGGTTTTACCCTAAACTTGAGAGAGTGGTTCAGAAAAATGAGGCTTTTCACCCAATAAAGGTAATTTGTGCCCAAAAATTGAGAGCTTGGTTCAGAAAAACGAGGATTTTTCACCCAAAAAAGGCGGGTGTGTGCCGTAAAATTGAGAGCTTGGTGCAGAAAAATGAGGCTTTTCCACCCAAAAAAGGCGGGTTTTACCCTAAAATTGAGATATTGGTGAAGAAAAATGAGGCTTTTCACCCGAAAATTGAGAGCTTGTCCCTAAAATTGAGAGCTTTGTTCAGAAAAACGAGACTTTTTCACCCAAAAAAGGCGGGTTTGTGCCCTAAAATTGAGAGAGTGGTTCAGAAAAATGAGGCTTTTCACCCAATAAAGGTAATTTGTGCCCAAAAATTGAGAGCTTGGTTCAGAAAAACGAGGATTTTTCACCCAAAAAAGGCGGGTGTGTGCCGTAAAATTGAGAGCTTGGTGCAGAAAAATGAGGCTTTTCCACCCAAAAAAGGCGGGTTTTACCCTAAAATTGAGATATTGGTGAAGAAAAATGAGGCTTTTCACCCAAAAATTGAGAGCTTGTCCCTAAAATTGAGAGCTTTGTTCAGAAAAACGAGACTTTTTCACCCAAAAAAGGCGGGTTTGTGCCCTAAAATTGAGAGCTTGTTGCAGAAAATTGAGGCTTTTCAGCAGAAAAAGGTTGTTTCCGCCCTAAAATTGAGAGCTTGGTACAGAAAAATGAGGTTTTTCACCCCAAAAGCGTGGGTTTAGCCCCCATGATAGGGTTTGTACTGTAAAAAAGGAGAGGTAGGGCCCCGGAAACGAGGCACTGCTGCATAAAAGGGAGGTTGTTACCTGTAGAATCAAAACTTTGGATGCCAAAAATTAATCTTTGAGAGGAGAATGGGGGTTTGTGCCTAAAATTGAGAGCTTGGAGTAGGAAAATGAGGCTTTTAATCTGAAAAAGGAGGTTTGTGCCCTAAAATTGAGATATTGGTGAAGAAGAATGAGGCTTTTCACCCAAAAATTGAGAGCTTGTCCCTAAAATTGAGAGCTTGGTGCAGAAAAATGAGGCTTTTCAGCAGAAAAAGGTGAGCTTGTCCATAAAATTGCGCTATTGGTGCAGAAAAATGAGGCTTTTCAGGTGAAAAAGGTGGGTTTGGTGCTAAAATTGAGAGCTTGGTGCAGAAAAATGAGGCTTTTCTGGTGAAAAGGGCATTTTGTGCCCAAAAATTGAGAGCTTGTTGTAGGAAAATGAGGCTTTTTTACCCGAAAAAGGCGGGTTTTACCCTAAAATTGAGAGCTTCTTGTAGGAAAATGAGGCTTTTCAGGTGAAAAAGGTGGGTTTGGTGCAGAAAATTGAGAGCTCTGTGCAGAAAAATGAGGCTTTTTCACCCGAAAAAGGCATTTTGTGCCTGAAATTGAGAGCTTGGTGCAGAAAAATGAGGCTTTTCACCCCAAAAACGCGGGTTTAGCCCCCATGATAGGGTTTGTGCTGTAAAAAAGGAGAGGTAGGGCCCCGGAAACGAGGCACTGCTGCATAAAAGGGAGGTTGTTACCTGTAGAATCAAAACTTTGGATGCTAAAAATTAATCTTTGAGAGGTAAAGTGGGGGTTTGTGCCCTAGAATTGAGAGCTTGGAGTAGGAAAATGAGGCTTTTAATCTGAAAAAGGAGGTTTGTGCCCTAAAATTGAGATATTGGTGAAGAAAAATGTGGCTTTTCACCTGAAAATTGAGAACTTGTCCCTAAAATGGAGAGCTTGGTGCAGAAAAATGAGGCTTTTTCACGCAAAAAAGGCGAGTTTTACCCTAAAATTGAGAGCTTGTTGCAGAAAAATGAGGCTTTTCAGGAGAAAAATGTGGTTTGTGCCCTAAAATTGAGATCTCTGTGCAGAAAAATGAGGTTTTTCACCCCAAAAATGCGGGTTTAGCCCCCATGATAGGGTTTGTGCTGTAAAAAAGGAGAGGTAGGGCCCAGGAAACAAGGCACTGCTGCATAAAAGGGAGGTTGTTACCTGTAGAATCAAAACTTTGGATGCCAAAAATTAATCTTTGAGAGGTAAAATGGGGGTTTCTGCCCTAAAATGGAGAGCTTGGTACAGAAAAATGAGGCTTTTAATCTGAAAAAGGCAGGTTTGGCCATAAAATTGCGCTATTGGTGCAGAAAAATGAGGCTTTTCACCCAACAAAGGAGAGCTTGTCCATAAAATTGAAATATTGGTGCAGAAAAATGAGGCTTTTCAGGTGAAAAAAGCGGGTTTTACCGTAAAATTGAGAGAGTGTTTCAGAAAAATGAGGCTTTTCAGGTGAAAAAGGTGGGTTTGGTGCAGAAAATTGAGAGCTCTGTGCAGAAAAATGAGGCTTTTTCACCCGAAAAAGGCATTTTGTGCCTGAAATTGAGAGCTTGGTGCAGAAAAATGAGGCTTTTCACCCCAAAAACGCGGGTTTAGCCCCCATGATAGGGTTTGTGCTGTAAAAAAGGAGAGGTAGGGCCCCGGAAACGAGGCACTGCTGCATAAAAGGGAGGTTGTTACCTGTAGAATCAAAACTTTGGATGCCAAAAATTAATCTTTGAGAGGTAAAATGGGGGTTTGTGCCCTAAAATTGAGAGCTTGGAGTAGGAAAATGAGGCTTTTAATCTGAAAAAGGAGGTTTGTGCCCTAAAATTGAGATATTGGTGAAGAAGAATGAGGCTTTTCCACCCAAAAATTGAGAGCTTGTCCCTAAAATTGAGAGCTTGGTGCAGAAAAATGAGGCTTTTCAGCAGAAAAAGGTGAGCTTGTCCATAAAATTGAGATATTGGTGCAGAAAAATGAGGCTTTTCACCCAAAAATTGAGAGCTTGTCCCTAAAATTGAGAGCTTGGTGCAGAAAAATGAGGCTTTTTCACCCGAAAAAGGTATTTTGTGCCCGAAATTGAGAGCTTGGTGCAGAAAAATGAGGCTTTTCACCCCAAAAACGTGGGTTTAGCCCCCATGATAGGGTTTGTGCTGTAAAAAAGGAGAGGTAGGGCCCTGGAAACGAGGCACTGCTGCATAAAAGGGAGGTTGTTACCTGTAGAATCAAAACTTTGGATGCCAAAAATTAATCTTTGAGAGGTAAAGTGGGGGTTTGTGCCCTAAAATTGAGAGCTTGGAGTAGGAAAATGAGGCTTTTAATCTGAAAAAGGAGGTTTGTGCCCTAAAATTGAGATATTGGTGAAGAAAAATGAGGCTTTTCACGCGAAAATTGAGAACTTGTCCCTAAAATGGAGAGCTTGGTTCAGAAAAATGAGGCTTTTCACCCAATACAGGTAATTTGTGCCCAAAAATTGAGATATTGGTGCAGAAAAATGATTCTTTTCACCCGAAAAAGGCGGTTTCTGCCCTAAAATTGAGAGCTTGGTGCAGAAAAATGAGGCTTTTCACCCAAAAAAGGAGAGCTTGTCCATAAAATTGAAATATTGGTGCAGAAAAATGAGGCTTTTTCACCCAAAAAAGGCGGGTTTTACCCTAAACTTGAGAGAGTGGTTCAGAAAAATGAGGCTTTTCACCCAATAAAGGTAATTTGTGCCCAAAAATTGAGAGCTTGGTTCAGAAAAACGAGGATTTTTCACCCAAAAAAGGCGGGTGTGTGCCGTAAAATTGAGAGCTTGGTGCAGAAAAATGAGGCTTTTCCACCCAAAAAAGGCGGGTTTTACCCTAAAATTGAGATATTGGTGAAGAAAAATGAGGCTTTTCACCCGAAAATTGAGAGCTTGTCCCTAAAATTGAGAGCTTTGTTCAGAAAAACGAGACTTTTTCACCCAAAAAAGGCGGGTTTGTGCCCTAAAATTGAGAGAGTGGTTCAGAAAAATGAGGCTTTTCACCCAATAAAGGTAATTTGTGCCCAAAAATTGAGAGCTTGGTTCAGAAAAACGAGGATTTTTCACCCAAAAAAGGCGGGTGTGTGCCGTAAAATTGAGAGCTTGGTGCAGAAAAATGAGGCTTTTCCACCCAAAAAAGGCGGGTTTTACCCTAAAATTGAGATATTGGTGAAGAAAAATGAGGCTTTTCACCCAAAAATTGAGAGCTTGTCCCTAAAATTGAGAGCTTTGTTCAGAAAAACGAGACTTTTTCACCCAAAAAAGGCGGGTTTGTGCCCTAAAATTGAGAGCTTGTTGCAGAAAATTGAGGCTTTTCAGCAGAAAAAGGTTGTTTCCGCCCTAAAATTGAGAGCTTGGTACAGAAAAATGAGGTTTTTCACCCCAAAAGCGTGGGTTTAGCCCCCATGATAGGGTTTGTACTGTAAAAAAGGAGAGGTAGGGCCCCGGAAACGAGGCACTGCTGCATAAAAGGGAGGTTGTTACCTGTAGAATCAAAACTTTGGATGCCAAAAATTAATCTTTGAGAGGAGAATGGGGGTTTGTGCCTAAAATTGAGAGCTTGGAGTAGGAAAATGAGGCTTTTAATCTGAAAAAGGAGGTTTGTGCCCTAAAATTGAGATATTGGTGAAGAAGAATGAGGCTTTTCACCCAAAAATTGAGAGCTTGTCCCTAAAATTGAGAGCTTGGTGCAGAAAAATGAGGCTTTTCAGCAGAAAAAGGTGAGCTTGTCCATAAAATTGCGCTATTGGTGCAGAAAAATGAGGCTTTTCAGGTGAAAAAGGTGGGTTTGGTGCTAAAATTGAGAGCTTGGTGCAGAAAAATGAGGCTTTTCTGGTGAAAAGGGCATTTTGTGCCCAAAAATTGAGAGCTTGTTGTAGGAAAATGAGGCTTTTTTACCCGAAAAAGGCGGGTTTTACCCTAAAATTGAGAGCTTCTTGTAGGAAAATGAGGCTTTTCAGGTGAAAAAGGTGGGTTTGGTGCAGAAAATTGAGAGCTCTGTGCAGAAAAATGAGGCTTTTTCACCCGAAAAAGGCATTTTGTGCCTGAAATTGAGAGCTTGGTGCAGAAAAATGAGGCTTTTCACCCCAAAAACGCGGGTTTAGCCCCCATGATAGGGTTTGTGCTGTAAAAAAGGAGAGGTAGGGCCCCGGAAACGAGGCACTGCTGCATAAAAGGGAGGTTGTTACCTGTAGAATCAAAACTTTGGATGCTAAAAATTAATCTTTGAGAGGTAAAGTGGGGGTTTGTGCCCTAGAATTGAGAGCTTGGAGTAGGAAAATGAGGCTTTTAATCTGAAAAAGGAGGTTTGTGCCCTAAAATTGAGATATTGGTGAAGAAAAATGTGGCTTTTCACCTGAAAATTGAGAACTTGTCCCTAAAATGGAGAGCTTGGTGCAGAAAAATGAGGCTTTTTCACGCAAAAAAGGCGAGTTTTACCCTAAAATTGAGAGCTTGTTGCAGAAAAATGAGGCTTTTCAGGAGAAAAATGTGGTTTGTGCCCTAAAATTGAGATCTCTGTGCAGAAAAATGAGGTTTTTCACCCCAAAAATGCGGGTTTAGCCCCCATGATAGGGTTTGTGCTGTAAAAAAGGAGAGGTAGGGCCCAGGAAACGAGGCACTGCTGCATAAAAGGGAGGTTGTTACCTGTAGAATCAAAACTTTGGATGCCAAAAATTAATCTTTGAGAGGTAAAATGGGGGTTTCTGCCCTAAAATGGAGAGCTTGGTACAGAAAAATGAGGCTTTTAATCTGAAAAAGGCAGGTTTGGCCATAAAATTGCGCTATTGGTGCAGAAAAATGAGGCTTTTCACCCAACAAAGGAGAGCTTGTCCATAAAATTGAAATATTGGTGCAGAAAAATGAGGCTTTTCAGGTGAAAAAAGCGGGTTTTACCGTAAAATTGAGAGAGTGTTTCAGAAAAATGAGGCTTTTCAGGTGAAAAAGGTGGGTTTGGTGCAGAAAATTGAGAGCTCTGTGCAGAAAAATGAGGCTTTTTCACCCGAAAAAGGCATTTTGTGCCTGAAATTGAGAGCTTGGTGCAGAAAAATGAGGCTTTTCACCCCAAAAACGCGGGTTTAGCCCCCATGATAGGGTTTGTGCTGTAAAAAAGGAGAGGTAGGGCCCCGGAAACGAGGCACTGCTGCATAAAAGGGAGGTTGTTACCTGTAGAATCAAAACTTTGGATGCCAAAAATTAATCTTTGAGAGGTAAAATGGGGGTTTGTGCCCTAAAATTGAGAGCTTGGAGTAGGAAAATGAGGCTTTTAATCTGAAAAAGGAGGTTTGTGCCCTAAAATTGAGATATTGGTGAAGAAGAATGAGGCTTTTCCACCCAAAAATTGAGAGCTTGTCCCTAAAATTGAGAGCTTGGTGCAGAAAAATGAGGCTTTTCAGCAGAAAAAGGTGAGCTTGTCCATAAAATTGAGATATTGGTGCAGAAAAATGAGGCTTTTCACCCAAAAATTGAGAGCTTGTCCCTAAAATTGAGAGCTTGGTGCAGAAAAATGAGGCTTTTTCACCCGAAAAAGGTATTTTGTGCCCGAAATTGAGAGCTTGGTGCAGAAAAATGAGGCTTTTCACCCCAAAAACGTGGGTTTAGCCCCCATGATAGGGTTTGTGCTGTAAAAAAGGAGAGGTAGGGCCCTGGAAACGAGGCACTGCTGCATAAAAGGGAGGTTGTTACCTGTAGAATCAAAACTTTGGATGCCAAAAATTAATCTTTGAGAGGTAAAGTGGGGGTTTGTGCCCTAAAATTGAGAGCTTGGAGTAGGAAAATGAGGCTTTTAATCTGAAAAAGGAGGTTTGTGCCCTAAAATTGAGATATTGGTGAAGAAAAATGAGGCTTTTCACGCGAAAATTGAGAACTTGTCCCTCAAATGGAGAGCTTGGTTCAGAAAAATGAGGCTTTTCACCCAATACAGGTAATTTGTGCCCAAAAATTGAGATATTGGTGCAGAAAAATGATTCTTTTCACCCGAAAAAGGCGGTTTCTGCCCTAAAATTGAGAGCTTGGTGCAGAAAAATGAGGCTTTTCACCCAAAAAAGGAGAGCTTGTCCATAAAATTGAAATATTGGTGCAGAAAAATGAGGCTTTTTCACCCAAAAAAGGCGGGTTTTACCCTAAACTTGAGAGAGTGGTTCAGAAAAATGAGGCTTTTCACCCAATAAAGGTAATTTGTGCCCAAAAATTGAGAGCTTGGTTCAGAAAAACGAGGATTTTTCACCCAAAAAAGGCGGGTGTGTGCCGTAAAATTGAGAGCTTGGTGCAGAAAAATGAGGCTTTTCCACCCAAAAAAGGCGGGTTTTACCCTAAAATTGAGATATTGGTGAAGAAAAATGAGGCTTTTCACCCGAAAATTGAGAGCTTGTCCCTAAAATTGAGAGCTTTGTTCAGAAAAACGAGACTTTTTCACCCAAAAAAGGCGGGTTTGTGCCCTAAAATTGAGAGAGTGGTTCAGAAAAATGAGGCTTTTCACCCAATAAAGGTAATTTGTGCCCAAAAATTGAGAGCTTGGTTCAGAAAAACGAGGATTTTTCACCCAAAAAAGGCGGGTGTGTGCCGTAAAATTGAGAGCTTGGTGCAGAAAAATGAGGCTTTTCCACCCAAAAAAGGCGGGTTTTACCCTAAAATTGAGATATTGCTGAAGAAAAATGAGGCTTTTCACCCAAAAATTGAGAGCTTGTCCCTAAAATTGAGAGCTTTGTTCAGAAAAACGAGACTTTTTCACCCAAAAAAGGCGGGTTTGTGCCCTAAAATTGAGAGCTTGTTGCAGAAAATTGAGGCTTTTCAGCAGAAAAAGGTTGTTTCCGCCCTAAAATTGAGAGCTTGGTACAGAAAAATGAGGTTTTTCACCCCAAAAGCGTGGGTTTAGCCCCCATGATAGGGTTTGTACTGTAAAAAAGGAGAGGTAGGGCCCCGGAAACGAGGCACTGCTGCATAAAAGGGAGGTTGTTACCTGTAGAATCAAAACTTTGGATGCCAAAAATTAATCTTTGAGAGGAGAATGGGGGTTTGTGCCTAAAATTGAGAGCTTGGAGTAGGAAAATGAGGCTTTTAATCTGAAAAAGGAGGTTTGTGCCCTAAAATTGAGATATTGGTGAAGAAGAATGAGGCTTTTCACCCAAAAATTGAGAGCTTGTCCCTAAAATTGAGAGCTTGGTGCAGAAAAATGAGGCTTTTCAGCAGAAAAAGGTGAGCTTGTCCATAAAATTGCGCTATTGGTGCAGAAAAATGAGGCTTTTCAGGTGAAAAAGGTGGGTTTGGTGCTAAAATTGAGAGCTTGGTGCAGAAAAATGAGGCTTTTCTGGTGAAAAGGGCATTTTGTGCCCAAAAATTGAGAGCTTGTTGTAGGAAAATGAGGCTTTTTTACCCGAAAAAGGCGGGTTTTACCCTAAAATTGAGAGCTTCTTGTAGGAAAATGAGGCTTTTCAGGTGAAAAAGGTGGGTTTGGTGCAGAAAATTGAGAGCTCTGTGCAGAAAAATGAGGCTTTTTCACCCGAAAAAGGCATTTTGTGCCTGAAATTGAGAGCTTGGTGCAGAAAAATGAGGCTTTTCACCCCAAAAACGCGGGTTTAGCCCCCATGATAGGGTTTGTGCTGTAAAAAAGGAGAGGTAGGGCCCCGGAAACGAGGCACTGCTGCATAAAAGGGAGGTTGTTACCTGTAGAATCAAAACTTTGGATGCTAAAAATTAATCTTTGAGAGGTAAAGTGGGGGTTTGTGCCCTAGAATTGAGAGCTTGGAGTAGGAAAATGAGGCTTTTAATCTGAAAAAGGAGGTTTGTGCCCTAAAATTGAGATATTGGTGAAGAAAAATGTGGCTTTTCACCTGAAAATTGAGAACTTGTCCCTAAAATGGAGAGCTTGGTGCAGAAAAATGAGGCTTTTTCACGCAAAAAAGGCGAGTTTTACCCTAAAATTGAGAGCTTGTTGCAGAAAAATGAGGCTTTTCAGGAGAAAAATGTGGTTTGTGCCCTAAAATTGAGATCTCTGTGCAGAAAAATGAGGTTTTTCACCCCAAAAATGCGGGTTTAGCCCCCATGATAGGGTTTGTGCTGTAAAAAAGGAGAGGTAGGGCCCAGGAAACGAGGCACTGCTGCATAAAAGGGAGGTTGTTACCTGTAGAATCAAAACTTTGGATGCCAAAAATTAATCTTTGAGAGGTAAAATGGGGGTTTCTGCCCTAAAATGGAGAGCTTGGTACAGAAAAATGAGGCTTTTAATCTGAAAAAGGCAGGTTTGGCCATAAAATTGCGCTATTGGTGCAGAAAAATGAGGCTTTTCACCCAACAAAGGAGAGCTTGTCCATAAAATTGAAATATTGGTGCAGAAAAATGAGGCTTTTCAGGTGAAAAAAGCGGGTTTTACCGTAAAATTGAGAGAGTGTTTCAGAAAAATGAGGCTTTTCAGGTGAAAAAGGTGGGTTTGGTGCAGAAAATTGAGAGCTCTGTGCAGAAAAATGAGGCTTTTTCACCCGAAAAAGGCATTTTGTGCCTGAAATTGAGAGCTTGGTGCAGAAAAATGAGGCTTTTCACCCCAAAAACGCGGGTTTAGCCCCCATGATAGGGTTTGTGCTGTAAAAAAGGAGAGGTAGGGCCCCGGAAACGAGGCACTGCTGCATAAAAGGGAGGTTGTTACCTGTAGAATCAAAACTTTGGATGCCAAAAATTAATCTTTGAGAGGTAAAATGGGGGTTTGTGCCCTAAAATTGAGAGCTTGGAGTAGGAAAATGAGGCTTTTAATCTGAAAAAGGAGGTTTGTCCCCTAAAATTGAGATATTGGTGAAGAAGAATGAGGCTTTTCCACCCAAAAATTGAGAGCTTGTCCCTAAAATTGAGAGCTTGGTGCAGAAAAATGAGGCTTTTCAGCAGAAAAAGGTGAGCTTGTCCATAAAATTGAGATATTGGTGCAGAAAAATGAGGCTTTTCACCCAAAAATTGAGAGCTTGTCCCTAAAATTGAGAGCTTGGTGCAGAAAAATGAGGCTTTTTCACCCGAAAAAGGTATTTTGTGCCCGAAATTGAGAGCTTGGTGCAGAAAAATGAGGCTTTTCACCCCAAAAACGTGGGTTTAGCCCCCATGATAGGGTTTGTGCTGTAAAAAAGGAGAGGTAGGGCCCTGGAAACGAGGCACTGCTGCATAAAAGGGAGGTTGTTACCTGTAGAATCAAAACTTTGGATGCCAAAAATTAATCTTTGAGAGGTAAAGTGGGGGTTTGTGCCCTAAAATTGAGAGCTTGGAGTAGGAAAATGAGGCTTTTAATCTGAAAAAGGAGGTTTGTGCCCTAAAATTGAGATATTGGTGAAGAAAAATGAGGCTTTTCACGCGAAAATTGAGAACTTGTCCCTAAAATGGAGAGCTTGGTTCAGAAAAATGAGGCTTTTCACCCAATACAGGTAATTTGTGCCCAAAAATTGAGATATTGGTGCAGAAAAATGATTCTTTTCACCCGAAAAAGGCGGTTTCTGCCCTAAAATTGAGAGCTTGGTGCAGAAAAATGAGGCTTTTCACCCAAAAAAGGAGAGCTTGTCCATAAAATTGAAATATTGGTGCAGAAAAATGAGGCTTTTTCACCCAAAAAAGGCGGGTTTTACCCTAAACTTGAGAGAGTGGTTCAGAAAAATGAGGCTTTTCACCCAATAAAGGTAATTTGTGCCCAAAAATTGAGAGCTTGGTTCAGAAAAACGAGGATTTTTCACCCAAAAAAGGCGGGTGTGTGCCGTAAAATTGAGAGCTTGGTGCAGAAAAATGAGGCTTTTCCACCCAAAAAAGGCGGGTTTTACCCTAAAATTGAGATATTGGTGAAGAAAAATGAGGCTTTTCACCCGAAAATTGAGAGCTTGTCCCTAAAATTGAGAGCTTTGTTCAGAAAAACGAGACTTTTTCACCCAAAAAAGGCGGGTTTGTGCCCTAAAATTGAGAGAGTGGTTCAGAAAAATGAGGCTTTTCACCCAATAAAGGTAATTTGTGCCCAAAAATTGAGAGCTTGGTTCAGAAAAACGAGGATTTTTCACCCAAAAAAGGCGGGTGTGTGCCGTAAAATTGAGAGCTTGGTGCAGAAAAATGAGGCTTTTCCACCCAAAAAAGGCGGGTTTTACCCTAAAATTGAGATATTGGTGAAGAAAAATGAGGCTTTTCACCCAAAAATTGAGAGCTTGTCCCTAAAATTGAGAGCTTTGTTCAGAAAAACGAGACTTTTTCACCCAAAAAAGGCGGGTTTGTGCCCTAAAATTGAGAGCTTGTTGCAGAAAATTGAGGCTTTTCAGCAGAAAAAGGTTGTTTCCGCCCTAAAATTGAGAGCTTGGTACAGAAAAATGAGGTTTTTCACCCCAAAAGCGTGGGTTTAGCCCCCATGATAGGGTTTGTACTGTAAAAAAGGAGAGGTAGGGCCCCGGAAACGAGGCACTGCTGCATAAAAGGGAGGTTGTTACCTGTAGAATCAAAACTTTGGATGCCAAAAATTAATCTTTGAGAGGAGAATGGGGGTTTGTGCCTAAAATTGAGAGCTTGGAGTAGGAAAATGAGGCTTTTAATCTGAAAAAGGAGGTTTGTGCCCTAAAATTGAGATATTGGTGAAGAAGAATGAGGCTTTTCACCCAAAAATTGAGAGCTTGTCCCTAAAATTGAGAGCTTGGTGCAGAAAAATGAGGCTTTTCAGCAGAAAAAGGTGAGCTTGTCCATAAAATTGCGCTATTGGTGCAGAAAAATGAGGCTTTTCAGGTGAAAAAGGTGGGTTTGGTGCTAAAATTGAGAGCTTGGTGCAGAAAAATGAGGCTTTTCTGGTGAAAAGGGCATTTTGTGCCCAAAAATTGAGAGCTTGTTGTAGGAAAATGAGGCTTTTTTACCCGAAAAAGGCGGGTTTTACCCTAAAATTGAGAGCTTCTTGTAGGAAAATGAGGCTTTTCAGGTGAAAAAGGTGGGTTTGGTGCAGAAAATTGAGAGCTCTGTGCAGAAAAATGAGGCTTTTTCACCCGAAAAAGGCATTTTGTGCCTGAAATTGAGAGCTTGGTGCAGAAAAATGAGGCTTTTCACCCCAAAAACGCGGGTTTAGCCCCCATGATAGGGTTTGTGCTGTAAAAAAGGAGAGGTAGGGCCCCGGAAACGAGGCACTGCTGCATAAAAGGGAGGTTGTTACCTGTAGAATCAAAACTTTGGATGCTAAAAATTAATCTTTGAGAGGTAAAGTGGGGGTTTGTGCCCTAGAATTGAGAGCTTGGAGTAGGAAAATGAGGCTTTTAATCTGAAAAAGGAGGTTTGTGCCCTAAAATTGAGATATTGGTGAAGAAAAATGTGGCTTTTCACCTGAAAATTGAGAACTTGTCCCTAAAATGGAGAGCTTGGTGCAGAAAAATGAGGCTTTTTCACGCAAAAAAGGCGAGTTTTACCCTAAAATTGAGAGCTTGTTGCAGAAAAATGAGGCTTTTCAGGAGAAAAATGTGGTTTGTGCCCTAAAATTGAGATCTCTGTGCAGAAAAATGAGGTTTTTCACCCCAAAAATGCGGGTTTAGCCCCCATGATAGGGTTTGTGCTGTAAAAAAGGAGAGGTAGGGCCCAGGAAACGAGGCACTGCTGCATAAAAGGGAGGTTGTTACCTGTAGAATCAAAACTTTGGATGCCAAAAATTAATCTTTGAGAGGTAAAATGGGGGTTTCTGCCCTAAAATGGAGAGCTTGGTACAGAAAAATGAGGCTTTTAATCTGAAAAAGGCAGGTTTGGCCATAAAATTGCGCTATTGGTGCAGAAAAATGAGGCTTTTCACCCAACAAAGGAGAGCTTGTCCATAAAATTGAAATATTGGTGCAGAAAAATGAGGCTTTTCAGGTGAAAAAAGCGGGTTTTACCGTAAAATTGAGAGAGTGTTTCAGAAAAATGAGGCTTTTCAGGTGAAAAAGGTGGGTTTGGTGCAGAAAATTGAGAGCTCTGTGCAGAAAAATGAGGCTTTTTCACCCGAAAAAGGCATTTTGTGCCTGAAATTGAGAGCTTGGTGCAGAAAAATGAGGCTTTTCACCCCAAAAACGCGGGTTTAGCCCCCATGATAGGGTTTGTGCTGTAAAAAAGGAGAGGTAGGGCCCCGGAAACGAGGCACTGCTGCATAAAAGGGAGGTTGTTACCTGTAGAATCAAAACTTTGGATGCCAAAAATTAATCTTTGAGAGGTAAAATGGGGGTTTGTGCCCTAAAATTGAGAGCTTGGAGTAGGAAAATGAGGCTTTTAATCTGAAAAAGGAGGTTTGTGCCCTAAAATTGAGATATTGGTGAAGAAGAATGAGGCTTTTCCACCCAAAAATTGAGAGCTTGTCCCTAAAATTGAGAGCTTGGTGCAGAAAAATGAGGCTTTTCAGCAGAAAAAGGTGAGCTTGTCCATAAAATTGAGATATTGGTGCAGAAAAATGAGGCTTTTCACCCAAAAATTGAGAGCTTGTCCCTAAAATTGAGAGCTTGGTGCAGAAAAATGAGGCTTTTTCACCCGAAAAAGGTATTTTGTGCCCGAAATTGAGAGCTTGGTGCAGAAAAATGAGGCTTTTCACCCCAAAAACGTGGGTTTAGCCCCCATGATAGGGTTTGTGCTGTAAAAAAGGAGAGGTAGGGCCCTGGAAACGAGGCACTGCTGCATAAAAGGGAGGTTGTTACCTGTAGAATCAAAACTTTGGATGCCAAAAATTAATCTTTGAGAGGTAAAGTGGGGGTTTGTGCCCTAAAATTGAGAGCTTGGAGTAGGAAAATGAGGCTTTTAATCTGAAAAAGGAGGTTTGTGCCCTAAAATTGAGATATTGGTGAAGAAAAATGAGGCTTTTCACGCGAAAATTGAGAACTTGTCCCTAAAATGGAGAGCTTGGTTCAGAAAAATGAGGCTTTTCACCCAATACAGGTAATTTGTGCCCAAAAATTGAGATATTGGTGCAGAAAAATGATTCTTTTCACCCGAAAAAGGCGGTTTCTGCCCTAAAATTGAGAGCTTGGTGCAGAAAAATGAGGCTTTTCACCCAAAAAAGGAGAGCTTGTCCATAAAATTGAAATATTGGTGCAGAAAAATGAGGCTTTTTCACCCAAAAAAGGCGGGTTTTACCCTAAACTTGAGAGAGTGGTTCAGAAAAATGAGGCTTTTCACCCAATAAAGGTAATTTGTGCCCAAAAATTGAGAGCTTGGTTCAGAAAAACGAGGATTTTTCACCCAAAAAAGGCGGGTGTGTGCCGTAAAATTGAGAGCTTGGTGCAGAAAAATGAGGCTTTTCCACCCAAAAAAGGCGGGTTTTACCCTAAAATTGAGATATTGGTGAAGAAAAATGAGGCTTTTCACCCGAAAATTGAGAGCTTGTCCCTAAAATTGAGAGCTTTGTTCAGAAAAACGAGACTTTTTCACCCAAAAAAGGCGGGTTTGTGCCCTAAAATTGAGAGCTTGTTGCAGAAAATTGAGGCTTTTCAGCAGAAAAAGGTTGTTTCCGCCCTAAAATTGAGAGCTTGGTACAGAAAAATGAGGTTTTTCACCCCAAAAGCGTGGGTTTAGCCCCCATGATAGGGTTTGTACTGTAAAAAAGGAGAGGTAGGGCCCCGGAAACGAGGCACTGCTGCATAAAAGGGAGGTTGTTACCTGTAGAATCAAAACTTTGGATGCCAAAAATTAATCTTTGAGAGGAGAATGGGGGTTTGTGCCTAAAATTGAGAGCTTGGAGTAGGAAAATGAGGCTTTTAATCTGAAAAAGGAGGTTTGTGCCCTAAAATTGAGATATTGGTGAAGAAGAATGAGGCTTTTCACCCAAAAATTGAGAGCTTGTCCCTAAAATTGAGAGCTTGGTGCAGAAAAATGAGGCTTTTCAGCAGAAAAAGGTGAGCTTGTCCATAAAATTGCGCTATTGGTGCAGAAAAATGAGGCTTTTCAGGTGAAAAAGGTGGGTTTGGTGCTAAAATTGAGAGCTTGGTGCAGAAAAATGAGGCTTTTCTGGTGAAAAGGGCATTTTGTGCCCAAAAATTGAGAGCTTGTTGTAGGAAAATGAGGCTTTTTTACCCGAAAAAGGCGGGTTTTACCCTAAAATTGAGAGCTTCTTGTAGGAAAATGAGGCTTTTCAGGTGAAAAAGGTGGGTTTGGTGCAGAAAATTGAGAGCTCTGTGCAGAAAAATGAGGCTTTTTCACCCGAAAAAGGCATTTTGTGCCTGAAATTGAGAGCTTGGTGCAGAAAAATGAGGCTTTTCACCCCAAAAACGCGGGTTTAGCCCCCATGATAGGGTTTGTGCTGTAAAAAAGGAGAGGTAGGGCCCCGGAAACGAGGCACTGCTGCATAAAAGGGAGGTTGTTACCTGTAGAATCAAAACTTTGGATGCTAAAAATTAATCTTTGAGAGGTAAAGTGGGGGTTTGTGCCCTAGAATTGAGAGCTTGGAGTAGGAAAATGAGGCTTTTAATCTGAAAAAGGAGGTTTGTGCCCTAAAATTGAGATATTGGTGAAGAAAAATGTGGCTTTTCACCTGAAAATTGAGAACTTGTCCCTAAAATGGAGAGCTTGGTGCAGAAAAATGAGGCTTTTTCACGCAAAAAAGGCGAGTTTTACCCTAAAATTGAGAGCTTGTTGCAGAAAAATGAGGCTTTTCAGGAGAAAAATGTGGTTTGTGCCCTAAAATTGAGATCTCTGTGCAGAAAAATGAGGTTTTTCACCCCAAAAATGCGGGTTTAGCCCCCATGATAGGGTTTGTGCTGTAAAAAAGGAGAGGTAGGGCCCAGGAAACGAGGCACTGCTGCATAAAAGGGAGGTTGTTACCTGTAGAATCAAAACTTTGGATGCCAAAAATTAATCTTTGAGAGGTAAAATGGGGGTTTCTGCCCTAAAATGGAGAGCTTGGTACAGAAAAATGAGGCTTTTAATCTGAAAAAGGCAGGTTTGGCCATAAAATTGCGCTATTGGTGCAGAAAAATGAGGCTTTTCACCCAACAAAGGAGAGCTTGTCCATAAAATTGAAATATTGGTGCAGAAAAATGAGGCTTTTCAGGTGAAAAAAGCGGGTTTTACCGTAAAATTGAGAGAGTGTTTCAGAAAAATGAGGCTTTTCAGGTGAAAAAGGTGGGTTTGGTGCAGAAAATTGAGAGCTCTGTGCAGAAAAATGAGGCTTTTTCACCCGAAAAAGGCATTTTGTGCCTGAAATTGAGAGCTTGGTGCAGAAAAATGAGGCTTTTCACCCCAAAAACGCGGGTTTAGCCCCCATGATAGGGTTTGTGCTGTAAAAAAGGAGAGGTAGGGCCCCGGAAACGAGGCACTGCTGCATAAAAGGGAGGTTGTTACCTGTAGAATCAAAACTTTGGATGCCAAAAATTAATCTTTGAGAGGTAAAATGGGGGTTTGTGCCCTAAAATTGAGAGCTTGGAGTAGGAAAATGAGGCTTTTAATCTGAAAAAGGAGGTTTGTGCCCTAAAATTGAGATATTGGTGAAGAAGAATGAGGCTTTTCCACCCAAAAATTGAGAGCTTGTCCCTAAAATTGAGAGCTTGGTGCAGAAAAATGAGGCTTTTCAGCAGAAAAAGGTGAGCTTGTCCATAAAATTGAGATATTGGTGCAGAAAAATGAGGCTTTTCACCCAAAAATTGAGAGCTTGTCCCTAAAATTGAGAGCTTGGTGCAGAAAAATGAAGCTTTTTCACCCGAAAAAGTTATTTTGTGCCCGAAATTGAGAGCTTGGTGCAGAAAAATGAGGCTTTTCACCCCAAAAACGTGGGTTTAGCCCCCATGATAGGGTTTGTGCTGTAAAAAAGGAGAGGTAGGGCCCTGGAAACGAGGCACTGCTGCATAAAAGGGAGGTTGTTACCTGTAGAATCAAAACTTTGGATGCCAAAAATTAATCTTTGAGAGGTAAAGTGGGGGTTTGTGCCCTAAAATTGAGAGCTTGGAGTAGGAAAATGAGGCTTTTAATCTGAAAAAGGAGGTTTGTGCCCTAAAATTGAGATATTGGTGAAGAAAAATGAGGCTTTTCACGCGAAAATTGAGAACTTGTCCCTAAAATGGAGAGCTTGGTTCAGAAAAATGAGGCTTTTCACCCAATACAGGTAATTTGTGCCCAAAAATTGAGATATTGGTGCAGAAAAATGATTCTTTTCACCCGAAAAAGGCGGTTTCTGCCCTAAAATTGAGAGCTTGGTGCAGAAAAATGAGGCTTTTCACCCAAAAAAGGAGAGCTTGTCCATAAAATTGAAATATTGGTGCAGAAAAATGAGGCTTTTTCACCCAAAAAAGGCGGGTTTTACCCTAAACTTGAGAGAGTGGTTCAGAAAAATGAGGCTTTTCACCCAATAAAGGTAATTTGTGCCCAAAAATTGAGAGCTTGGTTCAGAAAAACGAGGATTTTTCACCCAAAAAAGGCGGGTGTGTGCCGTAAAATTGAGAGCTTGGTGCAGAAAAATGAGGCTTTTCCACCCAAAAAAGGCGGGTTTTACCCTAAAATTGAGATATTGGTGAAGAAAAATGAGGCTTTTCACCCGAAAATTGAGAGCTTGTCCCTAAAATTGAGAGCTTTGTTCAGAAAAACGAGACTTTTTCACCCAAAAAAGGCGGGTTTGTGCCCTAAAATTGAGAGAGTGGTTCAGAAAAATGAGGCTTTTCACCCAATAAAGGTAATTTGTGCCCAAAAATTGAGAGCTTGGTTCAGAAAAACGAGGATTTTTCACCCAAAAAAGGCGGGTGTGTGCCGTAAAATTGAGAGCTTGGTGCAGAAAAATGAGGCTTTTCCACCCAAAAAAGGCGGGTTTTACCCTAAAATTGAGATATTGGTGAAGAAAAATGAGGCTTTTCACCCAAAAATTGAGAGCTTGTCCCTAAAATTGAGAGCTTTGTTCAGAAAAACGAGACTTTTTCACCCAAAAAAGGCGGGTTTGTGCCCTAAAATTGAGAGCTTGTTGCAGAAAATTGAGGCTTTTCAGCAGAAAAAGGTTGTTTCCGCCCTAAAATTGAGAGCTTGGTACAGAAAAATGAGGTTTTTCACCCCAAAAGCGTGGGTTTAGCCCCCATGATAGGGTTTGTACTGTAAAAAAGGAGAGGTAGGGCCCCGGAAACGAGGCACTGCTGCATAAAAGGGAGGTTGTTACCTGTAGAATCAAAACTTTGGATGCCAAAAATTAATCTTTGAGAGGAGAATGGGGGTTTGTGCCTAAAATTGAGAGCTTGGAGTAGGAAAATGAGGCTTTTAATCTGAAAAAGGAGGTTTGTGCCCTAAAATTGAGATATTGGTGAAGAAGAATGAGGCTTTTCACCCAAAAATTGAGAGCTTGTCCCTAAAATTGAGAGCTTGGTGCAGAAAAATGAGGCTTTTCAGCAGAAAAAGGTGAGCTTGTCCATAAAATTGCGCTATTGGTGCAGAAAAATGAGGCTTTTCAGGTGAAAAAGGTGGGTTTGGTGCTAAAATTGAGAGCTTGGTGCAGAAAAATGAGGCTTTTCTGGTGAAAAGGGCATTTTGTGCCCAAAAATTGAGAGCTTGTTGTAGGAAAATGAGGCTTTTTTACCCGAAAAAGGCGGGTTTTACCCTAAAATTGAGAGCTTCTTGTAGGAAAATGAGGCTTTTCAGGTGAAAAAGGTGGGTTTGGTGCAGAAAATTGAGAGCTCTGTGCAGAAAAATGAGGCTTTTTCACCCGAAAAAGGCATTTTGTGCCTGAAATTGAGAGCTTGGTGCAGAAAAATGAGGCTTTTCACCCCAAAAACGCGGGTTTAGCCCCCATGATAGGGTTTGTGCTGTAAAAAAGGAGAGGTAGGGCCCCGGAAACGAGGCACTGCTGCATAAAAGGGAGGTTGTTACCTGTAGAATCAAAACTTTGGATGCTAAAAATTAATCTTTGAGAGGTAAAGTGGGGGTTTGTGCCCTAGAATTGAGAGCTTGGAGTAGGAAAATGAGGCTTTTAATCTGAAAAAGGAGGTTTGTGCCCTAAAATTGAGATATTGGTGAAGAAAAATGTGGCTTTTCACCTGAAAATTGAGAACTTGTCCCTAAAATGGAGAGCTTGGTGCAGAAAAATGAGGCTTTTTCACGCAAAAAAGGCGAGTTTTACCCTAAAATTGAGAGCTTGTTGCAGAAAAATGAGGCTTTTCAGGAGAAAAATGTGGTTTGTGCCCTAAAATTGAGATCTCTGTGCAGAAAAATGAGGTTTTTCACCCCAAAAATGCGGGTTTAGCCCCCATGATAGGGTTTGTGCTGTAAAAAAGGAGAGGTAGGGCCCAGGAAACGAGGCACTGCTGCATAAAAGGGAGGTTGTTACCTGTAGAATCAAAACTTTGGATGCCAAAAATTAATCTTTGAGAGGTAAAATGGGGGTTTCTGCCCTAAAATGGAGAGCTTGGTACAGAAAAATGAGGCTTTTAATCTGAAAAAGGCAGGTTTGGCCATAAAATTGCGCTATTGGTGCAGAAAAATGAGGCTTTTCACCCAACAAAGGAGAGCTTGTCCATAAAATTGAAATATTGGTGCAGAAAAATGAGGCTTTTCAGGTGAAAAAAGCGGGTTTTACCGTAAAATTGAGAGAGTGTTTCAGAAAAATGAGGCTTTTCAGGTGAAAAAGGTGGGTTTGGTGCAGAAAATTGAGAGCTCTGTGCAGAAAAATGAGGCTTTTTCACCCGAAAAAGGCATTTTGTGCCTGAAATTGAGAGCTTGGTGCAGAAAAATGAGGCTTTTCACCCCAAAAACGCGGGTTTAGCCCCCATGATAGGGTTTGTGCTGTAAAAAAGGAGAGGTAGGGCCCCGGAAACGAGGCACTGCTGCATAAAAGGGAGGTTGTTACCTGTAGAATCAAAACTTTGGATGCCAAAAATTAATCTTTGAGAGGTAAAATGGGGGTTTGTGCCCTAAAATTGAGAGCTTGGAGTAGGAAAATGAGGCTTTTAATCTGAAAAAGGAGGTTTGTGCCCTAAAATTGAGATATTGGTGAAGAAGAATGAGGCTTTTCCACCCAAAAATTGAGAGCTTGTCCCTAAAATTGAGAGCTTGGTGCAGAAAAATGAGGCTTTTCAGCAGAAAAAGGTGAGCTTGTCCATAAAATTGAGATATTGGTGCAGAAAAATGAGGCTTTTCACCCAAAAATTGAGAGCTTGTCCCTAAAATTGAGAGCTTGGTGCAGAAAAATGAGGCTTTTTCACCCGAAAAAGGTATTTTGTGCCCGAAATTGAGAGCTTGGTGCAGAAAAATGAGGCTTTTCACCCCAAAAACGTGGGTTTAGCCCCCATGATAGGGTTTGTGCTGTAAAAAAGGAGAGGTAGGGCCCTGGAAACGAGGCACTGCTGCATAAAAGGGAGGTTGTTACCTGTAGAATCAAAACTTTGGATGCCAAAAATTAATCTTTGAGAGGTAAAGTGGGGGTTTGTGCCCTAAAATTGAGAGCTTGGAGTAGGAAAATGAGGCTTTTAATCTGAAAAAGGAGGTTTGTGCCCTAAAATTGAGATATTGGTGAAGAAAAATGAGGCTTTTCACGCGAAAATTGAGAACTTGTCCCTAAAATGGAGAGCTTGGTTCAGAAAAATGAGGCTTTTCACCCAATACAGGTAATTTGTGCCCAAAAATTGAGATATTGGTGCAGAAAAATGATTCTTTTCACCCGAAAAAGGCGGTTTCTGCCCTAAAATTGAGAGCTTGGTGCAGAAAAATGAGGCTTTTCACCCAAAAAAGGAGAGCTTGTCCATAAAATTGAAATATTGGTGCAGAAAAATGAGGCTTTTTCACCCAAAAAAGGCGGGTTTTACCCTAAACTTGAGAGAGTGGTTCAGAAAAATGAGGCTTTTCACCCAATAAAGGTAATTTGTGCCCAAAAATTGAGAGCTTGGTTCAGAAAAACGAGGATTTTTCACCCAAAAAAGGCGGGTGTGTGCCGTAAAATTGAGAGCTTGGTGCAGAAAAATGAGGCTTTTCCACCCAAAAAAGGCGGGTTTTACCCTAAAATTGAGATATTGGTGAAGAAAAATGAGGCTTTTCACCCGAAAATTGAGAGCTTGTCCCTAAAATTGAGAGCTTTGTTCAGAAAAACGAGACTTTTTCACCCAAAAAAGGCGGGTTTGTGCCCTAAAATTGAGAGAGTGGTTCAGAAAAATGAGGCTTTTCACCCAATAAAGGTAATTTGTGCCCAAAAATTGAGAGCTTGGTTCAGAAAAACGAGGATTTTTCACCCAAAAAAGGCGGGTGTGTGCCGTAAAATTGAGAGCTTGGTGCAGAAAAATGAGGCTTTTCCACCCAAAAAAGGCGGGTTTTACCCTAAAATTGAGATATTGGTGAAGAAAAATGAGGCTTTTCACCCAAAAATTGAGAGCTTGTCCCTAAAATTGAGAGCTTTGTTCAGAAAAACGAGACTTTTTCACCCAAAAAAGGCGGGTTTGTGCCCTAAAATTGAGAGCTTGTTGCAGAAAATTGAGGCTTTTCAGCAGAAAAAGGTTGTTTCCGCCCTAAAATTGAGAGCTTGGTACAGAAAAATGAGGTTTTTCACCCCAAAAGCGTGGGTTTAGCCCCCATGATAGGGTTTGTACTGTAAAAAAGGAGAGGTAGGGCCCCGGAAACGAGGCACTGCTGCATAAAAGGGAGGTTGTTACCTGTAGAATCAAAACTTTGGATGCCAAAAATTAATCTTTGAGAGGAGAATGGGGGTTTGTGCCTAAAATTGAGAGCTTGGAGTAGGAAAATGAGGCTTTTAATCTGAAAAAGGAGGTTTGTGCCCTAAAATTGAGATATTGGTGAAGAAGAATGAGGCTTTTCACCCAAAAATTGAGAGCTTGTCCCTAAAATTGAGAGCTTGGTGCAGAAAAATGAGGCTTTTCAGCAGAAAAAGGTGAGCTTGTCCATAAAATTGCGCTATTGGTGCAGAAAAATGAGGCTTTTCAGGTGAAAAAGGTGGGTTTGGTGCTAAAATTGAGAGCTTGGTGCAGAAAAATGAGGCTTTTCTGGTGAAAAGGGCATTTTGTGCCCAAAAATTGAGAGCTTGTTGTAGGAAAATGAGGCTTTTTTACCCGAAAAAGGCGGGTTTTACCCTAAAATTGAGAGCTTCTTGTAGGAAAATGAGGCTTTTCAGGTGAAAAAGGTGGGTTTGGTGCAGAAAATTGAGAGCTCTGTGCAGAAAAATGAGGCTTTTTCACCCGAAAAAGGCATTTTGTGCCTGAAATTGAGAGCTTGGTGCAGAAAAATGAGGCTTTTCACCCCAAAAACGCGGGTTTAGCCCCCATGATAGGGTTTGTGCTGTAAAAAAGGAGAGGTAGGGCCCCGGAAACGAGGCACTGCTGCATAAAAGGGAGGTTGTTACCTGTAGAATCAAAACTTTGGATGCTAAAAATTAATCTTTGAGAGGTAAAGTGGGGGTTTGTGCCCTAGAATTGAGAGCTTGGAGTAGGAAAATGAGGCTTTTAATCTGAAAAAGGAGGTTTGTGCCCTAAAATTGAGATATTGGTGAAGAAAAATGTGGCTTTTCACCTGAAAATTGAGAACTTGTCCCTAAAATGGAGAGCTTGGTGCAGAAAAATGAGGCTTTTTCACGCAAAAAAGGCGAGTTTTACCCTAAAATTGAGAGCTTGTTGCAGAAAAATGAGGCTTTTCAGGAGAAAAATGTGGTTTGTGCCCTAAAATTGAGATCTCTGTGCAGAAAAATGAGGTTTTTCACCCCAAAAATGCGGGTTTAGCCCCCATGATAGGGTTTGTGCTGTAAAAAAGGAGAGGTAGGGCCCAGGAAACGAGGCACTGCTGCATAAAAGGGAGGTTGTTACCTGTAGAATCAAAACTTTGGATGCCAAAAATTAATCTTTGAGAGGTAAAATGGGGGTTTCTGCCCTAAAATGGAGAGCTTGGTACAGAAAAATGAGGCTTTTAATCTGAAAAAGGCAGGTTTGGCCATAAAATTGCGCTATTGGTGCAGAAAAATGAGGCTTTTCACCCGAAAATTGAGAGCTTGTCCCTAAAATTGAGAGCTTGGTGCAGAAAAATGAGGCTTTTTCACCCGAAAAAGGTATTTTGTGCCCGAAATTGAGAGCTTGGTGCAGAAAAATGAGGCTTTTCACCCCAAAAACGTGGGTTTAGCCCCCATGATAGGGTTTGTGCTGTAAAAAAGGAGAGGTAGGGCCCTGGAAACGAGGCACTGCTGCATAAAAGGGAGGTTGTTACCTGTAGAATCAAAACTTTGGATGCCAAAAATTAATCTTTGAGAGGTAAAGTGGGGGTTTGTGCCCTAAAATTGAGAGCTTGGAGTAGGAAAATGAGGCTTTTAATCTGAAAAAGGAGGTTTGTGCCCTAAAATTGAGATATTGGTGAAGAAAAATGAGGCTTTTCACGCGAAAATTGAGAACTTGTCCCTAAAATGGAGAGCTTGGTTCAGAAAAATGAGGCTTTTCACCCAATACAGGTAATTTGTGCCCAAAAATTGAGATATTGGTGCAGAAAAATGATTCTTTTCACCCGAAAAAGGCGGTTTCTGCCCTAAAATTGAGAGCTTGGTGCAGAAAAATGAGGCTTTTCACCCAAAAAAGGAGAGCTTGTCCATAAAATTGAAATATTGGTGCAGAAAAATGAGGCTTTTTCACCCAAAAAAGGCGGGTTTTACCCTAAACTTGAGAGAGTGGTTCAGAAAAATGAGGCTTTTCACCCAATAAAGGTAATTTGTGCCCAAAAATTGAGAGCTTGGTTCAGAAAAACGAGGATTTTTCACCCAAAAAAGGCGGGTGTGTGCCGTAAAATTGAGAGCTTGGTGCAGAAAAATGAGGCTTTTCCACCCAAAAAAGGCGGGTTTTACCCTAAAATTGAGATATTGGTGAAGAAAAATGAGGCTTTTCACCCGAAAATTGAGAGCTTGTCCCTAAAATTGAGAGCTTTGTTCAGAAAAACGAGACTTTTTCACCCAAAAAAGGCAGGTTTGTGCCCTAAAATTGAGAGAGTGGTTCAGAAAAATGAGGCTTTTCACCCAATAAAGGTAATTTGTGCCCAAAAATTGAGAGCTTGGTTCAGAAAAACGAGGATTTTTCACCCAAAAAAGGCGGGTGTGTGCCGTAAAATTGAGAGCTTGGTGCAGAAAAATGAGGCTTTTCCACCCAAAAAAGGCGGGTTTTACCCTAAAATTGAGATATTGGTGAAGAAAAATGAGGCTTTTCACCCAAAAATTGAGAGCTTGTCCCTAAAATTGAGAGCTTTGTTCAGAAAAACGAGACTTTTTCACCCAAAAAAGGCGGGTTTGTGCCCTAAAATTGAGAGCTTGTTGCAGAAAATTGAGGCTTTTCAGCAGAAAAAGGTTGTTTCCGCCCTAAAATTGAGAGCTTGGTACAGAAAAATGAGGTTTTTCACCCCAAAAGCGTGGGTTTAGCCCCCATGATAGGGTTTGTACTGTAAAAAAGGAGAGGTAGGGCCCCGGAAACGAGGCACTGCTGCATAAAAGGGAGGTTGTTACCTGTAGAATCAAAACTTTGGATGCCAAAAATTAATCTTTGAGAGGAGAATGGGGGTTTGTGCCTAAAATTGAGAGCTTGGAGTAGGAAAATGAGGCTTTTAATCTGAAAAAGGAGGTTTGTGCCCTAAAATTGAGATATTGGTGAAGAAGAATGAGGCTTTTCACCCAAAAATTGAGAGCTTGTCCCTAAAATTGAGAGCTTGGAGCAGAAAAATGAGGCTTTTCAGCAGAAAAAGGTGAGCTTGTCCATAAAATTGCGCTATTGGTGCAGAAAAATGAGGCTTTTCAGGTGAAAAAGGTGGGTTTGGTGCTAAAATTGAGAGCTTGGTACAGAAAAATGAGGTTTTTCACCCCAAAAGCGTGGGTTTAGCCCCCATGATAGGGTTTGTACTGTAAAAAAGGAGAGGTAGGGCCCCGGAAACGAGGCACTGCTGCATAAAAGGGAGGTTGTTACCTGTAGAATCAAAACTTTGGATGCCAAAAATTAATCTTTGAGAGGAGAATGGGGGTTTGTGCCTAAAATTGAGAGCTTGGAGTAGGAAAATGAGGCTTTTAATCTGAAAAAGGAGGTTTGTGCCCTAAAATTGAGATATTGGTGAAGAAGAATGAGGCTTTTCACCCAAAAATTGAGAGCTTGTCCCTAAAATTGAGAGCTTGGTGCAGAAAAATGAGGCTTTTCAGCAGAAAAAGGTGAGCTTGCCCATAAAATTGCGCTATTGGTGCAGAAAAATGAGGCTTTTCAGGTGAAAAAGGTGGGTTTGGTGCTAAAATTGAGAGCTTGGTGCAGAAAAATGAGGCTTTTCTGGTGAAAAGGGCATTTTGTTCCCAAAAATTGAGAGCTTGTTGTAGGAAAATGAGGCTTTTTTACCCGAAAAAGGCGGGTTTTACCCTAAAATTGAGAGCTTCTTGTAGGAAAATGAGGCTTTTCAGGTGAAAAAGGTGGGTTTGGTGCAGAAAATTGAGAGCTCTGTGCAGAAAAATGAGGCTTTTTCACCCGAAAAAGGCATTTTGTGCCTGAAATTGAGAGCTTGGTGCAGAAAAATGAGGCTTTTCACCCCAAAAACGCGGGTTTAGCCCCCATGATAGGGTTTGTGCTGTAAAAAAGGAGAGGTAGGGCCCCGGAAACGAGGCACTGCTGCATAAAAGGGAGGTTGTTACCTGTAGAATCAAAACTTTGGATGCTAAAAATTAATCTTTGAGAGGTAAAGTGGGGGTTTGTGCCCTAGAATTGAGAGCTTGGAGTAGGAAAATGAGGCTTTTAATCTGAAAAAGGAGGTTTGTGCCCTAAAATTGAGATATTGGTGAAGAAAAATGTGGCTTTTCACCTGAAAATTGAGAACTTGTCCCTAAAATGGAGAGCTTGGTGCAGAAAAAATGAGGCTTTTTCACGCAAAAAAGGCGAGTTTTACCCTAAAATTGAGAGCTTGTTGCAGAAAAATGAGGCTTTTCAGGAGAAAAATGTGGTTTGTGCCCTAAAATTGAGATCTCTGTGCAGAAAAATGAGGTTTTTCACCCCAAAAATGCGGGTTTAGCCCCCATGATAGGGTTTGTGCTGTAAAAAAGGAGAGGTAGGGCCCAGGAAACGAGGCACTGCTGCATAAAAGGGAGGTTGTTACCTGTAGAATCAAAACTTTGGATGCCAAAAATTAATCTTTGAGAGGTAAAATGGGGGTTTCTGCCCTAAAATGGAGAGCTTGGTACAGAAAAATGAGGCTTTTAATCTGAAAAAGGCAGGTTTGGCCATAAAATTGCGCTATTGGTGCAGAAAAATGAGGCTTTTCACCCAACAAAGGAGAGCTTGTCCATAAAATTGAAATATTGGTGCAGAAAAATGAGGCTTTTCAGGTGAAAAAAGCGGGTTTTACCGTAAAATTGAGAGAGTGTTTCAGAAAAATGAGGCTTTTCAGGTGAAAAAGGTGGGTTTGGTGCAGAAAATTGAGAGCTCTGTGCAGAAAAATGAGGCTTTTTCACCCGAAAAAGGCATTTTGTGCCTGAAATTGAGAGCTTGGTGCAGAAAAATGAGGCTTTTCACCCCAAAAACGCGGGTTTAGCCCCCATGATAGGGTTTGTGCTGTAAAAAAGGAGAGGTAGGGCCCCGGAAACGAGGCACTGCTGCATAAAAGGGAGGTTGTTACCTGTAGAATCAAAACTTTGGATGCCAAAAATTAATCTTTGAGAGGTAAAATGGGGGTTTGTGCCCTAAAATTGAGAGCTTGGAGTAGGAAAATGAGGCTTTTAATCTGAAAAAGGAGGTTTGTGCCCTAAAATTGAGATATTGGTGAAGAAGAATGAGGCTTTTCCACCCAAAAATTGAGAGCTTGTCCCTAAAATTGAGAGCTTGGTGCAGAAAAATGAGGCTTTTCAGCAGAAAAAGGTGAGCTTGTCCATAAAATTGAGATATTGGTGCAGAAAAATGAGGCTTTTCACCCAAAAATTGAGAGCTTGTCCCTAAAATTGAGAGCTTGGTGCAGAAAAATGAGGCTTTTTCACCCGAAAAAGGTATTTTGTGCCCGAAATTGAGAGCTTGGTGCAGAAAAATGAGGCTTTTCACCCCAAAAACGTGGGTTTAGCCCCCATGATAGGGTTTGTGCTGTAAAAAAGGAGAGGTAGGGCCCTGGAAACGAGGCACTGCTGCATAAAAGGGAGGTTGTTACCTGTAGAATCAAAACTTTGGATGCCAAAAATTAATCTTTGAGAGGTAAAGTGGGGGTTTGTGCCCTAAAATTGAGAGCTTGGAGTAGGAAAATGAGGCTTTTAATCTGAAAAAGGAGGTTTGTGCCCTAAAATTGAGATATTGGTGAAGAAAAATGAGGCTTTTCACGCGAAAATTGAGAACTTGTCCCTAAAATGGAGAGCTTGGTTCAGAAAAATGAGGCTTTTCACCCAATACAGGTAATTTGTGCCCAAAAATTGAGATATTGGTGCAGAAAAATGATTCTTTTCACCCGAAAAAGGCGGTTTCTGCCCTAAAATTGAGAGCTTGGTGCAGAAAAATGAGGCTTTTCACCCAAAAAAGGAGAGCTTGTCCATAAAATTGAAATATTGGTGCAGAAAAATGAGGCTTTTTCACCCAAAAAAGGCGGGTTTTACCCTAAACTTGAGAGAGTGGTTCAGAAAAATGAGGCTTTTCACCCAATAAAGGTAATTTGTGCCCAAAAATTGAGAGCTTGGTTCAGAAAAACGAGGATTTTTCACCCAAAAAAGGCGGGTGTGTGCCGTAAAATTGAGAGCTTGGTGCAGAAAAATGAGGCTTTTCCACCCAAAAAAGGCGGGTTTTACCCTAAAATTGAGATATTGGTGAAGAAAAATGAGGCTTTTCACCCGAAAATTGAGAGCTTGTCCCTAAAATTGAGAGCTTTGTTCAGAAAAACGAGACTTTTTCACCCAAAAAAGGCGGGTTTGTGCCCTAAAATTGAGAGAGTGGTTCAGAAAAATGAGGCTTTTCACCCAATAAAGGTAATTTGTGCCCAAAAATTGAGAGCTTGGTTCAGAAAAACGAGGATTTTTCACCCAAAAAAGGCGGGTGTGTGCCGTAAAATTGAGAGCTTGGTGCAGAAAAATGAGGCTTTTCCACCCAAAAAAGGCGGGTTTTACCCTAAAATTGAGATATTGGTGAAGAAAAATGAGGCTTTTCACCCAAAAATTGAGAGCTTGTCCCTAAAATTGAGAGCTTTGTTCAGAAAAACGAGACTTTTTCACCCAAAAAAGGCGGGTTTGTGCCCTAAAATTGAGAGCTTGTTGCAGAAAATTGAGGCTTTTCAGCAGAAAAAGGTTGTTTCCGCCCTAAAATTGAGAGCTTGGTACAGAAAAATGAGGTTTTTCACCCCAAAAGCGTGGGTTTAGCCCCCATGATAGGGTTTGTACTGTAAAAAAGGAGAGGTAGGGCCCCGGAAACGAGGCACTGCTGCATAAAAGGGAGGTTGTTACCTGTAGAATCAAAACTTTGGATGCCAAAAATTAATCTTTGAGAGGAGAATGGGGGTTTGTGCCTAAAATTGAGAGCTTGGAGTAGGAAAATGAGGCTTTTAATCTGAAAAAGGAGGTTTGTGCCCTAAAATTGAGATATTGGTGAAGAAGAATGAGGCTTTTCACCCAAAAATTGAGAGCTTGTCCCTAAAATTGAGAGCTTGGTGCAGAAAAATGAGGCTTTTCAGCAGAAAAAGGTGAGCTTGTCCATAAAATTGCGCTATTGGTGCAGAAAAATGAGGCTTTTCAGGTGAAAAAGGTGGGTTTGGTGCTAAAATTGAGAGCTTGGTGCAGAAAAATGAGGCTTTTCTGGTGAAAAGGGCATTTTGTGCCCAAAAATTGAGAGCTTGTTGTAGGAAAATGAGGCTTTTTTACCCGAAAAAGGCGGGTTTTACCCTAAAATTGAGAGCTTCTTGTAGGAAAATGAGGCTTTTCAGGTGAAAAAGGTGGGTTTGGTGCAGAAAATTGAGAGCTCTGTGCAGAAAAATGAGGCTTTTTCACCCGAAAAAGGCATTTTGTGCCTGAAATTGAGAGCTTGGTGCAGAAAAATGAGGCTTTTCACCCCAAAAACGCGGGTTTAGCCCCCATGATAGGGTTTGTGCTGTAAAAAAGGAGAGGTAGGGCCCCGGAAACGAGGCACTGCTGCATAAAAGGGAGGTTGTTACCTGTAGAATCAAAACTTTGGATGCTAAAAATTAATCTTTGAGAGGTAAAGTGGGGGTTTGTGCCCTAGAATTGAGAGCTTGGAGTAGGAAAATGAGGCTTTTAATCTGAAAAAGGAGGTTTGTGCCCTAAAATTGAGATATTGGTGAAGAAAAATGTGGCTTTTCACCTGAAAATTGAGAACTTGTCCCTAAAATGGAGAGCTTGGTGCAGAAAAATGAGGCTTTTTCACGCAAAAAAGGCGAGTTTTACCCTAAAATTGAGAGCTTGTTGCAGAAAAATGAGGCTTTTCAGGAGAAAAATGTGGTTTGTGCCCTAAAATTGAGATCTCTGTGCAGAAAAATGAGGTTTTTCACCCCAAAAATGCGGGTTTAGCCCCCATGATAGGGTTTGTGCTGTAAAAAAGGAGAGGTAGGGCCCAGGAAACGAGGCACTGCTGCATAAAAGGGAGGTTGTTACCTGTAGAATCAAAACTTTGGATGCCAAAAATTAATCTTTGAGAGGTAAAATGGGGGTTTCTGCCCTAAAATGGAGAGCTTGGTACAGAAAAATGAGGCTTTTAATCTGAAAAAGGCAGGTTTGGCCATAAAATTGCGCTATTGGTGCAGAAAAATGAGGCTTTTCACCCGAAAATTGAGAGCTTGTCCCTAAAATTGAGAGCTTGGTGCAGAAAAATGAGGCTTTTTCACCCGAAAAAGGTATTTTGTGCCCGAAATTGAGAGCTTGGTGCAGAAAAATGAGGCTTTTCACCCCAAAAACGTGGGTTTAGCCCCCATGATAGGGTTTGTGCTGTAAAAAAGGAGAGGTAGGGCCCTGGAAACGAGGCACTGCTGCATAAAAGGGAGGTTGTTACCTGTAGAATCAAAACTTTGGATGCCAAAAATTAATCTTTGAGAGGTAAAGTGGGGGTTTGTGCCCTAAAATTGAGAGCTTGGAGTAGGAAAATGAGGCTTTTAATCTGAAAAAGGAGGTTTGTGCCCTAAAATTGAGATATTGGTGAAGAAAAATGAGGCTTTTCACGCGAAAATTGAGAACTTGTCCCTAAAATGGAGAGCTTGGTTCAGAAAAATGAGGCTTTTCACCCAATACAGGTAATTTGTGCCCAAAAATTGAGATATTGGTGCAGAAAAATGATTCTTTTCACCCGAAAAAGGCGGTTTCTGCCCTAAAATTGAGAGCTTGGTGCAGAAAAATGAGGCTTTTCACCCAAAAAAGGAGAGCTTGTCCATAAAATTGAAATATTGGTGCAGAAAAATGAGGCTTTTTCACCCAAAAAAGGCGGGTTTTACCCTAAACTTGAGAGAGTGGTTCAGAAAAATGAGGCTTTTCACCCAATAAAGGTAATTTGTGCCCAAAAATTGAGAGCTTGGTTCAGAAAAACGAGGATTTTTCACCCAAAAAAGGCGGGTGTGTGCCGTAAAATTGAGAGCTTGGTGCAGAAAAATGAGGCTTTTCCACCCAAAAAAGGCGGGTTTTACCCTAAAATTGAGATATTGGTGAAGAAAAATGAGGCTTTTCACCCGAAAATTGAGAGCTTGTCCCTAAAATTGAGAGCTTTGTTCAGAAAAACGAGACTTTTTCACCCAAAAAAGGCGGGTTTGTGCCCTAAAATTGAGAGAGTGGTTCAGAAAAATGAGGCTTTTCACCCAATAAAGGTAATTTGTGCCCAAAAATTGAGAGCTTGGTTCAGAAAAACGAGGATTTTTCACCCAAAAAAGGCGGGTGTGTGCCGTAAAATTGAGAGCTTGGTGCAGAAAAATGAGGCTTTTCCACCCAAAAAAGGCGGGTTTTACCCTAAAATTGAGATATTGGTGAAGAAAAATGAGGCTTTTCACCCAAAAATTGAGAGCTTGTCCCTAAAATTGAGAGCTTTGTTCAGAAAAACGAGACTTTTTCACCCAAAAAAGGCGGGTTTGTGCCCTAAAATTGAGAGCTTGTTGCAGAAAATTGAGGCTTTTCAGCAGAAAAAGGTTGTTTCCGCCCTAAAATTGAGAGCTTGGTACAGAAAAATGAGGTTTTTCACCCCAAAAGCGTGGGTTTAGCCCCCATGATAGGGTTTGTACTGTAAAAAAGGAGAGGTAGGGCCCCGGAAACGAGGCACTGCTGCATAAAAGGGAGGTTGTTACCTGTAGAATCAAAACTTTGGATGCCAAAAATTAATCTTTGAGAGGAGAATGGGGGTTTGTGCCTAAAATTGAGAGCTTGGAGTAGGAAAATGAGGCTTTTAATCTGAAAAAGGAGGTTTGTGCCCTAAAATTGAGATATTGGTGAAGAAGAATGAGGCTTTTCACCCAAAAATTGAGAGCTTGTCCCTAAAATTGAGAGCTTGGTGCAGAAAAATGAGGCTTTTCAGCAGAAAAAGGTGAGCTTGTCCATAAAATTGCGCTATTGGTGCAGAAAAATGAGGCTTTTCAGGTGAAAAAGGTGGGTTTGGTGCTAAAATTGAGAGCTTGGTGCAGAAAAATGAGGCTTTTCTGGTGAAAAGGGCATTTTGTGCCCAAAAATTGAGAGCTTGTTGTAGGAAAATGAGGCTTTTTTACCCGAAAAAGGCGGGTTTTACCCTAAAATTGAGAGCTTCTTGTAGGAAAATGAGGCTTTTCAGGTGAAAAAGGTGGGTTTGGTGCAGAAAATTGAGAGCTCTGTGCAGAAAAATGAGGCTTTTTCACCCGAAAAAGGCATTTTGTGCCTGAAATTGAGAGCTTGGTGCAGAAAAATGAGGCTTTTCACCCCAAAAACGCGGGTTTAGCCCCCATGATAGGGTTTGTGCTGTAAAAAAGGAGAGGTAGGGCCCCGGAAACGAGGCACTGCTGCATAAAAGGGAGGTTGTTACCTGTAGAATCAAAACTTTGGATGCTAAAAATTAATCTTTGAGAGGTAAAGTGGGGGTTTGTGCCCTAGAATTGAGAGCTTGGAGTAGGAAAATGAGGCTTTTAATCTGAAAAAGGAGGTTTGTGCCCTAAAATTGAGATATTGGTGAAGAAAAATGTGGCTTTTCACCTGAAAATTGAGAACTTGTCCCTAAAATGGAGAGCTTGGTGCAGAAAAAATGAGGCTTTTTCACGCAAAAAAGGCGAGTTTTACCCTAAAATTGAGAGCTTGTTGCAGAAAAATGAGGCTTTTCAGGAGAAAAATGTGGTTTGTGCCCTAAAATTGAGATCTCTGTGCAGAAAAATGAGGTTTTTCACCCCAAAAATGCGGGTTTAGCCCCCATGATAGGGTTTGTGCTGTAAAAAAGGAGAGGTAGGGCCCAGGAAACGAGGCACTGCTGCATAAAAGGGAGGTTGTTACCTGTAGAATCAAAACTTTGGATGCCAAAAATTAATCTTTGAGAGGTAAAATGGGGGTTTCTGCCCTAAAATGGAGAGCTTGGTACAGAAAAATGAGGCTTTTAATCTGAAAAAGGCAGGTTTGGCCATAAAATTGCGCTATTGGTGCAGAAAAATGAGGCTTTTCACCCAACAAAGGAGAGCTTGTCCATAAAATTGAAATATTGGTGCAGAAAAATGAGGCTTTTCAGGTGAAAAAAGCGGGTTTTACCGTAAAATTGAGAGAGTGTTTCAGAAAAATGAGGCTTTTCAGGTGAAAAAGGTGGGTTTGGTGCAGAAAATTGAGAGCTCTGTGCAGAAAAATGAGGCTTTTTCACCCGAAAAAGGCATTTTGTGCCTGAAATTGAGAGCTTGGTGCAGAAAAATGAGGCTTTTCACCCCAAAAACGCGGGTTTAGCCCCCATGATAGGGTTTGTGCTGTAAAAAAGGAGAGGTAGGGCCCCGGAAACGAGGCACTGCTGCATAAAAGGGAGGTTGTTACCTGTAGAATCAAAACTTTGGATGCCAAAAATTAATCTTTGAGAGGTAAAATGGGGGTTTGTGCCCTAAAATTGAGAGCTTGGAGTAGGAAAATGAGGCTTTTAATCTGAAAAAGGAGGTTTGTGCCCTAAAATTGAGATATTGGTGAAGAAGAATGAGGCTTTTCCACCCAAAAATTGAGAGCTTGTCCCTAAAATTGAGAGCTTGGTGCAGAAAAATGAGGCTTTTCAGCAGAAAAAGGTGAGCTTGTCCATAAAATTGAGATATTGGTGCAGAAAAATGAGGCTTTTCACCCAAAAATTGAGAGCTTGTCCCTAAAATTGAGAGCTTGGTGCAGAAAAATGAGGCTTTTTCACCCGAAAAAGGTATTTTGTGCCCGAAATTGAGAGCTTGGTGCAGAAAAATGAGGCTTTTCACCCCAAAAACGTGGGTTTAGCCCCCATGATAGGGTTTGTGCTGTAAAAAAGGAGAGGTAGGGCCCTGGAAACGAGGCACTGCTGCATAAAAGGGAGGTTGTTACCTGTAGAATCAAAACTTTGGATGCCAAAAATTAATCTTTGAGAGGTAAAGTGGGGGTTTGTGCCCTAAAATTGAGAGCTTGGAGTAGGAAAATGAGGCTTTTAATCTGAAAAAGGAGGTTTGTGCCCTAAAATTGAGATATTGGTGAAGAAAAATGAGGCTTTTCACGCGAAAATTGAGAACTTGTCCCTAAAATGGAGAGCTTGGTTCAGAAAAATGAGGCTTTTCACCCAATACAGGTAATTTGTGCCCAAAAATTGAGAGCTTGGTGCAGAAAAATGATTCTTTTCACCCGAAAAAGGCGGTTTCTGCCCTAAAATTGAGAGCTTGGTGCAGAAAAATGAGGCTTTTCACCCAAAAAAGGAGAGCTTGTCCCTAAAATTGAGAGCTTGGTGCAGAAAAATGAGGCTTTTTCACCCAAAAAAGGCGGGTTTTACCCTAAACTTGAGAGAGTGGTTCAGAAAAATGAGGCTTTTCACCCAATAAAGGTAATTTGTGCCCAAAAATTGAGAGCTTGGTTCAGAAAAACGAGGATTTTTCACCCAAAAAAGGCGGGTGTGTGCCGTAAAATTGAGAGCTTGGTGCAGAAAAATGAGGCTTTTCCACCCAAAAAAGGCGGGTTTTACCCTAAAATTGAGATATTGGTGAAGAAAAATGAGGCTTTTCACCCGAAAATTGAGAGCTTGTCCCTAAAATTGAAATATTGGTGCAGAAAAATGAGGCTTTTTCACCCAAAAAAGGCGGGTTTTACCCTAAACTTGAGAGAGTGGTTCAGAAAAATGAGGCTTTTCACCCAATAAAGGTAATTTGTGCCCAAAAATTGAGAGCTTGGTTCAGAAAAACGAGGATTTTTCACCCAAAAAAGGCGGGTGTGTGCCGTAAAATTGAGAGCTTGGTGCAGAAAAATGAGGCTTTTCCACCCAAAAAAGGCGGGTTTTACCCTAAAATTGAGATATTGGTGAAGAAAAATGAGGCTTTTCACCCAAAAAAGGAGAGCTTGTCCATAAAATTGAAATATTGGTGCAGAAAAATGAGGCTTTTTCACCCAAAAAAGGCGGGTTTTACCCTAAACTTGAGAGAGTGGTTCAGAAAAATGAGGCTTTTCACCCAATAAAGGTAATTTGTGCCCAAAAATTGAGAGCTTGGTTCAGAAAAACGAGGATTTTTCACCCAAAAAAGGCGGGTGTGTGCCGTAAAATTGAGAGCTTGGTGCAGAAAAATGAGGCTTTTCCACCCAAAAAAGGCGGGTTTTACCCTAAAATTGAGATATTGGTGAAGAAAAATGAGGCTTTTCACCCGAAAATTGAGAGCTTGTCCCTAAAATTGAGAGCTTTGTTCAGAAAAACGAGACTTTTTCACCCAAAAAAGGCGGGTTTGTGCCCTAAAATTGAGAGAGTGGTTCAGAAAAATGAGGCTTTTCACCCAATAAAGGTAATTTGTGCCCAAAAATTGAGAGCTTGGTTCAGAAAAACGAGGATTTTTCACCCAAAAAAGGCGGGTGTGTGCCGTAAAATTGAGAGCTTGGTGCAGAAAAATGAGGCTTTTCCACCCAAAAAAGGCGGGTTTTACCCTAAAATTGAGATATTGGTGAAGAAAAATGAGGCTTTTCACCCGAAAATTGAGAGCTTGTCCCTAAAATTGAGAGCTTTGTTCAGAAAAACGAGACTTTTTCACCCAAAAAAGGCGGGTTTGTGCCCTAAAATTGAGAGCTTGTTGCAGAAAATTGAGGCTTTTCAGCAGAAAAAGGTTGTTTCCGCCCTAAAATTGAGAGCTTGGTACAGAAAAATGAGGTTTTTCACCCCAAAAGCGTGGGTTTAGCCCCCATGATAGGGTTTGTACTGTAAAAAAGGAGAGGTAGGGCCCAGGAAACGAGGCACTGCTGCATAAAAGGGAGGTTGTTACCTGTAGAATCAAAACTTTGGATGCCAAAAATTAATCTTTGAGAGGAGAATGGGGGTTTGTGCCTAAAATTGAGAGCTTGGAGTAGGAAAATGAGGCTTTTAATCTGAAAAAGGAGGTTTGTGCCCTAAAATTGAGATATTGGTGAAGAAGAATGAGGCTTTTCACCCAAAAATTGAGAGCTTGTCCCTAAAATTGAGAGCTTGGTGCAGAAAAATGAGGCTTTTCAGCAGAAAAAGGTGAGCTTGTCCATAAAATTGCGCTATTGGTGCAGAAAAATGAGGCTTTTCAGGTGAAAAAGGTGGGTTTGGTGCTAAAATTGAGAGCTTGGTGCAGAAAAATGAGGCTTTTCTGGTGAAAAGGGCATTTTGTGCCCAAAAATTGAGAGCTTGTTGTAGGAAAATGAGGCTTTTTTACCCGAAAAAGGCGGGTTTTACCCTAAAATTGAGAGCTTCTTGTAGGAAAATGAGGCTTTTCAGGTGAAAAAGGTGGGTTTGGTGCAGAAAATTGAGAGCTCTGTGCAGAAAAATGAGGCTTTTTCACCCGAAAAAGGCATTTTGTGCCTGAAATTGAGAGCTTGGTGCAGAAAAATGAGGCTTTTCACCCCAAAAACGCGGGTTTAGCCCCCATGATAGGGTTTGTGCTGTAAAAAAGGAGAGGTAGGGCCCCGGAAACGAGGCACTGCTGCATAAAAGGGAGGTTGTTACCTGTAGAATCAAAACTTTGGATGCTAAAAATTAATCTTTGAGAGGTAAAGTGGGGGTTTGTGCCCTAGAATTGAGAGCTTGGAGTAGGAAAATGAGGCTTTTAATCTGAAAAAGGAGGTTTGTGCCCTAAAATTGAGATATTGGTGAAGAAAAATGTGGCTTTTCACCTGAAAATTGAGAACTTGTCCCTAAAATGGAGAGCTTGGTGCAGAAAAATGAGGCTTTTTCACGCAAAAAAGGCGAGTTTTACCCTAAAATTGAGAGCTTGTTGCAGAAAAATGAGGCTTTTCAGGAGAAAAATGTGGTTTGTGCCCTAAAATTGAGATCTCTGTGCAGAAAAATGAGGTTTTTCACCCCAAAAATGCGGGTTTAGCCCCCATGATAGGGTTTGTGCTGTAAAAAAGGAGAGGTAGGGCCCAGGAAACGAGGCACTGCTGCATAAAAGGGAGGTTGTTACCTGTAGAATCAAAACTTTGGATGCCAAAAATTAATCTTTGAGAGGTAAAATGGGGGTTTCTGCCCTAAAATGGAGAGCTTGGTACAGAAAAATGAGGCTTTTAATCTGAAAAAGGCAGGTTTGGCCATAAAATTGCGCTATTGGTGCAGAAAAATGAGGCTTTTCACCCAACAAAGGAGAGCTTGTCCATAAAATTGAAATATTGGTGCAGAAAAATGAGGCTTTTCAGGTGAAAAAAGCGGGTTTTACCGTAAAATTGAGAGAGTGTTTCAGAAAAATGAGGCTTTTCAGGTGAAAAAGGTGGGTTTGGTGCAGAAAATTGAGAGCTCTGTGCAGAAAAATGAGGCTTTTTCACCCGAAAAAGGCATTTTGTGCCTGAAATTGAGAGCTTGGTGCAGAAAAATGAGGCTTTTCACCCCAAAAACGCGGGTTTAGCCCCCATGATAGGGTTTGTGCTGTAAAAAAGGAGAGGTAGGGCCCCGGAAACGAGGCACTGCTGCATAAAAGGGAGGTTGTTACCTGTAGAATCAAAACTTTGGATGCCAAAAATTAATCTTTGAGAGGTAAAATGGGGGTTTGTGCCCTAAAATTGAGAGCTTGGAGTAGGAAAATGAGGCTTTTAATCTGAAAAAGGAGGTTTGTGCCCTAAAATTGAGATATTGGTGAAGAAAAATGTGGCTTTTCACCTGAAAATTGAGAACTTGTCCCTAAAATGGAGAGCTTGGTGCAGAAAAATGAGGCTTTTTCACGCAAAAAAGGCGAGTTTTACCCTAAAATTGAGAGCTTGTTGCAGAAAAATGAGGCTTTTCAGGAGAAAAATGTGGTTTGTGCCCTAAAATTGAGATCTCTGTGCAGAAAAATGAGGTTTTTCACCCCAAAAATGCGGGTTTAGCCCCCATGATAGGGTTTGTGCTGTAAAAAAGGAGAGGTAGGGCCCAGGAAACGAGGCACTGCTGCATAAAAGGGAGGTTGTTACCTGTAGAATCAAAACTTTGGATGCCAAAAATTAATCTTTGAGAGGTAAAATGGGGGTTTCTGCCCTAAAATGGAGAGCTTGGTACAGAAAAATGAGGCTTTTAATCTGAAAAAGGCAGGTTTGGCCATAAAATTGCGCTATTGGTGCAGAAAAATGAGGCTTTTCACCCAACAAAGGAGAGCTTGTCCATAAAATTGAAATATTGGTGCAGAAAAATGAGGCTTTTCAGGTGAAAAAAGCGGGTTTTACCGTAAAATTGAGAGAGTGTTTCAGAAAAATGAGGCTTTTCAGGTGAAAAAGGTGGGTTTGGTGCAGAAAATTGAGAGCTCTGTGCAGAAAAATGAGGCTTTTTCACCCGAAAAAGGCATTTTGTGCCTGAAATTGAGAGCTTGGTGCAGAAAAATGAGGCTTTTCACCCCAAAAACGCGGGTTTAGCCCCCATGATAGGGTTTGTGCTGTAAAAAAGGAGAGGTAGGGCCCCGGAAACGAGGCACTGCTGCATAAAAGGGAGGTTGTTACCTGTAGAATCAAAACTTTGGATGCCAAAAATTAATCTTTGAGAGGTAAAATGGGGGTTTGTGCCCTAAAATTGAGAGCTTGGAGTAGGAAAATGAGGCTTTTAATCTGAAAAAGGAGGTTTGTGCCCTAAAATTGAGATATTGGTGAAGAAGAATGAGGCTTTTCCACCCAAAAATTGAGAGCTTGTCCCTAAAATTGAGAGCTTGGTGCAGAAAAATGAGGCTTTTCAGCAGAAAAAGGTGAGCTTGTCCATAAAATTGAGATATTGGTGCAGAAAAATGAGGCTTTTCACCCAAAAATTGAGAGCTTGTCCCTAAAATTGAGAGCTTGGTGCAGAAAAATGAGGCTTTTTCACCCAAAAAAGGCGGGTTTTACCCTAAACTTGAGAGAGTGGTTCAGAAAAATGAGGCTTTTCACCCAATAAAGGTAATTTGTGCCCTAAAATTGAGAGCTTGGTTCAGAAAAACGAGGATTTTTCACCCAAAAAAGGCGGGTGTGTGCCGTAAAATTGAGAGCTTGGTGCAGAAAAATGAGGCTTTTCCACCCAAAAAAGGCGGGTTTTACCCTAAAATTGAGATATTGGTGAAGAAAAATGAGGCTTTTCACCCAAAAAAGGAGAGCTTGTCCATAAAATTGAAATATTGGTGCAGAAAAATGAGGCTTTTTCACCCAAAAAAGGCGGGTTTTACCCTAAACTTGAGAGAGTGGTTCAGAAAAATGAGGCTTTTCACCCAATAAAGGTAATTTGTGCCCAAAAATTGAGAGCTTGGTTCAGAAAAACGAGGATTTTTCACCCAAAAAAGGCGGGTGTGTGCCGTAAAATTGAGAGCTTGGTGCAGAAAAATGAGGCTTTTCCACCCAAAAAAGGCGGGTTTTACCCTAAAATTGAGATATTGGTGAAGAAAAATGAGGCTTTTCACCCGAAAATTGAGAGCTTGTCCCTAAAATTGAGAGCTTTGTTCAGAAAAACGAGACTTTTTCACCCAAAAAAGGCGGGTTTGTGCCCTAAAATTGAGAGAGTGGTTCAGAAAAATGAGGCTTTTCACCCAATAAAGGTAATTTGTGCCCAAAAATTGAGAGCTTGGTTCAGAAAAACGAGGATTTTTCACCCAAAAAAGGCGGGTGTGTGCCGTAAAATTGAGAGCTTGGTGCAGAAAAATGAGGCTTTTCCACCCAAAAAAGGCGGGTTTTACCCTAAAATTGAGATATTGGTGAAGAAAAATGAGGCTTTTCACCCGAAAATTGAGAGCTTGTCCCTAAAATTGAGAGCTTTGTTCAGAAAAACGAGACTTTTTCACCCAAAAAAGGCGGGTTTGTGCCCTAAAATTGAGAGCTTGTTGCAGAAAATTGAGGCTTTTCAGCAGAAAAAGGTTGTTTCCGCCCTAAAATTGAGAGCTTGGTACAGAAAAATGAGGTTTTTCACCCCAAAAGCGTGGGTTTAGCCCCCATGATAGGGTTTGTACTGTAAAAAAGGAGAGGTAGGGCCCAGGAAACGAGGCACTGCTGCATAAAAGGGAGGTTGTTACCTGTAGAATCAAAACTTTGGATGCCAAAAATTAATCTTTGAGAGGAGAATGGGGGTTTGTGCCTAAAATTGAGAGCTTGGAGTAGGAAAATGAGGCTTTTAATCTGAAAAAGGAGGTTTGTGCCCTAAAATTGAGATATTGGTGAAGAAGAATGAGGCTTTTCACCCAAAAATTGAGAGCTTGTCCCTAAAATTGAGAGCTTGGTGCAGAAAAATGAGGCTTTTCAGCAGAAAAAGGTGAGCTTGTCCATAAAATTGCGCTATTGGTGCAGAAAAATGAGGCTTTTCAGGTGAAAAAGGTGGGTTTGGTGCTAAAATTGAGAGCTTGGTGCAGAAAAATGAGGCTTTTCTGGTGAAAAGGGCATTTTGTGCCCAAAAATTGAGAGCTTGTTGTAGGAAAATGAGGCTTTTTTACCCGAAAAAGGCGGGTTTTACCCTAAAATTGAGAGCTTCTTGTAGGAAAATGAGGCTTTTCAGGTGAAAAAGGTGGGTTTGGTGCAGAAAATTGAGAGCTCTGTGCAGAAAAATGAGGCTTTTTCACCCGAAAAAGGCATTTTGTGCCTGAAATTGAGAGCTTGGTGCAGAAAAATGAGGCTTTTCACCCCAAAAACGCGGGTTTAGCCCCCATGATAGGGTTTGTGCTGTAAAAAAGGAGAGGTAGGGCCCCGGAAACGAGGCACTGCTGCATAAAAGGGAGGTTGTTACCTGTAGAATCAAAACTTTGGATGCTAAAAATTAATCTTTGAGAGGTAAAGTGGGGGTTTGTGCCCTAGAATTGAGAGCTTGGAGTAGGAAAATGAGGCTTTTAATCTGAAAAAGGAGGTTTGTGCCCTAAAATTGAGATATTGGTGAAGAAAAATGTGGCTTTTCACCTGAAAATTGAGAACTTGTCCCTAAAATGGAGAGCTTGGTGCAGAAAAATGAGGCTTTTTCACGCAAAAAAGGCGAGTTTTACCCTAAAATTGAGAGCTTGTTGCAGAAAAATGAGGCTTTTCAGGAGAAAAATGTGGTTTGTGCCCTAAAATTGAGATCTCTGTGCAGAAAAATGAGGTTTTTCACCCCAAAAATGCGGGTTTAGCCCCCATGATAGGGTTTGTGCTGTAAAAAAGGAGAGGTAGGGCCCAGGAAACGAGGCACTGCTGCATAAAAGGGAGGTTGTTACCTGTAGAATCAAAACTTTGGATGCCAAAAATTAATCTTTGAGAGGTAAAATGGGGGTTTCTGCCCTAAAATGGAGAGCTTGGTACAGAAAAATGAGGCTTTTAATCTGAAAAAGGCAGGTTTGGCCATAAAATTGCGCTATTGGTGCAGAAAAATGAGGCTTTTCACCCAACAAAGGAGAGCTTGTCCATAAAATTGAAATATTGGTGCAGAAAAATGAGGCTTTTCAGGTGAAAAAAGCGGGTTTTACCGTAAAATTGAGAGAGTGTTTCAGAAAAATGAGGCTTTTCAGGTGAAAAAGGTGGGTTTGGTGCAGAAAATTGAGAGCTCTGTGCAGAAAAATGAGGCTTTTTCACCCGAAAAAGGCATTTTGTGCCTGAAATTGAGAGCTTGGTGCAGAAAAATGAGGCTTTTCACCCCAAAAACGCGGGTTTAGCCCCCATGATAGGGTTTGTGCTGTAAAAAAGGAGAGGTAGGGCCCCGGAAACGAGGCACTGCTGCATAAAAGGGAGGTTGTTACCTGTAGAATCAAAACTTTGGATGCCAAAAATTAATCTTTGAGAGGTAAAATGGGGGTTTGTGCCCTAAAATTGAGAGCTTGGAGTAGGAAAATGAGGCTTTTAATCTGAAAAAGGAGGTTTGTGCCCTAAAATTGAGATATTGGTGAAGAAGAATGAGGCTTTTCCACCCAAAAATTGAGAGCTTGTCCCTAAAATTGAGAGCTTGGTGCAGAAAAATGAGGCTTTTCAGCAGAAAAAGGTGAGCTTGTCCATAAAATTGAGATATTGGTGCAGAAAAATGAGGCTTTTCACCCAAAAATTGAGAGCTTGTCCCTAAAATTGAGAGCTTGGTGCAGAAAAATGAGGCTTTTTCACCCGAAAAAGGTATTTTGTGCCCGAAATTGAGAGCTTGGTGCAGAAAAATGAGGCTTTTCACCCCAAAAACGTGGGTTTAGCCCCCATGATAGGGTTTGTGCTGTAAAAAAGGAGAGGTAGGGCCCTGGAAACGAGGCACTGCTGCATAAAAGGGAGGTTGTTACCTGTAGAATCAAAACTTTGGATGCCAAAAATTAATCTTTGAGAGGTAAAGTGGGGGTTTGTGCCCTAAAATTGAGAGCTTGGAGTAGGAAAATGAGGCTTTTAATCTGAAAAAGGAGGTTTGTGCCCTAAAATTGAGATATTGGTGAAGAAAAATGAGGCTTTTCACGCGAAAATTGAGAACTTGTCCCTAAAATGGAGAGCTTGGTTCAGAAAAATGAGGCTTTTCACCCAATACAGGTAATTTGTGCCCAAAAATTGAGAGCTTGGTGCAGAAAAATGATTCTTTTCACCCGAAAAAGGCGGTTTCTGCCCTAAAATTGAGAGCTTGGTGCAGAAAAATGAGGCTTTTCACCCAAAAAAGGAGAGCTTGTCCATAAAATTGAAATATTGGTGCAGAAAAATGAGGCTTTTTCACCCAAAAAAGGTGGGTTTTACCCTAAACTTGAGAGAGTGGTTCAGAAAAATGAGGCTTTTCACCCAATAAAGGTAATTTGTGCCCAAAAATTGAGAGCTTGGTTCAGAAAAACGAGGATTTTTCACCCAAAAAAGGCGGGTGTGTGCCGTAAAATTGAGAGCTTGGTGCAGAAAAATGAGGCTTTTTCACCCAAAAAAGGCGGGTTTTACCCTAAACTTGAGAGAGTGGTTCAGAAAAATGAGGCTTTTCACCCAGTAAAGGTAATTTGTGCCCAAATATTGAGAGCTTGGTGCAGAAAAATGAGGCTTTTCACCCAAAAAGGCGGGTTTTACCCTAAAATTGAGATATTGGTGCAGAAAAATGAGGCTTTTCACCCGAAAATTGAGAGCTTGTCCCTAAAATTGAGAGCTTGGTTCAGAAAAATGAGGCTTTTCACCCAATACAGGTAATTTGTGCCCAAAAATTGAGAGCTTGGTGCAGAAAAATGATTCTTTTCACCCGAAAAAGGCGGTTTCTGCCCTAAAATTGAGAGCTTGGTGCAGAAAAATGAGGCTTTTCACCCAATAAAGGTAATTTGTGCCCAAAAATTGAGAGCTTCGTTCAGAAAAACGAGGATTTTTCACCCAAAAAAGGCGGGTGTGTGCCGTAAAATTGAGAGCTTGGTGCAGAAAAATGAGGCTTTTCCACCCAAAAAAGGCGGGTTTTACCCTAAAATTGAGATATTGGTGAAGAAAAATGAGGCTTTTCACCCGAAAATTGAGAGCTTGTCCCTAAAATTGAGAGCTTTGTTCAGAAAAACGAGACTTTTTCACCCAAAAAAGGCGGGTTTGTGCCCTAAAATTGAGAGCTTGTTGCAGAAAATTGAGGCTTTTCAGCAGAAAAAGGTTGTTTCCGCCCTAAAATTGAGAGCTTGGTACAGAAAAATGAGGTTTTTCACCCCAAAAGCGTGGGTTTAGCCCCCATGATAGGGTTTGTGCTGTAAAAAGGGAGAGGTAGGGCCCAGGAAACGAGGCACTGCTGCATAAAAGGGAGGTTGTTACCTGTAGAATCAAAACTTTGGATGCCAAAAATTAATCTTTGAGAGGAGAATGGGGGTTTGTGCCTAAAATTGAGAGCTTGGAGTAGGAAAATGAGGCTTTTAATCTGAAAAAGGAGGTTTGTGCCCTAAAATTGAGATATTGGTGAAGAAAAATTAGGCTTTTCACTCAAAAATTGAGAGCTTGTCCCTAAAATTGAGAGCTTGGAGTAGGAAAATGAGGCTTTTAATCTGAAAAAGGAGGTTTGTGCCCTAAAATTGAGATATTGGTGAAGAAGAATGAGGCTTTTCACCCAAAAATTGAGAGCTTGTCCCTAAAATTGAGAGCTTGGTGCAGAAAAATGAGGCTTTTCAGCAGAAAAAGGTGAGCTTGTCCATAAAATTGCGCTATTGGTGCAGAAAAATGAGGCTTTTCAGGTGAAAAAGGTGGGTTTGGTGCTAAAATTGAGAGCTTGGTGCAGAAAAATGAGGCTTTTCTGGTGAAAAGGGCATTTTGTGCCCAAAAATTGAGAGCTTGTTGTAGGAAAATGAGGCTTTTTTACCCGAAAAAGGCGGGTTTTACCCTAAAATTGAGAGCTTCTTGTAGGAAAATGAGGCTTTTCAGGTGAAAAAGGTGGGTTTGGTGCAGAAAATTGAGAGCTCTGTGCAGAAAAATGAGGCTTTTCACCCCAAAAACGCGGGTTTAGCCCCCATGATAGGGTTTGTGCTGTAAAAAAGGAGAGGTAGGGCCCTGGAAACGAGGCACTGCTGCATAAAAGGGAGGTTGTTACCTGTAGAATCAAAACTTTGGATGCCAAAAATTAAGCTTTGAGAGGAGAATGGGGGTTTGTGCCTAAAATTGAGAGCTTGGAGTAGGAAAATGAGGCTTTTAATCTGAAAAAGGAGTTTTGTGCCCTAAAATTGAGATATTGGTGAAGAAGAATGAGGCTTTTCCACCCAAAAATTGAGAGCTTGTCCATAAAATTGAGAGCTTGGTGCAGAAAAATGAGGCTTTTTCACCCAAAAAAGGCGGGTTTTACCCTAAACTTGAGAGAGTGGTTCAGAAAAATGAGGCTTTTCACCCAGTAAAGGTAATTTGTGCCCAAATATTGAGAGCTTGGTGCAGAAAAATGAGGCTTTTCACCCAAAAAGGCGGGTTTTACCCTAAAATTGAGATATTGGTGCAGAAAAATGAGGCTTTTCACCCGAAAATTGAGAGCTTGTCCCTAAAATTGAGAGCTTGGTGCAGAAAAATGAGGCTTTTCACCCCAAAAACGCGGGTTTAGCCCCCATGATAGGGTTTGTGCTGTAAAAAAGGAGAGGTAGGGCCCCGGAAACGAGGCACTGCTGCATAAAAGGGAGGTTGTTACCTGTAGAATCAAAACTTTGGATGCCAAAAATTAATCTTTGAGAGGTAAAATGGGGGTTTGTGCCCTAAAATTGAGAGCTTGGAGTAGGAAAATGAGGCTTTTAATCTGAAAAAGGAGGTTTGTGCCCTAAAATTGAGATATTGGTGAAGAAGAATGAGGCTTTTCCACCCAAAAATTGAGAGCTTGTCCCTAAAATTGAGAGCTTGGTGCAGAAAAATGAGGCTTTTCAGCAGAAAAAGGTGAGCTTGTCCATAAAATTGAGATATTGGTGCAGAAAAATGAGGCTTTTCACCCAAAAATTGAGAGCTTGTCCCTAAAATTGAGAGCTTGGTGCAGAAAAATGAGGCTTTTTCACCCGAAAAAGGTATTTTGTGCCCGAAATTGAGAGCTTGGTGCAGAAAAATGAGGCTTTTCACCCCAAAAACGTGGGTTTAGCCCCCATGATAGGGTTTGTGCTGTAAAAAAGGAGAGGTAGGGCCCTGGAAACGAGGCACTGCTGCATAAAAGGGAGGTTGTTACCTGTAGAATCAAAACTTTGGATGCCAAAAATTAATCTTTGAGAGGTAAAGTGGGGGTTTGTGCCCTAAAATTGAGAGCTTGGAGTAGGAAAATGAGGCTTTTAATCTGAAAAAGGAGGTTTGTGCCCTAAAATTGAGATATTGGTGAAGAAAAATGAGGCTTTTCACGCGAAAATTGAGAACTTGTCCCTAAAATGGAGAGCTTGGTTCAGAAAAATGAGGCTTTTCACCCAATACAGGTAATTTGTGCCCAAAAATTGAGAGCTTGGTGCAGAAAAATGATTCTTTTCACCCGAAAAAGGCGGTTTCTGCCCTAAAATTGAGAGCTTGGTGCAGAAAAATGAGGCTTTTCACCCAAAAAAGGAGAGCTTGTCCATAAAATTGAAATATTGGTGCAGAAAAATGAGGCTTTTTCACCCAAAAAAGGTGGGTTTTACCCTAAACTTGAGAGAGTGGTTCAGAAAAATGAGGCTTTTCACCCAATAAAGGTAATTTGTGCCCAAAAATTGAGAGCTTGGTTCAGAAAAACGAGGATTTTTCACCCAAAAAAGGCGGGTGTGTGCCGTAAAATTGAGAGCTTGGTGCAGAAAAATGAGGCTTTTTCACCCAAAAAAGGCGGGTTTTACCCTAAACTTGAGAGAGTGGTTCAGAAAAATGAGGCTTTTCACCCAGTAAAGGTAATTTGTGCCCAAATATTGAGAGCTTGGTGCAGAAAAATGAGGCTTTTCACCCAAAAAGGCGGGTTTTACCCTAAAATTGAGATATTGGTGCAGAAAAATGAGGCTTTTCACCCGAAAATTGAGAGCTTGTCCCTAAAATTGAGAGCTTGGTTCAGAAAAATGAGGCTTTTCACCCAATACAGGTAATTTGTGCCCAAAAATTGAGAGCTTGGTGCAGAAAAATGATTCTTTTCACCCGAAAAAGGCGGTTTCTGCCCTAAAATTGAGAGCTTGGTGCAGAAAAATGAGGCTTTTCACCCAATAAAGGTAATTTGTGCCCAAAAATTGAGAGCTTCGTTCAGAAAAACGAGGATTTTTCACCCAAAAAAGGCGGGTGTGTGCCGTAAAATTGAGAGCTTGGTGCAGAAAAATGAGGCTTTTCCACCCAAAAAAGGCGGGTTTTACCCTAAAATTGAGATATTGGTGAAGAAAAATGAGGCTTTTCACCCGAAAATTGAGAGCTTGTCCCTAAAATTGAGAGCTTTGTTCAGAAAAACGAGACTTTTTCACCCAAAAAAGGCGGGTTTGTGCCCTAAAATTGAGAGCTTGTTGCAGAAAATTGAGGCTTTTCAGCAGAAAAAGGTTGTTTCCGCCCTAAAATTGAGAGCTTGGTACAGAAAAATGAGGTTTTTCACCCCAAAAGCGTGGGTTTAGCCCCCATGATAGGGTTTGTGCTGTAAAAAGGGAGAGGTAGGGCCCAGGAAACGAGGCACTGCTGCATAAAAGGGAGGTTGTTACCTGTAGAATCAAAACTTTGGATGCCAAAAATTAATCTTTGAGAGGAGAATGGGGGTTTGTGCCTAAAATTGAGAGCTTGGAGTAGGAAAATGAGGCTTTTAATCTGAAAAAGGAGGTTTGTGCCCTAAAATTGAGATATTGGTGAAGAAAAATTAGGCTTTTCACTCAAAAATTGAGAGCTTGTCCCTAAAATTGAGAGCTTGGAGTAGGAAAATGAGGCTTTTAATCTGAAAAAGGAGGTTTGTGCCCTAAAATTGAGATATTGGTGAAGAAGAATGAGGCTTTTCACCCAAAAATTGAGAGCTTGTCCCTAAAATTGAGAGCTTGGTGCAGAAAAATGAGGCTTTTCAGCAGAAAAAGGTGAGCTTGTCCATAAAATTGCGCTATTGGTGCAGAAAAATGAGGCTTTTCAGGTGAAAAAGGTGGGTTTGGTGCTAAAATTGAGAGCTTGGTGCAGAAAAATGAGGCTTTTCTGGTGAAAAGGGCATTTTGTGCCCAAAAATTGAGAGCTTGTTGTAGGAAAATGAGGCTTTTTTACCCGAAAAAGGCGGGTTTTACCCTAAAATTGAGAGCTTCTTGTAGGAAAATGAGGCTTTTCAGGTGAAAAAGGTGGGTTTGGTGCAGAAAATTGAGAGCTCTGTGCAGAAAAATGAGGCTTTTCACCCCAAAAACGCGGGTTTAGCCCCCATGATAGGGTTTGTGCTGTAAAAAAGGAGAGGTAGGGCCCTGGAAACGAGGCACTGCTGCATAAAAGGGAGGTTGTTACCTGTAGAATCAAAACTTTGGATGCCAAAAATTAAGCTTTGAGAGGAGAATGGGGGTTTGTGCCTAAAATTGAGAGCTTGGAGTAGGAAAATGAGGCTTTTAATCTGAAAAAGGAGTTTTGTGCCCTAAAATTGAGATATTGGTGAAGAAGAATGAGGCTTTTCCACCCAAAAATTGAGAGCTTGTCCATAAAATTGAGAGCTTGGTGCAGAAAAATGAGGCTTTTTCACCCAAAAAAGGCGGGTTTTACCCTAAACTTGAGAGAGTGGTTCAGAAAAATGAGGCTTTTCACCCAGTAAAGGTAATTTGTGCCCAAATATTGAGAGCTTGGTGCAGAAAAATGAGGCTTTTCACCCAAAAAGGCGGGTTTTACCCTAAAATTGAGATATTGGTGCAGAAAAATGAGGCTTTTCACCCGAAAATTGAGAGCTTGTCCCTAAAATTGAGAGCTTGGTGCAGAAAAATGAGGCTTTTCACCCCAAAAACGCGGGTTTAGCCCCCATGATAGGGTTTGTGCTGTAAAAAAGGAGAGGTAGGGCCCTGGAAACGAGGCACTGCTGCATAAAAGGGAGGTTGTTACCTGTAGAATCAAAACTTTGGATGCCAAAAATTAATCTTTGAGAGGTAAAATGGGGGTTTGTGCCCTAAAATTGAGAGCTTGGAGTAGGAAAATGAGGCTTTTAATCTGAAAAAGGAGGTTTGTGCCCTAAAATTGAGATATTGGTGAAGAAGAATGAGGCTTTTCCACCCAAAAATTGAGAGCTTGTCCCTAAAATTGAGAGCTTGGTGCAGAAAAATGAGGCTTTTCAGCAGAAAAAGGTGAGCTTGTCCATAAAATTGAGATATTGGTGCAGAAAAATGAGGCTTTTCACCCAAAAATTGAGAGCTTGTCCCTAAAATTGAGAGCTTGGTGCAGAAAAATGAGGCTTTTTCACCCGAAAAAGGTATTTTGTGCCCGAAATTGAGAGCTTGGTGCAGAAAAATGAGGCTTTTCACCCCAAAAACGTGGGTTTAGCCCCCATGATAGGGTTTGTGCTGTAAAAAAGGAGAGGTAGGGCCCTGGAAACGAGGCACTGCTGCATAAAAGGGAGGTTGTTACCTGTAGAATCAAAACTTTGGATGCCAAAAATTAATCTTTGAGAGGTAAAATGGGGGTTTGTGCCCTAAAATTGAGAGCTTGGAGTAGGAAAATGAGGCTTTTAATCTGAAAAAGGAGGTTTGTGCCCTAAAATTGAGATATTGGTGAAGAAGAATGATTCTTTTCACCCAAAAAATGCGGTTTCTGCCCTAAAATGGAGAGCTTGGTACAGAAAAATGAGGCTTTTCATCTGAAAAAGGCAGGTTTGGCCATAAAATTGCGCTATTGGTGCAGAAAAATGAGGCTTTTCACCCAACAAAGGAGAGCTTGTCCCTAAAATTGAGAGCTTGGTGCAGAAAAATGAGGCTTTTCAGGTGAAAAAGGCGGGTTTTACCGTAAAATTGAGAGAGTGTTTCAGAAAAATGAGGCTTTTCAGGTGAAAAAGGTGGGTTTGGTGCAGAAAATTGAGAGCTCTGTGCAGAAAAATGAGGCTTTTTCACCCGAAAAAGGCATTTTGTGCCTGAAATTGAGAGCTTGGTGCAGAAAAATGAGGCTTTTCCCCCCAAAAACGCGGGTTTAGCCCCCATGATAGGGTTTGTGCTGTAAAAAAGGAGAGGTAGGGCCCCGGAAACAAGGCACTGCTGCATAAAAGGGAGGTTGTTACCTGTAGAATCAAAACTTTGGATGCCAAAAATTAATCTTTGAGAGGTAAAATGGGGGTTTGTGCCCTAAAATTGAGAGCTTGGAGTAGGAAAATGAGGCTTTTAATCTGAAAAAGGAGGTTTGTGCCCTAAAATTGAGATATTGGTGAAGAAGAATGAGGCTTTTCCACCCAAAAATTGAGAGCTTGTCCCTAAAATTGAGAGCTTGGTGCAGAAAAATGAGGCTTTTCAGCAGAAAAAGGTGAGCTTGTCCATAAAATTGAGATATTGGTGCAGAAAAATGAGGCTTTTCACCCAAAAATTGAGAGCTTGTCCCTAAAATTGAGAGCTTGGTGCAGAAAAATGAGGCTTTTTCACCCGAAAAAGGTATTTTGTGCCCGAAATTGAGAGCTTGGTGCAGAAAAATGAGGCTTTTCACCCCAAAAACGTGGGTTTAGCCCCCATGATAGGGTTTGTGCTGTAAAAAAGGAGAGGTAGGGCCCTGGAAACGAGGCACTGCTGCATAAAAGGGAGGTTGTTACCTGTAGAATCAAAACTTTGGATGCCAAAAATTAATCTTTGAGAGGTAAAATGGGGGTTTGTGCCCTAAAATTGAGAGCTTGGAGTAGGAAAATGAGGCTTTTAATCTGAAAAAGGAGGTTTGTGCCCTAAAATTGAGATATTGGTGAAGAAAAATGAGGCTTTTCACGCGAAAATTGAGAACTTGTCCCTAAAATGGAGAGCTTGGTTCAGAAAAATGAGGCTTTTCACCCAATACAGGTAATTTGTGCCCAAAAATTGAGAGCTTGGTGCAGAAAAATGATTCTTTTCACCCGAAAAAGGCGGTTTCTGCCCTAAAATTGAAAGCTTGGTGCAGAAAAATGAGGCTTTTCACCCAAAAAAGGAGAGCTTGTCCATAAAATTGAAATATTGGTGCAGAAAAATGAGGCTTTTTCACCCAAAAAAGGCGGGTTTTACCCTAAACTTGAGAGAGTGGTTCAGAAAAATGAGGCTTTTCACCCAATAAAGGTAATTTGTGCCCAAAAATTGAGAGCTTGGTTCAGAAAAACGAGGATTTTTCACCCAAAAAAGGCGGGTGTGTGCCGTAAAATTGAGAGCTTGGTGCAGAAAAATGAGGCTTTTCCACCCAAAAAAGGCGGGTTTTACCCTAAAATTGAGATATTGGTGAAGAAAAATGAGGCTTTTCACCCGAAAATTGAGAGCTTGTCCCTAAAATTGAGAGCTTTGTTCAGAAAAACGAGACTTTTTCACCCAAAAAAGGCGGGTTTGTGCCCTAAAATTGAGAGCTTGTTGCAGAAAATTGAGGCTTTTCAGCAGAAAAAGGTTGTTTCCGCCCTAAAATTGAGAGCTTGGTACAGAAAAATGAGGTTTTTCACCCCAAAAGCGTGGGTTTAGCCCCCATGATAGGGTTTGTGCTGTAAAAAAGGAGAGGTAGGGCCCAGGAAACGAGGCACTGCTGCATAAAAGGGAGGTTGTTACCTGTAGAATCAAAACTTTGGATGCCAAAAATTAATCTTTGAGAGGAGAATGGGGGTTTGTGCCTAAAATTGAGAGCTTGGAGTAGGAAAATGAGGCTTTTAATCTGAAAAAGGAGGTTTGTGCCCTAAAATTGAGATATTGGTGAAGAAAAATGAGGCTTTTCACTCAAAAATTGAGAGCTTGTCCCTAAAATTGAGAGCTTGGAGTAGGAAAATGAGGCTTTTAATCTGAAAAAGGAGGTTTGTGCCCTAAAATTGAGATATTGGTGAAGAAAAATGAGGCTTTTCACCCAAAAATTGAGAGCTTGTCCCTAAAATTGAGAGCTTGGTGCAGAAAAATGAGGCTTTTCAGCAGAAAAAGGTGAGCTTGTCCATAAAATTGCGCTATTGGTGCAGAAAAATGAGGCTTTTCAGGTGAAAAAGGTGGGTTTGGTGCTAAAATTGAGAGCTTGGTGCAGAAAAATGAGGCTTTTCTGGTGAAAAGGGCATTTTGTGCCCCAAAATTGAGAGCTTGTTGTAGGAAAATGAGGCTTTTTTACCCGAAAAAGGCGGGTTTTACCCTAAAATTGAGAGCTTCTTGTAGGAAAATGAGGCTTTTCAGGTGAAAAAGGTGGGTTTGGTGCAGAAAATTGAGAGCTCTGTGCAGAAAAATGAGGCTTTTCACCCCAAAAACGCGGGTTTAGCCCCCATGATAGGGTTTGTGCTGTAAAAAAGGAGAGGTAGGGCCCTGGAAACGAGGCACTGCTGCATAAAAGGGAGGTTGTTACCTGTAGAATCAAAACTTTGGATGCCAAAAATTAAGCTTTGAGAGGAGAATGGGGGTTTGTGCCTAAAATTGAGAGCTTGGAGTAGGAAAATGAGGCTTTTAATCTGAAAAAGGAGTTTTGTGCCCTAAAATTGAGATATTGGTGAAGAAGAATGAGGCTTTTCACCCCAAAATTGAGAGCTTGTCCCTAAAATTGAGAGCTTGGTGCAGAAAAATGAGGCTTTTTCACCCAAAAAAGGCGGGTTTTACCCTAAACTTGAGAGAGTGGTTCAGAAAAATGAGGCTTTTCACCCAGTAAAGGTAATTTGTGCCCAAATATTGAGAGCTTGGTGCAGAAAAATGAGGCTTTTCACCCAAAAAGGCGGGTTTTACCCTAAAATTGAAAGCTTGGTGCAGAAAAATGAGGCTTTTCACCCAAAAAAGGAGAGCTTGTCCATAAAATTGAAATATTGGTGCAGAAAAATGAGGCTTTTTCACCCAAAAAAGGCGGGTTTTACCCTAAACTTGAGAGAGTGGTTCAGAAAAATGAGGCTTTTCACCCAATAAAGGTAATTTGTGCCCAAAAATTGAGAGCTTGGTTCAGAAAAACGAGGATTTTTCACCCAAAAAAGGCGGGTGTGTGCCGTAAAATTGAGAGCTTGGTGCAGAAAAATGAGGCTTTTCCACCCAAAAAAGGCGGGTTTTACCCTAAAATTGAGATATTGGTGAAGAAAAATGAGGCTTTTCACCCGAAAATTGAGAGCTTGTCCCTAAAATTGAGAGCTTTGTTCAGAAAAACGAGACTTTTTCACCCAAAAAAGGCGGGTTTGTGCCCTAAAATTGAGAGCTTGTTGCAGAAAATTGAGGCTTTTCAGCAGAAAAAGGTTGTTTCCGCCCTAAAATTGAGAGCTTGGTACAGAAAAATGAGGTTTTTCACCCCAAAAGCGTGGGTTTAGCCCCCATGATAGGGTTTGTGCTGTAAAAAAGGAGAGGTAGGGCCCAGGAAACGAGGCACTGCTGCATAAAAGGGAGGTTGTTACCTGTAGAATCAAAACTTTGGATGCCAAAAATTAATCTTTGAGAGGAGAATGGGGGTTTGTGCCTAAAATTGAGAGCTTGGAGTAGGAAAATGAGGCTTTTAATCTGAAAAAGGAGGTTTGTGCCCTAAAATTGAGATATTGGTGAAGAAAAATGAGGCTTTTCACTCAAAAATTGAGAGCTTGTCCCTAAAATTGAGAGCTTGGAGTAGGAAAATGAGGCTTTTAATCTGAAAAAGGAGGTTTGTGCCCTAAAATTGAGATATTGGTGAAGAAAAATGAGGCTTTTCACCCAAAAATTGAGAGCTTGTCCCTAAAATTGAGAGCTTGGTGCAGAAAAATGAGGCTTTTCAGCAGAAAAAGGTGAGCTTGTCCATAAAATTGCGCTATTGGTGCAGAAAAATGAGGCTTTTCAGGTGAAAAAGGTGGGTTTGGTGCTAAAATTGAGAGCTTGGTGCAGAAAAATGAGGCTTTTCTGGTGAAAAGGGCATTTTGTGCCCCAAAATTGAGAGCTTGTTGTAGGAAAATGAGGCTTTTTTACCCGAAAAAGGCGGGTTTTACCCTAAAATTGAGAGCTTCTTGTAGGAAAATGAGGCTTTTCAGGTGAAAAAGGTGGGTTTGGTGCAGAAAATTGAGAGCTCTGTGCAGAAAAATGAGGCTTTTCACCCCAAAAACGCGGGTTTAGCCCCCATGATAGGGTTTGTGCTGTAAAAAAGGAGAGGTAGGGCCCTGGAAACGAGGCACTGCTGCATAAAAGGGAGGTTGTTACCTGTAGAATCAAAACTTTGGATGCCAAAAATTAAGCTTTGAGAGGAGAATGGGGGTTTGTGCCTAAAATTGAGAGCTTGGAGTAGGAAAATGAGGCTTTTAATCTGAAAAAGGAGTTTTGTGCCCTAAAATTGAGATATTGGTGAAGAAGAATGAGGCTTTTCACCCCAAAATTGAGAGCTTGTCCCTAAAATTGAGAGCTTGGTGCAGAAAAATGAGGCTTTTTCACCCAAAAAAGGCGGGTTTTACCCTAAACTTGAGAGAGTGGTTCAGAAAAATGAGGCTTTTCACCCAGTAAAGGTAATTTGTGCCCAAATATTGAGAGCTTGGTGCAGAAAAATGAGGCTTTTCACCCAAAAAGGCGGGTTTTACCCTAAAATTGAGATATTGGTGCAGAAAAATGAGGCTTTTCACCCGAAAATTGAGAGCTTGTCCCTAAAATTGAGAGCTTGGTGCAGAAAAATGAGGCTTTTCAGGTGAAAAAGGCGGGTTTTACCGTAAAATTGAGAGAGTGTTTCAGAAAAATGAGGCTTTTCAGGTGAAAAAGGTGGGTTTGGTGCAGAAAATTGAGAGCTCTGTGCAGAAAAATGAGGCTTTTTCACCCGAAAAAGGCATTTTGTGCCTGAAATTGAGAGCTTGGTGCAGAAAAATGAGGCTTTTCACCCCAAAAACGCGGGTTTAGCCCCCATGATAGGGTTTGTGCTGTAAAAAAGGAGAGGTAGGGCCCCGGAAACAAGGCACTGCTGCATAAAAGGGAGGTTGTTACCTGTAGAATCAAAACTTTGGATGCCAAAAATTAATCTTTGAGAGGTAAAATGGGGGTTTGTGCCCTAAAATTGAGAGCTTGGAGTAGGAAAATGAGGCTTTTAATCTGAAAAAGGAGGTTTGTGCCCTAAAATTGAGATATTGGTGAAGAAGAATGAGGCTTTTCCACCCAAAAATTGAGAGCTTGTCCCTAAAATTGAGAGCTTGGTGCAGAAAAATGAGGCTTTTCAGCAGAAAAAGGTGAGCTTGTCCATAAAATTGAGATATTGGTGCAGAAAAATGAGGCTTTTCACCCAAAAATTGAGAGCTTGTCCCTAAAATTGAGAGCTTGGTGCAGAAAAATGAGGCTTTTTCACCCGAAAAAGGTATTTTGTGCCCGAAATTGAGAGCTTGGTGCAGAAAAATGAGGCTTTTCACCCCAAAAACGTGGGTTTAGCCCCCATGATAGGGTTTGTGCTGTAAAAAAGGAGAGTTAGGGCCCTGGAAACGAGGCACTGCTGCATAAAAGGGAGGTTGTTACCTGTAGAATCAAAACTTTGGATGCCAAAAATTAATCTTTGAGAGGTAAAGTGGGGGTTTGTGCCCTAAAATTGAGAGCTTGGAGTAGGAAAATGAGGCTTTTAATCTGAAAAAGGAGGTTTGTGCCCTAAAATTGAGAGCTTGTTGCAGAAAATTGAGGCTTTTCAGCAGAAAAAGGTTGTTTCCGCCCTAAAATTGAGAGCTTGGTACAGAAAAATGAGGTTTTTCACCCCAAAAGCGTGGGTTTAGCCCCCATGATAGGGTTTGTACTGTAAAAAAGGAGAGGTAGGGCCCCGGAAACGAGGCACTGCTGCATAAAAGGGAGGTTGTTACCTGTAGAATCAAAACTTTGGATGCCAAAAATTAATCTTTGAGAGGAGAATGGGGGTTTGTGCCTAAAATTGAGAGCTTGGAGTAGGAAAATGAGGCTTTTAATCTGAAAAAGGAGGTTTGTGCCCTAAAATTGAGATATTGGTGAAGAAGAATGAGGCTTTTCACCCAAAAATTGAGAGCTTGTCCCTAAAATTGAGAGCTTGGTGCAGAAAAATGAGGCTTTTCAGCAGAAAAAGGTGAGCTTGTCCATAAAATTGCGCTATTGGTGCAGAAAAATGAGGCTTTTCAGGTGAAAAAGGTGGGTTTGGTGCTAAAATTGAGAGCTTGGTGCAGAAAAATGAGGCTTTTCTGGTGAAAAGGGCATTTTGTGCCCAAAAATTGAGAGCTTGTTGTAGGAAAATGAGGCTTTTTTACCCGAAAAAGGCGGGTTTTACCCTAAAATTGAGAGCTTCTTGTAGGAAAATGAGGCTTTTCAGGTGAAAAAGGTGGGTTTGGTGCAGAAAATGGAGAGCTTGGTGCAGAAAAATGAGGCTTTTTCACGCAAAAAAGGCGAGTTTTACCCTAAAATTGAGAGCTTGTTGCAGAAAAATGAGGCTTTTCAGGAGAAAAATGTGGTTTGTGCCCTAAAATTGAGATCTCTGTGCAGAAAAATGAGGTTTTTCACCCCAAAAATGCGGGTTTAGCCCCCATGATAGGGTTTGTGCTGTAAAAAAGGAGAGGTAGGGCCCAGGAAACGAGGCACTGCTGCATAAAAGGGAGGTTGTTACCTGTAGAATCAAAACTTTGGATGCCAAAAATTAATCTTTGAGAGGTAAAATGGGGGTTTCTGCCCTAAAATGGAGAGCTTGGTACAGAAAAATGAGGCTTTTAATCTGAAAAAGGCAGGTTTGGCCATAAAATTGCGCTATTGGTGCAGAAAAATGAGGCTTTTCACCCAACAAAGGAGAGCTTGTCCATAAAATTGAAATATTGGTGCAGAAAAATGAGGCTTTTCAGGTGAAAAAAGCGGGTTTTACCGTAAAATTGAGAGAGTGTTTCAGAAAAATGAGGCTTTTCAGGTGAAAAAGGTGGGTTTGGTGCAGAAAATTGAGAGCTCTGTGCAGAAAAATGAGGCTTTTTCACCCGAAAAAGGCATTTTGTGCCTGAAATTGAGAGCTTGGTGCAGAAAAATGAGGCTTTTCACCCCAAAAACGCGGGTTTAGCCCCCATGATAGGGTTTGTGCTGTAAAAAAGGAGAGGTAGGGCCCTGGAAACGAGGCACTGCTGCATAAAAGGGAGGTTGTTACCTGTAGAATCAAAACTTTGGATGCCAAAAATTAATCTTTGAGAGGTAAAATGGGGGTTTGTGCCCTAAAATTGAGAGCTTGGAGTAGGAAAATGAGGCTTTTAATCTGAAAAAGGAGGTTTGTGCCCTAAAATTGAGATATTGGTGAAGAAGAATGAGGCTTTTCCACCCAAAAATTGAGAGCTTGTCCCTAAAATTGAGAGCTTGGTGCAGAAAAATGAGGCTTTTCAGCAGAAAAAGGTGAGCTTGTCCATAAAATTGAGATATTGGTGCAGAAAAATGAGGCTTTTCACCCAAAAATTGAGAGCTTGTCCCTAAAATTGAGAGCTTGGTGCAGAAAAATGAGGCTTTTTCACCCGAAAAAGGTATTTTGTGCCCGAAATTGAGAGCTTGGTGCAGAAAAATGAGGCTTTTCACCCCAAAAACGTGGGTTTAGCCCCCATGATAGGGTTTGTGCTGTAAAAAAGGAGAGGTAGGGCCCTGGAAACGAGGCACTGCTGCATAAAAGGGAGGTTGTTACCTGTAGAATCAAAACTTTGGATGCCAAAAATTAATCTTTGAGAGGTAAAGTGGGGGTTTGTGCCCTAAAATTGAGAGCTTGGAGTAGGAAAATGAGGCTTTTAATCTGAAAAAGGAGGTTTGTGCCCTAAAATTGAGATATTGGTGAAGAAAAATGAGGCTTTTCATGCGAAAATTGAGAACTTGTCCCTAAAATGGAGAGCTTGGTTCAGAAAAATGAGGCTTTTCACCCAATACAGGTAATTTGTGCCCAAAAATTGAGAGCTTGGTGCAGAAAAATGATTCTTTTCACCCGAAAAAGGCGGTTTCTGCCCTAAAATTGAGAGCTTGGTGCAGAAAAATGAGGCTTTTCACCCAAAAAAGGAGAGCTTGTCCCTAAAATTGAGAGCTTGGTGCAGAAAAATGAGGCTTTTTCACCCAAAAAAGGCGGGTTTTACCCTAAACTTGAGAGAGTGGTTCAGAAAAATGAGGCTTTTCACCCAGTAAAGGTAATTTGTGCCCAAATATTGAGAGTTTGGTGCAGAAAAATGAGGCTTTTCACCCAAAAAGGCGGGTTTTACCCTAAAATTGAGATATTGGTGCAGAAAAATGAGGCTTTTCACCCGAAAATTGAGAGCTTGTCCCTAAAATTGAGAGCTTGGTTCAGAAAAATGAGGCTTTTCACCCAATACAGGTAATTTGTGCCCAAAAATTGAGAGCTTGGTGCAGAAAAATGATTCTTTTCACCCGAAAAAGGCGGTTTCTGCCCTAAAATTGAGAGCTTGGTGCAAAAAAATGAGGCTTTTCACCCAAAAAAGGAGAGCTTGTCCCTAAAATTGAGAGCTTGGTGCAGAAAAATGAGGCTTTTCCACCCAAAAAAGGCGGGTTTTACCCTAAACTTGAGAGAGTGGTGAAGAAAAATGAGGCTTTTCACCCAATAAAGGTAATTTGTGCCCAAAAATTGAGAGCTTCGTTCAGAAAAACGAGGATTTTTCACCCAAAAAAGGCGGGTGTGTGCCGTAAAATTGAGAGCTTGGTGCAGAAAAATGAGGCTTTTCCACCCAAAAAAGGCGGGTTTTACCCTAAAATTGAGATATTGGTGAAGAAAAATGAGGCTTTTCACCCGAAAATTGAGAGCTTGTCCCTAAAATTGAGAGCTTTGTTCAGAAAAACGAGACTTTTTCACCCAAAAAAGGCGGGTTTGTGCCCTAAAATTGAGAGCTTGTTGCAGAAAATTGAGGCTTTTCAGCAGAAAAAGGTTGTTTCCGCCCTAAAATTGAGAGCTTGGTACAGAAAAATGAGGTTTTTCACCCCAAAAGCGTGGGTTTAGCCCCCATGATAGGGTTTGTGCTGTAAAAAAGGAGAGGTAGGGCCCAGGAAACGAGGCACTGCTGCATAAAAGGGAGGTTGTTACCTGTAGAATCAAAACTTTGGATGCCAAAAATTAATCTTTGAGAGGAGAATGGGGGTTTGTGCCTAAAATTGAGAGCTTGGAGTAGGAAAATGAGGCTTTTAATCTGAAAAAGGAGGTTTGTGCCCTAAAATTGAGATATTGGTGAAGAAAAATGAGGCTTTTCACTCAAAAATTGAGAGCTTGTCCCTAAAATTGAGAGCTTGGAGTAGGAAAATGAGGCTTTTAATCTGAAAAAGGAGGTTTGTGCCCTAAAATTGAGATATTGGTGAAGAAAAATGAGGCTTTTCACCCAAAAATTGAGAGCTTGTCCCTAAAATTGAGAGCTTGGTGCAGAAAAATGAGGCTTTTCAGCAGAAAAAGGTTGTTTCCGCCCTAAAATTGAGAGCTTGGTACAGAAAAATGAGGTTTTTCACCCCAAAAGCGTGGGTTTAGCCCCCATGATAGGGTTTGTGCTGTAAAAAAGGAGAGGTAGGGCCCAGGAAACGAGGCACTGCTGCATAAAAGGGAGGTTGTTACCTGTAGAATCAAAACTTTGGATGCCAAAAATTAATCTTTGAGAGGAGAATGGGGGTTTGTGCCTAAAATTGAGAGCTTGGAGTAGGAAAATGAGGCTTTTAATCTGAAAAAGGAGGTTTGTGCCCTAAAATTGAGATATTGGTGAAGAAAAATGAGGCTTTTCACTCAAAAATTGAGAGCTTGTCCCTAAAATTGAGAGCTTGGAGTAGGAAAATGAGGCTTTTAATCTGAAAAAGGAGGTTTGTGCCCTAAAATTGAGATATTGGTGAAGAAAAATGAGGCTTTTCACCCAAAAATTGAGAGCTTGTCCCTAAAATTGAGAGCTTGGTGCAGAAAAATGAGGCTTTTCAGCAGAAAAAGGTGAGCTTGTCCATAAAATTGCGCTATTGGTGCAGAAAAATGAGGCTTTTCAGGTGAAAAAGGTGGGTTTGGTGCTAAAATTGAGAGCTTGGTGCAGAAAAATGAGGCTTTTCTGGTGAAAAGGGCATTTTGTGCCCAAAAATTGAGAGCTTGTTGTAGGAAAATGAGGCTTTTTTACCCGAAAAAGGCGGGTTTTACCCTAAAATTGAGAGCTTCTTGTAGGAAAATGAGGCTTTTCAGGTGAAAAAGGTGGGTTTGGTGCAGAAAATTGAGAGCTCTGTGCAGAAAAATGAGGCTTTTCACCCCAAAAACGCGGGTTTAGCCCCCATGATAGGGTTTGTGCTGTAAAAAAGGAGAGGTAGGGCCCTGGAAACGAGGCACTGCTGCATAAAAGGGAGGTTGTTACCTGTAGAATCAAAACTTTGGATGCCAAAAATTAAGCTTTGAGAGGAGAATGGGGGTTTGTGCCTAAAATTGAGAGCTTGGAGTAGGAAAATGAGGCTTTTAATCTGAAAAAGGAGTTTTGTGCCCTAAAATTGAGATATTGGTGAAGAAGAATGAGGCTTTTCCACCCAAAAATTGAGAGCTTGTCCCTAAAATTGAGAGCTTGGTGCAGAAAAATGAGGCTTTTTCACCCAAAAAAGGCGGGTTTTACCCTAAACTTGAGAGAGTGGTTCAGAAAAATGAGGCTTTTCACCCAGTAAAGGTAATTTGTGCCCAAATATTGAGAGCTTGGTGCAGAAAAATGAGGCTTTTCACCCAAAAAGGCGGGTTTTACCCTAAAATTGAGATATTGGTGCAGAAAAATGAGGCTTTTCACCTGAAAATTGAGAGCTTGTCCCTAAAATTGAGAGCTTGGTGCAGAAAAATGAGGCTTTTCAGGTGAAAAAGGCGGGTTTTACCGTAAAATTGAGAGAGTGTTTCAGAAAAATGAGGCTTTTCAGGTGAAAAATGTTATAGACTATCTTGCCAAAATGATGCAAGTTAGGACAAATTAAATTTCAATTATTTATTTTAGCAAGCGGCAATAAGCAAAACAGCGCTGGGCGGCCGGGGAGTCCCTGCTCCACCAACGGCGCGCGCCCACTTCCCGAGGGTCCGTCTTTTTTATATTCTCCGCCTTCCGTTATCGGGTCTCTCTGAGAGGTGTATCCTGCGTCTGCGCACTTTGCAGCTAGGGGGTCGCTCCATCCGGGTCTTCCTCACGTCACCAGCTTCTCGTATTTCCTACTTTCCTGAGAGTGGCTCACAAAGTCTTTGTTTATATTTTACAGAATATAGACACTACCCCCTTTTTTTTTTTTTTTTTTTTTTTTTTTTTTTTTTTCCCTTTGTCTTTCTCCCCTTTGTCCTTCTTCCCTTTCTCCCTCTTTTCAGTCTTTTGCCTAGTAGGAGTCCTTGCTTCAGCATTTCAACTTAGATAAGCACTTACAGTCAGTTAGTCGTTACACAGTGTAATAGTTAAGATTAAGCTTAGGCCAACATAGTTTATGGAATAACATGTCACGAGCTCCCAGTATCTTCAATGGAATTTGATGAACAAACAGTTTACTGTCTATCACAATCCCCCCTTTTTCTTTTTATCATTTTGTTCATCAAATCGTTGCAATTCTTGTTGACTTAACAGGAGAGTTTTTTTCAATTTAAAGTCATCATCTAATTGATTGTTTTTGGCTTTAATGAGTATTGGACGGGCGACAGACATCAGATATGTTACCCGTTGCATCATTCTCCAAGTTATGACATATAATATTATTGACAAAGTCAAACTGATTAAGATTAATATCAAGAGAACCACAATGGGGTGACACAACTTGTTCAAGATGCCTGTAGCAGTAGGTGACCATCCAAAAAGGGTGTCCCACCAGTTATGTTTTGCATTCTTTTTTGTTCTTTCCAAGACTCGGTGTATTTCTTCTACATTGTGATGAACAGTTATTAGAGTTTTCTGTCCGTTTTCTCTAACTTTCTCTAAAATTTTAACTAAGTCTTTGTGTTGAAGTAACTGCTTAACCAAAGTGAGGTTCATTCCAATGGGTGTAGGTTGTAGATTATGTATTAATGTATAATTGGATTGCAGGAGTTGGTAAGACGTGACCGGGGTTAAATAGGAAAAGTCACATCCGATTACTTTTGTGAAGTTGCAAACACAGAGATTTGAATAATTTTTTGTCTCTATTATGATCTTGTCTACAGTTAAGAATTCACAAACCGTCCTCAAACATACACAACCTTCGCCAATATATATAAGTACTGTTTTAGGATTTTCATTGGGATGGACCTCAAAGTGACAAATATTTTGTTCGGTATCTAAACAAATATCTTGTGTCTCAATTGCATTGCCTTCACAAATGAATCCTTGTTGTTCCCGTACAATGCAGGACTCTAGATTGACAGTTTGCCATTTTTCGTTTACCTTTCGGGCCCATACTCTATGCTCAGAAGGATAGAGTATGGTTCCGTTGTGATTCAGCCCTAATGCAATGATAGGATAAATTTGGTATATGGTGGTATTGTAAATAGTGAGTATAAAGGTAGTAGTTGTGTTTGTGATGGGGTCATAGGTAAAGTTTACCAGGTTCCACCAGGATTGGAGTTTCTTTTCAAAATTAGTAGTACTGTCCCAAATTATTCTTCGAATTTCAGTAGGAAGAATACCTTCTTCACCTTCTCTTATAATTGAGGTAGCTATCGACTGCATCCATATTTGAGCCTGGATGCAGCTGAGAGCTAAAGAGAGGTTATTTTGGAGCACACTGAGTGCGTCTGTAATCAATTCATGATCCTTTATATTTACCTTTTCCTCTTTTGGTAATATATTCGACAACAGCCACTGGTTAGCCCCCAAAGTCAATAAGGAAGATCGTAAAGGTCTTTGTATATTAGTTAAATTACTAATTGAGGTAGTCAATTTGTTTATTATTACTTCCGAATCAATACTATTTAAAACTCCCAATCCTGTTCCCAAAGCACCGGTTAAGTCTCTTTGCGTTCTTTTTGTGTGAGGAGTTTGTTTTTGCAGCCAGGTTGTCCATCCCTCGTAAGAAGTCTTTAGGAAAGGTGAACATGCTGGCTGAATATTTGAAACATTATTTTGCATTAATAATTCAACTTGCTTGAGAGACCACGCCGGGTTAAACAGCATTTGTTGTTTACCTGTATTTCTAATTGTATATGGTCCAATTTTAAAAATTCTTGGGTTAAGTACGACTGTTGGTTGTGTTGGAACAGTATGAGTAGTCTGAGTAGTCTCTTTGGGAGCGTGGGTTGTGATTGTTGTAGTTTCCTCCTGTATATTCAATGGAAATCGGAAAGATATAGCTTGATCTCCTGACTTGGTTCCTTCCAAACAAACTATGGACACCGGTTGGGTTGCAGTAAATGCATACCAACAGGTTTCTGACTCACAACGGGTTTGAGCTATTTTAGATTCCGTTTTGTCTCTGATAACGATTTGAGTAAAAGGGGGCTGACGGACGGTTTGAATTAAAGGGTGCCGACTTATTATCACATTTACATTGAATACTCTGTAGCCTATCTGTATCTCATCTCCTTTTTTAGCTGTCCAGGTATGGGATGAATTCTCCCATTTATATGTTTGGAGTGTTAGGTTATTGCTTAGTATGGCAGTTGCTAACTCTGTCCCATACAAATCTGCATCCATACTTCCTGTATGTCTATAATAAGCATCTGTCCAAGGCCATATAATTTGATTAGTTAGGGTATGTTCAAAAGGTTGGTGGGATTGGTTAGTCGTTCTAGCCCATCCTGGTAGTGTATTCATTGTAGCTAATACACCTAGCCAGACTATCCAATAGTTCCAATAGAAGGCTGACGGGATTCTATAGATTTGCATATTTTTTCTTAGTCTCTTTTGTATCGGGGTGTCTGACACTCTCGTCTGGCCCTTCTCCCTCAGAGGTCCTTTTTTCTTCAGAGTAGGGCAGTAAAGTTTTCCCCACTTTGATACGTCTCTGCCTCCTCTGCCTACTCTGTTGCTTAGAGCAGCAGGGTGTTCCATCTTCTCGGCAGCAGCCGTATTCTTCAGGGGTACGTTTGCCTCTACTCCGGGACACATAGGTCTCCCAGTTTTTATCTTTGACCTCGGGTTCACGACAGGGGACCCAGAGGATGTGCTTTCTACAGATCACCCTTAGGATCTGAGAGTGTTATTGAGTAGGTCAATTAGAGTGAGTGCACTCTCTTTAGTAAATATTTTCTACCAAGTTTTAGAATCTCCAGTTTTAGGGCCTGATTAGTTAATCGCTATTCTCGTTAATAACACTGATTACAACTAGACCGAAGATTTATTCTATGTGCATTATGAATCCCCCAGCCTTCTTTACATACATTACACTTTACACTTTATGCATATAAAAGGAAAACAAATATAAGTTTCAATTGGACAAAAATATCAGGGTCTCACTCATCGAGTCCTTCGTAGGTTCTTATTTCACAATGTGTAGAGAGTTCTTTCAGGTTTTCCGAAGGGTGACTCGTAGATCCCCAGGAGGGCTGGTCACTTTCCAGGCCGGATCCTGTATAGGTCCCTTTACTCGGTTTGCGTGTGTCCACCCCTTCTCAGCAGTCTGAACAGCAGTTTCTGTAGTAATAAGAGTAACATAGGGTCCTTCCCAACGGGGGGTCAAAGAAGATTCTTTCTATGATTTGATTAGTACTTTATCTCCTGGTTGGATTTGATGCATGGCCACATCCAATGGAGGCCTTTGTACTACTATCCCCCGAGTCTGTAGTTGTTTTCTCCTTGCCATTAGCTGTATCAGGTAGGACTTTATCTTTAATTCTTCAAGTTGGGGGTGATCCGGTGGCATTTCTAAATCATAGGGCATCCCATATAGCATTTCAAAGGGAGAAATGCCTACATCAGTTCGGGGCTGAGTTCTGATATTTAACAAGGCTAAAGGGAGACACTTTACCCATGACATTTTAGTTTCTAACATTAGTTTGGTAAGTTGTTTTTTTATTTCTCCGTTCATACGTTCAACTTTCCCTGAGCTCTGCGGGTGCTACGGAGTATGGTATTGCCACTGTGTACCCAGGGCAGCCAAAGTCTCTTTGGCTACTCTGGATACAAAGTGTGGACCCCTATCTGAGTCTATTGCTTCTATTGTTCCATACCGAGGTATGATTTCTTCAAGTAATATCCTTGTTACTGTGTGAGCTGTGGCTCGGGTTGTGGGAAAGGCTTCTACGAATTGAGTTAAATGATCTATAATTACTAATAGGTATTTATACCTCCCCACCTTTGGTAATTCAGTAAAGTCTATTTGTATTCTTGCAAAAGGTCTATGAGTCAATTCTCGCCCTCCATATACTCGTTTTCTTATTTGATGTTTATTTACTTTTTGACAAACGAGACATTCTCCTATCACTCGTTTGGCTATATCATATATCCCAATGCACATGTATTTAGTTGTAAATTGATCCACTAATGTCTGAGTTCCCCAATGAGTGTTTTTATGGAATTGCTGCATTATCTTGGTAGCTATGGGTTTTGGGAGAACTTTTCGGCCATCCGGGAGTTCCCATTTTCCATTAGCTTTCTGTTTAATCCCCATTTGATTTAATTTTGCTTGTTCTTGAACAGTAAAACTTAAAAGTTCATAGGATTTTCCATGGAAAAAGCACCACTTAAACCCTGGTCTTTCACATACACATTCTATACTGTCTACTCCGTATTTTTTCCAGCAACCATAACAGGGGAGGTAATTATCTCCACAATTAACACACTGCTTTCTGTCCTCTATCGGATCATCCAAGTCCAGTGCTGATAGCGCTGCTCTCTTTGCCTCTTGATCAGTAAGGTTATTCCCCCGTACTAAAGGATTTAGCCCCCTCTGGTGTCCTTTTACGTGCACTACCGCAATTTCGCTGGGCCCTCGTATAGCTTGCAAAATTTGTGATATTAACTCCTGATGTACTAGGCTCTTCCCCCGAGAATTGATTAAACCTCTTTCTTCCCATATTTTCCCAAAGGTATGTACTATTCCGAAGGCATATCTAGAATCAGTGTATATAGTTCCCACTTTTCCATTTAGTAATTGTAAAGCCTTTAATACTGCATATAATTCACATGCCTGTGCTGACCAGCTGGGACTCAAGGGTCCTGATTCTATCACCTTAAAAGTTTTTCCATCAATTATGGCATACCCTGATTTTCTTTTCCCTTCTACCACTCGAGAGGATCCATCTACAAATAATTTTTCTCCTTTCCCTAATTCTTCCTCTTCCAAATCTGGTCTTATCTTAGTCTGCTCCTCGATGTTACGGAGGCAATCATGAAAAAGATCTTGACTAGGTTCTCCATACAAAAATTGGGCTGGATTTTGTAACGATGTTGTTTCAAGGGTCAGGTGGGGGGACGTAATGAGGATTGCCTCATATTTTATTAGTCTAGCATCGGTTATCCATTTTTCTGCTTTTTGCTGTAACACACCTCTAATATTATGGGGTGATAGTACCCTTAATTCACTACCAAAAGTTATTTTATGCGCTTCCTCAACTAACAAAGCAGCTGCCACCACAACTTGTAGGCACGTAGGCCATCCCCGACTTACGGGGTCCAATAATTTTGAGATATATGCTACTGGTTTCTTTTTTCCTGCCCATTCCTGGGCTAATACTCCAAATGCAGTTCCTTCCTCTGTGTTGACAAATAAGAAAAATGGTCTTTTCAGGTCGGGCAAGCTCAGAACAGGAGCATTTACTAATTCAGTTTTTAGTTCTTTTAACCGTTGATCATCTTCCTGAGTCCATTTTAATAATCCATTTTTAGTTATTTTGGTGTATAAAAACTTTACTTTTCCACTATACCCTTCGATCCACTGTTTACAATATCCAAATAGCCCTAATAGCTGCCGGACCTTGCTGATGCTGTTGATCCCAAATTCTCATTCCTGCTCTCCTGATCATATCCCTTTCTTCAACAGTGAATAGTATAGCCATTATGGCTTGTATTTCATCCCAGGTATAGATGTTTGGTCCTAAAAACTGATCCACCCGCTCCGCCACACCTAAGGGATCCTCCAATAGATTCCCCATCTCTTTTTTAAATTCTCTGACGTCCCCTGAATTAAGAGGGACAGTCACATATCCCATGCCAGGCTGGGGTCCCCCCATCGCAACCTCCCTTAGGGGGTACAAGCCACTATCACCCCACCCCATTCTAGTTTGACTACGGGTTATTCGTCTCGGTTCTTTCGGGGATTCAGGTGGGGAGTCTGAATTCTCTGGGTCCTCCGGCGCAGTCGGAGGAGGTGAAGGCGCCGGAGGTGGGGGTGGAGGTATGTAAGGAGGAGGAGAGGTGGGAGGTTCGTCCTCATCACGTACCTTCTTTTTCTTAACTTTTTCTTTTAGAGGATATAGTTTTATTCGGGTATCTGATGCTATCCATACCTGTGCATATTCACTCTCCTCTAAATTAAAGGGTTCCCTTGAGTTGACATAAATGTTTAGGGCTTGGCAGACCCATTCTTCAAAGGACCCAAAAACAGGCCAATAGAGATGATCGCCTCTGATTTGTTTCCCTCCCCAAACTTCCATACAATAATAAATCATTTTTGCTTTGTCCTTACCCCGCCTAGAGGGGTAATCTTCCCAATGGTTTAACATCAAGCCTAAAGGGCTATCTGGTGGTATTTGGGGGTACCTCACCTCGGGTCCCAAATCACCCATGGGATCAGAAGGCTTGCTTTTCTTCTGTCCCATCTTCCGGAGCGCCTTCACACACTCACACAATTCGCTTCCCCCTTTTCGTGACCCAGTCCCTCGCGGGATATGGGAACTGCACTACCGAGGGGTCCGCACTCGCTTCGCCCTGCTGGGCGTCTCACACACCACGCTCCGGGAAACCCAACCCCAACCGAACGGTAACCGGCCTATACTCACGCAACCCTGCGTCTTCGTCCGGGGCTTCGTGCACAAAGATTACGGGGTTACCGGTATTTTTTTTTTGCTTGTTGCCGAGTTTTGGAGTTCGTCGGTAGAGGGCGTGATGTGATAGCACTCAGCCGGGGCCGCTGAACTCAGCGGGGCGCGCCTCCCCGTATGGGGCTTCCCACCAGATTGCCTCTATCCGAGTCACGGCACCAATTTTTGTTATAGACTATCTTGCCAAAATGATGCAAGTTAGGACAAATTAAATTTCAATTATTTATTTTAGCAAGCGGCAATAAGCAAAACAGCGCTGGGCGGCCGGGGAGTCCCTGCTCCACCAACGGCGCGCGCCCACTTCCCGAGGGTCCGTCTTTTTTATATTCTCCGCCTTCCGTTATCGGGTCTCTCTGAGAGGTGTATCCTGCGTCTGCGCACTTTGCAGCTAGGGGGTCGCTCCATCCGGGTCTTCCTCACGTCACCAGCTTCTCGTATTTCCTACTTTCCTGAGAGTGGCTCACAAAGTCTTTGTTTATATTTTACAGAATATAGACACTACCCCCTTTTTTTTTTTTTTTTTTTTTTTTTTTTTTTTTTTTCCCTTTGTCTTTCTCCCCTTTGTCCTTCTTCCCTTTCTCCCTCTTTTCAGTCTTTTGCCTAGTAGGAGTCCTTGCTTCAGCATTTCAACTTAGATAAGCACTTACAGTCAGTTAGTCGTTACACAGTGTAATAGTTAAGATTAAGCTTAGGCCAACATAGTTTATGGAATAACATGTCACGAGCTCCCAGTATCTTCAATGGAATTTGATGAACAAACAGTTTACTGTCTATCACAAAAAAGGTGGGTTTGGTGCAGAAAATTGAGAGCTCTGTGCAGAAAAATGAGGCTTTTTCACCCGAAAAAGGCATTTTGTGCCTGAAATTGAGAGCTTGGTGCAGAAAAATGAGGCTTTTCACCCCAAAAACGCGGGTTTAGCCCCCATGATAGGGTTTGTGCTGTAAAAAAGGAGAGGTAGGGCCCCGGAAACAAGGCACTGCTGCATAAAAGGGAGGTTGTTACCTGTAGAATCAAAACTTTGGATGCCAAAAATTAATCTTTGAGAGGTAAAATGGGGGTTTGTGCCCTAAAATTGAGAGCTTGGAGTAGGAAAATGAGGCTTTTAATCTGAAAAAGGAGGTTTGTGCCCTAAAATTGAGATATTGGTGAAGAAGAATGAGGCTTTTCCACCCAAAAATTGAGAGCTTGTCCCTAAAATTGAGAGCTTGGTGCAGAAAAATGAGGCTTTTCAGCAGAAAAAGGTGAGCTTGTCCATAAAATTGAGATATTGGTGCAGAAAAATGAGGCTTTTCACCCAAAAATTGAGAGCTTGTCCCTAAAATTGAGAGCTTGGTGCAGAAAAATGAGGCTTTTTCACCCGAAAAAGGTATTTTGTGCCCGAAATTGAGAGCTTGGTGCAGAAAAATGAGGCTTTTCACCCCAAAAACGTGGGTTTAGCCCCCATGATAGGGTTTGTGCTGTAAAAAAGGAGAGGTAGGGCCCTGGAAACGAGGCACTGCTGCATAAAAGGGAGGTTGTTACCTGTAGAATCAAAACTTTGGATGCCAAAAATTAATCTTTGAGAGGTAAAGTGGGGGTTTGTGCCCTAAAATTGAGAGCTTGGAGTAGGAAAATGAGGCTTTTAATCTGAAAAAGGAGGTTTGTGCCCTAAAATTGAGATATTGGTGAAGAAGAAAAATGAGGCTTTTCACGCGAAAATTGAGAACTTGTCCCTAAAATGGAGAGCTTGGTTCAGAAAAATGAGGCTTTTCACCCAATACAGGTAATTTGTGCCCAAAAATTGAGAGCTTGGTGCAGAAAAATGATTCTTTTCACCCGAAAAAGGCGGTTTCTGCCCTAAAATTGAGAGCTTGGTGCAGAAAAATGAGGCTTTTCACCCAAAAAAGGAGAGCTTGTCCATAAAATTGAAATATTGGTGCAGAAAAATGAGGCTTTTTCACCCAAAAAAGGCGGGTTTTACCCTAAACTTGAGAGAGTGGTTCAGAAAAATGAGGCTTTTCACCCAATAAAGGTAATTTGTGCCCAAAAATTGAGAGCTTGGTTCAGAAAAACGAGGATTTTTCACCCAAAAAAGGCGGGTGTGTGCCGTAAAATTGAGAGCTTGGTGCAGAAAAATGAGGCTTTTCCACCCAAAAAAGGCGGGTTTTACCCTAAAATTGAGATATTGGTGAAGAAAAATGAGGCTTTTCACCCGAAAATTGAGAGCTTGTCCCTAAAATTGAAATATTGGTGCAGAAAAATGAGGCTTTTTCACCCAAAAAAGGCGGGTTTTACCCTAAACTTGAGAGAGTGGTTCAGAAAAATGAGGCTTTTCACCCAATAAAGGTAATTTGTGCCCAAAAATTGAGAGCTTGGTTCAGAAAAACGAGGATTTTTCACCCAAAAAAGGCGGGTGTGTGCCGTAAAATTGAGAGCTTGGTGCAGAAAAATGAGGCTTTTCCACCCAAAAAAGGCGGGTTTTACCCTAAAATTGAGATATTGGTGAAGAAAAATGAGGCTTTTCACCCAAAAAAGGAGAGCTTGTCCATAAAATTGAAATATTGGTGCAGAAAAATGAGGCTTTTTCACCCAAAAAAGGCGGGTTTTACCCTAAACTTGAGAGAGTGGTTCAGAAAAATGAGGCTTTTCACCCAATAAAGGTAATTTGTGCCCAAAAATTGAGAGCTTGGTTCAGAAAAACGAGGATTTTTCACCCAAAAAAGGCGGGTGTGTGCCGTAAAATTGAGAGCTTGGTGCAGAAAAATGAGGCTTTTCCACCCAAAAAAGGCGGGTTTTACCCTAAAATTGAGATATTGGTGAAGAAAAATGAGGCTTTTCACCCAAAAATTGAGAGCTTGTCCCTAAAATTGAGAGCTTTGTTCAGAAAAACGAGACTTTTTCACCCAAAAAAGGCGGGTTTGTGCCCTAAAATTGAGAGCTTGTTGCAGAAAATTGAGGCTTTTCAGCAGAAAAAGGTTGTTTCCGCCCTAAAATTGAGAGCTTGGTACAGAAAAATGAGGTTTTTCACCCCAAAAGCGTGGGTTTAGCCCCATGATAGGGTTTGTACTGTAAAAAAGGAGAGGTAGGGCCCCGGAAACGAGGCACTGCTGCATAAAACGGAGGTTGTTACCTGTAGAATCAAAACTTTGGATGCCAAAAATTAATCTTTGAGAGGAGAATGGGGGTTTGTGCCTAAAATTGAGAGCTTGGAGTAGGAAAATGAGGCTTTTAATCTGAAAAAGGAGGTTTGTGCCCTAAAATTGAGATATTGGTGAAGAAGAATGAGGCTTTTCACCCAAAAATTGAGAGCTTGTCCCTAAAATTGAGAGCTTGGTGCAGAAAAATGAGGCTTTTCAGCAGAAAAAGGTGAGCTTGTCCATAAAATTGCGCTATTGGTGCAGAAAAATGAGGCTTTTCAGATGAAAAAAGGTGGGTTTGGTGCTAAAATTGAGAGCTTGGTGCAGAAAAATGAGGCTTTTCTGGTGAAAAGGGCATTTTGTGCCCAAAAATTGAGAGCTTGTTGTAGGAAAATGAGGCTTTTTTACCCGAAAAAGGCGGGTTTTACCCTAAAATTGAGAGCTTCTTGTAGGAAAATGAGGCTTTTCAGGTGAAAAAGGTGGGTTTGGTGCAGAAAATGGAGAGCTTGGTGCAGAAAAATGAGGCTTTTTCACGCAAAAAAGGCGAGTTTTACCCTAAAATTGAGATCTCTGTGCAGAAAAATGAGGTTTTTCACCCCAAAAATGCGGGTTTAGCCCCCATGATAGGGTTTGTGCTGTAAAAAAGGAGAGGTAGGGCCCTGGAAACGAGGCACTGCTGCATAAAAGGGAGGTTGTTACCTGTAGAATCAAAACTTTGGATGCCAAAAATTAATCTTTGAGAGGTAAAATGGGGGTTTCTGCCCTAAAATGGAGAGCTTGGTACAGAAAAATGAGGCTTTTAATCTGAAAAAGGCAGGTTTGGCCATAAAATTGCGCTATTGGTGCAGAAAAATGAGGCTTTTCACCCAACAAAGGAGAGCTTGTCCATAAAATTGAAATATTGGTGCAGAAAAATGAGGCTTTTCAGGTGAAAAAAGCGGGTTTTACCGTAAAATTGAGAGAGTGTTTCAGAAAAATGAGGCTTTTCAGGTGAAAAAGGTGGGTTTGGTGCAGAAAATTGAGAGCTCTGTGCAGAAAAATGAGGCTTTTTCACCCGAAAAAGGCATTTTGTGCCTGAAATTGAGAGCTTGGTGCAGAAAAATGAGGCTTTTCACCCCAAAAACGCGGGTTTAGCCCCCATGATAGGGTTTGTGCTGTAAAAAAGGAGAGGTAGGGCCCCGGAAACGAGGCACTGCTGCATAAAAGGGAGGTTGTTACCTGTAGAATCAAAACTTTGGATGCCAAAAATTAATCTTTGAGAGGTAAAATGGGGGTTTGTGCCCTAAAATTGAGAGCTTGGAGTAGGAAAATGAGGCTTTTAATCTGAAAAAGGAGGTTTGTGCCCTAAAATTGAGATATTGGTGAAGAAGAATGAGGCTTTTCCACCCAAAAATTGAGAGCTTGTCCCTAAAATTGAGAGCTTGGTGCAGAAAAATGAGGCTTTTCAGCAGAAAAAGGTGAGCTTGTCCATAAAATTGAGATATTGGTGCAGAAAAATGAGGCTTTTCACCCAAAAATTGAGAGCTTGTCCCTAAAATTGAGAGCTTGGTGCAGAAAAATGAGGCTTTTTCACCCGAAAAAGGTATTTTGTGCCCGAAATTGAGAGCTTGGTGCAGAAAAATGAGGCTTTTCACCCCAAAAACGTGGGTTTAGCCCCCATGATAGGGTTTGTGCTGTAAAAAAGGAGAGGTAGGGCCCTGGAAACGAGGCACTGCTGCATAAAAGGGAGGTTGTTACCTGTAGAATCAAAACTTTGGATGCCAAAAATTAATCTTTGAGAGGTAAAGTGGGGGTTTGTGCCCTAAAATTGAGAGCTTGGAGTAGGAAAATGAGGCTTTTAATCTGAAAAAGGAGGTTTGTGCCCTAAAATTGAGATATTGGTGAAGAAAAATGAGGCTTTTCACGCGAAAATTGAGAACTTGTCCCTAAAATGGAGAGCTTGGTTCAGAAAAATGAGGCTTTTCACCCAATACAGGTAATTTGTGCCCAAAAATTGAGAGCTTGGTGCAGAAAAATGATTCTTTTCACCCGAAAAAGGCGGTTTCTGCCCTAAAATTGAGAGCTTGGTGCAGAAAAATGAGGCTTTTTCACCCAAAAAAGGCGGGTTTTACCCTAAACTTGAGAGAGTGGTTCAGAAAAATGAGGCTTTTCACCCAATAAAGGTAATTTGTGCCCAAAAATTGAGAGCTTGGTTCAGAAAAACGAGGATTTTTCACCCAAAAAAGGCGGGTGTGTGCCGTAAAATTGAGAGCTTGGTGCAGAAAAATGAGGCTTTTTCACCCAAAAAAGGCGGGTTTTACCCTAAACTTGAGAGAGTGGTTCAGAAAAATGAGGCTTTTCACCCAGTAAAGGTAATTTGTGCCCAAATATTGAGAGCTTGGTGCAGAAAAATGAGGCTTTTCACCCAAAAAGGCGGGTTTTACCCTAAAATTGAGATATTGGTGCAGAAAAATGAGGCTTTTCACCCGAAAATTGAGAGCTTGTCCCTAAAATTGAGAGCTTGGTTCAGAAAAATGAGGCTTTTCACCCAATACAGGTAATTTGTGCCCAAAAATTGAGAGCTTGGTGCAGAAAAATGATTCTTTTCACCCGAAAAAGGCGGTTTCTGCCCTAAAATTGAGAGCTTGGTGCAGAAAAATGAGGCTTTTCACCCAAAAAAGGAGAGCTTGTCCCTAAAATGGAGAGCTTGGTGCAGAAAAATGAGGCTTTTCCACCCAAAAAAGGCGGGTTTTACCCTAAAATTGAGATATTGGTGAAGAAAAATGAGGCTTTTCACCCAATAAAGGTAATTTGTGCCCAAAAATTGAGAGCTTCGTTCAGAAAAACGAGGATTTTTCACCCAAAAAAGGTGGGTGTGTGCCGTAAAATTGAGAGCTTGGTGCAGAAAAATGAGGCTTTTCCACCCAAAAAAGGCGGGTTTTACCCTAAAATTGAGATATTGGTGAAGAAAAACGAGGCTTTTCACCCAAAAAAGGCGGGTTTGTGCCCTAAAATTGAGAGCTTGTTGCAGAAAATTGAGGCTTTTCAGCAGAAAAAGGTTGTTTCCGCCCTAAAATTGAGAGCTTGGTACAGAAAAATGAGGTTTTTCACCCCAAAAGCGTGGGTTTAGCCCCCATGATAGGGTTTGTGCTGTAAAAAGGGAGAGGTAGGGCCCAGGAAACGAGGCACTGCTGCATAAAAGGGAGGTTGTTACCTGTAGAATCAAAACTTTGGATGCCAAAAATTAATCTTTGAGAGGAGAATGGGGGTTTGTGCCTAAAATTGAGAGCTTGGAGTAGGAAAATGAGGCTTTTAATCTGAAAAAGGAGGTTTGTGCCCTAAAATTGAGATATTGGTGAAGAAAAATTAGGCTTTTCACTCAAAAATTGAGAGCTTGTCCCTAAAATTGAGAGCTTGGAGTAGGAAAATGAGGCTTTTAATCTGAAAAAGGAGGTTTGTGCCCTAAAATTGAGATATTGGTGAAGAAGAATGAGGCTTTTCACCCAAAAATTGAGAGCTTGTCCCTAAAATTGAGAGCTTGGTGCAGAAAAATGAGGCTTTTCAGCAGAAAAAGGTGAGCTTGTCCATAAAATTGCGCTATTGGTGCAGAAAAATGAGGCTTTTCAGGTGAAAAAGGTGGGTTTGGTGCTAAAATTGAGAGCTTGGTGCAGAAAAATGAGGCTTTTCTGGTGAAAAGGGCATTTTGTGCCCAAAAATTGAGAGCTTGTTGTAGGAAAATGAGGCTTTTTTACCCGAAAAAGGCGGGTTTTACCCTAAAATTGAGAGCTTCTTGTAGGAAAATGAGGCTTTTCAGGTGAAAAAGGTGGGTTTGGTGCAGAAAATTGAGAGCTCTGTGCAGAAAAATGAGGCTTTTCACCCCAAAAACGTGGGTTTAGCCCCCATGATAGGGTTTGTGCTGTAAAAAAGGAGAGGTAGGGCCCTGGAAACGAGGCACTGCTGCATAAAAGGGAGGTTGTTACCTGTAGAATCAAAACTTTGGATGCCAAAAATTAATCTTTGAGAGGTAAAATGGGGGTTTGTGCCCTAAAATTGAGAGCTTGGAGTAGGAAAATGAGGCTTTTAATCTGAAAAAGGAGGTTTGTGCCCTAAAATTGAGATATTGGTGAAGAAGAATGATTCTTTTCACCCGAAAAATGCGGTTTCTGCCCTAAAATGGAGAGCTTGGTACAGAAAAATGAGGCTTTTCATCTGAAAAAGGCAGGTTTGGCCATAAAATTGCGCTATTGGTGCAGAAAAATGAGGCTTTTCACCCAACAAAGGAGAGCTTGTCCCTAAAATTGAGAGCTTGGTGCAGAAAAATGAGGCTTTTCAGGTGAAAAAAGCGGGTTTTACCGTAAAATTGAGAGAGTGTTTCAGAAAAATGAGGCTTTTCAGGTGAAAAAGGTGGGTTTGGTGCAGAAAATTGAGAGCTCTGTGCAGAAAAATGAGGCTTTTTCACCCGAAAAAGGCATTTTGTGCCTGAAATTGAGAGCTTGGTGCAGAAAAATGAGGCTTTTCACCCCAAAAACGCGGGTTTAGCCCCCATGATAGGGTTTGTGCTGTAAAAAAGGAGAGGTAGGGCCCCGGAAACAAGGCACTGCTGCATAAAAGGGAGGTTGTTACCTGTAGAATCAAAACTTTGGATGCCAAAAATTAATCTTTGAGAGGTAAAATGGGGGTTTGTGCCCTAAAATTGAGAGCTTGGAGTAGGAAAATGAGGCTTTTAATCTGAAAAAGGAGGTTTGTGCCCTAAAATTGAGATATTGGTGAAGAAGAATGAGGCTTTTCCACCCAAAAATTGAGAGCTTGTCCCTAAAATTGAGAGCTTGGTGCAGAAAAATGAGGCTTTTCAGCAGAAAAAGGTGAGCTTGTCCATAAAATTGAGATATTGGTGCAGAAAAATGAGGCTTTTCACCCAAAAATTGAGAGCTTGTCCCTAAAATTGAGAGCTTGGTGCAGAAAAATGAGGCTTTTTCACCCGAAAAAGGTATTTTGTGCCCGAAATTGAGAGCTTGGTGCAGAAAAATGAGGCTTTTCACCCCAAAAACGTGGGTTTAGCCCCCATGATAGGGTTTGTGCTGTAAAAAAGGAGAGGTAGGGCCCTGGAAACAAGGCACTGCTGCATAAAAGGGAGGTTGTTACCTGTAGAATCAAAACTTTGGATGCCAAAAATTAATCTTTGAGAGGTAAAATGGGGGTTTGTGCCCTAAAATTGAGAGCTTGGAGTAGGAAAATGAGGCTTTTAATCTGAAAAAGGAGGTTTGTGCCCTAAAATTGAGATATTGGTGAAGAAGAATGATTCTTTTCACCCGAAAAATGCGGTTTCTGCCCTAAAATGGAGAGCTTGGTACAGAAAAATGAGGCTTTTCATCTGAAAAAGGCAGGTTTGGCCATAAAATTGCGCTATTGGTGCAGAAAAATGAGGCTTTTCACCCAACAAAGGAGAGCTTGTCCCTAAAATTGAGAGCTTGGTGCAGAAAAATGAGGCTTTTCAGGTGAAAAAGGCGGGTTTTACCGTAAAATTGAGAGAGTGTTTCAGAAAAATGAGGCTTTTCAGGTGAAAAAGGTGGGTTTGGTGCAGAAAATTGAGAGCTCTGTGCAGAAAAATGAGGCTTTTTCACCCGAAAAAGGCATTTTGTGCCTGAAATTGAGAGCTTGGTGCAGAAAAATGAGGCTTTTCACCCCAAAAACGCGGGTTTAGCCCCCATGATAGGGTTTGTGCTGTAAAAAAGGAGAGGTAGGGCCCCGGAAACAAGGCACTGCTGCATAAAAGGGAGGTTGTTACCTGTAGAATCAAAACTTTGGATGCCAAAAATTAATCTTTGAGAGGTAAAATGGGGGTTTGTGCCCTAAAATTGAGAGCTTGGAGTAGGAAAATGAGGCTTTTAATCTGAAAAAGGAGGTTTGTGCCCTAAAATTGAGATATTGGTGAAGAAGAATGAGGCTTTTCCACCCAAAAATTGAGAGCTTGTCCCTAAAATTGAGAGCTTGGTGCAGAAAAATGAGGCTTTTCAGCAGAAAAAGGTGAGCTTGTCCATAAAATTGAGATATTGGTGCAGAAAAATGAGGCTTTTCACCCAAAAATTGAGAGCTTGTCCCTAAAATTGAGAGCTTGGTGCAGAAAAATGAGGCTTTTTCACCCGAAAAAGGTATTTTGTGCCCGAAATTGAGAGCTTGGTGCAGAAAAATGAGGCTTTTCACCCCAAAAACGTGGGTTTAGCCCCCATGATAGGGTTTGTGCTGTAAAAAAGGAGAGGTAGGGCCCTGGAAACGAGGCACTGCTGCATAAAAGGGAGGTTGTTACCTGTAGAATCAAAACTTTGGATGCCAAAAATTAATCTTTGAGAGGTAAAGTGGGGGTTTGTGCCCTAAAATTGAGAGCTTGGAGTAGGAAAATGAGGCTTTTAATCTGAAAAAGGAGGTTTGTGCCCTAAAATTGAGATATTGGTGAAGAAAAATGAGGCTTTTCACGCGAAAATTGAGAACTTGTCCCTAAAATGGAGAGCTTGGTTCAGAAAAATGAGGCTTTTCACCCAATACAGGTAATTTGTGCCCAAAAATTGAGAGCTTGGTGCAGAAAAATGATTCTTTTCACCCGAAAAAGGCGGTTTCTGCCCTAAAATTGAGAGCTTGGTGCAGAAAAATGAGGCTTTTCACCCAAAAAAGGAGAGCTTGTCCCTAAAATTGAGAGCTTGGTGCAGAAAAATGAGGCTTTTTCACCCAAAAAAGGCGGGTTTTACCCTAAACTTGAGAGAGTGGTTCAGAAAAATGAGGCTTTTCACCCAATAAAGGTAATTTGTGCCCAAAAATTGAGAGCTTGGTTCAGAAAAACGAGGATTTTTCACCCAAAAAAGGCGGGTGTGTGCCGTAAAATTGAGAGCTTGGTGCAGAAAAATGAGGCTTTTCCACCCAAAAAAGGCGGGTTTTACCCTAAAATTGAGATATTGGTGAAGAAAAATGAGGCTTTTCACCCGAAAATTGAGAGCTTGTCCCTAAAATTGAGAGCTTTGTTCAGAAAAACGAGACTTTTTCACCCAAAAAAGGCGGGTTTGTGCCCTAAAATTGAGAGCTTGTTGCAGAAAATTGAGGCTTTTCAGCAGAAAAAGGTTGTTTCCGCCCTAAAATTGAGAGCTTGGTACAGAAAAATGAGGTTTTTCACCCCAAAAGCGTGGGTTTAGCCCCCATGATAGGGTTTGTGCTGTAAAAAGGGAGAGGTAGGGCCCTGGAAACGAGGCACTGCTGCATAAAAGGGAGGTTGTTACCTGTAGAATCAAAACTTTGGATGCCAAAAATTAATCTTTGAGAGGAGAATGGGGGTTTGTGCCTAAAATTGAGAGCTTGGAGTAGGAAAATGAGGCTTTTAATCTGAAAAAGGAGGTTTGTGCCCTAAAATTGAGATATTGGTGAAGAAAAATTAGGCTTTTCACTCAAAAATTGAGAGCTTGTCCCTAAAATTGAGAGCTTGGAGTAGGAAAATGAGGCTTTTAATCTGAAAAAGGAGGTTTGTGCCCTAAAATTGAGATATTGGTGAAGAAAAATGAGGCTTTTCACCCAAAAATTGAGAGCTTGTCCCTAAAATTGAGAGCTTGGTGCAGAAAAATGAGGCTTTTCAGCAGAAAAAGGTGAGCTTGTCCATAAAATTGCGCTATTGGTGCAGAAAAATGAGGCTTTTCAGGTGAAAAAGGTGGGTTTGGTGCTAAAATTGAGAGCTTGGTGCAGAAAAATGAGGCTTTTCTGGTGAAAAGGGCATTTTGTGCCCAAAAATTGAGAGCTTGTTGTAGGAAAATGAGGCTTTTTTACCCGAAAAAGGCGGGTTTTACCCTAAAATTGAGAGCTTCTTGTAGGAAAATGAGGCTTTTCAGGTGAAAAAGGTGGGTTTGGTGCAGAAAATGGAGAGCTCTGTGCAGAAAAATGAGGCTTTTCACCCCAAAAACGCGGGTTTAGCCCCCATGATAGGGTTTGTGCTGTAAAAAAGGAGAGGTAGGGCCCTGGAAACGAGGCACTGCTGCATAAAAGGGAGGTTGTTACCTGTAGAATCAAAACTTTGGATGCCAAAAATTAATCTTTGAGAGGTAAAATGGGGGTTTGTGCCCTAAAATTGAGAGCTTGGAGTAGGAAAATGAGGCTTTTAATCTGAAAAAGGAGGTTTGTGCCCTAAAATTGAGATATTGGTGAAGAAGAATGATTCTTTTCACCCGAAAAATGCGGTTTCTGCCCTAAAATGGAGAGCTTGGTACAGAAAAATGAGGCTTTTCATCTGAAAAAGGCAGGTTTGGCCATAAAATTGCGCTATTGGTGCAGAAAAATGAGGCTTTTCACCCAACAAAGGAGAGCTTGTCCCTAAAATTGAGAGCTTGGTGCAGAAAAATGAGGCTTTTCAGGTGAAAAAGGCGGGTTTTACCGTAAAATTGAGAGAGTGTTTCAGAAAAATGAGGCTTTTCAGGTGAAAAAGGTGGGTTTGGTGCAGAAAATTGAGAGCTCTGTGCAGAAAAATGAGGCTTTTTCACCCGAAAAAGGCATTTTGTGCCTGAAATTGAGAGCTTGGTGCAGAAAAATGAGGCTTTTCCCCCCAAAAACGCGGGTTTAGCCCCCATGATAGGGTTTGTGCTGTAAAAAAGGAGAGGTAGGGCCCCGGAAACAAGGCACTGCTGCATAAAAGGGAGGTTGTTACCTGTAGAATCAAAACTTTGGATGCCAAAAATTAATCTTTGAGAGGTAAAATGGGGGTTTGTGCCCTAAAATTGAGAGCTTGGAGTAGGAAAATGAGGCTTTTAATCTGAAAAAGGAGGTTTGTGCCCTAAAATTGAGATATTGGTGAAGAAGAATGAGGCTTTTCCACCCAAAAATTGAGAGCTTGTCCCTAAAATTGAGAGCTTGGTGCAGAAAAATGAGGCTTTTCAGCAGAAAAAGGTGAGCTTGTCCATAAAATTGAGATATTGGTGCAGAAAAATGAGGCTTTTCACCCAAAAATTGAGAGCTTGTCCCTAAAATTGAGAGCTTGGTGCAGAAAAATGAGGCTTTTTCACCCGAAAAAGGTATTTTGTGCCCGAAATTGAGAGCTTGGTGCAGAAAAATGAGGCTTTTCACCCCAAAAACGTGGGTTTAGCCCCCATGATAGGGTTTGTGCTGTAAAAAAGGAGAGGTAGGGCCCAGGAAACGAGGCACTGCTGCATAAAAGGGAGGTTGTTACCTGTAGAATCAAAACTTTGGATGCCAAAAATTAATCTTTGAGAGGTAAAATGGGGGTTTGTGCCCTAAAATTGAGAGCTTGGAGTAGGAAAATGAGGCTTTTAATCTGAAAAAGGAGGTTTGTGCCCTAAAATTGAGATATTGGTGAAGAAGAATGATTCTTTTCACCCGAAAAATGCGGTTTCTGCCCTAAAATGGAGAGCTTGGTACAGAAAAATGAGGCTTTTCATCTGAAAAAGGCAGGTTTGGCCATAAAATTGCGCTATTGGTGCAGAAAAATGAGGCTTTTCACCCAACAAAGGAGAGCTTGTCCCTAAAATTGAGAGCTTGGTGCAGAAAAATGAGGCTTTTCAGGTGAAAAAGGCGGGTTTTACCGTAAAATTGAGAGAGTGTTTCAGAAAAATGAGGCTTTTCAGGTGAAAAAGGTGGGTTTGGTGCAGAAAATTGAGAGCTCTGTGCAGAAAAATGAGGCTTTTTCACCCGAAAAAGGCATTTTGTGCCTGAAATTGAGAGCTTGGTGCAGAAAAATGAGGCTTTTCACCCCAAAAACGCGGGTTTAGCCCCCATGATAGGGTTTGTGCTGTAAAAAAGGAGAGGTAGGGCCCCGGAAACAAGGCACTGCTGCATAAAAGGGAGGTTGTTACCTGTAGAATCAAAACTTTGGATGCCAAAAATTAATCTTTGAGAGGTAAAATGGGGGTTTGTGCCCTAAAATTGAGAGCTTGGAGTAGGAAAATGAGGCTTTTAATCTGAAAAAGGAGGTTTGTGCCCTAAAATTGAGATATTGGTGAAGAAGAATGAGGCTTTTCCACCCAAAAATTGAGAGCTTGTCCCTAAAATTGAGAGCTTGGTGCAGAAAAATGAGGCTTTTCAGCAGAAAAAGGTGAGCTTGTCCATAAAATTGAGATATTGGTGCAGAAAAATGAGGCTTTTCACCCAAAAATTGAGAGCTTGTCCCTAAAATTGAGAGCTTGGTGCAGAAAAATGAGGCTTTTTCACCCGAAAAAGGTATTTTGTGCCCGAAATTGAGAGCTTGGTGCAGAAAAATGAGGCTTTTCACCCCAAAAACGTGGGTTTAGCCCCCATGATAGGGTTTGTGCTGTAAAAAAGGAGAGGTAGGGCCCTGGAAACGAGGCACTGCTGCATAAAAGGGAGGTTGTTACCTGTAGAATCAAAACTTTGGATGCCAAAAATTAATTTTTGAGAGGAGAATGGGGGTTTGTGCCTAAAATTGAGAGCTTGGAGTAGGAAAATGAGGCTTTTAATCTGAAAAAGGAGGTTTGTGCCCTAAAATTGAGATATTGGTGAAGAAAAATGAGGCTTTTCACTCAAAAATTGAGAGCTTGTCCCTAAAATTGAGAGCTTGGAGTAGGAAAATGAGGCTTTTAATCTGAAAAAGGAGGTTTGTGCCCTAAAATTGAGATATTGGTGAAGAAGAATGAGGCTTTTCATCCAAAAATTGAGAGCTTGTCCCTAAAATTGAGAGCTTGGTGCAGAAAAATGAGGCTTTTCAGCAGAAAAAGGTGAGCTTGTCCATAAAATTGCGCTATTGGTGCAGAAAAATGAGGCTTTTCAGGTGAAAAAGGTGTGTTTGGTGCTAAAATTGAGAGCTTGGTGCAGAAAAATGAGGCTTTTCTGGTGAAAAGGGCATTTTGTGCCCAAAAATTGAGAGCTTGTTGTAGGAAAATGAGGCTTTTTTACCCGAAAAAGGCGGGTTTTACCCTAAAATTGAGAGCTTCTTGTAGGAAAATGAGGCTTTTCAGGTGAAAAAGGTGGGTTTGGTGCAGAAAATTGAGAGCTCTGTGCAGAAAAATGAGGCTTTTCACCCCAAAAACGCGGGTTTAGCCCCCATGATAGGGTTTGTGCTGTAAAAAAGGAGAGGTAGGGCCCTGGAAACGAGGCACTGCTGCATAAAAGGGAGGTTGTTACCTGTAGAATCAAAACTTTGGATGCCAAAAATTAATCTTTGAGAGGAGAATGGGGGTTTGTGCCCTAAAATTGAGAGCTTGGAGTAGGAAAATGAGGCTTTTAATCTGAAAAAGGAGTTTTGTGCCCTAAAATTGAGATATTGGTGAAGAAGAATGAGGCTTTTCCACCCAAAAATTGAGAGCTTGTCCATAAAATTGAGAGCTTGGTGCAGAAAAATGAGGCTTTTTCACCCAAAAAAGGCGGGTTTTACCCTAAACTTGAGAGAGTGGTTCAGAAAAATGAGGCTTTTCACCCAGTAAAGGTAATTTGTGCCCAAATATTGAGAGCTTGGTGCAGAAAAATGAGGCTTTTCACCCAAAAAGGCGGGTTTTACCCTAAAATTGAGATATTGGTGCAGAAAAATGAGGCTTTTCACCCGAAAATTGAGAGCTTGTCCCTAAAATTGAGAGCTTGGTGCAGAAAAATGAGGCTTTTCAGGTGAAAAAGGCGGGTTTTACCGTAAAATTGAGAGAGTGTTTCAGAAAAATGAGGCTTTTCAGGTGAAAAAGGTGGGTTTGGTGCAGAAAATTGAGAGCTCTGTGCAGAAAAATGAGGCTTTTTCACCCGAAAAAGGCATTTTGTGCCTGAAATTGAGAGCTTGGTGCAGAAAAATGAGGCTTTTCACCCCAAAAACGCGGGTTTAGCCCCCATGATAGGGTTTGTGCTGTAAAAAAGGAGAGGTAGGGCCCCGGAAACAAGGCACTGCTGCATAAAAGGGAGGTTGTTACCTGTAGAATCAAAACTTTGGATGCCAAAAATTAATCTTTGAGAGGTAAAATGGGGGTTTGTGCCCTAAAATTGAGAGCTTGGAGTAGGAAAATGAGGCTTTTAATCTGAAAAAGGAGGTTTGTGCCCTAAAATTGAGATATTGGTGAAGAAGAATGAGGCTTTTCCACCCAAAAATTGAGAGCTTGTCCCTAAAATTGAGAGCTTGGTGCAGAAAAATGAGGCTTTTCAGCAGAAAAAGGTGAGCTTGTCCATAAAATTGAGATATTGGTGCAGAAAAATGAGGCTTTTCACCCAAAAATTGAGAGCTTGTCCCTAAAATTGAGAGCTTGGTGCAGAAAAATGAGGCTTTTTCACCCGAAAAAGGTATTTTGTGCCCGAAATTGAGAGCTTGGTGCAGAAAAATGAGGCTTTTCACCCCAAAAACGTGGGTTTAGCCCCCATGATAGGGTTTGTGCTGTAAAAAAGGAGAGGTAGGGCCCTGGAAACGAGGCACTGCTGCATAAAAGGGAGGTTGTTACCTGTAGAATCAAAACTTTGGATGCCAAAAATTAATCTTTGAGAGGTAAAGTGGGGGTTTGTGCCCTAAAATTGAGAGCTTGGAGTAGGAAAATGAGGCTTTTAATCTGAAAAAGGAGGTTTGTGCCCTAAAATTGAGATATTGGTGAAGAAAAATGAGGCTTTTCACGCGAAAATTGAGAACTTGTCCCTAAAATGGAGAGCTTGGTTCAGAAAAATGAGGCTTTTCACCCAATACAGGTAATTTGTGCCCAAAAATTGAGAGCTTGGTGCAGAAAAATGATTCTTTTCACCCGAAAAAGGCGGTTTCTGCCCTAAAATTGAGAGCTTGGTGCAGAAAAATGAGGCTTTTCACCCAAAAAAGGAGAGCTTGTCCCTAAAATTGAGAGCTTGGTGCAGAAAAATGAGGCTTTTTCACCCAAAAAAGGCGGGTTTTACCCTAAACTTGAGAGAGTGGTTCAGAAAAATGAGGCTTTTCACCCAATAAAGGTAATTTGTGCCCAAAAATTGAGAGCTTGGTTCAGAAAAACGAGGATTTTTCACCCAAAAAAGGCGGGTGTGTGCCGTAAAATTGAGAGCTTGGTGCAGAAAAATGAGGCTTTTTCACCCAAAAAAGGCGGGTTTTACCCTAAACTTGAGAGAGTGGTTCAGAAAAATGAGGCTTTTCACCCAGTAAAGGTAATTTGTGCCCAAATATTGAGAGCTTGGTGCAGAAAAATGAGGCTTTTCACCCAAAAAGGCGGGTTTTACCCTAAAATTGAGATATTGGTGCAGAAAAATGAGGCTTTTCACCCGAAAATTGAGAGCTTGTCCCTAAAATTGAGAGCTTGGTTCAGAAAAATGAGGCTTTTCACCCAATACAGGTAATTTGTGCCCAAAAATTGAGAGCTTGGTGCAGAAAAATGATTCTTTTCACCCGAAAAAGGCGGTTTCTGCCCTAAAATTGAGAGCTTGGTGCAGAAAAATGAGGCTTTTCACCCAAAAAAGGAGAGCTTGTCCCTAAAATTGAGAGCTTGGTGCAGAAAAATGAGGCTTTTTCACCCGAAAAAGGTATTTTGTGCCCGAAATTGAGAGCTTGGTGCAGAAAAATGAGGCTTTTCTGGTGAAAAGGGCATTTTGTGCCCAAAAATTGAGAGCTTGTTGTAGGAAAATGAGGCTTTTTTACCCGAAAAAGGCGGGTTTTACCCTAAAATTGAGAGCTTCTAGTAGGAAAATGAGGCTTTTCAGGTGAAAAAGGTGGGTTTGGTGCAGAAAATGGAGAGCTTGGTGCAGAAAAATGAGGCTTTTTCACGCAAAAAAGGCGAGTTTTACCCTAAAATTGAGAGCTTGTTGCAGAAAAATGAGGCTTTTCAGGAGAAAAATGTGGTTTGTGCCCTAAAATTGAGATCTCTGTGCAGAAAAATGAGGTTTTTCACCCCAAAAATGCGGGTTTAGCCCCCATGATAGGGTTTGTGCTGTAAAAAAGGAGAGGTAGGGCCCAGGAAACGAGGCACTGCTGCATAAAAGGGAGGTTGTTACCTGTAGAATCAAAACTTTGGATGCCAAAAATTAATCTTTGAGAGGTAAAATGGGGGTTTGTGCCCTAAAATTGAGAGCTTGGTACAGAAAAATGAGGCTTTTCATCTGAAAAAGGCAGGTTTGGCCATAAAATTGCGCTATTGGTGCAGAAAAATGAGGCTTTTCACCCAACAAAGGAGAGCTTGTCCCTAAAATTGAGAGCTTGGTGCAGAAAAATGAGGCTTTTCAGGTGAAAAAGGCGGGTTTTACCGTAAAATTGAGAGAGTGTTTCAGAAAAATGAGGCTTTTCAGGTGAAAAAGGTGGGTTTGGTGCAGAAAATTGAGAGCTCTGTGCAGAAAAATGAGGCTTTTTCACCCGAAAAAGGCATTTTGTGCCTGAAATTGAGAGCTTGGTGCAGAAAAATGAGGCTTTTCACCCCAAAAACGCGGGTTTAGCCCCCATGATAGGGTTTGTGCTGTAAAAAAGGAGAGGTAGGGCCCCGGAAACAAGGCACTGCTGCATAAAAGGGAGGTTGTTACCTGTAGAATCAAAACTTTGGATGCCAAAAATTAATCTTTGAGAGGTAAAATGGGGGTTTGTGCCCTAAAATTGAGAGCTTGGAGTAGGAAAATGAGGCTTTTAATCTGAAAAAGGAGGTTTGTGCCCTAAAATTGAGATATTGGTGAAGAAGAATGAGGCTTTTCCACCCAAAAATTGAGAGCTTGTCCCTAAAATTGAGAGCTTGGTGCAGAAAAATGAGGCTTTTCAGCAGAAAAAGGTGAGCTTGTCCATAAAATTGAGATATTGGTGCAGAAAAATGAGGCTTTTCACCCAAAAATTGAGAGCTTGTCCCTAAAATTGAGAGCTTGGTGCAGAAAAATGAGGCTTTTTCACCCGAAAAAGGTATTTTGTGCCCGAAATTGAGAGCTTGGTGCAGAAAAATGAGGCTTTTCACCCCAAAAACGTGGGTTTAGCCCCCATGATAGGGTTTGTGCTGTAAAAAAGGAGAGGTAGGGCCCTGGAAACGAGGCACTGCTGCATAAAAGGGAGGTTGTTACCTGTAGAATCAAAACTTTGGATGCCAAAAATTAATCTTTGAGAGGTAAAGTGGGGGTTTGTGCCCTAAAATTGAGAGCTTGGAGTAGGAAAATGAGGCTTTTAATCTGAAAAAGGAGGTTTGTGCCCTAAAATTGAGATATTGGTGAAGAAAAATGAGGCTTTTCACGCGAAAATTGAGAACTTGTCCCTAAAATGGAGAGCTTGGTTCAGAAAAATGAGGCTTTTCACCCAATACAGGTAATTTGTGCCCAAAAATTGAGAGCTTGGTGCAGAAAAATGATTCTTTTCACCCGAAAAAGGCGGTTTCTGCCCTAAAATTGAGAGCTTGGTGCAGAAAAATGAGGCTTTTCACCCAAAAAAGGAGAGCTTGTCCCTAAAATTGAGAGCTTTGTTCAGAAAAACGAGACTTTTTCACCCAAAAAAGGCGGGTTTGTGCCCTAAAATTGAGAGCTTGTTGCAGAAAATTGAGGCTTTTCAGCAGAAAAAGGTTGTTTCCGCCCTAAAATTGAGAGCTTGGTACAGAAAAATGAGGTTTTTCACCCCAAAAGCGTGGGTTTAGCCCCCATGATAGGGTTTGTGCTGTAAAAAAGGAGAGGTAGGGCCCAGGAAACGAGGCACTGCTGCATAAAAGGGAGGTTGTTTCCTGTAGAATCAAAACTTTGGATGCCAAAAATTAATCTTTGAGAGGAGAATGGGGGTTTGTGCCTAAAATTGAGAGCTTGGAGTAGGAAAATGAGGCTTTTAATCTGAAAAAGGAGGTTTGTGCCCTAAAATTGAGATATTGGTGAAGAAAAATGAGGCTTTTCACTCAAAAATTGAGAGCTTGTCCCTAAAATTGAGAGCTTGGAGTAGGAAAATGAGGCTTTTAATCTGAAAAAGGAGGTTTGTGCCCTAAAATTGAGATATTGGTGAAGAAGAATGAGGCTTTTCATCCAAAAATTGAGAGCTTGTCCCTAAAATTGAGAGCTTGGTGCAGAAAAATGAGGCTTTTCAGCAGAAAAAGGTGAGCTTGTCCATAAAATTGCGCTATTGGTGCAGAAAAATGAGGCTTTTCAGGTGAAAAAGGTGTGTTTGGTGCTAAAATTGAGAGCTTGGTGCAGAAAAATGAGGCTTTTCTGGTGAAAAGGGCATTTTGTGCCCAAAAATTGAGAGCTTGTTGTAGGAAAATGAGGCTTTTTTACCCGAAAAAGGCGGGTTTTACCCTAAAATTGAGAGCTTCTTGTAGGAAAATGAGGCTTTTCAGGTGAAAAAGGTGGGTTTGGTGCAGAAAATTGAGAGCTCTGTGCAGAAAAATGAGGCTTTTCACCCCAAAAACGCGGGTTTAGCCCCCATGATAGGGTTTGTGCTGTAAAAAAGGAGAGGTAGGGCCCTGGAAACGAGGCACTGCTGCATAAAAGGGAGGTTGTTACCTGTAGAATCAAAACTTTGGATGCCAAAAATTAATCTTTGAGAGGAGAATGGGGGTTTGTGCCCTAAAATTGAGAGCTTGGAGTAGGAAAATGAGGCTTTTAATCTGAAAAAGGAGTTTTGTGCCCTAAAATTGAGATATTGGTGAAGAAGAATGAGGCTTTTCCACCCAAAAATTGAGAGCTTGTCCATAAAATTGAGAGCTTGGTGCAGAAAAATGAGGCTTTTTCACCCAAAAAAGGCGGGTTTTACCCTAAACTTGAGAGAGTGGTTCAGAAAAATGAGGCTTTTCACCCAGTAAAGGTAATTTGTGCCCAAATATTGAGAGCTTGGTGCAGAAAAATGAGGCTTTTCACCCAAAAAGGCGGGTTTTACCCTAAAATTGAGATATTGGTGCAGAAAAATGAGGCTTTTCACCCGAAAATTGAGAGCTTGTCCCTAAAATTGAGAGCTTGGTGCAGAAAAATGAGGCTTTTCAGGTGAAAAAGGCGGGTTTTACCGTAAAATTGAGAGAGTGTTTCAGAAAAATGAGGCTTTTCAGGTGAAAAAGGTGGGTTTGGTGCAGAAAATTGAGAGCTCTGTGCAGAAAAATGAGGCTTTTTCACCCGAAAAAGGCATTTTGTGCCTGAAATTGAGAGCTTGGTGCAGAAAAATGAGGCTTTTCACCCCAAAAACGCGGGTTTAGCCCCCATGATAGGGTTTGTGCTGTAAAAAAGGAGAGGTAGGGCCCCGGAAACAAGGCACTGCTGCATAAAAGGGAGGTTGTTACCTGTAGAATCAAAACTTTGGATGCCAAAAATTAATCTTTGAGAGGTAAAATGGGGGTTTGTGCCCTAAAATTGAGAGCTTGGAGTAGGAAAATGAGGCTTTTAATCTGAAAAAGGAGGTTTGTGCCCTAAAATTGAGATATTGGTGAAGAAGAATGAGGCTTTTCCACCCAAAAATTGAGAGCTTGTCCCTAAAATTGAGAGCTTGGTGCAGAAAAATGAGGCTTTTCAGCAGAAAAAGGTGAGCTTGTCCATAAAATTGAGATATTGGTGCAGAAAAATGAGGCTTTTCACCCAAAAATTGAGAGCTTGTCCCTAAAATTGAGAGCTTGGTGCAGAAAAATGAGGCTTTTTCACCCGAAAAAGGTATTTTGTGCCCGAAATTGAGAGCTTGGTGCAGAAAAATGAGGCTTTTCACCCCAAAAACGTGGGTTTAGCCCCCATGATAGGGTTTGTGCTGTAAAAAAGGAGAGGTAGGGCCCTGGAAACGAGGCACTGCTGCATAAAAGGGAGGTTGTTACCTGTAGAATCAAAACTTTGGATGCCAAAAATTAATCTTTGAGAGGTAAAGTGGGGGTTTGTGCCCTAAAATTGAGAGCTTGGAGTAGGAAAATGAGGCTTTTAATCTGAAAAAGGAGGTTTGTGCCCTAAAATTGAGATATTGGTGAAGAAAAATGAGGCTTTTCACGCGAAAATTGAGAACTTGTCCCTAAAATGGAGAGCTTGGTTCAGAAAAATGAGGCTTTTCACCCAATACAGGTAATTTGTGCCCAAAAATTGAGAGCTTGGTGCAGAAAAATGATTCTTTTCACCCGAAAAAGGCGGTTTCTGCCCTAAAATTGAGAGCTTGGTGCAGAAAAATGAGGCTTTTCACCCAAAAAAGGAGAGCTTGTCCCTAAAATTGAGAGCTTGGTGCAGAAAAATGAGGCTTTTTCACCCAAAAAAGGCGGGTTTTACCCTAAACTTGAGAGAGTGGTTCAGAAAAATGAGGCTTTTCACCCAATAAAGGTAATTTGTGCCCAAAAATTGAGAGCTTGGTTCAGAAAAACGAGGATTTTTCACCCAAAAAAGGCGGGTGTGTGCCGTAAAATTGAGAGCTTGGTGCAGAAAAATGAGGCTTTTTCACCCAAAAAAGGCGGGTTTTACCCTAAACTTGAGAGAGTGGTTCAGAAAAATGAGGCTTTTCACCCAGTAAAGGTAATTTGTGCCCAAATATTGAGAGCTTGGTGCAGAAAAATGAGGCTTTTCACCCAAAAAGGCGGGTTTTACCCTAAAATTGAGATATTGGTGCAGAAAAATGAGGCTTTTCACCCGAAAATTGAGAGCTTGTCCCTAAAATTGAGAGCTTGGTTCAGAAAAATGAGGCTTTTCACCCAATACAGGTAATTTGTGCCCAAAAATTGAGAGCTTGGTGCAGAAAAATGATTCTTTTCACCCGAAAAAGGCGGTTTCTGCCCTAAAATTGAGAGCTTGGTGCAGAAAAATGAGGCTTTTCACCCAAAAAAGGAGAGCTTGTCCCTAAAATTGAGAGCTTGGTGCAGAAAAATGAGGCTTTTTCACCCGAAAAAGGTATTTTGTGCCCGAAATTGAGAGCTTGGTGCAGAAAAATGAGGCTTTTCTGGTGAAAAGGGCATTTTGTGCCCAAAAATTGAGAGCTTGTTGTAGGAAAATGAGGCTTTTTTACCCGAAAAAGGCGGGTTTTACCCTAAAATTGAGAGCTTCTTGTAGGAAAATGAGGCTTTTCAGGTGAAAAAGGTGGGTTTGGTGCAGAAAATGGAGAGCTTGGTGCAGAAAAATGAGGCTTTTTCACGCAAAAAAGGCGAGTTTTACCCTAATATTGAGAGCTTGTTGCAGAAAAATGAGGCTTTTCAGGAGAAAAATGTGGTTTGTGCCCTAAAATTGAGATCTCTGTGCAGAAAAATGAGGTTTTTCACCCCAAAAATGCGGGTTTAGCCCCCATGATAGGGTTTGTGCTGTAAAAAAGGAGAGGTAGGGCCCAGGAAACGAGGCACTGCTGCATAAAAGGGAGGTTGTTACCTGTAGAATCAAAACTTTGGATGCCAAAAATTAATCTTTGAGAGGTAAAATGGGGGTTTCTGCCCTAAAATGGAGAGCTTGGTACAGAAAAATGAGGCTTTTAATCTGAAAAAGGCAGGTTTGGCCATAAAATTGCGCTATTGGTGCAGAAAAATGAGGCTTTTCACCCAACAAAGGAGAGCTTGTCCATAAAATTGAAATATTGGTGCAGAAAAATGAGGCTTTTCAGGTGAAAAAAGCGGGTTTTACCGTAAAATTGAGAGAGTGTTTCAGAAAAATGAGGCTTTTCAGGTGAAAAAGGTGGGTTTGGTGCAGAAAATTGAGAGCTCTGTGCAGAAAAATGAGGCTTTTTCACCCGAAAAAGGCATTTTGTGCCTGAAATTGAGAGCTTGGTGCAGAAAAATGAGGCTTTTCACCCCAAAAACGCGGGTTTAGCCCCCATGATAGGGTTTGTGCTGTAAAAAAGGAGAGGTAGGGCCCCGGAAACGAGGCACTGCTGCATAAAAGGGAGGTTGTTACCTGTAGAATCAAAACTTTGGATGCCAAAAATTAATCTTTGAGAGGTAAAATGGGGGTTTGTGCCCTAAAATTGAGAGCTTGGAGTAGGAAAATGAGGCTTTTAATCTGAAAAAGGAGGTTTGTGCCCTAAAATTGAGATATTGGTGAAGAAGAATGAGGCTTTTCCACCCAAAAATTGAGAGCTTGTCCCTAAAATTGAGAGCTTGGTGCAGAAAAATGAGGCTTTTCAGCAGAAAAAGGTGAGCTTGTCCATAAAATTGAGATATTGGTGCAGAAAAATGAGGCTTTTCACCCAAAAATTGAGAGCTTGTCCCTAAAATTGAGAGCTTGGTGCAGAAAAATGAGGCTTTTTCACCCGAAAAAGGTATTTTGTGCCCGAAATTGAGAGCTTGGTGCAGAAAAATGAGGCTTTTCACCCCAAAAACGTGGGTTTAGCCCCCATGATAGGGTTTGTGCTGTAAAAAAGGAGAGGTAGGGCCCTGGAAACGAGGCACTGCTGCATAAAAGGGAGGTTGTTACCTGTAGAATCAAAACTTTGGATGCCAAAAATTAATTTTTGAGAGGAGAATGGGGGTTTGTGCCTAAAATTGAGAGCTTGGAGTAGGAAAATGAGGCTTTTAATCTGAAAAAGGAGGTTTGTGCCCTAAAATTGAGATATTGGTGAAGAAAAATGAGGCTTTTCACTCAAAAATTGAGAGCTTGTCCCTAAAATTGAGAGCTTGGAGTAGGAAAATGAGGCTTTTAATCTGAAAAAGGAGGTTTGTGCCCTAAAATTGAGATATTGGTGAAGAAGAATGAGGCTTTTCATCCAAAAATTGAGAGCTTGTCCCTAAAATTGAGAGCTTGGTGCAGAAAAATGAGGCTTTTCAGCAGAAAAAGGTGAGCTTGTCCATAAAATTGCGCTATTGGTGCAGAAAAATGAGGCTTTTCAGGTGAAAAAGGTGTGTTTGGTGCTAAAATTGAGAGCTTGGTGCAGAAAAATGAGGCTTTTCTGGTGAAAAGGGCATTTTGTGCCCAAAAATTGAGAGCTTGTTGTAGGAAAATGAGGCTTTTTTACCCGAAAAAGGCGGGTTTTACCCTAAAATTGAGAGCTTCTTGTAGGAAAATGAGGCTTTTCAGGTGAAAAAGGTGGGTTTGGTGCAGAAAATTGAGAGCTCTGTGCAGAAAAATGAGGCTTTTCACCCCAAAAACGCGGGTTTAGCCCCCATGATAGGGTTTGTGCTGTAAAAAAGGAGAGGTAGGGCCCTGGAAACGAGGCACTGCTGCATAAAAGGGAGGTTGTTACCTGTAGAATCAAAACTTTGGATGCCAAAAATTAATCTTTGAGAGGAGAATGGGGGTTTGTGCCCTAAAATTGAGAGCTTGGAGTAGGAAAATGAGGCTTTTAATCTGAAAAAGGAGTTTTGTGCCCTAAAATTGAGATATTGGTGAAGAAGAATGAGGCTTTTCCACCCAAAAATTGAGAGCTTGTCCATAAAATTGAGAGCTTGGTGCAGAAAAATGAGGCTTTTTCACCCAAAAAAGGCGGGTTTTACCCTAAACTTGAGAGAGTGGTTCAGAAAAATGAGGCTTTTCACCCAGTAAAGGTAATTTGTGCCCAAATATTGAGAGCTTGGTGCAGAAAAATGAGGCTTTTCACCCAAAAAGGCGGGTTTTACCCTAAAATTGAGATATTGGTGCAGAAAAATGAGGCTTTTCACCCAACAAAGGAGAGCTTGTCCCTAAAATTGAGAGCTTGGTGCAGAAAAATGAGGCTTTTCAGGTGAAAAAGGCGGGTTTTACCGTAAAATTGAGAGAGTGTTTCAGAAAAATGAGGCTTTTCAGGTGAAAAAGGTGGGTTTGGTGCAGAAAATTGAGAGCTCTGTGCAGAAAAATGAGGCTTTTTCACCCGAAAAAGGCATTTTGTGCCTGAAATTGAGAGCTTGGTGCAGAAAAATGAGGCTTTTCACCCCAAAAACGCGGGTTTAGCCCCCATGATAGGGTTTGTGCTGTAAAAAAGGAGAGGTAGGGCCCCGGAAACAAGGCACTGCTGCATAAAAGGGAGGTTGTTACCTGTAGAATCAAAACTTTGGATGCCAAAAATTAATCTTTGAGAGGTAAAATGGGGGTTTGTGCCCTAAAATTGAGAGCTTGGAGTAGGAAAATGAGGCTTTTAATCTGAAAAAGGAGGTTTGTGCCCTAAAATTGAGATATTGGTGAAGAAGAATGAGGCTTTTCCACCCAAAAATTGAGAGCTTGTCCCTAAAATTGAGAGCTTGGTGCAGAAAAATGAGGCTTTTCAGCAGAAAAAGGTGAGCTTGTCCATAAAATTGAGATATTGGTGCAGAAAAATGAGGCTTTTCACCCAAAAATTGAGAGCTTGTCCCTAAAATTGAGAGCTTGGTGCAGAAAAATGAGGCTTTTTCACCCGAAAAAGGTATTTTGTGCCCGAAATTGAGAGCTTGGTGCAGAAAAATGAGGCTTTTCACCCCAAAAACGTGGGTTTAGCCCCCATGATAGGGTTTGTGCTGTAAAAAAGGAGAGGTAGGGCCCTGGAAACGAGGCACTGCTGCATAAAAGGGAGGTTGTTACCTGTAGAATCAAAACTTTGGATGCCAAAAATTAATCTTTGAGAGGTAAAGTGGGGGTTTGTGCCCTAAAATTGAGAGCTTGGAGTAGGAAAATGAGGCTTTTAATCTGAAAAAGGAGGTTTGTGCCCTAAAATTGAGATATTGGTGAAGAAAAATGAGGCTTTTCACGCGAAAATTGAGAACTTGTCCCTAAAATGGAGAGCTTGGTTCAGAAAAATGAGGCTTTTCACCCAATACAGGTAATTTGTGCCCAAAAATTGAGAGCTTGGTGCAGAAAAATGATTCTTTTCACCCGAAAAAGGCGGTTTCTGCCCTAAAATTGAGAGCTTGGTGCAGAAAAATGAGGCTTTTCACCCAAAAAAGGAGAGCTTGTCCCTAAAATTGAGAGCTTGGTGCAGAAAAATGAGGCTTTTTCACCCAAAAAAGGCGGGTTTTACCCTAAACTTGAGAGAGTGGTTCAGAAAAATGAGGCTTTTCACCCAATAAAGGTAATTTGTGCCCAAAAATTGAGAGCTTGGTTCAGAAAAACGAGGATTTTTCACCCAAAAAAGGCGGGTGTGTGCCGTAAAATTGAGAGCTTGGTGCAGAAAAATGAGGCTTTTTCACCCAAAAAAGGCGGGTTTTACCCTAAACTTGAGAGAGTGGTTCAGAAAAATGAGGCTTTTCACCCAGTAAAGGTAATTTGTGCCCAAATATTGAGAGCTTGGTGCAGAAAAATGAGGCTTTTCACCCAAAAAGGCGGGTTTTACCCTAAAATTGAGATATTGGTGCAGAAAAATGAGGCTTTTCACCCGAAAATTGAGAGCTTGTCCCTAAAATTGAGAGCTTGGTTCAGAAAAATGAGGCTTTTCACCCAATACAGGTAATTTGTGCCCAAAAATTGAGAGCTTGGTGCAGAAAAATGATTCTTTTCACCCGAAAAAGGCGGTTTCTGCCCTAAAATTGAGAGCTTGGTGCAGAAAAATGAGGCTTTTCACCCAAAAAAGGAGAGCTTGTCCCTAAAATTGAGAGCTTGGTGCAGAAAAATGAGGCTTTTTCACCCGAAAAAGGTATTTTGTGCCCGAAATTGAGAGCTTGGTGCAGAAAAATGAGGCTTTTCTGGTGAAAAGGGCATTTTGTGCCCAAAAATTGAGAGCTTGTTGTAGGAAAATGAGGCTTTTTTACCCGAAAAAGGCGGGTTTTACCCTAAAATTGAGAGCTTCTAGTAGGAAAATGAGGCTTTTCAGGTGAAAAAGGTGGGTTTGGTGCAGAAAATGGAGAGCTTGGTGCAGAAAAATGAGGCTTTTTCACGCAAAAAAGGCGAGTTTTACCCTAAAATTGAGAGCTTGTTGCAGAAAAATGAGGCTTTTCAGGAGAAAAATGTGGTTTGTGCCCTAAAATTGAGATCTCTGTGCAGAAAAATGAGGTTTTTCACCCCAAAAATGCGGGTTTAGCCCCCATGATAGGGTTTGTGCTGTAAAAAAGGAGAGGTAGGGCCCAGGAAACGAGGCACTGCTGCATAAAAGGGAGGTTGTTACCTGTAGAATCAAAACTTTGGATGCCAAAAATTAATCTTTGAGAGGTAAAATGGGGGTTTGTGCCCTAAAATGGAGAGCTTGGTACAGAAAAATGAGGCTTTTAATCTGAAAAAGGCAGGTTTGGCCATAAAATTGCGCTATTGGTGCAGAAAAATGAGGCTTTTCACCCAACAAAGGAGAGCTTGTCCATAAAATTGAAATATTGGTGCAGAAAAATGAGGCTTTTCAGGTGAAAAAAGCGGGTTTTACCGTAAAATTGAGAGAGTGTTTCAGAAAAATGAGGCTTTTCAGGTGAAAAAGGTGGGTTTGGTGCAGAAAATTGAGAGCTCTGTGCAGAAAAATGAGGCTTTTTCACCCGAAAAAGGCATTTTGTGCCTGAAATTGAGAGCTTGGTGCAGAAAAATGAGGCTTTTCACCCCAAAAACGCGGGTTTAGCCCCCATGATAGGGTTTGTGCTGTAAAAAAGGAGAGGTAGGGCCCCGGAAACAAGGCACTGCTGCATAAAAGGGAGGTTGTTACCTGTAGAATCAAAACTTTGGATGCCAAAAATTAATCTTTGAGAGGTAAAATGGGGGTTTGTGCCCTAAAATTGAGAGCTTGGAGTAGGAAAATGAGGCTTTTAATCTGAAAAAGGAGGTTTGTGCCCTAAAATTGAGATATTGGTGAAGAAAAATGAGGCTTTTCACGCGAAAATTGAGAACTTGTCCCTAAAATGGAGAGCTTGGTTCAGAAAAATGAGGCTTTTCACCCAATACAGGTAATTTGTGCCCAAAAATTGAGAGCTTGGTGCAGAAAAATGATTCTTTTCACCCGAAAAAGGCGGTTTCTGCCCTAAAATTGAGAGCTTGGTGCAGAAAAATGAGGCTTTTCACCCAAAAAAGGAGAGCTTGTCCCTAAAATTGAGAGCTTGGTGCAGAAAAATGAGGCTTTTTCACCCAAAAAAGGCGGGTTTTACCCTAAACTTGAGAGAGTGGTTCAGAAAAATGAGGCTTTTCACCCAATAAAGGTAATTTGTGCCCAAAAATTGAGAGCTTGGTTCAGAAAAACGAGGATTTTTCACCCAAAAAAGGCGGGTGTGTGCCGTAAAATTGAGAGCTTGGTGCAGAAAAATGAGGCTTTTTCACCCAAAAAAGGCGGGTTTTACCCTAAACTTGAGAGAGTGGTTCAGAAAAATGAGGCTTTTCACCCAGTAAAGGTAATTTGTGCCCAAATATTGAGAGCTTGGTGCAGAAAAATGAGGCTTTTCACCCAAAAAGGCGGGTTTTACCCTAAAATTGAGATATTGGTGCAGAAAAATGAGGCTTTTCACCCGAAAATTGAGAGCTTGTCCCTAAAATTGAGAGCTTGGTTCAGAAAAATGAGGCTTTTCACCCAATACAGGTAATTTGTGCCCAAAAATTGAGAGCTTGGTGCAGAAAAATGATTCTTTTCACCCGAAAAAGGCGGTTTCTGCCCTAAAATTGAGAGCTTGGTGCAGAAAAATGAGGCTTTTCACCCAAAAAAGGAGAGCTTGTCCCTAAAATTGAGAGCTTGGTGCAGAAAAATGAGGCTTTTTCACCCGAAAAAGGTATTTTGTGCCCGAAATTGAGAGCTTGGTGCAGAAAAATGAGGCTTTTCTGGTGAAAAGGGCATTTTGTGCCCAAAAATTGAGAGCTTGTTGTAGGAAAATGAGGCTTTTTTACCCGAAAAAGGCGGGTTTTACCCTAAAATTGAGAGCTTCTAGTAGGAAAATGAGGCTTTTCAGGTGAAAAAGGTGGGTTTGGTGCAGAAAATGGAGAGCTTGGTGCAGAAAAATGAGGCTTTTTCACGCAAAAAAGGCGAGTTTTACCCTAAAATTGAGAGCTTGTTGCAGAAAAATGAGGCTTTTCAGGAGAAAAATGTGGTTTGTGCCCTAAAATTGAGATCTCTGTGCAGAAAAATGAGGTTTTTCACCCCAAAAATGCGGGTTTAGCCCCCATGATAGGGTTTGTGCTGTAAAAAAGGAGAGGTAGGGCCCAGGAAACGAGGCACTGCTGCATAAAAGGGAGGTTGTTACCTGTAGAATCAAAACTTTGGATGCCAAAAATTAATCTTTGAGAGGTAAAATGGGGGTTTCTGCCCTAAAATGGAGAGCTTGGTACAGAAAAATGAGGCTTTTAATCTGAAAAAGGCAGGTTTGGCCATAAAATTGCGCTATTGGTGCAGAAAAATGAGGCTTTTCACCCAACAAAGGAGAGCTTGTCCATAAAATTGAAATATTGGTGCAGAAAAATGAGGCTTTTCAGGTGAAAAAGGCGGGTTTTACCGTAAAATTGAGAGAGTGTTTCAGAAAAATGAGGCTTTTCAGGTGAAAAAGGTGGGTTTGGTGCAGAAAATTGAGAGCTCTGTGCAGAAAAATGAGGCTTTTTCACCCGAAAAAGGCATTTTGTGCCTGAAATTGAGAGCTTGGTGCAGAAAAATGAGGCTTTTCACCCCAAAAACGCGGGTTTAGCCCCCATGATAGGGTTTGTGCTGTAAAAAAGGAGAGGTAGGGCCCCGGAAACAAGGCACTGCTGCATAAAAGGGAGGTTGTTACCTGTAGAATCAAAACTTTGGATGCCAAAAATTAATCTTTGAGAGGTAAAATGGGGGTTTGTGCCCTAAAATTGAGAGCTTGGAGTAGGAAAATGAGGCTTTTAATCTGAAAAAGGAGGTTTGTGCCCTAAAATTGAGATATTGGTGAAGAAAAATGAGGCTTTTCACGCGAAAATTGAGAACTTGTCCCTAAAATGGAGAGCTTGGTTCAGAAAAATGAGGCTTTTCACCCAATACAGGTAATTTGTGCCCAAAAATTGAGAGCTTGGTGCAGAAAAATGATTCTTTTCACCCGAAAAAGGCGGTTTCTGCCCTAAAATTGAGAGCTTGGTGCAGAAAAATGAGGCTTTTCACCCAAAAAAGGAGAGCTTGTCCCTAAAATTGAGAGCTTGGTGCAGAAAAATGAGGCTTTTTCACCCAAAAAAGGCGGGTTTTACCCTAAACTTGAGAGAGTGGTTCAGAAAAATGAGGCTTTTCACCCAATAAAGGTAATTTGTGCCCAAAAATTGAGAGCTTGGTTCAGAAAAACGAGGATTTTTCACCCAAAAAAGGCGGGTGTGTGCCGTAAAATTGAGAGCTTGGTGCAGAAAAATGAGGCTTTTTCACCCAAAAAAGGCGGGTTTTACCCTAAACTTGAGAGAGTGGTTCAGAAAAATGAGGCTTTTCACCCAGTAAAGGTAATTTGTGCCCAAATATTGAGAGCTTGGTGCAGAAAAATGAGGCTTTTCACCCAAAAAGGCGGGTTTTACCCTAAAATTGAGATATTGGTGCAGAAAAATGAGGCTTTTCACCCGAAAATTGAGAGCTTGTCCCTAAAATTGAGAGCTTGGTTCAGAAAAATGAGGCTTTTCACCCAATACAGGTAATTTGTGCCCAAAAATTGAGAGCTTGGTGCAGAAAAATGATTCTTTTCACCCGAAAAAGGCGGTTTCTGCCCTAAAATTGAGAGCTTGGTGCAGAAAAATGAGGCTTTTCACCCAAAAAAGGAGAGCTTGTCCCTAAAATTGAGAGCTTGGTGCAGAAAAATGAGGCTTTTTCACCCAAAAAAGGCGGGTTTTACCCTAAACTTGAGAGAGTGGTTCAGAAAAATGAGGCTTTTCACCCAATAAAGGTAATTTGTGCCCAAAAATTGAGAGCTTGGTTCAGAAAAACGAGGATTTTTCACCCAAAAAAGGCGGGTGTGTGCCGTAAAATTGAGAGCTTGGTGCAGAAAAATGAGGCTTTTTCACCCAAAAAAGGCGGGTTTTACCCTAAACTTGAGAGAGTGGTTCAGAAAAATGAGGCTTTTCACCCAGTAAAGGTAATTTGTGCCCAAATATTGAGAGCTTGGTGCAGAAAAATGAGGCTTTTCACCCAAAAAGGCGGGTTTTACCCTAAAATTGAGATATTGGTGCAGAAAAATGAGGCTTTTCACCCGAAAATTGAGAGCTTGTCCCTAAAATTGAGAGCTTGGTTCAGAAAAATGAGGCTTTTCACCCAATACAGGTAATTTGTGCCCAAAAATTGAGAGCTTGGTGCAGAAAAATGATTCTTTTCACCCGAAAAAGGCGGTTTCTGCCCTAAAATTGAGAGCTTGGTGCAGAAAAATGAGGCTTTTCACCCAAAAAAGGAGAGCTTGTCCCTAAAATTGAGAGCTTGGTGCAGAAAAATGAGGCTTTTTCACCCGAAAAAGGTATTTTGTGCCCGAAATTGAGAGCTTGGTGCAGAAAAATGAGGCTTTTCTGGTGAAAAGGGCATTTTGTGCCCAAAAATTGAGAGCTTGTTGTAGGAAAATGAGGCTTTTTTACCCGAAAAAGGCGGGTTTTACCCTAAAATTGAGAGCTTCTAGTAGGAAAATGAGGCTTTTCAGGTGAAAAAGGTGGGTTTGGTGCAGAAAATGGAGAGCTTGGTGCAGAAAAATGAGGCTTTTTCACGCAAAAAAGGCGAGTTTTACCCTAAAATTGAGAGCTTGTTGCAGAAAAATGAGGCTTTTCAGGAGAAAAATGTGGTTTGTGCCCTAAAATTGAGATCTCTGTGCAGAAAAATGAGGTTTTTCACCCCAAAAATGCGGGTTTAGCCCCCATGATAGGGTTTGTGCTGTAAAAAAGGAGAGGTAGGGCCCAGGAAACGAGGCACTGCTGCATAAAAGGGAGGTTGTTACCTGTAGAATCAAAACTTTGGATGCCAAAAATTAATCTTTGAGAGGTAAAATGGGGGTTTGTGCCCTAAAATGGAGAGCTTGGTACAGAAAAATGAGGCTTTTAATCTGAAAAAGGCAGGTTTGGCCATAAAATTGCGCTATTGGTGCAGAAAAATGAGGCTTTTCACCCAACAAAGGAGAGCTTGTCCATAAAATTGAAATATTGGTGCAGAAAAATGAGGCTTTTCAGGTGAAAAAAGCGGGTTTTACCGTAAAATTGAGAGAGTGTTTCAGAAAAATGAGGCTTTTCAGGTGAAAAAGGTGGGTTTGGTGCAGAAAATTGAGAGCTCTGTGCAGAAAAATGAGGCTTTTTCACCCGAAAAAGGCATTTTGTGCCTGAAATTGAGAGCTTGGTGCAGAAAAATGAGGCTTTTCACCCCAAAAACGCGGGTTTAGCCCCCATGATAGGGTTTGTGCTGTAAAAAAGGAGAGGTAGGGCCCCGGAAACAAGGCACTGCTGCATAAAAGGGAGGTTGTTACCTGTAGAATCAAAACTTTGGATGCCAAAAATTAATCTTTGAGAGGTAAAATGGGGGTTTGTGCCCTAAAATTGAGAGCTTGGAGTAGGAAAATGAGGCTTTTAATCTGAAAAAGGAGGTTTGTGCCCTAAAATTGAGATATTGGTGAAGAAGAATGAGGCTTTTCCACCCAAAAATTGAGAGCTTGTCCCTAAAATTGAGAGCTTGGTGCAGAAAAATGAGGCTTTTCAGCAGAAAAAGGTGAGCTTGTCCATAAAATTGAGATATTGGTGCAGAAAAATGAGGCTTTTCACCCAAAAATTGAGAGCTTGTCCCTAAAATTGAGAGCTTGGTGCAGAAAAATGAGGCTTTTTCACCCGAAAAAGGTATTTTGTGCCCGAAATTGAGAGCTTGGTGCAGAAAAATGAGGCTTTTCACCCCAAAAACGTGGGTTTAGCCCCCATGATAGGGTTTGTGCTGTAAAAAAGGAGAGGTAGGGCCCTGGAAACGAGGCACTGCTGCATAAAAGGGAGGTTGTTACCTGTAGAATCAAAACTTTGGATGCCAAAAATTAATCTTTGAGAGGTAAAGTGGGGGTTTGTGCCCTAAAATTGAGAGCTTGGAGTAGGAAAATGAGGCTTTTAATCTGAAAAAGGAGGTTTGTGCCCTAAAATTGAGATATTGGTGAAGAAAAATGAGGCTTTTCACGCGAAAATTGAGAACTTGTCCCTAAAATGGAGAGCTTGGTTCAGAAAAATGAGGCTTTTCACCCAATACAGGTAATTTGTGCCCAAAAATTGAGAGCTTGGTGCAGAAAAATGATTCTTTTCACCCGAAAAAGGCGGTTTCTGCCCTAAAATTGAGAGCTTGGTGCAGAAAAATGAGGCTTTTCACCCAAAAAAGGAGAGCTTGTCCCTAAAATTGAGAGCTTTGTTCAGAAAAACGAGACTTTTTCACCCAAAAAAGGCGGGTTTGTGCCCTAAAATTGAGAGCTTGTTGCAGAAAATTGAGGCTTTTCAGCAGAAAAAGGTTGTTTCCGCCCTAAAATTGAGAGCTTGGTACAGAAAAATGAGGTTTTTCACCCCAAAAGCGTGGGTTTAGCCCCCATGATAGGGTTTGTGCTGTAAAAAAGGAGAGGTAGGGCCCAGGAAACGAGGCACTGCTGCATAAAAGGGAGGTTGTTTCCTGTAGAATCAAAACTTTGGATGCCAAAAATTAATCTTTGAGAGGAGAATGGGGGTTTGTGCCTAAAATTGAGAGCTTGGAGTAGGAAAATGAGGCTTTTAATCTGAAAAAGGAGGTTTGTGCCCTAAAATTGAGATATTGGTGAAGAAAAATGAGGCTTTTCACTCAAAAATTGAGAGCTTGTCCCTAAAATTGAGAGCTTGGAGTAGGAAAATGAGGCTTTTAATCTGAAAAAGGAGGTTTGTGCCCTAAAATTGAGATATTGGTGAAGAAGAATGAGGCTTTTCATCCAAAAATTGAGAGCTTGTCCCTAAAATTGAGAGCTTGGTGCAGAAAAATGAGGCTTTTCAGCAGAAAAAGGTGAGCTTGTCCATAAAATTGCGCTATTGGTGCAGAAAAATGAGGCTTTTCAGGTGAAAAAGGTGTGTTTGGTGCTAAAATTGAGAGCTTGGTGCAGAAAAATGAGGCTTTTCTGGTGAAAAGGGCATTTTGTGCCCAAAAATTGAGAGCTTGTTGTAGGAAAATGAGGCTTTTTTACCCGAAAAAGGCGGGTTTTACCCTAAAATTGAGAGCTTCTTGTAGGAAAATGAGGCTTTTCAGGTGAAAAAGGTGGGTTTGGTGCAGAAAATTGAGAGCTCTGTGCAGAAAAATGAGGCTTTTCACCCCAAAAACGCGGGTTTAGCCCCCATGATAGGGTTTGTGCTGTAAAAAAGGAGAGGTAGGGCCCTGGAAACGAGGCACTGCTGCATAAAAGGGAGGTTGTTACCTGTAGAATCAAAACTTTGGATGCCAAAAATTAATCTTTGAGAGGAGAATGGGGGTTTGTGCCCTAAAATTGAGAGCTTGGAGTAGGAAAATGAGGCTTTTAATCTGAAAAAGGAGTTTTGTGCCCTAAAATTGAGATATTGGTGAAGAAGAATGAGGCTTTTCCACCCAAAAATTGAGAGCTTGTCCATAAAATTGAGAGCTTGGTGCAGAAAAATGAGGCTTTTTCACCCAAAAAAGGCGGGTTTTACCCTAAACTTGAGAGAGTGGTTCAGAAAAATGAGGCTTTTCACCCAGTAAAGGTAATTTGTGCCCAAATATTGAGAGCTTGGTGCAGAAAAATGAGGCTTTTCACCCAAAAAGGCGGGTTTTACCCTAAAATTGAGATATTGGTGCAGAAAAATGAGGCTTTTCACCCGAAAATTGAGAGCTTGTCCCTAAAATTGAGAGCTTGGTGCAGAAAAATGAGGCTTTTCAGGTGAAAAAGGCGGGTTTTACCGTAAAATTGAGAGAGTGTTTCAGAAAAATGAGGCTTTTCAGGTGAAAAAGGTGGGTTTGGTGCAGAAAATTGAGAGCTCTGTGCAGAAAAATGAGGCTTTTTCACCCGAAAAAGGCATTTTGTGCCTGAAATTGAGAGCTTGGTGCAGAAAAATGAGGCTTTTCACCCCAAAAACGCGGGTTTAGCCCCCATGATAGGGTTTGTGCTGTAAAAAAGGAGAGGTAGGGCCCCGGAAACAAGGCACTGCTGCATAAAAGGGAGGTTGTTACCTGTAGAATCAAAACTTTGGATGCCAAAAATTAATCTTTGAGAGGTAAAATGGGGGTTTGTGCCCTAAAATTGAGAGCTTGGAGTAGGAAAATGAGGCTTTTAATCTGAAAAAGGAGGTTTGTGCCCTAAAATTGAGATATTGGTGAAGAAGAATGAGGCTTTTCCACCCAAAAATTGAGAGCTTGTCCCTAAAATTGAGAGCTTGGTGCAGAAAAATGAGGCTTTTCACCCAAAAATTGAGAGCTTGTCCCTAAAATTGAGAGCTTGGTGCAGAAAAATGAGGCTTTTTCACCCGAAAAAGGTATTTTGTGCCCGAAATTGAGAGCTTGGTGCAGAAAAATGAGGCTTTTCACCCCAAAAACGTGGGTTTAGCCCCCATGATAGGGTTTGTGCTGTAAAAAAGGAGAGGTAGGGCCCTGGAAACGAGGCACTGCTGCATAAAAGGGAGGTTGTTACCTGTAGAATCAAAACTTTGGATGCCAAAAATTAATCTTTGAGAGGTAAAGTGGGGGTTTGTGCCCTAAAATTGAGAGCTTGGAGTAGGAAAATGAGGCTTTTAATCTGAAAAAGGAGGTTTGTGCCCTAAAATTGAGATATTGGTGAAGAAAAATGAGGCTTTTCACGCGAAAATTGAGAACTTGTCCCTAAAATGGAGAGCTTGGTTCAGAAAAATGAGGCTTTTCACCCAATACAGGTAATTTGTGCCCAAAAATTGAGAGCTTGGTGCAGAAAAATGATTCTTTTCACCCGAAAAAGGCGGTTTCTGCCCTAAAATTGAGAGCTTGGTGCAGAAAAATGAGGCTTTTCACCCAAAAAAGGAGAGCTTGTCCCTAAAATTGAGAGCTTGGTGCAGAAAAATGAGGCTTTTTCACCCAAAAAAGGCGGGTTTTACCCTAAACTTGAGAGAGTGGTTCAGAAAAATGAGGCTTTTCACCCAGTAAAGGTAATTTGTGCCCAAATATTGAGAGCTTGGTGCAGAAAAATGAGGCTTTTCACCCAAAAAGGCGGGTTTTACCCTAAAATTGAGATATTGGTGCAGAAAAATGAGGCTTTTCACCCGAAAATTGAGAGCTTGTCCCTAAAATTGAGAGCTTGGTTCAGAAAAATGAGGCTTTTCACCCAATACAGGTAATTTGTGCCCAAAAATTGAGAGCTTGGTGCAGAAAAATGATTCTTTTCACCCGAAAAAGGCGGTTTCTGCCCTAAAATTGAGAGCTTGGTGCAGAAAAATGAGGCTTTTCACCCAAAAAAGGAGAGCTTGTCCCTAAAATTGAGAGCTTGGTGCAGAAAAATGAGGCTTTTTCACCCGAAAAAGGTATTTTGTGCCCGAAATTGAGAGCTTGGTGCAGAAAAATGAGGCTTTTCTGGTGAAAAGGGCATTTTGTGCCCAAAAATTGAGAGCTTGTTGTAGGAAAATGAGGCTTTTTTACCCGAAAAAGGCGGGTTTTACCCTAAAATTGAGAGCTTCTAGTAGGAAAATGAGGCTTTTCAGGTGAAAAAGGTGGGTTTGGTGCAGAAAATGGAGAGCTTGGTGCAGAAAAATGAGGCTTTTTCACGCAAAAAAGGCGAGTTTTACCCTAAAATTGAGAGCTTGTTGCAGAAAAATGAGGCTTTTCAGGAGAAAAATGTGGTTTGTGCCCTAAAATTGAGATCTCTGTGCAGAAAAATGAGGTTTTTCACCCCAAAAATGCGGGTTTAGCCCCCATGATAGGGTTTGTGCTGTAAAAAAGGAGAGGTAGGGCCCAGGAAACGAGGCACTGCTGCATAAAAGGGAGGTTGTTACCTGTAGAATCAAAACTTTGGATGCCAAAAATTAATCTTTGAGAGGTAAAATGGGGGTTTGTGCCCTAAAATGGAGAGCTTGGTACAGAAAAATGAGGCTTTTCATCTGAAAAAGGCAGGTTTGGCCATAAAATTGCGCTATTGGTGCAGAAAAATGAGGCTTTTCACCCAACAAAGGAGAGCTTGTCCATAAAATTGAAATATTGGTGCAGAAAAATGAGGCTTTTCAGGTGAAAAAAGCGGGTTTTACCGTAAAATTGAGAGAGTGTTTCAGAAAAATGAGGCTTTTCAGGTGAAAAAGGTGGGTTTGGTGCAGAAAATTGAGAGCTCTGTGCAGAAAAATGAGGCTTTTTCACCCGAAAAAGGCATTTTGTGCCTGAAATTGAGAGCTTGGTGCAGAAAAATGAGGCTTTTCACCCCAAAAACGCGGGTTTAGCCCCCATGATAGGGTTTGTGCTGTAAAAAAGGAGAGGTAGGGCCCCGGAAACAAGGCACTGCTGCATAAAAGGGAGGTTGTTACCTGTAGAATCAAAACTTTGGATGCCAAAAATTAATCTTTGAGAGGTAAAATGGGGGTTTGTGCCCTAAAATTGAGAGCTTGGAGTAGGAAAATGAGGCTTTTAATCTGAAAAAGGAGGTTTGTGCCCTAAAATTGAGATATTGGTGAAGAAGAATGAGGCTTTTCCACCCAAAAATTGAGAGCTTGTCCCTAAAATTGAGAGCTTGGTGCAGAAAAATGAGGCTTTTCAGCAGAAAAAGGTGAGCTTGTCCATAAAATTGAGATATTGGTGCAGAAAAATGAGGCTTTTCACCCAAAAATTGAGAGCTTGTCCCTAAAATTGAGAGCTTGGTGCAGAAAAATGAGGCTTTTTCACCCGAAAAAGGTATTTTGTGCCCGAAATTGAGAGCTTGGTGCAGAAAAATGAGGCTTTTCACCCAAAAAAGGAGAGCTTGTCCCTAAAATTGAGAGCTTGGTGCAGAAAAATGAGGCTTTTTCACCCGAAAAAGGTATTTTGTGCCCGAAATTGAGAGCTTGGTGCAGAAAAATGAGGCTTTTCTGGTGAAAAGGGCATTTTGTGCCCAAAAATTGAGAGCTTGTTGTAGGAAAATGAGGCTTTTTTACCCGAAAAAGGCGGGTTTTACCCTAAAATTGAGAGCTTCTAGTAGGAAAATGAGGCTTTTCAGGTGAAAAAGGTGGGTTTGGTGCAGAAAATGGAGAGCTTGGTGCAGAAAAATGAGGCTTTTTCACGCAAAAAAGGCGAGTTTTACCCTAAAATTGAGAGCTTGTTGCAGAAAAATGAGGCTTTTCAGGAGAAAAATGTGGTTTGTGCCCTAAAATTGAGATCTCTGTGCAGAAAAATGAGGTTTTTCACCCCAAAAATGCGGGTTTAGCCCCCATGATAGGGTTTGTGCTGTAAAAAAGGAGAGGTAGGGCCCAGGAAACGAGGCACTGCTGCATAAAAGGGAGGTTGTTACCTGTAGAATCAAAACTTTGGATGCCAAAAATTAATCTTTGAGAGGTAAAATGGGGGTTTGTGCCCTAAAATTGAGAGCTTGGAGTAGGAAAATGAGGCTTTTAATCTGAAAAAGGAGGTTTGTGCCCTAAAATTGAGATATTGGTGAAGAAGAATGAGGCTTTTCCACCCAAAAATTGAGAGCTTGTCCCTAAAATTGAGAGCTTGGTGCAGAAAAATGAGGCTTTTCAGCAGAAAAAGGTGAGCTTGTCCATAAAATTGAGATATTGGTGCAGAAAAATGAGGCTTTTCACCCAAAAATTGAGAGCTTGTCCCTAAAATTGAGAGCTTGGTGCAGAAAAATGAGGCTTTTTCACCCGAAAAAGGTATTTTGTGCCCGAAATTGAGAGCTTGGTGCAGAAAAATGAGGCTTTTCACCCCAAAAACGTGGGTTTAGCCCCCATGATAGGGTTTGTGCTGTAAAAAAGGAGAGGTAGGGCCCTGGAAACGAGGCACTGCTGCATAAAAGGGAGGTTGTTACCTGTAGAATCAAAACTTTGGATGCCAAAAATTAATCTTTGAGAGGTAAAGTGGGGGTTTGTGCCCTAAAATTGAGAGCTTGGAGTAGGAAAATGAGGCTTTTAATCTGAAAAAGGAGGTTTGTGCCCTAAAATTGAGATATTGGTGAAGAAAAATGAGGCTTTTCACGCGAAAATTGAGAACTTGTCCCTAAAATGGAGAGCTTGGTTCAGAAAAATGAGGCTTTTCACCCAATACAGGTAATTTGTGCCCAAAAATTGAGAGCTTGGTGCAGAAAAATGATTCTTTTCACCCGAAAAAGGCGGTTTCTGCCCTAAAATTGAGAGCTTGGTGCAGAAAAATGAGGCTTTTCACCCAAAAAAGGAGAGCTTGTCCCTAAAATTGAGAGCTTTGTTCAGAAAAACGAGACTTTTTCACCCAAAAAAGGCGGGTTTGTGCCCTAAAATTGAGAGCTTGTTGCAGAAAATTGAGGCTTTTCAGCAGAAAAAGGTTGTTTCCGCCCTAAAATTGAGAGCTTGGTACAGAAAAATGAGGTTTTTCACCCCAAAAGCGTGGGTTTAGCCCCCATGATAGGGTTTGTGCTGTAAAAAAGGAGAGGTAGGGCCCAGGAAACGAGGCACTGCTGCATAAAAGGGAGGTTGTTTCCTGTAGAATCAAAACTTTGGATGCCAAAAATTAATCTTTGAGAGGAGAATGGGGGTTTGTGCCTAAAATTGAGAGCTTGGAGTAGGAAAATGAGGCTTTTAATCTGAAAAAGGAGGTTTGTGCCCTAAAATTGAGATATTGGTGAAGAAAAATGAGGCTTTTCACTCAAAAATTGAGAGCTTGTCCCTAAAATTGAGAGCTTGGAGTAGGAAAATGAGGCTTTTAATCTGAAAAAGGAGGTTTGTGCCCTAAAATTGAGATATTGGTGAAGAAGAATGAGGCTTTTCATCCAAAAATTGAGAGCTTGTCCCTAAAATTGAGAGCTTGGTGCAGAAAAATGAGGCTTTTCAGCAGAAAAAGGTGAGCTTGTCCATAAAATTGCGCTATTGGTGCAGAAAAATGAGGCTTTTCAGGTGAAAAAGGTGTGTTTGGTGCTAAAATTGAGAGCTTGGTGCAGAAAAATGAGGCTTTTCTGGTGAAAAGGGCATTTTGTGCCCAAAAATTGAGAGCTTGTTGTAGGAAAATGAGGCTTTTTTACCCGAAAAAGGCGGGTTTTACCCTAAAATTGAGAGCTTCTTGTAGGAAAATGAGGCTTTTCAGGTGAAAAAGGTGGGTTTGGTGCAGAAAATTGAGAGCTCTGTGCAGAAAAATGAGGCTTTTCACCCCAAAAACGCGGGTTTAGCCCCCATGATAGGGTTTGTGCTGTAAAAAAGGAGAGGTAGGGCCCTGGAAACGAGGCACTGCTGCATAAAAGGGAGGTTGTTACCTGTAGAATCAAAACTTTGGATGCCAAAAATTAATCTTTGAGAGGAGAATGGGGGTTTGTGCCCTAAAATTGAGAGCTTGGAGTAGGAAAATGAGGCTTTTAATCTGAAAAAGGAGTTTTGTGCCCTAAAATTGAGATATTGGTGAAGAAGAATGAGGCTTTTCCACCCAAAAATTGAGAGCTTGTCCATAAAATTGAGAGCTTGGTGCAGAAAAATGAGGCTTTTTCACCCAAAAAAGGCGGGTTTTACCCTAAACTTGAGAGAGTGGTTCAGAAAAATGAGGCTTTTCACCCAGTAAAGGTAATTTGTGCCCAAATATTGAGAGCTTGGTGCAGAAAAATGAGGCTTTTCACCCAAAAAGGCGGGTTTTACCCTAAAATTGAGATATTGGTGCAGAAAAATGAGGCTTTTCACCCGAAAATTGAGAGCTTGTCCCTAAAATTGAGAGCTTGGTGCAGAAAAATGAGGCTTTTCAGGTGAAAAAGGCGGGTTTTACCGTAAAATTGAGAGAGTGTTTCAGAAAAATGAGGCTTTTCAGGTGAAAAAGGTGGGTTTGGTGCAGAAAATTGAGAGCTCTGTGCAGAAAAATGAGGCTTTTTCACCCGAAAAAGGCATTTTGTGCCTGAAATTGAGAGCTTGGTGCAGAAAAATGAGGCTTTTCACCCCAAAAACGCGGGTTTAGCCCCCATGATAGGGTTTGTGCTGTAAAAAAGGAGAGGTAGGGCCCCGGAAACAAGGCACTGCTGCATAAAAGGGAGGTTGTTACCTGTAGAATCAAAACTTTGGATGCCAAAAATTAATCTTTGAGAGGTAAAATGGGGGTTTGTGCCCTAAAATTGAGAGCTTGGAGTAGGAAAATGAGGCTTTTAATCTGAAAAAGGAGGTTTGTGCCCTAAAATTGAGATATTGGTGAAGAAGAATGAGGCTTTTCCACCCAAAAATTGAGAGCTTGTCCCTAAAATTGAGAGCTTGGTGCAGAAAAATGAGGCTTTTCAGCAGAAAAAGGTGAGCTTGTCCATAAAATTGAGATATTGGTGCAGAAAAATGAGGCTTTTCACCCAAAAATTGAGAGCTTGTCCCTAAAATTGAGAGCTTGGTGCAGAAAAATGAGGCTTTTTCACCCGAAAAAGGTATTTTGTGCCCGAAATTGAGAGCTTGGTGCAGAAAAATGAGGCTTTTCACCCCAAAAACGTGGGTTTAGCCCCCATGATAGGGTTTGTGCTGTAAAAAAGGAGAGGTAGGGCCCTGGAAACGAGGCACTGCTGCATAAAAGGGAGGTTGTTACCTGTAGAATCAAAACTTTGGATGCCAAAAATTAATCTTTGAGAGGTAAAGTGGGGGTTTGTGCCCTAAAATTGAGAGCTTGGAGTAGGAAAATGAGGCTTTTAATCTGAAAAAGGAGGTTTGTGCCCTAAAATTGAGATATTGGTGAAGAAAAATGAGGCTTTTCACGCGAAAATTGAGAACTTGTCCCTAAAATGGAGAGCTTGGTTCAGAAAAATGAGGCTTTTCACCCAATACAGGTAATTTGTGCCCAAAAATTGAGAGCTTGGTGCAGAAAAATGATTCTTTTCACCCGAAAAAGGCGGTTTCTGCCCTAAAATTGAGAGCTTGGTGCAGAAAAATGAGGCTTTTCACCCAAAAAAGGAGAGCTTGTCCCTAAAATTGAGAGCTTGGTGCAGAAAAATGAGGCTTTTTCACCCAAAAAAGGCGGGTTTTACCCTAAACTTGAGAGAGTGGTTCAGAAAAATGAGGCTTTTCACCCAATAAAGGTAATTTGTGCCCAAAAATTGAGAGCTTGGTTCAGAAAAACGAGGATTTTTCACCCAAAAAAGGCGGGTGTGTGCCGTAAAATTGAGAGCTTGGTGCAGAAAAATGAGGCTTTTTCACCCAAAAAAGGCGGGTTTTACCCTAAACTTGAGAGAGTGGTTCAGAAAAATGAGGCTTTTCACCCAGTAAAGGTAATTTGTGCCCAAATATTGAGAGCTTGGTGCAGAAAAATGAGGCTTTTCACCCAAAAAGGCGGGTTTTACCCTAAAATTGAGATATTGGTGCAGAAAAATGAGGCTTTTCACCCGAAAATTGAGAGCTTGTCCCTAAAATTGAGAGCTTGGTTCAGAAAAATGAGGCTTTTCACCCAATACAGGTAATTTGTGCCCAAAAATTGAGAGCTTGGTGCAGAAAAATGATTCTTTTCACCCGAAAAAGGCGGTTTCTGCCCTAAAATTGAGAGCTTGGTGCAGAAAAATGAGGCTTTTCACCCAAAAAAGGAGAGCTTGTCCCTAAAATTGAGAGCTTGGTGCAGAAAAATGAGGCTTTTTCACCCGAAAAAGGTATTTTGTGCCCGAAATTGAGAGCTTGGTGCAGAAAAATGAGGCTTTTCTGGTGAAAAGGGCATTTTGTGCCCAAAAATTGAGAGCTTGTTGTAGGAAAATGAGGCTTTTTTACCCGAAAAAGGCGGGTTTTACCCTAAAATTGAGAGCTTCTAGTAGGAAAATGAGGCTTTTCAGGTGAAAAAGGTGGGTTTGGTGCAGAAAATGGAGAGCTTGGTGCAGAAAAATGAGGCTTTTTCACGCAAAAAAGGCGAGTTTTACCCTAAAATTGAGAGCTTGTTGCAGAAAAATGAGGCTTTTCAGGAGAAAAATGTGGTTTGTGCCCTAAAATTGAGATCTCTGTGCAGAAAAATGAGGTTTTTCACCCCAAAAATGCGGGTTTAGCCCCCATGATAGGGTTTGTGCTGTAAAAAAGGAGAGGTAGGGCCCAGGAAACGAGGCACTGCTGCATAAAAGGGAGGTTGTTACCTGTAGAATCAAAACTTTGGATGCCAAAAATTAATCTTTGAGAGGTAAAATGGGGGTTTGTGCCCTAAAATGGAGAGCTTGGTACAGAAAAATGAGGCTTTTCATCTGAAAAAGGCAGGTTTGGCCATAAAATTGCGCTATTGGTGCAGAAAAATGAGGCTTTTCACCCAACAAAGGAGAGCTTGTCCATAAAATTGAAATATTGGTGCAGAAAAATGAGGCTTTTCAGGTGAAAAAAGCGGGTTTTACCGTAAAATTGAGAGAGTGTTTCAGAAAAATGAGGCTTTTCAGGTGAAAAAGGTGGGTTTGGTGCAGAAAATTGAGAGCTCTGTGCAGAAAAATGAGGCTTTTTCACCCGAAAAAGGCATTTTGTGCCTGAAATTGAGAGCTTGGTGCAGAAAAATGAGGCTTTTCACCCCAAAAACGCGGGTTTAGCCCCCATGATAGGGTTTGTGCTGTAAAAAAGGAGAGGTAGGGCCCCGGAAACAAGGCACTGCTGCATAAAAGGGAGGTTGTTACCTGTAGAATCAAAACTTTGGATGCCAAAAATTAATCTTTGAGAGGTAAAATGGGGGTTTGTGCCCTAAAATTGAGAGCTTGGAGTAGGAAAATGAGGCTTTTAATCTGAAAAAGGAGGTTTGTGCCCTAAAATTGAGATATTGGTGAAGAAGAATGAGGCTTTTCCACCCAAAAATTGAGAGCTTGTCCCTAAAATTGAGAGCTTGGTGCAGAAAAATGAGGCTTTTCAGCAGAAAAAGGTGAGCTTGTCCATAAAATTGAGATATTGGTGCAGAAAAATGAGGCTTTTCACCCAAAAATTGAGAGCTTGTCCCTAAAATTGAGAGCTTGGTGCAGAAAAATGAGGCTTTTTCACCCGAAAAAGGTATTTTGTGCCCGAAATTGAGAGCTTGGTGCAGAAAAATGAGGCTTTTCACCCAAAAAAGGAGAGCTTGTCCCTAAAATTGAGAGCTTGGTGCAGAAAAATGAGGCTGTTTCACCCGAAAAAGGTATTTTGTGCCCGAAATTGAGAGCTTGGTGCAGAAAAATGAGGCTTTTCTGGTGAAAAGGGCATTTTGTGCCCAAAAATTGAGAGCTTGTTGTAGGAAAATGAGGCTTTTTTACCCGAAAAAGGCGGGTTTTACCCTAAAATTGAGAGCTTCTAGTAGGAAAATGAGGCTTTTCAGGTGAAAAAGGTGGGTTTGGTGCAGAAAATGGAGAGCTTGGTGCAGAAAAATGAGGCTTTTTCACGCAAAAAAGGCGAGTTTTACCCTAAAATTGAGAGCTTGTTGCAGAAAAATGAGGCTTTTCAGGAGAAAAATGTGGTTTGTGCCCTAAAATTGAGATCTCTGTGCAGAAAAATGAGGTTTTTCACCCCAAAAATGCGGGTTTAGCCCCCATGATAGGGTTTGTGCTGTAAAAAAGGAGAGGTAGGGCCCAGGAAACGAGGCACTGCTGCATAAAAGGGAGGTTGTTACCTGTAGAATCAAAACTTTGGATGCCAAAAATTAATCTTTGAGAGGTAAAATGGGGGTTTGTGCCCTAAAATGGAGAGCTTGGTACAGAAAAATGAGGCTTTTCATCTGAAAAAGGCAGGTTTGGCCATAAAATTGCGCTATTGGTGCAGAAAAATGAGGCTTTTCACCCAACAAAGGAGAGCTTGTCCATAAAATTGAAATATTGGTGCAGAAAAATGAGGCTTTTCAGGTGAAAAAAGCGGGTTTTACCGTAAAATTGAGAGAGTGTTTCAGAAAAATGAGGCTTTTCAGGTGAAAAAGGTGGGTTTGGTGCAGAAAATTGAGAGCTCTGTGCAGAAAAATGAGGCTTTTTCACCCGAAAAAGGCATTTTGTGCCTGAAATTGAGAGCTTGGTGCAGAAAAATGAGGCTTTTCACCCCAAAAACGCGGGTTTAGCCCCCATGATAGGGTTTGTGCTGTAAAAAAGGAGAGGTAGGGCCCCGGAAACAAGGCACTGCTGCATAAAAGGGAGGTTGTTACCTGTAGAATCAAAACTTTGGATGCCAAAAATTAATCTTTGAGAGGTAAAATGGGGGTTTGTGCCCTAAAATTGAGAGCTTGGAGTAGGAAAATGAGGCTTTTAATCTGAAAAAGGAGGTTTGTGCCCTAAAATTGAGATATTGGTGAAGAAGAATGAGGCTTTTCCACCCAAAAATTGAGAGCTTGTCCCTAAAATTGAGAGCTTGGTGCAGAAAAATGAGGCTTTTCAGCAGAAAAAGGTGAGCTTGTCCATAAAATTGAGATATTGGTGCAGAAAAATGAGGCTTTTCACCCAAAAATTGAGAGCTTGTCCCTAAAATTGAGAGCTTGGTGCAGAAAAATGAGGCTTTTTCACCCGAAAAAGGTATTTTGTGCCCGAAATTGAGAGCTTGGTGCAGAAAAATGAGGCTTTTCACCCCAAAAACGTGGGTTTAGCCCCCATGATAGGGTTTGTGCTGTAAAAAAGGAGAGGTAGGGCCCTGGAAACGAGGCACTGCTGCATAAAAGGGAGGTTGTTACCTGTAGAATCAAAACTTTGGATGCCAAAAATTAATCTTTGAGAGGTAAAGTGGGGGTTTGTGCCCTAAAATTGAGAGCTTGGAGTAGGAAAATGAGGCTTTTAATCTGAAAAAGGAGGTTTGTGCCCTAAAATTGAGATATTGGTGAAGAAAAATGAGGCTTTTCACGCGAAAATTGAGAACTTGTCCCTAAAATGGAGAGCTTGGTTCAGAAAAATGAGGCTTTTCACCCAATACAGGTAATTTGTGCCCAAAAATTGAGAGCTTGGTGCAGAAAAATGATTCTTTTCACCCGAAAAAGGCGGTTTCTGCCCTAAAATTGAGAGCTTGGTGCAGAAAAATGAGGCTTTTCACCCAAAAAAGGAGAGCTTGTCCCTAAAATTGAGAGCTTGGTGCAGAAAAATGAGGCTTTTCAGCAGAAAAAGGTGAGCTTGTCCATAAAATTGAGATATTGGTGCAGAAAAATGAGGCTTTTCACCCAAAAATTGAGAGCTTGTCCCTAAAATTGAGAGCTTGGTGCAGAAAAACGAGACTTTTTCACCCAAAAAAGGCGGGTTTGTGCCCTAAAATTGAGAGCTTGTTGCAGAAAATTGAGGCTTTTCAGCAGAAAAAGGTTGTTTCCGCCCTAAAATTGAGAGCTTGGTACAGAAAAATGAGGTTTTTCACCCCAAAAGCGTGGGTTTAGCCCCCATGATAGGGTTTGTGCTGTAAAAAAGGAGAGGTAGGGCCCAGGAAACGAGGCACTGCTGCATAAAAGGGAGGTTGTTTCCTGTAGAATCAAAACTTTGGATGCCAAAAATTAATCTTTGAGAGGAGAATGGGGGTTTGTGCCTAAAATTGAGAGCTTGGAGTAGGAAAATGAGGCTTTTAATCTGAAAAAGGAGGTTTGTGCCCTAAAATTGAGATATTGGTGAAGAAAAATGAGGCTTTTCACTCAAAAATTGAGAGCTTGTCCCTAAAATTGAGAGCTTGGAGTAGGAAAATGAGGCTTTTAATCTGAAAAAGGAGGTTTGTGCCCTAAAATTGAGATATTGGTGAAGAAGAATGAGGCTTTTCACCCAAAAATTGAGAGCTTGTCCCTAAAATTGAGAGCTTGGTGCAGAAAAATGAGGCTTTTCAGCAGAAAAAGGTGAGCTTGTCCATAAAATTGAGATATTGGTGCAGAAAAATGAGGCTTTTCACCCAAAAATTGAGAGCTTGTCCCTAAAATTGAGAGCTTGGTGCAGAAAAATGAGGCTTTTTCACCCGAAAAAGGTATTTTGTGCCCGAAATTGAGAGCTTGGTGCAGAAAAATGAGGCTTTTCTGGTGAAAAGGGCATTTTGTGCCCAAAAATTGAGAGCTTGTTGTAGGAAAATGAGGCTTTTTTACCCGAAAAAGGCGGGTTTTACCCTAAAATTGAGAGCTTCTTGTAGGAAAATGAGGCTTTTCAGGTGAAAAAGGTGGGTTTGGTGCAGAAAATGGAGAGCTTGGTGCAGAAAAATGAGGCTTTTTCACGCAAAAAAGGCGAGTTTTACCCTAATATTGAGAGCTTGTTGCAGAAAAATGAGGCTTTTCAGGAGAAAAATGTGGTTTGTGCCCTAAAATTGAGATCTCTGTGCAGAAAAATGAGGTTTTTCACCCCAAAAATGCGGGTTTAGCCCCCATGATAGGGTTTGTGCTGTAAAAAAGGAGAGGTAGGGCCCAGGAAACGAGGCACTGCTGCATAAAAGGGAGGTTGTTACCTGTAGAATCAAAACTTTGGATGCCAAAAATTAATCTTTGAGAGGTAAAATGGGGGTTTCTGCCCTAAAATGGAGAGCTTGGTACAGAAAAATGAGGCTTTTAATCTGAAAAAGGCAGGTTTGGCCATAAAATTGCGCTATTGGTGCAGAAAAATGAGGCTTTTCACCCAACAAAGGAGAGCTTGTCCATAAAATTGAAATATTGGTGCAGAAAAATGAGGCTTTTCAGGTGAAAAAAGCGGGTTTTACCGTAAAATTGAGAGAGTGTTTCAGAAAAATGAGGCTTTTCAGGTGAAAAAGGTGGGTTTGGTGCAGAAAATTGAGAGCTCTGTGCAGAAAAATGAGGCTTTTTCACCCGAAAAAGGCATTTTGTGCCTGAAATTGAGAGCTTGGTGCAGAAAAATGAGGCTTTTCACCCCAAAAACGCGGGTTTAGCCCCCATGATAGGGTTTGTGCTGTAAAAAAGGAGAGGTAGGGCCCCGGAAACGAGGCACTGCTGCATAAAAGGGAGGTTGTTACCTGTAGAATCAAAACTTTGGATGCCAAAAATTAATCTTTGAGAGGTAAAATGGGGGTTTGTGCCCTAAAATTGAGAGCTTGGAGTAGGAAAATGAGGCTTTTAATCTGAAAAAGGAGGTTTGTGCCCTAAAATTGAGATATTGGTGAAGAAGAATGAGGCTTTTCCACCCAAAAATTGAGAGCTTGTCCCTAAAATTGAGAGCTTGGTGCAGAAAAATGAGGCTTTTCAGCAGAAAAAGGTGAGCTTGTCCATAAAATTGAGATATTGGTGCAGAAAAATGAGGCTTTTCACCCAAAAATTGAGAGCTTGTCCCTAAAATTGAGAGCTTGGTGCAGAAAAATGAGGCTTTTTCACCCGAAAAAGGTATTTTGTGCCCGAAATTGAGAGCTTGGTGCAGAAAAATGAGGCTTTTCACCCCAAAAACGTGGGTTTAGCCCCCATGATAGGGTTTGTGCTGTAAAAAAGGAGAGGTAGGGCCCTGGAAACGAGGCACTGCTGCATAAAAGGGAGGTTGTTACCTGTAGAATCAAAACTTTGGATGCCAAAAATTAATCTTTGAGAGGTAAAGTGGGGGTTTGTGCCCTAAAATTGAGAGCTTGGAGTAGGAAAATGAGGCTTTTAATCTGAAAAAGGAGGTTTGTGCCCTAAAATTGAGATATTGGTGAAGAAAAATGAGGCTTTTCACGCGAAAATTGAGAACTTGTCCCTAAAATGGAGAGCTTGGTTCAGAAAAATGAGGCTTTTCACCCAATACAGGTAATTTGTGCCCCAAAATTGAGAGCTTGGTGCAGAAAAATGATTCTTTTCACCCGAAAAAGGCGGTTTCTGCCCTAAAATTGAGAGCTTGGTGCAGAAAAATGAGGCTTTTCACCCAAAAAAGGAGAGCTTGTCCCTAAAATTGAGAGCTTGGTGCAGAAAAATGAGGCTTTTTCACCCAAAAAAGGCGGGTTTTACCCTAAACTTGAGAGAGTGGTTCAGAAAAATGAGGCTTTTCACCCAATAAAGGTAATTTGTGCCCAAAAATTGAGAGCTTGGTTCAGAAAAACGAGGATTTTTCACCCAAAAAAGGCGGGTGTGTGCCGTAAAATTGAGAGCTTGGTGCAGAAAAATGAGGCTTTTTCACCCAAAAAAGGCGGGTTTTACCCTAAACTTGAGAGAGTGGTTCAGAAAAATGAGGCTTTTCACCCAGTAAAGGTAATTTGTGCCCAAATATTGAGAGCTTGGTGCAGAAAAATGAGGCTTTTCACCCAAAAAGGCGGGTTTTACCCTAAAATTGAGATATTGGTGCAGAAAAATGAGGCTTTTCACCCGAAAATTGAGAGCTTGTCCCTAAAATTGAGAGCTTGGTTCAGAAAAATGAGGCTTTTCACCCAATACAGGTAATTTGTGCCCAAAAATTGAGAGCTTGGTGCAGAAAAATGATTCTTTTCACCCAAAAAAGGCGGTTTCTGCCCTAAAATTGAGAGCTTGGTGCAGAAAAATGAGGCTTTTCACCCAAAAAAGGAGAGCTTGTCCCTAAAATTGAGAGCTTGGTGCAGAAAAATGAGGCTTTTCCACCCAAAAAAGGCGGGTTTTACCCTAAACTTGAGAGAGTGGTTCAGAAAAATGAGGCTTTTCACCCAATAAAGGTAATTTGTGCCCAAAAATTGAGAGCTTGGTTCAGAAAAACGAGGATTTTTCACCCAAAAAAGGCGGGTGTGTGCCGTAAAATTGAGAGCTTGGTGCAGAAAAATGAGGCTTTTCCACCCAAAAAAGGCGGGTTTTACCCTAAAATTGAGATATTGGTGAAGAAAAATGAGGCTTTTCACCCGAAAATTGAGAGCTTGTCCCTAAAATTGAGAGCTTTGTTCAGAAAAACGAGACTTTTTCACCCAAAAAAGGCGGGTTTGTGCCCTAAAATTGAGAGCTTGTTGCAGAAAATTGAGGCTTTTCAGCAGAAAAAGGTTGTTTCCGCCCTAAAATTGAGAGCTTGGTACAGAAAAATGAGGTTTTTCACCCCAAAAGCGTGGGTTTAGCCCCCATGATAGGGTTTGTACTGTAAAAAGGGAGAGGTAGGGCCCAGGAAACGAGGCACTGCTGCATAAAAGGGAGGTTGTTACCTGTAGAATCAAAACTTTGGATGCCAAAAATTAATCTTTGAGAGGAGAATGGGGGTTTGTGCCTAAAATTGAGAGCTTGGAGTAGGAAAATGAGGCTTTTAATCTGAAAAAGGAGGTTTGTGCCCTAAAATTGAGATATTGGTGAAGAAAAATTAGGCTTTTCACTCAAAAATTGAGAGCTTGTCCCTAAAATTGAGAGCTTGGAGTAGGAAAATGAGGCTTTTAATCTGAAAAAGGAGGTTTGTGCCCTAAAATTGAGATATTGGTGAAGAAGAATGAGGCTTTTCACCCAAAAATTGAGAGCTTGTCCCTAAAATTGAGAGCTTGGTGCAGAAAAATGAGGCTTTTCAGCAGAAAAAGGTGAGCTTGTCCATAAAATTGCGCTATTGGTGCAGAAAAATGAGGCTTTTCAGGTGAAAAAGGTGGGTTTGGTGCTAAAATTGAGAGCTTGGTGCAGAAAAATGAGGCTTTTCTGGTGAAAAGGGCATTTTGTGCCCAAAAATTGAGAGCTTGTTGTAGGAAAATGAGGCTTTTTTACCCGAAAAAGGCGGGTTTTACCCTAAAATTGAGAGCTTCTTGTAGGAAAATGAGGCTTTTCAGGTGAAAAAGGTGGGTTTGGTGCAGAAAATTGAGAGCTCTGTGCAGAAAAATGAGGCTTTTCACCCCAAAAACGCGGGTTTAGCCCCCATGATAGGGTTTGTGCTGTAAAAAAGGAGAGGTAGGGCCCTGGAAACGAGGCACTGCTGCATAAAAGGGAGGTTGTTACCTGTAGAATCAAAACTTTGGATGCCAAAAATTAATCTTTGAGAGGTAAAATGGGGGTTTGTGCCCTAAAATTGAGAGCTTGGAGTAGGAAAATGAGGCTTTTAATCTGAAAAAGGAGGTTTGTGCCCTAAAATTGAGATATTGGTGAAGAAGAATGATTCTTTTCACCCGAAAAATGCGGTTTCTGCCCTAAAATGGAGAGCTTGGTACAGAAAAATGAGGCTTTTCATCTGAAAAAGGCAGGTTTGGCCATAAAATTGCGCTATTGGTGCAGAAAAATGAGGCTTTTCACCCAACAAAGGAGAGCTTGTCCCTAAAATTGAGAGCTTGGTGCAGAAAAATGAGGCTTTTCAGGTGAAAAAGGCGGGTTTTACCGTAAAATTGAGAGAGTGTTTCAGAAAAATGAGGCTTTTCAGGTGAAAAAGGTGGGTTTGGTGCAGAAAATTGAGAGCTCTGTGCAGAAAAATGAGGCTTTTTCACCCGAAAAAGGCATTTTGTGCCTGAAATTGAGAGCTTGGTGCAGAAAAATGAGGCTTTTCCCCCCAAAAACGCGGGTTTAGCCCCCATGATAGGGTTTGTGCTGTAAAAAAGGAGAGGTAGGGCCCCGGAAACAAGGCACTGCTGCATAAAAGGGAGGTTGTTACCTGTAGAATCAAAACTTTGGATGCCAAAAATTAATCTTTGAGAGGTAAAATGGGGGTTTGTGCCCTAAAATTGAGAGCTTGGAGTAGGAAAATGAGGCTTTTAATCTGAAAAAGGAGGTTTGTGCCCTAAAATTGAGATATTGGTGAAGAAGAATGAGGCTTTTCCACCCAAAAATTGAGAGCTTGTCCCTAAAATTGAGAGCTTGGTGCAGAAAAATGAGGCTTTTCAGCAGAAAAAGGTGAGCTTGTCCATAAAATTGAGATATTGGTGCAGAAAAATGAGGCTTTTCACCCAAAAATTGAGAGCTTGTCCCTAAAATTGAGAGCTTGGTGCAGAAAAATGAGGCTTTTTCACCCGAAAAAGGTATTTTGTGCCCGAAATTGAGAGCTTGGTGCAGAAAAATGAGGCTTTTCACCCCAAAAACGTGGGTTTAGCCCCCATGATAGGGTTTGTGCTGTAAAAAAGGAGAGGTAGGGCCCTGGAAACGAGGCACTGCTGCATAAAAGGGAGGTTGTTACCTGTAGAATCAAAACTTTGGATGCCAAAAATTAATCTTTGAGAGGTAAAATGGGGGTTTGTGCCCTAAAATTGAGAGCTTGGAGTAGGAAAATGAGGCTTTTAATCTGAAAAAGGAGGTTTGTGCCCTAAAATTGAGATATTGGTGAAGAAGAATGATTCTTTTCACCCGAAAAATGCGGTTTCTGCCCTAAAATGGAGAGCTTGGTACAGAAAAATGAGGCTTTTCATCTGAAAAAGGCAGGTTTGGCCATAAAATTGCGCTATTGGTGCAGAAAAATGAGGCTTTTCACCCAACAAAGGAGAGCTTGTCCCTAAAATTGAGAGCTTGGTGCAGAAAAATGAGGCTTTTCAGGTGAAAAAGGCGGGTTTTACCGTAAAATTGAGAGAGTGTTTCAGAAAAATGAGGCTTTTCAGGTGAAAAAGGTGGGTTTGGTGCAGAAAATTGAGAGCTCTGTGCAGAAAAATGAGGCTTTTTCACCCGAAAAAGGCATTTTGTGCCTGAAATTGAGAGCTTGGTGCAGAAAAATGAGGCTTTTCACCCCAAAAACGCGGGTTTAGCCCCCATGATAGGGTTTGTGCTGTAAAAAAGGAGAGGTAGGGCCCCGGAAACAAGGCACTGCTGCATAAAAGGGAGGTTGTTACCTGTAGAATCAAAACTTTGGATGCCAAAAATTAATCTTTGAGAGGTAAAATGGGGGTTTGTGCCCTAAAATTGAGAGCTTGGAGTAGGAAAATGAGGCTTTTAATCTGAAAAAGGAGGTTTGTGCCCTAAAATTGAGATATTGGTGAAGAAGAATGAGGCTTTTCCACCCAAAAATTGAGAGCTTGTCCCTAAAATTGAGAGCTTGGTGCAGAAAAATGAGGCTTTTCAGCAGAAAAAGGTGAGCTTGTCCATAAAATTGAGATATTGGTGCAGAAAAATGAGGCTTTTCACCCAAAAATTGAGAGCTTGTCCCTAAAATTGAGAGCTTGGTGCAGAAAAATGAGGCTTTTTCACCCGAAAAAGGTATTTTGTGCCCGAAATTGAGAGCTTGGTGCAGAAAAATGAGGCTTTTCACCCCAAAAACGTGGGTTTAGCCCCCATGATAGGGTTTGTGCTGTAAAAAAGGAGAGGTAGGGCCCTGGAAACGAGGCACTGCTGCATAAAAGGGAGGTTGTTACCTGTAGAATCAAAACTTTGGATGCCAAAAATTAATCTTTGAGAGGTAAAGTGGGGGTTTGTGCCCTAAAATTGAGAGCTTGGAGTAGGAAAATGAGGCTTTTAATCTGAAAAAGGAGGTTTGTGCCCTAAAATTGAGATATTGGTGAAGAAAAATGAGGCTTTTCACGCGAAAATTGAGAACTTGTCCCTAAAATGGAGAGCTTGGTTCAGAAAAATGAGGCTTTTCACCCAATACAGGTAATTTGTGCCCAAAAATTGAGAGCTTGGTGCAGAAAAATGATTCTTTTCACCCGAAAAAGGCGGTTTCTGCCCTAAAATTGAGAGCTTGGTGCAGAAAAATGAGGCTTTTCACCCAAAAAAGGAGAGCTTGTCCCTAAAATTGAGAGCTTGGTGCAGAAAAATGAGGCTTTTTCACCCAAAAAAGGCGGGTTTTACCCTAAACTTGAGAGAGTGGTTCAGAAAAATGAGGCTTTTCACCCAATAAAGGTAATTTGTGCCCAAAAATTGAGAGCTTGGTTCAGAAAAACGAGGATTTTTCACCCAAAAAAGGCGGGTGTGTGCCGTAAAATTGAGAGCTTGGTGCAGAAAAATGAGGCTTTTCCACCCAAAAAAGGCGGGTTTTACCCTAAAATTGAGATATTGGTGAAGAAAAATGAGGCTTTTCACCCGAAAATTGAGAGCTTGTCCCTAAAATTGAGAGCTTTGTTCAGAAAAACGAGACTTTTTCACCCAAAAAAGGCAGGTTTGTGCCCTAAAATTGAGAGCTTGTTGCAGAAAATTGAGGCTTTTCAGCAGAAAAAGGTTGTTTCCGCCCTAAAATTGAGAGCTTGGTACAGAAAAATGAGGTTTTTCACCCCAAAAGCGTGGGTTTAGCCCCCATGATAGGGTTTGTGCTGTAAAAAAGGAGAGGTAGGGCCCAGGAAACGAGGCACTGCTGCATAAAAGGGAGGTTGTTACCTGTAGAATCAAAACTTTGGATGCCAAAAATTAATTTTTGAGAGGAGAATGGGGGTTTGTGCCTAAAATTGAGAGCTTGGAGTAGGAAAATGAGGCTTTTAATCTGAAAAAGGAGGTTTGTGCCCTAAAATTGAGATATTGGTGAAGAAAAATGAGGCTTTTCACTCAAAAATTGAGAGCTTGTCCCTAAAATTGAGAGCTTGGAGTAGGAAAATGAGGCTTTTAATCTGAAAAAGGAGGTTTGTGCCCTAAAATTGAGATATTGGTGAAGAAAAATGAGGCTTTTCATCCAAAAATTGAGAGCTTGTCCCTAAAATTGAGAGCTTGGTGCAGAAAAATGAGGCTTTTCAGCAGAAAAAGGTGAGCTTGTCCATAAAATTGCGCTATTGGTGCAGAAAAATGAGGCTTTTCAGGTGAAAAAGGTGGGTTTGGTGCTAAAATTGAGAGCTTGGTGCAGAAAAATGAGGCTTTTCTGGTGAAAAGGGCATTTTGTGCCCAAAAATTGAGAGCTTGTTGTAGGAAAATGAGGCTTTTTTACCCGAAAAAGGCGGGTTTTACCCTAAAATTGAGAGCTTCTTGTAGGAAAATGAGGCTTTTCAGGTGAAAAAGGTGGGTTTGGTGCAGAAAATTGAGAGCTCTGTGCAGAAAAATGAGGCTTTTCACCCCAAAAACGCGGGTTTAGCCCCCATGATAGGGTTTGTGCTGTAAAAAAGGAGAGGTAGGGCCCTGGAAACGAGGCACTGCTGCATAAAAGGGAGGTTGTTACCTGTAGAATCAAAACTTTGGATGCCAAAAATTAAGCTTTGAGAGGAGAATGGGGGTTTGTGCCTAAAATTGAGAGCTTGGAGTAGGAAAATGAGGCTTTTAATCTGAAAAAGGAGTTTTGTGCCCTAAAATTGAGATATTGGTGAAGAAGAATGAGGCTTTTCCACCCAAAAATTGAGAGCTTGTCCATAAAATTGAGAGCTTGGTGCAGAAAAATGAGGCTTTTTCACCCAAAAAAGGCGGGTTTTACCCTAAACTTGAGAGAGTGGTTCAGAAAAATGAGGCTTTTCACCCAGTAAATGTAATTTGTGCCCAAATATTGAGAGCTTGGTGCAGAAAAATGAGGCTTTTCACCCAAAAAGGCGGGTTTTACCCTAAAATTGAGATATTGGTGCAGAAAAATGAGGCTTTTCACCCGAAAATTGAGAGCTTGTCCCTAAAATTGAGAGCTTGGTGCAGAAAAATGAGGCTTTTCAGGTGAAAAAGGTGGGTTTGGTGCAGAAAATTGAGAGCTCTGTGCAGAAAAATGAGGCTTTTTCACCCGAAAAAGGCATTTTGTGCCTGAAATTGAGAGCTTGGTGCAGAAAAATGAGGCTTTTCACCCAATACAGGTAATTTGTGCCCAAAAATTGAGAGCTTGGTGCAGAAAAATGATTCTTTTCACCCGAAAAAGGCGGTTTCTGCCCTAAAATTGAGAGCTTGGTGCAGAAAAATGAGGCTTTTCACCCAAAAAAGGAGAGCTTGTCCCTAAAATTGAGAGCTTGGTGCAGAAAAATGAGGCTTTTTCACCCAAAAAAGGCGGGTTTTACCCTAAACTTGAGAGAGTGGTTCAGAAAAATGAGGCTTTTCACCCAATAAAGGTAATTTGTGCCCAAAAATTGAGAGCTTGGTTCAGAAAAACGAGGATTTTTCACCCAAAAAAGGCGGGTGTGTGCCGTAAAATTGAGAGCTTGGTGCAGAAAAATGAGGCTTTTCCACCCAAAAAAGGCGGGTTTTACCCTAAAATTGAGATATTGGTGAAGAAAAATGAGGCTTTTCACCCGAAAATTGAGAGCTTGTCCCTAAAATTGAGAGCTTTGTTCAGAAAAACGAGACTTTTTCACCCAAAAAAGGCGGGTTTGTGCCCTAAAATTGAGAGCTTGTTGCAGAAAATTGAGGCTTTTCAGCAGAAAAAGGTTGTTTCCGCCCTAAAATTGAGAGCTTGGTACAGAAAAATGAGGTTTTTCACCCCAAAAGCGTGGGTTTAGCCCCCATGATAGGGTTTGTGCTGTAAAAAAGGAGAGGTAGGGCCCAGGAAACGAGGCACTGCTGCATAAAAGGGAGGTTGTTACCTGTAGAATCAAAACTTTGGATGCCAAAAATTAATCTTTGAGAGGAGAATGGGGGTTTGTGCCTAAAATTGAGAGCTTGGAGTAGGAAAATGAGGCTTTTAATCTGAAAAAGGAGGTTTGTGCCCTAAAATTGAGATATTGGTGAAGAAAAATGAGGCTTTTCACTCAAAAATTGAGAGCTTGTCCCTAAAATTGAGAGCTTGGAGTAGGAAAATGAGGCTTTTAATCTGAAAAAGGAGGTTTGTGCCCTAAAATTGAGATATTGGTGAAGAAAAATGAGGCTTTTCATCCAAAAATTGAGAGCTTGTCCCTAAAATTGAGAGCTTGGTGCAGAAAAATGAGGCTTTTCAGCAGAAAAAGGTGAGCTTGTCCATAAAATTGCGCTATTGGTGCAGAAAAATGAGGCTTTTCAGGTGAAAAAGGTGGGTTTGGTGCTAAAATTGAGAGCTTGGTGCAGAAAAATGAGGCTTTTCTGGTGAAAAGGGCATTTTGTGCCCAAAAATTGAGAGCTTGTTGTAGGAAAATGAGGCTTTTTTACCCGAAAAGGGCGGGTTTTACCCTAAAATTGAGAGCTTCTTGTAGGAAAATGAGGCTTTTCAGGTGAAAAAGGTGGGTTTGGTGCAGAAAATTGAGAGCTCTGTGCAGAAAAATGAGGCTTTTCACCCCAAAAACGCGGGTTTAGCCCCCATGATAGGGTTTGTGCTGTAAAAAAGGAGAGGTAGGGCCCTGGAAACGAGGCACTGCTGCATAAAAGGGAGGTTGTTACCTGTAGAATCAAAACTTTGGATGCCAAAAATTAAGCTTTGAGAGGAGAATGGGGGTTTGTGCCTAAAATTGAGAGCTTGGAGTAGGAAAATGAGGCTTTTAATCTGAAAAAGGAGTTTTGTGCCCTAAAATTGAGATATTGGTGAAGAAGAATGAGGCTTTTCCACCCAAAAATTGAGAGCTTGTCCATAAAATTGAGAGCTTGGTGCAGAAAAATGAGGCTTTTTCACCCAAAAAAGGCGGGTTTTACCCTAAACTTGAGAGAGTGGTTCAGAAAAATGAGGCTTTTCACCCAGTAAAGGTAATTTGTGCCCAAATATTGAGAGCTTGGTGCAGAAAAATGAGGCTTTTCACCCAAAAAGGCGGGTTTTACCCTAAAATTGAGATATTGGTGCAGAAAAATGAGGCTTTTCACCCGAAAATTGAGAGCTTGTCCCTAAAATTGAGAGCTTGGTGCAGAAAAATGAGGCTTTTCAGGTGAAAAAGGCGGGTTTTACCGTAAAATTGAGAGAGTGTTTCAGAAAAATGAGGCTTTTCAGGTGAAAAAGGTGGGTTTGGTGCAGAAAATTGAGAGCTCTGTGCAGAAAAATGAGGCTTTTTCACCCGAAAAAGGCATTTTGTGCCTGAAATTGAGAGCTTGGTGCAGAAAAATGAGGCTTTTCACCCCAAAAACGCGGGTTTAGCCCCCATGATAGGGTTTGTGCTGTAAAAAAGGAGAGGTAGGGCCCCGGAAACGAGGCACTGCTGCATAAAAGGGAGGTTGTTACCTGTAGAATCAAAACTTTGGATGCTAAAAATTAATCTTTGAGAGGTAAAGTGGGGGTTTGTGCCTAAAATTGAGAGCTTGGAGTAGGAAAATGAGGCTTTTAATCTGAAAAAGGAGGTTTGTGCCCTAAAATTGAGATATTGGTGAAGAAATATGAGGCTTTTCACTCAAAAATTGAGAGCTTGTCCCTAAAATGGAGAGCTTGGTGCAGAAAAATGAGGCTTTTCAGCAGAAAAAGGTGAGCTTGTCCATAAAATTGCGCTATTGGTGCAGAAAAATGAGGCTTTTCAGGTGAAAAAGGTGGGTTTGGTGCAGAAAATTGAGAGCTCTGTGCAGAAAAATGAGGCTTTTTCACCCGAAAAAGGCATTTTGTGCCTGAAATTGAGAGCTTGGTGCAGAAAAATGAGGCTTTTCACCCCAAAAACGCGGGTTTAGCCCCCATGATAGGGTTTGTGCTGTAAAAAAGGAGAGGTAGGGCCCCGGAAACGAGGCACTGCTGCATAAAAGGGAGGTTGTTACCTGTAGAATCAAAACTTTGGATGCCAAAAATTAATCTTTGAGAGGTAAAATGGGGGTTTGTGCCCTAAAATTGAGAGCTTGGAGTAGGAAAATGAGGCTTTTAATCTGAAAAAGGAGGTTTGTGCCCTAAAATTGAGATATTGGTGAAGAAGAATGAGGCTTTTCCACCCAAAAATTGAGAGCTTGTCCCTAAAATTGAGAGCTTGGTGCAGAAAAATGAGGCTTTTCAGCAGAAAAAGGTGAGCTTGTCCATAAAATTGAGATATTGGTGCAGAAAAATGAGGCTTTTCACCCAAAAATTGAGAGCTTGTCCCTAAAATTGAGAGCTTGGTGCAGAAAAATGAGGCTTTTTCACCCGAAAAAGGTATTTTGTGCCCGAAATTGAGAGCTTGGTGCAGAAAAATGAGGCTTTTCACCCCAAAAACGTGGGTTTAGCCCCCATGATAGGGTTTGTGCTGTAAAAAAGGAGAGGTAGGGCCCTGGAAACGAGGCACTGCTGCATAAAAGGGAGGTTGTTACCTGTAGAATCAAAACTTTGGATGCCAAAAATTAATCTTTGAGAGGTAAAGTGGGGGTTTGTGCCCTAAAATTGAGAGCTTGGAGTAGGAAAATGAGGCTTTTAATCTGAAAAAGGAGGTTTGTGCCCTAAAATTGAGATATTGGTGAAGAAAAATGAGGCTTTTCACGCGAAAATTGAGAACTTGTCCCTAAAATGCAGAGCTTGGTTCAGAAAAATGAGGCTTTTCACCCAATACAGGTAATTTGTGCCCAAAAATTGAGAGCTTGGTGCAGAAAAATGATTCTTTTCACCCGAAAAAGGCGGTTTCTGCCCTAAAATTGAGAGCTTGGTGCAGAAAAATGAGGCTTTTCACCCAAAAAAGGAGAGCTTGTCCCTAAAATTGAGAGCTTGGTGCAGAAAAATGAGGCTTTTTCACCCAAAAAAGGCGGGTTTTACCCTAAACTTGAGAGAGTGGTTCAGAAAAATGAGGCTTTTCACCCAATAAAGGTAATTTGTGCCCAAAAATTGAGAGCTTGGTTCAGAAAAACGAGGATTTTTCACCCAAAAAAGGCGGGTGTGTGCTGTAAAATTGAGAGCTTGGTGCAGAAAAATGAGGCTTTTCCACCCAAAAAAGGCGGGTTTTACCCTAAAATTGAGATATTGGTGAAGAAAAATGAGGCTTTTCACCCGAAAATTGAGAGCTTGTCCCTAAAATTGAGAGCTTGGTTCAGAAAAACGAGACTTTTTCACCCAAAAAAGGCGGGTTTGTGCCCTAAAATTGAGAGCTTGTTGCAGAAAATTGAGGCTTTTCAGCAGAAAAAGGTTGTTTCCGCCCTAAAATTGAGAGCTTGGTACAGAAAAATGAGGTTTTTCACCCCAAAAGCGTGGGTTTAGCCCCCATGATAGGGTTTGTACTGTAAAAAAGGAGAGGTAGGGCCCAGGAAACGAGGCACTGCTGCATAAAAGGGAGGTTGTTACCTGTAGAATCAAAACTTTGGATGCCAAAAATTAATCTTTGAGAGGAGAATGGGGGTTTGTGCCTAAAATTGAGAGCTTGGAGTAGGAAAATGAGGCTTTTAATCTGAAAAAGGAGGTTTGTGCCCTAAAATTGAGATATTGGTGAAGATGAATGAGGCTTTTCACCCAAAAATTGAGAGCTTGTCCCTAAAATGGAGAGCTTGGTGCAGAAAAATGAGGCTTTTCAGCAGAAAAAGGTGAGCTTGTCCATAAAATTGCGCTATTGGTGCAGAAAAATGAGGCTTTTCAGGTGAAAAAGGTGGGTTTGGTGCTAAAATTGAGAGCTTGGTGCAGAAAAATGAGGCTTTTCTGGTGAAAAGGGCATTTTGTGCCCAAAAATTGAGAGCTTGTTGTAGGAAAATGAGGCTTTTTTACCCGAAAAGGGCGGGTTTTACCCTAAAATTGAGAGCTTCTTGTAGGAAAATGAGGCTTTTCAGGTGAAAAAGGTGGGTTTGGTGCAGAAAATTGAGAGCTCTGTGCAGAAAAATGAGGCTTTTTCACCCGAAAAAGGCATTTTGTGCCTGAAATTGAGAGCTTGGTGCAGAAAAATGAGGCTTTTCACCCCAAAAACGCGGGTTTAGCCCCCATGATAGGGTTTGTGCTGTAAAAAAGGAGAGGTAGGGCCCTGGAAACGAGGCACTGCTGCATAAAAGGGAGGTTGTTACCTGTAGAATCAAAACTTTGGATGCTAAAAATAAATCTTTGAGAGGTAAAGTGGGGGTTTGTGCCTAAAATTGAGAGCTTGGAGTAGGAAAATGAGGCTTTTAATCTGAAAAAGGAGGTTTGTGCCCTAAAATTGAGATATTGGTGAAGAAAAATGAGGCTTTTCACCCCAAAATTGAGAGCTTGTCCCTAAAATTGAGAGCTTGGAGTAGGAAAATGAGGCTTTTCATCTGAAAAAGGAGGTTTGTGCCCTAAAATTGAGATATTGGTGAAGAAAAATGAGGCTTTTCACCTGAAAATTGAGAGCTTGTCCCTAAATTTGAGAGCTTGGTGCAGAAAAATGAGGCTTTTCAGCAGAAAAAGGCGGGTTGTGTGCCGTAAAATTGAGAGGTTGGTGCAGAAAAATGAGACTTTTCAGCAGAAAAAGGCCATTTCCGCCCTAAAATTGAGAGCTTGGTTCAGAAAAATGAGGTTTTTCACCCCAAAAATGCGGGTTTAGCCCCCATGATAGGGTTTGTGCTGTAAAAAAGGAGAGGTAGGGCCCTGGAAACGAGGCACTGCTGCATAAAAGGGAGGTTGTTTCCTGTAGAATCAAAACTTTGGATGCCAAAAATTAATCTTTGAGAGGTAAAATGGGGGTTTGTGCCCTAAAATTGAGAGCTTGGAGTAGGAAAATGAGGCTTTTAATCTGAAAAAGGAGGTTTGTGCCCTAAAATTGAGATATTGGTGAAGAAAAATGAGGCTTTTCACCCCAAAATTGAGAGCTTGTCCATAACATTGAAATATTGGTGCAGAAAAATTTGGCTTTTCAGGTGAAAAAGGTGGGTTTGGTGCTAAAATTGAGAGCTTGGTGCAGAAAAATGAGGCTTTTTCACGCAAAAAAAGTGGTTTGTGCCCAAAAATTGAGAGCTTGGTGCAGAAAAGTGAGGCTTTAGATCTGAAAAAGGCGGTTTGTGCCCAAAAATTGAGAGCTTGTTGTAGGAAAATGAGGCTTTTTTACCCGAAAAGGGCGGGTTTTACCCTAAAATTGAGAGCTTCTTGTAGGAAAATGAGGCTTTTCAGGTGAAAAAGGTGGGTTTGGTGCAGAAAATTGAGAGCTCTGTGCAGAAAAATGAGGCTTTTTCACCCGAAAAAGGCATATTGTGCCTGAAATTGAGAGCTTGGTGCAGAAAAATGAGGCTTTTCACCCCAAAAACGCGGGTTTAGCCCCCATGATAGGGTTTGTGCTGTAAAAAAGGAGAGGTAGGGCCCTGGAAACGAGGCACTGCTGCATAAAAGGGAGGTTGTTACCTGTAGAATCAAAACTTTGGATGCTAAAAATAAATCTTTGAGAGGTAAAGTGGGGGTTTGTGCCTAAAATTGAGAGCTTGGAGTAGGAAAATGAGGCTTTTAATCTGAAAAAGGAGGTTTGTGCCCTAAAATTGAGATATTGGTGAAGAAAAATGAGGCTTTTCACCCCAAAATTGAGAGCTTGTCCCTAAAATTGAGAGCTTGGAGTAGGAAAATGAGGCTTTTCATCTGAAAAAGGAGGTTTGTGCCCTAAAATTGAGATATTGGTGAAGAAAAATGAGGCTTTTCACCTGAAAATTGAGAGCTTGTCCCTAAATTTGAGAGCTTGGTGCAGAAAAATGAGGCTTTTCAGCAGAAAAAGGCGGGTTGTGTGCCGTAAAATTGAGAGGTTGGTGCAGAAAAATGAGACTTTTCAGCAGAAAAAGGCCATTTCCGCCCTAAAATTGAGAGCTTGGTTCAGAAAAATGAGGTTTTTCACCCCAAAAATGCGGGTTTAGCCCCCATGATAGGGTTTGTGCTGTAAAAAAGGAGAGGTAGGGCCCTGGAAACGAGGCACTGCTGCATAAAAGGGAGGTTGTTTCCTGTAGAATCAAAACTTTGGATGCCAAAAATTAATCTTTGAGAGGTAAAATGGGGGTTTGTGCCCTAAAATTGAGAGCTTGGAGTAGGAAAATGAGGCTTTTAATCTGAAAAAGGAGGTTTGTGCCCTAAAATTGAGATATTGGTGAAGAAAAATGAGGCTTTTCACCCCAAAATTGAGAGCTTGTCCATAACATTGAAATATTGGTGCAGAAAAATTTGGCTTTTCAGGTGAAAAAGGTGGGTTTGGTGCTAAAATTGAGATATTGGTGCAGAAAAATGAGGCTTTTTCAAGCAAAAAAAGTGGTTTGTGCCCAAAAATTGAGAGCTTGGTGCAGAAAAGTGAGGCTTTAGATCTGAAAAAGGCGGTTTGTGCCCTAAAATTGAGAGCTTGGTGCAGAAAAATGAGGTTTTTCACCCCAAAAACGCGGGTTTAGAGCCCCCATGATAGGGTTTGTGCTGTAAAAAAGGAGAGGTAGGGCCCAGGAAACGAGGCACTGCTGCATAAAAGGGAGGTTGTTACCTGTAGAATCAAAACTTTGGATGCTAAAAATTAATCTTTGAGAGGTAAAGTGGGGGTTTGTGCCTAAAATTTAGAGCTTGGAGTAGGAAAATGAGGCTTTTAATCTGAAAAAGGAGGTTTGTGCCCTAAAATTGAGATATTGGTGAAGAAATATGAGGCTTTTCACTCAAAAATTGAGAGCTTGTCCCTAAAATTGAGAGCTTGGAGTAGGAAAATGAGGCTTTTAATCTGAAAAAGGAGGTTTGTGCCCTAAAATTGAGATATTGGTGAAGAAGAATGAGGCTTTTCACCCGAAAATTGAGAACTTGTCCCTAAAATTGAGAGCTTGGTGCAGAAAAATGAGGCTTTTTCACCCAAAAAAGGCGGGTTTTACCCTAAATTTGAGAGCTTGGTTCAGAAAAATGAGGCTTTTCACCCAATACAGGTAATTTGTGCCCAAAAATTGAGAGCTTGGTGCAGAAAAATGATTCTTTTCGCCCGAAAAAGGCGGTTTCTGCCCTAAAATTGAGAGCTTGGTGCAGAAAAATGAGGCTTTTTCACCCAAAAAAGGCGGGTTTTACCCTAAACTTGAGAGAGTGGTTCAGAAAAATGAGGCTTTTCACCCAATAAAGGTAATTTGTGCCCAAAAATTGAGAGCTTGGTTCAGAAAAACGAGGATTTTTCACCCAAAAAAGGCGGGTGTGTGCCGTAAAATTGAGAGCTTGGTGCAGAAAAATGAGGCTTTTCCACCCAAAAAAGGCGGGTTTTACCCTAAAATTGAGATATTGGTGAAGAAAAATGAGGCTTTTCACCCGAAAATTGAGAGCTTGTCCCTAAAATTGAGAGCTTGGTTCAGAAAAACGAGGCTTTTTCACCCAAAAAGGCGGGTTTGTGCCCTAAAATTGAGAGCTTGTTGCAGAAAAATGAGGCTTTTCAGCAGAAAAAGGTTGTTTCCGCCCTAAAATTGAGAGCTTGGTACAGAAAAATGAGGTTTTTCACCCCAAAAGCGTGGGTTTAGCCCCCATGATAGGGTTTGTGCTGTAAAAAAGGAGAGGTAGGGCCCAGGAAACGAGGCACTGCTGCATAAAAGGGAGGTTGTTACCTGTAGAATCAAAACTTTGGATGCCAAAAATTAATCTTTGAGAGGAGAATGCGGGTTTGTGCCTAAAATTGAGAGCTTGGAGTAGGAAAATGAGGCTTTTAATCTGAAAAAGGAGGTTTGTGCCCTAAAATTGAGATATTGGTGAAGATGAATGAGGCTTTTCACTCAAAAATTGAGAGCTTGTCCCTAAAATTGAGAGCTTGGAGTAGGAAAATGAGGCTTTTAATCTGAAAAAGGAGGTTTGTGCCCTAAAATTGAGATATTGGTGAAGAAGAATGAGGCTTTTCACCCAAAAATTGAGAGCTTGTCCCTAAAATTGAGAGCTTGGTGCAGAAAAATGAGGCTTTTCAGCAGAAAAAGGTGAGCTTGTCCATAAAATTGCGCTATTGGTGCAGAAAAATGAGGCTTTTCAGGTGAAAAAGGTGGGTTTGGTGCTAAAATTGAGAGCTTGGTGCAGAAAAATGAGGCTTTTCTGGTGAAAAGGGCATTTTGTGCCCCAAAATTGAGAGCTTGTTGTAGGAAAATGAGGCTTTTTTACCCGAAAAAGGCGGGTTTTACCCTAAAATTGAGAGCTTCTTGTAGGAAAATGAGGCTTTTCAGGTGAAAAAGGTGGGTTTGGTGCAGAAAATTGAGAGCTCTGTGCAGAAAAATGAGGCTTTTCACCCCAAAAACGCGGGTTTAGCCCCCATGATAGGGTTTGTGCTGTAAAAAAGGAGAGGTAGGGCCCTGGAAACGAGGCACTGCTGCATAAAAGGGAGGTTGTTACCTGTAGAATCAAACCTTTGGATGCCAAAAATTAAGCTTTGAGAGGAGAATGGGGGTTTGTGCCTAAAATTGAGAGCTTGGAGTAGGAAAATGAGGCTTTTAATCTGAAAAAGGAGTTTTGTGCCCTAAAATTGAGATATTGGTGAAGAAGAATGAGGCTTTTCCACCCAAAAATTGAGAGCTTGTCCATAAAATTGAGAGCTTGGTGCAGAAAAATGAGGCTTTTTCACCCAAAAAAGGCGGGTTTTACCCTAAACTTGAGAGAGTGGTTCAGAAAAATGAGGCTTTTCACCCAGTAAAGGTAATTTGTGCCCAAATATTGAGAGCTTGGTGCAGAAAAATGAGGCTTTTCACCCAAAAAGGCGGGTTTTACCCTAAAATTGAGATATTGGTGCAGAAAAATGAGGCTTTTCACCCGAAAATTGAGAGCTTGTCCCTAAAATTGAGAGCTTGGTGCAGTAAAATGAGGCTTTTCAGGTGAAAAAGGCGGGTTTTACCGTAAAATTGAGAGAGTGTTTCAGAAAAATGAGGCTTTTCAGGTGAAAAAGGTGGGTTTGGTGCAGAAAATTGAGAGCTCTGTGCAGAAAAATGAGGCTTTTTCACCCGAAAAAGGCATTTTGTGCCTGAAATTGAGAGCTTGGTGCAGAAAAATGAGGCTTTTCCCCCCAAAAACGCGGGTTTAGCCCCCATGATAGGGTTTGTGCTGTAAAAAAGGAGAGGTAGGGCCCCGGAAACAAGGCACTGCTGCATAAAAGGGAGGTTGTTACCTGTAGAATCAAAACTTTGGATGCCAAAAATTAATCTTTGAGAGGTAAAATGGGGGTTTGTGCCCTAAAATTGAGAGCTTGGAGTAGGAAAATGAGGCTTTTAATCTGAAAAAGGAGGTTTGTGCCCTAAAATTGAGATATTGGTGAAGAAGAATGAGGCTTTTCCACCCAAAAATTGAGAGCTTGTCCCTAAAATTGAGAGCTTGGTGCAGAAAAATGAGGCTTTTCAGCAGAAAAAGGTGAGCTTGTCCATAAAATTGAGATATTGGTGCAGAAAAATGAGGCTTTTCACCCAAAAATTGAGAGCTTGTCCCTAAAATTGAGAGCTTGGTGCAGAAAAATGAGGCTTTTTCACCCGAAAAAGGTATTTTGTGCCCGAAATTGAGAGCTTGGTGCAGAAAAATGAGGCTTTTCACCCCAAAAACGTGGGTTTAGCCCCCATGATAGGGTTTGTGCTGTAAAAAAGGAGAGGTAGGGCCCTGGAAACGAGGCACTGCTGCATAAAAGGGAGGTTGTTACCTGTAGAATCAAAACTTTGGATGCCAAAAATTAATCTTTGAGAGGTAAAGTGGGGGTTTGTGCCCTAAAATTGAGAGCTTGGAGTAGGAAAATGAGGCTTTTAATCTGAAAAAGGAGGTTTGTGCCCTAAAATTGAGATATTGGTGAAGAAAAATGAGGCTTTTCACGCGAAAATTGAGAACTTGTCCCTAAAATGGAGAGCTTGGTTCAGAAAAATGAGGCTTTTCACCCAATACAGGTAATTTGTGCCCAAAAATTGAGAGCTTGGTGCAGAAAAATGATTCTTTTCACCCGAAAAAGGCGGTTTCTGCCCTAAAATTGAGAGCTTGGTGCAGAAAAATGAGGCTTTTCACCCAAAAAAGGAGAGCTTGTCCCTAAAATTGAGAGCTTGGTGCAGAAAAATGAGGCTTTTTCACCCAAAAAAGGCGGGTTTTACCCTAAACTTGAGAGAGTGGTTCAGAAAAATGAGGCTTTTCACCCAATAAAGGTAATTTGTGCCCAAAAATTGAGAGCTTGGTTCAGAAAAACGAGGATTTTTCACCCAAAAAAGGCGGGTGTGTGCCGTAAAATTGAGAGCTTGGTGCAGAAAAATGAGGCTTTTCCACCCAAAAAAGGCGGGTTTTACCCTAAAATTGAGATATTGGTGAAGAAAAATGAGGCTTTTCACCCGAAAATTGAGAGCTTGTCCCTAAAATTGAGAGCTTTGTTCAGAAAAACGAGACTTTTTCACCCAAAAAAGGCGGGTTTGTGCCCTAAAATTGAGAGCTTGTTGCAGAAAATTGAGGCTTTTCAGCAGAAAAAGGTTGTTTCCGCCCTAAAATTGAGAGCTTGGTACAGAAAAATGAGGTTTTTCACCCCAAAAGCGTGGGTTTAGCCCCCATGATAGGGTTTGTGCTGTAAAAAAGGAGAGGTAGGGCCCAGGAAACGAGGCACTGCTGCATAAAAGGGAGGTTGTTACCTGTAGAATCAAAACTTTGGATGCCAAAAATTAATTTTTGAGAGGAGAATGGGGGTTTGTGCCTAAAATTGAGAGCTTGGAGTAGGAAAATGAGGCTTTTAATCTGAAAAAGGAGGTTTGTGCCCTAAAATTGAGATATTGGTGAAGAAAAATGAGGCTTTTCACTCAAAAATTGAGAGCTTGTCCCTAAAATTGAGAGCTTGGAGTAGGAAAATGAGGCTTTTAATCTGAAAAAGGAGGTTTGTGCCCTAAAATTGAGATATTGGTGAAGAAAAATGAGGCTTTTCATCCAAAAATTGAGAGCTTGTCCCTAAAATTGAGAGCTTGGTGCAGAAAAATGAGGCTTTTCAGCAGAAAAAGGTGAGCTTGTCCATAAAATTGCGCTATTGGTGCAGAAAAATGAGGCTTTTCAGGTGAAAAAGGTGGGTTTGGTGCTAAAATTGAGAGCTTGGTGCAGAAAAATGAGGCTTTTCTGGTGAAAAGGGCATTTTGTGCCCAAAAATTGAGAGCTTGTTGTAGGAAAATGAGGCTTTTTTACCCGAAAAAGGCGGGTTTTACCCTAAAATTGAGAGCTTCTTGTAGGAAAATGAGGCTTTTCAGGTGAAAAAGGTGGGTTTGGTGCAGAAAATTGAGAGCTCTGTGCAGAAAAATGAGGCTTTTCACCCCAAAAACGCGGGTTTAGCCCCCATGATAGGGTTTGTGCTGTAAAAAAGGAGAGGTAGGGCCCTGGAAATGAGGCACTGCTGCATAAAAGGGAGGTTGTTACCTGTAGAATCAAAACTTTGGATGCTAAAAATTAATCTTTGAGAGGTAAAGTTGGGGTTTGTGCCCTAGAATTGAGAGCTTGGATTAGGAAAATGAGGCTTTTAATCTGAAAAAGGAGGTTTGTGCCCTAAAATTGAGATATTGGTGAAGAAAAATGTGGCTTTTCACCTGAAAATTGAGAACTTGTCCCTAAAATTGAGAGCTTGGTGTAGAAAAATGAGGCTTTTTCACGCAAAAAAGGCGAGTTTTACCCTAAAATTGAGAGCTTGTTGCAGAAAAATGAGGCTTTTCAGGAGAAAAATGTGATTTGTGCCCTAAAATTGAGATCTCTGTGCAGAAAAATGAGGTTTTTCACCCCAAAAATGCGGGTTTAGCCCCCATGATAGGGTTTGTGCTATAAAAAAGGAGAGGTAGGGCCCTGGAAACGAGGCACTGCTGCATAAAAGGGAGGTTGTTACCTGTAGAATCAAAACTTTGGATGCCAAAAATTAATCTTTGAGAGGTAAAATGGGGGTTTGTGCCCTAAAATTGAGAGCTTGGAGTAGGAAAATGAGGCTTTTAATCTGAAAAAGGAGGTTTGTGCCCTAAAATTGAGATATTGGTGAAGAAGAATGAGGCTTTTCACCCAAAAATTGAGAGCTTGTCCCTAAAATGGAGAGCTTGGTGCAAAAAATGAGGCTTTTCAGCAGAAAAAGGCACGTTTGGTCCTAAAATTGCGCTATTGGTGCAGAAAAATGAGGCTTTTCACCCAACAAAGGAGAGCTTGTCCATAACATTGAAATATTGGTGCAGAAAAATGAGGCTTTTCAGGTGTAAAAGGTGGGTTTGGTGCTAAAATTGAGAGCTTGTTGCAGAAAAATGAGGCTTTTCAGGTGAAAAAGGTGGTTTGTGCCCTAAAATTGAGAGCTTGGTGCAGAAAAATGAGGCTTTTCAGGTGAAAATTGAGAGCTTGTCCCTAAAATTGAGAGCTTGGTGCAGAAAAATTAGGCTTTTCAGGTGAAAAAAGCGGGTTTTACCCTAATATTGAAAGCTTGGTGCAGAAAAATGAGGCTTTTCACCCCAAAAACGCGGGTTTAGCCCCCACGATAGGGTTTGTGCTGTAAAAAAGGAGAGGTAGGGCCCTGGAAACGAGGCACTGCTGCATAAAAGGGAGGTTGTTACCTGTAGAATCAAAACTTTGGATGCTAAAAATTAATCTTTGAGAGGTAAAGTGGGGGTTTGTGCCTAAAATTGACAGCTTGGAGTAGGAAAATGAGGCTTTTAATCTGAAAAAGGAGGTTTGTGCCCTAAAATTGAGATATTGGTGAAGAAAATGAGGCTTTTCACCCGAAAATTGAGAACTTGTCCCTCAAATGGAGAGCTTGGTGCAGAAAAATGAGGCTTTTCAGGAGAAAAGCGGGTTTGTGCCCTAGAATCCAGAGCTTATTGTAGGAGAATGAAGCTTTTCACCCCAAAAACATGGGTTTGGCCCCCACGATAGGGTTTGTGCTGTATAAAAGTAGAGTTAGGGCCCAGGAAACGAGGCACTGCTGCATAAAAGGGAGGTTGTTACCTGTAGAATCAAAACTTTGGATGCCAAAAATTAAGCTTTGAGAGGTAAAGTGGGGGTTTGTGCCCTAGAATTGAGAGCTTGGAGTAGGAAAATGAGGCTTTTAATCTGAAAAAGGAGGTTTGTGCCCTAAAATTGAGATATTGGTGAAGAAAAATGAGGCTTTTCACCCGAAAATTGAGAACTTGTCCCTAAAATTGAGAGCTTGGTGCAGAAAAATGAGGCTTTTTCACCCAAAAAAGGCGGGTTTTACCCTAAACTTGAGAGAGTGGTTCAGAAAAATGAGGCTTTTCACCCAATACAGGTAATTTGTGCCCTAAAATTGAGAGCTTGGTGCAGAAAAATGAGGCTTTTCACCCAAAAAAGGAGAGCTTGTCCCTAAAATTGAGAGCTTGGTGCAGAAAAATGAGGCTTTTTCACCCAAAAAAGGCGGGTTTTACCCTAAACTTGAGAGAGTGGTTCAGAAAAATGAGGCTTTTCACCCAATAAAGGTAATTTGTGCCCAAAAATTGAGAGCTTGGTTCAGAAAAACGAGGATTTTTCACCCAAAAAAGGCGGGTGTGTGCCGTAAAATTGAGAGCTTGGTGCAGAAAAATGAGGCTTTTCCACCCAAAAAAGGCGGGTTTTACCCTAAAATTGAGATATTGGTGAAGAAAAATGAGGCTTTTCACCCGAAAATTGAGAGCTTGTCCCTAAAATTGAGAGCTTTGTTCAGAAAAACGAGACTTTTTCACCCAAAAAAGGCGGGTTTGTGCCCTAAAATTGAGAGCTTGTTGCAGAAAATTGAGGCTTTTCAGCAGAAAAAGGTTGTTTCCGCCCTAAAATTGAGAGCTTGGTACAGAAAAATGAGGTTTTTCACCCCAAAAGCGTGGGTTTAGCCCCCATGATAGGGTTTGTGCTGTAAAAAAGGAGAGGTAGGGCCCAGGAAACGAGGCACTGCTGCATAAAAGGGAGGTTGTTACCTGTAGAATCAAAACTTTGGATGCCAAAAATTAATCTTTGAGAGGAGAATGGGGGTTTGTGCCTAAAATTGAGAGCTTGGAGTAGGAAAATGAGGCTTTTAATCTGAAAAAGGAGGTTTGTGCCCTAAAATTGAGATATTGGTGAAGAAAAATGAGGCTTTTCACTCAAAAATTGAGAGCTTGTCCCTAAAATTGAGAGCTTGGAGTAGGAAAATGAGGCTTTTAATCTGAAAAAGGAGGTTTGTGCCCTAAAATTGAGATATTGGTGAAGAAAAATGAGGCTTTTCATCCAAAAATTGAGAGCTTGTCCCTAAAATTGAGAGCTTGGTGCAGAAAAATGAGGCTTTTCAGCAGAAAAAGGTGAGCTTGTCCATAAAATTGCGCTATTGGTGCAGAAAAATGAGGCTTTTCAGGTGAAAAAGGTGGGTTTGGTGCTAAAATTGAGAGCTTGGTGCAGAAAAATGAGGCTTTTCTGGTGAAAAGGGCATTTTGTGCCCAAAAATTGAGAGCTTGTTGTAGGAAAATGAGGCTTTTTTACCCGAAAAAGGCGGGTTTTACCCTAAAATTGAGAGCTTCTTGTAGGAAAATGAGGCTTTTCAGGTGAAAAAGGTGGGTTTGGTGCAGAAAATTGAGAGCTCTGTGCAGAAAAATGAGGCTTTTCACCCCAAAAACGCGGGTTTAGCCCCCATGATAGGGTTTGTGCTGTAAAAAAGGAGAGGTAGGGCCCTGGAAATGAGGCACTGCTGCATAAAAGGGAGGTTGTTACCTGTAGAATCAAAACTTTGGATGCTAAAAATTAATCTTTGAGAGGTAAAGTTGGGGTTTGTGCCCTAGAATTGAGAGCTTGGATTAGGAAAATGAGGCTTTTAATCTGAAAAAGGAGGTTTGTGCCCTAAAATTGAGATATTGGTGAAGAAAAATGTGGCTTTTCACCTGAAAATTGAGAACTTGTCCCTAAAATTGAGAGCTTGGTGCAGAAAAATGAGGCTTTTTCACGCAAAAAAGGCGAGTTTTACCCTAAAATTGAGAGCTTGTTGCAGAAAAATGAGGCTTTTCAGGAGAAAAATGTGGTTTGTGCCCTAAAATTGAGATCTCTGTGCAGAAAAATGAGGTTTTTCACCCCAAAAATGCGGGTTTAGCCCCCATGATAGGGTTTGTGCTATAAAAAAGGAGAGGTAGGGCCCTGGAAACGAGGCACTGCTGCATAAAAGGGAGGTTGTTACCTGTAGAATCAAAACTTTGGATGCCAAAAATTAATCTTTGAGAGGTAAAATGGGGGTTTGTGCCCTAAAATTGAGAGCTTGGAGTAGGAAAATGAGGCTTTTAATCTGAAAAAGGAGGTTTGTGCCCTAAAATTGAGATATTGGTGAAGAAGAATGAGGCTTTTCACCCAAAAATTGAGAGCTTGTCCCTAAAATGGAGAGCTTGGTGCAAAAAATGAGGCTTTTCATCTGAAAAAGGCAGGTTTGGCCATAAAATTGCGCTATTGGTGCAGAAAAATGAGGCTTTTCACCCAACAAAGGAGAGCTTGTCCATAACATTGAAATATTGGTGCAGAAAAATGAGGCTTTTCAGGTGTAAAAGGTGGGTTTGGTGCTAAAATTGAGAGCTTGTTGCAGAAAAATGAGGCTTTTCAGGTGAAAAAGGTGGTTTGTGCCCTAAAATTGAGAGCTTGGTGCAGAAAAATGAGGCTTTTCAGGTGAAAATTGAGAGCTTGTCCCTAAAATTGAGAGCTTGGTGCAGAAAAATTAGGCTTTTCAGGTGAAAAAAGCGGGTTTTACCCTAATATTGAAAGCTTGGTGCAGAAAAATGAGGCTTTTCACCCCAAAAACGCGGGTTTAGCCCCCACGATAGGGTTTGTGCTGTAAAAAAGGAGAGGTAGGGCCCTGGAAACGAGGCACTGCTGCATAAAAGGGAGGTTGTTACCTGTAGAATCAAAACTTTGGATGCTAAAAATTAATCTTTGAGAGGTAAAGTGGGGGTTTGTGCCTAAAATTGACAGCTTGGAGTAGGAAAATGAGGCTTTTAATCTGAAAAAGGAGGTTTGTGCCCTAAAATTGAGATATTGGTGAAGAAAATGAGGCTTTTCACCCGAAAATTGAGAACTTGTCCCTCAAATGGAGAGCTTGGTGCAGAAAAATGAGGCTTTTCAGGAGAAAAGCGGGTTTGTGCCCTAGAATCCAGAGCTTATTGTAGGAGAATGAAGCTTTTCACCCCAAAAACATGGGTTTGGCCCCCACGATAGGGTTTGTGCTGTATAAAAGTAGAGTTAGGGCCCAGGAAACGAGGCACTGCTGCATAAAAGGGAGGTTGTTACCTGTAGAATCAAAACTTTGGATGCCAAAAATTAAGCTTTGAGAGGTAAAGTGGGGGTTTGTGCCCTAGAATTGAGAGCTTGGAGTAGGAAAATGAGGCTTTTAATCTGAAAAAGGAGGTTTGTGCCCTAAAATTGAGATATTGGTGAAGAAAAATGAGGCTTTTCACCCGAAAATTGAGAACTTGTCCCTAAAATTGAGAGCTTGGTGCAGAAAAATGAGGCTTTTTCACCCAAAAAAGGCGGGTTTTACCCTAAACTTGAGAGAGTGGTTCAGAAAAATGAGGCTTTTCACCCAATACAGGTAATTTGTGCCCTAAAATTGAGAGCTTGGTGCAGAAAAATGAGGCTTTTCACCCAAAAAAGGAGAGCTTGTCCCTAAAATTGAGAGCTTGGTGCAGAAAAATGAGGCTTTTTCACCCAAAAAAGGCGGGTTTTACCCTAAACTTGAGAGAGTGGTTCAGAAAAATGAGGCTTTTCACCCAATAAAGGTAATTTGTGCCCAAAAATTGAGAGCTTGGTTCAGAAAAACGAGGATTTTTCACCCAAAAAAGGCGGGTGTGTGCCGTAAAATTGAGAGCTTGGTGCAGAAAAATGAGGCTTTTCCACCCAAAAAAGGCGGGTTTTACCCTAAAATTGAGATATTGGTGAAGAAAAATGAGGCTTTTCACCCGAAAATTGAGAGCTTGTCCCTAAAATTGAGAGCTTTGTTCAGAAAAACGAGACTTTTTCACCCAAAAAAGGCGGGTTTGTGCCCTAAAATTGAGAGCTTGTTGCAGAAAATTGAGGCTTTTCAGCAGAAAAAGGTTGTTTCCGCCCTAAAATTGAGAGCTTGGTACAGAAAAATGAGGTTTTTCACCCCAAAAGCGTGGGTTTAGCCCCCATGATAGGGTTTGTGCTGTAAAAAAGGAGAGGTAGGGCCCTGGAAACGAGGCACTGCTGCATAAAAGGGAGGTTGTTACCTGTAGAATCAAAACTTTGGATGCCAAAAATTAATCTTTGAGAGGAGAATGGGGGTTTGTGCCTAAAATTGAGAGCTTGGAGTAGGAAAATGAGGCTTTTAATCTGAAAAAGGAGGTTTGTGCCCTAAAATTGAGATATTGGTGAAGATGAATGAGGCTTTTCACCCAAAAATTGAGAGCTTGTCCCTAAAATTGAGAGCTTGGTGCAGAAAAATGAGGCTTTTCAGCAGAAAAAGGTGAGCTTGTCCATAAAATTGCGCTATTGGTGCAGAAAAATGAGGCTTTTCAGGTGAAAAAGGTGGGTTTGGTGCTAAAATTGAGAGCTTGGTGCAGAAAAATGAGGCTTTTCTGGTGAAAAGGGCATTTTGTGCCCAAAAATTGAGAGCTTGTTGTAGGAAAATGAGGCTTTTTTACCCGAAAAGGGCGGGTTTTACCCTAAAATTGAGAGCTTCTTGTAGGAAAATGAGGCTTTTCAGGTGAAAAAGGTGGGTTTGGTGCAGAAAATTGAGAGCTCTGTGCAGAAAAATGAGGCTTTTTCACCCGAAAAAGGCATTTTGTGCCTGAAATTGAGAGCTTGGTGCAGAAAAATGAGGCTTTTCACCCCAAAAACGCGGGTTTAGCCCCCATGATAGGGTTTGTGCTGTAAAAAAGGAGAGGTAGGGCCCTGGAAACGAGGCACTGCTGCATAAAAGGGAGGTTGTTACCTGTAGAATCAAAACTTTGGATGCTAAAAATAAATCTTTGAGAGGTAAAGTGGGGGTTTGTGCCTAAAATTGAGAGCTTGGAGTAGGAAAATGAGGCTTTTAATCTGAAAAAGGAGGTTTGTGCCCTAAAATTGAGATATTGGTGAAGAAAAATGAGGCTTTTCACCCCAAAATTGAGAGCTTGTCCCTAAAATTGAGAGCTTGGTGCAGGAAAATGAGGCTTTTCATCTGAAAAAGGAGGTTTGTGCCCTAAAATTGAGATATTGGTGAAGAAAAATGAGGCTTTTCACCTGAAAATTGAGAGCTTGTCCCTAAAATTGAGAGCTTGGTGCAGAAAAATGAGGCTTTTCAGCAGAAAAAGGCGGGTTGTGTGCCGTAAAATTGAGAGGTTGGTGCAGAAAAATGAGACTTTTCAGCAGAAAAAGGCCATTTCCGCCCTAAAATTGAGAGCTTGGTTCAGAAAAATGAGGTTTTTCACCCCAAAAATGCGGGTTTAGCCCCCATGATAGGGTTTGTGCTGTAAAAAAGGAGAGGTAGGGCCCTGGAAACGAGGCACTGCTGCATAAAAGGGAGGTTGTTTCCTGTAGAATCAAAACTTTGGATGCCAAAAATTAATCTTTGAGAGGTAAAATGGGGGTTTGTGCCCTAAAATTGAGAGCTTGGAGTAGGAAAATGAGGCTTTTAATCTGAAAAAGGAGGTTTGTGCCCTAAAATTGAGATATTGGTGAAGAAAAATGAGGCTTTTCACCCCAAAATTGAGAGCTTGTCCATAACATTGAAATATTGGTGCAGAAAAATTTGGCTTTTCAGGTGAAAAAGGTGGGTTTGGTGCTAAAATTGAGAGCTTGGTGCAGAAAAATGAGGCTTTTTCACGCAAAAAAAGTGGTTTGTGCCCAAAAATTGAGAGCTTGGTGCAGAAAAGTGAGGCTTTAGATCTGAAAAAGGCGGTTTGTGCCCTAAAATTGAGAGCTTGGTGCAGAAAAATGAGGTTTTTCACCCCAAAAACGCGGGTTTAGAGCCCCCATGATAGGGTTTGTGCTGTAAAAAAGGAGAGGTAGGGCCCTGGAAACGAGGCACTGCTGCATAAAAGGGAGGTTGTTACCTGTAGAATCAAAACTTTGGATGCTAAAAATTAATCTTTGAGAGGTAAAGTGGGGGTTTGTGCCTAAAATTGAGAGCTTGGAGTAGGAAAATGAGGCTTTTAATCTGAAAAAGGAGGTTTGTGCCCTAAAATTGAGATATTGGTGAAGAAAAATGAGGCTTTTCACTCAAAAATTGAGAGCTTGTCCCTAAAATTGAGAGCTTGGAGTAGGAAAATGAGGCTTTTAATCTGAAAAAGGAGGTTTGTGCCCTAAAATTGAGATATTGGTGAAGAAGAATGAGGCTTTTCACCCGAAAATTGAGAACTTGTCCCTAAAATTGAGAGCTTGGTGCAGAAAAATGAGGCTTTTTCACCCAAAAAAGGCGGGTTTTACCCTAAATTTGAGAGCTTGGTTCAGAAAAATGAGGCTTTTCACCCAATACAGGTAATTTGTGCCCAAAAATTGAGAGCTTGGTGCAGAAAAATGATTCTTTTCGCCCGAAAAAGGCGGTTTCTGCCCTAAAATTGAGAGCTTGGTGCAGAAAAATGAGGCTTTTCACCCAAAAAAGGAGAGCTTGTCCCTAAAATTGAGAGCTTGGTGCAGAAAAATGAGGCTTTTTCACCCAAAAAAGGCGGGTTTTACCCTAAACTTGAGAAAGTGGTTCAGAAAAATGAGGCTTTTCACCCAATAAAGGTAATTTGTGCCCAAAAATTGAGAGCTTGGTTCAGAAAAATGAGGATTTTTCACCCGAAAAAGGCGGGTGTGTGCCGTAAAATTGAGAGCTTGGTGCAGAAAAATGAGGCTTTTCCACCCAAAAAAGGCGGGTTTTACCCTAAAATTGAGATATTGGTGAAGAAAAATGAGGCTTTTCACCCGAAAATTGAGAGCTTGTCCCTAAAATTGAGAGCTTGGTTCAGAAAAATGAGGCTTTTCAGCAGAAAAAGGTTGTTTCCGCCCTAAAATTGAGAGCTTGGTACAGAAAAATGAGGTTTTTCACCCCAAAAGCGTGGGTTTAGCCCCCATGATAGGGTTTGTGCTGTAAAAAAGGAGAGGTAGGGCCCAGGAAACGAGGCACTGCTGCATAAAAGGGAGGTTGTTACCTGTAGAATCAAAACTTTGGATGCCAAAAATTAATCTTTGAGAGGAGAATGGGGGTTTGTGCCTAAAATTGAGAGCTTGGAGTAGGAAAATGAGGCTTTTAATCTGAAAAAGGAGGTTTGTGCCCTAAAATTGAGATATTGGTGAAGATGAATGAGGCTTTTCACTCAAAAATTGAGAGCTTGTCCCTAAAATTGAGAGCTTGGTGCAGAAAAATGAGGCTTTTCAGCAGAAAAAGGTGAGCTTGTCCATAAAATTGCGCTATTGGTGCAGAAAAATGAGGCTTTTCAGGTGAAAAAGGTGGGTTTGGTGCTAAAATTGAGAGCTTGGTGCAGAAAAATGAGGCTTTTCTGGTGAAAAGGGCATTTTGTGCCCAAAAATTGAGAGCTTGTTGTAGGAAAATGAGGCTTTTTTACCCGAAAAAGGCGGGTTTTACCCTAAAATTGAGAGCTTCTTGTAGGAAAATGAGGCTTTTCAGGTGAAAAAGGTGGGTTTGGTGCAGAAAATTGAGAGCTCTGTGCAGAAAAATGAGGCTTTTCACCCCAAAAACGCGGGTTTAGCCCCCATGATAGGGTTTGTGCTGTAAAAAAGGAGAGGTAGGGCCCTGGAAACGAGGCACTGCTGCATAAAAGGGAGGTTGTTACCTGTAGAATCAAAACTTTGGATGCCAAAAATTAAGCTTTGAGAGGAGAATGGGGGTTTGTGCCTAAAATTGAGAGCTTGGAGTAGGAAAATGAGGCTTTTAATCTGAAAAAGGAGTTTTGTGCCCTAAAATTGAGATATTGGTGAAGAAGAATGAGGCTTTTCCACCCAAAAATTGAGAGCTTGTCCATAAAATTGAGAGCTTGGTGCAGAAAAATGAGGCTTTTTCACCCAAAAAAGGCGGGTTTTACCCTAAACTTGAGAGAGTGGTTCAGAAAAATGAGGCTTTTCACCCAGTAAAGGTAATTTGTGCCCAAATATTGAGAGCTTGGTGCAGAAAAATGAGGCTTTTCACCCAAAAAGGCGGGTTTTACCCTAAAATTGAGATATTGGTGCAGAAAAATGAGGCTTTTCACCCGAAAATTGAGAGCTTGTCCCTAAAATGGAGAGCTTGGTGCAGAAAAATGAGGCTTTTCACCCCAAAAACGCGGGTTTAGCCCCCATGATAGGGTTTGTGCTGTAAAAAAGGAGAGGTAGGGCCCAGGAAATGAGGCACTGCTGCATAAAAGGGAGGTTGTTACCTGTAGAATCAAAACTTTGGATGCCAAAAATTAATCTTTGAGAGGTAAAATGGGGGTTTCTGCCCTAAAATGGAGAGCTTGGTACAGAAAAATGAGGCTTTTAATCTGAAAAAGGCAGGTTTGGCCATAAAATTGCGCTATTGGTGCAGAAAAATGAGGCTTTTCACCCAACAAAGGAGAGCTTGTCCATAAAATTGAGAGCTTGGTGCAGAAAAATGAGGCTTTTCAGGTGAAAAAGGCGGGTTTTACCGTAAAATTGAGAGAGTGTTTCAGAAAAATGAGGCTTTTCAGGTGAAAAAGGTGGGTTTGGTGCAGAAAATTGAGAGCTCTGTGCAGAAAAATGAGGCTTTTTCACCCGAAAAAGGCATTTTGTGCCTGAAATTGAGAGCTTGGTGCAGAAAAATGAGGCTTTTCACCCCAAAAACGCGGGTTTAGCCCCCATGATAGGGTTTGTGCTGTAAAAAAGGAGAGGTAGGGCCCTGGAAACGAGGCACTGCTGCATAAAAGGGAGGTTGTTACCTGTAGAATCAAAACTTTGGATGCCAAAAATTAATCTTTGAGAGGTAAAGTGGGGGTTTGTGCCCTAAAATTGAGAGCTTGGAGTAGGAAAATGAGGCTTTTAATCTGAAAAAGGAGGTTTGTGCCCTAAAATTGAGATATTGGTGAAGAAAAATGAGGCTTTTCACGCGAAAATTGAGAACATGTCCCTAAAATTGAGAGCTTGGTGCAGAAAAATGAGGCTTTTTCACCCAAAAAAGGCGGGTTTTACCCTAAATTTGAGAGCTTGGTTCAGAAAAATGAGGCTTTTCACCCAATACAGGTAATTTGTGCCCAAAAATTGAGAGCTTGGTGCAGAAAAATGATTCTTTTCACCCGAAAAAGGCGGTTTCTGCCCTAAAATTGAGAGCTTGGTGCAGAAAAATGAGGCTTTTCACCCAAAAAAGGAGAGCTTGTCCATAAAATTGAAATATTGGTGCAGAAAAATGAGGCTTTTTCACCCAAAAAAGGCGGGTTTTACCCTAAACTTGAGAGAGTGGTTCAGAAAAATGAGGCTTTTCACCCAATAAAGGTAATTTGTGCCCAAAAATTGAGAGCTTGGTTCAGAAAAACGAGGATTTTTCACCCAAAAAAGGCGGGTGTGTGCCGTAAAATTGAGAGCTTGGTGCAGAAAAATGAGGCTTTTCCACCCAAAAAAGGCGGGTTTTACCCTAAAATTGAGATATTGGTGAAGAAAAATGAGGCTTTTCACCCGAAAATTGAGAGCTTGTCCCTAAAATTGAGAGCTTTGTTCAGAAAAACGAGACTTTTTCACCCAAAAAAGGCGGGTTTGTGCCCTAAAATTGAGAGCTTGTTGCAGAAAATTGAGGCTTTTCAGCAGAAAAAGGTTGTTTCCGCCCTAAAATTGAGAGCTTGGTACAGAAAAATGAGGTTTTTCACCCCAAAAGCGTGGGTTTAGCCCCCATGATAGGGTTTGTGCTGTAAAAAAGGAGAGGTAGGGCCCAGGAAACGAGGCACTGCTGCATAAAAGGGAGGTTGTTACCTGTAGAATCAAAACTTTGGATGCCAAAAATTAATCTTTGAGAGGAGAATGGGGGTTTGTGCCTAAAATTGAGAGCTTGTTGCAGAAAATTGAGGCTTTTCAGCAGAAAAAGGTTGTTTCCGCCCTAAAATTGAGAGCTTGGTACAGAAAAATGAGGTTTTTCACCCCAAAAGCGTGGGTTTAGCCCCCATGATAGGGTTTGTACTGTAAAAAAGGAGAGGTAGGGCCCAGGAAACGAGGCACTGCTGCATAAAAGGGAGGTTGTTACCTGTAGAATCAAAACTTTGGATGCCAAAAATTAAGCTTTGAGAGGAGAATGGGGGTTTGTGCCTAAAATTGAGAGCTTGGAGTAGGAAAATGAGGCTTTTAATCTGAAAAAGGAGGTTTGTGCCCTAAAATTGAGATATTGGTGAAGAAAAATGAGGCTTTTCACTCAAAAATTGAGAGCTTGTCCCTAAAATTGAGAGCTTGGAGTAGGAAAATGAGGCTTTTAATCTGAAAAAGGAGGTTTGTGCCGTAAAATTGAGATATTGGTGAAGAAAAATGAGGCTTTTCACCCGAAAATTGAGAACTTGTCCCTAAAATTGAGAGCTTGGTGCAGAAAAATGAGGCTTTTTCACCCAAAAAAGGCGGGTTTTACCCTAAATTTGAGAGCTTGGTGCAGAAAAATGAGGCTTTTCAGCAGAAAAAGGTGAGCTTGTCCATAAAATTGAGATATTGGTGCAGAAAAATGAGGCTTTTCACCCAAAAATTGAGAGCTTGTCCCTAAAATTGAGAGCTTGGTGCAGAAAAATGAGGCTTTTTCACCCGAAAAAGGTATTTTGTGCCCGAAATTGAGAGCTTGGTGCAGAAAAATGAGGCTTTTCACCCCAAAAACGTGGGTTTAGCCCCCATGATAGGGTTTGTGCTGTAAAAAAGGAGAGGTAGGGCCCTGGAAACGAGGCACTGCTGCATAAAAGGGAGGTTGTTACCTGTAGAATCAAAACTTTGGATGCCAAAAATTAATCTTTGAGAGGTAAAGTGGGGGTTTGTGCCCTAAAATTGAGAGCTTGGAGTAGGAAAATGAGGCTTTTAATCTGAAAAAGGAGGTTTGTGCCCTAAAATTGAGATATTGGTGAAGAAAAATGAGGCTTTTCACGCGAAAATTGAGAACTTGTCCCTAAAATGGAGAGCTTGGTTCAGAAAAATGAGGCTTTTCACCCAATACAGGTAATTTGTGCCCAAAAATTGAGAGCTTGGTGCAGAAAAATGATTCTTTTCACCCGAAAAAGGCGGTTTCTGCCCTAAAATTGAGAGCTTGGTGCAGAAAAATGAGGCTTTTCACCCAAAAAAGGAGAGCTTGTCCCTAAAATTGAGAGCTTGGTGCAGAAAAATGAGGCTTTTTCACCCAAAAAAGGCGGGTTTTACCCTAAACTTGAGAGAGTGGTTCAGAAAAATGAGGCTTTTCACCCAATAAAGGTAATTTGTGCCCAAAAATTGAGAGCTTGGTTCAGAAAAACGAGGATTTTTCACCCAAAAAAGGCGGGTGTGTGCCGTAAAATTGAGAGCTTGGTGCAGAAAAATGAGGCTTTTCCACCCAAAAAAGGCGGGTTTTACCCTAAAATTGAGATATTGGTGAAGAAAAATGAGGCTTTTCACCCGAAAATTGAGAGCTTGTCCCTAAAATTGAGAGCTTTGTTCAGAAAAACGAGACTTTTTCACCCAAAAAAGGCGGGTTTGTGCCCTAAAATTGAGAGCTTGTTGCAGAAAATTGAGGCTTTTCAGCAGAAAAAGGTTGTTTCCGCCCTAAAATTGAGAGCTTGGTACAGAAAAATGAGGTTTTTCACCCCAAAAGCGTGGGTTTAGCCCCCATGATAGGGTTTGTGCTGTAAAAAAGGAGAGGTAGGGCCCAGGAAACGAGGCACTGCTGCATAAAAGGGAGGTTGTTACCTGTAGAATCAAAACTTTGGATGCCAAAAATTAATCTTTGAGAGGAGAATGGGGGTTTGTGCCTAAAATTGAGAGCTTGGAGTAGGAAAATGAGGCTTTTAATCTGAAAAAGGAGGTTTGTGCCCTAAAATTGAGATATTGGTGAAGAAAAATGAGGCTTTTCACTCAAAAATTGAGAGCTTGTCCCTAAAATTGAGAGCTTGGAGTAGGAAAATGAGGCTTTTAATCTGAAAAAGGAGGTTTGTGCCCTAAAATTGAGATATTGGTGAAGAAAAATGAGGCTTTTCACCCAAAAATTGAGAGCTTGTCCCTAAAATTGAGAGCTTGGTGCAGAAAAATGAGGCTTTTCAGCAGAAAAAGGTGAGCTTGTCCATAAAATTGAGATATTGGTGCAGAAAAATGAGGCTTTTCAGGTGAAAAAGGTGGGTTTGGTGCTAAAATTGAGAGCTTGGTGCAGAAAAATGAGGCTTTTCTGGTGAAAAGGGCATTTTGTGCCCAAAAATTGAGAGCTTGTTGTAGGAAAATGAGGCTTTTTTACCCGAAAAAGGCGGGTTTTACCCTAAAATTGAGAGCTTCTTGTAGGAAAATGAGGCTTTTCAGGTGAAAAAGGTGGGTTTGGTGCAGAAAATTGAGAGTTGTGTGCAGAAAAATGAGGCTTTTCACCCCAAAAACGCGGGTTTAGCCCCCATGATAGGGTTTGTGCTGTAAAAAAGGAGAGGTAGGGCCCTGGAAACGAGGCACTGCTGCATAAAAGGGAGGTTGTTACCTGTAGAATCAAAACTTTGGATGCCAAAAATTAAGCTTTGAGAGGAGAATGGGGGTTTGTGCCTAAAATTGAGAGCTTGGAGTAGGAAAATGAGGCTTTTAATCTGAAAAAGGAGTTTTGTGCCCTAAAATTGAGATATTGGTGAAGAAGAATGAGGCTTTTCCACCCAAAAATTGAGAGCTTGTCCATAAAATTGAGAGCTTGGTGCAGAAAAATGAGGCTTTTTCACCCAAAAAAGGCGGGTTTTACCCTAAACTTGAGAGAGTGGTTCAGAAAAATGAGGCTTTTCACCCAGTAAAGGTAATTTGTGCCCAAATATTGAGAGCTTGGTGCAGAAAAATGAGGCTTTTCACCCAAAAAGGCGGGTTTTACCCTAAAATTGAGATATTGGTGCAGAAAAATGAGGCTTTTCACCCAACAAAGGAGAGCTTGTCCATAAAATTGAAATATTGGTGCAGTAAAATGAGGCTTTTCAGGTGAAAAAGGCGGGTTTTACCGTACAATTGAGAGAGTGTTTCAGAAAAATGAGGCTTTTCAGGTGAAAAAGGTGGGTTTGGTGCAGAAAATTGAGAGCTCTGTGCAGAAAAATGAGGCTTTTTCACCCGAAAAAGGCATTTTGTGCCTGAAATTGAGAGCTTGGTGCAGAAAAATGAGGCTTTTCACCCCAAAAACGCGGGTTTAGCCCCCATGATAGGGTTTGTGCTGTAAAAAAGGAGAGGTAGGGCCCCGGAAACAAGGCACTGCTGCATAAAAGGGAGGTTGTTACCTGTAGAATCAAAACTTTGGATGCCAAAAATTAATCTTTGAGAGGTAAAATGGGGGTTTGTGCCCTAAAATTGAGAGCTTGGAGTAGGAAAATGAGGCTTTTAATCTGAAAAAGGAGGTTTGTGCCCTAAAATTGAGATATTGGTGAAGAAGAATGAGGCTTTTCCACCCAAAAATTGAGAGCTTGTCCCTAAAATGGAGAGCTTGGTGCAGAAAAATGAGGCTTTTCAGCAGAAAAAGGTGAGCTTGTCCATAAAATTGAGATATTGGTGCAGAAAAATGAGGCTTTTCACCCAAAAATTGAGAGCTTGTCCCTAAAATTGAGAGCTTGGTGCAGAAAAATGAGGCTTTTTCACCCGAAAAAGGTATTTTGTGCCCGAAATTGAGAGCTTGGTGCAGAAAAATGAGGCTTTTCACCCCAAAAACGTGGGTTTAGCCCCCATGATAGGGTTTGTGCTGTAAAAAAGGAGAGGTAGGGCCCTGGAAACGAGGCACTGCTGCATAAAAGGGAGGTTGTTACCTGTAGAATCAAAACTTTGGATGCCAAAAATTAATCTTTGAGAGGTAAAGTGGGGGTTTGTGCCCTAAAATTGAGAGCTTGGAGTAGGAAAATGAGGCTTTTAATCTGAAAAAGGAGGTTTGTGCCCTAAAATTGAGATATTGGTGAAGAAAAATGAGGCTTTTCACGCGAAAATTGAGAACTTGTCCCTAAAATTGAGAGCTTGGTGCAGAAAAATGAGGCTTTTCACCCGAAAAAGGCGGTTTCTGCCCTAAAATTGAGAGCTTGGTGCAGAAAAATGAGGCTTTTTCACCCAAAAAAGGCGGGTTTTACCCTAAACTTGAGAGAGTGGTTCAGAAAAATGAGGCTTTTCACCCAATAAAGGTAATTTGTGCCCAAAAATTGAGAGCTTGGTTCAGAAAAACGAGGATTTTTCACCCAAAAAAGGCGGGTGTGTGCCGTAAAATTGAGAGCTTGGTGCAGAAAAATGAGGCTTTTCCACCCAAAAAAGGCGGGTTTTACCCTAAAATTGAGATATTGGTGAAGAAAAATGAGGCTTTTCACCCGAAAATTGAGAGCTTGTCCCTAAAATTGAGAGCTTTGTTCAGAAAAACGAGACTTTTTCACCCAAAAAAGGCGGGTTTGTGCCCTAAAATTGAGAGCTTGTTGCAGAAAATTGAGGCTTTTCAGCAGAAAAAGGTTGTTTCCGCCCTAAAATTGAGAGCTTGGTACAGAAAAATGAGGTTTTTCACCCCAAAAGCGTGGGTTTAGCCCCCATGATAGGGTTTGTACTGTAAAAAAGGAGAGGTAGGGCCCAGGAAACGAGGCACTGCTGCATAAAAGGGAGGTTGTTACCTGTAGAATCAAAACTTTGGATGCCAAAAATTAATCTTTGAGAGGAGAATGGGGGTTTGTGCCTAAAATTGAGAGCTTGGAGTAGGAAAATGAGGCTTTTAATCTGAAAAAGGAGGTTTGTGCCCTAAAATGGAGATATTGGTGAAGAAGAATGAGGCTTTTCACCCAAAAATTGAGAGCTTGTCCCTAAAATTGAGAGCTTGGTGCAGAAAAATGAGGCTTTTCAGGTGAAAAAGGTGGGTTTGGTGCTAAAATTGAGAGCTTGGTGCAGAAAAATGAGGCTTTTCTGGTGAAAAGGGCATTTTGTGCCCAAAAATTGAGAGCTTGTTGTAGGAAAATGAGGCTTTTTTACCCGAAAAGGGCGGGTTTTACCCTAAAATTGAGAGCTTCTTGTAGGAAAATGAGGCTTTTCAGGTGAAAAAGGTGGGTTTGGTGCAGAAAATTGAGAGCTCTGTGCAGAAAAATGAGGCTTTTTCACCCGAAAAAGGCATTTTGTGCCTGAAATTGAGAGCTTGGTGCAGAAAAATGAGGCTTTTCACCCCAAAAATGCGGGTTTAGCCCCCATGATAGGGTTTGTGCTGTAAAAAAGGAGAGGTAGGGCCCTGGAAATGAGGCACTGCTGCATAAAAGGGAGGTTGTTACCTGTAGAATCAAAACTTTGGATGCTAAAAATTAATCTTTGAGAGGTAAAGTTGGGGTTTGTGCCCTAGAATTGAGAGCTTGGAGTAGGAAAATGAGGCTTTTAATCTGAAAAAGGAGGTTTGTGCCCTAAAATTGAGATATTGGTGAAGAAAAATGTGGCTTTTCACCTGAAAATTGAGAACTTGTCCCTAAAATGGAGAGCTTGGTGCAGAAAAATGAGGCTTTTTCACGCAAAAAAGGCGAGTTTTACCCTAAAATTGAGAGCTTGTTGCAGAAAAATGAGGCTTTTCAGGAGAAAAATGTGGTTTGTGCCCTAAAATTGAGATCTCTGTGCAGAAAAATGAGGTTTTTCACCCCAAAAATGCGGGTTTAGCCCCCATGATAGGGTTTGTGCTATAAAAAAGGAGAGGTAGGGCCCAGGAAACGAGGCACTGCTGCATAAAAGGGAGGTTGTTACCTGTAGAATCAAAACTTTGGATGCCAAAAATTAATCTTTGAGAGGTAAAATGGGGGTTTGTGCCCTAAAATTGAGAGCTTGGAGTAGGAAAATGAGGCTTTTAATCTGAAAAAGGAGGTTTGTGCCCTAAAATTGAGATATTGGTGAAGAAGAATGAGGCTTTTCACCCAAAAATTGAGAGCTTGTCCCTAAAATGGAGAGCTTGGTGCAAAAAATGAGGCTTTTCAGCAGAAAAAGGCACGTTTGGTCCTAAAATTGCGCTATTGGTGCAGAAAAATGAGGCTTTTCACCCAACAAAGGAGAGCTTGTCCATAACATTGAAATATTGGTGCAGAAAAATGAGGCTTTTCAGGTGTAAAAGGTGGGTTTGGTGCTAAAATTGAGAGCTTGTTGCAGAAAAATGAGGCTTTTCAGGAGAAAAAGGTGGTTTGTGCCCTAAAATTGAGAGCTTGGTGCAGAAAAATGAGGCTTTTCAGGTGAAAATTGAGAGCTTGTCCCTAAAATTGAGAGCTTGGTGCAGAAAAATTAGGCTTTTCAGGTGAAAAAAGCGGGTTTTACCCTAATATTGAAAGCTTGGTGCAGAAAAATGAGGCTTTTCACCCCAAAAACGCGGGTTTAGCCCCCACGATAGGGTTTGTGCTGTAAAAAAGGAGAGGTAGGACCCTGGAAACGAGGCACTTCTGCATAAAAGGGAGGTTGTTACCTGTAGAATCAAAACTTTGGATGCCAAAAATTAATCTTTGAGAGGTAAAGTGGGGGTTTGTGCCTAAAATTGACAGCTTGGAGTAGGAAAATGAGGCTTTTAATCTGAAAAAGGAGGTTTGTGCCCTAAAATTGAGATATTGGTGAAGAAAATGAGGCTTTTCACCCGAAAATTGAGAACTTGTCCCTCAAATGGAGAGCTTGGTGCAGAAAAATGAGGCTTTTCAGGAGAAAAAGGTGGTTTGTGCCCAAAAATTGAGAGCTTGGTGCAGAAAAATGAGGCTTTTCAGGAGAAAAGCGGGTTTGTGCCCTAGAATCCAGAGCTTATTGTAGGAGAATGAAGCTTTTCACCCCAAAAACATGGGTTTGGCCCCCACGATAGGGTTTGTGCTGTATAAAAGTAGAGTTAGTGCCCAGGAAACGAGGCACTGCTGCATAAAAGGGAGGTTGTTACCTGTAGAATCAAAACTTTGGATGCCAAAAATTAAGCTTTGAGAGGTAAAGTGGGGGTTTGTGCCCTAGAATTGAGAGCTTGGAGTAGGAAAATGAGGCTTTTAATCTGAAAAAGGAGGTTTGTGCCCTAAAATTGAGATATTGATGAAGAAAAATGAGGCTTTTCACCCGAAAATTGAGAACTTGTCCCTAAAATTGAGAGCTTGGTGCAGAAAAATGAGGCTTTTTCACCCAAAAAAGGCGGGTTTTACCCTAAACTTGAGATATTGGTGAAGAAAAATGAGGCTTTTCACCCAATACAGGTAATTTGTGCCCTAAAATTGAGAGCTTGGTGCAGAAAAATGAGGCTTTTCACCCAAAAAAGGAGAGCTTGTCCCTAAAATTGAGAGCTTGGTGCAGAAAAATGAGGCTTTTTCACCCAAAAAAGGCGGGTTTTACCCTAAACTTGAGAGAGTGGTTCAGAAAAATGAGGCTTTTCACCCAATAAAGGTAATTTGTGCCCAAAAATTGAGAGCTTGGTTCAGAAAAACGAGGATTTTTCACCCAAAAAAGGCGGGTGTGTGCCGTAAAATTGAGAGCTTGGTGCAGAAAAATGAGGCTTTTCCACCCAAAAAAGGCGGGTTTTACCCTAAAATTGAGATATTGGTGAAGAAAAATGAGGCTTTTCACCCGAAAATTGAGAGCTTGTCCCTAAAATTGAGAGCTTTGTTCAGAAAAACGAGACTTTTTCACCCAAAAAAGGCGGGTTTGTGCCCTAAAATTGAGAGCTTGTTGCAGAAAATTGAGGCTTTTCAGCAGAAAAAGGTTGTTTCCGCCCTAAAATTGAGAGCTTGGTACAGAAAAATGAGGTTTTTCACCCCAAAAGCGTGGGTTTAGCCCCCATGATAGGGTTTGTACTGTAAAAAAGGAGAGGTAGGGCCCAGGAAACGAGGCACTGCTGCATAAAAGGGAGGTTGTTACCTGTAGAATCAAAACTTTGGATGCCAAAAATTAATCTTTGAGAGGAGAATGGGGGTTTGTGCCTAAAATTGAGAGCTTGGAGTAGGAAAATGAGGCTTTTAATCTGAAAAAGGAGGTTTGTGCCCTAAAATTGAGATATTGGTGAAGAAAAATGAGGCTTTTCACGCGAAAATTGAGAGCTTGTCCCTAAAATTGAGAGCTTGGAGTAGGAAAATGAGGCTTTTTTACCCGAAAAGGGCGGGTTTTACCCTAAAATTGAGAGCTTCTTGTAGGAAAATGAGGCTTTTCAGGTGAAAAAGGTGGGTTTGGTGCAGAAAATTGAGAGCTCTGTGCAGAAAAATGAGGCTTTTTCACCCGAAAAAGGCATTTTGTGCCTGAAATTGAGAGCTTGGTGCAGAAAAATGAGGCTTTTCACCCCAAAAACGCGGGTTTAGCCCCCATGATAGGGTTTGTGCTGTAAAAAAGGAGAGGTAGGGCCCTGGAAATGAGGCACTGCTGCATAAAAGGGAGGTTGTTACCTGTAGAATCAAAACTTTGGATGCTAAAAATAAATCTTTGAGAGGTAAAGTGGGGGTTTGTGCCTAAAATTGAGAGCTTGGAGTAGGAAAATGAGGCTTTTAATCTGAAAAAGGAGGTTTGTGCCCTAAAATTGAGATATTGGTGAAGAAAAATGAGGCTTTTCACCCCAAAATTGAGAGCTTGTCCCTAAAATTGAGAGCTTGGAGTAGGAAAATGAGGCTTTTCATCTGAAAAAGGAGGTTTGTGCCCTAAAATTGAGATATTGGTGAAGAAAAATGAGGCTTTTCACCTGAAAATTGAGAGCTTGTCCCTCAAATGGAGAGCTTGGTGCAGAAAAATGAGGCTTTTCAGCAGAAAAAGGCGGGTTGTGTGCCGTAAAATTGAGAGGTTGGTGCAGAAAAATGAGACTTTTCAGCAGAAAAAGGCCATTTCCGCCCTAAAATTGAGAGCTTGGTTCAGAAAAATGAGGTTTTTCACCCCAAAAATGCGGGTTTAGCCCCCATGATAGGGTTTGTGCTGTAAAAAAGGAGAGGTAGGGCCCAGGAAACGAGGCACTGCTGCATAAAAGGGAGGTTGTTACCTGTAGAATCAAAACTTTGGATGCCAAAAATTAATCTTTGAGAGGAGAATGGGGGTTTGTGCCTAAAATTGAGAGCTTGGAGTAGGAAAATGAGGCTTTTAATCTGAAAAAGGAGGTTTGTGCCCTAAAATTGAGATATTGGTGAAGAAAAATGAGGCTTTTCACTCAAAAATTGAGAGCTTGTCCCTAAAATTGAGAGCTTGGAGTAGGAAAATGAGGCTTTTAATCTGAAAAAGGAGGTTTGTGCCCTAAAATTGAGATATTGGTGAAGAAAAATGAGGCTTTTCACTCAAAAATTGAGAGCTTGTCCCTAAAATTGAGAGCTTGGAGTAGGAAAATGAGGCTTTTAATCTGAAAAAGGAGGTTTGTGCCCTAAAATTGAGATATTGGTGAAGAAAAATGAGGCTTTTCACCCGAAAATTGAGAACTTGTCCCTAAAATTGAGAGCTTGGTGCAGAAAAATGAGGCTTTTTCACCCAAAAAAGGCGGGTTTTACCCTAAATTTGAGAGCTTGGTTCAGAAAAATGAGGCTTTTCATCCAATACAGGTAATTTGTGCCCAAAAATTGAGAGCTTGGTGCAGAAAAATGAGGCTTTTCAGCAGAAAAAGGTGAGCTTGTCCATAAAATTGCGCTATTGGTGCAGAAAAATGAGGCTTTTCAGGTGAAAAAGGTGTGTTTGGTGCTAAAATTGAGAGCTTGGTGCAGAAAAATGAGGCTTTTCTGGTGAAAAGGGCATTTTGTGCCCAAAAATTGAGAGCTTGTTGTAGGAAAATGAGGCTTTTTTACCCGAAAAGGGCGGGTTTTACCCTAAAATTGAGAGCTTCTTGTAGGAAAATGAGGCTTTTCAGGTGAAAAAGGTGGGTTTGGTGCAGAAAATTGAGAGCTCTGTGCAGAAAAATGAGGCTTTTCACCCCAAAAACGCGGGTTTAGCCCCCATGATAGGGTTTGTGCTGTAAAAAAGGAGAGGTAGGGCCCTGGAAACGAGGCACTGCTGCATAAAAGGGAGGTTGTTACCTGTAGAATCAAAACTTTGGATGCCAAAAATTAAGCTTTGAGAGGAGAATGGGGGTTTGTGCCTAAAATTGAGAGCTTGGAGTAGGAAAATGAGGCTTTTAATCTGAAAAAGGAGTTTTGTGCCCTAAAATTGAGAGCTTGGTTCAGAAAAACGAGGATTTTTCACCCAAAAATTGAGAGCTTGTCCATAAAATTGAGAGCTTGGTGCAGAAAAATGAGGCTTTTTCACCCAAAAAAGGCGGGTTTTACCCTGAACTTGAGAGAGTGGTTCAGAAAAATGAGGCTTTTCACCCAGTAAAGGTAATTTGTGCCCAAATATTGAGAGCTTGGTGCAGAAAAATGAGGCTTTTCACCCAAAAAGGCGGGTTTTACCCTAAAATTGAGATATTGGTGCAGAAAAATGAGGCTTTTCACCCGAAAATTGAGAGCTTGTCCCTAAAATGGAGAGCTTGGTGCAGAAAAATGAGGCTTTTCACCCCAAAAACGCGGGTTTAGCCCCCATGATAGGGTTTGTGCTGTAAAAAAGGAGAGGTAGGGCCCAGGAAACGAGGCACTGCTGCATAAAAGGGAGGTTGTTACCTGTAGAATCAAAACTTTGGATGCCAAAAATTAATCTTTGAGAGGTAAAATGGGGGTTTCTGCCCTAAAATGGAGAGCTTGGTACAGAAAAATGAGGCTTTTAATCTGAAAAAGGCAGGTTTGGCCATAAAATTGCGCTATTGGTGCAGAAAAATGAGGCTTTTCACCCAAAAAAGGAGAGCTTGTCCCTAAAATTGAGAGCTTGGTGCAGAAAAATGAGGCTTTTTCACCCAAAAAAGGCGGGTTTTACCCTAAACTTGAGAGAGTGGTTCAGAAAAATGAGGCTTTTCACCCAATAAAGGTAATTTGTGCCCAAAAATTGAGAGCTTGGTTCAGAAAAACGAGGATTTTTCACCCAAAAAAGGCGGGTGTGTGCCGTAAAATTGAGAGCTTGGTGCAGAAAAATGAGGCTTTTCCACCCAAAAAAGGCGGGTTTTACCCTAAAATTGAGATATTGGTGAAGAAAAATGAGGCTTTTCACCCGAAAATTGAGAGCTTGTCCCTAAAATTGAGAGCTTTGTTCAGAAAAACGAGACTTTTTCACCCAAAAAAGGCGGGTTTGTGCCCTAAAATTGAGAGCTTGTTGCAGAAAATTGAGGCTTTTCAGCAGAAAAAGGTTGTTTCCGCCCTAAAATTGAGAGCTTGGTACAGAAAAATGAGGTTTTTCACCCCAAAAGCGTGGGTTTAGCCCCCATGATAGGGTTTGTACTGTAAAAAAGGAGAGGTAGGGCCCAGGAAACGAGGCACTGCTGCATAAAAGGGAGGTTGTTACCTGTAGAATCAAAACTTTGGATGCCAAAAATTAATCTTTGAGAGGAGAATGGGGGTTTGTGCCTAAAATTGAGAGCTTGGAGTAGGAAAATGAGGCTTTTAATCTGAAAAAGGAGGTTTGTGCCCTAAAATTGAGATATTGGTGAAGAAAAATGAGGCTTTTCACGCGAAAATTGAGAGCTTGTCCCTAAAATTGAGAGCTTGGAGTAGGAAAATGAGGCTTTTTTACCCGAAAAGGGCGGGTTTTACCCTAAAATTGAGAGCTTCTTGTAGGAAAATGAGGCTTTTCAGGTGAAAAAGGTGGGTTTGGTGCAGAAAATTGAGAGCTCTGTGCAGAAAAATGAGGCTTTTTCACCCGAAAAAGGCATTTTGTGCCTGAAATTGAGAGCTTGGTGCAGAAAAATGAGGCTTTTCACCCCAAAAACGCGGGTTTAGCCCCCATGATAGGGTTTGTGCTGTAAAAAAGGAGAGGTAGGGCCCTGGAAATGAGGCACTGCTGCATAAAAGGGAGGTTGTTACCTGTAGAATCAAAACTTTGGATGCTAAAAATAAATCTTTGAGAGGTAAAGTGGGGGTTTGTGCCTAAAATTGAGAGCTTGGAGTAGGAAAATGAGGCTTTTAATCTGAAAAAGGAGGTTTGTGCCCTAAAATTGAGATATTGGTGAAGAAAAATGAGGCTTTTCACCCCAAAATTGAGAGCTTGTCCCTAAAATTGAGAGCTTGGAGTAGGAAAATGAGGCTTTTCATCTGAAAAAGGAGGTTTGTGCCCTAAAATTGAGATATTGGTGAAGAAAAATGAGGCTTTTCACCTGAAAATTGAGAGCTTGTCCCTCAAATGGAGAGCTTGGTGCAGAAAAATGAGGCTTTTCAGCAGAAAAAGGCGGGTTGTGTGCCGTAAAATTGAGAGGTTGGTGCAGAAAAATGAGACTTTTCAGCAGAAAAAGGCCATTTCCGCCCTAAAATTGAGAGCTTGGTTCAGAAAAATGAGGTTTTTCACCCCAAAAATGCGGGTTTAGCCCCCATGATAGGGTTTGTGCTGTAAAAAAGGAGAGGTAGGGCCCAGGAAACGAGGCACTGCTGCATAAAAGGGAGGTTGTTACCTGTAGAATCAAAACTTTGGATGCCAAAAATTAATCTTTGAGAGGAGAATGGGGGTTTGTGCCTAAAATTGAGAGCTTGGAGTAGGAAAATGAGGCTTTTAATCTGAAAAAGGAGGTTTGTGCCCTAAAATTGAGATATTGGTGAAGAAAAATGAGGCTTTTCACTCAAAAATTGAGAGCTTGTCCCTAAAATTGAGAGCTTGGAGTAGGAAAATGAGGCTTTTAATCTGAAAAAGGAGGTTTGTGCCCTAAAATTGAGATATTGGTGAAGAAAAATGAGGCTTTTCACCCGAAAATTGAGAACTTGTCCCTAAAATTGAGAGCTTGGTGCAGAAAAATGAGGCTTTTTCACCCAAAAAAGGCGGGTTTTACCCTAAATTTGAGAGCTTGGTTCAGAAAAATGAGGCTTTTCATCCAATACAGGTAATTTGTGCCCAAAAATTGAGAGCTTGGTGCAGAAAAATGAGGCTTTTCAGCAGAAAAAGGTGAGCTTGTCCATAAAATTGCGCTATTGGTGCAGAAAAATGAGGCTTTTCAGGTGAAAAAGGTGTGTTTGGTGCTAAAATTGAGAGCTTGGTGCAGAAAAATGAGGCTTTTCTGGTGAAAAGGGCATTTTGTGCCCAAAAATTGAGAGCTTGTTGTAGGAAAATGAGGCTTTTTTACCCGAAAAGGGCGGGTTTTACCCTAAAATTGAGAGCTTCTTGTAGGAAAATGAGGCTTTTCAGGTGAAAAAGGTGGGTTTGGTGCAGAAAATTGAGAGTTGTGTGCAGAAAAATGAGGCTTTTCACCCCAAAAACGCGGGTTTAGCCCCCATGATAGGGTTTGTGCTGTAAAAAAGGAGAGGTAGGGCCCTGGAAACGAGGCACTGCTGCATAAAAGGGAGGTTGTTACCTGTAGAATCAAAACTTTGGATGCCAAAAATTAAGCTTTGAGAGGAGAATGGGGGTTTGTGCCTAAAATTGAGAGCTTGGAGTAGGAAAATGAGGCTTTTAATCTGAAAAAGGAGTTTTGTGCCCTAAAATTGAGAGCTTGGTTCAGAAAAACGAGGATTTTTCACCCAAAAATTGAGAGCTTGTCCCTAAAATTGAGAGCTTGGAGTAGGAAAATGAGGCTTTTCATCTGAAAAAGGAGGTTTGTGCCCTAAAATTGAGATATTGGTGAAGAAAAATGAGGCTTTTCACCTGAAAATTGAGAGCTTGTCCCTCAAATGGAGAGCTTGGTGCAGAAAAATGAGGCTTTTCAGCAGAAAAAGGCGGGTTGTGTGCCGTAAAATTGAGAGGTTGGTGCAGAAAAATGAGACTTTTCAGCAGAAAAAGGCCATTTCCGCCCTAAAATTGAGAGCTTGGTTCAGAAAAATGAGGTTTTTCACCCCAAAAATGCGGGTTTAGCCCCCATGATAGGGTTTGTGCTGTAAAAAAGGAGAGGTAGGGCCCAGGAAACGAGGCACTGCTGCATAAAAGGGAGGTTGTTACCTGTAGAATCAAAACTTTGGATGCCAAAAATTAATCTTTGAGAGGAGAATGGGGGTTTGTGCCTAAAATTGAGAGCTTGGAGTAGGAAAATGAGGCTTTTAATCTGAAAAAGGAGGTTTGTGCCCTAAAATTGAGATATTGGTGAAGAAAAATGAGGCTTTTCACTCAAAAATTGAGAGCTTGTCCCTAAAATTGAGAGCTTGGAGTAGGAAAATGAGGCTTTTAATCTGAAAAAGGAGGTTTGTGCCCTAAAATTGAGATATTGGTGAAGAAAAATGAGGCTTTTCACTCAAAAATTGAGAGCTTGTCCCTAAAATTGAGAGCTTGGAGTAGGAAAATGAGGCTTTTAATCTGAAAAAGGAGGTTTGTGCCCTAAAATTGAGATATTGGTGAAGAAAAATGAGGCTTTTCACCCGAAAATTGAGAACTTGTCCCTAAAATTGAGAGCTTGGTGCAGAAAAATGAGGCTTTTTCACCCAAAAAAGGCGGGTTTTACCCTAAATTTGAGAGCTTGGTTCAGAAAAATGAGGCTTTTCATCCAATACAGGTAATTTGTGCCCAAAAATTGAGAGCTTGGTGCAGAAAAATGAGGCTTTTCAGCAGAAAAAGGTGAGCTTGTCCATAAAATTGCGCTATTGGTGCAGAAAAATGAGGCTTTTCAGGTGAAAAAGGTGTGTTTGGTGCTAAAATTGAGAGCTTGGTGCAGAAAAATGAGGCTTTTCTGGTGAAAAGGGCATTTTGTGCCCAAAAATTGAGAGCTTGTTGTAGGAAAATGAGGCTTTTTTACCCGAAAAGGGCGGGTTTTACCCTAAAATTGAGAGCTTCTTGTAGGAAAATGAGGCTTTTCAGGTGAAAAAGGTGGGTTTGGTGCAGAAAATTGAGAGCTCTGTGCAGAAAAATGAGGCTTTTCACCCCAAAAACGCGGGTTTAGCCCCCATGATAGGGTTTGTGCTGTAAAAAAGGAGAGGTAGGGCCCTGGAAACGAGGCACTGCTGCATAAAAGGGAGGTTGTTACCTGTAGAATCAAAACTTTGGATGCCAAAAATTAAGCTTTGAGAGGAGAATGGGGGTTTGTGCCTAAAATTGAGAGCTTGGAGTAGGAAAATGAGGCTTTTAATCTGAAAAAGGAGTTTTGTGCCCTAAAATTGAGAGCTTGGTTCAGAAAAACGAGGATTTTTCACCCAAAAATTGAGAGCTTGTCCATAAAATTGAGAGCTTGGTGCAGAAAAATGAGGCTTTTTCACCCAAAAAAGGCGGGTTTTACCCTGAACTTGAGAGAGTGGTTCAGAAAAATGAGGCTTTTCACCCAGTAAAGGTAATTTGTGCCCAAATATTGAGAGCTTGGTGCAGAAAAATGAGGCTTTTCACCCAAAAAGGCGGGTTTTACCCTAAAATTGAGATATTGGTGCAGAAAAATGAGGCTTTTCACCCGAAAATTGAGAGCTTGTCCCTAAAATGGAGAGCTTGGTGCAGAAAAATGAGGCTTTTCACTCAAAAATGCGGGTTTAGCCCCCATGATAGGGTTTGTGCTGTAAAAAAGGAGAGGTAGGGCCCAGGAAACGAGGCACTGCTGCATAAAAGGGAGGTTGTTACCTGTAGAATCAAAACTTTGGATGCCAAAAATTAAGCTTTGAGAGGAGAATGGGGGTTTGTGCCTAAAATTGAGAGCTTGGAGTAGGAAAATGAGGCTTTTAATCTGAAAAAGGAGTTTTGTGCCCTAAAATTGAGAGCTTGGTTCAGAAAAACGAGGATTTTTCACCCAAAAATTGAGAGCTTGTCCCTAAAATTGAGAGCTTGGAGTAGGAAAATGAGGCTTTTCATCTGAAAAAGGAGGTTTGTGCCCTAAAATTGAGATATTGGTGAAGAAAAATGAGGCTTTTCACCTGAAAATTGAGAGCTTGTCCCTCAAATGGAGAGCTTGGTGCAGAAAAATGAGGCTTTTCAGCAGAAAAAGGCGGGTTGTGTGCCGTAAAATTGAGAGGTTGGTGCAGAAAAATGAGACTTTTCAGCAGAAAAAGGCCATTTCCGCCCTAAAATTGAGAGCTTGGTTCAGAAAAATGAGGTTTTTCACCCCAAAAATGCGGGTTTAGCCCCCATGATAGGGTTTGTGCTGTAAAAAAGGAGAGGTAGGGCCCAGGAAACGAGGCACTGCTGCATAAAAGGGAGGTTGTTACCTGTAGAATCAAAACTTTGGATGCCAAAAATTAATCTTTGAGAGGAGAATGGGGGTTTGTGCCTAAAATTGAGAGCTTGGAGTAGGAAAATGAGGCTTTTAATCTGAAAAAGGAGGTTTGTGCCCTAAAATTGAGATATTGGTGAAGAAAAATGAGGCTTTTCACTCAAAAATTGAGAGCTTGTCCCTAAAATTGAGAGCTTGGAGTAGGAAAATGAGGCTTTTAATCTGAAAAAGGAGGTTTGTGCCCTAAAATTGAGATATTGGTGAAGAAAAATGAGGCTTTTCACTCAAAAATTGAGAGCTTGTCCCTAAAATTGAGAGCTTGGAGTAGGAAAATGAGGCTTTTAATCTGAAAAAGGAGGTTTGTGCCCTAAAATTGAGATATTGGTGAAGAAAAATGAGGCTTTTCACCCGAAAATTGAGAACTTGTCCCTAAAATTGAGAGCTTGGTGCAGAAAAATGAGGCTTTTTCACCCAAAAAAGGCGGGTTTTACCCTAAATTTGAGAGCTTGGTTCAGAAAAATGAGGCTTTTCATCCAATACAGGTAATTTGTGCCCAAAAATTGAGAGCTTGGTGCAGAAAAATGAGGCTTTTCAGCAGAAAAAGGTGAGCTTGTCCATAAAATTGCGCTATTGGTGCAGAAAAATGAGGCTTTTCAGGTGAAAAAGGTGTGTTTGGTGCTAAAATTGAGAGCTTGGTGCAGAAAAATGAGGCTTTTCTGGTGAAAAGGGCATTTTGTGCCCAAAAATTGAGAGCTTGTTGTAGGAAAATGAGGCTTTTTTACCCGAAAAGGGCGGGTTTTACCCTAAAATTGAGAGCTTCTTGTAGGAAAATGAGGCTTTTCAGGTGAAAAAGGTGGGTTTGGTGCAGAAAATTGAGAGCTCTGTGCAGAAAAATGAGGCTTTTCACCCCAAAAACGCGGGTTTAGCCCCCATGATAGGGTTTGTGCTGTAAAAAAGGAGAGGTAGGGCCCTGGAAACGAGGCACTGCTGCATAAAAGGGAGGTTGTTACCTGTAGAATCAAAACTTTGGATGCCAAAAATTAAGCTTTGAGAGGAGAATGGGGGTTTGTGCCTAAAATTGAGAGCTTGGAGTAGGAAAATGAGGCTTTTAATCTGAAAAAGGAGTTTTGTGCCCTAAAATTGAGAGCTTGGTTCAGAAAAACGAGGATTTTTCACCCAAAAATTGAGAGCTTGTCCCTAAAATTGAGAGCTTGGAGTAGGAAAATGAGGCTTTTCATCTGAAAAAGGAGGTTTGTGCCCTAAAATTGAGATATTGGTGAAGAAAAATGAGGCTTTTCACCTGAAAATTGAGAGCTTGTCCCTCAAATGGAGAGCTTGGTGCAGAAAAATGAGGCTTTTCAGCAGAAAAAGGCGGGTTGTGTGCCGTAAAATTGAGAGGTTGGTGCAGAAAAATGAGACTTTTCAGCAGAAAAAGGCCATTTCCGCCCTAAAATTGAGAGCTTGGTTCAGAAAAATGAGGTTTTTCACCCCAAAAATGCGGGTTTAGCCCCCATGATAGGGTTTGTGCTGTAAAAAAGGAGAGGTAGGGCCCAGGAAACGAGGCACTGCTGCATAAAAGGGAGGTTGTTACCTGTAGAATCAAAACTTTGGATGCCAAAAATTAATCTTTGAGAGGAGAATGGGGGTTTGTGCCTAAAATTGAGAGCTTGGAGTAGGAAAATGAGGCTTTTAATCTGAAAAAGGAGGTTTGTGCCCTAAAATTGAGATATTGGTGAAGAAAAATGAGGCTTTTCACTCAAAAATTGAGAGCTTGTCCCTAAAATTGAGAGCTTGGAGTAGGAAAATGAGGCTTTTAATCTGAAAAAGGAGGTTTGTGCCCTAAAATTGAGATATTGGTGAAGAAAAATGAGGCTTTTCACTCAAAAATTGAGAGCTTGTCCCTAAAATTGAGAGCTTGGAGTAGGAAAATGAGGCTTTTAATCTGAAAAAGGAGGTTTGTGCCCTAAAATTGAGATATTGGTGAAGAAAAATGAGGCTTTTCACCCGAAAATTGAGAACTTGTCCCTAAAATTGAGAGCTTGGTGCAGAAAAATGAGGCTTTTTCACCCAAAAAAGGCGGGTTTTACCCTAAATTTGAGAGCTTGGTTCAGAAAAATGAGGCTTTTCATCCAATACAGGTAATTTGTGCCCAAAAATTGAGAGCTTGGTGCAGAAAAATGAGGCTTTTCAGCAGAAAAAGGTGAGCTTGTCCATAAAATTGCGCTATTGGTGCAGAAAAATGAGGCTTTTCAGGTGAAAAAGGTGTGTTTGGTGCTAAAATTGAGAGCTTGGTGCAGAAAAATGAGGCTTTTCTGGTGAAAAGGGCATTTTGTGCCCAAAAATTGAGAGCTTGTTGTAGGAAAATGAGGCTTTTTTACCCGAAAAGGGCGGGTTTTACCCTAAAATTGAGAGCTTCTTGTAGGAAAATGAGGCTTTTCAGGTGAAAAAGGTGGGTTTGGTGCAGAAAATTGAGAGCTCTGTGCAGAAAAATGAGGCTTTTCACCCCAAAAACGCGGGTTTAGCCCCCATGATAGGGTTTGTGCTGTAAAAAAGGAGAGGTAGGGCCCTGGAAACGAGGCACTGCTGCATAAAAGGGAGGTTGTTACCTGTAGAATCAAAACTTTGGATGCCAAAAATTAAGCTTTGAGAGGAGAATGGGGGTTTGTGCCTAAAATTGAGAGCTTGGAGTAGGAAAATGAGGCTTTTAATCTGAAAAAGGAGTTTTGTGCCCTAAAATTGAGAGCTTGGTTCAGAAAAACGAGGATTTTTCACCCAAAAATTGAGAGCTTGTCCATAAAATTGAGAGCTTGGTGCAGAAAAATGAGGCTTTTTCACCCAAAAAAGGCGGGTTTTACCCTGAACTTGAGAGAGTGGTTCAGAAAAATGAGGCTTTTCACCCAGTAAAGGTAATTTGTGCCCAAATATTGAGAGCTTGGTGCAGAAAAATGAGGCTTTTCACCCAAAAAGGCGGGTTTTACCCTAAAATTGAGATATTGGTGCAGAAAAATGAGGCTTTTCACCCGAAAATTGAGAGCTTGTCCCTAAAATGGAGAGCTTGGTGCAGAAAAATGAGGCTTTTCACCCCAAAAACGCGGGTTTAGCCCCCATGATAGGGTTTGTGCTGTAAAAAAGGAGAGGTAGGGCCCAGGAAACGAGGCACTGCTGCATAAAAGGGAGGTTGTTACCTGTAGAATCAAAACTTTGGATGCCAAAAATTAATCTTTGAGAGGTAAAATGGGGGTTTCTGCCCTAAAATGGAGAGCTTGGTACAGAAAAATGAGGCTTTTAATCTGAAAAAGGCAGGTTTGGCCATAAAATTGCGCTATTGGTGCAGAAAAATGAGGCTTTTCACCCAACAAAGGAGAGCTTGTCCCTAAAATTGAGAGCTTGGTGCAGAAAAATGAGGCTTTTCAGGTGAAAAAGGCGGGTTTTACCGTAAAATTGAGAGAGTGTTTCAGAAAAATGAGGCTTTTCAGGTGAAAAAGGTGGGTTTGGTGCAGAAAATTGAGAGCTCTGTGCAGAAAAATGAGGCTTTTTCACCCGAAAAAGGCATTTTGTGCCTGAAATTGAGAGCTTGGTGCAGAAAAATGAGGCTTTTCACCCCAAAAACGCGGGTTTAGCCCCCATGATAGGGTTTGTGCTGTAAAAAAGGAGAGGTAGGGCCCCGGAAACGAGGCACTGCTGCATAAAAGGGAGGTTGTTACCTGTAGAATCAAAACTTTGGATGCCAAAAATTAATCTTTGAGAGGTAAAATGGGGGTTTGTGCCCTAAAATTGAGAGCTTGGAGTAGGAAAATGAGGCTTTTAATCTGAAAAAGGAGGTTTGTGCCCTAAAATTGAGATATTGGTGAAGAAGAATGAGGCTTTTCCACCCAAAAATTGAGAGCTTGTCCCTAAAATTGAGAGCTTGGTGCAGAAAAATGAGGCTTTTCAGCAGAAAAAGGTGAGCTTGTCCATAAAATTGAGATATTGGTGCAGAAAAATGAGGCTTTTCACCCAAAAATTGAGAGCTTGTCCCTAAAATTGAGAGCTTGGTGCAGAAAAATGAGGCTTTTTCACCCGAAAAAGGTATTTTGTGCCCGAAATTGAGAGCTTGGTGCAGAAAAATGAGGCTTTTCACCCCAAAAACGTGGGTTTAGCCCCCATGATAGGGTTTGTGCTGTAAAAAAGGAGAGGTAGGGCCCTGGAAACGAGGCACTGCTGCATAAAAGGGAGGTTGTTACCTGTAGAATCAAAACTTTGGATGCCAAAAATTAATCTTTGAGAGGTAAAGTGGGGGTTTGTGCCCTAAAATTGAGAGCTTGGAGTAGGAAAATGAGGCTTTTAATCTGAAAAAGGAGGTTTGTGCCCTAAAATTGAGATATTGGTGAAGAAAAATGAGGCTTTTCACCTGAAAATTGAGAACTTGTCCCTAAAATGGAGAGCTTGGTGCAGAAAAATGAGGCTTTTTCACGCAAAAAAGGCGAGTTTTACCCTAAAATTGAGAGCTTGTTGCAGAAAAATGAGGCTTTTCAGGAGAAAAATGTGGTTTGTGCCCTAAAATTGAGATCTCTGTGCAGAAAAATGAGGCTTTTCAGGAGAAAAATGTGGTTTGTGCCCTAAAATTGAGATCTCTGTGCAGAAAAATGAGGTTTTTCACCCCAAAAATGCGGGTTTAGCCCCCATGATAGGGTTTGTGCTATAAAAAAGGAGAGGTAGGGCCCAGGAAACGAGGCACTGCTGCATAAAAGGGAGGTTGTTACCTGTAGAATCAAAACTTTGGATGCCAAAAATTAATCTTTGAGAGGTAAAATGGGGGTTTGTGCCCTAAAATTGAGAGCTTGGAGTAGGAAAATGAGGCTTTTAATCTGAAAAAGGAGGTTTGTGCCCTAAAATTGAGATATTGGTGAAGAAGAATGAGGCTTTTCACCCAAAAATTGAGAGCTTGTCCCTAAAATGGAGAGCTTGGTGCAAAAAATGAGGCTTTTCAGCAGAAAAAGGCACGTTTGGTCCTAAAATTGCGCTATTGGTGCAGAAAAATGAGGCTTTTCACCCAACAAAGGAGAGCTTGTCCATAACATTGAAATATTGGTGCAGAAAAATGAGGCTTTTCAGGTGTAAAAGGTGGGTTTGGTGCTAAAATTGAGAGCTTGTTGCAGAAAAATGAGGCTTTTCAGGAGAAAAAGGTGGTTTGTGCCCTAAAATTGAGAGCTTGGTGCAGAAAAATGAGGCTTTTCAGGTGAAAATTGAGAGCTTGTCCCTAAAATTGAGAGCTTGGTGCAGAAAAATTAGGCTTTTCAGGTGAAAAAAGCGGGTTTTACCCTAATATTGAAAGCTTGGTGCAGAAAAATGAGGCTTTTCACCCCAAAAACGCGGGTTTAGCCCCCACGATAGGGTTTGTGCTGTAAAAAAGGAGAGGTAGGGCCCTGGAAACGAGGCACTTCTGCATAAAAGGGAGGTTGTTACCTGTAGAATCAAAACTTTGGATGCCAAAAATTAATCTTTGAGAGGTAAAGTGGGGGTTTGTGCCTAAAATTGACAGCTTGGAGTAGGAAAATGAGGCTTTTAATCTGAAAAAGGAGGTTTGTGCCCTAAAATTGAGATATTGGTGAAGAAAATGAGGCTTTTCACCCGAAAATTGAGAACTTGTCCCTCAAATGGAGAGCTTGGTGCAGAAAAATGAGGCTTTTCAGGAGAAAAAGGTGGTTTGTGCCCAAAAATTGAGAGCTTGGTGCAGATAAATGAGGCTTTTCAGGAGAAAAGCGGGTTTGTGCCCTAGAATCCAGAGCTTATTGTAGGAGAATGAAGCTTTTCACCCCAAAAACATGGGTTTGGCCCCCACGATAGGGTTTGTGCTGTATAAAAGTAGAGTTAGGGCCCAGGAAACGAGGCACTGCTGCATAAAAGGGAGGTTGTTACCTGTAGAATCAAAACTTTGGATGCCAAAAATTAAGCTTTGAGAGGTAAAGTGGGGGTTTGTGCCCTAGAATTGAGAGCTTGGAGTAGGAAAATGAGGCTTTTAATCTGAAAAAGGAGGTTTGTGCCCTAAAATTGAGATATTGGTGAAGAAAAATGAGGCTTTTCACCCGAAAATTGAGAACTTGTCCCTAAAATTGAGAGCTTGGTGCAGAAAAATGAGGCTTTTTCACCCAAAAAAGGCGGGTTTTACCCTAAACTTGAGAGAGTGGTTCAGAAAAATGAGGCTTTTCACCCAATACAGGTAATTTGTGCCCTAAAATTGAGAGCTTGGTGCAGAAAAATGAGGCTTTTCACCCAAAAAAGGAGAGCTTGTCCCTAAAATTGAGAGCTTGGTGCAGAAAAATGAGGCTTTTTCACCCAAAAAAGGCGGGTTTTACCCTAAACTTGAGAGAGTGGTTCAGAAAAATGAGGCTTTTCACCCAATACAGGTAATTTGTGCCCTAAAATTGAGAGCTTGGTGCAGAAAAATGAGGCTTTTCACCCAAAAAAGGAGAGCTTGTCCCTAAAATTGAGAGCTTGGTGCAGAAAAATGAGGCTTTTTCACCCAAAAAAGGCGGGTTTTACCCTAAACTTGAGAGAGTGGTTCAGAAAAATGAGGCTTTTCACCCAATAAAGGTAATTTGTGCCCAAAAATTGAGAGCTTGGTTCAGAAAAACGAGGATTTTTCACCCAAAAAAGGCGGGTGTGTGCCGTAAAATTGAGAGCTTGGTGCAGAAAAATGAGGCTTTTCCACCCAAAAAAGGCGGGTTTTACCCTAAAATTGAGATATTGGTGAAGAAAAATGAGGCTTTTCACCCGAAAATTGAGAGCTTGTCCCTAAAATTGAGAGCTTGGTTCAGAAAAACGAGACTTTTTCACCCAAAAAAGGCGGGTTTGTGCCCTAAAATTGAGAGCTTGTTGCAGAAAATTGAGGCTTTTCAGCAGAAAAAGGTTGTTTCCGCCCTAAAATTGAGAGCTTGGTACAGAAAAATGAGGTTTTTCACCCCAAAAGCGTGGGTTTAGCCCCCATGATAGGGTTTGTACTGTAAAAAAGGAGAGGTAGGGCCCAGGAAACGAGGCACTGCTGCATAAAAGGGAGGTTGTTACCTGTAGAATCAAAACTTTGGATGCCAAAAATTAATCTTTGAGAGGAGAATGGGGGTTTGTGCCTAAAATTGAGAGCTTGGAGTAGGAAAATGAGGCTTTTAATCTGAAAAAGGAGGTTTGTGCCCTAAAATTGAGATATTGGTGAAGAAAAATGAGGCTTTTCACGCGAAAATTGAGAGCTTGTCCCTAAAATTGAGAGCTTGGAGTAGGAAAATGAGGCTTTTTTACCCGAAAAGGGCGGGTTTTACCCTAAAATTGAGAGCTTCTTGTAGGAAAATGAGGCTTTTCAGGTGAAAAAGGTGGGTTTGGTGCAGAAAATTGAGAGCTCTGTGCAGAAAAATGAGGCTTTTTCACCCGAAAAAGGCATTTTGTGCCTGAAATTGAGAGCTTGGTGCAGAAAAATGAGGCTTTTCACCCCAAAAACGCGGGTTTAGCCCCCATGATAGGGTTTGTGCTGTAAAAAAGGAGAGGTAGGGCCCTGGAAATGAGGCACTGCTGCATAAAAGGGAGGTTGTTACCTGTAGAATCAAAACTTTGGATGCTAAAAATAAATCTTTGAGAGGTAAAGTGGGGGTTTGTGCCTAAAATTGAGAGCTTGGAGTAGGAAAATGAGGTTTTTAATCTGAAAAAGGAGGTTTGTGCCCTAAAATTGAGAATTTGGTGAAGAAAAATAAGGCTTTTCACCCCAAAATTGAGAGCTTGTCCCTAAAATTGAGAGCTTGGAGTAGGAAAATGAGGCTTTTAATCTGAAAAAGGAGGTTTGTGCCCTAAAATTGAGATATTGGTGAAGAAAAATGAGGCTTTTCACCTGAAAATTGAGAGCTTGTCCCTCAAATGGAGAGCTTGGTGCAGAAAAATGAGGCTTTTCAGCAGAAAAAGGCGGGTTGTGTGCCGTAAAATTGAGAGGTTGGTGCAGAAAAATGAGACTTTTCAGCAGAAAAAGGCCATTTCCGCCCTAAAATTGAGAGCTTGGTTCAGAAAAATGAGGTTTTTCACCCCAAAAATGCGGGTTTAGCCCCCATGATAGGGTTTGTGCTGTAAAAAAGGAGAGGTAGGGCCCAGGAAACGAGGCACTGCTGCATAAAAGGGAGGTTGTTACCTGTAGAATCAAAACTTTGGATGCCAAAAATTAATCTTTGAGAGGAGAATGGGGGTTTGTGCCTAAAATTGAGAGCTTGGAGTAGGAAAATGAGGCTTTTAATCTGAAAAAGGAGGTTTGTGCCCTAAAATTGAGATATTGGTGAAGAAAAATGAGGCTTTTCACTCAAAAATTGAGAGCTTGTCCCTAAAATTGAGAGCTTGGAGTAGGAAAATGAGGCTTTTAATCTGAAAAAGGAGGTTTGTGCCCTAAAATTGAGATATTGGTGAAGAAAAATGAGGCTTTTCACTCAAAAATTGAGAGCTTGTCCCTAAAATTGAGAGCTTGGAGTAGGAAAATGAGGCTTTTAATCTGAAAAAGGAGGTTTGTGCCCTAAAATTGAGATATTGGTGAAGAAAAATGAGGCTTTTCACCCGAAAATTGAGAACTTGTCCCTAAAATTGAGAGCTTGGTGCAGAAAAATGAGGCTTTTTCACCCAAAAAAGGCGGGTTTTACCCTAAACTTGAGAGAGTGGTTCAGAAAAATGAGGCTTTTCACCCAATACAGGTAATTTGTGCCCTAAAATTGAGAGCTTGGTGCAGAAAAATGAGGCTTTTCACCCAAAAAAGGAGAGCTTGTCCCTAAAATTGAGAGCTTGGTGCAGAAAAATGAGGCTTTTTCACCCAAAAAAGGCGGGTTTTACCCTAAACTTGAGAGAGTGGTTCAGAAAAATGAGGCTTTTCACCCAATAAAGGTAATTTGTGCCCAAAAATTGAGAGCTTGGTTCAGAAAAACGAGGATTTTTCACCCAAAAAAGGCGGGTGTGTGCCGTAAAATTGAGAGCTTGGTGCAGAAAAATGAGGCTTTTCCACCCAAAAAAGGCGGGTTTTACCCTAAAATTGAGATATTGGTGAAGAAAAATGAGGCTTTTCACCCGAAAATTGAGAGCTTGTCCCTAAAATTGAGAGCTTGGTTCAGAAAAACGAGACTTTTTCACCCAAAAAAGGCGGGTTTGTGCCCTAAAATTGAGAGCTTGTTGCAGAAAATTGAGGCTTTTCAGCAGAAAAAGGTTGTTTCCGCCCTAAAATTGAGAGCTTGGTACAGAAAAATGAGGTTTTTCACCCCAAAAGCGTGGGTTTAGCCCCCATGATAGGGTTTGTACTGTAAAAAAGGAGAGGTAGGGCCCAGGAAACGAGGCACTGCTGCATAAAAGGGAGGTTGTTACCTGTAGAATCAAAACTTTGGATGCCAAAAATTAATCTTTGAGAGGAGAATGGGGGTTTGTGCCTAAAATTGAGAGCTTGGAGTAGGAAAATGAGGCTTTTAATCTGAAAAAGGAGGTTTGTGCCCTAAAATTGAGATATTGGTGAAGAAAAATGAGGCTTTTCACGCGAAAATTGAGAGCTTGTCCCTAAAATTGAGAGCTTGGAGTAGGAAAATGAGGCTTTTTTACCCGAAAAGGGCGGGTTTTACCCTAAAATTGAGAGCTTCTTGTAGGAAAATGAGGCTTTTCAGGTGAAAAAGGTGGGTTTGGTGCAGAAAATTGAGAGCTCTGTGCAGAAAAATGAGGCGTTTTCACCCGAAAAAGGCATTTTGTGCCTGAAATTGAGAGCTTGGTGCAGAAAAATGAGGCTTTTCACCCCAAAAACGCGGGTTTAGCCCCCATGATAGGGTTTGTGCTGTAAAAAAGGAGAGGTAGGGCCCTGGAAATGAGGCACTGCTGCATAAAAGGGAGGTTGTTACCTGTAGAATCAAAACTTTGGATGCTAAAAATAAATCTTTGAGAGGTAAAGTGGGGGTTTGTGCCTAAAATTGAGAGCTTGGAGTAGGAAAATGAGGTTTTTAATCTGAAAAAGGAGGTTTGTGCCCTAAAATTGAGAATTTGGTGAAGAAAAATAAGGCTTTTCACCCCAAAATTGAGAGCTTGTCCCTAAAATTGAGAGCTTGGAGTAGGAAAATGAGGCTTTTCATCTGAAAAAGGAGGTTTGTGCCCTAAAATTGAGATATTGGTGAAGAAAAATGAGGCTTTTCACCTGAAAATTGAGAGCTTGTCCCTCAAATGGAGAGCTTGGTGCAGAAAAATGAGGCTTTTCAGCAGAAAAAGGCGGGTTGTGTGCCGTAAAATTGAGAGGTTGGTGCAGAAAAATGAGACTTTTCAGCAGAAAAAGGCCATTTCCGCCCTAAAATTGAGAGCTTGGTTCAGAAAAATGAGGTTTTTCACCCCAAAAATGCGGGTTTAGCCCCCATGATAGGGTTTGTGCTGTAAAAAAGGAGAGGTAGGGCCCAGGAAACGAGGCACTGCTGCATAAAAGGGAGGTTGTTACCTGTAGAATCAAAACTTTGGATGCCAAAAATTAATCTTTGAGAGGAGAATGGGGGTTTGTGCCTAAAATTGAGAGCTTGGAGTAGGAAAATGAGGCTTTTAATCTGAAAAAGGAGGTTTGTGCCCTAAAATTGAGATATTGGTGAAGAAAAATGAGGCTTTTCACTCAAAAATTGAGAGCTTGTCCCTAAAATTGAGAGCTTGGAGTAGGAAAATGAGGCTTTTAATCTGAAAAAGGAGGTTTGTGCCCTAAAATTGAGATATTGGTGAAGAAAAATGAGGCTTTTCACTCAAAAATTGAGAGCTTGTCCCTAAAATTGAGAGCTTGGAGTAGGAAAATGAGGCTTTTAATCTGAAAAAGGAGGTTTGTGCCCTAAAATTGAGATATTGGTGAAGAAAAATGAGGCTTTTCACCCAAAAATTGAGAACTTGTCCCTAAAATTGAGAGCTTGGTGCAGAAAAATGAGGCTTTTTCACCCAAAAAAGGCGGGTTTTACCCTAAACTTGAGAGAGTGGTTCAGAAAAATGAGGCTTTTCACCCAATACAGGTAATTTGTGCCCTAAAATTGAGAGCTTGGTGCAGAAAAATGAGGCTTTTCAGCAGAAAAAGGTGAGCTTGTCCATAAAATTGCGCTATTGGTGCAGAAAAATGAGGCTTTTCAGGTGAAAAAGGTGTGTTTGGTGCTAAAATTGAGAGCTTGGTGCAGAAAAATGAGGCTTTTCTGGTGAAAAGGGCATTTTGTGCCCAAAAATTGAGAGCTTGTTGTAGGAAAATGAGGCTTTTTTACCCGAAAAGGGCGGGTTTTACCCTAAAATTGAGAGCTTCTTGTAGGAAAATGAGGCTTTTCAGGTGAAAAAGGTGGGTTTGGTGCAGAAAATTGAGAGCTCTGTGCAGAAAAATGAGGCTTTTCACCCCAAAAACGCGGGTTTAGCCCCCATGATAGGGTTTGTGCTGTAAAAAAGGAGAGGTAGGGCCCTGGAAACGAGGCACTGCTGCATAAAAGGGAGGTTGTTACCTGTAGAATCAAAACTTTGGATGCCAAAAATTAAGCTTTGAGAGGAGAATGGGGGTTTGTGCCTAAAATTGAGAGCTTGGAGTAGGAAAATGAGGCTTTTAATCTGAAAAAGGAGGTTTGTGCCCTAAAATTGAGATATTGGTGAAGAAAAATGAGGCTTTTCACGCGAAAATTGAGAACTTGTCCCTAAAATGGAGAGCTTGGTTCAGAAAAATGAGGCTTTTCACCCAATACAGGTAATTTATGCCCAAAAATTGAGAGCTTGGTGCAGAAAAATGATTCTTTTCGCCCGAAAAAGGCGGTTTCTGCCCTAAAATTGAGAGCTTGGTGCAGAAAAATGAGGCTTTTCACCCAAAAAAGGAGAGCTTGTCCCTAAAATTGAGAGCTTGGTGCAGAAAAATGAGGCTTTTTCACCCAAAAAAGGCGGGTTTTACCCTAAACTTGAGAGAGTGGTTCAGAAAAATGAGGCTTTTCACCCAATAAAGGTAATTTGTGCCCAAAAATTGAGAGCTTGGTTCAGAAAAACGAGGATTTTTCACCCAAAAAAGGCGGGTGTGTGCCGTAAAATTGAGAGCTTGGTGCAGAAAAATGAGGCTTTTCCACCCAAAAAAGGCGGGTTTTACCCTAAAATTGAGATATTGGTGAAGAAAAATGAGGCTTTTCACCCGAAAATTGAGAGCTTGTCCCTAAAATTGAGAGCTTGGTTCAGAAAAACGAGACTTTTTCACCCAAAAAAGGCGGGTTTGTGCCCTAAAATTGAGAGCTTGTTGCAGAAAATTGAGGCTTTTCAGCAGAAAAAGGTTGTTTCCGCCCTAAAATTGAGAGCTTGGTACAGAAAAATGAGGTTTTTCACCCCAAAAGCGTGGGTTTAGCCCCCATGATAGGGTTTGTACTGTAAAAAAGGAGAGGTAGGGCCCAGGAAACGAGGCACTGCTGCATAAAAGGGAGGTTGTTACCTGTAGAATCAAAACTTTGGATGCCAAAAATTAATCTTTGAGAGGAGAATGGGGGTTTGTGCCTAAAATTGAGAGCTTGGAGTAGGAAAATGAGGCTTTTAATCTGAAAAAGGAGGTTTGTGCCCTAAAATTGAGATATTGGTGAAGAAAAATGAGGCTTTTCAGGCGAAAATTGAGAGCTTGTCCCTAAAATTGAGAGCTTGGAGTAGGAAAATGAGGCTTTTTTACCCGAAAAGGGCGGGTTTTACCCTAAAATTGAGAGCTTCTTGTAGGAAAATGAGGCTTTTCAGGTGAAAAAGGTGGGTTTGGTGCAGAAAATTGAGAGCTCTGTGCAGAAAAATGAGGCTTTTTCACCCGAAAAAGGCATTTTGTGCCTGAAATTGAGAGCTTGGTGCAGAAAAATGAGGCTTTTCACCCCAAAAACGCGGGTTTAGCCCCCATGATAGGGTTTGTGCTGTAAAAAAGGAGAGGTAGGGCCCTGGAAATGAGGCACTGCTGCATAAAAGGGAGGTTGTTACCTGTAGAATCAAAACTTTGGATGCTAAAAATAAATCTTTGAGAGGTAAAGTGGGGGTTTGTGCCTAAAATTGAGAGCTTGGAGTAGGAAAATGAGGTTTTTAATCTGAAAAAGGAGGTTTGTGCCCTAAAATTGAGAATTTGGTGAAGAAAAATAAGGCTTTTCACCCCAAAATTGAGAGCTTGTCCCTAAAATTGAGAGCTTGGAGTAGGAAAATGAGGCTTTTAATCTGAAAAAGGAGGTTTGTGCCCTAAAATTGAGATATTGGTGAAGAAAAATGAGGCTTTTCACCTGAAAATTGAGAGCTTGTCCCTCAAATGGAGAGCTTGGTGCAGAAAAATGAGGCTTTTCAGCAGAAAAAGGCGGGTTGTGTGCCGTAAAATTGAGAGGTTGGTGCAGAAAAATGAGACTTTTCAGCAGAAAAAGGCCATTTCCGCCCTAAAATTGAGAGCTTGGTTCAGAAAAATGAGGTTTTTCACCCCAAAAATGCGGGTTTAGCCCCCATGATAGGGTTTGTGCTGTAAAAAAGGAGAGGTAGGGCCCAGGAAACGAGGCACTGCTGCATAAAAGGGAGGTTGTTACCTGTAGAATCAAAACTTTGGATGCCAAAAATTAATCTTTGAGAGGAGAATGGGGGTTTGTGCCTAAAATTGAGAGCTTGGAGTAGGAAAATGAGGCTTTTAATCTGAAAAAGGAGGTTTGTGCCCTAAAATTGAGATATTGGTGAAGAAAAATGAGGCTTTTCACTCAAAAATTGAGAGCTTGTCCCTAAAATTGAGAGCTTGGAGTAGGAAAATGAGGCTTTTAATCTGAAAAAGGAGGTTTGTGCCCTAAAATTGAGATATTGGTGAAGAAAAATGAGGCTTTTCACTCAAAAATTGAGAGCTTGTCCCTAAAATTGAGAGCTTGGAGTAGGAAAATGAGGCTTTTAATCTGAAAAAGGAGGTTTGTGCCCTAAAATTGAGATATTGGTGAAGAAAAATGAGGCTTTTCACCCGAAAATTGAGAACTTGTCCCTAAAATTGAGAGCTTGGTGCAGAAAAATGAGGCTTTTTCACCCAAAAAAGGCGGGTTTTACCCTAAACTTGAGAGAGTGGTTCAGAAAAATGAGGCTTTTCACCCAATACAGGTAATTTGTGCCCTAAAATTGAGAGCTTGGTGCAGAAAAATGAGGCTTTTCACCCAAAAAAGGAGAGCTTGTCCCTAAAATTGAGAGCTTGGTGCAGAAAAATGAGGCTTTTTCACCCAAAAAAGGCGGGTTTTACCCTAAACTTGAGAGAGTGGTTCAGAAAAATGAGGCTTTTCACCCAATAAAGGTAATTTGTGCCCAAAAATTGAGAGCTTGGTTCAGAAAAACGAGGATTTTTCACCCAAAAAAGGCGGGTGTGTGCCGTAAAATTGAGAGCTTGGTGCAGAAAAATGAGGCTTTTCCACCCAAAAAAGGCGGGTTTTACCCTAAAATTGAGATATTGGTGAAGAAAAATGAGGCTTTTCACCCGAAAATTGAGAGCTTGTCCCTAAAATTGAGAGCTTGGTTCAGAAAAACGAGACTTTTTCACCCAAAAAAGGCGGGTTTGTGCCCTAAAATTGAGAGCTTGTTGCAGAAAATTGAGGCTTTTCAGCAGAAAAAGGTTGTTTCCGCCCTAAAATTGAGAGCTTGGTACAGAAAAATGAGGTTTTTCACCCCAAAAGCGTGGGTTTAGCCCCCATGATAGGGTTTGTACTGTAAAAAAGGAGAGGTAGGGCCCAGGAAACGAGGCACTGCTGCATAAAAGGGAGGTTGTTACCTGTAGAATCAAAACTTTGGATGCCAAAAATTAATCTTTGAGAGGAGAATGGGGGTTTGTGCCTAAAATTGAGAGCTTGGAGTAGGAAAATGAGGCTTTTAATCTGAAAAAGGAGGTTTGTGCCCTAAAATTGAGATATTGGTGAAGAAAAATGAGGCTTTTCACGCGAAAATTGAGAGCTTGTCCCTAAAATTGAGAGCTTGGAGTAGGAAAATGAGGCTTTTTTACCCGAAAAGGGCGGGTTTTACCCTAAAATTGAGAGCTTCTTGTAGGAAAATGAGGCTTTTCAGGTGAAAAAGGTGGGTTTGGTGCAGAAAATTGAGAGCTCTGTGCAGAAAAATGAGGCGTTTTCACCCGAAAAAGGCATTTTGTGCCTGAAATTGAGAGCTTGGTGCAGAAAAATGAGGCTTTTCACCCCAAAAACGCGGGTTTAGCCCCCATGATAGGGTTTGTGCTGTAAAAAAGGAGAGGTAGGGCCCTGGAAATGAGGCACTGCTGCATAAAAGGGAGGTTGTTACCTGTAGAATCAAAACTTTGGATGCTAAAAATAAATCTTTGAGAGGTAAAGTGGGGGTTTGTGCCTAAAATTGAGAGCTTGGAGTAGGAAAATGAGGTTTTTAATCTGAAAAAGGAGGTTTGTGCCCTAAAATTGAGAATTTGGTGAAGAAAAATAAGGCTTTTCACCCCAAAATTGAGAGCTTGTCCCTAAAATTGAGAGCTTGGAGTAGGAAAATGAGGCTTTTCATCTGAAAAAGGAGGTTTGTGCCCTAAAATTGAGATATTGGTGAAGAAAAATGAGGCTTTTCACCTGAAAATTGAGAGCTTGTCCCTCAAATGGAGAGCTTGGTGCAGAAAAATGAGGCTTTTCAGCAGAAAAAGGCGGGTTGTGTGCCGTAAAATTGAGAGGTTGGTGCAGAAAAATGAGACTTTTCAGCAGAAAAAGGCCATTTCCGCCCTAAAATTGAGAGCTTGGTTCAGAAAAATGAGGTTTTTCACCCCAAAAATGCGGGTTTAGCCCCCATGATAGGGTTTGTGCTGTAAAAAAGGAGAGGTAGGGCCCAGGAAACGAGGCACTGCTGCATAAAAGGGAGGTTGTTACCTGTAGAATCAAAACTTTGGATGCCAAAAATTAATCTTTGAGAGGAGAATGGGGGTTTGTGCCTAAAATTGAGAGCTTGGAGTAGGAAAATGAGGCTTTTAATCTGAAAAAGGAGGTTTGTGCCCTAAAATTGAGATATTGGTGAAGAAAAATGAGGCTTTTCACTCAAAAATTGAGAGCTTGTCCCTAAAATTGAGAGCTTGGAGTAGGAAAATGAGGCTTTTAATCTGAAAAAGGAGGTTTGTGCCCTAAAATTGAGATATTGGTGAAGAAAAATGAGGCTTTTCACTCAAAAATTGAGAGCTTGTCCCTAAAATTGAGAGCTTGGAGTAGGAAAATGAGGCTTTTAATCTGAAAAAGGAGGTTTGTGCCCTAAAATTGAGATATTGGTGAAGAAAAATGAGGCTTTTCACCCAAAAATTGAGAACTTGTCCCTAAAATTGAGAGCTTGGTGCAGAAAAATGAGGCTTTTTCACCCAAAAAAGGCGGGTTTTACCCTAAACTTGAGAGAGTGGTTCAGAAAAATGAGGCTTTTCACCCAATACAGGTAATTTGTGCCCTAAAATTGAGAGCTTGGTGCAGAAAAATGAGGCTTTTCAGCAGAAAAAGGTGAGCTTGTCCATAAAATTGCGCTATTGGTGCAGAAAAATGAGGCTTTTCAGGTGAAAAAGGTGTGTTTGGTGCTAAAATTGAGAGCTTGGTGCAGAAAAATGAGGCTTTTCTGGTGAAAAGGGCATTTTGTGCCCAAAAATTGAGAGCTTGTTGTAGGAAAATGAGGCTTTTTTACCCGAAAAGGGCGGGTTTTACCCTAAAATTGAGAGCTTCTTGTAGGAAAATGAGGCTTTTCAGGTGAAAAAGGTGGGTTTGGTGCAGAAAATTGAGAGCTCTGTGCAGAAAAATGAGGCTTTTCACCCCAAAAACGCGGGTTTAGCCCCCATGATAGGGTTTGTGCTGTAAAAAAGGAGAGGTAGGGCCCTGGAAACGAGGCACTGCTGCATAAAAGGGAGGTTGTTACCTGTAGAATCAAAACTTTGGATGCCAAAAATTAAGCTTTGAGAGGAGAATGGGGGTTTGTGCCTAAAATTGAGAGCTTGGAGTAGGAAAATGAGGCTTTTAATCTGAAAAAGGAGGTTTGTGCCCTAAAATTGAGATATTGGTGAAGAAAAATGAGGCTTTTCACGCGAAAATTGAGAGCTTGTCCCTAAAATGGAGAGCTTGGTTCAGAAAAATGAGGCTTTTCACCCAATACAGGTAATTTATGCCCAAAAATTGAGAGCTTGGTGCAGAAAAATGATTCTTTTCGCCCGAAAAAGGCGGTTTCTGCCCTAAAATTGAGAGCTTGGTGCAGAAAAATGAGGCTTTTCACCCAAAAAAGGAGAGCTTGTCCCTAAAATTGAGAGCTTGGTGCAGAAAAATGAGGCTTTTTCACCCAAAAAAGGCGGGTTTTACCCTAAACTTGAGAGAGTGGTTCAGAAAAATGAGGCTTTTCACCCAATAAAGGTAATTTGTGCCCAAAAATTGAGAGCTTGGTTCAGAAAAACGAGGATTTTTCACCCAAAAAAGGCGGGTGTGTGCCGTAAAATTGAGAGCTTGGTGCAGAAAAATGAGGCTTTTCCACCCAAAAAAGGCGGGTTTTACCCTAAAATTGAGATATTGGTGAAGAAAAATGAGGCTTTTCACCCGAAAATTGAGAGCTTGTCCCTAAAATTGAGAGCTTGGTTCAGAAAAACGAGGCTTTTTCACCCAAAAAGGCGGGTTTGTGCCCTAAAATTGAGAGCTTGTTGCAGAAAAATGAGGCTTTTCAGCAGAAAAAGGTTGTTTCCGCCCTAAAATTGAGAGCTTGGTACAGAAAAATGAGGTTTTTCACCCCAAAAGCGTGGGTTTAGCCCCCATGATAGGGTTTGTGCTGTAAAAAAGGAGAGGTAGGGCCCAGGAAACGAGGCACTGCTGCATAAAAGGGAGGTTGTTACCTGTAGAATCAAAACTTTGGATGCCAAAAATTAATCTTTGAGAGGAGAATGGGGGTTTGTGCCTAAAATTGAGAGCTTGGAGTAGGAAAATGAGGCTTTTAATCTGAAAAAGGAGGTTTGTGCCCTAAAATGGAGATATTGGTGAAGAAGAATGAGGCTTTTCACCCAAAAATTGAGAGCTTGTCCCTAAAATTGAGAGCTTGGTGCAGAAAAATGAGGCTTTTCATGTGAAAAAGGTGGGTTTGGTGCTAAAATTGAGAGCTTGGTGCAGAAAAATGAGGCTTTTCTGGTGAAAAGGGCATTTTGTGCCCAAAAATTGAGAGCTTGTTGTAGGAAAATGAGGCTTTTTTACCCGAAAAAGGCGGGTTTTACCCTAAAATTGAGAGCTTCTTGTAGGAAAATGAGGCTTTTCAGGTGAAAAAGGTGGGTTTGGTGCAGAAAATTGAGAGTTCTGTGCAGAAAAATGAGGCTTTTCACCCCAAAAACGCGGGTTTAGCCCCCATGATAGGGTTTGTGCTGTAAAAAAGGAGAGGTAGGGCCCTGGAAACGAGGCACTGCTGCATAAAAGGGAGGTTGTTACCTGTAGAATCAAACCTTTGGATGCCAAAAATTAAGCTTTGAGAGGAGAATGGGGGTTTGTGCCTAAAATTGAGAGCTTGGAGTAGGAAAATGAGGCTTTTAATCTGAAAAAGGAGTTTTGTGCCCTAAAATTGAGATATTGGTGAAGAAGAATGAGGCTTTTCCACCCAAAAATTGAGAGCTTGTCCATAAAATTGAGAGCTTGGTGCAGAAAAATGAGGCTTTTTCACCCAAAAAAGGCGGGTTTTACCCTAAACTTGAGAGAGTGGTTCAGAAAAATGAGGCTTTTCACCCAGTAAAGGTAATTTGTGCCCAAATATTGAGAGCTTGGTGCAGAAAAATGAGGCTTTTCACCCGAAAATTGAGAGCTTGTCCCTAAAATGGAGAGCTTGGTGCAGAAAAATGAGGCTTTTCACCCCAAAAACGCGGGTTTAGCCCCCATGATAGGGTTTGTGCTGTAAAAAAGGAGAGGTAGGGCCCAGGAAACGAGGCACTGCTGCATAAAAGGGAGGTTGTTACCTGTAGAATCAAAACTTTGGATGCCAAAAATTAATCTTTGAGAGGAGAATGGGGGTTTGTGCCTAAAATTGAGAGCTTGGAGTAGGAAAATGAGGCTTTTAATCTGAAAAAGGAGGTTTGTGCCCTAAAATTGAGATATTGGTGAAGAAGAATGAGGCTTTTCCACCCAAAAATTGAGAGCTTGTCCATAAAATTGAGAGCTTGGTGCAGAAAAATGAGGCTTTTTCACCCAAAAAAGGCGGGTTTTACCCTAAACTTGAGAGAGTGGTTCAGAAAAATGAGGCTTTTCACCCAGTAAAGGTAATTTGTGCCCAAATATTGAGAGCTTGGTGCAGAAAAATGAGGCTTTTCACCCAAAAAGGCGGGTTTTACCCTAAAATTGAGATATTGGTGCAGAAAAATGAGGCTTTTCACCCGAAAATTGAGAGCTTGTCCCTAAAATGGAGAGCTTGGTGCAGAAAAATGAGGCTTTTCACCCCAAAAACGCGGGTTTAGCCCCCATGATAGGGTTTGTGCTGTAAAAAAGGAGAGGTAGGGCCCAGGAAATGAGGCACTGCTGCATAAAAGGGAGGTTGTTACCTGTAGAATCAAAACTTTGGATGCCAAAAATTAATCTTTGAGAGGTAAAATGGGGGTTTCTGCCCTAAAATGGAGAGCTTGGTACAGAAAAATGAGGCTTTTAATCTGAAAAAGGCAGGTTTGGCCATAAAATTGCGCTATTGGTGCAGAAAAATGAGGCTTTTCACCCAACAAAGGAGAGCTTGTCCCTAAAATTGAAATATTGGTGCAGAAAAATGAGGCTTTTCAGTTGAAAAAGGCGGGTTTTACCGTAAAATTGAGAGAGTGTTTCAGAAAAATGAGGCTTTTCAGGTGAAAAAGGCGGGTTTTACCGTAAAATTGAGAGAGTGTTTCAGAAAAATGAGGCTTTTCAGGTGAAAAAGGTGGGTTTGGTGTAGAAAATTGAGAGCTCTGTGCAGAAAAATGAGGCTTTTTCACCCGAAAAAGGCATTTTGTGCCTGAAATTGAGAGCTTGGTGCAGAAAAATGAGGCTTTTCACCCCAAAAATGCGGGTTTAGCCCCCATGATAGGGTTTGTGCTGTAAAAAAGGAGAGGTAGGGCCCTGGAAACGAGGCACTGCTGCATAAAAGGGAGGTTGTTACATGTAGAATCAAAACTTTGGATGCCAAAAATTAATCTTTGAGAGGTAAAGTGGGGGTTTGTGCCCTAAAATTGAGAGCTTGGAGTAGGAAAATGAGGCTTTTAATCTGAAAAAGGAGGTTTGTGCCCTAAAATTGAGATATTGGTGAAGAAGAATGAGGCTTTTCACCCGAAAATTGAGAACTTGTCCCTAAAATTGAGAGCTTGGTGCAGAAAAATGAGGCTTTTTCACCCAAAAAAGGCGGGTTTTACCCTAAATTTGAGAGCTTGGTTCAGAAAAATGAGGCTTTTCACCCAATACAGGTAATTTGTGCCCAAAAATTGAGAGCTTGGTGCAGAAAAATGATTCTTTTCACCCGAAAAAGGCGGTTTCTGCCCTAAAATTGAGAGCTTGGTGCAGAAAAATGAGGCTTTTCACCCAAAAAAGGAGAGCTTGTCCGTAAAATTGAAATATTGGTGCAGAAAAATGAGGCTTTTTCACCCAAAAAAGGCGGGTTTTACCCTAAACTTGAGAGAGTGGTTCAGAAAAATGAGGCTTTTCACCCAATAAAGGTAATTTGTGCCCAAAAATTGAGAGCTTGGTTCAGAAAAACGAGGATTTTTCACCCAAAAAAGGCGGGTGTGTGCCGTAAAATTGAGAGCTTGGTGCGGAAAAATGAGGCTTTTCCACCCAAAAAAGGCGGGTTTTACCCTAAAATTGAGATATTGGTGAAGAAAAATGAGGCTTTTCACCCGAAAATTGAGAGCTTGTCCCTAAAATTGAGAGCTTTGTTCAGAAAAACGAGACTTTTTCACCCAAAAAAGGCGGGTTTGTGCCCTAAAATTGAGAGCTTGTTGCAGAAAATTGAGGCTTTTCAGCAGAAAAAGGTTGTTTCCGCCCTAAAATTGAGAGCTTGGTACAGAAAAATGAGGTTTTTCACCCCAAAAGCGTGGGTTTAGCCCCCATGATAGGGTTTGTGCTGTAAAAAAGGAGAGGTAGGGCCCAGGAAACGAGGCACTGCTGCATAAAAGGGAGGTTGTTACCTGTAGAATCAAAACTTTGGATGCCAAAAATTAAGCTTTGAGAGGAGAATGGGGGTTTGTGCCTAAAATTGAGAGCTTGGAGTAGGAAAATGAGGCTTTTAATCTGAAAAAGGAGGTTTGTGCCCTAAAATTGAGATATTGGTGAAGAAAAATGAGGCTTTTCACTCAAAAATTGAGAGCTTGTCCCTAAAATTGAGAGCTTGGAGTAGGAAAATGAGGCTTTTAATCTGAAAAAGGAGGTTTGTGCCCTAAAATTGAGATATTGGTGAAGAAAAATGAGGCTTTTCACCCGAAAATTGAGAACTTGTCCCTAAAATTGAGAGCTTGGTGCAGAAAAATGAGGCTTTTTCACCCAAAAAAGGCGGGTTTTACCCTAAATTTGAGAGCTTGGTTCAGAAAAATGAGGCTTTTCATCCAATACAGGTAATTTGTGCCCAAAAATTGAGAGCTTGGTGCAGAAAAATGAGGCTTTTCAGCAGAAAAAGGTGAGCTTGTCCATAAAATTGCGCTATTGGTGCAGAAAAATGAGGCTTTTCAGGTGAAAAAGGTGTGTTTGGTGCTAAAATTGAGAGCTTGGTGCAGAAAAATGAGGCTTTTCTGGTGAAAAGGGCATTTTGTGCCCAAAAATTGAGAGCTTGTTGTAGGAAAATGAGGCTTTTTTACCCGAAAAAGGCGGGTTTTACCCTAAAATTGAGAGCTTCTTGTAGGAAAATGAGGCTTTTCAGGTGAAAAAGGTGGGTTTGGTGCAGAAAATTGAGAGCTCTGTGCAGAAAAATGAGGCTTTTCACCCCAAAAACGCGGGTTTAGCCCCCATGATAGGGTTTGTGCTGTAAAAAAGGAGAGGTAGGGCCCTGGAAACGAGGCACTGCTGCATAAAAGGGAGGTTGTTACCTGTAGAATCAAAACTTTGGATGCCAAAAATTAAGCTTTGAGAGGAGAATGGGGGTTTGTGCCTAAAATTGAGAGCTTGGAGTAGGAAAATGAGGCTTTTAATCTGAAAAAGGAGTTTTGTGCCCTAAAATTGAGATATTGGTGAAGAAGAATGAGGCTTTTCCACCCAAAAATTGAGAGCTTGTCCATAAAATTGAGAGCTTGGTGCAGAAAAATGAGGCTTTTTCACCCAAAAAAGGCGGGTTTTACCCTAAACTTGAGAGAGTGGTTCAGAAAAATGAGGCTTTTCACCCAGTAAAGGTAATTTGTGCCCAAATATTGAGAGCTTGGTGCAGAAAAATGAGGCTTTTCACCCAAAAAGGCGGGTTTTACCCTAAAATTGAGATATTGGTGCAGAAAAATGAGGCTTTTCACCCGAAAATTGAGAGCTTGTCCCTAAAATGGAGAGCTTGGTGCAGAAAAATGAGGCTTTTCACCCCAAAAACGCGGGTTTAGCCCCCATGATAGGGTTTGTGCTGTAAAAAAGGAGAGGTAGGGCCCAGGAAATGAGGCACTGCTGCATAAAAGGGAGGTTGTTACCTGTAGAATCAAAACTTTGGATGCCAAAAATTAATCTTTGAGAGGTAAAATGGGGGTTTCTGCCCTAAAATGGAGAGCTTGGTACAGAAAAATGAGGCTTTTAATCTGAAAAAGGCAGGTTTGGCCATAAAATTGCGCTATTGGTGCAGAAAAATGAGGCTTTTCACCCAACAAAGGAGAGCTTGTCCCTAAAATTGAAATATTGGTGCAGAAAAATGAGGCTTTTCAGTTGAAAAAGGCGGGTTTTACCGTAAAATTGAGAGAGTGTTTCAGAAAAATGAGGCTTTTCAGGTGAAAAAGGCGGGTTTTACCGTAAAATTGAGAGAGTGTTTCAGAAAAATGAGGCTTTTCAGGTGAAAAAGGTGGGTTTGGTGCAGAAAATTGAGAGCTCTGTGCAGAAAAATGAGGCTTTTCACCCGAAAAAGGCATTTTGTGCCTGAAATTGAGAGCTTGGTGCAGAAAAATGAGGCTTTTCACCCCAAAAACGCGGGTTTAGCCCCCATGATAGGGTTTGTGCTGTAAAAAAGGAGAGGTAGGGCCCTGGAAACGAGGCACTGCTGCATAAAAGGGAGGTTGTTACCTGTAGAATCAAAACTTTGGATGCCAAAAATTAATCTTTGAGAGGTAAAGTGGGGGTTTGTGCCCTAAAATTGAGAGCTTGGAGTAGGAAAATGAGGCTTTTAATCTGAAAAAGGAGGTTTGTGCCCTAAAATTGAGATATTGGTGAAGAAAAATGAGGCTTTTCACGCGAAAATTGAGAACTTGTCCCTAAAATTGAGAGCTTGGTGCAGAAAAATGAGGCTTTTTCACCCAAAAAAGGCGGGTTTTACCCTAAATTTGAGAGCTTGGTTCAGAAAAATGAGGCTTTTCACCCAATACAGGTAATTTGTGCCCAAAAATTGAGAGCTTGGTGCAGAAAAATGATTCTTTTCACCCGAAAAAGGCGGTTTCTGCCCTAAAATTGAGAGCTTGGTGCAGAAAAATGAGGCTTTTCACCCAAAAAAGGAGAGCTTGTCCATAAAATTGAAATATTGGTGCAGAAAAATGAGGCTTTTTCACCCAAAAAAGGCGGGTTTTACCCTAAACTTGAGAGAGTGGTTCAGAAAAATGAGGCTTTTCACCCAATAAAGGTAATTTGTGCCCAAAAATTGAGAGCTTGGTTCAGAAAAACGAGGATTTTTCACCCAAAAAAGGCGGGTGTGTGCCGTAAAATTGAGAGCTTGGTGCGGAAAAATGAGGCTTTTCCACCCAAAAAAGGCGGGTTTTACCCTAAAATTGAGATATTGGTGAAGAAAAATGAGGCTTTTCACCCGAAAATTGAGAGCTTGTCCCTAAAATTGAGAGCTTTGTTCAGAAAAACGAGACTTTTTCACCCAAAAAAGGCGGGTTTGTGCCCTAAAATTGAGAGCTTGTTGCAGAAAATTGAGGCTTTTCAGCAGAAAAAGGTTGTTTCCGCCCTAAAATTGAGAGCTTGGTACAGAAAAATGAGGTTTTTCACCCCAAAAGCGTGGGTTTAGCCCCCATGATAGGGTTTGTGCTGTAAAAAAGGAGAGGTAGGGCCCAGGAAACGAGGCACTGCTGCATAAAAGGGAGGTTGTTACCTGTAGAATCAAAACTTTGGATGCCAAAAATTAAGCTTTGAGAGGAGAATGGGGGTTTGTGCCTAAAATTGAGAGCTTGGAGTAGGAAAATGAGGCTTTTAATCTGAAAAAGGAGGTTTGTGCCCTAAAATTGAGATATTGGTGAAGAAAAATGAGGCTTTTCACTCAAAAATTGAGAGCTTGTCCCTAAAATTGAGAGCTTGGAGTAGGAAAATGAGGCTTTTAATCTGAAAAAGGAGGTTTGTGCCCTAAAATTGAGATATTGGTGAAGAAAAATGAGGCTTTTCACCCGAAAATTGAGAACTTGTCCCTAAAATTGAGAGCTTGGTGCAGAAAAATGAGGCTTTTTCACCCAAAAAAGGCGGGTTTTACCCTAAATTTGAGAGCTTGGTTCAGAAAAATGAGGCTTTTCATCCAATACAGGTAATTTGTGCCCAAAAATTGAGAGCTTGGTGCAGAAAAATGAGGCTTTTCAGCAGAAAAAGGTGAGCTTGTCCATAAAATTGCGCTATTGGTGCAGAAAAATGAGGCTTTTCAGGTGAAAAAGGTGTGTTTGGTGCTAAAATTGAGAGCTTGGTGCAGAAAAATGAGGCTTTTCTGGTGAAAAGGGCATTTTGTGCCCAAAAATTGAGAGCTTGTTGTAGGAAAATGAGGCTTTTTTACCCGAAAAAGGCGGGTTTTACCCTAAAATTGAGAGCTTCTTGTAGGAAAATGAGGCTTTTCAGGTGAAAAAGGTGGGTTTGGTGCAGAAAATTGAGAGCTCTGTGCAGAAAAATGAGGCTTTTCACCCCAAAAACGCGGGTTTAGCCCCCATGATAGGGTTTGTGCTGTAAAAAAGGAGAGGTAGGGCCCTGGAAACGAGGCACTGCTGCATAAAAGGGAGGTTGTTACCTGTAGAATCAAAACTTTGGATGCCAAAAATTAAGCTTTGAGAGGAGAATGGGGGTTTGTGCCTAAAATTGAGAGCTTGGAGTAGGAAAATGAGGCTTTTAATCTGAAAAAGGAGTTTTGTGCCCTAAAATTGAGATATTGGTGAAGAAGAATGAGGCTTTTCCACCCAAAAATTGAGAGCTTGTCCATAAAATTGAGAGCTTGGTGCAGAAAAATGAGGCTTTTTCACCCAAAAAAGGCGGGTTTTACCCTAAACTTGAGAGAGTGGTTCAGAAAAATGAGGCTTTTCACCCAGTAAAGGTAATTTGTGCCCAAATATTGAGAGCTTGGTGCAGAAAAATGAGGCTTTTCACCCAAAAAGGCGGGTTTTACCCTAAAATTGAGATATTGGTGCAGAAAAATGAGGCTTTTCACCCGAAAATTGAGAGCTTGTCCCTAAAATGGAGAGCTTGGTGCAGAAAAATGAGGCTTTTCACCCCAAAAACGCGGGTTTAGCCCCCATGATAGGGTTTGTGCTGTAAAAAAGGAGAGGTAGGGCCCAGGAAATGAGGCACTGCTGCATAAAAGGGAGGTTGTTACCTGTAGAATCAAAACTTTGGATGCCAAAAATTAATCTTTGAGAGGTAAAATGGGGGTTTCTGCCCTAAAATGGAGAGCTTGGTACAGAAAAATGAGGCTTTTAATCTGAAAAAGGCAGGTTTGGCCATAAAATTGCGCTATTGGTGCAGAAAAATGAGGCTTTTCACCCAACAAAGGAGAGCTTGTCCCTAAAATTGAAATATTGGTGCAGAAAAATGAGGCTTTTCAGTTGAAAAAGGCGGGTTTTACCGTAAAATTGAGAGAGTGTTTCAGAAAAATGAGGCTTTTCAGGTGAAAAAGGCGGGTTTTACCGTAAAATTGAGAGAGTGTTTCAGAAAAATGAGGCTTTTCAGGTGAAAAAGGTGGGTTTGGTGCAGAAAATTGAGAGCTCTGTGCAGAAAAATGAGGCTTTTCACCCGAAAAAGGCATTTTGTGCCTGAAATTGAGAGCTTGGTGCAGAAAAATGAGGCTTTTCACCCCAAAAACGCGGGTTTAGCCCCCATGATAGGGTTTGTGCTGTAAAAAAGGAGAGGTAGGGCCCTGGAAACGAGGCACTGCTGCATAAAAGGGAGGTTGTTACATGTAGAATCAAAACTTTGGATGCCAAAAATTAATCTTTGAGAGGTAAAGTGGGGGTTTGTGCCCTAAAATTGAGAGCTTGGAGTAGGAAAATGAGGCTTTTAATCTGAAAAAGGAGGTTTGTGCCCTAAAATTGAGATATTGGTGAAGAAAAATGAGGCTTTTCACGCGAAAATTGAGAACTTGTCCCTAAAATTGAGAGCTTGGTGCAGAAAAATGAGGCTTTTTCACCCAAAAAAGGCGGGTTTTACCCTAAATTTGAGAGCTTGGTTCAGAAAAATGAGGCTTTTCACCCAATACAGGTAATTTGTGCCCAAAAATTGAGAGCTTGGTGCAGAAAAATGATTCTTTTCACCCGAAAAAGGCGGTTTCTGCCCTAAAATTGAGAGCTTGGTGCAGAAAAATGAGGCTTTTCACCCAAAAAAGGAGAGCTTGTCCATAAAATTGAAATATTGGTGCAGAAAAATGAGGCTTTTTCACCCAAAAAAGGCGGGTTTTACCCTAAACTTGAGAGAGTGGTTCAGAAAAATGAGGCTTTTCACCCAATAAAGGTAATTTGTGCCCAAAAATTGAGAGCTTGGTTCAGAAAAACGAGGATTTTTCACCCAAAAAAGGCGAGTGTGTGCCGTAAAATTGAGAGCTTGGTGCAGAAAAATGAGGCTTTTCCACCCAAAAAAGGCGGGTTTTACCCTAAAATTGAGATATTGGTGAAGAAAAATGAGGCTTTTCACCCGAAAATTGAGAGCTTGTCCCTAAAATTGAGAGCTTTGTTCAGAAAAACGAGACTTTTTCACCCAAAAAAGGCGGGTTTGTGCCCTAAAATTGGGAGCTTGTTGCAGAAAATTGAGGCTTTTCAGCAGAAAAAGGTTGTTTCCGCCCTAAAATTGAGAGCTTGGTACAGAAAAATGAGGTTTTTCACCCCAAAAGCGTGGGTTTAGCCCCCATGATAGGGTTTGTACTGTAAAAAAGGAGAGGTAGGGCCCAGGAAACGAGGCACTGCTGCATAAAAGGGAGGTTGTTACCTGTAGAATCAAAACTTTGGATGCCAAAAATTAATCTTTGAGAGGAGAATGGGGGTTTGTGCCTAAAATTGAGAGCTTGGAGTAGGAAAATGAGGCTTTTAATCTGAAAAAGGAGGTTTGTGCCCTAAAATGGAGATATTGGTGAAGAAGAATGAGGCTTTTCACCCAAAAATTGAGAGCTTGTCCCTAAAATTGAGAGCTTGGTGCAGAAAAATGAGGCTTTTCAGGTGAAAAAGGTGGGTTTGGTGCTAAAATTGAGAGCTTGGTGCAGAAAAATGAGGCTTTTCTGGTGAAAAGGGCATTTTGTGCCCAAAAATTGAGAGCTTGTTGTAGGAAAATGAGGCTTTTTTACCCGAAAAGGGCGGGTTTTACCCTAAAATTGAGAGCTTCTTGTAGGAAAATGAGGCTTTTCAGGTGAAAAAGGTGGGTTTGGTGCAGAAAATTGAGAGCTCTGTGCAGAAAAATGAGGCTTTTTCACCCGAAAAAGGCATTTTGTGCCTGAAATTGAGAGCTTGGTGCAGAAAAATGAGGCTTTTCACCCCAAAAATGCGGGTTTAGCCCCCATGATAGGGTTTGTGCTGTAAAAAAGGAGAGGTAGGGCCCTGGAAATGAGGCACTGCTGCATAAAAGGGAGGTTGTTACCTGTAGAATCAAAACTTTGGATGCTAAAAATTAATCTTTGAGAGGTAAAATGGGGGTTTGTGCCCTAGAATTGAGAGCTTGGAGTAGGAAAATGAGGCTTTTAATCTGAAAAAGGAGGTTTGTGCCCTAAAATTGAGATATTGGTGAAGAAAAATGTGGCTTTTCACCTGAAAATTGAGAACTTGTCCCTAAAATGGAGAGCTTGGTGCAGAAAAATGAGGCTTTTTCACGCAAAAAAGGCGAGTTTTACCCTAAAATTGAGAGCTTGTTGCAGAAAAATGAGGCTTTTCAGGAGAAAAATGTGGTTTGTGCCCTAAAATTGAGATCTCTGTGCAGAAAAATGAGGTTTTTCACCCCAAAAATGCGGGTTTAGCCCTCATGATAGGGTTTGTGCTATAAAAAAGGAGAGGTAGGGCCCAGGAAACGAGGCACTGCTGCATAAAAGGGAGGTTGTTACCTGTAGAATCAAAACTTTGGATGCCAAAAATTAATCTTTGAGAGGTAAAATGGGGGTTTGTGCCCTAAAATTGAGAGCTTGGAGTAGGAAAATGAGGCTTTTAATCTGAAAAAGGAGGTTTGTGCCCTAAAATTGAGATATTGGTGAAGAAGAATGAGGCTTTTCACCCAAAAATTGAGAGCTTGTCCCTAAAATGGAGAGCTTGGTGCAAAAAATGAGGCTTTTCAGCAGAAAAAGGCACGTTTGGTCCTAAAATTGCGCTATTGGTGCAGAAAAATGAGGCTTTTCACCCAACAAAGGAGAGCTTGTCCAAAACATTGAAATATTGGTGCAGAAAAATGAGGCTTTTCAGGTGTAAAAGGTGGGTTTGGTGCTAAAATTGAGAGCTTGTTGCAGAAAAATGAGGCTTTTCAGGTGAAAATTGAGAGCTTGTCCCTAAAATTGAGAGCTTGGTGCAGAAAAATTAGGCTTTTCAGGTGAAAAAAGCGGGTTTTACCCTAATATTGAAAGCTTGGTGCAGAAAAATGAGGCTTTTCACCCCAAAAACGCGGGTTTAGCCCCCACGATAGGGTTTGTGCTGTAAAAAAGGAGAGGTAGGGCCCTGGAAACGAGGCACTGCTGCATAAAAGGGAGGTTGTTACCTGTAGAATCAAAACTTTGGAAGCTAAAAATTAATCTTTGAGAGGTAAAGTGGGGGTTTGTGCCTAAAATTGACAGCTTGGAGTAGGAAAATGAGGCTTTTAATCTGAAAAAGGAGGTTTGTGCCCTAAAATTGAGATATTGGTGAAGAAAATGAGGCTTTTCACCCGAAAATTGAGAACTTGTCCCTCAAATGGAGAGCTTGGTGCAGAAAAATGAGGCTTTTCAGGAGAAAAAGGTGGTTTGTGCCCAAAAATTGAGAGCTTGGTGCAGATAAATGAGGCTTTTCAGGAGAAAAGCGGGTTTGTGCCCTAGAATCCAGAGCTTATTGTAGGAGAATGAAGCTTTTCACCCCAAAAACATGGGTTTGGCCCCCACGATAGGGTTTGTGCTGTATAAAAGTAGAGTTAGGGCCCAGGAAACGAGGCACTGCTGCATAAAAGGGAGGTTGTTACCTGTAGAATCAAAACTTTGGATGCCAAAAATTAAGCTTTGAGAGGTAAAGTGGGGGTTTGTGCCCTAGAATTGAGAGCTTGGAGTAGGAAAATGAGGCTTTTAATCTGAAAAAGGAGGTTTGTGCCCTAAAATTGAGATATTGGTGAAGAAAAATGAGGCTTTTCACCCGAAAATTGAGAACTTGTCCCTCAAATGGAGAGCTTGGTGCAGAAAAATGAGGCTTTTTCACCCAAAAAAGGCGGGTTTTACCCTAAACTTGAGAGAGTGGTTCAGAAAAATGAGGCTTTTCACCCAATACAGGTAATTTGTGCCCTAAAATTGAGAGCTTGGTGCAGAAAAATGAGGCTTTTCACCCAAAAAAGGAGAGCTTGTCCCGAAAATTGAGAGCTTGGTGCAGAAAAATGAGGCTTTTTCACCCAAAAAAGGCGGGTTTTACCCTAAACTTGAGAGAGTGGTTCAGAAAAATGAGGCTTTTCACCCAATAAAGGTAATTTGTGCCCAAAAATTGAGAGCTTGGTTCAGAAAAACGAGGATTTTTCACCCAAAAAAGGCGGGTGTGTGCCGTAAAATTGAGAGCTTGGTGCAGAAAAATGAGGCTTTTCCACCCAAAAAAGGCGGGTTTTACCCTAAAATTGAGATATTGGTGAAGAAAAATGAGGCTTTTCACCCGAAAATTGAGAGCTTGTCCCTAAAATTGAGAGCTTTGTTCAGAAAATCGAGACTTTTTCACCCAAAAAAGGCGGGTTTGTGCCCTAAAATTGAGAGCTTGTTGCAGAAAATTGAGGCTTTTCAGCAGAAAAAGGTTGTTTCCGCCCTAAAATTGAGAGCTTGGTACAGAAAAATGAGGTTTTTCACCCCAAAAGCGTGGGTTTAGCCCCCATGATAGGGTTTGTACTGTAAAAAAGGAGAGGTAGGGCCCAGGAAACGAGGCACTGCTGCATAAAAGGGAGGTTGTTACCTGTAGAATCAAAACTTTGGATGCCAAAAATTAATCTTTGAGAGGAGAATGGGGGTTTGTGCCTAAAATTGAGAGCTTGGAGTAGGAAAATGAGGCTTTTAATCTGAAAAAGGAGGTTTGTGCCCTAAAATTGAGATATTGGTGAAGAAAAATGAGGCTTTTCAGGCGAAAATTGAGAGCTTGTCCCTAAAATTGAGAGCTTGGAGTAGGAAAATGAGGCTTTTTTACCCGAAAAGGGCGGGTTTTACCCTAAAATTGAGAGCTTCTTGTAGGAAAATGAGGCTTTTCAGGTGAAAAAGGTGGGTTTGGTGCAGAAAATTGAGAGCTCTGTGCAGAAAAATGAGGCTTTTTCACCCGAAAAAGGCATTTTGTGCCTGAAATTGAGAGCTTGGTGCAGAAAAATGAGGCTTTTCACCCCAAAAACGCGGGTTTAGCCCCCATGATAGGGTTTGTGCTGTAAAAAAGGAGAGGTAGGGCCCTGGAAATGAGGCACTGCTGCATAAAAGGGAGGTTGTTACCTGTAGAATCAAAACTTTGGATGCTAAAAATAAATCTTTGAGAGGTAAAGTGGGGGTTTGTGCCTAAAATTGAGAGCTTGGAGTAGGAAAATGAGGCTTTTAATCTGAAAAAGGAGGTTTGTGCCCTAAAATTGAGATATTGGTGAAGAAAAATGAGGCTTTTCACCCCAAAATTGAGAGCTTGTCCCTAAAATTGAGAGCTTGGAGTAGGAAAATGAGGCTTTTCATCTGAAAAAGGAGGTTTGTGCCCTAATATTGAGATATTGGTGAAGAAAAATGAGGCTTTTCACCTGAAAATTGAGAGCTTGTCCCTAAAATTGAGAGCTTGGTGCAGAAAAATGAGGCTTTTCAGCAGAAAAAGGCGGGTTGTGTGCCGTAAAATTGAGAGGTTGGTGCAGAAAAATGAGACTTTTCAGCAGAAAAAGGCCATTTCCGCCCTAAAATTGAGAGCTTGGTTCAGAAAAATGAGGTTTTTCACCCCAAAAATGCGGGTTTAGCCCCCATGATAGGGTTTGTGCTGTAAAAAAGGAGAGGTAGGGCCCAGGAAACGAGGCACTGCTGCATAAAAGGGAGGTTGTTACCTGTAGAATCAAAACTTTGGATGCCAAAAATTAAGCTTTGAGAGGAGAATGGGGGTTTGTGCCTAAAATTGAGAGCTTGGAGTAGGAAAATGAGGCTTTTAATCTGAAAAAGGAGGTTTGTGCCCTAAAATTGAGATATTGGTGAAGAAAAATGAGGCTTTTCACTCAAAAATTGAGAGCTTGTCCCTAAAATTGAGAGCTTGGAGTAGGAAAATGAGGCTTTTAATCTGAAAAAGGAGGTTTGTGCCCTAAAATTGAGATATTGGTGAAGAAGAATGAGGCTTTTCACCCGAAAATTGAGAACTTGTCCCTAAAATTGAGAGCTTGGTGCAGAAAAATGAGGCTTTTTCACCCAAAAAAGGCGGGTTTTACCCTAAATTTGAGAGCTTGGTTCAGAAAAATGAGGCTTTTCACCCAATACAGGTAATTTGTGCCCAAAAATTGAGAGCTTGGTGCAGAAAAATGAGGCTTTTCAGCAGAAAAAGGTGAGCTTGTCCATAAAATTGCGCTATTGGTGCAGAAAAATGAGGCTTTTCAGGTGAAAAAGGTGTGTTTGGTGCTAAAATTGAGAGCTTGGTGCAGAAAAATGAGGCTTTTCTGGTGAAAAGGGCATTTTGTGCCCAAAAATTGAGAGCTTGTTGTAGGAAAATGAGGCTTTTTTACCCGAAAAGGGCGGGTTTTACCCTAAAATTGAGAGCTTCTTGTAGGAAAATGAGGCTTTTCAGGTGAAAAAGGTGGGTTTGGTGCAGAAAATTGAGAGCTCTGTGCAGAAAAATGAGGCTTTTCACCCCAAAAACGCGGGTTTAGCCCCCATGATAGGGTTTGTGCTGTAAAAAAGGAGAGGTAGGGCCCTGGAAATGAGGCACTGCTGCATAAAAGGGAGGTTGTTACCTGTAGAATCAAAACTTTGGATGCCAAAAATTAATCTTTGAGAGGTAAAATGGGGGTTTCTGCCCTAAAATGGAGAGCTTGGTACAGAAAAATGAGGCTTTTAATCTGAAAAAGGCAGGTTTGGCCATAAAATTGCGCTATTGGTGCAGAAAAATGAGGCTTTTCACCCAACAAAGGAGAGCTTGTCCATAAAATTGAAATATTGGTGCAGAAAAATGAGGCTTTTCAGGTGAAAAAAGCGGGTTTTACCGTAAAATTGAGAGAGTGTTTCAGAAAAATGAGGCTTTTCAGGTGAAAAAGGTGGGTTTGGTGCAGAAAATTGAGAGCTCTGTGCAGAAAAATGAGGCTTTTTCACCCGAAAAAGGCATTTTGTGCCTGAAATTGAGAGCTTGGTGCAGAAAAATGAGGCTTTTCACCCCAAAAACGCGGGTTTAGCCCCCATGATAGGGTTTGTGCTGTAAAAAAGGAGAGGTAGGCCCCCGGAAACGAGGCACTGCTGCATAAAAGGGAGGTTGTTACCTGTAGAATCAAAACTTTGGATGCCAAAAATTAATCTTTGAGAGGTAAAATGGGGGTTTGTGCCCTAAAATTGAGAGCTTGGAGTAGGAAAATGAGGCTTTTAATCTGAAAAAGGAGGTTTGTGCCCTAAAATTGAGATATTGGTGAAGAAGAATGAGGCTTTTCCACCCAAAAATTGAGAGCTTGTCCCTAAAATTGAGAGCTTGGTGCAGAAAAATGAGGCTTTTCAGCAGAAAAAGGTGAGCTTGTCCATAAAATTGAGATATTGGTGCAGAAAAATGAGGCTTTTCACCCAAAAATTGAGAGCTTGTCCCTAAAATTGAGAGCTTGGTGCAGAAAAATGAGGCTTTTTCACCCGAAAAAGGTATTTTGTGCCCGAAATTGAGAGCTTGGTGCAGAAAAATGAGGCTTTTCACCCCAAAAACGTGGGTTTAGCCCCCATGATAGGGTTTGTGCTGTAAAAAAGGAGAGGTAGGGCCCTGGAAACGAGGCACTGCTGCATAAAAGGGAGGTTGTTACCTGTAGAATCAAAACTTTGGATGCCAAAAATTAATCTTTGAGAGGTAAAGTGGGGGTTTGTGCCCTAAAATTGAGAGCTTGGAGTAGGAAAATGAGGCTTTTAATCTGAAAAAGGAGGTTTGTGCCCTAAAATTGAGATATTGGTGAAGAAAAATGAGGCTTTTCACGCGAAAATTGAGAACTTGTCCCTAAAATGGAGAGCTTGGTTCAGAAAAATGAGGCTTTTCACCCAATACAGGTAATTTGTGCCCAAAAATTGAGAGCTTGGTGCAGAAAAATGAGGCTTTTCACCCAAAAAAGGAGAGCTTGTCCCTAAAATTGAGAGCTTGGTGCAGAAAAATGAGGCTTTTTCACCCAAAAAAGGCGGGTTTTACCCTAAACTTGAGAGAGTGGTTCAGAAAAATGAGGCTTTTCACCCAATAAAGGTAATTTGTGCCCAAAAATTGAGAGCTTGGTTCAGAAAAACGAGGATTTTTCACCCAAAAAAGGCGGGTGTGTGCCGTAAAATTGAGAGCTTGGTGCAGAAAAATGAGGCTTTTCCACCCAAAAAAGGCGGGTTTTACCCTAAAATTGAGATATTGGTGAAGAAAAATGAGGCTTTTCACCCGAAAATTGAGAGCTTGTCCCTAAAATTGAGAGCTTTGTTCAGAAAAACGAGACTTTTTCACCCAAAAAAGGCGGGTTTGTGCCCTAAAATTGAGAGCTTGTTGCAGAAAATTGAGGCTTTTCAGCAGAAAAAGGTTGTTTCCGCCCTAAAATTGAGAGCTTGGTACAGAAAAATGAGGTTTTTCACCCCAAAAGCGTGGGTTTAGCCCCCATGATAGGGTTTGTGCTGTAAAAAAGGAGAGGTAGGGCCCAGGAAACGAGGCACTGCTGCATAAAAGGGAGGTTGTTACCTGTAGAATCAAAACTTTGGATGCCAAAAATTAATCTTTGAGAGGAGAATGGGGGTTTGTGCCTAAAATTGAGAGCTTGGAGTAGGAAAATGAGGCTTTTAATCTGAAAAAGGAGGTTTGTGCCCTAAAATTGAGATATTGGTGAAGAAAAATGAGGCTTTTCACTCAAAAATTGAGAACTTGTCCCTAAAATTGAGAGCTTGGAGTAGGAAAATGAGGCTTTTAATCTGAAAAAGGAGGTTTGTGCCCTAAAATTGAGATATTGGTGCAGAAAAATGAGGCTTTTCACCCAAAAATTGAGAGCTTGTCCCTAAAATTGAGAGCTTGGTGCAGAAAAACGAGGCTTTTCAGCAGAAAAAGGTGAGCTTGTCCATAAAATTGCGCTATTGGTGCAGAAAAATGAGGCTTTTCAGGTGAAAAAGGTGGGTTTGGTGCTAAAATTGAGAGCTTGGTGCAGAAAAATGAGGCTTTTCTGGTGAAAAGGGCATTTTGTGCCCAAAAATTGAGAGCTTGTTGTAGGAAAATGAGGCTTTTTTACCCGAAAAAGGCGGGTTTTACCCTAAAATTGAGAGCTTCTTGTAGGAAAATGAGGCTTTTCAGGTGAAAAAGGTGGGTTTGGTGCAGAAAATTGAGAGCTCTGTGCAGAAAAATGAGGCTTTTTCACCCGAAAAAGGCATTTTGTGCCTGAAATTGAGAGCTTGGTGCAGAAAAATGAGGCTTTTCACCCCAAAAACGCGGGTTTAGCCCCCATGATAGGGTTTGTGCTGTAAAAAAGGAGAGGTAGGGCCCTGGAAATGAGGCACTGCTGCATAAAAGGGAGGTTGTTACCTGTAGAATCAAAACTTTGGATGCTAAAAATAAATCTTTGAGAGGTAAAGTGGGGGTTTGTGCCTAAAATTGAGAGCTTGGAGTAGGAAAATGAGGCTTTTAATCTGAAAAAGGAGGTTTGTGCCCTAAAATTGAGATATTGGTGAAGAAAAATGAGGCTTTTCACCCCAAAATTGAGAGCTTGTCCCTAAAATTGAGAGCTTGGAGTAGGAAAATGAGGCTTTTCATCTGAAAAAGGAGGTTTGTGCCCTAATATTGAGATATTGGTGAAGAAAAATGAGGCTTTTCACCTGAAAATTGAGAGCTTGTCCCTAAAATTGAGAGCTTGGTGCAGAAAAATGAGGCTTTTCAGCAGAAAAAGGCGGGTTGTGTGCCGTAAAATTGAGAGGTTGGTGCAGAAAAATGAGACTTTTCAGCAGAAAAAGGCCATTTCCGCCCTAAAATTGAGAGCTTGGTTCAGAAAAATGAGGTTTTTCACCCCAAAAATGCGGGTTTAGCCCCCATGATAGGGTTTGTGCTGTAAAAAAGGAGAGGTAGGGCCCAGGAAACGAGGCACTGCTGCATAAAAGGGAGGTTGTTACCTGTAGAATCAAAACTTTGGATGCCAAAAATTAAGCTTTGAGAGGAGAATGGGGGTTTGTGCCTAAAATTGAGAGCTTGGAGTAGGAAAATGAGGCTTTTAATCTGAAAAAGGAGGTTTGTGCCCTAAAATTGAGATATTGGTGAAGAAAAATGAGGCTTTTCACTCAAAAATTGAGAGCTTGTCCCTAAAATTGAGAGCTTGGAGTAGGAAAATGAGGCTTTTAATCTGAAAAAGGAGGTTTGTGCCCTAAAATTGAGATATTGGTGAAGAAGAATGAGGCTTTTCACCCGAAAATTGAGAACTTGTCCCTAAAATTGAGAGCTTGGTGCAGAAAAATGAGGCTTTTTCACCCAAAAAAGGCGGGTTTTACCCTAAATTTGAGAGCTTGGTTCAGAAAAATGAGGCTTTTCACCCAATACAGGTAATTTGTGCCCAAAAATTGAGAGCTTGGTGCAGAAAAATGAGGCTTTTCAGCAGAAAAAGGTGAGCTTGTCCATAAAATTGCGCTATTGGTGCAGAAAAATGAGGCTTTTCAGGTGAAAAAGGTGTGTTTGGTGCTAAAATTGAGAGCTTGGTGCAGAAAAATGAGGCTTTTCTGGTGAAAAGGGCATTTTGTGCCCAAAAATTGAGAGCTTGTTGTAGGAAAATGAGGCTTTTTTACCCGAAAAGGGCGGGTTTTACCCTAAAATTGAGAGCTTCTTGTAGGAAAATGAGGCTTTTCAGGTGAAAAAGGTGGGTTTGGTGCAGAAAATTGAGAGCTCTGTGCAGAAAAATGAGGCTTTTCACCCCAAAAACGCGGGTTTAGCCCCCATGATAGGGTTTGTGCTGTAAAAAAGGAGAGGTAGGGCCCTGGAAATGAGGCACTGCTGCATAAAAGGGAGGTTGTTACCTGTAGAATCAAAACTTTGGATGCCAAAAATTAATCTTTGAGAGGTAAAATGGGGGTTTCTGCCCTAAAATGGAGAGCTTGGTACAGAAAAATGAGGCTTTTAATCTGAAAAAGGCAGGTTTGGCCATAAAATTGCGCTATTGGTGCAGAAAAATGAGGCTTTTCACCCAACAAAGGAGAGCTTGTCCATAAAATTGAAATATTGGTGCAGAAAAATGAGGCTTTTCAGGTGAAAAAAGCGGGTTTTACCGTAAAATTGAGAGAGTGTTTCAGAAAAATGAGGCTTTTCAGGTGAAAAAGGTGGGTTTGGTGCAGAAAATTGAGAGCTCTGTGCAGAAAAATGAGGCTTTTTCACCCGAAAAAGGCATTTTGTGCCTGAAATTGAGAGCTTGGTGCAGAAAAATGAGGCTTTTCACCCCAAAAACGCGGGTTTAGCCCCCATGATAGGGTTTGTGCTGTAAAAAAGGAGAGGTAGGCCCCCGGAAACGAGGCACTGCTGCATAAAAGGGAGGTTGTTACCTGTAGAATCAAAACTTTGGATGCCAAAAATTAATCTTTGAGAGGTAAAATGGGGGTTTGTGCCCTAAAATTGAGAGCTTGGAGTAGGAAAATGAGGCTTTTAATCTGAAAAAGGAGGTTTGTGCCCTAAAATTGAGATATTGGTGAAGAAGAATGAGGCTTTTCCACCCAAAAATTGAGAGCTTGTCCCTAAAATTGAGAGCTTGGTGCAGAAAAATGAGGCTTTTCAGCAGAAAAAGGTGAGCTTGTCCATAAAATTGAGATATTGGTGCAGAAAAATGAGGCTTTTCACCCAAAAATTGAGAGCTTGTCCCTAAAATTGAGAGCTTGGTGCAGAAAAATGAGGCTTTTTCACCCGAAAAAGGTATTTTGTGCCCGAAATTGAGAGCTTGGTGCAGAAAAATGAGGCTTTTCACCCCAAAAACGTGGGTTTAGCCCCCATGATAGGGTTTGTGCTGTAAAAAAGGAGAGGTAGGGCCCTGGAAACGAGGCACTGCTGCATAAAAGGGAGGTTGTTACCTGTAGAATCAAAACTTTGGATGCCAAAAATTAATCTTTGAGAGGTAAAGTGGGGGTTTGTGCCCTAAAATTGAGAGCTTGGAGTAGGAAAATGAGGCTTTTAATCTGAAAAAGGAGGTTTGTGCCCTAAAATTGAGATATTGGTGAAGAAAAATGAGGCTTTTCACGCGAAAATTGAGAACTTGTCCCTAAAATGGAGAGCTTGGTTCAGAAAAATGAGGCTTTTCACCCAATACAGGTAATTTGTGCCCAAAAATTGAGAGCTTGGTGCAGAAAAATGAGGCTTTTCACCCAAAAAAGGAGAGCTTGTCCCTAAAATTGAGAGCTTGGTGCAGAAAAATGAGGCTTTTTCACCCAAAAAAGGCGGGTTTTACCCTAAACTTGAGAGAGTGGTTCAGAAAAATGAGGCTTTTCACCCAATAAAGGTAATTTGTGCCCAAAAATTGAGAGCTTGGTTCAGAAAAACGAGGATTTTTCACCCAAAAAAGGCGGGTGTGTGCCGTAAAATTGAGAGCTTGGTGCAGAAAAATGAGGCTTTTCCACCCAAAAAAGGCGGGTTTTACCCTAAAATTGAGATATTGGTGAAGAAAAATGAGGCTTTTCACCCGAAAATTGAGAGCTTGTCCCTAAAATTGAGAGCTTTGTTCAGAAAAACGAGACTTTTTCACCCAAAAAAGGCGGGTTTGTGCCCTAAAATTGAGAGCTTGTTGCAGAAAATTGAGGCTTTTCAGCAGAAAAAGGTTGTTTCCGCCCTAAAATTGAGAGCTTGGTACAGAAAAATGAGGTTTTTCACCCCAAAAGCGTGGGTTTAGCCCCCATGATAGGGTTTGTGCTGTAAAAAAGGAGAGGTAGGGCCCAGGAAACGAGGCACTGCTGCATAAAAGGGAGGTTGTTACCTGTAGAATCAAAACTTTGGATGCCAAAAATTAATCTTTGAGAGGTAAAGTGGGGGTTTGTGCCTAAAATTGAGAGCTTGGAGTAGGAAAATGAGGCTTTTAATCTGAAAAAGGAGGTTTGTGCCCTAAAATTGAGATATTGGTGAAGAAAAATGAGGCTTTTCACCCCAAAATTGAGAGCTTGTCCCTAAAATTGAGAGCTTGGAGTAGGAAAATGAGGCTTTTCATCTGAAAAAGGAGGTTTGTGCCCTAATATTGAGATATTGGTGAAGAAAAATGAGGCTTTTCACCTGAAAATTGAGAGCTTGTCCCTAAAATTGAGAGCTTGGTGCAGAAAAATGAGGCTTTTCAGCAGAAAAAGGCGGGTTGTGTGCCGTAAAATTGAGAGGTTGGTGCAGAAAAATGAGACTTTTCAGCAGAAAAAGGCCATTTCCGCCCTAAAATTGAGAGCTTGGTTCAGAAAAATGAGGTTTTTCACCCCAAAAATGCGGGTTTAGCCCCCATGATAGGGTTTGTGCTGTAAAAAAGGAGAGGTAGGGCCCAGGAAACGAGGCACTGCTGCATAAAAGGGAGGTTGTTACCTGTAGAATCAAAACTTTGGATGCCAAAAATTAAGCTTTGAGAGGAGAATGGGGGTTTGTGCCTAAAATTGAGAGCTTGGAGTAGGAAAATGAGGCTTTTAATCTGAAAAAGGAGGTTTGTGCCCTAAAATTGAGATATTGGTGAAGAAAAATGAGGCTTTTCACTCAAAAATTGAGAGCTTGTCCCTAAAATTGAGAGCTTGGAGTAGGAAAATGAGGCTTTTAATCTGAAAAAGGAGGTTTGTGCCCTAAAATTGAGATATTGGTGAAGAAGAATGAGGCTTTTCACCCGAAAATTGAGAACTTGTCCCTAAAATTGAGAGCTTGGTGCAGAAAAATGAGGCTTTTTCACCCAAAAAAGGCGGGTTTTACCCTAAATTTGAGAGCTTGGTTCAGAAAAATGAGGCTTTTCACCCAATACAGGTAATTTGTGCCCAAAAATTGAGAGCTTGGTGCAGAAAAATGAGGCTTTTCAGCAGAAAAAGGTGAGCTTGTCCATAAAATTGCGCTATTGGTGCAGAAAAATGAGGCTTTTCAGGTGAAAAAGGTGTGTTTGGTGCTAAAATTGAGAGCTTGGTGCAGAAAAATGAGGCTTTTCTGGTGAAAAGGGCATTTTGTGCCCAAAAATTGAGAGCTTGTTGTAGGAAAATGAGGCTTTTTTACCCGAAAAGGGCGGGTTTTACCCTAAAATTGAGAGCTTCTTGTAGGAAAATGAGGCTTTTCAGGTGAAAAAGGTGGGTTTGGTGCAGAAAATTGAGAGCTCTGTGCAGAAAAATGAGGCTTTTCACCCCAAAAACGCGGGTTTAGCCCCCATGATAGGGTTTGTGCTGTAAAAAAGGAGAGGTAGGGCCCTGGAAATGAGGCACTGCTGCATAAAAGGGAGGTTGTTACCTGTAGAATCAAAACTTTGGATGCCAAAAATTAATCTTTGAGAGGTAAAATGGGGGTTTCTGCCCTAAAATGGAGAGCTTGGTACAGAAAAATGAGGCTTTTAATCTGAAAAAGGCAGGTTTGGCCATAAAATTGCGCTATTGGTGCAGAAAAATGAGGCTTTTCACCCAACAAAGGAGAGCTTGTCCATAAAATTGAAATATTGGTGCAGAAAAATGAGGCTTTTCAGGTGAAAAAAGCGGGTTTTACCGTAAAATTGAGAGAGTGTTTCAGAAAAATGAGGCTTTTCAGGTGAAAAAGGTGGGTTTGGTGCAGAAAATTGAGAGCTCTGTGCAGAAAAATGAGGCTTTTTCACCCGAAAAAGGCATTTTGTGCCTGAAATTGAGAGCTTGGTGCAGAAAAATGAGGCTTTTCACCCCAAAAACGCGGGTTTAGCCCCCATGATAGGGTTTGTGCTGTAAAAAAGGAGAGGTAGGCCCCCGGAAACGAGGCACTGCTGCATAAAAGGGAGGTTGTTACCTGTAGAATCAAAACTTTGGATGCCAAAAATTAATCTTTGAGAGGTAAAATGGGGGTTTGTGCCCTAAAATTGAGAGCTTGGAGTAGGAAAATGAGGCTTTTAATCTGAAAAAGGAGGTTTGTGCCCTAAAATTGAGATATTGGTGAAGAAGAATGAGGCTTTTCCACCCAAAAATTGAGAGCTTGTCCCTAAAATTGAGAGCTTGGTGCAGAAAAATGAGGCTTTTCAGCAGAAAAAGGTGAGCTTGTCCATAAAATTGAGATATTGGTGCAGAAAAATGAGGCTTTTCACCCAAAAATTGAGAGCTTGTCCCTAAAATTGAGAGCTTGGTGCAGAAAAATGAGGCTTTTTCACCCGAAAAAGGTATTTTGTGCCCGAAATTGAGAGCTTGGTGCAGAAAAATGAGGCTTTTCACCCCAAAAACGTGGGTTTAGCCCCCATGATAGGGTTTGTGCTGTAAAAAAGGAGAGGTAGGGCCCTGGAAACGAGGCACTGCTGCATAAAAGGGAGGTTGTTACCTGTAGAATCAAAACTTTGGATGCCAAAAATTAATCTTTGAGAGGTAAAGTGGGGGTTTGTGCCCTAAAATTGAGAGCTTGGAGTAGGAAAATGAGGCTTTTAATCTGAAAAAGGAGGTTTGTGCCCTAAAATTGAGATATTGGTGAAGAAAAATGAGGCTTTTCACGCGAAAATTGAGAACTTGTCCCTAAAATGGAGAGCTTGGTTCAGAAAAATGAGGCTTTTCACCCAATACAGGTAATTTGTGCCCAAAAATTGAGAGCTTGGTGCAGAAAAATGAGGCTTTTCACCCAAAAAAGGAGAGCTTGTCCCTAAAATTGAGAGCTTGGTGCAGAAAAATGAGGCTTTTTCACCCAAAAAAGGCGGGTTTTACCCTAAACTTGAGAGAGTGGTTCAGAAAAATGAGGCTTTTCACCCAATAAAGGTAATTTGTGCCCAAAAATTGAGAGCTTGGTTCAGAAAAACGAGGATTTTTCACCCAAAAAAGGCGGGTGTGTGCCGTAAAATTGAGAGCTTGGTGCAGAAAAATGAGGCTTTTCCACCCAAAAAAGGCGGGTTTTACCCTAAAATTGAGATATTGGTGAAGAAAAATGAGGCTTTTCACCCGAAAATTGAGAGCTTGTCCCTAAAATTGAGAGCTTTGTTCAGAAAAACGAGACTTTTTCACCCAAAAAAGGCGGGTTTGTGCCCTAAAATTGAGAGCTTGTTGCAGAAAATTGAGGCTTTTCAGCAGAAAAAGGTTGTTTCCGCCCTAAAATTGAGAGCTTGGTACAGAAAAATGAGGTTTTTCACCCCAAAAGCGTGGGTTTAGCCCCCATGATAGGGTTTGTGCTGTAAAAAAGGAGAGGTAGGGCCCAGGAAACGAGGCACTGCTGCATAAAAGGGAGGTTGTTACCTGTAGAATCAAAACTTTGGATGCCAAAAATTAATCTTTGAGAGGAGAATGGGGGTTTGTGCCTAAAATTGAGAGCTTGGAGTAGGAAAATGAGGCTTTTAATCTGAAAAAGGAGGTTTGTGCCCTAAAATTGAGATATTGGTGAAGAAAAATGAGGCTTTTCACTCAAAAATTGAGAACTTGTCCCTAAAATTGAGAGCTTGGAGTAGGAAAATGAGGCTTTTAATCTGAAAAAGGAGGTTTGTGCCCTAAAATTGAGATATTGGTGCAGAAAAATGAGGCTTTTCACCCAAAAATTGAGAGCTTGTCCCTAAAATTGAGAGCTTGGTGCAGAAAAACGAGGCTTTTCAGCAGAAAAAGGTGAGCTTGTCCATAAAATTGCGCTATTGGTGCAGAAAAATGAGGCTTTTCAGGTGAAAAAGGTGGGTTTGGTGCTAAAATTGAGAGCTTGGTGCAGAAAAATGAGGCTTTTCTGGTGAAAAGGGCATTTTGTGCCCAAAAATTGAGAGCTTGTTGTAGGAAAATGAGGCTTTTTTACCCGAAAAAGGCGGGTTTTACCCTAAAATTGAGAGCTTCTTGTAGGAAAATGAGGCTTTTCAGGTGAAAAAGGTGGGTTTGGTGCAGAAAATTGAGAGCTCTGTGCAGAAAAATGAGGCTTTTCACCCCAAAAACGCGGGTTTAGCCCCCATGATAGGGTTTGTGCTGTAAAAAAGGAGAGGTAGGGCCCTGGAAACGAGGCACTGCTGCATAAAAGGGAGGTTGTTACCTGTAGAATCAAAACTTTGGATGCCAAAAATTAAGCTTTGAGAGGAGAATGGGGGTTTGTGCCCTAAAATTGAGAGCTTGGAGTAGGAAAATGAGGCTTTTAATCTGAAAAAGGAGGTTTGTGCCCTAAAATTGAGATATTGGTGAAGAAGAATGAGGCTTTTCCACCCAAAAATTGAGAGCTTGTCCCTAAAATTGAGAGCTTGGTGCAGAAAAATGAGGCTTTTCAGCAGAAAAAGGTGAGCTTGTCCATAAAATTGCGCTATTGGTGCAGAAAAATGAGGCTTTTCAGGTGAAAAAGGTGGGTTTGGTGCTAAAATTGAGAGCTTGGTGCAGAAAAATGAGGCTTTTCTGGTGAAAAGGGCATTTTGTGCCCAAAAATTGAGAGCTTGTTGTAGGAAAATGAGGCTTTTTTACCCGAAAAAGGCGGGTTTTACCCTAAAATTGAGAGCTTCTTGTAGGAAAATGAGGCTTTTCAGGTGAAAAAGGTGGGTTTGGTGCAGAAAATTGAGAGCTCTGTGCAGAAAAATGAGGCTTTTTCACCCGAAAAAGGCATTTTGTGCCTGAAATTGAGAGCTTGGTGCAGAAAAATGAGGCTTTTCACCCCAAAAATGCGGGTTTAGCCCCCATGATAGGGTTTGTGCTGTAAAAAAGGAGAGGTAGGGCCCTGGAAATGAGGCACTGCTGCATAAAAGGGAGGTTGTTACCTGTAGAATCAAAACTTTGGATGCTAAAAATTAATCTTTGAGAGGTAAAGTTGGGGTTTGTGCCCTAGAATTGAGAGCTTGGAGTAGGAAAATGAGGCTTTTAATCTGAAAAAGGAGGTTTGTGCCCTAAAATTGAGATATTGGTGAAGAAAAATGTGGCTTTTCACCTGAAAATTGAGAACTTGTCCCTAAAATGGAGAGCTTGGTGCAGAAAAATGAGGCTTTTTCACGCAAAAAAGGCGAGTTTTACCCTAAAATTGAGAGCTTGTTGCAGAAAAATGAGGCTTTTCAGGAGAAAAATGTGGTTTGTGCCCTAAAATTGAGATCTCTGTGCAGAAAAATGAGGTTTTTCACCCCAAAAATGCGGGTTTAGCCCCCATGATAGGGTTTGTGCTATAAAAAAGGAGAGGTAGGGCCCAGGAAACGAGGCACTGCTGCATAAAAGGGAGGTTGTTACCTGTAGAATCAAAACTTTGGATGCCAAAAATTAATCTTTGAGAGGTAAAATGGGGGTTTGTGCCCTAAAATTGAGAGCTTGGAGTAGGAAAATGAGGCTTTTAATCTGAAAAAGGAGGTTTGTGCCCTAAAATTGAGATATTGGTGAAGAAGAATGAGGCTTTTCACCCAAAAATTGAGAGCTTGTCCCTAAAATGGAGAGCTTGGTGCAAAAAATGAGGCTTTTCAGCAGAAAAAGGCACGTTTGGTCCTAAAATTGCGCTATTGGTGCAGAAAAATGAGGCTTTTCACCCAAAAAAGGAGAGCTTGTCCATAACATTGAAATATTGGTGCAGAAAAATGAGGCTTTTCAGGTGTAAAAGGTGGGTTTGGTGCTAAAATTGAGAGCTTGTTGCAGAAAAATGAGGCTTTTCAGGAGAAAAAGGTGGTTTGTGCCCTAAAATTGAGAGCTTGGTGCAGAAAAATGAGGCTTTTCAGGTGAAAATTGAGAGCTTGTCCCTAAAATTGAGAGCTTGGTGCAGAAAAATTAGGCTTTTCAGGTGAAAAAAGCGGGTTTTACCCTAATATTGAAAGCTTGGTGCAGAAAAATGAGGCTTTTCACCCCAAAAACGCGGGTTTAGCCCCCACGATAGGGTTTGTGCTGTAAAAAAGGAGAGGTAGGGCCCTGGAAACGAGGCACTGCTGCATAAAAGGGAGGTTGTTACCTGTAGAATCAAAACTTTGGAAGCTAAAAATTAATCTTTGAGAGGTAAAGTGGGGGTTTGTGCCTAAAATTGACAGCTTGGAGTAGGAAAATGAGGCTTTTAATCTGAAAAAGGAGGTTTGTGCCCTAAAATTGAGATATTGGTGAAGAAAATGAGGCTTTTCACCCGAAAATTGAGAACTTGTCCCTCAAATGGAGAGCTTGGTGCAGAAAAATGAGGCTTTTCAGGAGAAAAATGTGGTTTGTGCCCAAAAATTGAGAGCTTGGTGCAGATAAATGAGGCTTTTCAGGAGAAAAGCGGGTTTGTGCCCTAGAATCCAGAGCTTATTGTAGGAGAATGAAGCTTTTCACCCCAAAAACATGGGTTTGGCCCCCACGATAGGGTTTGTGCTGTATAAAAGTAGAGTTAGGGCCCAGGAAACGAGGCACTGCTGCATAAAAGGGAGGTTGTTACCTGTAGAATCAAAACTTTGGATGCCAAAAATTAAGCTTTGAGAGGTAAAGTGGGGGTTTGTGCCCTAGAATTGAGAGCTTGGAGTAGGAAAATGAGGCTTTTAATCTGAAAAAGGAGGTTTGTGCCCTAAAATTGAGATATTGGTGAAGAAAAATGAGGCTTTTCACCCGAAAATTGAGAACTTGTCCCTAAAATTGAGAGCTTGGTGCAGAAAAATGAGGCTTTTTCACCCAAAAAAGGCGGGTTTTACCCTAAACTTGAGAGAGTGGTTCAGAAAAATGAGGCTTTTCACCCAATACAGGTAATTTGTGCCCTAAAATTGAGAGCTTGGTGCAGAAAAATGAGGCTTTTCACCCAAAAAAGGAGAGCTTGTCCCTAAAATGGAGAGCTTGGTGCAGAAAAATGAGGCTTTTTCACCCAAAAAAGGCGGGTTTTACCCTAAACTTGAGAGAGTGGTTCAGAAAAATGAGGCTTTTCACCCAATAAAGGTAATTTGTGCCCAAAAATTGAGAGCTTGGTTCAGAAAAACGAGGATTTTTCACCCAAAAAAGGCGGGTGTGTGCCGTAAAATTGAGAGCTTGGTGCAGAAAAATGAGGCTTTTCCACCCAAAAAAGGCGGGTTTTACCCTAAAATTGAGATATTGGTGAAGAAAAATGAGGCTTTTCACCCGAAAATTGAGAGCTTGTCCCTAAAATTGAGAGCTTTGTTCAGAAAAACGAGACTTTTTCACCCAAAAAAGGCGGGTTTGTGCCCTAAAATTGAGAGCTTGTTGCAGAAAATTGAGGCTTTTCAGCAGAAAAAGGTTGTTTCCGCCCTAAAATTGAGAGCTTGGTACAGAAAAATGAGGTTTTTCACCCCAAAAGCGTGGGTTTAGCCCCCATGATAGGGTTTGTACTGTAAAAAAGGAGAGGTAGGGCCCAGGAAACGAGGCACTGCTGCATAAAAGGGAGGTTGTTACCTGTAGAATCAAAACTTTGGATGCCAAAAATTAATCTTTGAGAGGAGAATGGGGGTTTGTGCCTAAAATTGAGAGCTTGGAGTAGGAAAATGAGGCTTTTAATCTGAAAAAGGAGGTTTGTGCCCTAAAATTGAGATATTGGTGAAGATGAATGAGGCTTTTCACCCAAAAAAGGAGAGCTTGTCCATAACATTGAAATATTGGTGCAGAAAAATTTGGCTTTTCAGGTGAAAAAGGTGGGTTTGGTGCTAAAATTGAGAACTTGGTGCAGAAAAATGAGGCTTTTCACCCAAAAAAAGTGGTTTGTGCTGTAAAATTGAGATCTTGTTGCAGAAAATTGAGGCTTTACATCTGAAAAAGGTGGTTTGTGCCCTAAAATTGAGAGCTTGGTGCAGAAAAATGAGGTTTTTCACCCCAAAAACGCGGGTTTAGAGCCCCCATGATAGGGTTTGTGCTGTAAAAAAGGAGAGGTAGGGCCCTGGAAACGAGGCACTGCTGCATAAAAGGGAGGTTGTTACCTGTAGAATCAAAACTTTGGATGCTAAAAATAAATCTTTGAGAGGTAAAGTGGGGGTTTGTGCCTAAAATTGAGAGCTTGGAGTAGGAAAATGAGGCTTTTAATCTGAAAAAGGAGGTTTGTGCCCTAAAATTGAGATATTGGTGAAGAAAAATGAGGCTTTTCACCCCAAAATTGAGAGCTTGTCCCTAAAATTGAGAGCTTGGAGTAGGAAAATGAGGCTTTTCATCTGAAAAAGGAGGTTTGTGCCCTAAAATTGAGATATTGGTGAAGAAAAATGAGGCTTTTCACCTGAAAATTGAGAGCTTGTCCCTAAATTTGAGAGCTTGGTGCAGAAAAATGAGGCTTTTCAGCAGAAAAAGGCGGGTTGTGTGCCGTAAAATTGAGAGGTTGGTGCAGAAAAATGAGACTTTTCAGCAGAAAAAGGCCATTTCCGCCCTAAAATTGAGAGCTTGGTTCAGAAAAATGAGGTTTTTCACCCCAAAAATGCGGGTTTAGCCCCCATGATAGGGTTTGTGCTGTAAAAAAGGAGAGGTAGGGCCCTGGAAACGAGGCACTGCTGCATAAAAGGGAGGTTGTTACCTGTAGAATCAAAACTTTGGATGCCAAAAATTAATCTTTGAGAGGTAAAATGGGGGTTTGTGCCCTAAAATTGAGAGCTTGGAGTAGGAAAATGAGGCTTTTAATCTGAAAAAGGAGGTTTGTGCCCTAAAATTGAGATATTGGTGAAGAAAAATGAGGCTTTTCACCCCAAAATTGAGAGCTTGTCCATAACATTGAAATATTGGTGCAGAAAAATTTGGCTTTTCAGGTGAAAAAGGTGGGTTTGGTGCTAAAATTGAGAGCTTGGTGCAGAAAAATGAGGCTTTTTCACGCAAAAAAAGTGGTTTGTGCTGTAAAATTGAGATCTTGTTGCAGAAAAGTGAGGCTTTAGATCTGAAAAAGGCGGTTTGTGCCCTAAAATTGAGAGCTTGGTGCAGAAAAATGAGGTTTTTCACCCCAAAAACGCGGGTTTAGAGCCCCCATGATAGGGTTTGTGCTGTAAAAAAGGAGAGGTAGGGCCCTGGAAACGAGGCACTGCTGCATAAAAGGGAGGTTGTTACCTGTAGAATCAAAACTTTGGATGCTAAAAATTAATCTTTGAGAGGTAAAGTGGGGGTTTGTGCCTAAAATTGAGAGCTTGGAGTAGGAAAATGAGGCTTTTAATCTGAAAAAGGAGGTTTGTGCCCTAAAATTGAGATATTGGTGAAGAAGAATGAGGCTTTTCACCCGAAAATTGAGAACTTGTCCCTAAAATTGAGAGCTTGGAGTAGGAAAATGAGGCTTTTAATCTGAAAAAGGAGGTTTGTGCCCTAAAATTGAGATATTGGTGAAGAAGAATGAGGCTTTTCACCCGAAAATTGAGAACTTGTCCCTAAAATTGAGAGCTTGGTGCAGAAAAATGAGGCTTTTTCACCCAAAAAAGGCGGGTTTTACCCTAAACTTGAGAGAGTGGTTCAGAAAAATGAGGCTTTTCACCCAGTAAAGGTAATTTGTGCCCAAAAATTGAGAGCTTGGTGCAGAAAAATGAGGCTTTTCAGCAGAAAAAGGCACGTTTGGTCCTAAAATTGCGCTATTGGTGCAGAAAAATGAGGCTTTTCACCCGAAAATTGAGAACTTGTCCCTAAAATTGAGAGCTTGGTGCAGAAAAATGAGGCTTTTTCACCCAAAAAAGGCGGGTTTTACCCTAAACTTGAGAGAGTGGTTCAGAAAAATGAGGCTTTTCACCCAATACAGGTAATTTGTGCCCTAAAATTGAGAGCTTGGTGCAGAAAAATGAGGCTTTTCACCCAAAAAAGGAGAGCTTGTCCCTAAAATGGAGAGCTTGGTGCAGAAAAATGAGGCTTTTTCACCCAAAAAAGGCGGGTTTTACCCTAAACTTGAGAGAGTGGTTCAGAAAAATGAGGCTTTTCACCCAATAAAGGTAATTTGTGCCCAAAAATTGAGAGCTTGGTTCAGAAAAACGAGGATTTTTCACCCAAAAAAGGCGGGTGTGTGCCGTAAAATTGAGAGCTTGGTGCAGAAAAATGAGGCTTTTCCACCCAAAAAAGGCGGGTTTTACCCTAAAATTGAGATATTGGTGAAGAAAAATGAGGCTTTTCACCCGAAAATTGAGAGCTTGTCCCTAAAATTGAGAGCTTTGTTCAGAAAAACGAGACTTTTTCACCCAAAAAAGGCGGGTTTGTGCCCTAAAATTGAGAGCTTGTTGCAGAAAATTGAGGCTTTTCAGCAGAAAAAGGTTGTTTCCGCCCTAAAATTGAGAGCTTGGTACAGAAAAATGAGGTTTTTCACCCCAAAAGCGTGGGTTTAGCCCCCATGATAGGGTTTGTACTGTAAAAAAGGAGAGGTAGGGCCCAGGAAACGAGGCACTGCTGCATAAAAGGGAGGTTGTTACCTGTAGAATCAAACCTTTGGATGCCAAAAATTAATCTTTGAGAGGAGAATGGGGGTTTGTGCCTAAAATTTAGAGCTTGGAGTAGGAAAATGAGGCTTTTAATCTGAAAAAGGAGGTTTGTGCCCTAAAATTGAGATATTGGTGAAGAAAAATGAGGCTTTTCACTCAAAAATTGAGAGCTTGTCCCTAAAATTGAGAGCTTGGAGTAGGAAAATGAGGCTTTTAATCTGAAAAAGGAGGTTTGTGCCCTAAAATTGAGATATTGGTGAAGAAGAATGAGGCTTTTCACCCGAAAATTGAGAACTTGTCCCTAAAATTGAGAGCTTGGTGCAGAAAAATGAGGCTTTTTCACCCAAAAAAGGCGGGTTTTACCCTAAATTTGAGAGCTTGGTTCAGAAAAATGAGGCTTTTCACCCAATACAGGTAATTTGTGCCCAAAAATTGAGAGCTTGGTGCAGAAAAATGATTCTTTTCGCCCGAAAAAGGCGGGTTTTACCCTAAAATTGAGAGCTTGGTGCAGAAAAATGAGGCTTTTCACCCAAAAAAGGAGAGCTTGTCCCTAAAATTGAGAGCTTGGTGCAGAAAAATGAGGCTTTTTCACCCAAAAAAGGCGGGTTTTACCCTAAACTTGAGAGAGTGGTTCAGAAAAATGAGGCTTTTCACCCAATAAAGGTAATTTGTGCCCAAAAATTGAGAGCTTGGTTCAGAAAAACGAGGATTTTTCACCCAAAAAAGGCGGGTGTGTGCCGTAAAATTGAGAGCTTGGTGCAGAAAAATGAGGCTTTTCCACCCAAAAAAGGCGGGTTTTACCCTAAAATTGAGATATTGGTGAAGAAAAATGAGGCTTTTCACCCGAAAATTGAGAGCTTGTCCCTAAAATTGAGAGCTTTGTTCAGAAAAACGAGACTTTTTCACCCAAAAAAGGCGGGTTTGTGCCCTAAAATTGAGAGCTTGTTGCAGAAAATTGAGGCTTTTCAGCAGAAAAAGGTTGTTTCCGCCCTAAAATTGAGAGCTTGGTACAGAAAAATGAGGTTTTTCACCCCAAAAGCGTGGGTTTAGCCCCCATGATAGGGTTTGTACTGTAAAAAAGGAGAGGTAGGGCCCAGGAAACGAGGCACTGCTGCATAAAAGGGAGGTTGTTACCTGTAGAATCAAAACTTTGGATGCCAAAAATTAATCTTTGAGAGGAGAATGGGGGTTTGTGCCTAAAATTGAGAGCTTGGAGTAGGAAAATGAGGCTTTTAATCTGAAAAAGGAGGTTTGTGCCCTAAAATTGAGATATTGGTGAAGATGAATGAGGCTTTTCACCCAAAAAAGGAGAGCTTGTCCATAACATTGAAATATTGGTGCAGAAAAATTTGGCTTTTCAGGTGAAAAAGGTGGGTTTGGTGCTAAAATTGAGAACTTGGTGCAGAAAAATGAGGCTTTTCACCCAAAAAAAGTGGTTTGTGCTGTAAAATTGAGATCTTGTTGCAGAAAATTGAGGCTTTACATCTGAAAAAGGTGGTTTGTGCCCTAAAATTGAGAGCTTGGTGCAGAAAAATGAGGTTTTTCACCCCAAAAACGCGGGTTTAGAGCCCCCATGATAGGGTTTGTGCTGTAAAAAAGGAGAGGTAGGGCCCTGGAAACGAGGCACTGCTGCATAAAAGGGAGGTTGTTACCTGTAGAATCAAAACTTTGGATGCTAAAAATAAATCTTTGAGAGGTAAAGTGGGGGTTTGTGCCTAAAATTGAGAGCTTGGAGTAGGAAAATGAGGCTTTTAATCTGAAAAAGGAGGTTTGTGCCCTAAAATTGAGATATTGGTGAAGAAAAATGAGGCTTTTCACCCCAAAATTGAGAGCTTGTCCCTAAAATTGAGAGCTTGGAGTAGGAAAATGAGGCTTTTCATCTGAAAAAGGAGGTTTGTGCCCTAAAATTGAGATATTGGTGAAGAAAAATGAGGCTTTTCACCTGAAAATTGAGAGCTTGTCCCTAAATTTGAGAGCTTGGTGCAGAAAAATGAGGCTTTTCAGCAGAAAAAGGCGGGTTGTGTGCCGTAAAATTGAGAGGTTGGTGCAGAAAAATGAGACTTTTCAGCAGAAAAAGGCCATTTCCGCCCTAAAATTGAGAGCTTGGTTCAGAAAAATGAGGTTTTTCACCCCAAAAATGCGGGTTTAGCCCCCATGATAGGGTTTGTGCTGTAAAAAAGGAGAGGTAGGGCCCTGGAAACGAGGCACTGCTGCATAAAAGGGAGGTTGTTACCTGTAGAATCAAAACTTTGGATGCCAAAAATTAATCTTTGAGAGGTAAAATGGGGGTTTGTGCCCTAAAATTGAGAGCTTGGAGTAGGAAAATGAGGCTTTTAATCTGAAAAAGGAGGTTTGTGCCCTAAAATTGAGATATTGGTGAAGAAAAATGAGGCTTTTCACCCCAAAATTGAGAGCTTGTCCATAACATTGAAATATTGGTGCAGAAAAATTTGGCTTTTCAGGTGAAAAAGGTGGGTTTGGTGCTAAAATTGAGAGCTTGGTGCAGAAAAATGAGGCTTTTTCACGCAAAAAAAGTGGTTTGTGCTGTAAAATTGAGATCTTGTTGCAGAAAAGTGAGGCTTTAGATCTGAAAAAGGCGGTTTGTGCCCTAAAATTGAGAGCTTGGTGCAGAAAAATGAGGTTTTTCACCCCAAAAACGCGGGTTTAGAGCCCCCATGATAGGGTTTGTGCTGTAAAAAAGGAGAGGTAGGGCCCTGGAAACGAGGCACTGCTGCATAAAAGGGAGGTTGTTACCTGTAGAATCAAAACTTTGGATGCTAAAAATTAATCTTTGAGAGGTAAAGTGGGGGTTTGTGCCTAAAATTGAGAGCTTGGAGTAGGAAAATGAGGCTTTTAATCTGAAAAAGGAGGTTTGTGCCCTAAAATTGAGATATTGGTGAAGAAGAATGAGGCTTTTCACCCGAAAATTGAGAACTTGTCCCTAAAATTGAGAGCTTGGAGTAGGAAAATGAGGCTTTTAATCTGAAAAAGGAGGTTTGTGCCCTAAAATTGAGATATTGGTGAAGAAGAATGAGGCTTTTCACCCGAAAATTGAGAACTTGTCCCTAAAATTGAGAGCTTGGTGCAGAAAAATGAGGCTTTTTCACCCAAAAAAGGCGGGTTTTACCCTAAACTTGAGAGAGTGGTTCAGAAAAATGAGGCTTTTCACCCAGTAAAGGTAATTTGTGCCCAAAAATTGAGAGCTTGGTGCAGAAAAATGAGGCTTTTCAGCAGAAAAAGGCACGTTTGGTCCTAAAATTGCGCTATTGGTGCAGAAAAATGAGGCTTTTCACCCGAAAATTGAGAACTTGTCCCTAAAATTGAGAGCTTGGTGCAGAAAAATGAGGCTTTTTCACCCAAAAAAGGCGGGTTTTACCCTAAACTTGAGAGAGTGGTTCAGAAAAATGAGGCTTTTCACCCAATACAGGTAATTTGTGCCCTAAAATTGAGAGCTTGGTGCAGAAAAATGAGGCTTTTCACCCAAAAAAGGAGAGCTTGTCCCTAAAATTGAGAGCTTGGTGCAGAAAAATGAGGCTTTTTCACCCAAAAAAGGCGGGTTTTACCCTAAACTTGAGAGAGTGGTTCAGAAAAATGAGGCTTTTCACCCAATAAAGGTAATTTGTGCCCAAAAATTGAGAGCTTGGTTCAGAAAAACGAGGATTTTTCACCCAAAAAAGGCGGGTGTGTGCCGTAAAATTGAGAGCTTGGTGCAGAAAAATGAGGCTTTTCCACCCAAAAAAGGCGGGTTTTACCCTAAAATTGAGATATTGGTGAAGAAAAATGAGGCTTTTCACCCGAAAATTGAGAGCTTGTCCCTAAAATTGAGAGCTTTGTTCAGAAAAACGAGACTTTTTCACCCAAAAAAGGCGGGTTTGTGCCCTAAAATTGAGAGCTTGTTGCAGAAAATTGAGGCTTTTCAGCAGAAAAAGGTTGTTTCCGCCCTAAAATTGAGAGCTTGGTACAGAAAAATGAGGTTTTTCACCCCAAAAGCGTGGGTTTAGCCCCCATGATAGGGTTTGTACTGTAAAAAAGGAGAGGTAGGGCCCAGGAAACGAGGCACTGCTGCATAAAAGGGAGGTTGTTACCTGTAGAATCAAACCTTTGGATGCCAAAAATTAATCTTTGAGAGGAGAATGGGGGTTTGTGCCTAAAATTTAGAGCTTGGAGTAGGAAAATGAGGCTTTTAATCTGAAAAAGGAGGTTTGTGCCCTAAAATTGAGATATTGGTGAAGAAAAATGAGGCTTTTCACTCAAAAATTGAGAGCTTGTCCCTAAAATTGAGAGCTTGGAGTAGGAAAATGAGGCTTTTAATCTGAAAAAGGAGGTTTGTGCCCTAAAATTGAGATATTGGTGAAGAAGAATGAGGCTTTTCACCCGAAAATTGAGAACTTGTCCCTAAAATTGAGAGCTTGGTGCAGAAAAATGAGGCTTTTTCACCCAAAAAAGGCGGGTTTTACCCTAAATTTGAGAGCTTGGTTCAGAAAAATGAGGCTTTTCACCCAATACAGGTAATTTGTGCCCAAAAATTGAGAGCTTGGTGCAGAAAAATGATTCTTTTCGCCCGAAAAAGGCGGGTTTTACCCTAAAATTGAGAGCTTGGTGCAGAAAAATGAGGCTTTTCACCCAAAAAAGGAGAGCTTGTCCCTAAAATTGAGAGCTTGGTGCAGAAAAATGAGGCTTTTTCACCCAAAAAAGGCGGGTTTTACCCTAAACTTGAGAGAGTGGTTCAGAAAAATGAGGCTTTTCACCCAATAAAGGTAATTTGTGCCCAAAAATTGAGAGCTTGGTTCAGAAAAACGAGGATTTTTCACCCAAAAAAGGCGGGTGTGTGCCGTAAAATTGAGAGCTTGGTGCAGAAAAATGAGGCTTTTCCACCCAAAAAAGGCGGGTTTTACCCTAAAATTGAGATATTGGTGAAGAAAAATGAGGCTTTTCACCCGAAAATTGAGAGCTTGTCCCTAAAATTGAGAGCTTTGTTCAGAAAAACGAGACTTTTTCACCCAAAAAAGGCGGGTTTGTGCCCTAAAATTGAGAGCTTGTTGCAGAAAATTGAGGCTTTTCAGCAGAAAAAGGTTGTTTCCGCCCTAAAATTGAGAGCTTGGTACAGAAAAATGAGGTTTTTCACCCCAAAAGCGTGGGTTTAGCCCCCATGATAGGGTTTGTACTGTAAAAAAGGAGAGGTAGGGCCCAGGAAACGAGGCACTGCTGCATAAAAGGGAGGTTGTTACCTGTAGAATCAAAACTTTGGATGCCAAAAATTAATCTTTGAGAGGAGAATGGGGGTTTGTGCCTAAAATTGAGAGCTTGGAGTAGGAAAATGAGGCTTTTAATCTGAAAAAGGAGGTTTGTGCCCTAAAATTGAGATATTGGTGAAGATGAATGAGGCTTTTCACCCAAAAAAGGAGAGCTTGTCCATAACATTGAAATATTGGTGCAGAAAAATTTGGCTTTTCAGGTGAAAAAGGTGGGTTTGGTGCTAAAATTGAGAACTTGGTGCAGAAAAATGAGGCTTTTCACCCAAAAAAAGTGGTTTGTGCTGTAAAATTGAGATCTTGTTGCAGAAAATTGAGGCTTTACATCTGAAAAAGGTGGTTTGTGCCCTAAAATTGAGAGCTTGGTGCAGAAAAATGAGGTTTTTCACCCCAAAAACGCGGGTTTAGAGCCCCCATGATAGGGTTTGTGCTGTAAAAAAGGAGAGGTAGGGCCCTGGAAACGAGGCACTGCTGCATAAAAGGGAGGTTGTTACCTGTAGAATCAAAACTTTGGATGCTAAAAATAAATCTTTGAGAGGTAAAGTGGGGGTTTGTGCCTAAAATTGAGAGCTTGGAGTAGGAAAATGAGGCTTTTAATCTGAAAAAGGAGGTTTGTGCCCTAAAATTGAGATATTGGTGAAGAAAAATGAGGCTTTTCACCCCAAAATTGAGAGCTTGTCCCTAAAATTGAGAGCTTGGAGTAGGAAAATGAGGCTTTTCATCTGAAAAAGGAGGTTTGTGCCCTAAAATTGAGATATTGGTGAAGAAAAATGAGGCTTTTCACCTGAAAATTGAGAGCTTGTCCCTAAATTTGAGAGCTTGGTGCAGAAAAATGAGGCTTTTCAGCAGAAAAAGGCGGGTTGTGTGCCGTAAAATTGAGAGGTTGGTGCAGAAAAATGAGACTTTTCAGCAGAAAAAGGCCATTTCCGCCCTAAAATTGAGAGCTTGGTTCAGAAAAATGAGGTTTTTCACCCCAAAAATGCGGGTTTAGCCCCCATGATAGGGTTTGTGCTGTAAAAAAGGAGAGGTAGGGCCCTGGAAACGAGGCACTGCTGCATAAAAGGGAGGTTGTTACCTGTAGAATCAAAACTTTGGATGCCAAAAATTAATCTTTGAGAGGTAAAATGGGGGTTTGTGCCCTAAAATTGAGAGCTTGGAGTAGGAAAATGAGGCTTTTAATCTGAAAAAGGAGGTTTGTGCCCTAAAATTGAGATATTGGTGAAGAAAAATGAGGCTTTTCACCCCAAAATTGAGAGCTTGTCCATAACATTGAAATATTGGTGCAGAAAAATTTGGCTTTTCAGGTGAAAAAGGTGGGTTTGGTGCTAAAATTGAGAGCTTGGTGCAGAAAAATGAGGCTTTTTCACGCAAAAAAAGTGGTTTGTGCTGTAAAATTGAGATCTTGTTGCAGAAAAGTGAGGCTTTAGATCTGAAAAAGGCGGTTTGTGCCCTAAAATTGAGAGCTTGGTGCAGAAAAATGAGGTTTTTCACCCCAAAAACGCGGGTTTAGAGCCCCCATGATAGGGTTTGTGCTGTAAAAAAGGAGAGGTAGGGCCCTGGAAACGAGGCACTGCTGCATAAAAGGGAGGTTGTTACCTGTAGAATCAAAACTTTGGATGCTAAAAATTAATCTTTGAGAGGTAAAGTGGGGGTTTGTGCCTAAAATTGAGAGCTTGGAGTAGGAAAATGAGGCTTTTAATCTGAAAAAGGAGGTTTGTGCCCTAAAATTGAGATATTGGTGAAGAAGAATGAGGCTTTTCACCCGAAAATTGAGAACTTGTCCCTAAAATTGAGAGCTTGGAGTAGGAAAATGAGGCTTTTAATCTGAAAAAGGAGGTTTGTGCCCTAAAATTGAGATATTGGTGAAGAAGAATGAGGCTTTTCACCCGAAAATTGAGAACTTGTCCCTAAAATTGAGAGCTTGGTGCAGAAAAATGAGGCTTTTTCACCCAAAAAAGGCGGGTTTTACCCTAAACTTGAGAGAGTGGTTCAGAAAAATGAGGCTTTTCACCCAGTAAAGGTAATTTGTGCCCAAAAATTGAGAGCTTGGTGCAGAAAAATGAGGCTTTTCAGCAGAAAAAGGCACGTTTGGTCCTAAAATTGCGCTATTGGTGCAGAAAAATGAGGCTTTTCACCCGAAAATTGAGAACTTGTCCCTAAAATTGAGAGCTTGGTGCAGAAAAATGAGGCTTTTTCACCCAAAAAAGGCGGGTTTTACCCTAAACTTGAGAGAGTGGTTCAGAAAAATGAGGCTTTTCACCCAATACAGGTAATTTGTGCCCTAAAATTGAGAGCTTGGTGCAGAAAAATGAGGCTTTTCACCCAAAAAAGGAGAGCTTGTCCCTAAAATTGAGAGCTTGGTGCAGAAAAATGAGGCTTTTTCACCCAAAAAAGGCGGGTTTTACCCTAAACTTGAGAGAGTGGTTCAGAAAAATGAGGCTTTTCACCCAATAAAGGTAATTTGTGCCCAAAAATTGAGAGCTTGGTTCAGAAAAACGAGGATTTTTCACCCAAAAAAGGCGGGTGTGTGCCGTAAAATTGAGAGCTTGGTGCAGAAAAATGAGGCTTTTCCACCCAAAAAAGGCGGGTTTTACCCTAAAATTGAGATATTGGTGAAGAAAAATGAGGCTTTTCACCCGAAAATTGAGAGCTTGTCCCTAAAATTGAGAGCTTTGTTCAGAAAAACGAGACTTTTTCACCCAAAAAAGGCGGGTTTGTGCCCTAAAATTGAGAGCTTGTTGCAGAAAATTGAGGCTTTTCAGCAGAAAAAGGTTGTTTCCGCCCTAAAATTGAGAGCTTGGTACAGAAAAATGAGGTTTTTCACCCCAAAAGCGTGGGTTTAGCCCCCATGATAGGGTTTGTACTGTAAAAAAGGAGAGGTAGGGCCCAGGAAACGAGGCACTGCTGCATAAAAGGGAGGTTGTTACCTGTAGAATCAAACCTTTGGATGCCAAAAATTAATCTTTGAGAGGAGAATGGGGGTTTGTGCCTAAAATTTAGAGCTTGGAGTAGGAAAATGAGGCTTTTAATCTGAAAAAGGAGGTTTGTGCCCTAAAATTGAGATATTGGTGAAGAAAAATGAGGCTTTTCACTCAAAAATTGAGAGCTTGTCCCTAAAATTGAGAGCTTGGAGTAGGAAAATGAGGCTTTTAATCTGAAAAAGGAGGTTTGTGCCCTAAAATTGAGATATTGGTGAAGAAGAATGAGGCTTTTCACCCGAAAATTGAGAACTTGTCCCTAAAATTGAGAGCTTGGTGCAGAAAAATGAGGCTTTTTCACCCAAAAAAGGCGGGTTTTACCCTAAATTTGAGAGCTTGGTTCAGAAAAATGAGGCTTTTCACCCAATACAGGTAATTTGTGCCCAAAAATTGAGAGCTTGGTGCAGAAAAATGATTCTTTTCGCCCGAAAAAGGCGGGTTTTACCCTAAAATTGAGAGCTTGGTGCAGAAAAATGAGGCTTTTCACCCAAAAAAGGAGAGCTTGTCCCTAAAATTGAGAGCTTGGTGCAGAAAAATGAGGCTTTTTCACCCAAAAAAGGCGGGTTTTACCCTAAACTTGAGAGAGTGGTTCAGAAAAATGAGGCTTTTCACCCAATAAAGGTAATTTGTGCCCAAAAATTGAGAGCTTGGTTCAGAAAAACGAGGATTTTTCACCCAAAAAAGGCGGGTGTGTGCCGTAAAATTGAGAGCTTGGTGCAGAAAAATGAGGCTTTTCCACCCAAAAAAGGCGGGTTTTACCCTAAAATTGAGATATTGGTGAAGAAAAATGAGGCTTTTCACCCGAAAATTGAGAGCTTGTCCCTAAAATTGAGAGCTTTGTTCAGAAAAACGAGACTTTTTCACCCAAAAAAGGCGGGTTTGTGCCCTAAAATTGAGAGCTTGTTGCAGAAAATTGAGGCTTTTCAGCAGAAAAAGGTTGTTTCCGCCCTAAAATTGAGAGCTTGGTACAGAAAAATGAGGTTTTTCACCCCAAAAGCGTGGGTTTAGCCCCCATGATAGGGTTTGTACTGTAAAAAAGGAGAGGTAGGGCCCAGGAAACGAGGCACTGCTGCATAAAAGGGAGGTTGTTACCTGTAGAATCAAAACTTTGGATGCCAAAAATTAATCTTTGAGAGGAGAATGGGGGTTTGTGCCTAAAATTGAGAGCTTGGAGTAGGAAAATGAGGCTTTTAATCTGAAAAAGGAGGTTTGTGCCCTAAAATTGAGATATTGGTGAAGATGAATGAGGCTTTTCACCCAAAAAAGGAGAGCTTGTCCATAACATTGAAATATTGGTGCAGAAAAATTTGGCTTTTCAGGTGAAAAAGGTGGGTTTGGTGCTAAAATTGAGAACTTGGTGCAGAAAAATGAGGCTTTTCACCCAAAAAAAGTGGTTTGTGCTGTAAAATTGAGATCTTGTTGCAGAAAAATGAGGCTTTACATCTGAAAAAGGTGGTTTGTGCCCTAAAATTGAGAGCTTGGTGCAGAAAAATGAGGTTTTTCACCCCAAAAACGCGGGTTTAGAGCCCCCATGATAGGGTTTGTGCTGTAAAAAAGGAGAGGTAGGGCCCTGGAAACGAGGCACTGCTGCATAAAAGGGAGGTTGTTACCTGTAGAATCAAAACTTTGGATGCTAAAAATAAATCTTTGAGAGGTAAAGTGGGGGTTTGTGCCTAAAATTGAGAGCTTGGAGTAGGAAAATGAGGCTTTTAATCTGAAAAAGGAGGTTTGTGCCCTAAAATTGAGATATTGGTGAAGAAAAATGAGGCTTTTCACCCCAAAATTGAGAGCTTGTCCCTAAAATTGAGAGCTTGGAGTAGGAAAATGAGGCTTTTCATCTGAAAAAGGAGGTTTGTGCCCTAAAATTGAGATATTGGTGAAGAAAAATGAGGCTTTTCACCTGAAAATTGAGAGCTTGTCCCTAAAATTGAGAGCTTGGTGCAGAAAAATGAGGCTTTTCAGCAGAAAAAGGCGGGTTGTGTGCCGTAAAATTGAGAGGTTGGTGCAGAAAAATGAGACTTTTCAGCAGAAAAAGGCCATTTCCGCCCTAAAATTGAGAGCTTGGTTCAGAAAAATGAGGTTTTTCACCCCAAAAACGCGGGTTTAGCCCCCACGATAGGGTTTGTGCTGTAAAAAAGGAGAGGTAGGGCCCTGGAAACGAGGCACTGCTGCATAAAAGGGAGGTTGTTACCTGTAGAATCAAAACTTTGGAAGCTAAAAATTAATCTTTGAGAGGTAAAGTGGGGGTTTGTGCCTAAAATTGACCGCTTGGAGTAGGAAAATGAGGCTTTTAATCTGAAAAAGGAGGTTTGTGCCCTAAAATTGAGATATTGGTGAAGAAAATGAGGCTTTTCACCCGAAAATTGAGAACTTGTCCCTCAAATGGAGAGCTTGGTGCAGAAAAATGAGGCTTTTCAGGAGAAAAATGTGGTTTGTGCCCAAAAATTGAGAGCTTGGTGCAGATAAATGAGGCTTTTCAGGAGAAAAGCGGGTTTGTGCCCTAGAATCCAGAGCTTATTGTAGGAGAATGAAGCTTTTCACCCCAAAAACATGGGTTTGGCCCCCACGATAGGGTTTGTGCTGTATAAAAGTAGAGTTAGGGCCCAGGAAACGAGGCACTGCTGCATAAAAGGGAGGTTGTTACCTGTAGAATCAAAACTTTGGATGCCAAAAATTAAGCTTTGAGAGGTAAAGTGGGGGTTTGTGCCCTAGAATTGAGAGCTTGGAGTAGGAAAATGAGGCTTTTAATCTGAAAAAGGAGGTTTGTGCCCTAAAATTGAGATATTGGTGAAGAAAAATGAGGCTTTTCACCCGAAAATTGAGAACTTGTCCCTAAAATTGAGAGCTTGGTGCAGAAAAATGAGGCTTTTTCACCCAAAAAAGGCGGGTTTTACCCTAAACTTGAGAGAGTGGTTCAGAAAAATGAGGCTTTTCACCCAATACAGGTAATTTGTGCCCTAAAATTGAGAGCTTGGTGCAGAAAAATGAGGCTTTTCACCCAAAAAAGGAGAGCTTGTCCCTAAAATGGAGAGCTTGGTGCAGAAAAATGAGGCTTTTTCACCCAAAAAAGGCGGGTTTTACCCTAAACTTGAGAGAGTGGTTCAGAAAAATGAGGCTTTTCACCCAATAAAGGTAATTTGTGCCCAAAAATTGAGAGCTTGGTTCAGAAAAACGAGGATTTTTCACCCAAAAAAGGCGGGTGTGTGCCGTAAAATTGAGAGCTTGGTGCAGAAAAATGAGGCTTTTCCACCCAAAAAAGGCGGGTTTTACCCTAAAATTGAGATATTGGTGAAGAAAAATGAGGCTTTTCACCCGAAAATTGAGAGCTTGTCCCTAAAATTGAGAGCTTTGTTCAGAAAAACGAGACTTTTTCACCCAAAAAAGGCGGGTTTGTGCCCTAAAATTGAGAGCTTGTTGCAGAAAATTGAGGCTTTTCAGCAGAAAAAGGTTGTTTCCGCCCTAAAATTGAGAGCTTGGTACAGAAAAATGAGGTTTTTCACCCCAAAAGCGTGGGTTTAGCCCCCATGATAGGGTTTGTACTGTAAAAAAGGAGAGGTAGGGCCCAGGAAACGAGGCACTGCTGCATAAAAGGGAGGTTGTTACCTGTAGAATCAAAACTTTGGATGCCAAAAATTAATCTTTGAGAGGAGAATGGGGGTTTGTGCCTAAAATTTAGAGCTTGGAGTAGGAAAATGAGGCTTTTAATCTGAAAAAGGAGGTTTGTGCCCTAAAATTGAGATATTGGTGAAGATGAATGAGGCTTTTCACCCAAAAAAGGAGAGCTTGTCCATAACATTGAAATATTGGTGCAGAAAAATTTGGCTTTTCAGGTGAAAAAGGTGGGTTTGGTGCTAAAATTGAGAACTTGGTGCAGAAAAATGAGGCTTTTCACCCAAAAAAAGTGGTTTGTGCTGTAAAATTGAGATCTTGTTGCAGAAAATTGAGGCTTTACATCTGAAAAAGGTGGTTTGTGCCCTAAAATTGAGAGCTTGGTGCAGAAAAATGAGGTTTTTCACCCCAAAAACGCGGGTTTAGAGCCCCCATGATAGGGTTTGTGCTGTAAAAAAGGAGAGGTAGGGCCCTGGAAACGAGGCACTGCTGCATAAAAGGGAGGTTGTTACCTGTAGAATCAAAACTTTGGATGCTAAAAATAAATCTTTGAGAGGTAAAGTGGGGGTTTGTGCCTAAAATTGAGAGCTTGGAGTAGGAAAATGAGGCTTTTAATCTGAAAAAGGAGGTTTGTGCCCTAAAATTGAGATATTGGTGAAGAAAAATGAGGCTTTTCACCCCAAAATTGAGAGCTTGTCCCTAAAATTGAGAGCTTGGAGTAGGAAAATGAGGCTTTTCATCTGAAAAAGGAGGTTTGTGCCCTAAAATTGAGATATTGGTGAAGAAAAATGAGGCTTTTCACCTGAAAATTGAGAGCTTGTCCCTAAATTTGAGAGCTTGGTGCAGAAAAATGAGGCTTTTCAGCAGAAAAAGGCGGGTTGTGTGCCGTAAAATTGAGAGGTTGGTGCAGAAAAATGAGACTTTTCAGCAGAAAAAGGCCATTTCCGCCCTAAAATTGAGAGCTTGGTTCAGAAAAATGAGGTTTTTCACCCCAAAAATGCGGGTTTAGCCCCCATGATAGGGTTTGTGCTGTAAAAAAGGAGAGGTAGGGCCCTGGAAACGAGGCACTGCTGCATAAAAGGGAGGTTGTTACCTGTAGAATCAAAACTTTGGATGCCAAAAATTAATCTTTGAGAGGTAAAATGGGGGTTTGTGCCCTAAAATTGAGAGCTTGGAGTAGGAAAATGAGGCTTTTAATCTGAAAAAGGAGGTTTGTGCCCTAAAATTGAGATATTGGTGAAGAAAAATGAGGCTTTTCACCCCAAAATTGAGAGCTTGTCCATAACATTGAAATATTGGTGCAGAAAAATTTGGCTTTTCAGGTGAAAAAGGTGGGTTTGGTGCTAAAATTGAGAGCTTGGTGCAGAAAAATGAGGCTTTTTCACGCAAAAAAAGTGGTTTGTGCTGTAAAATTGAGATCTTGTTGCAGAAAAGTGAGGCTTTAGATCTGAAAAAGGCGGTTTGTGCCCTAAAATTGAGAGCTTGGTGCAGAAAAATGAGGTTTTTCACCCCAAAAACGCGGGTTTAGAGCCCCCATGATAGGGTTTGTGCTGTAAAAAAGGAGAGGTAGGGCCCTGGAAACGAGGCACTGCTGCATAAAAGGGAGGTTGTTACCTGTAGAATCAAAACTTTGGATGCTAAAAATTAATCTTTGAGAGGTAAAGTGGGGGTTTGTGCCTAAAATTGAGAGCTTGGAGTAGGAAAATGAGGCTTTTAATCTGAAAAAGGAGGTTTGTGCCCTAAAATTGAGATATTGGTGAAGAAGAATGAGGCTTTTCACCCGAAAATTGAGAACTTGTCCCTAAAATTGAGAGCTTGGAGTAGGAAAATGAGGCTTTTAATCTGAAAAAGGAGGTTTGTGCCCTAAAATTGAGATATTGGTGAAGAAGAATGAGGCTTTTCACCCGAAAATTGAGAACTTGTCCCTAAAATTGAGAGCTTGGTGCAGAAAAATGAGGCTTTTTCACCCAAAAAAGGCGGGTTTTACCCTAAACTTGAGAGAGTGGTTCAGAAAAATGAGGCTTTTCACCCAGTAAAGGTAATTTGTGCCCAAAAATTGAGAGCTTGGTGCAGAAAAATGAGGCTTTTCAGCAGAAAAAGGCACGTTTGGTCCTAAAATTGCGCTATTGGTGCAGAAAAATGAGGCTTTTCACCCGAAAATTGAGAACTTGTCCCTAAAATTGAGAGCTTGGTGCAGAAAAATGAGGCTTTTTCACCCAAAAAAGGCGGGTTTTACCCTAAACTTGAGAGAGTGGTTCAGAAAAATGAGGCTTTTCACCCAATACAGGTAATTTGTGCCCTAAAATTGAGAGCTTGGTGCAGAAAAATGAGGCTTTTCACCCAAAAAAGGAGAGCTTGTCCCTAAAATGGAGAGCTTGGTGCAGAAAAATGAGGCTTTTTCACCCAAAAAAGGCGGGTTTTACCCTAAACTTGAGAGAGTGGTTCAGAAAAATGAGGCTTTTCACCCAATAAAGGTAATTTGTGCCCAAAAATTGAGAGCTTGGTTCAGAAAAACGAGGATTTTTCACCCAAAAAAGGCGGGTGTGTGCCGTAAAATTGAGAGCTTGGTGCAGAAAAATGAGGCTTTTCCACCCAAAAAAGGCGGGTTTTACCCTAAAATTGAGATATTGGTGAAGAAAAATGAGGCTTTTCACCCGAAAATTGAGAGCTTGTCCCTAAAATTGAGAGCTTTGTTCAGAAAAACGAGACTTTTTCACCCAAAAAAGGCGGGTTTGTGCCCTAAAATTGAGAGCTTGTTGCAGAAAATTGAGGCTTTTCAGCAGAAAAAGGTTGTTTCCGCCCTAAAATTGAGAGCTTGGTACAGAAAAATGAGGTTTTTCACCCCAAAAGCGTGGGTTTAGCCCCCATGATAGGGTTTGTACTGTAAAAAAGGAGAGGTAGGGCCCAGGAAACGAGGCACTGCTGCATAAAAGGGAGGTTGTTACCTGTAGAATCAAAACTTTGGATGCCAAAAATTAATCTTTGAGAGGAGAATGGGGGTTTGTGCCTAAAATTTAGAGCTTGGAGTAGGAAAATGAGGCTTTTAATCTGAAAAAGGAGGTTTGTGCCCTAAAATTGAGATATTGGTGAAGAAAAATGAGGCTTTTCACTCAAAAATTGAGAGCTTGTCCCTAAAATTGAGAGCTTGGAGTAGGAAAATGAGGCTTTTAATCTGAAAAAGGAGGTTTGTGCCCTAAAATTGAGATATTGGTGAAGAAGAATGAGGCTTTTCACCCGAAAATTGAGAACTTGTCCCTAAAATTGAGAGCTTGGTGCAGAAAAATGAGGCTTTTTCACCCAAAAAAGGCGGGTTTTACCCTAAATTTGAGAGCTTGGTTCAGAAAAATGAGGCTTTTCACCCAATACAGGTAATTTGTGCCCAAAAATTGAGAGCTTGGTGCAGAAAAATGATTCTTTTCGCCCGAAAAAGGCGGTTTCTGCCCTAAAATTGAGAGCTTGGTGCAGAAAAATGAGGCTTTTCACCCAAAAAAGGAGAGCTTGTCCCTAAAATTGAGAGCTTGGTGCAGAAAAATGAGGCTTTTTCACCCAAAAAAGGCGGGTTTTACCCTAAACTTGAGAGAGTGGTTCAGAAAAATGAGGCTTTTCACCCAATAAAGGTAATTTGTGCCCAAAAATTGAGAGCTTGGTTCAGAAAAACGAGGATTTTTCACCCAAAAAAGGCGGGTGTGTGCCGTAAAATTGAGAGCTTGGTGCAGAAAAATGAGGCTTTTCCACCCAAAAAAGGCGGGTTTTACCCTAAAATTGAGATATTGGTGAAGAAAAATGAGGCTTTTCACCCGAAAATTGAGAGCTTGTCCCTAAAATTGAGAGCTTTGTTCAGAAAAACGAGACTTTTTCACCCAAAAAAGGCGGGTTTGTGCCCTAAAATTGAGAGCTTGTTGCAGAAAATTGAGGCTTTTCAGCAGAAAAAGGTTGTTTCCGCCCTAAAATTGAGAGCTTGGTACAGAAAAATGAGGTTTTTCACCCCAAAAGCGTGGGTTTAGCCCCCATGATAGGGTTTGTACTGTAAAAAAGGAGAGGTAGGGCCCAGGAAACGAGGCACTGCTGCATAAAAGGGAGGTTGTTACCTGTAGAATCAAAACTTTGGATGCCAAAAATTAATCTTTGAGAGGAGAATGGGGGTTTGTGCCTAAAATTGAGAGCTTGGAGTAGGAAAATGAGGCTTTTAATCTGAAAAAGGAGGTTTGTGCCCTAAAATTGAGATATTGGTGAAGATGAATGAGGCTTTTCACCCAAAAAAGGAGAGCTTGTCCATAACATTGAAATATTGGTGCAGAAAAATTTGGCTTTTCAGGTGAAAAAGGTGGGTTTGGTGCTAAAATTGAGAACTTGGTGCAGAAAAATGAGGCTTTTCACCCAAAAAAAGTGGTTTGTGCTGTAAAATTGAGATCTTGTTGCAGAAAATTGAGGCTTTACATCTGAAAAAGGTGGTTTGTGCCCTAAAATTGAGAGCTTGGTGCAGAAAAATGAGGTTTTTCACCCCAAAAACGCGGGTTTAGAGCCCCCATGATAGGGTTTGTGCTGTAAAAAAGGAGAGGTAGGGCCCTGGAAACGAGGCACTGCTGCATAAAAGGGAGGTTGTTACCTGTAGAATCAAAACTTTGGATGCTAAAAATAAATCTTTGAGAGGTAAAGTGGGGGTTTGTGCCTAAAATTGAGAGCTTGGAGTAGGAAAATGAGGCTTTTAATCTGAAAAAGGAGGTTTGTGCCCTAAAATTGAGATATTGGTGAAGAAAAATGAGGCTTTTCACCCCAAAATTGAGAGCTTGTCCCTAAAATTGAGAGCTTGGAGTAGGAAAATGAGGCTTTTCATCTGAAAAAGGAGGTTTGTGCCCTAAAATTGAGATATTGGTGAAGAAAAATGAGGCTTTTCACCTGAAAATTGAGAGCTTGTCCCTAAAATTGAGAGCTTGGTGCAGAAAAATGAGGCTTTTCAGCAGAAAAAGGCGGGTTGTGTGCCGTAAAATTGAGAGGTTGGTGCAGAAAAATGAGACTTTTCAGCAGAAAAAGGCCATTTCCGCCCTAAAATTGAGAGCTTGGTTCAGAAAAATGAGGTTTTTCACCCCAAAAATGCGGGTTTAGCCCCCATGATAGGGTTTGTGCTGTAAAAAAGGAGAGGTAGGGCCCTGGAAACGAGGCACTGCTGCATAAAAGGGAGGTTGTTACCTGTAGAATCAAAACTTTGGATGCCAAAAATTAATCTTTGAGAGGTAAAATGGGGGTTTGTGCCCTAAAATTGAGAGCTTGGAGTAGGAAAATGAGGCTTTTAATCTGAAAAAGGAGGTTTGTGCCCTAAAATTGAGATATTGGTGAAGAAAAATGAGGCTTTTCACCCCAAAATTGAGAGCTTGTCCATAACATTGAAATATTGGTGCAGAAAAATTTGGCTTTTCAGGTGAAAAAGGTGGGTTTGGTGCTAAAATTGAGAGCTTGGTGCAGAAAAATGAGGCTTTTTCACGCAAAAAAAGTGGTTTGTGCTGTAAAATTGAGATCTTGTTGCAGAAAAGTGAGGCTTTAGATCTGAAAAAGGCGGTTTGTGCCCTAAAATTGAGAGCTTGGTGCAGAAAAATGAGGTTTTTCACCCCAAAAACGCGGGTTTAGAGCCCCCATGATAGGGTTTGTGCTGTAAAAAAGGAGAGGTAGGGCCCTGGAAACGAGGCACTGCTGCATAAAAGGGAGGTTGTTACCTGTAGAATCAAAACTTTGGATGCTAAAAATTAATCTTTGAGAGGTAAAGTGGGGGTTTGTGCCTAAAATTTAGAGCTTGGAGTAGGAAAATGAGGCTTTTAATCTGAAAAAGGAGGTTTGTGCCCTAAAATTGAGATATTGGTGAAGAAAAATGAGGCTTTTCACTCAAAAATTGAGAGCTTGTCCCTAAAATTGAGAGCTTGGAGTAGGAAAATGAGGCTTTTAATCTGAAAAAGGAGGTTTGTGCCCTAAAATTGAGATATTGGTGAAGAAGAATGAGGCTTTTCACCCGAAAATTGAGAACTTGTCCCTAAAATTGAGAGCTTGGTGCAGAAAAATGAGGCTTTTTCACCCAAAAAAGGCGGGTTTTACCCTAAATTTGAGAGCTTGGTTCAGAAAAATGAGGCTTTTCACCCAATACAGGTAATTTGTGCCCAAAAATTGAGAGCTTGGTGCAGAAAAATGATTCTTTTCGCCCGAAAAAGGCGGTTTCTGCCCTAAAATTGAGAGCTTGGTGCAGAAAAATGAGGCTTTTCACCCAAAAAAGGAGAGCTTGTCCCTAAAATTGAGAGCTTGGTGCAGAAAAATGAGGCTTTTTCACCCAAAAAAGGCGGGTTTTACCCTAAACTTGAGAGAGTGGTTCAGAAAAATGAGGCTTTTCACCCAATAAAGGTAATTTGTGCCCAAAAATTGAGAGCTTGGTTCAGAAAAACGAGGATTTTTCACCCAAAAAAGGCGGGTGTGTGCCGTAAAATTGAGAGCTTGGTGCAGAAAAATGAGGCTTTTCCACCCAAAAAAGGCGGGTTTTACCCTAAAATTGAGATATTGGTGAAGAAAAATGAGGCTTTTCACCCGAAAATTGAGAGCTTGTCCCTAAAATTGAGAGCTTTGTTCAGAAAAACGAGACTTTTTCACCCAAAAAAGGCGGGTTTGTGCCCTAAAATTGAGAGCTTGTTGCAGAAAATTGAGGCTTTTCAGCAGAAAAAGGTTGTTTCCGCCCTAAAATTGAGAGCTTGGTACAGAAAAATGAGGTTTTTCACCCCAAAAGCGTGGGTTTAGCCCCCATGATAGGGTTTGTACTGTAAAAAAGGAGAGGTAGGGCCCAGGAAACGAGGCACTGCTGCATAAAAGGGAGGTTGTTACCTGTAGAATCAAAACTTTGGATGCCAAAAATTAATCTTTGAGAGGAGAATGGGGGTTTGTGCCTAAAATTGAGAGCTTGGAGTAGGAAAATGAGGCTTTTAATCTGAAAAAGGAGGTTTGTGCCCTAAAATTGAGATATTGGTGAAGATGAATGAGGCTTTTCACCCAAAAAAGGAGAGCTTGTCCATAACATTGAAATATTGGTGCAGAAAAATTTGGCTTTTCAGGTGAAAAAGGTGGGTTTGGTGCTAAAATTGAGAACTTGGTGCAGAAAAATGAGGCTTTTCACCCAAAAAAAGTGGTTTGTGCTGTAAAATTGAGATCTTGTTGCAGAAAAGTGAGGCTTTACATCTGAAAAAGGTGGTTTGTGCCCTAAAATTGAGAGCTTGGTGCAGAAAAATGAGGTTTTTCACCCCAAAAACGCGGGTTTAGAGCCCCCATGATAGGGTTTGTGCTGTAAAAAAGGAGAGGTAGGGCCCTGGAAACGAGGCACTGCTGCATAAAAGGGAGGTTGTTACCTGTAGAATCAAAACTTTGGATGCTAAAAATAAATCTTTGAGAGGTAAAGTGGGGGTTTGTGCCTAAAATTGAGAGCTTGGAGTAGGAAAATGAGGCTTTTAATCTGAAAAAGGAGGTTTGTGCCCTAAAATTGAGATATTGGTGAAGAAAAATGAGGCTTTTCACCCCAAAATTGAGAGCTTGTCCCTAAAATTGAGAGCTTGGAGTAGGAAAATGAGGCTTTTCATCTGAAAAAGGAGGTTTGTGCCCTAAAATTGAGATATTGGTGAAGAAAAATGAGGCTTTTCACCTGAAAATTGAGAGCTTGTCCCTAAAATTGAGAGCTTGGTGCAGAAAAATGAGGCTTTTCAGCAGAAAAAGGCGGGTTGTGTGCCGTAAAATTGAGAGGTTGGTGCAGAAAAATGAGACTTTTCAGCAGAAAAAGGCCATTTCCGCCCTAAAATTGAGAGCTTGGTTCAGAAAAATGAGGTTTTTCACCCCAAAAATGCGGGTTTAGCCCCCATGATAGGGTTTGTGCTGTAAAAAAGGAGAGGTAGGGCCCTGGAAACGAGGCACTGCTGCATAAAAGGGAGGTTGTTACCTGTAGAATCAAAACTTTGGATGCCAAAAATTAATCTTTGAGAGGTAAAATGGGGGTTTGTGCCCTAAAATTGAGAGCTTGGAGTAGGAAAATGAGGCTTTTAATCTGAAAAAGGAGGTTTGTGCCCTAAAATTGAGATATTGGTGAAGAAAAATGAGGCTTTTCACCCCAAAATTGAGAGCTTGTCCATAACATTGAAATATTGGTGCAGAAAAATTTGGCTTTTCAGGTGAAAAAGGTGGGTTTGGTGCTAAAATTGAGAGCTTGGTGCAGAAAAATGAGGCTTTTTCACGCAAAAAAAGTGGTTTGTGCTGTAAAATTGAGATCTTGTTGCAGAAAAGTGAGGCTTTAGATCTGAAAAAGGCGGTTTGTGCCCTAAAATTGAGAGCTTGGTGCAGAAAAATGAGGTTTTTCACCCCAAAAACGCGGGTTTAGAGCCCCCATGATAGGGTTTGTGCTGTAAAAAAGGAGAGGTAGGGCCCTGGAAACGAGGCACTGCTGCATAAAAGGGAGGTTGTTACCTGTAGAATCAAAACTTTGGATGCTAAAAATTAATCTTTGAGAGGTAAAGTGGGGGTTTGTGCCTAAAATTTAGAGCTTGGAGTAGGAAAATGAGGCTTTTAATCTGAAAAAGGAGGTTTGTGCCCTAAAATTGAGATATTGGTGAAGAAAAATGAGGCTTTTCACTCAAAAATTGAGAGCTTGTCCCTAAAATTGAGAGCTTGGAGTAGGAAAATGAGGCTTTTAATCTGAAAAAGGAGGTTTGTGCCCTAAAATTGAGATATTGGTGAAGAAGAATGAGGCTTTTCACCCGAAAATTGAGAACTTGTCCCTAAAATTGAGAGCTTGGTGCAGAAAAATGAGGCTTTTTCACCCAAAAAAGGCGGGTTTTACCCTAAATTTGAGAGCTTGGTTCAGAAAAATGAGGCTTTTCACCCAATACAGGTAATTTGTGCCCAAAAATTGAGAGCTTGGTGCAGAAAAATGATTCTTTTCGCCCGAAAAAGGCGGTTTCTGCCCTAAAATTGAGAGCTTGGTGCAGAAAAATGAGGCTTTTCACCCAAAAAAGGAGAGCTTGTCCCTAAAATTGAGAGCTTGGTGCAGAAAAATGAGGCTTTTTCACCCAAAAAAGGCGGGTTTTACCCTAAACTTGAGAGAGTGGTTCAGAAAAATGAGGCTTTTCACCCAATAAAGGTAATTTGTGCCCAAAAATTGAGAGCTTGGTTCAGAAAAACGAGGATTTTTCACCCAAAAAAGGCGGGTGTGTGCCGTAAAATTGAGAGCTTGGTGCAGAAAAATGAGGCTTTTCCACCCAAAAAAGGCGGGTTTTACCCTAAAATTGAGATATTGGTGAAGAAAAATGAGGCTTTTCACCCGAAAATTGAGAGCTTGTCCCTAAAATTGAGAGCTTTGTTCAGAAAAACGAGACTTTTTCACCCAAAAAAGGTGGGTTTGTGCCCTAAAATTGAGAGCTTGTTGCAGAAAATTGAGGCTTTTCAGCAGAAAAAGGTTGTTTCCGCCCTAAAATTGAGAGCTTGGTACAGAAAAATGAGGTTTTTCACCCCAAAAGCGTGGGTTTAGCCCCCATGATAGGGTTTGTACTGTAAAAAAGGAGAGGTAGGGCCCAGGAAACGAGGCACTGCTGCATAAAAGGGAGGTTGTTACCTGTAGAATCAAAACTTTGGATGCCAAAAATTAATCTTTGAGAGGAGAATGGGGGTTTGTGCCTAAAATTGAGAGCTTGGAGTAGGAAAATGAGGCTTTTAATCTGAAAAAGGAGGTTTGTGCCCTAAAATTGAGATATTGGTGAAGATGAATGAGGCTTTTCACCCAAAAAAGGAGAGCTTGTCCATAACATTGAAATATTGGTGCAGAAAAATTTGGCTTTTCAGGTGAAAAAGGTGGGTTTGGTGCTAAAATTGAGAACTTGGTGCAGAAAAATGAGGCTTTTCACCCAAAAAAAGTGGTTTGTGCTGTAAAATTGAGATCTTGTTGCAGAAAATTGAGGCTTTACATCTGAAAAAGGTGGTTTGTGCCCTAAAATTGAGAGCTTGGTGCAGAAAAATGAGGTTTTTCACCCCAAAAACGCGGGTTTAGAGCCCCCATGATAGGGTTTGTGCTGTAAAAAAGGAGAGGTAGGGCCCTGGAAACGAGGCACTGCTGCATAAAAGGGAGGTTGTTACCTGTAGAATCAAAACTTTGGATGCTAAAAATAAATCTTTGAGAGGTAAAGTGGGGGTTTGTGCCTAAAATTGAGAGCTTGGAGTAGGAAAATGAGGCTTTTAATCTGAAAAAGGAGGTTTGTGCCCTAAAATTGAGATATTGGTGAAGAAAAATGAGGCTTTTCACCCCAAAATTGAGAGCTTGTCCCTAAAATTGAGAGCTTGGAGTAGGAAAATGAGGCTTTTCATCTGAAAAAGGAGGTTTGTGCCCTAAAATTGAGATATTGGTGAAGAAAAATGAGGCTTTTCACCTGAAAATTGAGAGCTTGTCCCTAAAATTGAGAGCTTGGTGCAGAAAAATGAGGCTTTTCAGCAGAAAAAGGCGGGTTGTGTGCCGTAAAATTGAGAGGTTGGTGCAGAAAAATGAGACTTTTCAGCAGAAAAAGGCCATTTCCGCCCTAAAATTGAGAGCTTGGTTCAGAAAAATGAGGTTTTTCACCCCAAAAATGCGGGTTTAGCCCCCATGATAGGGTTTGTGCTGTAAAAAAGGAGAGGTAGGGCCCTGGAAACGAGGCACTGCTGCATAAAAGGGAGGTTGTTACCTGTAGAATCAAAACTTTGGATGCCAAAAATTAATCTTTGAGAGGTAAAATGGGGGTTTGTGCCCTAAAATTGAGAGCTTGGAGTAGGAAAATGAGGCTTTTAATCTGAAAAAGGAGGTTTGTGCCCTAAAATTGAGATATTGGTGAAGAAAAATGAGGCTTTTCACCCCAAAATTGAGAGCTTGTCCATAACATTGAAATATTGGTGCAGAAAAATTTGGCTTTTCAGGTGAAAAAGGTGGGTTTGGTGCTAAAATTGAGAGCTTGGTGCAGAAAAATGAGGCTTTTTCACGCAAAAAAAGTGGTTTGTGCTGTAAAATTGAGATCTTGTTGCAGAAAAGTGAGGCTTTAGATCTGAAAAAGGCGGTTTGTGCCCTAAAATTGAGAGCTTGGTGCAGAAAAATGAGGTTTTTCACCCCAAAAACGCGGGTTTAGAGCCCCCATGATAGGGTTTGTGCTGTAAAAAAGGAGAGGTAGGGCCCTGGAAACGAGGCACTGCTGCATAAAAGGGAGGTTGTTACCTGTAGAATCAAAACTTTGGATGCTAAAAATAAATCTTTGAGAGGTAAAGTGGGGGTTTGTGCCTAAAATTGAGAGCTTGGAGTAGGAAAATGAGGCTTTTAATCTGAAAAAGGAGGTTTGTGCCCTAAAATTGAGATATTGGTGAAGAAAAATGAGGCTTTTCACTCAAAAATTGAGAGCTTGTCCCTAAAATTGAGAGCTTGGAGTAGGAAAATGAGGCTTTTAATCTGAAAAAGGAGGTTTGTGCCCTAAAATTGAGATATTGGTGAAGAAGAATGAGGCTTTTCACCCGAAAATTGAGAACTTGTCCCTAAAATTGAGAGCTTGGTGCAGAAAAATGAGGCTTTTTCACCCAAAAAAGGCGGGTTTTACCCTAAATTTGAGAGCTTGGTTCAGAAAAATGAGGCTTTTCACCCAATACAGGTAATTTGTGCCCAAAAATTGAGAGCTTGGTGCAGAAAAATGATTCTTTTCGCCCGAAAAAGGCGGTTTCTGCCCTAAAATTGAGAGCTTGGTGCAGAAAAATGAGGCTTTTCACCCAAAAAAGGAGAGCTTGTCCCTAAAATTGAGAGCTTGGTGCAGAAAAATGAGGCTTTTTCACCCAAAAAAGGCGGGTTTTACCCTAAACTTGAGAGAGTGGTTCAGAAAAATGAGGCTTTTCACCCAATAAAGGTAATTTGTGCCCAAAAATTGAGAGCTTGGTTCAGAAAAACGAGGATTTTTCACCCAAAAAAGGCGGGTGTGTGCCGTAAAATTGAGAGCTTGGTGCAGAAAAATGAGGCTTTTCCACCCAAAAAAGGCGGGTTTTACCCTAAAATTGAGATATTGGTGAAGAAAAATGAGGCTTTTCACCCGAAAATTGAGAGCTTGTCCCTAAAATTGAGAGCTTGTTGCAGAAAAATGAGGCTTTTCAGCAGAAAAAGGTTGTTTCCGGCCTAAAATTGAGAGCTTGGTACAGAAAAATGAGGTTTTTCACCCCAAAAGCGTGGGTTTAGCCCCCATGATAGGGTTTGTGCTGTAAAAAAGGAGAGGTAGGGCCCAGGAAACGAGGCACTGCTGCATAAAAGGGAGGTTGTTACCTGTAGAATCAAAACTTTGGATGCCAAAAATTAATCTTTGAGAGGAGAATGGGGGTTTGTGCCTAAAATTGAGAGCTTGGAGTAGGAAAATGAGGCTTTTAATCTGAAAAAGGAGGTTTGTGCCCTAAAATTGAGATATTGGTGAAGAAAAATGAGGCTTTTCACTCAAAAATTGAGAGCTTGTCCCTAAAATTGAGAGCTTGGAGTAGGAAAATGAGGCTTTTAATCTGAAAAAGGAGGTTTGTGCCCTAAAATTGAGATATTGGTGAAGAAGAATGAGGCTTTTCACCCAAAAATTGAGAGCTTGTCCCTAAAATTGAGAGCTTGGTGCAGAAAAATGAGGCTTTTCAGCAGAAAAAGGTGAGCTTGTCCATAAAATTGCGCTATTGGTGCAGAAAAATGAGGCTTTTCAGGTGAAAAAGGTGGGTTTGGTGCTAAAATTGAGAGCTTGGTGCAGAAAAATGAGGCTTTTCTGGTGAAAAGGGCATTTTGTGCCCCAAAATTGAGAGCTTGTAGGAAAATGAGGCTTTTTTACCCGAAAAAGGCGGGTTTTACCCTAAAATTGAGAGCTTCTTGTAGGAAAATGAGGCTTTTCAGGTGAAAAAGGTGGGTTTGGTGCAGAAAATTGAGAGTTCTGTGCAGAAAAATGAGGCTTTTCACCCCAAAAACGCGGGTTTAGCCCCCATGATAGGGTTTGTGCTGTAAAAAAGGAGAGGTAGGGCCCTGGAAACGAGGCACTGCTGCATAAAAGGGAGGTTGTTACCTGTAGAATCAAACCTTTGGATGCCAAAAATTAAGCTTTGAGAGGAGAATGGGGGTTTGTGCCTAAAATTGAGAGCTTGGAGTAGGAAAATGAGGCTTTTAATCTGAAAAAGGAGTTTTGTGCCCTAAAATTGAGATATTGGTGAAGAAGAATGAGGCTTTTCCACCCAAAAATTGAGAGCTTGTCCATAAAATTGAGAGCTTGGTGCAGAAAAATGAGGCTTTTTCACCCAAAAAAGGCGGGTTTTACCCTAAACTTGAGAGAGTGGTTCAGAAAAATGAGGCTTTTCACCCAGTAAAGGTAATTTGTGCCCAAATATTGAGAGCTTGGTGCAGAAAAATGAGGCTTTTCACCCAAAAAGGCGGGTTTTACCCTAAAATTGAGATATTGGTGCAGAAAAATGAGGCTTTTCACCCGAAAATTGAGAGCTTGTCCCTAAAATGGAGAGCTTGGTGCAGAAAAATGAGGCTTTTCACCCCAAAAACGCGGGTTTAGCCCCCATGATAGGGTTTGTGCTGTAAAAAAGGAGAGGTAGGGCCCAGGAAACGAGGCACTGCTGCATAAAAGGGAGGTTGTTACCTGTAGAATCAAAACTTTGGATGCCAAAAATTAATCTTTGAGAGGTAAAATGGGGGTTTGTGCCCTAAAATTGAGAGCTTGGAGTAGGAAAATGAGGCTTTTAATCTGAAAAAGGAGGTTTGTGCCCTAAAATTGAGATATTGGTGAAGAAGAATGATTCTTTTCACCCGAAAAATGCGGTTTCTGCCCTAAAATGGAGAGCTTGGTACAGAAAAATGAGGCTTTTCATCTGAAAAAGGCAGGTTTGGCCATAAAATTGCGCTATTGGTGCAGAAAAATGAGGCTTTTCACCCAACAAAGGAGAGCTTGTCCATAAAATTGAAATATTGGTGCAGAAAAATGAGGCTTTTCAGGTGAAAAAGGCGGGTTTTACCGTAAAATTGAGAGAGTGTTTCAGAAAAATGAGGCTTTTCAGGTGAAAAAGGTGGGTTTGGTGCAGAAAATTGAGAGCTCTGTGCAGAAAAATGAGGCTTTTTCACCCGAAAAAGGCATTTTGTGCCTGAAATTGAGAGCTTGGTGCAGAAAAATGAGGCTTTTCACCCCAAAAACGCGGGTTTAGCCCCCATGATAGGGTTTGTGCTGTAAAAAAGGAGAGGTAGGGCCCCGGAAACAAGGCACTGCTGCATAAAAGGGAGGTTGTTACCTGTAGAATCAAAACTTTGGATGCCAAAAATTAATCTTTGAGAGGTAAAGTGGGGGTTTGTGCCCTAAAATTGAGAGCTTGGAGTAGGAAAATGAGGCTTTTAATCTGAAAAAGGAGGTTTGTGCCCTAAAATTGAGATATTGGTGAAGAAGAATGAGGCTTTTCCACCCAAAAATTGAGAGCTTGTCCCTAAAATTGAGAGCTTGGTGCAGAAAAATGAGGCTTTTCAGCAGAAAAAGGTGAGCTTGTCCATAAAATTGCGCTATTGGTGCAGAAAAATGAGGCTTTTCAGGTGAAAAAGGTGGGTTTGGTGCTAAAATTGAGAGCTTGGTGCAGAAAAATGAGGCTTTTCTGGTGAAAAGGGCATTTTGTGCCCAAAAATTGAGAGCTTCTTGTAGGAAAATGAGGCTTTTCAGGTGAAAAAGGTGGGTTTGGTGCAGAAAATTGAGAGCTCTGTGCAGAAAAATGAGGCTTTTTCACCCGAAAAAGGCATTTTGTGCCTGAAATTGAGAGCTTGGTGCAGAAAAATGAGGCTTTTCACCCCAAAAACGCGGGTTTAGCCCCCACGATAGGGTTTGTGCTGTAAAAAAGGAGAGGTAGGGCCCTGGAAACGAGGCACTGCTGCATAAAAGGGAGGTTGTTACCTGTAGAATCAAAACTTTGGAAGCTAAAAATTAATCTTTGAGAGGTAAAGTGGGGGTTTGTGCCTAAAATTGACAGCTTGGAGTAGGAAAATGAGGCTTTTAATCTGAAAAAGGAGGTTTGTGCCCTAAAATTGAGATATTGGTGAAGAAAATGAGGCTTTTCACCCGAAAATTGAGAACTTGTCCCTCAAATGGAGAGCTTGGTGCAGAAAAATGAGGCTTTTCAGGAGAAAAATGTGGTTTGTGCCCAAAAATTGAGAGCTTGGTGCAGATAAATGAGGCTTTTCAGGAGAAAAGCGGGTTTGTGCCCTAGAATCCAGAGCTTATTGTAGGAGAATGAAGCTTTTCACCCCAAAAACATGGGTTTGGCCCCCACGATAGGGTTTGTGCTGTATAAAAGTAGAGTTAGGGCCCAGGAAACGAGGCACTGCTGCATAAAAGGGAGGTTGTTACCTGTAGAATCAAAACTTTGGATGCCAAAAATTAAGCTTTGAGAGGTAAAGTGGGGGTTTGTGCCCTAGAATTGAGAGCTTGGAGTAGGAAAATGAGGCTTTTAATCTGAAAAAGGAGGTTTGTGCCCTAAAATTGAGATATTGGTGAAGAAAAATGAGGCTTTTCACCCGAAAATTGAGAACTTGTCCCTAAAATTGAGAGCTTGGTGCAGAAAAATGAGGCTTTTTCACCCAAAAAAGGCGGGTTTTACCCTAAACTTGAGAGAGTGGTTCAGAAAAATGAGGCTTTTCACCCAATACAGGTAATTTGTGCCCTAAAATTGAGAGCTTGGTGCAGAAAAATGAGGCTTTTCACCCCAAAAAAGGAGAGCTTGTCCCTAAAATGGAGAGCTTGGTGCAGAAAAATGAGGCTTTTTCACCCAAAAAAGGCGGGTTTTACCCTAAACTTGAGAGAGTGGTTCAGAAAAATGAGGCTTTTCACCCAATAAAGGTAATTTGTGCCCAAAAATTGAGAGCTTGGTTCAGAAAAACGAGGATTTTTCACCCAAAAAAGGCGGGTGTGTGCCGTAAAATTGAGAGCTTGGTGCAGAAAAATGAGGCTTTTCCACCCAAAAAAGGCGGGTTTTACCCTAAAATTGAGATATTGGTGAAGAAAAATGAGGCTTTTCACCCGAAAATTGAGAGCTTGTCCCTAAAATTGAGAGCTTTGTTCAGAAAAACGAGACTTTTTCACCCAAAAAAGGCGGGTTTGTGCCCTAAAATTGAGAGCTTGTTGCAGAAAATTGAGGCTTTTCAGCAGAAAAAGGTTGTTTCCGCCCTAAAATTGAGAGCTTGGTACAGAAAAATGAGGTTTTTCACCCCAAAAGCGTGGGTTTAGCCCCCATGATAGGGTTTGTACTGTAAAAAAGGAGAGGTAGGGCCCAGGAAACGAGGCACTGCTGCATAAAAGGGAGGTTGTTACCTGTAGAATCAAAACTTTGGATGCCAAAAATTAATCTTTGAGAGGAGAATGGGGGTTTGTGCCTAAAATTGAGAGCTTGGAGTAGGAAAATGAGGCTTTTAATCTGAAAAAGGAGGTTTGTGCCCTAAAATTGAGATATTGGTGAAGATGAATGAGGCTTTTCACCCAAAAAAGGAGAGCTTGTCCATAACATTGAAATATTGGTGCAGAAAAATTTGGCTTTTCAGGTGAAAAAGGTGGGTTTGGTGCTAAAATTGAGAACTTGGTGCAGAAAAATGAGGCTTTTCACCCAAAAAAAGTGGTTTGTGCTGTAAAATTGAGATCTTGTTGCAGAAAATTGAGGCTTTACATCTGAAAAAGGTGGTTTGTGCCCTAAAATTGAGAGCTTGGTGCAGAAAAATGAGGTTTTTCACCCCAAAAACGCGGGTTTAGAGCCCCCATGATAGGGTTTGTGCTGTAAAAAAGGAGAGGTAGGGCCCTGGAAACGAGGCACTGCTGCATAAAAGGGAGGTTGTTACCTGTAGAATCAAAACTTTGGATGCTAAAAATAAATCTTTGAGAGGTAAAGTGGGGGTTTGTGCCTAAAATTGAGAGCTTGGAGTAGGAAAATGAGGCTTTTAATCTGAAAAAGGAGGTTTGTGCCCTAAAATTGAGATATTGGTGAAGAAAAATGAGGCTTTTCACCCCAAAATTGAGAGCTTGTCCCTAAAATTGAGAGCTTGGAGTAGGAAAATGAGGCTTTTCATCTGAAAAAGGAGGTTTGTGCCCTAAAATTGAGATATTGGTGAAGAAAAATGAGGCTTTTCACCTGAAAATTGAGAGCTTGTCCCTAAATTTGAGAGCTTGGTGCAGAAAAATGAGGCTTTTCAGCAGAAAAAGGCGGGTTGTGTGCCGTAAAATTGAGAGGTTGGTGCAGAAAAATGAGACTTTTCAGCAGAAAAAGGCCATTTCCGCCCTAAAATTGAGAGCTTGGTTCAGAAAAATGAGGTTTTTCACCCCAAAAATGCGGGTTTAGCCCCCATGATAGGGTTTGTGCTGTAAAAAAGGAGAGGTAGGGCCCTGGAAACGAGGCACTGCTGCATAAAAGGGAGGTTGTTACCTGTAGAATCAAAACTTTGGATGCCAAAAATTAATCTTTGAGAGGTAAAATGGGGGTTTGTGCCCTAAAATTGAGAGCTTGGAGTAGGAAAATGAGGCTTTTAATCTGAAAAAGGAGGTTTGTGCCCTAAAATTGAGATATTGGTGAAGAAAAATGAGGCTTTTCACCCCAAAATTGAGAGCTTGTCCATAACATTGAAATATTGGTGCAGAAAAATTTGGCTTTTCAGGTGAAAAAGGTGGGTTTGGTGCTAAAATTGAGAGCTTGGTGCAGAAAAATGAGGCTTTTTCACGCAAAAAAAGTGGTTTGTGCTGTAAAATTGAGATCTTGTTGCAGAAAAGTGAGGCTTTAGATCTGAAAAAGGCGGTTTGTGCCCCAAAATTGAGAGCTTGGTGCAGAAAAATGAGGTTTTTCACCCCAAAAACGCGGGTTTAGAGCCCCCATGATAGGGTTTGTGCTGTAAAAAAGGAGAGGTAGGGCCCTGGAAACGAGGCACTGCTGCATAAAAGGGAGGTTGTTACCTGTAGAATCAAAACTTTGGATGCTAAAAATTAATCTTTGAGAGGTAAAGTGGGGGTTTGTGCCTAAAATTTAGAGCTTGGAGTAGGAAAATGAGGCTTTTAATCTGAAAAAGGAGGTTTGTGCCCTAAAATTGAGATATTGGTGAAGAAAAATGAGGCTTTTCACTCAAAAATTGAGAGCTTGTCCCTAAAATTGAGAGCTTGGAGTAGGAAAATGAGGCTTTTAATCTGAAAAAGGAGGTTTGTGCCCTAAAATTGAGATATTGGTGAAGAAGAATGAGGCTTTTCACCCGAAAATTGAGAACTTGTCCCTAAAATTGAGAGCTTGGTGCAGAAAAATGAGGCTTTTTCACCCAAAAAAGGCGGGTTTTACCCTAAATTTGAGAGCTTGGTTCAGAAAAATGAGGCTTTTCACCCAATACAGGTAATTTGTGCCCAAAAATTGAGAGCTTGGTGCAGAAAAATGATTCTTTTCGCCCGAAAAAGACGGTTTCTGCCCTAAAATTGAGAGCTTGGTGCAGAAAAATGAGGCTTTTCACCCAAAAAAGGAGAGCTTGTCCCTAAAATGGAGAGCTTGGTGCAGAAAAATGAGGCTTTTTCACCCAAAAAAGGCGGGTTTTACCCTAAACTTGAGAGAGTGGTTCAGAAAAATGAGGCTTTTCACCCAATAAAGGTAATTTGTGCCCAAAAATTGAGAGCTTGGTTCAGAAAAACGAGGATTTTTCACCCAAAAAAGGCGGGTGTGTGCCGTAAAATTGAGAGCTTGGTGCAGAAAAATGAGGCTTTTCCACCCAAAAAAGGCGGGTTTTACCCTAAAATTGAGATATTGGTGAAGAAAAATGAGGCTTTTCACCCGAAAATTGAGAGCTTGTCCCTAAAATTGAGAGCTTTGTTCAGAAAAACGAGACTTTTTCACCCAAAAAAGGCGGGTTTGTGCCCTAAAATTGAGAGCTTGTTGCAGAAAATTGAGGCTTTTCAGCAGAAAAAGGTTGTTTCCGCCCTAAAATTGAGAGCTTGGTACAGAAAAATGAGGTTTTTCACCCCAAAAGCGTGGGTTTAGCCCCCATGATAGGGTTTGTACTGTAAAAAAGGAGAGGTAGGGCCCAGGAAACGAGGCACTGCTGCATAAAAGGGAGGTTGTTACCTGTAGAATCAAAACTTTGGATGCCAAAAATTAATCTTTGAGAGGAGAATGGGGGTTTGTGCCTAAAATTGAGAGCTTGGAGTAGGAAAATGAGGCTTTTAATCTGAAAAAGGAGGTTTGTGCCCTAAAATTGAGATATTGGTGAAGATGAATGAGGCTTTTCACCCAAAAAAGGAGAGCTTGTCCATAACATTGAAATATTGGTGCAGAAAAATTTGGCTTTTCAGGTGAAAAAGGTGGGTTTGGTGCTAAAATTGAGAACTTGGTGCAGAAAAATGAGGCTTTTCACCCAAAAAAAGTGGTTTGTGCTGTAAAATTGAGATCTTGTTGCAGAAAATTGAGGCTTTACATCTGAAAAAGGTGGTTTGTGCCCTAAAATTGAGAGCTTGGTGCAGAAAAATGAGGTTTTTCACCCCAAAAACGCGGGTTTAGAGCCCCCATGATAGGGTTTGTGCTGTAAAAAAGGAGAGGTAGGGCCCTGGAAACGAGGCACTGCTGCATAAAAGGGAGGTTGTTACCTGTAGAATCAAAACTTTGGATGCTAAAAATAAATCTTTGAGAGGTAAAGTGGGGGTTTGTGCCTAAAATTGAGAGCTTGGAGTAGGAAAATGAGGCTTTTAATCTGAAAAAGGAGGTTTGTGCCCTAAAATTGAGATATTGGTGAAGAAAAATGAGGCTTTTCACCCCAAAATTGAGAGCTTGTCCCTAAAATTGAGAGCTTGGAGTAGGAAAATGAGGCTTTTCATCTGAAAAAGGAGGTTTGTGCCCTAAAATTGAGATATTGGTGAAGAAAAATGAGGCTTTTCACCTGAAAATTGAGAGCTTGTCCCTAAATTTGAGAGCTTGGTGCAGAAAAATGAGGCTTTTCAGCAGAAAAAGGCGGGTTGTGTGCCGTAAAATTGAGAGGTTGGTGCAGAAAAATGAGACTTTTCAGCAGAAAAAGGCCATTTCCGCCCTAAAATTGAGAGCTTGGTTCAGAAAAATGAGGTTTTTCACCCCAAAAATGCGGGTTTAGCCCCCATGATAGGGTTTGTGCTGTAAAAAAGGAGAGGTAGGGCCCTGGAAACGAGGCACTGCTGCATAAAAGGGAGGTTGTTACCTGTAGAATCAAAACTTTGGATGCCAAAAATTAATCTTTGAGAGGTAAAATGGGGGTTTGTGCCCTAAAATTGAGAGCTTGGAGTAGGAAAATGAGGCTTTTAATCTGAAAAAGGAGGTTTGTGCCCTAAAATTGAGATATTGGTGAAGAAAAATGAGGCTTTTCACCCCAAAATTGAGAGCTTGTCCATAACATTGAAATATTGGTGCAGAAAAATTTGGCTTTTCAGGTGAAAAAGGTGGGTTTGGTGCTAAAATTGAGAGCTTGGTGCAGAAAAATGAGGCTTTTTCACGCAAAAAAAGTGGTTTGTGCTGTAAAATTGAGATCTTGTTGCAGAAAAGTGAGGCTTTAGATCTGAAAAAGGCGGTTTGTGCCCTAAAATTGAGAGCTTGGTGCAGAAAAATGAGGTTTTTCACCCCAAAAACGCGGGTTTAGAGCCCCCATGATAGGGTTTGTGCTGTAAAAAAGGAGAGGTAGGGCCCTGGAAACGAGGCACTGCTGCATAAAAGGGAGGTTGTTACCTGTAGAATCAAAACTTTGGATGCTAAAAATTAATCTTTGAGAGGTAAAGTGGGGGTTTGTGCCTAAAATTGAGAGCTTGGAGTAGGAAAATGAGGCTTTTAATCTGAAAAAGGAGGTTTGTGCCCTAAAATTGAGATATTGGTGAAGAAGAATGAGGCTTTTCACCCGAAAATTGAGAACTTGTCCCTAAAATTGAGAGCTTGGAGTAGGAAAATGAGGCTTTTAATCTGAAAAAGGAGGTTTGTGCCCTAAAATTGAGATATTGGTGAAGAAGAATGAGGCTTTTCACCCGAAAATTGAGAACTTGTCCCTAAAATTGAGAGCTTGGTGCAGAAAAATGAGGCTTTTTCACCCAAAAAAGGCGGGTTTTACCCTAAACTTGAGAGAGTGGTTCAGAAAAATGAGGCTTTTCACCCAATACAGGTAATTTGTGCCCTAAAATTGAGAGCTTGGTGCAGAAAAATGAGGCTTTTCACCCAAAAAAGGAGAGCTTGTCCCTAAAATGGAGAGCTTGGTGCAGAAAAATGAGGCTTTTTCACCCAAAAAAGGCGGGTTTTACCCTAAACTTGAGAGAGTGGTTCAGAAAAATGAGGCTTTTCACCCAATAAAGGTAATTTGTGCCCAAAAATTGAGAGCTTGGTTCAGAAAAACGAGGATTTTTCACCCAAAAAAGGCGGGTGTGTGCCGTAAAATTGAGAGCTTGGTGCAGAAAAATGAGGCTTTTCCACCCAAAAAAGGCGGGTTTTACCCTAAAATTGAGATATTGGTGAAGAAAAATGAGGCTTTTCACCCGAAAATTGAGAGCTTGTCCCTAAAATTGAGAGCTTTGTTCAGAAAAACGAGACTTTTTCACCCAAAAAAGGCGGGTTTGTGCCCTAAAATTGAGAGCTTGTTGCAGAAAATTGAGGCTTTTCAGCAGAAAAAGGTTGTTTCCGCCCTAAAATTGAGAGCTTGGTACAGAAAAATGAGGTTTTTCACCCCAAAAGCGTGGGTTTAGCCCCCATGATAGGGTTTGTACTGTAAAAAAGGAGAGGTAGGGCCCAGGAAACGAGGCACTGCTGCATAAAAGGGAGGTTGTTACCTGTAGAATCAAAACTTTGGATGCCAAAAATTAATCTTTGAGAGGAGAATGGGGGTTTGTGCCTAAAATTTAGAGCTTGGAGTAGGAAAATGAGGCTTTTAATCTGAAAAAGGAGGTTTGTGCCCTAAAATTGAGATATTGGTGAAGAAAAATGAGGCTTTTCACCCGAAAATTGAGAACTTGTCCCTAAAATTGAGAGCTTGGAGTAGGAAAATGAGGCTTTTAATCTGAAAAAGGAGGTTTGTGCCCTAAAATTGAGATATTGGTGAAGAAGAATGAGGCTTTTCACCCGAAAATTGAGAACTTGTCCCTAAAATTGAGAGCTTGGTGCAGAAAAATGAGGCTTTTTCACCCAAAAAAGGCGGGTTTTACCCTAAATTTGAGAGCTTGGTTCAGAAAAATGAGGCTTTTCACCCAATACAGGTAATTTGTGCCCAAAAATTGAGAGCTTGGTGCAGAAAAATGATTCTTTTCGCCCGAAAAAGGCGGTTTCTGCCCTAAAATTGAGAGCTTGGTGCAGAAAAATGAGGCTTTTCACCCAAAAAAGGAGAGCTTGTCCCTAAAATTGAGAGCTTGGTGCAGAAAAATGAGGCTTTTTCACCCAAAAAAGGCGGGTTTTACCCTAAACTTGAGAGAGTGGTTCAGAAAAATGAGGCTTTTCACCCAATAAAGGTAATTTGTGCCCAAAAATTGAGAGCTTGGTTCAGAAAAACGAGGATTTTTCACCCAAAAAAGGCGGGTGTGTGCCGTAAAATTGAGAGCTTGGTGCAGAAAAATGAGGCTTTTCCACCCAAAAAAGGCGGGTTTTACCCTAAAATTGAGATATTGGTGAAGAAAAATGAGGCTTTTCACCCGAAAATTGAGAGCTTGTCCCTAAAATTGAGAGCTTTGTTCAGAAAAACGAGACTTTTTCACCCAAAAAAGGCGGGTTTGTGCCCTAAAATTGAGAGCTTGTTGCAGAAAATTGAGGCTTTTCAGCAGAAAAAGGTTGTTTCCGCCCTAAAATTGAGAGCTTGGTACAGAAAAATGAGGTTTTTCACCCCAAAAGCGTGGGTTTAGCCCCCATGATAGGGTTTGTACTGTAAAAAAGGAGAGGTAGGGCCCAGGAAACGAGGCACTGCTGCATAAAAGGGAGGTTGTTACCTGTAGAATCAAAACTTTGGATGCCAAAAATTAATCTTTGAGAGGAGAATGGGGGTTTGTGCCTAAAATTGAGAGCTTGGAGTAGGAAAATGAGGCTTTTAATCTGAAAAAGGAGGTTTGTGCCCTAAAATTGAGATATTGGTGAAGAAAAATGAGGCTTTTCACCCAAAAAAGGAGAGCTTGTCCATAACATTGAAATATTGGTGCAGAAAAATTTGGCTTTTCAGGTGAAAAAGGTGGGTTTGGTGCTAAAATTGAGAACTTGGTGCAGAAAAATGAGGCTTTTCACCCAAAAAAAGTGGTTTGTGCTGTAAAATTGAGATCTTGTTGCAGAAAAATGAGGCTTTACATCTGAAAAAGGTGGTTTGTGCCCTAAAATTGAGAGCTTGGTGCAGAAAAATGAGGTTTTTCACCCCAAAAACGCGGGTTTAGAGCCCCCATGATAGGGTTTGTGCTGTAAAAAAGGAGAGGTAGGGCCCTGGAAACGAGGCACTGCTGCATAAAAGGGAGGTTGTTACCTGTAGAATCAAAACTTTGGATGCTAAAAATAAATCTTTGAGAGGTAAAGTGGGGGTTTGTGCCTAAAATTGAGAGCTTGGAGTAGGAAAATGAGGCTTTTAATCTGAAAAAGGAGGTTTGTGCCCTAAAATTGAGATATTGGTGAAGAAAAATGAGGCTTTTCACCCCAAAATTGAGAGCTTGTCCCTAAAATTGAGAGCTTGGAGTAGGAAAATGAGGCTTTTCATCTGAAAAAGGAGGTTTGTGCCCTAAAATTGAGATATTGGTGAAGAAAAATGAGGCTTTTCACCTGAAAATTGAGAGCTTGTCCCTAAAATTGAGAGCTTGGTGCAGAAAAATGAGGCTTTTCAGCAGAAAAAGGCGGGTTGTGTGCCGTAAAATTGAGAGGTTGGTGCAGAAAAATGAGACTTTTCAGCAGAAAAAGGCCATTTCCGCCCTAAAATTGAGAGCTTGGTTCAGAAAAATGAGGTTTTTCACCCCAAAAATGCGGGTTTAGCCCCCATGATAGGGTTTGTGCTGTAAAAAAGGAGAGGTAGGGCCCTGGAAACGAGGCACTGCTGCATAAAAGGGAGGTTGTTACCTGTAGAATCAAAACTTTGGATGCCAAAAATTAATCGTTGAGAGGTAAAATGGGGGTTTGTGCCCTAAAATTGAGAGCTTGGAGTAGGAAAATGAGGCTTTTAATCTGAAAAAGGAGGTTTGTGCCCTAAAATTGAGATATTGGTGAAGAAAAATGAGGCTTTTCACCCCAAAATTGAGAGCTTGTCCATAACATTGAAATATTGGTGCAGAAAAATTTGGCTTTTCAGGTGAAAAAGGTGGGTTTGGTGCTAAAATTGAGAGCTTGGTGCAGAAAAATGAGGCTTTTTCACGCAAAAAAAGTGGTTTGTGCTGTAAAATTGAGATCTTGTTGCAGAAAAGTGAGGCTTTAGATCTGAAAAAGGCGGTTTGTGCCCTAAAATTGAGAGCTTGGTGCAGAAAAATGAGGTTTTTCACCCCAAAAACGCGGGTTTAGAGCCCCCATGATAGGGTTTGTGCTGTAAAAAAGGAGAGGTAGGGCCCTGGAAACGAGGCACTGCTGCATAAAAGGGAGGTTGTTACCTGTAGAATCAAAACTTTGGATGCTAAAAATTAATCTTTGAGAGGTAAAGTGGGGGTTTGTGCCTAAAATTTAGAGCTTGGAGTAGGAAAATGAGGCTTTTAATCTGAAAAAGGAGGTTTGTGCCCTAAAATTGAGATATTGGTGAAGAAAAATGAGGCTTTTCACTCAAAAATTGAGAGCTTGTCCCTAAAATTGAGAGCTTGGAGTAGGAAAATGAGGCTTTTAATCTGAAAAAGGAGGTTTGTGCCCTAAAATTGAGATATTGGTGAAGAAGAATGAGGCTTTTCACCCGAAAATTGAGAACTTGTCCCTAAAATTGAGAGCTTGGTGCAGAAAAATGAGGCTTTTTCACCCAAAAAAGGCGGGTTTTACCCTAAATTTGAGAGCTTGGTTCAGAAAAATGAGGCTTTTCACCCAATACAGGTAATTTGTGCCCAAAAATTGAGAGCTTGGTGCAGAAAAATGATTCTTTTCGCCCGAAAAAGGCGGTTTCTGCCCTAAAATTGAGAGCTTGGTGCAGAAAAATGAGGCTTTTCACCCAAAAAAGGAGAGCTTGTCCCTAAAATTGAGAGCTTGGTGCAGAAAAATGAGGCTTTTTCACCCAAAAAAGGCGGGTTTTACCCTAAACTTGAGAGAGTGGTTCAGAAAAATGAGGCTTTTCACCCAATAAAGGTAATTTGTGCCCAAAAATTGAGAGCTTGGTTCAGAAAAACGAGGATTTTTCACCCAAAAAAGGCGGGTGTGTGCCGTAAAATTGAGAGCTTGGTGCAGAAAAATGAGGCTTTTCCACCCAAAAAAGGCGGGTTTTACCCTAAAATTGAGATATTGGTGAAGAAAAATGAGGCTTTTCACCCGAAAATTGAGAGCTTGTCCCTAAAATTGAGAGCTTTGTTCAGAAAAACGAGACTTTTTCACCCAAAAAAGGCGGGTTTGTGCCCTAAAATTGAGAGCTTGTTGCAGAAAATTGAGGCTTTTCAGCAGAAAAAGGTTGTTTCCGCCCTAAAATTGAGAGCTTGGTACAGAAAAATGAGGTTTTTCACCCCAAAAGCGTGGGTTTAGCCCCCATGATAGGGTTTGTACTGTAAAAAAGGAGAGGTAGGGCCCAGGAAACGAGGCACTGCTGCATAAAAGGGAGGTTGTTACCTGTAGAATCAAAACTTTGGATGCCAAAAATTAATCTTTGAGAGGAGAATGGGGGTTTGTGCCTAAAATTGAGAGCTTGGAGTAGGAAAATGAGGCTTTTAATCTGAAAAAGGAGGTTTGTGCCCTAAAATTGAGATATTGGTGAAGATGAATGAGGCTTTTCACCCAAAAAAGGAGAGCTTGTCCATAACATTGAAATATTGGTGCAGAAAAATTTGGCTTTTCAGGTGAAAAAGGTGGGTTTGGTGCTAAAATTGAGAACTTGGTGCAGAAAAATGAGGCTTTTCACCCAAAAAAAGTGGTTTGTGCTGTAAAATTGAGATCTTGTTGCAGAAAAATGAGGCTTTACATCTGAAAAAGGTGGTTTGTGCCCTAAAATTGAGAGCTTGGTGCAGAAAAATGAGGTTTTTCACCCCAAAAACGCGGGTTTAGAGCCCCCATGATAGGGTTTGTGCTGTAAAAAAGGAGAGGTAGGGCCCTGGAAACGAGGCACTGCTGCATAAAAGGGAGGTTGTTACCTGTAGAATCAAAACTTTGGATGCTAAAAATAAATCTTTGAGAGGTAAAGTGGGGGTTTGTGCCTAAAATTGAGAGCTTGGAGTAGGAAAATGAGGCTTTTAATCTGAAAAAGGAGGTTTGTGCCCTAAAATTGAGATATTGGTGAAGAAAAATGAGGCTTTTCACCCCAAAATTGAGAGCTTGTCCCTAAAATTGAGAGCTTGGAGTAGGAAAATGAGGCTTTTCATCTGAAAAAGGAGGTTTGTGCCCTAAAATTGAGATATTGGTGAAGAAAAATGAGGCTTTTCACCTGAAAATTGAGAGCTTGTCCCTAAATTTGAGAGCTTGGTGCAGAAAAATGAGGCTTTTCAGCAGAAAAAGGCGGGTTGTGTGCCGTAAAATTGAGAGGTTGGTGCAGAAAAATGAGACTTTTCAGCAGAAAAAGGCCATTTCCGCCCTAAAATTGAGAGCTTGGTTCAGAAAAATGAGGTTTTTCACCCCAAAAATGCGGGTTTAGCCCCCATGATAGGGTTTGTGCTGTAAAAAAGGAGAGGTAGGGCCCTGGAAACGAGGCACTGCTGCATAAAAGGGAGGTTGTTACCTGTAGAATCAAAACTTTGGATGCCAAAAATTAATCTTTGAGAGGTAAAATGGGGGTTTGTGCCCTAAAATTGAGAGCTTGGAGTAGGAAAATGAGGCTTTTAATCTGAAAAAGGAGGTTTGTGCCCTAAAATTGAGATATTGGTGAAGAAAAATGAGGCTTTTCACCCCAAAATTGAGAGCTTGTCCATAACATTGAAATATTGGTGCAGAAAAATTTGGCTTTTCAGGTGAAAAAGGTGGGTTTGGTGCTAAAATTGAGAGCTTGGTGCAGAAAAATGAGGCTTTTTCACGCAAAAAAAGTGGTTTGTGCTGTAAAATTGAGATCTTGTTGCAGAAAAGTGAGGCTTTAGATCTGAAAAAGGCGGTTTGTGCCCCAAAATTGAGAGCTTGGTGCAGAAAAATGAGGTTTTTCACCCCAAAAACGCGGGTTTAGAGCCCCCATGATAGGGTTTGTGCTGTAAAAAAGGAGAGGTAGGGCCCTGGAAACGAGGCACTGCTGCATAAAAGGGAGGTTGTTACCTGTAGAATCAAAACTTTGGATGCTAAAAATAAATCTTTGAGAGGTAAAGTGGGGGTTTGTGCCTAAAATTGAGAGCTTGGAGTAGGAAAATGAGGCTTTTAATCTGAAAAAGGAGGTTTGTGCCCTAAAATTGAGATATTGGTGAAGAAAAATGAGGCTTTTCACCCCAAAATTGAGAGCTTGTCCCTAAAATTGAGAGCTTGGAGTAGGAAAATGAGGCTTTTCATCTGAAAAAGGAGGTTTGTGCCCTAAAATTGAGATATTGGTGAAGAAAAATGAGGCTTTTCACCTGAAAATTGAGAGCTTGTCCCTAAAATTGAGAGCTTGGTGCAGAAAAATGAGGCTTTTCAGCAGAAAAAGGCGGGTTGTGTGCCGTAAAATTGAGAGGTTGGTGCAGAAAAATGAGACTTTTCAGCAGAAAAAGGCCATTTCCGCCCTAAAATTGAGAGCTTGGTTCAGAAAAATGAGGTTTTTCACCCCAAAAATGCGGGTTTAGCCCCCATGATAGGGTTTGTGCTGTAAAAAAGGAGAGGTAGGGCCCTGGAAACGAGGCACTGCTGCATAAAAGGGAGGTTGTTACCTGTAGAATCAAAACTTTGGATGCCAAAAATTAATCGTTGAGAGGTAAAATGGGGGTTTGTGCCCTAAAATTGAGAGCTTGGAGTAGGAAAATGAGGCTTTTAATCTGAAAAAGGAGGTTTGTGCCCTAAAATTGAGATATTGGTGAAGAAAAATGAGGCTTTTCACCCCAAAATTGAGAGCTTGTCCATAACATTGAAATATTGGTGCAGAAAAATTTGGCTTTTCAGGTGAAAAAGGTGGGTTTGGTGCTAAAATTGAGAGCTTGGTGCAGAAAAATGAGGCTTTTTCACGCAAAAAAAGTGGTTTGTGCTGTAAAATTGAGATCTTGTTGCAGAAAAGTGAGGCTTTAGATCTGAAAAAGGCGGTTTGTGCCCTAAAATTGAGAGCTTGGTGCAGAAAAATGAGGTTTTTCACCCCAAAAACGCGGGTTTAGAGCCCCCATGATAGGGTTTGTGCTGTAAAAAAGGAGAGGTAGGGCCCTGGAAACGAGGCACTGCTGCATAAAAGGGAGGTTGTTACCTGTAGAATCAAAACTTTGGATGCTAAAAATTAATCTTTGAGAGGTAAAGTGGGGGTTTGTGCCTAAAATTTAGAGCTTGGAGTAGGAAAATGAGGCTTTTAATCTGAAAAAGGAGGTTTGTGCCCTAAAATTGAGATATTGGTGAAGAAAAATGAGGCTTTTCACTCAAAAATTGAGAGCTTGTCCCTAAAATTGAGAGCTTGGAGTAGGAAAATGAGGCTTTTAATCTGAAAAAGGAGGTTTGTGCCCTAAAATTGAGATATTGGTGAAGAAGAATGAGGCTTTTCACCCGAAAATTGAGAACTTGTCCCTAAAATTGAGAGCTTGGTGCAGAAAAATGAGGCTTTTTCACCCAAAAAAGGCGGGTTTTACCCTAAATTTGAGAGCTTGGTTCAGAAAAATGAGGCTTTTCACCCAATACAGGTAATTTGTGCCCAAAAATTGAGAGCTTGGTGCAGAAAAATGATTCTTTTCGCCCGAAAAAGGCGGTTTCTGCCCTAAAATTGAGAGCTTGGTGCAGAAAAATGAGGCTTTTCACCCAAAAAAGGAGAGCTTGTCCCTAAAATTGAGAGCTTGGTGCAGAAAAATGAGGCTTTTTCACCCAAAAAAGGCGGGTTTTACCCTAAACTTGAGAGAGTGGTTCAGAAAAATGAGGCTTTTCACCCAATAAAGGTAATTTGTGCCCAAAAATTGAGAGCTTGGTTCAGAAAAACGAGGATTTTTCACCCAAAAAAGGCGGGTGTGTGCCGTAAAATTGAGAGCTTGGTGCAGAAAAATGAGGCTTTTCCACCCAAAAAAGGCGGGTTTTACCCTAAAATTGAGATATTGGTGAAGAAAAATGAGGCTTTTCACCCGAAAATTGAGAGCTTGTCCCTAAAATTGAGAGCTTTGTTCAGAAAAACGAGACTTTTTCACCCAAAAAAGGCGGGTTTGTGCCCTAAAATTGAGAGCTTGTTGCAGAAAATTGAGGCTTTTCAGCAGAAAAAGGTTGTTTCCGCCCTAAAATTGAGAGCTTGGTACAGAAAAATGAGGTTTTTCACCCCAAAAGCGTGGGTTTAGCCCCCATGATAGGGTTTGTACTGTAAAAAAGGAGAGGTAGGGCCCAGGAAACGAGGCACTGCTGCATAAAAGGGAGGTTGTTACCTGTAGAATCAAAACTTTGGATGCCAAAAATTAATCTTTGAGAGGAGAATGGGGGTTTGTGCCTAAAATTGAGAGCTTGGAGTAGGAAAATGAGGCTTTTAATCTGAAAAAGGAGGTTTGTGCCCTAAAATTGAGATATTGGTGAAGATGAATGAGGCTTTTCACCCAAAAAAGGAGAGCTTGTCCATAACATTGAAATATTGGTGCAGAAAAATTTGGCTTTTCAGGTGAAAAAGGTGGGTTTGGTGCTAAAATTGAGAACTTGGTGCAGAAAAATGAGGCTTTTCACCCAAAAAAAGTGGTTTGTGCTGTAAAATTGAGATCTTGTTGCAGAAAAATGAGGCTTTACATCTGAAAAAGGTGGTTTGTGCCCTAAAATTGAGAGCTTGGTGCAGAAAAATGAGGTTTTTCACCCCAAAAACGCGGGTTTAGAGCCCCCATGATAGGGTTTGTGCTGTAAAAAAGGAGAGGTAGGGCCCTGGAAACGAGGCACTGCTGCATAAAAGGGAGGTTGTTACCTGTAGAATCAAAACTTTGGATGCTAAAAATAAATCTTTGAGAGGTAAAGTGGGGGTTTGTGCCTAAAATTGAGAGCTTGGAGTAGGAAAATGAGGCTTTTAATCTGAAAAAGGAGGTTTGTGCCCTAAAATTGAGATATTGGTGAAGAAAAATGAGGCTTTTCACCCCAAAATTGAGAGCTTGTCCCTAAAATTGAGAGCTTGGAGTAGGAAAATGAGGCTTTTCATCTGAAAAAGGAGGTTTGTGCCCTAAAATTGAGATATTGGTGAAGAAAAATGAGGCTTTTCACCTGAAAATTGAGAGCTTGTCCCTAAATTTGAGAGCTTGGTGCAGAAAAATGAGGCTTTTCAGCAGAAAAAGGCGGGTTGTGTGCCGTAAAATTGAGAGGTTGGTGCAGAAAAATGAGACTTTTCAGCAGAAAAAGGCCATTTCCGCCCTAAAATTGAGAGCTTGGTTCAGAAAAATGAGGTTTTTCACCCCAAAAATGCGGGTTTAGCCCCCATGATAGGGTTTGTGCTGTAAAAAAGGAGAGGTAGGGCCCTGGAAACGAGGCACTGCTGCATAAAAGGGAGGTTGTTACCTGTAGAATCAAAACTTTGGATGCCAAAAATTAATCTTTGAGAGGTAAAATGGGGGTTTGTGCCCTAAAATTGAGAGCTTGGAGTAGGAAAATGAGGCTTTTAATCTGAAAAAGGAGGTTTGTGCCCTAAAATTGAGATATTGGTGAAGAAAAATGAGGCTTTTCACCCCAAAATTGAGAGCTTGTCCATAACATTGAAATATTGGTGCAGAAAAATTTGGCTTTTCAGGTGAAAAAGGTGGGTTTGGTGCTAAAATTGAGAGCTTGGTGCAGAAAAATGAGGCTTTTTCACGCAAAAAAAGTGGTTTGTGCTGTAAAATTGAGATCTTGTTGCAGAAAAGTGAGGCTTTAGATCTGAAAAAGGCGGTTTGTGCCCCAAAATTGAGAGCTTGGTGCAGAAAAATGAGGTTTTTCACCCCAAAAACGCGGGTTTAGAGCCCCCATGATAGGGTTTGTGCTGTAAAAAAGGAGAGGTAGGGCCCTGGAAACGAGGCACTGCTGCATAAAAGGGAGGTTGTTACCTGTAGAATCAAAACTTTGGATGCTAAAAATTAATCTTTGAGAGGTAAAGTGGGGGTTTGTGCCTAAAATTTAGAGCTTGGAGTAGGAAAATGAGGCTTTTAATCTGAAAAAGGAGGTTTGTGCCCTAAAATTGAGATATTGGTGAAGAAAAATGAGGCTTTTCACTCAAAAATTGAGAGCTTGTCCCTAAAATTGAGAGCTTGGAGTAGGAAAATGAGGCTTTTAATCTGAAAAAGGAGGTTTGTGCCCTAAAATTGAGATATTGGTGAAGAAGAATGAGGCTTTTCACCCGAAAATTGAGAACTTGTCCCTAAAATTGAGAGCTTGGTGCAGAAAAATGAGGCTTTTTCACCCAAAAAAGGCGGGTTTTACCCTAAATTTGAGAGCTTGGTTCAGAAAAATGAGGCTTTTCACCCAATACAGGTAATTTGTGCCCAAAAATTGAGAGCTTGGTGCAGAAAAATGATTCTTTTCGCCCGAAAAAGACGGTTTCTGCCCTAAAATTGAGAGCTTGGTGCAGAAAAATGAGGCTTTTCACCCAAAAAAGGAGAGCTTGTCCCTAAAATGGAGAGCTTGGTGCAGAAAAATGAGGCTTTTTCACCCAAAAAAGGCGGGTTTTACCCTAAACTTGAGAGAGTGGTTCAGAAAAATGAGGCTTTTCACCCAATAAAGGTAATTTGTGCCCAAAAATTGAGAGCTTGGTTCAGAAAAACGAGGATTTTTCACCCAAAAAAGGCGGGTGTGTGCCGTAAAATTGAGAGCTTGGTGCAGAAAAATGAGGCTTTTCCACCCAAAAAAGGCGGGTTTTACCCTAAAATTGAGATATTGGTGAAGAAAAATGAGGCTTTTCACCCGAAAATTGAGAGCTTGTCCCTAAAATTGAGAGCTTTGTTCAGAAAAACGAGACTTTTTCACCCAAAAAAGGCGGGTTTGTGCCCTAAAATTGAGAGCTTGTTGCAGAAAATTGAGGCTTTTCAGCAGAAAAAGGTTGTTTCCGCCCTAAAATTGAGAGCTTGGTACAGAAAAATGAGGTTTTTCACCCCAAAAGCGTGGGTTTAGCCCCCATGATAGGGTTTGTACTGTAAAAAAGGAGAGGTAGGGCCCAGGAAACGAGGCACTGCTGCATAAAAGGGAGGTTGTTACCTGTAGAATCAAAACTTTGGATGCCAAAAATTAATCTTTGAGAGGAGAATGGGGGTTTGTGCCTAAAATTGAGAGCTTGGAGTAGGAAAATGAGGCTTTTAATCTGAAAAAGGAGGTTTGTGCCCTAAAATTGAGATATTGGTGAAGATGAATGAGGCTTTTCACCCAAAAAAGGAGAGCTTGTCCATAACATTGAAATATTGGTGCAGAAAAATTTGGCTTTTCAGGTGAAAAAGGTGGGTTTGGTGCTAAAATTGAGAACTTGGTGCAGAAAAATGAGGCTTTTCACCCAAAAAAAGTGGTTTGTGCTGTAAAATTGAGATCTTGTTGCAGAAAATTGAGGCTTTACATCTGAAAAAGGTGGTTTGTGCCCTAAAATTGAGAGCTTGGTGCAGAAAAATGAGGTTTTTCACCCCAAAAACGCGGGTTTAGAGCCCCCATGATAGGGTTTGTGCTGTAAAAAAGGAGAGGTAGGGCCCTGGAAACGAGGCACTGCTGCATAAAAGGGAGGTTGTTACCTGTAGAATCAAAACTTTGGATGCTAAAAATTAATCTTTGAGAGGTAAAGTGGGGGTTTGTGCCTAAAATTGAGAGCTTGGAGTAGGAAAATGAGGCTTTTAATCTGAAAAAGGAGGTTTGTGCCCTAAAATTGAGATATTGGTGAAGAAAAATGAGGCTTTTCACCCCAAAATTGAGAGCTTGTCCCTAAAATTGAGAGCTTGGAGTAGGAAAATGAGGCTTTTCATCTGAAAAAGGAGGTTTGTGCCCTAAAATTGAGATATTGGTGAAGAAAAATGAGGCTTTTCACCTGAAAATTGAGAGCTTGTCCCTAAATTTGAGAGCTTGGTGCAGAAAAATGAGGCTTTTCAGCAGAAAAAGGCGGGTTGTGTGCCGTAAAATTGAGAGGTTGGTGCAGAAAAATGAGACTTTTCAGCAGAAAAAGGCCATTTCCGCCCTAAAATTGAGAGCTTGGTTCAGAAAAATGAGGTTTTTCACCCCAAAAATGCGGGTTTAGCCCCCATGATAGGGTTTGTGCTGTAAAAAAGGAGAGGTAGGGCCCTGGAAACGAGGCACTGCTGCATAAAAGGGAGGTTGTTACCTGTAGAATCAAAACTTTGGATGCCAAAAATTAATCTTTGAGAGGTAAAATGGGGGTTTGTGCCCTAAAATTGAGAGCTTGGAGTAGGAAAATGAGGCTTTTAATCTGAAAAAGGAGGTTTGTGCCCTAAAATTGAGATATTGGTGAAGAAAAATGAGGCTTTTCACCCCAAAATTGAGAGCTTGTCCATAACATTGAAATATTGGTGCAGAAAAATTTGGCTTTTCAGGTGAAAAAGGTGGGTTTGGTGCTAAAATTGAGAGCTTGGTGCAGAAAAATGAGGCTTTTTCACGCAAAAAAAGTGGTTTGTGCTGTAAAATTGAGATCTTGTTGCAGAAAAGTGAGGCTTTAGATCTGAAAAAGGCGGTTTGTGCCCTAAAATTGAGAGCTTGGTGCAGAAAAATGAGGTTTTTCACCCCAAAAACGCGGGTTTAGAGCCCCCATGATAGGGTTTGTGCTGTAAAAAAGGAGAGGTAGGGCCCTGGAAACGAGGCACTGCTGCATAAAAGGGAGGTTGTTACCTGTAGAATCAAAACTTTGGATGCTAAAAATTAATCTTTGAGAGGTAAAGTGGGGGTTTGTGCCTAAAATTGAGAGCTTGGAGTAGGAAAATGAGGCTTTTAATCTGAAAAAGGAGGTTTGTGCCCTAAAATTGAGATATTGGTGAAGAAGAATGAGGCTTTTCACCCGAAAATTGAGAACTTGTCCCTAAAATTGAGAGCTTGGAGTAGGAAAATGAGGCTTTTAATCTGAAAAAGGAGGTTTGTGCCCTAAAATTGAGATATTGGTGAAGAAGAATGAGGCTTTTCACCCGAAAATTGAGAACTTGTCCCTAAAATTGAGAGCTTGGTGCAGAAAAATGAGGCTTTTTCACCCAAAAAAGGCGGGTTTTACCCTAAACTTGAGAGAGTGGTTCAGAAAAATGAGGCTTTTCACCCAATACAGGTAATTTGTGCCCTAAAATTGAGAGCTTGGTGCAGAAAAATGAGGCTTTTCACCCAAAAAAGGAGAGCTTGTCCCTAAAATGGAGAGCTTGGTGCAGAAAAATGAGGCTTTTTCACCCAAAAAAGGCGGGTTTTACCCTAAACTTGAGAGAGTGGTTCAGAAAAATGAGGCTTTTCACCCAATAAAGGTAATTTGTGCCCAAAAATTGAGAGCTTGGTTCAGAAAAACGAGGATTTTTCACCCAAAAAAGGCGGGTGTGTGCCGTAAAATTGAGAGCTTGGTGCAGAAAAATGAGGCTTTTCCACCCAAAAAAGGCGGGTTTTACCCTAAAATTGAGATATTGGTGAAGAAAAATGAGGCTTTTCACCCGAAAATTGAGAGCTTGTCCCTAAAATTGAGAGCTTTGTTCAGAAAAACGAGACTTTTTCACCCAAAAAAGGCGGGTTTGTGCCCTAAAATTGAGAGCTTGTTGCAGAAAATTGAGGCTTTTCAGCAGAAAAAGGTTGTTTCCGCCCTAAAATTGAGAGCTTGGTACAGAAAAATGAGGTTTTTCACCCCAAAAGCGTGGGTTTAGCCCCCATGATAGGGTTTGTACTGTAAAAAAGGAGAGGTAGGGCCCAGGAAACGAGGCACTGCTGCATAAAAGGGAGGTTGTTACCTGTAGAATCAAAACTTTGGATGCCAAAAATTAATCTTTGAGAGGAGAATGGGGGTTTGTGCCTAAAATTGAGAGCTTGGAGTAGGAAAATGAGGCTTTTAATCTGAAAAAGGAGGTTTGTGCCCTAAAATTGAGATATTGGTGAAGAAAAATGAGGCTTTTCACCCGAAAATTGAGAACTTGTCCCTAAAATTGAGAGCTTGGAGTAGGAAAATGAGGCTTTTAATCTGAAAAAGGAGGTTTGTGCCCTAAAATTGAGATATTGGTGAAGAAGAATGAGGCTTTTCACCCGAAAATTGAGAACTTGTCCCTAAAATTGAGAGCTTGGTGCAGAAAAATGAGGCTTTTTCACCCAAAAAAGGCGGGTTTTACCCTAAATTTGAGAGCTTGGTTCAGAAAAATGAGGCTTTTCACCCAATACAGGTAATTTGTGCCCAAAAATTGAGAGCTTGGTGCAGAAAAATGATTCTTTTCGCCCGAAAAAGGCGGTTTCTGCCCTAAAATTGAGAGCTTGGTGCAGAAAAATGAGGCTTTTCACCCAAAAAAGGAGAGCTTGTCCCTAAAATTGAGAGCTTGGTGCAGAAAAATGAGGCTTTTTCACCCAAAAAAGGCGGGTTTTACCCTAAACTTGAGAGAGTGGTTCAGAAAAATGAGGCTTTTCACCCAATAAAGGTAATTTGTGCCCAAAAATTGAGAGCTTGGTTCAGAAAAACGAGGATTTTTCACCCAAAAAAGGCGGGTGTGTGCCGTAAAATTGAGAGCTTGGTGCAGAAAAATGAGGCTTTTCCACCCAAAAAAGGCGGGTTTTACCCTAAAATTGAGATATTGGTGAAGAAAAATGAGGCTTTTCACCCGAAAATTGAGAGCTTGTCCCTAAAATTGAGAGCTTTGTTCAGAAAAACGAGACTTTTTCACCCAAAAAAGGCGGGTTTGTGCCCTAAAATTGAGAGCTTGTTGCAGAAAATTGAGGCTTTTCAGCAGAAAAAGGTTGTTTCCGCCCTAAAATTGAGAGCTTGGTACAGAAAAATGAGGTTTTTCACCCCAAAAGCGTGGGTTTAGCCCCCATGATAGGGTTTGTACTGTAAAAAAGGAGAGGTAGGGCCCAGGAAACGAGGCACTGCTGCATAAAAGGGAGGTTGTTACCTGTAGAATCAAAACTTTGGATGCCAAAAATTAATCTTTGAGAGGAGAATGGGGGTTTGTGCCTAAAATTGAGAGCTTGGAGTAGGAAAATGAGGCTTTTAATCTGAAAAAGGAGGTTTGTGCCCTAAAATTGAGATATTGGTGAAGAAAAATGAGGCTTTTCACCCAAAAAAGGAGAGCTTGTCCATAACATTGAAATATTGGTGCAGAAAAATTTGGCTTTTCAGGTGAAAAAGGTGGGTTTGGTGCTAAAATTGAGAACTTGGTGCAGAAAAATGAGGCTTTTCACCCAAAAAAAGTGGTTTGTGCTGTAAAATTGAGATCTTGTTGCAGAAAAATGAGGCTTTACATCTGAAAAAGGTGGTTTGTGCCCTAAAATTGAGAGCTTGGTGCAGAAAAATGAGGTTTTTCACCCCAAAAACGCGGGTTTAGAGCCCCCATGATAGGGTTTGTGCTGTAAAAAAGGAGAGGTAGGGCCCTGGAAACGAGGCACTGCTGCATAAAAGGGAGGTTGTTACCTGTAGAATCAAAACTTTGGATGCTAAAAATAAATCTTTGAGAGGTAAAGTGGGGGTTTGTGCCTAAAATTGAGAGCTTGGAGTAGGAAAATGAGGCTTTTAATCTGAAAAAGGAGGTTTGTGCCCTAAAATTGAGATATTGGTGAAGAAAAATGAGGCTTTTCACCCCAAAATTGAGAGCTTGTCCCTAAAATTGAGAGCTTGGAGTAGGAAAATGAGGCTTTTCATCTGAAAAAGGAGGTTTGTGCCCTAAAATTGAGATATTGGTGAAGAAAAATGAGGCTTTTCACCTGAAAATTGAGAGCTTGTCCCTAAAATTGAGAGCTTGGTGCAGAAAAATGAGGCTTTTCAGCAGAAAAAGGCGGGTTGTGTGCCGTAAAATTGAGAGGTTGGTGCAGAAAAATGAGACTTTTCAGCAGAAAAAGGCCATTTCCGCCCTAAAATTGAGAGCTTGGTTCAGAAAAATGAGGTTTTTCACCCCAAAAATGCGGGTTTAGCCCCCATGATAGGGTTTGTGCTGTAAAAAAGGAGAGGTAGGGCCCTGGAAACGAGGCACTGCTGCATAAAAGGGAGGTTGTTACCTGTAGAATCAAAACTTTGGATGCCAAAAATTAATCGTTGAGAGGTAAAATGGGGGTTTGTGCCCTAAAATTGAGAGCTTGGAGTAGGAAAATGAGGCTTTTAATCTGAAAAAGGAGGTTTGTGCCCTAAAATTGAGATATTGGTGAAGAAAAATGAGGCTTTTCACCCCAAAATTGAGAGCTTGTCCATAACATTGAAATATTGGTGCAGAAAAATTTGGCTTTTCAGGTGAAAAAGGTGGGTTTGGTGCTAAAATTGAGAGCTTGGTGCAGAAAAATGAGGCTTTTTCACGCAAAAAAAGTGGTTTGTGCTGTAAAATTGAGATCTTGTTGCAGAAAAGTGAGGCTTTAGATCTGAAAAAGGCGGTTTGTGCCCTAAAATTGAGAGCTTGGTGCAGAAAAATGAGGTTTTTCACCCCAAAAACGCGGGTTTAGAGCCCCCATGATAGGGTTTGTGCTGTAAAAAAGGAGAGGTAGGGCCCTGGAAACGAGGCACTGCTGCATAAAAGGGAGGTTGTTACCTGTAGAATCAAAACTTTGGATGCTAAAAATTAATCTTTGAGAGGTAAAGTGGGGGTTTGTGCCTAAAATTTAGAGCTTGGAGTAGGAAAATGAGGCTTTTAATCTGAAAAAGGAGGTTTGTGCCCTAAAATTGAGATATTGGTGAAGAAAAATGAGGCTTTTCACTCAAAAATTGAGAGCTTGTCCCTAAAATTGAGAGCTTGGAGTAGGAAAATGAGGCTTTTAATCTGAAAAAGGAGGTTTGTGCCCTAAAATTGAGATATTGGTGAAGAAGAATGAGGCTTTTCACCCGAAAATTGAGAACTTGTCCCTAAAATTGAGAGCTTGGTGCAGAAAAATGAGGCTTTTTCACCCAAAAAAGGCGGGTTTTACCCTAAATTTGAGAGCTTGGTTCAGAAAAATGAGGCTTTTCACCCAATACAGGTAATTTGTGCCCAAAAATTGAGAGCTTGGTGCAGAAAAATGATTCTTTTCGCCCGAAAAAGGCGGTTTCTGCCCTAAAATTGAGAGCTTGGTGCAGAAAAATGAGGCTTTTCACCCAAAAAAGGAGAGCTTGTCCCTAAAATTGAGAGCTTGGTGCAGAAAAATGAGGCTTTTTCACCCAAAAAAGGCGGGTTTTACCCTAAACTTGAGAGAGTGGTTCAGAAAAATGAGGCTTTTCACCCAATAAAGGTAATTTGTGCCCAAAAATTGAGAGCTTGGTTCAGAAAAACGAGGATTTTTCACCCAAAAAAGGCGGGTGTGTGCCGTAAAATTGAGAGCTTGGTGCAGAAAAATGAGGCTTTTCCACCCAAAAAAGGCGGGTTTTACCCTAAAATTGAGATATTGGTGAAGAAAAATGAGGCTTTTCACCCGAAAATTGAGAGCTTGTCCCTAAAATTGAGAGCTTTGTTCAGAAAAACGAGACTTTTTCACCCAAAAAAGGCGGGTTTGTGCCCTAAAATTGAGAGCTTGTTGCAGAAAATTGAGGCTTTTCAGCAGAAAAAGGTTGTTTCCGCCCTAAAATTGAGAGCTTGGTACAGAAAAATGAGGTTTTTCACCCCAAAAGCGTGGGTTTAGCCCCCATGATAGGGTTTGTACTGTAAAAAAGGAGAGGTAGGGCCCAGGAAACGAGGCACTGCTGCATAAAAGGGAGGTTGTTACCTGTAGAATCAAAACTTTGGATGCCAAAAATTAATCTTTGAGAGGAGAATGGGGGTTTGTGCCTAAAATTGAGAGCTTGGAGTAGGAAAATGAGGCTTTTAATCTGAAAAAGGAGGTTTGTGCCCTAAAATTGAGATATTGGTGAAGATGAATGAGGCTTTTCACCCAAAAAAGGAGAGCTTGTCCATAACATTGAAATATTGGTGCAGAAAAATTTGGCTTTTCAGGTGAAAAAGGTGGGTTTGGTGCTAAAATTGAGAACTTGGTGCAGAAAAATGAGGCTTTTCACCCAAAAAAAGTGGTTTGTGCTGTAAAATTGAGATCTTGTTGCAGAAAAATGAGGCTTTACATCTGAAAAAGGTGGTTTGTGCCCTAAAATTGAGAGCTTGGTGCAGAAAAATGAGGTTTTTCACCCCAAAAACGCGGGTTTAGAGCCCCCATGATAGGGTTTGTGCTGTAAAAAAGGAGAGGTAGGGCCCTGGAAACGAGGCACTGCTGCATAAAAGGGAGGTTGTTACCTGTAGAATCAAAACTTTGGATGCTAAAAATAAATCTTTGAGAGGTAAAGTGGGGGTTTGTGCCTAAAATTGAGAGCTTGGAGTAGGAAAATGAGGCTTTTAATCTGAAAAAGGAGGTTTGTGCCCTAAAATTGAGATATTGGTGAAGAAAAATGAGGCTTTTCACCCCAAAATTGAGAGCTTGTCCCTAAAATTGAGAGCTTGGAGTAGGAAAATGAGGCTTTTCATCTGAAAAAGGAGGTTTGTGCCCTAAAATTGAGATATTGGTGAAGAAAAATGAGGCTTTTCACCTGAAAATTGAGAGCTTGTCCCTAAATTTGAGAGCTTGGTGCAGAAAAATGAGGCTTTTCAGCAGAAAAAGGCGGGTTGTGTGCCGTAAAATTGAGAGGTTGGTGCAGAAAAATGAGACTTTTCAGCAGAAAAAGGCCATTTCCGCCCTAAAATTGAGAGCTTGGTTCAGAAAAATGAGGTTTTTCACCCCAAAAATGCGGGTTTAGCCCCCATGATAGGGTTTGTGCTGTAAAAAAGGAGAGGTAGGGCCCTGGAAACGAGGCACTGCTGCATAAAAGGGAGGTTGTTACCTGTAGAATCAAAACTTTGGATGCCAAAAATTAATCTTTGAGAGGTAAAATGGGGGTTTGTGCCCTAAAATTGAGAGCTTGGAGTAGGAAAATGAGGCTTTTAATCTGAAAAAGGAGGTTTGTGCCCTAAAATTGAGATATTGGTGAAGAAAAATGAGGCTTTTCACCCCAAAATTGAGAGCTTGTCCATAACATTGAAATATTGGTGCAGAAAAATTTGGCTTTTCAGGTGAAAAAGGTGGGTTTGGTGCTAAAATTGAGAGCTTGGTGCAGAAAAATGAGGCTTTTTCACGCAAAAAAAGTGGTTTGTGCTGTAAAATTGAGATCTTGTTGCAGAAAAGTGAGGCTTTAGATCTGAAAAAGGCGGTTTGTGCCCTAAAATTGAGAGCTTGGTGCAGAAAAATGAGGTTTTTCACCCCAAAAACGCGGGTTTAGAGCCCCCATGATAGGGTTTGTGCTGTAAAAAAGGAGAGGTAGGGCCCTGGAAACGAGGCACTGCTGCATAAAAGGGAGGTTGTTACCTGTAGAATCAAAACTTTGGATGCTAAAAATTAATCTTTGAGAGGTAAAGTGGGGGTTTGTGCCTAAAATTTAGAGCTTGGAGTAGGAAAATGAGGCTTTTAATCTGAAAAAGGAGGTTTGTGCCCTAAAATTGAGATATTGGTGAAGAAATATGAGGCTTTTCACTCAAAAATTGAGAGCTTGTCCCTAAAATTGAGAGCTTGGAGTAGGAAAATGAGGCTTTTAATCTGAAAAAGGAGGTTTGTGCCCTAAAATTGAGATATTGGTGAAGAAGAATGAGGCTTTTCACCCGAAAATTGAGAACTTGTCCCTAAAATTGAGAGCTTGGTGCAGAAAAATGAGGCTTTTTCACCCAAAAAAGGCGGGTTTTACCCTAAATTTGAGAGCTTGGTTCAGAAAAATGAGGCTTTTCACCCAATACAGGTAATTTGTGCCCAAAAATTGAGAGCTTGGTGCAGAAAAATGATTCTTTTCGCCCGAAAAAGGCGGTTTCTGCCCTAAAATTGAGAGCTTGGTGCAGAAAAATGAGGCTTTTCACCCAAAAAAGGAGAGCTTGTCCCTAAAATTGAGAGCTTGGTGCAGAAAAATGAGGCTTTTTCACCCAAAAAAGGCGGGTTTTACCCTAAACTTGAGAGAGTGGTTCAGAAAAATGAGGCTTTTCACCCAATAAAGGTAATTTGTGCCCAAAAATTGAGAGCTTGGTTCAGAAAAACGAGGATTTTTCACCCAAAAAAGGCGGGTGTGTGCCGTAAAATTGAGAGCTTGGTGCAGAAAAATGAGGCTTTTCCACCCAAAAAAGGCGGGTTTTACCCTAAAATTGAGATATTGGTGAAGAAAAATGAGGCTTTTCACCCGAAAATTGAGAGCTTGTCCCTAAAATTGAGAGCTTGTTGCAGAAAAATGAGGCTTTTCAGCAGAAAAAGGTTGTTTCCGGCCTAAAATTGAGAGCTTGGTACAGAAAAATGAGGTTTTTCACCCCAAAAGCGTGGGTTTAGCCCCCATGATAGGGTTTGTGCTGTAAAAAAGGAGAGGTAGGGCCCAGGAAACGAGGCACTGCTGCATAAAAGGGAGGTTGTTACCTGTAGAATCAAAACTTTGGATGCCAAAAATTAATCTTTGAGAGGAGAATGGGGGTTTGTGCCTAAAATTGAGAGCTTGGAGTAGGAAAATGAGGCTTTTAATCTGAAAAAGGAGGTTTGTGCCCTAAAATTGAGATATTGGTGAAGAAAAATGAGGCTTTTCACTCAAAAATTGAGAGCTTGTCCCTAAAATTGAGAGCTTGGAGTAGGAAAATGAGGCTTTTAATCTGAAAAAGGAGGTTTGTGCCCTAAAATTGAGATATTGGTGAAGAAGAATGAGGCTTTTCACCCAAAAATTGAGAGCTTGTCCCTAAAATTGAGAGCTTGGTGCAGAAAAACGAGGCTTTTCAGCAGAAAAAGGTGAGCTTGTCCATAAAATTGCGCTATTGGTGCAGAAAAATGAGGCTTTTCAGGTGAAAAAGGTGGGTTTGGTGCTAAAATTGAGAGCTTGGTGCAGAAAAATGAGGCTTTTCTGGTGAAAAGGGCATTTTGTGCCCAAAAATTGAGAGCTTGTTGTAGGAAAATGAGGCTTTTTTACCCGAAAAAGGCGGGTTTTACCCTAAAATTGAGAGCTTCTTGTAGGAAAATGAGGCTTTTCAGGTGAAAAAGGTGGGTTTGGTGCAGAAAATTGAGAGTTCTGTGCAGAAAAATGAGGCTTTTCACCCCAAAAACGCGGGTTTAGCCCCCATGATAGGGTTTGTGCTGTAAAAAAGGAGAGGTAGGGCCCTGGAAACGAGGCACTGCTGCATAAAAGGGAGGTTGTTACCTGTAGAATCAAACCTTTGGATGCCAAAAATTAAGCTTTGAGAGGAGAATGGGGGTTTGTGCCTAAAATTGAGAGCTTGGAGTAGGAAAATGAGGCTTTTAATCTGAAAAAGGAGTTTTGTGCCCTAAAATTGAGATATTGGTGAAGAAGAATGAGGCTTTTCCACCCAAAAATTGAGAGCTTGTCCATAAAATTGAGAGCTTGGTGCAGAAAAATGAGGCTTTTTCACCCAAAAAAGGCGGGTTTTACCCTAAACTTGAGAGAGTGGTTCAGAAAAATGAGGCTTTTCACCCAGTAAAGGTAATTTGTGCCCAAATATTGAGAGCTTGGTGCAGAAAAATGAGGCTTTTCACCCAAAAAGGCGGGTTTTACCCTAAAATTGAGATATTGGTGCAGAAAAATGAGGCTTTTCACCCGAAAATTGAGAGCTTGTCCCTAAAATGGAGAGCTTGGTGCAGAAAAATGAGGCTTTTCACCCCAAAAACGCGGGTTTAGCCCCCATGATAGGGTTTGTGCTGTAAAAAAGGAGAGGTAGGGCCCAGGAAACGAGGCACTGCTGCATAAAAGGGAGGTTGTTACCTGTAGAATCAAAACTTTGGATGCCAAAAATTAATCTTTGAGAGGTAAAATGGGGGTTTGTGCCCTAAAATTGAGAGCTTGGAGTAGGAAAATGAGGCTTTTAATCTGAAAAAGGAGGTTTGTGCCCTAAAATTGAGATATTGGTGAAGAAGAATGATTCTTTTCACCCGAAAAATGCGGTTTCTGCCCTAAAATGGAGAGCTTGGTACAGAAAAATGAGGCTTTTCATCTGAAAAAGGCAGGTTTGGCCATAAAATTGCGCTATTGGTGCAGAAAAATGAGGCTTTTCACCCAACAAAGGAGAGCTTGTCCATAAAATTGAAATATTGGTGCAGAAAAATGAGGCTTTTCAGGTGAAAAAGGCGGGTTTTACCGTAAAATTGAGAGAGTGTTTCAGAAAAATGAGGCTTTTCAGGTGAAAAAGGTGGGTTTGGTGCAGAAAATTGAGAGCTCTGTGCAGAAAAATGAGGCTTTTTCACCCGAAAAAGGCATTTTGTGCCTGAAATTGAGAGCTTGGTGCAGAAAAATGAGGCTTTTCACCCCAAAAACGCGGGTTTAGCCCCCATGATAGGGTTTGTGCTGTAAAAAAGGAGAGGTAGGGCCCCGGAAACAAGGCACTGCTGCATAAAAGGGAGGTTGTTACCTGTAGAATCAAAACTTTGGATGCCAAAAATTAATCTTTGAGAGGTAAAGTGGGGGTTTGTGCCCTAAAATTGAGAGCTTGGAGTAGGAAAATGAGGCTTTTAATCTGAAAAAGGAGGTTTGTGCCCTAAAATTGAGATATTGGTGAAGAAGAATGAGGCTTTTCCACCCAAAAATTGAGAGCTTGTCCCTAAAATTGAGAGCTTGGTGCAGAAAAATGAGGCTTTTCAGCAGAAAAAGGTGAGCTTGTCCATAAAATTGCGCTATTGGTGCAGAAAAATGAGGCTTTTCAGGTGAAAAAGGTGGGTTTGGTGCTAAAATTGAGAGCTTGGTGCAGAAAAATGAGGCTTTTCTGGTGAAAAGGGCATTTTGTGCCCCAAAATTGAGAGCTTGTTGTAGGAAAATGAGGCTTTTTTACCCGAAAAAGGCGGGTTTTACCCTAAAATTGAGAGCTTCTTGTAGGAAAATGAGGCTTTTCAGGTGAAAAAGGTGGGTTTGGTGCAGAAAATTGAGAGCTCTGTGCAGAAAAATGAGGCTTTTTCACCCGAAAAAGGCATTTTGTGCCTGAAATTGAGAGCTTGGTGCAGAAAAATGAGGCTTTTCACCCCAAAAACGCGGGTTTAGCCCCCATGATAGGGTTTGTGCTGTAAAAAAGGAGAGGTAGGGCCCTGGAAATGAGGCACTGCTGCATAAAAGGGAGGTTGTTACCTGTAGAATCAAAACTTTGGATGCTAAAAATTAATCTTTGAGAGGTAAAGTGGGGGTTTGTGCCCTAGAATTGAGAGCTTGGAGTAGGAAAATGAGGCTTTTAATCTGAAAAAGGAGGTTTGTGCCCTAAAATTGAGATATTGGTGAAGAAAAATGTGGCTTTTCACCTGAAAATTGAGAACTTGTCCCTAAAATGGAGAGCTTGGTGCAGAAAAATGAGGCTTTTTCACGCAAAAAAGGCGAGTTTTACCCTAAAATTGAGAGCTTGTTGCAGAAAAATGAGGCTTTTCAGGAGAAAAATGTGGTTTGTGCCCTAAAATTGAGATCTCTGTGCAGAAAAATGAGGTTTTTCACCCCAAAAATGCGGGTTTAGCCCCCATGATAGGGTTTGTGCTATAAAAAAGGAGAGGTAGGGCCCAGGAAACGAGGCACTGCTGCATAAAAGGGAGGTTGTTACCTGTAGAATCAAAACTTTGGATGCCAAAAATTAATCTTTGAGAGGTAAAATGGGGGTTTGTGCCCTAAAATTGAGAGCTTGGAGTAGGAAAATGAGGCTTTTAATCTGAAAAAGGAGGTTTGTGCCCTAAAATTGAGATATTGGTGAAGAAGAATGAGGCTTTTCACCCAAAAATTGAGAGCTTGTCCCTAAAATGGAGAGCTTGGTGCAAAAAATGAGGCTTTTCAGCAGAAAAAGGCACGTTTGGTCCTAAAATTGCGCTATTGGTGCAGAAAAATGAGGCTTTTCACCCAACAAAGGAGAGCTTGTCCATAACATTGAAATATTGGTGCAGAAAAATGAGGCTTTTCAGGTGTAAAAGGTGGGTTTGGTGCTAAAATTGAGAGCTTGGTGCAGAAAAATGAGGCTTTTCAGGTGAAAATTGAGAGCTTGTCCCTAAAATTGAGAGCTTGGTGCAGAAAAATTAGGCTTTTCAGGTGAAAAAAGCGGGTTTTACCCTAATATTGAAAGCTTGGTGCAGAAAAATGAGGCTTTTCACCCCAAAAACGCGGGTTTAGCCCCCACGATAGGGTTTGTGCTGTAAAAAAGGAGAGGTAGGGCCCTGGAAACGAGGCACTGCTGCATAAAAGGGAGGTTGTTACCTGTAGAATCAAAACTTTGGATGCTAAAAATTAATCTTTGAGAGGTAAAGTGGGGGTTTGTGCCTAAAATTGACAGCTTGGAGTAGGAAAATGAGGCTTTTAATCTGAAAAAGGAGGTTTGTGCCCTAAAATTGAGATATTGGTGAAGAAAATGAGGCTTTTCACCCGAAAATTGAGAACTTGTCCCTCAAATAGAGAGCTTGGTGCAGAAAAATGAGGCTTTTCAGGAGAAAAAGGTGGTTTGTGCCCAAAAATTGAGAGCTTGGTGCAGATAAATGAGGCTTTTCAGGAGAAAAGCGGGTTTGTGCCCTAGAATCCAGAGCTTATTGTAGGAGAATGAAGCTTTTCACCCCAAAAACATGGGTTTGGCCCCCACGATAGGGTTTGTGCTGTATAAAAGTAGAGTTAGGGCCCAGGAAACGAGGCACTGCTGCATAAAAGGGAGGTTGTTACCTGTAGAATCAAAACTTTGGATGCCAAAAATTAATCTTTGAGAGGTAAAGTGGGGGTTTGTGCCCTAGAATTGAGAGCCTGGAGTAGGAAAATGAGGCTTTTAATCTGAAAAAGGAGGTTTGTGCCCTAAAATTGAGATATTGGTGAAGAAAAATGAGGCTTTTCACCCGAAAATTGAGAACTTGTCCCTAAAATTGAGAGCTTGGTGCAGAAAAATGAGGCTTTTTCACCCAAAAAAGGCGGGTTTTACCCTAAACTTGAGAGAGTGGTTCAGAAAAATGAGGCTTTTCACCCAATACAGGTAATTTGTGCCCTAAAATTGAGAGCTTGGTGCAGAAAAATGAGGCTTTTCACCCAAAAAAGGAGAGCTTGTCCCTAAAATGGAGAGCTTGGTGCAGAAAAATGAGGCTTTTTCACCCAAAAAAGGCGGGTTTTACCCTAAACTTGAGAGAGTGGTTCAGAAAAATGAGGCTTTTCACCCAATAAAGGTAATTTGTGCCCAAAAATTGAGAGCTTGGTTCAGAAAAACGAGGATTTTTCACCCAAAAAAGGCGGGTGTGTGCCGTAAAATTGAGAGCTTGGTGCAGAAAAATGAGGCTTTTCCACCCAAAAAAGGCGGGTTTTACCCTAAAATTGAGATATTGGTGAAGAAAAATGAGGCTTTTCACCCGAAAATTGAGAGCTTGTCCCTAAAATTGAGAGCTTTGTTCAGAAAAACGAGACTTTTTCACCCAAAAAAGGCGGGTTTGTGCCCTAAAATTGAGAGCTTGTTGCAGAAAATTGAGGCTTTTCAGCAGAAAAAGGTTGTTTCCGCCCTAAAATTGAGAGCTTGGTACAGAAAAATGAGGTTTTTCACCCCAAAAGCGTGGGTTTAGCCCCCATGATAGGGTTTGTACTGTAAAAAAGGAGAGGTAGGGCCCTGGAAACGAGGCACTGCTGCATAAAAGGGAGGTTGTTACCTGTAGAATCAAAACTTTGGATGCCAAAAATTAATCTTTGAGAGGAGAATGGGGGTTTGTGCCTAAAATTGAGAGCTTGGAGTAGGAAAATGAGGCTTTTAATCTGAAAAAGGAGGTTTGTGCCCTAAAATTGAGATATTGGTGAAGATGAATGAGGCTTTTCACCCAAAAATTGAGAGCTTGTCCCTAAAATTGAGAGCTTGGTGCAGAAAAATGAGGCTTTTCAGCAGAAAAAGGTGAGCTTGTCCATAAAATTGCGCTATTGGTGCAGAAAAATGAGGCTTTTCAGGTGAAAAAGGTGGGTTTGGTGCTAAAATTGAGAGCTTGGTGCAGAAAAATGAGGCTTTTCTGGTGAAAAGGGCATTTTGTGCCCAAAAATTGAGAGCTTGTTGTAGGAAAATGAGGCTTTTTTACCCGAAAAGGGCGGGTTTTACCCTAAAATTGAGAGCTTCTTGTAGGAAAATGAGGCTTTTCAGGTGAAAAAGGTGGGTTTGGTGCAGAAAATTGAGAGCTCTGTGCAGAAAAATGAGGCTTTTTCACCCGAAAAAGGCATTTTGTGCCTGAAATTGAGAGCTTGGTGCAGAAAAATGAGGCTTTTCACCCCAAAAACGCGGGTTTAGCCCCCATGATAGGGTTTGTGCTGTAAAAAAGGAGAGGTAGGGCCCTGGAAACGAGGCACTGCTGCATAAAAGGGAGGTTGTTACCTGTAGAATCAAAACTTTGGATGCTAAAAATTAATCTTTGAGAGGTAAAGTGGGGGTTTGTGCCTAAAATTGAGAGCTTGGAGTAGGAAAATGAGGCTTTTAATCTGAAAAAGGAGGTTTGTGCCCTAAAATTGAGATATTGGTGAAGAAAAATGAGGCTTTTCACCCCAAAATTGAGAGCTTGTCCCTAAAATTGAGAGCTTGGAGTAGGAAAATGAGGCTTTTCATCTGAAAAAGGAGGTTTGTGCCCTAAAATTGAGATATTGGTGAAGAAAAATGAGGCTTTTCACCTGAAAATTGAGAGCTTGTCCCTAAAATTGAGAGCTTGGTGCAGAAAAATGAGGCTTTTCAGCAGAAAAAGGCGGGTTGTGTGCCGTAAAATTGAGAGGTTGGTGCAGAAAAATGAGACTTTTCAGCAGAAAAAGGCCATTTCCGCCCTAAAATTGAGAGCTTGGTTCAGAAAAATGAGGTTTTTCACCCCAAAAATGCGGGTTTAGCCCCCATGATAGGGTTTGTGCTGTAAAAAAGGAGAGGTAGGGCCCTGGAAACGAGGCACTGCTGCATAAAAGGGAGGTTGTTTCCTGTAGAATCAAAACTTTGGATGCCAAAAATTAATCTTTGAGAGGTAAAATGGGGGTTTGTGCCCTAAAATTGAGAGCTTGGAGTAGGAAAATGAGGCTTTTAATCTGAAAAAGGAGGTTTGTGCCCTAAAATTGAGATATTGGTGAAGAAAAATGAGGCTTTTCACCCCAAAATTGAGAGCTTGTCCATAACATTGAAATATTGGTGCAGAAAAATTTGGCTTTTCAGGTGAAAAAGGTGGGTTTGGTGCTAAAATTGAGAGCTTGGTGCAGAAAAATGAGGCTTTTTAACGCAAAAAAAGTGGTTTGTGCTGTAAAATTGAGATCTTGTTGCAGAAAAGTGAGGCTTTAGATCTGAAAAAGGCGGTTTGTGCCCTAAAATTGAGAGCTTGGTGCAGAAAAATGAGGTTTTTCACCCCAAAAACGCGGGTTTAGAGCCCCCATGATAGGGTTTGTGCTGTAAAAAAGGAGAGGTAGGGCCCTGGAAACGAGGCACTGCTGCATAAAAGGGAGGTTGTTACCTGTAGAATCAAAACTTTGGATGCTAAAAATTAATCTTTGAGAGGTAAAGTGGGGGTTTGTGCCTAAAATTTAGAGCTTGGAGTAGGAAAATGAGGCTTTTAATCTGAAAAAGGAGGTTTGTGCCCTAAAATTGAGATATTGGTGAAGAAATATGAGGCTTTTCACTCAAAAATTGAGAGCTTGTCCCTAAAATTGAGAGCTTGGAGTAGGAAAATGAGGCTTTTAATCTGAAAAAGGAGGTTTGTGCCCTAAAATTGAGATATTGGTGAAGAAGAATGAGGCTTTTCACCCGAAAATTGAGAACTTGTCCCTAAAATTGAGAGCTTGGTGCAGAAAAATGAGGCTTTTCACCCAATACAGGTAATTTGTGCCCAAAAATTGAGAGCTTGGTGCAGAAAAATGATTCTTTTCGCCCGAAAAAGGCGGTTTCTGCCCTAAAATTGAGAGCTTGGTGCAGAAAAATGAGGCTTTTCACCCAAAAAAGGAGAGCTTGTCCCTAAAATTGAGAGCTTGGTGCAGAAAAATGAGGCTTTTTCACCCAAAAAAGGCGGGTTTTACCCTAAACTTGAGAGAGTGGTTCAGAAAAATGAGGCTTTTCACCCAATAAAGGTAATTTGTGCCCAAAAATTGAGAGCTTGGTTCAGAAAAACGAGGATTTTTCACCCAAAAAAGGCGGGTGTGTGCCGTAAAATTGAGAGCTTGGTGCAGAAAAATGAGGCTTTTCCACCCAAAAAAGGCGGGTTTTACCCTAAAATTGAGATATTGGTGAAGAAAAATGAGGCTTTTCACCCGAAAATTGAGAGCTTGTCCCTAAAATTGAGAGCTTGGTTCAGAAAAACGAGGCTTTTTCAACCAAAAAGGCGGGTTTGTGCCCTAAAATTGAGAGCTTGTTGCAGAAAAATGAGGCTTTTCAGCAGAAAAAGGTTGTTTCCGCCCTAAAATTGAGAGCTTGGTACAGAAAAATGAGGCTTTTCACCCCAAAAGCGTGGGTTTAGCCCCCATGATAGGGTTTGTGCTGTAAAAAAGGAGAGGTAGGGCCCAGGAAACGAGGCACTGCTGCATAAAAGGGAGGTTGTTACCTGTAGAATCAAAACTTTGGATGCCAAAAATTAATCTTTGAGAGGAGAATGGGGGTTTGTGCCTAAAATTGAGAGCTTGGAGTAGGAAAATGAGGCTTTTAATCTGAAAAAGGAGGTTTGTGCCCTAAAATTGAGATATTGGTGAAGAAGAATGAGGCTTTTCACCCAAAAATTGAGAGCTTGTCCCTAAAATTGAGAGCTTGGTGCAGAAAAATGAGGCTTTTCAGCAGAAAAAGGTGAGCTTGTCCATAAAATTGCGCTATTGGTGCAGAAAAATGAGGCTTTTCAGGTGAAAAAGGTGGGTTTGGTGCTAAAATTGAGAGCTTGGTGCAGAAAAATGAGGCTTTTCTGGTGAAAAGGGCATTTTGTGCCCAAAAATTGAGAGCTTGTTGTAGGAAAATGAGGCTTTTTTACCCGAAAAGGGCGGGTTTTACCCTAAAATTGAGAGCTTCTTGTAGGAAAATGAGGCTTTTCAGGTGAAAAAGGTGGGTTTGGTGCAGAAAATTGAGAGCTCTGTGCAGAAAAATGAGGCTTTTCACCCCAAAAACGCGGGTTTAGCCCCCATGATAGGGTTTGTGCTGTAAAAAAGGAGAGGTAGGGCCCTGGAAACGAGGCACTGCTGCATAAAAGGGAGGTTGTTACCTGTAGAATCAAACCTTTGGATGCCAAAAATTAAGCTTTGAGAGGAGAATGGGGGTTTGTGCCTAAAATTGAGAGCTTGGAGTAGGAAAATGAGGCTTTTAATCTGAAAAAGGAGTTTTGTGCCCTAAAATTGAGATATTGGTGAAGAAGAATGAGGCTTTTCCACCCAAAAATTGAGAGCTTGTCCCTAAAATTGAGAGCTTGGTGCAGAAAAATGAGGCTTTTTCACCCAAAAAAGGCGGGTTTTACCCTAAACTTGAGAGAGTGGTTCAGAAAAATGAGGCTTTTCACCCAGTAAAGGTAATTTGTGCCCAAATATTGAGAGCTTGGTGCAGAAAAATGAGGCTTTTCACCCAAAAAGGCGGGTTTTACCCTAAAATTGAGATATTGGTGCAGAAAAATGAGGCTTTTCACCCGAAAATTGAGAGCTTGTCCCTAAAATTGAGAGCTTGGTGCAGAAAAATGAGGCTTTTCACCCCAAAAACGCGGGTTTAGCCCCCATGATAGGGTTTGTGCTGTAAAAAAGGAGAGGTAGGGCCCAGGAAACGAGGCACTGCTGCATAAAAGGGAGGTTGTTACCTGTAGAATCAAAACTTTGGATGCCAAAAATTAATCTTTGAGAGGTAAAATGGGGGTTTGTGCCCTAAAATTGAGAGCTTGGAGTAGGAAAATGAGGCTTTTAATCTGAAAAAGGAGGTTTGTGCCCTAAAATTGAGATATTGGTGAAGAAGAATGATTCTTTTCACCCGAAAAATGCGGTTTCTGCCCTAAAATGGAGAGCTTGGTACAGAAAAATGAGGCTTTTCATCTGAAAAAGGCAGGTTTGGCCATAAAATTGCGCTATTGGTGCAGAAAAATGAGGCTTTTCACCCAACAAAGGAGAACTTGTCCATAAAATTGAAATATTGGTGCAGAAAAATGAGGCTTTTCAGGTGAAAAAGGCGGGTTTTACCGTAAAATTGAGAGAGTGTTTCAGAAAAATGAGGCTTTTCAGGTGAAAAAGGTGGGTTTGGTGCAGAAAATTGAGAGCTCTGTGCAGAAAAATGAGGCTTTTTCACCCGAAAAAGGCATTTTGTGCCTGAAATTGAGAGCTTGGTGCAGAAAAATGAGGCTTTTCAGCAGAAAAAGGTGAGCTTGTCCATAAAATTGCGCTATTGGTGCAGAAAAATGAGGCTTTTCAGGTGAAAAAGGTGGGTTTGGTGCTAAAATTGAGAGCTTGGTGCAGAAAAATGAGGCTTTTCTGGTGAAAAGGGCATTTTGTGCCCCAAAATTGAGAGCTTGTTGTAGGAAAATGAGGCTTTTTTACCCGAAAAAGGCGGGTTTTACCCTAAAATTGAGAGCTTCTTGTAGGAAAATGAGGCTTTTCAGGTGAAAAAGGTGGGTTTGGTGCAGAAAATTGAGAGCTCTGTGCAGAAAAATGAGGCTTTTTCACCCGAAAAAGGCATTTTGTGCCTGAAATTGAGAGCTTGGTGCAGAAAAATGAGGCTTTTCACCCCAAAAACGCGGGTTTAGCCCCCATGATAGGGTTTGTGCTGTAAAAAAGGAGAGGTAGGGCCCTGGAAACGAGGCACTGCTGCATAAAAGGGAGGTTGTTACCTGTAGAATCAAAACTTTGGATGCTAAAAATTAATCTTTGAGAGGTAAAGTGGGGGTTTGTGCCCTAGAATTGAGAGCTTGGAGTAGGAAAATGAGGCTTTTAATCTGAAAAAGGAGGTTTGTGCCCTAAAATTGAGATATTGGTGAAGAAAAATGTGGCTTTTCACCTGAAAATTGAGAACTTGTCCCTAAAATGGAGAGCTTGGTGCAGAAAAATGAGGCTTTTTCACCCAAAAAAGGCGAGTTTTACCCTAAAATTGAGAGCTTGTTGCAGATAAATGAGGCTTTTCAGGAGAAAAATGTGGTTTGTGCCCTAAAATTGAGATCTCTGTGCAGAAAAATGAGGTTTTCACCCCAAAAATGCGGGTTTAGCCCCCATGATAGGGTTTGTGCTATAAAAAAGGAGAGGTAGGGCCCAGGAAACGAGGCACTGCTGCATAAAAGGGAGGTTGTTACCTGTAGAATCAAAACTTTGGATGCCAAAAATTAATCTTTGAGAGGTAAAATGGGGGTTTGTGCCCTAAAATTGAGAGCTTGGAGTAGGAAAATGAGGCTTTTAATCTGAAAAAGGAGGTTTGTGCCCTAAAATTGAGATATTGGTGAAGAAGAATGAGGCTTTTCACCCAAAAATTGAGAGCTTGTCCCTAAAATGGAGAGCTTGGTGCAAAAAATGAGGCTTTTCAGCAGAAAAAGGCACGTTTGGTCCTAAAATTGCGCTATTGGTGCAGAAAAATGAGGCTCTTCACCCAACAAAGGAGAGCTTGTCCATAACATTGAAATATTGGTGCAGAAAAATGAGGCTTTTCACGTGTAAAAGGTGGGTTTGGTGCTAAAATTGAGAGCTTGTTGCAGAAAAATGAGGCTTTTCAGGAGAAAAAGGTGGTTTGTGCCCTAAAATTGAGAGCTTGGTGCAGAAAAATGAGGCTTTTCAGGAGAAAATTGAGAGCTTGTCCCTAAAATTGAGAGCTTGGTGCAGAAAAATTAGGCTTTTCAGGTGAAAAAAGCGGGTTTTACCCTAATATTGAAAGCTTGGTGCAGAAAAATGAGGCTTTTCACCCCAAAAACGCGGGTTTAGCCCCCACGATAGGGTTTGTGCTGTAAAAAAGGAGAGGTAGGGCCCTGGAAACGAGGCACTGCTGCATAAAAGGGAGGTTGTTACCTGTAGAATCAAAACTTTGGATGCTAAAAATTAATCTTTGAGAGGTAAAGTGGGGGTTTGTGCCTAAAATTGACAGCTTGGAGTAGGAAAATGAGGCTTTTAATCTGAAAAAGGAGGTTTGTGCCCTAAAATTGAGATATTGGTGAAGAAAATGAGGCTTTTCACCCGAAAATTGAGAACTTGTCCCTCAAATGGAGAGCTTGGTGCAGAAAAATGAGGCTTTTCAGGAGAAAAAGGTGGTTTGTGCCCAAAAATTGAGAGCTTGGTGCAGATAAATGAGGCTTTTCAGGAGAAAAGCGGGTTTGTGCCCTAGAATCCAGAGCTTATTGTAGGAGAATGAAGCTTTTCACCCCAAAAACATGGGTTTGGCCCCCACGATAGGGTTTGTGCTGTATAAAAGTAGAGTTAGGGCCCAGGAAACGAGGCACTGCTGCATAAAAGGGAGGTTGTTACCTGTAGAATCAAAACTTTGGATGCCAAAAATTAAGCTTTGAGAGGTAAAGTGGGGGTTTGTGCCCTAGAATTGAGAGCTTGGAGTAGGAAAATGAGGCTTTTAATCTGAAAAAGGAGGTTTGTGCCCTAAAATTGAGATATTGGTGAAGAAAAATGAGGCTTTTCACCCGAAAATTGAGAACTTGTCCCTAAAATTGAGAGCTTGGTGCAGAAAAATGAGGCTTTTTCACCCAAAAAAGGCGGGTTTTACCCTAAACTTGAGAGAGTGGTTCAGAAAAATGAGGCTTTTCACCCAATACAGGTAATTTGTGCCCTAAAATTGAGAGCTTGGTGCAGAAAAATGAGGCTTTTCACCCAAAAAAGGAGAGCTTGTCCCTAAAATTGAGAGCTTGGTGCAGAAAAATGAGGCTTTTTCACCCAAAAAAGGCGGGTTTTACCCTAAACTTGAGAGAGTGGTTCAGAAAAATGAGGCTTTTCACCCAATAAAGGTAATTTGTGCCCAAAAATTGAGAGCTTGGTTCAGAAAAACGAGGATTTTTCACCCAAAAAAGGCGGGTGTGTGCCGTAAAATTGAGAGCTTGGTGCAGAAAAATGAGGCTTTTCCACCCAAAAAAGGCGGGTTTTACCCTAAAATTGAGATATTGGTGAAGAAAAATGAGGCTTTTCACCCGAAAATTGAGAGCTTGTCCCTAAAATTGAGAGCTTGGTTCAGAAAAACGAGACTTTTTCACCCAAAAAAGGCGGGTTTGTGCCCTAAAATTGAGAGCTTGTTGCAGAAAATTGAGGCTTTTCAGCAGAAAAAGGTTGTTTCCGCCCTAAAATTGAGAGCTTGGTACAGAAAAATGAGGTTTTTCACCCCAAAAGCGTGGGTTTAGCCCCCATGATAGGGTTTGTACTGTAAAAAAGGAGAGGTAGGGCCCAGGAAACGAGGCACTGCTGCATAAAAGGGAGGTTGTTACCTGTAGAATCAAAACTTTGGATGCCAAAAATTAATCTTTGAGAGGAGAATGGGGGTTTGTGCCTAAAATTGAGAGCTTGGAGTAGGAAAATGAGGCTTTTAATCTGAAAAAGGAGGTTTGTGCCCTAAAATTGAGATATTGGTGAAGATGAATGAGGCTTTTCACCCAAAAATTGAGAGCTTGTCCCTAAAATTGAGAGCTTGGTGCAGAAAAATGAGGCTTTTCAGCAGAAAAAGGCACGTTTGGTCCTAAAATTGCGCTATTGGTGCAGAAAAATGAGGCTTTTCACCCAACAAAGGAGAGCTTGTCCATAACATTGAAATATTGGTGCAGAAAAATGAGGCTTTTCAGGTGTAAAAGGTGGGTTTGGTGCTAAAATTGAGAGCTTGTTGCAGAAAAATGAGGCTTTTCAGGAGAAAAAGGTGGTTTGTGCCCTAAAATTGAGAGCTTGGTGCAGAAAAATGAGGCTTTTCAGGTGAAAATTGAGAGCTTGTCCCTAAAATTGAGAGCTTGGTGCAGAAAAATTAGGCTTTTCAGGTGAAAAAAGCGGGTTTTACCCTGATATTGAAAGCTTGGTGCAGAAAAATGAGGCTTTTCACCCCAAAAACGCGGGTTTAGCCCCCACGATAGGGTTTGTGCTGTAAAAAAGGAGAGGTAGGGCCCAGGAAACGAGGCACTGCTGCATAAAAGGGAGGTTGTTACCTGTAGAATCAAAACTTTGGATGCCAAAAATTAATCTTTGAGAGGAGAATGGGGGTTTGTGCCTAAAATTGAGAGCTTGGAGTAGGAAAATGAGGCTTTTAATCTGAAAAAGGAGGTTTGTGCCCTAAAATTGAGATATTGGTGAAGAAAAATGAGGCTTTTCACTCAAAAATTGAGAGCTTGTCCCTAAAATTGAGAGCTTGGAGTAGGAAAATGAGGCTTTTAATCTGAAAAAGGAGGTTTGTGCCCTAAAATTGAGATATTGGTGAAGAAGAATGAGGCTTTTCACCCAAAAATTGAGAGCTTGTCCCTAAAATTGAGAGCTTGGTGCAGAAAAATGAGGCTTTTCAGCAGAAAAAGGTGAGCTTGTCCATAAAATTGCGCTATTGGTGCAGAAAAATGAGGCTTTTCAGGTGAAAAAGGTGGGTTTGGTGCTAAAATTGAGAGCTTGGTGCAGAAAAATGAGGCTTTTCTGGTGAAAAGGGCATTTTGTGCCCAAAAATTGAGAGCTTGTTGTAGGAAAATGAGGCTTTTTTACCCGAAAAAGGCGGGTTTTACCCTAAAATTGAGAGCTTCTTGTAGGAAAATGAGGCTTTTCAGGTGAAAAAGGTGGGTTTGGTGCAGAAAATTGAGAGCTCTGTGCAGAAAAATGAGGCTTTTCACCCCAAAAACGCGGGTTTAGCCCCCATGATAGGGTTTGTGCTGTAAAAAAGGAGAGGTAGGGCCCTGGAAACGAGGCACTGCTGCATAAAAGGGAGGTTGTTACCTGTAGAATCAAACCTTTGGATGCCAAAAATTAAGCTTTGAGAGGAGAATGGGGGTTTGTGCCTAAAATTGAGAGCTTGGAGTAGGAAAATGAGGCTTTTAATCTGAAAAAGGAGTTTTGTGCCCTAAAATTGAGATATTGGTGAAGAAGAATGAGGCTTTTCCACCCAAAAATTGAGAGCTTGTCCATAAAATTGAGAGCTTGGTGCAGAAAAATGAGGCTTTTTCACCCAAAAAAGGCGGGTTTTACCCTAAACTTGAGAGAGTGGTTCAGAAAAATGAGGCTTTTCACCCAGTAAAGGTAATTTGTGCCCAAATATTGAGAGCTTGGTGCAGAAAAATGAGGCTTTTCACCCAAAAAGGCGGGTTTTACCCTAAAATTGAGATATTGGTGCAGAAAAATGAGGCTTTTCACCCGAAAATTGAGAGCTTGTCCCTAAAATGGAGAGCTTGGTGCAGAAAAATGAGGCTTTTCACCCCAAAAACGCGGGTTTAGCCCCCATGATAGGGTTTGTGCTGTAAAAAAGGAGAGGTAGGGCCCAGGAAACGAGGCACTGCTGCATAAAAGGGAGGTTGTTACCTGTAGAATCAAAACTTTGGATGCCAAAAATTAATCTTTGAGAGGTAAAATGGGGGTTTGTGCCCTAAAATTGAGAGCTTGGAGTAGGAAAATGAGGCTTTTAATCTGAAAAAGGAGTTTTGTGCCCTAAAATTGAGATATTGGTGAAGAAGAATGATTCTTTTCACCCGAAAAATGCGGTTTCTGCCCTAAAATGGAGAGCTTGGTACAGAAAAATGAGGCTTTTCATCTGAAAAAGGCAGGTTTGGCCATAAAATTGCGCTATTGGTGCAGAAAAATGAGGCTTTTCACCCAACAAAGGAGAGCTTGTCCATAAAATTGAAATATTGGTGCAGAAAAATGAGGCTTTTCAGGTGAAAAAGGCGGGTTTTACCGTAAAATTGAGAGAGTGTTTCAGAAAAATGAGGCTTTTCAGGTGAAAAAGGTGGGTTTGGTGCAGAAAATTGAGAGCTCTGTGCAGAAAAATGAGGCTTTTTCACCCGAAAAAGGCATTTTGTGCCTGAAATTGAGAGCTTGGTGCAGAAAAATGAGGCTTTTCACCCCAAAAACGCGGGTTTAGCCCCCATGATAGGGTTTGTGCTATAAAAAAGGAGAGGTAGGGCCCAGGAAACGAGGCACTGCTGCATAAAAGGGAGGTTGTTACCTGTAGAATCAAAACTTTGGATGCCAAAAATTAATCTTTGAGAGGTAAAATGGGGGTTTGTGCCCTAAAATTGAGAGCTTGGAGTAGGAAAATGAGGCTTTTAATCTGAAAAAGGAGGTTTGTGCCCTAAAATTGAGATATTGGTGAAGAAGAATGAGGCTTTTCCACCCAAAAATTGAGAGCTTGTCCCTAAAATTGAGAGCTTGGTGCAGAAAAATGAGGCTTTTCAGCAGAAAAAGGTGAGCTTGTCCATAAAATTGCGCTATTGGTGCAGAAAAATGAGGCTTTTCAGGTGAAAAAGGTGGGTTTGGTGCTAAAATTGAGAGCTTGGTGCAGAAAAATGAGGCTTTTCTGGTGAAAAGGGCATTTTGTGCCCCAAAATTGAGAGCTTGTTGTAGGAAAATGAGGCTTTTTTACCCGAAAAAGGCGGGTTTTACCCTAAAATTGAGAGCTTCTTGTAGGAAAATGAGGCTTTTCAGGTGAAAAAGGTGGGTTTGGTGCAGAAAATTGAGAGCTCTGTGCAGAAAAATGAGGCTTTTTCACCCGAAAAAGGCATTTTGTGCCTGAAATTGAGAGCTTGGTGCAGAAAAATGAGGCTTTTCACCCCAAAAACGCGGGTTTAGCCCCCATGATAGGGTTTGTGCTGTAAAAAAGGAGAGGTAGGGCCCTGGAAATGAGGCACTGCTGCATAAAAGGGAGGTTGTTACCTGTAGAATCAAAACTTTGGATGCTAAAAATTAATCTTTGAGAGGTAAAGTGGGGGTTTGTGCCCTAGAATTGAGAGCTTGGAGTAGGAAAATGAGGCTTTTAATCTGAAAAAGGAGGTTTGTGCCCTAAAATTGAGATATTGGTGAAGAAAAATGTGGCTTTTCACCTGAAAATTGAGAACTTGTCCCTAAAATGGAGAGCTTGGTGCAGAAAAATGAGGCTTTTTCACGCAAAAAAGGCGAGTTTTACCCTAAAATTGAGAGCTTGTTGCAGAAAAATGAGGCTTTTCAGGAGAAAAATGTGGTTTGTGCCCTAAAATTGAGATCTCTGTGCAGAAAAATGAGGTTTTTCACCCCAAAAATGTGGGTTTAGCCCCCATGATAGGGTTTGTGCTATAAAAAAGGAGAGGTAGGGCCCAGGAAACGAGGCACTGCTGCATAAAAGGGAGGTTGTTACCTGTAGAATCAAAACTTTGGATGCCAAAAATTAATCTTTGAGAGGTAAAATGGGGGTTTGTGCCCTAAAATTGAGAGCTTGGAGTAGGAAAATGAGGCTTTTAATCTGAAAAAGGAGGTTTGTGCCCTAAAATTGAGATATTGGTGAAGAAGAATGAGGCTTTTCCACCCAAAAATTGAGAGCTTGTCCCTAAAATTGAGAGCTTGGTGCAGAAAAATGAGGCTTTTCAGCAGAAAAAGGTGAGCTTGTCCATAAAATTGCGCTATTGGTGCAGAAAAATGAGGCTTTTCAGGTGAAAAAGGTGGGTTTGGTGCTAAAATTGAGAGCTTGGTGCAGAAAAATGAGGCTTTTCTGGTGAAAAGGGCATTTTGTGCCCCAAAATTGAGAGCTTGTTGTAGGAAAATGAGGCTTTTTTACCCGAAAAAGGCGGGTTTTACCCTAAAATTGAGAGCTTCTTGTAGGAAAATGAGGCTTTTCAGGTGAAAAAGGTGGGTTTGGTGCAGAAAATTGAGAGCTCTGTGCAGAAAAATGAGGCTTTTTCACCCGAAAAAGGCATTTTGTGCCTGAAATTGAGAGCTTGGTGCAGAAAAATGAGGCTTTTCACCCCAAAAACGCGGGTTTAGCCCCCATGATAGGGTTTGTGCTGTAAAAAAGGAGAGGTAGGGCCCTGGAAACGAGGCACTGCTGCATAAAAGGGAGGTTGTTACCTGTAGAATCAAAACTTTGGATGCTAAAAATTAATCTTTGAGAGGTAAAGTGGGGGTTTGTGCCTAAAATTGAGAGCTTGGAGTAGGAAAATGAGGCTTTTAATCTGAAAAAGGAGGTTTGTGCCCTAAAATTGAGATATTGGTGAAGAAAAATGAGGCTTTTCACCCCAAAATTGAGAGCTTGTCCCTAAAATTGAGAGCTTGGAGTAGGAAAATGAGGCTTTTCATCTGAAAAAGGAGGTTTGTGCCCTAAAATTGAGATAATGGTGAAGAAAAATGAGGCTTTTCACCTGAAAATTGAGAGCTTGTCCCTAAAATTGAGAGCTTGGTGCAGAAAAATGAGGCTTTTCAGCAGAAAAAGGCGGGTTGTGTGCCGTAAAATTGAGAGGTTGGTGCAGAAAAATGAGACTTTTCAGCAGAAAAAGGCCATTTCCGCCCTAAAATTGAGAGCTTGGTTCAGAAAAATGAGGTTTTTCACCCCAAAAATGCGGGTTTAGCCCCCATGATAGGGTTTGTGCTGTAAAAAAGGAGAGGTAGGGCCCTGGAAACGAGGCACTGCTGCATAAAAGGGAGGTTGTTTCCTGTAGAATCAAAACTTTGGATGCCAAAAATTAATCTTTGAGAGGTAAAATGGGGGTTTGTGCCCTAAAATTGAGAGCTTGGAGTAGGAAAATGAGGCTTTTAATCTGAAAAAGGAGGTTTGTGCCCTAAAATTGAGATATTGGTGAAGAAAAATGAGGCTTTTCACCCCAAAATTGAGAGCTTGTCCATAACATTGAAATATTGGTGCAGAAAAATTTGGCTTTTCAGGTGAAAAAGGTGGGTTTGGTGCTAAAATTGAGAGCTTGGTGCAGAAAAATGAGGCTTTTTCACGCAAAAAAAGTGGTTTGTGCTGTAAAATTGAGATCTTGTTGCAGAAAAGTGAGGCTTTAGATCTGAAAAAGGCGGTTTGTGCCCTAAAATTGAGAGCTTGGTGCAGAAAAATGAGGTTTTTCACCCCAAAAACGCGGGTTTAGAGCCCCCATGATAGGGTTTGTGCTGTAAAAAAGGAGAGGTAGGGCCCTGGAAACGAGGCACTGCTGCATAAAAGGGAGGTTGTTACCTGTAGAATCAAAACTTTGGATGCTAAAAATTAATCTTTGAGAGGTAAAGTGGGGGTTTGTGCCTAAAATTGAGAGCTTGGAGTAGGAAAATGAGGCTTTTAATCTGAAAAAGGAGGTTTGTGCCCTAAAATTGAGATATTGGTGAAGAAATATGAGGCTTTTCACTCAAAAATTGAGAGCTTGTCCCTAAAATTGAGAGCTTGGAGTAGGAAAATGAGGCTTTTAATCTGAAAAAGGAGGTTTGTGCCCTAAAATTGAGATATTGGTGAAGAAGAATGAGGCTTTTCACCCAAAAATTGAGAGCTTGTCCCTAAAATTGAGAGCTTGGTGCAGAAAAATGAGGCTTTTCAGCAGAAAAAGGTGAGCTTGTCCATAAAATTGCGCTATTGGTGCAGAAAAATGAGGCTTTTCAGGTGAAAAAGGTGGGTTTGGTGCTAAAATTGAGAGCTTGGTGCAGAAAAATGAGGCTTTTCTGGTGAAAAGGGCATTTTGTGCCCAAAAATTGAGAGCTTGTTGTAGGAAAATGAGGCTTTTTTACCCGAAAAAGGCGGGTTTTACCCTAAAATTGAGAGCTTCTTGTAGGAAAATGAGGCTTTTCAGGTGAAAAAGGTGGGTTTGGTGCAGAAAATTGAGAGCTCTGTGCAGAAAAATGAGGCTTTTCACCCCAAAAATGCGGGTTTAGCCCCCATGATAGGGTTTGTGCTGTAAAAAAGGAGAGGTAGGGCCCTGGAAACGAGGCACTGCTGCATAAAAGGGAGGTTGTTACCTGTAGAATCAAACCTTTGGATGCCAAAAATTAAGCTTTGAGAGGAGAATGGGGGTTTGTGCCTAAAATTGAGAGCTTGGAGTAGGAAAATGAGGCTTTTAATCTGAAAAAGGAGTTTTGTGCCCTAAAATTGAGATATTGGTGAAGAAGAATGAGGCTTTTCCACCCAAAAATTGAGAGCTTGTCCATAAAATTGAGAGCTTGGTGCAGAAAAATGAGGCTTTTTCACCCAAAAAAGGCGGGTTTTACCCTAAACTTGAGAGAGTGGTTCAGAAAAATGAGGCTTTTCACCCAGTAAAGGTAATTTGTGCCCAAATATTGAGAGCTTGGTGCAGAAAAATGAGGCTTTTCACCCAAAAAGGCGGGTTTTACCCTAAAATTGAGATATTGGTGCAGAAAAATGAGGCTTTTCACCCGAAAATTGAGAGCTTGTCCCTAAAATGGAGAGCTTGGTGCAGAAAAATGAGGCTTTTCACCCCAAAAACGCGGGTTTAGCCCCCATGATAGGGTTTGTGCTGTAAAAAAGGAGAGGTAGGGCCCAGGAAACGAGGCACTGCTGCATAAAAGGGAGGTTGTTACCTGTAGAATCAAAACTTTGGATGCCAAAAATTAATCTTTGAGAGGTAAAATGGGGGTTTGTGCCCTAAAATTGAGAGCTTGGAGTAGGAAAATGAGGCTTTTAATCTGAAAAAGGAGGTTTGTGCCCTAAAATTGAGATATTGGTGAAGAAGAATGATTCTTTTCACCCGAAAAATGCGGTTTCTGCCCTAAAATGGAGAGCTTGGTACAGAAAAATGAGGCTTTTCATCTGAAAAAGGCAGGTTTGGCCATAAAATTGCGCTATTGGTGCAGAAAAATGAGGCTTTTCACCCAACAAAGGAGAGCTTGTCCATAAAATTGAAATATTGGTGCAGAAAAATGAGGCTTTTCAGGTGAAAAAGGCGGGTTTTACCGTAAAATTGAGAGAGTGTTTCAGAAAAATGAGGCTTTTCAGGTGAAAAAGGTGGGTTTGGTGCAGAAAATTGAGAGCTCTGTGCAGAAAAATGAGGCTTTTTCACCCGAAAAAGGCATTTTGTGCCTGAAATTGAGAGCTTGGTGCAGAAAAATGAGGCTTTTCACCCCAAAAACGCGGGTTTAGCCCCCATGATAGGGTTTGTGCTGTAAAAAAGGAGAGGTAGGGCCCAGGAAACGAGGCACTGCTGCATAAAAGGGAGGTTGTTACCTGTAGAATCAAAACTTTGGATGCCAAAAATTAATCTTTGAGAGGTAAAATGGGGGTTTGTGCCCTAAAATTGAGAGCTTGGAGTAGGAAAATGAGGCTTTTAATCTGAAAAAGGAGGTTTGTGCCCTAAAATTGAGATATTGGTGAAGAAGAATGAGGCTTTTCCACCCAAAAATTGAGAGCTTGTCCCTAAAATTGAGAGCTTGGTGCAGAAAAATGAGGCTTTTCAGCAGAAAAAGGTGAGCTTGTCCATAAAATTGCGCTATTGGTGCAGAAAAATGAGGCTTTTCAGGTGAAAAAGGTGGGTTTGGTGCTAAAATTGAGAGCTTGGTGCAGAAAAATGAGGCTTTTCTGGTGAAAAGGGCATTTTGTGCCCCAAAATTGAGAGCTTGTTGTAGGAAAATGAGGCTTTTTTACCCGAAAAAGGCGGGTTTTACCCTAAAATTGAGAGCTTCTTGTAGGAAAATGAGGCTTTTCAGGTGAAAAAGGTGGGTTTGGTGCAGAAAATTGAGAGCTCTGTGCAGAAAAATGAGGCTTTTTCACCCGAAAAAGGCATTTTGTGCCTGAAATTGAGAGCTTGGTGCAGAAAAATGAGGCTTTTCACCCCAAAAACGCGGGTTTAGCCCCCATGATAGGGTTTGTGCTGTAAAAAAGGAGAGGTAGGGCCCTGGAAATGAGGCACTGCTGCATAAAAGGGAGGTTGTTACCTGTAGAATCAAAACTTTGGATGCTAAAAATTAATCTTTGAGAGGTAAAGTGGGGTTTTGTGCCCTAGAATTGAGAGCTTGGAGTAGGAAAATGAGGCTTTTAATCTGAAAAAGGAGGTTTGTGCCCTAAAATTGAGATATTGGTGAAGAAAAATGTGGCTTTTCACCTGAAAATTGAGAACTTGTCCCTAAAATGGAGAGCTTGGTGCAGAAAAATGAGGCTTTTTCACGCAAAAAAGGCGAGTTTTACCCTAAAATTGAGAGCTTGTTGCAGAAAAATGAGGCTTTTCAGGAGAAAAATGTGGTTTGTGCCCTAAAATTGAGATCTCTGTGCAGAAAAATGAGGTTTTTCACCCCAAAAATGCGGGTTTAGCCCCCATGATAGGGTTTGTGCTATAAAAAAGGAGAGGTAGGGCCCAGGAAACGAGGCACTGCTGCATAAAAGGGAGGTTGTTACCTGTAGAATCAAAACTTTGGATGCCAAAAATTAATCTTTGAGAGGTAAAATGGGGGTTTGTGCCCTAAAATTGAGAGCTTGGAGTAGGAAAATGAGGCTTTTAATCTGAAAAAGGAGGTTTGTGCCCTAAAATTGAGATATTGGTGAAGAAGAATGAGGCTTTTCCACCCAAAAATTGAGAGCTTGTCCCTAAAATTGAGAGCTTGGTGCAGAAAAATGAGGCTTTTCAGCAGAAAAAGGTGAGCTTGTCCATAAAATTGCGCTATTGGTGCAGAAAAATGAGGCTTTTCAGGTGAAAAAGGTGGGTTTGGTGCTAAAATTGAGAGCTTGGTGCAGAAAAATGAGGCTTTTCTGGTGAAAAGGGCATTTTGTGCCCCAAAATTGAGAGCTTGTTGTAGGAAAATGAGGCTTTTTTACCCGAAAAAGGCGGGTTTTACCCTAAAATTGAGAGCTTCTTGTAGGAAAATGAGGCTTTTCAGGTGAAAAAGGTGGGTTTGGTGCAGAAAATTGAGAGCTCTGTGCAGAAAAATGAGGCTTTTTCACCCGAAAAAGGCATTTTGTGCCTGAAATTGAGAGCTTGGTGCAGAAAAATGAGGCTTTTCACCCCAAAAACGCGGGTTTAGCCCCCATGATAGGGTTTGTGCTGTAAAAAAGGAGAGGTAGGGCCCTGGAAACGAGGCACTGCTGCATAAAAGGGAGGTTGTTACCTGTAGAATCAAAACTTTGGATGCTAAAAATAAATCTTTGAGAGGTAAAGTGGGGGTTTGTGCCTAAAATTGAGAGCTTGGAGTAGGAAAATGAGGCTTTTAATCTGAAAAAGGAGGTTTGTGCCCTAAAATTGAGATATTGGTGAAGAAAAATGAGGCTTTTCACCCCAAAATTGAGAGCTTGTCCCTAAAATTGAGAGCTTGGAGTAGGAAAATGAGGCTTTTCATCTGAAAAAGGAGGTTTGTGCCCTAAAATTGAGATAATGGTGAAGAAAAATGAGGCTTTTCACCTGAAAATTGAGAGCTTGTCCCTAAAATTGAGAGCTTGGTGCAGAAAAATGAGGCTTTTCAGCAGAAAAAGGCGGGTTGTGTGCCGTAAAATTGAGAGGTTGGTGCAGAAAAATGAGACTTTTCAGCAGAAAAAGGCCATTTCCGCCCTAAAATTGAGAGCTTGGTTCAGAAAAATGAGGTTTTTCACCCCAAAAATGCGGGTTTAGCCCCCATGATAGGGTTTGTGCTGTAAAAAAGGAGAGGTAGGGCCCTGGAAACGAGGCACTGCTGCATAAAAGGGAGGTTGTTTCCTGTAGAATCAAAACTTTGGATGCCAAAAATTAATCTTTGAGAGGTAAAATGGGGGTTTGTGCCCTAAAATTGAGAGCTTGGAGTAGGAAAATGAGGCTTTTAATCTGAAAAAGGAGGTTTGTGCCCTAAAATTGAGATATTGGTGAAGAAAAATGAGGCTTTTCACCCCAAAATTGAGAGCTTGTCCATAACATTGAAATATTGGTGCAGAAAAATTTGGCTTTTCAGGTGAAAAAGGTGGGTTTGGTGCTAAAATTGAGAGCTTGGTGCAGAAAAATGAGGCTTTTTCACGCAAAAAAAGTGGTTTGTGCTGTAAAATTGAGATCTTGTTGCAGAAAAGTGAGGCTTTAGATCTGAAAAAGGCGGTTTGTGCCCTAAAATTGAGAGCTTGGTGCAGAAAAATGAGGTTTTTCACCCCAAAAACGCGGGTTTAGAGCCCCCATGATAGGGTTTGTGCTGTAAAAAAGGAGAGGTAGGGCCCTGGAAACGAGGCACTGCTGCATAAAAGGGAGGTTGTTACCTGTAGAATCAAAACTTTGGATGCTAAAAATTAATCTTTGAGAGGTAAAGTGGGGGTTTGTGCCTAAAATTTAGAGCTTGGAGTAGGAAAATGAGGCTTTTAATCTGAAAAAGGAGGTTTGTGCCCTAAAATTGAGATATTGGTGAAGAAGAATGAGGCTTTTCACCCAAAAATTGAGAGCTTGTCCCTAAAATTGAGAGCTTGGTGCAGAAAAATGAGGCTTTTCAGCAGAAAAAGGTGAGCTTGTCCATAAAATTGCGCTATTGGTGCAGAAAAATGAGGCTTTTCAGGTGAAAAAGGTGGGTTTGGTGCTAAAATTGAGAGCTTGGTGCAGAAAAATGAGGCTTTTCTGGTGAAAAGGGCATTTTGTGCCCAAAAATTGAGAGCTTGTTGTAGGAAAATGAGGCTTTTTTACCCGAAAAAGGCGGGTTTTACCCTAAAATTGAGAGCTTCTTGTAGGAAAATGAGGCTTTTCAGGTGAAAAAGGTGGGTTTGGTGCAGAAAATTGAGAGCTCTGTGCAGAAAAATGAGGCTTTTCACCCCAAAAACGCGGGTTTAGCCCCCATGATAGGGTTTGTGCTGTAAAAAAGGAGAGGTAGGGCCCTGGAAACGAGGCACTGCTGCATAAAAGGGAGGTTGTTACCTGTAGAATCAAACCTTTGGATGCCAAAAATTAAGCTTTGAGAGGAGAATGGGGGTTTGTGCCTAAAATTGAGAGCTTGGAGTAGGAAAATGAGGCTTTTAATCTGAAAAAGGAGTTTTGTGCCCTAAAATTGAGATATTGGTGAAGAAGAATGAGGCTTTTCCACCCAAAAATTGAGAGCTTGTCCATAAAATTGAGAGCTTGGTGCAGAAAAATGAGGCTTTTTCACCCAAAAAAGGCGGGTTTTACCCTAAACTTGAGAGAGTGGTTCAGAAAAATGAGGCTTTTCACCCAGTAAAGGTAATTTGTGCCCAAATATTGAGAGCTTGGTGCAGAAAAATGAGGCTTTTCACCCAAAAAGGCGGGTTTTACCCTAAAATTGAGATATTGGTGCAGAAAAATGAGGCTTTTCACCCGAAAATTGAGAGCTTGTCCCTAAAATGGAGAGCTTGGTGCAGAAAAATGAGGCTTTTCACCCCAAAAACGCGGGTTTAGCCCCCATGATAGGGTTTGTGCTGTAAAAAAGGAGAGGTAGGGCCCAGGAAACGAGGCACTGCTGCATAAAAGGGAGGTTGTTACCTGTAGAATCAAAACTTTGGATGCCAAAAATTAATCTTTGAGAGGTAAAATGGGGGTTTGTGCCCTAAAATTGAGAGCTTGGAGTAGGAAAATGAGGCTTTTAATCTGAAAAAGGAGGTTTGTGCCCTAAAATTGAGATATTGGTGAAGAAGAATGATTCTTTTCACCCGAAAAATGCGGTTTCTGCCCTAAAATGGAGAGCTTGGTACAGAAAAATGAGGCTTTTCATCTGAAAAAGGCAGGTTTGGCCATAAAATTGCGCTATTGGTGCAGAAAAATGAGGCTTTTCACCCAACAAAGGAGAGCTTGTCCATAAAATTGAAATATTGGTGCAGAAAAATGAGGCTTTTCAGGTGAAAAAGGCGGGTTTTACCGTAAAATTGAGAGAGTGTTTCAGAAAAATGAGGCTTTTCAGGTGAAAAAGGTGGGTTTGGTGCAGAAAATTGAGAGCTCTGTGCAGAAAAATGAGGCTTTTTCACCCGAAAAAGGCATTTTGTGCCTGAAATTGAGAGCTTGGTGCAGAAAAATGAGGCTTTTCACCCCAAAAACGCGGGTTTAGCCCCCATGATAGGGTTTGTGCTGTAAAAAAGGAGAGGTAGGGCCCAGGAAACGAGGCACTGCTGCATAAAAGGGAGGTTGTTACCTGTAGAATCAAAACTTTGGATGCCAAAAATTAATCTTTGAGAGGTAAAATGGGGGTTTGTGCCCTAAAATTGAGAGCTTGGAGTAGGAAAATGAGGCTTTTAATCTGAAAAAGGAGGTTTGTGCCCTAAAATTGAGATATTGGTGAAGAAGAATGAGGCTTTTCCACCCAAAAATTGAGAGCTTGTCCCTAAAATTGAGAGCTTGGTGCAGAAAAATGAGGCTTTTCAGCAGAAAAAGGTGAGCTTGTCCATAAAATTGCGCTATTGGTGCAGAAAAATGAGGCTTTTCAGGTGAAAAAGGTGGGTTTGGTGCTAAAATTGAGAGCTTGGTGCAGAAAAATGAGGCTTTTCTGGTGAAAAGGGCATTTTGTGCCCCAAAATTGAGAGCTTGTTGTAGGAAAATGAGGCTTTTTTACCCGAAAAAGGCGGGTTTTACCCTAAAATTGAGAGCTTCTTGTAGGAAAATGAGGCTTTTCAGGTGAAAAAGGTGGGTTTGGTGCAGAAAATTGAGAGCTCTGTGCAGAAAAATGAGGCTTTTTCACCCGAAAAAGGCATTTTGTGCCTGAAATTGAGAGCTTGGTGCAGAAAAATGAGGCTTTTCACCCCAAAAACGCGGGTTTAGCCCCCATGATAGGGTTTGTGCTGTAAAAAAGGAGAGGTAGGGCCCTGGAAATGAGGCACTGCTGCATAAAAGGGAGGTTGTTACCTGTAGAATCAAAACTTTGGATGCTAAAAATTAATCTTTGAGAGGTAAAGTGGGGTTTTGTGCCCTAGAATTGAGAGCTTGGAGTAGGAAAATGAGGCTTTTAATCTGAAAAAGGAGGTTTGTGCCCTAAAATTGAGATATTGGTGAAGAAAAATGTGGCTTTTCACCTGAAAATTGAGAACTTGTCCCTAAAATGGAGAGCTTGGTGCAGAAAAATGAGGCTTTTTCACGCAAAAAAGGCGAGTTTTACCCTAAAATTGAGAGCTTGTTGCAGAAAAATGAGGCTTTTCAGGAGAAAAATGTGGTTTGTGCCCTAAAATTGAGATCTCTGTGCAGAAAAATGAGGTTTTTCACCCCAAAAATGCGGGTTTAGCCCCCATGATAGGGTTTGTGCTATAAAAAAGGAGAGGTAGGGCCCAGGAAACGAGGCACTGCTGCATAAAAGGGAGGTTGTTACCTGTAGAATCAAAACTTTGGATGCCAAAAATTAATCTTTGAGAGGTAAAATGGGGGTTTGTGCCCTAAAATTGAGAGCTTGGAGTAGGAAAATGAGGCTTTTAATCTGAAAAAGGAGGTTTGTGCCCTAAAATTGAGATATTGGTGAAGAAGAATGAGGCTTTTCCACCCAAAAATTGAGAGCTTGTCCCTAAAATTGAGAGCTTGGTGCAGAAAAATGAGGCTTTTCAGCAGAAAAAGGTGAGCTTGTCCATAAAATTGCGCTATTGGTGCAGAAAAATGAGGCTTTTCAGGTGAAAAAGGTGGGTTTGGTGCTAAAATTGAGAGCTTGGTGCAGAAAAATGAGGCTTTTCTGGTGAAAAGGGCATTTTGTGCCCAAAAATTGAGAGCTTGTTGTAGGAAAATGAGGCTTTTTTACCCGAAAAAGGCGGGTTTTACCCTAAAATTGAGAGCTTCTTGTAGGAAAATGAGGCTTTTCAGGTGAAAAAGGTGGGTTTGGTGCAGAAAATTGAGAGCTCTGTGCAGAAAAATGAGGCTTTTTCACCCGAAAAAGGCATTTTGTGCCTGAAATTGAGAGCTTGGTGCAGAAAAATGAGGCTTTTCACCCCAAAAACGCGGGTTTAGCCCCCATGATAGGGTTTGTGCTGTAAAAAAGGAGAGGTAGGGCCCTGGAAACGAGGCACTGCTGCATAAAAGGGAGGTTGTTACCTGTAGAATCAAAACTTTGGATGCTAAAAATAAATCTTTGAGAGGTAAAGTGGGGGTTTGTGCCTAAAATTGAGAGCTTGGAGTAGGAAAATGAGGCTTTTAATCTGAAAAAGGAGGTTTGTGCCCTAAAATTGAGATATTGGTGAAGAAAAATGAGGCTTTTCACCCCAAAATTGAGAGCTTGTCCCTAAAATTGAGAGCTTGGAGTAGGAAAATGAGGCTTTTCATCTGAAAAAGGAGGTTTGTGCCCTAAAATTGAGATAATGGTGAAGAAAAATGAGGCTTTTCACCTGAAAATTGAGAGCTTGTCCCTAAAATTGAGAGCTTGGTGCAGAAAAATGAGGCTTTTCAGCAGAAAAAGGCGGGTTGTGTGCCGTAAAATTGAGAGGTTGGTGCAGAAAAATGAGACTTTTCAGCAGAAAAAGGCCATTTCCGCCCTAAAATTGAGAGCTTGGTTCAGAAAAATGAGGTTTTTCACCCCAAAAATGCGGGTTTAGCCCCCATGATAGGGTTTGTGCTGTAAAAAAGGAGAGGTAGGGCCCTGGAAACGAGGCACTGCTGCATAAAAGGGAGGTTGTTTCCTGTAGAATCAAAACTTTGGATGCCAAAAATTAATCTTTGAGAGGTAAAATGGGGGTTTGTGCCCTAAAATTGAGAGCTTGGAGTAGGAAAATGAGGCTTTTAATCTGAAAAAGGAGGTTTGTGCCCTAAAATTGAGATATTGGTGAAGAAAAATGAGGCTTTTCACCCCAAAATTGAGAGCTTGTCCATAACATTGAAATATTGGTGCAGAAAAATTTGGCTTTTCAGGTGAAAAAGGTGGGTTTGGTGCTAAAATTGAGAGCTTGGTGCAGAAAAATGAGGCTTTTTCACGCAAAAAAAGTGGTTTGTGCTGTAAAATTGAGATCTTGTTGCAGAAAAGTGAGGCTTTAGATCTGAAAAAGGCGGTTTGTGCCCTAAAATTGAGAGCTTGGTGCAGAAAAATGAGGTTTTTCACCCCAAAAACGCGGGTTTAGAGCCCCCATGATAGGGTTTGTGCTGTAAAAAAGGAGAGGTAGGGCCCTGGAAACGAGGCACTGCTGCATAAAAGGGAGGTTGTTACCTGTAGAATCAAAACTTTGGATGCTAAAAATTAATCTTTGAGAGGTAAAGTGGGGGTTTGTGCCTAAAATTTAGAGCTTGGAGTAGGAAAATGAGGCTTTTAATCTGAAAAAGGAGGTTTGTGCCCTAAAATTGAGATATTGGTGAAGAAATATGAGGCTTTTCACTCAAAAATTGAGAGCTTGTCCCTAAAATTGAGAGCTTGGAGTAGGAAAATGAGGCTTTTAATCTGAAAAAGGAGGTTTGTGCCCTAAAATTGAGATATTGGTGAAGAAGAATGAGGCTTTTCACCCAAAAATTGAGAGCTTGTCCCTAAAATTGAGAGCTTGGTGCAGAAAAATGAGGCTTTTCAGCAGAAAAAGGTGAGCTTGTCCATAAAATTGCGCTATTGGTGCAGAAAAATGAGGCTTTTCAGGTGAAAAAGGTGGGTTTGGTGCTAAAATTGAGAGCTTGGTGCAGAAAAATGAGGCTTTTCTGGTGAAAAGGGCATTTTGTGCCCAAAAATTGAGAGCTTGTTGTAGGAAAATGAGGCTTTTTTACCCGAAAAAGGCGGGTTTTACCCTAAAATTGAGAGCTTCTTGTAGGAAAATGAGGCTTTTCAGGTGAAAAAGGTGGGTTTGGTGCAGAAAATTGAGAGCTCTGTGCAGAAAAATGAGGCTTTTCACCCCAAAAACGCGGGTTTAGCCCCCACGATAGGGTTTGTGCTGTAAAAAAGGAGAGGTAGGGCCCTGGAAACGAGGCACTGCTGCATAAAAGGGAGGTTGTTACCTGTAGAATCAAACCTTTGGATGCCAAAAATTAAGCTTGGAGAGGAGAATGGGGGTTTGTGCCTAAAATTGAGAGCTTGGAGTAGGAAAATGAGGCTTTTAATCTGAAAAAGGAGTTTTGTGCCCTAAAATTGAGATATTGGTGAAGAAGAATGAGGCTTTTCCACCCAAAAATTGAGAGCTTGTCCATAAAATTGAGAGCTTGGTGCAGAAAAATGAGGCTTTTTCACCCAAAAAAGGCGGGTTTTACCCTAAACTTGAGAGAGTGGTTCAGAAAAATGAGGCTTTTCACCCAGTAAAGGTAATTTGTGCCCAAATATTGAGAGCTTGGTGCAGAAAAATGAGGCTTTTCACCCAAAAAGGCGGGTTTTACCCTAAAATTGAGATATTGGTGCAGAAAAATGAGGCTTTTCACCCGAAAATTGAGAGCTTGTCCCTAAAATGGAGAGCTTGGTGCAGAAAAATGAGGCTTTTCACCCCAAAAACGCGGGTTTAGCCCCCATGATAGGGTTTGTGCTGTAAAAAAGGAGAGGTAGGGCCCAGGAAACGAGGCACTGCTGCATAAAAGGGAGGTTGTTACCTGTAGAATCAAAACTTTGGATGCCAAAAATTAATCTTTGAGAGGTAAAATGGGGGTTTGTGCCCTAAAATTGAGAGCTTGGAGTAGGAAAATGAGGCTTTTAATCTGAAAAAGGAGTTTTGTGCCCTAAAATTGAGATATTGGTGAAGAAGAATGATTCTTTTCACCCGAAAAATGCGGTTTCTGCCCTAAAATGGAGAGCTTGGTACAGAAAAATGAGGCTTTTCATCTGAAAAAGGCAGGTTTGGCCATAAAATTGCGCTATTGGTGCAGAAAAATGAGGCTTTTCACCCAACAAAGGAGAGCTTGTCCATAAAATTGAAATATTGGTGCAGAAAAATGAGGCTTTTCAGGTGAAAAAGGCGGGTTTTACCGTAAAATTGAGAGAGTGTTTCAGAAAAATGAGGCTTTTCAGGTGAAAAAGGTGGGTTTGGTGCAGAAAATTGAGAGCTCTGTGCAGAAAAATGAGGCTTTTTCACCCGAAAAAGGCATTTTGTGCCTGAAATTGAGAGCTTGGTGCAGAAAAATGAGGCTTTTCACCCCAAAAACGCGGGTTTAGCCCCCATGATAGGGTTTGTGCTGTAAAAAAGGAGAGGTAGGGCCCAGGAAACGAGGCACTGCTGCATAAAAGGGAGGTTGTTACCTGTAGAATCAAAACTTTGGATGCCAAAAATTAATCTTTGAGAGGTAAAATGGGGGTTTGTGCCCTAAAATTGAGAGCTTGGAGTAGGAAAATGAGGCTTTTAATCTGAAAAAGGAGGTTTGTGCCCTAAAATTGAGATATTGGTGAAGAAGAATGAGGCTTTTCCACCCAAAAATTGAGAGCTTGTCCCTAAAATTGAGAGCTTGGTGCAGAAAAATGAGGCTTTTCAGCAGAAAAAGGTGAGCTTGTCCATAAAATTGCGCTATTGGTGCAGAAAAATGAGGCTTTTCAGGTGAAAAAGGTGGGTTTGGTGCTAAAATTGAGAGCTTGGTGCAGAAAAATGAGGCTTTTCTGGTGAAAAGGGCATTTTGTGCCCCAAAATTGAGAGCTTGTTGTAGGAAAATGAGGCTTTTTTACCCGAAAAAGGCGGGTTTTACCCTAAAATTGAGAGCTTCTTGTAGGAAAATGAGGCTTTTCAGGTGAAAAAGGTGGGTTTGGTGCAGAAAATTGAGAGCTCTGTGCAGAAAAATGAGGCTTTTTCACCCGAAAAAGGCATTTTGTGCCTGAAATTGAGAGCTTGGTGCAGAAAAATGAGGCTTTTCACCCCAAAAACGCGGGTTTAGCCCCCATGATAGGGTTTGTGCTGTAAAAAAGGAGAGGTAGGGCCCTGGAAATGAGGCACTGCTGCATAAAAGGGAGGTTGTTACCTGTAGAATCAAAACTTTGGATGCTAAAAATTAATCTTTGAGAGGTAAAGTGGGGTTTTGTGCCCTAGAATTGAGAGCTTGGAGTAGGAAAATGAGGCTTTTAATCTGAAAAAGGAGGTTTGTGCCCTAAAATTGAGATATTGGTGAAGAAAAATGTGGCTTTTCACCTGAAAATTGAGAACTTGTCCCTAAAATGGAGAGCTTGGTGCAGAAAAATGAGGCTTTTTCACGCAAAAAAGGCGAGTTTTACCCTAAAATTGAGAGCTTGTTGCAGAAAAATGAGGCTTTTCAGGAGAAAAATGTGGTTTGTGCCCTAAAATTGAGATCTCTGTGCAGAAAAATGAGGTTTTTCACCCCAAAAATGCGGGTTTAGCCCCCATGATAGGGTTTGTGCTATAAAAAAGGAGAGGTAGGGCCCAGGAAACGAGGCACTGCTGCATAAAAGGGAGGTTGTTACCTGTAGAATCAAAACTTTGGATGCCAAAAATTAATCTTTGAGAGGTAAAATGGGGGTTTGTGCCCTAAAATTGAGAGCTTGGAGTAGGAAAATGAGGCTTTTAATCTGAAAAAGGAGGTTTGTGCCCTAAAATTGAGATATTGGTGAAGAAGAATGAGGCTTTTCCACCCAAAAATTGAGAGCTTGTCCCTAAAATTGAGAGCTTGGTGCAGAAAAATGAGGCTTTTCAGCAGAAAAAGGTGAGCTTGTCCATAAAATTGCGCTATTGGTGCAGAAAAATGAGGCTTTTCAGGTGAAAAAGGTGGGTTTGGTGCTAAAATTGAGAGCTTGGTGCAGAAAAATGAGGCTTTTCTGGTGAAAAGGGCATTTTGTGCCCCAAAATTGAGAGCTTGTTGTAGGAAAATGAGGCTTTTTTACCCGAAAAAGGCGGGTTTTACCCTAAAATTGAGAGCTTCTTGTAGGAAAATGAGGCTTTTCAGGTGAAAAAGGTGGGTTTGGTGCAGAAAATTGAGAGCTCTGTGCAGAAAAATGAGGCTTTTTCACCCGAAAAAGGCATTTTGTGCCTGAAATTGAGAGCTTGGTGCAGAAAAATGAGGCTTTTCACCCCAAAAACGCGGGTTTAGCCCCCATGATAGGGTTTGTGCTGTAAAAAAGGAGAGGTAGGGCCCTGGAAACGAGGCACTGCTGCATAAAAGGGAGGTTGTTACCTGTAGAATCAAAACTTTGGATGCTAAAAATAAATCTTTGAGAGGTAAAGTGGGGGTTTGTGCCTAAAATTGAGAGCTTGGAGTAGGAAAATGAGGCTTTTAATCTGAAAAAGGAGGTTTGTGCCCTAAAATTGAGATATTGGTGAAGAAAAATGAGGCTTTTCACCCCAAAATTGAGAGCTTGTCCCTAAAATTGAGAGCTTGGAGTAGGAAAATGAGGCTTTTCATCTGAAAAAGGAGGTTTGTGCCCTAAAATTGAGATAATGGTGAAGAAAAATGAGGCTTTTCACCTGAAAATTGAGAGCTTGTCCCTAAAATTGAGAGCTTGGTGCAGAAAAATGAGGCTTTTCAGCAGAAAAAGGCGGGTTGTGTGCCGTAAAATTGAGAGGTTGGTGCAGAAAAATGAGACTTTTCAGCAGAAAAAGGCCATTTCCGCCCTAAAATTGAGAGCTTGGTTCAGAAAAATGAGGTTTTTCACCCCAAAAATGCGGGTTTAGCCCCCATGATAGGGTTTGTGCTGTAAAAAAGGAGAGGTAGGGCCCTGGAAACGAGGCACTGCTGCATAAAAGGGAGGTTGTTTCCTGTAGAATCAAAACTTTGGATGCCAAAAATTAATCTTTGAGAGGTAAAATGGGGGTTTGTGCCCTAAAATTGAGAGCTTGGAGTAGGAAAATGAGGCTTTTAATCTGAAAAAGGAGGTTTGTGCCCTAAAATTGAGATATTGGTGAAGAAAAATGAGGCTTTTCACCCCAAAATTGAGAGCTTGTCCATAACATTGAAATATTGGTGCAGAAAAATTTGGCTTTTCAGGTGAAAAAGGTGGGTTTGGTGCTAAAATTGAGAGCTTGGTGCAGAAAAATGAGGCTTTTTCACGCAAAAAAAGTGGTTTGTGCTGTAAAATTGAGATCTTGTTGCAGAAAAGTGAGGCTTTAGATCTGAAAAAGGCGGTTTGTGCCCTAAAATTGAGAGCTTGGTGCAGAAAAATGAGGTTTTTCACCCCAAAAACGCGGGTTTAGAGCCCCCATGATAGGGTTTGTGCTGTAAAAAAGGAGAGGTAGGGCCCTGGAAACGAGGCACTGCTGCATAAAAGGGAGGTTGTTACCTGTAGAATCAAAACTTTGGATGCTAAAAATTAATCTTTGAGAGGTAAAGTGGGGGTTTGTGCCTAAAATTTAGAGCTTGGAGTAGGAAAATGAGGCTTTTAATCTGAAAAAGGAGGTTTGTGCCCTAAAATTGAGATATTGGTGAAGAAATATGAGGCTTTTCACTCAAAAATTGAGAGCTTGTCCCTAAAATTGAGAGCTTGGAGTAGGAAAATGAGGCTTTTAATCTGAAAAAGGAGGTTTGTGCCCTAAAATTGAGATATTGGTGAAGAAGAATGAGGCTTTTCACCCAAAAATTGAGAGCTTGTCCCTAAAATTGAGAGCTTGGTGCAGAAAAATGAGGCTTTTCAGCAGAAAAAGGTGAGCTTGTCCATAAAATTGCGCTATTGGTGCAGAAAAATGAGGCTTTTCAGGTGAAAAAGGTGGGTTTGGTGCTAAAATTGAGAGCTTGGTGCAGAAAAATGAGGCTTTTCTGGTGAAAAGGGCATTTTGTGCCCAAAAATTGAGAGCTTGTTGTAGGAAAATGAGGCTTTTTTACCCGAAAAAGGCGGGTTTTACCCTAAAATTGAGAGCTTCTTGTAGGAAAATGAGGCTTTTCAGGTGAAAAAGGTGGGTTTGGTGCAGAAAATTGAGAGCTCTGTGCAGAAAAATGAGGCTTTTCACCCCAAAAACGCGGGTTTAGCCCCCATGATAGGGTTTGTGCTGTAAAAAAGGAGAGGTAGGGCCCTGGAAACGAGGCACTGCTGCATAAAAGGGAGGTTGTTACCTGTAGAATCAAAACTTTGGATGCCAAAAATTAAGCTTTGAGAGGAGAATGGGGGTTTGTGCCTAAAATTGAGAGCTTGGAGTAGGAAAATGAGGCTTTTAATCTGAAAAAGGAGTTTTGTGCCCTAAAATTGAGATATTGGTGAAGAAGAATGAGGCTTTTCCACCCAAAAATTGAGAGCTTGTCCATAAAATTGAGAGCTTGGTGCAGAAAAATGAGGCTTTTTCACCCAAAAAAGGCGGGTTTTACCCTAAACTTGAGAGAGTGGTTCAGAAAAATGAGGCTTTTCACCCAGTAAAGGTAATTTGTGCCCAAATATTGAGAGCTTGGTGCAGAAAAATGAGGCTTTTCACCCAAAAAGGCGGGTTTTACCCTAAAATTGAGATATTGGTGCAGAAAAATGAGGCTTTTCACCCGAAAATTGAGAGCTTGTCCCTAAAATGGAGAGCTTGGTGCAGAAAAATGAGGCTTTTCACCCCAAAAACGCGGGTTTAGCCCCCATGATAGGGTTTGTGCTGTAAAAAAGGAGAGGTAGGGCCCAGGAAACGAGGCACTGCTGCATAAAAGGGAGGTTGTTACCTGTAGAATCAAAACTTTGGATGCCAAAAATTAATCTTTGAGAGGTAAAATGGGGGTTTGTGCCCTAAAATTGAGAGCTTGGAGTAGGAAAATGAGGCTTTTAATCTGAAAAAGGAGGTTTGTGCCCTAAAATTGAGATATTGGTGAAGAAGAATGATTCTTTTCACCCGAAAAATGCGGTTTCTGCCCTAAAATGGAGAGCTTGGTACAGAAAAATGAGGCTTTTCATCTGAAAAAGGCAGGTTTGGCCATAAAATTGCGCTATTGGTGCAGAAAAATGAGGCTTTTCACCCAACAAAGGAGAGCTTGTCCATAAAATTGAAATATTGGTGCAGAAAAATGAGGCTTTTCAGGTGAAAAAGGCGGGTTTTACCGTAAAATTGAGAGAGTGTTTCAGAAAAATGAGGCTTTTCAGGTGAAAAAGGTGGGTTTGGTGCAGAAAATTGAGAGCTCTGTGCAGAAAAATGAGGCTTTTTCACCCGAAAAAGGCATTTTGTGCCTGAAATTGAGAGCTTGGTGCAGAAAAATGAGGCTTTTCACCCCAAAAACGCGGGTTTAGCCCCCATGATAGGGTTTGTGCTGTAAAAAAGGAGAGGTAGGGCCCAGGAAACGAGGCACTGCTGCATAAAAGGGAGGTTGTTACCTGTAGAATCAAAACTTTGGATGCCAAAAATTAATCTTTGAGAGGTAAAATGGGGGTTTGTGCCCTAAAATTGAGAGCTTGGAGTAGGAAAATGAGGCTTTTAATCTGAAAAAGGAGGTTTGTGCCCTAAAATTGAGATATTGGTGAAGAAGAATGAGGCTTTTCCACCCAAAAATTGAGAGCTTGTCCCTAAAATTGAGAGCTTGGTGCAGAAAAATGAGGCTTTTCAGCAGAAAAAGGTGAGCTTGTCCATAAAATTGCGCTATTGGTGCAGAAAAATGAGGCTTTTCAGGTGAAAAAGGTGGGTTTGGTGCTAAAATTGAGAGCTTGGTGCAGAAAAATGAGGCTTTTCTGGTGAAAAGGGCATTTTGTGCCCCAAAATTGAGAGCTTGTTGTAGGAAAATGAGGCTTTTTTACCCGAAAAAGGCGGGTTTTACCCTAAAATTGAGAGCTTCTTGTAGGAAAATGAGGCTTTTCAGGTGAAAAAGGTGGGTTTGGTGCAGAAAATTGAGAGCTCTGTGCAGAAAAATGAGGCTTTTTCACCCGAAAAAGGCATTTTGTGCCTGAAATTGAGAGCTTGGTGCAGAAAAATGAGGCTTTTCACCCCAAAAACGCGGGTTTAGCCCCCATGATAGGGTTTGTGCTGTAAAAAAGGAGAGGTAGGGCCCTGGAAATGAGGCACTGCTGCATAAAAGGGAGGTTGTTACCTGTAGAATCAAAACTTTGGATGCTAAAAATTAATCTTTGAGAGGTAAAGTGGGGTTTTGTGCCCTAGAATTGAGAGCTTGGAGTAGGAAAATGAGGCTTTTAATCTGAAAAAGGAGGTTTGTGCCCTAAAATTGAGATATTGGTGAAGAAAAATGTGGCTTTTCACCTGAAAATTGAGAACTTGTCCCTAAAATGGAGAGCTTGGTGCAGAAAAATGAGGCTTTTTCACGCAAAAAAGGCGAGTTTTACCCTAAAATTGAGAGCTTGTTGCAGAAAAATGAGGCTTTTCAGGAGAAAAATGTGGTTTGTGCCCTAAAATTGAGATCTCTGTGCAGAAAAATGAGGTTTTTCACCCCAAAAATGCGGGTTTAGCCCCCATGATAGGGTTTGTGCTATAAAAAAGGAGAGGTAGGGCCCAGGAAACGAGGCACTGCTGCATAAAAGGGAGGTTGTTACCTGTAGAATCAAAACTTTGGATGCCAAAAATTAATCTTTGAGAGGTAAAATGGGGGTTTGTGCCCTAAAATTGAGAGCTTGGAGTAGGAAAATGAGGCTTTTAATCTGAAAAAGGAGGTTTGTGCCCTAAAATTGAGATATTGGTGAAGAAGAATGAGGCTTTTCCACCCAAAAATTGAGAGCTTGTCCCTAAAATTGAGAGCTTGGTGCAGAAAAATGAGGCTTTTCAGCAGAAAAAGGTGAGCTTGTCCATAAAATTGCGCTATTGGTGCAGAAAAATGAGGCTTTTCAGGTGAAAAAGGTGGGTTTGGTGCTAAAATTGAGAGCTTGGTGCAGAAAAATGAGGCTTTTCTGGTGAAAAGGGCATTTTGTGCCCCAAAATTGAGAGCTTGTTGTAGGAAAATGAGGCTTTTTTACCCGAAAAAGGCGGGTTTTACCCTAAAATTGAGAGCTTCTTGTAGGAAAATGAGGCTTTTCAGGTGAAAAAGGTGGGTTTGGTGCAGAAAATTGAGAGCTCTGTGCAGAAAAATGAGGCTTTTTCACCCGAAAAAGGCATTTTGTGCCTGAAATTGAGAGCTTGGTGCAGAAAAATGAGGCTTTTCACCCCAAAAACGCGGGTTTAGCCCCCATGATAGGGTTTGTGCTGTAAAAAAGGAGAGGTAGGGCCCTGGAAACGAGGCACTGCTGCATAAAAGGGAGGTTGTTACCTGTAGAATCAAAACTTTGGATGCTAAAAATAAATCTTTGAGAGGTAAAGTGGGGGTTTGTGCCTAAAATTGAGAGCTTGGAGTAGGAAAATGAGGCTTTTAATCTGAAAAAGGAGGTTTGTGCCCTAAAATTGAGATATTGGTGAAGAAAAATGAGGCTTTTCACCCCAAAATTGAGAGCTTGTCCCTAAAATTGAGAGCTTGGAGTAGGAAAATGAGGCTTTTCATCTGAAAAAGGAGGTTTGTGCCCTAAAATTGAGATAATGGTGAAGAAAAATGAGGCTTTTCACCTGAAAATTGAGAGCTTGTCCCTAAAATTGAGAGCTTGGTGCAGAAAAATGAGGCTTTTCAGCAGAAAAAGGCGGGTTGTGTGCCGTAAAATTGAGAGGTTGGTGCAGAAAAATGAGACTTTTCAGCAGAAAAAGGCCATTTCCGCCCTAAAATTGAGAGCTTGGTTCAGAAAAATGAGGTTTTTCACCCCAAAAATGCGGGTTTAGCCCCCATGATAGGGTTTGTGCTGTAAAAAAGGAGAGGTAGGGCCCTGGAAACGAGGCACTGCTGCATAAAAGGGAGGTTGTTACCTGTAGAATCAAACCTTTGGATGCCAAAAATTAAGCTTTGAGAGGAGAATGGGGGTTTGTGCCCTAAAATTGAGAGCTTGGAGTAGGAAAATGAGGCTTTTAATCTGAAAAAGGAGTTTTGTGCCCTAAAATTGAGATATTGGTGAAGAAGAATGAGGCTTTTCCACCCAAAAATTGAGAGCTTGTCCATAAAATTGAGAGCTTGGTGCAGAAAAATGAGGCTTTTTCACCCAAAAAAGGCGGGTTTTACCCTAAACTTGAGAGAGTGGTTCAGAAAAATGAGGCTTTTCACCCAGTAAAGGTAATTTGTGCCCAAATATTGAGAGCTTGGTGCAGAAAAATGAGGCTTTTCACCCAAAAAGGCGGGTTTTACCCTAAAATTGAGATATTGGTGCAGAAAAATGAGGCTTTTCACCCGAAAATTGAGAGCTTGTCCCTAAAATGGAGAGCTTGGTGCAGAAAAATGAGGCTTTTCACCCCAAAAACGCGGGTTTAGCCCCCATGATAGGGTTTGTGCTGTAAAAAAGGAGAGGTAGGGCCCAGGAAACGAGGCACTGCTGCATAAAAGGGAGGTTGTTACCTGTAGAATCAAAACTTTGGATGCCAAAAATTAATCTTTGAGAGGTAAAATGGGGGTTTGTGCCCTAAAATTGAGAGCTTGGAGTAGGAAAATGAGGCTTTTAATCTGAAAAAGGAGTTTTGTGCCCTAAAATTGAGATATTGGTGAAGAAGAATGATTCTTTTCACCCGAAAAATGCGGTTTCTGCCCTAAAATGGAGAGCTTGGTACAGAAAAATGAGGCTTTTCATCTGAAAAAGGCAGGTTTGGCCATAAAATTGCGCTATTGGTGCAGAAAAATGAGGCTTTTCACCCAACAAAGGAGAGCTTGTCCATAAAATTGAAATATTGGTGCAGAAAAATGAGGCTTTTCAGGTGAAAAAGGCGGGTTTTACCGTAAAATTGAGAGAGTGTTTCAGAAAAATGAGGCTTTTCAGGTGAAAAAGGTGGGTTTGGTGCAGAAAATTGAGAGCTCTGTGCAGAAAAATGAGGCTTTTTCACCCGAAAAAGGCATTTTGTGCCTGAAATTGAGAGCTTGGTGCAGAAAAATGAGGCTTTTCACCCCAAAAACGCGGGTTTAGCCCCCATGATAGGGTTTGTGCTGTAAAAAAGGAGAGGTAGGGCCCAGGAAACGAGGCACTGCTGCATAAAAGGGAGGTTGTTACCTGTAGAATCAAAACTTTGGATGCCAAAAATTAATCTTTGAGAGGTAAAATGGGGGTTTGTGCCCTAAAATTGAGAGCTTGGAGTAGGAAAATGAGGCTTTTAATCTGAAAAAGGAGGTTTGTGCCCTAAAATTGAGATATTGGTGAAGAAGAATGAGGCTTTTCCACCCAAAAATTGAGAGCTTGTCCCTAAAATTGAGAGCTTGGTGCAGAAAAATGAGGCTTTTCAGCAGAAAAAGGTGAGCTTGTCCATAAAATTGCGCTATTGGTGCAGAAAAATGAGGCTTTTCAGGTGAAAAAGGTGGGTTTGGTGCTAAAATTGAGAGCTTGGTGCAGAAAAATGAGGCTTTTCTGGTGAAAAGGGCATTTTGTGCCCCAAAATTGAGAGCTTGTTGTAGGAAAATGAGGCTTTTTTACCCGAAAAAGGCGGGTTTTACCCTAAAATTGAGAGCTTCTTGTAGGAAAATGAGGCTTTTCAGGTGAAAAAGGTGGGTTTGGTGCAGAAAATTGAGAGCTCTGTGCAGAAAAATGAGGCTTTTTCACCCGAAAAAGGCATTTTGTGCCTGAAATTGAGAGCTTGGTGCAGAAAAATGAGGCTTTTCACCCCAAAAACGCGGGTTTAGCCCCCATGATAGGGTTTGTGCTGTAAAAAAGGAGAGGTAGGGCCCTGGAAATGAGGCACTGCTGCATAAAAGGGAGGTTGTTACCTGTAGAATCAAAACTTTGGATGCTAAAAATTAATCTTTGAGAGGTAAAGTGGGGTTTTGTGCCCTAGAATTGAGAGCTTGGAGTAGGAAAATGAGGCTTTTAATCTGAAAAAGGAGGTTTGTGCCCTAAAATTGAGATATTGGTGAAGAAAAATGTGGCTTTTCACCTGAAAATTGAGAACTTGTCCCTAAAATGGAGAGCTTGGTGCAGAAAAATGAGGCTTTTTCACGCAAAAAAGGCGAGTTTTACCCTAAAATTGAGAGCTTGTTGCAGAAAAATGAGGCTTTTCAGGAGAAAAATGTGGTTTGTGCCCTAAAATTGAGATCTCTGTGCAGAAAAATGAGGTTTTTCACCCCAAAAATGCGGGTTTAGCCCCCATGATAGGGTTTGTGCTATAAAAAAGGAGAGGTAGGGCCCAGGAAACGAGGCACTGCTGCATAAAAGGGAGGTTGTTACCTGTAGAATCAAAACTTTGGATGCCAAAAATTAATCTTTGAGAGGTAAAATGGGGGTTTGTGCCCTAAAATTGAGAGCTTGGAGTAGGAAAATGAGGCTTTTAATCTGAAAAAGGAGGTTTGTGCCCTAAAATTGAGATATTGGTGAAGAAGAATGAGGCTTTTCCACCCAAAAATTGAGAGCTTGTCCCTAAAATTGAGAGCTTGGTGCAGAAAAATGAGGCTTTTCAGCAGAAAAAGGTGAGCTTGTCCATAAAATTGCGCTATTGGTGCAGAAAAATGAGGCTTTTCAGGTGAAAAAGGTGGGTTTGGTGCTAAAATTGAGAGCTTGGTGCAGAAAAATGAGGCTTTTCTGGTGAAAAGGGCATTTTGTGCCCCAAAATTGAGAGCTTGTTGTAGGAAAATGAGGCTTTTTTACCCGAAAAAGGCGGGTTTTACCCTAAAATTGAGAGCTTCTTGTAGGAAAATGAGGCTTTTCAGGTGAAAAAGGTGGGTTTGGTGCAGAAAATTGAGAGCTCTGTGCAGAAAAATGAGGCTTTTTCACCCGAAAAAGGCATTTTGTGCCTGAAATTGAGAGCTTGGTGCAGAAAAATGAGGCTTTTCACCCCAAAAACGCGGGTTTAGCCCCCATGATAGGGTTTGTGCTGTAAAAAAGGAGAGGTAGGGCCCTGGAAACGAGGCACTGCTGCATAAAAGGGAGGTTGTTACCTGTAGAATCAAAACTTTGGATGCTAAAAATAAATCTTTGAGAGGTAAAGTGGGGGTTTGTGCCTAAAATTGAGAGCTTGGAGTAGGAAAATGAGGCTTTTAATCTGAAAAAGGAGGTTTGTGCCCTAAAATTGAGATATTGGTGAAGAAAAATGAGGCTTTTCACCCCAAAATTGAGAGCTTGTCCCTAAAATTGAGAGCTTGGAGTAGGAAAATGAGGCTTTTCATCTGAAAAAGGAGGTTTGTGCCCTAAAATTGAGATAATGGTGAAGAAAAATGAGGCTTTTCACCTGAAAATTGAGAGCTTGTCCCTAAAATTGAGAGCTTGGTGCAGAAAAATGAGGCTTTTCAGCAGAAAAAGGCGGGTTGTGTGCCGTAAAATTGAGAGGTTGGTGCAGAAAAATGAGACTTTTCAGCAGAAAAAGGCCATTTCCGCCCTAAAATTGAGAGCTTGGTTCAGAAAAATGAGGTTTTTCACCCCAAAAATGCGGGTTTAGCCCCCATGATAGGGTTTGTGCTGTAAAAAAGGAGAGGTAGGGCCCTGGAAACGAGGCACTGCTGCATAAAAGGGAGGTTGTTTCCTGTAGAATCAAAACTTTGGATGCCAAAAATTAATCTTTGAGAGGTAAAATGGGGGTTTGTGCCCTAAAATTGAGAGCTTGGAGTAGGAAAATGAGGCTTTTAATCTGAAAAAGGAGGTTTGTGCCCTAAAATTGAGATATTGGTGAAGAAAAATGAGGCTTTTCACCCCAAAATTGAGAGCTTGTCCATAACATTGAAATATTGGTGCAGAAAAATTTGGCTTTTCAGGTGAAAAAGGTGGGTTTGGTGCTAAAATTGAGAGCTTGGTGCAGAAAAATGAGGCTTTTTCACGCAAAAAAAGTGGTTTGTGCTGTAAAATTGAGATCTTGTTGCAGAAAAGTGAGGCTTTTAATCTGAAAAAGGCGGTTTGTGCCCTAAAATTGAGAGCTTGGTGCAGAAAAATGAGGTTTTTCACCCCAAAAACGCGGGTTTAGAGCCCCCATGATAGGGTTTGTGCTGTAAAAAAGGAGAGGTAGGGCCCTGGAAACGAGGCACTGCTGCATAAAAGGGAGGTTGTTACCTGTAGAATCAAAACTTTGGATGCTAAAAATTAATCTTTGAGAGGTAAAGTGGGGGTTTGTGCCTAAAATTTAGAGCTTGGAGTAGGAAAATGAGGCTTTTAATCTGAAAAAGGAGGTTTGTGCCCTAAAATTGAGATATTGGTGAAGAAATATGAGGCTTTTCACTCAAAAATTGAGAGCTTGTCCCTAAAATTGAGAGCTTGGAGTAGGAAAATGAGGCTTTTAATCTGAAAAAGGAGGTTTGTGCCCTAAAATTGAGATATTGGTGAAGAAGAATGAGGCTTTTCACCCAAAAATTGAGAGCTTGTCCCTAAAATTGAGAGCTTGGTGCAGAAAAATGAGGCTTTTCAGCAGAAAAAGGTGAGCTTGTCCATAAAATTGCGCTATTGGTGCAGAAAAATGAGGCTTTTCAGGTGAAAAAGGTGGGTTTGGTGCTAAAATTGAGAGCTTGGTGCAGAAAAATGAGGCTTTTCTGGTGAAAAGGGCATTTTGTGCCCAAAAATTGAGAGCTTGTTGTAGGAAAATGAGGCTTTTTTACCCGAAAAAGGCGGGTTTTACCCTAAAATTGAGAGCTTCTTGTAGGAAAATGAGGCTTTTCAGGTGAAAAAGGTGGGTTTGGTGCAGAAAATTGAGAGCTCTGTGCAGAAAAATGAGGCTTTTCACCCCAAAAACGCGGGTTTAGCCCCCATGATAGGGTTTGTGCTGTAAAAAAGGAGAGGTAGGGCCCTGGAAACGAGGCACTGCTGCATAAAAGGGAGGTTGTTACCTGTAGAATCAAACCTTTGGATGCCAAAAATTAAGCTTTGAGAGGAGAATGGGGGTTTGTGCCTAAAATTGAGAGCTTGGAGTAGGAAAATGAGGCTTTTAATCTGAAAAAGGAGTTTTGTGCCCTAAAATTGAGATATTGGTGAAGAAGAATGAGGCTTTTCCACCCAAAAATTGAGAGCTTGTCCATAAAATTGAGAGCTTGGTGCAGAAAAATGAGGCTTTTTCACCCAAAAAAGGCGGGTTTTACCCTAAACTTGAGAGAGTGGTTCAGAAAAATGAGGCTTTTCACCCAGTAAAGGTAATTTGTGCCCAAATATTGAGAGCTTGGTGCAGAAAAATGAGGCTTTTCACCCAAAAAGGCGGGTTTTACCCTAAAATTGAGATATTGGTGCAGAAAAATGAGGCTTTTCACCCGAAAATTGAGAGCTTGTCCCTAAAATGGAGAGCTTGGTGCAGAAAAATGAGGCTTTTCACCCCAAAAACGCGGGTTTAGCCCCCATGATAGGGTTTGTGCTGTAAAAAAGGAGAGGTAGGGCCCAGGAAACGAGGCACTGCTGCATAAAAGGGAGGTTGTTACCTGTAGAATCAAAACTTTGGATGCCAAAAATTAATCTTTGAGAGGTAAAATGGGGGTTTGTGCCCTAAAATTGAGAGCTTGGAGTAGGAAAATGAGGCTTTTAATCTGAAAAAGGAGGTTTGTGCCCTAAAATTGAGATATTGGTGAAGAAGAATGATTCTTTTCACCCGAAAAATGCGGTTTCTGCCCTAAAATGGAGAGCTTGGTACAGAAAAATGAGGCTTTTCATCTGAAAAAGGCAGGTTTGGCCATAAAATTGCGCTATTGGTGCAGAAAAATGAGGCTTTTCACCCAACAAAGGAGAGCTTGTCCATAAAATTGAAATATTGGTGCAGAAAAATGAGGCTTTTCAGGTGAAAAAGGCGGGTTTTACCGTAAAATTGAGAGAGTGTTTCAGAAAAATGAGGCTTTTCAGGTGAAAAAGGTGGGTTTGGTGCAGAAAATTGAGAGCTCTGTGCAGAAAAATGAGGCTTTTTCACCCGAAAAAGGCATTTTGTGCCTGAAATTGAGAGCTTGGTGCAGAAAAATGAGGCTTTTCACCCCAAAAACGCGGGTTTAGCCCCCATGATAGGGTTTGTGCTGTAAAAAAGGAGAGGTAGGGCCCAGGAAACGAGGCACTGCTGCATAAAAGGGAGGTTGTTACCTGTAGAATCAAAACTTTGGATGCCAAAAATTAATCTTTGAGAGGTAAAATGGGGGTTTGTGCCCTAAAATTGAGAGCTTGGAGTAGGAAAATGAGGCTTTTAATCTGAAAAAGGAGGTTTGTGCCCTAAAATTGAGATATTGGTGAAGAAGAATGAGGCTTTTCCACCCAAAAATTGAGAGCTTGTCCCTAAAATTGAGAGCTTGGTGCAGAAAAATGAGGCTTTTCAGCAGAAAAAGGTGAGCTTGTCCATAAAATTGCGCTATTGGTGCAGAAAAATGAGGCTTTTCAGGTGAAAAAGGTGGGTTTGGTGCTAAAATTGAGAGCTTGGTGCAGAAAAATGAGGCTTTTCTGGTGAAAAGGGCATTTTGTGCCCCAAAATTGAGAGCTTGTTGTAGGAAAATGAGGCTTTTTTACCCGAAAAAGGCGGGTTTTACCCTAAAATTGAGAGCTTCTTGTAGGAAAATGAGGCTTTTCAGGTGAAAAAGGTGGGTTTGGTGCAGAAAATTGAGAGCTCTGTGCAGAAAAATGAGGCTTTTTCACCCGAAAAAGGCATTTTGTGCCTGAAATTGAGAGCTTGGTGCAGAAAAATGAGGCTTTTCACCCCAAAAACGCGGGTTTAGCCCCCATGATAGGGTTTGTGCTGTAAAAAAGGAGAGGTAGGGCCCTGGAAATGAGGCACTGCTGCATAAAAGGGAGGTTGTTACCTGTAGAATCAAAACTTTGGATGCTAAAAATTAATCTTTGAGAGGTAAAGTGGGGTTTTGTGCCCTAGAATTGAGAGCTTGGAGTAGGAAAATGAGGCTTTTAATCTGAAAAAGGAGGTTTGTGCCCTAAAATTGAGATATTGGTGAAGAAAAATGTGGCTTTTCACCTGAAAATTGAGAACTTGTCCCTAAAATGGAGAGCTTGGTGCAGAAAAATGAGGCTTTTTCACGCAAAAAAGGCGAGTTTTACCCTAAAATTGAGAGCTTGTTGCAGAAAAATGAGGCTTTTCAGGAGAAAAATGTGGTTTGTGCCCTAAAATTGAGATCTCTGTGCAGAAAAATGAGGTTTTTCACCCCAAAAATGCGGGTTTAGCCCCCATGATAGGGTTTGTGCTATAAAAAAGGAGAGGTAGGGCCCAGGAAACGAGGCACTGCTGCATAAAAGGGAGGTTGTTACCTGTAGAATCAAAACTTTGGATGCCAAAAATTAATCTTTGAGAGGTAAAATGGGGGTTTGTGCCCTAAAATTGAGAGCTTGGAGTAGGAAAATGAGGCTTTTAATCTGAAAAAGGAGGTTTGTGCCCTAAAATTGAGATATTGGTGAAGAAGAATGAGGCTTTTCCACCCAAAAATTGAGAGCTTGTCCCTAAAATTGAGAGCTTGGTGCAGAAAAATGAGGCTTTTCAGCAGAAAAAGGTGAGCTTGTCCATAAAATTGCGCTATTGGTGCAGAAAAATGAGGCTTTTCAGGTGAAAAAGGTGGGTTTGGTGCTAAAATTGAGAGCTTGGTGCAGAAAAATGAGGCTTTTCTGGTGAAAAGGGCATTTTGTGCCCCAAAATTGAGAGCTTGTTGTAGGAAAATGAGGCTTTTTTACCCGAAAAAGGCGGGTTTTACCCTAAAATTGAGAGCTTCTTGTAGGAAAATGAGGCTTTTCAGGTGAAAAAGGTGGGTTTGGTGCAGAAAATTGAGAGCTCTGTGCAGAAAAATGAGGCTTTTTCACCCGAAAAAGGCATTTTGTGCCTGAAATTGAGAGCTTGGTGCAGAAAAATGAGGCTTTTCACCCCAAAAACGCGGGTTTAGCCCCCATGATAGGGTTTGTGCTGTAAAAAAGGAGAGGTAGGGCCCTGGAAACGAGGCACTGCTGCATAAAAGGGAGGTTGTTACCTGTAGAATCAAAACTTTGGATGCTAAAAATAAATCTTTGAGAGGTAAAGTGGGGGTTTGTGCCTAAAATTGAGAGCTTGGAGTAGGAAAATGAGGCTTTTAATCTGAAAAAGGAGGTTTGTGCCCTAAAATTGAGATATTGGTGAAGAAAAATGAGGCTTTTCACCCCAAAATTGAGAGCTTGTCCCTAAAATTGAGAGCTTGGAGTAGGAAAATGAGGCTTTTCATCTGAAAAAGGAGGTTTGTGCCCTAAAATTGAGATAATGGTGAAGAAAAATGAGGCTTTTCACCTGAAAATTGAGAGCTTGTCCCTAAAATTGAGAGCTTGGTGCAGAAAAATGAGGCTTTTCAGCAGAAAAAGGCGGGTTGTGTGCCGTAAAATTGAGAGGTTGGTGCAGAAAAATGAGACTTTTCAGCAGAAAAAGGCCATTTCCGCCCTAAAATTGAGAGCTTGGTTCAGAAAAATGAGGTTTTTCACCCCAAAAATGCGGGTTTAGCCCCCATGATAGGGTTTGTGCTGTAAAAAAGGAGAGGTAGGGCCCTGGAAACGAGGCACTGCTGCATAAAAGGGAGGTTGTTTCCTGTAGAATCAAAACTTTGGATGCCAAAAATTAATCTTTGAGAGGTAAAATGGGGGTTTGTGCCCTAAAATTGAGAGCTTGGAGTAGGAAAATGAGGCTTTTAATCTGAAAAAGGAGGTTTGTGCCCTAAAATTGAGATATTGGTGAAGAAAAATGAGGCTTTTCACCCCAAAATTGAGAGCTTGTCCATAACATTGAAATATTGGTGCAGAAAAATTTGGCTTTTCAGGTGAAAAAGGTGGGTTTGGTGCTAAAATTGAGAGCTTGGTGCAGAAAAATGAGGCTTTTTCACGCAAAAAAAGTGGTTTGTGCTGTAAAATTGAGATCTTGTTGCAGAAAAGTGAGGCTTTAGATCTGAAAAAGGCGGTTTGTGCCCTAAAATTGAGAGCTTGGTGCAGAAAAATGAGGTTTTTCACCCCAAAAACGCGGGTTTAGAGCCCCCATGATAGGGTTTGTGCTGTAAAAAAGGAGAGGTAGGGCCCTGGAAACGAGGCACTGCTGCATAAAAGGGAGGTTGTTACCTGTAGAATCAAAACTTTGGATGCTAAAAATTAATCTTTGAGAGGTAAAGTGGGGGTTTGTGCCTAAAATTTAGAGCTTGGAGTAGGAAAATGAGGCTTTTAATCTGAAAAAGGAGGTTTGTGCCCTAAAATTGAGATATTGGTGAAGAAATATGAGGCTTTTCACTCAAAAATTGAGAGCTTGTCCCTAAAATTGAGAGCTTGGAGTAGGAAAATGAGGCTTTTAATCTGAAAAAGGAGGTTTGTGCCCTAAAATTGAGATATTGGTGAAGAAGAATGAGGCTTTTCACCCAAAAATTGAGAGCTTGTCCCTAAAATTGAGAGCTTGGTGCAGAAAAATGAGGCTTTTCAGCAGAAAAAGGTGAGCTTGTCCATAAAATTGCGCTATTGGTGCAGAAAAATGAGGCTTTTCAGGTGAAAAAGGTGGGTTTGGTGCTAAAATTGAGAGCTTGGTGCAGAAAAATGAGGCTTTTCTGGTGAAAAGGGCATTTTGTGCCCAAAAATTGAGAGCTTGTTGTAGGAAAATGAGGCTTTTTTACCCGAAAAAGGCGGGTTTTACCCTAAAATTGAGAGCTTCTTGTAGGAAAATGAGGCTTTTCAGGTGAAAAAGGTGGGTTTGGTGCAGAAAATTGAGAGCTCTGTGCAGAAAAATGAGGCTTTTCACCCCAAAAACGCGGGTTTAGCCCCCATGATAGGGTTTGTGCTGTAAAAAAGGAGAGGTAGGGCCCTGGAAACGAGGCACTGCTGCATAAAAGGGAGGTTGTTACCTGTAGAATCAAAACTTTGGATGCCAAAAATTAAGCTTTGAGAGGAGAATGGGGGTTTGTGCCTAAAATTGAGAGCTTGGAGTAGGAAAATGAGGCTTTTAATCTGAAAAAGGAGTTTTGTGCCCTAAAATTGAGATATTGGTGAAGAAGAATGAGGCTTTTCCACCCAAAAATTGAGAGCTTGTCCATAAAATTGAGAGCTTGGTGCAGAAAAATGAGGCTTTTTCACCCAAAAAAGGCGGGTTTTACCCTAAACTTGAGAGAGTGGTTCAGAAAAATGAGGCTTTTCACCCAGTAAAGGTAATTTGTGCCCAAATATTGAGAGCTTGGTGCAGAAAAATGAGGCTTTTCACCCAAAAAGGCGGGTTTTACCCTAAAATTGAGATATTGGTGCAGAAAAATGAGGCTTTTCACCCGAAAATTGAGAGCTTGTCCCTAAAATGGAGAGCTTGGTGCAGAAAAATGAGGCTTTTCACCCCAAAAACGCGGGTTTAGCCCCCATGATAGGGTTTGTGCTGTAAAAAAGGAGAGGTAGGGCCCAGGAAACGAGGCACTGCTGCATAAAAGGGAGGTTGTTACCTGTAGAATCAAAACTTTGGATGCCAAAAATTAATCTTTGAGAGGTAAAATGGGGGTTTGTGCCCTAAAATTGAGAGCTTGGAGTAGGAAAATGAGGCTTTTAATCTGAAAAAGGAGGTTTGTGCCCTAAAATTGAGATATTGGTGAAGAAGAATGATTCTTTTCACCCGAAAAATGCGGTTTCTGCCCTAAAATGGAGAGCTTGGTACAGAAAAATGAGGCTTTTCATCTGAAAAAGGCAGGTTTGGCCATAAAATTGCGCTATTGGTGCAGAAAAATGAGGCTTTTCACCCAACAAAGGAGAGCTTGTCCATAAAATTGAAATATTGGTGCAGAAAAATGAGGCTTTTCAGGTGAAAAAGGCGGGTTTTACCGTAAAATTGAGAGAGTGTTTCAGAAAAATGAGGCTTTTCAGGTGAAAAAGGTGGGTTTGGTGCAGAAAATTGAGAGCTCTGTGCAGAAAAATGAGGCTTTTTCACCCGAAAAAGGCATTTTGTGCCTGAAATTGAGAGCTTGGTGCAGAAAAATGAGGCTTTTCACCCCAAAAACGCGGGTTTAGCCCCCATGATAGGGTTTGTGCTGTAAAAAAGGAGAGGTAGGGCCCAGGAAACGAGGCACTGCTGCATAAAAGGGAGGTTGTTACCTGTAGAATCAAAACTTTGGATGCCAAAAATTAATCTTTGAGAGGTAAAATGGGGGTTTGTGCCCTAAAATTGAGAGCTTGGAGTAGGAAAATGAGGCTTTTAATCTGAAAAAGGAGGTTTGTGCCCTAAAATTGAGATATTGGTGAAGAAGAATGAGGCTTTTCCACCCAAAAATTGAGAGCTTGTCCCTAAAATTGAGAGCTTGGTGCAGAAAAATGAGGCTTTTCAGCAGAAAAAGGTGAGCTTGTCCATAAAATTGCGCTATTGGTGCAGAAAAATGAGGCTTTTCAGGTGAAAAAGGTGGGTTTGGTGCTAAAATTGAGAGCTTGGTGCAGAAAAATGAGGCTTTTCTGGTGAAAAGGGCATTTTGTGCCCCAAAATTGAGAGCTTGTTGTAGGAAAATGAGGCTTTTTTACCCGAAAAAGGCGGGTTTTACCCTAAAATTGAGAGCTTCTTGTAGGAAAATGAGGCTTTTCAGGTGAAAAAGGTGGGTTTGGTGCAGAAAATTGAGAGCTCTGTGCAGAAAAATGAGGCTTTTTCACCCGAAAAAGGCATTTTGTGCCTGAAATTGAGAGCTTGGTGCAGAAAAATGAGGCTTTTCACCCCAAAAACGCGGGTTTAGCCCCCATGATAGGGTTTGTGCTGTAAAAAAGGAGAGGTAGGGCCCTGGAAATGAGGCACTGCTGCATAAAAGGGAGGTTGTTACCTGTAGAATCAAAACTTTGGATGCTAAAAATTAATCTTTGAGAGGTAAAGTGGGGTTTTGTGCCCTAGAATTGAGAGCTTGGAGTAGGAAAATGAGGCTTTTAATCTGAAAAAGGAGGTTTGTGCCCTAAAATTGAGATATTGGTGAAGAAAAATGTGGCTTTTCACCTGAAAATTGAGAACTTGTCCCTAAAATGGAGAGCTTGGTGCAGAAAAATGAGGCTTTTTCACGCAAAAAAGGCGAGTTTTACCCTAAAATTGAGAGCTTGTTGCAGAAAAATGAGGCTTTTCAGGAGAAAAATGTGGTTTGTGCCCTAAAATTGAGATCTCTGTGCAGAAAAATGAGGTTTTTCACCCCAAAAATGCGGGTTTAGCCCCCATGATAGGGTTTGTGCTATAAAAAAGGAGAGGTAGGGCCCAGGAAACGAGGCACTGCTGCATAAAAGGGAGGTTGTTACCTGTAGAATCAAAACTTTGGATGCCAAAAATTAATCTTTGAGAGGTAAAATGGGGGTTTGTGCCCTAAAATTGAGAGCTTGGAGTAGGAAAATGAGGCTTTTAATCTGAAAAAGGAGGTTTGTGCCCTAAAATTGAGATATTGGTGAAGAAGAATGAGGCTTTTCCACCCAAAAATTGAGAGCTTGTCCCTAAAATTGAGAGCTTGGTGCAGAAAAATGAGGCTTTTCAGCAGAAAAAGGTGAGCTTGTCCATAAAATTGCGCTATTGGTGCAGAAAAATGAGGCTTTTCAGGTGAAAAAGGTGGGTTTGGTGCTAAAATTGAGAGCTTGGTGCAGAAAAATGAGGCTTTTCTGGTGAAAAGGGCATTTTGTGCCCCAAAATTGAGAGCTTGTTGTAGGAAAATGAGGCTTTTTTACCCGAAAAAGGCGGGTTTTACCCTAAAATTGAGAGCTTCTTGTAGGAAAATGAGGCTTTTCAGGTGAAAAAGGTGGGTTTGGTGCAGAAAATTGAGAGCTCTGTGCAGAAAAATGAGGCTTTTTCACCCGAAAAAGGCATTTTGTGCCTGAAATTGAGAGCTTGGTGCAGAAAAATGAGGCTTTTCACCCCAAAAACGCGGGTTTAGCCCCCATGATAGGGTTTGTGCTGTAAAAAAGGAGAGGTAGGGCCCTGGAAACGAGGCACTGCTGCATAAAAGGGAGGTTGTTACCTGTAGAATCAAAACTTTGGATGCTAAAAATAAATCTTTGAGAGGTAAAGTGGGGGTTTGTGCCTAAAATTGAGAGCTTGGAGTAGGAAAATGAGGCTTTTAATCTGAAAAAGGAGGTTTGTGCCCTAAAATTGAGATATTGGTGAAGAAAAATGAGGCTTTTCACCCCAAAATTGAGAGCTTGTCCCTAAAATTGAGAGCTTGGAGTAGGAAAATGAGGCTTTTCATCTGAAAAAGGAGGTTTGTGCCCTAAAATTGAGATAATGGTGAAGAAAAATGAGGCTTTTCACCTGAAAATTGAGAGCTTGTCCCTAAAATTGAGAGCTTGGTGCAGAAAAATGAGGCTTTTCAGCAGAAAAAGGCGGGTTGTGTGCCGTAAAATTGAGAGGTTGGTGCAGAAAAATGAGACTTTTCAGCAGAAAAAGGCCATTTCCGCCCTAAAATTGAGAGCTTGGTTCAGAAAAATGAGGTTTTTCACCCCAAAAATGCGGGTTTAGCCCCCATGATAGGGTTTGTGCTGTAAAAAAGGAGAGGTAGGGCCCTGGAAACGAGGCACTGCTGCATAAAAGGGAGGTTGTTTCCTGTAGAATCAAAACTTTGGATGCCAAAAATTAATCTTTGAGAGGTAAAATGGGGGTTTGTGCCCTAAAATTGAGAGCTTGGAGTAGGAAAATGAGGCTTTTAATCTGAAAAAGGAGGTTTGTGCCCTAAAATTGAGATATTGGTGAAGAAAAATGAGGCTTTTCACCCCAAAATTGAGAGCTTGTCCATAACATTGAAATATTGGTGCAGAAAAATTTGGCTTTTCAGGTGAAAAAGGTGGGTTTGGTGCTAAAATTGAGAGCTTGGTGCAGAAAAATGAGGCTTTTACACGCAAAAAAAGTGGTTTGTGCTGTAAAATTGAGATCTTGTTGCAGAAAAGTGAGGCTTTAGATCTGAAAAAGGCGGTTTGTGCCCTAAAATTGAGAGCTTGGTGCAGAAAAATGAGGTTTTTCACCCCAAAAACGCGGGTTTAGAGCCCCCATGATAGGGTTTGTGCTGTAAAAAAGGAGAGGTAGGGCCCTGGAAACGAGGCACTGCTGCATAAAAGGGAGGTTGTTACCTGTAGAATCAAAACTTTGGATGCTAAAAATTAATCTTTGAGAGGTAAAGTGGGGGTTTGTGCCTAAAATTTAGAGCTTGGAGTAGGAAAATGAGGCTTTTAATCTGAAAAAGGAGGTTTGTGCCCTAAAATTGAGATATTGGTGAAGAAATATGAGGCTTTTCACTCAAAAATTGAGAGCTTGTCCCTAAAATTGAGAGCTTGGAGTAGGAAAATGAGGCTTTTAATCTGAAAAAGGAGGTTTGTGCCCTAAAATTGAGATATTGGTGAAGAAGAATGAGGCTTTTCACCCAAAAATTGAGAGCTTGTCCCTAAAATTGAGAGCTTGGTGCAGAAAAATGAGGCTTTTCAGCAGAAAAAGGTGAGCTTGTCCATAAAATTGCGCTATTGGTGCAGAAAAATGAGGCTTTTCAGGTGAAAAAGGTGGGTTTGGTGCTAAAATTGAGAGCTTGGTGCAGAAAAATGAGGCTTTTCTGGTGAAAAGGGCATTTTGTGCCCAAAAATTGAGAGCTTGTTGTAGGAAAATGAGGCTTTTTTACCCGAAAAAGGCGGGTTTTACCCTAAAATTGAGAGCTTCTTGTAGGAAAATGAGGCTTTTCAGGTGAAAAAGGTGGGTTTGGTGCAGAAAATTGAGAGCTCTGTGCAGAAAAATGAGGCTTTTCACCCCAAAAACGCGGGTTTAGCCCCCATGATAGGGTTTGTGCTGTAAAAAAGGAGAGGTAGGGCCCTGGAAACGAGGCACTGCTGCATAAAAGGGAGGTTGTTACCTGTAGAATCAAACCTTTGGATGCCAAAAATTAAGCTTTGAGAGGAGAATGGGGGTTTGTGCCTAAAATTGAGAGCTTGGAGTAGGAAAATGAGGCTTTTAATCTGAAAAAGGAGGTTTGTGCCCTAAAATTGAGATATTGGTGAAGAAGAATGAGGCTTTTCCACCCAAAAATTGAGAGCTTGTCCATAAAATTGAGAGCTTGGTGCAGAAAAATGAGGCTTTTTCACCCAAAAAAGGCGGGTTTTACCCTAAACTTGAGAGAGTGGTTCAGAAAAATGAGGCTTTTCACCCAGTAAAGGTAATTTGTGCCCAAATATTGAGAGCTTGGTGCAGAAAAATGAGGCTTTTCACCCAAAAAGGCGGGTTTTACCCTAAAATTGAGATATTGGTGCAGAAAAATGAGGCTTTTCACCCGAAAATTGAGAGCTTGTCCCTAAAATGGAGAGCTTGGTGCAGAAAAATGAGGCTTTTCACCCCAAAAACGCGGGTTTAGCCCCCATGATAGGGTTTGTGCTGTAAAAAAGGAGAGGTAGGGCCCAGGAAACGAGGCACTGCTGCATAAAAGGGAGGTTGTTACCTGTAGAATCAAAACTTTGGATGCCAAAAATTAATCTTTGAGAGGTAAAATGGGGGTTTGTGCCCTAGAATTGAGAGCTTGGAGTAGGAAAATGAGGCTTTTAATCTGAAAAAGGAGGTTTGTGCCCTAAAATTGAGATATTGGTGAAGAAGAATGATTCTTTTCACCCGAAAAATGCGGTTTCTGCCCTAAAATGGAGAGCTTGGTACAGAAAAATGAGGCTTTTCATCTGAAAAAGGCAGGTTTGGCCATAAAATTGCGCTATTGGTGCAGAAAAATGAGGCTTTTCACCCAACAAAGGAGAGCTTGTCCATAAAATTGAAATATTGGTGCAGAAAAATGAGGCTTTTCAGGTGAAAAAGGCGGGTTTTACCGTAAAATTGAGAGAGTGTTTCAGAAAAATGAGGCTTTTCAGGTGAAAAAGGTGGGTTTGGTGCAGAAAATTGAGAGCTCTGTGCAGAAAAATGAGGCTTTTTCACCCGAAAAAGGCATTTTGTGCCTGAAATTGAGAGCTTGGTGCAGAAAAATGAGGCTTTTCACCCCAAAAACGCGGGTTTAGCCCCCATGATAGGGTTTGTGCTGTAAAAAAGGAGAGGTAGGGCCCAGGAAACGAGGCACTGCTGCATAAAAGGGAGGTTGTTACCTGTAGAATCAAAACTTTGGATGCCAAAAATTAATCTTTGAGAGGTAAAATGGGGGTTTGTGCCCTAAAATTGAGAGCTTGGAGTAGGAAAATGAGGCTTTTAATCTGAAAAAGGAGGTTTGTGCCCTAAAATTGAGATATTGGTGAAGAAGAATGAGGCTTTTCCACCCAAAAATTGAGAGCTTGTCCCTAAAATTGAGAGCTTGGTGCAGAAAAATGAGGCTTTTCAGCAGAAAAAGGTGAGCTTGTCCATAAAATTGCGCTATTGGTGCAGAAAAATGAGGCTTTTCAGGTGAAAAAGGTGGGTTTGGTGCTAAAATTGAGAGCTTGGTGCAGAAAAATGAGGCTTTTCTGGTGAAAAGGGCATTTTGTGCCCCAAAATTGAGAGCTTGTTGTAGGAAAATGAGGCTTTTTTACCCGAAAAAGGCGGGTTTTACCCTAAAATTGAGAGCTTCTTGTAGGAAAATGAGGCTTTTCAGGTGAAAAAGGTGGGTTTGGTGCAGAAAATTGAGAGCTCTGTGCAGAAAAATGAGGCTTTTTCACCCGAAAAAGGCATTTTGTGCCTGAAATTGAGAGCTTGGTGCAGAAAAATGAGGCTTTTCACCCCAAAAACGCGGGTTTAGCCCCCATGATAGGGTTTGTGCTGTAAAAAAGGAGAGGTAGGGCCCTGGAAATGAGGCACTGCTGCATAAAAGGGAGGTTGTTACCTGTAGAATCAAAACTTTGGATGCTAAAAATTAATCTTTGAGAGGTAAAGTGGGGTTTTGTGCCCTAGAATTGAGAGCTTGGAGTAGGAAAATGAGGCTTTTAATCTGAAAAAGGAGGTTTGTGCCCTAAAATTGAGATATTGGTGAAGAAAAATGTGGCTTTTCACCTGAAAATTGAGAACTTGTCCCTAAAATGGAGAGCTTGGTGCAGAAAAATGAGGCTTTTTCACGCAAAAAAGGCGAGTTTTACCCTAAAATTGAGAGCTTGTTGCAGAAAAATGAGGCTTTTCAGGAGAAAAATGTGGTTTGTGCCCTAAAATTGAGATCTCTGTGCAGAAAAATGAGGTTTTTCACCCCAAAAATGCGGGTTTAGCCCCCATGATAGGGTTTGTGCTATAAAAAAGGAGAGGTAGGGCCCAGGAAACGAGGCACTGCTGCATAAAAGGGAGGTTGTTACCTGTAGAATCAAAACTTTGGATGCCAAAAATTAATCTTTGAGAGGTAAAATGGGGGTTTGTGCCCTAAAATTGAGAGCTTGGAGTAGGAAAATGAGGCTTTTAATCTGAAAAAGGAGGTTTGTGCCCTAAAATTGAGATATTGGTGAAGAAGAATGAGGCTTTTCCACCCAAAAATTGAGAGCTTGTCCCTAAAATTGAGAGCTTGGTGCAGAAAAATGAGGCTTTTCAGCAGAAAAAGGTGAGCTTGTCCATAAAATTGCGCTATTGGTGCAGAAAAATGAGGCTTTTCAGGTGAAAAAGGTGGGTTTGGTGCTAAAATTGAGAGCTTGGTGCAGAAAAATGAGGCTTTTCTGGTGAAAAGGGCATTTTGTGCCCCAAAATTGAGAGCTTGTTGTAGGAAAATGAGGCTTTTTTACCCGAAAAAGGCGGGTTTTACCCTAAAATTGAGAGCTTCTTGTAGGAAAATGAGGCTTTTCAGGTGAAAAAGGTGGGTTTGGTGCAGAAAATTGAGAGCTCTGTGCAGAAAAATGAGGCTTTTTCACCCGAAAAAGGCATTTTGTGCCTGAAATTGAGAGCTTGGTGCAGAAAAATGAGGCTTTTCACCCCAAAAACGCGGGTTTAGCCCCCATGATAGGGTTTGTGCTGTAAAAAAGGAGAGGTAGGGCCCTGGAAACGAGGCACTGCTGCATAAAAGGGAGGTTGTTACCTGTAGAATCAAAACTTTGGATGCTAAAAATAAATCTTTGAGAGGTAAAGTGGGGGTTTGTGCCTAAAATTGAGAGCTTGGAGTAGGAAAATGAGGCTTTTAATCTGAAAAAGGAGGTTTGTGCCCTAAAATTGAGATATTGGTGAAGAAAAATGAGGCTTTTCACCCCAAAATTGAGAGCTTGTCCCTAAAATTGAGAGCTTGGAGTAGGAAAATGAGGCTTTTCATCTGAAAAAGGAGGTTTGTGCCCTAAAATTGAGATAATGGTGAAGAAAAATGAGGCTTTTCACCTGAAAATTGAGAGCTTGTCCCTAAAATTGAGAGCTTGGTGCAGAAAAATGAGGCTTTTCAGCAGAAAAAGGCGGGTTGTGTGCCGTAAAATTGAGAGGTTGGTGCAGAAAAATGAGACTTTTCAGCAGAAAAAGGCCATTTCCGCCCTAAAATTGAGAGCTTGGTTCAGAAAAATGAGGTTTTTCACCCCAAAAATGCGGGTTTAGCCCCCATGATAGGGTTTGTGCTGTAAAAAAGGAGAGGTAGGGCCCTGGAAACGAGGCACTGCTGCATAAAAGGGAGGTTGTTTCCTGTAGAATCAAAACTTTGGATGCCAAAAATTAATCTTTGAGAGGTAAAATGGGGGTTTGTGCCCTAAAATTGAGAGCTTGGAGTAGGAAAATGAGGCTTTTAATCTGAAAAAGGAGGTTTGTGCCCTAAAATTGAGATATTGGTGAAGAAAAATGAGGCTTTTCACCCCAAAATTGAGAGCTTGTCCATAACATTGAAATATTGGTGCAGAAAAATTTGGCTTTTCAGGTGAAAAAGGTGGGTTTGGTGCTAAAATTGAGAGCTTGGTGCAGAAAAATGAGGCTTTTTCACGCAAAAAAAGTGGTTTGTGCTGTAAAATTGAGATCTTGTTGCAGAAAAGTGAGGCTTTAGATCTGAAAAAGGCGGTTTGTGCCCTAAAATTGAGAGCTTGGTGCAGAAAAATGAGGTTTTTCACCCCAAAAACGCGGGTTTAGAGCCCCCATGATAGGGTTTGTGCTGTAAAAAAGGAGAGGTAGGGCCCTGGAAACGAGGCACTGCTGCATAAAAGGGAGGTTGTTACCTGTAGAATCAAAACTTTGGATGCTAAAAATTAATCTTTGAGAGGTAAAGTGGGGGTTTGTGCCTAAAATTTAGAGCTTGGAGTAGGAAAATGAGGCTTTTAATCTGAAAAAGGAGGTTTGTGCCCTAAAATTGAGATATTGGTGAAGAAATATGAGGCTTTTCACTCAAAAATTGAGAGCTTGTCCCTAAAATTGAGAGCTTGGAGTAGGAAAATGAGGCTTTTAATCTGAAAAAGGAGGTTTGTGCCCTAAAATTGAGATATTGGTGAAGAAGAATGAGGCTTTTCACCCAAAAATTGAGAGCTTGTCCCTAAAATTGAGAGCTTGGTGCAGAAAAATGAGGCTTTTCAGCAGAAAAAGGTGAGCTTGTCCATAAAATTGCGCTATTGGTGCAGAAAAATGAGGCTTTTCAGGTGAAAAAGGTGGGTTTGGTGCTAAAATTGAGAGCTTGGTGCAGAAAAATGAGGCTTTTCTGGTGAAAAGGGCATTTTGTGCCCAAAAATTGAGAGCTTGTTGTAGGAAAATGAGGCTTTTTTACCCGAAAAAGGCGGGTTTTACCCTAAAATTGAGAGCTTCTTGTAGGAAAATGAGGCTTTTCAGGTGAAAAAGGTGGGTTTGGTGCAGAAAATTGAGAGCTCTGTGCAGAAAAATGAGGCTTTTCACCCCAAAAACGCGGGTTTAGCCCCCATGATAGGGTTTGTGCTGTAAAAAAGGAGAGGTAGGGCCCTGGAAACGAGGCACTGCTGCATAAAAGGGAGGTTGTTACCTGTAGAATCAAACCTTTGGATGCCAAAAATTAAGCTTTGAGAGGAGAATGGGGGTTTGTGCCTAAAATTGAGAGCTTGGAGTAGGAAAATGAGGCTTTTAATCTGAAAAAGGAGGTTTGTGCCCTAAAATTGAGATATTGGTGAAGAAGAATGAGGCTTTTCCACCCAAAAATTGAGAGCTTGTCCATAAAATTGAGAGCTTGGTGCAGAAAAATGAGGCTTTTTCACCCAAAAAAGGCGGGTTTTACCCTAAACTTGAGAGAGTGGTTCAGAAAAATGAGGCTTTTCACCCAGTAAAGGTAATTTGTGCCCAAATATTGAGAGCTTGGTGCAGAAAAATGAGGCTTTTCACCCAAAAAGGCGGGTTTTACCCTAAAATTGAGATATTGGTGCAGAAAAATGAGGCTTTTCACCCGAAAATTGAGAGCTTGTCCCTAAAATGGAGAGCTTGGTGCAGAAAAATGAGGCTTTTCACCCCAAAAACGCGGGTTTAGCCCCCATGATAGGGTTTGTGCTGTAAAAAAGGAGAGGTAGGGCCCAGGAAACGAGGCACTGCTGCATAAAAGGGAGGTTGTTACCTGTAGAATCAAAACTTTGGATGCCAAAAATTAATCTTTGAGAGGTAAAATGGGGGTTTGTGCCCTAAAATTGAGAGCTTGGAGTAGGAAAATGAGGCTTTTAATCTGAAAAAGGAGGTTTGTGCCCTAAAATTGAGATATTGGTGAAGAAGAATGATTCTTTTCACCCGAAAAATGCGGTTTCTGCCCTAAAATGGAGAGCTTGGTACAGAAAAATGAGGCTTTTCATCTGAAAAAGGCAGGTTTGGCCATAAAATTGCGCTATTGGTGCAGAAAAATGAGGCTTTTCACCCAACAAAGGAGAGCTTGTCCATAAAATTGAAATATTGGTGCAGAAAAATGAGGCTTTTCAGGTGAAAAAGGCGGGTTTTACCGTAAAATTGAGAGAGTGTTTCAGAAAAATGAGGCTTTTCAGGTGAAAAAGGTGGGTTTGGTGCAGAAAATTGAGAGCTCTGTGCAGAAAAATGAGGCTTTTTCACCCGAAAAAGGCATTTTGTGCCTGAAATTGAGAGCTTGGTGCAGAAAAATGAGGCTTTTCACCCCAAAAACGCGGGTTTAGCCCCCATGATAGGGTTTGTGCTGTAAAAAAGGAGAGGTAGGGCCCAGGAAACGAGGCACTGCTGCATAAAAGGGAGGTTGTTACCTGTAGAATCAAAACTTTGGATGCCAAAAATTAATCTTTGAGAGGTAAAATGGGGGTTTGTGCCCTAAAATTGAGAGCTTGGAGTAGGAAAATGAGGCTTTTAATCTGAAAAAGGAGGTTTGTGCCCTAAAATTGAGATATTGGTGAAGAAGAATGAGGCTTTTCCACCCAAAAATTGAGAGCTTGTCCCTAAAATTGAGAGCTTGGTGCAGAAAAATGAGGCTTTTCAGCAGAAAAAGGTGAGCTTGTCCATAAAATTGCGCTATTGGTGCAGAAAAATGAGGCTTTTCAGGTGAAAAAGGTGGGTTTGGTGCTAAAATTGAGAGCTTGGTGCAGAAAAATGAGGCTTTTCAGCAGAAAAAGGTGAGCTTGTCCATAAAATTGCGCTATTGGTGCAGAAAAATGAGGCTTTTCAGGTGAAAAAGGTGGGTTTGGTGCTAAAATTGAGAGCTTGGTGCAGAAAAATGAGGCTTTTCTGGTGAAAAGGGCATTTTGTGCCCCAAAATTGAGAGCTTGTTGTAGGAAAATGAGGCTTTTTTACCCGAAAAAGGCGGGTTTTACCCTAAAATTGAGAGCTTCTTGTAGGAAAATGAGGCTTTTCAGGTGAAAAAGGTGGGTTTGGTGCAGAAAATTGAGAGCTCTGTGCAGAAAAATGAGGCTTTTTCACCCGAAAAAGGCATTTTGTGCCTGAAATTGAGAGCTTGGTGCAGAAAAATGAGGCTTTTCACCCCAAAAACGCGGGTTTAGCCCCCATGATAGGGTTTGTGCTGTAAAAAAGGAGAGGTAGGGCCCTGGAAATGAGGCACTGCTGCATAAAAGGGAGGTTGTTACCTGTAGAATCAAAACTTTGGATGCTAAAAATTAATCTTTGAGAGGTAAAGTGGGGTTTTGTGCCCTAGAATTGAGAGCTTGGAGTAGGAAAATGAGGCTTTTAATCTGAAAAAGGAGGTTTGTGCCCTAAAATTGAGATATTGGTGAAGAAAAATGTGGCTTTTCACCTGAAAATTGAGAACTTGTCCCTAAAATGGAGAGCTTGGTGCAGAAAAATGAGGCTTTTTCACGCAAAAAAGGCGAGTTTTACCCTAAAATTGAGAGCTTGTTGCAGAAAAATGAGGCTTTTCAGGAGAAAAATGTGGTTTGTGCCCTAAAATTGAGATCTCTGTGCAGAAAAATGAGGTTTTTCACCCCAAAAATGCGGGTTTAGCCCCCATGATAGGGTTTGTGCTATAAAAAAGGAGAGGTAGGGCCCAGGAAACGAGGCACTGCTGCATAAAAGGGAGGTTGTTACCTGTAGAATCAAAACTTTGGATGCCAAAAATTAATCTTTGAGAGGTAAAATGGGGGTTTGTGCCCTAAAATTGAGAGCTTGGAGTAGGAAAATGAGGCTTTTAATCTGAAAAAGGAGGTTTGTGCCCTAAAATTGAGATATTGGTGAAGAAGAATGAGGCTTTTCCACCCAAAAATTGAGAGCTTGTCCCTAAAATTGAGAGCTTGGTGCAGAAAAATGAGGCTTTTCAGCAGAAAAAGGTGAGCTTGTCCATAAAATTGCGCTATTGGTGCAGAAAAATGAGGCTTTTCAGGTGAAAAAGGTGGGTTTGGTGCTAAAATTGAGAGCTTGGTGCAGAAAAATGAGGCTTTTCTGGTGAAAAGGGCATTTTGTGCCCCAAAATTGAGAGCTTGTTGTAGGAAAATGAGGCTTTTTTACCCGAAAAAGGCGGGTTTTACCCTAAAATTGAGAGCTTCTTGTAGGAAAATGAGGCTTTTCAGGTGAAAAAGGTGGGTTTGGTGCAGAAAATTGAGAGCTCTGTGCAGAAAAATGAGGCTTTTTCACCCGAAAAAGGCATTTTGTGCCTGAAATTGAGAGCTTGGTGCAGAAAAATGAGGCTTTTCACCCCAAAAACGCGGGTTTAGCCCCCATGATAGGGTTTGTGCTGTAAAAAAGGAGAGGTAGGGCCCTGGAAACGAGGCACTGCTGCATAAAAGGGAGGTTGTTACCTGTAGAATCAAAACTTTGGATGCTAAAAATAAATCTTTGAGAGGTAAAGTGGGGGTTTGTGCCTAAAATTGAGAGCTTGGAGTAGGAAAATGAGGCTTTTAATCTGAAAAAGGAGGTTTGTGCCCTAAAATTGAGATATTGGTGAAGAAAAATGAGGCTTTTCACCCCAAAATTGAGAGCTTGTCCCTAAAATTGAGAGCTTGGAGTAGGAAAATGAGGCTTTTCATCTGAAAAAGGAGGTTTGTGCCCTAAAATTGAGATAATGGTGAAGAAAAATGAGGCTTTTCACCTGAAAATTGAGAGCTTGTCCCTAAAATTGAGAGCTTGGTGCAGAAAAATGAGGCTTTTCAGCAGAAAAAGGCGGGTTGTGTGCCGTAAAATTGAGAGGTTGGTGCAGAAAAATGAGACTTTTCAGCAGAAAAAGGCCATTTCCGCCCTAAAATTGAGAGCTTGGTTCAGAAAAATGAGGTTTTTCACCCCAAAAATGCGGGTTTAGCCCCCATGATAGGGTTTGTGCTGTAAAAAAGGAGAGGTAGGGCCCTGGAAACGAGGCACTGCTGCATAAAAGGGAGGTTGTTTCCTGTAGAATCAAAACTTTGGATGCCAAAAATTAATCTTTGAGAGGTAAAATGGGGGTTTGTGCCCTAAAATTGAGAGCTTGGAGTAGGAAAATGAGGCTTTTAATCTGAAAAAGGAGGTTTGTGCCCTAAAATTGAGATATTGGTGAAGAAAAATGAGGCTTTTCACCCCAAAATTGAGAGCTTGTCCATAACATTGAAATATTGGTGCAGAAAAATTTGGCTTTTCAGGTGAAAAAGGTGGGTTTGGTGCTAAAATTGAGAGCTTGGTGCAGAAAAATGAGGCTTTTTCACGCAAAAAAAGTGGTTTGTGCTGTAAAATTGAGATCTTGTTGCAGAAAAGTGAGGCTTTAGATCTGAAAAAGGCGGTTTGTGCCCTAAAATTGAGAGCTTGGTGCAGAAAAATGAGGTTTTTCACCCCAAAAACGCGGGTTTAGAGCCCCCATGATAGGGTTTGTGCTGTAAAAAAGGAGAGGTAGGGCCCTGGAAACGAGGCACTGCTGCATAAAAGGGAGGTTGTTACCTGTAGAATCAAAACTTTGGATGCTAAAAATTAATCTTTGAGAGGTAAAGTGGGGGTTTGTGCCTAAAATTTAGAGCTTGGAGTAGGAAAATGAGGCTTTTAATCTGAAAAAGGAGGTTTGTGCCCTAAAATTGAGATATTGGTGAAGAAATATGAGGCTTTTCACTCAAAAATTGAGAGCTTGTCCCTAAAATTGAGAGCTTGGAGTAGGAAAATGAGGCTTTTAATCTGAAAAAGGAGGTTTGTGCCCTAAAATTGAGATATTGGTGAAGAAGAATGAGGCTTTTCACCCAAAAATTGAGAGCTTGTCCCTAAAATTGAGAGCTTGGTGCAGAAAAATGAGGCTTTTCAGCAGAAAAAGGTGAGCTTGTCCATAAAATTGCGCTATTGGTGCAGAAAAATGAGGCTTTTCAGGTGAAAAAGGTGGGTTTGGTGCTAAAATTGAGAGCTTGGTGCAGAAAAATGAGGCTTTTCTGGTGAAAAGGGCATTTTGTGCCCAAAAATTGAGAGCTTGTTGTAGGAAAATGAGGCTTTTTTACCCGAAAAAGGCGGGTTTTACCCTAAAATTGAGAGCTTCTTGTAGGAAAATGAGGCTTTTCAGGTGAAAAAGGTGGGTTTGGTGCAGAAAATTGAGAGCTCTGTGCAGAAAAATGAGGCTTTTCACCCCAAAAACGCGGGTTTAGCCCCCATGATAGGGTTTGTGCTGTAAAAAAGGAGAGGTAGGGCCCTGGAAACGAGGCACTGCTGCATAAAAGGGAGGTTGTTACCTGTAGAATCAAACCTTTGGATGCCAAAAATTAAGCTTTGAGAGGAGAATGGGGGTTTGTGCCTAAAATTGAGAGCTTGGAGTAGGAAAATGAGGCTTTTAATCTGAAAAAGGAGGTTTGTGCCCTAAAATTGAGATATTGGTGAAGAAGAATGAGGCTTTTCCACCCAAAAATTGAGAGCTTGTCCATAAAATTGAGAGCTTGGTGCAGAAAAATGAGGCTTTTTCACCCAAAAAAGGCGGGTTTTACCCTAAACTTGAGAGAGTGGTTCAGAAAAATGAGGCTTTTCACCCAGTAAAGGTAATTTGTGCCCAAATATTGAGAGCTTGGTGCAGAAAAATGAGGCTTTTCACCCAAAAAGGCGGGTTTTACCCTAAAATTGAGATATTGGTGCAGAAAAATGAGGCTTTTCACCCGAAAATTGAGAGCTTGTCCCTAAAATGGAGAGCTTGGTGCAGAAAAATGAGGCTTTTCACCCCAAAAACGCGGGTTTAGCCCCCATGATAGGGTTTGTGCTGTAAAAAAGGAGAGGTAGGGCCCAGGAAACGAGGCACTGCTGCATAAAAGGGAGGTTGTTACCTGTAGAATCAAAACTTTGGATGCCAAAAATTAATCTTTGAGAGGTAAAATGGGGGTTTGTGCCCTAAAATTGAGAGCTTGGAGTAGGAAAATGAGGCTTTTAATCTGAAAAAGGAGGTTTGTGCCCTAAAATTGAGATATTGGTGAAGAAGAATGATTCTTTTCACCCGAAAAATGCGGTTTCTGCCCTAAAATGGAGAGCTTGGTACAGAAAAATGAGGCTTTTCATCTGAAAAAGGCAGGTTTGGCCATAAAATTGCGCTATTGGTGCAGAAAAATGAGGCTTTTCACCCAACAAAGGAGAGCTTGTCCATAAAATTGAAATATTGGTGCAGAAAAATGAGGCTTTTCAGGTGAAAAAGGCGGGTTTTACCGTAAAATTGAGAGAGTGTTTCAGAAAAATGAGGCTTTTCAGGTGAAAAAGGTGGGTTTGGTGCAGAAAATTGAGAGCTCTGTGCAGAAAAATGAGGCTTTTTCACCCGAAAAAGGCATTTTGTGCCTGAAATTGAGAGCTTGGTGCAGAAAAATGAGGCTTTTCACCCCAAAAACGCGGGTTTAGCCCCCATGATAGGGTTTGTGCTGTAAAAAAGGAGAGGTAGGGCCCAGGAAACGAGGCACTGCTGCATAAAAGGGAGGTTGTTACCTGTAGAATCAAAACTTTGGATGCCAAAAATTAATCTTTGAGAGGTAAAATGGGGGTTTGTGCCCTAAAATTGAGAGCTTGGAGTAGGAAAATGAGGCTTTTAATCTGAAAAAGGAGGTTTGTGCCCTAAAATTGAGATATTGGTGAAGAAGAATGAGGCTTTTCCACCCAAAAATTGAGAGCTTGTCCCTAAAATTGAGAGCTTGGTGCAGAAAAATGAGGCTTTTCAGCAGAAAAAGGTGAGCTTGTCCATAAAATTGCGCTATTGGTGCAGAAAAATGAGGCTTTTCAGGTGAAAAAGGTGGGTTTGGTGCTAAAATTGAGAGCTTGGTGCAGAAAAATGAGGCTTTTCAGCAGAAAAAGGTGAGCTTGTCCATAAAATTGCGCTATTGGTGCAGAAAAATGAGGCTTTTCAGGTGAAAAAGGTGGGTTTGGTGCTAAAATTGAGAGCTTGGTGCAGAAAAATGAGGCTTTTCTGGTGAAAAGGGCATTTTGTGCCCCAAAATTGAGAGCTTGTTGTAGGAAAATGAGGCTTTTTTACCCGAAAAAGGCGGGTTTTACCCTAAAATTGAGAGCTTCTTGTAGGAAAATGAGGCTTTTCAGGTGAAAAAGGTGGGTTTGGTGCAGAAAATTGAGAGCTCTGTGCAGAAAAATGAGGCTTTTTCACCCGAAAAAGGCATTTTGTGCCTGAAATTGAGAGCTTGGTGCAGAAAAATGAGGCTTTTCACCCCAAAAACGCGGGTTTAGCCCCCATGATAGGGTTTGTGCTGTAAAAAAGGAGAGGTAGGGCCCTGGAAATGAGGCACTGCTGCATAAAAGGGAGGTTGTTACCTGTAGAATCAAAACTTTGGATGCTAAAAATTAATCTTTGAGAGGTAAAGTGGGGTTTTGTGCCCTAGAATTGAGAGCTTGGAGTAGGAAAATGAGGCTTTTAATCTGAAAAAGGAGGTTTGTGCCCTAAAATTGAGATATTGGTGAAGAAAAATGTGGCTTTTCACCTGAAAATTGAGAACTTGTCCCTAAAATGGAGAGCTTGGTGCAGAAAAATGAGGCTTTTTCACGCAAAAAAGGCGAGTTTTACCCTAAAATTGAGAGCTTGTTGCAGAAAAATGAGGCTTTTCAGGAGAAAAATGTGGTTTGTGCCCTAAAATTGAGATCTCTGTGCAGAAAAATGAGGTTTTTCACCCCAAAAATGCGGGTTTAGCCCCCATGATAGGGTTTGTGCTATAAAAAAGGAGAGGTAGGGCCCAGGAAACGAGGCACTGCTGCATAAAAGGGAGGTTGTTACCTGTAGAATCAAAACTTTGGATGCCAAAAATTAATCTTTGAGAGGTAAAATGGGGGTTTGTGCCCTAAAATTGAGAGCTTGGAGTAGGAAAATGAGGCTTTTAATCTGAAAAAGGAGGTTTGTGCCCTAAAATTGAGATATTGGTGAAGAAGAATGAGGCTTTTCCACCCAAAAATTGAGAGCTTGTCCCTAAAATTGAGAGCTTGGTGCAGAAAAATGAGGCTTTTCAGCAGAAAAAGGTGAGCTTGTCCATAAAATTGCGCTATTGGTGCAGAAAAATGAGGCTTTTCAGGTGAAAAAGGTGGGTTTGGTGCTAAAATTGAGAGCTTGGTGCAGAAAAATGAGGCTTTTCTGGTGAAAAGGGCATTTTGTGCCCCAAAATTGAGAGCTTGTTGTAGGAAAATGAGGCTTTTTTACCCGAAAAAGGCGGGTTTTACCCTAAAATTGAGAGCTTCTTGTAGGAAAATGAGGCTTTTCAGGTGAAAAAGGTGGGTTTGGTGCAGAAAATTGAGAGCTCTGTGCAGAAAAATGAGGCTTTTTCACCCGAAAAAGGCATTTTGTGCCTGAAATTGAGAGCTTGGTGCAGAAAAATGAGGCTTTTCACCCCAAAAACGCGGGTTTAGCCCCCATGATAGGGTTTGTGCTGTAAAAAAGGAGAGGTAGGGCCCTGGAAACGAGGCACTGCTGCATAAAAGGGAGGTTGTTACCTGTAGAATCAAAACTTTGGATGCTAAAAATAAATCTTTGAGAGGTAAAGTGGGGGTTTGTGCCTAAAATTGAGAGCTTGGAGTAGGAAAATGAGGCTTTTAATCTGAAAAAGGAGGTTTGTGCCCTAAAATTGAGATATTGGTGAAGAAAAATGAGGCTTTTCACCCCAAAATTGAGAGCTTGTCCCTAAAATTGAGAGCTTGGAGTAGGAAAATGAGGCTTTTCATCTGAAAAAGGAGGTTTGTGCCCTAAAATTGAGATAATGGTGAAGAAAAATGAGGCTTTTCACCTGAAAATTGAGAGCTTGTCCCTAAAATTGAGAGCTTGGTGCAGAAAAATGAGGCTTTTCAGCAGAAAAAGGCGGGTTGTGTGCCGTAAAATTGAGAGGTTGGTGCAGAAAAATGAGACTTTTCAGCAGAAAAAGGCCATTTCCGCCCTAAAATTGAGAGCTTGGTTCAGAAAAATGAGGTTTTTCACCCCAAAAATGCGGGTTTAGCCCCCATGATAGGGTTTGTGCTGTAAAAAAGGAGAGGTAGGGCCCTGGAAACGAGGCACTGCTGCATAAAAGGGAGGTTGTTTCCTGTAGAATCAAAACTTTGGATGCCAAAAATTAATCTTTGAGAGGTAAAATGGGGGTTTGTGCCCTAAAATTGAGAGCTTGGAGTAGGAAAATGAGGCTTTTAATCTGAAAAAGGAGGTTTGTGCCCTAAAATTGAGATATTGGTGAAGAAAAATGAGGCTTTTCACCCCAAAATTGAGAGCTTGTCCATAACATTGAAATATTGGTGCAGAAAAATTTGGCTTTTCAGGTGAAAAAGGTGGGTTTGGTGCTAAAATTGAGAGCTTGGTGCAGAAAAATGAGGCTTTTTCACGCAAAAAAAGTGGTTTGTGCTGTAAAATTGAGATCTTGTTGCAGAAAAGTGAGGCTTTAGATCTGAAAAAGGCGGTTTGTGCCCTAAAATTGAGAGCTTGGTGCAGAAAAATGAGGTTTTTCACCCCAAAAACGCGGGTTTAGAGCCCCCATGATAGGGTTTGTGCTGTAAAAAAGGAGAGGTAGGGCCCTGGAAACGAGGCACTGCTGCATAAAAGGGAGGTTGTTACCTGTAGAATCAAAACTTTGGATGCTAAAAATTAATCTTTGAGAGGTAAAGTGGGGGTTTGTGCCTAAAATTTAGAGCTTGGAGTAGGAAAATGAGGCTTTTAATCTGAAAAAGGAGGTTTGTGCCCTAAAATTGAGATATTGGTGAAGAAATATGAGGCTTTTCACTCAAAAATTGAGAGCTTGTCCCTAAAATTGAGAGCTTGGAGTAGGAAAATGAGGCTTTTAATCTGAAAAAGGAGGTTTGTGCCCTAAAATTGAGATATTGGTGAAGAAGAATGAGGCTTTTCACCCAAAAATTGAGAGCTTGTCCCTAAAATTGAGAGCTTGGTGCAGAAAAATGAGGCTTTTCAGCAGAAAAAGGTGAGCTTGTCCATAAAATTGCGCTATTGGTGCAGAAAAATGAGGCTTTTCAGGTGAAAAAGGTGGGTTTGGTGCTAAAATTGAGAGCTTGGTGCAGAAAAATGAGGCTTTTCTGGTGAAAAGGGCATTTTGTGCCCAAAAATTGAGAGCTTGCTGTAGGAAAATGAGGCTTTTTTACCCGAAAAAGGCGGGTTTTACCCTAAAATTGAGAGCTTCTTGTAGGAAAATGAGGCTTTTCAGGTGAAAAAGGTGGGTTTGGTGCAGAAAATTGAGAGCTCTGTGCAGAAAAATGAGGCTTTTCACCCCAAAAACGCGGGTTTAGCCCCCATGATAGGGTTTGTGCTGTAAAAAAGGAGAGGTAGGGCCCTGGAAACGAGGCACTGCTGCATAAAAGGGAGGTTGTTACCTGTAGAATCAAACCTTTGGATGCCAAAAATTAAGCTTTGAGAGGAGAATGGGGGTTTGTGCCTAAAATTGAGAGCTTGGAGTAGGAAAATGAGGCTTTTAATCTGAAAAAGGAGGTTTGTGCCCTAAAATTGAGATATTGGTGAAGAAGAATGAGGCTTTTCCACCCAAAAATTGAGAGCTTGTCCATAAAATTGAGAGCTTGGTGCAGAAAAATGAGGCTTTTTCACCCAAAAAAGGCGGGTTTTACCCTAAACTTGAGAGAGTGGTTCAGAAAAATGAGGCTTTTCACCCAGTAAAGGTAATTTGTGCCCAAATATTGAGAGCTTGGTGCAGAAAAATGAGGCTTTTCACCCAAAAAGGCGGGTTTTACCCTAAAATTGAGATATTGGTGCAGAAAAATGAGGCTTTTCACCCGAAAATTGAGAGCTTGTCCCTAAAATGGAGAGCTTGGTGCAGAAAAATGAGGCTTTTCACCCCAAAAACGCGGGTTTAGCCCCCATGATAGGGTTTGTGCTGTAAAAAAGGAGAGGTAGGGCCCAGGAAACGAGGCACTGCTGCATAAAAGGGAGGTTGTTACCTGTAGAATCAAAACTTTGGATGCCAAAAATTAATCTTTGAGAGGTAAAATGGGGGTTTGTGCCCTAAAATTGAGAGCTTGGAGTAGGAAAATGAGGCTTTTAATCTGAAAAAGGAGTTTTGTGCCCTAAAATTGAGATATTGGTGAAGAAGAATGATTCTTTTCACCCGAAAAATGCGGTTTCTGCCCTAAAATGGAGAGCTTGGTACAGAAAAATGAGGCTTTTCATCTGAAAAAGGCAGGTTTGGCCATAAAATTGCGCTATTGGTGCAGAAAAATGAGGCTTTTCACCCAACAAAGGAGAGCTTGTCCATAAAATTGAAATATTGGTGCAGAAAAATGAGGCTTTTCAGGTGAAAAAGGCGGGTTTTACCGTAAAATTGAGAGAGTGTTTCAGAAAAATGAGGCTTTTCAGGTGAAAAAGGTGGGTTTGGTGCAGAAAATTGAGAGCTCTGTGCAGAAAAATGAGGCTTTTTCACCCGAAAAAGGCATTTTGTGCCTGAAATTGAGAGCTTGGTGCAGAAAAATGAGGCTTTTCACCCCAAAAACGCGGGTTTAGCCCCCATGATAGGGTTTGTGCTGTAAAAAAGGAGAGGTAGGGCCCAGGAAACGAGGCACTGCTGCATAAAAGGGAGGTTGTTACCTGTAGAATCAAAACTTTGGATGCCAAAAATTAATCTTTGAGAGGTAAAATGGGGGTTTGTGCCCTAAAATTGAGAGCTTGGAGTAGGAAAATGAGGCTTTTAATCTGAAAAAGGAGGTTTGTGCCCTAAAATTGAGATATTGGTGAAGAAGAATGAGGCTTTTCCACCCAAAAATTGAGAGCTTGTCCCTAAAATTGAGAGCTTGGTGCAGAAAAATGAGGCTTTTCAGCAGAAAAAGGTGAGCTTGTCCATAAAATTGCGCTATTGGTGCAGAAAAATGAGGCTTTTCAGGTGAAAAAGGTGGGTTTGGTGCTAAAATTGAGAGCTTGGTGCAGAAAAATGAGGCTTTTCTGGTGAAAAGGGCATTTTGTGCCCCAAAATTGAGAGCTTGTTGTAGGAAAATGAGGCTTTTTTACCCGAAAAAGGCGGGTTTTACCCTAAAATTGAGAGCTTCTTGTAGGAAAATGAGGCTTTTCAGGTGAAAAAGGTGGGTTTGGTGCAGAAAATTGAGAGCTCTGTGCAGAAAAATGAGGCTTTTTCACCCGAAAAAGGCATTTTGTGCCTGAAATTGAGAGCTTGGTGCAGAAAAATGAGGCTTTTCACCCCAAAAACGCGGGTTTAGCCCCCATGATAGGGTTTGTGCTGTAAAAAAGGAGAGGTAGGGCCCTGGAAATGAGGCACTGCTGCATAAAAGGGAGGTTGTTACCTGTAGAATCAAAACTTTGGATGCTAAAAATTAATCTTTGAGAGGTAAAGTGGGGTTTTGTGCCCTAGAATTGAGAGCTTGGAGTAGGAAAATGAGGCTTTTAATCTGAAAAAGGAGGTTTGTGCCCTAAAATTGAGATATTGGTGAAGAAAAATGTGGCTTTTCACCTGAAAATTGAGAACTTGTCCCTAAAATGGAGAGCTTGGTGCAGAAAAATGAGGCTTTTTCACGCAAAAAAGGCGAGTTTTACCCTAAAATTGAGAGCTTGTTGCAGAAAAATGAGGCTTTTCAGGAGAAAAATGTGGTTTGTGCCCTAAAATTGAGATCTCTGTGCAGAAAAATGAGGTTTTTCACCCCAAAAATGCGGGTTTAGCCCCCATGATAGGGTTTGTGCTATAAAAAAGGAGAGGTAGGGCCCAGGAAACGAGGCACTGCTGCATAAAAGGGAGGTTGTTACCTGTAGAATCAAAACTTTGGATGCCAAAAATTAATCTTTGAGAGGTAAAATGGGGGTTTGTGCCCTAAAATTGAGAGCTTGGAGTAGGAAAATGAGGCTTTTAATCTGAAAAAGGAGGTTTGTGCCCTAAAATTGAGATATTGGTGAAGAAGAATGAGGCTTTTCACCCAAAAATTGAGAGCTTGTCCCTAAAATGGAGAGCTTGGTGCAAAAAATGAGGCTTTTCAGCAGAAAAAGGCACGTTTGGTCCTAAAATTGCGCTATTGGTGCAGAAAAATGAGGCTTTTCAGGTGAAAATTGAGAGCTTGTCCCTAAAATTGAGAGCTTGGTGCAGAAAAATTAGGCTTTTCAGGTGAAAAAAGCGGGTTTTACCCTAATATTGAAAGCTTGGTGCAGAAAAATGAGGCTTTTCACCCCAAAAACGCGGGTTTAGCCCCCACGATAGGGTTTGTGCTGTAAAAAAGGAGAGGTAGGGCCCTGGAAACGAGGCACTGCTGCATAAAAGGGAGGTTGTTACCTGTAGAATCAAAACTTTGGATGCCAAAAATTAATCTTTGAGAGGTAAAGTGGGGGTTTGTGCCTAAAATTGACAGCTTGGAGTAGGAAAATGAGGCTTTTAATCTGAAAAAGGAGGTTTGTGCCCTAAAATTGAGATATTGGTGAAGAAAATGAGGCTTTTCACCCGAAAATTGAGAACTTGTCCCTCAAATGGAGAGCTTGGTGCAGAAAAATGAGGCTTTTCAGGAGAAAAAGGTGGTTTGTGCCCAAAAATTGAGAGCTTGGTGCAGATAAATGAGGCTTTTCAGGAGAAAAGCGGGTTTGTGCCCTAGAATCCAGAGCTTATTGTAGGAGAATGAAGCTTTTCACCCCAAAAACATGGGTTTGGCCCCCACGATAGGGTTTGTGCTGTATAAAAGTAGAGTTAGGGCCCAGGAAACGAGGCACTGCTGCATAAAAGGGAGGTTGTTACCTGTAGAATCAAAACTTTGGATGCCAAAAATTAAGCTTTGAGAGGTAAAGTGGGGGTTTGTGCCCTAGAATTGAGAGCTTGGAGTAGGAAAATGAGGCTTTTAATCTGAAAAAGGAGGTTTGTGCCCTAAAATTGAGATATTGGTGAAGAAAAATGAGGCTTTTCACCCGAAAATTGAGAACTTGTCCCTCAAATGGAGAGCTTGGTGCAGAAAAATGAGGCTTTTTCACCCAAAAAAGGCGGGTTTTACCCTAAACTTGAGAGAGTGGTTCAGAAAAATGAGGCTTTTCACCCAATACAGGTAATTTGTGCCCTAAAATTGAGAGCTTGGTGCAGAAAAATGAGGCTTTTCACCCAAAAATGGAGAGCTTGTCCCTAAAATTGAGAGCTTGGTGCAGAAAAATGAGGCTTTTTCACCCAAAAAAGGCGGGTTTTACCCTAAACTTGAGAGAGTGGTTCAGAAAAATGAGGCTTTTCACCCAATAAAGGTAATTTGTGCCCAAAAATTGAGAGCTTGGTTCAGAAAAACGAGGATTTTTCACCCAAAAAAGGCGGGTGTGTGCTGTAAAATTGAGAGCTTGGTGCAGAAAAATGAGGCTTTTTCACCCAAAAAAGGCGGGTTTTACCCTAAACTTGAGAGAGTGGTTCAGAAAAATGAGGCTTTTCACCCAATAAAGGTAATTTGTGCCCAAAAATTGAGAGCTTGGTTCAGAAAAACGAGGATTTTTCACCCAAAAAAGGCGGGTGTGTGCCGTAAAATTGAGAGCTTGGTGCAGAAAAATGAGGCTTTTCCACCCAAAAAAGGCGGGTTTTACCCTAAAATTGAGATATTGGTGAAGAAAAATGAGGCTTTTCACCCGAAAATTGAGAGCTTGTCCCTAAAATTGAGAGCTTTGTTCAGAAAAACGAGACTTTTTCACCCAAAAAAGGCGGGTTTGTGCCCTAAAATTGAGAGCTTGTTGCAGAAAATTGAGGCTTTTCAGTAGAAAAAGGTTGTTTCCGCCCTAAAATTGAGAGCTTGGTACAGAAAAATGAGGTTTTTCACCCCAAAAGCGTGGGTTTAGCCCCCATGATAGGGTTTGTGCTGTAAAAAAGGAGAGGTAGGGCCCAGGAAACGAGGCACTGCTGCATAAAAGGGAGGTTGTTACCTGTAGAATCAAAACTTTGGATGCCAAAAATTAATCTTTGAGAGGAGAATGGGGGTTTGTGCCTAAAATTGAGAGCTTGGAGTAGGAAAATGAGGCTTTTAATCTGAAAAAGGAGGTTTGTGCCCTAAAATTGAGATATTGGTGAAGAAAAATGAGGCTTTTCACCCCAAAATTGAGAGCTTGTCCATAACATTGAAATATTGGTGCAGAAAAATTTGGCTTTTCAGGTGAAAAAGGTGGGTTTGGTGCTACAATTGAGAGCTTGGTGCAGAAAAATGAGGCTTTTCTGGTGAAAAGGGCATTTTGTGCCCAAAAATTGAGAGCTTGTTGTAGGAAAATGAGGCTTTTTTACCCGAAAAGGGCGGGTTTTACCCTAAAATTGAGAGCTTCTTGTAGGAAAATGAGGCTTTTCAGGTGAAAAAGGTGGGTTTGGTGCAGAAAATTGAGAGCTCTGTGCAGAAAAATGAGGCTTTTTCACCCGAAAAAGGCATTTTGTGCCTGAAATTGAGAGCTTGGTGCAGAAAAATGAGGCTTTTCACCCCAAAAACGCGGGTTTAGCCCCCATGATAGGGTTTGTGCTGTAAAAAAGGAGAGGTAGGGCCCTGGAAACGAGGCACTGCTGCATAAAAGGGAGGTTGTTACCTGTAGAATCAAAACTTTGGATGCTAAAAATAAATCTTTGAGAGGTAAAGTGGGGGTTTGTGCCTAAAATTGAGAGCTTGGAGTAGGAAAATGAGGCTTTTAATCTGAAAAAGGAGGTTTGTGCCCTAAAATTGAGATATTGGTGAAGAAAAATGAGGCTTTTCACTCAAAAATTGAGAGCTTGTCCCTAAAATTGAGAGCTTGGAGTAGGAAAATGAGGCTTTTCATCTGAAAAAGGAGGTTTGTGCCCTAAAATTGAGATATTGGTGAAGAAGAATGAGGCTTTTCACCTGAAAATTGAGAGCTTGTCCCTAAAATTGAGAGCTTGGTGCAGAAAAATGAGGCTTTTCAGCAGAAAGAGGCGGGTTGTGTGCCGTAAAATTGAGAGGTTGGTGCAGAAAAATGAGACTTTTCAGCAGAAAAAGGCCATTTCCGCCCTAAAATTGAGAGCTTGGTTCAGAAAAATGAGGTTTTTCACCCCAAAAATGCGGGTTTAGCCCCCATGATAGGGTTTGTGCTGTAAAAAAGGAGAGGTAGGGCCCAGGAAACGAGGCACTGCTGCATAAAAGGGAGGTTGTTTCCTGTAGAATCAAAACTTTGGATGCCAAAAATTAATCTTTGAGAGTTAAAATGGGGGTTTGTGCCCTAAAATTGAGAGCTTGGAGTAGGAAAATGAGGCTTTTAATCTGAAAAAGGAGGTTTGTGCCCTAAAATTGAGATATTGGTGAAGAAAAATGAGGCTTTTCACCCCAAAATTGAGAGCTTGTCCATAACATTGAAATATTGGTGCAGAAAAATTTGGCTTTTCAGGTGAAAAAGGTGGGTTTGGTGCTAAAATTGAGAGCTTGGTGCAGAAAAATGAGGCTTTTTCACGCAAAAAAAGTGGTTTGTGCTGTAAAATTGAGATCTTGTTGCAGAAAAGTGAGGCTTTAGATCTGAAAAAGGCGGTTTGTGCCCTAAAATTGAGAGCTTGGTGCAGAAAAATGAGGTTTTTCACCCCAAAAACGCGGGTTTAGAGCCCCCATGATAGGGTTTTTGCTGTAAAAAAGGAGAGGTAGGGCCCTGGAAACGAGGCACTGCTGCATAAAAGGGAGGTTGTTACCTGTAGAATCAAAACTTTGGATGCTAAAAATTAATCTTTGAGAGGTAAAGTGGGGGTTTGTGCCTAAAATTTAGAGCTTGGAGTAGGAAAATGAGGCTTTTAATCTGAAAAAGGAGGTTTGTGCCCTAAAATTGAGATATTGGTGAAGAAATATGAGGCTTTTCACTCAAAAATTGAGAGCTTGTCCCTAAAATTGAGAGCTTGGAGTAGGAAAATGAGGCTTTTAATCTGAAAAAGGAGGTTTGTGCCCTAAAATTGAGATATTGGTGAAGAAATATGAGGCTTTTCACTCAAAAATTGAGAGCTTGTCCCTAAAATGGAGAGCTTGGAGTAGGAAAATGAGGCTTTTAATCTGAAAAAGGAGGTTTGTGCCCTAAAATTGAGATATTGGTGAAGAAGAATGAGGCTTTTCACCCGAAAATTGAGAACTTGTCCCTAAAATTGAGAGCTTGGTGCAGAAAAATGAGGCTTTTTCACCCAAAAAAGGCGGGTTTTACCCTAAATTTGAGAGCTTGGTTCAGAAAAATGAGGCTTTTCACCCAATACAGGTAATTTGTGCCCAAAAATTGAGAGCTTGGTGCAGAAAAATGATTCTTTTCGCCCGAAAAAGGCGGTTTCTGCCCTAAAATTGAGAGCTTGGTGCAGAAAAATGAGGCTTTTCACCCAAAAAAGGAGAGCTTGTCCCTAAAATTGAGAGCTTGGTGCAGAAAAATGAGGCTTTTTCACCCAAAAAGGCGGGTTTGTGCCCTAAAATTGAGAGCTTGTTGCAGAAAAATGAGGCTTTTCAGGAGAAAAATGTGGTTTGTGCCCTAAAATTGAGATCTCTGTGCAGAAAAATGAGGTTTTTCACCCCAAAAATGCGGGTTTAGCCCCCATGATAGGGTTTGTGCTATAAAAAAGGAGAGGTAGGGCCCAGGAAACGAGGCACTGCTGCATAAAAGGGAGGTTGTTACCTGTAGAATCAAAACTTTGGATGCCAAAAATTAATCTTTGAGAGGTAAAGTGGGGGTTTGTGCCTAAAATTGACAGCTTGGAGTAGGAAAATGAGGCTTTTAATCTGAAAAAGGAGGTTTGTGCCCTAAAATTGAGATATTGGTGAAGAAAATGAGGCTTTTCACCCGAAAATTGAGAACTTGTCCCTCAAATGGAGAGCTTGGTGCAGAAAAATGAGGCTTTTCAGGAGAAAAAGGTGGTTTGTGCCCAAAAATTGAGAGCTTGGTGCAGATAAATGAGGCTTTTCAGGAGAAAAGCGGGTTTGTGCCCTAGAATCCAGAGCTTATTGTAGGAGAATGAAGCTTTTCACCCCAAAAACATGGGTTTGGCCCCCACGATAGGGTTTGTGCTGTATAAAAGTAGAGTTAGGGCCCAGGAAACGAGGCACTGCTGCATAAAAGGGAGGTTGTTACCTGTAGAATCAAAACTTTGGATGCCAAAAATTAAGCTTTGAGAGGTAAAGTGGGGGTTTGTGCCCTAGAATTGAGAGCTTGGAGTAGGAAAATGAGGCTTTTAATCTGAAAAAGGAGGTTTGTGCCCTAAAATTGAGATATTGGTGAAGAAAAATGAGGCTTTTCACCCGAAAATTGAGAACTTGTCCCTAAAATTGAGAGCTTGGTGCAGAAAAATGAGGCTTTTTCACCCAAAAAAGGCGGGTTTTACCCTAAACTTGAGAGAGTGGTTCAGAAAAATGAGGCTTTTCACCCAATACAGGTAATTTGTGCCCTAAAATTGAGAGCTTGGTGCAGAAAAATGAGGCTTTTCACCCAAAAAAGGAGAGCTTGTCCCTAAAATTGAGAGCTTGGTGCAGAAAAATGAGGCTTTTTCACCCAAAAAAGGCGGGTTTTACCCTAAACTTGAGAGAGTGGTTCAGAAAAATGAGGCTTTTCACCCAATAAAGGTAATTTGTGCCCAAAAATTGAGAGCTTGGTTCAGAAAAACGAGGATTTTTCACCCAAAAAAGGCGGGTGTGTGCCGTAAAATTGAGAGCTTGGTGCAGAAAAATGAGGCTTTTCCACCCAAAAAAGGCGGGTTTTACCCTAAAATTGAGATATTGGTGAAGAAAAATGAGGCTTTTCACCCGAAAATTGAGAGCTTGTCCCTAAAATTGAGAGCTTTGTTCAGAAAAACGAGACTTTTTCACCCAAAAAAGGCGGGTTTGTGCCCTAAAATTGAGAGCTTGTTGCAGAAAATTGAGGCTTTTCAGTAGAAAAAGGTTGTTTCCGCCCTAAAATTGAGAGCTTGGTACAGAAAAATGAGGCTTTTCACCCCAAAAGCGTGGGTTTAGCCCCCATGATAGGGTTTGTGCTGTAAAAAAGGAGAGGTAGGGCCCAGGAAACGAGGCACTGCTGCATAAAAGGGAGGTTGTTACCTGTAGAATCAAAACTTTGGATGCCAAAAATTAATCTTTGAGAGGAGAATGGGGGTTTGTGCCTAAAATTGAGAGCTTGGAGTAGGAAAATGAGGCTTTTAATCTGAAAAAGGAGGTTTGTGCCCTAAAATTGAGATATTGGTGAAGATGAATGAGGCTTTTCCACCCAAAAATTGAGAGCTTGTCCCTAAAATTGAGAGCTTGGTGCAGAAAAATGAGGCTTTTCAGCAGAAAAAGGTGAGCTTGTCCATAAAATTGCGCTATTGGTGCAGAAAAATGAGGCTTTTCAGGTGAAAAAGGTGGGTTTGGTGCTAAAATTGAGAGCTTGGTGCAGAAAAATGAGGCTTTTCTGGTGAAAAGGGCATTTTGTGCCCCAAAATTGAGAGCTTGTTGTAGGAAAATGAGGCTTTTTTACCCGAAAAGGGCGGGTTTTACCCTAAAATTGAGAGCTTCTTGTAGGAAAATGAGGCTTTTCAGGTGAAAAAGGTGGGTTTGGTGCAGAAAATTGAGAGCTCTGTGCAGAAAAATGAGGCTTTTTCACCCGAAAAAGGCATTTTGTGCCTGAAATTGAGAGCTTGGTGCAGAAAAATGAGGCTTTTCACCCCAAAAACGCGGGTTTAGCCCCCATGATAGGGTTTGTGCTGTAAAAAAGGAGAGGTAGGGCCCTGGAAACGAGGCACTGCTGCATAAAAGGGAGGTTGTTACCTGTAGAATCAAAACTTTGGATGCTAAAAATTAATCTTTGAGAGGTAAAGTGGGGGTTTGTGCCTAAAATTTAGAGCTTGGAGTAGGAAAATGAGGCTTTTAATCTGAAAAAGGAGGTTTGTGCCCTAAAATTGAGATATTGGTGAAGAAATATGAGGCTTTTCACTCAAAAATTGAGAGCTTGTCCCTAAAATTGAGAGCTTGGAGTAGGAAAATGAGGCTTTTAATCTGAAAAAGGAGGTTTGTGCCCTAAAATTGAGATATTGGTGAAGAAATATGAGGCTTTTCACTCAAAAATTGAGAGCTTGTCCCTAAAATGGAGAGCTTGGAGTAGGAAAATGAGGCTTTTAATCTGAAAAAGGAGGTTTGTGCCCTAAAATTGAGATATTGGTGAAGAAGAATGAGGCTTTTCACCCGAAAATTGAGAACTTGTCCCTAAAATTGAGAGCTTGGTGCAGAAAAATGAGGCTTTTTCACCCAAAAAAGGCGGGTTTTACCCTAAATTTGAGAGCTTGGTTCAGAAAAATGAGGCTTTTCACCCAATACAGGTAATTTGTGCCCAAAAATTGAGAGCTTGGTGCAGAAAAATGATTCTTTTCGCCCGAAAAAGGCGGTTTCTGCCCTAAAATTGAGAGCTTGGTGCAGAAAAATGAGGCTTTTCACCCAAAAAAGGACAGCTTGTCCCTAAAATTGAGAGCTTGGTGCAGAAAAATGAGGCTTTTTCACCCAAAAAGGCGGGTTTGTGCCCTAAAATTGAGAGCTTGTTGCAGAAAAATGAGGCTTTTCAGGAGAAAAATGTGGTTTGTGCCCTAAAATTGAGATCTCTGTGCAGAAAAATGAGGTTTTTCACCCCAAAAATGCGGGTTTAGCCCCCATGATAGGGTTTGTGCTATAAAAAAGGAGAGGTAGGGCCCAGGAAACGAGGCACTGCTGCATAAAAGGGAGGTTGTTACCTGTAGAATCAAAACTTTGGATGCCAAAAATTAATCTTTGAGAGGAGAATGGGGGTTTGTGCCTAAAATTGAGAGCTTGGAGTAGGAAAATGAGGCTTTTAATCTGAAAAAGGAGGTTTGTGCCCTAAAATTGAGATATTGGTGAAGAAAAATGAGGCTTTTCACTCAAAAATTGAGAGCTTGTCCCTAAAATTGAGAGCTTGGAGTAGGAAAATGAGGCTTTTAATCTGAAAAAGGAGGTTTGTGCCCTAAAATTGAGATATTGGTGAAGAAGAATGAGGCTTTTCACCCAAAAATTGAGAGCTTGTCCATAAAATTGAGAGCTTGGTGCAGAAAAATGAGGCTTTTTCACCCAAAAAAGGCGGGTTTTACCCTAAACTTGAGAGAGTGGTTCAGAAAAATGAGGCTTTTCACCCAGTAAAGGTAATTTGTGCCCAAATATTGAGAACTTGGTGCAGAAAAATGAGGCTTTTCACCCAAAAAGGCGGGTTTTACCCTAAAATTGAGATATTGGTGCAGAAAAATGAGGCTTTTCACCCGAAAATTGAGAGCTTGTCCCTAAAATTGAGAGCTTGGTGCAGAAAAATGAGGCTTTTCACCCCAAAAACGCGGGTTTAGCCCCCATGATAGGGTTTGTGCTGTAAAAAAGGAGAGGTAGGGCCCAGGAAACGAGGCACTGCTGCATAAAAGGGAGGTTGTTACCTGTAGAATCAAAACTTTGGATGCCAAAAATTAATCTTTGAGAGGTAAAATGGGGGTTTGTGCCCTAAAATTGAGAGCTTGGAGTAGGAAAATGAGGCTTTTAATCTGAAAAAGGAGGTTTGTGCCCTAAAATTGAGATATTGGTGAAGAAGAATGATTCTTTTCACCCGAAAAATGCGGTTTCTGCCCTAAAATGGAGAGCTTGGTACAGAAAAATGAGGCTTTTCATCTGAAAAAGGCAGGTTTGGCCATAAAATTGCGCTATTGGTGCAGAAAAATGAGGCTTTTCACCCAACAAAGGAGAACTTGTCCATAAAATTGAAATATTGGTGCAGAAAAATGAGGCTTTTCAGGTGAAAAAGGCGGGTTTTACCGTAAAATTGAGAGAGTGTTTCAGGAAAATGAGGCTTTTCAGGTGAAAAAGGTGGGTTTGGTGCAGAAAATTGAGAGCTCTGTGCAGAAAAATGAGGCTTTTTCACCCGAAAAAGGCATTTTGTGCCTGAAATTGAGAGCTTGGTGCAGAAAAATGAGGCTTTTCACCCCAAAAACGCGGGTTTAGCCCCCATGATAGGGTTTGTGCTTTAAAAAAGGAGAGGTAGGGCCCCGGAAACGAGGCACTGCTGCATAAAAGAGAGGTTGTTACCTGTAGAATCAAAACTTTGGATGCCAAAAATTAATCTTTGAGAGGTAAAATGGGGGTTTGTGCCCTAAAATTGAGAGCTTGGAGTAGGAAAATGAGGCTTTTAATCTGAAAAAGGAGGTTTGTGCCCTAAAATTGAGATATTGGTGAAGAAGAATGAGGCTTTTCCACCCAAAAATTGAGAGCTTGTCCCTAAAATTGAGAGCTTGGTGCAGAAAAATGAGGCTTTTCAGCAGAAAAAGGTGAGCTTGTCCATAAAATTGCGCTATTGGTGCAGAAAAATGAGGCTTTTCAGGTGAAAAAGGTGGGTTTGGTGCTAAAATTGAGAGCTTGGTGCAGAAAAATGAGGCTTTTCTGGTGAAAAGGGCATTTTGTGCCCCAAAATTGAGAGCTTGTTGTAGGAAAATGAGGCTTTTTTACCCGAAAAAGGCGGGTTTTACCCTAAAATTGAGAGCTTCTTGTAGGAAAATGAGGCTTTTCAGGTGAAAAAGGTGGGTTTGGTGCAGAAAATTGAGAGCTCTGTGCAGAAAAATGAGGCTTTTTCACCCGAAAAAGGCATTTTGTGCCTGAAATTGAGAGCTTGGTGCAGAAAAATGAGGCTTTTCACCCCAAAAATGCGGGTTTAGCCCCCATGATAGGGTTTGTGCTGTAAAAAAGGAGAGGTAGGGCCCCGGAAACGAGGCACTGCTGCATAAAAGGGAGGTTGTTACCTGTAGAATCAAAACTTTGGATGCTAAAAATTAATCTTTGAGGGGTAAAGTGGGGGTTTGTGCCCTAGAATTGAGAGCTTGGAGTAGGAGAATGAGGCTTTTAATCTGAAAAAGGAGGTTTGTGCCCTAAAATTGAGATATTGGTGAAGAAAAATGTGGCTTTTCACCTGAAAATTGAGAACTTGTCCCTAAAATGGAGAGCTTGGTTCAGAAAAATGAGGCTTTTTCACGCAAAAAAGGCGAGTTTCACCCTAAAATTGAGAGCTTGTTGCAGAAAAATGAGGCTTTTCAGGAGAAAAATGTGGTTTGTGCCCTAAAATTGAGATCTCTGTGCAGAAAAATGAGGTTTTTCACCCCAAAAATGCGGGTTTAGCCCCCATGATAGGGTTTGTGCTATAAAAAAGGAGAGGTAGGGCCCAGGAAACGAGGCACTGCTGCATAAAAGGGAGGTTGTTACCTGTAGAATCAAAACTTTGGATGCCAAAAATTAATCTTTGAGAGGTAAAATGGGGGTTTGTGCCCTAAAATTGAGAGCTTGGAGTAGGAAAATGAGGCTTTTAATCTGAAAAAGGAGGTTTGTGCCCTAAAATTGAGATATTGGTGAAGAAGAATGAGGCTTTTCACCCAAAAATTGAGAGCTTGTCCCTAAAATGGAGAGCTTGGTGCAAAAAATGAGGCTTTTCAGCAGAAAAAAGCACGTTTGGTCCTAAAATTGCGCTATTGGTGCAGAAAAATGAGGCTTTTCACCCAAAAAAGGAGAGCTTGTCCATAACATTGAAATATTGGTGCAGAAAAATGAGGCTTTTCAGGTGTAAAAGGTGGGTTTGGTGCTAAAATTGAGAGCTTGTTGCAGAAAAATGAGGCTTTTCAGGAGAAAAAGGTGGTTTGTGCCCTAAAATTGAGAGCTTGGTGCAGAAAAATGAGGCTTTTCAGGTGAAAATTGAGAGCTTGTCCCTAAAATTGAGAGCTTGGTGCAGAAAAATTAGGCTTTTCAGGTGAAAAAAGCGGGTTTTACCCTAATATTGAAAGCTTGGTGCAGAAAAATGAGGCTTTTCACCCCAAAAACGCGGGTTTAGCCCCCACGATAGGGTTTGTGCTGTAAAAAAGGAGAGGTAGGGCCCTGGAAACGAGGCACTGCTGCATAAAAGGGAGGTTGTTACCTGTAGAATCAAAACTTTGGATGCCAAAAATTAATCTTTGAGAGGTAAAGTGGGGGTTTGTGCCTAAAATTGACAGCTTGGAGTAGGAAAATGAGGCTTTTAATCTGAAAAAGGAGGTTTGTGCCCTAAAATTGAGATATTGGTGAAGAAAATGAGGCTTTTCACCCGAAAATTGAGAACTTGTCCCTCAAATGGAGAGCTTGGTGCAGAAAAATGAGGCTTTTCAGGAGAAAAAGGTGGTTTGTGCCCAAAAATTGAGAGCTTGTTGCAGAAAAATGAGGCTTTTCAGCAGAAAAAGTTTGTTTCCGGCCTAAAATTGAGAGCTTGGTACAGAAAAATGAGGTTTTTCACCCCAAAAGCGTGGGTTTAGCCCCCATGATAGGGTTTGTGCTGTAAAAAAGGAGAGGTAGGGCCCAGGAAACGAGGCACTGCTGCATAAAAGGGAGGTTGTTACCTGTAGAATCAAAACTTTGGATGCCAAAAATTAATCTTTGAGAGGAGAATGGGGGTTTGTGCCTAAAATTGAGAGCTTGGAGTAGGAAAATGAGGCTTTTAATCTGAAAAAGGAGGTTTGTGCCCTAAAATTGAGATATTGGTGAAGAAATATGAGGCTTTTCACTCAAAAATTGAGAGCTTGTCCCTAAAATTGAGAGCTTGGAGTAGGAAAATGAGGCTTTTAATCTGAAAAAGGAGGTTTGTGCCCTAAAATTGAGATATTGGTGAAGAAGAATGAGGCTTTTCACCCAAAAATTGAGAGCTTGTCCCTAAAATTGAGAGCTTGGTGCAGAAAAATGAGGCTTTTCAGCAGAAAAAGGTGAGCTTGTCCATAAAATTGCGCTATTGGTGCAGAAAAATGAGGCTTTTCAGGTGAAAAAGGTGGGTTTGGTGCTAAAATTGAGAGCTTGGTGCAGAAAAATGAGGCTTTTCTGGTGAAAAGGGCATTTTGTGCCCAAAAATTGAGAGCTTGCTGTAGGAAAATGAGGCTTTTTTACCCGAAAAAGGCGGGTTTTACCCTAAAATTGAGAGCTTCTTGTAGGAAAATGAGGCTTTTCAGGTGAAAAAGGTGGGTTTGGTGCAGAAAATTGAGAGCTCTGTGCAGAAAAATGAGGCTTTTCACCCCAAAAACGCGGGTTTAGCCCCCATGATAGGGTTTGTGCTGTAAAAAAGGAGAGGTAGGGCCCTGGAAACGAGGCACTGCTGCATAAAAGGGAGGTTGTTACCTGTAGAATCAAACCTTTGGATGCCAAAAATTAAGCTTTGAGAGGAGAATGGGGGTTTGTGCCTAAAATTGAGAGCTTGGAGTAGGAAAATGAGGCTTTTAATCTGAAAAAGGAGTTTTGTGCCCTAAAATTGAGATATTGGTGAAGAAGAATGAGGCTTTTCCACCCAAAAATTGAGAGCTTGTCCATAAAATTGAGAGCTTGGTGCAGAAAAATGAGGCTTTTTCACCCAAAAAAGGCGGGTTTTACCCTAAACTTGAGAGAGTGGTTCAGAAAAATGAGGCTTTTCACCCAGTAAAGGTAATTTGTGCCCAAATATTGAGAGCTTGGTGCAGAAAAATGAGGCTTTTCACCCAAAAAGGCGGGTTTTACCCTAAAATTGAGATATTGGTGCAGAAAAATGAGGCTTTTCACCCGAAAATTGAGAGCTTGTCCCTAAAATGGAGAGCTTGGTGCAGAAAAATGAGGCTTTTCACCCCAAAAACGCGGGTTTAGCCCCCATGATAGGGTTTGTGCTGTAAAAAAGGAGAGGTAGGGCCCAGGAAACGAGGCACTGCTGCATAAAAGGGAGGTTGTTACCTGTAGAATCAAAACTTTGGATGCCAAAAATTAATCTTTGAGAGGTAAAATGGGGGTTTGTGCCCTAAAATTGAGAGCTTGGAGTAGGAAAATGAGGCTTTTAATCTGAAAAAGGAGGTTTGTGCCCTAAAATTGAGATATTGGTGAAGAAGAATGATTCTTTTCACCCGAAAAATGCGGTTTCTGCCCTAAAATGGAGAGCTTGGTACAGAAAAATGAGGCTTTTCATCTGAAAAAGGCAGGTTTGGCCATAAAATTGCGCTATTGGTGCAGAAAAATGAGGCTTTTCACCCAACAAAGGAGAGCTTGTCCATAAAATTGAAATATTGGTGCAGAAAAATGAGGCTTTTCAGGTGAAAAAGGCGGGTTTTACCGTAAAATTGAGAGAGTGTTTCAGAAAAATGAGGCTTTTCAGGTGAAAAAGGTGGGTTTGGTGCAGAAAATTGAGAGCTCTGTGCAGAAAAATGAGGCTTTTTCACCCGAAAAAGGCATTTTGTGCCTGAAATTGAGAGCTTGGTGCAGAAAAATGAGGCTTTTCACCCCAAAAACGCGGGTTTAGCCCCCATGATAGGGTTTGTGCTATAAAAAAGGAGAGGTAGGGCCCAGGAAACGAGGCACTGCTGCATAAAAGGGAGGTTGTTACCTGTAGAATCAAAACTTTGGATGCCAAAAATTAATCTTTGAGAGGTAAAATGGGGGTTTGTGCCCTAAAATTGAGAGCTTGGAGTAGGAAAATGAGGCTTTTAATCTGAAAAAGGAGGTTTGTGCCCTAAAATTGAGATATTGGTGAAGAAGAATGAGGCTTTTCCACCCAAAAATTGAGAGCTTGTCCCTAAAATTGAGAGCTTGGTGCAGAAAAATGAGGCTTTTCAGCAGAAAAAGGTGAGCTTGTCCATAAAATTGCGCTATTGGTGCAGAAAAATGAGGCTTTTCAGGTGAAAAAGGTGGGTTTGGTGCTAAAATTGAGAGCTTGGTGCAGAAAAATGAGGCTTTTCTGGTGAAAAGGGCATTTTGTGCCCCAAAATTGAGAGCTTGTTGTAGGAAAATGAGGCTTTTTTACCCGAAAAAGGCGGGTTTTACCCTAAAATTGAGAGCTTCTTGTAGGAAAATGAGGCTTTTCAGGTGAAAAAGGTGGGTTTGGTGCAGAAAATTGAGAGCTTGGTGCAGAAAAATGAGGCTTTTTCACGCAAAAAAAGTGGTTTGTGCTGTAAAATTGAGATCTTGTTGCAGAAAAGTGAGGCTTTAGATCTGAAAAAGGCGGTTTGTGCCCTAAAATTGAGAGCTTGGTGCAGAAAAATGAGGTTTTTCACCCCAAAAACGCGGGTTTAGAGCCCCCATGATAGGGTTTGTGCTGTAAAAAAGGAGAGGTAGGGCCCTGGAAACGAGGCACTGCTGCATAAAAGGGAGGTTGTTACCTGTAGAATCAAAACTTTGGATGCTAAAAATTAATCTTTGAGAGGTAAAGTGGGGGTTTGTGCCTAAAATTTAGAGCTTGGAGTAGGAAAATGAGGCTTTTAATCTGAAAAAGGAGGTTTGTGCCCTAAAATTGAGATATTGGTGAAGAAATATGAGGCTTTTCACTCAAAAATTGAGAGCTTGTCCCTAAAATTGAGAGCTTGGAGTAGGAAAATGAGGCTTTTAATCTGAAAAAGGAGGTTTGTGCCCTAAAATTGAGATATTGGTGAAGAAGAATGAGGCTTTTCCACCCAAAAATTGAGAGCTTGTCCCTAAAATTGAGAGCTTGGTGCAGAAAAATGAGGCTTTTCAGCAGAAAAAGGTGAGCTTGTCCATAAAATTGCGCTATTGGTGCAGAAAAATGAGGCTTTTCAGGTGAAAAAGGTGGGTTTGGTGCTAAAATTGAGAGCTTGGTGCAGAAAAATGAGGCTTTTCTGGTGAAAAGGGCATTTTGTGCCCCAAAATTGAGAGCTTGTTGTAGGAAAATGAGGCTTTTTTACCCGAAAAAGGCGGGTTTTACCCTAAAATTGAGAGCTTCTTGTAGGAAAATGAGGCTTTTCAGGTGAAAAAGGTGGGTTTGGTGCAGAAAATTGAGAGCTCTGTGCAGAAAAATGAGGCTTTTTCACCCGAAAAAGGCATTTTGTGCCTGAAATTGAGAGCTTGGTGCAGAAAAATGAGGCTTTTCACCCCAAAAACGCGGGTTTAGCCCCCATGATAGGGTTTGTGCTGTAAAAAAGGAGAGGTAGGGCCCTGGAAATGAGGCACTGCTGCATAAAAGGGAGGTTGTTACCTGTAGAATCAAAACTTTGGATGCTAAAAATTAATCTTTGAGAGGTAAAGTGGGGTTTTGTGCCCTAGAATTGAGAGCTTGGAGTAGGAAAATGAGGCTTTTAATCTGAAAAAGGAGGTTTGTGCCCTAAAATTGAGATATTGGTGAAGAAAAATGAGGCTTTTCACCTGAAAATTGAGAGCTTGTCCCTAAAATGGAGAGCTTGGTGCAGAAAAATGAGGCTTTTTCACGCAAAAAAGGCGAGTTTTACCCTAAAATTGAGAGCTTGTTGCAGAAAAATGAGGCTTTTCAGGAGAAAAATGTGGTTTGTGCCCTAAAATTGAGATCTCTGTGCAGAAAAATGAGGTTTTTCACCCCAAAAATGCGGGTTTAGCCCCCATGATAGGGTTTGTGCTATAAAAAAGGAGAGGTAGGGCCCAGGAAACGAGGCACTGCTGCATAAAAGGGAGGTTGTTACCTGTAGAATCAAAACTTTGGATGCCAAAAATTAATCTTTGAGAGGTAAAATGGGGGTTTGTGCCCTAAAATTGAGAGCTTGGAGTAGGAAAATGAGGCTTTTAATCTGAAAAAGGAGGTTTGTGCCCTAAAATTGAGATATTGGTGAAGAAGAATGAGGCTTTTCACCCAAAAATTGAGAGCTTGTCCCTAAAATGGAGAGCTTGGTGCAAAAAATGAGGCTTTTCAGCAGAAAAAGGCACGTTTGGTCCTAAAATTGCGCTATTGGTGCAGAAAAATGAGGCTTTTCAGGTGAAAATTGAGAGCTTGTCCCTAAAATTGAGAGCTTGGTGCAGAAAAATTAGGCTTTTCAGGTGAAAAAAGCGGGTTTTACCCTAATATTGAAAGCTTGGTGCAGAAAAATGAGGCTTTTCACCCCAAAAACGCGGGTTTAGCCCCCACGATAGGGTTTGTGCTGTAAAAAAGGAGAGGTAGGGCCCTGGAAACGAGGCACTGCTGCATAAAAGGGAGGTTGTTACCTGTAGAATCAAAACTTTGGATGCCAAAAATTAATCTTTGAGAGGTAAAGTGGGGGTTTGTGCCTAAAATTGACAGCTTGGAGTAGGAAAATGAGGCTTTTAATCTGAAAAAGGAGGTTTGTGCCCTAAAATTGAGATATTGGTGAAGAAAATGAGGCTTTTCACCCGAAAATTGAGAACTTGTCCCTCAAATGGAGAGCTTGGTGCAGAAAAATGAGGCTTTTCAGGAGAAAAAGGTGGTTTGTGCCCAAAAATTGAGAGCTTGGTGCAGATAAATGAGGCTTTTCAGGAGAAAAGCGGGTTTGTGCCCTAGAATCCAGAGCTTATTGTAGGAGAATGAAGCTTTTCACCCCAAAAACATGGGTTTGGCCCCCACGATAGGGTTTGTGCTGTATAAAAGTAGAGTTAGGGCCCAGGAAACGAGGCACTGCTGCATAAAAGGGAGGTTGTTACCTGTAGAATCAAAACTTTGGATGCCAAAAATTAAGCTTTGAGAGGTAAAGTGGGGGTTTGTGCCCTAGAATTGAGAGCTTGGAGTAGGAAAATGAGGCTTTTAATCTGAAAAAGGAGGTTTGTGCCCTAAAATTGAGATATTGGTGAAGAAAAATGAGGCTTTTCACCCGAAAATTGAGAACTTGTCCCTAAAATTGAGAGCTTGGTGCAGAAAAATGAGGCTTTTTCACCCAAAAAAGGCGGGTTTTACCCTAAACTTGAGAGAGTGGTTCAGAAAAATGAGGCTTTTCACCCAATACAGGTAATTTGTGCCCTAAAATTGAGAGCTTGGTGCAGAAAAATGAGGCTTTTCACCCAAAAAAGGAGAGCTTGTCCCTAAAATTGAGAGCTTGGTGCAGAAAAATGAGGCTTTTTCACCCAAAAAAGGCGGGTTTTACCCTAAACTTGAGAGAGTGGTTCAGAAAAATGAGGCTTTTCACCCAATAAAGGTAATTTGTGCCCAAAAATTGAGAGCTTGGTTCAGAAAAACGAGGATTTTTCACCCAAAAAAGGCGGGTGTGTGCTGTAAAATTGAGAGCTTGGTGCAGAAAAATGAGGCTTTTCCACCCAAAAAAGGCGGGTTTTACCCTAAACTTGAGAGAGTGGTTCAGAAAAATGAGGCTTTTCACCCAATAAAGGTAATTTGTGCCCAAAAATTGAGAGCTTGGTTCAGAAAAACGAGGATTTTTCACCCAAAAAAGGCGGGTGTGTGCCGTAAAATTGAGAGCTTGGTGCAGAAAAATGAGGCTTTTCCACCCAAAAAAGGCGGGTTTTACCCTAAAATTGAGATATTGGTGAAGAAAAATGAGGCTTTTCACCCGAAAATTGAGAGCTTGTCCCTAAAATTGAGAGCTTTGTTCAGAAAAACGAGACTTTTTCACCCAAAAAAGGCGGGTTTGTGCCCTAAAATTGAGAGCTTGTTGCAGAAAATTGAGGCTTTTCAGTAGAAAAAGGTTGTTTCCGCCCTAAAATTGAGAGCTTGGTACAGAAAAATGAGGTTTTTCACCCCAAAAGCGTGGGTTTAGCCCCCATGATAGGGTTTGTGCTGTAAAAAAGGAGAGGTAGGGCCCAGGAAACGAGGCACTGCTGCATAAAAGGGAGGTTGTTACCTGTAGAATCAAAACTTTGGATGCCAAAAATTAATCTTTGAGAGGAGAATGGGGGTTTGTGCCTAAAATTGAGAGCTTGGAGTAGGAAAATGAGGCTTTTAATCTGAAAAAGGAGGTTTGTGCCCTAAAATTGAGATATTGGTGAAGAAAAATGAGGCTTTTCACCCCAAAATTGAGAGCTTGTCCATAACATTGAAATATTGGTGCAGAAAAATTTGGCTTTTCAGGTGAAAAAGGTGGGTTTGGTGCTACAATTGAGAGCTTGGTGCAGAAAAATGAGGCTTTTCTGGTGAAAAGGGCATTTTGTGCCCAAAAATTGAGAGCTTGTTGTAGGAAAATGAGGCTTTTTTACCCGAAAAGGGCGGGTTTTACCCTAAAATTGAGAGCTTCTTGTAGGAAAATGAGGCTTTTCAGGTGAAAAAGGTGGGTTTGGTGCAGAAAATTGAGAGCTCTGTGCAGAAAAATGAGGCTTTTTCACCCGAAAAAGGCATTTTGTGCCTGAAATTGAGAGCTTGGTGCAGAAAAATGAGGCTTTTCACCCCAAAAACGCGGGTTTAGCCCCCATGATAGGGTTTGTGCTGTAAAAAAGGAGAGGTAGGGCCCTGGAAACGAGGCACTGCTGCATAAAAGGGAGGTTGTTACCTGTAGAATCAAAACTTTGGATGCTAAAAATAAATCTTTGAGAGGTAAAGTGGGGGTTTGTGCCTAAAATTGAGAGCTTGGAGTAGGAAAATGAGGCTTTTAATCTGAAAAAGGAGGTTTGTGCCCTAAAATTGAGATATTGGTGAAGAAAAATGAGGCTTTTCACTCAAAAATTGAGAGCTTGTCCCTAAAATTGAGAGCTTGGAGTAGGAAAATGAGGCTTTTCATCTGAAAAAGGAGGTTTGTGCCCTAAAATTGAGATATTGGTGAAGAAGAATGAGGCTTTTCACCTGAAAATTGAGAGCTTGTCCCTAAAATTGAGAGCTTGGTGCAGAAAAATGAGGCTTTTCAGCAGAAAGAGGCGGGTTGTGTGCCGTAAAATTGAGAGGTTGGTGCAGAAAAATGAGACTTTTCAGCAGAAAAAGGCCATTTCCGCCCTAAAATTGAGAGCTTGGTTCAGAAAAATGAGGTTTTTCACCCCAAAAATGCGGGTTTAGCCCCCATGATAGGGTTTGTGCTGTAAAAAAGGAGAGGTAGGGCCCAGGAAACGAGGCACTGCTGCATAAAAGGGAGGTTGTTTCCTGTAGAATCAAAACTTTGGATGCCAAAAATTAATCTTTGAGAGTTAAAATGGGGGTTTGTGCCCTAAAATTGAGAGCTTGGAGTAGGAAAATGAGGCTTTTAATCTGAAAAAGGAGGTTTGTGCCCTAAAATTGAGATATTGGTGAAGAAAAATGAGGCTTTTCACCCCAAAATTGAGAGCTTGTCCATAACATTGAAATATTGGTGCAGAAAAATTTGGCTTTTCAGGTGAAAAAGGTGGGTTTGGTGCTAAAATTGAGAGCTTGGTGCAGAAAAATGAGGCTTTTTCACGCAAAAAAAGTGGTTTGTGCTGTAAAATTGAGATCTTGTTGCAGAAAAGTGAGGCTTTAGATCTGAAAAAGGCGGTTTGTGCCCTAAAATTGAGAGCTTGGTGCAGAAAAATGAGGTTTTTCACCCCAAAAACGCGGGTTTAGAGCCCCCATGATAGGGTTTGTGCTGTAAAAAAGGAGAGGTAGGGCCCTGGAAACGAGGCACTGCTGCATAAAAGGGAGGTTGTTACCTGTAGAATCAAAACTTTGGATGCTAAAAATTAATCTTTGAGAGGTAAAGTGGGGGTTTGTGCCTAAAATTTAGAGCTTGGAGTAGGAAAATGAGGCTTTTAATCTGAAAAAGGAGGTTTGTGCCCTAAAATTGAGATATTGGTGAAGAAATATGAGGCTTTTCACTCAAAAATTGAGAGCTTGTCCCTAAAATTGAGAGCTTGGAGTAGGAAAATGAGGCTTTTAATCTGAAAAAGGAGGTTTGTGCCCTAAAATTGAGATATTGGTGAAGAAATATGAGGCTTTTCACTCAAAAATTGAGAGCTTGTCCCTAAAATGGAGAGCTTGGAGTAGGAAAATGAGGCTTTTAATCTGAAAAAGGAGGTTTGTGCCCTAAAATTGAGATATTGGTGAAGAAGAATGAGGCTTTTCACCCGAAAATTGAGAACTTGTCCCTAAAATTGAGAGCTTGGTGCAGAAAAATGAGGCTTTTTCACCCAAAAAAGGCGGGTTTTACCCTAAATTTGAGAGCTTGGTTCAGAAAAATGAGGCTTTTCACCCAATACAGGTAATTTGTGCCCAAAAATTGAGAGCTTGGTGCAGAAAAATGATTCTTTTCGCCCGAAAAAGGCGGTTTCTGCCCTAAAATTGAGAGCTTGGTGCAGAAAAATGAGGCTTTTCACCCAAAAAAGGAGAGCTTGTCCCTAAAATTGAGAGCTTGGTGCAGAAAAATGAGGCTTTTTCACCCAAAAAGGCGGGTTTGTGCCCTAAAATTGAGAGCTTGTTGCAGAAAAATGAGGCTTTTCAGGAGAAAAATGTGGTTTGTGCCCTAAAATTGAGATCTCTGTGCAGAAAAATGAGGTTTTTCACCCCAAAAATGCGGGTTTAGCCCCCATGATAGGGTTTGTGCTATAAAAAAGGAGAGGTAGGGCCCAGGAAACGAGGCACTGCTGCATAAAAGGGAGGTTGTTACCTGTAGAATCAAAACTTTGGATGCCAAAAATTAATCTTTGAGAGGTAAAGTGGGGGTTTGTGCCTAAAATTGACAGCTTGGAGTAGGAAAATGAGGCTTTTAATCTGAAAAAGGAGGTTTGTGCCCTAAAATTGAGATATTGGTGAAGAAAATGAGGCTTTTCACCCGAAAATTGAGAACTTGTCCCTCAAATGGAGAGCTTGGTGCAGAAAAATGAGGCTTTTCAGGAGAAAAAGGTGGTTTGTGCCCAAAAATTGAGAGCTTGGTGCAGATAAATGAGGCTTTTCAGGAGAAAAGCGGGTTTGTGCCCTAGAATCCAGAGCTTATTGTAGGAGAATGAAGCTTTTCACCCCAAAAACATGGGTTTGGCCCCCACGATAGGGTTTGTGCTGTATAAAAGTAGAGTTAGGGCCCAGGAAACGAGGCACTGCTGCATAAAAGGGAGGTTGTTACCTGTAGAATCAAAACTTTGGATGCCAAAAATTAAGCTTTGAGAGGTAAAGTGGGGGTTTGTGCCCTAGAATTGAGAGCTTGGAGTAGGAAAATGAGGCTTTTAATCTGAAAAAGGAGGTTTGTGCCCTAAAATTGAGATATTGGTGAAGAAAAATGAGGCTTTTCACCCGAAAATTGAGAACTTGTCCCTAAAATTGAGAGCTTGGTGCAGAAAAATGAGGCTTTTTCACCCAAAAAAGGCGGGTTTTACCCTAAACTTGAGAGAGTGGTTCAGAAAAATGAGGCTTTTCACCCAATACAGGTAATTTGTGCCCTAAAATTGAGAGCTTGGTGCAGAAAAATGAGGCTTTTCACCCAAAAAAGGAGAGCTTGTCCCTAAAATTGAGAGCTTGGTGCAGAAAAATGAGGCTTTTTCACCCAAAAAAGGCGGGTTTTACCCTAAACTTGAGAGAGTGGTTCAGAAAAATGAGGCTTTTCACCCAATAAAGGTAATTTGTGCCCAAAAATTGAGAGCTTGGTTCAGAAAAACGAGGATTTTTCACCCAAAAAAGGCGGGTGTGTGCCGTAAAATTGAGAGCTTGGTGCAGAAAAATGAGGCTTTTCCACCCAAAAAAGGCGGGTTTTACCCTAAAATTGAGATATTGGTGAAGAAAAATGAGGCTTTTCACCCGAAAATTGAGAGCTTGTCCCTAAAATTGAGAGCTTTGTTCAGAAAAACGAGACTTTTTCACCCAAAAAAGGCGGGTTTGTGCCCTAAAATTGAGAGCTTGTTGCAGAAAATTGAGGCTTTTCAGTAGAAAAAGGTTGTTTCCGCCCTAAAATTGAGAGCTTGGTACAGAAAAATGAGGTTTTTCACCCCAAAAGCGTGGGTTTAGCCCCCATGATAGGGTTTGTGCTGTAAAAAAGGAGAGGTAGGGCCCAGGAAACGAGGCACTGCTGCATAAAAGGGAGGTTGTTACCTGTAGAATCAAAACTTTGGATGCCAAAAATTAATCTTTGAGAGGAGAATGGGGGTTTGTGCCTAAAATTGAGAGCTTGGAGTAGGAAAATGAGGCTTTTAATCTGAAAAAGGAGGTTTGTGCCCTAAAATTGAGATATTGGTGAAGATGAATGAGGCTTTTCCACCCAAAAATTGAGAGCTTGTCCCTAAAATTGAGAGCTTGGTGCAGAAAAATGAGGCTTTTCAGCAGAAAAAGGTGAGCTTGTCCATAAAATTGCGCTATTGGTGCAGAAAAATGAGGCTTTTCAGGTGAAAAAGGTGGGTTTGGTGCTAAAATTGAGAGCTTGGTGCAGAAAAATGAGGCTTTTCTGGTGAAAAGGGCATTTTGTGCCCCAAAATTGAGAGCTTGTTGTAGGAAAATGAGGCTTTTTTACCCGAAAAGGGCGGGTTTTACCCTAAAATTGAGAGCTTCTTGTAGGAAAATGAGGCTTTTCAGGTGAAAAAGGTGGGTTTGGTGCAGAAAATTGAGAGCTCTGTGCAGAAAAATGAGGCTTTTTCACCCGAAAAAGGCATTTTGTGCCTGAAATTGAGAGCTTGGTGCAGAAAAATGAGGCTTTTCACCCCAAAAACGCGGGTTTAGCCCCCATGATAGGGTTTGTGCTGTAAAAAAGGAGAGGTAGGGCCCTGGAAACGAGGCACTGCTGCATAAAAGGGAGGTTGTTACCTGTAGAATCAAAACTTTGGATGCTAAAAATTAATCTTTGAGAGGTAAAGTGGGGGTTTGTGCCTAAAATTTAGAGCTTGGAGTAGGAAAATGAGGCTTTTAATCTGAAAAAGGAGGTTTGTGCCCTAAAATTGAGATATTGGTGAAGAAATATGAGGCTTTTCACTCAAAAATTGAGAGCTTGTCCCTAAAATTGAGAGCTTGGAGTAGGAAAATGAGGCTTTTAATCTGAAAAAGGAGGTTTGTGCCCTAAAATTGAGATATTGGTGAAGAAATATGAGGCTTTTCACTCAAAAATTGAGAGCTTGTCCCTAAAATGGAGAGCTTGGAGTAGGAAAATGAGGCTTTTAATCTGAAAAAGGAGGTTTGTGCCCTAAAATTGAGATATTGGTGAAGAAGAATGAGGCTTTTCACCCGAAAATTGAGAACTTGTCCCTAAAATTGAGAGCTTGGTGCAGAAAAATGAGGCTTTTTCACCCAAAAAAGGCGGGTTTTACCCTAAACTTGAGAGAGTGGTTCAGAAAAATGAGTCTTTTCACCCAATACAGGTAATTTGTGCCCAAAAATTGAGAGCTTGGTGCAGAAAAATGATTCTTTTCGCCCGAAAAAGGCGGTTTCTGCCCTAAAATTGAGAGCTTGGTGCAGAAAAATGAGGCTTTTCACCCAAAAAAGGACAGCTTGTCCCTAAAATTGAGAGCTTGGTGCAGAAAAATGAGGCTTTTTCACCCAAAAAGGCGGGTTTGTGCCCTAAAATTGAGAGCTTGTTGCAGAAAAATGAGGCTTTTCAGGAGAAAAATGTGGTTTGTGCCCTAAAATTGAGATCTCTGTGCAGAAAAATGAGGTTTTTCACCCCAAAAATGCGGGTTTAGCCCCCATGATAGGGTTTGTGCTATAAAAAAGGAGAGGTAGGGCCCAGGAAACGAGGCACTGCTGCATAAAAGGGAGGTTGTTACCTGTAGAATCAAAACTTTGGATGCCAAAAATTAATCTTTGAGAGGAGAATGGGGGTTTGTGCCTAAAATTGAGAGCTTGGAGTAGGAAAATGAGGCTTTTAATCTGAAAAAGGAGGTTTGTGCCCTAAAATTGAGATATTGGTGAAGAAAAATGAGGCTTTTCACTCAAAAATTGAGAGCTTGTCCCTAAAATTGAGAGCTTGGAGTAGGAAAATGAGGCTTTTAATCTGAAAAAGGAGGTTTGTGCCCTAAAATTGAGATATTGGTGAAGAAGAATGAGGCTTTTCACCCAAAAATTGAGAGCTTGTCCATAAAATTGAGAGCTTGGTGCAGAAAAATGAGGCTTTTTCACCCAAAAAAGGCGGGTTTTACCCTAAACTTGAGAGAGTGGTTCAGAAAAATGAGGCTTTTCACCCAGTAAAGGTAATTTGTGCCCAAATATTGAGAACTTGGTGCAGAAAAATGAGGCTTTTCACCCAAAAAGGCGGGTTTTACCCTAAAATTGAGATATTGGTGCAGAAAAATGAGGCTTTTCACCCGAAAATTGAGAGCTTGTCCCTAAAATTGAGAGCTTGGTGCAGAAAAATGAGGCTTTTCACCCCAAAAACGCGGGTTTAGCCCCCATGATAGGGTTTGTGCTGTAAAAAAGGAGAGGTAGGGCCCAGGAAACGAGGCACTGCTGCATAAAAGGGAGGTTGTTACCTGTAGAATCAAAACTTTGGATGCCAAAAATTAATCTTTGAGAGGTAAAATGGGGGTTTGTGCCCTAAAATTGAGAGCTTGGAGTAGGAAAATGAGGCTTTTAATCTGAAAAAGGAGGTTTGTGCCCTAAAATTGAGATATTGGTGAAGAAGAATGATTCTTTTCACCCGAAAAATGCGGTTTCTGCCCTAAAATGGAGAGCTTGGTACAGAAAAATGAGGCTTTTCATCTGAAAAAGGCAGGTTTGGCCATAAAATTGCGCTATTGGTGCAGAAAAATGAGGCTTTTCACCCAACAAAGGAGAACTTGTCCATAAAATTGAAATATTGGTGCAGAAAAATGAGGCTTTTCAGGTGAAAAAGGCGGGTTTTACCGTAAAATTGAGAGAGTGTTTCAGGAAAATGAGGCTTTTCAGGTGAAAAAGGTGGGTTTGGTGCAGAAAATTGAGAGCTCTGTGCAGAAAAATGAGGCTTTTTCACCCGAAAAAGGCATTTTGTGCCTGAAATTGAGAGCTTGGTGCAGAAAAATGAGGCTTTTCACCCCAAAAACGCGGGTTTAGCCCCCATGATAGGGTTTGTGCTTTAAAAAAGGAGAGGTAGGGCCCCGGAAACAAGGCACTGCTGCATAAAAGAGAGGTTGTTACCTGTAGAATCAAAACTTTGGATGCCAAAAATTAATCTTTGAGAGGTAAAATGGGGGTTTGTGCCCTAAAATTGAGAGCTTGGAGTAGGAAAATGAGGCTTTTAATCTGAAAAAGGAGGTTTGTGCCCTAAAATTGAGATATTGGTGAAGAAGAATGAGGCTTTTCCACCCAAAAATTGAGAGCTTGTCCCTAAAATTGAGAGCTTGGTGCAGAAAAATGAGGCTTTTCAGCAGAAAAAGGTGAGCTTGTCCATAAAATTGCGCTATTGGTGCAGAAAAATGAGGCTTTTCAGGTGAAAAAGGTGGGTTTGGTGCTAAAATTGAGAGCTTGGTGCAGAAAAATGAGGCTTTTCTGGTGAAAAGGGCATTTTGTGCCCCAAAATTGAGAGCTTGTTGTAGGAAAATGAGGCTTTTTTACCCGAAAAAGGCGGGTTTTACCCTAAAATTGAGAGCTTCTTGTAGGAAAATGAGGCTTTTCAGGTGAAAAAGGTGGGTTTGGTGCAGAAAATTGAGAGCTCTGTGCAGAAAAATGAGGCTTTTTCACCCGAAAAAGGCATTTTGTGCCTGAAATTGAGAGCTTGGTGCAGAAAAATGAGGCTTTTCACCCCAAAAATGCGGGTTTAGCCCCCATGATAGGGTTTGTGCTGTAAAAAAGGAGAGGTAGGGCCCCGGAAACGAGGCACTGCTGCATAAAAGGGAGGTTGTTACCTGTAGAATCAAAACTTTGGATGCTAAAAATTAATCTTTGAGGGGTAAAGTGGGGGTTTGTGCCCTAGAATTGAGAGCTTGGAGTAGGAGAATGAGGCTTTTAATCTGAAAAAGGAGGTTTGTGCCCTAAAATTGAGATATTGGTGAAGAAAAATGTGGCTTTTCACCTGAAAATTGAGAACTTGTCCCTAAAATGGAGAGCTTGGTTCAGAAAAATGAGGCTTTTTCACGCAAAAAAGGCGAGTTTCACCCTAAAATTGAGAGCTTGTTGCAGAAAAATGAGGCTTTTCAGGAGAAAAATGTGGTTTGTGCCCTAAAATTGAGATCTCTGTGCAGAAAAATGAGGTTTTTCACCCCAAAAATGCGGGTTTAGCCCCCATGATAGGGTTTGTGCTATAAAAAAGGAGAGGTAGGGCCCAGGAAACGAGGCACTGCTGCATAAAAGGGAGGTTGTTACCTGTAGAATCAAAACTTTGGATGCCAAAAATTAATCTTTGAGAGGTAAAATGGGGGTTTGTGCCCTAAAATTGAGAGCTTGGAGTAGGAAAATGAGGCTTTTAATCTGAAAAAGGAGGTTTGTGCCCTAAAATTGAGATATTGGTGAAGAAGAATGAGGCTTTTCACCCAAAAATTGAGAGCTTGTCCCTAAAATGGAGAGCTTGGTGCAAAAAATGAGGCTTTTCAGCAGAAAAAAGCACGTTTGGTCCTAAAATTGCGCTATTGGTGCAGAAAAATGAGGCTTTTCACCCAAAAAAGGAGAGCTTGTCCATAACATTGAAATATTGGTGCAGAAAAATGAGGCTTTTCAGGTGTAAAAGGTGGGTTTGGTGCTAAAATTGAGAGCTTGTTGCAGAAAAATGAGGCTTTTCAGGAGAAAAAGGTGGTTTGTGCCCTAAAATTGAGAGCTTGGTGCAGAAAAATGAGGCTTTTCAGGTGAAAATTGAGAGCTTGTCCCTAAAATTGAGAGCTTGGTGCAGAAAAATTAGGCTTTTCAGGTGAAAAAAGCGGGTTTTACCCTAATATTGAAAGCTTGGTGCAGAAAAATGAGGCTTTTCACCCCAAAAACGCGGGTTTAGCCCCCACGATAGGGTTTGTGCTGTAAAAAAGGAGAGGTAGGGCCCTGGAAACGAGGCACTGCTGCATAAAAGGGAGGTTGTTACCTGTAGAATCAAAACTTTGGATGCCAAAAATTAATCTTTGAGAGGTAAAGTGGGGGTTTGTGCCTAAAATTGACAGCTTGGAGTAGGAAAATGAGGCTTTTAATCTGAAAAAGGAGGTTTGTGCCCTAAAATTGAGATATTGGTGAAGAAAATGAGGCTTTTCACCCGAAAATTGAGAACTTGTCCCTCAAATGGAGAGCTTGGTGCAGAAAAATGAGGCTTTTCAGGAGAAAAAGGTGGTTTGTGCCCAAAAATTGAGAGCTTGGTGCAGATAAATGAGGCTTTTCAGGAGAAAAGCGGGTTTGTGCCCTAGAATCCAGAGCTTATTGTAGGAGAATGAAGCTTTTCACCCCAAAAACATGGGTTTGGCCCCCACGATAGGGTTTGTGCTGTATAAAAGTAGAGTTAGGGCCCAGGAAACGAGGCACTGCTGCATAAAAGGGAGGTTGTTACCTGTAGAATCAAAACTTTGGATGCCAAAAATTAAGCTTTGAGAGGTAAAGTGGGGGTTTGTGCCCTAAAATTGAGAGCTTGGAGTAGGAAAATGAGGCTTTTAATCTGAAAAAGGAGGTTTGTGCCCTAAAATTGAGATATTGGTGAAGAAAAATGAGGCTTTTCACCCGAAAATTGAGAACTTGTCCCTAAAATTGAGAGCTTGGTGCAGAAAAATGAGGCTTTTTCACCCAAAAAAGGCGGGTTTTACCCTAAACTTGAGAGAGTGGTTCAGAAAAATGAGGCTTTTCACCCAATACAGGTAATTTGTGCCCTAAAATTGAGAGCTTGGTGCAGAAAAATGAGGCTTTTCACCCAAAAAAGGCGGGTGTGTGCCGTAAAATTGAGAGCTTGGTGCAGAAAAATGAGGCTTTTCCACCCAAAAAAGGCGGGTTTTACCCTAAAATTGAGATATTGGTGAAGAAAAATGAGGCTTTTCACCCGAAAATTGAGAGCTTGTCCCTAAAATTGAGAGCTTTGTTCAGAAAAACGAGACTTTTTCACCCAAAAAAGGCAGGTTTGTGCCCTAAAATTGAGAGCTTGTTGCAGAAAATTGAGGCTTTTCAGCAGAAAAAGGTTGTTTCCGCCCTAAAATTGAGAGCTTGGTACAGAAAAATGAGGTTTTTCACCCCAAAAGCGTGGGTTTAGCCCCCATGATAGGGTTTGTACTGTAAAAAAGGAGAGGTAGGGCCCAGGAAACGAGGCACTGCTGCATAAAAGGGAGGTTGTTACCTGTAGAATCAAAACTTTGGATGCCAAAAATTAATCTTTGAGAGGAGAATGGGGGTTTGTGCCTAAAATTGAGAGCTTGGAGTAGGAAAATGAGGCTTTTAATCTGAAAAAGGAGGTTTGTGCCCTAAAATTGAGATATTGGTGAAGATGAATGAGGCTTTTCACTCAAAAATTGAGAGCTTGTCCCTAAAATTGAGAGCTTGGTGCAGAAAAATGAGGCTTTTCAGCAGAAAAAGGTGAGCTTGTCCATAAAATTGCGCTATTGGTGCAGAAAAATGAGGCTTTTCAGGTGAAAAAGGTGGGTTTGGTGCAGAAAATTGAGAGCTCTGTGCAGAAAAATGAGGCTTTTTCACCCGAAAAAGGAATTTTGTGCCTGAAATTGAGAGCTTGGTGCAGAAAAATGAGGCTTTTCACCCCAAAAACGCGGGTTTAGCCCCCATGATAGGGTTTGTGCTGTAAAAAAGGAGAGGTAGGGCCCTGGAAACGAGGCACTGCTGCATAAAAGGGAGGTTGTTACCTGTAGAATCAAAACTTTGGATGCTAAAAATAAATCTTTGAGAGGTAAAGTGGGGGTTTGTGCCTAAAATTGAGAGCTTGGAGTAGGAAAATGAGGCTTTTAATCTGAAAAAGGAGGTTTGTGCCCTAAAATTGAGATATTGGTGAAGAAAAATGAGGCTTTTCACCCCAAAATTGAGAGCTTGTCCCTAAAATTGAGAGCTTGGAGTAGGAAAATGAGGCTTTTAATCTGAAAAAGGAGGTTTGTGCCCTAAAATTGAGATATTGGTGAAGAAAAATGAGGCTTTTCACTCAAAAATTGAGAGCTTGTCCCTAAAATTGAGAGCTTGGTGCAGAAAAATGAGGCTTTTCAGCAGAAAAAGGTGAGCTTGTCCATAAAATTGCGCTATTGGTGCAGAAAAATGAGGCTTTTCAGGTGAAAAAGGTGGGTTTGGTGCTAAAATTGAGAGCTTGGTGCAGAAAAATGAGGCTTTTCTGGTGAAAAGGGCATTTTGTGCCCAAAAATTGAGAGCTTGTTGTAGGAAAATGAGGCTTTTTTACCCGAAAAAGGCGGGTTTTACCCTAAAATTGAGAGCTTCTTGTAGGAAAATGAGGCTTTTCAGGTGAAAAAGGTGGGTTTGGTGCAGAAAATTGAGAGCTCTGTGCAGAAAAATGAGGCTTTTCACCCCAAAAACGCGGGTTTAGCCCCCATGATAGGGTTTGTGCTGTAAAAAAGGAGAGGTAGGGCCCTGGAAACGAGGCACTGCTGCATAAAAGGGAGGTTGTTACCTGTAGAATCAAACCTTTGGATGCCAAAAATTAAGCTTTGAGAGGAGAATGGGGGTTTGTGCCTAAAATTGAGAGCTTGGAGTAGGAAAATGAGGCTTTTAATCTGAAAAAGGAGGTTTGTGCCCTAAAATTGAGATATTGGTGAAGAAGAATGAGGCTTTTCCACCCAAAAATTGAGAGCTTGTCCATAAAATTGAGAGCTTGGTGCAGAAAAATGAGGCTTTTTCACCCAAAAAAGGCGGGTTTTACCCTAAACTTGAGAGAGTGGTTCAGAAAAATGAGGCTTTTCACCCAGTAAAGGTAATTTGTGCCCAAATATTGAGAGCTTGGTGCAGAAAAATGAGGCTTTTCACCCAAAAAGGCGGGTTTTACCCTAAAATTGAGATATTGGTGCAGAAAAATGAGGCTTTTCACCCGAAAATTGAGAGCTTGTCCCTAAAATGGAGAGCTTGGTGCAGAAAAATGAGGCTTTTTCACGCAAAAAAGGCGAGTTTTACCCTAAAATTGAGAGCTTGTTGCAGAAAAATGAGGCTTTTCAGGAGAAAAATGTGGTTTGTGCCCTAAAATTGAGATCTCTGTGCAGAAAAATGAGGTTTTTCACCCCAAAAATGCGGGTTTAGCCCCCATGATAGGGTTTGTGCTATAAAAAAGGAGAGGTAGGGCTCAGGAAACGAGGCACTGCTGCATAAAAGGGAGGTTGTTACCTGTAGAATCAAAACTTTGGATGCCAAAAATTAATCTTTGAGAGGTAAAATGGGGGTTTGTGCCCTAAAATTGAGAGCTTGGAGTAGGAAAATGAGGCTTTTAATCTGAAAAAGGAGGTTTGTGCCCTAAAATTGAGATATTGGTGAAGAAGAATGAGGCTTTTCACCCCAAAATTGAGAGCTTGTCCCTAAAATGGAGAGCTTGGTGCAGAAAAATGAGGCTTTTCAGCAGAAAAAGGTGAGCTTGTCCATAAAATTGCGCTATTGGTGCAGAAAAATGAGGCTTTTCAGGTGAAAAAGGTGGGTTTGGTGCTAAAATTGAGAGCTTGGTGCAGAAAAATGAGGCTTTTCTGGTGAAAAGGGCATTTTGTGCCCCAAAATTGAGAGCTTGTTGTAGGAAAATGAGGCTTTTTTACCCGAAAAAGGCGGGTTTTACCCTAAAATTGAGAGCTTCTTGTAGGAAAATGAGGCTTTTCAGGTGAAAAAGGTGGGTTTGGTGCAGAAAATTGAGAGCTCTGTGCAGAAAAATGAGGCTTTTTCACCCGAAAAAGGCATTTTGTGCCTGAAATTGAGAGCTTGGTGCAGAAAAATGAGGCTTTTCACCCCAAAAACGCGGGTTTAGCCCCCATGATAGGGTTTGTGCTGTAAAAAAGGAGAGGTAGGGCCCTGGAAACGAGGCACTGCTGCATAAAAGGGAGGTTGTTACCTGTAGAATCAAAACTTTGGATGCTAAAAATAAATCTTTGAGAGGTAAAGTGGGGGTTTGTGCCTAAAATTGAGAGCTTGGAGTAGGAAAATGAGGCTTTTAATCTGAAAAAGGAGGTTTGTGCCCTAAAATTGAGATATTGGTGAAGAAGAATGAGGCTTTTCACCCAAAAATTGAGAGCTTGTCCCTAAAATGGAGAGCTTGGTGCAGAAAAATGAGGCTTTTTCACGCAAAAAAGGCGAGTTTTACCCTAAAATTGAGAGCTTGTTGCAGAAAAATGAGGCTTTTCAGGAGAAAAATGTGGTTTGTGCCCTAAAATTGAGATCTCTGTGCAGAAAAATGAGGTTTTTCACCCCAAAAATGCGGGTTTAGCCCCCATGATAGGGTTTGTGCTATAAAAAAGGAGAGGTAGGGCCCAGGAAACGAGGCACTGCTGCATAAAAGGGAGGTTGTTACCTGTAGAATCAAAACTTTGGATGCCAAAAATTAATCTTTGAGAGGTAAAATGGGGGTTTGTGCCCTAAAATTGAGAGCTTGGAGTAGGAAAATGAGGCTTTTAATCTGAAAAAGGAGGTTTGTGCCCTAAAATTGAGATATTGGTGAAGAAGAATGAGGCTTTTCACCCAAAAATTGAGAGCTTGTCCCTAAAATGGAGAGCTTGGTGCAAAAAATGAGGCTTTTCAGCAGAAAAAGGCACGTTTGGTCCTAAAATTGCGCTATTGGTGCAGAAAAATGAGGCTTTTCACCCAACAAAGGAGAGCTTGTCCATAACATTGAAATATTGGTGCAGAAAAATGAGGCTTTTCAGGTGTAAAAGGTGGGTTTGGTGCTAAAATTGAGAGCTTGTTGCAGAAAAATGAGGCTTTTCAGGAGAAAAAGGTGGTTTGTGCCCTAAAATTGAGAGCTTGGTGCAGAAAAATGAGGCTTTTCAGGTGAAAATTGAGAGCTTGTCCCTAAAATTGAGAGCTTGGTGCAGAAAAATTAGGCTTTTCAGGTGAAAAAAGCGGGTTTTACCCTAATATTGAAAGCTTGGTGCAGAAAAATGAGGCTTTTCACCCCAAAAACGCGGGTTTAGCCCCCACGATAGGGTTTGTGCTGTAAAAAAGGAGAGGTAGGGCCCTGGAAACGAGGCACTGCTGCATAAAAGGGAGGTTGTTACCTGTAGAATCAAAACTTTGGATGCCAAAAATTAATCTTTGAGAGGAGAATGTGGGTTTGTGCCTAAAATTGAGAGCTTGGAGTAGGAAAATGAGGCTTTTAATCTGAAAAAGGAGGTTTGTGCCCTAAAATTGAGATATTGGTGAAGAAAATGAGGCTTTTCACCCGAAAATTGAGAACTTGTCCCTAAAATTGAGAGCTTGGTGCAGAAAAATGAGGCTTTTTCACCCAAAAAAGGCGGGTTTTACCCTAAATTTGAGAGCTTGGTTCAGAAAAATGAGGCTTTTCACCCAATACAGGTAATTTGTGCCCAAAAATTGAGAGCTTGGTGCAGAAAAATGATTCTTTTCGCCCGAAAAAGGCGGTTTCTGCCCTAAAATTGAGAGCTTGGTGCAGAAAAATGAGGCTTTTCACCCAAAAAAGGAGAGCTTGTCCCTAAAATTGAAATATTGGTGCAGAAAAATGAGGCTTTTTCACCCAAAAAAGGCGGGTTTTACCGTAAACTTGAGAGAGTGGTTCAGAAAAATGAGGCTTTTCACCCAATAAAGGTAATTTGTGCCCAAAAATTGAGAGCTTGGTTCAGAAAAACGAGGATTTTTCACCCAAAAAAGGCGGGTGTGTGCCGTAAAATTGAGAGCTTGGTGCAGAAAAATGAGGCTTTTCCACCCAAAAAAGGCGGGTTTTACCCTAAAATTGAGATATTGGTGAAGAAAAATGAGGCTTTTCACCCGAAAATTGAGAGCTTGTCCCTAAAATTGAGAGCTTGGTTCAGAAAAACGAGGCTTTTTCACCCAAAAAGGCGGGTTTGTGCCCTAAAATTGAGAGCTTGTTGCAGAAAAATGAGGCTTTTCAGCAGAAAAAGGTTGTTTCCGCCCTAAAATTGAGAGCTTGGTACAGAAAAATGAGGTTTTTCACCCCAAAAGCGTGGGTTTAGCCCCCATGATAGGGTTTGTGCTGTAAAAAAGGAGAGGTAGGGCCCAGGAAACGAGGCACTGCTGCATAAAAGGGAGGTTGTTACCTGTAGAATCAAAACTTTGGATGCCAAAAATTAATCTTTGAGAGGAGAATGGGGGTTTGTGCCTAAAATTGAGAGCTTGGAGTAGGAAAATGAGGCTTTTAATCTGAAAAAGGAGGTTTGTGCCCTAAAATTGAGATATTGGTGAAGAAAAATGAGGCTTTTCACTCAAAAATTGAGAGCTTGTCCCTAAAATTGAGAGCTTGGAGTAGGAAAATGAGGCTTTTAATCTGAAAAAGGAGGTTTGTGCCCTAAAATTGAGATATTGGTGAAGAAGAATGAGGCTTTTCACCCAAAAATTGAGAGCTTGTCCCTAAAATGGAGAGCTTGGTGCAGAAAAATGAGGCTTTTTCACGCAAAAAAGGCGAGTTTTACCCTAAAATTGAGAGCTTGTTGCAGAAAAATGAGGCTTTTCAGGAGAAAAATGTGGTTTGTGCCCTAAAATTGAGATCTCTGTGCAGAAAAATGAGGTTTTTCACCCCAAAAATGCGGGTTTAGCCCCCATGATAGGGTTTGTGCTATAAAAAAGGAGAGGTAGGGCCCAGGAAACGAGGCACTGCTGCATAAAAGGGAGGTTGTTACCTGTAGAATCAAAACTTTGGATGCCAAAAATTAATCTTTGAGAGGTAAAATGGGGGTTTGTGCCCTAAAATTGAGAGCTTGGAGTAGGAAAATGAGGCTTTTAATCTGAAAAAGGAGGTTTGTGCCCTAAAATTGAGATATTGGTGAAGAAGAATGAGGCTTTTCACCCAAAAATTGAGAGCTTGTCCCTAAAATGGAGAGCTTGGTGCAAAAAATGAGGCTTTTCAGCAGAAAAAGGCACGTTTGGTCCTAAAATTGCGCTATTGGTGCAGAAAAATGAGGCTTTTCACCCAACAAAGGAGAGCTTGTCCATAACATTGAAATATTGGTGCAGAAAAATGAGGCTTTTCAGGTGTAAAAGGTGGGTTTGGTGCTAAAATTGAGAGCTTGTTGCAGAAAAATGAGGCTTTTCAGGAGAAAAAGGTGGTTTGTGCCCTAAAATTGAGAGCTTGGTGCAGAAAAATGAGGCTTTTCAGGTGAAAATTGAGAGCTTGTCCCTAAAATTGAGAGCTTGGTGCAGAAAAATTAGGCTTTTCAGGTGAAAAAAGCGGGTTTTACCCTAATATTGAAAGCTTGGTGCAGAAAAATGAGGCTTTTCACCCCAAAAACGCGGGTTTAGCCCCCACGATAGGGTTTGTGCTGTAAAAAAGGAGAGGTAGGGCCCTGGAAACGAGGCACTGCTGCATAAAAGGGAGGTTGTTACCTGTAGAATCAAAACTTTGGATGCCAAAAATTAATCTTTGAGAGGAGAATGTGGGTTTGTGCCTAAAATTGAGAGCTTGGAGTAGGAAAATGAGGCTTTTAATCTGAAAAAGGAGGTTTGTGCCCTAAAATTGAGATATTGGTGAAGAAAATGAGGCTTTTCACCCGAAAATTGAGAACTTGTCCCTAAAATTGAGAGCTTGGTGCAGAAAAATGAGGCTTTTTCACCCAAAAAAGGCGGGTTTTACCCTAAATTTGAGAGCTTGGTTCAGAAAAATGAGGCTTTTCACCCAATACAGGTAATTTGTGCCCAAAAATTGAGAGCTTGGTGCAGAAAAATGATTCTTTTCGCCCGAAAAAGGCGGTTTCTGCCCTAAAATTGAGAGCTTGGTGCAGAAAAATGAGGCTTTTCACCCAAAAAAGGAGAGCTTGTCCCTAAAATTGAAATATTGGTGCAGAAAAATGAGGCTTTTTCACCCAAAAAAGGCGGGTTTTACCGTAAACTTGAGAGAGTGGTTCAGAAAAATGAGGCTTTTCACCCAATAAAGGTAATTTGTGCCCAAAAATTGAGAGCTTGGTTCAGAAAAACGAGGATTTTTCACCCAAAAAAGGCGGGTGTGTGCCGTAAAATTGAGAGCTTGGTGCAGAAAAATGAGGCTTTTCCACCCAAAAAAGGCGGGTTTTACCCTAAAATTGAGATATTGGTGAAGAAAAATGAGGCTTTTCACCCGAAAATTGAGAGCTTGTCCCTAAAATTGAGAGCTTGGTTCAGAAAAACGAGGCTTTTTCACCCAAAAAGGCGGGTTTGTGCCCTAAAATTGAGAGCTTGTTGCAGAAAAATGAGGCTTTTCAGCAGAAAAAGGTTGTTTCCGCCCTAAAATTGAGAGCTTGGTACAGAAAAATGAGGTTTTTCACCCCAAAAGCGTGGGTTTAGCCCCCATGATAGGGTTTGTGCTGTAAAAAAGGAGAGGTAGGGCCCAGGAAACGAGGCACTGCTGCATAAAAGGGAGGTTGTTACCTGTAGAATCAAAACTTTGGATGCCAAAAATTAATCTTTGAGAGGAGAATGGGGGTTTGTGCCTAAAATTGAGAGCTTGGAGTAGGAAAATGAGGCTTTTAATCTGAAAAAGGAGGTTTGTGCCCTAAAATTGAGATATTGGTGAAGAAAAATGAGGCTTTTCACTCAAAAATTGAGAGCTTGTCCCTAAAATTGAGAGCTTGGAGTAGGAAAATGAGGCTTTTAATCTGAAAAAGGAGGTTTGTGCCCTAAAATTGAGATATTGGTGAAGAAGAATGAGGCTTTTCACCCAAAAATTGAGAGCTTGTCCCTAAAATTGAGAGCTTGGTGCAGAAAAATGAGGCTTTTCAGCAGAAAAAGGTGAGCTTGTCCATAAAATTGCGCTATTGGTGCAGAAAAATGAGGCTTTTCAGGTGAAAAAGGTGGGTTTGGTGCTAAAATTGAGAGCTTGGTGCAGAAAAATGAGGCTTTTCTGGTGAAAAGGGCATTTTGTGCCCCAAAATTGAGAGCTTGTTGTAGGAAAATGAGGCTTTTTTACCCGAAAAAGGCGGGTTTTACCCTAAAATTGAGAGCTTCTTGTAGGAAAATGAGGCTTTTCAGGTGAAAAAGGTGGGTTTGGTGCAGAAAATTGAGAGTTGTGTGCAGAAAAATGAGGCTTTTCACCCCAAAAACGCGGGTTTAGCCCCCATGATAGGGTTTGTGCTGTAAAAAAGGAGAGGTAGGGCCCTGGAAACGAGGCACTGCTGCATAAAAGGGAGGTTGTTACCTGTAGAATCAAACCTTTGGATGCCAAAAATTAAGCTTTGAGAGGAGAATGGGGGTTTGTGCCTAAAATTGAGAGCTTGGAGTAGGAAAATGAGGCTTTTAATCTGAAAAAGGAGTTTTGTGCCCTAAAATTGAGATATTGGTGAAGAAGAATGAGGCTTTTCCACCCAAAAATTGAGAGCTTGTCCATAAAATTGAGAGCTTGGTGCAGAAAAATGAGGCTTTTCACCCAAAAAGGCGGGTTTTACCCTAAAATTGAGATATTGGTGCAGAAAAATGAGGCTTTTCACCCGAAAATTGAGAGCTTGTCCCTAAAATGGAGAGCTTGGTGCAGAAAAATGAGGCTTTTCACCCCAAAAACGCGGGTTTAGCCCCCATGATAGGGTTTGTGCTGTAAAAAAGGAGAGGTAGGGCCCCGGAAACAAGGCACTGCTGCATAAAAGGGAGGTTGTTACCTGTAGAATCAAAACTTTGGATGCCAAAAATTAATCTTTGAGAGGTAAAATGGGGGTTTGTGCCCTAAAATTGAGAGCTTGGAGTAGGAAAATGAGGCTTTTAATCTGAAAAAGGAGGTTTGTGCCCTAAAATTGAGATATTGGTGAAGAAGAATGAGGCTTTTCCACCCAAAAATTGAGAGCTTGTCCCTAAAATTGAGAGCTTGGTGCAGAAAAATGAGGCTTTTCAGCAGAAAAAGGTGAGCTTGTCCATAAAATTGCGCTATTGGTGCAGAAAAATGAGGCTTTTCAGGTGAAAAAGGTGGGTTTGGTGCTAAAATTGAGAGCTTGGTGCAGAAAAATGAGGCTTTTCTGGTGAAAAGGGCATTTTGTGCCCCAAAATTGAGAGCTTGTTGTAGGAAAATGAGGCTTTTTTACCCGAAAAAGGCGGGTTTTACCCTAAAATTGAGAGCTTCTTGTAGGAAAATGAGGCTTTTCAGGTGAAAAAGGTGGGTTTGGTGCAGAAAATTGAGAGCTCTGTGCAGAAAAATGAGGCTTTTTCACCCGAAAAAGGCATTTTGTGCCTGAAATTGAGAGCTTGGTGCAGAAAAATGAGGCTTTTCACCCCAAAAACGCGGGTTTAGCCCCCATGATAGGGTTTGTGCTGTAAAAAAGGAGAGGTAGGGCCCTGGAAATGAGGCACTGCTGCATAAAAGGGAGGTTGTTACCTGTAGAATCAAAACTTTGGATGCTAAAAATTAATCTTTGAGAGGTAAAGTGGGGGTTTGTGCCCTAGAATTGAGAGCTTGGAGTAGGAAAATGAGGCTTTTAATCTGAAAAAGGAGGTTTGTGCCCTAAAATTGAGATATTGGTGAAGAAAAATGTGGCTTTTCACCTGAAAATTGAGAACTTGTCCCTAAAATGGAGAGCTTGGTGCAGAAAAATGAGGCTTTTTCACGCAAAAAAGGCGAGTTTTACCCTAAAATTGAGAGCTTGTTGCAGAAAAATGAGGCTTTTCAGGAGAAAAATGTGGTTTGTGCCCTAAAATTGAGATCTCTGTGCAGAAAAATGAGGTTTTTCACCCCAAAAATGCGGGTTTAGCCCCCATGATAGGGTTTGTGCTATAAAAAAGGAGAGGTAGGGCCCAGGAAACGAGGCACTGCTGCATAAAAGGGAGGTTGTTACCTGTAGAATCAAAACTTTGGATGCCAAAAATTAATCTTTGAGAGGTAAAATGGGGGTTTGTGCCCTAGAATTGAGAGCTTGGAGTAGGAAAATGAGGCTTTTAATCTGAAAAAGGAGGTTTGTGCCCTAAAATTGAGATATTGGTGAAGAAAAATGTGGCTTTTCACCTGAAAATTGAGAACTTGTCCCTAAAATGGAGAGCTTGGTGCAAAAAATGAGGCTTTTCAGCAGAAAAAGGCACGTTTGGTCCTAAAATTGCGCTATTGGTGCAGAAAAATGAGGCTTTTCACCCAACAAAGGAGAGCTTGTCCATAACATTGAAATATTGGTGCAGAAAAATGAGGCTTTTCAGGTGTAAAAGGTGGGTTTGGTGCTAAAATTGAGAGCTTGTTGCAGAAAAATGAGGCTTTTCAGGAGAAAAAGGTGGTTTGTGCCCTAAAATTGAGAGCTTGGTGCAGAAAAATGAGGCTTTTCAGGTGAAAATTGAGAGCTTGTCCCTAAAATTGAGAGCTTGGTGCAGAAAAATTAGGCTTTTCAGGTGAAAAAAGCGGGTTTTACCCTAATATTGAAAGCTTGGTGCAGAAAAATGAGGCTTTTCACCCCAAAAACGCGGGTTTAGCCCCCACGATAGGGTTTGTGCTGTAAAAAAGGAGAGGTAGGGCCCTGGAAACGAGGCACTGCTGCATAAAAGGGAGGTTGTTACCTGTAGAATCAAAACTTTGGATGCCAAAAATTAATCTTTGAGAGGTAAAGTGGGGGTTTGTGCCCTAAAATTGAGAGCTTGGAGTAGGAAAATGAGGCTTTTAATCTGAAAAAGGAGGTTTGTGCCCTAAAATTGAGATATTGGTGAAGAAGAATGAGGCTTTTCACCCAAAAATTGAGAGCTTGTCCCTAAAATTGAGAGCTTGGTGCAGAAAAATTAGGCTTTTCAGGTGAAAAAAGCGGGTTTTACCCTAATATTGAAAGCTTGGTGCAGAAAAATGAGGCTTTTCAGGAGAAAAAGGTGGTTTGTGCCCAAAAATTGAGAGCTTGGTGCAGATAAATGAGGCTTTTCAGGAGAAAAAAGCGGGTTTGTGCCCTAGAATCCAGAGCTTATTGTAGGAGAATGAAGCTTTTCACCCCAAAAACATGGGTTTGGCCCCCACGATAGGGTTTGTGCTGTATAAAAGTAGAGTTAGGGCCCAGGAAACGAGGCACTGCTGCATAAAAGGGAGGTTGTTACCTGTAGAATCAAAACTTTGGATGCCAAAAATTAAGCTTTGAGAGGTAAAGTGGGGGTTTGTGCCCTAGAATTGAGAGCTTGGAGTAGGAAAATGAGGCTTTTAATCTGAAAAAGGAGGTTTGTGCCCTAAAATTGAGATATTGGTGAAGAAAAATGAGGCTTTTCACCCGAAAATTGAGAACTTGTCCCTAAAATGGAGAGCTTGGTGCAGAAAAATGAGGCTTTTTCACCCAAAAAAGGCGGGTTTTACCCTAAATTTGAGAGCTTGGTTCAGAAAAATGAGGCTTTTCACCCAGTACAGGTAATTTGTGCCCTAAAATTGAGAGCTTGGTGCAGAAAAATGAGGCTTTTCACCCAAAAAAGGAGAGCTTGTCCATAAAATTGAAATATTGGTGCAGAAAAATGAGGCTTTTTCACCCAAAAAAGGCGGGTTTTACCCTAAACTTGAGAGAGTGGTTCAGAAAAATGAGGCTTTTCACCCAATAAAGGTAATTTGTGCCCAAAAATTGAGAGCTTGGTTCAGAAAAACGAGGATTTTTCACCCAAAAAAGGCGGGTGTGTGCCGTAAAATTGAGAGCTTGGTGCAGAAAAATGAGGCTTTTCCACCCAAAAAAGGCGGGTTTTACCCTAAAATTGAGATATTGGTGAAGAAAAATGAGGCTTTTCACCCGAAAATTGAGAGCTTGTCCCTAAAATTGAGAGCTTGGTGCAGAAAAACGAGGCTTTTTCACCCAAAAAGGCGGGTTTGTGCCCTAAAATTGAGAGCTTGTTGCAGAAAAATGAGGCTTTTCAGCAGAAAAAGGTTGTTTCCGCCCTAAAATTGAGAGCTTGGTACAGAAAAATGAGGTTTTTCACCCCAAAAGCGTGGGTTTAGCCCCCATGATAGGGTTTGTGCTGTAAAAAAGGAGAGGTAGGGCCCAGGAAACGAGGCACTGCTGCATAAAAGGGAGGTTGTTACCTGTAGAATCAAAACTTTGGATGCCAAAAATTAAGCTTTGAGAGGAGAATGGGGGTTTGTGCCTAAAATTGAGAGCTTGGAGTAGGAAAATGAGGCTTTTAATCTGAAAAAGGAGGTTTGTGCCCTAAAATTGAGATATTGGTGAAGAAGAATGAGGCTTTTCCACCCAAAAATTGAGAGCTTGTCCCTAAAATTGAGAGCTTGGTGCAGAAAAATGAGGCTTTTCAGCAGAAAAAGGTGAGCTTGTCCATAAAATTGCGCTATTGGTGCAGAAAAATGAGGCTTTTCAGGTGAAAAAGGTGGGTTTGGTGCTAAAATTGAGAGCTTGGTGCAGAAAAATGAGGCTTTTCTGGTGAAAAGGGCATTTTGTGCCCCAAAATTGAGAGCTTGTTGTAGGAAAATGAGGCTTTTTTACCCGAAAAAGGCGGGTTTTACCCTAAAATTGAGAGCTTCTTGTAGGAAAATGAGGCTTTTCAGGTGAAAAAGGTGGGTTTGGTGCAGAAAATTGAGAGCTTGGTGCAGAAAAATGAGGCTTTTCACCCCAAAAACGCGGGTTTAGCCCCCATGATAGGGTTTGTGCTGTAAAAAAGGAGAGGTAGGGCCCTGGAAACGAGGCACTGCTGCATAAAAGGGAGGTTGTTACCTGTAGAATCAAACCTTTGGATGCCAAAAATTAAGCTTTGAGAGGAGAATGGGGGTTTGTGCCTAAAATTGAGAGCTTGGAGTAGGAAAATGAGGCTTTTAATCTGAAAAAGGAGTTTTGTGCCCTAAAATTGAGATATTGGTGAAGAAGAATGAGGCTTTTCCACCCAAAAATTGAGAGCTTGTCCATAAAATTGAGAGCTTGGTGCAGAAAAATGAGGCTTTTTCACCCAAAAAAGGCGGGTTTTACCCTAAACTTGAGAGAGTGGTTCAGAAAAATGAGGCTTTTCACCCAGTAAAGGTAATTTGTGCCCAAATATTGAGAGCTTGGTGCAGAAAAATGAGGCTTTTCACCCAAAAAGGCGGGTTTTACCCTAAAATTGAGATATTGGTGCAGAAAAATGAGGCTTTTCACCCGAAAATTGAGAGCTTGTCCCTAAAATTGAGAGCTTGGTGCAGAAAAATGAGGCTTTTCACCCCAAAAACGCGGGTTTAGCCCCCATGATAGGGTTTGTGCTGTAAAAAAGGAGAGGTAGGGCCCAGGAAACGAGGCACTGCTGCATAAAAGGGAGGTTGTTACCTGTAGAATCAAAACTTTGGATGCCAAAAATTAATCTTTGAGAGGTAAAATGGGGGTTTGTGCCCTAAAATTGAGAGCTTGGAGTAGGAAAATGAGGCTTTTAATCTGAAAAAGGAGGTTTGTGCCCTAAAATTGAGATATTGGTGAAGAAGAATGATTCTTTTCACCCGAAAAATGCGGTTTCTGCCCTAAAATGGAGAGCTTGGTACAGAAAAATGAGGCTTTTCATCTGAAAAAGGCAGGTTTGGCCATAAAATTGCGCTATTGGTGCAGAAAAATGAGGCTTTTCACCCAACAAAGGAGAGCTTGTCCATAAAATTGAAATATTGGTGCAGAAAAATGAGGCTTTTCAGGTGAAAAAGGCGGGTTTTACCGTAAAATTGAGAGAGTGTTTCAGAAAAATGAGGCTTTTCAGGTGAAAAAGGTGGGTTTGGTGCAGAAAATTGAGAGCTCTGTGCAGAAAAATGAGGCTTTTCACCCGAAAAACGCGGGTTTAGCCCCCATGATAGGGTTTGTGCTGTAAAAAAGGAGAGGTAGGGCCCTGGAAACGAGGCACTGCTGCATAAAAGGGAGGTTGTTACCTGTAGAATCAAAACTTTGGATGCCAAAAATTAAGCTTTGAGAGGAGAATGGGGGTTTGTGCCTAAAATTGAGAGCTTGGAGTAGGAAAATGAGGCTTTTAATCTGAAAAAGGAGTTTTGTGCCCTAAAATTGAGATATTGGTGAAGAAGAATGAGGCTTTTCCACCCAAAAATTGAGAGCTTGTCCATAAAATTGAGAGCTTGGTGCAGAAAAATGAGGCTTTTTCACCCAAAAAAGGCGGGTTTTACCCTAAACTTGAGAGAGTGGTTCAGAAAAATGAGGCTTTTCACCCAGTAAAGGTAATTTGTGCCCAAATATTGAGAGCTTGGTGCAGAAAAATGAGGCTTTTCACCCGAAAAAGGCGGGTTTTACCCTAAAATTGAGATATTGGTGCAGAAAAATGAGGCTTTTCACCCGAAAATTGAGAGCTTGTCCCTAAAATGGAGAGCTTGGTGCAGAAAAATGAGGCTTTTCACCCCAAAAACGCGGGTTTAGCCCCCATGATAGGGTTTGTGCTGTAAAAAAGGAGAGGTAGGGCCCTGGAAATGAGGCACTGCTGCATAAAAGGGAGGTTGTTACCTGTAGAATCAAAACTTTGGATGCCAAAAATTAATCTTTGAGAGGTAAAATGGGAGTTTGTGCCTAAAATTGAGAGCTTGGAGTAGGAAAATGAGGCTTTTAATCTGAAAAAGGAGGTTTGTGCCCTAAAATTGAGATATTGGTGAAGAAAAATGAGGCTTTTCACCTGAAAATTGAGAGCTTGTCCCTAAAATTGAGAGCTTGGTGCAGAAAAATGAGGCTTTTTCACGCAAAAAAGGCGAGTTTTACCCTAAAATTGAGAGCTTGTTGCAGAAAAATGAGGCTTTTCAGGAGAAAAATGTGGTTTGTGCCCTAAAATTGAGATCTCTGTGCAGAAAAATGAGGTTTTTCACCCCAAAAATGCGGGTTTAGCCCCCATGATAGGGTTTGTGCTATAAAAAAGGAGAGGTAGGGCCCAGGAAACGAGGCACTGCTGCATAAAAGGGAGGTTGTTACCTGTAGAATCAAAACTTTGGATGCCAAAAATTAATCTTTGAGAGGTAAAATGGGGGTTTGTGCCCTAGAATTGAGAGCTTGGAGTAGGAAAATGAGGCTTTTAATCTGAAAAAGGAGGTTTGTGCCCTAAAATTGAGATATTGGTGAAGAAAAATGTGGCTTTTCACCTGAAAATTGAGAACTTGTCCCTAAAATGGAGAGCTTGGTGCAAAAAATGAGGCTTTTCAGCAGAAAAAGGCACGTTTGGTCCTAAAATTGCGCTATTGGTGCAGAAAAATGAGGCTTTTCACCCAAAAAAGGAGAGCTTGTCCATAACATTGAAATATTGGTGCAGAAAAATGAGGCTTTTCAGGTGTAAAAGGTGGGTTTGGTGCTAAAATTGAGAGCTTGTTGCAGAAAAATGAGGCTTTTCAGGAGAAAAAGGTGGTTTGTGCCCTAAAATTGAGAGCTTGGTGCAGAAAAATGAGGCTTTTCAGGTGAAAATTGAGAGCTTGTCCCTAAAATTGAGAGCTTGGTGCAGAAAAATTAGGCTTTTCAGGTGAAAAAAGCGGGTTTTACCCTAATATTGAAAGCTTGGTGCAGAAAAATGAGGCTTTTCAGGAGAAAAAGGTGGTTTGTGCCCAAAAATTGAGAGCTTGGTGCAGATAAATGAGGCTTTTCAGGAGAAAAAAGAGGGTTTGTGCCCTAGAATCCAGAGCTTATTGTAGGAGAATGAAGCTTTTCACCCCAAAAACATGGGTTTGGCCCCCACGATAGGGTTTGTGCTGTATAAAAGTAGAGTTAGGGCCCAGGAAACGAGGCACTGCTGCATAAAAGGGAGGTTGTTACCTGTAGAATCAAAACTTTGGATGCCAAAAATTAAGCTTTGAGAGGTAAAGTGGGGGTTTGTGCCCTAGAATTGAGAGCTTGGAGTAGGAAAATGAGGCTTTTAATCTGAAAAAGGAGGTTTGTGCCCTAAAATTGAGATATTGGTGAAGAAAAATGAGGCTTTTCACCCGAAAATTGAGAACTTGTCCCTAAAATGGAGAGCTTGGTGCAGAAAAATGAGGCTTTTTCACCCAAAAAAGGCGGGTTTTACCCTAAATTTGAGAGCTTGGTTCAGAAAAATGAGGCTTTTCACCCAGTACAGGTAATTTGTGCCCTAAAATTGAGAGCTTGGTGCAGAAAAATGAGGCTTTTTCACCCAAAAAAGGCGGGTTTTACCCTAAATTTGAGAGCTTGGTTCAGAAAAATGAGGCTTTTCACCCAGTACAGGTAATTTGTGCCCTAAAATTGAGAGCTTGGTGCAGAAAAATGAGGCTTTTCACCCAAAAAAGGAGAGCTTGTCCATAAAATTGAAATATTGGTGCAGAAAAATGAGGCTTTTTCACCCAAAAAAGGCGGGTTTTACCCTAAACTTGAGAGAGTGGTTCAGAAAAATGAGGCTTTTCACCCAATAAAGGTAATTTGTGCCCAAAAATTGAGAGCTTGGTTCAGAAAAACGAGGATTTTTCACCCAAAAAAGGCGGGTGTGTGCCGTAAAATTGAGAGCTTGGTGCAGAAAAATGAGGCTTTTCCACCCAAAAAAGGCGGGTTTTACCCTAAAATTGAGATATTGGTGAAGAAAAATGAGGCTTTTCACCCGAAAATTGAGAGCTTGTCCCTAAAATTGAGAGCTTGGTGCAGAAAAACGAGGCTTTTTCACCCAAAAAGGCGGGTTTGTGCCCTAAAATTGAGAGCTTGTTGCAGAAAAATGAGGCTTTTCAGCAGAAAAAGGTTGTTTCCGCCCTAAAATTGAGAGCTTGGTACAGAAAAATGAGGTTTTTCACCCCAAAAGCGTGGGTTTAGCCCCCATGATAGGGTTTGTGCTGTAAAAAAGGAGAGGTAGGGCCCAGGAAACGAGGCACTGCTGCATAAAAGGGAGGTTGTTACCTGTAGAATCAAAACTTTGGATGCCAAAAATTAAGCTTTGAGAGGAGAATGGGGGTTTGTGCCTAAAATTGAGAGCTTGGAGTAGGAAAATGAGGCTTTTAATCTGAAAAAGGAGGTTTGTGCCCTAAAATTGAGATATTGGTGAAGAAGAATGAGGCTTTTCACTCAAAAATTGAGAGCTTGTCCCTAAAATTGAGAGCTTGGTGCAGAAAAATGAGGCTTTTCAGCAGAAAAAGGTGAGCTTGTCCATAAAATTGCGCTATTGGTGCAGAAAAATGAGGCTTTTCAGGTGAAAAAGGTGGGTTTGGTGCTAAAATTGAGAGCTTGGTGCAGAAAAATGAGGCTTTTCTGGTGAAAAGGGCATTTTGTGCCCCAAAATTGAGAGCTTCTTGTAGGAAAATGAGGCTTTTTTACCCGAAAAAGGCGGGTTTTACCCTAAAATTGAGAGCTTCTTGTAGGAAAATGAGGCTTTTCAGGTGAAAAAGGTGGGTTTGGTGCAGAAAATTGAGAGCTCTGTGCAGAAAAATGAGGCTTTTCACCCCAAAAACGCGGGTTTAGCCCCCATGATAGGGTTTGTGCTGTAAAAAAGGAGAGGTAGGGCCCTGGAAACGAGGCACTGCTGCATAAAAGGGAGGTTGTTACCTGTAGAATCAAACCTTTGGATGCCAAAAATTAAGCTTTGAGAGGAGAATGGGGGTTTGTGCCTAAAATTGAGAGCTTGGAGTAGGAAAATGAGGCTTTTAATCTGAAAAAGGAGTTTTGTGCCCTAAAATTGAGATATTGGTGAAGAAGAATGAGGCTTTTCCACCCAAAAATTGAGAGCTTGTCCATAAAATTGAGAGCTTGGTGCAGAAAAATGAGGCTTTTTCACCCAAAAAAGGCGGGTTTTACCCTAAACTTGAGAGAGTGGTTCAGAAAAATGAGGCTTTTCACCCAGTAAAGGTAATTTGTGCCCAAATATTGAGAGCTTGGTGCAGAAAAATGAGGCTTTTCACCCAAAAAGGCGGGTTTTACCCTAAAATTGAGATATTGGTGCAGAAAAATGAGGCTTTTCACCCGAAAATTGAGAGCTTGTCCCTAAAATGGAGAGCTTGGTGCAGAAAAATGAGGCTTTTCACCCCAAAAACGCGGGTTTAGCCCCCATGATAGGGTTTGTGCTGTAAAAAAGGAGAGGTAGGGCCCAGGAAACGAGGCACTGCTGCATAAAAGGGAGGTTGTTACCTGTAGAATCAAAACTTTGGATGCCAAAAATTAATCTTTGAGAGGTAAAATGGGGGTTTGTGCCCTAAAATTGAGAGCTTGGAGTAGGAAAATGAGGCTTTTAATCTGAAAAAGGAGGTTTGTGCCCTAAAATTGAGATATTGGTGAAGAAAAATGTGGCTTTTCACCTGAAAATTGAGAACTTGTCCCTAAAATGGAGAGCTTGGTGCAGAAAAATGAGGCTTTTTCACGCAAAAAAGGCGAGTTTTACCCTAAAATTGAGAGCTTGTTGCAGAAAAATGAGGCTTTTCAGGAGAAAAATGTGGTTTGTGCCCTAAAATTGAGATCTCTGTGCAGAAAAATGAGGTTTTTCACCCCAAAAATGCGGGTTTAGCCCCCATGATAGGGTTTGTGCTATAAAAAAGGAGAGGTAGGGCCCAGGAAACGAGGCACTGCTGCATAAAAGGGAGGTTGTTACCTGTAGAATCAAAACTTTGGATGCCAAAAATTAATCTTTGAGAGGTAAAATGGGGGTTTGTGCCCTAAAATTGAGAGCTTGGAGTAGGAAAATGAGGCTTTTAATCTGAAAAAGGAGGTTTGTGCCCTAAAATTGAGATATTGGTGAAGAAGAATGAGGCTTTTCACCCAAAAATTGAGAGCTTGTCCCTAAAATGGAGAGCTTGGTGCAAAAAATGAGGCTTTTCAGCAGAAAAAGGCACGTTTGGTCCTAAAATTGCGCTATTGGTGCAGAAAAATGAGGCTTTTCAGGTGAAAATTGAGAGCTTGTCCCTAAAATTGAGAGCTTGGTGCAGAAAAATTAGGCTTTTCAGGTGAAAAAAGCGGGTTTTACCCTAATATTGAAAGCTTGGTGCAGAAAAATGAGGCTTTTCACCCCAAAAACGCGGGTTTAGCCCCCACGATAGGGTTTGTGCTGTAAAAAAGGAGAGGTAGGGCCCTGGAAACGAGGCACTGCTGCATAAAAGGGAGGTTGTTACCTGTAGAATCAAAACTTTGGATGCCAAAAATTAATCTTTGAGAGGTAAAGTGGGGGTTTGTGCCTAAAATTGACAGCTTGGAGTAGGAAAATGAGGCTTTTAATCTGAAAAAGGAGGTTTGTGCCCTAAAATTGAGATATTGGTGAAGAAAATGAGGCTTTTCACCCGAAAATTGAGAACTTGTCCCTCAAATGGAGAGCTTGGTGCAGAAAAATGAGGCTTTTCAGGAGAAAAAGGTGGTTTGTGCCCAAAAATTGAGAGCTTGGTGCAGATAAATGAGGCTTTTCAGGAGAAAAGCGGGTTTGTGCCCTAGAATCCAGAGCTTATTGTAGGAGAATGAAGCTTTTCACCCCAAAAACATGGGTTTGGCCCCCACGATAGGGTTTGTGCTGTATAAAAGTAGAGTTAGGGCCCAGGAAACGAGGCACTGCTGCATAAAAGGGAGGTTGTTACCTGTAGAATCAAAACTTTGGATGCCAAAAATTAAGCTTTGAGAGGTAAAGTGGGGGTTTGTGCCCTAGAATTGAGAGCTTGGAGTAGGAAAATGAGGCTTTTAATCTGAAAAAGGAGGTTTGTGCCCTAAAATTGAGATATTGGTGAAGAAAAATGAGGCTTTTCACCCGAAAATTGAGAACTTGTCCCTAAAATTGAGAGCTTGGTGCAGAAAAATGAGGCTTTTTCACCCAAAAAAGGCGGGTTTTACCCTAAACTTGAGAGAGTGGTTCAGAAAAATGAGGCTTTTCACCCAATACAGGTAATTTGTGCCCTAAAATTGAGAGCTTGGTGCAGAAAAATGAGGCTTTTCACCCAAAAAAGGAGAGCTTGTCCCTAAAATGGAGAGCTTGGTGCAGAAAAATGAGGCTTTTTCACCCAAAAAAGGCGGGTTTTACCCTAAACTTGAGAGAGTGGTTCAGAAAAATGAGGCTTTTCACCCAATAAAGGTAATTTGTGCCCAAAAATTGAGAGCTTGGTTCAGAAAAACGAGGATTTTTCACCCAAAAAAGGCGGGTGTGTGCCGTAAAATTGAGAGCTTGGTGCAGAAAAATGAGGCTTTTCCACCCAAAAAAGGCGGGTTTTACCCTAAAATTGAGATATTGGTGAAGAAAAATGAGGCTTTTCACCCGAAAATTGAGAGCTTGTCCCTAAAATTGAGAGCTTTGTTCAGAAAAACGAGACTTTTTCACCCAAAAAAGGCGGGTTTGTGCCCTAAAATTGAGAGCTTGTTGCAGAAAATTGAGGCTTTTCAGCAGAAAAAGGTTGTTTCCGCCCTAAAATTGAGAGCTTGGTACAGAAAAATGAGGTTTTTCACCCCAAAAGCGTGGGTTTAGCCCCCATGATAGGGTTTGTACTGTAAAAAAGGAGAGGTAGGGCCCAGGAAACGAGGCACTGCTGCATAAAAGGGAGGTTGTTACCTGTAGAATCAAAACTTTGGATGCCAAAAATTAATCTTTGAGAGGAGAATGGGGGTTTGTGCCTAAAATTGAGAGCTTGGAGTAGGAAAATGAGGCTTTTAATCTGAAAAAGGAGTTTTGTGCCCTAAAATTGAGATATTGGTGAAGATGAATGAGGCTTTTCACCCAAAAATTGAGAGCTTGTCCCTAAAATTGAGAGCTTGGTGCAGAAAAATGAGGCTTTTCAGGAGAAAAAGGTGGTTTGTGCCCAAAAATTGAGAGCTTGGTGCAGATAAATGAGGCTTTTCAGGAGAAAAGCGGGTTTGTGCCCTAGAATCCAGAGCTTATTGTAGGAGAATGAAGCTTTTCACCCCAAAAACATGGGTTTGGCCCCCACGATAGGGTTTGTGCTGTATAAAAGTAGAGTTAGGGCCCAGGAAACGAGGCACTGCTGCATAAAAGGGAGGTTGTTACCTGTAGAATCAAAACTTTGGATGCCAAAAATTAAGCTTTGAGAGGTAAAGTGGGGGTTTGTGCCCTAGAATTGAGAGCTTGGAGTAGGAAAATGAGGCTTTTAATCTGAAAAAGGAGGTTTGTGCCCTAAAATTGAGATATTGGTGAAGAAAAATGAGGCTTTTCACCCGAAAATTGAGAACTTGTCCCTAAAATTGAGAGCTTGGTGCAGAAAAATGAGGCTTTTTCACCCAAAAAAGGTGGGTTTTACCCTAAACTTGAGAGAGTGGTTCAGAAAAATGAGGCTTTTCACCCAATACAGGTAATTTGTGCCCTAAAATTGAGAGCTTGGTGCAGAAAAATGAGGCTTTTCACCCAAAAAAGGAGAGCTTGTCCCTAAAATGGAGAGCTTGGTGCAGAAAAATGAGGCTTTTTCACCCAAAAAAGGCGGGTTTTACCCTAAACTTGAGAGAGTGGTTCAGAAAAATGAGGCTTTTCACCCAATAAAGGTAATTTGTGCCCAAAAATTGAGAGCTTGGTTCAGAAAAACGAGGATTTTTCACCCAAAAAAGGCGGGTGTGTGCCGTAAAATTGAGAGCTTGGTGCAGAAAAATGAGGCTTTTCCACCCAAAAAAGGCGGGTTTTACCCTAAAATTGAGATATTGGTGAAGAAAAATGAGGCTTTTCACCCGAAAATTGAGAGCTTGTCCCTAAAATTGAGAGCTTTGTTCAGAAAAACGAGACTTTTTCACCCAAAAAAGGCGGGTTTGTGCCCTAAAATTGAGAGCTTGTTGCAGAAAATTGAGGCTTTTCAGCAGAAAAAGGTTGTTTCCGCCCTAAAATTGAGAGCTTGGTACAGAAAAATGAGGTTTTTCACCCCAAAAGCGTGGGTTTAGCCCCCATGATAGGGTTTGTACTGTAAAAAAGGAGAGGTAGGGCCCAGGAAACGAGGCACTGCTGCATAAAAGGGAGGTTGTTACCTGTAGAATCAAAACTTTGGATGCCAAAAATTAATCTTTGAGAGGAGAATGGGGGTTTGTGCCTAAAATTGAGAGCTTGGAGTAGGAAAATGAGGCTTTTAATCTGAAAAAGGAGGTTTGTGCCCTAAAATTGAGATATTGGTGAAGATGAATGAGGCTTTTCACCCAAAAATTGAGAGCTTGTCCCTAAAATTGAGAGCTTGGTGCAGAAAAATGAGGCTTTTCAGCAGAAAAAGGTGAGCTTGTCCATAAAATTGCGCTATTGGTGCAGAAAAATGAGGCTTTTCAGGTGAAAAAGGTGGGTTTGGTGCTAAAATTGAGAGCTTGGTGCAGAAAAATGAGGCTTTTCTGGTGAAAAGGGCATTTTGTGCCCAAAAATTGAGAGCTTGTTGTAGGAAAATGAGGCTTTTTTACCCGAAAAGGGCGGGTTTTACCCTAAAATTGAGAGCTTCTTGTAGGAAAATGAGGCTTTTCAGGTGAAAAAGGTGGGTTTGGTGCAGAAAATTGAGAGCTCTGTGCAGAAAAATGAGGCTTTTTCACCCGAAAAAGGCATTTTGTGCCTGAAATTGAGAGCTTGGTGCAGAAAAATGAGGCTTTTCACCCCAAAAACGCGGGTTTAGCCCCCATGATAGGGTTTGTGCTGTAAAAAAGGAGAGGTAGGGCCCTGGAAACGAGGCACTGCTGCATAAAAGGGAGGTTGTTACCTGTAGAATCAAACCTTTGGATGCCAAAAATTAAGCTTTGAGAGGAGAATGGGGGTTTGTGCCTAAAATTGAGAGCTTGGAGTAGGAAAATGAGGCTTTTAATCTGAAAAAGGAGGTTTGTGCCCTAAAATTGAGATATTGGTGAAGAAGAATGAGGCTTTTCCACCCAAAAATTGAGAGCTTGTCCATAAAATTGAGAGCTTGGTGCAGAAAAATGAGGCTTTTTCACCCAAAAAAGGCGGGTTTTACCCTAAACTTGAGAGAGTGGTTCAGAAAAATGAGGCTTTTCACCCAGTAAAGGTAATTTGTGCCCAAATATTGAGAGCTTGGTGCAGAAAAATGAGGCTTTTCACCCAAAAAGGCGGGTTTTACCCTAAAATTGAGATATTGGTGCAGAAAAATGAGGCTTTTCACCCGAAAATTGAGAGCTTGTCCCTAAAATGGAGAGCTTGGTGCAGAAAAATGAGGCTTTTCACCCCAAAAACGCGGGTTTAGCCCCCATGATAGGGTTTGTGCTGTAAAAAAGGAGAGGTAGGGCCCAGGAAACGAGGCACTGCTGCATAAAAGGGAGGTTGTTACCTGTAGAATCAAAACTTTGGATGCCAAAAATTAATCTTTGAGAGGTAAAATGGGGGTTTGTGCCCTAAAATTGAGAGCTTGGAGTAGGAAAATGAGGCTTTTAATCTGAAAAAGGAGGTTTGTGCCCTAAAATTGAGATATTGGTGAAGAAGAATGATTCTTTTCACCCGAAAAATGCGGTTTCTGCCCTAAAATGGAGAGCTTGGTACAGAAAAATGAGGCTTTTCATCTGAAAAAGGCAGGTTTGGCCATAAAATTGCGCTATTGGTGCAGAAAAATGAGGCTTTTCACCCAACAAAGGAGAGCTTGTCCATAAAATTGAAATATTGGTGCAGAAAAATGAGGCTTTTCAGGTGAAAAAGGCGGGTTTTACCGTAAAATTGAGAGAGTGTTTCAGAAAAATGAGGCTTTTCAGGTGAAAAAGGTGGGTTTGGTGCAGAAAATTGAGAGCTCTGTGCAGAAAAATGAGGCTTTTTCACCCGAAAAAGGCATTTTGTGCCTGAAATTGAGAGCTTGGTGCAGAAAAATGAGGCTTTTCACCCCAAAAACGCGGGTTTAGCCCCCATGATAGGGTTTGTGCTATAAAAAAGGAGAGGTAGGGCCCAGGAAACGAGGCACTGCTGCATAAAAGGGAGGTTGTTACCTGTAGAATCAAAACTTTGGATGCCAAAAATTAATCGTTGAGAGGTAAAATGGGGGTTTGTGCCCTAAAATTGAGAGCTTGGAGTAGGAAAATGAGGCTTTTAATCTGAAAAAGGAGGTTTGTGCCCTAAAATTGAGATATTGGTGAAGAAGAATGAGGCTTTTCCACCCAAAAATTGAGAGCTTGTCCCTAAAATTGAGAGCTTGGTGCAGAAAAATGAGGCTTTTCAGCAGAAAAAGGTGAGCTTGTCCATAAAATTGCGCTATTGGTGCAGAAAAATGAGGCTTTTCAGGTGAAAAAGGTGGGTTTGGTGCTAAAATTGAGAGCTTGGTGCAGAAAAATGAGGCTTTTCTGGTGAAAAGGGCATTTTGTGCCCAAAAATTGAGAGCTTGTTGTAGGAAAATGAGGCTTTTTTACCCGAAAAGGGCGGGTTTTACCCTAAAATTGAGAGCTTCTTGTAGGAAAATGAGGCTTTTCAGGTGAAAAAGGTGGGTTTGGTGCAGAAAATTGAGAGCTCTGTGCAGAAAAATGAGGCTTTTTCACCCGAAAAAGGCATTTTGTGCCTGAAATTGAGAGCTTGGTGCAGAAAAATGAGGCTTTTCACCCCAAAAACGCGGGTTTAGCCCCCATGATAGGGTTTGTGCTGTAAAAAAGGAGAGGTAGGGCCCTGGAAATGAGGCACTGCTGCATAAAAGGGAGGTTGTTACCTGTAGAATCAAAACTTTGGATGCTAAAAATTAATCTTTGAGAGGTAAAGTGGGGGTTTGTGCCCTAGAATTGAGAGCTTGGAGTAGGAAAATGAGGCTTTTAATCTGAAAAAGGAGGTTTGTGCCCTAAAATTGAGATATTGGTGAAGAAAAATGTGGCTTTTCACCTGAAAATTGAGAACTTGTCCCTAAAATGGAGAGCTTGGTGCAGAAAAATGAGGCTTTTTCACGCAAAAAAGGCGAGTTTTACCCTAAAATTGAGAGCTTGTTGCAGAAAAATGAGGCTTTTCAGGAGAAAAATGTGGTTTGTGCCCTAAAATTGAGATCTCTGTGCAGAAAAATGAGGTTTTTCACCCCAAAAATGCGGGTTTAGCCCCCATGATAGGGTTTGTGCTATAAAAAAGGAGAGGTAGGGCCCAGGAAACGAGGCACTGCTGCATAAAAGGGAGGTTGTTACCTGTAGAATCAAAACTTTGGATGCCAAAAATTAATCTTTGAGAGGTAAAATGGGGGTTTGTGCCCTAAAATTGAGAGCTTGGAGTAGGAAAATGAGGCTTTTAATCTGAAAAAGGAGGTTTGTGCCCTAAAATTGAGATATTGGTGAAGAAGAATGAGGCTTTTCACCCAAAAATTGAGAGCTTGTCCCTAAAATGGAGAGCTTGGTGCAAAAAATGAGGCTTTTCAGCAGAAAAAGGCACGTTTGGTCCTAAAATTGCGCTATTGGTGCAGAAAAATGAGGCTTTTCAGGTGAAAATTGAGAGCTTGTCCCTAAAATTGAGAGCTTGGTGCAGAAAAATTAGGCTTTTCAGGTGAAAAAAGCGGGTTTTACCCTAATATTGAAAGCTTGGTGCAGAAAAATGAGGCTTTTCACCCCAAAAACGCGGGTTTAGCCCCCACGATAGGGTTTGTGCTGTAAAAAAGGAGAGGTAGGGCCCTGGAAACGAGGCACTGCTGCATAAAAGGGAGGTTGTTACCTGTAGAATCAAAACTTTGGATGCCAAAAATTAATCTTTGAGAGGTAAAGTGGGGGTTTGTGCCTAAAATTGACAGCTTGGAGTAGGAAAATGAGGCTTTTAATCTGAAAAAGGAGGTTTGTGCCCTAAAATTGAGATATTGGTGAAGAAAATGAGGCTTTTCACCCGAAAATTGAGAACTTGTCCCTCAAATGGAGAGCTTGGTGCAGAAAAATGAGGCTTTTCAGGAGAAAAATGTGGTTTGTGCCCAAAAATTGAGAGCTTGGTGCAGATAAATGAGGCTTTTCAGGAGAAAAGCGGGTTTGTGCCCTAGAATCCAGAGCTTATTGTAGGAGAATGAAGCTTTTCACCCCAAAAACATGGGTTTGGCCCCCACGATAGGGTTTGTGCTGTATAAAAGTAGAGTTAGGGCCCAGGAAACGAGGCACTGCTGCATAAAAGGGAGGTTGTTACCTGTAGAATCAAAACTTTGGATGCCAAAAATTAAGCTTTGAGAGGTAAAGTGGGGGTTTGTGCCCTAGAATTGAGAGCTTGGAGTAGGAAAATGAGGCTTTTAATCTGAAAAAGGAGGTTTGTGCCCTAAAATTGAGATATTGGTGAAGAAAAATGAGGCTTTTCACCCGAAAATTGAGAACTTGTCCCTAAAATTGAGAGCTTGGTGCAGAAAAATGAGGCTTTTTCACCCAAAAAAGGCGGGTTTTACCCTAAACTTGAGAGAGTGGTTCAGAAAAATGAGGCTTTTCACCCAATACAGGTAATTTGTGCCCTAAAATTGAGAGCTTGGTGCAGAAAAATGAGGCTTTTCACCCAAAAAAGGAGAGCTTGTCCCTAAAATGGAGAGCTTGGTGCAGAAAAATGAGGCTTTTTCACCCAAAAAAGGCGGGTTTTACCCTAAACTTGAGAGAGTGGTTCAGAAAAATGAGGCTTTTCACCCAATAAAGGTAATTTGTGCCCAAAAATTGAGAGCTTGGTTCAGAAAAACGAGGATTTTTCACCCAAAAAAGGCGGGTGTGTGCCGTAAAATTGAGAGCTTGGTGCAGAAAAATGAGGCTTTTCCACCCAAAAAAGGCGGGTTTTACCCTAAAATTGAGATATTGGTGAAGAAAAATGAGGCTTTTCACCCGAAAATTGAGAGCTTGTCCCTAAAATTGAGAGCTTTGTTCAGAAAAACGAGACTTTTTCACCCAAAAAAGGCGGGTTTGTGCCCTAAAATTGAGAGCTTGTTGCAGAAAATTGAGGCTTTTCAGCAGAAAAAGGTTGTTTCCGCCCTAAAATTGAGAGCTTGGTACAGAAAAATGAGGTTTTTCACCCCAAAAGCGTGGGTTTAGCCCCCATGATAGGGTTTGTACTGTAAAAAAGGAGAGATTGAGAGCTTGGTGCAGAAAAATGAGGCTTTTCAGGAGAAAAAGGTGGTTTGTGCCCAAAAATTGAGAGCTTGGTGCAGATAAATGAGGCTTTTCAGGAGAAAAGCGGGTTTGTGCCCTAGAATCCAGAGCTTATTGTAGGAGAATGAAGCTTTTCACCCCAAAAACATGGGTTTGGCCCCCACGATAGGGTTTGTGCTGTATAAAAGTAGAGTTAGGGCCCAGGAAACGAGGCACTGCTGCATAAAAGGGAGGTTGTTACCTGTAGAATCAAAACTTTGGATGCCAAAAATTAAGCTTTGAGAGGTAAAGTGGGGGTTTGTGCCCTAGAATTGAGAGCTTGGAGTAGGAAAATGAGGCTTTTAATCTGAAAAAGGAGGTTTGTGCCCTAAAATTGAGATATTGGTGAAGAAAAATGAGGCTTTTCACCCGAAAATTGAGAACTTGTCCCTAAAATTGAGAGCTTGGTGCAGAAAAATGAGGCTTTTTCACCCAAAAAAGGCGGGTTTTACCCTAAACTTGAGAGAGTGGTTCAGAAAAATGAGGCTTTTCACCCAATACAGGTAATTTGTGCCCTAAAATTGAGAGCTTGGTGCAGAAAAATGAGGCTTTTCACCCAAAAAAGGAGAGCTTGTCCCTAAAATGGAGAGCTTGGTGCAGAAAAATGAGGCTTTTTCACCCAAAAAAGGCGGGTTTTACCCTAAACTTGAGAGAGTGGTTCAGAAAAATGAGGCTTTTCACCCAATAAAGGTAATTTGTGCCCAAAAATTGAGAGCTTGGTTCAGAAAAACGAGGATTTTTCACCCAAAAAAGGCGGGTGTGTGCCGTAAAATTGAGAGCTTGGTGCAGAAAAATGAGGCTTTTCCACCCAAAAAAGGCGGGTTTTACCCTAAAATTGAGATATTGGTGAAGAAAAATGAGGCTTTTCACCCGAAAATTGAGAGCTTGTCCCTAAAATTGAGAGCTTGGTTCAGAAAAACGAGGCTTTTTCACCCAAAAAGGCGGGTTTGTGCCCTAAAATTGAGAGCTTGTTGCAGAAAATTGAGGCTTTTCAGCAGAAAAAGGTTGTTTCCGCCCTAAAATTGAGAGCTTGGTACAGAAAAATGAGGTTTTTCACCCCAAAAGCGTGGGTTTAGCCCCCATGATAGGGTTTGTACTGTAAAAAAGGAGAGGTAGGGCCCAGGAAACGAGGCACTGCTGCATAAAAGGGAGGTTGTTACCTGTAGAATCAAAACTTTGGATGCCAAAAATTAATCTTTGAGAGGAGAATGGGGGTTTGTGCCTAAAATTGAGAGCTTGGAGTAGGAAAATGAGGCTTTTAATCTGAAAAAGGAGGTTTGTGCCCTAAAATTGAGATATTGGTGAAGAAGAATGAGGCTTTTCACCCAAAAATTGAGAGCTTGTCCCTAAAATTGAGAGCTTGGTGCAGAAAAATGAGGCTTTTCAGCAGAAAAAGGTGAGCTTGTCCATAAAATTGCGCTATTGGTGCAGAAAAATGAGGCTTTTCAGGTGAAAAAGGTGGGTTTGGTGCTAAAATTGAGAGCTTGGTGCAGAAAAATGAGGCTTTTCAGGAGAAAAATGTGGTTTGTGCCCAAAAATTGAGAGCTTGTTGTAGGAAAATGAGGCTTTTTTACCCGAAAAGGGCGGGTTTTACCCTAAAATTGAGAGCTTCTTGTAGGAAAATGAGGCTTTTCAGGTGAAAAAGGTGGGTTTGGTGCCTAAAATTGAGAGCTCTGTGCAGAAAAATGAGGCTTTTTCACCCGAAAAAGGCATTTTGTGCCTGAAATTGAGAGCTTGGTGCAGAAAAATGAGGCTTTTCACCCCAAAAACGCGGGTTTAGCCCCCATGATAGGGTTTGTGCTGTAAAAAAGGAGAGGTAGGGCCCTGGAAACGAGGCACTGCTGCATAAAAGGGAGGTTGTTACCTGTAGAATCAAAACTTTGGATGCCAAAAATTAATCTTTGAGAGGTAAAGTGGGGGTTTGTTCCTAAAATTGAGAGCTTGGAGTAGGAAAATGAGGCTTTTAATCTGAAAAAGGAGGTTTGTGCCCTAAAATTGAGATATTGGTGAAGAAAAATGAGGCTTTTCACTCAAAAATTGAGAGCTTGTCCCTAAAATTGAGAGCTTGGAGTAGGAAAATGAGGCTTTTCATCTGAAAAAGGAGGTTTGTGCCCTAAAATTGAGATATTGGTGAAGAAGAATGAGGCTTTTCACCTGAAAATTGAGAGCTTGTCCCTAAAATTGAGAGTTTGGTGCAGAAAAATGAGGCTTTTCAGCAGAAAAAGGCGGGTTGTGTGCTGTAAAATTGAGAGGTTGGTGCAGAAAAATGAGACTTTTCAGCAGAAAAAGGCCATTTCCGCCCTAAAATTGAGAGCTTGGTTCAGAAAAATGAGGTTTTTCACCCCAAAAATGCGGGTTTAGCCCCCATGATAGGGTTTGTGCTGTAAAAAAGGAGAGGTAGGGCCCTGGAAACGAGGCACTGCTGCATAAAAGGGAGGTTGTTTCCTGTAGAATCAAAACTTTGGATGCCAAAAATTAATCTTTGAGAGGTAAAATGGGGGTTTGTGCCCTAAAATTGAGAGCTTGGAGTAGGAAAATGAGGCTTTTAATCTGAAAAAGGAGGTTTGTGCCCTAAAATTGAGATATTGGTGAAGAAAAATGAGGCTTTTCACCCGAAAATTGAGAACTTGTCCCTAAAATTGAGAGCTTGGTGCAGAAAAATGAGGCTTTTTCACCCAAAAAAGGCGGGTTTTACCCTAAACTTGAGAGAGTGGTTCAGAAAAATGAGGCTTTTCACCCAATACAGGTAATTTGTGCCCTAAAATTGAGAGCTTGGTGCAGAAAAATGAGGCTTTTCACCCAAAAAAGGAGAGCTTGTCCCTAAAATGGAGAGCTTGGTGCAGAAAAATGAGGCTTTTTCACCCAAAAAAGGCGGGTTTTACCCTAAACTTGAGAGAGTGGTTCAGAAAAATGAGGCTTTTCACCCAATAAAGGTAATTTGTGCCCAAAAATTGAGAGCTTGGTTCAGAAAAACGAGGATTTTTCACCCAAAAAAGGCGGGTGTGTGCCGTAAAATTGAGAGCTTGGTGCAGAAAAATGAGGCTTTTCCACCCAAAAAAGGCGGGTTTTACCCTAAAATTGAGATATTGGTGAAGAAAAATGAGGCTTTTCACCCGAAAATTGAGAGCTTGTCCCTAAAATTGAGAGCTTGGTTCAGAAAAACGAGACTTTTTCACCCAAAAAAGGCGGGTTTGTGCCCTAAAATTGAGAGCTTGTTGCAGAAAATTGAGGCTTTTCAGCAGAAAAAGGTTGTTTCCGCCCTAAAATTGAGAGCTTGGTACAGAAAAATGAGGTTTTTCACCCCAAAAGCGTGGGTTTAGCCCCCATGATAGGGTTTGTACTGTAAAAAAGGAGAGGTAGGGCCCAGGAAACGAGGCACTGCTGCATAAAAGGGAGGTTGTTACCTGTAGAATCAAAACTTTGGATGCCAAAAATTAATCTTTGAGAGGAGAATGGGGGTTTGTGCCTAAAATTGAGAGCTTGGAGTAGGAAAATGAGGCTTTTAATCTGAAAAAGGAGGTTTGTGCCCTAAAATTGAGATATTGGTGAAGATGAATGAGGCTTTTCACCCAAAAATTGAGAGCTTGTCCCTAAAATTGAGAGCTTGGTGCAGAAAAATGAGGCTTTTCAGCAGAAAAAGGTGAGCTTGTCCATAAAATTGCGCTATTGGTGCAGAAAAATGAGGCTTTTCAGGTGAAAAAGGTGGGTTTGGTGCTAAAATTGAGAGCTTGGTGCAGAAAAATGAGGCTTTTCTGGTGAAAAGGGCATTTTGTGCCCCAAAATTGAGAGCTTGTTGTAGGAAAATGAGGCTTTTTTACCCGAAAAGGGCGGGTTTTACCCTAAAATTGAGAGCTTCTTGTAGGAAAATGAGGCTTTTCAGGTGAAAAAGGTGGGTTTGGTGCAGAAAATTGAGAGCTCTGTGCAGAAAAATGAGGCTTTTTCACCCGAAAAAGGCATTTTGTGCCTGAAATTGAGAGCTTGGTGCAGAAAAATGAGGCTTTTCACCCCAAAAACGCGGGTTTAGCCCCCATGATAGGGTTTGTGCTGTAAAAAAGGAGAGGTAGGGCCCTGGAAACGAGGCACTGCTGCATAAAAGGGAGGTTGTTACCTGTAGAATCAAACCTTTGGATGCCAAAAATTAAGCTTTGAGAGGAGAATGGGGGTTTGTGCCTAAAATTGAGAGCTTGGAGTAGGAAAATGAGGCTTTTAATCTGAAAAAGGAGTTTTGTGCCCTAAAATTGAGATATTGGTGAAGAAGAATGAGGCTTTTCCACCCAAAAATTGAGAGCTTGTCCATAAAATTGAGAGCTTGGTGCAGAAAAATGAGGCTTTTTCACCCAAAAAAGGCGGGTTTTACCCTAAACTTGAGAGAGTGGTTCAGAAAAATGAGGCTTTTCACCCAGTAAAGGTAATTTGTGCCCAAATATTGAGAGCTTGGTGCAGAAAAATGAGGCTTTTCACCCAAAAAGGCGGGTTTTACCCTAAAATTGAGATATTGGTGCAGAAAAATGAGGCTTTTCACCCGAAAATTGAGAGCTTGTCCCTAAAATGGAGAGCTTGGTGCAGAAAAATGAGGCTTTTCACCCCAAAAACGCGGGTTTAGCCCCCATGATAGGGTTTGTGCTGTAAAAAAGGAGAGGTAGGGCCCAGGAAACGAGGCACTGCTGCATAAAAGGGAGGTTGTTACCTGTAGAATCAAAACTTTGGATGCCAAAAATTAATCTTTGAGAGGTAAAATGGGGGTTTGTGCCCTAAAATTGAGAGCTTGGAGTAGGAAAATGAGGCTTTTAATCTGAAAAAGGAGGTTTGTGCCCTAAAATTGAGATATTGGTGAAGAAGAATGATTCTTTTCACCCGAAAAATGCGGTTTCTGCCCTAAAATGGAGAGCTTGGTACAGAAAAATGAGGCTTTTCATCTGAAAAAGGCAGGTTTGGCCATAAAATTGCGCTATTGGTGCAGAAAAATGAGGCTTTTCACCCAACAAAGGAGAGCTTGTCCATAAAATTGAAATATTGGTGCAGAAAAATGAGGCTTTTCAGGTGAAAAAGGCGGGTTTTACCGTAAAATTGAGAGAGTGTTTCAGAAAAATGAGGCTTTTCAGGTGAAAAAGGTGGGTTTGGTGCAGAAAATTGAGAGCTCTGTGCAGAAAAATGAGGCTTTTTCACCCGAAAAAGGCATTTTGTGCCTGAAATTGAGAGCTTGGTGCAGAAAAATGAGGCTTTTCACCCCAAAAACGCGGGTTTAGCCCCCATGATAGGGTTTGTGCTATAAAAAAGGAGAGGTAGGGCCCAGGAAACGAGGCACTGCTGCATAAAAGGGAGGTTGTTACCTGTAGAATCAAAACTTTGGATGCCAAAAATTAATCGTTGAGAGGTAAAATGGGGGTTTGTGCCCTAAAATTGAGAGCTTGGAGTAGGAAAATGAGGCTTTTAATCTGAAAAAGGAGGTTTGTGCCCTAAAATTGAGATATTGGTGAAGAAGAATGAGGCTTTTCCACCCAAAAATTGAGAGCTTGTCCCTAAAATTGAGAGCTTGGTGCAGAAAAATGAGGCTTTTCAGCAGAAAAAGGTGAGCTTGTCCATAAAATTGCGCTATTGGTGCAGAAAAATGAGGCTTTTCAGGTGAAAAAGGTGGGTTTGGTGCTAAAATTGAGAGCTTGGTGCAGAAAAATGAGGCTTTTCTGGTGAAAAGGGCATTTTGTGCCCCAAAATTGAGAGCTTGTTGTAGGAAAATGAGGCTTTTTTACCCGAAAAAGGCGGGTTTTACCCTAAAATTGAGAGCTTCTTGTAGGAAAATGAGGCTTTTCAGGTGAAAAAGGTGGGTTTGGTGCAGAAAATTGAGAGCTCTGTGCAGAAAAATGAGGCTTTTTCACCCGAAAAAGGCATTTTGTGCCTGAAATTGAGAGCTTGGTGCAGAAAAATGAGGCTTTTCACCCCAAAAACGCGGGTTTAGCCCCCATGATAGGGTTTGTGCTGTAAAAAAGGAGAGGTAGGGCCCTGGAAATGAGGCACTGCTGCATAAAAGGGAGGTTGTTACCTGTAGAATCAAAACTTTGGATGCTAAAAATTAATCTTTGAGAGGTAAAGTGGGGGTTTGTGCCCTAGAATTGAGAGCTTGGAGTAGGAAAATGAGGCTTTTAATCTGAAAAAGGAGGTTTGTGCCCTAAAATTGAGATATTGGTGAAGAAAAATGTGGCTTTTCACCTGAAAATTGAGAACTTGTCCCTAAAATGGAGAGCTTGGTGCAGAAAAATGAGGCTTTTTCACGCAAAAAAGGCGAGTTTTACCCTAAAATTGAGAGCTTGTTGCAGAAAAATGAGGCTTTTCAGGAGAAAAATGTGGTTTGTGCCCTAAAATTGAGATCTCTGTGCAGAAAAATGAGGTTTTTCACCCCAAAAATGCGGGTTTAGCCCCCATGATAGGGTTTGTGCTATAAAAAAGGAGAGGTAGGGCCCAGGAAACGAGGCACTGCTGCATAAAAGGGAGGTTGTTACCTGTAGAATCAAAACTTTGGATGCCAAAAATTAATCTTTGAGAGGTAAAATGGGGGTTTGTGCCCTAAAATTGAGAGCTTGGAGTAGGAAAATGAGGCTTTTAATCTGAAAAAGGAGGTTTGTGCCCTAAAATTGAGATATTGGTGAAGAAGAATGAGGCTTTTCACCCAAAAATTGAGAGCTTGTCCCTAAAATGGAGAGCTTGGTGCAAAAAATGAGGCTTTTCAGCAGAAAAAGGCACGTTTGGTCCTAAAATTGCGCTATTGGTGCAGAAAAATGAGGCTTTTCAGGTGAAAATTGAGAGCTTGTCCCTAAAATTGAGAGCTTGGTGCAGAAAAATGAGGCTTTTCACCCAAAAAGGCGGGTTTTACCCTAAAATTGAGATATTGGTGCAGAAAAATGAGGCTTTTCACCCGAAAATTGAGAGCTTGTCCCTAAAATGGAGAGCTTGGTGCAGAAAAATGAGGCTTTTCACCCCAAAAACGCGGGTTTAGCCCCCATGATAGGGTTTGTGCTGTAAAAAAGGAGAGGTAGGGCCCAGGAAACGAGGCACTGCTGCATAAAAGGGAGGTTGTTACCTGTAGAATCAAAACTTTGGATGCCAAAAATTAATCTTTGAGAGGTAAAATGGGGGTTTGTGCCCTAAAATTGAGAGCTTGGAGTAGGAAAATGAGGCTTTTAATCTGAAAAAGGAGGTTTGTGCCCTAAAATTGAGATATTGGTGAAGAAAAATGTGGCTTTTCACCTGAAAATTGAGAACTTGTCCCTAAAATGGAGAGCTTGGTGCAGAAAAATGAGGCTTTTTCACGCAAAAAAGGCGAGTTTTACCCTAAAATTGAGAGCTTGTTGCAGAAAAATGAGGCTTTTCAGGAGAAAAATGTGGTTTGTGCCCTAAAATTGAGATCTCTGTGCAGAAAAATGAGGTTTTTCACCCCAAAAATGCGGGTTTAGCCCCCATGATAGGGTTTGTGCTATAAAAAAGGAGAGGTAGGGCCCAGGAAACGAGGCACTGCTGCATAAAAGGGAGGTTGTTACCTGTAGAATCAAAACTTTGGATGCCAAAAATTAATCTTTGAGAGGTAAAATGGGGGTTTGTGCCCTAAAATTGAGAGCTTGGAGTAGGAAAATGAGGCTTTTAATCTGAAAAAGGAGGTTTGTGCCCTAAAATTGAGATATTGGTGAAGAAGAATGAGGCTTTTCACCCAAAAATTGAGAGCTTGTCCCTAAAATGGAGAGCTTGGTGCAAAAAATGAGGCTTTTCAGCAGAAAAAGGCACGTTTGGTCCTAAAATTGCGCTATTGGTGCAGAAAAATGAGGCTTTTCAGGTGAAAATTGAGAGCTTGTCCCTAAAATTGAGAGCTTGGTGCAGAAAAATTAGGCTTTTCAGGTGAAAAAAGCGGGTTTTACCCTAATATTGAAAGCTTGGTGCAGAAAAATGAGGCTTTTCACCCCAAAAACGCGGGTTTAGCCCCCACGATAGGGTTTGTGCTGTAAAAAAGGAGAGGTAGGGCCCTGGAAACGAGGCACTGCTGCATAAAAGGGAGGTTGTTACCTGTAGAATCAAAACTTTGGATGCCAAAAATTAATCTTTGAGAGGTAAAGTGGGGGTTTGTGCCTAAAATTGACAGCTTGGAGTAGGAAAATGAGGCTTTTAATCTGAAAAAGGAGGTTTGTGCCCTAAAATTGAGATATTGGTGAAGAAAATGAGGCTTTTCACCCGAAAATTGAGAACTTGTCCCTCAAATGGAGAGCTTGGTGCAGAAAAATGAGGCTTTTCAGGAGAAAAAGGTGGTTTGTGCCCAAAAATTGAGAGCTTGGTGCAGATAAATGAGGCTTTTCAGGAGAAAAGCGGGTTTGTGCCCTAGAATCCAGAGCTTATTGTAGGAGAATGAAGCTTTTCACCCCAAAAACATGGGTTTGGCCCCCACGATAGGGTTTGTGCTGTATAAAAGTAGAGTTAGGGCCCAGGAAACGAGGCACTGCTGCATAAAAGGGAGGTTGTTACCTGTAGAATCAAAACTTTGGATGCCAAAAATTAAGCTTTGAGAGGTAAAGTGGGGGTTTGTGCCCTAGAATTGAGAGCTTGGAGTAGGAAAATGAGGCTTTTAATCTGAAAAAGGAGGTTTGTGCCCTAAAATTGAGATATTGGTGAAGAAAAATGAGGCTTTTCACCCGAAAATTGAGAACTTGTCCCTAAAATTGAGAGCTTGGTGCAGAAAAATGAGGCTTTTTCACCCAAAAAAGGCGGGTTTTACCCTAAACTTGAGAGAGTGGTTCAGAAAAATGAGGCTTTTCACCCAATACAGGTAATTTGTGCCCTAAAATTGAGAGCTTGGTGCAGAAAAATGAGGCTTTTCACCCAAAAAAGGAGAGCTTGTCCCTAAAATGGAGAGCTTGGTGCAGAAAAATGAGGCTTTTTCACCCAAAAAAGGCGGGTTTTACCCTAAACTTGAGAGAGTGGTTCAGAAAAATGAGGCTTTTCACCCAATAAAGGTAATTTGTGCCCAAAAATTGAGAGCTTGGTTCAGAAAAACGAGGATTTTTCACCCAAAAAAGGCGGGTGTGTGCCGTAAAATTGAGAGCTTGGTGCAGAAAAATGAGGCTTTTCCACCCAAAAAAGGCGGGTTTTACCCTAAAATTGAGATATTGGTGAAGAAAAATGAGGCTTTTCACCCGAAAATTGAGAGCTTGTCCCTAAAATTGAGAGCTTTGTTCAGAAAAACGAGACTTTTTCACCCAAAAAAGGCGGGTTTGTGCCCTAAAATTGAGAGCTTGTTGCAGAAAATTGAGGCTTTTCAGCAGAAAAAGGTTGTTTCCGCCCTAAAATTGAGAGCTTGGTACAGAAAAATGAGGTTTTTCACCCCAAAAGCGTGGGTTTAGCCCCCATGATAGGGTTTGTACTGTAAAAAAGGAGAGGTAGGGCCCAGGAAACGAGGCACTGCTGCATAAAAGGGAGGTTGTTACCTGTAGAATCAAAACTTTGGATGCCAAAAATTAATCTTTGAGAGGAGAATGGGGGTTTGTGCCTAAAATTGAGAGCTTGGAGTAGGAAAATGAGGCTTTTAATCTGAAAAAGGAGGTTTGTGCCCTAAAATTGAGATATTGGTGAAGAAGAATGAGGCTTTTCACCCAAAAATTGAGAGCTTGTCCCTAAAATTGAGAGCTTGGTGCAGAAAAATGAGGCTTTTCAGCAGAAAAAGGTGAGCTTGTCCATAAAATTGCGCTATTGGTGCAGAAAAATGAGGCTTTTCAGGTGAAAAAGGTGGGTTTGGTGCTAAAATTGAGAGCTTGGTGCAGAAAAATGAGGCTTTTCTGGTGAAAAGGGCATTTTGTGCCCCAAAATTGAGAGCTTGTTGTAGGAAAATGAGGCTTTTTTACCCGAAAAGGGTGGGTTTTACCCTAAAATTGAGAGCTTCTTGTAGGAAAATGAGGCTTTTCAGGTGAAAAAGGTGGGTTTGGTGCAGAAAATTGAGAGCTCTGTGCAGAAAAATGAGGCTTTTTCACCCGAAAAAGGCATTTTGTGCCTGAAATTGAGAGCTTGGTGCAGAAAAATGAGGCTTTTCACCCCAAAAACGCGGGTTTAGCCCCCATGATAGGGTTTGTGCTGTAAAAAAGGAGAGGTAGGGCCCTGGAAACGAGGCACTGCTGCATAAAAGGGAGGTTGTTACCTGTAGAATCAAACCTTTGGATGCCAAAAATTAAGCTTTGAGAGGAGAATGGGGGTTTGTGCCTAAAATTGAGAGCTTGGAGTAGGAAAATGAGGCTTTTAATCTGAAAAAGGAGTTTTGTGCCCTAAAATTGAGATATTGGTGAAGAAGAATGAGGCTTTTCCACCCAAAAATTGAGAGCTTGTCCATAAAATTGAGAGCTTGGTGCAGAAAAATGAGGCTTTTTCACCCAAAAAAGGCGGGTTTTACCCTAAACTTGAGAGAGTGGTTCAGAAAAATGAGGCTTTTCACCCAGTAAAGGTAATTTGTGCCCAAATATTGAGAGCTTGGTGCAGAAAAATGAGGCTTTTCACCCAAAAAGGCGGGTTTTACCCTAAAATTGAGATATTGGTGCAGAAAAATGAGGCTTTTCACCCGAAAATTGAGAGCTTGTCCCTAAAATGGAGAGCTTGGTGCAGAAAAATGAGGCTTTTCACCCCAAAAACGCGGGTTTAGCCCCCATGATAGGGTTTGTGCTGTAAAAAAGGAGAGGTAGGGCCCAGGAAACGAGGCACTGCTGCATAAAAGGGAGGTTGTTACCTGTAGAATCAAAACTTTGGATGCCAAAAATTAATCTTTGAGAGGTAAAATGGGGGTTTGTGCCCTAAAATTGAGAGCTTGGAGTAGGAAAATGAGGCTTTTAATCTGAAAAAGGAGGTTTGTGCCCTAAAATTGAGATATTGGTGAAGAAGAATGATTCTTTTCACCCGAAAAATGCGGTTTCTGCCCTAAAATGGAGAGCTTGGTACAGAAAAATGAGGCTTTTCATCTGAAAAAGGCAGGTTTGGCCATAAAATTGCGCTATTGGTGCAGAAAAATGAGGCTTTTCACCCAACAAAGGAGAGCTTGTCCATAAAATTGAAATATTGGTGCAGAAAAATGAGGCTTTTCAGGTGAAAAAGGCGGGTTTTACCGTAAAATTGAGAGAGTGTTTCAGAAAAATGAGGCTTTTCAGGTGAAAAAGGTGGGTTTGGTGCAGAAAATTGAGAGCTCTGTGCAGAAAAATGAGGCTTTTTCACCCGAAAAAGGCATTTTGTGCCTGAAATTGAGAGCTTGGTGCAGAAAAATGAGGCTTTTCACCCCAAAAACGCGGGTTTAGCCCCCATGATAGGGTTTGTGCTATAAAAAAGGAGAGGTAGGGCCCAGGAAACGAGGCACTGCTGCATAAAAGGGAGGTTGTTACCTGTAGAATCAAAACTTTGGATGCCAAAAATTAATCTTTGAGAGGTAAAATGGGGGTTTGTGCCCTAAAATTGAGAGCTTGGAGTAGGAAAATGAGGCTTTTAATCTGAAAAAGGAGGTTTGTGCCCTAAAATTGAGATATTGGTGAAGAAGAATGAGGCTTTTCCACCCAAAAATTGAGAGCTTGTCCCTAAAATTGAGAGCTTGGTGCAGAAAAATGAGGCTTTTCAGCAGAAAAAGGTGAGCTTGTCCATAAAATTGCGCTATTGGTGCAGAAAAATGAGGCTTTTCAGGTGAAAAAGGTGGGTTTGGTGCTAAAATTGAGAGCTTGGTGCAGAAAAATGAGGCTTTTCTGGTGAAAAGGGCATTTTGTGCCCCAAAATTGAGAGCTTGTTGTAGGAAAATGAGGCTTTTTTACCCGAAAAGGGCGGGTTTTACCCTAAAATTGAGAGCTTCTTGTAGGAAAATGAGGCTTTTCAGGTGAAAAAGGTGGGTTTGGTGCAGAAAATTGAGAGCTCTGTGCAGAAAAATGAGGCTTTTTCACCCGAAAAAGGCATTTTGTGCCTGAAATTGAGAGCTTGGTGCAGAAAAATGAGGCTTTTCACCCCAAAAACGCGGGTTTAGCCCCCATGATAGGGTTTGTGCTGTAAAAAAGGAGAGGTAGGGCCCTGGAAATGAGGCACTGCTGCATAAAAGGGAGGTTGTTACCTGTAGAATCAAAACTTTGGATGCTAAAAATTAATCTTTGAGAGGTAAAGTGGGGGTTTGTGCCCTAGAATTGAGAGCTTGGAGTAGGAAAATGAGGCTTTTAATCTGAAAAAGGAGGTTTGTGCCCTAAAATTGAGATATTGGTGAAGAAAAATGTGGCTTTTCACCTGAAAATTGAGAACTTGTCCCTAAAATGGAGAGCTTGGTGCAGAAAAATGAGGCTTTTTCACGCAAAAAAGGCGAGTTTTACCCTAAAATTGAGAGCTTGTTGCAGAAAAATGAGGCTTTTCAGGAGAAAAATGTGGTTTGTGCCCTAAAATTGAGATCTCTGTGCAGAAAAATGAGGTTTTTCACCCCAAAAATGCGGGTTTAGCCCCCATGATAGGGTTTGTGCTATAAAAAAGGAGAGGTAGGGCCCAGGAAACGAGGCACTGCTGCATAAAAGGGAGGTTGTTACCTGTAGAATCAAAACTTTGGATGCCAAAAATTAATCTTTGAGAGGTAAAATGGGGGTTTGTGCCCTAAAATTGAGAGCTTGGAGTAGGAAAATGAGGCTTTTAATCTGAAAAAGGAGGTTTGTGCCCTAAAATTGAGATATTGGTGAAGAAGAATGAGGCTTTTCACCCAAAAATTGAGAGCTTGTCCCTAAAATGGAGAGCTTGGTGCAAAAAATGAGGCTTTTCAGCAGAAAAAGGCACGTTTGGTCCTAAAATTGCGCTATTGGTGCAGAAAAATGAGGCTTTTCAGGTGAAAATTGAGAGCTTGTCCCTAAAATTGAGAGCTTGGTGCAGAAAAATTAGGCTTTTCAGGTGAAAAAAGCGGGTTTTACCCTAATAGTGAAAGCTTGGTGCAGAAAAATGAGGCTTTTCACCCCAAAAACGCGGGTTTAGCCCCCACGATAGGGTTTGTGCTGTAAAAAAGGAGAGGTAGGGCCCTGGAAACGAGGCACTGCTGCATAAAAGGGAGGTTGTTACCTGTAGAATCAAAACTTTGGATGCCAAAAATTAATCTTTGAGAGGTAAAGTGGGGGTTTGTGCCTAAAATTGACAGCTTGGAGTAGGAAAATGAGGCTTTTAATCTGAAAAAGGAGGTTTGTGCCCTAAAATTGAGATATTGGTGAAGAAAATGAGGCTTTTCACCCGAAAATTGAGAACTTGTCCCTCAAATTGAGAGCTTGGTGCAGAAAAATGAGGCTTTTCAGCAGAAAAAGGTGAGCTTGTCCATAAAATTGCGCTATTGGTGCAGAAAAATGAGGCTTTTCAGGTGAAAAAGGTGGGTTTGGTGCTAAAATTGAGAGCTTGGTGCAGAAAAATGAGGCTTTTCTGGTGAAAAGGGCATTTTGTGCCCCAAAATTGAGAGCTTGTTGTAGGAAAATGAGGCTTTTTTACCCGAAAAGGGCGGGTTTTACCCTAAAATTGAGAGCTTCTTGTAGGAAAATGAGGCTTTTCAGGTGAAAAAGGTGGGTTTGGTGCAGAAAATTGAGAGCTCTGTGCAGAAAAATGAGGCTTTTTCACCCGAAAAAGGCATTTTGTGCCTGAAATTGAGAGCTTGGTGCAGAAAAATGAGGCTTTTCACCCCAAAAACGCGGGTTTAGCCCCCATGATAGGGTTTGTGCTGTAAAAAAGGAGAGGTAGGGCCCTGGAAATGAGGCACTGCTGCATAAAAGGGAGGTTGTTACCTGTAGAATCAAAACTTTGGATGCTAAAAATTAATCTTTGAGAGGTAAAGTGGGGGTTTGTGCCCTAGAATTGAGAGCTTGGAGTAGGAAAATGAGGCTTTTAATCTGAAAAAGGAGGTTTGTGCCCTAAAATTGAGATATTGGTGAAGAAAAATGTGGCTTTTCACCTGAAAATTGAGAACTTGTCCCTAAAATGGAGAGCTTGGTGCAGAAAAATGAGGCTTTTTCACGCAAAAAAGGCGAGTTTTACCCTAAAATTGAGAGCTTGTTGCAGAAAAATGAGGCTTTTCAGGAGAAAAATGTGGTTTGTGCCCTAAAATTGAGATCTCTGTGCAGAAAAATGAGGTTTTTCACCCCAAAAATGCGGGTTTAGCCCCCATGATAGGGTTTGTGCTATAAAAAAGGAGAGGTAGGGCCCAGGAAACGAGGCACTGCTGCATAAAAGGGAGGTTGTTACCTGTAGAATCAAAACTTTGGATGCCAAAAATTAATCTTTGAGAGGTAAAATGGGGGTTTGTGCCCTAAAATTGAGAGCTTGGAGTAGGAAAATGAGGCTTTTAATCTGAAAAAGGAGGTTTGTGCCCTAAAATTGAGATATTGGTGAAGAAGAATGAGGCTTTTCACCCAAAAATTGAGAGCTTGTCCCTAAAATGGAGAGCTTGGTGCAAAAAATGAGGCTTTTCAGCAGAAAAAGGCACGTTTGGTCCTAAAATTGCGCTATTGGTGCAGAAAAATGAGGCTTTTCAGGTGAAAATTGAGAGCTTGTCCCTAAAATTGAGAGCTTGGTGCAGAAAAATTAGGCTTTTCAGGTGAAAAAAGCGGGTTTTACCCTAATATTGAAAGCTTGGTGCAGAAAAATGAGGCTTTTCACCCCAAAAACGCGGGTTTAGCCCCCACGATAGGGTTTGTGCTGTAAAAAAGGAGAGGTAGGGCCCTGGAAACGAGGCACTGCTGCATAAAAGGGAGGTTGTTACCTGTAGAATCAAAACTTTGGATGCCAAAAATTAATCTTTGAGAGGTAAAGTGGGGGTTTGTGCCTAAAATTGACAGCTTGGAGTAGGAAAATGAGGCTTTTAATCTGAAAAAGGAGGTTTGTGCCCTAAAATTGAGATATTGGTGAAGAAAATGAGGCTTTTCACCCGAAAATTGAGAACTTGTCCCTCAAATGGAGAGCTTGGTGCAGAAAAATGAGGCTTTTCAGGAGAAAAAGGTGGTTTGTGCCCAAAAATTGAGAGCTTGGTGCAGATAAATGAGGCTTTTCAGGAGAAAAGCGGGTTTGTGCCCTAGAATCCAGAGCTTATTGTAGGAGAATGAAGCTTTTCACCCCAAAAACATGGGTTTGGCCCCCACGATAGGGTTTGTGCTGTATAAAAGTAGAGTTAGGGCCCAGGAAACGAGGCACTGCTGCATAAAAGGGAGGTTGTTACCTGTAGAATCAAAACTTTGGATGCCAAAAATTAAGCTTTGAGAGGTAAAGTGGGGGTTTGTGCCCTAGAATTGAGAGCTTGGAGTAGGAAAATGAGGCTTTTAATCTGAAAAAGGAGGTTTGTGCCCTAAAATTGAGATATTGGTGAAGAAAAATGAGGCTTTTCACCCGAAAATTGAGAACTTGTCCCTAAAATTGAGAGCTTGGTGCAGAAAAATGAGGCTTTTTCACCCAAAAAAGGCGGGTTTTACCCTAAACTTGAGAGAGTGGTTCAGAAAAATGAGGCTTTTCACCCAATACAGGTAATTTGTGCCCTAAAATTGAGAGCTTGGTGCAGAAAAATGAGGCTTTTCACCCAAAAAAGGAGAGCTTGTCCCTAAAATGGAGAGCTTGGTGCAGAAAAATGAGGCTTTTTCACTCAAAAAAGGCGGGTTTTACCCTAAACTTGAGAGAGTGGTTCAGAAAAATGAGGCTTTTCACCCAATAAAGGTAATTTGTGCCCAAAAATTGAGAGCTTGGTTCAGAAAAACGAGGATTTTTCACCCAAAAAAGGCGGGTGTGTGCCGTAAAATTGAGAGCTTGGTGCAGAAAAATGAGGCTTTTCCACCCAAAAAAGGCGGGTTTTACCCTAAAATTGAGATATTGGTGAAGAAAAATGAGGCTTTTCACCCGAAAATTGAGAGCTTGTCCCTAAAATTGAGAGCTTTGTTCAGAAAAACGAGACTTTTTCACCCAAAAAAGGCGGGTTTGTGCCCTAAAATTGAGAGCTTGTTGCAGAAAATTGAGGCTTTTCAGCAGAAAAAGGTTGTTTCCGCCCTAAAATTGAGAGCTTGGTACAGAAAAATGAGGTTTTTCACCCCAAAAGCGTGGGTTTAGCCCCCATGATAGGGTTTGTACTGTAAAAAAGGAGAGGTAGGGCCCAGGAAACGAGGCACTGCTGCATAAAAGGGAGGTTGTTACCTGTAGAATCAAAACTTTGGATGCCAAAAATTAATCTTTGAGAGGAGAATGGGGGTTTGTGCCTAAAATTGAGAGCTTGGAGTAGGAAAATGAGGCTTTTAATCTGAAAAAGGAGGTTTGTGCCCTAAAATTGAGATATTGGTGAAGAAGAATGAGGCTTTTCACCCAAAAATTGAGAGCTTGTCCCTAAAATTGAGAGCTTGGTGCAGAAAAATGAGGCTTTTCAGCAGAAAAAGGTGAGCTTGTCCATAAAATTGCGCTATTGGTGCAGAAAAATGAGGCTTTTCAGGTGAAAAAGGTGGGTTTGGTGCTAAAATTGAGAGCTTGGTGCAGAAAAATGAGGCTTTTCTGGTGAAAAGGGCATTTTGTGCCCAAAAATTGAGAGCTTGTTGTAGGAAAATGAGGCTTTTTTACCCGAAAAGGGCGGGTTTTACCCTAAAATTGAGAGCTTCTTGTAGGAAAATGAGGCTTTTCAGGTGAAAAAGGTGGGTTTGGTGCAGAAAATTGAGAGCTCTGTGCAGAAAAATGAGGCTTTTTCACCCGAAAAAGGCATTTTGTGCCTGAAATTGAGAGCTTGGTGCAGAAAAATGAGGCTTTTCACCCCAAAAACGCGGGTTTAGCCCCCATGATAGGGTTTGTGCTGTAAAAAAGGAGAGGTAGGGCCCTGGAAACGAGGCACTGCTGCATAAAAGGGAGGTTGTTACCTGTAGAATCAAACCTTTGGATGCCAAAAATTAAGCTTTGAGAGGAGAATGGGGGTTTGTGCCTAAAATTGAGAGCTTGGAGTAGGAAAATGAGGCTTTTAATCTGAAAAAGGAGTTTTGTGCCCTAAAATTGAGATATTGGTGAAGAAGAATGAGGCTTTTCCACCCAAAAATTGAGAGCTTGTCCATAAAATTGAGAGCTTGGTGCAGAAAAATGAGGCTTTTTCACCCAAAAAAGGCGGGTTTTACCCTAAACTTGAGAGAGTGGTTCAGAAAAATGAGGCTTTTCACCCAGTAAAGGTAATTTGTGCCCAAATATTGAGAGCTTGGTGCAGAAAAATGAGGCTTTTCACCCAAAAAGGCGGGTTTTACCCTAAAATTGAGATATTGGTGCAGAAAAATGAGGCTTTTCACCCGAAAATTGAGAGCTTGTCCCTAAAATGGAGAGCTTGGTGCAGAAAAATGAGGCTTTTCACCCCAAAAACGCGGGTTTAGCCCCCATGATAGGGTTTGTGCTGTAAAAAAGGAGAGGTAGGGCCCAGGAAACGAGGCACTGCTGCATAAAAGGGAGGTTGTTACCTGTAGAATCAAAACTTTGGATGCCAAAAATTAATCTTTGAGAGGTAAAATGGGGGTTTGTGCCCTAAAATTGAGAGCTTGGAGTAGGAAAATGAGGCTTTTAATCTGAAAAAGGAGGTTTGTGCCCTAAAATTGAGATATTGGTGAAGAAGAATGATTCTTTTCACCCGAAAAATGCGGTTTCTGCCCTAAAATGGAGAGCTTGGTACAGAAAAATGAGGCTTTTCATCTGAAAAAGGCAGGTTTGGCCATAAAATTGCGCTATTGGTGCAGAAAAATGAGGCTTTTCACCCAACAAAGGAGAGCTTGTCCATAAAATTGAAATATTGGTGCAGAAAAATGAGGCTTTTCAGGTGAAAAAGGCGGGTTTTACCGTAAAATTGAGAGAGTGTTTCAGAAAAATGAGGCTTTTCAGGTGAAAAAGGTGGGTTTGGTGCAGAAAATTGAGAGCTCTGTGCAGAAAAATGAGGCTTTTTCACCCGAAAAAGGCATTTTGTGCCTGAAATTGAGAGCTTGGTGCAGAAAAATGAGGCTTTTCACCCCAAAAACGCGGGTTTAGCCCCCATGATAGGGTTTGTGCTATAAAAAAGGAGAGGTAGGGCCCAGGAAACGAGGCACTGCTGCATAAAAGGGAGGTTGTTACCTGTAGAATCAAAACTTTGGATGCCAAAAATTAATCGTTGAGAGGTAAAATGGGGGTTTGTGCCCTAAAATTGAGAGCTTGGAGTAGGAAAATGAGGCTTTTAATCTGAAAAAGGAGGTTTGTGCCCTAAAATTGAGATATTGGTGAAGAAGAATGAGGCTTTTCCACCCAAAAATTGAGAGCTTGTCCCTAAAATTGAGAGCTTGGTGCAGAAAAATGAGGCTTTTCAGCAGAAAAAGGTGAGCTTGTCCATAAAATTGCGCTATTGGTGCAGAAAAATGAGGCTTTTCAGGTGAAAAAGGTGGGTTTGGTGCTAAAATTGAGAGCTTGGTGCAGAAAAATGAGGCTTTTCTGGTGAAAAGGGCATTTTGTGCCCCAAAATTGAGAGCTTGTTGTAGGAAAATGAGGCTTTTTTACCCGAAAAAGGCGGGTTTTACCCTAAAATTGAGAGCTTCTTGTAGGAAAATGAGGCTTTTCAGGTGAAAAAGGTGGGTTTGGTGCAGAAAATTGAGAGCTCTGTGCAGAAAAATGAGGCTTTTTCACCCGAAAAAGGCATTTTGTGCCTGAAATTGAGAGCTTGGTGCAGAAAAATGAGGCTTTTCACCCCAAAAACGCGGGTTTAGCCCCCATGATAGGGTTTGTGCTGTAAAAAAGGAGAGGTAGGGCCCTGGAAATGAGGCACTGCTGCATAAAAGGGAGGTTGTTACCTGTAGAATCAAAACTTTGGATGCTAAAAATTAATCTTTGAGAGGTAAAGTGGGGGTTTGTGCCCTAGAATTGAGAGCTTGGAGTAGGAAAATGAGGCTTTTAATCTGAAAAAGGAGGTTTGTGCCCTAAAATTGAGATATTGGTGAAGAAAAATGTGGCTTTTCACCTGAAAATTGAGAACTTGTCCCTAAAATGGAGAGCTTGGTGCAGAAAAATGAGGCTTTTTCACGCAAAAAAGGCGAGTTTTACCCTAAAATTGAGAGCTTGTTGCAGAAAAATGAGGCTTTTCAGGAGAAAAATGTGGTTTGTGCCCTAAAATTGAGATCTCTGTGCAGAAAAATGAGGTTTTTCACCCCAAAAATGCGGGTTTAGCCCCCATGATAGGGTTTGTGCTATAAAAAAGGAGAGGTAGGGCCCAGGAAACGAGGCACTGCTGCATAAAAGGGAGGTTGTTACCTGTAGAATCAAAACTTTGGATGCCAAAAATTAATCTTTGAGAGGTAAAATGGGGGTTTGTGCCCTAGAATTGAGAGCTTGGAGTAGGAAAATGAGGCTTTTAATCTGAAAAAGGAGGTTTGTGCCCTAAAATTGAGATATTGGTGAAGAAGAATGAGGCTTTTCACCCAAAAATTGAGAGCTTGTCCCTAAAATGGAGAGCTTGGTGCAAAAAATGAGGCTTTTCAGCAGAAAAAGGCACGTTTGGTCCTAAAATTGCGCTATTGGTGCAGAAAAATGAGGCTTTTCAGGTGAAAATTGAGAGCTTGTCCCTAAAATTGAGAGCTTGGTGCAGAAAAATGAGGCTTTTTCACCCGAAAAAGGCATTTTGTGCCTGAAATTGAGAGCTTGGTGCAGAAAAATGAGGCTTTTCACCCCAAAAACGCGGGTTTAGCCCCCATGATAGGGTTTGTGCTGTAAAAAAGGAGAGGTAGGGCCCTGGAAACGAGGCACTGCTGCATAAAAGGGAGGTTGTTACCTGTAGAATCAAAACTTTGGATGCTAAAAATAAATCTTTGAGAGGTAAAGTGGGGGTTTGTGCCTAAAATTGAGAGCTTGGAGTAGGAAAATGAGGCTTTTCATCTGAAAAAGGAGGTTTGTGCCCTAAAATTGAGATATTGGTGAAGAAGAATGAGGCTTTTCACCTGAAAATTGAGAGCTTGTCCCTAAAATTGAGAGCTTGGTGCAGAAAAATGAGGCTTTTCAGCAGAAAAAGGCGGGTTGTGTGCCGTAAAATTGAGAGGTTGGTGCAGAAAAATGAGACTTTTCAGCAGAAAAAGGCCATTTCCGCCCTAAAATTGAGAGCTTGGTTCAGAAAAATGAGGTTTTTCACCCCAAAAATGCGGGTTTAGCCCCCATGATAGGGTTTGTGCTGTAAAAAAGGAGAGGTAGGGCCCTGGAAACGAGGCACTGCTGCATAAAAGGGAGGTTGTTTCCTGTAGAATCAAAACTTTGGATGCCAAAAATTAATCTTTGAGAGGTAAAATGGGGGTTTGTGCCCTAAAATTGAGAGCTTGGAGTAGGAAAATGAGGCTTTTAATCTGAAAAAGGAGGTTTGTGCCCTAAAATTGAGATATTGGTGAAGAAGAATGATTCTTTTCACCCGAAAAATGCGGTTTCTGCCCTAAAATGGAGAGCTTGGTACAGAAAAATGAGGCTTTTCATCTGAAAAAGGCAGGTTTGGCCATAAAATTGCGCTATTGGTGCAGAAAAATGAGGCTTTTCACCCAACAAAGGAGAACTTGTCCATAAAATTGAAATATTGGTGCAGAAAAATGAGGCTTTTCAGGTGAAAAAGGCGGGTTTTACCGTAAAATTGAGAGAGTGTTTCAGAAAAATGAGGCTTTTCAGGTGAAAAAGGTGGGTTTGGTGCAGAAAATTGAGAGCTCTGTGCAGAAAAATGAGGCTTTTTCACCCGAAAAAGGCATTTTGTGCCTGAAATTGAGAGCTTGGTGCAGAAAAATGAGGCTTTTCACCCAAAAAAGGAGAGCTTGTCCATAAAATTGAAATATTGGTGCAGAAAAATGAGGCTTTTTCACCCAAAAAAGGCGGGTTTTACCCTAAACTTGAGAGAGTGGTTCAGAAAAATGAGGCTTTTCACCCAATAAAGGTAATTTGTGCCCAAAAATTGAGAGCTTGGTTCAGAAAAACGAGGATTTTTCACCCAAAAAAGGCGGGTGTGTGCCGTAAAATTGAGAGCTTGGTGCAGAAAAATGAGGCTTTTCCACCCAAAAAAGGCGGGTTTTACCCTAAAATTGAGATATTGGTGAAGAAAAATGAGGCTTTTCACCCGAAAATTGAGAGCTTGTCCCTAAAATTGAGAGCTTGGTGCAGAAAAATGAGGCTTTTTCACCCAAAAAGGCGGGTTTGTGCCCTAAAATTGAGAGCTTGTTGCAGAAAAATGAGGCTTTTCAGCAGAAAAAGGTTGTTTCCGCCCTAAAATTGAGAGCTTGGTACAGAAAAATGAGGTTTTTCACCCCAAAAGCGTGGGTTTAGCCCCCATGATAGGGTTTGTGCTGTAAAAAAGGAGAGGTAGGGCCCTGGAAACGAGGCACTGCTGCATAAAAGGGAGGTTGTTACCTGTAGAATCAAAACTTTGGATGCCAAAAATTAAGCTTTGAGAGGAGAATGGGGGTTTGTGCCTAAAATTGAGAGCTTGGAGTAGGAAAATGAGGCTTTTAATCTGAAAAAGGAGGTTTGTGCCCTAAAATTGAGATATTGGTGAAGAAGAATGAGGCTTTTCACTCAAAAATTGAGAGCTTGTCCCTAAAATTGAGAGCTTGGTGCAGAAAAATGAGGCTTTTCAGCAGAAAAAGGTGAGCTTGTCCATAAAATTGCGCTATTGGTGCAGAAAAATGAGGCTTTTCAGGTGAAAAAGGTGGGTTTGGTGCTAAAATTGAGAGCTTGGTGCAGAAAAATGAGGCTTTTCTGGTGAAAAGGGCATTTTGTGCCCCAAAATTGAGAGCTTGTTGTAGGAAAATGAGGCTTTTTTACCCGAAAAAGGCGGGTTTTACCCTAAAATTGAGAGCTTCTTGTAGGAAAATGAGGCTTTTCAGGTGAAAAAGGTGGGTTTGGTGCAGAAAATTGAGAGCTCTGTGCAGAAAAATGAGGCTTTTTCACCCGAAAAAGGCATTTTGTGCCTGAAATTGAGAGCTTGGTGCAGAAAAATGAGGCTTTTCACCCCAAAAACGCGGGTTTAGCCCCCATGATAGGGTTTGTGCTGTAAAAAAGGAGAGGTAGGGCCCTGGAAATGAGGCACTGCTGCATAAAAGGGAGGTTGTTACCTGTAGAATCAAAACTTTGGATGCTAAAAATTAATCTTTGAGGGGTAAAGTGGGGGTTTGTGCCCTAGAATTGAGAGCTTGGAGTAGGAGAATGAGGCTTTTAATCTGAAAAAGGAGGTTTGTGCCCTAAAATTGAGATATTGGTGAAGAAAAATGTGGCTTTTCACCTGAAAATTGAGAACTTGTCCCTAAAATGGAGAGCTTGGTGCAGAAAAATGAGGCTTTTTCACGCAAAAAAGGCGAGTTTTACCCTAAAATTGAGAGCTTGTTGCAGAAAAATGAGGCTTTTCAGGAGAAAAATGTGGTTTGTGCCCTAAAATTGAGATCTCTGTGCAGAAAAATGAGGTTTTTCACCCCAAAAATGCGGGTTTAGCCCCCATGATAGGGTTTGTGCTATAAAAAAGGAGAGGTAGGGCCCAGGAAACGAGGCACTGCTGCATAAAAGGGAGGTTGTTACCTGTAGAATCAAAACTTTGGATGCCAAAAATTAATCTTTGAGAGGTAAAATGGGGGTTTGTGCCCTAAAATTGAGAGCTTGGAGTAGGAAAATGAGGCTTTTAATCTGAAAAAGGAGGTTTGTGCCCTAAAATTGAGATATTGGTGAAGAAGAATGAGGCTTTTCACCCAAAAATTGAGAGCTTGTCCCTAAAATGGAGAGCTTGGTGCAAAAAATGAGGCTTTTCAGCAGAAAAAGGCACGTTTGGTCCTAAAATTGCGCTATTGGTGCAGAAAAATGAGGCTTTTCACCCAACAAAGGAGAGCTTGTCCATAACATTGAAATATTGGTGCAGAAAAATGAGGCTTTTCAGGTGTAAAAGGTGGGTTTGGTGCTAAAATTGAGAGCTTGTTGCAGAAAAATGAGGCTTTTCTGGTGAAAAGGGCATTTTGTGCCCAAAAATTGAGAGCTTGTTGTAGGAAAATGAGGCTTTTTTACCCGAAAAAGGCGGGTTTTACCCTAAAATTGAGAGCTTCTTGTAGGAAAATGAGGCTTTTCAGGTGAAAAAGGTGGGTTTGGTGCAGAAAATTGAGAGTTCTGTGCAGAAAAATGAGGCTTTTCACCCCAAAAACGCGGGTTTAGCCCCCATGATAGGGTTTGTGCTGTAAAAAAGGAGAGGTAGGGCCCTGGAAACGAGGCACTGCTGCATAAAAGGGAGGTTGTTACCTGTAGAATCAAAACTTTGGATGCTAAAAATAAATCTTTGAGAGGTAAAGTGGGGGTTTGTGCCTAAAATTGAGAGCTTGGAGTAGGAAAATGAGGCTTTTCATCTGAAAAAGGAGGTTTGTGCCCTAAAATTGAGATATTGGTGAAGAAGAATGAGGCTTTTCACCTGAAAATTGAGAGCTTGTCCCTAAAATTGAGAGCTTGGTGCAGAAAAATGAGGCTTTTCAGCAGAAAAAGGCGGGTTGTGTGCCGTAAAATTGAGAGGTTGGTGCAGAAAAATGAGACTTTTCAGCAGAAAAAGGCCATTTCCGCCCTAAAATTGAGAGCTTGGTTCAGAAAAATGAGGTTTTTCACCCCAAAAATGCGGGTTTAGCCCCCATGATAGGGTTTGTGCTGTAAAAAAGGAGAGGTAGGGCCCTGGAAACGAGGCACTGCTGCATAAAAGGGAGGTTGTTTCCTGTAGAATCAAAACTTTGGATGCCAAAAATTAATCTTTGAGAGGTAAAATGGGGGTTTGTGCCCTAAAATTGAGAGCTTGGAGTAGGAAAATGAGGCTTTTAATCTGAAAAAGGAGGTTTGTGCCCTAAAATTGAGATATTGGTGAAGAAGAATGATTCTTTTCACCCGAAAAATGCGGTTTCTGCCCTAAAATGGAGAGCTTGGTACAGAAAAATGAGGCTTTTCATCTGAAAAAGGCAGGTTTGGCCATAAAATTGCGCTATTGGTGCAGAAAAATGAGGCTTTTCACCCAACAAAGGAGAACTTGTCCATAAAATTGAAATATTGGTGCAGAAAAATGAGGCTTTTCAGGTGAAAAAGGCGGGTTTTACCGTAAAATTGAGAGAGTGTTTCAGAAAAATGAGGCTTTTCAGGTGAAAAAGGTGGGTTTGGTGCAGAAAATTGAGAGCTCTGTGCAGAAAAATGAGGCTTTTTCACCCGAAAAAGGCATTTTGTGCCTGAAATTGAGAGCTTGGTGCAGAAAAATGAGGCTTTTCACCCAAAAAAGGAGAGCTTGTCCATAAAATTGAAATATTGGTGCAGAAAAATGAGGCTTTTTCACCCAAAAAAGGCGGGTTTTACCCTAAACTTGAGAGAGTGGTTCAGAAAAATGAGGCTTTTCACCCAATAAAGGTAATTTGTGCCCAAAAATTGAGAGCTTGGTTCAGAAAAACGAGGATTTTTCACCCAAAAAAGGCGGGTGTGTGCCGTAAAATTGAGAGCTTGGTGCAGAAAAATGAGGCTTTTCCACCCAAAAAAGGCGGGTTTTACCCTAAAATTGAGATATTGGTGAAGAAAAATGAGGCTTTTCACCCGAAAATTGAGAGCTTGTCCCTAAAATTGAGAGCTTGGTGCAGAAAAACGAGGCTTTTTCACCCAAAAAGGCGGGTTTGTGCCCTAAAATTGAGAGCTTGTTGCAGAAAAATGAGGCTTTTCAGCAGAAAAAGGTTGTTTCCGCCCTAAAATTGAGAGCTTGGTACAGAAAAATGAGGTTTTTCACCCCAAAAGCGTGGGTTTAGCCCCCATGATAGGGTTTGTGCTGTAAAAAAGGAGAGGTAGGGCCCTGGAAACGAGGCACTGCTGCATAAAAGGGAGGTTGTTACCTGTAGAATCAAAACTTTGGATGCCAAAAATTAAGCTTTGAGAGGAGAATGGGGGTTTGTGCCTAAAATTGAGAGCTTGGAGTAGGAAAATGAGGCTTTTAATCTGAAAAAGGAGGTTTGTGCCCTAAAATTGAGATATTGGTGAAGAAGAATGAGGCTTTTCACTCAAAAATTGAGAGCTTGTCCCTAAAATTGAGAGCTTGGTGCAGAAAAATGAGGCTTTTCAGCAGAAAAAGGTGAGCTTGTCCATAAAATTGCGCTATTGGTGCAGAAAAATGAGGCTTTTCAGGTGAAAAAGGTGGGTTTGGTGCTAAAATTGAGAGCTTGGTGCAGAAAAATGAGGCTTTTCTGGTGAAAAGGGCATTTTGTGCCCCAAAATTGAGAGCTTGTTGTAGGAAAATGAGGCTTTTTTACCCGAAAAAGGCGGGTTTTACCCTAAAATTGAGAGCTTCTTGTAGGAAAATGAGGCTTTTCAGGTGAAAAAGGTGGGTTTGGTGCAGAAAATTGAGAGCTCTGTGCAGAAAAATGAGGCTTTTTCACCCGAAAAAGGCATTTTGTGCCTGAAATTGAGAGCTTGGTGCAGAAAAATGAGGCTTTTCACCCCAAAAACGCGGGTTTAGCCCCCATGATAGGGTTTGTGCTGTAAAAAAGGAGAGGTAGGGCCCTGGAAATGAGGCACTGCTGCATAAAAGGGAGGTTGTTACCTGTAGAATCAAAACTTTGGATGCTAAAAATTAATCTTTGAGGGGTAAAGTGGGGGTTTGTGCCCTAGAATTGAGAGCTTGGAGTAGGAGAATGAGGCTTTTAATCTGAAAAAGGAGGTTTGTGCCCTAAAATTGAGATATTGGTGAAGAAAAATGTGGCTTTTCACCTGAAAATTGAGAACTTGTCCCTAAAATGGAGAGCTTGGTGCAGAAAAATGAGGCTTTTTCACGCAAAAAAGGCGAGTTTTACCCTAAAATTGAGAGCTTGTTGCAGAAAAATGAGGCTTTTCAGGAGAAAAATGTGGTTTGTGCCCTAAAATTGAGATCTCTGTGCAGAAAAATGAGGTTTTTCACCCCAAAAATGCGGGTTTAGCCCCCATGATAGGGTTTGTGCTATAAAAAAGGAGAGGTAGGGCCCAGGAAACGAGGCACTGCTGCATAAAAGGGAGGTTGTTACCTGTAGAATCAAAACTTTGGATGCCAAAAATTAATCTTTGAGAGGTAAAATGGGGGTTTGTGCCCTAAAATTGAGAGCTTGGAGTAGGAAAATGAGGCTTTTAATCTGAAAAAGGAGGTTTGTGCCCTAAAATTGAGATATTGGTGAAGAAGAATGAGGCTTTTCACCCAAAAATTGAGAGCTTGTCCCTAAAATGGAGAGCTTGGTGCAAAAAATGAGGCTTTTCAGCAGAAAAAGGCACGTTTGGTCCTAAAATTGCGCTATTGGTGCAGAAAAATGAGGCTTTTCACCCAACAAAGGAGAGCTTGTCCATAACATTGAAATATTGGTGCAGAAAAATGAGGCTTTTCAGGTGTAAAAGGTGGGTTTGGTGCTAAAATTGAGAGCTTGTTGCAGAAAAATGAGGCTTTTCAGGAGAAAAAGGTGGTTTGTGCCCTAAAATTGAGAGCTTGGTGCAGAAAAATTAGGCTTTTCAGGTGAAAAAAGCGGGTTTTACCCTAATATTGAAAGCTTGGTGCAGAAAAATGAGGCTTTTCACCCCAAAAACGCGGGTTTAGCCCCCACGATAGGGTTTGTGCTGTAAAAAAGGAGAGGTAGGGCCCTGGAAACGAGGCACTGCTGCATAAAAGGGAGGTTGTTACCTGTAGAATCAAAACTTTGGATGCCAAAAATTAATCTTTGAGAGGAGAATGTGGGTTTGTGCCTAAAATTGAGAGCTTGGAGTAGGAAAATGAGGCTTTTAATCTGAAAAAGGAGGTTTGTGCCCTAAAATTGAGATATTGGTGAAGAAAATGAGGCTTTTCACCCGAAAATTGAGAACTTGTCCCTAAAATTGAGAGCTTGGTGCAGAAAAATGAGGCTTTTTCACCCAAAAAAGGCGGGTTTTACCCTAAATTTGAGAGCTTGGTTCAGAAAAATGAGGCTTTTCACCCAATACAGGTAATTTGTGCCCAAAAATTGAGAGCTTGGTGCAGAAAAATGATTCTTTTCGCCCGAAAAAGGCGGTTTCTGCCCTAAAATTGAGAGCTTGGTGCAGAAAAATGAGGCTTTTCACCCAAAAAAGGAGAGCTTGTCCCTAAAATTGAAATATTGGTGCAGAAAAATGAGGCTTTTTCACCCAAAAAAGGCGGGTTTTACCCTAAACTTGAGAGAGTGGTTCAGAAAAATGAGGCTTTTCACCCAATAAAGGTAATTTGTGCCCAAAAATTGAGAGCTTGGTTCAGAAAAACGAGGATTTTTCACCCAAAAAAGGCGGGTGTGTGCCGTAAAATTGAGAGCTTGGTGCAGAAAAATGAGGCTTTTCCACCCAAAAAAGGCGGGTTTTACCCTAAAATTGAGATATTGGTGAAGAAAAATGAGGCTTTTCACCCGAAAATTGAGAGCTTGTCCCTAAAATTGAGAGCTTGGTTCAGAAAAACGAGGCTTTTTCACCCAAAAAGGCGGGTTTGTGCCCTAAAATTGAGAGCTTGTTGCAGAAAAATGAGGCTTTTCAGCAGAAAAAGGTTGTTTCCGCCCTAAAATTGAGAGCTTGGTACAGAAAAATGAGGTTTTTCACCCCAAAAGCGTGGGTTTAGCCCCCATGATAGGGTTTGTGCTGTAAAAAAGGAGAGGTAGGGCCCAGGAAACGAGGCACTGCTGCATAAAAGGGAGGTTGTTACCTGTAGAATCAAAACTTTGGATGCCAAAAATTAATCTTTGAGAGGTAAAATGGGGGTTTGTGCCCTAAAATTGAGAGCTTGGAGTAGGAAAATGAGGCTTTTAATCTGAAAAAGGAGGTTTGTGCCCTAAAATTGAGATATTGGTGAAGAAGAATGATTCTTTTCACCCGAAAAATGCGGTTTCTGCCCTAAAATGGAGAGCTTGGTACAGAAAAATGAGGCTTTTCATCTGAAAAAGGCAGGTTTGGCCATAAAATTGCGCTATTGGTGCAGAAAAATGAGGCTTTTCACCCAACAAAGGAGAGCTTGTCCATAAAATTGAAATATTGGTGCAGAAAAATGAGGCTTTTCAGGTGAAAAAGGCAGGTTTTACCGTAAAATTGAGAGAGTGTTTCAGAAAAATGAGGCTTTTCAGGTGAAAAAGGTGGGTTTGGTGCAGAAAATTGAGAGCTCTGTGCAGAAAAATGAGGCTTTTTCACCCGAAAAAGGCATTTTGTGCCTGAAATTGAGAGCTTGGTGCAGAAAAATGAGGCTTTTCACCCCAAAAACGCGGGTTTAGCCCCCATGATAGGGTTTGTGCTGTAAAAAAGGAGAGGTAGGGCCCTGGAAATGAGGCACTGCTGCATAAAAGGGAGGTTGTTACCTGTAGAATCAAAACTTTGGATGCCAAAAATTAATCTTTGAGAGGTAAAATGGGGGTTTGTGCCCTAAAATTGAGAGCTTGGAGTAGGAAAATGAGGCTTTTAATCTGAAAAAGGAGGTTTGTGCCCTAAAATTGAGATATTGGTGAAGAAGAATGAGGCTTTTCCACCCAAAAATTGAGAGCTTGTCCCTAAAATTGAGAGCTTGGTGCAGAAAAATGAGGCTTTTCAGCAGAAAAAGGTGAGCTTGTCCATAAAATTGCGCTATTGGTGCAGAAAAATGAGGCTTTTCAGGTGAAAAAGGTGGGTTTGGTGCTAAAATTGAGAGCTTGGTGCAGAAAAATGAGGCTTTTCTGGTGAAAAGGGCATTTTGTGCCCCAAAATTGAGAGCTTGTTGTAGGAAAATGAGGCTTTTTTACCCGAAAAAGGCGGGTTTTACCCTAAAATTGAGAGCTTCTTGTAGGAAAATGAGGCTTTTCAGGTGAAAAAGGTGGGTTTGGTGCAGAAAATTGAGAGCTCTGTGCAGAAAAATGAGGCTTTTTCACCCGAAAAAGGCATTTTGTGCCTGAAATTGAGAGCTTGGAGTAGGAAAATGAGGCTTTTAATCTGAAAAAGGAGGTTTGTGCCCTAAAATTGAGATATTGGTGAAGAAAATGAGGCTTTTCACCCGAAAATTGAGAACTTGTCCCTAAAATTGAGAGCTTGGTGCAGAAAAATGAGGCTTTTTCACCCAAAAAAGGCGGGTTTTACCCTAAATTTGAGAGCTTGGTTCAGAAAAATGAGGCTTTTCACCCAATACAGGTAATTTGTGCCCAAAAATTGAGAGCTTGGTGCAGAAAAATGATTCTTTTCGCCCGAAAAAGGCGGTTTCTGCCCTAAAATTGAGAGCTTGGTGCAGAAAAATGAGGCTTTTCACCCAAAAAAGGAGAGCTTGTCCCTAAAATTGAAATATTGGTGCAGAAAAATGAGGCTTTTTCACCCAAAAAAGGCGGGTTTTACCCTAAACTTGAGAGAGTGGTTCAGAAAAATGAGGCTTTTCACCCAATAAAGGTAATTTGTGCCCAAAAATTGAGAGCTTGGTTCAGAAAAACGAGGATTTTTCACCCAAAAAAGGCGGGTGTGTGCCGTAAAATTGAGAGCTTGGTGCAGAAAAATGAGGCTTTTCCACCCAAAAAAGGCGGGTTTTACCCTAAAATTGAGATATTGGTGAAGAAAAATGAGGCTTTTCACCCGAAAATTGAGAGCTTGTCCCTAAAATTGAGAGCTTGGTTCAGAAAAACGAGGCTTTTTCACCCAAAAAGGCGGGTTTGTGCCCTAAAATTGAGAGCTTGTTGCAGAAAAATGAGGCTTTTCAGCAGAAAAAGGTTGTTTCCGCCCTAAAATTGAGAGCTTGGTACAGAAAAATGAGGTTTTTCACCCCAAAAGCGTGGGTTTAGCCCCCATGATAGGGTTTGTGCTGTAAAAAAGGAGAGGTAGGGCCCAGGAAACGAGGCACTGCTGCATAAAAGGGAGGTTGTTACCTGTAGAATCAAAACTTTGGATGCCAAAAATTAATCTTTGAGAGGTAAAATGGGGGTTTGTGCCCTAAAATTGAGAGCTTGGAGTAGGAAAATGAGGCTTTTAATCTGAAAAAGGAGGTTTGTGCCCTAAAATTGAGATATTGGTGAAGAAGAATGATTCTTTTCACCCGAAAAATGCGGTTTCTGCCCTAAAATGGAGAGCTTGGTACAGAAAAATGAGGCTTTTCATCTGAAAAAGGCAGGTTTGGCCATAAAATTGCGCTATTGGTGCAGAAAAATGAGGCTTTTCACCCAACAAAGGAGAGCTTGTCCATAAAATTGAAATATTGGTGCAGAAAAATGAGGCTTTTCAGGTGAAAAAGGCAGGTTTTACCGTAAAATTGAGAGAGTGTTTCAGAAAAATGAGGCTTTTCAGGTGAAAAAGGTGGGTTTGGTGCAGAAAATTGAGAGCTCTGTGCAGAAAAATGAGGCTTTTTCACCCGAAAAAGGCATTTTGTGCCTGAAATTGAGAGCTTGGTGCAGAAAAATGAGGCTTTTCACCCCAAAAACGCGGGTTTAGCCCCCATGATAGGGTTTGTGCTGTAAAAAAGGAGAGGTAGGGCCCTGGAAATGAGGCACTGCTGCATAAAAGGGAGGTTGTTACCTGTAGAATCAAAACTTTGGATGCCAAAAATTAATCTTTGAGAGGTAAAATGGGGGTTTGTGCCCTAAAATTGAGAGCTTGGAGTAGGAAAATGAGGCTTTTAATCTGAAAAAGGAGGTTTGTGCCCTAAAATTGAGATATTGGTGAAGAAGAATGAGGCTTTTCCACCCAAAAATTGAGAGCTTGTCCCTAAAATTGAGAGCTTGGTGCAGAAAAATGAGGCTTTTCAGCAGAAAAAGGTGAGCTTGTCCATAAAATTGCGCTATTGGTGCAGAAAAATGAGGCTTTTCAGGTGAAAAAGGTGGGTTTGGTGCTAAAATTGAGAGCTTGGTGCAGAAAAATGAGGCTTTTCTGGTGAAAAGGGCATTTTGTGCCCCAAAATTGAGAGCTTGTTGTAGGAAAATGAGGCTTTTTTACCCGAAAAAGGCGGGTTTTACCCTAAAATTGAGAGCTTCTTGTAGGAAAATGAGGCTTTTCAGGTGAAAAAGGTGGGTTTGGTGCAGAAAATTGAGAGCTCTGTGCAGAAAAATGAGGCTTTTTCACCCGAAAAAGGCATTTTGTGCCTGAAATTGAGAGCTTGGTGCAGAAAAATGAGGCTTTTCACCCCAAAAACGTGGGTTTAGCCCCCATGATAGGGTTTGTGCTGTAAAAAAGGAGAGGTAGGGCCCTGGAAATGAGGCACTGCTGCATAAAAGGGAGGTTGTTACCTGTAGAATCAAAACTTTGGATGCTAAAAATTAATCTTTGAGAGGTAAAGTGGGGGTTTGTGCCCTAGAATTGAGAGCTTGGAGTAGGAAAATGAGGCTTTTAATCTGAAAAAGGAGGTTTGTGCCCTAAAATTGAGATATTGGTGAAGAAAAATGTGGCTTTTCACCTGAAAATTGAGAACTTGTCCCTAAAATGGAGAGCTTGGTGCAGAAAAATGAGGCTTTTCAGCAGAAAAAGGCGGGTTGTGTGCCGTAAAATTGAGAGGTTGGTGCAGAAAAATTAGACTTTTCAGCAGAAAAAGGCCATTTCCGCCCTAAAATTGAGAGCTTGGTTCAGAAAAATGAGGTTTTTCACCCCAAAAATGCGGGTTTAGCCCCCATGATAGGGTTTGTGCTGTAAAAAAGGAGAGGTAGGGCCCTGGAAACGAGGCACTGCTGCATAAAAGGGAGGTTGTTACCTGTAGAATCAAAACTTTGGATGCCAAAAATTAATCTTTGAGAGGTAAAATGGGGGTTTGTGCCCTAAAATTGAGAGCTTGGAGTAGGAAAATGAGGCTTTTAATCTGAAAAAGGAGGTTTGTGCCCTAAAATTGAGATATTGGTGAAGAAGAATGAGGCTTTTCACCCAAAAATTGAGAGCTTGTCCCTAAAATGGAGAGCTTGGTGCAAAAAATGAGGCTTTTCAGCAGAAAAAGGCACGTTTGGTCCTAAAATTGCGCTATTGGTGCAGAAAAATGAGGCTTTTCACCCAACAAAGGAGAGCTTGTCCATAACATTGAAATATTGGTGCAGAAAAATGAGGCTTTTCAGGTGTAAAAGGTGGGTTTGGTGCTAAAATTGAGAGCTTGTTGCAGAAAAATGAGGCTTTTCAGGAGAAAAAGGTGGTTTGTGCCCTAAAATTGAGAGCTTGGTGCAGAAAAATGAGGCTTTTCAGGTGAAAATTGAGAGCTTGTCCCTAAAATTGAGAGCTTGGTGCAGAAAAATTAGGCTTTTCAGGTGAAAAAAGCGGGTTTTACCCTAATATTGAAAGCTTGGTACAGAAAAATGAGGCTTTTCACCCCAAAAACGCGGGTTTAGCCCCCACGATAGGGTTTGTGCTGTAAAAAAGGAGAGGTAGGGCCCTGGAAACGAGGCACTGCTGCATAAAAGGGAGGTTGTTACCTGTAGAATCAAAACTTTGGAAGCTAAAAATTAATCTTTGAGAGGTAAAGTGGGGGTTTGTGCCTAAAATTGAGAGCTTGGAGTAGGAAAATGAGGCTTTTAATCTGAAAAAGGAGGTTTGTGCCCTAAAATTGAGATATTGGTGAAGAAAATGAGGCTTTTCACCCGAAAATTGAGAACTTGTCCCTCAAATGGAGAGCTTGGTGCAGAAAAATGAGGCTTTTCAGGAGAAAAAGGTGGTTTGTGCCCAAAAATTGAGAGCTTGTTGCAGAAAAATGAGGCTTTTCAGGAGAAAAGCGGGTTTGTGCCCTAGAATCCAGAGCTTATTGTAGGAGAATGAAGCTTTTCACCCCAAAAACATGGGTTTGGCCCCCACGATAGGGTTTGTGCTGTATAAAAGTAGAGTTAGGGCCCAGGAAACGAGGCACTGCTGCATAAAAGGGAGGTTGTTACCTGTAGAATCAAAACTTTGGATGCCAAAAATTAAGCTTTGAGAGGTAAAGTGGGGGTTTGTGCCCTAGAATTGAGAGCTTGGAGTAGGAAAATGAGGCTTTTAATCTGAAAAAGGAGGTTTGTGCCCTAAAATTGAGATATTGGTGAAGAAAAATGAGGCTTTTCACGCGAAAATTGAGAACTTGTCCCTAAAATTGAGAGCTTGGTGCAGAAAAATGAGGCTTTTCAGGAGAAAAAGGTGGTTTGTGCCCAAAAATTGAGAGCTTGGTGCAGAAAAATGAGGCTTTTCAGGAGAAAAGCGGGTTTGTGCCCTAGAATCCAGAGCTTATTGTAGGAGAATGAAGCTTTTCACCCCAAAAACATGGGTTTGGCCCCCACGATAGGGTTTGTGCTGTATAAAAGGAGAGGTAGGGCCCAGGAAACGAGGCACTGCTGCATAAAAGGGAGGTTGTTACCTGTAGAATCAAAACTTTGGATGCCAAAAATTAAGCTTTGAGAGGTAAAGTGGGGGTTTGTGCCCTAGAATTGAGAGCTTGGAGTAGGAAAATGAGGCTTTTAATCTGAAAAAGGAGGTTTGTGCCCTAAAATTGAGATATTGGTGAAGAAAAATGAGGCTTTTCACCCGAAAATTGAGAACTTGTCCCTAAAATGGAGAGCTTGGTGCAGAAAAATGAGGCTTTTTCACCCAAAAAAGGCGGGTTTTACCCTAAATTTGAGAGCTTGGTTCAGAAAAATGAGGCTTTTCACCCAATACAGGTAATTTGTGCCCTAAAATTGAGAGCTTGGTGCAGAAAAATGAGGCTTTTCACCCAAAAAAGGAGAGCTTGTCCCTAAAATTGAGAGCTTGGTGCAGAAAAATGAGGCTTTTTCACCCAAAAAAGGCGGGTTTTACCCTAAACTTGAGAGAGTGGTTCAGAAAAATGAGGCTTTTCACCCAATAAAGGTAATTTGTGCCCAAAAATTGAGAGCTTGGTTCAGAAAAACGAGGATTTTTCACCCAAAAAAGGCGGGTGTGTGCCGTAAAATTGAGAGCTTGGTGCAGAAAAATGAGGCTTTTCCACCCAAAAAAGGCGGGTTTTACCCTAAAATTGAGATATTGGTGAAGAAAAATGAGGCTTTTCACCCGAAAATTGAGAGCTTGTCCCTAAAATTGAGAGCTTGGTGCAGAAAAACGAGGCTTTTTCACCCAAAAAGGCGGGTTTGTGCCCTAAAATTGAGAGCTTGTTGCAGAAAAATGAGGCTTTTCAGCAGAAAAAGGTTGTTTCCGCCCTAAAATTGAGAGCTTGGTACAGAAAAATGAGGTTTTTCACCCCAAAAGCGTGGGTTTAGCCCCCATGATAGGGTTTGTGCTGTAAAAAAGGAGAGGTAGGGCCCTGGAAACGAGGCACTGCTGCATAAAAGGGAGGTTGTTACCTGTAGAATCAAAACTTTGGATGCCAAAAATTAAGCTTTGAGAGGAGAATGGGGGTTTGTGCCTAAAATTGAGAGCTTGGAGTAGGAAAATGAGGCTTTTAATCTGAAAAAGGAGGTTTGTGCCCTAAAATTGAGATATTGGTGAAGAAGAATGAGGCTTTTCACTCAAAAATTGAGAGCTTGTCCCTAAAATTGAGAGCTTGGTGCAGAAAAATGAGGCTTTTCAGCAGAAAAAGGTGAGCTTGTCCATAAAATTGCGCTATTGGTGCAGAAAAATGAGGCTTTTCAGGTGAAAAAGGTGGGTTTGGTGCTAAAATTGAGAGCTTGGTGCAGAAAAATGAGGCTTTTCTGGTGAAAAGGGCATTTTGTGCCCCAAAATTGAGAGCTTGTTGTAGGAAAATGAGGCTTTTTTACCCGAAAAAGGCGGGTTTTACCCTAAAATTGAGAGCTTCTTGTAGGAAAATGAGGCTTTTCAGGTGAAAAAGGTGGGTTTGGTGCAGAAAATTGAGAGCTCTGTGCAGAAAAATGAGGCTTTTTCACCCGAAAAAGGCATTTTGTGCCTGAAATTGAGAGCTTGGTGCAGAAAAATGAGGCTTTTCACCCCAAAAACGCGGGTTTAGCCCCCATGATAGGGTTTGTGCTGTAAAAAAGGAGAGGTAGGGCCCTGGAAATGAGGCACTGCTGCATAAAAGGGAGGTTGTTACCTGTAGAATCAAAACTTTGGATGCTAAAAATTAATCTTTGAGGGGTAAAGTGGGGGTTTGTGCCCTAGAATTGAGAGCTTGGAGTAGGAGAATGAGGCTTTTAATCTGAAAAAGGAGGTTTGTGCCCTAAAATTGAGATATTGGTGAAGAAAAATGTGGCTTTTCACCTGAAAATTGAGAACTTGTCCCTAAAATGGAGAGCTTGGTGCAGAAAAATGAGGCTTTTTCACGCAAAAAAGGCGAGTTTTACCCTAAAATTGAGAGCTTGTTGCAGAAAAATGAGGCTTTTCAGGAGAAAAATGTGGTTTGTGCCCTAAAATTGAGATCTCTGTGCAGAAAAATGAGGTTTTTCACCCCAAAAATGCGGGTTTAGCCCCCATGATAGGGTTTGTGCTATAAAAAAGGAGAGGTAGGGCCCAGGAAACGAGGCACTGCTGCATAAAAGGGAGGTTGTTACCTGTAGAATCAAAACTTTGGATGCCAAAAATTAATCTTTGAGAGGTAAAATGGGGGTTTGTGCCCTAAAATTGAGAGCTTGGAGTAGGAAAATGAGGCTTTTAATCTGAAAAAGGAGGTTTGTGCCCTAAAATTGAGATATTGGTGAAGAAGAATGAGGCTTTTCACCCAAAAATTGAGAGCTTGTCCCTAAAATGGAGAGCTTGGTGCAAAAAATGAGGCTTTTCAGCAGAAAAAGGCACGTTTGGTCCTAAAATTGCGCTATTGGTGCAGAAAAATGAGGCTTTTCACCCAACAAAGGAGAGCTTGTCCATAACATTGAAATATTGGTGCAGAAAAATGAGGCTTTTCAGGTGTAAAAGGTGGGTTTGGTGCTAAAATTGAGAGCTTGTTGCAGAAAAATGAGGCTTTTCTGGTGAAAAGGGCATTTTGTGCCCAAAAATTGAGAGCTTGTTGTAGGAAAATGAGGCTTTTTTACCCGAAAAAGGCGGGTTTTACCCTAAAATTGAGAGCTTCTTGTAGGAAAATGAGGCTTTTCAGGTGAAAAAGGTGGGTTTGGTGCAGAAAATTGAGAGTTCTGTGCAGAAAAATGAGGCTTTTCACCCCAAAAACGCGGGTTTAGCCCCCATGATAGGGTTTGTGCTGTAAAAAAGGAGAGGTAGGGCCCTGGAAACGAGGCACTGCTGCATAAAAGGGAGGTTGTTACCTGTAGAATCAAACCTTTGGATGCCAAAAATTAAGCTTTGAGAGGAGAATGGGGGTTTGTGCCTAAAATTGAGAGCTTGGAGTAGGAAAATGAGGCTTTTAATCTGAAAAAGGAGTTTTGTGCCCTAAAATTGAGATATTGGTGAAGAAGAATGAGGCTTTTCCACCCAAAAATTGAGAGCTTGTCCATAAAATTGAGAGCTTGGTGCAGAAAAATGAGGCTTTTTCACCCAAAAAAGGCGGGTTTTACCCTAAACTTGAGAGAGTGGTTCAGAAAAATGAGGCTTTTCACCCAGTAAAGGTAATTTGTGCCCAAATATTGAGAGCTTGGTGCAGAAAAATGAGGCTTTTCACCCAAAAAGGCGGGTTTTACCCTAAAATTGAGATATTGGTGCAGAAAAATGAGGCTTTTCACCCGAAAATTGAGAGCTTGTCCCTAAAATGGAGAGCTTGGTGCAGAAAAATGAGGCTTTTCACCCCAAAAACGCGGGTTTAGCCCCCATGATAGGGTTTGTGCTGTAAAAAAGGAGAGGTAGGGCCCTGGAAATGAGGCACTGCTGCATAAAAGGGAGGTTGTTACCTGTAGAATCAAAACTTTGGATGCTAAAAATTAATCTTTGAGAGGTAAAGTGGGGGTTTGTGCCCTAGAATTGAGAGCTTGGAGTAGGAAAATGAGGCTTTTAATCTGAAAAAGGAGGTTTGTGCCCTAAAATTGAGATATTGGTGAAGAAACATGTGGCTTTTCACCTGAAAATTGAGAACTTGTCCCTAAAATGGAGAGCTTGGTGCAGAAAAATGAGGCTTTTTCACGCAAAAAAGGCGAGTTTTACCCTAAAATTGAGAGCTTGTTGCAGAAAAATGAGGCTTTTCAGGAGAAAAATGTGGTTTGTGCCCTAAAATTGAGATCTCTGTGCAGAAAAATGAGGTTTTTCACCCCAAAAATGCGGGTTTAGCCCCCATGATAGGGTTTGTGCTATAAAAAAGGAGAGGTAGGGCCCAGGAAACGAGGCACTGCTGCATAAAAGGGAGGTTGTTACCTGTAGAATCAAAACTTTGGATGCCAAAAATTAATCTTTGAGAGGTAAAATGGGGGTTTGTGCCCTAAAATTGAGAGCTTGGAGTAGGAAAATGAGGCTTTTAATCTGAAAAAGGAGGTTTGTGCCCTAAAATTGAGATATTGGTGAAGAAGAATGAGGCTTTTCACCCAAAAATTGAGAGCTTGTCCCTAAAATGGAGAGCTTGGTGCAAAAAATGAGGCTTTTCAGCAGAAAAAGGCACGTTTGGTCCTAAAATTGCGCTATTGGTGCAGAAAAATGAGGCTTTTCACCCAACAAAGGAGAGCTTGTCCATAACATTGAAATATTGGTGCAGAAAAATGAGGCTTTTCAGGTGTAAAAGGTGGGTTTGGTGCTAAAATTGAGAGCTTGTTGCAGAAAAATGAGGCTTTTCAGGAGAAAAAGGTGGTTTGTGCCCTAAAATTGAGAGCTTGGTGCAGAAAAATTAGGCTTTTCAGGTGAAAAAAGCGGGTTTTACCCTAATATTGAAAGCTTGGTGCAGAAAAATGAGGCTTTTCACCCCAAAAACGCGGGTTTAGCCCCCACGATAGGGTTTGTGCTGTAAAAAAGGAGAGGTAGGGCCCTGGAAACGAGGCACTGCTGCATAAAAGGGAGGTTGTTACCTGTAGAATCAAAACTTTGGATGCCAAAAATTAATCTTTGAGAGGAGAATGTGGGTTTGTGCCTAAAATTGAGAGCTTGGAGTAGGAAAATGAGGCTTTTAATCTGAAAAAGGAGGTTTGTGCCCTAAAATTGAGATATTGGTGAAGAAAATGAGGCTTTTCACCCGAAAATTGAGAACTTGTCCCTAAAATTGAGAGCTTGGTGCAGAAAAATGAGGCTTTTTCACCCAAAAAAGGCGGGTTTTACCCTAAATTTGAGAGCTTGGTTCAGAAAAATGAGGCTTTTCACCCAATACAGGTAATTTGTGCCCAAAAATTGAGAGCTTGGTGCAGAAAAATGATTCTTTTCGCCCGAAAAAGGCGGTTTCTGCCCTAAAATTGAGAGCTTGGTGCAGAAAAATGAGGCTTTTCACCCAAAAAAGGAGAGCTTGTCCCTAAAATTGAAATATTGGTGCAGAAAAATGAGGCTTTTTCACCCAAAAAAGGCGGGTTTTACCCTAAACTTGAGAGAGTGGTTCAGAAAAATGAGGCTTTTCACCCAATAAAGGTAATTTGTGCCCAAAAATTGAGAGCTTGGTTCAGAAAAACGAGGATTTTTCACCCAAAAAAGGCGGGTGTGTGCCGTAAAATTGAGAGCTTGGTGCAGAAAAATGAGGCTTTTCCACCCAAAAAAGGCGGGTTTTACCCTAAAATTGAGATATTGGTGAAGAAAAATGAGGCTTTTCACCCGAAAATTGAGAGCTTGTCCCTAAAATTGAGAGCTTGGTTCAGAAAAACGAGGCTTTTTCACCCAAAAAGGCGGGTTTGTGCCCTAAAATTGAGAGCTTGTTGCAGAAAAATGAGGCTTTTCAGCAGAAAAAGGTTGTTTCCGCCCTAAAATTGAGAGCTTGGTACAGAAAAATGAGGTTTTTCACCCCAAAAGCGTGGGTTTAGCCCCCATGATAGGGTTTGTGCTGTAAAAAAGGAGAGGTAGGGCCCAGGAAACGAGGCACTGCTGCATAAAAGGGAGGTTGTTACCTGTAGAATCAAAACTTTGGATGCCAAAAATTAATCTTTGAGAGGTAAAATGGGGGTTTGTGCCCTAAAATTGAGAGCTTGGAGTAGGAAAATGAGGCTTTTAATCTGAAAAAGGAGGTTTGTGCCCTAAAATTGAGATATTGGTGAAGAAGAATGATTCTTTTCACCCGAAAAATGCGGTTTCTGCCCTAAAATGGAGAGCTTGGTACAGAAAAATGAGGCTTTTCATCTGAAAAAGGCAGGTTTGGCCATAAAATTGCGCTATTGGTGCAGAAAAATGAGGCTTTTCACCCAACAAAGGAGAGCTTGTCCATAAAATTGAAATATTGGTGCAGAAAAATGAGGCTTTTCAGGTGAAAAAGGCAGGTTTTACCGTAAAATTGAGAGAGTGTTTCAGAAAAATGAGGCTTTTCAGGTGAAAAAGGTGGGTTTGGTGCAGAAAATTGAGAGCTCTGTGCAGAAAAATGAGGCTTTTTCACCCGAAAAAGGCATTTTGTGCCTGAAATTGAGAGCTTGGTGCAGAAAAATGAGGCTTTTCACCCCAAAAACGCGGGTTTAGCCCCCATGATAGGGTTTGTGCTGTAAAAAAGGAGAGGTAGGGCCCTGGAAATGAGGCACTGCTGCATAAAAGGGAGGTTGTTACCTGTAGAATCAAAACTTTGGATGCCAAAAATTAATCTTTGAGAGGTAAAATGGGGGTTTGTGCCCTAAAATTGAGAGCTTGGAGTAGGAAAATGAGGCTTTTAATCTGAAAAAGGAGGTTTGTGCCCTAAAATTGAGATATTGGTGAAGAAGAATGAGGCTTTTCCACCCAAAAATTGAGAGCTTGTCCCTAAAATTGAGAGCTTGGTGCAGAAAAATGAGGCTTTTCAGCAGAAAAAGGTGAGCTTGTCCATAAAATTGCGCTATTGGTGCAGAAAAATGAGGCTTTTCAGGTGAAAAAGGTGGGTTTGGTGCTAAAATTGAGAGCTTGGTGCAGAAAAATGAGGCTTTTCTGGTGAAAAGGGCATTTTGTGCCCCAAAATTGAGAGCTTGTTGTAGGAAAATGAGGCTTTTTTACCCGAAAAAGGCGGGTTTTACCCTAAAATTGAGAGCTTCTTGTAGGAAAATGAGGCTTTTCAGGTGAAAAAGGTGGGTTTGGTGCAGAAAATTGAGAGCTCTGTGCAGAAAAATGAGGCTTTTTCACCCGAAAAAGGCATTTTGTGCCTGAAATTGAGAGCTTGGTGCAGAAAAATGAGGCTTTTCACCCCAAAAACGCGGGTTTAGCCCCCATGATAGGGTTTGTGCTGTAAAAAAGGAGAGGTAGGGCCCTGGAAATGAGGCACTGCTGCATAAAAGGGAGGTTGTTACCTGTAGAATCAAAACTTTGGATGCTAAAAATTAATCTTTGAGAGGTAAAGTGGGGGTTTGTGCCCTAGAATTGAGAGCTTGGAGTAGGAAAATGAGGCTTTTAATCTGAAAAAGGAGGTTTGTGCCCTAAAATTGAGATATTGGTGAAGAAAAATGTGGCTTTTCACCTGAAAATTGAGAACTTGTCCCTAAAATGGAGAGCTTGGTGCAGAAAAATGAGGCTTTTCAGCAGAAAAAGGCGGGTTGTGTGCCGTAAAATTGAGAGGTTGGTGCAGAAAAATTAGACTTTTCAGCAGAAAAAGGCCATTTCCACCCTAAAATTGAGAGCTTGGTTCAGAAAAATGAGGTTTTTCACCCCAAAAATGCGGGTTTAGCCCCCATGATAGGGTTTGTGCTGTAAAAAAGGAGAGGTAGGGCCCTGGAAACGAGGCACTGCTGCATAAAAGGGAGGTTGTTACCTGTAGAATCAAAACTTTGGATGCCAAAAATTAATCTTTGAGAGGTAAAATGGGGGTTTGTGCCCTAAAATTGAGAGCTTGGAGTAGGAAAATGAGGCTTTTAATCTGAAAAAGGAGGTTTGTGCCCTAAAATTGAGATATTGGTGAAGAAGAATGAGGCTTTTCACCCAAAAATTGAGAGCTTGTCCCTAAAATGGAGAGCTTGGTGCAAAAAATGAGGCTTTTCAGCAGAAAAAGGCACGTTTGGTCCTAAAATTGCGCTATTGGTGCAGAAAAATGAGGCTTTTCACCCAACAAAGGAGAGCTTGTCCATAACATTGAAATATTGGTGCAGAAAAATGAGGCTTTTCAGGTGTAAAAGGTGGGTTTGGTGCTAAAATTGAGAGCTTGTTGCAGAAAAATGAGGCTTTTCAGGAGAAAAAGGTGGTTTGTGCCCTAAAATTGAGAGCTTGGTGCAGAAAAATGAGGCTTTTCAGGTGAAAATTGAGAGCTTGTCCCTAAAATTGAGAGCTTGGTGCAGAAAAATTAGGCTTTTCAGGTGAAAAAAGCGGGTTTTACCCTAATATTGAAAGCTTGGTACAGAAAAATGAGGCTTTTCACCCCAAAAACGCGGGTTTAGCCCCCACGATAGGGTTTGTGCTGTAAAAAAGGAGAGGTAGGGCCCTGGAAACGAGGCACTGCTGCATAAAAGGGAGGTTGTTACCTGTAGAATCAAAACTTTGGAAGCTAAAAATTAATCTTTGAGAGGTAAAGTGGGGGTTTGTGCCTAAAATTGAGAGCTTGGAGTAGGAAAATGAGGCTTTTAATCTGAAAAAGGAGGTTTGTGCCCTAAAATTGAGATATTGGTGAAGAAAATGAGGCTTTTCACCCGAAAATTGAGAACTTGTCCCTCAAATGGAGAGCTTGGTGCAGAAAAATGAGGCTTTTCAGGAGAAAAAGGTGGTTTGTGCCCAAAAATTGAGAGCTTGTTGCAGAAAAATGAGGCTTTTCAGGAGAAAAGCGGGTTTGTGCCCTAGAATCCAGAGCTTATTGTAGGAGAATGAAGCTTTTCACCCCAAAAACATGGGTTTGGCCCCCACGATAGGGTTTGTGCTGTATAAAAGTAGAGTTAGGGCCCAGGAAACGAGGCACTGCTGCATAAAAGGGAGGTTGTTACCTGTAGAATCAAAACTTTGGATGCCAAAAATTAAGCTTTGAGAGGTAAAGTGGGGGTTTGTGCCCTAGAATTGAGAGCTTGGAGTAGGAAAATGAGGCTTTTAATCTGAAAAAGGAGGTTTGTGCCCTAAAATTGAGATATTGGTGAAGAAAAATGAGGCTTTTCACGCGAAAATTGAGAACTTGTCCCTAAAATTGAGAGCTTGGTGCAGAAAAATGAGGCTTTTCAGGAGAAAAAGGTGGTTTGTGCCCAAAAATTGAGAGCTTGGTGCAGAAAAATGAGGCTTTTCAGGAGAAAAGCGGGTTTGTGCCCTAGAATCCAGAGCTTATTGTAGGAGAATGAAGCTTTTCACCCCAAAAACATGGGTTTGGCCCCCACGATAGGGTTTGTGCTGTATAAAAGGAGAGGTAGGGCCCAGGAAACGAGGCACTGCTGCATAAAAGGGAGGTTGTTACCTGTAGAATCAAAACTTTGGATGCCAAAAATTAAGCTTTGAGAGGTAAAGTGGGGGTTTGTGCCCTAGAATTGAGAGCTTGGAGTAGGAAAATGAGGCTTTTAATCTGAAAAAGGAGGTTTGTGCCCTAAAATTGAGATATTGGTGAAGAAAAATGAGGCTTTTCACCCGAAAATTGAGAACTTGTCCCTAAAATTGAGAGCTTGGTGCAGAAAAATGAGGCTTTTTCACCCAAAAAAGGCGGGTTTTACCCTAAATTTGAGAGCTTGGTTCAGAAAAATGAGGCTTTTCACCCAATACAGGTAATTTGTGCCCTAAAATTGAGAGCTTGGTGCAGAAAAATGAGGCTTTTCACCCAAAAAAGGAGAGCTTGTCCCTAAAATTGAGAGCTTGGTGCAGAAAAATGAGGCTTTTTCACCCAAAAAAGGCGGGTTTTACCCTAAACTTGAGAGAGTGGTTCAGAAAAATGAGGCTTTTCACCCAATAAAGGTAATTTGTGCCCAAAAATTGAGAGCTTGGTTCAGAAAAACGAGGATTTTTCACCCAAAAAAGGCGGGTGTGTGCCGTAAAATTGAGAGCTTGGTGCAGAAAAATGAGGCTTTTCCACCCAAAAAAGGCGGGTTTTACCCTAAAATTGAGATATTGGTGAAGAAAAATGAGGCTTTTCACCCGAAAATTGAGAGCTTGTCCCTAAAATTGAGAGCTTTGTTCAGAAAAACGAGACTTTTTCACCCAAAAAAGGCGGGTTTGTGCCCTAAAATTGAGAGCTTGTTGCAGAAAATTGAGGCTTTTCAGCAGAAAAAGGTTGTTTCCGCCCTAAAATTGAGAGCTTGGTACAGAAAAATGAGGTTTTTCACCCCAAAAGCGTGGGTTTAGCCCCCATGATAGGGTTTGTGCTGTAAAAAGGGAGAGGTAGGGCCCAGGAAACGAGGCACTGCTGCATAAAAGGGAGGTTGTTACCTGTAGAATCAAAACTTTGGATGCCAAAAATTAATCTTTGAGAGGAGAATGGGGGTTTGTGCCTAAAATTGAGAGCTTGGAGTAGGAAAATGAGGCTTTTAATCTGAAAAAGGAGGTTTGTGCCCTAAAATTGAGATATTGGTGAAGAAAAATGAGGCTTTTCCACCCAAAAATTGAGAGCTTGTCCCTAAAATTGAGAGCTTGGTGCAGAAAAATGAGGCTTTTCAGCAGAAAAAGGTGAGCTTGTCCATAAAATTGCGCTATTGGTGCAGAAAAATGAGGCTTTTCAGGTGAAAAAGGTGGGTTTGGTGCTAAAATTGAGAGCTTGGTGCAGAAAAATGAGGCTTTTCTGGTGAAAAGGGCATTTTGTGCCCAAAAATTGAGAGCTTCTTGTAGGAAAATGAGGCTTTTCAGGTGAAAAAGGTGGGTTTGGTGCAGAAAATTGAGAGCTCTGTGCAGAAAAATGAGGCTTTTTCACCCGAAAAAGGCATTTTGTGCCTGAAATTGAGAGCTTGGTGCAGAAAAATGAGGCTTTTCACCCCAAAAACGTGGGTTTAGCCCCCATGATAGGGTTTGTGCTGTAAAAAAGGAGAGGTAGGGCCCTGGAAACGAGGCACTGCTGCATAAAAGGGAGGTTGTTACCTGTAGAATCAAAACTTTGGATGCTAAAAATTAATCTTTGAGAGGTAAAGTGGGGGTTTGTGCCCTAGAATTGAGAGCTTGGAGTAGGAAAATGAGGCTTTTAATCTGAAAAAGGAGGTTTGTGCCCTAAAATTGAGATATTGGTGAAGAAAAATGTGGCTTTTCACCTGAAAATTGAGAACTTGTCCCTAAAATGGAGAGCTTGGTGCAGAAAAATGAGGCTTTTTCACGCAAAAAAGGCGAGTTTTACCCTAAAATTGAGAGCTTGTTGCAGAAAAATGAGGCTTTTCAGGAGAAAAATGTGGTTTGTGCCCTAAAATTGAGATCTCTGTGCAGAAAAATGAGGTTTTTCACCCCAAAAATGCGGGTTTAGCCCCCATGATAGGGTTTGTGCTATAAAAAAGGAGAGGTAGGGCCCAGGAAACGAGGCACTGCTGCATAAAAGGGAGGTTGTTACCTGTAGAATCAAAACTTTGGATGCCAAAAATTAATCTTTGAGAGGTAAAATGGGGGTTTGTGCCCTAAAATTGAGAGCTTGGAGTAGGAAAATGAGGCTTTTAATCTGAAAAAGGAGGTTTGTGCCCTAAAATTGAGATATTGGTGAAGAAGAATGAGGCTTTTCACCCAAAAATTGAGAGCTTGTCCCTAAAATGGAGAGCTTGGTGCAAAAAATGAGGCTTTTCAGCAGAAAAAGGCACGTTTGGTCCTAAAATTGCGCTATTGGTGCAGAAAAATGAGGCTTTTCACCCAACAAAGGAGAGCTTGTCCATAACATTGAAATATTGGTGCAGAAAAATGAGGCTTTTCAGGTGTAAAAGGTGGGTTTGGTGCTAAAATTGAGAGCTTGTTGCAGAAAAATGAGGCTTTTCAGGAGAAAAAGGTGGTTTGTGCCCTAAAATTGAGAGCTTGGTGCAGAAAAATGAGGCTTTTCAGGTGAAAATTGAGAGCTTGTCCCTAAAATTGAGAGCTTGGTGCAGAAAAATTAGGCTTTTCAGGTGAAAAAAGCGGGTTTTACCCTAATATTGAAAGCTTGGTACAGAAAAATGAGGCTTTTCACCCCAAAAACGCGGGTTTAGCCCCCACGATAGGGTTTGTGCTGTAAAAAAGGAGAGGTAGGGCCCTGGAAACGAGGCACTGCTGCATAAAAGGGAGGTTGTTACCTGTAGAATCAAAACTTTGGAAGCTAAAAATTAATCTTTGAGAGGTAAAGTGGGGGTTTGTGCCTAAAATTGACAGCTTGGAGTAGGAAAATGAGGCTTTTAATCTGAAAAAGGAGGTTTGTGCCCTAAAATTGAGATATTGGTGAAGAAAATGAGGCTTTTCACCCGAAAATTGAGAACTTGTCCCTCAAATGGAGAGCTTGGTGCAGAAAAATGAGGCTTTTCAGGAGAAAAATGTGGTTTGTGCCCAAAAATTGAGAGCTTGGTGCAGATAAATGAGGCTTTTCAGGAGAAAAGCGGGTTTGTGCCCTAGAATCCAGAGCTTATTGTAGGAGAATGAAGCTTTTCACCCCAAAAACATGGGTTTGGCCCCCACGATAGGGTTTGTGCTGTATAAAAGTAGAGTTAGGGCCCAGGAAACGAGGCACTGCTGCATAAAAGGGAGGTTGTTACCTGTAGAATCAAAACTTTGGATGCCAAAAATTAAGCTTTGAGAGGTAAAGTGGGGGTTTGTGCCCTAGAATTGAGAGCTTGGAGTAGGAAAATGAGGCTTTTAATCTGAAAAAGGAGGTTTGTGCCCTAAAATTGAGATATTGGTGAAGAAAAATGAGGCTTTTCACCCAAAAAAGGAGAGCTTGTCCCTAAAATTGAGAGCTTGGTGCAGAAAAATGAGGCTTTTTCACCCAAAAAAGGCGGGTTTTACCCTAAACTTGAGAGAGTGGTTCAGAAAAATGAGGCTTTTCACCCAATAAAGGTAATTTGTGCCCAAAAATTGAGAGCTTGGTTCAGAAAAACGAGGATTTTTCACCCAAAAAAGGCGGGTGTGTGCCGTAAAATTGAGAGCTTGGTGCAGAAAAATGAGGCTTTTCCACCCAAAAAAGGCGGGTTTTACCCTAAAATTGAGATATTGGTGAAGAAAAATGAGGCTTTTCACCCGAAAATTGAGAGCTTGTCCCTAAAATTGAGAGCTTTGTTCAGAAAAACGAGACTTTTTCACCCAAAAAAGGCGGGTTTGTGTCCTAAAATTGAGAGCTTGTTGCAGAAAATTGAGGCTTTTCAGCAGAAAAAGGTTGTTTCCGCCCTAAAATTGAGAGCTTGGTACAGAAAAATGAGGTTTTTCACCCCAAAAGCGTGGGTTTAGCCCCCATGATAGGGTTTGTGCTGTAAAAAGGGAGAGGTAGGGCCCTGGAAACGAGGCACTGCTGCATAAAAGGGAGGTTGTTACCTGTAGAATCAAAACTTTGGATGCCAAAAATTAATCTTTGAGAGGAGAATGGGGGTTTGTGCCTAAAATTGAGAGCTTGGAGTAGGAAAATGAGGCTTTTAATCTGAAAAAGGAGGTTTGTGCCCTAAAATTGAGATATTGGTGAAGAAAAATGAGGCTTTTCCACCCAAAAATTGAGAGCTTGTCCCTAAAATTGAGAGCTTGGTGCAGAAAAATGAGGCTTTTCAGCAGAAAAAGGTGAGCTTGTCCATAAAATTGCGCTATTGTTGCAGAAAAATGAGGCTTTTCAGGTGAAAAAGGTGGGTTTGGTGCTAAAATTGAGAGCTTGGTGCAGAAAAATGAGGCTTTTCTGGTGAAAAGGGCATTTTGTGCCCAAAAATTGAGAGCTTCTTGTAGGAAAATGAGGCTTTTCAGGTGAAAAAGGTGGGTTTGGTGCAGAAAATTGAGAGCTCTGTGCAGAAAAATGAGGCTTTTTCACCCGAAAAAGGCATTTTGTGCCTGAAATTGAGAGCTTGGTGCAGAAAAATGAGGCTTTTCACCCCAAAAACGTGGGTTTAGCCCCCATGATAGGGTTTGTGCTGTAAAAAAGGAGAGGTAGGGCCCTGGAAACGAGGCACTGCTGCATAAAAGGGAGGTTGTTACCTGTAGAATCAAAACTTTGGATGCTAAAAATTAATCTTTGAGAGGTAAAGTGGGGGTTTGTGCCCTAGAATTGAGAGCTTGGAGTAGGAAAATGAGGCTTTTAATCTGAAAAAGGAGGTTTGTGCCCTAAAATTGAGATATTGGTGAAGAAAAATGTGGCTTTTCACCTGAAAATTGAGAACTTGTCCCTAAAATGGAGAGCTTGGTGCAGAAAAATGAGGCTTTTTCACGCAAAAAAGGCGAGTTTTACCCTAAAATTGAGAGCTTGTTGCAGAAAAATGAGGCTTTTCAGGAGAAAAATGTGGTTTGTGCCCTAAAATTGAGATCTCTGTGCAGAAAAATGAGGTTTTTCACCCCAAAAATGCGGGTTTAGCCCCCATGATAGGGTTTGTGCTATAAAAAAGGAGAGGTAGGGCCCAGGAAACGAGGCACTGCTGCATAAAAGGGAGGTTGTTACCTGTAGAATCAAAACTTTGGATGCCAAAAATTAATCTTTGAGAGGTAAAATGGGGGTTTGTGCCCTAAAATTGAGAGCTTGGAGTAGGAAAATGAGGCTTTTAATCTGAAAAAGGAGGTTTGTGCCCTAAAATTGAGATATTGGTGAAGAAGAATGAGGCTTTTCACCCAAAAATTGAGAGCTTGTCCCTAAAATGGAGAGCTTGGTGCAAAAAATGAGGCTTTTCAGCAGAAAAAGGCACGTTTGGTCCTAAAATTGCGCTATTGGTGCAGAAAAATGAGGCTTTTCACCCAACAAAGGAGAGCTTGTCCATAACATTGAAATATTGGTGCAGAAAAATGAGGCTTTTCAGGTGTAAAAGGTGGGTTTGGTGCTAAAATTGAGAGCTTGTTGCAGAAAAATGAGGCTTTTCAGGTGAAAATTGAGAGCTTGTCCCTAAAATTGAGAGCTTGGTGCAGAAAAATTAGGCTTTTCAGGTGAAAAAAGCGGGTTTTACCCTAATATTGAAAGCTTGGTGCAGAAAAATGAGGCTTTTCACCCCAAAAACGCGGGTTTAGCCCCCACGATAGGGTTTGTGCTGTAAAAAAGGAGAGGTAGGGCCCTGGAAACGAGGCACTGCTGCATAAAAGGGAGGTTGTTACCTGTAGAATCAAAACTTTGGAAGCTAAAAATTAATCTTTGAGAGGTAAAGTGGGGGTTTGTGCCTAAAATTGACAGCTTGGAGTAGGAAAATGAGGCTTTTAATCTGAAAAAGGAGGTTTGTGCCCTAAAATTGAGATATTGGTGAAGAAAATGAGGCTTTTCACCCGAAAATTGAGAACTTGTCCCTCAAATGGAGAGCTTGGTGCAGAAAAATGAGGCTTTTCAGGAGAAAAATGTGGTTTGTGCCCAAAAATTGAGAGCTTGGTGCAGATAAATGAGGCTTTTCAGGAGAAAAGCGGGTTTGTGCCCTAGAATCCAGAGCTTATTGTAGGAGAATGAAGCTTTTCACCCCAAAAACATGGGTTTGGCCCCCACGATAGGGTTTGTGCTGTATAAAAGTAGAGTTAGGGCCCAGGAAACGAGGCACTGCTGCATAAAAGGGAGGTTGTTACCTGTAGAATCAAAACTTTGGATGCCAAAAATTAAGCTTTGAGAGGTAAAGTGGGGGTTTGTGCCCTAAAATTGAGAGCTTGGAGTAGGAAAATGAGGCTTTTAATCTGAAAAAGGAGGTTTGTGCCCTAAAATTGAGATATTGGTGAAGAAAAATGAGGCTTTTCACCCAAAAAAGGAGAGCTTGTCCCTAAAATTGAGAGCTTGGTGCAGAAAAATGAGGCTTTTTCACCCAAAAAAGGCGGGTTTTACCCTAAACTTGAGAGAGTGGTTCAGAAAAATGAGGCTTTTCACCCAATACAGGTAATTTGTGCCCAAAAATTGAGAGCTTGGTTCAGAAAAACGAGGATTTTTCACCCAAAAAAGGCGGGTGTGTGCCGTAAAATTGAGAGCTTGGTGCAGAAAAATGAGGCTTTTCCACCCAAAAAAGGCGGGTTTTACCCTAAAATTGAGATATTGGTGAAGAAAAATGAGGCTTTTCACCCGAAAATTGAGAGCTTGTCCCTAAAATTGAGAGCTTTGTTCAGAAAAACGAGACTTTTTCACCCAAAAAAGGCGGGTTTGTGCCCTAAAATTGAGAGCTTGTTGCAGAAAATTGAGGCTTTTCAGCAGAAAAAGGTTGTTTCCGCCCTAAAATTGAGAGCTTGGTACAGAAAAATGAGGTTTTTCACCCCAAAAGCGTGGGTTTAGCCCCCATGATAGGGTTTGTGCTGTAAAAAGGGAGAGGTAGGGCCCTGGAAACAAGGCACTGCTGCATAAAAGGGAGGTTGTTACCTGTAGAATCAAAACTTTGGATGCCAAAAATTAATCTTTGAGAGGAGAATGGGGGTTTGTGCCTAAAATTGAGAGCTTGGAGTAGGAAAATGAGGCTTTTAATCTGAAAAAGGAGGTTTGTGCCCTAAAATTGAGATATTGGTGAAGAAAAATGAGGCTTTTCACTCAAAAATTGAGAGCTTGTCCCTAAAATTGAGAGCTTGGAGTAGGAAAATGAGGCTTTTAATCTGAAAAAGGAGGTTTGTGCCCTAAAATTGAGATATTGGTGAAGAAGAATGAGGCTTTTCACCCAAAAATTGAGAGCTTGTCCCTAAAATTGAGAGCTTGGTGCAGAAAAATGAGGCTTTTCAGCAGAAAAAGGTGAGCTTGTCCATAAAATTGCGCTATTGGTGCAGAAAAATGAGGCTTTTTCACCCAAAAAAGGCGGGTTTGTGCCCTAAAATTGAGAGCTTGTTGCAGAAAATTGAGGCTTTTCAGCAGAAAAAGGTTGTTTCCGCCCTAAAATTGAGAGCTTGGTACAGAAAAATGAGGTTTTTCACCCCAAAAGCGTGGGTTTAGCCCCCATGATAGGGTTTGTACTGTAAAAAAGGAGAGGTAGGGCCCAGGAAACGAGGCACTGCTGCATAAAAGGGAGGTTGTTACCTGTAGAATCAAAACTTTGGATGCTAAAAATTAATCTTTGAGAGGTAAAGTGGGGGTTTGTGCCTAAAATTGAGAGCTTGGAGTAGGAAAATGAGGCTTTTAATCTGAAAAAGGAGGTTTGTGCCCTAAAATTGAGATATTGGTGAAGAAATATGAGGCTTTTCACTCAAAAATTGAGAGCTTGTCCCTAAAATTGAGAGCTTGGAGTAGGAAAATGAGGCTTTTAATCTGAAAAAGGAGGTTTGTGCCCTAAAATTGAGATATTGGTGAAGAAGAATGAGGCTTTTCACCCGAAAATTGAGAACTTGTCCCTAAAATTGAGAGCTTGGTGCAGAAAAATGAGGCTTTTTCACCCAAAAAAGGCGGGTTTTACCCTAAATTTGAGAGCTTGGTTCAGAAAAATGAGGCTTTTCACCCAATACAGGTAATTTATGCCCAAAAATTGAGAGCTTGGTGCAGAAAAATGATTCTTTTCGCCCGAAAAAGGCGGTTTCTGCCCTAAAATTGAGAGCTTGGTTCAGAAAAACGAGACTTTTTCACCCAAAAAAGGCGGGTTTGTGCCCTAAAATTGAGAGCTTGTTGCAGAAAATTGAGGCTTTTCAGCAGAAAAAGGTTGTTTCCGCCCTAAAATTGAGAGCTTGGTACAGAAAAATGAGGTTTTTCACCCCAAAAGCGTGGGTTTAGCCCCCATGATAGGGTTTGTGCTGTAAAAAGGGAGAGGTAGGGCCCAGGAAACGAGGCACTGCTGCATAAAAGGGAGGTTGTTACCTGTAGAATCAAAACTTTGGATGCCAAAAATTAATCTTTGAGAGGAGAATGGGGGTTTGTGCCTAAAATTGAGAGCTTGGAGTAGGAAAATGAGGCTTTTAATCTGAAAAAGGAGGTTTGTGCCCTAAAATTGAGATATTGGTGAAGAAAAATGAGGCTTTTCACTCAAAAATTGAGAGCTTGTCCCTAAAATTGAGAGCTTGGAGTAGGAAAATGAGGCTTTTAATCTGAAAAAGGAGGTTTGTGCCCTAAAATTGAGATATTGGTGAAGAAAAATGAGGCTTTTCACTCAAAAATTGAGAGCTTGTCCCTAAAATTGAGAGCTTGGAGTAGGAAAATGAGGCTTTTAATCTGAAAAAGGAGGTTTGTGCCCTAAAATTGAGATATTGGTGAAGAAAAATGTGGCTTTTCACCTGAAAATTGAGAACTTGTCCCTAAAATGGAGAGCTTGGTGCAAAAAATGAGGCTTTTCAGCAGAAAAAGGCACGTTTGGTCCTAAAATTGCGCTATTGGTGCAGAAAAATGAGGCTTTTTCACCCAAAAAAGGCGGGTTTTACCCTAAATTTGAGAGCTTGGTTCAGAAAAATGAGGCTTTTCACCCAATACAGGTAATTTGTGCCCTAAAATTGAGAGCTTGGTGCAGAAAAATGAGGCTTTTCACCCAAAAAAGGAGAGCTTGTCCCTAAAATTGAGAGCTTGGTGCAGAAAAATGAGGCTTTTTCACCCAAAAAAGGCGGGTTTTACCCTAAACTTGAGAGAGTGGTTCAGAAAAATGAGGCTTTTCACCCAATAAAGGTAATTTGTGCCCAAAAATTGAGAGCTTGGTTCAGAAAAACGAGGATTTTTCACCCAAAAAAGGCGGGTGTGTGCCGTAAAATTGAGAGCTTGGTGCAGAAAAATGAGGCTTTTCCACCCAAAAAAGGCGGGTTTTACCCTAAAATTGAGATATTGGTGAAGAAAAATGAGGCTTTTCACCCGAAAATTGAGAGCTTGTCCCTAAAATTGAGAGCTTTGTTCAGAAAAACGAGACTTTTTCACCCAAAAAAGGCGGGTTTGTGCCCTAAAATTGAGAGCTTGTTGCAGAAAATTGAGGCTTTTCAGCAGAAAAAGGTTGTTTCCGCCCTAAAATTGAGAGCTTGGTACAGAAAAATGAGGTTTTTCACCCCAAAAGCGTGGGTTTAGCCCCCATGATAGGGTTTGTGCTGTAAAAAGGGAGAGGTAGGGCCCAGGAAACGAGGCACTGCTGCATAAAAGGGAGGTTGTTACCTGTAGAATCAAAACTTTGGATGCCAAAAATTAATCTTTGAGAGGAGAATGGGGGTTTGTGCCTAAAATTGAGAGCTTGGAGTAGGAAAATGAGGCTTTTAATCTGAAAAAGGAGGTTTGTGCCCTAAAATTGAGATATTGGTGAAGAAAAATGAGGCTTTTCACTCAAAAATTGAGAGCTTGTCCCTAAAATTGAGAGCTTGGAGTAGGAAAATGAGGCTTTTAATCTGAAAAAGGAGGTTTGTGCCCTAAAATTGAGATATTGGTGAAGAAGAATGAGGCTTTTCCACCCAAAAATTGAGAGCTTGTCCCTAAAATTGAGAGCTTGGTGCAGAAAAATGAGGCTTTTCAGCAGAAAAAGGTGAGCTTGTCCATAAAATTGCGCTATTGGTGCAGAAAAATGAGGCTTTTCAGGTGAAAAAGGTGGGTTTGGTGCTAAAATTGAGAGCTTGGTGCAGAAAAATGAGGCTTTTCTGGTGAAAAGGGCATTTTGTGCCCAAAAATTGAGAGCTTCTTGTAGGAAAATGAGGCTTTTCAGGTGAAAAAGGTGGGTTTGGTGCAGAAAATTGAGAGCTCTGTGCAGAAAAATGAGGCTTTTCACCCCAAAAACGTGGGTTTAGCCCCCATGATAGGGTTTGTGCTGTAAAAAAGGAGAGGTAGGGCCCTGGAAACGAGGCACTGCTGCATAAAAGGGAGGTTGTTACCTGTAGAATCAAAACTTTGGATGCTAAAAATTAATCTTTGAGAGGTAAAGTGGGGGTTTGTGCCCTAGAATTGAGAGCTTGGAGTAGGAAAATGAGGCTTTTAATCTGAAAAAGGAGGTTTGTGCCCTAAAATTGAGATATTGGTGAAGAAAAATGTGGCTTTTCACCTGAAAATTGAGAACTTGTCCCTAAAATGGAGAGCTTGGTGCAGAAAAATGAGGCTTTTTCACGCAAAAAAGGCGAGTTTTACCCTAAAATTGAGAGCTTGTTGCAGAAAAATGAGGCTTTTCAGGAGAAAAATGTGGTTTGTGCCCTAAAATTGAGATCTCTGTGCAGAAAAATGAGGTTTTTCACCCCAAAAATGCGGGTTTAGCCCCCATGATAGGGTTTGTGCTATAAAAAAGGAGAGGTAGGGCCCAGGAAACGAGGCACTGCTGCATAAAAGGGAGGTTGTTACCTGTAGAATCAAAACTTTGGATGCCAAAAATTAATCTTTGAGAGGTAAAATGGGGGTTTGTGCCCTAAAATTGAGAGCTTGGAGTAGGAAAATGAGGCTTTTAATCTGAAAAAGGAGGTTTGTGCCCTAAAATTGAGATATTGGTGAAGAAGAATGAGGCTTTTCACCCAAAAATTGAGAGCTTGTCCCTAAAATGGAGAGCTTGGTGCAAAAAATGAGGCTTTTCAGCAGAAAAAGGCACGTTTGGTCCTAAAATTGCGCTATTGGTGCAGAAAAATGAGGCTTTTCACCCAAAAAAGGAGAGCTTGTCCATAACATTGAAATATTGGTGCAGAAAAATGAGGCTTTTCAGGTGTAAAAGGTGGGTTTGGTGCTAAAATTGAGAGCTTGTTGCAGAAAAATGAGGCTTTTCAGGAGAAAAAGGTGGTTTGTGCCCTAAAATTGAGAGCTTGGTGCAGAAAAATGAGGCTTTTCAGGTGAAAATTGAGAGCTTGTCCCTAAAATTGAGAGCTTGGTGCAGAAAAATTAGGCTTTTCAGGTGAAAAAAGCGGGTTTTACCCTAATATTGAAAGCTTGGTGCAGAAAAATGAGGCTTTTCACCCCAAAAACGCGGGTTTAGCCCCCACGATAGGGTTTGTGCTGTAAAAAAGGAGAGGTAGGGCCCTGGAAACGAGGCACTGCTGCATAAAAGGGAGGTTGTTACCTGTAGAATCAAAACTTTGGAAGCTAAAAATTAATCTTTGAGAGGTAAAGTGGGGGTTTGTGCCTAAAATTGACAGCTTGGAGTAGGAAAATGAGGCTTTTAATCTGAAAAAGGAGGTTTGTGCCCTAAAATTGAGATATTGCTGAAGAAAATGAGGCTTTTCACCCGAAAATTGAGAACTTGTCCCTCAAATGGAGAGCTTGGTGCAGAAAAATGAGGCTTTTCAGGAGAAAAATGTGGTTTGTGCCCAAAAATTGAGAGCTTGGTGCAGATAAATGAGGCTTTTCAGGAGAAAAGCGGGTTTGTGCCCTAGAATCCAGAGCTTATTGTAGGAGAATGAAGCTTTTCACCCCAAAAACATGGGTTTGGCCCCCACGATAGGGTTTGTGCTGTATAAAAGTAGAGTTAGGGCCCAGGAAACGAGGCACTGCTGCATAAAAGGGAGGTTGTTACCTGTAGAATCAAAACTTTGGATGCCAAAAATTAAGCTTTGAGAGGTAAAGTGGGGGTTTGTGCCCTAGAATTGAGAGCTTGGAGTAGGAAAATGAGGCTTTTAATCTGAAAAAGGAGGTTTGTGCCCTAAAATTGAGATATTGGTGAAGAAAAATGAGGCTTTTCACCCAAAAAAGGAGAGCTTGTCCCTAAAATTGAGAGCTTGGTGCAGAAAAATGAGGCTTTTTCACCCAAAAAAGGCGGGTTTTACCCTAAACTTGAGAGAGTGGTTCAGAAAAATGAGGCTTTTCACCCAATAAAGGTAATTTGTGCCCAAAAATTGAGAGCTTGGTTCAGAAAAACGAGGATTTTTCACCCAAAAAAGGCGGGTGTGTGCCGTAAAATTGAGAGCTTGGTGCAGAAAAATGAGGCTTTTCCACCCAAAAAAGGCGGGTTTTACCCTAAAATTGAGATATTGGTGAAGAAAAATGAGGCTTTTCACCCGAAAATTGAGAGCTTGTCCCTAAAATTGAGAGCTTTGTTCAGAAAAACGAGACTTTTTCACCCAAAAAAGGCGGGTTTGTGCCCTAAAATTGAGAGCTTGTTGCAGAAAATTGAGGCTTTTCAGCAGAAAAAGGTTGTTTCCGCCCTAAAATTGAGAGCTTGGTACAGAAAAATGAGGTTTTTCACCCCAAAAGCGTGGGTTTAGCCCCCATGATAGGGTTTGTGCTGTAAAAAGGGAGAGGTAGGGCCCTGGAAACGAGGCACTGCTGCATAAAAGGGAGGTTGTTACCTGTAGAATCAAAACTTTGGATGCCAAAAATTAATCTTTGAGAGGAGAATGGGGGTTTGTGCCTAAAATTGAGAGCTTGGAGTAGGAAAATGAGGCTTTTAATCTGAAAAAGGAGGTTTGTGCCCTAAAATTGAGATATTGGTGAAGAAAAATGAGGCTTTTCACTCAAAAATTGAGAGCTTGTCCCTAAAATTGAGAGCTTGGAGTAGGAAAATGAGGCTTTTAATCTGAAAAAGGAGGTTTGTGCCCTAAAATTGAGATATTGGTGAAGAAGAATGAGGCTTTTCACCCAAAAATTGAGAGCTTGTCCCTAAAATTGAGAGCTTGGTGCAGAAAAATGAGGCTTTTCAGCAGAAAAAGGTGAGCTTGTCCATAAAATTGCGCTATTGGTGCAGAAAAATGAGGCTTTTCAGGTGAAAAAGGTGGGTTTGGTGCTAAAATTGAGAGCTTGGTGCAGAAAAATGAGGCTTTTCTGGTGAAAAGGGCATTTTGTGCCCAAAAATTGAGAGCTTGTTGTAGGAAAATGAGGCTTTTTTACCCGAAAAAGGCGGGTTTTACCCTAAAATTGAGAGCTTCTTGTAGGAAAATGAGGCTTTTCAGGTGAAAAAGGTGGGTTTGGTGCAGAAAATTGAGAGTTCTGTGCAGAAAAATGAGGCTTTTCACCCCAAAAAAGCGGGTTTAGCCCCCATGATAGGGTTTGTGCTGTAAAAAAGGAGAGGTAGGGCCCTGGAAACGAGGCACTGCTGCATAAAAGGGAGGTTGTTACCTGTAGAATCAAAACTTTGGATGCCAAAAATTAAGCTTTGAGAGGAGAATGGGGGTTTGTGCCTAAAATTGAGAGCTTGGAGTAGGAAAATGAGGCTTTTAATCTGAAAAAGGAGTTTTGTGCCCTAAAATTGAGATATTGGTGAAGAAGAATGAGGCTTTTCCACCCAAAAATTGAGAGCTTGTCCATAAAATTGAGAGCTTGGTGCAGAAAAATGAGGCTTTTTCACCCAAAAAAGGCGGGTTTTACCCTAAACTTGAGAGAGTGGTTCAGAAAAATGAGGCTTTTCACCCAGTAAAGGTAATTTGTGCCCAAATATTGAGAGCTTGGTGCAGAAAAATGAGGCTTTTCAGCAGAAAAAGGCGGGTTGTGTGCCGTAAAATTGAGAGGTTGGTGCAGAAAAATGAGACTTTTCAGCAGAAAAAGGCCATTTCCGCCCTAAAATTGAGAGCTTGGTTCAGAAAAATGAGGTTTTTCACCCCCAAAATGCGGGTTTAGCCCCCATGATAGGGTTTGTGCTGTAAAAAAGGAGAGGTAGGGCCCTGGAAACGAGGCACTGCTGCATAAAAGGGAGGTTGTTTCCTGTAGAATCAAAACTTTGGATGCCAAAAATTAATCTTTGAGAGGTAAAATGGGGGTTTGTGCCCTAAAATTGAGAGCTTGGAGTAGGAAAATGAGGCTTTTAATCTGAAAAAGGAGGTTTGTGCCCTAAAATTGAGATATTGGTGAAGAAAAATGAGGCTTTTCACCCCAAAATTGAGAGCTTGTCCATAACATTGAAATATTGGTGCAGAAAAATTTGGCTTTTCAGGTGAAAAAGTTGGGTTTGGTGCTAAAATTGAGAGCTTGGTGCAGAAAAATGAGGCTTTTTCACGCAAAAAAAGTGGTTTGTGCTGTAAAATTGAGATCTTGTTGCAGAAAAGTGAGGCTTTAGATCTGAAAAAGGCGGTTTGTGCCCTAAAATTGAGAGCTTGGTGCAGAAAAATGAGGTTTTTCACCCCAAAAACGCGGGTTTAGAGCCCCCATGATAGGGTTTGTGCTGTAAAAAAGGAGAGGTAGGGCCCTGGAAACGAGGCACTGCTGCATAAAAGGGAGGTTGTTACCTGTAGAATCAAAACTTTGGATGCTAAAAATTAATCTTTGAGAGGTAAAGTGGGGGTTTGTGCCTAAAATTGAGAGCTTGGAGTAGGAAAATGAGGCTTTTAATCTGAAAAAGGAGGTTTGTGCCCTAAAATTGAGATATTGGTGAAGAAAAATGAGGCTTTTCACTCAAAAATTGAGAGCTTGTCCCTAAAATTGAGAGCTTGGAGTAGGAAAATGAGGCTTTTAATCTGAAAAAGGAGGTTTGTGCCCTAAAATTGCGCTATTGGTGCAGAAAAATGAGGCTTTTTCACCCAAAAAAGGCGGGTTTTACCCTAAATTTGAGAGCTTGGTTCAGAAAAATGAGGCTTTTCACCCAATACAGGTAATTTGTGCCCTAAAATTGAGAGCTTGGTGCAGAAAAATGAGGCTTTTCACCCAAAAAAGGAGAGCTTGTCCCTAAAATTGAGAGCTTGGTGCAGAAAAATGAGGCTTTTTCACCCAAAAAAGGCGGGTTTTACCCTAAACTTGAGAGAGTGGTTCAGAAAAATGAGGCTTTTCACCCAATAAAGGTAATTTGTGCCCAAAAATTGAGAGCTTGGTTCAGAAAAACGAGGATTTTTCACCCAAAAAAGGCGGGTGTGTGCCGTAAAATTGAGAGCTTGGTGCAGAAAAATGAGGCTTTTCCACCCAAAAAAGGCGGGTTTTACCCTAAAATTGAGATATTGGTGAAGAAAAATGAGGCTTTTCACCCGAAAATTGAGAGCTTGTCCCTAAAATTGAGAGCTTTGTTCAGAAAAACGAGACTTTTTCACCCAAAAAAGGCGGGTTTGTGCCCTAAAATTGAGAGCTTGTTGCAGAAAATTGAGGCTTTTCAGCAGAAAAAGGTTGTTTCCGCCCTAAAATTGAGAGCTTGGTACAGAAAAATGAGGTTTTTCACCCCAAAAGAGTGGGTTTAGCCCCCATGATAGGGTTTGTGCTATAAAAAAGGAGAGGTAGGGCCCAGGAAACGAGGCACTGCTGCATAAAAGGGAGGTTGTTACCTGTAGAATCAAAACTTTGGATGCCAAAAATTAATCTTTGAGAGGAGAATGGGGGTTTGTGCCTAAAATTGAGAGCTTGGAGTAGGAAAATGAGGCTTTTAATCTGAAAAAGGAGGTTTGTGCCCTAAAATTGAGATATTGGTGAAGAAAAATGAGGCTTTTCACTCAAAAATTGAGAGCTTGTCCCTAAAATTGAGAGCTTGGAGTAGGAAAATGAGGCTTTTAATCTGAAAAAGGAGGTTTGTGCCCTAAAATTGAGATATTGGTGAAGAAGAATGAGGCTTTTCACCCAAAAATTGAGAGCTTGTCCCTAAAATTGAGAGCTTGGTGCAGAAAAATGAGGCTTTTCAGCAGAAAAAGGTGAGCTTGTCCATAAAATTGCGCTATTGGTGCAGAAAAATGAGGCTTTTCAGGTGAAAAAGGTGGGTTTGGTGCTAAAATTGAGAGCTTGGTGCAGAAAAATGAGGCTTTTCTGGTGAAAAGGGCATTTTGTGCCCAAAAATTGAGAGCTTGTTGTAGGAAAATGAGGCTTTTTTACCCGAAAAAGGCGGGTTTTACCCTAAAATTGAGAGCTTCTTGTAGGAAAATGAGGCTTTTCAGGTGAAAAAGGTGGGTTTGGTGCAGAAAATTGAGAGTTCTGTGCAGAAAAATGAGGCTTTTCACCCCAAAAACGCGGGTTTAGCCCCCATGATAGGGTTTGTGCTGTAAAAAAGGAGAGGTAGGGCCCTGGAAACGAGGCACTGCTGCATAAAAGGGAGGTTGTTACCTGTAGAATCAAAACTTTGGATGCCAAAAATTAATCTTTGAGAGGTAAAGTGGGGGTTTGTGCCCTAGAATTGAGAGCTTGGAGTAGGAAAATGAGGCTTTTAATCTGAAAAAGGAGGTTTGTGCCCTAAAATTGAGATATTGGTGAAGAAGAATGATTCTTTTCACCCGAAAAATGCGGTTTCTGCCCTAAAATGGAGAGCTTGGTACAGAAAAATGAGGCTTTTCATCTGAAAAAGGCAGGTTTGGCCATAAAATTGCGCTATTGGTGCAGAAAAATGAGGCTTTTCACCCAACAAAGGAGAGCTTGTCCATAAAATTGAAATATTGGTGCAGAAAAATGAGGCTTTTCAGGTGAAAAAGGCGGGTTTTACCGTAAAATTGAGAGAGTGTTTCAGAAAAATGAGGCTTTTCAGGTGAAAAAGGTGGGTTTGGTGCAGAAAATTGAGAGCTCTGTGCAGAAAAATGAGGCTTTTTCACCCGAAAAAGGCATTTTGTGCCTGAAATTGAGAGCTTGGTGCAGAAAAATGAGGCTTTTCACCCCAAAAACGCGGGTTTAGCCCCCATGATAGGGTTTGTGCTGTAAAAAAGGAGAGGTAGGGCCCCGGAAACAAGGCACTGCTGCATAAAAGGGAGGTTGTTACCTGTAGAATCAAAACTTTGGATGCCAAAAATTAATCTTTGAGAGGTAAAATGGGGGTTTGTGCCCTAAAATTGAGAGCTTGGAGTAGGAAAATGAGGCTTTTAATCTGAAAAAGGAGGTTTGTGCCCTAAAATTGAGATATTGGTGAAGAAGAATGAGGCTTTTCCACCCAAAAATTGAGAGCTTGTCCCTAAAATTGAGAGCTTGGTGCAGAAAAATGAGGCTTTTCAGCAGAAAAAGGTGAGCTTGTCCATAAAATTGCGCTATTGGTGCAGAAAAATGAGGCTTTTCAGGTGAAAAAGGTGGGTTTGGTGCTAAAATTGAGAGCTTGGTGCAGAAAAATGAGGCTTTTCTGGTGAAAAGGGCATTTTGTGCCCCAAAATTGAGAGCTTGTTGTAGGAAAATGAGGCTTTTTTACCCGAAAAAGGCGGGTTTTACCCTAAAATTGAGAGCTTCTTGTAGGAAAATGAGGCTTTTCAGGTGAAAAAGGTGGGTTTGGTGCAGAAAATTGAGAGCTCTGTGCAGAAAAATGAGGCTTTTTCACCCGAAAAAGGCATTTTGTGCCTGAAATTGAGAGCTTGGTGCAGAAAAATGAGGCTTTTCACCCCAAAAACGCGGGTTTAGCCCCCATGATAGGGTTTGTGCTGTAAAAAAGGAGAGGTAGGGCCCAGGAAACGAGGCACTGCTGCATAAAAGGGAGGTTGTTACCTGTAGAATCAAAACTTTGGATGCTAAAAATTAATCTTTGAGAGGTAAAGTGGGGGTTTGTGCCCTAGAATTGAGAGCTTGGAGTAGGAAAATGAGGCTTTTAATCTGAAAAATGAGGTTTGTGCCCTAAAATTGAGATATTGGTGAAGAAAAATGTGGCTTTTCACCTGAAAATTGAGAACTTGTCCCTAAAATGGAGAGCTTGGTGCAGAAAAATGAGGCTTTTTCACGCAAAAAAGGCGAGTTTTACCCTAAAATTGAGAGCTTGTTGCAGAAAAATGAGGCTTTTCAGGAGAAAAATGTGGTTTGTGCCCTAAAATTGAGATCTCTGTGCAGAAAAATGAGGTTTTTCACCCCAAAAATGCGGGTTTAGCCCCCATGATAGGGTTTGTGCTATAAAAAAGGAGAGGTAGGGCCCAGGAAACGAGGCACTGCTGCATAAAAGGGAGGTTGTTACCTGTAGAATCAAAACTTTGGATGCCAAAAATTAATCTTTGAGAGGTAAAATGGGGGTTTGTGCCCTAGAATTGAGAGCTTGGAGTAGGAAAATGAGGCTTTTAATCTGAAAAAGGAGGTTTGTGCCCTAAAATTGAGATATTGGTGAAGAAAAATGTGGCTTTTCACCTGAAAATTGAGAACTTGTCCCTAAAATGGAGAGCTTGGTGCAAAAAATGAGGCTTTTCAGCAGAAAAAGGCACGTTTGGTCCTAAAATTGCGCTATTGGTGCAGAAAAATGAGGCTTTTTCACCCAAAAAAGGCGGGTTTTACCCTAAATTTGAGAGCTTGGTTCAGAAAAATGAGGCTTTTCACCCAATACAGGTAATTTGTGCCCTAAAATTGAGAGCTTGGTGCAGAAAAATGAGGCTTTTCACCCAAAAAAGGAGAGCTTGTCCCTAAAATTGAGAGCTTGGTGCAGAAAAATGAGGCTTTTTCACCCAAAAAAGGCGGGTTTTACCCTAAACTTGAGAGAGTGGTTCAGAAAAATGAGGCTTTTCACCCAATAAAGGTAATTTGTGCCCAAAAATTGAGAGCTTGGTTCAGAAAAACGAGGATTTTTCACCCAAAAAAGGCGGGTGTGTGCCGTAAAATTGAGAGCTTGGTGCAGAAAAATGAGGCTTTTCCACCCAAAAAAGGCGGGTTTTACCCTAAAATTGAGATATTGGTGAAGAAAAATGAGGCTTTTCACCCGAAAATTGAGAGCTTGTCCCTAAAATTGAGAGCTTTGTTCAGAAAAACGAGACTTTTTCACCCAAAAAAGGCGGGTTTGTGCCCTAAAATTGAGAGCTTGTTGCAGAAAATTGAGGCTTTTCAGCAGAAAAAGGTTGTTTCCGCCCTAAAATTGAGAGCTTGGTACAGAAAAATGAGGTTTTTCACCCCAAAAGCGTGGGTTTAGCCCCCATGATAGGGTTTGTACTGTAAAAAAGGAGAGGTAGGGCCCAGGAAACGAGGCACTGCTGCATAAAAGGGAGGTTGTTACCTGTAGAATCAAAACTTTGGATGCCAAAAATTAATCTTTGAGAGGAGAATGGGGGTTTGTGCCTAAAATTGAGAGCTTGGAGTAGGAAAATGAGGCTTTTAATCTGAAAAAGGAGGTTTGTGCCCTAAAATTGAGATATTGGTGAAGAAAAATGAGGCTTTTCACCCCAAAATTGAGAGCTTGTCCATAACATTGAAATATTGGTGCAGAAAAATTTGGCTTTTCAGGTGAAAAAGGTGGGTTTGGTGCTAAAATTGAGAGCTTGGTGCAGAAAAATGAGGCTTTTTCACGCAAAAAAAGTGGTTTGTGCTGTAAAATTGAGATCTTGTTGCAGAAAAGTGAGGCTTTAGATCTGAAAAAGGCGGTTTGTGCCCTAAAATTGAGAGCTTGGTGCAGAAAAATGAGGTTTTTCACCCCAAAAACGCGGGTTTAGAGCCCCCATGATAGGGTTTGTGCTGTAAAAAAGGAGAGGTAGGGCCCTGGAAACGAGGCACTGCTGCATAAAAGGGAGGTTGTTACCTGTAGAATCAAAACTTTGGATGCTAAAAATTAATCTTTGAGAGGTAAAGTGGGGGTTTGTGCCTAAAATTTAGAGCTTGGAGTAGGAAAATGAGGCTTTTAATCTGAAAAAGGAGGTTTGTGCCCTAAAATTGAGATATTGGTGAAGAAATATGAGGCTTTTCACTCAAAAATTGAGAGCTTGTCCCTAAAATTGAGAGCTTGGAGTAGGAAAATGAGGCTTTTAATCTGAAAAAGGAGGTTTGTGCCCTAAAATTGAGATATTGGTGAAGAAGAATGAGGCTTTTCACCCGAAAATTGAGAACTTGTCCCTAAAATTGAGAGCTTGGTGCAAAAAATGAGGCTTTTTCACCCAAAAAAGGCGGGTTTTACCCTAAATTTGAGAGCTTGGTTCAGAAAAATGAGGCTTTTCACCCAATACAGGTAATTTATGCCCAAAAATTGAGAGCTTGGTGCAGAAAAATGATTCTTTTCGCCCGAAAAAGGCGGTTTCTGCCCTAAAATTGAGAGCTTGGTGCAGAAAAATGAGGCTTTTCACCCAAAAAAGGAGAGCTTGTCCCTAAAATTGAGAGCTTGGTGCAGAAAAATGAGGCTTTTTCACCCAAAAAAGGCGGGTTTTACCCTAAACTTGAGAGAGTGGTTCAGAAAAATGAGGCTTTTCACCCAATAAAGGTAATTTGTGCCCAAAAATTGAGAGCTTGGTTCAGAAAAACGAGGATTTTTCACCCAAAAAAGGCGGGTGTGTGCCGTAAAATTGAGAGCTTGGTGCAGAAAAATGAGGCTTTTCCACCCAAAAAAGGCGGGTTTTACCCTAAAATTGAGATATTGGTGCAGAAAAATGAGGCTTTTCACCCGAAAATTGAGAGCTTGTCCCTAAAATTGAGAGCTTGGTTCAGAAAAACGAGGCTTTTTCACCCAAAAAGGCGGGTTTGTGCCCTAAAATTGAGAGCTTGTTGCAGAAAAATGAGGCTTTTCAGCAGAAAAAGGTTGTTTCCGCCCTAAAATTGAGAGCTTGGTACAGAAAAATGAGGTTTTTCACCCCAAAAGCGTGGGTTTAGCCCCCATGATAGGGTTTGTGCTGTAAAAAAGGAGAGGTAGGGCCCTGGAAACGAGGCACTGCTGCATAAAAGGGAGGTTGTTACCTGTAGAATCAAACCTTTGGATGCCAAAAATTAAGCTTTGAGAGGAGAATGGGGGTTTGTGCCTAAAATTGAGAGCTTGGAGTAGGAAAATGAGGCTTTTAATCTGAAAAAGGAGGTTTGTGCCCTAAAATTGAGATATTGGTGAAGAAGAATGAGGCTTTTCCACCCAAAAATTGAGAGCTTGTCCATAAAATTGAGAGCTTGGTGCAGAAAAATGAGGCTTTTTCACCCAAAAAAGGCGGGTTTTACCCTAAACTTGAGAGAGTGGTTCAGAAAAATGAGGCTTTTCACCCAGTAAAGGTAATTTGTGCCCAAATATTGAGAGCTTGGTGCAGAAAAATGAGGCTTTTCACCCAAAAAGGCGGGTTTTACCCTAAAATTGAGATATTGGTGCAGAAAAATGAGGCTTTTCACCCGAAAATTGAGAGCTTGTCCCTAAAATGGAGAGCTTGGTGCAGAAAAATGAGGCTTTTCACCCCAAAAACGCGGGTTTAGCCCCCATGATAGGGTTTGTGCTGTAAAAAAGGAGAGGTAGGGCCCAGGAAACGAGGCACTGCTGCATAAAAGGGAGGTTGTTACCTGTAGAATCAAAACTTTGGATGCCAAAAATTAATCTTTGAGAGGTAAAATGGGGGTTTGTGCCCTAAAATTGAGAGCTTGGAGTAGGAAAATGAGGCTTTTAATCTGAAAAAGGAGGTTTGTGCCCTAAAATTGAGATATTGGTGAAGAAGAATGATTCTTTTCACCCGAAAAATGCGGTTTCTGCCCTAAAATGGAGAGCTTGGTACAGAAAAATGAGGCTTTTCATCTGAAAAAGGCAGGTTTGGCCATAAAATTGCGCTATTGGTGCAGAAAAATGAGGCTTTTCACCCAACAAAGGAGAGCTTGTCCATAAAATTGAAATATTGGTGCAGAAAAATGAGGCTTTTCAGGTGAAAAAGGCGGGTTTTACCGTAAAATTGAGAGAGTGTTTCAGAAAAATGAGGCTTTTCAGGTGAAAAAGGTGGGTTTGGTGCAGAAAATTGAGAGCTCTGTGCAGAAAAATGAGGCTTTTTCACCCGAAAAAGGCATTTTGTGCCTGAAATTGAGAGCTTGGTGCAGAAAAATGAGGCTTTTCACCCCAAAAACGCGGGTTTAGCCCCCATGATAGGGTTTGTGCTGTAAAAAAGGAGAGGTAGGGCCCCGGAAACGAGGCACTGCTGCATAAAAGGGAGGTTGTTACCTGTAGAATCAAAACTTTGGATGCCAAAAATTAATCTTTGAGAGGTAAAATGGGGGTTTGTGCCCTAAAATTGAGAGCTTGGAGTAGGAAAATGAGGCTTTTAATCTGAAAAAGGAGGTTTGTGCCCTAAAATTGAGATATTGGTGAAGAAGAATGAGGCTTTTCCACCCAAAAATTGAGAGCTTGTCCCTAAAATTGAGAGCTTGGTGCAGAAAAATGAGGCTTTTCAGCAGAAAAAGGTGAGCTTGTCCATAAAATTGCGCTATTGGTGCAGAAAAATGAGGCTTTTCAGGTGAAAAAGGTGGGTTTGGTGCTAAAATTGAGAGCTTGGTGCAGAAAAATGAGGCTTTTCTGGTGAAAAGGGCATTTTGTGCCCCAAAATTGAGAGCTTGTTGTAGGAAAATGAGGCTTTTTTACCCGAAAAAGGCGGGTTTTACCCTAAAATTGAGAGCTTCTTGTAGGAAAATGAGGCTTTTCAGGTGAAAAAGGTGGGTTTGGTGCAGAAAATTGAGAGCTCTGTGCAGAAAAATGAGGCTTTTTCACCCGAAAAAGGCATTTTGTGCCTGAAATTGAGAGCTTGGTGCAGAAAAATGAGGCTTTTCACCCCAAAAACGCGGGTTTAGCCCCCATGATAGGGTTTGTGCTGTAAAAAAGGAGAGGTAGGGCCCTGGAAATGAGGCACTGCTGCATAAAAGGGAGGTTGTTACCTGTAGAATCAAAACTTTGGATGCTAAAAATTAATCTTTGAGAGGTAAAGTGGGGGTTTGTGCCCTAGAATTGAGAGCTTGGAGTAGGAAAATGAGGCTTTTAATCTGAAAAAGGAGGTTTGTGCCCTAAAATTGAGATATTGGTGAAGAAAAATGTGGCTTTTCACCTGAAAATTGAGAACTTGTCCCTAAAATGGAGAGCTTGGTGCAGAAAAATGAGGCTTTTTCACGCAAAAAAGGCGAGTTTTACCCTAAAATTGAGAGCTTGTTGCAGTAAAATGAGGCTTTTCAGGAGAAAAATGTGGTTTGTGCCCTAAAATTGAGATCTCTGTGCAGAAAAATGAGGTTTTTCACCCCAAAAATGCGGGTTTAGCCCCCATGATAGGGTTTGTGCTATAAAAAAGGAGAGGTAGGGCCCAGGAAACGAGGCACTGCTGCATAAAAGGGAGGTTGTTACCTGTAGAATCAAAACTTTGGATGCCAAAAATTAAGCTTTGAGAGGTAAAATGGGGGTTTGTGCCCTAGAATTGAGAGCTTGGAGTAGGAAAATGAGGCTTTTAATCTGAAAAAGGAGGTTTGTGCCCTAAAATTGAGATATTGGTGAAGAAAAATGAGGCTTTTCACCTGAAAATTGAGAACTTGTCCCTAAAATGGAGAGCTTGGTGCAAAAAATGAGGCTTTTCAGCAGAAAAAGGCACGTTTGGTCCTAAAATTGCGCTATTGGTGCAGAAAAATGAGGCTTTTCACCCAACAAAGGAGAGCTTGTCCATAACATTGAAATATTGGTGCAGAAAAATGAGGCTTTTCAGGTGTAAAAGGTGGGTTTGGTGCTAAAATTGAGAGCTTGTTGCAGAAAAATGAGGCTTTTCAGGAGAAAAAGGTGGTTTGTGCCCTAAAATTGAGAGCTTGGTGCAGAAAAATGAGGCTTTTCAGGTGAAAATTGAGAGCTTGTCCCTAAAATTGAGAGCTTGGTGCAGAAAAATTAGGCTTTTCAGGTGAAAAAAGCGGGTTTTACCCTAATATTGAAAGCTTAGTGCAGAAAAATGAGGCTTTTCAGGAGAAAAAGGTGGTTTGTGCCCAAAAATTGAGAGCTTGGTGCAGATAAATGAGGCTTTTCAGGAGAAAAAAGCGGGTTTGTGCCCTAGAATCCAGAGCTTATTGTAGGAGAATGAAGCTTTTCACCCCAAAAACATGGGTTTGGCCCCCACGATAGGGTTTGTGCTGTATAAAAGTAGAGTTAGGGCCCAGGAAACGAGGCACTGCTGCATAAAAGGGAGGTTGTTACCTGTAGAATCAAAACTTTGGATGCCAAAAATTAAGCTTTGAGAGGTAAAGTGGGGGTTTGTGCCCTAGAATTGAGAGCTTGGAGTAGGAAAATGAGGCTTTTAATCTGAAAAAGGAGGTTTGTGCCCTAAAATTGAGATATTGGTGAAGAAAAATGAGGCTTTTCACCCGAAAATTGAGAACTTGTCCCTAAAATGGAGAGCTTGGTGCAGAAAAATGAGGCTTTTTCACCCAAAAAAGGCGGGTTTTACCCTAAATTTGAGAGCTTGGTTCAGAAAAATGAGGCTTTTCACCCAGTACAGGTAATTTGTGCCCTAAAATTGAGAGCTTGGTGCAGAAAAATGAGGCTTTTCACCCAAAAAAGGAGAGCTTGTCCATAAAATTGAAATATTGGTGCAGAAAAATGAGGCTTTTTCACCCAAAAAAGGCGGGTTTTACCCTAAACTTGAGAGAGTGGTTCAGAAAAATGAGGCTTTTCACCCAATAAAGGTAATTTGTGCCCAAAAATTGAGAGCTTGGTTCAGAAAAACGAGGATTTTTCACCCAAAAAAGGCGGGTGTGTGCCGTAAAATTGAGAGCTTGGTGCAGAAAAATGAGGCTTTTCCACCCAAAAAAGGCGGGTTTTACCCTAAAATTGAGATATTGGTGCAGAAAAATGAGGCTTTTCACCCGAAAATTGAGAGCTTGTCCCTAAAATTGAGAGCTTGGTTCAGAAAAACGAGGCTTTTTCACCCAAAAAGGCGGGTTTGTGCCCTAAAATTGAGAGCTTGTTGCAGAAAAATGAGGCTTTTCAGCAGAAAAAGGTTGTTTCCGCCCTAAAATTGAGAGCTTGGTACAGAAAAATGAGGTTTTTCACCCCAAAAGCGTGGGTTTAGCCCCCATGATAGGGTTTGTGCTGTAAAAAAGGAGAGGTAGGGCCCTGGAAACGAGGCACTGCTGCATAAAAGGGAGGTTGTTACCTGTAGAATCAAACCTTTGGATGCCAAAAATTAAGCTTTGAGAGGAGAATGGGGGTTTGTGCCTAAAATTGAGAGCTTGGAGTAGGAAAATGAGGCTTTTAATCTGAAAAAGGAGGTTTGTGCCCTAAAATTGAGATATTGGTGAAGAAGAATGAGGCTTTTCCACCCAAAAATTGAGAGCTTGTCCATAAAATTGAGAGCTTGGTGCAGAAAAATGAGGCTTTTTCACCCAAAAAAGGCGGGTTTTACCCTAAACTTGAGAGAGTGGTTCAGAAAAATGAGGCTTTTCACCCAGTAAAGGTAATTTGTGCCCAAATATTGAGAGCTTGGTGCAGAAAAATGAGGCTTTTCACCCAAAAAGGCGGGTTTTACCCTAAAATTGAGATATTGGTGCAGAAAAATGAGGCTTTTCACCCGAAAATTGAGAGCTTGTCCCTAAAATGGAGAGCTTGGTGCAGAAAAATGAGGCTTTTCACCCCAAAAACGCGGGTTTAGCCCCCATGATAGGGTTTGTGCTGTAAAAAAGGAGAGGTAGGGCCCAGGAAACGAGGCACTGCTGCATAAAAGGGAGGTTGTTACCTGTAGAATCAAAACTTTGGATGCCAAAAATTAATCTTTGAGAGGTAAAATGGGGGTTTGTGCCCTAAAATTGAGAGCTTGGAGTAGGAAAATGAGGCTTTTAATCTGAAAAAGGAGGTTTGTGCCCTAAAATTGAGATATTGGTGAAGAAGAATGATTCTTTTCACCCGAAAAATGCGGTTTCTGCCCTAAAATGGAGAGCTTGGTACAGAAAAATGAGGCTTTTCATCTGAAAAAGGCAGGTTTGGCCATAAAATTGCGCTATTGGTGCAGAAAAATGAGGCTTTTCACCCAACAAAGGAGAGCTTGTCCATAAAATTGAAATATTGGTGCAGAAAAATGAGGCTTTTCAGGTGAAAAAGGCGGGTTTTACCGTAAAATTGAGAGAGTGTTTCAGAAAAATGAGGCTTTTCAGGTGAAAAAGGTGGGTTTGGTGCAGAAAATTGAGAGCTCTGTGCAGAAAAATGAGGCTTTTCACCCCAAAAACGCGGGTTTAGCCCCCATGATAGGGTTTGTGCTGTAAAAAAGGAGAGGTAGGGCCCTGGAAACGAGGCACTGCTGCATAAAAGGGAGGTTGTTACCTGTAGAATCAAAACTTTGGATGCCAAAAATTAAGCTTTGAGAGGAGAATGGGGGTTTGTGCCTAAAATTGAGAGCTTGGAGTAGGAAAATGAGGCTTTTAATCTGAAAAAGGAGTTTTGTGCCCTAAAATTGAGATATTGGTGAAGAAGAATGAGGCTTTTCCACCCAAAAATTGAGAGCTTGTCCATAAAATTGAGAGCTTGGTGCAGAAAAATGAGGCTTTTTCACCCAAAAAAGGCGGGTTTTACCCTAAACTTGAGAGAGTGGTTCAGAAAAATGAGGCTTTTCACCCAGTAAAGGTAATTTGTGCCCAAATATTGAGAGCTTGGTGCAGAAAAATGAGGCTTTTCACCCGAAAAAGGCGGGTTTTACCCTAAAATTGAGATATTGGTGCAGAAAAATGAGGCTTTTCACCCGAAAATTGAGAGCTTGTCCCTAAAATGGAGAGCTTGGTGCAGAAAAATGAGGCTTTTCACCCCAAAAACGCGGGTTTAGCCCCCATGATAGGGTTTGTGCTGTAAAAAAGGAGAGGTAGGGCCCTGGAAATGAGGCACTGCTGCATAAAAGGGAGGTTGTTACCTGTAGAATCAAAACTTTGGATGCCAAAAATTAATCTTTGAGAGGTAAAATGGGGGTTTGTGCCCTAAAATTGAGAGCTTGGAGTAGGAAAATGAGGCTTTTAATCTGAAAAAGGAGGTTTGTGCCCTAAAATTGAGATATTGGTGAAGAAAAATGATTCTTTTCACCCGAAAAATGCGGTTTCTGCCCTAAAATGGAGAGCTTGGTACAGAAAAATGAGGCTTTTCATCTGAAAAAGGCAGGTTTGGCCATAAAATTGCGCTATTGGTGCAGAAAAATGAGGCTTTTCACCCAACAAAGGAGAGCTTGTCCATAAAATTGAAATATTGGTGCAGAAAAATGAGGCTTTTCAGGTGAAAAAGGCGGGTTTTACCGTAAAATTGAGAGATTGTTTCAGAAAAATGAGGCTTTTCAGGTGAAAAAGGTGGGTTTGGTGCAGAAAATTGAGAGCTCTGTGCAGAAAAATGAGGCTTTTTCACCCGAAAAAGGCATTTTGTGCCTGAAATTGAGAGCTTGGTGCAGAAAAATGAGGCTTTTCACCCCAAAAACGCGGGTTTAGCCCCCATGATAGGGTTTGTGCTGTAAAAAAGGAGAGGTAGGGCCCCGGAAACAAGGCACTGCTGCATAAAAGGGAGGTTGTTACCTGTAGAATCAAAACTTTGGATGCCAAAAATTAATCTTTGAGAGGTAAAATGGGGGTTTGTGCCCTAAAATTGAGAGCTTGGAGTAGGAAAATGAGGCTTTTAATCTGAAAAAGGAGGTTTGTGCCCTAAAATTGAGATATTGGTGAAGAAGAATGAGGCTTTTCCACCCAAAAATTGAGAGCTTGTCCCTAAAATTGAGAGCTTGGTGCAGAAAAATGAGGCTTTTCACCCAACAAAGGAGAGCTTGTCCATAAAATTGAAATATTGGTGCAGAAAAATGAGGCTTTTCAGGTGAAAAAGGCGGGTTTTACCGTAAAATTGAGAGAGTGTTTCAGAAAAATGAGGCTTTTCAGGTGAAAAAGGTGGGTTTGGTGCAGAAAATTGAGAGCTCTGTGCAGAAAAATGAGGCTTTTCACCCCAAAAACGCGGGTTTAGCCCCCATGATAGGGTTTGTGCTGTAAAAAAGGAGAGGTAGGGCCCTGGAAACGAGGCACTGCTGCATAAAAGGGAGGTTGTTACCTGTAGAATCAAAACTTTGGATGCCAAAAATTAAGCTTTGAGAGGAGAATGGGGGTTTGTGCCTAAAATTGAGAGCTTGGAGTAGGAAAATGAGGCTTTTAATCTGAAAAAGGAGGTTTGTGCCCTAAAATTGAGATATTGGTGAAGAAGAATGAGGCTTTTCCACCCAAAAATTGAGAGCTTGTCCATAAAATTGAGAGCTTGGTGCAGAAAAATGAGGCTTTTTCACCCAAAAAAGGCGGGTTTTACCCTAAACTTGAGAGAGTGGTTCAGAAAAATGAGGCTTTTCACCCAGTAAAGGTAATTTGTGCCCAAATATTGAGAGCTTGGTGCAGAAAAATGAGGCTTTTCACCCAAAAAGGCGGGTTTTACCCTAAAATTGAGATATTGGTGCAGAAAAATGAGGCTTTTCACCCGAAAATTGAGAGCTTGTCCCTAAAATGGAGAGCTTGGTGCAGAAAAATGAGGCTTTTCACCCCAAAAACGCGGGTTTAGCCCCCATGATAGGGTTTGTGCTGTAAAAAAGGAGAGGTAGGGCCCAGGAAACGAGGCACTGCTGCATAAAAGGGAGGTTGTTACCTGTAGAATCAAAACTTTGGATGCCAAAAATTAATCGTTGAGAGGTAAAATGGGGGTTTGTGCCCTAAAATTGAGAGCTTGGAGTAGGAAAATGAGGCTTTTAATCTGAAAAAGGAGGTTTGTGCCCTAAAATTGAGATATTGGTGAAGAAAAATGATTCTTTTCACCCGAAAAATGCGGTTTCTGCCCTAAAATGGAGAGCTTGGTACAGAAAAATGAGGCTTTTCATCTGAAAAAGGCAGGTTTGGCCATAAAATTGCGCTATTGGTGCAGAAAAATGAGGCTTTTCACCCAACAAAGGAGAGCTTGTCCATAAAATTGAAATATTGGTGCAGAAAAATGAGGCTTTTCAGGTGAAAAAGGCGGGTTTTACCGTAAAATTGAGAGAGTGTTTCAGAAAAATGAGGCTTTTCAGGTGAAAAAGGTGGGTTTGGTGCAGAAAATTGAGAGCTCTGTGCAGAAAAATGAGGCTTTTTCACCCGAAAAAGGCATTTTGTGCCCTAAAATTGAGAGCTTGGTGCAGAAAAATGAGGCTTTTCCACCCAAAAATTGAGAGCTTGTCCCTAAAATTGAGAGCTTGGTGCAGAAAAATGAGGCTTTTTCACCCAAAAAAGGCGGGTTTTACCCTAAACTTGAGAGAGTGGTTCAGAAAAATGAGGCTTTTCACCCAATAAAGGTAATTTGTGCCCAAAAATTGAGAGCTTGGTTCAGAAAAACGAGGATTTTTCACCCAAAAAAGGCGGGTGTGTGCCGTAAAATTGAGAGCTTGGTGCAGAAAAATGAGGCTTTTCCACCCAAAAAAGGCGGGTTTTACCCTAAAATTGAGATATTGGTGCAGAAAAATGAGGCTTTTCACTCAAAAATTGAGAGCTTGTCCCTAAAATTGAGAGCTTGGTTCAGAAAAACGAGGCTTTTTCACCCAAAAAGGCGGGTTTGTGCCCTAAAATTGAGAGCTTGTTGCAGAAAAATGAGGCTTTTCAGCAGAAAAAGGTTGTTTCCGCCCTAAAATTGAGAGCTTGGTACAGAAAAATGAGGTTTTTCACCCCAAAAGCGTGGGTTTAGCCCCCATGATAGGGTTTGTGCTGTAAAAAAGGAGAGGTAGGGCCCTGGAAACGAGGCACTGCTGCATAAAAGGGAGGTTGTTACCTGTAGAATCAAAACTTTGGATGCCAAAAATTAAGCTTTGAGAGGAGAATGGGGGTTTGTGCCTAAAATTGAGAGCTTGGAGTAGGAAAATGAGGCTTTTAATCTGAAAAAGGAGGTTTGTGCCCTAAAATTGAGATATTGGTGAAGAAAAATGAGGCTTTTCACTCAAAAATTGAGAGCTTGTCCCTAAAATTGAGAGCTTGGAGTAGGAAAATGAGGCTTTTAATCTGAAAAAGGAGGTTTGTGCCCTAAAATTGAGATATTGGTGAAGAAGAATGAGGCTTTTCACCCAAAAATTGAGAGCTTGTCCCTAAAATTGAGAGCTTGGTGCAGAAAAATGAGGCTTTTCAGCAGAAAAAGGTGAGCTTGTCCATAAAATTGCGCTATTGGTGCAGAAAAATGAGGCTTTTCAGGTGAAAAAGGTGGGTTTGGTGCTAAAATTGAGAGCTTGGTGCAGAAAAATGAGGCTTTTCTGGTGAAAAGGGCATTTTGTGCCCCAAAATTGAGAGCTTGTTGTAGGAAAATGAGGCTTTTTTACCCGAAAAAGGCGGGTTTTACCCTAAAATTGAGAGCTTCTTGTAGGAAAATGAGGCTTTTCAGGTGAAAAAGGTGGGTTTGGTGCAGAAAATTGAGAGCTCTGTGCAGAAAAATGAGGCTTTTCACCCGAAAAAGGCATTTTGTGCCTGAAATTGAGAGCTTGGTGCAGAAAAATGAGGCTTTTCACCCCAAAAACGCGGGTTTAGCCCCCATGATAGGGTTTGTGCTGTAAAAAAGGAGAGGTAGGGCCCTGGAAACGAGGCACTGCTGCATAAAAGGGAGGTTGTTACCTGTAGAATCAAAACTTTGGATGCTAAAAATAAATCTTTGAGAGGTAAAGTGGGGGTTTGTGCCTAAAATTGAGAGCTTGGAGTAGGAAAATGAGGCTTTTAATCTGAAAAAGGAGGTTTGTGCCCTAAAATTGAGATATTGGTGAAGAAAAATGAGGCTTTTCACCCCAAAATTGAGAGCTTGTCCCTAAAATTGAGAGCTTGGAGTAGGAAAATGAGGCTTTTAATCTGAAAAAGGAGGTTTGTGCCCTAAAATTGAGATATTGGTGAAGAAAAATGAGGCTTTTCACCTGAAAATTGAGAGCTTGTCCCTAAAATTGAGAGCTTGGTGCAGAAAAATGAGGCTTTTCAGCAGAAAAAGGCGGGTTGTGTGCCGTAAAATTGAGAGGTTGGTGCAGAAAAATGAGACTTTTCAGCAGAAAAAGGCCATTTCCGCCCTAAAATTGAGAGCTTGGTTCAGAAAAATGAGGTTTTTCACCCCAAAAATGCGGGTTTAGCCCCCATGATAGGGTTTGTGCTGTAAAAAAGGAGAGGTAGGGCCCTGGAAACGAGGCACTGCTGCATAAAAGGGAGGTTGTTTCCTGTAGAATCAAAACTTTGGATGCCAAAAATTAATCTTTGAGAGGTAAAATGGGGGTTTGTGCCCTAAAATTGAGAGCTTGGAGTAGGAAAATGAGGCTTTTAATCTGAAAAAGGAGGTTTGTGCCCTAAAATTGAGATATTGGTGAAGAAAAATGAGGCTTTTCACCCCAAAATTGAGAGCTTGTCCATAACATTGAAATATTGGTGCAGAAAAATTTGGCTTTTCAGGTGAAAAAGGTGGGTTTGGTGCTAAAATTGAGAGCTTGGTGCAGAAAAATGAGGCTTTTTCACGCAAAAAAAGTGGTTTGTGCTGTAAAATTGAGATCTTGTTGCAGAAAAGTGAGGCTTTAGATCTGAAAAAGGCGGTTTGTGCCCTAAAATTGAGAGCTTGGTGCAGAAAAATGAGGTTTTTCACCCCAAAAACGCGGGTTTAGAGCCCCCATGATAGGGTTTGTGCTGTAAAAAAGGAGAGGTAGGGCCCTGGAAACGAGGCACTGCTGCATAAAAGGGAGGTTGTTACCTGTAGAATCAAAACTTTGGATGCTAAAAATTAATCTTTGAGAGGTAAAGTGGGGGTTTGTGCCTAAAATTTAGAGCTTGGAGTAGGAAAATGAGGCTTTTAATCTGAAAAAGGAGGTTTGTGCCCTAAAATTGAGATATTGGTGAAGAAATATGAGGCTTTTCACTCAAAAATTGAGAGCTTGTCCCTAAAATTGAGAGCTTGGAGTAGGAAAATGAGGCTTTTAATCTGAAAAAGGAGGTTTGTGCCCTAAAATTGAGATATTGGTGAAGAAGAATGAGGCTTTTCACCCGAAAATTGAGAACTTGTCCCTAAAATTGAGAGCTTGGTGCAGAAAAATGAGGCTTTTTCACCCAAAAAAGGCGGGTTTTACCCTAAATTTGAGAGCTTGGTTCAGAAAAATGAGGCTTTTCACCCAATACAGGTAATTTATGCCCAAAAATTGAGAGCTTGGTGCAGAAAAATGATTCTTTTCGCCCGAAAAAGGCGGTTTCTGCCCTAAAATTGAGAGCTTGGTGCAGAAAAATGAGGCTTTTCACCCAAAAAAGGAGAGCTTGTCCCTAAAATTGAGAGCTTGGTGCAGAAAAATGAGGATTTTTCACCCAAAAAAGGCGGGTTTTACCCTAAACTTGAGAGAGTGGTTCAGAAAAATGAGGCTTTTCACCCAGTAAAGGTAATTTGTGCCCAAATATTGAGAGCTTGGTGCAGAAAAATGAGGCTTTTCACCCAAAAAGGCGGGTTTTACCCTAAAATTGAGATATTGGTGCAGAAAAATGAGGCTTTTCACCCGAAAATTGAGAGCTTGTCCCTAAAATTGAGAGCTTGGTGCAGAAAAATGAGGCTTTTCACCCCAAAAACGTGGGTTTAGCCCCCATGATAGGGTTTGTGCTGTAAAAAAGGAGAGGTAGGGCCCAGGAAACGAGGCACTGCTGCATAAAAGGGAGGTTGTTACCTGTAGAATCAAAACTTTGGATGCCAAAAATTAAGCTTTGAGAGGTAAAATGGGGGTTTGTGCCCTAAAATTGAGAGCTTGGAGTAGGAAAATGAGGCTTTTAATCTGAAAAAGGAGGTTTGTGCCCTAAAATTGAGATATTGGTGAAGAAAAATGATTCTTTTCACCCGAAAAATGCGGTTTCTGCCCTAAAATGGAGAGCTTGGTACAGAAAAATGAGGCTTTTCATCTGAAAAAGGCAGGTTTGGCCATAAAATTGCGCTATTGGTGCAGAAAAATGAGGCTTTTCACCCAACAAAGGAGAGCTTGTCCATAAAATTGAAATATTGGTGCAGAAAAATGAGGCTTTTCAGGTGAAAAAGGCGGGTTTTACCGTAAAATTGAGAGAGTGTTTCAGAAAAATGAGGCTTTTCAGGTGAAAAAGGTGGGTTTGGTGCAGAAAATTGAGAGCTCTGTGCAGAAAAATGAGGCTTTTCACCCCAAAAACGCGGGTTTAGCCCCCATGATAGGGTTTGTGCTGTAAAAAAGGAGAGGTAGGGCCCTGGAAACGAGGCACTGCTGCATAAAAGGGAGGTTGTTACCTGTAGAATCAAAACTTTGGATGCCAAAAATTAAGCTTTGAGAGGAGAATGGGGGTTTGTGCCTAAAATTGAGAGCTTGGAGTAGGAAAATGAGGCTTTTAATCTGAAAAAGGAGTTTTGTGCCCTAAAATTGAGATATTGGTGAAGAAGAATGAGGCTTTTCCACCCAAAAATTGAGAGCTTGTCCATAAAATTGAGAGCTTGGTGCAGAAAAATGAGGCTTTTTCACCCAAAAAAGGCGGGTTTTACCCTAAACTTGAGAGAGTGGTTCAGAAAAATGAGGCTTTTCACCCAGTAAAGGTAATTTGTGCCCAAATATTGAGAGCTTGGTGCAGAAAAATGAGGCTTTTCACCCGAAAAAGGCGGGTTTTACCCTAAAATTGAGATATTGGTGCAGAAAAATGAGGCTTTTCACCCGAAAATTGAGAGCTTGTCCCTAAAATGGAGAGCTTGGTGCAGAAAAATGAGGCTTTTCACCCCAAAAACGCGGGTTTAACCCCCATGATAGGGTTTGTGCTGTAAAAAAGGAGAGGTAGGGCCCTGGAAATGAGGCACTGCTGCATAAAAGGGAGGTTGTTACCTGTAGAATCAAAACTTTGGATGCCAAAAATTAATCTTTGAGAGGTAAAATGGGGGTTTGTGCCCTAAAATTGAGAGCTTGGAGTAGGAAAATGAGGCTTTTAATCTGAAAAAGGAGGTTTGTGCCCTAAAATTGAGATATTGGTGAAGAAAAATGATTCTTTTCACCCGAAAAATGCGGTTTCTGCCCTAAAATGGAGAGCTTGGTACAGAAAAATGAGGCTTTTCATCTGAAAAAGGCAGGTTTGGCCATAAAATTGCGCTATTGGTGCAGAAAAATGAGGCTTTTCACCCAACAAAGGAGAGCTTGTCCATAAAATTGAAATATTGGTGCAGAAAAATGAGGCTTTTCAGGTGAAAAAGGCGGGTTTTACCGTAAAATTGAGAGATTGTTTCAGAAAAATGAGGCTTTTCAGGTGAAAAAGGTGGGTTTGGTGCAGAAAATTGAGAGCTCTGTGCAGAAAAATGAGGCTTTTTCACCCGAAAAAGGCATTTTGTGCCTGAAATTGAGAGCTTGGTGCAGAAAAATGAGGCTTTTCACCCCAAAAACGCGGGTTTAGCCCCCATGATAGGGTTTGTGCTGTAAAAAAGGAGAGGTAGGGCCCCGGAAACAAGGCACTGCTGCATAAAAGGGAGGTTGTTACCTGTAGAATCAAAACTTTGGATGCCAAAAATTAATCTTTGAGAGGTAAAATGGGGGTTTGTGCCCTAAAATTGAGAGCTTGGAGTAGGAAAATGAGGCTTTTAATCTGAAAAAGGAGGTTTGTGCCCTAAAATTGAGATATTGGTGAAGAAAAATGAGGCTTTTCACCCCAAAATTGAGAGCTTGTCCATAACATTGAAATATTGGTGCAGAAAAATTTGGCTTTTCAGGTGAAAAAGGTGGGTTTGGTGCTAAAATTGAGAGCTTGGTGCAGAAAAATGAGGCTTTTTCACGCAAAAAAAGTGGTTTGTGCTGTAAAATTGAGATCTTGTTGCAGAAAAGTGAGGCTTTAGATCTGAAAAAGGCGGTTTGTGCCCTAAAATTGAGAGCTTGGTGCAGAAAAATGAGGTTTTTCACCCCAAAAACGCGGGTTTAGAGCCCCCATGATAGGGTTTGTGCTGTAAAAAAGGAGAGGTAGGGCCCTGGAAACGAGGCACTGCTGCATAAAAGGGAGGTTGTTACCTGTAGAATCAAAACTTTGGATGCTAAAAATTAATCTTTGAGAGGTAAAGTGGGGGTTTGTGCCTAAAATTTAGAGCTTGGAGTAGGAAAATGAGGCTTTTAATCTGAAAAAGGAGGTTTGTGCCCTAAAATTGAGATATTGGTGAAGAAATATGAGGCTTTTCACTCAAAAATTGAGAGCTTGTCCCTAAAATTGAGAGCTTGGAGTAGGAAAATGAGGCTTTTAATCTGAAAAAGGAGGTTTGTGCCCTAAAATTGAGATATTGGTGAAGAAGAATGAGGCTTTTCACCCGAAAATTGAGAACTTGTCCCTAAAATTGAGAGCTTGGTGCAGAAAAATGAGGCTTTTTCACCCAAAAAAGGCGGGTTTTACCCTAAATTTGAGAGCTTGGTTCAGAAAAATGAGGCTTTTCACCCAATACAGGTAATTTATGCCCAAAAATTGAGAGCTTGGTGCAGAAAAATGATTCTTTTCGCCCGAAAAAGGCGGTTTCTGCCCTAAAATTGAGAGCTTGGTGCAGAAAAATGAGGCTTTTCACCCAAAAAAGGAGAGCTTGTCCCTAAAATTGAGAGCTTGGTGCAGAAAAATGAGGATTTTTCACCCAAAAAAGGCGGGTTTTACCCTAAACTTGAGAGAGTGGTTCAGAAAAATGAGGCTTTTCACCCAGTAAAGGTAATTTGTGCCCAAATATTGAGAGCTTGGTGCAGAAAAATGAGGCTTTTCACCCAAAAAGGCGGGTTTTACCCTAAAATTGAGATATTGGTGCAGAAAAATGAGGCTTTTCACCCGAAAATTGAGAGCTTGTCCCTAAAATTGAGAGCTTGGTGCAGAAAAATGAGGCTTTTCACCCCAAAAACGCGGGTTTAGCCCCCATGATAGGGTTTGTGCTGTAAAAAAGGAGAGGTAGGGCCCAGGAAACGAGGCACTGCTGCATAAAAGGGAGGTTGTTACCTGTAGAATCAAAACTTTGGATGCCAAAAATTAATCTTTGAGAGGTAAAATGGGGGTTTGTGCCCTAAAATTGAGAGCTTGGAGTAGGAAAATGAGGCTTTTAATCTGAAAAAGGAGGTTTGTGCCCTAAAATTGAGATATTGGTGAAGAAAAATGATTCTTTTCACCCGAAAAATGCGGTTTCTGCCCTAAAATGGAGAGCTTGGTACAGAAAAATGAGGCTTTTCATCTGAAAAAGGCAGGTTTGGCCATAAAATTGCGCTATTGGTGCAGAAAAATGAGGCTTTTCACCCAACAAAGGAGAGCTTGTCCATAAAATTGAAATATTGGTGCAGAAAAATGAGGCTTTTCAGGTGAAAAAGGCGGGTTTTACCGTAAAATTGAGAGAGTGTTTCAGAAAAATGAGGCTTTTCAGGTGAAAAAGGTGGGTTTGGTGCAGAAAATTGAGAGCTCTGTGCAGAAAAATGAGGCTTTTCACCCCAAAAACGCGGGTTTAGCCCCCATGATAGGGTTTGTGCTGTAAAAAAGGAGAGGTAGGGCCCTGGAAACGAGGCACTGCTGCATAAAAGGGAGGTTGTTACCTGTAGAATCAAAACTTTGGATGCCAAAAATTAAGCTTTGAGAGGAGAATGGGGGTTTGTGCCTAAAATTGAGAGCTTGGAGTAGGAAAATGAGGCTTTTAATCTGAAAAAGGAGTTTTGTGCCCTAAAATTGAGATATTGGTGAAGAAGAATGAGGCTTTTCCACCCAAAAATTGAGAGCTTGTCCATAAAATTGAGAGCTTGGTGCAGAAAAATGAGGCTTTTTCACCCAAAAAAGGCGGGTTTTACCCTAAACTTGAGAGAGTGGTTCAGAAAAATGAGGCTTTTCACCCAGTAAAGGTAATTTGTGCCCAAATATTGAGAGCTTGGTGCAGAAAAATGAGGCTTTTCACCCGAAAAAGGCGGGTTTTACCCTAAAATTGAGATATTGGTGCAGAAAAATGAGGCTTTTCACCCGAAAATTGAGAGCTTGTCCCTAAAATGGAGAGCTTGGTGCAGAAAAATGAGGCTTTTCACCCCAAAAACGCGGGTTTAACCCCCATGATAGGGTTTGTGCTGTAAAAAAGGAGAGGTAGGGCCCTGGAAACGAGGCACTGCTGCATAAAAGGGAGGTTGTTACCTGTAGAATCAAAACTTTGGATGCCAAAAATTAATCTTTGAGAGGTAAAATGGGGGTTTGTGCCCTAAAATTGAGAGCTTGGAGTAGGAAAATGAGGCTTTTAATCTGAAAAAGGAGGTTTGTGCCCTAAAATTGAGATATTGGTGAAGAAAAATGATTCTTTTCACCCGAAAAATGCGGTTTCTGCCCTAAAATGGAGAGCTTGGTACAGAAAAATGAGGCTTTTCATCTGAAAAAGGCAGGTTTGGCCATAAAATTGCGCTATTGGTGCAGAAAAATGAGGCTTTTCACCCAACAAAGGAGAGCTTGTCCATAAAATTGAAATATTGGTGCAGAAAAATGAGGCTTTTCAGGTGAAAAAGGCGGGTTTTACCGTAAAATTGAGAGATTGTTTCAGAAAAATGAGGCTTTTCAGGTGAAAAAGGTGGGTTTGGTGCAGAAAATTGAGAGCTCTGTGCAGAAAAATGAGGCTTTTTCACCCGAAAAAGGCATTTTGTGCCTGAAATTGAGAGCTTGGTGCAGAAAAATGAGGCTTTTCACCCCAAAAACGCGGGTTTAGCCCCCATGATAGGGTTTGTGCTGTAAAAAAGGAGAGGTAGGGCCCCGGAAACAAGGCACTGCTGCATAAAAGGGAGGTTGTTACCTGTAGAATCAAAACTTTGGATGCCAAAAATTAATCTTTGAGAGGTAAAATGGGGGTTTGTGCCCTAAAATTGAGAGCTTGGAGTAGGAAAATGAGGCTTTTAATCTGAAAAAGGAGGTTTGTGCCCTAAAATTGAGATATTGGTGAAGAAGAATGAGGCTTTTCCACCCAAAAATTGAGAGCTTGTCCCTAAAATTGAGAGCTTGGTGCAGAAAAATGAGGCTTTTCACCCAACAAAGGAGAGCTTGTCCATAAAATTGAAATATTGGTGCAGAAAAATGAGGCTTTTCAGGTGAAAAAGGCGGGTTTTACCGTAAAATTGAGAGAGTGTTTCAGAAAAATGAGGCTTTTCAGGTGAAAAAGGTGGGTTTGGTGCAGAAAATTGAGAGCTCTGTGCAGAAAAATGAGGCTTTTCACCCCAAAAACGCGGGTTTAGCCCCCATGATAGGGTTTGTGCTGTAAAAAAGGAGAGGTAGGGCCCTGGAAACGAGGCACTGCTGCATAAAAGGGAGGTTGTTACCTGTAGAATCAAAACTTTGGATGCCAAAAATTAAGCTTTGAGAGGAGAATGGGGGTTTGTGCCTAAAATTGAGAGCTTGGAGTAGGAAAATGAGGCTTTTAATCTGAAAAAGGAGTTTTGTGCCCTAAAATTGAGATATTGGTGAAGAAGAATGAGGCTTTTCCACCCAAAAATTGAGAGCTTGTCCATAAAATTGAGAGCTTGGTGCAGAAAAATGAGGCTTTTTCACCCAAAAAAGGCGGGTTTTACCCTAAACTTGAGAGAGTGGTTCAGAAAAATGAGGCTTTTCACCCAGTAAAGGTAATTTGTGCCCAAAAATTGAGAGCTTGGTGCAGAAAAATGAGGCTTTTCACCCAAAAAGGCGGGTTTTACCCTAAAATTGAGATATTGGTGAAGAAAAATGAGGCTTTTCACTCAAAAATTGAGAGCTTGTCCCTAAAATTGAGAGCTTGGAGTAGGAAAATGAGGCTTTTAATCTGAAAAAGGAGGTTTGTGCCCTAAAATTGAGATATTGGTGAAGAAGAATGAGGCTTTTCACCCAAAAATTGAGAGCTTGTCCCTAAAATTGAGAGCTTGGTGCAGAAAAATGAGGCTTTTCAGCAGAAAAAGGTGAGCTTGTCCATAAAATTGCGCTATTGGTGCAGAAAAATGAGGCTTTTCAGGTGAAAAAGGTGGGTTTGGTGCTAAAATTGAGAGCTTGGTGCAGAAAAATGAGGCTTTTCTGGTGAAAAGGGCATTTTGTGCCCCAAAATTGAGAGCTTGTTGTAGGAAAATGAGGCTTTTTTACCCGAAAAAGGCGGGTTTTACCCTAAAATTGAGAGCTTCTTGTAGGAAAATGAGGCTTTTCAGGTGAAAAAGGTGGGTTTGGTGCAGAAAATTGAGAGCTCTGTGCAGAAAAATGAGGCTTTTCAGCAGAAAAAGGCATTTTGTGCCTGAAATTGAGAGCTTGGTGCAGAAAAATGAGGCTTTTCACCCCAAAAACGCGGGTTTAGCCCCCATGATAGGGTTTGTGCTGTAAAAAAGGAGAGGTAGGGCCCTGGAAACGAGGCACTGCTGCATAAAAGGGAGGTTGTTACCTGTAGAATCAAAACTTTGGATGCTAAAAATAAATCTTTGAGAGGTAAAGTGGGGGTTTGTGCCTAAAATTGAGAGCTTGGAGTAGGAAAATGAGGCTTTTAATCTGAAAAAGGAGGTTTGTGCCCTAAAATTGAGATATTGGTGAAGAAAAATGAGGCTTTTCACCCCAAAATTGAGAGCTTGTCCCTAAAATTGAGAGCTTGGAGTAGGAAAATGAGGCTTTTAATCTGAAAAAGGAGGTTTGTGCCCTAAAATTGAGATATTGGTGAAGAAAAATGAGGCTTTTCACCTGAAAATTGAGAGCTTGTCCCTAAAATTGAGAGCTTGGTGCAGAAAAATGAGGCTTTTCAGCAGAAAAAGGCGGGTTGTGTGCCGTAAAATTGAGAGGTTGGTGCAGAAAAATGAGACTTTTCAGCAGAAAAAGGCCATTTCCGCCCTAAAATTGAGAGCTTGGTTCAGAAAAATGAGGTTTTTCACCCCAAAAATGCGGGTTTAGCCCCCATGATAGGGTTTGTGCTGTAAAAAAGGAGAGGTAGGGCCCTGGAAACGAGGCACTGCTGCATAAAAGGGAGGTTGTTTCCTGTAGAATCAAAACTTTGGATGCCAAAAATTAATCTTTGAGAGGTAAAATGGGGGTTTGTGCCCTAAAATTGAGAGCTTGGAGTAGGAAAATGAGGCTTTTAATCTGAAAAAGGAGGTTTGTGCCCTAAAATTGAGATATTGGTGAAGAAAAATGAGGCTTTTCACCCCAAAATTGAGAGCTTGTCCATAACATTGAAATATTGGTGCAGAAAAATTTGGCTTGTCAGGTGAAAAAGGTGGGTTTGGTGCTAAAATTGAGAGCTTGGTGCAGAAAAATGAGGCTTTTTCACACAAAAAAAGTGGTTTGTGCTGTAAAATTGAGATCTTGTTGCAGAAAAGTGAGGCTTTAGATCTGAAAAAGGCGGTTTGTGCCCTAAAATTGAGAGCTTGGTGCAGAAAAATGAGGTTTTTCACCCCAAAAACGCGGGTTTAGAGCCCCCATGATAGGGTTTGTGCTGTAAAAAAGGAGAGGTAGGGCCCTGGAAACGAGGCACTGCTGCATAAAAGGGAGGTTGTTACCTGTAGAATCAAAACTTTGGATGCTAAAAATTAATCTTTGAGAGGTAAAGTGGGGGTTTGTGCCTAAAATTTAGAGCTTGGAGTAGGAAAATGAGGCTTTTAATCTGAAAAAGGAGGTTTGTGCCCTAAAATTGAGATATTGGTGAAGAAATATGAGGCTTTTCACTCAAAAATTGAGAGCTTGTCCCTAAAATTGAGAGCTTGGAGTAGGAAAATGAGGCTTTTAATCTGAAAAAGGAGGTTTGTGCCCTAAAATTGAGATATTGGTGAAGAAAAATGAGGCTTTTCACTCAAAAATTGAGAGCTTGTCCCTAAAATTGAGAGCTTGGAGTAGGAAAATGAGGCTTTTAATCTGAAAAAGGAGGTTTGTGCCCTAAAATTGAGATATTGGTGAAGAAGAATGAGGCTTTTCACCCAAAAATTGAGAGCTTGTCCCTAAAATTGAGAGCTTGGTGCAGAAAAATGAGGCTTTTCAGCAGAAAAAGGTGAGCTTGTCCATAAAATTGCGCTATTGGTGCAGAAAAATGAGGCTTTTCAGGTGAAAAAGGTGGGTTTGGTGCTAAAATTGAGAGCTTGGTGCAGAAAAATGAGGCTTTTCTGGTGAAAAGGGCATTTTGTGCCCAAAAATTGAGAGCTTGTTGTAGGAAAATGAGGCTTTTTTACCCGAAAAAGGCGGGTTTTACCCTAAAATTGAGAGCTTCTTGTAGGAAAATGAGGCTTTTCAGGTGAAAAAGGTGGGTTTGGTGCAGAAAATTGAGAGCTCTGTGCAGAAAAATGAGGCTTTTCACCCGAAAAAGGCATTCTGTGCCTGAAATTGAGAGCTTGGTGCAGAAAAATGAGGCTTTTCACCCCAAAAACGCGGGTTTAGCCCCCATGATAGGGTTTGTGCTGTAAAAAAGGAGAGGTAGGGCCCTGGAAACGAGGCACTGCTGCATAAAAGGGAGGTTGTTACCTGTAGAATCAAAACTTTGGATGCTAAAAATAAATCTTTGAGAGGTAAAGTGGGGGTTTGTGCCTAAAATTGAGAGCTTGGAGTAGGAAAATGAGGCTTTTAATCTGAAAAAGGAGGTTTGTGCCCTAAAATTGAGATATTGGTGAAGAAAAATGAGGCTTTTCACCCCAAAATTGAGAGCTTGTCCCTAAAATTGAGAGCTTGGAGTAGGAAAATGAGGCTTTTAATCTGAAAAAGGAGGTTTGTGCCCTAAAATTGAGATATTGGTGAAGAAAAATGAGGCTTTTCACTCAAAAATTGAGAGCTTGTCCCTAAAATTGAGAGCTTGGTGCAGAAAAATGAGGCTTTTCAGCAGAAAAAGGCGGGTTGTGTGCCGTAAAATTGAGAGGTTGGTGCAGAAAAATGAGACTTTTCAGCAGAAAAAGGCCATTTCCGCCCTAAAATTGAGAGCTTGGTTCAGAAAAATGAGGTTTTTCACCCCCAAAATGCGGGTTTAGCCCCCATGATAGGGTTTGTGCTGTAAAAAAGGAGAGGTAGGGCCCTGGAAACGAGGCACTGCTGCATAAAAGGGAGGTTGTTTCCTGTAGAATCAAAACTTTGGATGCCAAAAATTAATCTTTGAGAGGTAAAATGGGGGTTTGTGCCCTAAAATTGAGAGCTTGGAGTAGGAAAATGAGGCTTTTAATCTGAAAAAGGAGGTTTGTGCCCTAAAATTGAGATATTGGTGAAGAAAAATGAGGCTTTTCACCCCAAAATTGAGAGCTTGTCCATAACATTGAAATATTGGTGCAGAAAAATTTGGCTTGTCAGGTGAAAAAGGTGGGTTTGGTGCTAAAATTGAGAGCTTGGTGCAGAAAAATGAGGCTTTTTCACACAAAAAAAGTGGTTTGTGCTGTAAAATTGAGATCTTGTTGCAGAAAAGTGAGGCTTTAGATCTGAAAAAGGCGGTTTGTGCCCTAAAATTGAGAGCTTGGTGCAGAAAAATGAGGTTTTTCACCCCAAAAACGCGGGTTTAGAGCCCCCATGATAGGGTTTGTGCTGTAAAAAAGGAGAGGTAGGGCCCTGGAAACGAGGCACTGCTGCATAAAAGGGAGGTTGTTACCTGTAGAATCAAAACTTTGGATGCTAAAAATTAATCTTTGAGAGGTAAAGTGGGGGTTTGTGCCTAAAATTGAGAGCTTGGAGTAGGAAAATGAGGCTTTTAATCTGAAAAAGGAGGTTTGTGCCCTAAAATTGAGATATTGGTGAAGAAATATGAGGCTTTTCACTCAAAAATTGAGAGCTTGTCCCTAAAATTGAGAGCTTGGAGTAGGAAAATGAGGCTTTTAATCTGAAAAAGGAGGTTTGTGCCCTAAAATTGAGATATTGGTGAAGAAAAATGAGGCTTTTCACTCAAAAATTGAGAGCTTGTCCCTAAAATTGAGAGCTTGGAGTAGGAAAATGAGGCTTTTAATCTGAAAAAGGAGGTTTGTGCCCTAAAATTGAGATATTGGTGAAGAAGAATGAGGCTTTTCACCCAAAAATTGAGAGCTTGTCCCTAAAATTGAGAGCTTGGTGCAGAAAAATGAGGCTTTTCAGCAGAAAAAGGTGAGCTTGTCCATAAAATTGCGCTATTGGTGCAGAAAAATGAGGCTTTTCAGGTGAAAAAGGTGGGTTTGGTGCTAAAATTGAGAGCTTGGTGCAGAAAAATGAGGCTTTTCTGGTGAAAAGGGCATTTTGTGCCCAAAAATTGAGAGCTTGTTGTAGGAAAATGAGGCTTTTTTACCCGAAAAAGGCGGGTTTTACCCTAAAATTGAGAGCTTCTTGTAGGAAAATGAGGCTTTTCAGGTGAAAAAGGTGGGTTTGGTGCAGAAAATTGAGAGCTCTGTGCAGAAAAATGAGGCTTTTCACCCGAAAAAGGCATTCTGTGCCTGAAATTGAGAGCTTGGTGCAGAAAAATGAGGCTTTTCACCCCAAAAACGCGGGTTTAGCCCCCATGATAGGGTTTGTGCTGTAAAAAAGGAGAGGTAGGGCCCTGGAAACGAGGCACTGCTGCATAAAAGGGAGGTTGTTACCTGTAGAATCAAAACTTTGGATGCTAAAAATAAATCTTTGAGAGGTAAAGTGGGGGTTTGTGCCTAAAATTGAGAGCTTGGAGTAGGAAAATGAGGCTTTTAATCTGAAAAAGGAGGTTTGTGCCCTAAAATTGAGATATTGGTGAAGAAAAATGAGGCTTTTCACCCCAAAATTGAGAGCTTGTCCCTAAAATTGAGAGCTTGGAGTAGGAAAATGAGGCTTTTAATCTGAAAAAGGAGGTTTGTGCCCTAAAATTGAGATATTGGTGAAGAAAAATGAGGCTTTTCACTCAAAAATTGAGAGCTTGTCCCTAAAATTGAGAGCTTGGTGCAGAAAAATGAGGCTTTTCAGCAGAAAAAGGCGGGTTGTGTGCCGTAAAATTGAGAGGTTGGTGCAGAAAAATGAGACTTTTCAGCAGAAAAAGGCCATTTCCGCCCTAAAATTGAGAGCTTGGTTCAGAAAAATGAGGTTTTTCACCCCAAAAATGCGGGTTTAGCCCCCATGATAGGGTTTGTGCTGTAAAAAAGGAGAGGTAGGGCCCTGGAAACGAGGCACTGCTGCATAAAAGGGAGGTTGTTTCCTGTAGAATCAAAACTTTGGATGCCAAAAATTAATCTTTGAGAGGTAAAATGGGGGTTTGTGCCCTAAAATTGAGAGCTTGGAGTAGGAAAATGAGGCTTTTAATCTGAAAAAGGAGGTTTGTGCCCTAAAATTGAGATATTGGTGAAGAAAAATGAGGCTTTTCACCCCAAAATTGAGAGCTTGTCCATAACATTGAAATATTGGTGCAGAAAAATTTGGCTTGTCAGGTGAAAAAGGTGGGTTTGGTGCTAAAATTGAGAGCTTGGTGCAGAAAAATGAGGCTTTTTCACGCAAAAAAAGTGGTTTGTGCTGTAAAATTGAGATCTTGTTGCAGAAAAGTGAGGCTTTAGATCTGAAAAAGGCGGTTTGTGCCCTAAAATTGAGAGCTTGGTGCAGAAAAATGAGGTTTTTCACCCCAAAAACGCGGGTTTAGAGCCCCCATGATAGGGTTTGTGCTGTAAAAAAGGAGAGGTAGGGCCCTGGAAACGAGGCACTGCTGCATAAAAGGGAGGTTGTTACCTGTAGAATCAAAACTTTGGATGCTAAAAATTAATCTTTGAGAGGTAAAGTGGGGGTTTGTGCCTAAAATTTAGAGCTTGGAGTAGGAAAATGAGGCTTTTAATCTGAAAAAGGAGGTTTCTGCCCTAAAATTGAGATATTGGTGAAGAAAAATGAGGCTTTTCACTCAAAAATTGAGAGCTTGTCCCTAAAATTGAGAGCTTGGAGTAGGAAAATGAGGCTTTTAATCTGAAAAAGGAGGTTTGTGCCCTAAAATTGAGATATTGGTGAAGAAGAATGAGGCTTTTCACCCAAAAATTGAGAGCTTGTCCCTAAAATTGAGAGCTTGGTGCAGAAAAATGAGGCTTTTCAGCAGAAAAAGGTGAGCTTGTCCATAAAATTGCGCTATTGGTGCAGAAAAATGAGGCTTTTCAGGTGAAAAAGGTGGGTTTGGTGCTAAAATTGAGAGCTTGGTGCAGAAAAATGAGGCTTTTCTGGTGAAAAGGGCATTTTGTGCCCCAAAATTGAGAGCTTGTTGTAGGAAAATGAGGCTTTTTTACCCGAAAAAGGCGGGTTTTACCCTAAAATTGAGAGCTTCTTGTAGGAAAATGAGGCTTTTCAGGTGAAAAAGGTGGGTTTGGTGCAGAAAATTGAGAGCTCTGTGCAGAAAAATGAGGCTTTTCACCCGAAAAAGGCATTTTGTGCCTGAAATTGAGAGCTTGGTGCAGAAAAATGAGGCTTTTCACCCCAAAAACGCGGGTTTAGCCCCCATGATAGGGTTTGTGCTGTAAAAAAGGAGAGGTAGGGCCCTGGAAACGAGGCACTGCTGCATAAAAGGGAGGTTGTTACCTGTAGAATCAAAACTTTGGATGCTAAAAATAAATCTTTGAGAGGTAAAGTGGGGGTTTGTGCCTAAAATTGAGAGCTTGGAGTAGGAAAATGAGGCTTTTAATCTGAAAAAGGAGGTTTGTGCCCTAAAATTGAGATATTGGTGAAGAAAAATGAGGCTTTTCACCCCAAAATTGAGAGCTTGTCCCTAAAATTGAGAGCTTGGAGTAGGAAAATGAGGCTTTTAATCTGAAAAAGGAGGTTTGTGCCCTAAAATTGAGATATTGGTGAAGAAAAATGAGGCTTTTCACCTGAAAATTGAGAGCTTGTCCCTAAAATTGAGAGCTTGGTGCAGAAAAATGAGGCTTTTCAGCAGAAAAAGGCGGGTTGTGTGCCGTAAAATTGAGAGGTTGGTGCAGAAAAATGAGACTTTTCAGCAGAAAAAGGCCATTTCCGCCCTAAAATTGAGAGCTTGGTTCAGAAAAATGAGGTTTTTCACCCCAAAAACGCGGGTTTAGCCCCCATGATAGGGTTTGTGCTGTAAAAAAGGAGAGGTAGGGCCCTGGAAACGAGGCACTGCTGCATAAAAGGGAGGTTGTTTCCTGTAGAATCAAAACTTTGGATGCCAAAAATTAATCTTTGAGAGGTAAAATGGGGGTTTGTGCCCTAAAATTGAGAGCTTGGAGTAGGAAAATGAGGCTTTTAATCTGAAAAAGGAGGTTTGTGCCCTAAAATTGAGATATTGGTGAAGAAAAATGATTCTTTTCACCCGAAAAATGCGGTTTCTGCCCTAAAATGGAGAGCTTGGTACAGAAAAATGAGGCTTTTCATCTGAAAAAGGCAGGTTTGGCCATAAAATTGCGCTATTGGTGCAGAAAAATGAGGCTTTTCACCCAACAAAGGAGAGCTTGTCCATAAAATTGAAATATTGGTGCAGAAAAATGAGGCTTTTCAGGTGAAAAAGGCGGGTTTTACCGTAAAATTGAGAGAGTGTTTCAGAAAAATGAGGCTTTTCAGGTGAAAAAGGTGGGTTTGGTGCAGAAAATTGAGAGCTCTGTGCAGAAAAATGAGGCTTTTCACCCCAAAAACGCGGGTTTAGCCCCCATGATAGGGTTTGTGCTGTAAAAAAGGAGAGGTAGGGCCCTGGAAACGAGGCACTGCTGCATAAAAGGGAGGTTGTTACCTGTAGAATCAAAACTTTGGATGCCAAAAATTAAGCTTTGAGAGGAGAATGGGGGTTTGTGCCTAAAATTGAGAGCTTGGAGTAGGAAAATGAGGCTTTTAATCTGAAAAAGGAGTTTTGTGCCCTAAAATTGAGATATTGGTGAAGAAGAATGAGGCTTTTCCACCCAAAAATTGAGAGCTTGTCCATAAAATTGAGAGCTTGGTGCAGAAAAATGAGGCTTTTTCACCCAAAAAAGGCGGGTTTTACCCTAAACTTGAGAGAGTGGTTCAGAAAAATGAGGCTTTTCACCCAGTAAAGGTAATTTGTGCCCAAAAATTGAGAGCTTGGTGCAGAAAAATGAGGCTTTTCACCCGAAAAAGGCGGGTTTTACCCTAAAATTGAGATATTGGTGCAGAAAAATGAGGCTTTTCACCCGAAAATTGAGAGCTTGTCCCTAAAATGGAGAGCTTGGTGCAGAAAAATGAGGCTTTTCACCCCAAAAACGCGGGTTTAGCCCCCATGATAGGGTTTGTGCTGTAAAAAAGGAGAGGTAGGGCCCAGGAAACGAGGCACTGCTGCATAAAAGGGAGGTTGTTACCTGTAGAATCAAAACTTTGGATGCCAAAAATTAATCTTTGAGAGGTAAAATGGGGGTTTGTGCCCTAAAATTGAGAGCTTGGAGTAGGAAAATGAGGCTTTTAATCTGAAAAAGGAGGTTTGTGCCCTAAAATTGAGATATTGGTGAAGAAAAATGATTCTTTTCACCCGAAAAATGCGGTTTCTGCCCTAAAATGGAGAGCTTGGTACAGAAAAATGAGGCTTTTCATCTGAAAAAGGCAGGTTTGGCCATAAAATTGCGCTATTGGTGCAGAAAAATGAGGCTTTTCACCCAACAAAGGAGAGCTTGTCCATAAAATTGAAATATTGGTGCAGAAAAATGAGGCTTTTCAGGTGAAAAAGGCGGGTTTTACCGTAAAATTGAGAGAGTGTTTCAGAAAAATGAGGCTTTTCAGGTGAAAAAGGTGGGTTTGGTGCAGAAAATTGAGAGCTCTGTGCAGAAAAATGAGGCTTTTTCACCCGAAAAAGGCATTTTGTGCCCTAAAATTGAGAGCTTGGTGCAGAAAAATGAGGCTTTTCCACCCAAAAATTGAGAGCTTGTCCCTAAAATTGAGAGCTTGGTGCAGAAAAATGAGGCTTTTTCACCCAAAAAAGGCGGGTTTTACCCTAAACTTGAGAGAGTGGTTCAGAAAAATGAGGCTTTTCACCCAATAAAGGTAATTTGTGCCCAAAAATTGAGAGCTTGGTTCAGAAAAACGAGGATTTTTCACCCAAAAAAGGCGGGTGTGTGCCGTAAAATTGAGAGCTTGGTGCAGAAAAATGAGGCTTTTCCACCCAAAAAAGGCGGGTTTTACCCTAAAATTGAGATATTGGTGAAGAAAAATGAGGCTTTTCACCCGAAAATTGAGAGCTTGTCCCTAAAATTGAGAGCTTTGTTCAGAAAAATGAGGCTTTTTCACCCAAAAAGGCGGGTTTGTGCCCTAAAATTGAGAGCTTGTTGCAGAAAAATGAGGCTTTTCAGCAGAAAAAGGTTGTTTCCGCCCTAAAATTGAGAGCTTGGTACAGAAAAATGAGGTTTTTCACCCCAAAAGCGTGGGTTTAGCCCCCATGATAGGGTTTGTGCTGTAAAAAAGGAGAGGTAGGGCCCTGGAAACGAGGCACTGCTGCATAAAAGGGAGGTTGTTACCTGTAGAATCAAAACTTTGGATGCCAAAAATTAAGCTTTGAGAGGAGAATGGGGGTTTGTGCCTAAAATTGAGAGCTTGGAGTAGGAAAATGAGGCTTTTAATCTGAAAAAGGAGGTTTGTGCCCTAAAATTGAGATATTGGTGAAGAAAAATGAGGCTTTTCACTCAAAAATTGAGAGCTTGTCCCTAAAATTGAGAGCTTGGAGTAGGAAAATGAGGCTTTTAATCTGAAAAAGGAGGTTTGTGCCCTAAAATTGAGATATTGGTGAAGAAGAATGAGGCTTTTCACCCAAAAATTGAGAGCTTGTCCCTAAAATTGAGAGCTTGGTGCAGAAAAATGAGGCTTTTCAGCAGAAAAAGGTGAGCTTGTCCATAAAATTGCGCTATTGGTGCAGAAAAATGAGGCTTTTCAGGTGAAAAAGGTGGGTTTGGTGCTAAAATTGAGAGCTTGGTGCAGAAAAATGAGGCTTTTCTGGTGAAAAGGGCATTTTGTGCCCAAAAATTGAGAGCTTGTTGTAGGAAAATGAGGCTTTTTTACCCGAAAAAGGCGGGTTTTACCCTAAAATTGAGAGCTTCTTGTAGGAAAATGAGGCTTTTCAGGTGAAAAAGGTGGGTTTGGTGCAGAAAATTGAGATCTCTGTGCAGAAAAATGAGGCTTTTCACCCGAAAAAGGCATTTTGTGCCTGAAATTGAGAGCTTGGTGCAGAAAAATGAGGCTTTTCACCCCAAAAACGCGGGTTTAGCCCCCATGATAGGGTTTGTGCTGTAAAAAAGGAGAGGTAGGGCCCTGGAAACGAGGCACTGCTGCATAAAAGGGAGGTTGTTACCTGTAGAATCAAAACTTTGGATGCTAAAAATAAATCTTTGAGAGGTAAAGTGGGGGTTTGTGCCTAAAATTGAGAGCTTGGAGTAGGAAAATGAGGCTTTTAATCTGAAAAAGGAGGTTTGTGCCCTAAAATTGAGATATTGGTGAAGAAAAATGAGGCTTTTCACCCCAAAATTGAGAGCTTGTCCCTAAAATTGAGAGCTTGGAGTAGGAAAATGAGGCTTTTAATCTGAAAAAGGAGGTTTGTGCCCTAAAATTGAGATATTGGTGAAGAAAAATGAGGCTTTTCACCTGAAAATTGAGAGCTTGTCCCTAAAATTGAGAGCTTGGTGCAGAAAAATGAGGCTTTTCAGCAGAAAAAGGCGGGTTGTGTGCCGTAAAATTGAGAGGTTGGTGCAGAAAAATGAGACTTTTCAGCAGAAAAAGGCCATTTCCGCCCTAAAATTGAGAGCTTGGTTCAGAAAAATGAGGTTTTTCACCCCAAAAATGCGGGTTTAGCCCCCATGATAGGGTTTGTGCTGTAAAAAAGGAGAGGTAGGGCCCTGGAAACGAGGCACTGCTGCATAAAAGGGAGGTTGTTACCTGTAGAATCAAAACTTTGGATGCCAAAAATTAATCTTTGAGAGGTAAAATGGGGGTTTGTGCCCTAAAATTGAGAGCTTGGAGTAGGAAAATGAGGCTTTTAATCTGAAAAAGGAGGTTTGTGCCCTAAAATTGAGATATTGGTGAAGAAAAATGAGGCTTTTCACCCCAAAATTGAGAGCTTGTCCATAACATTGAAATATTGGTGCAGAAAAATTTGGCTTGTCAGGTGAAAAAGGTGGGTTTGGTGCTAAAATTGAGAGCTTGGTGCAGAAAAATGAGGCTTTTTCACGCAAAAAAAGTGGTTTGTGCTGTAAAATTGAGATCTTGTTGCAGAAAAGTGAGGCTTTAGATCTGAAAAAGGCGGTTTGTGCCCTAAAATTGAGAGCTTGGTGCAGAAAAATGAGGTTTTTCACCCCAAAAACGCGGGTTTAGAGCCCCCATGATAGGGTTTGTGCTGTAAAAAAGGAGAGGTAGGGCCCTGGAAACGAGGCACTGCTGCATAAAAGGGAGGTTGTTACCTGTAGAATCAAAACTTTGGATGCTAAAAATTAATCTTTGAGAGGTAAAGTGGGGGTTTGTGCCTAAAATTTAGAGCTTGGAGTAGGAAAATGAGGCTTTTAATCTGAAAAAGGAGGTTTGTGCCCTAAAATTGAGATATTGGTGAAGAAATATGAGGCTTTTCACTCAAAAATTGAGAGCTTGTCCCTAAAATTGAGAGCTTGGAGTAGGAAAATGAGGCTTTTAATCTGAAAAAGGAGGTTTGTGCCCTAAAATTGAGATATTGGTGAAGAAGAATGAGGCTTTTCACCCGAAAATTGAGAACTTGTCCCTAAAATTGAGAGCTTGGTGCAGAAAAATGAGGCTTTTTCACCCAAAAAAGGCGGGTTTTACCCTAAATTTGAGAGCTTGGTTCAGAAAAATGAGGCTTTTCACCCAATACAGGTAATTTATGCCCAAAAATTGAGAGCTTGGTGCAGAAAAATGATTCTTTTCGCCCGAAAAAGGCGGTTTCTGCCCTAAAATTGAGAGCTTGGTGCAGAAAAATGAGGCTTTTCACCCAAAAAAGGAGAGCTTGTCCCTAAAATTGAGAGCTTGGTGCAGAAAAATGAGGCTTTTTCCCCCAAAAAAGGCGGGTTTTACCCTAAACTTGAGAGAGTGGTTCAGAAAAATGAGGCTTTTCACCCAATAAAGGTAATTTGTGCCCAAAAATTGAGAGCTTGGTTCAGAAAAACAAGGATTTTTCACCCAAAAAAGGCGGGTGTGTGCCGTAAAATTGAGAGCTTGGTGCAGAAAAATGAGGCTTTTCCACCCAAAAAAGGCGGGTTTTACCCTAAAATTGAGATATTGGTGAAGAAAAATGAGGCTTTTCACCCGAAAATTGAGAGCTTGTCCCTAAAATTGAGAGCTTGGTTCAGAAAAACGAGACTTTTTCACCCAAAAAAGGCGGGTTTGTGCCCTAAAATTGAGAGCTTGTTGCAGAAAATTGAGGCTTTTCAGCAGAAAAAGGTTGTTTCCGCCCTAAAATTGAGAGCTTGGTACAGAAAAATGAGGTTTTTCACCCCAAAAGCGTGGGTTTAGCCCCCATGATAGGGTTTGTGCTGTAAAAAAGGAGAGGTAGGGCCCAGGAAACGAGGCACTGCTGCATAAAAGGGAGGTTGTTACCTGTAGAATCAAACCTTTGGATGCCAAAAATTAAGCTTTGAGAGGAGAATGGGGGTTTGTGCCTAAAATTGAGAGCTTGGAGTAGGAAAATGAGGCTTTTAATCTGAAAAAGGAGGTTTGTGCCCTAAAATTGAGATATTGGTGAAGAAGAATGAGGCTTTTCCACCCAAAAATTGAGAGCTTGTCCATAAAATTGAGAGCTTGGTGCAGAAAAATGAGGCTTTTTCACCCAAAAAAGGCGGGTTTTACCCTAAACTTGAGAGAGTGGTTCAGAAAAATGAGGCTTTTCACCCAGTAAAGGTAATTTGTGCCCAAATATTGAGAGCTTGGTGCAGAAAAATGAGGCTTTTCACCCAAAAAGGCGGGTTTTACCCTAAAATTGAGATATTGGTGCAGAAAAATGAGGCTTTTCACCCGAAAATTGAGAGCTTGTCCCTAAAATGGAGAGCTTGGTGCAGAAAAATGAGGCTTTTCACCCCAAAAACGCGGGTTTAGCCCCCATGATAGGGTTTGTGCTGTAAAAAAGGAGAGGTAGGGCCCAGGAAACGAGGCACTGCTGCATAAAAGGGAGGTTGTTACCTGTAGAATCAAAACTTTGGATGCCAAAAATTAATCTTTGAGAGGTAAAATGGGGGTTTGTGCCCTAAAATTGAGAGCTTGGAGTAGGAAAATGAGGCTTTTAATCTGAAAAAGGAGGTTTGTGCCCTAAAATTGAGATATTGGTGAAGAAGAATGATTCTTTTCACCCGAAAAATGCGGTTTCTGCCCTAAAATGGAGAGCTTGGTACAGAAAAATGAGGCTTTTCATCTGAAAAAGGCAGCTTTGGCCATAAAATTGCGCTATTGGTGCAGAAAAATGAGGCTTTTCAGGTGAAAAAGGCGGGTTTTACCGTAAAATTGAGAGATTGTTTCAGAAAAATGAGGCTTTTCAGGTGAAAAAGGTGGGTTTGGTGCAGAAAATTGAGAGCTCTGTGCAGAAAAATGAGGCTTTTTCACCCGAAAAAGGCATTTTGTGCCTGAAATTGAGAGCTTGGTGCAGAAAAATGAGGCTTTTCACCCCAAAAACGCGGGTTTAGCCCCCATGATAGGGTTTGTGCTGTAAAAAAGGAGAGGTAGGGCCCCGGAAACAAGGCACTGCTGCATAAAAGGGAGGTTGTTACCTGTAGAATCAAAACTTTGGATGCCAAAAATTAATCTTTGAGAGGTAAAATGGGGGTTTGTGCCCTAAAATTGAGAGCTTGGAGTAGGAAAATGAGGCTTTTAATCTGAAAAAGGAGGTTTGTGCCCTAAAATTGAGATATTGGTGAAGAAGAATGAGGCTTTTCCACCCAAAAATTGAGAGCTTGTCCCTAAAATTGAGAGCTTGGTGCAGAAAAATGAGGCTTTTCAGCAGAAAAAGGTGAGCTTGTCCATAAAATTGCGCTATTGGTGCAGAAAAATGAGGCTTTTCAGGTGAAAAAGGTGGGTTTGGTGCTAAAATTGAGAGCTTGGTGCAGAAAAATGAGGCTTTTCTGGTGAAAAGGGCATTTTGTGCCCCAAAATTGAGAGCTTGTTGTAGGAAAATGAGGCTTTTTTACCCGAAAAAGGCGGGTTTTACCCTAAAATTGAGAGCTTCTTGTAGGAAAATGAGGCTTTTCAGGTGAAAAAGGTGGGTTTGGTGCAGAAAATTGAGAGCTCTGTGCAGAAAAATGAGGCTTTTTCACCCGAAAAAGGCATTTTGTGCCTGAAATTGAGAGCTTGGTGCAGAAAAATGAGGCTTTTCACCCCAAAAACGTGGGTTTAGCCCCCATGATAGGGTTTGTGCTGTAAAAAAGGAGAGGTAGGGCCCTGGAAATGAGGCACTGCTGCATAAAAGGGAGGTTGTTACCTGTAGAATCAAAACTTTGGATGCTAAAAATTAATCTTTGAGAGGTAAAGTGGGGGTTTGTGCCCTAGAATTGAGAGCTTGGAGTAGGAAAATGAGGCTTTTAATCTGAAAAAGGAGGTTTGTGCCCTAAAATTGAGATATTGGTGAAGAAAAATGTGGCTTTTCACCTGAAAATTGAGAACTTGTCCCTAAAATGGAGAGCTTGGTGCAGAAAAATGAGGCTTTTTCACGCAAAAAAGGCGAGTTTTACCCTAAAATTGAGAGCTTGTTGCAGAAAAATGAGGCTTTTCAGGAGAAAAATGTGGTTTGTGCCCTAAAATTGAGATCTCTGTGCAGAAAAATGAGGTTTTTCACCCCAAAAATGCGGGTTTAGCCCCCATGATAGGGTTTGTGCTATAAAAAAGGAGAGGTAGGGCCCAGGAAACGAGGCACTGCTGCATAAAAGGGAGGTTGTTACCTGTAGAATCAAAACTTTGGATGCCAAAAATTAATCTTTGAGAGGTAAAATGGGGGTTTGTGCCCTAGAATTGAGAGCTTGGAGTAGGAAAATGAGGCTTTTAATCTGAAAAAGGAGGTTTGTGCCCTAAAATTGAGATATTGGTGAAGAAAAATGTGGCTTTTCACCTGAAAATTGAGAACTTGTCCCTAAAATGGAGAGCTTGGTGCAAAAAATGAGGCTTTTCAGCAGAAAAAGGCACGTTTGGTCCTAAAATTGCGCTATTGGTGCAGAAAAATGAGGCTTTTCAGGTGTAAAAGGTGGGTTTGGTGCTAAAATTGAGAGCTTGTTGCAGAAAAATGAGGCTTTTCAGGAGAAAAAGGTGGTTTGTGCCCTAAAATTGAGAGCTTGGTGCAGAAAAATGAGGCTTTTCAGGTGAAAATTGAGAGCTTGTCCCTAAAATTGAGAGCTTGGTGCAGAAAAATTAGGCTTTTCAGGTGAAAAAAGCGGGTTTTACCCTAATATTGAAAGCTTGGTGCAGAAAAATGAGGCTTTTCAGGAGAAAAAGGTGGTTTGTGCCCAAAAATTGAGAGCTTGGTGCAGATAAATGAGGCTTTTCAGGAGAAAAAAGCGGGTTTGTGCCCTAGAATCCAGAGCTTATTGTAGGAGAATGAAGCTTTTCACCCCAAAAACATGGGTTTGGCCCCCACGATAGGGTTTGTGCTGTATAAAAGTAGAGTTAGGGCCCAGGAAACGAGGCACTGCTGCATAAAAGGGAGGTTGTTACCTGTAGAATCAAAACTTTGGATGCCAAAAATTAATCTTTGAGAGGTAAAATGGGGGTTTGTGCCCTAAAATTGAGAGCTTGGAGTAGGAAAATGAGGCTTTTAATCTGAAAAAGGAGGTTTGTGCCCTAAAATTGAGATATTGGTGAAGAAGAATGATTCTTTTCACCCGAAAAATGCGGTTTCTGCCCTAAAATGGAGAGCTTGGTACAGAAAAATGAGGCTTTTCATCTGAAAAAGGCAGGTTTGGCCATAAAATTGCGCTATTGGTGCAGAAAAATGAGGCTTTTCACCCAACAAAGGAGAGCTTGTCCATAAAATTGAAATATTGGTGCAGAAAAATGAGGCTTTTCAGGTGAAAAAGGCGGGTTTTACCGTAAAATTGAGAGAGTGTTTCAGAAAAATGAGGCTTTTCAGGTGAAAAAGGTGGGTTTGGTGCAGAAAATTGAGAGCTCTGTGCAGAAAAATGAGGCTTTTTCACCCGAAAAAGGCATTTTGTGCCTGAAATTGAGAGCTTGGTGCAGAAAAATGAGGCTTTTCACCCCAAAAACGCGGGTTTAGCCCCCATGATAGGGTTTGTGCTGTAAAAAAGGAGAGGTAGGGCCCCGGAAACGAGGCACTGCTGCATAAAAGGGAGGTTGTTACCTGTAGAATCAAAACTTTGGATGCCAAAAATTAATCTTTGAGAGGTAAAATGGGGGTTTGTGCCCTAAAATTGAGAGCTTGGAGTAGGAAAATGAGGCTTTTAATCTGAAAAAGGAGGTTTGTGCCCTAAAATTGAGATATTGGTGAAGAAGAATGAGGCTTTTCCACCCAAAAATTGAGAGCTTGTCCCTAAAATTGAGAGCTTGGTGCAGAAAAATGAGGCTTTTCAGCAGAAAAAGGTGAGCTTGTCCATAAAATTGCGCTATTGGTGCAGAAAAATGAGGCTTTTCAGGTGAAAAAGGTGGGTTTGGTGCTAAAATTGAGAGCTTGGTGCAGAAAAATGAGGCTTTTCTGGTGAAAAGGGCATTTTGTGCCCCAAAATTGAGAGCTTGTTGTAGGAAAATGAGGCTTTTTTACCCGAAAAAGGCGGGTTTTACCCTAAAATTGAGAGCTTCTTGTAGGAAAATGAGGCTTTTCAGGTGAAAAAGGTGGGTTTGGTGCAGAAAATTGAGAGCTCTGTGCAGAAAAATGAGGCTTTTTCACCCGAAAAAGGCATTTTGTGCCTGAAATTGAGAGCTTGGTGCAGAAAAATGAGGCTTTTCACCCCAAAAACGTGGGTTTAGCCCCCATGATAGGGTTTGTGCTGTAAAAAAGGAGAGGTAGGGCCCTGGAAATGAGGCACTGCTGCATAAAAGGGAGGTTGTTACCTGTAGAATCAAAACTTTGGATGCTAAAAATTAATCTTTGAGAGGTAAAGTGGGGGTTTGTGCCCTAGAATTGAGAGCTTGGAGTAGGAAAATGAGGCTTTTAATCTGAAAAAGGAGGTTTGTGCCCTAAAATTGAGATATTGGTGAAGAAAAATGTGGCTTTTCACCTGAAAATTGAGAACTTGTCCCTAAAATGGAGAGCTTGGTGCAGAAAAATGAGGCTTTTTCACGCAAAAAAGGCGAGTTTTACCCTAAAATTGAGAGCTTGTTGCAGAAAAATGAGGCTTTTCAGGAGAAAAATGTGGTTTGTGCCCTAAAATTGAGATCTCTGTGCAGAAAAATGAGGTTTTTCACCCCAAAAATGCGGGTTTAGCCCCCATGATAGGGTTTGTGCTATAAAAAAGGAGAGGTAGGGCCCAGGAAACGAGGCACTGCTGCATAAAAGGGAGGTTGTTACCTGTAGAATCAAAACTTTGGATGCCAAAAATTAATCTTTGAGAGGTAAAATGGGGGTTTGTGCCCTAGAATTGAGAGCTTGGAGTAGGAAAATGAGGCTTTTAATCTGAAAAAGGAGGTTTGTGCCCTAAAATTGAGATATTGGTGAAGAAAAATGTGGCTTTTCACCTGAAAATTGAGAACTTGTCCCTAAAATGGAGAGCTTGGTGCAAAAAATGAGGCTTTTCAGCAGAAAAAGGCACGTTTGGTCCTAAAATTGCGCTATTGGTGCAGAAAAATGAGGCTTTTCAGGTGTAAAAGGTGGGTTTGGTGCTAAAATTGAGAGCTTGTTGCAGAAAAATGAGGCTTTTCAGGAGAAAAAGGTGGTTTGTGCCCTAAAATTGAGAGCTTGGTGCAGAAAAATGAGGCTTTTCAGGTGAAAATTGAGAGCTTGTCCCTAAAATTGAGAGCTTGGTGCAGAAAAATTAGGCTTTTCAGGTGAAAAAAGCGGGTTTTACCCTAATATTGAAAGCTTGGTGCAGAAAAATGAGGCTTTTCAGGAGAAAAAGGTGGTTTGTGCCCAAAAATTGAGAGCTTGGTGCAGATAAATGAGGCTTTTCAGGAGAAAAAAGCGGGTTTGTGCCCTAGAATCCAGAGCTTATTGTAGGAGAATGAAGCTTTTCACCCCAAAAACATGGGTTTGGCCCCCACGATAGGGTTTGTGCTGTAAAAAAGGAGAGGTAGGGCCCAGGAAACGAGGCACTGCTGCATAAAAGGGAGGTTGTTACCTGTAGAATCAAAACTTTGGATGCCAAAAATTAATCTTTGAGAGGTAAAATGGGGGTTTGTGCCCTAAAATTGAGAGCTTGGAGTAGGAAAATGAGGCTTTTAATCTGAAAAAGGAGGTTTGTGCCCTAAAATTGAGATATTGGTGAAGAAGAATGAGGCTTTTCCACCCAAAAATTGAGAGCTTGTCCCTAAAATTGAGAGCTTGGTGCAGAAAAATGAGGCTTTTCAGCAGAAAAAGGTGAGCTTGTCCATAAAATTGCGCTATTGGTGCAGAAAAATGAGGCTTTTCAGGTGAAAAAGGTGGGTTTGGTGCTAAAATTGAGAGCTTGGTGCAGAAAAATGAGGCTTTTCTGGTGAAAAGGGCATTTTGTGCCCCAAAATTGAGAGCTTGTTGTAGGAAAATGAGGCTTTTTTACCCGAAAAAGGCGGGTTTTACCCTAAAATTGAGAGCTTCTTGTAGGAAAATGAGGCTTTTCAGGTGAAAAAGGTGGGTTTGGTGCAGAAAATTGAGAGCTCTGTGCAGAAAAATGAGGCTTTTTCACCCGAAAAAGGCATTTTGTGCCTGAAATTGAGAGCTTGGTGCAGAAAAATGAGGCTTTTCACCCCAAAAACGTGGGTTTAGCCCCCATGATAGGGTTTGTGCTGTAAAAAAGGAGAGGTAGGGCCCTGGAAATGAGGCACTGCTGCATAAAAGGGAGGTTGTTACCTGTAGAATCAAAACTTTGGATGCTAAAAATTAATCTTTGAGAGGTAAAGTGGGGGTTTGTGCCCTAGAATTGAGAGCTTGGAGTAGGAAAATGAGGCTTTTAATCTGAAAAAGGAGGTTTGTGCCCTAAAATTGAGATATTGGTGAAGAAAAATGTGGCTTTTCACCTGAAAATTGAGAACTTGTCCCTAAAATGGAGAGCTTGGTGCAGAAAAATGAGGCTTTTTCACGCAAAAAAGGCGAGTTTTACCCTAAAATTGAGAGCTTGTTGCAGAAAAATGAGGCTTTTCAGGAGAAAAATGTGGTTTGTGCCCTAAAATTGAGATCTCTGTGCAGAAAAATGAGGTTTTTCACCCCAAAAATGCGGGTTTAGCCCCCATGATAGGGTTTGTGCTATAAAAAAGGAGAGGTAGGGCCCAGGAAACGAGGCACTGCTGCATAAAAGGGAGGTTGTTACCTGTAGAATCAAAACTTTGGATGCCAAAAATTAATCTTTGAGAGGTAAAATGGGGGTTTGTGCCCTAGAATTGAGAGCTTGGAGTAGGAAAATGAGGCTTTTAATCTGAAAAAGGAGGTTTGTGCCCTAAAATTGAGATATTGGTGAAGAAAAATGTGGCTTTTCACCTGAAAATTGAGAACTTGTCCCTAAAATGGAGAGCTTGGTGCAAAAAATGAGGCTTTTCAGCAGAAAAAGGCACGTTTGGTCCTAAAATTGCGCTATTGGTGCAGAAAAATGAGGCTTTTCAGGTGTAAAAGGTGGGTTTGGTGCTAAAATTGAGAGCTTGTTGCAGAAAAATGAGGCTTTTCAGGAGAAAAAGGTGGTTTGTGCCCTAAAATTGAGAGCTTGGTGCAGAAAAATGAGGCTTTTCAGGTGAAAATTGAGAGCTTGTCCCTAAAATTGAGAGCTTGGTGCAGAAAAATTAGGCTTTTCAGGTGAAAAAAGCGGGTTTTACCCTAATATTGAAAGCTTGGTGCAGAAAAATGAGGCTTTTCAGGAGAAAAAGGTGGTTTGTGCCCAAAAATTGAGAGCTTGGTGCAGATAAATGAGGCTTTTCAGGAGAAAAAAGCGGGTTTGTGCCCTAGAATCCAGAGCTTATTGTAGGAGAATGAAGCTTTTCACCCCAAAAACATGGGTTTGGCCCCCACGATAGGGTTTGTGCTGTATAAAAGTAGAGTTAGGGCCCAGGAAACGAGGCACTGCTGCATAAAAGGGAGGTTGTTACCTGTAGAATCAAAACTTTGGATGCCAAAAATTAATCTTTGAGAGGTAAAATGGGGGTTTGTGCCCTAAAATTGAGAGCTTGGAGTAGGAAAATGAGGCTTTTAATCTGAAAAAGGAGGTTTGTGCCCTAAAATTGAGATATTGGTGAAGAAGAATGATTCTTTTCACCCGAAAAATGCGGTTTCTGCCCTAAAATGGAGAGCTTGGTACAGAAAAATGAGGCTTTTCATCTGAAAAAGGCAGGTTTGGCCATAAAATTGCGCTATTGGTGCAGAAAAATGAGGCTTTTCACCCAACAAAGGAGAGCTTGTCCATAAAATTGAAATATTGGTGCAGAAAAATGAGGCTTTTCAGGTGAAAAAGGCGGGTTTTACCGTAAAATTGAGAGAGTGTTTCAGAAAAATGAGGCTTTTCAGGTGAAAAAGGTGGGTTTGGTGCAGAAAATTGAGAGCTCTGTGCAGAAAAATGAGGCTTTTTCACCCGAAAAAGGCATTTTGTGCCTGAAATTGAGAGCTTGGTGCAGAAAAATGAGGCTTTTCACCCCAAAAACGCGGGTTTAGCCCCCATGATAGGGTTTGTGCTGTAAAAAAGGAGAGGTAGGGCCCCGGAAACAAGGCACTGCTGCATAAAAGGGAGGTTGTTACCTGTAGAATCAAAACTTTGGATGCCAAAAATTAATCTTTGAGAGGTAAAATGGGGGTTTGTGCCCTAAAATTGAGAGCTTGGAGTAGGAAAATGAGGCTTTTAATCTGAAAAAGGAGGTTTGTGCCCTAAAATTGAGATATTGGTGAAGAAGAATGAGGCTTTTCCACCCAAAAATTGAGAGCTTGTCCCTAAAATTGAGAGCTTGGTGCAGAAAAATGAGGCTTTTCAGCAGAAAAAGGTGAGCTTGTCCATAAAATTGCGCTATTGGTGCAGAAAAATGAGGCTTTTCAGGTGAAAAAGGTGGGTTTGGTGCTAAAATTGAGAGCTTGGTGCAGAAAAATGAGGCTTTTCTGGTGAAAAGGGCATTTTGTGCCCCAAAATTGAGAGCTTGTTGTAGGAAAATGAGGCTTTTTTACCCGAAAAAGGCGGGTTTTACCCTAAAATTGAGAGCTTCTTGTAGGAAAATGAGGCTTTTCAGGTGAAAAAGGTGGGTTTGGTGCAGAAAATTGAGAGCTCTGTGCAGAAAAATGAGGCTTTTTCACCCGAAAAAGGCATTTTGTGCCTGAAATTGAGAGCTTGGTGCAGAAAAATGAGGCTTTTCACCCCAAAAACGTGGGTTTAGCCCCCATGATAGGGTTTGTGCTGTAAAAAAGGAGAGGTAGGGCCCTGGAAATGAGGCACTGCTGCATAAAAGGGAGGTTGTTACCTGTAGAATCAAAACTTTGGATGCTAAAAATTAATCTTTGAGAGGTAAAGTGGGGGTTTGTGCCCTAGAATTGAGAGCTTGGAGTAGGAAAATGAGGCTTTTAATCTGAAAAAGGAGGTTTGTGCCCTAAAATTGAGATATTGGTGAAGAAAAATGTGGCTTTTCACCTGAAAATTGAGAACTTGTCCCTAAAATGGAGAGCTTGGTGCAGAAAAATGAGGCTTTTTCACGCAAAAAAGGCGAGTTTTACCCTAAAATTGAGAGCTTGTTGCAGAAAAATGAGGCTTTTCAGGAGAAAAATGTGGTTTGTGCCCTAAAATTGAGATCTCTGTGCAGAAAAATGAGGTTTTTCACCCCAAAAATGCGGGTTTAGCCCCCATGATAGGGTTTGTGCTATAAAAAAGGAGAGGTAGGGCCCAGGAAACGAGGCACTGCTGCATAAAAGGGAGGTTGTTACCTGTAGAATCAAAACTTTGGATGCCAAAAATTAATCTTTGAGAGGTAAAATGGGGGTTTGTGCCCTAGAATTGAGAGCTTGGAGTAGGAAAATGAGGCTTTTAATCTGAAAAAGGAGGTTTGTGCCCTAAAATTGAGATATTGGTGAAGAAAAATGTGGCTTTTCACCTGAAAATTGAGAACTTGTCCCTAAAATGGAGAGCTTGGTGCAAAAAATGAGGCTTTTCAGCAGAAAAAGGCACGTTTGGTCCTAAAATTGCGCTATTGGTGCAGAAAAATGAGGCTTTTCAGGTGTAAAAGGTGGGTTTGGTGCTAAAATTGAGAGCTTGTTGCAGAAAAATGAGGCTTTTCAGGAGAAAAAGGTGGTTTGTGCCCTAAAATTGAGAGCTTGGTGCAGAAAAATGAGGCTTTTCAGGTGAAAATTGAGAGCTTGTCCCTAAAATTGAGAGCTTGGTGCAGAAAAATTAGGCTTTTCAGGTGAAAAAAGCGGGTTTTACCCTAATATTGAAAGCTTGGTGCAGAAAAATGAGGCTTTTCAGGAGAAAAAGGTGGTTTGTGCCCAAAAATTGAGAGCTTGGTGCAGATAAATGAGGCTTTTCAGGAGAAAAAAGCGGGTTTGTGCCCTAGAATCCAGAGCTTATTGTAGGAGAATGAAGCTTTTCACCCCAAAAACATGGGTTTGGCCCCCACGATAGGGTTTGTGCTGTAAAAAAGGAGAGGTAGGGCCCAGGAAACGAGGCACTGCTGCATAAAAGGGAGGTTGTTACCTGTAGAATCAAAACTTTGGATGCCAAAAATTAATCTTTGAGAGGTAAAATGGGGGTTTGTGCCCTAAAATTGAGAGCTTGGAGTAGGAAAATGAGGCTTTTAATCTGAAAAAGGAGGTTTGTGCCCTAAAATTGAGATATTGGTGAAGAAGAATGAGGCTTTTCCACCCAAAAATTGAGAGCTTGTCCCTAAAATTGAGAGCTTGGTGCAGAAAAATGAGGCTTTTCAGCAGAAAAAGGTGAGCTTGTCCATAAAATTGCGCTATTGGTGCAGAAAAATGAGGCTTTTCAGGTGAAAAAGGTGGGTTTGGTGCTAAAATTGAGAGCTTGGTGCAGAAAAATGAGGCTTTTCTGGTGAAAAGGGCATTTTGTGCCCCAAAATTGAGAGCTTGTTGTAGGAAAATGAGGCTTTTTTACCCGAAAAAGGCGGGTTTTACCCTAAAATTGAGAGCTTCTTGTAGGAAAATGAGGCTTTTCAGGTGAAAAAGGTGGGTTTGGTGCAGAAAATTGAGAGCTCTGTGCAGAAAAATGAGGCTTTTTCACCCGAAAAAGGCATTTTGTGCCTGAAATTGAGAGCTTGGTGCAGAAAAATGAGGCTTTTCACCCCAAAAACGTGGGTTTAGCCCCCATGATAGGGTTTGTGCTGTAAAAACGGAGAGGTAGGGCCCTGGAAATGAGGCACTGCTGCATAAAAGGGAGGTTGTTACCTGTAGAATCAAAACTTTGGATGCTAAAAATTAATCTTTGAGAGGTAAAGTGGGGGTTTGTGCCCTAGAATTGAGAGCTTGGAGTAGGAAAATGAGGCTTTTAATCTGAAAAAGGAGGTTTGTGCCCTAAAATTGAGATATTGGTGAAGAAAAATGTGGCTTTTCACCTGAAAATTGAGAACTTGTCCCTAAAATGGAGAGCTTGGTGCAGAAAAATGAGGCTTTTTCACGCAAAAAAGGCGAGTTTTACCCTAAAATTGAGAGCTTGTTGCAGAAAAATGAGGCTTTTCAGGAGAAAAATGTGGTTTGTGCCCTAAAATTGAGATCTCTGTGCAGAAAAATGAGGTTTTTCACCCCAAAAATGCGGGTTTAGCCCCCATGATAGGGTTTGTGCTATAAAAAAGGAGAGGTAGGGCCCAGGAAACGAGGCACTGCTGCATAAAAGGGAGGTTGTTACCTGTAGAATCAAAACTTTGGATGCCAAAAATTAATCTTTGAGAGGTAAAATGGGGGTTTGTGCCCTAGAATTGAGAGCTTGGAGTAGGAAAATGAGGCTTTTAATCTGAAAAAGGAGGTTTGTGCCCTAAAATTGAGATATTGGTGAAGAAAAATGTGGCTTTTCACCTGAAAATTGAGAACTTGTCCCTAAAATGGAGAGCTTGGTGCAAAAAATGAGGCTTTTCAGCAGAAAAAGGCACGTTTGGTCCTAAAATTGCGCTATTGGTGCAGAAAAATGAGGCTTTTCAGGTGTAAAAGGTGGGTTTGGTGCTAAAATTGAGAGCTTGTTGCAGAAAAATGAGGCTTTTCAGGAGAAAAAGGTGGTTTGTGCCCTAAAATTGAGAGCTTGGTGCAGAAAAATGAGGCTTTTCAGGTGAAAATTGAGAGCTTGTCCCTAAAATTGAGAGCTTGGTGCAGAAAAATTAGGCTTTTCAGGTGAAAAAAGCGGGTTTTACCCTAATATTGAAAGCTTGGTGCAGAAAAATGAGGCTTTTCAGGAGAAAAAGGTGGTTTGTGCCCAAAAATTGAGAGCTTGGTGCAGATAAATGAGGCTTTTCAGGAGAAAAAAGCGGGTTTGTGCCCTAGAATCCAGAGCTTATTGTAGGAGAATGAAGCTTTTCACCCCAAAAACATGGGTTTGGCCCCCACGATAGGGTTTGTGCTGTATAAAAGTAGAGTTAGGGCCCAGGAAACGAGGCACTGCTGCATAAAAGGGAGGTTGTTACCTGTAGAATCAAAACTTTGGATGCCAAAAATTAATCTTTGAGAGGTAAAATGGGGGTTTGTGCCCTAAAATTGAGAGCTTGGAGTAGGAAAATGAGGCTTTTAATCTGAAAAAGGAGGTTTGTGCCCTAAAATTGAGATATTGGTGAAGAAGAATGATTCTTTTCACCCGAAAAATGCGGTTTCTGCCCTAAAATGGAGAGCTTGGTACAGAAAAATGAGGCTTTTCATCTGAAAAAGGCAGGTTTGGCCATAAAATTGCGCTATTGGTGCAGAAAAATGAGGCTTTTCACCCAACAAAGGAGAGCTTGTCCATAAAATTGAAATATTGGTGCAGAAAAATGAGGCTTTTCAGGTGAAAAAGGCGGGTTTTACCGTAAAATTGAGAGAGTGTTTCAGAAAAATGAGGCTTTTCAGGTGAAAAAGGTGGGTTTGGTGCAGAAAATTGAGAGCTCTGTGCAGAAAAATGAGGCTTTTTCACCCGAAAAAGGCATTTTGTGCCTGAAATTGAGAGCTTGGTGCAGAAAAATGAGGCTTTTCACCCCAAAAACGCGGGTTTAGCCCCCATGATAGGGTTTGTGCTGTAAAAAAGGAGAGGTAGGGCCCCGGAAACAAGGCACTGCTGCATAAAAGGGAGGTTGTTACCTGTAGAATCAAAACTTTGGATGCCAAAAATTAATCTTTGAGAGGTAAAATGGGGGTTTGTGCCCTAAAATTGAGAGCTTGGAGTAGGAAAATGAGGCTTTTAATCTGAAAAAGGAGGTTTGTGCCCTAAAATTGAGATATTGGTGAAGAAAAATGAGGCTTTTCACTCAAAAATTGAGAGCTTGTCCCTAAAATTGAGAGCTTGGTGCAGAAAAATGAGGCTTTTCAGCAGAAAAAGGTGAGCTTGTCCATAAAATTGCGCTATTGGTGCAGAAAAATGAGGCTTTTCAGGTGAAAAAGGTGGGTTTGGTGCTAAAATTGAGAGCTTGGTGCAGAAAAATGAGGCTTTTCTGGTGAAAAGGGCATTTTGTGCCCCAAAATTGAGAGCTTGTTGTAGGAAAATGAGGCTTTTTTACCCGAAAAAGGCGGGTTTTACCCTAAAATTGAGAGCTTCTTGTAGGAAAATGAGGCTTTTCAGGTGAAAAAGCTGGGTTTGGTGCAGAAAATTGAGAGCTCTGTGCAGAAAAATGAGGCTTTTTCACCCGAAAAAGGCATTTTGTGCCTGAAATTGAGAGCTTGGTGCAGAAAAATGAGGCTTTTCACCCCAAAAACGTGGGTTTAGCCCCCATGATAGGGTTTGTGCTGTAAAAAAGGAGAGGTAGGGCCCTGGAAATGAGGCACTGCTGCATAAAAGGGAGGTTGTTACCTGTAGAATCAAAACTTTGGATGCTAAAAATTAATCTTTGAGAGGTAAAGTGGGGGTTTGTGCCCTAGAATTGAGAGCTTGGAGTAGGAAAATGAGGCTTTTAATCTGAAAAAGGAGGTTTGTGCCCTAAAATTGAGATATTGGTGAAGAAAAATGTGGCTTTTCACCTGAAAATTGAGAACTTGTCCCTAAAATGGAGAGCTTGGTGCAGAAAAATGAGGCTTTTTCACGCAAAAAAGGCGAGTTTTACCCTAAAATTGAGAGCTTGTTGCAGAAAAATGAGGCTTTTCAGGAGAAAAATGTGGTTTGTGCCCTAAAATTGAGATCTCTGTGCAGAAAAATGAGGTTTTTCACCCCAAAAATGCGGGTTTAGCCCCCATGATAGGGTTTGTGCTATAAAAAAGGAGAGGTAGGGCCCAGGAAACGAGGCACTGCTGCATAAAAGGGAGGTTGTTACCTGTAGAATCAAAACTTTGGATGCCAAAAATTAATCTTTGAGAGGTAAAATGGGGGTTTGTGCCCTAGAATTGAGAGCTTGGAGTAGGAAAATGAGGCTTTTAATCTGAAAAAGGAGGTTTGTGCCCTAAAATTGAGATATTGGTGAAGAAAAATGTGGCTTTTCACCTGAAAATTGAGAACTTGTCCCTAAAATGGAGAGCTTGGTGCAAAAAATGAGGCTTTTCAGCAGAAAAAGGCACGTTTGGTCCTAAAATTGCGCTATTGGTGCAGAAAAATGAGGCTTTTCAGGTGTAAAAGGTGGGTTTGGTGCTAAAATTGAGAGCTTGTTGCAGAAAAATGAGGCTTTTCAGGAGAAAAAGGTGGTTTGTGCCCTAAAATTGAGAGCTTGGTGCAGAAAAATGAGGCTTTTCAGGTGAAAATTGAGAGCTTGTCCCTAAAATTGAGAGCTTGGTGCAGAAAAATTAGGCTTTTCAGGTGAAAAAAGCGGGTTTTACCCTAATATTGAAAGCTTGGTGCAGAAAAATGAGGCTTTTCAGGAGAAAAAGGTGGTTTGTGCCCAAAAATTGAGAGCTTGGTGCAGATAAATGAGGCTTTTCAGGAGAAAAAAGCGGGTTTGTGCCCTAGAATCCAGAGCTTATTGTAGGAGAATGAAGCTTTTCACCCCAAAAACATGGGTTTGGCCCCCACGATAGGGTTTGTGCTGTAAAAAAGGAGAGTTAGGGCCCAGGAAACGAGGCACTGCTGCATAAAAGGGAGGTTGTTACCTGTAGAATCAAAACTTTGGATGCCAAAAATTAAGCTTTGAGAGGTAAAGTGGGGGTTTGTGCCCTAGAATTGAGAGCTTGGAGTAGGAAAATGAGGCTTTTAATCTGAAAAGGGAGGTTTGTGCCCTAAAATTGAGATATTGGTGAAGAAAAATGAGGCTTTTCACCCGAAAATTGAGAACTTGTCCCTAAAATGGAGAGCTTGGTGCAGAAAAATGAGGCTTTTTCACCCAAAAAAGGCGGGTTTTACCCTAAATTTGAGAGCTTGGTTCAGAAAAATGAGGCTTTTCACCCAATACAGGTAATTTGTGCCCTAAAATTGAGAGCTTGGTGCAGAAAAATGAGGCTTTTCACCCAAAAAAGGAGAGCTTGTCCATAAAATTGAAATATTGGTGCAGAAAAATGAGGTTTTTTCACCCAAAAAAGGCGGGTTTTACCCTAAACTTGAGAGAGTGGTTCAGAAAAATGAGGCTTTTCACCCAATAAAGGTAATTTGTGCCCAAAAATTGAGAGCTTGGTTCAGAAAAACGAGGATTTTTCACCCAAAAAAGGCGGGTGTGTGCCGTAAAATTGAGAGCTTGGTGCAGAAAAATGAGGCTTTTCCACCCAAAAAAGGCGGGTTTTACCCTAAAATTGAGATATTGGTGAAGAAAAATGAGGCTTTTCACCCGAAAATTGAGAGCTTGTCCCTAAAATTGAGAGCTTGGTGCAGAAAAACGAGGCTTTTTCACCCAAAAAGGCGGGTTTGTGCCCTAAAATTGAGAGCTTGTTGCAGAAAAATGAGGCTTTTCAGCAGAAAAAGGTTGTTTCCGCCCTAAAATTGAGAGCTTGGTACAGAAAAATGAGGTTTTTCACCCCAAAAGCGTGGGTTTAGCCCCCATGATAGGGTTTGTGCTGTAAAAAAGGAGAGGTAGGGCCCAGGAAACGAGGCACTGCTGCATAAAAGGGAGGTTGTTACCTGTAGAATCAAAACTTTGGATGCCAAAAATTAATCTTTGAGAGGAGAATGGGGGTTTGTGCCTAAAATTGAGAGCTTGGAGTAGGAAAATGAGGCTTTTAATCTGAAAAAGGAGGTTTGTGCCCTAAAATTGAGATATTGGTGAAGAAGAATGAGGCTTTTCACTCAAAAATTGAGAGCTTGTCCCTAAAATTGAGAGCTTGGTGCAGAAAAATGAGGCTTTTCAGCAGAAAAAGGTGAGCTTGTCCATAAAATTGCGCTATTGGTGCAGAAAAATGAGGCTTTTCAGGTGAAAAAGGTGGGTTTGGTGCTAAAATTGAGAGCTTGGTGCAGAAAAATGAGGCTTTTCTGGTGAAAAGGGCATTTTGTGCCCAAAAATTGAGAGCTTGTTGTAGGAAAATGAGGCTTTTTTACCCGAAAAAGGCGGGTTTTACCCTAAAATTGAGAGCTTCTTGTAGGAAAATGAGGCTTTTCAGGTGAAAAAGGTGGGTTTGGTGCAGAAAATTGAGAGCTCTGTGCAGAAAAATGAGGCTTTTCACCCCAAAAACGCGGGTTTAGCCCCCATGATAGGGTTTGTGCTGTAAAAAAGGAGAGGTAGGGCCCTGGAAACGAGGCACTGCTGCATAAAAGGGAGGTTGTTACCTGTAGAATCAAAACTTTGGATGCCAAAAATTAAGCTTTGAGAGGAGAATGGGGGTTTGTGCCTAAAATTGAGAGCTTGGAGTAGGAAAATGAGGCTTTTAATCTGAAAAAGGAGTTTTGTGCCCTAAAATTGAGATATTGGTGAAGAAGAATGAGGCTTTTCCACCCAAAAATTGAGAGCTTGTCCATAAAATTGAGAGCTTGGTGCAGAAAAATGAGGCTTTTTCACCCAAAAAAGGCGGGTTTTACCCTAAACTTGAGAGAGTGGTTCAGAAAAATGAGGCTTTTCACCCAGTAAAGGTAATTTGTGCCCAAATATTGAGAGCTTGGTGCAGAAAAATGAGGCTTTTCACCCAACAAAGGAGAGCTTGTCCATAAAATTGAAATATTGGTGCAGAAAAATGAGGCTTTTCAGGTGAAAAAGGCGGGTTTTACCGTAAAATTGAGAGAGTGTTTCAGAAAAATGAGGCTTTTCAGGTGAAAAAGGTGGGTTTGGTGCAGAAAATTGAGAGCTCTGTGCAGAAAAATGAGGCTTTTTCACCCGAAAAAGGCATTTTGTGCCTGAAATTGAGAGCTTGGTGCAGAAAAATGAGGCTTTTCACCCCAAAAACGCGGGTTTAGCCCCCATGATAGGGTTTGTGCTGTAAAAAAGGAGAGGTAGGGCCCCGGAAACAAGGCACTGCTGCATAAAAGGGAGGTTGTTACCTGTAGAATCAAAACTTTGGATGCCAAAAATTAATCTTTGAGAGGTAAAATGGGGGTTTGTGCCCTAAAATTGAGAGCTTGGAGTAGGAAAATGAGGCTTTTAATCTGAAAAAGGAGGTTTGTGCCCTAAAATTGAGATATTGGTGAAGAAGAATGAGGCTTTTCCACCCAAAAATTGAGAGCTTGTCCCTAAAATTGAGAGCTTGGTGCAGAAAAATGAGGCTTTTCAGCAGAAAAAGGTGAGCTTGTCCATAAAATTGCGCTATTGGTGCAGAAAAATGAGGCTTTTCAGGTGAAAAAGGTGGGTTTGGTGCTAAAATTGAGAGCTTGGTGCAGAAAAATGAGGCTTTTCTGGTGAAAAGGGCATTTTGTGCCCCAAAATTGAGAGCTTGTTGTAGGAAAATGAGGCTTTTTTACCCGAAAAAGGCGGGTTTTACCCTAAAATTGAGAGCTTCTTGTAGGAAAATGAGGCTTTTCAGGTGAAAAAGGTGGGTTTGGTGCAGAAAATTGAGAGCTCTGTGCAGAAAAATGAGGCTTTTTCACCCGAAAAAGGCATTTTGTGCCTGAAATTGAGAGCTTGGTGCAGAAAAATGAGGCTTTTCACCCCAAAAACGTGGGTTTAGCCCCCATGATAGGGTTTGTGCTGTAAAAAAGGAGAGGTAGGGCCCTGGAAATGAGGCACTGCTGCATAAAAGGGAGGTTGTTACCTGTAGAATCAAAACTTTGGATGCTAAAAATTAATCTTTGAGAGGTAAAGTGGGGGTTTGTGCCCTAGAATTGAGAGCTTGGAGTAGGAAAATGAGGCTTTTAATCTGAAAAAGGAGGTTTGTGCCCTAAAATTGAGATATTGGTGAAGAAAAATGTGGCTTTTCACCTGAAAATTGAGAACTTGTCCCTAAAATGGAGAGCTTGGTGCAGAAAAATGAGGCTTTTTCACGCAAAAAAGGCGAGTTTTACCCTAAAATTGAGAGCTTGTTGCAGAAAAATGAGGCTTTTCAGGAGAAAAATGTGGTTTGTGCCCTAAAATTGAGATCTCTGTGCAGAAAAATGAGGTTTTTCACCCCAAAAATGCGGGTTTAGCCCCCATGATAGGGTTTGTGCTATAAAAAAGGAGAGGTAGGGCCCAGGAAACGAGGCACTGCTGCATAAAAGGGAGGTTGTTACCTGTAGAATCAAAACTTTGGATGCCAAAAATTAATCTTTGAGAGGTAAAATGGGGGTTTGTGCCCTAGAATTGAGAGCTTGGAGTAGGAAAATGAGGCTTTTAATCTGAAAAAGGAGGTTTGTGCCCTAAAATTGAGATATTGGTGAAGAAAAATGTGGCTTTTCACCTGAAAATTGAGAACTTGTCCCTAAAATGGAGAGCTTGGTGCAAAAAATGAGGCTTTTCAGCAGAAAAAGGCACGTTTGGTCCTAAAATTGCGCTATTGGTGCAGAAAAATGAGGCTTTTCAGGTGTAAAAGGTGGGTTTGGTGCTAAAATTGAGAGCTTGTTGCAGAAAAATGAGGCTTTTCAGGAGAAAAAGGTGGTTTGTGCCCTAAAATTGAGAGCTTGGTGCAGAAAAATGAGGCTTTTCAGGTGAAAATTGAGAGCTTGTCCCTAAAATTGAGAGCTTGGTGCAGAAAAATTAGGCTTTTCAGGTGAAAAAAGCGGGTTTTACCCTAATATTGAAAGCTTGGTGCAGAAAAATGAGGCTTTTCAGGAGAAAAAGGTGGTTTGTGCCCAAAAATTGAGAGCTTGGTGCAGATAAATGAGGCTTTTCAGGAGAAAAAAGCGGGTTTGTGCCCTAGAATCCAGAGCTTATTGTAGGAGAATGAAGCTTTTCACCCCAAAAACATGGGTTTGGCCCCCACGATAGGGTTTGTGCTGTAAAAAAGGAGAGGTAGGGCCCAGGAAACGAGGCACTGCTGCATAAAAGGGAGGTTGTTACCTGTAGAATCAAAACTTTGGATGCCAAAAATTAATCTTTGAGAGGTAAAATGGGGGTTTGTGCCCTAAAATTGAGAGCTTGGAGTAGGAAAATGAGGCTTTTAATCTGAAAAAGGAGGTTTGTGCCCTAAAATTGAGATATTGGTGAAGAAGAATGAGGCTTTTCCACCCAAAAATTGAGAGCTTGTCCCTAAAATTGAGAGCTTGGTGCAGAAAAATGAGGCTTTTCAGCAGAAAAAGGTGAGCTTGTCCATAAAATTGCGCTATTGGTGCAGAAAAATGAGGCTTTTCAGGTGAAAAAGGTGGGTTTGGTGCTAAAATTGAGAGCTTGGTGCAGAAAAATGAGGCTTTTCTGGTGAAAAGGGCATTTTGTGCCCCAAAATTGAGAGCTTGTTGTAGGAAAATGAGGCTTTTTTACCCGAAAAAGGCGGGTTTTACCCTAAAATTGAGAGCTTCTTGTAGGAAAATGAGGCTTTTCAGGTGAAAAAGGTGGGTTTGGTGCAGAAAATTGAGAGCTCTGTGCAGAAAAATGAGGCTTTTTCACCCGAAAAAGGCATTTTGTGCCTGAAATTGAGAGCTTGGTGCAGAAAAATGAGGCTTTTCACCCCAAAAACGTGGGTTTAGCCCCCATGATAGGGTTTGTGCTGTAAAAAAGGAGAGGTAGGGCCCTGGAAATGAGGCACTGCTGCATAAAAGGGAGGTTGTTACCTGTAGAATCAAAACTTTGGATGCTAAAAATTAATCTTTGAGAGGTAAAGTGGGGGTTTGTGCCCTAGAATTGAGAGCTTGGAGTAGGAAAATGAGGCTTTTAATCTGAAAAAGGAGGTTTGTGCCCTAAAATTGAGATATTGGTGAAGAAAAATGTGGCTTTTCACCTGAAAATTGAGAACTTGTCCCTAAAATGGAGAGCTTGGTGCAGAAAAATGAGGCTTTTTCACGCAAAAAAGGCGAGTTTTACCCTAAAATTGAGAGCTTGTTGCAGAAAAATGAGGCTTTTCAGGAGAAAAATGTGGTTTGTGCCCTAAAATTGAGATCTCTGTGCAGAAAAATGAGGTTTTTCACCCCAAAAATGCGGGTTTAGCCCCCATGATAGGGTTTGTGCTATAAAAAAGGAGAGGTAGGGCCCAGGAAACGAGGCACTGCTGCATAAAAGGGAGGTTGTTACCTGTAGAATCAAAACTTTGGATGCCAAAAATTAATCTTTGAGAGGTAAAATGGGGGTTTGTGCCCTAGAATTGAGAGCTTGGAGTAGGAAAATGAGGCTTTTAATCTGAAAAAGGAGGTTTGTGCCCTAAAATTGAGATATTGGTGAAGAAAAATGTGGCTTTTCACCTGAAAATTGAGAACTTGTCCCTAAAATGGAGAGCTTGGTGCAAAAAATGAGGCTTTTCAGCAGAAAAAGGCACGTTTGGTCCTAAAATTGCGCTATTGGTGCAGAAAAATGAGGCTTTTCAGGTGTAAAAGGTGGGTTTGGTGCTAAAATTGAGAGCTTGTTGCAGAAAAATGAGGCTTTTCAGGAGAAAAAGGTGGTTTGTGCCCTAAAATTGAGAGCTTGGTGCAGAAAAATGAGGCTTTTCAGGTGAAAATTGAGAGCTTGTCCCTAAAATTGAGAGCTTGGTGCAGAAAAATTAGGCTTTTCAGGTGAAAAAAGCGGGTTTTACCCTAATATTGAAAGCTTGGTGCAGAAAAATGAGGCTTTTCAGGAGAAAAAGGTGGTTTGTGCCCAAAAATTGAGAGCTTGGTGCAGATAAATGAGGCTTTTCAGGAGAAAAAAGCGGGTTTGTGCCCTAGAATCCAGAGCTTATTGTAGGAGAATGAAGCTTTTCACCCCAAAAACATGGGTTTGGCCCCCACGATAGGGTTTGTGCTGTATAAAAGTAGAGTTAGGGCCCAGGAAACGAGGCACTGCTGCATAAAAGGGAGGTTGTTACCTGTAGAATCAAAACTTTGGATGCCAAAAATTAATCTTTGAGAGGTAAAATGGGGGTTTGTGCCCTAAAATTGAGAGCTTGGAGTAGGAAAATGAGGCTTTTAATCTGAAAAAGGAGGTTTGTGCCCTAAAATTGAGATATTGGTGAAGAAGAATGATTCTTTTCACCCGAAAAATGCGGTTTCTGCCCTAAAATGGAGAGCTTGGTACAGAAAAATGAGGCTTTTCATCTGAAAAAGGCAGGTTTGGCCATAAAATTGCGCTATTGGTGCAGAAAAATGAGGCTTTTCACCCAACAAAGGAGAGCTTGTCCATAAAATTGAAATATTGGTGCAGAAAAATGAGGCTTTTCAGGTGAAAAAGGCGGGTTTTACCGTAAAATTGAGAGAGTGTTTCAGAAAAATGAGGCTTTTCAGGTGAAAAAGGTGGGTTTGGTGCAGAAAATTGAGAGCTCTGTGCAGAAAAATGAGGCTTTTTCACCCGAAAAAGGCATTTTGTGCCTGAAATTGAGAGCTTGGTGCAGAAAAATGAGGCTTTTCACCCCAAAAACGCGGGTTTAGCCCCCATGATAGGGTTTGTGCTGTAAAAAAGGAGAGGTAGGGCCCCGGAAACAAGGCACTGCTGCATAAAAGGGAGGTTGTTACCTGTAGAATCAAAACTTTGGATGCCAAAAATTAATCTTTGAGAGGTAAAATGGGGGTTTGTGCCCTAAAATTGAGAGCTTGGAGTAGGAAAATGAGGCTTTTAATCTGAAAAAGGAGGTTTGTGCCCTAAAATTGAGATATTGGTGAAGAAGAATGAGGCTTTTCCACCCAAAAATTGAGAGCTTGTCCCTAAAATTGAGAGCTTGGTGCAGAAAAATGAGGCTTTTCAGCAGAAAAAGGTGAGCTTGTCCATAAAATTGCGCTATTGGTGCAGAAAAATGAGGCTTTTCAGGTGAAAAAGGTGGGTTTGGTGCTAAAATTGAGAGCTTGGTGCAGAAAAATGAGGCTTTTCTGGTGAAAAGGGCATTTTGTGCCCCAAAATTGAGAGCTTGTTGTAGGAAAATGAGGCTTTTTTACCCGAAAAAGGCGGGTTTTACCCTAAAATTGAGAGCTTCTTGTAGGAAAATGAGGCTTTTCAGGTGAAAAAGGTGGGTTTGGTGCAGAAAATTGAGAGCTCTGTGCAGAAAAATGAGGCTTTTTCACCCGAAAAAGGCATTTTGTGCCTGAAATTGAGAGCTTGGTGCAGAAAAATGAGGCTTTTCACCCCAAAAACGTGGGTTTAGCCCCCATGATAGGGTTTGTGCTGTAAAAAAGGAGAGGTAGGGCCCTGGAAATGAGGCACTGCTGCATAAAAGGGAGGTTGTTACCTGTAGAATCAAAACTTTGGATGCTAAAAATTAATCTTTGAGAGGTAAAGTGGGGGTTTGTGCCCTAGAATTGAGAGCTTGGAGTAGGAAAATGAGGCTTTTAATCTGAAAAAGGAGGTTTGTGCCCTAAAATTGAGATATTGGTGAAGAAAAATGTGGCTTTTCACCTGAAAATTGAGAACTTGTCCCTAAAATGGAGAGCTTGGTGCAGAAAAATGAGGCTTTTTCACGCAAAAAAGGCGAGTTTTACCCTAAAATTGAGAGCTTGTTGCAGAAAAATGAGGCTTTTCAGGAGAAAAATGTGGTTTGTGCCCTAAAATTGAGATCTCTGTGCAGAAAAATGAGGTTTTTCACCCCAAAAATGCGGGTTTAGCCCCCATGATAGGGTTTGTGCTATAAAAAAGGAGAGGTAGGGCCCAGGAAACGAGGCACTGCTGCATAAAAGGGAGGTTGTTACCTGTAGAATCAAAACTTTGGATGCCAAAAATTAATCTTTGAGAGGTAAAATGGGGGTTTGTGCCCTAGAATTGAGAGCTTGGAGTAGGAAAATGAGGCTTTTAATCTGAAAAAGGAGGTTTGTGCCCTAAAATTGAGATATTGGTGAAGAAAAATGTGGCTTTTCACCTGAAAATTGAGAACTTGTCCCTAAAATGGAGAGCTTGGTGCAAAAAATGAGGCTTTTCAGCAGAAAAAGGCACGTTTGGTCCTAAAATTGCGCTATTGGTGCAGAAAAATGAGGCTTTTCAGGTGTAAAAGGTGGGTTTGGTGCTAAAATTGAGAGCTTGTTGCAGAAAAATGAGGCTTTTCAGGAGAAAAAGGTGGTTTGTGCCCTAAAATTGAGAGCTTGGTGCAGAAAAATGAGGCTTTTCAGGTGAAAATTGAGAGCTTGTCCCTAAAATTGAGAGCTTGGTGCAGAAAAATTAGGCTTTTCAGGTGAAAAAAGCGGGTTTTACCCTAATATTGAAAGCTTGGTGCAGAAAAATGAGGCTTTTCAGGAGAAAAAGGTGGTTTGTGCCCAAAAATTGAGAGCTTGGTGCAGATAAATGAGGCTTTTCAGGAGAAAAAAGCGGGTTTGTGCCCTAGAATCCAGAGCTTATTGTAGGAGAATGAAGCTTTTCACCCCAAAAACATGGGTTTGGCCCCCACGATAGGGTTTGTGCTGTAAAAAAGGAGAGGTAGGGCCCAGGAAACGAGGCACTGCTGCATAAAAGGGAGGTTGTTACCTGTAGAATCAAAACTTTGGATGCCAAAAATTAAGCTTTGAGAGGTAAAGTGGGGGTTTGTGCCCTAGAATTGAGAGCTTGGAGTAGGAAAATGAGGCTTTTAATCTGAAAAAGGAGGTTTGTGCCCTAAAATTGAGATATTGGTGAAGAAAAATGAGGCTTTTCACCCGAAAATTGAGAACTTGTCCCTAAAATGGAGAGCTTGGTGCAGAAAAATGAGGCTTTTTCACCCAAAAAAGGCGGGTTTTACCCTAAATTTGAGAGCTTGGTTCAGAAAAATGAGGCTTTTCACCCAATACAGGTAATTTGTGCCCTAAAATTGAGAGCTTGGTGCAGAAAAATGAGGCTTTTCACCCAAAAAAGGAGAGCTTGTCCATAAAATTGAAATATTGGTGCAGAAAAATGAGGTTTTTTCACCCAAAAAAGGCGGGTTTTACCCTAAACTTGAGAGAGTGGTTCAGAAAAATGAGGCTTTTCACCCAATAAAGGTAATTTGTGCCCAAAAATTGAGAGCTTGGTTCAGAAAAACGAGGATTTTTCACCCAAAAAAGGCGGGTGTGTGCCGTAAAATTGAGAGCTTGGTGCAGAAAAATGAGGCTTTTCCACCCAAAAAAGGCGGGTTTTACCCTAAAATTGAGATATTGGTGAAGAAAAATGAGGCTTTTCACCCGAAAATTGAGAGCTTGTCCCTAAAATTGAGAGCTTGGTGCAGAAAAACGAGGCTTTTTCACCCAAAAAGGCGGGTTTGTGCCCTAAAATTGAGAGCTTGTTGCAGAAAAATGAGGCTTTTCAGCAGAAAAAGGTTGTTTCCGCCCTAAAATTGAGAGCTTGGTACAGAAAAATGAGGTTTTTCACCCCAAAAGCGTGGGTTTAGCCCCCATGATAGGGTTTGTGCTGTAAAAAAGGAGAGGTAGGGCCCAGGAAACGAGGCACTGCTGCATAAAAGGGAGGTTGTTACCTGTAGAATCAAAACTTTGGATGCCAAAAATTAATCTTTGAGAGGAGAATGGGGGTTTGTGCCTAAAATTGAGAGCTTGGAGTAGGAAAATGAGGCTTTTAATCTGAAAAAGGAGGTTTGTGCCCTAAAATTGAGATATTGGTGAAGAAGAATGAGGCTTTTCACTCAAAAATTGAGAGCTTGTCCCTAAAATTGAGAGCTTGGTGCAGAAAAATGAGGCTTTTCAGCAGAAAAAGGTGAGCTTGTCCATAAAATTGCGCTATTGGTGCAGAAAAATGAGGCTTTTCAGGTGAAAAAGGTGGGTTTGGTGCTAAAATTGAGAGCTTGGTGCAGAAAAATGAGGCTTTTCTGGTGAAAAGGGCATTTTGTGCCCAAAAATTGAGAGCTTGTTGTAGGAAAATGAGGCTTTTTTACCCGAAAAAGGCGGGTTTTACCCTAAAATTGAGAGCTTCTTGTAGGAAAATGAGGCTTTTCAGGTGAAAAAGGTGGGTTTGGTGCAGAAAATTGAGAGCTCTGTGCAGAAAAATGAGGCTTTTCACCCCAAAAACGCGGGTTTAGCCCCCATGATAGGGTTTGTGCTGTAAAAAAGGAGAGGTAGGGCCCTGGAAACGAGGCACTGCTGCATAAAAGGGAGGTTGTTACCTGTAGAATCAAAACTTTGGATGCCAAAAATTAATCTTTGAGAGGAGAATGGGGGTTTGTGCCTAAAATTGAGAGCTTGGAGTAGGAAAATGAGGCTTTTAATCTGAAAAAGGAGTTTTGTGCCCTAAAATTGAGATATTGGTGAAGAAGAATGAGGCTTTTCCACCCAAAAATTGAGAGCTTGTCCATAAAATTGAGAGCTTGGTGCAGAAAAATGAGGCTTTTTCACCCAAAAAAGGCGGGTTTTACCCTAAACTTGAGAGAGTGGTTCAGAAAAATGAGGCTTTTCACCCAGTAAAGGTAATTTGTGCCCAAATATTGAGAGCTTGGTGCAGAAAAATGAGGCTTTTCACCCAAAAAGGCGGGTTTTACCCTAAAATTGAGATATTGGTGCAGAAAAATGAGGCTTTTCACCCGAAAATTGAGAGCTTGTCCCTAAAATTGAGAGCTTGGTGCAGAAAAATGAGGCTTTTCACCCCAAAAACGCGGGTTTAGCCCCCATGATAGGGTTTGTGCTGTAAAAAAGGAGAGGTAGGGCCCAGGAAACGAGGCACTGCTGCATAAAAGGGAGGTTGTTACCTGTAGAATCAAAACTTTGGATGCCAAAAATTAATCTTTGAGAGGTAAAATGGGGGTTTGTGCCCTAAAATTGAGAGCTTGGAGTAGGAAAATGAGGCTTTTAATCTGAAAAAGGAGGTTTGTGCCCTAAAATTGAGATATTGGTGAAGAAAAATGATTCTTTTCACCCGAAAAATGCGGTTTCTGCCCTAAAATGGAGAGCTTGGTACAGAAAAATGAGGCTTTTCATCTGAAAAAGGCAGGTTTGGCCATAAAATTGCGCTATTGGTGCAGAAAAATGAGGCTTTTCACCCAACAAAGGAGAGCTTGTCCATAAAATTGAAATATTGGTGCAGAAAAATGAGGCTTTTCAGGTGAAAAAGGCGGGTTTTACCGTAAAATTGAGAGAGTGTTTCAGAAAAATGAGGCTTTTCAGGTGAAAAAGGTGGGTTTGGTGCAGAAAATTGAGAGCTCTGTGCAGAAAAATGAGGCTTTTCACCCCAAAAACGCGGGTTTAGCCCCCATGATAGGGTTTGTGCTGTAAAAAAGGAGAGGTAGGGCCCTGGAAACGAGGCACTGCTGCATAAAAGGGAGGTTGTTACCTGTAGAATCAAAACTTTGGATGCCAAAAATTAAGCTTTGAGAGGAGAATGGGGGTTTGTGCCTAAAATTGAGAGCTTGGAGTAGGAAAATGAGGCTTTTAATCTGAAAAAGGAGTTTTGTGCCCTAAAATTGAGATATTGGTGAAGAAGAATGAGGCTTTTCCACCCAAAAATTGAGAGCTTGTCCATAAAATTGAGAGCTTGGTGCAGAAAAATGAGGCTTTTTCACCCAAAAAAGGCGGGTTTTACCCTAAACTTGAGAGAGTGGTTCAGAAAAATGAGGCTTTTCACCCAGTAAAGGTAATTTGTGCCCAAATATTGAGAGCTTGGTGCAGAAAAATGAGGCTTTTCACCCAACAAAGGAGAGCTTGTCCATAAAATTGAAATATTGGTGCAGAAAAATGAGGCTTTTCAGGTGAAAAAGGCGGGTTTTACCGTAAAATTGAGAGAGTGTTTCAGAAAAATGAGGCTTTTCAGGTGAAAAAGGTGGGTTTGGTGCAGAAAATTGAGAGCTCTGTGCAGAAAAATGAGGCTTTTTCACCCGAAAAAGGCATTTTGTGCCTGAAATTGAGAGCTTGGTGCAGAAAAATGAGGCTTTTCACCCCAAAAACGCGGGTTTAGCCCCCATGATAGGGTTTGTGCTGTAAAAAAGGAGAGGTAGGGCCCCGGAAACAAGGCACTGCTGCATAAAAGGGAGGTTGTTACCTGTAGAATCAAAACTTTGGATGCCAAAAATTAATCTTTGAGAGGTAAAATGGGGGTTTGTGCCCTAAAATTGAGAGCTTGGAGTAGGAAAATGAGGCTTTTAATCTGAAAAAGGAGGTTTGTGCCCTAAAATTGAGATATTGGTGAAGAAGAATGAGGCTTTTCCACCCAAAAATTGAGAGCTTGTCCCTAAAATTGAGAGCTTGGTGCAGAAAAATGAGGCTTTTCAGCAGAAAAAGGTGAGCTTGTCCATAAAATTGCGCTATTGGTGCAGAAAAATGAGGCTTTTCAGGTGAAAAAGGTGGGTTTGGTGCTAAAATTGAGAGCTTGGTGCAGAAAAATGAGGCTTTTCTGGTGAAAAGGGCATTTTGTGCCCCAAAATTGAGAGCTTGTTGTAGGAAAATGAGGCTTTTTTACCCGAAAAAGGCGGGTTTTACCCTAAAATTGAGAGCTTCTTGTAGGAAAATGAGGCTTTTCAGGTGAAAAAGGTGGGTTTGGTGCAGAAAATTGAGAGCTCTGTGCAGAAAAATGAGGCTTTTTCACCCGAAAAAGGCATTTTGTGCCTGAAATTGAGAGCTTGGTGCAGAAAAATGAGGCTTTTCACCCCAAAAACGTGGGTTTAGCCCCCATGATAGGGTTTGTGCTGTAAAAAAGGAGAGGTAGGGCCCTGGAAATGAGGCACTGCTGCATAAAAGGGAGGTTGTTACCTGTAGAATCAAAACTTTGGATGCTAAAAATTAATCTTTGAGAGGTAAAGTGGGGGTTTGTGCCCTAGAACTGAGAGCTTGGAGTAGGAAAATGAGGCTTTTAATCTGAAAAAGGAGGTTTGTGCCCTAAAATTGAGATATTGGTGAAGAAAAATGTGGCTTTTCACCTGAAAATTGAGAACTTGTCCCTAAAATGGAGAGCTTGGTGCAGAAAAATGAGGCTTTTTCACGCAAAAAAGGCGAGTTTTACCCTAAAATTGAGAGCTTGTTGCAGAAAAATGAGGCTTTTCAGGAGAAAAATGTGGTTTGTGCCCTAAAATTGAGATCTCTGTGCAGAAAAATGAGGTTTTTCACCCCAAAAATGCGGGTTTAGCCCCCATGATAGGGTTTGTGCTATAAAAAAGGAGAGGTAGGGCCCAGGAAACGAGGCACTGCTGCATAAAAGGGAGGTTGTTACCTGTAGAATCAAAACTTTGGATGCCAAAAATTAATCTTTGAGAGGTAAAATGGGGGTTTGTGCCCTAGAATTGAGAGCTTGGAGTAGGAAAATGAGGCTTTTAATCTGAAAAAGGAGGTTTGTGCCCTAAAATTGAGATATTGGTGAAGAAAAATGTGGCTTTTCACCTGAAAATTGAGAACTTGTCCCTAAAATGGAGAGCTTGGTGCAAAAAATGAGGCTTTTCAGCAGAAAAAGGCACGTTTGGTCCTAAAATTGCGCTATTGGTGCAGAAAAATGAGGCTTTTCAGGTGTAAAAGGTGGGTTTGGTGCTAAAATTGAGAGCTTGTTGCAGAAAAATGAGGCTTTTCAGGAGAAAAAGGTGGTTTGTGCCCTAAAATTGAGAGCTTGGTGCAGAAAAATGAGGCTTTTCAGGTGAAAATTGAGAGCTTGTCCCTAAAATTGAGAGCTTGGTGCAGAAAAATTAGGCTTTTCAGGTGAAAAAAGCGGGTTTTACCCTAATATTGAAAGCTTGGTGCAGAAAAATGAGGCTTTTCAGGAGAAAAAGGTGGTTTGTGCCCAAAAATTGAGAGCTTGGTGCAGATAAATGAGGCTTTTCAGGAGAAAAAAGCGGGTTTGTGCCCTAGAATCCAGAGCTTATTGTAGGAGAATGAAGCTTTTCACCCCAAAAACATGGGTTTGGCCCCCACGATAGGGTTTGTGCTGTAAAAAAGGAGAGGTAGGGCCCAGGAAACGAGGCACTGCTGCATAAAAGGGAGGTTGTTACCTGTAGAATCAAAACTTTGGATGCCAAAAATTAATCTTTGAGAGGTAAAATGGGGGTTTGTGCCCTAAAATTGAGAGCTTGGAGTAGGAAAATGAGGCTTTTAATCTGAAAAAGGAGGTTTGTGCCCTAAAATTGAGATATTGGTGAAGAAGAATGAGGCTTTTCCACCCAAAAATTGAGAGCTTGTCCCTAAAATTGAGAGCTTGGTGCAGAAAAATGAGGCTTTTCAGCAGAAAAAGGTGAGCTTGTCCATAAAATTGCGCTATTGGTGCAGAAAAATGAGGCTTTTCAGGTGAAAAAGGTGGGTTTGGTGCTAAAATTGAGAGCTTGGTGCAGAAAAATGAGGCTTTTCTGGTGAAAAGGGCATTTTGTGCCCCAAAATTGAGAGCTTGTTGTAGGAAAATGAGGCTTTTTTACCCGAAAAAGGCGGGTTTTACCCTAAAATTGAGAGCTTCTTGTAGGAAAATGAGGCTTTTCAGGTGAAAAAGGTGGGTTTGGTGCAGAAAATTGAGAGCTCTGTGCAGAAAAATGAGGCTTTTTCACCCGAAAAAGGCATTTTGTGCCTGAAATTGAGAGCTTGGTGCAGAAAAATGAGGCTTTTCACCCCAAAAACGTGGGTTTAGCCCCCATGATAGGGTTTGTGCTGTAAAAAAGGAGAGGTAGGGCCCTGGAAATGAGGCACTGCTGCATAAAAGGGAGGTTGTTACCTGTAGAATCAAAACTTTGGATGCTAAAAATTAATCTTTGAGAGGTAAAGTGGGGGTTTGTGCCCTAGAATTGAGAGCTTGGAGTAGGAAAATGAGGCTTTTAATCTGAAAAAGGAGGTTTGTGCCCTAAAATTGAGATATTGGTGAAGAAAAATGTGGCTTTTCACCTGAAAATTGAGAACTTGTCCCTAAAATGGAGAGCTTGGTGCAGAAAAATGAGGCTTTTTCACGCAAAAAAGGCGAGTTTTACCCTAAAATTGAGAGCTTGTTGCAGAAAAATGAGGCTTTTCAGGAGAAAAATGTGGTTTGTGCCCTAAAATTGAGATCTCTGTGCAGAAAAATGAGGTTTTTCACCCCAAAAATGCGGGTTTAGCCCCCATGATAGGGTTTGTGCTATAAAAAAGGAGAGGTAGGGCCCAGGAAACGAGGCACTGCTGCATAAAAGGGAGGTTGTTACCTGTAGAATCAAAACTTTGGATGCCAAAAATTAATCTTTGAGAGGTAAAATGGGGGTTTGTGCCCTAGAATTGAGAGCTTGGAGTAGGAAAATGAGGCTTTTAATCTGAAAAAGGAGGTTTGTGCCCTAAAATTGAGATATTGGTGAAGAAAAATGTGGCTTTTCACCTGAAAATTGAGAACTTGTCCCTAAAATGGAGAGCTTGGTGCAAAAAATGAGGCTTTTCAGCAGAAAAAGGCACGTTTGGTCCTAAAATTGCGCTATTGGTGCAGAAAAATGAGGCTTTTCAGGTGTAAAAGGTGGGTTTGGTGCTAAAATTGAGAGCTTGTTGCAGAAAAATGAGGCTTTTCAGGAGAAAAAGGTGGTTTGTGCCCTAAAATTGAGAGCTTGGTGCAGAAAAATGAGGCTTTTCAGGTGAAAATTGAGAGCTTGTCCCTAAAATTGAGAGCTTGGTGCAGAAAAATTAGGCTTTTCAGGTGAAAAAAGCGGGTTTTACCCTAATATTGAAAGCTTGGTGCAGAAAAATGAGGCTTTTCAGGAGAAAAAGGTGGTTTGTGCCCAAAAATTGAGAGCTTGGTGCAGATAAATGAGGCTTTTCAGGAGAAAAAAGCGGGTTTGTGCCCTAGAATCCAGAGCTTATTGTAGGAGAATGAAGCTTTTCACCCCAAAAACATGGGTTTGGCCCCCACGATAGGGTTTGTGCTGTATAAAAGTAGAGTTAGGGCCCAGGAAACGAGGCACTGCTGCATAAAAGGGAGGTTGTTACCTGTAGAATCAAAACTTTGGATGCCAAAAATTAATCTTTGAGAGGTAAAATGGGGGTTTGTGCCCTAAAATTGAGAGCTTGGAGTAGGAAAATGAGGCTTTTAATCTGAAAAAGGAGGTTTGTGCCCTAAAATTGAGATATTGGTGAAGAAGAATGATTCTTTTCACCCGAAAAATGCGGTTTCTGCCCTAAAATGGAGAGCTTGGTACAGAAAAATGAGGCTTTTCATCTGAAAAAGGCAGGTTTGGCCATAAAATTGCGCTATTGGTGCAGAAAAATGAGGCTTTTCACCCAACAAAGGAGAGCTTGTCCATAAAATTGAAATATTGGTGCAGAAAAATGAGGCTTTTCAGGTGAAAAAGGCGGGTTTTACCGTAAAATTGAGAGAGTGTTTCAGAAAAATGAGGCTTTTCAGGTGAAAAAGGTGGGTTTGGTGCAGAAAATTGAGAGCTCTGTGCAGAAAAATGAGGCTTTTTCACCCGAAAAAGGCATTTTGTGCCTGAAATTGAGAGCTTGGTGCAGAAAAATGAGGCTTTTCACCCCAAAAACGCGGGTTTAGCCCCCATGATAGGGTTTGTGCTGTAAAAAAGGAGAGGTAGGGCCCCGGAAACAAGGCACTGCTGCATAAAAGGGAGGTTGTTACCTGTAGAATCAAAACTTTGGATGCCAAAAATTAATCTTTGAGAGGTAAAATGGGGGTTTGTGCCCTAAAATTGAGAGCTTGGAGTAGGAAAATGAGGCTTTTAATCTGAAAAAGGAGGTTTGTGCCCTAAAATTGAGATATTGGTGAAGAAGAATGAGGCTTTTCCACCCAAAAATTGAGAGCTTGTCCCTAAAATTGAGAGCTTGGTGCAGAAAAATGAGGCTTTTCAGCAGAAAAAGGTGAGCTTGTCCATAAAATTGCGCTATTGGTGCAGAAAAATGAGGCTTTTCAGGTGAAAAAGGTGGGTTTGGTGCTAAAATTGAGAGCTTGGTGCAGAAAAATGAGGCTTTTCTGGTGAAAAGGGCATTTTGTGCCCCAAAATTGAGAGCTTGTTGTAGGAAAATGAGGCTTTTTTACCCGAAAAAGGCGGGTTTTACCCTAAAATTGAGAGCTTCTTGTAGGAAAATGAGGCTTTTCAGGTGAAAAAGGTGGGTTTGGTGCAGAAAATTGAGAGCTCTGTGCAGAAAAATGAGGCTTTTTCACCCGAAAAAGGCATTTTGTGCCTGAAATTGAGAGCTTGGTGCAGAAAAATGAGGCTTTTCACCCCAAAAACGTGGGTTTAGCCCCCATGATAGGGTTTGTGCTGTAAAAAAGGAGAGGTAGGGCCCTGGAAATGAGGCACTGCTGCATAAAAGGGAGGTTGTTACCTGTAGAATCAAAACTTTGGATGCTAAAAATTAATCTTTGAGAGGTAAAGTGGGGGTTTGTGCCCTAGAATTGAGAGCTTGGAGTAGGAAAATGAGGCTTTTAATCTGAAAAAGGAGGTTTGTGCCCTAAAATTGAGATATTGGTGAAGAAAAATGTGGCTTTTCACCTGAAAATTGAGAACTTGTCCCTAAAATGGAGAGCTTGGTGCAGAAAAATGAGGCTTTTTCACGCAAAAAAGGCGAGTTTTACCCTAAAATTGAGAGCTTGTTGCAGAAAAATGAGGCTTTTCAGGAGAAAAATGTGGTTTGTGCCCTAAAATTGAGATCTCTGTGCAGAAAAATGAGGTTTTTCACCCCAAAAATGCGGGTTTAGCCCCCATGATAGGGTTTGTGCTATAAAAAAGGAGAGGTAGGGCCCAGGAAACGAGGCACTGCTGCATAAAAGGGAGGTTGTTACCTGTAGAATCAAAACTTTGGATGCCAAAAATTAATCTTTGAGAGGTAAAATGGGGGTTTGTGCCCTAGAATTGAGAGCTTGGAGTAGGAAAATGAGGCTTTTAATCTGAAAAAGGAGGTTTGTGCCCTAAAATTGAGATATTGGTGAAGAAAAATGTGGCTTTTCACCTGAAAATTGAGAACTTGTCCCTAAAATGGAGAGCTTGGTGCAAAAAATGAGGCTTTTCAGCAGAAAAAGGCACGTTTGGTCCTAAAATTGCGCTATTGGTGCAGAAAAATGAGGCTTTTCAGGTGTAAAAGGTGGGTTTGGTGCTAAAATTGAGAGCTTGTTGCAGAAAAATGAGGCTTTTCAGGAGAAAAAGGTGGTTTGTGCCCTAAAATTGAGAGCTTGGTGCAGAAAAATGAGGCTTTTCAGGTGAAAATTGAGAGCTTGTCCCTAAAATTGAGAGCTTGGTGCAGAAAAATTAGGCTTTTCAGGTGAAAAAAGCGGGTTTTACCCTAATATTGAAAGCTTGGTGCAGAAAAATGAGGCTTTTCAGGAGAAAAAGGTGGTTTGTGCCCAAAAATTGAGAGCTTGGTGCAGATAAATGAGGCTTTTCAGGAGAAAAAAGCGGGTTTGTGCCCTAGAATCCAGAGCTTATTGTAGGAGAATGAAGCTTTTCACCCCAAAAACATGGGTTTGGCCCCCACGATAGGGTTTGTGCTGTAAAAAAGGAGAGGTAGGGCCCAGGAAACGAGGCACTGCTGCATAAAAGGGAGGTTGTTACCTGTAGAATCAAAACTTTGGATGCCAAAAATTAAGCTTTGAGAGGTAAAGTGGGGGTTTGTGCCCTAGAATTGAGAGCTTGGAGTAGGAAAATGAGGCTTTTAATCTGAAAAAGGAGGTTTGTGCCCTAAAATTGAGATATTGGTGAAGAAAAATGAGGCTTTTCACCCGAAAATTGAGAACTTGTCCCTAAAATGGAGAGCTTGGTGCAGAAAAATGAGGCTTTTTCACCCAAAAAAGGCGGGTTTTACCCTAAATTTGAGAGCTTGGTTCAGAAAAATGAGGCTTTTCACCCAATACAGGTAATTTGTGCCCTAAAATTGAGAGCTTGGTGCAGAAAAATGAGGCTTTTCACCCAAAAAAGGAGAGCTTGTCCATAAAATTGAAATATTGGTGCAGAAAAATGAGGTTTTTTCACCCAAAAAAGGCGGGTTTTACCCTAAACTTGAGAGAGTGGTTCAGAAAAATGAGGCTTTTCACCCAATAAAGGTAATTTGTGCCCAAAAATTGAGAGCTTGGTTCAGAAAAACGAGGATTTTTCACCCAAAAAAGGCGGGTGTGTGCCGTAAAATTGAGAGCTTGGTGCAGAAAAATGAGGCTTTTCCACCCAAAAAAGGCGGGTTTTACCCTAAAATTGAGATATTGGTGAAGAAAAATGAGGCTTTTCACCCGAAAATTGAGAGCTTGTCCCTAAAATTGAGAGCTTGGTGCAGAAAAACGAGGCTTTTTCACCCAAAAAGGCGGGTTTGTGCCCTAAAATTGAGAGCTTGTTGCAGAAAAATGAGGCTTTTCAGCAGAAAAAGGTTGTTTCCGCCCTAAAATTGAGAGCTTGGTACAGAAAAATGAGGTTTTTCACCCCAAAAGCGTGGGTTTAGCCCCCATGATAGGGTTTGTGCTGTAAAAAAGGAGAGGTAGGGCCCAGGAAACGAGGCACTGCTGCATAAAAGGGAGGTTGTTACCTGTAGAATCAAAACTTTGGATGCCAAAAATTAATCTTTGAGAGGAGAATGGGGGTTTGTGCCTAAAATTGAGAGCTTGGAGTAGGAAAATGAGGCTTTTAATCTGAAAAAGGAGGTTTGTGCCCTAAAATTGAGATATTGGTGAAGAAGAATGAGGCTTTTCACTCAAAAATTGAGAGCTTGTCCCTAAAATTGAGAGCTTGGTGCAGAAAAATGAGGCTTTTCAGCAGAAAAAGGTGAGCTTGTCCATAAAATTGCGCTATTGGTGCAGAAAAATGAGGCTTTTCAGGTGAAAAAGGTGGGTTTGGTGCTAAAATTGAGAGCTTGGTGCAGAAAAATGAGGCTTTTCTGGTGAAAAGGGCATTTTGTGCCCAAAAATTGAGAGCTTGTTGTAGGAAAATGAGGCTTTTTTACCCGAAAAAGGCGGGTTTTACCCTAAAATTGAGAGCTTCTTGTAGGAAAATGAGGCTTTTCAGGTGAAAAAGGTGGGTTTGGTGCAGAAAATTGAGAGCTCTGTGCAGAAAAATGAGGCTTTTCACCCCAAAAACGCGGGTTTAGCCCCCATGATAGGGTTTGTGCTGTAAAAAAGGAGAGGTAGGGCCCTGGAAACGAGGCACTGCTGCATAAAAGGGAGGTTGTTACCTGTAGAATCAAAACTTTGGATGCCAAAAATTAATCTTTGAGAGGAGAATGGGGGTTTGTGCCTAAAATTGAGAGCTTGGAGTAGGAAAATGAGGCTTTTAATCTGAAAAAGGAGTTTTGTGCCCTAAAATTGAGATATTGGTGAAGAAGAATGAGGCTTTTCCACCCAAAAATTGAGAGCTTGTCCATAAAATTGAGAGCTTGGTGCAGAAAAATGAGGCTTTTTCACCCAAAAAAGGCGGGTTTTACCCTAAACTTGAGAGAGTGGTTCAGAAAAATGAGGCTTTTCACCCAGTAAAGGTAATTTGTGCCCAAAAATTGAGAGCTTGGTGCAGAAAAATGAGGCTTTTCACCCGAAAAAGGCGGGTTTTACCCTAAAATTGAGATATTGGTGCAGAAAAATGAGGCTTTTCACCCGAAAATTGAGAGCTTGTCCCTAAAATGGAGAGCTTGGTGCAGAAAAATGAGGCTTTTCACCCCAAAAACGCGGGTTTAGCCCCCATGATAGGGTTTGTGCTGTAAAAAAGGAGAGGTAGGGCCCAGGAAACGAGGCACTGCTGCATAAAAGGGAGGTTGTTACCTGTAGAATCAAAACTTTGGATGCCAAAAATTAATCTTTGAGAGGTAAAATGGGGGTTTGTGCCCTAAAATTGAGAGCTTGGAGTAGGAAAATGAGGCTTTTAATCTGAAAAAGGAGGTTTGTGCCCTAAAATTGAGATATTGGTGAAGAAAAATGATTCTTTTCACCCGAAAAATGCGGTTTCTGCCCTAAAATGGAGAGCTTGGTACAGAAAAATGAGGCTTTTCATCTGAAAAAGGCAGGTTTGGCCATAAAATTGCGCTATTGGTGCAGAAAAATGAGGCTTTTCACCCAACAAAGGAGAGCTTGTCCATAAAATTGAAATATTGGTGCAGAAAAATGAGGCTTTTCAGGTGAAAAAGGCGGGTTTTACCGTAAAATTGAGAGAGTGTTTCAGAAAAATGAGGCTTTTCAGGTGAAAAAGGTGGGTTTGGTGCAGAAAATTGAGAGCTCTGTGCAGAAAAATGAGGCTTTTTCACCCGAAAAAGGCATTTTGTGCCCTAAAATTGAGAGCTTGGTGCAGAAAAATGAGGCTTTTCCACCCAAAAATTGAGAGCTTGTCCCTAAAATTGAGAGCTTGGTGCAGAAAAATGAGGCTTTTTCACCCAAAAAAGGCGGGTTTTACCCTAAACTTGAGAGAGTGGTTCAGAAAAATGAGGCTTTTCACCCAATAAAGGTAATTTGTGCCCAAAAATTGAGAGCTTGGTTCAGAAAAACGAGGATTTTTCACCCAAAAAAGGCGGGTGTGTGCCGTAAAATTGAGAGCTTGGTGCAGAAAAATGAGGCTTTTCCACCCAAAAAAGGCGGGTTTTACCCTAAAATTGAGATATTGGTGAAGAAAAATGAGGCTTTTCACCCGAAAATTGAGAGCTTGTCCCTAAAATTGAGAGCTTGGTTCAGAAAAATGAGGCTTTTTCACCCAAAAAGGCGGGTTTGTGCCCTAAAATTGAGAGCTTGTTGCAGAAAAATGAGGCTTTTCAGCAGAAAAAGGTTGTTTCCGCCCTAAAATTGAGAGCTTGGTACAGAAAAATGAGGTTTTTCACCCCAAAAGCGTGGGTTTAGCCCCCATGATAGGGTTTGTGCTGTAAAAAAGGAGAGGTAGGGCCCTGGAAACGAGGCACTGCTGCATAAAAGGGAGGTTGTTACCTGTAGAATCAAAACTTTGGATGCCAAAAATTAAGCTTTGAGAGGAGAATGGGGGTTTGTGCCTAAAATTGAGAGCTTGGAGTAGGAAAATGAGGCTTTTAATCTGAAAAAGGAGGTTTGTGCCCTAAAATTGAGATATTGGTGAAGAAAAATGAGGCTTTTCACTCAAAAATTGAGAGCTTGTCCCTAAAATTGAGAGCTTGGAGTAGGAAAATGAGGCTTTTAATCTGAAAAAGGAGGTTTGTGCCCTAAAATTGAGATATTGGTGAAGAAGAATGAGGCTTTTCACCCAAAAATTGAGAGCTTGTCCCTAAAATTGAGAGCTTGGTGCAGAAAAATGAGGCTTTTCAGCAGAAAAAGGTGAGCTTGTCCATAAAATTGCGCTATTGGTGCAGAAAAATGAGGCTTTTCAGGTGAAAAAGGTGGGTTTGGTGCTAAAATTGAGAGCTTGGTGCAGAAAAATGAGGCTTTTCTGGTGAAAAGGGCATTTTGTGCCCAAAAATTGAGAGCTTGTTGTAGGAAAATGAGGCTTTTTTACCCGAAAAAGGCGGGTTTTACCCTAAAATTGAGAGCTTCTTGTAGGAAAATGAGGCTTTTCAGGTGAAAAAGGTGGGTTTGGTGCAGAAAATTGAGATCTCTGTGCAGAAAAATGAGGCTTTTCACCCGAAAAAGGCATTTTGTGCCTGAAATTGAGAGCTTGGTGCAGAAAAATGAGGCTTTTCACCCCAAAAACGCGGGTTTAGCCCCCATGATAGGGTTTGTGCTGTAAAAAAGGAGAGGTAGGGCCCTGGAAACGAGGCACTGCTGCATAAAAGGGAGGTTGTTACCTGTAGAATCAAAACTTTGGATGCTAAAAATAAATCTTTGAGAGGTAAAGTGGGGGTTTGTGCCTAAAATTGAGAGCTTGGAGTAGGAAAATGAGGCTTTTAATCTGAAAAAGGAGGTTTGTGCCCTAAAATTGAGATATTGGTGAAGAAAAATGAGGCTTTTCACCCCAAAATTGAGAGCTTGTCCCTAAAATTGAGAGCTTGGAGTAGGAAAATGAGGCTTTTAATCTGAAAAAGGAGGTTTGTGCCCTAAAATTGAGATATTGGTGAAGAAAAATGAGGCTTTTCACCTGAAAATTGAGAGCTTGTCCCTAAAATTGAGAGCTTGGTGCAGAAAAATGAGGCTTTTCAGCAGAAAAAGGCGGGTTGTGTGCCGTAAAATTGAGAGGTTGGTGCAGAAAAATGAGACTTTTCAGCAGAAAAAGGCCATTTCCGCCCTAAAATTGAGAGCTTGGTTCAGAAAAATGAGGTTTTTCACCCCAAAAATGCGGGTTTAGCCCCCATGATAGGGTTTGTGCTGTAAAAAAGGAGAGGTAGGGCCCTGGAAACGAGGCACTGCTGCATAAAAGGGAGGTTGTTACCTGTAGAATCAAAACTTTGGATGCCAAAAATTAATCTTTGAGAGGTAAAATGGGGGTTTGTGCCCTAAAATTGAGAGCTTGGAGTAGGAAAATGAGGCTTTTAATCTGAAAAAGGAGGTTTGTGCCCTAAAATTGAGATATTGGTGAAGAAAAATGAGGCTTTTCACCCCAAAATTGAGAGCTTGTCCATAACATTGAAATATTGGTGCAGAAAAATTTGGCTTGTCAGGTGAAAAAGGTGGGTTTGGTGCTAAAATTGAGAGCTTGGTGCAGAAAAATGAGGCTTTTTCACGCAAAAAAAGTGGTTTGTGCTGTAAAATTGAGATCTTGTTGCAGAAAAGTGAGGCTTTAGATCTGAAAAAGGCGGTTTGTGCCCTAAAATTGAGAGCTTGGTGCAGAAAAATGAGGTTTTTCACCCCAAAAACGCGGGTTTAGAGCCCCCATGATAGGGTTTGTGCTGTAAAAAAGGAGAGGTAGGGCCCTGGAAACGAGGCACTGCTGCATAAAAGGGAGGTTGTTACCTGTAGAATCAAAACTTTGGATGCTAAAAATTAATCTTTGAGAGGTAAAGTGGGGGTTTGTGCCTAAAATTTAGAGCTTGGAGTAGGAAAATGAGGCTTTTAATCTGAAAAAGGAGGTTTGTGCCCTAAAATTGAGATATTGGTGAAGAAATATGAGGCTTTTCACTCAAAAATTGAGAGCTTGTCCCTAAAATTGAGAGCTTGGAGTAGGAAAATGAGGCTTTTAATCTGAAAAAGGAGGTTTGTGCCCTAAAATTGAGATATTGGTGAAGAAGAATGAGGCTTTTCACCCGAAAATTGAGAACTTGTCCCTAAAATTGAGAGCTTGGTGCAGAAAAATGAGGCTTTTTCACCCAAAAAAGGCGGGTTTTACCCTAAATTTGAGAGCTTGGTTCAGAAAAATGAGGCTTTTCACCCAATACAGGTAATTTATGCCCAAAAATTGAGAGCTTGGTGCAGAAAAATGATTCTTTTCGCCCGAAAAAGGCGGTTTCTGCCCTAAAATTGAGAGCTTGGTGCAGAAAAATGAGGCTTTTCACCCAAAAAAGGAGAGCTTGTCCCTAAAATTGAGAGCTTGGTGCAGAAAAATGAGGCTTTTTCCCCCAAAAAAGGCGGGTTTTACCCTAAACTTGAGAGAGTGGTTCAGAAAAATGAGGCTTTTCACCCAATAAAGGTAATTTGTGCCCAAAAATTGAGAGCTTGGTTCAGAAAAACAAGGATTTTTCACCCAAAAAAGGCGGGTGTGTGCCGTAAAATTGAGAGCTTGGTGCAGAAAAATGAGGCTTTTCCACCCAAAAAAGGCGGGTTTTACCCTAAAATTGAGATATTGGTGAAGAAAAATGAGGCTTTTCACCCGAAAATTGAGAGCTTGTCCCTAAAATTGAGAGCTTGGTTCAGAAAAACGAGACTTTTTCACCCAAAAAAGGCGGGTTTGTGCCCTAAAATTGAGAGCTTGTTGCAGAAAATTGAGGCTTTTCAGCAGAAAAAGGTTGTTTCCGCCCTAAAATTGAGAGCTTGGTACAGAAAAATGAGGTTTTTCACCCCAAAAGCGTGGGTTTAGCCCCCATGATAGGGTTTGTGCTGTAAAAAAGGAGAGGTAGGGCCCAGGAAACGAGGCACTGCTGCATAAAAGGGAGGTTGTTACCTGTAGAATCAAACCTTTGGATGCCAAAAATTAAGCTTTGAGAGGAGAATGGGGGTTTGTGCCTAAAATTGAGAGCTTGGAGTAGGAAAATGAGGCTTTTAATCTGAAAAAGGAGGTTTGTGCCCTAAAATTGAGATATTGGTGAAGAAGAATGAGGCTTTTCCACCCAAAAATTGAGAGCTTGTCCATAAAATTGAGAGCTTGGTGCAGAAAAATGAGGCTTTTTCACCCAAAAAAGGCGGGTTTTACCCTAAACTTGAGAGAGTGGTTCAGAAAAATGAGGCTTTTCACCCAGTAAAGGTAATTTGTGCCCAAATATTGAGAGCTTGGTGCAGAAAAATGAGGCTTTTCACCCAAAAAGGCGGGTTTTACCCTAAAATTGAGATATTGGTGCAGAAAAATGAGGCTTTTCACCCGAAAATTGAGAGCTTGTCCCTAAAATGGAGAGCTTGGTGCAGAAAAATGAGGCTTTTCACCCCAAAAACGCGGGTTTAGCCCCCATGATAGGGTTTGTGCTGTAAAAAAGGAGAGGTAGGGCCCAGGAAACGAGGCACTGCTGCATAAAAGGGAGGTTGTTACCTGTAGAATCAAAACTTTGGATGCCAAAAATTAATCTTTGAGAGGTAAAATGGGGGTTTGTGCCCTAAAATTGAGAGCTTGGAGTAGGAAAATGAGGCTTTTAATCTGAAAAAGGAGGTTTGTGCCCTAAAATTGAGATATTGGTGAAGAAGAATGATTCTTTTCACCCGAAAAATGCGGTTTCTGCCCTAAAATGGAGAGCTTGGTACAGAAAAATGAGGCTTTTCATCTGAAAAAGGCAGCTTTGGCCATAAAATTGCGCTATTGGTGCAGAAAAATGAGGCTTTTCAGGTGAAAAAGGCGGGTTTTACCGTAAAATTGAGAGATTGTTTCAGAAAAATGAGGCTTTTCAGGTGAAAAAGGTGGGTTTGGTGCAGAAAATTGAGAGCTCTGTGCAGAAAAATGAGGCTTTTTCACCCGAAAAAGGCATTTTGTGCCTGAAATTGAGAGCTTGGTGCAGAAAAATGAGGCTTTTCACCCCAAAAACGCGGGTTTAGCCCCCATGATAGGGTTTGTGCTGTAAAAAAGGAGAGGTAGGGCCCCGGAAACAAGGCACTGCTGCATAAAAGGGAGGTTGTTACCTGTAGAATCAAAACTTTGGATGCCAAAAATTAATCTTTGAGAGGTAAAATGGGGGTTTGTGCCCTAAAATTGAGAGCTTGGAGTAGGAAAATGAGGCTTTTAATCTGAAAAAGGAGGTTTGTGCCCTAAAATTGAGATATTGGTGAAGAAGAATGAGGCTTTTCCACCCAAAAATTGAGAGCTTGTCCCTAAAATTGAGAGCTTGGTGCAGAAAAATGAGGCTTTTCAGCAGAAAAAGGTGAGCTTGTCCATAAAATTGCGCTATTGGTGCAGAAAAATGAGGCTTTTCAGGTGAAAAAGGTGGGTTTGGTGCTAAAATTGAGAGCTTGGTGCAGAAAAATGAGGCTTTTCTGGTGAAAAGGGCATTTTGTGCCCCAAAATTGAGAGCTTGTTGTAGGAAAATGAGGCTTTTTTACCCGAAAAAGGCGGGTTTTACCCTAAAATTGAGAGCTTCTTGTAGGAAAATGAGGCTTTTCAGGTGAAAAAGGTGGGTTTGGTGCAGAAAATTGAGAGCTCTGTGCAGAAAAATGAGGCTTTTTCACCCGAAAAAGGCATTTTGTGCCTGAAATTGAGAGCTTGGTGCAGAAAAATGAGGCTTTTCACCCCAAAAACGTGGGTTTAGCCCCCATGATAGGGTTTGTGCTGTAAAAAAGGAGAGGTAGGGCCCTGGAAATGAGGCACTGCTGCATAAAAGGGAGGTTGTTACCTGTAGAATCAAAACTTTGGATGCTAAAAATTAATCTTTGAGAGGTAAAGTGGGGGTTTGTGCCCTAGAATTGAGAGCTTGGAGTAGGAAAATGAGGCTTTTAATCTGAAAAAGGAGGTTTGTGCCCTAAAATTGAGATATTGGTGAAGAAAAATGTGGCTTTTCACCTGAAAATTGAGAACTTGTCCCTAAAATGGAGAGCTTGGTGCAGAAAAATGAGGCTTTTTCACGCAAAAAAGGCGAGTTTTACCCTAAAATTGAGAGCTTGTTGCAGAAAAATGAGGCTTTTCAGGAGAAAAATGTGGTTTGTGCCCTAAAATTGAGATCTCTGTGCAGAAAAATGAGGTTTTTCACCCCAAAAATGCGGGTTTAGCCCCCATGATAGGGTTTGTGCTATAAAAAAGGAGAGGTAGGGCCCAGGAAACGAGGCACTGCTGCATAAAAGGGAGGTTGTTACCTGTAGAATCAAAACTTTGGATGCCAAAAATTAATCTTTGAGAGGTAAAATGGGGGTTTGTGCCCTAGAATTGAGAGCTTGGAGTAGGAAAATGAGGCTTTTAATCTGAAAAAGGAGGTTTGTGCCCTAAAATTGAGATATTGGTGAAGAAAAATGTGGCTTTTCACCTGAAAATTGAGAACTTGTCCCTAAAATGGAGAGCTTGGTGCAAAAAATGAGGCTTTTCAGCAGAAAAAGGCACGTTTGGTCCTAAAATTGCGCTATTGGTGCAGAAAAATGAGGCTTTTCAGGTGTAAAAGGTGGGTTTGGTGCTAAAATTGAGAGCTTGTTGCAGAAAAATGAGGCTTTTCAGGAGAAAAAGGTGGTTTGTGCCCTAAAATTGAGAGCTTGGTGCAGAAAAATGAGGCTTTTCAGGTGAAAATTGAGAGCTTGTCCCTAAAATTGAGAGCTTGGTGCAGAAAAATTAGGCTTTTCAGGTGAAAAAAGCGGGTTTTACCCTAATATTGAAAGCTTGGTGCAGAAAAATGAGGCTTTTCAGGAGAAAAAGGTGGTTTGTGCCCAAAAATTGAGAGCTTGGTGCAGATAAATGAGGCTTTTCAGGAGAAAAAAGCGGGTTTGTGCCCTAGAATCCAGAGCTTATTGTAGGAGAATGAAGCTTTTCACCCCAAAAACATGGGTTTGGCCCCCACGATAGGGTTTGTGCTGTATAAAAGTAGAGTTAGGGCCCAGGAAACGAGGCACTGCTGCATAAAAGGGAGGTTGTTACCTGTAGAATCAAAACTTTGGATGCCAAAAATTAATCTTTGAGAGGTAAAATGGGGGTTTGTGCCCTAAAATTGAGAGCTTGGAGTAGGAAAATGAGGCTTTTAATCTGAAAAAGGAGGTTTGTGCCCTAAAATTGAGATATTGGTGAAGAAGAATGATTCTTTTCACCCGAAAAATGCGGTTTCTGCCCTAAAATGGAGAGCTTGGTACAGAAAAATGAGGCTTTTCATCTGAAAAAGGCAGGTTTGGCCATAAAATTGCGCTATTGGTGCAGAAAAATGAGGCTTTTCACCCAACAAAGGAGAGCTTGTCCATAAAATTGAAATATTGGTGCAGAAAAATGAGGCTTTTCAGGTGAAAAAGGCGGGTTTTACCGTAAAATTGAGAGAGTGTTTCAGAAAAATGAGGCTTTTCAGGTGAAAAAGGTGGGTTTGGTGCAGAAAATTGAGAGCTCTGTGCAGAAAAATGAGGCTTTTTCACCCGAAAAAGGCATTTTGTGCCTGAAATTGAGAGCTTGGTGCAGAAAAATGAGGCTTTTCACCCCAAAAACGCGGGTTTAGCCCCCATGATAGGGTTTGTGCTGTAAAAAAGGAGAGGTAGGGCCCCGGAAACGAGGCACTGCTGCATAAAAGGGAGGTTGTTACCTGTAGAATCAAAACTTTGGATGCCAAAAATTAATCTTTGAGAGGTAAAATGGGGGTTTGTGCCCTAAAATTGAGAGCTTGGAGTAGGAAAATGAGGCTTTTAATCTGAAAAAGGAGGTTTGTGCCCTAAAATTGAGATATTGGTGAAGAAGAATGAGGCTTTTCCACCCAAAAATTGAGAGCTTGTCCCTAAAATTGAGAGCTTGGTGCAGAAAAATGAGGCTTTTCAGCAGAAAAAGGTGAGCTTGTCCATAAAATTGCGCTATTGGTGCAGAAAAATGAGGCTTTTCAGGTGAAAAAGGTGGGTTTGGTGCTAAAATTGAGAGCTTGGTGCAGAAAAATGAGGCTTTTCTGGTGAAAAGGGCATTTTGTGCCCCAAAATTGAGAGCTTGTTGTAGGAAAATGAGGCTTTTTTACCCGAAAAAGGCGGGTTTTACCCTAAAATTGAGAGCTTCTTGTAGGAAAATGAGGCTTTTCAGGTGAAAAAGGTGGGTTTGGTGCAGAAAATTGAGAGCTCTGTGCAGAAAAATGAGGCTTTTTCACCCGAAAAAGGCATTTTGTGCCTGAAATTGAGAGCTTGGTGCAGAAAAATGAGGCTTTTCACCCCAAAAACGTGGGTTTAGCCCCCATGATAGGGTTTGTGCTGTAAAAAAGGAGAGGTAGGGCCCTGGAAATGAGGCACTGCTGCATAAAAGGGAGGTTGTTACCTGTAGAATCAAAACTTTGGATGCTAAAAATTAATCTTTGAGAGGTAAAGTGGGGGTTTGTGCCCTAGAATTGAGAGCTTGGAGTAGGAAAATGAGGCTTTTAATCTGAAAAAGGAGGTTTGTGCCCTAAAATTGAGATATTGGTGAAGAAAAATGTGGCTTTTCACCTGAAAATTGAGAACTTGTCCCTAAAATGGAGAGCTTGGTGCAGAAAAATGAGGCTTTTTCACGCAAAAAAGGCGAGTTTTACCCTAAAATTGAGAGCTTGTTGCAGAAAAATGAGGCTTTTCAGGAGAAAAATGTGGTTTGTGCCCTAAAATTGAGATCTCTGTGCAGAAAAATGAGGTTTTTCACCCCAAAAATGCGGGTTTAGCCCCCATGATAGGGTTTGTGCTATAAAAAAGGAGAGGTAGGGCCCAGGAAACGAGGCACTGCTGCATAAAAGGGAGGTTGTTACCTGTAGAATCAAAACTTTGGATGCCAAAAATTAATCTTTGAGAGGTAAAATGGGGGTTTGTGCCCTAGAATTGAGAGCTTGGAGTAGGAAAATGAGGCTTTTAATCTGAAAAAGGAGGTTTGTGCCCTAAAATTGAGATATTGGTGAAGAAAAATGTGGCTTTTCACCTGAAAATTGAGAACTTGTCCCTAAAATGGAGAGCTTGGTGCAAAAAATGAGGCTTTTCAGCAGAAAAAGGCACGTTTGGTCCTAAAATTGCGCTATTGGTGCAGAAAAATGAGGCTTTTCAGGTGTAAAAGGTGGGTTTGGTGCTAAAATTGAGAGCTTGTTGCAGAAAAATGAGGCTTTTCAGGAGAAAAAGGTGGTTTGTGCCCTAAAATTGAGAGCTTGGTGCAGAAAAATGAGGCTTTTCAGGTGAAAATTGAGAGCTTGTCCCTAAAATTGAGAGCTTGGTGCAGAAAAATTAGGCTTTTCAGGTGAAAAAAGCGGGTTTTACCCTAATATTGAAAGCTTGGTGCAGAAAAATGAGGCTTTTCAGGAGAAAAAGGTGGTTTGTGCCCAAAAATTGAGAGCTTGGTGCAGATAAATGAGGCTTTTCAGGAGAAAAAAGCGGGTTTGTGCCCTAGAATCCAGAGCTTATTGTAGGAGAATGAAGCTTTTCACCCCAAAAACATGGGTTTGGCCCCCACGATAGGGTTTGTGCTGTAAAAAAGGAGAGGTAGGGCCCAGGAAACGAGGCACTGCTGCATAAAAGGGAGGTTGTTACCTGTAGAATCAAAACTTTGGATGCCAAAAATTAATCTTTGAGAGGTAAAATGGGGGTTTGTGCCCTAAAATTGAGAGCTTGGAGTAGGAAAATGAGGCTTTTAATCTGAAAAAGGAGGTTTGTGCCCTAAAATTGAGATATTGGTGAAGAAGAATGAGGCTTTTCCACCCAAAAATTGAGAGCTTGTCCCTAAAATTGAGAGCTTGGTGCAGAAAAATGAGGCTTTTCAGCAGAAAAAGGTGAGCTTGTCCATAAAATTGCGCTATTGGTGCAGAAAAATGAGGCTTTTCAGGTGAAAAAGGTGGGTTTGGTGCTAAAATTGAGAGCTTGGTGCAGAAAAATGAGGCTTTTCTGGTGAAAAGGGCATTTTGTGCCCCAAAATTGAGAGCTTGTTGTAGGAAAATGAGGCTTTTTTACCCGAAAAAGGCGGGTTTTACCCTAAAATTGAGAGCTTCTTGTAGGAAAATGAGGCTTTTCAGGTGAAAAAGGTGGGTTTGGTGCAGAAAATTGAGAGCTCTGTGCAGAAAAATGAGGCTTTTTCACCCGAAAAAGGCATTTTGTGCCTGAAATTGAGAGCTTGGTGCAGAAAAATGAGGCTTTTCACCCCAAAAACGTGGGTTTAGCCCCCATGATAGGGTTTGTGCTGTAAAAAAGGAGAGGTAGGGCCCTGGAAATGAGGCACTGCTGCATAAAAGGGAGGTTGTTACCTGTAGAATCAAAACTTTGGATGCTAAAAATTAATCTTTGAGAGGTAAAGTGGGGGTTTGTGCCCTAGAATTGAGAGCTTGGAGTAGGAAAATGAGGCTTTTAATCTGAAAAAGGAGGTTTGTGCCCTAAAATTGAGATATTGGTGAAGAAAAATGTGGCTTTTCACCTGAAAATTGAGAACTTGTCCCTAAAATGGAGAGCTTGGTGCAGAAAAATGAGGCTTTTTCACGCAAAAAAGGCGAGTTTTACCCTAAAATTGAGAGCTTGTTGCAGAAAAATGAGGCTTTTCAGGAGAAAAATGTGGTTTGTGCCCTAAAATTGAGATCTCTGTGCAGAAAAATGAGGTTTTTCACCCCAAAAATGCGGGTTTAGCCCCCATGATAGGGTTTGTGCTATAAAAAAGGAGAGGTAGGGCCCAGGAAACGAGGCACTGCTGCATAAAAGGGAGGTTGTTACCTGTAGAATCAAAACTTTGGATGCCAAAAATTAATCTTTGAGAGGTAAAATGGGGGTTTGTGCCCTAGAATTGAGAGCTTGGAGTAGGAAAATGAGGCTTTTAATCTGAAAAAGGAGGTTTGTGCCCTAAAATTGAGATATTGGTGAAGAAAAATGTGGCTTTTCACCTGAAAATTGAGAACTTGTCCCTAAAATGGAGAGCTTGGTGCAAAAAATGAGGCTTTTCAGCAGAAAAAGGCACGTTTGGTCCTAAAATTGCGCTATTGGTGCAGAAAAATGAGGCTTTTCAGGTGTAAAAGGTGGGTTTGGTGCTAAAATTGAGAGCTTGTTGCAGAAAAATGAGGCTTTTCAGGAGAAAAAGGTGGTTTGTGCCCTAAAATTGAGAGCTTGGTGCAGAAAAATGAGGCTTTTCAGGTGAAAATTGAGAGCTTGTCCCTAAAATTGAGAGCTTGGTGCAGAAAAATTAGGCTTTTCAGGTGAAAAAAGCGGGTTTTACCCTAATATTGAAAGCTTGGTGCAGAAAAATGAGGCTTTTCAGGAGAAAAAGGTGGTTTGTGCCCAAAAATTGAGAGCTTGGTGCAGATAAATGAGGCTTTTCAGGAGAAAAAAGCGGGTTTGTGCCCTAGAATCCAGAGCTTATTGTAGGAGAATGAAGCTTTTCACCCCAAAAACATGGGTTTGGCCCCCACGATAGGGTTTGTGCTGTATAAAAGTAGAGTTAGGGCCCAGGAAACGAGGCACTGCTGCATAAAAGGGAGGTTGTTACCTGTAGAATCAAAACTTTGGATGCCAAAAATTAATCTTTGAGAGGTAAAATGGGGGTTTGTGCCCTAAAATTGAGAGCTTGGAGTAGGAAAATGAGGCTTTTAATCTGAAAAAGGAGGTTTGTGCCCTAAAATTGAGATATTGGTGAAGAAGAATGATTCTTTTCACCCGAAAAATGCGGTTTCTGCCCTAAAATGGAGAGCTTGGTACAGAAAAATGAGGCTTTTCATCTGAAAAAGGCAGGTTTGGCCATAAAATTGCGCTATTGGTGCAGAAAAATGAGGCTTTTCACCCAACAAAGGAGAGCTTGTCCATAAAATTGAAATATTGGTGCAGAAAAATGAGGCTTTTCAGGTGAAAAAGGCGGGTTTTACCGTAAAATTGAGAGAGTGTTTCAGAAAAATGAGGCTTTTCAGGTGAAAAAGGTGGGTTTGGTGCAGAAAATTGAGAGCTCTGTGCAGAAAAATGAGGCTTTTTCACCCGAAAAAGGCATTTTGTGCCTGAAATTGAGAGCTTGGTGCAGAAAAATGAGGCTTTTCACCCCAAAAACGCGGGTTTAGCCCCCATGATAGGGTTTGTGCTGTAAAAAAGGAGAGGTAGGGCCCCGGAAACAAGGCACTGCTGCATAAAAGGGAGGTTGTTACCTGTAGAATCAAAACTTTGGATGCCAAAAATTAATCTTTGAGAGGTAAAATGGGGGTTTGTGCCCTAAAATTGAGAGCTTGGAGTAGGAAAATGAGGCTTTTAATCTGAAAAAGGAGGTTTGTGCCCTAAAATTGAGATATTGGTGAAGAAGAATGAGGCTTTTCCACCCAAAAATTGAGAGCTTGTCCCTAAAATTGAGAGCTTGGTGCAGAAAAATGAGGCTTTTCAGCAGAAAAAGGTGAGCTTGTCCATAAAATTGCGCTATTGGTGCAGAAAAATGAGGCTTTTCAGGTGAAAAAGGTGGGTTTGGTGCTAAAATTGAGAGCTTGGTGCAGAAAAATGAGGCTTTTCTGGTGAAAAGGGCATTTTGTGCCCCAAAATTGAGAGCTTGTTGTAGGAAAATGAGGCTTTTTTACCCGAAAAAGGCGGGTTTTACCCTAAAATTGAGAGCTTCTTGTAGGAAAATGAGGCTTTTCAGGTGAAAAAGGTGGGTTTGGTGCAGAAAATTGAGAGCTCTGTGCAGAAAAATGAGGCTTTTTCACCCGAAAAAGGCATTTTGTGCCTGAAATTGAGAGCTTGGTGCAGAAAAATGAGGCTTTTCACCCCAAAAACGTGGGTTTAGCCCCCATGATAGGGTTTGTGCTGTAAAAAAGGAGAGGTAGGGCCCTGGAAATGAGGCACTGCTGCATAAAAGGGAGGTTGTTACCTGTAGAATCAAAACTTTGGATGCTAAAAATTAATCTTTGAGAGGTAAAGTGGGGGTTTGTGCCCTAGAATTGAGAGCTTGGAGTAGGAAAATGAGGCTTTTAATCTGAAAAAGGAGGTTTGTGCCCTAAAATTGAGATATTGGTGAAGAAAAATGTGGCTTTTCACCTGAAAATTGAGAACTTGTCCCTAAAATGGAGAGCTTGGTGCAGAAAAATGAGGCTTTTTCACGCAAAAAAGGCGAGTTTTACCCTAAAATTGAGAGCTTGTTGCAGAAAAATGAGGCTTTTCAGGAGAAAAATGTGGTTTGTGCCCTAAAATTGAGATCTCTGTGCAGAAAAATGAGGTTTTTCACCCCAAAAATGCGGGTTTAGCCCCCATGATAGGGTTTGTGCTATAAAAAAGGAGAGGTAGGGCCCAGGAAACGAGGCACTGCTGCATAAAAGGGAGGTTGTTACCTGTAGAATCAAAACTTTGGATGCCAAAAATTAATCTTTGAGAGGTAAAATGGGGGTTTGTGCCCTAGAATTGAGAGCTTGGAGTAGGAAAATGAGGCTTTTAATCTGAAAAAGGAGGTTTGTGCCCTAAAATTGAGATATTGGTGAAGAAAAATGTGGCTTTTCACCTGAAAATTGAGAACTTGTCCCTAAAATGGAGAGCTTGGTGCAAAAAATGAGGCTTTTCAGCAGAAAAAGGCACGTTTGGTCCTAAAATTGCGCTATTGGTGCAGAAAAATGAGGCTTTTCAGGTGTAAAAGGTGGGTTTGGTGCTAAAATTGAGAGCTTGTTGCAGAAAAATGAGGCTTTTCAGGAGAAAAAGGTGGTTTGTGCCCTAAAATTGAGAGCTTGGTGCAGAAAAATGAGGCTTTTCAGGTGAAAATTGAGAGCTTGTCCCTAAAATTGAGAGCTTGGTGCAGAAAAATTAGGCTTTTCAGGTGAAAAAAGCGGGTTTTACCCTAATATTGAAAGCTTGGTGCAGAAAAATGAGGCTTTTCAGGAGAAAAAGGTGGTTTGTGCCCAAAAATTGAGAGCTTGGTGCAGATAAATGAGGCTTTTCAGGAGAAAAAAGCGGGTTTGTGCCCTAGAATCCAGAGCTTATTGTAGGAGAATGAAGCTTTTCACCCCAAAAACATGGGTTTGGCCCCCACGATAGGGTTTGTGCTGTAAAAAAGGAGAGGTAGGGCCCAGGAAACGAGGCACTGCTGCATAAAAGGGAGGTTGTTACCTGTAGAATCAAAACTTTGGATGCCAAAAATTAATCTTTGAGAGGTAAAATGGGGGTTTGTGCCCTAAAATTGAGAGCTTGGAGTAGGAAAATGAGGCTTTTAATCTGAAAAAGGAGGTTTGTGCCCTAAAATTGAGATATTGGTGAAGAAGAATGAGGCTTTTCCACCCAAAAATTGAGAGCTTGTCCCTAAAATTGAGAGCTTGGTGCAGAAAAATGAGGCTTTTCAGCAGAAAAAGGTGAGCTTGTCCATAAAATTGCGCTATTGGTGCAGAAAAATGAGGCTTTTCAGGTGAAAAAGGTGGGTTTGGTGCTAAAATTGAGAGCTTGGTGCAGAAAAATGAGGCTTTTCTGGTGAAAAGGGCATTTTGTGCCCCAAAATTGAGAGCTTGTTGTAGGAAAATGAGGCTTTTTTACCCGAAAAAGGCGGGTTTTACCCTAAAATTGAGAGCTTCTTGTAGGAAAATGAGGCTTTTCAGGTGAAAAAGGTGGGTTTGGTGCAGAAAATTGAGAGCTCTGTGCAGAAAAATGAGGCTTTTTCACCCGAAAAAGGCATTTTGTGCCTGAAATTGAGAGCTTGGTGCAGAAAAATGAGGCTTTTCACCCCAAAAACGTGGGTTTAGCCCCCATGATAGGGTTTGTGCTGTAAAAACGGAGAGGTAGGGCCCTGGAAATGAGGCACTGCTGCATAAAAGGGAGGTTGTTACCTGTAGAATCAAAACTTTGGATGCTAAAAATTAATCTTTGAGAGGTAAAGTGGGGGTTTGTGCCCTAGAATTGAGAGCTTGGAGTAGGAAAATGAGGCTTTTAATCTGAAAAAGGAGGTTTGTGCCCTAAAATTGAGATATTGGTGAAGAAAAATGTGGCTTTTCACCTGAAAATTGAGAACTTGTCCCTAAAATGGAGAGCTTGGTGCAGAAAAATGAGGCTTTTTCACGCAAAAAAGGCGAGTTTTACCCTAAAATTGAGAGCTTGTTGCAGAAAAATGAGGCTTTTCAGGAGAAAAATGTGGTTTGTGCCCTAAAATTGAGATCTCTGTGCAGAAAAATGAGGTTTTTCACCCCAAAAATGCGGGTTTAGCCCCCATGATAGGGTTTGTGCTATAAAAAAGGAGAGGTAGGGCCCAGGAAACGAGGCACTGCTGCATAAAAGGGAGGTTGTTACCTGTAGAATCAAAACTTTGGATGCCAAAAATTAATCTTTGAGAGGTAAAATGGGGGTTTGTGCCCTAGAATTGAGAGCTTGGAGTAGGAAAATGAGGCTTTTAATCTGAAAAAGGAGGTTTGTGCCCTAAAATTGAGATATTGGTGAAGAAAAATGTGGCTTTTCACCTGAAAATTGAGAACTTGTCCCTAAAATGGAGAGCTTGGTGCAAAAAATGAGGCTTTTCAGCAGAAAAAGGCACGTTTGGTCCTAAAATTGCGCTATTGGTGCAGAAAAATGAGGCTTTTCAGGTGTAAAAGGTGGGTTTGGTGCTAAAATTGAGAGCTTGTTGCAGAAAAATGAGGCTTTTCAGGAGAAAAAGGTGGTTTGTGCCCTAAAATTGAGAGCTTGGTGCAGAAAAATGAGGCTTTTCAGGTGAAAATTGAGAGCTTGTCCCTAAAATTGAGAGCTTGGTGCAGAAAAATTAGGCTTTTCAGGTGAAAAAAGCGGGTTTTACCCTAATATTGAAAGCTTGGTGCAGAAAAATGAGGCTTTTCAGGAGAAAAAGGTGGTTTGTGCCCAAAAATTGAGAGCTTGGTGCAGATAAATGAGGCTTTTCAGGAGAAAAAAGCGGGTTTGTGCCCTAGAATCCAGAGCTTATTGTAGGAGAATGAAGCTTTTCACCCCAAAAACATGGGTTTGGCCCCCACGATAGGGTTTGTGCTGTATAAAAGTAGAGTTAGGGCCCAGGAAACGAGGCACTGCTGCATAAAAGGGAGGTTGTTACCTGTAGAATCAAAACTTTGGATGCCAAAAATTAATCTTTGAGAGGTAAAATGGGGGTTTGTGCCCTAAAATTGAGAGCTTGGAGTAGGAAAATGAGGCTTTTAATCTGAAAAAGGAGGTTTGTGCCCTAAAATTGAGATATTGGTGAAGAAGAATGATTCTTTTCACCCGAAAAATGCGGTTTCTGCCCTAAAATGGAGAGCTTGGTACAGAAAAATGAGGCTTTTCATCTGAAAAAGGCAGGTTTGGCCATAAAATTGCGCTATTGGTGCAGAAAAATGAGGCTTTTCACCCAACAAAGGAGAGCTTGTCCATAAAATTGAAATATTGGTGCAGAAAAATGAGGCTTTTCAGGTGAAAAAGGCGGGTTTTACCGTAAAATTGAGAGAGTGTTTCAGAAAAATGAGGCTTTTCAGGTGAAAAAGGTGGGTTTGGTGCAGAAAATTGAGAGCTCTGTGCAGAAAAATGAGGCTTTTTCACCCGAAAAAGGCATTTTGTGCCTGAAATTGAGAGCTTGGTGCAGAAAAATGAGGCTTTTCACCCCAAAAACGCGGGTTTAGCCCCCATGATAGGGTTTGTGCTGTAAAAAAGGAGAGGTAGGGCCCCGGAAACAAGGCACTGCTGCATAAAAGGGAGGTTGTTACCTGTAGAATCAAAACTTTGGATGCCAAAAATTAATCTTTGAGAGGTAAAATGGGGGTTTGTGCCCTAAAATTGAGAGCTTGGAGTAGGAAAATGAGGCTTTTAATCTGAAAAAGGAGGTTTGTGCCCTAAAATTGAGATATTGGTGAAGAAGAATGAGGCTTTTCCACCCAAAAATTGAGAGCTTGTCCCTAAAATTGAGAGCTTGGTGCAGAAAAATGAGGCTTTTCAGCAGAAAAAGGTGAGCTTGTCCATAAAATTGCGCTATTGGTGCAGAAAAATGAGGCTTTTCAGGTGAAAAAGGTGGGTTTGGTGCTAAAATTGAGAGCTTGGTGCAGAAAAATGAGGCTTTTCTGGTGAAAAGGGCATTTTGTGCCCCAAAATTGAGAGCTTGTTGTAGGAAAATGAGGCTTTTTTACCCGAAAAAGGCGGGTTTTACCCTAAAATTGAGAGCTTCTTGTAGGAAAATGAGGCTTTTCAGGTGAAAAAGGTGGGTTTGGTGCAGAAAATTGAGAGCTCTGTGCAGAAAAATGAGGCTTTTTCACCCGAAAAAGGCATTTTGTGCCTGAAATTGAGAGCTTGGTGCAGAAAAATGAGGCTTTTCACCCCAAAAACGTGGGTTTAGCCCCCATGATAGGGTTTGTGCTGTAAAAAAGGAGAGGTAGGGCCCTGGAAATGAGGCACTGCTGCATAAAAGGGAGGTTGTTACCTGTAGAATCAAAACTTTGGATGCTAAAAATTAATCTTTGAGAGGTAAAGTGGGGGTTTGTGCCCTAGAATTGAGAGCTTGGAGTAGGAAAATGAGGCTTTTAATCTGAAAAAGGAGGTTTGTGCCCTAAAATTGAGATATTGGTGAAGAAAAATGTGGCTTTTCACCTGAAAATTGAGAACTTGTCCCTAAAATGGAGAGCTTGGTGCAGAAAAATGAGGCTTTTTCACGCAAAAAAGGCGAGTTTTACCCTAAAATTGAGAGCTTGTTGCAGAAAAATGAGGCTTTTCAGGAGAAAAATGTGGTTTGTGCCCTAAAATTGAGATCTCTGTGCAGAAAAATGAGGTTTTTCACCCCAAAAATGCGGGTTTAGCCCCCATGATAGGGTTTGTGCTATAAAAAAGGAGAGGTAGGGCCCAGGAAACGAGGCACTGCTGCATAAAAGGGAGGTTGTTACCTGTAGAATCAAAACTTTGGATGCCAAAAATTAATCTTTGAGAGGTAAAATGGGGGTTTGTGCCCTAGAATTGAGAGCTTGGAGTAGGAAAATGAGGCTTTTAATCTGAAAAAGGAGTTTTGTGCCCTAAAATTGAGATATTGGTGAAGAAAAATGTGGCTTTTCACCTGAAAATTGAGAACTTGTCCCTAAAATGGAGAGCTTGGTGCAAAAAATGAGGCTTTTCAGCAGAAAAAGGCACGTTTGGTCCTAAAATTGCGCTATTGGTGCAGAAAAATGAGGCTTTTCAGGTGTAAAAGGTGGGTTTGGTGCTAAAATTGAGAGCTTGTTGCAGAAAAATGAGGCTTTTCAGGAGAAAAAGGTGGTTTGTGCCCTAAAATTGAGAGCTTGGTGCAGAAAAATGAGGCTTTTCAGGTGAAAATTGAGAGCTTGTCCCTAAAATTGAGAGCTTGGTGCAGAAAAATTAGGCTTTTCAGGTGAAAAAAGCGGGTTTTACCCTAATATTGAAAGCTTGGTGCAGAAAAATGAGGCTTTTCAGGAGAAAAAGGTGGTTTGTGCCCAAAAATTGAGAGCTTGGTGCAGATAAATGAGGCTTTTCAGGAGAAAAAAGCGGGTTTGTGCCCTAGAATCCAGAGCTTATTGTAGGAGAATGAAGCTTTTCACCCCAAAAACATGGGTTTGGCCCCCACGATAGGGTTTGTGCTGTAAAAAAGGAGAGTTAGGGCCCAGGAAACGAGGCACTGCTGCATAAAAGGGAGGTTGTTACCTGTAGAATCAAAACTTTGGATGCCAAAAATTAAGCTTTGAGAGGTAAAGTGGGGGTTTGTGCCCTAGAATTGAGAGCTTGGAGTAGGAAAATGAGGCTTTTAATCTGAAAAGGGAGGTTTGTGCCCTAAAATTGAGATATTGGTGAAGAAAAATGAGGCTTTTCACCCGAAAATTGAGAACTTGTCCCTAAAATGGAGAGCTTGGTGCAGAAAAATGAGGCTTTTTCACCCAAAAAAGGCGGGTTTTACCCTAAATTTGAGAGCTTGGTTCAGAAAAATGAGGCTTTTCACCCAATACAGGTAATTTGTGCCCTAAAATTGAGAGCTTGGTGCAGAAAAATGAGGCTTTTCACCCAAAAAAGGAGAGCTTGTCCATAAAATTGAAATATTGGTGCAGAAAAATGAGGTTTTTTCACCCAAAAAAGGCGGGTTTTACCCTAAACTTGAGAGAGTGGTTCAGAAAAATGAGGCTTTTCACCCAATAAAGGTAATTTGTGCCCAAAAATTGAGAGCTTGGTTCAGAAAAACGAGGATTTTTCACCCAAAAAAGGCGGGTGTGTGCCGTAAAATTGAGAGCTTGGTGCAGAAAAATGAGGCTTTTCCACCCAAAAAAGGCGGGTTTTACCCTAAAATTGAGATATTGGTGAAGAAAAATGAGGCTTTTCACCCGAAAATTGAGAGCTTGTCCCTAAAATTGAGAGCTTGGTGCAGAAAAACGAGGCTTTTTCACCCAAAAAGGCGGGTTTGTGCCCTAAAATTGAGAGCTTGTTGCAGAAAAATGAGGCTTTTCAGCAGAAAAAGGTTGTTTCCGCCCTAAAATTGAGAGCTTGGTACAGAAAAATGAGGTTTTTCACCCCAAAAGCGTGGGTTTAGCCCCCATGATAGGGTTTGTGCTGTAAAAAAGGAGAGGTAGGGCCCAGGAAACGAGGCACTGCTGCATAAAAGGGAGGTTGTTACCTGTAGAATCAAAACTTTGGATGCCAAAAATTAATCTTTGAGAGGAGAATGGGGGTTTGTGCCTAAAATTGAGAGCTTGGAGTAGGAAAATGAGGCTTTTAATCTGAAAAAGGAGGTTTGTGCCCTAAAATTGAGATATTGGTGAAGAAGAATGAGGCTTTTCACTCAAAAATTGAGAGCTTGTCCCTAAAATTGAGAGCTTGGTGCAGAAAAATGAGGCTTTTCAGCAGAAAAAGGTGAGCTTGTCCATAAAATTGCGCTATTGGTGCAGAAAAATGAGGCTTTTCAGGTGAAAAAGGTGGGTTTGGTGCTAAAATTGAGAGCTTGGTGCAGAAAAATGAGGCTTTTCTGGTGAAAAGGGCATTTTGTGCCCAAAAATTGAGAGCTTGTTGTAGGAAAATGAGGCTTTTTTACCCGAAAAAGGCGGGTTTTACCCTAAAATTGAGAGCTTCTTGTAGGAAAATGAGGCTTTTCAGGTGAAAAAGGTGGGTTTGGTGCAGAAAATTGAGAGCTCTGTGCAGAAAAATGAGGCTTTTCACCCCAAAAACGCGGGTTTAGCCCCCATGATAGGGTTTGTGCTGTAAAAAAGGAGAGGTAGGGCCCTGGAAACGAGGCACTGCTGCATAAAAGGGAGGTTGTTACCTGTAGAATCAAAACTTTGGATGCCAAAAATTAAGCTTTGAGAGGAGAATGGGGGTTTGTGCCTAAAATTGAGAGCTTGGAGTAGGAAAATGAGGCTTTTAATCTGAAAAAGGAGTTTTGTGCCCTAAAATTGAGATATTGGTGAAGAAGAATGAGGCTTTTCCACCCAAAAATTGAGAGCTTGTCCATAAAATTGAGAGCTTGGTGCAGAAAAATGAGGCTTTTTCACCCAAAAAAGGCGGGTTTTACCCTAAACTTGAGAGAGTGGTTCAGAAAAATGAGGCTTTTCACCCAGTAAAGGTAATTTGTGCCCAAATATTGAGAGCTTGGTGCAGAAAAATGAGGCTTTTCACCCAACAAAGGAGAGCTTGTCCATAAAATTGAAATATTGGTGCAGAAAAATGAGGCTTTTCAGGTGAAAAAGGCGGGTTTTACCGTAAAATTGAGAGAGTGTTTCAGAAAAATGAGGCTTTTCAGGTGAAAAAGGTGGGTTTGGTGCAGAAAATTGAGAGCTCTGTGCAGAAAAATGAGGCTTTTTCACCCGAAAAAGGCATTTTGTGCCTGAAATTGAGAGCTTGGTGCAGAAAAATGAGGCTTTTCACCCCAAAAACGCGGGTTTAGCCCCCATGATAGGGTTTGTGCTGTAAAAAAGGAGAGGTAGGGCCCCGGAAACAAGGCACTGCTGCATAAAAGGGAGGTTGTTACCTGTAGAATCAAAACTTTGGATGCCAAAAATTAATCTTTGAGAGGTAAAATGGGGGTTTGTGCCCTAAAATTGAGAGCTTGGAGTAGGAAAATGAGGCTTTTAATCTGAAAAAGGAGGTTTGTACCCTAAAATTGAGATATTGGTGAAGAAGAATGAGGCTTTTCCACCCAAAAATTGAGAGCTTGTCCCTAAAATTGAGAGCTTGGTGCAGAAAAATGAGGCTTTTCAGCAGAAAAAGGTGAGCTTGTCCATAAAATTGCGCTATTGGTGCAGAAAAATGAGGCTTTTCAGGTGAAAAAGGTGGGTTTGGTGCTAAAATTGAGAGCTTGGTGCAGAAAAATGAGGCTTTTCTGGTGAAAAGGGCATTTTGTGCCCCAAAATTGAGAGCTTGTTGTAGGAAAATGAGGCTTTTTTACCCGAAAAAGGCGGGTTTTACCCTAAAATTGAGAGCTTCTTGTAGGAAAATGAGGCTTTTCAGGTGAAAAAGGTGGGTTTGGTGCAGAAAATTGAGAGCTCTGTGCAGAAAAATGAGGCTTTTTCACCCGAAAAAGGCATTTTGTGCCTGAAATTGAGAGCTTGGTGCAGAAAAATGAGGCTTTTCACCCCAAAAATGCGGGTTTAGCCCCCATGATAGGGTTTGTGCTATAAAAAAGGAGAGGTAGGGCCCAGGAAACGAGGCACTGCTGCATAAAAGGGAGGTTGTTACCTGTAGAATCAAAACTTTGGATGCCAAAAATTAATCTTTGAGAGGTAAAATGGGGGTTTGTGCCCTAGAATTGAGAGCTTGGAGTAGGAAAATGAGGCTTTTAATCTGAAAAAGGAGGTTTGTGCCCTAAAATTGAGATATTGGTGAAGAAAAATGTGGCTTTTCACCTGAAAATTGAGAACTTGTCCCTAAAATGGAGAGCTTGGTGCAAAAAATGAGGCTTTTCAGCAGAAAAAGGCACGTTTGGTCCTAAAATTGCGCTATTGGTGCAGAAAAATGAGGCTTTTCAGGTGTAAAAGGTGGGTTTGGTGCTAAAATTGAGAGCTTGTTGCAGAAAAATGAGGCTTTTCAGGAGAAAAAGGTGGTTTGTGCCCTAAAATTGAGAGCTTGGTGCAGAAAAATGAGGCTTTTCAGGTGAAAATTGAGAGCTTGTCCCTAAAATTGAGAGCTTGGTGCAGAAAAATTAGGCTTTTCAGGTGAAAAAAGCGGGTTTTACCCTAATATTGAAAGCTTGGTGCAGAAAAATGAGGCTTTTCAGGAGAAAAAGGTGGTTTGTGCCCAAAAATTGAGAGCTTGGTGCAGATAAATGAGGCTTTTCAGGAGAAAAAAGCGGGTTTGTGCCCTAGAATCCAGAGCTTATTGTAGGAGAATGAAGCTTTTCACCCCAAAAACATGGGTTTGGCCCCCACGATAGGGTTTGTGCTGTAAAAAAGGAGAGTTAGGGCCCAGGAAACGAGGCACTGCTGCATAAAAGGGAGGTTGTTACCTGTAGAATCAAAACTTTGGATGCCAAAAATTAAGCTTTGAGAGGTAAAGTGGGGGTTTGTGCCCTAGAATTGAGAGCTTGGAGTAGGAAAATGAGGCTTTTAATCTGAAAAGGGAGGTTTGTGCCCTAAAATTGAGATATTGGTGAAGAAAAATGAGGCTTTTCACCCGAAAATTGAGAACTTGTCCCTAAAATGGAGAGCTTGGTGCAGAAAAATGAGGCTTTTTCACCCAAAAAAGGCGGGTTTTACCCTAAATTTGAGAGCTTGGTTCAGAAAAATGAGGCTTTTCACCCAATACAGGTAATTTGTGCCCTAAAATTGAGAGCTTGGTGCAGAAAAATGAGGCTTTTCACCCAAAAAAGGAGAGCTTGTCCATAAAATTGAAATATTGGTGCAGAAAAATGAGGTTTTTTCACCCAAAAAAGGCGGGTTTTACCCTAAACTTGAGAGAGTGGTTCAGAAAAATGAGGCTTTTCACCCAATAAAGGTAATTTGTGCCCAAAAATTGAGAGCTTGGTTCAGAAAAACGAGGATTTTTCACCCAAAAAAGGCGGGTGTGTGCCGTAAAATTGAGAGCTTGGTGCAGAAAAATGAGGCTTTTCCACCCAAAAAAGGCGGGTTTTACCCTAAAATTGAGATATTGGTGAAGAAAAATGAGGCTTTTCACCCGAAAATTGAGAGCTTGTCCCTAAAATTGAGAGCTTGGTGCAGAAAAACGAGGCTTTTTCACCCAAAAAGGCGGGTTTGTGCCCTAAAATTGAGAGCTTGTTGCAGAAAAATGAGGCTTTTCAGCAGAAAAAGGTTGTTTCCGCCCTAAAATTGAGAGCTTGGTACAGAAAAATGAGGTTTTTCACCCCAAAAGCGTGGGTTTAGCCCCCATGATAGGGTTTGTGCTGTAAAAAAGGAGAGGTAGGGCCCTGGAAACGAGGCACTGCTGCATAAAAGGGAGGTTGTTACCTGTAGAATCAAAACTTTGGATGCCAAAAATTAATCTTTGAGAGGAGAATGGGGGTTTGTGCCTAAAATTGAGAGCTTGGAGTAGGAAAATGAGGCTTTTAATCTGAAAAAGGAGGTTTGTGCCCTAAAATTGAGATATTGGTGAAGAAGAATGAGGCTTTTCACTCAAAAATTGAGAGCTTGTCCCTAAAATTGAGAGCTTGGTGCAGAAAAATGAGGCTTTTCAGCAGAAAAAGGTGAGCTTGTCCATAAAATTGCGCTATTGGTGCAGAAAAATGAGGCTTTTCAGGTGAAAAAGGTGGGTTTGGTGCTAAAATTGAGAGCTTGGTGCAGAAAAATGAGGCTTTTCTGGTGAAAAGGGCATTTTGTGCCCAAAAATTGAGAGCTTGTTGTAGGAAAATGAGGCTTTTTTACCCGAAAAAGGCGGGTTTTACCCTAAAATTGAGAGCTTCTTGTAGGAAAATGAGGCTTTTCAGGTGAAAAAGGTGGGTTTGGTGCAGAAAATTGAGAGCTCTGTGCAGAAAAATGAGGCTTTTCACCCCAAAAACGCGGGTTTAGCCCCCATGATAGGGTTTGTGCTGTAAAAAAGGAGAGGTAGGGCCCTGGAAACGAGGCACTGCTGCATAAAAGGGAGGTTGTTACCTGTAGAATCAAAACTTTGGATGCCAAAAATTAAGCTTTGAGAGGAGAATGGGGGTTTGTGCCTAAAATTGAGAGCTTGGAGTAGGAAAATGAGGCTTTTAATCTGAAAAAGGAGTTTTGTGCCCTAAAATTGAGATATTGGTGAAGAAGAATGAGGCTTTTCCACCCAAAAATTGAGAGCTTGTCCATAAAATTGAGAGCTTGGTGCAGAAAAATGAGGCTTTTTCACCCAAAAAAGGCGGGTTTTACCCTAAACTTGAGAGAGTGGTTCAGAAAAATGAGGCTTTTCACCCAGTAAAGGTAATTTGTGCCCAAATATTGAGAGCTTGGTGCAGAAAAATGAGGCTTTTCACCCAACAAAGGAGAGCTTGTCCATAAAATTGAAATATTGGTGCAGAAAAATGAGGCTTTTCAGGTGAAAAAGGCGGGTTTTACCGTAAAATTGAGAGAGTGTTTCAGAAAAATGAGGCTTTTCAGGTGAAAAAGGTGGGTTTGGTGCAGAAAATTGAGAGCTCTGTGCAGAAAAATGAGGCTTTTTCACCCGAAAAAGGCATTTTGTGCCTGAAATTGAGAGCTTGGTGCAGAAAAATGAGGCTTTTCACCCCAAAAACGCGGGTTTAGCCCCCATGATAGGGTTTGTGCTGTAAAAAAGGAGAGGTAGGGCCCCGGAAACAAGGCACTGCTGCATAAAAGGGAGGTTGTTACCTGTAGAATCAAAACTTTGGATGCCAAAAATTAATCTTTGAGAGGTAAAATGGGGGTTTGTGCCCTAAAATTGAGAGCTTGGAGTAGGAAAATGAGGCTTTTAATCTGAAAAAGGAGGTTTGTGCCCTAAAATTGAGATATTGGTGAAGAAGAATGAGGCTTTTCCACCCAAAAATTGAGAGCTTGTCCCTAAAATTGAGAGCTTGGTGCAGAAAAATGAGGCTTTTCAGCAGGAAAAGGTGAGCTTGTCCATAAAATTGCGCTATTGGTGCAGAAAAATGAGGCTTTTCAGGTGAAAAAGGTGGGTTTGGTGCTAAAATTGAGAGCTTGGTGCAGAAAAATGAGGCTTTTCTGGTGAAAAGGGCATTTTGTGCCCCAAAATTGAGAGCTTGTTGTAGGAAAATGAGGCTTTTTTACCCGAAAAAGGCGGGTTTTACCCTAAAATTGAGAGCTTCTTGTAGGAAAATGAGGCTTTTCAGGTGAAAAAGGTGGGTTTGGTGCAGAAAATTGAGAGCTCTGTGCAGAAAAATGAGGCTTTTTCACCCGAAAAAGGCATTTTGTGCCTGAAATTGAGAGCTTGGTGCAGAAAAATGAGGCTTTTCACCCCAAAAACGTGGGTTTAGCCCCCATGATAGGGTTTGTGCTGTAAAAAAGGAGAGGTAGGGCCCTGGAAATGAGGCACTGCTGCATAAAAGGGAGGTTGTTACCTGTAGAATCAAAACTTTGGATGCTAAAAATTAATCTTTGAGAGGTAAAGTGGGGGTTTGTGCCCTAGAATTGAGAGCTTGGAGTAGGAAAATGAGGCTTTTAATCTGAAAAAGGAGGTTTGTGCCCTAAAATTGAGATATTGGTGAAGAAAAATGTGGCTTTTCACCTGAAAATTGAGAACTTGTCCCTAAAATGGAGAGCTTGGTGCAGAAAAATGAGGCTTTTTCACGCAAAAAAGGCGAGTTTTACCCTAAAATTGAGAGCTTGTTGCAGAAAAATGAGGCTTTTCAGGAGAAAAATGTGGTTTGTGCCCTAAAATTGAGATCTCTGTGCAGAAAAATGAGGTTTTTCACCCCAAAAATGCGGGTTTAGCCCCCATGATAGGGTTTGTGCTATAAAAAAGGAGAGGTAGGGCCCAGGAAACGAGGCACTGCTGCATAAAAGGGAGGTTGTTACCTGTAGAATCAAAACTTTGGATGCCAAAAATTAATCTTTGAGAGGTAAAATGGGGGTTTGTGCCCTAGAATTGAGAGCTTGGAGTAGGAAAATGAGGCTTTTAATCTGAAAAAGGAGGTTTGTGCCCTAAAATTGAGATATTGGTGAAGAAAAATGTGGCTTTTCACCTGAAAATTGAGAACTTGTCCCTAAAATGGAGAGCTTGGTGCAAAAAATGAGGCTTTTCAGCAGAAAAAGGCACGTTTGGTCCTAAAATTGCGCTATTGGTGCAGAAAAATGAGGCTTTTCAGGTGTAAAAGGTGGGTTTGGTGCTAAAATTGAGAGCTTGTTGCAGAAAAATGAGGCTTTTCAGGAGAAAAAGGTGGTTTGTGCCCTAAAATTGAGAGCTTGGTGCAGAAAAATGAGGCTTTTCAGGTGAAAATTGAGAGCTTGTCCCTAAAATTGAGAGCTTGGTGCAGAAAAATTAGGCTTTTCAGGTGAAAAAAGCGGGTTTTACCCTAATATTGAAAGCTTGGTGCAGAAAAATGAGGCTTTTCAGGAGAAAAAGGTGGTTTGTGCCCAAAAATTGAGAGCTTGGTGCAGATAAATGAGGCTTTTCAGGAGAAAAAAGCGGGTTTGTGCCCTAGAATCCAGAGCTTATTGTAGGAGAATGAAGCTTTTCACCCCAAAAACATGGGTTTGGCCCCCACGATAGGGTTTGTGCTGTAAAAAAGGAGAGGTAGGGCCCAGGAAACGAGGCACTGCTGCATAAAAGGGAGGTTGTTACCTGTAGAATCAAAACTTTGGATGCCAAAAATTAATCTTTGAGAGGTAAAATGGGGGTTTGTGCCCTAAAATTGAGAGCTTGGAGTAGGAAAATGAGGCTTTTAATCTGAAAAAGGAGGTTTGTGCCCTAAAATTGAGATATTGGTGAAGAAGAATGAGGCTTTTCCACCCAAAAATTGAGAGCTTGTCCCTAAAATTGAGAGCTTGGTGCAGAAAAATGAGGCTTTTCAGCAGAAAAAGGTGAGCTTGTCCATAAAATTGCGCTATTGGTGCAGAAAAATGAGGCTTTTCAGGTGAAAAAGGTGGGTTTGGTGCTAAAATTGAGAGCTTGGTGCAGAAAAATGAGGCTTTTCTGGTGAAAAGGGCATTTTGTGCCCCAAAATTGAGAGCTTGTTGTAGGAAAATGAGGCTTTTTTACCCGAAAAAGGCGGGTTTTACCCTAAAATTGAGAGCTTCTTGTAGGAAAATGAGGCTTTTCAGGTGAAAAAGGTGGGTTTGGTGCAGAAAATTGAGAGCTCTGTGCAGAAAAATGAGGCTTTTTCACCCGAAAAAGGCATTTTGTGCCTGAAATTGAGAGCTTGGTGCAGAAAAATGAGGCTTTTCACCCCAAAAACGTGGGTTTAGCCCCCATGATAGGGTTTGTGCTGTAAAAAAGGAGAGGTAGGGCCCTGGAAATGAGGCACTGCTGCATAAAAGGGAGGTTGTTACCTGTAGAATCAAAACTTTGGATGCTAAAAATTAATCTTTGAGAGGTAAAGTGGGGGTTTGTGCCCTAGAATTGAGAGCTTGGAGTAGGAAAATGAGGCTTTTAATCTGAAAAAGGAGGTTTGTGCCCTAAAATTGAGATATTGGTGAAGAAAAATGTGGCTTTTCACCTGAAAATTGAGAACTTGTCCCTAAAATGGAGAGCTTGGTGCAGAAAAATGAGGCTTTTTCACGCAAAAAAGGCGAGTTTTACCCTAAAATTGAGAGCTTGTTGCAGAAAAATGAGGCTTTTCAGGAGAAAAATGTGGTTTGTGCCCTAAAATTGAGATCTCTGTGCAGAAAAATGAGGTTTTTCACCCCAAAAATGCGGGTTTAGCCCCCATGATAGGGTTTGTGCTATAAAAAAGGAGAGGTAGGGCCCAGGAAACGAGGCACTGCTGCATAAAAGGGAGGTTGTTACCTGTAGAATCAAAACTTTGGATGCCAAAAATTAATCTTTGAGAGGTAAAATGGGGGTTTGTGCCCTAGAATTGAGAGCTTGGAGTAGGAAAATGAGGCTTTTAATCTGAAAAAGGAGGTTTGTGCCCTAAAATTGAGATATTGGTGAAGAAAAATGTGGCTTTTCACCTGAAAATTGAGAACTTGTCCCTAAAATGGAGAGCTTGGTGCAAAAAATGAGGCTTTTCAGCAGAAAAAGGCACGTTTGGTCCTAAAATTGCGCTATTGGTGCAGAAAAATGAGGCTTTTCAGGTGTAAAAGGTGGGTTTGGTGCTAAAATTGAGAGCTTGTTGCAGAAAAATGAGGCTTTTCAGGAGAAAAAGGTGGTTTGTGCCCTAAAATTGAGAGCTTGGTGCAGAAAAATGAGGCTTTTCAGGTGAAAATTGAGAGCTTGTCCCTAAAATTGAGAGCTTGGTGCAGAAAAATTAGGCTTTTCAGGTGAAAAAAGCGGGTTTTACCCTAATATTGAAAGCTTGGTGCAGAAAAATGAGGCTTTTCAGGAGAAAAAGGTGGTTTGTGCCCAAAAATTGAGAGCTTGGTGCAGATAAATGAGGCTTTTCAGGAGAAAAAAGCGGGTTTGTGCCCTAGAATCCAGAGCTTATTGTAGGAGAATGAAGCTTTTCACCCCAAAAACATGGGTTTGGCCCCCACGATAGGGTTTGTGCTGTATAAAAGTAGAGTTAGGGCCCAGGAAACGAGGCACTGCTGCATAAAAGGGAGGTTGTTACCTGTAGAATCAAAACTTTGGATGCCAAAAATTAATCTTTGAGAGGTAAAATGGGGGTTTGTGCCCTAAAATTGAGAGCTTGGAGTAGGAAAATGAGGCTTTTAATCTGAAAAAGGAGGTTTGTGCCCTAAAATTGAGATATTGGTGAAGAAGAATGATTCTTTTCACCCGAAAAATGCGGTTTCTGCCCTAAAATGGAGAGCTTGGTACAGAAAAATGAGGCTTTTCATCTGAAAAAGGCAGGTTTGGCCATAAAATTGCGCTATTGGTGCAGAAAAATGAGGCTTTTCACCCAACAAAGGAGAGCTTGTCCATAAAATTGAAATATTGGTGCAGAAAAATGAGGCTTTTCAGGTGAAAAAGGCGGGTTTTACCGTAAAATTGAGAGAGTGTTTCAGAAAAATGAGGCTTTTCAGGTGAAAAAGGTGGGTTTGGTGCAGAAAATTGAGAGCTCTGTGCAGAAAAATGAGGCTTTTTCACCCGAAAAAGGCATTTTGTGCCTGAAATTGAGAGCTTGGTGCAGAAAAATGAGGCTTTTCACCCCAAAAACGCGGGTTTAGCCCCCATGATAGGGTTTGTGCTGTAAAAAAGGAGAGGTAGGGCCCCGGAAACAAGGCACTGCTGCATAAAAGGGAGGTTGTTACCTGTAGAATCAAAACTTTGGATGCCAAAAATTAATCTTTGAGAGGTAAAATGGGGGTTTGTGCCCTAAAATTGAGAGCTTGGAGTAGGAAAATGAGGCTTTTAATCTGAAAAAGGAGGTTTGTGCCCTAAAATTGAGATATTGGTGAAGAAGAATGAGGCTTTTCCACCCAAAAATTGAGAGCTTGTCCCTAAAATTGAGAGCTTGGTGCAGAAAAATGAGGCTTTTCAGCAGAAAAAGGTGAGCTTGTCCATAAAATTGCGCTATTGGTGCAGAAAAATGAGGCTTTTCAGGTGAAAAAGGTGGGTTTGGTGCTAAAATTGAGAGCTTGGTGCAGAAAAATGAGGCTTTTCTGGTGAAAAGGGCATTTTGTGCCCCAAAATTGAGAGCTTGTTGTAGGAAAATGAGGCTTTTTTACCCGAAAAAGGCGGGTTTTACCCTAAAATTGAGAGCTTCTTGTAGGAAAATGAGGCTTTTCAGGTGAAAAAGGTGGGTTTGGTGCAGAAAATTGAGAGCTCTGTGCAGAAAAATGAGGCTTTTTCACCCGAAAAAGGCATTTTGTGCCTGAAATTGAGAGCTTGGTGCAGAAAAATGAGGCTTTTCACCCCAAAAACGTGGGTTTAGCCCCCATGATAGGGTTTGTGCTGTAAAAAAGGAGAGGTAGGGCCCTGGAAATGAGGCACTGCTGCATAAAAGGGAGGTTGTTACCTGTAGAATCAAAACTTTGGATGCTAAAAATTAATCTTTGAGAGGTAAAGTGGGGGTTTGTGCCCTAGAATTGAGAGCTTGGAGTAGGAAAATGAGGCTTTTAATCTGAAAAAGGAGGTTTGTGCCCTAAAATTGAGATATTGGTGAAGAAAAATGTGGCTTTTCACCTGAAAATTGAGAACTTGTCCCTAAAATGGAGAGCTTGGTGCAGAAAAATGAGGCTTTTTCACGCAAAAAAGGCGAGTTTTACCCTAAAATTGAGAGCTTGTTGCAGAAAAATGAGGCTTTTCAGGAGAAAAATGTGGTTTGTGCCCTAAAATTGAGATCTCTGTGCAGAAAAATGAGGTTTTTCACCCCAAAAATGCGGGTTTAGCCCCCATGATAGGGTTTGTGCTATAAAAAAGGAGAGGTAGGGCCCAGGAAACGAGGCACTGCTGCATAAAAGGGAGGTTGTTACCTGTAGAATCAAAACTTTGGATGCCAAAAATTAATCTTTGAGAGGTAAAATGGGGGTTTGTGCCCTAGAATTGAGAGCTTGGAGTAGGAAAATGAGGCTTTTAATCTGAAAAAGGAGGTTTGTGCCCTAAAATTGAGATATTGGTGAAGAAAAATGTGGCTTTTCACCTGAAAATTGAGAACTTGTCCCTAAAATGGAGAGCTTGGTGCAAAAAATGAGGCTTTTCAGCAGAAAAAGGCACGTTTGGTCCTAAAATTGCGCTATTGGTGCAGAAAAATGAGGCTTTTCAGGTGTAAAAGGTGGGTTTGGTGCTAAAATTGAGAGCTTGTTGCAGAAAAATGAGGCTTTTCAGGAGAAAAAGGTGGTTTGTGCCCTAAAATTGAGAGCTTGGTGCAGAAAAATGAGGCTTTTCAGGTGAAAATTGAGAGCTTGTCCCTAAAATTGAGAGCTTGGTGCAGAAAAATTAGGCTTTTCAGGTGAAAAAAGCGGGTTTTACCCTAATATTGAAAGCTTGGTGCAGAAAAATGAGGCTTTTCAGGAGAAAAAGGTGGTTTGTGCCCAAAAATTGAGAGCTTGGTGCAGATAAATGAGGCTTTTCAGGAGAAAAAAGCGGGTTTGTGCCCTAGAATCCAGAGCTTATTGTAGGAGAATGAAGCTTTTCACCCCAAAAACATGGGTTTGGCCCCCACGATAGGGTTTGTGCTGTAAAAAAGGAGAGGTAGGGCCCAGGAAACGAGGCACTGCTGCATAAAAGGGAGGTTGTTACCTGTAGAATCAAAACTTTGGATGCCAAAAATTAAGCTTTGAGAGGTAAAGTGGGGGTTTGTGCCCTAGAATTGAGAGCTTGGAGTAGGAAAATGAGGCTTTTAATCTGAAAAAGGAGGTTTGTGCCCTAAAATTGAGATATTGGTGAAGAAAAATGAGGCTTTTCACCCGAAAATTGAGAACTTGTCCCTAAAATGGAGAGCTTGGTGCAGAAAAATGAGGCTTTTTCACCCAAAAAAGGCGGGTTTTACCCTAAATTTGAGAGCTTGGTTCAGAAAAATGAGGCTTTTCACCCAATACAGGTAATTTGTGCCCTAAAATTGAGAGCTTGGTGCAGAAAAATGAGGCTTTTCACCCAAAAAAGGAGAGCTTGTCCATAAAATTGAAATATTGGTGCAGAAAAATGAGGTTTTTTCACCCAAAAAAGGCGGGTTTTACCCTAAACTTGAGAGAGTGGTTCAGAAAAATGAGGCTTTTCACCCAATAAAGGTAATTTGTGCCCAAAAATTGAGAGCTTGGTTCAGAAAAACGAGGATTTTTCACCCAAAAAAGGCGGGTGTGTGCCGTAAAATTGAGAGCTTGGTGCAGAAAAATGAGGCTTTTCCACCCAAAAAAGGCGGGTTTTACCCTAAAATTGAGATATTGGTGAAGAAAAATGAGGCTTTTCACCCGAAAATTGAGAGCTTGTCCCTAAAATTGAGAGCTTGGTGCAGAAAAACGAGGCTTTTTCACCCAAAAAGGCGGGTTTGTGCCCTAAAATTGAGAGCTTGTTGCAGAAAAATGAGGCTTTTCAGCAGAAAAAGGTTGTTTCCGCCCTAAAATTGAGAGCTTGGTACAGAAAAATGAGGTTTTTCACCCCAAAAGCGTGGGTTTAGCCCCCATGATAGGGTTTGTGCTGTAAAAAAGGAGAGGTAGGGCCCAGGAAACGAGGCACTGCTGCATAAAAGGGAGGTTGTTACCTGTAGAATCAAAACTTTGGATGCCAAAAATTAATCTTTGAGAGGAGAATGGGGGTTTGTGCCTAAAATTGAGAGCTTGGAGTAGGAAAATGAGGCTTTTAATCTGAAAAAGGAGGTTTGTGCCCTAAAATTGAGATATTGGTGAAGAAGAATGAGGCTTTTCACTCAAAAATTGAGAGCTTGTCCCTAAAATTGAGAGCTTGGTGCAGAAAAATGAGGCTTTTCAGCAGAAAAAGGTGAGCTTGTCCATAAAATTGCGCTATTGGTGCAGAAAAATGAGGCTTTTCAGGTGAAAAAGGTGGGTTTGGTGCTAAAATTGAGAGCTTGGTGCAGAAAAATGAGGCTTTTCTGGTGAAAAGGGCATTTTGTGCCCAAAAATTGAGAGCTTGTTGTAGGAAAATGAGGCTTTTTTACCCGAAAAAGGCGGGTTTTACCCTAAAATTGAGAGCTTCTTGTAGGAAAATGAGGCTTTTCAGGTGAAAAAGGTGGGTTTGGTGCAGAAAATTGAGAGCTCTGTGCAGAAAAATGAGGCTTTTCACCCCAAAAACGCGGGTTTAGCCCCCATGATAGGGTTTGTGCTGTAAAAAAGGAGAGGTAGGGCCCTGGAAACGAGGCACTGCTGCATAAAAGGGAGGTTGTTACCTGTAGAATCAAAACTTTGGATGCCAAAAATTAATCTTTGAGAGGAGAATGGGGGTTTGTGCCTAAAATTGAGAGCTTGGAGTAGGAAAATGAGGCTTTTAATCTGAAAAAGGAGTTTTGTGCCCTAAAATTGAGATATTGGTGAAGAAGAATGAGGCTTTTCCACCCAAAAATTGAGAGCTTGTCCATAAAATTGAGAGCTTGGTGCAGAAAAATGAGGCTTTTTCACCCAAAAAAGGCGGGTTTTACCCTAAACTTGAGAGAGTGGTTCAGAAAAATGAGGCTTTTCACCCAGTAAAGGTAATTTGTGCCCAAATATTGAGAGCTTGGTGCAGAAAAATGAGGCTTTTCACCCAAAAAGGCGGGTTTTACCCTAAAATTGAGATATTGGTGCAGAAAAATGAGGCTTTTCACCCGAAAATTGAGAGCTTGTCCCTAAAATTGAGAGCTTGGTGCAGAAAAATGAGGCTTTTCACCCCAAAAACGCGGGTTTAGCCCCCATGATAGGGTTTGTGCTGTAAAAAAGGAGAGGTAGGGCCCAGGAAACGAGGCACTGCTGCATAAAAGGGAGGTTGTTACCTGTAGAATCAAAACTTTGGATGCCAAAAATTAATCTTTGAGAGGTAAAATGGGGGTTTGTGCCCTAAAATTGAGAGCTTGGAGTAGGAAAATGAGGCTTTTAATCTGAAAAAGGAGGTTTGTGCCCTAAAATTGAGATATTGGTGAAGAAAAATGATTCTTTTCACCCGAAAAATGCGGTTTCTGCCCTAAAATGGAGAGCTTGGTACAGAAAAATGAGGCTTTTCATCTGAAAAAGGCAGGTTTGGCCATAAAATTGCGCTATTGGTGCAGAAAAATGAGGCTTTTCACCCAACAAAGGAGAGCTTGTCCATAAAATTGAAATATTGGTGCAGAAAAATGAGGCTTTTCAGGTGAAAAAGGCGGGTTTTACCGTAAAATTGAGAGAGTGTTTCAGAAAAATGAGGCTTTTCAGGTGAAAAAGGTGGGTTTGGTGCAGAAAATTGAGAGCTCTGTGCAGAAAAATGAGGCTTTTCACCCCAAAAACGCGGGTTTAGCCCCCATGATAGGGTTTGTGCTGTAAAAAAGGAGAGGTAGGGCCCTGGAAACGAGGCACTGCTGCATAAAAGGGAGGTTGTTACCTGTAGAATCAAAACTTTGGATGCCAAAAATTAAGCTTTGAGAGGAGAATGGGGGTTTGTGCCTAAAATTGAGAGCTTGGAGTAGGAAAATGAGGCTTTTAATCTGAAAAAGGAGTTTTGTGCCCTAAAATTGAGATATTGGTGAAGAAGAATGAGGCTTTTCCACCCAAAAATTGAGAGCTTGTCCATAAAATTGAGAGCTTGGTGCAGAAAAATGAGGCTTTTTCACCCAAAAAAGGCGGGTTTTACCCTAAACTTGAGAGAGTGGTTCAGAAAAATGAGGCTTTTCACCCAGTAAAGGTAATTTGTGCCCAAATATTGAGAGCTTGGTGCAGAAAAATGAGGCTTTTCACCCAACAAAGGAGAGCTTGTCCATAAAATTGAAATATTGGTGCAGAAAAATGAGGCTTTTCAGGTGAAAAAGGCGGGTTTTACCGTAAAATTGAGAGAGTGTTTCAGAAAAATGAGGCTTTTCAGGTGAAAAAGGTGGGTTTGGTGCAGAAAATTGAGAGCTCTGTGCAGAAAAATGAGGCTTTTTCACCCGAAAAAGGCATTTTGTGCCTGAAATTGAGAGCTTGGTGCAGAAAAATGAGGCTTTTCACCCCAAAAACGCGGGTTTAGCCCCCATGATAGGGTTTGTGCTGTAAAAAAGGAGAGGTAGGGCCCCGGAAACAAGGCACTGCTGCATAAAAGGGAGGTTGTTACCTGTAGAATCAAAACTTTGGATGCCAAAAATTAATCTTTGAGAGGTAAAATGGGGGTTTGTGCCCTAAAATTGAGAGCTTGGAGTAGGAAAATGAGGCTTTTAATCTGAAAAAGGAGGTTTGTGCCCTAAAATTGAGATATTGGTGAAGAAGAATGAGGCTTTTCCACCCAAAAATTGAGAGCTTGTCCCTAAAATTGAGAGCTTGGTGCAGAAAAATGAGGCTTTTCAGCAGAAAAAGGTGAGCTTGTCCATAAAATTGCGCTATTGGTGCAGAAAAATGAGGCTTTTCAGGTGAAAAAGGTGGGTTTGGTGCTAAAATTGAGAGCTTGGTGCAGAAAAATGAGGCTTTTCTGGTGAAAAGGGCATTTTGTGCCCCAAAATTGAGAGCTTGTTGTAGGAAAATGAGGCTTTTTTACCCGAAAAAGGCGGGTTTTACCCTAAAATTGAGAGCTTCTTGTAGGAAAATGAGGCTTTTCAGGTGAAAAAGGTGGGTTTGGTGCAGAAAATTGAGAGCTCTGTGCAGAAAAATGAGGCTTTTTCACCCGAAAAAGGCATTTTGTGCCTGAAATTGAGAGCTTGGTGCAGAAAAATGAGGCTTTTCACCCCAAAAACGTGGGTTTAGCCCCCATGATAGGGTTTGTGCTGTAAAAAAGGAGAGGTAGGGCCCTGGAAATGAGGCACTGCTGCATAAAAGGGAGGTTGTTACCTGTAGAATCAAAACTTTGGATGCTAAAAATTAATCTTTGAGAGGTAAAGTGGGGGTTTGTGCCCTAGAACTGAGAGCTTGGAGTAGGAAAATGAGGCTTTTAATCTGAAAAAGGAGGTTTGTGCCCTAAAATTGAGATATTGGTGAAGAAAAATGTGGCTTTTCACCTGAAAATTGAGAACTTGTCCCTAAAATGGAGAGCTTGGTGCAGAAAAATGAGGCTTTTTCACGCAAAAAAGGCGAGTTTTACCCTAAAATTGAGAGCTTGTTGCAGAAAAATGAGGCTTTTCAGGAGAAAAATGTGGTTTGTGCCCTAAAATTGAGATCTCTGTGCAGAAAAATGAGGTTTTTCACCCCAAAAATGCGGGTTTAGCCCCCATGATAGGGTTTGTGCTATAAAAAAGGAGAGGTAGGGCCCAGGAAACGAGGCACTGCTGCATAAAAGGGAGGTTGTTACCTGTAGAATCAAAACTTTGGATGCCAAAAATTAATCTTTGAGAGGTAAAATGGGGGTTTGTGCCCTAGAATTGAGAGCTTGGAGTAGGAAAATGAGGCTTTTAATCTGAAAAAGGAGGTTTGTGCCCTAAAATTGAGATATTGGTGAAGAAAAATGTGGCTTTTCACCTGAAAATTGAGAACTTGTCCCTAAAATGGAGAGCTTGGTGCAAAAAATGAGGCTTTTCAGCAGAAAAAGGCACGTTTGGTCCTAAAATTGCGCTATTGGTGCAGAAAAATGAGGCTTTTCAGGTGTAAAAGGTGGGTTTGGTGCTAAAATTGAGAGCTTGTTGCAGAAAAATGAGGCTTTTCAGGAGAAAAAGGTGGTTTGTGCCCTAAAATTGAGAGCTTGGTGCAGAAAAATGAGGCTTTTCAGGTGAAAATTGAGAGCTTGTCCCTAAAATTGAGAGCTTGGTGCAGAAAAATTAGGCTTTTCAGGTGAAAAAAGCGGGTTTTACCCTAATATTGAAAGCTTGGTGCAGAAAAATGAGGCTTTTCAGGAGAAAAAGGTGGTTTGTGCCCAAAAATTGAGAGCTTGGTGCAGATAAATGAGGCTTTTCAGGAGAAAAAAGCGGGTTTGTGCCCTAGAATCCAGAGCTTATTGTAGGAGAATGAAGCTTTTCACCCCAAAAACATGGGTTTGGCCCCCACGATAGGGTTTGTGCTGTAAAAAAGGAGAGGTAGGGCCCAGGAAACGAGGCACTGCTGCATAAAAGGGAGGTTGTTACCTGTAGAATCAAAACTTTGGATGCCAAAAATTAATCTTTGAGAGGTAAAATGGGGGTTTGTGCCCTAAAATTGAGAGCTTGGAGTAGGAAAATGAGGCTTTTAATCTGAAAAAGGAGGTTTGTGCCCTAAAATTGAGATATTGGTGAAGAAGAATGAGGCTTTTCCACCCAAAAATTGAGAGCTTGTCCCTAAAATTGAGAGCTTGGTGCAGAAAAATGAGGCTTTTCAGCAGAAAAAGGTGAGCTTGTCCATAAAATTGCGCTATTGGTGCAGAAAAATGAGGCTTTTCAGGTGAAAAAGGTGGGTTTGGTGCTAAAATTGAGAGCTTGGTGCAGAAAAATGAGGCTTTTCTGGTGAAAAGGGCATTTTGTGCCCCAAAATTGAGAGCTTGTTGTAGGAAAATGAGGCTTTTTTACCCGAAAAAGGCGGGTTTTACCCTAAAATTGAGAGCTTCTTGTAGGAAAATGAGGCTTTTCAGGTGAAAAAGGTGGGTTTGGTGCAGAAAATTGAGAGCTCTGTGCAGAAAAATGAGGCTTTTTCACCCGAAAAAGGCATTTTGTGCCTGAAATTGAGAGCTTGGTGCAGAAAAATGAGGCTTTTCACCCCAAAAACGTGGGTTTAGCCCCCATGATAGGGTTTGTGCTGTAAAAAAGGAGAGGTAGGGCCCTGGAAATGAGGCACTGCTGCATAAAAGGGAGGTTGTTACCTGTAGAATCAAAACTTTGGATGCTAAAAATTAATCTTTGAGAGGTAAAGTGGGGGTTTGTGCCCTAGAATTGAGAGCTTGGAGTAGGAAAATGAGGCTTTTAATCTGAAAAAGGAGGTTTGTGCCCTAAAATTGAGATATTGGTGAAGAAAAATGTGGCTTTTCACCTGAAAATTGAGAACTTGTCCCTAAAATGGAGAGCTTGGTGCAGAAAAATGAGGCTTTTTCACGCAAAAAAGGCGAGTTTTACCCTAAAATTGAGAGCTTGTTGCAGAAAAATGAGGCTTTTCAGGAGAAAAATGTGGTTTGTGCCCTAAAATTGAGATCTCTGTGCAGAAAAATGAGGTTTTTCACCCCAAAAATGCGGGTTTAGCCCCCATGATAGGGTTTGTGCTATAAAAAAGGAGAGGTAGGGCCCAGGAAACGAGGCACTGCTGCATAAAAGGGAGGTTGTTACCTGTAGAATCAAAACTTTGGATGCCAAAAATTAATCTTTGAGAGGTAAAATGGGGGTTTGTGCCCTAGAATTGAGAGCTTGGAGTAGGAAAATGAGGCTTTTAATCTGAAAAAGGAGGTTTGTGCCCTAAAATTGAGATATTGGTGAAGAAAAATGTGGCTTTTCACCTGAAAATTGAGAACTTGTCCCTAAAATGGAGAGCTTGGTGCAAAAAATGAGGCTTTTCAGCAGAAAAAGGCACGTTTGGTCCTAAAATTGCGCTATTGGTGCAGAAAAATGAGGCTTTTCAGGTGTAAAAGGTGGGTTTGGTGCTAAAATTGAGAGCTTGTTGCAGAAAAATGAGGCTTTTCAGGAGAAAAAGGTGGTTTGTGCCCTAAAATTGAGAGCTTGGTGCAGAAAAATGAGGCTTTTCAGGTGAAAATTGAGAGCTTGTCCCTAAAATTGAGAGCTTGGTGCAGAAAAATTAGGCTTTTCAGGTGAAAAAAGCGGGTTTTACCCTAATATTGAAAGCTTGGTGCAGAAAAATGAGGCTTTTCAGGAGAAAAAGGTGGTTTGTGCCCAAAAATTGAGAGCTTGGTGCAGATAAATGAGGCTTTTCAGGAGAAAAAAGCGGGTTTGTGCCCTAGAATCCAGAGCTTATTGTAGGAGAATGAAGCTTTTCACCCCAAAAACATGGGTTTGGCCCCCACGATAGGGTTTGTGCTGTATAAAAGTAGAGTTAGGGCCCAGGAAACGAGGCACTGCTGCATAAAAGGGAGGTTGTTACCTGTAGAATCAAAACTTTGGATGCCAAAAATTAATCTTTGAGAGGTAAAATGGGGGTTTGTGCCCTAAAATTGAGAGCTTGGAGTAGGAAAATGAGGCTTTTAATCTGAAAAAGGAGGTTTGTGCCCTAAAATTGAGATATTGGTGAAGAAGAATGATTCTTTTCACCCGAAAAATGCGGTTTCTGCCCTAAAATGGAGAGCTTGGTACAGAAAAATGAGGCTTTTCATCTGAAAAAGGCAGGTTTGGCCATAAAATTGCGCTATTGGTGCAGAAAAATGAGGCTTTTCACCCAACAAAGGAGAGCTTGTCCATAAAATTGAAATATTGGTGCAGAAAAATGAGGCTTTTCAGGTGAAAAAGGCGGGTTTTACCGTAAAATTGAGAGAGTGTTTCAGAAAAATGAGGCTTTTCAGGTGAAAAAGGTGGGTTTGGTGCAGAAAATTGAGAGCTCTGTGCAGAAAAATGAGGCTTTTTCACCCGAAAAAGGCATTTTGTGCCTGAAATTGAGAGCTTGGTGCAGAAAAATGAGGCTTTTCACCCCAAAAACGCGGGTTTAGCCCCCATGATAGGGTTTGTGCTGTAAAAAAGGAGAGGTAGGGCCCCGGAAACAAGGCACTGCTGCATAAAAGGGAGGTTGTTACCTGTAGAATCAAAACTTTGGATGCCAAAAATTAATCTTTGAGAGGTAAAATGGGGGTTTGTGCCCTAAAATTGAGAGCTTGGAGTAGGAAAATGAGGCTTTTAATCTGAAAAAGGAGGTTTGTGCCCTAAAATTGAGATATTGGTGAAGAAGAATGAGGCTTTTCCACCCAAAAATTGAGAGCTTGTCCCTAAAATTGAGAGCTTGGTGCAGAAAAATGAGGCTTTTCAGCAGAAAAAGGTGAGCTTGTCCATAAAATTGCGCTATTGGTGCAGAAAAATGAGGCTTTTCAGGTGAAAAAGGTGGGTTTGGTGCTAAAATTGAGAGCTTGGTGCAGAAAAATGAGGCTTTTCTGGTGAAAAGGGCATTTTGTGCCCCAAAATTGAGAGCTTGTTGTAGGAAAATGAGGCTTTTTTACCCGAAAAAGGCGGGTTTTACCCTAAAATTGAGAGCTTCTTGTAGGAAAATGAGGCTTTTCAGGTGAAAAAGGTGGGTTTGGTGCAGAAAATTGAGAGCTCTGTGCAGAAAAATGAGGCTTTTTCACCCGAAAAAGGCATTTTGTGCCTGAAATTGAGAGCTTGGTGCAGAAAAATGAGGCTTTTCACCCCAAAAACGTGGGTTTAGCCCCCATGATAGGGTTTGTGCTGTAAAAAAGGAGAGGTAGGGCCCTGGAAATGAGGCACTGCTGCATAAAAGGGAGGTTGTTACCTGTAGAATCAAAACTTTGGATGCTAAAAATTAATCTTTGAGAGGTAAAGTGGGGGTTTGTGCCCTAGAATTGAGAGCTTGGAGTAGGAAAATGAGGCTTTTAATCTGAAAAAGGAGGTTTGTGCCCTAAAATTGAGATATTGGTGAAGAAAAATGTGGCTTTTCACCTGAAAATTGAGAACTTGTCCCTAAAATGGAGAGCTTGGTGCAGAAAAATGAGGCTTTTTCACGCAAAAAAGGCGAGTTTTACCCTAAAATTGAGAGCTTGTTGCAGAAAAATGAGGCTTTTCAGGAGAAAAATGTGGTTTGTGCCCTAAAATTGAGATCTCTGTGCAGAAAAATGAGGTTTTTCACCCCAAAAATGCGGGTTTAGCCCCCATGATAGGGTTTGTGCTATAAAAAAGGAGAGGTAGGGCCCAGGAAACGAGGCACTGCTGCATAAAAGGGAGGTTGTTACCTGTAGAATCAAAACTTTGGATGCCAAAAATTAATCTTTGAGAGGTAAAATGGGGGTTTGTGCCCTAGAATTGAGAGCTTGGAGTAGGAAAATGAGGCTTTTAATCTGAAAAAGGAGGTTTGTGCCCTAAAATTGAGATATTGGTGAAGAAAAATGTGGCTTTTCACCTGAAAATTGAGAACTTGTCCCTAAAATGGAGAGCTTGGTGCAAAAAATGAGGCTTTTCAGCAGAAAAAGGCACGTTTGGTCCTAAAATTGCGCTATTGGTGCAGAAAAATGAGGCTTTTCAGGTGTAAAAGGTGGGTTTGGTGCTAAAATTGAGAGCTTGTTGCAGAAAAATGAGGCTTTTCAGGAGAAAAAGGTGGTTTGTGCCCTAAAATTGAGAGCTTGGTGCAGAAAAATGAGGCTTTTCAGGTGAAAATTGAGAGCTTGTCCCTAAAATTGAGAGCTTGGTGCAGAAAAATTAGGCTTTTCAGGTGAAAAAAGCGGGTTTTACCCTAATATTGAAAGCTTGGTGCAGAAAAATGAGGCTTTTCAGGAGAAAAAGGTGGTTTGTGCCCAAAAATTGAGAGCTTGGTGCAGATAAATGAGGCTTTTCAGGAGAAAAAAGCGGGTTTGTGCCCTAGAATCCAGAGCTTATTGTAGGAGAATGAAGCTTTTCACCCCAAAAACATGGGTTTGGCCCCCACGATAGGGTTTGTGCTGTAAAAAAGGAGAGGTAGGGCCCAGGAAACGAGGCACTGCTGCATAAAAGGGAGGTTGTTACCTGTAGAATCAAAACTTTGGATGCCAAAAATTAAGCTTTGAGAGGTAAAGTGGGGGTTTGTGCCCTAGAATTGAGAGCTTGGAGTAGGAAAATGAGGCTTTTAATCTGAAAAAGGAGGTTTGTGCCCTAAAATTGAGATATTGGTGAAGAAAAATGAGGCTTTTCACCCGAAAATTGAGAACTTGTCCCTAAAATGGAGAGCTTGGTGCAGAAAAATGAGGCTTTTTCACCCAAAAAAGGCGGGTTTTACCCTAAATTTGAGAGCTTGGTTCAGAAAAATGAGGCTTTTCACCCAATACAGGTAATTTGTGCCCTAAAATTGAGAGCTTGGTGCAGAAAAATGAGGCTTTTCACCCAAAAAAGGAGAGCTTGTCCATAAAATTGAAATATTGGTGCAGAAAAATGAGGTTTTTTCACCCAAAAAAGGCGGGTTTTACCCTAAACTTGAGAGAGTGGTTCAGAAAAATGAGGCTTTTCACCCAATAAAGGTAATTTGTGCCCAAAAATTGAGAGCTTGGTTCAGAAAAACGAGGATTTTTCACCCAAAAAAGGCGGGTGTGTGCCGTAAAATTGAGAGCTTGGTGCAGAAAAATGAGGCTTTTCCACCCAAAAAAGGCGGGTTTTACCCTAAAATTGAGATATTGGTGAAGAAAAATGAGGCTTTTCACCCGAAAATTGAGAGCTTGTCCCTAAAATTGAGAGCTTGGTGCAGAAAAACGAGGCTTTTTCACCCAAAAAGGCGGGTTTGTGCCCTAAAATTGAGAGCTTGTTGCAGAAAAATGAGGCTTTTCAGCAGAAAAAGGTTGTTTCCGCCCTAAAATTGAGAGCTTGGTACAGAAAAATGAGGTTTTTCACCCCAAAAGCGTGGGTTTAGCCCCCATGATAGGGTTTGTGCTGTAAAAAAGGAGAGGTAGGGCCCAGGAAACGAGGCACTGCTGCATAAAAGGGAGGTTGTTACCTGTAGAATCAAAACTTTGGATGCCAAAAATTAATCTTTGAGAGGAGAATGGGGGTTTGTGCCTAAAATTGAGAGCTTGGAGTAGGAAAATGAGGCTTTTAATCTGAAAAAGGAGGTTTGTGCCCTAAAATTGAGATATTGGTGAAGAAGAATGAGGCTTTTCACTCAAAAATTGAGAGCTTGTCCCTAAAATTGAGAGCTTGGTGCAGAAAAATGAGGCTTTTCAGCAGAAAAAGGTGAGCTTGTCCATAAAATTGCGCTATTGGTGCAGAAAAATGAGGCTTTTCAGGTGAAAAAGGTGGGTTTGGTGCTAAAATTGAGAGCTTGGTGCAGAAAAATGAGGCTTTTCTGGTGAAAAGGGCATTTTGTGCCCAAAAATTGAGAGCTTGTTGTAGGAAAATGAGGCTTTTTTACCCGAAAAAGGCGGGTTTTACCCTAAAATTGAGAGCTTCTTGTAGGAAAATGAGGCTTTTCAGGTGAAAAAGGTGGGTTTGGTGCAGAAAATTGAGAGCTCTGTGCAGAAAAATGAGGCTTTTCACCCCAAAAACGCGGGTTTAGCCCCCATGATAGGGTTTGTGCTGTAAAAAAGGAGAGGTAGGGCCCTGGAAACGAGGCACTGCTGCATAAAAGGGAGGTTGTTACCTGTAGAATCAAAACTTTGGATGCCAAAAATTAATCTTTGAGAGGAGAATGGGGGTTTGTGCCTAAAATTGAGAGCTTGGAGTAGGAAAATGAGGCTTTTAATCTGAAAAAGGAGTTTTGTGCCCTAAAATTGAGATATTGGTGAAGAAGAATGAGGCTTTTCCACCCAAAAATTGAGAGCTTGTCCATAAAATTGAGAGCTTGGTGCAGAAAAATGAGGCTTTTTCACCCAAAAAAGGCGGGTTTTACCCTAAACTTGAGAGAGTGGTTCAGAAAAATGAGGCTTTTCACCCAGTAAAGGTAATTTGTGCCCAAATATTGAGAGCTTGGTGCAGAAAAATGAGGCTTTTCACCCAAAAAGGCGGGTTTTACCCTAAAATTGAGATATTGGTGCAGAAAAATGAGGCTTTTCACCCGAAAATTGAGAGCTTGTCCCTAAAATTGAGAGCTTGGTGCAGAAAAATGAGGCTTTTCACCCCAAAAACGCGGGTTTAGCCCCCATGATAGGGTTTGTGCTGTAAAAAAGGAGAGGTAGGGCCCAGGAAACGAGGCACTGCTGCATAAAAGGGAGGTTGTTACCTGTAGAATCAAAACTTTGGATGCCAAAAATTAATCTTTGAGAGGTAAAATGGGGGTTTGTGCCCTAAAATTGAGAGCTTGGAGTAGGAAAATGAGGCTTTTAATCTGAAAAAGGAGGTTTGTGCCCTAAAATTGAGATATTGGTGAAGAAAAATGATTCTTTTCACCCGAAAAATGCGGTTTCTGCCCTAAAATGGAGAGCTTGGTACAGAAAAATGAGGCTTTTCATCTGAAAAAGGCAGGTTTGGCCATAAAATTGCGCTATTGGTGCAGAAAAATGAGGCTTTTCACCCAACAAAGGAGAGCTTGTCCATAAAATTGAAATATTGGTGCAGAAAAATGAGGCTTTTCAGGTGAAAAAGGCGGGTTTTACCGTAAAATTGAGAGAGTGTTTCAGAAAAATGAGGCTTTTCAGGTGAAAAAGGTGGGTTTGGTGCAGAAAATTGAGAGCTCTGTGCAGAAAAATGAGGCTTTTCACCCCAAAAACGCGGGTTTAGCCCCCATGATAGGGTTTGTGCTGTAAAAAAGGAGAGGTAGGGCCCTGGAAACGAGGCACTGCTGCATAAAAGGGAGGTTGTTACCTGTAGAATCAAAACTTTGGATGCCAAAAATTAAGCTTTGAGAGGAGAATGGGGGTTTGTGCCTAAAATTGAGAGCTTGGAGTAGGAAAATGAGGCTTTTAATCTGAAAAAGGAGTTTTGTGCCCTAAAATTGAGATATTGGTGAAGAAGAATGAGGCTTTTCCACCCAAAAATTGAGAGCTTGTCCATAAAATTGAGAGCTTGGTGCAGAAAAATGAGGCTTTTTCACCCAAAAAAGGCGGGTTTTACCCTAAACTTGAGAGAGTGGTTCAGAAAAATGAGGCTTTTCACCCAGTAAAGGTAATTTGTGCCCAAATATTGAGAGCTTGGTGCAGAAAAATGAGGCTTTTCACCCAAAAAGGCGGGTTTTACCCTAAAATTGAGATATTGGTGCAGAAAAGTGAGGCTTTTCACCCGAAAATTGAGAGCTTGTCCCTAAAATGGAGAGCTTGGTGCAGAAAAATGAGGCTTTTCACCCCAAAAACGCGGGTTTAGCCCCCATGATAGGGTTTGTGCTGTAAAAAAGGAGAGGTAGGGCCCAGGAAACGAGGCACTGCTGCATAAAAGGGAGGTTGTTACCTGTAGAATCAAAACTTTGGATGCCAAAAATTAATCTTTGAGAGGTAAAATGGGGGTTTGTGCCCTAAAATTGAGAGCTTGGAGTAGGAAAATGAGGCTTTTAATCTGAAAAAGGAGGTTTGTGCCCTAAAATTGAGATATTGGTGAAGAAAAATGATTCTTTTCACCCGAAAAATGCGGTTTCTGCCCTAAAATGGAGAGCTTGGTACAGAAAAATGAGGCTTTTCATCTGAAAAAGGCAGGTTTGGCCATAAAATTGCGCTATTGGTGCAGAAAAATGAGGCTTTTCACCCAACAAAGGAGAGCTTGTCCATAAAATTGAAATATTGGTGCAGAAAAATGAGGCTTTTCAGGTGAAAAAGGCGGGTTTTACCGTAAAATTGAGAGAGTGTTTCAGAAAAATGAGGCTTTTCAGGTGAAAAAGGTGGGTTTGGTGCAGAAAATTGAGAGCTCTGTGCAGAAAAATGAGGCTTTTTCACCCGAAAAAGGCATTTTGTGCCCTAAAATTGAGAGCTTGGTGCAGAAAAATGAGGCTTTTCCACCCAAAAATTGAGAGCTTGTCCCTAAAATTGAGAGCTTGGTGCAGAAAAATGAGGCTTTTTCACCCAAAAAAGGCGGGTTTTACCCTAAACTTGAGAGAGTGGTTCAGAAAAATGAGGCTTTTCACCCAATAAAGGTAATTTGTGCCCAAAAATTGAGAGCTTGGTTCAGAAAAACGAGGATTTTTCACCCAAAAAAGGCGGGTGTGTGCCGTAAAATTGAGAGCTCTGTGCAGAAAAATGAGGCTTTTCACCCCAAAAACGCGGGTTTAGCCCCCATGATAGGGTTTGTGCTGTAAAAAAGGAGAGGTAGGGCCCTGGAAACGAGGCACTGCTGCATAAAAGGGAGGTTGTTACCTGTAGAATCAAAACTTTGGATGCTAAAAATTAATCTTTGAGAGGTAAAGTGGGGGTTTGTGCCTAAAATTTAGAGCTTGGAGTAGGAAAATGAGGCTTTTAATCTGAAAAAGGAGGTTTGTGCCCTAAAATTGAGATATTGGTGAAGAAATATGAGGCTTTTCACTCAAAAATTGAGAGCTTGTCCCTAAAATTGAGAGCTTGGAGTAGGAAAATGAGGCTTTTAATCTGAAAAAGGAGGTTTGTGCCCTAAAATTGAGATATTGGTGAAGAAGAATGAGGCTTTTCACCCGAAAATTGAGAACTTGTCCCTAAAATTGAGAGCTTGGTGCAGAAAAATGAGGCTTTTTCACCCAAAAAAGGCGGGTTTTACCCTAAATTTGAGAGCTTGGTTCAGAAAAATGAGGCTTTTCACCCAATACAGGTAATTTATGCCCAAAAATTGAGAGCTTGGTGCAGAAAAATGATTCTTTTCGCCCGAAAAAGGCGGTTTCTGCCCTAAAATTGAGAGCTTGGTGCAGAAAAATGAGGCTTTTCACCCAAAAAAGGAGAGCTTGTCCCTAAAATTGAGAGCTTGGTGCAGAAAAATGAGGCTTTTTCACCCAAAAAAGGCGGGTTTTACCCTAAACTTGAGAGAGTGGTTCAGAAAAATGAGGCTTTTCACCCAATAAAGGTAATTTGTGCCCAAAAATTGAGAGCTTGGTTCAGAAAAACGAGGATTTTTCACCCAAAAAAGGCGGGTGTGTGCCGTAAAATTGAGAGCTTGGTGCAGAAAAATGAGGCTTTTCCACCCAAAAAAGGCGGGTTTTACCCTAAAATTGAGATATTGGTGAAGAAAAATGAGGCTTTTCACCCGAAAATTGAGAGCTTGTCCCTAAAATTGAGAGCTTTGTTCAGAAAAACGAGACTTTTTCACCCAAAAAAGGCGGGTTTGTGCCCTAAAATTGAGAGCTTGTTGCAGAAAATTGAGGCTTTTCAGCAGAAAAAGGTTGTTTCCGCCCTAAAATTGAGAGCTTGGTACAGAAAAATGAGGTTTTTCACCCCAAAAGCGTGGGTTTAGCCCCCATGATAGGGTTTGTGCTGTAAAAAAGGAGAGGTAGGGCCCTGGAAACAAGGCACTGCTGCATAAAAGGGAGGTTGTTACCTGTAGAATCAAACCTTTGGATGCCAAAAATTAAGCTTTGAGAGGAGAATGGGGGTTTGTGCCTAAAATTGAGAGCTTGGAGTAGGAAAATGAGGCTTTTAATCTGAAAAAGGAGGTTTGTGCCCTAAAATTGAGATATTGGTGAAGAAGAATGAGGCTTTTCCACCCAAAAATTGAGAGCTTGTCCATAAAATTGAGAGCTTGGTGCAGAAAAATGAGGCTTTTTCACCCAAAAAAGGCGGGTTTTACCCTAAACTTGAGAGAGTGGTTCAGAAAAATGAGGCTTTTCACCCAGTAAAGGTAATTTGTGCCCAAATATTGAGAGCTTGGTGCAGAAAAATGAGGCTTTTCACCCAAAAAGGCGGGTTTTACCCTAAAATTGAGATATTGGTGCAGAAAAATGAGGCTTTTCACCCGAAAATTGAGAGCTTGTCCCTAAAATGGAGAGCTTGGTGCAGAAAAATGAGGCTTTTCACCCCAAAAACGCGGGTTTAGCCCCCATGATAGGGTTTGTGCTGTAAAAAAGGAGAGGTAGGGCCCAGGAAACGAGGCACTGCTGCATAAAAGGGAGGTTGTTACCTGTAGAATCAAAACTTTGGATGCCAAAAATTAATCTTTGAGAGGTAAAATGGGGGTTTGTGCCCTAAAATTGAGAGCTTGGAGTAGGAAAATGAGGCTTTTAATCTGAAAAAGGAGGTTTGTGCCCTAAAATTGAGATATTGGTGAAGAAGAATGATTCTTTTCACCCGAAAAATGCGGTTTCTGCCCTAAAATGGAGAGCTTGGTACAGAAAAATGAGGCTTTTCATCTGAAAAAGGCAGGTTTGGCCATAAAATTGCGCTATTGGTGCAGAAAAATGAGGCTTTTCACCCAACAAAGGAGAGCTTGTCCATAAAATTGAAATATTGGTGCAGAAAAATGAGGCTTTTCAGGTGAAAAAGGCGGGTTTTACCGTAAAATTGAGAGAGTGTTTCAGAAAAATGAGGCTTTTCAGGTGAAAAAGGTGGGTTTGGTGCAGAAAATTGAGAGCTCTGTGCAGAAAAATGAGGCTTTTTCACCCGAAAAAGGCATTTTGTGCCTGAAATTGAGAGCTTGGTGCAGAAAAATGAGGCTTTTCACCCCAAAAACGCGGGTTTAGCCCCCATGATAGGGTTTGTGCTGTAAAAAAGGAGAGGTAGGGCCCCGGAAACAAGGCACTGCTGCATAAAAGGGAGGTTGTTACCTGTAGAATCAAAACTTTGGATGCCAAAAATTAATCTTTGAGAGGTAAAATGGGGGTTTGTGCCCTAAAATTGAGAGCTTGGAGTAGGAAAATGAGGCTTTTAATCTGAAAAAGGAGGTTTGTGCCCTAAAATTGAGATATTGGTGAAGAAGAATGAGGCTTTTCCACCCAAAAATTGAGAGCTTGTCCCTAAAATTGAGAGCTTGGTGCAGAAAAATGAGGCTTTTCAGCAGAAAAAGGTGAGCTTGTCCATAAAATTGCGCTATTGGTGCAGAAAAATGAGGCTTTTCAGGTGAAAAAGGTGGGTTTGGTGCTAAAATTGAGAGCTTGGTGCAGAAAAATGAGGCTTTTCTGGTGAAAAGGGCATTTTGTGCCCCAAAATTGAGAGCTTGTTGTAGGAAAATGAGGCTTTTTTACCCGAAAAAGGCGGGTTTTACCCTAAAATTGAGAGCTTCTTGTAGGAAAATGAGGCTTTTCAGGTGAAAAAGGTGGGTTTGGTGCAGAAAATTGAGAGCTCTGTGCAGAAAAATGAGGCTTTTTCACCCGAAAAAGGCATTTTGTGCCTGAAATTGAGAGCTTGGTGCAGAAAAATGAGGCTTTTCACCCCAAAAATGCGGGTTTAGCCCCCATGATAGGGTTTGTGCTGTAAAAAAGGAGAGGTAGGGCCCTGGAAATGAGGCACTGCTGCATAAAAGGGAGGTTGTTACCTGTAGAATCAAAACTTTGGATGCTAAAAATTAATCTTTGAGAGGTAAAGTGGGGGTTTGTGCCCTAGAATTGAGAGCTTGGAGTAGGAAAATGAGGCTTTTAATCTGAAAAAGGAGGTTTGTGCCCTAAAATTGAGATATTGGTGAAGAAAAATGTGGCTTTTCACCTGAAAATTGAGAACTTGTCCCTAAAATGGAGAGCTTGGTGCAGAAAAATGAGGCTTTTTCACGCAAAAAAGGCGAGTTTTACCCTAAAATTGAGAGCTTGTTGCAGAAAAATGAGGCTTTTCAGGAGAAAAATGTGGTTTGTGCCCTAAAATTGAGATCTCTGTGCAGAAAAATGAGGTTTTTCACCCCAAAAATGCGGGTTTAGCCCCCATGATAGGGTTTGTGCTATAAAAAAGGAGAGGTAGGGCCCAGGAAACGAGGCACTGCTGCATAAAAGGGAGGTTGTTACCTGTAGAATCAAAACTTTGGATGCCAAAAATTAATCTTTGAGAGGTAAAATGGGGGTTTGTGCCCTAGAATTGAGAGCTTGGAGTAGGAAAATGAGGCTTTTAATCTGAAAAAGGAGGTTTGTGCCCTAAAATTGAGATATTGGTGAAGAAAAATGTGGCTTTTCACCTGAAAATTGAGAGCTTGTCCCTAAAATGGAGAGCTTGGTGCAGAAAAATGAGGCTTTTCAGCAGAAAAAGGCACGTTTGGTCCTAAAATTGCGCTATTGGTGCAGAAAAATGAGGCTTTTCAGGTGTAAAAGGTGGGTTTGGTGCTAAAATTGAGAGCTTGTTGCAGAAAAATGAGGCTTTTCAGGAGAAAAAGGTGGTTTGTGCCCTAAAATTGAGAGCTTGGTGCAGAAAAATGAGGCTTTTCAGGTGAAAATTGAGAGCTTGTCCCTAAAATTGAGAGCTTGGTGCAGAAAAATTAGGCTTTTCAGGTGAAAAAAGCGGGTTTTACCCTAATATTGAAAGCTTGGTGCAGAAAAATGAGGCTTTTCAGGAGAAAAAGGTGGTTTGTGCCCAAAAATTGAGAGCTTGGTGCAGATAAATGAGGCTTTTCAGGAGAAAAAAGCGGGTTTGTGCCCTAGAATCCAGAGCTTATTGTAGGAGAATGAAGCTTTTCACCCCAAAAACATGGGTTTGGCCCCCACGATAGGGTTTGTGCTGTATAAAAGTAGAGTTAGGGCCCAGGAAACGAGGCACTGCTGCATAAAAGGGAGGTTGTTACCTGTAGAATCAAAACTTTGGATGCCAAAAATTAAGCTTTGAGAGGTAAAGTGGGGGTTTGTGCCCTAGAATTGAGAGCTTGGAGTAGGAAAATGAGGCTTTTAATCTGAAAAAGGAGGTTTGTGCCCTAAAATTGAGATATTGGTGAAGAAAAATGAGGCTTTTCACCCGAAAATTGAGAGCTTGTCCCTAAAATGGAGAGCTTGGTGCAGAAAAATGAGGCTTTTCACCCCAAAAACGCGGGTTTAGCCCCCATGATAGGGTTTGTGCTGTAAAAAAGGAGAGGTAGGGCCCAGGAAACGAGGCACTGCTGCATAAAAGGGAGGTTGTTACCTGTAGAATCAAAACTTTGGATGCCAAAAATTAATCTTTGAGAGGTAAAATGGGGGTTTGTGCCCTAAAATTGAGAGCTTGGAGTAGGAAAATGAGGCTTTTAATCTGAAAAAGGAGGTTTGTGCCCTAAAATTGAGATATTGGTGAAGAAAAATGTGGCTTTTCACCTGAAAATTGAGAACTTGTCCCTAAAATGGAGAGCTTGGTGCAGAAAAATGAGGCTTTTTCACGCAAAAAAGGCGAGTTTTACCCTAAAATTGAGAGCTTGTTGCAGAAAAATGAGGCTTTTCAGGAGAAAAATGTGGTTTGTGCCCTAAAATTGAGATCTCTGTGCAGAAAAATGAGGTTTTTCACCCCAAAAATGCGGGTTTAGCCCCCATGATAGGGTTTGTGCTATAAAAAAGGAGAGGTAGGGCCCAGGAAACGAGGCACTGCTGCATAAAAGGGAGGTTGTTACCTGTAGAATCAAAACTTTGGATGCCAAAAATTAATCTTTGAGAGGTAAAGTGGGGGTTTGTGCCCTAGAATTGAGAGCTTGGAGTAGGAAAATGAGGCTTTTAATCTGAAAAAGGAGGTTTGTGCCCTAAAATTGAGATATTGGTGAAGAAAAATGTGGCTTTTCACCTGAAAATTGAGAACTTGTCCCTAAAATGGAGAGCTTGGTGCAAAAAATGAGGCTTTTCAGCAGAAAAAGGCACGTTTGGTCCTAAAATTGCGCTATTGGTGCAGAAAAATGAGGCTTTTCAGGTGTAAAAGGTGGGTTTGGTGCTAAAATTGAGAGCTTGTTGCAGAAAAATGAGGCTTTTCAGGAGAAAAAGGTGGTTTGTGCCCTAAAATTGAGAGCTTGGTGCAGAAAAATGAGGCTTTTCAGGTGAAAATTGAGAGCTTGTCCCTAAAATTGAGAGCTTGGTGCAGAAAAATTAGGCTTTTCAGGTGAAAAAAGCGGGTTTTACCCTAATATTGAAAGCTTGGTGCAGAAAAATGAGGCTTTTCAGGAGAAAAAGGTGGTTTGTGCCCAAAAATTGAGAGCTTGGTGCAGATAAATGAGGCTTTTCAGGAGAAAAAAGCGGGTTTGTGCCCTAGAATCCAGAGCTTATTGTAGGAGAATGAAGCTTTTCACCCCAAAAACATGGGTTTGGCCCCCACGATAGGGTTTGTGCTGTATAAAAGTAGAGTTAGGGCCCAGGAAACGAGGCACTGCTGCATAAAAGGGAGGTTGTTACCTGTAGAATCAAAACTTTGGATGCCAAAAATTAAGCTTTGAGAGGTAAAGTGGGGGTTTGTGCCCTAGAATTGAGAGCTTGGAGTAGGAAAATGAGGCTTTTAATCTGAAAAAGGAGGTTTGTGCCCTAAAATTGAGATATTGGTGAAGAAAAATGAGGCTTTTCACCCGAAAATTGAGAGCTTGTCCCTAAAATGGAGAGCTTGGTGCAGAAAAATGAGGCTTTTCACCCCAAAAACGCGGGTTTAGCCCCCATGATAGGGTTTGTGCTGTAAAAAAGGAGAGGTAGGGCCCAGGAAACGAGGCACTGCTGCATAAAAGGGAGGTTGTTACCTGTAGAATCAAAACTTTGGATGCCAAAAATTAATCTTTGAGAGGTAAAATGGGGGTTTGTGCCCTAAAATTGAGAGCTTGGAGTAGGAAAATGAGGCTTTTAATCTGAAAAAGGAGGTTTGTGCCCTAAAATTGAGATATTGGTGAAGAAAAATGATTCTTTTCACCCGAAAAATGCGGTTTCTGCCCTAAAATGGAGAGCTTGGTACAGAAAAATGAGGCTTTTCATCTGAAAAAGGCAGGTTTGGCCATAAAATTGCGCTATTGGTGCAGAAAAATGAGGCTTTTCACCCAACAAAGGAGAGCTTGTCCATAAAATTGAAATATTGGTGCAGAAAAATGAGGCTTTTCAGGTGAAAAAGGCGGGTTTTACCGTAAAATTGAGAGAGTGTTTCAGAAAAATGAGGCTTTTCAGGTGAAAAAGGTGGGTTTGGTGCAGAAAATTGAGAGCTCTGTGCAGAAAAATGAGGCTTTTCACCCCAAAAACGCGGGTTTAGCCCCCATGATAGGGTTTGTGCTGTAAAAAAGGAGAGGTAGGGCCCTGGAAACGAGGCACTGCTGCATAAAAGGGAGGTTGTTACCTGTAGAATCAAAACTTTGGATGCCAAAAATTAAGCTTTGAGAGGAGAATGGGGGTTTGTGCCTAAAATTGAGAGCTTGGAGTAGGAAAATGAGGCTTTTAATCTGAAAAAGGAGTTTTGTGCCCTAAAATTGAGATATTGGTGAAGAAGAATGAGGCTTTTCCACCCAAAAATTGAGAGCTTGTCCATAAAATTGAGAGCTTGGTGCAGAAAAATGAGGCTTTTTCACCCAAAAAAGGCGGGTTTTACCCTAAACTTGAGAGAGTGGTTCAGAAAAATGAGGCTTTTCACCCAGTAAAGGTAATTTGTGCCCAAATATTGAGAGCTTGGTGCAGAAAAATGAGGCTTTTCACCCAAAAAGGCGGGTTTTACCCTAAAATTGAGAGCTTGGTGCAGAAAAATGAGGCTTTTCAGGTGAAAATTGAGAGCTTGTCCCTAAAATTGAGAGCTTGGTGCAGAAAAATTAGGCTTTTCAGGTGAAAAAAGCGGGTTTTACCCTAATATTGAAAGCTTGGTGCAGAAAAATGAGGCTTTTCAGGAGAAAAAGGTGGTTTGTGCCCAAAAATTGAGAGCTTGGTGCAGATAAATGAGGCTTTTCAGGAGAAAAAAGCGGGTTTGTGCCCTAGAATCCAGAGCTTATTGTAGGAGAATGAAGCTTTTCACCCCAAAAACATGGGTTTGGCCCCCACGATAGGGTTTGTGCTGTATAAAAGTAGAGTTAGGGCCCAGGAAACGAGGCACTGCTGCATAAAAGGGAGGTTGTTACCTGTAGAATCAAAACTTTGGATGCCAAAAATTAATCTTTGAGAGGTAAAATGGGGGTTTGTGCCCTAAAATTGAGAGCTTGGAGTAGGAAAATGAGGCTTTTAATCTGAAAAAGGAGGTTTGTGCCCTAAAATTGAGATATTGGTGAAGAAGAATGATTCTTTTCACCCGAAAAATGCGGTTTCTGCCCTAAAATGGAGAGCTTGGTACAGAAAAATGAGGCTTTTCATCTGAAAAAGGCAGGTTTGGCCATAAAATTGCGCTATTGGTGCAGAAAAATGAGGCTTTTCACCCAACAAAGGAGAGCTTGTCCATAAAATTGAAATATTGGTGCAGAAAAATGAGGCTTTTCAGGTGAAAAAGGCGGGTTTTACCGTAAAATTGAGAGAGTGTTTCAGAAAAATGAGGCTTTTCAGGTGAAAAAGGTGGGTTTGGTGCAGAAAATTGAGAGCTCTGTGCAGAAAAATGAGGCTTTTTCACCCGAAAAAGGCATTTTGTGCCTGAAATTGAGAGCTTGGTGCAGAAAAATGAGGCTTTTCACCCCAAAAACGCGGGTTTAGCCCCCATGATAGGGTTTGTGCTGTAAAAAAGGAGAGGTAGGGCCCCGGAAACAAGGCACTGCTGCATAAAAGGGAGGTTGTTACCTGTAGAATCAAAACTTTGGATGCCAAAAATTAATCTTTGAGAGGTAAAATGGGGGTTTGTGCCCTAAAATTGAGAGCTTGGAGTAGGAAAATGAGGCTTTTAATCTGAAAAAGGAGGTTTGTGCCCTAAAATTGAGATATTGGTGAAGAAGAATGAGGCTTTTCCACCCAAAAATTGAGAGCTTGTCCCTAAAATTGAGAGCTTGGTGCAGAAAAATGAGGCTTTTCAGCAGAAAAAGGTGAGCTTGTCCATAAAATTGCGCTATTGGTGCAGAAAAATGAGGCTTTTCAGGTGAAAAAGGTGGGTTTGGTGCTAAAATTGAGAGCTTGGTGCAGAAAAATGAGGCTTTTCTGGTGAAAAGGGCATTTTGTGCCCCAAAATTGAGAGCTTGTTGTAGGAAAATGAGGCTTTTTTACCCGAAAAAGGCGGGTTTTACCCTAAAATTGAGAGCTTCTTGTAGGAAAATGAGGCTTTTCAGGTGAAAAAGGTGGGTTTGGTGCAGAAAATTGAGAGCTCTGTGCAGAAAAATGAGGCTTTTTCACCCGAAAAAGGCATTTTGTGCCTGAAATTGAGAGCTTGGTGCAGAAAAATGAGGCTTTTCACCCCAAAAACGTGGGTTTAGCCCCCATGATAGGGTTTGTGCTGTAAAAAAGGAGAGGTAGGGCCCTGGAAATGAGGCACTGCTGCATAAAAGGGAGGTTGTTACCTGTAGAATCAAAACTTTGGATGCTAAAAATTAATCTTTGAGAGGTAAAGTGGGGGTTTGTGCCCTAGAATTGAGAGCTTGGAGTAGGAAAATGAGGCTTTTAATCTGAAAAAGGAGGTTTGTGCCCTAAAATTGAGATATTGGTGAAGAAAAATGTGGCTTTTCACCTGAAAATTGAGAACTTGTCCCTAAAATGGAGAGCTTGGTGCAGAAAAATGAGGCTTTTTCACGCAAAAAAGGCGAGTTTTACCCTAAAATTGAGAGCTTGTTGCAGAAAAATGAGGCTTTTCAGGAGAAAAATGTGGTTTGTGCCCTAAAATTGAGATCTCTGTGCAGAAAAATGAGGTTTTTCACCCCAAAAATGCGGGTTTAGCCCCCATGATAGGGTTTGTGCTATAAAAAAGGAGAGGTAGGGCCCAGGAAACGAGGCACTGCTGCATAAAAGGGAGGTTGTTACCTGTAGAATCAAAACTTTGGATGCCAAAAATTAATCTTTGAGAGGTAAAATGGGGGTTTGTGCCCTAGAATTGAGAGCTTGGAGTAGGAAAATGAGGCTTTTAATCTGAAAAAGGAGGTTTGTGCCCTAAAATTGAGATATTGGTGAAGAAAAATGTGGCTTTTCACCTGAAAATTGAGAACTTGTCCCTAAAATGGAGAGCTTGGTGCAAAAAATGAGGCTTTTCAGCAGAAAAAGGCACGTTTGGTCCTAAAATTGCGCTATTGGTGCAGAAAAATGAGGCTTTTCAGGTGTAAAAGGTGGGTTTGGTGCTAAAATTGAGAGCTTGTTGCAGAAAAATGAGGCTTTTCAGGAGAAAAAGGTGGTTTGTGCCCTAAAATTGAGAGCTTGGTGCAGAAAAATGAGGCTTTTCAGGTGAAAATTGAGAGCTTGTCCCTAAAATTGAGAGCTTGGTGCAGAAAAATTAGGCTTTTCAGGTGAAAAAAGCGGGTTTTACCCTAATATTGAAAGCTTGGTGCAGAAAAATGAGGCTTTTCAGGAGAAAAAGGTGGTTTGTGCCCAAAAATTGAGAGCTTGGTGCAGATAAATGAGGCTTTTCAGGAGAAAAAAGCGGGTTTGTGCCCTAGAATCCAGAGCTTATTGTAGGAGAATGAAGCTTTTCACCCCAAAAACATGGGTTTGGCCCCCACGATAGGGTTTGTGCTGTATAAAAGTAGAGTTAGGGCCCAGGAAACGAGGCACTGCTGCATAAAAGGGAGGTTGTTACCTGTAGAATCAAAACTTTGGATGCCAAAAATTAAGCTTTGAGAGGTAAAGTGGGGGTTTGTGCCCTAGAATTGAGAGCTTGGAGTAGGAAAATGAGGCTTTTAATCTGAAAAAGGAGGTTTGTGCCCTAAAATTGAGATATTGGTGAAGAAAAATGAGGCTTTTCACCCGAAAATTGAGAACTTGTCCCTAAAATGGAGAGCTTGGTGCAGAAAAATGAGGCTTTTTCACCCAAAAAAGGCGGGTTTTACCCTAAATTTGAGAGCTTGGTTCAGAAAAATGAGGCTTTTCACCCAATACAGGTAATTTGTGCCCTAAAATTGAGAGCTTGGTGCAGAAAAATGAGGCTTTTCACCCAAAAAAGGAGAGCTTGTCCCTAAAATTGAGAGCTTGGTGCAGAAAAATGAGGCTTTTTCACCCAAAAAAGGCGGGTTTTACCCTAAACTTGAGAGAGTGGTTCAGAAAAATGAGGCTTTTCACCCAATAAAGGTAATTTGTGCCCAAAAATTGAGAGCTTGGTTCAGAAAAACGAGGATTTTTCACCCAAAAAAGGCGGGTGTGTGCCGTAAAATTGAGAGCTTGGTGCAGAAAAATGAGGCTTTTCCACCCAAAAAAGGCGGGTTTTACCCTAAAATTGAGATATTGGTGAAGAAAAATGAGGCTTTTCACCCGAAAATTGAGAGCTTGTCCCTAAAATTGAGAGCTTGGTGCAGAAAAACGAGGCTTTTTCACCCAAAAAGGCGGGTTTGTGCCCTAAAATTGAGAGCTTGTTGCAGAAAAATGAGGCTTTTCAGCAGAAAAAGGTTGTTTCCGCCCTAAAACTGAGAGCTTGGTACAGAAAAATGAGGTTTTTCACCCCAAAAGCGTGGGTTTAGCCCCCATGATAGGGTTTGTGCTGTAAAAAAGGAGAGGTAGGGCCCAGGAAACGAGGCACTGCTGCATAAAAGGGAGGTTGTTACCTGTAGAATCAAAACTTTGGATGCCAAAAATTAATCTTTGAGAGGAGAATGGGGGTTTGTGCCTAAAATTGAGAGCTTGGAGTAGGAAAATGAGGCTTTTAATCTGAAAAAGGAGGTTTGTGCCCTAAAATTGAGATATTGGTGAAGAAGAATGAGGCTTTTCACTCAAAAATTGAGAGCTTGTCCCTAAAATTGAGAGCTTGGTGCAGAAAAATGAGGCTTTTCAGCAGAAAAAGGTGAGCTTGTCCATAAAATTGCGCTATTGGTGCAGAAAAATGAGGCTTTTCAGGTGAAAAGGGCATTTTGTGCCCCAAAATTGAGAGCTTGTTGTAGGAAAATGAGGCTTTTTTACCCGAAAAAGGCGGGTTTTACCCTAAAATTGAGAGCTTCTTGTAGGAAAATGAGGCTTTTCAGGTGAAAAAGGTGGGTTTGGTGCAGAAAATTGAGAGCTCTGTGCAGAAAAATGAGGCTTTTCACCCCAAAAACGCGGGTTTAGCCCCCATGATAGGGTTTGTGCTGTAAAAAAGGAGAGGTAGGGCCCTGGAAACGAGGCACTGCTGCATAAAAGGGAGGTTGTTACCTGTAGAATCAAAACTTTGGATGCCAAAAATTAAGCTTTGAGAGGAGAATGGGGGTTTGTGCCTAAAATTGAGAGCTTGGAGTAGGAAAATGAGGCTTTTAATCTGAAAAAGGAGTTTTGTGCCCTAAAATTGAGATATTGGTGAAGAAGAATGAGGCTTTTCCACCCAAAAATTGAGAGCTTGTCCATAAAATTGAGAGCTTGGTGCAGAAAAATGAGGCTTTTTCACCCAAAAAAGGCGGGTTTTACCCTAAACTTGAGAGAGTGGTTCAGAAAAATGAGGCTTTTCACCCAGTAAAGGTAATTTGTGCCCAAATATTGAGAGCTTGGTGCAGAAAAATGAGGCTTTTCACCCAAAAAGGCGGGTTTTACCCTAAAATTGAGATATTGGTGCAGAAAAATGAGGCTTTTCACCCGAAAATTGAGAGCTTGTCCCTAAAATTGAGAGCTTGGTGCAGAAAAATGAGGCTTTTCACCCCAAAAACGCGGGTTTAGCCCCCATGATAGGGTTTGTGCTGTAAAAAAGGAGAGGTAGGGCCCAGGAAACGAGGCACTGCTGCATAAAAGGGAGGTTGTTACCTGTAGAATCAAAACTTTGGATGCCAAAAATTAATCTTTGAGAGGTAAAATGGGGGTTTGTGCCCTAAAATTGAGAGCTTGGAGTAGGAAAATGAGGCTTTTAATCTGAAAAAGGAGGTTTGTGCCCTAAAATTGAGATATTGGTGAAGAAAAATGATTCTTTTCACCCGAAAAATGCGGTTTCTGCCCTAAAATGGAGAGCTTGGTACAGAAAAATGAGGCTTTTCATCTGAAAAAGGCAGGTTTGGCCATAAAATTGCGCTATTGGTGCAGAAAAATGAGGCTTTTCACCCAACAAAGGAGAGCTTGTCCATAAAATTGAAATATTGGTGCAGAAAAATGAGGCTTTTCAGGTGAAAAAGGCGGGTTTTACCGTAAAATTGAGAGAGTGTTTCAGAAAAATGAGGCTTTTCAGGTGAAAAAGGTGGGTTTGGTGCAGAAAATTGAGAGCTCTGTGCAGAAAAATGAGGCTTTTCACCCCAAAAACGCGGGTTTAGCCCCCATGATAGGGTTTGTGCTGTAAAAAAGGAGAGGTAGGGCCCTGGAAACGAGGCACTGCTGCATAAAAGGGAGGTTGTTACCTGTAGAATCAAAACTTTGGATGCCAAAAATTAAGCTTTGAGAGGAGAATGGGGGTTTGTGCCTAAAATTGAGAGCTTGGAGTAGGAAAATGAGGCTTTTAATCTGAAAAAGGAGTTTTGTGCCCTAAAATTGAGATATTGGTGAAGAAGAATGAGGCTTTTCCACCCAAAAATTGAGAGCTTGTCCATAAAATTGAGAGCTTGGTGCAGAAAAATGAGGCTTTTTCACCCAAAAAAGGCGGGTTTTACCCTAAACTTGAGAGAGTGGTTCAGAAAAATGAGGCTTTTCACCCAGTAAAGGTAATTTGTGCCCAAATATTGAGAGCTTGGTGCAGAAAAATGAGGCTTTTCACCCAAAAAGGCGGGTTTTACCCTAAAATTGAGAGCTTGGTGCAGAAAAATGAGGCTTTTCACCCCAAAAACGCGGGTTTAGCCCCCATGATAGGGTTTGTGCTGTAAAAAAGGAGAGGTAGGGCCCAGGAAACGAGGCACTGCTGCATAAAAGGGAGGTTGTTACCTGTAGAATCAAAACTTTGGATGCCAAAAATTAATCTTTGAGAGGTAAAATGGGGGTTTGTGCCCTAAAATTGAGAGCTTGGAGTAGGAAAATGAGGCTTTTAATCTGAAAAAGGAGGTTTGTGCCCTAAAATTGAGATATTGGTGAAGAAAAATGATTCTTTTCACCCGAAAAATGCGGTTTCTGCCCTAAAATGGAGAGCTTGGTACAGAAAAATGAGGCTTTTCATCTGAAAAAGGCAGGTTTGGCCATAAAATTGCGCTATTGGTGCAGAAAAATGAGGCTTTTCACCCAACAAAGGAGAGCTTGTCCATAAAATTGAAATATTGGTGCAGAAAAATGAGGCTTTTCAGGTGAAAAAGGCGGGTTTTACCGTAAAATTGAGAGAGTGTTTCAGAAAAATGAGGCTTTTCAGGTGAAAAAGGTGGGTTTGGTGCAGAAAATTGAGAGCTCTGTGCAGAAAAATGAGGCTTTTCACCCCAAAAACGCGGGTTTAGCCCCCATGATAGGGTTTGTGCTGTAAAAAAGGAGAGGTAGGGCCCTGGAAACGAGGCACTGCTGCATAAAAGGGAGGTTGTTACCTGTAGAATCAAAACTTTGGATGCCAAAAATTAAGCTTTGAGAGGAGAATGGGGGTTTGTGCCTAAAATTGAGAGCTTGGAGTAGGAAAATGAGGCTTTTAATCTGAAAAAGGAGTTTTGTGCCCTAAAATTGAGATATTGGTGAAGAAGAATGAGGCTTTTCCACCCAAAAATTGAGAGCTTGTCCATAAAATTGAGAGCTTGGTGCAGAAAAATGAGGCTTTTTCACCCAAAAAAGGCGGGTTTTACCCTAAACTTGAGAGAGTGGTTCAGAAAAATGAGGCTTTTCACCCAGTAAAGGTAATTTGTGCCCAAATATTGAGAGCTTGGTGCAGAAAAATGAGGCTTTTCACCCGAAAATTGAGAGCTTGTCCCTAAAATTGAGAGCTTGATGCAGAAAAATGAGGCTTTTCACCCCAAAAACGCGGGTTTAGCCCCCATGATAGGGTTTGTGCTGTAAAAAAGGAGAGGTAGGGCCCTGGAAATGAGGCACTGCTGCATAAAAGGGAGGTTGTTACCTGTAGAATCAAAACTTTGGATGCCAAAAATTAATCTTTGAGAGGTAAAATGGGGGTTTGTGCCCTAAAATTGAGAGCTTGGAGTAGGAAAATGAGGCTTTTAATCTGAAAAAGGAGGTTTGTGCCCTAAAATTGAGATATTGGTGAAGAAAAATGATTCTTTTCACCCGAAAAATGCGGTTTCTGCCCTAAAATGGAGAGCTTGGTACAGAAAAATGAGGCTTTTCATCTGAAAAAGGCAGGTTTGGCCATAAAATTGCGCTATTGGTGCAGAAAAATGAGGCTTTTCACCCAACAAAGGAGAGCTTGTCCATAAAATTGAAATATTGGTGCAGAAAAATGAGGCTTTTCAGGTGAAAAAGGCGGGTTTTACCGTAAAATTGAGAGAGTGTTTCAGAAAAATGAGGCTTTTCAGGTGAAAAAGGTGGGTTTGGTGCAGAAAATTGAGAGCTCTGTGCAGAAAAATGAGGCTTTTTCACCCGAAAAAGGCATTTTGTGCCTGAAATTGAGAGCTTGGTGCAGAAAAATGAGGCTTTTCACCCCAAAAACGCGGGTTTAGCCCCCATGATAGGGTTTGTGCTGTAAAAAAGGAGAGGTAGGGCCCAGGAAACGAGGCACTGCTGCATAAAAGGGAGGTTGTTACCTGTAGAATCAAAACTTTGGATGCCAAAAATTAATCTTTGAGAGGTAAAATGGGGGTTTGTGCCCTAAAATTGAGAGCTTGGAGTAGGAAAATGAGGCTTTTAATCTGAAAAAGGAGTTTTGTGCCCTAAAATTGAGATATTGGTGAAGAAGAATGAGGCTTTTCCACCCAAAAATTGAGAGCTTGTCCATAAAATTGAGAGCTTGGTGCAGAAAAATGAGGCTTTTTCACCCAAAAAAGGCGGGTTTTACCCTAAACTTGAGAGAGTGGTTCAGAAAAATGAGGCTTTTCACCCAGTAAAGGTAATTTGTGCCCAAATATTGAGAGCTTGGTGCAGAAAAATGAGGCTTTTCACCCAAAAAGGCGGGTTTTACCCTAAAATTGAGATATTGGTGCAGAAAAATGAGGCTTTTCACCCGAAAATTGAGAGCTTGTCCCTAAAATTGAGAGCTTGGTGCAGAAAAATGAGGCTTTTCACCCCAAAAACGCGGGTTTAGCCCCCATGATAGGGTTTGTGCTGTAAAAAAGGAGAGGTAGGGCCCTGGAAACGAGGCACTGCTGCATAAAAGGGAGGTTGTTACCTGTAGAATCAAAACTTTGGATGCCAAAAATTAAGCTTTGAGAGGAGAATGGGGGTTTGTGCCTAAAATTGAGAGCTTGGAGTAGGAAAATGAGGCTTTTAATCTGAAAAAGGAGTTTTGTGCCCTAAAATTGAGATATTGGTGAAGAAGAATGAGGCTTTTCCACCCAAAAATTGAGAGCTTGTCCATAAAATTGAGAGCTTGGTGCAGAAAAATGAGGCTTTTTCACCCAAAAAAGGCGGGTTTTACCCTAAACTTGAGAGAGTGGTTCAGAAAAATGAGGCTTTTCACCCAGTAAAGGTAATTTGTGCCCAAATATTGAGAGCTTGGTGCAGAAAAATGAGGCTTTTCACCCCAAAAACGCGGGTTTAGCCCCCATGATAGGGTTTGTGCTGTAAAAAAGGAGAGGTAGGGCCCAGGAAACGAGGCACTGCTGCATAAAAGGGAGGTTGTTACCTGTAGAATCAAAACTTTGGATGCCAAAAATTAATCTTTGAGAGGTAAAATGGGGGTTTGTGCCCTAAAATTGAGAGCTTGGAGTAGGAAAATGAGGCTTTTAATCTGAAAAAGGAGGTTTGTGCCCTAAAATTGAGATATTGGTGAAGAAAAATGATTCTTTTCACCCGAAAAATGCGGTTTCTGCCCTAAAATGGAGAGCTTGGTACAGAAAAATGAGGCTTTTCATCTGAAAAAGGCAGGTTTGGCCATAAAATTGCGCTATTGGTGCAGAAAAATGAGGCTTTTCACCCAACAAAGGAGAGCTTGTCCATAAAATTGAAATATTGGTGCAGAAAAATGAGGCTTTTCAGGTGAAAAAGGCGGGTTTTACCGTAAAATTGAGAGAGTGTTTCAGAAAAATGAGGCTTTTCAGGTGAAAAAGGTGGGTTTGGTGCAGAAAATTGAGAGCTCTGTGCAGAAAAATGAGGCTTTTCACCCCAAAAACGCGGGTTTAGCCCCCATGATAGGGTTTGTGCTGTAAAAAAGGAGAGGTAGGGCCCTGGAAACGAGGCACTGCTGCATAAAAGGGAGGTTGTTACCTGTAGAATCAAAACTTTGGATGCCAAAAATTAAGCTTTGAGAGGAGAATGGGGGTTTGTGCCTAAAATTGAGAGCTTGGAGTAGGAAAATGAGGCTTTTAATCTGAAAAAGGAGTTTTGTGCCCTAAAATTGAGATATTGGTGAAGAAGAATGAGGCTTTTCCACCCAAAAATTGAGAGCTTGTCCATAAAATTGAGAGCTTGGTGCAGAAAAATGAGGCTTTTTCACCCAAAAAAGGCGGGTTTTACCCTAAACTTGAGAGAGTGGTTCAGAAAAATGAGGCTTTTCACCCAGTAAAGGTAATTTGTGCCCAAATATTGAGAGCTTGGTGCAGAAAAATGAGGCTTTTCACCCGAAAATTGAGAGCTTGTCCCTAAAATTGAGAGCTTGATGCAGAAAAATGAGGCTTTTCACCCCAAAAACGCGGGTTTAGCCCCCATGATAGGGTTTGTGCTGTAAAAAAGGAGAGGTAGGGCCCTGGAAATGAGGCACTGCTGCATAAAAGGGAGGTTGTTACCTGTAGAATCAAAACTTTGGATGCCAAAAATTAATCTTTGAGAGGTAAAATGGGGGTTTGTGCCCTAAAATTGAGAGCTTGGAGTAGGAAAATGAGGCTTTTAATCTGAAAAAGGAGGTTTGTGCCCTAAAATTGAGATATTGGTGAAGAAAAATGATTCTTTTCACCCGAAAAATGCGGTTTCTGCCCTAAAATGGAGAGCTTGGTACAGAAAAATGAGGCTTTTCATCTGAAAAAGGCAGGTTTGGCCATAAAATTGCGCTATTGGTGCAGAAAAATGAGGCTTTTCACCCAACAAAGGAGAGCTTGTCCATAAAATTGAAATATTGGTGCAGAAAAATGAGGCTTTTCAGGTGAAAAAGGCGGGTTTTACCGTAAAATTGAGAGAGTGTTTCAGAAAAATGAGGCTTTTCAGGTGAAAAAGGTGGGTTTGGTGCAGAAAATTGAGAGCTCTGTGCAGAAAAATGAGGCTTTTTCACCCGAAAAAGGCATTTTGTGCCTGAAATTGAGAGCTTGGTGCAGAAAAATGAGGCTTTTCACCCCAAAAACGCGGGTTTAGCCCCCATGATAGGGTTTGTGCTGTAAAAAAGGAGAGGTAGGGCCCAGGAAACGAGGCACTGCTGCATAAAAGGGAGGTTGTTACCTGTAGAATCAAAACTTTGGATGCCAAAAATTAATCTTTGAGAGGTAAAATGGGGGTTTGTGCCCTAAAATTGAGAGCTTGGAGTAGGAAAATGAGGCTTTTAATCTGAAAAAGGAGGTTTGTGCCCTAAAATTGAGATATTGGTGAAGAAGAATGAGGCTTTTCCACCCAAAAATTGAGAGCTTGTCCCTAAAATTGAGAGCTTGGTGCAGAAAAATGAGGCTTTTCACCCAACAAAGGAGAGCTTGTCCATAAAATTGAAATATTGGTGCAGAAAAATGAGGCTTTTCAGGTGAAAAAGGCGGGTTTTACCGTAAAATTGAGAGAGTGTTTCAGAAAAATGAGGCTTTTCAGGTGAAAAAGGTGGGTTTGGTGCAGAAAATTGAGAGCTCTGTGCAGAAAAATGAGGCTTTTCACCCCAAAAACGCGGGTTTAGCCCCCATGATAGGGTTTGTGCTGTAAAAAAGGAGAGGTAGGGCCCTGGAAACGAGGCACTGCTGCATAAAAGGGAGGTTGTTACCTGTAGAATCAAAACTTTGGATGCCAAAAATTAAGCTTTGAGAGGAGAATGGGGGTTTGTGCCTAAAATTGAGAGCTTGGAGTAGGAAAATGAGGCTTTTAATCTGAAAAAGGAGTTTTGTGCCCTAAAATTGAGATATTGGTGAAGAAGAATGAGGCTTTTCCACCCAAAAATTGAGAGCTTGTCCATAAAATTGAGAGCTTGGTGCAGAAAAATGAGGCTTTTTCACCCAAAAAAGGCGGGTTTTACCCTAAACTTGAGAGAGTGGTTCAGAAAAATGAGGCTTTTCACCCAGTAAAGGTAATTTGTGCCCAAATATTGAGAGCTTGGTGCAGAAAAATGAGGCTTTTCACCCGAAAATTGAGAGCTTGTCCCTAAAATTGAGAGCTTGATGCAGAAAAATGAGGCTTTTCACCCCAAAAACGCGGGTTTAGCCCCCATGATAGGGTTTGTGCTGTAAAAAAGGAGAGGTAGGGCCCTGGAAATGAGGCACTGCTGCATAAAAGGGAGGTTGTTACCTGTAGAATCAAAACTTTGGATGCCAAAAATTAATCTTTGAGAGGTAAAATGGGGGTTTGTGCCCTAAAATTGAGAGCTTGGAGTAGGAAAATGAGGCTTTTAATCTGAAAAAGGAGGTTTGTGCCCTAAAATTGAGATATTGGTGAAGAAAAATGATTCTTTTCACCCGAAAAATGCGGTTTCTGCCCTAAAATGGAGAGCTTGGTACAGAAAAATGAGGCTTTTCATCTGAAAAAGGCAGGTTTGGCCATAAAATTGCGCTATTGGTGCAGAAAAATGAGGCTTTTCACCCAACAAAGGAGAGCTTGTCCATAAAATTGAAATATTGGTGCAGAAAAATGAGGCTTTTCAGGTGAAAAAGGCGGGTTTTACCGTAAAATTGAGAGAGTGTTTCAGAAAAATGAGGCTTTTCAGGTGAAAAAGGTGGGTTTGGTGCAGAAAATTGAGAGCTCTGTGCAGAAAAATGAGGCTTTTTCACCCGAAAAAGGCATTTTGTGCCTGAAATTGAGAGCTTGGTGCAGAAAAATGAGGCTTTTCACCCCAAAAACGCGGGTTTAGCCCCCATGATAGGGTTTGTGCTGTAAAAAAGGAGAGGTAGGGCCCAGGAAACGAGGCACTGCTGCATAAAAGGGAGGTTGTTACCTGTAGAATCAAAACTTTGGATGCCAAAAATTAATCTTTGAGAGGTAAAATGGGGGTTTGTGCCCTAAAATTGAGAGCTTGGAGTAGGAAAATGAGGCTTTTAATCTGAAAAAGGAGGTTTGTGCCCTAAAATTGAGATATTGGTGAAGAAGAATGAGGCTTTTCCACCCAAAAATTGAGAGCTTGTCCCTAAAATTGAGAGCTTGGTGCAGAAAAATGAGGCTTTTCACCCAACAAAGGAGAGCTTGTCCATAAAATTGAAATATTGGTGCAGAAAAATGAGGCTTTTCAGGTGAAAAAGGCGGGTTTTACCGTAAAATTGAGAGAGTGTTTCAGAAAAATGAGGCTTTTCAGGTGAAAAAGGTGGGTTTGGTGCAGAAAATTGAGAGCTCTGTGCAGAAAAATGAGGCTTTTCACCCCAAAAACGCGGGTTTAGCCCCCATGATAGGGTTTGTGCTGTAAAAAAGGAGAGGTAGGGCCCTGGAAACGAGGCACTGCTGCATAAAAGGGAGGTTGTTACCTGTAGAATCAAAACTTTGGATGCCAAAAATTAAGCTTTGAGAGGAGAATGGGGGTTTGTGCCTAAAATTGAGAGCTTGGAGTAGGAAAATGAGGCTTTTAATCTGAAAAAGGAGTTTTGTGCCCTAAAATTGAGATATTGGTGAAGAAGAATGAGGCTTTTCCACCCAAAAATTGAGAGCTTGTCCATAAAATTGAGAGCTTGGTGCAGAAAAATGAGGCTTTTTCACCCAAAAAAGGCGGGTTTTACCCTAAACTTGAGAGAGTGGTTCAGAAAAATGAGGCTTTTCACCCAGTAAAGGTAATTTGTGCCCAAAAATTGAGAGCTTGGTGCAGAAAAATGAGGCTTTTCACCCAAAAAGGCGGGTTTTACCCTAAAATTGAGATATTGGTGCAGAAAAGTGAGGCTTTTCACCCGAAAATTGAGAGCTTGTCCCTAAAATTGAGAGCTTGATGCAGAAAAATGAGGCTTTTCACCCCAAAAACGCGGGTTTAGCCCCCATGATAGGGTTTGTGCTGTAAAAAAGGAGAGGTAGGGCCCAGGAAACGAGGCACTGCTGCATAAAAGGGAGGTTGTTACCTGTAGAATCAAAACTTTGGATGCCAAAAATTAAGCTTTGAGAGGTAAAATGGGGGTTTGTGCCCTAAAATTGAGAGCTTGGAGTAGGAAAATGAGGCTTTTAATCTGAAAAAGGAGGTTTGTGCCCTAAAATTGAGATATTGGTGAAGAAAAATGATTCTTTTCACCCGAAAAATGCGGTTTCTGCCCTAAAATGGAGAGCTTGGTACAGAAAAATGAGGCTTTTCATCTGAAAAAGGCAGGTTTGGCCATAAAATTGCGCTATTGGTGCAGAAAAATGAGGCTTTTCACCCAACAAAGGAGAGCTTGTCCATAAAATTGAAATATTGGTGCAGAAAAATGAGGCTTTTCAGGTGAAAAAGGCGGGTTTTACCGTAAAATTGAGAGAGTGTTTCAGAAAAATGAGGCTTTTCAGGTGAAAAAGGTGGGTTTGGTGCAGAAAATTGAGAGCTCTGTGCAGAAAAATGAGGCTTTTCACCCCAAAAACGCGGGTTTAGCCCCCATGATAGGGTTTGTGCTGTAAAAAAGGAGAGGTAGGGCCCTGGAAACGAGGCACTGCTGCATAAAAGGGAGGTTGTTACCTGTAGAATCAAAACTTTGGATGCCAAAAATTAAGCTTTGAGAGGAGAATGGGGGTTTGTGCCTAAAATTGAGAGCTTGGAGTAGGAAAATGAGGCTTTTAATCTGAAAAAGGAGTTTTGTGCCCTAAAATTGAGATATTGGTGAAGAAGAATGAGGCTTTTCCACCCAAAAATTGAGAGCTTGTCCATAAAATTGAGAGCTTGGTGCAGAAAAATGAGGCTTTTTCACCCAAAAAAGGCGGGTTTTACCCTAAACTTGAGAGAGTGGTTCAGAAAAATGAGGCTTTTCACCCAGTAAAGGTAATTTGTGCCCAAATATTGAGAGCTTGGTGCAGAAAAATGAGGCTTTTCACCCAAAAAGGCGGGTTTTACCCTAAAATTGAGATATTGGTGCAGAAAAATGAGGCTTTTCACCCGAAAATTGAGAGCTTGTCCCTAAAATGGAGAGCTTGGTGCAGAAAAATGAGGCTTTTCACCCCAAAAACGCGGGTTTAGCCCCCATGATAGGGTTTGTGCTGTAAAAAAGGAGAGGTAGGGCCCTGGAAACGAGGCACTGCTGCATAAAAGGGAGGTTGTTACCTGTAGAATCAAAACTTTGGATGCCAAAAATTAAGCTTTGAGAGGAGAATGGGGGTTTGTGCCTAAAATTGAGAGCTTGGAGTAGGAAAATGAGGCTTTTAATCTGAAAAAGGAGTTTTGTGCCCTAAAATTGAGATATTGGTGAAGAAGAATGAGGCTTTTCCACCCAAAAATTGAGAGCTTGTCCATAAAATTGAGAGCTTGGTGCAGAAAAATGAGGCTTTTTCACCCAAAAAAGGCGGGTTTTACCCTAAACTTGAGAGAGTGGTTCAGAAAAATGAGGCTTTTCACCCAGTAAAGGTAATTTGTGCCCAAATATTGAGAGCTTGGTGCAGAAAAATGAGGCTTTTCACCCAAAAAGGCGGGTTTTACCCTAAAATTGAGAGCTTGGTGCAGAAAAATGAGGCTTTTCACCCCAAAAACGCGGGTTTAGCCCCCATGATAGGGTTTGTGCTGTAAAAAAGGAGAGGTAGGGCCCAGGAAACGAGGCACTGCTGCATAAAAGGGAGGTTGTTACCTGTAGAATCAAAACTTTGGATGCCAAAAATTAATCTTTGAGAGGTAAAATGGGGGTTTGTGCCCTAAAATTGAGAGCTTGGAGTAGGAAAATGAGGCTTTTAATCTGAAAAAGGAGGTTTGTGCCCTAAAATTGAGATATTGGTGAAGAAAAATGATTCTTTTCACCCGAAAAATGCGGTTTCTGCCCTAAAATGGAGAGCTTGGTACAGAAAAATGAGGCTTTTCATCTGAAAAAGGCAGGTTTGGCCATAAAATTGCGCTATTGGTGCAGAAAAATGAGGCTTTTCACCCAACAAAGGAGAGCTTGTCCATAAAATTGAAATATTGGTGCAGAAAAATGAGGCTTTTCAGGTGAAAAAGGCGGGTTTTACCGTAAAATTGAGAGAGTGTTTCAGAAAAATGAGGCTTTTCAGGTGAAAAAGGTGGGTTTGGTGCAGAAAATTGAGAGCTCTGTGCAGAAAAATGAGGCTTTTCACCCCAAAAACGCGGGTTTAGCCCCCATGATAGGGTTTGTGCTGTAAAAAAGGAGAGGTAGGGCCCTGGAAACGAGGCACTGCTGCATAAAAGGGAGGTTGTTACCTGTAGAATCAAAACTTTGGATGCCAAAAATTAAGCTTTGAGAGGAGAATGGGGGTTTGTGCCTAAAATTGAGAGCTTGGAGTAGGAAAATGAGGCTTTTAATCTGAAAAAGGAGTTTTGTGCCCTAAAATTGAGATATTGGTGAAGAAGAATGAGGCTTTTCCACCCAAAAATTGAGAGCTTGTCCATAAAATTGAGAGCTTGGTGCAGAAAAATGAGGCTTTTTCACCCAAAAAAGGCGGGTTTTACCCTAAACTTGAGAGAGTGGTTCAGAAAAATGAGGCTTTTCACCCAGTAAAGGTAATTTGTGCCCAAATATTGAGAGCTTGGTGCAGAAAAATGAGGCTTTTCACCCGAAAATTGAGAGCTTGTCCCTAAAATTGAGAGCTTGATGCAGAAAAATGAGGCTTTTCACCCCAAAAACGCGGGTTTAGCCCCCATGATAGGGTTTGTGCTGTAAAAAAGGAGAGGTAGGGCCCTGGAAATGAGGCACTGCTGCATAAAAGGGAGGTTGTTACCTGTAGAATCAAAACTTTGGATGCCAAAAATTAATCTTTGAGAGGTAAAATGGGGGTTTGTGCCCTAAAATTGAGAGCTTGGAGTAGGAAAATGAGGCTTTTAATCTGAAAAAGGAGGTTTGTGCCCTAAAATTGAGATATTGGTGAAGAAAAATGATTCTTTTCACCCGAAAAATGCGGTTTCTGCCCTAAAATGGAGAGCTTGGTACAGAAAAATGAGGCTTTTCATCTGAAAAAGGCAGGTTTGGCCATAAAATTGCGCTATTGGTGCAGAAAAATGAGGCTTTTCACCCAACAAAGGAGAGCTTGTCCATAAAATTGAAATATTGGTGCAGAAAAATGAGGCTTTTCAGGTGAAAAAGGCGGGTTTTACCGTAAAATTGAGAGAGTGTTTCAGAAAAATGAGGCTTTTCAGGTGAAAAAGGTGGGTTTGGTGCAGAAAATTGAGAGCTCTGTGCAGAAAAATGAGGCTTTTTCACCCGAAAAAGGCATTTTGTGCCTGAAATTGAGAGCTTGGTGCAGAAAAATGAGGCTTTTCACCCCAAAAACGCGGGTTTAGCCCCCATGATAGGGTTTGTGCTGTAAAAAAGGAGAGGTAGGGCCCAGGAAACGAGGCACTGCTGCATAAAAGGGAGGTTGTTACCTGTAGAATCAAAACTTTGGATGCCAAAAATTAATCTTTGAGAGGTAAAATGGGGGTTTGTGCCCTAAAATTGAGAGCTTGGAGTAGGAAAATGAGGCTTTTAATCTGAAAAAGGAGGTTTGTGCCCTAAAATTGAGATATTGGTGAAGAAGAATGAGGCTTTTCCACCCAAAAATTGAGAGCTTGTCCCTAAAATTGAGAGCTTGGTGCAGAAAAATGAGGCTTTTCACCCAACAAAGGAGAGCTTGTCCATAAAATTGAAATATTGGTGCAGAAAAATGAGGCTTTTCAGGTGAAAAAGGCGGGTTTTACCGTAAAATTGAGAGAGTGTTTCAGAAAAATGAGGCTTTTCAGGTGAAAAAGGTGGGTTTGGTGCAGAAAATTGAGAGCTCTGTGCAGAAAAATGAGGCTTTTCACCCCAAAAACGCGGGTTTAGCCCCCATGATAGGGTTTGTGCTGTAAAAAAGGAGAGGTAGGGCCCTGGAAACGAGGCACTGCTGCATAAAAGGGAGGTTGTTACCTGTAGAATCAAAACTTTGGATGCCAAAAATTAAGCTTTGAGAGGAGAATGGGGGTTTGTGCCTAAAATTGAGAGCTTGGAGTAGGAAAATGAGGCTTTTAATCTGAAAAAGGAGTTTTGTGCCCTAAAATTGAGATATTGGTGAAGAAGAATGAGGCTTTTCCACCCAAAAATTGAGAGCTTGTCCATAAAATTGAGAGCTTGGTGCAGAAAAATGAGGCTTTTTCACCCAAAAAAGGCGGGTTTTACCCTAAACTTGAGAGAGTGGTTCAGAAAAATGAGGCTTTTCACCCAGTAAAGGTAATTTGTGCCCAAAAATTGAGAGCTTGGTGCAGAAAAATGAGGCTTTTCACCCAAAAAGGCGGGTTTTACCCTAAAATTGAGATATTGGTGCAGAAAAGTGAGGCTTTTCACCCGAAAATTGAGAGCTTGTCCCTAAAATTGAGAGCTTGATGCAGAAAAATGAGGCTTTTCACCCCAAAAACGCGGGTTTAGCCCCCATGATAGGGTTTGTGCTGTAAAAAAGGAGAGGTAGGGCCCTGGAAATGAGGCACTGCTGCATAAAAGGGAGGTTGTTACCTGTAGAATCAAAACTTTGGATGCCAAAAATTAATCTTTGAGAGGTAAAATGGGGGTTTGTGCCCTAAAATTGAGAGCTTGGAGTAGGAAAATGAGGCTTTTAATCTGAAAAAGGAGGTTTGTGCCCTAAAATTGAGATATTGGTGAAGAAAAATGATTCTTTTCACCCGAAAAATGCGGTTTCTGCCCTAAAATGGAGAGCTTGGTACAGAAAAATGAGGCTTTTCATCTGAAAAAGGCAGGTTTGGCCATAAAATTGCGCTATTGGTGCAGAAAAATGAGGCTTTTCACCCAACAAAGGAGAGCTTGTCCATAAAATTGAAATATTGGTGCAGAAAAATGAGGCTTTTCAGGTGAAAAAGGCGGGTTTTACCGTAAAATTGAGAGAGTGTTTCAGAAAAATGAGGCTTTTCAGGTGAAAAAGGTGGGTTTGGTGCAGAAAATTGAGAGCTCTGTGCAGAAAAATGAGGCTTTTTCACCCGAAAAAGGCATTTTGTGCCTGAAATTGAGAGCTTGGTGCAGAAAAATGAGGCTTTTCACCCCAAAAACGCGGGTTTAGCCCCCATGATAGGGTTTGTGCTGTAAAAAAGGAGAGGTAGGGCCCAGGAAACGAGGCACTGCTGCATAAAAGGGAGGTTGTTACCTGTAGAATCAAAACTTTGGATGCCAAAAATTAATCTTTGAGAGGTAAAATGGGGGTTTGTGCCCTAAAATTGAGAGCTTGGAGTAGGAAAATGAGGCTTTTAATCTGAAAAAGGAGGTTTGTGCCCTAAAATTGAGATATTGGTGAAGAAGAATGAGGCTTTTCCACCCAAAAATTGAGAGCTTGTCCCTAAAATTGAGAGCTTGGTGCAGAAAAATGAGGCTTTTCACCCAACAAAGGAGAGCTTGTCCATAAAATTGAAATATTGGTGCAGAAAAATGAGGCTTTTCAGGTGAAAAAGGCGGGTTTTACCGTAAAATTGAGAGAGTGTTTCAGAAAAATGAGGCTTTTCAGGTGAAAAAGGTGGGTTTGGTGCAGAAAATTGAGAGCTCTGTGCAGAAAAATGAGGCTTTTCACCCCAAAAACGCGGGTTTAGCCCCCATGATAGGGTTTGTGCTGTAAAAAAGGAGAGGTAGGGCCCTGGAAACGAGGCACTGCTGCATAAAAGGGAGGTTGTTACCTGTAGAATCAAAACTTTGGATGCCAAAAATTAAGCTTTGAGAGGAGAATGGGGGTTTGTGCCTAAAATTGAGAGCTTGGAGTAGGAAAATGAGGCTTTTAATCTGAAAAAGGAGTTTTGTGCCCTAAAATTGAGATATTGGTGAAGAAGAATGAGGCTTTTCCACCCAAAAATTGAGAGCTTGTCCATAAAATTGAGAGCTTGGTGCAGAAAAATGAGGCTTTTTCACCCAAAAAAGGCGGGTTTTACCCTAAACTTGAGAGAGTGGTTCAGAAAAATGAGGCTTTTCACCCAGTAAAGGTAATTTGTGCCCAAAAATTGAGAGCTTGGTGCAGAAAAATGAGGCTTTTCACCCAAAAAGGCGGGTTTTACCCTAAAATTGAGATATTGGTGCAGAAAAGTGAGGCTTTTCACCCGAAAATTGAGAGCTTGTCCCTAAAATTGAGAGCTTGATGCAGAAAAATGAGGCTTTTCACCCCAAAAACGCGGGTTTAGCCCCCATGATAGGGTTTGTGCTGTAAAAAAGGAGAGGTAGGGCCCAGGAAACGAGGCACTGCTGCATAAAAGGGAGGTTGTTACCTGTAGAATCAAAACTTTGGATGCCAAAAATTAAGCTTTGAGAGGTAAAATGGGGGTTTGTGCCCTAAAATTGAGAGCTTGGAGTAGGAAAATGAGGCTTTTAATCTGAAAAAGGAGGTTTGTGCCCTAAAATTGAGATATTGGTGAAGAAAAATGATTCTTTTCACCCGAAAAATGCGGTTTCTGCCCTAAAATGGAGAGCTTGGTACAGAAAAATGAGGCTTTTCATCTGAAAAAGGCAGGTTTGGCCATAAAATTGCGCTATTGGTGCAGAAAAATGAGGCTTTTCACCCAACAAAGGAGAGCTTGTCCATAAAATTGAAATATTGGTGCAGAAAAATGAGGCTTTTCAGGTGAAAAAGGCGGGTTTTACCGTAAAATTGAGAGAGTGTTTCAGAAAAATGAGGCTTTTCAGGTGAAAAAGGTGGGTTTGGTGCAGAAAATTGAGAGCTCTGTGCAGAAAAATGAGGCTTTTCACCCCAAAAACGCGGGTTTAGCCCCCATGATAGGGTTTGTGCTGTAAAAAAGGAGAGGTAGGGCCCTGGAAACGAGGCACTGCTGCATAAAAGGGAGGTTGTTACCTGTAGAATCAAAACTTTGGATGCCAAAAATTAAGCTTTGAGAGGAGAATGGGGGTTTGTGCCTAAAATTGAGAGCTTGGAGTAGGAAAATGAGGCTTTTAATCTGAAAAAGGAGTTTTGTGCCCTAAAATTGAGATATTGGTGAAGAAGAATGAGGCTTTTCCACCCAAAAATTGAGAGCTTGTCCATAAAATTGAGAGCTTGGTGCAGAAAAATGAGGCTTTTTCACCCAAAAAAGGCGGGTTTTACCCTAAACTTGAGAGAGTGGTTCAGAAAAATGAGGCTTTTCACCCAGTAAAGGTAATTTGTGCCCAAATATTGAGAGCTTGGTGCAGAAAAATGAGGCTTTTCACCCGAAAATTGAGAGCTTGTCCCTAAAATTGAGAGCTTGATGCAGAAAAATGAGGCTTTTCACCCCAAAAACGCGGGTTTAGCCCCCATGATAGGGTTTGTGCTGTAAAAAAGGAGAGGTAGGGCCCTGGAAATGAGGCACTGCTGCATAAAAGGGAGGTTGTTACCTGTAGAATCAAAACTTTGGATGCCAAAAATTAATCTTTGAGAGGTAAAATGGGGGTTTGTGCCCTAAAATTGAGAGCTTGGAGTAGGAAAATGAGGCTTTTAATCTGAAAAAGGAGGTTTGTGCCCTAAAATTGAGATATTGGTGAAGAAAAATGATTCTTTTCACCCGAAAAATGCGGTTTCTGCCCTAAAATGGAGAGCTTGGTACAGAAAAATGAGGCTTTTCATCTGAAAAAGGCAGGTTTGGCCATAAAATTGCGCTATTGGTGCAGAAAAATGAGGCTTTTCACCCAACAAAGGAGAGCTTGTCCATAAAATTGAAATATTGGTGCAGAAAAATGAGGCTTTTCAGGTGAAAAAGGCGGGTTTTACCGTAAAATTGAGAGAGTGTTTCAGAAAAATGAGGCTTTTCAGGTGAAAAAGGTGGGTTTGGTGCAGAAAATTGAGAGCTCTGTGCAGAAAAATGAGGCTTTTTCACCCGAAAAAGGCATTTTGTGCCTGAAATTGAGAGCTTGGTGCAGAAAAATGAGGCTTTTCACCCCAAAAACGCGGGTTTAGCCCCCATGATAGGGTTTGTGCTGTAAAAAAGGAGAGGTAGGGCCCAGGAAACGAGGCACTGCTGCATAAAAGGGAGGTTGTTACCTGTAGAATCAAAACTTTGGATGCCAAAAATTAATCTTTGAGAGGTAAAATGGGGGTTTGTGCCCTAAAATTGAGAGCTTGGAGTAGGAAAATGAGGCTTTTAATCTGAAAAAGGAGGTTTGTGCCCTAAAATTGAGATATTGGTGAAGAAGAATGAGGCTTTTCCACCCAAAAATTGAGAGCTTGTCCCTAAAATTGAGAGCTTGGTGCAGAAAAATGAGGCTTTTCACCCAACAAAGGAGAGCTTGTCCATAAAATTGAAATATTGGTGCAGAAAAATGAGGCTTTTCAGGTGAAAAAGGCGGGTTTTACCGTAAAATTGAGAGAGTGTTTCAGAAAAATGAGGCTTTTCAGGTGAAAAAGGTGGGTTTGGTGCAGAAAATTGAGAGCTCTGTGCAGAAAAATGAGGCTTTTCACCCCAAAAACGCGGGTTTAGCCCCCATGATAGGGTTTGTGCTGTAAAAAAGGAGAGGTAGGGCCCTGGAAACGAGGCACTGCTGCATAAAAGGGAGGTTGTTACCTGTAGAATCAAAACTTTGGATGCCAAAAATTAAGCTTTGAGAGGAGAATGGGGGTTTGTGCCTAAAATTGAGAGCTTGGAGTAGGAAAATGAGGCTTTTAATCTGAAAAAGGAGTTTTGTGCCCTAAAATTGAGATATTGGTGAAGAAGAATGAGGCTTTTCCACCCAAAAATTGAGAGCTTGTCCATAAAATTGAGAGCTTGGTGCAGAAAAATGAGGCTTTTTCACCCAAAAAAGGCGGGTTTTACCCTAAACTTGAGAGAGTGGTTCAGAAAAATGAGGCTTTTCACCCAGTAAAGGTAATTTGTGCCCAAAAATTGAGAGCTTGGTGCAGAAAAATGAGGCTTTTCACCCAAAAAGGCGGGTTTTACCCTAAAATTGAGATATTGGTGCAGAAAAGTGAGGCTTTTCACCCGAAAATTGAGAGCTTGTCCCTAAAATTGAGAGCTTGATGCAGAAAAATGAGGCTTTTCACCCCAAAAACGCGGGTTTAGCCCCCATGATAGGGTTTGTGCTGTAAAAAAGGAGAGGTAGGGCCCAGGAAACGAGGCACTGCTGCATAAAAGGGAGGTTGTTACCTGTAGAATCAAAACTTTGGATGCCAAAAATTAATCTTTGAGAGGTAAAATGGGGGTTTGTGCCCTAAAATTGAGAGCTTGGAGTAGGAAAATGAGGCTTTTAATCTGAAAAAGGAGGTTTGTGCCCTAAAATTGAGATATTGGTGAAGAAAAATGATTCTTTTCACCCGAAAAATGCGGTTTCTGCCCTAAAATGGAGAGCTTGGTACAGAAAAATGAGGCTTTTCATCTGAAAAAGGCAGGTTTGGCCATAAAATTGCGCTATTGGTGCAGAAAAATGAGGCTTTTCACCCAACAAAGGAGAGCTTGTCCATAAAATTGAAATATTGGTGCAGAAAAATGAGGCTTTTCAGGTGAAAAAGGCGGGTTTTACCGTAAAATTGAGAGAGTGTTTCAGAAAAATGAGGCTTTTCAGGTGAAAAAGGTGGGTTTGGTGCAGAAAATTGAGAGCTCTGTGCAGAAAAATGAGGCTTTTTCACCCGAAAAAGGCATTTTGTGCCTGAAATTGAGAGCTTGGTGCAGAAAAATGAGGCTTTTCACCCCAAAAACGCGGGTTTAGCCCCCATGATAGGGTTTGTGCTGTAAAAAAGGAGAGGTAGGGCCCCGGAAACAAGGCACTGCTGCATAAAAGGGAGGTTGTTACCTGTAGAATCAAAACTTTGGATGCCAAAAATTAATCGTTGAGAGGTAAAATGGGGGTTTGTGCCCTAAAATTGAGAGCTTGGAGTAGGAAAATGAGGCTTTTAATCTGAAAAAGGAGGTTTGTGCCCTAAAATTGAGATATTGGTGAGGAAGAATGAGGCTTTTCCACCCAAAAATTGAGAGCTTGTCCATAAAATTGAGAGCTTGGTGCAGAAAAATGAGGCTTTTCACCCAAAAATTGAGAGCTTGTCCCTAAAATTGAGAGCTTGGTGCAGAAAAATGAGGCTTTTCCACCCAAAAATTGAGAGCTTGTCCATAAAATTGAGAGCTTGGTGCAGAAAAATGAGGCTTTTTCACCCAAAAAAGGCGGGTTTTACCCTAAACTTGAGAGAGTGGTTCAGAAAAATGAGGCTTTTCACCCAATAAAGGTAATTTGTGCCCAAAAATTGAGAGCTTGGTTCAGAAAAACGAGGATTTTTCACCCAAAAAAGGCGGGTGTGTGCCGTAAAATTGAGAGCTTGGTGCAGAAAAATGAGGCTTTTCCACCCAAAAAAGGCGGGTTTTACCCTAAAATTGAGATATTGGTGAAGAAAAATGAGGCTTTTCACCCGAAAATTGAGAGCTTGTCCCTAAAATTGAGAGCTTGGTTCAGAAAAACGAGGCTTTTTCACCCAAAAAGGCGGGTTTGTGCCCTAAAATTGAGAGCTTGTTGCAGAAAAATGAGGCTTTTCAGCAGAAAAAGGTTGTTTCCGCCCTAAAATTGAGAGCTTGGTACAGAAAAATGAGGTTTTTCACCCCAAAAGCGTGGGTTTAGCCCCCATGATAGGGTTTGTGCTGTAAAAAAGGAGAGGTAGGGCCCTGGAAACGAGGCACTGCTGCATAAAAGGGAGGTTGTTACCTGTAGAATCAAAACTTTGGATGCCAAAAATTAAGCTTTGAGAGGAGAATGGGGTTTTGTGCCTAAAATTGAGAGCTTGGAGTAGGAAAATGAGGCTTTTAATCTGAAAAAGGAGGTTTGTGCCCTAAAATTGAGATATTGGTGAAGAAAAATGAGGCTTTTCACTCAAAAATTGAGAGCTTGTCCCTAAAATTGAGAGCTTGGAGTAGGAAAATGAGGCTTTTAATCTGAAAAAGGAGGTTTGTGCCCTAAAATTGAGATATTGGTGAAGAAGAATGAGGCTTTTCACCCAAAAATTGAGAGCTTGTCCCTAAAATTGAGAGCTTGGTGCAGAAAAATGAGGCTTTTCAGCAGAAAAAGGTGAGCTTGTCCATAAAATTGCGCTATTGGTGCAGAAAAATGAGGCTTTTCAGGTGAAAAAGGTGGGTTTGGTGCTAAAATTGAGAGCTTGGTGCAGAAAAATGAGGCTTTTCTGGTGAAAAGGGCATTTTGTGCCCAAAAATTGAGAGCTTGTTGTAGGAAAATGAGGCTTTTTTACCCGAAAAAGGCGGGTTTTACCCTAAAATTGAGAGCTTCTTGTAGGAAAATGAGGCTTTTCAGGTGAAAAAGGTGGGTTTGGTGCAGAAAATTGAGAGCTCTGTGCAGAAAAATGAGGCTTTTTCACCCGAAAAAGGCATTTTGTGCCTGAAATTGAGAGCTTGGTGCAGAAAAATGAGGCTTTTCACCCCAAAAACGCGGGTTTAGCCCCCACGATAGGGTTTGTGCTGTAAAAAAGGAGAGGTAGGGCCCTGGAAACGAGGCACTGCTGCATAAAAGGGAGGTTGTTACCTGTAGAATCAAAACTTTGGATGCTAAAAATAAATCTTTGAGAGGTAAAGTGGGGGTTTGTGCCTAAAATTGACAGCTTGGAGTAGGAAAATGAGGCTTTTAATCTGAAAAAGGAGGTTTGTGCCCTAAAATTGAGATATTGGTGAAGAAAATGAGGCTTTTCACCCGAAAATTGAGAACTTGTCCCTCAAATGGAGAGCTTGGTGCAGAAAAATGAGGCTTTTCAGGAGAAAAAGGTGGTTTGTTCCCAAAAATTGAGAGCTTGGTGCAGATAAATGAGGCTTTTCAGGAGAAAAGCGGGTTTGTGCCCTAGAATCCAGAGCTTATTGTAGGAGAATGAGGCTTTTCACCCCAAAAACATGGGTTTGGCCCCCACGATAGGGTTTGTGCTGTAAAAAAGGAGAGGTAGGGCCCAGGAAACGAGGCACTGCTGCATAAAAGGGAGGTTGTTACCTGTAGAATCAAAACTTTGGATGCCAAAAATTAATCTTTGAGAGGTAAAATGGGGGTTTGTGCCCTAGAATTGAGAGCTTGGAGTAGGAAAATGAGGCTTTTAATCTGAAAAAGGAGGTTTGTGCCCTAAAATTGAGATATTGGTGAAGAAAAATGAGGCTTTTCACCCAAAAATTGAGAACTTGTCCCTAAAATGGAGAGCTTGGTGCAGAAAAATGAGGCTTTTTCACCCAAAAAAGGCGGGTTTTACCCTAAATTTGAGAGCTTGGTTCAGAAAAATGAGGCTTTTCACCCAATACAGGTAATTTGTGCCCTAAAATTGAGAGCTTGGTGCAGAAAAATGAGGCTTTTCACCCAAAAAAGGAGAGCTTGTCCCTAAAATTGAGAGCTTGGTGCAGAAAAATGAGGCTTTTTCACCCAAAAAAGGCGGGTTTTACCCTAAACTTGAGAGAGTGGTTCAGAAAAATGAGGCTTTTCACCCAATAAAGGTAATTTGTGCCCAAAAATTGAGAGCTTGGTTCAGAAAAACGAGGATTTTTCACCCAAAAAAGGCGGGTGTGTGCCGTAAAATTGAGAGCTTGGTGCAGAAAAATGAGGCTTTTCCACCCAAAAAAGGCGGGTTTTACCCTAAAATTGAGATATTGGTGAAGAAAAATGTGGCTTTTCACCCAAAAATTGAGAGCTTGTCCCTAAAATTGAGAGCTTGGTTCAGAAAAACGAGGCTTTTTCACCCAAAAAGGCGTGTTTGTGCCCTAAAATTGAGAGCTTGTTGCAGAAAAATGAGGCTTTTCAGCAGAAAAAGGTTGTTTCCGCCCTAAAATTGAGAGCTTGGTACAGAAAAATGAGGTTTTTCACCCCAAAAACGCGGGTTTAGCCCCCATGATAGGGTTTGTGCTGTAAAAAGGGAGACGTAGGGCCCAGGAAACGAGGCACTGCTGCATAAAAGGGAGGTTGTTACCTGTAGAATCAAAACTTTGGATGCTAAAAATTAATCTTTGAGAGGTAAAGTGGGGGTTTGTGCCCTAGAATTGAGAGCTTGGAGTAGGAAAATGAGGCTTTTAATCTGAAAAAGGAGGTTTGTGCCCTAAAATTGAGATATTGGTGAAGAAAAATGTGGCTTTTCACCTGAAAATTGAGAACTTGTCCCTAAAATGGAGAGCTTGGTGCAGAAAAATGAGGCTTTTTCACGCAAAAAAGGCGAGTTTTACCCTAAAATTGAGAGAGTGGTTCAGAAAAATGAGGCTTTTCACCCAGTAAAGGTAATTTGTGCCCAAATATTGAGAGCTTGGTGCAGAAAAATGAGGCTTTTCACCCAAAAAGGCGGGTTTTACCCTAAAATTGAGAGCTTGGTGCAGAAAAATGAGGCTTTTCACCCCAAAAACGCGGGTTTAGCCCCCATGATAGGGTTTGTGCTGTAAAAAAGGAGAGGTAGGGCCCTGGAAATGAGGCACTGCTGCATAAAAGGGAGGTTGTTACCTGTAGAATCAAAACTTTGGATGCCAAAAATTAATCTTTGAGAGGTAAAATGGGGGTTTGTGCCCTAAAATTGAGAGCTTGGAGTAGGAAAATGAGGCTTTTAATCTGAAAAAGGAGGTTTGTGCCCTAAAATTGAGATATTGGTGAAGAAAAATGATTCTTTTCACCCGAAAAATGCGGTTTCTGCCCTAAAATGGAGAGCTTGGTACAGAAAAATGAGGCTTTTCATCTGAAAAAGGCAGGTTTGGCCATAAAATTGCGCTATTGGTGCAGAAAAATGAGGCTTTTCACCCAACAAAGGAGAGCTTGTCCATAAAATTGAAATATTGGTGCAGAAAAATGAGGCTTTTCAGGTGAAAAAGGCGGGTTTTACCGTAAAATTGAGAGAGTGTTTCAGAAAAATGAGGCTTTTCAGGTGAAAAAGGTGGGTTTGGTGCAGAAAATTGAGAGCTCTGTGCAGAAAAATGAGGCTTTTTCACCCGAAAAAGGCATTTTGTGCCTGAAATTGAGAGCTTGGTGCAGAAAAATGAGGCTTTTCACCCCAAAAACGCGGGTTTAGCCCCCATGATAGGGTTTGTGCTGTAAAAAAGGAGAGGTAGGGCCCAGGAAACGAGGCACTGCTGCATAAAAGGGAGGTTGTTACCTGTAGAATCAAAACTTTGGATGCCAAAAATTAATCTTTGAGAGGTAAAATGGGGGTTTGTGCCCTAAAATTGAGAGCTTGGAGTAGGAAAATGAGGCTTTTAATCTGAAAAAGGAGGTTTGTGCCCTAAAATTGAGATATTGGTGAAGAAGAATGAGGCTTTTCCACCCAAAAATTGAGAGCTTGTCCCTAAAATTGAGAGCTTGGTGCAGAAAAATGAGGCTTTTCACCCAACAAAGGAGAGCTTGTCCATAAAATTGAAATATTGGTGCAGAAAAATGAGGCTTTTCAGGTGAAAAAGGCGGGTTTTACCGTAAAATTGAGAGAGTGTTTCAGAAAAATGAGGCTTTTCAGGTGAAAAAGGTGGGTTTGGTGCAGAAAATTGAGAGCTCTGTGCAGAAAAATGAGGCTTTTCACCCCAAAAACGCGGGTTTAGCCCCCATGATAGGGTTTGTGCTGTAAAAAAGGAGAGGTAGGGCCCTGGAAACGAGGCACTGCTGCATAAAAGGGAGGTTGTTACCTGTAGAATCAAAACTTTGGATGCCAAAAATTAAGCTTTGAGAGGAGAATGGGGGTTTGTGCCTAAAATTGAGAGCTTGGAGTAGGAAAATGAGGCTTTTAATCTGAAAAAGGAGTTTTGTGCCCTAAAATTGAGATATTGGTGAAGAAGAATGAGGCTTTTCCACCCAAAAATTGAGAGCTTGTCCATAAAATTGAGAGCTTGGTGCAGAAAAATGAGGCTTTTTCACCCAAAAAAGGCGGGTTTTACCCTAAACTTGAGAGAGTGGTTCAGAAAAATGAGGCTTTTCACCCAGTAAAGGTAATTTGTGCCCAAAAATTGAGAGCTTGGTGCAGAAAAATGAGGCTTTTCACCCAAAAAGGCGGGTTTTACCCTAAAATTGAGATATTGGTGCAGAAAAGTGAGGCTTTTCACCCGAAAATTGAGAGCTTGTCCCTAAAATTGAGAGCTTGATGCAGAAAAATGAGGCTTTTCACCCCAAAAACGCGGGTTTAGCCCCCATGATAGGGTTTGTGCTGTAAAAAAGGAGAGGTAGGGCCCAGGAAACGAGGCACTGCTGCATAAAAGGGAGGTTGTTACCTGTAGAATCAAAACTTTGGATGCCAAAAATTAATCTTTGAGAGGTAAAATGGGGGTTTGTGCCCTAAAATTGAGAGCTTGGAGTAGGAAAATGAGGCTTTTAATCTGAAAAAGGAGGTTTGTGCCCTAAAATTGAGATATTGGTGAAGAAAAATGATTCTTTTCACCCGAAAAATGCGGTTTCTGCCCTAAAATGGAGAGCTTGGTACAGAAAAATGAGGCTTTTCATCTGAAAAAGGCAGGTTTGGCCATAAAATTGCGCTATTGGTGCAGAAAAATGAGGCTTTTCACCCAACAAAGGAGAGCTTGTCCATAAAATTGAAATATTGGTGCAGAAAAATGAGGCTTTTCAGGTGAAAAAGGCGGGTTTTACCGTAAAATTGAGAGAGTGTTTCAGAAAAATGAGGCTTTTCAGGTGAAAAAGGTGGGTTTGGTGCAGAAAATTGAGAGCTCTGTGCAGAAAAATGAGGCTTTTTCACCCGAAAAAGGCATTTTGTGCCTGAAATTGAGAGCTTGGTGCAGAAAAATGAGGCTTTTCACCCCAAAAACGCGGGTTTAGCCCCCATGATAGGGTTTGTGCTGTAAAAAAGGAGAGGTAGGGCCCCGGAAACAAGGCACTGCTGCATAAAAGGGAGGTTGTTACCTGTAGAATCAAAACTTTGGATGCCAAAAATTAATCGTTGAGAGGTAAAATGGGGGTTTGTGCCCTAAAATTGACAGCTTGGAGTAGGAAAATGAGGCTTTTAATCTGAAAAAGGAGGTTTGTGCCCTAAAATTGAGATATTGGTGAGGAAGAATGAGGCTTTTCCACCCAAAAATTGAGAGCTTGTCCATAAAATTGAGAGCTTGGTGCAGAAAAATGAGGCTTTTCACCCAAAAATTGAGAGCTTGTCCCTAAAATTGAGAGCTTGGTGCAGAAAAATGAGGCTTTTCCACCCAAAAATTGAGAGCTTGTCCATAAAATTGAGAGCTTGGTGCAGAAAAATGAGGCTTTTTCACCCAAAAAAGGCGGGTTTTACCCTAAACTTGAGAGAGTGGTTCAGAAAAATGAGGCTTTTCACCCAATAAAGGTAATTTGTGCCCAAAAATTGAGAGCTTGGTTCAGAAAAACGAGGATTTTTCACCCAAAAAAGGCGGGTGTGTGCCGTAAAATTGAGAGCTTGGTGCAGAAAAATGAGGCTTTTCCACCCAAAAAAGGCGGGTTTTACCCTAAAATTGAGATATTGGTGAAGAAAAATGAGGCTTTTCACCCGAAAATTGAGAGCTTGTCCCTAAAATTGAGAGCTTGGTTCAGAAAAACGAGGCTTTTTCACCCAAAAAGGCGGGTTTGTGCCCTAAAATTGAGAGCTTGTTGCAGAAAAATGAGGCTTTTCAGCAGAAAAAGGTTGTTTCCGCCCTAAAATTGAGAGCTTGGTACAGAAAAATGAGGTTTTTCACCCCAAAAGCGTGGGTTTAGCCCCCATGATAGGGTTTGTGCTGTAAAAAAGGAGAGGTAGGGCCCTGGAAACGAGGCACTGCTGCATAAAAGGGAGGTTGTTACCTGTAGAATCAAAACTTTGGATGCCAAAAATTAAGCTTTGAGAGGAGAATGGGGTTTTGTGCCTAAAATTGAGAGCTTGGAGTAGGAAAATGAGGCTTTTAATCTGAAAAAGGAGGTTTGTGCCCTAAAATTGAGATATTGGTGAAGAAAAATGAGGCTTTTCACTCAAAAATTCAGAGCTTGTCCCTAAAATTGAGAGCTTGGAGTAGGAAAATGAGGCTTTTAATCTGAAAAAGGAGGTTTGTGCCCTAAAATTGAGATATTGGTGAAGAAGAATGAGGCTTTTCACCCAAAAATTGAGAGCTTGTCCCTAAAATTGAGAGCTTGGTGCAGAAAAATGAGGCTTTTCAGCAGAAAAAGGTGAGCTTGTCCATAAAATTGCGCTATTGGTGCAGAAAAATGAGGCTTTTCAGGTGAAAAAGGTGGGTTTGGTGCTAAAATTGAGAGCTTGGTGCAGAAAAATGAGGCTTTTCTGGTGAAAAGGGCATTTTGTGCCCAAAAATTGAGAGCTTGTTGTAGGAAAATGAGGCTTTTTTACCCGAAAAAGGCGGGTTTTACCCTAAAATTGAGAGCTTCTTGTAGGAAAATGAGGCTTTTCAGGTGAAAAAGGTGGGTTTGGTGCAGAAAATTGAGAGCTCTGTGCAGAAAAATGAGGCTTTTTCACCCGAAAAAGGCATTTTGTGCCTGAAATTGAGAGCTTGGTGCAGAAAAATGAGGCTTTTCACCCCAAAAACGCGGGTTTAGCCCCCACGATAGGGTTTGTGCTGTAAAAAAGGAGAGGTAGGGCCCTGGAAACGAGGCACTGCTGCATAAAAGGGAGGTTGTTACCTGTAGAATCAAAACTTTGGATGCTAAAAATAAATCTTTGAGAGGTAAAGTGGGGGTTTGTGCCTAAAATTGACAGCTTGGAGTAGGAAAATGAGGCTTTTAATCTGAAAAAGGAGGTTTGTGCCCTAAAATTGAGATATTGGTGAAGAAAATGAGGCTTTTCACCCGAAAATTGAGAACTTGTCCCTCAAATGGAGAGCTTGGTGCAGAAAAATGAGGCTTTTCAGGAGAAAAAGGTGGTTTGTGCCCAAAAATTGAGAGCTTGGTGCAGATAAATGAGGCTTTTCAGGAGAAAAGCGGGTTTGTGCCCTAGAATCCAGAGCTTATTGTAGGAGAATGAGGCTTTTCACCCCAAAAACATGGGTTTGGCCCCCACGATAGGGTTTGTGCTGTAAAAAAGGAGAGGTAGGGCCCAGGAAACGAGGCACTGCTGCATAAAAGGGAGGTTGTTACCTGTAGAATCAAAACTTTGGATGCCAAAAATTAATCTTTGAGAGGTAAAATGGGGGTTTGTGCCCTAGAATTGAGAGCTTGGAGTAGGAAAATGAGGCTTTTAATCTGAAAAAGGAGGTTTGTGCCCTAAAATTGAGATATTGGTGAAGAAAAATGAGGCTTTTCACCCAAAAATTGAGAACTTGTCCCTAAAATGGAGAGCTTGGTGCAGAAAAATGAGGCTTTTTCACCCAAAAAAGGCGGGTTTTACCCTAAATTTGAGAGCTTGGTTCAGAAAAATGAGGCTTTTCACCCAATACAGGTAATTTGTGCCCTAAAATTGAGAGCTTGGTGCAGAAAAATGAGGCTTTTCACCCAAAAAAGGAGAGCTTGTCCCTAAAATTGAGAGCTTGGTGCAGAAAAATGAGGCTTTTTCACCCAAAAAAGGCGGGTTTTACCCTAAACTTGAGAGAGTGGTTCAGAAAAATGAGGCTTTTCACCCAATAAAGGTAATTTGTGCCCAAAAATTGAGAGCTTGGTTCAGAAAAACGAGGATTTTTCACCCAAAAAAGGCGGGTGTGTGCCGTAAAATTGAGAGCTTGGTGCAGAAAAATGAGGCTTTTCCACCCAAAAAAGGCGGGTTTTACCCTAAAATTGAGATATTGGTGAAGAAAAATGAGGCTTTTCACCCAAAAATTGAGAGCTTGTCCCTAAAATTGAGAGCTTGGTTCAGAAAAACGAGGCTTTTTCACCCAAAAAGGCGGGTTTGTGCCCTAAAATTGAGAGCTTGTTGCAGAAAAATGAGGCTTTTCAGCAGAAAAAGGTTGTTTCCGCCCTAAAATTGAGAGCTTGGTACAGAAAAATGAGGTTTTTCACCCCAAAAACGCGGGTTTAGCCCCCATGATAGGGTTTGTGCTGTAAAAAGGGAGACGTAGGGCCCAGGAAACGAGGCACTGCTGCATAAAAGGGAGGTTGTTACCTGTAGAATCAAAACTTTGGATGCTAAAAATTAATCTTTGAGAGGTAAAGTGGGGGTTTGTGCCCTAGAATTGAGAGCTTGGAGTAGGAAAATGAGGCTTTTAATCTGAAAAAGGAGGTTTGTGCCCTAAAATTGAGATATTGGTGAAGAAAAATGTGGCTTTTCACCTGAAAATTGAGAACTTGTCCCTAAAATGGAGAGCTTGGTGCAGAAAAATGAGGCTTTTTCACGCAAAAAAGGCGAGTTTTACCCTAAAATTGAGAGCTTGTTGCAGAAAAATGAGGCTTTTCAGGAGAAAAATGTGGTTTGTGCCCTAAAATTGAGATCTCTGTGCAGAAAAATGAGGTTTTTCACCCCAAAAATGCGGGTTTAGCCCCCATGATAGGGTTTGTGCTGTAAAGAATGAGAGGTAGGGCCCTGGAAACGAGGCACTGCTGCATAAAAGGGAGGTTGTTACCTGTAGAATCAAAACTTTGGATGCCAAAAATTAATCGTTGAGAGGTAAAATGGGGGTTTGTGCCCTAAAATTGAGAGCTTGGAGTAGGAAAATGAGGCTTTTAATCTGAAAAAGGAGGTTTGTGCCCTAAAATTGACATATTGGTGTAGAAAAATGAGGCTTTTCACCCCAAAATTGAGAGCTTGTCCATAACATTGAAATATTGGTGCAGAAAAATTTGGCTTTTCAGGTGAAAAAGGTGGGTTTGGTGCTAAAATTGAGAGCTTGGTGCAGAAAAATGAGGCTTTTTCACGCAAAAAAAGTGGTTTGTGCTGTAAAATTGAGATCTTGTTGCAGAAAAGTGAGGCTTTAGATCGGAAAAAGGCGGTTTGTGCCCTAAAATTGAGAGCTTGGTGCAGAAAAATGAGGTTTTTCACCCCAAAAACGCGGGTTTAGAGCCCCCATGATAGGGTTTGTGCTGTAAAAAAGGAGAGGTAGGGCCCTGGAAACGAGGCACTGCTGCATAAAAGGGAGGTTGTTACCTGTAGAATCAAAACTTTGGATGCTAAAAATTAATCTTTGAGAGGTAAAGTGGGGGTTTGTGCCTAAAATTGAGAGCTTGGAGTAGGAAAATGAGGCTTTTAATCTGAAAAAGGAGGTTTGTGCCCTAAAATTGAGATATTGGTGAAGAAGAATGAGGCTTTTCACCCGAAAATTGAGAACTTGTCCCTAAAATTGAGAGCTTGGTGCAGAAAAATGAGGCTTTTTCACCCAAAAAAGGCGGGTTTTACCCTAAATTTGAGAGCTTGGTTCAGAAAAATGAGGCTTTTCACCCAATACAGGTAATTTGTGCCCAAAAATTGAGAGCTTGGTGCAGAAAAATGATTCTTTTCGCCCGAAAAAGGCGGTTTCTGCCCTAAAATTGAGAGCTTGGTGCAGAAAAATGAGGCTTTTCACCCAAAAAAGGAGAGCTTGTCCCTAAAATTGAGAGCTTGGTGCAGAAAAATGAGGCTTTTTCACCCAAAAAAGGCGGGTTTTACCCTAAACTTGAGAGAGTGGTTCAGAAAAATGAGGCTTTTCACCCAATAAAGGTAATTTGTGCCCAAAAATTGAGAGCTTGGTTCAGAAAAACGAGGATTTTTCACCCAAAAAAGGCGGGTGTGTGCCGTAAAATTGAGAGCTTGGTGCAGAAAAATGAGGCTTTTCCACCCAAAAAAGGCGGGTTTTACCCTAAAATTGAGATATTGGTGAAGAAAAATGAGGCTTTTCACCCGAAAATTGAGAGCTTGTCCCTAAAATTGAGAGCTTTGTTCAGAAAAACGAGACTTTTTCACCCAAAAAAGGCGGGTTTGTGCCCTAAAATTGAGAGCTTGTTGCAGAAAATTGAGGCTTTTCAGCAGAAAAAGGTTGTTTCCGCCCTAAAATTGAGAGCTTGGTACAGAAAAATGAGGTTTTTCACCCCAAAAGCGTGGGTTTAGCCCCCATGATAGGGTTTGTACTGTAAAAAAGGAGAGGTAGGGCCCAGGAAACGAGGCACTGCTGCATAAAAGGGAGGTTGTTACCTGTAGAATCAAAACTTTGGATGCCAAAAATTAATCTTTGAGAGGTAAAATGGGGGTTTGTGCCCTAAAATTGAGAGCTTGGAGTAGGAAAATGAGGCTTTTAATCTGAAAAAGGAGGTTTGTGCCCTAAAATTGAGATATTGGTGAAGAAGAATGAGGCTTTTCACCCAAAAATTGAGAGCTTGTCCCTAAAATTGAGAGCTTGGTGCAGAAAAATGAGGCTTTTCAGCAGAAAAAGGTGAGCTTGTCCATAAAATTGCGCTATTGGTGCAGAAAAATGAGGCTTTTCAGGTGAAAAAGGTGGGTTTGGTGCTAAAATTGAGAGCTTGGTGCAGAAAAATGAGGCTTTTCTGGTGAAAAGGGCATTTTGTGCCCCAAAATTGAGAGCTTGTTGTAGGAAAATGAGGCTTTTTTACCCGAAAAAGGCGGGTTTTACCCTAAAATTGAGAGCTTCTTGTAGGAAAATGAGGCTTTTCAGGTGAAAAAGGTGGGTTTGGTGCAGAAAATTGAGAGCTCTGTGCAGAAAAATGAGGCTTTTTCACCCGAAAAAGGCATTTTGTGCCTGAAATTGAGAGCTTGGTGCAGAAAAATGAGGCTTTTCACCCCAAAAACGCGGGTTTAGCCCCCATGATAGGGTTTGTGCTGTAAAAAAGGAGAGGTAGGGCCCAGGAAACGAGGCACTGCTGCATAAAAGGGAGGTTGTTACCTGTAGAATCAAAACTTTGGATGCCAAAAATTAATCTTTGAGAGGTAAAATGGGGGTTTGTGCCCTAAAATTGAGAGCTTGGAGTAGGAAAATGAGGCTTTTAATCTGAAAAAGGAGGTTTGTGCCCTAAAATTGAGATATTGGTGAAGAAAAATGTGGCTTTTCACCTGAAAATTGAGAACTTGTCCCTAAAATGGAGAGCTTGGTGCAGAAAAATGAGGCTTTTTCACGCAAAAAAGGCGAGTTTTACCCTAAAATTGAGAGCTTGTTGCAGAAAAATGAGGCTTTTCAGGAGAAAAATGTGGTTTGTGCCCTAAAATTGAGATCTCTGTGCAGAAAAATGAGGTTTTTCACCCCAAAAATGCGGGTTTAGCCCCCATGATAGGGTTTGTGCTATAAAAAAGGAGAGGTAGGGCCCAGGAAACGAGGCACTGCTGCATAAAAGGGAGGTTGTTACCTGTAGAATCAAAACTTTGGATGCCAAAAATTAATCTTTGAGAGGTAAAATGGGGGTTTGTGCCCTAAAATTGAGAGCTTGGAGTAGGAAAATGAGGCTTTTAATCTGAAAAAGGAGGTTTGTGCCCTAAAATTGAGATATTGGTGAAGAAGAATGAGGCTTTTCACCCAAAAATTGAGAGCTTGTCCCTAAAATGGAGAGCTTGGTGCAGAAAAATGAGGCTTTTCAGCAGAAAAAGGTGAGCTTGTCCATAAAATTGCGCTATTGGTGCAGAAAAATGAGGCTTTTCAGGTGAAAAAGGTGGGTTTGGTGCTAAAATTGAGAGCTTGGTGCAGAAAAATGAGGCTTTTCTGGTGAAAAGGGCATTTTGTGCCCAAAAATTGAGAGCTTGTTGTAGGAAAATGAGGCTTTTTTACCCGAAAAGGGCGGGTTTTACCCTAAAATTGAGAGCTTCTTGTAGGAAAATGAGGCTTTTCAGGTGAAAAAGGTGGGTTTGGTGCAGAAAATTGAGAGCTCTGTGCAGAAAAATGAGGCTTTTTCACCCGAAAAAGGCATTTTGTGCCTGAAATTGAGAGCTTGGTGCAGAAAAATGAGGCTTTTCACCCCAAAAACGCGGGTTTAGCCCCCATGATAGGGTTTGTGCTGTAAAAAAGGAGAGGTAGGGCCCTGGAAACGAGGCACTGCTGCATAAAAGGGAGGTTGTTACCTGTAGAATCAAAACTTTGGATGCTAAAAATAAATCTTTGAGAGGTAAAGTGGGGGTTTGTGCCTAAAATTGAGAGCTTGGAGTAGGAAAATGAGGCTTTTAATCTGAAAAAGGAGGTTTGTGCCCTAAAATTGAGATATTGGTGAAGAAAAATGAGGCTTTTCACCCCAAAATTGAGAGCTTGTCCCTAAAATTGAGAGCTTGGAGTAGGAAAATGAGGCTTTTAATCTGAAAAAGGAGGTTTGTGCCCTAAAATTGAGATATTGGTGAAGAAAAATGAGGCTTTTCACCTGAAAATTGAGAGCTTGTCCCTAAAATTGAGAGCTTGGTGCAGAAAAATGAGGCTTTTCAGCAGAAAAAGGCGGGTTGTGTGCCGTAAAATTGAGAGGTTGGTGCAGAAAAATGAGACTTTTCAGCAGAAAAAGGCCATTTCCGCCCTAAAATTGAGAGCTTGGTTCAGAAAAATGAGGTTTTTCACCCCAAAAATGCGGGTTTAGCCCCCATGATAGGGTTTGTGCTGTAAAGAATGAGAGGTAGGGCCCTGGAAACGAGGCACTGCTGCATAAAAGGGAGGTTGTTACCTGTAGAATCAAAACTTTGGATGCTAAAAATAAATCTTTGAGAGGTAAAGTGGGGGTTTGTGCCTAAAATTGAGAGCTTGGAGTAGGAAAATGAGGCTTTTAATCTGAAAAAGGAGGTTTGTGCCCTAAAATTGAGATATTGGTGAAGAAAAATGAGGCTTTTCACCCCAAAATTGAGAGCTTGTCCCTCAAATGGAGAGCTTGGTGCAGAAAAATGAGGCTTTTACACCCAAAAAAGGCGGGTTTTACCCTAAACTTGAGAGAGTGGTTCAGAAAAATGAGGCTTTTCACCCAATACACGTAATTTGTGCCCAAAAATTGAGAGCTTGGTGCAGAAAAATGAGGCTTTTCAGCAGAAAAAGGCACGGTTGGTCCTAAAATTGCGCTATTGGTGCAGAAAAATGAGGCTTTTCACCGAAAAAATGAGAGCTTGTCCACAACATTGAAATATTGGTGCAGAAAAATTTGGCTTTTCAGGTGAAAAAGGTGGGTTTGGTGCTAAAATTGAGAGCTTGGTGCAGAAAAATGAGGCTTTTCACCCAAAAAAAGTGGTTTGTGCTGTAAAATTGAGATCTTGTTGCAGAAAAGTGAGGCTTTAGATCTGAAAAAGGCGGTTTGTGCCCTAAAATTGAGAGCTTGGTGCAGAAAAATGAGGTTTTTCACCCCAAAAACGTGGGTTTAGAGCCCCCATGATAGGGTTTGTGCTGTAAAAAAGGAGAGGTAGGGCCCTGGAAACGAGGCACTGCTGCATAAAAGGGAGGTTGTTACCTGTAGAATCAAAACTTTGGATGCTAAAAATAAATCTTTGAGAGGTAAAGTGGGGGTTTGTGCCTAAAATTGAGAGCTTGGAGTAGGAAAATGAGGCTTTTAATCTGAAAAAGGAGGTTTGTGCCCTAAAATTGAGATATTGGTGAAGAAAAATGAGGCTTTTCACCAGAAAATTGAGAGCTTGTCCCTAAAATTGAGAGCTTGGAGTAGGAAAATGAGGCTTTTCATCTGAAAAAGGAGGTTTGTGCCCTAAAATTGAGATATTGGTGAAGAAAAATGTGGCTTTTCACCTGAAAATTGAGAACTTGTCCCTAAAATGGAGAGCTTGGTGCAGAAAAATGAGGCTTTTTCACGCAAAAAAGGCGAGTTTTACCCTAAAATTGAGAGCTTGTTGCAGAAAAATGAGGCTTTTCAGGAGAAAAATGTGGTTTGTGCCCTAAAATTGAGATCTCTGTGCAGAAAAATGAGGTTTTTCACCCCAAAAATGCGGGTTTATCCCCCATGATAGGGTTTGTGCTATAAAAAAGGAGAGGTAGGGCCCAGGAAACGAGGCACTGCTGCATAAAAGGGAGGTTGTTACCTGTAGAATCAAAACTTTGGATGCCAAAAATTAATCTTTGAGAGGTAAAATGGGGGTTTGTGCCCTAAAATTGAGAGCTTGGAGTAGGAAAATGAGGCTTTTAATCTGAAAAAGGAGGTTTGTGCCCTAAAATTGAGATATTGGTGAAGAAGAATGAGGCTTTTCACCCAAAAATTGAGAGCTTGTCCCTAAAATGGAGAGCTTGGTGCAGAAAAATGAGGCTTTTCAGCAGAAAAAGGTGAGCTTGTCCATAAAATTGCGCTATTGGTGCAGAAAAATGAGGCTTTTCAGGTGAAAAAGGTGGGTTTGGTGCTAAAATTGAGAGCTTGGTGCAGAAAAATGAGGCTTTTCTGGTGAAAAGGGCATTTTGTGCCCAAAAATTGAGAGCTTGTTGTAGGAAAATGAGGCTTTTTTACCCGAAAAGGGCGGGTTTTACCCTAAAATTGAGAGCTTCTTGTAGGAAAATGAGGCTTTTCAGGTGAAAAAGGTGGGTTTGGTGCAGAAAATTGAGAGCTCTGTGCAGAAAAATGAGGCTTTTTCACCCGAAAAAGGCATTTTGTGCCTGAAATTGAGAGCTTGGTGCAGAAAAATGAGGCTTTTCACCCCAAAAACGCGGGTTTAGCCCCCATGATAGGGTTTGTGCTGTAAAAAAGGAGAGGTAGGGCCCTGGAAACGAGGCACTGCTGCATAAAAGGGAGGTTGTTACCTGTAGAATCAAAACTTTGGATGCTAAAAATAAATCTTTGAGAGGTAAAGTGGGGGTTTGTGCCTAAAATTGAGAGCTTGGAGTAGGAAAATGAGGCTTTTAATCTGAAAAAGGAGGTTTGTGCCCTAAAATTGAGATATTGGTGAAGAAGAATGAGGCTTTTCACCCAAAAATTGAGAGCTTGTCCCTAAAATGGAGAGCTTGGTGCAGAAAAATGAGGCTTTTCAGCAGAAAAAGGTGAGCTTGTCCATAAAATTGCGCTATTGGTGCAGAAAAATGAGGCTTTTCAGGTGAAAAAGGTGGGTTTGGTGCTAAAATTGAGAGCTTGGTGCAGAAAAATGAGGCTTTTCTGGTGAAAAGGGCATTTTGTGCCCAAAAATTGAGAGCTTGTTGTAGGAAAATGAGGCTTTTTTACCCAAAAAGGGCGGGTTTTACCCTAAAATTGAGAGCTTCTTGTAGGAAAATGAGGCTTTTCAGGTGAAAAAGGTGGGTTTGGTGCAGAAAATTGAGAGCTCTGTGCAGAAAAATGAGGCTTTTTCACCCGAAAAAGGCATTTTGTGCCTGAAATTGAGAGCTTGGTGCAGAAAAATGAGGCTTTTCACCCCAAAAACGCGGGTTTAGCCCCCATGATAGGGTTTGTGCTGTAAAAAAGGAGAGGTAGGGCCCTGGAAACGAGGCACTGCTGCATAAAAGGGAGGTTGTTACCTGTAGAATCAAAACTTTGGATGCTAAAAATAAATCTTTGAGAGGTAAAGTGGGGGTTTGTGCCTAAAATTGAGAGCTTGGAGTAGGAAAATGAGGCTTTTAATCTGAAAAAGGAGGTTTGTGCCCTAAAATTGAGATATTGGTGAAGAAAAATGAGGCTTTTCACCCCAAAATTGAGAGCTTGTCCCTAAAATTGAGAGCTTGGAGTAGGAAAATGAGGCTTTTAATCTGAAAAAGGAGGTTTGTGCCCAAAAATTGAGATATTGGTGAAGAAAAATGAGGCTTTTCACCTGAAAATTGAGAGCTTGTCCCTAAAATTGAGAGCTTGGTGCAGAAAAATGAGGCTTTTCAGCAGAAAAAGGCGGGTTGTGTGCCGTAAAATTGAGAGGTTGGTGCAGAAAAATGAGACTTTTCAGCAGAAAAAGGCCATTTCCGCCCTAAAATTGAGAGCTTGGTTCAGAAAAATGAGGTTTTTCACCCCAAAAATGCGGGTTTAGCCCCCATGATAGGGTTTGTGCTGTAAAAAAGGAGAGGTAGGGCCCTGGAAACGAGGCACTGCTGCATAAAAGGGAGGTTGTTTCCTGTAGAATCAAAACTTTGGATGCCAAAAATTAATCTTTGAGAGGTAAAATGGGGGTTTGTGCCTAAAATTGAGAGCTTGGAGTAGGAAAATGAGGCTTTTAATCTGAAAAAGGAGGTTTGTGCCCTAAAATTGAGATATTGGTGAAGAAAAATGAGGCTTTTCACCCCAAAATTGAGAGCTTGTCCCTCAAATGGAGAGCTTGGTGCAGAAAAATGAGGCTTTTACACCCAAAAAAGGCGGGTTTTACCCTAAACTTGAGAGAGTGGTTCAGAAAAATGAGGCTTTTCACCCAATACACGTAATTTGTGCCCAAAAATTGAGAGCTTGGTGCAGAAAAATGAGGCTTTTCAGCAGAAAAAGGCACGGTTGGTCCTAAAATTGCGCTATTGGTGCAGAAAAATGAGGCTTTTCACCCAAAAATTGAGAGCTTGTCCCTAAAATTGAGAGCTTGGAGTAGGAAAATGAGGCTTTTCATCTGAAAAAGGAGGTTTGTGCCCTAAAATTGAGATATTGGTGAAGAAAAATGAGGCTTTTCACCTGAAAATTGAGAGCTTGTCCCTAAAATTGAGAGCTTGGTGCAGAAAAATGAGGCTTTTCAGCAGAAAAAGGCGGGTTGTGTGCCGTAAAATTGAGAGGTTGGTGCAGAAAAATGAGACTTTTCAGCAGAAAAAGGCCATTTCCGCCCTAAAATTGAGAGCTTGGTTCAGAAAAATGAGGTTTTTCACCCCAAAAATGCGGGTTTAGCCCCCATGATAGGGTTTGTGCTGTAAAGAATGAGAGGTAGGGCCCTGGAAACGAGGCACTGCTGCATAAAAGGGAGGTTGTTACCTGTAGAATCAAAACTTTGGATGCTAAAAATTAATCGTTGAGAGGTAAAATGGGGGTTTGTGCCCTAAAATTGAGAGCTTGGAGTAGGAAAATGAGGCTTTTAATCTGAAAAAGGAGGTTTGTGCCCTAAAATTGACATATTGGTGTAGAAAAATGAGGCTTTTCACCCCAAAATTGAGAGCTTGTCCATAACATTGAAATATTGGTGCAGAAAAATTTGGCTTTTCAGGTGAAAAAGGTGGGTTTGGTGCTAAAATTGAGAGCTTGGTGCAGAAAAATGAGGCTTTTTCACGCAAAAAAAGTGGTTTGTGCTGTAAAATTGAGATCTTGTTGCAGAAAAGTGAGGCTTTAGATCTGAAAAAGGCGGTTTGTGCCCTAAAATTGAGAGCTTGGTGCAGAAAAATGAGGTTTTTCACCCCAAAAACGCGGGTTTAGCCCCCACGATAGGGTTTGTGCTGTAAAAAAGGAGAGGTAGGGCCCTGGAAACGAGGCACTGCTGCATAAAAGGGAGGTTGTTACCTGTAGAATCAAAACTTTGGATGCTAAAAATTAATCTTTGAGAGGTAAAGTGGGGGTTTGTGCCTAAAATTGAGAGCTTGGAGTAGGAAAATGAGGCTTTTAATCTGAAAAAGGAGGTTTGTGCCCTAAAATTGAGATATTGGTGAAGAAATATGAGGCTTTTCACTCAAAAATTGAGAGCTTGTCCCTAAAATTGAGAGCTTGGAGTAGGAAAATGAGGCTTTTAATCTGAAAAAGGAGGTTTGTGCCCTAAAATTGAGATATTGGTGAAGAAGAATGAGGCTTTTCACCCGAAAATTGAGAACTTGTCCCTAAAATTGAGAGCTTGGTGCAGAAAAATGAGGCTTTTTCACCCAAAAAAGGCGGGTTTTACCCTAAATATGAGAGCTTGGTTCAGAAAAATGAGGCTTTTCACCCAATACAGGTAATTTGTGCCCAAAAATTGAGAGCTTGGTGCAGAAAAATGATTCTTTTCGCCCGAAAAAGGCGGTTTCTGCCCTAAAATTGAGAGCTTGGTTCAGAAAAACGAGGATTTTTCACCCAGAAAAGGCGGGTGTGTGCCGTAAAATTGAGAGCTTGGTGCAGAAAAATGAGGCTTTTCCACCCAAAAAAGGCGGGTTTTACCCTAAAATTGAGATATTGGTGAAGAAAAATGAGGCTTTTCACCCGAAAATTGAGAGCTTGTCCCTAAAATTGAGAGCTTTGTTCAGAAAAACGAGACTTTTTCACCCAAAAAAGGCGGGTTTGTGCCCTAAAATTGAGAGCTTGTTGCAGAAAATTGAGGCTTTTCAGCAGAAAAAGGTTGTTTCCGCCCTAAAATTGAGAGCTTGGTACAGAAAAATGAGGTTTTTCACCCCAAAAGCGTGGGTTTAGCCCCCATGATAGGGTTTGTACTGTAAAAAAGGAGAGGTAGGGCCCAGGAAACGAGGCACTGCTGCATAAAAGGGAGGTTGTTACCTGTAGAATCAAAACTTTGGATGCCAAAAATTAATCTTTGAGAGGTAAAATGGGGGTTTGTGCCCTAAAATTGAGAGCTTGGAGTAGGAAAATGAGGCTTTTAATCTGAAAAAGGAGGTTTGTGCCCTAAAATTGAGATATTGGTGAAGAAGAATGAGGCTTTTCACCCAAAAATTGAGAGCTTGTCCCTAAAATTGAGAGCTTGGTGCAGAAAAATGAGGCTTTTCAGCAGAAAAAGGTGAGCTTGTCCATAAAATTGCGCTATTGGTGCAGAAAAATGAGGCTTTTCAGGTGAAAAAGGTGGGTTTGGTGCTAAAATTGAGAGCTTGGTGCAGAAAAATGAGGCTTTTCTGGTGAAAAGGGCATTTTGTGCCCAAAAATTGAGAGCTTGTTGTAGGAAAATGAGGCTTTTTTACCCGAAAAAGGCGGGTTTTACCCTAAAATTGAGAGCTTCTTGTAGGAAAATGAGGCTTTTCAGGTGAAAAAGGTGGGTTTGGTGCAGAAAATTGAGAGCTCTGTGCAGAAAAATGAGGCTCTTTCACCCGAAAAAGGCATTTTGTGCCTGAAATTGAGAGCTTGGTGCAGAAAAATGAGGCTTTTCACCCCAAAAACGCGGGTTTAGCCCCCATGATAGGGTTTGTGCTGTAAAAAAGGAGAGGTAGGGCCCTGGAAATGAGGCACTGCTGCATAAAAGGGAGGTTGTTACCTGTAGAATCAAAACTTTGGATGCTAAAAATTAATCTTTGAGAGGTAAAGTGGGGGTTTGTGCCCTAAAATTGAGAGCTTGGAGTAGGAAAATGAGGCTTTTAATCTGAAAAAGGAGGTTTGTGCCCTAAAATTGAGATATTGGTGAAGAAAAATGTGGCTTTTCACCTGAAAATTGAGAACTTGTCCCTAAAATGGAGAGCTTGGTGCAGAAAAATGAGGCTTTTTCACGCAAAAAAGGCGAGTTTTACCCTAAAATTGAGAGCTTGTTGCAGAAAAATGAGGCTTTTCAGGAGAAAAATGTGGTTTGTGCCCTAAAATTGAGATCTCTGTGCAGAAAAATGAGGTTTTTCACCCCAAAAATGCGGGTTTAGCCCCCATGATAGGGTTTGTGCTATAAAAAAGGAGAGGTAGGGCCCAGGAAACGAGGCACTGCTGCATAAAAGGGAGGTTGTTACCTGTAGAATCAAAACTTTGGATGCCAAAAATTAATCTTTGAGAGGTAAAATGGGGGTTTGTGCCCTAAAATTGAGAGCTTGGAGTAGGAAAATGAGGCTTTTAATCTGAAAAAGGAGGTTTGTGCCCTAAAATTGAGATATTGGTGAAGAAAAATGAGGCTTTTCACCCCAAAATTGAGAGCTTGTCCCTAAAATTGAGAGCTTGGAGTAGGAAAATGAGGCTTTTAATCTGAAAAAGGAGGTTTGTGCCCTAAAATTGAGATATTGGTGAAGAAAAATGAGGCTTTTCACCTGAAAATTGAGAGCTTGTCCCTAAAATTGAGAGCTTGGTGCAGAAAAATGAGGCTTTTCAGCAGAAAAAGGCGGGTTGTGTGCCGTAAAATTGAGAGGTTGGTGCAGAAAAATGAGACTTTTCAGCAGAAAAAGGCCATTTCCGCCCTAAAATTGAGAGCTTGGTTCAGAAAAATGAGGTTTTTCACCCCAAAAATGCGGGTTTAGCCCCCATGATAGGGTTTGTGCTGTAAAGAATGAGAGGTAGGGCCCTGGAAACGAGGCACTGCTGCATAAAAGGGAGGTTGTTACCTGTAGAATCAAAACTTTGGATGCCAAAAATTAATCGTTGAGAGGTAAAATGGGGGTTTGTGCCCTAAAATTGAGAGCTTGGAGTAGGAAAATGAGGCTTTTAATCTGAAAAAGGAGGTTTGTGCCCTAAAATTGAGATATTGGTGTAGAAAAATGAGGCTTTTCACCCCAAAATTGAGAGCTTGTCCATAACATTGAAATATTGGTGCAGAAAAATTTGGCTTTTCAGGTGAAAAAGATGGGTTTGGTGCTAAAATTGAGAGCTTGTTGCAGAAAAATGAGGCTTTTTCACGCAAAAAAAGTGGTTTGTGCTGTAAAATCGAGATCTTGTTGCAGAAAAGTGAGGCTTTAGATCTGAAAAAGGCGGTTTGTGCCCTAAAATTGAGAGCTTGGTGCAGAAAAATGAGGTTTTTCACCCCAAAAACGCGGGTTTAGAGCCCCCATGATAGGGTTTGTGCTGTAAAAAAGGAGAGGTAGGGCCCTGGAAACGAGGCACTGCTGCATAAAAGGGAGGTTGTTACCTGTAGAATCAAAACTTTGGATGCTAAAAATTAATCTTTGAGAGGTAAAGTGGGGGTTTGTGCCTAAAATTGAGAGCTTGGAGTAGGAAAATGAGGCTTTTAATCTGAAAAAGGAGGTTTGTGCCCTAAAATTGAGATATTGGTGAAGAAATATGAGGCTTTTCACTCAAAAATTGAGAGCTTGTCCCTAAAATTGAGAGCTTGGAGTAGGAAAATGAGGCTTTTAATCTGAAAAAGGAGGTTTGTGCCCTAAAATTGAGATATTGGTGAAGAAGAATGAGGCTTTTCACCCGAAAATTGAGAACTTGTCCCTAAAATTGAGAGCTTGGTGCAGAAAAATGAGGCTTTTTCACCCAAAAAAGGCGGGTTTTACCCTAAATTTGAGAGCTTGGTTCAGAAAAATGAGGCTTTTCACCCAATACAGGTAATTTGTGCCCAAAAATTGAGAGCTTGGTGCAGAAAAATGATTCTTTTCGCCCGAAAAAGGCGGTTTCTGCCCTAAAATTGAGAGCTTGGTGCAGAAAAATGAGGCTTTTCACCCAAAAAAGGAGAGCTTGTCCCTAAAATTGAGAGCTTGGTGCAGAAAAATGAGGCTTTTTCACCCAAAAAAGGCGGGTTTTACCCTAAACTTGAGAGAGTGGTTCAGAAAAATGAGGCTTTTCACCCAATAAAGGTAATTTGTGCCCAAAAATTGAGAGCTTGGTTCAGAAAAACGAGGATTTTTCACCCAAAAAAGGCGGGTGTGTGCCGTAAAATTGAGAGCTTGGTGCAGAAAAATGAGGCTTTTCCACCCAAAAAAGGCGGGTTTTACCCTAAAATTGAGATATTGGTGAAGAAAAATGAGGCTTTTCACCCGAAAATTGAGAGCTTGTCCCTAAAATTGAGAGCTTTGTTCAGAAAAACGAGACTTTTTCACCCAAAAAAGGCGGGTTTGTGCCCTAAAATTGAGAGCTTGTTGCAGAAAATTGAGGCTTTTCAGCAGAAAAAGGTTGTTTCCGCCCTAAAATTGAGAGCTTGGTACAGAAAAATGAGGTTTTTCACCCCAAAAGCGTGGGTTTAGCCCCCATGATAGGGTTTGTACTGTAAAAAAGGAGAGGTAGGGCCCAGGAAACGAGGCACTGCTGCATAAAAGGGAGGTTGTTACCTGTAGAATCAAAACTTTGGATGCCAAAAATTAATCTTTGAGAGGTAAAATGGGGGTTTGTGCCCTAAAATTGAGAGCTTGGAGTAGGAAAATGAGGCTTTTAATCTGAAAAAGGAGGTTTGTGCCCTAAAATTGAGATATTGGTGAAGAAGAATGAGGCTTTTCACCCAAAAATTGAGAGCTTGTCCCTAAAATTGAGAGCTTGGTGCAGAAAAATTAGGCTTTTCAGCAGAAAAAGGTGAGCTTGTCCATAAAATTGCGCTATTGGTGCAGAAAAATGAGGCTTTTCAGGTGAAAAAGGTGGGTTTGGTGCTAAAATTGAGAGCTTGGTGCAGAAAAATGAGGCTTTTCTGGTGAAAAGGGCATTTTGTGCCCAAAAATTGAGAGCTTGTTGTAGGAAAATGAGGCTTTTTTACCCGAAAAAGGCGGGTTTTACCCTAAAATTGAGAGCTTCTTGTAGGAAAATGAGGCTTTTCAGGTGAAAAAGGTGGGTTTGGTGCAGAAAATTGAGAGCTCTGTGCAGAAAAATGAGGCTTTTTCACCCGAAAAAGGCATTTTGTGCCTGAAATTGAGAGCTTGGTGCAGAAAAATGAGGCTTTTCACCCCAAAAACGCGGGTTTAGCCCCCATGATAGGGTTTGTGCTGTAAAAAAGGAGAGGTAGGGCCCTGGAAATGAGGCACTGCTGCATAAAAGGGAGGTTGTTACCTGTAGAATCAAAACTTTGGATGCTAAAAATTAATCTTTGAGAGGTAAAGTGGGGGTTTGTGCCCTAGAATTGAGAGCTTGGAGTAGGAAAATGAGGCTTTTAATCTGAAAAAGGAGGTTTGTGCCCTAAAATTGAGATATGGGTGAAGAAAAATGTGGCTTTTCACCTGAAAATTGAGAACTTGTCCCTAAAATTGAGAGCTTGGTGCAGAAAAATGAGGCTTTTTCACGCAAAAAAGGCGGGTTTTACCCTAAAATTGAGAGCTTGTTGCAGAAAAATGAGGCTTTTCAGGAGAAAAATGTGGTTTGTGCCCTAAAATTGAGATCTCTGTGCAGAAAAATGAGGTTTTTCACCCCAAAAATGCGGGTTTAGCCCCCATGATAGGGTTTGTGCTATAAAAAAGGAGAGGTAGGGCCCAGGAAACGAGGCACTGCTGCATAAAAGGGAGGTTGTTACCTGTAGAATCAAAACTTTGGATGCCAAAAATTAATCTTTGAGAGGTAAAATGGGGGTTTGTGCCCTAAAATTGAGAGCTTGGAGTAGGAAAATGAGGCTTTTAATCTGAAAAAGGAGGTTTGTGCCCTAAAATTGAGATATTGGTGAAGAAGAATGAGGCTTTTCACCCCAAAATTGAGAGCTTGTCCATAACATTGAAATATTGGTGCAGAAAAATTTGGCTTTTCAGGTGAAAAAGGTGGGTTTGGTGCTAAAATTGAGAGCTTGGTGCAGAAAAATGAGGCTTTTTCACGCAAAAAAAGTGGTTTGTGCTGTAAAATTGAGATCTTGTTGCAGAAAAGTGAGGCTTTAGATCTGAAAAAGGCGGTTTGTGCCCTAAAATTGAGAGCTTGGTGCAGAAAAATGAGGTTTTTCACCCCAAAAACGCGGGTTTAGAGCCCCCATGATAGGGTTTGTGCTGTAAAAAAGGAGAGGTAGGGCCCTGGAAACGAGGCACTGCTGCATAAAAGGGAGGTTGTTACCTGTAGAATCAAAACTTTGGATGCTAAAAATTAATCTTTGAGAGGTAAAGTGGGGGTTTGTGCCTAAAATTGAGAGCTTGGAGTAGGAAAATGAGGCTTTTAATCTGAAAAAGGAGGTTTGTGCCCTAAAATTGAGATATTGGTGAAGAAATATGAGGCTTTTCACTCAAAAATTGAGAGCTTGTCCCTAAAATTGAGAGCTTGGAGTAGGAAAATGAGGCTTTTAATCTGAAAAAGGAGGTTTGTGCCCTAAAATTGAGATATTGGTGAAGAAGAATGAGGCTTTTCACCCGAAAATTGAGAACTTGTCCCTAAAATTGAGAGCTTGGTGCAGAAAAATGAGGCTTTTTCACCCAAAAAAGGCGGGTTTTACCCTAAATTTGAGAGCTTGGTTCAGAAAAATGAGGCTTTTCACCCAATACAGGTAATTTGTGCCCAAAAATTGAGAGCTTGGTGCAGAAAAATGATTCTTTTCGCCCGAAAAAGGCGGTTTCTGCCCTAAAATTGAGAGCTTGGTGCAGAAAAATGAGGCTTTTCACCCAAAAAAGGAGAGCTTGTCCCTAAAATTGAGAGCTTGGTGCAGAAAAATGAGGCTTTTTCACCCAAAAAAGGCGGGTTTGTGACCTAAACTTGAGAGAGTGGTTCAGAAAAATGAGGCTTTTCACCCAATAAAGGTAATTTGTGCCCAAAAATTGAGAGCTTGGTTCAGAAAAACGAGGATTTTTCACCCAAAAAAGGCGGGTGTGTGCCGTAAAATTGAGAGCTTGGTGCAGAAAAATGAGGCTTTTCCACCCAAAAAAGGCGGGTTTTACCCTAAAATTGAGATATTGGTGAAGAAAAATGAGGCTTTTCACCCGAAAATTGAGAGCTTGTCCCTAAAATTGAGAGCTTTGTTCAGAAAAACGAGACTTTTTCACCCAAAAAAGGCGGGTTTGTGCCCTAAAATTGAGAGCTTGTTGCAGAAAATTGAGGCTTTTCAGCAGAAAAAGGTTGTTTCCGCCCTAAAATTGAGAGCTTGGTACAGAAAAATGAGGTTTTTCACCCCAAAAGCGTGGGTTTAGCCCCCATGATAGGGTTTGTGCTGTAAAAAGGGAGAGGTAGGGCCCAGGAAACGAGGCACTGCTGCATAAAAGGGAGGTTGTTACCTGTAGAATCAAAACTTTGGATGCCAAAAATTAATCGTTGAGAGGTAAAATGGGGGTTTGTGCCCTAAAATTGAGAGCTTGGAGTAGGAAAATGAGGCTTTTAATCTGAAAATGGAGGTTTGTGCCCTAAAATTGAGATATTGGTGAAGAAAAATGTGGCTTTTCACCTGAAAATTGAGAACTTGTCCCTAAAATGGAGAGCTTGGTGCAGAAAAATGAGGCTTTTTCACGCAAAAAAGGCGAGTTTTACCCTAAAATTGAGAGCTTGTTGCAGAAAAATGAGGCTTTTCAGGAGAAAAATGTGGTTTGTGCCCTAAAATTGAGATCTCTGTGCAGAAAAATGAGGTTTTTCACCCCAAAAATGCGGGTTTAGCCCCCATGATAGGGTTTGTGCTATAAAAAAGGAGAGGTAGGGCCCAGGAAACGAGGCACTGCTGCATAAAAGGGAGGTTGTTACCTGTAGAATCAAAACTTTGGATGCCAAAAATTAATCTTTGAGAGGTAAAATGGGGGTTTGTGCCCTAAAATTGAGAGCTTGGAGTAGGAAAATGAGGCTTTTAATCTGAAAAAGGAGGTTTGTGCCCTAAAATTGAGATATTGGTGAAGAAGAATGAGGCTTTTCACCCCAAAATTGAGAGCTTGTCCATAACATTGAAATATTGGTGCAGAAAAATTTGGCTTTTCAGGTGAAAAAGGTGGGTTTGGTGCTAAAATTGAGAGCTTGGTGCAGAAAAATGAGGCTTTTTCACGCAAAAAAAGTGGTTTGTGCTGTAAAATTGAGATCTTGTTGCAGAAAAGTGAGGCTTTAGATCTGAAAAAGGCGGTTTGTGCCCTAAAATTGAGAGCTTGGTGCAGAAAAATGAGGTTTTTCACCCCAAAAACGCGGGTTTAGAGCCCCCATGATAGGGTTTGTGCTGTAAAAAAGGAGAGGTAGGGCCCTGGAAACGAGGCACTGCTGCATAAAAGGGAGGTTGTTACCTGTAGAATCAAAACTTTGGATGCTAAAAATTAATCTTTGAGAGGTAAAGTGGGGGTTTGTGCCTAAAATTGAGAGCTTGGAGTAGGAAAATGAGGCTTTTAATCTGAAAAAGGAGGTTTGTGCCCTAAAATTGAGATATTGGTGAAGAAATATGAGGCTTTTCACTCAAAAATTGAGAGCTTGTCCCTAAAATTGAGAGCTTGGAGTAGGAAAATGAGGCTTTTAATCTGAAAAAGGAGGTTTGTGCCCTAAAATTGAGATATTGGTGAAGAAGAATGAGGCTTTTCACCCGAAAATTGAGAACTTGTCCCTAAAATTGAGAGCTTGGTGCAGAAAAATGAGGCTTTTTCACCCAAAAAAGGCGGGTTTTACCCTAAATTTGAGAGCTTGGTTCAGAAAAATGAGGCTTTTCACCCAATACAGGTAATTTGTGCCCAAAAATTGAGAGCTTGGTGCAGAAAAATGATTCTTTTCGCCCGAAAAAGGCGGTTTCTGCCCTAAAATTGAGAGCTTGGTGCAGAAAAATGAGGCTTTTCACCCAAAAAAGGAGAGCTTGTCCCTAAAATTGAGAGCTTGGTGCAGAAAAATGAGGCTTTTTCACCCAAAAAAGGTGGGTTTTACCCTAAACTTGAGAGAGTGGTTCAGAAAAATGAGGCTTTTCACCCAATAAAGGTAATTTGTGCCCAAAAATTGAGAGCTTGGTTCAGAAAAACGAGGATTTTTCACCCAAAAAAGGCGGGTGTGTGCCGTAAAATTGAGAGCTTGGTGCAGAAAAATGAGGCTTTTCCACCCAAAAAAGGCGGGTTTTACCCTAAAATTGAGATATTGGTGAAGAAAAATGAGGCTTTTCACCCGAAAATTGAGAGCTTGTCCCTAAAATTGAGAGCTTTGTTCAGAAAAACGAGACTTTTTCACCCAGAAAAGGCGGGTTTGTGCCCTAAAATTGAGAGCTTGTTGCAGAAAATTGAGGCTTTTCAGCAGAAAAAGGTTGTTTCCGCCCTAAAATTGAGAGCTTGGTACAGAAAAATGAGGTTTTTCACCCCAAAAGCGTGGGTTTAGCCCCCATGATAGGGTTTGTACTGTAAAAAAGGAGAGGTAGGGCCCAGGAAACGAGGCACTGCTGCATAAAAGGGAGGTTGTTACCTGTAGAATCAAAACTTTGGATGCCAAAAATTAATCTTTGAGAGGTAAAATGGGGGTTTGTGCCCTAAAATTGAGAGCTTGGAGTAGGAAAATGAGGCTTTTAATCTGAAAAAGGAGGTTTGTGCCCTAAAATTGAGATATTGGTGAAGAAGAATGAGGCTTTTCACCCAAAAATTGAGAGCTTGTCCCTAAAATGGAGAGCTTGGTGCAGAAAAATGAGGCTTTTCAGCAGAAAAAGGTGAGCTTGTCCATAAAATTGCGCTATTGGTGCAGAAAAATGAGGCTTTTCAGGTGAAAAAGGTGGGTTTGGTGCTAAAATTGAGAGCTTGGTGCAGAAAAATGAGGCTTTTCTGGTGAAAAGGGCATTTTGTGCCCCAAAATTGAGAGCTTGTTGTAGGAAAATGAGGCTTTTTTACCCGAAAAAGGCGGGTTTTACCCTAAAATTGAGAGCTTCTTGTAGGAAAATGAGGCTTTTCAGGTGAAAAAGGTGGGTTTGGTGCAGAAAATTGAGAGCTCTGTGCAGAAAAATGAGGCTTTTTCACCCGAAAAAGGCATTTTGTGCCTGAAATTGAGAGCTTGGTGCAGAAAAATGAGGCTTTTCACCCCAAAAACGCGGGTTTAGCCCCCATGATAGGGTTTGTGCTGTAAAAAAGGAGAGGTAGGGCCCTGGAAACGAGGCACTGCTGCATAAAAGGGAGGTTGTTACCTGTAGAATCAAAACTTTGGATGCTAAAAATTAATCTTTGAGAGGTAAAGTGGGGGTTTGTGCCCTAGAATTGAGAGCTTGGAGTAGGAAAATGAGGCTTTTAATCTGAAAAAGGAGGTTTGTGCCCTAAAATTGAGATATTGGTGAAGAAAAATGTGGCTTTTCACCTGAAAATTGAGAACTTGTCCCTAAAATGGAGAGCTTGGTGCAGAAAAATGAGGCTTTTTCACGCAAAAAAGGCGAGTTTTACCCTAAAATTGAGAGCTTGTTGCAGAAAAATGAGGCTTTTCAGGAGAAAAATGTGGTTTGTGCCCTAAAATTGAGATCTCTGTGCAGAAAAATGAGGTTTTTCACCCCAAAAATGCGGGTTTAGCCCCCATGATAGGGTTTGTGCTATAAAAAAGGAGAGGTAGGGCCCAGGAAACGAGGCACTGCTGCATAAAAGGGAGGTTGTTACCTGTAGAATCAAAACTTTGGATGCCAAAAATTAATCTTTGAGAGGTAAAATGGGGGTTTGTGCCCTAAAATTGAGAGCTTGGAGTAGGAAAATGAGGCTTTTAATCTGAAAAAGGAGGTTTGTGCCCTAAAATTGAGATATTGGTGAAGAAGAATGAGGCTTTTCACCCAAAAATTGAGAGCTTGTCCCTAAAATGGAGAGCTTGGTGCAGAAAAATGAGGCTTTTCAGCAGAAAAAGGTGAGCTTGTCCATAAAATTGCGCTATTGGTGCAGAAAAATGAGGCTTTTCAGGTGAAAAAGGTGGGTTTGGTGCTAAAATTGAGAGCTTGGTGCAGAAAAATGAGGCTTTTCTGGTGAAAAGGGCATTTTGTGCCCCAAAATTGAGAGCTTGTTGTAGGAAAATGAGGCTTTTTTACCCGAAAAAGGCGGGTTTTACCCTAAAATTGAGAGCTTCTTGTAGGAAAATGAGGCTTTTCAGGTGAAAAAGGTGGGTTTGGTGCAGAAAATTGAGAGCTCTGTGCAGAAAAATGAGGCTTTTTCACCCGAAAAAGGCATTTTGTGCCTGAAATTGAGAGCTTGGTGCAGAAAAATGAGGCTTTTCACCCCAAAAACGCGGGTTTAGCCCCCATGATAGGGTTTGTGCTGTAAAAAAGGAGAGGTAGGGCCCTGGAAATGAGGCACTGCTGCATAAAAGGGAGGTTGTTACCTGTAGAATCAAAACTTTGGATGCTAAAAATTAATCTTTGAGAGGTAAAGTGGGGGTTTGTGCCCTAGAATTGAGAGCTTGGAGTAGGAAAATGAGGCTTTTAATCTGAAAAAGGAGGTTTGTGCCCTAAAATTGAGATATGGGTGAAGAAAAATGTGGCTTTTCACCTGAAAATTGAGAACTTGTCCCTAAAATTGAGAGCTTGGTGCAGAAAAATGAGGCTTTTTCACGCAAAAAAGGCGAGTTTTACCCTAAAATTGAGAGCTTGTTGCAGAAAAATGAGGCTTTTCAGGAGAAAAATGTGGTTTGTGCCCTAAAATTGAGATCTCTGTGCAGAAAAATGAGGTTTTTCACCCCAAAAATGCGGGTTTAGCCCCCATGATAGGGTTTGTGCTATAAAAAAGGAGAGGTAGGGCCCAGGAAACGAGGCACTGCTGCATAAAAGGGAGGTTGTTACCTGTAGAATCAAAACTTTGGATGCCAAAAATTAATCTTTGAGAGGTAAAATGGGGGTTTGTGCCCTAAAATTGAGAGCTTGGAGTAGGAAAATGAGGCTTTTAATCTGAAAAAGGAGGTTTGTGCCCTAAAATTGAGATATTGGTGAAGAAAAATGAGGCTTTTCACCCCAAAATTGAGAGCTTGTCCCTAAAATTGAGAGCTTCGAGTAGGAAAATGAGGCTTTTAATCTGAAAAAGGAGGTTTGTGCCCTAAAATTGAGATATTGGTGAAGAAAAATGAGGCTTTTCACCCCAAAATTGAGAGCTTGTCCCTAAAATTGAGAGCTTGGAGTAGGAAAATGAGGCTTTTCATCTGAAAAAGGAGGTTTGTGCCCTAAAATTGAGATATTGGTGAAGAAAAATGAGGCTTTTCACCTGAAAATTGAGAGCTTGTCCCTAAAATTGAGAGCTTGGTGCAGAAAAATGAGGCTTTTCAGCAGAAAAAGGCGGGTTGTGTGCCGTAAAATTGAGAGGTTGGTGCAGAAAAATGAGACTTTTCAGCAGAAAAAGGCCATTTCCGCCCTAAAATTGAGAGCTTGGTTCAGAAAAATGAGGTTTTTCACCCCAAAAATGCGGGTTTAGCCCCCATGATAGGGTTTGTGCTGTAAAAAAGGAGAGGTAGGGCCCTGGAAACGAGGCACTGCTGCATAAAAGGGAGGTTGTTACCTGTAGAATCAAAACTTTGGATGCCAAAAATTAATCTTTGAGAGGTAAAATGGGGGTTTGTGCCTAAAATTGAGAGCTTGGAGTAGGAAAATGAGGCTTTTAATCTGAAAAAGGAGGTTTGTGCCCTAAAATTGAGATATTGGTGAAGAAAAATGAGGCTTTTCACCCCAAAATTGAGAGCTTGTCCCTCAAATGGAGAGCTTGGTGCAGAAAAATGAGGCTTTTACACCCAAAAAAGGCGGGTTTTACCCTAAACTTGAGAGAGTGGTTCAGAAAAATGAGGCTTTTCACCCAATACACGTAATTTGTGCCCAAAAATTGAGAGCTTGGTGCAGAAAAATGAGGCTTTTCAGCAGAAAAAGGCACGGTTGGTCCTAAAATTGCGCTATTGGTGCAGAAAAATGAGGCTTTTCACCGAAAAAATGAGAGCTTGTCCACAACATTGAAATATTGGTGCAGAAAAATTTGGCTTTTCAGGTGAAAAAGGTGGGTTTGGTGCTAAAATTGAGAGCTTGTTGCAGAAAAATGAGGCTTTTTCACGCAAAAAAAGTGGTTTGTGCTGTAAAATTGAGATCTTGTTGCAGAAAAATGAGGCTTTAGATCTGAAAAAGGCGGTTTGTGCCCTAAAATTGAGAGCTTGGTGCAGAAAAATGAGGCTTTTCACCCCAAAAACGCGGGTTTAGAGCCCCCATGATAGGGTTTGTGCTGTAAAAAAGGAGAGGTAGGGCCCTGGAAACGAGGCACTGCTGCATAAAAGGGAGGTTGTTTCCTGTAGAATCAAAACTTTGGATGCTAAAAATTAATCTTTGAGAGGTAAAGTGGGGGTTTGTGCCTAAAATTGAGAGCTTGGAGTAGGAAAATGAGGCTTTTAATCTGAAAAAGGAGGTTTGTGCCCTAAAATTGAGATATTGGTGAAGAAATATGAGGCTTTTCACTCAAAAATTGAGAGCTTGTCCCTAAAATTGAGAGCTTGGAGTAGGAAAATGAGGCTTTTAATCTGAAAAAGGAGGTTTGTGCCCTAAAATTGAGATATTGGTGAAGAAGAATGAGGCTTTTCACCCGAAAATTGAGAACTTGTCCCTAAAATTGAGAGCTTGGTGCAGAAAAATGAGGCTTTTTCACCCAAAAAAGGCGGGTTTTACCCTAAATTTGAGAGCTTGGTTCAGAAAAATGAGGCTTTTCACCCAATACAGGTAATTTGTGCCCAAAAATTGAGAGCTTGGTGCAGAAAAATGATTCTTTTCGCCCGAAAAAGGCGGTTTCTGCCCTAAAATTGAGAGCTTGGTGCAGAAAAATGAGGCTTTTCACCCAAAAAAGGAGAGCTTGTCCCTAAAATTGAGAGCTTGGTGCAGAAAAATGAGGCTTTTTCACCCAAAAAAGGCGGGTTTTACCCTAAACTTGAGAGAGTGGTTCAGAAAAATGAGGCTTTTCACCCAATAAAGGTAATTTGTGCCCAAAAATTGAGAGCTTGGTTCAGAAAAACGAGGATTTTTCACCCAAAAAAGGCGGGTGTGTGCCGTAAAATTGAGAGCTTGGTGCAGAAAAATGAGGCTTTTCCACCCAAAAAAGGCGGGTTTTACCCTAAAATTGAGATATTGGTGAAGAAAAATGAGGCTTTTCACCCGAAAATTGAGAGCTTGTCCCTAAAATTGAGAGCTTTGTTCAGAAAAACGAGACTTTTTCACCCAAAAAAGGCGGGTTTGTGCCCTAAAATTGAGAGCTTGTTGCAGAAAATTGAGGCTTTTCAGCAGAAAAAGGTTGTTTCCGCCCTAAAATTGAGAGCTTGGTGCAGAAAAATGAGGCTTTTCTGGTGAAAAGGGCATTTTGTGCCCAAAAATTGAGAGCTTGTTGTAGGAAAATGAGGCTTTTTTACCCGAAAAAGGCGGGTTTTACCCTAAAATTGAGAGCTTCTTGTAGGAAAATGAGGCTTTTCAGGTGAAAAAGGTGGGTTTGGTGCAGAAAATTGAGAGCTCTGTGCAGAAAAATGAGGCTTTTTCACCCGAAAAAGGCATTTTGTGCCTGAAATTGAGAGCTTGGTGCAGAAAAATGAGGCTTTTCACCCCAAAAACGCGGGTTTAGCCCCCATGATAGGGTTTGTGCTGTAAAAAAGGAGAGGTAGGGCCCTGGAAATGAGGCACTGCTGCATAAAAGGGAGGTTGTTACCTGTAGAATCAAAACTTTGGATGCTAAAAATTAATCTTTGAGAGGTAAAGTGGGGGTTTGTGCCCTAGAATTGAGAGCTTGGAGTAGGAAAATGAGGCTTTTAATCTGAAAAAGGAGGTTTGTGCCCTAAAATTGAGATATTGGTGAAGAAAAATGTGGCTTTTCACCTGAAAATTGAGAACTTGTCCCTAAAATGGAGAGCTTGGTGCAGAAAAATGAGGCTTTTTCACGCAAAAAAGGCGAGTTTTACCCTAAAATTGAGAGCTTGTTGCAGAAAAATGAGGCTTTTCAGGAGAAAAATGTGGTTTGTGCCCTAAAATTGAGATCTCTGTGCAGAAAAATGAGGTTTTTCACCCCAAAAATGCGGGTTTAGCCCCCATGATAGGGTTTGTGCTATAAAAAAGGAGAGGTAGGGCCCAGGAAACGAGGCACTGCTGCATAAAAGGGAGGTTGTTACCTGTAGAATCAAAACTTTGGATGCCAAAAATTAATCTTTGAGAGGTAAAATGGGGGTTTGTGCCCTAAAATTGAGAGCTTGGAGTAGGAAAATGAGGCTTTTAATCTGAAAAAGGAGGTTTGTGCCCTAAAATTGAGATATTGGTGAAGAAGAATGAGGCTTTTCACCCAAAAATTGAGAGCTTGTCCCTAAAATGGAGAGCTTGGTGCAGAAAAATGAGGCTTTTCAGCAGAAAAAGGTGAGCTTGTCCATAAAATTGCGCTATTGGTGCAGAAAAATGAGGCTTTTCAGGTGAAAAAGGTGGGTTTGGTGCTAAAATTGAGAGCTTGGTGCAGAAAAATGAGGCTTTTCTGGTGAAAAGGGCATTTTGTGCCCAAAAATTGAGAGCTTGTTGTAGGAAAATGAGGCTTTTTTACCCGAAAAAGGCGGGTTTTACCCTAAAATTGAGAGCTTCTTGTAGGAAAATGAGGCTTTTCAGGTGAAAAAGGTGGGTTTGGTGCAGAAAATTGAGAGCTCTGTGCAGAAAAATGAGGCTTTTTCACGCGAAAAAGGCATTTTGTGCCTGAAATTGAGAGCTTGGTGCAGAAAAATGAGGCTTTTCACCCCAAAAACGCGGGTTTAGCCCCCATGATAGGGTTTGTGCTGTAAAAAAGGAGAGGTAGGGCCCTGGAAACGAGGCACTGCTGCATAAAAGGGAGGTTGTTACCTGTAGAATCAAAACTTTGGATGCTAAAAATAAATCTTTGAGAGGTAAAGTGGGGGTTTGTGCCTAAAATTGAGAGCTTGGAGTAGGAAAATGAGGCTTTTAATCTGAAAAAGGAGGTTTGTGCCCTAAAATTGAGATATTGGTGAAGAAAAATGAGGCTTTTCACCCCAAAATTGAGAGCTTGTCCCTAAAATTGAGAGCTTGGAGTAGGAAAATGAGGCTTTTAATCTGAAAAAGGAGGTTTGTGCCCAAAAATTGAGATATTGGTGAAGAAAAATGAGGCTTTTCACCTGAAAATTGAGAGCTTGTCCCTAAAATTGAGAGCTTGGTGCAGAAAAATGAGGCTTTTCAGCAGAAAAAGGCCATTTCCGCCCTAAAATTGAGAGCTTGGTTCAGAAAAATGAGGTTTTTCACCCCAAAAACGCGGGTTTAGCCCCCATGATAGGGTTTGTGCTGTAAAGAATGAGAGGTAGGGCCCTGGAAACGAGGCACTGCTGCATAAAAGGGAGGTTGTTACCTGTAGAATCAAAACTTTGGATGCCAAAAATTAATCGTTGAGAGGTAAAATGGGGGTTTGTGCCCTAAAATTGAGAGCTTGGAGTAGGAAAATGAGGCTTTTAATCTGAAAAAGGAGGTTTGTGCCCTAAAATTGACATATTGGTGTAGAAAAATGAGGCTTTTCACCCCAAAATTGAGAGCTTGTCCATAACATTGAAATATTGGTGCAGAAAAATTTGCCTTTTCAGGTGAAAAAGGTGGGTTTGGTGCTAAAATTGAGAGCTTGGTGCAGAAAAATGAGGCTTTTCTGGTGAAAAGGGCATTTTGTGCCCAAAAATTGAGAGCTTGTTGTAGGAAAATGAGGCTTTTTTACCCGAAAAAGGCGGGTTTTACCCTAAAATTGAGAGCTTCTTGTAGGAAAATGAGGCTTTTCAGGTGAAAAAGGTGGGTTTGGTGCAGAAAATTGAGAGCTCTGTGCAGAAAAATGAGGCTTTTTCACCCGAAAAAGGCATTTTGTGCCTGAAATTGAGAGCTTGGTGCAGAAAAATGAGGCTTTTCACCCCAAAAACGCGGGTTTAGCCCCCATGATAGGGTTTGTGCTGTAAAAAAGGAGAGGTAGGGCCCTGGAAATGAGGCACTGCTGCATAAAAGGGAGGTTGTTACCTGTAGAATCAAAACTTTGGATGCTAAAAATTAATCTTTGAGAGGTAAAGTGGGGGTTTGTGCCCTAGAATTGAGAGCTTGGAGTAGGAAAATGAGGCTTTTAATCTGAAAAAGGAGGTTTGTGCCCTAAAATTGAGATATTGGTGAAGAAAAATGTGGCTTTTCACCTGAAAATTGAGAACTTGTCCCTAAAATGGAGAGCTTGGTGCAGAAAAATGAGGCTTTTTCACGCAAAAAAGGCGAGTTTTACCCTAAAATTGAGAGCTTGTTGCAGAAAAATGAGGCTTTTCAGGAGAAAAATGTGGTTTGTGCCCTAAAATTGAGATCTCTGTGCAGAAAAATGAGGTTTTTCACCCCAAAAATGCGGGTTTAGCCCCCATGATAGGGTTTGTGCTATAAAAAAGGAGAGGTAGGGCCCAGGAAACGAGGCACTGCTGCATAAAAGGGAGGTTGTTACCTGTAGAATCAAAACTTTGGATGCCAAAAATTAATCTTTGAGAGGTAAAATGGGGGTTTGTGCCCTAAAATTGAGAGCTTGGAGTAGGAAAATGAGGCTTTTAATCTGAAAAAGGAGGTTTGTGCCCTAAAATTGAGATATTGGTGAAGAAGAATGAGGCTTTTCACCCCAAAATTGAGAGCTTGTCCCTAAAATGGAGAGCTTGGTGCAGAAAAATGAGGCTTTTCAGCAGAAAAAGGTGAGCTTGTCCATAAAATTGCGCTATTGGTGCAGAAAAATGAGGCTTTTCAGGTGAAAAAGGTGGGTTTGGTGCTAAAATTGAGAGCTTGGTGCAGAAAAATGAGGCTTTTCTGGTGAAAAGGGCATTTTGTGCCCAAAAATTGAGAGCTTGTTGTAGGAAAATGAGGCTTTTTTACCCGAAAAGGGCGGGTTTTACCCTAAAATTGAGAGCTTCTTGTAGGAAAATGAGGCTTTTCAGGTGAAAAAGGTGGGTTTGGTGCAGAAAATTGAGAGCTCTGTGCAGAAAAATGAGGCTTTTTCACGCGAAAAAGGCATTTTGTGCCTGAAATTGAGAGCTTGGTGCAGAAAAATGAGGCTTTTCACCCCAAAAACGCGGGTTTAGCCCCCATGATAGGGTTTGTGCTGTAAAAAAGGAGAGGTAGGGCCCTGGAAATGAGGCACTGCTGCATAAAAGGGAGGTTGTTACCTGTAGAATCAAAACTTTGGATGCTAAAAATAAATCTTTGAGAGGTAAAGTGGGGGTTTGTGCCTAAAATTGAGAGCTTGGAGTAGGAAAATGAGGCTTTTAATCTGAAAAAGGAGGTTTGTGCCCTAAAATTGAGATATTGGTGAAGAAAAATGAGGCTTTTCACCAGAAAATTGAGAGCTTGTCCCTAAAATTGAGAGCTTGGAGTAGGAAAATGAGGCTTTTAATCTGAAAAAGGAGGTTTGTGCCCTAAAATTGAGATATTGGTGAAGAAAAATGAGGCTTTTCACCTGAAAATTGAGAGCTTGTCCCTAAAATTGAGAGCTTGGTGCAGAAAAATGAGGCTTTTCAGCAGAAAAAGGCGGGTTGTGTGCCGTAAAATTGAGAGGTTGGTGCAGAAAAATGAGACTTTTCAGCAGAAAAAGGCCATTTCCGCCCTAAAATTGAGAGCTTGGTTCAGAAAAATGAGGTTTTTCACCCCAAAAATTCGGGTTTAGCCCCCATGATAGGGTTTGTGCTGTAAAAAAGGAGAGGTAGGGCCCTGGAAACGAGGCACTGCTGCATAAAAGGGAGGTTGTTTCCTGTAGAATCAAAACTTTGGATGCCAAAAATTAATCTTTGAGAGGTAAAATGGGGGTTTGTGCCTAAAATTGAGAGCTTGGAGTAGGAAAATGAGGCTTTTAATCTGAAAAAGGAGGTTTGTGCCCTAAAATTGAGATATTGGTGAAGAAAAATGAGGCTTTTCACCCCAAAATTGAGAGCTTGTCCCTCAAATGGAGAGCTTGGTGCAGAAAAATGAGGCTTTTCACCCAAAAAAAGTGGTTTGTGCTGTAAAATTGAGATCTTGTTGCAGAAAATTGAGGCTTTACATCTGAAAAAGGCGGTTTGTGCCCTAAAATTGAGAGCTTGGTGCAGAAAAATGAGGTTTTTCACCCCAAAAACGCGGGTTTAGCCCCCATGATAGGGTTTGTGCTGTAAAAAAGGAGAGGTAGGGCCCTGGAAACGAGGCACTGCTGCATAAAAGGGAGGTTGTTACCTGTAGAATCAAAACTTTGGATGCTAAAAATAAATCTTTGAGAGGTAAAGTGGGGGTTTGTGCCTAAAATTGAGAGCTTGGAGTAGGAAAATGAGGCTTTTAATCTGAAAAAGGAGGTTTGTGCCCTAAAATTGAGATATTGGTGAAGAAAAATGAGGCTTTTCACCCCAAAATTGAGAGCTTGTCCCTAAAATTGAGAGCTTGGAGTAGGAAAATGAGGCTTTTAATCTGAAAAAGGAGGTTTGTGCCCTAAAATTGAGATATTGGTGAAGAAAAATGAGGCTTTTCACCTGAAAATTGAGAGCTTGTCCCTAAAATTGAGAGCTTGGTGCAGAAAAATGAGGCTTTTCAGCAGAAAAAGGCGGGTTGTGTGCCGTAAAATTGAGAGGTTGGTGCAGAAAAATGAGACTTTTCAGCAGAAAAAGGCCATTTCCGCCCTAAAATTGAGAGCTTGGTTCAGAAAAATGAGGTTTTTCACCCCAAAAACGCGGGTTTAGCCCCCATGATAGGGTTTGTGCTGTAAAGAATGAGAGGTAGGGCCCTGGAAACGAGGCACTGCTGCATAAAAGGGAGGTTGTTACCTGTAGAATCAAAACTTTGGATGCCAAAAATTAATCTTTGAGAGGTAAAATGGGGGTTTGTACCCTAAAATTGAGAGCTTGGAGTAGGAAAATGAGGCTTTTAATCTGAAAAAGGAGGTTTGTGCCCTAAAATTGAGATATTGGTGTAGAAAAATGAGGCTTTTCACCCCAAAATTGAGAGCTTGTCCATAACATTGAAATATTGGTGCAGAAAAATTTGGCTTTTCAGGTGAAAAAGGTGGGTTTGGTGCTAAAATTGAGAGCTTGGTGCAGAAAAATGAGGCTTTTTCACGCAAAAAAAGTGGTTTGTGCTGTAAAATTGAGATCTTGTTGCAGAAAAGTGAGGCTTTAGATCTGAAAAAGACGGTTTGTGCCCTAAAATTGAGAGCTTGGTGCAGAAAAATGAGGTTTTTCACCCCAAAAACGCGGGTTTAGAGCCCCCATGATAGGGTTTGTGCTGTAAAAAAGGAGAGGTAGGGCCCTGGAAACGAGGCACTGCTGCATAAAAGGGAGGTTGTTACCTGTAGAATCAAAACTTTGGATGCTAAAAATTAATCTTTGAGAGGTAAAGTGGGGGTTTGTCCCTAAAATTGAGAGCTTGGAGTAGGAAAATGAGGCTTTTAATCTGAAAAAGGAGGTTTGTGCCCTAAAATTGAGATATTGGTGAAGAAGAATGAGGCTTTTCACCCGAAAATTGAGAACTTGTCCCTAAAATTGAGAGCTTGGTGCAGAAAAATGAGGCTTTTTCACCCAAAAAAGGCGGGTTTTACCCTAAATTTGAGAGCTTGGTTCAGAAAAATGAGGCTTTTCACCCAATACAGGTAATTTGTGCCCAAAAATTGAGAGCTTGGTGCAGAAAAATGATTCTTTTCGCCCGAAAAAGGTGGTTTCTGCCCTAAAATTGAGAGCTCTGTGCAGAAAAATGAGGCTTTTCACCCAAAAAAGGAGAGCTTGTCCATAAAATTGAAATATTGGTGCAGAAAAATGAGGCTTTTTCACCCAAAAAAGGCGGGTTTTACCCTAAACTTGAGAGAGTGGTTCAGAAAAATGAGGCTTTTCACCCAATAAAGGTAATTTGTGCCCAAAAATTGAGAGCTTGGTTCAGAAAAACGAGGATTTTTCACCTAAAAAAGGCGGGTGTGTGCCGTAAAATTGAGAGCTTGGTGCAGAAAAATGAGGATTTTTCACCCAAAAAAAGCGGGTTTTACCCTAAAATTGAGAGCTTGGTGAAGAAAAATGAGGCTTTTCACCTGAAAATTGAGAGCTTGTCCCTAAAATTGAGAGCTTGGTTCAGAAAAACGAGGCTTTTTCACCCAAAAAAGGCGGGTTTGTGCCCTAAAATTGAGAGCTTGTTGCAGAAAATTGAGGCTTTTCAGTAGAAAAAGGTTGTTTCCGCCCTAAAATTGAGAGCTTGGTACAGAAAAATGAGGTTTTTCACCCCAAAAGCGTGGGTTTAGCCCCCATGATAGGGTTTGTGCTGTAAAAAAGGAGAGGTAGGGCCCAGGAAACGAGGCACTGCTGCATAAAAGGGAGGTTGTTACCTGTAGAATCAAAACTTTGGATGCCAAAAATTAATCTTTGAGAGGAGAATGGGGGTTTGTGCCTAAAATTGAGAGCTTGGAGTAGGAAAATGAGGCTTTTAATCTGAAAAAGGAGGTTTGTGCCCTAAAATTGAGATATTGGTGAAGAAGAATGAGGCTTTTCACCCAAAAATTGAGAGCTTGTCCCTAAAATGGAGAGCTTGGTGCAGAAAAATGAGGCTTTTCAGCAGAAAAAGGTGAGCTTGTCCATAAAATTGCGCTATTGGTGCAGAAAAATGAGGCTTTTCAGGTGAAAAAGGTGGGTTTGGTGCTAAAATTGAGAGCTTGGTGCAGAAAAATGAGGCTTTTCTGGTGAAAAGGGCATTTTGTGCCCAAAAATTGAGAGCTTGTTGTAGGAAAATGAGGCTTTTTTACCCGAAAAAGGCGGGTTTTACCCTAAAATTGAGAGCTTGGTGCAGAAAAATGATTCTTTTCACCCGAAAAAGGCGGTTTCTCCCCTAAAATTGAGAGCTTGGTGCAGAAAAATGAGGCTTTTCACCCAAAAAAGGAGAGCTTGTCCATAAAATTGAAATATTGGTGCAGAAAAATGAGGCTTTTTCACCCAAAAAAGGCAGGTTTTACCCTAAACTTGAGAGAGTGGTTCAGAAAAATGAGGCTTTTCACCCAATAAAGGTAATTTGTGCCCAAAAATTGAGAGCTTGGTTCAGAAAAACGAGGATTTTTCACCCAAAAAAGGCGGGTGTGTGCCGTAAAATTGAGAGCTTGGTGCAGAAAAATGAGGCTTTTCCACCCAAAAAAGGCGGGTTTTACCCTAAAATTGAGATATTGGTGAAGAAAAATGAGGCTTTTCACCCGAAAATTGAGAGCTTGTCCCTAAAATTGAGAGCTTTGTTCAGAAAAACGAGACTTTTTCACCCAAAAAAGGCGGGTTTGTGCCCTAAAATTGAGAGCTTGTTGCAGAAAATTGAGGCTTTTCAGCAGAAAAAGGTTGTTTCCGCCCTAAAATTGAGAGCTTGGTACAGAAAAATGAGGTTTTTCACCCCAAAAGCGTGGGTTTAGCCCCCATGATAGGGTTTGTACTGTAAAAACGGAGAGGTAGGGCCCAGGAAACGAGGCACTGCTGCATAAAAGGGAGGTTGTTACCTGTAGAATCAAAACTTTGGATGCCAAAAATTAATCTTTGAGAGGTAAAATGGGGGTTTGTGCCCTAAAATTGACATATTGGTGTAGAAAAATGAGGCTTTACACCCCAAAATTGAGAGCTTGTCCATAACATTGAAATATTGGTGCAGAAAAATTTGGCTTTTCAGGTGAAAAAGGTGGGATTGGTGCTAAAATTGAGAGCTTGGTGCAGAAAAATGAGGCTTTTTCACGCAAAAAAAGTGGTTTGTGCTGTAAAATTGAGATCTTGTTGCAGAAAAGTGAGGCTTTAGATCTGAAAAAGGCGGTTTGTGCCCTAAAATTGAGAGCTTGGTGCAGAAAAATGAGGTTTTTCACCCCAAAAACGCGGGTTTAGAGCCCCCATGATAGGGTTTGTGCTGTAAAAAAGGAGAGGTAGGGCCCTGGAAACGAGGCACTACTGCATAAAAGGGAGGTTGTTTCCTGTAGAATCAAAACTTTGGATGCCAAAAATTAATCTTTGAGAGGTAAAATGGGGGTTTGTGCCTAAAATTGAGAGCTTGGAGTAGGAAAATGAGGCTTTTAATCTGAAAAAGGAGGTTTGTGCCCTAAAATTGAGATATTGGTGAAGAAAAATGAGGCTTTTCACCCCAAAATTGAGAGCTTGTCCCTCAAATGGAGATCTTGGTGCAGAAAAATGAGGCTTTTCACCCAAAAAAGTGGTTTGTGCTGTAAAATTGAGATCTTGTTGCAGAAAATTGAGGCTTTACATCTGAAAAAGGCGGTTTGTGCCCTAAAATTGAGAGCTTGGTGCAGAAAAATGAGGTTTTTCACCCCAAAAACGCGGGTTTAGCCCCCATGATAGGGTTTGTGCTGTAAAAAAGGAGAGGTAGGGCCCTGGAAACGAGGCACTGCTGCATAAAAGGGAGGTTGTTACCTGTAGAATCAAAACTTTGGATGCTAAAAATAAATCTTTGAGAGGTAAAGTGGGGGTTTGTGCCTAAAATTGAGAGCTTGGAGTAGGAAAATGAGGCTTTTAATCTGAAAAAGGAGGTTTGTGCCCTAAAATTGAGATATTGGTGAAGAAAAATGAGGCTTTTCACCCCAAAATTGAGAGCTTGTCCCTAAAATTGAGAGCTTGGAGTAGGAAAATGAGGCTTTTAATCTGAAAAAGGAGGTTTGTGCCCTAAAATTGAGATATTGGTGAAGAAAAATGAGGCTTTTCACCTGAAAATTGAGAGCTTGTCCCTAAAATTGAGAGCTTGGTGCAGAAAAATGAGGCTTTTCAGCAGAAAAAGGCGGGTTGTGTGCCGTAAAATTGAGAGGTTGGTGCAGAAAAATGAGACTTTTCAGCAGAAAAAGGCCATTTCCGCCCTAAAATTGAGAGCTTGGTTCAGAAAAATGAGGTTTTTCACCCCAAAAACGCGGGTTTAGCCCCCATGATAGGGTTTGTGCTGTAAAGAATGAGAGGTAGGGCCCTGGAAACGAGGCACTGCTGCATAAAAGGGAGGTTGTTACCTGTAGAATCAAAACTTTGGATGCCAAAAATTAATCTTTGAGAGGTAAAATGGGGGTTTGTACCCTAAAATTGAGAGCTTGGAGTAGGAAAATGAGGCTTTTAATCTGAAAAAGGAGGTTTGTGCCCTAAAATTGACATATTGGTGTAGAAAAATGAGGCTTTTCACCCCAAAATTGAGAGCTTGTCCATAACATTGAAATATTGGTGCAGAAAAATTTGGCTTTTCAGGTGAAAAAGGTGGGTTTGGTGCTAAAATTGAGAGCTTGGTGCAGAAAAATGAGGCTTTTTCACGCAAAAAAAGTGGTTTGTGCTGTAAAATTGAGATCTTGTTGCAGAAAAGTGAGGCTTTAGATCTGAAAAAGACGGTTTGTGCCCTAAAATTGAGAGCTTGGTGCAGAAAAATGAGGTTTTTCACCCCAAAAACGCGGGTTTAGAGCCCCCATGATAGGGTTTGTGCTGTAAAAAAGGAGAGGTAGGGCCCTGGAAACGAGGCACTGCTGCATAAAAGGGAGGTTGTTACCTGTAGAATCAAAACTTTGGATGCTAAAAATTAATCTTTGAGAGGTAAAGTGGGGGTTTGTGCCTAAAATTGAGAGCTTGGAGTAGGAAAATGAGGCTTTTAATCTGAAAAAGGAGGTTTGTGCCCTAAAATTGAGATATTGGTGAAGAAATATGAGGCTTTTCACTCAAAAATTGAGAGCTTGTCCCTAAAATTGAGAGCTTGGAGTAGGAAAATGAGGCTTTTAATCTGAAAAAGGAGGTTTGTGCCCTAAAATTGAGATATTGGTGAAGAAGAATGAGGCTTTTCACCCGAAAATTGAGAACTTGTCCCTAAAATTGAGAGCTTGGTGCAGAAAAATGAGGCTTTTTCACCCAAAAAAGGCGGGTTTTACCCTAAATTTGAGAGCTTGGTTCAGAAAAATGAGGCTTTTCACCCAATACAGGTAATTTGTGCCCAAAAATTGAGAGCTTGGTGCAGAAAAATGATTCTTTTCGCCCGAAAAAGGTGGTTTCTGCCCTAAAATTGAGAGCTTGGTGCAGAAAAATGAGGCTTTTCACCCAAAAAAGGAGAGCTTGTCCATAAAATTGAAATATTGGTGCAGAAAAATGAGGCTTTTTCACCCAAAAAAGGCGGGTTTTACCCTAAACTTGAGAGAGTGGTTCAGAAAAATGAGGCTTTTCACCCAATAAAGGTAATTTGTGCCCAAAAATTGAGAGCTTGGTTCAGAAAAACGAGGATTTTTCACCTAAAAAAGGCGGGTGTGTGCCGTAAAATTGAGAGCTTGGTGCAGAAAAATGAGGATTTTTCACCCAAAAAAAGCGGGTTTTACCCTAAAATTGAGAGCTTGGTGAAGAAAAATGAGGCTTTTCACCTGAAAATTGAGAGCTTGTCCCTAAAATTGAGAGCTTGGTTCAGAAAAATGAGGCTTTTTCACCCAAAAAAGGCGGGTTTGTGCCCTAAAATTGAGAGCTTGTTGCAGAAAATTGAGGCTTTTCAGTAGAAAAAGGTTGTTTCCGCCCTAAAATTGAGAGCTTGGTACAGAAAAATGAGGTTTTTCACCCCAAAAGCGTGGGTTTAGCCCCCATGATAGGGTTTGTGCTGTAAAAAAGGAGAGGTAGGGCCCAGGAAACGAGGCACTGCTGCATAAAAGGGAGGTTGTTACCTGTAGAATCAAAACTTTGGATGCCAAAAATTAATCTTTGAGAGGAGAATGGGGGTTTGTGCCTAAAATTGAGAGCTTGGAGTAGGAAAATGAGGCTTTTAATCTGAAAAAGGAGGTTTGTGCCCTAAAATTGAGATATTGGTGAAGAAGAATGAGGCTTTTCACCCAAAAATTGAGAGCTTGTCCCTAAAATGGAGAGCTTGGTGCAGAAAAATGAGGCTTTTCAGCAGAAAAAGGTGAGCTTGTCCATAAAATTGCGCTATTGGTGCAGAAAAATGAGGCTTTTCAGGTGAAAAAGGTGGGTTTGGTGCTAAAATTGAGAGCTTGGTGCAGAAAAATGAGGCTTTTCTGGTGAAAAGGGCATTTTGTGCCCAAAAATTGAGAGCTTGTTGTAGGAAAATGAGGCTTTTTTACCCGAAAAAGGCGGGTTTTACCCTAAAATTGAGAGCTTGGTGCAGAAAAATGATTCTTTTCACCCGAAAAAGGCGGTTTCTCCCCTAAAATTGAGAGCTTGGTGCAGAAAAATGAGGCTTTTCACCCAAAAAAGGAGAGCTTGTCCATAAAATTGAAATATTGGTGCAGAAAAATGAGGCTTTTTCACCCAAAAAAGGCGGGTTTTACCCTAAACTTGAGAGAGTGGTTCAGAAAAATGAGGCTTTTCACCCAATAAAGGTAATTTGTGCCCAAAAATTGAGAGCTTGGTTCAGAAAAACGAGGATTTTTCACCTAAAAAAGGCGGGTGTGTGCCGTAAAATTGAGAGCTTGGTGCAGAAAAATGAGGATTTTTCACCCAAAAAAAGCGGGTTTTACCCTAAAATTGAGAGCTTGGTGAAGAAAAATGAGGCTTTTCACCTGAAAATTGAGAGCTTGTCCCTAAAATTGAGAGCTTGGTTCAGAAAAACGAGGCTTTTTCACCCAAAAAAGGCGGGTTTGTGCCCTAAAATTGAGAGCTTGTTGCAGAAAATTGAGGCTTTTCAGTAGAAAAAGGTTGTTTCCGCCCTAAAATTGAGAGCTTGGTACAGAAAAATGAGGTTTTTCACCCCAAAAGCGTGGGTTTAGCCCCCATGATAGGGTTTGTGCTGTAAAAAAGGAGAGGTAGGGCCCAGGAAACGAGGCACTGCTGCATAAAAGGGAGGTTGTTACCTGTAGAATCAAAACTTTGGATGCCAAAAATTAATCTTTGAGAGGAGAATGGGGGTTTGTGCCTAAAATTGAGAGCTTGGAGTAGGAAAATGAGGCTTTTAATCTGAAAAAGGAGGTTTGTGCCCTAAAATTGAGATATTGGTGAAGAAGAATGAGGCTTTTCACCCAAAAATTGAGAGCTTGTCCCTAAAATTGAGAGCTTGGTTCAGAAAAACGAGGCTTTTTCACCCAAAAAAGGCGGGTTTGTGCCCTAAAATTGAGAGCTTGTTGCAGAAAATTGAGGCTTTTCAGTAGAAAAAGGTTGTTTCCGCCCTAAAATTGAGAGCTTGGTACAGAAAAATGAGGTTTTTCACCCCAAAAGCGTGGGTTTAGCCCCCATGATAGGGTTTGTGCTGTAAAAAAGGAGAGGTAGGGCCCAGGAAACGAGGCACTGCTGCATAAAAGGGAGGTTGTTACCTGTAGAATCAAAACTTTGGATGCCAAAAATTAATCTTTGAGAGGAGAATGGGGGTTTGTGCCTAAAATTGAGAGCTTGGAGTAGGAAAATGAGGCTTTTAATCTGAAAAAGGAGGTTTGTGCCCTAAAATTGAGATATTGGTGAAGAAGAATGAGGCTTTTCACCCAAAAATTGAGAGCTTGTCCCTAAAATGGAGAGCTTGGTGCAGAAAAATGAGGCTTTTCAGCAGAAAAAGGTGAGCTTGTCCATAAAATTGCGCTATTGGTGCAGAAAAATGAGGCTTTTCAGGTGAAAAAGGTGGGTTTGGTGCTAAAATTGAGAGCTTGGTGCAGAAAAATGAGGCTTTTCTGGTGAAAAGGGCATTTTGTGCCCAAAAATTGAGAGCTTGTTGTAGGAAAATGAGGCTTTTTTACCCGAAAAAGGCGGGTTTTACCCTAAAATTGAGAGCTTGGTGCAGAAAAATGATTCTTTTCACCCGAAAAAGGCGGTTTCTCCCCTAAAATTGAGAGCTTGGTGCAGAAAAATGAGGCTTTTCACCCAAAAAAGGAGAGCTTGTCCATAAAATTGAAATATTGGTGCAGAAAAATGAGGCTTTTTCACCCAAAAAAGGCGGGTTTTACCCTAAACTTGAGAGAGTGGTTCAGAAAAATGAGGCTTTTCACCCAATAAAGGTAATTTGTGCCCAAAAATTGAGAGCTTGGTTCAGAAAAACAAGGATTTTTCACCCAAAAAAGGCGGGTTTGTGCCCTAAAATTGAGAGCTTGTTGCAGAAAATTGAGGCTTTTCAGCAGAAAAAGGTTGTTTCCGCCCTAAAATTGAGAGCTTGGTACAGAAAAATGAGGTTTTTCACCCCAAAAGCGTGGGTTTAGCCCCCATGATAGGGTTTGTACTGTAAAAACGGAGAGGTAGGGCCCAGGAAACGAGGCACTGCTGCATAAAAGGGAGGTTGTTACCTGTAGAATCAAAACTTTGGATGCCAAAAATTAATCTTTGAGAGGTAAAATGGGGGTTTGTGCCCTAAAATTGACATATTGGTGTAGAAAAATGAGGCTTTACACCCCAAAATTGAGAGCTTGTCCATAACATTGAAATATTGGTGCAGAAAAATTTGGCTTTTCAGGTGAAAAAGGTGGGATTGGTGCTAAAATTGAGAGCTTGGTGCAGAAAAATGAGGCTTTTTCACGCAAAAAAAGTGGTTTGTGCTGTAAAATTGAGATCTTGTTGCAGAAAAGTGAGGCTTTAGATCTGAAAAAGGCGGTTTGTGCCCTAAAATTGAGAGCTTGGTGCAGAAAAATGAGGTTTTTCACCCCAAAAACGCGGGTTTAGAGCCCCCATGATAGGGTTTGTGCTGTAAAAAAGGAGAGGTAGGGCCCTGGAAACGAGGCACTACTGCATAAAAGGGAGGTTGTTTCCTGTAGAATCAAAACTTTGGATGCCAAAAATTAATCTTTGAGAGGTAAAATGGGGGTTTGTGCCTAAAATTGAGAGCTTGGAGTAGGAAAATGAGGCTTTTAATCTGAAAAAGGAGGTTTGTGCCCTAAAATTGAGATATTGGTGAAGAAAAATGAGGCTTTTCACCCCAAAATTGAGAGCTTGTCCCTCAAATGGAGATCTTGGTGCAGAAAAATGAGGCTTTTCACCCAAAAAAGTGGTTTGTGCTGTAAAATTGAGATCTTGTTGCAGAAAATTGAGGCTTTACATCTGAAAAAGGCGGTTTGTGCCCTAAAATTGAGAGCTTGGTGCAGAAAAATGAGGTTTTTCACCCCAAAAACGCGGGTTTAGCCCCCATGATAGGGTTTGTGCTGTAAAAAAGGAGAGGTAGGGCCCTGGAAACGAGGCACTGCTGCATAAAAGGGAGGTTGTTACCTGTAGAATCAAAACTTTGGATGCTAAAAATAAATCTTTGAGAGGTAAAGTGGGGGTTTGTGCCTAAAATTGAGAGCTTGGAGTAGGAAAATGAGGCTTTTAATCTGAAAAAGGAGGTTTGTGCCCTAAAATTGAGATATTGGTGAAGAAAAATGAGGCTTTTCACCCCAAAATTGAGAGCTTGTCCCTAAAATTGAGAGCTTGGAGTAGGAAAATGAGGCTTTTAATCTGAAAAAGGAGGTTTGTGCCCTAAAATTGAGATATTGGTGAAGAAAAATGAGGCTTTTCACCTGAAAATTGAGAGCTTGTCCCTAAAATTGAGAGCTTGGTGCAGAAAAATGAGGCTTTTCAGCAGAAAAAGGCGGGTTGTGTGCCGTAAAATTGAGAGGTTGGTGCAGAAAAATGAGACTTTTCAGCAGAAAAAGGCCATTTCCGCCCTAAAATTGAGAGCTTGGTTCAGAAAAATGAGGTTTTTCACCCCAAAAACGCGGGTTTAGCCCCCATGATAGGGTTTGTGCTGTAAAGAATGAGAGGTAGGGCCCTGGAAACGAGGCACTGCTGCATAAAAGGGAGGTTGTTACCTGTAGAATCAAAACTTTGGATGCCAAAAATTAATCTTTGAGAGGTAAAATGGGGGTTTGTACCCTAAAATTGAGAGCTTGGAGTAGGAAAATGAGGCTTTTAATCTGAAAAAGGAGGTTTGTGCCCTAAAATTGACATATTGGTGTAGAAAAATGAGGCTTTTCACCCCAAAATTGAGAGCTTGTCCATAACATTGAAATATTGGTGCAGAAAAATTTGGCTTTTCAGGTGAAAAAGGTGGGTTTGGTGCTAAAATTGAGAGCTTGGTGCAGAAAAATGAGGCTTTTTCACGCAAAAAAAGTGGTTTGTGCTGTAAAATTGAGATCTTGTTGCAGAAAAGTGAGGCTTTAGATCTGAAAAAGACGGTTTGTGCCCTAAAATTGAGAGCTTGGTGCAGAAAAATGAGGTTTTTCACCCCAAAAACGCGGGTTTAGAGCCCCCATGATAGGGTTTGTGCTGTAAAAAAGGAGAGGTAGGGCCCTGGAAACGAGGCACTGCTGCATAAAAGGGAGGTTGTTACCTGTAGAATCAAAACTTTGGATGCTAAAAATTAATCTTTGAGAGGTAAAGTGGGGGTTTGTGCCTAAAATTGAGAGCTTGGAGTAGGAAAATGAGGCTTTTAATCTGAAAAAGGAGGTTTGTGCCCTAAAATTGAGATATTGGTGAAGAAATATGAGGCTTTTCACTCAAAAATTGAGAGCTTGTCCCTAAAATTGAGAGCTTGGAGTAGGAAAATGAGGCTTTTAATCTGAAAAAGGAGGTTTGTGCCCTAAAATTGAGATATTGGTGAAGAAGAATGAGGCTTTTCACCCGAAAATTGAGAACTTGTCCCTAAAATTGAGAGCTTGGTGCAGAAAAATGAGGCTTTTTCACCCAAAAAAGGCGGGTTTTACCCTAAATTTGAGAGCTTGGTTCAGAAAAATGAGGCTTTTCACCCAATACAGGTAATTTGTGCCCAAAAATTGAGAGCTTGGTGCAGAAAAATGATTCTTTTCGCCCGAAAAAGGTGGTTTCTGCCCTAAAATTGAGAGCTCTGTGCAGAAAAATGAGGCTTTTCACCCAAAAAAGGAGAGCTTGTCCATAAAATTGAAATATTGGTGCAGAAAAATGAGGCTTTTTCACCCAAAAAAGGCGGGTTTTACCCTAAACTTGAGAGAGTGGTTCAGAAAAATGAGGCTTTTCACCCAATAAAGGTAATTTGTGCCCAAAAATTGAGAGCTTGGTTCAGAAAAACGAGGATTTTTCACCTAAAAAAGGCGGGTGTGTGCCGTAAAATTGAGAGCTTGGTGCAGAAAAATGAGGATTTTTCACCCAAAAAAAGCGGGTTTTACCCTAAAATTGAGAGCTTGGTGAAGAAAAATGAGGCTTTTCACCTGAAAATTGAGAGCTTGTCCCTAAAATTGAGAGCTTGGTTCAGAAAAACGAGGCTTTTTCACCCAAAAAAGGCGGGTTTGTGCCCTAAAATTGAGAGCTTGTTGCAGAAAATTGAGGCTTTTCAGTAGAAAAAGGTTGTTTCCGCCCTAAAATTGAGAGCTTGGTACAGAAAAATGAGGTTTTTCACCCCAAAAGCGTGGGTTTAGCCCCCATGATAGGGTTTGTGCTGTAAAAAAGGAGAGGTAGGGCCCAGGAAACGAGGCACTGCTGCATAAAAGGGAGGTTGTTACCTGTAGAATCAAAACTTTGGATGCCAAAAATTAATCTTTGAGAGGAGAATGGGGGTTTGTGCCTAAAATTGAGAGCTTGGAGTAGGAAAATGAGGCTTTTAATCTGAAAAAGGAGGTTTGTGCCCTAAAATTGAGATATTGGTGAAGAAGAATGAGGCTTTTCACCCAAAAATTGAGAGCTTGTCCCTAAAATGGAGAGCTTGGTGCAGAAAAATGAGGCTTTTCAGCAGAAAAAGGTGAGCTTGTCCATAAAATTGCGCTATTGGTGCAGAAAAATGAGGCTTTTCAGGTGAAAAAGGTGGGTTTGGTGCTAAAATTGAGAGCTTGGTGCAGAAAAATGAGGCTTTTCTGGTGAAAAGGGCATTTTGTGCCCAAAAATTGAGAGCTTGTTGTAGGAAAATGAGGCTTTTTTACCCGAAAAAGGCGGGTTTTACCCTAAAATTGAGAGCTTGGTGCAGAAAAATGATTCTTTTCACCCGAAAAAGGCGGTTTCTCCCCTAAAATTGAGAGCTTGGTGCAGAAAAATGAGGCTTTTCACCCAAAAAAGGAGAGCTTGTCCATAAAATTGAAATATTGGTGCAGAAAAATGAGGCTTTTTCACCCAAAAAAGGCGGGTTTTACCCTAAACTTGAGAGAGTGGTTCAGAAAAATGAGGCTTTTCACCCAATAAAGGTAATTTGTGCCCAAAAATTGAGAGCTTGGTTCAGAAAAACGAGGATTTTTCACCTAAAAAAGGCGGGTGTGTGCCGTAAAATTGAGAGCTTGGTGCAGAAAAATGAGGATTTTTCACCCAAAAAAAGCGGGTTTTACCCTAAAATTGAGAGCTTGGTGAAGAAAAATGAGGCTTTTCACCTGAAAATTGAGAGCTTGTCCCTAAAATTGAGAGCTTGGTTCAGAAAAACGAGGCTTTTTCACCCAAAAAAGGCGGGTTTGTGCCCTAAAATTGAGAGCTTGTTGCAGAAAATTGAGGCTTTTCAGTAGAAAAAGGTTGTTTCCGCCCTAAAATTGAGAGCTTGGTACAGAAAAATGAGGTTTTTCACCCCAAAAGCGTGGGTTTAGCCCCCATGATAGGGTTTGTGCTGTAAAAAAGGAGAGGTAGGGCCCAGGAAACGAGGCACTGCTGCATAAAAGGGAGGTTGTTACCTGTAGAATCAAAACTTTGGATGCCAAAAATTAATCTTTGAGAGGAGAATGGGGGTTTGTGCCTAAAATTGAGAGCTTGGAGTAGGAAAATGAGGCTTTTAATCTGAAAAAGGAGGTTTGTGCCCTAAAATTGAGATATTGGTGAAGAAGAATGAGGCTTTTCACCCAAAAATTGAGAGCTTGTCCCTAAAATTGAGAGCTTGGTTCAGAAAAACGAGGCTTTTTCACCCAAAAAAGGCGGGTTTGTGCCCTAAAATTGAGAGCTTGTTGCAGAAAATTGAGGCTTTTCAGTAGAAAAAGGTTGTTTCCGCCCTAAAATTGAGAGCTTGGTACAGAAAAATGAGGTTTTTCACCCCAAAAGCGTGGGTTTAGCCCCCATGATAGGGTTTGTGCTGTAAAAAAGGAGAGGTAGGGCCCAGGAAACGAGGCACTGCTGCATAAAAGGGAGGTTGTTACCTGTAGAATCAAAACTTTGGATGCCAAAAATTAATCTTTGAGAGGAGAATGGGGGTTTGTGCCTAAAATTGAGAGCTTGGAGTAGGAAAATGAGGCTTTTAATCTGAAAAAGGAGGTTTGTGCCCTAAAATTGAGATATTGGTGAAGAAGAATGAGGCTTTTCACCCAAAAATTGAGAGCTTGTCCCTAAAATGGAGAGCTTGGTGCAGAAAAATGAGGCTTTTCAGCAGAAAAAGGTGAGCTTGTCCATAAAATTGCGCTATTGGTGCAGAAAAATGAGGCTTTTCAGGTGAAAAAGGTGGGTTTGGTGCTAAAATTGAGAGCTTGGTGCAGAAAAATGAGGCTTTTCTGGTGAAAAGGGCATTTTGTGCCCAAAAATTGAGAGCTTGTTGTAGGAAAATGAGGCTTTTTTACCCGAAAAAGGCGGGTTTTACCCTAAAATTGAGAGCTTGGTGCAGAAAAATGATTCTTTTCACCCGAAAAAGGCGGTTTCTCCCCTAAAATTGAGAGCTTGGTGCAGAAAAATGAGGCTTTTCACCCAAAAAAGGAGAGCTTGTCCATAAAATTGAAATATTGGTGCAGAAAAATGAGGCTTTTTCACCCAAAAAAGGCGGGTTTTACCCTAAACTTGAGAGAGTGGTTCAGAAAAATGAGGCTTTTCACCCAATAAAGGTAATTTGTGCCCAAAAATTGAGAGCTTGGTTCAGAAAAACAAGGATTTTTCACCCAAAAAAGGCGGGTGTGTGCCGTAAAATTGAGAGCTTGGTGCAGAAAAATGAGGCTTTTCCACCCAAAAAAGGCGGGTTTTACCCTAAAATTGAGATATTGGTGAAGAAAAATGAGGCTTTTCACCCGAAAATTGAGAGCTTGTCCCTAAAATTGAGAGCTTTGTTCAGAAAAACGAGACTTTTTCACCCAAAAAAGGCGGGTTTGTGCCCTAAAATTGAGAGCTTGTTGCAGAAAATTGAGGCTTTTCAGCAGAAAAAGGTTGTTTCCGCCCTAAAATTGAGAGCTTGGTACAGAAAAATGAGGTTTTTCACCCCAAAAGCGTGGGTTTAGCCCCCATGATAGGGTTTGTACTGTAAAAACGGAGAGGTAGGGCCCAGGAAACGAGGCACTGCTGCATAAAAGGGAGGTTGTTACCTGTAGAATCAAAACTTTGGATGCCAAAAATTAATCTTTGAGAGGTAAAATGGGGGTTTGTGCCCTAAAATTGAGAGCTTGGAGTAGGAAAATGAGGCTTTTAATCTGAAAAAGGAGGTTTGTGCCCTAAAATTGAGATATTGGTGAAGAAGAATGAGGCTTTTCACCCAAAAATTGAGAGCTTGTCCCTAAAATGGAGAGCTTGGTGCAGAAAAATGAGGCTTTTTCACCCAAAAAAGGCGGGTTTTACCCTAAATTTGAGAGCTTGGTTCAGAAAAATGAGGCTTTTCACCCAATACAGGTAATTTGTGCCCAAAAATTGAGAGCTTGGTGCAGAAAAATGATTCTTTTCACCCGAAAAAGGCGGTTTCTGCCCTAAAATTGAGAGCTTGGTGCAGAAAAATGAGGCTTTTCACCCAAAAAAGGAGAGCTTGTCCATAAAATTGAAATATTGGTGCAGAAAAATGAGGCTTTTTCACCCAAAAAAGGCGGGTTTTACCCTAAACTTGAGAGAGTGGTTCAGAAAAATGAGGCTTTTCACCCAATAAAGGTAATTTGTGCCCAAAAATTGAGAGCTTGGTTCAGAAAAACGAGGATTTTTCACCCAAAAAAGGCAGGTGTGTGCCGTAAAATTGAGAGCTTGGTGCAGAAAAATGAAGCTTTTCCACCCAAAAAAGGCGGGTTTTACCCTAAAATTGAGATATTGGTGAAGAAAAATGAGGCTTTTCACCCGAAAATTGAGAGCTTGTCCCTAAAATTGAGAGCTTTGTTCAGAAAAACGAGGCTTTTTCACCCAAAAAAGGCGGGTTTGTGCCCTAAAATTGAGAGCTTGTTGCAGAAAATTGAGGCTTTTCAGCAGAAAAAGGTTGTTTCCGCCCTAAAATTGAGAGCTTGGTACAGAAAAATGAGGTTTTTCACCCCAAAAGCGTGGGTTTAGCCCCCATGATAGGGTTTGTGCTGTAAAAAAGGAGAGGTAGGGCCCAGGAAACGAGGCACTGCTGCATAAAAGGGAGGTTGTTACCTGTAGAATCAAAACTTTGGATGCCAAAAATTAATCTTTGAGAGGAGAATGGGGGTTTGTGCCTAAAATTGAGAGCTTGGAGTAGGAAAATGAGGCTTTTAATCTGAAAAAGGAGGTTTGTGCCCTAAAATTGAGATATTGGTGAAGAAGAATGAGGCTTTTCACCCAAAAATTGAGAGCTTGTCCCTAAAATTGAGAGCTTGGTGCAGAAAAATGAGGCTTTTCAGCAGAAAAAGGTGAGCTTGTCCATAAAATTGCGCTATTGTTGCAGAAAAATGAGGCTTTTCAGGTGAAAAAGGTGGGTTTGGTGCTAAAATTGAGAGCTTGGTGCAGAAAAATGAGGCTTTTCTGGTGAAAAGGGCATTTTGTGCCCAAAAATTGAGAGCTTGTTGTAGGAAAATGAGGCTTTTTTACCCGAAAAGGGCGGGTTTTACCCTAAAATTGAGAGCTTCTTGTAGGAAAATGAGGCTTTTCAGGTGAAAAAGGTGGGTTTGGTGCAGAAAATTGAGAGCTCTGTGCAGAAAAATGAGGCTTTTTCACCCGAAAAAGGCATTTTGTGCCTGAAATTGAGAGCTTGGTGCAGAAAAATGAGGCTTTTCACCCCAAAAACGCGGGTTTAGCCCCCATGATAGGGTTTGTGCTGTAAAAAAAGGAGAGGTAGGGCCCTGGAAACGAGGCACTGCTGCATAAAAGGGAGGTTGTTACCTGTAGAATCAAAACTTTGGATGCCAAAAATTAATCTTTGAGAGGTAAAATGGGGGTTTGTGCCCTAAAATTGAGAGCTTGGAGTAGGAAAATGAGGCTTTTAATCTGAAAAAGGAGGTTTGTGCCCTAAAATTGAGAAATTGGTGAAGAAAAATGAGGCTTTTCACCCAAAAATTGAGAGCTTGTCCCTAAAATGGAGAGCTTGGTGCAGAAAAATGAGGCTTTTCAGCAGAAAAAGGCACGTTTGGTCCTAAAATTGCACTATTGGTGCAGAAAAATGAGGCTTTTCACCCAAAAAAGGAAAGCTTGTCCATAACATTGAAATATTGGTGCAGAAAAATGAGGCTTTTCAGGTGTAAAAGGTGGGTTTGGTGCTAAAATTGAGAGCTTGTTGCAGAAAAATGAGGCTTTTCAGGAGAAAAAGGTGGTTTGTGCCCTAAAATTGAGAGCTTGGTGCAGAAAAATGAGGCTTTTCAGGTGAAAAAAGCGGGTTTGTGCCCTAGAATTCAGAGCTTATTGTAGGAGAATGAAACTTTTCACCCCAAAAACATGGGTTTGGCCCCCACGATAGGGTTTGTGCTGTATAAAAGTAGAGTTAGGGCCCAGGAAACGAGGCACTGCTGCATAAAAGGGAGGTTGTTACCTGTAGAATCAAAACTTTGGATGCTAAAAATTAAGCTTTGAGAGGTAAAGTGGGGGTTTGTGCCTAAAATTGAGAGCTTGGAGTAGGAAAATGAGGCTTTTAATCTGAAAAAGGAGGTTTGTGCCCTAAAATTGAGAGCTTGGTGCAGAAAAATGAGGCTTTTCAGGTGAAAATTGAGAGCTTGTCCCTAAAATTGAGAGCTTGGTGCAGAAAAATTAGGCTTTTCAGGTGAAAAAAGCGGGTTTTACCCTAATATTGAAAGCTTGGTGCAGAAAAATGAGGCTTTTCACCCCAAAAACGCGGGTTTAGCCCCCACGATAGGGTTTGTGCTGTAAAAAAGGAGAGGTAGGGCCCTGGAAACGAGGCACTGCTGCATAAAAGGGAGGTTGTTACCTGTAGAATCAAAACTTTGGATGCTAAAAATTAATCTTTGAGAGGTAAAGTGGGGGTTTGTGCCTAAAATTGAGAGCTTGGAGTAGGAAAATGAGGCTTTTAATCTGAAAAAGGAGGTTTGTGCCCTAAAATTGAGATATTGGTGAAGAAAATGAGGCTTTTCACCCGAAAATTGAGAACTTGTCCCTAAAATGGAGAGCTTGGTGCAGAAAAATGAGGCTTTTCAGGAGAAAAAGGTGGTTTGTGCCCAAAAATTGAGAGCTTGGTGCAGATAAATGAGGCTTTTCAGGAGAAAAAAGCGGGTTTGTGCCCTAGAATCCAGAGCTTATTGTAGGAGAATGAAGCTTTTCACCCCAAAAACATGGGTTTGGCCCCCACGATAGGGTTTGTGCTGTATAAAAGTAGAGTTAGGGCCCAGGAAACGAGGCACTGCTGCATAAAAGGGAGGTTGTTACCTGTAGAATCAAAACTTTGGATGCCAAAAATTAATCTTTGAGAGGTAAAGTGGGGGTTTGTGCCCTAAAATTGAGAGCTTGGAGTAGGAAAATGAGGCTTTTAATCTGAAAAAGGAGGTTTGTGCCCTAAAATTGAGATATTGGTGAAGAAAAATGAGGCTTTTCACTCAAAAATTGAGAGCTTGTCCCTAAAATTGAGAGCTTGGAGTAGGAAAATGAGGCTTTTAATCTGAAAAAGGAGGTTTGTGCCCTAAAATTGAGATATTGGTGAAGAAGAATGAGGCTTTTCACCCAAAAATTGAGAGCTTGTCCCTAAAATGGAGAGCTTGGTGCAGAAAAATGAGGCTTTTCAGCAGAAAAAGGTGAGCTTGTCCATAAAATTGCGCTATTGGTGCAGAAAAATGAGGCTTTTCAGGTGAAAAAGGTGGGTTTGGTGCTAAAATTGAGAGCTTGGTGCAGAAAAATGAGGCTTTTCTGGTGAAAAGGGCATTTTGTGCCCAAAAATTGAGAGCTTGTTGTAGGAAAATGAGGCTTTTTTACCCGAAAAAGGCGGGTTTTACCCTAAAATTGAGAGCTTCTTGTAGGAAAATGAGGCTTTTCAGGTGAAAAAGGTGGGTTTGGTGCAGAAAATTGAGAGCTCTGTGCAGAAAAATGAGGCTTTTCACCCCAAAAACGCGGGTTTAGCCCCCATGATAGGGTTTGTGCTGTAAAAAAGGAGAGGTAGGGCCCTGGAAACGAGGCACTGCTGCATAAAAGGGAGGTTGTTACCTGTAGAATCAAAACTTTGGATGCCAAAAATTAAGCTTTGAGAGGTAAAGTGGGGGTTTGTGCCTAAAATTGAGAGCTTGGAGTAGGAAAATGAGGCTTTTAATCTGAAAAAGGAGGTTTGTGCCCTAAAATTGAGAGCTTGGTGCAGAAAAATGAGGCTTTTCAGCAGAAAAAGGTGAGCTTGTCCATAAAATTGCGCTATTGGTGCAGAAAAATGAGGCTTTTCAGGTGAAAAAGGTGGGTTTGGTGCTAAAATTGAGAGCTTGGTGCAGAAAAATGAGGCTTTTCTGGTGAAAAGGGCATTTTGTGCCCAAAAATTGAGAGCTTGTTGTAGGAAAATGAGGCTTTTTTACCCGAAAAGGGCGGGTTTTACCCTAAAATTGAGAGCTTCTTGTAGGAAAATGAGGCTTTTCAGGTGAAAAAGGTGGGTTTGGTGCAGAAAATTGAGAGCTCTGTGCAGAAAAATGAGGCTTTTTCACGCGAAAAAGGCATTTTGTGCCTGAAATTGAGAGCTTGGTGCAGAAAAATGAGGCTTTTCACCCCAAAAACGCGGGTTTAGCCCCCATGATAGGGTTTGTGCTGTAAAAAAGGAGAGGTAGGGCCCTGGAAATGAGGCACTGCTGCATAAAAGGGAGGTTGTTACCTGTAGAATCAAAACTTTGGATGCTAAAAATAAATCTTTGAGAGGTAAAGTGGGGGTTTGTGCCTAAAATTGAGAGCTTGGAGTAGGAAAATGAGGCTTTTAATCTGAAAAAGGAGGTTTGTGCCCTAAAATTGAGATATTGGTGAAGAAAAATGAGGCTTTTCACCCCAAAATTGAGAGCTTGTCCCTAAAATTGAGAGCTTGGAGTAGGAAAATGAGGCTTTTAATCTGAAAAAGGAGGTTTGTGCCCTAAAATTGAGATATTGGTGAAGAAAAATGAGGCTTTTCACCTGAAAATTGAGAGCTTGTCCCTAAAATTGAGAGCTTGGTGCAGAAAAATGAGGCTTTTCAGCAGAAAAAGGCGGGTTGTGTGCCGTAAAATTGAGAGGTTGGTGCAGAAAAATGAGACTTTTCAGCAGAAAAAGGCCATTTCCGCCCTAAAATTGAGAGCTTGGTTCAGAAAAATGAGGTTTTTCACCCCAAAAATGCGGGTTTAGCCCCCATGATAGGGTTTGTGCTGTAAAAAAGGAGAGGTAGGGCCCTGGAAACGAGGCACTGCTGCATAAAAGGGAGGTTGTTTCCTGTAGAATCAAAACTTTGGATGCCAAAAATTAATCTTTGAGAGGTAAAATGGGGGTTTGTGCCTAAAATTGAGAGCTTGGAGTAGGAAAATGAGGCTTTTAATCTGAAAAAGGAGGTTTGTGCCCTAAAATTGAGATATTGGTGAAGAAAAATGAGGCTTTTCACCCCAAAATTGAGAGCTTGTCCCTCAAATGGAGAGCTTGGTGCAGAAAAATGAGGCTTTTCACCCAAAAAAAGTGGTTTGTGCTGTAAAATTGAGATCTTGTTGCAGAAAATTGAGGCTTTACATCTGAAAAAGGCGGTTTGTGCCCTAAAATTGAGAGCTTGGTGCAGAAAAATGAGGTTTTTCACCCCAAAAACGCGGGTTTAGCCCCCATGATAGGGTTTGTGCTGTAAAAAAGGAGAGGTAGGGCCCTGGAAACGAGGCACTGCTGCATAAAAGGGAGGTTGTTACCTGTAGAATCAAAACTTTGGATGCTAAAAATTAATCTTTGAGAGGTAAAGTGGGGGTTTGTGCCTAAAATTGAGAGCTTGGAGTAGGAAAATGAGGCTTTTAATCTGAAAAAGGAGGTTTGTGCCCTAAAATTGAGATATTGGTGAAGAAATATGAGGCTTTTCACTCAAAAATTGAGAGCTTGTCCCTAAAATTGAGAGCTTGGAGTAGGAAAATGAGGCTTTTAATCTGAAAAAGGAGGTTTGTGCCCTAAAATTGAGATATTGGTGAAGAAGAATGAGGCTTTTCACCCGAAAATTGAGAACTTGTCCCTAAAATTGAGAGCTTGGTGCAGAAAAATGAGGCTTTTTCACCCAAAAAAGGCGGGTTTTACCCTAAATTTGAGAGCTTGGTTCAGAAAAATGAGGCTTTTCACCCAATACAGGTAATTTGTGCCCAAAAATTGAGAGCTTGGTGCAGAAAAATGATTCTTTTCGCCCGAAAAAGGTGGTTTCTGCCCTAAAATTGAGAGCTCTGTGCAGAAAAATGAGGCTTTTCACCCAAAAAAGGAGAGCTTGTCCATAAAATTGAAATATTGGTGCAGAAAAATGAGGCTTTTTCACCCAAAAAAGGCGGGTTTTACCCTAAACTTGAGAGAGTGGTTCAGAAAAATGAGGCTTTTCACCCAATAAAGGTAATTTGTGCCCAAAAATTGAGAGCTTGGTTCAGAAAAACGAGGATTTTTCACCTAAAAAAGGCGGGTGTGTGCCGTAAAATTGAGAGCTTGGTGCAGAAAAATGAGGATTTTTCACCCCAAAAAAGCGGGTTTTACCCTAAAATTGAGAGCTTGGTGAAGAAAAATGAGGCTTTTCACCTGAAAATTGAGAGCTTGTCCCTAAAATTGAGAGCTTGGTTCAGAAAAACGAGGCTTTTTCACCCAAAAAAGGCGGGTTTGTGCCCTAAAATTGAGAGCTTGTTGCAGAAAATTGAGGCTTTTCAGTAGAAAAAGGTTGTTTCCGCCCTAAAATTGAGAGCTTGGTACAGAAAAATGAGGTTTTTCACCCCAAAAGCGTGGGTTTAGCCCCCATGATAGGGTTTGTGCTGTAAAAAAGGAGAGGTAGGGCCCAGGAAACGAGGCACTGCTGCATAAAAGGGAGGTTGTTACCTGTAGAATCAAAACTTTGGATGCCAAAAATTAATCTTTGAGAGGAGAATGGGGGTTTGTGCCTAAAATTGAGAGCTTGGAGTAGGAAAATGAGGCTTTTAATCTGAAAAAGGAGGTTTGTGCCCTAAAATTGAGATATTGGTGAAGAAGAATGAGGCTTTTCACCCAAAAATTGAGAGCTTGTCCCTAAAATGGAGAGCTTGGTGCAGAAAAATGAGGCTTTTCAGCAGAAAAAGGTGAGCTTGTCCATAAAATTGCGCTATTGGTGCAGAAAAATGAGGCTTTTCAGGTGAAAAAGGTGGGTTTGGTGCTAAAATTGAGAGCTTGGTGCAGAAAAATGAGGCTTTTCTGGTGAAAAGGGCATTTTGTGCCCAAAAATTGAGAGCTTGTTGTAGGAAAATGAGGCTTTTTTACCCGAAAAAGGCGGGTTTTACCCTAAAATTGAGAGCTTGGTGCAGAAAAATGATTCTTTTCACCCGAAAAAGGCGGTTTCTCCCCTAAAATTGAGAGCTTGGTGCAGAAAAATGAGGCTTTTCACCCAAAAAAGGAGAGCTTGTCCATAAAATTGAAATATTGGTGCAGAAAAATGAGGCTTTTTCACCCAAAAAAGGCGGGTTTTACCCTAAACTTGAGAGAGTGGTTCAGAAAAATGAGGCTTTTCACCCAATAAAGGTAATTTGTGCCCAAAAATTGAGAGCTTGGTTCAGAAAAACGAGGATTTTTCACCCAAAAAAGGCGGGTGTGTGCCGTAAAATTGAGAGCTTGGTGCAGAAAAATGAGGCTTTTCCACCCAAAAAAGGCGGGTTTTACCCTAAAATTGAGATATTGGTGAAGAAAAATGAGGCTTTTCACCCGAAAATTGAGAGCTTGTCCCTAAAATTGAGAGCTTTGTTCAGAAAAACGAGACTTTTTCACCCAAAAAAGGCGGGTTTGTGCCCTAAAATTGAGAGCTTGTTGCAGAAAATTGAGGCTTTTCAGCAGAAAAAGGTTGTTTCCGCCCTAAAATTGAGAGCTTGGTACAGAAAAATGAGGTTTTTCACCCCAAAAGCGTGGGTTTAGCCCCCATGATAGGGTTTGTACTGTAAAAACGGAGAGGTAGGGCCCAGGAAACGAGGCACTGCTGCATAAAAGGGAGGTTGTTACCTGTAGAATCAAAACTTTGGATGCCAAAAATTAATCTTTGAGAGGTAAAATGGGGGTTTGTGCCCTAAAATTGACATATTGGTGTAGAAAAATGAGGCTTTTCACCCCAAAATTGAGAGCTTGTCCATAACATTGAAATATTGGTGCAGAAAAATTTGGCTTTTCAGGTGAAAAAGGTGGGATTGGTGCTAAAATTGAGAGCTTGGTGCAGAAAAATGAGGCTTTTTCACGCAAAAAAAGTGGTTTGTGCTGTAAAATTGAGATCTTGTTGCAGAAAAGTGAGGCTTTAGATCTGAAAAAGGCGGTTTGTGCCCTAAAATTGAGAGCTTGGTGCAGAAAAATGAGGTTTTTCACCCCAAAAACGCGGGTTTAGAGCCCCCATGATAGGGTTTGTGCTGTAAAAAAGGAGAGGTAGGGCCCTGGAAACGAGGCACTGCTGCATAAAAGGGAGGTTGTTTCCTGTAGAATCAAAACTTTGGATGCCAAAAATTAATCTTTGAGAGGTAAAATGGGGGTTTGTGCCTAAAATTGAGAGCTTGGAGTAGGAAAATGAGGCTTTTAATCTGAAAAAGGAGGTTTGTGCCCTAAAATTGAGATATTGGTGAAGAAAAATGAGGCTTTTCACCCCAAAATTGAGAGCTTGTCCCTCAAATGGAGAGCTTGGTGCAGAAAAATGAGGCTTTTCACCCAAAAAAAGTGGTTTGTGCTGTAAAATTGAGATCTTGTTGCAGAAAATTGAGGCTTTACATCTGAAAAAGGCGGTTTGTGCCCTAAAATTGAGAGCTTGGTGCAGAAAAATGAGGTTTTTCACCCCAAAAACGCGGGTTTAGCCCCCATGATAGGGTTTGTGCTGTAAAAAAGGAGAGGTAGGGCCCTGGAAACGAGGCACTGCTGCATATAAAGGGAGGTTGTTACCTGTAGAATCAAAACTTTGGATGCTAAAAATAAATCTTTGAGAGGTAAAGTGGGGGTTTGTGCCTAAAATTGAGAGCTTGGAGTAGGAAAATGAGGCTTTTAATCTGAAAAAGGAGGTTTGTGCCCTAAAATTGAGATATTGGTGAAGAAAAATGAGGCTTTTCACCCCAAAATTGAGAGCTTGTCCCTAAAATTGAGAGCTTGGAGTAGGAAAATGAGGCTTTTCATCTGAAAAAGGAGGTTTGTGCCCTAAAATTGAGATATTGGTGAAGAAAAATGAGGCTTTTCACCTGAAAATTGAGAGCTTGTCCCTAAAATTGAGAGCTTGGTGCAGAAAAATGAGGCTTTTCAGCAGAAAAAGGCGGGTTGTGTGCCGTAAAATTGAGAGGTTGGTGCAGAAAAATGAGACTTTTCAGCAGAAAAAGGCTATTTCCGCCCTAAAATTGAGAGCTTGGTTCAGAAAAATGAGGTTTTTCACCCCAAAAACGCGGGTTTAGCCCCCATGATAGGGTTTGTGCTGTAAAGAATGAGAGGTAGGGCCCTGGAAACGAGGCACTGCTGCATAAAAGGGAGGTTGTTACCTGTAGAATCAAAACTTTGGATGCCAAAAATTAATCTTTGAGAGGTAAAATGGGGGTTTGTACCCTAAAATTGAGAGCTTGGAGTAGGAAAATGAGGCTTTTAATCTGAAAAAGGAGGTTTGTGCCCTAAAATTGACATATTGGTGTAGAAAAATGAGGCTTTTCACCCCAAAATTGAGAGCTTGTCCATAACATTGAAATATTGGTGCAGAAAAATTTGGCTTTTCAGGTGAAAAAGGTGGGTTTGGTGCTAAAATTGAGAGCTTGGTGCAGAAAAATGAGGCTTTTTCACGCAAAAAAAGTGGTTTGTGCTGTAAAATTGAGATCTTGTTGCAGAAAAGTGAGGCTTTAGATCTGAAAAAGACGGTTTGTGCCCTAAAATTGAGAGCTTGGTGCAGAAAAATGAGGTTTTTCACCCCAAAAACGCGGGTTTAGAGCCCCCATGATAGGGTTTGTGCTGTAAAAAAGGAGAGGTAGGGCCCTGGAAACGAGGCACTGCTGCATAAAAGGGAGGTTGTTACCTGTAGAATCAAAACTTTGGATGCTAAAAATTAATCTTTGAGAGGTAAAGTGGGGGTTTGTGCCTAAAATTGAGAGCTTGGAGTAGGAAAATGAGGCTTTTAATCTGAAAAAGGAGGTTTGTGCCCTAAAATTGAGATATTGGTGAAGAAATATGAGGCTTTTCACTCAAAAATTGAGAGCTTGTCCCTAAAATTGAGAGCTTGGAGTAGGAAAATGAGGCTTTTAATCTGAAAAAGGAGGTTTGTGCCCTAAAATTGAGATATTGGTGAAGAAGAATGAGGCTTTTCACCCGAAAATTGAGAACTTGTCCCTAAAATTGAGAGCTTGGTGCAGAAAAATGAGGCTTTTTCACCCAAAAAAGGCGGGTTTTACCCTAAATTTGAGAGCTTGGTTCAGAAAAATGAGGCTTTTCACCCAATACAGGTAATTTGTGCCCAAAAATTGAGAGCTTGGTGCAGAAAAATGATTCTTTTCGCCCGAAAAAGGTGGTTTCTGCCCTAAAATTGAGAGCTTGGTGCAGAAAAATGAGGCTTTTCACCCAAAAAAGGAGAGCTTGTCCATAAAATTGAAATATTGGTGCAGAAAAATGAGGCTTTTTCACCCAAAAAAGGCGGGTTTTACCCTAAACTTGAGAGAGTGGTTCAGAAAAATGAGGCTTTTCACCCAATAAAGGTAATTTGTGCCCAAAAATTGAGAGCTTGGTTCAGAAAAACGAGGATTTTTCACCTAAAAAAGGCGGGTGTGTGCCGTAAAATTGAGAGCTTGGTGCAGAAAAATGAGGATTTTTCACCCAAAAAAAGCGGGTTTTACCCTAAAATTGAGAGCTTGGTGAAGAAAAATGAGGCTTTTCACCTGAAAATTGAGAGATTGTCCCTAAAATTGAGAGCTTGGTTCAGAAAAACGAGGCTTTTTCACCCAAAAAAGGCGGGTTTGTGCCCTAAAATTGAGAGCTTGTTGCAGAAAATTGAGGCTTTTCAGTAGAAAAAGGTTGTTTCCGCCCTAAAATTGAGAGCTTGGTACAGAAAAATGAGGTTTTTCACCCCAAAAGCGTGGGTTTAGCCCCCATGATAGGGTTTGTGCTGTAAAAAAGGAGAGGTAGGGCCCAGGAAACGAGGCACTGCTGCATAAAAGGGAGGTTGTTACCTGTAGAATCAAAACTTTGGATGCCAAAAATTAATCTTTGAGAGGAGAATGGGGGTTTGTGCCTAAAATTGAGAGCTTGGAGTAGGAAAATGAGGCTTTTAATCTGAAAAAGGAGGTTTGTGCCCTAAAATTGAGATATTGGTGAAGAAGAATGAGGCTTTTCACCCAAAAATTGAGAGCTTGTCCCTAAAATTGAGAGCTTGGTGCAGAAAAATGAGGCTTTTCAGCAGAAAAAGGTGAGCTTGTCCATAAAATTGCGCTATTGTTGCAGAAAAATGAGGCTTTTCAGGTGAAAAAGGTGGGTTTGGTGCTAAAATTGAGAGCTTGGTGCAGAAAAATGAGGCTTTTCTGGTGAAAAGGGCATTTTGTGCCCAAAAATTGAGAGCTTGTTGTAGGAAAATGAGGCTTTTTTACCCGAAAAAGGCGGGTTTTACCCTAAAATTGAGAGCTTGGTGCAGAAAAATGATTCTTTTCACCCGAAAAAGGCGGTTTCTCCCCTAAAATTGAGAGCTTGGTGCAGAAAAATGAGGCTTTTCACCCAAAAAAGGAGAGCTTGTCCATAAAATTGAAATATTGGTGCAGAAAAATGAGGCTTTTTCACCCAAAAAAGGCGGGTTTTACCCTAAACTTGAGAGAGTGGTTCAGAAAAATGAGGCTTTTCACCCAATAAAGGTAATTTGTGCCCAAAAATTGAGAGCTTGGTTCAGAAAAACAAGGATTTTTCACCCAAAAAAGGCGGGTGTGTGCCGTAAAATTGAGAGCTTGGTGCAGAAAAATGAGGCTTTTCCACCCAAAAAAGGCGGGTTTTACCCTAAAATTGAGATATTGGTGAAGAAAAATGAGGCTTTTCACCCGAAAATTGAGAGCTTGTCCCTAAAATTGAGAGCTTTGTTCAGAAAAACGAGACTTTTTCACCCAAAAAAGGCGGGTTTGTGCCCTAAAATTGAGAGCTTGTTGCAGAAAATTGAGGCTTTTCAGCAGAAAAAGGTTGTTTCCGCCCTAAAATTGAGAGCTTGGTACAGAAAAATGAGGTTTTTCACCCCAAAAGCGTGGGTTTAGCCCCCATGATAGGGTTTGTACTGTAAAAAAGGAGAGGTAGGGCCCAGGAAACGAGGCACTGCTGCATAAAAGGGAGGTTGTTACCTGTAGAATCAAAACTTTGGATGCCAAAAATTAATCTTTGAGAGGTAAAATGGGGGTTTGTGCCCTAAAATTGAGAGCTTGGAGTAGGAAAATGAGGCTTTTAATCTGAAAAAGGAGGTTTGTGCCCTAAAATTGAGATATTGGTGAAGAAGAATGAGGCTTTTCACCCAAAAATTGAGAGCTTGTCCCTAAAATGGAGAGCTTGGTGCAGAAAAATGAGGCTTTTTCACCCAAAAAAGGCGGGTTTTACCCTAAATTTGAGAGCTTGGTTCAGAAAAATGAGGCTTTTCACCCAATACAGGTAATTTGTGCCCAAAAATTGAGAGCTTGGTGCAGAAAAATGATTCTTTTCACCCGAAAAAGGCGGTTTCTGCCCTAAAATTGAGAGCTTGGTGCAGAAAAATGAGGCTTTTCACCCAAAAAAGGAGAGCTTGTCCATAAAATTGAAATATTGGTGCAGAAAAATGAGGCTTTTTCACCCAAAAAAGGCGGGTTTTACCCTAAACTTGAGAGAGTGGTTCAGAAAAATGAGGCTTTTCACCCAATAAAGGTAATTTGTGCCCAAAAATTGAGAGCTTGGTTCAGAAAAACGAGGATTTTTCACCCAAAAAAGGCAGGTGTGTGCCGTAAAATTGAGAGCTTGGTGCAGAAAAATGAAGCTTTTCCACCCAAAAAAGGCGGGTTTTACCCTAAAATTGAGATATTGGTGAAGAAAAATGAGGCTTTTCACCCGAAAATTGAGAGCTTGTCCCTAAAATTGAGAGCTTTGTTCAGAAAAACGAGGCTTTTTCACCCAAAAAAGGCGGGTTTGTGCCCTAAAATTGAGAGCTTGTTGCAGAAAATTGAGGCTTTTCAGCAGAAAAAGGTTGTTTCCGCCCTAAAATTGAGAGCTTGGTACAGAAAAATGAGGTTTTTCACCCCAAAAGCGTGGGTTTAGCCCCCATGATAGGGTTTGTACTGTAAAAAAGGAGAGGTAGGGCCCAGGAAACGAGGCACTGCTGCATAAAAGGGAGGTTGTTACCTGTAGAATCAAAACTTTGGATGCCAAAAATTAATCTTTGAGAGGAGAATGGGGGTTTGTGCCTAAAATTGAGAGCTTGGAGTAGGAAAATGAGGCTTTTAATCTGAAAAAGGAGGTTTGTGCCCTAAAATTGAGATATTGGTGAAGAAGAATGAGGCTTTTCACCCAAAAATTGAGAGCTTGTCCCTAAAATTGAGAGCTTGGTGCAGAAAAATGAGGCTTTTCAGCAGAAAAAGGTGAGCTTGTCCATAAAATTGCGCTATTGTTGCAGAAAAATGAGGCTTTTCAGGTGAAAAAGGTGGGTTTGGTGCTAAAATTGAGAGCTTGGTGCAGAAAAATGAGGCTTTTCTGGTGAAAAGGGCATTTTGTGCCCAAAAATTGAGAGCTTGTTGTAGGAAAATGAGGCTTTTTTACCCGAAAAGGGCGGGTTTTACCCTAAAATTGAGAGCTTCTTGTAGGAAAATGAGGCTTTTCAGGTGAAAAAGGTGGGTTTGGTGCAGAAAATTGAGAGCTCTGTGCAGAAAAATGAGGCTTTTTCACCCGAAAAAGGCATTTTGTGCCTGAAATTGAGAGCTTGGTGCAGAAAAATGAGGCTTTTCACCCCAAAAACGCGGGTTTAGCCCCCATGATAGGGTTTGTGCTGTAAAAAAAGGAGAGGTAGGGCCCTGGAAACGAGGCACTGCTGCATAAAAGGGAGGTTGTTACCTGTAGAATCAAAACTTTGGATGCCAAAAATTAATCTTTGAGAGGTAAAATGGGGGTTTGTGCCCTAAAATTGAGAGCTTGGAGTAGGAAAATGAGGCTTTTAATCTGAAAAAGGAGGTTTGTGCCCTAAAATTGAGAAATTGGTGAAGAAAAATGAGGCTTTTCACCCAAAAATTGAGAGCTTGTCCCTAAAATGGAGAGCTTGGTGCAGAAAAATGAGGCTTTTCAGCAGAAAAAGGCACGTTTGGTCCTAAAATTGCGCTATTGGTGCAGAAAAATGAGGCTTTTCACCCAAAAAAGGAAAGCTTGTCCATAACATTGAAATATTGGTGCAGAAAAATGAGGCTTTTCAGGTGTAAAAGGTGGGTTTGGTGCTAAAATTGAGAGCTTGTTGCAGAAAAATGAGGCTTTTCAGGAGAAAAAGGTGGTTTGTGCCCTAAAATTGAGAGCTTGGTGCAGAAAAATGAGGCTTTTCAGGTGAAAAAAGCGGGTTTGTGCCCTAGAATTCAGAGCTTATTGTAGGAGAATGAAGCTTTTCACCCCAAAAACATGGGTTTGGCCCCCACGATAGGGTTTGTGCTGTATAAAAGTAGAGTTAGGGCCCAGGAAACGAGGCACTGCTGCATAAAAGGGAGGTTGTTACCTGTAGAATCAAAACTTTGGATGCTAAAAATTAAGCTTTGAGAGGTAAAGTGGGGGTTTGTGCCTAAAATTGAGAGCTTGGAGTAGGAAAATGAGGCTTTTAATCTGAAAAAGGAGGTTTGTGCCCTAAAATTGAGAGCTTGGTGCAGAAAAATGAGGCTTTTCAGGTGAAAATTGAGAGCTTGTCCCTAAAATTGAGAGCTTGGTGCAGAAAAATTAGGCTTTTCAGGTGAAAAAAGCGGGTTTTACCCTAATATTGAAAGCTTGGTGCAGAAAAATGAGGCTTTTCACCCCAAAAACGCGGGTTTAGCCCCCACGATAGGGTTTGTGCTGTAAAAAAGGAGAGGTAGGGCCCTGGAAACGAGGCACTGCTGCATAAAAGGGAGGTTGTTACCTGTAGAATCAAAACTTTGGATGCTAAAAATTAATCTTTGAGAGGTAAAGTGGGGGTTTGTGCCTAAAATTGAGAGCTTGGAGTAGGAAAATGAGGCTTTTAATCTGAAAAAGGAGGTTTGTGCCCTAAAATTGAGATATTGGTGAAGAAAATGAGGCTTTTCACCCGAAAATTGAGAACTTGTCCCTAAAATGGAGAGCTTGGTGCAGAAAAATGAGGCTTTTCAGGAGAAAAAGGTGGTTTGTGCCCAAAAATTGAGAGCTTGGTGCAGATAAATGAGGCTTTTCAGGAGAAAAAAGCGGGTTTGTGCCCTAGAATCCAGAGCTTATTGTAGGAGAATGAAGCTTTTCACCCCAAAAACATGGGTTTGGCCCCCACGATAGGGTTTGTGCTGTATAAAAGTAGAGTTAGGGCCCAGGAAACGAGGCACTGCTGCATAAAAGGGAGGTTGTTACCTGTAGAATCAAAACTTTGGATGCCAAAAATTAATCTTTGAGAGGTAAAGTGGGGGTTTGTGCCCTAAAATTGAGAGCTTGGAGTAGGAAAATGAGGCTTTTAATCTGAAAAAGGAGGTTTGTGCCCTAAAATTGAGATATTGGTGAAGAAAAATGAGGCTTTTCACTCAAAAATTGAGAGCTTGTCCCTAAAATTGAGAGCTTGGAGTAGGAAAATGAGGCTTTTAATCTGAAAAAGGAGGTTTGTGCCCTAAAATTGAGATATTGGTGAAGAAGAATGAGGCTTTTCACCCAAAAATTGAGAGCTTGTCCCTAAAATTGAGAGCTTGGTGCAGAAAAATGAGGCTTTTCAGCAGAAAAAGGTGAGCTTGTCCATAAAATTGCGCTATTGGTGCAGAAAAATGAGGCTTTTCAGGTGAAAAAGGTGGGTTTGGTGCTAAAATTGAGAGCTTGGTGCAGAAAAATGAGGCTTTTCTGGTGAAAAGGGCATTTTGTGCCCAAAAATTGAGAGCTTGTTGTAGGAAAATGAGGCTTTTTTACCCGAAAAAGGCGGGTTTTACCCTAAAATTGAGAGCTTCTTGTAGGAAAATGAGGCTTTTCAGGTGAAAAAGGTGGGTTTGGTGCAGAAAATTGAGAGCTCTGTGCAGAAAAATGAGGCTTTTCACCCCAAAAACGCGGGTTTAGCCCCCATGATAGGGTTTGTGCTGTAAAAAAGGAGAGGTAGGGCCCTGGAAACGAGGCACTGCTGCATAAAAGGGAGGTTGTTACCTGTAGAATCAAAACTTTGGATGCCAAAAATTAAGCTTTGAGAGGAGAATGGGGGTTTGTGCCTAAAATTGAGAGCTTGGAGTAGGAAAATGAGGCTTTTAATCTGAAAAAGGAGGTTTGTGCCCTAAAATTGAGAGCTTGGTGCAGAAAAATGAGGCTTTTCAGGTGAAAATTGAGAGCTTGTCCCTAAAATTGAGAGCTTGGTGCAGAAAAATTAGGCTTTTCAGGTGAAAAAAGCGGGTTTTACCCTAATATTGAAAGCTTGGTGCAGAAAAATGAGGCTTTTCACCCCAAAAACGCGGGTTTAGCCCCCACGATAGGGTTTGTGCTGTAAAAAAGGAGAGGTAGGGCCCTGGAAACGAGGCACTGCTGCATAAAAGGGAGGTTGTTACCTGTAGAATCAAAACTTTGGATGCTAAAAATTAATCTTTGAGAGGTAAAGTGGGGGTTTGTGCCTAAAATTGAGAGCTTGGAGTAGGAAAATGAGGCTTTTAATCTGAAAAAGGAGGTTTGTGCCCTAAAATTGAGATATTGGTGAAGAAAATGAGGCTTTTCACCCGAAAATTGAGAACTTGTCCCTAAAATGGAGAGCTTGGTGCAGAAAAATGAGGCTTTTCAGGAGAAAAAGGTGGTTTGTGCCCAAAAATTGAGAGCTTGGTGCAGATAAATGAGGCTTTTCAGGAGAAAAAAGCGGGTTTGTGCCCTAGAATCCAGAGCTTATTGTAGGAGAATGAAGCTTTTCACCCCAAAAACATGGGTTTGGCCCCCACGATAGGGTTTGTGCTGTATAAAAGTAGAGTTAGGGCCCAGGAAACGAGGCACTGCTGCATAAAAGGGAGGTTGTTACCTGTAGAATCAAAACTTTGGATGCCAAAAATTAATCTTTGAGAGGTAAAGTGGGGGTTTGTGCCCTAAAATTGAGAGCTTGGAGTAGGAAAATGAGGCTTTTAATCTGAAAAAGGAGGTTTGTGCCCTAAAATTGAGATATTGGTGAAGAAAAATGAGGCTTTTCACTCAAAAATTGAGAGCTTGTCCCTAAAATTGAGAGCTTGGAGTAGGAAAATGAGGCTTTTAATCTGAAAAAGGAGGTTTGTGCCCTAAAATTGAGATATTGGTGAAGAAGAATGAGGCTTTTCACCCAAAAATTGAGAGCTTGTCCCTAAAATGGAGAGCTTGGTGCAGAAAAATGAGGCTTTTCAGCAGAAAAAGGTGAGCTTGTCCATAAAATTGCGCTATTGGTGCAGAAAAATGAGGCTTTTCAGGTGAAAAAGGTGGATTTGGTGCTAAAATTGAGAGCTTGGTGCAGAAAAATGAGGCTTTTCTGGTGAAAAGGGCATTTTGTGCCCAAAAATTGAGAGCTTGTTGTAGGAAAATGAGGCTTTTTTACCCGAAAAAGGCGGGTTTTACCCTAAAATTGAGAGCTTCTTGTAGGAAAATGAGGCTTTTCAGGTGAAAAAGGTGGGTTTGGTGCAGAAAATTGAGAGCTCTGTGCAGAAAAATGAGGCTTTTCACCCCAAAAACGCGGGTTTAGCCCCCATGATAGGGTTTGTGCTGTAAAAAAGGAGAGGTAGGGCCCTGGAAACGAGGCACTGCTGCATAAAAGGGAGGTTGTTACCTGTAGAATCAAAACTTTGGATGCCAAAAATTAAGCTTTGAGAGGAGAATGGGGGTTTGTGCCTAAAATTGAGAGCTTGGAGTAGGAAAATGAGGCTTTTAATCTGAAAAAGGAGTTTTGTGCCCTAAAATTGAGATATTGGTGAAGAAGAATGAGGCTTTTCCACCCAAAAATTGAGAGCTTGTCCCTAAAATTGAGAGCTTGGTGCAGAAAAATGAGGCTTTTTCACCCAAAAAAGGCGGGTTTTACCCTAAACTTGAGAGAGTGGTTCAGAAAAATGAGGCTTTTCACCCAGTAAAGGTAATTTGTGCCCAAAAATTGAGAGCTTGGTGCAGAAAAATGAGGCTTTTCACCCGAAAAAGGCATTTTGTGCCTGAAATTGAGAGCTTGGTGCAGAAAAATGAGGCTTTTACACCCAAAAAAGGCGGGTTTTACCCTAAACTTGAGAGAGTGGTTCAGAAAAATGAGGCTTTTCACCCAATACAGGTAATTTGTGCCCAAAAATTGAGAGCTTGGTGCAGAAAAATGAGGCTTTTCAGCAGAAAAAGGCACGGTTGGTCCTAAAATTGCGCTATTGGTGCAGAAAAATGAGGCTTTTCACCGAAAAAATGAGAGCTTGTCCACAACATTGAAATATTGGTGCAGAAAAATTTGGCTTTTCAGGTGAAAAAGGTGGGTTTGGTGCTAAAATTGAGAGCTTGGTGCAGAAAAATGAGGCTTTACATCTGAAAAAGGCGGTTTGTGCCCTAAAATTGAGAGCTTGGTGCAGAAAAATGAGGTTTTTCACCCCAAAAACGCGGGTTTAGAGTGCCCATGATAGGGTTTGTGCTGTAAAAAAGGAGAGGTAGGGCCCTGGAAACGAGGCACTGCTGCATAAAAGGGAGGTTGTTACCTGTAGAATCAAAACTTTGGATGCTAAAAATAAATCTTTGAGAGGTAAAGTGGGGGTTTGTGCCTAAAATTGAGAGCTTGGAGTAGGAAAATGAGGCTTTTAATCTGAAAAAGGAGGTTTGTGCCCTAAAATTGAGATATTGGTGAAGAAAAATGAGGCTTTTCACCCCAAAATTGAGAGCTTGTCCCTAAAATTGAGAGCTTGGAGTAGGAAAATGAGGCTTTTCATCTGAAAAAGGAGGTTTGTGCCCTAAAATTGAGATATTGGTGAAGAAAAATGAGGCTTTTCACCTGAAAATTGAGAGCTTGTCCCTAAAATTGAGAGCTTGGTGCAGAAAAATGAGGCTTTTCAGCAGAAAAAGGCGGGTTGTGTGCCGTAAAATTGAGAGGTTGGTGCAGAAAAATGAGACTTTTCAGCAGAAAAAGGCTATTTCCGCCCTAAAATTGAGAGCTTGGTTCAGAAAAATGAGGTTTTTCACCCCAAAAATGCGGGTTTAGCCCCCATGATAGGGTTTGTGCTGTAAAGAATGAGAGGTAGGGCCCTGGAAACGAGGCACTGCTGCATAAAAGGGAGGTTGTTACCTGTAGAATCAAAACTTTGGATGCCAAAAATTAATCGTTGAGAGGTAAAATGGGGGTTTGTGCCCTAAAATTGAGAGCTTGGAGTAGGAAAATGAGGCTTTTAATCTGAAAAAGGAGGTTTGTGCCCTAAAATTGACATATTGGTGTAGAAAAATGAGGCTTTTCACCCAAAATTGAGAGCTTGTCCATAACATTGAAATATTGGTGCAGAAAAATTTGGCTTTTCAGGTGAAAAAGTTGGGTTTGGTGCTAAAATTGAGAGCTTGGTGCAGAAAAATGAGGCTTTTTCACGCAAAAAAAGTGGTTTGTGCTGTAAAATTGAGATCTTGTTGCAGAAAAGTGAGGCTTTAGATCTGAAAAAGGCGGTTTGTGCCCTAAAATTGAGAGCTTGGTGCAGAAAAATGAGGTTTTTCACCCCAAAAACGCGGGTTTAGAGCCCCCATGATAGGGTTTGTGCTGTAAAAAAGGAGAGGTAGGGCCCTGGAAACGAGGCACTGCTGCATAAAAGGGAGGTTGTTACCTGTAGAATCAAAACTTTGGATGCTAAAAATTAATCTTTGAGAGGTAAAGTGGGGGTTTGTGCCTAAAATTGAGAGCTTGGAGTAGGAAAATGAGGCTTTTAATCTGAAAAAGGAGGTTTGTGCCCTAAAATTGAGATATTGGTGAAGAAGAATGAGGCTTTTCACCCGAAAATTGAGAACTTGTCCCTAAAATTGAGAGCTTGGTGCAGAAAAATGAGGCTTTTTCACCCAAAAAAGGCGGGTTTTACCCTAAATTTGAGAGCTTGGTTCAGAAAAATGAGGCTTTTCACCCAATACAGGTAATTTGTGCCCAAAAATTGAGAGCTTGGTGCAGAAAAATGATTCTTTTCGCCCGAAAAAGGTGGTTTCTGCCCTAAAATTGAGAGCTTGGTGCAGAAAAATGAGGCTTTTCACCCAAAAAAGGAGAGCTTGTCCATAAAATTGAAATATTGGTGCAGAAAAATGAGGCTTTTTCACCCAAAAAAGGCGGGTTTTACCCTAAACTTGAGAGACTGGTTCAGAAAAATGAGGCTTTTCACCCAATAAAGGTAATTTGTGCCCAAAAATTGAGAGCTTGGTTCAGAAAAACGAGGATTTTTCACCTAAAAAAGGCGGGTGTGTGCCGTAAAATTGAGAGCTTGGTGCAGAAAAATGAGGATTTTTCACCCAAAAAAAGCGGGTTTTACCCTAAAATTGAGAGCTTGGTGAAGAAAAATGAGGCTTTTCACCTGAAAATTGAGAGCTTGTCCCTAAAATTGAGAGCTTGGTTCAGAAAAACGAGGCTTTTTCACCCAAAAAAGGCGGGTTTGTGCCCTAAAATTGAGAGCTTGTTGCAGAAAATTGAGGCTTTTCAGTAGAAAAAGGTTGTTTCCGCCCTAAAATTGAGAGCTTGGTACAGAAAAATGAGGTTTTTCACCCCAAAAGCGTGGGTTTAGCCCCCATGATAGGGTTTGTGCTGTAAAAAAGGAGAGGTAGGGCCCAGGAAACGAGGCACTGCTGCATAAAAGGGAGGTTGTTACCTGTAGAATCAAAACTTTGGATGCCAAAAATTAATCTTTGAGAGGAGAATGGGGGTTTGTGCCTAAAATTGAGAGCTTGGAGTAGGAAAATGAGGCTTTTAATCTGAAAAAGGAGGTTTGTGCCCTAAAATTGAGATATTGGTGAAGAAGAATGAGGCTTTTCACCCAAAAATTGAGAGCTTGTCCCTAAAATTGAGAGCTTGGTGCAGAAAAATGAGGCTTTTCAGCAGAAAAAGGTGAGCTTGTCCATAAAATTGCGCTATTGGTGCAGAAAAATGAGGCTTTTCAGGTGAAAAAGGTGGGTTTGGTGCTAAAATTGAGAGCTTGGTGCAGAAAAATGAGGCTTTTCTGGTGAAAAGGGCATTTTGTGCCCAAAAATTGAGAGCTTGTTGTAGGAAAATGAGGCTTTTTTACCCGAAAAAGGCGGGTTTTACCCTAAAATTGAGAGCTTGGTGCAGAAAAATGATTCTTTTCACCCGAAAAAGGCGGTTTCTGCCCTAAAATTGAGAGCTTGGTGCAGAAAAATGAGGCTTTTCACCCAAAAAAGGAGAGCTTGTCCATAAAATTGAAATATTGGTGCAGAACAATGAGGCTTTTTCACCCAAAAAAGGCGGGTTTTACCCTAAACTTGAGAGAGTGGTTCAGAAAAATGAGGCTTTTCACCCAATAAAGGTAATTTGTGCCCAAAAATTGAGAGCTTGGTTCAGAAAAACGAGGATTTTTCACCCAAAAAAGGCGGGTGTGTGCCGTAAAATTGAGAGCTTGGTGCAGAAAAATGAGGCTTTTCCACCCAAAAAAGGCGGGTTTTACCCTAAAATTGAGATATTGGTGAAGAAAAATGAGGCTTTTCACCCGAAAATTGAGAGCTTGTCCCTAAAATTGAGAGCTTTGTTCAGAAAAACGAGACTTTTTCACCCAAAAAAGGCGGGTTTGTGCCCTAAAATTGAGAGCTTGTTGCAGAAAATTGAGGCTTTTCAGCAGAAAAAGGTTGTTTCCGCCCTAAAATTGAGAGCTTGGTACAGAAAAATGAGGTTTTTCACCCCAAAAGCGTGGGTTTAGCCCCCATGATAGGGTTTGTACTGTAAAAAAGGAGAGGTAGGGCCCAGGAAACGAGGCACTGCTGCATAAAAGGGAGGTTGTTACCTGTAGAATCAAAACTTTGGATGCCAAAAATTAATCTTTGAGAGGTAAAATGGGGGTTTGTGCCCTAAAATTGAGAGCTTGGAGTAGGAAAATGAGGCTTTTAATCTGAAAAAGGAGGTTTGTGCCCTAAAATTGAGATATTGGTGAAGAAGAATGAGGCTTTTCACCCAAAAATTGAGAGCTTGTCCCTAAAATTGAGAGCTTGGTGCAGAAAAATGAGGCTTTTCAGCAGAAAAAGGTGAGCTTGTCCATAAAATTGCGCTATTGTTGCAGAAAAATGAGGCTTTTCAGGTGAAAAAGGTGGGTTTGGTGCTAAAATTGAGAGCTTGGTGCAGAAAAATGAGGCTTTTCTGGTGAAAAGGGCATTTTGTGCCCAAAAATTGAGAGCTTGTTGTAGGAAAATGAGGCTTTTTTACCCGAAAAAGGCGGGTTTTACCCTAAAATTGAGAGCTTCTTGTAGGAAAATGAGGCTTTTCAGGTGAAAAAGGTGGGTTTGGTGCAGAAAATTGAGAGCTCTGTGCAGAAAAATGAGGCTTTTTCACCCGAAAAAGGCATTTTGTGCCTGAAATTGAGAGCTTGGTGCAGAAAAATGAGGCTTTTCACCCCAAAAACGCGGGTTTAGCCCCCATGATAGGGTTTGTGCTGTAAAAAAGGAGAGGTAGGGCCCTGGAAACGAGGCACTGCTGCATAAAAGGGAGGTTGTTACCTGTAGAATCAAAACTTTGGATGCTAAAAATTAATCTTTGAGAGGTAAAATGGGGGTTTGTGCCCTAAAATTGAGAGCTTGGAGTAGGAAAATGAGGCTTTTAATCTGAAAAAGGAGGTTTGTGCCCTAAAATTGAGAAATTGGTGAAGAAAAATGAGGCTTTTCACCCAAAAATTGAGAGCTTGTCCCTAAAATGGAGAGCTTGGTGCAGAAAAATGAGGCTTTTCAGCAGAAAAAGGCACGTTTGGTCCTAAAATTGCGCTATTGGTGCAGAAAAATGAGGCTTTTCACCCAAAAATGGAAAGCTTGTCCATAACATTGAAATATTGGTGCAGAAAAATGAGGCTTTTCAGGTGTAAAAGGTGGGTTTGGTGCTAAAATTGAGAGCTTGTTGCAGAAAAATGAGGCTTTTCAGGAGAAAAAGGTGGTTTGTGCCCTAAAATTGAGAGCTTGGTGCAGAAAAATGAGGCTTTTCAGGTGAAAAAAGCGGGTTTGTGCCCTAGAATTCAGAGCTTATTGTAGGAGAATGAAGCTTTTCACCCCAAAAACATGGGTTTGGCCCCCACGATAGGGTTTGTGCTGTATAAAAGTAGAGTTAGGGCCCAGGAAACGAGGCACTGCTGCATAAAAGGGAGGTTGTTACCTGTAGAATCAAAACTTTGGATGCTAAAAATTAAGCTTTGAGAGGTAAAGTGGGGGTTTGTGCCTAAAATTGAGAGCTTGGAGTAGGAAAATGAGGCTTTTAATCTGAAAAAGGAGGTTTGTGCCCTAAAATTGAGAGCTTGGTGCAGAAAAATGAGGCTTTTCAGGTGAAAATTGAGAGCTTGTCCCTAAAATTGAGAGCTTGGTGCAGAAAAATTAGGCTTTTCAGGTGAAAAAAGCGGGTTTTACCCTAATATTGAAAGCTTGGTGCAGAAAAATGAGGCTTTTCACCCCAAAAACGCGGGTTTAGCCCCCACGATAGGGTTTGTGCTGTAAAAAAGGAGAGGTAGGGCCCTGGAAACGAGGCACTGCTGCATAAAAGGGAGGTTGTTACCTGTAGAATCAAAACTTTGGATGCTAAAAATTAATCTTTGAGAGGTAAAGTGGGGGTTTGTGCCTAAAATTGAGAGCTTGGAGTAGGAAAATGAGGCTTTTAATCTGAAAAAGGAGGTTTGTGCCCTAAAATTGAGATATTGGTGAAGAAATATGAGGCTTTTCACTCAAAAATTGAGAGCTTGTCCCTAAAATTGAGAGCTTGGAGTAGGAAAATGAGGCTTTTAATCTGAAAAAGGAGGTTTGTGCCCTAAAATTGAGATATTGGTGAAGAAGAATGAGGCTTTTCACCCGAAAATTGAGAACTTGTCCCTAAAATTGAGAGCTTGGTGCAGAAAAATGAGGCTTTTTCACCCAAAAAAGGCGGGTTTTACCCTAAATTTGAGAGCTTGGTTCAGAAAAATGAGGCTTTTCACCCAATAAAGGTAATTTGTGCCCAAAAATTGAGAGCTTGGTTCAGAAAAACGAGGATTTTTCACCTAAAAAAGGCAGGTGTGTGCCGTAAAATTGAGAGCTTGGTGCAGAAAAATGAGGATTTTTCACCCAAAAAAAGCGGGTTTTACCCTAAAATTGAGAGCTTGGTGAAGAAAAATGAGGCTTTTCACCTGAAAATTGAGAGCTTGTCCCTAAAATTGAGAGCTTGGTTCAGAAAAACGAGGCTTTTTCACCCAAAAAAGGCGGGTTTGTGCCCTAAAATTGAGAGCTTGTTGCAGAAAATTGAGGCTTTTCAGTAGAAAAAGGTTGTTTCCGCCCTAAAATTGAGAGCTTGGTACAGAAAAATGAGGTTTTTCACCCCAAAAGCGTGGGTTTAGCCCCCATGATAGGGTTTGTGCTGTAAAAAAGGAGAGGTAGGGCCCAGGAAACGAGGCACTGCTGCATAAAAGGGAGGTTGTTACCTGTAGAATCAAAACTTTGGATGCCAAAAATTAATCTTTGAGAGGAGAATGGGGGTTTGTGCCTAAAATTGAGAGCTTGGAGTAGGAAAATGAGGCTTTTAATCTGAAAAAGGAGGTTTGTGCCCTAAAATTGAGATATTGGTGAAGAAGAATGAGGCTTTTCACCCAAAAATTGAGAGCTTGTCCCTAAAATTGAGAGCTTGGTGCAGAAAAATGAGGCTTTTCAGCAGAAAAAGGTGAGCTTGTCCATAAAATTGCGCTATTGGTGCAGAAAAATGAGGCTTTTCAGGTGAAAAAGGTGGGTTTGGTGCTAAAATTGAGAGCTTGGTGCAGAAAAATGAGGCTTTTCTGGTGAAAAGGGCATTTTGTGCCCAAAAATTGAGAGCTTGTTGTAGGAAAATGAGGCTTTTTTACCCGAAAAAGGCGGGTTTTACCCTAAAATTGAGAGCTTGGTGCAGAAAAATGATTCTTTTCACCCGAAAAAGGCGGTTTCTCCCCTAAAATTGAGAGCTTGGTGCAGAAAAATGAGGCTTTTCACCCAAAAAAGGAGAGCTTGTCCATAAAATTGAAATATTGGTGCAGAACAATGAGGCTTTTTCACCCAAAAAAGGCGGGTTTTACCCTAAACTTGAGAGAGTGGTTCAGAAAAATGAGGCTTTTCACCCAATAAAGGTAATTTGTGCCCAAAAATTGAGAGCTTGGTTCAGAAAAACGAGGATTTTTCACCCAAAAAAGGCGGGTGTGTGCCGTAAAATTGAGAGCTTGGTGCAGAAAAATGAGGCTTTTCCACCCAAAAAAGGCGGGTTTTACCCTAAAATTGAGATATTGGTGAAGAAAAATGAGGCTTTTCACCCGAAAATTGAGAGCTTGTCCCTAAAATTGAGAGCTTTGTTCAGAAAAACGAGACTTTTTCACCCAAAAAAGGCGGGTTTGTGCCCTAAAATTGAGAGCTTGTTGCAGAAAATTGAGGCTTTTCAGCAGAAAAAGGTTGTTTCCGCCCTAAAATTGAGAGCTTGGTACAGAAAAATGAGGTTTTTCACCCCAAAAGCGTGGGTTTAGCCCCCATGATAGGGTTTGTACTGTAAAAAAGGAGAGGTAGGGCCCAGGAAACGAGGCACTGCTGCATAAAAGGGAGGTTGTTACCTGTAGAATCAAAACTTTGGATGCCAAAAATTAATCTTTGAGAGGTAAAATGGGGGTTTGTGCCCTAAAATTGAGAGCTTGGAGTAGGAAAATGAGGCTTTTAATCTGAAAAAGGAGGTTTGTGCCCTAAAATTGAGATATTGGTGAAGAAGAATGAGGCTTTTCACCCAAAAATTGAGAGCTTGTCCCTAAAATGGAGAGCTTGGTGCAGAAAAATGAGGCTTTTCAGCAGAAAAAGGTGAGCTTGTCCATAAAATTGCGCTATTGTTGCAGAAAAATGAGGCTTTTCAGGTGAAAAAGGTGGGTTTGGTGCTAAAATTGAGAGCTTGGTGCAGAAAAATGAGGCTTTTCTGGTGAAAAGGGCATTTTGTGCCCAAAAATTGAGAGCTTGTTGTAGGAAAATGAGGCTTTTTTACCCGAAAAAGGCGGGTTTTACCCTAAAATTGAGAGCTTCTTGTAGGAAAATGAGGCTTTTCAGGTGAAAAAGGTGGGTTTGGTGCAGAAAATTGAGAGCTCTGTGCAGAAAAATGAGGCTTTTTCACCCGAAAAAGGCATTTTGTGCCTGAAATTGAGAGCTTGGTGCAGAAAAATGAGGCTTTTCACCCCAAAAACGCGGGTTTAGCCCCCATGATAGGGTTTGTGCTGTAAAAAAGGAGAGGTAGGGCCCTGGAAACGAGGCACTGCTGCATAAAAGGGAGGTTGTTACCTGTAGAATCAAAACTTTGGATGCTAAAAATTAATCTTTGAGAGGTAAAATGGGGGTTTGTGCCCTAAAATTGAGAGCTTGGAGTAGGAAAATGAGGCTTTTAATCTGAAAAAGGAGGTTTGTGCCCTAAAATTGAGAAATTGGTGAAGAAAAATGAGGCTTTTCACCCAAAAATTGAGAGCTTGTCCCTAAAATGGAGAGCTTGGTGCAGAAAAATGAGGCTTTTCAGCAGAAAAAGGCACGTTTGGTCCTAAAATTGCGCTATTGGTGCAGAAAAATGAGGCTTTTCAGGTGTAAAAGGTGGGTTTGGTGCTAAAATTGAGAGCTTGTTGCAGAAAAATGAGGCTTTTCAGGAGAAAAAGGTGGTTTGTGCCCTAAAATTGAGAGCTTGGTGCAGAAAAATGAGGCTTTTCAGGTGAAAAAAGCGGGTTTGTGCCCTAGAATTCAGAGCTTATTGTAGGAGAATGAAGCTTTTCACCCCAAAAACATGGGTTTGGCCCCCACGATAGGGTTTGTGCTGTATAAAAGTAGAGTTAGGGCCCAGGAAACGAGGCACTGCTGCATAAAAGGGAGGTTGTTACCTGTAGAATCAAAACTTTGGATGCTAAAAATTAAGCTTTGAGAGGTAAAGTGGGGGTTTGTGCCTAAAATTGAGAGCTTGGAGTAGGAAAATGAGGCTTTTAATCTGAAAAAGGAGGTTTGTGCCCTAAAATTGAGAGCTTGGTGCAGAAAAATGAGGCTTTTCAGGTGAAAATTGAGAGCTTGTCCCTAAAATTGAGAGCTTGGTGCAGAAAAATTAGGCTTTTCAGGTGAAAAAAGCGGGTTTTACCCTAATATTGAAAGCTTGGTGCAGAAAAATGAGGCTTTTCACCCCAAAAACGCGGGTTTAGCCCCCACGATAGGGTTTGTGCTGTAAAAAAGGAGAGGTAGGGCCCTGGAAACGAGGCACTGCTGCATAAAAGGGAGGTTGTTACCTGTAGAATCAAAACTTTGGATGCTAAAAATTAATCTTTGAGAGGTAAAGTGGGGGTTTGTGCCTAAAATTGAGAGCTTGGAGTAGGAAAATGAGGCTTTTAATCTGAAAAAGGAGGTTTGTGCCCTAAAATTGAGATATTGGTGAAGAAAATGAGGCTTTTCACCCGAAAATTGAGAACTTGTCCCTCAAATGGAGAGCTTGGTGCAGAAAAATGAGGCTTTTCAGGAGAAAAAGGTGGTTTGTGCCCAAAAATTGAGAGCTTGGTGCAGATAAATGAGGCTTTTCAGGAGAAAAAAGCGGGTTTGTGCCCTAGAATCCAGAGCTTATTGTAGGAGAATGAAGCTTTTCACCCCAAAAACATGGGTTTGGCCCCCACGATAGGGTTTGTGCTGTATAAAAGTAGAGTTAGGGCCCAGGAAACGAGGCACTGCTGCATAAAAGGGAGGTTGTTACCTGTAGAATCAAAACTTTGGATGCTAAAAATTAAGCTTTGAGAGGTAAAGTGGGGGTTTGTGCCTAAAATTGAGAGCTTGGAGTAGGAAAATGAGGCTTTTAATCTGAAAAAGGAGGTTTGTGCCCTAAAATTGAGATATTGGTGAAGAAAAATGAGGCTTTTCACTCAAAAATTGAGAGCTTGTCCCTAAAATTGAGAGCTTGGAGTAGGAAAATGAGGCTTTTAATCTGAAAAAGGAGGTTTGTGCCCTAAAATTGAGATATTGGTGAAGAAGAATGAGGCTTTTCACCCAAAAATTGAGAGCTTGTCCCTAAAATTGAGAGCTTGGTGCAGAAAAATGAGGCTTTTCAGCAGAAAAAGGTGAGCTTGTCCATAAAATTGCGCTATTGGTGCAGAAAAATGAGGCTTTTCAGGTGAAAAAGGTGGGTTTGGTGCTAAAATTGAGAGCTTGGTGCAGAAAAATGAGGCTTTTCTGGTGAAAAGGGCATTTTGTGCCCAAAAATTGAGAGCTTGTTGTAGGAAAATGAGGCTTTTTTACCCGAAAAGGGCGGGTTTTACCCTAAAATTGAGAGCTTCTTGTAGGAAAATGAGGCTTTTCAGGTGAAAAAGGTGGGTTTGGTGCTAAAATTGAGAGCTTGGTGCAGAAAAATGAGGCTTTTCTGGTGAAAAGGGCATTTTGTGCCCAAAAATTGAGAGCTTGTTGTAGGAAAATGAGGCTTTTTTACCCGAAAAAGGCGGGTTTTACCCTAAAATTGAGAGCTTCTTGTAGGAAAATGAGGCTTTTCAGGTGAAAAAGGTGGGTTTGGTGCAGAAAATTGAGAGCTCTGTGCAGAAAAATGAGGCTTTTCACCCCAAAAACGCGGGTTTAGCCCCCATGATAGGGTTTGTGCTGTAAAAAAGGAGAGGTAGGGCCCTGGAAACGAGGCACTGCTGCATAAAAGGGAGGTTGTTACCTGTAGAATCAAAACTTTGGATGCTAAAAATAAATCTTTGAGAGGTAAAGTGGGGGTTTGTGCCTAAAATTGAGAGCTTGGAGTAGGAAAATGAGGCTTTTAATCTGAAAAAGGAGGTTTGTGCCCTAAAATTGAGATATTGGTGAAGAAATATGAGGCTTTTCACTCAAAAATTGAGAGCTTGTCCCTAAAATTGAGAGCTTGGAGTAGGAAAATGAGGCTTTTAATCTGAAAAAGGAGGTTTGTGCCCTAAAATTGAGATATTGGTGAAGAAGAATGAGGCTTTTCACCCGAAAATTGAGAACTTGTCCCTAAAATTGAGAGCTTGGTGCAGAAAAATGAGGCTTTTTCACCCAAAAAAGGCGGGTTTTACCCTAAAATTGAGAGCTTGGTGCAGAAAAATGAGGCTTTTCTGGTGAAAAGGGCATTTTGTGCCCAAAAATTGAGAGCTTGTTGTAGGAAAATGAGGCTTTTTTACCCGAAAAAGGCGGGTTTTACCCTAAAATTGAGAGCTTGGTTCAGAAAAATGATTCTTTTCACCCGAAAAAGGCGGTTTCTGCCCTAAAATTGAGAGCTTGGTGCAGAAAAATGAGGCTTTTCACCCAAAAAAGGAGACCTTGTCCATAAAATTGAAATATTGGTGCAGAACAATGAGGCTTTTTCACCCAAAAAAGGCGGGTTTTACCCTAAACTTGAGAGAGTGGTTCAGAAAAATGAGGCTTTTCACCCAATAAAGGTAATTTGTGCCCAAAAATTGAGAGCTTGGTTCAGAAAAACGAGGATTTTTCACCCAAAAAAGGCGGGTGTGTGCCGTAAAATTGAGAGCTTGGTGCAGAAAAATGAGGCTTTTCCACCCAAAAAAGGCGGGTTTTACCCTAAAATTGAGATATTGGTGAAGAAAAATGAGGCTTTTCACCCGAAAATTGAGAGCTTGTCCCTAAAATTGAGAGCTTTGTTCAGAAAAACGAGACTTTTTCACCCAAAAAAGGCGGGTTTGTGCCCTAAAATTGAGAGCTTGTTGCAGAAAATTGAGGCTTTTCAGCAGAAAAAGGTTGTTTCCGCCCTAAAATTGAGAGCTTGGTACAGAAAAATGAGGTTTTTCACCCCAAAAGCGTGGGTTTAGCCCCCATGATAGGGTTTGTGCTGTAAAAAAGGAGAGGTAGGGCCCAGGAAACGAGGCACTGCTGCATAAAAGGGAGGTTGTTACCTGTAGAATCAAAACTTTGGATGCCAAAAATTAATCTTTGAGAGGAGAATGGGGGTTTGTGCCTAAAATTGAGAGCTTGGAGTAGGAAAATGAGGCTTTTAATCTGAAAAAGGAGGTTTGTGCCCTAAAATTGAGATATTGGTGAAGAAGAATGAGGCTTTTCACCCAAAAATTGAGAGCTTGTCCCTAAAATTGAGAGCTTGGTGCAGAAAAATGAGGCTTTTCAGCAGAAAAAGGTGAGCTTGTCCATAAAATTGCGCTATTGGTGCAGAAAAATGAGGCTTTTCAGGTGAAAAAGGTGGGTTTGGTGCTAAAATTGAGAGCTTGGTGCAGAAAAATGAGGCTTTTCTGGTGAAAAGGGCATTTTGTGCCCAAAAATTGAGAGCTTGTTGTAGGAAAATGAGGCTTTTTTACCCGAAAAGGGCGGGTTTTACCCTAAAATTGAGAGCTTCTTGTAGGAAAATGAGGCTTTTCAGGTGAAAAAGGTGGGTTTGGTGCAGAAAATTGAGAGCTCTGTGCAGAAAAATGAGGCTTTTTCACCCGAAAAAGGCATTTTGTGCCTGAAATTGAGAGCTTGGTGCAGAAAAATGAGGCTTTTCACCCCAAAAACGCGGGTTTAGCCCCCATGATAGGGTTTGTGCTGTAAAAAAGGAGAGGTAGGGCCCTGGAAACGAGGCACTGCTGCATAAAAGGGAGGTTGTTACCTGTAGAATCAAAACTTTGGATGCTAAAAATTAATCTTTGAGAGGTAAAATGGGGGTTTGTGCCCTAAAATTGAGAGCTTGGAGTAGGAAAATGAGGCTTTTAATCTGAAAAAGGAGGTTTGTGCCCTAAAATTGAGAAATTGGTGAAGAAAAATGAGGCTTTTCACCCAAAAATTGAGAGCTTGTCCCTAAAATGGAGAGCTTGGTGCAGAAAAATGAGGCTTTTCAGCAGAAAAAGGCACGTTTGGTCCTAAAATTGCGCTATTGGTGCAGAAAAATGAGGCTTTTCACCCAAAAAAGGAAAGCTTGTCCATAACATTGAAATATTGGTGCAGAAAAATGAGGCTTTTCAGGTGTAAAAGGTGGGTTTGGTGCTAAAATTGAGAGCTTGTTGCAGAAAAATGAGGCTTTTCAGGAGAAAAAGGTGGTTTGTGCCCTAAAATTGAGAGCTTGGTGCAGAAAAATGAGGCTTTTCAGGTGAAAAAAGCGGGTTTGTGCCCTAGAATTCAGAGCTTATTGTAGGAGAATGAAGCTTTTCACCCCAAAAACATGGGTTTGGCCCCCACGATAGGGTTTGTGCTGTATAAAAGTAGAGTTAGGGCCCAGGAAACGAGGCACTGCTGCATAAAAGGGAGGTTGTTACCTGTAGAATCAAAACTTTGGATGCTAAAAATTAAGCTTTGAGAGGTAAAGTGGGGGTTTGTGCCTAAAATTGAGAGCTTGGAGTAGGAAAATGAGGCTTTTAATCTGAAAAAGGAGGTTTGTGCCCTAAAATTGAGAGCTTGGTGCAGAAAAATGAGGCTTTTCAGGTGAAAATTGAGAGCTTGTCCCTAAAATTGAGAGCTTGGTGCAGAAAAATTAGGCTTTTCAGGTGAAAAAAGCGGGTTTTACCCTAATATTGAAAGCTTGGTGCAGAAAAATGAGGCTTTTCACCCCAAAAACGCGGGTTTAGCCCCCACGATAGGGTTTGTGCTGTAAAAAAGGAGAGGTAGGGCCCTGGAAACGAGGCACTGCTGCATAAAAGGGAGGTTGTTACCTGTAGAATCAAAACTTTGGATGCTAAAAATTAATCTTTGAGAGGTAAAGTGGGGGTTTGTGCCTAAAATTGAGAGCTTGGAGTAGGAAAATGAGGCTTTTAATCTGAAAAAGGAGGTTTGTGCCCTAAAATTGAGATATTGGTGAAGAAAATGAGGCTTTTCACCCGAAAATTGAGAACTTGTCCCTCAAATGGAGAGCTTGGTGCAGAAAAATGAGGCTTTTCAGGAGAAAAAGGTGGTTTGTGCCCAAAAATTGAGAGCTTGGTGCAGATAAATGAGGCTTTTCAGGAGAAAAAAGCGGGTTTGTGCCCTAGAATCCAGAGCTTATTGTAGGAGAATGAAGCTTTTCACCCCAAAAACATGGGTTTGGCCCCCACGATAGGGTTTGTGCTGTATAAAAGTAGAGTTAGGGCCCAGGAAACGAGGCACTGCTGCATAAAAGGGAGGTTGTTACCTGTAGAATCAAAACTTTGGATGCCAAAAATTAATCTTTGAGAGGTAAAGTGGGGGTTTGTGCCCTAAAATTGAGAGCTTGGAGTAGGAAAATGAGGCTTTTAATCTGAAAAAGGAGGTTTGTGCCCTAAAATTGAGATATTGGTGAAGAAGAATGAGGCTTTTCACCCAAAAATTGAGAGCTTGTCCCTAAAATTGAGAGCTTGGTGCAGAAAAATGAGGCTTTTCAGCAGAAAAAGGTGAGCTTGTCCATAAAATTGCGCTATTGGTGCAGAAAAATGAGGCTTTTCAGGTGAAAAAGGTGGGTTTGGTGCTAAAATTGAGAGCTTGGTGCAGAAAAATGAGGCTTTTCTGGTGAAAAGGGCATTTTGTGCCCAAAAATTGAGAGCTTGTTGTAGGAAAATGAGGCTTTTTTACCCGAAAAGGGCGGGTTTTACCCTAAAATTGAGAGCTTCTTGTAGGAAAATGAGGCTTTTCAGGTGAAAAAGGTGGGTTTGGTGCAGAAAATTGAGAGCTCTGTGCAGAAAAATGAGGCTTTTTCACCCGAAAAAGGCATTTTGTGCCTGAAATTGAGAGCTTGGTGCAGAAAAATGAGGCTTTTCACCCCAAAAACGCGGGTTTAGCCCCCATGATAGGGTTTGTGCTGTAAAAAAGGAGAGGTAGGGCCCTGGAAACGAGGCACTGCTGCATAAAAGGGAGGTTGTTACCTGTAGAATCAAAACTTTGGATGCTAAAAATTAATCTTTGAGAGGTAAAATGGGGGTTTGTGCCCTAAAATTGAGAGCTTGGAGTAGGAAAATGAGGCTTTTAATCTGAAAAAGGAGGTTTGTGCCCTAAAATTGAGAAATTGGTGAAGAAAAATGAGGCTTTTCACCCAAAAATTGAGAGCTTGTCCCTAAAATGGAGAGCTTGGTGCAGAAAAATGAGGCTTTTCAGCAGAAAAAGGCACGTTTGGTCCTAAAATTGCGCTATTGGTGCAGAAAAATGAGGCTTTTCACCCAAAAAAGGAAAGCTTGTCCATAACATTGAAATATTGGTGCAGAAAAATGAGGCTTTTCAGGTGTAAAAGGTGGGTTTGGTGCTAAAATTGAGAGCTTGTTGCAGAAAAATGAGGCTTTTCAGGAGAAAAAGGTGGTTTGTGCCCTAAAATTGAGAGCTTGGTGCAGAAAAATGAGGCTTTTCAGGTGAAAAAAGCGGGTTTGTGCCCTAGAATTCAGAGCTTATTGTAGGAGAATGAAGCTTTTCACCCCAAAAACATGGGTTTGGCCCCCACGATAGGGTTTGTGCTGTATAAAAGTAGAGTTAGGGCCCAGGAAACGAGGCACTGCTGCATAAAAGGGAGGTTGTTACCTGTAGAATCAAAACTTTGGATGCTAAAAATTAAGCTTTGAGAGGTAAAGTGGGGGTTTGTGCCTAAAATTGAGAGCTTGGAGTAGGAAAATGAGGCTTTTAATCTGAAAAAGGAGGTTTGTGCCCTAAAATTGAGAGCTTGGTGCAGAAAAATGAGGCTTTTCAGGTGAAAATTGAGAGCTTGTCCCTAAAATTGAGAGCTTGGTGCAGAAAAATTAGGCTTTTCAGGTGAAAAAAGCGGGTTTTACCCTAATATTGAAAGCTTGGTGCAGAAAAATGAGGCTTTTCACCCCAAAAACGCGGGTTTAGCCCCCACGATAGGGTTTGTGCTGTAAAAAAGGAGAGGTAGGGCCCTGGAAACGAGGCACTGCTGCATAAAAGGGAGGTTGTTACCTGTAGAATCAAAACTTTGGATGCTAAAAATTAATCTTTGAGAGGTAAAGTGGGGGTTTGTGCCTAAAATTGAGAGCTTGGAGTAGGAAAATGAGGCTTTTAATCTGAAAAAGGAGGTTTGTGCCCTAAAATTGAGATATTGGTGAAGAAAATGAGGCTTTTCACCCGAAAATTGAGAACTTGTCCCTCAAATGGAGAGCTTGGTGCAGAAAAATGAGGCTTTTCAGGAGAAAAAGGTGGTTTGTGCCCAAAAATTGAGAGCTTGGTGCAGATAAATGAGGCTTTTCAGGAGAAAAAAGCGGGTTTGTGCCCTAGAATCCAGAGCTTATTGTAGGAGAATGAAGCTTTTCACCCCAAAAACATGGGTTTGGCCCCCACGATAGGGTTTGTGCTGTATAAAAGTAGAGTTAGGGCCCAGGAAACGAGGCACTGCTGCATAAAAGGGAGGTTGTTACCTGTAGAATCAAAACTTTGGATGCCAAAAATTAATCTTTGAGAGGTAAAGTGGGGGTTTGTGCCCTAAAATTGAGAGCTTGGAGTAGGAAAATGAGGCTTTTAATCTGAAAAAGGAGGTTTGTGCCCTAAAATTGAGATATTGGTGAAGAAAAATGAGGCTTTTCACTCAAAAATTGAGAGCTTGTCCCTAAAATTGAGAGCTTGGAGTAGGAAAATGAGGCTTTTAATCTGAAAAAGGAGGTTTGTGCCCTAAAATTGAGATATTGGTGAAGAAGAATGAGGCTTTTCACCCAAAAATTGAGAGCTTGTCCCTAAAATTGAGAGCTTGGTGCAGAAAAATGAGGCTTTTCAGCAGAAAAAGGTGAGCTTGTCCATAAAATTGCGCTATTGGTGCAGAAAAATGAGGCTTTTCAGGTGAAAAAGGTGGGTTTGGTGCTAAAATTGAGAGCTTGGTGCAGAAAAATGAGGCTTTTCTGGTGAAAAGGGCATTTTGTGCCCAAAAATTGAGAGCTTGTTGTAGGAAAATGAGGCTTTTTTACCCGAAAAGGGCGGGTTTTACCCTAAAATTGAGAGCTTCTTGTAGGAAAATGAGGCTTTTCAGGTGAAAAAGGTGGGTTTGGTGCAGAAAATTGAGAGCTCTGTGCAGAAAAATGAGGCTTTTTCACCCGAAAAAGGCATTTTGTGCCTGAAATTGAGAGCTTGGTGCAGAAAAATGAGGCTTTTCACCCCAAAAACGCGGGTTTAGCCCCCATGATAGGGTTTGTGCTGTAAAAAAGGAGAGGTAGGGCCCTGGAAACGAGGCACTGCTGCATAAAAGGGAGGTTGTTACCTGTAGAATCAAAACTTTGGATGCTAAAAATTAATCTTTGAGAGGTAAAATGGGGGTTTGTGCCCTAAAATTGAGAGCTTGGAGTAGGAAAATGAGGCTTTTAATCTGAAAAAGGAGGTTTGTGCCCTAAAATTGAGAAATTGGTGAAGAAAAATGAGGCTTTTCACCCAAAAATTGAGAGCTTGTCCCTAAAATGGAGAGCTTGGTGCAGAAAAATGAGGCTTTTCAGCAGAAAAAGGCACGTTTGGTCCTAAAATTGCGCTATTGGTGCAGAAAAATGAGGCTTTTCACCCAAAAAAGGAAAGCTTGTCCATAACATTGAAATATTGGTGCAGAAAAATGAGGCTTTTCAGGTGTAAAAGGTGGGTTTGGTGCTAAAATTGAGAGCTTGTTGCAGAAAAATGAGGCTTTTCAGGAGAAAAAGGTGGTTTGTGCCCTAAAATTGAGAGCTTGGTGCAGAAAAATGAGGCTTTTCAGGTGAAAAAAGCGGGTTTGTGCCCTAGAATTCAGAGCTTATTGTAGGAGAATGAAGCTTTTCACCCCAAAAACATGGGTTTGGCCCCCACGATAGGGTTTGTGCTGTATAAAAGTAGAGTTAGGGCCCAGGAAACGAGGCACTGCTGCATAAAAGGGAGGTTGTTACCTGTAGAATCAAAACTTTGGATGCTAAAAATTAAGCTTTGAGAGGTAAAGTGGGGGTTTGTGCCTAAAATTGAGAGCTTGGAGTAGGAAAATGAGGCTTTTAATCTGAAAAAGGAGGTTTGTGCCCTAAAATTGAGATATTGGTGAAGAAAATGAGGCTTTTCACCCGAAAATTGAGAACTTGTCCCTCAAATGGAGAGCTTGGTGCAGAAAAATGAGGCTTTTCAGGAGAAAAAGGTGGTTTGTGCCCAAAAATTGAGAGCTTGGTGCAGATAAATGAGGCTTTTCAGGAGAAAAAAGCGGGTTTGTGCCCTAGAATCCAGAGCTTATTGTAGGAGAATGAAGCTTTTCACCCCAAAAACATGGGTTTGGCCCCCACGATAGGGTTTGTGCTGTATAAAAGTAGAGTTAGGGCCCAGGAAACGAGGCACTGCTGCATAAAAGGGAGGTTGTTACCTGTAGAATCAAAACTTTGGATGCCAAAAATTAATCTTTGAGAGGTAAAGTGGGGGTTTGTGCCCTAAAATTGAGAGCTTGGAGTAGGAAAATGAGGCTTTTAATCTGAAAAAGGAGGTTTGTGCCCTAAAATTGAGAGCTTGGTGCAGAAAAATGAGGCTTTTCAGGTGAAAATTGAGAGCTTGTCCCTAAAATTGAGAGCCTGGTGCAGAAAAATTAGGCTTTTCAGGTGAAAAAAGCGGGTTTTACCCTAATATTGAAAGCTTGGTGCAGAAAAATGAGGCTTTTCACCCCAAAAACGCGGGTTTAGCCCCCACGATAGGGTTTGTGCTGTAAAAAAGGAGAGGTAGGGCCCTGGAAACGAGGCACTGCTGCATAAAAGGGAGGTTGTTACCTGTAGAATCAAAACTTTGGATGCTAAAAATTAATCTTTGAGAGGTAAAGTGGGGGTTTGTGCCTAAAATTGAGAGCTTGGAGTAGGAAAATGAGGCTTTTAATCTGAAAAAGGAGGTTTGTGCCCTAAAATTGAGATATTGGTGAAGAAAATGAGGCTTTTCACCCGAAAATTGAGAACTTGTCCCTCAAATGGAGAGCTTGGTGCAGAAAAATGAGGCTTTTCAGGAGAAAAAGGTGGTTTGTGCCCAAAAATTGAGAGCTTGGTGCAGATAAATGAGGCTTTTCAGGAGAAAAAAGCGGGTTTGTGCCCTAGAATCCAGAGCTTATTGTAGGAGAATGAAGCTTTTCACCCCAAAAACATGGGTTTGGCCCCCACGATAGGGTTTGTGCTGTATAAAAGTAGAGTTAGGGCCCAGGAAACGAGGCACTGCTGCATAAAAGGGAGGTTGTTACCTGTAGAATCAAAACTTTGGATGCCAAAAATTAATCTTTGAGAGGTAAAGTGGGGGTTTGTGCCCTAAAATTGAGAGCTTGGAGTAGGAAAATGAGGCTTTTAATCTGAAAAAGGAGGTTTGTGCCCTAAAATTGAGATATTGGTGAAGAAAAATGAGGCTTTTCACTCAAAAATTGAGAGCTTGTCCCTAAAATTGAGAGCTTGGAGTAGGAAAATGAGGCTTTTAATCTGAAAAAGGAGGTTTGTGCCCTAAAATTGAGATATTGGTGAAGAAGAATGAGGCTTTTCACCCAAAAATTGAGAGCTTGTCCCTAAAATTGAGAGCTTGGTGCAGAAAAATGAGGCTTTTCAGCAGAAAAAGGTGAGCTTGTCCATAAAATTGCGCTATTGGTGCAGAAAAATGAGGCTTTTCAGGTGAAAAAGGTGGGTTTGGTGCTAAAATTGAGAGCTTGGTGCAGAAAAATGAGGCTTTTCTGGTGAAAAGGGCATTTTGTGCCCAAAAATTGAGAGCTTGTTGTAGGAAAATGAGGCTTTTTTACCCGAAAAGGGCGGGTTTTACCCTAAAATTGAGAGCTTCTTGTAGGAAAATGAGGCTTTTCAGGTGAAAAAGGTGGGTTTGGTGCAGAAAATTGAGAGCTCTGTGCAGAAAAATGAGGCTTTTTCACCCGAAAAAGGCATTTTGTGCCTGAAATTGAGAGCTTGGTGCAGAAAAATGAGGCTTTTCACCCCAAAAACGCGGGTTTAGCCCCCATGATAGGGTTTGTGCTGTAAAAAAGGAGAGGTAGGGCCCTGGAAACGAGGCACTGCTGCATAAAAGGGAGGTTGTTACCTGTAGAATCAAAACTTTGGATGCTAAAAATTAATCTTTGAGAGGTAAAATGGGGGTTTGTGCCCTAAAATTGAGAGCTTGGAGTAGGAAAATGAGGCTTTTAATCTGAAAAAGGAGGTTTGTGCCCTAAAATTGAGAAATTGGTGAAGAAAAATGAGGCTTTTCACCCAAAAATTGAGAGCTTGTCCCTAAAATGGAGAGCTTGGTGCAGAAAAATGAGGCTTTTCAGCAGAAAAAGGCACGTTTGGTCCTAAAATTGCGCTATTGGTGCAGAAAAATGAGGCTTTTCACCCAAAAAAGGAAAGCTTGTCCATAACATTGAAATATTGGTGCAGAAAAATGAGGCTTTTCAGGTGTAAAAGGTGGGTTTGGTGCTAAAATTGAGAGCTTGTTGCAGAAAAATGAGGCTTTTCAGGAGAAAAAGGTGGTTTGTGCCCTAAAATTGAGAGCTTGGTGCAGAAAAATGAGGCTTTTCAGGTGAAAAAAGCGGGTTTGTGCCCTAGAATTCAGAGCTTATTGTAGGAGAATGAAGCTTTTCACCCCAAAAACATGGGTTTGGCCCCCACGATAGGGTTTGTGCTGTATAAAAGTAGAGTTAGGGCCCAGGAAACGAGGCACTGCTGCATAAAAGGGAGGTTGTTACCTGTAGAATCAAAACTTTGGATGCTAAAAATTAAGCTTTGAGAGGTAAAGTGGGGGTTTGTGCCTAAAATTGAGAGCTTGGAGTAGGAAAATGAGGCTTTTAATCTGAAAAAGGAGGTTTGTGCCCTAAAATTGAGAGCTTGGTGCAGAAAAATGAGGCTTTTCAGGTGAAAATTGAGAGCTTGTCCCTAAAATTGAGAGCTTGGTGCAGAAAAATTAGGCTTTTCAGGTGAAAAAAGCGGGTTTTACCCTAATATTGAAAGCTTGGTGCAGAAAAATGAGGCTTTTCACCCCAAAAACGCGGGTTTAGCCCCCACGATAGGGTTTGTGCTGTAAAAAAGGAGAGGTAGGGCCCTGGAAACGAGGCACTGCTGCATAAAAGGGAGGTTGTTACCTGTAGAATCAAAACTTTGGATGCTAAAAATTAATCTTTGAGAGGTAAAGTGGGGGTTTGTGCCTAAAATTGAGAGCTTGGAGTAGGAAAATGAGGCTTTTAATCTGAAAAAGGAGGTTTGTGCCCTAAAATTGAGATATTGGTGAAGAAAATGAGGCTTTTCACCCGAAAATTGAGAACTTGTCCCTCAAATGGAGAGCTTGGTGCAGAAAAATGAGGCTTTTCAGGAGAAAAAGGTGGTTTGTGCCCAAAAATTGAGAGCTTGGTGCAGATAAATGAGGCTTTTCAGGAGAAAAAAGCGGGTTTGTGCCCTAGAATCCAGAGCTTATTGTAGGAGAATGAAGCTTTTCACCCCAAAAACATGGGTTTGGCCCCCACGATAGGGTTTGTGCTGTATAAAAGTAGAGTTAGGGCCCAGGAAACGAGGCACTGCTGCATAAAAGGGAGGTTGTTACCTGTAGAATCAAAACTTTGGATGCCAAAAATTAATCTTTGAGAGGTAAAGTGGGGGTTTGTGCCCTAAAATTGAGAGCTTGGAGTAGGAAAATGAGGCTTTTAATCTGAAAAAGGAGGTTTGTGCCCTAAAATTGAGATATTGGTGAAGAAAAATGAGGCTTTTCACTCAAAAATTGAGAGCTTGTCCCTAAAATTGAGAGCTTGGAGTAGGAAAATGAGGCTTTTAATCTGAAAAAGGAGGTTTGTGCCCTAAAATTGAGATATTGGTGAAGAAGAATGAGGCTTTTCACTCAAAAATTGAGAGCTTGTCCCTAAAATTGAGAGCTTGGAGTAGGAAAATGAGGCTTTTAATCTGAAAAAGGAGGTTTGTGCCCTAAAATTGAGATATTGGTGAAGAAGAATGAGGCTTTTCACCCAAAAATTGAGAGCTTGTCCCTAAAATTGAGAGCTTGGTGCAGAAAAATGAGGCTTTTCAGCAGAAAAAGGTGAGCTTGTCCATAAAATTGCGCTATTGGTGCAGAAAAATGAGGCTTTTCAGGTGAAAAAGGTGGGTTTGGTGCTAAAATTGAGAGCTTGGTGCAGAAAAATGAGGCTTTTCTGGTGAAAAGGGCATTTTGTGCCCAAAAATTGAGAGCTTGTTGTTGTAGGAAAATGAGGCTTTTTTACCCGAAAAGGGCGGGTTTTACCCTAAAATTGAGAGCTTCTTGTAGGAAAATGAGGCTTTTCAGGTGAAAAAGGTGGGTTTGGTGCTAAAATTGAGAGCTTGGTGCAGAAAAATGAGGCTTTTCTGGTGAAAAGGGCATTTTGTGCCCAAAAATTGAGAGCTTGTTGTAGGAAAATGAGGCTTTTTTACCCGAAAAAGGCGGGTTTTACCCTAAAATTGAGAGCTTCTTGTAGGAAAATGAGGCTTTTCAGGTGAAAAAGGTGGGTTTGGTGCAGAAAATTGAGAGCTCTGTGCAGAAAAATGAGGCTTTTCACCCCAAAAACGCGGGTTTAGCCCCCATGATAGGGTTTGTGCTGTAAAAAAGGAGAGGTAGGGCCCTGGAAACGAGGCACTGCTGCATAAAAGGGAGGTTGTTACCTGTAGAATCAAAACTTTGGATGCCAAAAATTAAGCTTTGAGAGGAGAATGGGGGTTTGTGCCTAAAATTGAGAGCTTGGAGTAGGAAAATGAGGCTTTTAATCTGAAAAAGGAGGTTTGTGCCCTAAAATTGAGATATTGGTGAAGAAGAATGAGGCTTTTCCACCCAAAAATTGAGAGCTTGTCCCTAAAATTGAGAGCTTGGTGCAGAAAAATGAGGCTTTTTCACCCAAAAAAGGCGGGTTTTACCCTAAACTTGAGAGAGTGGTTCAGAAAAATGAGGCTTTTCACCCAGTAAAGGTAATTTGTGCCCAAAAATTGAGAGCTTGGTGCAGAAAAATGAGGCTTTTCACCCGAAAAAGGCATTTTGTGCCTGAAATTGAGAGCTTGGTGCAGAAAAATGAGGCTTTTACACCCAAAAAAGGCGGGTTTTACCCTAAACTTGAGAGAGTGGTTCAGAAAAATGAGGCTTTTCACCCAATACAGGTAATTTGTGCCCAAAAATTGAGAGCTTGGTGCAGAAAAATGAGGCTTTTCAGCAGAAAAAGGCACGGTTGGTCCTAAAATTGCGCTATTGGTGCAGAAAAATGAGGCTTTTCACCGAAAAAATGAGAGCTTGTCCACAACATTGAAATATTGGTGCAGAAAAATTTGGCTTTTCAGGTGAAAAAGGTGGGTTTGGTGCTAAAATTGAGAGCTTGGTGCAGAAAAATGAGGCTTTTCACCCAAAAAAAGTGGTTTGTGCTGTAAAATTGAGATCTTGTTGCAGAAAATTGAGGCTTTACATCTGAAAAAGGCGGTTTGTGCCCTAAAATTGAGAGCTTGGTGCAGAAAAATGAGGTTTTTCACCCCAAAAACGCGGGTTTAGAGTGCCCATGATAGGGTTTGTGCTGTAAAAAAGGAGAGGTAGGGCCCTGGAAACGAGGCACTGCTGCATAAAAGGGAGGTTGTTACCTGTAGAATCAAAACTTTGGATGCTAAAAATAAATCTTTGAGAGGTAAAGTGGGGGTTTGTGCCTAAAATTGAGAGCTTGGAGTAGGAAAATGAGGCTTTTAATCTGAAAAAGGAGGTTTGTGCCCTAAAATTGAGATATTGGTGAAGAAAAATGAGGCTTTTCACCTGAAAATTGAGAGCTTGTCCCTAAAATTGAGAGCTTGGTGCAGAAAAATGAGGCTTTTCAGCAGAAAAAGGCGGGTTGTGTGCCGTAAAATTGAGAGGTTGGTGCAGAAAAATGAGACTTTTCAGCAGAAAAAGGCCATTTCCGCCCTAAAATTGAGAGCTTGGTTCAGAAAAATGAGGTTTTTCACCCCAAAAATGCGGGTTTAGCCCCCATGATAGGGTTTGTGCTGTAAAGAATGAGAGGTAGGGCCCTGGAAACGAGGCAGTGCTGCATAAAAGGGAGGTTGTTACCTGTAGAATCAAAACTTTGGATGCCAAAAATTAATCGTTGAGAGGTAAAATGGGGGTTTGTGCCCTAAAATTGAGAGCTTGGAGTAGGAAAATGAGGCTTTTAATCTGAAAAAGGAGGTTTGTGCCCTAAAATTGAGATATTGGTGAAGAAATATGAGGCTTTTCACTCAAAAATTGAGAGCTTGTCCCTAAAATTGAGAGCTTGGAGTAGGAAAATGAGGCTTTTAATCTGAAAAAGGAGGTTTGTGCCCTAAAATTGAGATATTGGTGAAGAAGAATGAGGCTTTTCACCCAAAAATTGAGAGCTTGTCCCTAAAATTGAGAGCTTGGTGCAGAAAAATGAGGCTTTTCAGCAGAAAAAGGTGAGCTTGTCCATAAAATTGCGCTATTGGTGCAGAAAAATGAGGCTTTTCAGGTGAAAAAGGTGGGTTTGGTGCTAAAATTGAGAGCTTGGTGCAGAAAAATGAGGCTTTTCTGGTGAAAAGGGCATTTTGTGCCCAAAAATTGAGAGCTTGTTGTAGGAAAATGAGGCTTTTTTACCCGAAAAAGGCGGGTTTTACCCTAAAATTGAGAGCTTGGTGCAGAAAAATGATTCTTTTCACCCGAAAAAGGCAGTTTCTGCCCTAAAATTGAGAGCTTGGTGCAGAAAAATGAGGCTTTTCACCCAAAAAAGGAGAGCTTGTCCATAAAATTGAAATATTGCTGCAGAAAAATGAGGCTTTTTCACCCAAAAAAGGCGGGTTTTACCCTAAACTTGAGAGAGTGGTTCAGAAAAATGAGGCTTTTCATCCAATAAAGGTAATTTGTGCCCAAAAATTGAGAGCTTGGTTCAGAAAAACGAGGATTTTTCACCCAAAAAAGGCGGGTGTGTGCCGTAAAATTGAGAGCTTGGTGCAGAAAAATGAGGCTTTTCCACCCAAAAAAGGCGGGTTTTACCCTAAAATTGAGATATTGGTGAAGAAAAATGAGGCTTTTCACCCGAAAATTGAGAGCTTGTCCCTAAAATTGAGAGCTTTGTTCAGAAAAACGAGACTTTTTCACCCAAAAAAGGCGGGTTTGTGCCCTAAAATTGAGAGCTTGTTGCAGAAAATTGAGGCTTTTCAGCAGAAAAAGGTTGTTTCCGCCCTAAAATTGAGAGCTTGGTACAGAAAAATGAGGTTTTTCACCCCAAAAGCGTGGGTTTAGCCCCCATGATAGGGTTTGTACTGTAAAAAAGGAGAGGTAGGGCCCAGGAAACGAGGCACTGCTGCATAAAAGGGAGGTTGTTACCTGTAGAATCAAAACTTTGGATGCCAAAAATTAATCTTTGAGAGGTAAAATGGGGGTTTGTGCCCTAAAATTGAGAGCTTGGAGTAGGAAAATGAGGCTTTTAATCTGAAAAAGGAGGTTTGTGCCCTAAAATTGAGATATTGGTGAAGAAGAATGAGGCTTTTCACCCAAAAATTGAGAGCTTGTCCCTAAAATTGAGAGCTTGGTGCAGAAAAATGAGGCTTTTCAGCAGAAAAAGGTGAGCTTGTCCATAAAATTGCGCTATTGGTGCAGAAAAATGAGGCTTTTCAGGTGAAAAAGGTGGGTTTGGTGCTAAAATTGAGAGCTTGGTGCAGAAAAATGAGGCTTTTCTGGTGAAAAGGGCATTTTGTGCCCAAAAATTGAGAGCTTGTTGTAGGAAAATGAGGCTTTTTTACCCGAAAAAGGCGGGTTTTACCCTAAAATTGAGAGCTTCTTGTAGGAAAATGAGGCTTTTCAGGTGAAAAAGGTGGGTTTGGTGCAGAAAATTGAGAGCTCTGTGCAGAAAAATGAGGCTTTTTCACCCGAAAAAGGCATTTTGTGCCTGAAATTGAGAGCTTGGTGCAGAAAAATGAGGCTTTTCACCCCAAAAACGCGGGTTTAGCCCCCATGATAGGGTTTGTGCTGTAAAAAAGGAGAGGTAGGGCCCTGGAAACGAGGCACTGCTGCATAAAAGGGAGGTTGTTACCTGTAGAATCAAAACTTTGGATGCTAAAAATTAATCTTTGAGAGGTAAAATGGGGGTTTGTGCCCTAAAATTGAGAGCTTGGAGTAGGAAAATGAGGCTTTTAATCTGAAAAAGGAGGTTTGTGCCCTAAAATTGAGAAATTGGTGAAGAAAAATGAGGCTTTTCACCCAAAAATTGAGAGCTTGTCCCTAAAATGGAGAGCTTGGTGCAGAAAAATGAGGCTTTTCAGCAGAAAAAGGCACGTTTGGTCCTAAAATTGCGCTATTGGTGCAGAAAAATGAGGCTTTTCACCCAAAAAAGGAAAGCTTGTCCATAACATTGAAATATTGGTGCAGAAAAATGAGGCTTTTCAGGTGTAAAAGGTGGGTTTGGTGCTAAAATTGAGAGCTTGTTGCAGAAAAATGAGGCTTTTCAGGAGAAAAAGGTGGTTTGTGCCCTAAAATTGAGAGCTTGGTGCAGATAAATGAGGCTTTTCAGGAGAAAAAAGCGGGTTTGTGCCCTAGAATTCAGAGCTTATTGTAGGAGAATGAAGCTTTTCACCCCAAAAACATGGGTTTGGCCCCCACGATAGGGTTTGTGCTGTATAAAAGTAGAGTTAGGGCCCAGGAAACGAGGCACTGCTGCATAAAAGGGAGGTTGTTACCTGTAGAATCAAAACTTTGGATGCTAAAAATTAAGCTTTGAGAGGTAAAGTGGGGGTTTGTGCCTAAAATTGAGAGCTTGGAGTAGGAAAATGAGGCTTTTAATCTGAAAAAGGAGGTTTGTGCCCTAAAATTGAGATATTGGTGAAGAAAATGAGGCTTTTCACCCGAAAATTGAGAACTTGTCCCTCAAATGGAGAGCTTGGTGCAGAAAAATGAGGCTTTTCAGGAGAAAAAGGTGGTTTGTGCCCAAAAATTGAGAGCTTGGTGCAGATAAATGAGGCTTTTCAGGAGAAAAAAGCGGGTTTGTGCCCTAGAATCCAGAGCTTATTGTAGGAGAATGAAGCTTTTCACCCCAAAAACATGGGTTTGGCCCCCACGATAGGGTTTGTGCTGTATAAAAGTAGAGTTAGGGCCCAGGAAACGAGGCACTGCTGCATAAAAGGGAGGTTGTTACCTGTAGAATCAAAACTTTGGATGCCAAAAATTAATCTTTGAGAGGTAAAGTGGGGGTTTGTGCCCTAAAATTGAGAGCTTGGAGTAGGAAAATGAGGCTTTTAATCTGAAAAAGGAGGTTTGTGCCCTAAAATTGAGAGCTTGGTGCAGAAAAATGAGGCTTTTCAGGTGAAAATTGAGAACTTGTCCCTAAAATTGAGAGCTTGGTGCAGAAAAATGAGGCTTTTTCACCCAAAAAAGGTGGGTTTTACCCTAAATTTGAGAGCTTGGTTCAGAAAAATGAGGCTTTTCACCCAATACAGGTAATTTGTGCCCTAAAATTGAGAGCTTGGTGCAGAAAAATGAGGCTTTTCACCCAAAAAAGGAGAGCTTGTCCCTAAAATTGAGAGCTTGGTGCAGAAAAATGAGGCTTTTTCACCCAAAAAAGGCGGGTTTTACCCTAAATTTGAGAGCTTGGTTCAGAAAAATGAGGCTTTTCACCCAATACAGGTAATTTGTGCCCTAAAATTGAGAGCTTGGTGCAGAAAAATGAGGCTTTTCACCCAAAAAAGGAGAGCTTGTCCCTAAAATTGAGAGCTTGGTGCAGAAAAATGAGGCTTTTTCAGCCAAAAAAGGCGGGTTTTACCCTAAACTTGAGAGAGTGGTTCAGAAAAATGAGGCTTTTCACCCAATAAAGGTAATTTGTGCCCAAAAATTGAGAGCTTGGTTCAGAAAAACGAGGATTATTCACCCAAAAAAGGCGGGTGTGTGCCGTAAAATTGAGTGCTTGGTGCAGAAAAATGAGGCTTTTCCACCCAAAAAAGGCGGGTTTTACCCTAAAATTGAGATATTGGTGAAGAAAAATGAGGATTTTCACCCGAAAATTGAGAGCTTGTCCCTAAAATTGAGAGCTTGGTTCAGAAAAACGAGGCTTTTTCACCCAAAAAAGGCGGGTTTGTGCCCTAAAATTGAGAGCTTGTTGCAGAAAATTGAGGCTTTTCAGCAGAAAAAGGTTGTTTCCGCCCTAAAATTGAGAGCTTGGTACAGAAAAATGAGGTTTTTCACCCCAAAAGCGTGGGTTTAGCCCCCATGATAGGGTTTGTGCTGTAAAAAGGGAGAGGTAGGGCCCAGGAAACGAGGCACTGCTGCATAAAAGGGAGGTTGTTACCTGTAGAATCAAAACTTTGGATGCCAAAAATTAATCTTTGAGAGGTAAAATGGGGGTTTGTGCCCTAAAATTGAGAGCTTGGAGTAGGAAAATGAGGCTTTTAATCTGAAAAAGGAGGTTTGTGCCCTAAAATTGAGATATTGGTGAAGAAAAATGAGGCTTTTCACTCAAAAATTGAGAGCTTGTCCCTAAAATTGAGAGCTTGGAGTAGGAAAATGAGGCTTTTAATCTGAAAAAGGAGGTTTGTGCCCTAAAATTGAGATATTGGTGAAGAAGAATGAGGCTTTTCACCCAAAAATTGAGAGCTTGTCCCTAAAATTGAGAGCTTGGTGCAGAAAAATGAGGCTTTTCAGCAGAAAAAGGTGAGCTTGTCCATAAAATTGAAATATTGCTGCAGAAAAATGAGGCTTTTCAGGTGAAAAAGGTGGGTTTGGTGCTAAAATTGAGAGCTTGGTGCAGAAAAATGAGGCTTTTCTGGTGAAAAGGGCATTTTGTGCCCAAAAATTGAGAGCTTGTTGTAGGAAAATGAGGCTTTTTTACCCGAAAAAGGCGGGTTTTACCCTAAAATTGAGAGCTTCTTGTAGGAAAATGAGGCTTTTCAGGTGAAAAAGGTGGGTTTGGTGCAGAAAATTGAGAGCTCTGTGCAGAAAAATGAGGCTTTTCACCCCAAAAACGCGGGTTTAGCCCCCATGATAGGGTTTGTGCTGTAAAAAAGGAGAGGTAGGGCCCTGGAAACGAGGCACTGCTGCATAAAAGGGAGGTTGTTACCTGTAGAATCAAAACTTTGGATGCCAAAAATTAAGCTTTGAGAGGAGAATGGGGGTTTGTGCCTAAAATTGAGAGCTTGGAGTAGGAAAATGAGGCTTTTAATCTGAAAAAGGAGTTTTGTGCCCTAAAATTGAGATATTGGTGAAGAAGAATGAGGCTTTTCCACCCAAAAATTGAGAGCTTGTCCCTAAAATTGAGAGCTTGGTGCAGAAAAATGAGGCTTTTTCACCCAAAAAAGGCGGGTTTTACCCTAAACTTGAGAGAGTGGTTCAGAAAAATGAGGCTTTTCACCCAGTAAAGGTAATTTGTGCCCAAAAATTGAGAGCTTGGTGCAGAAAAATGAGGCTTTTCACCCGAAAAATGCATTTTGTGCCTGAAATTGAGAGCTTGGTGCAGAAAAATGAGGCTTTTCACCCCAAAAACGCGGGTTTAGCCCCCATGATAGGGTTTGTGCTGTAAAAAAGGAGAGGTAGGGCCCTGGAAACGAGGCACTGCTGCATAAAAGGGAGGTTGTTACCTGTAGAATCAAAACTTTGGATGCTAAAAATTAATCTTTGAGAGGTAAAGTGGGGGTTTGTGCCCTAAAATTGAGAGCTTGGAGTAGGAAAATGAGGCTTTTAATCTGAAAAAGGAGGTTTGTGCCCTAAAATTGAGATATTGGTGAAGAAGAATGAGGCTTTTCACCCAAAAATTGAGAGCTTGTCCCTAAAATGGAGAGCTTGGTGCAGAAAAATGAGGCTTTTTCACCCAAAAAAGGCGGGTTTTACCCTAAATTTGAGAGCTTGGTTCAGAAAAATGAGGCTTTTCACCCAATACAGGTAATTTGTGCCCAAAAATTGAGAGCTTGGTGCAGAAAAATGATTCTTTTCACCCGAAAAAGGCGGTTTCTGCCCTAAAATTGAGAGCTTGGTGCAGAAAAATGAGGCTTTTCACCCAAAAAAGGAGAGCTTGTCCATAAAATTGAAATATTGGTGCAGAAAAATGAGGCTTTTTCACCCAAAAAAGGCGGGTTTTACCCTAAACTTGAGAGAGTGGTTCAGAAAAATGAGGCTTTTCACCCAATAAAGGTAATTTGTGCCCAAAAATTGAGAGCTTGGTTCAGAAAAACGAGGATTTTTCACCCAAAAAAGGCGGGTGTGTGCCGTAAAATTGAGAGCTTGGTGCAGAAAAATGAGGCTTTTCCACCCAAAAAAGGCGGGTTTTACCCTAAAATTGAGATATTGGTGAAGAAAAATGAGGCTTTTCACCCGAAAATTGAGAGCTTGTCCCTAAAATTGAGAGCTTTGTTCAGAAAAACGAGACTTTTTCACCCAAAAAAGGCGGGTTTGTGCCCTAAAATTGAGAGCTTGTTGCAGAAAATTGAGGCTTTTCAGCAGAAAAAGGTTGTTTCCGCCCTAAAATTGAGAGCTTGGTACAGAAAAATGAGGTTTTTCACCCCAAAAGCGTGGGTTTAGCCCCCATGATAGGGTTTGTACTGTAAAAAAGGAGAGGTAGGGCCCAGGAAACGAGGCACTGCTGCATAAAAGGGAGGTTGTTACCTGTAGAATCAAAACTTTGGATGCCAAAAATTAATCTTTGAGAGGTAAAGTGGGGGTTTGTGCCTAAAATTGAGAGCTTGGAGTAGGAAAATGAGGCTTTTAATCTGAAAAAGGAGGTTTGTGCCCTAAAATTGAGATATTGGTGAAGAAGAATGAGGCTTTTCACCCAAAAATTGAGAGCTTGTCCCTAAAATGGAGAGCTTGGTGCAGAAAAATGAGGCTTTTCAGCAGAAAAAGGTGAGCTTGTCCATAAAATTGCGCTATTGGTGCAGAAAAATGAGGCTTTTCAGGTGAAAAAGGTGGGTTTGGTGCTAAAATTGAGAGCTTGGTGCAGAAAAATGAGGCTTTTCTGGTGAAAAGGGCATTTTGTGCCCAAAAATTGAGAGCTTGTTGTAGGAAAATGAGGCTTTTTTACCCGAAAAGGGCGGGTTTTACCCTAAAATTGAGAGCTTCTTGTAGGAAAATGAGGCTTTTCAGGTGAAAAAGGTGGGTTTGGTGCAGAAAATTGAGAGCTCTGTGCAGAAAAATGAGGCTTTTTCACCCGAAAAAGGCATTTTGTGCCTGAAATTGAGAGCTTGGTGCAGAAAAATGAGGCTTTTCACCCCAAAAACGCGGGTTTAGCCCCCATGATAGGGTTTGTGCTGTAAAAAAGGAGAGGTAGGGCCCTGGAAACGAGGCACTGCTGCATAAAAGGGAGGTTGTTACCTGTAGAATCAAAACTTTGGATGCTAAAAATTAATCTTTGAGAGGTAAAATGGGGGTTTGTGCCCTAAAATTGAGAGCTTGGAGTAGGAAAATGAGGCTTTTAATCTGAAAAAGGAGGTTTGTGCCCTAAAATTGAGAAATTGGTGAAGAAAAATGAGGCTTTTCACCCAAAAATTGAGAGCTTGTCCCTAAAATGGAGAGCTTGGTGCAGAAAAATGAGGCTTTTCAGCAGAAAAAGGCACGTTTGGTCCTAAAATTGCGCTATTGGTGCAGAAAAATGAGGCTTTTCACCCAAAAAAGGAAAGCTTGTCCATAACATTGAAATATTGGTGCAGAAAAATGAGGCTTTTCAGGTGTAAAAGGTGGGTTTGGTGCTAAAATTGAGAGCTTGTTGCAGAAAAATGAGGCTTTTCAGGAGAAAAAGGTGGTTTGTGCCCTAAAATTGAGAGCTTGGTGCAGATAAATGAGGCTTTTCAGGAGAAAAAAGCGGGTTTGTGCCCTAGAATTCAGAGCTTATTGTAGGAGAATGAAGCTTTTCACCCCAAAAACATGGGTTTGGCCCCCACGATAGGGTTTGTGCTGTATAAAAGTAGAGTTAGGGCCCAGGAAACGAGGCACTGCTGCATAAAAGGGAGGTTGTTACCTGTAGAATCAAAACTTTGGATGGTAAAAATTAAGCTTTGAGAGGTAAAGTGGGGGTTTGTGCCTAAAATTGAGAGCTTGGAGTAGGAAAATGAGGCTTTTAATCTGAAAAAGGAGGTTTGTGCCCTAAAATTGAGATATTGGTGAAGAAAATGAGGCTTTTCACCCGAAAATTGAGAACTTGTCCCTCAAATGGAGAGCTTGGTGCAGAAAAATGAGGCTTTTCAGGAGAAAAAGGTGGTTTGTGCCCAAAAATTGAGAGCTTGGTGCAGATAAATGAGGCTTTTCAGGAGAAAAAAGCGGGTTTGTGCCCTAGAATCCAGAGCTTATTGTAGGAGAATGAAGCTTTTCACCCCAAAAACATGGGTTTGGCCCCCACGATAGGGTTTGTGCTGTATAAAAGTAGAGTTAGGGCCCAGGAAACGAGGCACTGCTGCATAAAAGGGAGGTTGTTACCTGTAGAATCAAAACTTTGGATGCCAAAAATTAAGCTTTGAGAGGTAAAGTGGGGGTTTGTGCCCTAAAATTGAGAGCTTGGAGTAGGAAAATGAGGCTTTTAATCTGAAAAAGGAGGTTTGTGCCCTAAAATTGAGAGCTTGGTGCAGAAAAATGAGGCTTTTCAGGTGAAAATTGAGAACTTGTCCCTAAAATTGAGAGCTTGGTGCAGAAAAATGAGGCTTTTTCACCCAAAAAAGGTGGGTTTTACCCTAAATTTGAGAGCTTGGTTCAGAAAAATGAGGCTTTTCACCCAATACAGGTAATTTGTGCCCTAAAATTGAGAGCTTGGTGCAGAAAAATGAGGCTTTTCACCCAAAAAAGGAGAGCTTGTCCCTAAAATTGAGAGCTTGGTGCAGAAAAATGAGGCTTTTTCACCCAAAAAAGGCGGGTTTTACCCTAAACTTGAGAGAGTGGTTCAGAAAAATGAGGCTTTTCACCCAATAAAGGTAATTTGTGCCCAAAAATTGAGAGCTTGGTTCAGAAAAACGAGGATTTTTCACCCAAAAAAGGCGGGTGTGTGCCGTAAAATTGAGTGCTTGGTGCAGAAAAATGAGGCTTTTCCACCCAAAAAAGGCGGGTTTTACCCTAAAATTGAGATATTGGTGAAGAAAAATGAGGCTTTTCACCCGAAAATTGAGAGCTTGTCCCTAAAATTGAGAGCTTGGTTCAGAAAAACGAGGCTTTTTCACCCAAAAAGGCGGGTTTGTGCCCTAAAATTGAGAGCTTGTTGCAGAAAATTGAGGCTTTTCAGCAGAAAAAGGTTGTTTCCGCCCTAAAATTGAGAGCTTGGTACAGAAAAATGAGGTTTTTCACCCCAAAAGCGTGGGTTTAGCCCCCATGATAGGGTTTGTGCTGTAAAAAGGGAGAGGTAGGGCCCAGGAAACGAGGCACTGCTGCATAAAAGGGAGGTTGTTACCTGTAGAATCAAAACTTTGGATGCCAAAAATTAATCTTTGAGAGGTAAAATGGGGGTTTGTGCCCTAAAATTGAGAGCTTGGAGTAGGAAAATGAGGCTTTTAATCTGAAAAAGGAGGTTTGTGCCCTAAAATTGAGAGCTTGGTGCAGAAAAATGAGGCTTTTCAGGTGAAAATTGAGAGCTTGTCCCTAAAATTGAGAGCTTGGTGCAGAAAAATTAGGCTTTTCAGGTGAAAAAAGCGGGTTTTACCCTAATATTGAAAGCTTGGTGCAGAAAAATGAGGCTTTTCACCCCAAAAACGCGGGTTTAGCCCCCACGATAGGGTTTGTGCTGTAAAAAAGGAGAGGTAGGGCCCTGGAAACGAGGCACTGCTGCATAAAAGGGAGGTTGTTACCTGTAGAATCAAAACTTTGGATGCTAAAAATTAATCTTTGAGAGGTAAAGTGGGGGTTTGTGCCTAAAATTGAGAGCTTGGAGTAGGAAAATGAGGCTTTTAATCTGAAAAAGGAGGTTTGTGCCCTAAAATTGAGATATTGGTGAAGAAAATGAGGCTTTTCACCCGAAAATTGAGAACTTGTCCCTCAAATGGAGAGCTTGGTGCAGAAAAATGAGGCTTTTCAGGAGAAAAAGGTGGTTTGTGCCCAAAAATTGAGAGCTTGGTGCAGATAAATGAGGCTTTTCAGGAGAAAAAAGCGGGTTTGTGCCCTAGAATCCAGAGCTTATTGTAGGAGAATGAAGCTTTTCACCCCAAAAACATGGGTTTGGCCCCCACGATAGGGTTTGTGCTGTATAAAAGTAGAGTTAGGGCCCAGGAAACGAGGCACTGCTGCATAAAAGGGAGGTTGTTACCTGTAGAATCAAAACTTTGGATGCCAAAAATTAATCTTTGAGAGGTAAAGTGGGGGTTTGTGCCCTAAAATTGAGAGCTTGGAGTAGGAAAATGAGGCTTTTAATCTGAAAAAGGAGGTTTGTGCCCTAAAATTGAGATATTGGTGAAGAAAAATGAGGCTTTTCACTCAAAAATTGAGAGCTTGTCCCTAAAATTGAGAGCTTGGAGTAGGAAAATGAGGCTTTTAATCTGAAAAAGGAGGTTTGTGCCCTAAAATTGAGATATTGGTGAAGAAGAATGAGGCTTTTCACCCAAAAATTGAGAGCTTGTCCCTAAAATTGAGAGCTTGGTGCAGAAAAATGAGGCTTTTCAGCAGAAAAAGGTGAGCTTGTCCATAAAATTGCGCTATTGGTGCAGAAAAATGAGGCTTTTCAGGTGAAAAAGGTGGGTTTGGTGCTAAAATTGAGAGCTTGGTGCAGAAAAATGAGGCTTTTCTGGTGAAAAGGGCATTTTGTGCCCAAAAATTGAGAGCTTGTTGTTGTAGGAAAATGAGGCTTTTTTACCCGAAAAGGGCGGGTTTTACCCTAAAATTGAGAGCTTCTTGTAGGAAAATGAGGCTTTTCAGGTGAAAAAGGTGGGTTTGGTGCTAAAATTGAGAGCTTGGTGCAGAAAAATGAGGCTTTTCTGGTGAAAAGGGCATTTTGTGCCCAAAAATTGAGAGCTTGTTGTAGGAAAATGAGGCTTTTTTACCCGAAAAAGGCGGGTTTTACCCTAAAATTGAGAGCTTCTTGTAGGAAAATGAGGCTTTTCAGGTGAAAAAGGTGGGTTTGGTGCAGAAAATTGAGAGCTCTGTGCAGAAAAATGAGGCTTTTCACCCCAAAAACGCGGGTTTAGCCCCCATGATAGGGTTTGTGCTGTAAAAAAGGAGAGGTAGGGCCCTGGAAACGAGGCACTGCTGCATAAAAGGGAGGTTGTTACCTGTAGAATCAAAACTTTGGATGCCAAAAATTAAGCTTTGAGAGGAGAATGGGGGTTTGTGCCTAAAATTGAGAGCTTGGAGTAGGAAAATGAGGCTTTTAATCTGAAAAAGGAGGTTTGTGCCCTAAAATTGAGATATTGGTGAAGAAGAATGAGGCTTTTCCACCCAAAAATTGAGAGCTTGTCCCTAAAATTGAGAGCTTGGTGCAGAAAAATGAGGCTTTTTCACCCAAAAAAGGCGGGTTTTACCCTAAACTTGAGAGAGTGGTTCAGAAAAATGAGGCTTTTCACCCAGTAAAGGTAATTTGTGCCCAAAAATTGAGAGCTTGGTGCAGAAAAATGAGGCTTTTCACCCGAAAAAGGCATTTTGTGCCTGAAATTGAGAGCTTGGTGCAGAAAAATGAGGCTTTTACACCCAAAAAAGGCGGGTTTTACCCTAAACTTGAGAGAGTGGTTCAGAAAAATGAGGCTTTTCACCCAATACAGGTAATTTGTGCCCAAAAATTGAGAGCTTGGTGCAGAAAAATGAGGCTTTTCAGCAGAAAAAGGCACGGTTGGTCCTAAAATTGCGCTATTGGTGCAGAAAAATGAGGCTTTTCACCGAAAAAATGAGAGCTTGTCCACAACATTGAAATATTGGTGCAGAAAAATTTGGCTTTTCAGGTGAAAAAGGTGGGTTTGGTGCTAAAATTGAGAGCTTGGTGCAGAAAAATGAGGCTTTTCACCCAAAAAAAGTGGTTTGTGCTGTAAAATTGAGATCTTGTTGCAGAAAATTGAGGCTTTACATCTGAAAAAGGCGGTTTGTGCCCTAAAATTGAGAGCTTGGTGCAGAAAAATGAGGTTTTTCACCCCAAAAACGCGGGTTTAGAGTGCCCATGATAGGGTTTGTGCTGTAAAAAAGGAGAGGTAGGGCCCTGGAAACGAGGCACTGCTGCATAAAAGGGAGGTTGTTACCTGTAGAATCAAAACTTTGGATGCTAAAAATAAATCTTTGAGAGGTAAAGTGGGGGTTTGTGCCTAAAATTGAGAGCTTGGAGTAGGAAAATGAGGCTTTTAATCTGAAAAAGGAGGTTTGTGCCCTAAAATTGAGATATTGGTGAAGAAAAATGAGGCTTTTCACCTGAAAATTGAGAGCTTGTCCCTAAAATTGAGAGCTTGGTGCAGAAAAATGAGGCTTTTCAGCAGAAAAAGGCGGGTTGTGTGCCGTAAAATTGAGAGGTTGGTGCAGAAAAATGAGACTTTTCAGCAGAAAAAGGCCATTTCCGCCCTAAAATTGAGAGCTTGGTTCAGAAAAATGAGGTTTTTCACCCCAAAAATGCGGGTTTAGCCCCCATGATAGGGTTTGTGCTGTAAAGAATGAGAGGTAGGGCCCTGGAAACGAGGCAGTGCTGCATAAAAGGGAGGTTGTTACCTGTAGAATCAAAACTTTGGATGCCAAAAATTAATCGTTGAGAGGTAAAATGGGGGTTTGTGCCCTAAAATTGAGAGCTTGGAGTAGGAAAATGAGGCTTTTAATCTGAAAAAGGAGGTTTGTGCCCTAAAATTGAGATATTGGTGAAGAAATATGAGGCTTTTCACTCAAAAATTGAGAGCTTGTCCCTAAAATTGAGAGCTTGGAGTAGGAAAATGAGGCTTTTAATCTGAAAAAGGAGGTTTGTGCCCTAAAATTGAGATATTGGTGAAGAAGAATGAGGCTTTTCACCCAAAAATTGAGAGCTTGTCCCTAAAATTGAGAGCTTGGTGCAGAAAAATGAGGCTTTTCAGCAGAAAAAGGTGAGCTTGTCCATAAAATTGCGCTATTGGTGCAGAAAAATGAGGCTTTTCAGGTGAAAAAGGTGGGTTTGGTGCTAAAATTGAGAGCTTGGTGCAGAAAAATGAGGCTTTTCTGGTGAAAAGGGCATTTTGTGCCCAAAAATTGAGAGCTTGTTGTAGGAAAATGAGGCTTTTTTACCCGAAAAAGGCGGGTTTTACCCTAAAATTGAGAGCTTGGTGCAGAAAAATGATTCTTTTCACCCGAAAAAGGCAGTTTCTGCCCTAAAATTGAGAGCTTGGTGCAGAAAAATGAGGCTTTTCACCCAAAAAAGGAGAGCTTGTCCATAAAATTGAAATATTGCTGCAGAAAAATGAGGCTTTTTCACCCAAAAAAGGCGGGTTTTACCCTAAACTTGAGAGAGTGGTTCAGAAAAATGAGGCTTTTCATCCAATAAAGGTAATTTGTGCCCAAAAATTGAGAGCTTGGTTCAGAAAAACGAGGATTTTTCACCCAAAAAAGGCGGGTGTGTGCCGTAAAATTGAGAGCTTGGTGCAGAAAAATGAGGCTTTTCCACCCAAAAAAGGCGGGTTTTACCCTAAAATTGAGATATTGGTGAAGAAAAATGAGGCTTTTCACCCGAAAATTGAGAGCTTGTCCCTAAAATTGAGAGCTTTGTTCAGAAAAACGAGACTTTTTCACCCAAAAAAGGCGGGTTTGTGCCCTAAAATTGAGAGCTTGTTGCAGAAAATTGAGGCTTTTCAGCAGAAAAAGGTTGTTTCCGCCCTAAAATTGAGAGCTTGGTACAGAAAAATGAGGTTTTTCACCCCAAAAGCGTGGGTTTAGCCCCCATGATAGGGTTTGTACTGTAAAAAAGGAGAGGTAGGGCCCAGGAAACGAGGCACTGCTGCATAAAAGGGAGGTTGTTACCTGTAGAATCAAAACTTTGGATGCCAAAAATTAATCTTTGAGAGGTAAAATGGGGGTTTGTGCCCTAAAATTGAGAGCTTGGAGTAGGAAAATGAGGCTTTTAATCTGAAAAAGGAGGTTTGTGCCCTAAAATTGAGATATTGGTGAAGAAGAATGAGGCTTTTCACCCAAAAATTGAGAGCTTGTCCCTAAAATTGAGAGCTTGGTGCAGAAAAATGAGGCTTTTCAGCAGAAAAAGGTGAGCTTGTCCATAAAATTGCGCTATTGGTGCAGAAAAATGAGGCTTTTCAGGTGAAAAAGGTGGGTTTGGTGCTAAAATTGAGAGCTTGGTGCAGAAAAATGAGGCTTTTCTGGTGAAAAGGGCATTTTGTGCCCAAAAATTGAGAGCTTGTTGTAGGAAAATGAGGCTTTTTTACCCGAAAAAGGCGGGTTTTACCCTAAAATTGAGAGCTTCTTGTAGGAAAATGAGGCTTTTCAGGTGAAAAAGGTGGGTTTGGTGCAGAAAATTGAGAGCTCTGTGCAGAAAAATGAGGCTTTTTCACCCGAAAAAGGCATTTTGTGCCTGAAATTGAGAGCTTGGTGCAGAAAAATGAGGCTTTTCACCCCAAAAACGCGGGTTTAGCCCCCATGATAGGGTTTGTGCTGTAAAAAAGGAGAGGTAGGGCCCTGGAAACGAGGCACTGCTGCATAAAAGGGAGGTTGTTACCTGTAGAATCAAAACTTTGGATGCTAAAAATTAATCTTTGAGAGGTAAAATGGGGGTTTGTGCCCTAAAATTGAGAGCTTGGAGTAGGAAAATGAGGCTTTTAATCTGAAAAAGGAGGTTTGTGCCCTAAAATTGAGAAATTGGTGAAGAAAAATGAGGCTTTTCACCCAAAAATTGAGAGCTTGTCCCTAAAATGGAGAGCTTGGTGCAGAAAAATGAGGCTTTTCAGCAGAAAAAGGCACGTTTGGTCCTAAAATTGCGCTATTGGTGCAGAAAAATGAGGCTTTTCACCCAAAAAAGGAAAGCTTGTCCATAACATTGAAATATTGGTGCAGAAAAATGAGGCTTTTCAGGTGTAAAAGGTGGGTTTGGTGCTAAAATTGAGAGCTTGTTGCAGAAAAATGAGGCTTTTCAGGAGAAAAAGGTGGTTTGTGCCCTAAAATTGAGAGCTTGGTGCAGATAAATGAGGCTTTTCAGGAGAAAAAAGCGGGTTTGTGCCCTAGAATTCAGAGCTTATTGTAGGAGAATGAAGCTTTTCACCCCAAAAACATGGGTTTGGCCCCCACGATAGGGTTTGTGCTGTATAAAAGTAGAGTTAGGGCCCAGGAAACGAGGCACTGCTGCATAAAAGGGAGGTTGTTACCTGTAGAATCAAAACTTTGGATGCTAAAAATTAAGCTTTGAGAGGTAAAGTGGGGGTTTGTGCCTAAAATTGAGAGCTTGGAGTAGGAAAATGAGGCTTTTAATCTGAAAAAGGAGGTTTGTGCCCTAAAATTGAGATATTGGTGAAGAAAATGAGGCTTTTCACCCGAAAATTGAGAACTTGTCCCTCAAATGGAGAGCTTGGTGCAGAAAAATGAGGCTTTTCAGGAGAAAAAGGTGGTTTGTGCCCAAAAATTGAGAGCTTGGTGCAGATAAATGAGGCTTTTCAGGAGAAAAAAGCGGGTTTGTGCCCTAGAATCCAGAGCTTATTGTAGGAGAATGAAGCTTTTCACCCCAAAAACATGGGTTTGGCCCCCACGATAGGGTTTGTGCTGTATAAAAGTAGAGTTAGGGCCCAGGAAACGAGGCACTGCTGCATAAAAGGGAGGTTGTTACCTGTAGAATCAAAACTTTGGATGCCAAAAATTAATCTTTGAGAGGTAAAGTGGGGGTTTGTGCCCTAAAATTGAGAGCTTGGAGTAGGAAAATGAGGCTTTTAATCTGAAAAAGGAGGTTTGTGCCCTAAAATTGAGAGCTTGGTGCAGAAAAATGAGGCTTTTCAGGTGAAAATTGAGAACTTGTCCCTAAAATTGAGAGCTTGGTGCAGAAAAATGAGGCTTTTTCACCCAAAAAAGGTGGGTTTTACCCTAAATTTGAGAGCTTGGTTCAGAAAAATGAGGCTTTTCACCCAATACAGGTAATTTGTGCCCTAAAATTGAGAGCTTGGTGCAGAAAAATGAGGCTTTTCACCCAAAAAAGGAGAGCTTGTCCCTAAAATTGAGAGCTTGGTGCAGAAAAATGAGGCTTTTTCACCCAAAAAAGGCGGGTTTTACCCTAAATTTGAGAGCTTGGTTCAGAAAAATGAGGCTTTTCACCCAATACAGGTAATTTGTGCCCTAAAATTGAGAGCTTGGTGCAGAAAAATGAGGCTTTTCACCCAAAAAAGGAGAGCTTGTCCCTAAAATTGAGAGCTTGGTGCAGAAAAATGAGGCTTTTTCACCCAAAAAAGGCGGGTTTTACCCTAAACTTGAGAGAGTGGTTCAGAAAAATGAGGCTTTTCACCCAATAAAGGTAATTTGTGCCCAAAAATTGAGAGCTTGGTTCAGAAAAACGAGGATTATTCACCCAAAAAAGGCGGGTGTGTGCCGTAAAATTGAGTGCTTGGTGCAGAAAAATGAGGCTTTTCCACCCAAAAAAGGCGGGTTTTACCCTAAAATTGAGATATTGGTGAAGAAAAATGAGGATTTTCACCCGAAAATTGAGAGCTTGTCCCTAAAATTGAGAGCTTGGTTCAGAAAAACGAGGCTTTTTCACCCAAAAAAGGCGGGTTTGTGCCCTAAAATTGAGAGCTTGTTGCAGAAAATTGAGGCTTTTCAGCAGAAAAAGGTTGTTTCCGCCCTAAAATTGAGAGCTTGGTACAGAAAAATGAGGTTTTTCACCCCAAAAGCGTGGGTTTAGCCCCCATGATAGGGTTTGTGCTGTAAAAAGGGAGAGGTAGGGCCCAGGAAACGAGGCACTGCTGCATAAAAGGGAGGTTGTTACCTGTAGAATCAAAACTTTGGATGCCAAAAATTAATCTTTGAGAGGTAAAATGGGGGTTTGTGCCCTAAAATTGAGAGCTTGGAGTAGGAAAATGAGGCTTTTAATCTGAAAAAGGAGGTTTGTGCCCTAAAATTGAGATATTGGTGAAGAAAAATGAGGCTTTTCACTCAAAAATTGAGAGCTTGTCCCTAAAATTGAGAGCTTGGAGTAGGAAAATGAGGCTTTTAATCTGAAAAAGGAGGTTTGTGCCCTAAAATTGAGATATTGGTGAAGAAGAATGAGGCTTTTCACCCAAAAATTGAGAGCTTGTCCCTAAAATTGAGAGCTTGGTGCAGAAAAATGAGGCTTTTCAGCAGAAAAAGGTGAGCTTGTCCATAAAATTGAAATATTGCTGCAGAAAAATGAGGCTTTTCAGGTGAAAAAGGTGGGTTTGGTGCTAAAATTGAGAGCTTGGTGCAGAAAAATGAGGCTTTTCTGGTGAAAAGGGCATTTTGTGCCCAAAAATTGAGAGCTTGTTGTAGGAAAATGAGGCTTTTTTACCCGAAAAAGGCGGGTTTTACCCTAAAATTGAGAGCTTCTTGTAGGAAAATGAGGCTTTTCAGGTGAAAAAGGTGGGTTTGGTGCAGAAAATTGAGAGCTCTGTGCAGAAAAATGAGGCTTTTCACCCCAAAAACGCGGGTTTAGCCCCCATGATAGGGTTTGTGCTGTAAAAAAGGAGAGGTAGGGCCCTGGAAACGAGGCACTGCTGCATAAAAGGGAGGTTGTTACCTGTAGAATCAAAACTTTGGATGCCAAAAATTAAGCTTTGAGAGGAGAATGGGGGTTTGTGCCTAAAATTGAGAGCTTGGAGTAGGAAAATGAGGCTTTTAATCTGAAAAAGGAGTTTTGTGCCCTAAAATTGAGATATTGGTGAAGAAGAATGAGGCTTTTCCACCCAAAAATTGAGAGCTTGTCCCTAAAATTGAGAGCTTGGTGCAGAAAAATGAGGCTTTTTCACCCAAAAAAGGCGGGTTTTACCCTAAACTTGAGAGAGTGGTTCAGAAAAATGAGGCTTTTCACCCAGTAAAGGTAATTTGTGCCCAAAAATTGAGAGCTTGGTGCAGAAAAATGAGGCTTTTCACCCGAAAAATGCATTTTGTGCCTGAAATTGAGAGCTTGGTGCAGAAAAATGAGGCTTTTCACCCCAAAAACGCGGGTTTAGCCCCCATGATAGGGTTTGTGCTGTAAAAAAGGAGAGGTAGGGCCCTGGAAACGAGGCACTGCTGCATAAAAGGGAGGTTGTTACCTGTAGAATCAAAACTTTGGATGCTAAAAATTAATCTTTGAGAGGTAAAGTGGGGGTTTGTGCCCTAAAATTGAGAGCTTGGAGTAGGAAAATGAGGCTTTTAATCTGAAAAAGGAGGTTTGTGCCCTAAAATTGAGATATTGGTGAAGAAGAATGAGGCTTTTCACCCAAAAATTGAGAGCTTGTCCCTAAAATGGAGAGCTTGGTGCAGAAAAATGAGGCTTTTTCACCCAAAAAAGGCGGGTTTTACCCTAAATTTGAGAGCTTGGTTCAGAAAAATGAGGCTTTTCACCCAATACAGGTAATTTGTGCCCAAAAATTGAGAGCTTGGTGCAGAAAAATGATTCTTTTCACCCGAAAAAGGCGGTTTCTGCCCTAAAATTGAGAGCTTGGTGCAGAAAAATGAGGCTTTTCACCCAAAAAAGGAGAGCTTGTCCATAAAATTGAAATATTGGTGCAGAAAAATGAGGCTTTTTCACCCAAAAAAGGCGGGTTTTACCCTAAACTTGAGAGAGTGGTTCAGAAAAATGAGGCTTTTCACCCAATAAAGGTAATTTGTGCCCAAAAATTGAGAGCTTGGTTCAGAAAAACGAGGATTTTTCACCCAAAAAAGGCGGGTGTGTGCCGTAAAATTGAGAGCTTGGTGCAGAAAAATGAGGCTTTTCCACCCAAAAAAGGCGGGTTTTACCCTAAAATTGAGATATTGGTGAAGAAAAATGAGGCTTTTCACCCGAAAATTGAGAGCTTGTCCCTAAAATTGAGAGCTTTGTTCAGAAAAACGAGACTTTTTCACCCAAAAAAGGCGGGTTTGTGCCCTAAAATTGAGAGCTTGTTGCAGAAAATTGAGGCTTTTCAGCAGAAAAAGGTTGTTTCCGCCCTAAAATTGAGAGCTTGGTACAGAAAAATGAGGTTTTTCACCCCAAAAGCGTGGGTTTAGCCCCCATGATAGGGTTTGTACTGTAAAAAAGGAGAGGTAGGGCCCAGGAAACGAGGCACTGCTGCATAAAAGGGAGGTTGTTACCTGTAGAATCAAAACTTTGGATGCCAAAAATTAATCTTTGAGAGGTAAAGTGGGGGTTTGTGCCTAAAATTGAGAGCTTGGAGTAGGAAAATGAGGCTTTTAATCTGAAAAAGGAGGTTTGTGCCCTAAAATTGAGATATTGGTGAAGAAGAATGAGGCTTTTCACCCAAAAATTGAGAGCTTGTCCCTAAAATGGAGAGCTTGGTGCAGAAAAATGAGGCTTTTCAGCAGAAAAAGGTGAGCTTGTCCATAAAATTGCGCTATTGGTGCAGAAAAATGAGGCTTTTCAGGTGAAAAAGGTGGGTTTGGTGCTAAAATTGAGAGCTTGGTGCAGAAAAATGAGGCTTTTCTGGTGAAAAGGGCATTTTGTGCCCAAAAATTGAGAGCTTGTTGTAGGAAAATGAGGCTTTTTTACCCGAAAAGGGCGGGTTTTACCCTAAAATTGAGAGCTTCTTGTAGGAAAATGAGGCTTTTCAGGTGAAAAAGGTGGGTTTGGTGCAGAAAATTGAGAGCTCTGTGCAGAAAAATGAGGCTTTTTCACCCGAAAAAGGCATTTTGTGCCTGAAATTGAGAGCTTGGTGCAGAAAAATGAGGCTTTTCACCCCAAAAACGCGGGTTTAGCCCCCATGATAGGGTTTGTGCTGTAAAAAAGGAGAGGTAGGGCCCTGGAAACGAGGCACTGCTGCATAAAAGGGAGGTTGTTACCTGTAGAATCAAAACTTTGGATGCTAAAAATTAATCTTTGAGAGGTAAAATGGGGGTTTGTGCCCTAAAATTGAGAGCTTGGAGTAGGAAAATGAGGCTTTTAATCTGAAAAAGGAGGTTTGTGCCCTAAAATTGAGAAATTGGTGAAGAAAAATGAGGCTTTTCACCCAAAAATTGAGAGCTTGTCCCTAAAATGGAGAGCTTGGTGCAGAAAAATGAGGCTTTTCAGCAGAAAAAGGCACGTTTGGTCCTAAAATTGCGCTATTGGTGCAGAAAAATGAGGCTTTTCACCCAAAAAAGGAAAGCTTGTCCATAACATTGAAATATTGGTGCAGAAAAATGAGGCTTTTCAGGTGTAAAAGGTGGGTTTGGTGCTAAAATTGAGAGCTTGTTGCAGAAAAATGAGGCTTTTCAGGAGAAAAAGGTGGTTTGTGCCCTAAAATTGAGAGCTTGGTGCAGATAAATGAGGCTTTTCAGGAGAAAAAAGCGGGTTTGTGCCCTAGAATTCAGAGCTTATTGTAGGAGAATGAAGCTTTTCACCCCAAAAACATGGGTTTGGCCCCCACGATAGGGTTTGTGCTGTATAAAAGTAGAGTTAGGGCCCAGGAAACAGGCACTGCTGCATAAAAGGGAGGTTGTTACCTGTAGAATCAAAACTTTGGATGGTAAAAATTAAGCTTTGAGAGGTAAAGTGGGGGTTTGTGCCTAAAATTGAGAGCTTGGAGTAGGAAAATGAGGCTTTTAATCTGAAAAAGGAGGTTTGTGCCCTAAAATTGAGATATTGGTGAAGAAAATGAGGCTTTTCACCCGAAAATTGAGAACTTGTCCCTCAAATGGAGAGCTTGGTGCAGAAAAATGAGGCTTTTCAGGAGAAAAAGGTGGTTTGTGCCCAAAAATTGAGAGCTTGGTGCAGATAAATGAGGCTTTTCAGGAGAAAAAAGCGGGTTTGTGCCCTAGAATCCAGAGCTTATTGTAGGAGAATGAAGCTTTTCACCCCAAAAACATGGGTTTGGCCCCCACGATAGGGTTTGTGCTGTATAAAAGTAGAGTTAGGGCCCAGGAAACGAGGCACTGCTGCATAAAAGGGAGGTTGTTACCTGTAGAATCAAAACTTTGGATGCCAAAAATTAAGCTTTGAGAGGTAAAGTGGGGGTTTGTGCCCTAAAATTGAGAGCTTGGAGTAGGAAAATGAGGCTTTTAATCTGAAAAAGGAGGTTTGTGCCCTAAAATTGAGAGCTTGGTGCAGAAAAATGAGGCTTTTCAGGTGAAAATTGAGAACTTGTCCCTAAAATTGAGAGCTTGGTGCAGAAAAATGAGGCTTTTTCACCCAAAAAAGGCGGGTTTTACCCTAAACTTGAGAGAGTGGTTCAGAAAAATGAGGCTTTTCACCCAATACAGGTAATTTGTGCCCTAAAATTGAGAGCTTGGTGCAGAAAAATGAGGCTTTTCACCCAAAAAAGGAGAGCTTGTCCCTAAAATGGAGAGCTTGGTGCAGAAAAATGAGGCTTTTTCACCCAAAAAAGGCGGGTTTTACCCTAAACTTGAGAGAGTGGTTCAGAAAAATGAGGCTTTTCACCCAATAAAGGTAATTTGTGCCCAAAAATTGAGAGCTTGGTTCAGAAAAACGAGGATTTTTCACCCAAAAAAGGCGGGTGTGTGCCGTAAAATTGAGTGCTTGGTGCAGAAAAATGAGGCTTTTCCACCCAAAAAAGGCGGGTTTTACCCTAAAATTGAGATATTGGTGAAGAAAAATGAGGCTTTTCACCCGAAAATTGAGAGCTTGTCCCTAAAATTGAGAGCTTGGTTCAGAAAAACGAGGCTTTTTCACCCAAAAAGGCGGGTTTGTGCCCTAAAATTGAGAGCTTGTTGCAGAAAATTGAGGCTTTTCAGCAGAAAAAGGTTGTTTCCGCCCTAAAATTGAGAGCTTGGTACAGAAAAATGAGGTTTTTCACCCCAAAAGCGTGGGTTTAGCCCCCATGATAGGGTTTGTGCTGTAAAAAGGGAGAGGTAGGGCCCAGGAAACGAGGCACTGCTGCATAAAAGGGAGGTTGTTACCTGTAGAATCAAAACTTTGGATGCCAAAAATTAATCTTTGAGAGGTAAAATGGGGGTTTGTGCCCTAAAATTGAGAGCTTGGAGTAGGAAAATGAGGCTTTTAATCTGAAAAAGGAGGTTTGTGCCCTAAAATTGAGATATTGGTGAAGAAAAATGAGGCTTTTCACTCAAAAATTGAGAGCTTGTCCCTAAAATTGAGAGCTTGGAGTAGGAAAATGAGGCTTTTAATCTGAAAAAGGAGGTTTGTGCCCTAAAATTGAGATATTGGTGAAGAAGAATGAGGCTTTTCACCCAAAAATTGAGAGCTTGTCCCTAAAATTGAGAGCTTGGTGCAGAAAAATGAGGCTTTTCAGCAGAAAAAGGTGAGCTTGTCCATAAAATTGCGCTATTGGTGCAGAAAAATGAGGCTTTTCAGGTGAAAAAGGTGGGTTTGGTGCTAAAATTGAGAGCTTGGTGCAGAAAAATGAGGCTTTTCTGGTGAAAAGGGCATTTTGTGCCCAAAAATTGAGAGCTTGTTGTAGGAAAATGAGGCTTTTTTACCCGAAAAAGGCGGGTTTTACCCTAAAATTGAGAGCTTCTTGTAGGAAAATGAGGCTTTTCAGGTGAAAAAGGTGGGTTTGGTGCAGAAAATTGAGAGCTCTGTGCAGAAAAATGAGGCTTTTCACCCCAAAAACGCGGGTTTAGCCCCCATGATAGGGTTTGTGCTGTAAAAAAGGAGAGGTAGGGCCCTGGAAACGAGGCACTGCTGCATAAAAGGGAGGTTGTTACCTGTAGAATCAAAACTTTGGATGCCAAAAATTAAGCTTTGAGAGGAGAATGGGGGTTTGTGCCTAAAATTGAGAGCTTGGAGTAGGAAAATGAGGCTTTTAATCTGAAAAAGGAGTTTTGTGCCCTAAAATTGAGATATTGGTGAAGAAGAATGAGGCTTTTCCACCCAAAAATTGAGAGCTTGTCCCTAAAATTGAGAGCTTGGTGCAGAAAAATGAGGCTTTTTCACCCAAAAAAGGCGGGTTTTACCCTAAACTTGAGAGAGTGGTTCAGAAAAATGAGGCTTTTCACCCAGTAAAGGTAATTTGTGCCCAAAAATTGAGAGCTTGGTGCAGAAAAATGAGGCTTTTCAGCAGAAAAAGGCATTTTGTGCCTGAAATTGAGAGCTTGGTGCAGAAAAATGAGGCTTTTCACCCCAAAAACGCGGGTTTAGCCCCCATGATAGGGTTTGTGCTGTAAAAAAGGAGAGGTAGGGCCCTGGAAACGAGGCACTGCTGCATAAAAGGGAGGTTGTTACCTGTAGAATCAAAACTTTGGATGCTAAAAATTAATCTTTGAGAGGTAAAGTGGGGGTTTGTGCCCTAAAATTGAGAGCTTGGAGTAGGAAAATGAGGCTTTTAATCTGAAAAAGGAGGTTTGTGCCCTAAAATTGAGAAATTGGTGAAGAAAAATGAGGCTTTTCACCCAAAAATTGAGAGCTTGTCCCTAAAATGGAGAGCTTGGTGCAGAAAAATGAGGCTTTTCAGCAGAAAAAGGCACGTTTGGTCCTAAAATTGCGCTATTGGTGCAGAAAAATGAGGCTTTTCACCCAAAAAAGGAAAGCTTGTCCATAACATTGAAATATTGGTGCAGAAAAATGAGGCTTTTCAGGTGTAAAAGGTGGGTTTGGTGCTAAAATTGAGAGCTTGTTGCAGAAAAATGAGGCTTTTCAGGAGAAAAAGGTGGTTTGTGCCCTAAAATTGAGAGCTTGGTGCAGAAAAATGAGGCTTTTCAGGTGAAAAAAGCGGGTTTGTGCCCTAGAATTCAGAGCTTATTGTAGGAGAATGAAGCTTTTCACCCCAAAAACATGGGTTTGGCCCCCACGATAGGGTTTGTGCTGTATAAAAGTAGAGTTAGGGCCCAGGAAACGAGGCACTGCTGCATAAAAGGGAGGTTGTTACCTGTAGAATCAAAACTTTGGATGCTAAAAATTAATCTTTGAGAGGTAAAGTGGGGGTTTGTGCCTAAAATTGAGAGCTTGGAGTAGGAAAATGAGGCTTTTAATCTGAAAAAGGAGGTTTGTGCCCTAAAATTGAGAGCTTGGTGCAGAAAAATGAGGCTTTTCAGGTGAAAATTGAGAGCTTGTCCCTAAAATTGAGAGCTTGGTGCAGAAAAATTAGGCTTTTCAGGTGAAAAAAGCGGGTTTTACCCTAATATTGAAAGCTTGGTGCAGAAAAATGAGGCTTTTCACCCCAAAAACGCGGGTTTAGCCCCCACGATAGGGTTTGTGCTGTAAAAAAGGAGAGGTAGGGCCCTGGAAACGAGGCACTGCTGCATAAAAGGGAGGTTGTTACCTGTAGAATCAAAACTTTGGATGCCAAAAATTAAGCTTTGAGAGGTAAAGTGGGGGTTTGTGCCTAAAATTGAGAGCTTGGAGTAGGAAAATGAGGCTTTTAATCTGAAAAAGGAGGTTTGTGCCCTAAAATTGAGATATTGGTGAAGAAAATGAGGCTTTTCACCCGAAAATTGAGAACTTGTCCCTCAAATGGAGAGCTTGGTGCAGAAAAATGAGGCTTTTCAGGAGAAAAAGGTGGTTTGTGCCCAAAAATTGAGAGCTTGGTGCAGATAAATGAGGCTTTTCAGGAGAAAAAAGCGGGTTTGTGCCCTAGAATCCAGAGCTTATTGTAGGAGAATGAAGCTTTTCACCCCAAAAACATGGGTTTGGCCCCCACGATAGGGTTTGTGCTGTATAAAAGTAGAGTTAGGGCCCAGGAAACGAGGCACTGCTGCATAAAAGGGAGGTTGTTACCTGTAGAATCAAAACTTTGGATGCCAAAAATTAAGCTTTGAGAGGTAAAGTGGGGGTTTGTGCCCTAAAATTGAGAGCTTGGAGTAGGAAAATGAGGCTTTTAATCTGAAAAAGGAGGTTTGTGCCCTAAAATTGAGATATTGGTGAAGAAAAATGAGGCTTTTCACCCAAAAATTGAGAACTTGTCCCTAAAATGGAGAGCTTGGTGCAGAAAAATGAGGCTTTTTCACCCAAAAAAGGTGGGTTTTACCCTAAATTTGAGAGCTTGGTTCAGAAAAATGAGACTTTTCACCCAATACAGGTAATTTGTGCCCTAAAATTGAGAGCTTGGTGCAGAAAAATGAGGCTTTTCACCCAAAAAAGGCATTTTGTGCCTGAAATTGAGAGCTTGGTGCAGAAAAATGAGGCTTTTCACCCCAAAAACGCGGGTTTAGCCCCCATGATAGGGTTTGTGCTGTAAAAAAGGAGAGGTAGGGCCCTGGAAACGAGGCACTGCTGCATAAAAGGGAGGTTGTTACCTGTAGAATCAAAACTTTGGATGCTAAAAATTAATCTTTGAGAGGTAAAGTGGGGGTTTGTGCCCTAAAATTGAGAGCTTGGAGTAGGAAAATGAGGCTTTTAATCTGAAAAAGGAGGTTTGTGCCCTAAAATTGAGAAATTGGTGAAGAAAAATGAGGCTTTTCACCCAAAAATTGAGAGCTTGTCCCTAAAATGGAGAGCTTGGTGCAGAAAAATGAGGCTTTTCAGCAGAAAAAGGCACGTTTGGTCCTAAAATTGCGCTATTGGTGCAGAAAAATGAGGCTTTTCACCCAAAAAAGGAAAGCTTGTCCATAACATTGAAATATTGGTGCAGAAAAATGAGGCTTTTCAGGTGTAAAAGGTGGGTTTGGTGCTAAAATTGAGAGCTTGTTGCAGAAAAATGAGGCTTTTCAGGAGAAAAAGGTGGTTTGTGCCCTAAAATTGAGAGCTTGGTGCAGAAAAATGAGGCTTTTCAGGTGAAAAAAGCGGGTTTGTGCCCTAGAATTCAGAGCTTATTGTAGGAGAATGAAGCTTTTCACCCCAAAAACATGGGTTTGGCCCCCACGATAGGGTTTGTGCTGTATAAAAGTAGAGTTAGGGCCCAGGAAACGAGGCACTGCTGCATAAAAGGGAGGTTGTTACCTGTAGAATCAAAACTTTGGATGGTAAAAATTAAGCTTTGAGAGGTAAAGTGGGGGTTTGTGCCTAAAATTGAGAGCTTGGAGTAGGAAAATGAGGCTTTTAATCTGAAAAAGGAGGTTTGTGCCCTAAAATTGAGAGCTTGGTGCAGAAAAATGAGGCTTTTCACTCAAAAATTGAGAGCTTGTCCCTAAAATTGAGAGCTTGGTGCAGAAAAATTAGGCTTTTCAGGTGAAAAAAGCGGGTTTTACCCTAATATTGAAAGCTTGGTGCAGAAAAATGAGGCTTTTCACCCCAAAAACGCGGGTTTAGCCCCCACGATAGGGTTTGTGCTGTAAAAAAGGAGAGGTAGGGCCCTGGAAACGAGGCACTGCTGCATAAAAGGGAGGTTGTTACCTGTAGAATCAAAACTTTGGATGCTAAAAATTAATCTTTGAGAGGTAAAGTGGGGGTTTGTGCCTAAAATTGAGAGCTTGGAGTAGGAAAATGAGGCTTTTAATCTGAAAAAGGAGGTTTGTGCCCTAAAATTGAGATATTGGTGAAGAAATATGAGGCTTTTCACTCAAAAATTGAGAGCTTGTCCCTAAAATTGAGAGCTTGGAGTAGGAAAATGAGGCTTTTTCACCCAAAAAAGGCGGGTTTTACCCTAAATTTGAGAGCTTGGTTCAGAAAAATGAGGCTTTTCACCCAATACAGGTAATTTGTGCCCAAAAATTGAGAGCTTGGTGCAGAAAAATGATTCTTTTCGCCCGAAAAAGGCGGTTTCTGCCCTAAAATTGAGAGCTTGGTGCAGAAAAATGAGGCTTTTCACCCAAAAAAGGAGAGCTTGTCCATAAAATTGAAATATTGGTTCAGAAAAATGAGGCTTTTCACCCAATAAAGGTAATTTGTGCCCAAAAATTGAGAGCTTGGTTCAGAAAAACGAGGATTTTTCACCCAAAAAAGGCGGGTGTGTGCCGTAAAATTGAGAGCTTGGTGCAGAAAAATGAGGCTTTTCCACCCAAAAAAGGCGGGTTTTACCCTAAAATTGAGATATTGGTGAAGAAAAATGAGGCTTTTCACCCGAAAATTGAGAGCTTGTCCCTAAAATTGAGAGCTTTGTTCAGAAAAACGAGACTTTTTCACCCAAAAAAGGCGGGTTTGTGCCCTAAAATTGAGAGCTTGTTGCAGAAAATTGAGGCTTTTCAGCAGAAAAAGGTTGTTTCCGCCCTAAAATTGAGAGCTTGGTACAGAAAAATGAGGTTTTTCACCCCAAAAGCGTGGGTTTAGCCCCCATGATAGGGTTTGTACTGTAAAAAAGGAGAGGTAGGGCCCAGGAAACGAGGCACTGCTGCATAAAAGGGAGGTTGTTACCTGTAGAATCAAAACTTTGGATGCCAAAAATTAATCGTTGAGAGGTAAAATAGGGGTTTGTGCCCTAAAATTGAGAGCTTGGAGTAGGAAAATGAGGCTTTTAATCTGAAAAAGGAGGTTTGTGCCCTAAAATTGAGATATTGGTGAAGAAGAATGAGGCTTTTCACCCAAAAATTGAGAGCTTGTCCCTAAAATTGAGAGCTTGGTGCAGAAAAATGAGGCTTTTCAGCAGAAAAAGGTGAGCTTGTCCATAAAATTGCGCTATTGGTGCAGAAAAATGAGGCTTTTCAGGTGAAAAAGGTGGGTTTGGTGCTAAAATTGAGAGCTTGGTGCAGAAAAATGAGGCTTTTCTGGTGAAAAGGGCATTTTGTGCCCAAAAATTGAGAGCTTGTTGTAGGAAAATGAGGCTTTTTTACCCGAAAAAGGCGGGTTTTACCCTAAAATTGAGAGCTTCTTGTAGGAAAATGAGGCTTTTCAGGTGAAAAAGGCGGGTTTGGTGCAGAAAATTGAGAGCTCTGTGCAGAAAAATGAGGCTTTTTCACCCGAAAAAGGCATTTTGTGCCTGAAATTGAGAGCTTGGTGCAGAAAAATGAGGCTTTTCACCCCAAAAACGCGGGTTTAGCCCCCATGATAGGGTTTGTGCTGTAAAAAAGGAGAGGTAGGGCCCTGGAAACGAGGCACTGCTGCATAAAAGGGAGGTTGTTACCTGTAGAATCAAAACTTTGGATGCTAAAAATTAATCTTTGAGAGGTAAAGAGGGGGTTTGTGCCCTAGAATTGAGAGCTTGGAGTAGGAAAATGAGGCTTTTAATCTGAAAAAGGAGGTTTGTGCCCTAAAATTGAGATATTGGTGAAGAAGAATGAGGCTTTTCACCCAAAAATTGAGAGCTTGTCCCTAAAATGGAGAGCTTGGTGCAGAAAAATGAGGCTTTTCAGCAGAAAAAGGTGAGCTTGTCCATAAAATTGCGCTATTGTTGCAGAAAAATGAGGCTTTTCAGGTGAAAAAGGTGGGTTTGGTGCTAAAATTGAGAGCTTGGTGCAGAAAAATGAGGCTTTTCTGGTGAAAAGGGCATTTTGTGCCCAAAAATTGAGAGCTTGTTGTAGGAAAATGAGGCTTTTTTACCCGAAAAGGGCGGGTTTTACCCTAAAATTGAGAGCTTCTTGTAGGAAAATGAGGCTTTTCAGGTGAAAAAGGTGGGTTTGGTGCAGAAAATTGAGAGCTCTGTGCAGAAAAATGAGGCTTTTTCACCCGAAAAAGGCATTTTGTGCCTGAAATTGAGAGCTTGGTGCAGAAAAATGAGGCTTTTCACCCCCAAAACGCGGGTTTAGCCCCCATGATAGGGTTTGTGCTGTAAAAAAGGAGAGGTAGGGCCCTGGAAACGAGGCACTGCTGCATAAAAGGGAGGTTGTTACCTGTAGAATCAAAACTTTGGATGCTAAAAATAAATCTTTGAGAGGTAAAGTGGGGGTTTGTGCCTAAAATTGAGAGCTTGGAGTAGGAAAATGAGGCTTTTAATCTGAAAAAGGAGGTTTGTGCCCTAAAATTGAGATATTGGTGAAGAAAAATGAGACTTTTCACCCCAAAATTGAGAGCTTGTCCCTAAAATTGAGAGCTTGGAGTAGGAAAATGAGGCTTTTAATCTGAAAAAGGAGGTTTGTGCCCTAAAATTGAGATATTGGTGAAGAAAAATGAGGCTTTTCACCTGAAAATTGAGAGCTTGTCCCTAAAATTGAGAGCTTGGTGCAGAAAAATGAGGCTTTTCAGCAGAAAAAGGCGGGTTGTGTGCCGTAAAATTGAGAGGTTGGTGCAGAAAAATGAGACTTTTCAGCAGAAAAAGGCCATTTCCGCCCTAAAATTGAGAGCTTGGTTCAGAAAAATGAGGTTTTTCACCCCAAAAATGCGGGTTTAGCCCCCATGATAGGGTTTGTGCTGTAAAAAAGGAGAGGTAGGGCCCTGGAAACGAGGCACTGCTGCATAAAAGGGAGGTTGTTTCCTGTAGAATCAAAACTTTGGATGCCAAAAATTAATCTTTGAGAGGTAAAATGGGGGTTTGTGCCTAAAATTGAGAGCTTGGAGTAGGAAAATGAGGCTTTTAATCTGAAAAAGGAGGTTTGTGCCCTAAAATTGAGATATTGGTGAAGAAAAATGAGGCTTTTCACCCCAAAATTGAGAGCTTGTCCCTCAAATGGAGAGCTTGGTGCAGAAAAATGAGGCTTTTACACCCAAAAAAGGCGGGTTTTACCCTAAACTTGAGAGAGTGGTTCAGAAAAATGAGGCTTTTCACCCAATACACGTAATTTGTGCCCAAAAATTGAGAGCTTGGTGCAGAAAAATGAGGCTTTTCAGCAGAAAAAGGCACGGTTGGTCCTAAAATTGCGCTATTGGTGCAGAAAAATGAGGCTTTTCACCGAAAAAATGAGAGCTTGTCCACAACATTGAAATATTGGTGCAGAAAAATTTGGCTTTTCAGGTGAAAAAGGTGGGTTTGGTGCTAAAATTGAGAGCTTGGTGCAGAAAAATGAGGCTTTTTCACGCAAAAAAAGTGGTTTGTGCTGTAAAATTGAGATCTTGTTGCAGAAAAGTGAGGCTTTAGATCTGAAAAAGGCGGTTTGTGCCCTAAAATTGAGAGCTTGGTGCAGAAAAATGAGGTTTTTCACCCCAAAAACGCGGGTTTAGAGCCCCCATGATAGGGTTTGTGCTGTAAATAGGAGAGGTAGGGCCCTGGAAACGAGGCACTGCTGCATAAAAGGGAGGTTGTTACCTGTAGAATCAAAACTTTGGATGCTAAAAATTAATCTTTGAGAGGTAAAGTGGGGGTTTGTGCCCTAAAATTGAGAGCTTGGAGTAGGAAAATGAGGCTTTTAATCTGAAAAAGGAGGTTTGTGCCCTAAAATTGAGATATTGGTGAAGAAATATGAGGCTTTTCACTCAAAAATTGAGAGCTTGTCCCTAAAATTGAGAGCTTGGAGTAGGAAAATGAGGCTTTTAATCTGAAAAAGGAGGTTTGTGCCCTAAAATTGAGATATTGGTGAAGAAGAATGAGGCTTTTCACCCGAAAATTGAGAGCTTGTCCCTAAAATTGAGAGCTTGGTGCAGAAAAATGAGGCTTTTCAGCAGAAAAAGGCGGGTTGTGTGCCGTAAAATTGAGAGGTTGGTGCAGAAAAATGAGACTTTTCAGCAGAAAAAGGCCATTTCTGCCCTAAAATTGAGAGCTTGGTTCAGAAAAATGAGGTTTTTCACCCCAAAAATGCGGGTTTAGCCCCCATGATAGGGTTTGTGCTGTAAAAAAGGAGAGGTAGGGCCCTGGAAACGAGGCACTGCTGCATAAAAGGGAGGTTGTTTCCTGTAGAATCAAAACTTTGGATGCCAAAAATTAATCTTTGAGAGGTAAAATGGGGGTTTGTGCCTAAAATTGAGAGCTTGGAGTAGGAAAATGAGGCTTTTAATCTGAAAAAGGAGGTTTGTGCCCTAAAATTGAGATATTGGTGAAGAAAAATGAGGCTTTTCACCCCAAAATTGAGAGCTTGTCCCTCAAATGGAGAGCTTGGTGCAGAAAAATGAGGCTTTTACACCCAAAAAAGGCGGGTTTTACCCTAAACTTGAGAGAGTGGTTCAGAAAAATGAGGCTTTTCACCCAATACACGTAATTTGTGCCCAAAAATTGAGAGCTTGGTGCAGAAAAATGAGGCTTTTCAGCAGAAAAAGGCACGGTTGGTCCTAAAATTGCGCTATTGGTGCAGAAAAATGAGGCTTTTCACCGAAAAAATGAGAGCTTGTCCACAACATTGAAATATTGGTGCAGAAAAATTTGGCTTTTCAGGTGAAAAAGGTGGGTTTGGTGCTAAAATTGAGAGCTTGGTGCAGAAAAATGAGGCTTTTTCACGCAAAAAAAGTGGTTTGTGCTGTAAAATTGAGATCTTGTTGCAGAAAAGTGAGGCTTTAGATCTGAAAAAGGCGGTTTGTGCCCTAAAATTGAGAGCTTGGTGCAGAAAAATGAGGTTTTTCACCCCAAAAACGCGGGTTTAGAGCCCCCATGATAGGGTTTGTGCTGTAAATAGGAGAGGTAGGGCCCTGGAAACGAGGCACTGCTGCATAAAAGGGAGGTTGTTACCTGTAGAATCAAAACTTTGGATGCTAAAAATTAATCTTTGAGAGGTAAAGTGGGGGTTTGTGCCCTAAAATTGAGAGCTTGGAGTAGGAAAATGAGGCTTTTAATCTGAAAAAGGAGGTTTGTGCCCTAAAATTGAGATATTGGTGAAGAAGAATGAGGCTTTTCACCCAAAAATTGAGAGCTTGTCCCTAAAATTGAGAGCTTGGAGTAGGAAAATGAGGCTTTTAATCTGAAAAAGGAGGTTTGTGCCCTAAAATTGAGATATTGGTGAAGAAGAATGAGGCTTTTCACCCGAAAATTGAGAGCTTGTCCCTAAAATGGAGAGCTTGGTGCAGAAAAATGAGGCTTTTTCACCCAAAAAAGGCGGGTTTTACCCTAAATTTGAGAGCTTGGTTCAGAAAAATGAGGCTTTTCACCCAATACAGGTAATTTGTGCCCTAAAATTGAGAGCTTGGTTCAGAAAAACGAGGATTTTTCACCCAATAAAGGTAATTTGTGCCCAAAAATTGAGAGCTTGGTTCAGAAAAACGAGGATTTTTCACCTAAAAAAGGCGGGTGTGTGCCGTAAAATTGAGAGCTTGGTGCAGAAAAATGAGGATTTTTCACCCAAAAAAAGCGGGTTTTACCCTAAAATTGAGAGCTTGGTGAAGAAAAATGAGGCTTTTCACCTGAAAATTGAGAGCTTGTCCCTAAAATTGAGAGCTTGGTTCAGAAAAACGAGGCTTTTTCACCCAAAAAAGGCGGGTTTGTGCCCTAAAATTGAGAGCTTGTTGCAGAAAATTGAGGCTTTTCAGTAGAAAAAGGTTGTTTCCGCCCTAAAATTGAGAGCTTGGTACAGAAAAATGAGGTTTTTCACCCCAAAAGCGTGGGTTTAGCCCCCATGATAGGGTTTGTGCTGTAAAAAAGGAGAGGTAGGGCCCAGGAAACGAGGCACTGCTGCATAAAAGGGAGGTTGTTACCTGTAGAATCAAAACTTTGGATGCCAAAAATTAATCTTTGAGAGGAGAATGGGGGTTTGTGCCTAAAATTGAGAGCTTGGAGTAGGAAAATGAGGCTTTTAATCTGAAAAAGGAGGTTTGTGCCCTAAAATTGAGATATTGGTGAAGAAGAATGAGGCTTTTCACCCAAAAATTGAGAGCTTGTCCCTAAAATTGAGAGCTTGGTGCAGAAAAATGAGGCTTTTCAGCAGAAAAAGGTGAGCTTGTCCATAAAATTGCGCTATTGGTGCAGAAAAATGAGGCTTTTCAGGTGAAAAAGGTGGGTTTGGTGCTAAAATTGAGAGCTTGGTGCAGAAAAATGAGGCTTTTCTGGTGAAAAGGGCATTTTGTGCCCAAAAATTGAGAGCTTGTTGTAGGAAAATGAGGCTTTTTTACCCGAAAAAGGCGGGTTTTACCCTAAAATTGAGAGCTTCTTGTAGGAAAATGAGGCTTTTCAGGTGAAAAAGGTGGGTTTGGTGCAGAAAATTGAGAGCTCTGTGCAGAAAAATGAGGCTTTTTCACCCGAAAAAGGCATTTTGTGCCTGAAATTGAGAGCTTGGTGCAGAAAAATGAGGCTTTTCACCCCAAAAACGCGGGTTTAGAGCCCCCATGATAGGGTTTGTGCTGTAAATAGGAGAGGTAGGGCCCTGGAAACGAGGCACTGCTGCATAAAAGGGAGGTTGTTACCTGTAGAATCAAAACTTTGGATGCTAAAAATTAATCTTTGAGAGGTAAAGAGGGGGTTTGTGCCCTAGAATTGAGAGCTTGGAGTAGGAAAATGAGGCTTTTAATCTGAAAAAGGAGGTTTGTGCCCTAAAATTGAGATATTGGTGAAGAAGAATGAGGCTTTTCACCCAAAAATTGAGAGCTTGTCCCTAAAATGGAGAGCTTGGTGCAGAAAAATGAGGCTTTTCAGCAGAAAAAGGTGAGCTTGTCCATAAAATTGCGCTATTGTTGCAGAAAAATGAGGCTTTTCAGGTGAAAAAGGTGGGTTTGGTGCTAAAATTGAGAGCTTGGTGCAGAAAAATGAGGCTTTTCTGGTGAAAAGGGCATTTTGTGCCCAAAAATTGAGAGCTTGTTGTAGGAAAATGAGGCTTTTTTACCCGAAAAGGGCGGGTTTTACCCTAAAATTGAGAGCTTCTTGTAGGAAAATGAGGCTTTTCAGGTGAAAAAGGTGGGTTTGGTGCAGAAAATTGAGAGCTCTGTGCAGAAAAATGAGGCTTTTTCACCCGAAAAAGGCATTTTGTGCCTGAAATTGAGAGCTTGGTGCAGAAAAATGAGGCTTTTCACCCCAAAAACGCGGGTTTAGCCCCCATGATAGGGTTTGTGCTGTAAAAAAGGAGAGGTAGGGCCCTGGAAACGAGGCACTGCTGCATAAAAGGGAGGTTGTTACCTGTAGAATCAAAACTTTGGATGCTAAAAATAAATCTTTGAGAGGTAAAGTGGGGGTTTGTGCCTAAAATTGAGAGCTTGGAGTAGGAAAATGAGGCTTTTAATCTGAAAAAGGAGGTTTGTGCCCTAAAATTGAGATATTGGTGAAGAAAAATGAGACTTTTCACCCCAAAATTGAGAGCTTGTCCCTAAAATTGAGAGCTTGGAGTAGGAAAATGAGGCTTTTAATCTGAAAAAGGAGGTTTGTGCCCTAAAATTGAGATATTGGTGAAGAAAAATGAGGCTTTTCACCTGAAAATTGAGAGCTTGTCCCTAAAATTGAGAGCTTGGTGCAGAAAAATGAGGCTTTTCAGCAGAAAAAGGCGGGTTGTGTGCCGTAAAATTGAGAGGTTGGTGCAGAAAAATGAGACTTTTCAGCAGAAAAAGGCCATTTCCGCCCTAAAATTGAGAGCTTGTTTCAGAAAAATGAGGTTTTTCACCCCAAAAATGCGGGTTTAGCCCCCATGATAGGGTTTGTGCTGTAAAAAAGGAGAGGTAGGGCCCTGGAAACGAGGCACTGCTGCATAAAAGGGAGGTTGTTTCCTGTAGAATCAAAACTTTGGATGCCAAAAATTAATCTTTGAGAGGTAAAATGGGGGTTTGTGCCTAAAATTGAGAGCTTGGAGTAGGAAAATGAGGCTTTTAATCTGAAAAAGGAGGTTTGTGCCCTAAAATTGAGATATTGGTGAAGAAAAATGAGGCTTTTCACCCCAAAATTGAGAGCTTGTCCCTCAAATGGAGAGCTTGGTGCAGAAAAATGAGGCTTTTACACCCAAAAAAGGCGGGTTTTACCCTAAACTTGAGAGAGTGGTTCAGAAAAATGAGGCTTTTCACCCAATACACGTAATTTGTGCCCAAAAATTGAGAGCTTGGTGCAGAAAAATGAGGCTTTTCAGCAGAAAAAGGCACGGTTGGTCCTAAAATTGCGCTATTGGTGCAGAAAAATGAGGCTTTTCACCGAAAAAATGAGAGCTTGTCCACAACATTGAAATATTGGTGCAGAAAAATTTGGCTTTTCAGGTGAAAAAGGTGGGTTTGGTGCTAAAATTGAGAGCTTGGTGCAGAAAAATGAGGCTTTTTCACGCAAAAAAAGTGGTTTGTGCTGTAAAATTGAGATCTTGTTGCAGAAAAGTGAGGCTTTAGATCTGAAAAAGGCGGTTTGTGCCCTAAAATTGAGAGCTTGGTGCAGAAAAATGAGGTTTTTCACCCCAAAAACGCGGGTTTAGAGCCCCCATGATAGGGTTTGTGCTGTAAATAGGAGAGGTAGGGCCCTGGAAACGAGGCACTGCTGCATAAAAGGGAGGTTGTTACCTGTAGAATCAAAACTTTGGATGCTAAAAATTAATCTTTGAGAGGTAAAGTGGGGGTTTGTGCCCTAAAATTGAGAGCTTGGAGTAGGAAAATGAGGCTTTTAATCTGAAAAAGGAGGTTTGTGCCCTAAAATTGAGATATTGGTGAAGAAATATGAGGCTTTTCACTCAAAAATTGAGAGCTTGTCCCTAAAATTGAGAGCTTGGAGTAGGAAAATGAGGCTTTTAATCTGAAAAAGGAGGTTTGTGCCCTAAAATTGAGATATTGGTGAAGAAGAATGAGGCTTTTCACCCGAAAATTGAGAACTTGTCCCTAAAATTGAGAGCTTGGTGCAGAAAAATGAGGCTTTTTCACCCAAAAAAGGCGGGTTTTACCCTAAATTTGAGAGCTTGGTTCAGAAAAATGAGGCTTTTCACCCAATACAGGTAATTTGTGCCCAAAAATTGAGAGCTTGGTGCAGAAAAATGATTCTTTTCGCCCGAAAAAGGTGGTTTCTGCCCTAAAATTGAGAGCTTGGTGCAGAAAAATGAGGCTTTTCACCCAAAAAAGGAGAGCTTGTCCATAAAATTGAAATATTGGTGCAGAAAAATGAGGCTTTTTCACCCAAAAAAGGCGGGTTTTACCCTAAACTTGAGAGAGTGGTTCAGAAAAATGAGGCTTTTCACCCAATAAAGGTAATTTGTGCCCAAAAATTGAGAGCTTGGTTCAGAAAAACGAGGATTTTTCACCTAAAAAAGGCGGGTGTGTGCCGTAAAATTGAGAGCTTGGTGCAGAAAAATGAGGATTTTTCACCCAAAAAAAGCAGGTTTTACCCTAAAATTGAGAGCTTGGTGAAGAAAAATGAGGCTTTTCACCTGAAAATTGAGAGCTTGTCCCTAAAATTGAGAGCTTGGTGCAGAAAAACGAGGCTTTTTCACCCAAAAAAGGCGGGTTTGTGCCCTAAAATTGAGAGCTTGTTGCAGAAAATTGAGGCTTTTCAGCAGAAAAAGGTTGTTTCGCCCTAAAATTGAGAGCTTGGTACAGAAAAATGAGGTTTTTCACCCCAAAAGCGTGGGTTTAGCCCCCATGATAGGGTTTGTACTGTAAAAAAGGAGAGGTAGGGCCCAGGAAACGAGGCACTGCTGCATAAAAGGGAGGTTGTTACCTGTAGAATCAAAACTTTGGATGCCAAAAATTAATCTTTGAGAGGTAAAATGGGGGTTTGTGCCCTAAAATTGAGAGCTTGGAGTAGGAAAATGAGGCTTTTAATCTGAAAAAGGAGGTTTGTGCCCTAAAATTGAGATATTGGTGAAGAAGAATGAGGCTTTTCACCCAAAAATTGAGAGCTTGTCCCTAAAATTGAGAGCTTGGTGCAGAAAAATGAGGCTTTTTCACCCAAAAAAGGCGGGTTTTACCCTAAATTTGAGAGCTTGGTTCAGAAAAATGAGGCTTTTCACCCAATACAGGTAATTTGTGCCCAAAAATTGAGAGCTTGGTGCAGAAAAATGATTCTTTTCACCCGAAAAAGGCGGTTTCTGCCCTAAAATTGAGAGCTTGGTGCAGAAAAATGAGGCTTTTCACCCAAAAAAGGAGAGCTTGTCCATAAAATTGAAATATTGGTGCAGAAAAATGAGGCTTTTTCACCCAAAAAAGGCGGGTTTTACCCTAAACTTGAGAGAGTGGTTCAGAAAAATGAGGCTTTTCATCCAATAAAGGTAATTTGTGCCCAAAAATTGAGAGCTTGGTTCAGAAAAACGAGGATTTTTCACCCAAAAAAGGCGGGTGTGTGCCGTAAAATTGAGAGCTTGGTGCAGAAAAATGAGGCTTTTCCACCCAAAAAAGGCGGGTTTTACCCTAAAATTGAGATATTGGTGAAGAAAAATGAGGCTTTTCACCCGAAAATTGAGAGCTTGTCCCTAAAATTGAGAGCTTTGTTCAGAAAAACGAGACTTTTTCACCCAAAAAAGGCGGGTTTGTGCCCTAAAATTGAGAGCTTGTTGCAGAAAATTGAGGCTTTTCAGCAGAAAAAGGTTGTTTCCGCCCTAAAATTGAGAGCTTGGTACAGAAAAATGAGGTTTTTCACCCCAAAAGCGTGGGTTTAGCCCCCATGATAGGGTTTGTACTGTAAAAAAGGAGAGGTAGGGCCCAGGAAACGAGGCACTGCTGCATAAAAGGGAGGTTGTTACCTGTAGAATCAAAACTTTGGATGCCAAAAATTAATCTTTGAGAGGAGAATGGGGGTTTGTGCCTAAAATTGAGAGCTTGGAGTAGGAAAATGAGGCTTTTAATCTGAAAAAGGAGGTTTGTGCCCTAAAATTGAGATATTGGTGAAGAAGAATGAGGCTTTTCACCCAAAAATTGAGAGCTTGTCCCTAAAATGGAGAGCTTGGTGCAGAAAAATGAGGCTTTTCAGCAGAAAAAGGTGAGCTTGTCCATAAAATTGCGCTATTGGTGCAGAAAAATGAGGCTTTTCAGGTGAAAAAGGTGGGTTTGGTGCTAAAATTGAGAGCTTGGTGCAGAAAAATGAGGCTTTTCTGGTGAAAAGGGCATTTTGTGCCCAAAAATTGAGAGCTTGTTGTAGGAAAATGAGGCTTTTTTACCCGAAAAGGGCGGGTTTTACCCTAAAATTGAGAGCTTCTTGTAGGAAAATGAGGCTTTTCAGGTGAAAAAGGTGGGTTTGGTGCAGAAAATTGAGAGCTCTGTGCAGAAAAATGAGGCTTTTTCACCCGAAAAAGGCATTTTGTGCCTGAAATTGAGAGCTTGGTGCAGAAAAATGAGGCTTTTCACCCCAAAAACGCGGGTTTAGCCCCCATGATAGGGTTTGTGCTGTAAAAAAGGAGAGGTAGGGCCCTGGAAACGAGGCACTGCTGCATAAAAGGGAGGTTGTTACCTGTAGAATCAAAACTTTGGATGCTAAAAATAAATCTTTGAGAGGTAAAGTGGGGGTTTGTGCCTAAAATTGAGAGCTTGGAGTAGGAAAATGAGGCTTTTAATCTGAAAAAGGAGGTTTGTGCCCTAAAATTGAGATATTGGTGAAGAAAAATGAGACTTTTCACCCCAAAATTGAGAGCTTGTCCGTAAAATGGAGAGCTTGGTGCAGAAAAATGAGGCTTTTCAGCAGAAAAAGGCACGTTTGGTCCTAAAATTGCGCTATTGGTGCAGAAAAATGAGGCTTTTCACCCAAAAAAGGAAAGCTTGTCCATATCATTGAAATATTGGTGCAGAAAAATGAGGCTTTTCAGGTGTAAAAGGTGGGTTTGGTGCTAAAATTGAGAGCTTGGTGCAGAAAAATGAGGCTTTTCAGGAGAAAAAGGTGGTTTGTGCCCTAAAATTGAGAGCTTGGTGCAGAAAAATGAGGCTTTTCAGGTGAAAAAAGCGGGTTTGTGCCCTAGAATTCAGAGCTTATTGTAGGAGAATGAAGCTTTTCACCCCAAAAACATGGGTTTGGCCCCCACGATAGGGTTTGTGCTGTATAAAAGTAGAGTTAGGGCCCAGGAAACGAGGCACTGCTGCATAAAAGGGAGGTTGTTACCTGTAGAATCAAAACTTTGGATGCTAAAAATTAAGCTTTGAGAGGTAAAGTGGGGGTTTGTGCCTAAAATTGAGAGCTTGGAGTAGGAAAATGAGGCTTTTAATCTGAAAAAGGAGGTTTGTGCCCTAAAATTGAGAGCTTGGTGCAGAAAAATGAGGCTTTTCAGGTGAAAATTGAGAGCTTGTCCCTAAAATTGAGAGCTTGGTGCAGAAAAATTAGGCTTTTCAGGTGAAAAAAGCGGGTTTTACCCTAATATTGAAAGCTTGGTGCAGAAAAATTAGGCTTTTCACCCCAAAAACGCGGGTTTAGCCCCCACGATAGGGTTTGTGCTGTAAAAAAGGAGAGGTAGGGCCCTGGAAACGAGGCACTGCTGCATAAAAGGGAGGTTGTTACCTGTAGAATCAAAACTTTGGATGCTAAAAATTAATCTTTGAGAGGTAAAGTGGGGGTTTGTGCCTAAAATTGAGAGCTTGGAGTAGGAAAATGAGGCTTTTAATCTGAAAAAGGAGGTTTGTGCCCTAAAATTGAGATATTGGTGAAGAAAATGAGGCTTTTCACCCGAAAATTGAGAACTTGTCCCTCAAATGGAGAGCTTGGTGCAGAAAAATGAGGCTTTTCAGGAGAAAAAGGTGGTTTGTGCCCAAAAATTGAGAGCTTGGTGCAGATAAATGAGGCTTTTCAGGAGAAAAAAGCGGGTTTGTGCCCTAGAATCCAGAGCTTATTGTAGGAGAATGAAGCTTTTCACCCCAAAAACATGGGTTTGGCCCCCACGATAGGGTTTGTGCTGTATAAAAGTAGAGTTAGGGCCCAGGAAACGAGGCACTGCTGCATAAAAGGGAGGTTGTTACCTGTAGAATCAAAACTTTGGATGCCAAAAATTAATCTTTGAGAGGTAAAGTGGGGGTTTGTGCCCTAAAATTGAGAGCTTGGAGTAGGAAAATGAGGCTTTTAATCTGAAAAAGGAGGTTTGTGCCCTAAAATTGAGAGCTTGGTGCAGAAAAATGAGGCTTTTCAGGTGAAAATTGAGAACTTGTCCCTAAAATTGAGAGCTTGGTGCAGAAAAATTAGGCTTTTTCACCCAAAAAAGGCGGGTTTTACCCTAAATTTGAGAGCTTGGTTCAGAAAAATGAGGCTTTTCACCCAATACAGGTAATTTGTGCCCAAAAATTGAGAGCTTGGTTCAGAAAAACGAGGATTTTTCACCCAAAAAAGGCGGGTGTGTGCCGTAAAATTGAGAGCTTGGTGCAGAAAAATGAGGCTTTTCCACCCAAAAAAGGCGGGTTTTACCCTAAAATTGAGATATTGGTGAAGAAAAATGAGGCTTTTCACCCGAAAATTGAGAGCTTGTCCCTAAAATTGAGAGCTTGGTTCAGAAAAATGAGGCTTTTTCACCCAAAAAGGCGGGTTTGTGCCCTAAAATTGAGAGCTTGTTGCAGAAAATTGAGGCTTTTCAGTAGAAAAAGGTTGTTTCCGCCCTAAAATTGAGAGCTTGGTACAGAAAAATGAGGTTTTTCACCCCAAAAGCGTGGGTTTAGCCCCCATGATAGGGTTTGTGCTGTAAAAAGGGAGAGGTAGGGCCCTGGAAACGAGGCACTGCTGCATAAAAGGGAGGTTGTTACCTGTAGAATCAAAACTTTGGATGCCAAAAATTAATCTTTGAGAGGTAAAATGGGGGTTTGTGCCCTAAAATTGAGAGCTTGGAGTAGGAAAATGAGGCTTTTAATCTGAAAAAGGAGGTTTGTGCCCTAAAATTGAGATATTGGTGAAGAAAAATGAGGCTTTTCACTCAAAAATTGAGAGCTTGTCCCTAAAATTGAGAGCTTGGAGTAGGAAAATGAGGCTTTTAATCTGAAAAAGGAGGTTTGTGCCCTAAAATTGAGATATTGGTGAAGAAGAATGAGGCTTTTCACCCAAAAATTGAGAGCTTGTCCCTAAAATTGAGAGCTTGGTGCAGAAAAATGAGGCTTTTCAGCAGAAAAAGGTGAGCTTGTCCATAAAATTGCGCTATTGGTGCAGAAAAATGAGGCTTTTCAGGTGAAAAAGGTGGGTTTGGTGCTAAAATTGAGAGCTTGGTGCAGAAAAATGAGGCTTTTCTGGTGAAAAGGGCATTTTGTGCCCAAAAATTGAGAGCTTGTTGTAGGAAAATGAGGCTTTTTTACCCGAAAAGGGCGGGTTTTACCCTAAAATTGAGAGCTTCTTGTAGGAAAATGAGGCTTTTCAGGTGAAAAAGGTGGGTTTGGTGCAGAAAATTGAGAGCTCTGTGCAGAAAAATGAGGCTTTTCACCCCAAAAACGCGGGTTTAGCCCCCATGATAGGGTTTGTGCTGTAAAAAAGGAGAGGTAGGGCCCTGGAAACGAGGCACTGCTGCATAAAAGGGAGGTTGTTACCTGTAGAATCAAAACTTTGGATGCCAAAAATTAAGCTTTGAGAGGAGAATGGGGGTTTGTGCCTAAAATTGAGAGCTTGGAGTAGGAAAATGAGGCTTTTAATCTGAAAAAGGAGTTTTGTGCCCTAAAATTGAGATATTGGTGAAGAAGAATGAGGCTTTTCCACCCAAAAATTGAGAGCTTGTCCCTAAAATTGAGAGCTTGGTGCAGAAAAATGAGGCTTTTTCACCCAAAAAAGGCGGGTTTTACCCTAAACTTGAGAGAGTGGTTCAGAAAAATGAGGCTTTTCACCCAGTAAAGGTAATTTGTGCCCAAAAATTGAGAGCTTGGTGCAGAAAAATGAGGCTTTTCACCCGAAAAAGGCATTTTGTGCCTGAAATTGAGAGCTTGGTGCAGAAAAATGAGGCTTTTACACCCAAAAAAGGCGGGTTTTACCCTAAACTTGAGAGAGTGGTTCAGAAAAATGAGGCTTTTCACCCAATAAAGGTAATTTGTGCCCAAAAATTGAGAGCTTGGTGCAGAAAAATGAGGCTTTTCAGCAGAAAAAGGCACGGTTGGTCCTAAAATTGCGCTATTGGTGCAGAAAAATGAGGCTTTTCACCGAAAAAATGAGAGCTTGTCCACAACATTGAAATATTGGTGCAGAAAAATTTGGCTTTTCAGGTGAAAAAGGTGGGTTTGGTGCTAAAATTGAGAGCTTGGTGCAGAAAAATGAGGCTTTTCACCCAAAAAAAGTGGTTTGTGCTGTAAAATTGAGATCTTGGTGCAGAAAAATGAGGTTTTTCACCCCAAAAACGCGGGTTTAGAGTGCCCATGATAGGGTTTGTGCTGTAAAAAAGGAGAGGTAGGGCCCTGGAAACGAGGCACTGCTGCATAAAAGGGAGGTTGTTACCTGTAGAATCAAAACTTTGGATGCTAAAAATAAATCTTTGAGAGGTAAAGTGGGGGTTTGTGCCTAAAATTGAGAGCTTGGAGTAGGAAAATGAGGCTTTTAATCTGAAAAAGGAGGTTTGTGCCCTAAAATTGAGATATTGGTGAAGAAAAATGAGGCTTTTCACCCCAAAATTGAGAGCTTGTCCCTAAAATTGAGAGCTTGGTGCAGAAAAATGAGGCTTTTCAGCAGAAAAAGGCGGGTTGTGTGCCGTAAAATTGAGAGGTTGGTGCAGAAAAATGAGACTTTTCAGCAGAAAAAGGCCATTTCCGCCCTAAAATTGAGAGCTTGGTTCAGAAAAATGAGGTTTTTCACCCCAAAAATGCGGGTTTAGCCCCCATGATAGGGTTTGTGCTGTAAAGAATGAGAGGTAGGGCCCTGGAAACGAGGCACTGCTGCATAAAAGGGAGGTTGTTACCTGTAGAATCAAAACTTTGGATGCCAAAAATTAATCGTTGAGAGGTAAAATGGGGGTTTGTGCCCTAAAATTGAGAGCTTGGAGTAGGAAAATGAGGCTTTTAATCTGAAAAAGGAGGTTTGTGCCCTAAAATTGACATATTGGTGTAGAAAAATGAGGCTTTTCACCCCAAAATTGAGAGCTTGTCCATAACATTGAAATATTGGTGCAGAAAAATTTGGCTTTTCAGGTGAAAAAGGTGGGTTTGGTGCTAAAATTGAGAGCTTGGTGCAGAAAAATGAGGCTTTTTCACGCAAAAAAAGTGGTTTGTGCTGTAAAATTGAGATCTTGTTGCAGAAAAGTGAGGCTTTAGATCTGAAAAAGGCGGTTTGTGCCCTAAAATTGAGAGCTTGGTGCAGAAAAATGAGGTTTTTCACCCCAAAAACGCGGGTTTAGAGCCCCCATGATAGGGTTTGTGCTGTAAAAAAGGAGAGGTAGGGCCCTGGAAACGAGGCACTGCTGCATAAAAGGGAGGTTGTTACCTGTAGAATCAAAACTTTGGATGCTAAAAATTAATCTTTGAGAGGTAAAGTGGGGGTTTGTGCCTAAAATTGAGAGCTTGGAGTAGGAAAATGAGGCTTTTAATCTGAAAAAGGAGGTTTGTGCCCTAAAATTGAGATATTGGTGAAGAAATATGAGGCTTTTCACTCAAAAATTGAGAGCTTGTCCCTAAAATTGAGAGCTTGGAGTAGGAAAATGAGGCTTTTAATCTGAAAAAGGAGGTTTGTGCCCTAAAATTGAGATATTGGTGAAGAAGAATGAGGCTTTTCACCCGAAAATTGAGAACTTGTCCCTAAAATTGAGAGCTTGGTGCAGAAAAATGAGGCTTTTTCACCCAAAAAAGGCGGGTTTTACCCTAAATTTGAGAGCTTGGTTCAGAAAAATGAGGCTTTTCACCCAATACAGGTAATTTGTGCCCAAAAATTGAGAGCTTGGTGCAGAAAAATGATTCTTTTCGCCCGAAAAAGGTGGTTTCTGCCCTAAAATTGAGAGCTTGGTGCAGAAAAATGAGGCTTTTCACCCAAAAAAGGAGAGCTTGTCCATAAAATTGAAATATTGGTGCAGAAAAATGAGGCTTTTTCACCCAAAAAAGGTGGGTTTTACCCTAAACTTGAGAGAGTGGTTCAGAAAAATGAGGCTTTTCACCCAATAAAGGTAATTTGTGCCCAAAAATTGAGAGCTTGGTTCAGAAAAACGAGGATTTTTCACCTAAAAAAGGCGGGTGTGTGCCGTAAAATTGAGAGCTTGGTGCAGAAAAATGAGGATTTTTCACCCAAAAAAAGCGGGTTTTACCCTAAAATTGAGAGCTTGGTGAAGAAAAATGAGGCTTTTCACCTGAAAATTGAGAGCTTGTCCCTAAAATTGAGAGCTTGGTGCAGAAAAACGAGGCTTTTTCACCCAAAAAAGGCGGGTTTGTGCCCTAAAATTGAGAGCTTGTTGCAGAAAATTGAGGCTTTTCAGTAGAAAAAGGTTGTTTCCGCCCTAAAATTGAGAGCTTGGTACAGAAAAATGAGGTTTTTCACCCCAAAAGCGTGGGTTTAGCCCCCATGATAGGGTTTGTGCTGTAAAAAAGGAGAGGTAGGGCCCAGGAAACGAGGCACTGCTGCATAAAAGGGAGGTTGTTACCTGTAGAATCAAAACTTTGGATGCCAAAAATTAATCTTTGAGAGGAGAATGGGGGTTTGTGCCTAAAATTGAGAGCTTGGAGTAGGAAAATGAGGCTTTTAATCTGAAAAAGGAGGTTTGTGCCCTAAAATTGAGATATTGGTGAAGAAGAATGAGGCTTTTCACCCAAAAATTGAGAGCTTGTCCCTAAAATTGAGAGCTTGGTGCAGAAAAACGAGGCTTTTTCACCCAAAAAAGGCGGGTTTGTGCCCTAAAATTGAGAGCTTGTTGCAGAAAATTGAGGCTTTTCAGTAGAAAAAGGTTGTTTCCGCCCTAAAATTGAGAGCTTGGTACAGAAAAATGAGGTTTTTCACCCCAAAAGCGTGGGTTTAGCCCCCATGATAGGGTTTGTGCTGTAAAAAAGGAGAGGTAGGGCCCAGGAAACGAGGCACTGCTGCATAAAAGGGAGGTTGTTACCTGTAGAATCAAAACTTTGGATGCCAAAAATTAAGCTTTGAGAGGAGAATGGGGGTTTGTGCCTAAAATTGAGAGCTTGGAGTAGGAAAATGAGGCTTTTAATCTGAAAAAGGAGGTTTGTGCCCTAAAATTGAGATATTGGTGAAGAAGAATGAGGCTTTTCACCCAAAAATTGAGAGCTTGTCCCTAAAATTGAGAGCTTGGTTCAGAAAAATGAGGCTTTTCAGCAGAAAAAGGTGAGCTTGTCCATAAAATTGCGCTATTGGTGCAGAAAAATGAGGCTTTTCAGGTGAAAAAGGTGGGTTTGGTGCTAAAATTGAGAGCTTGGTGCAGAAAAATGAGGCTTTTCTGGTGAAAAGGGCATTTTGTGCCCAAAAATTGAGAGCTTGTTGTAGGAAAATGAGGCTTTTTTACCCGAAAAAGGCGGGTTTTACCCTAAAATTGAGAGCTTGGTGCAGAAAAATGATTCTTTTCACCCGAAAAAGGCGGTTTCTGCCCTAAAATTGAGAGCTTGGTGCAGAAAAATGAGGCTTTTCACCCAAAAAAGGAGAGCTTGTCCATAAAATTGAAATATTGGTGCAGAAAAATGAGGCTTTTTCACCCAAAAAAGGCGGGTTTTACCCTAAACTTGAGAGAGTGGTTCAGAAAAATGAGGCTTTTCACCCAATAAAGGTAATTTGTGCCCAAAAATTGAGAGCTTGGTTCAGAAAAACAAGGATTTTTCACCCAAAAAAGGCGGGTGTGTGCCGTAAAATTGAGAGCTTGGTGCAGAAAAATGAGGATTTTCCACCCAAAAAAGGCGGGTTTTACCCTAAAATTGAGATATTGGTGAAGAAAAATGAGGCTTTTCACCCGAAAATTGAGAGCTTGTCCCTAAAATTGAGAGCTTTGTTCAGAAAAACGAGACTTTTTCACCCAAAAAAGGCGGGTTTGTGCCCTAAAATTGAGAGCTTGTTGCAGAAAATTGAGGCTTTTCAGCAGAAAAAGGTTGTTTCCGCCCTAAAATTGAGAGCTTGGTACAGAAAAATGAGGTTTTTCACCCCAAAAGCGTGGGTTTAGCCCCCATGATAGGGTTTGTACTGTAAAAAAAGGAGAGGTAGGGCCCTGGAAACGAGGCACTGCTGCATAAAAGGGAGGTTGTTACCTGTAGAATCAAAACTTTGGATGCCAAAAATTAAGCTTTGAGAGGAGAATGGGGGTTTGTGCCTAAAATTGAGAGCTTGGAGTAGGAAAATGAGGCTTTTAATCTGAAAAAGGAGTTTTGTGCCCTAAAATTGAGATATTGGTGAAGAAGAATGAGGCTTTTCCACCCAAAAATTGAGAGCTTGTCCCTAAAATTGAGAGCTTGGTGCAGAAAAATGAGGCTTTTTCACCCAAAAAAGGCGGGTTTTACCCTAAACTTGAGAGAGTGGTTCAGAAAAATGAGGCTTTTCACCCAATAAAGGTAATTTGTGCCCAAAAATTGAGAGCTTGGTGCAGAAAAATGAGGCTTTTCAGCAGAAAAAGGCACGGTTGGTCCTAAAATTGCGCTATTGGTGCAGAAAAATGAGGCTTTTCACCGAAAAAATGAGAGCTTGTCCACAACATTGAAATATTGGTGCAGAAAAATTTGGCTTTTCAGGTGAAAAAGGTGGGTTTGGTGCTAAAATTGAGAGCTTGGTGCAGAAAAATGAGGCTTTTCACCCAAAAAAAGTGGTTTGTGCTGTAAAATTGAGATCTTGGTGCAGAAAAATGAGGTTTTTCACCCCAAAAACGCGGGTTTAGAGTGCCCATGATAGGGTTTGTGCTGTAAAAAAGGAGAGGTAGGGCCCTGGAAACGAGGCACTGCTGCATAAAAGGGAGGTTGTTACCTGTAGAATCAAAACTTTGGATGCTAAAAATAAATCTTTGAGAGGTAAAGTGGGGGTTTGTGCCTAAAATTGAGAGCTTGGAGTAGGAAAATGAGGCTTTTAATCTGAAAAAGGAGGTTTGTGCCCTAAAATTGAGATATTGGTGAAGAAAAATGAGGCTTTTCACCCCAAAATTGAGAGCTTGTCCCTAAAATTGAGAGCTTGGTGCAGAAAAATGAGGCTTTTCAGCAGAAAAAGGCGGGTTGTGTGCCGTAAAATTGAGAGGTTGGTGCAGAAAAATGAGACTTTTCAGCAGAAAAAGGCCATTTCCGCCCTAAAATTGAGAGCTTGGTTCAGAAAAATGAGGTTTTTCACCCCAAAAATGCGGGTTTAGCCCCCATGATAGGGTTTGTGCTGTAAAGAATGAGAGGTAGGGCCCTGGAAACGAGGCACTGCTGCATAAAAGGGAGGTTGTTACCTGTAGAATCAAAACTTTGGATGCCAAAAATTAATCGTTGAGAGGTAAAATGGGGGTTTGTGCCCTAAAATTGAGAGCTTGGAGTAGGAAAATGAGGCTTTTAATCTGAAAAAGGAGGTTTGTGCCCTAAAATTGACATATTGGTGTAGAAAAATGAGGCTTTTCACCCCAAAATTGAGAGCTTGTCCATAACATTGAAATATTGGTGCAGAAAAATTTGGCTTTTCAGGTGAAAAAGGTGGGTTTGGTGCTAAAATTGAGAGCTTGGTGCAGAAAAATGAGGCTTTTTCACGCAAAAAAAGTGGTTTGTGCTGTAAAATTGAGATCTTGTTGCAGAAAAGTGAGGCTTTAGATCTGAAAAAGGCGGTTTGTGCCCTAAAATTGAGAGCTTGGTGCAGAAAAATGAGGTTTTTCACCCCAAAAACGCGGGTTTAGAGCCCCCATGATAGGGTTTGTGCTGTAAAAAAGGAGAGGTAGGGCCCTGGAAACGAGGCACTGCTGCATAAAAGGGAGGTTGTTACCTGTAGAATCAAAACTTTGGATGCTAAAAATTAATCTTTGAGAGGTAAAGTGGGGGTTTGTGCCTAAAATTGAGAGCTTGGAGTAGGAAAATGAGGCTTTTAATCTGAAAAAGGAGGTTTGTGCCCTAAAATTGAGATATTGGTGAAGAAATATGAGGCTTTTCACTCAAAAATTGAGAGCTTGTCCCTAAAATTGAGAGCTTGGAGTAGGAAAATGAGGCTTTTAATCTGAAAAAGGAGGTTTGTGCCCTAAAATTGAGATATTGGTGAAGAAGAATGAGGCTTTTCACCCGAAAATTGAGAACTTGTCCCTAAAATTGAGAGCTTGGTGCAGAAAAATGAGGCTTTTTCACCCAAAAAAGGCGGGTTTTACCCTAAATTTGAGAGCTTGGTTCAGAAAAATGAGGCTTTTCACCCAATACAGGTAATTTGTGCCCAAAAATTGAGAGCTTGGTGCAGAAAAATGATTCTTTTCGCCCGAAAAAGGTGGTTTCTGCCCTAAAATTGAGAGCTTGGTGCAGAAAAATGAGGCTTTTCACCCAAAAAAGGAGAGCTTGTCCATAAAATTGAAATATTGGTGCAGAAAAATGAGGCTTTTTCACCCAAAAAAGGCGGGTTTTACCCTAAACTTGAGAGAGTGGTTCAGAAAAATGAGGCTTTTCACCCAATAAAGGTAATTTGTGCCCAAAAATTGAGAGCTTGGTTCAGAAAAACGAGGATTTTTCACCTAAAAAAGGCGGGTGTGTGCCGTAAAATTGAGAGCTTGGTGCAGAAAAATGAGGATTTTTCACCCAAAAAAAGCGGGTTTTACCCTAAAATTGAGAGCTTGGTGAAGAAAAATGAGGCTTTTCACCTGAAAATTGAGAGCTTGTCCCTAAAATTGAGAGCTTGGTGCAGAAAAACGAGGCTTTTTCACCCAAAAAAGGCGGGTTTGTGCCCTAAAATTGAGAGCTTGTTGCAGAAAATTGAGGCTTTTCAGTAGAAAAAGGTTGTTTCCGCCCTAAAATTGAGAGCTTGGTACAGAAAAATGAGGTTTTTCACCCCAAAAGCGTGGGTTTAGCCCCCATGATAGGGTTTGTGCTGTAAAAAAGGAGAGGTAGGGCCCAGGAAACGAGGCACTGCTGCATAAAAGGGAGGTTGTTACCTGTAGAATCAAAACTTTGGATGCCAAAAATTAAGCTTTGAGAGGAGAATGGGGGTTTGTGCCTAAAATTGAGAGCTTGGAGTAGGAAAATGAGGCTTTTAATCTGAAAAAGGAGGTTTGTGCCCTAAAATTGAGATATTGGTGAAGAAGAATGAGGCTTTTCACCCAAAAATTGAGAGCTTGTCCCTAAAATTGAGAGCTTGGTTCAGAAAAATGAGGCTTTTCAGCAGAAAAAGGTGAGCTTGTCCATAAAATTGCGCTATTGGTGCAGAAAAATGAGGCTTTTCAGGTGAAAAAGGTGGGTTTGGTGCTAAAATTGAGAGCTTGGTGCAGAAAAATGAGGCTTTTCTGGTGAAAAGGGCATTTTGTGCCCAAAAATTGAGAGCTTGTTGTAGGAAAATGAGGCTTTTTTACCCGAAAAAGGCGGGTTTTACCCTAAAATTGAGAGCTTGGTGCAGAAAAATGATTCTTTTCACCCGAAAAAGGCGGTTTCTGCCCTAAAATTGAGAGCTTGGTGCAGAAAAATGAGGCTTTTCACCCAAAAAAGGAGAGCTTGTCCATAAAATTGAAATATTGGTGCAGAAAAATGAGGCTTTTTCACCCAAAAAAGGCGGGTTTTACCCTAAACTTGAGAGAGTGGTTCAGAAAAATGAGGCTTTTCACCCAATAAAGGTAATTTGTGCCCAAAAATTGAGAGCTTGGTTCAGAAAAACGAGGATTTTTCACCCAAAAAAGGCGGGTGTGTGCCGTAAAATTGAGAGCTTGGTGCAGAAAAATGAGGCTTTTCCACCCAAAAAAGGCGGGTTTTACCCTAAAATTGAGATATTGGTGAAGAAAAATGAGGCTTTTCACCCGAAAATTGAGAGCTTGTCCCTAAAATTGAGAGCTTTGTTCAGAAAAACGAGACTTTTTCACCCAAAAAAGGCGGGTTTGTGCCCTAAAATTGAGAGCTTGTTGCAGAAAATTGAGGCTTTTCAGCAGAAAAAGGTTGTTTCCGCCCTAAAATTGAGAGCTTGGTACAGAAAAATGAGGTTTTTCACCCCAAAAGCGTGGGTTTAGCCCCCATGATAGGGTTTGTACTGTAAAAAAGGAGAGGTAGGGCCCAGGAAACGAGGCACTGCTGCATAAAAGGGAGGTTGTTACCTGTAGAATCAAAACTTTGGATGCCAAAAATTAATCTTTGAGAGGTAAAATGGGGGTTTGTGCCCTAAAATTGAGAGCTTGGAGTAGGAAAATGAGGCTTTTAATCTGAAAAAGGAGGTTTGTGCCCTAAAATTGAGAGCTTGGTGCAGAAAAATGAGGCTTTTCAGGTGAAAATTGAGAACTTGTCCCTAAAATTGAGAGCTTGGTGCAGAAAAATGAGGCTTTTTCACCCAAAAAAGGCGGGTTTTACCCTAAATTTGAGAGCTTGGTTCAGAAAAATGAGGCTTTTCACCCAATACAGGTAATTTGTGCCCAAAAATTGAGAGCTTGGTGCAGAAAAATGATTCTTTTCACCCGAAAAAGGCGGTTTCTGCCCAAAAATTGAGAGCTTGGTGCAGAAAAATGAGGCTTTTTCACCCAAAAAAGGCGGGTTTTACCCTAAACTTGAGAGAGTGGTTCAGAAAAATGAGGCTTTTCACCCAATAAAGGTAATTTGTGCCCAAAAATTGAGAGCTTGGTTCAGAAAAACGAGGATTTTTCACCCAAAAAAGGCGGGTGTGTGCCGTAAAATTGAGAGCTTGGTGCAGAAAAATGAGGCTTTTCCACCCAAAAAAGGCGGGTTTTACCCTAAAATTGAGATATTGGTGAAGAAAAATGAGGCTTTTCACCTGAAAATTGAGAGCTTGTCCCTAAAATTGAGAGCTTTGTTCAGAAAAACGAGACTTTTTCACCCAAAAAAGGCGGGTTTGTGCCCTAAAATTGAGAGCTTGTTGCAGAAAATTGAGGCTTTTCAGCAGAAAAAGGTTGTTTCCGCCCTAAAATTGAGAGCTTGGTACAGAAAAATGAGGTTTTTCACCCCAAAAGCGTGGGTTTAGCCCCCATGATAGGGTTTGTGCTGTAAAAAAGGAGAGGTAGGGCCCAGGAAACGAGGCACTGCTGCATAAAAGGGAGGTTGTTACCTGTAGAATCAAAACTTTGGATGCCAAAAATTAATCTTTGAGAGGAGAATGGGGGTTTGTGCCTAAAATTGAGAGCTTGGAGTAGGAAAATGAGGCTTTTAATCTGAAAAAGGAGGTTTGTGCCCTAAAATTGAGATATTGGTGAAGAAGAATGAGGCTTTTCACCCAAAAATTGAGAGCTTGTCCCTAAAATTGAGAGCTTGGTGCAGAAAAATGAGGCTTTTCAGCAGAAAAAGGTGAGCTTGTCCATAAAATTGCGCTATTGGTGCAGAAAAATGAGGCTTTTCAGGTGAAAAAGGTGGGTTTGGTGCTAAAATTGAGAGCTTGGTGCAGAAAAATGAGGCTTTTCTGGTGAAAAGGGCATTTTGTGCCCAAAAATTGAGAGCTTGTTGTAGGAAAATGAGGCTTTTTTACCCGAAAAGGGCGGGTTTTACCCTAAAATTGAGAGCTTCTTGTAGGAAAATGAGGCTTTTCAGGTGAAAAAGGTGGGTTTGGTGCAGAAAATTGAGAGCTCTGTGCAGAAAAATGAGGCTTTTTCACCCGAAAAAGGCATTTTGTGCCCGAAATTGAGAGCTTGGTGCAGAAAAATGAGGCTTTTCACCCCAAAAACGCGGGTTTAGCCCCCATGATAGGGTTTGTGCTGTAAAAAAGGAGAGGTAGGGCCCTGGAAACGAGGCACTGCTGCATAAAAGGGAGGTTGTTACCTGTAGAATCAAAACTTTGGATGCTAAAAATTAATCTTTGAGAGGTAAAATGGGGGTTTGTGCCCTAAAATTGAGAGCTTGGAGTAGGAAAATGAGGCTTTTAATCTGAAAAAGGAGGTTTGTGCCCTAAAATTGAGAGCTTGGTGCAGAAAAATGAGGCTTTTCACCCAAAAATTGAGAGCTTGTCCCTAAAATGGAGAGCTTGGTGCAGAAAAATGAGGCTTTTCAGCAGAAAAAGGCACGTTTGGTCCTAAAATTGCGCTATTGGTGCAGAAAAATGAGGCTTTTCACCCAAAAAAGGAAAGCTTGTCCATAACATTGAAATATTGGTGCAGAAAAATGAGGCTTTTCAGGTGTAAAAGGTGGGTTTGGTGCTAAAATTGAGAGCTTGTTGCAGAAAAATGAGGCTTTTCAGGAGAAAAAGGTGGTTTGTGCCCTAAAATTGAGAGCTTGGTGCAGAAAAATGAGGCTTTTCAGGTGAAAAAAGCGGGTTTGTGCCCTAGAATTCAGAGCTTATTGTAGGAGAATGAAGCTTTTCACCCCAAAAACATGGGTTTGGCCCCCACGATAGGGTTTGTGCTGTATAAAAGTAGAGTTAGGGCCCAGGAAACGAGGCACTGCTGCATAAAAGGGAGGTTGTTACCTGTAGAATCAAAACTTTGGATGCTAAAAATTAAGCTTTGAGAGGTAAAGTGGGGGTTTGTGCCTAAAATTGAGAGCTTGGAGTAGGAAAATGAGGCTTTTAATCTGAAAAAGGAGGTTTGTGCCCTAAAATTGAGAGCTTGGTGCAGAAAAATGAGGCTTTTCAGGTGAAAATTGAGAGCTTGTCCCTAATATTGAGAGCTTGGTGCAGAAAAATTAGGCTTTTCAGGTGAAAAAAGCGGGTTTTACCCTAATATTGAAAGCTTGGTGCAGAAAAATGAGGCTTTTCACCCCAAAAACGCGGGTTTAGCCCCCACGATAGGGTTTGTGCTGTAAAAAAGGAGAGGTAGGGCCCTGGAAACGAGGCACTGCTGCATAAAAGGGAGGTTGTTACCTGTAGAATCAAAACTTTGGATGCCAAAAATTAATCTTTGAGAGGTAAAGTGGGGGTTTGTGCCTAAAATTGAGAGCTTGGAGTAGGAAAATGAGGCTTTTAATCTGAAAAAGGAGTTTTGTGCCCTAAAATTGAGATATTGGTGAAGAAGAATGAGGCTTTTCCACCCAAAAATTGAGAGCTTGTCCCTAAAATTGAGAGCTTGGTGCAGAAAAATGAGGCTTTTTCACCCAAAAAAGGCGGGTTTTACCCTAAACTTGAGAGAGTGGTTCAGAAAAATGAGGCTTTTCACCCAGTAAAGGTAATTTGTGCCCAAAAATTGAGAGCTTGGTGCAGAAAAATGAGGCTTTTCACCCGAAAAAGGCATTTTGTGCCTGAAATTGAGAGCTTGGTGCAGAAAAATGAGGCTTTTACACCCAAAAAAGGCGGGTTTTACCCTAAACTTGAGAGAGTGGTTCAGAAAAATGAGGCTTTTCACCCAATAAAGGTAATTTGTGCCCAAAAATTGAGAGCTTGGTGCAGAAAAATGAGGCTTTTCAGCAGAAAAAGGCACGGTTGGTCCTAAAATTGCGCTATTGGTGCAGAAAAATGAGGCTTTTCACCGAAAAAATGAGAGCTTGTCCACAACATTGAAATATTGGTGCAGAAAAATTTGGCTTTTCAGGTGAAAAAGGTGGGTTTGGTGCTAAAATTGAGAGCTTGGTGCAGAAAAATGAGGCTTTTCACCCAAAAAAAGTGGTTTGTGCTGTAAAATTGAGATCTTGGTGCAGAAAAATGAGGTTTTTCACCCCAAAAACGCGGGTTTAGAGTGCCCATGATAGGGTTTGTGCTGTAAAAAAGGAGAGGTAGGGCCCTGGAAACGAGGCACTGCTGCATAAAAGGGAGGTTGTTACCTGTAGAATCAAAACTTTGGATGCTAAAAATAAATCTTTGAGAGGTAAAGTGGGGGTTTGTGCCTAAAATTGAGAGCTTGGAGTAGGAAAATGAGGCTTTTAATCTGAAAAAGGAGGTTTGTGCCCTAAAATTGAGATATTGGTGAAGAAAAATGAGGCTTTTCACCCCAAAATTGAGAGCTTGTCCCTAAAATTGAGAGCTTGGTGCAGAAAAATGAGGCTTTTCAGCAGAAAAAGGCGGGTTGTGTGCCGTAAAATTGAGAGGTTGGTGCAGAAAAATGAGACTTTTCAGCAGAAAAAGGCCATTTCCGCCCTAAAATTGAGAGCTTGGTTCAGAAAAATGAGGTTTTTCACCCCAAAAATGCGGGTTTAGCCCCCATGATAGGGTTTGTGCTGTAAAGAATGAGAGGTAGGGCCCTGGAAACGAGGCACTGCTGCATAAAAGGGAGGTTGTTACCTGTAGAATCAAAACTTTGGATGCCAAAAATTAATCGTTGAGAGGTAAAATGGGGGTTTGTGCCCTAAAATTGAGAGCTTGGAGTAGGAAAATGAGGCTTTTAATCTGAAAAAGGAGGTTTGTGCCCTAAAATTGACATATTGGTGTAGAAAAATGAGGCTTTTCACCCCAAAATTGAGAGCTTGTCCATAACATTGAAATATTGGTGCAGAAAAATTTGGCTTTTCAGGTGAAAAAGGTGGGTTTGGTGCTAAAATTGAGAGCTTGGTGCAGAAAAATGAGGCTTTTTCACGCAAAAAAAGTGGTTTGTGCTGTAAAATTGAGATCTTGTTGCAGAAAAGTGAGGCTTTAGATCTGAAAAAGGCGGTTTGTGCCCTAAAATTGAGAGCTTGGTGCAGAAAAATGAGGTTTTTCACCCCAAAAACGCGGGTTTAGAGCCCCCATGATAGGGTTTGTGCTGTAAAAAAGGAGAGGTAGGGCCCTGGAAACGAGGCACTGCTGCATAAAAGGGAGGTTGTTACCTGTAGAATCAAAACTTTGGATGCTAAAAATTAATCTTTGAGAGGTAAAGTGGGGGTTTGTGCCTAAAATTGAGAGCTTGGAGTAGGAAAATGAGGCTTTTAATCTGAAAAAGGAGGTTTGTGCCCTAAAATTGAGATATTGGTGAAGAAATATGAGGCTTTTCACTCAAAAATTGAGAGCTTGTCCCTAAAATTGAGAGCTTGGAGTAGGAAAATGAGGCTTTTAATCTGAAAAAGGAGGTTTGTGCCCTAAAATTGAGATATTGGTGAAGAAGAATGAGGCTTTTCACCCGAAAATTGAGAACTTGTCCCTAAAATTGAGAGCTTGGTGCAGAAAAATGAGGCTTTTTCACCCAAAAAAGGCGGGTTTTACCCTAAATTTGAGAGCTTGGTTCAGAAAAATGAGGCTTTTCACCCAATACAGGTAATTTGTGCCCAAAAATTGAGAGCTTGGTGCAGAAAAATGATTCTTTTCGCCCGAAAAAGGTGGTTTCTGCCCTAAAATTGAGAGCTTGGTGCAGAAAAATGAGGCTTTTCACCCAAAAAAGGAGAGCTTGTCCATAAAATTGAAATATTGGTGCAGAAAAATGAGGCTTTTTCACCCAAAAAAGGTGGGTTTTACCCTAAACTTGAGAGAGTGGTTCAGAAAAATGAGGCTTTTCACCCAATAAAGGTAATTTGTGCCCAAAAATTGAGAGCTTGGTTCAGAAAAACGAGGATTTTTCACCTAAAAAAGGCGGGTGTGTGCCGTAAAATTGAGAGCTTGGTGCAGAAAAATGAGGATTTTTCACCCAAAAAAAGCGGGTTTTACCCTAAAATTGAGAGCTTGGTGAAGAAAAATGAGGCTTTTCACCTGAAAATTGAGAGCTTGTCCCTAAAATTGAGAGCTTGGTGCAGAAAAACGAGGCTTTTTCACCCAAAAAAGGCGGGTTTGTGCCCTAAAATTGAGAGCTTGTTGCAGAAAATTGAGGCTTTTCAGTAGAAAAAGGTTGTTTCCGCCCTAAAATTGAGAGCTTGGTACAGAAAAATGAGGTTTTTCACCCCAAAAGCGTGGGTTTAGCCCCCATGATAGGGTTTGTGCTGTAAAAAAGGAGAGGTAGGGCCCAGGAAACGAGGCACTGCTGCATAAAAGGGAGGTTGTTACCTGTAGAATCAAAACTTTGGATGCCAAAAATTAATCTTTGAGAGGAGAATGGGGGTTTGTGCCTAAAATTGAGAGCTTGGAGTAGGAAAATGAGGCTTTTAATCTGAAAAAGGAGGTTTGTGCCCTAAAATTGAGATATTGGTGAAGAAGAATGAGGCTTTTCACCCAAAAATTGAGAGCTTGTCCCTAAAATTGAGAGCTTGGTGCAGAAAAACGAGGCTTTTTCACCCAAAAAAGGCGGGTTTGTGCCCTAAAATTGAGAGCTTGTTGCAGAAAATTGAGGCTTTTCAGTAGAAAAAGGTTGTTTCCGCCCTAAAATTGAGAGCTTGGTACAGAAAAATGAGGTTTTTCACCCCAAAAGCGTGGGTTTAGCCCCCATGATAGGGTTTGTGCTGTAAAAAAGGAGAGGTAGGGCCCAGGAAACGAGGCACTGCTGCATAAAAGGGAGGTTGTTACCTGTAGAATCAAAACTTTGGATGCCAAAAATTAAGCTTTGAGAGGAGAATGGGGGTTTGTGCCTAAAATTGAGAGCTTGGAGTAGGAAAATGAGGCTTTTAATCTGAAAAAGGAGGTTTGTGCCCTAAAATTGAGATATTGGTGAAGAAGAATGAGGCTTTTCACCCAAAAATTGAGAGCTTGTCCCTAAAATTGAGAGCTTGGTTCAGAAAAATGAGGCTTTTCAGCAGAAAAAGGTGAGCTTGTCCATAAAATTGCGCTATTGGTGCAGAAAAATGAGGCTTTTCAGGTGAAAAAGGTGGGTTTGGTGCTAAAATTGAGAGCTTGGTGCAGAAAAATGAGGCTTTTCTGGTGAAAAGGGCATTTTGTGCCCAAAAATTGAGAGCTTGTTGTAGGAAAATGAGGCTTTTTTACCCGAAAAAGGCGGGTTTTACCCTAAAATTGAGAGCTTGGTGCAGAAAAATGATTCTTTTCACCCGAAAAAGGCGGTTTCTGCCCTAAAATTGAGAGCTTGGTGCAGAAAAATGAGGCTTTTCACCCAAAAAAGGAGAGCTTGTCCATAAAATTGAAATATTGGTGCAGAAAAATGAGGCTTTTTCACCCAAAAAAGGCGGGTTTTACCCTAAACTTGAGAGAGTGGTTCAGAAAAATGAGGCTTTTCACCCAATAAAGGTAATTTGTGCCCAAAAATTGAGAGCTTGGTTCAGAAAAACAAGGATTTTTCACCCAAAAAAGGCGGGTGTGTGCCGTAAAATTGAGAGCTTGGTGCAGAAAAATGAGGATTTTCCACCCAAAAAAGGCGGGTTTTACCCTAAAATTGAGATATTGGTGAAGAAAAATGAGGCTTTTCACCCGAAAATTGAGAGCTTGTCCCTAAAATTGAGAGCTTTGTTCAGAAAAACGAGACTTTTTCACCCAAAAAAGGCGGGTTTGTGCCCTAAAATTGAGAGCTTGTTGCAGAAAATTGAGGCTTTTCAGCAGAAAAAGGTTGTTTCCGCCCTAAAATTGAGAGCTTGGTACAGAAAAATGAGGTTTTTCACCCCAAAAGCGTGGGTTTAGCCCCCATGATAGGGTTTGTACTGTAAAAAAAGGAGAGGTAGGGCCCTGGAAACGAGGCACTGCTGCATAAAAGGGAGGTTGTTACCTGTAGAATCAAAACTTTGGATGCCAAAAATTAAGCTTTGAGAGGAGAATGGGGGTTTGTGCCTAAAATTGAGAGCTTGGAGTAGGAAAATGAGGCTTTTAATCTGAAAAAGGAGTTTTGTGCCCTAAAATTGAGATATTGGTGAAGAAGAATGAGGCTTTTCCACCCAAAAATTGAGAGCTTGTCCCTAAAATTGAGAGCTTGGTGCAGAAAAATGAGGCTTTTTCACCCAAAAAAGGCGGGTTTTACCCTAAACTTGAGAGAGTGGTTCAGAAAAATGAGGCTTTTCACCCAATAAAGGTAATTTGTGCCCAAAAATTGAGAGCTTGGTGCAGAAAAATGAGGCTTTTCAGCAGAAAAAGGCACGGTTGGTCCTAAAATTGCGCTATTGGTGCAGAAAAATGAGGCTTTTCACCGAAAAAATGAGAGCTTGTCCACAACATTGAAATATTGGTGCAGAAAAATTTGGCTTTTCAGGTGAAAAAGGTGGGTTTGGTGCTAAAATTGAGAGCTTGGTGCAGAAAAATGAGGCTTTTCACCCAAAAAAAGTGGTTTGTGCTGTAAAATTGAGATCTTGGTGCAGAAAAATGAGGTTTTTCACCCCAAAAACGCGGGTTTAGAGTGCCCATGATAGGGTTTGTGCTGTAAAAAAGGAGAGGTAGGGCCCTGGAAACGAGGCACTGCTGCATAAAAGGGAGGTTGTTACCTGTAGAATCAAAACTTTGGATGCTAAAAATAAATCTTTGAGAGGTAAAGTGGGGGTTTGTGCCTAAAATTGAGAGCTTGGAGTAGGAAAATGAGGCTTTTAATCTGAAAAAGGAGGTTTGTGCCCTAAAATTGAGATATTGGTGAAGAAAAATGAGGCTTTTCACCCCAAAATTGAGAGCTTGTCCCTAAAATTGAGAGCTTGGTGCAGAAAAATGAGGCTTTTCAGCAGAAAAAGGCGGGTTGTGTGCCGTAAAATTGAGAGGTTGGTGCAGAAAAATGAGACTTTTCAGCAGAAAAAGGCCATTTCCGCCCTAAAATTGAGAGCTTGGTTCAGAAAAATGAGGTTTTTCACCCCAAAAATGCGGGTTTAGCCCCCATGATAGGGTTTGTGCTGTAAAGAATGAGAGGTAGGGCCCTGGAAACGAGGCACTGCTGCATAAAAGGGAGGTTGTTACCTGTAGAATCAAAACTTTGGATGCCAAAAATTAATCGTTGAGAGGTAAAATGGGGGTTTGTGCCCTAAAATTGAGAGCTTGGAGTAGGAAAATGAGGCTTTTAATCTGAAAAAGGAGGTTTGTGCCCTAAAATTGACATATTGGTGTAGAAAAATGAGGCTTTTCACCCCAAAATTGAGAGCTTGTCCATAACATTGAAATATTGGTGCAGAAAAATTTGGCTTTTCAGGTGAAAAAGGTGGGTTTGGTGCTAAAATTGAGAGCTTGGTGCAGAAAAATGAGGTTTTTCACCCCAAAAACGCGGGTTTAGAGCCCCCATGATAGGGTTTGTGCTGTAAAAAAGGAGAGGTAGGGCCCTGGAAACGAGGCACTGCTGCATAAAAGGGAGGTTGTTACCTGTAGAATCAAAACTTTGGATGCTAAAAATTAATCTTTGAGAGGTAAAGTGGGGGTTTGTGCCTAAAATTGAGAGCTTGGAGTAGGAAAATGAGGCTTTTAATCTGAAAAAGGAGGTTTGTGCCCTAAAATTGAGATATTGGTGAAGAAATATGAGGCTTTTCACTCAAAAATTGAGAGCTTGTCCCTAAAATTGAGAGCTTGGAGTAGGAAAATGAGGCTTTTAATCTGAAAAAGGAGGTTTGTGCCCTAAAATTGAGATATTGGTGAAGAAGAATGAGGCTTTTCACCCGAAAATTGAGAACTTGTCCCTAAAATTGAGAGCTTGGTGCAGAAAAATGAGGCTTTTTCACCCAAAAAAGGCGGGTTTTACCCTAAATTTGAGAGCTTGGTTCAGAAAAATGAGGCTTTTCACCCAATACAGGTAATTTGTGCCCAAAAATTGAGAGCTTGGTGCAGAAAAATGATTCTTTTCGCCCGAAAAAGGTGGTTTCTGCCCTAAAATTGAGAGCTTGGTGCAGAAAAATGAGGCTTTTCACCCAAAAAAGGAGAGCTTGTCCATAAAATTGAAATATTGGTGCAGAAAAATGAGGCTTTTTCACCCAAAAAAGGCGGGTTTTACCCTAAACTTGAGAGAGTGGTTCAGAAAAATGAGGCTTTTCACCCAATAAAGGTAATTTGTGCCCAAAAATTGAGAGCTTGGTTCAGAAAAACGAGGATTTTTCACCTAAAAAAGGCGGGTGTGTGCCGTAAAATTGAGAGCTTGGTGCAGAAAAATGAGGATTTTTCACCCAAAAAAAGCGGGTTTTACCCTAAAATTGAGAGCTTGGTGAAGAAAAATGAGGCTTTTCACCTGAAAATTGAGAGCTTGTCCCTAAAATTGAGAGCTTGGTGCAGAAAAACGAGGCTTTTTCACCCAAAAAAGGCGGGTTTGTGCCCTAAAATTGAGAGCTTGTTGCAGAAAATTGAGGCTTTTCAGTAGAAAAAGGTTGTTTCCGCCCTAAAATTGAGAGCTTGGTACAGAAAAATGAGGTTTTTCACCCCAAAAGCGTGGGTTTAGCCCCCATGATAGGGTTTGTGCTGTAAAAAAGGAGAGGTAGGGCCCAGGAAACGAGGCACTGCTGCATAAAAGGGAGGTTGTTACCTGTAGAATCAAAACTTTGGATGCCAAAAATTAAGCTTTGAGAGGAGAATGGGGGTTTGTGCCTAAAATTGAGAGCTTGGAGTAGGAAAATGAGGCTTTTAATCTGAAAAAGGAGGTTTGTGCCCTAAAATTGAGATATTGGTGAAGAAGAATGAGGCTTTTCACCCAAAAATTGAGAGCTTGTCCCTAAAATTGAGAGCTTGGTTCAGAAAAATGAGGCTTTTCAGCAGAAAAAGGTGAGCTTGTCCATAAAATTGCGCTATTGGTGCAGAAAAATGAGGCTTTTCAGGTGAAAAAGGTGGGTTTGGTGCTAAAATTGAGAGCTTGGTGCAGAAAAATGAGGCTTTTCTGGTGAAAAGGGCATTTTGTGCCCAAAAATTGAGAGCTTGTTGTAGGAAAATGAGGCTTTTTTACCCGAAAAAGGCGGGTTTTACCCTAAAATTGAGAGCTTGGTGCAGAAAAATGATTCTTTTCACCCGAAAAAGGCGGTTTCTGCCCTAAAATTGAGAGCTTGGTGCAGAAAAATGAGGCTTTTCACCCAAAAAAGGAGAGCTTGTCCATAAAATTGAAATATTGGTGCAGAAAAATGAGGCTTTTTCACCCAAAAAAGGCGGGTTTTACCCTAAACTTGAGAGAGTGGTTCAGAAAAATGAGGCTTTTCACCCAATAAAGGTAATTTGTGCCCAAAAATTGAGAGCTTGGTTCAGAAAAACGAGGATTTTTCACCCAAAAAAGGCGGGTGTGTGCCGTAAAATTGAGAGCTTGGTGCAGAAAAATGAGGCTTTTCCACCCAAAAAAGGCGGGTTTTACCCTAAAATTGAGATATTGGTGAAGAAAAATGAGGCTTTTCACCCGAAAATTGAGAGCTTGTCCCTAAAATTGAGAGCTTTGTTCAGAAAAACGAGACTTTTTCACCCAAAAAAGGCGGGTTTGTGCCCTAAAATTGAGAGCTTGTTGCAGAAAATTGAGGCTTTTCAGCAGAAAAAGGTTGTTTCCGCCCTAAAATTGAGAGCTTGGTACAGAAAAATGAGGTTTTTCACCCCAAAAGCGTGGGTTTAGCCCCCATGATAGGGTTTGTACTGTAAAAAAGGAGAGGTAGGGCCCAGGAAACGAGGCACTGCTGCATAAAAGGGAGGTTGTTACCTGTAGAATCAAAACTTTGGATGCCAAAAATTAATCTTTGAGAGGTAAAATGGGGGTTTGTGCCCTAAAATTGAGAGCTTGGAGTAGGAAAATGAGGCTTTTAATCTGAAAAAGGAGGTTTGTGCCCTAAAATTGAGAGCTTGGTGCAGAAAAATGAGGCTTTTCAGGTGAAAATTGAGAACTTGTCCCTAAAATTGAGAGCTTGGTGCAGAAAAATGAGGCTTTTTCACCCAAAAAAGGCGGGTTTTACCCTAAATTTGAGAGCTTGGTTCAGAAAAATGAGGCTTTTCACCCAATACAGGTAATTTGTGCCCAAAAATTGAGAGCTTGGTGCAGAAAAATGATTCTTTTCACCCGAAAAAGGCGGTTTCTGCCCAAAAATTGAGAGCTTGGTGCAGAAAAATGAGGCTTTTTCACCCAAAAAAGGCGGGTTTTACCCTAAACTTGAGAGAGTGGTTCAGAAAAATGAGGCTTTTCACCCAATAAAGGTAATTTGTGCCCAAAAATTGAGAGCTTGGTTCAGAAAAACGAGGATTTTTCACCCAAAAAAGGCGGGTGTGTGCCGTAAAATTGAGAGCTTGGTGCAGAAAAATGAGGCTTTTCCACCCAAAAAAGGCGGGTTTTACCCTAAAATTGAGATATTGGTGAAGAAAAATGAGGCTTTTCACCTGAAAATTGAGAGCTTGTCCCTAAAATTGAGAGCTTTGTTCAGAAAAACGAGACTTTTTCACCCAAAAAAGGCGGGTTTGTGCCCTAAAATTGAGAGCTTGTTGCAGAAAATTGAGGCTTTTCAGCAGAAAAAGGTTGTTTCCGCCCTAAAATTGAGAGCTTGGTACAGAAAAATGAGGTTTTTCACCCCAAAAGCGTGGGTTTAGCCCCCATGATAGGGTTTGTGCTGTAAAAAAGGAGAGGTAGGGCCCAGGAAACGAGGCACTGCTGCATAAAAGGGAGGTTGTTACCTGTAGAATCAAAACTTTGGATGCCAAAAATTAATCTTTGAGAGGAGAATGGGGGTTTGTGCCTAAAATTGAGAGCTTGGAGTAGGAAAATGAGGCTTTTAATCTGAAAAAGGAGGTTTGTGCCCTAAAATTGAGATATTGGTGAAGAAGAATGAGGCTTTTCACCCAAAAATTGAGAGCTTGTCCCTAAAATTGAGAGCTTGGTGCAGAAAAATGAGGCTTTTCAGCAGAAAAAGGTGAGCTTGTCCATAAAATTGCGCTATTGGTGCAGAAAAATGAGGCTTTTCAGGTGAAAAAGGTGGGTTTGGTGCTAAAATTGAGAGCTTGGTGCAGAAAAATGAGGCTTTTCTGGTGAAAAGGGCATTTTGTGCCCAAAAATTGAGAGCTTGTTGTAGGAAAATGAGGCTTTTTTACCCGAAAAGGGCGGGTTTTACCCTAAAATTGAGAGCTTCTTGTAGGAAAATGAGGCTTTTCAGGTGAAAAAGGTGGGTTTGGTGCAGAAAATTGAGAGCTCTGTGCAGAAAAATGAGGCTTTTTCACCCGAAAAAGGCATTTTGTGCCCGAAATTGAGAGCTTGGTGCAGAAAAATGAGGCTTTTCACCCCAAAAACGCGGGTTTAGCCCCCATGATAGGGTTTGTGCTGTAAAAAAGGAGAGGTAGGGCCCTGGAAACGAGGCACTGCTGCATAAAAGGGAGGTTGTTACCTGTAGAATCAAAACTTTGGATGCTAAAAATTAATCTTTGAGAGGTAAAATGGGGGTTTGTGCCCTAAAATTGAGAGCTTGGAGTAGGAAAATGAGGCTTTTAATCTGAAAAAGGAGGTTTGTGCCCTAAAATTGAGAGCTTGGTGCAGAAAAATGAGGCTTTTCACCCAAAAATTGAGAGCTTGTCCCTAAAATGGAGAGCTTGGTGCAGAAAAATGAGGCTTTTCAGCAGAAAAAGGCACGTTTGGTCCTAAAATTGCGCTATTGGTGCAGAAAAATGAGGCTTTTCACCCAAAAAAGGAAAGCTTGTCCATAACATTGAAATATTGGTGCAGAAAAATGAGGCTTTTCAGGTGTAAAAGGTGGGTTTGGTGCTAAAATTGAGAGCTTGTTGCAGAAAAATGAGGCTTTTCAGGAGAAAAAGGTGGTTTGTGCCCTAAAATTGAGAGCTTGGTGCAGAAAAATGAGGCTTTTCAGGTGAAAAAAGCGGGTTTGTGCCCTAGAATTCAGAGCTTATTGTAGGAGAATGAAGCTTTTCACCCCAAAAACATGGGTTTGGCCCCCACGATAGGGTTTGTGCTGTATAAAAGTAGAGTTAGGGCCCAGGAAACGAGGCACTGCTGCATAAAAGGGAGGTTGTTACCTGTAGAATCAAAACTTTGGATGCTAAAAATTAAGCTTTGAGAGGTAAAGTGGGGGTTTGTGCCTAAAATTGAGAGCTTGGAGTAGGAAAATGAGGCTTTTAATCTGAAAAAGGAGGTTTGTGCCCTAAAATTGAGAGCTTGGTGCAGAAAAATGAGGCTTTTCAGGTGAAAATTGAGAGCTTGTCCCTAAAATTGAGAGCTTGGTGCAGAAAAATTAGGCTTTTCAGGTGAAAAAAGCGGGTTTTACCCTAATATTGAAAGCTTGGTGCAGAAAAATGAGGCTTTTCACCCCAAAAACGCGGGTTTAGCCCCCACGATAGGGTTTGTGCTGTAAAAAAGGAGAGGTAGGGCCCTGGAAACGAGGCACTGCTGCATAAAAGGGAGGTTGTTACCTGTAGAATCAAAACTTTGGATGCTAAAAATTAATCTTTGAGAGGTAAAGTGGGGGTTTGTGCCTAAAATTGAGAGCTTGGAGTAGGAAAATGAGGCTTTTAATCTGAAAAAGGAGGTTTGTGCCCTAAAATTGAGATATTGGTGAAGAAAATGAGGCTTTTCACCCGAAAATTGAGAACTTGTCCCTCAAATGGAGAGCTTGGTGCAGAAAAATGAGGCTTTTCAGGAGAAAAAGGTGGTTTGTGCCCAAAAATTGAGAGCTTGGTGCAGATAAATGAGGCTTTTCAGGAGAAAAAAGCGGGTTTGTGCCCTAGAATCCAGAGCTTATTGTAGGAGAATGAAGCTTTTCACCCCAAAAACATGGGTTTGGCCCCCACGATAGGGTTTGTGCTGTATAAAAGTAGAGTTAGGGCCCAGGAAACGAGGCACTGCTGCATAAAAGGGAGGTTGTTACCTGTAGAATCAAAACTTTGGATGCCAAAAATTAATCTTTGAGAGGTAAAGTGGGGGTTTGTGCCCTAAAATTGAGAGCTTGGAGTAGGAAAATGAGGCTTTTAATCTGAAAAAGGAGGTTTGTGCCCTAAAATTGAGAGCTTGGTGCAGAAAAATGAGGCTTTTCAGGTGAAAATTGAGAACTTGTCCCTAAAATTGAGAGCTTGGTGCAGAAAAATGAGGCTTTTTCACCCAAAAAAGGCGGGTTTTACCCTAAATTTGAGAGCTTGGTTCAGAAAAATGAGGCTTTTCACCCAATACAGGTAATTTGTGCCCTAAAATTGAGAGCTTGGTGCAGAAAAATGAGGCTTTTCACCCAAAAAAGGAGAGCTTGTCCCTAAAATTGAGAGCTTGGTGCAGAAAAATGAGGCTTTTTCACCCAAAAAAGGCGGGTTTTACCCTAAATTTGAGAGCTTGGTTCAGAAAAATGAGGCTTTTCACCCAATACAGGTAATTTGTGCCCTAAAATTGAGAGCTTGGTGCAGAAAAATGAGGCTTTTCACCCAAAAAAGGAGAGCTTGTCCCTAAAATTGAGAGCTTGGTGCAGAAAAATGAGGCTTTTTCAGCCAAAAAAGGCGGGTTTTACCCTAAACTTGAGAGAGTGGTTCAGAAAAATGAGGCTTTTCACCCAATAAAGGTAATTTGTGCCCAAAAATTGAGAGCTTTGTTCAGAAAAACGAGGATTTTTCACCCAAAAAAGGCGGGTGTGTGCCGTAAAATTGAGTGCTTGGTGCAGAAAAATGAGGCTTTTCCACCCAAAAAAGGCGGGTTTTACCCTAAAATTGAGATATTGGTGAAGAAAAATGAGGCTTTTCACCCGAAAATTGAGAGCTTGTCCCTAAAATTGAGAGCTTGGTTCAGAAAAACGAGGCTTTTTCACCCAAAAAGGCGGGTTTGTGCCCTAAAATTGAGAGCTTGTTGCAGAAAATTGAGGCTTTTCAGCAGAAAAAGGTTGTTTCCGCCCTAAAATTGAGAGCTTGGTACAGAAAAATGAGGTTTTTCACCCCAAAAGCGTGGGTTTAGCCCCCATGATAGGGTTTGTGCTGTAAAAAGGGAGAGGTAGGGCCCAGGAAACGAGGCACTGCTGCATAAAAGGGAGGTTGTTACCTGTAGAATCAAAACTTTGGATGACAAAAATTAATCTTTGAGAGGTAAAATGGGGGTTTGTGCCCTAAAATTGAGAGCTTGGAGTAGGAAAATGAGGCTTTTAATCTGAAAAAGGAGGTTTGTGCCCTAAAATTGAGATATTGGTGAAGAAAAATGAGGCTTTTCACTCAAAAATTGAGAGCTTGTCCCTAAAATTGAGAGCTTGGAGTAGGAAAATGAGGCTTTTAATCTGAAAAAGGAGGTTTGTGCCCTAAAATTGAGATATTGGTGAAGAAGAATGAGGCTTTTCACCCAAAAATTGAGAGCTTGTCCCTAAAATTGAGAGCTTGGTGCAGAAAAATGAGGCTTTTCAGCAGAAAAAGGTGAGCTTGTCCATAAAATTGCGCTATTGGTGCAGAAAAATGAGGCTTTTCAGGTGAAAAAGGTGGGTTTGGTGCTAAAATTGAGAGCTTGGTGCAGAAAAATGAGACTTTTCTGGTGAAAAGGGCATTTTGTGCCCAAAAATTGAGAGCTTCTTGTAGGAAAATGAGGCTTTTCAGGTGAAAAAGGTGAGTTTGGTGCAGAAAATTGAGAGCTCTGTGCAGAAAAATGAGGCTTTTCACCCCAAAAACGCGGGTTTAGCCCCCATGATAGGGTTTGTGCTGTAAAAAAGGAGAGGTAGGGCCCTGGAAACGAGGCACTGCTGCATAAAAGGGAGGTTGTTACCTGTAGAATCAAAACTTTGGATGCCAAAAATTAAGCTTTGAGAGGAGAATGGGGGTTTGTGCCTAAAATTGAGAGCTTGGAGTAGGAAAATGAGGCTTTTAATCTGAAAAAGGAGTTTTGTGCCCTAAAATTGAGATATTGGTGAAGAAGAATGAGGCTTTTCCACCCAAAAATTGAGAGCTTGTCCCTAAAATTGAGAGCTTGGTGCAGAAAAATGAGGCTTTTTCACCCAAAAAAGGCGGGTTTTACCCTAAACTTGAGAGAGTGGTTCAGAAAAATGAGGCTTTTCACCCAGTAAAGGTAATTTGTGCCCAAAAATTGAGAGCTTGGTGCAGAAAAATGAGGCTTTTCACCCGAAAAAGGCATTTTGTGCCTGAAATTGAGAGCTTGGTGCAGAAAAATGAGGCTTTTCACCCCAAAAACGCGGGTTTAGCCCCCATGATAGGGTTTGTGCTGTAAAAAAGGAGAGGTAGGGCCCTGGAAACGAGGCACTGCTGCATAAAAGGGAGGTTGTTACCTGTAGAATCAAAACTTTGGATGCTAAAAATTAATCTTTGAGAGGTAAAGTGGGGGTTTGTGCCCTAAAATTGAGAGCTTGGAGTAGGAAAATGAGGCTTTTAATCTGAAAAAGGAGGTTTGTGCCCTAAAATTGAGAAATTGGTGAAGAAAAATGAGGCTTTTCACCCAAAAATTGAGAGCTTGTCCCTAAAATGGAGAGCTTGGTGCAGAAAAATGAGGCTTTTCAGCAGAAAAAGGCACGTTTGGTCCTAAAATTGCGCTATTGGTGCAGAAAAATGAGGCTTTTCACCCAAAAAAGGAAAGCTTGTCCATAACATTGAAATATTGGTGCAGAAAAATGAGGCTTTTCAGGTGTAAAAGGTGGGTTTGGTGCTAAAATTGAGAGCTTGTTGCAGAAAAATGAGGCTTTTCAGGAGAAAAAGGTGGTTTGTGCCCTAAAATTGAGAGCTTGGTGCAGAAAAATGAGGCTTTTCAGGTGAAAAAAGCGGGTTTGTGCCCTAGAATTCAGAGCTTATTGTAGGAGAATGAAGCTTTTCACCCCAAAAACATGGGTTTGGCCCCCACGATAGGGTTTGTGCTGTATAAAAGTAGAGTTAGGGCCCAGGAAACGAGGCACTGCTGCATAAAAGGGAGGTTGTTACCTGTAGAATCAAAACTTTGGATGCTAAAAATTAAGCTTTGAGAGGTAAAGTGGGGGTTTGTGCCTAAAATTGAGAGCTTGGAGTAGGAAAATGAGGCTTTTAATCTGAAAAAGGAGGTTTGTGCCCTAAAATTGAGAGCTTGGTGCAGAAAAATGAGGCTTTTCAGGTGAAAATTGAGAGCTTGTCCCTAAAATTGAGAGCTTGGTGCAGAAAAATTAGGCTTTTCAGGTGAAAAAAGCGGGTTTTACCCTAATATTGAAAGCTTGGTGCAGAAAAATGAGGCTTTTCACCCCAAAAACGCGGGTTTAGCCCCCACGATAGGGTTTGTGCTGTAAAAAAGGAGAGGTAGGGCCCTGGAAACGAGGCACTGCTGCATAAAAGGGAGGTTGTTACCTGTAGAATCAAAACTTTGGATGCTAAAAATTAATCTTTGAGAGGTAAAGTGGGGGTTTGTGCCTAAAATTGAGAGCTTGGAGTAGGAAAATGAGGCTTTTAATCTGAAAAAGGAGGTTTGTGCCCTAAAATTGAGATATTGGTGAAGAAAATGAGGCTTTTCACCCGAAAATTGAGAACTTGTCCCTCAAATGGAGAGCTTGGTGCAGAAAAATGAGGCTTTTCAGGAGAAAAAGGTGGTTTGTGCCCAAAAATTGAGAGCTTGGTGCAGATAAATGAGGCTTTTCAGGAGAAAAAAGCGGGTTTGTGCCCTAGAATCCAGAGCTTATTGTAGGAGAATGAAGCTTTTCACCCCAAAAACATGGGTTTGGCCCCCACGATAGGGTTTGTGCTGTATAAAAGTAGAGTTAGGGCCCAGGAAACGAGGCACTGCTGCATAAAAGGGAGGTTGTTACCTGTAGAATCAAAACTTTGGATGCCAAAAATTAATCTTTGAGAGGTAAAGTGGGGGTTTGTGCCCTAAAATTGAGAGCTTGGAGTAGGAAAATGAGGCTTTTAATCTGAAAAAGGAGGTTTGTGCCCTAAAATTGAGAGCTTGGTGCAGAAAAATGAGGCTTTTCAGGTGAAAATTGAGAACTTGTCCCTAAAATTGAGAGCTTGGTGCAGAAAAATGAGGCTTTTTCACCCAAAAAAGGCGGGTTTTACCCTAAATTTGAGAGCTTGGTTCAGAAAAATGAGGCTTTTCACCCAATACAGGTAATTTGTGCCCTAAAATTGAGAGCTTGGTGCAGAAAAATGAGGCTTTTCACCCAAAAAAGGAGAGCTTGTCCCTAAAATTGAGAGCTTGGTGCAGAAAAATGAGGCTTTTTCACCCAAAAAAGGCGGGTTTTACCCTAAATTTGAGAGCTTGGTTCAGAAAAATGAGGCTTTTCACCCAATACAGGTAATTTGTGCCCTAAAATTGAGAGCTTGGTGCAGAAAAATGAGGCTTTTCACCCAAAAAAGGAGAGCTTGTCCCTAAAATTGAGAGCTTGGTGCAGAAAAATGAGGCTTTTTCAGCCAAAAAAGGCGGGTTTTACCCTAAACTTGAGAGAGTGGTTCAGAAAAATGAGGCTTTTCACCCAATAAAGGTAATTTGTGCCCAAAAATTGAGAGCTTTGTTCAGAAAAACGAGGATTTTTCACCCAAAAAAGGCGGGTGTGTGCCGTAAAATTGAGTGCTTGGTGCAGAAAAATGAGGCTTTTCCACCCAAAAAAGGCGGGTTTTACCCTAAAATTGAGATATTGGTGAAGAAAAATGAGGCTTTTCACCCGAAAATTGAGAGCTTGTCCCTAAAATTGAGAGCTTGGTTCAGAAAAACGAGGCTTTTTCACCCAAAAAGGCGGGTTTGTGCCCTAAAATTGAGAGCTTGTTGCAGAAAATTGAGGCTTTTCAGCAGAAAAAGGTTGTTTCCGCCCTAAAATTGAGAGCTTGGTACAGAAAAATGAGGTTTTTCACCCCAAAAGCGTGGGTTTAGCCCCCATGATAGGGTTTGTGCTGTAAAAAGGGAGAGGTAGGGCCCAGGAAACGAGGCACTGCTGCATAAAAGGGAGGTTGTTACCTGTAGAATCAAAACTTTGGATGACAAAAATTAATCTTTGAGAGGTAAAATGGGGGTTTGTGCCCTAAAATTGAGAGCTTGGAGTAGGAAAATGAGGCTTTTAATCTGAAAAAGGAGGTTTGTGCCCTAAAATTGAGATATTGGTGAAGAAAAATGAGGCTTTTCACTCAAAAATTGAGAGCTTGTCCCTAAAATTGAGAGCTTGGAGTAGGAAAATGAGGCTTTTAATCTGAAAAAGGAGGTTTGTGCCCTAAAATTGAGATATTGGTGAAGAAGAATGAGGCTTTTCACCCAAAAATTGAGAGCTTGTCCCTAAAATTGAGAGCTTGGTGCAGAAAAATGAGGCTTTTCAGCAGAAAAAGGTGAGCTTGTCCATAAAATTGCGCTATTGGTGCAGAAAAATGAGGCTTTTCAGGTGAAAAAGGTGGGTTTGGTGCTAAAATTGAGAGCTTGGTGCAGAAAAATGAGACTTTTCTGGTGAAAAGGGCATTTTGTGCCCAAAAATTGAGAGCTTCTTGTAGGAAAATGAGGCTTTTCAGGTGAAAAAGGTGAGTTTGGTGCAGAAAATTGAGAGCTCTGTGCAGAAAAATGAGGCTTTTCACCCCAAAAACGCGGGTTTAGCCCCCATGATAGGGTTTGTGCTGTAAAAAAGGAGAGGTAGGGCCCTGGAAACGAGGCACTGCTGCATAAAAGGGAGGTTGTTACCTGTAGAATCAAAACTTTGGATGCCAAAAATTAAGCTTTGAGAGGAGAATGGGGGTTTGTGCCTAAAATTGAGAGCTTGGAGTAGGAAAATGAGGCTTTTAATCTGAAAAAGGAGTTTTGTGCCCTAAAATTGAGATATTGGTGAAGAAGAATGAGGCTTTTCCACCCAAAAATTGAGAGCTTGTCCCTAAAATTGAGAGCTTGGTGCAGAAAAATGAGGCTTTTTCACCCAAAAAAGGCGGGTTTTACCCTAAACTTGAGAGAGTGGTTCAGAAAAATGAGGCTTTTCACCCAGTAAAGGTAATTTGTGCCCAAAAATTGAGAGCTTGGTGCAGAAAAATGAGGCTTTTCACCCGAAAAAGGCATTTTGTGCCTGAAATTGAGAGCTTGGTGCAGAAAAATGAGGCTTTTCACCCCAAAAACGCGGGTTTAGCCCCCATGATAGGGTTTGTGCTGTAAAAAAGGAGAGGTAGGGCCCTGGAAACGAGGCACTGCTGCATAAAAGGGAGGTTGTTACCTGTAGAATCAAAACTTTGGATGCTAAAAATTAATCTTTGAGAGGTAAAGTGGGGGTTTGTGCCCTAAAATTGAGAGCTTGGAGTAGGAAAATGAGGCTTTTAATCTGAAAAAGGAGGTTTGTGCCCTAAAATTGAGAAATTGGTGAAGAAAAATGAGGCTTTTCACCCAAAAATTGAGAGCTTGTCCCTAAAATGGAGAGCTTGGTGCAGAAAAATGAGGCTTTTCAGCAGAAAAAGGCACGTTTGGTCCTAAAATTGCGCTATTGGTGCAGAAAAATGAGGCTTTTCACCCAAAAAAGGAAAGCTTGTCCATAACATTGAAATATTGGTGCAGAAAAATGAGGCTTTTCAGGTGTAAAAGGTGGGTTTGGTGCTAAAATTGAGAGCTTGTTGCAGAAAAATGAGGCTTTTCAGGAGAAAAAGGTGGTTTGTGCCCTAAAATTGAGAGCTTGGTGCAGAAAAATGAGGCTTTTCAGGTGAAAAAAGCGGGTTTGTGCCCTAGAATTCAGAGCTTATTGTAGGAGAATGAAGCTTTTCACCCCAAAAACGCGGGTTTAGCCCCCACGATAGGGTTTGTGCTGTAAAAAAGGAGAGGTAGGGCCCTGGAAACGAGGCACTGCTGCATAAAAGGGAGGTTGTTACCTGTAGAATCAAAACTTTGGATGCTAAAAATTAATCTTTGAGAGGTAAAGTGGGGGTTTGTGCCCTAAAATTGAGAGCTTGGAGTAGGAAAATGAGGCTTTTAATCTGAAAAAGGAGGTTTGTGCCCTAAAATTGAGAAATTGGTGAAGAAAAATGAGGCTTTTCACCCAAAAATTGAGAGCTTGTCCCTAAAATGGAGAGCTTGGTGCAGAAAAATGAGGCTTTTCAGCAGAAAAAGGCACGTTTGGTCCTAAAATTGCGCTATTGGTGCAGAAAAATGAGGCTTTTCACCCAAAAAAGGAAAGCTTGTCCATAACATTGAAATATTGGTGCAGAAAAATGAGGCTTTTCAGGTGTAAAAGGTGGGTTTGGTGCTAAAATTGAGAGCTTGTTGCAGAAAAATGAGGCTTTTCAGGAGAAAAAGGTGGTTTGTGCCCTAAAATTGAGAGCTTGGTGCAGAAAAATGAGGCTTTTCAGGTGAAAAAAGCGGGTTTGTGCCCTAGAATTCAGAGCTTATTGTAGGAGAATGAAGCTTTTCACCCCAAAAACGCGGGTTTAGCCCCCACGATAGGGTTTGTGCTGTAAAAAAGGAGAGGTAGGGCCCTGGAAACGAGGCACTGCTGCATAAAAGGGAGGTTGTTACCTGTAGAATCAAAACTTTGGATGCTAAAAATTAATCTTTGAGAGGTAAAGTGGGGGTTTGTGCCTAAAATTGAGAGCTTGGAGTAGGAAAATGAGGCTTTTAATCTGAAAAAGGAGGTTTGTGCCCTAAAATTGAGATATTGGTGAAGAAATATGAGGCTTTTCACCCAAAAATTGAGAGCTTGTCCCTAAAATGGAGAGCTTGGTGCAGAAAAATGAGGCTTTTTCACCCAAAAAAGGTGGGTTTTACCCTAAATTTGAGAGCTTGGTTCAGAAAAATGAGGCTTTTCACCCAATACAGGTAATTTGTGCCCTAAAATTGAGAGCTTGGTGCAGAAAAATGAGGCTTTTCAGCAGAAAAAGGCACGTTTGGTCCTAAAATTGCGCTATTGGTGCAGAAAAATGAGGCTTTTCACCCCAAAAACGCGGGTTTAGCCCCCACGATAGGGTTTGTGCTGTAAAAAAGGAGAGGTAGGGCCCTGGAAACGAGGCACTGCTGCATAAAAGGGAGGTTGTTACCTGTAGAATCAAAACTTTGGATGCTAAAAATTAATCTTTGAGAGGTAAAGTGGGGGTTTGTGCCCTAAAATTGAGAGCTTGGAGTAGGAAAATGAGGCTTTTAATCTGAAAAAGGAGGTTTGTGCCCTAAAATTGAGATATTGGTGAAGAAGAATGAGGCTTTTCACCCAAAAATTGAGAGCTTGTCCCTAAAATGGAGAGCTTGGTGCAGAAAAATGAGGCTTTTTCACCCAAAAAAGGCGGGTTTTACCCTAAATTTGAGAGCTTGGTTCAGAAAAATGAGGCTTTTCACCCAATACAGGTAATTTGTGCCCAAAAATTGAGAGCTTGGTGCAGAAAAATGATTCTTTTCGCCCGAAAAAGGTGGTTTCTGCCCTAAAATTGAGAGCTTGGTGCAGAAAAATGAGGCTTTTCACCCAAAAAAGGAGAGCTTGTCCATAAAATTGAAATATTGGTGCAGAAAAATGAGGCTTTTTCACCCAAAAAAGGCGGGTTTTACCCTAAACTTGAGAGAGTGGTTCAGAAAAATGAGGCTTTTCACCCAATAAAGGTAATTTGTGCCCAAAAATTGAGAGCTTGGTTCAGAAAAACGAGGATTTTTCACCCAAAAAAGGCGGGTGTGTGCCGTAAAATTGAGTGCTTGGTGCAGAAAAATGAGGCTTTTCCACCCAAAAAAGGCGGGTTTTACCCTAAAATTGAGATATTGGTGAAGAAAAATGAGGCTTTTCACCCGAAAATTGAGAGCTTGTCCCTAAAATTGAGAGCTTTGTTCAGAAAAACGAGACTTTTTCACCCAAAAAAGGCGGGTTTGTGCCCTAAAATTGAGAGCTTGTTGCAGAAAATTGAGGCTTTTCAGCAGAAAAAGGTTGTTTCCGCCCTAAAATTGAGAGCTTGGTACAGAAAAATGAGGTTTTTCACCCCAAAAGCGTGGGTTTAGCCCCCATGATAGGGTTTGTACTGTAAAAAAGGAGAGGTAGGGCCCAGGAAACGAGGCACTGCTGCATAAAAGGGAGGTTGTTACCTGTAGAATCAAAACTTTGGATGCCAAAAATTAATCTTTGAGAGGTAAAATGGGGGTTTGTGCCCTAAAATTGAGAGCTTGGAGTAGGAAAATGAGGCTTTTAATCTGAAAAAGGAGGTTTGTGCCCTAAAATTGAGATATTGGTGAAGAAGAATGAGGCTTTTCACCCAAAAATTGAGAGCTTGTCCCTAAAATTGAGAGCTTGGTGCAGAAAAATGAGGCTTTTCAGCAGAAAAAGGTGAGCTTGTCCATAAAATTGCGCTATTGGTGCAGAAAAATGAGGCTTTTCAGGTGAAAAAGGTGGGTTTGGTGCTAAAATTGAGAGCTTGGTGCAGAAAAATGAGGCTTTTCTGGTGAAAAGGGCATTTTGTGCCCAAAAATTGAGAGCTTGTTGTAGGAAAATGAGGCTTTTTTACCCGAAAAAGGCGGGTTTTACCCTAAAATTGAGAGCTTCTTGTAGGAAAATGAGGCTTTTCAGGTGAAAAAGGTGGGTTTGGTGCAGAAAATTGAGAGCTCTGTGCAGAAAAATGAGGCTTTTTCACCTGAAAAAGGCATTTTGTGCCTGAAATTGAGAGCTTGGTGCAGAAAAATGAGGCTTTTCACCCCAAAAACGCGGGTTTAGCCCCCATGATAGGGTTTGTGCTGTAAAAAAGGAGAGGTAGGGCCCTGGAAACGAGGCACTGCTGCATAAAAGGGAGGTTGTTACCTGTAGAATCAAAACTTTGGATGCTAAAAATTAATCTTTGAGAGGTAAAGTGGGGGTTTGTGCCCTAGAATTGAGAGCTTGGAGTAGGAAAATGAGGCTTTTAATCTGAAAAAGGAGGTTTGCGCCCTAAAATTGAGATATTGGTGAAGAAGAATGAGGCTTTTCACCCAAAAATTGAGAGCTTGTCCCTAAAATGGAGAGCTTGGTGCAGAAAAATGAGGCTTTTCAGCAGAAAAAGGTGAGCTTGTCCATAAAATTGCGCTATTGTTGCAGAAAAATGAGGCTTTTCAGGTGAAAAAGGTGGGTTTGGTGCTAAAATTGAGAGCTTGGTGCAGAAAAATGAGGCTTTTCTGGTGAAAAGGGCATTTTGTGCCCAAAAATTGTGAGCTTGTTGTAGGAAAATGAGGCATTTTTACCCGAAAAGGGCGGGTTTTACCCTAAAATTGAGAGCTTCTTGTAGGAAAATGAGGCTTTTCAGGTGAAAAAGGTGGGTTTGGTGCTAAAATTGAGAGCTTGGTGCAGAAAAATGAGGCTTTTCACCCAAAAAAAGTGGTTTGTGCTGTAAAATTGAGATCTTGTTGCAGAAAATTGAGGCTTTACATCTGAAAAAGGCGGTTTGTGCCCTAAAATTGAGAGCTTGGTGCAGAAAAATGAGGTTTTTCACCCCAAAAACGCGGGTTTAGAGCCCCCATGATAGGGTTTGTGCTGTAAAAAAGGAGAGGTAGGGCCCTGGAAACGAGGCACTGCTGCATAAAAGGGAGGTTGTTACCTGTAGAATCAAAACTTTGGATGCTAAAAATAAATCTTTGAGAGGTAAAGTGGGGGTTTGTGCCTAAAATTGAGAGCTTGGAGTAGGAAAATGAGGCTTTTAATCTGAAAAAGGAGGTTTGTGCCCTAAAATTGAGATATTGGTGAAGAAAAATGAGACTTTTCACCCCAAAATTGAGAGCTTGTCCCTAAAATTGAGAGCTTGGAGTAGGAAAATGAGGCTTTTAATCTGAAAAAGGAGGTTTGTGCCCTAAAATTGAGATATTGGTGAAGAAAAATGAGGCTTTTCACATGAAAATTGAGAGCTTGTCCCTAAAATTGAGAGCTTGGTGCAGAAAAATGAGGCTTTTCAGCAGAAAAAGGTGGGTTGTGTGCCGTAAAATTGAGAGGTTGGTGCAGAAAAATGAGACTTTTCAGCAGAAAAAGGCCATTTCCGCCCTAAAATTGAGAGCTTGGTTCAGAAAAATGAGGCTTTTCACCCCAAAAACGCGGGTTTAGCCCCCATGATAGGGTTTGTGCTGTAAAGAATGAGAGGTAGGGCCCTGGAAACGAGGCACTGCTGCATAAAAGGGAGGTTGTTACCTGTAGAATCAAAACTTTGGATGCCAAAAATTAATCGTTGAGAGGTAAAATGGGGGTTTGTGCCCTAAAATTGAGAGCTTGGAGTAGGAAAATGAGGCTTTTAATCTGAAAAAGGAGGTTTGTGCCCTAAAATTGACATATTGGTGTAGAAAAATGAGGCTTTTCACCCCAAAATTGAGAGCTTGTCCATAACATTGAAATATTGGTGCAGAAAAATTTGGCTTTTCAGGTGAAAAAGGTGGGTTTGGTGCTAAAATTGAGAGCTTGGTGCAGAAAAATGAGGCTTTTCACCCAAAAAAAGTGGTTTGTGCTGTAAAATTGAGATCTTGTTGCAGAAAAGTGAGGCTTTAGATCTGAAAAAGGCGGTTTGTGCCCTAAAATTGAGAGCTTGGTGCAGAAAAATGAGGTTTTTCACCCCAAAAACGCGGGTTTAGAGCCCCCATGATAGGGTTTGTGCTGTAAATAGGAGAGGTAGGGCCCAGGAAACGAGGCACTGCTGCATAAAAGGGAGGTTGTTACCTGTAGAATCAAAACTTTGGATGCTAAAAATTAATCTTTGAGAGGTAAAGTGGGGGTTTGTGCCTAAAATTGAGAGCTTGGAGTAGGAAAATGAGGCTTTTAATCTGAAAAAGGAGGTTTGTGCCCTAAAATTGAGATATTGGTGAAGAAATATGAGGCTTTTCACTCAAAAATTGAGAGCTTGTCCCTAAAATTGAGAGCTTGGAGTAGGAAAATGAGGCTTTTAATCTGAAAAAGGAGGTTTGTGCCCTAAAATTGAGATATTGGTGAAGAAGAATGAGGCTTTTCACCCGAAAATTGAGAACTTGTCCCTAAAATTGAGAGCTTGGTGCAGAAAAATGAGGCTTTTTCACCCAAAAAAGGCGGGTTTTACCCTAAATTTGAGAGCTTGGTTCAGAAAAATGAGGCTTTTCACCCAATACAGGTAATTTGTGCCCAAAAATTGAGAGCTTGGTGCAGAAAAATGATTCTTTTCGCCCGAAAAAGGTGGTTTCTGCCCTAAAATTGAGAGCTTGGTGCAGAAAAATGAGGCTTTTCACCCAAAAAAGGAGAGCTTGTCCATAAAATTGAAATATTGGTGCAGAAAAATGAGGCTTTTTCACCCAAAAAAGGCGGGTTTTACCCTAAACTTGAGAGAGTGGTTCAGAAAAATGAGGCTTTTCACCCAATAAAGGTAATTTGTGCCCAAAAATTGAGAGCTTGGTTCAGAAAAACGAGGATTTTTCACCTAAAAAAGGCGGGTGTGTGCCGTAAAATTGAGAGCTTGGTGCAGAAAAATGAGGATTTTTCACCCAAAAAAAGCGGGTTTTACCCTAAAATTGAGAGCTTGGTGAAGAAAAATGAGGCTTTTCACCTGAAAATTGAGAGCTTGTCCCTAAAATTGAGAGCTTGGTTCAGAAAAACGAGGCTTTTTCACCCAAAAAAGGCGGGTTTCCGCCCTAAAATTGAGAGCTTGGTACAGAAAAATGAGGTTTTTCACCCCAAAAGCGTGGGTTTAGCCCCCATGATAGGGTTTGTGCTGTAAAAAAGGAGAGGTAGGGCCCAGGAAACGAGGCACTGCTGCATAAAAGGGAGATTGTTACCTGTAGAATCAAAACTTTGGATGCCAAAAATTAATCTTTGAGAGGAGAATGGGGGTTTGTGCCTAAAATTGAGAGCTTGGAGTAGGAAAATGAGGCTTTTAATCTGAAAAAGGAGGTTTGTGCCCTAAAATTGAGATATTGGTGAAGAAGAATGAGGCTTTTCACCCAAAAATTGAGAGCTTGTCCCTAAAATTGAGAGCTTGGTGCAGAAAAATGAGGCTTTTCAGCAGAAAAAGGTGAGCTTGTCCATAAAATTGCGCTATTGGTGCAGAAAAATGAGGCTTTTCAGGTGAAAAAGGTGGGTTTGGTGCTAAAATTGAGAGCTTGGTGCAGAAAAATGAGGCTTTTCTGGTGAAAAGGGCATTTTGTGCCCAAAAATTGAGAGCTTGTTGTAGGAAAATGAGGCTTTTTTACCCGAAAAAGGCGGGTTTTACCCTAAAATTGAGAGCTTCTTGTAGGAAAATGAGGCTTTTCAGGTGAAAAAGGTGGGTTTGGTGCAGAAAATTGAGAGCTCTGTGCAGAAAAATGAGGCTTTTCACCCCAAAAACGCGGGTTTAGCCCCCATGATAGGGTTTGTGCTGTAAAAAAGGAGAGGTAGGGCCCTGGAAACGAGGCACTGCTGCATAAAAGGGAGGTTGTTACCTGTAGAATCAAAACTTTGGATGCCAAAAATTAAGCTTTGAGAGGAGAATGGGGGTTTGTGCCTAAAATTGAGAGCTTGGAGTAGGAAAATGAGGCTTTTAATCTGAAAAAGGAGTTTTGTGCCCTAAAATTGAGATATTGGTGAAGAAGAATGAGGCTTTTCCACCCAAAAATTGAGAGCTTGTCCCTAAAATTGAGAGCTTGGTGCAGAAAAATGAGGCTTTTTCACCCAAAAAAGGCGGGTTTTACCCTAAACTTGAGAGAGTGGTTCAGAAAAATGAGGCTTTTCACCCAGTAAAGGTAATTTGTGCCCAAAAATTGAGAGCTTGGTGCAGAAAAATGAGGCTTTTCACCCGAAAAAGGCATTTTGTGCCTGAAATTGAGAGCTCTGTGCAGAAAAATGAGGCTTTTCACCCCAAAAACGCGGGTTTAGCCCCCATGATAGGGTTTGTGCTGTAAAGAATGAGAGGTAGGGCCCTGGAAACGAGGCACTGCTGCATAAAAGGGAGGTTGTTACCTGTAGAATCAAAACTTTGGATGCTAAAAATTAATCTTTGAGAGGTAAAGTGGGGGTTTGTGCCCTAAAATTGAGAGCTTGGAGTAGGAAAATGAGGCTTTTAATCTGAAAAAGGAGGTTTGTGCCCTAAAATTGAGAAATTGGTGAAGAAAAATGAGGCTTTTCACCCAAAAATTGAGAGCTTGTCCCTCAAATGGAGAGCTTGGTGCAGAAAAATGAGGCTTTTCAGCAGAAAAAGGCACGTTTGGTCCTAAAATTGCGCTATTGGTGCAGAAAAATGAGGCTTTTCACCCAAAAAAGGAAAGCTTGTCCATAACATTGAAATATTGGTGCAGAAAAATGAGGCTTTTCAGGTGTAAAAGGTGGGTTTGGTGCTAAAATTGAGAGCTTGTTGCAGAAAAATGAGGCTTTTCAGGAGAAAAAGGTGGTTTGTGCCCTAAAATTGAGAGCTTGGTGCAGAAAAATGAGGCTTTTCAGGTGAAAAAAGCGGGTTTGTGCCCTAGAATTCAGAGCTTATTGTAGGAGAATGAAGCTTTTCACCCCAAAAACGCGGGTTTAGCCCCCACGATAGGGTTTGTGCTGTAAAAAAGGAGAGGTAGGGCCCTGGAAACGAGGCACTGCTGCATAAAAGGGAGGTTGTTACCTGTAGAATCAAAACTTTGGATGCTAAAAATTAATCTTTGAGAGGTAAAGTGGGGGTTTGTGCCTAAAATTGAGAGCTTGGAGTAGGAAAATGAGGCTTTTAATCTGAAAAAGGAGGTTTGTGCCCTAAAATTGAGATATTGGTGAAGAAATATGAGGCTTTTCACCCAAAAATTGAGAGCTTGTCCCTAAAATGGAGAGCTTGGTGCAGAAAAATGAGGCTTTTTCACCCAAAAAAGGTGGGTTTTACCCTAAATTTGAGAGCTTGGTTCAGAAAAATGAGGCTTTTCACCCAATACAGGTAATTTGTGCCCTAAAATTGAGAGCTTGGTGCAGAAAAATGAGGCTTTTCAGCAGAAAAAGGCACGTTTGGTCCTAAAATTGCGCTATTGGTGCAGAAAAATGAGGCTTTTCACCCCAAAAACGCGGGTTTAGCCCCCACGATAGGGTTTGTGCTGTAAAAAAGGAGAGGTAGGGCCCTGGAAACGAGGCACTGCTGCATAAAAGGGAGGTTGTTACCTGTAGAATCAAAACTTTGGATGCTAAAAATTAATCTTTGAGAGGTAAAGTGGGGGTTTGTGCCCTAAAATTGAGAGCTTGGAGTAGGAAAATGAGGCTTTTAATCTGAAAAAGGAGGTTTGTGCCCTAAAATTGAGATATTGGTGAAGAAGAATGAGGCTTTTCACCCAAAAATTGAGAGCTTGTCCCTAAAATGGAGAGCTTGGTGCAGAAAAATGAGGCTTTTTCACCCAAAAAAGGCGGGTTTTACCCTAAATTTGAGAGCTTGGTTCAGAAAAATGAGGCTTTTCACCCAATACAGGTAATTTGTGCCCAAAAATTGAGAGCTTGGTGCAGAAAAATGATTCTTTTTGCCCGAAAAAGGTGGTTTCTGCCCTAAAATTGAGAGCTTGGTGCAGAAAAATGAGGCTTTTCACCCAAAAAAGGAGAGCTTGTCCATAAAATTGAAATATTGGTGCAGAAAAATGAGGCTTTTTCACCCAAAAAAGGCGGGTTTTACCCTAAACTTGAGAGAGTGGTTCAGAAAAATGAGGCTTTTCACCCAATAAAGGTAATTTGTGCCCAAAAATTGAGAGCTTGGTTCAGAAAAACGAGGATTTTTCACCCAAAAAAGGCGGGTGTGTGCCGTAAAATTGAGTGCTTGGTGCAGAAAAATGAGGCTTTTCCACCCAAAAAAGGCGGGTTTTACCCTAAAATTGAGATATTGGTGAAGAAAAATGAGGCTTTTCACCCGAAAATTGAGAGCTTGTCCCTAAAATTGAGAGCTTTGTTCAGAAAAACGAGACTTTTTCACCCAAAAAAGGCGGGTTTGTGCCCTAAAATTGAGAGCTTGTTGCAGAAAATTGAGGCTTTTCAGCAGAAAAAGGTTGTTTCCGCCCTAAAATTGAGAGCTTGGTACAGAAAAATGAGGTTTTTCACCCCAAAAGCGTGGGTTTAGCCCCCATGATAGGGTTTGTACTGTAAAAAAGGAGAGGTAGGGCCCAGGAAACGAGGCACTGCTGCATAAAAGGGAGGTTGTTACCTGTAGAATCAAAACTTTGGATGCCAAAAATTAATCTTTGAGAGGTAAAATGGGGGTTTGTGCCCTAAAATTGAGAGCTTGGAGTAGGAAAATGAGGCTTTTAATCTGAAAAAGGAGGTTTGTGCCCTAAAATTGAGATATTGGTGAAGAAGAATGAGGCTTTTCACCCAAAAATTGAGAGCTTGTCCCTAAAATTGAGAGCTTGGTGCAGAAAAATGAGGCTTTTCAGCAGAAAAAGGTGAGCTTGTCCATAAAATTGCGCTATTGGTGCAGAAAAATGAGGCTTTTCAGGTGAAAAAGGTGGGTTTGGTGCTAAAATTGAGAGCTTGGTGCAGAAAAATGAGGCTTTTCTGGTGAAAAGGGCATTTTGTGCCCAAAAATTGAGAGCTTGTTGTAGGAAAATGAGGCTTTTTTACCCGAAAAAGGCGGGTTTTACCCTAAAATTGAGAGCTTCTTGTAGGAAAATGAGGCTTTTCAGGTGAAAAAGGTGGGTTTGGTGCAGAAAATTGAGAGCTCTGTGCAGAAAAATGAGGCTTTTTCACCCGAAAAAGGCATTTTGTGCCTGAAATTGAGAGCTTGGTGCAGAAAAATGAGGCTTTTCACCCCAAAAACGCGGGTTTAGCCCCCATGATAGGGTTTGTGCTGTAAAAAAGGAGAGGTAGGGCCCTGGAAACGAGGCACTGCTGCATAAAAGGGAGGTTGTTACCTGTAGAATCAAAACTTTGGATGCTAAAAATTAATCTTTGAGAGGTAAAGTGGGGGTTTGTGCCCTAGAATTGAGAGCTTGGAGTAGGAAAATGAGGCTTTTAATCTGAAAAAGGAGGTTTGCGCCCTAAAATTGAGATATTGGTGAAGAAGAATGAGGCTTTTCACCCAAAAATTGAGAGCTTGTCCCTAAAATGGAGAGCTTGGTGCAGAAAAATGAGGCTTTTCAGCAGAAAAAGGTGAGCTTGTCCATAAAATTGCGCTATTGTTGCAGAAAAATGAGGCTTTTCAGGTGAAAAAGGTGGGTTTGGTGCTAAAATTGAGAGCTTGGTGCAGAAAAATGAGGCTTTTCTGGTGAAAAGGGCATTTTGTGCCCAAAAATTGTGAGCTTGTTGTAGGAAAATGAGGCATTTTTACCCGAAAAGGGCGGGTTTTACCCTAAAATTGAGAGCTTCTTGTAGGAAAATGAGGCTTTTCAGGTGAAAAAGGTGGGTTTGGTGCTAAAATTGAGAGCTTGGTGCAGAAAAATGAGGCTTTTCACCCAAAAAAAGTGGTTTGTGCTGTAAAATTGAGATCTTGTTGCAGAAAATTGAGGCTTTACATCTGAAAAAGGCGGTTTGTGCCCTAAAATTGAGAGCTTGGTGCAGAAAAATGAGGTTTTTCACCCCAAAAACGCGGGTTTAGAGCCCCCATGATAGGGTTTGTGCTGTAAAAAAGGAGAGGTAGGGCCCTGGAAACGAGGCACTGCTGCATAAAAGGGAGGTTGTTACCTGTAGAATCAAAACTTTGGATGCTAAAAATAAATCTTTGAGAGGTAAAGTGGGGGTTTGTGCCTAAAATTGAGAGCTTGGAGTAGGAAAATGAGGCTTTTAATCTGAAAAAGGAGGTTTGTGCCCTAAAATTGAGATATTGGTGAAGAAAAATGAGACTTTTCACCCCAAAATTGAGAGCTTGTCCCTAAAATTGAGAGCTTGGAGTAGGAAAATGAGGCTTTTAATCTGAAAAAGGAGGTTTGTGCCCTAAAATTTAGATATTGGTGAAGAAAAATGAGGCTTTTCACATGAAAATTGAGAGCTTGTCCCTAAAATTGAGAGCTTGGTGCAGAAAAATGAGGCTTTTCAGCAGAAAAAGGCGGGTTGTGTGCCGTAAAATTGAGAGGTTGGTGCAGAAAAATGAGACTTTTCAGCAGAAAAAGGCCATTTCCGCCCTAAAATTGAGAGCTTGGTTCAGAAAAATGAGGCTTTTCACCCCAAAAACGCGGGTTTAGCCCCCATGATAGGGTTTGTGCTGTAAAGAATGAGAGGTAGGGCCCTGGAAACGAGGCACTGCTGCATAAAAGGGAGGTTGTTACCTGTAGAATCAAAACTTTGGATGCCAAAAATTAATCGTTGAGAGGTAAAATGGGGGTTTGTGCCCTAAAATTGAGAGCTTGGAGTAGGAAAATGAGGCTTTTAATCTGAAAAAGGAGGTTTGTGCCCTAAAATTGACATATTGGTGTAGAAAAATGAGGCTTTTCACCCCAAAATTGAGAGCTTGTCCATAACATTGAAATATTGGTGCAGAAAAATTTGGCTTTTCAGGTGAAAAAGGTGGGTTTGGTGCTAAAATTGAGAGCTTGGTGCAGAAAAATGAGGCTTTTCACCCAAAAAAAGTGGTTTGTGCTGTAAAATTGAGATCTTGTTGCAGAAAAGTGAGGCTTTAGATCTGAAAAAGGCGGTTTGTGCCCTAAAATTGAGAGCTTGGTGCAGAAAAATGAGGTTTTTCACCCCAAAAACGCGGGTTTAGAGCCCCCATGATAGGGTTTGTGCTGTAAATAGGAGAGGTAGGGCCCAGGAAACGAGGCACTGCTGCATAAAAGGGAGGTTGTTACCTGTAGAATCAAAACTTTGGATGCTAAAAATTAATCTTTGAGAGGTAAAGTGGGGGTTTGTGCCTAAAATTGAGAGCTTGGAGTAGGAAAATGAGGCTTTTAATCTGAAAAAGGAGGTTTGTGCCCTAAAATTGAGATATTGGTGAAGAAATATGAGGCTTTTCACTCAAAAATTGAGAGCTTGTCCCTAAAATTGAGAGCTTGGAGTAGGAAAATGAGGCTTTTAATCTGAAAAAGGAGGTTTGTGCCCTAAAATTGAGATATTGGTGAAGAAGAATGAGGCTTTTCACCCGAAAATTGAGAACTTGTCCCTAAAATTGAGAGCTTGGTGCAGAAAAATGAGGCTTTTTCACCCAAAAAAGGCGGGTTTTACCCTAAATTTGAGAGCTTGGTTCAGAAAAATGAGGCTTTTCACCCAATACAGGTAATTTGTGCCCAAAAATTGAGAGCTTGGTGCAGAAAAATGATTCTTTTCGCCCGAAAAAGGTGGTTTCTGCCCTAAAATTGAGAGCTTGGTGCAGAAAAATGAGGCTTTTCACCCAAAAAAGGAGAGCTTGTCCATAAAATTGAAATATTGGTGCAGAAAAATGAGGCTTTTTCACCCAAAAAAGGCGGGTTTTACCCTAAACTTGAGAGAGTGGTTCAGAAAAATGAGGCTTTTCACCCAATAAAGGTAATTTGTGCCCAAAAATTGAGAGCTTGGTTCAGAAAAACGAGGATTTTTCACCTAAAAAAGGCGGGTGTGTGCCGTAAAATTGAGAGCTTGGTGCAGAAAAATGAGGATTTTTCACCCAAAAAAAGCGGGTTTTACCCTAAAATTGAGAGCTTGGTGAAGAAAAATGAGGCTTTTCACCTGAAAATTGAGAGCTTGTCCCTAAAATTGAGAGCTTGGTTCAGAAAAACGAGGCTTTTTCACCCAAAAAAGGCGGGTTTCCGCCCTAAAATTGAGAGCTTGGTACAGAAAAATGAGGTTTTTCACCCCAAAAGCGTGGGTTTAGCCCCCATGATAGGGTTTGTGCTGTAAAAAAGGAGAGGTAGGGCCCAGGAAACGAGGCACTGCTGCATAAAAGGGAGATTGTTACCTGTAGAATCAAAACTTTGGATGCCAAAAATTAATCTTTGAGAGGAGAATGGGGGTTTGTGCCTAAAATTGAGAGCTTGGAGTAGGAAAATGAGGCTTTTAATCTGAAAAAGGAGGTTTGTGCCCTAAAATTGAGATATTGGTGAAGAAGAATGAGGCTTTTCACCCAAAAATTGAGAGCTTGTCCCTAAAATTGAGAGCTTGGTGCAGAAAAATGAGGCTTTTCAGCAGAAAAAGGTGAGCTTGTCCATAAAATTGCGCTATTGGTGCAGAAAAATGAGGCTTTTCAGGTGAAAAAGGTGGGTTTGGTGCTAAAATTGAGAGCTTGGTGCAGAAAAATGAGGCTTTTCTGGTGAAAAGGGCATTTTGTGCCCAAAAATTGAGAGCTTGTTGTAGGAAAATGAGGCTTTTTTACCCGAAAAAGGCGGGTTTTACCCTAAAATTGAGAGCTTCTTGTAGGAAAATGAGGCTTTTCAGGTGAAAAAGGTGGGTTTGGTGCAGAAAATTGAGAGCTCTGTGCAGAAAAATGAGGCTTTTCACCCCAAAAACGCGGGTTTAGCCCCCATGATAGGGTTTGTGCTGTAAAAAAGGAGAGGTAGGGCCCTGGAAACGAGGCACTGCTGCATAAAAGGGAGGTTGTTACCTGTAGAATCAAAACTTTGGATGCCAAAAATTAAGCTTTGAGAGGAGAATGGGGGTTTGTGCCTAAAATTGAGAGCTTGGAGTAGGAAAATGAGGCTTTTAATCTGAAAAAGGAGTTTTGTGCCCTAAAATTGAGATATTGGTGAAGAAGAATGAGGCTTTTCCACCCAAAAATTGAGAGCTTGTCCCTAAAATTGAGAGCTTGGTGCAGAAAAATGAGGCTTTTTCACCCAAAAAAGGCGGGTTTTACCCTAAACTTGAGAGAGTGGTTCAGAAAAATGAGGCTTTTCACCCAGTAAAGGTAATTTGTGCCCAAAAATTGAGAGCTTGGTGCAGAAAAATGAGGCTTTTCACCCGAAAAAGGCATTTTGTGCCTGAAATTGAGAGCTCTGTGCAGAAAAATGAGGCTTTTCACCCCAAAAACGCGGGTTTAGCCCCCATGATAGGGTTTGTGCTGTAAAGAATGAGAGGTAGGGCCCTGGAAACGAGGCACTGCTGCATAAAAGGGAGGTTGTTACCTGTAGAATCAAAACTTTGGATGCTAAAAATTAATCTTTGAGAGGTAAAGTGGGGGTTTGTGCCCTAAAATTGAGAGCTTGGAGTAGGAAAATGAGGCTTTTAATCTGAAAAAGGAGGTTTGTGCCCTAAAATTGAGAAATTGGTGAAGAAAAATGAGGCTTTTCACCCAAAAATTGAGAGCTTGTCCCTCAAATGGAGAGCTTGGTGCAGAAAAATGAGGCTTTTCAGCAGAAAAAGGCACGTTTGGTCCTAAAATTGCGCTATTGGTGCAGAAAAATGAGGCTTTTCACCCAAAAAAGGAAAGCTTGTCCATAACATTGAAATATTGGTGCAGAAAAATGAGGCTTTTCAGGTGTAAAAGGTGGGTTTGGTGCTAAAATTGAGAGCTTGTTGCAGAAAAATGAGGCTTTTCAGGAGAAAAAGGTGGTTTGTGCCCTAAAATTGAGAGCTTGGTGCAGAAAAATGAGGCTTTTCAGGTGAAAAAAGCGGGTTTGTGCCCTAGAATTCAGAGCTTATTGTAGGAGAATGAAGCTTTTCACCCCAAAAACATGGGTTTGGCCCCCACGATAGGGTTTGTGCTGTATAAAAGTAGAGTTAGGGCCCAGGAAACGAGGCACTGCTGCATAAAAGGGAGGTTGTTACCTGTAGAATCAAAACTTTGGATGCTAAAAATTAAGCTTTGAGAGGTAAAGTGGGGGTTTGTGCCTAAAATTGAGAGCTTGGAGTAGGAAAATGAGGCTTTTAATCTGAAAAAGGAGGTTTGTGCCCTAAAATTGAGAGCTTGGTGCAGAAAAATGAGGCTTTTCAGGTGAAAATTGAGAGCTTGTCCCTAAAATTGAGAGCTTGGTGCAGAAAAATTAGGCTTTTCAGGTGAAAAAAGCGGGTTTTACCCTAATATTGAAAGCTTGGTGCAGAAAAATGAGGCTTTTCACCCCAAAAACGCGGGTTTAGCCCCCACGATAGGGTTTGTGCTGTAAAAAAGGAGAGGTAGGGCCCTGGAAACGAGGCACTGCTGCATAAAAGGGAGGTTGTTACCTGTAGAATCAAAACTTTGGATGCTAAAAATTAATCTTTGAGAGGTAAAGTGGGGGTTTGTGCCTAAAATTGAGAGCTTGGAGTAGGAAAATGAGGCTTTTAATCTGAAAAAGGAGGTTTGTGCCCTAAAATTGAGATATTGGTGAAGAAAATGAGGCTTTTCACCCGAAAATTGAGAACTTGTCCCTCAAATGGAGAGCTTGGTGCAGAAAAATGAGGCTTTTCAGGAGAAAAAGGTGGTTTGTGCCCAAAAATTGAGAGCTTGGTGCAGATAAATGAGGCTTTTCAGGAGAAAAAAGCGGGTTTGTGCCCTAGAATCCAGAGCTTATTGTAGGAGAATGAAGCTTTTCACCCCAAAAACATGGGTTTGGCCCCCACGATAGGGTTTGTGCTGTATAAAAGTAGAGTTAGGGCCCAGGAAACGAGGCACTGCTGCATAAAAGGGAGGTTGTTACCTGTAGAATCAAAACTTTGGATGCCAAAAATTAAGCTTTGAGAGGTAAAGTGGGGGTTTGTGCCCTAAAATTGAGAGCTTGGAGTAGGAAAATGAGGCTTTTAATCTGAAAAAGGAGGTTTGTGCCCTAAAATTGAGATATTGGTGAAGAAAAATGAGGCTTTTCACCCCAAAATTGAGAACTTGTCCCTAAAATGGAGAGCTTGGTGCAGAAAAATGAGGCTTTTTCACCCAAAAAAGGTGGGTTTTACCCTAAATTTGAGAGCTTGGTTCAGAAAAATGAGGCTTTTCACCCAATACAGGTAATTTGTGCCCTAAAATTGAGAGCTTGGTGCAGAAAAATGAGGCTTTTCAGCAGAAAAAGGCACGTTTGGTCCTAAAATTGCGCTATTGGTGCAGAAAAATGAGGCTTTTCACCCCAAAAACGCGGGTTTAGCCCCCACGATAGGGTTTGTGCTGTAAAAAAGGAGAGGTAGGGCCCTGGAAACGAGGCACTGCTGCATAAAAGGGAGGTTGTTACCTGTAGAATCAAAACTTTGGATGCTAAAAATTAATCTTTGAGAGGTAAAGTGGGGGTTTGTGCCCTAAAATTGAGAGCTTGGAGTAGGAAAATGAGGCTTTTAATCTGAAAAAGGAGGTTTGTGCCCTAAAATTGAGATATTGGTGAAGAAGAATGAGGCTTTTCACCCGAAAATTGAGAACTTGTCCCTAAAATTGAGAGCTTGGTGCAGAAAAATGAGGCTTTTTCACCCAAAAAAGGCGGGTTTTACCCTAAATTTGAGAGCTTGGTTCAGAAAAATGAGGCTTTTCACCCAATACAGGTAATTTGTGCCCAAAAATTGAGAGCTTGGTGCAGAAAAATGATTCTTTTCGCCCGAAAAAGGCGGTTTCTGCCCTAAAATTGAGAGCTTGGTGCAGAAAAATGAGGCTTTTCACCCAAAAAAGGAGAGCTTGTCCATAAAATTGAAATATTGGTGCAGAAAAATGAGGCTTTTTCACCCAAAAAAGGCGGGTTTTACCCTAAACTTGAGAGAGTGGTTCAGAAAAATGAGGCTTTTCACCCAATAAAGGTAATTTGTGCCCAAAAATTGAGAGCTTGGTTCAGAAAAACGAGGATTTTTCACCTAAAAAAGGCGGGTGTGTGCCGTAAAATTGAGAGCTTGGTGCAGAAAAATGAGGCTTTTCCACCCAAAAAAGGCGGGTTTTACCCTAAAATTGAGAGCTTGGTGAAGAAAAATGAGGCTTTTCACTCGAAAATTGAGAGCTTGTCCCTAAAATTGAGAGCTTGGTTCAGAAAAACGAGGCTTTTTCACCCAAAAAAGGCGGGTTTGTGCCCTAAAATTGAGAGCTTGTTGCAGAAAATTGAGGCTTTTCAGTAGAAAAAGGTTGTTTCCGCCCTAAAATTGAGAGCTTGGTACAGAAAAATGAGGTTTTTCACCCCAAAAGCGTGGGTTTAGCCCCCATGATAGGGTTTGTGCTGTAAAAAAGGAGAGGTAGGGCCCAGGAAACGAGGCACTGCTGCATAAAAGGGAGGTTGTTACCTGTAGAATCAAAACTTTGGATGCCAAAAATTAATCTTTGAGAGGTAAAGTGGGGGTTTGTGCCCTAAAATTGAGAGCTTGGAGTAGGAAAATGAGGCTTTTAATCTGAAAAGGGAGGTTTGTGCCCTAAAATTGAGATATTGGTGAAGAAGAATGAGGCTTTTCACCCAAAAATTGAGAGCTTGTCCCTAAAATTGAGAGCTTGGTGCAGAAAAATGAGGCTTTTCAGCAGAAAAAGGTGAGCTTGTCCATAAAATTGCGCTATTGGTGCAGAAAAATGAGGCTTTTCAGGTGAAAAAGGTGGGTTTGGTGCAGAAAATTGAGAGCTCTGTGCAGAAAAATGAGGCTTTTCTGGTGAAAAGGGCATTTTGTGCCCAAAAATTGAGAGCTTGTTGTAGGAAAATGAGGCTTTTTTACCCGAAAAGGGCGGGTTTTACCCTAAAATTGAGAGCTTCTTGTAGGAAAATGAGGCTTTTCAGGTGAAAAAGGTGGGTTTGGTGCAGAAAATTGAGAGCTCTGTGCAGAAAAATGAGGCTTTTCACCCCAAAAACGCGGGTTTAGCCCCCATGATAGGGTTTGTGCTGTAAAAAAGGAGAGGTAGGGCCCTGGAAACGAGGCACTGCTGCATAAAAGGGAGGTTGTTACCTGTAGAATCAAAACTTTGGATGCTAAAAATTAATCTTTGAGAGGTAAAGTGGGGGTTTGTGCCCTAAAATTGAGAGCTTGGAGTAGGAAAATGAGGCTTTTAATCTGAAAAAGGAGGTTTGTGCCCTAAAATTGAGAAATTGGTGAAGAAAAATGAGGCTTTTCACCCAAAAATTGAGAGCTTGTCCCTCAAATGGAGAGCTTGGTGCAGAAAAATGAGGCTTTTCAGCAGAAAAAGGCACGTTTGGTCCTAAAATTGCGCTATTGGTGCAGAAAAATGAGGCTTTTCACCCAAAAAAGGAAAGCTTCTCCATAACATTGAAATATTGGTGCAGAAAAATGAGGCTTTTCAGGTGTAAAAGGTGGGTTTGGTGCTAAAATTGAGAGCTTGTTGCGGAAAATGAGGCTTTTCAGGAGAAAAAGGTGGTTTGTGCCCTAAAATTGAGAGCTTGGTGCAGAAAAATGAGGCTTTTCAGGTGAAAAAAGCGGGTTTGTGCCCTAGAATTCAGAGCTTATTGTAGGAGAATGAAGCTTTTCACCCCAAAAACATGGGTTTGGCCCCCACGATAGGGTTTGTGCTGTATAAAAGTAGAGTTAGGGCCCAGGAAACGAGGCACTGCTGCATAAAAGGGAGGTTGTTACCTGTAGAATCAAAACTTTGGATGCTAAAAATTAAGCTTTGAGAGGTAAAGTGGGGGTTTGTGCCTAAAATTGAGAGCTTGGAGTAGGAAAATGAGGCTTTTAATCTGAAAAAGGAGGTTTGTGCCCTAAAATTGAGAGCTTGGTGCAGAAAAATGAGGCTTTTCACTCGAAAATTGAGAGCTTGTCCCTAAAATTGAGAGCTTGGTGCAGAAAAATTAGGCTTTTCAGGTGAAAAAAGCGGGTTTTACCCTAATATTGAAAGCTTGGTGCAGAAAAATGAGGCTTTTCACCCCAAAAACGCGGGTTTAGCCCCCACGATAGGGTTTGTGCTGTAAAAAAGGAGAGGTAGGGCCCTGGAAACGAGGCACTGCTGCATAAAAGGGAGGTTGTTACCTGTAGAATCAAAACTTTGGATGCTAAAAATTAATCTTTGAGAGGTAAAGTGGGGGTTTGTGCCTAAAATTGAGAGCTTGGAGTAGGAAAATGAGGCTTTTAATCTGAAAAAGGAGGTTTGTGCCCTAAAATTGAGATATTGGTGAAGAAAATGAGGCTTTTCACCCGAAAATTGAGAACTTGTCCCTCAAATGGAGAGCTTGGTGCAGAAAAATGAGGCTTTTCAGGAGAAAAAGGTGGTTTGTGCCCAAAAATTGAGAGCTTGGTGCAGATAAATGAGGCTTTTCAGGAGAAAAAAGCGGGTTTGTGCCCTAGAATCCAGAGCTTATTGTAGGAGAATGAAGCTTTTCACCCCAAAAACATGGGTTTGGCCCCCACGATAGGGTTTGTGCTGTATAAAAGGAGAGGTAGGGCCCAGGAAACGAGGCACTGCTGCATAAAAGGGAGGTTGTTACCTGTAGAATCAAAACTTTGGATGCCAAAAATTAAGCTTTGAGAGGTAAAGTGGGGGTTTGTGCCCTAAAATTGAGAGCTTGGAGTAGGAAAATGAGGCTTTTAATCTGAAAAAGGAGGTTTGTGCCCTAAAATTGAGATATTGGTGAAGAAAAATGAGGCTTTTCACCCAAAAATTGAGAACTTGTCCCTAAAATGGAGAGCTTGGTGCAGAAAAATGAGGCTTTTTCACCCAAAAAAGGTGGGTTTTACCCTAAATTTGAGAGCTTGGTGCAGAAAAATGATTCTTTTCGCCCGAAAAAGGCGGTTTCTGCCCTAAAATTGAGAGCTTGGTGCAGAAAAATGAGGCTTTTCACCCAAAAAAGGAGAGCTTGTCCATAAAATTGAAATATTGGTGCAGAAAAATGAGGCTTTTTCACCCAAAAAAGGCGGGTTTTACCCTAAACTTGAGAGAGTGGTTCAGAAAAATGAGGCTTTTCACCCAATAAAGGTAATTTGTGCCCAAAAATTGAGAGCTTGGTTCAGAAAAACGAGGATTTTTCACCCAAAAAAGGCGGGTGTGTGCCGTAAAATTGAGAGCTTGGTGCAGAAAAATGAGGCTTTTCCACCCAAAAAAGGCGGGTTTTACCCTAAAATTGAGATATTGGTGAAGAAAAATGAGGCTTTTCACCCGAAAATTGAGAGCTTGTCCCTAAAATTGAGAGCTTTGTTCAGAAAAACGAGACTTTTTCACCCAAAAAAGGCGGGTTTGTGCCCTAAAATTGAGAGCTTGTTGCAGAAAATTGAGGCTTTTCAGCAGAAAAAGGTTGTTTCCGCCCTAAAATTGAGAGCTTGGTACAGAAAAATGAGGTTTTTCACCCCAAAAGCGTGGGTTTAGCCCCCATGATAGGGTTTGTACTGTAAAAAAGGAGAGGTAGGGCCCAGGAAACGAGGCACTGCTGCATAAAAGGGAGGTTGTTACCTGTAGAATCAAAACTTTGGATGCCAAAAATTAATCTTTGAGAGGTAAAGTGGGGGTTTGTGCCTAAAATTGAGAGCTTGGAGTAGGAAAATGAGGCTTTTAATCTGAAAAAGGAGGTTTGTGCCCTAAAATTGAGATATTGGTGAAGAAGAATGAGGCTTTTCACCCAAAAATTGAGAGCTTGTCCCTAAAATTGAGAGCTTGGTGCAGAAAAATGAGGCTTTTCAGCAGAAAAAGGTGAGCTTGTCCATAAAATTGCGCTATTGTTGCAGAAAAATGAGGCTTTTCAGGTGAAAAAGGTGGGTTTGGTGCTAAAATTGAGAGCTTGGTGCAGAAAAATGAGGCTTTTCTGGTGAAAAGGGCATTTTGTGCCCAAAAATTGAGAGCTTGTTGTAGGAAAATGAGGCTTTTTTACCCGAAAAGGGCGGGTTTTACCCTAAAATTGAGAGCTTCTTGTAGGAAAATGAGGCTTTTCAGGTGAAAAAGGTGGGTTTGGTGCAGAAAATTGAGAGCTCTGTGCAGAAAAATGAGGCTTTTCACCCCAAAAACGCGGGTTTAGCCCCCATGATAGGGTTTGTGCTGTAAAAAAGGAGAGGTAGGGCCCTGGAAACGAGGCACTGCTGCATAAAAGGGAGGTTGTTACCTGTAGAATCAAAACTTTGGATGCTAAAAATTAATCTTTGAGAGGTAAAGTGGGGGTTTGTGCCCTAAAATTGAGAGCTTGGAGTAGGAAAATGAGGCTTTTAATCTGAAAAAGGAGGTTTGTGCCCTAAAATTGAGAAATTGGTGAAGAAAAATGAGGCTTTTCACCCAAAAATTGAGAACTTGTCCCTAAAATGGAGAGCTTGGTGCAGAAAAATGAGGCTTTTCAGCAGAAAAAGGCACGTTTGGTCCTAAAATTGCGCTATTGGTGCAGAAAAATGAGGCTTTTCACCCAAAAAAGGAAAGCTTGTCCATAACATTGAAATATTGGTGCAGAAAAATGAGGCTTTTCAGGTGTAAAAGGTGGGTTTGGTGCTAAAATTGAGAGCTTGTTGCAGAAAAATGAGGCTTTTCAGGAGAAAAAGGTGGTTTGTGCCCTAAAATTGAGAGCTTGGTGCAGAAAAATGAGGCTTTTCAGGTGAAAAAAGCGGGTTTGTGCCCTAGAATTCAGAGCTTATTGTAGGAGAATGAAGCTTTTCACCCCAAAAACATGGGTTTGGCCCCCACGATAGGGTTTGTGCTGTATAAAAGTAGAGTTAGGGCCCAGGAAACGAGGCACTGCTGCATAAAAGGGAGGTTGTTACCTGTAGAATCAAAACTTTGGATGCTAAAAATTAAGCTTTGAGAGGTAAAGTGGGGGTTTGTGCCTAAAATTGAGAGCTTGGAGTAGGAAAATGAGGCTTTTAATCTGAAAAAGGAGGTTTGTGCCCTAAAATGGAGAGCTTGGTGCAGAAAAATGAGGCTTTTCAGGTGAAAATTGAGAGCTTGTCCCTAAAATTGAGAGCTTGGTGCAGAAAAATTAGGCTTTTCAGGTGAAAAAAGCGGGTTTTACCCTAATATTGAAAGCTTGGTGCAGAAAAATGAGGCTTTTCACCCCAAAAACGCGGGTTTAGCCCCCACGATAGGGTTTGTGCTGTAAAAAAGGAGAGGTAGGGCCCTGGAAACGAGGCACTGCTGCATAAAAGGGAGGTTGTTACCTGTAGAATCAAAACTTTGGATGCTAAAAATTAATCTTTGAGAGGTAAAGTGGGGGTTTGTGCCTAAAATTGAGAGCTTGGAGTAGGAAAATGAGGCTTTTAATCTGAAAAAGGAGGTTTGTGCCCTAAAATTGAGATATTGGTGAAGAAAATGAGGCTTTTCACCCAAAAATTGAGAACTTGTCCCTCAAATGGAGAGCTTGGTGCAGAAAAATGAGGCTTTTCAGGAGAAAAAGGTGGTTTGTGCCCAAAAATTGAGAGCTTGGTGCAGATAAATGAGGCTTTTCAGGAGAAAAAAGCGGGTTTGTGCCCTAGAATCCAGAGCTTATTGTAGGAGAATGAAGCTTTTCACCCCAAAAACATGGGTTTGGCCCCCACGATAGGGTTTGTGCTGTATAAAAGTAGAGTTAGGGCCCAGGAAACGAGGCACTGCTGCATAAAAGGGAGGTTGTTACCTGTAGAATCAAAACTTTGGATGCCAAAAATTAAGCTTTGAGAGGTAAAGTGGGGGTTTGTGCCCTAAAATTGAGAGCTTGGAGTAGGAAAATGAGGCTTTTAATCTGAAAAAGGAGGTTTGTGCCCTAAAATTGAGAGCTTGGTGCAGAAAAATGAGGCTTTTCAGGTGAAAATTGAGAACTTGTCCCTAAAATTGAGAGCTTGGTGCAGAAAAATGAGGCTTTTTCACCCAAAAAAGGCGGGTTTTACCCTAAATTTGAGAGCTTGGTTCAGAAAAATGAGGCTTTTCACCCAATACAGGTAATTTGTGCCCTAAAATTGAGAGCTTGGTGCAGAAAAATGAGGCTTTTCACCCAAAAAAGGAGAGCTTGTCCCTAAAATTGAGAGCTTGGTACAGAAAAATGAGGTTTTTCACCCCAAAAGCGTGGGTTTAGCCCCCATGATAGGGTTTGTGCTGTAAAAAGGGAGAGGTAGGGCCCTGGAAACGAGGCACTGCTGCATAAAAGGGAGGTTGTTACCTGTAGAATCAAAACTTTGGATGCCAAAAATTAATCTTTGAGAGGTAAAATGGGGGTTTGTGCCCTAAAATTGAGAGCTTGGAGTAGGAAAATGAGGCTTTTAATCTGAAAAAGGAGGTTTGTGCCCTAAAATTGAGATATTGGTGAAGAAATATGAGGCTTTTCACTCAAAAATTGAGAGCTTGTCCCTAAAATTGAGAGCTTGGAGTAGGAAAATGAGGCTTTTAATCTGAAAAAGGAGGTTTGTGCCCTAAAATTGAGATATTGGTGAAGAAGAATGAGGCTTTTCACCCAAAAATTGAGAGCTTGTCCCTAAAATTGAGAGCTTGGTGCAGAAAAATGAGGCTTTTCAGCAGAAAAAGGTGAGCTTGTCCATAAAATTGCGCTATTGGTGCAGAAAAATGAGGCTTTTCAGGTGAAAAAGGTGGGTTTGGTGCTAAAATTGAGAGCTTGGTGCAGAAAAATGAGGCTTTTCTGGTGAAAAGGGCATTTTGTGCCCAAAAATTGAGAGCTTGTTGTAGGAAAATGAGGCTTTTTTACCCGAAAAAGGCGGGTTTTACCCTAAAATTGAGAGCTTCTTGTAGGAAAATGAGGCTTTTCAGGTGAAAAAGGTGGGTTTGGTGCAGAAAATTGAGAGCTCTGTGCAGAAAAATGAGGCTTTTCACCCCAAAAACGCGGGTTTAGCCCCCATGATAGGGTTTGTGCTGTAAAAAAGGAGAGTTAGGGCCCAGGAAACGAGGCACTGCTGCATAAAAGGGAGGTTGTTACCTGTAGAATCAAAACTTTGGATGCTAAAAATTAATCTTTGAGAGGTAAAGTGGGGGTTTGTGCCTAAAATTGAGAGCTTGGAGTAGGAAAATGAGGCTTTTAATCTGAAAAAGGAGGTTTGTGCCCTAAAATTGAGAGCTTGGTGCAGAAAAATGAGGCTTTTCAGGTGAAAATTGAGAGCTTGTCCCTAAAATGGAGAGCTTGGTGCAGAAAAATTAGGCTTTTCAGGTGAAAAAAGCGGGTTTTACCCTAATATTGAAAGCTTGGTGCAGAAAAATGAGGCTTTTCACCCCAAAAACGCGGGTTTAGCCCCCACGATAGGGTTTGTGCTGTAAAAAAGGAGAGGTAGGGCCCTGGAAACGAGGCACTGCTGCATAAAAGGGAGGTTGTTACCTGTAGAATCAAAACTTTGGATGCCAAAAATTAATCTTTGAGAGGTAAAGTGGGGGTTTGTGCCTAAAATTGAGAGCTTGGAGTAGGAAAATGAGGCTTTTAATCTGAAAAAGGAGGTTTGTGCCCTAAAATTGAGATATTGGTGAAGAAAATGAGGCTTTTCACCCGAAAATTGAGAACTTGTCCCTCAAATGGAGAGCTTGGTGCAGAAAAATGAGGCTTTTCAGGAGAAAAAGGTGGTTTGTGCCCAAAAATTGAGAGCTTGGTGCAGATAAATGAGGCTTTTCAGGAGAAAAAAGCGGGTTTGTGCCCTAGAATCCAGAGCTTATTGTAGGAGAATGAAGCTTTTCACCCCAAAAACATGGGTTTGGCCCCCACGATAGGGTTTGTGCTGTATAAAAGTAGAGTTAGGGCCCAGGAAACGAGGCACTGCTGCATAAAAGGGAGGTTGTTACCTGTAGAATCAAAACTTTGGATGCCAAAAATTAATCTTTGAGAGGTAAAGTGGGGGTTTGTGCCCTAAAATTGAGAGCTTGGAGTAGGAAAATGAGGCTTTTAATCTGAAAAAGGAGGTTTGTGCCCTAAAATTGAGAAATTGGTGAAGAAAAATGAGGCTTTTCACCCAAAAATTGAGAACTTGTCCCTAAAATGGAGAGCTTGGTGCAGAAAAATGAGGCTTTTCAGCAGAAAAAGGCACGTTTGGTCCTAAAATTGCGCTATTGGTGCAGAAAAATGAGGCTTTTCACCCAAAAAAGGAAAGCTTGTCCATAACATTGAAATATTGGTGCAGAAAAATGAGGCTTTTCAGGTGTAAAAGGTGGGTTTGGTGCTAAAATTGAGAGCTTGTTGCAGAAAAATGAGGCTTTTCAGGAGAAAAAGGTGGTTTGTGCCCTAAAATTGAGAGCTTGGTGCAGAAAAATGAGGCTTTTCAGGTGAAAAAAGCGGGTTTGTGCCCTAGAATTCAGAGCTTATTGTAGGAGAATGAAGCTTTTCACCCCAAAAACATGGGTTTGGCCCCCACGATAGGGTTTGTGCTGTATAAAAGTAGAGTTAGGGCCCAGGAAACGAGGCACTGCTGCATAAAAGGGAGGTTGTTACCTGTAGAATCAAAACTTTGGATGCTAAAAATTAAGCTTTGAGAGGTAAAGTGGGGGTTTGTGCCTAAAATTGAGAGCTTGGAGTAGGAAAATGAGGCTTTTAATCTGAAAAAGGAGGTTTGTGCCCTAAAATGGAGAGCTTGGTGCAGAAAAATGAGGCTTTTCAGGTGAAAATTGAGAGCTTGTCCCTAAAATTGAGAGCTTGGTGCAGAAAAATTAGGCTTTTCAGGTGAAAAAAGCGGGTTTTACCCTAATATTGAAAGCTTGGTGCAGAAAAATGAGGCTTTTCACCCCAAAAACGCGGGTTTAGCCCCCACGATAGGGTTTGTGCTGTAAAAAAGGAGAGGTAGGGCCCTGGAAACGAGGCACTGCTGCATAAAAGGGAGGTTGTTACCTGTAGAATCAAAACTTTGGATGCTAAAAATTAATCTTTGAGAGGTAAAGTGGGGGTTTGTGCCTAAAATTGAGAGCTTGGAGTAGGAAAATGAGGCTTTTAATCTGAAAAAGGAGGTTTGTGCCCTAAAATTGAGATATTGGTGAAGAAAATGAGGCTTTTCACCCAAAAATTGAGAACTTGTCCCTCAAATGGAGAGCTTGGTGCAGAAAAATGAGGCTTTTCAGGAGAAAAAGGTGGTTTGTGCCCAAAAATTGAGAGCTTGGTGCAGATAAATGAGGCTTTTCAGGAGAAAAAAGCGGGTTTGTGCCCTAGAATCCAGAGCTTATTGTAGGAGAATGAAGCTTTTCACCCCAAAACATGGGTTTGGCCCCCACGATAGGGTTTGTGCTGTATAAAAGTAGAGTTAGGGCCCAGGAAACGAGGCACTGCTGCATAAAAGGGAGGTTGTTACCTGTAGAATCAAAACTTTGGATGCCAAAAATTAAGCTTTGAGAGGTAAAGTGGGGGTTTGTGCCCTAAAATTGAGAGCTTGGAGTAGGAAAATGAGGCTTTTAATCTGAAAAAGGAGGTTTGTGCCCTAAAATTGAGAGCTTGGTGCAGAAAAATGAGGCTTTTCAGGTGAAAATTGAGAACTTGTCCCTAAAATTGAGAGCTTGGTGCAGAAAAATGAGGCTTTTTCACCCAAAAAAGGCGGGTTTTACCCTAAATTTGAGAGCTTGGTTCAGAAAAATGAGGCTTTTCACCCAATACAGGTAATTTGTGCCCTAAAATTGAGAGCTTGGTGCAGAAAAATGAGGCTTTTCACCCAAAAAAGGAGAGCTTGTCCCTAAAATTGAGAGCTTGGTACAGAAAAATGAGGTTTTTCACCCCAAAAGCGTGGGTTTAGCCCCCATGATAGGGTTTGTGCTGTAAAAAGGGAGAGGTAGGGCCCTGGAAACGAGGCACTGCTGCATAAAAGGGAGGTTGTTACCTGTAGAATCAAAACTTTGGATGCCAAAAATTAATCTTTGAGAGGTAAAATGGGGGTTTGTGCCCTAAAATTGAGAGCTTGGAGTAGGAAAATGAGGCTTTTAATCTGAAAAAGGAGGTTTGTGCCCTAAAATTGAGATATTGGTGAAGAAATATGAGGCTTTTCACTCAAAAATTGAGAGCTTGTCCCTAAAATTGAGAGCTTGGAGTAGGAAAATGAGGCTTTTAATCTGAAAAAGGAGGTTTGTGCCCTAAAATTGAGATATTGGTGAAGAAGAATGAGGCTTTTCACCCAAAAATTGAGAGCTTGTCCCTAAAATTGAGAGCTTGGTGCAGAAAAATGAGGCTTTTCAGCAGAAAAAGGTGAGCTTGTCCATAAAATTGCGCTATTGGTGCAGAAAAATGAGGCTTTTCAGGTGAAAAAGGTGGGTTTGGTGCTAAAATTGAGAGCTTGGTGCAGAAAAATGAGGCTTTTCTGGTGAAAAGGGCATTTTGTGCCCAAAAATTGAGAGCTTGTTGTAGGAAAATGAGGCTTTTTTACCCGAAAAAGGCGGGTTTTACCCTAAAATTGAGAGCTTCTTGTAGGAAAATGAGGCTTTTCAGGTGAAAAAGGTGGGTTTGGTGCAGAAAATTGAGAGCTCTGTGCAGAAAAATGAGGCTTTTCACCCCAAAAACGCGGGTTTAGCCCCCATGATAGGGTTTGTGCTGTAAAAAAGGAGAGGTAGGGCCCAGGAAACGAGGCACTGCTGCATAAAAGGGAGGTTGTTACCTGTAGAATCAAAACTTTGGATGCTAAAAATTAATCTTTGAGAGGTAAAGTGGGGGTTTGTGCCTAAAATTGAGAGCTTGGAGTAGGAAAATGAGGCTTTTAATCTGAAAAAGGAGGTTTGTGCCCTAAAATTGAGAGCTTGGTGCAGAAAAATGAGGCTTTTCAGGTGAAAATTGAGAGCTTGTCCCTAAAATGGAGAGCTTGGTGCAGAAAAATTAGGCTTTTCAGGTGAAAAAAGCGGGTTTTACCCTAATATTGAAAGCTTGGTGCAGAAAAATGAGGCTTTTCACCCCAAAAACGCGGGTTTAGCCCCCACGATAGGGTTTGTGCTGTAAAAAAGGAGAGGTAGGGCCCTGGAAACGAGGCACTGCTGCATAAAAGGGAGGTTGTTACCTGTAGAATCAAAACTTTGGATGCTAAAAATTAATCTTTGAGAGGTAAAGTGGGGGTTTGTGCCTAAAATTGAGAGCTTGGAGTAGGAAAATGAGGCTTTTAATCTGAAAAAGGAGGTTTGTGCCCTAAAATTGAGATATTGGTGAAGAAAATGAGGCTTTTCACCCGAAAATTGAGAACTTGTCCCTCAAATGGAGAGCTTGGTGCAGAAAAATGAGGCTTTTCAGGAGAAAAAGGTGGTTTGTGCCCAAAAATTGAGAGCTTGGTGCAGAAAAATGAGGCTTTTCAGGTGAAAAAAGCAGGTTTGTGCCCTAGAATTCAGAGCTTATTGTAGGAGAATGAAGCTTTTCACCCCAAAAACATGGGTTTGGCCCCCACGATAGGGTTTGTGCTGTATAAAAGTAGAGTTAGGGCCCAGGAAACGAGGCACTGCTGCATAAAAGGGAGGTTGTTACCTGTAGAATCAAAACTTTGGATGCTAAAAATTAATCTTTGAGAGGTAAAATGGGGGTTTGTGCCCTAAAATTGAGAGCTTGGAGTAGGAAAATGAGGCTTTTAATCTGAAAAAGGAGGTTTGTGCCCTAAAATTGAGAAATTGGTGAAGAAAAATGAGGCTTTTCACCCAAAAATTGAGAGCTTGTCCCTAAAATGGAGAGCTTGGTGCAGAAAAATTAGGCTTTTCAGGTGAAAAAAGCGGGTTTTACCCTAATATTGAAAGCTTGGTGCAGAAAAATGAGGCTTTTCACCCCAAAAACGCGGGTTTAGCCCCCACGATAGGGTTTGTGCTGTAAAAAAGGAGAGGTAGGGCCCTGGAAACGAGGCACTGCTGCATAAAAGGGAGGTTGTTACCTGTAGAATCAAAACTTTGGATGCTAAAAATTAATCTTTGAGAGGTAAAGTGGGGGTTTGTGCCTAAAATTGAGAGCTTGGAGTAGGAAAATGAGGCTTTTAATCTGAAAAAGGAGGTTTGTGCCCTAAAATTGAGATATTGGTGAAGAAAATGAGGCTTTTCACCCGAAAATTGAGAACTTGTCCCTCAAATGGAGAGCTTGGTGCAGAAAAATGAGGCTTTTCAGGAGAAAAAGGTGGTTTGTGCCCAAAAATTGAGAGCTTGGTGCAGATAAATGAGGCTTTTCAGGAGAAAAAAGCGGGTTTGTGCCCTAGAATCCAGAGCTTATTGTAGGAGAATGAAGCTTTTCACCCCAAAAACATGGGTTTGGCCCCCACGATAGGGTTTGTGCTGTATAAAAGTAGAGTTAGGGCCCAGGAAACGAGGCACTGCTGCATAAAAGGGAGGTTGTTACCTGTAGAATCAAAACTTTGGATGCCAAAAATTAAGCTTTGAGAGGTAAAGTGGGGGTTTGTGCCCTAAAATTGAGAGCTTGGAGTAGGAAAATGAGGCTTTTAATCTGAAAAAGGAGGTTTGTGCCCTAAAATTGAGATATTGGTGAAGAAAAATGAGGCTTTTCACCCAAAAATTGAGAACTTGTCCCTAAAATGGAGAGCTTGGTGCAGAAAAATGAGGCTTTTTCACCCAAAAAAGGTGGGTTTTACCCTAAATTTGAGAGCTTGGTTCAGAAAAATGAGACTTTTCACCCAATACAGGTAATTTGTGCCCTAAAATTGAGAGCTTGGTGCAGAAAAATGAGGCTTTTCACCCAAAAAAGGCATTTTGTGCCTGAAATTGAGAGCTTGGTGCAGAAAAATGAGGCTTTTCACCCCAAAAACGCGGGTTTAGCCCCCATGATAGGGTTTGTGCTGTAAAAAAGGAGAGGTAGGGCCCTGGAAACGAGGCACTGCTGCATAAAAGGGAGGTTGTTACCTGTAGAATCAAAACTTTGGATGCTAAAAATTAATCTTTGAGAGGTAAAGTGGGGGTTTGTGCCCTAAAATTGAGAGCTTGGAGTAGGAAAATGAGGCTTTTAATCTGAAAAAGGAGGTTTGTGCCCTAAAATTAAGAAATTGGTGAAGAAAAATGAGGCTTTTCACCCAAAAATTGAGAGCTTGTCCCTAAAATGGAGAGCTTGGTGCAGAAAAATGAGGCTTTTCAGCAGAAAAAGGCACGTTTGGTCCTAAAATTGCGCTATTGGTGCAGAAAAATGAGGCTTTTCACCCAAAAAAGGAAAGCTTGTCCATAACATTGAAATATTGGTGCAGAAAAATGAGGCTTTTCAGGTGTAAAAGGTGGGTTTGGTGCTAAAATTGAGAGCTTGTTGCAGAAAAATGAGGCTTTTCAGGAGAAAAAGGTGGTTTGTGCCCTAAAATTGAGAGCTTGGTGCAGAAAAATGAGGCTTTTCAGGTGAAAAAAGCGGGTTTGTGCCCTAGAATTCAGAGCTTATTGTAGGAGAATGAAGCTTTTCACCCCAAAAACATGGGTTTGGCCCCCACGATAGGGTTTGTGCTGTATAAAAGTAGAGTTAGGGCCCAGGAAACGAGGCACTGCTGCATAAAAGGGAGGTTGTTACCTGTAGAATCAAAACTTTGGATGCTAAAAATTAAGCTTTGAGAGGTAAAGTGGGGGTTTGTGCCTAAAATTGAGAGCTTGGAGTAGGAAAATGAGGCTTTTAATCTGAAAAAGGAGGTTTGTGCCCTAAAATTGAGAGCTTGGTGCAGAAAAATGAGGCTTTTCACTCAAAAATTGAGAGCTTGTCCCTAAAATTGAGAGCTTGGTGCAGAAAAATTAGGCTTTTCAGGTGAAAAAAGCGGGTTTTACCCTAATATTGAAAGCTTGGTGCAGAAAAATGAGGCTTTTCACCCCAAAAACGCGGGTTTAGCCCCCACGATAGGGTTTGTGCTGTAAAAAAGGAGAGGTAGGGCCCTGGAAACGAGGCACTGCTGCATAAAAGGGAGGTTGTTACCTGTAGAATCAAAACTTTGGATGCTAAAAATTAATCTTTGAGAGGTAAAGTGGGGGTTTGTGCCTAAAATTGAGAGCTTGGAGTAGGAAAATGAGGCTTTTAATCTGAAAAAGGAGGTTTGTGCCCTAAAATTGAGATATTGGTGAAGAAAATGAGGCTTTTCACCCGAAAATTGAGAACTTGTCCCTCAAATGGAGAGCTTGGTGCAGAAAAATGAGGCTTTTCAGGAGAAAAAGGTGGTTTGTGCCCAAAAATTGAGAGCTTGGTGCAGATAAATGAGGCTTTTCAGGAGAAAAAAGCGGGTTTGTGCCCTAGAATCCAGAGCTTATTGTAGGAGAATGAAGCTTTTCACCCCAAAAACATGGGTTTGGCCCCCACGATAGGGTTTGTGCTGTATAAAAGTAGAGTTAGGGCCCAGGAAACGAGGCACTGCTGCATAAAAGGGAGGTTGTTACCTGTAGAATCAAAACTTTGGATGCCAAAAATTAAGCTTTGAGAGGTAAAGTGGGGGTTTGTGCCCTAAAATTGAGAGCTTGGAGTAGGAAAATGAGGCTTTTAATCTGAAAAAGGAGGTTTGTGCCCTAAAATTGAGATATTGGTGAAGAAAAATGAGGCTTTTCACCCAAAAATTGAGAACTTGTCCCTAAAATGGAGAGCTTGGTGCAGAAAAATGAGGCTTTTTCACCCAAAAAAGGTGGGTTTTACCCTAAATTTGAGAGCTTGGTTCAGAAAAATGAGACTTTTCACCCAATACAGGTAATTTGTGCCCTAAAATTGAGAGCTTGGTGCAGAAAAATGAGGCTTTTCACCCAAAAAAGGCATTTTGTGCCTGAAATTGAGAGCTTGGTGCAGAAAAATGAGGCTTTTCACCCCAAAAACGCGGGTTTAGCCCCCATGATAGGGTTTGTGCTGTAAAAAAGGAGAGGTAGGGCCCTGGAAACGAGGCACTGCTGCATAAAAGGGAGGTTGTTACCTGTAGAATCAAAACTTTGGATGCTAAAAATTAATCTTTGAGAGGTAAAGTGGGGGTTTGTGCCCTAAAATTGAGAGCTTGGAGTAGGAAAATGAGGCTTTTAATCTGAAAAAGGAGGTTTGTGCCCTAAAATTGAGAAATTGGTGAAGAAAAATGAGGCTTTTCACCCAAAAATTGAGAGCTTGTCCCTAAAATGGAGAGCTTGGTGCAGAAAAATTAGGCTTTTCAGGTGAAAAAAGCGGGTTTTACCCTAATATTGAAAGCTTGGTGCAGAAAAATGAGGCTTTTCACCCCAAAAACGCGGGTTTAGCCCCCACGATAGGGTTTGTGCTGTAAAAAAGGAGAGGTAGGGCCCTGGAAACGAGGCACTGCTGCATAAAAGGGAGGTTGTTACCTGTAGAATCAAAACTTTGGATGCTAAAAATTAATCTTTGAGAGGTAAAGTGGGGGTTTGTGCCTAAAATTGAGAGCTTGGAGTAGGAAAATGAGGCTTTTAATCTGAAAAAGGAGGTTTGTGCCCTAAAATTGAGATATTGGTGAAGAAAATGAGGCTTTTCACCCGAAAATTGAGAACTTGTCCCTCAAATGGAGAGCTTGGTGCAGAAAAATGAGGCTTTTCAGGAGAAAAAGGTGGTTTGTGCCCAAAAATTGAGAGCTTGGTGCAGATAAATGAGGCTTTTCAGGAGAAAAAAGCGGGTTTGTGCCCTAGAATCCAGAGCTTATTGTAGGAGAATGAAGCTTTTCACCCCAAAAACATGGGTTTGGCCCCCACGATAGGGTTTGTGCTGTATAAAAGTAGAGTTAGGGCCCAGGAAACGAGGCACTGCTGCATAAAAGGGAGGTTGTTACCTGTAGAATCAAAACTTTGGATGCCAAAAATTAAGCTTTGAGAGGTAAAGTGGGGGTTTGTGCCCTAAAATTGAGAGCTTGGAGTAGGAAAATGAGGCTTTTAATCTGAAAAAGGAGGTTTGTGCCCTAAAATTGAGATATTGGTGAAGAAAAATGAGGCTTTTCACCCAAAAATTGAGAACTTGTCCCTAAAATGGAGAGCTTGGTGCAGAAAAATGAGGCTTTTTCACCCAAAAAAGGTGGGTTTTACCCTAAATTTGAGAGCTTGGTTCAGAAAAATGAGACTTTTCACCCAATACAGGTAATTTGTGCCCTAAAATTGAGAGCTTGGTGCAGAAAAATGAGGCTTTTCACCCAAAAAAGGCATTTTGTGCCTGAAATTGAGAGCTTGGTGCAGAAAAATGAGGCTTTTCACCCCAAAAACGCGGGTTTAGCCCCCATGATAGGGTTTGTGCTGTAAAAAAGGAGAGGTAGGGCCCTGGAAACGAGGCACTGCTGCATAAAAGGGAGGTTGTTACCTGTAGAATCAAAACTTTGGATGCTAAAAATTAATCTTTGAGAGGTAAAGTGGGGGTTTGTGCCCTAAAATTGAGAGCTTGGAGTAGGAAAATGAGGCTTTTAATCTGAAAAAGGAGGTTTGTGCCCTAAAATTAAGAAATTGGTGAAGAAAAATGAGGCTTTTCACCCAAAAATTGAGAGCTTGTCCCTAAAATGGAGAGCTTGGTGCAGAAAAATGAGGCTTTTCAGCAGAAAAAGGCACGTTTGGTCCTAAAATTGCGCTATTGGTGCAGAAAAATGAGGCTTTTCACCCAAAAAAGGAAAGCTTGTCCATAACATTGAAATATTGGTGCAGAAAAATGAGGCTTTTCAGGTGTAAAAGGTGGGTTTGGTGCTAAAATTGAGAGCTTGTTGCAGAAAAATGAGGCTTTTCAGGAGAAAAAGGTGGTTTGTGCCCTAAAATTGAGAGCTTGGTGCAGAAAAATGAGGCTTTTCAGGTGAAAAAAGCGGGTTTGTGCCCTAGAATTCAGAGCTTATTGTAGGAGAATGAAGCTTTTCACCCCAAAAACATGGGTTTGGCCCCCACGATAGGGTTTGTGCTGTATAAAAGTAGAGTTAGGGCCCAGGAAACGAGGCACTGCTGCATAAAAGGGAGGTTGTTACCTGTAGAATCAAAACTTTGGATGCTAAAAATTAAGCTTTGAGAGGTAAAGTGGGGGTTTGTGCCTAAAATTGAGAGCTTGGAGTAGGAAAATGAGGCTTTTAATCTGAAAAAGGAGGTTTGTGCCCTAAAATTGAGAGCTTGGTGCAGAAAAATGAGGCTTTTCACTCAAAAATTGAGAGCTTGTCCCTAAAATGGAGAGCTTGGTGCAGAAAAATTAGGCTTTTCAGGTGAAAAAAGCGGGTTTTACCCTAATATTGAAAGCTTGGTGCAGAAAAATGAGGCTTTTCACCCCAAAAACGCGGGTTTAGCCCCCACGATAGGGTTTGTGCTGTAAAAAAGGAGAGGTAGGGCCCTGGAAACGAGGCACTGCTGCATAAAAGGGAGGTTGTTACCTGTAGAATCAAAACTTTGGATGCTAAAAATTAATCTTTGAGAGGTAAAGTGGGGGTTTGTGCCTAAAATTGAGAGCTTGGAGTAGGAAAATGAGGCTTTTAATCTGAAAAAGGAGGTTTGTGCCCTAAAATTGAGATATTGGTGAAGAAAATGAGGCTTTTCACCCGAAAATTGAGAACTTGTCCCTCAAATGGAGAGCTTGGTGCAGAAAAATGAGGCTTTTCAGGAGAAAAAGGTGGTTTGTGCCCAAAAATTGAGAGCTTGGTGCAGATAAATGAGGCTTTTCAGGAGAAAAAAGCGGGTTTGTGCCCTAGAATCCAGAGCTTATTGTAGGAGAATGAAGCTTTTCACCCCAAAAACATGGGTTTGGCCCCCACGATAGGGTTTGTGCTGTATAAAAGTAGAGTTAGGGCCCAGGAAACGAGGCACTGCTGCATAAAAGGGAGGTTGTTACCTGTAGAATCAAAACTTTGGATGCCAAAAATTAAGCTTTGAGAGGTAAAGTGGGGGTTTGTGCCCTAAAATTGAGAGCTTGGAGTAGGAAAATGAGGCTTTTAATCTGAAAAAGGAGGTTTGTGCCCTAAAATTGAGATATTGGTGAAGAAAAATGAGGCTTTTCACCCAAAAATTGAGAACTTGTCCCTAAAATGGAGAGCTTGGTGCAGAAAAATGAGGCTTTTTCACCCAAAAAAGGTGGGTTTTACCCTAAATTTGAGAGCTTGGTTCAGAAAAATGAGACTTTTCACCCAATACAGGTAATTTGTGCCCTAAAATTGAGAGCTTGGTGCAGAAAAATGAGGCTTTTCACCCAAAAAAGGCATTTTGTGCCTGAAATTGAGAGCTTGGTGCAGAAAAATGAGGCTTTTCACCCCAAAAACGCGGGTTTAGCCCCCATGATAGGGTTTGTGCTGTAAAAAAGGAGAGGTAGGGCCCTGGAAACGAGGCACTGCTGCATAAAAGGGAGGTTGTTACCTGTAGAATCAAAACTTTGGATGCTAAAAATTAATCTTTGAGAGGTAAAGTGGGGGTTTGTGCCCTAAAATTGAGAGCTTGGAGTAGGAAAATGAGGCTTTTAATCTGAAAAAGGAGGTTTGTGCCCTAAAATTGAGAAATTGGTGAAGAAAAATGAGGCTTTTCACCCAAAAATTGAGAGCTTGTCCCTAAAATGGAGAGCTTGGTGCAGAAAAATTAGGCTTTTCAGGTGAAAAAAGCGGGTTTTACCCTAATATTGAAAGCTTGGTGCAGAAAAATGAGGCTTTTCACCCCAAAAACGCGGGTTTAGCCCCCACGATAGGGTTTGTGCTGTAAAAAAGGAGAGGTAGGGCCCTGGAAACGAGGCACTGCTGCATAAAAGGGAGGTTGTTACCTGTAGAATCAAAACTTTGGATGCTAAAAATTAATCTTTGAGAGGTAAAGTGGGGGTTTGTGCCTAAAATTGAGAGCTTGGAGTAGGAAAATGAGGCTTTTAATCTGAAAAAGGAGGTTTGTGCCCTAAAATTGAGATATTGGTGAAGAAAATGAGGCTTTTCACCCGAAAATTGAGAACTTGTCCCTCAAATGGAGAGCTTGGTGCAGAAAAATGAGGCTTTTCAGGAGAAAAAGGTGGTTTGTGCCCAAAAATTGAGAGCTTGGTGCAGATAAATGAGGCTTTTCAGGAGAAAAAAGCGGGTTTGTGCCCTAGAATCCAGAGCTTATTGTAGGAGAATGAAGCTTTTCACCCCAAAAACATGGGTTTGGCCCCCACGATAGGGTTTGTGCTGTATAAAAGTAGAGTTAGGGCCCAGGAAACGAGGCACTGCTGCATAAAAGGGAGGTTGTTACCTGTAGAATCAAAACTTTGGATGCCAAAAATTAAGCTTTGAGAGGTAAAGTGGGGGTTTGTGCCCTAAAATTGAGAGCTTGGAGTAGGAAAATGAGGCTTTTAATCTGAAAAAGGAGGTTTGTGCCCTAAAATTGAGATATTGGTGAAGAAAAATGAGGCTTTTCACCCAAAAATTGAGAACTTGTCCCTAAAATGGAGAGCTTGGTGCAGAAAAATGAGGCTTTTTCACCCAAAAAAGGTGGGTTTTACCCTAAATTTGAGAGCTTGGTTCAGAAAAATGAGACTTTTCACCCAATACAGGTAATTTGTGCCCTAAAATTGAGAGCTTGGTGCAGAAAAATGAGGCTTTACACCCAAAAAAGGCATTTTGTGCCTGAAATTGAGAGCTTGGTGCAGAAAAATGAGGCTTTTCACCCCAAAAACGCGGGTTTAGCCCCCATGATAGGGTTTGTGCTGTAAAAAAGGAGAGGTAGGGCCCTGGAAACGAGGCACTGCTGCATAAAAGGGAGGTTGTTACCTGTAGAATCAAAACTTTGGATGCTAAAAATTAATCTTTGAGAGGTAAAGTGGGGGTTTGTGCCCTAAAATTGAGAGCTTGGAGTAGGAAAATGAGGCTTTTAATCTGAAAAAGGAGGTTTGTGCCCTAAAATTAAGAAATTGGTGAAGAAAAATGAGGCTTTTCACCCAAAAATTGAGAGCTTGTCCCTAAAATGGAGAGCTTGGTGCAGAAAAATGAGGCTTTTCAGCAGAAAAAGGCACGTTTGGTCCTAAAATTGCGCTATTGGTGCAGAAAAATGAGGCTTTTCACCCAAAAAAGGAAAGCTTGTCCATAACATTGAAATATTGGTGCAGAAAAATGAGGCTTTTCAGGTGTAAAAGGTGGGTTTGGTGCTAAAATTGAGAGCTTGTTGCAGAAAAATGAGGCTTTTCAGGAGAAAAAGGTGGTTTGTGCCCTAAAATTGAGAGCTTGGTGCAGAAAAATGAGGCTTTTCAGGTGAAAAAAGCGGGTTTGTGCCCTAGAATTCAGAGCTTATTGTAGGAGAATGAAGCTTTTCACCCCAAAAACATGGGTTTGGCCCCCACGATAGGGTTTGTGCTGTATAAAAGTAGAGTTAGGGCCCAGGAAACGAGGCACTGCTGCATAAAAGGGAGGTTGTTACCTGTAGAATCAAAACTTTGGATGCTAAAAATTAAGCTTTGAGAGGTAAAGTGGGGGTTTGTGCCTAAAATTGAGAGCTTGGAGTAGGAAAATGAGGCTTTTAATCTGAAAAAGGAGGTTTGTGCCCTAAAATTGAGAGCTTGGTGCAGAAAAATGAGGCTTTTCACTCAAAAATTGAGAGCTTGTCCCTAAAATGGAGAGCTTGGTGCAGAAAAATTAGGCTTTTCAGGTGAAAAAAGCGGGTTTTACCCTAATATTGAAAGCTTGGTGCAGAAAAATGAGGCTTTTCACCCCAAAAACGCGGGTTTAGCCCCCACGATAGGGTTTGTGCTGTAAAAAAGGAGAGGTAGGGCCCTGGAAACGAGGCACTGCTGCATAAAAGGGAGGTTGTTACCTGTAGAATCAAAACTTTGGATGCTAAAAATTAATCTTTGAGAGGTAAAGTGGGGGTTTGTGCCTAAAATTGAGAGCTTGGAGTAGGAAAATGAGGCTTTTAATCTGAAAAAGGAGGTTTGTGCCCTAAAATTGAGATATTGGTGAAGAAAATGAGGCTTTTCACCCGAAAATTGAGAACTTGTCCCTCAAATGGAGAGCTTGGTGCAGAAAAATGAGGCTTTTCAGGAGAAAAAGGTGGTTTGTGCCCAAAAATTGAGAGCTTGGTGCAGATAAATGAGGCTTTTCAGGAGAAAAAAGCGGGTTTGTGCCCTAGAATCCAGAGCTTATTGTAGGAGAATGAAGCTTTTCACCCCAAAAACATGGGTTTGGCCCCCACGATAGGGTTTGTGCTGTATAAAAGTAGAGTTAGGGCCCAGGAAACGAGGCACTGCTGCATAAAAGGGAGGTTGTTACCTGTAGAATCAAAACTTTGGATGCTAAAAATTAAGCTTTGAGAGGTAAAGTGGGGGTTTGTGCCTAAAATTGAGAGCTTGGAGTAGGAAAATGAGGCTTTTAATCTGAAAAAGGAGGTTTGTGCCCTAAAATTGAGATATTGGTGAAGAAAATGAGGCTTTTCACCCGAAAATTGAGAACTTGTCCCTCAAATGGAGAGCTTGGTGCAGAAAAATGAGGCTTTTCAGGAGAAAAAGGTGGTTTGTGCCCAAAAATTGAGAGCTTGGTGCAGAAAAATGAGGCTTTTCAGGTGAAAAAAGCAGGTTTGTGCCCTAGAATTCAGAGCTTATTGTAGGAGAATGAAGCTTTTCACCCCAAAAACATGGGTTTGGCCCCCACGATAGGGTTTGTGCTGTATAAAAGTAGAGTTAGGGCCCAGGAAACGAGGCACTGCTGCATAAAAGGGAGGTTGTTACCTGTAGAATCAAAACTTTGGATGCTAAAAATTAATCTTTGAGAGGTAAAGTGGGGGTTTGTGCCCTAAAATTGAGAGCTTGGAGTAGGAAAATGAGGCTTTTAATCTGAAAAAGGAGGTTTGTGCCCTAAAATTGAGAAATTGGTGAAGAAAAATGAGGCTTTTCACCCAAAAATTGAGAGCTTGTCCCTAAAATGGAGAGCTTGGTGCAGAAAAATTAGGCTTTTCAGGTGAAAAAAGCGGGTTTTACCCTAATATTGAAAGCTTGGTGCAGAAAAATGAGGCTTTTCACCCCAAAAACGCGGGTTTAGCCCCCACGATAGGGTTTGTGCTGTAAAAAAGGAGAGGTAGGGCCCTGGAAACGAGGCACTGCTGCATAAAAGGGAGGTTGTTACCTGTAGAATCAAAACTTTGGATGCTAAAAATTAATCTTTGAGAGGTAAAGTGGGGGTTTGTGCCTAAAATTGAGAGCTTGGAGTAGGAAAATGAGGCTTTTAATCTGAAAAAGGAGGTTTGTGCCCTAAAATTGAGATATTGGTGAAGAAAATGAGGCTTTTCACCCGAAAATTGAGAACTTGTCCCTCAAATGGAGAGCTTGGTGCAGAAAAATGAGGCTTTTCAGGAGAAAAAGGTGGTTTGTGCCCAAAAATTGAGAGCTTGGTGCAGATAAATGAGGCTTTTCAGGAGAAAAAAGCGGGTTTGTGCCCTAGAATCCAGAGCTTATTGTAGGAGAATGAAGCTTTTCACCCCAAAAACATGGGTTTGGCCCCCACGATAGGGTTTGTGCTGTATAAAAGTAGAGTTAGGGCCCAGGAAACGAGGCACTGCTGCATAAAAGGGAGGTTGTTACCTGTAGAATCAAAACTTTGGATGCCAAAAATTAAGCTTTGAGAGGTAAAGTGGGGGTTTGTGCCCTAAAATTGAGAGCTTGGAGTAGGAAAATGAGGCTTTTAATCTGAAAAAGGAGGTTTGTGCCCTAAAATTGAGATATTGGTGAAGAAAAATGAGGCTTTTCACCCAAAAATTGAGAACTTGTCCCTAAAATGGAGAGCTTGGTGCAGAAAAATGAGGCTTTTTCACCCAAAAAAGGTGGGTTTTACCCTAAATTTGAGAGCTTGGTTCAGAAAAATGAGACTTTTCACCCAATACAGGTAATTTGTGCCCTAAAATTGAGAGCTTGGTGCAGAAAAATGAGGCTTTTCACCCAAAAAAGGCATTTTGTGCCTGAAATTGAGAGCTTGGTGCAGAAAAATGAGGCTTTTCACCCCAAAAACGCGGGTTTAGCCCCCATGATAGGGTTTGTGCTGTAAAAAAGGAGAGGTAGGGCCCTGGAAACGAGGCACTGCTGCATAAAAGGGAGGTTGTTACCTGTAGAATCAAAACTTTGGATGCTAAAAATTAATCTTTGAGAGGTAAAGTGGGGGTTTGTGCCCTAAAATTGAGAGCTTGGAGTAGGAAAATGAGGCTTTTAATCTGAAAAAGGAGGTTTGTGCCCTAAAATTAAGAAATTGGTGAAGAAAAATGAGGCTTTTCACCCAAAAATTGAGAGCTTGTCCCTAAAATGGAGAGCTTGGTGCAGAAAAATGAGGCTTTTCAGCAGAAAAAGGCACGTTTGGTCCTAAAATTGCGCTATTGGTGCAGAAAAATGAGGCTTTTCACCCAAAAAAGGAAAGCTTGTCCATAACATTGAAATATTGGTGCAGAAAAATGAGGCTTTTCAGGTGTAAAAGGTGGGTTTGGTGCTAAAATTGAGAGCTTGTTGCAGAAAAATGAGGCTTTTCAGGAGAAAAAGGTGGTTTGTGCCCTAAAATTGAGAGCTTGGTGCAGAAAAATGAGGCTTTTCAGGTGAAAAAAGCGGGTTTGTGCCCTAGAATTCAGAGCTTATTGTAGGAGAATGAAGCTTTTCACCCCAAAAACATGGGTTTGGCCCCCACGATAGGGTTTGTGCTGTATAAAAGTAGAGTTAGGGCCCAGGAAACGAGGCACTGCTGCATAAAAGGGAGGTTGTTACCTGTAGAATCAAAACTTTGGATGCTAAAAATTAAGCTTTGAGAGGTAAAGTGGGGGTTTGTGCCTAAAATTGAGAGCTTGGAGTAGGAAAATGAGGCTTTTAATCTGAAAAAGGAGGTTTGTGCCCTAAAATTGAGAGCTTGGTGCAGAAAAATGAGGCTTTTCACTCAAAAATTGAGAGCTTGTCCCTAAAATGGAGAGCTTGGTGCAGAAAAATTAGGCTTTTCAGGTGAAAAAAGCGGGTTTTACCCTAATATTGAAAGCTTGGTGCAGAAAAATGAGGCTTTTCACCCCAAAAACGCGGGTTTAGCCCCCACGATAGGGTTTGTGCTGTAAAAAAGGAGAGGTAGGGCCCTGGAAACGAGGCACTGCTGCATAAAAGGGAGGTTGTTACCTGTAGAATCAAAACTTTGGATGCTAAAAATTAATCTTTGAGAGGTAAAGTGGGGGTTTGTGCCTAAAATTGAGAGCTTGGAGTAGGAAAATGAGGCTTTTAATCTGAAAAAGGAGGTTTGTGCCCTAAAATTGAGATATTGGTGAAGAAAATGAGGCTTTTCACCCGAAAATTGAGAACTTGTCCCTCAAATGGAGAGCTTGGTGCAGAAAAATGAGGCTTTTCAGGAGAAAAAGGTGGTTTGTGCCCAAAAATTGAGAGCTTGGTGCAGATAAATGAGGCTTTTCAGGAGAAAAAAGCGGGTTTGTGCCCTAGAATCCAGAGCTTATTGTAGGAGAATGAAGCTTTTCACCCCAAAAACATGGGTTTGGCCCCCACGATAGGGTTTGTGCTGTATAAAAGTAGAGTTAGGGCCCAGGAAACGAGGCACTGCTGCATAAAAGGGAGGTTGTTACCTGTAGAATCAAAACTTTGGATGCTAAAAATTAAGCTTTGAGAGGTAAAGTGGGGGTTTGTGCCTAAAATTGAGAGCTTGGAGTAGGAAAATGAGGCTTTTAATCTGAAAAAGGAGGTTTGTGCCCTAAAATTGAGATATTGGTGAAGAAAAATGAGGCTTTTCACCCAAAAATTGAGAACTTGTCCCTAAAATGGAGAGCTTGGTGCAGAAAAATGAGGCTTTTTCACCCAAAAAAGGTGGGTTTTACCCTAAATTTGAGAGCTTGGTTCAGAAAAATGAGACTTTTCACCCAATACAGGTAATTTGTGCCCTAAAATTGAGAGCTTGGTGCAGAAAAATGAGGCTTTTCACCCAAAAAAGGCATTTTGTGCCTGAAATTGAGAGCTTGGTGCAGAAAAATGAGGCTTTTCACCCCAAAAACGCGGGTTTAGCCCCCATGATAGGGTTTGTGCTGTAAAAAAGGAGAGGTAGGGCCCTGGAAACGAGGCACTGCTGCATAAAAGGGAGGTTGTTACCTGTAGAATCAAAACTTTGGATGCTAAAAATTAATCTTTGAGAGGTAAAGTGGGGGTTTGTGCCCTAAAATTGAGAGCTTGGAGTAGGAAAATGAGGCTTTTAATCTGAAAAAGGAGGTTTGTGCCCTAAAATTAAGAAATTGGTGAAGAAAAATGAGGCTTTTCACCCAAAAATTGAGAGCTTGTCCCTAAAATGGAGAGCTTGGTGCAGAAAAATGAGGCTTTTCAGCAGAAAAAGGCACGTTTGGTCCTAAAATTGCGCTATTGGTGCAGAAAAATGAGGCTTTTCACCCAAAAAAGGAAAGCTTGTCCATAACATTGAAATATTGGTGCAGAAAAATGAGGCTTTTCAGGTGTAAAAGGTGGGTTTGGTGCTAAAATTGAGAGCTTGTTGCAGAAAAATGAGGCTTTTCAGGAGAAAAAGGTGGTTTGTGCCCTAAAATTGAGAGCTTGGTGCAGAAAAATGAGGCTTTTCAGGTGAAAAAAGCGGGTTTGTGCCCTAGAATTCAGAGCTTATTGTAGGAGAATGAAGCTTTTCACCCCAAAAACATGGGTTTGGCCCCCACGATAGGGTTTGTGCTGTATAAAAGTAGAGTTAGGGCCCAGGAAACGAGGCACTGCTGCATAAAAGGGAGGTTGTTACCTGTAGAATCAAAACTTTGGATGCTAAAAATTAAGCTTTGAGAGGTAAAGTGGGGGTTTGTGCCTAAAATTGAGAGCTTGGAGTAGGAAAATGAGGCTTTTAATCTGAAAAAGGAGGTTTGTGCCCTAAAATTGAGAGCTTGGTGCAGAAAAATGAGGCTTTTCACTCAAAAATTGAGAGCTTGTCCCTAAAATGGAGAGCTTGGTGCAGAAAAATTAGGCTTTTCAGGTGAAAAAAGCGGGTTTTACCCTAATATTGAAAGCTTGGTGCAGAAAAATGAGGCTTTTCACCCCAAAAACGCGGGTTTAGCCCCCACGATAGGGTTTGTGCTGTAAAAAAGGAGAGGTAGGGCCCTGGAAACGAGGCACTGCTGCATAAAAGGGAGGTTGTTACCTGTAGAATCAAAACTTTGGATGCTAAAAATTAATCTTTGAGAGGTAAAGTGGGGGTTTGTGCCTAAAATTGAGAGCTTGGAGTAGGAAAATGAGGCTTTTAATCTGAAAAGGGAGGTTTGTGCCCTAAAATTGAGATATTGGTGAAGAAGAATGAGGCTTTTCACCCAAAAATTGAGAGCTTGTCCCTAAAATTGAGAGCTTGGTGCAGAAAAATGAGGCTTTTCAGCAGAAAAAGGTGAGCTTGTCCATAAAATTGCGCTATTGGTGCAGAAAAATGAGGCTTTTCAGGTGAAAAAGGTGGGTTTGGTGCTAAAATTGAGAGCTTGGTGCAGAAAAATGAGGCTTTTCTGGTGAAAAGGGCATTTTGTGCCCAAAAATTGAGAGCTTGTTGTAGGAAAATGAGGCTTTTTTACCCGAAAAGGGCGGGTTTTACCCTAAAATTGAGAGCTTCTTGTAGGAAAATGAGGCTTTTCAGGTGAAAAAGGTGGGTTTGGTGCAGAAAATTGAGAGCTCTGTGCAGAAAAATGAGGCTTTTCACCCCAAAAACGCGGGTTTAGCCCCCATGATAGGGTTTGTGCTGTAAAAAAGGAGAGGTAGGGCCCTGGAAACGAGGCACTGCTGCATAAAAGGGAGGTTGTTACCTGTAGAATCAAAACTTTGGATGCCAAAAATTAAGCTTTGAGAGGAGAATGGGGGTTTGTGCCTAAAATTGAGAGCTTGGAGTAGGAAAATGAGGCTTTTAATCTGAAAAAGGAGTTTTGTGCCCTAAAATTGAGATATTGGTGAAGAAGAATGAGGCTTTTCACCCAAAAATTGAGAGCTTGTCCCTAAAATTGAGAGCTTGGTGCAGAAAAATGAGGCTTTTTCACCCAAAAAAGGCGGGTTTTACCCTAAACTTGAGAGAGTGGTTCAGAAAAATGAGGCTTTTCACCCAGTAAAGGTAATTTGTGCCCAAAAATTGAGAGCTTGGTGCAGAAAAATGAGGCTTTTCACCCGAAAAAGGCATTTTGTGCCTGAAATTGAGAGCTCTGTGCAGAAAAATGAGGCTTTTCACCCCAAAAACGCGGGTTTAGCCCCCATGATAGGGTTTGTGCTGTAAAAAAGGAGAGGTAGGGCCCTGGAAACGAGGCACTGCTGCATAAAAGGGAGGTTGTTACCTGTAGAATCAAAACTTTGGATGCTAAAAATTAATCTTTGAGAGGTAAAGTGGGGGTTTGTGCCCTAAAATTGAGAGCTTGGAGTAGGAAAATGAGGCTTTTAATCTGAAAAAGGAGGTTTGTGCCCTAAAATTAAGAAATTGGTGAAGAAAAATGAGGCTTTTCACCCAAAAATTGAGAGCTTGTCCCTAAAATGGAGAGCTTGGTGCAGAAAAATGAGGCTTTTCAGCAGAAAAAGGCACGTTTGGTCCTAAAATTGCGCTATTGGTGCAGAAAAATGAGGCTTTTCACCCAAAAAAGGAAAGCTTGTCCATAACATTGAAATATTGGTGCAGAAAAATGAGGCTTTTCAGGTGTAAAAGGTGGGTTTGGTGCTAAAATTGAGAGCTTGTTGCAGAAAAATGAGGCTTTTCAGGAGAAAAAGGTGGTTTGTGCCCTAAAATTGAGAGCTTGGTGCAGAAAAATGAGGCTTTTCAGGTGAAAAAAGCGGGTTTGTGCCCTAGAATTCAGAGCTTATTGTAGGAGAATGAAGCTTTTCACCCCAAAAACATGGGTTTGGCCCCCACGATAGGGTTTGTGCTGTATAAAAGTAGAGTTAGGGCCCAGGAAACGAGGCACTGCTGCATAAAAGGGAGGTTGTTACCTGTAGAATCAAAACTTTGGATGCTAAAAATTAAGCTTTGAGAGGTAAAGTGGGGGTTTGTGCCTAAAATTGAGAGCTTGGAGTAGGAAAATGAGGCTTTTAATCTGAAAAAGGAGGTTTGTGCCCTAAAATTGAGAGCTTGGTGCAGAAAAATGAGGCTTTTCACTCAAAAATTGAGAGCTTGTCCCTAAAATGGAGAGCTTGGTGCAGAAAAATTAGGCTTTTCAGGTGAAAAAAGCGGGTTTTACCCTAATATTGAAAGCTTGGTGCAGAAAAATGAGGCTTTTCACCCCAAAAACGCGGGTTTAGCCCCCACGATAGGGTTTGTGCTGTAAAAAAGGAGAGGTAGGGCCCTGGAAACGAGGCACTGCTGCATAAAAGGGAGGTTGTTACCTGTAGAATCAAAACTTTGGATGCTAAAAATTAATCTTTGAGAGGTAAAGTGGGGGTTTGTGCCTAAAATTGAGAGCTTGGAGTAGGAAAATGAGGCTTTTAATCTGAAAAAGGAGGTTTGTGCCCTAAAATTGAGATATTGGTGAAGAAAATGAGGCTTTTCACCCGAAAATTGAGAACTTGTCCCTCAAATGGAGAGCTTGGTGCAGAAAAATGAGGCTTTTCAGGAGAAAAAGGTGGTTTGTGCCCAAAAATTGAGAGCTTGGTGCAGATAAATGAGGCTTTTCAGGAGAAAAAAGCGGGTTTGTGCCCTAGAATCCAGAGCTTATTGTAGGAGAATGAAGCTTTTCACCCCAAAAACATGGGTTTGGCCCCCACGATAGGGTTTGTGCTGTATAAAAGTAGAGTTAGGGCCCAGGAAACGAGGCACTGCTGCATAAAAGGGAGGTTGTTACCTGTAGAATCAAAACTTTGGATGCTAAAAATTAAGCTTTGAGAGGTAAAGTGGGGGTTTGTGCCTAAAATTGAGAGCTTGGAGTAGGAAAATGAGGCTTTTAATCTGAAAAAGGAGGTTTGTGCCCTAAAATTGAGATATTGGTGAAGAAAAATGAGGCTTTTCACCCAAAAATTGAGAACTTGTCCCTAAAATGGAGAGCTTGGTGCAGAAAAATGAGGCTTTTTCACCCAAAAAAGGTGGGTTTTACCCTAAATTTGAGAGCTTGGTTCAGAAAAATGAGACTTTTCACCCAATACAGGTAATTTGTGCCCTAAAATTGAGAGCTTGGTGCAGAAAAATGAGGCTTTTCACCCAAAAAAGGCATTTTGTGCCTGAAATTGAGAGCTTGGTGCAGAAAAATGAGGCTTTTCACCCCAAAAACGCGGGTTTAGCCCCCATGATAGGGTTTGTGCTGTAAAAAAGGAGAGGTAGGGCCCTGGAAACGAGGCACTGCTGCATAAAAGGGAGGTTGTTACCTGTAGAATCAAAACTTTGGATGCTAAAAATTAATCTTTGAGAGGTAAAGTGGGGGTTTGTGCCCTAAAATTGAGAGCTTGGAGTAGGAAAATGAGGCTTTTAATCTGAAAAAGGAGGTTTGTGCCCTAAAATTAAGAAATTGGTGAAGAAAAATGAGGCTTTTCACCCAAAAATTGAGAGCTTGTCCCTAAAATGGAGAGCTTGGTGCAGAAAAATGAGGCTTTTCAGCAGAAAAAGGCACGTTTGGTCCTAAAATTGCGCTATTGGTGCAGAAAAATGAGGCTTTTCACCCAAAAAAGGAAAGCTTGTCCATAACATTGAAATATTGGTGCAGAAAAATGAGGCTTTTCAGGTGTAAAAGGTGGGTTTGGTGCTAAAATTGAGAGCTTGTTGCAGAAAAATGAGGCTTTTCAGGAGAAAAAGGTGGTTTGTGCCCTAAAATTGAGAGCTTGGTGCAGAAAAATGAGGCTTTTCAGGTGAAAAAAGCGGGTTTGTGCCCTAGAATTCAGAGCTTATTGTAGGAGAATGAAGCTTTTCACCCCAAAAACATGGGTTTGGCCCCCACGATAGGGTTTGTGCTGTATAAAAGTAGAGTTAGGGCCCAGGAAACGAGGCACTGCTGCATAAAAGGGAGGTTGTTACCTGTAGAATCAAAACTTTGGATGCTAAAAATTAAGCTTTGAGAGGTAAAGTGGGGGTTTGTGCCTAAAATTGAGAGCTTGGAGTAGGAAAATGAGGCTTTTAATCTGAAAAAGGAGGTTTGTGCCCTAAAATTGAGAGCTTGGTGCAGAAAAATGAGGCTTTTCACTCAAAAATTGAGAGCTTGTCCCTAAAATTGAGAGCTTGGTGCAGAAAAATTAGGCTTTTCAGGTGAAAAAAGCGGGTTTTACCCTAATATTGAAAGCTTGGTGCAGAAAAATGAGGCTTTTCACCCCAAAAACGCGGGTTTAGCCCCCACGATAGGGTTTGTGCTGTAAAAAAGGAGAGGTAGGGCCCTGGAAACGAGGCACTGCTGCATAAAAGGGAGGTTGTTACCTGTAGAATCAAAACTTTGGATGCTAAAAATTAATCTTTGAGAGGTAAAGTGGGGGTTTGTGCCTAAAATTGAGAGCTTGGAGTAGGAAAATGAGGCTTTTAATCTGAAAAGGGAGGTTTGTGCCCTAAAATTGAGATATTGGTGAAGAAGAATGAGGCTTTTCACCCAAAAATTGAGAGCTTGTCCCTAAAATTGAGAGCTTGGTGCAGAAAAATGAGGCTTTTCAGCAGAAAAAGGTGAGCTTGTCCATAAAATTGCGCTATTGGTGCAGAAAAATGAGGCTTTTCAGGTGAAAAAGGTGGGTTTGGTGCTAAAATTGAGAGCTTGGTGCAGAAAAATGAGGCTTTTCTGGTGAAAAGGGCATTTTGTGCCCAAAAATTGAGAGCTTGTTGTAGGAAAATGAGGCTTTTTTACCCGAAAAGGGCGGGTTTTACCCTAAAATTGAGAGCTTCTTGTAGGAAAATGAGGCTTTTCAGGTGAAAAAGGTGGGTTTGGTGCAGAAAATTGAGAGCTCTGTGCAGAAAAATGAGGCTTTTCACCCCAAAAACGCGGGTTTAGCCCCCATGATAGGGTTTGTGCTGTAAAAAAGGAGAGGTAGGGCCCTGGAAACGAGGCACTGCTGCATAAAAGGGAGGTTGTTACCTGTAGAATCAAAACTTTGGATGCCAAAAATTAAGCTTTGAGAGGAGAATGGGGGTTTGTGCCTAAAATTGAGAGCTTGGAGTAGGAAAATGAGGCTTTTAATCTGAAAAAGGAGTTTTGTGCCCTAAAATTGAGATATTGGTGAAGAAGAATGAGGCTTTTCCACCCAAAAATTGAGAGCTTGTCCCTAAAATTGAGAGCTTGGTGCAGAAAAATGAGGCTTTTTCACCCAAAAAAGGCGGGTTTTACCCTAAACTTGAGAGAGTGGTTCAGAAAAATGAGGCTTTTCACCCAGTAAAGGTAATTTGTGCCCAAAAATTGAGAGCTTGGTGCAGAAAAATGAGGCTTTTCACCCGAAAAAGGCATTTTGTGCCTGAAATTGAGAGCTCTGTGCAGAAAAATGAGGCTTTTCACCCCAAAAACGCGGGTTTAGCCCCCATGATAGGGTTTGTGCTGTAAAAAAGGAGAGGTAGGGCCCTGGAAACGAGGCACTGCTGCATAAAAGGGAGGTTGTTACCTGTAGAATCAAAACTTTGGATGCTAAAAATTAATCTTTGAGAGGTAAAGTGGGGGTTTGTGCCCTAAAATTGAGAGCTTGGAGTAGGAAAATGAGGCTTTTAATCTGAAAAAGGAGGTTTGTGCCCTAAAATTAAGAAATTGGTGAAGAAAAATGAGGCTTTTCACCCAAAAATTGAGAGCTTGTCCCTAAAATGGAGAGCTTGGTGCAGAAAAATGAGGCTTTTCAGCAGAAAAAGGCACGTTTGGTCCTAAAATTGCGCTATTGGTGCAGAAAAATGAGGCTTTTCACCCAAAAAAGGAAAGCTTGTCCATAACATTGAAATATTGGTGCAGAAAAATGAGGCTTTTCAGGTGTAAAAGGTGGGTTTGGTGCTAAAATTGAGAGCTTGTTGCAGAAAAATGAGGCTTTTCAGGAGAAAAAGGTGGTTTGTGCCCTAAAATTGAGAGCTTGGTGCAGAAAAATGAGGCTTTTCAGGTGAAAAAAGCGGGTTTGTGCCCTAGAATTCAGAGCTTATTGTAGGAGAATGAAGCTTTTCACCCCAAAAACATGGGTTTGGCCCCCACGATAGGGTTTGTGCTGTATAAAAGTAGAGTTAGGGCCCAGGAAACGAGGCACTGCTGCATAAAAGGGAGGTTGTTACCTGTAGAATCAAAACTTTGGATGCTAAAAATTAAGCTTTGAGAGGTAAAGTGGGGGTTTGTGCCTAAAATTGAGAGCTTGGAGTAGGAAAATGAGGCTTTTAATCTGAAAAAGGAGGTTTGTGCCCTAAAATTGAGAGCTTGGTGCAGAAAAATGAGGCTTTTCACTCAAAAATTGAGAGCTTGTCCCTAAAATTGAGAGCTTGGTGCAGAAAAATTAGGCTTTTCAGGTGAAAAAAGCGGGTTTTACCCTAATATTGAAAGCTTGGTGCAGAAAAATGAGGCTTTTCACCCCAAAAACGCGGGTTTAGCCCCCACGATAGGGTTTGTGCTGTAAAAAAGGAGAGGTAGGGCCCTGGAAACGAGGCACTGCTGCATAAAAGGGAGGTTGTTACCTGTAGAATCAAAACTTTGGATGCTAAAAATTAATCTTTGAGAGGTAAAGTGGGGGTTTGTGCCTAAAATTGAGAGCTTGGAGTAGGAAAATGAGGCTTTTAATCTGAAAAGGGAGGTTTGTGCCCTAAAATTGAGATATTGGTGAAGAAGAATGAGGCTTTTCACCCAAAAATTGAGAGCTTGTCCCTAAAATTGAGAGCTTGGTGCAGAAAAATGAGGCTTTTCAGCAGAAAAAGGTGAGCTTGTCCATAAAATTGCGCTATTGGTGCAGAAAAATGAGGCTTTTCAGGTGAAAAAGGTGGGTTTGGTGCTAAAATTGAGAGCTTGGTGCAGAAAAATGAGGCTTTTCTGGTGAAAAGGGCATTTTGTGCCCAAAAATTGAGAGCTTGTTGTAGGAAAATGAGGCTTTTTTACCCGAAAAGGGCGGGTTTTACCCTAAAATTGAGAGCTTCTTGTAGGAAAATGAGGCTTTTCAGGTGAAAAAGGTGGGTTTGGTGCAGAAAATTGAGAGCTCTGTGCAGAAAAATGAGGCTTTTCACCCCAAAAACGCGGGTTTAGCCCCCATGATAGGGTTTGTGCTGTAAAAAAGGAGAGGTAGGGCCCTGGAAACGAGGCACTGCTGCATAAAAGGGAGGTTGTTACCTGTAGAATCAAAACTTTGGATGCCAAAAATTAAGCTTTGAGAGGAGAATGGGGGTTTGTGCCTAAAATTGAGAGCTTGGAGTAGGAAAATGAGGCTTTTAATCTGAAAAAGGAGTTTTGTGCCCTAAAATTGAGATATTGGTGAAGAAGAATGAGGCTTTTCCACCCAAAAATTGAGAGCTTGTCCCTAAAATTGAGAGCTTGGTGCAGAAAAATGAGGCTTTTTCACCCAAAAAAGGCGGGTTTTACCCTAAACTTGAGAGAGTGGTTCAGAAAAATGAGGCTTTTCACCCAGTAAAGGTAATTTGTGCCCAAAAATTGAGAGCTTGGTGCAGAAAAATGAGGCTTTTCACCCGAAAAAGGCATTTTGTGCCTGAAATTGAGAGCTCTGTGCAGAAAAATGAGGCTTTTCACCCCAAAAACGCGGGTTTAGCCCCCATGATAGGGTTTGTGCTGTAAAAAAGGAGAGGTAGGGCCCTGGAAACGAGGCACTGCTGCATAAAAGGGAGGTTGTTACCTGTAGAATCAAAACTTTGGATGCTAAAAATTAATCTTTGAGAGGTAAAGTGGGGGTTTGTGCCCTAAAATTGAGAGCTTGGAGTAGGAAAATGAGGCTTTTAATCTGAAAAAGGAGGTTTGTGCCCTAAAATTGAGAAATTGGTGAAGAAAAATGAGGCTTTTCACCCAAAAATTGAGAGCTTGTCCCTCAAATGGAGAGCTTGGTGCAGAAAAATGAGGCTTTTCAGCAGAAAAAGGCACGTTTGGTCCTAAAATTGCGCTATTGGTGCAGAAAAATGAGGCTTTTCACCCAAAAAAGGAAAGCTTGTCCATAACATTGAAATATTGGTGCAGAAAAATGAGGCTTTTCAGGTGTAAAAGGTGGGTTTGGTGCTAAAATTGAGAGCTTGTTGCGGAAAATGAGGCTTTTCAGGAGAAAAAGGTGGTTTGTGCCCTAAAATTGAGAGCTTGGTGCAGAAAAATGAGGCTTTTCAGGTGAAAAAAGCGGGTTTGTGCCCTAGAATTCAGAGCTTATTGTAGGAGAATGAAGCTTTTCACCCCAAAAACATGGGTTTGGCCCCCACGATAGGGTTTGTGCTGTATAAAAGTAGAGTTAGGGCCCAGGAAACGAGGCACTGCTGCATAAAAGGGAGGTTGTTACCTGTAGAATCAAAACTTTGGATGCTAAAAATTAAGCTTTGAGAGGTAAAGTGGGGGTTTGTGCCTAAAATTGAGAGCTTGGAGTAGGAAAATGAGGCTTTTAATCTGAAAAAGGAGGTTTGTGCCCTAAAATTGAGAGCTTGGTGCAGAAAAATGAGGCTTTTCACTCAAAAATTGAGAGCTTGTCCCTAAAATGGAGAGCTTGGTGCAGAAAAATTAGGCTTTTCAGGTGAAAAAAGCGGGTTTTACCCTAATATTGAAAGCTTGGTGCAGAAAAATGAGGCTTTTCACCCCAAAAACGCGGGTTTAGCCCCCACGATAGGGTTTGTGCTGTAAAAAAGGAGAGGTAGGGCCCTGGAAACGAGGCACTGCTGCATAAAAGGGAGGTTGTTACCTGTAGAATCAAAACTTTGGATGCTAAAAATTAATCTTTGAGAGGTAAAGTGGGGGTTTGTGCCTAAAATTGAGAGCTTGGAGTAGGAAAATGAGGCTTTTAATCTGAAAAAGGAGGTTTGTGCCCTAAAATTGAGATATTGGTGAAGAAAATGAGGCTTTTCACCCGAAAATTGAGAACTTGTCCCTCAAATGGAGAGCTTGGTGCAGAAAAATGAGGCTTTTCAGGAGAAAAAGGTGGTTTGTGCCCAAAAATTGAGAGCTTGGTGCAGATAAATGAGGCTTTTCAGGAGAAAAAAGCGGGTTTGTGCCCTAGAATCCAGAGCTTATTGTAGGAGAATGAAGCTTTTCACCCCAAAAACATGGGTTTGGCCCCCACGATAGGGTTTGTGCTGTATAAAAGTAGAGTTAGGGCCCAGGAAACGAGGCACTGCTGCATAAAAGGGAGGTTGTTACCTGTAGAATCAAAACTTTGGATGCCAAAAATTAAGCTTTGAGAGGTAAAGTGGGGGTTTGTGCCCTAAAATTGAGAGCTTGGAGTAGGAAAATGAGGCTTTTAATCTGAAAAAGGAGGTTTGTGCCCTAAAATTGAGATATTGGTGAAGAAAAATGAGGCTTTTCACCCAAAAATTGAGAACTTGTCCCTAAAATGGAGAGCTTGGTGCAGAAAAATGAGGCTTTTTCACCCAAAAAAGGTGGGTTTTACCCTAAATTTGAGAGCTTGGTTCAGAAAAATGAGGCTTTTCACCCAATACAGGTAATTTGTGCCCTAAAATTGAGAGCTTGGTGCAGAAAAATGAGGCTTTTCAGCAGAAAAAGGCACGTTTGGTCCTAAAATTGCGCTATTGGTGCAGAAAAATGAGGCTTTTCACCCCAAAAACGCGGGTTTAGCCCCCATGATAGGGTTTGTGCTGTAAAAAAGGAGAGGTAGGGCCCTGGAAACGAGGCACTGCTGCATAAAAGGGAGGTTGTTACCTGTAGAATCAAAACTTTGGATGCTAAAAATTAATCTTTGAGAGGTAAAGTGGGGGTTTGTGCCCTAAAATTGAGAGCTTGGAGTAGGAAAATGAGGCTTTTAATCTGAAAAAGGAGGTTTGTGCCCTAAAATTGAGATATTGGTGAAGAAGAATGAGGCTTTTCACCCAAAAATTGAGAGCTTGTCCCTAAAATGGAGAGCTTGGTGCAGAAAAATGAGGCTTTTTCACCCAAAAAAGGCGGGTTTTACCCTAAATTTGAGAGCTTGGTTCAGAAAAATGAGGCTTTTCACCCAATACAGGTAATTTGTGCCCTAAAATTGAGAGCTTGGTGCAGAAAAATGATTCTTTTCGCCCGAAAAAGGCGGTTTCTGCCCTAAAATTGAGAGCTTGGTGCAGAAAAATGAGGCTTTTCACCCAAAAAAGGAGAGCTTGTCCATAAAATTGAAATATTGGTGCAGAAAAATGAGGCTTTTTCACCCAAAAAAGGCGGGTTTTACCCTAAACTTGAGAGAGTGGTTCAGAAAAATGAGGCTTTTCACCCAATAAAGGTAATTTGTGCCCAAAAATTGAGAGCTTGGTTCAGAAAAACGAGGATTTTTCACCCAAAAAAGGCGGGTGTGTGCCGTAAAATTGAGAGCTTGGTGCAGAAAAATGAGGCTTTTCCACCCAAAAAAGGCGGGTTTTACCCTAAAATTGAGATATTGGTGAAGAAAAATGAGGCTTTTCACCCGAAAATTGAGAGATTGTCCCTAAAATTGAGAGCTTTGTTCAGAAAAACGAGACTTTTTCACCCAAAAAAGGCGGGTTTGTGCCCTAAAATTGAGAGCTTGTTGCAGAAAATTGAGGCTTTTCAGCAGAAAAAGGTTGTTTCCGCCCTAAAATTGAGAGCTTGGTACAGAAAAATGAGGTTTTTCACCCCAAAAGCGTGGGTTTAGCCCCCATGATAGGGTTTGTACTGTAAAAAAGGAGAGGTAGGGCCCAGGAAACGAGGCACTGCTGCATAAAAGGGAGGTTGTTACCTGTAGAATCAAAACTTTGGATGCCAAAAATTAATCTTTGAGAGGTAAAGTGGGGGTTTGTGCCTAAAATTGAGAGCTTGGAGTAGGAAAATGAGGCTTTTAATCTGAAAAAGGAGGTTTGTGCCCTAAAATTGAGATATTGGTGAAGAAGAATGAGGCTTTTCACCCAAAAATTGAGAGCTTGTCCCTAAAATTGAGAGCTTGGTGCAGAAAAATGAGGCTTTTCAGCAGAAAAAGGTGAGCTTGTCCATAAAATTGCGCTATTGTTGCAGAAAAATGAGGCTTTTCAGGTGAAAAAGGTGGGTTTGGTGCTAAAATTGAGAGCTTGGTGCAGAAAAATGAGGCTTTTCTGGTGAAAAGGGCATTTTGTGCCCAAAAATTGAGAGCTTGTTGTAGGAAAATGAGGCTTTTTTACCCGAAAAGGGCGGGTTTTACCCTAAAATTGAGAGCTTCTTGTAGGAAAATGAGGCTTTTCAGGTGAAAAAGGTGGGTTTGGTGCAGAAAATTGAGAGCTCTGTGCAGAAAAATGAGGCTTTTTCACCTGAAAAAGGCATTTTGTGCCTGAAATTGAGAGCTTGGTGCAGAAAAATGAGGCTTTTCACCCCAAAAACGCGGGTTTAGCCCCCATGATAGGGTTTGTGCTGTAAAAAAGGAGAGGTAGGGCCCTGGAAACGAGGCACTGCTGCATAAAAGGGAGGTTGTTACCTGTAGAATCAAAACTTTGGATGCTAAAAATTAATCTTTGAGAGGTAAAGTGGGGGTTTGTGCCCTAAAATTGAGAGCTTGGAGTAGGAAAATGAGGCTTTTAATCTGAAAAAGGAGGTTTGTGCCCTAAAATTGAGATATTGGTGAAGAAAAATGAGGCTTTTCACCCAAAAATTGAGAACTTGTCCCTAAAATGGAGAGCTTGGTGCAGAAAAATGAGGCTTTTCAGCAGAAAAAGGCACGTTTGGTCCTAAAATTGCGCTATTGGTGCAGAAAAATGAGGCTTTTCACCCAAAAAAGGAAAGCTTGTCCATAACATTGAAATATTGGTGCAGAAAAATGAGGCTTTTCAGGTGTAAAAGGTGGGTTTGGTGCTAAAATTGAGAGCTTGTTGCAGAAAAATGAGGCTTTTCAGGAGAAAAAGGTGGTTTGTGCCCTAAAATTGAGAGCTTGGTGCAGAAAAATGAGGCTTTTCAGGTGAAAAAAGCGGGTTTGTGCCCTAGAATTCAGAGCTTATTGTAGGAGAATGAAGCTTTTCACCCCAAAAACATGGGTTTGGCCCCCACGATAGGGTTTGTGCTGTATAAAAGTAGAGTTAGGGCCCAGGAAACGAGGCACTGCTGCATAAAAGGGAGGTTGTTACCTGTAGAATCAAAACTTTGGATGCTAAAAATTAAGCTTTGAGAGGTAAAGTGGGGGTTTGTGCCTAAAATTGAGAGCTTGGAGTAGGAAAATGAGGCTTTTAATCTGAAAAAGGAGGTTTTTGCCCTAAAATTGAGAGCTTGGTGCAGAAAAATGAGGCTTTTCACTCAAAAATTGAGAGCTTGTCCCTAAAATGGAGAGCTTGGTGCAGAAAAATTAGGCTTTTCAGGTGAAAAAAGCGGGTTTTACCCTAATATTGAAAGCTTGGTGCAGAAAAATGAGGCTTTTCACCCCAAAAACGCGGGTTTAGCCCCCACGATAGGGTTTGTGCTGTAAAAAAGGAGAGGTAGGGCCCTGGAAACGAGGCACTGCTGCATAAAAGGGAGGTTGTTACCTGTAGAATCAAAACTTTGGATGCTAAAAATTAATCTTTGAGAGGTAAAGTGGGGGTTTGTGCCTAAAATTGAGAGCTTGGAGTAGGAAAATGAGGCTTTTAATCTGAAAAAGGAGGTTTGTGCCCTAAAATTGAGATATTGGTGAAGAAAATGAGGCTTTTCACCCGAAAATTGAGAACTTGTCCCTCAAATGGAGAGCTTGGTGCAGAAAAATGAGGCTTTTCAGGAGAAAAAGGTGGTTTGTGCCCAAAAATTGAGAGCTTGGTGCAGATAAATGAGGCTTTTCAGGAGAAAAAAGCGGGTTTGTGCCCTAGAATCCAGAGCTTATTGTAGGAGAATGAAGCTTTTCACCCCAAAAACATGGGTTTGGCCCCCACGATAGGGTTTGTGCTGTATAAAAGTAGAGTTAGGGCCCAGGAAACGAGGCACTGCTGCATAAAAGGGAGGTTGTTACCTGTAGAATCAAAACTTTGGATGCCAAAAATTAAGCTTTGAGAGGTAAAGTGGGGGTTTGTGCCCTAAAATTGAGAGCTTGGAGTAGGAAAATGAGGCTTTTAATCTGAAAAAGGAGGTTTGTGCCCTAAAATTGAGATATTGGTGAAGAAAAATGAGGCTTTTCACCCAAAAATTGAGAACTTGTCCCTAAAATGGAGAGCTTGGTGCAGAAAAATGAGGCTTTTTCACCCAAAAAAGGTGGGTTTTACCCTAAATTTGAGAGCTTGGTTCAGAAAAATGAGGCTTTTCACCCAATACAGGTAATTTGTGCCCTAAAATTGAGAGCTTGGTGCAGAAAAATGAGGCTTTTCAGCAGAAAAAGGCACGTTTGGTCCTAAAATTGCGCTATTGGTGCAGAAAAATGAGGCTTTTCACCCCAAAAACGCGGGTTTAGCCCCCATGATAGGGTTTGTGCTGTAAAAAAGGAGAGGTAGGGCCCTGGAAACGAGGCACTGCTGCATAAAAGGGAGGTTGTTACCTGTAGAATCAAAACTTTGGATGCTAAAAATTAATCTTTGAGAGGTAAAGTGGGGGTTTGTGCCCTAAAATTGAGAGCTTGGAGTAGGAAAATGAGGCTTTTAATCTGAAAAAGGAGGTTTGTGCCCTAAAATTGAGAAATTGGTGAAGAAAAATGAGGCTTTTCACCCAAAAATTGAGAGCTTGTCCCTAAAATGGAGAGCTTGGTGCAGAAAAATGAGGCTTTTCAGCAGAAAAAGGCACGTTTGGTCCTAAAATTGCGCTATTGGTGCAGAAAAATGAGGCTTTTCACCCAAAAAAGGAAAGCTTGTCCATAACATTGAAATATTGGTGCAGAAAAATGAGGCTTTTCAGGTGTAAAAGGTGGGTTTGGTGCTAAAATTGAGAGCTTGTTGCAGAAAAATGAGGCTTTTCAGGAGAAAAAGGTGGTTTGTGCCCTAAAATTGAGAGCTTGGTGCAGAAAAATGAGGCTTTTCAGGTGAAAAAAGCGGGTTTGTGCCCTAGAATTCAGAGCTTATTGTAGGAGAATGAAGCTTTTCACCCCAAAAACATGGGTTTGGCCCCCACGATAGGGTTTGTGCTGTATAAAAGTAGAGTTAGGGCCCAGGAAACGAGGCACTGCTGCATAAAAGGGAGGTTGTTACCTGTAGAATCAAAACTTTGGATGCTAAAAATTAAGCTTTGAGAGGTAAAGTGGGGGTTTGTGCCTAAAATTGAGAGCTTGGAGTAGGAAAATGAGGCTTTTAATCTGAAAAAGGAGGTTTGTGCCCTAAAATTGAGAGCTTGGTGCAGAAAAATGAGGCTTTTCACTCAAAAATTGAGAGCTTGTCCCTAAAATGGAGAGCTTGGTGCAGAAAAATTAGGCTTTTCAGGTGAAAAAAGCGGGTTTTACCCTAATATTGAAAGCTTGGTGCAGAAAAATGAGGCTTTTCACCCCAAAAACGCGGGTTTAGCCCCCACGATAGGGTTTGTGCTGTAAAAAAGGAGAGGTAGGGCCCTGGAAACGAGGCACTGCTGCATAAAAGGGAGGTTGTTACCTGTAGAATCAAAACTTTGGATGCTAAAAATTAATCTTTGAGAGGTAAAGTGGGGGTTTGTGCCTAAAATTGAGAGCTTGGAGTAGGAAAATGAGGCTTTTAATCTGAAAAAGGAGGTTTGTGCCCTAAAATTGAGATATTGGTGAAGAAAATGAGGCTTTTCACCCGAAAATTGAGAACTTGTCCCTCAAATGGAGAGCTTGGTGCAGAAAAATGAGGCTTTTCAGGAGAAAAAGGTGGTTTGTGCCCAAAAATTGAGAGCTTGGTGCAGATAAATGAGGCTTTTCAGGAGAAAAAAGCGGGTTTGTGCCCTAGAATCCAGAGCTTATTGTAGGAGAATGAAGCTTTTCACCCCAAAAACATGGGTTTGGCCCCCACGATAGGGTTTGTGCTGTATAAAAGTAGAGTTAGGGCCCAGGAAACGAGGCACTGCTGCATAAAAGGGAGGTTGTTACCTGTAGAATCAAAACTTTGGATGCCAAAAATTAAGCTTTGAGAGGTAAAGTGGGGGTTTGTGCCCTAAAATTGAGAGCTTGGAGTAGGAAAATGAGGCTTTTAATCTGAAAAAGGAGGTTTGTGCCCTAAAATTGAGATATTGGTGAAGAAAAATGAGGCTTTTCACCCAAAAATTGAGAACTTGTCCCTAAAATGGAGAGCTTGGTGCAGAAAAATGAGGCTTTTTCACCCAAAAAAGGTGGGTTTTACCCTAAATTTGAGAGCTTGGTTCAGAAAAATGAGGCTTTTCACCCAATACAGGTAATTTGTGCCCTAAAATTGAGAGCTTGGTGCAGAAAAATGAGGCTTTTCAGCAGAAAAAGGCACGTTTGGTCCTAAAATTGCGCTATTGGTGCAGAAAAATGAGGCTTTTCACCCCAAAAACGCGGGTTTAGCCCCCATGATAGGGTTTGTGCTGTAAAAAAGGAGAGGTAGGGCCCTGGAAACGAGGCACTGCTGCATAAAAGGGAGGTTGTTACCTGTAGAATCAAAACTTTGGATGCTAAAAATTAATCTTTGAGAGGTAAAGTGGGGGTTTGTGCCCTAAAATTGAGAGCTTGGAGTAGGAAAATGAGGCTTTTAATCTGAAAAAGGAGGTTTGTGCCCTAAAATTGAGATATTGGTGAAGAAGAATGAGGCTTTTCACCCAAAAATTGAGAGCTTGTCCCTAAAATGGAGAGCTTGGTGCAGAAAAATGAGGCTTTTTCACCCAAAAAAGGCGGGTTTTACCCTAAATTTGAGAGCTTGGTTCAGAAAAATGAGGCTTTTCACCCAATACAGGTAATTTGTGCCCTAAAATTGAGAGCTTGGTGCAGAAAAATGATTCTTTTCGCCCGAAAAAGGCGGTTTCTGCCCTAAAATTGAGAGCTTGGTGCAGAAAAATGAGGCTTTTCACCCAAAAAAGGAGAGCTTGTCCATAAAATTGAAATATTGGTGCAGAAAAATGAGGCTTTTTCACCCAAAAAAGGCGGGTTTTACCCTAAACTTGAGAGAGTGGTTCAGAAAAATGAGGCTTTTCACCCAATAAAGGTAATTTGTGCCCAAAAATTGAGAGCTTGGTTCAGAAAAACGAGGATTTTTCACCCAAAAAAGGCGGGTGTGTGCCGTAAAATTGAGAGCTTGGTGCAGAAAAATGAGGCTTTTCCACCCAAAAAAGGCGGGTTTTACCCTAAAATTGAGATATTGGTGAAGAAAAATGAGGCTTTTCACCCGAAAATTGAGAGCTTGTCCCTAAAATTGAGAGCTTTGTTCAGAAAAACGAGACTTTTTCACCCAAAAAAGGCGGGTTTGTGCCCTAAAATTGAGAGCTTGTTGCAGAAAATTGAGGCTTTTCAGCAGAAAAAGGTTGTTTCCGCCCTAAAATTGAGAGCTTGGTACAGAAAAATGAGGTTTTTCACCCCAAAAGCGTGGGTTTAGCCCCCATGATAGGGTTTGTACTGTAAAAAAGGAGAGGTAGGGCCCAGGAAACGAGGCACTGCTGCATAAAAGGGAGGTTGTTACCTGTAGAATCAAAACTTTGGATGCCAAAAATTAATCTTTGAGAGGTAAAGTGGGGGTTTGTGCCTAAAATTGAGAGCTTGGAGTAGGAAAATGAGGCTTTTAATCTGAAAAAGGAGGTTTGTGCCCTAAAATTGAGATATTGGTGAAGAAGAATGAGGCTTTTCACCCAAAAATTGAGAGCTTGTCCCTAAAATTGAGAGCTTGGTGCAGAAAAATGAGGCTTTTCAGCAGAAAAAGGTGAGCTTGTCCATAAAATTGCGCTATTGTTGCAGAAAAATGAGGCTTTTCAGGTGAAAAAGGTGGGTTTGGTGCTAAAATTGAGAGCTTGGTGCAGAAAAATGAGGCTTTTCTGGTGAAAAGGGCATTTTGTGCCCAAAAATTGAGAGCTTGTTGTAGGAAAATGAGGCTTTTTTACCCGAAAAGGGCGGGTTTTACCCTAAAATTGAGAGCTTCTTGTAGGAAAATGAGGCTTTTCAGGTGAAAAAGGTGGGTTTGGTGCAGAAAATTGAGAGCTCTGTGCAGAAAAATGAGGCTTTTTCACCTGAAAAAGGCATTTTGTGCCTGAAATTGAGAGCTTGGTGCAGAAAAATGAGGCTTTTCACCCCAAAAACGCGGGTTTAGCCCCCATGATAGGGTTTGTGCTGTAAAAAAGGAGAGGTAGGGCCCTGGAAACGAGGCACTGCTGCATAAAAGGGAGGTTGTTACCTGTAGAATCAAAACTTTGGATGCTAAAAATTAATCTTTGAGAGGTAAAGTGGGGGTTTGTGCCCTAAAATTGAGAGCTTGGAGTAGGAAAATGAGGCTTTTAATCTGAAAAAGGAGGTTTGTGCCCTAAAATTGAGAAATTGGTGAAGAAAAATGAGGCTTTTCACCCAAAAATTGAGAACTTGTCCCTAAAATGGAGAGCTTGGTGCAGAAAAATGAGGCTTTTCAGCAGAAAAAGGCACGTTTGGTCCTAAAATTGCGCTATTGGTGCAGAAAAATGAGGCTTTTCACCCAAAAAAGGAAAGCTTGTCCATAACATTGAAATATTGGTGCAGAAAAATGAGGCTTTTCAGGTGTAAAAGGTGGGTTTGGTGCTAAAATTGAGAGCTTGTTGCAGAAAAATGAGGCTTTTCAGGAGAAAAAGGTGGTTTGTGCCCTAAAATTGAGAGCTTGGTGCAGAAAAATGAGGCTTTTCAGGTGAAAAAAGCGGGTTTGTGCCCTAGAATTCAGAGCTTATTGTAGGAGAATGAAGCTTTTCACCCCAAAAACATGGGTTTGGCCCCCACGATAGGGTTTGTGCTGTATAAAAGTAGAGTTAGGGCCCAGGAAACGAGGCACTGCTGCATAAAAGGGAGGTTGTTACCTGTAGAATCAAAACTTTGGATGCTAAAAATTAAGCTTTGAGAGGTAAAGTGGGGGTTTGTGCCTAAAATTGAGAGCTTGGAGTAGGAAAATGAGGCTTTTAATCTGAAAAAGGAGGTTTGTGCCCTAAAATGGAGAGCTTGGTGCAGAAAAATGAGGCTTTTCAGGTGAAAATTGAGAGCTTGTCCCTAAAATTGAGAGCTTGGTGCAGAAAAATTAGGCTTTTCAGGTGAAAAAAGCGGGTTTTACCCTAATATTGAAAGCTTGGTGCAGAAAAATGAGGCTTTTCACCCCAAAAACGCGGGTTTAGCCCCCACGATAGGGTTTGTGCTGTAAAAAAGGAGAGGTAGGGCCCTGGAAACGAGGCACTGCTGCATAAAAGGGAGGTTGTTACCTGTAGAATCAAAACTTTGGATGCTAAAAATTAATCTTTGAGAGGTAAAGTGGGGGTTTGTGCCTAAAATTGAGAGCTTGGAGTAGGAAAATGAGGCTTTTAATCTGAAAAAGGAGGTTTGTGCCCTAAAATTGAGATATTGGTGAAGAAAATGAGGCTTTTCACCCGAAAATTGAGAACTTGTCCCTCAAATGGAGAGCTTGGTGCAGAAAAATGAGGCTTTTCAGGAGAAAAAGGTGGTTTGTGCCCAAAAATTGAGAGCTTGGTGCAGATAAATGAGGCTTTTCAGGAGAAAAAAGCGGGTTTGTGCCCTAGAATCCAGAGCTTATTGTAGGAGAATGAAGCTTTTCACCCCAAAAACATGGGTTTGGCCCCCACGATAGGGTTTGTGCTGTATAAAAGTAGAGTTAGGGCCCAGGAAACGAGGCACTGCTGCATAAAAGGGAGGTTGTTACCTGTAGAATCAAAACTTTGGATGCCAAAAATTAAGCTTTGAGAGGTAAAGTGGGGGTTTGTGCCCTAAAATTGAGAGCTTGGAGTAGGAAAATGAGGCTTTTAATCTGAAAAAGGAGGTTTGTGCCCTAAAATTGAGAGCTTGGTGCAGAAAAATGAGGCTTTTCAGGTGAAAATTGAGAACTTGTCCCTAAAATTGAGAGCTTGGTGCAGAAAAATGAGGCTTTTTCACCCAAAAAAGGCGGGTTTTACCCTAAATTTGAGAGCTTGGTTCAGAAAAATGAGGCTTTTCACCCAATACAGGTAATTTGTGCCCTAAAATTGAGAGCTTGGTGCAGAAAAATGAGGCTTTTCACCCAAAAAAGGAGAGCTTGTCCCTAAAATTGAGAGCTTGGTACAGAAAAATGAGGTTTTTCACCCCAAAAGCGTGGGTTTAGCCCCCATGATAGGGTTTGTGCTGTAAAAAGGGAGAGGTAGGGCCCAGGAAACGAGGCACTGCTGCATAAAAGGGAGGTTGTTACCTGTAGAATCAAAACTTTGGATGCCAAAAATTAATCTTTGAGAGGTAAAATGGGGGTTTGTGCCCTAAAATTGAGAGCTTGGAGTAGGAAAATGAGGCTTTTAATCTGAAAAAGGAGGTTTGTGCCCTAAAATTGAGATATTGGTGAAGAAAAATGAGGCTTTTCACTCAAAAATTGAGAGCTTGTCCCTAAAATTGAGAGCTTGGAGTAGGAAAATGAGGCTTTTAATCTGAAAAAGGAGGTTTGTGCCCTAAAATTGAGATATTGGTGAAGAAGAATGAGGCTTTTCACCCAAAAATTGAGAGCTTGTCCCTAAAATTGAGAGCTTGGTGCAGAAAAATGAGGCTTTTCAGCAGAAAAAGGTGAGCTTGTCCATAAAATTGCGCTATTGGTGCAGAAAAATGAGGCTTTTCTGGTGAAAAGGGCATTTTGTGCCCAAAAATTGAGAGCTTGTTGTAGGAAAATGAGGCTTTTTTACCCGAAAAAGGCGGGTTTTACCCTAAAATTGAGAGCTTCTTGTAGGAAAATGAGGCTTTTCAGGTGAAAAAGGTGGGTTTGGTGCAGAAAATTGAGAGCTTGGTGCAGAAAAATGAGGCTTTTCACCCCAAAAACGCGGGTTTAGCCCCCATGATAGGGTTTGTGCTGTAAAAAAGGAGAGGTAGGGCCCAGGAAACGAGGCACTGCTGCATAAAAGGGAGGTTGTTACCTGTAGAATCAAAACTTTGGATGCTAAAAATTAATCTTTGAGAGGTAAAGTGGGGGTTTGTGCCTAAAATTGAGAGCTTGGAGTAGGAAAATGAGGCTTTTAATCTGAAAAAGGAGGTTTGTGCCCTAAAATTGAGAGCTTGGTGCAGAAAAATGAGGCTTTTCAGGTGAAAATTGAGAGCTTGTCCCTAAAATGGAGAGCTTGGTGCAGAAAAATTAGGCTTTTCAGGTGAAAAAAGCGGGTTTTACCCTAATATTGAAAGCTTGGTGCAGAAAAATGAGGCTTTTCACCCCAAAAACGCGGGTTTAGCCCCCACGATAGGGTTTGTGCTGTAAAAAAGGAGAGGTAGGGCCCTGGAAACGAGGCACTGCTGCATAAAAGGGAGGTTGTTACCTGTAGAATCAAAACTTTGGATGCTAAAAATTAATCTTTGAGAGGTAAAGTGGGGGTTTGTGCCTAAAATTGAGAGCTTGGAGTAGGAAAATGAGGCTTTTAATCTGAAAAAGGAGGTTTGTGCCCTAAAATTGAGATATTGGTGAAGAAAATGAGGCTTTTCACCCGAAAATTGAGAACTTGTCCCTCAAATGGAGAGCTTGGTGCAGAAAAATGAGGCTTTTCAGGAGAAAAAGGTGGTTTGTGCCCAAAAATTGAGAGCTTGGTGCAGAAAAATGAGGCTTTTCAGGAGAAAAAAGCGGGTTTGTGCCCTAGAATTCAGAGCTTATTGTAGGAGAATGAAGCTTTTCACCCCAAAAACATGGGTTTGGCCCCCACGATAGGGTTTGTGCTGTATAAAAGTAGAGTTAGGGCCCAGGAAACGAGGCACTGCTGCATAAAAGGGAGGTTGTTACCTGTAGAATCAAAACTTTGGATGCTAAAAATTAATCTTTGAGAGGTAAAATGGGGGTTTGTGCCCTAAAATTGAGAGCTTGGAGTAGGAAAATGAGGCTTTTAATCTGAAAAAGGAGGTTTGTGCCCTAAAATTGAGAAATTGGTGAAGAAAAATGAGGCTTTTCACCCAAAAATTGAGAGCTTGTCCCTAAAATGGAGAGCTTGGTGCAGAAAAATTAGGCTTTTCAGGTGAAAAAAGCGGGTTTTACCCTAATATTGAAAGCTTGGTGCAGAAAAATGAGGCTTTTCACCCCAAAAACGCGGGTTTAGCCCCCACGATAGGGTTTGTGCTGTAAAAAAGGAGAGGTAGGGCCCTGGAAACGAGGCACTGCTGCATAAAAGGGAGGTTGTTACCTGTAGAATCAAAACTTTGGATGCTAAAAATTAATCTTTGAGAGGTAAAGTGGGGGTTTGTGCCTAAAATTGAGAGCTTGGAGTAGGAAAATGAGGCTTTTAATCTGAAAAAGGAGGTTTGTGCCCTAAAATTGAGATATTGGTGAAGAAAATGAGGCTTTTCACCCGAAAATTGAGAACTTGTCCCTCAAATGGAGAGCTTGGTGCAGAAAAATGAGGCTTTTCAGGAGAAAAAGGTGGTTTGTGCCCAAAAATTGAGAGCTTGGTGCAGATAAATGAGGCTTTTCAGGAGAAAAAAGCGGGTTTGTGCCCTAGAATCCAGAGCTTATTGTAGGAGAATGAAGCTTTTCACCCCAAAAACATGGGTTTGGCCCCCACGATAGGGTTTGTGCTGTATAAAAGTAGAGTTAGGGCCCAGGAAACGAGGCACTGCTGCATAAAAGGGAGGTTGTTACCTGTAGAATCAAAACTTTGGATGCCAAAAATTAAGCTTTGAGAGGTAAAGTGGGGGTTTGTGCCCTAAAATTGAGAGCTTGGAGTAGGAAAATGAGGCTTTTAATCTGAAAAAGGAGGTTTGTGCCCTAAAATTCAGATATTGGTGAAGAAAAATGAGGCTTTTCACCCCAAAATTGAGAACTTGTCCCTAAAATGGAGAGCTTGGTGCAGAAAAATGAGGCTTTTTCACCCAAAAAAGGTGGGTTTTACCCTAAATTTGAGAGCTTGGTTCAGAAAAATGAGACTTTTCACCCAATACAGGTAATTTGTGCCCTAAAATTGAGAGCTTGGTGCAGAAAAATGAGGCTTTTCACCCAAAAAAGGCATTTTGTGCCTGAAATTGAGAGCTTGGTGCAGAAAAATGAGGCTTTTCACCCCAAAAACGCGGGTTTAGCCCCCATGATAGGGTTTGTGCTGTAAAAAAGGAGAGGTAGGGCCCTGGAAACGAGGCACTGCTGCATAAAAGGGAGGTTGTTACCTGTAGAATCAAAACTTTGGATGCTAAAAATTAATCTTTGAGAGGTAAAGTGGGGGTTTGTGCCCTAAAATTGAGAGCTTGGAGTAGGAAAATGAGGCTTTTAATCTGAAAAAGGAGGTTTGTGCCCTAAAATTAAGAAATTGGTGAAGAAAAATGAGGCTTTTCACCCAAAAATTGAGAGCTTGTCCCTAAAATGGAGAGCTTGGTGCAGAAAAATGAGGCTTTTCAGCAGAAAAAGGCACGTTTGGTCCTAAAATTGCGCTATTGGTGCAGAAAAATGAGGCTTTTCACCCAAAAAAGGAAAGCTTGTCCATAACATTGAAATATTGGTGCAGAAAAATGAGGCTTTTCAGGTGTAAAAGGTGGGTTTGGTGCTAAAATTGAGAGCTTGTTGCAGAAAAATGAGGCTTTTCAGGAGAAAAAGGTGGTTTGTGCCCTAAAATTGAGAGCTTGGTGCAGAAAAATGAGGCTTTTCAGGTGAAAAAAGCGGGTTTGTGCCCTAGAATTCAGAGCTTATTGTAGGAGAATGAAGCTTTTCACCCCAAAAACATGGGTTTGGCCCCCACGATAGGGTTTGTGCTGTATAAAAGTAGAGTTAGGGCCCAGGAAACGAGGCACTGCTGCATAAAAGGGAGGTTGTTACCTGTAGAATCAAAACTTTGGATGCTAAAAATTAAGCTTTGAGAGGTAAAGTGGGGGTTTGTGCCTAAAATTGAGAGCTTGGAGTAGGAAAATGAGGCTTTTAATCTGAAAAAGGAGGTTTGTGCCCTAAAATTGAGAGCTTGGTGCAGAAAAATGAGGCTTTTCACTCAAAAATTGAGAGCTTGTCCCTAAAATTGAGAGCTTGGTGCAGAAAAATTAGGCTTTTCAGGTGAAAAAAGCGGGTTTTACCCTAATATTGAAAGCTTGGTGCAGAAAAATGAGGCTTTTCACCCCAAAAACGCGGGTTTAGCCCCCACGATAGGGTTTGTGCTGTAAAAAAGGAGAGGTAGGGCCCTGGAAACGAGGCACTGCTGCATAAAAGGGAGGTTGTTACCTGTAGAATCAAAACTTTGGATGCTAAAAATTAATCTTTGAGAGGTAAAGTGGGGGTTTGTGCCTAAAATTGAGAGCTTGGAGTAGGAAAATGAGGCTTTTAATCTGAAAAAGGAGGTTTGTGCCCTAAAATTGAGATATTGGTGAAGAAAATGAGGCTTTTCACCCGAAAATTGAGAACTTGTCCCTCAAATGGAGAGCTTGGTGCAGAAAAATGAGGCTTTTCAGGAGAAAAAGGTGGTTTGTGCCCAAAAATTGAGAGCTTGGTGCAGATAAATGAGGCTTTTCAGGAGAAAAAAGCGGGTTTGTGCCCTAGAATCCAGAGCTTATTGTAGGAGAATGAAGCTTTTCACCCCAAAAACATGGGTTTGGCCCCCACGATAGGGTTTGTGCTGTATAAAAGTAGAGTTAGGGCCCAGGAAACGAGGCACTGCTGCATAAAAGGGAGGTTGTTACCTGTAGAATCAAAACTTTGGATGCTAAAAATTAAGCTTTGAGAGGTAAAGTGGGGGTTTGTGCCTAAAATTGAGAGCTTGGAGTAGGAAAATGAGGCTTTTAATCTGAAAAAGGAGGTTTGTGCCCTAAAATTGAGAGCTTGGTGCAGAAAAATGAGGCTTTTCAGGTGAAAATTGAGAGCTTGTCCCTAAAATGGAGAGCTTGGTGCAGAAAAATTAGGCTTTTCAGGTGAAAAAAGCGGGTTTTACCCTAATATTGAAAGCTTGGTGCAGAAAAATGAGGCTTTTCACCCCAAAAACGCGGGTTTAGCCCCCACGATAGGGTTTGTGCTGTAAAAAAGGAGAGGTAGGGCCCTGGAAACGAGGCACTGCTGCATAAAAGGGAGGTTGTTACCTGTAGAATCAAAACTTTGGATGCTAAAAATTAATCTTTGAGAGGTAAAGTGGGGGTTTGTGCCTAAAATTGAGAGCTTGGAGTAGGAAAATGAGGCTTTTAATCTGAAAAAGGAGGTTTGTGCCCTAAAATTGAGATATTGGTGAAGAAAATGAGGCTTTTCACCCGAAAATTGAGAACTTGTCCCTCAAATGGAGAGCTTGGTGCAGAAAAATGAGGCTTTTCAGGAGAAAAAGGTGGTTTGTGCCCAAAAATTGAGAGCTTGGTGCAGATAAATGAGGCTTTTCAGGAGAAAAAAGCGGGTTTGTGCCCTAGAATCCAGAGCTTATTGTAGGAGAATGAAGCTTTTCACCCCAAAAACATGGGTTTGGCCCCCACGATAGGGTTTGTGCTGTATAAAAGTAGAGTTAGGGCCCAGGAAACGAGGCACTGCTGCATAAAAGGGAGGTTGTTACCTGTAGAATCAAAACTTTGGATGCCAAAAATTAAGCTTTGAGAGGTAAAGTGGGGGTTTGTGCCTAAAATTGAGAGCTTGGAGTAGGAAAATGAGGCTTTTAATCTGAAAAAGGAGGTTTGTGCCCTAAAATTGAGATATTGGTGAAGAAAATGAGGCTTTTCACCCGAAAATTGAGAACTTGTCCCTCAAATGGAGAGCTTGGTGCAGAAAAATGAGGCTTTTCAGGAGAAAAAGGTGGTTTGTGCCCAAAAATTGAGAGCTTGGTGCAGATAAATGAGGCTTTTCAGGAGAAAAAAGCGGGTTTGTGCCCTAGAATCCAGAGCTTATTGTAGGAGAATGAAGCTTTTCACCCCAAAAACATGGGTTTGGCCCCCACGATAGGGTTTGTGCTGTATAAAAGTAGAGTTAGGGCCCAGGAAACGAGGCACTGCTGCATAAAAGGGAGGTTGTTACCTGTAGAATCAAAACTTTGGATGCTAAAAATTAAGCTTTGAGAGGTAAAGTGGGGGTTTGTGCCTAAAATTGAGAGCTTGGAGTAGGAAAATGAGGCTTTTAATCTGAAAAAGGAGGTTTGTGCCCTAAAATTGAGATATTGGTGAAGAAAAATGAGGCTTTTCACCCAAAAATTGAGAACTTGTCCCTAAAATGGAGAGCTTGGTGCAGAAAAATGAGGCTTTTTCACCCAAAAAAGGTGGGTTTTACCCTAAATTTGAGAGCTTGGTTCAGAAAAATGAGACTTTTCACCCAATACAGGTAATTTGTGCCCTAAAATTGAGAGCTTGGTGCAGAAAAATGAGGCTTTTCACCCAAAAAAGGCATTTTGTGCCTGAAATTGAGAGCTTGGTGCAGAAAAATGAGGCTTTTCACCCCAAAAACGCGGGTTTAGCCCCCATGATAGGGTTTGTGCTGTAAAAAAGGAGAGGTAGGGCCCTGGAAACGAGGCACTGCTGCATAAAAGGGAGGTTGTTACCTGTAGAATCAAAACTTTGGATGCTAAAAATTAATCTTTGAGAGGTAAAATGGGGGTTTGTGCCCTAAAATTGAGAGCTTGGAGTAGGAAAATGAGGCTTTTAATCTGAAAAAGGAGGTTTGTGCCCTAAAATTAAGAAATTGGTGAAGAAAAATGAGGCTTTTCACCCAAAAATTGAGAGCTTGTCCCTAAAATGGAGAGCTTGGTGCAGAAAAATGAGGCTTTTCAGCAGAAAAAGGCACGTTTGGTCCTAAAATTGCGCTATTGGTGCAGAAAAATGAGGCTTTTCACCCAAAAAAGGAAAGCTTGTCCATAACATTGAAATATTGGTGCAGAAAAATGAGGCTTTTCAGGTGTAAAAGGTGGGTTTGGTGCTAAAATTGAGAGCTTGTTGCAGAAAAATGAGGCTTTTCAGGAGAAAAAGGTGGTTTGTGCCCTAAAATTGAGATATTGGTGCAGAAAAATGAGGCTTTTCAGGTGAAAAAAGCGGGTTTGTGCCCTAGAATTCAGAGCTTATTGTAGGAGAATGAAGCTTTTCACCCCAAAAACATGGGTTTGGCCCCCACGATAGGGTTTGTGCTGTATAAAAGTAGAGTTAGGGCCCAGGAAACGAGGCACTGCTGCATAAAAGGGAGGTTGTTACCTGTAGAATCAAAACTTTGGATGCTAAAAATTAATCTTTGAGAGGTAAAGTGGGGGTTTGTGCCTAAAATTGAGAGCTTGGAGTAGGAAAATGAGGCTTTTAATCTGAAAAAGGAGGTTTGTGCCCTAAAATTGAGATATTGGTGAAGAAAATGAGGCTTTTCACCCGAAAATTGAGAACTTGTCCCTCAAATGGAGAGCTTGGTGCAGAAAAATGAGGCTTTTCAGGAGAAAAAGGTGGTTTGTGCCCAAAAATTGAGAGCTTGGTGCAGATAAATGAGGCTTTTCAGGAGAAAAAAGCGGGTTTGTGCCCTAGAATCCAGAGCTTATTGTAGGAGAATGAAGCTTTTCACCCCAAAAACATGGGTTTGGCCCCCACGATAGGGTTTGTGCTGTATAAAAGTAGAGTTAGGGCCCAGGAAACGAGGCACTGCTGCATAAAAGGGAGGTTGTTACCTGTAGAACCAAAACTTTGGATGCTAAAAATTAAGCTTTGAGAGGTAAAGTGGGGGTTTGTGCCTAAAATTGAGAGCTTGGAGTAGGAAAATGAGGCTTTTAATCTGAAAAAGGAGGTTTGTGCCCTAAAATTGAGATATTGGTGAAGAAAAATGAGGCTTTTCACCCAAAAATTGAGAACTTGTCCCTAAAATGGAGAGCTTGGTGCAGAAAAATGAGGCTTTTTCACCCAAAAAAGGTGGGTTTTACCCTAAATTTGAGAGCTTGGTTCAGAAAAATGAGACTTTTCACCCAATACAGGTAATTTGTGCCCTAAAATTGAGAGCTTGGTGCAGAAAAATGAGGCTTTTCACCCAAAAAAGGCATTTTGTGCCTGAAATTGAGAGCTTGGTGCAGAAAAATGAGGCTTTTCACCCCAAAAACGCGGGTTTAGCCCCCATGATAGGGTTTGTGCTGTAAAAAAGGAGAGGTAGGGCCCTGGAAACGAGGCACTGCTGCATAAAAGGGAGGTTGTTACCTGTAGAATCAAAACTTTGGATGCTAAAAATTAATCTTTGAGAGGTAAAGTGGGGGTTTGTGCCCTAAAATTGAGAGCTTGGAGTAGGAAAATGAGGCTTTTAATCTGAAAAAGGAGGTTTGTGCCCTAAAATTAAGAAATTGGTGAAGAAAAATGAGGCTTTTCACCCAAAAATTGAGAGCTTGTCCCTAAAATGGAGAGCTTGGTGCAGAAAAATGAGGCTTTTCAGCAGAAAAAGGCACGTTTGGTCCTAAAATTGCGCTATTGGTGCAGAAAAATGAGGCTTTTCACCCAAAAAAGGAAAGCTTGTCCATAACATTGAAATATTGGTGCAGAAAAATGAGGCTTTTCAGGTGTAAAAGGTGGGTTTGGTGCTAAAATTGAGAGCTTGTTGCAGAAAAATGAGGCTTTTCAGGAGAAAAAGGTGGTTTGTGCCCTAAAATTCAGAGCTTGGTGCAGAAAAATTAGGCTTTTCAGGTGAAAAAAGCGGGTTTTACCCTAATATTGAAAGCTTGGTGCAGAAAAATGAGGCTTTTCACCCCAAAAACGCGGGTTTAGCCCCCACGATAGGGTTTGTGCTGTAAAAAAGGAGAGGTAGGGCCCTGGAAACGAGGCACTGCTGCATAAAAGGGAGGTTGTTACCTGTAGAATCAAAACTTTGGATGCTAAAAATTAATCTTTGAGAGGTAAAGTGGGGGTTTGTGCCTAAAATTGAGAGCTTGGAGTAGGAAAATGAGGCTTTTAATCTGAAAAAGGAGGTTTGTGCCCTAAAATTGAGATATTGGTGAAGAAAATGAGGCTTTTCACCCGAAAATTGAGAACTTGTCCCTCAAATGGAGAGCTTGGTGCAGAAAAATGAGGCTTTTCAGGAGAAAAAGGTGGTTTGTGCCCAAAAATTGAGAGCTTGGTGCAGATAAATGAGGCTTTTCAGGAGAAAAAAGCGGGTTTGTGCCCTAGAATCCAGAGCTTATTGTAGGAGAATGAAGCTTTTCACCCCAAAAACATGGGTTTGGCCCCCACGATAGGGTTTGTGCTGTATAAAAGTAGAGTTAGGGCCCAGGAAACGAGGCACTGCTGCATAAAAGGGAGGTTGTTACCTGTAGAATCAAAACTTTGGATGCTAAAAATTAAGCTTTGAGAGGTAAAGTGGGGGTTTGTGCCTAAAATTGAGAGCTTGGAGTAGGAAAATGAGGCTTTTAATCTGAAAAAGGAGGTTTGTGCCCTAAAATTGAGAGCTTGGTGCAGAAAAATGAGGCTTTTCAGGTGAAAATTGAGAGCTTGTCCCTAAAATGGAGAGCTTGGTGCAGAAAAATTAGGCTTTTCAGGTGAAAAAAGCGGGTTTTACCCTAATATTGAAAGCTTGGTGCAGAAAAATGAGGCTTTTCACCCCAAAAACGCGGGTTTAGCCCCCACGATAGGGTTTGTGCTGTAAAAAAGGAGAGGTAGGGCCCTGGAAACGAGGCACTGCTGCATAAAAGGGAGGTTGTTACCTGTAGAATCAAAACTTTGGATGCTAAAAATTAATCTTTGAGAGGTAAAGTGGGGGTTTGTGCCTAAAATTGAGAGCTTGGAGTAGGAAAATGAGGCTTTTAATCTGAAAAAGGAGGTTTGTGCCCTAAAATTGAGATATTGGTGAAGAAAATGAGGCTTTTCACCCGAAAATTGAGAACTTGTCCCTCAAATGGAGAGCTTGGTGCAGAAAAATGAGGCTTTTCAGGAGAAAAAGGTGGTTTGTGCCCAAAAATTGAGAGCTTGGTGCAGATAAATGAGGCTTTTCAGGAGAAAAAAGCGGGTTTGTGCCCTAGAATCCAGAGCTTATTGTAGGAGAATGAAGCTTTTCACCCCAAAAACATGGGTTTGGCCCCCACGATAGGGTTTGTGCTGTATAAAAGTAGAGTTAGGGCCCAGGAAACGAGGCACTGCTGCATAAAAGGGAGGTTGTTACCTGTAGAATCAAAACTTTGGATGCTAAAAATTAAGCTTTGAGAGGTAAAGTGGGGGTTTGTGCCTAAAATTGAGAGCTTGGAGTAGGAAAATGAGGCTTTTAATCTGAAAAAGGAGGTTTGTGCCCTAAAATTGAGATATTGGTGAAGAAAAATGAGGCTTTTCACCCAAAAATTGAGAACTTGTCCCTAAAATGGAGAGCTTGGTGCAGAAAAATGAGGCTTTTTCACCCAAAAAAGGTGGGTTTTACCCTAAATTTGAGAGCTTGGTTCAGAAAAATGAGACTTTTCACCCAATACAGGTAATTTGTGCCCTAAAATTGAGAGCTTGGTGCAGAAAAATGAGGCTTTTCACCCAAAAAAGGCATTTTGTGCCTGAAATTGAGAGCTTGGTGCAGAAAAATGAGGCTTTTCACCCCAAAAACGCGGGTTTAGCCCCCATGATAGGGTTTGTGCTGTAAAAAAGGAGAGGTAGGGCCCTGGAAACGAGGCACTGCTGCATAAAAGGGAGGTTGTTACCTGTAGAATCAAAACTTTGGATGCTAAAAATTAATCTTTGAGAGGTAAAGTGGGGGTTTGTGCCCTAAAATTGAGAGCTTGGAGTAGGAAAATGAGGCTTTTAATCTGAAAAAGGAGGTTTGTGCCCTAAAATTAAGAAATTGGTGAAGAAAAATGAGGCTTTTCACCCAAAAATTGAGAGCTTGTCCCTAAAATGGAGAGCTTGGTGCAGAAAAATGAGGCTTTTCAGCAGAAAAAGGCACGTTTGGTCCTAAAATTGCGCTATTGGTGCAGAAAAATGAGGCTTTTCACCCAAAAAAGGAAAGCTTGTCCATAACATTGAAATATTGGTGCAGAAAAATGAGGCTTTTCAGGTGTAAAAGGTGGGTTTGGTGCTAAAATTGAGAGCTTGTTGCAGAAAAATGAGGCTTTTCAGGAGAAAAAGGTGGTTTGTGCCCTAAAATTGAGAGCTTGGTGCAGAAAAATGAGGCTTTTCAGGTGAAAAAAGCGGGTTTGTGCCCTAGAATTCAGAGCTTATTGTAGGAGAATGAAGCTTTTCACCCCAAAAACATGGGTTTGGCCCCCACGATAGGGTTTGTGCTGTATAAAAGTAGAGTTAGGGCCCAGGAAACGAGGCACTGCTGCATAAAAGGGAGGTTGTTACCTGTAGAATCAAAACTTTGGATGCTAAAAATTAAGCTTTGAGAGGTAAAGTGGGGGTTTGTGCCTAAAATTGAGAGCTTGGAGTAGGAAAATGAGGCTTTTAATCTGAAAAAGGAGGTTTGTGCCCTAAAATTGAGAGCTTGGTGCAGAAAAATGAGGCTTTTCACTCAAAAATTGAGAGCTTGTCCCTAAAATTGAGAGCTTGGTGCAGAAAAATTAGGCTTTTCAGGTGAAAAAAGCGGGTTTTACCCTAATATTGAAAGCTTGGTGCAGAAAAATGAGGCTTTTCACCCCAAAAACGCGGGTTTAGCCCCCACGATAGGGTTTGTGCTGTAAAAAAGGAGAGGTAGGGCCCTGGAAACGAGGCACTGCTGCATAAAAGGGAGGTTGTTACCTGTAGAATCAAAACTTTGGATGCTAAAAATTAATCTTTGAGAGGTAAAGTGGGGGTTTGTGCCTAAAATTGAGAGCTTGGAGTAGGAAAATGAGGCTTTTAATCTGAAAAAGGAGGTTTGTGCCCTAAAATTGAGATATTGGTGAAGAAAATGAGGCTTTTCACCCGAAAATTGAGAACTTGTCCCTCAAATGGAGAGCTTGGTGCAGAAAAATGAGGCTTTTCAGGAGAAAAAGGTGGTTTGTGCCCAAAAATTGAGAGCTTGGTGCAGATAAATGAGGCTTTTCAGGAGAAAAAAGCGGGTTTGTGCCCTAGAATCCAGAGCTTATTGTAGGAGAATGAAGCTTTTCACCCCAAAAACATGGGTTTGGCCCCCACGATAGGGTTTGTGCTGTATAAAAGTAGAGTTAGGGCCCAGGAAACGAGGCACTGCTGCATAAAAGGGAGGTTGTTACCTGTAGAATCAAAACTTTGGATGCTAAAAATTAAGCTTTGAGAGGTAAAGTGGGGGTTTGTGCCTAAAATTGAGAGCTTGGAGTAGGAAAATGAGGCTTTTAATCTGAAAAAGGAGGTTTGTGCCCTAAAATTGAGAGCTTGGTGCAGAAAAATGAGGCTTTTCAGGTGAAAATTGAGAGCTTGTCCCTAAAATGGAGAGCTTGGTGCAGAAAAATTAGGCTTTTCAGGTGAAAAAAGCGGGTTTTACCCTAATATTGAAAGCTTGGTGCAGAAAAATGAGGCTTTTCACCCCAAAAACGCGGGTTTAGCCCCCACGATAGGGTTTGTGCTATAAAAAAGGAGAGGTAGGGCCCTGGAAACGAGGCACTGCTGCATAAAAGGGAGGTTGTTACCTGTAGAATCAAAACTTTGGATGCTAAAAATTAATCTTTGAGAGGTAAAGTGGGGGTTTGTGCCCTAAAATTGAGAGCTTGGAGTAGGAAAATGAGGCTTTTAATCTGAAAAAGGAGGTTTGTGCCCTAAAATTGAGAAATTGGTGAAGAAAAATGAGGCTTTTCACCCAAAAATTGAGAGCTTGTCCCTAAAATGGAGAGCTTGGTGCAGAAAAATTAGGCTTTTCAGGTGAAAAAAGCGGGTTTTACCCTAATATTGAAAGCTTGGTGCAGAAAAATGAGGCTTTTCACCCCAAAAACGCGGGTTTAGCCCCCACGATAGGGTTTGTGCTGTAAAAAAGGAGAGGTAGGGCCCTGGAAACGAGGCACTGCTGCATAAAAGGGAGGTTGTTACCTGTAGAATCAAAACTTTGGATGCTAAAAATTAATCTTTGAGAGGTAAAGTGGGGGTTTGTGCCTAAAATTGAGAGCTTGGAGTAGGAAAATGAGGCTTTTAATCTGAAAAAGGAGGTTTGTGCCCTAAAATTGAGATATTGGTGAAGAAAATGAGGCTTTTCACCCGAAAATTGAGAACTTGTCCCTCAAATGGAGAGCTTGGTGCAGAAAAATGAGGCTTTTCAGGAGAAAAAGGTGGTTTGTGCCCAAAAATTGAGAGCTTGGTGCAGATAAATGAGGCTTTTCAGGAGAAAAAAGCGGGTTTGTGCCCTAGAATCCAGAGCTTATTGTAGGAGAATGAAGCTTTTCACCCCAAAAACATGGGTTTGGCCCCCACGATAGGGTTTGTGCTGTATAAAAGTAGAGTTAGGGCCCAGGAAACGAGGCACTGCTGCATAAAAGGGAGGTTGTTACCTGTAGAATCAAAACTTTGGATGCCAAAAATTAAGCTTTGAGAGGTAAAGTGGGGGTTTGTGCCCTAAAATTGAGAGCTTGGAGTAGGAAAATGAGGCTTTTAATCTGAAAAAGGAGGTTTGTGCCCTAAAATTGAGATATTGGTGAAGAAAAATGAGGCTTTTCACCCAAAAATTGAGAACTTGTCCCTAAAATGGAGAGCTTGGTGCAGAAAAATGAGGCTTTTTCACCCAAAAAAGGTGGGTTTTACCCTAAATTTGAGAGCTTGGTTCAGAAAAATGAGACTTTTCACCCAATACAGGTAATTTGTGCCCTAAAATTGAGAGCTTGGTGCAGAAAAATGAGGCTTTTCACCCAAAAAAGGCATTTTGTGCCTGAAATTGAGAGCTTGGTGCAGAAAAATGAGGCTTTTCACCCCAAAAACGCGGGTTTAGCCCCCATGATAGGGTTTGTGCTGTAAAAAAGGAGAGGTAGGGCCCTGGAAACGAGGCACTGCTGCATAAAAGGGAGGTTGTTACCTGTAGAATCAAAACTTTGGATGCTAAAAATTAATCTTTGAGAGGTAAAGTGGGGGTTTGTGCCCTAAAATTGAGAGCTTGGAGTAGGAAAATGAGGCTTTTAATCTGAAAAAGGAGGTTTGTGCCCTAAAATTAAGAAATTGGTGAAGAAAAATGAGGCTTTTCACCCAAAAATTGAGAGCTTGTCCCTAAAATGGAGAGCTTGGTGCAGAAAAATGAGGCTTTTCAGCAGAAAAAGGCACGTTTGGTCCTAAAATTGCGCTATTGGTGCAGAAAAATGAGGCTTTTCACCCAAAAAAGGAAAGCTTGTCCATAACATTGAAATATTGGTGCAGAAAAATGAGGCTTTTCAGGTGTAAAAGGTGGGTTTGGTGCTAAAATTGAGAGCTTGTTGCAGAAAAATGAGGCTTTTCAGGAGAAAAAGGTGGTTTGTGCCCTAAAATTGAGAGCTTGGTGCAGAAAAATGAGGCTTTTCAGGTGAAAAAAGCGGGTTTGTGCCCTAGAATTCAGAGCTTATTGTAGGAGAATGAAGCTTTTCACCCCAAAAACATGGGTTTGGCCCCCACGATAGGGTTTGTGCTGTATAAAAGTAGAGTTAGGGCCCAGGAAACGAGGCACTGCTGCATAAAAGGGAGGTTGTTACCTGTAGAATCAAAACTTTGGATGCTAAAAATTAAGCTTTGAGAGGTAAAGTGGGGGTTTGTGCCTAAAATTGAGAGCTTGGAGTAGGAAAATGAGGCTTTTAATCTGAAAAAGGAGGTTTGTGCCCTAAAATTGAGAGCTTGGTGCAGAAAAATGAGGCTTTTCACTCAAAAATTGAGAGCTTGTCCCTAAAATTGAGAGCTTGGTGCAGAAAAATTAGGCTTTTCAGGTGAAAAAAGCGGGTTTTACCCTAATATTGAAAGCTTGGTGCAGAAAAATGAGGCTTTTCACCCCAAAAACGCGGGTTTAGCCCCCACGATAGGGTTTGTGCTGTAAAAAAGGAGAGGTAGGGCCCTGGAAACGAGGCACTGCTGCATAAAAGGGAGGTTGTTACCTGTAGAATCAAAACTTTGGATGCTAAAAATTAATCTTTGAGAGGTAAAGTGGGGGTTTGTGCCTAAAATTGAGAGCTTGGAGTAGGAAAATGAGGCTTTTAATCTGAAAAAGGAGGTTTGTGCCCTAAAATTGAGATATTGGTGAAGAAAATGAGGCTTTTCACCCGAAAATTGAGAACTTGTCCCTCAAATGGAGAGCTTGGTGCAGAAAAATGAGGCTTTTCAGGAGAAAAAGGTGGTTTGTGCCCAAAAATTGAGAGCTTGGTGCAGATAAATGAGGCTTTTCAGGAGAAAAAAGCGGGTTTGTGCCCTAGAATCCAGAGCTTATTGTAGGAGAATGAAGCTTTTCACCCCAAAAACATGGGTTTGGCCCCCACGATAGGGTTTGTGCTGTATAAAAGTAGAGTTAGGGCCCAGGAAACGAGGCACTGCTGCATAAAAGGGAGGTTGTTACCTGTAGAATCAAAACTTTGGATGCCAAAAATTAAGCTTTGAGAGGTAAAGTGGGGGTTTGTGCCCTAGAATTGAGAGCTTGGAGTAGGAAAATGAGGCTTTTAATCTGAAAAAGGAGGTTTGTGCCCTAAAATTGAGATATTGGTGAAGAAGAATGAGGCTTTTCACCCAAAAATTGAGAGCTTGTCCCTAAAATGGAGAGCTTGGTGCAGAAAAATGAGGCTTTTTCACCCAAAAAAGGCGGGTTTTACCCTAAATTTGAGAGCTTGGTGCAGAAAAATGAGGCTTTTTCACCCAAAAAAGGCGGGTTTTACCCTAAATTTGAGAGCTTGGTTCAGAAAAATGAGGCTTTTCACCCAATACAGGTAATTTGTGCCCTAAAATTGAGAGCTTGGTGCAGAAAAATGAGGCTTTTCACCCAAAAAAGGAGAGCTTGTCCATAAAATTGAAATATTGGTGCAGAAAAATGAGGCTTTTTCACCCAAAAAAGGCGGGTTTTACCCTAAACTTGAGAGAGTGGTTCAGAAAAATGAGGCTTTTCACCCAATAAAGGTAATTTGTGCCCAAAAATTGAGAGCTTGGTTCAGAAAAACGAGGATTTTTCACCCAAAAAAGGCGGGTGTGTGCCGTAAAATTGAGAGCTTGGTGCAGAAAAATGAGGCTTTTCCACCCAAAAAAGGCGGGTTTTACCCTAAAATTGAGATATTGGTGAAGAAAAATGAGGCTTTTCACCCGAAAATTGAGAGCTTGTCCCTAAAATTGAGAGCTTGGTTCAGAAAAACGAGGCTTTTTCACCCAAAAAGGCGTGTTTGTGCCCTAAAATTGAGAGCTTGTTGCAGAAAATTGAGGCTTTTCAGCAGAAAAAGGTTGTTTCCGCCCTAAAATTGAGAGCTTGGTGCAGAAAAATGAGGTTTTTCACCCCAAAAGCGTGGGTTTAGCCCCCATGATAGGGTTTGTGCTGTAAAAAGGGAGACGTAGGGCCCAGGAAACGAGGCACTGCTGCATAAAAGGGAGGTTGTTACCTGTAGAATCAAAACTTTGGATGCTAAAAATTAATCTTTGAGAGGTAAAGTGGGGGTTTGTGCCCTAGAATTGAGAGCTTGGAGTAGGAAAATGAGGCTTTTAATCTGAAAAAGGAGGTTTGTGCCCTAAAATTGAGATATTGGTGAAGAAAAATGAGGCTTTTCACTCAAAAATTGAGAGCTTGTCCCTAAAATTGAGAGCTTGGAGTAGGAAAATGAGGCTTTTAATCTGAAAAAGGAGGTTTGTGCCCTAAAATTGAGATATTGGTGAAGAAGAATGAGGCTTTTCACCTGAAAATTGAGAGCTTGTCCCTAAAATTGAGAGCTTGGTGCAGAAAAATGAGGCTTTTTCACGCAAAAAAGGCGAGTTTTACCCTAAAATTGAGAGCTTGTTGCAGAAAAATGAGGCTTTTCAGGAGAAAAATGTGGTTTGTGCCCTAAAATTGAGATCTCTGTGCAGAAAAATTAGGTTTTTCACCCCAAAAATGCGGGTTTAGCCCCCATGATAGGGTTTGTGCTATAAAAAAGGAGAGGTAGGGCCCAGGAAACGAGGCACTGCTGCATAAAAGGGAGGTTGTTACCTGTAGAATCAAAACTTTGGATGCCAAAAATTAATCTTTGAGAGGAGAATGGGGGTTTGTGCCCTAAAATTGAGAGCTTGGTGCAGAAAAATGAGGCTTTTTCACCCAAAAAAGGCGGGTTTTACCCTAAACTTGAGAGAGTGGTTCAGAAAAATGAGGCTTTTCACCCAGTAAAGGTAATTTGTGCCCAAAAATTGAGAGCTTGGTGCAGAAAAATGAGGCTTTTCATCAGAAAAAGGCACGTTTGGTCCTAAAATTGCGCTATTGGTGCAGAAAAATGAGGCTTTTCACCCAAAAATTGAGAGCTTGTCCCTAAAATTGAGAGCTTGGTGCAGAAAAATGAGGCTTTTAGGTGAAAAAGGTGGGTTTGGTGCTAAAATTGAGAGCTTTGTGCAGAAAAATGAGGCTTTTTCACCCAAAAAAGGCATTTTGTGCCCGAAATTGAGAGCTTGGTGCAGAAAAATGAGGCTTTTCACCCCAAAACCAGGGGTTTTACCTTAAAGTTGAGAGCTTGGTGCAGAAAAACGAGGCTTTTCCACCCAAAAAAGGCGGGTTTTACCCTAAAATTGAGATATTGGTGAAGAAAAATGAGGCTTTTTCACCCGAAAAAGGCATTTTGTGTCCGAAATTGAGAGCTTGGTGCAGAAAAATGAGGCTTTTCAGGTGAAAAAAGCGGGTTTTACCCTAATATTGAAAGCTTGGTGCAGAAAAATGAGGCTTTTCACCCCAAAAACGCGGGTTTAGCCCCCACGATAGGGTTTGTGCTGTAAAAAAGGAGAGGTAGGGCCCTGGAAACGAGGCACTGCTGCATAAAAGGGAGGTTGTTACCTGTAGAATCAAAACTTTGGATGCTAAAAATTAATCTTTGAGAGGTAAAGTGGGGGTTTGTGCCTAAAATTGAGAGCTTGGAGTAGGAAAATGAGGCTTTTAATCTGAAAAAGGAGGTTTGTGCCCTAAAATTGAGATATTGGTGAAGAAAATGAGGCTTTTCACCCGAAAATTGAGAACTTGTCCCTCAAATGGAGAGCTTGGTGCAGAAAAATGAGGCTTTTCAGGAGAAAAAGGTGGTTTGTGCCCAAAAATTGAGAGCTTGGTGCAGATAAATGAGGCTTTTCAGGAGAAAAAAGCGGGTTTGTGCCCTAGAATCCAGAGCTTATTGTAGGAGAATGAAGCTTTTCACCCCAAAAACATGGGTTTGGCCCCCACGATAGGGTTTGTGCTGTATAAAAGTAGAGTTAGGGCCCAGGAAACGAGGCACTGCTGCATAAAAGGGAGGTTGTTACCTGTAGAATCAAAACTTTGGATGCCAAAAATTAAGCTTTGAGAGGTAAAGTGGGGGTTTGTGCCCTAGAATTGAGAGCTTGGAGTAGGAAAATGAGGCTTTTAATCTGAAAAAGGAGGTTTGTGCCCTAAAATTGAGATATTGGTGAAGAAGAATGAGGCTTTTCACCCAAAAATTGAGAGCTTGTCCCTAAAATGGAGAGCTTGGTGCAGAAAAATGAGGCTTTTTCACCCAAAAAAGGCGGGTTTTACCCTAAATTTGAGAGCTTGGTGCAGAAAAATGAGGCTTTTTCACCCAAAAAAGGCGGGTTTTACCCTAAATTTGAGAGCTTGGTTCAGAAAAATGAGGCTTTTCACCCAATACAGGTAATTTGTGCCCTAAAATTGAGAGCTTGGTGCAGAAAAATGAGGCTTTTCACCCAAAAAAGGAGAGCTTGTCCATAAAATTGAAATATTGGTGCAGAAAAATGAGGCTTTTTCACCCAAAAAAGGCGGGTTTTACCCTAAACTTGAGAGAGTGGTTCAGAAAAATGAGGCTTTTCACCCAATAAAGGTAATTTGTGCCCAAAAATTGAGAGCTTGGTTCAGAAAAACGAGGATTTTTCACCCAAAAAAGGCGGGTGTGTGCCGTAAAATTGAGAGCTTGGTGCAGAAAAATGAGGCTTTTCCACCCAAAAAAGGCGGGTTTTACCCTAAAATTGAGATATTGGTGAAGAAAAATGAGGCTTTTCACCCGAAAATTGAGAGCTTGTCCCTAAAATTGAGAGCTTGGTTCAGAAAAACGAGGCTTTTTCACCCAAAAAGGCGTGTTTGTGCCCTAAAATTGAGAGCTTGTTGCAGAAAATTGAGGCTTTTCAGCAGAAAAAGGTTGTTTCCGCCCTAAAATTGAGAGCTTGGTGCAGAAAAATGAGGTTTTTCACCCCAAAAGCGTGGGTTTAGCCCCCATGATAGGGTTTGTGCTGTAAAAAGGGAGACGTAGGGCCCAGGAAACGAGGCACTGCTGCATAAAAGGGAGGTTGTTACCTGTAGAATCAAAACTTTGGATGCTAAAAATTAATCTTTGAGAGGTAAAGTGGGGGTTTGTGCCCTAGAATTGAGAGCTTGGAGTAGGAAAATGAGGCTTTTAATCTGAAAAAGGAGGTTTGTGCCCTAAAATTGAGATATTGGTGAAGAAAAATGAGGCTTTTCACTCAAAAATTGAGAGCTTGTCCCTAAAATTGAGAGCTTGGAGTAGGAAAATGAGGCTTTTAATCTGAAAAAGGAGGTTTGTGCCCTAAAATTGAGATATTGGTGAAGAAGAATGAGGCTTTTCACCTGAAAATTGAGAGCTTGTCCCTAAAATTGAGAGCTTGGTGCAGAAAAATGAGGCTTTTTCACGCAAAAAAGGCGAGTTTTACCCTAAAATTGAGAGCTTGTTGCAGAAAAATGAGGCTTTTCAGGAGAAAAATGTGGTTTGTGCCCTAAAATTGAGATCTCTGTGCAGAAAAATTAGGTTTTTCACCCCAAAAATGCGGGTTTAGCCCCCATGATAGGGTTTGTGCTATAAAAAAGGAGAGGTAGGGCCCAGGAAACGAGGCACTGCTGCATAAAAGGGAGGTTGTTACCTGTAGAATCAAAACTTTGGATGCCAAAAATTAATCTTTGAGAGGAGAATGGGGGTTTGTGCCCTAAAATTGAGAGCTTGGTGCAGAAAAATGAGGCTTTTTCACCCAAAAAAGGCGGGTTTTACCCTAAACTTGAGAGAGTGGTTCAGAAAAATGAGGCTTTTCACCCAGTAAAGGTAATTTGTGCCCAAAAATTGAGAGCTTGGTGCAGAAAAATGAGGCTTTTCATCAGAAAAAGGCACGTTTGGTCCTAAAATTGCGCTATTGGTGCAGAAAAATGAGGCTTTTCACCCAAAAATTGAGAGCTTGTCCCTAAAATTGAGAGCTTGGTGCAGAAAAATGAGGCTTTTAGGTGAAAAAGGTGGGTTTGGTGCTAAAATTGAGAGCTTTGTGCAGAAAAATGAGGCTTTTTCACCCAAAAAAGGCATTTTGTGCCCGAAATTGAGAGCTTGGTGCAGAAAAATGAGGCTTTTCACCCCAAAACCAGGGGTTTTACCTTAAAGTTGAGAGCTTGGTGCAGAAAAACGAGGCTTTTCCACCCAAAAAAGGCGGGTTTTACCCTAAAATTGAGATATTGGTGAAGAAAAATGAGGCTTTTTCACCCGAAAAAGGCATTTTGTGTCCGAAATTGAGAGCTTGGTGCAGAAAAATGAGGCTTTTCAGGTGAAAAAAGCGGGTTTTACCCTAATATTGAAAGCTTGGTGCAGAAAAATGAGGCTTTTCACCCCAAAAACGCGGGTTTAGCCCCCACGATAGGGTTTGTGCTGTAAAAAAGGAGAGGTAGGGCCCTGGAAACGAGGCACTGCTGCATAAAAGGGAGGTTGTTACCTGTAGAATCAAAACTTTGGATGCTAAAAATTAATCTTTGAGAGGTAAAGTGGGGGTTTGTGCCTAAAATTGAGAGCTTGGAGTAGGAAAATGAGGCTTTTAATCTGAAAAAGGAGGTTTGTGCCCTAAAATTGAGATATTGGTGAAGAAAATGAGGCTTTTCACCCGAAAATTGAGAACTTGTCCCTCAAATGGAGAGCTTGGTGCAGAAAAATGAGGCTTTTCAGGAGAAAAAGGTGGTTTGTGCCCAAAAATTGAGAGCTTGGTGCAGATAAATGAGGCTTTTCAGGAGAAAAAAGCGGGTTTGTGCCCTAGAATCCAGAGCTTATTGTAGGAGAATGAAGCTTTTCACCCCAAAAACATGGGTTTGGCCCCCACGATAGGGTTTGTGCTGTATAAAAGTAGAGTTAGGGCCCAGGAAACGAGGCACTGCTGCATAAAAGGGAGGTTGTTACCTGTAGAATCAAAACTTTGGATGCTAAAAATTAAGCTTTGAGAGGTAAAGTGGGGGTTTGTGCCTAAAATTGAGAGCTTGGAGTAGGAAAATGAGGCTTTTAATCTGAAAAAGGAGGTTTGTGCCCTAAAATTGAGAGCTTGGTGCAGAAAAATGAGGCTTTTCAGGTGAAAATTGAGAGCTTGTCCCTAAAATGGAGAGCTTGGTGCAGAAAAATTAGGCTTTTCAGGTGAAAAAAGCGGGTTTTACCCTAATATTGAAAGCTTGGTGCAGAAAAATGAGGCTTTTCCACCCAAAAAAGGCGGGTTTTACCCTAAAATTGAGATATTGGTGAAGAAAAATGAGGCTTTTCACCCGAAAATTGAGAGCTTGTCCCTAAAATTGAGAGCTTGGTTCAGAAAAACGAGGCTTTTTCACCCAAAAAGGCGTGTTTGTGCCCTAAAATTGAGAGCTTGTTGCAGAAAATTGAGGCTTTTCAGCAGAAAAAGGTTGTTTCCGCCCTAAAATTGAGAGCTTGGTGCAGAAAAATGAGGTTTTTCACCCCAAAAGCGTGGGTTTAGCCCCCATGATAGGGTTTGTGCTGTAAAAAGGGAGACGTAGGGCCCAGGAAACGAGGCACTGCTGCATAAAAGGGAGGTTGTTACCTGTAGAATCAAAACTTTGGATGCTAAAAATTAATCTTTGAGAGGTAAAGTGGGGGTTTGTGCCCTAGAATTGAGAGCTTGGAGTAGGAAAATGAGGCTTTTAATCTGAAAAAGGAGGTTTGTGCCCTAAAATTGAGATATTGGTGAAGAAAAATGAGGCTTTTCACTCAAAAATTGAGAGCTTGTCCCTAAAATTGAGAGCTTGGAGTAGGAAAATGAGGCTTTTAATCTGAAAAAGGAGGTTTGTGCCCTAAAATTGAGATATTGGTGAAGAAGAATGAGGCTTTTCACCTGAAAATTGAGAGCTTGTCCCTAAAATTGAGAGCTTGGTGCAGAAAAATGAGGCTTTTTCACGCAAAAAAGGCGAGTTTTACCCTAAAATTGAGAGCTTGTTGCAGAAAAATGAGGCTTTTCAGGAGAAAAATGTGGTTTGTGCCCTAAAATTGAGATCTCTGTGCAGAAAAATTAGGTTTTTCACCCCAAAAATGCGGGTTTAGCCCCCATGATAGGGTTTGTGCTATAAAAAAGGAGAGGTAGGGCCCAGGAAACGAGGCACTGCTGCATAAAAGGGAGGTTGTTACCTGTAGAATCAAAACTTTGGATGCCAAAAATTAATCTTTGAGAGGAGAATGGGGGTTTGTGCCCTAAAATTGAGAGCTTGGTGCAGAAAAATGAGGCTTTTTCACCCAAAAAAGGCGGGTTTTACCCTAAACTTGAGAGAGTGGTTCAGAAAAATGAGGCTTTTCACCCAGTAAAGGTAATTTGTGCCCAAAAATTGAGAGCTTGGTGCAGAAAAATGAGGCTTTTCATCAGAAAAAGGCACGTTTGGTCCTAAAATTGCGCTATTGGTGCAGAAAAATGAGGCTTTTCACCCAAAAATTGAGAGCTTGTCCCTAAAATTGAGAGCTTGGTGCAGAAAAATGAGGCTTTTAGGTGAAAAAGGTGGGTTTGGTGCTAAAATTGAGAGCTTTGTGCAGAAAAATGAGGCTTTTTCACCCAAAAAAGGCATTTTGTGCCCGAAATTGAGAGCTTGGTGCAGAAAAATGAGGCTTTTCACCCCAAAACCAGGGGTTTTACCTTAAAGTTGAGAGCTTGGTGCAGAAAAACGAGGCTTTTCCACCCAAAAAAGGCGGGTTTTACCCTAAAATTGAGATATTGGTGAAGAAAAATGAGGCTTTTTCACCCGAAAAAGGCATTTTGTGTCCGAAATTGAGAGCTTGGTGCAGAAAAATGAGGCTTTTCAGGTGAAAAAAGCGGGTTTTACCCTAATATTGAAAGCTTGGTGCAGAAAAATGAGGCTTTTCACCCCAAAAACGCGGGTTTAGCCCCCACGATAGGGTTTGTGCTGTAAAAAAGGAGAGGTAGGGCCCTGGAAACGAGGCACTGCTGCATAAAAGGGAGGTTGTTACCTGTAGAATCAAAACTTTGGATGCTAAAAATTAATCTTTGAGAGGTAAAGTGGGGGTTTGTGCCTAAAATTGAGAGCTTGGAGTAGGAAAATGAGGCTTTTAATCTGAAAAAGGAGGTTTGTGCCCTAAAATTGAGATATTGGTGAAGAAAATGAGGCTTTTCACCCGAAAATTGAGAACTTGTCCCTCAAATGGAGAGCTTGGTGCAGAAAAATGAGGCTTTTCAGGAGAAAAAGGTGGTTTGTGCCCAAAAATTGAGAGCTTGGTGCAGATAAATGAGGCTTTTCAGGAGAAAAAAGCGGGTTTGTGCCCTAGAATCCAGAGCTTATTGTAGGAGAATGAAGCTTTTCACCCCAAAAACATGGGTTTGGCCCCCACGATAGGGTTTGTGCTGTATAAAAGTAGAGTTAGGGCCCAGGAAACGAGGCACTGCTGCATAAAAGGGAGGTTGTTACCTGTAGAATCAAAACTTTGGATGCTAAAAATTAAGCTTTGAGAGGTAAAGTGGGGGTTTGTGCCTAAAATTGAGAGCTTGGAGTAGGAAAATGAGGCTTTTAATCTGAAAAAGGAGGTTTGTGCCCTAAAATTGAGAGCTTGGTGCAGAAAAATGAGGCTTTTCAGGTGAAAATTGAGAGCTTGTCCCTAAAATGGAGAGCTTGGTGCAGAAAAATTAGGCTTTTCAGGTGAAAAAAGCGGGTTTTACCCTAATATTGAAAGCTTGGTGCAGAAAAATGAGGCTTTTCACCCCAAAAACGTGGGTTTAGCCCCCACGATAGGGTTTGTGCTGTAAAAAAGGAGAGGTAGGGCCCTGGAAACGAGGCACTGCTGCATAAAAGGGAGGTTGTTACCTGTAGAATCAAAACTTTGGATGCTAAAAATTAAGCTTTGAGAGGTAAAGTGGGGGTTTGTGCCTAAAATTGAGAGCTTGGAGTAGGAAAATGAGGCTTTTAATCTGAAAAAGGAGGTTTGTGCCCTAAAATTGAGATATTGGTGAAGAAAATGAGGCTTTTCACCCGAAAATTGAGAACTTGTCCCTCAAATGGAGAGCTTGGTGCAGAAAAATGAGGCTTTTCAGGAGAAAAAGGTGGTTTGTGCCCAAAAATTGAGAGCTTGGTGCAGAAAAATGAGGCTTTTCAGGTGAAAAAAGCAGGTTTGTGCCCTAGAATTCAGAGCTTATTGTAGGAGAATGAAGCTTTTCACCCCAAAAACATGGGTTTAGCCCCCACGATAGGGTTTGTGCTGTATAAAAGTAGAGTTAGGGCCCAGGAAACGAGGCACTGCTGCATAAAAGGGAGGTTGTTACCTGTAGAATCAAAACTTTGGATGCTAAAAATTAATCTTTGAGAGGTAAAGTGGGGGTTTGTGCCCTAAAATTGAGAGCTTGGAGTAGGAAAATGAGGCTTTTAATCTGAAAAAGGAGGTTTGTGCCCTAAAATTGAGAAATTGGTGAAGAAAAATGAGGCTTTTCACCCAAAAATTGAGAGCTTGTCCCTAAAATTGAGAGCTTGGTGCAGAAAAATTAGGCTTTTCAGGTGAAAAAAGCGGGTTTTACCCTAATATTGAAAGCTTGGTGCAGAAAAATGAGGCTTTTCACCCCAAAAACGCGGGTTTAGCCCCCACGATAGGGTTTGTGCTGTAAAAAAGGAGAGGTAGGGCCCTGGAAACGAGGCACTGCTGCATAAAAGGGAGGTTGTTACCTGTAGAATCAAAACTTTGGATGCTAAAAATTAATCTTTGAGAGGTAAAGTGGGGGTTTGTGCCTAAAATTGAGAGCTTGGAGTAGGAAAATGAGGCTTTTAATCTGAAAAAGGAGGTTTGTGCCCTAAAATTGAGATATTGGTGAAGAAAATGAGGCTTTTCACCCGAAAATTGAGAACTTGTCCCTCAAATGGAGAGCTTGGTGCAGAAAAATGAGGCTTTTCAGGAGAAAAAGGTGGTTTGTGCCCAAAAATTGAGAGCTTGGTGCAGATAAATGAGGCTTTTCAGGAGAAAAAAGCGGGTTTGTGCCCTAGAATCCAGAGCTTATTGTAGGAGAATGAAGCTTTTCACCCCAAAAACATGGGTTTGGCCCCCACGATAGGGTTTGTGCTGTATAAAAGTAGAGTTAGGGCCCAGGAAACGAGGCACTGCTGCATAAAAGGGAGGTTGTTACCTGTAGAATCAAAACTTTGGATGCCAAAAATTAAGCTTTGAGAGGTAAAGTGGGGGTTTGTGCCTAAAATTGAGAGCTTGGAGTAGGAAAATGAGGCTTTTAATCTGAAAAAGGAGGTTTGTGCCCTAAAATTGAGAGCTTGGTGCAGAAAAATGAGGCTTTTCAGGTGAAAATTGAGAGCTTGTCCCTAAAATGGAGAGCTTGGTGCAGAAAAATTAGGCTTTTCAGGTGAAAAAAGCGGGTTTTACCCTAATATTGAAAGCTTGGTGCAGAAAAATGAGGCTTTTCACCCCAAAAACGCGGGTTTAGCCCCCACGATAGGGTTTGTGCTATAAAAAAGGAGAGGTAGGGCCCTGGAAACGAGGCACTGCTGCATAAAAGGGAGGTTGTTACCTGTAGAATCAAAACTTTGGATGCTAAAAATTAAGCTTTGAGAGGTAAAGTGGGGGTTTGTGCCTAAAATTGAGAGCTTGGAGTAGGAAAATGAGGCTTTTAATCTGAAAAAGGAGGTTTGTGCCCTAAAATTGAGATATTGGTGAAGAAAATGAGGCTTTTCACCCGAAAATTGAGAACTTGTCCCTCAAATGGAGAGCTTGGTGCAGAAAAATGAGGCTTTTCAGGAGAAAAAGGTGGTTTGTGCCCAAAAATTGAGAGCTTGGTGCAGAAAAATGAGGCTTTTCAGGTGAAAAAAGCAGGTTTGTGCCCTAGAATTCAGAGCTTATTGTAGGAGAATGAAGCTTTTCACCCCAAAAACATGGGTTTAGCCCCCACGATAGGGTTTGTGCTGTATAAAAGTAGAGTTAGGGCCCAGGAAACGAGGCACTGCTGCATAAAAGGGAGGTTGTTACCTGTAGAATCAAAACTTTGGATGCTAAAAATTAATCTTTGAGAGGTAAAGTGGGGGTTTGTGCCCTAAAATTGAGAGCTTGGAGTAGGAAAATGAGGCTTTTAATCTGAAAAAGGAGGTTTGTGCCCTAAAATTGAGAGCTTGGTGCAGAAAAATGAGGCTTTTCACTCAAAAATTGAGAGCTTGTCCCTAAAATTGAGAGCTTGGTGCAGAAAAATTAGGCTTTTCAGGTGAAAAAAGCGGGTTTTACCCTAATATTGAAAGCTTGGTGCAGAAAAATGAGGCTTTTCACCCCAAAAACGCGGGTTTAGCCCCCACGATAGGGTTTGTGCTGTAAAAAAGGAGAGGTAGGGCCCTGGAAACGAGGCACTGCTGCATAAAAGGGAGGTTGTTACCTGTAGAATCAAAACTTTGGATGCTAAAAATTAATCTTTGAGAGGTAAAGTGGGGGTTTGTGCCTAAAATTGAGAGCTTGGAGTAGGAAAATGAGGCTTTTAATCTGAAAAAGGAGGTTTGTGCCCTAAAATTGAGATATTGGTGAAGAAAATGAGGCTTTTCACCCGAAAATTGAGAACTTGTCCCTCAAATGGAGAGCTTGGTGCAGAAAAATGAGGCTTTTCAGGAGAAAAAGGTGGTTTGTGCCCAAAAATTGAGAGCTTGGTGCAGATAAATGAGGCTTTTCAGGAGAAAAAAGCGGGTTTGTGCCCTAGAATCCAGAGCTTATTGTAGGAGAATGAAGCTTTTCACCCCAAAAACATGGGTTTGGCCCCCACGATAGGGTTTGTGCTGTATAAAAGTAGAGTTAGGGCCCAGGAAACGAGGCACTGCTGCATAAAAGGGAGGTTGTTACCTGTAGAATCAAAACTTTGGATGCTAAAAATTAAGCTTTGAGAGGTAAAGTGGGGGTTTGTGCCTAAAATTGAGAGCTTGGAGTAGGAAAATGAGGCTTTTAATCTGAAAAAGGAGGTTTGTGCCCTAAAATTGAGAGCTTGGTGCAGAAAAATGAGGCTTTTCACTCAAAAATTGAGAGCTTGTCCCTAAAATGGAGAGCTTGGTGCAGAAAAATTAGGCTTTTCAGGTGAAAAAAGCGGGTTTTACCCTAATATTGAAAGCTTGGTGCAGAAAAATGAGGCTTTTCACCCCAAAAACGCGGGTTTAGCCCCCACGATAGGGTTTGTGCTGTAAAAAAGGAGAGGTAGGGCCCTGGAAACGAGGCACTGCTGCATAAAAGGGAGGTTGTTACCTGTAGAATCAAAACTTTGGATGCTAAAAATTAATCTTTGAGAGGTAAAGTGGGGGTTTGTGCCTAAAATTGAGAGCTTGGAGTAGGAAAATGAGGCTTTTAATCTGAAAAAGGAGGTTTGTGCCCTAAAATTGAGATATTGGTGAAGAAAATGAGGCTTTTCACCCGAAAATTGAGAACTTGTCCCTCAAATGGAGAGCTTGGTGCAGAAAAATGAGGCTTTTCAGGAGAAAAAGGTGGTTTGTGCCCAAAAATTGAGAGCTTGGTGCAGATAAATGAGGCTTTTCAGGAGAAAAAAGCGGGTTTGTGCCCTAGAATCCAGAGCTTATTGTAGGAGAATGAAGCTTTTCACCCCAAAAACATGGGTTTGGCCCCCACGATAGGGTTTGTGCTGTATAAAAGTAGAGTTAGGGCCCAGGAAACGAGGCACTGCTGCATAAAAGGGAGGTTGTTACCTGTAGAATCAAAACTTTGGATGCTAAAAATTAAGCTTTGAGAGGTAAAGTGGGGGTTTGTGCCTAAAATTGAGAGCTTGGAGTAGGAAAATGAGGCTTTTAATCTGAAAAAGGAGGTTTGTGCCCTAAAATTGAGAGCTTGGTGCAGAAAAATGAGGCTTTTCAGGTGAAAATTGAGAGCTTGTCCCTAAAATGGAGAGCTTGGTGCAGAAAAATTAGGCTTTTCAGGTGAAAAAAGCGGGTTTTACCCTAATATTGAAAGCTTGGTGCAGAAAAATGAGGCTTTTCACCCCAAAAACGTGGGTTTAGCCCCCACGATAGGGTTTGTGCTGTAAAAAAGGAGAGGTAGGGCCCTGGAAACGAGGCACTGCTGCATAAAAGGGAGGTTGTTACCTGTAGAATCAAAACTTTGGATGCTAAAAATTAAGCTTTGAGAGGTAAAGTGGGGGTTTGTGCCTAAAATTGAGAGCTTGGAGTAGGAAAATGAGGCTTTTAATCTGAAAAAGGAGGTTTGTGCCCTAAAATTGAGATATTGGTGAAGAAAATGAGGCTTTTCACCCGAAAATTGAGAACTTGTCCCTCAAATGGAGAGCTTGGTGCAGAAAAATGAGGCTTTTCAGGAGAAAAAGGTGGTTTGTGCCCAAAAATTGAGAGCTTGGTGCAGAAAAATGAGGCTTTTCAGGTGAAAAAAGCAGGTTTGTGCCCTAGAATTCAGAGCTTATTGTAGGAGAATGAAGCTTTTCACCCCAAAAACATGGGTTTAGCCCCCACGATAGGGTTTGTGCTGTATAAAAGTAGAGTTAGGGCCCAGGAAACGAGGCACTGCTGCATAAAAGGGAGGTTGTTACCTGTAGAATCAAAACTTTGGATGCTAAAAATTAATCTTTGAGAGGTAAAGTGGGGGTTTGTGCCCTAAAATTGAGAGCTTGGAGTAGGAAAATGAGGCTTTTAATCTGAAAAAGGAGGTTTGTGCCCTAAAATTGAGAAATTGGTGAAGAAAAATGAGGCTTTTCACCCAAAAATTGAGAGCTTGTCCCTAAAATTGAGAGCTTGGTGCAGAAAAATTAGGCTTTTCAGGTGAAAAAAGCGGGTTTTACCCTAATATTGAAAGCTTGGTGCAGAAAAATGAGGCTTTTCACCCCAAAAACGCGGGTTTAGCCCCCACGATAGGGTTTGTGCTGTAAAAAAGGAGAGGTAGGGCCCTGGAAACGAGGCACTGCTGCATAAAAGGGAGGTTGTTACCTGTAGAATCAAAACTTTGGATGCTAAAAATTAATCTTTGAGAGGTAAAGTGGGGGTTTGTGCCTAAAATTGAGAGCTTGGAGTAGGAAAATGAGGCTTTTAATCTGAAAAAGGAGGTTTGTGCCCTAAAATTGAGATATTGGTGAAGAAAATGAGGCTTTTCACCCGAAAATTGAGAACTTGTCCCTCAAATGGAGAGCTTGGTGCAGAAAAATGAGGCTTTTCAGGAGAAAAAGGTGGTTTGTGCCCAAAAATTGAGAGCTTGGTGCAGATAAATGAGGCTTTTCAGGAGAAAAAAGCGGGTTTGTGCCCTAGAATCCAGAGCTTATTGTAGGAGAATGAAGCTTTTCACCCCAAAAACATGGGTTTGGCCCCCACGATAGGGTTTGTGCTGTATAAAAGTAGAGTTAGGGCCCAGGAAACGAGGCACTGCTGCATAAAAGGGAGGTTGTTACCTGTAGAATCAAAACTTTGGATGCTAAAAATTAAGCTTTGAGAGGTAAAGTGGGGGTTTGTGCCTAAAATTGAGAGCTTGGAGTAGGAAAATGAGGCTTTTAATCTGAAAAAGGAGGTTTGTGCCCTAAAATTGAGAGCTTGGTGCAGAAAAATGAGGCTTTTCACTCAAAAATTGAGAGCTTGTCCCTAAAATTGAGAGCTTGGTGCAGAAAAATTAGGCTTTTCAGGTGAAAAAAGCGGGTTTTACCCTAATATTGAAAGCTTGGTGCAGAAAAATGAGGCTTTTCACCCCAAAAACGCGGGTTTAGCCCCCACGATAGGGTTTGTGCTGTAAAAAAGGAGAGGTAGGGCCCTGGAAACGAGGCACTGCTGCATAAAAGGGAGGTTGTTACCTGTAGAATCAAAACTTTGGATGCTAAAAATTAATCTTTGAGAGGTAAAGTGGGGGTTTGTGCCTAAAATTGAGAGCTTGGAGTAGGAAAATGAGGCTTTTAATCTGAAAAAGGAGGTTTGTGCCCTAAAATTGAGATATTGGTGAAGAAAATGAGGCTTTTCACCCGAAAATTGAGAACTTGTCCCTCAAATGGAGAGCTTGGTGCAGAAAAATGAGGCTTTTCAGGAGAAAAAGGTGGTTTGTGCCCAAAAATTGAGAGCTTGGTGCAGATAAATGAGGCTTTTCAGGAGAAAAAAGCGGGTTTGTGCCCTAGAATCCAGAGCTTATTGTAGGAGAATGAAGCTTTTCACCCCAAAAACATGGGTTTGGCCCCCACGATAGGGTTTGTGCTGTATAAAAGTAGAGTTAGGGCCCAGGAAACGAGGCACTGCTGCATAAAAGGGAGGTTGTTACCTGTAGAATCAAAACTTTGGATGCTAAAAATTAAGCTTTGAGAGGTAAAGTGGGGGTTTGTGCCTAAAATTGAGAGCTTGGAGTAGGAAAATGAGGCTTTTAATCTGAAAAAGGAGGTTTGTGCCCTAAAATTGAGAGCTTGGTGCAGAAAAATGAGGCTTTTCAGGTGAAAATTGAGAGCTTGTCCCTAAAATGGAGAGCTTGGTGCAGAAAAATTAGGCTTTTCAGGTGAAAAAAGCGGGTTTTACCCTAATATTGAAAGCTTGGTGCAGAAAAATGAGGCTTTTCACCCCAAAAACGCGGGTTTAGCCCCCACGATAGGGTTTGTGCTATAAAAAAGGAGAGGTAGGGCCCTGGAAACGAGGCACTGCTGCATAAAAGGGAGGTTGTTACCTGTAGAATCAAAACTTTGGATGCTAAAAATTAAGCTTTGAGAGGTAAAGTGGGGGTTTGTGCCTAAAATTGAGAGCTTGGAGTAGGAAAATGAGGCTTTTAATCTGAAAAAGGAGGTTTGTGCCCTAAAATTGAGATATTGGTGAAGAAAATGAGGCTTTTCACCCGAAAATTGAGAACTTGTCCCTCAAATGGAGAGCTTGGTGCAGAAAAATGAGGCTTTTCAGGAGAAAAAGGTGGTTTGTGCCCAAAAATTGAGAGCTTGGTGCAGAAAAATGAGGCTTTTCAGGTGAAAAAAGCAGGTTTGTGCCCTAGAATTCAGAGCTTATTGTAGGAGAATGAAGCTTTTCACCCCAAAAACATGGGTTTAGCCCCCACGATAGGGTTTGTGCTGTATAAAAGTAGAGTTAGGGCCCAGGAAACGAGGCACTGCTGCATAAAAGGGAGGTTGTTACCTGTAGAATCAAAACTTTGGATGCTAAAAATTAATCTTTGAGAGGTAAAGTGGGGGTTTGTGCCCTAAAATTGAGAGCTTGGAGTAGGAAAATGAGGCTTTTAATCTGAAAAAGGAGGTTTGTGCCCTAAAATTGAGAGCTTGGTGCAGAAAAATGAGGCTTTTCACTCAAAAATTGAGAGCTTGTCCCTAAAATTGAGAGCTTGGTGCAGAAAAATTAGGCTTTTCAGGTGAAAAAAGCGGGTTTTACCCTAATATTGAAAGCTTGGTGCAGAAAAATGAGGCTTTTCACCCCAAAAACGCGGGTTTAGCCCCCACGATAGGGTTTGTGCTGTAAAAAAGGAGAGGTAGGGCCCTGGAAACGAGGCACTGCTGCATAAAAGGGAGGTTGTTACCTGTAGAATCAAAACTTTGGATGCTAAAAATTAATCTTTGAGAGGTAAAGTGGGGGTTTGTGCCTAAAATTGAGAGCTTGGAGTAGGAAAATGAGGCTTTTAATCTGAAAAAGGAGGTTTGTGCCCTAAAATTGAGATATTGGTGAAGAAAATGAGGCTTTTCACCCGAAAATTGAGAACTTGTCCCTCAAATGGAGAGCTTGGTGCAGAAAAATGAGGCTTTTCAGGAGAAAAAGGTGGTTTGTGCCCAAAAATTGAGAGCTTGGTGCAGATAAATGAGGCTTTTCAGGAGAAAAAAGCGGGTTTGTGCCCTAGAATCCAGAGCTTATTGTAGGAGAATGAAGCTTTTCACCCCAAAAACATGGGTTTGGCCCCCACGATAGGGTTTGTGCTGTATAAAAGTAGAGTTAGGGCCCAGGAAACGAGGCACTGCTGCATAAAAGGGAGGTTGTTACCTGTAGAATCAAAACTTTGGATGCCAAAAATTAAGCTTTGAGAGGTAAAGTGGGGGTTTGTGCCCTAGAATTGAGAGCTTGGAGTAGGAAAATGAGGCTTTTAATCTGAAAAAGGAGGTTTGTGCCCTAAAATTGAGATATTGGTGAAGAAGAATGAGGCTTTTCACCCAAAAATTGAGAGCTTGTCCCTAAAATGGAGAGCTTGGTGCAGAAAAATGAGGCTTTTTCACCCAAAAAAGGCGGGTTTTACCCTAAATTTGAGAGCTTGGTGCAGAAAAATGAGGCTTTTTCACCCAAAAAAGGCGGGTTTTACCCTAAATTTGAGAGCTTGGTTCAGAAAAATGAGGCTTTTCACCCAATACAGGTAATTTGTGCCCTAAAATTGAGAGCTTGGTGCAGAAAAATGAGGCTTTTCACCCAAAAAAGGAGAGCTTGTCCATAAAATTGAAATATTGGTGCAGAAAAATGAGGCTTTTTCACCCAAAAAAGGCGGGTTTTACCCTAAACTTGAGAGAGTGGTTCAGAAAAATGAGGCTTTTCACCCAATAAAGGTAATTTGTGCCCAAAAATTGAGAGCTTGGTTCAGAAAAACGAGGATTTTTCACCCAAAAAAGGCGGGTGTGTGCCGTAAAATTGAGAGCTTGGTGCAGAAAAATGAGGCTTTTCCACCCAAAAAAGGCGGGTTTTACCCTAAAATTGAGATATTGGTGAAGAAAAATGAGGCTTTTCACCCGAAAATTGAGAGCTTGTCCCTAAAATTGAGAGCTTGGTTCAGAAAAACGAGGCTTTTTCACCCAAAAAGGCGTGTTTGTGCCCTAAAATTGAGAGCTTGTTGCAGAAAATTGAGGCTTTTCAGCAGAAAAAGGTTGTTTCCGCCCTAAAATTGAGAGCTTGGTGCAGAAAAATGAGGTTTTTCACCCCAAAAGCGTGGGTTTAGCCCCCATGATAGGGTTTGTGCTGTATAAAAGTAGAGTTAGGGCCCAGGAAACGAGGCACTGCTGCATAAAAGGGAGGTTGTTACCTGTAGAATCAAAACTTTGGATGCTAAAAATTAATCTTTGAGAGGTAAAGTGGGGGTTTGTGCCCTAGAATTGAGAGCTTGGAGTAGGAAAATGAGGCTTTTAATCTGAAAAAGGAGGTTTGTGCCCTAAAATTGAGATATTGGTGAAGAAAAATGAGGCTTTTCAGTCAAAAATTGAGAGCTTGTCCCTAAAATTGAGAGCTTGGAGTAGGAAAATGAGGCTTTTAATCTGAAAAAGGAGGTTTGTGCCCTAAAATTGAGATATTGGTGAAGAAGAATGAGGCTTTTCACCTGAAAATTGAGAGCTTGTCCCTAAAATTGAGAGCTTGGTGCAGAAAAATGAGGCTTTTTCACGCAAAAAAGGCGAGTTTTACCCTAAAATTGAGAGCTTGTTGCAGAAAAATGAGGCTTTTCAGGAGAAAAATGTGGTTTGTGCCCTAAAATTGAGATCTCTGTGCAGAAAAATTAGGTTTTTCACCCCAAAAATGCGGGTTTAGCCCCCATGATAGGGTTTGTGCTATAAAAAAGGAGAGGTAGGGCCCAGGAAACGAGGCACTGCTGCATAAAAGGGAGGTTGTTACCTGTAGAATCAAAACTTTGGATGCCAAAAATTAATCTTTGAGAGGTAAAATGGGGGTTTGTGCCCTAAAATTGAGAGCTTGGAGTAGGAAAATGAGGCTTTTAATCTGAAAAAGGAGGTTTGTGCCCTAAAATTGAGATATTGGTGAAGAAGAATGAGGCTTTTCACCCAAAAATTGAGAGCTTGTCCCTAAAATGGAGAGCTTGGTGCAGAAAAATGAGGCTTTTTCACCCAAAAAAGGCGGGTTTTACCCTAAATTTGAGAGCTTGGTTCAGAAAAATGAGGCTTTTCACCCAATACAGGTAATTTGTGCCCAAAAGTTGAGAGCTTGGTGCAGAAAAATGATTCTTTTCGCCCGAAAAAGGCGGTTTCTGCCCTAAAATTGAGAGCTTGGTGCAGAAAAATGAGGCTTTTCACCCAATACAGGTAATTTGTGCCCATAAATTGAGAGCTTGGTGCAGAAAAATGATTCTTTTCACCCGAAAAAGGCGGTTTCTGCCCTAAAATTGAGAGCTTGGTGCAGAAAAATGAGGCTTTTCACCCAAAAAAGGAGAGCTTGTCCATTAAATTGAAATATTGGTGCGAAAAATGAGGCTTTTTCACCCAAAAAAGGCGGGTTTTACCCTAAACTTGAGAGAGTGGTTCAGAAAAATGAGGCTTTTCACCCAATACAGGTAATTTGTGCCCAAAAATTGAGAGCTTGGTGCAGAAAAATGATTCTTTTCGCCCGAAAAAGGCGGTTTCTGCCCTAAAATTGAGAGCTTGGTGCAGAAAAATGAGGCTTTTCACCCAATACAGGTAATTTGTGCCCAAAAATTGAGAGCTTGGTGCAGAAAAATGATTCTTTTCACCCGAAAAAGGCGGTTTCTGCCCTAAAATTGAGAGCTTGGTGCAGAAAAATGAGGCTTTTCACCCAAAAAAGGAGAGCTTGTCCATAAAATTGAAATATTGGTGCGAAAAATGAGGCTTTTTCACCCAAAAAAGGCGGGTTTTACCCTAAACTTGAGAGAGTGGTTCAGAAAAATGAGGCTTTTCACCCAATAAAGGTAATTTGTGCCCAAAAATTGAGAGCTTGGTTCAGAAAAACGAGGATTTTTCACCCAAAAAAGGCGGATGTGTGCCGTAAAATTGAGAGCTTGGTGCAGAAAAATGAGGCTTTTCCACCCAAAAAAGGCGGGTTTTACCCTAAAATTGAGATATTGGTGAAGAAAAATGAGGCTTTTCACCCGAAAATTGAGAGCTTGTCCCTAAAATTGAGAGCTTTGTTCAGAAAAACGAGACTTTTTCACCCAAAAAAGGCGGGTTTGTGCCCTAAAATTGAGAGCTTGTTGCAGAAAATTGAGGCTTTTCAGCAGAAAAAGGTTGTTTCCGCCCTAAAATTGAGAGCTTGGTACAGAAAAATGAGGTTTTTCACCCCAAAAGCGTGGGTTTAGCCCCCATGATAGGGTTTGTACTGTAAAAAAGGAGAGGTAGGGCCCTGGAAACGAGGCACTGCTGCATAAAAGGGAGGTTGTTACCTGTAGAATCAAAACTTTGGATGCCAAAAATTAATCTTTGAGAGGAGAATGGGGGTTTGTTCCTAAAATTGAGAGCTTGGAGTAGGAAAATGAGGCTTTTAATCTGAAAAAGGAGGTTTGTGCCCTAAAATTGAGATATTGGTGAAGAAGAATGAGGCTTTTCACCCAAAAATTGAGAGCTTGTCCCTAAAATTGAGAGCTTGGTGCAGAAAAATGAGGCTTTTCAGCAGAAAAAGGTGAGCTTGTCCATAAAATTGCGCTATTGTTGCAGAAAAATGAGGCTTTTCAGGTGAAAAAGGTGGGTTTGGTGCTAAAATTGAGAGCTTGGTGCAGAAAAATGAGGCTTTTCTGGTGAAAAGGGCATTTTGTGCCCAAAAATTGAGAGCTTGTTGTAGGAAAATGAGGCTTTTTTACCCGAAAAGGGCGGGTTTTACCCTAAAATTGAGAGCTTCTTGTAGGAAAATGAGGCTTTTCAGGTGAAAAAGGTGGGTTTGGTGCAGAAAATTGAGAGCTCTGTGCAGAAAAATGAGGCTTTTTCACCCGAAAAAGGTATTTTGTGCCTGAAATTGAGAGCTTGGTGCAGAAAAATGAGGCTTTTCACCCCAAAAACGCGGGTTTAGCCCCCACGATAGGGTTTGTGCTGTAAAAAAGGAGAGGTAGGGCCCTGGAAACGAGGCACTGCTGCATAAAAGGGAGGTTGTTACCTGTAGAATCAAAACTTTGGATGCTAAAAATTAATCTTTGAGAGGTAAAGTGGGGGTTTGTGCCTAAAATTGAGAGCTTGGAGTAGGAAAATGAGGCTTTTAATCTGAAAAAGGAGGTTTGTGCCCTAAAATTGAGATATTGGTGAAGAAAATGAGGCTTTTCACCCGAAAATTGAGAACTTGTCCCTCAAATGGAGAGCTTGGTGCAGAAAAATGAGGCTTTTCAGGAGAAAAAGGTGGTTTGTGCCCAAAAATTGAGAGCTTGGTGCAGATAAATAAGGCTTTTCAGGAGAAAAAAGCGGGTTTGTGCCCTAGAATCCAGAGCTTATTGTAGGAGAATGAAGCTTTTCACCCCAAAAACATGGGTTTGGCCCCCACGATAGGGTTTGTGCTGTATAAAAGTAGAGTTAGGGCCCAGGAAACGAGGCACTGCTGCATAAAAGGGAGGTTGTTACCTGTAGAATCAAAACTTTGGATGCCAAAAATTAATCTTTGAGAGGTAAAGTGGGGGTTTGTGCCCTAGAATTGAGAGCTTGGAGTAGGAAAATGAGGCTTTTAATCTGAAAAAGGAGGTTTGTGCCCTAAAATTGAGATATTGGTGAAGAAAAATGAGGCTTTTCACCCGAAAATTGAGAACTTGTCCCTAAAATGGAGAGCTTGGTGCAGAAAAATGAGGCTTTTTCACCCAAAAAAGGCGGGTTTTACCCTAAATTTGAGAGCTTGGTTCAGAAAAATGAGGCTTTTCACCCAATACAGGTAATTTGTGCCCTAAAATTGAGAGCTTGGTGCAGAAAAATGAGGCTTTTCACCCAAAAAAGGCGGGTGTGTGCCGTAAAATTGAGAGCTTGGTGCAGAAAAATGAGGCTTTTCCACCCAAAAAAGGCGGGTTTTACCCTAAAATTGAGAGCTTGGTTCAGAAAAACGAGGCTTTTTCACCCAAAAAGGCGGGTTTCTGCCCTAAAATTGAGAGCTTGTTGCAGAAAATTGAGGCTTTTCAGCAGAAAAAGGTTGTTTCCGCCCTAAAATTGAGAGCTTGGTACAGAAAAATGAGGTTTTTCACCCCAAAAGCGTGGGTTTGGCCCCCATGATAGGGTTTGTGCTGTAAAAAGGGAGAGGTAGGGCCCAGGAAACGAGGCACTGCTGCATAAAAGGGAGGTTGTTACCTGTAGAATCAAAACTTTGGATGCCAAAAATTAATCTTTGAGAGGTAAAATGGGGGTTTGTGCCCTAAAATTGAGAGCTTGGAGTAGGAAAATGAGGCTTTTAATCTGAAAAAGGAGGTTTGTGCCCTAAAATTGAGATATTGGTGAAGAAAAATGAGGCTTTTCACTCAAAAATTGAGAGCTTGTCCCTAAAATTGAGAGCTTGGTGCAGAAAAATGAGGCTTTTTCACCCAAAAAAGGCGGGTTTTACCCTAAACTTGAGAGAGTGGTTCAGAAAAATGAGGCTTTTCACCCAATAAAGGTAATTTGTGCCCAAAAATTGAGAGCTTGGTTCAGAAAAACGAGGATTTTTCACCCAAAAAAGGCGGGTGTGTGCCGTAAAATTGAGAGCTTGGTGCAGAAAAATGAGGCTTTTCCACCCAAAAAAGGCGGGTTTTACCCTAAAATTGAGATATTGGTGAAGAAAAATGAGGCTTTTCACCCGAAAATTGAGAGCTTGTCCCTAAAATTGAGAGCTTGGTTCAGAAAAACGAGGCTTTTTCACCCAAAAAGGCGGGTTTGTGCCCTAAAATTGAGAGCTTGTTGCAGAAAATTGAGGCTTTTCAGCAGAAAAAGGTTGTTTCTGCCCTAAAATTGAGAGCTTGGTACAGAAAAATGAGGTTTTTCACCCCAAAAGCGTGGGTTTAGCCCCCATGATAGGGTTTGTGCTCTAAAAAGGGAGAGGTAGGGCCCAGGAAACGAGGCACTGCTGCATAAAAGGGAGGTTGTTACCTGTAGAATCAAAACTTTGGATGCCAAAAATTAATCTTTGAGAGGTAAAATGGGGGTTTGTGCCCTAAAATTGAGAGCTTGGAGTAGGAAAATGAGCCTTTTAATCTGAAAAAGGAGGTTTGTGCCCTAAAATTGAGATATTGGTGAAGAAAAATGAGGCTTTTCACTCAAAAATTGAGAGCTTGTCCCTAAAATTGAGAGCTTGGAGTAGGAAAATGAGGCTTTTAATCTGAAAAAGGAGGTTTGTGCCCTAAAATTGAGATATTGGTGAAGAAGAATGAGGCTTTTCACCCAAAAATTGAGAGCTTGTCCCTAAAATTGAGAGCTTGGTGCAGAAAAATGAGGCTTTTCAGCAGAAAAAGGTGAGCTTGTCCATAAAATTGCGCTATTGGTGCAGAAAAATGAGGCTTTTCAGGTGAAAAGGGCATTTTGTGCCCAAAAATTGAGAGCTTGTTGTAGGAAAATGAGGCTTTTCTGGTGAAAAAGGCGGGTTTTACCGTAAAATTGAGAGAGTGTTTCAGAAAAATGAGGCTTTTCAGGTGAAAAAGGTGGGTTTGGTGCAGAAAATTGAGAGCGCTGTGCAGAAAAATGAGGCTTTTTCACCCGAAAAAGGCATTTTGTGCCTGAAATTGAGAGCTTGGTGCAGAAAAATGAGGCTTTTCACCACAATAACGCAGGTTTAGCCCCCATGATAGGGTTTGTGCTGTATAAATGTAGAGTTAGGGCCCAGGAAACGAGGCACTGCTGCATAAAAGGGAGGTTGTTACCTGTAGAATCAAAACTTTGGATGCTAAAAATTAATCTTTGAGAGGTAAAATGGGGGTTTGTGCCCTAGAATTGAGAGCTTGGAGTAGGAAAATGAGGCTTTTAATCTGAAAAAGGAGGTTTGTGCCCTAAAATTGAGATATTGGTGAAGAAAAATGAGGCTTTTCACCTGAAAATTGAGAGCTTGTCCCTAAAATTGAGAGCTTGGAGTAGGAAAATGAGGCTTTTAATCTGAAAAAGGAGGTTTGTGCCCTAAAATTGAGATATTGGTGCAGAAAAATGAGGCTTTTCACCCGAAAATTGAGAGCTTGTCCCTAAAATTGAGAGCTTGGTTCAGAAAAATGAGGCTTTTCACCCCAGAAACGCGGGTTTAGCCCCCATGATAGGGTTTGTGCTGTAAAAAAGGAGAGGTAGGGCCCTGGAAACGAGGCACTGCTGCATAAAAGGGAGGTTGTTACCTGTAGAATCAAAACTTTGGATGCTAAAAATTAATCTTTGAGAGGTAAAGTGGGGGTTTGTGCCCTAGAATTGAGAGCTTGGAGTAGGAAAATGAGGCTTTTAATCTGAAAAAGGAGGTTTGTGCCCTAAAATTGAGATATTGGTGAAGAAAAATGAGGCTTTTCACCTGAAAATTGAGAGCTTGTCCCTAAAATGGAGAGCTTGGTGCAGAAAAATGAGGCTTTTTCACGCAAAAAAGGCGAGTTTTACCCTAAAATTGAGAGCTTGTTGCAGAAAAATGAGGCTTTTCAGGTGAAAAAAGCAGGTTTGTGCCCTAGAATTCAGAGCTTATTGTAGGAGAATGAAGCTTTTCACCCCAAAAACATGGGTTTGGCCCCCACGATAGGGTTTGTGCTGTGTAAAAGTCGAGTTAGGGCCCAGGAAACGAGGCACTGCTGCATAAAAGGGAGGTTGTTACCTGTAGAATCAAAAATTTGGATGCCAAAAATTAACCTTTGGGAGGTAAAATGGGGTTTTGTGCCCTAGAATTGAGAGCTTGGAGTAGGAAAATGAGGCTTTTAATCTGAAAAAGGAGGTTTGTGCCCTAAAATTGAGATATTGGTGAAGAAAAATGAGGCTTTTCACCCAAAAATTGAGAACTTGTCCCTAAAATGGAGAGCTTGGTGCAGAAAAATGAGGCTTTTTCACCCAAAAAAGGTGGGTTTTACCCTAAATTTGAGAGCTTGGTTCAGAAAAATGAGACTTTTCACCCAATACAGGTAATTTGTGCCCTAAAATTGAGAGCTTGGTGCAGAAAAATGAGGCTTTTCACCCAAAAAAGGCATTTTGTGCCTGAAATTGAGAGCTTGGTGCAGAAAAATGAGGCTTTTCACCCCAAAAACGCGGGTTTAGCCCCCATGATAGGGTTTGTGCTGTAAAAAAGGAGAGGTAGGGCCCTGGAAACGAGGCACTGCTGCATAAAAGGGAGGTTGTTACCTGTAGAATCAAAACTTTGGATGCTAAAAATTAATCTTTGAGAGGTAAAGTGGGGGTTTGTGCCCTAAAATTGAGAGCTTGGAGTAGGAAAATGAGGCTTTTAATCTGAAAAAGGAGGTTTGTGCCCTAAAATTGAGAAATTGGTGAAGAAAAATGAGGCTTTTCACCCAAAAATTGAGAGCTTGTCCCTAAAATGGAGAGCTTGGTGCAGAAAAATTAGGCTTTTCAGGTGAAAAAAGCGGGTTTTACCCTAATATTGAAAGCTTGGTGCAGAAAAATGAGGCTTTTCACCCCAAAAACGCGGGTTTAGCCCCCACGATAGGGTTTGTGCTGTAAAAAAGGAGAGGTAGGGCCCTGGAAACGAGGCACTGCTGCATAAAAGGGAGGTTGTTACCTGTAGAATCAAAACTTTGGATGCTAAAAATTAATCTTTGAGAGGTAAAGTGGGGGTTTGTGCCTAAAATTGAGAGCTTGGAGTAGGAAAATGAGGCTTTTAATCTGAAAAAGGAGGTTTGTGCCCTAAAATTGAGATATTGGTGAAGAAAATGAGGCTTTTCACCCGAAAATTGAGAACTTGTCCCTCAAATGGAGAGCTTGGTGCAGAAAAATGAGGCTTTTCAGGAGAAAAAGGTGGTTTGTGCCCAAAAATTGAGAGCTTGGTGCAGATAAATGAGGCTTTTCAGGAGAAAAAAGCGGGTTTGTGCCCTAGAATCCAGAGCTTATTGTAGGAGAATGAAGCTTTTCACCCCAAAAACATGGGTTTGGCCCCCACGATAGGGTTTGTGCTGTATAAAAGTAGAGTTAGGGCCCAGGAAACGAGGCACTGCTGCATAAAAGGGAGGTTGTTACCTGTAGAATCAAAACTTTGGATGCCAAAAATTAAGCTTTGAGAGGTAAAGTGGGGGTTTGTGCCCTAAAATTGAGAGCTTGGAGTAGGAAAATGAGGCTTTTAATCTGAAAAAGGAGGTTTGTGCCCTAAAATTGAGATATTGGTGAAGAAAAATGAGGCTTTTCACCCAAAAATTGAGAACTTGTCCCTAAAATGGAGAGCTTGGTGCAGAAAAATGAGGCTTTTTCACCCAAAAAAGGTGGGTTTTACCCTAAATTTGAGAGCTTGGTTCAGAAAAATGAGACTTTTCACCCAATACAGGTAATTTGTGCCCTAAAATTGAGAGCTTGGTGCAGAAAAATGAGGCTTTTCACCCAAAAAAGGCATTTTGTGCCTGAAATTGAGAGCTTGGTGCAGAAAAATGAGGCTTTTCACCCCAAAAACGCGGGTTTAGCCCCCATGATAGGGTTTGTGCTGTAAAAAAGGAGAGGTAGGGCCCTGGAAACGAGGCACTGCTGCATAAAAGGGAGGTTGTTACCTGTAGAATCAAAACTTTGGATGCTAAAAATTAATCTTTGAGAGGTAAAGTGGGGGTTTGTGCCCTAAAATTGAGAGCTTGGAGTAGGAAAATGAGGCTTTTAATCTGAAAAAGGAGGTTTGTGCCCTAAAATTAAGAAATTGGTGAAGAAAAATGAGGCTTTTCACCCAAAAATTGAGAGCTTGTCCCTAAAATGGAGAGCTTGGTGCAGAAAAATGAGGCTTTTCAGCAGAAAAAGGCACGTTTGGTCCTAAAATTGCGCTATTGGTGCAGAAAAATGAGGCTTTTCACCCAAAAAAGGAAAGCTTGTCCATAACATTGAAATATTGGTGCAGAAAAATGAGGCTTTTCAGGTGTAAAAGGTGGGTTTGGTGCTAAAATTGAGAGCTTGTTGCAGAAAAATGAGGCTTTTCAGGAGAAAAAGGTGGTTTGTGCCCTAAAATTGAGAGCTTGGTGCAGAAAAATGAGGCTTTTCAGGTGAAAAAAGCGGGTTTGTGCCCTAGAATTCAGAGCTTATTGTAGGAGAATGAAGCTTTTCACCCCAAAAACATGGGTTTGGCCCCCACGATAGGGTTTGTGCTGTATAAAAGTAGAGTTAGGGCCCAGGAAACGAGGCACTGCTGCATAAAAGGGAGGTTGTTACCTGTAGAATCAAAACTTTGGATGCTAAAAATTAAGCTTTGAGAGGTAAAGTGGGGGTTTGTGCCTAAAATTGAGAGCTTGGAGTAGGAAAATGAGGCTTTTAATCTGAAAAAGGAGGTTTGTGCCCTAAAATTGAGAGCTTGGTGCAGAAAAATGAGGCTTTTCACTCAAAAATTGAGAGCTTGTCCCTAAAATGGAGAGCTTGGTGCAGAAAAATTAGGCTTTTCAGGTGAAAAAAGCGGGTTTTACCCTAATATTGAAAGCTTGGTGCAGAAAAATGAGGCTTTTCACCCCAAAAACGCGGGTTTAGCCCCCACGATAGGGTTTGTGCTGTAAAAAAGGAGAGGTAGGGCCCTGGAAACGAGGCACTGCTGCATAAAAGGGAGGTTGTTACCTGTAGAATCAAAACTTTGGATGCTAAAAATTAATCTTTGAGAGGTAAAGTGGGGGTTTGTGCCTAAAATTGAGAGCTTGGAGTAGGAAAATGAGGCTTTTAATCTGAAAAAGGAGGTTTGTGCCCTAAAATTGAGATATTGGTGAAGAAAATGAGGCTTTTCACCCGAAAATTGAGAACTTGTCCCTCAAATGGAGAGCTTGGTGCAGAAAAATGAGGCTTTTCAGGAGAAAAAGGTGGTTTGTGCCCAAAAATTGAGAGCTTGGTGCAGATAAATGAGGCTTTTCAGGAGAAAAAAGCGGGTTTGTGCCCTAGAATCCAGAGCTTATTGTAGGAGAATGAAGCTTTTCACCCCAAAAACATGGGTTTGGCCCCCACGATAGGGTTTGTGCTGTATAAAAGTAGAGTTAGGGCCCAGGAAACGAGGCACTGCTGCATAAAAGGGAGGTTGTTACCTGTAGAATCAAAACTTTGGATGCTAAAAATTAAGCTTTGAGAGGTAAAGTGGGGGTTTGTGCCTAAAATTGAGAGCTTGGAGTAGGAAAATGAGGCTTTTAATCTGAAAAAGGAGGTTTGTGCCCTAAAATTGAGATATTGGTGAAGAAAATGAGGCTTTTCACCCGAAAATTGAGAACTTGTCCCTCAAATGGAGAGCTTGGTGCAGAAAAATGAGGCTTTTCAGGAGAAAAAGGTGGTTTGTGCCCAAAAATTGAGAGCTTGGTGCAGAAAAATGAGGCTTTTCAGGTGAAAAAAGCAGGTTTGTGCCCTAGAATCCAGAGCTTATTGTAGGAGAATGAAGCTTTTCACCCCAAAAACATGGGTTTGGCCCCCACGATAGGGTTTGTGCTGTATAAAAGTAGAGTTAGGGCCCAGGAAACGAGGCACTGCTGCATAAAAGGGAGGTTGTTACCTGTAGAATCAAAACTTTGGATGCCAAAAATTAATCTTTGAGAGGTAAAGTGGGGGTTTGTGCCCTAGAATTGAGAGCTTGGAGTAGGAAAATGAGGCTTTTAATCTGAAAAAGGAGGTTTGTGCCCTAAAATTGAGATATTGGTGAAGAAAAATGAGGCTTTTCACCCGAAAATTGAGAACTTGTCCCTAAAATGGAGAGCTTGGTGCAGAAAAATGAGGCTTTTTCACCCAAAAAAGGCGGGTTTTACCCTAAATTTGAGAGCTTGGTTCAGAAAAATGAGGCTTTTCACCCAATACAGGTAATTTGTGCCCTAAAATTGAGAGCTTGGTGCAGAAAAATGAGGCTTTTCACCCAAAAAAGGCGGGTGTGTGCCGTAAAATTGAGAGCTTGGTGCAGAAAAATGAGGCTTTTCCACCCAAAAAAGGCGGGTTTTACCCTAAAATTGAGAGCTTGGTTCAGAAAAACGAGGCTTTTTCACCCAAAAAGGCGGGTTTCTGCCCTAAAATTGAGAGCTTGTTGCAGAAAATTGAGGCTTTTCAGCAGAAAAAGGTTGTTTCCGCCCTAAAATTGAGAGCTTGGTACAGAAAAATGAGGTTTTTCACCCCAAAAGCGTGGGTTTGGCCCCCATGATAGGGTTTGTGCTGTAAAAAGGGAGAGGTAGGGCCCAGGAAACGAGGCACTGCTGCATAAAAGGGAGGTTGTTACCTGTAGAATCAAAACTTTGGATGCCAAAAATTAATCTTTGAGAGGTAAAATGGGGGTTTGTGCCCTAAAATTGAGAGCTTGGAGTAGGAAAATGAGGCTTTTAATCTGAAAAAGGAGGTTTGTGCCCTAAAATTGAGATATTGGTGAAGAAAAATGAGGCTTTTCACTCAAAAATTGAGAGCTTGTCCCTAAAATTGAGAGCTTGGTGCAGAAAAATGAGGCTTTTTCACCCAAAAAAGGCGGGTTTTACCCTAAACTTGAGAGAGTGGTTCAGAAAAATGAGGCTTTTCACCCAATAAAGGTAATTTGTGCCCAAAAATTGAGAGCTTGGTTCAGAAAAACGAGGATTTTTCACCCAAAAAAGGCGGGTGTGTGCCGTAAAATTGAGAGCTTGGTGCAGAAAAATGAGGCTTTTCCACCCAAAAAAGGCGGGTTTTACCCTAAAATTGAGATATTGGTGAAGAAAAATGAGGCTTTTCACCCGAAAATTGAGAGCTTGTCCCTAAAATTGAGAGCTTGGTTCAGAAAAACGAGGCTTTTTCACCCAAAAAGGCGGGTTTGTGCCCTAAAATTGAGAGCTTGTTGCAGAAAATTGAGGCTTTTCAGCAGAAAAAGGTTGTTTCTGCCCTAAAATTGAGAGCTTGGTACAGAAAAATGAGGTTTTTCACCCCAAAAGCGTGGGTTTAGCCCCCATGATAGGGTTTGTGCTCTAAAAAGGGAGAGGTAGGGCCCAGGAAACGAGGCACTGCTGCATAAAAGGGAGGTTGTTACCTGTAGAATCAAAACTTTGGATGCCAAAAATTAATCTTTGAGAGGTAAAATGGGGGTTTGTGCCCTAAAATTGAGAGCTTGGAGTAGGAAAATGAGCCTTTTAATCTGAAAAAGGAGGTTTGTGCCCTAAAATTGAGATATTGGTGAAGAAAAATGAGGCTTTTCACTCAAAAATTGAGAGCTTGTCCCTAAAATTGAGAGCTTGGAGTAGGAAAATGAGGCTTTTAATCTGAAAAAGGAGGTTTGTGCCCTAAAATTGAGATATTGGTGAAGAAGAATGAGGCTTTTCACCCAAAAATTGAGAGCTTGTCCCTAAAATTGAGAGCTTGGTGCAGAAAAATGAGGCTTTTCAGCAGAAAAAGGTGAGCTTGTCCATAAAATTGCGCTATTGGTGCAGAAAAATGAGGCTTTTCAGGTGAAAAGGGCATTTTGTGCCCAAAAATTGAGAGCTTGTTGTAGGAAAATGAGGCTTTTCTGGTGAAAAAGGCGGGTTTTACCGTAAAATTGAGAGAGTGTTTCAGAAAAATGAGGCTTTTCAGGTGAAAAAGGTGGGTTTGGTGCAGAAAATTGAGAGCGCTGTGCAGAAAAATGAGGCTTTTTCACCCGAAAAAGGCATTTTGTGCCTGAAATTGAGAGCTTGGTGCAGAAAAATGAGGCTTTTCACCACAATAACGCAGGTTTAGCCCCCATGATAGGGTTTGTGCTGTATAAATGTAGAGTTAGGGCCCAGGAAACGAGGCACTGCTGCATAAAAGGGAGGTTGTTACCTGTAGAATCAAAACTTTGGATGCTAAAAATTAATCTTTGAGAGGTAAAATGGGGGTTTGTGCCCTAGAATTGAGAGCTTGGAGTAGGAAAATGAGGCTTTTAATCTGAAAAAGGAGGTTTGTGCCCTAAAATTGAGATATTGGTGAAGAAAAATGAGGCTTTTCACCCAAAAATTGAGAGCTTGTCCCTAAAATTGAGAGCTTGGAGTAGGAAAATGAGGCTTTTAATCTGAAAAAGGAGGTTTGTGCCCTAAAATTGAGATATTGGTGCAGAAAAATGAGGCTTTTCACCCGAAAATTGAGAGCTTGTCCCTAAAATTGAGAGCTTGGTTCAGAAAAATGAGGCTTTTCACCCCAGAAACGCGGGTTTAGCCCCCATGATAGGGTTTGTGCTGTAAAAAAGGAGAGGTAGGGCCCTGGAAACGAGGCACTGCTGCATAAAAGGGAGGTTGTTACCTGTAGAATCAAAACTTTGGATGCTAAAAATTAATCTTTGAGAGGTAAAGTGGGGGTTTGTGCCCTAGAATTGAGAGCTTGGAGTAGGAAAATGAGGCTTTTAATCTGAAAAAGGAGGTTTGTGCCCTAAAATTGAGATATTGGTGAAGAAAAATGAGGCTTTTCACCTGAAAATTGAGAGCTTGTCCCTAAAATGGAGAGCTTGGTGCAGAAAAATGAGGCTTTTTCACGCAAAAAAGGCGAGTTTTACCCTAAAATTGAGAGCTTGTTGCAGAAAAATGAGGCTTTTCAGGTGAAAAAAGCAGGTTTGTGCCCTAGAATTCAGAGCTTATTGTAGGAGAATGAAGCTTTTCACCCCAAAAACATGGGTTTGGCCCCCACGATAGGGTTTGTGCTGTGTAAAAGTCGAGTTAGGGCCCAGGAAACGAGGCACTGCTGCATAAAAGGGAGGTTGTTACCTGTAGAATCAAAAATTTGGATGCCAAAAATTAACCTTTGGGAGGTAAAATGGGGGTTTGTGCCCTAGAATTGAGAGCTTGGAGTAGGAAAATGAGGCTTTTAATCTGAAAAAGGAGGTTTGTGCCCTAAAATTGAGATATTGGTGAAGAAAAATGAGGCTTTTCACCCAAAAATTGAGAACTTGTCCCTAAAATGGAGAGCTTGGTGCAGAAAAATGAGGCTTTTTCACCCAAAAAAGGTGGGTTTTACCCTAAATTTGAGAGCTTGGTTCAGAAAAATGAGACTTTTCACCCAATACAGGTAATTTGTGCCCTAAAATTGAGAGCTTGGTGCAGAAAAATGAGGCTTTTCACCCAAAAAAGGCATTTTGTGCCTGAAATTGAGAGCTTGGTGCAGAAAAATGAGGCTTTTCACCCCAAAAACGCGGGTTTAGCCCCCATGATAGGGTTTGTGCTGTAAAAAAGGAGAGGTAGGGCCCTGGAAACGAGGCACTGCTGCATAAAAGGGAGGTTGTTACCTGTAGAATCAAAACTTTGGATGCTAAAAATTAATCTTTGAGAGGTAAAGTGGGGGTTTGTGCCCTAAAATTGAGAGCTTGGAGTAGGAAAATGAGGCTTTTAATCTGAAAAAGGAGGTTTGTGCCCTAAAATTGAGAAATTGGTGAAGAAAAATGAGGCTTTTCACCCAAAAATTGAGAGCTTGTCCCTAAAATGGAGAGCTTGGTGCAGAAAAATTAGGCTTTTCAGGTGAAAAAAGCGGGTTTTACCCTAATATTGAAAGCTTGGTGCAGAAAAATGAGGCTTTTCACCCCAAAAACGCGGGTTTAGCCCCCACGATAGGGTTTGTGCTGTAAAAAAGGAGAGGTAGGGCCCTGGAAACGAGGCACTGCTGCATAAAAGGGAGGTTGTTACCTGTAGAATCAAAACTTTGGATGCTAAAAATTAATCTTTGAGAGGTAAAGTGGGGGTTTGTGCCTAAAATTGAGAGCTTGGAGTAGGAAAATGAGGCTTTTAATCTGAAAAAGGAGGTTTGTGCCCTAAAATTGAGATATTGGTGAAGAAAATGAGGCTTTTCACCCGAAAATTGAGAACTTGTCCCTCAAATGGAGAGCTTGGTGCAGAAAAATGAGGCTTTTCAGGAGAAAAAGGTGGTTTGTGCCCAAAAATTGAGAGCTTGGTGCAGATAAATGAGGCTTTTCAGGAGAAAAAAGCGGGTTTGTGCCCTAGAATCCAGAGCTTATTGTAGGAGAATGAAGCTTTTCACCCCAAAAACATGGGTTTGGCCCCCACGATAGGGTTTGTGCTGTATAAAAGTAGAGTTAGGGCCCAGGAAACGAGGCACTGCTGCATAAAAGGGAGGTTGTTACCTGTAGAATCAAAACTTTGGATGCCAAAAATTAAGCTTTGAGAGGTAAAGTGGGGGTTTGTGCCCTAAAATTGAGAGCTTGGAGTAGGAAAATGAGGCTTTTAATCTGAAAAAGGAGGTTTGTGCCCTAAAATTGAGATATTGGTGAAGAAAAATGAGGCTTTTCACCCAAAAATTGAGAACTTGTCCCTAAAATGGAGAGCTTGGTGCAGAAAAATGAGGCTTTTTCACCCAAAAAAGGTGGGTTTTACCCTAAATTTGAGAGCTTGGTTCAGAAAAATGAGACTTTTCACCCAATACAGGTAATTTGTGCCCTAAAATTGAGAGCTTGGTGCAGAAAAATGAGGCTTTTCACCCAAAAAAGGCATTTTGTGCCTGAAATTGAGAGCTTGGTGCAGAAAAATGAGGCTTTTCACCCCAAAAACGCGGGTTTAGCCCCCATGATAGGGTTTGTGCTGTAAAAAAGGAGAGGTAGGGCCCTGGAAACGAGGCACTGCTGCATAAAAGGGAGGTTGTTACCTGTAGAATCAAAACTTTGGATGCTAAAAATTAATCTTTGAGAGGTAAAGTGGGGGTTTGTGCCCTAAAATTGAGAGCTTGGAGTAGGAAAATGAGGCTTTTAATCTGAAAAAGGAGGTTTGTGCCCTAAAATTAAGAAATTGGTGAAGAAAAATGAGGCTTTTCACCCAAAAATTGAGAGCTTGTCCCTAAAATGGAGAGCTTGGTGCAGAAAAATGAGGCTTTTCAGCAGAAAAAGGCACGTTTGGTCCTAAAATTGCGCTATTGGTGCAGAAAAATGAGGCTTTTCACCCAAAAAAGGAAAGCTTGTCCATAACATTGAAATATTGGTGCAGAAAAATGAGGCTTTTCAGGTGTAAAAGGTGGGTTTGGTGCTAAAATTGAGAGCTTGTTGCAGAAAAATGAGGCTTTTCAGGAGAAAAAGGTGGTTTGTGCCCTAAAATTGAGAGCTTGGTGCAGAAAAATGAGGCTTTTCAGGTGAAAAAAGCGGGTTTGTGCCCTAGAATTCAGAGCTTATTGTAGGAGAATGAAGCTTTTCACCCCAAAAACATGGGTTTGGCCCCCACGATAGGGTTTGTGCTGTATAAAAGTAGAGTTAGGGCCCAGGAAACGAGGCACTGCTGCATAAAAGGGAGGTTGTTACCTGTAGAATCAAAACTTTGGATGCTAAAAATTAAGCTTTGAGAGGTAAAGTGGGGGTTTGTGCCTAAAATTGAGAGCTTGGAGTAGGAAAATGAGGCTTTTAATCTGAAAAAGGAGGTTTGTGCCCTAAAATTGAGAGCTTGGTGCAGAAAAATGAGGCTTTTCACTCAAAAATTGAGAGCTTGTCCCTAAAATGGAGAGCTTGGTGCAGAAAAATTAGGCTTTTCAGGTGAAAAAAGCGGGTTTTACCCTAATATTGAAAGCTTGGTGCAGAAAAATGAGGCTTTTCACCCCAAAAACGCGGGTTTAGCCCCCACGATAGGGTTTGTGCTGTAAAAAAGGAGAGGTAGGGCCCTGGAAACGAGGCACTGCTGCATAAAAGGGAGGTTGTTACCTGTAGAATCAAAACTTTGGATGCTAAAAATTAATCTTTGAGAGGTAAAGTGGGGGTTTGTGCCTAAAATTGAGAGCTTGGAGTAGGAAAATGAGGCTTTTAATCTGAAAAAGGAGGTTTGTGCCCTAAAATTGAGATATTGGTGAAGAAAATGAGGCTTTTCACCCGAAAATTGAGAACTTGTCCCTCAAATGGAGAGCTTGGTGCAGAAAAATGAGGCTTTTCAGGAGAAAAAGGTGGTTTGTGCCCAAAAATTGAGAGCTTGGTGCAGATAAATGAGGCTTTTCAGGAGAAAAAAGCGGGTTTGTGCCCTAGAATCCAGAGCTTATTGTAGGAGAATGAAGCTTTTCACCCCAAAAACATGGGTTTGGCCCCCACGATAGGGTTTGTGCTGTATAAAAGTAGAGTTAGGGCCCAGGAAACGAGGCACTGCTGCATAAAAGGGAGGTTGTTACCTGTAGAATCAAAACTTTGGATGCTAAAAATTAAGCTTTGAGAGGTAAAGTGGGGGTTTGTGCCTAAAATTGAGAGCTTGGAGTAGGAAAATGAGGCTTTTAATCTGAAAAAGGAGGTTTGTGCCCTAAAATTGAGATATTGGTGAAGAAAATGAGGCTTTTCACCCGAAAATTGAGAACTTGTCCCTCAAATGGAGAGCTTGGTGCAGAAAAATGAGGCTTTTCAGGAGAAAAAGGTGGTTTGTGCCCAAAAATTGAGAGCTTGGTGCAGAAAAATGAGGCTTTTCAGGTGAAAAAAGCAGGTTTGTGCCCTAGAATTCAGAGCTTATTGTAGGAGAATGAAGCTTTTCACCCCAAAAACATGGGTTTGGCCCCCACGATAGGGTTTGTGCTGTATAAAAGTAGAGTTAGGGCCCAGGAAACGAGGCACTGCTGCATAAAAGGGAGGTTGTTACCTGTAGAATCAAAACTTTGGATGCTAAAAATTAATCTTTGAGAGGTAAAGTGGGGGTTTGTGCCCTAAAATTGAGAGCTTGGAGTAGGAAAATGAGGCTTTTAATCTGAAAAAGGAGGTTTGTGCCCTAAAATTGAGAAATTGGTGAAGAAAAATGAGGCTTTTCACCCAAAAATTGAGAGCTTGTCCCTAAAATGGAGAGCTTGGTGCAGAAAAATTAGGCTTTTCAGGTGAAAAAAGCGGGTTTTACCCTAATATTGAAAGCTTGGTGCAGAAAAATGAGGCTTTTCACCCCAAAAACGCGGGTTTAGCCCCCACGATAGGGTTTGTGCTGTAAAAAAGGAGAGGTAGGGCCCTGGAAACGAGGCACTGCTGCATAAAAGGGAGGTTGTTACCTGTAGAATCAAAACTTTGGATGCTAAAAATTAATCTTTGAGAGGTAAAGTGGGGGTTTGTGCCTAAAATTGAGAGCTTGGAGTAGGAAAATGAGGCTTTTAATCTGAAAAAGGAGGTTTGTGCCCTAAAATTGAGATATTGGTGAAGAAAATGAGGCTTTTCACCCGAAAATTGAGAACTTGTCCCTCAAATGGAGAGCTTGGTGCAGAAAAATGAGGCTTTTCAGGAGAAAAAGGTGGTTTGTGCCCAAAAATTGAGAGCTTGGTGCAGATAAATGAGGCTTTTCAGGAGAAAAAAGCGGGTTTGTGCCCTAGAATCCAGAGCTTATTGTAGGAGAATGAAGCTTTTCACCCCAAAAACATGGGTTTGGCCCCCACGATAGGGTTTGTGCTGTATAAAAGTAGAGTTAGGGCCCAGGAAACGAGGCACTGCTGCATAAAAGGGAGGTTGTTACCTGTAGAATCAAAACTTTGGATGCTAAAAATTAAGCTTTGAGAGGTAAAGTGGGGGTTTGTGCCTAAAATTGAGAGCTTGGAGTAGGAAAATGAGGCTTTTAATCTGAAAAAGGAGGTTTGTGCCCTAAAATTGAGATATTGGTGAAGAAAAATGAGGCTTTTCACCCAAAAATTGAGAACTTGTCCCTAAAATGGAGAGCTTGGTGCAGAAAAATGAGGCTTTTTCACCCAAAAAAGGTGGGTTTTACCCTAAATTTGAGAGCTTGGTTCAGAAAAATGAGACTTTTCACCCAATACAGGTAATTTGTGCCCTAAAATTGAGAGCTTGGTGCAGAAAAATGAGGCTTTTCACCCAAAAAAGGCATTTTGTGCCTGAAATTGAGAGCTTGGTGCAGAAAAATGAGGCTTTTCACCCCAAAAACGCGGGTTTAGCCCCCATGATAGGGTTTGTGCTGTAAAAAAGGAGAGGTAGGGCCCTGGAAACGAGGCACTGCTGCATAAAAGGGAGGTTGTTACCTGTAGAATCAAAACTTTGGATGCTAAAAATTAATCTTTGAGAGGTAAAGTGGGGGTTTGTGCCCTAAAATTGAGAGCTTGGAGTAGGAAAATGAGGCTTTTAATCTGAAAAAGGAGGTTTGTGCCCTAAAATTAAGAAATTGGTGAAGAAAAATGAGGCTTTTCACCCAAAAATTGAGAGCTTGTCCCTAAAATGGAGAGCTTGGTGCAGAAAAATGAGGCTTTTCAGCAGAAAAAGGCACGTTTGGTCCTAAAATTGCGCTATTGGTGCAGAAAAATGAGGCTTTTCACCCAAAAAAGGAAAGCTTGTCCATAACATTGAAATATTGGTGCAGAAAAATGAGGCTTTTCAGGTGTAAAAGGTGGGTTTGGTGCTAAAATTGAGAGCTTGTTGCAGAAAAATGAGGCTTTTCAGGAGAAAAAGGTGGTTTGTGCCCTAAAATTGAGAGCTTGGTGCAGAAAAATGAGGCTTTTCAGGTGAAAAAAGCGGGTTTGTGCCCTAGAATTCAGAGCTTATTGTAGGAGAATGAAGCTTTTCACCCCAAAAACATGGGTTTGGCCCCCACGATAGGGTTTGTGCTGTATAAAAGTAGAGTTAGGGCCCAGGAAACGAGGCACTGCTGCATAAAAGGGAGGTTGTTACCTGTAGAATCAAAACTTTGGATGCTAAAAATTAAGCTTTGAGAGGTAAAGTGGGGGTTTGTGCCTAAAATTGAGAGCTTGGAGTAGGAAAATGAGGCTTTTAATCTGAAAAAGGAGGTTTGTGCCCTAAAATTGAGAGCTTGGTGCAGAAAAATGAGGCTTTTCACTCAAAAATTGAGAGCTTGTCCCTAAAATTGAGAGCTTGGTGCAGAAAAATTAGGCTTTTCAGGTGAAAAAAGCGGGTTTTACCCTAATATTGAAAGCTTGGTGCAGAAAAATGAGGCTTTTCACCCCAAAAACGCGGGTTTAGCCCCCACGATAGGGTTTGTGCTGTAAAAAAGGAGAGGTAGGGCCCTGGAAACGAGGCACTGCTGCATAAAAGGGAGGTTGTTACCTGTAGAATCAAAACTTTGGATGCTAAAAATTAATCTTTGAGAGGTAAAGTGGGGGTTTGTGCCTAAAATTGAGAGCTTGGAGTAGGAAAATGAGGCTTTTAATCTGAAAAGGGAGGTTTGTGCCCTAAAATTGAGATATTGGTGAAGAAGAATGAGGCTTTTCACCCAAAAATTGAGAGCTTGTCCCTAAAATTGAGAGCTTGGTGCAGAAAAATGAGGCTTTTCAGCAGAAAAAGGTGAGCTTGTCCATAAAATTGCGCTATTGGTGCAGAAAAATGAGGCTTTTCAGGTGAAAAAGGTGGGTTTGGTGCTAAAATTGAGAGCTTGGTGCAGAAAAATGAGGCTTTTCTGGTGAAAAGGGCATTTTGTGCCCAAAAATTGAGAGCTTGTTGTAGGAAAATGAGGCTTTTTTACCCGAAAAGGGCGGGTTTTACCCTAAAATTGAGAGCTTCTTGTAGGAAAATGAGGCTTTTCAGGTGAAAAAGGTGGGTTTGGTGCAGAAAATTGAGAGCTCTGTGCAGAAAAATGAGGCTTTTCACCCCAAAAACGCGGGTTTAGCCCCCATGATAGGGTTTGTGCTGTAAAAAAGGAGAGGTAGGGCCCTGGAAACGAGGCACTGCTGCATAAAAGGGAGGTTGTTACCTGTAGAATCAAAACTTTGGATGCCAAAAATTAAGCTTTGAGAGGAGAATGGGGGTTTGTGCCTAAAATTGAGAGCTTGGAGTAGGAAAATGAGGCTTTTAATCTGAAAAAGGAGTTTTGTGCCCTAAAATTGAGATATTGGTGAAGAAGAATGAGGCTTTTCCACCCAAAAATTGAGAGCTTGTCCCTAAAATTGAGAGCTTGGTGCAGAAAAATGAGGCTTTTTCACCCAAAAAAGGCGGGTTTTACCCTAAACTTGAGAGAGTGGTTCAGAAAAATGAGGCTTTTCACCCAGTAAAGGTAATTTGTGCCCAAAAATTGAGAGCTTGGTGCAGAAAAATGAGGCTTTTCACCCGAAAAAGGCATTTTGTGCCTGAAATTGAGAGCTCTGTGCAGAAAAATGAGGCTTTTCACCCCAAAAACGCGGGTTTAGCCCCCATGATAGGGTTTGTGCTGTAAAAAAGGAGAGGTAGGGCCCTGGAAACGAGGCACTGCTGCATAAAAGGGAGGTTGTTACCTGTAGAATCAAAACTTTGGATGCTAAAAATTAATCTTTGAGAGGTAAAGTGGGGGTTTGTGCCCTAAAATTGAGAGCTTGGAGTAGGAAAATGAGGCTTTTAATCTGAAAAAGGAGGTTTGTGCCCTAAAATTGAGAAATTGGTGAAGAAAAATGAGGCTTTTCACCCAAAAATTGAGAGCTTGTCCCTAAAATGGAGAGCTTGGTGCAGAAAAATGAGGCTTTTCAGCAGAAAAAGGCACGTTTGGTCCTAAAATTGCGCTATTGGTGCAGAAAAATGAGGCTTTTCACCCAAAAAAGGAAAGCTTGTCCATAACATTGAAATATTGGTGCAGAAAAATGAGGCTTTTCAGGTGTAAAAGGTGGGTTTGGTGCTAAAATTGAGAGCTTGTTGCAGAAAAATGAGGCTTTTCAGGAGAAAAAGGTGGTTTGTGCCCTAAAATTGAGAGCTTGGTGCAGAAAAATGAGGCTTTTCAGGTGAAAAAAGCGGGTTTGTGCCCTAGAATTCAGAGCTTATTGTAGGAGAATGAAGCTTTTCACCCCAAAAACATGGGTTTGGCCCCCACGATAGGGTTTGTGCTGTATAAAAGTAGAGTTAGGGCCCAGGAAACGAGGCACTGCTGCATAAAAGGGAGGTTGTTACCTGTAGAATCAAAACTTTGGATGCTAAAAATTAAGCTTTGAGAGGTAAAGTGGGGGTTTGTGCCTAAAATTGAGAGCTTGGAGTAGGAAAATGAGGCTTTTAATCTGAAAAAGGAGGTTTGTGCCCTAAAATTGAGAGCTTGGTGCAGAAAAATGAGGCTTTTCACTCAAAAATTGAGAGCTTGTCCCTAAAATGGAGAGCTTGGTGCAGAAAAATTAGGCTTTTCAGGTGAAAAAAGCGGGTTTTACCCTAATATTGAAAGCTTGGTGCAGAAAAATGAGGCTTTTCACCCCAAAAACGCGGGTTTAGCCCCCACGATAGGGTTTGTGCTGTAAAAAAGGAGAGGTAGGGCCCTGGAAACGAGGCACTGCTGCATAAAAGGGAGGTTGTTACCTGTAGAATCAAAACTTTGGATGCTAAAAATTAATCTTTGAGAGGTAAAGTGGGGGTTTGTGCCTAAAATTGAGAGCTTGGAGTAGGAAAATGAGGCTTTTAATCTGAAAAAGGAGGTTTGTGCCCTAAAATTGAGATATTGGTGAAGAAAATGAGGCTTTTCACCCGAAAATTGAGAACTTGTCCCTCAAATGGAGAGCTTGGTGCAGAAAAATGAGGCTTTTCAGGAGAAAAAGGTGGTTTGTGCCCAAAAATTGAGAGCTTGGTGCAGATAAATGAGGCTTTTCAGGAGAAAAAAGCGGGTTTGTGCCCTAGAATCCAGAGCTTATTGTAGGAGAATGAAGCTTTTCACCCCAAAAACATGGGTTTGGCCCCCACGATAGGGTTTGTGCTGTATAAAAGTAGAGTTAGGGCCCAGGAAACGAGGCACTGCTGCATAAAAGGGAGGTTGTTACCTGTAGAATCAAAACTTTGGATGCTAAAAATTAAGCTTTGAGAGGTAAAGTGGGGGTTTGTGCCTAAAATTGAGAGCTTGGAGTAGGAAAATGAGGCTTTTAATCTGAAAAAGGAGGTTTGTGCCCTAAAATTGAGATATTGGTGAAGAAAAATGAGGCTTTTCACCCAAAAATTGAGAACTTGTCCCTAAAATGGAGAGCTTGGTGCAGAAAAATGAGGCTTTTTCACCCAAAAAAGGTGGGTTTTACCCTAAATTTGAGAGCTTGGTTCAGAAAAATGAGACTTTTCACCCAATACAGGTAATTTGTGCCCTAAAATTGAGAGCTTGGTGCAGAAAAATGAGGCTTTTCACCCAAAAAAGGCATTTTGTGCCTGAAATTGAGAGCTTGGTGCAGAAAAATGAGGCTTTTCACCCCAAAAACGCGGGTTTAGCCCCCATGATAGGGTTTGTGCTGTAAAAAAGGAGAGGTAGGGCCCTGGAAACGAGGCACTGCTGCATAAAAGGGAGGTTGTTACCTGTAGAATCAAAACTTTGGATGCTAAAAATTAATCTTTGAGAGGTAAAGTGGGGGTTTGTGCCCTAAAATTGAGAGCTTGGAGTAGGAAAATGAGGCTTTTAATCTGAAAAAGGAGGTTTGTGCCCTAAAATTAAGAAATTGGTGAAGAAAAATGAGGCTTTTCACCCAAAAATTGAGAGCTTGTCCCTAAAATGGAGAGCTTGGTGCAGAAAAATGAGGCTTTTCAGCAGAAAAAGGCACGTTTGGTCCTAAAATTGCGCTATTGGTGCAGAAAAATGAGGCTTTTCACCCAAAAAAGGAAAGCTTGTCCATAACATTGAAATATTGGTGCAGAAAAATGAGGCTTTTCAGGTGTAAAAGGTGGGTTTGGTGCTAAAATTGAGAGCTCTGTGCAGAAAAATGAGGCTTTTCAGGAGAAAAAGGTGGTTTGTGCCCTAAAATTGAGAGCTTGGTGCAGAAAAATGAGGCTTTTCAGGTGAAAAAAGCGGGTTTGTGCCCTAGAATTCAGAGCTTATTGTAGGAGAATGAAGCTTTTCACCCCAAAAACATGGGTTTGGCCCCCACGATAGGGTTTGTGCTGTATAAAAGTAGAGTTAGGGCCCAGGAAACGAGGCACTGCTGCATAAAAGGGAGGTTGTTACCTGTAGAATCAAAACTTTGGATGCTAAAAATTAAGCTTTGAGAGGTAAAGTGGGGGTTTGTGCCTAAAATTGAGAGCTTGGAGTAGGAAAATGAGGCTTTTAATCTGAAAAAGGAGGTTTGTGCCCTAAAATTGAGAGCTTGGTGCAGAAAAATGAGGCTTTTCACTCAAAAATTGAGAGCTTGTCCCTAAAATTGAGAGCTTGGTGCAGAAAAATTAGGCTTTTCAGGTGAAAAAAGCGGGTTTTACCCTAATATTGAAAGCTTGGTGCAGAAAAATGAGGCTTTTCACCCCAAAAACGCGGGTTTAGCCCCCACGATAGGGTTTGTGCTGTAAAAAAGGAGAGGTAGGGCCCTGGAAACGAGGCACTGCTGCATAAAAGGGAGGTTGTTACCTGTAGAATCAAAACTTTGGATGCTAAAAATTAATCTTTGAGAGGTAAAGTGGGGGTTTGTGCCTAAAATTGAGAGCTTGGAGTAGGAAAATGAGGCTTTTAATCTGAAAAGGGAGGTTTGTGCCCTAAAATTGAGATATTGGTGAAGAAGAATGAGGCTTTTCACCCAAAAATTGAGAGCTTGTCCCTAAAATTGAGAGCTTGGTGCAGAAAAATGAGGCTTTTCAGCAGAAAAAGGTGAGCTTGTCCATAAAATTGCGCTATTGGTGCAGAAAAATGAGGCTTTTCAGGTGAAAAAGGTGGGTTTGGTGCTAAAATTGAGAGCTTGGTGCAGAAAAATGAGGCTTTTCTGGTGAAAAGGGCATTTTGTGCCCAAAAATTGAGAGCTTGTTGTAGGAAAATGAGGCTTTTTTACCCGAAAAGGGCGGGTTTTACCCTAAAATTGAGAGCTTCTTGTAGGAAAATGAGGCTTTTCAGGTGAAAAAGGTGGGTTTGGTGCAGAAAATTGAGAGCTCTGTGCAGAAAAATGAGGCTTTTCACCCCAAAAACGCGGGTTTAGCCCCCATGATAGGGTTTGTGCTGTAAAAAAGGAGAGGTAGGGCCCTGGAAACGAGGCACTGCTGCATAAAAGGGAGGTTGTTACCTGTAGAATCAAAACTTTGGATGCCAAAAATTAAGCTTTGAGAGGAGAATGGGGGTTTGTGCCTAAAATTGAGAGCTTGGAGTAGGAAAATGAGGCTTTTAATCTGAAAAAGGAGTTTTGTGCCCTAAAATTGAGATATTGGTGAAGAAGAATGAGGCTTTTCCACCCAAAAATTGAGAGCTTGTCCCTAAAATTGAGAGCTTGGTGCAGAAAAATGAGGCTTTTTCACCCAAAAAAGGCGGGTTTTACCCTAAACTTGAGAGAGTGGTTCAGAAAAATGAGGCTTTTCACCCAGTAAAGGTAATTTGTGCCCAAAAATTGAGAGCTTGGTGCAGAAAAATGAGGCTTTTCACCCGAAAAAGGCATTTTGTGCCTGAAATTGAGAGCTCTGTGCAGAAAAATGAGGCTTTTCACCCCAAAAACGCGGGTTTAGCCCCCATGATAGGGTTTGTGCTGTAAAAAAGGAGAGGTAGGGCCCTGGAAACGAGGCACTGCTGCATAAAAGGGAGGTTGTTACCTGTAGAATCAAAACTTTGGATGCTAAAAATTAATCTTTGAGAGGTAAAGTGGGGGTTTGTGCCCTAAAATTGAGAGCTTGGAGTAGGAAAATGAGGCTTTTAATCTGAAAAAGGAGGTTTGTGCCCTAAAATTGAGAAATTGGTGAAGAAAAATGAGGCTTTTCACCCAAAAATTGAGAGCTTGTCCCTAAAATGGAGAGCTTGGTGCAGAAAAATGAGGCTTTTCAGCAGAAAAAGGCACGTTTGGTCCTAAAATTGCGCTATTGGTGCAGAAAAATGAGGCTTTTCACCCAAAAAAGGAAAGCTTGTCCATAACATTGAAATATTGGTGCAGAAAAATGAGGCTTTTCAGGTGTAAAAGGTGGGTTTGGTGCTAAAATTGAGAGCTTGTTGCAGAAAAATGAGGCTTTTCAGGAGAAAAAGGTGGTTTGTGCCCTAAAATTGAGAGCTTGGTGCAGAAAAATGAGGCTTTTCAGGTGAAAAAAGCGGGTTTGTGCCCTAGAATTCAGAGCTTATTGTAGGAGAATGAAGCTTTTCACCCCAAAAACATGGGTTTGGCCCCCACGATAGGGTTTGTGCTGTATAAAAGTAGAGTTAGGGCCCAGGAAACGAGGCACTGCTGCATAAAAGGGAGGTTGTTACCTGTAGAATCAAAACTTTGGATGCTAAAAATTAAGCTTTGAGAGGTAAAGTGGGGGTTTGTGCCTAAAATTGAGAGCTTGGAGTAGGAAAATGAGGCTTTTAATCTGAAAAAGGAGGTTTGTGCCCTAAAATTGAGAGCTTGGTGCAGAAAAATGAGGCTTTTCACTCAAAAATTGAGAGCTTGTCCCTAAAATTGAGAGCTTGGTGCAGAAAAATTAGGCTTTTCAGGTGAAAAAAGCGGGTTTTACCCTAATATTGAAAGCTTGGTGCAGAAAAATGAGGCTTTTCACCCCAAAAACGCGGGTTTAGCCCCCACGATAGGGTTTGTGCTGTAAAAAAGGAGAGGTAGGGCCCTGGAAACGAGGCACTGCTGCATAAAAGGGAGGTTGTTACCTGTAGAATCAAAACTTTGGATGCTAAAAATTAATCTTTGAGAGGTAAAGTGGGGGTTTGTGCCTAAAATTGAGAGCTTGGAGTAGGAAAATGAGGCTTTTAATCTGAAAAGGGAGGTTTGTGCCCTAAAATTGAGATATTGGTGAAGAAGAATGAGGCTTTTCACCCAAAAATTGAGAGCTTGTCCCTAAAATTGAGAGCTTGGTGCAGAAAAATGAGGCTTTTCAGCAGAAAAAGGTGAGCTTGTCCATAAAATTGCGCTATTGGTGCAGAAAAATGAGGCTTTTCAGGTGAAAAAGGTGGGTTTGGTGCTAAAATTGAGAGCTTGGTGCAGAAAAATGAGGCTTTTCTGGTGAAAAGGGCATTTTGTGCCCAAAAATTGAGAGCTTGTTGTAGGAAAATGAGGCTTTTTTACCCGAAAAGGGCGGGTTTTACCCTAAAATTGAGAGCTTCTTGTAGGAAAATGAGGCTTTTCAGGTGAAAAAGGTGGGTTTGGTGCAGAAAATTGAGAGCTCTGTGCAGAAAAATGAGGCTTTTCACCCCAAAAACGCGGGTTTAGCCCCCATGATAGGGTTTGTGCTGTAAAAAAGGAGAGGTAGGGCCCTGGAAACGAGGCACTGCTGCATAAAAGGGAGGTTGTTACCTGTAGAATCAAAACTTTGGATGCCAAAAATTAAGCTTTGAGAGGAGAATGGGGGTTTGTGCCTAAAATTGAGAGCTTGGAGTAGGAAAATGAGGCTTTTAATCTGAAAAAGGAGTTTTGTGCCCTAAAATTGAGATATTGGTGAAGAAGAATGAGGCTTTTCCACCCAAAAATTGAGAGCTTGTCCCTAAAATTGAGAGCTTGGTGCAGAAAAATGAGGCTTTTTCACCCAAAAAAGGCGGGTTTTACCCTAAACTTGAGAGAGTGGTTCAGAAAAATGAGGCTTTTCACCCAGTAAAGGTAATTTGTGCCCAAAAATTGAGAGCTTGGTGCAGAAAAATGAGGCTTTTCACCCGAAAAAGGCATTTTGTGCCTGAAATTGAGAGCTCTGTGCAGAAAAATGAGGCTTTTCACCCCAAAAACGCGGGTTTAGCCCCCACGATAGGGTTTGTGCTGTAAAAAAGGAGAGGTAGGGCCCTGGAAACGAGGCACTGCTGCATAAAAGGGAGGTTGTTACCTGTAGAATCAAAACTTTGGATGCTAAAAATTAATCTTTGAGAGGTAAAGTGGGGGTTTGTGCCCTAAAATTGAGAGCTTGGAGTAGGAAAATGAGGCTTTTAATCTGAAAAAGGAGGTTTGTGCCCTAAAATTGAGAAATTGGTGAAGAAAAATGAGGCTTTTCACCCAAAAATTGAGAGCTTGTCCCTCAAATGGAGAGCTTGGTGCAGAAAAATGAGGCTTTTCAGCAGAAAAAGGCACGTTTGGTCCTAAAATTGCGCTATTGGTGCAGAAAAATGAGGCTTTTCACCCAAAAAAGGAAAGCTTGTCCATAACATTGAAATATTGGTGCAGAAAAATGAGGCTTTTCAGGTGTAAAAGGTGGGTTTGGTGCTAAAATTGAGAGCTTGTTGCGGAAAATGAGGCTTTTCAGGAGAAAAAGGTGGTTTGTGCCCTAAAATTGAGAGCTTGGTGCAGAAAAATGAGGCTTTTCAGGTGAAAAAAGCGGGTTTGTGCCCTAGAATTCAGAGCTTATTGTAGGAGAATGAAGCTTTTCACCCCAAAAACATGGGTTTGGCCCCCACGATAGGGTTTGTGCTGTATAAAAGTAGAGTTAGGGCCCAGGAAACGAGGCACTGCTGCATAAAAGGGAGGTTGTTACCTGTAGAATCAAAACTTTGGATGCTAAAAATTAAGCTTTGAGAGGTAAAGTGGGGGTTTGTGCCTAAAATTGAGAGCTTGGAGTAGGAAAATGAGGCTTTTAATCTGAAAAAGGAGGTTTGTGCCCTAAAATTGAGAGCTTGGTGCAGAAAAATGAGGCTTTTCACTCAAAAATTGAGAGCTTGTCCCTAAAATTGAGAGCTTGGTGCAGAAAAATTAGGCTTTTCAGGTGAAAAAAGCGGGTTTTACCCTAATATTGAAAGCTTGGTGCAGAAAAATGAGGCTTTTCACCCCAAAAACGCGGGTTTAGCCCCCACGATAGGGTTTGTGCTGTAAAAAAGGAGAGGTAGGGCCCTGGAAACGAGGCACTGCTGCATAAAAGGGAGGTTGTTACCTGTAGAATCAAAACTTTGGATGCTAAAAATTAATCTTTGAGAGGTAAAGTGGGGGTTTGTGCCTAAAATTGAGAGCTTGGAGTAGGAAAATGAGGCTTTTAATCTGAAAAAGGAGGTTTGTGCCCTAAAATTGAGATATTGGTGAAGAAAATGAGGCTTTTCACCCGAAAATTGAGAACTTGTCCCTCAAATGGAGAGCTTGGTGCAGAAAAATGAGGCTTTTCAGGAGAAAAAGGTGGTTTGTGCCCAAAAATTGAGAGCTTGGTGCAGATAAATGAGGCTTTTCAGGAGAAAAAAGCGGGTTTGTGCCCTAGAATCCAGAGCTTATTGTAGGAGAATGAAGCTTTTCACCCCAAAAACATGGGTTTGGCCCCCACGATAGGGTTTGTGCTGTATAAAAGTAGAGTTAGGGCCCAGGAAACGAGGCACTGCTGCATAAAAGGGAGGTTGTTACCTGTAGAATCAAAACTTTGGATGCCAAAAATTAAGCTTTGAGAGGTAAAGTGGGGGTTTGTGCCCTAAAATTGAGGGCTTGGAGTAGGAAAATGAGGCTTTTAATCTGAAAAAGGGGGTTTGTGCCCTAAAATTGAGATATTGGTGAAGAAAAATGAGGCTTTTCACCCAAAAATTGAGAACTTGTCCCTAAAATGGAGAGCTTGGTGCAGAAAAATGAGGCTTTTTCACCCAAAAAAGGTGGGTTTTACCCTAAATTTGAGAGCTTGGTTCAGAAAAATGAGGCTTTTCACCCAATACAGGTAATTTGTGCCCTAAAATTGAGAGCTTGGTGCAGAAAAATGAGGCTTTTCAGCAGAAAAAGGCACGTTTGGTCCTAAAATTGCGCTATTGGTGCAGAAAAATGAGGCTTTTCACCCCAAAAACGCGGGTTTAGCCCCCACGATAGGGTTTGTGCTGTAAAAAAGGAGAGGTAGGGCCCTGGAAACGAGGCACTGCTGCATAAAAGGGAGGTTGTTACCTGTAGAATCAAAACTTTGGATGCTAAAAATTAATCTTTGAGAGGTAAAGTGGGGGTTTGTGCCCTAAAATTGAGAGCTTGGAGTAGGAAAATGAGGCTTTTAATCTGAAAAAGGAGGTTTGTGCCCTAAAATTGAGATATTGGTGAAGAAGAATGAGGCTTTTCACCCAAAAATTGAGAGCTTGTCCCTAAAATGGAGAGCTTGGTGCAGAAAAATGAGGCTTTTTCACCCAAAAAAGGCGGGTTTTACCCTAAATTTGAGAGCTTGGTTCAGAAAAATGAGGCTTTTCACCCAATACAAGTAATTTGTGCCCTAAAATTGAGAGCTTGGTGCAGAAAAATGATTCTTTTCGCCCGAAAAAGGCGGTTTCTGCCCTAAAATTGAGAGCTTGGTGCAGAAAAATGAGGCTTTTCACCCAAAAAAGGAGAGCTTGTCCATAAAATTGAAATATTGGTGCAGAAAAATGAGGCTTTTTCACCCAAAAAAGGCGGGTTTTACCCTAAACTTGAGAGAGTGGTTCAGAAAAATGAGGCTTTTCACCCAATAAAGGTAATTTGTGCCCAAAAATTGAGAGCTTGGTTCAGAAAAACGAGGATTTTTCACCCAAAAAAGGCGGGTGTGTGCCGTAAAATTGAGAGCTTGGTGCAGAAAAATGAGGCTTTTCCACCCAAAAAAGGCGGGTTTTACCCTAAAATTGAGATATTGGTGAAGAAAAATGAGGCTTTTCACCCGAAAATTGAGAGCTTGTCCCTAAAATTGAGAGCTTTGTTCAGAAAAACGAGACTTTTTCACCCAAAAAAGGCGGGTTTGTGCCCTAAAATTGAGAGCTTGTTGCAGAAAATTGAGGCTTTTCAGCAGAAAAAGGTTGTTTCCGCCCTAAAATTGAGAGCTTGGTACAGAAAAATGAGGTTTTTCACCCCAAAAGCGTGGGTTTAGCCCCCATGATAGGGTTTGTACTGTAAAAAAGGAGAGGTAGGGCCCAGGAAACGAGGCACTGCTGCATAAAAGGGAGGTTGTTACCTGTAGAATCAAAACTTTGGATGCCAAAAATTAATCTTTGAGAGGTAAAGTGGGGGTTTGTGCCTAAAATTGAGAGCTTGGAGTAGGAAAATGAGGCTTTTAATCTGAAAAAGGAGGTTTGTGCCCTAAAATTGAGATATTGGTGAAGAAGAATGAGGCTTTTCACCCAAAAATTGAGAGCTTGTCCCTAAAATTGAGAGCTTGGTGCAGAAAAATGAGGCTTTTCAGCAGAAAAAGGTGAGCTTGTCCATAAAATTGCGCTATTGTTGCAGAAAAATGAGGCTTTTCAGGTGAAAAAGGTGGGTTTGGTGCTAAAATTGAGAGCTTGGTGCAGAAAAATGAGGCTTTTCTGGTGAAAAGGGCATTTTGTGCCCAAAAATTGAGAGCTTGTTGTAGGAAAATGAGGCTTTTTTACCCGAAAAGGGCGGGTTTTACCCTAAAATTGAGAGCTTCTTGTAGGAAAATGAGGCTTTTCAGGTGAAAAAGGTGGGTTTGGTGCAGAAAATTGAGAGCTCTGTGCAGAAAAATGAGGCTTTTTCACCTGAAAAAGGCATTTTGTGCCTGAAATTGAGAGCTTGGTGCAGAAAAATGAGGCTTTTCACCCCAAAAACGCGGGTTTAGCCCCCATGATAGGGTTTGTGCTGTAAAAAAGGAGAGGTAGGGCCCTGGAAACGAGGCACTGCTGCATAAAAGGGAGGTTGTTACCTGTAGAATCAAAACTTTGGATGCTAAAAATTAATCTTTGAGAGGTAAAGTGGGGGTTTGTGCCCTAAAATTGAGAGCTTGGAGTAGGAAAATGAGGCTTTTAATCTGAAAAAGGAGGTTTGTGCCCTAAAATTGAGAAATTGGTGAAGAAAAATGAGGCTTTTCACCCAAAAATTGAGAACTTGTCCCTAAAATGGAGAGCTTGGTGCAGAAAAATGAGGCTTTTCAGCAGAAAAAGGCACGTTTGGTCCTAAAATTGCGCTATTGGTGCAGAAAAATGAGGCTTTTCACCCAAAAAAGGAAAGCTTGTCCATAACATTGAAATATTGGTGCAGAAAAATGAGGCTTTTCAGGTGTAAAAGGTGGGTTTGGTGCTAAAATTGAGAGCTTGTTGCAGAAAAATGAGGCTTTTCAGGAGAAAAAGGTGGTTTGTGCCCTAAAATTGAGAGCTTGGTGCAGAAAAATGAGGCTTTTCAGGTGAAAAAAGCGGGTTTGTGCCCTAGAATTCAGAGCTTATTGTAGGAGAATGAAGCTTTTCACCCCAAAAACATGGGTTTGGCCCCCACGATAGGGTTTGTGCTGTATAAAAGTAGAGTTAGGGCCCAGGAAACGAGGCACTGCTGCATAAAAGGGAGGTTGTTACCTGTAGAATCAAAACTTTGGATGCTAAAAATTAAGCTTTGAGAGGTAAAGTGGGGGTTTGTGCCTAAAATTGAGAGCTTGGAGTAGGAAAATGAGGCTTTTAATCTGAAAAAGGAGGTTTGTGCCCTAAAATGGAGAGCTTGGTGCAGAAAAATGAGGCTTTTCAGGTGAAAATTGAGAGCTTGTCCCTAAAATTGAGAGCTTGGTGCAGAAAAATTAGGCTTTTCAGGTGAAAAAAGCGGGTTTTACCCTAATATTGAAAGCTTGGTGCAGAAAAATGAGGCTTTTCACCCCAAAAACGCGGGTTTAGCCCCCACGATAGGGTTTGTGCTGTAAAAAAGGAGAGGTAGGGCCCTGGAAACGAGGCACTGCTGCATAAAAGGGAGGTTGTTACCTGTAGAATCAAAACTTTGGATGCTAAAAATTAATCTTTGAGAGGTAAAGTGGGGGTTTGTGCCTAAAATTGAGAGCTTGGAGTAGGAAAATGAGGCTTTTAATCTGAAAAAGGAGGTTTGTGCCCTAAAATTGAGATATTGGTGAAGAAAATGAGGCTTTTCACCCGAAAATTGAGAACTTGTCCCTCAAATGGAGAGCTTGGTGCAGAAAAATGAGGCTTTTCAGGAGAAAAAGGTGGTTTGTGCCCAAAAATTGAGAGCTTGGTGCAGATAAATGAGGCTTTTCAGGAGAAAAAAGCGGGTTTGTGCCCTAGAATCCAGAGCTTATTGTAGGAGAATGAAGCTTTTCACCCCAAAAACATGGGTTTGGCCCCCACGATAGGGTTTGTGCTGTATAAAAGTAGAGTTAGGGCCCAGGAAACGAGGCACTGCTGCATAAAAGGGAGGTTGTTACCTGTAGAATCAAAACTTTGGATGCCAAAAATTAAGCTTTGAGAGGTAAAGTGGGGGTTTGTGCCCTAAAATTGAGAGCTTGGAGTAGGAAAATGAGGCTTTTAATCTGAAAAAGGAGGTTTGTGCCCTAAAATTGAGAGCTTGGTGCAGAAAAATGAGGCTTTTCAGGTGAAAATTGAGAACTTGTCCCTAAAATTGAGAGCTTGGTGCAGAAAAATGAGGCTTTTTCACCCAAAAAAGGCGGGTTTTACCCTAAATTTGAGAGCTTGGTTCAGAAAAATGAGGCTTTTCACCCAATACAGGTAATTTGTGCCCTAAAATTGAGAGCTTGGTGCAGAAAAATGAGGCTTTTCACCCAAAAAAGGAGAGCTTGTCCCTAAAATTGAGAGCTTGGTACAGAAAAATGAGGTTTTTCACCCCAAAAGCGTGGGTTTAGCCCCCATGATAGGGTTTGTGCTGTAAAAAGGGAGAGGTAGGGCCCAGGAAACGAGGCACTGCTGCATAAAAGGGAGGTTGTTACCTGTAGAATCAAAACTTTGGATGCCAAAAATTAATCTTTGAGAGGTAAAATGGGGGTTTGTGCCCTAAAATTGAGAGCTTGGAGTAGGAAAATGAGGCTTTTAATCTGAAAAAGGAGGTTTGTGCCCTAAAATTGAGATATTGGTGAAGAAAAATGAGGCTTTTCACTCAAAAATTGAGAGCTTGTCCCTAAAATTGAGAGCTTGGAGTAGGAAAATGAGGCTTTTAATCTGAAAAAGGAGGTTTGTGCCCTAAAATTGAGATATTGGTGAAGAAGAATGAGGCTTTTCACCCAAAAATTGAGAGCTTGTCCCTAAAATTGAGAGCTTGGTGCAGAAAAATGAGGCTTTTCAGCAGAAAAAGGTGAGCTTGTCCATAAAATTGCGCTATTGGTGCAGAAAAATGAGGCTTTTCTGGTGAAAAGGGCATTTTGTGCCCAAAAATTGAGAGCTTGTTGTAGGAAAATGAGGCTTTTTTACCCGAAAAAGGCGGGTTTTACCCTAAAATTGAGAGCTTCTTGTAGGAAAATGAGGCTTTTCAGGTGAAAAAGGTGGGTTTGGTGCAGAAAATTGAGAGCTTGGTGCAGAAAAATGAGGCTTTTCACCCCAAAAACGCGGGTTTAGCCCCCATGATAGGGTTTGTGCTGTAAAAAAGGAGAGGTAGGGCCCAGGAAACGAGGCACTGCTGCATAAAAGGGAGGTTGTTACCTGTAGAATCAAAACTTTGGATGCTAAAAATTAATCTTTGAGAGGTAAAGTGGGGGTTTGTGCCTAAAATTGAGAGCTTGGAGTAGGAAAATGAGGCTTTTAATCTGAAAAAGGAGGTTTGTGCCCTAAAATTGAGAGCTTGGTGCAGAAAAATGAGGCTTTTCAGGTGAAAATTGAGAGCTTGTCCCTAAAATGGAGAGCTTGGTGCAGAAAAATTAGGCTTTTCAGGTGAAAAAAGCGGGTTTTACCCTAATATTGAAAGCTTGGTGCAGAAAAATGAGGCTTTTCACCCCAAAAACGCGGGTTTAGCCCCCACGATAGGGTTTGTGCTGTAAAAAAGGAGAGGTAGGGCCCTGGAAACGAGGCACTGCTGCATAAAAGGGAGGTTGTTACCTGTAGAATCAAAACTTTGGATGCTAAAAATTAATCTTTGAGAGGTAAAGTGGGGGTTTGTGCCTAAAATTGAGAGCTTGGAGTAGGAAAATGAGGCTTTTAATCTGAAAAAGGAGGTTTGTGCCCTAAAATTGAGATATTGGTGAAGAAAATGAGGCTTTTCACCCGAAAATTGAGAACTTGTCCCTCAAATGGAGAGCTTGGTGCAGAAAAATGAGGCTTTTCAGGAGAAAAAGGTGGTTTGTGCCCAAAAATTGAGAGCTTGGTGCAGAAAAATGAGGCTTTTCAGGTGAAAAAAGCAGGTTTGTGCCCTAGAATTCAGAGCTTATTGTAGGAGAATGAAGCTTTTCACCCCAAAAACATGGGTTTGGCCCCCACGATAGGGTTTGTGCTGTATAAAAGTAGAGTTAGGGCCCAGGAAACGAGGCACTGCTGCATAAAAGGGAGGTTGTTACCTGTAGAATCAAAACTTTGGATGCTAAAAATTAATCTTTGAGAGGTAAAATGGGGGTTTGTGCCCTAAAATTGAGAGCTTGGAGTAGGAAAATGAGGCTTTTAATCTGAAAAAGGAGGTTTGTGCCCTAAAATTGAGAAATTGGTGAAGAAAAATGAGGCTTTTCACCCAAAAATTGAGAGCTTGTCCCTAAAATGGAGAGCTTGGTGCAGAAAAATTAGGCTTTTCAGGTGAAAAAAGCGGGTTTTACCCTAATATTGAAAGCTTCGTGCAGAAAAATGAGGCTTTTCACCCCAAAAACGCGGGTTTAGCCCCCACGATAGGGTTTGTGCTGTAAAAAAGGAGAGGTAGGGCCCTGGAAACGAGGCACTGCTGCATAAAAGGGAGGTTGTTACCTGTAGAATCAAAACTTTGGATGCTAAAAATTAATCTTTGAGAGGTAAAGTGGGGGTTTGTGCCTAAAATTGAGAGCTTGGAGTAGGAAAATGAGGCTTTTAATCTGAAAAAGGAGGTTTGTGCCCTAAAATTGAGATATTGGTGAAGAAAATGAGGCTTTTCACCCGAAAATTGAGAACTTGTCCCTCAAATGGAGAGCTTGGTGCAGAAAAATGAGGCTTTTCAGGAGAAAAAGGTGGTTTGTGCCCAAAAATTGAGAGCTTGGTGCAGATAAATGAGGCTTTTCAGGAGAAAAAAGCGGGTTTGTGCCCTAGAATCCAGAGCTTATTGTAGGAGAATGAAGCTTTTCACCCCAAAAACATGGGTTTGGCCCCCACGATAGGGTTTGTGCTGTATAAAAGTAGAGTTAGGGCCCTGGAAACGAGGCACTGCTGCATAAAAGGGAGGTTGTTACCTGTAGAATCAAAACTTTGGATGCTAAAAATTAATCTTTGAGAGGTAAAGTGGGGGTTTGTGCCCTAAAATTGAGAGCTTGGAGTAGGAAAATGAGGCTTTTAATCTGAAAAAGGAGGTTTGTGCCCTAAAATTCAGATATTGGTGAAGAAAAATGAGGCTTTTCACCCCAAAATTGAGAACTTGTCCCTAAAATGGAGAGCTTGGTGCAGAAAAATGAGGCTTTTTCACCCAAAAAAGGTGGGTTTTACCCTAAATTTGAGAGCTTGGTTCAGAAAAATGAGACTTTTCACCCAATACAGGTAATTTGTGCCCTAAAATTGAGAGCTTGGTGCAGAAAAATGAGGCTTTTCACCCAAAAAAGGCATTTTGTGCCTGAAATTGAGAGCTTGGTGCAGAAAAATGAGGCTTTTCACCCCAAAAACGCGGGTTTAGCCCCCATGATAGGGTTTGTGCTGTAAAAAAGGAGAGGTAGGGCCCTGGAAACGAGGCACTGCTGCATAAAAGGGAGGTTGTTACCTGTAGAATCAAAACTTTGGATGCTAAAAATTAATCTTTGAGAGGTAAAGTGGGGGTTTGTGCCCTAAAATTGAGAGCTTGGAGTAGGAAAATGAGGCTTTTAATCTGAAAAAGGAGGTTTGTGCCCTAAAATTAAGAAATTGGTGAAGAAAAATGAGGCTTTTCACCCAAAAATTGAGAGCTTGTCCCTAAAATGGAGAGCTTGGTGCAGAAAAATGAGGCTTTTCAGCAGAAAAAGGCACGTTTGGTCCTAAAATTGCGCTATTGGTGCAGAAAAATGAGGCTTTTCACCCAAAAAAGGAAAGCTTGTCCATAACATTGAAATATTGGTGCAGAAAAATGAGGCTTTTCAGGTGTAAAAGGTGGGTTTGGTGCTAAAATTGAGAGCTTGTTGCAGAAAAATGAGGCTTTTCAGGAGAAAAAGGTGGTTTGTGCCCTAAAATTGAGAGCTTGGTGCAGAAAAATGAGGCTTTTCAGGTGAAAAAAGCGGGTTTGTGCCCTAGAATTCAGAGCTTATTGTAGGAGAATGAAGCTTTTCACCCCAAAAACATGGGTTTGGCCCCCACGATAGGGTTTGTGCTGTATAAAAGTAGAGTTAGGGCCCAGGAAACGAGGCACTGCTGCATAAAAGGGAGGTTGTTACCTGTAGAATCAAAACTTTGGATGCTAAAAATTAATCTTTGAGAGGTAAAGTGGGGGTTTGTGCCTAAAATTGAGAGCTTGGAGTAGGAAAATGAGGCTTTTAATCTGAAAAAGGAGGTTTGTGCCCTAAAATTGAGATATTGGTGAAGAAAATGAGGCTTTTCACCCGAAAATTGAGAACTTGTCCCTCAAATGGAGAGCTTGGTGCAGAAAAATGAGGCTTTTCAGGAGAAAAAGGTGGTTTGTGCCCAAAAATTGAGAGCTTGGTGCAGATAAATGAGGCTTTTCAGGAGAAAAAAGCGGGTTTGTGCCCTAGAATCCAGAGCTTATTGTAGGAGAATGAAGCTTTTCACCCCAAAAACATGGGTTTGGCCCCCACGATAGGGTTTGTGCTGTATAAAAGTAGAGTTAGGGCCCAGGAAACGAGGCACTGCTGCATAAAAGGGAGGTTGTTACCTGTAGAATCAAAACTTTGGATGCCAAAAATTAAGCTTTGAGAGGTAAAGTGGGGGTTTGTGCCCTAAAATTGAGAGCTTGGAGTAGGAAAATGAGGCTTTTAATCTGAAAAAGGAGGTTTGTGCCCTAAAATTGAGATATTGGTGAAGAAAAATGAGGCTTTTCACCCAAAAATTGAGAACTTGTCCCTAAAATGGAGAGCTTGGTGCAGAAAAATGAGGCTTTTTCACCCAAAAAAGGTGGGTTTTACCCTAAATTTGAGAGCTTGGTTCAGAAAAATGAGACTTTTCACCCAATACAGGTAATTTGTGCCCTAAAATTGAGAGCTTGGTGCAGAAAAATGAGGCTTTTCACCCAAAAAAGGCATTTTGTGCCTGAAATTGAGAGCTTGGTGCAGAAAAATGAGGCTTTTCACCCCAAAAACGCGGGTTTAGCCCCCATGATAGGGTTTGTGCTGTAAAAAAGGAGAGGTAGGGCCCTGGAAACGAGGCACTGCTGCATAAAAGGGAGGTTGTTACCTGTAGAATCAAAACTTTGGATGCTAAAAATTAATCTTTGAGAGGTAAAGTGGGGGTTTGTGCCCTAAAATTGAGAGCTTGGAGTAGGAAAATGAGGCTTTTAATCTGAAAAAGGAGGTTTGTGCCCTAAAATTAAGAAATTGGTGAAGAAAAATGAGGCTTTTCACCCAAAAATTGAGAGCTTGTCCCTAAAATGGAGAGCTTGGTGCAGAAAAATGAGGCTTTTCAGCAGAAAAAGGCACGTTTGGTCCTAAAATTGCGCTATTGGTGCAGAAAAATGAGGCTTTTCACCCAAAAAAGGAAAGCTTGTCCATAACATTGAAATATTGGTGCAGAAAAATGAGGCTTTTCAGGTGTAAAAGGTGGGTTTGGTGCTAAAATTGAGAGCTTGTTGCAGAAAAATGAGGCTTTTCAGGAGAAAAAGGTGGTTTGTGCCCTAAAATTGAGAGCTTGGTGCAGAAAAATGAGGCTTTTCAGGTGAAAAAAGCGGGTTTGTGCCCTAGAATTCAGAGCTTATTGTAGGAGAATGAAGCTTTTCACCCCAAAAACATGGGTTTGGCCCCCACGATAGGGTTTGTGCTGTATAAAAGTAGAGTTAGGGCCCAGGAAACGAGGCACTGCTGCATAAAAGGGAGGTTGTTACCTGTAGAATCAAAACTTTGGATGCTAAAAATTAAGCTTTGAGAGGTAAAGTGGGGGTTTGTGCCTAAAATTGAGAGCTTGGAGTAGGAAAATGAGGCTTTTAATCTGAAAAAGGAGGTTTGTGCCCTAAAATTGAGAGCTTGGTGCAGAAAAATGAGGCTTTTCACCCAAAAATTGAGAGCTTGTCCCTAAAATGGAGAGCTTGGTGCAGAAAAATTAGGCTTTTCAGGTGAAAAAAGCGGGTTTTACCCTAATATTGAAAGCTTGGTGCAGAAAAATGAGGCTTTTCACCCCAAAAACGCGGGTTTAGCCCCCACGATAGGGTTTGTGCTGTAAAAAAGGAGAGGTAGGGCCCAGGAAACGAGGCACTGCTGCATAAAAGGGAGGTTGTTACCTGTAGAATCAAAACTTTGGATGCTAAAAATTAATCTTTGAGAGGTAAAGTGGGGGTTTGTGCCTAAAATTGAGAGCTTGGAGTAGGAAAATGAGGCTTTTAATCTGAAAAAGGAGGTTTGTGCCCTAAAATTGAGATATTGGTGAAGAAAATGAGGCTTTTCACCCGAAAATTGAGAACTTGTCCCTCAAATGGAGAGCTTGGTGCAGAAAAATGAGGCTTTTCAGGAGAAAAAGGTGGTTTGTGCCCAAAAATTGAGAGCTTGGTGCAGATAAATGAGGCTTTTCAGGAGAAAAAAGCGGGTTTGTGCCCTAGAATCCAGAGCTTATTGTAGGAGAATGAAGCTTTTCACCCCAAAAACATGGGTTTGGCCCCCACGATAGGGTTTGTGCTGTATAAAAGTAGAGTTAGGGCCCAGGAAACGAGGCACTGCTGCATAAAAGGGAGGTTGTTACCTGTAGAATCAAAACTTTGGATGCTAAAAATTAAGCTTTGAGAGGTAAAGTGGGGGTTTGTGCCTAAAATTGAGAGCTTGGAGTAGGAAAATGAGGCTTTTAATCTGAAAAAGGAGGTTTGTGCCCTAAAATTGAGATATTGGTGAAGAAAAATGAGGCTTTTCACCCAAAAATTGAGAACTTGTCCCTAAAATGGAGAGCTTGGTGCAGAAAAATGAGGCTTTTTCACCCAAAAAAGGTGGGTTTTACCCTAAATTTGAGAGCTTGGTTCAGAAAAATGAGACTTTTCACCCAATACAGGTAATTTGTGCCCTAAAATTGAGAGCTTGGTGCAGAAAAATGAGGCTTTTCACCCAAAAAAGGCATTTTGTGCCTGAAATTGAGAGCTTGGTGCAGAAAAATGAGGCTTTTCACCCCAAAAACGCGGGTTTAGCCCCCATGATAGGGTTTGTGCTGTAAAAAAGGAGAGGTAGGGCCCTGGAAACGAGGCACTGCTGCATAAAAGGGAGGTTGTTACCTGTAGAATCAAAACTTTGGATGCTAAAAATTAATCTTTGAGAGGTAAAGTGGGGGTTTGTGCCCTAAAATTGAGAGCTTGGAGTAGGAAAATGAGGCTTTTAATCTGAAAAAGGAGGTTTGTGCCCTAAAATTGAGATATTGGTGAAGAAAAATGAGGCTTTTCACCCAAAAATTGAGAACTTGTCCCTAAAATGGAGAGCTTGGTGCAGAAAAATGAGGCTTTTTCACCCAAAAAAGGTGGGTTTTACCCTAAATTTGAGAGCTTGGTTCAGAAAAATGAGACTTTTCACCCAATACAGGTAATTTGTGCCCTAAAATTGAGAGCTTGGTGCAGAAAAATGAGGCTTTTCACCCAAAAAAGGCATTTTGTGCCTGAAATTGAGAGCTTGGTGCAGAAAAATGAGGCTTTTCACCCCAAAAACGCGGGTTTAGCCCCCATGATAGGGTTTGTGCTGTAAAAAAGGAGAGGTAGGGCCCTGGAAACGAGGCACTGCTGCATAAAAGGGAGGTTGTTACCTGTAGAATCAAAACTTTGGATGCTAAAAATTAATCTTTGAGAGGTAAAGTGGGGGTTTGTGCCCTAAAATTGAGAGCTTGGAGTAGGAAAATGAGGCTTTTAATCTGAAAAAGGAGGTTTGTGCCCTAAAATTAAGAAATTGGTGAAGAAAAATGAGGCTTTTCACCCAAAAATTGAGAGCTTGTCCCTAAAATGGAGAGCTTGGTGCAGAAAAATGAGGCTTTTCAGCAGAAAAAGGCACGTTTGGTCCTAAAATTGCGCTATTGGTGCAGAAAAATGAGGCTTTTCACCCAAAAAAGGAAAGCTTGTCCATAACATTGAAATATTGGTGCAGAAAAATGAGGCTTTTCAGGTGTAAAAGGTGGGTTTGGTGCTAAAATTGAGAGCTTGTTGCAGAAAAATGAGGCTTTTCAGGAGAAAAAGGTGGTTTGTGCCCTAAAATTGAGAGCTTGGTGCAGAAAAATGAGGCTTTTCAGGTGAAAAAAGCGGGTTTGTGCCCTAGAATTCAGAGCTTATTGTAGGAGAATGAAGCTTTTCACCCCAAAAACATGGGTTTGGCCCCCACGATAGGGTTTGTGCTGTATAAAAGTAGAGTTAGGGCCCAGGAAACGAGGCACTGCTGCATAAAAGGGAGGTTGTTACCTGTAGAATCAAAACTTTGGATGCTAAAAATTAAGCTTTGAGAGGTAAAGTGGGGGTTTGTGCCTAAAATTGAGAGCTTGGAGTAGGAAAATGAGGCTTTTAATCTGAAAAAGGAGGTTTGTGCCCTAAAATTGAGAGCTTGGTGCAGAAAAATGAGGCTTTTCACCCAAAAATTGAGAGCTTGTCCCTAAAATGGAGAGCTTGGTGCAGAAAAATTAGGCTTTTCAGGTGAAAAAAGCGGGTTTTACCCTAATATTGAAAGCTTGGTGCAGAAAAATGAGGCTTTTCACCCCAAAAACGCGGGTTTAGCCCCCACGATAGGGTTTGTGCTGTAAAAAAGGAGAGGTAGGGCCCAGGAAACGAGGCACTGCTGCATAAAAGGGAGGTTGTTACCTGTAGAATCAAAACTTTGGATGCTAAAAATTAAGCTTTGAGAGGTAAAGTGGGGGTTTGTGCCTAAAATTGAGAGCTTGGAGTAGGAAAATGAGGCTTTTAATCTGAAAAAGGAGGTTTGTGCCCTAAAATTGAGATATTGGTGAAGAAAATGAGGCTTTTCACCCGAAAATTGAGAACTTGTCCCTCAAATGGAGAGCTTGGTGCAGAAAAATGAGGCTTTTCAGGAGAAAAAGGTGGTTTGTGCCCAAAAATTGAGAGCTTGGTGCAGATAAATGAGGCTTTTCAGGAGAAAAAAGCGGGTTTGTGCCCTAGAATCCAGAGCTTATTGTAGGAGAATGAAGCTTTTCACCCCAAAAACATGGGTTTGGCCCCCACGATAGGGTTTGTGCTGTATAAAAGTAGAGTTAGGGCCCAGGAAACGAGGCACTGCTGCATAAAAGGGAGGTTGTTACCTGTAGAATCAAAACTTTGGATGCTAAAAATTAAGCTTTGAGAGGTAAAGTGGGGGTTTGTGCCTAAAATTGAGAGCTTGGAGTAGGAAAATGAGGCTTTTAATCTGAAAAAGGAGGTTTGTGCCCTAAAATTGAGATATTGGTGAAGAAAAATGAGGCTTTTCACCCAAAAATTGAGAACTTGTCCCTAAAATGGAGAGCTTGGTGCAGAAAAATGAGGCTTTTTCACCCAAAAAAGGTGGGTTTTACCCTAAATTTGAGAGCTTGGTTCAGAAAAATGAGACTTTTCACCCAATACAGGTAATTTGTGCCCTAAAATTGAGAGCTTGGTGCAGAAAAATGAGGCTTTTCACCCAAAAAAGGCATTTTGTGCCTGAAATTGAGAGCTTGGTGCAGAAAAATGAGGCTTTTCACCCCAAAAACGCGGGTTTAGCCCCCATGATAGGGTTTGTGCTGTAAAAAAGGAGAGGTAGGGCCCTGGAAACGAGGCACTGCTGCATAAAAGGGAGGTTGTTACCTGTAGAATCAAAACTTTGGATGCTAAAAATTAATCTTTGAGAGGTAAAGTGGGGGTTTGTGCCCTAAAATTGAGAGCTTGGAGTAGGAAAATGAGGCTTTTAATCTGAAAAAGGAGGTTTGTGCCCTAAAATTAAGAAATTGGTGAAGAAAAATGAGGCTTTTCACCCAAAAATTGAGAGCTTGTCCCTAAAATGGAGAGCTTGGTGCAGAAAAATGAGGCTTTTCAGCAGAAAAAGGCACGTTTGGTCCTAAAATTGCGCTATTGGTGCAGAAAAATGAGGCTTTTCACCCAAAAAAGGAAAGCTTGTCCATAACATTGAAATATTGGTGCAGAAAAATGAGGCTTTTCAGGTGTAAAAGGTGGGTTTGGTGCTAAAATTGAGAGCTTGTTGCAGAAAAATGAGGCTTTTCAGGAGAAAAAGGTGGTTTGTGCCCTAAAATTGAGAGCTTGGTGCAGAAAAATGAGGCTTTTCAGGTGAAAAAAGCGGGTTTGTGCCCTAGAATTCAGAGCTTATTGTAGGAGAATGAAGCTTTTCACCCCAAAAACATGGGTTTGGCCCCCACGATAGGGTTTGTGCTGTAAAAAAGGAGAGGTAGGGCCCTGGAAACGAGGCACTGCTGCATAAAAGGGAGGTTGTTACCTGTAGAATCAAAACTTTGGATGCTAAAAATTAATCTTTGAGAGGTAAAGTGGGGGTTTGTGCCTAAAATTGAGAGCTTGGAGTAGGAAAATGAGGCTTTTAATCTGAAAAAGGAGGTTTGTGCCCTAAAATTGAGATATTGGTGAAGAAAATGAGGCTTTTCACCCGAAAATTGAGAACTTGTCCCTCAAATGGAGAGCTTGGTGCAGAAAAATGAGGCTTTTCAGGAGAAAAAGGTGGTTTGTGCCCAAAAATTGAGAGCTTGGTGCAGATAAATGAGGCTTTTCAGGAGAAAAAAGCAGGTTTGTGCCCTAGAATCCAGAGCTTATTGTAGGAGAATGAAGCTTTTCACCCCAAAAACATGGGTTTGGCCCCCACGATAGGGTTTGTGCTGTATAAAAGTAGAGTTAGGGCCCAGGAAACGAGGCACTGCTGCATAAAAGGGAGGTTGTTACCTGTAGAACCAAAACTTTGGATGCTAAAAATTAAGCTTTGAGAGGTAAAGTGGGGGTTTGTGCCTAAAATTGAGAGCTTGGAGTAGGAAAATGAGGCTTTTAATCTGAAAAAGGAGGTTTGTGCCCTAAAATTGAGATATTGGTGAAGAAAAATGAGGCTTTTCACCCAAAAATTGAGAACTTGTCCCTAAAATGGAGAGCTTGGTGCAGAAAAATGAGGCTTTTTCACCCAAAAAAGGTGGGTTTTACCCTAAATTTGAGAGCTTGGTTCAGAAAAATGAGACTTTTCACCCAATACAGGTAATTTGTGCCCTAAAATTGAGAGCTTGGTGCAGAAAAATGAGGCTTTTCACCCAAAAAAGGCATTTTGTGCCTGAAATTGAGAGCTTGGTGCAGAAAAATGAGGCTTTTCACCCCAAAAACGCGGGTTTAGCCCCCATGATAGGGTTTGTGCTGTAAAAAAGGAGAGGTAGGGCCCTGGAAACGAGGCACTGCTGCATAAAAGGGAGGTTGTTACCTGTAGAATCAAAACTTTGGATGCTAAAAATTAATCTTTGAGAGGTAAAGTGGGGGTTTGTGCCCTAGAATTGAGAGCTTGGAGTAGGAAAATGAGGCTTTTAATCTGAAAAAGGAGGTTTGTGCCCTAAAATTGAGAAATTGGTGAAGAAAAATGAGGCTTTTCACCCAAAAATTGAGAGCTTGTCCCTAAAATGGAGAGCTTGGTGCAGAAAAATGAGGCTTTTCAGCAGAAAAAGGCACGTTTGGTCCTAAAATTGCGCTATTGGTGCAGAAAAATGAGGCTTTTCACCCAAAAAAGGAAAGCTTGTCCATAACATTGAAATATTGGTGCAGAAAAATGAGGCTTTTCAGGTGTAAAAGGTGGGTTTGGTGCTAAAATTGAGAGCTTGTTGCAGAAAAATGAGGCTTTTCAGGAGAAAAAGGTGGTTTGTGCCCTAAAATTGAGAGCTTGGTGCAGAAAAATGAGGCTTTTCAGGTGAAAAAAGCGGGTTTGTGCCCTAGAATTCAGAGCTTATTGTAGGAGAATGAAGCTTTTCACCCCAAAAACATGGGTTTGGCCCCCACGATAGGGTTTGTGCTGTATAAAAGTAGAGTTAGGGCCCAGGAAACGAGGCACTGCTGCATAAAAGGGAGGTTGTTACCTGTAGAATCAAAACTTTGGATGCTAAAAATTAAGCTTTGAGAGGTAAAGTGGGGGTTTGTGCCTAAAATTGAGAGCTTGGAGTAGGAAAATGAGGCTTTTAATCTGAAAAAGGAGGTTTGTGCCCTAAAATTGAGATATTGGTGAAGAAAATGAGGCTTTTCACCCGAAAATTGAGAACTTGTCCCTCAAATGGAGAGCTTGGTGCAGAAAAATGAGGCTTTTCAGGAGAAAAAGGTGGTTTGTGCCCAAAAATTGAGAGCTTGGTGCAGATAAATGAGGCTTTTCAGGAGAAAAAAGCGGGTTTGTGCCCTAGAATCCAGAGCTTATTGTAGGAGAATGAAGCTTTTCACCCCAAAAACATGGGTTTGGCCCCCACGATAGGGTTTGTGCTGTATAAAAGTAGAGTTAGGGCCCAGGAAACGAGGCACTGCTGCATAAAAGGGAGGTTGTTACCTGTAGAACCAAAACTTTGGATGCTAAAAATTAAGCTTTGAGAGGTAAAGTGGGGGTTTGTGCCTAAAATTGAGAGCTTGGAGTAGGAAAATGAGGCTTTTAATCTGAAAAAGGAGGTTTGTGCCCTAAAATTGAGATATTGGTGAAGAAAAATGAGGCTTTTCACCCAAAAATTGAGAACTTGTCCCTAAAATGGAGAGCTTGGTGCAGAAAAATGAGGCTTTTTCACCCAAAAAAGGTGGGTTTTACCCTAAATTTGAGAGCTTGGTTCAGAAAAATGAGACTTTTCACCCAATACAGGTAATTTGTGCCCTAAAATTGAGAGCTTGGTGCAGAAAAATGAGGCTTTTCACCCAAAAAAGGCATTTTGTGCCTGAAATTGAGAGCTTGGTGCAGAAAAATGAGGCTTTTCACCCCAAAAACGCGGGTTTAGCCCCCATGATAGGGTTTGTGCTGTAAAAAAGGAGAGGTAGGGCCCTGGAAACGAGGCACTGCTGCATAAAAGGGAGGTTGTTACCTGTAGAATCAAAACTTTGGATGCTAAAAATTAATCTTTGAGAGGTAAAGTGGGGGTTTGTGCCCTAAAATTGAGAGCTTGGAGTAGGAAAATGAGGCTTTTAATCTGAAAAAGGAGGTTTGTGCCCTAAAATTAAGAAATTGGTGAAGAAAAATGAGGCTTTTCACCCAAAAATTGAGAGCTTGTCCCTAAAATGGAGAGCTTGGTGCAGAAAAATGAGGCTTTTCAGCAGAAAAAGGCACGTTTGGTCCTAAAATTGCGCTATTGGTGCAGAAAAATGAGGCTTTTCACCCAAAAAAGGAAAGCTTGTCCATAACATTGAAATATTGGTGCAGAAAAATGAGGCTTTTCAGGTGTAAAAGGTGGGTTTGGTGCTAAAATTGAGAGCTTGTTGCAGAAAAATGAGGCTTTTCAGGAGAAAAAGGTGGTTTGTGCCCTAAAATTGAGAGCTTGGTGCAGAAAAATGAGGCTTTTCAGGTGAAAAAAGCGGGTTTGTGCCCTAGCATTCAGAGCTTATTGTAGGAGAATGAAGCTTTTCACCCCAAAAACATGGGTTTGGCCCCCACGATAGGGTTTGTGCTGTATAAAAGTAGAGTTAGGGCCCAGGAAACGAGGCACTGCTGCATAAAAGGGAGGTTGTTACCTGTAGAATCAAAACTTTGGATGCTAAAAATTAAGCTTTGAGAGGTAAAGTGGGGGTTTGTGCCTAAAATTGAGAGCTTGGAGTAGGAAAATGAGGCTTTTAATCTGAAAAAGGAGGTTTGTGCCCTAAAATTGAGAGCTTGGTGCAGAAAAATGAGGCTTTTCACTCAAAAATTGAGAGCTTGTCCCTAAAATTGAGAGCTTGGTGCAGAAAAATTAGGCTTTTCAGGTGAAAAAAGCGGGTTTTACCCTAATATTGAAAGCTTGGTGCAGAAAAATGAGGCTTTTCACCCCAAAAACGCGGGTTTAGCCCCCATGATAGGGTTTGTGCTGTAAAAAAGGAGAGGTAGGGCCCTGGAAACGAGGCACTGCTGCATAAAAGGGAGGTTGTTACCTGTAGAATCAAAACTTTGGATGCTAAAAATTAATCTTTGAGAGGTAAAGTGGGGGTTTGTGCCTAAAATTGAGAGCTTGGAGTAGGAAAATGAGGCTTTTAATCTGAAAAAGGAGGTTTGTGCCCTAAAATTGAGATATTGGTGAAGAAAATGAGGCTTTTCACCCGAAAATTGAGAACTTGTCCCTCAAATGGAGAGCTTGGTGCAGAAAAATGAGGCTTTTCAGGAGAAAAAGGTGGTTTGTGCCCAAAAATTGAGAGCTTGGTGCAGATAAATGAGGCTTTTCAGGAGAAAAAAGCGGGTTTGTGCCCTAGAATCCAGAGCTTATTGTAGGAGAATGAAGCTTTTCACCCCAAAAACATGGGTTTGGCCCCCACGATAGGGTTTGTGCTGTATAAAAGTAGAGTTAGGGCCCAGGAAACGAGGCACTGCTGCATAAAAGGGAGGTTGTTACCTGTAGAATCAAAACTTTGGATGCTAAAAATTAAGCTTTGAGAGGTAAAGTGGGGGTTTGTGCCTAAAATTGAGAGCTTGGAGTAGGAAAATGAGGCTTTTAATCTGAAAAAGGAGGTTTGTGCCCTAAAATTGAGAGCTTGGTGCAGAAAAATGAGGCTTTTCAGGTGAAAATTGAGAGCTTGTCCCTAAAATGGAGAGCTTGGTGCAGAAAAATTAGGCTTTTCAGGTGAAAAAAGCGGGTTTTACCCTAATATTGAAAGCTTGGTGCAGAAAAATGAGGCTTTTCACCCCAAAAACGCGGGTTTAGCCCCCACGATAGGGTTTGTGCTATAAAAAAGGAGAGGTAGGGCCCTGGAAACGAGGCACTGCTGCATAAAAGGGAGGTTGTTACCTGTAGAATCAAAACTTTGGATGCTAAAAATTAAGCTTTGAGAGGTAAAGTGGGGGTTTGTGCCTAAAATTGAGAGCTTGGAGTAGGAAAATGAGGCTTTTAATCTGAAAAAGGAGGTTTGTGCCCTAAAATTGAGATATTGGTGAAGAAAATGAGGCTTTTCACCCGAAAATTGAGAACTTGTCCCTCAAATGGAGAGCTTGGTGCAGAAAAATGAGGCTTTTCAGGAGAAAAAGGTGGTTTGTGCCCAAAAATTGAGAGCTTGGTGCAGAAAAATGAGGCTTTTCAGGTGAAAAAAGCAGGTTTGTGCCCTAGAATTCAGAGCTTATTGTAGGAGAATGAAGCTTTTCACCCCAAAAACATGGGTTTAGCCCCCACGATAGGGTTTGTGCTGTATAAAAGTAGAGTTAGGGCCCAGGAAACGAGGCACTGCTGCATAAAAGGGAGGTTGTTACCTGTAGAATCAAAACTTTGGATGCTAAAAATTAATCTTTGAGAGGTAAAGTGGGGGTTTGTGCCCTAAAATTGAGAGCTTGGAGTAGGAAAATGAGGCTTTTAATCTGAAAAAGGAGGTTTGTGCCCTAAAATTGAGAAATTGGTGAAGAAAAATGAGGCTTTTCACCCAAAAATTGAGAGCTTGTCCCTAAAATGGAGAGCTTGGTGCAGAAAAATTAGGCTTTTCAGGTGAAAAAAGCGGGTTTTACCCTAATATTGAAAGCTTGGTGCAGAAAAATGAGGCTTTTCACCCCAAAAACGCGGGTTTAGCCCCCACGATAGGGTTTGTGCTGTAAAAAAGGAGAGGTAGGGCCCTGGAAACGAGGCACTGCTGCATAAAAGGGAGGTTGTTACCTGTAGAATCAAAACTTTGGATGCTAAAAATTAATCTTTGAGAGGTAAAGTGGGGGTTTGTGCCTAAAATTGAGAGCTTGGAGTAGGAAAATGAGGCTTTTAATCTGAAAAAGGAGGTTTGTGCCCTAAAATTGAGATATTGGTGAAGAAAATGAGGCTTTTCACCCGAAAATTGAGAACTTGTCCCTCAAATGGAGAGCTTGGTGCAGAAAAATGAGGCTTTTCAGGAGAAAAAGGTGGTTTGTGCCCAAAAATTGAGAGCTTGGTGCAGATAAATGAGGCTTTTCAGGAGAAAAAAGCGGGTTTGTGCCCTAGAATCCAGAGCTTATTGTAGGAGAATGAAGCTTTTCACCCCAAAAACATGGGTTTGGCCCCCACGATAGGGTTTGTGCTGTATAAAAGTAGAGTTAGGGCCCAGGAAACGAGGCACTGCTGCATAAAAGGGAGGTTGTTACCTGTAGAATCAAAACTTTGGATGCCAAAAATTAAGCTTTGAGAGGTAAAGTGGGGGTTTGTGCCCTAAAATTGAGAGCTTGGAGTAGGAAAATGAGGCTTTTAATCTGAAAAAGGAGGTTTGTGCCCTAAAATTGAGATATTGGTGAAGAAAAATGAGGCTTTTCACCCAAAAATTGAGAACTTGTCCCTAAAATGGAGAGCTTGGTGCAGAAAAATGAGGCTTTTTCACCCAAAAAAGGTGGGTTTTACCCTAAATTTGAGAGCTTGGTTCAGAAAAATGAGACTTTTCACCCAATACAGGTAATTTGTGCCCTAAAATTGAGAGCTTGGTGCAGAAAAATGAGGCTTTTCACCCAAAAAAGGCATTTTGTGCCTGAAATTGAGAGCTTGGTGCAGAAAAATGAGGCTTTTCACCCCAAAAACGCGGGTTTAGCCCCCATGATAGGGTTTGTGCTGTAAAAAAGGAGAGGTAGGGCCCTGGAAACGAGGCACTGCTGCATAAAAGGGAGGTTGTTACCTGTAGAATCAAAACTTTGGATGCTAAAAATTAATCTTTGAGAGGTAAAGTGGGGGTTTGTGCCCTAAAATTGAGAGCTTGGAGTAGGAAAATGAGGCTTTTAATCTGAAAAAGGAGGTTTGTGCCCTAAAATTAAGAAATTGGTGAAGAAAAATGAGGCTTTTCACCCAAAAATTGAGAGCTTGTCCCTAAAATGGAGAGCTTGGTGCAGAAAAATGAGGCTTTTCAGCAGAAAAAGGCACGTTTGGTCCTAAAATTGCGCTATTGGTGCAGAAAAATGAGGCTTTTCACCCAAAAAAGGAAAGCTTGTCCATAACATTGAAATATTGGTGCAGAAAAATGAGGCTTTTCAGGTGTAAAAGGTGGGTTTGGTGCTAAAATTGAGAGCTTGTTGCAGAAAAATGAGGCTTTTCAGGAGAAAAAGGTGGTTTGTGCCCTAAAATTGAGAGCTTGGTGCAGAAAAATGAGGCTTTTCAGGTGAAAAAAGCGGGTTTGTGCCCTAGAATTCAGAGCTTATTGTAGGAGAATGAAGCTTTTCACCCCAAAAACATGGGTTTGGCCCCCACGATAGGGTTTGTGCTGTATAAAAGTAGAGTTAGGGCCCAGGAAACGAGGCACTGCTGCATAAAAGGGAGGTTGTTACCTGTAGAATCAAAACTTTGGATGCTAAAAATTAAGCTTTGAGAGGTAAAGTGGGGGTTTGTGCCTAAAATTGAGAGCTTGGAGTAGGAAAATGAGGCTTTTAATCTGAAAAAGGAGGTTTGTGCCCTAAAATTGAGAGCTTGGTGCAGAAAAATGAGGCTTTTCACTCAAAAATTGAGAGCTTGTCCCTAAAATTGAGAGCTTGGTGCAGAAAAATTAGGCTTTTCAGGTGAAAAAAGCGGGTTTTACCCTAATATTGAAAGCTTGGTGCAGAAAAATGAGGCTTTTCAGGAGAAAAAGGTGGTTTGTGCCCAAAAATTGAGAGCTTGGTGCAGAAAAATGAGGCTTTTCAGGTGAAAATTGAGAGCTTGTCCCTAAAATGGAGAGCTTGGTGCAGAAAAATTAGGCTTTTCAGGTGAAAAAAGCGGGTTTTACCCTAATATTGAAAGCTTGGTGCAGAAAAATGAGGCTTTTCACCCCAAAAACGCGGGTTTAGCCCCCACGATAGGGTTTGTGCTATAAAAAAGGAGAGGTAGGGCCCTGGAAACGAGGCACTGCTGCATAAAAGGGAGGTTGTTACCTGTAGAATCAAAACTTTGGATGCTAAAAATTAAGCTTTGAGAGGTAAAGTGGGGGTTTGTGCCTAAAATTGAGAGCTTGGAGTAGGAAAATGAGGCTTTTAATCTGAAAAAGGAGGTTTGTGCCCTAAAATTGAGATATTGGTGAAGAAAATGAGGCTTTTCACCCGAAAATTGAGAACTTGTCCCTCAAATGGAGAGCTTGGTGCAGAAAAATGAGGCTTTTCAGGAGAAAAAGGTGGTTTGTGCCCAAAAATTGAGAGCTTGGTGCAGAAAAATGAGGCTTTTCAGGTGAAAAAAGCAGGTTTGTGCCCTAGAATTCAGAGCTTATTGTAGGAGAATGAAGCTTTTCACCCCAAAAACATGGGTTTAGCCCCCACGATAGGGTTTGTGCTGTATAAAAGTAGAGTTAGGGCCCAGGAAACGAGGCACTGCTGCATAAAAGGGAGGTTGTTACCTGTAGAATCAAAACTTTGGATGCTAAAAATTAATCTTTGAGAGGTAAAGTGGGGGTTTGTGCCCTAAAATTGAGAGCTTGGAGTAGGAAAATGAGGCTTTTAATCTGAAAAAGGAGGTTTGTGCCCTAAAATTGAGAGCTTGGTGCAGAAAAATGAGGCTTTTCACTCAAAAATTGAGAGCTTGTCCCTAAAATTGAGAGCTTGGTGCAGAAAAATTAGGCTTTTCAGGTGAAAAAAGCGGGTTTTACCCTAATATTGAAAGCTTGGTGCAGAAAAATGAGGCTTTTCACCCCAAAAACGCGGGTTTAGCCCCCACGATAGGGTTTGTGCTGTAAAAAAGGAGAGGTAGGGCCCTGGAAACGAGGCACTGCTGCATAAAAGGGAGGTTGTTACCTGTAGAATCAAAACTTTGGATGCTAAAAATTAATCTTTGAGAGGTAAAGTGGGGGTTTGTGCCTAAAATTGAGAGCTTGGAGTAGGAAAATGAGGCTTTTAATCTGAAAAAGGAGGTTTGTGCCCTAAAATTGAGATATTGGTGAAGAAAATGAGGCTTTTCACCCGAAAATTGAGAACTTGTCCCTCAAATGGAGAGCTTGGTGCAGAAAAATGAGGCTTTTCAGGAGAAAAAGGTGGTTTGTGCCCAAAAATTGAGAGCTTGGTGCAGATAAATGAGGCTTTTCAGGAGAAAAAAGCGGGTTTGTGCCCTAGAATCCAGAGCTTATTGTAGGAGAATGAAGCTTTTCACCCCAAAAACATGGGTTTGGCCCCCACGATAGGGTTTGTGCTGTATAAAAGTAGAGTTAGGGCCCAGGAAACGAGGCACTGCTGCATAAAAGGGAGGTTGTTACCTGTAGAATCAAAACTTTGGATGCCAAAAATTAAGCTTTGAGAGGTAAAGTGGGGGTTTGTGCCCTAGAATTGAGAGCTTGGAGTAGGAAAATGAGGCTTTTAATCTGAAAAAGGAGGTTTGTGCCCTAAAATTGAGATATTGGTGAAGAAGAATGAGGCTTTTCACCCAAAAATTGAGAGCTTGTCCCTAAAATGGAGAGCTTGGTGCAGAAAAATGAGGCTTTTTCACCCAAAAAAGGCGGGTTTTACCCTAAATTTGAGAGCTTGGTGCAGAAAAATGAGGCTTTTTCACCCAAAACAGGCGGGTTTTACCCTAAATTTGAGAGCTTGGTTCAGAAAAATGAGGCTTTTCACCCAATACAGGTAATTTGTGCCCTAAAATTGAGAGCTTGGTGCAGAAAAATGAGGCTTTTCACCCAAAAAAGGAGAGCTTGTCCATAAAATTGAAATATTGGTGCAGAAAAATGAGGCTTTTTCACCCAAAAAAGGCGGGTTTTACCCTAAACTTGAGAGAGTGGTTCAGAAAAATGAGGCTTTTCACCCAATAAAGGTAATTTGTGCCCAAAAATTGAGAGCTTGGTTCAGAAAAACGAGGATTTTTCACCCAAAAAAGGCGGGTGTGTGCCGTAAAATTGAGAGCTTGGTGCAGAAAAATGAGGCTTTTCCACCCAAAAAAGGCGGGTTTTACCCTAAAATTGAGATATTGGTGAAGAAAAATGAGGCTTTTCACCCGAAAATTGAGAGCTTGTCCCTAAAATTGAGAGCTTGGTTCAGAAAAACGAGGCTTTTTCACCCAAAAAGGCGTGTTTGTGCCCTAAAATTGAGAGCTTGTTGCAGAAAATTGAGGCTTTTCAGCAGAAAAAGGTTGTTTCCGCCCTAAAATTGAGAGCTTGGTGCAGAAAAATGAGGTTTTTCACCCCAAAAGCGTGGGTTTAGCCCCCATGATAGGGTTTGTGCTGTAAAAAGGGAGACGTAGGGCCCAGGAAACGAGGCACTGCTGCATAAAAGGGAGGTTGTTACCTGTAGAATCAAAACTTTGGATGCTAAAAATTAATCTTTGAGAGGTAAAGTGGGGGTTTGTGCCCTAGAATTGAGAGCTTGGAGTAGGAAAATGAGGCTTTTAATCTGAAAAAGGAGGTTTGTGCCCTAAAATTGAGATATTGGTGAAGAAAAATGAGGCTTTTCACTCAAAAATTGAGAGCTTGTCCCTAAAATTGAGAGCTTGGAGTAGGAAAATGAGGCTTTTAATCTGAAAAAGGAGGTTTGTGCCCTAAAATTGAGATATTGGTGAAGAAGAATGAGGCTTTTCACCTGAAAATTGAGAGCTTGTCCCTAAAATTGAGAGCTTGGTGCAGAAAAATGAGGCTTTTTCACGCAAAAAAGGCGAGTTTTACCCTAAAATTGAGAGCTTGTTGCAGAAAAATGAGGCTTTTCAGGAGAAAAATGTGGTTTGTGCCCTAAAATTGAGATCTCTGTGCAGAAAAATGAGGTTTTTCACCCCAAAAGCGTGGGTTTAGCCCCCATGATAGGGTTTGTGCTATAAAAAAGGAGAGGTAGGGCCCAGGAAACGAGGCACTGCTGCATAAAAGGGAGGTTGTTACCTGTAGAATCAAAACTTTGGATGCCAAAAATTAATCTTTGAGAGGAGAATGGGGGTTTGTGCCCTAAAATTGAGAGCTTGGTGCAGAAAAATGAGGCTTTTTCACCCAAAAAAGGCGGGTTTTACCCTAAACTTGAGAGAGTGGTTCAGAAAAATGAGGCTTTTCACCCAGTAAAGGTAATTTGTGCCCAAAAATTGAGAGCTTGGTGCAGAAAAATGAGGCTTTTCATCAGAAAAAGGCACGTTTGGTCCTAAAATTGCGCTATTGGTGCAGAAAAATGAGGCTTTTCACCCAAAAATTGAGAGCTTGTCCCTAAAATTGAGAGCTTGGTGCAGAAAAATGAGGCTTTTAGGTGAAAAAGGTGGGTTTGGTGCTAAAATTGAGAGCTTTGTGCAGAAAAATGAGGCTTTTTCACCCAAAAAAGGCATTTTGTGCCCGAAATTGAGAGCTTGGTGCAGAAAAATGAGGCTTTTCACCCCAAAACCAGGGGTTTTACCTTAAAGTTGAGAGCTTGGTGCAGAAAAACGAGGCTTTTCCACCCAAAAAAGGCGGGTTTTACCCTAAAATTGAGATATTGGTGAAGAAAAATGAGGCTTTTTCACCCGAAAAAGGCATTTTGTGTCCGAAATTGAGAGCTTGGTGCAGAAAAATGAGGCTTTTCAGGTGAAAAAAGCGGGTTTTACCCTAATATTGAAAGCTTGGTGCAGAAAAATGAGGCTTTTCACCCCAAAAACGCGGGTTTAGCCCCCACGATAGGGTTTGTGCTGTAAAAAAGGAGAGTTAGGGCCCAGGAAACGAGGCACTGCTGCATAAAAGGGAGGTTGTTACCTGTAGAATCAAAACTTTGGATGCTAAAAATTAAGCTTTGAGAGGTAAAGTGGGGGTTTGTGCCTAAAATTGAGAGCTTGGAGTAGGAAAATGAGGCTTTTAATCTGAAAAAGGAGGTTTGTGCCCTAAAATTGAGAGCTTGGTGCAGAAAAATGAGGCTTTTCAGGTGAAAATTGAGAGCTTGTCCCTAAAATGGAGAGCTTGGTGCAGAAAAATTAGGCTTTTCAGGTGAAAAAAGCGGGTTTTACCCTAATATTGAAAGCTTGGTGCAGAAAAATGAGGCTTTTCACCCCAAAAACGTGGGTTTAGCCCCCACGATAGGGTTTGTGCTGTAAAAAAGGAGAGGTAGGGCCCTGGAAACGAGGCACTGCTGCATAAAAGGGAGGTTGTTACCTGTAGAATCAAAACTTTGGATGCTAAAAATTAAGCTTTGAGAGGTAAAGTGGGGGTTTGTGCCTAAAATTGAGAGCTTGGAGTAGGAAAATGAGGCTTTTAATCTGAAAAAGGAGGTTTGTGCCCTAAAATTGAGATATTGGTGAAGAAAATGAGGCTTTTCACCCGAAAATTGAGAACTTGTCCCTCAAATGGAGAGCTTGGTGCAGAAAAATGAGGCTTTTCAGGAGAAAAAGGTGGTTTGTGCCCAAAAATTGAGAGCTTGGTGCAGAAAAATGAGGCTTTTCAGGAGAAAAAAGCAGGTTTGTGCCCTAGAATTCAGAGCTTATTGTAGGAGAATGAAGCTTTTCACCCCAAAAACATGGGTTTAGCCCCCACGATAGGGTTTGTGCTGTATAAAAGTAGAGTTAGGGCCCAGGAAACGAGGCACTGCTGCATAAAAGGGAGGTTGTTACCTGTAGAATCAAAACTTTGGATGCTAAAAATTAATCTTTGAGAGGTAAAGTGGGGGTTTGTGCCCTAAAATTGAGAGCTTGGAGTAGGAAAATGAGGCTTTTAATCTGAAAAAGGAGGTTTGTGCCCTAAAATTGAGAAATTGGTGAAGAAAAATGAGGCTTTTCACCCAAAAATTGAGAGCTTGTCCCTAAAATTGAGAGCTTGGTGCAGAAAAATTAGGCTTTTCAGGTGAAAAAAGCGGGTTTTACCCTAATATTGAAAGCTTGGTGCAGAAAAATGAGGCTTTTCACCCCAAAAACGCGGGTTTAGCCCCCACGATAGGGTTTGTGCTGTAAAAAAGGAGAGGTAGGGCCCTGGAAACGAGGCACTGCTGCATAAAAGGGAGGTTGTTACCTGTAGAATCAAAACTTTGGATGCTAAAAATTAATCTTTGAGAGGTAAAGTGGGGGTTTGTGCCTAAAATTGAGAGCTTGGAGTAGGAAAATGAGGCTTTTAATCTGAAAAAGGAGGTTTGTGCCCTAAAATTGAGATATTGGTGAAGAAAATGAGGCTTTTCACCCGAAAATTGAGAACTTGTCCCTCAAATGGAGAGCTTGGTGCAGAAAAATGAGGCTTTTCAGGAGAAAAAGGTGGTTTGTGCCCAAAAATTGAGAGCTTGGTGCAGATAAATGAGGCTTTTCAGGAGAAAAAAGCGGGTTTGTGCCCTAGAATCCAGAGCTTATTGTAGGAGAATGAAGCTTTTCACCCCAAAAACATGGGTTTGGCCCCCACGATAGGGTTTGTGCTGTATAAAAGTAGAGTTAGGGCCCAGGAAACGAGGCACTGCTGCATAAAAGGGAGGTTGTTACCTGTAGAATCAAAACTTTGGATGCTAAAAATTAAGCTTTGAGAGGTAAAGTGGGGGTTTGTGCCTAAAATTGAGAGCTTGGAGTAGGAAAATGAGGCTTTTAATCTGAAAAAGGAGGTTTGTGCCCTAAAATTGAGATATTGGTGAAGAAAAATGAGGCTTTTCACCCAAAAATTGAGAACTTGTCCCTAAAATGGAGAGCTTGGTGCAGAAAAATGAGGCTTTTTCACCCAAAAAAGGTGGGTTTTACCCTAAATTTGAGAGCTTGGTTCAGAAAAATGAGACTTTTCACCCAATACAGGTAATTTGTGCCCTAAAATTGAGAGCTTGGTGCAGAAAAATGAGGCTTTTCACCCAAAAAAGGCATTTTGTGCCTGAAATTGAGAGCTTGGTGCAGAAAAATGAGGCTTTTCACCCCAAAAACGCGGGTTTAGCCCCCATGATAGGGTTTGTGCTGTAAAAAAGGAGAGGTAGGGCCCTGGAAACGAGGCACTGCTGCATAAAAGGGAGGTTGTTACCTGTAGAATCAAAACTTTGGATGCTAAAAATTAATCTTTGAGAGGTAAAGTGGGGGTTTGTGCCCTAAAATTGAGAGCTTGGAGTAGGAAAATGAGGCTTTTAATCTGAAAAAGGAGGTTTGTGCCCTAAAATTAAGAAATTGGTGAAGAAAAATGAGGCTTTTCACCCAAAAATTGAGAGCTTGTCCCTAAAATGGAGAGCTTGGTGCAGAAAAATGAGGCTTTTCAGCAGAAAAAGGCACGTTTGGTCCTAAAATTGCGCTATTGGTGCAGAAAAATGAGGCTTTTCACCCAAAAAAGGAAAGCTTGTCCATAACATTGAAATATTGGTGCAGAAAAATGAGGCTTTTCAGGTGTAAAAGGTGGGTTTGGTGCTAAAATTGAGAGCTTGTTGCAGAAAAATGAGGCTTTTCAGGAGAAAAAGGTGGTTTGTGCCCTAAAATTGAGAGCTTGGTGCAGAAAAATGAGGCTTTTCAGGTGAAAAAAGCGGGTTTGTGCCCTAGAATTCAGAGCTTATTGTAGGAGAATGAAGCTTTTCACCCCAAAAACATGGGTTTGGCCCCCACGATAGGGTTTGTGCTGTATAAAAGTAGAGTTAGGGCCCAGGAAACGAGGCACTGCTGCATAAAAGGGAGGTTGTTACCTGTAGAATCAAAACTTTGGATGCTAAAAATTAAGCTTTGAGAGGTAAAGTGGGGGTTTGTGCCTAAAATTGAGAGCTTGGAGTAGGAAAATGAGGCTTTTAATCTGAAAAAGGAGGTTTGTGCCCTAAAATTGAGAGCTTGGTGCAGAAAAATGAGGCTTTTCACTCAAAAATTGAGAGCTTGTCCCTAAAATTGAGAGCTTGGTGCAGAAAAATTAGGCTTTTCAGGTGAAAAAAGCGGGTTTTACCCTAATATTGAAAGCTTGGTGCAGAAAAATGAGGCTTTTCACCCCAAAAACGCGGGTTTAGCCCCCACGATAGGGTTTGTGCTGTAAAAAAGGAGAGGTAGGGCCCTGGAAACGAGGCACTGCTGCATAAAAGGGAGGTTGTTACCTGTAGAATCAAAACTTTGGATGCTAAAAATTAAGCTTTGAGAGGTAAAGTGGGGGTTTGTGCCTAAAATTGAGAGCTTGGAGTAGGAAAATGAGGCTTTTAATCTGAAAAAGGAGGTTTGTGCCCTAAAATTGAGATATTGGTGAAGAAAATGAGGCTTTTCACCCGAAAATTGAGAACTTGTCCCTCAAATGGAGAGCTTGGTGCAGAAAAATGAGGCTTTTCAGGAGAAAAAGGTGGTTTGTGCCCAAAAATTGAGAGCTTGGTGCAGATAAATGAGGCTTTTCAGGAGAAAAAAGCGGGTTTGTGCCCTAGAATCCAGAGCTTATTGTAGGAGAATGAAGCTTTTCACCCCAAAAACATGGGTTTGGCCCCCACGATAGGGTTTGTGCTGTATAAAAGTAGAGTTAGGGCCCAGGAAACGAGGCACTGCTGCATAAAAGGGAGGTTGTTACCTGTAGAATCAAAACTTTGGATGCCAAAAATTAAGCTTTGAGAGGTAAAGTGGGGGTTTGTGCCCTAGAATTGAGAGCTTGGAGTAGGAAAATGAGGCTTTTAATCTGAAAAAGGAGGTTTGTGCCCTAAAATTGAGATATTGGTGAAGAAGAATGAGGCTTTTCACCCAAAAATTGAGAGCTTGTCCCTAAAATGGAGAGCTTGGTGCAGAAAAATGAGGCTTTTTCACCCAAAAAAGGCGGGTTTTACCCTAAATTTGAGAGCTTGGTTCAGAAAAATGAGGCTTTTCACCCAATACAGGTAATTTGTGCCCTAAAATTGAGAGCTTGGTGCAGAAAAATGAGGCTTTTCACCCAAAAAAGGAGAGCTTGTCCATAAAATTGAAATATTGGTGCAGAAAAATGAGGCTTTTTCACCCAAAAAAGGCGGGTTTTACCCTAAACTTGAGAGAGTGGTTCAGAAAAATGAGGCTTTTCACCCAATAAAGGTAATTTGTGCCCAAAAATTGAGAGCTTGGTTCAGAAAAACGAGGATTTTTCACCCAAAAAAGGCGGGTGTGTGCCGTAAAATTGAGAGCTTGGTGCAGAAAAATGAGGCTTTTCCACCCAAAAAAGGCGGGTTTTACCCTAAAATTGAGATATTGGTGAAGAAAAATGAGGCTTTTCACCCGAAAATTGAGAGCTTGTCCCTAAAATTGAGAGCTTGGTTCAGAAAAACGAGGCTTTTTCACCCAAAAAGGCGTGTTTGTGCCCTAAAATTGAGAGCTTGTTGCAGAAAATTGAGGCTTTTCAGCAGAAAAAGGTTGTTTCCGCCCTAAAATTGAGAGCTTGGTGCAGAAAAATGAGGTTTTTCACCCCAAAAGCGTGGGTTTAGCCCCCATGATAGGGTTTGTGCTGTAAAAAGGGAGACGTAGGGCCCAGGAAACGAGGCACTGCTGCATAAAAGGGAGGTTGTTACCTGTAGAATCAAAACTTTGGATGCTAAAAATTAATCTTTGAGAGGTAAAGTGGGGGTTTGTGCCCTAGAATTGAGAGCTTGGAGTAGGAAAATGAGGCTTTTAATCTGAAAAAGGAGGTTTGTGCCCTAAAATTGAGATATTGGTGAAGAAAAATGAGGCTTTTCACTCAAAAATTGAGAGCTTGTCCCTAAAATTGAGAGCTTGGAGTAGGAAAATGAGGCTTTTAATCTGAAAAAGGAGGTTTGTGCCCTAAAATTGAGATATTGGTGAAGAAGAATGAGGCTTTTCACCTGAAAATTGAGAGCTTGTCCCTAAAATTGAGAGCTTGGTGCAGAAAAATGAGGCTTTTTCACGCAAAAAAGGCGAGTTTTACCCTAAAATTGAGAGCTTGTTGCAGAAAAATGAGGCTTTTCAGGAGAAAAATGTGGTTTGTGCCCTAAAATTGAGATCTCTGTGCAGAAAAATTAGGTTTTTCACCCCAAAAATGCGGGTTTAGCCCCCATGATAGGGTTTGTGCTATAAAAAAGGAGAGGTAGGGCCCAGGAAACGAGGCACTGCTGCATAAAAGGGAGGTTGTTACCTGTAGAATCAAAACTTTGGATGCCAAAAATTAATCTTTGAGAGGAGAATGGGGGTTTGTGCCCTAAAATTGAGAGCTTGGTGCAGAAAAATGAGGCTTTTTCACCCAAAAAAGGCGGGTTTTACCCTAAACTTGAGAGAGTGGTTCAGAAAAATGAGGCTTTTCACCCAGTAAAGGTAATTTGTGCCCAAAAATTGAGAGCTTGGTGCAGAAAAATGAGGCTTTTCATCAGAAAAAGGCACGTTTGGTCCTAAAATTGCGCTATTGGTGCAGAAAAATGAGGCTTTTCACCCAAAAATTGAGAGCTTGTCCCTAAAATTGAGAGCTTGGTGCAGAAAAATGAGGCTTTTAGGTGAAAAAGGTGGGTTTGGTGCTAAAATTGAGAGCTTTGTGCAGAAAAATGAGGCTTTTTCACCCAAAAAAGGCATTTTGTGCCCGAAATTGAGAGCTTGGTGCAGAAAAATGAGGCTTTTCACCCCAAAACCAGGGGTTTTACCTTAAAGTTGAGAGCTTGGTGCAGAAAAACGAGGCTTTTCCACCCAAAAAAGGCGGGTTTTACCCTAAAATTGAGATATTGGTGAAGAAAAATGAGGCTTTTTCACCCGAAAAAGGCATTTTGTGTCCGAAATTGAGAGCTTGGTGCAGAAAAATGAGGCTTTTCAGGTGAAAAAAGCGGGTTTTACCCTAATATTGAAAGCTTGGTGCAGAAAAATGAGGCTTTTCACCCCAAAAACGCGGGTTTAGCCCCCACGATAGGGTTTGTGCTGTAAAAAAGGAGAGGTAGGGCCCTGGAAACGAGGCACTGCTGCATAAAAGGGAGGTTGTTACCTGTAGAATCAAAACTTTGGATGCTAAAAATTAATCTTTGAGAGGTAAAGTGGGGGTTTGTGCCTAAAATTGAGAGCTTGGAGTAGGAAAATGAGGCTTTTAATCTGAAAAAGGAGGTTTGTGCCCTAAAATTGAGATATTGGTGAAGAAAATGAGGCTTTTCACCCGAAAATTGAGAACTTGTCCCTCAAATGGAGAGCTTGGTGCAGAAAAATGAGGCTTTTCAGGAGAAAAAGGTGGTTTGTGCCCAAAAATTGAGAGCTTGGTGCAGATAAATGAGGCTTTTCAGGAGAAAAAAGCGGGTTTGTGCCCTAGAATCCAGAGCTTATTGTAGGAGAATGAAGCTTTTCACCCCAAAAACATGGGTTTGGCCCCCACGATAGGGTTTGTGCTGTATAAAAGTAGAGTTAGGGCCCAGGAAACGAGGCACTGCTGCATAAAAGGGAGGTTGTTACCTGTAGAATCAAAACTTTGGATGCTAAAAATTAAGCTTTGAGAGGTAAAGTGGGGGTTTGTGCCTAAAATTGAGAGCTTGGAGTAGGAAAATGAGGCTTTTAATCTGAAAAAGGAGGTTTGTGCCCTAAAATTGAGAGCTTGGTGCAGAAAAATGAGGCTTTTCAGGTGAAAATTGAGAGCTTGTCCCTAAAATGGAGAGCTTGGTGCAGAAAAATTAGGCTTTTCAGGTGAAAAAAGCGGGTTTTACCCTAATATTGAAAGCTTGGTGCAGAAAAATGAGGCTTTTCACCCCAAAAACGTGGGTTTAGCCCCCACGATAGGGTTTGTGCTGTAAAAAAGGAGAGGTAGGGCCCTGGAAACGAGGCACTGCTGCATAAAAGGGAGGTTGTTACCTGTAGAATCAAAACTTTGGATGCTAAAAATTAAGCTTTGAGAGGTAAAGTGGGGGTTTGTGCCTAAAATTGAGAGCTTGGAGTAGGAAAATGAGGCTTTTAATCTGAAAAAGGAGGTTTGTGCCCTAAAATTGAGATATTGGTGAAGAAAATGAGGCTTTTCACCCGAAAATTGAGAACTTGTCCCTCAAATGGAGAGCTTGGTGCAGAAAAATGAGGCTTTTCAGGAGAAAAAGGTGGTTTGTGCCCAAAAATTGAGAGCTTGGTGCAGAAAAATGAGGCTTTTCAGGTGAAAAAAGCAGGTTTGTGCCCTAGAATTCAGAGCTTATTGTAGGAGAATGAAGCTTTTCACCCCAAAAACATGGGTTTAGCCCCCACGATAGGGTTTGTGCTGTATAAAAGTAGAGTTAGGGCCCAGGAAACGAGGCACTGCTGCATAAAAGGGAGGTTGTTACCTGTAGAATCAAAACTTTGGATGCTAAAAATTAATCTTTGAGAGGTAAAGTGGGGGTTTGTGCCCTAAAATTGAGAGCTTGGAGTAGGAAAATGAGGCTTTTAATCTGAAAAAGGAGGTTTGTGCCCTAAAATTGAGAAATTGGTGAAGAAAAATGAGGCTTTTCACCCAAAAATTGAGAGCTTGTCCCTAAAATTGAGAGCTTGGTGCAGAAAAATTAGGCTTTTCAGGTGAAAAAAGCGGGTTTTACCCTAATATTGAAAGCTTGGTGCAGAAAAATGAGGCTTTTCACCCCAAAAACGCGGGTTTAGCCCCCACGATAGGGTTTGTGCTGTAAAAAAGGAGAGGTAGGGCCCTGGAAACGAGGCACTGCTGCATAAAAGGGAGGTTGTTACCTGTAGAATCAAAACTTTGGATGCTAAAAATTAATCTTTGAGAGGTAAAGTGGGGGTTTGTGCCTAAAATTGAGAGCTTGGAGTAGGAAAATGAGGCTTTTAATCTGAAAAAGGAGGTTTGTGCCCTAAAATTGAGATATTGGTGAAGAAAATGAGGCTTTTCACCCGAAAATTGAGAACTTGTCCCTCAAATGGAGAGCTTGGTGCAGAAAAATGAGGCTTTTCAGGAGAAAAAGGTGGTTTGTGCCCAAAAATTGAGAGCTTGGTGCAGATAAATGAGGCTTTTCAGGAGAAAAAAGCGGGTTTGTGCCCTAGAATCCAGAGCTTATTGTAGGAGAATGAAGCTTTTCACCCCAAAAACATGGGTTTGGCCCCCACGATAGGGTTTGTGCTGTATAAAAGTAGAGTTAGGGCCCAGGAAACGAGGCACTGCTGCATAAAAGGGAGGTTGTTACCTGTAGAATCAAAACTTTGGATGCCAAAAATTAAGCTTTGAGAGGTAAAGTGGGGGTTTGTGCCCTAGAATTGAGAGCTTGGAGTAGGAAAATGAGGCTTTTAATCTGAAAAAGGAGGTTTGTGCCCTAAAATTGAGATATTGGTGAAGAAGAATGAGGCTTTTCACCCAAAAATTGAGAGCTTGTCCCTAAAATGGAGAGCTTGGTGCAGAAAAATGAGGCTTTTTCACCCAAAAAAGGCGGGTTTTACCCTAAATTTGAGAGCTTGGTGCAGAAAAATGAGGCTTTTTCACCCAAAAAAGGCGGGTTTTACCCTAAATTTGAGAGCTTGGTTCAGAAAAATGAGGCTTTTCACCCAATACAGGTAATTTGTGCCCTAAAATTGAGAGCTTGGTGCAGAAAAATGAGGCTTTTCACCCAAAAAAGGAGAGCTTGTCCATAAAATTGAAATATTGGTGCAGAAAAATGAGGCTTTTTCACCCAAAAAAGGCGGGTTTTACCCTAAACTTGAGAGAGTGGTTCAGAAAAATGAGGCTTTTCACCCAATAAAGGTAATTTGTGCCCAAAAATTGAGAGCTTGGTTCAGAAAAACGAGGATTTTTCACCCAAAAAAGGCGGGTGTGTGCCGTAAAATTGAGAGCTTGGTGCAGAAAAATGAGGCTTTTCCACCCAAAAAAGGCGGGTTTTACCCTAAAATTGAGATATTGGTGAAGAAAAATGAGGCTTTTCACCCGAAAATTGAGAGCTTGTCCCTAAAATTGAGAGCTTGGTTCAGAAAAACGAGGCTTTTTCACCCAAAAAGGCGTGTTTGTGCCCTAAAATTGAGAGCTTGTTGCAGAAAATTGAGGCTTTTCAGCAGAAAAAGGTTGTTTCCGCCCTAAAATTGAGAGCTTGGTGCAGAAAAATGAGGTTTTTCACCCCAAAAGCGTGGGTTTAGCCCCCATGATAGGGTTTGTGCTGTAAAAAGGGAGACGTAGGGCCCAGGAAACGAGGCACTGCTGCATAAAAGGGAGGTTGTTACCTGTAGAATCAAAACTTTGGATGCTAAAAATTAATCTTTGAGAGGTAAAGTGGGGGTTTGTGCCCTAGAATTGAGAGCTTGGAGTAGGAAAATGAGGCTTTTAATCTGAAAAAGGAGGTTTGTGCCCTAAAATTGAGATATTGGTGAAGAAAAATGAGGCTTTTCACTCAAAAATTGAGAGCTTGTCCCTAAAATTGAGAGCTTGGAGTAGGAAAATGAGGCTTTTAATCTGAAAAAGGAGGTTTGTGCCCTAAAATTGAGATATTGGTGAAGAAGAATGAGGCTTTTCACCTGAAAATTGAGAGCTTGTCCCTAAAATTGAGAGCTTGGTGCAGAAAAATGAGGCTTTTTCACGCAAAAAAGGCGAGTTTTACCCTAAAATTGAGAGCTTGTTGCAGAAAAATGAGGCTTTTCAGGAGAAAAATGTGGTTTGTGCCCTAAAATTGAGATCTCTGTGCAGAAAAATTAGGTTTTTCACCCCAAAAATGCGGGTTTAGCCCCCATGATAGGGTTTGTGCTATAAAAAAGGAGAGGTAGGGCCCAGGAAACGAGGCACTGCTGCATAAAAGGGAGGTTGTTACCTGTAGAATCAAAACTTTGGATGCCAAAAATTAATCTTTGAGAGGAGAATGGGGGTTTGTGCCCTAAAATTGAGAGCTTGGTGCAGAAAAATGAGGCTTTTTCACCCAAAAAAGGCGGGTTTTACCCTAAACTTGAGAGAGTGGTTCAGAAAAATGAGGCTTTTCACCCAGTAAAGGTAATTTGTGCCCAAAAATTGAGAGCTTGGTGCAGAAAAATGAGGCTTTTCATCAGAAAAAGGCACGTTTGGTCCTAAAATTGCGCTATTGGTGCAGAAAAATGAGGCTTTTCACCCAAAAATTGAGAGCTTGTCCCTAAAATTGAGAGCTTGGTGCAGAAAAATGAGGCTTTTAGGTGAAAAAGGTGGGTTTGGTGCTAAAATTGAGAGCTTTGTGCAGAAAAATGAGGCTTTTTCACCCAAAAAAGGCATTTTGTGCCCGAAATTGAGAGCTTGGTGCAGAAAAATGAGGCTTTTCACCCCAAAACCAGGGGTTTTACCTTAAAGTTGAGAGCTTGGTGCAGAAAAACGAGGCTTTTCCACCCAAAAAAGGCGGGTTTTACCCTAAAATTGAGATATTGGTGAAGAAAAATGAGGCTTTTTCACCCGAAAAAGGCATTTTGTGTCCGAAATTGAGAGCTTGGTGCAGAAAAATGAGGCTTTTCAGGTGAAAAAAGCGGGTTTTACCCTAATATTGAAAGCTTGGTGCAGAAAAATGAGGCTTTTCACCCCAAAAACGCGGGTTTAGCCCCCACGATAGGGTTTGTGCTGTAAAAAAGGAGAGGTAGGGCCCTGGAAACGAGGCACTGCTGCATAAAAGGGAGGTTGTTACCTGTAGAATCAAAACTTTGGATGCTAAAAATTAATCTTTGAGAGGTAAAGTGGGGGTTTGTGCCTAAAATTGAGAGCTTGGAGTAGGAAAATGAGGCTTTTAATCTGAAAAAGGAGGTTTGTGCCCTAAAATTGAGATATTGGTGAAGAAAATGAGGCTTTTCACCCGAAAATTGAGAACTTGTCCCTCAAATGGAGAGCTTGGTGCAGAAAAATGAGGCTTTTCAGGAGAAAAAGGTGGTTTGTGCCCAAAAATTGAGAGCTTGGTGCAGATAAATGAGGCTTTTCAGGAGAAAAAAGCGGGTTTGTGCCCTAGAATCCAGAGCTTATTGTAGGAGAATGAAGCTTTTCACCCCAAAAACATGGGTTTGGCCCCCACGATAGGGTTTGTGCTGTATAAAAGTAGAGTTAGGGCCCAGGAAACGAGGCACTGCTGCATAAAAGGGAGGTTGTTACCTGTAGAATCAAAACTTTGGATGCTAAAAATTAAGCTTTGAGAGGTAAAGTGGGGGTTTGTGCCTAAAATTGAGAGCTTGGAGTAGGAAAATGAGGCTTTTAATCTGAAAAAGGAGGTTTGTGCCCTAAAATTGAGAGCTTGGTGCAGAAAAATGAGGCTTTTCAGGTGAAAATTGAGAGCTTGTCCCTAAAATGGAGAGCTTGGTGCAGAAAAATTAGGCTTTTCAGGTGAAAAAAGCGGGTTTTACCCTAATATTGAAAGCTTGGTGCAGAAAAATGAGGCTTTTCACCCCAAAAACGTGGGTTTAGCCCCCACGATAGGGTTTGTGCTGTAAAAAAGGAGAGGTAGGGCCCTGGAAACGAGGCACTGCTGCATAAAAGGGAGGTTGTTACCTGTAGAATCAAAACTTTGGATGCTAAAAATTAAGCTTTGAGAGGTAAAGTGGGGGTTTGTGCCTAAAATTGAGAGCTTGGAGTAGGAAAATGAGGCTTTTAATCTGAAAAAGGAGGTTTGTGCCCTAAAATTGAGATATTGGTGAAGAAAATGAGGCTTTTCACCCGAAAATTGAGAACTTGTCCCTCAAATGGAGAGCTTGGTGCAGAAAAATGAGGCTTTTCAGGAGAAAAAGGTGGTTTGTGCCCAAAAATTGAGAGCTTGGTGCAGAAAAATGAGGCTTTTCAGGTGAAAAAAGCAGGTTTGTGCCCTAGAATTCAGAGCTTATTGTAGGAGAATGAAGCTTTTCACCCCAAAAACATGGGTTTAGCCCCCACGATAGGGTTTGTGCTGTATAAAAGTAGAGTTAGGGCCCAGGAAACGAGGCACTGCTGCATAAAAGGGAGGTTGTTACCTGTAGAATCAAAACTTTGGATGCTAAAAATTAATCTTTGAGAGGTAAAGTGGGGGTTTGTGCCCTAAAATTGAGAGCTTGGAGTAGGAAAATGAGGCTTTTAATCTGAAAAAGGAGGTTTGTGCCCTAAAATTGAGAAATTGGTGAAGAAAAATGAGGCTTTTCACCCAAAAATTGAGAGCTTGTCCCTAAAATTGAGAGCTTGGTGCAGAAAAATTAGGCTTTTCAGGTGAAAAAAGCGGGTTTTACCCTAATATTGAAAGCTTGGTGCAGAAAAATGAGGCTTTTCACCCCAAAAACGCGGGTTTAGCCCCCACGATAGGGTTTGTGCTGTAAAAAAGGAGAGGTAGGGCCCTGGAAACGAGGCACTGCTGCATAAAAGGGAGGTTGTTACCTGTAGAATCAAAACTTTGGATGCTAAAAATTAATCTTTGAGAGGTAAAGTGGGGGTTTGTGCCTAAAATTGAGAGCTTGGAGTAGGAAAATGAGGCTTTTAATCTGAAAAAGGAGGTTTGTGCCCTAAAATTGAGATATTGGTGAAGAAAATGAGGCTTTTCACCCGAAAATTGAGAACTTGTCCCTCAAATGGAGAGCTTGGTGCAGAAAAATGAGGCTTTTCAGGAGAAAAAGGTGGTTTGTGCCCAAAAATTGAGAGCTTGGTGCAGATAAATGAGGCTTTTCAGGAGAAAAAAGCGGGTTTGTGCCCTAGAATCCAGAGCTTATTGTAGGAGAATGAAGCTTTTCACCCCAAAAACATGGGTTTGGCCCCCACGATAGGGTTTGTGCTGTATAAAAGTAGAGTTAGGGCCCAGGAAACGAGGCACTGCTGCATAAAAGGGAGGTTGTTACCTGTAGAATCAAAACTTTGGATGCTAAAAATTAAGCTTTGAGAGGTAAAGTGGGGGTTTGTGCCTAAAATTGAGAGCTTGGAGTAGGAAAATGAGGCTTTTAATCTGAAAAAGGAGGTTTGTGCCCTAAAATTGAGATATTGGTGAAGAAAAATGAGGCTTTTCACCCAAAAATTGAGAACTTGTCCCTAAAATGGAGAGCTTGGTGCAGAAAAATGAGGCTTTTTCACCCAAAAAAGGTGGGTTTTACCCTAAATTTGAGAGCTTGGTTCAGAAAAATGAGACTTTTCACCCAATACAGGTAATTTGTGCCCTAAAATTGAGAGCTTGGTGCAGAAAAATGAGGCTTTTCACCCAAAAAAGGCATTTTGTGCCTGAAATTGAGAGCTTGGTGCAGAAAAATGAGGCTTTTCACCCCAAAAACGCGGGTTTAGCCCCCATGATAGGGTTTGTGCTGTAAAAAAGGAGAGGTAGGGCCCTGGAAACGAGGCACTGCTGCATAAAAGGGAGGTTGTTACCTGTAGAATCAAAACTTTGGATGCTAAAAATTAATCTTTGAGAGGTAAAGTGGGGGTTTGTGCCCTAAAATTGAGAGCTTGGAGTAGGAAAATGAGGCTTTTAATCTGAAAAAGGAGGTTTGTGCCCTAAAATTAAGAAATTGGTGAAGAAAAATGAGGCTTTTCACCCAAAAATTGAGAGCTTGTCCCTAAAATGGAGAGCTTGGTGCAGAAAAATGAGGCTTTTCAGCAGAAAAAGGCACGTTTGGTCCTAAAATTGCGCTATTGGTGCAGAAAAATGAGGCTTTTCACCCAAAAAAGGAAAGCTTGTCCATAACATTGAAATATTGGTGCAGAAAAATGAGGCTTTTCAGGTGTAAAAGGTGGGTTTGGTGCTAAAATTGAGAGCTTGTTGCAGAAAAATGAGGCTTTTCAGGAGAAAAAGGTGGTTTGTGCCCTAAAATTGAGAGCTTGGTGCAGAAAAATGAGGCTTTTCAGGTGAAAAAAGCGGGTTTGTGCCCTAGAATTCAGAGCTTATTGTAGGAGAATGAAGCTTTTCACCCCAAAAACATGGGTTTGGCCCCCACGATAGGGTTTGTGCTGTATAAAAGTAGAGTTAGGGCCCAGGAAACGAGGCACTGCTGCATAAAAGGGAGGTTGTTACCTGTAGAATCAAAACTTTGGATGCTAAAAATTAAGCTTTGAGAGGTAAAGTGGGGGTTTGTGCCTAAAATTGAGAGCTTGGAGTAGGAAAATGAGGCTTTTAATCTGAAAAAGGAGGTTTGTGCCCTAAAATTGAGAGCTTGGTGCAGAAAAATGAGGCTTTTCACTCAAAAATTGAGAGCTTGTCCCTAAAATTGAGAGCTTGGTGCAGAAAAATTAGGCTTTTCAGGTGAAAAAAGCGGGTTTTACCCTAATATTGAAAGCTTGGTGCAGAAAAATGAGGCTTTTCACCCCAAAAACGCGGGTTTAGCCCCCACGATAGGGTTTGTGCTGTAAAAAAGGAGAGGTAGGGCCCTGGAAACGAGGCACTGCTGCATAAAAGGGAGGTTGTTACCTGTAGAATCAAAACTTTGGATGCTAAAAATTAATCTTTGAGAGGTAAAGTGGGGGTTTGTGCCTAAAATTGAGAGCTTGGAGTAGGAAAATGAGGCTTTTAATCTGAAAAAGGAGGTTTGTGCCCTAAAATTGAGATATTGGTGAAGAAAATGAGGCTTTTCACCCGAAAATTGAGAACTTGTCCCTCAAATGGAGAGCTTGGTGCAGAAAAATGAGGCTTTTCAGGAGAAAAAGGTGGTTTGTGCCCAAAAATTGAGAGCTTGGTGCAGATAAATGAGGCTTTTCAGGAGAAAAAAGCGGGTTTGTGCCCTAGAATCCAGAGCTTATTGTAGGAGAATGAAGCTTTTCACCCCAAAAACATGGGTTTGGCCCCCACGATAGGGTTTGTGCTGTATAAAAGTAGAGTTAGGGCCCAGGAAACGAGGCACTGCTGCATAAAAGGGAGGTTGTTACCTGTAGAATCAAAACTTTGGATGCCAAAAATTAAGCTTTGAGAGGTAAAGTGGGGGTTTGTGCCCTAGAATTGAGAGCTTGGAGTAGGAAAATGAGGCTTTTAATCTGAAAAAGGAGGTTTGTGCCCTAAAATTGAGATATTGGTGAAGAAGAATGAGGCTTTTCACCCAAAAATTGAGAGCTTGTCCCTAAAATGGAGAGCTTGGTGCAGAAAAATGAGGCTTTTTCACCCAAAAAAGGCGGGTTTTACCCTAAATTTGAGAGCTTGGTTCAGAAAAATGAGGCTTTTCACCCAATACAGGTAATTTGTGCCCTAAAATTGAGAGCTTGGTGCAGAAAAATGAGGCTTTTCACCCAAAAAAGGAGAGCTTGTCCATAAAATTGAAATATTGGTGCAGAAAAATGAGGCTTTTTCACCCAAAAAAGGCGGGTTTTACCCTAAACTTGAGAGAGTGGTTCAGAAAAATGAGGCTTTTCACCCAATAAAGGTAATTTGTGCCCAAAAATTGAGAGCTTGGTTCAGAAAAACGAGGATTTTTCACCCAAAAAAGGCGGGTGTGTGCCGTAAAATTGAGAGCTTGGTGCAGAAAAATGAGGCTTTTCCACCCAAAAAAGGCGGGTTTTACCCTAAAATTGAGATATTGGTGAAGAAAAATGAGGCTTTTCACCCGAAAATTGAGAGCTTGTCCCTAAAATTGAGAGCTTGGTTCAGAAAAACGAGGCTTTTTCACCCAAAAAGGCGTGTTTGTGCCCTAAAATTGAGAGCTTGTTGCAGAAAATTGAGGCTTTTCAGCAGAAAAAGGTTGTTTCCGCCCTAAAATTGAGAGCTTGGTGCAGAAAAATGAGGTTTTTCACCCCAAAAGCGTGGGTTTAGCCCCCATGATAGGGTTTGTGCTGTAAAAAGGGAGACGTAGGGCCCAGGAAACGAGGCACTGCTGCATAAAAGGGAGGTTGTTACCTGTAGAATCAAAACTTTGGATGCTAAAAATTAATCTTTGAGAGGTAAAGTGGGGGTTTGTGCCCTAGAATTGAGAGCTTGGAGTAGGAAAATGAGGCTTTTAATCTGAAAAAGGAGGTTTGTGCCCTAAAATTGAGATATTGGTGAAGAAAAATGAGGCTTTTCACTCAAAAATTGAGAGCTTGTCCCTAAAATTGAGAGCTTGGAGTAGGAAAATGAGGCTTTTAATCTGAAAAAGGAGGTTTGTGCCCTAAAATTGAGATATTGGTGAAGAAGAATGAGGCTTTTCACCTGAAAATTGAGAGCTTGTCCCTAAAATTGAGAGCTTGGTGCAGAAAAATGAGGCTTTTTCACGCAAAAAAGGCGAGTTTTACCCTAAAATTGAGAGCTTGTTGCAGAAAAATGAGGCTTTTCAGGAGAAAAATGTGGTTTGTGCCCTAAAATTGAGATCTCTGTGCAGAAAAATTAGGTTTTTCACCCCAAAAATGCGGGTTTAGCCCCCATGATAGGGTTTGTGCTATAAAAAAGGAGAGGTAGGGCCCAGGAAACGAGGCACTGCTGCATAAAAGGGAGGTTGTTACCTGTAGAATCAAAACTTTGGATGCCAAAAATTAATCTTTGAGAGGAGAATGGGGGTTTGTGCCCTAAAATTGAGAGCTTGGTGCAGAAAAATGAGGCTTTTTCACCCAAAAAAGGCGGGTTTTACCCTAAACTTGAGAGAGTGGTTCAGAAAAATGAGGCTTTTCACCCAGTAAAGGTAATTTGTGCCCAAAAATTGAGAGCTTGGTGCAGAAAAATGAGGCTTTTCATCAGAAAAAGGCACGTTTGGTCCTAAAATTGCGCTATTGGTGCAGAAAAATGAGGCTTTTCACCCAAAAATTGAGAGCTTGTCCCTAAAATTGAGAGCTTGGTGCAGAAAAATGAGGCTTTTAGGTGAAAAAGGTGGGTTTGGTGCTAAAATTGAGAGCTTTGTGCAGAAAAATGAGGCTTTTTCACCCAAAAAAGGCATTTTGTGCCCGAAATTGAGAGCTTGGTGCAGAAAAATGAGGCTTTTCACCCCAAAACCAGGGGTTTTACCTTAAAGTTGAGAGCTTGGTGCAGAAAAACGAGGCTTTTCCACCCAAAAAAGGCGGGTTTTACCCTAAAATTGAGATATTGGTGAAGAAAAATGAGGCTTTTTCACCCGAAAAAGGCATTTTGTGTCCGAAATTGAGAGCTTGGTGCAGAAAAATGAGGCTTTTCAGGTGAAAAAAGCGGGTTTTACCCTAATATTGAAAGCTTGGTGCAGAAAAATGAGGCTTTTCACCCCAAAAACGCGGGTTTAGCCCCCACGATAGGGTTTGTGCTGTAAAAAAGGAGAGGTAGGGCCCTGGAAACGAGGCACTGCTGCATAAAAGGGAGGTTGTTACCTGTAGAATCAAAACTTTGGATGCTAAAAATTAATCTTTGAGAGGTAAAGTGGGGGTTTGTGCCTAAAATTGAGAGCTTGGAGTAGGAAAATGAGGCTTTTAATCTGAAAAAGGAGGTTTGTGCCCTAAAATTGAGATATTGGTGAAGAAAATGAGGCTTTTCACCCGAAAATTGAGAACTTGTCCCTCAAATGGAGAGCTTGGTGCAGAAAAATGAGGCTTTTCAGGAGAAAAAGGTGGTTTGTGCCCAAAAATTGAGAGCTTGGTGCAGATAAATGAGGCTTTTCAGGAGAAAAAAGCGGGTTTGTGCCCTAGAATCCAGAGCTTATTGTAGGAGAATGAAGCTTTTCACCCCAAAAACATGGGTTTGGCCCCCACGATAGGGTTTGTGCTGTATAAAAGTAGAGTTAGGGCCCAGGAAACGAGGCACTGCTGCATAAAAGGGAGGTTGTTACCTGTAGAATCAAAACTTTGGATGCTAAAAATTAAGCTTTGAGAGGTAAAGTGGGGGTTTGTGCCTAAAATTGAGAGCTTGGAGTAGGAAAATGAGGCTTTTAATCTGAAAAAGGAGGTTTGTGCCCTAAAATTGAGAGCTTGGTGCAGAAAAATGAGGCTTTTCAGGTGAAAATTGAGAGCTTGTCCCTAAAATGGAGAGCTTGGTGCAGAAAAATTAGGCTTTTCAGGTGAAAAAAGCGGGTTTTACCCTAATATTGAAAGCTTGGTGCAGAAAAATGAGGCTTTTCACCCCAAAAACGTGGGTTTAGCCCCCACGATAGGGTTTGTGCTGTAAAAAAGGAGAGGTAGGGCCCTGGAAACGAGGCACTGCTGCATAAAAGGGAGGTTGTTACCTGTAGAATCAAAACTTTGGATGCTAAAAATTAAGCTTTGAGAGGTAAAGTGGGGGTTTGTGCCTAAAATTGAGAGCTTGGAGTAGGAAAATGAGGCTTTTAATCTGAAAAAGGAGGTTTGTGCCCTAAAATTGAGATATTGGTGAAGAAAATGAGGCTTTTCACCCGAAAATTGAGAACTTGTCCCTCAAATGGAGAGCTTGGTGCAGAAAAATGAGGCTTTTCAGGAGAAAAAGGTGGTTTGTGCCCAAAAATTGAGAGCTTGGTGCAGAAAAATGAGGCTTTTCAGGTGAAAAAAGCAGGTTTGTGCCCTAGAATTCAGAGCTTATTGTAGGAGAATGAAGCTTTTCACCCCAAAAACATGGGTTTAGCCCCCACGATAGGGTTTGTGCTGTATAAAAGTAGAGTTAGGGCCCAGGAAACGAGGCACTGCTGCATAAAAGGGAGGTTGTTACCTGTAGAATCAAAACTTTGGATGCTAAAAATTAATCTTTGAGAGGTAAAGTGGGGGTTTGTGCCCTAAAATTGAGAGCTTGGAGTAGGAAAATGAGGCTTTTAATCTGAAAAAGGAGGTTTGTGCCCTAAAATTGAGAAATTGGTGAAGAAAAATGAGGCTTTTCACCCAAAAATTGAGAGCTTGTCCCTAAAATTGAGAGCTTGGTGCAGAAAAATTAGGCTTTTCAGGTGAAAAAAGCGGGTTTTACCCTAATATTGAAAGCTTGGTGCAGAAAAATGAGGCTTTTCACCCCAAAAACGCGGGTTTAGCCCCCACGATAGGGTTTGTGCTGTAAAAAAGGAGAGGTAGGGCCCTGGAAACGAGGCACTGCTGCATAAAAGGGAGGTTGTTACCTGTAGAATCAAAACTTTGGATGCTAAAAATTAATCTTTGAGAGGTAAAGTGGGGGTTTGTGCCTAAAATTGAGAGCTTGGAGTAGGAAAATGAGGCTTTTAATCTGAAAAAGGAGGTTTGTGCCCTAAAATTGAGATATTGGTGAAGAAAATGAGGCTTTTCACCCGAAAATTGAGAACTTGTCCCTCAAATGGAGAGCTTGGTGCAGAAAAATGAGGCTTTTCAGGAGAAAAAGGTGGTTTGTGCCCAAAAATTGAGAGCTTGGTGCAGATAAATGAGGCTTTTCAGGAGAAAAAAGCGGGTTTGTGCCCTAGAATCCAGAGCTTATTGTAGGAGAATGAAGCTTTTCACCCCAAAAACATGGGTTTGGCCCCCACGATAGGGTTTGTGCTGTATAAAAGTAGAGTTAGGGCCCAGGAAACGAGGCACTGCTGCATAAAAGGGAGGTTGTTACCTGTAGAATCAAAACTTTGGATGCCAAAAATTAAGCTTTGAGAGGTAAAGTGGGGGTTTGTGCCCTAGAATTGAGAGCTTGGAGTAGGAAAATGAGGCTTTTAATCTGAAAAAGGAGGTTTGTGCCCTAAAATTGAGATATTGGTGAAGAAGAATGAGGCTTTTCACCCAAAAATTGAGAGCTTGTCCCTAAAATGGAGAGCTTGGTGCAGAAAAATGAGGCTTTTTCACCCAAAAAAGGCGGGTTTTACCCTAAATTTGAGAGCTTGGTGCAGAAAAATGAGGCTTTTTCACCCAAAAAAGGCGGGTTTTACCCTAAATTTGAGAGCTTGGTTCAGAAAAATGAGGCTTTTCACCCAATACAGGTAATTTGTGCCCTAAAATTGAGAGCTTGGTGCAGAAAAATGAGGCTTTTCACCCAAAAAAGGAGAGCTTGTCCATAAAATTGAAATATTGGTGCAGAAAAATGAGGCTTTTTCACCCAAAAAAGGCGGGTTTTACCCTAAACTTGAGAGAGTGGTTCAGAAAAATGAGGCTTTTCACCCAATAAAGGTAATTTGTGCCCAAAAATTGAGAGCTTGGTTCAGAAAAACGAGGATTTTTCACCCAAAAAAGGCGGGTGTGTGCCGTAAAATTGAGAGCTTGGTGCAGAAAAATGAGGCTTTTCCACCCAAAAAAGGCGGGTTTTACCCTAAAATTGAGATATTGGTGAAGAAAAATGAGGCTTTTCACCCGAAAATTGAGAGCTTGTCCCTAAAATTGAGAGCTTGGTTCAGAAAAACGAGGCTTTTTCACCCAAAAAGGCGTGTTTGTGCCCTAAAATTGAGAGCTTGTTGCAGAAAATTGAGGCTTTTCAGCAGAAAAAGGTTGTTTCCGCCCTAAAATTGAGAGCTTGGTGCAGAAAAATGAGGTTTTTCACCCCAAAAGCGTGGGTTTAGCCCCCATGATAGGGTTTGTGCTGTAAAAAGGGAGACGTAGGGCCCAGGAAACGAGGCACTGCTGCATAAAAGGGAGGTTGTTACCTGTAGAATCAAAACTTTGGATGCTAAAAATTAATCTTTGAGAGGTAAAGTGGGGGTTTGTGCCCTAGAATTGAGAGCTTGGAGTAGGAAAATGAGGCTTTTAATCTGAAAAAGGAGGTTTGTGCCCTAAAATTGAGATATTGGTGAAGAAAAATGAGGCTTTTCACTCAAAAATTGAGAGCTTGTCCCTAAAATTGAGAGCTTGGAGTAGGAAAATGAGGCTTTTAATCTGAAAAAGGAGGTTTGTGCCCTAAAATTGAGATATTGGTGAAGAAGAATGAGGCTTTTCACCTGAAAATTGAGAGCTTGTCCCTAAAATTGAGAGCTTGGTGCAGAAAAATGAGGCTTTTTCACGCAAAAAAGGCGAGTTTTACCCTAAAATTGAGAGCTTGTTGCAGAAAAATGAGGCTTTTCAGGAGAAAAATGTGGTTTGTGCCCTAAAATTGAGATCTCTGTGCAGAAAAATTAGGTTTTTCACCCCAAAAATGCGGGTTTAGCCCCCATGATAGGGTTTGTGCTATAAAAAAGGAGAGGTAGGGCCCAGGAAACGAGGCACTGCTGCATAAAAGGGAGGTTGTTACCTGTAGAATCAAAACTTTGGATGCCAAAAATTAATCTTTGAGAGGAGAATGGGGGTTTGTGCCCTAAAATTGAGAGCTTGGTGCAGAAAAATGAGGCTTTTTCACCCAAAAAAGGCGGGTTTTACCCTAAACTTGAGAGAGTGGTTCAGAAAAATGAGGCTTTTCACCCAGTAAAGGTAATTTGTGCCCAAAAATTGAGAGCTTGGTGCAGAAAAATGAGGCTTTTCATCAGAAAAAGGCACGTTTGGTCCTAAAATTGCGCTATTGGTGCAGAAAAATGAGGCTTTTCACCCAAAAATTGAGAGCTTGTCCCTAAAATTGAGAGCTTGGTGCAGAAAAATGAGGCTTTTAGGTGAAAAAGGTGGGTTTGGTGCTAAAATTGAGAGCTTTGTGCAGAAAAATGAGGCTTTTTCACCCAAAAAAGGCATTTTGTGCCCGAAATTGAGAGCTTGGTGCAGAAAAATGAGGCTTTTCACCCCAAAACCAGGGGTTTTACCTTAAAGTTGAGAGCTTGGTGCAGAAAAACGAGGCTTTTCCACCCAAAAAAGGCGGGTTTTACCCTAAAATTGAGATATTGGTGAAGAAAAATGAGGCTTTTTCACCCGAAAAAGGCATTTTGTGTCCGAAATTGAGAGCTTGGTGCAGAAAAATGAGGCTTTTCAGGTGAAAAAAGCGGGTTTTACCCTAATATTGAAAGCTTGGTGCAGAAAAATGAGGCTTTTCACCCCAAAAACGCGGGTTTAGCCCCCACGATAGGGTTTGTGCTGTAAAAAAGGAGAGGTAGGGCCCTGGAAACGAGGCACTGCTGCATAAAAGGGAGGTTGTTACCTGTAGAATCAAAACTTTGGATGCTAAAAATTAATCTTTGAGAGGTAAAGTGGGGGTTTGTGCCTAAAATTGAGAGCTTGGAGTAGGAAAATGAGGCTTTTAATCTGAAAAAGGAGGTTTGTGCCCTAAAATTGAGATATTGGTGAAGAAAATGAGGCTTTTCACCCGAAAATTGAGAACTTGTCCCTCAAATGGAGAGCTTGGTGCAGAAAAATGAGGCTTTTCAGGAGAAAAAGGTGGTTTGTGCCCAAAAATTGAGAGCTTGGTGCAGATAAATGAGGCTTTTCAGGAGAAAAAAGCGGGTTTGTGCCCTAGAATCCAGAGCTTATTGTAGGAGAATGAAGCTTTTCACCCCAAAAACATGGGTTTGGCCCCCACGATAGGGTTTGTGCTGTATAAAAGTAGAGTTAGGGCCCAGGAAACGAGGCACTGCTGCATAAAAGGGAGGTTGTTACCTGTAGAATCAAAACTTTGGATGCTAAAAATTAAGCTTTGAGAGGTAAAGTGGGGGTTTGTGCCTAAAATTGAGAGCTTGGAGTAGGAAAATGAGGCTTTTAATCTGAAAAAGGAGGTTTGTGCCCTAAAATTGAGAGCTTGGTGCAGAAAAATGAGGCTTTTCAGGTGAAAATTGAGAGCTTGTCCCTAAAATGGAGAGCTTGGTGCAGAAAAATTAGGCTTTTCAGGTGAAAAAAGCGGGTTTTACCCTAATATTGAAAGCTTGGTGCAGAAAAATGAGGCTTTTCACCCCAAAAACGTGGGTTTAGCCCCCACGATAGGGTTTGTGCTGTAAAAAAGGAGAGGTAGGGCCCTGGAAACGAGGCACTGCTGCATAAAAGGGAGGTTGTTACCTGTAGAATCAAAACTTTGGATGCTAAAAATTAAGCTTTGAGAGGTAAAGTGGGGGTTTGTGCCTAAAATTGAGAGCTTGGAGTAGGAAAATGAGGCTTTTAATCTGAAAAAGGAGGTTTGTGCCCTAAAATTGAGATATTGGTGAAGAAAATGAGGCTTTTCACCCGAAAATTGAGAACTTGTCCCTCAAATGGAGAGCTTGGTGCAGAAAAATGAGGCTTTTCAGGAGAAAAAGGTGGTTTGTGCCCAAAAATTGAGAGCTTGGTGCAGAAAAATGAGGCTTTTCAGGAGAAAAAAGCAGGTTTGTGCCCTAGAATTCAGAGCTTATTGTAGGAGAATGAAGCTTTTCACCCCAAAAACATGGGTTTAGCCCCCACGATAGGGTTTGTGCTGTATAAAAGTAGAGTTAGGGCCCAGGAAACGAGGCACTGCTGCATAAAAGGGAGGTTGTTACCTGTAGAATCAAAACTTTGGATGCTAAAAATTAATCTTTGAGAGGTAAAGTGGGGGTTTGTGCCCTAAAATTGAGAGCTTGGAGTAGGAAAATGAGGCTTTTAATCTGAAAAAGGAGGTTTGTGCCCTAAAATTGAGAAATTGGTGAAGAAAAATGAGGCTTTTCACCCAAAAATTGAGAGCTTGTCCCTAAAATTGAGAGCTTGGTGCAGAAAAATTAGGCTTTTCAGGTGAAAAAAGCGGGTTTTACCCTAATATTGAAAGCTTGGTGCAGAAAAATGAGGCTTTTCACCCCAAAAACGCGGGTTTAGCCCCCACGATAGGGTTTGTGCTGTAAAAAAGGAGAGGTAGGGCCCTGGAAACGAGGCACTGCTGCATAAAAGGGAGGTTGTTACCTGTAGAATCAAAACTTTGGATGCTAAAAATTAATCTTTGAGAGGTAAAGTGGGGGTTTGTGCCTAAAATTGAGAGCTTGGAGTAGGAAAATGAGGCTTTTAATCTGAAAAAGGAGGTTTGTGCCCTAAAATTGAGATATTGGTGAAGAAAATGAGGCTTTTCACCCGAAAATTGAGAACTTGTCCCTCAAATGGAGAGCTTGGTGCAGAAAAATGAGGCTTTTCAGGAGAAAAAGGTGGTTTGTGCCCAAAAATTGAGAGCTTGGTGCAGATAAATGAGGCTTTTCAGGAGAAAAAAGCGGGTTTGTGCCCTAGAATCCAGAGCTTATTGTAGGAGAATGAAGCTTTTCACCCCAAAAACATGGGTTTGGCCCCCACGATAGGGTTTGTGCTGTATAAAAGTAGAGTTAGGGCCCAGGAAACGAGGCACTGCTGCATAAAAGGGAGGTTGTTACCTGTAGAATCAAAACTTTGGATGCTAAAAATTAAGCTTTGAGAGGTAAAGTGGGGGTTTGTGCCTAAAATTGAGAGCTTGGAGTAGGAAAATGAGGCTTTTAATCTGAAAAAGGAGGTTTGTGCCCTAAAATTGAGATATTGGTGAAGAAAAATGAGGCTTTTCACCCAAAAATTGAGAACTTGTCCCTAAAATGGAGAGCTTGGTGCAGAAAAATGAGGCTTTTTCACCCAAAAAAGGTGGGTTTTACCCTAAATTTGAGAGCTTGGTTCAGAAAAATGAGACTTTTCACCCAATACAGGTAATTTGTGCCCTAAAATTGAGAGCTTGGTGCAGAAAAATGAGGCTTTTCACCCAAAAAAGGCATTTTGTGCCTGAAATTGAGAGCTTGGTGCAGAAAAATGAGGCTTTTCACCCCAAAAACGCGGGTTTAGCCCCCATGATAGGGTTTGTGCTGTAAAAAAGGAGAGGTAGGGCCCTGGAAACGAGGCACTGCTGCATAAAAGGGAGGTTGTTACCTGTAGAATCAAAACTTTGGATGCTAAAAATTAATCTTTGAGAGGTAAAGTGGGGGTTTGTGCCCTAAAATTGAGAGCTTGGAGTAGGAAAATGAGGCTTTTAATCTGAAAAAGGAGGTTTGTGCCCTAAAATTAAGAAATTGGTGAAGAAAAATGAGGCTTTTCACCCAAAAATTGAGAGCTTGTCCCTAAAATGGAGAGCTTGGTGCAGAAAAATGAGGCTTTTCAGCAGAAAAAGGCACGTTTGGTCCTAAAATTGCGCTATTGGTGCAGAAAAATGAGGCTTTTCACCCAAAAAAGGAAAGCTTGTCCATAACATTGAAATATTGGTGCAGAAAAATGAGGCTTTTCAGGTGTAAAAGGTGGGTTTGGTGCTAAAATTGAGAGCTTGTTGCAGAAAAATGAGGCTTTTCAGGAGAAAAAGGTGGTTTGTGCCCTAAAATTGAGAGCTTGGTGCAGAAAAATGAGGCTTTTCAGGTGAAAAAAGCGGGTTTGTGCCCTAGAATTCAGAGCTTATTGTAGGAGAATGAAGCTTTTCACCCCAAAAACATGGGTTTGGCCCCCACGATAGGGTTTGTGCTGTATAAAAGTAGAGTTAGGGCCCAGGAAACGAGGCACTGCTGCATAAAAGGGAGGTTGTTACCTGTAGAATCAAAACTTTGGATGCTAAAAATTAAGCTTTGAGAGGTAAAGTGGGGGTTTGTGCCTAAAACTGAGAGCTTGGAGTAGGAAAATGAGGCTTTTAATCTGAAAAAGGAGGTTTGTGCCCTAAAATTGAGAGCTTGGTGCAGAAAAATGAGGCTTTTCAGGTGAAAATTGAGAGCTTGTCCCTAAAATTGAGAGCTTGGTGCAGAAAAATTAGGCTTTTCAGGTGAAAAAAGCGGGTTTTACCCTAATATTGAAAGCTTGGTGCAGAAAAATGAGGCTTTTCACCCCAAAAACGCGGGTTTAGCCCCCACGATAGGGTTTGTGCTGTAAAAAAGGAGAGGTAGGGCCCTGGAAACGAGGCACTGCTGCATAAAAGGGAGGTTGTTACCTGTAGAATCAAAACTTTGGATGCTAAAAATTAATCTTTGAGAGGTAAAGTGGGGGTTTGTGCCTAAAATTGAGAGCTTGGAGTAGGAAAATGAGGCTTTTAATCTGAAAAAGGAGGTTTGTGCCCTAAAATTGAGATATTGGTGAAGAAAATGAGGCTTTTCACCCGAAAATTGAGAACTTGTCCCTCAAATGGAGAGCTTGGTGCAGAAAAATGAGGCTTTTCAGGAGAAAAAGGTGGTTTGTGCCCTAAAATTGAGAGCTTGGTGCAGATAAATGAGGCTTTTCAGGAGAAAAAAGCGGGTTTGTGCCCTAGAATCCAGAGCTTATTGTAGGAGAATGAAGCTTTTCACCCCAAAAACATGGGTTTGGCCCCCACGATAGGGTTTGTGCTGTATAAAAGTAGAGTTAGGGCCCAGGAAACGAGGCACTGCTGCATAAAAGGGAGGTTGTTACCTGTAGAATCAAAACTTTGGATGCCAAAAATTAAGCTTTGAGAGGTAAAGTGGGGGTTTGTGCCCTAGAATTGAGAGCTTGGAGTAGGAAAATGAGGCTTTTAATCTGAAAAAGGAGGTTTGTGCCCTAAAATTGAGATATTGGTGAAGAAGAATGAGGCTTTTCACCCAAAAATTGAGAGCTTGTCCCTAAAATGGAGAGCTTGGTGCAGAAAAATGAGGCTTTTTCACCCAAAAAAGGCGGGTTTTACCCTAAATTTGAGAGCTTGGTGCAGAAAAATGAGGCTTTTTCACCCAAAAAAGGCGGGTTTTACCCTAAATTTGAGAGCTTGGTTCAGAAAAATGAGGCTTTTCACCCAATACAGGTAATTTGTGCCCTAAAATTGAGAGCTTGGTGCAGAAAAATGAGGCTTTTCACCCAAAAAAGGAGAGCTTGTCCATAAAATTGAAATATTGGTGCAGAAAAATGAGGCTTTTTCACCCAAAAAAGGCGGGTTTTACCCTAAACTTGAGAGAGTGGTTCAGAAAAATGAGGCTTTTCACCCAATAAAGGTAATTTGTGCCCAAAAATTGAGAGCTTGGTTCAGAAAAACGAGGATTTTTCACCCAAAAAAGGCGGGTGTGTGCCGTAAAATTGAGAGCTTGGTGCAGAAAAATGAGGCTTTTCCACCCAAAAAAGGCGGGTTTTACCCTATAAATTGAGATATTGGTGAAGAAAAATGAGGCTTTTCACCCGAAAATTGAGAGCTTGTCCCTAAAATTGAGAGCTTGGTTCAGAAAAACGAGGCTTTTTCACCCAAAAAGGCGTGTTTGTGCCCTAAAATTGAGAGCTTGTTGCAGAAAATTGAGGCTTTTCAGCAGAAAAAGGTTGTTTCCGCCCTAAAATTGAGAGCTTGGTGCAGAAAAATGAGGTTTTTCACCCCAAAAGCGTGGGTTTAGCCCCCATGATAGGGTTTGTGCTGTAAAAAGGGAGACGTAGGGCCCAGGAAACGAGGCACTGCTGCATAAAAGGGAGGTTGTTACCTGTAGAATCAAAACTTTGGATGCTAAAAATTAATCTTTGAGAGGTAAAGTGGGGGTTTGTGCCCTAGAATTGAGAGCTTGGAGTAGGAAAATGAGGCTTTTAATCTGAAAAAGGAGGTTTGTGCCCTAAAATTGAGATATTGGTGAAGAAAAATGAGGCTTTTCACTCAAAAATTGAGAGCTTGTCCCTAAAATTGAGAGCTTGGAGTAGGAAAATGAGGCTTTTAATCTGAAAAAGGAGGTTTGTGCCCTAAAATTGAGATATTGGTGAAGAAGAATGAGGCTTTTCACCTGAAAATTGAGAGCTTGTCCCTAAAATTGAGAGCTTGGTGCAGAAAAATGAGGCTTTTTCACGCAAAAAAGGCGAGTTTTACCCTAAAATTGAGAGCTTGTTGCAGAAAAATGAGGCTTTTCAGGAGAAAAATGTGGTTTGTGCCCTAAAATTGAGATCTCTGTGCAGAAAAATTAGGTTTTTCACCCCAAAAATGCGGGTTTAGCCCCCATGATAGGGTTTGTGCTATAAAAAAGGAGAGGTAGGGCCCAGGAAACGAGGCACTGCTGCATAAAAGGGAGGTTGTTACCTGTAGAATCAAAACTTTGGATGCCAAAAATTAATCTTTGAGAGGAGAATGGGGGTTTGTGCCCTAAAATTGAGAGCTTGGTGCAGAAAAATGAGGCTTTTTCACCCAAAAAAGGCGGGTTTTACCCTAAACTTGAGAGAGTGGTTCAGAAAAATGAGGCTTTTCACCCAGTAAAGGTAATTTGTGCCCAAAAATTGAGAGCTTGGTGCAGAAAAATGAGGCTTTTCATCAGAAAAAGGCACGTTTGGTCCTAAAATTGCGCTATTGGTGCAGAAAAATGAGGCTTTTCACCCAAAAATTGAGAGCTTGTCCCTAAAATTGAGAGCTTGGTGCAGAAAAATGAGGCTTTTAGGTGAAAAAGGTGGGTTTGGTGCTAAAATTGAGAGCTTTGTGCAGAAAAATGAGGCTTTTTCACCCAAAAAAGGCATTTTGTGCCCGAAATTGAGAGCTTGGTGCAGAAAAATGAGGCTTTTCACCCCAAAACCAGGGGTTTTACCTTAAAGTTGAGAGCTTGGTGCAGAAAAACGAGGCTTTTCCACCCAAAAAAGGCGGGTTTTACCCTAAAATTGAGATATTGGTGAAGAAAAATGAGGCTTTTTCACCCGAAAAAGGCATTTTGTGTCCGAAATTGAGAGCTTGGTGCAGAAAAATGAGGCTTTTCAGGTGAAAAAAGCGGGTTTTACCCTAATATTGAAAGCTTGGTGCAGAAAAATGAGGCTTTTCACCCCAAAAACGCGGGTTTAGCCCCCACGATAGGGTTTGTGCTGTAAAAAAGGAGAGGTAGGGCCCTGGAAACGAGGCACTGCTGCATAAAAGGGAGGTTGTTACCTGTAGAATCAAAACTTTGGATGCTAAAAATTAATCTTTGAGAGGTAAAGTGGGGGTTTGTGCCTAAAATTGAGAGCTTGGAGTAGGAAAATGAGGCTTTTAATCTGAAAAAGGAGGTTTGTGCCCTAAAATTGAGATATTGGTGAAGAAAATGAGGCTTTTCACCCGAAAATTGAGAACTTGTCCCTCAAATGGAGAGCTTGGTGCAGAAAAATGAGGCTTTTCAGGAGAAAAAGGTGGTTTGTGCCCAAAAATTGAGAGCTTGGTGCAGATAAATGAGGCTTTTCAGGAGAAAAAAGCGGGTTTGTGCCCTAGAATCCAGAGCTTATTGTAGGAGAATGAAGCTTTTCACCCCAAAAACATGGGTTTGGCCCCCACGATAGGGTTTGTGCTGTATAAAAGTAGAGTTAGGGCCCAGGAAACGAGGCACTGCTGCATAAAAGGGAGGTTGTTACCTGTAGAATCAAAACTTTGGATGCTAAAAATTAAGCTTTGAGAGGTAAAGTGGGGGTTTGTGCCTAAAATTGAGAGCTTGGAGTAGGAAAATGAGGCTTTTAATCTGAAAAAGGAGGTTTGTGCCCTAAAATTGAGAGCTTGGTGCAGAAAAATGAGGCTTTTCAGGTGAAAATTGAGAGCTTGTCCCTAAAATGGAGAGCTTGGTGCAGAAAAATTAGGCTTTTCAGGTGAAAAAAGCGGGTTTTACCCTAATATTGAAAGCTTGGTGCAGAAAAATGAGGCTTTTCACCCCAAAAACGTGGGTTTAGCCCCCACGATAGGGTTTGTGCTGTAAAAAAGGAGAGGTAGGGCCCTGGAAACGAGGCACTGCTGCATAAAAGGGAGGTTGTTACCTGTAGAATCAAAACTTTGGATGCTAAAAATTAAGCTTTGAGAGGTAAAGTGGGGGTTTGTGCCTAAAATTGAGAGCTTGGAGTAGGAAAATGAGGCTTTTAATCTGAAAAAGGAGGTTTGTGCCCTAAAATTGAGATATTGGTGAAGAAAATGAGGCTTTTCACCCGAAAATTGAGAACTTGTCCCTCAAATGGAGAGCTTGGTGCAGAAAAATGAGGCTTTTCAGGAGAAAAAGGTGGTTTGTGCCCAAAAATTGAGAGCTTGGTGCAGAAAAATGAGGCTTTTCAGGTGAAAAAAGCAGGTTTGTGCCCTAGAATTCAGAGCTTATTGTAGGAGAATGAAGCTTTTCACCCCAAAAACATGGGTTTAGCCCCCACGATAGGGTTTGTGCTGTATAAAAGTAGAGTTAGGGCCCAGGAAACGAGGCACTGCTGCATAAAAGGGAGGTTGTTACCTGTAGAATCAAAACTTTGGATGCTAAAAATTAATCTTTGAGAGGTAAAGTGGGGGTTTGTGCCCTAAAATTGAGAGCTTGGAGTAGGAAAATGAGGCTTTTAATCTGAAAAAGGAGGTTTGTGCCCTAAAATTGAGAAATTGGTGAAGAAAAATGAGGCTTTTCACCCAAAAATTGAGAGCTTGTCCCTAAAATTGAGAGCTTGGTGCAGAAAAATTAGGCTTTTCAGGTGAAAAAAGCGGGTTTTACCCTAATATTGAAAGCTTGGTGCAGAAAAATGAGGCTTTTCACCCCAAAAACGCGGGTTTAGCCCCCACGATAGGGTTTGTGCTGTAAAAAAGGAGAGGTAGGGCCCTGGAAACGAGGCACTGCTGCATAAAAGGGAGGTTGTTACCTGTAGAATCAAAACTTTGGATGCTAAAAATTAATCTTTGAGAGGTAAAGTGGGGGTTTGTGCCTAAAATTGAGAGCTTGGAGTAGGAAAATGAGGCTTTTAATCTGAAAAAGGAGGTTTGTGCCCTAAAATTGAGATATTGGTGAAGAAAATGAGGCTTTTCACCCGAAAATTGAGAACTTGTCCCTCAAATGGAGAGCTTGGTGCAGAAAAATGAGGCTTTTCAGGAGAAAAAGGTGGTTTGTGCCCAAAAATTGAGAGCTTGGTGCAGATAAATGAGGCTTTTCAGGAGAAAAAAGCGGGTTTGTGCCCTAGAATCCAGAGCTTATTGTAGGAGAATGAAGCTTTTCACCCCAAAAACATGGGTTTGGCCCCCACGATAGGGTTTGTGCTGTATAAAAGTAGAGTTAGGGCCCAGGAAACGAGGCACTGCTGCATAAAAGGGAGGTTGTTACCTGTAGAATCAAAACTTTGGATGCTAAAAATTAAGCTTTGAGAGGTAAAGTGGGGGTTTGTGCCTAAAATTGAGAGCTTGGAGTAGGAAAATGAGGCTTTTAATCTGAAAAAGGAGGTTTGTGCCCTAAAATTGAGATATTGGTGAAGAAAAATGAGGCTTTTCACCCAAAAATTGAGAACTTGTCCCTAAAATGGAGAGCTTGGTGCAGAAAAATGAGGCTTTTTCACCCAAAAAAGGTGGGTTTTACCCTAAATTTGAGAGCTTGGTTCAGAAAAATGAGACTTTTCACCCAATACAGGTAATTTGTGCCCTAAAATTGAGAGCTTGGTGCAGAAAAATGAGGCTTTTCACCCAAAAAAGGCATTTTGTGCCTGAAATTGAGAGCTTGGTGCAGAAAAATGAGGCTTTTCACCCCAAAAACGCGGGTTTAGCCCCCATGATAGGGTTTGTGCTGTAAAAAAGGAGAGGTAGGGCCCTGGAAACGAGGCACTGCTGCATAAAAGGGAGGTTGTTACCTGTAGAATCAAAACTTTGGATGCTAAAAATTAATCTTTGAGAGGTAAAGTGGGGGTTTGTGCCCTAAAATTGAGAGCTTGGAGTAGGAAAATGAGGCTTTTAATCTGAAAAAGGAGGTTTGTGCCCTAAAATTAAGAAATTGGTGAAGAAAAATGAGGCTTTTCACCCAAAAATTGAGAGCTTGTCCCTAAAATGGAGAGCTTGGTGCAGAAAAATGAGGCTTTTCAGCAGAAAAAGGCACGTTTGGTCCTAAAATTGCGCTATTGGTGCAGAAAAATGAGGCTTTTCACCCAAAAAAGGAAAGCTTGTCCATAACATTGAAATATTGGTGCAGAAAAATGAGGCTTTTCAGGTGTAAAAGGTGGGTTTGGTGCTAAAATTGAGAGCTTGTTGCAGAAAAATGAGGCTTTTCAGGAGAAAAAGGTGGTTTGTGCCCTAAAATTGAGAGCTTGGTGCAGAAAAATGAGGCTTTTCAGGTGAAAAAAGCGGGTTTGTGCCCTAGAATTCAGAGCTTATTGTAGGAGAATGAAGCTTTTCACCCCAAAAACATGGGTTTGGCCCCCACGATAGGGTTTGTGCTGTATAAAAGTAGAGTTAGGGCCCAGGAAACGAGGCACTGCTGCATAAAAGGGAGGTTGTTACCTGTAGAATCAAAACTTTGGATGCTAAAAATTAAGCTTTGAGAGGTAAAGTGGGGGTTTGTGCCTAAAATTGAGAGCTTGGAGTAGGAAAATGAGGCTTTTAATCTGAAAAAGGAGGTTTGTGCCCTAAAATTGAGAGCTTGGTGCAGAAAAATGAGGCTTTTCACTCAAAAATTGAGAGCTTGTCCCTAAAATTGAGAGCTTGGTGCAGAAAAATTAGGCTTTTCAGGTGAAAAAAGCGGGTTTTACCCTAATATTGAAAGCTTGGTGCAGAAAAATGAGGCTTTTCACCCCAAAAACGCGGGTTTAGCCCCCACGATAGGGTTTGTGCTGTAAAAAAGGAGAGGTAGGGCCCTGGAAACGAGGCACTGCTGCATAAAAGGGAGGTTGTTACCTGTAGAATCAAAACTTTGGATGCTAAAAATTAATCTTTGAGAGGTAAAGTGGGGGTTTGTGCCTAAAATTGAGAGCTTGGAGTAGGAAAATGAGGCTTTTAATCTGAAAAAGGAGGTTTGTGCCCTAAAATTGAGATATTGGTGAAGAAAATGAGGCTTTTCACCCGAAAATTGAGAACTTGTCCCTCAAATGGAGAGCTTGGTGCAGAAAAATGAGGCTTTTCAGGAGAAAAAAGCGGGTTTGTGCCCTAGAATCCAGAGCTTATTGTAGGAGAATGAAGCTTTTCACCCCAAAAACATGGGTTTGGCCCCCACGATAGGGTTTGTGCTGTATAAAAGTAGAGTTAGGGCCCAGGAAACGAGGCACTGCTGCATAAAAGGGAGGTTGTTACCTGTAGAATCAAAACTTTGGATGCTAAAAATTAAGCTTTGAGAGGTAAAGTGGGGGTTTGTGCCTAAAATTGAGAGCTTGGAGTAGGAAAATGAGGCTTTTAATCTGAAAAAGGAGGTTTGTGCCCTAAAATTGAGAGCTTGGTGCAGAAAAATGAGGCTTTTCAGGTGAAAATTGAGAGCTTGTCCCTAAAATGGAGAGCTTGGTGCAGAAAAATTAGGCTTTTCAGGTGAAAAAAGCGGGTTTTACCCTAATATTGAAAGCTTGGTGCAGAAAAATGAGGCTTTTCACCCCAAAAACGCGGGTTTAGCCCCCACGATAGGGTTTGTGCTATAAAAAAGGAGAGGTAGGGCCCTGGAAACGAGGCACTGCTGCATAAAAGGGAGGTTGTTACCTGTAGAATCAAAACTTTGGATGCTAAAAATTAAGCTTTGAGAGGTAAAGTGGGGGTTTGTGCCTAAAATTGAGAGCTTGGAGTAGGAAAATGAGGCTTTTAATCTGAAAAAGGAGGTTTGTGCCCTAAAATTGAGATATTGGTGAAGAAAATGAGGCTTTTCACCCGAAAATTGAGAACTTGTCCCTCAAATGGAGAGCTTGGTGCAGAAAAATGAGGCTTTTCAGGAGAAAAAGGTGGTTTGTGCCCAAAAATTGAGAGCTTGGTGCAGAAAAATGAGGCTTTTCAGGTGAAAAAAGCAGGTTTGTGCCCTAGAATTCAGAGCTTATTGTAGGAGAATGAAGCTTTTCACCCCAAAAACATGGGTTTAGCCCCCACGATAGGGTTTGTGCTGTATAAAAGTAGAGTTAGGGCCCAGGAAACGAGGCACTGCTGCATAAAAGGGAGGTTGTTACCTGTAGAATCAAAACTTTGGATGCTAAAAATTAATCTTTGAGAGGTAAAGTGGGGGTTTGTGCCCTAAAATTGAGAGCTTGGAGTAGGAAAATGAGGCTTTTAATCTGAAAAAGGAGGTTTGTGCCCTAAAATTGAGAAATTGGTGAAGAAAAATGAGGCTTTTCACCCAAAAATTGAGAGCTTGTCCCTAAAATGGAGAGCTTGGTGCAGAAAAATTAGGCTTTTCAGGTGAAAAAAGCGGGTTTTACCCTAATATTGAAAGCTTGGTGCAGAAAAATGAGGCTTTTCACCCCAAAAACGCGGGTTTAGCCCCCACGATAGGGTTTGTGCTGTAAAAAAGGAGAGGTAGGGCCCTGGAAACGAGGCACTGCTGCATAAAAGGGAGGTTGTTACCTGTAGAATCAAAACTTTGGATGCTAAAAATTAATCTTTGAGAGGTAAAGTGGGGGTTTGTGCCTAAAATTGAGAGCTTGGAGTAGGAAAATGAGGCTTTTAATCTGAAAAAGGAGGTTTGTGCCCTAAAATTGAGATATTGGTGAAGAAAATGAGGCTTTTCACCCGAAAATTGAGAACTTGTCCCTCAAATGGAGAGCTTGGTGCAGAAAAATGAGGCTTTTCAGGAGAAAAAGGTGGTTTGTGCCCAAAAATTGAGAGCTTGGTGCAGATAAATGAGGCTTTTCAGGAGAAAAAAGCGGGTTTGTGCCCTAGAATCCAGAGCTTATTGTAGGAGAATGAAGCTTTTCACCCCAAAAACATGGGTTTGGCCCCCACGATAGGGTTTGTGCTGTATAAAAGTAGAGTTAGGGCCCAGGAAACGAGGCACTGCTGCATAAAAGGGAGGTTGTTACCTGTAGAATCAAAACTTTGGATGCCAAAAATTAAGCTTTGAGAGGTAAAGTGGGGGTTTGTGCCCTAAAATTGAGAGCTTGGAGTAGGAAAATGAGGCTTTTAATCTGAAAAAGGAGGTTTGTGCCCTAAAATTGAGATATTGGTGAAGAAAAATGAGGCTTTTCACCCAAAAATTGAGAACTTGTCCCTAAAATGGAGAGCTTGGTGCAGAAAAATGAGGCTTTTTCACCCAAAAAAGGTGGGTTTTACCCTAAATTTGAGAGCTTGGTTCAGAAAAATGAGACTTTTCACCCAATACAGGTAATTTGTGCCCTAAAATTGAGAGCTTGGTGCAGAAAAATGAGGCTTTTCACCCAAAAAAGGCATTTTGTGCCTGAAATTGAGAGCTTGGTGCAGAAAAATGAGGCTTTTCACCCAAAAAAGGTGGGTTTTACCCTAAATTTGAGAGCTTGGTTCAGAAAAATGAGACTTTTCACCCAATACAGGTAATTTGTGCCCTAAAATTGAGAGCTTGGTGCAGAAAAATGAGGCTTTTCACCCAAAAAAGGCATTTTGTGCCTGAAATTGAGAGCTTGGTGCAGAAAAATGAGGCTTTTCACCCCAAAAACGCGGGTTTAGCCCCCATGATAGGGTTTGTGCTGTAAAAAAGGAGAGGTAGGGCCCTGGAAACGAGGCACTGCTGCATAAAAGGGAGGTTGTTACCTGTAGAATCAAAACTTTGGATGCTAAAAATTAATCTTTGAGAGGTAAAGTGGGGGTTTGTGCCCTAAAATTGAGAGCTTGGAGTAGGAAAATGAGGCTTTTAATCTGAAAAAGGAGGTTTGTGCCCTAAAATTAAGAAATTGGTGAAGAAAAATGAGGCTTTTCACCCAAAAATTGAGAGCTTGTCCCTAAAATGGAGAGCTTGGTGCAGAAAAATGAGGCTTTTCAGCAGAAAAAGGCACGTTTGGTCCTAAAATTGCGCTATTGGTGCAGAAAAATGAGGCTTTTCACCCAAAAAAGGAAAGCTTGTCCATAACATTGAAATATTGGTGCAGAAAAATGAGGCTTTTCAGGTGTAAAAGGTGGGTTTGGTGCTAAAATTGAGAGCTTGTTGCAGAAAAATGAGGCTTTTCAGGAGAAAAAGGTGGTTTGTGCCCTAAAATTGAGAGCTTGGTGCAGAAAAATGAGGCTTTTCAGGTGAAAAAAGCGGGTTTGTGCCCTAGAATTCAGAGCTTATTGTAGGAGAATGAAGCTTTTCACCCCAAAAACATGGGTTTGGCCCCCACGATAGGGTTTGTGCTGTATAAAAGTAGAGTTAGGGCCCAGGAAACGAGGCACTGCTGCATAAAAGGGAGGTTGTTACCTGTAGAATCAAAACTTTGGATGCTAAAAATTAAGCTTTGAGAGGTAAAGTGGGGGTTTGTGCCTAAAATTGAGAGCTTGGAGTAGGAAAATGAGGCTTTTAATCTGAAAAAGGAGGTTTGTGCCCTAAAATTGAGAGCTTGGTGCAGAAAAATGAGGCTTTTCACTCAAAAATTGAGAGCTTGTCCCTAAAATTGAGAGCTTGGTGCAGAAAAATTAGGCTTTTCAGGTGAAAAAAGCGGGTTTTACCCTAATATTGAAAGCTTGGTGCAGAAAAATGAGGCTTTTCACCCCAAAAACGCGGGTTTAGCCCCCACGATAGGGTTTGTGCTGTAAAAAAGGAGAGGTAGGGCCCTGGAAACGAGGCACTGCTGCATAAAAGGGAGGTTGTTACCTGTAGAATCAAAACTTTGGATGCTAAAAATTAATCTTTGAGAGGTAAAGTGGGGGTTTGTGCCTAAAATTGAGAGCTTGGAGTAGGAAAATGAGGCTTTTAATCTGAAAAAGGAGGTTTGTGCCCTAAAATTGAGATATTGGTGAAGAAAATGAGGCTTTTCACCCGAAAATTGAGAACTTGTCCCTCAAATGGAGAGCTTGGTGCAGAAAAATGAGGCTTTTCAGGAGAAAAAAGCGGGTTTGTGCCCTAGAATCCAGAGCTTATTGTAGGAGAATGAAGCTTTTCACCCCAAAAACATGGGTTTGGCCCCCACGATAGGGTTTGTGCTGTATAAAAGTAGAGTTAGGGCCCAGGAAACGAGGCACTGCTGCATAAAAGGGAGGTTGTTACCTGTAGAATCAAAACTTTGGATGCTAAAAATTAAGCTTTGAGAGGTAAAGTGGGGGTTTGTGCCTAAAATTGAGAGCTTGGAGTAGGAAAATGAGGCTTTTAATCTGAAAAAGGAGGTTTGTGCCCTAAAATTGAGAGCTTGGTGCAGAAAAATGAGGCTTTTCAGGTGAAAATTGAGAGCTTGTCCCTAAAATGGAGAGCTTGGTGCAGAAAAATTAGGCTTTTCAGGTGAAAAAAGCGGGTTTTACCCTAATATTGAAAGCTTGGTGCAGAAAAATGAGGCTTTTCACCCCAAAAACGCGGGTTTAGCCCCCACGATAGGGTTTGTGCTATAAAAAAGGAGAGGTAGGGCCCTGGAAACGAGGCACTGCTGCATAAAAGGGAGGTTGTTACCTGTAGAATCAAAACTTTGGATGCTAAAAATTAAGCTTTGAGAGGTAAAGTGGGGGTTTGTGCCTAAAATTGAGAGCTTGGAGTAGGAAAATGAGGCTTTTAATCTGAAAAAGGAGGTTTGTGCCCTAAAATTGAGATATTGGTGAAGAAAATGAGGCTTTTCACCCGAAAATTGAGAACTTGTCCCTCAAATGGAGAGCTTGGTGCAGAAAAATGAGGCTTTTCAGGAGAAAAAGGTGGTTTGTGCCCAAAAATTGAGAGCTTGGTGCAGAAAAATGAGGCTTTTCAGGTGAAAAAAGCAGGTTTGTGCCCTAGAATTCAGAGCTTATTGTAGGAGAATGAAGCTTTTCACCCCAAAAACATGGGTTTAGCCCCCACGATAGGGTTTGTGCTGTATAAAAGTAGAGTTAGGGCCCAGGAAACGAGGCACTGCTGCATAAAAGGGAGGTTGTTACCTGTAGAATCAAAACTTTGGATGCTAAAAATTAATCTTTGAGAGGTAAAGTGGGGGTTTGTGCCCTAAAATTGAGAGCTTGGAGTAGGAAAATGAGGCTTTTAATCTGAAAAAGGAGGTTTGTGCCCTAAAATTGAGAAATTGGTGAAGAAAAATGAGGCTTTTCACCCAAAAATTGAGAGCTTGTCCCTAAAATTGAGAGCTTGGTGCAGAAAAATTAGGCTTTTCAGGTGAAAAAAGCGGGTTTTACCCTAATATTGAAAGCTTGGTGCAGAAAAATGAGGCTTTTCACCCCAAAAACGCGGGTTTAGCCCCCACGATAGGGTTTGTGCTGTAAAAAAGGAGAGGTAGGGCCCTGGAAACGAGGCACTGCTGCATAAAAGGGAGGTTGTTACCTGTAGAATCAAAACTTTGGATGCTAAAAATTAATCTTTGAGAGGTAAAGTGGGGGTTTGTGCCTAAAATTGAGAGCTTGGAGTAGGAAAATGAGGCTTTTAATCTGAAAAAGGAGGTTTGTGCCCTAAAATTGAGATATTGGTGAAGAAAATGAGGCTTTTCACCCGAAAATTGAGAACTTGTCCCTCAAATGGAGAGCTTGGTGCAGAAAAATGAGGCTTTTCAGGAGAAAAAGGTGGTTTGTGCCCAAAAATTGAGAGCTTGGTGCAGATAAATGAGGCTTTTCAGGAGAAAAAAGCGGGTTTGTGCCCTAGAATCCAGAGCTTATTGTAGGAGAATGAAGCTTTTCACCCCAAAAACATGGGTTTGGCCCCCACGATAGGGTTTGTGCTGTATAAAAGTAGAGTTAGGGCCCAGGAAACGAGGCACTGCTGCATAAAAGGGAGGTTGTTACCTGTAGAATCAAAACTTTGGATGCCAAAAATTAAGCTTTGAGAGGTAAAGTGGGGGTTTGTGCCCTAAAATTGAGAGCTTGGAGTAGGAAAATGAGGCTTTTAATCTGAAAAAGGAGGTTTGTGCCCTAAAATTGAGATATTGGTGAAGAAAAATGAGGCTTTTCACCCAAAAATTGAGAACTTGTCCCTAAAATGGAGAGCTTGGTGCAGAAAAATGAGGCTTTTTCACCCAAAAAAGGTGGGTTTTACCCTAAATTTGAGAGCTTGGTTCAGAAAAATGAGACTTTTCACCCAATACAGGTAATTTGTGCCCTAAAATTGAGAGCTTGGTGCAGAAAAATGAGGCTTTTCACCCAAAAAAGGCATTTTGTGCCTGAAATTGAGAGCTTGGTGCAGAAAAATGAGGCTTTTCACCCCAAAAACGCGGGTTTAGCCCCCATGATAGGGTTTGTGCTGTAAAAAAGGAGAGGTAGGGCCCTGGAAACGAGGCACTGCTGCATAAAAGGGAGGTTGTTACCTGTAGAATCAAAACTTTGGATGCTAAAAATTAATCTTTGAGAGGTAAAGTGGGGGTTTGTGCCCTAAAATTGAGAGCTTGGAGTAGGAAAATGAGGCTTTTAATCTGAAAAAGGAGGTTTGTGCCCTAAAATTAAGAAATTGGTGAAGAAAAATGAGGCTTTTCACCCAAAAATTGAGAGCTTGTCCCTAAAATGGAGAGCTTGGTGCAGAAAAATGAGGCTTTTCAGCAGAAAAAGGCACGTTTGGTCCTAAAATTGCGCTATTGGTGCAGAAAAATGAGGCTTTTCACCCAAAAAAGGAAAGCTTGTCCATAACATTGAAATATTGGTGCAGAAAAATGAGGCTTTTCAGGTGTAAAAGGTGGGTTTGGTGCTAAAATTGAGAGCTTGTTGCAGAAAAATGAGGCTTTTCAGGAGAAAAAGGTGGTTTGTGCCCTAAAATTGAGAGCTTGGTGCAGAAAAATGAGGCTTTTCAGGTGAAAAAAGCGGGTTTGTGCCCTAGAATTCAGAGCTTATTGTAGGAGAATGAAGCTTTTCACCCCAAAAACATGGGTTTGGCCCCCACGATAGGGTTTGTGCTGTATAAAAGTAGAGTTAGGGCCCAGGAAACGAGGCACTGCTGCATAAAAGGGAGGTTGTTACCTGTAGAATCAAAACTTTGGATGCTAAAAATTAAGCTTTGAGAGGTAAAGTGGGGGTTTGTGCCTAAAATTGAGAGCTTGGAGTAGGAAAATGAGGCTTTTAATCTGAAAAAGGAGGTTTGTGCCCTAAAATTGAGAGCTTGGTGCAGAAAAATGAGGCTTTTCACTCAAAAATTGAGAGCTTGTCCCTAAAATTGAGAGCTTGGTGCAGAAAAATTAGGCTTTTCAGGTGAAAAAAGCGGGTTTTACCCTAATATTGAAAGCTTGGTGCAGAAAAATGAGGCTTTTCACCCCAAAAACGCGGGTTTAGCCCCCACGATAGGGTTTGTGCTGTAAAAAAGGAGAGGTAGGGCCCTGGAAACGAGGCACTGCTGCATAAAAGGGAGGTTGTTACCTGTAGAATCAAAACTTTGGATGCTAAAAATTAATCTTTGAGAGGTAAAGTGGGGGTTTGTGCCTAAAATTGAGAGCTTGGAGTAGGAAAATGAGGCTTTTAATCTGAAAAAGGAGGTTTGTGCCCTAAAATTGAGATATTGGTGAAGAAAATGAGGCTTTTCACCCGAAAATTGAGAACTTGTCCCTCAAATGGAGAGCTTGGTGCAGAAAAATGAGGCTTTTCAGGAGAAAAAGGTGGTTTGTGCCCAAAAATTGAGAGCTTGGTGCAGATAAATGAGGCTTTTCAGGAGAAAAAAGCGGGTTTGTGCCCTAGAATCCAGAGCTTATTGTAGGAGAATGAAGCTTTTCACCCCAAAAACATGGGTTTGGCCCCCACGATAGGGTTTGTGCTGTATAAAAGTAGAGTTAGGGCCCAGGAAACGAGGCACTGCTGCATAAAAGGGAGGTTGTTACCTGTAGAATCAAAACTTTGGATGCCAAAAATTAAGCTTTGAGAGGTAAAGTGGGGGTTTGTGCCCTAGAATTGAGAGCTTGGAGTAGGAAAATGAGGCTTTTAATCTGAAAAAGGAGGTTTGTGCCCTAAAATTGAGATATTGGTGAAGAAGAATGAGGCTTTTCACCCAAAAATTGAGAGCTTGTCCCTAAAATTGAGAGCTTGGTGCAGAAAAATGAGGCTTTTTCACCCAAAAAAGGCGGGTTTTACCCTAAATTTGAGAGCTTGGTGCAGAAAAATGAGGCTTTTTCACCCAAAAAAGGCGGGTTTTACCCTAAATTTGAGAGCTTGGTTCAGAAAAATGAGGCTTTTCACCCAATACAGGTAATTTGTGCCCTAAAATTGAGAGCTTGGTGCAGAAAAATGAGGCTTTTCACCCAAAAAAGGAGAGCTTGTCCATAAAATTGAAATATTGGTGCAGAAAAATGAGGCTTTTTCACCCAAAAAAGGCGGGTTTTACCCTAAACTTGAGAGAGTGGTTCAGAAAAATGAGGCTTTTCACCCAATAAAGGTAATTTGTGCCCAAAAATTGAGAGCTTGGTTCAGAAAAACGAGGATTTTTCACCCAAAAAAGGCGGGTGTGTGCCGTAAAATTGAGAGCTTGGTGCAGAAAAATGAGGCTTTTCCACCCAAAAAAGGCGGGTTTTACCCTAAAATTGAGATATTGGTGAAGAAAAATGAGGCTTTTCACCCGAAAATTGAGAGCTTGTCCCTAAAATTGAGAGCTTGGTTCAGAAAAACGAGGCTTTTTCACCCAAAAAGGCGTGTTTGTGCCCTAAAATTGAGAGCTTGTTGCAGAAAATTGAGGCTTTTCAGCAGAAAAAGGTTGTTTCCGCCCTAAAATTGAGAGCTTGGTGCAGAAAAATGAGGTTTTTCACCCCAAAAGCGTGGGTTTAGCCCCCATGATAGGGTTTGTGCTGTAAAAAGGGAGACGTAGGGCCCAGGAAACGAGGCACTGCTGCATAAAAGGGAGGTTGTTACCTGTAGAATCAAAACTTTGGATGCTAAAAATTAATCTTTGAGAGGTAAAGTGGGGGTTTGTGCCCTAGAATTGAGAGCTTGGAGTAGGAAAATGAGGCTTTTAATCTGAAAAAGGAGGTTTGTGCCCTAAAATTGAGATATTGGTGAAGAAAAATGAGGCTTTTCACTCAAAAATTGAGAGCTTGTCCCTAAAATTGAGAGCTTGGAGTAGGAAAATGAGGCTTTTAATCTGAAAAAGGAGGTTTGTGCCCTAAAATTGAGATATTGGTGAAGAAGAATGAGGCTTTTCACCTGAAAATTGAGAGCTTGTCCCTAAAATTGAGAGCTTGGTGCAGAAAAATGAGGCTTTTTCACGCAAAAAAGGCGAGTTTTACCCTAAAATTGAGAGCTTGTTGCAGAAAAATGAGGCTTTTCAGGAGAAAAATGTGGTTTGTGCCCTAAAATTGAGATCTCTGTGCAGAAAAATTAGGTTTTTCACCCCAAAAATGCGGGTTTAGCCCCCATGATAGGGTTTGTGCTATAAAAAAGGAGAGGTAGGGCCCAGGAAACGAGGCACTGCTGCATAAAAGGGAGGTTGTTACCTGTAGAATCAAAACTTTGGATGCCAAAAATTAATCTTTGAGAGGTAAAATGGGGGTTTGTGCCCTAAAATTGAGAGCTTGGAGTAGGAAAATGAGGCTTTTAATCTGAAAAAGGAGGTTTGTGCCCTAAAATTGAGATATTGGTGAAGAAGAATGAGGCTTTTCACCCAAAAATTGAGAGCTTGTCCCTAAAATGGAGAGCTTGGTGCAGAAAAATGAGGCTTTTTCACCCAAAAAAGGCGGGTTTTACCCTAAATTTGAGAGCTTGGTTCAGAAAAATGAGGCTTTTCACCCAATACAGGTAATTTGTGCCCAAAAGTTGAGAGCTTGGTGCAGAAAAATGATTCTTTTCGCCCGAAAAAGGCGGTTTCTGCCCTAAAATTGAGAGCTTGGTGCAGAAAAATGAGGCTTTTCACCCAATACAGGTAATTTGTGCCCAAAAATTGAGAGCTTGGTGCAGAAAAATGATTCTTTTCACCCGAAAAAGGCGGTTTCTGCCCTAAAATTGAGAGCTTGGTGCAGAAAAATGAGGCTTTTCACCCAAAAAAGGAGAGCTTGTCCATTAAATTGAAATATTGGTGCGAAAAATGAGGCTTTTTCACCCAAAAAAGGCGGGTTTTACCCTAAACTTGAGAGAGTGGTTCAGAAAAATGAGGCTTTTCACCCAATACAGGTAATTTGTGCCCAAAAATTGAGAGCTTGGTGCAGAAAAATGATTCTTTTCGCCCGAAAAAGGCGGTTTCTGCCCTAAAATTGAGAGCTTGGTGCAGAAAAATGAGGCTTTTCACCCAATACAGGTAATTTGTGCCCAAAAATTGAGAGCTTGGTGCAGAAAAATGATTCTTTTCACCCGAAAAAGGTGGTTTCTGCCCTAAAATTGAGAGCTTGGTGCAGAAAAATGAGGCTTTTCACCCAAAAAAGGAGAGCTTGTCCATAAAATTGAAATATTGGTGCGAAAAATGAGGCTTTTTCACCCAAAAAAGGCGGGTTTTACCCTAAACTTGAGAGAGTGGTTCAGAAAAATGAGGCTTTTCACCCAATAAAGGTAATTTGTGCCCAAAAATTGAGAGCTTGGTTCAGAAAAACGAGGATTTTTCACCCAAAAAAGGCGGGTGTGTGCCGTAAAATTGAGAGCTTGGTGCAGAAAAATGAGGCTTTTCCACCCAAAAAAGGCGGGTTTTACCCTAAAATTGAGATATTGGTGAAGAAAAATGAGGCTTTTCACCCGAAAATTGAGAGCTTGTCCCTAAAATTGAGAGCTTTGTTCAGAAAAACGAGACTTTTTCACCCAAAAAAGGCGGGTTTGTGCCCTAAAATTGAGAGCTTGTTGCAGAAAATTGAGGCTTTTCAGCAGAAAAAGGTTGTTTCCGCCCTAAAATTGAGAGCTTGGTACAGAAAAATGAGGTTTTTCACCCCAAAAGCGTGGGTTTAGCCCCCATGATAGGGTTTGTACTGTAAAAAAGGAGAGGTAGGGCCCTGGAAACGAGGCACTGCTGCATAAAAGGGAGGTTGTTACCTGTAGAATCAAAACTTTGGATGCCAAAAATTAATCTTTGAGAGGAGAATGGGGGTTTGTTCCTAAAATTGAGAGCTTGGAGTAGGAAAATGAGGCTTTTAATCTGAAAAAGGAGGTTTGTGCCCTAAAATTGAGATATTGGTGAAGAAGAATGAGGCTTTTCACCCAAAAATTGAGAGCTTGTCCCTAAAATTGAGAGCTTGGTGCAGAAAAATGAGGCTTTTCAGCAGAAAAAGGTGAGCTTGTCCATAAAATTGCGCTATTGTTGCAGAAAAATGAGGCTTTTCAGGTGAAAAAGGTGGGTTTGGTGCTAAAATTGAGAGCTTGGTGCAGAAAAATGAGGCTTTTCTGGTGAAAAGGGCATTTTGTGCCCAAAAATTGAGAGCTTGTTGTAGGAAAATGAGGCTTTTTTACCCGAAAAGGGCGGGTTTTACCCTAAAATTGAGAGCTTCTTGTAGGAAAATGAGGCTTTTCAGGTGAAAAAGGTGGGTTTGGTGCAGAAAATTGAGAGCTCTGTGCAGAAAAATGAGGCTTTTTCAACCGAAAAAGGTATTTTGTGCCTGAAATTGAGAGCTTGGTGCAGAAAAATGAGGCTTTTCACCCCAAAAACGCGGGTTTAGCCCCCATGATAGGGTTTGTGCTGTAAAAAAGGAGAGGTAGGGCCCTGGAAACGAGGCACTGCTGCATAAAAGGGAGGTTGTTACCTGTAGAATCAAAACTTTGGATGCTAAAAATTAATCTTTGAGAGGTAAAGTGGGGGTTTGTGCCTAAAATTGAGAGCTTGGAGTAGGAAAATGAGGCTTTTAATCTGAAAAAGGAGGTTTGTGCCCTAAAATTGAGATATTGGTGAAGAAAAATGAGGCTTTTCACTCAAAAATTGAGAGCTTGTCCCTAAAATTGAGAGCTTGGTGCAGAAAAATTAGGCTTTTCAGGTGAAAAAAGCGGGTTTTACCCTAATATTGAAAGCTTGGTGCAGAAAAATGAGGCTTTTCACCCCAAAAACGCGGGTTTAGCCCCCACGATAGGGTTTGTGCTGTAAAAAAGGAGAGGTAGGGCCCTGGAAACGAGGCACTGCTGCATAAAAGGGAGGTTGTTACCTGTAGAATCAAAACTTTGGATGCTAAAAATTAATCTTTGAGAGGTAAAGTGGGGGTTTGTGCCTAAAATTGAGAGCTTGGAGTAGGAAAATGAGGCTTTTAATCTGAAAAAGGAGGTTTGTGCCCTAAAATTGAGATATTGGTGAAGAAAATGAGGCTTTTCACCCGAAAATTGAGAACTTGTCCCTCAAATGGAGAGCTTGGTGCAGAAAAATGAGGCTTTTCAGGAGAAAAAGGTGGTTTGTGCCCAAAAATTGAGAGCTTGGTGCAGATAAATAAGGCTTTTCAGGAGAAAAAAGCGGGTTTGTGCCCTAGAATCCAGAGCTTATTGTAGGAGAATGAAGCTTTTCACCCCAAAAACATGGGTTTGGCCCCCACGATAGGGTTTGTGCTGTATAAAAGTAGAGTTAGGGCCCAGGAAACGAGGCACTGCTGCATAAAAGGGAGGTTGTTACCTGTAGAATCAAAACTTTGGATGCCAAAAATTAATCTTTGAGAGGTAAAGTGGGGGTTTGTGCCCTAGAATTGAGAGCTTGGAGTAGGAAAATGAGGCTTTTAATCTGAAAAAGGAGGTTTGTGCCCTAAAATTGAGATATTGGTGAAGAAAAATGAGGCTTTTCACCCAAAAATTGAGAACTTGTCCCTAAAATGGAGAGCTTGGTGCAGAAAAATGAGGCTTTTTCACCCAAAAAAGGCGGGTTTTACCCTAAATTTGAGAGCTTGGTTCAGAAAAATGAGGCTTTTCACCCAATACAGGTAATTTGTGCCCTAAAATTGAGAGCTTGGTGCAGAAAAATGAGGCTTTTCACCCAAAAAAGGCGGGTGTGTGCCGTAAAATTGAGAGCTTGGTGCAGAAAAATGAGGCTTTTCCACCCAAAAAAGGCGGGTTTTACCCTAAAATTGAGAGCTTGGTTCAGAAAAACGAGGCTTTTTCACCCAAAAAGGCGGGTTTCTGCCCTAAAATTGAGAGCTTGTTGCAGAAAATTGAGGCTTTTCAGCAGAAAAAGGTTGTTTCCGCCCTAAAATTGAGAGCTTGGTACAGAAAAATGAGGTTTTTCACCCCAAAAGCGTGGGTTTGGCCCCCATGATAGGGTTTGTGCTGTAAAAAGGGAGAGGTAGGGCCCAGGAAACGAGGCACTGCTGCATAAAAGGGAGGTTGTTACCTGTAGAATCAAAACTTTGGATGCCAAAAATTAATCTTTGAGAGGTAAAATGGGGGTTTGTGCCCTATAATTGAGAGCTTGGAGTAGGAAAATGAGGCTTTTAATCTGAAAAAGGAGGTTTGTGCCCTAAAATTGAGATATTGGTGAAGAAAAATGAGGCTTTTCACTCAAAAATTGAGAGCTTGTCCCTAAAATTGAGAGCTTGGTGCAGAAAAATGAGGCTTTTTCACCCAAAAAAGGCGGGTTTTACCCTAAACTTGAGAGAGTGGTTCAGAAAAATGAGGCTTTTCACCCAATAAAGGTAATTTGTGCCCAAAAATTGAGAGCTTGGTTCAGAAAAACGAGGATTTTTCACCCAAAAAAGGCGGGTGTGTGCCGTAAAATTGAGAGCTTGGTGCAGAAAAATGAGGCTTTTCCACCCAAAAAAGGCGGGTTTTACCCTAAAATTGAGATATTGGTGAAGAAAAATGAGGCTTTTCACCCGAAAATTGAGAGCTTGTCCCTAAAATTGAGAGCTTGGTTCAGAAAAACGAGGCTTTTTCACCCAAAAAGGCGGGTTTGTGCCCTAAAATTGAGAGCTTGTTGCAGAAAATTGAGGCTTTTCAGCAGAAAAAGGTTGTTTCTGCCCTAAAATTGAGAGCTTGGTACAGAAAAATGAGGTTTTTCACCCCAAAAGCGTGGGTTTAGCCCCCATGATAGGGTTTGTGCTGTAAAAAGGGAGAGGTAGGGCCCAGGAAACGAGGCACTGCTGCATAAAAGGGAGGTTGTTACCTGTAGAATCAAAACTTTGGATGCCAAAAATTAATCTTTGAGAGGTAAAATGGGGGTTTGTGCCCTAAAATTGAGAGCTTGGAGTAGGAAAATGAGGCTTTTAATCTGAAAAAGGAGGTTTGTGCCCTAAAATTGAGATATTGGTGAAGAAAAATGAGGCTTTTCACTCAAAAATTGAGAGCTTGTCCCTAAAATTGAGAGCTTGGAGTAGGAAAATGAGGCTTTTAATCTGAAAAAGGAGGTTTGTGCCCTAAAATTGAGATATTGGTGAAGAAGAATGAGGCTTTTCACCCAAAAATTGAGAGCTTGTCCCTAAAATTGAGAGCTTGGTGCAGAAAAATGAGGCTTTTCAGCAGAAAAAGGTGAGCTTGTCCATAAAATTGCGCTATTGGTGCAGAAAAATGAGGCTTTTCAGGTGAAAAGGGCATTTTGTGCCCAAAAATTGAGAGCTTGTTGTAGGAAAATGAGGCTTTTCTGGTGAAAAAGGCGGGTTTTACCGTAAAATTGAGAGAGTGTTTCAGAAAAATGAGGCTTTTCAGGTGAAAAAGGTGGGTTTGGTGCAGAAAATTGAGAGCGCTGTGCAGAAAAATGAGGCTTTTTCACCCGAAAAAGGCATTTTGTGCCTGAAATTGAGAGCTTGGTGCAGAAAAATGAGGCTTTTCACCACAATAACGCAGGTTTAGCCCCCATGATAGGGTTTGTGCTGTATAAATGTAGAGTTAGGGCCCAGGAAACGAGGCACTGCTGCATAAAAGGGAGGTTGTTACCTGTAGAATCAAAACTTTGGATGCTAAAAATTAATCTTTGAGAGGTAAAATGGGGGTTTGTGCCCTAGAATTGAGAGCTTGGAGTAGGAAAATGAGGCTTTTAATCTGAAAAAGGAGGTTTGTGCCCTAAAATTGAGATATTGGTGAAGAAAAATGAGGCTTTTCACCTGAAAATTGAGAGCTTGTCCCTAAAATTGAGAGCTTGGAGTAGGAAAATGAGGCTTTTAATCTGAAAAAGGAGGTTTGTGCCCTAAAATTGAGATATTGGTGCAGAAAAATGAGGCTTTTCACTCAAAAATTGAGAGCTTGTCCCTAAAATTGAGAGCTTGGAGTAGGAAAATGAGGCTTTTAATCTGAAAAAGGAGGTTTGTGCCCTAAAATTGAGATATTGGTGAAGAAAAATGAGGCTTTTCACCCGAAAATTGAGAGCTTGTCCCTAAAATTGAGAGCTTGGTTCAGAAAAATGAGGCTTTTCACCCCAGAAACGCGGGTTTAGCCCCCATGATAGGGTTTGTGCTGTAAAAAAGGAGAGGTAGGGCCCTGGAAACGAGGCACTGCTGCATAAAAGGGAGGTTGTTACCTGTAGAATCAAAACTTTGGATGCTAAAAATTAATCTTTGAGAGGTAAAGTGGGGGTTTGTGCCCTAGAATTGAGAGCTTGGAGTAGGAAAATGAGGCTTTTAATCTGAAAAAGGAGGTTTGTGCCCTAAAATTGAGATATTGGTGAAGAAAAATGAGGCTTTTCACCTGAAAATTGAGAGCTTGTCCCTAAAATGGAGAGCTTGGTGCAGAAAAATGAGGCTTTTTCACGCAAAAAAGGCGAGTTTTACCCTAAAATTGAGAGCTTGTTGCAGAAAAATGAGGCTTTTCAGGTGAAAAAAGCAGGTTTGTGCCCTAGAATTCAGAGCTTATTGTAGGAGAATGAAGCTTTTCACCCCAAAAACATGGGTTTGGCCCCCACGATAGGGTTTGTGCTGTATAAAAGTAGAGTTAGGGCCCAGGAAACGAGGCACTGCTGCATAAAAGGGAGGTTGTTACCTGTAGAATCAAAAATTTGGATGCCAAAAATTAACCTTTGGGAGGTAAAATGGGGGTTTGTGCCCTAGAATTGAGATATTGGTGAAGAAAAATGAGGCTTTTCACCCAAAAAAGGCGGGTTTTACCCTAAATTTGAGAGCTTGGTTCAGAAAAATGAGGCTTTTCACCCAATACAGGTAATTTGTGCCCAAAAATTGAGAGCTTGGTTCAGAAAAATGAGGCTTTTCACCCAATACAGTAATTTGTGCCCAAAAATTGAGAGCTTGGTGCAGAAAAATGAGGCTTTTCACCCAAAAAAGGAGAGCTTGTCCCTAAAATTGAGAGCTTGGTGCAGAAAAATGAGGCTTTTTCACCCAAAAAAGGCGGGTTTTACCCTAAACTTGAGAGAGTGGTTCAGAAAAATGAGGCTTTTCACCCAATAAAGGTAATTTGTGCCCAAAAATTGAGAGCTTGGTTCAGAAAAACGAGGATTTTTCACCCAAGAAAGGCGGGTGTGTGCCGTAAAATTGAGAGCTTGGTGCAGAAAAATGAGGCTTTTTCACCCAAAAAAGGCATTTTGTGCCCGAAATTGAGAGCTTGGTGCAGAAAAACGAGGATTTTTCACCCAAAAAAGGCGGGTGTGTGCCGTAAAATTGAGAGCTTGGTGCAGAAAAATGAGGCTTTTCCACCCAAAAAAGGCGGGTTTTACCCTAAAATTGAGAGCTTGGTGAAGAAAAATGAGGCTTTTCACCCAAAAATTGAGAGCTTGTCCCTAAAATTGAGAGCTTGGTGCAGAAAAATGAGGCTTTTTCACCCAAAAAAGGCATTTTGTGCCCGAAATTGAGAGCTTGGTGCAGAAAAATGAGGCTTTTCAGCAGAAAAAGGTGAGCTTGTCCATAAAATTGCGCTATTGTTGCAGAAAAATGAGGCTTTTCAGGTGAAAAAGGTGGGTTTGGTGCTAAAATTGAGAGCTTGGTGCAGAAAAATGAGGCTTTTCTGGTGAAAAGGGCATTTTGTGCCCAAAAATTGAGAGCTTGTTGTAGGAAAATGAGGTTTTTTTACCCGAAAAGGGCGGGTGTTACCCTAAAATTGAGAGCTTCTTGTAGGAAAATGAGGCTTTTCTGGTGAAAAAGGTGGGTTTGGTGCAGAAAATTGAGAGCTCTGTGCAGAAAAATGAGGCTTTTTCACCCGAAAAAGGCATTTTGTGCCCGAAATTGAGAGCTTGGTGCAGAAAAATGAGGCTTTTCACCCCAAAAACGCGGGTTTAGCCCCCATGATAGGGTTTGTGCTGTAAAAAAGGAGAGGTAGGGCCCTGGAAACGAGGCACTGCTGCATAAAAGGGAGGTTGTTACCTGTAGAATCAAAACTTTGGATGCTAAAAATTAATCTTTGAGAGGTAAAGTGGGGGTTTGTGCCCTAGAATTGAGAGCTTGGAGTAGGAAAATGAGGCTTTTAATCTGAAAAAGGAGGTTTGTGCCCTAAAATTGAGATATTGGTGACGAAAAATGAGGCTTTTCACCTGAAAATTGAGAACTTGTCCCTAAAATGGAGAGCTTGGTGCAGAAAAATGAGGCTTTTTCACGCAAAAAAGGCGAGTTTTACCCTAAAATTGAGAGCTTGTTGCAGAAAAATGAGGCTTTTCAGGAGAAAAATGTGGTTTGTGCCCTAAAATTGAGATCTCTGTGCAGAAAAATGAGGTTTTTCACCCCAAAAATGCGGGTTTAGCCCCCATGATAGGGTTTGTGCTATAAAAAAGGAGAGGTAGAGCCCAGGAAACGAGGCACTGCTGCATAAAAGGGAGGTTGTTACCTGTAGAATCAAAACTTTGGATGCCAAAAATTAATCTTTGAGAGGTAAAATGGGGGTTTGTGCCCTAAAATTGAGAGCTTGGAGTAGGAAAATGAGGCTTTTAATCTGAAAAAGGAGGTTTGTGCCCTAAAATTGAGATATTGGTGAAGAAGAATGAGGCTTTTCACCCGAAAATTGAGAGCTTGTCCCTAAAATGGAGAGCTTGGTGCAGAAAAATGAGGCTTTTTCACCCAAAAAAGGCGGGTTTTACCCTAAATTTGAGAGCTTGGTTCAGAAAAATGAGGCTTTTCACCCAATACAGGTAATTTGTGCCCAAAAATTGAGAGCCTGGTGCAGAAAAATGAGGCTTTTCACCCAAAAAAGGAGAGGTTGTCCATAAAATTGAAATATTGGTGCGAAAAATGAGGCTTTTTCACCCAAAAAAGGCGGGTTTTACCCTAAAGTTGAGAGAGTGGTTCAGAAAAATGAGGCTTTTCACCCAATAAAGGTAATTTGTGCCCAAAAATTGAGAGCTTGGTTCAGAAAAACGAGGATTTTTCACCCAAAAAAGGCAGGTGTGTGCCGTAAAATTGAGAGCTTGGTGCAGAAAAATGAGGCTTTTCCACCCAAAAAAGGCGGGTTTTACCCTAAACTTGAGAGAGTGGTTCAGAAAAATGAGGCTTTTCACCCGAAAATTGAGAGCTTGTCCCTAAAATTGAGAGCTTTGTTCAGAAAAACGAGACTTTTTCACCCAAAAAAGGCGGGTTTGTGCCCTAAAATTGAGAGCTTGTTGCAGAAAATTGAGGCTTTTCAGCAGAAAAAGGTTGTTTCCGCCCTAAAATTGAGAGATTGCTACAGAAAAATGAGGTTTTTCACCCCAAAAGCGTGGGTTTAGCCCCCATGATAGGTTTTGTACTGTAAAAAAGGAGAGGTAGGGCCCAGGAAACGAGGCACTGCTGCATAAAAGGGAGGTTGTTACCTGTAGAATCAAAACTTTGGATGCCAAAAATTAATCTTTGAGAGGAGAATGGGGGTTTGTGCCTAAAATTGAGAGCTTGGAGTAGGAAAATGAGGCTTTTAATCTGAAAAAGGAGGTTTGTGCCCTAAAATTGAGATATTGGTGAAGAAGAATGAGGCTTTTCACCCAAAAATTGAGAGCTTGTCCCTAAAATTGAGAGCTTGGTGCAGAAAAATGAGGCTTTTCAGCAGAAAAAGGTGAGCTTGTCCATAAAATTGCGCTATTGTTGCAGAAAAATGAGGCTTTTCAGGTGAAAAAGGTGGGTTTGGTGCTAAAATTGAGAGCTTGGTGCAGAAAAATGAGGCTTTTCAGGTGAAAAGGGCATTTTGTGCCCAAAAATTGAGAGCTTGTTGTAGGAAAATGAGGTTTTTTTACCCGAAAAGGGCGGGTGTTACCCTAAAATTGAGAGCTTCTTGTAGGAAAATGAGGCTTTTCAGGTGAAAAAGGTGGGTTTGGTGCAGAAAATTGAGAGCTCTGTGCAGAAAAATGAGGCTTTTTCACCCGAAAAAGGCATTTTGTGCCCGAAATTGAGAGCTTGGTGCAGAAAAATGAGGCTTTTCACCCCAAAAACGCGGGTTTAGCCCCCATGATAGGGTTTGTGCTGTAAAAAAGGAGAGGTAGGGCCCTGGAAACGAGGCACTGCTGCATAAAAGGGAGGTTGTTACCTGTAGAATCAAAACTTTGGATGCTAAAAATTAATCTTTGAGAGGTAAAGTGGGGGTTTGTGCCCTAGAATTGAGAGCTTGGAGTAGGAAAATGAGGCTTTTAATCTGAAAAAGGAGGTTTGTGCCCTAAAATTGAGATATTGGTGAAGAAAAATGAGGCTTTTCACCTGAAAATTGAGAACTTGTCCCTAAAATGGAGAGCTTGGTGCAGAAAAATGAGGCTTTTTCACGCAAAAAAGGCGAGTTTTACCCTAAAATTGAGAGCTTGTTGCAGAAAAATGAGGCTTTTCAGGAGAAAAATGTGGTTTGTGCCCTAAAATTGAGATCTCTGTGCAGAAAAATGAGGTTTTTCACCCCAAAAATGCGGGTTTAGCCCCCATGATAGGGTTTGTGCTATAAAAAAGGAGAGGTAGGGCCCAGGAAACGAGGCACTGCTGCATAAAAGGGAGGTTGTTACCTGTAGAATCAAAACTTTGGATGCCAAAAATTAATCTTTGAGAGGTAAAATGGGGGTTTGTGCCCTAAAATTGAGAGCTTGGAGTAGGAAAATGAGGCTTTTAATCTGAAAAAGGAGGTTTGTGCCCTAAAATTGAGATATTGGTGAAGAAGAATGAGGCTTTTCACCCAAAAATTGAGAGCTTGTCCCTAAAATGGAGAGCTTGGTGCAGAAAAATGAGGCTTTTCAGCAGAAAAAGGCACGTTTGGTCCTAAAATTGCGCTATTGGTGCAGAAAAATGAGGCTTTTCACCCAAAAAAGGAGAGCTTGTCCATAACATTGAAATATTGGTGCAGAAAAATGAGGCTTTTCAGGTGTAAAAGGTGGGTTTGGTGCTAAAATTGAGAGCTTGTTGCAGAAAAATGAGGCTTTTCAGGAGAAAAAGGTGGTTTGTGCCCTAAAATTGAGAGCTTGGTGCAGAAAAATGAGGCTTTTCAGGTGAAAAAAGCGGGTTTGTGCCCTAGAATTCAGAGCTTATTGTAGGAGAATGAAGCTTTTCACCCCAAAAACATGGGTTTGGCCCCCACGATAGGGTTTGTGCTGTATAAAAGTAGAGTTAGGGCCCAGGAAACGAGGCACTGCTGCATAAAAGGGAGGTTGTTACCTGTAGAATCAAAACTTTGGATGCTAAAAATTAATCTTTGAGAGGTAAAGTGGGGGTTTGTGCCTAAAATTGAGAGCTTGGAGTAGGAAAATGAGGCTTTTAATCTGAAAAAGGAGGTTTGTGCCCTAAAATTGAGAGCTTGGTGCAGAAAAATGAGGCTTTTCACTCAAAAATTGAGAGCTTGTCCCTAAAATTGAGAGCTTGGTGCAGAAAAATTAGGCTTTTCAGGTGAAAAAAGCGGGTTTTACCCTAATATTGAAAGCTTGGTGCAGAAAAATGAGGCTTTTCACCCCAAAAACGCGGGTTTAGCCCCCACGATAGGGTTTGTGCTGTAAAAAAGGAGAGGTAGGGCCCTGGAAACGAGGCACTGCTGCATAAAAGGGAGGTTGTTACCTGTAGAATCAAAACTTTGGATGCTAAAAATTAATCTTTGAGAGGTAAAGTGGGGGTTTGTGCCTAAAATTGAGAGCTTGGAGTAGGAAAATGAGGCTTTTAATCTGAAAAAGGAGGTTTGTGCCCTAAAATTGAGATATTGGTGAAGAAAATGAGGCTTTTCACCCGAAAATTGAGAACTTGTCCCTCAAATGGAGAGCTTGGTGCAGAAAAATGAGGCTTTTCAGGAGAAAAAGGTGGTTTGTGCCCAAAAATTGAGAGCTTGGTGCAGATAAATGAGGCTTTTCAGGAGAAAAAAGCGGGTTTGTGCCCTAGAATCCAGAGCTTATTGTAGGAGAATGAAGCTTTTCACCCCAAAAACATGGGTTTGGCCCCCACGATAGGGTTTGTGCTGTATAAAAGTAGAGTTAGGGCCCAGGAAACGAGGCACTGCTGCATAAAAGGGAGGTTGTTACCTGTAGAATCAAAACTTTGGATGCCAAAAATTAAGCTTTGAGAGGTAAAGTGGGGGTTTGTGCCCTAGAATTGAGAGCTTGGAGTAGGAAAATGAGGCTTTTAATCTGAAAAAGGAGGTTTGTGCCCTAAAATTGAGATATTGGTGAAGAAAAATGAGGCTTTTCACGCGAAAATTGAGAACTTGTCCCTAAAATTGAGAGCTTGGTGCAGAAAAATGAGGATTTTTCACCCAAAAAAGGCGGGTTTTACCCTAAATTTGAGAGCTTGGTTCAGAAAAATGAGGCTTTTCACCCAATACAGGTAATTTGTGCCCTAAAATTGAGAGCTTGGTGCAGAAAAATGAGGCTTTTCCACCCAAAAAAGGCGGGTTTTACCCTAAACTTGAGAGAGTGGTTCAGAAAAATGAGGCTTTTCACCCGAAAATTGAGAGCTTGTCCCTAAAATTGAGAGCTTTGTTCAGAAAAACGAGACTTTTTCACCCAAAAAAGGCGGGTTTGTGCCCTAAAATTGAGAGCTTGTTGCAGAAAATTGAGGCTTTTCATCAGAAAAAGGTTGTTTCCGCCCTAAAATTGAGAGATTGCTACAGAAAAATGAGGTTTTTCACCCCAAAAGCGTGGGTTTAGCCCCCATGATAGGGTTTGTACTGTAAAAAAGGAGAGGTAGGGCCCAGGAAACGAGGCACTGCTGCATAAAAGGGAGGTTGTTACCTGTAGAATCAAAACTTTGGATGCCAAAAATTAATCTTTGAGAGGAGAATGGGGGTTTGTGCCTAAAATTGAGAGCTTGGAGTAGGAAAATGAGGCTTTTAATCTGAAAAAGGAGGTTTGTGCCCTAAAATTGAGATATTGGTGAAGAAGAATGAGGCTTTTCACCCAAAAATTGAGAGCTTGTCCCTAAAATTGAGAGCTTGGTGCAGAAAAATGAGGCTTTTCAGCAGAAAAAGGTGAGCTTGTCCATAAAATTGCGCTATTGTTGCAGAAAAATGAGGCTTTTCAGGTGAAAAAGGTGGGTTTGGTGCTAAAATTGAGAGCTTGGTGCAGAAAAATGAGGCTTTTCAGGTGAAAAGGGCATTTTGTGCCCAAAAATTGAGAGCTTGTTGTAGGAAAATGAGGTTTTTTTACCCGAAAAGGGCGGGTGTTACCCTAAAATTGAGAGCTTCTTGTAGGAAAATGAGGCTTTTCAGGTGAAAAAGGTGGGTTTGGTGCAGAAAATTGAGAGCTCTGTGCAGAAAAATGAGGCTTTTTCACCCGAAAAAGGCATTTTGTGCCCGAAATTGAGAGCTTGGTGCAGAAAAATGAGGCTTTTCACCCCAAAAACGCGGGTTTAGCCCCCATGATAGGGTTTGTGCTGTAAAAAAGGAGAGGTAGGGCCCTGGAAACGAGGCACTGCTGCATAAAAGGGAGGTTGTTACCTGTAGAATCAAAACTTTGGATGCTAAAAATTAATCTTTGAGAGGTAAAGTGGGGGTTTGTGCCCTAGAATTGAGAGCTTGGAGTAGGAAAATGAGGCTTTTAATCTGAAAAAGGAGGTTTGTGCCCTAAAATTGAGATATTGGTGAAGAAAAATGAGGCTTTTCACCTGAAAATTGAGAACTTGTCCCTAAAATGGAGAGCTTGGTGCAGAAAAATGAGGCTTTTTCACGCAAAAAAGGCGAGTTTTACCCTAAAATTGAGAGCTTGTTGCAGAAAAATGAGGCTTTTCAGGAGAAAAATGTGGTTTGTGCCCTAAAATTGAGATCTCTGTGCAGAAAAATGAGGTTTTTCACCCCAAAAATGCGGGTTTAGCCCCCATGATAGGGTTTGTGCTATAAAAAAGGAGAGGTAGGGCCCAGGAAACGAGGCACTGCTGCATAAAAGGGAGGTTGTTACCTGTAGAATCAAAACTTTGGATGCCAAAAATTAATCTTTGAGAGGTAAAATGGGGGTTTGTGCCCTAAAATTGAGAGCTTGGAGTAGGAAAATGAGGCTTTTAATCTGAAAAAGGAGGTTTGTGCCCTAAAATTGAGATATTGGTGAAGAAGAATGAGGCTTTTCACCCAAAAATTGAGAGCTTGTCCCTAAAATGGAGAGCTTGGTGCAGAAAAATGAGGCTTTTCAGCAGAAAAAGGCACGTTTGGTCCTAAAATTGCGCTATTGGTGCAGAAAAATGAGGCTTTTCACCCAAAAAAGGAGAGCTTGTCCATAACATTGAAATATTGGTGCAGAAAAATGAGGCTTTTCAGGTGTAAAAGGTGGGTTTGGTGCTAAAATTGAGAGCTTGTTGCAGAAAAATGAGGCTTTTCAGGAGAAAAAGGTGGTTTGTGCCCTAAAATTGAGAGCTTGGTGCAGAAAAATGAGGCTTTTCAGGTGAAAAAAGCGGGTTTGTGCCCTAGAATTCAGAGCTTATTGTAGGAGAATGAAGCTTTTCACCCCAAAAACATGGGTTTGGCCCCCACGATAGGGTTTGTGCTGTATAAAAGTAGAGTTAGGGCCCAGGAAACGAGGCACTGCTGCATAAAAGGGAGGTTGTTACCTGTAGAATCAAAACTTTGGATGCTAAAAATTAAGCTTTGAGAGGTAAAGTGGGGGTTTGTGCCTAAAATTGAGAGCTTGGAGTAGGAAAATGAGGCTTTTAATCTGAAAAAGGAGGTTTGTGCCCTAAAATTGAGAGCTTGGTGCAGAAAAATGAGGCTTTTCAGGTGAAAATTGAGAGCTTGTCCCTAAAATTGAGAGCTTGGTGCAGAAAAATTAGGCTTTTCAGGTGAAAAAAGCGGGTTTTACCCTAATATTGAAAGCTTGGTGCAGAAAAATGAGGCTTTTCACCCCAAAAACGCGGGTTTAGCCCCCACGATAGGGTTTGTGCTGTAAAAAAGGAGAGGTAGGGCCCTGGAAACGAGGCACTGCTGCATAAAAGGGAGGTTGTTACCTGTAGAATCAAAACTTTGGATGCTAAAAATTAATCTTTGAGAGGTAAAGTGGGGGTTTGTGCCTAAAATTGAGAGCTTGGAGTAGGAAAATGAGGCTTTTAATCTGAAAAAGGAGGTTTGTGCCCTAAAATTGAGATATTGGTGAAGAAAATGAGGCTTTTCACCCGAAAATTGAGAACTTGTCCCTCAAATGGAGAGCTTGGTGCAGAAAAATGAGGCTTTTCAGGAGAAAAAGGTGGTTTGTGCCCAAAAATTGAGAGCTTGGTGCAGATAAATGAGGCTTTTCAGGAGAAAAAAGCGGGTTTGTGCCCTAGAATCCAGAGCTTATTGTAGGAGAATGAAGCTTTTCACCCCAAAAACATGGGTTTGGCCCCCACGATAGGGTTTGTGCTGTATAAAAGTAGAGTTAGGGCCCAGGAAACGAGGCACTGCTGCATAAAAGGGAGGTTGTTACCTGTAGAATCAAAACTTTGGATGCCAAAAATTAAGCTTTGAGAGGTAAAGTGGGGGTTTGTGCCCTAGAATTGAGAGCTTGGAGTAGGAAAATGAGGCTTTTAATCTGAAAAAGGAGGTTTGTGCCCTAAAATTGAGATATTGGTGAAGAAAAATGAGGCTTTTCACGCGAAAATTGAGAACTTGTCCCTAAAATTGAGAGCTTGGTGCAGAAAAATGAGGATTTTTCACCCAAAAAAGGCGGGTTTTACCCTAAATTTGAGAGCTTGGTTCAGAAAAATGAGGCTTTTCACCCAATACAGGTAATTTGTGCCCTAAAATTGAGAGCTTGGTGCAGAAAAATGAGGCTTTTCCACCCAAAAAAGGCGGGTTTTACCCTAAACTTGAGAGAGTGGTTCAGAAAAATGAGGCTTTTCACCCGAAAATTGAGAGCTTGTCCCTAAAATTGAGAGCTTTGTTCAGAAAAACGAGACTTTTTCACCCAAAAAAGGCGGGTTTTACCCTAAAATTGAGAGCTTGTTGCAGAAAATTGAGGCTTTTCAGCAGAAAAAGGTTGTTTCCGCCCTAAAATTGAGAGATTGCTACAGAAAAATGAGGTTTTTCACCCCAAAAGCGTGGGTTTAGCCCCCATGATAGGGTTTGTACTGTAAAAAAGGAGAGGTAGGGCCCAGGAAACGAGGCACTGCTGCATAAAAGGGAGGTTGTTACCTGTAGAATCAAAACTTTGGATGCCAAAAATGAATCTTTGAGAGGAGAATGGGGGTTTGTGCCTAAAATTGAGAGCTTGGAGTAGGAAAATGAGGCTTTTAATCTGAAAAAGGAGGTTTGTGCCCTAAAATTGAGATATTGGTGAAGAAGAATGAGGCTTTTCACCCAAAAATTGAGAGCTTGGTGCAGAAAAATGAGGCTTTTCAGCAGAAAAAGGTGAGCTTGTCCATAAAATTGCGCTATTGTTGCAGAAAAATGAGGCTTTTCAGGTGAAAAAGGTGGGTTTGGTGCTAAAATTGAGAGCTTGGTGCAGAAAAATGAGGCTTTTCAGGTGAAAAGGGCATTTTGTGCCCAAAAATTGAGAGCTTGTTGTAGGAAAATGAGGTTTTTTTACCCGAAAAGGGCGGGTGTTACCCTAAAATTGAGAGCTTCTTGTAGGAAAATGAGGCTTTTCAGGTGAAAAAGGTAGGTTTGGTGCAGAAAATTGAGAGCTCTGTGCAGAAAAATGAGGCTTTTTCACCCGAAAAAGGCATTTTGTGCCTGAAATTGAGAGCTTGGTGCAGAAAAATGAGGCTTTTCACCCCAAAAACGCGGGTTTAGCCCCCATGATAGGGTTTGTTCTGTAAAAAAGGAGAGGTAGGGCCCTGGCAACGAGGCACTGCTGCATAAAAGGGAGGTTGTTACCTGTAGAATCAAAACTTTGGATGCTAAAAATTAATCTTTGAGAGGTAAAGTGGGGGTTTGTGCCCTAGAATTGAGAGCTTGGAGTAGGAAAATGAGGCTTTTAATCTGAAAAAGGAGGTTTGTGCCCTAAAATTGAGATATTGGTGAAGAAAAATGAGGCTTTTCACCTGAAAATTGAGAACTTGTCCCTAAAATGGAGAGCTTGGTGCAGAAAAATGAGGCTTTTTCACGCAAAAAAGGCGAGTTTTACCCTAAAATTGAGAGCTTGTTGCAGAAAAATGAGGCTTTTCAGGAGAAAAATGTGGTTTGTGCCCTAAAATTGAGATCTCTGTGCAGAAAAATGAGGTTTTTCACCCCAAAAATGCGGGTTTAGCCCCCATGATAGGGTTTGTGCTATAAAAAAGGAGAGGTAGGGCCCAGGAAACGAGGCACTGCTGCATAAAAGGGAGGTTGTTACCTGTAGAATCAAAACTTTGGATGCCAAAAATTAATCTTTGAGAGGTAAAATGGGGGTTTGTGCCCTAAAATTGAGAGCTTGGAGTAGGAAAATGAGGCTTTTAATCTGAAAAAGGAGGTTTGTGCCCTAAAATTGAGATATTGGTGAAGAAGAATGAGGCTTTTCACCCAAAAATTGAGAGCTTGTCCCTAAAATGGAGAGCTTGGTGCAGAAAAATGAGGCTTTTCAGCAGAAAAAGGCACGTTTGGTCCTAAAATTGCGCTATTGGTGCAGAAAAATGAGGCTTTTCACCCAAAAAAGGAGAGCTTGTCCATAACATTGAAATATTGGTGCAGAAAAATGAGGCTTTTCAGGTGTAAAAGGTGGGTTTGGTGCTAAAATTGAGAGCTTGTTGCAGAAAAATGAGGCTTTTCAGGAGAAAAAGGTGGTTTGTGCCCTAAAATTGAGAGCTTGGTGCAGAAAAATGAGGCTTTTCAGGTGAAAAAAGCGGGTTTGTGCCCTAGAATTCAGAGCTTATTGTAGGAGAATGAAGCTTTTCACCCCAAAAACATGGGTTTGGCCCCCACAATAGGGTTTGTGCTGTATAAAAGTAGAGTTAGGGCCCAGGAAACGAGGCACTGCTGCATAAAAGGGAGGTTGTTACCTGTAGAATCAAAACTTTGGATGCTAAAAATTAAGCTTTGAGAGGTAAAGTGGGGGTTTGTGCCTAAAATTGAGAGCTTGGAGTAGGAAAATGAGGCTTTTAATCTGAAAAAGGAGGTTTGTGCCCTAAAATTGAGAGCTTGGTGCAGAAAAATGAGGCTTTTCAGGTGAAAATTGAGAGCTTGTCCCTAAAATTGAGAGCTTGGTGCAGAAAAATTAGGCTTTTCAGGTGAAAAAAGCGGGTTTTACCCTAAATTTGAGAGCTTGGTTCAGAAAAATGAGGCTTTTCACCCCAAAAACGCGGGTTTAGCCCCCACGATAGGGTTTGTGCTGTAAAAAAGGAGAGGTAGGGCCCTGGAAACGAGGCACTGCTGCATAAAAGGGAGGTTGTTACCTGTAGAATCAAAACTTTGGATGCTAAAAATTAATCTTTGAGAGGTAAAGTGGGGGTTTGTGCCTAAAATTGAGAGCTTGGAGTAGGAAAATGAGGCTTTTAATCTGAAAAAGGAGGTTTGTGCCCTAAAATTGAGATATTGGTGAAGAAAATGAGGCTTTTCACCCGAAAATTGAGAACTTGTCCCTCAAATGGAGAGCTTGGTGCAGAAAAATGAGGCTTTTCAGGAGAAAAAGGTGGTTTGTGCCCAAAAATTGAGAGCTTGGTGCAGATAAATGAGGCTTTTCAGGAGAAAAAAGCGGGTTTGTGCCCTAGAATCCAGAGCTTATTGTAGGAGAATGAAGCTTTTCACCCCAAAAACATGGGTTTGGCCCCCACGATAGGGTTTGTGCTGTATAAAAGTAGAGTTAGGGCCCAGGAAACGAGGCACTGCTGCATAAAAGGGAGGTTGTTACCTGTAGAATCAAAACTTTGGATGCCAAAAATTAAGCTTTGAGAGGTAAAGTGGGGGTTTGTGCCCTAGAATTGAGAGCTTGGAGTAGGAAAATGAGGCTTTTAATCTGAAAAAGGAGGTTTGTGCCCTAAAATTGAGATATTGGTGAAGAAAAATGAGGCTTTTCACGCGAAAATTGAGAACTTGTCCCTAAAATTGAGAGCTTGGTGCAGAAAAATGAGGATTTTTCACCCAAAAAAGGCGGGTTTTACCCTAAATTTGAGAGCTTGGTTCAGAAAAATGAGGCTTTTCACCCAATACAGGTAATTTGTGCCCTAAAATTGAGAGCTTGGTGCAGAAAAATGAGGCTTTTCACCCAAAAAAGGAGAGCTTGTCCCTAAAATTGAGAGCTTGGTGCAGAAAAATGAGGCTTTTCACCCAATAAAGGTAATTTGTGCCCAAAAATTGAGAGCTTGGTTCAGAAAAATGAGGATTTTTCACCCAAAAAAGGCGGGTGTGTGCCGTAAAATTGAGATATTGGTGCAGAAAAATGAGGCTTTTCCACCCAAAAAAGGCGGGTTTTACCCTAAAATTGAGATATTGGTGAAGAAAAATGAGGCTTTTCACCCGAAAATTGAGAGCTTGTCCCTAAAATTGAGAGCTTGGTTCAGAAAAACGAGGCTTTTTTACCCAAAAAGGCGTGTTTGTGCCCTAAAATTGAGAGCTTGTTGCAGAAAAATGAGGCTTTTCAGCAGAAAAAGGTTGTTTCCGCCCTAAAATTGAGAGCTTGCTACAGAAAAATGAGGTTTTTCACCCCAAAAACGTGGGTTTAGCCCCCATGATAGCGTTTGTGCTGTAAAAAGGGAGAGGTAGGGCCCAGGAAACGAGGCACTGCTGCATAAAAGGGAGGTTGTTACCTGTAGAATCAAAACTTTGGATGCTAAAAATTAATCTTTGAGAGGTAAAGTGGGGGTTTGTGCCCTAGAATTGAGAGCTTGGAGTAGGAAAATGAGGCTTTTAATCTGAAAAAGGAGGTTTGTGCCCTAAAATTGAGATATTGGTGAAGAAAAATGAGGCTTTTCACTCAAAAATTGAGAGCTTGTCCCTAAAATTGAGAGCTTGGAGTAGGAAAATGAGGCTTTTAATCTGAAAAAGGAGGTTTGTGCCCTAAAATTGAGATATTGGTGAAGAAGAATGAGGCTTTTCACCCAAAAATTGAGAGCTTGTCCCTAAAATTGAGAGCTTGGTGCAGAAAAATGAGGCTTTTCAGCAGAAAAAGGTGAGCTTGTCCATAAAATTGCGCTATTGGAGCAGAAAAATGAGGCTTTTCAGGTGAAAAGGGCATTTTGTGCCCAAAAATTGAGAGCTTGTTGTAGGAAAATGAGGCTTTTTTACCCGAAAAAGGCGGGTTTTACCCTATAATTGAGAGCTTCTTGTAGGAAAATGAGGCTTTTCAGGTGAAAAAGGCAGGTTTTACCGTAAAATTGAGAGAGTGTTTCAGAAAAATGAGGCTTTTCAGGTGAAAAAGCTGGGTTTGGTGCAGAAAATTGAGAGCTCTGTGCAGAAAAATGAGGCTTTTTCACCCGAAAAAGGCATTTTGTGCCTGAAATTGAGAGCTTGGTGCAGAAAAATGAGGCTTTTCACCCCAAAAACGCAGGTTTAGCCCCCATGATAGGGTTTGTGCTGTATAAAAGTAGAGTTAGGGCCCAGGAAACGAGGCACTGCTGCATAAAAGGGAGGTTGTTACCTGTAGAATCAAAACTTTGGATGCCAAAAATTAATCTTTGAGAGGTAAAATGGGGGTTTGTGCCCTAAAATTGAGAGCTTGGAGTAGGAAAATGAGGCTTTTAATCTGAAAAAGGAGGTTTGTGCCCTAAAATTGAGATATTGGTGAAGAAAAATGAGGCTTTTCACCTGAAAATTGAGAACTTGTCCCTAAAATTGAGAGCTTGGAGTAGGAAAATGAGACTTTTAATCTGAAAAAGGAGGTTTGTGCCCTAAAATTGAGAGCTTGGTGCAGAAAAATGAGGCTTTTCACCCGAAAATTGAGAGCTTGTCCCTAAAATTGAGAGCTTTGTGCAGAAAAATGAGGCTTTTTCACCCAAAAAAGGTGGGTTTTACTCTAAAATTGAGAGCTTGGTTCAGAAAAATGAGGCTTTTCACCCCAAAAACGCGGGTTTAGCCCCCATGATAGGGTTTGTTCTGTAAAAAAGGAGAGGTAGGGCCCTGGAAACGAGGCACTGCTGCATAAAAGGGAGGTTGTTACCTGTAGAATCAAAACTTTGGATGCTAAAAATTAATCTTTGAGAGGTAAAGTGGGGGTTTGTGCCCTAGAATTGAGAGCTTGGAGTAGGAAAATGAGGCTTTTAATCTGAAAAAGGAGGTTTGTGCCCTAAAATTGAGATATTGGTGAAGAAAAATGAGGCTTTTCACCCAAAAAAGGAGAGCTTGTCCATAACATTGAAATATTGGTGCAGAAAAATGAGGCTTTTCAGGTGTAAAAGGTGGGTTTGGTGCTAAAATTGAGAACTTGGTGCAGAAAAATGAGGCTTTTCAGGAGAAAAAGGTGGTTTGTGCCCAAAAATTGAGAGCTTGGTGCAGAAAAATGAGGCTTTTCAGGTGAAAAAAGCGGGTTTGTGCCCTAGAATTCAGAGCTTATTGTAGGAGAATGAAGCTTTTCACCCCAAAAACATGGGTTTGGCCCCCACGATAGGGTTTGTGCTGTATAAAAGTAGAGTTAGGGCCCAGGAAACGAGGCACTGCTGCATAAAAGGGAGGTTGTTACCTGTAGAATCAAAACTTTGGATGCTAAAAATTAAGCTTTGAGAGGTAAAGTGGGGGTTTGTGCCTAAAATTGAGAGCTTGGAGTAGGAAAATGAGGCTTTTAATCTGAAAAAGGAGGTTTGTGCCCTAAAATTGAGAGCTTGGTGCAGAAAAATGAGGCTTTTCAGGTGAAAATTGAGAGCTTGTCCCTAAAATTGAGAGCTTGGTGCAGAAAAATTAGGCTTTTCAGGTGAAAAAAGCGGGTTTTACCCTAATATTGAAAGCTTGGTGCAGAAAAATGAGGCTTTTCACCCCAAAAACGCGGGTTTAGCCCCCACGATAGGGTTTGTGCTGTAAAAAAGGAGAGGTAGGGCCCAGGAAACGAGGCACTGCTGCATAAAAGGGAGGTTGTTACCTGTAGAATCAAAACTTTGGATGCCAAAAATTAATCTTTGAGAGGTAAAATGGGGGTTTGTGCCCTAAAATTGAGAGCTTGGAGTAGGAAAATGAGGCTTTTAATCTGAAAAAGGAGGTTTGTGCCCTAAACTTGAGAGAGTGGTTCAGAAAAATGAGGCTTTTCACCCGAAAATTGAGAGCTTGTCCCTAAAATTGAGAGCTTGGTGCAGAAAAATGAGGCTTTTTCACCCAAAAAAGGTGGGTTTTACCCTAAAATTGAGAGCTTGGTTCAGAAAAACGAGGCTTTTTCACCCAAAAAAGGCGGGGTTGTGCCCTAAAATTGAGAGCTTGTTGCAGAAAATTGAGGCTTTTCAGCAGAAAAAGGTTGTTTCCGCCCTAAAATTGAGAGCTTGGTGCAGAAAAATGAGGCTTTTCACCCAAAAAAGGAGAGCTTGTCCCTAAAATTGAGAGCTTGTTGCAGAAAATTGAGGCTTTTCAGCAGAAAAAGGTTGTTTCCGCCCTAAAATTGAGAGCTTGGTGCAGAAAAATGAGGCTTTTCACCCAAAAAAGGAGAGCTTGTCCCTAAAATTGAGAGCTTGGTGCAGAAAAATGAGGCTTTTTCACCCGAAAAAGGCGGGTTTTACCTTAAACTTGAGAGAGTGGTTCAGAAAAATGAGGCTTTTCACCCAGTAAAGGTAATTTGTGCCCAAAAATTGAGAGCTTGGTGCAGAAAAATGACGCTTTTCATCAGAAAAAGGCACGTTTGGTCCTAAAATTGCGCTATTGGTGCAGAAAAATGAGGCTTTTCACCCCAAAAACGCGGGTTTAGCCCCCATGATAGGGTTTGTGCTGTAAAAAAGGAGAGGTAGGGCCCAGGAAACGAGGCACTGCTGCATAAAAGGGAGGTTGTTACCTGTAGAATCAAAACTTTGGATGCCAAAAATTAATCTTTGAGAGGTAAAATGGGGGTTTGTGCCCTAAAATTGAGAGCTTGGAGTAGGAAAATGAGGCTTTTAATCTGAAAAAGGAGGTTTGTGCCCTAAAATTGAGATATTGGTGAAGAAAAATGAGGCTTTTCACCCCAAAATTGAGAGCTTGTCCCTAAAATTGAGAGCTTGGTTCAGAAAAACGAGGCTTTTTCACCCAAAAAAGGCGGGTTTGTGCCCTAAAATTGAGAGCTTGTTGCAGAAAATTGAGGCTTTTCAGCAGAAAAAGGTTGTTTCCGCCCTAAAATTGAGAGCTTGGTGCAGAAAAATGAGGCTTTTTCACCCAAAAATGCGGGTTTTACCCTAAACTTGAGAGAGTGGTTCAGAAAAATGAGGCTTTTCACCCAGTAAAGGTAATTTGTGCCCAAAAATTGAGAGCTTGGTGCAGAAAAATGAGGCTTTTCAGCAGAAAAAGGCACGTTTGGTCCTAAAATTGCGCTATTGGTGCAGAAAAATGAGGCTTTTCACCCAAAAAAGGAGAGCTTGTCCCTAAAATTGAGAGCTTGGTGCAGAAAAATGAGGCTTTTAGGTGAAAAAGGTGGGTTTGGTGCTAAAATTGAGAGCTTTGTGCAGAAAAATGAGGCTTTTCCACCCAAAAAAGGCATTTTGTGCCCAAAATTGAGATATTGGTGCAGAAAAATGAGGCTTTTCACCCCAAAACCAGGGGTTTTACCTTAAAGTTGAGAGCTTGGTTCAGAAAAACGAGGCTTTTCCACCCAAAAAAGGCGGGTTTTACCCTAAAATTGAGAGTTTGGTGAAGAAAAATGAGGCTTTTCACCCAAAAATTGAGAGCTTGTCCCTAAAATTGAGAGCTTGGTGCAGAAAAATGAGGCTTTTTCACCCAAAAGAGGTGGGTTTTACCCTAAAATTGAGAGCTTGGTTCAGAAAAACAAGGATTTTTCACCCAAGAAAGGCGGGTGTGTGCCGTAAAATTGAGAGCTTTGTGCAGAAAAATGAGGCTTTTTCACCCAAAAAAGGCGGGTTTGTGCCCTAAAATTGAGAGCTTGTTGCAGAAAATTGAGGCTTTTCAGCAGAAAAAGGTTGTTTCCGCCCTAAAATTGAGAGCTTGGTGCAGAAAAATGAGGCTTTTCACCCAAAAAAGGAGAGCTTGTCCCTAAAATTGAGAACTTGGTGCAGAAAAATGAGGCTTTTTCACCCAAAAGAGGTGGGTTTTACCCTAAAATTGAGAGCTTGTTGCAGAAAATTGAGGCTTTTCAGCAGAAAAAGGTTGTTTCCGCCCTAAAATTGAGAGCTTGGTACAGAAAAATGAGGTTTTTCACCCCAAAAGCGTGGGTTTAGCCGCCATGATAGGGTTTGTGCTGTAAAAAAGGAGAGGTAGGGCCCTGGAAACGAGGCACTGCTGCATAAAAGGGAGGTTGTTACCTGTAGAATCAAAACTTTGGATGCCAAAAATTAATCTTTGAGAGGAGAATGGGGGTTTGTGCCCTAAAATTGAGAGCTTGGTGCAGAAAAATGAGGCTTTTTCACCCAAAAAAGGCGGGTTTTACCCTAAACTTGAGAGAGTGGTTCAGAAAAATGAGGCTTTTCACCCAGTAAAGGTAATTTGTGCCCAAAAATTGAGAGCTTGGTGCAGAAAAATGAGGCTTTTCAGCAGAAAAAGGCACGTTTGGTCCTAAAATTGCGCTATTGGTGCAGAAAAATGAGGCTTTTCACCCAAAAAAGGAGAGCTTGTCCATAAAATTGAAATATTGGTGCAGAAAAATGAGGCTTTTAGGTGAAAAAGGTGGGTTTGGTGCTAAAATTGAGAGCTTTGTGCAGAAAAATGAGGCTTTTCCACCCAAAAAAGGCATTTTGTGCCCGAAATTGAGAGCTTGGTGCAGAAAAATGAGGCTTTTCACCCCAAAAACACGGGCTTTACCCTAAAATTGAGAGCTTGGTTCAGAAAAACGAGGATTTTTCACCAAAAAAGGCGGGTGTGTGCCGTAAAATTGAGATATTGGTGCAGAAAAATGAGGCTTTTCACCCAAAAAAGGAGAGCTTGTCCCTAAAATTGAGAGCTTGGTGCAGAAAAATGAGGCTTTTTCACCCAAAAAAGGCGGGTTTTACCCTAAACTTGAGAGAGTGGTTCAGAAAAATGAGGCTTTTCACCCAGTAAAGGTAATTTGTGCCCAAAAATTGAGAGCTTGGTGCAGAAAAATGACGCTTTTCATCAGAAAAAGGCACGTTTGGTCCTAAAATTGCGCTATTGGTGCAGAAAAATGAGGCTTTTCACCCAAAAAAGGCGGGTTTTACCCTAAAATTGAGATATTGGTGCAGAAAAATGAGGCTTTTTCACCCGAAAAAGGCATTTTGTGCCCGAAATTGAGAGCTTGGTGCAGAAAAATGAGGCTTTTCACCCCAAAAACGCGGGTTTAGCCCCCATGATAGGGTTTGTGCTGTAAAAAAGGAGAGTTAGGGCCCTGGAAACGAGGCACTGCTGCATAAAAGGGAGGTTGTTACCTGTAGAATCAAAACTTTGGATGCCAAAAATTAATCTTTGAGAGGTAAAATGGGGGTTTGTGCCCTAAAATTGAGAGCTTGGAGTAGGAAAATGAGGCTTTTAATCTGAAAAAGGAGGTTTGTGCCCTAAAATTGAGATATTGGTGAAGAAAAATGAGGCTTTTCACCCAAAAATTGAGAGCTTGTCCCTAAAATTGAGAGCTTGGTTCAGAAAAACGAGGCTTTTTCACCCAAAAAAGGCGGGTTTTACCCTAAAATTGAGAGCTTGGTTCAGAAAAACGAGGCTTTTTCACCCAAAAAAGGCGGGTTTGTGCCCTAAAATTGAGAGCTTGTTGCAGAAAATTGAGGCTTTTCAGCAGAAAAAGGTTGTTTCCGCCCTAAAATTGAGAGCTTGGTGCAGAAAAATGAGGCTTTTCACCCAAAAAAGGAGAGCTTGTCCCTAAAATTGAGAGCTTGGTGCAGAAAAATGAGGCTTTTTCACCCGAAAAAGGCGGGTTTTACCTTAAACTTGCGAGAGTGGTTCAGAAAAATGAGGCTTTTCACCCAGTAAAGGTAATTTGTGCCCAAAAATTGAGAGCTTGGTGCAGAAAAATGACGCTTTTCATCAGAAAAAGGCACGTTTGGTCCTAAAATTGCGCTATTGGTGCAGAAAAATGAGGCTTTTCACCCCAAAAATGCGGGTTTAGCCCCCATGATAGGGTTTGTGCTGTAAAAAAGGAGAGGTAGGGCCCAGGAAACGAGGCACTGCTGCATAAAAGGGAGGTTGTTACCTGTAGAATCAAAACTTTGGATGCCAAAAATTAATCTTTGAGAGGTAAAATGGGGGTTTGTGCCCTAAAATTGAGAGCTTGGAGTAGGAAAATGAGGCTTTTAATCTGAAAAAGGAGGTTTGTGCCCTAAAATTGAGATATTGGTGAAGAAAAATGAGGCTTTTCACCCGAAAATTGAGAGCTTGTCCCTAAAATTGAGAGCTTGGTGCAGAAAAATGAGGCTTTTTCACCCAAAAAAGGTGGGTTTTACCCTAAAATTGAGAGCTTGGTTCAGAAAAACGAGGCTTTTTCACCCAAAAAAGGCGGGTTTGTGCCCTAAAATTGAGAGCTTGTTGCAGAAAATTGAGGCTTTTCAGCAGAAAAAGGTTGTTTCCGCCATAAAATTGAGAGCTTGGTGCAGAAAAATGAGGCTTTTCACCCAAAAAAGGAGAGCTTGTCCCTAAAATTGAGAGCTTGGTGCAGAAAAATGAGGCTTTTAGGTGAAAAAGGTGGGTTTGGTGCTAAAATTGAGAGCTTTGTGCAGAAAAATGAGGCTTTTTCACCCAAAAAAGGCATTTTGTGCCCGAAATTGAGAGCTTGGTGCAGAAAAATGAGGCTTTTCACCCCAAAACCAGGGGTTTTACCTTAAAGTTGAGAGCTTGGTTCAGAAAAACGAGGCTTTTCCACCCAAAAAAGGCGGGTTTTACCCTAAAATTGAGATATTGGTGCAGAAAAATGAGGCTTTTCACCCAAAAATTGAGAGCTTGTCCCTAAAATTGAGAGCTTGGTGCAGAAAAATGAGGCTTTTTCACCCAAAAAAGGTGGGTTTTACCCTAAAATTGAGAGCTTGGTTCAGAAAAACAAGGATTTTTCACCCAAGGAAGGCGGGTGTGTGCCGTAAAATTGAGAGCTTTGTGCAGAAAAATGAGGCTTTTTCACCCAAAAAAGGCGGGTTTGTGCCCTAAAATTGAGAGCTTGTTGCAGAAAATTGAGGCTTTTCAGCAGAAAAAGGTTGTTTCCGCCCTAAAATTGAGAGCTTGGTGCAGAAAAATGAGGCTTTTCACCCAAAAAAGGCGAGTTTTACCCTAAAATTGAGAGCTTGTTGCAGAAAAATGAGGCTTTTTCACCCAAAAAAGGCGGGTTTTACCCTAAACTTGAGAGAGTGGTTCAGAAAAATGAGGCTTTTCACCCAGTAAAGGTAATTTGTGCCCAAAAATTGAGAGCTTGGTGCAGAAAAATGACGCTTTTCATCAGAAAAAGGCACGTTTGGTCCTAAAATTGCGCTATTGGTGCAGAAAAATGAGGCTTTTCACCCAAAAAAGGCGGGTTTTACCCTAAAATTGAGATATTGGTGCAGAAAAATGAGGCTTTTTCACCCGAAAAAGGCATTTTGTGCCCGAAATTGAGAGCTTGGTGCAGAAAAATGAGGCTTTTCACCCCAAAAACGCGGGTTTAGCCCCCATGATAGGGTTTGTGCTGTAAAAAAGGAGAGGTAGGGCCCAGGAAACGAGGCACTGCTGCATAAAAGGGAGGTTGTTACCTGTAGAATCAAAACTTTGGATGCCAAAAATTAATCTTTGAGAGGTAAAATGGGGGTTTGTGCCCTAAAATTGAGAGCTTGGAGTAGGAAAATGAGGCTTTTAATCTGAAAAAGGAGGTTTGTGCCCTAAAATTGAGATATTGGTGAAGAAAAATGAGGCTTTTCACCCAAAAATTGAGAGCTTGTCCCTAAAATTGAGAGCTTGGTTCAGAAAGACGAGGCTTTTTCACCCAAAAAAGGCGGGTTTGTGCCGTAAAATTGAGAGCTTGTTGCAGAAAATTGAGGCTTTTCAGCAGAAAAAGGTTGTTTCCGCCCTAAAATTGAGAGCTTGGTACAGAAAAATGAGGTTTTTCACCCCAAAAGCGTGGGTTTAGCCGCCATGATAGGGTTTGTGCTGTAAAAAAGGAGAGGTAGGGCCCTGGAAACGAGGCACTGCTGCATAAAAGGGAGGTTGTTACCTGTAGAATCAAAACTTTGGATGCCAAAAATTAATCTTTGAGAGGAGAATGGGGGTTTGTGCCCTAAAATTGAGAGCTTGGTGCAGAAAAATGAGGCTTTTTCACCCAAAAAAGGCGGGTTTTACCCTAAACTTGAGAGAGTGGTTCAGAAAAATGAGGCTTTTCACCCAGTAAAGGTAATTTGTGCCCAAAAATTGAGAGCTTGGTGCAGAAAAATGAGGCTTTTCAGCAGAAAAAGGCACGTTTGGTCCTAAAATTGCGCTATTGGTGCAGAAAAATGAGGCTTTTCACCCAAAAAAGGAGACCTTGTCCATAAAATTGAAATATTGGTGCAGAAAAATGAGGCTTTTAGGTGAAAAAGGTGGGTTTGGTGCTAAAATTGAGAGCTTGGTGCAGAAAAATGAGGCTTTTTCACCCAAAAAAGTCATTTTGTGCCCAAAATTGAGAGCTTGGTGCAGAAAAATGAGGCTTTTCACCCCAAAACCAGGGGTTTTACCTTAAAGTTGAGAGCTTGGTTCAGAAAAACGAGGATTTTTCACCCAAAAAAGGCGGGTGTGTGCTGTAAAATTGAGAGCTTGGTGCAGAAAAATGAGGCTTTTCCACCCAAAAAAGGCGGGTTTTACCCTAAAATTGAGAGTTTGGTGAAGAAAAATGAGGCTTTTCACCCAAAAATTGAGAGCTTGTCCCTAAAATTGAGAGCTTGGTGCAGAAAAATGAGGCTTTTTCACCCAAAAGAGGTGGGTTTTACCCTAAAATTGAGAGCTTGTTGCAGAAAATTGAGGCTTTTCAGCAGAAAAAGGTTGTTTCCGCCCTAAAATTGAGAGCTTGGTACAGAAAAATGAGGTTTTTCACCCCAAAAGCGTGGGTTTAGCCGCCATGATAGGGTTTGTGCTGTAAAAAAGGAGAGGTAGGGCCCTGGAAACGAGGCACTGCTGCATAAAAGGGAGGTTGTTACCTGTAGAATCAAAACTTTGGATGCCAAAAATTAATCTTTGAGAGGTAAAATGGGGGTTTGTGCCCTAAAATTGAGAGCTTGGAGTAGGAAAATGAGGCTTTTAATCTGTAAAAGGAGGTTTGTGCCCTAAAACTGAGATATTGGTGAAGAAAAATGAGGATTTTCACCCCAAAATTGAGAGCTTGTCCCTAAAATTGAGAGCTTGGAGTAGGAAAATGAGGCTTTTAATCTGAAAAAGGAGGTTTGTGCCCTAAAATTGAGATATTGGTGCAGAAATATGAGGCTTTTCACCCCAAAATTGAGAGCTTGTCCCTAAAATTGAGAGCTTGGTGCAGAAAAATGAGGCTTTTTCACCCAAAAAAGGCGGGTTTTACCCTAAACTTGAGAGAGTGGTTCAGAAAAATGAGGCTTTTCACCCAGTAAAGGTAATTTGTGCCCAAAAATTGAGAGCTTGGTGCAGAAAAATGAGGCTTTTCATCAGAAAAAGGCACGTTTGGTCCTAAAATTGCGCTATTGGTGCAGAAAAATGAGGCTTTTCACCCAAAAAAGGAGAGCTTGTCCATAAAATTGAAATATTGGTGCAGAAAAATGAGGCTTTTAGGTGAAAAAGGTGGGTTTGGTGCTAAAATTGAGAGCTTTGTGCAGAAAAATGAGGCTTTTTCACCCAAAAAAGGCATTTTGTGCCCGAAATTGAGAGCTTGGTGCAGAAAAATGAGGCTTTTCACCCCAAAACCAGGGGTTTTACCTTAAAGTTGAGAGCTTGGTTCAGAAAAACGAGGCTTTTCCACCCAAAAAAGGCGGGTTTTACCCTAAAATTGAGATATTGGTGCAGAAAAATGAGGCTTTTCACCCAAAAATTGAGAGCTTGTCCCTAAAATTGAGAGCTTGGTGCAGAAAAATGAGGCTTTTTCACCCAAAAAAGGTGGGTTTTACCCTAAAATTGAGAGCTTGGTTCAGAAAAACAAGGATTTTTCACCCAAGGAAGGCGGGTGTGTGCCGTAAAATTGAGAGCTTTGTGCAGAAAAATGAGGCTTTTTCACCCAAAAAAGGCGGGTTTGTGCCCTAAAATTGAGAGCTTGTTGCAGAAAATTGAGGCTTTTCAGCAGAAAAAGGTTGTTTCCGCCCTAAAATTGAGAGCTTGGTGCAGAAAAATGAGGCTTTTCACCCAAAAAAGGCGAGTTTTACCCTAAAATTGAGAGCTTGTTGCAGAAAAATGAGGCTTTTTCACCCAAAAAAGGCGGGTTTTACCCTAAACTTGAGAGAGTGGTTCAGAAAAATGAGGCTTTTCACCCAGTAAAGGTAATTTGTGCCCAAAAATTGAGAGCTTGGTGCAGAAAAATGACGCTTTTCATCAGAAAAAGGCACGTTTGGTCCTAAAATTGCGCTATTGGTGCAGAAAAATGAGGCTTTTCACCCAAAAAAGGCGGGTTTTACCCTAAAATTGAGATATTGGTGCAGAAAAATGAGGCTTTTTCACCCGAAAAAGGCATTTTGTGCCCGAAATTGAGAGCTTGGTGCAGAAAAATGAGGCTTTTCACCCCAAAAACGCGGGTTTAGCCCCCATGATAGGGTTTGTGCTGTAAAAAAGGAGAGGTAGGGCCCAGGAAACGAGGCACTGCTGCATAAAAGGGAGGTTGTTACCTGTAGAATCAAAACTTTGGATGCCAAAAATTAATCTTTGAGAGGTAAAATGGGGGTTTGTGCCCTAAAATTGAGAGCTTGGAGTAGGAAAATGAGGCTTTTAATCTGAAAAAGGAGGTTTGTGCCCTAAAATTGAGATATTGGTGAAGAAAAATGAGGCTTTTCACCCAAAAATTGAGAGCTTGTCCCTAAAATTGAGAGCTTGGTTCAGAAAGACGAGGCTTTTTCACCCAAAAAAGGCGGGTTTGTGCCGTAAAATTGAGAGCTTGTTGCAGAAAATTGAGGCTTTTCAGCAGAAAAAGGTTGTTTCCGCCCTAAAATTGAGAGCTTGGTGCAGAAAAATGAGGCTTTTCACCCAAAAATTGAGAGCTTGTCCCTAAAATTGAGAGCTTGGTTCAGAAAAACGAGGCTTTTTCACCCAAAAAAGGCGGGTTTGTGCCCTAAAATTGAGAGCTTGTTGCAGAAAATTGAGGCTTTTCAGCAGAAAAAGGTTGTTTCCGCCCTAAAATTGAGAGCTTGGTACAGAAAAATGAGGTTTTTCACCCCAAAAGCGTGGGTTTAGCCGCCATGATAGGGTTTGTGCTGTAAAAAAGGAGAGGTAGGGCCCTGGAAACGAGGCACTGCTGCATAAAAGGGAGGTTGTTACCTGTAGAATCAAAACTTTGGATGCCAAAAATTAATCTTTGAGAGGAGAATGGGGGTTTGTGCCCTAAAATTGAGAGCTTGGTGCAGAAAAATGAGGCTTTTTCACCCAAAAAAGGCGGGTTTTACCCTAAACTTGAGAGAGTGGTTCAGAAAAATGAGGCTTTTCACCCAGTAAAGGTAATTTGTGCCCAAAAATTGAGAGCTTGGTGCAGAAAAATGAGGCTTTTCAGCAGAAAAAGGCACGTTTGGTCCTAAAATTGCGCTATTGGTGCAGAAAAATGAGGCTTTTCACCCAAAAAAGGAGACCTTGTCCATAAAATTGAAATATTGGTGCAGAAAAATGAGGCTTTTAGGTGAAAAAGGTGGGTTTGGTGCTAAAATTGAGAGCTTGGTGCAGAAAAATGAGGCTTTTTCACCCAAAAAAGTCATTTTGTGCCCAAAATTGAGAGCTTGGTGCAGAAAAATGAGGCTTTTCACCCCAAAACCAGGGGTTTTACCTTAAAGTTGAGAGCTTGGTTCAGAAAAACGAGGATTTTTCACCCAAAAAAGGCGGGTGTGTGCTGTAAAATTGAGAGCTTGGTGCAGAAAAATGAGGCTTTTCCACCCAAAAAAGGCGGGTTTTACCCTAAAATTGAGAGTTTGGTGAAGAAAAATGAGGCTTTTCACCCAAAAATTGAGAGCTTGTCCCTAAAATTGAGAGCTTGGTGCAGAAAAATGAGGCTTTTTCACCCAAAAGAGGTGGGTTTTACCCTAAAATTGAGAGCTTGTTGCAGAAAATTGAGGCTTTTCAGCAGAAAAAGGTTGTTTCCGCCCTAAAATTGAGAGCTTGGTACAGAAAAATGAGGTTTTTCACCCCAAAAGCGTGGGTTTAGCCGCCATGATAGGGTTTGTGCTGTAAAAAAGGAGAGGTAGGGCCCTGGAAACGAGGCACTGCTGCATAAAAGGGAGGTTGTTACCTGTAGAATCAAAACTTTGGATGCCAAAAATTAATCTTTGAGAGGTAAAATGGGGGTTTGTGCCCTAAAATTGAGAGCTTGGAGTAGGAAAATGAGGCTTTTAATCTGTAAAAGGAGGTTTGTGCCCTAAAACTGAGATATTGGTGAAGAAAAATGAGGATTTTCACCCCAAAATTGAGAGCTTGTCCCTAAAATTGAGAGCTTGGAGTAGGAAAATGAGGCTTTTAATCTGAAAAAGGAGGTTTGTGCCCTAAAATTGAGATATTGGTGCAGAAATATGAGGCTTTTCACCCCAAAATTGAGAGCTTGTCCCTAAAATTGAGAGCTTGGTGCAGAAAAATGAGGCTTTTTCACCCAAAAAAGGCGGGTTTTACCCTAAACTTGAGAGAGTGGTTCAGAAAAATGAGGCTTTTCACCCAGTAAAGGTAATTTGTGCCCAAAAATTGAGAGCTTGGTGCAGAAAAATGAGGCTTTTCATCAGAAAAAGGCACGTTTGGTCCTAAAATTGCGCTATTGGTGCAGAAAAATGAGGCTTTTCACCCAAAAAAGGAGAGCTTGTCCATAAAATTGAAATATTGGTGCAGAAAAATGAGGCTTTTAGGTGAAAAAGGTGGGTTTGGTGCTAAAATTGAGAGCTTTGTGCAGAAAAATGAGGCTTTTCCACCCAAAAAAGGCATTTTGTGCCTGAAATTGAGAGCTTGGTGCAGAAAAATGAGGCTTTTCACCCCAAAAACACGGGCTTTACCCTAAAATTGAGAGCTTGGTTCAGAAAAACGAGGATTTTTCACCAAAAAAGGCGGGTGTGTGCCGTAAAATTGAGATATTGGTGCAGAAAAATGAGGCTTTTCACCCAAAAAAGGAGAGCTTGTCCCTAAATTTGAGAGCTTGGTGCAGAAAAATGAGGCTTTTTCACCCAAAAAAGGCGGGTTTTACCCTAAACTTGAGAGAGTGGTTCAGAAAAATGAGGCTTTTCACCCAGTAAAGGTAATTTGTGCCCAAAAATTGAGAGCTTGGTGCAGAAAAATGACGCTTTTCATCAGAAAAAGGCACGTTTGGTCCTAAAATTGCGCTATTGGTGCAGAAAAATGAGGCTTTTCACCCAAAAAAGGCGGGTTTTACCCTAAAATTGAGATATTGGTGCAGAAAAATGAGGCTTTTTCACCCGAAAAAGGCATTTTGTGCCCGAAATTGAGAGCTTGGTGCAGAAAAATGAGGCTTTTCACCCCAAAAACGCGGGTTTAGCCCCCATGATAGGGTTTGTGCTGTAAAAAAGGAGAGGTAGGGCCCAGGAAACGAGGCACTGCTGCATAAAAGGGAGGTTGTTACCTGTAGAATCAAAACTTTGGATGCCAAAAATTAATCTTTGAGAGGTAAAATGGGGGTTTGTGCCCTAAAATTGAGAGCTTGGAGTAGGAAAATGAGGCTTTTAATATGTAAAAGGAGGTTTGTGCCCTAAAATTGAGATATTGGTGAAGAAGAATGAGGCTTTTCACCCCAAAATTGAGAGCTTGTCCCTAAAATTGAGAGCTTGGAGTAGGAAAATGAGGCTTTTAATCTGAAAAAGGAGGTTTGTGCCCTAAAATTGAGATATTGGTGAAGAAGAATGAGGCTTTTCACCCAAAAATTGAGAGCTTGTCCCTAAAATTGAGAGCTTGGTGCAGAAAAATGAGGCTTTTAGGTGAAAAAGGTGGGTTTGGTGCTAAAATTGAGAGCTTTGTGCAGAAAAATGAGGCTTTTTCACCCAAAAAAGGCATTTTGTGCCCGAAATTGAGAGCTTGGTGCAGAAAAATGAGGCTTTTCACCCCAAAACCAGGGGTTTTACCTTAAAGTTGAGAGCTTGGTTCAGAAAAACGAGGATTTTTCACCCAAAAAAGGTGGGTGTGTGCCGTAAAATTGAGAGCTTGGTGCAGAAAAATGAGGCTTTTCACCCAAAAAAGGAGAGCTTGTCCCTAAAATTGAGAGCTTGGTGCAGAAAAATGAGGCTTTTTCACCCAAAAAAGGCGGGTTTTACCCTAAACTTGCGAGAGTGGTTCAGAAAAATGAGGCTTTTCACCCAGTAAAGGTAATTTGTGCCCAAAAATTGAGAGCTTGGTGCAGAAAAATGATGCTTTTCATCAGAAAAAGGCACGTTTGGTCCTAAAATTGCGCTATTGGTGCAGAAAAATGAGGCTTTTCACCCCAAAAACGCGGGTTTAGCCCCCATGATAGGGTTTGTGCTGTAAAAAAGGAGAGGTAGGGCCCCGGAAACAAGGCACTGCTGCATAAAAGGGAGGTTGTTACCTGTAGAATCAAAACTTTGGATGCCAAAAATTAATCTTTGAGAGGTAAAATGGGGGTTTGTGCCCTAAAATTGAGAGCTTGGAGTAGGAAAATGAGGCTTTTAATCTGAAAAAGGAGGTTTGTGCCCTAAAATTGAGATATTGGTGAAGAAAAATGAGGCTTTTCACCCGAAAATTGAGAGCTTGTCCCTAAAATTGAGAGCTTGGTGCAGAAAAATGAGGCTTTTTCACCCAAAAAAGGTGGGTTTTACCCTAAAATTGAGAGCTTGGTTCAGAAAAACGAGGCTTTTTCACCCAAAAAAGTCGGGTTTGTGCCCTAAAATTGAGAGCTTGTTGCAGAAAATTGAGGCTTTTCAGCAGAAAAAGGTTGTTTCCGCCCTAAAATTGAGAGCTTGGTGCAGAAAAATGACGCTTTTCACCCAAAAAAGGAGAGCTTGTCCCTAAAATTGAGAGCTTGGTGCAGAAAAATGAGGCTTTTTCACCCGAAAAAGGCGGGTTTTACCTTAAACTTGCGAGAGTGGTTCAGAAAAATGAGGCTTTTCACCCAGTAAAGGTAATTTGTGCCCAAAAATTGAGAGCTTGGTGCAGAAAAATGACGCTTTTCATCAGAAAAAGGCACGTTTGGTCCTAAAATTGCGCTATTGGTGCAGAAAAATGAGGCTTTTCACCCCAAAAACGCGGGTTTAGCCCCCATGATAGGGTTTGTGCTGTAAAAAAGGAGAGGTAGGGCCCAGGAAACAAGGCACTGCTGCATAAAAGGGAGGTTGTTACCTGTAGAATCAAAACTTTGGATGCCAAAAATTAATCTTTGAGAGGTAAAATGGGGGTTTGTGCCCTAAAATTGAGAGCTTGGAGTAGGAAAATGAGGCTTTTAATCTGAAAAAGGAGGTTTGTGCCCTAAAATTGAGATATTGGTGAAGAAAAATGAGGCTTTTCACCCAAAAATTGAGAGCTTGTCCCTAAAATTGAGAGCTTGGTTCAGAAAAACGAGGCTTTTTCACCCAAAAAAGGCGGGTTTGTGCCCTAAAATTGAGAGCTTGTTGCAGAAAATTGAGGCTTTTCAGCAGAAAAAGGTTGTTTCCGCCCTAAAATTGAGAGCTTGGTACAGAAAAATGAGGTTTTTCACCCCAAAAGCGTGGGTTTAGCCGCCATGATAGGGTTTGTGCTGTAAAAAAGGAGAGGTAGGGCCCAGGAAACGAGGCACTGCTGCATAAAAGGGAGGTTGTTACCTGTAGAATCAAAACTTTGGATGCCAAAAATTAATCTTTGAGAGGAGAATGGGAGTTTGTGCCCTAAAATTGAGAGCTTGGTGCAGAAAAATGAGGCTTTTTCACCCAAAAAAGGCGGGTTTTACCCTAAACTTGAGAGAGTGGTTCAGAAAAATGAGGCTTTTCACCCAGTAAAGGTAATTTGTGCCCAAAAATTGAGAGCTTGGTGCAGAAAAATGAGGCTTTTCAGCAGAAAAAGGCACGTTTGGTCCTAAAATTGCGCTATTGGTGCAGAAAAATGAGGCTTTTCCACCCAAAAAAGGCGGGTTTTACCCTAAAATTGAGAGTTTGGTGAAGAAAAATGAGGCTTTTCACCCAAAAATTGAGAGCTTGTCCCTAAAATTGAGAGCTTGGTGCAGAAAAATGAGGCTTTTTCACCCAAAAAAGGTAGGTTTTACCCTAAAATTGAGAGCTTGGTTCAGAAAAACGAGGCTTTTCAGCAGAAAAAGGTTGTTTCCGCCCTAAAATTGAGAGCTTGGTACAGAAAAATGAGGTTTTTCACCCCAAAAGCGTGGGTTTAGCCCCCATGATAGGGTTTGTGCTGTAAAAAAGGAGAGGTAGGGCCCAGGAAACGAGGCACTGCTGCATAAAAGGGAGGTTGTTACCTGTAGAATCAAAACTTTGGATGCCAAAAATTAATCTTTGAGAGGTAAAATGGGGGTTTGTGCCCTAAAATTGAGAGCTTGGAGTAGGAAAATGAGGCTTTTAATCTGTAAAAGGAGGTTTGTGCCCTAAAATTGAGATATTGGTGAAGAAGAATGAGGCTTTTCACCCCAAAATTGAGAGCTTGTCCCTAAAATTGAGAGCTTGGAGTAGGAAAATGAGGCTTTTAATCTGAAAAAGGAGGTTTGTGCCCTAAAATTGAGATATTGGTGAAGAAGAATGAGGCTTTTCACCCAAAAATTGAGAGCTTGTCCCTAAAATTGAGAGCTTGGTGCAGAAAAATGAGGCTTTTAGGTGAAAAAGGTGGATTTGGTGCTAAAATTGAGAGCTTTGTGCAGAAAATGAGGCTTTTTCACCCAAAAAAGGCATTTTGTGCCCGAAATTGAGAGCTTGGTGCAGAAAAATGAGGCTTTTCACCCCAAAACCAGGGGTTTTACCTTAAAGTTGAGAGCTTGGTTCAGAAAAACGAGGATTTTTCACCCAAAAAAGGCGGGTGTGTGCCGTAAAATTGAGAGCTTGGTGCAGAAAAATGAGGCTTTTCCACCCAAAAAAGGCGGGTTTTACCCTAAAATTGAGATATTGGTGCAGAAAAATGAGGCTTTTCACCCGAAAATTGAGAGCTTGTCCCTAAAATTGAGAGCTTGGTGCAGAAAAATGAGGCTTTTTCACCCAAAAAAGGTGGGTTTTACCCTAAAATTGAGAGCTTGGTTCAGAAAAACAAGGATTTTTCACCCAAGAAAGGCGGGTGTGTGCCGTAAAATTGAGAGCTTTGTGCAGAAAAATGAGGCTTTTTCACCCAAAAAAGGCATTTTGTGCCCAAAATTGAGAGCTTGGTGCAGAAAAATGAGGCTTTTCACCCCAAAACCAGGGGTTTTACCTTAAAGTTGAGAGCTTGGTTCAGAAAAACGAGGATTTTTCACCCAAAAAAGGCGGGTGTGTGCCGTAAAATTGAGAGCTTGGTGCAGAAAAATGAGGCTTTTCCACCCAAAAAAGGCGGGTTTTACCCTAAAATTGAGGTATTGGTGAAGAAAAATGAGGCTTTTCACCCGAAAATTGAGAGCTTGTCCCTAAAATTGAGACCTTGGTGCAGAAAAATGAGGCTTTTTCACCCAAAAAAGGTGGGTTTTACCCTAAAATTGAGAGCTTGGTTCAGAAAAACAAGGATTTTTCACCCAAGAAAGGTGGGTGTGTGCCGTAAAATTGAGAGCTTTGTGCAGAAAAATGAGGCTTTTTCACCCAAAAAAGGCATTTTGTGCCCGAAATTGAGAGCTTGGTGCAGAAAAATGAGGCTTTTCCACCCAAAAAAGGCAGGTTTTACCCTAAAATTGAGAGCTTGGTGAAGAAAAATGAGGCTTTTTACCCGAAAATTGAGAGCTTGTCCCTAAAATTGAGAGCTTGGTGCAGAAAAATGAGGCTTTTCACCCAAAAAAGGTGGGTTTTACCCTAAAATTGAGAGCTTGTTGCAGAAAATTGAGGCTTTTCAGCAGAAAAAGGTTGTTTCCGCCCTAAAATTGAGAGCTTGGTACAGAAAAATGAGGTTTTTCACCCCAAAAGCGTGGGTTTAGCCGCCATGATAGGGTTTGTGCTGTAAAAAAGGAGAGGTAGGGCCCTGGAAACGAGGCACTGCTGCATAAAAGGGAGGTTGTTACCTGTAGAATCAAAACTTTGGATGCCAAAAATTAATCTTTGAGAGGTAAAATGGGGGTTTGTGCCCTAAAATTGAGATATTGGTGCAGAAAAATGAGGCTTTTTCACCCGAAAAAGGCATTTTGTGCCCGAAATTGAGAGCTTGGTGCAGAAAAATGAGGCTTTTCACCCCAAAAACGCGGGTTTAGCCCCCATGATAGGGTTTGTGCTGTAAAAAAGGAGAGGTAGGGCCCAGGAAACGAGGCACTGCTGCATAAAAGGGAGGTTGTTACCTGTAGAATCAAAACTTTGGATGCCAAAAATTAATCTTTGAGAGGTAAAATGGGGGTTTGTGCCCTAAAATTGAGAGCTTGGAGTAGGAAAATGAGGCTTTTAATCTGAAAAAGGAGGTTTGTGCCCTAAAATTGAGATATTGGTGAAGAAAAATGAGGCTTTTCACCCAAAAATTGAGAGCTTGTCCCTAAAATTGAGAGCTTGGTTCAGAAAAACGAGGCTTTTTCACCCAAAAAAGGCGGGTTTGTGCCCTAAAATTGAGAGCTTGTTGCAGAAAATTGAGGCTTTTCAGCAGAAAAAGGTTGTTTCCGCCCTAAAATTGAGAGCTTGGTACAGAAAAATGAGGTTTTTCACCCCAAAAGCGTGGGTTTAGCCGCCATGATAGGGTTTGTGCTGTAAAAAAGGAGAGGTAGGGCCCTGGAAACGAGGCACTGCTGCATAAAAGGGACGTTGTTACCTATAGAATCAAAACTTTGGATGCCAAAAATTAATCTTTGAGAGGAGAATGGGGGTTTGTGCCCTAAAATTGAGAGCTTGGTGCAGAAAAATGAGGCTTTTTCACCCAAAAAAGGCGGGTTTTACCCTAAACTTGAGAGAGTGGTTCAGAAAAATGAGGCTTTTCACCCAGTAAAGGTAATTTGTGCCCAAAAATTGAGAGCTTGGTACAGAAAAATGAGGCTTTTCAGCAGAAAAAGGCACGTTTGGTCCTAAAATTGCGCTATTGGTGCAGAAAAATGAGGCTTTTCACCCAAAAATTGAGAGCTTGTCCCTAAAATTGAGAGCTTGGTGCAGAAAAATGAGGCTTTTAGGTGAAAAAGGTGGGTTTGGTGCTAAAATTGAGAGCTTTGTGCAGAAAAATGAGGCTTTTTCACCCAAAAAAGGCATTTTGTGCCCGAAATTGAGAGCTTGGTGCAGAAAAATGAGGCTTTTCACCCCAAAACCAGGGGTTTTACCTTAAAGTTGAGAGCTTGGTTCAGAAAAACGAGGCTTTTCCACCCAAAAAAGGCGGGTTTTACCCTAAAATTGAGATATTGGTGCAGAAAAATGAGGCTTTTTCACCCGAAAAAGGCATTTTGTGCCCGAAATTGAGAGCTTGGTGCAGAAAAATGAGGCTTTTCACCCCAAAAACGCGGGTTTAGCCCCCATGATAGGGTTTGTGCTGTAAAAAAGGAGAGGTAGGGCCCAGGAAACGAGGCACTGCTGCATAAAAGGGAGGTTGTTACCTGTAGAATCAAAACTTTGGATGCCAAAAATTAATCTTTGAGAGGTAAAATGGGGGTTTGTGCCCTAAAATTGAGAGCTTGGAGTAGGAAAATGAGGCTTTTAATATGTAAAAGGAGGTTTGTGCCCTAAAATTGAGATATTGGTGAAGAAGAATGAGGCTTTTCACCCCAAAATTGAGAGCTTGTCCCTAAAATTGAGAGCTTGGAGTAGGAAAATGAGGCTTTTAATCTGAAAAAGGAGGTTTGTGCCCTAAAATTGAGATATTGGTGAAGAAGAATGAGGCTTTTCACCCAAAAATTGAGAGCTTGTCCCTAAAATTGAGAGCTTGGTGCAGAAAAATGAGGCTTTTAGGTGAAAAAGGTGGGTTTGGTGCTAAAATTGAGAGCTTTGTGCAGAAAAATGAGGCTTTTTCACCCAAAAAAGGCATTTTGTGCCCAAAATTGAGAGCTTGGTGCAGAAAAATGAGGCTTTTCACCCCAAAACCAGGGGTTTTACCTTAAAGTTGAGAGCTTGGTTCAGAAAAACGAGGATTTTTCACCCAAAAAAGGCGGGTGTGTGCCGTAAAATTGAGAGCTTGGTGCAGAAAAATGAGGCTTTTAGGTGAAAAAGGTGGGTTTGGTGCTAAAATTGAGAGCTTTGTGCAGAAAAATGAGGCTTTTTCACCCAAAAAAGGCATTTTGTGCCCAAAATTGAGAGCTTGGTGCAGAAAAATGAGGCTTTTCACCCCAAAACCAGGGGTTTTACCTTAAAGTTGAGAGCTTGGTTCAGAAAAACGAGGATTTTTCACCCAAAAAAGGCGGGTGTGTGCCGTAAAATTGAGAGCTTGGTGCAGAAAAATGAGGCTTTTCCACCCAAAAAAGGCGGGTTTTACCCTAAAATTGAGATATTGGTGAAGAAAAATGAGGCTTTTCACCTGAAAATTGAGAGCTTGTCCCTAAAATTGAGACCTTGGTGCAGAAAAATGAGGCTTTTTCACCCAAAAAAGGTGGGTTTTACCCTAAAATTGAGAGCTTGGTTCAGAAAAACAAGGATTTTTCACCCAAGAAAGGCGGGTGTGTGCCGTAAAATTGAGAGCTTTGTGCAGAAAAATGAGGCTTTTTCACCCAAAAAAGGCATTTTGTGCCCGAAATTGAGAGCTTGGTGCAGAAAAATGAGGCTTTTCCACCCAAAAAAGGCAGGTTTTACCCTAAATTTGAGAGCTTGGTGAAGAAAAATGAGGCTTTTTACCCGAAAATTGAGAGCTTGTCCCTAAAATTGAGAGCTTGGTGCAGAAAAATGAGGCTTTTTCACCCAAAAAAGGTGGGTTTTACCCTAAAATTGAGAGCTTGGTTCAGAAAAACGAGGATTTTTCACCCAAAAAAGGCGGGTTTGTGCCCTAAAATTGAGAGCTTGTTGCAGAAAATTGAGGCTTTTCAGCAGAAAAAGGTTGTTTCCGCCCTAAAATTGAGAGCTTGGTGCAGAAAAATGAGGCTTTTCACCCAAAAAAGGAGAGCTTGTCCCTAAAATTGAGAGCTTGGTGCAGAAAAATGAGGCTTTTTCACCCAAAAAAGGCGGGTTTTACCCTAAACTTGAGAGAGTGGTTCAGAAAAATGAGGCTTTTCACCCAGTAAAGGTAATTTGTGCCCAAAAATTGAGAGCTTGGTGCAGAAAAATGACGCTTTTCATCAGAAAAAGGCACGTTTGGTCCTAAAATTGCGCTATTGGTGCAGAAAAATGAGGCTTTTCACCCAAAAAAGGCGGGTTTTACCCTAAAATTGAGATATTGGTGCAGAAAAATGAGGCTTTTTCACCCGAAAAAGGCATTTTGTGCCCGAAATTGAGAGCTTGGTGCAGAAAAATGAGGCTTTTCACCCCAAAAACGCGGGTTTAGCCCCCATGATAGGGTTTGTGCTGTAAAAAAGGAGAGTTAGGGCCCTGGAAACGAGGCACTGCTGCATAAAAGGGAGGTTGTTACCTGTAGAATCAAAACTTTGGATGCCAAAAATTAATCTTTGAGAGGTAAAATGGGGGTTTGTGCCCTAAAATTGAGAGCTTGGAGTAGGAAAATGAGGCTTTTAATCTGAAAAAGGAGGTTTGTGCCCTAAAATTGAGATATTGGTGAAGAAAAATGAGGCTTTTCACCCAAAAATTGAGAGCTTGTCCCTAAAATTGAGAGCTTGGTTCAGAAAAACGAGGCTTTTTCACCCAAAAAAGGCGGGTTTGTGCCCTAAAATTGAGAGCTTGTTGCAGAAAATTGAGGCTTTTCAGCAGAAAAAGGTTGTTTCCGCCCTAAAATTGAGAGCTTGGTACAGAAAAATGAGGTTTTTCACCCCAAAAGCGTGGGTTTAGCCGCCATGATAGGGTTTGTGCTGTAAAAAAGGAGAGGTAGGGCCCTGGAAACGAGGCACTGCTGCATAAAAGGGACGTTGTTACCTGTAGAATCAAAACTTTGGATGCCAAAAATTAATCTTTGAGAGGAGAATGGGGGTTTGTGCCCTAAAATTGAGAGCTTGGTGCAGAAAAATGAGGCTTTTTCACCCAAAAAAGGCGGGTTTTACCCTAAACTTGAGAGAGTGGTTCAGAAAAATGAGGCTTTTCACCCAGTAAAGGTAATTTGTGCCCAAAAATTGAGAGCTTGGTGCAGAAAAATGAGGCTTTTCAGCAGAAAAAGGCACGTTTGGTCCTAAAATTGCGCTATTGGTGCAGAAAAATGAGGCTTTTCACCCAAAAATTGAGAGCTTGTCCCTAAAATTGAGAGCTTGGTGCAGAAAAATGAGGCTTTTAGGTGAAAAAGGTGGGTTTGGTGCTAAAATTGAGAGCTTTGTGCAGAAAAATGAGGCTTTTTCACCCAAAAAAGGCATTTTGTGCCCGAAATTGAGAGCTTGGTGCAGAAAAATGAGGCTTTTCACCCCAAAACCAGGGGTTTTACCTTAAAGTTGAGAGCTTGGTTCAGAAAAACGAGGCTTTTCCACCCAAAAAAGGCGGGTTTTACCCTAAAATTGAGATATTGGTGCAGAAAAATGAGGCTTTTTCACCCGAAAAAGGCATTTTGTGCCCGAAATTGAGAGCTTGGTGCAGAAAAATGAGGCTTTTCACCCCAAAAACGCGGGTTTAGCCCCCATGATAGGGTTTGTGCTGTAAAAAAGGAGAGGTAGGGCCCAGGAAACGAGGCACTGCTGCATAAAAGGGAGGTTGTTACCTGTAGAATCAAAACTTTGGATGCCAAAAATTAATCTTTGAGAGGTAAAATGGGGGTTTGTGCCCTAAAATTGAGAGCTTGGTGCAGAAAAATGAGGCTTTTTCACCCAAAAAAGGCGGGTTTTACCCTAAACTTGAGAGAGTGGTTCAGAAAAATGAGGCTTTTCACCCAGTAAAGGTAATTTGTGCCCAAAAATTGAGAGCTTGGTGCAGAAAAATGAGGCTTTTCAGCAGAAAAAGGCACGTTTGGTCCTAAAATTGCGCTATTGGTGCAGAAAAATGAGGCTTTTCACCCAAAAATTGAGAGCTTGTCCCTAAAATTGAGAGCTTGGTGCAGAAAAATGAGGCTTTTAGGTGAAAAAGGTGGGTTTGGTGCTAAAATTGAGAGCTTTGTGCAGAAAAATGAGGCTTTTTCACCCAAAAAAGGCATTTTGTGCCCGAAATTGAGAGCTTGGTGCAGAAAAATGAGGCTTTTCACCCCAAAACCAGGGGTTTTACCTTAAAGTTGAGAGCTTGGTTCAGAAAAACGAGGCTTTTCCACCCAAAAAAGGCGGGTTTTACCCTAAAATTGAGGTATTGGTGCAGAAAAATGAGGCTTTTCACCGAAAAATTGAGAGCTTGTCCCTAAAATTGAGAGCTTGGTGCAGAAAAATGAGGCTTTTTCACCCAAAAAAGGTGGGTTTTACCCTAAAATTGAGAGCTTGGTTCAGAAAAACAAGGATTTTTCACCCAAGAAAGGCGGGTGTGTGCCGTAAAATTGAGAGCTTTGTGCAGAAAAATGAGGCTTTTTCACCCAAAAAAGGCGGGTTTGTGCCCTAAAATTGAGAGCTTGTTGCAGAAAATTGAGGCTTTTCAGCAGAAAAAGGTTGTTTCCGCCCTAAAATTGAGAGCTTGGTGCAGAAAAATGAGGCTTTTCACCCAAAAAAGGAGAGCTTGTCCCTAAAATTGAGAGCTTGGTGCAGAAAAATGAGGCTTTTTCACCCAAAAAAGGCGGGTTTTACCCTAAACTTGAGAGAGTGGTTCAGAAAAATGAGGCTTTTCACCCAGTAAAGGTAATTTGTGCCCAAAAATTGAGAGCTTGGTGCAGAAAAATGACGCTTTTCATCAGAAAAAGGCACGTTTGGTCCTAAAATTGCGCTATTGGTGCAGAAAAATGAGGCTTTTCACCCAAAAAAGGCGGGTTTTACCCTAAAATTGAGATATTGGTGCAGAAAAATGAGGCTTTTTCACCCGAAAAAGGCATTTTGTGCCCGAAATTGAGAGCTTGGTGCAGAAAAATGAGGCTTTTCACCCCAAAAACGCGGGTTTAGCCCCCATGATAGGGTTTGTGCTGTAAAAAAGGAGAGGTAGGGCCCAGGAAACGAGGCACTGCTGCATAAAAGGGAGGTTGTTACCTGTAGAATCAAAACTTTGGATGCCAAAAATTAATCTTTGAGAGGTAAAATGGGGGTTTGTGCCCTAAAATTGAGAGCTTGGAGTAGGAAAATGAGGCTTTTAATCTGAAAAAGGAGGTTTGTGCCCTAAAATTGAGATATTGGTGAAGAAAAATGAGGCTTTTCACCCAAAAATTGAGAGCTTGTCCCTAAAATTGAGAGCTTGGTTCAGAAAGACGAGGCTTTTTCACCCAAAAAAGGCGGGTTTGTGCCCTAAAATTGAGAGCTTGTTGCAGAAAATTGAGGTTTTTCAGCAGAAAAAGGTTGTTTCCGCCCTAAAATTGAGAGCTTGGTGCAGAAAAATGAGGCTTTTCACCCAAAAAAGGAGAGCTTGTCCCTAAAATTGAGAGCTTGGTGCAGAAAAATGAGGCTTTTTCACCCAAAAAAGGCGGGTTTTACCCTAAACTTGAGAGAGTGGTTCAGAAAAATGAGGCTTTTCACCCAGTAAAGGTAATTTGTGCCCAAAAATTGAGAGCTTGGTGCAGAAAAATGACGCTTTTCATCAGAAAAAGGCACGTTTGGTCCTAAAATTGCGCTATTGGTGCAGAAAAATGAGGCTTTTCACCCAAAAAAGGCGGGTTTTACCCTAAAATTGAGATATTGGTGCAGAAAAATGAGGCTTTTTCACCCGAAAAAGGCATTTTGTGCCCGAAATTGAGAGCTTGGTGCAGAATAATGAGGCTTTTCACCCCAAAAACGCGGGTTTAGCCCCCATGATAGGGTTTGTGCTGTAAAAAAGGAGAGTTAGGGCCCTGGAAACGAGGCACTGCTGCATAAAAGGGAGGTTGTTACCTGTAGAATCAAAACTTTGGATGCCAAAAATTAATCTTTGAGAGGTAAAATGGGGGTTTGTGCCCTAAAATTGAGAGCTTGGAGTAGGAAAATGAGGCTTTTAATCTGAAAAAGGAGGTTTGTGCCCTAAAATTGAGATATTGGTGAAGAAAAATGAGGCTTTTCACCCAAAAATTGAGAGCTTGTCCCTAAAATTGAGAGCTTGGTTCAGAAAAACGAGGCTTTTTCACCCAAAAAAGGCGGGTTTGTGCCCTAAAATTGAGAGCTTGTTGCAGAAAATTGAGGCTTTTCAGCAGAAAAAGGTTGTTTCCGCCCTAAAATTGAGAGCTTGGTACAGAAAAATGAGGTTTTTCACCCCAAAAGCGTGGGTTTAGCCGCCATGATAGGGTTTGTGCTGTAAAAAAGGAGAGGTAGGGCCCTGGAAACGAGGCACTGCTGCATAAAAGGGAGGTTGTTACCTGTAGAATCAAAACTTTGGATGCCAAAAATTAATCTTTGAGAGGAGAATGGGGGTTTGTGCCCTAAAATTGAGAGCTTGGTGCAGAAAAATGAGGCTTTTCCACCCAAAAAAGGCGGGTTTTACCCTAAACTTGAGAGAGTGGTTCAGAAAAATGAGGCTTTTCACCCAGTAAAGGTAATTTGTGCCCAAAAATTGAGAGCTTGGTGCAGAAAAATGAGGCTTTTCAGCAGAAAAAGGCACGTTTGGTCCTAAAATTGCGCTATTGGTGCAGAAAAATGAGGCTTTTCACCCAAAAATTGAGAGCTTGTCCCTAAAATTGAGAGCTTGGTGCAGAAAAATGAGGCTTTTAGGTGAAAAAGGTGGGTTTGGTGCTAAAATTGAGAGCTTTGTGCAGAAAAATGAGGCTTTTTCACCCAAAAAAGGCATTTTGTGCCCGAAATTGAGAGCTTGGTGCAGAAAAATGAGGCTTTTCACCCCAAAACCAGGGGTTTTACCTTAAAGTTGAGAGCTTGGTTCAGAAAAACGAGGCTTTTCCACCCAAAAAAGGCGGGTTTTACCCTAAAATTGAGATATTGGTGCAGAAAAATGAGGCTTTTTCACCCGAAAAAGGCATTTTGTGCCCGAAATTGAGAGCTTGGTGCAGAAAAATGAGGCTTTTCACCCCAAAAACGCGGGTTTAGCCCCCATGATAGGGTTTGTGCTGTAAAAAAGGAGAGGTAGGGCCCAGGAAACGAGGCACTGCTGCATAAAAGGGAGGTTGTTACCTGTAGAATCAAAACTTTGGATGCCAAAAATTAATCTTTGAGAGGTAAAATGGGGGTTTGTGCCCTAAAATTGAGAGCTTGGTGCAGAAAAATGAGGCTTTTTCACCCAAAAAAGGCGGGTTTTACCCTAAACTTGAGAGAGTGGTTCAGAAAAATGAGGCTTTTCACCCAGTAAAGGTAATTTGTGCCCAAAAATTGAGAGCTTGGTGCAGAAAAATGAGGCTTTTCAGCAGAAAAAGGCACGTTTGGTCCTAAAATTGCGCTATTGGTGCAGAAAAATGAGGCTTTTCACCCAAAAATTGAGAGCTTGTCCCTAAAATTGAGAGCTTGGTGCAGAAAAATGAGGCTTTTAGGTGAAAAAGGTGGGTTTGGTGCTAAAATTGAGAGCTTTGTGCAGAAAAATGAGGCTTTTTCACCCAAAAAAGGCATTTTGTGCCCGAAATTGAGAGCTTGGTGCAGAAAAATGAGGCTTTTCACCCCAAAACCAGGGGTTTTACCTTAAAGTTGAGAGCTTGGTTCAGAAAAACGAGGCTTTTCCACCCAAAAAAGGCGGGTTTTACCCTAAAATTGAGATATTGGTGCAGAAAAATGAGGCTTTTTCACCCAAAAATTGAGAGCTTGTCCCTAAAATTGAGAGCTTGGTGCAGAAAAATGAGGCTTTTTCACCCAAAAAAGGTGGGTTTTACCCTAAAATTGAGAGCTTGGTTCAGAAAAACAAGGATTTTTCACCCAAGAAAGGCGGGTGTGTGCCGTAAAATTGAGAGCTTTGTGCAGAAAAATGAGGCTTTTTCACCCAAAAAAGGCGGGTTTGTGCCCTAAAATTGAGAGCTTGTTGCAGAAAATTGAGGCTTTTCAGTAGAAAAAGGTTGTTTCCGCCCTAAAATTGAGAGCTTGGTGCAGAAAAATGAGGCTTTTCACCCAAAAAAGGAGAGCTTGTCCCTAAAATTGAGAGCTTGGTGCAGAAAAATGAGGCTTTTTCACCCAAAAATGGCCGGTTTTACCCTAAACTTGAGAGAGTGGTTCAGAAAAATGAGGCTTTTCACCCAGTAAAGGTAATTTGTGCCCAAAAATTGAGAGCTTGGTGCAGAAAAATGACGCTTTTCATCAGAAAAAGGCACGTTTGGTCCTAAAATTGCGCTATTGGTGCAGAAAAATGAGGCTTTTCACCCAAAAAAGGCGGGTTTTACCCTAAAATTGAGATATTGGTGCAGAAAAATGAGGCTTTTTCACCCGAAAAAGGCATTTTGTGCCCGAAATTGAGAGCTTGGTGCAGAAAAATGAGGCTTTTCACCCCAAAAACGCGGGTTTAGCCCCCATGATAGGGTTTGTGCTGTAAAAAAGGAGAGTTAGGGCCCTGGAAACGAGGCACTGCTGCATAAAAGGGAGGTTGTTACCTGTAGAATCAAAACTTTGGATGCCAAAAATTAATCTTTGAGAGGTAAAATGGGGGTTTGTGCCCTAAAATTGAGAGCTTGGAGTAGGAAAATGAGGCTTTTAATCTGAAAAAGGAGGTTTGTGCCCTAAAATTGAGATATTGGTGAAGAAAAATGAGGCTTTTCACCCAAAAATTGAGAGCTTGTCCCTAAAATTGAGAGCTTGGTTCAGAAAAACGAGGCTTTTTCACCCAAAAAAGGCGGGTTTGTGCCCTAAAATTGAGAGCTTGTTGCAGAAAATTGAGGCTTTTCAGCAGAAAAAGGTTGTTTCCGCCCTAAAATTGAGAGCTTGGTACAGAAAAATGAGGTTTTTCACCCCAAAAGCGTGGGTTTAGCCGCCATGATAGGGTTTGTGCTGTAAAAAAGGAGAGGTAGGGCCCAGGAAACGAGGCACTGCTGCATAAAAGGGAGGTTGTTACCTGTAGAATCAAAACTTTGGATGCCAAAAATTAATCTTTGAGAGGAGAATGGGAGTTTGTGCCCTAAAATTGAGAGCTTGGTGCAGAAAAATGAGGCTTTTTCACCCAAAAAAGGCGGGTTTTACCCTAAACTTGAGAGAGTGGTTCAGAAAAATGAGGCTTTTCACCCAGTAAAGGTAATTTGTGCCCAAAAATTGAGAGCTTGGTGCAGAAAAATGAGGCTTTTCAGCAGAAAAAGGCACGTTTGGTCCTAAAATTGCGCTATTGGTGCAGAAAAATGAGGCTTTTCCACCCAAAAAAGGCGGGTTTTACCCTAAAATTGAGAGTTTGGTGCAGAAAAATGAGGCTTTTTCACCCAAAAAAGGTAGGTTTTACCCTAAAATTGAGAGCTTGGTTCAGAAAAACGAGGCTTTTCAGCAGAAAAAGGTTGTTTCCGCCCTAAAATTGAGAGCTTGGTACAGAAAAATGAGGTTTTTCACCCCAAAAGCGTGGGTTTAGCCCCCATGATAGGGTTTGTGCTGTAAAAAAGGAGAGGTAGGGCCCAGGAAACGAGGCACTGCTGCATAAAAGGGAGGTTGTTACCTGTAGAATCAAAACTTTGGATGCCAAAAATTAATCTTTGAGAGGTAAAATGGGGGTTTGTGCCCTAAAATTGAGAGCTTGGAGTAGGAAAATGAGGCTTTTAATCTGTAAAAGGAGGTTTGTGCCCTAAAATTGAGATATTGGTGAAGAAGAATGAGGCTTTTCACCCCAAAATTGAGAGCTTGTCCCTAAAATTGAGAGCTTGGAGTAGGAAAATGAGGCTTTTAATCTGAAAAAGGAGGTTTGTGCCCTAAAATTGAGATATTGGTGAAGAAGAATGAGGCTTTTCACCCAAAAATTGAGAGCTTGTCCCTAAAATTGAGAGCTTGGTGCAGAAAAATGAGGCTTTTAGGTGAAAAAGGTGGATTTGGTGCTAAAATTGAGAGCTTTGTGCAGAAAATGAGGCTTTTTCACCCAAAAAAGGCATTTTGTGCCCGAAATTGAGAGCTTGGTGCAGAAAAATGAGGCTTTTCACCCCAAAACCAGGGGTTTTACCTTAAAGTTGAGAGCTTGGTTCAGAAAAACGAGGATTTTTCACCCAAAAAAGGCGGGTGTGTGCCGTAAAATTGAGAGCTTGGTGCAGAAAAATGAGGCTTTTCCACCCAAAAAAGGCGGGTTTTACCCTAAAATTGAGATATTGGTGCAGAAAAATGAGGCTTTTCACCCGAAAATTGAGAGCTTGTCCCTAAAATTGAGAGCTTGGTGCAGAAAAATGAGGCTTTTTCACCCAAAAAAGGTGGGTTTTACCCTAAAATTGAGAGCTTGGTTCAGAAAAACAAGGATTTTTCACCCAAGAAAGGCGGGTGTGTGCCGTAAAATTGAGAGCTTTGTGCAGAAAAATGAGGCTTTTTCACCCAAAAAAGGCATTTTGTGCCCAAAATTGAGAGCTTGGTGCAGAAAAATGAGGCTTTTCACCCCAAAACCAGGGGTTTTACCTTAAAGTTGAGAGCTTGGTTCAGAAAAACGAGGATTTTTCACCCAAAAAAGGCGGGTGTGTGCCGTAAAATTGAGAGCTTGGTGCAGAAAAATGAGGCTTTTCCACCCAAAAAAGGCGGGTTTTACCCTAAAATTGAGGTATTGGTGAAGAAAAATGAGGCTTTTCACCCGAAAATTGAGAGCTTGTCCCTAAAATTGAGACCTTGGTGCAGAAAAATGAGGCTTTTTCACCCAAAAAAGGTGGGTTTTACCCTAAAATTGAGAGCTTGGTTCAGAAAAACAAGGATTTTTCACCCAAGAAAGGTGGGTGTGTGCCGTAAAATTGAGAGCTTTGTGCAGAAAAATGAGGCTTTTTCACCCAAAAAAGGCATTTTGTGCCCGAAATTGAGAGCTTGGTGCAGAAAAATGAGGCTTTTCCACCCAAAAAAGGCAGGTTTTACCCTAAAATTGAGAGCTTGGTGAAGAAAAATGAGGCTTTTTACCCGAAAATTGAGAGCTTGTCCCTAAAATTGAGAGCTTGGTGCAGAAAAATGAGGCTTTTCACCCAAAAAAGGTGGGTTTTACCCTAAAATTGAGAGCTTGTTGCAGAAAATTGAGGCTTTTCAGCAGAAAAAGGTTGTTTCCGCCCTAAAATTGAGAGCTTGGTGCAGAAAAATGAGGCTTTTCACCCAAAAAAGGAGAGCTTGTCCCTAAAATTGAGAGCTTGGTGCAGAAAAATGAGGCTTTTTCACCCAAAAAAGGCGGGTTTTACCCTAAACTTGAGAGAGTGGTTCAGAAAAATGAGGCTTTTCACCCAGTAAAGGTAATTTGTGCCCAAAAATTGAGAGCTTGGTGCAGAAAAATGACGCTTTTCATCAGAAAAAGGCACGTTTGGTCCGAAAATTGCGCTATTGGTGCAGAAAAATGAGGCTTTTCACCCAAAAAAGGTGGGTTTTACCCTAAAATTGAGATATTGGTGCAGAAAAATGAGGCTTTTTCACCCGAAAAAGGCATTTTGTGCCCGAAATTGAGAGCTTGGTGCAGAAAAACGAGGCTTTTCACCCCAAAAACGCGGGTTTAGCCCCCATGATAGGGTTTGTGCTGTAAAAAAGGAGAGGTAGGGCCCAGGAAACGAGGCACTGCTGCATAAAAGGGAGGTTGTTACCTGTAGAATCAAAACTTTGGATGCCAAAAATTAATCTTTGAGAGGTAAAATGGGGGTTTGTGCCCTAAAATTGAGAGCTTGGAGTAGGAAAATGAGGCTTTTAATCTGAAAAAGGAGGTTTGTGCCCTAAAATTGAGATATTGGTGAAGAAAAATGAGGCTTTTCACCCAAAAATTGAGAGCTTGTCCCTAAAATTGAGAGCTTGGTTCAGAAAAACGAGGCTTTTTCACCCAAAAAAGGCGGGTTTGTGCCCTAAAATTGAGAGCTTGTTGCAGAAAATTGAGGCTTTTCAGCAGAAAAATGTTGTTTCCGCCCTAAAATTGAGAGCTTGGTACAGAAAAATGAGGTTTTTCACCCCAAAAGCGTGGGTTTAGCCGCCATGATAGGGTTTGTGCTGTAAAAAAGGAGAGGTAGGGCCCTGGAAACGAGGCACTGCTGCATAAAAGGGAGGTTGTTACCTGTAGAATCAAAACTTTGGATGCCAAAAATTAATCTTTGAGAGGTAAAATGGGGGTTTGTGCCCTAAAATTGAGAGCTTGGTGCAGAAAAATGAGGCTTTTTCACCCAAAAAAGGCGGGTTTTACCCTAAACTTGAGAGAGTGGTTCAGAAAAATGAGGCTTTTCACCCAGTAAAGGTAATTTGTGCCCAAAAATTGAGAGCTTGGTGCAGAAAAATGAGGCTTTTCAGCAGAAAAAGGCACGTTTGGTCCTAAAATTGCGCTATTGGTGCAGAAAAATGAGGCTTTTCACCCAAAAATTGAGAGCTTGTCCCTAAAATTGAGAGCTTGGTGCAGAAAAATGAGGCTTTTAGGTGAAAAAGGTGGGTTTGGTGCTAAAATTGAGAGCTTTGTGCAGAAAAATGAGGCTTTTTCACCCAAAAAAGGCATTTTGTGCCCGAAATTGAGAGCTTGGTGCAGAAAAATGAGGCTTTTCACCCCAAAACCAGGGGTTTTACCTTAAAGTTGAGAGCTTGGTTCAGAAAAACAAGGCTTTTCCACCCAAAAAAGGCGGGTTTTACCCTAAAATTGAGATATTGGTGCAGAAAAATGAGGCTTTTTCACCCGAAAAAGGCATTTTGTGCCCGAAATTGAGAGCTTGGTGCAGAAAAATGAGGCTTTTCACCCCAAAAACGCGGGTTTAGCCCCCATGATAGGGTTTGTGCTGTAAAAAAGGAGAGGTAGGGCCCAGGAAACGAGGCACTGCTGCATAAAAGGGAGGTTGTTACCTGTAGAATCAAAACTTTGGATGCCAAAAATTAATCTTTGAGAGGTAAAATGGGGGTTTGTGCCCTAAAATTGAGAGCTTGGAGTAGGAAAATGAGGCTTTTAATCTGAAAAAGGAGGTTTGTGCCCTAAAATTGAGATATTGGTGAAGAAAAATGAGGCTTTTCACCCAAAAATTGAGAGCTTGTCCCTAAAATTGAGAGCTTGGTTCAGAAAAACGAGGCTTTTTCACCCAAAAAAGGCGGGTTTGTGCCCTAAAATTGAGAGCTTGTTGCAGAAAATTGAGGCTTTTCAGCAGAAAAATGTTGTTTCCGCCCTAAAATTGAGAGCTTGGTACAGAAAAATGAGGTTTTTCACCCCAAAAGCGTGGGTTTAGCCGCCATGATAGGGTTTGTGCTGTAAAAAAGGAGAGGTAGGGCCCTGGAAACGAGGCACTGCTGCATAAAAGGGACGTTGTTACCTATAGAATCAAAACTTTGGATGCCAAAAATTAATCTTTGAGAGGAGAATGGGGGTTTGTGCCCTAAAATTGAGAGCTTGGTGCAGAAAAATGAGGCTTTTTCACCCAAAAAAGGCGGGTTTTACCCTAAACTTGAGAGAGTGGTTCAGAAAAATGAGGCTTTTCACCCAGTAAAGGTAATTTGTGCCCAAAAATTGAGAGCTTGGTACAGAAAAATGAGGCTTTTCAGCAGAAAAAGGCACGTTTGGTCCTAAAATTGCGCTATTGGTGCAGAAAAATGAGGCTTTTCACCCAAAAATTGAGAGCTTGTCCCTAAAATTGAGAGCTTGGTGCAGAAAAATGAGGCTTTTAGGTGAAAAAGGTGGGTTTGGTGCTAAAATTGAGAGCTTTGTGCAGAAAAATGAGGCTTTTTCACCCAAAAAAGGCATTTTGTGCCCGAAATTGAGAGCTTGGTGCAGAAAAATGAGGCTTTTCACCCCAAAACCAGGGGTTTTACCTTAAAGTTGAGAGCTTGGTTCAGAAAAACGAGGCTTTTCCACCCAAAAAAGGCGGGTTTTACCCTAAAATTGAGATATTGGTGCAGAAAAATGAGGCTTTTTCACCCGAAAAAGGCATTTTGTGCCCGAAATTGAGAGCTTGGTGCAGAAAAATGAGGCTTTTCACCCCAAAAACGCGGGTTTAGCCCCCATGATAGGGTTTGTGCTGTAAAAAAGGAGAGGTAGGGCCCAGGAAACGAGGCACTGCTGCATAAAAGGGAGGTTGTTACCTGTAGAATCAAAACTTTGGATGCCAAAAATTAATCTTTGAGAGGTAAAATGGGGGTTTGTGCCCTAAAATTGAGAGCTTGGAGTAGGAAAATGAGGCTTTTAATATGTAAAAGGAGGTTTGTGCCCTAAAATTGAGATATTGGTGAAGAAGAATGAGGCTTTTCACCCCAAAATTGAGAGCTTGTCCCTAAAATTGAGAGCTTGGAGTAGGAAAATGAGGCTTTTAATCTGAAAAAGGAGGTTTGTGCCCTAAAATTGAGATATTGGTGAAGAAGAATGAGGCTTTTCACCCAAAAATTGAGAGCTTGTCCCTAAAATTGAGAGCTTGGTGCAGAAAAATGAGGCTTTTAGGTGAAAAAGGTGGGTTTGGTGCTAAAATTGAGAGCTTTGTGCAGAAAAATGAGGCTTTTTCACCCAAAAAAGGCATTTTGTGCCCAAAATTGAGAGCTTGGTGCAGAAAAATGAGGCTTTTCACCCCAAAACCAGGGGTTTTACCTTAAAGTTGAGAGCTTGGTTCAGAAAAACGAGGATTTTTCACCCAAAAAAGGCGGGTGTGTGCCGTAAAATTGAGAGCTTGGTGCAGAAAAATGAGGCTTTTAGGTGAAAAAGGTGGGTTTGGTGCTAAAATTGAGAGCTTTGTGCAGAAAAATGAGGCTTTTTCACCCAAAAAAGGCATTTTGTGCCCAAAATTGAGAGCTTGGTGCAGAAAAATGAGGCTTTTCACCCCAAAACCAGGGGTTTTACCTTAAAGTTGAGAGCTTGGTTCAGAAAAACGAGGATTTTTCACCCAAAAAAGGCGGGTGTGTGCCGTAAAATTGAGAGCTTGGTGCAGAAAAATGAGGCTTTTCCACCCAAAAAAGGCGGGTTTTACCCTAAAATTGAGATATTGGTGAAGAAAAATGAGGCTTTTCACCTGAAAATTGAGAGCTTGTCCCTAAAATTGAGACCTTGGTGCAGAAAAATGAGGCTTTTTCACCCAAAAAAGGTGGGTTTTACCCTAAAATTGAGAGCTTGGTTCAGAAAAACAAGGATTTTTCACCCAAGAAAGGCGGGTGTGTGCCGTAAAATTGAGAGCTTTGTGCAGAAAAATGAGGCTTTTTCACCCAAAAAAGGCATTTTGTGCCCGAAATTGAGAGCTTGGTGCAGAAAAATGAGGCTTTTCCACCCAAAAAAGGCAGGTTTTACCCTAAATTTGAGAGCTTGGTGAAGAAAAATGAGGCTTTTTACCCGAAAATTGAGAGCTTGTCCCTAAAATTGAGAGCTTGGTGCAGAAAAATGAGGCTTTTTCACCCAAAAAAGGTGGGTTTTACCCTAAAATTGAGAGCTTGGTTCAGAAAAACGAGGATTTTTCACCCAAAAAAGGCGGGTTTGTGCCCTAAAATTGAGAGCTTGTTGCAGAAAATTGAGGCTTTTCAGCAGAAAAAGGTTGTTTCCGCCCTAAAATTGAGAGCTTGGTGCAGAAAAATGAGGCTTTTCACCCAAAAAAGGAGAGCTTGTCCCTAAAATTGAGAGCTTGGTGCAGAAAAATGAGGCTTTTTCACCCAAAAAAGGCGGGTTTTACCCTAAACTTGAGAGAGTGGTTCAGAAAAATGAGGCTTTTCACCCAGTAAAGGTAATTTGTGCCCAAAAATTGAGAGCTTGGTGCAGAAAAATGACGCTTTTCATCAGAAAAAGGCACGTTTGGTCCTAAAATTGCGCTATTGGTGCAGAAAAATGAGGCTTTTCACCCAAAAAAGGCGGGTTTTACCCTAAAATTGAGATATTGGTGCAGAAAAATGAGGCTTTTTCACCCGAAAAAGGCATTTTGTGCCCGAAATTGAGAGCTTGGTGCAGAAAAATGAGGCTTTTCACCCCAAAAACGCGGGTTTAGCCCCCATGATAGGGTTTGTGCTGTAAAAAAGGAGAGTTAGGGCCCTGGAAACGAGGCACTGCTGCATAAAAGGGAGGTTGTTACCTGTAGAATCAAAACTTTGGATGCCAAAAATTAATCTTTGAGAGGTAAAATGGGGGTTTGTGCCCTAAAATTGAGAGCTTGGAGTAGGAAAATGAGGCTTTTAATCTGAAAAAGGAGGTTTGTGCCCTAAAATTGAGATATTGGTGAAGAAAAATGAGGCTTTTCACCCAAAAATTGAGAGCTTGTCCCTAAAATTGAGAGCTTGGTTCAGAAAAACGAGGCTTTTTCACCCAAAAAAGGCGGGTTTGTGCCCTAAAATTGAGAGCTTGTTGCAGAAAATTGAGGCTTTTCAGCAGAAAAAGGTTGTTTCCGCCCTAAAATTGAGAGCTTGGTACAGAAAAATGAGGTTTTTCACCCCAAAAGCGTGGGTTTAGCCGCCATGATAGGGTTTGTGCTGTAAAAAAGGAGAGGTAGGGCCCTGGAAACGAGGCACTGCTGCATAAAAGGGACGTTGTTACCTGTAGAATCAAAACTTTGGATGCCAAAAATTAATCTTTGAGAGGAGAATGGGGGTTTGTGCCCTAAAATTGAGAGCTTGGTGCAGAAAAATGAGGCTTTTTCACCCAAAAAAGGCGGGTTTTACCCTAAACTTGAGAGAGTGGTTCAGAAAAATGAGGCTTTTCACCCAGTAAAGGTAATTTGTGCCCAAAAATTGAGAGCTTGGTGCAGAAAAATGAGGCTTTTCAGCAGAAAAAGGCACGTTTGGTCCTAAAATTGCGCTATTGGTGCAGAAAAATGAGGCTTTTCACCCAAAAATTGAGAGCTTGTCCCTAAAATTGAGAGCTTGGTGCAGAAAAATGAGGCTTTTAGGTGAAAAAGGTGGGTTTGGTGCTAAAATTGAGAGCTTTGTGCAGAAAAATGAGGCTTTTTCACCCAAAAAAGGCATTTTGTGCCCGAAATTGAGAGCTTGGTGCAGAAAAATGAGGCTTTTCACCCCAAAACCAGGGGTTTTACCTTAAAGTTGAGAGCTTGGTTCAGAAAAACGAGGCTTTTCCACCCAAAAAAGGCGGGTTTTACCCTAAAATTGAGATATTGGTGCAGAAAAATGAGGCTTTTTCACCCGAAAAAGGCATTTTGTGCCCGAAATTGAGAGCTTGGTGCAGAAAAATGAGGCTTTTCACCCCAAAAACGCGGGTTTAGCCCCCATGATAGGGTTTGTGCTGTAAAAAAGGAGAGGTAGGGCCCAGGAAACGAGGCACTGCTGCATAAAAGGGAGGTTGTTACCTGTAGAATCAAAACTTTGGATGCCAAAAATTAATCTTTGAGAGGTAAAATGGGGGTTTGTGCCCTAAAATTGAGAGCTTGGTGCAGAAAAATGAGGCTTTTTCACCCAAAAAAGGCGGGTTTTACCCTAAACTTGAGAGAGTGGTTCAGAAAAATGAGGCTTTTCACCCAGTAAAGGTAATTTGTGCCCAAAAATTGAGAGCTTGGTGCAGAAAAATGAGGCTTTTCAGCAGAAAAAGGCACGTTTGGTCCTAAAATTGCGCTATTGGTGCAGAAAAATGAGGCTTTTCACCCAAAAATTGAGAGCTTGTCCCTAAAATTGAGAGCTTGGTGCAGAAAAATGAGGCTTTTAGGTGAAAAAGGTGGGTTTGGTGCTAAAATTGAGAGCTTTGTGCAGAAAAATGAGGCTTTTTCACCCAAAAAAGGCATTTTGTGCCCGAAATTGAGAGCTTGGTGCAGAAAAATGAGGCTTTTCACCCCAAAACCAGGGGTTTTACCTTAAAGTTGAGAGCTTGGTTCAGAAAAACGAGGCTTTTCCACCCAAAAAAGGCGGGTTTTACCCTAAAATTGAGGTATTGGTGCAGAAAAATGAGGCTTTTCACCGAAAAATTGAGAGCTTGTCCCTAAAATTGAGAGCTTGGTGCAGAAAAATGAGGCTTTTTCACCCAAAAAAGGTGGGTTTTACCCTAAAATTGAGAGCTTGGTTCAGAAAAACAAGGATTTTTCACCCAAGAAAGGCGGGTGTGTGCCGTAAAATTGAGAGCTTTGTGCAGAAAAATGAGGCTTTTTCACCCAAAAAAGGCGGGTTTGTGCCCTAAAATTGAGAGCTTGTTGCAGAAAATTGAGGCTTTTCAGCAGAAAAAGGTTGTTTCCGCCCTAAAATTGAGAGCTTGGTGCAGAAAAATGAGGCTTTTCACCCAAAAAAGGAGAGCTTGTCCCTAAAATTGAGAGCTTGGTGCAGAAAAATGAGGCTTTTTCACCCAAAAAAGGCGGGTTTTACCCTAAACTTGAGAGAGTGGTTCAGAAAAATGAGGCTTTTCACCCAGTAAAGGTAATTTGTGCCCAAAAATTGAGAGCTTGGTGCAGAAAAATGACGCTTTTCATCAGAAAAAGGCACGTTTGGTCCTAAAATTGCGCTATTGGTGCAGAAAAATGAGGCTTTTCACCCAAAAAAGGCGGGTTTTACCCTAAAATTGAGATATTGGTGCAGAAAAATGAGGCTTTTTCACCCGAAAAAGGCATTTTGTGCCCGAAATTGAGAGCTTGGTGCAGAAAAATGAGGCTTTTCACCCCAAAAACGCGGGTTTAGCCCCCATGATAGGGTTTGTGCTGTAAAAAAGGAGAGGTAGGGCCCTGGAAACGAGGCACTGCTGCATAAAAGGGAGGTTGTTACCTGTAGAATCAAAACTTTGGATGCCAAAAATTAATCTTTGAGAGGTAAAATGGGGGTTTGTGCCCTAAAATTGAGAGCTTGGAGTAGGAAAATGAGGCTTTTAATCTGAAAAAGGAGGTTTGTGCCCTAAAATTGAGATATTGGTGAAGAAAAATGAGGCTTTTCACCCAAAAATTGAGAGCTTGTCCCTAAAATTGAGAGCTTGGTTCAGAAAGACGAGGCTTTTTCACCCAAAAAAGGCGGGTTTGTGCCCTAAAATTGAGAGCTTGTTGCAGAAAATTGAGGCTTTTCAGCAGAAAAAGGTTGTTTCCGCCCTAAAATTGAGAGCTTGGTGCAGAAAAATGAGGCTTTTCACCCAAAAAAGGAGAGCTTGTCCCTAAAATTGAGAGCTTGGTGCAGAAAAATGAGGCTTTTTCACCCAAAAAAGGCGGGTTTTACCCTAAACTTGAGAGAGTGGTTCAGAAAAATGAGGCTTTTCACCCAGTAAAGGTAATTTGTGCCCAAAAATTGAGAGCTTGGTGCAGAAAAATGACGCTTTTCATCAGAAAAAGGCACGTTTGGTCCTAAAATTGCGCTATTGGTGCAGAAAAATGAGGCTTTTCACCCAAAAAAGGCGGGTTTTACCCTAAAATTGAGATATTGGTGCAGAAAAATGAGGCTTTTTCACCCGAAAAAGGCATTTTGTGCCCGAAATTGAGAGCTTGGTGCAGAATAATGAGGCTTTTCACCCCAAAAACGCGGGTTTAGCCCCCATGATAGGGTTTGTGCTGTAAAAAAGGAGAGTTAGGGCCCTGGAAACGAGGCACTGCTGCATAAAAGGGAGGTTGTTACCTGTAGAATCAAAACTTTGGATGCCAAAAATTAATCTTTGAGAGGTAAAATGGGGGTTTGTGCCCTAAAATTGAGAGCTTGGAGTAGGAAAATGAGGCTTTTAATCTGAAAAAGGAGGTTTGTGCCCTAAAATTGAGATATTGGTGAAGAAAAATGAGGCTTTTCACCCAAAAATTGAGAGCTTGTCCCTAAAATTGAGAGCTTGGTTCAGAAAAACGAGGCTTTTTCACCCAAAAAAGGCGGGTTTGTGCCCTAAAATTGAGAGCTTGTTGCAGAAAATTGAGGCTTTTCAGCAGAAAAAGGTTGTTTCCGCCCTAAAATTGAGAGCTTGGTACAGAAAAATGAGGTTTTTCACCCCAAAAGCGTGGGTTTAGCCGCCATGATAGGGTTTGTGCTGTAAAAAAGGAGAGGTAGGGCCCTGGAAACGAGGCACTGCTGCATAAAAGGGAGGTTGTTACCTGTAGAATCAAAACTTTGGATGCCAAAAATTAATCTTTGAGAGGAGAATGGGGGTTTGTGCCCTAAAATTGAGAGCTTGGTGCAGAAAAATGAGGCTTTTCCACCCAAAAAAGGCGGGTTTTACCCTAAACTTGAGAGAGTGGTTCAGAAAAATGAGGCTTTTCACCCAGTAAAGGTAATTTGTGCCCAAAAATTGAGAGCTTGGTGCAGAAAAATGAGGCTTTTCAGCAGAAAAAGGCACGTTTGGTCCTAAAATTGCGCTATTGGTGCAGAAAAATGAGGCTTTTCACCCAAAAATTGAGAGCTTGTCCCTAAAATTGAGAGCTTGGTGCAGAAAAATGAGGCTTTTAGGTGAAAAAGGTGGGTTTGGTGCTAAAATTGAGAGCTTTGTGCAGAAAAATGAGGCTTTTTCACCCAAAAAAGGCATTTTGTGCCCGAAATTGAGAGCTTGGTGCAGAAAAATGAGGCTTTTCACCCCAAAACCAGGGGTTTTACCTTAAAGTTGAGAGCTTGGTTCAGAAAAACGAGGCTTTTCCACCCAAAAAAGGCGGGTTTTACCCTAAAATTGAGATATTGGTGCAGAAAAATGAGGCTTTTTCACCCGAAAAAGGCATTTTGTGCCCGAAATTGAGAGCTTGGTGCAGAAAAATGAGGCTTTTCACCCCAAAAACGCGGGTTTAGCCCCCATGATAGGGTTTGTGCTGTAAAAAAGGAGAGGTAGGGCCCAGGAAACGAGGCACTGCTGCATAAAAGGGAGGTTGTTACCTGTAGAATCAAAACTTTGGATGCCAAAAATTAATCTTTGAGAGGTAAAATGGGGGTTTGTGCCCTAAAATTGAGAGCTTGGTGCAGAAAAATGAGGCTTTTTCACCCAAAAAAGGCGGGTTTTACCCTAAACTTGAGAGAGTGGTTCAGAAAAATGAGGCTTTTCACCCAGTAAAGGTAATTTGTGCCCAAAAATTGAGAGCTTGGTGCAGAAAAATGAGGCTTTTCAGCAGAAAAAGGCACGTTTGGTCCTAAAATTGCGCTATTGGTGCAGAAAAATGAGGCTTTTCACCCAAAAATTGAGAGCTTGTCCCTAAAATTGAGAGCTTGGTGCAGAAAAATGAGGCTTTTAGGTGAAAAAGGTGGGTTTGGTGCTAAAATTGAGAGCTTTGTGCAGAAAAATGAGGCTTTTTCACCCAAAAAAGGCATTTTGTGCCCGAAATTGAGAGCTTGGTGCAGAAAAATGAGGCTTTTCACCCCAAAACCAGGGGTTTTACCTTAAAGTTGAGAGCTTGGTTCAGAAAAACGAGGCTTTTCCACCCAAAAAAGGCGGGTTTTACCCTAAAATTGAGATATTGGTGCAGAAAAATGAGGCTTTTCACCCAAAAATTGAGAGCTTGTCCCTAAAATTGAGAGCTTGGTGCAGAAAAATGAGGCTTTTTCACCCAAAAAAGGTGGGTTTTACCCTAAAATTGAGAGCTTGGTTCAGAAAAACAAGGATTTTTCACCCAAGAAAGGCGGGTGTGTGCCGTAAAATTGAGAGCTTTGTGCAGAAAAATGAGGCTTTTTCACCCAAAAAAGGCGGGTTTGTGCCCTAAAATTGAGAGCTTGTTGCAGAAAATTGAGGCTTTTCAGTAGAAAAAGGTTGTTTCCGCCCTAAAATTGAGAGCTTGGTGCAGAAAAATGAGGCTTTTCACCCAAAAAAGGAGAGCTTGTCCCTAAAATTGAGAGCTTGGTGCAGAAAAATGAGGCTTTTTCACCCAAAAATGGCCGGTTTTACCCTAAACTTGAGAGAGTGGTTCAGAAAAATGAGGCTTTTCACCCAGTAAAGGTAATTTGTGCCCAAAAATTGAGAGCTTGGTGCAGAAAAATGACGCTTTTCATCAGAAAAAGGCACGTTTGGTCCTAAAATTGCGCTATTGGTGCAGAAAAATGAGGCTTTTCACCCAAAAAAGGCGGGTTTTACCCTAAAATTGAGATATTGGTGCAGAAAAATGAGGCTTTTTCACCCGAAAAAGGCATTTTGTGCCCGAAATTGAGAGCTTGGTGCAGAAAAATGAGGCTTTTCACCCCAAAAACGCGGGTTTAGCCCCCATGATAGGGTTTGTGCTGTAAAAAAGGAGAGTTAGGGCCCTGGAAACGAGGCACTGCTGCATAAAAGGGAGGTTGTTACCTGTAGAATCAAAACTTTGGATGCCAAAAATTAATCTTTGAGAGGTAAAATGGGGGTTTGTGCCCTAAAATTGAGAGCTTGGAGTAGGAAAATGAGGCTTTTAATCTGAAAAAGGAGGTTTGTGCCCTAAAATTGAGATATTGGTGAAGAAAAATGAGGCTTTTCACCCAAAAATTGAGAGCTTGTCCCTAAAATTGAGAGCTTGGTTCAGAAAAACGAGGCTTTTTCACCCGAAAAAGGCGGGTTTGTGCCCTAAAATTGAGAGCTTGTTGCAGAAAATTGAGGCTTTTCAGCAGAAAAAGGTTGTTTCCGCCCTAAAATTGAGAGCTTGGTACAGAAAAATGAGGTTTTTCACCCCAAAAGCGTGGGTTTAGCCGCCATGATAGGGTTTGTGCTGTAAAAAAGGAGAGGTAGGGCCCTGGAAACGAGGCACTGCTGCATAAAAGGGAGGTTGTTACCTGTAGAATCAAAACTTTGGATGCCAAAAATTAATCTTTGAGAGGAGAATGGGGGTTTGTGCCCTAAAATTGAGAGCTTGGTGCAGAAAAATGAGGCTTTTTCACCCAAAAAAGGCATTTTGTGCCCAAAATTGAGAGCTTGGTGCAGAAAAATGAGGCTTTTCACCCCAAAACCAGGGGTTTTACCTTAAAGTTGAGAGCTTGGTTCAGAAAAACGAGGATTTTTCACCCAAAAAAGGCGGGTGTGTGCCGTAAAATTGAGAGCTTGGTGCAGAAAAATGAGGCTTTTAGGTGAAAAAGGTGGGTTTGGTGCTAAAATTGAGAGCTTTGTGCAGAAAAATGAGGCTTTTTCACCCAAAAAAGGCATTTTGTGCCCAAAATTGAGAGCTTGGTGCAGAAAAATGAGGCTTTTCACCCCAAAACCAGGGGTTTTACCTTAAAGTTGAGAGCTTGGTTCAGAAAAACGAGGATTTTTCACCCAAAAAAGGCGGGTGTGTGCCGTAAAATTGAGAGCTTGGTGCAGAAAAATGAGGCTTTTCCACCCAAAAAAGGCGGGTTTTACCCTAAAATTGAGATATTGGTGAAGAAAAATGAGGCTTTTCACCTGAAAATTGAGAGCTTGTCCCTAAAATTGAGACCTTGGTGCAGAAAAATGAGGCTTTTTCACCCAAAAAAGGTGGGTTTTACCCTAAAATTGAGAGCTTGGTTCAGAAAAACAAGGATTTTTCACCCAAGAAAGGCGGGTGTGTGCCGTAAAATTGAGAGCTTTGTGCAGAAAAATGAGGCTTTTTCACCCAAAAAAGGCATTTTGTGCCCGAAATTGAGAGCTTGGTGCAGAAAAATGAGGCTTTTCCACCCAAAAAAGGCAGGTTTTACCCTAAATTTGAGAGCTTGGTGAAGAAAAATGAGGCTTTTTACCCGAAAATTGAGAGCTTGTCCCTAAAATTGAGAGCTTGGTGCAGAAAAATGAGGCTTTTTCACCCAAAAAAGGTGGGTTTTACCCTAAAATTGAGAGCTTGGTTCAGAAAAACGAGGATTTTTCACCCAAAAAAGGCGGGTTTGTGCCCTAAAATTGAGAGCTTGTTGCAGAAAATTGAGGCTTTTCAGCAGAAAAAGGTTGTTTCCGCCCTAAAATTGAGAGCTTGGTGCAGAAAAATGAGGCTTTTCACCCAAAAAAGGAGAGCTTGTCCCTAAAATTGAGAGCTTGGTGCAGAAAAATGAGGCTTTTTCACCCAAAAAAGGCGGGTTTTACCCTAAACTTGAGAGAGTGGTTCAGAAAAATGAGGCTTTTCACCCAGTAAAGGTAATTTGTGCCCAAAAATTGAGAGCTTGGTGCAGAAAAATGACGCTTTTCATCAGAAAAAGGCACGTTTGGTCCTAAAATTGCGCTATTGGTGCAGAAAAATGAGGCTTTTCACCCAAAAAAGGCGGGTTTTACCCTAAAATTGAGATATTGGTGCAGAAAAATGAGGCTTTTTCACCCGAAAAAGGCATTTTGTGCCCGAAATTGAGAGCTTGGTGCAGAAAAATGAGGCTTTTCACCCCAAAAACGCGGGTTTAGCCCCCATGATAGGGTTTGTGCTGTAAAAAAGGAGAGTTAGGGCCCTGGAAACGAGGCACTGCTGCATAAAAGGGAGGTTGTTACCTGTAGAATCAAAACTTTGGATGCCAAAAATTAATCTTTGAGAGGTAAAATGGGGGTTTGTGCCCTAAAATTGAGAGCTTGGAGTAGGAAAATGAGGCTTTTAATCTGAAAAAGGAGGTTTGTGCCCTAAAATTGAGATATTGGTGAAGAAAAATGAGGCTTTTCACCCAAAAATTGAGAGCTTGTCCCTAAAATTGAGAGCTTGGTTCAGAAAAACGAGGCTTTTTCACCCGAAAAAGGCGGGTTTGTGCCCTAAAATTGAGAGCTTGTTGCAGAAAATTGAGGCTTTTCAGCAGAAAAAGGTTGTTTCCGCCCTAAAATTGAGAGCTTGGTACAGAAAAATGAGGTTTTTCACCCCAAAAGCGTGGGTTTAGCCGCCATGATAGGGTTTGTGCTGTAAAAAAGGAGAGGTAGGGCCCTGGAAACGAGGCACTGCTGCATAAAAGGGAGGTTGTTACCTGTAGAATCAAAACTTTGGATGCCAAAAATTAATCTTTGAGAGGAGAATGGGGGTTTGTGCCCTAAAATTGAGAGCTTGGTGCAGAAAAATGAGGCTTTTTCACCCAAAAAAGGCATTTTGTGCCCAAAATTGAGAGCTTGGTGCAGAAAAATGAGGCTTTTCACCCCAAAACCAGGGGTTTTACCTTAAAGTTGAGAGCTTGGTTCAGAAAAACGAGGATTTTTCACCCAAAAAAGGCGGGTGTGTGCCGTAAAATTGAGAGCTTGGTGCAGAAAAATGAGGCTTTTAGGTGAAAAAGGTGGGTTTGGTGCTAAAATTGAGAGCTTTGTGCAGAAAAATGAGGCTTTTTCACCCAAAAAAGGCATTTTGTGCCCAAAATTGAGAGCTTGGTGCAGAAAAATGAGGCTTTTCACCCCAAAACCAGGGGTTTTACCTTAAAGTTGAGAGCTTGGTTCAGAAAAACGAGGATTTTTCACCCAAAAAAGGCGGGTGTGTGCCGTAAAATTGAGAGCTTGGTGCAGAAAAATGAGGCTTTTCCACCCAAAAAAGGCGGGTTTTACCCTAAAATTGAGATATTGGTGAAGAAAAATGAGGCTTTTCACCTGAAAATTGAGAGCTTGTCCCTAAAATTGAGACCTTGGTGCAGAAAAATGAGGCTTTTTCACCCAAAAAAGGTGGGTTTTACCCTAAAATTGAGAGCTTGGTTCAGAAAAACAAGGATTTTTCACCCAAGAAAGGCGGGTGTGTGCCGTAAAATTGAGAGCTTTGTGCAGAAAAATGAGGCTTTTTCACCCAAAAAAGGCATTTTGTGCCCGAAATTGAGAGCTTGGTGCAGAAAAATGAGGCTTTTCCACCCAAAAAAGGCAGGTTTTACCCTAAATTTGAGAGCTTGGTGAAGAAAAATGAGGCTTTTTACCCGAAAATTGAGAGCTTGTCCCTAAAATTGAGAGCTTGGTGCAGAAAAATGAGGCTTTTTCACCCAAAAAAGGTGGGTTTTACCCTAAAATTGAGAGCTTGGTTCAGAAAAACGAGGATTTTTCACCCAAAAAAGGCGGGTTTGTGCCCTAAAATTGAGAGCTTGTTGCAGAAAATTGAGGCTTTTCAGCAGAAAAAGGTTGTTTCCGCCCTAAAATTGAGAGCTTGGTGCAGAAAAATGAGGCTTTTCACCCAAAAAAGGAGAGCTTGTCCCTAAAATTGAGAGCTTGGTGCAGAAAAATGAGGCTTTTTCACCCAAAAAAGGCGGGTTTTACCCTAAACTTGAGAGAGTGGTTCAGAAAAATGAGGCTTTTCACCCAGTAAAGGTAATTTGTGCCCAAAAATTGAGAGCTTGGTGCAGAAAAATGACGCTTTTCATCAGAAAAAGGCACGTTTGGTCCTAAAATTGCGCTATTGGTGCAGAAAAATGAGGCTTTTCACCCAAAAAAGGCGGGTTTTACCCTAAAATTGAGATATTGGTGCAGAAAAATGAGGCTTTTTCACCCGAAAAAGGCATTTTGTGCCCGAAATTGAGAGCTTGGTGCAGAAAAATGAGGCTTTTCACCCCAAAAACGCGGGTTTAGCCCCCATGATAGGGTTTGTGCTGTAAAAAAGGAGAGTTAGGGCCCTGGAAACGAGGCACTGCTGCATAAAAGGGAGGTTGTTACCTGTAGAATCAAAACTTTGGATGCCAAAAATTAATCTTTGAGAGGTAAAATGGGGGTTTGTGCCCTAAAATTGAGAGCTTGGAGTAGGAAAATGAGGCTTTTAATCTGAAAAAGGAGGTTTGTGCCCTAAAATTGAGATATTGGTGAAGAAAAATGAGGCTTTTCACCCAAAAATTGAGAGCTTGTCCCTAAAATTGAGAGCTTGGTTCAGAAAAACGAGGCTTTTTCACCCAAAAAAGGCGGGTTTGTGCCCTAAAATTGAGAGCTTGTTGCAGAAAATTGAGGCTTTTCAGCAGAAAAAGGTTGTTTCCGCCCTAAAATTGAGAGCTTGGTACAGAAAAATGAGGTTTTTCACCCCAAAAGCGTGGGTTTAGCCGCCATGATAGGGTTTGTGCTGTAAAAAAGGAGAGGTAGGGCCCTGGAAACGAGGCACTGCTGCATAAAAGGGACGTTGTTACCTATAGAATCAAAACTTTGGATGCCAAAAATTAATCTTTGAGAGGAGAATGGGGGTTTGTGCCCTAAAATTGAGAGCTTGGTGCAGAAAAATGAGGCTTTTTCACCCAAAAAAGGCGGGTTTTACCCTAAACTTGAGAGAGTGGTTCAGAAAAATGAGGCTTTTCACCCAGTAAAGGTAATTTGTGCCCAAAAATTGAGAGCTTGGTGCAGAAAAATGAGGCTTTTCAGCAGAAAAAGGCACGTTTGGTCCTAAAATTGCGCTATTGGTGCAGAAAAATGAGGCTTTTCACCCAAAAATTGAGAGCTTGTCCCTAAAATTGAGAGCTTGGTGCAGAAAAATGAGGCTTTTAGGTGAAAAAGGTGGGTTTGGTGCTAAAATTGAGAGCTTTGTGCAGAAAAATGAGGCTTTTTCACCCAAAAAAGGCATTTTGTGCCCGAAATTGAGAGCTTGGTGCAGAAAAATGAGGCTTTTCACCCCAAAACCAGGGGTTTTACCTTAAAGTTGAGAGCTTGGTTCAGAAAAACGAGGCTTTTCCACCCAAAAAAGGCGGGTTTTACCCTAAAATTGAGATATTGGTGCAGAAAAATGAGGCTTTTTCACCCGAAAAAGGCATTTTGTGCCCGAAATTGAGAGCTTGGTGCAGAAAAATGAGGCTTTTCACCCCAAAAACGCGGGTTTAGCCCCCATGATAGGGTTTGTGCTGTAAAAAAGGAGAGGTAGGGCCCAGGAAACGAGGCACTGCTGCATAAAAGGGAGGTTGTTACCTGTAGAATCAAAACTTTGGATGCCAAAAATTAATCTTTGAGAGGTAAAATGGGGGTTTGTGCCCTAAAATTGAGAGCTTGGTGCAGAAAAATGAGGCTTTTTCACCCAAAAAAGGCGGGTTTTACCCTAAACTTGAGAGAGTGGTTCAGAAAAATGAGGCTTTTCACCCAGTAAAGGTAATTTGTGCCCAAAAATTGAGAGCTTGGTGCAGAAAAATGAGGCTTTTCAGCAGAAAAAGGCACGTTTGGTCCTAAAATTGCGCTATTGGTGCAGAAAAATGAGGCTTTTCACCCAAAAATTGAGAGCTTGTCCCTAAAATTGAGAGCTTGGTGCAGAAAAATGAGGCTTTTAGGTGAAAAAGGTGGGTTTGGTGCTAAAATTGAGAGCTTTGTGCAGAAAAATGAGGCTTTTTCACCCAAAAAAGGCATTTTGTGCCCGAAATTGAGAGCTTGGTGCAGAAAAATGAGGCTTTTCACCCCAAAACCAGGGGTTTTACCTTAAAGTTGAGAGCTTGGTTCAGAAAAACGAGGCTTTTCCACCCAAAAAAGGCGGGTTTTACCCTAAAATTGAGGTATTGGTGCAGAAAAATGAGGCTTTTCACCGAAAAATTGAGAGCTTGTCCCTAAAATTGAGAGCTTGGTGCAGAAAAATGAGGCTTTTTCACCCAAAAAAGGTGGGTTTTACCCTAAAATTGAGAGCTTGGTTCAGAAAAACAAGGATTTTTCACCCAAGAAAGGCGGGTGTGTGCCGTAAAATTGAGAGCTTTGTGCAGAAAAATGAGGCTTTTTCACCCAAAAAAGGCGGGTTTGTGCCCTAAAATTGAGAGCTTGTTGCAGAAAATTGAGGCTTTTCAGCAGAAAAAGGTTGTTTCCGCCCTAAAATTGAGAGCTTGGTGCAGAAAAATGAGGCTTTTCACCCAAAAAAGGAGAGCTTGTCCCTAAAATTGAGAGCTTGGTGCAGAAAAATGAGGCTTTTTCACCCAAAAAAGGCGGGTTTTACCCTAAACTTGAGAGAGTGGTTCAGAAAAATGAGGCTTTTCACCCAGTAAAGGTAATTTGTGCCCAAAAATTGAGAGCTTGGTGCAGAAAAATGACGCTTTTCATCAGAAAAAGGCACGTTTGGTCCTAAAATTGCGCTATTGGTGCAGAAAAATGAGGCTTTTCACCCAAAAAAGGCGGGTTTTACCCTAAAATTGAGATATTGGTGCAGAAAAATGAGGCTTTTTCACCCGAAAAAGGCATTTTGTGCCCGAAATTGAGAGCTTGGTGCAGAATAATGAGGCTTTTCACCCCAAAAACGCGGGTTTAGCCCCCATGATAGGGTTTGTGCTGTAAAAAAGGAGAGTTAGGGCCCTGGAAACGAGGCACTGCTGCATAAAAGGGAGGTTGTTACCTGTAGAATCAAAACTTTGGATGCCAAAAATTAATCTTTGAGAGGTAAAATGGGGGTTTGTGCCCTAAAATTGAGAGCTTGGAGTAGGAAAATGAGGCTTTTAATCTGAAAAAGGAGGTTTGTGCCCTAAAATTGAGATATTGGTGAAGAAAAATGAGGCTTTTCACCCAAAAATTGAGAGCTTGTCCCTAAAATTGAGAGCTTGGTTCAGAAAAACGAGGCTTTTTCACCCAAAAAAGGCGGGTTTGTGCCCTAAAATTGAGAGCTTGTTGCAGAAAATTGAGGCTTTTCAGCAGAAAAAGGTTGTTTCCGCCCTAAAATTGAGAGCTTGGTACAGAAAAATGAGGTTTTTCACCCCAAAAGCGTGGGTTTAGCCGCCATGATAGGGTTTGTGCTGTAAAAAAGGAGAGGTAGGGCCCTGGAAACGAGGCACTGCTGCATAAAAGGGAGGTTGTTACCTGTAGAATCAAAACTTTGGATGCCAAAAATTAATCTTTGAGAGGAGAATGGGGGTTTGTGCCCTAAAATTGAGAGCTTGGTGCAGAAAAATGAGGCTTTTCCACCCAAAAAAGGCGGGTTTTACCCTAAACTTGAGAGAGTGGTTCAGAAAAATGAGGCTTTTCACCCAGTAAAGGTAATTTGTGCCCAAAAATTGAGAGCTTGGTGCAGAAAAATGAGGCTTTTCAGCAGAAAAAGGCACGTTTGGTCCTAAAATTGCGCTATTGGTGCAGAAAAATGAGGCTTTTCACCCAAAAATTGAGAGCTTGTCCCTAAAATTGAGAGCTTGGTGCAGAAAAATGAGGCTTTTAGGTGAAAAAGGTGGGTTTGGTGCTAAAATTGAGAGCTTTGTGCAGAAAAATGAGGCTTTTTCACCCAAAAAAGGCATTTTGTGCCCGAAATTGAGAGCTTGGTGCAGAAAAATGAGGCTTTTCACCCCAAAACCAGGGGTTTTACCTTAAAGTTGAGAGCTTGGTTCAGAAAAACGAGGCTTTTCCACCCAAAAAAGGCGGGTTTTACCCTAAAATTGAGATATTGGTGCAGAAAAATGAGGCTTTTTCACCCGAAAAAGGCATTTTGTGCCCGAAATTGAGAGCTTGGTGCAGAAAAATGAGGCTTTTCACCCCAAAAACGCGGGTTTAGCCCCCATGATAGGGTTTGTGCTGTAAAAAAGGAGAGGTAGGGCCCAGGAAACGAGGCACTGCTGCATAAAAGGGAGGTTGTTACCTGTAGAATCAAAACTTTGGATGCCAAAAATTAATCTTTGAGAGGTAAAATGGGGGTTTGTGCCCTAAAATTGAGAGCTTGGTGCAGAAAAATGAGGCTTTTTCACCCAAAAAAGGCGGGTTTTACCCTAAACTTGAGAGAGTGGTTCAGAAAAATGAGGCTTTTCACCCAGTAAAGGTAATTTGTGCCCAAAAATTGAGAGCTTGGTGCAGAAAAATGAGGCTTTTCAGCAGAAAAAGGCACGTTTGGTCCTAAAATTGCGCTATTGGTGCAGAAAAATGAGGCTTTTCACCCAAAAATTGAGAGCTTGTCCCTAAAATTGAGAGCTTGGTGCAGAAAAATGAGGCTTTTAGGTGAAAAAGGTGGGTTTGGTGCTAAAATTGAGAGCTTTGTGCAGAAAAATGAGGCTTTTTCACCCAAAAAAGGCATTTTGTGCCCGAAATTGAGAGCTTGGTGCAGAAAAATGAGGCTTTTCACCCCAAAACCAGGGGTTTTACCTTAAAGTTGAGAGCTTGGTTCAGAAAAACGAGGCTTTTCCACCCAAAAAAGGCGGGTTTTACCCTAAAATTGAGATATTGGTGCAGAAAAATGAGGCTTTTCACCCAAAAATTGAGAGCTTGTCCCTAAAATTGAGAGCTTGGTGCAGAAAAATGAGGCTTTTTCACCCAAAAAAGGTGGGTTTTACCCTAAAATTGAGAGCTTGGTTCAGAAAAACAAGGATTTTTCACCCAAGAAAGGCGGGTGTGTGCCGTAAAATTGAGAGCTTTGTGCAGAAAAATGAGGCTTTTTCACCCAAAAAAGGCGGGTTTGTGCCCTAAAATTGAGAGCTTGTTGCAGAAAATTGAGGCTTTTCAGTAGAAAAAGGTTGTTTCCGCCCTAAAATTGAGAGCTTGGTGCAGAAAAATGAGGCTTTTCACCCAAAAAAGGAGAGCTTGTCCCTAAAATTGAGAGCTTGGTGCAGAAAAATGAGGCTTTTTCACCCAAAAATGGCCGGTTTTACCCTAAACTTGAGAGAGTGGTTCAGAAAAATGAGGCTTTTCACCCAGTAAAGGTAATTTGTGCCCAAAAATTGAGAGCTTGGTGCAGAAAAATGACGCTTTTCATCAGAAAAAGGCACGTTTGGTCCTAAAATTGCGCTATTGGTGCAGAAAAATGAGGCTTTTCACCCAAAAAAGGCGGGTTTTACCCTAAAATTGAGATATTGGTGCAGAAAAATGAGGCTTTTTCACCCGAAAAAGGCATTTTGTGCCCGAAATTGAGAGCTTGGTGCAGAAAAATGAGGCTTTTCACCCCAAAAACGCGGGTTTAGCCCCCATGATAGGGTTTGTGCTGTAAAAAAGGAGAGTTAGGGCCCTGGAAACGAGGCACTGCTGCATAAAAGGGAGGTTGTTACCTGTAGAATCAAAACTTTGGATGCCAAAAATTAATCTTTGAGAGGTAAAATGGGGGTTTGTGCCCTAAAATTGAGAGCTTGGAGTAGGAAAATGAGGCTTTTAATCTGAAAAAGGAGGTTTGTGCCCTAAAATTGAGATATTGGTGAAGAAAAATGAGGCTTTTCACCCAAAAATTGAGAGCTTGTCCCTAAAATTGAGAGCTTGGTTCAGAAAAACGAGGCTTTTTCACCCAAAAAAGGCGGGTTTGTGCCCTAAAATTGAGAGCTTGTTGCAGAAAATTGAGGCTTTTCAGCAGAAAAAGGTTGTTTCCGCCCTAAAATTGAGAGCTTGGTACAGAAAAATGAGGTTTTTCACCCCAAAAGCGTGGGTTTAGCCGCCATGATAGGGTTTGTGCTGTAAAAAAGGAGAGGTAGGGCCCTGGAAACGAGGCACTGCTGCATAAAAGGGAGGTTGTTACCTGTAGAATCAAAACTTTGGATGCCAAAAATTAATCTTTGAGAGGAGAATGGGGGTTTGTGCCCTAAAATTGAGAGCTTGGTGCAGAAAAATGAGGCTTTTTCACCCAAAAAAGGCGGGTTTTACCCTAAACTTGAGAGAGTGGTTCAGAAAAATGAGGCTTTTCACCCAGTAAAGGTAATTTGTGCCCAAAAATTGAGAGCTTGGTGCAGAAAAATGAGGCTTTTCAGCAGAAAAAGGCACGTTTGGTCCTAAAATTGCGCTATTGGTGCAGAAAAATGAGGCTTTTCACCCAAAAATTGAGAGCTTGTCCCTAAAATTGAGAGCTTGGTGCAGAAAAATGAGGCTTTTAGGTGAAAAAGGTGGGTTTGGTGCTAAAATTGAGAGCTTTGTGCAGAAAAATGAGGCTTTTTCACCCAAAAAAGGCATTTTGTGCCCGAAATTGAGAGCTTGGTTCAGAAAAACGAGGCTTTTCCACCCAAAAAAGGCGGGTTTTACCCTAAAATTGAGATATTGGTGCAGAAAAATGAGGCTTTTTCACCCGAAAAAGGCATTTTGTGCCCGAAATTGAGAGCTTGGTGCAGAAAAATGAGGCTTTTCACCCCAAAAACGCGGGTTTAGCCCCCATGATAGGGTTTGTGCTGTAAAAAAGGAGAGGTAGGGCCCAGGAAACGAGGCACTGCTGCATAAAAGGGAGGTTGTTACCTGTAGAATCAAAACTTTGGATGCCAAAAATTAATCTTTGAGAGGTAAAATGGGGGTTTGTGCCCTAAAATTGAGAGCTTGGAGTAGGAAAATGAGGCTTTTAATATGTAAAAGGAGGTTTGTGCCCTAAAATTGAGATATTGGTGAAGAAGAATGAGGCTTTTCACCCCAAAATTGAGAGCTTGTCCCTAAAATTGAGAGCTTGGAGTAGGAAAATGAGGCTTTTAATCTGAAAAAGGAGGTTTGTGCCCTAAAATTGAGATATTGGTGAAGAAGAATGAGGCTTTTCACCCAAAAATTGAGAGCTTGTCCCTAAAATTGAGAGCTTGGTGCAGAAAAATGAGGCTTTTAGGTGAAAAAGGTGGGTTTGGTGCTAAAATTGAGAGCTTTGTGCAGAAAAATGAGGCTTTTTCACCCAAAAAAGGCATTTTGTGCCCGAAATTGAGAGCTTGGTGCAGAAAAATGAGGCTTTTCACCCCAAAACCAGGGGTTTTACCTTAAAGTTGAGAGCTTGGTTCAGAAAAACGAGGATTTTTCACCCAAAAAAGGCGGGTGTGTGCCGTAAAATTGAGAGCTTGGTGCAGAAAAATGAGGCTTTTCCACCCAAAAAAGGCGGGTTTTACCCTAAAATTGAGATATTGGTGCAGAAAAATGAGGCTTTTCACCCGAAAATTGAGAGCTTGTCCCTAAAATTGAGAGCTTGGTGCAGAAAAATGAGGCTTTTTCACCCAAAAAAGGTGGGTTTTACCCTAAAATTGAGAGCTTGGTTCAGAAAAACAAGGATTTTTCACCCAAGAAAGGCGGGTGTGTGCCGTAAAATTGAGAGCTTGGTGCAGAAAAATGAGGCTTTTCCACCCAAAAAAGGCGGGTTTTACCCTAAAATTGAGATATTGGTGCAGAAAAATGAGGCTTTTCACCCGAAAATTGAGAGCTTGTCCCTAAAATTGAGAGCTTGGTGCAGAAAAATGAGGCTTTTTCACCCAAAAAAGGTGGGTTTTACCCTAAAATTGAGAGCTTGGTTCAGAAAAACAAGGATTTTTCACCCAAGAAAGGCGGGTGTGTGCCGTAAAATTGAGAGCTTTGTGCAGAAAAATGAGGCTTTTTCACCCAAAAAAGGCATTTTGTGCCCAAAATTGAGAGCTTGGTGCAGAAAAATGAGGCTTTTCACCCCAAAACCAGGGGTTTTACCTTAAAGTTGAGAGCTTGGTTCAGAAAAACGAGGATTTTTCACCCAAAAAAGGCGGGTGTGTGCCGTAAAATTGAGAGCTTGGTGCAGAAAAATGAGGCTTTTCCACCCAAAAAAGGCGGGTTTTACCCTAAAATTGAGATATTGGTGAAGAAAAATGAGGCTTTTCACCCGAAAATTGAGAGCTTGTCCCTAAAATTGAGACCTTGGTGCAGAAAAATGAGGCTTTTTCACCCAAAAAAGGTGGGTTTTACCCTAAAATTGAGAGCTTGGTTCAGAAAAACAAGGATTTTTCACCCAAGAAAGGCGGGTGTGTGCCGTAAAATTGAGACCTTGGTGCAGAAAAATGAGGCTTTTTCACCCAAAAAAGGCATTTTGTGCCCGAAATTGAGAGCTTGGTGCAGAAAAATGAGGCTTTTCCACCCAAAAAAGGCAGGTTTTACCCTAAATTTGAGAGCTTGGTGAAGAAAAATGAGGCTTTTTACCCGAAAATTGAGAGCTTGTCCCTAAAATTGAGAGCTTGGTGCAGAAAAATGAGGCTTTTTCACCCAAAAAAGGTGGGTTTTACCCTAAAATTGAGAGCTTGGTTCAGAAAAACGAGGCTTTTTCACCCAAAAAAGGCGGGTTTGTGCCCTAAAATTGAGAGCTTGTTGCAGAAAATTGAGGCTTTTCAGCAGAAAAAGGTTGTTTCCGCCCTAAAATTGAGAGCTTGGTACAGAAAAATGAGGTTTTTCACCCCAAAAGCGTGGGTTTAGCCGCCATGATAGGGTTTGTGCTGTAAAAAAGGAGAGGTAGGGCCCTGGAAACGAGGCACTGCTGCATAAAAGGGAGGTTGTTACCTATAGAATCAAAACTTTGGATGCCAAAAATTAATCTTTGAGAGGAGAATGGGGGTTTGTGCCCTAAAATTGAGAGCTTGGTGCAGAAAAATGAGGCTTTTTCACCCAAAAAAGGCGGGTTTTACCCTAAACTTGAGAGAGTGGTTCAGAAAAATGAGGCTTTTCACCCAGTAAAGGTAATTTGTGCCCAAAAATTGAGAGCTTGGTGCAGAAAAATGAGGCTTTTCAGCAGAAAAAGGCACGTTTGGTCCTAAAATTGCGCTATTGGTGCAGAAAAATGAGGCTTTTCACCCAAAAATTGAGAGCTTGTCCCTAAAATTGAGAGCTTGGTGCAGAAAAATGAGGCTTTTAGGTGAAAAAGGTGGGTTTGGTGCTAAAATTGAGAGCTTTGTGCAGAAAAATGAGGCTTTTTCACCCAAAAAAGGCATTTTGTGCCCGAAATTGAGAGCTTGGTGCAGAAAAATGAGGCTTTTCAGCAGAAAAAGGCACGTTTGGTCCTAAAATTGCGCTATTGGTGCAGAAAAATGAGGCTTTTCACCCAAAAATTGAGAGCTTGTCCCTAAAATTGAGAGCTTGGTGCAGAAAAATGAGGCTTTTAGGTGAAAAAGGTGGGTTTGGTGCTAAAATTGAGAGCTTTGTGCAGAAAAATGAGGCTTTTTCACCCAAAAAAGGCATTTTGTGCCCGAAATTGAGAGCTTGGTGCAGAAAAATGAGGCTTTTCCACCCAAAAAAGGCAGGTTTTACCCTAAATTTGAGAGCTTGGTGAAGAAAAATGAGGCTTTTTACCCGAAAATTGAGAGCTTGTCCCTAAAATTGAGAGCTTGGTGCAGAAAAATGAGGCTTTTTCACCCAAAAAAGGTGGGTTTTACCCTAAAATTGAGAGCTTGGTTCAGAAAAACGAGGATTTTTCACCCAAAAAAGGCGGGTTTGTGCCCTAAAATTGAGAGCTTGTTGCAGAAAATTGAGGCTTTTCAGCAGAAAAAGGTTGTTTCCGCCCTAAAATTGAGAGCTTGGTGCAGAAAAATGAGGCTTTTCACCCAAAAAAGGAGAGCTTGTCCCTAAAATTGAGAGCTTGGTGCAGAAAAATGAGGCTTTTTCACCCAAAAAAGGCGGGTTTTACCCTAAACTTGAGAGCTTGGTTCAGAAAAATGAGGCTTTTCACCCAGTAAAGGTAATTTGTGCCCAAAAATTGAGAGCTTGGTGCAGAAAAATGACGCTTTTCATCAGAAAAAGGCACGTTTGGTCCTAAAATTGCGCTATTGGTGCAGAAAAATGAGGCTTTTCACCCAAAAAAGGCGGGTTTTACCCTAAAATTGAGATATTGGTGCAGAAAAATGAGGCTTTTTCACCCGAAAAAGGCATTTTGTGCCCGAAATTGAGAGCTTGGTGCAGAAAAATGAGGCTTTTCACCCCAAAAACGCGGGTTTAGCCCCCATGATAGGGTTTGTGCTGTAAAAAAGGAGAGTTAGGGCCCTGGAAACGAGGCACTGCTGCATAAAAGGGAGGTTGTTACCTGTAGAATCAAAACTTTGGATGCCAAAAATTAATCTTTGAGAGGTAAAATGGGGGTTTGTGCCCTAAAATTGAGAGCTTGGAGTAGGAAAATGAGGCTTTTAATCTGAAAAAGGAGGTTTGTGCCCTAAAATTGAGATATTGGTGAAGAAAAATGAGGCTTTTCACCCAAAAATTGAGAGCTTGTCCCTAAAATTGAGAGCTTGGTTCAGAAAAACGAGGCTTTTTCACCCAAAAAAGGCGGGTTTGTGCCCTAAAATTGAGAGCTTGTTGCAGAAAATTGAGGCTTTTCAGCAGAAAAAGGTTGTTTCCGCCCTAAAATTGAGAGCTTGGTACAGAAAAATGAGGTTTTTCACCCCAAAAGCGTGGGTTTAGCCGCCATGATAGGGTTTGTGCTGTAAAAAAGGAGAGGTAGGGCCCTGGAAACGAGGCACTGCTGCATAAAAGGGAGGTTGTTACCTGTAGAATCAAAACTTTGGATGCCAAAAATTAATCTTTGAGAGGAGAATGGGGGTTTGTGCCCTAAAATTGAGAGCTTGGTGCAGAAAAATGAGGCTTTTTCACCCAAAAAAGGCGGGTTTTACCCTAAACTTGAGAGAGTGGTTCAGAAAAATGAGGCTTTTCACCCAGTAAAGGTAATTTGTGCCCAAAAATTGAGAGCTTGGTGCAGAAAAATGAGGCTTTTCAGCAGAAAAAGGCACGTTTGGTCCTAAAATTGCGCTATTGGTGCAGAAAAATGAGGCTTTTCACCCAAAAATTGAGAGCTTGTCCCTAAAATTGAGAGCTTGGTGCAGAAAAATGAGGCTTTTAGGTGAAAAAGGTGGGTTTGGTGCTAAAATTGAGAGCTTTGTGCAGAAAAATGAGGCTTTTTCACCCAAAAAAGGCATTTTGTGCCCGAAATTGAGAGCTTGGTTCAGAAAAACGAGGCTTTTCCACCCAAAAAAGGCGGGTTTTACCCTAAAATTGAGATATTGGTGCAGAAAAATGAGGCTTTTTCACCCGAAAAAGGCATTTTGTGCCCGAAATTGAGAGCTTGGTGCAGAAAAATGAGGCTTTTCACCCCAAAAACGCGGGTTTAGCCCCCATGATAGGGTTTGTGCTGTAAAAAAGGAGAGGTAGGGCCCAGGAAACGAGGCACTGCTGCATAAAAGGGAGGTTGTTACCTGTAGAATCAAAACTTTGGATGCCAAAAATTAATCTTTGAGAGGTAAAATGGGGGTTTGTGCCCTAAAATTGAGAGCTTGGAGTAGGAAAATGAGGCTTTTAATCTGAAAAAGGAGGTTTGTGCCCTAAAATTGAGATATTGGTGAAGAAGAATGAGGCTTTTCACCCCAAAATTGAGAGCTTGTCCCTAAAATTGAGAGCTTGGAGTAGGAAAATGAGGCTTTTAATCTGAAAAAGGAGGTTTGTGCCCTAAAATTGAGATATTGGTGAAGAAGAATGAGGCTTTTCACCCAAAAATTGAGAGCTTGTCCCTAAAATTGAGAGCTTGGTGCAGAAAAATGAGGCTTTTAGGTGAAAAAGGTGGGTTTGGTGCTAAAATTGAGAGCTTTGTGCAGAAAAATGAGGCTTTTTCACCCAAAAAAGGCATTTTGTGCCCGAAATTGAGAGCTTGGTGCAGAAAAATGAGGCTTTTCACCCCAAAACCAGGGGTTTTACCTTAAAGTTGAGAGCTTGGTTCAGAAAAACGAGGATTTTTCACCCAAAAAAGGCGGGTGTGTGCCGTAAAATTGAGAGCTTGGTGCAGAAAAATGAGGCTTTTCCACCCAAAAAAGGCGGGTTTTACCCTAAAATTGAGATATTGGTGCAGAAAAATGAGGCTTTTCACCCGAAAATTGAGAGCTTGTCCCTAAAATTGAGAGCTTGGTGCAGAAAAATGAGGCTTTTCCACCCAAAAAAGGCGGGTTTTACCCTAAAATTGAGATATTGGTGAAGAAAAATGAGGCTTTTCACCCGAAAATTGAGAGCTTGTCCCTAAAATTGAGACCTTGGTGCAGAAAAATGAGGCTTTTTCACCCAAAAAAGGTGGGTTTTACCCTAAAATTGAGAGCTTGGTTCAGAAAAACAAGGATTTTTCACCCAAGAAAGGTGGGTGTGTGCCGTAAAATTGAGAGCTTTGTGCAGAAAAATGAGGCTTTTTCACCCAAAAAAGGCATTTTGTGCCCGAAATTGAGAGCTTGGTGCAGAAAAATGAGGCTTTTCCACCCAAAAAAGGCAGGTTTTACCCTAAATTTGAGAGCTTGGTGAAGAAAAATGAGGCTTTTTACCCGAAAATTGAGAGCTTGTCCCTAAAATTGAGAGCTTGGTGCAGAAAAATGAGGCTTTTTCACCCAAAAAAGGTGGGTTTTACCCTAAAATTGAGAGCTTGGTTCAGAAAAACGAGGCTTTTTCACCCAAAAAAGGCGGGTTTGTGCCCTAAAATTGAGAGCTTGTTGCAGAAAATTGAGGCTTTTCAGCAGAAAAAGGTTGTTTCCGCCCTAAAATTGAGAGCTTGGTACAGAAAAATGAGGTTTTTCACCCCAAAAACGCGGGTTTAGCCCCCATGATAGGGTTTGTGCTGTAAAAAAGGAGAGGTAGGGCCCTGGAAACGAGGCACTGCTGCATAAAAGGGAGGTTGTTACCTATAGAATCAAAACTTTGGATGCCAAAAATTAATCTTTGAGAGGAGAATGGGGGTTTGTGCCCTAAAATTGAGAGCTTGGTGCAGAAAAATGAGGCTTTTTCACCCAAAAAAGGCGGGTTTTACCCTAAACTTGAGAGAGTGGTTCAGAAAAATGAGGCTTTTCACCCAGTAAAGGTAATTTGTGCCCAAAAATTGAGAGCTTGGTGCAGAAAAATGAGGCTTTTCAGCAGAAAAAGGCACGTTTGGTCCTAAAATTGCGCTATTGGTGCAGAAAAATGAGGCTTTTCACCCAAAAATTGAGAGCTTGTCCCTAAAATTGAGAGCTTGGTGCAGAAAAATGAGGCTTTTAGGTGAAAAAGGTGGGTTTGGTGCTAAAATTGAGAGCTTTGTGCAGAAAAATGAGGCTTTTTCACCCAAAAAAGGCATTTTGTGCCCGAAATTGAGAGCTTGGTGCAGAAAAATGAGGCTTTTCAGCAGAAAAAGGCACGTTTGGTCCTAAAATTGCGCTATTGGTGCAGAAAAATGAGGCTTTTCACCCAAAAATTGAGAGCTTGTCCCTAAAATTGAGAGCTTGGTGCAGAAAAATGAGGCTTTTAGGTGAAAAAGGTGGGTTTGGTGCTAAAATTGAGAGCTTTGTGCAGAAAAATGAGGCTTTTTCACCCAAAAAAGGCATTTTGTGCCCGAAATTGAGAGCTTGGTGCAGAAAAATGAGGCTTTTCCACCCAAAAAAGGCAGGTTTTACCCTAAATTTGAGAGCTTGGTGAAGAAAAATGAGGCTTTTTACCCGAAAATTGAGAGCTTGTCCCTAAAATTGAGAGCTTGGTGCAGAAAAATGAGGCTTTTTCACCCAAAAAAGGTGGGTTTTACCCTAAAATTGAGAGCTTGGTTCAGAAAAACGAGGATTTTTCACCCAAAAAAGGCGGGTTTGTGCCCTAAAATTGAGAGCTTGTTGCAGAAAATTGAGGCTTTTCAGCAGAAAAAGGTTGTTTCCGCCCTAAAATTGAGAGCTTGGTGCAGAAAAATGAGGCTTTTCACCCAAAAAAGGAGAGCTTGTCCCTAAAATTGAGAGCTTGGTGCAGAAAAATGAGGCTTTTTCACCCAAAAAAGGCGGGTTTTACCCTAAACTTGAGAGCTTGGTTCAGAAAAATGAGGCTTTTCACCCAGTAAAGGTAATTTGTGCCCAAAAATTGAGAGCTTGGTGCAGAAAAATGACGCTTTTCATCAGAAAAAGGCACGTTTGGTCCTAAAATTGCGCTATTGGTGCAGAAAAATGAGGCTTTTCACCCAAAAAAGGCGGGTTTTACCCTAAAATTGAGATATTGGTGCAGAAAAATGAGGCTTTTTCACCCGAAAAAGGCATTTTGTGCCCGAAATTGAGAGCTTGGTGCAGAAAAATGAGGCTTTTCACCCCAAAAACGCGGGTTTAGCCCCCATGATAGGGTTTGTGCTGTAAAAAAGGAGAGTTAGGGCCCTGGAAACGAGGCACTGCTGCATAAAAGGGAGGTTGTTACCTGTAGAATCAAAACTTTGGATGCCAAAAATTAATCTTTGAGAGGTAAAATGGGGGTTTGTGCCCTAAAATTGAGAGCTTGGAGTAGGAAAATGAGGCTTTTAATCTGAAAAAGGAGGTTTGTGCCCTAAAATTGAGATATTGGTGAAGAAAAATGAGGCTTTTCACCCAAAAATTGAGAGCTTGTCCCTAAAATTGAGAGCTTGGTTCAGAAAAACGAGGCTTTTTCACCCAAAAAAGGCGGGTTTGTGCCGTAAAATTGAGAGCTTGTTGCAGAAAATTGAGGCTTTTCAGCAGAAAAAGGTTGTTTCCGCCCTAAAATTGAGAGCTTGGTACAGAAAAATGAGGTTTTTCACCCCAAAAGCGTGGGTTTAGCCGCCATGATAGGGTTTGTGCTGTAAAAAAGGAGAGGTAGGGCCCTGGAAACGAGGCACTGCTGCATAAAAGGGAGGTTGTTACCTATAGAATCAAAACTTTGGATGCCAAAAATTAATCTTTGAGAGGAGAATGGGGGTTTGTGCCCTAAAATTGAGAGCTTGGTGCAGAAAAATGAGGCTTTTTCACCCAAAAAAGGCGGGTTTTACCCTAAACTTGAGAGAGTGGTTCAGAAAAATGAGGCTTTTCACCCAGTAAAGGTAATTTGTGCCCAAAAATTGAGAGCTTGGTGCAGAAAAATGAGGCTTTTCAGCAGAAAAAGGCACGTTTGGTCCTAAAATTGCGCTATTGGTGCAGAAAAATGAGGCTTTTCACCCAAAAATTGAGAGCTTGTCCCTAAAATTGAGAGCTTGGTGCAGAAAAATGAGGCTTTTAGGTGAAAAAGGTGGGTTTGGTGCTAAAATTGAGAGCTTTGTGCAGAAAAATGAGGCTTTTTCACCCAAAAAAGGCATTTTGTGCCCGAAATTGAGAGCTTGGTGCAGAAAAATGAGGCTTTTCACCCCAAAACCAGGGGTTTTACCTTAAAGTTGAGAGCTTGGTTCAGAAAAACGAGGCTTTTCCACCAAAAAAAGGCGGGTTTTACCCTAAAATTGAGATATTGGTGCAGAAAAATGAGGCTTTTCACCCAAAAATTGAGAGCTTGTCCCTAAAATTGAGAGCTTGGTGCAGAAAAATGAGGCTTTTTCACCCAAAAAAGGCGGGTTTGTGCCCTAAAATTGAGAGCTTGTTGCAGAAAATTGAGGCTTTTCAGCAGAAAAAGGTTGTTTCCGCCCTAAAATTGAGAGCTTGGTGCAGAAAAATGAGGCTTTTCACCCAAAAAAGGAGAGCTTGTCCCTAAAATTGAGAGCTTGGTGCAGAAAAATGAGGCTTTTTCACCCAAAAAAGGCGGGTTTTACCCTAAACTTGAGAGAGTGGTTCAGAAAAATGAGGCTTTTCACCCAGTAAAGGTAATTTGTGCCCAAAAATTGAGAGCTTGGTGCAGAAAAATGACGCTTTTCATCAGAAAAAGGCACGTTTGGTCCTAAAATTGCGCTATTGGTGCAGAAAAATGAGGCTTTTCACCCAAAAAAGGCGGGTTTTACCCTAAAATTGAGATATTGGTGCAGAAAAATGAGGCTTTTTCACCCGAAAAAGGCATTTTGTGCCCGAAATTGAGAGCTTGGTGCAGAAAAATGAGGCTTTTCACCCCAAAAACGCGGGTTTAGCCCCCATGATAGGGTTTGTGCTGTAAAAAAGGAGAGGTAGGGCCCAGGAAACGAGGCACTGCTGCATAAAAGGGAGGTTGTTACCTGTAGAATCAAAACTTTGGATGCCAAAAATTAATCTTTGAGAGGTAAAATGGGGGTTTGTGCCCTAAAATTGAGAGCTTGGAGTAGGAAAATGAGGCTTTTAATCTGAAAAAGGAGGTTTGTGCCCTAAAATTGAGATATTGGTGAAGAAAAATGAGGCTTTTCACCCAAAAATTGAGAGCTTGTCCCTAAAATTGAGAGCTTGGTTCAGAAAGACGAGGCTTTTTCACCCAAAAAAGGCGGGTTTGTGCCCTAAAATTGAGAGCTTGTTGCAGAAAATTGAGGCTTTTCAGCAGAAAAAGGTTGTTTCCGCCCTAAAATTGAGAGCTTGGTACAGAAAAATGAGGTTTTTCACCCCAAAAGCGTGGGTTTAGCCGCCATGATAGGGTTTGTGCTGTAAAAAAGGAGAGGTAGGGCCCTGGAAACGAGGCACTGCTGCATAAAAGGGAGGTTGTTACCTGTAGAATCAAAACTTTGGATGCCAAAAATTAATCTTTGAGAGGAGAATGGGGGTTTGTGCCCTAAAATTGAGAGCTTGGTGCAGAAAAATGAGGCTTTTTCACCCAAAAAAGGCGGGTTTTACCCTAAACTTGAGAGAGTGGTTCAGAAAAATGAGGCTTTTCACCCAGTAAAGGTAATTTGTGCCCAAAAATTGAGAGCTTGGTGCAGAAAAATGAGGCTTTTCAGCAGAAAAAGGCACGTTTGGTCCTAAAATTGCGCTATTGGTGCAGAAAAATGAGGCTTTTCACCCAAAAATTGAGAGCTTGTCCCTAAAATTGAGAGCTTGGTGCAGAAAAATGAGGCTTTTAGGTGAAAAAGGTGGGTTTGGTGCTAAAATTGAGAGCTTTGTGCAGAAAAATGAGGCTTTTTCACCCAAAAAAGGCATTTTGTGCCCGAAATTGAGAGCTTGGTGCAGAAAAATGAGGCTTTTCACCCCAAAACCAGGGGTTTTACCTTAAAGTTGAGAGCTTGGTTCAGAAAAACGAGGCTTTTCCACCCAAAAAAGGCGGGTTTTACCCTAAAATTGAGATATTGGTGCAGAAAAATGAGGCTTTTTCACCCGAAAAAGGCATTTTGTGCCCGAAATTGAGAGCTTGGTGCAGAAAAATGAGGCTTTTCACCCCAAAAACGCGGGTTTAGCCCCCATGATAGGGTTTGTGCTGTAAAAAAGGAGAGGTAGGGCCCAGGAAACGAGGCACTGCTGCATAAAAGGGAGGTTGTTACCTGTAGAATCAAAACTTTGGATGCCAAAAATTAATCTTTGAGAGGTAAAATGGGGGTTTGTGCCCTAAAATTGAGAGCTTGGTGCAGAAAAATGAGGCTTTTTCACCCAAAAAAGGCGGGTTTTACCCTAAACTTGAGAGAGTGGTTCAGAAAAATGAGGCTTTTCACCCAGTAAAGGTAATTTGTGCCCAAAAATTGAGAGCTTGGTGCAGAAAAATGAGGCTTTTCAGCAGAAAAAGGCACGTTTGGTCCTAAAATTGCGCTATTGGTGCAGAAAAATGAGGCTTTTCACCCAAAAATTGAGAGCTTGTCCCTAAAATTGAGAGCTTGGTGCAGAAAAATGAGGCTTTTAGGTGAAAAAGGTGGGTTTGGTGCTAAAATTGAGAGCTTTGTGCAGAAAAATGAGGCTTTTTCACCCAAAAAAGGCATTTTGTGCCCGAAATTGAGAGCTTGGTGCAGAAAAATGAGGCTTTTCACCCCAAAACCAGGGGTTTTACCTTAAAGTTGAGAGCTTGGTTCAGAAAAACGAGGCTTTTCCACCCAAAAAAGGCGGGTTTTACCCTAAAATTGAGATATTGGTGCAGAAAAATGAGGCTTTTCACCCAAAAATTGAGAGCTTGTCCCTAAAATTGAGAGCTTGGTGCAGAAAAATGAGGCTTTTTCACCCAAAAAAGGTGGGTTTTACCCTAAAATTGAGAGCTTGGTTCAGAAAAACAAGGATTTTTCACCCAAGAAAGGCGGGTGTGTGCCGTAAAATTGAGAGCTTTGTGCAGAAAAATGAGGCTTTTTCACCCAAAAAAGGCGGGTTTGTGCCCTAAAATTGAGAGCTTGTTGCAGAAAATTGAGGCTTTTCAGTAGAAAAAGGTTGTTTCCGCCCTAAAATTGAGAGCTTGGTGCAGAAAAATGAGGCTTTTCACCCAAAAAAGGAGAGCTTGTCCCTAAAATTGAGAGCTTGGTGCAGAAAAATGAGGCTTTTTCACCCAAAAATGGCCGGTTTTACCCTAAACTTGAGAGAGTGGTTCAGAAAAATGAGGCTTTTCACCCAGTAAAGGTAATTTGTGCCCAAAAATTGAGAGCTTGGTGCAGAAAAATGACGCTTTTCATCAGAAAAAGGCACGTTTGGTCCTAAAATTGCGCTATTGGTGCAGAAAAATGAGGCTTTTCACCCAAAAAAGGCGGGTTTTACCCTAAAATTGAGATATTGGTGCAGAAAAATGAGGCTTTTTCACCCGAAAAAGGCATTTTGTGCCCGAAATTGAGAGCTTGGTGCAGAAAAATGAGGCTTTTCACCCCAAAAACGCGGGTTTAGCCCCCATGATAGGGTTTGTGCTGTAAAAAAGGAGAGTTAGGGCCCTGGAAACGAGGCACTGCTGCATAAAAGGGAGGTTGTTACCTGTAGAATCAAAACTTTGGATGCCAAAAATTAATCTTTGAGAGGTAAAATGGGGGTTTGTGCCCTAAAATTGAGAGCTTGGAGTAGGAAAATGAGGCTTTTAATCTGAAAAAGGAGGTTTGTGCCCTAAAATTGAGATATTGGTGAAGAAAAATGAGGCTTTTCACCCAAAAATTGAGAGCTTGTCCCTAAAATTGAGAGCTTGGTTCAGAAAAACGAGGCTTTTTCACCCAAAAAAGGCGGGTTTGTGCCCTAAAATTGAGAGCTTGTTGCAGAAAATTGAGGCTTTTCAGCAGAAAAAGGTTGTTTCCGCCCTAAAATTGAGAGCTTGGTACAGAAAAATGAGGTTTTTCACCCCAAAAGCGTGGGTTTAGCCGCCATGATAGGGTTTGTGCTGTAAAAAAGGAGAGGTAGGGCCCTGGAAACGAGGCACTGCTGCATAAAAGGGAGGTTGTTACCTGTAGAATCAAAACTTTGGATGCCAAAAATTAATCTTTGAGAGGAGAATGGGGGTTTGTGCCCTAAAATTGAGAGCTTGGTGCAGAAAAATGAGGCTTTTTCACCCAAAAAAGGCGGGTTTTACCCTAAACTTGAGAGAGTGGTTCAGAAAAATGAGGCTTTTCACCCAGTAAAGGTAATTTGTGCCCAAAAATTGAGAGCTTGGTGCAGAAAAATGAGGCTTTTCAGCAGAAAAAGGCACGTTTGGTCCTAAAATTGCGCTATTGGTGCAGAAAAATGAGGCTTTTCACCCAAAAATTGAGAGCTTGTCCCTAAAATTGAGAGCTTGGTGCAGAAAAATGAGGCTTTTAGGTGAAAAAGGTGGGTTTGGTGCTAAAATTGAGAGCTTTGTGCAGAAAAATGAGGCTTTTTCACCCAAAAAAGGCATTTTGTGCCCGAAATTGAGAGCTTGGTTCAGAAAAACGAGGCTTTTCCACCCAAAAAAGGCGGGTTTTACCCTAAAATTGAGATATTGGTGCAGAAAAATGAGGCTTTTTCACCCGAAAAAGGCATTTTGTGCCCGAAATTGAGAGCTTGGTGCAGAAAAATGAGGCTTTTCACCCCAAAAACGCGGGTTTAGCCCCCATGATAGGGTTTGTGCTGTAAAAAAGGAGAGGTAGGGCCCAGGAAACGAGGCACTGCTGCATAAAAGGGAGGTTGTTACCTGTAGAATCAAAACTTTGGATGCCAAAAATTAATCTTTGAGAGGTAAAATGGGGGTTTGTGCCCTAAAATTGAGAGCTTGGAGTAGGAAAATGAGGCTTTTAATATGTAAAAGGAGGTTTGTGCCCTAAAATTGAGATATTGGTGAAGAAGAATGAGGCTTTTCACCCCAAAATTGAGAGCTTGTCCCTAAAATTGAGAGCTTGGAGTAGGAAAATGAGGCTTTTAATCTGAAAAAGGAGGTTTGTGCCCTAAAATTGAGATATTGGTGAAGAAGAATGAGGCTTTTCACCCAAAAATTGAGAGCTTGTCCCTAAAATTGAGAGCTTGGTGCAGAAAAATGAGGCTTTTAGGTGAAAAAGGTGGGTTTGGTGCTAAAATTGAGAGCTTTGTGCAGAAAAATGAGGCTTTTTCACCCAAAAAAGGCATTTTGTGCCCGAAATTGAGAGCTTGGTGCAGAAAAATGAGGCTTTTCACCCCAAAACCAGGGGTTTTACCTTAAAGTTGAGAGCTTGGTTCAGAAAAACGAGGATTTTTCACCCAAAAAAGGCGGGTGTGTGCCGTAAAATTGAGAGCTTGGTGCAGAAAAATGAGGCTTTTCCACCCAAAAAAGGCGGGTTTTACCCTAAAATTGAGATATTGGTGCAGAAAAATGAGGCTTTTCACCCGAAAATTGAGAGCTTGTCCCTAAAATTGAGAGCTTGGTGCAGAAAAATGAGGCTTTTTCACCCAAAAAAGGTGGGTTTTACCCTAAAATTGAGAGCTTGGTTCAGAAAAACAAGGATTTTTCACCCAAGAAAGGCGGGTGTGTGCCGTAAAATTGAGAGCTTGGTGCAGAAAAATGAGGCTTTTCCACCCAAAAAAGGCGGGTTTTACCCTAAAATTGAGATATTGGTGCAGAAAAATGAGGCTTTTCACCCGAAAATTGAGAGCTTGTCCCTAAAATTGAGAGCTTGGTGCAGAAAAATGAGGCTTTTTCACCCAAAAAAGGTGGGTTTTACCCTAAAATTGAGAGCTTGGTTCAGAAAAACAAGGATTTTTCACCCAAGAAAGGCGGGTGTGTGCCGTAAAATTGAGAGCTTTGTGCAGAAAAATGAGGCTTTTTCACCCAAAAAAGGCATTTTGTGCCCAAAATTGAGAGCTTGGTGCAGAAAAATGAGGCTTTTCACCCCAAAACCAGGGGTTTTACCTTAAAGTTGAGAGCTTGGTTCAGAAAAACGAGGATTTTTCACCCAAAAAAGGCGGGTGTGTGCCGTAAAATTGAGAGCTTGGTGCAGAAAAATGAGGCTTTTCCACCCAAAAAAGGCGGGTTTTACCCTAAAATTGAGATATTGGTGAAGAAAAATGAGGCTTTTCACCCGAAAATTGAGAGCTTGTCCCTAAAATTGAGACCTTGGTGCAGAAAAATGAGGCTTTTTCACCCAAAAAAGGTGGGTTTTACCCTAAAATTGAGAGCTTGGTTCAGAAAAACAAGGATTTTTCACCCAAGAAAGGTGGGTGTGTGCCGTAAAATTGAGACCTTGGTGCAGAAAAATGAGGCTTTTTCACCCAAAAAAGGCATTTTGTGCCCGAAATTGAGAGCTTGGTGCAGAAAAATGAGGCTTTTCCACCCAAAAAAGGCAGGTTTTACCCTAAATTTGAGAGCTTGGTGAAGAAAAATGAGGCTTTTTACCCGAAAATTGAGAGCTTGTCCCTAAAATTGAGAGCTTGGTGCAGAAAAATGAGGCTTTTTCACCCAAAAAAGGTGGGTTTTACCCTAAAATTGAGAGCTTGGTTCAGAAAAACGAGGCTTTTTCACCCAAAAAAGGCGGGTTTGTGCCCTAAAATTGAGAGCTTGTTGCAGAAAATTGAGGCTTTTCAGCAGAAAAAGGTTGTTTCCGCCCTAAAATTGAGAGCTTGGTACAGAAAAATGAGGTTTTTCACCCCAAAAGCGTGGGTTTAGCCGCCATGATAGGGTTTGTGCTGTAAAAAAGGAGAGGTAGGGCCCTGGAAACGAGGCACTGCTGCATAAAAGGGAGGTTGTTACCTATAGAATCAAAACTTTGGATGCCAAAAATTAATCTTTGAGAGGAGAATGGGGGTTTGTGCCCTAAAATTGAGAGCTTGGTGCAGAAAAATGAGGCTTTTTCACCCAAAAAAGGCGGGTTTTACCCTAAACTTGAGAGAGTGGTTCAGAAAAATGAGGCTTTTCACCCAGTAAAGGTAATTTGTGCCCAAAAATTGAGAGCTTGGTGCAGAAAAATGAGGCTTTTCAGCAGAAAAAGGCACGTTTGGTCCTAAAATTGCGCTATTGGTGCAGAAAAATGAGGCTTTTCACCCAAAAATTGAGAGCTTGTCCCTAAAATTGAGAGCTTGGTGCAGAAAAATGAGGCTTTTAGGTGAAAAAGGTGGGTTTGGTGCTAAAATTGAGAGCTTTGTGCAGAAAAATGAGGCTTTTTCACCCAAAAAAGGCATTTTGTGCCCGAAATTGAGAGCTTGGTGCAGAAAAATGAGGCTTTTCAGCAGAAAAAGGCACGTTTGGTCCTAAAATTGCGCTATTGGTGCAGAAAAATGAGGCTTTTCACCCAAAAATTGAGAGCTTGTCCCTAAAATTGAGAGCTTGGTGCAGAAAAATGAGGCTTTTAGGTGAAAAAGGTGGGTTTGGTGCTAAAATTGAGAGCTTTGTGCAGAAAAATGAGGCTTTTTCACCCAAAAAAGGCATTTTGTGCCCGAAATTGAGAGCTTGGTGCAGAAAAATGAGGCTTTTCCACCCAAAAAAGGCAGGTTTTACCCTAAATTTGAGAGCTTGGTGAAGAAAAATGAGGCTTTTTACCCGAAAATTGAGAGCTTGTCCCTAAAATTGAGAGCTTGGTGCAGAAAAATGAGGCTTTTTCACCCAAAAAAGGTGGGTTTTACCCTAAAATTGAGAGCTTGGTTCAGAAAAACGAGGATTTTTCACCCAAAAAAGGCGGGTTTGTGCCCTAAAATTGAGAGCTTGTTGCAGAAAATTGAGGCTTTTCAGCAGAAAAAGGTTGTTTCCGCCCTAAAATTGAGAGCTTGGTGCAGAAAAATGAGGCTTTTCACCCAAAAAAGGAGAGCTTGTCCCTAAAATTGAGAGCTTGGTGCAGAAAAATGAGGCTTTTTCACCCAAAAAAGGCGGGTTTTACCCTAAACTTGAGAGCTTGGTTCAGAAAAATGAGGCTTTTCACCCAGTAAAGGTAATTTGTGCCCAAAAATTGAGAGCTTGGTGCAGAAAAATGACGCTTTTCATCAGAAAAAGGCACGTTTGGTCCTAAAATTGCGCTATTGGTGCAGAAAAATGAGGCTTTTCACCCAAAAAAGGCGGGTTTTACCCTAAAATTGAGATATTGGTGCAGAAAAATGAGGCTTTTTCACCCGAAAAAGGCATTTTGTGCCCGAAATTGAGAGCTTGGTGCAGAAAAATGAGGCTTTTCACCCCAAAAACGCGGGTTTAGCCCCCATGATAGGGTTTGTGCTGTAAAAAAGGAGAGTTAGGGCCCTGGAAACGAGGCACTGCTGCATAAAAGGGAGGTTGTTACCTGTAGAATCAAAACTTTGGATGCCAAAAATTAATCTTTGAGAGGTAAAATGGGGGTTTGTGCCCTAAAATTGAGAGCTTGGAGTAGGAAAATGAGGCTTTTAATCTGAAAAAGGAGGTTTGTGCCCTAAAATTGAGATATTGGTGAAGAAAAATGAGGCTTTTCACCCAAAAATTGAGAGCTTGTCCCTAAAATTGAGAGCTTGGTTCAGAAAAACGAGGCTTTTTCACCCAAAAAAGGCGGGTTTGTGCCCTAAAATTGAGAGCTTGTTGCAGAAAATTGAGGCTTTTCAGCAGAAAAAGGTTGTTTCCGCCCTAAAATTGAGAGCTTGGTACAGAAAAATGAGGTTTTTCACCCCAAAAGCGTGGGTTTAGCCGCCATGATAGGGTTTGTGCTGTAAAAAAGGAGAGGTAGGGCCCTGGAAACGAGGCACTGCTGCATAAAAGGGAGGTTGTTACCTGTAGAATCAAAACTTTGGATGCCAAAAATTAATCTTTGAGAGGAGAATGGGGGTTTGTGCCCTAAAATTGAGAGCTTGGTGCAGAAAAATGAGGCTTTTTCACCCAAAAAAGGCGGGTTTTACCCTAAACTTGAGAGAGTGGTTCAGAAAAATGAGGCTTTTCACCCAGTAAAGGTAATTTGTGCCCAAAAATTGAGAGCTTGGTGCAGAAAAATGAGGCTTTTCAGCAGAAAAAGGCACGTTTGGTCCTAAAATTGCGCTATTGGTGCAGAAAAATGAGGCTTTTCACCCAAAAATTGAGAGCTTGTCCCTAAAATTGAGAGCTTGGTGCAGAAAAATGAGGCTTTTAGGTGAAAAAGGTGGGTTTGGTGCTAAAATTGAGAGCTTTGTGCAGAAAAATGAGGCTTTTTCACCCAAAAAAGGCATTTTGTGCCCGAAATTGAGAGCTTGGTTCAGAAAAACGAGGCTTTTCCACCCAAAAAAGGCGGGTTTTACCCTAAAATTGAGATATTGGTGCAGAAAAATGAGGCTTTTTCACCCGAAAAAGGCATTTTGTGCCCGAAATTGAGAGCTTGGTGCAGAAAAATGAGGCTTTTCACCCCAAAAACGCGGGTTTAGCCCCCATGATAGGGTTTGTGCTGTAAAAAAGGAGAGGTAGGGCCCAGGAAACGAGGCACTGCTGCATAAAAGGGAGGTTGTTACCTGTAGAATCAAAACTTTGGATGCCAAAAATTAATCTTTGAGAGGTAAAATGGGGGTTTGTGCCCTAAAATTGAGAGCTTGGAGTAGGAAAATGAGGCTTTTAATCTGAAAAAGGAGGTTTGTGCCCTAAAATTGAGATATTGGTGAAGAAGAATGAGGCTTTTCACCCCAAAATTGAGAGCTTGTCCCTAAAATTGAGAGCTTGGAGTAGGAAAATGAGGCTTTTAATCTGAAAAAGGAGGTTTGTGCCCTAAAATTGAGATATTGGTGAAGAAGAATGAGGCTTTTCACCCAAAAATTGAGAGCTTGTCCCTAAAATTGAGAGCTTGGTGCAGAAAAATGAGGCTTTTAGGTGAAAAAGGTGGGTTTGGTGCTAAAATTGAGAGCTTTGTGCAGAAAAATGAGGCTTTTTCACCCAAAAAAGGCATTTTGTGCCCGAAATTGAGAGCTTGGTGCAGAAAAATGAGGCTTTTCACCCCAAAACCAGGGGTTTTACCTTAAAGTTGAGAGCTTGGTTCAGAAAAACGAGGATTTTTCACCCAAAAAAGGCGGGTGTGTGCCGTAAAATTGAGAGCTTGGTGCAGAAAAATGAGGCTTTTCCACCCAAAAAAGGCGGGTTTTACCCTAAAATTGAGATATTGGTGCAGAAAAATGAGGCTTTTCACCCGAAAATTGAGAGCTTGTCCCTAAAATTGAGAGCTTGGTGCAGAAAAATGAGGCTTTTCCACCCAAAAAAGGCGGGTTTTACCCTAAAATTGAGATATTGGTGAAGAAAAATGAGGCTTTTCACCCGAAAATTGAGAGCTTGTCCCTAAAATTGAGACCTTGGTGCAGAAAAATGAGGCTTTTTCACCCAAAAAAGGTGGGTTTTACCCTAAAATTGAGAGCTTGGTTCAGAAAAACAAGGATTTTTCACCCAAGAAAGGTGGGTGTGTGCCGTAAAATTGAGAGCTTTGTGCAGAAAAATGAGGCTTTTTCACCCAAAAAAGGCATTTTGTGCCCGAAATTGATAGCTTGGTGCAGAAAAATGAGGCTTTTCCACCCAAAAAAGGCAGGTTTTACCCTAAATTTGAGAGCTTGGTGAAGAAAAATGAGGCTTTTTACCCGAAAATTGAGAGCTTGTCCCTAAAATTGAGAGCTTGGTGCAGAAAAATGAGGCTTTTTCACCCAAAAAAGGTGGGTTTTACCCTAAAATTGAGAGCTTGGTTCAGAAAAACGAGGCTTTTTCACCCAAAAAAGGCGGGTTTGTGCCCTAAAATTGAGAGCTTGTTGCAGAAAATTGAGGCTTTTCAGCAGAAAAAGGTTGTTTCCGCCCTAAAATTGAGAGCTTGGTACAGAAAAATGAGGTTTTTCACCCCAAAAACGCGGGTTTAGCCCCCATGATAGGGTTTGTGCTGTAAAAAAGGAGAGGTAGGGCCCTGGAAACGAGGCACTGCTGCATAAAAGGGAGGTTGTTACCTATAGAATCAAAACTTTGGATGCCAAAAATTAATCTTTGAGAGGAGAATGGGGGTTTGTGCCCTAAAATTGAGAGCTTGGTGCAGAAAAATGAGGCTTTTTCACCCAAAAAAGGCGGGTTTTACCCTAAACTTGAGAGAGTGGTTCAGAAAAATGAGGCTTTTCACCCAGTAAAGGTAATTTGTGCCCAAAAATTGAGAGCTTGGTGCAGAAAAATGAGGCTTTTCAGCAGAAAAAGGCACGTTTGGTCCTAAAATTGCGCTATTGGTGCAGAAAAATGAGGCTTTTCACCCAAAAATTGAGAGCTTGTCCCTAAAATTGAGAGCTTGGTGCAGAAAAATGAGGCTTTTAGGTGAAAAAGGTGGGTTTGGTGCTAAAATTGAGAGCTTTGTGCAGAAAAATGAGGCTTTTTCACCCAAAAAAGGCATTTTGTGCCCGAAATTGAGAGCTTGGTGCAGAAAAATGAGGCTTTTCAGCAGAAAAAGGCACGTTTGGTCCTAAAATTGCGCTATTGGTGCAGAAAAATGAGGCTTTTCACCCAAAAATTGAGAGCTTGTCCCTAAAATTGAGAGCTTGGTGCAGAAAAATGAGGCTTTTAGGTGAAAAAGGTGGGTTTGGTGCTAAAATTGAGAGCTTTGTGCAGAAAAATGAGGCTTTTTCACCCAAAAAAGGCATTTTGTGCCCGAAATTGAGAGCTTGGTGCAGAAAAATGAGGCTTTTCCACCCAAAAAAGGCAGGTTTTACCCTAAATTTGAGAGCTTGGTGAAGAAAAATGAGGCTTTTTACCCGAAAATTGAGAGCTTGTCCTTAAATTGAGAGCTTGGTGCAGAAAAATGAGGCTTTTTCACCCAAAAAAGGTGGGTTTTACCCTAAAATTGAGAGCTTGGTTCAGAAAAACGAGGATTTTTCACCCAAAAAAGGCGGGTTTGTGCCCTAAAATTGAGAGCTTGTTGCAGAAAATTGAGGCTTTTCAGCAGAAAAAGGTTGTTTCCGCCCTAAAATTGAGAGCTTGGTACAGAAAAATGAGGTTTTTCACCCCAAAAGCGTGGGTTTAGCCCCCATGATAGGGTTTGTGCTGTAAAAAAGGAGAGGTAGGGCCCTGGAAACGAGGCACTGCTGCATAAAAGGGACGTTGTTACCTATAGAATCAAAACTTTGGATGCCAAAAATTAATCTTTGAGAGGAGAATGGGGGTTTGTGCCCTAAAATTGAGAGCTTGGTGCAGAAAAATGAGGCTTTTTCACCCAAAAAAGGCGGGTTTTACCCTAAACTTGAGAGAGTGGTTCAGAAAAATGAGGCTTTTCACCCAGTAAAGGTAATTTGTGCCCAAAAATTGAGAGCTTGGTGCAGAAAAATGAGGCTTTTCAGCAGAAAAAGGCACGTTTGGTCCTAAAATTGCGCTATTGGTGCAGAAAAATGAGGCTTTTCACCCAAAAATTGAGAGCTTGTCCCTAAAATTGAGAGCTTGGTGCAGAAAAATTAGGCTTTTAGGTGAAAAAGGTGGGTTTGGTGCTAAAATTGAGAGCTTTGTGCAGAAAAATGAGGCTTTTTCACCCAAAAAAGGCATTTTGTGCCCGAAATTGAGAGCTTGGTGCAGAAAAATGAGGCTTTTCACCCCAAAACCAGGGGTTTTACCTTAAAGTTGAGAGCTTGGTTCAGAAAAACGAGGCTTTTCCACCCAAAAAAGGCGGGTTTTACCCTAAAATTGAGATATTGGTGCAGAAAAATGAGGCTTTTTCACCCGAAAAAGGCATTTTGTGCCCGAAATTGAGAGCTTGGTGCAGAAAAATGAGGCTTTTCACCCCAAAAACGCGGGTTTAGCCCCCATGATAGGGTTTGTGCTGTAAAAAAGGAGAGGTAGGGCCCAGGAAACGAGGCACTGCTGCATAAAAGGGAGGTTGTTACCTGTAGAATCAAAACTTTGGATGCCAAAAATTAATCTTTGAGAGGTAAAATGGGGGTTTGTGCCCTAAAATTGAGAGCTTGGTGCAGAAAAATGAGGCTTTTTCACCCAAAAAAGGCGGGTTTTACCCTAAACTTGAGAGAGTGGTTCAGAAAAATGAGGCTTTTCACCCAGTAAAGGTAATTTGTGCCCAAAAATTGAGAGCTTGGTGCAGAAAAATGAGGCTTTTCAGCAGAAAAAGGCACGTTTGGTCCTAAAATTGCGCTATTGGTGCAGAAAAATGAGGCTTTTCACCCAAAAATTGAGAGCTTGTCCCTAAAATTGAGAGCTTGGTGCAGAAAAATGAGGCTTTTAGGTGAAAAAGGTGGGTTTGGTGCTAAAATTGAGAGCTTTGTGCAGAAAAATGAGGCTTTTTCACCCAAAAAAGGCATTTTGTGCCCGAAATTGAGAGCTTGGTGCAGAAAAATGAGGCTTTTCACCCCAAAACCAGGGGTTTTACCTTAAAGTTGAGAGCTTGGTTCAGAAAAACGAGGCTTTTCCACCCAAAAAAGGCGGGTTTTACCCTAAAATTGAGGTATTGGTGCAGAAAAATGAGGCTTTTCACCGAAAAATTGAGAGCTTGTCCCTAAAATTGAGAGCTTGGTGCAGAAAAATGAGGCTTTTTCACCCAAAAAAGGTGGGTTTTACCCTAAAATTGAGAGCTTGGTTCAGAAAAACAAGGATTTTTCACCCAAGAAAGGCGGGTGTGTGCCGTAAAATTGAGAGCTTTGTGCAGAAAAATGAGGCTTTTTCACCCAAAAAAGGCGGGTTTGTGCCCTAAAATTGAGAGCTTGTTGCAGAAAATTGAGGCTTTTCAGCAGAAAAAGGTTGTTTCCGCCCTAAAATTGAGAGCTTGGTGCAGAAAAATGAGGCTTTTCACCCAAAAAAGGAGAGCTTGTCCCTAAAATTGAGAGCTTGGTGCAGAAAAATGAGGCTTTTTCACCCAAAAAAGGCGGGTTTTACCCTAAACTTGAGAGAGTGGTTCAGAAAAATGAGGCTTTTCACCCAGTAAAGGTAATTTGTGCCCAAAAATTGAGAGCTTGGTGCAGAAAAATGACGCTTTTCATCAGAAAAAGGCACGTTTGGTCCTAAAATTGCGCTATTGGTGCAGAAAAATGAGGCTTTTCACCCAAAAAAGGCGGGTTTTACCCTAAAATTGAGATATTGGTGCAGAAAAATGAGGCTTTTTCACCCGAAAAAGGCATTTTGTGCCCGAAATTGAGAGCTTGGTGCAGAAAAATGAGGCTTTTCACCCCAAAAACGCGGGTTTAGCCCCCATGATAGGGTTTGTGCTGTAAAAAAGGAGAGGTAGGGCCCAGGAAACGAGGCACTGCTGCATAAAAGGGAGGTTGTTACCTGTAGAATCAAAACTTTGGATGCCAAAAATTAATCTTTGAGAGGTAAAATGGGGGTTTGTGCCCTAAAATTGAGAGCTTGGAGTAGGAAAATGAGGCTTTTAATCTGAAAAAGGAGGTTTGTGCCCTAAAATTGAGATATTGGTGAAGAAAAATGAGGCTTTTCACCCAAAAATTGAGAGCTTGTCCCTAAAATTGAGAGCTTGGTTCAGAAAGACGAGGCTTTTTCACCCAAAAAAGGCGGGTTTGTGCCCTAAAATTGAGAGCTTGTTGCAGAAAATTGAGGCTTTTCAGCAGAAAAAGGTTGTTTCCGCCCTAAAATTGAGAGCTTGGTGCAGAAAAATGAGGCTTTTCACCCAAAAAAGGAGAGCTTGTCCCTAAAATTGAGAGCTTGGTGCAGAAAAATGAGGCTTTTTCACCCAAAAAAGGCGGGTTTTACCCTAAACTTGAGAGAGTGGTTCAGAAAAATGAGGCTTTTCACCCAGTAAAGGTAATTTGTGCCCAAAAATTGAGAGCTTGGTGCAGAAAAATGACGCTTTTCATCAGAAAAAGGCACGTTTGGTCCTAAAATTGCGCTATTGGTGCAGAAAAATGAGGCTTTTCACCCAAAAAAGGCGGGTTTTACCCTAAAATTGAGATATTGGTGCAGAAAAATGAGGCTTTTTCACCCGAAAAAGGCATTTTGTGCCCGAAATTGAGAGCTTGGTGCAGAATAATGAGGCTTTTCACCCCAAAAACGCGGGTTTAGCCCCCATGATAGGGTTTGTGCTGTAAAAAAGGAGAGTTAGGGCCCTGGAAACGAGGCACTGCTGCATAAAAGGGAGGTTGTTACCTGTAGAATCAAAACTTTGGATGCCAAAAATTAATCTTTGAGAGGTAAAATGGGGGTTTGTGCCCTAAAATTGAGAGCTTGGAGTAGGAAAATGAGGCTTTTAATCTGAAAAAGGAGGTTTGTGCCCTAAAATTGAGATATTGGTGAAGAAAAATGAGGCTTTTCACCCAAAAATTGAGAGCTTGTCCCTAAAATTGAGAGCTTGGTTCAGAAAAACGAGGCTTTTTCACCCAAAAAAGGCGGGTTTGTGCCCTAAAATTGAGAGCTTGTTGCAGAAAATTGAGGCTTTTCAGCAGAAAAAGGTTGTTTCCGCCCTAAAATTGAGAGCTTGGTACAGAAAAATGAGGTTTTTCACCCCAAAAGCGTGGGTTTAGCCGCCATGATAGGGTTTGTGCTGTAAAAAAGGAGAGGTAGGGCCCTGGAAACGAGGCACTGCTGCATAAAAGGGAGGTTGTTACCTGTAGAATCAAAACTTTGGATGCCAAAAATTAATCTTTGAGAGGAGAATGGGGGTTTGTGCCCTAAAATTGAGAGCTTGGTGCAGAAAAATGAGGCTTTTCCACCCAAAAAAGGCGGGTTTTACCCTAAACTTGAGAGAGTGGTTCAGAAAAATGAGGCTTTTCACCCAGTAAAGGTAATTTGTGCCCAAAAATTGAGAGCTTGGTGCAGAAAAATGAGGCTTTTCAGCAGAAAAAGGCACGTTTGGTCCTAAAATTGCGCTATTGGTGCAGAAAAATGAGGCTTTTCACCCAAAAATTGAGAGCTTGTCCCTAAAATTGAGAGCTTGGTGCAGAAAAATGAGGCTTTTAGGTGAAAAAGGTGGGTTTGGTGCTAAAATTGAGAGCTTTGTGCAGAAAAATGAGGCTTTTTCACCCAAAAAAGGCATTTTGTGCCCGAAATTGAGAGCTTGGTGCAGAAAAATGAGGCTTTTCACCCCAAAACCAGGGGTTTTACCTTAAAGTTGAGAGCTTGGTTCAGAAAAACGAGGCTTTTCCACCCAAAAAAGGCGGGTTTTACCCTAAAATTGAGATATTGGTGCAGAAAAATGAGGCTTTTTCACCCGAAAAAGGCATTTTGTGCCCGAAATTGAGAGCTTGGTGCAGAAAAATGAGGCTTTTCACCCCAAAAACGCGGGTTTAGCCCCCATGATAGGGTTTGTGCTGTAAAAAAGGAGAGGTAGGGCCCAGGAAACGAGGCACTGCTGCATAAAAGGGAGGTTGTTACCTGTAGAATCAAAACTTTGGATGCCAAAAATTAATCTTTGAGAGGTAAAATGGGGGTTTGTGCCCTAAAATTGAGAGCTTGGTGCAGAAAAATGAGGCTTTTTCACCCAAAAAAGGCGGGTTTTACCCTAAACTTGAGAGAGTGGTTCAGAAAAATGAGGCTTTTCACCCAGTAAAGGTAATTTGTGCCCAAAAATTGAGAGCTTGGTGCAGAAAAATGAGGCTTTTCAGCAGAAAAAGGCACGTTTGGTCCTAAAATTGCGCTATTGGTGCAGAAAAATGAGGCTTTTCACCCAAAAATTGAGAGCTTGTCCCTAAAATTGAGAGCTTGGTGCAGAAAAATGAGGCTTTTAGGTGAAAAAGGTGGGTTTGGTGCTAAAATTGAGAGCTTTGTGCAGAAAAATGAGGCTTTTTCACCCAAAAAAGGCATTTTGTGCCCGAAATTGAGAGCTTGGTGCAGAAAAATGAGGCTTTTCACCCCAAAACCAGGGGTTTTACCTTAAAGTTGAGAGCTTGGTTCAGAAAAACGAGGCTTTTCCACCCAAAAAAGGCGGGTTTTACCCTAAAATTGAGATATTGGTGCAGAAAAATGAGGCTTTTCACCCAAAAATTGAGAGCTTGTCCCTAAAATTGAGAGCTTGGTGCAGAAAAATGAGGCTTTTTCACCCAAAAAAGGTGGGTTTTACCCTAAAATTGAGAGCTTGGTTCAGAAAAACAAGGATTTTTCACCCAAGAAAGGCGGGTGTGTGCCGTAAAATTGAGAGCTTTGTGCAGAAAAATGAGGCTTTTTCACCCAAAAAAGGCGGGTTTGTGCCCTAAAATTGAGAGCTTGTTGCAGAAAATTGAGGCTTTTCAGTAGAAAAAGGTTGTTTCCGCCCTAAAATTGAGAGCTTGGTGCAGAAAAATGAGGCTTTTCACCCAAAAAAGGAGAGCTTGTCCCTAAAATTGAGAGCTTGGTGCAGAAAAATGAGGCTTTTTCACCCAAAAATGGCCGGTTTTACCCTAAACTTGAGAGAGTGGTTCAGAAAAATGAGGCTTTTCACCCAGTAAAGGTAATTTGTGCCCAAAAATTGAGAGCTTGGTGCAGAAAAATGACGCTTTTCATCAGAAAAAGGCACGTTTGGTCCTAAAATTGCGCTATTGGTGCAGAAAAATGAGGCTTTTCACCCAAAAAAGGCGGGTTTTACCCTAAAATTGAGATATTGGTGCAGAAAAATGAGGCTTTTTCACCCGAAAAAGGCATTTTGTGCCCGAAATTGAGAGCTTGGTGCAGAAAAATGAGGCTTTTCACCCCAAAAACGCGGGTTTAGCCCCCATGATAGGGTTTGTGCTGTAAAAAAGGAGAGTTAGGGCCCTGGAAACGAGGCACTGCTGCATAAAAGGGAGGTTGTTACCTGTAGAATCAAAACTTTGGATGCCAAAAATTAATCTTTGAGAGGTAAAATGGGGGTTTGTGCCCTAAAATTGAGAGCTTGGAGTAGGAAAATGAGGCTTTTAATCTGAAAAAGGAGGTTTGTGCCCTAAAATTGAGATATTGGTGAAGAAAAATGAGGCTTTTCACCCAAAAATTGAGAGCTTGTCCCTAAAATTGAGAGCTTGGTTCAGAAAAACGAGGCTTTTTCACCCAAAAAAGGCGGGTTTGTGCCCTAAAATTGAGAGCTTGTTGCAGAAAATTGAGGCTTTTCAGCAGAAAAAGGTTGTTTCCGCCCTAAAATTGAGAGCTTGGTACAGAAAAATGAGGTTTTTCACCCCAAAAGCGTGGGTTTAGCCGCCATGATAGGGTTTGTGCTGTAAAAAAGGAGAGGTAGGGCCCTGGAAACGAGGCACTGCTGCATAAAAGGGAGGTTGTTACCTGTAGAATCAAAACTTTGGATGCCAAAAATTAATCTTTGAGAGGAGAATGGGGGTTTGTGCCCTAAAATTGAGAGCTTGGTGCAGAAAAATGAGGCTTTTTCACCCAAAAAAGGCGGGTTTTACCCTAAACTTGAGAGAGTGGTTCAGAAAAATGAGGCTTTTCACCCAGTAAAGGTAATTTGTGCCCAAAAATTGAGAGCTTGGTGCAGAAAAATGAGGCTTTTCAGCAGAAAAAGGCACGTTTGGTCCTAAAATTGCGCTATTGGTGCAGAAAAATGAGGCTTTTCACCCAAAAATTGAGAGCTTGTCCCTAAAATTGAGAGCTTGGTGCAGAAAAATGAGGCTTTTAGGTGAAAAAGGTGGGTTTGGTGCTAAAATTGAGAGCTTTGTGCAGAAAAATGAGGCTTTTTCACCCAAAAAAGGCATTTTGTGCCCGAAATTGAGAGCTTGGTTCAGAAAAACGAGGCTTTTCCACCCAAAAAAGGCGGGTTTTACCCTAAAATTGAGATATTGGTGCAGAAAAATGAGGCTTTTTCACCCGAAAAAGGCATTTTGTGCCCGAAATTGAGAGCTTGGTGCAGAAAAATGAGGCTTTTCACCCCAAAAACGCGGGTTTAGCCCCCATGATAGGGTTTGTGCTGTAAAAAAGGAGAGGTAGGGCCCAGGAAACGAGGCACTGCTGCATAAAAGGGAGGTTGTTACCTGTAGAATCAAAACTTTGGATGCCAAAAATTAATCTTTGAGAGGTAAAATGGGGGTTTGTGCCCTAAAATTGAGAGCTTGGAGTAGGAAAATGAGGCTTTTAATATGTAAAAGGAGGTTTGTGCCCTAAAATTGAGATATTGGTGAAGAAGAATGAGGCTTTTCACCCCAAAATTGAGAGCTTGTCCCTAAAATTGAGAGCTTGGAGTAGGAAAATGAGGCTTTTAATCTGAAAAAGGAGGTTTGTGCCCTAAAATTGAGATATTGGTGAAGAAGAATGAGGCTTTTCACCCAAAAATTGAGAGCTTGTCCCTAAAATTGAGAGCTTGGTGCAGAAAAATGAGGCTTTTAGGTGAAAAAGGTGGGTTTGGTGCTAAAATTGAGAGCTTTGTGCAGAAAAATGAGGCTTTTTCACCCAAAAAAGGCATTTTGTGCCCGAAATTGAGAGCTTGGTGCAGAAAAATGAGGCTTTTCACCCCAAAACCAGGGGTTTTACCTTAAAGTTGAGAGCTTGGTTCAGAAAAACGAGGATTTTTCACCCAAAAAAGGCGGGTGTGTGCCGTAAAATTGAGAGCTTGGTGCAGAAAAATGAGGCTTTTCCACCCAAAAAAGGCGGGTTTTACCCTAAAATTGAGATATTGGTGCAGAAAAATGAGGCTTTTCACCCGAAAATTGAGAGCTTGTCCCTAAAATTGAGAGCTTGGTGCAGAAAAATGAGGCTTTTTCACCCAAAAAAGGTGGGTTTTACCCTAAAATTGAGAGCTTGGTTCAGAAAAACAAGGATTTTTCACCCAAGAAAGGCGGGTGTGTGCCGTAAAATTGAGAGCTTGGTGCAGAAAAATGAGGCTTTTCCACCCAAAAAAGGCGGGTTTTACCCTAAAATTGAGATATTGGTGCAGAAAAATGAGGCTTTTCACCCGAAAATTGAGAGCTTGTCCCTAAAATTGAGAGCTTGGTGCAGAAAAATGAGGCTTTTTCACCCAAAAAAGGTGGGTTTTACCCTAAAATTGAGAGCTTGGTTCAGAAAAACAAGGATTTTTCACCCAAGAAAGGCGGGTGTGTGCCGTAAAATTGAGAGCTTTGTGCAGAAAAATGAGGCTTTTTCACCCAAAAAAGGCATTTTGTGCCCAAAATTGAGAGCTTGGTGCAGAAAAATGAGGCTTTTCACCCCAAAACCAGGGGTTTTACCTTAAAGTTGAGAGCTTGGTTCAGAAAAACGAGGATTTTTCACCCAAAAAAGGCGGGTGTGTGCCGTAAAATTGAGAGCTTGGTGCAGAAAAATGAGGCTTTTCCACCCAAAAAAGGCGGGTTTTACCCTAAAATTGAGATATTGGTGAAGAAAAATGAGGCTTTTCACCCGAAAATTGAGAGCTTGTCCCTAAAATTGAGACCTTGGTGCAGAAAAATGAGGCTTTTTCACCCAAAAAAGGTGGGTTTTACCCTAAAATTGAGAGCTTGGTTCAGAAAAACAAGGATTTTTCACCCAAGAAAGGCGGGTGTGTGCCGTAAAATTGAGACCTTGGTGCAGAAAAATGAGGCTTTTTCACCCAAAAAAGGCATTTTGTGCCCGAAATTGAGAGCTTGGTGCAGAAAAATGAGGCTTTTCCACCCAAAAAAGGCAGGTTTTACCCTAAATTTGAGAGCTTGGTGAAGAAAAATGAGGCTTTTTACCCGAAAATTGAGAGCTTGTCCCTAAAATTGAGAGCTTGGTGCAGAAAAATGAGGCTTTTTCACCCAAAAAAGGTGGGTTTTACCCTAAAATTGAGAGCTTGGTTCAGAAAAACGAGGCTTTTTCACCCAAAAAAGGCGGGTTTGTGCCCTAAAATTGAGAGCTTGTTGCAGAAAATTGAGGCTTTTCAGCAGAAAAAGGTTGTTTCCGCCCTAAAATTGAGAGCTTGGTACAGAAAAATGAGGTTTTTCACCCCAAAAGCGTGGGTTTAGCCGCCATGATAGGGTTTGTGCTGTAAAAAAGGAGAGGTAGGGCCCTGGAAACGAGGCACTGCTGCATAAAAGGGAGGTTGTTACCTATAGAATCAAAACTTTGGATGCCAAAAATTAATCTTTGAGAGGAGAATGGGGGTTTGTGCCCTAAAATTGAGAGCTTGGTGCAGAAAAATGAGGCTTTTTCACCCAAAAAAGGCGGGTTTTACCCTAAACTTGAGAGAGTGGTTCAGAAAAATGAGGCTTTTCACCCAGTAAAGGTAATTTGTGCCCAAAAATTGAGAGCTTGGTGCAGAAAAATGAGGCTTTTCAGCAGAAAAAGGCACGTTTGGTCCTAAAATTGCGCTATTGGTGCAGAAAAATGAGGCTTTTCACCCAAAAATTGAGAGCTTGTCCCTAAAATTGAGAGCTTGGTGCAGAAAAATGAGGCTTTTAGGTGAAAAAGGTGGGTTTGGTGCTAAAATTGAGAGCTTTGTGCAGAAAAATGAGGCTTTTTCACCCAAAAAAGGCATTTTGTGCCCGAAATTGAGAGCTTGGTGCAGAAAAATGAGGCTTTTCAGCAGAAAAAGGCACGTTTGGTCCTAAAATTGCGCTATTGGTGCAGAAAAATGAGGCTTTTCACCCAAAAATTGAGAGCTTGTCCCTAAAATTGAGAGCTTGGTGCAGAAAAATGAGGCTTTTAGGTGAAAAAGGTGGGTTTGGTGCTAAAATTGAGAGCTTTGTGCAGAAAAATGAGGCTTTTTCACCCAAAAAAGGCATTTTGTGCCCGAAATTGAGAGCTTGGTGCAGAAAAATGAGGCTTTTCCACCCAAAAAAGGCAGGTTTTACCCTAAATTTGAGAGCTTGGTGAAGAAAAATGAGGCTTTTTACCCGAAAATTGAGAGCTTGTCCCTAAAATTGAGAGCTTGGTGCAGAAAAATGAGGCTTTTTCACCCAAAAAAGGTGGGGTTTACCCTAAAATTGAGAGCTTGGTTCAGAAAAACGAGGATTTTTCACCCAAAAAAGGCGGGTTTGTGCCCTAAAATTGAGAGCTTGTTGCAGAAAATTGAGGCTTTTCAGCAGAAAAAGGTTGTTTCCGCCCTAAAATTGAGAGCTTGGTGCAGAAAAATGAGGCTTTTCACCCAAAAAAGGAGAGCTTGTCCCTAAAATTGAGAGCTTGGTGCAGAAAAATGAGGCTTTTTCACCCAAAAAAGGCGGGTTTTACCCTAAACTTGAGAGCTTGGTTCAGAAAAATGAGGCTTTTCACCCAGTAAAGGTAATTTGTGCCCAAAAATTGAGAGCTTGGTGCAGAAAAATGACGCTTTTCATCAGAAAAAGGCACGTTTGGTCCTAAAATTGCGCTATTGGTGCAGAAAAATGAGGCTTTTCACCCAAAAAAGGCGGGTTTTACCCTAAAATTGAGATATTGGTGCAGAAAAATGAGGCTTTTTCACCCGAAAAAGGCATTTTGTGCCCGAAATTGAGAGCTTGGTGCAGAAAAATGAGGCTTTTCACCCCAAAAACGCGGGTTTAGCCCCCATGATAGGGTTTGTGCTGTAAAAAAGGAGAGTTAGGGCCCTGGAAACGAGGCACTGCTGCATAAAAGGGAGGTTGTTACCTGTAGAATCAAAACTTTGGATGCCAAAAATTAATCTTTGAGAGGTAAAATGGGGGTTTGTGCCCTAAAATTGAGAGCTTGGAGTAGGAAAATGAGGCTTTTAATCTGAAAAAGGAGGTTTGTGCCCTAAAATTGAGATATTGGTGAAGAAAAATGAGGCTTTTCACCCAAAAATTGAGAGCTTGTCCCTAAAATTGAGAGCTTGGTTCAGAAAAACGAGGCTTTTTCACCCAAAAAAGGCGGGTTTGTGCCCTAAAATTGAGAGCTTGTTGCAGAAAATTGAGGCTTTTCAGCAGAAAAAGGTTGTTTCCGCCCTAAAATTGAGAGCTTGGTACAGAAAAATGAGGTTTTTCACCCCAAAAGCGTGGGTTTAGCCGCCATGATAGGGTTTGTGCTGTAAAAAAGGAGAGGTAGGGCCCTGGAAACGAGGCACTGCTGCATAAAAGGGAGGTTGTTACCTGTAGAATCAAAACTTTGGATGCCAAAAATTAATCTTTGAGAGGAGAATGGGGGTTTGTGCCCTAAAATTGAGAGCTTGGTGCAGAAAAATGAGGCTTTTTCACCCAAAAAAGGCGGGTTTTACCCTAAACTTGAGAGAGTGGTTCAGAAAAATGAGGCTTTTCACCCAGTAAAGGTAATTTGTGCCCAAAAATTGAGAGCTTGGTGCAGAAAAATGAGGCTTTTCAGCAGAAAAAGGCACGTTTGGTCCTAAAATTGCGCTATTGGTGCAGAAAAATGAGGCTTTTCACCCAAAAATTGAGAGCTTGTCCCTAAAATTGAGAGCTTGGTGCAGAAAAATGAGGCTTTTAGGTGAAAAAGGTGGGTTTGGTGCTAAAATTGAGAGCTTTGTGCAGAAAAATGAGGCTTTTTCACCCAAAAAAGGCATTTTGTGCCCGAAATTGAGAGCTTGGTTCAGAAAAACGAGGCTTTTCCACCCAAAAAAGGCGGGTTTTACCCTAAAATTGAGATATTGGTGCAGAAAAATGAGGCTTTTTCACCCGAAAAAGGCATTTTGTGCCCGAAATTGAGAGCTTGGTGCAGAAAAATGAGGCTTTTCACCCCAAAAACGCGGGTTTAGCCCCCATGATAGGGTTTGTGCTGTAAAAAAGGAGAGGTAGGGCCCAGGAAACGAGGCACTGCTGCATAAAAGGGAGGTTGTTACCTGTAGAATCAAAACTTTGGATGCCAAAAATTAATCTTTGAGAGGTAAAATGGGGGTTTGTGCCCTAAAATTGAGAGCTTGGAGTAGGAAAATGAGGCTTTTAATCTGAAAAAGGAGGTTTGTGCCCTAAAATTGAGATATTGGTGAAGAAGAATGAGGCTTTTCACCCCAAAATTGAGAGCTTGTCCCTAAAATTGAGAGCTTGGAGTAGGAAAATGAGGCTTTTAATCTGAAAAAGGAGGTTTGTGCCCTAAAATTGAGATATTGGTGAAGAAGAATGAGGCTTTTCACCCAAAAATTGAGAGCTTGTCCCTAAAATTGAGAGCTTGGTGCAGAAAAATGAGGCTTTTAGGTGAAAAAGGTGGGTTTGGTGCTAAAATTGAGAGCTTTGTGCAGAAAAATGAGGCTTTTTCACCCAAAAAAGGCATTTTGTGCCCGAAATTGAGAGCTTGGTGCAGAAAAATGAGGCTTTTCACCCCAAAACCAGGGGTTTTACCTTAAAGTTGAGAGCTTGGTTCAGAAAAACGAGGATTTTTCACCCAAAAAAGGCGGGTGTGTGCCGTAAAATTGAGAGCTTGGTGCAGAAAAATGAGGCTTTTCCACCCAAAAAAGGCGGGTTTTACCCTAAAATTGAGATATTGGTGCAGAAAAATGAGGCTTTTCACCCGAAAATTGAGAGCTTGTCCCTAAAATTGAGAGCTTGGTGCAGAAAAATGAGGCTTTTCCACCCAAAAAAGGCGGGTTTTACCCTAAAATTGAGATATTGGTGAAGAAAAATGAGGCTTTTCACCCGAAAATTGAGAGCTTGTCCCTAAAATTGAGACCTTGGTGCAGAAAAATGAGGCTTTTTCACCCAAAAAAGGTGGGTTTTACCCTAAAATTGAGAGCTTGGTTCAGAAAAACAAGGATTTTTCACCCAAGAAAGGTGGGTGTGTGCCGTAAAATTGAGAGCTTTGTGCAGAAAAATGAGGCTTTTTCACCCAAAAAAGGCATTTTGTGCCCGAAATTGAGAGCTTGGTGCAGAAAAATGAGGCTTTTCCACCCAAAAAAGGCAGGTTTTACCCTAAATTTGAGAGCTTGGTGAAGAAAAATGAGGCTTTTTACCCGAAAATTGAGAGCTTGTCCCTAAAATTGAGAGCTTGGTGCAGAAAAATGAGGCTTTTTCACCCAAAAAAGGTGGGTTTTACCCTAAAATTGAGAGCTTGGTTCAGAAAAACGAGGCTTTTTCACCCAAAAAAGGCGGGTTTGTGCCCTAAAATTGAGAGCTTGTTGCAGAAAATTGAGGCTTTTCAGCAGAAAAAGGTTGTTTCCGCCCTAAAATTGAGAGCTTGGTACAGAAAAATGAGGTTTTTCACCCCAAAAACGCGGGTTTAGCCCCCATGATAGGGTTTGTGCTGTAAAAAAGGAGAGGTAGGGCCCTGGAAACGAGGCACTGCTGCATAAAAGGGAGGTTGTTACCTATAGAATCAAAACTTTGGATGCCAAAAATTAATCTTTGAGAGGAGAATGGGGGTTTGTGCCCTAAAATTGAGAGCTTGGTGCAGAAAAATGAGGCTTTTTCACCCAAAAAAGGCGGGTTTTACCCTAAACTTGAGAGAGTGGTTCAGAAAAATGAGGCTTTTCACCCAGTAAAGGTAATTTGTGCCCAAAAATTGAGAGCTTGGTGCAGAAAAATGAGGCTTTTCAGCAGAAAAAGGCACGTTTGGTCCTAAAATTGCGCTATTGGTGCAGAAAAATGAGGCTTTTCACCCAAAAATTGAGAGCTTGTCCCTAAAATTGAGAGCTTGGTGCAGAAAAATGAGGCTTTTAGGTGAAAAAGGTGGGTTTGGTGCTAAAATTGAGAGCTTTGTGCAGAAAAATGAGGCTTTTTCACCCAAAAAAGGCATTTTGTGCCCGAAATTGAGAGCTTGGTGCAGAAAAATGAGGCTTTTCAGCAGAAAAAGGCACGTTTGGTCCTAAAATTGCGCTATTGGTGCAGAAAAATGAGGCTTTTCACGCAAAAATTGAGAGCTTGTCCCTAAAATTGAGAGCTTGGTGCAGAAAAATGAGGCTTTTAGGTGAAAAAGGTGGGTTTGGTGCTAAAATTGAGAGCTTTGTGCAGAAAAATGAGGCTTTTTCACCCAAAAAAGGCATTTTGTGCCCGAAATTGAGAGCTTGGTGCAGAAAAATGAGGCTTTTCCACCCAAAAAAGGCAGGTTTTACCCTAAATTTGAGAGCTTGGTGAAGAAAAATGAGGCTTTTTACCCGAAAATTGAGAGCTTGTCCTTAAATTGAGAGCTTGGTGCAGAAAAATGAGGCTTTTTCACCCAAAAAAGGTGGGTTTTACCCTAAAATTGAGAGCTTGGTTCAGAAAAACGAGGATTTTTCACCCAAAAAAGGCGGGTTTGTGCCCTAAAATTGAGAGCTTGTTGCAGAAAATTGAGGCTTTTCAGCAGAAAAAGGTTGTTTCCGCCCTAAAATTGAGAGCTTGGTGCAGAAAAATGAGGCTTTTCACCCAAAAAAGGAGAGCTTGTCCCTAAAATTGAGAGCTTGGTGCAGAAAAATGAGGCTTTTTCACCCAAAAAAGGCGGGTTTTACCCTAAACTTGAGAGCTTGGTTCAGAAAAATGAGGCTTTTCACCCAGTAAAGGTAATTTGTGCCCAAAAATTGAGAGCTTGGTGCAGAAAAATGACGCTTTTCATCAGAAAAAGGCACGTTTGGTCCTAAAATTGCGCTATTGGTGCAGAAAAATGAGGCTTTTCACCCAAAAAAGGCGGGTTTTACCCTAAAATTGAGATATTGGTGCAGAAAAATGAGGCTTTTTCACCCGAAAAAGGCATTTTGTGCCCGAAATTGAGAGCTTGGTGCAGAAAAATGAGGCTTTTCACCCCAAAAACGCGGGTTTAGCCCCCATGATAGGGTTTGTGCTGTAAAAAAGGAGAGTTAGGGCCCTGGAAACGAGGCACTGCTGCATAAAAGGGAGGTTGTTACCTGTAGAATCAAAACTTTGGATGCCAAAAATTAATCTTTGAGAGGTAAAATGGGGGTTTGTGCCCTAAAATTGAGAGCTTGGAGTAGGAAAATGAGGCTTTTAATCTGAAAAAGGAGGTTTGTGCCCTAAAATTGAGATATTGGTGAAGAAAAATGAGGCTTTTCACCCAAAAATTGAGAGCTTGTCCCTAAAATTGAGAGCTTGGTTCAGAAAAACGAGGCTTTTTCACCCAAAAAAGGCGGGTTTGTGCCGTAAAATTGAGAGCTTGTTGCAGAAAATTGAGGCTTTTCAGCAGAAAAAGGTTGTTTCCGCCCTAAAATTGAGAGCTTGGTACAGAAAAATGAGGTTTTTCACCCCAAAAGCGTGGGTTTAGCCGCCATGATAGGGTTTGTGCTGTAAAAAAGGAGAGGTAGGGCCCTGGAAACGAGGCACTGCTGCATAAAAGGGAGGTTGTTACCTATAGAATCAAAACTTTGGATGCCAAAAATTAATCTTTGAGAGGAGAATGGGGGTTTGTGCCCTAAAATTGAGAGCTTGGTGCAGAAAAATGAGGCTTTTTCACCCAAAAAAGGCGGGTTTTACCCTAAACTTGAGAGAGTGGTTCAGAAAAATGAGGCTTTTCACCCAGTAAAGGTAATTTGTGCCCAAAAATTGAGAGCTTGGTGCAGAAAAATGAGGCTTTTCAGCAGAAAAAGGCACGTTTGGTCCTAAAATTGCGCTATTGGTGCAGAAAAATGAGGCTTTTCACCCAAAAATTGAGAGCTTGTCCCTAAAATTGAGAGCTTGGTGCAGAAAAATGAGGCTTTTAGGTGAAAAAGGTGGGTTTGGTGCTAAAATTGAGAGCTTTGTGCAGAAAAATGAGGCTTTTTCACCCAAAAAAGGCATTTTGTGCCCGAAATTGAGAGCTTGGTGCAGAAAAATGAGGCTTTTCACCCCAAAACCAGGGGTTTTACCTTAAAGTTGAGAGCTTGGTTCAGAAAAACGAGGCTTTTCCACCAAAAAAAGGCGGGTTTTACCCTAAAATTGAGATATTGGTGCAGAAAAATGAGGCTTTTCACCCAAAAATTGAGAGCTTGTCCCTAAAATTGAGAGCTTGGTGCAGAAAAATGAGGCTTTTTCACCCAAAAAAGGCGGGTTTGTGCCCTAAAATTGAGAGCTTGTTGCAGAAAATTGAGGCTTTTCAGCAGAAAAAGGTTGTTTCCGCCCTAAAATTGAGAGCTTGGTGCAGAAAAATGAGGCTTTTCACCCAAAAAAGGAGAGCTTGTCCCTAAAATTGAGAGCTTGGTGCAGAAAAATGAGGCTTTTTCACCCAAAAAAGGCGGGTTTTACCCTAAACTTGAGAGAGTGGTTCAGAAAAATGAGGCTTTTCACCCAGTAAAGGTAATTTGTGCCCAAAAATTGAGAGCTTGGTGCAGAAAAATGACGCTTTTCATCAGAAAAAGGCACGTTTGGTCCTAAAATTGCGCTATTGGTGCAGAAAAATGAGGCTTTTCACCCAAAAAAGGCGGGTTTTACCCTAAAATTGAGATATTGGTGCAGAAAAATGAGGCTTTTTCACCCGAAAAAGGCATTTTGTGCCCGAAATTGAGAGCTTGGTGCAGAAAAATGAGGCTTTTCACCCCAAAAACGCGGGTTTAGCCCCCATGATAGGGTTTGTGCTGTAAAAAAGGAGAGGTAGGGCCCAGGAAACGAGGCACTGCTGCATAAAAGGGAGGTTGTTACCTGTAGAATCAAAACTTTGGATGCCAAAAATTAATCTTTGAGAGGAGAATGGGGGTTTGTGCCCTAAAATTGAGAGCTTGGTGCAGAAAAATGAGGCTTTTTCACCCAAAAAAGGCGGGTTTTACCCTAAACTTGAGAGAGTGGTTCAGAAAAATGAGGCTTTTCACCCAGTAAAGGTAATTTGTGCCCAAAAATTGAGAGCTTGGTGCAGAAAAATGAGGCTTTTCATCAGAAAAAGGCACGTTTGGTCCTAAAATTGCGCTATTGGTGCAGAAAAATGAGGCTTTTCACCCAAAAATTGAGAGCTTGTCCCTAAAATTGAGAGCTTGGTGCAGAAAAATGAGGCTTTTAGGTGAAAAAGGTGGGTTTGGTGCTAAAATTGAGAGCTTTGTGCAGAAAAATGAGGCTTTTTCACCCAAAAAAGGCATTTTGTGCCCGAAATTGAGAGCTTGGTGCAGAAAAATGAGGCTTTTCAGCAGAAAAAGGCACGTTTGGTCCTAAAATTGCGCTATTGGTGCAGAAAAATGAGGCTTTTCACCCAAAAATTGAGAGCTTGTCCCTAAAATTGAGAGCTTGGTGCAGAAAAATGAGGCTTTTAGGTGAAAAAGGTGGGTTTGGTGCTAAAATTGAGAGCTTTGTGCAGAAAAATGAGGCTTTTTCACCCAAAAAAGGCATTTTGTGCCCGAAATTGAGAGCTTGGTGCAGAAAAATGAGGCTTTTCCACCCAAAAAAGGCAGGTTTTACCCTAAATTTGAGAGCTTGGTGAAGAAAAATGAGGCTTTTTACCCGAAAATTGAGAGCTTGTCCCTAAAATTGAGAGCTTGGTGCAGAAAAATGAGGCTTTTTCACCCAAAAAAGGTGGGTTTTACCCTAAAATTGAGAGCTTGGTTCAGAAAAACGAGGATTTTTCACCCAAAAAAGGCGGGTTTGTGCCCTAAAATTGAGAGCTTGTTGCAGAAAATTGAGGCTTTTCAGCAGAAAAAGGTTGTTTCCGCCCTAAAATTGAGAGCTTGGTGCAGAAAAATGAGGCTTTTCACCCAAAAAAGGAGAGCTTGTCCCTAAAATTGAGAGCTTGGTGCAGAAAAATGAGGCTTTTTCACCCAAAAAAGGCGGGTTTTACCCTAAACTTGAGAGCTTGGTTCAGAAAAATGAGGCTTTTCACCCAGTAAAGGTAATTTGTGCCCAAAAATTGAGAGCTTGGTGCAGAAAAATGACGCTTTTCATCAGAAAAAGGCACGTTTGGTCCTAAAATTGCGCTATTGGTGCAGAAAAATGAGGCTTTTCACCCAAAAAAGGCGGGTTTTACCCTAAAATTGAGATATTGGTGCAGAAAAATGAGGCTTTTTCACCCGAAAAAGGCATTTTGTGCCCGAAATTGAGAGCTTGGTGCAGAAAAATGAGGCTTTTCACCCCAAAAACGCGGGTTTAGCCCCCATGATAGGGTTTGTGCTGTAAAAAAGGAGAGTTAGGGCCCTGGAAACGAGGCACTGCTGCATAAAAGGGAGGTTGTTACCTGTAGAATCAAAACTTTGGATGCCAAAAATTAATCTTTGAGAGGTAAAATGGGGGTTTGTGCCCTAAAATTGAGAGCTTGGAGTAGGAAAATGAGGCTTTTAATCTGAAAAAGGAGGTTTGTGCCCTAAAATTGAGATATTGGTGAAGAAAAATGAGGCTTTTCACCCAAAAATTGAGAGCTTGTCCCTAAAATTGAGAGCTTGGTTCAGAAAAACGAGGCTTTTTCACCCAAAAAAGGCGGGTTTGTGCCCTAAAATTGAGAGCTTGTTGCAGAAAATTGAGGCTTTTCAGCAGAAAAAGGTTGTTTCCGCCCTAAAATTGAGAGCTTGGTACAGAAAAATGAGGTTTTTCACCCCAAAAGCGTGGGTTTAGCCGCCATGATAGGGTTTGTGCTGTAAAAAAGGAGAGGTAGGGCCCTGGAAACGAGGCACTGCTGCATAAAAGGGAGGTTGTTACCTGTAGAATCAAAACTTTGGATGCCAAAAATTAATCTTTGAGAGGAGAATGGGGGTTTGTGCCCTAAAATTGAGAGCTTGGTGCAGAAAAATGAGGCTTTTTCACCCAAAAAAGGCGGGTTTTACCCTAAACTTGAGAGAGTGGTTCAGAAAAATGAGGCTTTTCACCCAGTAAAGGTAATTTGTGCCCAAAAATTGAGAGCTTGGTGCAGAAAAATGAGGCTTTTCAGCAGAAAAAGGCACGTTTGGTCCTAAAATTGCGCTATTGGTGCAGAAAAATGAGGCTTTTCACCCAAAAATTGAGAGCTTGTCCCTAAAATTGAGAGCTTGGTGCAGAAAAATGAGGCTTTTAGGTGAAAAAGGTGGGTTTGGTGCTAAAATTGAGAGCTTTGTGCAGAAAAATGAGGCTTTTTCACCCAAAAAAGGCATTTTGTGCCCGAAATTGAGAGCTTGGTTCAGAAAAACGAGGCTTTTCCACCCAAAAAAGGCGGGTTTTACCCTAAAATTGAGATATTGGTGCAGAAAAATGAGGCTTTTTCACCCGAAAAAGGCATTTTGTGCCCGAAATTGAGAGCTTGGTGCAGAAAAATGAGGCTTTTCACCCCAAAAACGCGGGTTTAGCCCCCATGATAGGGTTTGTGCTGTAAAAAAGGAGAGGTAGGGCCCAGGAAACGAGGCACTGCTGCATAAAAGGGAGGTTGTTACCTGTAGAATCAAAACTTTGGATGCCAAAAATTAATCTTTGAGAGGTAAAATGGGGGTTTGTGCCCTAAAATTGAGAGCTTGGAGTAGGAAAATGAGGCTTTTAATATGTAAAAGGAGGTTTGTGCCCTAAAATTGAGATATTGGTGAAGAAGAATGAGGCTTTTCACCCCAAAATTGAGAGCTTGTCCCTAAAATTGAGAGCTTGGAGTAGGAAAATGAGGCTTTTAATCTGAAAAAGGAGGTTTGTGCCCTAAAATTGAGATATTGGTGAAGAAGAATGAGGCTTTTCACCCAAAAATTGAGAGCTTGTCCCTAAAATTGAGAGCTTGGTGCAGAAAAATGAGGCTTTTAGGTGAAAAAGGTGGGTTTGGTGCTAAAATTGAGAGCTTTGTGCAGAAAAATGAGGCTTTTTCACCCAAAAAAGGCATTTTGTGCCCGAAATTGAGAGCTTGGTGCAGAAAAATGAGGCTTTTCACCCCAAAACCAGGGGTTTTACCTTAAAGTTGAGAGCTTGGTTCAGAAAAACGAGGATTTTTCACCCAAAAAAGGCGGGTGTGTGCCGTAAAATTGAGAGCTTGGTGCAGAAAAATGAGGCTTTTCCACCCAAAAAAGGCGGGTTTTACCCTAAAATTGAGATATTGGTGCAGAAAAATGAGGCTTTTCACCCGAAAATTGAGAGCTTGTCCCTAAAATTGAGAGCTTGGTGCAGAAAAATGAGGCTTTTCCACCCAAAAAAGGCGGGTTTTACCCTAAAATTGAGATATTGGTGAAGAAAAATGAGGCTTTTCACCCGAAAATTGAGAGCTTGTCCCTAAAATTGAGACCTTGGTGCAGAAAAATGAGGCTTTTTCACCCAAAAAAGGTGGGTTTTACCCTAAAATTGAGAGCTTGGTTCAGAAAAACAAGGATTTTTCACCCAAGAAAGGTGGGTGTGTGCCGTAAAATTGAGAGCTTTGTGCAGAAAAATGAGGCTTTTTCACCCAAAAAAGGCATTTTGTGCCCGAAATTGAGAGCTTGGTGCAGAAAAATGAGGCTTTTCCACCCAAAAAAGGCAGGTTTTACCCTAAATTTGAGAGCTTGGTGAAGAAAAATGAGGCTTTTTACCCGAAAATTGAGAGCTTGTCCCTAAAATTGAGAGCTTGGTGCAGAAAAATGAGGCTTTTTCACCCAAAAAAGGTGGGTTTTACCCTAAAATTGAGAGCTTGGTTCAGAAAAACGAGGCTTTTTCACCCAAAAAAGGCGGGTTTGTGCCCTAAAATTGAGAGCTTGTTGCAGAAAATTGAGGCTTTTCAGCAGAAAAAGGTTGTTTCCGCCCTAAAATTGAGAGCTTGGTACAGAAAAATGAGGTTTTTCACCCCAAAAACGCGGGTTTAGCCCCCATGATAGGGTTTGTGCTGTAAAAAAGGAGAGGTAGGGCCCTGGAAACGAGGCACTGCTGCATAAAAGGGAGGTTGTTACCTATAGAATCAAAACTTTGGATGCCAAAAATTAATCTTTGAGAGGAGAATGGGGGTTTGTGCCCTAAAATTGAGAGCTTGGTGCAGAAAAATGAGGCTTTTTCACCCAAAAAAGGCGGGTTTTACCCTAAACTTGAGAGAGTGGTTCAGAAAAATGAGGCTTTTCACCCAGTAAAGGTAATTTGTGCCCAAAAATTGAGAGCTTGGTGCAGAAAAATGAGGCTTTTCAGCAGAAAAAGGCACGTTTGGTCCTAAAATTGCGCTATTGGTGCAGAAAAATGAGGCTTTTCACCCAAAAATTGAGAGCTTGTCCCTAAAATTGAGAGCTTGGTGCAGAAAAATGAGGCTTTTAGGTGAAAAAGGTGGGTTTGGTGCTAAAATTGAGAGCTTTGTGCAGAAAAATGAGGCTTTTTCACCCAAAAAAGGCATTTTGTGCCCGAAATTGAGAGCTTGGTGCAGAAAAATGAGGCTTTTCAGCAGAAAAAGGCACGTTTGGTCCTAAAATTGCGCTATTGGTGCAGAAAAATGAGGCTTTTCACCCAAAAATTGAGAGCTTGTCCCTAAAATTGAGAGCTTGGTGCAGAAAAATGAGGCTTTTAGGTGAAAAAGGTGGGTTTGGTGCTAAAATTGAGAGCTTTGTGCAGAAAAATGAGGCTTTTTCACCCAAAAAAGGCATTTTGTGCCCGAAATTGAGAGCTTGGTGCAGAAAAATGAGGCTTTTCCACCCAAAAAAGGCAGGTTTTACCCTAAATTTGAGAGCTTGGTGAAGAAAAATGAGGCTTTTTACCCGAAAATTGAGAGCTTGTCCTTAAATTGAGAGCTTGGTGCAGAAAAATGAGGCTTTTTCACCCAAAAAAGGTGGGTTTTACCCTAAAATTGAGAGCTTGGTTCAGAAAAACGAGGATTTTTCACCCAAAAAAGGCGGGTTTGTGCCCTAAAATTGAGAGCTTGTTGCAGAAAATTGAGGCTTTTCAGCAGAAAAAGGTTGTTTCCGCCCTAAAATTGAGAGCTTGGTGCAGAAAAATGAGGCTTTTCACCCAAAAAAGGAGAGCTTGTCCCTAAAATTGAGAGCTTGGTGCAGAAAAATGAGGCTTTTTCACCCAAAAAAGGCGGGTTTTACCCTAAACTTGAGAGCTTGGTTCAGAAAAATGAGGCTTTTCACCCAGTAAAGGTAATTTGTGCCCAAAAATTGAGAGCTTGGTGCAGAAAAATGACGCTTTTCATCAGAAAAAGGCACGTTTGGTCCTAAAATTGCGCTATTGGTGCAGAAAAATGAGGCTTTTCACCCAAAAAAGGCGGGTTTTACCCTAAAATTGAGATATTGGTGCAGAAAAATGAGGCTTTTTCACCCGAAAAAGGCATTTTGTGCCCGAAATTGAGAGCTTGGTGCAGAAAAATGAGGCTTTTCACCCCAAAAACGCGGGTTTAGCCCCCATGATAGGGTTTGTGCTGTAAAAAAGGAGAGGTAGGGCCCTGGAAACGAGGCACTGCTGCATAAAAGGGAGGTTGTTACCTGTAGAATCAAAACTTTGGATGCCAAAAATTAATCTTTGAGAGGTAAAATGGGGGTTTGTGCCCTAAAATTGAGAGCTTGGAGTAGGAAAATGAGGCTTTTAATCTGAAAAAGGAGGTTTGTGCCCTAAAATTGAGATATTGGTGAAGAAAAATGAGGCTTTTCACCCAAAAATTGAGAGCTTGTCCCTAAAATTGAGAGCTTGGTTCAGAAAAACGAGGCTTTTTCACCCAAAAAAGGCGGGTTTGTGCCGTAAAATTGAGAGCTTGTTGCAGAAAATTGAGGCTTTTCAGCAGAAAAAGGTTGTTTCCGCCCTAAAATTGAGAGCTTGGTACAGAAAAATGAGGTTTTTCACCCCAAAAGCGTGGGTTTAGCCGCCATGATAGGGTTTGTGCTGTAAAAAAGGAGAGGTAGGGCCCTGGAAACGAGGCACTGCTGCATAAAAGGGAGGTTGTTACCTATAGAATCAAAACTTTGGATGCCAAAAATTAATCTTTGAGAGGAGAATGGGGGTTTGTGCCCTAAAATTGAGAGCTTGGTGCAGAAAAATGAGGCTTTTTCACCCAAAAAAGGCGGGTTTTACCCTAAACTTGAGAGAGTGGTTCAGAAAAATGAGGCTTTTCACCCAGTAAAGGTAATTTGTGCCCAAAAATTGAGAGCTTGGTGCAGAAAAATGAGGCTTTTCAGCAGAAAAAGGCACGTTTGGTCCTAAAATTGCGCTATTGGTGCAGAAAAATGAGGCTTTTCACCCAAAAATTGAGAGCTTGTCCCTAAAATTGAGAGCTTGGTGCAGAAAAATGAGGCTTTTAGGTGAAAAAGGTGGGTTTGGTGCTAAAATTGAGAGCTTTGTGCAGAAAAATGAGGCTTTTTCACCCAAAAAAGGCATTTTGTGCCCGAAATTGAGAGCTTGGTGCAGAAAAATGAGGCTTTTCACCCCAAAACCAGGGGTTTTACCTTAAAGTTGAGAGCTTGGTTCAGAAAAACGAGGCTTTTCCACCAAAAAAAGGCGGGTTTTACCCTAAAATTGAGATATTGGTGCAGAAAAATGAGGCTTTTCACCCAAAAATTGAGAGCTTGTCCCTAAAATTGAGAGCTTGGTGCAGAAAAATGAGGCTTTTTCACCCAAAAAAGGCGGGTTTGTGCCCTAAAATTGAGAGCTTGTTGCAGAAAATTGAGGCTTTTCAGCAGAAAAAGGTTGTTTCCGCCCTAAAATTGAGAGCTTGGTGCAGAAAAATGAGGCTTTTCACCCAAAAAAGGAGAGCTTGTCCCTAAAATTGAGAGCTTGGTGCAGAAAAATGAGGCTTTTTCACCCAAAAAAGGCGGGTTTTACCCTAAACTTGAGAGAGTGGTTCAGAAAAATGAGGCTTTTCACCCAGTAAAGGTAATTTGTGCCCAAAAATTGAGAGCTTGGTGCAGAAAAATGACGCTTTTCATCAGAAAAAGGCACGTTTGGTCCTAAAATTGCGCTATTGGTGCAGAAAAATGAGGCTTTTCACCCAAAAAAGGCGGGTTTTACCCTAAAATTGAGATATTGGTGCAGAAAAATGAGGCTTTTTCACCCGAAAAAGGCATTTTGTGCCCGAAATTGAGAGCTTGGTGCAGAAAAATGAGGCTTTTCACCCCAAAAACGCGGGTTTAGCCCCCATGATAGGGTTTGTGCTGTAAAAAAGGAGAGGTAGGGCCCAGGAAACGAGGCACTGCTGCATAAAAGGGAGGTTGTTACCTGTAGAATCAAAACTTTGGATGCCAAAAATTAATCTTTGAGAGGTAAAATGGGGGTTTGTGCCCTAAAATTGAGAGCTTGGAGTAGGAAAATGAGGCTTTTAATCTGAAAAAGGAGGTTTGTGCCCTAAAATTGAGATATTGGTGAAGAAAAATGAGGCTTTTCACCCAAAAATTGAGAGCTTGTCCCTAAAATTGAGAGCTTGGTTCAGAAAAACGAGGCTTTTTCACCCAAAAAAGGCGGGTTTGTGCCCTAAAATTGAGAGCTTGTTGCAGAAAATTGAGGCTTTTCAGCAGAAAAAGGTTGTTTCCGCCCTAAAATTGAGAGCTTGGTGCAGAAAAATGAGGCTTTTCACCCAAAAAAGGAGAGCTTGTCCCTAAAATTGAGAGCTTGGTGCAGAAAAATGAGGCTTTTTCACCCAAAAAAGGCGGGTTTTACCCTAAACTTGAGAGAGTGGTTCAGAAAAATGAGGCTTTTCACCCAGTAAAGGTAATTTGTGCCCAAAAATTGAGAGCTTGGTGCAGAAAAATGACGCTTTTCATCAGAAAAAGGCACGTTTGGTCCTAAAATTGCGCTATTGGTGCAGAAAAATGAGGCTTTTCACCCAAAAAAGGCAGGTTTTACCCTAAAATTGAGATATTGGTGCAGAAAAATGAGGCTTTTTCACCCGAAAAAGGCATTTTGTGCCCGAAATTGAGAGCTTGGTGCAGAAAAATGAGGCTTTTCACCCCAAAAACGCGGGTTTAGCCCCCATGATAGGGTTTGTGCTGTAAAAAAGGAGAGTTAGGGCCCTGGAAACGAGGCACTGCTGCATAAAAGGGAGGTTGTTACCTGTAGAATCAAAACTTTGGATGCCAAAAATTAATCTTTGAGAGGTAAAATGGGGGTTTGTGCCCTAAAATTGAGAGCTTGGAGTAGGAAAATGAGGCTTTTAATCTGAAAAAGGAGGTTTGTGCCCTAAAATTGAGATATTGGTGAAGAAAAATGAGGCTTTTCACCCAAAAATTGAGAGCTTGTCCCTAAAATTGAGAGCTTGGTTCAGAAAAACGAGGCTTTTTCACCCAAAAAAGGCGGGTTTGTGCCCTAAAATTGAGAGCTTGTTGCAGAAAATTGAGGCTTTTCAGCAGAAAAAGGTTGTTTCCGCCCTAAAATTGAGAGCTTGGTACAGAAAAATGAGGTTTTTCACCCCAAAAGCGTGGGTTTAGCCGCCATGATAGGGTTTGTGCTGTAAAAAAGGAGAGGTAGGGCCCTGGAAACGAGGCACTGCTGCATAAAAGGGAGGTTGTTACCTGTAGAATCAAAACTTTGGATGCCAAAAATTAATCTTTGAGAGGAGAATGGGGGTTTGTGCCCTAAAATTGAGAGCTTGGTGCAGAAAAATGAGGCTTTTTCACCCAAAAAAGGCGGGTTTTACCCTAAACTTGAGAGAGTGGTTCAGAAAAATGAGGCTTTTCACCCAGTAAAGGTAATTTGTGCCCAAAAATTGAGAGCTTGGTGCAGAAAAATGAGGCTTTTCAGCAGAAAAAGGCACGTTTGGTCCTAAAATTGCGCTATTGGTGCAGAAAAATGAGGCTTTTCACCCAAAAATTGAGAGCTTGTCCCTAAAATTGAGAGCTTGGTGCAGAAAAATGAGGCTTTTAGGTGAAAAAGGTGGGTTTGGTGCTAAAATTGAGAGCTTTGTGCAGAAAAATGAGGCTTTTTCACCCAAAAAAGGCATTTTGTGCCCGAAATTGAGAGCTTGGTTCAGAAAAACGAGGCTTTTCCACCCAAAAAAGGCGGGTTTTACCCTAAAATTGAGATATTGGTGCAGAAAAATGAGGCTTTTTCACCCGAAAAAGGCATTTTGTGCCCGAAATTGAGAGCTTGGTGCAGAAAAATGAGGCTTTTCACCCCAAAAACGCGGGTTTAGCCCCCATGATAGGGTTTGTGCTGTAAAAAAGGAGAGGTAGGGCCCAGGAAACGAGGCACTGCTGCATAAAAGGGAGGTTGTTACCTGTAGAATCAAAACTTTGGATGCCAAAAATTAATCTTTGAGAGGTAAAATGGGGGTTTGTGCCCTAAAATTGAGAGCTTGGAGTAGGAAAATGAGGCTTTTAATATGTAAAAGGAGGTTTGTGCCCTAAAATTGAGATATTGGTGAAGAAGAATGAGGCTTTTCACCCCAAAATTGAGAGCTTGTCCCTAAAATTGAGAGCTTGGAGTAGGAAAATGAGGCTTTTAATCTGAAAAAGGAGGTTTGTGCCCTAAAATTGAGATATTGGTGAAGAAGAATGAGGCTTTTCACCCAAAAATTGAGAGCTTGTCCCTAAAATTGAGAGCTTGGTGCAGAAAAATGAGGCTTTTAGGTGAAAAAGGTGGGTTTGGTGCTAAAATTGAGAGCTTTGTGCAGAAAAATGAGGCTTTTTCACCCAAAAAAGGCATTTTGTGCCCGAAATTGAGAGCTTGGTGCAGAAAAATGAGGCTTTTCACCCCAAAACCAGGGGTTTTACCTTAAAGTTGAGAGCTTGGTTCAGAAAAACGAGGATTTTTCACCCAAAAAAGGCGGGTGTGTGCCGTAAAATTGAGAGCTTGGTGCAGAAAAATGAGGCTTTTCCACCCAAAAAAGGCGGGTTTTACCCTAAAATTGAGATATTGGTGCAGAAAAATGAGGCTTTTCACCCGAAAATTGAGAGCTTGTCCCTAAAATTGAGAGCTTGGTGCAGAAAAATGAGGCTTTTCCACCCAAAAAAGGCGGGTTTTACCCTAAAATTGAGATATTGGTGAAGAAAAATGAGGCTTTTCACCCGAAAATTGAGAGCTTGTCCCTAAAATTGAGACCTTGGTGCAGAAAAATGAGGCTTTTTCACCCAAAAAAGGTGGGTTTTACCCTAAAATTGAGAGCTTGGTTCAGAAAAACAAGGATTTTTCACCCAAGAAAGGTGGGTGTGTGCCGTAAAATTGAGAGCTTTGTGCAGAAAAATGAGGCTTTTTCACCCAAAAAAGGCATTTTGTGCCCGAAATTGAGAGCTTGGTGCAGAAAAATGAGGCTTTTCCACCCAAAAAAGGCAGGTTTTACCCTAAATTTGAGAGCTTGGTGAAGAAAAATGAGGCTTTTTACCCGAAAATTGAGAGCTTGTCCCTAAAATTGAGAGCTTGGTGCAGAAAAATGAGGCTTTTTCACCCAAAAAAGGTGGGTTTTACCCTAAAATTGAGAGCTTGGTTCAGAAAAACGAGGCTTTTTCACCCAAAAAAGGCGGGTTTGTGCCCTAAAATTGAGAGCTTGTTGCAGAAAATTGAGGCTTTTCAGCAGAAAAAGGTTGTTTCCGCCCTAAAATTGAGAGCTTGGTACAGAAAAATGAGGTTTTTCACCCCAAAAACGCGGGTTTAGCCCCCATGATAGGGTTTGTGCTGTAAAAAAGGAGAGGTAGGGCCCTGGAAACGAGGCACTGCTGCATAAAAGGGAGGTTGTTACCTATAGAATCAAAACTTTGGATGCCAAAAATTAATCTTTGAGAGGAGAATGGGGGTTTGTGCCCTAAAATTGAGAGCTTGGTGCAGAAAAATGAGGCTTTTTCACCCAAAAAAGGCGGGTTTTACCCTAAACTTGAGAGAGTGGTTCAGAAAAATGAGGCTTTTCACCCAGTAAAGGTAATTTGTGCCCAAAAATTGAGAGCTTGGTGCAGAAAAATGAGGCTTTTCAGCAGAAAAAGGCACGTTTGGTCCTAAAATTGCGCTATTGGTGCAGAAAAATGAGGCTTTTCACCCAAAAATTGAGAGCTTGTCCCTAAAATTGAGAGCTTGGTGCAGAAAAATGAGGCTTTTAGGTGAAAAAGGTGGGTTTGGTGCTAAAATTGAGAGCTTTGTGCAGAAAAATGAGGCTTTTTCACCCAAAAAAGGCATTTTGTGCCCGAAATTGAGAGCTTGGTGCAGAAAAATGAGGCTTTTCAGCAGAAAAAGGCACGTTTGGTCCTAAAATTGCGCTATTGGTGCAGAAAAATGAGGCTTTTCACCCAAAAATTGAGAGCTTGTCCCTAAAATTGAGAGCTTGGTGCAGAAAAATGAGGCTTTTAGGTGAAAAAGGTGGGTTTGGTGCTAAAATTGAGAGCTTTGTGCAGAAAAATGAGGCTTTTTCACCCAAAAAAGGCATTTTGTGCCCGAAATTGAGAGCTTGGTGCAGAAAAATGAGGCTTTTCCACCCAAAAAAGGCAGGTTTTACCCTAAATTTGAGAGCTTGGTGAAGAAAAATGAGGCTTTTTACCCGAAAATTGAGAGCTTGTCCTTAAATTGAGAGCTTGGTGCAGAAAAATGAGGCTTTTTCACCCAAAAAAGGTGGGTTTTACCCTAAAATTGAGAGCTTGGTTCAGAAAAACGAGGATTTTTCACCCAAAAAAGGCGGGTTTGTGCCCTAAAATTGAGAGCTTGTTGCAGAAAATTGAGGCTTTTCAGCAGAAAAAGGTTGTTTCCGCCCTAAAATTGAGAGCTTGGTGCAGAAAAATGAGGCTTTTCACCCAAAAAAGGAGAGCTTGTCCCTAAAATTGAGAGCTTGGTGCAGAAAAATGAGGCTTTTTCACCCAAAAAAGGCGGGTTTTACCCTAAACTTGAGAGCTTGGTTCAGAAAAATGAGGCTTTTCACCCAGTAAAGGTAATTTGTGCCCAAAAATTGAGAGCTTGGTGCAGAAAAATGACGCTTTTCATCAGAAAAAGGCACGTTTGGTCCTAAAATTGCGCTATTGGTGCAGAAAAATGAGGCTTTTCACCCAAAAAAGGCGGGTTTTACCCTAAAATTGAGATATTGGTGCAGAAAAATGAGGCTTTTTCACCCGAAAAAGGCATTTTGTGCCCGAAATTGAGAGCTTGGTGCAGAAAAATGAGGCTTTTCACCCCAAAAACGCGGGTTTAGCCCCCATGATAGGGTTTGTGCTGTAAAAAAGGAGAGGTAGGGCCCTGGAAACGAGGCACTGCTGCATAAAAGGGAGGTTGTTACCTGTAGAATCAAAACTTTGGATGCCAAAAATTAATCTTTGAGAGGTAAAATGGGGGTTTGTGCCCTAAAATTGAGAGCTTGGAGTAGGAAAATGAGGCTTTTAATCTGAAAAAGGAGGTTTGTGCCCTAAAATTGAGATATTGGTGAAGAAAAATGAGGCTTTTCACCCAAAAATTGAGAGCTTGTCCCTAAAATTGAGAGCTTGGTTCAGAAAAACGAGGCTTTTTCACCCAAAAAAGGCGGGTTTGTGCCGTAAAATTGAGAGCTTGTTGCAGAAAATTGAGGCTTTTCAGCAGAAAAAGGTTGTTTCCGCCCTAAAATTGAGAGCTTGGTACAGAAAAATGAGGTTTTTCACCCCAAAAGCGTGGGTTTAGCCGCCATGATAGGGTTTGTGCTGTAAAAAAGGAGAGGTAGGGCCCTGGAAACGAGGCACTGCTGCATAAAAGGGAGGTTGTTACCTATAGAATCAAAACTTTGGATGCCAAAAATTAATCTTTGAGAGGAGAATGGGGGTTTGTGCCCTAAAATTGAGAGCTTGGTGCAGAAAAATGAGGCTTTTTCACCCAAAAAAGGCGGGTTTTACCCTAAACTTGAGAGAGTGGTTCAGAAAAATGAGGCTTTTCACCCAGTAAAGGTAATTTGTGCCCAAAAATTGAGAGCTTGGTGCAGAAAAATGAGGCTTTTCAGCAGAAAAAGGCACGTTTGGTCCTAAAATTGCGCTATTGGTGCAGAAAAATGAGGCTTTTCACCCAAAAATTGAGAGCTTGTCCCTAAAATTGAGAGCTTGGTGCAGAAAAATGAGGCTTTTAGGTGAAAAAGGTGGGTTTGGTGCTAAAATTGAGAGCTTTGTGCAGAAAAATGAGGCTTTTTCACCCAAAAAAGGCATTTTGTGCCCGAAATTGAGAGCTTGGTGCAGAAAAATGAGGCTTTTCACCCCAAAACCAGGGGTTTTACCTTAAAGTTGAGAGCTTGGTTCAGAAAAACGAGGCTTTTCCACCAAAAAAAGGCGGGTTTTACCCTAAAATTGAGATATTGGTGCAGAAAAATGAGGCTTTTCACCCAAAAATTGAGAGCTTGTCCCTAAAATTGAGAGCTTGGTGCAGAAAAATGAGGCTTTTTCACCCAAAAAAGGCGGGTTTGTGCCCTAAAATTGAGAGCTTGTTGCAGAAAATTGAGGCTTTTCAGCAGAAAAAGGTTGTTTCCGCCCTAAAATTGAGAGCTTGGTGCAGAAAAATGAGGCTTTTCACCCAAAAAAGGAGAGCTTGTCCCTAAAATTGAGAGCTTGGTGCAGAAAAATGAGGCTTTTTCACCCAAAAAAGGCGGGTTTTACCCTAAACTTGAGAGAGTGGTTCAGAAAAATGAGGCTTTTCACCCAGTAAAGGTAATTTGTGCCCAAAAATTGAGAGCTTGGTGCAGAAAAATGACGCTTTTCATCAGAAAAAGGCACGTTTGGTCCTAAAATTGCGCTATTGGTGCAGAAAAATGAGGCTTTTCACCCAAAAAAGGCGGGTTTTACCCTAAAATTGAGATATTGGTGCAGAAAAATGAGGCTTTTTCACCCGAAAAAGGCATTTTGTGCCCGAAATTGAGAGCTTGGTGCAGAAAAATGAGGCTTTTCACCCCAAAAACGCGGGTTTAGCCCCCATGATAGGGTTTGTGCTGTAAAAAAGGAGAGGTAGGGCCCAGGAAACGAGGCACTGCTGCATAAAAGGGAGGTTGTTACCTGTAGAATCAAAACTTTGGATGCCAAAAATTAATCTTTGAGAGGTAAAATGGGGGTTTGTGCCCTAAAATTGAGAGCTTGGAGTAGGAAAATGAGGCTTTTAATCTGAAAAAGGAGGTTTGTGCCCTAAAATTGAGATATTGGTGAAGAAAAATGAGGCTTTTCACCCAAAAATTGAGAGCTTGTCCCTAAAATTGAGAGCTTGGTTCAGAAAAACGAGGCTTTTTCACCCAAAAAAGGCGGGTTTGTGCCCTAAAATTGAGAGCTTGTTGCAGAAAATTGAGGCTTTTCAGCAGAAAAAGGTTGTTTCCGCCCTAAAATTGAGAGCTTGGTGCAGAAAAATGAGGCTTTTCACCCAAAAAAGGAGAGCTTGTCCCTAAAATTGAGAGCTTGGTGCAGAAAAATGAGGCTTTTTCACCCAAAAAAGGCGGGTTTTACCCTAAACTTGAGAGAGTGGTTCAGAAAAATGAGGCTTTTCACCCAGTAAAGGTAATTTGTGCCCAAAAATTGAGAGCTTGGTGCAGAAAAATGACGCTTTTCATCAGAAAAAGGCACGTTTGGTCCTAAAATTGCGCTATTGGTGCAGAAAAATGAGGCTTTTCACCCAAAAAAGGCAGGTTTTACCCTAAAATTGAGATATTGGTGCAGAAAAATGAGGCTTTTTCACCCGAAAAAGGCATTTTGTGCCCGAAATTGAGAGCTTGGTGCAGAAAAATGAGGCTTTTCACCCCAAAACCAGGGGTTTTACCTTAAAGTTGAGAGCTTGGTTCAGAAAAACGAGGCTTTTCCACCAAAAAAAGGCGGGTTTTACCCTAAAATTGAGATATTGGTGCAGAAAAATGAGGCTTTTCACCCAAAAATTGAGAGCTTGTCCCTAAAATTGAGAGCTTGGTGCAGAAAAATGAGGCTTTTTCACCCAAAAAAGGCGGGTTTGTGCCCTAAAATTGAGAGCTTGTTGCAGAAAATTGAGGCTTTTCAGCAGAAAAAGGTTGTTTCCGCCCTAAAATTGAGAGCTTGGTACAGAAAAATGAGGTTTTTCACCCCAAAAGCGTGGGTTTAGCCGCCATGATAGGGTTTGTGCTGTAAAAAAGGAGAGGTAGGGCCCTGGAAACGAGGCACTGCTGCATAAAAGGGAGGTTGTTACCTGTAGAATCAAAACTTTGGATGCCAAAAATTAATCTTTGAGAGGAGAATGGGGGTTTGTGCCCTAAAATTGAGAGCTTGGTGCAGAAAAATGAGGCTTTTTCACCCAAAAAAGGCGGGTTTTACCCTAAACTTGAGAGAGTGGTTCAGAAAAATGAGGCTTTTCACCCAGTAAAGGTAATTTGTGCCCAAAAATTGAGAGCTTGGTGCAGAAAAATGAGGCTTTTCAGCAGAAAAAGGCACGTTTGGTCCTAAAATTGCGCTATTGGTGCAGAAAAATGAGGCTTTTCACCCAAAAATTGAGAGCTTGTCCCTAAAATTGAGAGCTTGGTGCAGAAAAATGAGGCTTTTAGGTGAAAAAGGTGGGTTTGGTGCTAAAATTGAGAGCTTTGTGCAGAAAAATGAGGCTTTTTCACCCAAAAAAGGCATTTTGTGCCTGAAATTGAGAGCTTGGTGCAGAAAAATGAGGCTTTTCACCCCAAAACCAGGGGTTTTACCTTAAAGTTGAGAGCTTGGTTCAGAAAAACGAGGCTTTTCCACCAAAAAAAGGCGGGTTTTACCCTAAAATTGAGATATTGGTGCAGAAAAATGAGGCTTTTCACCCAAAAATTGAGAGCTTGTCCCTAAAATTGAGAGCTTGGTGCAGAAAAATGAGGCTTTTTCACCCAAAAAAGGCGGGTTTGTGCCCTAAAATTGAGAGCTTGTTGCAGAAAATTGAGGCTTTTCAGCAGAAAAAGGTTGTTTCCGCCCTAAAATTGAGAGCTCGGTGCAGAAAAATGAGGCTTTTCACCCAAAAAAGGAGAGCTTGTCCCTAAAATTGAGAGCTTGGTGCAGAAAAATGAGGCTTTTTCACCCAAAAAAGGCGGGTTTTACCCTAAACTTGAGAGAGTGGTTCAGAAAAATGAGGCTTTTCACCCAGTAAAGGTAATTTGTGCCCAAAAATTGAGAGCTTGGTGCAGAAAAATGACGCTTTTCATCAGAAAAAGGCACGTTTGGTCCTAAAATTGCGCTATTGGTGCAGAAAAATGAGGCTTTTCACCCAAAAAAGGCGGGTTTTACCCTAAAATTGAGATATTGGTGCAGAAAAATGAGGCTTTTTCACCCGAAAAAGGCATTTTGTGCCCGAAATTGAGAGCTTGGTGCAGAAAAATGAGGCTTTTCACCCCAAAAACGCGGGTTTAGCCCCCATGATAGGGTTTGTGCTGTAAAAAAGGAGAGGTAGGGCCCAGGAAACGAGGCACTGCTGCATAAAAGGGAGGTTGTTACCTGTAGAATCAAAACTTTGGATGCCAAAAATTAATCTTTGAGAGGTAAAATGGGGGTTTGTGCCCTAAAATTGAGAGCTTGGAGTAGGAAAATGAGGCTTTTAATCTGAAAAAGGAGGTTTGTGCCCTAAAATTGAGATATTGGTGAAGAAAAATGAGGCTTTTCACCCAAAAATTGAGAGCTTGTCCCTAAAATTGAGAGCTTGGTTCAGAAAGACGAGGCTTTTTCACCCAAAAAAGGCGGGTTTGTGCCCTAAAATTGAGAGCTTGTTGCAGAAAATTGAGGCTTTTCAGCAGAAAAAGGTTGTTTCCGCCCTAAAATTGAGAGCTTGGTGCAGAAAAATGAGGCTTTTCACCCAAAAAAGGAGAGCTTGTCCCTAAAATTGAGAGCTTGGTGCAGAAAAATGAGGCTTTTTCACCCAAAAAAGGCGGGTTTTACCCTAAACTTGAGAGAGTGGTTCAGAAAAATGAGGCTTTTCACCCAGTAAAGGTAATTTGTGCCCAAAAATTGAGAGCTTGGTGCAGAAAAATGACGCTTTTCATCAGAAAAAGGCACGTTTGGTCCTAAAATTGCGCTATTGGTGCAGAAAAATGAGGCTTTTCACCCAAAAAAGGCGGGTTTTACCCTAAAATTGAGATATTGGTGCAGAAAAATGAGGCTTTTTCACCCGAAAAAGGCATTTTGTGCCCGAAATTGAGAGCTTGGTGCAGAAAAATGAGGCTTTTCACCCCAAAAACGCGGGTTTAGCCCCCATGATAGGGTTTGTGCTGTAAAAAAGGAGAGGTAGGGCCCAGGAAACGAGGCACTGCTGCATAAAAGGGAGGTTGTTACCTATAGAATCAAAACTTTGGATGCCAAAAATTAATCTTTGAGAGGAGAATGGGGGTTTGTGCCCTAAAATTGAGAGCTTGGTGCAGAAAAATGAGGCTTTTTCACCCAAAAAAGGCGGGTTTTACCCTAAACTTGAGAGAGTGGTTCAGAAAAATGAGGCTTTTCACCCAGTAAAGGTAATTTGTGCCCAAAAATTGAGAGCTTGGTGCAGAAAAATGAGGCTTTTCAGCAGAAAAAGGCACGTTTGGTCCTAAAATTGCGCTATTGGTGCAGAAAAATGAGGCTTTTCACCCAAAAATTGAGAGCTTGTCCCTAAAATTGAGAGCTTGGTGCAGAAAAATGAGGCTTTTAGGTGAAAAAGGTGGGTTTGGTGCTAAAATTGAGAGCTTTGTGCAGAAAAATGAGGCTTTTTCACCCAAAAAAGGCATTTTGTGCCCGAAATTGAGAGCTTGGTGCAGAAAAATGAGGCTTTTCACCCCAAAACCAGGGGTTTTACCTTAAAGTTGAGAGCTTGGTTCAGAAAAACGAGGATTTTTCACCCAAAAAAGGCGGGTGTGTGCCGTAAAATTGAGAGCTTGGTGCAGAAAAATGAGGCTTTTCCACCCAAAAAAGGCGGGTTTTACCCTAAAATTGAGATATTGGTGCAGAAAAATGAGGCTTTTCACCCGAAAATTGAGAGCTTGTCCCTAAAATTGAGAGCTTGGTGCAGAAAAATGAGGCTTTTTCACCCAAAAAAGGTGGGTTTTACCCTAAAATTGAGAGCTTGGTTCAGAAAAACAAGGATTTTTCACCCAAGAAAGGCGGGTGTGTGCCGTAAAATTGAGAGCTTTGTGCAGAAAAATGAGGCTTTTTCACCCAAAAAAGGCATTTTGTGCCCAAAATTGAGAGCTTGGTGCAGAAAAATGAGGCTTTTCACCCCAAAACCAGGGGTTTTACCTTAAAGTTGAGAGCTTGGTTCAGAAAAACGAGGATTTTTCACCCAAAAAAGGCGGGTGTGTGCCGTAAAATTGAGAGCTTGGTGCAGAAAAATGAGGCTTTTCCACCCAAAAAAGGCGGGTTTTACCCTAAAATTGAGATATTGGTGAAGAAAAATGAGGCTTTTCACCCGAAAATTGAGAGCTTGTCCCTAAAATTGAGAGCTTGGTGCAGAAAAATGAGGCTTTTTCACCCAAAAAAGGTGGGTTTTACCCTAAAATTGAGAGCTTGGTTCAGAAAAACAAGGATTTTTCACCCAAGAAAGGCGGGTGTGTGCCGTAAAATTGAGAGCTTTGTGCAGAAAAATGAGGCTTTTTCACCCAAAAAAGGCATTTTGTGCCCGAAATTGAGAGCTTGGTGCAGAAAAATGAGGCTATTCCACCCAAAAAAGGCAGGTTTTACCCTAAATTTGAGAGCTTGGTGAAGAAAAATGAGGCTTTTTACCCGAAAATTGAGAGCTTGTCCCTAAAATTGAGAGCTTGGTGCAGAAAAATGAGGCTTTTTCACCCAAAAAAGGTGGGTTTTACCCTAAAATTGAGAGCTTGGTTCAGAAAAACGAGGCTTTTTCACCCAAAAAAGGCGGGTTTGTGCCCTAAAATTGAGAGCTTGTTGCAGAAAATTGAGGCTTTTCAGCAGAAAAAGGTTGTTTCCGCCCTAAAATTGAGAGCTTGGTACAGAAAAATGAGGTTTTTCACCCCAAAAGCGTGGGTTTAGCCGCCATGATAGGGTTTGTGCTGTAAAGAAGGAGAGGTAGGGCCCTGGAAACGAGGCACTGCTGCATAAAAGGGAGGTTGTTACCTATAGAATCAAAACTTTGGATGCCAAAAATTAATCTTTGAGAGGAGAATGGGGGTTTGTGCCCTAAAATTGAGAGCTTGGTGCAGAAAAATGAGGCTTTTTCACCCAAAAAAGGCGGGTTTTACCCTAAACTTGAGAGAGTGGTTCAGAAAAATGAGGCTTTTCACCCAGTAAAGGTAATTTGTGCCCAAAAATTGAGAGCTTGGTGCAGAAAAATGAGGCTTTTCAGCAGAAAAAGGCACGTTTGGTCCTAAAATTGCGCTATTGGTGCAGAAAAATGAGGCTTTTCACCCAAAAATTGAGAGCTTGTCCCTAAAATTGAGAGCTTGGTGCAGAAAAATGAGGCTTTTAGGTGAAAAAGGTGGGTTTGGTGCTAAAATTGAGAGCTTTGTGCAGAAAAATGAGGCTTTTTCACTCAAAAAAGGCATTTTGTGCCCGAAATTGAGAGCTTGGTGCAGAAAAATGAGGCTTTTCACCCCAAAACCAGGGGTTTTACCTTAAAGTTGAGAGCTTGGTTCAGAAAAACGAGGATTTTTCACCCAAAAAAGGCGGGTGTGTGCCGTAAAATTGAGAGCTTGGTGCAGAAAAATGAGGCTTTTCCACCCAAAAAAGGCGGGTTTTACCCTAAAATTGAGATATTGGTGCAGAAAAATGAGTCTTTTCACCCGAAAATTGAGAGCTTGTCCCTAAAATTGAGAGCTTGGTGCAGAAAAATGAGGCTTTTTCACCCAAAAAAGGTGGGTTTTACCCTAAAATTGAGAGCTTGGTTCAGAAAAACAAGGATTTTTCACCCAAGAAAGGCGGGTGTGTGCCGTAAAATTGAGAGCTTTGTGCAGAAAAATGAGGCTTTTTCACCCAAAAAAGGCATTTTGTGTCCAAAATTGAGAGCTTGGTGCAGAAAAATGAGGCTTTTCACCCAGTAAAGGTAATTTGTGCCCAAAAATTGAGAGCTTGGTGCAGAAAAATGAGGCTTTTCAGCAGAAAAAGGCACGTTTGGTCCTAAAATTGCGCTATTGGTGCAGAAAAATGAGGCTTTTCACCCAAAAATTGAGAGCTTGTCCCTAAAATTGAGAGCTTGGTGCAGAAAAATGAGGCTTTTAGGTGAAAAAGCTGGGTTTGGTGCTACAATTGAGAGCTTTGTGCAGAAAAATGAGGCTTTTTCACCCAAAAAAGGCATTTTGTGCCCGAAATTGAGAGCTTGGTGCAGAAAAATGAGGCTTTTCAGCAGAAAAAGGCACGTTTGGTCCTAAAATTGCGCTATTGGTGCAGAAAAATGAGGCTTTTCACCCAAAAATTGAGAGCTTGTCCCTAAAATTGAGAGCTTGGTGCAGAAAAATGAGGCTTTTAGGTGAAAAAGGTGGGTTTGGTGCTAAAATTGAGAGCTTTGTGCAGAAAAATGAGGCTTTTTCACCCAAAAAAGGCATTTTGTGCCCGAAATTGAGAGCTTGGTGCAGAAAAATGAGGCTTTTCCACCCAAAAAAGGCAGGTTTTACCCTAAATTTGAGAGCTTGGTGAAGAAAAATGAGGCTTTTTACCCGAAAATTGAGAGCTTGTCCCTAAAATTGAGAGCTTGGTGCAGAAAAATGAGGCTTTTTCACCCAAAAAAGGTGGGTTTTACCCTAAAATTGAGAGCTTGGTTCAGAAAAACGAGGATTTTTCACCCAAAAAAGGCGGGTTTGTGCCCTAAAATTGAGAGCTTGTTGCAGAAAATTGAGGCTTTTCAGCAGAAAAAGGTTGTTTCCGCCCTAAAATTGAGAGCTTGGTGCAGAAAAATGAGGCTTTTCACCCAAAAAAGGAGAGCTTGTCCCTAAAATTGAGAGCTTGGTGCAGAAAAATGAGGCTTTTTCACCCAAAAAAGGCGGGTTTTACCCTAAACTTGAGAGCTTGGTTCAGAAAAATGAGGCTTTTCACCCAGTAAAGGTAATTTGTGCCCAAAAATTGAGAGCTTGGTGCAGAAAAATGACGCTTTTCATCAGAAAAAGGCACGTTTGGTCCTAAAATTGCGCTATTGGTGCAGAAAAATGAGGCTTTTCACCCAAAAAAGGCGGGTTTTACCCTAAAATTGAGATATTGGTGCAGAAAAATGAGGCTTTTTCACCCGAAAAAGGCATTTTGTGCCCGAAATTGAGAGCTTGGTGCAGAAAAATGAGGCTTTTCACCCCAAAAACGCGGGTTTAGCCCCCATGATAGGGTTTGTGCTGTAAAAAAGGAGAGTTAGGGCCCTGGAAACGAGGCACTGCTGCATAAAAGGGAGGTTGTTACCTGTAGAATCAAAACTTTGGATGCCAAAAATTAATCTTTGAGAGGTAAAATGGGGGTTTGTGCCCTAAAATTGAGAGCTTGGAGTAGGAAAATGAGGCTTTTAATCTGAAAAAGGAGGTTTGTGCCCTAAAATTGAGATATTGGTGAAGAAAAATGAGGCTTTTCACCCAAAAATTGAGAGCTTGTCCCTAAAATTGAGAGCTTGGTTCAGAAAAACGAGGCTTTTTCACCCAAAAAAGGCGGGTTTGTGCCCTAAAATTGAGAGCTTGTTGCAGAAAATTGAGGCTTTTCAGCAGAAAAAGGTTGTTTCCGCCCTAAAATTGAGAGCTTGGTACAGAAAAATGAGGTTTTTCACCCCAAAAGCGTGGGTTTAGCCGCCATGATAGGGTTTGTGCTGTAAAAAAGGAGAGGTAGGGCCCTGGAAACGAGGCACTGCTGCATAAAAGGGAGGTTGTTACCTATAGAATCAAAACTTTGGATGCCAAAAATTAATCTTTGAGAGGAGAATGGGGGTTTGTGCCCTAAAATTGAGAGCTTGGTGCAGAAAAATGAGGCTTTTTCACCCAAAAAAGGTGGGTTTTACCCTAAACTTGAGAGAGTGGTTCAGAAAAATGAGGCTTTTCACCCAGTAAAGGTAATTTGTGCCCAAAAATTGAGAGCTTGGTGCAGAAAAATGAGGCTTTTCAGCAGAAAAAGGCACGTTTGGTCCTAAAATTGCGCTATTGGTGCAGAAAAATGAGGCTTTTCACCCAAAAATTGAGAGCTTGTCCCTAAAATTGAGAGCTTGGTGCAGAAAAATGAGGCTTTTAGGTGAAAAAGGTGGGTTTGGTGCTAAAATTGAGAGCTTTGTGCAGAAAAATGAGGCTTTTTCACCCAAAAAAGGCATTTTGTGCCCGAAATTGAGAGCTTGGTGCAGAAAAATGAGGCTTTTCACCCCAAAACCAGGGGTTTTACCTTAAAGTTGAGAGCTTGGTTCAGAAAAACGAGGCTTTTCCACCAAAAAAAGGCGGGTTTTACCCTAAAATTGAGATATTGGTGCAGAAAAATGAGGCTTTTCACCCAAAAATTGAGAGCTTGTCCCTAAAATTGAGAGCTTGGTGCAGAAAAATGAGGCTTTTTCACCCAAAAAAGGCGGGTTTGTGCCCTAAAATTGAGAGCTTGTTGCAGAAAATTGAGGCTTTTCAGCAGAAAAAGGTTGTTTCCGCCCTAAAATTGAGAGCTTGGTGCAGAAAAATGAGGCTTTTCACCCAAAAAAGGAGAGCTTGTCCCTAAAATTGAGAGCTTGGTGCAGAAAAATGAGGCTTTTTCACCCAAAAAAGGCGGGTTTTACCCTAAACTTGAGAGAGTGGTTCAGAAAAATGAGGCTTTTCACCCAGTAAAGGTAATTTGTGCCCAAAAATTGAGAGCTTGGTGCAGAAAAATGACGCTTTTCATCAGAAAAAGGCACGTTTGGTCCTAAAATTGCGCTATTGGTGCAGAAAAATGAGGCTTTTCACCCAAAAAAGGCGGGTTTTACCCTAAAATTGAGATATTGGTGCAGAAAAATGAGGCTTTTTCACCCGAAAAAGGCATTTTGTGCCCGAAATTGAGAGCTTGGTGCAGAAAAATGAGGCTTTTCACCCCAAAAACGCGGGTTTAGCCCCCATGATAGGGTTTGTGCTGTAAAAAAGGAGAGGTAGGGCCCAGGAAACGAGGCACTGCTGCATAAAAGGGAGGTTGTTACCTGTAGAATCAAAACTTTGGATGCCAAAAATTAATCTTTGAGAGGTAAAATGGGGGTTTGTGCCCTAAAATTGAGAGCTTGGAGTAGGAAAATGAGGCTTTTAATCTGAAAAAGGAGGTTTGTGCCCTAAAATTGAGATATTGGTGAAGAAAAATGAGGCTTTTCACCCAAAAATTGAGAGCTTGTCCCTAAAATTGAGAGCTTGGTTCAGAAAGACGAGGCTTTTTCACCCAAAAAAGGCGGGTTTGTGCCCTAAAATTGAGAGCTTGTTGCAGAAAATTGAGGCTTTTCAGCAGAAAAAGGTTGTTTCCGCCCTAAAATTGAGAGCTTGGTGCAGAAAAATGAGGCTTTTCACCCAAAAAAGGAGAGCTTGTCCCTAAAATTGAGAGCTTGGTGCAGAAAAATGAGGCTTTTTCACCCAAAAAAGGCGGGTTTTACCCTAAACTTGAGAGAGTGGTTCAGAAAAATGAGGCTTTTCACCCAGTAAAGGTAATTTGTGCCCAAAAATTGAGAGCTTGGTGCAGAAAAATGACGCTTTTCATCAGAAAAAGGCACGTTTGGTCCTAAAATTGCGCTATTGGTGCAGAAAAATGAGGCTTTTCACCCAAAAAAGGCGGGTTTTACCCTAAAATTGAGATATTGGTGCAGAAAAATGAGGCTTTTTCACCCGAAAAAGGCATTTTGTGCCCGAAATTGAGAGCTTGGTGCAGAAAAATGAGGCTTTTCACCCCAAAAACGCGGGTTTAGCCCCCATGATAGGGTTTGTGCTGTAAAAAAGGAGAGGTAGGGCCCAGGAAACGAGGCACTGCTGCATAAAAGGGAGGTTGTTACCTGTAGAATCAAAACTTTGGATGCCAAAAATTAATCTTTGAGAGGTAAAATGGGGGTTTGTGCCCTAAAATTGAGAGCTTGGAGTAGGAAAATGAGGCTTTTAATCTGAAAAAGGAGGTTTGTGCCCTAAAATTGAGATATTGGTGAAGAAAAATGAGGCTTTTCACCCAAAAATTGAGAGCTTGTCCCTAAAATTGAGAGCTTGGTTCAGAAAGACGAGGCTTTTTCACCCAAAAAAGGCGGGTTTGTGCCCTAAAATTGAGAGCTTGTCGCAGAAAATTGAGGCTTTTAAGCAGAAAAAGGTTGTTTCCACCGTAAAATTGAGAGCTTGGTGCAGAAAAATGAGGCTTTTCACCCAAAAAAGGAGAGCTTGTCCCTAAAATTGAGAGCTTGGTGCAGAAAAATGAGGCTTTTTCACCCAAAAAAGGCGGGTTTTACCCTAAACTTGAGAGAGTGGTTCAGAAAAATGAGGCTTTTCACCCAGTAAAGGTAATTTGTGCCCAAAAATTGAGAGCTTGGTGCAGAAAAATGACGCTTTTCATCAGAAAAAGGCACGTTTGGTCCTAAAATTGCGCTATTGGTGCAGAAAAATGAGGCTTTTCACCCAAAAATTGAGAGCTTGTCCCTAAAATTGAGAGCTTGGTGCAGAAAAATGAGGCTTTTAGGTGAAAAAGGTGGGTTTGGTGCTAAAATTGAGAGCTTTGTGCAGAAAAATGAGGCTTTTTCACCCAAAAAAGGCATTTTGTGCCCGAAATTGAGAGCTTGGTGCAGAAAAATGAGGCTTTTCACCCCAAAACCAGGGGTTTTACCTTAAAGTTGAGAGCTTGGTTCAGAAAAACGAGGCTTTTCGACCCAAAAAAGGCGGGTTTTACCCTAAAATTGAGATATTGGTGCAGAAAAATTAGGCTTTTTCACCCGAAAAAGGCATTTTGTGCCCGAAATTGAGAGCTTGGTGCAGAAAAATGAGGCTTTTCACCCCAAAAACGCGGGTTTAGCCCCCATGATAGGGTTTGTGCTGTAAAAAAGGAGAGGTAGGGCCCAGGAAACGAGGCACTGCTGCATAAAAGGGAGGTTGTTACCTGTAGAATCAAAACTTTGGATGCCAAAAATTAATCTTTGAGAGGTAAAATGGGGGTTTGTGCCCTAAAATTGAGAGCTTGGAGTAGGAAAATGAGGCTTTTAATCTGAAAAAGGAGGTTTGTGCCCTAAAATTGAGATATTGGTGAAGAAAAATGAGGCTTTTCACCCAAAAATTGAGAGCTTGTCCCTAAAATTGAGAGCTTGGTTCAGAAAAACGAGGCTTTTTCACCCAAAAAAGGCGGGTTTGTGCCCTAAAATTGAGAGCTTGTTGCAGAAAATTGAGGCTTTTCAGCAGAAAAAGGTTGTTTCCGCCCTAAAATTGAGAGCTTGGTACAGAAAAATGAGGTTTTTCACCCCAAAAGCGTGGGTTTAGCCGCCATGATAGGGTTTGTGCTGTAAAAAAGGAGAGGTAGGGCCCTGGAAACGAGGCACTGCTGCATAAAAGGGAGGTTGTTACCTGTAGAATCAAAACTTTGGATGCCAAAAATTAATCTTTGAGAGGAGAATGGGGGTTTGTGCCCTAAAATTGAGAGCTTGGTGCAGAAAAATGAGGCTTTTTCACCCAAAAAAGGCGGGTTTTACCCTAAACTTGAGAGAGTGGTTCAGAAAAATGAGGCTTTTCACCCAGTAAAGGTAATTTGTGCCCAAAAATTGAGAGCTTGGTGCAGAAAAATGACGCTTTTCAGCAGAAAAAGGCACGTTTGGTCCTAAAATTGCGCTATTGGTGCAGAAAAATGAGGCTTTTCACCCAAAAAAGGCGGGTTTTACCCTAAAATTGAGATATTGGTGCAGAAAAATGAGGCTTTTTCACCCGAAAAAGGCATTTTGTGCCCGAAATTGAGAGCTTGGTGCAGAAAAATGAGGCTTTTCACCCCAAAAACGCGGGTTTAGCCCCCATGATAGGGTTTGTGCTGTAAAAAAGGAGAGGTAGGGCCCAGGAAACGAGGCACTGCTGCATAAAAGGGAGGTTGTTACCTGTAGAATCAAAACTTTGGATGCCAAAAATTAATCTTTGAGAGGTAAAATGGGGGTTTGTGCCCTAAAATTGAGAGCTTGGAGTAGGAAAATGAGGCTTTTAATCTGAAAAAGGAGGTTTGTGCCCTAAAATTGAGATATTGGTGAAGAAAAATGAGGCTTTTCACCCAAAAATTGAGAGCTTGTCCCTAAAATTGAGAGCTTGGTTCAGAAAGACGAGGCTTTTTCACCCAAAAAAGGCGGGTTTGTGCCCTAAAATTGAGAGCTTGTTGCAGAAAATTGAGGCTTTTCAGCAGAAAAAGGTTGTTTCCGCCCTAAAATTGAGAGCTTGGTGCAGAAAAATGAGGCTTTTCACCCAAAAAAGGAGAGCTTGTCCCTAAAATTGAGAGCTTGGTGCAGAAAAATGAGGCTTTTTCACCCAAAAAAGGCGGGTTTTACCCTAAACTTGAGAGAGTGGTTCAGAAAAATGAGGCTTTTCACCCAGTAAAGGTAATTTGTGCCCAAAAATTGAGAGCTTGGTGCAGAAAAATGACGCTTTTCATCAGAAAAAGGCACGTTTGGTCCTAAAATTGCGCTATTGGTGCAGAAAAATGAGGCTTTTCACCCAAAAAAGGCGGGTTTTACCCTAAAATTGAGATATTGGTGCAGAAAAATGAGGCTTTTTCACCCGAAAAAGGCATTTTGTGCCCGAAATTGAGAGCTTGGTGCAGAAAAATGAGGCTTTTCACCCCAAAAACGCGGGTTTAGCCCCCATGATAGGGTTTGTGCTGTAAAAAAGGAGAGGTAGGGCCCAGGAAACGAGGCACTGCTGCATAAAAGGGAGGTTGTTACCTGTAGAATCAAAACTTTGGATGCCAAAAATTAATCTTTGAGAGGTAAAATGGGGGTTTGTGCCCTAAAATTGAGAGCTTGGAGTAGGAAAATGAGGCTTTTAATCTGAAAAAGGAGGTTTGTGCCCTAAAATTGAGATATTGGTGAAGAAAAATGAGGCTTTTCACCCAAAAATTGAGAGCTTGTCCCTAAAATTGAGAGCTTGGTTCAGAAAAACGAGGCTTTTTCACCCAAAAAAGGCGGGTTTGTGCCCTAAAATTGAGAGCTTGTTGCAGAAAATTGAGGCTTTTCAGCAGAAAAAGGTTGTTTCCGCCCTAAAATTGAGAGCTTGGTACAGAAAAATGAGGTTTTTCACCCCAAAAGCGTGGGTTTAGCCGCCATGATAGGGTTTGTGCTGTAAAAAAGGAGAGGTAGGGCCCTGGAAACGAGGCACTGCTGCATAAAAGGGAGGTTGTTACCTGTAGAATCAAAACTTTGGATGCCAAAAATTAATCTTTGAGAGGAGAATGGGGGTTTGTGCCCTAAAATTGAGAGCTTGGTGCAGAAAAATGAGGCTTTTCCACCCAAAAAAGGCGGGTTTTACCCTAAACTTGAGAGAGTGGTTCAGAAAAATGAGGCTTTTCACCCAGTAAAGGTAATTTGTGCCCAAAAATTGAGAGCTTGGTGCAGAAAAATGAGGCTTTTCAGCAGAAAAAGGCACGTTTGGTCCTAAAATTGCGCTATTGGTGCAGAAAAATGAGGCTTTTCACCCAAAAATTGAGAGCTTGTCCCTAAAATTGAGAGCTTGGTGCAGAAAAATGAGGCTTTTAGGTGAAAAAGGTGGGTTTGGTGCTAAAATTGAGAGCTTTGTGCAGAAAAATGAGGCTTTTTCACCCAAAAAAGGCATTTTGTGCCCGAAATTGAGAGCTTGGTGCAGAAAAATGAGGCTTTTCACCCCAAAACCAGGGGTTTTACCTTAAAGTTGAGAGCTTGGTTCAGAAAAACGAGGCTTTTCCACCAAAAAAAGGCGGGTTTTACCCTAAAATTGAGATATTGGTGCAGAAAAATGAGGCTTTTCACCCAAAAATTGAGAGCTTGTCCCTAAAATTGAGAGCTTGGTGCAGAAAAATGAGGCTTTTTCACCCAAAAAAGGCGGGTTTGTGCCCTAAAATTGAGAGCTTGTTGCAGAAAATTGAGGCTTTTCAGCAGAAAAAGGTTGTTTCCGCCCTAAAATTGAGAGCTTGGTGCAGAAAAATGAGGCTTTTCACCCAAAAAAGGAGAGCTTGTCCCTAAAATTGAGAGCTTGGTGCAGAAAAATGAGGCTTTTTCACCCAAAAAAGGCGGGTTTTACCCTAAACTTGAGAGAGTGGTTCAGAAAAATGAGGCTTTTCACCCAGTAAAGGTAATTTGTGCCCAAAAATTGAGAGCTTGGTGCAGAAAAATGACGCTTTTCATCAGAAAAAGGCACGTTTGGTCCTAAAATTGCGCTATTGGTGCAGAAAAATGAGGCTTTTCACCCAAAAAAGGCGGGTTTTACCCTAAAATTGAGATATTGGTGCAGAAAAATGAGGCTTTTTCACCCGAAAAAGGCATTTTGTGCCCGAAATTGAGAGCTTGGTGCAGAAAAATGAGGCTTTTCACCCCAAAAACGCGGGTTTAGCCCCCATGATAGGGTTTGTGCTGTAAAAAAGGAGAGGTAGGGCCCAGGAAACGAGGCACTGCTGCATAAAAGGGAGGTTGTTACCTGTAGAATCAAAACTTTGGATGCCAAAAATTAATCTTTGAGAGGTAAAATGGGGGTTTGTGCCCTAAAATTGAGAGCTTGGAGTAGGAAAATGAGGCTTTTAATCTGAAAAAGGAGGTTTGTGCCCTAAAATTGAGATATTGGTGAAGAAAAATGAGGCTTTTCACCCAAAAATTGAGAGCTTGTCCCTAAAATTGAGAGCTTGGTTCAGAAAGACGAGGCTTTTTCACCCAAAAAAGGCGGGTTTGTGCCCTAAAATTGAGAGCTTGTCGCAGAAAATTGAGGCTTTTAAGCAGAAAAAGGTTGTTTCCACCGTAAAATTGAGAGCTTGGTGCAGAAAAATGAGGCTTTTCACCCAAAAAAGGAGAGCTTGTCCCTAAAATTGAGAGCTTGGTGCAGAAAAATGAGGCTTTTTCACCCAAAAAAGGCGGGTTTTACCCTAAACTTGAGAGAGTGGTTCAGAAAAATGAGGCTTTTCACCCAGTAAAGGTAATTTGTGCCCAAAAATTGAGAGCTTGGTGCAGAAAAATGACGCTTTTCATCAGAAAAAGGCACGTTTGGTCCTAAAATTGCGCTATTGGTGCAGAAAAATGAGGCTTTTCACCCAAAAAAGGCGGGTTTTACCCTAAAATTGAGATATTGGTGCAGAAAAATGAGGCTTTTTCACCCGAAAAAGGCATTTTGTGCCCGAAATTGAGAGCTTGGTGCAGAAAAATGAGGCTTTTCACCCCAAAAACGCGGGTTTAGCCCCCATGATAGGGTTTGTGCTGTAAAAAAGGAGAGGTAGGGCCCAGGAAACGAGGCACTGCTGCATAAAAGGGAGGTTGTTACCTGTAGAATCAAAACTTTGGATGCCAAAAATTAATCTTTGAGAGGTAAAATGGGGGTTTGTGCCCTAAAATTGAGAGCTTGGAGTAGGAAAATGAGGCTTTTAATCTGAAAAAGGAGGTTTGTGCCCTAAAATTGAGATATTGGTGAAGAAAAATGAGGCTTTTCACCCAAAAATTGAGAGCTTGTCCCTAAAATTGAGAGCTTGGTTCAGAAAAACGAGGCTTTTTCACCCAAAAAAGGCGGGTTTGTGCCCTAAAATTGAGAGCTTGTTGCAGAAAATTGAGGCTTTTCAGCAGAAAAAGGTTGTTTCCGCCCTAAAATTGAGAGCTTGGTACAGAAAAATGAGGTTTTTCACCCCAAAAGCGTGGGTTTAGCCGCCATGATAGGGTTTGTGCTGTAAAAAAGGAGAGGTAGGGCCCTGGAAACGAGGCACTGCTGCATAAAAGGGAGGTTGTTACCTGTAGAATCAAAACTTTGGATGCCAAAAATTAATCTTTGAGAGGAGAATGGGGGTTTGTGCCCTAAAATTGAGAGCTTGGTGCAGAAAAATGAGGCTTTTTCACCCAAAAAAGGCGGGTTTTACCCTAAACTTGAGAGAGTGGTTCAGAAAAATGAGGCTTTTCACCCAGTAAAGGTAATTTGTGCCCAAAAATTGAGAGCTTGGTGCAGAAAAATGAGGCTTTTCAGCAGAAAAAGGCACGTTTGGTCCTAAAATTGCGCTATTGGTGCAGAAAAATGAGGCTTTTCACCCAAAAATTGAGAGCTTGTCCCTAAAATTGAGAGCTTGGTGCAGAAAAATGAGGCTTTTAGGTGAAAAAGGTGGGTTTGGTGCTAAAATTGAGAGCTTTGTGCAGAAAAATGAGGCTTTTTCACCCAAAAAAGGCATTTTGTGCCCGAAATTGAGAGCTTGGTGCAGAAAAATGAGGCTTTTCACCCCAAAACCAGGGGTTTTACCTTAAAGTTGAGAGCTTGGTTCAGAAAAACGAGGCTTTTCCACCCAAAAAAGGCGGGTTTTACCCTAAAATTGAGATATTGGTGCAGAAAAATGAGGCTTTTTCACCCGAAAAAGGCATTTTGTGCCCGAAATTGAGAGCTTGGTGCAGAAAAATGAGGCTTTTCACCCCAAAAACGCGGGTTTAGCCCCCATGATAGGGTTTGTGCTGTAAAAAAGGAGAGGTAGGGCCCAGGAAACGAGGCACTGCTGCATAAAAGGGAGGTTGTTACCTGTAGAATCAAAACTTTGGATGCCAAAAATTAATCTTTGAGAGGTAAAATGGGGGTTTGTGCCCTAAAATTGAGAGCTTGGAGTAGGAAAATGAGGCTTTTAATCTGAAAAAGGAGGTTTGTGCCCTAAAATTGAGATATTGGTGAAGAAAAATGAGGCTTTTCACCCAAAAATTGAGAGCTTGTCCCTAAAATTGAGAGCTTGGTTCAGAAAAACGAGGCTTTTTCACCCAAAAAAGGCGGGTTTGTGCCCTAAAATTGAGAGCTTGTTGCAGAAAATTGAGGCTTTTCAGCAGAAAAAGGTTGTTTCCGCCCTAAAATTGAGAGCTTGGTACAGAAAAATGAGGTTTTTCACCCCAAAAGCGTGGGTTTAGCCGCCATGATAGGGTTTGTGCTGTAAAAAAGGAGAGGTAGGGCCCTGGAAACGAGGCACTGCTGCATAAAAGGGAGGTTGTTACCTGTAGAATCAAAACTTTGGATGCCAAAAATTAATCTTTGAGAGGAGAATGGGGGTTTGTGCCCTAAAATTGAGAGCTTGGTGCAGAAAAATGAGGCTTTTTCACCCAAAAAAGGCGGGTTTTACCCTAAACTTGAGAGAGTGGTTCAGAAAAATGAGGCTTTTCACCCAGTAAAGGTAATTTGTGCCCAAAAATTGAGAGCTTGGTGCAGAAAAATGAGGCTTTTCAGCAGAAAAAGGCACGTTTGGTCCTAAAATTGCGCTATTGGTGCAGAAAAATGAGGCTTTTCACCCAAAAATTGAGAGCTTGTCCCTAAAATTGAGAGCTTGGTGCAGAAAAATGAGGCTTTTAGGTGAAAAAGGTGGGTTTGGTGCTAAAATTGAGAGCTTTGTGCAGAAAAATGAGGCTTTTTCACCCAAAAAAGGCATTTTGTGCCCGAAATTGAGAGCTTGGTGCAGAAAAATGAGGCTTTTCACCCCAAAACCAGGGGTTTTACCTTAAAGTTGAGAGCTTGGTTCAGAAAAACGAGGCTTTTCCACCAAAAAAAGGCGGGTTTTACCCTAAAATTGAGATATTGGTGCAGAAAAATGAGGCTTTTCACCCAAAAATTGAGAGCTTGTCCCTAAAATTGAGAGCTTGGTTCAGAAAAACGAGGCTTTTTCACCCAAAAAAGGCGGGTTTGTGCCCTAAAATTGAGAGCTTGTTGCAGAAAATTGAGGCTTTTCAGCAGAAAAAGGTTGTTTCCGCCCTAAAATTGAGAGCTTGGTGCAGAAAAATGAGGCTTTTCACCCAAAAAAGGAGAGCTTGTCCCTAAAATTGAGAGCTTGGTGCAGAAAAATGAGGCTTTTTCACCCAAAAAAGGCGGGTTTTACCCTAAACTTGAGAGAGTGGTTCAGAAAAATGAGGCTTTTCACCCAGTAAAGGTAATTTGTGCCCAAAAATTGAGAGCTTGGTGCAGAAAAATGACGCTTTTCATCAGAAAAAGGCACGTTTGGTCCTAAAATTGCGCTATTGGTGCAGAAAAATGAGGCTTTTCACCCAAAAAAGGCGGGTTTTACCCTAAAATTGAGATATTGGTGCAGAAAAATGAGGCTTTTTCACCCGAAAAAGGCATTTTGTGCCCGAAATTGAGAGCTTGGTGCAGAAAAATGAGGCTTTTCACCCCAAAAACGCGGGTTTAGCCCCCATGATAGGGTTTGTGCTGTAAAAAAGGAGAGGTAGGGCCCAGGAAACGAGGCACTGCTGCATAAAAGGGAGGTTGTTACCTGTAGAATCAAAACTTTGGATGCCAAAAATTAATCTTTGAGAGGTAAAATGGGGGTTTGTGCCCTAAAATTGAGAGCTTGGAGTAGGAAAATGAGGCTTTTAATCTGAAAAAGGAGGTTTGTGCCCTAAAATTGAGATATTGGTGAAGAAAAATGAGGCTTTTCACCCAAAAATTGAGAGCTTGTCCCTAAAATTGAGAGCTTGGTTCAGAAAAACGAGGCTTTTTCACCCAAAAAAGGCGGGTTTGTGCCCTAAAATTGAGAGCTTGTTGCAGAAAATTGAGGCTTTTCAGCAGAAAAAGGTTGTTTCCGCCCTAAAATTGAGAGCTTGGTACAGAAAAATGAGGTTTTTCACCCCAAAAGCGTGGGTTTAGCCGCCATGATAGGGTTTGTGCTGTAAAAAAGGAGAGGTAGGGCCCTGGAAACGAGGCACTGCTGCATAAAAGGGAGGTTGTTACCTGTAGAATCAAAACTTTGGATGCCAAAAATTAATCTTTGAGAGGAGAATGGGGGTTTGTGCCCTAAAATTGAGAGCTTGGTGCAGAAAAATGAGGCTTTTTCACCCAAAAAAGGCGGGTTTTACCCTAAACTTGAGAGAGTGGTTCAGAAAAATGAGGCTTTTCACCCAGTAAAGGTAATTTGTGCCCAAAAATTGAGAGCTTGGTGCAGAAAAATGAGGCTTTTCAGCAGAAAAAGGCACGTTTGGTCCTAAAATTGCGCTATTGGTGCAGAAAATTGAGGCTTTTCAGCAGAAAAAGGTTGTTTCCGCCCTAAAATTGAGAGCTTGGTACAGAAAAATGAGGTTTTTCACCCCAAAAGCGTGGGTTTAGCCGCCATGATAGGGTTTGTGCTGTAAAAAAGGAGAGGTAGGGCCCTGGAAACGAGGCACTGCTGCATAAAAGGGAGGTTGTTACCTGTAGAATCAAAACTTTGGATGCCAAAAATTAATCTTTGAGAGGAGAATGGGGGTTTGTGCCCTAAAATTGAGAGCTTGGTGCAGAAAAATGAGGCTTTTCCACCCAAAAAAGGCGGGTTTTACCCTAAACTTGAGAGAGTGGTTCAGAAAAATGAGGCTTTTCACCCAGTAAAGGTAATTTGTGCCCAAAAATTGAGAGCTTGGTGCAGAAAAATGAGGCTTTTCAGCAGAAAAAGGCACGTTTGGTCCTAAAATTGCGCTATTGGTGCAGAAAAATGAGGCTTTTCACCCAAAAATTGAGAGCTTGTCCCTAAAATTGAGAGCTTGGTGCAGAAAAATGAGGCTTTTAGGTGAAAAAGGTGGGTTTGGTGCTAAAATTGAGAGCTTTGTGCAGAAAAATGAGGCTTTTTCACCCAAAAAAGGCATTTTGTGCCCGAAATTGAGAGCTTGGTGCAGAAAAATGAGGCTTTTCACCCCAAAACCAGGGGTTTTACCTTAAAGTTGAGAGCTTGGTTCAGAAAAACGAGGCTTTTCCACCAAAAAAAGGCGGGTTTTACCCTAAAATTGAGATATTGGTGCAGAAAAATGAGGCTTTTCACCCAAAAATTGAGAGCTTGTCCCTAAAATTGAGAGCTTGGTGCAGAAAAATGAGGCTTTTTCACCCAAAAAAGGCGGGTTTGTGCCCTAAAATTGAGAGCTTGTTGCAGAAAATTGAGGCTTTTCAGCAGAAAAAGGTTGTTTCCGCCCTAAAATTGAGAGCTTGGTGCAGAAAAATGAGGCTTTTCACCCAAAAAAGGAGAGCTTGTCCCTAAAATTGAGAGCTTGGTGCAGAAAAATGAGGCTTTTTCACCCAAAAAAGGCGGGTTTTACCCTAAACTTGAGAGAGTGGTTCAGAAAAATGAGGCTTTTCACCCAGTAAAGGTAATTTGTGCCCAAAAATTGAGAGCTTGGTGCAGAAAAATGACGCTTTTCATCAGAAAAAGGCACGTTTGGTCCTAAAATTGCGCTATTGGTGCAGAAAAATGAGGCTTTTCACCCAAAAAAGGCGGGTTTTACCCTAAAATTGAGATATTGGTGCAGAAAAATGAGGCTTTTTCACCCGAAAAAGGCATTTTGTGCCCGAAATTGAGAGCTTGGTGCAGAAAAATGAGGCTTTTCACCCCAAAAACGCGGGTTTAGCCCCCATGATAGGGTTTGTGCTGTAAAAAAGGAGAGGTAGGGCCCAGGAAACGAGGCACTGCTGCATAAAAGGGAGGTTGTTACCTGTAGAATCAAAACTTTGGATGCCAAAAATTAATCTTTGAGAGGTAAAATGGGGGTTTGTGCCCTAAAATTGAGAGCTTGGAGTAGGAAAATGAGGCTTTTAATCTGAAAAAGGAGGTTTGTGCCCTAAAATTGAGATATTGGTGAAGAAAAATGAGGCTTTTCACCCAAAAATTGAGAGCTTGTCCCTAAAATTGAGAGCTTGGTTCAGAAAGACGAGGCTTTTTCACCCAAAAAAGGCGGGTTTGTGCCCTAAAATTGAGAGCTTGTCGCAGAAAATTGAGGCTTTTAAGCAGAAAAAGGTTGTTTCCACCGTAAAATTGAGAGCTTGGTGCAGAAAAATGAGGCTTTTCACCCAAAAAAGGAGAGCTTGTCCCTAAAATTGAGAGCTTGGTGCAGAAAAATGAGGCTTTTTCACCCAAAAAAGGCGGGTTTTACCCTAAACTTGAGAGAGTGGTTCAGAAAAATGAGGCTTTTCACCCAGTAAAGGTAATTTGTGCCCAAAAATTGAGAGCTTGGTGCAGAAAAATGACGCTTTTCATCAGAAAAAGGCACGTTTGGTCCTAAAATTGCGCTATTGGTGCAGAAAAATGAGGCTTTTCACCCAAAAAAGGCGGGTTTTACCCTAAAATTGAGATATTGGTGCAGAAAAATGAGGCTTTTTCACCCGAAAAAGGCATTTTGTGCCCGAAATTGAGAGCTTGGTGCAGAAAAATGAGGCTTTTCACCCCAAAAACGCGGGTTTAGCCCCCATGATAGGGTTTGTGCTGTAAAAAAGGAGAGGTAGGGCCCAGGAAACGAGGCACTGCTGCATAAAAGGGAGGTTGTTACCTGTAGAATCAAAACTTTGGATGCCAAAAATTAATCTTTGAGAGGTAAAATGGGGGTTTGTGCCCTAAAATTGAGAGCTTGGAGTAGGAAAATGAGGCTTTTAATCTGAAAAAGGAGGTTTGTGCCCTAAAATTGAGATATTGGTGAAGAAAAATGAGGCTTTTCACCCAAAAATTGAGAGCTTGTCCCTAAAATTGAGAGCTTGGTTCAGAAAAACGAGGCTTTTTCACCCAAAAAAGGCGGGTTTGTGCCCTAAAATTGAGAGCTTGTTGCAGAAAATTGAGGCTTTTCAGCAGAAAAAGGTTGTTTCCGCCCTAAAATTGAGAGCTTGGTACAGAAAAATGAGGTTTTTCACCCCAAAAGCGTGGGTTTAGCCGCCATGATAGGGTTTGTGCTGTAAAAAAGGAGAGGTAGGGCCCTGGAAACGAGGCACTGCTGCATAAAAGGGAGGTTGTTACCTGTAGAATCAAAACTTTGGATGCCAAAAATTAATCTTTGAGAGGAGAATGGGGGTTTGTGCCCTAAAATTGAGAGCTTGGTGCAGAAAAATGAGGCTTTTTCACCCAAAAAAGGCGGGTTTTACCCTAAACTTGAGAGAGTGGTTCAGAAAAATGAGGCTTTTCACCCAGTAAAGGTAATTTGTGCCCAAAAATTGAGAGCTTGGTGCAGAAAAATGAGGCTTTTCAGCAGAAAAAGGCACGTTTGGTCCTAAAATTGCGCTATTGGTGCAGAAAAATGAGGCTTTTCACCCAAAAATTGAGAGCTTGTCCCTAAAATTGAGAGCTTGGTGCAGAAAAATGAGGCTTTTAGGTGAAAAAGGTGGGTTTGGTGCTAAAATTGAGAGCTTTGTGCAGAAAAATGAGGCTTTTTCACCCAAAAAAGGCATTTTGTGCCCGAAATTGAGAGCTTGGTGCAGAAAAATGAGGCTTTTCACCCCAAAACCAGGGGTTTTACCTTAAAGTTGAGAGCTTGGTTCAGAAAAACGAGGCTTTTCCACCCAAAAAAGGCGGGTTTTACCCTAAAATTGAGATATTGGTGCAGAAAAATGAGGCTTTTTCACCCGAAAAAGGCATTTTGTGCCCGAAATTGAGAGCTTGGTGCAGAAAAATGAGGCTTTTCACCCCAAAAACGCGGGTTTAGCCCCCATGATAGGGTTTGTGCTGTAAAAAAGGAGAGGTAGGGCCCAGGAAACGAGGCACTGCTGCATAAAAGGGAGGTTGTTACCTGTAGAATCAAAACTTTGGATGCCAAAAATTAATCTTTGAGAGGTAAAATGGGGGTTTGTGCCCTAAAATTGAGAGCTTGGAGTAGGAAAATGAGGCTTTTAATCTGAAAAAGGAGGTTTGTGCCCTAAAATTGAGATATTGGTGAAGAAAAATGAGGCTTTTCACCCAAAAATTGAGAGCTTGTCCCTAAAATTGAGAGCTTGGTTCAGAAAAACGAGGCTTTTTCACCCAAAAAAGGCGGGTTTGTGCCCTAAAATTGAGAGCTTGTTGCAGAAAATTGAGGCTTTTCAGCAGAAAAAGGTTGTTTCCGCCCTAAAATTGAGAGCTTGGTACAGAAAAATGAGGTTTTTCACCCCAAAAGCGTGGGTTTAGCCGCCATGATAGGGTTTGTGCTGTAAAAAAGGAGAGGTAGGGCCCTGGAAACGAGGCACTGCTGCATAAAAGGGAGGTTGTTACCTGTAGAATCAAAACTTTGGATGCCAAAAATTAATCTTTGAGAGGAGAATGGGGGTTTGTGCCCTAAAATTGAGAGCTTGGTGCAGAAAAATGAGGCTTTTTCACCCAAAAAAGGCGGGTTTTACCCTAAACTTGAGAGAGTGGTTCAGAAAAATGAGGCTTTTCACCCAGTAAAGGTAATTTGTGCCCAAAAATTGAGAGCTTGGTGCAGAAAAATGAGGCTTTTCAGCAGAAAAAGGCACGTTTGGTCCTAAAATTGCGCTATTGGTGCAGAAAAATGAGGCTTTTCACCCAAAAATTGAGAGCTTGTCCCTAAAATTGAGAGCTTGGTGCAGAAAAATGAGGCTTTTAGGTGAAAAAGGTGGGTTTGGTGCTAAAATTGAGAGCTTTGTGCAGAAAAATGAGGCTTTTTCACCCAAAAAAGGCATTTTGTGCCCGAAATTGAGAGCTTGGTGCAGAAAAATGAGGCTTTTCACCCCAAAACCAGGGGTTTTACCTTAAAGTTGAGAGCTTGGTTCAGAAAAACGAGGCTTTTCCACCAAAAAAAGGCGGGTTTTACCCTAAAATTGAGATATTGGTGCAGAAAAATGAGGCTTTTCACCCAAAAATTGAGAGCTTGTCCCTAAAATTGAGAGCTTGGTTCAGAAAAACGAGGCTTTTTCACCCAAAAAAGGCGGGTTTGTGCCCTAAAATTGAGAGCTTGTTGCAGAAAATTGAGGCTTTTCAGCAGAAAAAGGTTGTTTCCGCCCTAAAATTGAGAGCTTGGTGCAGAAAAATGAGGCTTTTCACCCAAAAAAGGAGAGCTTGTCCCTAAAATTGAGAGCTTGGTGCAGAAAAATGAGGCTTTTTCACCCAAAAAAGGCGGGTTTTACCCTAAACTTGAGAGAGTGGTTCAGAAAAATGAGGCTTTTCACCCAGTAAAGGTAATTTGTGCCCAAAAATTGAGAGCTTGGTGCAGAAAAATGACGCTTTTCATCAGAAAAAGGCACGTTTGGTCCTAAAATTGCGCTATTGGTGCAGAAAAATGAGGCTTTTCACCCAAAAAAGGCGGGTTTTACCCTAAAATTGAGATATTGGTGCAGAAAAATGAGGCTTTTTCACCCGAAAAAGGCATTTTGTGCCCGAAATTGAGAGCTTGGTGCAGAAAAATGAGGCTTTTCACCCCAAAAACGCGGGTTTAGCCCCCATGATAGGGTTTGTGCTGTAAAAAAGGAGAGGTAGGGCCCAGGAAACGAGGCACTGCTGCATAAAAGGGAGGTTGTTACCTGTAGAATCAAAACTTTGGATGCCAAAAATTAATCTTTGAGAGGTAAAATGGGGGTTTGTGCCCTAAAATTGAGAGCTTGGAGTAGGAAAATGAGGCTTTTAATCTGAAAAAGGAGGTTTATGCCCTAAAATTGAGATATTGGTGAAGAAAAATGAGGCTTTTCACCCAAAAATTGAGAGCTTGTCCCTAAAATTGAGAGCTTGGTTCAGAAAAACGAGGCTTTTTCACCCAAAAAAGGCGGGTTTGTGCCCTAAAATTGAGAGCTTGTTGCAGAAAATTGAGGCTTTTCAGCAGAAAAAGGTTGTTTCCGCCCTAAAATTGAGAGCTTGGTACAGAAAAATGAGGTTTTTCACCCCAAAAGCGTGGGTTTAGCCGCCATGATAGGGTTTGTGCTGTAAAAAAGGAGAGGTAGGGCCCTGGAAACGAGGCACTGCTGCATAAAAGGGAGGTTGTTACCTGTAGAATCAAAACTTTGGATGCCAAAAATTAATCTTTGAGAGGAGAATGGGGGTTTGTGCCCTAAAATTGAGAGCTTGGTGCAGAAAAATGAGGCTTTTTCACCCAAAAAAGGCGGGTTTTACCCTAAACTTGAGAGAGTGGTTCAGAAAAATGAGGCTTTTCACCCAGTAAAGGTAATTTGTGCCCAAAAATTGAGAGCTTGGTGCAGAAAAATGAGGCTTTTCAGCAGAAAAAGGCACGTTTGGTCCTAAAATTGCGCTATTGGTGCAGAAAAATGAGGCTTTTCACCCAAAAATTGAGAGCTTGTCCCTAAAATTGAGAGCTTGGTGCAGAAAAATGAGGCTTTTAGGTGAAAAAGGTGGGTTTGGTGCTAAAATTGAGAGCTTTGTGCAGAAAAATGAGGCTTTTTCACCCAAAAAAGGCATTTTGTGCCCGAAATTGAGAGCTTGGTGCAGAAAAATGAGGCTTTTCACCCCAAAACCAGGGGTTTTACCTTAAAGTTGAGAGCTTGGTTCAGAAAAACGAGGCTTTTCCACCAAAAAAAGGCGGGTTTTACCCTAAAATTGAGATATTGGTGCAGAAAAATGAGGCTTTTCACCCAAAAATTGAGAGCTTGTCCCTAAAATTGAGAGCTTGGTGCAGAAAAATGAGGCTTTTTCACCCAAAAAAGGCGGGTTTGTGCCCTAAAATTGAGAGCTTGTTGCAGAAAATTGAGGCTTTTCAGCAGAAAAAGGTTGTTTCCGCCCTAAAATTGAGAGCTTGGTGCAGAAAAATGAGGCTTTTCACCCAAAAAAGGAGAGCTTGTCCCTAAAATTGAGAGCTTGGTGCAGAAAAATGAGGCTTTTTCACCCAAAAAAGGCGGGTTTTACCCTAAACTTGAGAGAGTGGTTCAGAAAAATGAGGCTTTTCACCCAGTAAAGGTAATTTGTGCCCAAAAATTGAGAGCTTGGTGCAGAAAAATGACGCTTTTCATCAGAAAAAGGCACGTTTGGTCCTAAAATTGCGCTATTGGTGCAGAAAAATGAGGCTTTTCACCCAAAAAAGGCGGGTTTTACCCTAAAATTGAGATATTGGTGCAGAAAAATGAGGCTTTTTCACCCGAAAAAGGCATTTTGTGCCCGAAATTGAGAGCTTGGTGCAGAAAAATGAGGCTTTTCACCCCAAAAACGCGGGTTTAGCCCCCATGATAGGGTTTGTGCTGTAAAAAAGGAGAGGTAGCGCCCAGGAAACGAGGCACTGCTGCATAAAAGGGAGGTTGTTACCTGTAGAATCAAAACTTTGGATGCCAAAAATTAATCTTTGAGAGGTAAAATGGGGGTTTGTGCCCTAAAATTGAGAGCTTGGAGTAGGAAAATGAGGCTTTTAATCTGAAAAAGGAGGTTTGTGCCCTAAAATTGAGATATTGGTGAAGAAAAATGAGGCTTTTCACCCAAAAATTGAGAGCTTGTCCCTAAAATTGAGAGCTTGGTTCAGAAAAACGAGGCTTTTTCACCCAAAAAAGGCGGGTTTGTGCCCTAAAATTGAGAGCTTGTTGCAGAAAATTGAGGCTTTTCAGCAGAAAAAGGTTGTTTCCGCCCTAAAATTGAGAGCTTGGTACAGAAAAATGAGGTTTTTCACCCCAAAAGCGTGGGTTTAGCCGCCATGATAGGGTTTGTGCTGTAAAAAAGGAGAGGTAGGGCCCTGGAAACGAGGCACTGCTGCATAAAAGGGAGGTTGTTACCTGTAGAATCAAAACTTTGGATGCCAAAAATTAATCTTTGAGAGGAGAATGGGGGTTTGTGCCCTAAAATTGAGAGCTTGGTGCAGAAAAATGAGGCTTTTTCACCCAAAAAAGGCGGGTTTTACCCTAAACTTGAGAGAGTGGTTCAGAAAAATGAGGCTTTTCACCCAGTAAAGGTAATTTGTGCCCAAAAATTGAGAGCTTGGTGCAGAAAAATGAGGCTTTTCAGCAGAAAAAGGCACGTTTGGTCCTAAAATTGCGCTATTGGTGCAGAAAAATGAGGCTTTTCACCCAAAAATTGAGAGCTTGTCCCTAAAATTGAGAGCTTGGTGCAGAAAAATGAGGCTTTTAGGTGAAAAAGGTGGGTTTGGTGCTAAAATTGAGAGCTTTGTGCAGAAAAATGAGGCTTTTTCACCCAAAAAAGGCATTTTGTGCCCGAAATTGAGAGCTTGGTGCAGAAAAATGAGGCTTTTCACCCCAAAACCAGGGGTTTTACCTTAAAGTTGAGAGCTTGGTTCAGAAAAACGAGGCTTTTCCACCCAAAAAAGGCGGGTTTTACCCTAAAATTGAGATATTGGTGCAGAAAAATTAGGCTTTTTCACCCGAAAAAGGCATTTTGTGCCCGAAATTGAGAGCTTGGTGCAGAAAAATGAGGCTTTTCACCCCAAAAACGCGGGTTTAGCCCCCATGATAGGGTTTGTGCTGTAAAAAAGGAGAGGTAGGGCCCAGGAAACGAGGCACTGCTGCATAAAAGGGAGGTTGTTACCTGTAGAATCAAAACTTTGGATGCCAAAAATTAATCTTTGAGAGGTAAAATGGGGGTTTGTGCCCTAAAATTGAGAGCTTGGAGTAGGAAAATGAGGCTTTTAATCTGAAAAAGGAGGTTTGTGCCCTAAAATTGAGATATTGGTGAAGAAAAATGAGGCTTTTCACCCAAAAATTGAGAGCTTGTCCCTAAAATTGAGAGCTTGGTTCAGAAAGACGAGGCTTTTTCACCCAAAAAAGGCGGGTTTGTGCCCTAAAATTGAGAGCTTGTCGCAGAAAATTGAGGCTTTTAAGCAGAAAAAGGTTGTTTCCACCGTAAAATTGAGAGCTTGGTGCAGAAAAATGAGGCTTTTCACCCAAAAAAGGAGAGCTTGTCCCTAAAATTGAGAGCTTGGTGCAGAAAAATGAGGCTTTTTCACCCAAAAAAGGCGGGTTTTACCCTAAACTTGAGAGAGTGGTTCAGAAAAATGAGGCTTTTCACCCAGTAAAGGTAATTTGTGCCCAAAAATTGAGAGCTTGGTGCAGAAAAATGAGGCTTTTCAGCAGAAAAAGGCACGTTTGGTCCTAAAATTGCGCTATTGGTGCAGAAAAATGAGGCTTTTCACCCAAAAATTGAGAGCTTGTCCCTAAAATTGAGAGCTTGGTGCAGAAAAATGAGGCTTTTAGGTGAAAAAGGTGGGTTTGGTGCTAAAATTGAGAGCTTTGTGCAGAAAAATGAGGCTTTTTCACCCAAAAAAGGCATTTTGTGCCCGAAATTGAGAGCTTGGTGCAGAAAAATGAGGCTTTTCACCCCAAAACCAGGGGTTTTACCTTAAAGTTGAGAGCTTGGTTCAGAAAAACGAGGCTTTTCCACCCAAAAAAGGCGGGTTTTACCCTAAAATTGAGATATTGGTGCAGAAAAATTAGGCTTTTTCACCCGAAAAAGGCATTTTGTGCCCGAAATTGAGAGCTTGGTGCAGAAAAATGAGGCTTTTCACCCCAAAAACGCGGGTTTAGCCCCCATGATAGGGTTTGTGCTGTAAAAAAGGAGAGGTAGGGCCCAGGAAACGAGGCACTGCTGCATAAAAGGGAGGTTGTTACCTGTAGAATCAAAACTTTGGATGCCAAAAATTAATCTTTGAGAGGTAAAATGGGGGTTTGTGCCCTAAAATTGAGAGCTTGGAGTAGGAAAATGAGGCTTTTAATCTGAAAAAGGAGGTTTGTGCCCTAAAATTGAGATATTGGTGAAGAAAAATGAGGCTTTTCACCCAAAAATTGAGAGCTTGTCCCTAAAATTGAGAGCTTGGTTCAGAAAAACGAGGCTTTTTCACCCAAAAAAGGCGGGTTTGTGCCCTAAAATTGAGAGCTTGTTGCAGAAAATTGAGGCTTTTCAGCAGAAAAAGGTTGTTTCCGCCCTAAAATTGAGAGCTTGGTGCAGAAAAATGAGGCTTTTCACCCAAAAAAGGAGAGCTTGTCCCTAAAATTGAGAGCTTGGTGCAGAAAAATGAGGCTTTTTCACCCAAAAAAGGCGGGTTTTACCCTAAACTTGAGAGAGTGGTTCAGAAAAATGAGGCTTTTCACCCAGTAAAGGTAATTTGTGCCCAAAAATTGAGAGCTTGGTGCAGAAAAATGACGCTTTTCATCAGAAAAAGGCACGTTTGGTCCTAAAATTGCGCTATTGGTGCAGAAAAATGAGGCTTTTCACCCAAAAAAGGCGGGTTTTACCCTAAAATTGAGATATTGGTGCAGAAAAATGAGGCTTTTTCACCCGAAAAAGGCATTTTGTGCCCGAAATTGAGAGCTTGGTGCAGAAAAATGAGGCTTTTCACCCCAAAAACGCGGGTTTAGCCCCCATGATAGGGTTTGTGCTGTAAAAAAGGAGAGGTAGGGCCCAGGAAACGAGGCACTGCTGCATAAAAGGGAGGTTGTTACCTGTAGAATCAAAACTTTGGATGCCAAAAATTAATCTTTGAGAGGTAAAATGGGGGTTTGTGCCCTAAAATTGAGAGCTTGGAGTAGGAAAATGAGGCTTTTAATCTGAAAAAGGAGGTTTGTGCCCTAAAATTGAGATATTGGTGAAGAAAAATGAGGCTTTTCACCCAAAAATTGAGAGCTTGTCCCTAAAATTGAGAGCTTGGTTCAGAAAAACGAGGCTTTTTCACCCAAAAAAGGCGGGTTTGTGCCCTAAAATTGAGAGCTTGTTGCAGAAAATTGAGGCTTTTCAGCAGAAAAAGGTTGTTTCCGCCCTAAAATTGAGAGCTTGGTACAGAAAAATGAGGTTTTTCACCCCAAAAGCGTGGGTTTAGCCGCCATGATAGGGTTTGTGCTGTAAAAAAGGAGAGGTAGGGCCCTGGAAACGAGGCACTGCTGCATAAAAGGGAGGTTGTTACCTGTAGAATCAAAACTTTGGATGCCAAAAATTAATCTTTGAGAGGAGAATGGGGGTTTGTGCCCTAAAATTGAGAGCTTGGTGCAGAAAAATGAGGCTTTTTCACCCAAAAAAGGCGGGTTTTACCCTAAACTTGAGAGAGTGGTTCAGAAAAATGAGGCTTTTCACCCAGTAAAGGTAATTTGTGCCCAAAAATTGAGAGCTTGGTGCAGAAAAATGAGGCTTTTCAGCAGAAAAAGGCACGTTTGGTCCTAAAATTGCGCTATTGGTGCAGAAAAATGAGGCTTTTCACCCAAAAATTGAGAGCTTGTCCCTAAAATTGAGAGCTTGGTGCAGAAAAATGAGGCTTTTAGGTGAAAAAGGTGGGTTTGGTGCTAAAATTGAGAGCTTTGTGCAGAAAAATGAGGCTTTTTCACCCAAAAAAGGCATTTTGTGCCCGAAATTGAGAGCTTGGTGCAGAAAAATGAGGCTTTTCACCCCAAAACCAGGGGTTTTACCTTAAAGTTGAGAGCTTGGTTCAGAAAAACGAGGCTTTTCCACCCAAAAAAGGCGGGTTTTACCCTAAAATTGAGATATTGGTGCAGAAAAATGAGGCTTTTTCACCCGAAAAAGGCATTTTGTGCCCGAAATTGAGAGCTTGGTGCAGAAAAATGAGGCTTTTCACCCCAAAAACGCGGGTTTAGCCCCCATGATAGGGTTTGTGCTGTAAAAAAGGAGAGGTAGGGCCCAGGAAACGAGGCACTGCTGCATAAAAGGGAGGTTGTTACCTGTAGAATCAAAACTTTGGATGCCAAAAATTAATCTTTGAGAGGTAAAATGGGGGTTTGTGCCCTAAAATTGAGAGCTTGGAGTAGGAAAATGAGGCTTTTAATATGTAAAAGGAGGTTTGTGCCCTAAAATTGAGATATTGGTGAAGAAGAATGAGGCTTTTCACCCAAAAATTGAGAGCTTGTCCCTAAAATTGAGAGCTTGGTGCAGAAAAATGTGGCTTTTAGGTGAAAAAGGTGGGTTTGGTGCTAAAATTGAGAGCTTTGTGCAGAAAAATGAGGCTTTTTCACCCAAAAAAGGCATTTTGTGCCCGAAATTGAGAGCTTGGTGCAGAAAAATGAGGCTTTTCACCCCAAAACCAGGGGTTTTACCTTAAAGTTGAGAGCTTGGTTCAGAAAAACGAGGATTTTTCACCCAAAAAAGGCGGGTGTGTGCCGTAAAATTGAGAGCTTGGTGCAGAAAAATGAGGCTTTTCCACCCAAAAAAGGTGGGTTTTACCCTAAAATTGAGAGCTTGGTTCAGAAAAACAAGGATTTTTCACCCAAGAAAGGCGGGTGTGTGCCGTAAAATTGAGAGCTTTGTGCAGAAAAATGAGGCTTTTTCACCCAAAAAAGGCATTTTGTGCCCGAAATTGAGAGCTTGGTGCAGAAAAATGAGGCTTTTCCACCCAAAAAAGGCAGGTTTTACCCTAAATTTGAGAGCTTGGTGAAGAAAAATGAGGCTTTTTACCCGAAAATTGAGAGCTTGTCCCTAAAATTGAGAGCTTGGTGCAGAAAAATGAGGCTTTTTCACCCAAAAAAGGCATTTTGTGCCCGAAATTGAGAGCTTGGTGCAGAAAAATGAGGCTTTTCACCCCAAAACCAGGGGTTTTACCTTAAAGTTGAGAGCTTGGTTCAGAAAAACGAGGCTTTTCCACCAAAAAAAGGCGGGTTTTACCCTAAAATTGAGATATTGGTGCAGAAAAATGAGGCTTTTCACCCAAAAATTGAGAGCTTGTCCCTAAAATTGAGAGCTTGGTTCAGAAAAACGAGGCTTTTTCACCCAAAAAAGGCGGGTTTGTGCCCTAAAATTGAGAGCTTGTTGCAGAAAATTGAGGCTTTTCAGCAGAAAAAGGTTGTTTCCGCCCTAAAATTGAGAGCTTGGTGCAGAAAAATGAGGCTTTTCACCCAAAAAAGGAGAGCTTGTCCCTAAAATTGAGAGCTTGGTGCAGAAAAATGAGGCTTTTTCACCCAAAAAAGGCGGGTTTTACCCTAAACTTGAGAGAGTGGTTCAGAAAAATGAGGCTTTTCACCCAGTAAAGGTAATTTGTGCCCAAAAATTGAGAGCTTGGTGCAGAAAAATGACGCTTTTCATCAGAAAAAGGCACGTTTGGTCCTAAAATTGCGCTATTGGTGCAGAAAAATGAGGCTTTTCACCCAAAAAAGGCGGGTTTTACCCTAAAATTGAGATATTGGTGCAGAAAAATGAGGCTTTTTCACCCGAAAAAGGCATTTTGTGCCCGAAATTGAGAGCTTGGTGCAGAAAAATGAGGCTTTTCACCCCAAAAACGCGGGTTTAGCCCCCATGATAGGGTTTGTGCTGTAAAAAAGGAGAGGTAGGGCCCTGGAAACGAGGCACTGCTGCATAAAAGGGAGGTTGTTACCTGTAGAATCAAAACTTTGGATGCCAAAAATTAATCTTTGAGAGGAGAATGGGGGTTTGTGCCCTAAAATTGAGAGCTTGGTGCAGAAAAATGAGGCTTTTTCACCCAAAAAAGGCGGGTTTTACCCTAAACTTGAGAGAGTGGTTCAGAAAAATGAGGCTTTTCACCCAGTAAAGGTAATTTGTGCCCAAAAATTGAGAGCTTGGTGCAGAAAAATGAGGCTTTTCAGCAGAAAAAGGCACGTTTGGTCCTAAAATTGCGCTATTGGTGCAGAAAAATGAGGCTTTTCACCCAAAAATTGAGAGCTTGTCCCTAAAATTGAGAGCTTGGTGCAGAAAAATGAGGCTTTTTCACCCAAAAAAGGCATTTTGTGCCCGAAATTGAGAGCTTGGTGCAGAAAAATGAGGCTTTTCACCCCAAAACCAGGGGTTTTACCTTAAAGTTGAGAGCTTGGTTCAGAAAAACGAGGCTTTTCCACCAAAAAAAGGCGGGTTTTACCCTAAAATTGAGATATTGGTGCAGAAAAATGAGGCTTTTCACCCAAAAATTGAGAGCTTGTCCCTAAAATTGAGAGCTTGGTTCAGAAAAACGAGGCTTTTTCACCCAAAAAAGGCGGGTTTGTGCCCTAAAATTGAGAGCTTGTTGCAGAAAATTGAGGCTTTTCAGCAGAAAAAGGTTGTTTCCGCCCTAAAATTGAGAGCTTGGTGCAGAAAAATGAGGCTTTTCACCCAAAAAAGGAGAGCTTGTCCCTAAAATTGAGAGCTTGGTGCAGAAAAATGAGGCTTTTTCACCCAAAAAAGGCGGGTTTTACCCTAAACTTGAGAGAGTGGTTCAGAAAAATGAGGCTTTTCACCCAGTAAAGGTAATTTGTGCCCAAAAATTGAGAGCTTGGTGCAGAAAAATGACGCTTTTCATCAGAAAAAGGCACGTTTGGTCCTAAAATTGCGCTATTGGTGCAGAAAAATGAGGCTTTTCACCCAAAAAAGGCGGGTTTTACCCTAAAATTGAGATATTGGTGCAGAAAAATGAGGCTTTTTCACCCGAAAAAGGCATTTTGTGCCCGAAATTGAGAGCTTGGTGCAGAAAAATGAGGCTTTTCACCCCAAAAACGCGGGTTTAGCCCCCATGATAGGGTTTGTGCTGTAAAAAAGGAGAGGTAGGGCCCAGGAAACGAGGCACTGCTGCATAAAAGGGAGGTTGTTACCTGTAGAATCAAAACTTTGGATGCCAAAAATTAATCTTTGAGAGGTAAAATGGGGGTTTGTGCCCTAAAATTGAGAGCTTGGAGTAGGAAAATGAGGCTTTTAATCTGAAAAAGGAGGTTTGTGCCCTAAAATTGAGATATTGGTGAAGAAAAATGAGGCTTTTCACCCAAAAATTGAGAGCTTGTCCCTAAAATTGAGAGCTTGGTTCAGAAAAACGAGGCTTTTTCACCCAAAAAAGGCGGGTTTGTGCCCTAAAATTGAGAGCTTGTTGCAGAAAATTGAGGCTTTTCAGCAGAAAAAGGTTGTTTCCGCCCTAAAATTGAGAGCTTGGTACAGAAAAATGAGGTTTTTCACCCCAAAAGCGTGGGTTTAGCCGCCATGATAGGGTTTGTGCTGTAAAAAAGGAGAGGTAGGGCCCTGGAAACGAGGCACTGCTGCATAAAAGGGAGGTTGTTACCTGTAGAATCAAAACTTTGGATGCCAAAAATTAATCTTTGAGAGGAGAATGGGGGTTTGTGCCCTAAAATTGAGAGCTTGGTGCAGAAAAATGAGGCTTTTTCACCCAAAAAAGGCGGGTTTTACCCTAAACTTGAGAGAGTGGTTCAGAAAAATGAGGCTTTTCACCCAGTAAAGGTAATTTGTGCCCAAAAATTGAGAGCTTGGTGCAGAAAAATGAGGCTTTTCAGCAGAAAAAGGCACGTTTGGTCCTAAAATTGCGCTATTGGTGCAGAAAAATGAGGCTTTTCACCCAAAAATTGAGAGCTTGTCCCTAAAATTGAGAGCTTGGTGCAGAAAAATGAGGCTTTTAGGTGAAAAAGGTGGGTTTGGTGCTAAAATTGAGAGCTTTGTGCAGAAAAATGAGGCTTTTTCACCCAAAAAAGGCATTTTGTGCCCGAAATTGAGAGCTTGGTGCAGAAAAATGAGGCTTTTCACCCCAAAACCAGGGGTTTTACCTTAAAGTTGAGAGCTTGGTTCAGAAAAACGAGGCTTTTCCACCAAAAAAAGGCGGGTTTTACCCTAAAATTGAGATATTGGTGCAGAAAAATGAGGCTTTTCACCCAAAAATTGAGAGCTTGTCCCTAAAATTGAGAGCTTGGTGCAGAAAAATGAGGCTTTTTCACCCAAAAAAGGCGGGTTTGTGCCCTAAAATTGAGAGCTTGTTGCAGAAAATTGAGGCTTTTCAGCAGAAAAAGGTTGTTTCCGCCCTAAAATTGAGAGCTTGGTGCAGAAAAATGAGGCTTTTCACCCAAAAAAGGAGAGCTTGTCCCTAAAATTGAGAGCTTGGTGCAGAAAAATGAGGCTTTTTCACCCAAAAAAGGCGGGTTTTACCCTAAACTTGAGAGAGTGGTTCAGAAAAATGAGGCTTTTCACCCAGTAAAGGTAATTTGTGCCCAAAAATTGAGAGCTTGGTGCAGAAAAATGACGCTTTTCATCAGAAAAAGGCACGTTTGGTCCTAAAATTGCGCTATTGGTGCAGAAAAATGAGGCTTTTCACCCAAAAAAGGCGGGTTTTACCCTAAAATTGAGATATTGGTGCAGAAAAATGAGGCTTTTTCACCCGAAAAAGGCATTTTGTGCCCGAAATTGAGAGCTTGGTGCAGAAAAATGAGGCTTTTCACCCCAAAAACGCGGGTTTAGCCCCCATGATAGGGTTTGTGCTGTAAAAAAGGAGAGGTAGGGCCCAGGAAACGAGGCACTGCTGCATAAAAGGGAGGTTGTTACCTGTAGAATCAAAACTTTGGATGCCAAAAATTAATCTTTGAGAGGTAAAATGGGGGTTTGTGCCCTAAAATTGAGAGCTTGGAGTAGGAAAATGAGGCTTTTAATCTGAAAAAGGAGGTTTGTGCCCTAAAATTGAGATATTGGTGAAGAAAAATGAGGCTTTTCACCCAAAAATTGAGAGCTTGTCCCTAAAATTGAGAGCTTGGTTCAGAAAGACGAGGCTTTTTCACCCAAAAAAGGCGGGTTTGTGCCCTAAAATTGAGAGCTTGTCGCAGAAAATTGAGGCTTTTAAGCAGAAAAAGGTTGTTTCCACCGTAAAATTGAGAGCTTGGTGCAGAAAAATGAGGCTTTTCACCCAAAAAAGGAGAGCTTGTCCCTAAAATTGAGAGCTTGGTGCAGAAAAATGAGGCTTTTTCACCCAAAAAAGGCGGGTTTTACCCTAAACTTGAGAGAGTGGTTCAGAAAAATGAGGCTTTTCACCCAGTAAAGGTAATTTGTGCCCAAAAATTGAGAGCTTGGTGCAGAAAAATGACGCTTTTCATCAGAAAAAGGCACGTTTGGTCCTAAAATTGCGCTATTGGTGCAGAAAAATGAGGCTTTTCACCCAAAAAAGGCGGGTTTTACCCTAAAATTGAGATATTGGTGCAGAAAAATGAGGCTTTTTCACCCGAAAAAGGCATTTTGTGCCCGAAATTGAGAGCTTGGTGCAGAAAAATGAGGCTTTTCACCCCAAAAACGCGGGTTTAGCCCCCATGATAGGGTTTGTGCTGTAAAAAAGGAGAGGTAGCGCCCAGGAAACGAGGCACTGCTGCATAAAAGGGAGGTTGTTACCTGTAGAATCAAAACTTTGGATGCCAAAAATTAATCTTTGAGAGGTAAAATGGGGGTTTGTGCCCTAAAATTGAGAGCTTGGAGTAGGAAAATGAGGCTTTTAATCTGAAAAAGGAGGTTTGTGCCCTAAAATTGAGATATTGGTGAAGAAAAATGAGGCTTTTCACCCAAAAATTGAGAGCTTGTCCCTAAAATTGAGAGCTTGGTTCAGAAAAACGAGGCTTTTTCACCCAAAAAAGGCGGGTTTGTGCCCTAAAATTGAGAGCTTGTTGCAGAAAATTGAGGCTTTTCAGCAGAAAAAGGTTGTTTCCGCCCTAAAATTGAGAGCTTGGTACAGAAAAATGAGGTTTTTCACCCCAAAAGCGTGGGTTTAGCCGCCATGATAGGGTTTGTGCTGTAAAAAAGGAGAGGTAGGGCCCTGGAAACGAGGCACTGCTGCATAAAAGGGAGGTTGTTACCTGTAGAATCAAAACTTTGGATGCCAAAAATTAATCTTTGAGAGGAGAATGGGGGTTTGTGCCCTAAAATTGAGAGCTTGGTGCAGAAAAATGAGGCTTTTTCACCCAAAAAAGGCGGGTTTTACCCTAAACTTGAGAGAGTGGTTCAGAAAAATGAGGCTTTTCACCCAGTAAAGGTAATTTGTGCCCAAAAATTGAGAGCTTGGTGCAGAAAAATGAGGCTTTTCAGCAGAAAAAGGCACGTTTGGTCCTAAAATTGCGCTATTGGTGCAGAAAAATGAGGCTTTTCACCCAAAAATTGAGAGCTTGTCCCTAAAATTGAGAGCTTGGTGCAGAAAAATGAGGCTTTTAGGTGAAAAAGGTGGGTTTGGTGCTAAAATTGAGAGCTTTGTGCAGAAAAATGAGGCTTTTTCACCCAAAAAAGGCATTTTGTGCCCGAAATTGAGAGCTTGGTGCAGAAAAATGAGGCTTTTCACCCCAAAACCAGGGGTTTTACCTTAAAGTTGAGAGCTTGGTTCAGAAAAACGAGGCTTTTCCACCCAAAAAAGGCGGGTTTTACCCTAAAATTGAGATATTGGTGCAGAAAAATTAGGCTTTTTCACCCGAAAAAGGCATTTTGTGCCCGAAATTGAGAGCTTGGTGCAGAAAAATGAGGCTTTTCACCCCAAAAACGCGGGTTTAGCCCCCATGATAGGGTTTGTGCTGTAAAAAAGGAGAGGTAGGGCCCAGGAAACGAGGCACTGCTGCATAAAAGGGAGGTTGTTACCTGTAGAATCAAAACTTTGGATGCCAAAAATTAATCTTTGAGAGGTAAAATGGGGGTTTGTGCCCTAAAATTGAGAGCTTGGAGTAGGAAAATGAGGCTTTTAATCTGAAAAAGGAGGTTTGTGCCCTAAAATTGAGATATTGGTGAAGAAAAATGAGGCTTTTCACCCAAAAATTGAGAGCTTGTCCCTAAAATTGAGAGCTTGGTTCAGAAAAACGAGGCTTTTTCACCCAAAAAAGGCGGGTTTGTGCCCTAAAATTGAGAGCTTGTTGCAGAAAATTGAGGCTTTTCAGCAGAAAAAGGTTGTTTCCGCCCTAAAATTGAGAGCTTGGTACAGAAAAATGAGGTTTTTCACCCCAAAAGCGTGGGTTTAGCCGCCATGATAGGGTTTGTGCTGTAAAAAAGGAGAGGTAGGGCCCTGGAAACGAGGCACTGCTGCATAAAAGGGAGGTTGTTACCTGTAGAATCAAAACTTTGGATGCCAAAAATTAATCTTTGAGAGGAGAATGGGGGTTTGTGCCCTAAAATTGAGAGCTTGGTGCAGAAAAATGAGGCTTTTTCACCCAAAAAAGGCGGGTTTTACCCTAAACTTGAGAGAGTGGTTCAGAAAAATGAGGCTTTTCACCCAGTAAAGGTAATTTGTGCCCAAAAATTGAGAGCTTGGTGCAGAAAAATGACGCTTTTCATCAGAAAAAGGCACGTTTGGTCCTAAAATTGCGCTATTGGTGCAGAAAAATGAGGCTTTTCACCCAAAAATTGAGAGCTTGTCCCTAAAATTGAGAGCTTGGTGCAGAAAAATGAGGCTTTTTCACCCAAAAAAGGCATTTTGTGCCCGAAATTGAGAGCTTGGTGCAGAAAAATGAGGCTTTTCACCCCAAAACCAGGGGTTTTACCTTAAAGTTGAGAGCTTGGTTCAGAAAAACGAGGCTTTTCCACCAAAAAAAGGCGGGTTTTACCCTAAAATTGAGATATTGGTGCAGAAAAATGAGGCTTTTCACCCAAAAATTGAGAGCTTGTCCCTAAAATTGAGAGCTTGGTTCAGAAAAACGAGGCTTTTTCACCCAAAAAAGGCGGGTTTGTGCCCTAAAATTGAGAGCTTGTTGCAGAAAATTGAGGCTTTTCAGCAGAAAAAGGTTGTTTCCGCCCTAAAATTGAGAGCTTGGTGCAGAAAAATGAGGCTTTTCACCCAAAAAAGGAGAGCTTGTCCCTAAAATTGAGAGCTTGGTGCAGAAAAATGAGGCTTTTTCACCCAAAAAAGGCGGGTTTTACCCTAAACTTGAGAGAGTGGTTCAGAAAAATGAGGCTTTTCACCCAGTAAAGGTAATTTGTGCCCAAAAATTGAGAGCTTGGTGCAGAAAAATGACGCTTTTCATCAGAAAAAGGCACGTTTGGTCCTAAAATTGCGCTATTGGTGCAGAAAAATGAGGCTTTTCACCCAAAAAAGGCGGGTTTTACCCTAAAATTGAGATATTGGTGCAGAAAAATGAGGCTTTTTCACCCGAAAAAGGCATTTTGTGCCCGAAATTGAGAGCTTGGTGCAGAAAAATGAGGCTTTTCACCCCAAAAACGCGGGTTTAGCCCCCATGATAGGGTTTGTGCTGTAAAAAAGGAGAGGTAGGGCCCAGGAAACGAGGCACTGCTGCATAAAAGGGAGGTTGTTACCTGTAGAATCAAAACTTTGGATGCCAAAAATTAATCTTTGAGAGGTAAAATGGGGGTTTGTGCCCTAAAATTGAGAGCTTGGAGTAGGAAAATGAGGCTTTTAATCTGAAAAAGGAGGTTTGTGCCCTAAAATTGAGATATTGGTGAAGAAAAATGAGGCTTTTCACCCAAAAATTGAGAGCTTGTCCCTAAAATTGAGAGCTTGGTTCAGAAAAACGAGGCTTTTTCACCCAAAAAAGGCGGGTTTGTGCCCTAAAATTGAGAGCTTGTTGCAGAAAATTGAGGCTTTTCAGCAGAAAAAGGTTGTTTCCGCCCTAAAATTGAGAGCTTGGTACAGAAAAATGAGGTTTTTCACCCCAAAAGCGTGGGTTTAGCCGCCATGATAGGGTTTGTGCTGTAAAAAAGGAGAGGTAGGGCCCTGGAAACGAGGCACTGCTGCATAAAAGGGAGGTTGTTACCTGTAGAATCAAAACTTTGGATGCCAAAAATTAATCTTTGAGAGGAGAATGGGGGTTTGTGCCCTAAAATTGAGAGCTTGGTGCAGAAAAATGAGGCTTTTTCACCCAAAAAAGGCGGGTTTTACCCTAAACTTGAGAGAGTGGTTCAGAAAAATGAGGCTTTTCACCCAGTAAAGGTAATTTGTGCCCAAAAATTGAGAGCTTGGTGCAGAAAAATGAGGCTTTTCAGCAGAAAAAGGCACGTTTGGTCCTAAAATTGCGCTATTGGTGCAGAAAAATGAGGCTTTTCACCCAAAAATTGAGAGCTTGTCCCTAAAATTGAGAGCTTGGTGCAGAAAAATGAGGCTTTTAGGTGAAAAAGGTGGGTTTGGTGCTAAAATTGAGAGCTTTGTGCAGAAAAATGAGGCTTTTTCACCCAAAAAAGGCATTTTGTGCCCGAAATTGAGAGCTTGGTGCAGAAAAATGAGGCTTTTCACCCCAAAACCAGGGGTTTTACCTTAAAGTTGAGAGCTTGGTTCAGAAAAACGAGGCTTTTCCACCCAAAAAAGGCGGGTTTTACCCTAAAATTGAGATATTGGTGCAGAAAAATGAGGCTTTTTCACCCGAAAAAGGCATTTTGTGCCCGAAATTGAGAGCTTGGTGCAGAAAAATGAGGCTTTTCACCCCAAAAACGCGGGTTTAGCCCCCATGATAGGGTTTGTGCTGTAAAAAAGGAGAGGTAGGGCCCAGGAAACGAGGCACTGCTGCATAAAAGGGAGGTTGTTACCTGTAGAATCAAAACTTTGGATGCCAAAAATTAATCTTTGAGAGGTAAAATGGGGGTTTGTGCCCTAAAATTGAGAGCTTGGAGTAGGAAAATGAGGCTTTTAATATGTAAAAGGAGGTTTGTGCCCTAAAATTGAGATATTGGTGAAGAAGAATGAGGCTTTTCACCCAAAAATTGAGAGCTTGTCCCTAAAATTGAGAGCTTGGTGCAGAAAAATGTGGCTTTTAGGTGAAAAAGGTGGGTTTGGTGCTAAAATTGAGAGCTTTGTGCAGAAAAATGAGGCTTTTTCACCCAAAAAAGGCATTTTGTGCCCGAAATTGAGAGCTTGGTGCAGAAAAATGAGGCTTTTCACCCCAAAACCAGGGGTTTTACCTTAAAGTTGAGAGCTTGGTTCAGAAAAACGAGGATTTTTCACCCAAAAAAGGCGGGTGTGTGCCGTAAAATTGAGAGCTTGGTGCAGAAAAATGAGGCTTTTCCACCCAAAAAAGGTGGGTTTTACCCTAAAATTGAGAGCTTGGTTCAGAAAAACAAGGATTTTTCACCCAAGAAAGGCGGGTGTGTGCCGTAAAATTGAGAGCTTTGTGCAGAAAAATGAGGCTTTTTCACCCAAAAAAGGCATTTTGTGCCCGAAATTGAGAGCTTGGTGCAGAAAAATGAGGCTTTTCCACCCAAAAAAGGCAGGTTTTACCCTAAATTTGAGAGCTTGGTGAAGAAAAATGAGGCTTTTTACCCGAAAATTGAGAGCTTGTCCCTAAAATTGAGAGCTTGGTGCAGAAAAATGAGGCTTTTTCACCCAAAAAAGGCATTTTGTGCCCGAAATTGAGAGCTTGGTGCAGAAAAATGAGGCTTTTCACCCCAAAACCAGGGGTTTTACCTTAAAGTTGAGAGCTTGGTTCAGAAAAACGAGGCTTTTCCACCAAAAAAAGGCGGGTTTTACCCTAAAATTGAGATATTGGTGCAGAAAAATGAGGCTTTTCACCCAAAAATTGAGAGCTTGTCCCTAAAATTGAGAGCTTGGTTCAGAAAAACGAGGCTTTTTCACCCAAAAAAGGCGGGTTTGTGCCCTAAAATTGAGAGCTTGTTGCAGAAAATTGAGGCTTTTCAGCAGAAAAAGGTTGTTTCCGCCCTAAAATTGAGAGCTTGGTGCAGAAAAATGAGGCTTTTCACCCAAAAAAGGAGAGCTTGTCCCTAAAATTGAGAGCTTGGTGCAGAAAAATGAGGCTTTTTCACCCAAAAAAGGCGGGTTTTACCCTAAACTTGAGAGAGTGGTTCAGAAAAATGAGGCTTTTCACCCAGTAAAGGTAATTTGTGCCCAAAAATTGAGAGCTTGGTGCAGAAAAATGACGCTTTTCATCAGAAAAAGGCACGTTTGGTCCTAAAATTGCGCTATTGGTGCAGAAAAATGAGGCTTTTCACCCAAAAAAGGCGGGTTTTACCCTAAAATTGAGATATTGGTGCAGAAAAATGAGGCTTTTTCACCCGAAAAAGGCATTTTGTGCCCGAAATTGAGAGCTTGGTGCAGAAAAATGAGGCTTTTCACCCCAAAAACGCGGGTTTAGCCCCCATGATAGGGTTTGTGCTGTAAAAAAGGAGAGGTAGGGCCCAGGAAACGAGGCACTGCTGCATAAAAGGGAGGTTGTTACCTGTAGAATCAAAACTTTGGATGCCAAAAATTAATCTTTGAGAGGTAAAATGGGGGTTTGTGCCCTAAAATTGAGAGCTTGGAGTAGGAAAATGAGGCTTTTAATCTGAAAAAGGAGGTTTGTGCCCTAAAATTGAGATATTGGTGAAGAAAAATGAGGCTTTTCACCCAAAAATTGAGAGCTTGTCCCTAAAATTGAGAGCTTGGTTCAGAAAAACGAGGCTTTTTCACCCAAAAAAGGCGGGTTTGTGCCCTAAAATTGAGAGCTTGTTGCAGAAAATTGAGGCTTTTCAGCAGAAAAAGGTTGTTTCCGCCCTAAAATTGAGAGCTTGGTACAGAAAAATGAGGTTTTTCACCCCAAAAGCGTGGGTTTAGCCGCCATGATAGGGTTTGTGCTGTAAAAAAGGAGAGGTAGGGCCCTGGAAACGAGGCACTGCTGCATAAAAGGGAGGTTGTTACCTGTAGAATCAAAACTTTGGATGCCAAAAATTAATCTTTGAGAGGAGAATGGGGGTTTGTGCCCTAAAATTGAGAGCTTGGTGCAGAAAAATGAGGCTTTTTCACCCAAAAAAGGCGGGTTTTACCCTAAACTTGAGAGAGTGGTTCAGAAAAATGAGGCTTTTCACCCAGTAAAGGTAATTTGTGCCCAAAAATTGAGAGCTTGGTGCAGAAAAATGAGGCTTTTCAGCAGAAAAAGGCACGTTTGGTCCTAAAATTGCGCTATTGGTGCAGAAAAATGAGGCTTTTCACCCAAAAATTGAGAGCTTGTCCCTAAAATTGAGAGCTTGGTGCAGAAAAATGAGGCTTTTAGGTGAAAAAGGTGGGTTTGGTGCTAAAATTGAGAGCTTTGTGCAGAAAAATGAGGCTTTTTCACCCAAAAAAGGCATTTTGTGCCCGAAATTGAGAGCTTGGTGCAGAAAAATGAGGCTTTTCACCCCAAAACCAGGGGTTTTACCTTAAAGTTGAGAGCTTGGTTCAGAAAAACGAGGCTTTTCCACCCAAAAAAGGCGGGTTTTACCCTAAAATTGAGATATTGGTGCAGAAAAATGAGGCTTTTTCACCCGAAAAAGGCATTTTGTGCCCGAAATTGAGAGCTTGGTGCAGAAAAATGAGGCTTTTCACCCCAAAAACGCGGGTTTAGCCCCCATGATAGGGTTTGTGCTGTAAAAAAGGAGAGGTAGGGCCCAGGAAACGAGGCACTGCTGCATAAAAGGGAGGTTGTTACCTGTAGAATCAAAACTTTGGATGCCAAAAATTAATCTTTGAGAGGTAAAATGGGGGTTTGTGCCCTAAAATTGAGAGCTTGGAGTAGGAAAATGAGGCTTTTAATATGTAAAAGGAGGTTTGTGCCCTAAAATTGAGATATTGGTGAAGAAGAATGAGGCTTTTCACCCAAAAATTGAGAGCTTGTCCCTAAAATTGAGAGCTTGGTGCAGAAAAATGTGGCTTTTAGGTGAAAAAGGTGGGTTTGGTGCTAAAATTGAGAGCTTTGTGCAGAAAAATGAGGCTTTTTCACCCAAAAAAGGCATTTTGTGCCCGAAATTGAGAGCTTGGTGCAGAAAAATGAGGCTTTTCACCCCAAAACCAGGGGTTTTACCTTAAAGTTGAGAGCTTGGTTCAGAAAAACGAGGATTTTTCACCCAAAAAAGGCGGGTGTGTGCCGTAAAATTGAGAGCTTGGTGCAGAAAAATGAGGCTTTTCCACCCAAAAAAGGTGGGTTTTACCCTAAAATTGAGAGCTTGGTTCAGAAAAACAAGGATTTTTCACCCAAGAAAGGCGGGTGTGTGCCGTAAAATTGAGAGCTTTGTGCAGAAAAATGAGGCTTTTTCACCCAAAAAAGGCATTTTGTGCCCGAAATTGAGAGCTTGGTGCAGAAAAATGAGGCTTTTCCACCCAAAAAAGGCAGGTTTTACCCTAAATTTGAGAGCTTGGTGAAGAAAAATGAGGCTTTTTACCCGAAAATTGAGAGCTTGTCCCTAAAATTGAGAGCTTGGTGCAGAAAAATGAGGCTTTTTCACCCAAAAAAGGCGGGTTTTACCCTAAACTTGAGAGAGTGGTTCAGAAAAATGAGGCTTTTCACCCAGTAAAGGTAATTTGTGCCCAAAAATTGAGAGCTTGTTGCAGAAAAATGAGGCTTTTCAGCAGAAAAATGTGGTTTGTGCCCTAAAATTGAGATCTCTGTGCAGAAAAATGAGGTTTTTCACCCCAAAAATGCGGGTTTAGCCCCCATGATAGGGTTTGTGCTATAAAAAAGGAGAGGTAGGGCCCAGGAAACGAGGCACTGCTGCATAAAAGGGAGGTTGTTACCTGTAGAATCAAAACTTTGGATGCCAAAAATTAATCTTTGAGAGGAGAATGGGGGTTTGTGCCCTAAAATTGAGAGCTTGGTGCAGAAAAATGAGGCTTTTTCACCCAAAAAAGGCGGGTTTTACCCTAAACTTGAGAGAGTGGTTCAGAAAAATGAGGCTTTTCACCCAGTAAAGGTAATTTGTGCCCAAAAATTGAGAGCTTGGTGCAGAAAAATGAGGCTTTTCAGCAGAAAAAGGCACGTTTGGTCCTAAAATTGCGCTATTGGTGCAGAAAAATGAGGCTTTTCACCCAAAAATTGAGAGCTTGTCCCTAAAATTGAGAGCTTGGTGCAGAAAAATGAGGCTTTTAGGTGAAAAAGGTGGGTTTGGTGCTAAAATTGAGAGCTTTGTGCAGAAAAATGAGGCTTTTTCACCCAAAAAAGGCATTTTGTGCCCGAAATTGAGAGCTTGGTGCAGAAAAATGAGGCTTTTCACCCCAAAACCAGGGGTTTTACCTTAAAGTTGAGAGCTTGGTTCAGAAAAACGAGGCTTTTCCACCCAAAAAAGGCGGGTTTTACCCTAAAATTGAGATATTGGTGCAGAAAAATTAGGCTTTTTCACCCGAAAAAGGCATTTTGTGCCCGAAATTGAGAGCTTGGTGCAGAAAAATGAGGCTTTTCACCCCAAAAACGCGGGTTTAGCCCCCATGATAGGGTTTGTGCTGTAAAAAAGGAGAGGTAGGGCCCAGGAAACGAGGCACTGCTGCATAAAAGGGAGGTTGTTACCTGTAGAATCAAAACTTTGGATGCCAAAAATTAATCTTTGAGAGGTAAAATGGGGGTTTGTGCCCTAAAATTGAGAGCTTGGAGTAGGAAAATGAGGCTTTTAATCTGAAAAAGGAGGTTTGTGCCCTAAAATTGAGATATTGGTGAAGAAAAATGAGGCTTTTCACCCAAAAATTGAGAGCTTGTCCCTAAAATTGAGAGCTTGGTTCAGAAAAACGAGGCTTTTTCACCCAAAAAAGGCGGGTTTGTGCCCTAAAATTGAGAGCTTGTTGCAGAAAATTGAGGCTTTTCAGCAGAAAAAGGTTGTTTCCGCCCTAAAATTGAGAGCTTGGTACAGAAAAATGAGGTTTTTCACCCCAAAAGCGTGGGTTTAGCCGCCATGATAGGGTTTGTGCTGTAAAAAAGGAGAGGTAGGGCCCTGGAAACGAGGCACTGCTGCATAAAAGGGAGGTTGTTACCTGTAGAATCAAAACTTTGGATGCCAAAAATTAATCTTTGAGAGGAGAATGGGGGTTTGTGCCCTAAAATTGAGAGCTTGGTGCAGAAAAATGAGGCTTTTTCACCCAAAAAAGGCGGGTTTTACCCTAAACTTGAGAGAGTGGTTCAGAAAAATGAGGCTTTTCACCCAGTAAAGGTAATTTGTGCCCAAAAATTGAGAGCTTGGTGCAGAAAAATGAGGCTTTTCAGCAGAAAAAGGCACGTTTGGTCCTAAAATTGCGCTATTGGTGCAGAAAAATGAGGCTTTTCACCCAAAAATTGAGAGCTTGTCCCTAAAATTGAGAGCTTGGTGCAGAAAAATGAGGCTTTTAGGTGAAAAAGGTGGGTTTGGTGCTAAAATTGAGAGCTTTGTGCAGAAAAATGAGGCTTTTTCACCCAAAAAAGGCATTTTGTGCCCGAAATTGAGAGCTTGGTGCAGAAAAATGAGGCTTTTCACCCCAAAACCAGGGGTTTTACCTTAAAGTTGAGAGCTTGGTTCAGAAAAACGAGGCTTTTCCACCAAAAAAAGGCGGGTTTTACCCTAAAATTGAGATATTGGTGCAGAAAAATGAGGCTTTTCACCCAAAAATTGAGAGCTTGTCCCTAAAATTGAGAGCTTGGTGCAGAAAAATGAGGCTTTTTCACCCAAAAAAGGCGGGTTTGTGCCCTAAAATTGAGAGCTTGTTGCAGAAAATTGAGGCTTTTCAGCAGAAAAAGGTTGTTTCCGCCCTAAAATTGAGAGCTTGGTGCAGAAAAATGAGGCTTTTCACCCAAAAAAGGAGAGCTTGTCCCTAAAATTGAGAGCTTGGTGCAGAAAAATGAGGCTTTTTCACCCAAAAAAGGCGGGTTTTACCCTAAACTTGAGAGAGTGGTTCAGAAAAATGAGGCTTTTCACCCAGTAAAGGTAATTTGTGCCCAAAAATTGAGAGCTTGGTGCAGAAAAATGACGCTTTTCATCAGAAAAAGGCACGTTTGGTCCTAAAATTGCGCTATTGGTGCAGAAAAATGAGGCTTTTCACCCAAAAAAGGCGGGTTTTACCCTAAAATTGAGATATTGGTGCAGAAAAATGAGGCTTTTTCACCCGAAAAAGGCATTTTGTGCCCGAAATTGAGAGCTTGGTGCAGAAAAATGAGGCTTTTCACCCCAAAACCAGGGGTTTTACCTTAAAGTTGAGAGCTTGGTTCAGAAAAACGAGGCTTTTCCACCAAAAAAAGGCGGGTTTTACCCTAAAATTGAGATATTGGTGCAGAAAAATGAGGCTTTTCACCCAAAAATTGAGAGCTTGTCCCTAAAATTGAGAGCTTGGTGCAGAAAAATGAGGCTTTTTCACCCAAAAAAGGCGGGTTTGTGCCCTAAAATTGAGAGCTTGTTGCAGAAAATTGAGGCTTTTCAGCAGAAAAAGGTTGTTTCTGCCCTAAAATTGAGAGCTTGGTGCAGAAAAATGAGGCTTTTCACCCAAAAAAGGAGAGCTTGTCCCTAAAATTGAGAGCTTGGTGCAGAAAAATGAGGCTTTTTCACCCAAAAAAGGCGGGTTTTACCCTAAACTTGAGAGAGTGGTTCAGAAAAATGAGGCTTTTCACCCAGTAAAGGTAATTTGTGCCCAAAAATTGAGAGCTTGGTGCAGAAAAATGACGCTTTTCATCAGAAAAAGGCACGTTTGGTCCTAAAATTGCGCTATTGGTGCAGAAAAATGAGGCTTTTCACCCAAAAAAGGCGGGTTTTACCCTAAAATTGAGATATTGGTGCAGAAAAATGAGGCTTTTTCACCCGAAAAAGGCATTTTGTGCCCGAAATTGAGAGCTTGGTGCAGAAAAATGAGGCTTTTCACCCCAAAAACGCGGGTTTAGCCCCCATGATAGGGTTTGTGCTGTAAAAAAGGAGAGGTAGGGCCCAGGAAACGAGGCACTGCTGCATAAAAGGGAGGTTGTTACCTGTAGAATCAAAACTTTGGATGCCAAAAATTAATCTTTGAGAGGTAAAATGGGGGTTTGTGCCCTAAAATTGAGAGCTTGGAGTAGGAAAATGAGGCTTTTAATCTGAAAAAGGAGGTTTGTGCCCTAAAATTGAGATATTGGTGAAGAAAAATGAGGCTTTTCACCCAAAAATTGAGAGCTTGTCCCTAAAATTGAGAGCTTGGTTCAGAAAAACGAGGCTTTTTCACCCAAAAAAGGCGGGTTTGTGCCCTAAAATTGAGAGCTTGTTGCAGAAAATTGAGGCTTTTCAGCAGAAAAAGGTTGTTTCCGCCCTAAAATTGAGAGCTTGGTACAGAAAAATGAGGTTTTTCACCCCAAAAGCGTGGGTTTAGCCGCCATGATAGGGTTTGTGCTGTAAAAAAGGAGAGGTAGGGCCCTGGAAACGAGGCACTGCTGCATAAAAGGGAGGTTGTTACCTGTAGAATCAAAACTTTGGATGCCAAAAATTAATCTTTGAGAGGAGAATGGGGGTTTGTGCCCTAAAATTGAGAGCTTGGTGCAGAAAAATGAGGCTTTTTCACCCAAAAAAGGCGGGTTTTACCCTAAACTTGAGAGAGTGGTTCAGAAAAATGAGGCTTTTCACCCAGTAAAGGTAATTTGTGCCCAAAAATTGAGAGCTTGGTGCAGAAAAATGAGGCTTTTCAGCAGAAAAAGGCACGTTTGGTCCTAAAATTGCGCTATTGGTGCAGAAAAATGAGGCTTTTCACCCAAAAATTGAGAGCTTGTCCCTAAAATTGAGAGCTTGGTGCAGAAAAATGAGGCTTTTAGGTGAAAAAGGTGGGTTTGGTGCTAAAATTGAGAGCTTTGTGCAGAAAAATGAGGCTTTTTCACCCAAAAAAGGCATTTTGTGCCCGAAATTGAGAGCTTGGTGCAGAAAAATGAGGCTTTTCACCCCAAAACCAGGGGTTTTACCTTAAAGTTGAGAGCTTGGTTCAGAAAAACGAGGCTTTTCCACCCAAAAAAGGCGGGTTTTACCCTAAAATTGAGATATTGGTGCAGAAAAATGAGGCTTTTTCACCCGAAAAAGGCATTTTGTGCCCGAAATTGAGAGCTTGGTGCAGAAAAATGAGGCTTTTCACCCCAAAAACGCGGGTTTAGCCCCCATGATAGGGTTTGTGCTGTAAAAAAGGAGAGGTAGGGCCCAGGAAACGAGGCACTGCTGCATAAAAGGGAGGTTGTTACCTGTAGAATCAAAACTTTGGATGCCAAAAATTAATCTTTGAGAGGTAAAATGGGGGTTTGTGCCCTAAAATTGAGAGCTTGGAGTAGGAAAATGAGGCTTTTAATATGTAAAAGGAGGTTTGTGCCCTAAAATTGAGATATTGGTGAAGAAGAATGAGGCTTTTCACCCAAAAATTGAGAGCTTGTCCCTAAAATTGAGAGCTTGGTGCAGAAAAATGTGGCTTTTAGGTGAAAAAGGTGGGTTTGGTGCTAAAATTGAGAGCTTTGTGCAGAAAAATGAGGCTTTTTCACCCAAAAAAGGCATTTTGTGCCCGAAATTGAGAGCTTGGTGCAGAAAAATGAGGCTTTTCACCCCAAAACCAGGGGTTTTACCTTAAAGTTGAGAGCTTGGTTCAGAAAAACGAGGATTTTTCACCCAAAAAAGGCGGGTGTGTGCCGTAAAATTGAGAGCTTGGTGCAGAAAAATGAGGCTTTTCCACCCAAAAAAGGCGGGTTTTACCCTAAAATTGAGATATTGGTGAAGAAAAATGAGGCTTTTCACCCGAAAATTGAGAGCTTGTCCCTAAAATTGAGACCTTGGTGCAGAAAAATGAGGCTTTTTCACCCAAAAAAGGTGGGTTTTACCCTAAAATTGAGAGCTTGGTTCAGAAAAACAAGGATTTTTCACCCAAGAAAGGCGGGTGTGTGCCGTAAAATTGAGAGCTTTGTGCAGAAAAATGAGGCTTTTTCACCCAAAAAAGGCATTTTGTGCCCGAAATTCAGAGCTTGGTGCAGAAAAATGAGGCTTTTCCACCCAAAAAAGGCAGGTTTTACCCTAAATTTGAGAGCTTGGTGAAGAAAAATGAGGCTTTTTACCCGAAAATTGAGAGCTTGTCCCTAAAATTGAGAGCTTGGTGCAGAAAAATGAGGCTTTTTCACCCAAAAAAGGTGGGTTTTACCCTAAAATTGAGAGCTTGGTTCAGAAAAACGAGGATTTTTCACCCAAAAAAGGCGGGTTTGTGCCCTAAAATTGAGAGCTTGTTGCAGAAAATTGAGGCTTTTCAGCAGAAAAAGGTTGTTTCCGCCCTAAAATTGAGAGCTTGGTGCAGAAAAATGAGGCTTTTCACCCAAAAAAGGGGAGCTTGTCCCTAAAATTGAGAGCTTGGTGCAGAAAAATGAGGCTTTTTCACCCAAAAAAGGCGGGTTTTACCCTAAACTTGAGAGAGTGGTTCAGAAAAATGAGGCTTTTCACCCAGTAAAGGTAATTTGTGCCCAAAAATTGAGAGCTTGGTGCAGAAAAATGACGCTTTTCATCAGAAAAAGGCACGTTTGGTCCTAAAATTGCGCTATTGGTGCAGAAAAATGAGGCTTTTCACCCAAAAAAGGCGGGTTTTACCCTAAAATTGAGATATTGGTGCAGAAAAATGAGGCTTTTTCACCCGAAAAAGGCATTTTGTGCCCGAAATTGAGAGCTTGGTGCAGAAAAATGAGGCTTTTCACCCCAAAAACGCGGGTTTAGCCCCCATGATAGGGTTTGTGCTGTAAAAAAGGAGAGGTAGGGCCCAGGAAACGAGGCACTGCTGCATAAAAGGGAGGTTGTTACCTGTAGAATCAAAACTTTGGATGCCAAAAATTAATCTTTGAGAGGTAAAATGGGGGTTTGTGCCCTAAAATTGAGAGCTTGGAGTAGGAAAATGAGGCTTTTAATCTGAAAAAGGAGGTTTGTGCCCTAAAATTGAGATATTGGTGAAGAAAAATGAGGCTTTTCACCCAAAAATTGAGAGCTTGTCCCTAAAATTGAGAGCTTGGTTCAGAAAAACGAGGCTTTTTCACCCAAAAAAGGCGGGTTTGTGCCCTAAAATTGAGAGCTTGTTGCAGAAAATTGAGGCTTTTCAGCAGAAAAAGGTTGTTTCCGCCCTAAAATTGAGAGCTTGGTACAGAAAAATGAGGTTTTTCACCCCAAAAGCGTGGGTTTAGCCGCCATGATAGGGTTTGTGCTGTAAAGAAGGAGAGGTAGGGCCCTGGAAACGAGGCACTGCTGCATAAAAGGGAGGTTGTTACCTATAGAATCAAAACTTTGGATGCCAAAAATTAATCTTTGAGAGGAGAATGGGGGTTTGTGCCCTAAAATTGAGAGCTTGGTGCAGAAAAATGAGGCTTTTTCACCCAAAAAAGGCGGGTTTTACCCTAAACTTGAGAGAGTGGTTCAGAAAAATGAGGCTTTTCACCCAGTAAAGGTAATTTGTGCCCAAAAATTGAGAGCTTGGTGCAGAAAAATGAGGCTTTTCAGCAGAAAAAGGCACGTTTGGTCCTAAAATTGCGCTATTGGTGCAGAAAAATGAGGCTTTTCACCCAAAAATTGAGAGCTTGTCCCTAAAATTGAGAGCTTGGTGCAGAAAAATGAGGCTTTTAGGTGAAAAAGGTGGGTTTGGTGCTAAAATTGAGAGCTTTGTGCAGAAAAATGAGGCTTTTTCACCCAAAAAAGGCATTTTGTGCCCGAAATTGAGAGCTTGGTGCAGAAAAATGAGGCTTTTCACCCCAAAACCAGGGGTTTTACCTTAAAGTTGAGAGCTTGGTTCAGAAAAACGAGGCTTTTCCACCCAAAAAAGGCGGGTTTTACCCTAAAATTGAGATATTGGTGCAGAAAAATGAGGCTTTTCACCCAAAAATTGAGAGCTTGTCCCTAAAATTGAGAGCTTGGTGCAGAAAAATGAGGCTTTTTCACCCAAAAAAGGTGGGTTTTACCCTAAAATTGAGATATTGGTGCAGAAAAATGAGGCTTTTCACCCAAAAATTGAGAGCTTGTCCCTAAAATTGAGAGCTTGGTGCAGAAAAATGAGGCTTTTTCACCCAAAAAAGGTGGGTTTTACCCTAAAATTGAGAGCTTGGTTCAGAAAAACAAGGATTTTTCACCCAAGAAAGGCGGGTGTGTGCCGTAAAATTGAGAGCTTTGTGCAGAAAAATGAGGCTTTTTCACCCAAAAAAGGCGGGTTTGTGCCCTAAAATTGAGAGCTTGTTGCAGAAAATTGAGGCTTTTCAGCAGAAAAAGGTTGTTTCCGCCCTAAAATTGAGAGCTTGGTGCAGAAAAATGAGGCTTTTTACCCGAAAATTGAGAGCTTGTCCCTAAAATTGAGAGCTTGGTGCAGAAAAATGAGGCTTTTTCACCCAAAAAAGGCGGGTTTTACCCTAAACTTGAGAGAGTGGTTCAGAAAAATGAGGCTTTTCACCCAGTAAAGGTAATTTGTGCCCAAAAATTGAGAGCTTGGTGCAGAAAAATGACGCTTTTCATCAGAAAAAGGCACGTTTGGTCCTAAAATTGCGCTATTGGTGCAGAAAAATGAGGCTTTTCACCCAAAAAAGGCGGGTTTTACCCTAAAATTGAGATATTGGTGCAGAAAAATGAGGCTTTTTCACCCGAAAAAGGCATTTTGTGCCCGAAATTGAGAGCTTGGTGCAGAAAAATGAGGCTTTTCACCCCAAAAACGCGGGTTTAGCCCCCATGATAGGGTTTGTGCTGTAAAAAAGGAGAGGTAGGGCCCAGGAAACGAGGCACTGCTGCATAAAAGGGAGGTTGTTACCTGTAGAATCAAAACTTTGGATGCCAAAAATTAATCTTTGAGAGGTAAAATGGGGGTTTGTGCCCTAAAATTGAGAGCTTGGAGTAGGAAAATGAGGCTTTTAATCTGAAAAAGGAGGTTTGTGCCCTAAAATTGAGATATTGGTGAAGAAGAATGAGGCTTTTCACCCAAAAATTGAGAGCTTGTCCCTAAAATTGAGAGCTTGGTGCAGAAAAATGTGGCTTTTAGGTGAAAAAGGTGGGTTTGGTGCTAAAATTGAGAGCTTTGTGCAGAAAAATGAGGCTTTTTCACCCAAAAAAGGCATTTTGTGCCCGAAATTGAGAGCTTGGTGCAGAAAAATGAGGCTTTTCACCCCAAAACCAGGGGTTTTACCTTAAAGTTGAGAGCTTGGTTCAGAAAAACGAGGATTTTTCACCCAAAAAAGGCGGTGTGTGCCGTAAAATTGAGAGCTTGGTGCAGAAAAATGAGGCTTTTCCACCCAAAAAAGGCGGGTTTTACCCTAAAATTGAGATATTGGTGCAGAAAAATGAGGCTTTTCACCCAAAAATTGAGAGCTTGTCCCTAAAATTGAGAGCTTGGTGCAGAAAAATGAGGCTTTTTCACCCAAAAAAGGTGGGTTTTACCCTAAAATTGAGAGCTTGGTTCAGAAAAACAAGGATTTTTCACCCAAGAAAGGCGGGTGTGTGCCGTAAAATTGAGAGCTTTGTGCAGAAAAATGAGGCTTTTTCACCCAAAAAAGGCATTTTGTGCCCAAAATTGAGAGCTTGGTGCAGAAAAATGAGGCTTTTCACCCCAAAACCAGGGGTTTTACCTTAAAGTTGAGAGCTTGGTTCAGAAAAACGAGGATTTTTCACCCAAAAAAGGCGGGTGTGTGCCGTAAAATTGAGAGCTTGGTGCAGAAAAATGAGGCTTTTCCACCCAAAAAAGGCATTTTGTGCCCGAAATTGAGAGCTTGGTGCAGAAAAATGAGGCTTTTCCACCCAAAAAAGGCAGGTTTTACCCTAAATTTGAGAGCTTGGTGAAGAAAAATGAGGCTTTTTACCCGAAAATTGAGAGCTTGTCCTTAAAATTGAGAGCTTGGTGCAGAAAAATGAGGCTTTTTCACCCAAAAAAGGTGGGTTTTACCCTAAAATTGAGAGCTTGGTTCAGAAAAACGAGGATTTTTCACCCAAAAAAGGCGGGTTTGTGCCCTAAAATTGAGAGCTTGTTGCAGAAAATTGAGGCTTTTCAGCAGAAAAAGGTTGTTTCCGCCCTAAAATTGAGAGCTTGGTGCAGAAAAATGAGGCTTTTCACCCAAAAAAGGAGAGCTTGTCCCTAAAATTGAGAGCTTGGTGCAGAAAAATGAGGCTTTTTCACCCAAAAAAGGCGGGTTTTACCCTAAACTTGAGAGAGTGGTTCAGAAAAATGAGGCTTTTCACCCAGTAAAGGTAATTTGTGCCCAAAAATTGAGAGCTTGGTGCAGAAAAATGACGCTTTTCATCAGAAAAAGGCACGTTTGGTCCTAAAATTGCGCTATTGGTGCAGAAAAATGAGGCTTTTCACCCAAAAAAGGCGGGTTTTACCCTAAAATTGAGATATTGGTGCAGAAAAATGAGGCTTTTTCACCCGAAAAAGGCATTTTGTGCCCGAAATTGAGAGCTTGGTGCAGAAAAATGAGGCTTTTCACCCCAAAAACGCGGGTTTAGCCCCCATGATAGGGTTTGTGCTGTAAAAAAGGAGAGGTAGGGCCCAGGAAACGAGGCACTGCTGCATAAAAGGGAGGTTGTTACCTGTAGAATCAAAACTTTGGATGCCAAAAATTAATCTTTGAGAGGTAAAATGGGGGTTTGTGCCCTAAAATTGAGAGCTTGGAGTAGGAAAATGAGGCTTTTAATCTGAAAAAGGAGGTTTGTGCCCTAAAATTGAGATATTGGTGAAGAAAAATGAGGCTTTTCACCCAAAAATTGAGAGCTTGTCCCTAAAATTGAGAGCTTGGTTCAGAAAGACGAGGCTTTTTCACCCAAAAAAGGCGGGTTTGTGCCCTAAAATTGAGAGCTTGTTGCAGAAAATTGAGGCTTTTCAGCAGAAAAAGGTTGTTTCCACCCTAAAATTGAGAGCTTGGTACAGAAAAATGAGGTTTTTCACCCCAAAAGCGTGGGTTTAGCCGCCATGATAGGGTTTGTGCTGTAAAAAAGGAGAGGTAGGGCCCTGGAAACGAGGCACTGCTGCATAAAAGGGAGGTTGTTACCTATAGAATCAAAACTTTGGATGCCAAAAATTAATCTTTGAGAGGAGAATGGGGGTTTGTGCCCTAAAATTGAGAGCTTGGTGCAGAAAAATGAGGCTTTTTCACCCAAAAAAGGCGGGTTTTACCCTAAACTTGAGAGAGTGGTTCAGAAAAATGAGGCTTTTCACCCAGTAAAGGTAATTTGTGCCCAAAAATTGAGAGCTTGTTGCAGAAAAATGAGGCTTTTCAGGAGAAAAATGTGGTTTGTGCCCTAAAATTGAGATCTCTGTGCAGAAAAATGAGGTTTTTCACCCCAAAAATGCGGGTTTAGCCCCCATGATAGGGTTTGTGCTATAAAAAAGGAGAGGTAGGGCCCAGGAAACGAGGCACTGCTGCATAAAAGGGAGGTTGTTACCTGTAGAATCAAAACTTTGGATGCCAAAAATTAATCTTTGAGAGGAGAATGGGGGTTTGTGCCCTAAAATTGAGAGCTTGGTGCAGAAAAATGAGGCTTTTTCACCCAAAAAAGGCGGGTTTTACCCTAAACTTGAGAGAGTGGTTCAGAAAAATGAGGCTTTTCACCCAGTAAAGGTAATTTGTGCCCAAAAATTGAGAGCTTGGTGCAGAAAAATGAGGCTTTTCATCAGAAAAAGGCACGTTTGGTCCTAAAATTGCGCTATTGGTGCAGAAAAATGAGGCTTTTCACCCAAAAATTGAGAGCTTGTCCCTAAAATTGAGAGCTTGGTGCAGAAAAATGAGGCTTTTAGGTGAAAAAGGTGGGTTTGGTGCTAAAATTGAGAGCTTTGTGCAGAAAAATGAGGCTTTTTCACCCAAAAAAGGCATTTTGTGCCCGAAATTGAGAGCTTGGTGCAGAAAAATGAGGCTTTTCACCCCAAAACCAGGGGTTTTACCTTAAAGTTGAGAGCTTGGTGCAGAAAAACGAGGCTTTTCCACCCAAAAAAGGCGGGTTTTACCCTAAAATTGAGATATTGGTGAAGAAAAATGAGGCTTTTTCACCCGAAAAAGGCATTTTGTGTCCGAAATTGAGAGCTTGGTGCAGAAAAATGAGGCTTTTCAGGTGAAAAAAGCGGGTTTTACCCTAATATTGAAAGCTTGGTGCAGAAAAATGAGGCTTTTCACCCCAAAAACGCGGGTTTAGCCCCCATGATAGGGTTTGTGCTGTAAAAAAGGAGAGGTAGGGCCCTGGAAACGAGGCACTGCTGCATAAAAGGGAGGTTGTTACCTGTAGAATCAAAACTTTGGATGCTAAAAATTAATCTTTGAGAGGTAAAGTGGGGGTTTGTGCCTAAAATTGACAGCTTGGAGTAGGAAAATGAGGCTTTTAATCTGAAAAAGGAGGTTTGTGCCCTAAAATTGAGATATTGGTGAAGAAAATGAGGCTTTTCACCCGAAAATTGAGAACTTGTCCCTCAAATGGAGAGCTTGGTGCAGAAAAATGAGGCTTTTCAGGAGAAAAAGGTGGTTTGTGCCCAAAAATTGAGAGCTTGGTGCAGATAAATGAGGCTTTTCAGGAGAAAAGCGGGTTTGTGCCCTAGAATCCAGAGCTTATTGTAGGAGAATGAAGCTTTTCACCCCAAAAACATGGGTTTGGCCCCCACGATAGGGTTTGTGCTGTATAAAAGTAGAGTTAGGGCCCAGGAAACGAGGCACTGCTGCATAAAAGGGAGGTTGTTACCTGTAGAATCAAAACTTTGGATGCCAAAAATTAAGCTTTGAGAGGTAAAGTGGGGGTTTGTGCCCTAGAATTGAGAGCTTGGAGTAGGAAAATGAGGCTTTTAATATGTAAAAGGAGGTTTGTGCCCTAAAATTGAGATATTGGTGAAGAAGAATGAGGCTTTTCACCCCAAAATTGAGAGCTTGTCCCTAAAATTGAGAGCTTGGAGTAGGAAAATGAGGCTTTTAATCTGAAAAAGGAGGTTTGTGCCCTAAAATTGAGATATTGGTGAAGAAGAATGAGGCTTTTCACCCAAAAATTGAGAGCTTGTCCCTAAAATTGAGAGCTTGGTGCAGAAAAATGAGGCTTTTAGGTGAAAAAGGTGGGTTTGGTGCTAAAATTGAGAGCTTTGTGCAGAAAAATGAGGCTTTTTCACCCAAAAAAGGCATTTTGTGCCCGAAATTGAGAGCTTGGTGCAGAAAAATGAGGCTTTTCACCCCAAAACCAGGGGTTTTACCTTAAAGTTGAGAGCTTGGTTCAGAAAAACGAGGATTTTTCACCCAAAAAAGGCGGGTGTGTGCCGTAAAATTGAGAGCTTGGTGCAGAAAAATGAGGCTTTTCCACCCAAAAAAGGCGGGTTTTACCCTAAAATTGAGATATTGGTGAAGAAAAATGAGGCTTTTTCACCCGAAAAAGGCATTTTGTGCCCGAAATTGAGAGCTTGGTGCAGAAAAATGAGGCTTTTCAGCAGAAAAAGGTTGTTTCCGCCCTAAAATTGAGAGCTTGGTACAGAAAAATGAGGTTTTTCACCCCAAAAGCGTGGGTTTAGCCGCCATGATAGGGTTTGTGCTGTAAAAAAGGAGAGGTAGGGCCCTGGAAACGAGGCACTGCTGCATAAAAGGGAGGTTGTTACCTATAGAATCAAAACTTTGGATGCCAAAAATTAATCTTTGAGAGGAGAATGGGGGTTTGTGCCCTAAAATTGAGAGCTTGGTGCAGAAAAATGAGGCTTTTTCACCCAAAAAAGGCGGGTTTTACCCTAAACTTGAGAGAGTGGTTCAGAAAAATGAGGCTTTTCACCCAGTAAAGGTAATTTGTGCCCAAAAATTGAGAGCTTGGTGCAGAAAAATGAGGCTTTTCAGCAGAAAAAGGCACGTTTGGTCCTAAAATTGCGCTATTGGTGCAGAAAAATGAGGCTTTTAGGTGAAAAAGGTGGGTTTGGTGCTAAAATTGAGAGCTTTGTGCAGAAAAATGAGGCTTTTTCACCCAAAAAAGGCATTTTGTGCCCGAAATTGAGAGCTTGGTGCAGAAAAATGAGGCTTTTCACCCCAAAACCAGGGGTTTTACCTTAAAGTTGAGAGCTTGGTTCAGAAAAATGAGGCTTTTTCACCCAAAAAAGGTGGGTTTTACCCTAAAATTGAGAGCTTGGTTCAGAAAAACGAGGATTTTTCACCCAAAAAAGGCGGGTTTGTGCCCTAAAATTGAGAGCTTGTTGCAGAAAATTGAGGCTTTTCAGCAGAAAAAGGTTGTTTCCGCCCTAAAATTGAGAGCTTGGTGCAGAAAAATGAGGCTTTTCACCCAAAAAAGGAGAGCTTGTCCCTAAAATTGAGAGCTTGGTGCAGAAAAATGAGGCTTTTTCACCCAAAAAAGGCGGGTTTTACCCTAAACTTGAGAGAGTGGTTCAGAAGAATGAGGCTTTTCACCCAGTAAAGGTAATTTGTGCCCAAAAATTGAGAGCTTGGTGCAGAAAAATGACGCTTTTCATCAGAAAAAGGCACGTTTGGTCCTAAAATTGCGCTATTGGTGCAGAAAAATGAGGCTTTTCACCCAAAAAAGGCGGGTTTTACCCTAAAATTGAGATATTGGTGCAGAAAAATGAGGCTTTTTCACCCGAAAAAGGCATTTTGTGCCCGAAATTGAGAGCTTGGTGCAGAAAAATGAGGCTTTTCACCCCAAAAACGCGGGTTTAGCCCCCATGATAGGGTTTGTGCTGTAAAAAAGGAGAGGTAGGGCCCAGGAAACGAGGCACTGCTGCATAAAAGGGAGGTTGTTACCTGTAGAATCAAAACTTTGGATGCCAAAAATTAATCTTTGAGAGGTAAAATGGGGGTTTGTGCCCTAAAATTGAGAGCTTGGAGTAGGAAAATGAGGCTTTTAATCTGAAAAAGGAGGTTTGTGCCCTAAAATTGAGATATTGGTGAAGAAAAATGAGGCTTTTCACCCAAAAATTGAGAGCTTGTCCCTAAAATTGAGAGCTTGGTTCAGAAAGACGAGGCTTTTTCACCCAAAAAAGGCGGGTTTGTGCCCTAAAATTGAGAGCTTGTTGCAGAAAATTGAGGCTTTTCAGCAGAAAAAGGTTGTTTCCACCCTAAAATTGAGAGCTTGGTACAGAAAAATGAGGTTTTTCACCCCAAAAGCGTGGGTTTAGCCGCCATGATAGGGTTTGTGCTGTAAAAAAGGAGAGGTAGGGCCCTGGAAACGAGGCACTGCTGCATAAAAGGGAGGTTGTTACCTATAGAATCAAAACTTTGGATGCCAAAAATGAATCTTTGAGAGGAGAATGGGGGTTTGTGCCCTAAAATTGAGAGCTTGGTGCAGAAAAATGAGGCTTTTTCACCCAAAAAAGGCGGGTTTTACCCTAAACTTGAGAGAGTGGTTCAGAAAAATGAGGCTTTTCACCCAGTAAAGGTAATTTGTGCCCAAAAATTGAGAGCTTGTTGCAGAAAAATGAGGCTTTTCAGCAGAAAAATGTGGTTTGTGCCCTAAAATTGAGATCTCTGTGCAGAAAAATGAGGTTTTTCACCCCAAAAATGCGGGTTTAGCCCCCATGATAGGGTTTGTGCTATAAAAAAGGAGAGGTAGGGCCCAGGAAACGAGGCACTGCTGCATAAAAGGGAGGTTGTTACCTGTAGAATCAAAACTTTGGATGCCAAAAATTAATCTTTGAGAGGAGAATGGGGGTTTGTGCCCTAAAATTGAGAGCTTGGTGCAGAAAAATGAGGCTTTTTCACCCAAAAAAGGCGGGTTTTACCCTAAACTTGAGAGAGTGGTTCAGAAAAATGAGGCTTTTCACCCAGTAAAGGTAATTTGTGCCCAAAAATTGAGAGCTTGGTGCAGAAAAATGAGGCTTTTCAGCAGAAAAAGGCACGTTTGGTCCTAAAATTGCGCTATTGGTGCAGAAAAATGAGGCTTTTCACCCAAAAATTGAGAGCTTGTCCCTAAAATTGAGAGCTTGGTGCAGAAAAATGAGGCTTTTAGGTGAAAAAGGTGGGTTTGGTGCTAAAATTGAGAGCTTTGTGCAGAAAAATGAGGCTTTTTCACCCAAAAAAGGCATTTTGTGCCCGAAATTGAGAGCTTGGTGCAGAAACATGAGGCTTTTCACCCCAAAACCAGGGGTTTTACCTTAAAGTTGAGAGCTTGGTTCAGAAAAACGAGGCTTTTCCACCCAAAAAAGGCGGGTTTTACCCTAAAATTGAGATATTGGTGCAGAAAAATGAGGCTTTTTCACCCGAAAAAGGCATTTTGTGTCCGAAATTGAGAGCTTGGTGCAGAAAAATGAGGCTTTTCAGGTGAAAAAAGCGGGTTTTACCCTAATATTGAAAGCTTGGTGCAGAAAAATGAGGCTTTTCACCCCAAAAACGCGGGTTTAGCCCCCACGATAGGGTTTGTGCTGTAAAAAAGGAGAGGTAGGGCCCTGGAAACGAGGCACTGCTGCATAAAAGGGAGGTTGTTACCTGTAGAATCAAAACTTTGGATGCTAAAAATTAATCTTTGAGAGGTAAAGTGGGGGTTTGTGCCTAAAATTGAGAGCTTGGAGTAGGAAAATGAGGCTTTTAATCTGAAAAAGGAGGTTTGTGCCCTAAAATTGAGATATTGGTGAAGAAAATGAGGCTTTTCACCCGAAAATTGAGAACTTGTCCCTCAAATGGAGAGCTTGGTGCAGAAAAATGAGGCTTTTCAGGAGAAAAAGGTGGTTTGTGCCCAAAAATTGAGAGCTTGGTGCAGATAAATGAGGCTTTTCAGGAGAAAAGCGGGTTTGTGCCCTAGAATCCAGAGCTTATTGTAGGAGAATGAAGCTTTTCACCCCAAAAACATGGGTTTGGCCCCCACGATAGGGTTTGTGCTGTATAAAAGTAGAGTTAGGGCCCAGGAAACGAGGCACTGCTGCATAAAAGGGAGGTTGTTACCTGTAGAATCAAAACTTTGGATGCCAAAAATTAAGCTTTGAGAGGTAAAGTGGGGGTTTGTGCCCTAGAATTGAGAGCTTGGAGTAGGAAAATGAGGCTTTTAATATGTAAAAGGAGGTTTGTGCCCTAAAATTGAGATATTGGTGAAGAAGAATGAGGCTTTTCACCCCAAAATTGAGAGCTTGTCCCTAAAATTGAGAGCTTGGAGTAGGAAAATGAGGCTTTTAATCTGAAAAAGGAGGTTTGTGCCCTAAAATTGAGATATTGGTGAAGAAGAATGAGGCTTTTCACCCAAAAATTGAGAGCTTGTCCCTAAAATTGAGAGCTTGGTGCAGAAAAATGAGGCTTTTAGGTGAAAAAGGTGGGTTTGGTGCTAAAATTGAGAGCTTTGTGCAGAAAAATGAGGCTTTTTCACCCAAAAAAGGCATTTTGTGCCCGAAATTGAGAGCTTGGTGCAGAAAAATGAGGCTTTTCACCCCAAAACCAGGGGTTTTACCTTAAAGTTGAGAGCTTGGTTCAGAAAAACGAGGATTTTTCACCCAAAAAAGGCGGGTGTGTGCCGTAAAATTGAGAGCTTGGTGCAGAAAAATGAGGCTTTTCCACCCAAAAAAGGCGGGTTTTACCCTAAAATTGAGATATTGGTGCAGAAAAATGAGGCTTTTCACCGAAAATTGAGAGCTTGTCCCTAAAATTGAGAGCTTGGTGCAGAAAAATGAGGCTTTTTCACCCAAAAAAGGTGGGTTTTACCCTAAAATTGAGAGCTTGGTTCAGAAAAACAAGGATTTTTCACCCAAGAAAGGCGGGTGTGTGCCGTAAAATTGAGAGCTTTGTGCAGAAAAATGAGGCTTTTTCACCCAAAAAAGGCATTTTGTGCCCAAAATTGAGAGCTTGGTGCAGAAAAATGAGGCTTTTCACCCCAAAACCAGGGGTTTTACCTTAAAGTTGAGAGCTTGGTTCAGAAAAACGAGGATTTTTCACCCAAAAAAGGCGGGTGTGTGCCATAAAATTGAGAGCTTGGTGCAGAAAAATGAGGCTTTTCCACCCAAAAAAGGCGGGTTTTACCCTAAAATTGAGATATTGGTGAAGAAAAATGAGGCTTTTTCACCCGAAAAAGGCATTTTGTGCCCGAAATTGAGAGCTTGGTGCAGAAAAATGAGGCTTTTCAGCAGAAAAAGGTTGTTTCCGCCCTAAAATTGAGAGCTTGGTACAGAAAAATGAGGTTTTTCACCCCAAAAGCGTGGGTTTAGCCGCCATGATAGGGTTTGTGCTGTAAAAAAGGAGAGGTAGGGCCCTGGAAACGAGGCACTGCTGCATAAAAGGGAGGTTGTTACCTATAGAATCAAAACTTTGGATGCCAAAAATTAATCTTTGAGAGGAGAATGGGGGTTTGTGCCCTAAAATTGAGAGCTTGGTGCAGAAAAATGAGGCTTTTTCACCCAAAAAAGGCGGGTTTTACCCTAAACTTGAGAGAGTGGTTCAGAAAAATGAGGCTTTTCACCCAGTAAAGGTAATTTGTGCCCAAAAATTGAGAGCTTGGTGCAGAAAAATGAGGCTTTTCAGCAGAAAAAGGCACGTTTGGTCCTAAAATTGCGCTATTGGTGCAGAAAAATGAGGCTTTTCACCCAAAAATTGAGAGCTTGTCCCTAAAATTGAGAGCTTGGTGCAGAAAAATGAGGCTTTTAGGTGAAAAAGGTGGGTTTGGTGCTAAAATTGAGAGCTTTGTGCAGAAAAATGAGGCTTTTTCACCCAAAAAAGGCATTTTGTGCCCGAAATTGAGAGCTTGGTGCAGAAAAATGAGGCTTTTCACCCCAAAACCCGGGGTTTTACCTTAAAGTTGAGAGCTTGGTTCAGAAAAACGAGGATTTTTCACCCAAAAAAGGCGGGTGTGTGCCGTAAAATTGAGAGCTTGGTGCAGAAAAATGAGGCTTTTCCACCCAAAAAAGGCGGGTTTTACCCTAAAATTGAGAGTTTGGTGAAGAAAAATGAGGCTTTTCACCCAAAAATTGAGAGCTTGTCCCTAAAATTGAGAGCTTGGTGCAGAAAAATGAGGCTTTTTCACCCAAAAAAGGTGGGTTTTACCCTAAAATTGAGAGCTTGGTTCAGAAAAACGAGGCTTTTTCACCCAAAAAAGGCGGGTTTGTGCCCTAAAATTGAGAGCTTGTTGCAGAAAATTGAGGCTTTTCAGCAGAAAAAGGTTGTTTCCGCCCTAAAATTGAGAGCTTGGTGCAGAAAAATGAGGTTTTTCACCCCAAAAGTGTGGGTTTAGCCGCCATGATAGGGTTTGTGCTGTAAAAAAGGAGAGGTAGGGCCCTGGAAACGAGGCACTGCTGCATAAAAGGGAGGTTGTTACCTGTAGAATCAAAACTTTGGATGCCAAAAATTAATCTTTGAGAGGTAAAATGGGGGTTTGTGCCCTAAAATTGAGAGCTTGGAGTAGGAAAATGAGGCTTTTAATCTGAAAAAGGAGGTTTGTGCCCTAAAATTGAGATATTGGTGAAGAAGAATGAGGCTTTTCACCCAAAAATTGAGAGCTTGTCCCTAAAATTGAGAGCTTGGTGCAGAAAAATGAGGCTTTTTCACCCAAAAAAGGCGGGTTTTACCCTAAACTTGAGAGAGTGGTTCAGAAAAATGAGGCTTTTCACCCAGTAAAGGTAATTTGTGCCCAAAAATTGAGAGCTTGGTGCAGAAAAATGAGGCTTTTCAGCAGAAAAAGGCACGTTTGGTCCTAAAATTGCGCTATTGGTGCAGAAAAATGAGGCTTTTCACCCAAAAAAGGAGAGCTTGTCCATAAAATTGAAATATTGGTGCAGAAAAATGAGGCTTTTAGGTGAAAAAGGTGGGTTTGGTGCTAAAATTGAGAGCTTTGTGCAAAAAATGAGGCTTTTTCACCCAAAAAAGGCATTTTGTGCCCAAAATTGAGAGCTTGGTGCAGAAAAATGAGGCTTTTCACCCCAAAACCAGGGGGTTTACCTTAAAGTTGAGAGCTTGGTTCAGAAAAACGAGGATTTTTCACCCAAAAAAGGCGGGTGTGTGCCGTAAAATTGAGAGCTTGGTTCAGAAAAATGAGGCTTTTCCACCCAAAAAAGGCAGGTTTTACCCTAAAATTGAGATATTGGTGCAGAAAAATGAGGCTTTTCACCCGAAAATTGAGAGCTTGTCCCTAAAATTGAGAGCTTGGTGCAGAAAAATGAGGCTTTTTCACCCAAGAAAGGCGGGTGTGTGCCGTAAAATTGAGAGCTTGGTGCAGAAAAATGAGGCTTTTCCACCCAAAAAAGGCAGGTTTTACCCTAAAATTGAGAGCTTGGTGAAGAAAAATGAGGCTTTTCACCCGAAAATTGAGAGCTTGTCCCTAAAATTGAGAGCTTGGTGCAGAAAAATGAGGCTTTTTCACCCAAAAAAGGTGGGTTTTACCCTAAAATTGAGAGCTTGTTTCAGAAAAACGAGGCTTTTTCACCCAAAAAAGGCGGGTTTGTGCCCTAAAATTGAGAGCTTGTTGCAGAAAATTGAGGCTTTTCAGCAGAAAAAGGTTGTTTCTGCCCTAAAATTGAGAGCTTGGTACAGAAAAATGAGGTTTTTCACCCCAAAAGCGTGGGTTTAGCCCCCATGATAGGGTTTGTGCTGTAAAAAAGGAGAGGTAGGGCCCAGGAAACGAGGCACTGCTGCATAAAAGGGAGGTTGTTACCTGTAGAATCAAAACTTTGGATGCCAAAAATTAATCTTTGAGAGGTAAAATGGGGGTTTGTGCCCTAAAATTGAGAGCTTGGAGTAGGAAAATGAGGCTTTTAATCTGAAAAAGGAGGTTTGTGCCCTAAAATTGAGATATTGGTGAAGAAGAATGAGGCTTTTCACCCAAAAATTGAGAGCTTGTCCCTAAAATTGAGAGCTTGGTGCAGAAAAATGAGGCTTTTCAGCAGAAAAAGGTGAGCTTGTCCATAAAATTGAAATATTGGTGCAGAAAAATGAGGCTTTTCAGGTGAAAGAGGTGGGTTTGGTGCTAAAATTGAGAGCTTGGTGCAGGAAAATGAGGCTTTTCTGGTGAAAAGGGCATTTTGTGCCCTAAATTTGAGAGCTTGTTGTAGGAAAATGAGGCTTTTTTACCCGAAAAAGGCGGGTTTTACCCTAAAATTGAGAGCTTGTTGTAGGAAAATGAGGCTTTTCTGGTGAAAAGGGCATTTTGTGCCCTAAATTTGAGAGCTTGTTGTAGGAAAATGAGGCTTTTTTACCCGAAAAAGGCCGGTTTTACCCTAAAATTGAGAGCTTGTTGTAGGAAAATGAGGCTTTTCAGGTGAAAAAGGTGGGTTTGGTGCAGAAAATTGAGAGCTCTGTGCAGAAAAATGAGGCTTTTTCACCCGAAAAAGGCATTTTGTGCCCGAAATTGAGAGCTTGGTGCAGAAAAATGAGGCTTTTCACCTGAAAAAAGTGGTTTGTGCTGTAAAATTGAGATCTTGTTGCAGAAATTTGAGGCTTTGCATCTGAAAAATGCGGTTTGTGCCCTAAAATTGAGAGCTTGGTTCAGAAAAATGAGGTTTTCACCCCAAAAACGTGGGTTTATTCCCCATGATAGGGTTTGTGTTGTAAAAAAATAGAGGTAGGGCCCTGGAAACGAGGCACTGCTGCATAAAAGGGAGGTTGTTACCTGTAGAATCAAAACTTTGGATGCTAAATAATAATCTTTAAGACGTAAAATAGGGGTTTGTGCCCTAAAATGGAGAGCTTGGTTAAGAAAAAGGAGTCTTTTCAGCTGAAAATGCAGGTTTGGCCCTAAAATTTACAGAATCACAGAATCGTCTTGGTTGGAAAAGACCTTGAAGGTCATGCAGTCCAACCCGACTCTTCAACCCCTTCAGGGATGGGGACTCCCCCCCTGCGCTGGGCAGCCCATTCCAAAGCCTAACAACCCCTTCTGCAAAGAAATACTGCCTAATATCCAGTCTAAACCTTCCCCGGCGCAGCTTGAGGCCATTACCTTCTGTCTTATCGCTTCTTACTTGGCTCAAGAGACTCATCCCCCCTCTCTGCACCCTCCTTTCAGGGAGTTGTAGAGGGCGATGAGGTCTCCCCTCAGCCTCCTCTTCTCCAGACTAAACCCCCCCAGTTCCCTCAGCTGCTCCCCATCAGACATGTGCTCCAGGCCCTGCATCAGCTTTGTTGTCCTTCTTTGGACACGCTGTAAGGGACTGTGTTAGACTTCGTTATTGTCTCAACATTGCTACTTCGTGACTACCACTTCCTGGCCTCAGCATCCTGTTGCTCTGAAGGAGTACGCTTTGGAGGAGACGCAGAGTCCCAGACGAAACCACGACATCTGCTCAAAGCTAGAACAACACCTTGGCCGTGCCTGCCAAGCTGTGCCTGCGCGCGAGCTGGGTGAAGAAGAAGTCGGGGCAACAAAGATGTGCAAAAGCTGAGGGGACCGCAGGTCGACCCCCCCCCGCCCCCAGCACGACCACCATGAACACCTGGGCATGCACGCATGGAGGACCACGGGGCGGCACATATTACAGTGAGCTCTGTGGAAATGGGCGGACTCTTTGGAGAGATCGTGGGGACTGGGACAATAAAAGGACTGCGTACTCCTCTCTTGGGGCACCTTTCTCAACACTTGTGATGCTTGTTTCTTGGAGCTGGGACCTCAGCGGAGCTTGGAGCACCATCACCTGCACCGAGGCCGAGCCAACGGAACATCGCTGGATCCCTGGTGGTGGCGGTAATTAGCTGCATCTCTACCATTTTCTTGCTTAGGGATTCTGACTTTCCCTTTCTTTTTCTCTCTGTCCTATCGCTATTATTAATTGTTACGGCAAATAAAGTTCACAAGGTTGTACAGCATCTGACCTCGTTTGTGTCTTAATCTCGCTCTTGGGATCATTTAAGAACCCGCCCCTGGGATCGTTTAAGAACCCGCCCCAATATTGGATCGGGACACACACTCAAGTAATTCAATGTCCTTTTTGTACTGAGGGGCCCAAAACTGAACACAGTCATCGAGGGGCGGCCTCACCAGTGCTGAGTACAGGGGTGAGATCCCTTCCCTGTGCCTGCTGGCCACGCTATTTCTGATGCAAGCCAGGATGCCATTGGCCTTCTTGGCCACCTGGGCACACTGCTGGCTCATGTTCAGTCGGCTGTCAATCAACACCCCCAGGTCCCTCTCTGACTGGCAGCTCTCCAGCCACTCCTCCCCAAGCCTGTAGCGCTGCTGGGGGTTGTTGTGGCCCAAGTGCAGCACCCGGCATTTGGCCTTATTGAAGCTCATACAGTTGGCCTTAGCCCATCGCTCCAGCCTGTCCAGATCTCTCTGCAGAGCCTCCCTACCCTCGAGCAGATCAACACTCCCACCCAACTGGGTGTCATCTGCAAACTTACTGACGGTGCACTTGATCCCCTCTTCTAGATCATCAAGAAAGATGTTAAACAGGAGTGGCCCCAAAACCGAGCCCTGGGGGACACCACTTGTGACCGGCCACCAACCGGATTTAACTCCATTCACCACAACTCTTTGGGCCCGGCCATCCAGCCAGTTTTTTACCCAGCAAAGCGTGCGATCATCCAAGCCATGAATAGTCAGTTTCACCAGGAGAATGCTGTGGGAAATGGTGTCAAAGGCCTTACTAAAGTCAAGGTAGACAACATCCACAGCCTTTCCCTCATCCAATAAGCAGGTCGCCCTGTCGTAGAAGGAGATCAGGTTTGTCAGGCAGGACCTGCCTTTCATAAACCCATGCTGACTGGGCCTGATCCCCTGGTTGTCCAATATATGACTTTTAATGGCACCTGAGATGACCTGCTCCATGACCTTCCCTGGCACCGAGGTCAGACTGACACGTCTATAGTTTCCTGGATCCTCCTTCCTGCCTTTCTTGTAGATGGGTGTCACATTTGCCACCCTCCAGTCCAATGGGACCTCCCCAGTTAGCCATGACTTCAGGTAAATCATGGACAGCGGCTTGGCAAGCACATCTGCCAACTCCCTCAGCACCCTTGGGTGTAACCCATCCGGTCCCACAGACTTGTGTGCATCCAAGTGGTGTAGCAGGTCTCTGACCACCTCCTCTTCAATTGTGCTGACCTCAGTCTGCTTCCCCTCCCCATCTCCCAGCTCATGAGGCTGCGTGTCCAGGGAACAGCCAGTTTCACTGCTAAAGACTGAGGCAAAGTAGGCATTGAGCACCTCAGCCTTTTCCTCATCCTTAGTTACCATGTTTCCCTCTGCATCCAGTAGGGGAGGGAGATTTTCTCTAATCCTCCTCTTGCTGTTAACAAATTTATAGAAAGATTTTTTGTTATCCTTAACAGCTGCAGCTAAGTTGAGCTCTAGCTGCGCTTTGGCTCTCCTAATGTTCTCCCTGCATAACTTCACTATGACTTTGTAGTCTTCATGAGAGACCTGGCCCCTCTTCCAAAGGCGATAGATTCTCCTTTTGTTCTTGAGATCCAGCCAAAGGTCCCTGTCTAGCCAGGCTGGTCTCCTTCCCCTCCTGCTTGTTTTTCGGCACACGGGAACAGCCTGCTCCTGTGCCTTTAAGACTTTGCTCTTGAAGTATGTCCAGCCTTCCTGGACTCCCATTTCCTTCAAGGCAGCCTCCCAAGGGATTTTGTTAATCAGTCTCTTGAACAGGTCGAAGTTAGCCCTCCGGAAGTCTAAGGTGGCAGGTTTACTAACCCCTCTCTTTGTTTCTTGAAGGATCAAAAATTCGATCATCTCATGATCACTGCACCCTAGACAGCCTCCAACCTTTACTTCCACCACAAGCTCTTCCCTGTTCACAAGAAGCAGGTCCAGGAGGGCACCTTCCCTGGTCGGCTCACTCACCAGCTGTGTGAGGAAGTCATCCTCCACACATTCCAGGAACCTCCTGGATTGTTCCTTCTCCGCTGTGTTGTGATCCCAGCAGATACCCGGGAGGTTCAAGTCCCCCACAAGAACAACGGCAAGTGACCACGAGATTTCTCCCAACTGTTTGTAGAAAGCTTCATCCACCTCACTGCTTTGGTTGGGGGTCTATAGCAGACTCCCACAGCAAGATCTGCTTTATTGGCCCTTAACCTGATCCACATACTCTCAACCCGTTATCACTATACTTGATTTCTGAGCTATCATAGCATTCTCTTACATATAGGGCCACTCCGCCACCTCTCCTTCCCTGCCTATCCCTCCTGAAGAGCTTGTAGCCATCAATTGCTGCACTCCAGTCGTGTGAGGCATCCCACCACGTTTCTGTTATAGCTACTATGTCATAGTTCTCGTGCTGCATCATGGCTTCAAGCTCACCCTGTTTGTTGCTCATCCTGCGTGCATTGGTATAGATGCACTTGAGATGAGCTAATGAATCCAACACCCTCTTGTGAGCATGGGCCCCATGCCCTACCAGACCCTTCTCAGGTGCTTCCATGGTTCCTGAACATCTTTCCCTTCTCTCAAATGAAGTGGCAGAGGGAGAGCCCTCACCAGTCGACCATCCTTCAATCCTTGACAGGCTTCCCTTGAGCTTATTCCTAACATGCCCAGTTATCTCCCCGTCTCCCCTCATATCTAGTTTAAAGCCCTGTCAATAAGCCCTCCTAACTCCTGCCCCAGAATCCTTTTCCCCCTCAGGGACAGCTGCATCCCACCTTTCTCATTTGTCGTCAGCAGACCAGGTGCCTTATAAACCTCGCCATGGTCAAAGAACCCAAAATTCTGATGGTGGCACCAGTCTCTGAGCCATGTGTTAATCAGATATGTTTTCCACCCTCTATCAGTGGTTTTCCCTTCCACTTGAGGGATTGACAAAAACATGACCTGAACTCCCGAGCCTTCAGTTAGCCACCCCAGTGCTTTGAAGTCCTTTTTGAGTGACTTAAGACTTCTTTCTACCGCCTCATTGTTACCTGCCTGGATAACCAATAAGGGGTAGTAATCAGAGGGCTGCACCAGACCAGTGATTTTCCTTTTAATATCTCTGACCCGAGCCCCAGGGAGGCAGCAGATCTCTCTATGCTATGGCTCTGGTCGACATACGGGCCCCTCTGTACCCCTCAGAACAGAGTCACCCACTACAATTACCCTCCTTTTCTTCTTACTTGAAGAAGTTGTAAGTCTTGGGGCTGTGGGACAAGCAGTGGATGACTCACCAGGTGGGTCCTCGTTACCCTCTTCAGTTGGCTGGCCGTCTAGTTCCAACACCTCATACCTATTGTATAATGACAGCTGGGAAGGTGATGAGGGTGGAGGAGGTTTTTGCTTGCCTTTCCGAGGAAGGACCTGACTCCATTCCCCCCTGCCCTCCACATGCCCTCCTACTGCCTGATGAGAGGAGGGGAGGGAGTCATGTATTTCTTGTAGAGCCTCTACCTGTTGTCTTTGACTCAGAGTGTGGCTCCACCAGTCAATCTCATTTTCGCACTCTTTGATCATTCTTAACCTTTCTACCTCCTCCCTCAATTCAATCACCTGCCTGAGCAGATCATTTACTTGCTCACACCACACACAGATGGTGTCTCTGACTCCCTCCAATTCAAGTGCCAGGCTCAGGCACTCTTGGCAAGCAGAGACCTGCACAGCCACCTGTTTGTGCAGGACCTCTGTCTGAGTTCCCACATTCTTCATCACTTTGCCTCTGGGTCATGTTGTGACCATGGTCCTTGTCTGGGAGAGAACCAACCCCTGTGTGCTGTTTCCCACACGCAGCGCTCTCACTTCCCTGCAGAGCTGTTCCTTCCCTCCTCTCTCTCTGGTACTGATCAATTGCTTGCAGGGACCAAATGTACCTTGTCCAGTGGCAGGGTCTCAGCCCTGCCCTACAAGCTGCCTAGATGCACTCCAAGTCAAATACTACCTGATCACCCTGAGCTCGGTGGGCAGCGACCACAGGGTTCTTACCACCGAATTAACGGTGGGTGGTGCTGGTTCCGCCCACGCTAACTCGGAAGCCCACCCAGCTCGCTACCGAGGGGTGGGGTGTGAGCTGGTCTCCTCAGCGAGTGACTTTGGTGTGTTTACACCTCGTTCAAAACAGGCGCCACCGGCCCTTGGCTCCGCCCACAGCCCACGCCGCCTCAGCTGCCCGCCCACCGGCTTGCCAGTCTCCTTAGAGCCGGCTAGCCACCTTTTTGGCTGCAAAAAGATTTACACCCCCCCCCAAAAAAAGCTCCTTTCCAGTCCCTTTTGCTGTGAATCCCCCCAGTGCAGGCTTACCTGCACTGGAGCTGGTCTCCGCCGCGAGTGACTGTTGGTGTGTTTACACCTTGTTCAAAACAGGCGCCACCAGCCCTTGGCTCTGCCCACAGCCCATAATCGGCATCTATGACCCCTGGTAAAATGAACAACCCCTGTAAGGTTGTAGATGATCTTCCCAGTAATAATGCACTCTTTTTTTTTCTTTTTTTTTTTTTTTTTCATTACCCAACAGTCTATATACTCCTGTTGGTATCAAGGATACCGTGGTGTCTAATGATGTTACTGACTCGGAGGCTGCTAAGTCCACGCCTGATTGGTATCAGCTAAATTATTATAAACCACCACTGATTGCAATATTTGATTAGTGTCTTTTTATTCACACTTGCGCCTGGAGGTCCCCCTATCTTCTTCCAGCGTTTTAAAATACAGCCTAGGGGACTCTTTTTGACTATTCTCCCACTCTGGCCGCTTCTCATCTCATCTACTTTACCTTAAAACGCTACCTGATTAAGCTGACAATATTCCCCTCAGGCAGATGGTACAAGGGTGCACTCTCCCCACAGAGTATGCACCTAAATTCAAGACAACAATCAACACAGAATTACTGCCTCCCGCTAGAGGAGGTATTTCACCTATGACACTTAAAACACTGAGCCCGAACAAACAGGCAGCACCGATGACCCAGCGGGTGGGCCTCTGTAGGCCCTCTGTACTAAGGGGTACAGTGGGTGGGTCCACTAGGGCCCTCTGTACTAAGGAATGTTCACTCGTCCTGCACTACCCCCCACACTGGTACAGAGTCTGCCCTGCGCTTCGTTCCTCTCCGGCCGCTTCCCTTGCGGGATAATGGAACGGCGGGTCAGAGAACTCTGCACTCCGCAGCTGCAGCTGGGCTGCGCCTCACACCCGCAGAACAGTCACACAACGACAGAAAGAGGCCCCTTACACTTATTACTCACACAACATAAAATGACAAATACTACAAACATCAAAACACCATTAAGAATATATAAAGCCATTGCTAGTTGATTATGTGGTGTGCCCAGAAAATTCCCCTTTCTTTGTTTTAAAATCAAGGCCTTTAGTGTACCGACCATCAGAAAGGTTTAAAGTTAGTCCTTTTAGAATGGACAAGGGACTCCACATCACAGTGTCAGCACCTTCTGTAAAAACTGCTGCTTTTGGTGTTCAGGGTAGGCGGGACGGACGATCGTGTGGTGCCAGATGGCCGCAGGCAGTCGCTCCGTGGCGGGGGGCTCGGGGAGGCCCGGGGCCGCTGCCACCAACTCCGCGCTTTAAGAATGTCCGAAATCAACTTCCAAGTGGTCGCTAGCTCACTGGCATGCTGATCCCCCTTGGAAATAGCATCCCACAACTGTTCATCTATTTCAGCCCATTTTGCTGGTTCAAAGGCTGTGAGGGTATCGGCAGGACAGCCGTGGTTTCTGCACCATTTAAGTAACCTTCGTACAGAAGTTTCATTATAAGTTATCCCTCTCTTAGAGAGTATATGCAGCAGGAGTCTGACAGTGGCCGTCTCCTCTGCGGACTTGTTCTGCCCCATGCTGCCCCCGACTGATCACCTCTCCCGGGTGATTTTCCGTCGATCAACTGCTTTCCATCCTCCCTGCCACAGCCCCGCTGCAGACAGTACCTCCAATCGGGGATCCTCCTGCGGTGTCTTCTGCGCTCCGTCCTGGGACATCAAGGTCACCATTTGTTGCGGGAGGATATCGGACCTGCACAACTCTATGAGAGTTATAACAAGCAAAGCCGTTTATTTTTCCAATAGTACATACTTATGCTCTCGCCAAAGCTCTTACTTCATAGTTAACAAATCAGCAATTAGACAGCTATCAACCTTTTCTCCTATCAGCATCAGACCACTCTAACACGCGCTGTGCAGACCAATCACCGTCTCGTTCACGCGCTGTTCACGCAGCGATAACTTCTCACAGTTCAGTACTTTTCCACAGTTCAGTGTTGCAGCTGTCCGTTGTTTTCCTCTGCCACCTTACCACAGCTCAGCAGTTTCTTATCTTTCTTCCAAGGCCTGTTTCTCATCAAAGCCTAGCTGTTGATTCAGAGGCTGTGCAGAGCTGACAGGCCGATGCCTCCCACACTAAGTTAGCAGCTTTGGCTTGGGGCCTGTTGTTCAGGCTTCAGTATTTCAATGCTTTAGCACTTTTTAGATCAACATAAGTAGGTTGTTATAACTTAGTACTTTGTTACGGAGGCTTCCAAATGAGCAACCAACCACCAAAAATAAAAAATTAATTATTAACACAGTTAACTAGCTCTCCGTAAATTACAGGTTCGAATGTCTGTGAGAGGAGAACAGAACAACTTTTTAGGGTTTAACGGCAACCCAAAACGCATAACAAAGAACTCTATAGGGTTTAGCGGCAACCCAAAATGCTTTATCACTCACCTGACAAGTGAGGGCTCTCAACCTCGAGGACCTGCTCAGGGCAGCGTCCCGACCCAAGGCCCCTCAAGAAGTTTCCTTGGGCAGCGTCCTGACCCAAGGGGAGAGTCCTCGACCTCAGAGTGCTGCTCCAGGGGACGAGCTCAAAATGGCTCCCCCAGGGGACTCCGTTTATACCCAGGCCGAATCTGACCTGTAGTCAATAGTGGCTCCCATTGGCCAAAGGCCCCAATTACTGTGAGGCCCCGAGAACAGGCAATCAGGAGCTGCTGCACTTCAGCAGCCACGAAGCTCTGCTTTCATTGGGTGGGGGCACCTGCCACAATCCACCCTGTGACTACAGTCATGATTCGGCTGCTTCCCTTGAAGTGGTGGTGTAGTCACCTCTTGCCTCCAAGGTTAAAAGGGAGTGCAGTCCTGGTGAGTCTCCATACTCATTGTGGGTTGTCATCCCTAGATGATTATACAATCAAATCTTTAAAAAAACACAACCCGCCAACCATACAATGTATTACAATCAAAACTGAAGGAAGCTGCTTAACCATTCCAACAAGGAAGATTCAAACATATCCAATTAATGCTTAATATAGCAACAATTGCCTCAAGTCTCTTGCCACTTTCTTCATTTTTTGACCTAAAGTGACATTAACACAATAGCACCAAGTCCAATCACATTCTTCTGAATGCTGCCAATTTCACAAGATTCATTCGCCACCACGTCATCATCCAAGTCTTGATTGTCCACATGGATCCCCATGGCCAAGCAGGATGTCGAAGTCATCTGTTCCTCCAAGATCCTAACAAAAAAAACAGAACTAGGCCTCAGATCAGAACCCGGGCATCAAGTTAAAAATTAGTAATTATCTATTGGGCACTAATATGGTGAGTTCTACCACCTTTCCCTAAGGCTTCCCAAGCATGTCAACTATGCCCATTAGCTTGAGTGTAATATGGTGTATGAAACACTCACCTGATGCCTTGTGTGCCCACTCCTGGACCATCCCAGCAGTAAAATGGTTCCTGTTACCTGATTAAATTGATTTGGGTGTTTCCTTCTCTATTTGCTGTGGGTGGCAATAACGATCTAAATGCACACAACGCTTCCTTCCTCGCAGTGAGGAACTGCTGGACTCCCACAGGAGGGCGGGGGTGTGTGTTTCCAGAGATCTTAACCCCTTCTCCTGCGTGGTTTTAGCGAGCTTTTGAGCCAGTCCACAGCAAGCAATTGTCGGTGAAAGACATGCAAATGTAAGTTGCCCTGTCCCAAGGGGAGCAAAGCCATGTCTGCTTGTGACAAAGGCCCCACAAGGAGCTGGTCCTAGACCTGGCTGAGCCCAGCCTAGCCAGGCCCTGCAGCTGACAAAAGGCCTGGATGGTCATTCAGCTGCCCATAATTGTCTGTTAATTGCCACCTTTTGTTTGGTTTGGGATTGGCCACACCGGAGAATTCTAAGGGGAATGTGTAAGATTTATAATCTTTTTCCAGTATCATGAATCATGTCAAAAATACCCTGTTTGGCAGCAGTTGGCAGTGGGTATTGAGAGACACAGGGAACTTCTGTCCCCCTAACTCCAAAACTCCACACTGCTGTGTGGTAAACACCACTGTTTACCTGCCAAAACATGAAACCCGAATATTTTTCCTTTGTTCTCGAGTTCTGCCCCCCAGCAGTTGCATCAACTTCGAGATGTTACCAGTAGATTGCCCATGTAATATTGCCCGGGGTACCCCCAGTGCCAACGCCTTCCGCCAAAGATGATTCCTTTCTGAATCATAAAATCGACCTGACTTATCCCGGAGCGGTTTAAACTCTCTATGAGGACGCTGCTGGTGGGGGGGGAGTTTCCGACTGACTTGCCGAACCCTCCGGCTTCTGTCTTCACCCCCACCCGGGTCAGTCCAGCCCATTTCTCGCCCATAAGTAACCAAATCACGTAACACTTCTGCCCACGTTAACGAAGGGCGGGGGGGGGTTCGATGGTTGCATTCAATAGCTCTTTGCACCCTTTCTCTGAGGGACTGGAGGTGGATCTTTAAGGCGTCTGGGAGCCCTCTGATGAGAGGTTTAAGGTGGCTGGGATCCACCTGCGCTGCAAGTGGGATTCCGCACCGCCCCCTCTCATCCATCGCCTGAATACAAGCCGCCTTTTGTACTCCCTCCGCCAGCTCCGACAGCCCCTTCACCTTAACGGTAACAGGCTCCCCCCTCTCCTTTGGGTCCACACCCCAGCCCAGTAAGCCACTCGAGATGTTATCGACTGGTTACCTGCTGGTCCGTCACTTAAAAACACTCCGGGACCCCAGAAACCTCCCGCCTCGTCATCACTCAACAAAATTCGATCCCCCCCCTTCAAAGAAACTCTCCAGAAATACTCAGTTTCAGTTTCACCCGGCTTACGCGAATATTTAACCTGAAGCTCACTAAGCTCAGGTCCCGTCCAGGGTGTTGTGTGGACAGAGGTTTGGGGGTTCCCACCTTGTGGACCTGTATGCCTTTCTGTTTTAATGAGAGGTCGCACATGTCTTTCCTCCAACTCCTTTGTTTCCTCCGAGCCACTTTCATCAGACTCTACCCAAATATCTCCATCCCACTCCTCAAAATCTGCACTGGTAATTAACTTTCGAATCTGAGCAACACTAGGGGGCTTTTTTGCTTGTGCCAGCATAACTTCAATTTTTTTTTCTAATAAGCACCTTCTCTCTCTTTGTCATAACAATTCTGTCTTTAAATGATCAATTTCCAACCGCTCCTCTAAGGCATCTCTCTCCACTGCTACAAAATAATCCTGCGCCTGAATCAAGCAGGCACCTAAAATGGCGCACATTTGTCCTTCACTTCCGCTATTCCACCAACTCCCCCGGCTTTGTTCCAACTTTCTCACAACTTCCATTGGATCAAACCACCTCTCCTTTGCCCATTGCATCTCTGAGGGAGAAGGAGCACAACTATATTTCTGTAAAAACTCCTCTATCGACATCCTGCTCGCTGTGCCAATTGTTACGGAGGCTCCCAAATGAGCAACCAAGTATGAACACAATTAACTAGCTCTCTGTAAATTACAGGTTCGAATGTCTGTGAGAGGAGAACAGAACAACTTTTTAGGGTTTAACGGCAACCCAAAACTCATAACAAAGAACTCTATGGGGTTTAACGGCAACCCAAAACGCAGAACAAAGCCCCACTCCCTAGGGTTTAACGGCAAGCCAAAACGCTTTATCACTCACCTGACAAGTGAGGGCTCTCAACCTCGAGGACCTGCTCAGGGCAGTGTCCCGACCCAAGGCACCTCGAGGAGTTTCCCTGGGCAGCGTCCTGACCCAAGGGGAGAGTCCTCGACCGCAGCTGCTGCTCCAGGGGATGAGCTCAAAATTGGTCCCCCAGGGGACTCCATTTATACCCAGGCCGAATCTGACCTGTAGTCAATAGTGGCTCCCATTGGCCAAAGGCCCCAATTACTGTGAGGCCCTGAGAACAAAGGCAGCCAGGAGCTGCTGCACTTCAGCAGCCAAGAAGCTCTGCTTTCATTAGGCGGATGCACCTGCCACATAGTCGGCTATTGAAATACGAGATTATCTTAATGGAAGCACCAGGATTAGAACTGAGAGTAACCGGTGCTCAACACCCTGCTCAATTTTTATATGGAGATCCTAGGGGTGAATTAAGTCACAATTGCATTGAAGTAATAGAATTACAAATGAAAATAAAACCTAATCTAGAAGAAACTGAATTATCTGAAGACAAAAGGTTGTTTATAGATGGATCTTCTAGGGTTATAGATGGGAAACAAAAATCGGGGTATGCAATAGTCGATGGAATCAAGTGGGTGGTTGAAGAATCAGGCCCTCCCAGTTCTGCATGGTCAGCTCAAGCATGTGAACTATACACATTATATCAAGCTCTTGAAATTTTAAAAGACACAAAAGGCACTATGTGTACCAATTCCAAATATGCCTTTGGGGTGGTTCACACCTTTGGAAAGATCTGGGAAGAAAGGATAATGATTAATACTGAAGGAAAAGATCTGGAGCATCAAGAATTGATAATTCAAGTATTGCAGGCACTGAGAGGTCCTGAAGAAATTGGAGTAGTACACATAGAAGGACATCGGGGGGGAACAGGATATCAAATCAGAGGTAGTGGTCTGGCAGATGAAGAGGCAAAGAAAGCAGCCTTAAGGGAACCAATAAAATTGTATGTAATGGAACAAGAAGTAGATTATAGGAAAAAGATACATAACCCTCAGGAGTTAACCAAGATTCAAAAATTGGGGACCACTGTGGTGAATGGGAAATGGATCCTTCTAGACAATAGGGATACAAGGAGAATTGCAGAAGACTCTGCAAACCAAACCAGAATTGAAACAAAACTTTTGAGTGATGGGTACAGTGTAAAAGAGATTAATGAAAGCCAGTTAAGTATTCAAGCCACAAACAATAAGAAAGATCTTAATGGCTGTGCAGTGCATACCATTAATGACACATCATGGATAAAAAGCAGGCACTCTGATCTTTTACCTGGTAACACAAATGTTAATGAATGTGACTCTAAAATCAATATGTTTGAGAAAACTGAAAGTGTGTCATGTATTTCTACCAGCACAATAATTTTGCAATGAATTAAAGGATCCAAATAGATTACACAGAACTACCGAAGGTTGGGAGGTATAAATATCTGTTAGTAATAGTAGATCAATTAACTCACTGGGTAGAAGCTTTTCCTATCACCAGAGCGACTGCCCAGTCAGTAGCTAAAATATTATTAGAACAAATTATACCACGATTTGGAATTGTAAAAGTGTTTCATTTGGATCAGAATACTCATTTTACATCTAAGATCATAAAGTTAATTACAAAAGCGCTGGGCATCACTTGGGAATATCACACCCCATGGCATCCACAAAGTTCTAGACGGGTAGAGCGAATGAATCAGACCTTGAAACAACAGTTATCTAAATTAATGATAGAAACCAAATACTCATGGATTAAATGCTTACCCTTAGCCTTACTTCATATTAGGACTATGCCAAATTCAGAGACAGGCCTCTCACCTTTTGAAATGCTATATGGGATGCCATATTCCTAAGGTATGCCTTTAGGGCATCCATTAATAGAAGACATGACGATACATCAGTATATCAAAACTATTGGGAAAAACCTACAAGAATTAAGAATAAAAGGAATATTAGCCCAAACAACTCCTTTAGGATTTGTAGTGCACAAAATACAACTTGGAGATAAAGTAATGTTTAAAACTTGGGAGGAGGAAAGCTTATCTCCTAGATGGGAAGGACCATTCCTGGTGGTGTTGACTACGGAGACAGCTGTAAGAACTGCTGAAAGAGGATGGACTCATATTTCCAGGGTGAAAGGACCAGTCACAGGTGAACCAAATTGGAAGATCGAGTCAGCACCTGGAGATTTGAAGCTTCGAATACGACAGAGCTAAAATAGAACTGGACTTACTGAAACAGACAGAGTAACATCGATAGTAGTGAAATTCTGAATCGTCTATATGAACCCTGTGTGTATGTATATATGTTCAATGTTTATTTTGTAAAAGGTTGTGATATCTATGATTTTTTTGGCTTTAGACTGTTTTACATAAAAACATAAATCAGTTAAACAGAGGAATTAGGAAGGAAGTAAAAGGGAGTGAGAGAAAAGCTGAGGATAAGTCCAAGTGAGGGCAAGACCGGATTGGCCTCCATTTTTGCTGTTAAGAAGACACAAACCCGACCGTTGGCAGCAACCCAATGGGTCCAGGGGTAAACAGAAAAATGTGCCATACCGGACCTCACTATGGTAGCTGGCTTTCTCTCCTCACTATTCATGTTAGCCTCATATTGGCTAAAAAGGGTCCAAATACTACCAACTCATATGACCCCTTTGAAGATAATGAGTTTGTTTTATTAACAAAAACTATAAGCAAGACCTTCAATTTAAGTCACTGCTGGGTTTGTAGAAGACCTTTGGTATTATCAAGCTGGCCGTGGGTCTCTATACCGCTTCCCCATCACAGATAGCAAACGTGGAATGGCTGGAATGGCAGTTTATGGTCCTGGTTACCTGGAACACCGTGGGTAAAACAACTTTTATCTGTTGTGTACATTTGCTGCCCTAATGTTTGTACCATGTATGATTCCATGTTTTATTAGATTGATTCATTCAGTCGTTCAAGGGATGCAAATCTCTGCAATACCAATGGATCCTGAATTGGCCAGAGGAGAAAAGGTACACCCACTAATGATAATTAGAATAAAGAGAACAGAACACCCAAATCCCATACAACAAACCTTAGCATGTTTTGAAACCCAAACACGAATCAATTTAATAAAACAAAAGGCGAGGGATTGTGAAGAATATGGTGGTGATTCGTGTAAAAAATACAGTGACTTTACTGGTATTTGCCATGTACATAAGTTAAAGGAGATTTATCATGGTTTTACGGTTAAAAGGGTTTGGAATTTTTTTTTTCCTCAGTGATTGTTGTTAAGCAAGTGGAAAATTACTGGCGGAACCCCTGTCAGGAGCCCCAGCAACACCAGAAAGCCCGGGAAAGTGTAAGGGACGCTGCTGATTGGAGGAATCCCTGTGGGGACCTCTGGCAACACCAGAAAGCCCGGGAAAGTTCGGGAGACTCTACTGCGCATGTGCGGATGGGGGAAGGTTCGAGAAACTCTATTGCGCTTGGGCAACCAGGAGGTGGGCACTTTTTGGGGAGAATTACTCCCATTTGTGAATATGCATGAGGGTAGGCTATAAGGGGAGTGACGCAGCACTACCTGCTGTGCGTTGGTGCGGAGCACAAAGGTCCTCTGCTCACTGGCATATCGAGCCCTTTTGTTTTACTTGTTCTTATTGCAAATTAATTTATAAAAGATATTTTCGGCTCTGCCTCTGCATTTATAACAGAATCAAATGCAGCCTGACCTACAAACTAAAGATTGCTCATCAGAGTCACCACACGGGCAGAGCAGGTACTGGGGAAGAACATTTGTGTGACTGCCCATCGATTTACTGCCGCAGGTTCAAGATCCACCGGCTGGAAGGGGGAAAGGACGTGAACTTCACTTTGCTTAGACAGCCCAGCAAAACTGGCCCAGCAGTTCAGCTACTTTTAGAAGTCTTTTCAGCATCTATCTCCAACTGCCAATCTTCAATTGTCAGGTAAAAAAACCTGGGGGTTTTGAGAGAGACCTTACAAAATTATCCCTCGCACAGTAACCTGATTAGGAACATTCAGAGAAAGCCGCATTTCCCCCTCCCCCCTATTTAGGCTGGATACGTACCCTAAGCCTCACCGGCGGCAGCCCGCAGCCAGCCAGGCCGCTGTGAGGGTGCCGGGACACCCCAGCGCGGAGCCCAGCCCAGAGCCGCCCCCAGAACCGCCCCAAAACCAGGGGCTGCGACCCCCGGGGCTGAGCCCCAGAGCCTCCAGCCGCGCCCGCTCCCTGCCTGCCCCTGGCAGAGGCCGGGCAGTTCCGGAGAGGAGCTTTCCCCGGCTGGACGCAGGTTGCCCCCAGGGCCCTGCCAGGCCTCTCACGGGGCTGCGCGGGAAAAGCCCCTCGGGCAGACGCGCCGCCGCCCTCCCGCCCCTCTCCTTCAGGGCGCGGACCCGCAGCTGCCGGCGGGTGCTGTTGGCGGCGGCGGCGGACCCAACCCCCCCGTCCCCTCCAGCGGGACTGACGGGCTGCGCTCGGGAGCTGCGGGAAACGCTCCTCGGGCGGCCGCTGCCCCGCCGGGCCCTCGGCGCGGGGAGCCTGGCGCTGAGGAAGCCCTTGCAGCGGGGCCGGCCCGAGCTGCCCGCGGGCGGGGCCCGCCAGAGGTGGCCCCACTGGCAGCCCTGTCCCTGCTCCAGCCGGGGGACGTTCCCGGGCACAGGGCGAGGAGAAGAGCCCATCACCCTCCTGTCAGCTCGTGCTGAGGAGCCGGACAAGTGTCGCTTGACTAATGGTGGGACTGGGTGATCTTCAAGGTCTTTTCCAACCTGGTCAATTCTGTGACTTCAGCTGGTACCGGGAGCCCTTCGCACACGCGGTTAATGGCGGCAGATGGTTTCGAGCACTCCCCACAGCTCACTGCCATGTGGATTTTGGGCCAACAGAGTCTACCACAAGCCAGGTCCTAAAGCTACCGAAAGACCTTGAGGCTACTCTGCACCGCGGCGTTTAGATGACAGTGCCCCGCTAACATCCCAGATGCAGAAAGTTTAAGGTAAAACCATAATGCTTTTGTAAAGTTGAATACATCTTTGGAAAAAAGCTTGCTTCCCAACTGCCTTGATGTCTTGTAATACCAGAGCCTTTCTCTGAGATTAGTACGTACATAATTTCTGTACTTTTCTGGGTTGTCTGTCTGTATTGCCTTTGTTGAAGGAAAATAGATTTTTCTCGTGCAAGATACTTTGAAGGAACACAGACTGAAATTTTGTCCTGAAGCTTCAACAAACTCCCAAAACCAACGTTTGCTGTTCAGACACAAAGGTACTTTTAGCAGGACAGTCTTATCTAACCTAATCGAATACCTTCATACTATGGAAGTCTGAAAGTGACTTTATTTGTTGAATATTTGCATGACAGTACTTGTGCTAACATTTCAAAGTCTTCGAAAATCAGATGCTTCTGTAGGAGGTTGTGGTGGTAAAGCCAAAAAAGAAGAAAAAAAGTTTTCAAGCAAATTTCTTGAGAGTTTTTTTTAAACCTCTGGTCATGCTCTTTTTATTTGCAGAAGTTGATCGTGGCTTTTAACACTTTATGATCCTCACAGCACTACTGTGCTAGAATCAGGACAACTGTTGTTTGTATGCTGCTTCCTGTGCTTTTCTCTCAGGTTGATACCATCTATTTGGTGTGAGGAAAATACCGGCCTTTATTTTTTTCCAAGTTTAGATGGCTAATTAGCCAATTTTTTAGAAAATCTGTTTCTGCTGCGTGCTTTGGTATTGCAAGGCTAGCTGTATTTGCCTACAGATGGGATGGAAGTTTTTTCGTGGAGAGGTGATAACTTTCTTTAAATCACCTACAACTTTTAGGAGAAAACAGCTCTTCAAGCAGGGAAGTTTTTCCTCAGGTGCAATTCTAATGTTAAATGGAAATGAAGAGTAATCAAGCTTATCTTGATTGCTTCAATCACGTAAACTATTGAAGAGAAAAGGCAGGAGGTGCCTGAGAAACAAGGGCTGTTACTGATGGTTGAAGCGAGATGGTCAGGTCGTGAGTTCTTACAGTGACTAGAGCTCAAATAGAGGGGAAAAAAAGTATTTTTTTGTCTGGAGAAGAGACAGTTCTGAAGTGCTATGAGAGCAATAGTTCACTATTCAAACACTGTTGAACTTTTGCTCGAGTTTATGAATTCTAGTTTTCGATATTATCTTTCTTTATTTGAGAGTGTCTCTTGAAGGAGAGAACTGAGAAGACAGATTGGGTTGGCTACTCTGTGAGTAATATGTTTTCATAGAAAACAAGGTTCTTTTGGTTTTTGCCAGCTATTTACATAAAATTCTTTCTAAGATGTGACTTGCATTCCACCTACATCGTTTCCACAGTATTATGTGTAGCAGTGATTAAAACCGACTATGTTTCAGAATGTGTAGAATGTGGGAAGAGTTTGTTTCAAGGTAATGCTTTCCTTTGCTGTGTGTATTCTTTTTAAAACAGTTCTGTGTAGTGCCTGGGTTATAGAAAAGCCCAATAACCAATTAAATCTTGTTAGTTAGGGCTCTTTTTGGTGTGCATGTGTTATCCAGATAGCATATTGAAAAAGTGAAATCTGTGTTCTTAGAGTCATGGGGGGGGTGGGTGTGTTTTGGGTTTGTTTGCTTAGTTTCGTAAATTGCTGGTATGTTCTAAAGGAATAAATATTCTCTGTAATATAAATGAGGTGATACCTGAGTACTTCTAGTCTGTTAGAGGGTAGCACTGATTTTTATGGAGATGTGCTTTATAAATATAAATACATAGGCTGTGTGTTTTCTTATAGTCTCTGCATCTTGTATTTTAATCTTGTCTGTAGAGTTAATGGTAGGGTGATGTGTTTTAGAAAACACTTCTGGGAGAGAATGTGTTTGATAAACTTACAAAATTCAACAGTCTAAATGCTTATTCTTGGCTAAAAAGTTGTTTATGTACTTGCTGTAGGCTTTGCTGTCGTTGTTTCTTACCTCTTCTCAGCTGCTGCCCCTGTATTCCACAGGGGATATTTGCTTGTAAATGCCTGTCCCTTTTCAGTAGAAGATGGCAATCTTGTCCTGTTTTTCACCCCTTACAAAGTCTTCTTGTCTATTCAAAGTGGGCTAATGAGCTTTCTGCTCAGTGCACAATTTCTGTAAGTTGTTTAGGCTAATTTTTAAATTTAAGTCTTTGCTGTGTCAATTTTTGGCTGGGTAAGTCAGTTCAAGCGTCTGATCATGTAGCTACGTGGTCAGAAATATTGACCTAAGGGAAGAAGAAAGAACATGTTGTGAGGAGAGAAGAGGATGAGATGGTTTCTTTCAATATTTCCGAGGTAAATGCTGTACCTTATACAGATCAGATCCTTCTCGCTTACTTAAACTGTATTTTCATAGAGTAGTTCTGTGGCAATTAAACCGGTCTAACCCAGGCTGAGGTGATTTTCTCCTTTCGCTCAGAGTCTGTGCTGAATTGGTGTTGAGCTAGATCGGTTTCCTGACTGTTGGAATATGTGGAGGCTCCTGAACACTGCTGGGGGGGGGTGCAGGGGAGAAGCAGAGCCGCAGCTGTGGAGTGGAGAGGTGGGATGACAGACAGCAGTCTGGATTTAGATTGGTTTATAATGTACCCGAGAACTTGCATCCTTTTCCAGTATATCAGTTGGTTTCAGAAAGTTTATAATCTGTCTGCAGTTTCTCTGCTTTTATTCTCCTTCTGCAATTCTGTGCATTGTGAAATGTGTACAGCTGGGTGTGCGTGTCTGCGTGTCGTAGCTGTACACAGGCACAACTGTAACTGCGTAGATGAATGCGAATTCTGGTGAAGTACTTAGAGTTTCTATATTGGCGAGATAGCTTGGAGGTTTTCTGATGGGGAGAATACAACTATCAGCTTTATAGGATCAGCTCTTATCCATAGAGGGATGCACATTAGTATTACCACAGGCAAATATTTTCATGATGCTTGTGTCACTGGCTGAACTGTGTATCTTAGGGGTATGGGGAAGATCATATGTTCAGATCTGGGCTTTAACACCTGTCCCATCTATCGGCTGACCTGGCACTGTTGGTTGTCTGTGTTTGTTTGAGATAGTTCTCTTACTAAGTGGGGTGTCTCTGAGGGGCTGATATTTATGAGGAAGTGTGTTGCTGGAGTCATACAACAATGCTAACAATAAACAATGTGCCTATGTGAATGGAAAAAGTGTGATATTTTAGTCTGTCGTTTTCTTGCAGTGTAGCTTTTTCTCAGATGAATTATGTGTTGCAAGCTATTAAAAAAAAAACTTCAGAAGGATTTTTATTGTATTTTATTTGGCAAAGTGCTTCATGACTCTTGTTAGAATGTTAGAATATTAAAATGTAGTGATTAAAGGACAGTGAAACTTTAAACAGATTTTTGAAGGCAGTTTTGAGGAACTTTTTGTATATGCATGAAAAGTTATGTACCAACTATTGTACCTGAACCTTTCTGCATCAGCATAAAAAATCTACTGAAAGGTGAAACTGCTACAGAGAAAATACTGGTGTGATATTCAAATATTATCCCCAGAACAGAGAAAAATTTGTCAAAATTACTTTCATCAAACTGTGGATTTTTCTTACAAATGTGGAGGATCTGTGTAATGTACCCTTTTTCACTAGAGAGATTTTTGTCAGCAATAATTTGTACATATGCATGTAGGCCCTGAAGAATATCAGCTAACAATAACATGAAATTCAATACTGGAAAGCTGCATTTTGTAGTAAATGTTCTCAAGATTTACTGACATATCGCATTATGTGGGCAGGTATATGGTAAGAGATAACAGTGAACAGTAGAAGGTGGGGCTGCTGAAGACAGATTTCAGATGGATGGATTTGAACAAATAGTGGTTGAAGGGTTTTTTAGTTGGTTGTTTGTGGTTTTGTTTTTTTCCTTTATCTCTGAATCTCATCAATTTACTTAAGGGACATAATTCTATAGAATGTTGGTATTTGTAACCTAACAAGCTACTCTGAAATGTGAATGCATAAACCATTCATATTTTAAGTTGGTCCAGACTGTTGCTGCTGAAACACTAAGCTTGCCTTGGCGGGCATGAGACTGGCACTGTGGTGTTGCTCTTTGTCTTTTCTCGGCTGGCTTGCTGCTGATGGCTCTTAACTCCTGGTGCTGTCAGTTGTAGTGGGCTCCTGGCTTCTCTGCAATCACCTGGTAGGATTTCAACTGGCCACTGTACGCTGAGCCAGCAAAATGGTACCTCTGCTCTGCTGCTTTCCCAGGGAAGTCTTGAATGTTTGTGCCCCTTAATGGAAAACTGGTCACAGCTCATCACCAGGACACCGCCACCAAAAGAACTAGAGAGAAGCTTGCACTGGCTTGTAGGGCAGGTGTGGTATCATCAGGAGGTGGACAGATTTCACTTCAAATTGAAGCTAAGGTTAATTATGGTGTTACCAGCTTCTAAAACAGGTTAGTTAATGGGAACTAACTGTAGGCTTGCTGAAGCAGCACTAATCTGGCTGCTGGCAATGAAGTATTGGTCTCTGATCAGCTCATTTTCTCTCAGCAGGCTGAAAAATAGCCCCAGTATGAGTGCTTAGTCTACAATCATGTTGATTTTGCTTTAGGTTTGTCTTTAGCTGTTGGAGATTAATGAATCAAAATGGTGTTTGAATTTACAGCCAGTTCTCATCACTTGGCAGTGTTATTTCTAGCTGTTCTCTCCTTGGCTCACCTGAGCCTATCAGCTAAAGGACTCTGCTATTCTGCCATGTGGGAGTGGGGTGCAGCCTTCAGTGTCTAGGAACTAGTGAGATGATAGCAGAGGGTGTTGAAGCGTTTTTTACTTTTCCAACTGTGTAAGTACTATGCTGTGTATTTGTTGCAACCATGTCCAAATCCACCAGTGGCCTTTTCTTCTTCACTCATTTTTGCCCATATCACAATCTTCCCTGACCTCAGAAGAGCAGCCTCCTTTGATTCCACCAGCAGCCATCAGACACAGCGACAGTATGTTGGGGATATTCACTGGTGTGGAAGTGCAGACAGGACCTTAGATGCTTGATAGCGAAACACAAGCAAGGGGTCTGCTTAGCAAGGTCTGTGTGTGCTGGTGTTTGGATAAGCAGCTGGCATATGGATTGCAGGTTTCTTCAATTTCTTGGGGTTTCACTCAAAGGGGAAGGCTAAGGTGGTGAGTTTGAGTGTCCCTCTGAAGTGTTCATCTCCTATAGACAGCCTAGATATTTTGGTTCTGTAAAGATTTGATTTGAACTCTGGTCCCTCCAGAGGTATTACACACATAAAATTCTTTGCCACTGCAGTTTACCGTTAAGGTGTTTCCTTTTGGGGAAGAAAGTTGAGTGGAAAGTGCACTTGTTCTAGAGAAACAATCTTAAATTAAAAGAACAGTGATCTCTGCTAGCTAACACCTGAAGAAGGAAAAAAACCTTTTGTGGTAGGTGTTGGTGTGGCTCTTGGGTCAGAAATAGTTGCCAGGAAGGTATTACCCAAATTCAATGGGATATGCCTCCTGTAGTTCTTTTTTTTTTTTTTCCTTTACAATACTACCTTCATTTTATAGGTAATATTTATTTTATAGGAAGTGCTGAAGAGGTGTAACTTGTTGATGTTTAAAAAGGGTTTTCTCTGACCTGAATGGAAGTTTCTACAGATGAATATGTTGTATCTTTATGAATAGCTTTAAACAGAGACCATAAACACTTACTTTTCTCTTGATCGAGAAAGAGAATTAACCTGTTTAATCTTTGCATTGTTCTTTAGTTTTATTTTGGGTGGGGGTGGGGACCCAATTCCTTGGACAGCTGATGTTGTGTAGCACTGGTATTTGTTCTAGTTCCATTATGGCTCGAACATGGTTTTGGGCATTAAAGCCTGATCCTAATACCCCCAATGCACTATCTCTTATCATGCTGAGGAGTCTTTGCCATTAATTCATTCATTTCTTGCAGAGATCGCATCTAGTTCTATTGCTTGCAGGGAAACTCTAAAGAGAGGAATGGATACTGATAATTGCTGAAACACCTCAATTCTGTGTGAGAGCTGGGAGAAATGTTCATATCCATTGGCTTTGTAGTAAGACCTTGCTGAAGTTTTTTCTCGCCTTTTTACACAGTAGCATGATGTTCAGCTTCATGTGGAAACTTAACATCCGTCAAAAAATAGTCAATTTGAATTGTAAACTTGAGCCTATGGCAGGGAACTCTTCAGCTGGCCAGCTTCATCTAGCTGGTCTCCTGTGCTTGAGGAGGCAGAGGCTCACCCCTTTAGCTGGCAAGGCTCTAGGGAGGTTGTGTAGGTGTGCTTGTTTTTAACCCGTTCTTGATAGGGCCCATTGTTTGAAGGGAAACAAAAAATAAAACAAATAATTCTGCTCTAACATAAAACACAAGTAAATTACATTGATCCTTTTAATAATTGCTCCTTTGATGGCAGCATGGCTAGGCAGTGCATCCAAACACGGGTAACAGTTGTCTGGGTGGAGCTGTGCTCTTGTGGAGACCCGGTGTCTCCTGGAGCTGAGCAAGGACAAGGCTGTTTGTTTTGGTGCTGTTTGTTCACATATTTTCCCATAGTCTGTGTGTTCCCATAGTCCTTACACTGAAATGGGGAGAGAAAAATTGAAAGATAAAGACACTCTCCTGATGTTCTCTGTATGCTTACTTTCATTCTGGGCTTCCCATCTGATATTTGTATATTTGTGCTGTTCTTCCTGGGTAATTATGAAGGGGCAACTCACAGGGGATACATGAACTCTGTTACAGAATGATGAAAGGGATGAGAGCTTTGAAAGATACAGTGTGACATAAACACTGTTTTGGCTTTTCCACTGTATTTATATCTTCAAATTTAGAGGAAAAAAATACTTAAAATTAAGTAAAGCCTACCACCATATTCTGAAGCAAAAATGTAGTTTAGAGTAGTTGGAAAGGAGCTATAAAAGAAGAGTACAGTCATAGCCAGATCTCATCTTCTTTCAGAGAGCTTTGTGATTTTTGGCACCTGTACTCAGCCTGGTGCATTGTTCATGGGGCTTCTTTGTTGTAGTTGATAAAGTAAATCATAAATAATTGTTCTTTTCTGTTTTAACAGTTGCCCAGTCAGGGAATTGGCATGTGCAAGGTAAGAAAGGAAGTAATGCTGACTTTCTCATAAAAAAGTCTTTTTTTTTTTTTTAAAAAAAAATCTAACTGAAAAAGAAGAGAAGATGAAGCATAGGAGAATGACAAATAATGGGCTGAAAAGTTTGGAAAAGATGAGGAGCGTTACAGAACAAAGTTATTACAATTCTGTAGTTTATGTGAGTATCCTCTAGGACTTCTCGCATATCAGTGTTTGTACATGTGGTTATGCATAGTCAGTCATTTTTGCCTTGATGACTGGCAAACAAATGTATGGGACAGAATTAACATCCCATACGAATATGAAAGTGCTTCCAGTGACATTAAAATTGTTCTAACACACCTATTACGTATTCTCTCAGCTACAGGTAAAACTTGAGAGAACAGAAAGCAAGAGCGAGAGAGGAACAAAAATGAACAGTGGAAAAGATGAGCGTGGTGGTCATGCAACTGCTTGTAAATAAGGCAGTTCAGGGGCTGCCTACAGGAATATACGGCCTGGGATGGGTGTTCCAGGGTGTGGGGAAACACTGACAGGTTTTGAGCAGCTGAATACAGGGTTTATTCTCAGGTACATCAAGTCTACTAAAATACAAAGGGTTTTCCGGGTGGTATAAATGTAATTTACTTTTTTTTCTTTGTTTTCTTTATGCTGTGAGAAAAAAAGAAAATGGCAATTGTGCAAATAAGCCCACAGTCTGTGGGAGCTCACAATTCTTACTGTATATCTAGCAGTCACATTTATGTCTTTATTGTACTTTCACCCACCAGGTTCTTCTTAGATAATGTATATTTGGTCTTTATTAATAAATTTCATTTTAGTCTGAAAGATCTTCTTTCTTTTGCTTGCTGTCTGCAGCAATGTAATGAAAGGGAGGTGCTCAGAGGGAAGATTGCTGTGAAGATTTCAGAAGTACTGTGTTACTATCTTCTGAGATGATTGAAAATTGATGCAGTAGGAATTTGTTGCTAGGTAAGTTTTCCATCTTTGAAGCACTCTTGTTTTCCCTGAGGAGCTCTTGTTTAATCGGTGATGACTAGATATGGTAACCCCTTTCTGGGATGGCTCAGTCCACTCTTCGAAGAGAAGTTTCTAGGCGGTGTTCTTTGCTATTTTGTACGGGAATATTTAATTATTTCAGACATTTAGGAAATAATACTACTTTCTGCAAGGTTGCTTTTAATTATGCTCTCATCTGCCAAACTTCAGGAGTATTTAATTCTAGTGTGAAACTGGGGACAAGCGTGAGCTCAAAAAGTCATTCTTTAATGCTTAGTGTTACATGATTTGCTGTATTACCTGAGCAAATGACCAGCACTTAAAGAGATGAAAGAGTTACACAGCTAAAATCATACACATCTTGAGAAATAGAAGAATTTTGGTCATTTCAACATGGCTGTGAAAATAGCATGCCATTTTAAGATAACTGAGATAACAGAAAACTGGGTGGGGGGAAAAAAAAAATGTTCAGTTACAACTGTTGGGAAGTGGAGGGAAGAATGATCGTCTTCGTGTGCCTGTAAATTTGCCAGGTAGTCCCCATAAGTGCAAGTATGCTTTTTGTTAAACTCCCGGTTCCTTCCCTTGATGGGTGACCAGCAGGTTCTTAATGTTTCTGGGGACTGTTGCGTAATGTATATGGATAATGACACTGAATGCGCTCTACAGTCTGGGTAAATACAATTTGTTGCAATGATCCAAGAAAGCAGTGGGTATTGTTGAGCAGAACTTTTTGTTCATGAATCATCATCATCAGCTTGAGTTAGGTTTTGGTGATTGGTATACTGTAACTGTGTCACTTCAGTGTGATGAAATGCAGATTCTTGTATAAACTTGAGGCTTATGCAGGGCTTTCTAGTGGGCATGAGATCTTTCTACATGTGCCATACTGTATGAAGTGGACTCCGCTGTGTCGCTCTACGTTCTCTAACCTTTCTTTTGCATGTGGTCCTCCTGGCTATGCTATGTATTTCAAGGTCACCTGCCTGAGGAGCACAGTAAGAGAAGAGCTCAGTTCTGAAGCTCAGGGCTGTGATCTTGCTGCTGTGAGAATTGTCCTCGATGCGGCATCCACGTGTGCAGCAGTATATGAATTGTTTGCTTTTGCTTTAGGGTTTCTTTCAATGCTCATAATTTCTTGAGGCAAAAAAAAAGGAAGTAAAATTAATTTTTTGAAACATAAATAATGCGATTAGGCGTTTAGATGTTTCTGTGGTGTGTGATCTGCACCCCCTAGTTAGTCATGCCTGCAGGAAGAACCTACTGGCCAAATACTTGGTTCCTAACTGTGCTGTGCAAATCTTGTTATGTAATGGTCTGAGGTAGAACGTTGCTTCTGAGTGAAGGTCCCTCTGAAAGGCTGGGTCTAAACTGATAATGTAGACACAGATCTGGAACTGTTACTCTGCAGCATAGTAGTTGTACTCTCAGGTGCCTCAAATACTACATTAAATAGTATCATTATTTTCACCTGTAAGAAAAACAGAATGGGAAAAGTAAAGGCAGTTAAATGATCTAAAATATTCCAGACTGGAAAGGTAAAATGAGACTCCCAGCCTGGGAACACCTCTTCTCAAAGATGGTTTCCCTGAGGAGAAGATGTGGTGGGGGCTCTGCAGTTCAGGAGGGAACAGAAATGCCTTTTGGAAACCGTGTAGGATGAGGGAGAAGTAGGGTTGTGTCATCAGTATGTTTTAAGAGACAAAAAAATAGCTATTTAGTGATTTTTGAGTAGAAGTTGTTGTTCCTCTCACGTGAGTTGGCCATGGGGAAGCATAACAAGCCTACTGCACTCTTTTCTTAATTTAAAGCCGTTGCAAAACACTGCAGGGAGGCTTTAGCTCTGGAGAGCTGGAATAAAGTGTATGCTACCGAAGGTTTGCTCTAGGGCCTTGTTCGAGCCTGTTCCTGTGACTGCCCTGACCCCTAGTGACTGCAGAAACAGTTAAATAATTAACAGATTCAATTGTTTTAAAAAATAAGTATATATCTTTACATAATGTCTTGCTTTACAAGGGAGCTTTTATCAGCAAATGTCTTCATTAGGAGGAAATTGTCAAAATCCTTCTATTTTAAGCAATCTCTAAGTTCCCAGAGAAGTTTTGCTCAGTTTTTATTTTACAACAACCAGTTTCTTTCTCATTTGGGTGTTGACTTGAGATGGATTTTGCTACCTTAATTAATAAATAGCTTCATTAAAATATCAGTGCTGCTAAGATGCTGGGAGTTAATGGTTTAAATTTAGCCATAGAAGTTTGTTCAGGAATGGTGGATCTCAGGCTGGAAGCTTTGCAAACTTTTAATACAATACAGGTGGTACCACTGTTAATCTGTTTGCGATCTGATACAATGCACCTACAGGAGATGTCTGATGATCTTGAGAAGTACCATCTGGAAAAACATTAGTATGTTTTAACAGGTATAAAGTGAAAGCAACAAATCATTTCTTTCCCTTGGGCCTTCCAGTTCAGCAGCAGACGATGTACGTGCATATGTAATACCAAGGCAAGTTCAGTTCTCCTTCACTAGCCCTCCAACTTGGATCTTTGGCTCGTTATCTCAGTACTTATTTTCAAGTAGTGTTAGTTTCAACCAGTGTGGGGGATTTGTCATGCAGTGAGTATGTGAAAACACAGAAATAAAGTCTTTAGGGCCCCACTGCATGAAATGTAGAATATCCTCAATTTTCTTTGACTCCTCTTTGGGGCCTTAATGACAGAGACAACCAGACAGAAGAGGATTAGGAAACATAATAGGGGATGCACCCATGATCTATAAAACATGTGTATGTTTTTAATATTTTTATGGATCTTAGTGCTGTTGAGTCTGTGAAAAGGAAATGTTAGATAAGGATTTGATGACACAAAGCACTGATCCCTGTGTGTTCCTCTGATTTCAGTCAAGAGTAGTTAACACCTCACAGGAACTGCTAATATCTCATTGACCCATGTATTTATTGTACAGTGATGAGGTATTTCTTACTAACTATGACTTTCTGGACTGAGCAATTGATGACTCAAGAGAACAGGATTTGTAATTTCTCTGCGGGAAGCTCCAGTGAAGAGGGAGGAGATAATGTACTGAGGTTGTAGTTCCACAACAATCCAGGACCAGCCAAGTATCGCCCCAATGGCCATGTCCTTCTCCTCCTGCTTTTATCTGTCTTCCCCTTGAGCTGGGCCTCTCAGTCAGCCCGATCCTGTGCTGGGCATGTGGGCATGTTAAGATGCTAGAAAATGATTTTCTTTTGGCTTTGGCTTGTTGGGGTGGCTTTTCGGGATGGGGAGGTGGGTGAGATTGCATCGGGAGGTGCTAGTTCTTTATGATCCCGGTTTGGAAAGGCCCTCGGATTGTGTAAAGCATCTCTTCAGCTGCTGGTTTTCTGAGATGCCATTTAAAAGGAAAGGAGGACAGTGTAGCTAATCCTACAACCATTCAGATGCTGGGAGGCCCAAGTTGTGCAGCACTGAATGGGCCTGCGACTATGGCCCAGCACACCCTGCACCTCCCGTCCGTGGAAAAGTCACCCCGTTTTGGTCACTTGAGCTCTGACAGGATTTTCCCAAAGAAGCCAAGTCTATTCGTCATTTCCACTGTCAGACAGAAAGGACGTTCACCTGAGAACCTGTCGCTGCGCTCTTAGATAAGGGCTAGGCCAGGGCTTATCTAACTGGACACAGTATCCCTCTGAGTACGATTTTAAATTGCCTCAGGCAGACAACGTAGACCGTGTTGCCGCAAGGCATCGGATACTACAATTTGAAACGGCGATGTCTAGTTAGAGGGGAGGAAACATTTTCAAGACGCTTAGTCCTTGATTTCAAAATAGATTTTTCTATTCTTCTCTCAGTTAAGGAGAGGGAGGCCTAACTGCACTTTCTAGAATGCATCACTTATTGTTGTTTACATTAAAAGGTCTCTGAGACTGCTAAGGGAAACCAACAGTATTTATTCGTAACAGGAATTATGCCTTAAAACATAGTCTGTACAAATAAATTGAGCTGTCAGATGTTCATAACAGATTAAACTTTGTACATCTATCGAAGGCTGTTGAAGTTTTGAACGTTCTAGTGCACTTCCTAGACGGGATTTTCAGACTTCGTAATTTAATCATCTTTGGATTTTCCGGTTGCTAATTGCCTTGTTTCAACTTTGATTTTTCTTGTCGATGGAAGCACTCGCTTCATCTCTTTCTCCCGTGTAGGTTGGCTTTCTCGTTTTGTGTTGACTCGCATGTCTTCTTGGCTCTGCTGTCAAAATAGAGAGACAGGCCATTTTGTGCGTCATTTCCTAGAATAAAACAACATGCTCTCTCAGAAGCATTTTCAGAAGTACGCTTTCAACGCTTGTAGAAGCAACAGAAAAAAAAAAATCATTTCATCCTAATATAATCCACCCATGTTTCAAAAGGTTCCACGCGAGTATTTTTCCTCCTAAACCTTCCCAAGCAGATGCTTGAGAAGCGTGTGGTGGTTGCACAAAGAAACCAGAACTGGTAGCAAGGCTGGCGAGGGATTCCCGAAGGTGGGTTGAGGTGCTTTGCATCTCCGTGGTGCCTCAAGAGGATTTGCGTCTCTGACGGGAATCCGAATGGCCCAGTGCTGCGTGTGGAAGTGCCCTGGGTCAGCTCAGGGCAGCACTGACAGCGGGGCCGACTGGGGGGTCTGAAACACAGGTGGGGAGGGACCTGGTGCTTTTACTGGAAAGAGGGAATTGTATCGAGCAGTTACCTACCTGAATGGTGGTTTTGAAGTGAGAGCGTGTTTTTCCGTGTGGATTTCTTTTCCTCCAGGTCGGTGAGTTGGAGGATCCTGATGATATTTGTCTGTAGAAAACACACAGACATTGTTTCTTAATTTCAGCTGCAATGGCAGGAAAGACTCCCTGAGCCTGATAGGTGAATTCAGTATGACGTTAGCTGAAGGAGCAATGAATGCATGGGGTGAATCCCACAGCAGCTCCGAAATACCAGCTAGTATTGAGTACAGACTCCCTCTCTAGTCGTTTTAAAGCTCATTGGTAATCTCGCAGCGTTCCCAGGGGGCTCACAGGACCTTCCCAGTGAGGCGATCCCGCCATGGACATCCTTGACTGCAACAAAGGGGACGTTCCTGTGTTGAAAATCTGCCCGAAGGCATCAGTTGCTTTTAGATTAAAGGAGTCCATAAGGCAATGTCCTGTCTTATCCCTGCTTGTGAAGAAGGCACAAGGCAGTATTGTGTTTTTGTGCTGGGCAGTTGATTTTGCATCAGAGTACGCTGCCCGAGGACTAACCCTTCTCTGTAAAACGGGCTGAAAAATGAATATTATTAATCCTCTGGTGTTCTTTTAATGCCACCTTAATTCCGTTAATTCAAATGATTAATTCCACAATAATCCTGAAGTTGTCAGTTTATACACTACACGTAAGTATTACCGTAGTTTTGCGTTTGGGTGCCAAGTCTTGTCTTTGTGTCGAGGTGATTGTTTTGCTTGGGGCATCTCGGACCGTGTGGCTCGGGTACTGCTGAAAAGAAAGGTAGCAAAAATGCTGCTGGTTGCTCTTAGGACAAAAATGCCGATCAGTAAAGCAAAAGCTGTACGTTTATGGTTACATCCAAGACAGATTGCCAGAAGGATACAAGACTCGGAATCCCACCTGTAGGCTTCTTGTCAACTTTATGACAGAGCAGGTGCTATCGAGAGGACAGGTGGAAAAGAGGTGAAGGGAAATAGCATCCTGAATGAATGGCAGGAAGAAGGAGTTCAGTCCTCTGTCCCACGTAAATAATGTGAACAAAATGAACATAAATCGCAAACATTTATGCTGCATTTAAATTGCTGGCAGGAGTTTGAACAAGACCTAAAAGATGCTGTGAGAAGTGGGGATCAGTATGTTTGTGCACCGTGGCACATGATTGCATTCATGCCTGCTTGTGGGGCGGAGAAGTGGCTTTCTGCTACGGAGGTGCTAAATTAGTGTTCATGACTATTCTGCCTGACAAATTGTAAAGCTTTATAAAGCTTCACGTTTCTGTCTGTGGATACTGCGGCAGTCTGTTTGTGAAAACGGTGCTGGATCAAATGGACTCTTGTCCATATTCAGGCACAAATAACTGAATTTTCACCTGCAGGGACCAATCGAAAGCAGCACAACACGGACAGGCACGTTTGAGGCGTTTTAAGAATGCAGTGTAAGCAGGAGCCCACCTGTAGCTTCACTGAACTTTGGTTCTTGATTGGCAGTGACGCTGCGGTAGACGACATAGGCCTTCCTTCGAGGTTCTGGAGGTGGGACAGAAGACTTTCTGCCCGTTTGTGTGACACACAGACGAGAAGAATCAGTTTCATCCCCCTTCCTTTGAGCCCTTTGCTGGTAGCTTGGTTTTACTCTGGGGTTTGAAGTGTGAATTCCTAAAAGGGAAAAACCAAACAAAACTGTTGTGCTGTTCTTCAGGAATTGACATCCTGGCTGGAAAACAAGATTAAAAAATTGTTCTTTGTGGGTAGCCCAGTCCAAATACATTCAGTGATTTTTATTTAGCACACGATGCTCAGCAATGAGAAGCCAGTGCTGAAGTACATTACCTGCATGTTCAAAGGCTCTGCGGTCTGTTCTGGGAATATCCTCAATTGCTACTCTGCTTCCTGAACGCTGCTGCTCTTTTTTTGCATTACGAAATGTTGTAGGAATTGTATTGCCATCACCTGGAAAGGCAAGAGAAAGAAGGGTTTAGCTGCTTGTGGGTAAGCACAGGGAACGGCACTGCCATTCTCTTCCTCCCGCCTCTGGGAGCTGGTGATTAGTTTAGTGCAGTTGCCTTTAACCTCTCATCTTCTATGCTTCTTTCTCTTTGGTTAGTTCTTTGGATCCTGCCGAGTGCAAGTCGAGCACCTGGTGTGTAACCTGCCGTGCTCTCTAAGGAAATACCATAATAGGCAGGTTAAGGAGACCCCGGCTCCAAAGTGAGGCACCAGCTACAGCCACCTGCTCATTCTTTAGCTTCTCGCTTTTCATGAATGACATTGATGGATCCTACCCGATGGAATAATATGTGGCATATTCAAGGTGCATGTCACCCTCGTACCTAAAACCTCAAGAGTGAAACCTCAACTTGAAGAAATGCTCTGGGGAAGCACCTCTGTCCTTCTCTCTGAACGTATCTAATTAGAAATACAGATAAATATGGCAAGCTGTGTCCGTATCTTCCGTACGGATTTCCCTGTCTGTAGTCTAAACGTATAGAAATATTCAACAGAAATGGCTTATAAAAACAATTTAATAAGAAACCTGTGAAATGCAGAAAGAAGAAGAAAATAACTTTGCCCAATTCTGTTGAACAATTTAGGCTGCATGGTTCGAAATGGAGACAGTTTTTCCATTCCATTTTTTACCAGCGCATCACCCTACTCAAATCTGCGTTACATTAAACAGCATTATCAAGATTTTATCCCTGAAATTGACACTAATGTGAAAATAGTTTGGTTTTTTTTTTTCTCTAATTGAAAGTAGCAGGTCATATTTCTGTGCAGCAATTTCTGATGACTGCTCTACTGGTGAGTCTGGTGTGTTTTTATAGTCAGAACATAATGCTCTCTCCTCAAATGGAATTCTACTATTGCTTATTTGGTAAAAGAACTAATACAGATTTTTTTTTTTTTTTTCAGTCATGCCGCTTGCTCCAGAATGAAGGAGAAACAAAATATAGGAGGTAAGTATTTCTGAATTTGTATTTCTTTGTCCTGCCTTATGTTGGATGAAGCCTAGCATTCAAAAGAAAGTGGAACTCTCTCTTACTATCTCTTGGAAGGCACTTGAAGGGGGTATTTATTTAATCTGAATTTAGTTACAGCAAAGTTTGCTGTGTGGCTGCATTTCATCATCTGGACAGCCAAGACAGCCAGCAGAGAGCCCAGAGCACCTTTGGGAAAGGGACTGGTCTCCCCTTTCTTTGGCACTGTCTTAGGATGCAATAAATAGCCCCGTAAGAGTGCCTGCACGGCCTGGTGGGGAATGGAAACTACATTGCTAAAACTAGGCTACACAAATCTTGATCGTGACGAAAAACTAGATGCGAGACCTATGTTGTGTATCTCAGGAAAGTACACGTGGGGTTAATAGCCCATTTGTACCTTTTGCACCTACAGTCGATACAGGTAGTCACCACGTGTGTGACACGAGAGAGAGAGAGAGAGAGAGAGAGATGGGGGGAATTACTGAAGTGTTTTTATGCTCTTTGTAATATGCTGTCTTTTATCGACACTAAATCTGAGAAGTGGGGAGGAGGGGCAAACTCTGTGATAGTTTCTCCCTGTAACAGTAATTTTCAAAGTGGTAACCATTGTCCAAGCAGATGAAAAGTACTTGCCTTTCTGCACGTCTCGGTTGGTAGCTTCCGAGGGTAACAGCTCCTTTTCCCGAGGTGAAGACTCAGCGTTTGTAGACTGGTGTTCGCGGGGGGGCTGAATCCTGTAATACTCTCCTAAACACACCCCAAGAGGGAAGGGAAAAAACCAAACCAAAAAAAGGACAACGTTTACTATATTGGCGGCACTGCTGTTTAGGAAAGAGTGACTAAGTTTGTATTTACCAGATTTGTAGCATATTTCCTTTATTGCTCTTTCCTCTTCTATATCTGCATCGGTCTTCGGCACCCAGTTAGGAACATCTGTAGGAAATATTTTTCAAGGGTTACTAGACAGCTGTACAAAGACGTTCGGCAATTCTTAATAAGCAACCACCATAAGGAAATGCACTTTGGTCACAGTCCTTCTTTTTTTTCTGAGTGCAAGCTCTGCTTCTGGCCAGAAAATGGATTCCTTGCTATTGGGTATTTCCACGTGCAGTGGACTTGCAGTCACGACACATATTAAGAAGCAAATGTTTGTTGCTGTAAACTGATTCCAAAAGATCTTCAGTACTCATGATCCTTCTTTTACCCCCCAAAGGCAATCTTGTGATGAAACATGTCACCAGGGAGTGCTTGTCACAAAACCTCTGCCCGGAGTTGCTCTCCTGCAATGTCTGCCAGCAGAGCTGGCGAAGGGAGCGCTCGTTGGCCGTCTCAGGTAAGGCTACTAGGATTAGCAAAGCCCTACTTGTTATATTGTTGAGGTTCCCGTGGCTTACTCGCACTGAAACCGAGTTAGGAAGCCTGAACAGGCAGCCCTGCCGGCCAGCCTGAAGGGCAGGGGAAAGGGAGGAGCAGCTTGTGGCTGCCTGAGAACTAGCACAGCAGTCTGCGGAGTGCGCACGTGAGAGTAGGTCGCGCTCTCGCTTTCCCTCTCCGGGAATGTGCGATTCGTTCCTTCCCTGTGAATCTCGTGTCTCTGAGTGAGGCGCATTCAACAGTTTAACAACGTTTTAAAAAATTAAATAAGTATATATATATGTGTGTATATAAAAACATATAGACCTAGACATTCAGTTTATGTGAAGAGTGTTGTATGGATTCTCTTTGCTAGATTTAAGAATAACTTTGTGTAATAAAATGAGACTGCCCACAGAGTTTAGGCAAGCAGTTGAAGAAATTATTGAAGTTGAAGTCACACCACTATCTTTTGTGAACAAACCTGTGACTTCAGCTCTATTTAATGAAAAAGAGGTTTGTGAGTTATACCGCTGTTGAGCTATACAGCCAGGCATTTCACAGGAGTTAGGAAATGTTGCCTGACTCACATCTGGTGACTACCGGTTCCGATAACTTGGGGATTAGCTGGAAACCTCTTTCAAAAACTTGTCAACAACTCTTTTCTAAAATTGTAATGGTTATTTGACTCAATCAGCTGTGAAGTGTCAAAACCCCCCCATTCTACTTCCTTGTAAAAGAAAGAAAAAAGTTGTTTACAGTTCTCTTCCTCATCATCTTCGTCGTCCTCTTCATCCCCGAGGTTTATGATGAGCGGAGGGTGGATTGGCAGTGGAATGTGCTGTTGATGTCTGCGTGGCTCTTGATGGGGGGCTGGGTGCAGGATCTCTTCTTGGCTACCCTGTTGCAGTGGGGTATCTGCAGAAAAGAACATGGTGTTTGTTAGGAGGGAACTAGAATATGAAATCCAGGTTGAGACCAGCAGGTGTAGTTCTGAAATCCTTCTCACACCGAAGGCATCGTTACACAGACAGACTGTGCCTTCTAGGGAAAGCCGCCTGCGGAGGTTGGCAAAAGAGCATCTTGCAGCTGCAGAAAGCAGGGAAGAGCACAGGTACCGGCTCCTCCGAACGGACAGGTGAGGCAGTGCTGAGTGAAGCCTTTTGAGAAGAGGAACATTTTGATCATTCTACAGCCTTTGAGAAAGGCTGGGTGTCTCTTCCAGCTGGTGGAGAGATTAATTTCAGTCAGTAACCTTCATTCTTCCAGTCCCTTTGCAGTTATTGACAACAGAGGGAACCCTGTGATTAGTAATACCTGGGCTGCAGGGAGTCAGTGAGTTTAGGACCCCACCTGTGAGAACATTTTAAACAGGCTGAAGAACAGGCAGGCCGGTATCCCTGCCCGTGGCATCAGTTCTGAAGCAGTTAGCAGCGCTAAGCCCAGGATTACCCATTTTTAGCTTGGGGAGCTTTTCTTGCTGTCAACATTTTCTGAATCGCACCTCTCTTTACTGCGTACAACGTGTTGATTTTGAGAAAGACCATGAAGTTCCTGACAGTGATTTACACTTAATCAGAGGAGAATCATAAAAGATACTCTTTCCCTTAGAAATTTGTATCTACCGGTGATGTTGGCAGCAAAACTCCTTTGGTACTGGGACAGCATTTTCTGAGAGCCGGGAAATGCAAGGGACTGAAATGAAAAATGATGAAAGATGGTGAGCCTCTTTGTATCGTTCAAGCCGACCAACGTGCAGCTCTAGATACAAGCAGGATTCCGTGCACTGCATTAAAGATATTGGATGTTTTTTGGGGTTTTAAAGGCAGAAGATGCAGCGTGGGCATTTTCTTGTATTGCCGTGGTTGCTGTTCTTGTGCCTCTCTTGCTTGCCTGTGAGCAGCAGCATGTGGATGAGATTCAAGCCATTTTAAGAACGCTACTGCAGATGAGATTTGTTGTATCTCATGCAAGAGAAAGTAAGATACAGCACTTGAACTTGATCGAGCCTTTGTCAGTGTCCAGAATCGGGTATTAACTAGCTGCGGGGACTGTAAGCCAAATCCAACTCCTATGAGTTTAAGAAGATTTCGGGAACACAAGGCGCTTGCTTCTGAGTAGAGGTCTTTCTGGACTTCTCTTAGGACACCCGTCTCCAGCTCTGGAGAGGAGGCCCAAGAACAACTCTATTTTAGTCCGCTTGTTGGTGCTTCTATGGCAAGTCATGCTGACTTGCTGTCACGCCTGCTTCCGCCCAGTTTCTGACATCTGTGTTGGTTCCCCACCCTGGACTCTTACCCTATTCCAGGTTCCGGCTGTCTGCCAGGACTCCTGGTAGGCAAGAGCTCCTCTTGGAAAAGCCCAAGGAGAGAAGACGCCAACTTGTAATGGTGTTTTTTTCCATCAATACTCTGATTTTCAGACGTTGTACTGCCTTGCAAAGTCTGGCTGTACTTCAGTAGCCCGCATCCAATGTTCAAGCCTGAAAAATGCTTTCAGAGCGCTGAACTGGACATACATCTCCACACAGAGGACTGTAATCTGACGTTACCTATAGAAGGGGTGTCTCATCCGCGTAACGTGTTGTGCTCTATCAACAGCTACTGCTGCTAGTGGCCCTGCCAACCTCCTCCCCCCACCACACAGGCTACTTTTCGTTGCTCTCAAACGATTACCTGCCTACTGGCCATTCTGACTGCTAGAGAGATTTCGTCTAGCAAATACCCAAGTAAAGCAACGTTTTTACTCCGTGGATCTAAAGTGCCGCTTGTGGCTTCGTCTTTCACGTAACTGGTAGCTACGAAGATTCGTAACGTGACAGCTAAAAAAAAAATCAATGTGGCGCCCCTATGCAAATGCCAGTGCAATTCCTTGCTTTGCCTTGGCCTTGCTGCGATAGCAGATCTTACCTGACTGATTTGCCACGGTGCATTTCTTGACCTCAGTCTAGGTGATGGAAGCACCGGAAGGACATTTTTGCGTGTTTACTTAGTCCAGTGAACAAATTGTTGATAAGATATTTTTACTCACTGTTAGTAGGTGGCAAAAAAAGTCCATTGATGTGCCGAGGTTTGCTGTGATGGAAAGCACAGCTGATCCTCAGACAGCCTCGGGGTTGTTTTTCCCAGAAACAGGAGATGTCGTGGTACTTCTGCTGCGGGAGAAAAGAGTTTTCAGATGTTGTAAATGGAACAATAAAAATGGCCTGAATGGATACACACAGCGTGGTGTACTGCTGTGAACATGGGACTAAGGTTTTGTGGGCCCCCGTTCTGATATTGAGGAACCTTTAAAGTTATGTTTAAAGTTCTGTTAAGCTCCAGGTATCTCTGAAGTTATCTTGAGTTAGGTCAATGGAGCTTTCATGAGGTACAACTGTTCCTAGATAAGAACAGGGGTAAAGCAGTCTACTTAGTGTCCTGCAGACTTTTCATGAGATGCTGGGAAGAAAAAAACGTTTTTAGTGGCTTAATTGACACGTGACTGAGTTTCCTTTCCTGCACAGTGGGGTAATGGGGTCAATCTCAAATGAGACCTGCAGGACAAGTGCAAATCTTACACTAGTACTCTCTTACTCTTTAAAGGACATGGGTCTATGGGAAAATAAGGAGTAAGAAGCAAAACTCAGAAAGATTCCGAGCCAAAAGAGAAAAACTGAAAATTTGGGAGTTTGTAATCCTTGTACAGACTTGTCAGACTTGGACTTCAAAAGGAGGCAAAAACCCGTTTTGTTCCAATTCCCATTGGAAACGTCAAGTCGCAGAAGAAAGTCCCTTTTGTTTGCAGACTCAAGAGTGTGTTTGAAGGGACTTGGCCCTTTCTTCGCTGAGGCGGAAGAAGCAGCAGGACTGACTGCCCCCTGCGCCGCTGCCGGGGGGAGGTGGGGATACCGGGAGCAAAGCTGAGCCCGGGAAGAAAGGAGGGGTGGGGAAAGGTGTTTTCAAGATGCAGTGGTTGTCACGGTCCTACTCTGTCTGTTTAAGGGGTGGTGGTGTTAGTGTCTGTATTAAATTGGCATCCCTTTTTCCTTCCCTTAACGAGTCTGTCTTTTGCCTGCGCCTTAAAGGCTGAGCTCATCCCTCCTTGTCCTTATGTCAAGTTCCTGGGTCTTTTGCTTTCCTTTGTCTCAGCGCTGGGGGGGAAGGGGGGGGTGAGCAGCATCTTTGCTTATTTTCCCCTTCTCAGCGCTGGGAGGGAAGGGGGCAGTGAGCGGCTGCGTGGTGCTCCGTTGCCCTCTGAGCTCAAACGGTGACACCCTGTCTCTAAACCCGCAGAACAGATGTGACCCTGTCGCCCGTCTCCGTTCTGAGCACACAGTGTCACAGCCAAGAGGTTTTTCACAGGGACAGTCGGCACCTGGAAGCCTCACGAGGAAGATGACTTTGTGGGTAAGTCACACTAGATTCCCATAGGCCAGTGGCTGCCTTAAGTGTGAATCTCCTCTTTTCAAACTTTTTGTGTTTAATTAATGGCGGAGGTGATAGAGTAGTCCATGGACAGCAGTATTAGGGCGACCAGTAGAAACTCAGGTTCGTGTCCTGGCTGTGAACTCCATCCCAGCTGAGAGCTGTAAATGCCAGGTGGAGGGTTAATTCCGAATGAGTTTCTGTGTAGTTTTTTAAAGGAAAACAAGCCCAAGGATCTTCAAGCGTGACTATTTGAAGGTAAGTTTCACTCGGGTGCAGACATTTAAGAGCTGGGTCTAGGAGCAGCATCTCCACCCCCCACCCCCCACCCCCACTTTTGGACTGTAGCCAGCACAAGTGGGCCATGCCCCGAGACACGCTGGGGTCTGGAGCCAAAGCCCATCTCCCAGGCGTCAACGCCTCAGTGCCTGATGCTGAAGCGGATGCAAGAAGGAAGAGCCCTACACCCACCCTTGGATTTTTACTAGGCGGACTAGAAGTATTTCTTTGGAGGACGGACCCATTTTGAAGGACTTTCTCCTAAGTAACCGACTTTACAGAAATCCAGGTAGTTGCTGTAAGCAGAAGCTATAAACATGGCACGTTTATGCAGAATCAGCGTCGTGTCAATTCATTAAGAAAGAGATGGGTGATCTTTATGCGCGATTTTTAACTCTGTGTTCCTTGAGTATCTGAACCCAGTTCACAGGAGCAATTGTCCGTGGTTCAGATTATCTTAGCTCTTAGCACTTCCAAAAAGGAGCAGTTTGATGTCGGGGTGCTGCCATGAGCCAGAGAGAGGGACGTATCAACTTGAGACTTCACACAGTAAGCCTCCCTTTCAACACGGGTATATCAAGAAAATGAAGGTTACAAAGCACTGTAAAATCTACAGCATTTACCTGTGCGTAGGGGGAATGAAAACGGAAGTCGGGGACGTTCCCAGCTGCGCCCATTTTCACCTCTTGGGCTTCTCGTCCTCCCTCTTAGTAACGGCAGGCAATCTTGTCCTGAAAGCAGTAGTGTTCTCTCAAAAACTGGACCTTCAGGACCTTAGCTCTGCTTCTTCCTTGAAAGAAAAACTCCAGCCGACAGCGAAAGACGCTTGAAGGCAGGAGGTGTGGTACCTTCTGCAGGCTTGTTGAACCGACGAAGGCAGTTGCTAGGTGGTTTGGAATGTTACCTTCCAGGGGTTGCCGAGGGCACCTCCAGCGCGTGACGTCAACATCATGGCGCTCTGTAACCTGTCCAGCTTGAGCACCTTCCTTTTTCTGCGTTGCTGCCGAGTAAAGTAGGGAAAATGGGACCGTTTCAGAGAGTCTCCCGTTGTGGTGTTTCTTTAACGTCAAAGGGAACAAACCCATTTGGCGGGGCTTAAATAGTCCCCAACTTCTTGCCGTAGGAACTGTGTTCTTGGGAACAAATGTTGGCTAGCACAGAGGCAAACTTTATTCTTTGACTGTTTCTTAATCAAAATCCTTGCAGCCAATGTTTCTCTTAGTCTACCTCCCTCTTTGGGTTGAGAAAGTTGCTGTTTCCTGTTAGTGGACGGTTAGCTGTTCACTGCTTACACTGTCGGGGCGCAGAGCTGCTTCTTGCTTCCGCGATGTCCACTGGCACGGCTAAAGCAGAAAGAACAGCGTACACTTGTGTCCCTAATTACCACCTCTGATCCCGTTGAGGTCCTGGGCTGCCCCTGCACAAAAAGTAGCTAGCTAGGGGGAAAAACGGAGTTTTAGTGTTGGAAGACGGTGAGGCATCCTGTTCTCCTCAGGTCCTGGGGTCCCATTTACCCCGCTGACTGACATCAGTGACTCGGAGATGAGCACTTGAGAGCACCGTTAGGGCAAAAGCTGGGAACTTTGGAGTAAACCATAAAAGCAAGGGCAGAAAGGGAAAGGATCCGCAACCTCAAAAGAGAGGTTAAAGAGTAATACGATAGAGATGAAGCCCAAGAGAAGGGAGGGAGATACAAGGCAGAATTCAGGACAGAGGACTAGTGGTTCATAGCATAGAAGGAAAATTCGGGCAAGCAGGTGAGGGCCGTGAAGGACGAAGTGTCAGTGGGCAGCAGCAGCCATGGGAAGGAAGTGTTAACCCTGCCAAGAGCTTTGCACCCAGGGGCTCTTTGTAGGGGGACAGCTCTGCGTGAAGGAGGCACAGAAGAAGGTACGGTCAGGAAGAATTAATTCTGTATTGTGTTTGCGTGACACGGTTTTGGTAGCGGAGGGGCTGCAGGGGTGGCTTCTGTGAGAAGCTGCCAGAAGCTTCCCCGCCGTGTGCGACAGAGGCAGTGCCAGGCGGCTCCAAGATGGCCCCGCTGCCGGCCCGGGCTGAGCCCATGAGCGACGGTGGGAGCGCCTCTGGGATAACATATTTAAGAAGGGGGGAAAACTGCTGGGCAGCAGCGGCATCCGGAGAGAGGAGTGAGAATACGTGAGAGAAACAAGCCTGCGGGCACCAAGGTCGGTGTCCTTCCCTTGAGCTGGGCCTCTCAGTCAGCCCGATCCTGTGCTGGGCATGTGGGCATGTTAAGATGCTAGAAAATGATTTTCTTTTGGCTTTGGCTTGTTGGGGTGGCTTTTCGGGATGGGGAGGTGGGTGAGATTGCATCGGGAGGTGCTAGTTCTTTATGATCCCGGTTTGGAAAGGCCCTCGGATTGTGTAAAGCATCTCTTCAGCTGCTGGTTTTCTGAGATGCCATTTAAAAGGAAAGGAGGACAGTGTAGCTAATCCTACAACCATTCAGATGCTGGGAGGCCCAAGTTGTGCAGCACTGAATGGGCCTGCGACTATGGCCCAGCACACCCTGCACCTCCCGTCCGTGGAAAAGTCACCCCGTTTTGGTCACTTGAGCTCTGACAGGATTTTCCCAAAGAAGCCAAGTCTATTCGTCATTTCCACTGTCAGACAGAAAGGACGTTCACCTGAGAACCTGTCGCTGCGCTCTTAGATAAGGGCTAGGCCAGGGCTTATCTAACTGGACACAGTATCCCTCTGAGTACGATTTTAAATTGCCTCAGGCAGACAACGTAGACCGTGTTGCCGCAAGGCATCGGGTACTACAATTTGAAACGGCGATGTCTAGTTAGAGGGGAGGAAACATTTTCAAGACGCTTAGTCCTTGATTTCAAAATAGATTTTTCTATTCTTCTCTCAGTTAAGGAGAGGGAGGCCTAACTGCACTTTCTAGAATGCATCACTTATTGTTGTTTACATTAAAAGGTCTCTGAGACTGCTAAGGGAAACCAACAGTATTTATTCGTAACAGGAATTATGCCTTAAAACATAGTCTGTACAAATAAATTGAGCTGTCAGATGTTCATAACAGATTAAACTTTGTACATCTATCGAAGGCTGTTGAAGTTTTGAACGTTCTAGTGCACTTCCTAGACGGGATTTTCAGACTTCGTAATTTAATCATCTTTGGATTTTCCGGTTGCTAATTGCCTTGTTTCAACTTTGATTTTTCTTGTCGATGGAAGCACTCGCTTCATCTCTTTCTCCCGTGTAGGTTGGCTTTCTCGTTTTGTGTTGACTCGCATGTCTTCTTGGCTCTGCTGTCAAAATAGAGAGACAGGCCATTTTGTGCGTCATTTCCTAGAATAAAACAACATGCTCTCTCAGAAGCATTTTCAGAAGTACGCTTTCAACGCTTGTAGAAGCAACAGAAAAAAAAAAATCATTTCATCCTAATATAATCCACCCATGTTTCAAAAGGTTCCACGCGAGTATTTTTCCTCCTAAACCTTCCCAAGCAGATGCTTGAGAAGCGTGTGGTGGTTGCACAAAGAAACCAGAACTGGTAGCAAGGCTGGCGAGGGATTCCCGAAGGTGGGTTGAGGTGCTTTGCATCTCCGTGGTGCCTCAAGAGGATTTGCGTCTCTGACGGGAATCCGAATGGCCCAGTGCTGCGTGTGGAAGTGCCCTGGGTCAGCTCAGGGCAGCACTGACAGCGGGGCCGACTGGGGGGTCTGAAACACAGGTGGGGAGGGACCTGGTGCTTTTACTGGAAAGAGGGAATTGTATCGAGCAGTTACCTACCTGAATGGTGGTTTTGAAGTGAGAGCGTGTTTTTCCGTGTGGATTTCTTTTCCTCCAGGTCGGTGAGTTGGAGGATCCTGATGATATTTGTCTGTAGAAAACACACAGACATTGTTTCTTAATTTCAGCTGCAATGGCAGGAAAGACTCCCTGAGCCTGATAGGTGAATTCAGTATGACGTTAGCTGAAGGAGCAATGAATGCATGGGGTGAATCCCACAGCAGCTCCGAAATACCAGCTAGTATTGAGTACAGACTCCCTCTCTAGTCGTTTTAAAGCTCATTGGTAATCTCGCAGCGTTCCCAGGGGGCTCACAGGACCTTCCCAGTGAGGCGATCCCGCCATGGACATCCTTGACTGCAACAAAGGGGACGTTCCTGTGTTGAAAATCTGCCCGAAGGCATCAGTTGCTTTTAGATTAAAGGAGTCCATAAGGCAATGTCCTGTCTTATCCCTGCTTGTGAAGAAGGCACAAGGCAGTATTGTGTTTTTGTGCTGGGCAGTTGATTTTGCATCAGAGTACGCTGCCCGAGGACTAACCCTTCTCTGTAAAACGGGCTGAAAAATGAATATTATTAATCCTCTGGTGTTCTTTTAATGCCACCTTAATTCCGTTAATTCAAATGATTAATTCCACAATAATCCTGAAGTTGTCAGTTTATACACTACACGTAAGTATTACCGTAGTTTTGCGTTTGGGTGCCAAGTCTTGTCTTTGTGTCGAGGTGATTGTTTTGCTTGGGGCATCTCGGACCGTGTGGCTCGGGTACTGCTGAAAAGAAAGGTAGCAAAAATGCTGCTGGTTGCTCTTAGGACAAAAATGCCGATCAGTAAAGCAAAAGCTGTACGTTTATGGTTACATCCAAGACAGATTGCCAGAAGGATACAAGACTCGGAATCCCACCTGTAGGCTTCTTGTCAACTTTATGACAGAGCAGGTGCTATCGAGAGGACGGGTGGAAAAGAGGTGAAGGGAAATAGCATCCTGAATGAATGGCAGGAAGAAGGAGTTCAGTCCTCTGTCCCACGTAAATAATGTGAACAAAATGAACATAAATCGCAAACATTTATGCTGCATTTAAATTGCTGGCAGGAGTTTGAACAAGACCTAAAAGATGCTGTGAGAAGTGGGGATCGGTATGTTTGTGCACCGTGGCACATGATTGCATTCATGCCTGCTTGTGGGGCGGAGAAGTGGCTTTCTGCTACGGAGGTGCTAAATTAGTGTTCATGACTATTCTGCCTGACAAATTGTAAAGCTTTATAAAGCTTCACGTTTCTGTCTGCGGATACTGCGGCAGTCTGTTTGTGAAAACGGTGCTGGATCAAATGGACTCTTGTCCATATTCAGGCACAAATAACTGAATTTTCACCTGCAGGGACCAATCGAAAGCAGCACAACACGGACAGGCACGTTTGAGGCGTTTTAAGAATGCAGTGTAAGCAGGAGCCCACCTGTAGCTTCACTGAACTTTGGTTCTTGATTGGCAGTGACGCTGCGGTAGACGACATAGGCCTTCCTTCGAGGTTCTGGAGGTGGGACAGAAGACTTTCTGCCCGTTTGTGTGACACACAGACGAGAAGAATCAGTTTCATCCCCCTTCCTTTGAGCCCTTTGCTGGTAGCTTGGTTTTACTCTGGGGTTTGAAGTGTGAATTCCTAAAAGGGAAAAACCAAACAAAACTGTTGTGCTGTTCTTCAGGAATTGACATCCTGGCTGGAAAACAAGATTAAAAAATTGTTCTTTGTGGGTAGCCCAGTCCAAATACATTCAGTGATTTTTTATTTAGCACACGATGCTCAGCAATGAGAAGCCAGTGCTGAAGTACATTACCTGCATGTTCAAAGGCTCTGCGGTCTGTTCTGGGAATATCCTCAATTGCTACTCTGCTTCCTGAACGCTGCTGCTCTTTTTTTGCATTACGAAATGTTGTAGGAATTGTATTGCCATCACCTGGAAAGGCAAGAGAAAGAAGGGTTTAGCTGCTTGTGGGTAAGCACAGGGAACGGCACTGCCATTCTCTTCCTCCCGCCTCTGGGAGCTGGTGATTAGTTTAGTGCAGTTGCCTTTAACCTCTCATCTTCTATGCTTCTTTCTCTTTGGTTAGTTCTTTGGATCCTGCCGAGTGCAAGTCGAGCACCTGGTGTGTAACCTGCCGTGCTCTCTAAGGAAATACCATAATAGGCAGGTTAAGGAGACCCCGGCTCCAAAGTGAGGCACCAGCTACAGCCACCTGCTCATTCTTTAGCTTCTCGCTTTTCATGAATGACATTGATGGATCCTACCCGATGGAATAATATGTGGCATATTCAAGGTGCATGTCACCCTCGTACCTAAAACCTCAAGAGTGAAACCTCAACTTGAAGAAATGCTCTGGGGAAGCACCTCTGTCCTTCTCTCTGAACGTATCTAATTAGAAATACAGATAAATATGGCAAGCTGTGTCCGTATCTTCCGTACGGATTTCCCTGTCTGTAGTCTAAACGTATAGAAATATTCAACAGAAATGGCTTATAAAAACAATTTAATAAGAAACCTGTGAAATGCAGAAAGAAGAAGAAAATAACTTTGCCCAATTCTGTTGAACAATTTAGGCTGCATGGTTCGAAATGGAGACAGTTTTTCCATTCCATTTTTTACCAGCGCATCACCCTACTCAAATCTGCGTTACATTAAACAGCATTATCAAGATTTTATCCCTGAAATTGACACTAATGTGAAAATAGTTTGTTTTTTTTTTTTCTCTAATTGAAAGTAGCAGGTCATATTTCTGTGCAGCAATTTCTGATGACTGCTCTACTGGTGAGTCTGGTGTGTTTTTATAGTCAGAACATAATGCTCTCTCCTCAAATGGAATTCTACTATTGCTTATTTGGTAAAAGAACTAATACAGATTTTTTTTTTTTTTTTTTTCAGTCATGCCGCTTGCTCCAGAATGAAGGAGAAACAAAATATAGGAGGTAAGTATTTCTGAATTTGTATTTCTTTGTCCTGCCTTATGTTGGATGAAGCCTAGCATTCAAAAGAAAGTGGAACTCTCTCTTACTATCTCTTGGAAGGCACTTGAAGGGGGTATTTATTTAATCTGAATTTAGTTACAGCAAAGTTTGCTGTGTGGCTGCATTTCATCATCTGGACAGCCAAGACAGCCAGCAGAGAGCCCAGAGCACCTTTGGGAAAGGGACTGGTCTCCCCTTTCTTTGGCACTGTCTTAGGATGCAATAAATAGCCCCGTAAGAGTGCCTGCACGGCCTGGTGGGGAATGGAAACTACATTGCTAAAACTAGGCTACACAAATCTTGATCGTGACGAAAAACTAGATGCGAGACCTATGTTGTGTATCTCAGGAAAGTACACGTGGGGTTAATAGCCCATTTGTACCTTTTGCACCTACAGTCGATACAGGTAGTCACCACGTGTGTGACACGAGAGAGAGAGAGAGAGAGAGAGATGGGGGGAATTACTGAAGTGTTTTTATGCTCTTTGTAATATGCTGTCTTTTATCGACACTAAATCTGAGAAGTGGGGAGGAGGGGCAAACTCTGTGATAGTTTCTCCCTGTAACAGTAATTTTCAAAGTGGTAACCATTGTCCAAGCAGATGAAAAGTACTTGCCTTTCTGCACGTCTCGGTTGGTAGCTTCCGAGGGTAACAGCTCCTTTTCCCGAGGTGAAGACTCAGCGTTTGTAGACTGGTGTTCGCGGGGGGGCTGAATCCTGTAATACTCTCCTAAACACACCCCAAGAGGGAAGGGAAAAAACCAAACCAAAAAAAGGACAACGTTTACTATATTGGCGGCACTGCTGTTTAGGAAAGAGTGACTAAGTTTGTATTTACCAGATTTGTAGCATATTTCCTTTATTGCTCTTTCCTCTTCTATATCTGCATCGGTCTTCGGCACCCAGTTAGGAACATCTGTAGGAAATATTTTTCAAGGGTTACTAGACAGCTGTACAAAGACGTTCGGCAATTCTTAATAAGCAACCACCATAAGGAAATGCACTTTGGTCACAGTCCTTCTTTTTTTTCTGAGTGCAAGCTCTGCTTCTGGCCAGAAAATGGATTCCTTGCTATTGGGTATTTCCACGTGCAGTGGACTTGCAGTCACGACACATATTAAGAAGCAAATGTTTGTTGCTGTAAACTGATTCCAAAAGATCTTCAGTACTCATGGTCCTTCTTTTACCCCCCAAAGGCAATCTTGTGATGAAACATGTCACCAGGGAGTGCTTGTCACAAAACCTCTGCCCGGAGTTGCTCTCCTGCAATGTCTGCCAGCAGAGCTGGCGAAGGGAGCGCTCGTTGGCCGTCTCAGGTAAGGCTACTAGGATTAGCAAAGCCCTACTTGTTATATTGTTGAGGTTCCCGTGGCTTACTCGCACTGAAACCGAGTTAGGAAGCCTGAACAGGCAGCCCTGCCGGCCAGCCTGAAGGGCAGGGGAAAGGGAGGAGCAGCTTGTGGCTGCCTGAGAACTAGCACAGCAGTCTGCGGAGTGCGCACGTGAGAGTAGGTCGCGCTCTCGCTTTCCCTCTCCGGGAATGTGCGATTCGTTCCTTCCCTGTGAATCTCGTGTCTCTGAGTGAGGCGCATTCAACAGTTTAACAACGTTTTAAAAAATTAAATAAGTATATATATATGTGTGTATATAAAAACATATAGACCTAGACATTCAGTTTATGTGAAGAGTGTTGTATGGATTCTCTTTGCTAGATTTAAGAATAACTTTGTGTAATAAAATGAGACTGCCCACAGAGTTTAGGCAAGCAGTTGAAGAAATTATTGAAGTTGAAGTCACACCACTATCTTTTGTGAACAAACCTGTGACTTCAGCTCTATTTAATGAAAAAGAGGTTTGTGAGTTATACCGCTGTTGAGCTATACAGCCAGGCATTTCACAGGAGTTAGGAAATGTTGCCTGACTCACATCTGGTGACTACCGGTTCCGATAACTTGGGGATTAGCTGGAAACCTCTTTCAAAAACTTGTCAACAACTCTTTTCTAAAATTGTAATGGTTATTTGACTCAATCAGCTGTGAAGTGTCAAAACCCCCCCATTCTACTTCCTTGTAAAAGAAAGAAAAAAGTTGTTTACAGTTCTCTTCCTCATCATCTTCGTCGTCCTCTTCATCCCCGAGGTTTATGATGAGCGGAGGGTGGATTGGCAGTGGAATGTGCTGTTGATGTCTGCGTGGCTCTTGATGGGGGGCTGGGTGCAGGATCTCTTCTTGGCTACCCTGTTGCAGTGGGGTATCTGCAGAAAAGAACATGGTGTTTGTTAGGAGGGAACTAGAATATGAAATCCAGGTTGAGACCAGCAGGTGTAGTTCTGAAATCCTTCTCACACCGAAGGCATCGTTACACAGACAGACTGTGCCTTCTAGGGAAAGCCGCCTGCGGAGGTTGGCAAAAGAGCATCTTGCAGCTGCAGAAAGCAGGGAAGAGCACAGGTACCGGCTCCTCCGAACGGACAGGTGAGGCAGTGCTGAGTGAAGCCTTTTGAGAAGAGGAACATTTTGATCATTCTACAGCCTTTGAGAAAGGCTGGGTGTCTCTTCCAGCTGGTGGAGAGATTAATTTCAGTCAGTAACCTTCATTCTTCCAGTCCCTTTGCAGTTATTGACAACAGAGGGAACCCTGTGATTAGTAATACCTGGGCTGCAGGGAGTCAGTGAGTTTAGGACCCCACCTGTGAGAACATTTTAAACAGGCTGAAGAACAGGCAGGCCGGTATCCCTGCCCGTGGCATCAGTTCTGAAGCAGTTAGCAGCGCTAAGCCCAGGATTACCCATTTTTAGCTTGGGGAGCTTTTCTTGCTGTCAACATTTTCTGAATCGCACCTCTCTTTACTGCGTACAACGTGTTGATTTTGAGAAAGACCATGAAGTTCCTGACAGTGATTTACACTTAATCAGAGGAGAATCATAAAAGATACTCTTTCCCTTAGAAATTTGTATCTACCGGTGATGTTGGCAGCAAAACTCCTTTGGTACTGGGACAGCATTTTCTGAGAGCCGGGAAATGCAAGGGACTGAAATGAAAAATGATGAAAGATGGTGAGCCTCTTTGTATCGTTCAAGCCGACCAACGTGCAGCTCTAGATACAAGCAGGATTCCGTGCACTGCATTAAAGATATTGGATGTTTTTTGGGGTTTTAAAGGCAGAAGATGCAGCGTGGGCATTTTCTTGTATTGCCGTGGTTGCTGTTCTTGTGCCTCTCTTGCTTGCCTGTGAGCAGCAGCATGTGGATGAGATTCAAGCCATTTTAAGAACGCTACTGCAGATGAGATTTGTTGTATCTCATGCAAGAGAAAGTAAGATACAGCACTTGAACTTGATCGAGCCTTTGTCAGTGTCCAGAATCGGGTATTAACTAGCTGCGGGGACTGTAAGCCAAATCCAACTCCTATGAGTTTAAGAAGATTTCGGGAACACAAGGCGCTTGCTTCTGAGTAGAGGTCTTTCTGGACTTCTCTTAGGACACCCGTCTCCAGCTCTGGAGAGGAGGCCCAAGAACAACTCTATTTTAGTCCGCTTGTTGGTGCTTCTATGGCAAGTCATGCTGACTTGCTGTCACGCCTGCTTCCGCCCAGTTTCTGACATCTGTGTTGGTTCCCCACCCTGGACTCTTACCCTATTCCAGGTTCCGGCTGTCTGCCAGGACTCCTGGTAGGCAAGAGCTCCTCTTGGAAAAGCCCAAGGAGAGAAGACGCCAACTTGTAATGGTGTTTTTTTCCATCAATACTCTGATTTTCAGACGTTGTACTGCCTTGCAAAGTCTGGCTGTACTTCAGTAGCCCGCATCCAATGTTCAAGCCTGAAAAATGCTTTCAGAGCGCTGAACTGGACATACATCTCCACACAGAGGACTGTAATCTGACGTTACCTATAGAAGGGGTGTCTCATCCGCGTAACGTGTTGTGCTCTATCAACAGCTACTGCTGCTAGTGGCCCTGCCAACCTCCTCCCCCCACCACACAGGCTACTTTTCGTTGCTCTCAAACGATTACCTGCCTACTGGCCATTCTGACTGCTAGAGAGATTTCGTCTAGCAAATACCCAAGTAAAGCAACGTTTTTACTCCGTGGATCTAAAGTGCCGCTTGTGGCTTCGTCTTTCACGTAACTGGTAGCTACGAAGATTCGTAACGTGACAGCTAAAAAAAAAATCAATGTGGCGCCCCTATGCAAATGCCAGTGCAATTCCTTGCTTTGCCTTGGCCTTGCTGCGATAGCAGATCTTACCTGACTGATTTGCCACGGTGCATTTCTTGACCTCAGTCTAGGTGATGGAAGCACCGGAAGGACATTTTTGCGTGTTTACTTAGTCCCGTGAACAAATTGTTGATAAGATATTTTTACTCACTGTTAGTAGGTGGCAAAAAAAGTCCATTGATGTGCCGAGGTTTGCTGTGATGGAAAGCACAGCTGATCCTCAGACAGCCTCGGGGTTGTTTTTCCCAGAAACAGGAGATGTCGTGGTACTTCTGCTGCGGGAGAAAAGAGTTTTCAGATGTTGTAAATGGAACAATAAAAATGGCCTGAATGGATACACACAGCGTGGTGTACTGCTGTGAACATGGGACTAAGGTTTTGTGGGCCCCCGTTCTGATATTGAGGAACCTTTAAAGTTATGTTTAAAGTTCTGTTAAGCTCCAGGTATCTCTGAAGTTATCTTGAGTTAGGTCAATGGAGCTTTCATGAGGTACAACTGTTCCTAGATAAGAACAGGGGTAAAGCAGTCTACTTAGTGTCCTGCAGACTTTTCATGAGATGCTGGGAAGAAAAAAACGTTTTTAGTGGCTTAATTGACACGTGACTGAGTTTCCTTTCCTGCACAGTGGGGTAATGGGGTCAATCTCAAATGAGACCTGCAGGACAAGTGCAAATCTTACACTAGTACTCTCTTACTCTTTAAAGGACATGGGTCTATGGGAAAATAAGGAGTAAGAAGCAAAACTCAGAAAGATTCCGAGCCAAAAGAGAAAAACTGAAAATTTGGGAGTTTGTAATCCTTGTACAGACTTGTCAGACTTGGACTTCAAAAGGAGGCAAAAACCCGTTTTGTTCCAATTCCCATTGGAAACGTCAAGTCGCAGAAGAAAGTCCCTTTTGTTTGCAGACTCAAGAGTGTGTTTGAAGGGACTTGGCCCTTTCTTCGCTGAGGCGGAAGAAGCAGCAGGACTGACTGCCCCCTGCGCCGCTGCCGGGGGGAGGTGGGGATACCGGGAGCAAAGCTGAGCCCGGGAAGAAAGGAGGGGTGGGGAAAGGTGTTTTCAAGATGCAGTGGTTGTCACGGTCCTACTCTGTCTGTTTAAGGGGTGGTGGTGTTAGTGTCTGTATTAAATTGGCATCCCTTTTTCCTTCCCTTAACGAGTCTGTCTTTTGCCTGCGCCTTAAAGGCTGAGCTCATCCCTCCTTGTCCTTATGTCAAGTTCCTGGGTCTTTTGCTTTCCTTTGTCTCAGCGCTGGGGGGGAAGGGGGGGGTGAGCAGCATCTTTGCTTATTTTCCCCTTCTCAGCGCTGGGAGGGAAGGGGGCAGTGAGCGGCTGCGTGGTGCTCCGTTGCCCTCTGAGCTCAAACGGTGACACCCTGTCTCTAAACCCGCAGAACAGATGTGACCCTGTCGCCCGTCTCCGTTCTGAGCACACAGTGTCACAGCCAAGAGGTTTTTCACAGGGACAGTCGGCACCTGGAAGCCTCACGAGGAAGATGACTTTGTGGGTAAGTCACACTAGATTCCCATAGGCCAGTGGCTGCCTTAAGTGTGAATCTCCTCTTTTCAAACTTTTTGTGTTTAATTAATGGCGGAGGTGATAGAGTAGTCCATGGACAGCAGTATTAGGGCGACCAGTAGAAACTCAGGTTCGTGTCCTGGCTGTGAACTCCATCCCAGCTGAGAGCTGTAAATGCCAGGTGGAGGGTTAATTCCGAATGAGTTTCTGTGTAGTTTTTTAAAGGAAAACAAGCCCAAGGATCTTCAAGCGTGACTATTTGAAGGTAAGTTTCACTCGGGTGCAGACATTTAAGAGCTGGGTCTAGGAGCAGCATCTCCACCCCCCACCCCCCACCCCCACTTTTGGACTGTAGCCAGCACAAGTGGGCCATGCCCCGAGACACGCTGGGGTCTGGAGCCAAAGCCCATCTCCCAGGCGTCAACGCCTCAGTGCCTGATGCTGAAGCGGATGCAAGAAGGAAGAGCCCTACACCCACCCTTGGATTTTTACTAGGCGGACTAGAAGTATTTCTTTGGAGGACGGACCCATTTTGAAGGACTTTCTCCTAAGTAACCGACTTTACAGAAATCCAGGTAGTTGCTGTAAGCAGAAGCTATAAACATGGCACGTTTATGCAGAATCAGCGTCGTGTCAATTCATTAAGAAAGAGATGGGTGATCTTTATGCGCGATTTTTAACTCTGTGTTCCTTGAGTATCTGAACCCAGTTCACAGGAGCAATTGTCCGTGGTTCAGATTATCTTAGCTCTTAGCACTTCCAAAAAGGAGCAGTTTGATGTCGGGGTGCTGCCATGAGCCAGAGAGAGGGACGTATCAACTTGAGACTTCACACAGTAAGCCTCCCTTTCAACACGGGTATATCAAGAAAATGAAGGTTACAAAGCACTGTAAAATCTACAGCATTTACCTGTGCGTAGGGGGAATGAAAACGGAAGTCGGGGACGTTCCCAGCTGCGCCCATTTTCACCTCTTGGGCTTCTCGTCCTCCCTCTTAGTAACGGCAGGCAATCTTGTCCTGAAAGCAGTAGTGTTCTCTCAAAAACTGGACCTTCAGGACCTTAGCTCTGCTTCTTCCTTGAAAGAAAAACTCCAGCCGACAGCGAAAGACGCTTGAAGGCAGGAGGTGTGGTACCTTCTGCAGGCTTGTTGAACCGACGAAGGCAGTTGCTAGGTGGTTTGGAATGTTACCTTCCAGGGGTTGCCGAGGGCACCTCCAGCGCGTGACGTCAACATCATGGCGCTCTGTAACCTGTCCAGCTTGAGCACCTTCCTTTTTCTGCGTTGCTGCCGAGTAAAGTAGGGAAAATGGGACCGTTTCAGAGAGTCTCCCGTTGTGGTGTTTCTTTAACGTCAAAGGGAACAAACCCATTTGGCGGGGCTTAAATAGTCCCCAACTTCTTGCCGTAGGAACTGTGTTCTTGGGAACAAATGTTGGCTAGCACAGAGGCAAACTTTATTCTTTGACTGTTTCTTAATCAAAATCCTTGCAGCCAATGTTTCTCTTAGTCTACCTCCCTCTTTGGGTTGAGAAAGTTGCTGTTTCCTGTTAGTGGACGGTTAGCTGTTCACTGCTTACACTGTCGGGGCGCAGAGCTGCTTCTTGCTTCCGCGATGTCCACTGGCACGGCTAAAGCAGAAAGAACAGCGTACGCTTGTGTCCCTAATTACCACCTCTGATCCCGTTGAGGTCCTGGGCTGCCCCTGCACAAAAAGTAGCTAGCTAGGGGGAAAAACGGAGTTTTAGTGTTGGAAGACGGTGAGGCATCCTGTTCTCCTCAGGTCCTGGGGTCCCATTTACCCCGCTGACTGACATCAGTGACTCGGAGATGAGCACTTGAGAGCACCGTTAGGGCAAAAGCTGGGAACTTTGGAGTAAACCATAAAAGCAAGGGCAGAAAGGGAAAGGATCCGCAACCTCAAAAGAGAGGTTAAAGAGTAATACGATAGAGATGAAGCCCAAGAGAAGGGAGGGAGATACAAGGCAGAATTCAGGACAGAGGACTAGTGGTTCATAGCATAGAAGGAAAATTCGGGCAAGCAGGTGAGGGCCGTGAAGGACGAAGTGTCAGTGGGCAGCAGCAGCCATGGGAAGGAAGTGTTAACCCTGCCAAGAGCTTTGCACCCAGGGGCTCTTTGTAGGGGGACAGCTCTGCGTGAAGGAGGCACAGAAGAAGGTACGGTCAGGAAGAATTAATTCTGTATTGTGTTTGCGTGACACGGTTTTGGTAGCGGAGGGGCTGCAGGGGTGGCTTCTGTGAGAAGCTGCCAGAAGCTTCCCCGCCGTGTGCGACAGAGGCAGTGCCAGGCGGCTCCAAGATGGCCCCGCTGCCGGCCCGGGCTGAGCCCATGAGCGACGGTGGGAGCGCCTCTGGGATAACATATTTAAGAAGGGGGGAAAACTGCTGGGCAGCAGCGGCATCCGGAGAGAGGAGTGAGAATACGCGAGAGAAACAAGCCTGCGGGCACCAAGGTCGGTGTCCTTCCCTTGAGCTGGGCCTCTCAGTCAGCCCGATCCTGTGCTGGGCATGTGGGCATGTTAAGATGCTAGAAAATGATTTTCTTTTGGCTTTGGCTTGTTGGGGTGGCTTTTCGGGATGGGGAGGTGGGTGAGATTGCATCGGGAGGTGCTAGTTCTTTATGATCCCGGTTTGGAAAGGCCCTCGGATTGTGTAAAGCATCTCTTCAGCTGCTGGTTTTCTGAGATGCCATTTAAAAGGAAAGGAGGACAGTGTAGCTAATCCTACAACCATTCAGATGCTGGGAGGCCCAAGTTGTGCAGCACTGAATGGGCCTGCGACTATGGCCCAGCACACCCTGCACCTCCCGTCCGTGGAAAAGTCACCCCGTTTTGGTCACTTGAGCTCTGACAGGATTTTCCCAAAGAAGCCAAGTCTATTCGTCATTTCCACTGTCAGACAGAAAGGACGTTCACCTGAGAACCTGTCGCTGCGCTCTTAGATAAGGGCTAGGCCAGGGCTTATCTAACTGGACACAGTATCCCTCTGAGTACGATTTTAAATTGCCTCAGGCAGACAACGTAGACCGTGTTGCCGCAAGGCATCGGGTACTACAATTTGAAACGGCGATGTCTAGTTAGAGGGGAGGAAACATTTTCAAGACGCTTAGTCCTTGATTTCAAAATAGATTTTTCTATTCTTCTCTCAGTTAAGGAGAGGGAGGCCTAACTGCACTTTCTAGAATGCATCACTTATTGTTGTTTACATTAAAAGGTCTCTGAGACTGCTAAGGGAAACCAACAGTATTTATTCGTAACAGGAATTATGCCTTAAAACATAGTCTGTACAAATAAATTGAGCTGTCAGATGTTCATAACAGATTAAACTTTGTACATCTATCGAAGGCTGTTGAAGTTTTGAACGTTCTAGTGCACTTCCTAGACGGGATTTTCAGACTTCGTAATTTAATCATCTTTGGATTTTCCGGTTGCTAATTGCCTTGTTTCAACTTTGATTTTTCTTGTCGATGGAAGCACTCGCTTCATCTCTTTCTCCCGTGTAGGTTGGCTTTCTCGTTTTGTGTTGACTCGCATGTCTTCTTGGCTCTGCTGTCAAAATAGAGAGACAGGCCATTTTGTGCGTCATTTCCTAGAATAAAACAACATGCTCTCTCAGAAGCATTTTCAGAAGTACGCTTTCAACGCTTGTAGAAGCAACAGAAAAAAAAAAATCATTTCATCCTAATATAATCCACCCATGTTTCAAAAGGTTCCACGCGAGTATTTTTCCTCCTAAACCTTCCCAAGCAGATGCTTGAGAAGCGTGTGGTGGTTGCACAAAGAAACCAGAACTGGTAGCAAGGCTGGCGAGGGATTCCCGAAGGTGGGTTGAGGTGCTTTGCATCTCCGTGGTGCCTCAAGAGGATTTGCGTCTCTGACGGGAATCCGAATGGCCCAGTGCTGCGTGTGGAAGTGCCCTGGGTCAGCTCAGGGCAGCACTGACAGCGGGGCCGACTGGGGGGTCTGAAACACAGGTGGGGAGGGACCTGGTGCTTTTACTGGAAAGAGGGAATTGTATCGAGCAGTTACCTACCTGAATGGTGGTTTTGAAGTGAGAGCGTGTTTTTCCGTGTGGATTTCTTTTCCTCCAGGTCGGTGAGTTGGAGGATCCTGATGATATTTGTCTGTAGAAAACACACAGACATTGTTTCTTAATTTCAGCTGCAATGGCAGGAAAGACTCCCTGAGCCTGATAGGTGAATTCAGTATGACGTTAGCTGAAGGAGCAATGAATGCATGGGGTGAATCCCACAGCAGCTCTGAAATACCAGCTAGTATTGAGTACAGACTCCCTCTCTAGTCGTTTTAAAGCTCATTGGTAATCTCGCAGCGTTCCCAGGGGGCTCACAGGACCTTCCCAGTGAGGCGATCCCGCCATGGACATCCTTGACTGCAACAAAGGGGACGTTCCTGTGTTGAAAATCTGCCCGAAGGCATCAGTTGCTTTTAGATTAAAGGAGTCCATAAGGCAATGTCCTGTCTTATCCCTGCTTGTGAAGAAGGCACAAGGCAGTATTGTGTTTTTGTGCTGGGCAGTTGATTTTGCATCAGAGTACGCTGCCCGAGGACTAACCCTTCTCTGTAAAACGGGCTGAAAAATGAATATTATTAATCCTCTGGTGTTCTTTTAATGCCACCTTAATTCCGTTAATTCAAATGATTAATTCCACAATAATCCTGAAGTTGTCAGTTTATACACTACACGTAAGTATTACCGTAGTTTTGCGTTTGGGTGCCAAGTCTTGTCTTTGTGTCGAGGTGATTGTTTTGCTTGGGGCATCTCGGACCGTGTGGCTCGGGTACTGCTGAAAAGAAAGGTAGCAAAAATGCTGCTGGTTGCTCTTAGGACAAAAATGCCGATCAGTAAAGCAAAAGCTGTACGTTTATGGTTACATCCAAGACAGATTGCCAGAAGGATACAAGACTCGGAATCCCACCTGTAGGCTTCTTGTCAACTTTATGACAGAGCAGGTGCTATCGAGAGGACGGGTGGAAAAGAGGTGAAGGGAAATAGCATCCTGAATGAATGGCAGGAAGAAGGAGTTCAGTCCTCTGTCCCACGTAAATAATGTGAACAAAATGAACATAAATCGCAAACATTTATGCTGCATTTAAATTGCTGGCAGGAGTTTGAACAAGACCTAAAAGATGCTGTGAGAAGTGGGGATCGGTATGTTTGTGCACCGTGGCACATGATTGCATTCATGCCTGCTTGTGGGGCGGAGAAGTGGCTTTCTGCTACGGAGGTGCTAAATTAGTGTTCATGACTATTCTGCCTGACAAATTGTAAAGCTTTATAAAGCTTCACGTTTCTGTCTGCGGATACTGCGGCAGTCTGTTTGTGAAAACGGTGCTGGATCAAATGGACTCTTGTCCATATTCAGGCACAAATAACTGAATTTTCACCTGCAGGGACCAATCGAAAGCAGCACAACACGGACAGGCACGTTTGAGGCGTTTTAAGAATGCAGTGTAAGCAGGAGCCCACCTGTAGCTTCACTGAACTTTGGTTCTTGATTGGCAGTGACGCTGCGGTAGACGACATAGGCCTTCCTTCGAGGTTCTGGAGGTGGGACAGAAGACTTTCTGCCCGTTTGTGTGACACACAGACGAGAAGAATCAGTTTCATCCCCCTTCCTTTGAGCCCTTTGCTGGTAGCTTGGTTTTACTCTGGGGTTTGAAGTGTGAATTCCTAAAAGGGAAAAACCAAACAAAACTGTTGTGCTGTTCTTCAGGAATTGACATCCTGGCTGGAAAACAAGATTAAAAAATTGTTCTTTGTGGGTAGCCCAGTCCAAATACATTCAGTGATTTTTTATTTAGCACACGATGCTCAGCAATGAGAAGCCAGTGCTGAAGTACATTACCTGCATGTTCAAAGGCTCTGCGGTCTGTTCTGGGAATATCCTCAATTGCTACTCTGCTTCCTGAACGCTGCTGCTCTTTTTTTGCATTACGAAATGTTGTAGGAATTGTATTGCCATCACCTGGAAAGGCAAGAGAAAGAAGGGTTTAGCTGCTTGTGGGTAAGCACAGGGAACGGCACTGCCATTCTCTTCCTCCCGCCTCTGGGAGCTGGTGATTAGTTTAGTGCAGTTGCCTTTAACCTCTCATCTTCTATGCTTCTTTCTCTTTGGTTAGTTCTTTGGATCCTGCCGAGTGCAAGTCGAGCACCTGGTGTGTAACCTGCCGTGCTCTCTAAGGAAATACCATAATAGGCAGGTTAAGGAGACCCCGGCTCCAAAGTGAGGCACCAGCTACAGCCACCTGCTCATTCTTTAGCTTCTCGCTTTTCATGAATGACATTGATGGATCCTACCCGATGGAATAATATGTGGCATATTCAAGGTGCATGTCACCCTCGTACCTAAAACCTCAAGAGTGAAACCTCAACTTGAAGAAATGCTCTGGGGAAGCACCTCTGTCCTTCTCTCTGAACGTATCTAATTAGAAATACAGATAAATATGGCAAGCTGTGTCCGTATCTTCCGTACGGATTTCCCTGTCTGTAGTCTAAACGTATAGAAATATTCAACAGAAATGGCTTATAAAAACAATTTAATAAGAAACCTGTGAAATGCAGAAAGAAGAAGAAAATAACTTTGCCCAATTCTGTTGAACAATTTAGGCTGCATGGTTCGAAATGGAGACAGTTTTTCCATTCCATTTTTTACCAGCGCATCACCCTACTCAAATCTGCGTTACATTAAACAGCATTATCAAGATTTTATCCCTGAAATTGACACTAATGTGAAAATAGTTTGTTTTTTTTTTTTCTCTAATTGAAAGTAGCAGGTCATATTTCTGTGCAGCAATTTCTGATGACTGCTCTACTGGTGAGTCTGGTGTGTTTTTATAGTCAGAACATAATGCTCTCTCCTCAAATGGAATTCTACTATTGCTTATTTGGTAAAAGAACTAATACAGATTTTTTTTTTTTTTTTTTTCAGTCATGCCGCTTGCTCCAGAATGAAGGAGAAACAAAATATAGGAGGTAAGTATTTCTGAATTTGTATTTCTTTGTCCTGCCTTATGTTGGATGAAGCCTAGCATTCAAAAGAAAGTGGAACTCTCTCTTACTATCTCTTGGAAGGCACTTGAAGGGGGTATTTATTTAATCTGAATTTAGTTACAGCAAAGTTTGCTGTGTGGCTGCATTTCATCATCTGGACAGCCAAGACAGCCAGCAGAGAGCCCAGAGCACCTTTGGGAAAGGGACTGGTCTCCCCTTTCTTTGGCACTGTCTTAGGATGCAATAAATAGCCCCGTAAGAGTGCCTGCACGGCCTGGTGGGGAATGGAAACTACATTGCTAAAACTAGGCTACACAAATCTTGATCGTGACGAAAAACTAGATGCGAGACCTATGTTGTGTATCTCAGGAAAGTACACGTGGGGTTAATAGCCCATTTGTACCTTTTGCACCTACAGTCGATACAGGTAGTCACCACGTGTGTGACACGAGAGAGAGAGAGAGAGAGAGAGATGGGGGGAATTACTGAAGTGTTTTTATGCTCTTTGTAATATGCTGTCTTTTATCGACACTAAATCTGAGAAGTGGGGAGGAGGGGCAAACTCTGTGATAGTTTCTCCCTGTAACAGTAATTTTCAAAGTGGTAACCATTGTCCAAGCAGATGAAAAGTACTTGCCTTTCTGCACGTCTCGGTTGGTAGCTTCCGAGGGTAACAGCTCCTTTTCCCGAGGTGAAGACTCAGCGTTTGTAGACTGGTGTTCGCGGGGGGGCTGAATCCTGTAATACTCTCCTAAACACACCCCAAGAGGGAAGGGAAAAAACCAAACCAAAAAAAGGACAACGTTTACTATATTGGCGGCACTGCTGTTTAGGAAAGAGTGACTAAGTTTGTATTTACCAGATTTGTAGCATATTTCCTTTATTGCTCTTTCCTCTTCTATATCTGCATCGGTCTTCGGCACCCAGTTAGGAACATCTGTAGGAAATATTTTTCAAGGGTTACTAGACAGCTGTACAAAGACGTTCGGCAATTCTTAATAAGCAACCACCATAAGGAAATGCACTTTGGTCACAGTCCTTCTTTTTTTTCTGAGTGCAAGCTCTGCTTCTGGCCAGAAAATGGATTCCTTGCTATTGGGTATTTCCACGTGCAGTGGACTTGCAGTCACGACACATATTAAGAAGCAAATGTTTGTTGCTGTAAACTGATTCCAAAAGATCTTCAGTACTCATGGTCCTTCTTTTACCCCCCAAAGGCAATCTTGTGATGAAACATGTCACCAGGGAGTGCTTGTCACAAAACCTCTGCCCGGAGTTGCTCTCCTGCAATGTCTGCCAGCAGAGCTGGCGAAGGGAGCGCTCGTTGGCCGTCTCAGGTAAGGCTACTAGGATTAGCAAAGCCCTACTTGTTATATTGTTGAGGTTCCCGTGGCTTACTCGCACTGAAACCGAGTTAGGAAGCCTGAACAGGCAGCCCTGCCGGCCAGCCTGAAGGGCAGGGGAAAGGGAGGAGCAGCTTGTGGCTGCCTGAGAACTAGCACAGCAGTCTGCGGAGTGCGCACGTGAGAGTAGGTCGCGCTCTCGCTTTCCCTCTCCGGGAATGTGCGATTCGTTCCTTCCCTGTGAATCTCGTGTCTCTGAGTGAGGCGCATTCAACAGTTTAACAACGTTTTAAAAAATTAAATAAGTATATATATATGTGTGTATATAAAAACATATAGACCTAGACATTCAGTTTATGTGAAGAGTGTTGTATGGATTCTCTTTGCTAGATTTAAGAATAACTTTGTGTAATAAAATGAGACTGCCCACAGAGTTTAGGCAAGCAGTTGAAGAAATTATTGAAGTTGAAGTCACACCACTATCTTTTGTGAACAAACCTGTGACTTCAGCTCTATTTAATGAAAAAGAGGTTTGTGAGTTATACCGCTGTTGAGCTATACAGCCAGGCATTTCACAGGAGTTAGGAAATGTTGCCTGACTCACATCTGGTGACTACCGGTTCCGATAACTTGGGGATTAGCTGGAAACCTCTTTCAAAAACTTGTCAACAACTCTTTTCTAAAATTGTAATGGTTATTTGACTCAATCAGCTGTGAAGTGTCAAAACCCCCCCATTCTACTTCCTTGTAAAAGAAAGAAAAAAGTTGTTTACAGTTCTCTTCCTCATCATCTTCGTCGTCCTCTTCATCCCCGAGGTTTATGATGAGCGGAGGGTGGATTGGCAGTGGAATGTGCTGTTGATGTCTGCGTGGCTCTTGATGGGGGGCTGGGTGCAGGATCTCTTCTTGGCTACCCTGTTGCAGTGGGGTATCTGCAGAAAAGAACATGGTGTTTGTTAGGAGGGAACTAGAATATGAAATCCAGGTTGAGACCAGCAGGTGTAGTTCTGAAATCCTTCTCACACCGAAGGCATCGTTACACAGACAGACTGTGCCTTCTAGGGAAAGCCGCCTGCGGAGGTTGGCAAAAGAGCATCTTGCAGCTGCAGAAAGCAGGGAAGAGCACAGGTACCGGCTCCTCCGAACGGACAGGTGAGGCAGTGCTGAGTGAAGCCTTTTGAGAAGAGGAACATTTTGATCATTCTACAGCCTTTGAGAAAGGCTGGGTGTCTCTTCCAGCTGGTGGAGAGATTAATTTCAGTCAGTAACCTTCATTCTTCCAGTCCCTTTGCAGTTATTGACAACAGAGGGAACCCTGTGATTAGTAATACCTGGGCTGCAGGGAGTCAGTGAGTTTAGGACCCCACCTGTGAGAACATTTTAAACAGGCTGAAGAACAGGCAGGCCGGTATCCCTGCCCGTGGCATCAGTTCTGAAGCAGTTAGCAGCGCTAAGCCCAGGATTACCCATTTTTAGCTTGGGGAGCTTTTCTTGCTGTCAACATTTTCTGAATCGCACCTCTCTTTACTGCGTACAACGTGTTGATTTTGAGAAAGACCATGAAGTTCCTGACAGTGATTTACACTTAATCAGAGGAGAATCATAAAAGATACTCTTTCCCTTAGAAATTTGTATCTACCGGTGATGTTGGCAGCAAAACTCCTTTGGTACTGGGACAGCATTTTCTGAGAGCCGGGAAATGCAAGGGACTGAAATGAAAAATGATGAAAGATGGTGAGCCTCTTTGTATCGTTCAAGCCGACCAACGTGCAGCTCTAGATACAAGCAGGATTCCGTGCACTGCATTAAAGATATTGGATGTTTTTTGGGGTTTTAAAGGCAGAAGATGCAGCGTGGGCATTTTCTTGTATTGCCGTGGTTGCTGTTCTTGTGCCTCTCTTGCTTGCCTGTGAGCAGCAGCATGTGGATGAGATTCAAGCCATTTTAAGAACGCTACTGCAGATGAGATTTGTTGTATCTCATGCAAGAGAAAGTAAGATACAGCACTTGAACTTGATCGAGCCTTTGTCAGTGTCCAGAATCGGGTATTAACTAGCTGCGGGGACTGTAAGCCAAATCCAACTCCTATGAGTTTAAGAAGATTTCGGGAACACAAGGCGCTTGCTTCTGAGTAGAGGTCTTTCTGGACTTCTCTTAGGACACCCGTCTCCAGCTCTGGAGAGGAGGCCCAAGAACAACTCTATTTTAGTCCGCTTGTTGGTGCTTCTATGGCAAGTCATGCTGACTTGCTGTCACGCCTGCTTCCGCCCAGTTTCTGACATCTGTGTTGGTTCCCCACCCTGGACTCTTACCCTATTCCAGGTTCCGGCTGTCTGCCAGGACTCCTGGTAGGCAAGAGCTCCTCTTGGAAAAGCCCAAGGAGAGAAGACGCCAACTTGTAATGGTGTTTTTTTCCATCAATACTCTGATTTTCAGACGTTGTACTGCCTTGCAAAGTCTGGCTGTACTTCAGTAGCCCGCATCCAATGTTCAAGCCTGAAAAATGCTTTCAGAGCGCTGAACTGGACATACATCTCCACACAGAGGACTGTAATCTGACGTTACCTATAGAAGGGGTGTCTCATCCGCGTAACGTGTTGTGCTCTATCAACAGCTACTGCTGCTAGTGGCCCTGCCAACCTCCTCCCCCCACCACACAGGCTACTTTTCGTTGCTCTCAAACGATTACCTGCCTACTGGCCATTCTGACTGCTAGAGAGATTTCGTCTAGCAAATACCCAAGTAAAGCAACGTTTTTACTCCGTGGATCTAAAGTGCCGCTTGTGGCTTCGTCTTTCACGTAACTGGTAGCTACGAAGATTCGTAACGTGACAGCTAAAAAAAAAATCAATGTGGCGCCCCTATGCAAATGCCAGTGCAATTCCTTGCTTTGCCTTGGCCTTGCTGCGATAGCAGATCTTACCTGACTGATTTGCCACGGTGCATTTCTTGACCTCAGTCTAGGTGATGGAAGCACCGGAAGGACATTTTTGCGTGTTTACTTAGTCCCGTGAACAAATTGTTGATAAGATATTTTTACTCACTGTTAGTAGGTGGCAAAAAAAGTCCATTGATGTGCCGAGGTTTGCTGTGATGGAAAGCACAGCTGATCCTCAGACAGCCTCGGGGTTGTTTTTCCCAGAAACAGGAGATGTCGTGGTACTTCTGCTGCGGGAGAAAAGAGTTTTCAGATGTTGTAAATGGAACAATAAAAATGGCCTGAATGGATACACACAGCGTGGTGTACTGCTGTGAACATGGGACTAAGGTTTTGTGGGCCCCCGTTCTGATATTGAGGAACCTTTAAAGTTATGTTTAAAGTTCTGTTAAGCTCCAGGTATCTCTGAAGTTATCTTGAGTTAGGTCAATGGAGCTTTCATGAGGTACAACTGTTCCTAGATAAGAACAGGGGTAAAGCAGTCTACTTAGTGTCCTGCAGACTTTTCATGAGATGCTGGGAAGAAAAAAACGTTTTTAGTGGCTTAATTGACACGTGACTGAGTTTCCTTTCCTGCACAGTGGGGTAATGGGGTCAATCTCAAATGAGACCTGCAGGACAAGTGCAAATCTTACACTAGTACTCTCTTACTCTTTAAAGGACATGGGTCTATGGGAAAATAAGGAGTAAGAAGCAAAACTCAGAAAGATTCCGAGCCAAAAGAGAAAAACTGAAAATTTGGGAGTTTGTAATCCTTGTACAGACTTGTCAGACTTGGACTTCAAAAGGAGGCAAAAACCCGTTTTGTTCCAATTCCCATTGGAAACGTCAAGTCGCAGAAGAAAGTCCCTTTTGTTTGCAGACTCAAGAGTGTGTTTGAAGGGACTTGGCCCTTTCTTCGCTGAGGCGGAAGAAGCAGCAGGACTGACTGCCCCCTGCGCCGCTGCCGGGGGGAGGTGGGGATACCGGGAGCAAAGCTGAGCCCGGGAAGAAAGGAGGGGTGGGGAAAGGTGTTTTCAAGATGCAGTGGTTGTCACGGTCCTACTCTGTCTGTTTAAGGGGTGGTGGTGTTAGTGTCTGTATTAAATTGGCATCCCTTTTTCCTTCCCTTAACGAGTCTGTCTTTTGCCTGCGCCTTAAAGGCTGAGCTCATCCCTCCTTGTCCTTATGTCAAGTTCCTGGGTCTTTTGCTTTCCTTTGTCTCAGCGCTGGGGGGGAAGGGGGGGGTGAGCAGCATCTTTGCTTATTTTCCCCTTCTCAGCGCTGGGAGGGAAGGGGGCAGTGAGCGGCTGCGTGGTGCTCCGTTGCCCTCTGAGCTCAAACGGTGACACCCTGTCTCTAAACCCGCAGAACAGATGTGACCCTGTCGCCCGTCTCCGTTCTGAGCACACAGTGTCACAGCCAAGAGGTTTTTCACAGGGACAGTCGGCACCTGGAAGCCTCACGAGGAAGATGACTTTGTGGGTAAGTCACACTAGATTCCCATAGGCCAGTGGCTGCCTTAAGTGTGAATCTCCTCTTTTCAAACTTTTTGTGTTTAATTAATGGCGGAGGTGATAGAGTAGTCCATGGACAGCAGTATTAGGGCGACCAGTAGAAACTCAGGTTCATGTCCTGGCTGTGAACTCCATCCCAGCTGAGAGCTGTAAATGCCAGGTGGAGGGTTAATTCCGAATGAGTTTCTGTGTAGTTTTTTAAAGGAAAACAAGCCCAAGGATCTTCAAGCGTGACTATTTGAAGGTAAGTTTCACTCGGGTGCAGACATTTAAGAGCTGGGTCTAGGAGCAGCATCTCCACCCCCCACCCCCCCCCCCCCCCACTTTTGGACTGTAGCCAGCACAAGTGGGCCATGCCCCGAGACACGCTGGGGTCTGGAGCCAAAGCCCATCTCCCAGGCGTCAACGCCTCAGTGCCTGATGCTGAAGCGGATGCAAGAAGGAAGAGCCCTACACCCACCCTTGGATTTTTACTAGGCGGACTAGAAGTATTTCTTTGGAGGACGGACCCATTTTGAAGGACTTTCTCCTAAGTAACCGACTTTACAGAAATCCAGGTAGTTGCTGTAAGCAGAAGCTATAAACATGGCACGTTTATGCAGAATCAGCGTCGTGTCAATTCATTAAGAAAGAGATGGGTGATCTTTATGCGCGATTTTTAACTCTGTGTTCCTTGAGTATCTGAACCCAGTTCACAGGAGCAATTGTCCGTGGTTCAGATTATCTTAGCTCTTAGCACTTCCAAAAAGGAGCAGTTTGATGTCGGGGTGCTGCCATGAGCCAGAGAGAGGGACGTATCAACTTGAGACTTCACACAGTAAGCCTCCCTTTCAACACGGGTATATCAAGAAAATGAAGGTTACAAAGCACTGTAAAATCTACAGCATTTACCTGTGCGTAGGGGGAATGAAAACGGAAGTCGGGGACGTTCCCAGCTGCGCCCATTTTCACCTCTTGGGCTTCTCGTCCTCCCTCTTAGTAACGGCAGGCAATCTTGTCCTGAAAGCAGTAGTGTTCTCTCAAAAACTGGACCTTCAGGACCTTAGCTCTGCTTCTTCCTTGAAAGAAAAACTCCAGCCGACAGCGAAAGACGCTTGAAGGCAGGAGGTGTGGTACCTTCTGCAGGCTTGTTGAACCGACGAAGGCAGTTGCTAGGTGGTTTGGAATGTTACCTTCCAGGGGTTGCCGAGGGCACCTCCAGCGCGTGACGTCAACATCATGGCGCTCTGTAACCTGTCCAGCTTGAGCACCTCCCTTTTTCTGCGTTGCTGCCGAGTAAAGTAGGGAAAATGGGACCGTTTCAGAGAGTCTCCCGTTGTGGTGTTTCTTTAACGTCAAAGGGAACAAACCCATTTGGCGGGGCTTAAATAGTCCCCAACTTCTTGCCGTAGGAACTGTGTTCTTGGGAACAAATGTTGGCTAGCACAGAGGCAAACTTTATTCTTTGACTGTTTCTTAATCAAAATCCTTGCAGCCAATGTTTCTCTTAGTCTACCTCCCTCTTTGGGTTGAGAAAGTTGCTGTTTCCTGTTAGTGGACGGTTAGCTGTTCACTGCTTACACTGTCGGGGCGCAGAGCTGCTTCTTGCTTCCGCGATGTCCACTGGCACGGCTAAAGCAGAAAGAACAGCGTACGCTTGTGTCCCTAATTACCACCTCTGATCCCGTTGAGGTCCTGGGCTGCCCCTGCACAAAAAGTAGCTAGCTAGGGGGAAAAACGGAGTTTTAGTGTTGGAAGACGGTGAGGCATCCTGTTCTCCTCAGGTCCTGGGGTCCCATTTACCCCGCTGACTGACATCAGTGACTCGGAGATGAGCACTTGAGAGCACCGTTAGGGCAAAAGCTGGGAACTTTGGAGTAAACCATAAAAGCAAGGGCAGAAAGGGAAAGGATCCGCAACCTCAAAAGAGAGGTTAAAGAGTAATACGATAGAGATGAAGCCCAAGAGAAGGGAGGGAGATACAAGGCAGAATTCAGGACAGAGGACTAGTGGTTCATAGCATAGAAGGAAAATTCGGGCAAGCAGGTGAGGGCCGTGAAGGACGAAGTGTCAGTGGGCAGCAGCAGCCATGGGAAGGAAGTGTTAACCCTGCCAAGAGCTTTGCACCCAGGGGCTCTTTGTAGGGGGACAGCTCTGCGTGAAGGAGGCACAGAAGAAGGTACGGTCAGGAAGAATTAATTCTGTATTGTGTTTGCGTGACACGGTTTTGGTAGCGGAGGGGCTGCAGGGGTGGCTTCTGTGAGAAGCTGCCAGAAGCTTCCCCGCCGTGTGCGACAGAGGCAGTGCCAGGCGGCTCCAAGATGGCCCCGCTGCCGGCCCGGGCTGAGCCCATGAGCGACGGTGGGAGCGCCTCTGGGATAACATATTTAAGAAGGGGGGAAAACTGCTGGGCAGCAGCGGCATCCGGAGAGAGGAGTGAGAATACGTGAGAGAAACAAGCCTGCGGGCACCAAGGTCGGTGTCCTTCCCTTGAGCTGGGCCTCTCAGTCAGCCCGATCCTGTGCTGGGCATGTGGGCATGTTAAGATGCTAGAAAATGATTTTCTTTTGGCTTTGGCTTGTTGGGGTGGCTTTTCGGGATGGGGAGGTGGGTGAGATTGCATCGGGAGGTGCTAGTTCTTTATGATCCCGGTTTGGAAAGGCCCTCGGATTGTGTAAAGCATCTCTTCAGCTGCTGGTTTTCTGAGATGCCATTTAAAAGGAAAGGAGGACAGTGTAGCTAATCCTACAACCATTCAGATGCTGGGAGGCCCAAGTTGTGCAGCACTGAATGGGCCTGCGACTATGGCCCAGCACACCCTGCACCTCCCGTCCGTGGAAAAGTCACCCCGTTTTGGTCACTTGAGCTCTGACAGGATTTTCCCAAAGAAGCCAAGTCTATTCGTCATTTCCACTGTCAGACAGAAAGGACGTTCACCTGAGAACCTGTCGCTGCGCTCTTAGATAAGGGCTAGGCCAGGGCTTATCTAACTGGACACAGTATCCCTCTGAGTACGATTTTAAATTGCCTCAGGCAGACAACGTAGACCGTGTTGCCGCAAGGCATCGGGTACTACAATTTGAAACGGCGATGTCTAGTTAGAGGGGAGGAAACATTTTCAAGACGCTTAGTCCTTGATTTCAAAATAGATTTTTCTATTCTTCTCTCAGTTAAGGAGAGGGAGGCCTAACTGCACTTTCTAGAATGCATCACTTATTGTTGTTTACATTAAAAGGTCTCTGAGACTGCTAAGGGAAACCAACAGTATTTATTCGTAACAGGAATTATGCCTTAAAACATAGTCTGTACAAATAAATTGAGCTGTCAGATGTTCATAACAGATTAAACTTTGTACATCTATCGAAGGCTGTTGAAGTTTTGAACGTTCTAGTGCACTTCCTAGACGGGATTTTCAGACTTCGTAATTTAATCATCTTTGGATTTTCCGGTTGCTAATTGCCTTGTTTCAACTTTGATTTTTCTTGTCGATGGAAGCACTCGCTTCATCTCTTTCTCCCGTGTAGGTTGGCTTTCTCGTTTTGTGTTGACTCGCATGTCTTCTTGGCTCTGCTGTCAAAATAGAGAGACAGGCCATTTTGTGCGTCATTTCCTAGAATAAAACAACATGCTCTCTCAGAAGCATTTTCAGAAGTACGCTTTCAACGCTTGTAGAAGCAACAGAAAAAAAAAAATCATTTCATCCTAATATAATCCACCCATGTTTCAAAAGGTTCCACGCGAGTATTTTTCCTCCTAAACCTTCCCAAGCAGATGCTTGAGAAGCGTGTGGTGGTTGCACAAAGAAACCAGAACTGGTAGCAAGGCTGGCGAGGGATTCCCGAAGGTGGGTTGAGGTGCTTTGCATCTCCGTGGTGCCTCAAGAGGATTTGCGTCTCTGACGGGAATCCGAATGGCCCAGTGCTGCGTGTGGAAGTGCCCTGGGTCAGCTCAGGGCAGCACTGACAGCGGGGCCGACTGGGGGGTCTGAAACACAGGTGGGGAGGGACCTGGTGCTTTTACTGGAAAGAGGGAATTGTATCGAGCAGTTACCTACCTGAATGGTGGTTTTGAAGTGAGAGCGTGTTTTTCCGTGTGGATTTCTTTTCCTCCAGGTCGGTGAGTTGGAGGATCCTGATGATATTTGTCTGTAGAAAACACACAGACATTGTTTCTTAATTTCAGCTGCAATGGCAGGAAAGACTCCCTGAGCCTGATAGGTGAATTCAGTATGACGTTAGCTGAAGGAGCAATGAATGCATGGGGTGAATCCCACAGCAGCTCTGAAATACCAGCTAGTATTGAGTACAGACTCCCTCTCTAGTCGTTTTAAAGCTCATTGGTAATCTCGCAGCGTTCCCAGGGGGCTCACAGGACCTTCCCAGTGAGGCGATCCCGCCATGGACATCCTTGACTGCAACAAAGGGGACGTTCCTGTGTTGAAAATCTGCCCGAAGGCATCAGTTGCTTTTAGATTAAAGGAGTCCATAAGGCAATGTCCTGTCTTATCCCTGCTTGTGAAGAAGGCACAAGGCAGTATTGTGTTTTTGTGCTGGGCAGTTGATTTTGCATCAGAGTACGCTGCCCGAGGACTAACCCTTCTCTGTAAAACGGGCTGAAAAATGAATATTATTAATCCTCTGGTGTTCTTTTAATGCCACCTTAATTCCGTTAATTCAAATGATTAATTCCACAATAATCCTGAAGTTGTCAGTTTATACACTACACGTAAGTATTACCGTAGTTTTGCGTTTGGGTGCCAAGTCTTGTCTTTGTGTCGAGGTGATTGTTTTGCTTGGGGCATCTCGGACCGTGTGGCTCGGGTACTGCTGAAAAGAAAGGTAGCAAAAATGCTGCTGGTTGCTCTTAGGACAAAAATGCCGATCAGTAAAGCAAAAGCTGTACGTTTATGGTTACATCCAAGACAGATTGCCAGAAGGATACAAGACTCGGAATCCCACCTGTAGGCTTCTTGTCAACTTTATGACAGAGCAGGTGCTATCGAGAGGACGGGTGGAAAAGAGGTGAAGGGAAATAGCATCCTGAATGAATGGCAGGAAGAAGGAGTTCAGTCCTCTGTCCCACGTAAATAATGTGAACAAAATGAACATAAATCGCAAACATTTATGCTGCATTTAAATTGCTGGCAGGAGTTTGAACAAGACCTAAAAGATGCTGTGAGAAGTGGGGATCGGTATGTTTGTGCACCGTGGCACATGATTGCATTCATGCCTGCTTGTGGGGCGGAGAAGTGGCTTTCTGCTACGGAGGTGCTAAATTAGTGTTCATGACTATTCTGCCTGACAAATTGTAAAGCTTTATAAAGCTTCACGTTTCTGTCTGCGGATACTGCGGCAGTCTGTTTGTGAAAACGGTGCTGGATCAAATGGACTCTTGTCCATATTCAGGCACAAATAACTGAATTTTCACCTGCAGGGACCAATCGAAAGCAGCACAACACGGACAGGCACGTTTGAGGCGTTTTAAGAATGCAGTGTAAGCAGGAGCCCACCTGTAGCTTCACTGAACTTTGGTTCTTGATTGGCAGTGACGCTGCGGTAGACGACATAGGCCTTCCTTCGAGGTTCTGGAGGTGGGACAGAAGACTTTCTGCCCGTTTGTGTGACACACAGACGAGAAGAATCAGTTTCATCCCCCTTCCTTTGAGCCCTTTGCTGGTAGCTTGGTTTTACTCTGGGGTTTGAAGTGTGAATTCCTAAAAGGGAAAAACCAAACAAAACTGTTGTGCTGTTCTTCAGGAATTGACATCCTGGCTGGAAAACAAGATTAAAAAATTGTTCTTTGTGGGTAGCCCAGTCCAAATACATTCAGTGATTTTTTATTTAGCACACGATGCTCAGCAATGAGAAGCCAGTGCTGAAGTACATTACCTGCATGTTCAAAGGCTCTGCGGTCTGTTCTGGGAATATCCTCAATTGCTACTCTGCTTCCTGAACGCTGCTGCTCTTTTTTTGCATTACGAAATGTTGTAGGAATTGTATTGCCATCACCTGGAAAGGCAAGAGAAAGAAGGGTTTAGCTGCTTGTGGGTAAGCACAGGGAACGGCACTGCCATTCTCTTCCTCCCGCCTCTGGGAGCTGGTGATTAGTTTAGTGCAGTTGCCTTTAACCTCTCATCTTCTATGCTTCTTTCTCTTTGGTTAGTTCTTTGGATCCTGCCGAGTGCAAGTCGAGCACCTGGTGTGTAACCTGCCGTGCTCTCTAAGGAAATACCATAATAGGCAGGTTAAGGAGACCCCGGCTCCAAAGTGAGGCACCAGCTACAGCCACCTGCTCATTCTTTAGCTTCTCGCTTTTCATGAATGACATTGATGGATCCTACCCGATGGAATAATATGTGGCATATTCAAGGTGCATGTCACCCTCGTACCTAAAACCTCAAGAGTGAAACCTCAACTTGAAGAAATGCTCTGGGGAAGCACCTCTGTCCTTCTCTCTGAACGTATCTAATTAGAAATACAGATAAATATGGCAAGCTGTGTCCGTATCTTCCGTACGGATTTCCCTGTCTGTAGTCTAAACGTATAGAAATATTCAACAGAAATGGCTTATAAAAACAATTTAATAAGAAACCTGTGAAATGCAGAAAGAAGAAGAAAATAACTTTGCCCAATTCTGTTGAACAATTTAGGCTGCATGGTTCGAAATGGAGACAGTTTTTCCATTCCATTTTTTACCAGCGCATCACCCTACTCAAATCTGCGTTACATTAAACAGCATTATCAAGATTTTATCCCTGAAATTGACACTAATGTGAAAATAGTTTGTTTTTTTTTTTTCTCTAATTGAAAGTAGCAGGTCATATTTCTGTGCAGCAATTTCTGATGACTGCTCTACTGGTGAGTCTGGTGTGTTTTTATAGTCAGAACATAATGCTCTCTCCTCAAATGGAATTCTACTATTGCTTATTTGGTAAAAGAACTAATACAGATTTTTTTTTTTTTTTTTTTCAGTCATGCCGCTTGCTCCAGAATGAAGGAGAAACAAAATATAGGAGGTAAGTATTTCTGAATTTGTATTTCTTTGTCCTGCCTTATGTTGGATGAAGCCTAGCATTCAAAAGAAAGTGGAACTCTCTCTTACTATCTCTTGGAAGGCACTTGAAGGGGGTATTTATTTAATCTGAATTTAGTTACAGCAAAGTTTGCTGTGTGGCTGCATTTCATCATCTGGACAGCCAAGACAGCCAGCAGAGAGCCCAGAGCACCTTTGGGAAAGGGACTGGTCTCCCCTTTCTTTGGCACTGTCTTAGGATGCAATAAATAGCCCCGTAAGAGTGCCTGCACGGCCTGGTGGGGAATGGAAACTACATTGCTAAAACTAGGCTACACAAATCTTGATCGTGACGAAAAACTAGATGCGAGACCTATGTTGTGTATCTCAGGAAAGTACACGTGGGGTTAATAGCCCATTTGTACCTTTTGCACCTACAGTCGATACAGGTAGTCACCACGTGTGTGACACGAGAGAGAGAGAGAGAGAGAGAGATGGGGGGAATTACTGAAGTGTTTTTATGCTCTTTGTAATATGCTGTCTTTTATCGACACTAAATCTGAGAAGTGGGGAGGAGGGGCAAACTCTGTGATAGTTTCTCCCTGTAACAGTAATTTTCAAAGTGGTAACCATTGTCCAAGCAGATGAAAAGTACTTGCCTTTCTGCACGTCTCGGTTGGTAGCTTCCGAGGGTAACAGCTCCTTTTCCCGAGGTGAAGACTCAGCGTTTGTAGACTGGTGTTCGCGGGGGGGCTGAATCCTGTAATACTCTCCTAAACACACCCCAAGAGGGAAGGGAAAAAACCAAACCAAAAAAAGGACAACGTTTACTATATTGGCGGCACTGCTGTTTAGGAAAGAGTGACTAAGTTTGTATTTACCAGATTTGTAGCATATTTCCTTTATTGCTCTTTCCTCTTCTATATCTGCATCGGTCTTCGGCACCCAGTTAGGAACATCTGTAGGAAATATTTTTCAAGGGTTACTAGACAGCTGTACAAAGACGTTCGGCAATTCTTAATAAGCAACCACCATAAGGAAATGCACTTTGGTCACAGTCCTTCTTTTTTTTCTGAGTGCAAGCTCTGCTTCTGGCCAGAAAATGGATTCCTTGCTATTGGGTATTTCCACGTGCAGTGGACTTGCAGTCACGACACATATTAAGAAGCAAATGTTTGTTGCTGTAAACTGATTCCAAAAGATCTTCAGTACTCATGGTCCTTCTTTTACCCCCCAAAGGCAATCTTGTGATGAAACATGTCACCAGGGAGTGCTTGTCACAAAACCTCTGCCCGGAGTTGCTCTCCTGCAATGTCTGCCAGCAGAGCTGGCGAAGGGAGCGCTCGTTGGCCGTCTCAGGTAAGGCTACTAGGATTAGCAAAGCCCTACTTGTTATATTGTTGAGGTTCCCGTGGCTTACTCGCACTGAAACCGAGTTAGGAAGCCTGAACAGGCAGCCCTGCCGGCCAGCCTGAAGGGCAGGGGAAAGGGAGGAGCAGCTTGTGGCTGCCTGAGAACTAGCACAGCAGTCTGCGGAGTGCGCACGTGAGAGTAGGTCGCGCTCTCGCTTTCCCTCTCCGGGAATGTGCGATTCGTTCCTTCCCTGTGAATCTCGTGTCTCTGAGTGAGGCGCATTCAACAGTTTAACAACGTTTTAAAAAATTAAATAAGTATATATATATGTGTGTATATAAAAACATATAGACCTAGACATTCAGTTTATGTGAAGAGTGTTGTATGGATTCTCTTTGCTAGATTTAAGAATAACTTTGTGTAATAAAATGAGACTGCCCACAGAGTTTAGGCAAGCAGTTGAAGAAATTATTGAAGTTGAAGTCACACCACTATCTTTTGTGAACAAACCTGTGACTTCAGCTCTATTTAATGAAAAAGAGGTTTGTGAGTTATACCGCTGTTGAGCTATACAGCCAGGCATTTCACAGGAGTTAGGAAATGTTGCCTGACTCACATCTGGTGACTACCGGTTCCGATAACTTGGGGATTAGCTGGAAACCTCTTTCAAAAACTTGTCAACAACTCTTTTCTAAAATTGTAATGGTTATTTGACTCAATCAGCTGTGAAGTGTCAAAACCCCCCCATTCTACTTCCTTGTAAAAGAAAGAAAAAAGTTGTTTACAGTTCTCTTCCTCATCATCTTCGTCGTCCTCTTCATCCCCGAGGTTTATGATGAGCGGAGGGTGGATTGGCAGTGGAATGTGCTGTTGATGTCTGCGTGGCTCTTGATGGGGGGCTGGGTGCAGGATCTCTTCTTGGCTACCCTGTTGCAGTGGGGTATCTGCAGAAAAGAACATGGTGTTTGTTAGGAGGGAACTAGAATATGAAATCCAGGTTGAGACCAGCAGGTGTAGTTCTGAAATCCTTCTCACACCGAAGGCATCGTTACACAGACAGACTGTGCCTTCTAGGGAAAGCCGCCTGCGGAGGTTGGCAAAAGAGCATCTTGCAGCTGCAGAAAGCAGGGAAGAGCACAGGTACCGGCTCCTCCGAACGGACAGGTGAGGCAGTGCTGAGTGAAGCCTTTTGAGAAGAGGAACATTTTGATCATTCTACAGCCTTTGAGAAAGGCTGGGTGTCTCTTCCAGCTGGTGGAGAGATTAATTTCAGTCAGTAACCTTCATTCTTCCAGTCCCTTTGCAGTTATTGACAACAGAGGGAACCCTGTGATTAGTAATACCTGGGCTGCAGGGAGTCAGTGAGTTTAGGACCCCACCTGTGAGAACATTTTAAACAGGCTGAAGAACAGGCAGGCCGGTATCCCTGCCCGTGGCATCAGTTCTGAAGCAGTTAGCAGCGCTAAGCCCAGGATTACCCATTTTTAGCTTGGGGAGCTTTTCTTGCTGTCAACATTTTCTGAATCGCACCTCTCTTTACTGCGTACAACGTGTTGATTTTGAGAAAGACCATGAAGTTCCTGACAGTGATTTACACTTAATCAGAGGAGAATCATAAAAGATACTCTTTCCCTTAGAAATTTGTATCTACCGGTGATGTTGGCAGCAAAACTCCTTTGGTACTGGGACAGCATTTTCTGAGAGCCGGGAAATGCAAGGGACTGAAATGAAAAATGATGAAAGATGGTGAGCCTCTTTGTATCGTTCAAGCCGACCAACGTGCAGCTCTAGATACAAGCAGGATTCCGTGCACTGCATTAAAGATATTGGATGTTTTTTGGGGTTTTAAAGGCAGAAGATGCAGCGTGGGCATTTTCTTGTATTGCCGTGGTTGCTGTTCTTGTGCCTCTCTTGCTTGCCTGTGAGCAGCAGCATGTGGATGAGATTCAAGCCATTTTAAGAACGCTACTGCAGATGAGATTTGTTGTATCTCATGCAAGAGAAAGTAAGATACAGCACTTGAACTTGATCGAGCCTTTGTCAGTGTCCAGAATCGGGTATTAACTAGCTGCGGGGACTGTAAGCCAAATCCAACTCCTATGAGTTTAAGAAGATTTCGGGAACACAAGGCGCTTGCTTCTGAGTAGAGGTCTTTCTGGACTTCTCTTAGGACACCCGTCTCCAGCTCTGGAGAGGAGGCCCAAGAACAACTCTATTTTAGTCCGCTTGTTGGTGCTTCTATGGCAAGTCATGCTGACTTGCTGTCACGCCTGCTTCCGCCCAGTTTCTGACATCTGTGTTGGTTCCCCACCCTGGACTCTTACCCTATTCCAGGTTCCGGCTGTCTGCCAGGACTCCTGGTAGGCAAGAGCTCCTCTTGGAAAAGCCCAAGGAGAGAAGACGCCAACTTGTAATGGTGTTTTTTTCCATCAATACTCTGATTTTCAGACGTTGTACTGCCTTGCAAAGTCTGGCTGTACTTCAGTAGCCCGCATCCAATGTTCAAGCCTGAAAAATGCTTTCAGAGCGCTGAACTGGACATACATCTCCACACAGAGGACTGTAATCTGACGTTACCTATAGAAGGGGTGTCTCATCCGCGTAACGTGTTGTGCTCTATCAACAGCTACTGCTGCTAGTGGCCCTGCCAACCTCCTCCCCCCACCACACAGGCTACTTTTCGTTGCTCTCAAACGATTACCTGCCTACTGGCCATTCTGACTGCTAGAGAGATTTCGTCTAGCAAATACCCAAGTAAAGCAACGTTTTTACTCCGTGGATCTAAAGTGCCGCTTGTGGCTTCGTCTTTCACGTAACTGGTAGCTACGAAGATTCGTAACGTGACAGCTAAAAAAAAAATCAATGTGGCGCCCCTATGCAAATGCCAGTGCAATTCCTTGCTTTGCCTTGGCCTTGCTGCGATAGCAGATCTTACCTGACTGATTTGCCACGGTGCATTTCTTGACCTCAGTCTAGGTGATGGAAGCACCGGAAGGACATTTTTGCGTGTTTACTTAGTCCCGTGAACAAATTGTTGATAAGATATTTTTACTCACTGTTAGTAGGTGGCAAAAAAAGTCCATTGATGTGCCGAGGTTTGCTGTGATGGAAAGCACAGCTGATCCTCAGACAGCCTCGGGGTTGTTTTTCCCAGAAACAGGAGATGTCGTGGTACTTCTGCTGCGGGAGAAAAGAGTTTTCAGATGTTGTAAATGGAACAATAAAAATGGCCTGAATGGATACACACAGCGTGGTGTACTGCTGTGAACATGGGACTAAGGTTTTGTGGGCCCCCGTTCTGATATTGAGGAACCTTTAAAGTTATGTTTAAAGTTCTGTTAAGCTCCAGGTATCTCTGAAGTTATCTTGAGTTAGGTCAATGGAGCTTTCATGAGGTACAACTGTTCCTAGATAAGAACAGGGGTAAAGCAGTCTACTTAGTGTCCTGCAGACTTTTCATGAGATGCTGGGAAGAAAAAAACGTTTTTAGTGGCTTAATTGACACGTGACTGAGTTTCCTTTCCTGCACAGTGGGGTAATGGGGTCAATCTCAAATGAGACCTGCAGGACAAGTGCAAATCTTACACTAGTACTCTCTTACTCTTTAAAGGACATGGGTCTATGGGAAAATAAGGAGTAAGAAGCAAAACTCAGAAAGATTCCGAGCCAAAAGAGAAAAACTGAAAATTTGGGAGTTTGTAATCCTTGTACAGACTTGTCAGACTTGGACTTCAAAAGGAGGCAAAAACCCGTTTTGTTCCAATTCCCATTGGAAACGTCAAGTCGCAGAAGAAAGTCCCTTTTGTTTGCAGACTCAAGAGTGTGTTTGAAGGGACTTGGCCCTTTCTTCGCTGAGGCGGAAGAAGCAGCAGGACTGACTGCCCCCTGCGCCGCTGCCGGGGGGAGGTGGGGATACCGGGAGCAAAGCTGAGCCCGGGAAGAAAGGAGGGGTGGGGAAAGGTGTTTTCAAGATGCAGTGGTTGTCACGGTCCTACTCTGTCTGTTTAAGGGGTGGTGGTGTTAGTGTCTGTATTAAATTGGCATCCCTTTTTCCTTCCCTTAACGAGTCTGTCTTTTGCCTGCGCCTTAAAGGCTGAGCTCATCCCTCCTTGTCCTTATGTCAAGTTCCTGGGTCTTTTGCTTTCCTTTGTCTCAGCGCTGGGGGGGAAGGGGGGGGTGAGCAGCATCTTTGCTTATTTTCCCCTTCTCAGCGCTGGGAGGGAAGGGGGCAGTGAGCGGCTGCGTGGTGCTCCGTTGCCCTCTGAGCTCAAACGGTGACACCCTGTCTCTAAACCCGCAGAACAGATGTGACCCTGTCGCCCGTCTCCGTTCTGAGCACACAGTGTCACAGCCAAGAGGTTTTTCACAGGGACAGTCGGCACCTGGAAGCCTCACGAGGAAGATGACTTTGTGGGTAAGTCACACTAGATTCCCATAGGCCAGTGGCTGCCTTAAGTGTGAATCTCCTCTTTTCAAACTTTTTGTGTTTAATTAATGGCGGAGGTGATAGAGTAGTCCATGGACAGCAGTATTAGGGCGACCAGTAGAAACTCAGGTTCGTGTCCTGGCTGTGAACTCCATCCCAGCTGAGAGCTGTAAATGCCAGGTGGAGGGTTAATTCCGAATGAGTTTCTGTGTAGTTTTTTAAAGGAAAACAAGCCCAAGGATCTTCAAGCGTGACTATTTGAAGGTAAGTTTCACTCGGGTGCAGACATTTAAGAGCTGGGTCTAGGAGCAGCATCTCCACCCCCCACCCCCCACCCCCACTTTTGGACTGTAGCCAGCACAAGTGGGCCATGCCCCGAGACACGCTGGGGTCTGGAGCCAAAGCCCATCTCCCAGGCGTCAACGCCTCAGTGCCTGATGCTGAAGCGGATGCAAGAAGGAAGAGCCCTACACCCACCCTTGGATTTTTACTAGGCGGACTAGAAGTATTTCTTTGGAGGACGGACCCATTTTGAAGGACTTTCTCCTAAGTAACCGACTTTACAGAAATCCAGGTAGTTGCTGTAAGCAGAAGCTATAAACATGGCACGTTTATGCAGAATCAGCGTCGTGTCAATTCATTAAGAAAGAGATGGGTGATCTTTATGCGCGATTTTTAACTCTGTGTTCCTTGAGTATCTGAACCCAGTTCACAGGAGCAATTGTCCGTGGTTCAGATTATCTTAGCTCTTAGCACTTCCAAAAAGGAGCAGTTTGATGTCGGGGTGCTGCCATGAGCCAGAGAGAGGGACGTATCAACTTGAGACTTCACACAGTAAGCCTCCCTTTCAACACGGGTATATCAAGAAAATGAAGGTTACAAAGCACTGTAAAATCTACAGCATTTACCTGTGCGTAGGGGGAATGAAAACGGAAGTCGGGGACGTTCCCAGCTGCGCCCATTTTCACCTCTTGGGCTTCTCGTCCTCCCTCTTAGTAACGGCAGGCAATCTTGTCCTGAAAGCAGTAGTGTTCTCTCAAAAACTGGACCTTCAGGACCTTAGCTCTGCTTCTTCCTTGAAAGAAAAACTCCAGCCGACAGCGAAAGACGCTTGAAGGCAGGAGGTGTGGTACCTTCTGCAGGCTTGTTGAACCGACGAAGGCAGTTGCTAGGTGGTTTGGAATGTTACCTTCCAGGGGTTGCCGAGGGCACCTCCAGCGCGTGACGTCAACATCATGGCGCTCTGTAACCTGTCCAGCTTGAGCACCTTCCTTTTTCTGCGTTGCTGCCGAGTAAAGTAGGGAAAATGGGACCGTTTCAGAGAGTCTCCCGTTGTGGTGTTTCTTTAACGTCAAAGGGAACAAACCCATTTGGCGGGGCTTAAATAGTCCCCAACTTCTTGCCGTAGGAACTGTGTTCTTGGGAACAAATGTTGGCTAGCACAGAGGCAAACTTTATTCTTTGACTGTTTCTTAATCAAAATCCTTGCAGCCAATGTTTCTCTTAGTCTACCTCCCTCTTTGGGTTGAGAAAGTTGCTGTTTCCTGTTAGTGGACGGTTAGCTGTTCACTGCTTACACTGTCGGGGCGCAGAGCTGCTTCTTGCTTCCGCGATGTCCACTGGCACGGCTAAAGCAGAAAGAACAGCGTACACTTGTGTCCCTAATTACCACCTCTGATCCCGTTGAGGTCCTGGGCTGCCCCTGCACAAAAAGTAGCTAGCTAGGGGGAAAAACGGAGTTTTAGTGTTGGAAGACGGTGAGGCATCCTGTTCTCCTCAGGTCCTGGGGTCCCATTTACCCCGCTGACTGACATCAGTGACTCGGAGATGAGCACTTGAGAGCACCGTTAGGGCAAAAGCTGGGAACTTTGGAGTAAACCATAAAAGCAAGGGCAGAAAGGGAAAGGATCCGCAACCTCAAAAGAGAGGTTAAAGAGTAATACGATAGAGATGAAGCCCAAGAGAAGGGAGGGAGATACAAGGCAGAATTCAGGACAGAGGACTAGTGGTTCATAGCATAGAAGGAAAATTCGGGCAAGCAGGTGAGGGCCGTGAAGGACGAAGTGTCAGTGGGCAGCAGCAGCCATGGGAAGGAAGTGTTAACCCTGCCAAGAGCTTTGCACCCAGGGGCTCTTTGTAGGGGGACAGCTCTGCGTGAAGGAGGCACAGAAGAAGGTACGGTCAGGAAGAATTAATTCTGTATTGTGTTTGCGTGACACGGTTTTGGTAGCGGAGGGGCTGCAGGGGTGGCTTCTGTGAGAAGCTGCCAGAAGCTTCCCCGCCGTGTGCGACAGAGGCAGTGCCAGGCGGCTCCAAGATGGCCCCGCTGCCGGCCCGGGCTGAGCCCATGAGCGACGGTGGGAGCGCCTCTGGGATAACATATTTAAGAAGGGGGGAAAACTGCTGGGCAGCAGCGGCATCCGGAGAGAGGAGTGAGAATACGCGAGAGAAACAAGCCTGCGGGCACCAAGGTCGGTGTCCTTCCCTTGAGCTGGGCCTCTCAGTCAGCCCGATCCTGTGCTGGGCATGTGGGCATGTTAAGATGCTAGAAAATGATTTTCTTTTGGCTTTGGCTTGTTGGGGTGGCTTTTCGGGATGGGGAGGTGGGTGAGATTGCATCGGGAGGTGCTAGTTCTTTATGATCCCGGTTTGGAAAGGCCCTCGGATTGTGTAAAGCATCTCTTCAGCTGCTGGTTTTCTGAGATGCCATTTAAAAGGAAAGGAGGACAGTGTAGCTAATCCTACAACCATTCAGATGCTGGGAGGCCCAAGTTGTGCAGCACTGAATGGGCCTGCGACTATGGCCCAGCACACCCTGCACCTCCCGTCCGTGGAAAAGTCACCCCGTTTTGGTCACTTGAGCTCTGACAGGATTTTCCCAAAGAAGCCAAGTCTATTCGTCATTTCCACTGTCAGACAGAAAGGACGTTCACCTGAGAACCTGTCGCTGCGCTCTTAGATAAGGGCTAGGCCAGGGCTTATCTAACTGGACACAGTATCCCTCTGAGTACGATTTTAAATTGCCTCAGGCAGACAACGTAGACCGTGTTGCCGCAAGGCATCGGGTACTACAATTTGAAACGGCGATGTCTAGTTAGAGGGGAGGAAACATTTTCAAGACGCTTAGTCCTTGATTTCAAAATAGATTTTTCTATTCTTCTCTCAGTTAAGGAGAGGGAGGCCTAACTGCACTTTCTAGAATGCATCACTTATTGTTGTTTACATTAAAAGGTCTCTGAGACTGCTAAGGGAAACCAACAGTATTTATTCGTAACAGGAATTATGCCTTAAAACATAGTCTGTACAAATAAATTGAGCTGTCAGATGTTCATAACAGATTAAACTTTGTACATCTATCGAAGGCTGTTGAAGTTTTGAACGTTCTAGTGCACTTCCTAGACGGGATTTTCAGACTTCGTAATTTAATCATCTTTGGATTTTCCGGTTGCTAATTGCCTTGTTTCAACTTTGATTTTTCTTGTCGATGGAAGCACTCGCTTCATCTCTTTCTCCCGTGTAGGTTGGCTTTCTCGTTTTGTGTTGACTCGCATGTCTTCTTGGCTCTGCTGTCAAAATAGAGAGACAGGCCATTTTGTGCGTCATTTCCTAGAATAAAACAACATGCTCTCTCAGAAGCATTTTCAGAAGTACGCTTTCAACGCTTGTAGAAGCAACAGAAAAAAAAAAATCATTTCATCCTAATATAATCCACCCATGTTTCAAAAGGTTCCACGCGAGTATTTTTCCTCCTAAACCTTCCCAAGCAGATGCTTGAGAAGCGTGTGGTGGTTGCACAAAGAAACCAGAACTGGTAGCAAGGCTGGCGAGGGATTCCCGAAGGTGGGTTGAGGTGCTTTGCATCTCCGTGGTGCCTCAAGAGGATTTGCGTCTCTGACGGGAATCCGAATGGCCCAGTGCTGCGTGTGGAAGTGCCCTGGGTCAGCTCAGGGCAGCACTGACAGCGGGGCCGACTGGGGGGTCTGAAACACAGGTGGGGAGGGACCTGGTGCTTTTACTGGAAAGAGGGAATTGTATCGAGCAGTTACCTACCTGAATGGTGGTTTTGAAGTGAGAGCGTGTTTTTCCGTGTGGATTTCTTTTCCTCCAGGTCGGTGAGTTGGAGGATCCTGATGATATTTGTCTGTAGAAAACACACAGACATTGTTTCTTAATTTCAGCTGCAATGGCAGGAAAGACTCCCTGAGCCTGATAGGTGAATTCAGTATGACGTTAGCTGAAGGAGCAATGAATGCATGGGGTGAATCCCACAGCAGCTCCGAAATACCAGCTAGTATTGAGTACAGACTCCCTCTCTAGTCGTTTTAAAGCTCATTGGTAATCTCGCAGCGTTCCCAGGGGGCTCACAGGACCTTCCCAGTGAGGCGATCCCGCCATGGACATCCTTGACTGCAACAAAGGGGACGTTCCTGTGTTGAAAATCTGCCCGAAGGCATCAGTTGCTTTTAGATTAAAGGAGTCCATAAGGCAATGTCCTGTCTTATCCCTGCTTGTGAAGAAGGCACAAGGCAGTATTGTGTTTTTGTGCTGGGCAGTTGATTTTGCATCAGAGTACGCTGCCCGAGGACTAACCCTTCTCTGTAAAACGGGCTGAAAAATGAATATTATTAATCCTCTGGTGTTCTTTTAATGCCACCTTAATTCCGTTAATTCAAATGATTAATTCCACAATAATCCTGAAGTTGTCAGTTTATACACTACACGTAAGTATTACCGTAGTTTTGCGTTTGGGTGCCAAGTCTTGTCTTTGTGTCGAGGTGATTGTTTTGCTTGGGGCATCTCGGACCGTGTGGCTCGGGTACTGCTGAAAAGAAAGGTAGCAAAAATGCTGCTGGTTGCTCTTAGGACAAAAATGCCGATCAGTAAAGCAAAAGCTGTACGTTTATGGTTACATCCAAGACAGATTGCCAGAAGGATACAAGACTCGGAATCCCACCTGTAGGCTTCTTGTCAACTTTATGACAGAGCAGGTGCTATCGAGAGGACGGGTGGAAAAGAGGTGAAGGGAAATAGCATCCTGAATGAATGGCAGGAAGAAGGAGTTCAGTCCTCTGTCCCACGTAAATAATGTGAACAAAATGAACATAAATCGCAAACATTTATGCTGCATTTAAATTGCTGGCAGGAGTTTGAACAAGACCTAAAAGATGCTGTGAGAAGTGGGGATCGGTATGTTTGTGCACCGTGGCACATGATTGCATTCATGCCTGCTTGTGGGGCGGAGAAGTGGCTTTCTGCTACGGAGGTGCTAAATTAGTGTTCATGACTATTCTGCCTGACAAATTGTAAAGCTTTATAAAGCTTCACGTTTCTGTCTGCGGATACTGCGGCAGTCTGTTTGTGAAAACGGTGCTGGATCAAATGGACTCTTGTCCATATTCAGGCACAAATAACTGAATTTTCACCTGCAGGGACCAATCGAAAGCAGCACAACACGGACAGGCACGTTTGAGGCGTTTTAAGAATGCAGTGTAAGCAGGAGCCCACCTGTAGCTTCACTGAACTTTGGTTCTTGATTGGCAGTGACGCTGCGGTAGACGACATAGGCCTTCCTTCGAGGTTCTGGAGGTGGGACAGAAGACTTTCTGCCCGTTTGTGTGACACACAGACGAGAAGAATCAGTTTCATCCCCCTTCCTTTGAGCCCTTTGCTGGTAGCTTGGTTTTACTCTGGGGTTTGAAGTGTGAATTCCTAAAAGGGAAAAACCAAACAAAACTGTTGTGCTGTTCTTCAGGAATTGACATCCTGGCTGGAAAACAAGATTAAAAAATTGTTCTTTGTGGGTAGCCCAGTCCAAATACATTCAGTGATTTTTATTTAGCACACGATGCTCAGCAATGAGAAGCCAGTGCTGAAGTACATTACCTGCATGTTCAAAGGCTCTGCGGTCTGTTCTGGGAATATCCTCAATTGCTACTCTGCTTCCTGAACGCTGCTGCTCTTTTTTTGCATTACGAAATGTTGTAGGAATTGTATTGCCATCACCTGGAAAGGCAAGAGAAAGAAGGGTTTAGCTGCTTGTGGGTAAGCACAGGGAACGGCACTGCCATTCTCTTCCTCCCGCCTCTGGGAGCTGGTGATTAGTTTAGTGCAGTTGCCTTTAACCTCTCATCTTCTATGCTTCTTTCTCTTTGGTTAGTTCTTTGGATCCTGCCGAGTGCAAGTCGAGCACCTGGTGTGTAACCTGCCGTGCTCTCTAAGGAAATACCATAATAGGCAGGTTAAGGAGACCCCGGCTCCAAAGTGAGGCACCAGCTACAGCCACCTGCTCATTCTTTAGCTTCTCGCTTTTCATGAATGACATTGATGGATCCTACCCGATGGAATAATATGTGGCATATTCAAGGTGCATGTCACCCTCGTACCTAAAACCTCAAGAGTGAAACCTCAACTTGAAGAAATGCTCTGGGGAAGCACCTCTGTCCTTCTCTCTGAACGTATCTAATTAGAAATACAGATAAATATGGCAAGCTGTGTCCGTATCTTCCGTACGGATTTCCCTGTCTGTAGTCTAAACGTATAGAAATATTCAACAGAAATGGCTTATAAAAACAGTTTAATAAGAAACCTGTGAAATGCAGAAAGAAGAAGAAAATAACTTTGCCCAATTCTGTTGAACAATTTAGGCTGCATGGTTCGAAATGGAGACAGTTTTTCCATTCCATTTTTTACCAGCGCATCACCCTACTCAAATCTGCGTTACATTAAACAGCATTATCAAGATTTTATCCCTGAAATTGACACTAATGTGAAAATAGTTTGTTTTTTTTGTTCTCTAATTGAAAGTAGCAGGTCATATTTCTGTGCAGCAATTTCTGATGACTGCTCTACTGGTGAGTCTGGTGTGTTTTTATAGTCAGAACATAATGCTCTCTCCTCAAATGGAATTCTACTATTGCTTATTTGGTAAAAGAACTAATACAGATTTTTTTTTTTTTTTTCAGTCATGCCGCTTGCTCCAGAATGAAGGAGAAACAAAATATAGGAGGTAAGTATTTCTGAATTTGTATTTCTTTGTCCTGCCTTATGTTGGATGAAGCCTAGCATTCAAAAGAAAGTGGAACTCTCTCTTACTATCTCTTGGAAGGCACTTGAAGGGGGTATTTATTTAATCTGAATTTAGTTACAGCAAAGTTTGCTGTGTGGCTGCATTTCATCATCTGGACAGCCAAGACAGCCAGCAGAGAGCCCAGAGCACCTTTGGGAAAGGGACTGGTCTCCCCTTTCTTTGGCACTGTCTTAGGATGCAATAAATAGCCCCGTAAGAGTGCCTGCACGGCCTGGTGGGGAATGGAAACTACATTGCTAAAACTAGGCTACACAAATCTTGATCGTGACGAAAAACTAGATGCGAGACCTATGTTGTGTATCTCAGGAAAGTACACGTGGGGTTAATAGCCCATTTGTACCTTTTGCACCTACAGTCGATACAGGTAGTCACCACGTGTGTGACACGAGAGAGAGAGAGAGAGAGAGAGATGGGGGGAATTACTGAAGTGTTTTTATGCTCTTTGTAATATGCTGTCTTTTATCGACACTAAATCTGAGAAGTGGGGAGGAGGGGCAAACTCTGTGATAGTTTCTCCCTGTAACAGTAATTTTCAAAGTGGTAACCATTGTCCAAGCAGATGAAAAGTACTTGCCTTTCTGCACGTCTCGGTTGGTAGCTTCCGAGGGTAACAGCTCCTTTTCCCGAGGTGAAGACTCAGCGTTTGTAGACTGGTGTTCGCGGGGGGGCTGAATCCTGTAATACTCTCCTAAACACACCCCAAGAGGGAAGGGAAAAAACCAAACCAAAAAAAGGACAACGTTTACTATATTGGCGGCACTGCTGTTTAGGAAAGAGTGACTAAGTTTGTATTTACCAGATTTGTAGCATATTTCCTTTATTGCTCTTTCCTCTTCTATATCTGCATCGGTCTTCGGCACCCAGTTAGGAACATCTGTAGGAAATATTTTTCAAGGGTTACTAGACAGCTGTACAAAGACGTTCGGCAATTCTTAATAAGCAACCACCATAAGGAAATGCACTTTGGTCACAGTCCTTCTTTTTTTTCTGAGTGCAAGCTCTGCTTCTGGCCAGAAAATGGATTCCTTGCTATTGGGTATTTCCACGTGCAGTGGACTTGCAGTCACGACACATATTAAGAAGCAAATGTTTGTTGCTGTAAACTGATTCCAAAAGATCTTCAGTACTCATGATCCTTCTTTTACCCCCCAAAGGCAATCTTGTGATGAAACATGTCACCAGGGAGTGCTTGTCACAAAACCTCTGCCCGGAGTTGCTCTCCTGCAATGTCTGCCAGCAGAGCTGGCGAAGGGAGCGCTCGTTGGCCGTCTCGGGTAAGGCTACTAGGATTAGCAAAGCCCTACTTGTTATATTGTTGAGGTTCCCGTGGCTTACTCGCACTGAAACCGAGTTAGGAAGCCTGAACAGGCAGCCCTGCCGGCCAGCCTGAAGGGCAGGGGAAAGGGAGGAGCAGCTTGTGGCTGCCTGAGAACTAGCACAGCAGTCTGCGGAGTGCGCACGTGAGAGTAGGTCGCGCTCTCGCTTTCCCTCTCCGGGAATGTGCGATTCGTTCCTTCCCTGTGAATCTCGTGTCTCTGAGTGAGGCGCATTCAACAGTTTAACAACGTTTTAAAAAATTAAATAAGTATATATATATGTGTGTATATAAAAACATATAGACCTAGACATTCAGTTTATGTGAAGAGTGTTGTATGGATTCTCTTTGCTAGATTTAAGAATAACTTTGTGTAATAAAATGAGACTGCCCACAGAGTTTAGGCAAGCAGTTGAAGAAATTATTGAAGTTGAAGTCACACCACTATCTTTTGTGAACAAACCTGTGACTTCAGCTCTATTTAATGAAAAAGAGGTTTGTGAGTTATACCGCTGTTGAGCTATACAGCCAGGCATTTCACAGGAGTTAGGAAATGTTGCCTGACTCACATCTGGTGACTACCGGTTCCGATAACTTGGGGATTAGCTGGAAACCTCTTTCAAAAACTTGTCAACAACTCTTTTCTAAAATTGTAATGGTTATTTGACTCAATCAGCTGTGAAGTGTCAAACCCCCCCCATTCTACTTCCTTGTAAAAGAAAGAAAAAAGTTGTTTACAGTTCTCTTCCTCATCATCTTCGTCGTCCTCTTCATCCCCGAGGTTTATGATGAGCGGAGGGTGGATTGGCAGTGGAATGTGCTGTTGATGTCTGCGTGGCTCTTGATGGGGGGCTGGGTGCAGGATCTCTTCTTGGCTACCCTGTTGCAGTGGGGTATCTGCAGAAAAGAACATGGTGTTTGTTAGGAGGGAACTAGAATATGAAATCCAGGTTGAGACCAGCAGGTGTAGTTCTGAAATCCTTCTCACACCGAAGGCATCGTTACACAGACAGACTGTGCCTTCTAGGGAAAGCCGCCTGCGGAGGTTGGCAAAAGAGCATCTTGCAGCTGCAGAAAGCAGGGAAGAGCACAGGTACCGGCTCCTCCGAACGGACAGGTGAGGCAGTGCTGAGTGAAGCCTTTTGAGAAGAGGAACATTTTGATCATTCTACAGCCTTTGAGAAAGGCTGGGTGTCTCTTCCAGCTGGTGGAGAGATTAATTTCAGTCAGTAACCTTCATTCTTCCAGTCCCTTTGCAGTTATTGACAACAGAGGGAACCCTGTGATTAGTAATACCTGGGCTGCAGGGAGTCAGTGAGTTTAGGACCCCACCTGTGAGAACATTTTAAACAGGCTGAAGAACAGGCAGGCCGGTATCCCTGCCCGTGGCATCAGTTCTGAAGCAGTTAGCAGCGCTAAGCCCAGGATTACCCATTTTTAGCTTGGGGAGCTTTTCTTGCTGTCAACATTTTCTGAATCGCACCTCTCTTTACTGCGTACAACGTGTTGATTTTGAGAAAGACCATGAAGTTCCTGACAGTGATTTACACTTAATCAGAGGAGAATCATAAAAGATACTCTTTCCCTTAGAAATTTGTATCTACCGGTGATGTTGGCAGCAAAACTCCTTTGGTACTGGGACAGCATTTTCTGAGAGCCGGGAAATGCAAGGGACTGAAATGAAAAATGATGAAAGATGGTGAGCCTCTTTGTATCGTTCAAGCCGACCAACGTGCAGCTCTAGATACAAGCAGGATTCCGTGCACTGCATTAAAGATATTGGATGTTTTTTGGGGTTTTAAAGGCAGAAGATGCAGCGTGGGCATTTTCTTGTATTGCCGTGGTTGCTGTTCTTGTGCCTCTCTTGCTTGCCTGTGAGCAGCAGCATGTGGATGAGATTCAAGCCATTTTAAGAACGCTACTGCAGATGAGATTTGTTGTATCTCATGCAAGAGAAAGTAAGATACAGCACTTGAACTTGATCGAGCCTTTGTCAGTGTCCAGAATCGGGTATTAACTAGCTGCGGGGACTGTAAGCCAAATCCAACTCCTATGAGTTTAAGAAGATTTCGGGAACACAAGGCGCTTGCTTCTGAGTAGAGGTCTTTCTGGACTTCTCTTAGGACACCCGTCTCCAGCTCTGGAGAGGAGGCCCAAGAACAACTCTATTTTAGTCCGCTTGTTGGTGCTTCTATGGCAAGTCATGCTGACTTGCTGTCACGCCTGCTTCCGCCCAGTTTCTGACATCTGTGTTGGTTCCCCACCCTGGACTCTTACCCTATTCCAGGTTCCGGCTGTCTGCCAGGACTCCTGGTAGGCAAGAGCTCCTCTTGGAAAAGCCCAAGGAGAGAAGACGCCAACTTGTAATGGTGTTTTTTTCCATCAATACTCTGATTTTCAGACGTTGTACTGCCTTGCAAAGTCTGGCTGTACTTCAGTAGCCCGCATCCAATGTTCAAGCCTGAAAAATGCTTTCAGAGCGCTGAACTGGACATACATCTCCACACAGAGGACTGTAATCTGACGTTACCTATAGAAGGGGTGTCTCATCCGCGTAACGTGTTGTGCTCTATCAACAGCTACTGCTGCTAGTGGCCCTGCCAACCTCCTCCCCCCACCACACAGGCTACTTTTCGTTGCTCTCAAACGATTACCTGCCTACTGGCCATTCTGACTGCTAGAGAGATTTCGTCTAGCAAATACCCAAGTAAAGCAACGTTTTTACTCCGTGGATCTAAAGTGCCGCTTGTGGCTTCGTCTTTCACGTAACTGGTAGCTACGAAGATTCGTAACGTGACAGCTAAAAAAAAATCAATGTGGCGCCCCTATGCAAATGCCAGTGCAATTCCTTGCTTTGCCTTGGCCTTGCTGCGATAGCAGATCTTACCTGACTGATTTGCCACGGTGCATTTCTTGACCTCAGTCTAGGTGATGGAAGCACCGGAAGGACATTTTTGCGTGTTTACTTAGTCCCGTGAACAAATTGTTGATAAGATATTTTTACTCACTGTTAGTAGGTGGCAAAAAAAGTCCATTGATGTGCCGAGGTTTGCTGTGATGGAAAGCACAGCTGATCCTCAGACAGCCTCGGGGTTGTTTTTCCCAGAAACAGGAGATGTCGTGGTACTTCTGCTGCGGGAGAAAAGAGTTTTCAGATGTTGTAAATGGAACAATAAAAATGGCCTGAATGGATACACACAGCGTGGTGTACTGCTGTGAACATGGGACTAAGGTTTTGTGGGCCCCCGTTCTGATATTGAGGAACCTTTAAAGTTATGTTTAAAGTTCTGTTAAGCTCCAGGTATCTCTGAAGTTATCTTGAGTTAGGTCAATGGAGCTTTCATGAGGTACAACTGTTCCTAGATAAGAACAGGGGTAAAGCAGTCTACTTAGTGTCCTGCAGACTTTTCATGAGATGCTGGGAAGAAAAAAACGTTTTTAGTGGCTTAATTGACACGTGACTGAGTTTCCTTTCCTGCACAGTGGGGTAATGGGGTCAATCTCAAATGAGACCTGCAGGACAAGTGCAAATCTTACACTAGTACTCTCTTACTCTTTAAAGGACATGGGTCTATGGGAAAATAAGGAGTAAGAAGCAAAACTCAGAAAGATTCCGAGCCAAAAGAGAAAAACTGAAAATTTGGGAGTTTGTAATCCTTGTACAGACTTGTCAGACTTGGACTTCAAAAGGAGGCAAAAACCCGTTTTGTTCCAATTCCCATTGGAAACGTCAAGTCGCAGAAGAAAGTCCCTTTTGTTTGCAGACTCAAGAGTGTGTTTGAAGGGACTTGGCCCTTTCTTCGCTGAGGCGGAAGAAGCAGCAGGACTGACTGCCCCCTGCGCCGCTGCCGGGGGGAGGTGGGGATACCGGGAGCAAAGCTGAGCCCGGGAAGAAAGGAGGGGTGGGGAAAGGTGTTTTCAAGATGCAGTGGTTGTCACGGTCCTACTCTGTCTGTTTAAGGGGTGGTGGTGTTAGTGTCTGTATTAAATTGGCATCCCTTTTTCCTTCCCTTAACGAGTCTGTCTTTTGCCTGCGCCTTAAAGGCTGAGCTCATCCCTCCTTGTCCTTATGTCAAGTTCCTGGGTCTTTTGCTTTCCTTTGTCTCAGCGCTGGGGGGGAAGGGGGGGGTGAGCAGCATCTTTGCTTATTTTCCCCTTCTCAGCGCTGGGAGGGAAGGGGGCAGTGAGCGGCTGCGTGGTGCTCCGTTGCCCTCTGAGCTCAAACGGTGACACCCTGTCTCTAAACCCGCAGAACAGATGTGACCCTGTCGCCCGTCTCCGTTCTGAGCACACAGTGTCACAGCCAAGAGGTTTTTCACAGGGACAGTCGGCACCTGGAAGCCTCACGAGGAAGATGACTTTGTGGGTAAGTCACACTAGATTCCCATAGGCCAGTGGCTGCCTTAAGTGTGAATCTCCTCTTTTCAAACTTTTTGTGTTTAATTAATGGCGGAGGTGATAGAGTAGTCCATGGACAGCAGTATTAGGGCGACCAGTAGAAACTCAGGTTCGTGTCCTGGCTGTGAACTCCATCCCAGCTGAGAGCTGTAAATGCCAGGTGGAGGGTTAATTCCGAATGAGTTTCTGTGTAGTTTTTTAAAGGAAAACAAGCCCAAGGATCTTCAAGCGTGACTATTTGAAGGTAAGTTTCACTCGGGTGCAGACATTTAAGAGCTGGGTCTAGGAGCAGCATCTCCACCACCCCCCCCCCCCCCCCCCCACTTTTGGACTGTAGCCAGCACAAGTGGGCCATGCCCCGAGACACGCTGGGGTCTGGAGCCAAAGCCCATCTCCCAGGCGTCAACGCCTCAGTGCCTGATGCTGAAGCGGATGCAAGAAGGAAGAGCCCTACACCCACCCTTGGATTTTTACTAGGCGGACTAGAAGTATTTCTTTGGAGGACGGACCCATTTTGAAGGACTTTCTCCTAAGTAACCGACTTTACAGAAATCCAGGTAGTTGCTGTAAGCAGAAGCTATAAACATGGCACGTTTATGCAGAATCAGCGTCATGTCAATTCATTAAGAAAGAGATGGGTGATCTTTATGCGCGATTTTTAACTCTGTGTTCCTTGAGTATCTGAACCCAGTTCACAGGAGCAATTGTCCGTGGTTCAGATTATCTTGGCTCTTAGCACTTCCAAAAAGGAGCAGTTTGATGTCGGGGTGCTGCCATGAGCCAGAGAGAGGGACGTATCAACTTGAGACTTCACACAGTAAGCCTCCCTTTCAACACGGGTATATCAAGAAAATGAAGGTTACAAAGCACTGTAAAATCTACAGCATTTACCTGTGCGTAGGGGGAATGAAAACGGAAGTCGGGGACGTTCCCAACTGCGCCCATTTTCACCTCTTGGGCTTCTCGTCCTCCCTCTTAGTAACGGCAGGCAATCTTGTCCTGAAAGCAGTAGTGTTCTCTCAAAAACTGGACCTTCAGGACCTTAGCTCTGCTTCTTCCTTGAAAGAAAAACTCCAGCCGACAGCGAAAGACGCTTGAAGGCAGGAGGTGTGGTACCTTCTGCAGGCTTGTTGAACCGACGAAGGCAGTTGCTAGGTGGTTTGGAATGTTACCTTCCAGGGGTTGCCGAGGGCACCTCCAGCGCGTGACGTCAACATCATGGCGCTCTGTAACCTGTCCAGCTTGAGCACCTTCCTTTTTCTGCGTTGCTGCCGAGTAAAGTAGGGAAAATGGGACCGTTTCAGAGAGTCTCCCGTTGTGGTGTTTCTTTAACGTCAAAGGGAACAAACCCATTTGGCGGGGCTTAAATAGTCCCCAACTTCTTGCCGTAGGAACTGTGTTCTTGGGAACAAATGTTGGCTAGCACAGAGGCAAACTTTATTCTTTGACTGTTTCTTAATCAAAATCCTTGCAGCCAATGTTTCTCTTAGTCTACCTCCCTCTTTGGGTTGAGAAAGTTGCTGTTTCCTGTTAGTGGACGGTTAGCTGTTCACTGCTTACACTGTCGGGGCGCAGAGCTGCTTCTTGCTTCCGCGATGTCCACTGGCACGGCTAAAGCAGAAAGAACAGCGTACGCTTGTGTCCCTAATTACCACCTCTGATCCCGTTGAGGTCCTGGGCTGCCCCTGCACAAAAAGTAGCTAGCTAGGGGGAAAAACGGAGTTTTAGTGTTGGAAGACGGTGAGGCATCCTGTTCTCCTCAGGTCCTGGGGTCCCATTTACCCCGCTGACTGACATCAGTGACTCGGAGATGAGCACTTGAGAGCACCGTTAGGGCAAAAGCTGGGAACTTTGGAGTAAACCATAAAAGCAAGGGCAGAAAGGGAAAGGATCCGCAACCTCAAAAGAGAAGTTAAAGAGTAATACGATAGAGATGAAGCCCAAGAGAAGGGAGGGAGATACAAGGCAGAATTCAGGACAGAGGACTAGTGGTTCATAGCATAGAAGGAAAATTCGGGCAAGCAGGTGAGGGCCGTGAAGGACGAAGTGTCAGTGGGCAGCAGCAGCCATGGGAAGGAAGTGTTAACCCTGCCAAGAGCTTTGCACCCAGGGGCTCTTTGTAGGGGGACAGCTCTGCGTGAAGGAGGCACAGAAGAAGGTACGGTCAGGAAGAATTAATTCTGTATTGTGTTTGCGTGACACGGTTTTGGTAGCGGAGGGGCTGCAGGGGTGGCTTCTGTGAGAAGCTGCCAGAAGCTTCCCCGCCGTGTGCGACAGAGGCAGTGCCAGGCGGCTCCAAGATGGCCCCGCTGCCGGCCCGGGCTGAGCCCATGAGCGACGGTGGGAGCGCCTCTGGGATAACATATTTAAGAAGGGGGGAAAACTGCTGGGCAGCAGCGGCATCCGGAGAGAGGAGTGAGAATACGCGAGAGAAACAAGCCTGCGGGCACCAAGGTCGGTGTCCTTCCCTTGAGCTGGGCCTCTCAGTCAGCCCGATCCTGTGCTGGGCATGTGGGCATGTTAAGATGCTAGAAAATGATTTTCTTTTGGCTTTGGCTTGTTGGGGTGGCTTTTCGGGATGGGGAGGTGGGTGAGATTGCATCGGGAGGTGCTAGTTCTTTATGATCCCGGTTTGGAAAGGCCCTCGGATTGTGTAAAGCATCTCTTCAGCTGCTGGTTTTCTGAGATGCCATTTAAAAGGAAAGGAGGACAGTGTAGCTAATCCTACAACCATTCAGATGCTGGGAGGCCCAAGTTGTGCAGCACTGAATGGGCCTGCGACTATGGCCCAGCACACCCTGCACCTCCCGTCCGTGGAAAAGTCACCCCGTTTTGGTCACTTGAGCTCTGACAGGATTTTCCCAAAGAAGCCAAGTCTATTCGTCATTTCCACTGTCAGACAGAAAGGACGTTCACCTGAGAACCTGTCGCTGCGCTCTTAGATAAGGGCTAGGCCAGGGCTTATCTAACTGGACACAGTATCCCTCTGAGTACGATTTTAAATTGCCTCAGGCAGACAACGTAGACCGTGTTGCCGCAAGGCATCGGGTACTACAATTTGAAACGGCGATGTCTAGTTAGAGGGGAGGAAACATTTTCAAGACGCTTAGTCCTTGATTTCAAAATAGATTTTTCTATTCTTCTCTCAGTTAAGGAGAGGGAGGCCTAACTGCACTTTCTAGAATGCATCACTTATTGTTGTTTACATTAAAAGGTCTCTGAGACTGCTAAGGGAAACCAACAGTATTTATTCGTAACAGGAATTATGCCTTAAAACATAGTCTGTACAAATAAATTGAGCTGTCAGATGTTCATAACAGATTAAACTTTGTACATCTATCGAAGGCTGTTGAAGTTTTGAACGTTCTAGTGCACTTCCTAGATGGGATTTTCAGACTTCGTAATTTAATCATCTTTGGATTTTCCGGTTGCTAATTGCCTTGTTTCAACTTTGATTTTTCTTGTCGATGGAAGCACTCGCTTCATCTCTTTCTCCCGTGTAGGTTGGCTTTCTCGTTTTGTGTTGACTCGCATGTCTTCTTGGCTCTGCTGTCAAAATAGAGAGACAGGCCATTTTGTGCGTCATTTCCTAGAATAAAACAACATGCTCTCTCAGAAGCATTTTCAGAAGTACGCTTTCAACGCTTGTAGAAGCAACAGAAAAAAAAAAATCATTTCATCCTAATATAATCCACCCATGTTTCAAAAGGTTCCACGCGAGTATTTTTCCTCCTAAACCTTCCCAAGCAGATGCTTGAGAAGCGTGTGGTGGTTGCACAAAGAAACCAGAACTGGTAGCAAGGCTGGCGAGGGATTCCCGAAGGTGGGTTGAGGTGCTTTGCATCTCCGTGGTGCCTCAAGAGGATTTGCGTCTCTGACGGGAATCCGAATGGCCCAGTGCTGCGTGTGGAAGTGCCCTGGGTCAGCTCAGGGCAGCACTGACAGCGGGGCCGACTGGGGGGTCTGAAACACAGGTGGGGAGGGACCTGGTGCTTTTACTGGAAAGAGGGAATTGTATCGAGCAGTTACCTACCTGAATGGTGGTTTTGAAGTGAGAGCGTGTTTTTCCGTGTGGATTTCTTTTCCTCCAGGTCGGTGAGTTGGAGGATCCTGATGATATTTGTCTGTAGAAAACACACAGACATTGTTTCTTAATTTCAGCTGCAATGGCAGGAAAGACTCCCTGAGCCTGATAGGTGAATTCAGTATGACGTTAGCTGAAGGAGCAATGAATGCATGGGGTGAATCCCACAGCAGCTCCGAAATAACCAGCTAGTATTGAGTACAGACTCCCTCTCTAGTCGTTTTAAAGCTCATTGGTAATCTCGCAGCGTTCCCAGGGGGCTCACAGGACCTTCCCAGTGAGGCGATCCCGCCATGGACATCCTTGACTGCAACAAAGGGGACGTTCCTGTGTTGAAAATCTGCCCGAAGGCATCAGTTGCTTTTAGATTAAAGGAGTCCATAAGGCAATGTCCTGTCTTATCCCTGCTTGTGAAGAAGGCACAAGGCAGTATTGTGTTTTTGTGCTGGGCAGTTGATTTTGCATCAGAGTACGCTGCCCGAGGACTAACCCTTCTCTGTAAAACGGGCTGAAAAATGAATATTATTAATCCTCTGGTGTTCTTTTAATGCCACCTTAATTCCGTTAATTCAAATGATTAATTCCACAATAATCCTGAAGTTGTCAGTTTATACACTACACGTAAGTATTACCGTAGTTTTGCGTTTGGGTGCCAAGTCTTGTCTTTGTGTCGAGGTGATTGTTTTGCTTGGGGCATCTCGGACCGTGTGGCTCGGGTACTGCTGAAAAGAAAGGTAGCAAAAATGCTGCTGGTTGCTCTTAGGACAAAAATGCCGATCAGTAAAGCAAAAGCTGTACGTTTATGGTTACATCCAAGACAGATTGCCAGAAGGATACAAGACTCGGAATCCCACCTGTAGGCTTCTTGTCAACTTTATGACAGAGCAGGTGCTATCGAGAGGACAGGTGGAAAAGAGGTGAAGGGAAATAGCATCCTGAATGAATGGCAGGAAGAAGGAGTTCAGTCCTCTGTCCCACGTAAATAATGTGAACAAAATGAACATAAATCGCAAACATTTATGCTGCATTTAAATTGCTGGCAGGAGTTTGAACAAGACCTAAAAGATGCTGTGAGAAGTGGGGATCGGTATGTTTGTGCACCGTGGCACATGATTGCATTCATGCCTGCTTGTGGGGCGGAGAAGTGGCTTTCTGCTACGGAGGTGCTAAATTAGTGTTCATGACTATTCTGCCTGACAAATTGTAAAGCTTTATAAAGCTTCACGTTTCTGTCTGCGGATACTGCGGCAGTCTGTTTGTGAAAACGGTGCTGGATCAAATGGACTCTTGTCCATATTCAGGCACAAATAACTGAATTTTCACCTGCAGGGACCAATCGAAAGCAGCACAACACGGACAGGCACGTTTGAGGCGTTTTAAGAATGCAGTGTAAGCAGGAGCCCACCTGTAGCTTCACTGAACTTTGGTTCTTGATTGGCAGTGACGCTGCGGTAGACGACATAGGCCTTCCTTCGAGGTTCTGGAGGTGGGACAGAAGACTTTCTGCCCGTTTGTGTGACACACAGACGAGAAGAATCAGTTTCATCCCCCTTCCTTTGAGCCCTTTGCTGGTAGCTTGGTTTTACTCTGGGGTTTGAAGTGTGAATTCCTAAAAGGGAAAAACCAAACAAAACTGTTGTGCTGTTCTTCAGGAATTGACATCCTGGCTGGAAAACAAGATTAAAAAATTGTTCTTTGTGGGTAGCCCAGTCCAAATACATTCAGTGATTTTTATTTAGCACACGATGCTCAGCAATGAGAAGCCAGTGCTGAAGTACATTACCTGCATGTTCAAAGGCTCTGCGGTCTGTTCTGGGAATATCCTCAATTGCTACTCTGCTTCCTGAACGCTGCTGCTCTTTTTTTGCATTACGAAATGTTGTAGGAATTGTATTGCCATCACCTGGAAAGGCAAGAGAAAGAAGGGTTTAGCTGCTTGTGGGTAAGCACAGGGAACGGCACTGCCATTCTCTTCCTCCCGCCTCTGGGAGCTGGTGATTAGTTTAGTGCAGTTGCCTTTAACCTCTCATCTTCTATGCTTCTTTCTCTTTGGTTAGTTCTTTGGATCCTGCCGAGTGCAAGTCGAGCACCTGGTGTGTAACCTGCCGTGCTCTCTAAGGAAATACCATAATAGGCAGGTTAAGGAGACCCCGGCTCCAAAGTGAGGCACCAGCTACAGCCACCTGCTCATTCTTTAGCTTCTCGCTTTTCATGAATGACATTGATGGATCCTACCCGATGGAATAATATGTGGCATATTCAAGGTGCATGTCACCCTCGTACCTAAAACCTCAAGAGTGAAACCTCAACTTGAAGAAATGCTCTGGGGAAGCACCTCTGTCCTTCTCTCTGAACGTATCTAATTAGAAATACAGATAAATATGGCAAGCTGTGTCCGTATCTTCCGTACGGATTTCCCTGTCTGTAGTCTAAACGTATAGAAATATTCAACAGAAATGGCTTATAAAAACAGTTTAATAAGAAACCTGTGAAATGCAGAAAGAAGAAGAAAATAACTTTGCCCAATTCTGTTGAACAATTTAGGCTGCATGGTTCGAAATGGAGACAGTTTTTCCATTCCATTTTTTACCAGCGCATCACCCTACTCAAATCTGCGTTACATTAAACAGCATTATCAAGATTTTATCCCTGAAATTGACACTAATGTGAAAATAGTTTGTTTTTTTTTTTTTCTCTAATTGAAAGTAGCAGGTCATATTTCTGTGCAGCAATTTCTGATGACTGCTCTACTGGTGAGTCTGGTGTGTTTTTATAGTCAGAACATAATGCTCTCTCCTCAAATGGAATTCTACTATTGCTTATTTGGTAAAAGAACTAATACAGATTTTTTTTTTTTTTTTTTCAGTCATGCCGCTTGCTCCAGAATGAAGGAGAAACAAAATATAGGAGGTAAGTATTTCTGAATTTGTATTTCTTTGTCCTGCCTTATGTTGGATGAAGCCTAGCATTCAAAAGAAAGTGGAACTCTCTCTTACTATCTCTTGGAAGGCACTTGAAGGGGGTATTTATTTAATCTGAATTTAGTTACAGCAAAGTTTGCTGTGTGGCTGCATTTCATCATCTGGACAGCCAAGACAGCCAGCAGAGAGCCCAGAGCACCTTTGGGAAAGGGACTGGTCTCCCCTTTCTTTGGCACTGTCTTAGGATGCAATAAATAGCCCCGTAAGAGTGCCTGCACGGCCTGGTGGGGAATGGAAACTACATTGCTAAAACTAGGCTACACAAATCTTGATCGTGACGAAAAACTAGATGCGAGACCTATGTTGTGTATCTCAGGAAAGTACACGTGGGGTTAATAGCCCATTTGTACCTTTTGCACCTACAGTCGATACAGGTAGTCACCACGTGTGTGACACGAGAGAGAGAGAGAGAGAGATGGGGGGAATTACTGAAGTGTTTTTATGCTCTTTGTAATATGCTGTCTTTTATCGACACTAAATCTGAGAAGTGGGGAGGAGGGGCAAACTCTGTGATAGTTTCTCCCTGTAACAGTAATTTTCAAAGTGGTAACCATTGTCCAAGCAGATGAAAAGTACTTGCCTTTCTGCACGTCTCGGTTGGTAGCTTCCGAGGGTAACAGCTCCTTTTCCCGAGGTGAAGACTCAGCGTTTGTAGACTGGTGTTCGCGGGGGGGCTGAATCCTGTAATACTCTCCTAAACACACCCCAAGAGGGAAGGGAAAAAACCAAACCAAAAAAAGGACAACGTTTACTATATTGGCGGCACTGCTGTTTAGGAAAGAGTGACTAAGTTTGTATTTACCAGATTTGTAGCATATTTCCTTTATTGCTCTTTCCTCTTCTATATCTGCATCGGTCTTCGGCACCCAGTTAGGAACATCTGTAGGAAATATTTTTCAAGGGTTACTAGACAGCTGTACAAAGACGTTCGGCAATTCTTAATAAGCAACCACCATAAGGAAATGCACTTTGGTCACAGTCCTTCTTTTTTTTCTGAGTGCAAGCTCTGCTTCTGGCCAGAAAATGGATTCCTTGCTATTGGGTATTTCCACGTGCAGTGGACTTGCAGTCACGACACATATTAAGAAGCAAATGTTTGTTGCTGTAAACTGATTCCAAAAGATCTTCAGTACTCATGATCCTTCTTTTACCCCCCAAAGGCAATCTTGTGATGAAACATGTCACCAGGGAGTGCTTGTCACAAAACCTCTGCCCGGAGTTGCTCTCCTGCAATGTCTGCCAGCAGAGCTGGCGAAGGGAGCGCTCGTTGGCCGTCTCAGGTAAGGCTACTAGGATTAGCAAAGCCCTACTTGTTATATTGTTGAGGTTCCCGTGGCTTACTCGCACTGAAACCGAGTTAGGAAGCCTGAACAGGCAGCCCTGCCGGCCAGCCTGAAGGGCAGGGGAAAGGGAGGAGCAGCTTGTGGCTGCCTGAGAACTAGCACAGCAGTCTGCGGAGTGCGCACGTGAGAGTAGGTCGCGCTCTCGCTTTCCCTCTCCGGGAATGTGCGATTCGTTCCTTCCCTGTGAATCTCGTGTCTCTGAGTGAGGCGCATTCAACAGTTTAACAACATTTTAAAAAATTAAATAAGTATATATATATGTGTGTATATAAAAACATATAGACATAGACATTCAGTTTATGTGAAGAGTGTTGTATGGATTCTCTTTGCTAGATTTAAGAATAACTTTGTGTAATAAAATGAGACTGCCCACAGAGTTTAGGCAAGCAGTTGAAGAAATTATTGAAGTTGAAGTCACACCACTATCTTTTGTGAACAAACCTGTGACTTCAGCTCTATTTAATGAAAAAGAGGTTTGTGAGTTATACCGCTGTTGAGCTATACAGCCAGGCATTTCACAGGAGTTAGGAAATGTTGCCTGACTCACATCTGGTGACTACCGGTTCCGATAACTTGGGGATTAGCTGGAAACCTCTTTCAAAAACTTGTCAACAACTCTTTTCTAAAATTGTAATGGTTATTTGACTCAATCAGCTGTGAAGTGTCAAACCCCCCCCATTCTACTTCCTTGTAAAAGAAAGAAAAAAGTTGTTTACAGTTCTCTTCCTCATCATCTTCGTCGTCCTCTTCATCCCCGAGGTTTATGATGAGCGGAGGGTGGATTGGCAGTGGAATGTGCTGTTGATGTCTGCGTGGCTCTTGATGGGGGGCTGGGTGCAGGATCTCTTCTTGGCTACCCTGTTGCAGTGGGGTATCTGCAGAAAAGAACATGGTGTTTGTTAGGAGGGAACTAGAATATGAAATCCAGGTTGAGACCAGCAGGTGTAGTTCTGAAATCCTTCTCACACCGAAGGCATCGTTACACAGACAGACTGTGCCTTCTAGGGAAAGCCGCCTGCGGAGGTTGGCAAAAGAGCATCTTGCAGCTGCAGAAAGCAGGGAAGAGCACAGGTACCGGCTCCTCCGAACGGACAGGTGAGGCAGTGCTGAGTGAAGCCTTTTGAGAAGAGGAACATTTTGATCATTCTACAGCCTTTGAGAAAGGCTGGGTGTCTCTTCCAGCTGGTGGAGAGATTAATTTCAGTCAGTAACCTTCATTCTTCCAGTCCCTTTGCAGTTATTGACAACAGAGGGAACCCTGTGATTAGTAATACCTGGGCTGCAGGGAGTCAGTGAGTTTAGGACCCCACCTGTGAGAACATTTTAAACAGGCTGAAGAACAGGCAGGCCGGTATCCCTGCCCGTGGCATCAGTTCTGAAGCAGTTAGCAGCGCTAAGCCCAGGATTACCCATTTTTAGCTTGGGGAGCTTTTCTTGCTGTCAACATTTTCTGAATCGCACCTCTCTTTACTGCGTACAACGTGTTGATTTTGAGAAAGACCATGAAGTTCCTGACAGTGATTTACACTTAATCAGAGGAGAATCATAAAAGATACTCTTTCCCTTAGAAATTTGTATCTACCGGTGATGTTGGCAGCAAAACTCCTTTGGTACTGGGACAGCATTTTCTGAGAGCCGGGAAATGCAAGGGACTGAAATGAAAAATGATGAAAGATGGTGAGCCTCTTTGTATCGTTCAAGCCGACCAACGTGCAGCTCTAGATACAAGCAGGATTCCGTGCACTGCATTAAAGATATTGGATGTTTTTTGGGGTTTTAAAGGCAGAAGATGCAGCGTGGGCATTTTCTTGTATTGCCGTGGTTGCTGTTCTTGTGCCTCTCTTGCTTGCCTGTGAGCAGCAGCATGTGGATGAGATTCAAGCCATTTTAAGAACGCTACTGCAGATGAGATTTGTTGTATCTCATGCAAGAGAAAGTAAGATACAGCACTTGAACTTGATCGAGCCTTTGTCAGTGTCCAGAATCGGGTATTAACTAGCTGCGGGGACTGTAAGCCAAATCCAACTCCTATGAGTTTAAGAAGATTTCGGGAACACAAGGCGCTTGCTTCTGAGTAGAGGTCTTTCTGGACTTCTCTTAGGACACCCGTCTCCAGCTCTGGAGAGGAGGCCCAAGAACAACTCTATTTTAGTCCGCTTGTTGGTGCTTCTATGGCAAGTCATGCTGACTTGCTGTCACGCCTGCTTCCGCCCAGTTTCTGACATCTGTGTTGGTTCCCCACCCTGGACTCTTACCCTATTCCAGGTTCCGGCTGTCTGCCAGGACTCCTGGTAGGCAAGAGCTCCTCTTGGAAAAGCCCAAGGAGAGAAGACGCCAACTTGTAATGGTGTTTTTTTCCATCAATACTCTGATTTTCAGACGTTGTACTGCCTTGCAAAGTCTGGCTGTACTTCAGTAGCCCGCATCCAATGTTCAAGCCTGAAAAATGCTTTCAGAGCGCTGAACTGGACATACATCTCCACACAGAGGACTGTAATCTGACGTTACCTATAGAAGGGGTGTCTCATCCGCGTAACGTGTTGTGCTCTATCAACAGCTACTGCTGCTAGTGGCCCTGCCAACCTCCTCCCCCCACCACACAGGCTACTTTTCGTTGCTCTCAAACGATTACCTGCCTACTGGCCATTCTGACTGCTAGAGAGATTTCGTCTAGCAAATACCCAAGTAAAGCAACGTTTTTACTCCGTGGATCTAAAGTGCCGCTTGTGGCTTCGTCTTTCACGTAACTGGTAGCTACGAAGATTCGTAACGTGACAGCTAAAAAAAAATCAATGTGGCGCCCCTATGCAAATGCCAGTGCAATTCCTTGCTTTGCCTTGGCCTTGCTGCGATAGCAGATCTTACCTGACTGATTTGCCACGGTGCATTTCTTGACCTCAGTCTAGGTGATGGAAGCACCGGAAGGACATTTTTGCGTGTTTACTTAGTCCCGTGAACAAATTGTTGATAAGATATTTTTACTCACTGTTAGTAGGTGGCAAAAAAAGTCCATTGATGTGCCGAGGTTTGCTGTGATGGAAAGCACAGCTGATCCTCAGACAGCCTCGGGGTTGTTTTTCCCAGAAACAGGAGATGTCGTGGTACTTCTGCTGCGGGAGAAAAGAGTTTTCAGATGTTGTAAATGGAACAATAAAAATGGCCTGAATGGATACACACAGCGTGGTGTACTGCTGTGAACATGGGACTAAGGTTTTGTGGGCCCCCGTTCTGATATTGAGGAACCTTTAAAGTTATGTTTAAAGTTCTGTTAAGCTCCAGGTATCTCTGAAGTTATCTTGAGTTAGGTCAATGGAGCTTTCATGAGGTACAACTGTTCCTAGATAAGAACAGGGGTAAAGCAGTCTACTTAGTGTCCTGCAGACTTTTCATGAGATGCTGGGAAGAAAAAAACGTTTTTAGTGGCTTAATTGACACGTGACTGAGTTTCCTTTCCTGCACAGTGGGGTAATGGGGTCAATCTCAAATGAGACCTGCAGGACAAGTGCAAATCTTACACTAGTACTCTCTTACTCTTTAAAGGACATGGGTCTATGGGAAAATAAGGAGTAAGAAGCAAAACTCAGAAAGATTCCGAGCCAAAAGAGAAAAACTGAAAATTTGGGAGTTTGTAATCCTTGTACAGACTTGTCAGACTTGGACTTCAAAAGGAGGCAAAAACCCGTTTTGTTCCAATTCCCATTGGAAACGTCAAGTCGCAGAAGAAAGTCCCTTTTGTTTGCAGACTCAAGAGTGTGTTTGAAGGGACTTGGCCCTTTCTTCGCTGAGGCGGAAGAAGCAGCAGGACTGACTGCCCCCTGCGCCGCTGCCGGGGGGAGGTGGGGATACCGGGAGCAAAGCTGAGCCCGGGAAGAAAGGAGGGGTGGGGAAAGGTGTTTTCAAGATGCAGTGGTTGTCACGGTCCTACTCTGTCTGTTTAAGGGGTGGTGGTGTTAGTGTCTGTATTAAATTGGCATCCCTTTTTCCTTCCCTTAACGAGTCTGTCTTTTGCCTGTGCCTTAAAGGCTGAGCTCATCCCTCCTTGTCCTTATGTCAAGTTCCTGGGTCTTTTGCTTTCCTTTGTCTCAGCGCTGGGGGGGAAGGGGGGGGTGAGCAGCATCTTTGCTTATTTTCCCCTTCTCAGCGCTGGGAGGGAAGGGGGCAGTGAGCGGCTGCGTGGTGCTCCGTTGCCCTCTGAGCTCAAACGGTGACACCCTGTCTCTAAACCCGCAGAACAGATGTGACCCTGTCGCCCGTCTCCGTTCTGAGCACACAGTGTCACAGCCAAGAGGTTTTTCACAGGGACAGTCGGCACCTGGAAGCCTCACGAGGAAGATGACTTTGTGGGTAAGTCACACTAGATTCCCATAGGCCAGTGGCTGCCTTAAGTGTGAATCTCCTCTTTTCAAAATTTTTGTGTTTAATTAATGGCGGAGGTGATAGAGTAGTCCATGGACAGCAGTATTAGGGCGACCAGTAGAAACTCAGGTTCGTGTCCTGGCTGTGAACTCCATCCCAGCTGAGAGCTGTAAATGCCAGGTGGAGGGTTAATTCCGAATGAGTTTCTGTGTAGTTTTTTAAAGGAAAACAAGCCCAAGGATCTTCAAGCGTGACTATTTGAAGGTAAGTTTCACTCGGGTGCAGACATTTAAGAGCTGGGTCTAGGAGCAGCATCTCCACCCCCCACCCCCCACCCCCACTTTTGGACTGTAGCCAGCACAAGTGGGCCATGCCCCGAGACACGCTGGGGTCTGGAGCCAAAGCCCATCTCCCAGGCGTCAACGCCTCAGTGCCTGATGCTGAAGCGGATGCAAGAAGGAAGAGCCCTACACCCACCCTTGGATTTTTACTAGGCGGACTAGAAGTATTTCTTTGGAGGACGGACCCATTTTGAAGGACTTTCTCCTAAGTAACCGACTTTACAGAAATCCAGGTAGTTGCTGTAAGCAGAAGCTATAAACATGGCACGTTTATGCAGAATCAGCGTCGTGTCAATTCATTAAGAAAGAGATGGGTGATCTTTATGCGCGATTTTTAACTCTGTGTTCCTTGAGTATCTGAACCCAGTTCACAGGAGCAATTGTCTGTGGTTCAGATTATCTTGGCTCTTAGCACTTCCAAAAAGGAGCAGTTTGATGTCGGGGTGCTGCCATGAGCCAGAGAGAGGGACGTATCAACTTGAGACTTCACACAGTAAGCCTCCCTTTCAACACGGGTATATCAAGAAAATGAAGGTTACAAAGCACTGTAAAATCTACAGCATTTACCTGTGCGTAGGGGGAATGAAAACGGAAGTTGGGGACGTTCCCAGCTGCGCCCATTTTCACCTCTTGGGCTTCTCGTCCTCCCTCTTAGTAACGGCAGGCAATCTTGTCCTGAAAGCAGTAGTGTTCTCTCAAAAACTGGACCTTCAGGACCTTAGCTCTGCTTCTTCCTTGAAAGAAAAACTCCAGCCGACAGCGAAAGACGCTTGAAGGCAGGAGGTGTGGTACCTTCTGCAGGCTTGTTGAACCGACGAAGGCAGTTGCTAGGTGGTTTGGAATGTTACCTTCCAGGGGTTGCCGAGGGCACCTCCAGCGCGTGACGTCAACATCATGGCGCTCTGTAACCTGTCCAGCTTGAGCACCTTCCTTTTTCTGCGTTGCTGCCGAGTAAAGTAGGGAAAATGGGACCGTTTCAGAGAGTCTCCCGTTGTGGTGTTTCTTTAACGTCAAAGGGAACAAACCCATTTGGCGGGGCTTAAATAGTCCCCAACTTCTTGCCGTAGGAACTGTGTTCTTGGGAACAAATGTTGGCTAGCACAGAGGCAAACTTTATTCTTTGACTGTTTCTTAATCAAAATCCTTGCAGCCAATGTTTCTCTTAGTCTACCTCCCTCTTTGGGTTGAGAAAGTTGCTGTTTCCTGTTAGTGGACGGTTAGCTGTTCACTGCTTACACTGTCGGGGCGCAGAGCTGCTTCTTGCTTCCGCGATGTCCACTGGCACGGCTAAAGCAGAAAGAACAGCGTACGCTTGTGTCCCTAATTACCACCTCTGATCCCGTTGAGGTCCTGGGCTGCCCCTGCACAAAAAGTAGCTAGCTAGGGGGAAAAACGGAGTTTTAGTGTTGGAAGACGGTGAGGCATCCTGTTCTCCTCAGGTCCTGGGGTCCCATTTACCCCGCTGACTGACATCAGTGACTCGGAGATGAGCACTTGAGAGCACCGTTAGGGCAAAAGCTGGGAACTTTGGAGTAAACCATAAAAGCAAGGGCAGAAAGGGAAAGGATCCGCAACCTCAAAAGAGAGGTTAAAGAGTAATACGATAGAGATGAAGCCCAAGAGAAGGGAGGGAGATACAAGGCAGAATTCAGGACAGAGGACTAGTGGTTCATAGCATAGAAGGAAAATTCGGGCAAGCAGGTGAGGGCCGTGAAGGACGAAGTGTCAGTGGGCAGCAGCAGCCATGGGAAGGAAGTGTTAACCCTGCCAAGAGCTTTGCACCCAGGGGCTCTTTGTAGGGGGACAGCTCTGCGTGAAGGAGGCACAGAAGAAGGTACGGTCAGGAAGAATTAATTCTGTATTGTGTTTGCGTGACACGGTTTTGGTAGCGGAGGGGCTGCAGGGGTGGCTTCTGTGAGAAGCTGCCAGAAGCTTCCCCGCCGTGTGCGACAGAGGCAGTGCCAGGCGGCTCCAAGATGGCCCCGCTGCCGGCCCGGGCTGAGCCCATGAGCGACGGTGGGAGCGCCTCTGGGATAACATATTTAAGAAGGGGGGAAAACTGCTGGGCAGCAGCGGCATCCGGAGAGAGGAGTGAGAATACGCGAGAGAAACAAGCCTGCGGGCACCAAGGTCGGTGTCCTTCCCTTGAGCTGGGCCTCTCAGTCAGCCCGATCCTGTGCTGGGCATGTGGGCATGTTAAGATGCTAGAAAATGATTTTCTTTTGGCTTTGGCTTGTTGGGGTGGCTTTTCGGGATGGGGAGGTGGGTGAGATTGCATCGGGAGGTGCTAGTTCTTTATGATCCCGGTTTGGAAAGGCCCTCGGATTGTGTAAAGCATCTCTTCAGCTGCTGGTTTTCTGAGATGCCATTTAAAAGGAAAGGAGGACAGTGTAGCTAATCCTACAACCATTCAGATGCTGGGAGGCCCAAGTTGTGCAGCACTGAATGGGCCTGCGACTATGGCCCAGCACACCCTGCACCTCCCGTCCGTGGAAAAGTCACCCCGTTTTGGTCACTTGAGCTCTGACAGGATTTTCCCAAAGAAGCCAAGTCTATTCGTCATTTCCACTGTCAGACAGAAAGGACGTTCACCTGAGAACCTGTCGCTGCGCTCTTAGATAAGGGCTAGGCCAGGGCTTATCTAACTGGACACAGTATCCCTCTGAGTACGATTTTAAATTGCCTCAGGCAGACAACGTAGACCGTGTTGCCGCAAGGCATCGGGTACTACAATTTGAAACGGCGATGTCTAGTTAGAGGGGAGGAAACATTTTCAAGACGCTTAGTCCTTGATTTCAAAATAGATTTTTCTATTCTTCTCTCAGTTAAGGAGAGGGAGGCCTAACTGCACTTTCTAGAATGCATCACTTATTGTTGTTTACATTAAAAGGTCTCTGAGACTGCTAAGGGAAACCAACAGTATTTATTCGTAACAGGAATTATGCCTTAAAACATAGTCTGTACAAATAAATTGAGCTGTCAGATGTTCATAACAGATTAAACTTTGTACATCTATCGAAGGCTGTTGAAGTTTTGAACGTTCTAGTGCACTTCCTAGACGGGATTTTCAGACTTCGTAATTTAATCATCTTTGGATTTTCCGGTTGCTAATTGCCTTGTTTCAACTTTGATTTTTCTTGTCGATGGAAGCACTCGCTTCATCTCTTTCTCCCGTGTAGGTTGGCTTTCTCGTTTTGTGTTGACTCGCATGTCTTCTTGGCTCTGCTGTCAAAATAGAGAGACAGGCCATTTTGTGCGTCATTTCCTAGAATAAAACAACATGCTCTCTCAGAAGCATTTTCAGAAGTACGCTTTCAACGCTTGTAGAAGCAACAGAAAAAAAAAAATCATTTCATCCTAATATAATCCACCCATGTTTCAAAAGGTTCCACGCGAGTATTTTTCCTCCTAAACCTTCCCAAGCAGATGCTTGAGAAGCGTGTGGTGGTTGCACAAAGAAACCAGAACTGGTAGCAAGGCTGGCGAGGGATTCCCGAAGGTGGGTTGAGGTGCTTTGCATCTCCGTGGTGCCTCAAGAGGATTTGCGTCTCTGACGGGAATCCGAATGGCCCAGTGCTGCGTGTGGAAGTGCCCTGGGTCAGCTCAGGGCAGCACTGACAGCGGGGCCGACTGGGGGGTCTGAAACACAGGTGGGGAGGGACCTGGTGCTTTTACTGGAAAGAGGGAATTGTATCGAGCAGTTACCTACCTGAATGGTGGTTTTGAAGTGAGAGCGTGTTTTTCCGTGTGGATTTCTTTTCCTCCAGGTCGGTGAGTTGGAGGATCCTGATGATATTTGTCTGTAGAAAACACACAGACATTGTTTCTTAATTTCAGCTGCAATGGCAGGAAAGACTCCCTGAGCCTGATAGGTGAATTCAGTATGACGTTAGCTGAAGGAGCAATGAATGCATGGGGTGAATCCCACAGCAGCTCCGAAATAACCAGCTAGTATTGAGTACAGACTCCCTCTCTAGTCGTTTTAAAGCTCATTGGTAATCTCGCAGCGTTCCCAGGGGGCTCACAGGACCTTCCCAGTGAGGCGATCCCGCCATGGACATCCTTGACTGCAACAAAGGGGACGTTCCTGTGTTGAAAATCTGCCCGAAGGCATCAGTTGCTTTTAGATTAAAGGAGTCCATAAGGCAATGTCCTGTCTTATCCCTGCTTGTGAAGAAGGCACAAGGCAGTATTGTGTTTTTGTGCTGGGCAGTTGATTTTGCATCAGAGTACGCTGCCCGAGGACTAACCCTTCTCTGTAAAACGGGCTGAAAAATGAATATTATTAATCCTCTGGTGTTCTTTTAATGCCACCTTAATTCCGTTAATTCAAATGATTAATTCCACAATAATCCTGAAGTTGTCAGTTTATACACTACACGTAAGTATTACCGTAGTTTTGCGTTTGGGTGCCAAGTCTTGTCTTTGTGTCGAGGTGATTGTTTTGCTTGGGGCATCTCGGACCGTGTGGCTCGGGTACTGCTGAAAAGAAAGGTAGCAAAAATGCTGCTGGTTGCTCTTAGGACAAAAATGCCGATCAGTAAAGCAAAAGCTGTACGTTTATGGTTACATCCAAGACAGATTGCCAGAAGGATACAAGACTCGGAATCCCACCTGTAGGCTTCTTGTCAACTTTATGACAGAGCAGGTGCTATCGAGAGGACAGGTGGAAAAGAGGTGAAGGGAAATAGCATCCTGAATGAATGGCAGGAAGAAGGAGTTCAGTCCTCTGTCCCACGTAAATAATGTGAACAAAATGAACATAAATCGCAAACATTTATGCTGCATTTAAATTGCTGGCAGGAGTTTGAACAAGACCTAAAAGATGCTGTGAGAAGTGGGGATCGGTATGTTTGTGCACCGTGGCACATGATTGCATTCATGCCTGCTTGTGGGGCGGAGAAGTGGCTTTCTGCTACGGAGGTGCTAAATTAGTGTTCATGACTATTCTGCCTGACAAATTGTAAAGCTTTATAAAGCTTCACGTTTCTGTCTGCGGATACTGCGGCAGTCTGTTTGTGAAAACGGTGCTGGATCAAATGGACTCTTGTCCATATTCAGGCACAAATAACTGAATTTTCACCTGCAGGGACCAATCGAAAGCAGCACAACACGGACAGGCACGTTTGAGGCGTTTTAAGAATGCAGTGTAAGCAGGAGCCCACCTGTAGCTTCACTGAACTTTGGTTCTTGATTGGCAGTGACGCTGCGGTAGACGACATAGGCCTTCCTTCGAGGTTCTGGAGGTGGGACAGAAGACTTTCTGCCCGTTTGTGTGACACACAGACGAGAAGAATCAGTTTCATCCCCCTTCCTTTGAGCCCTTTGCTGGTAGCTTGGTTTTACTCTGGGGTTTGAAGTGTGAATTCCTAAAAGGGAAAAACCAAACAAAACTGTTGTGCTGTTCTTCAGGAATTGACATCCTGGCTGGAAAACAAGATTAAAAAATTGTTCTTTGTGGGTAGCCCAGTCCAAATACATTCAGTGATTTTTATTTAGCACACGATGCTCAGCAATGAGAAGCCAGTGCTGAAGTACATTACCTGCATGTTCAAAGGCTCTGCGGTCTGTTCTGGGAATATCCTCAATTGCTACTCTGCTTCCTGAACGCTGCTGCTCTTTTTTTGCATTACGAAATGTTGTAGGAATTGTATTGCCATCACCTGGAAAGGCAAGAGAAAGAAGGGTTTAGCTGCTTGTGGGTAAGCACAGGGAACGGCACTGCCATTCTCTTCCTCCCGCCTCTGGGAGCTGGTGATTAGTTTAGTGCAGTTGCCTTTAACCTCTCATCTTCTATGCTTCTTTCTCTTTGGTTAGTTCTTTGGATCCTGCCGAGTGCAAGTCGAGCACCTGGTGTGTAACCTGCCGTGCTCTCTAAGGAAATACCATAATAGGCAGGTTAAGGAGACCCCGGCTCCAAAGTGAGGCACCAGCTACAGCCACCTGCTCATTCTTTAGCTTCTCGCTTTTCATGAATGACATTGATGGATCCTACCCGATGGAATAATATGTGGCATATTCAAGGTGCATGTCACCCTCGTACCTAAAACCTCAAGAGTGAAACCTCAACTTGAAGAAATGCTCTGGGGAAGCACCTCTGTCCTTCTCTCTGAACGTATCTAATTAGAAATACAGATAAATATGGCAAGCTGTGTCCGTATCTTCCGTACGGATTTCCCTGTCTGTAGTCTAAACGTATAGAAATATTCAACAGAAATGGCTTATAAAAACAGTTTAATAAGAAACCTGTGAAATGCAGAAAGAAGAAGAAAATAACTTTGCCCAATTCTGTTGAACAATTTAGGCTGCATGGTTCGAAATGGAGACAGTTTTTCCATTCCATTTTTTACCAGCGCATCACCCTACTCAAATCTGCGTTACATTAAACAGCATTATCAAGATTTTATCCCTGAAATTGACACTAATGTGAAAATAGTTTGTTTTTTTTTTTTTCTCTAATTGAAAGTAGCAGGTCATATTTCTGTGCAGCAATTTCTGATGACTGCTCTACTGGTGAGTCTGGTGTGTTTTTATAGTCAGAACATAATGCTCTCTCCTCAAATGGAATTCTACTATTGCTTATTTGGTAAAAGAACTAATACAGATTTTTTTTTTTTTTTTTTTCAGTCATGCCGCTTGCTCCAGAATGAAGGAGAAACAAAATATAGGAGGTAAGTATTTCTGAATTTGTATTTCTTTGTCCTGCCTTATGTTGGATGAAGCCTAGCATTCAAAAGAAAGTGGAACTCTCTCTTACTATCTCTTGGAAGGCACTTGAAGGGGGTATTTATTTAATCTGAATTTAGTTACAGCAAAGTTTGCTGTGTGGCTGCATTTCATCATCTGGACAGCCAAGACAGCCAGCAGAGAGCCCAGAGCACCTTTGGGAAAGGGACTGGTCTCCCCTTTCTTTGGCACTGTCTTAGGATGCAATAAATAGCCCCGTAAGAGTGCCTGCACGGCCTGGTGGGGAATGGAAACTACATTGCTAAAACTAGGCTACACAAATCTTGATCGTGACGAAAAACTAGATGCGAGACCTATGTTGTGTATCTCAGGAAAGTACACGTGGGGTTAATAGCCCATTTGTACCTTTTGCACCTACAGTCGATACAGGTAGTCACCACGTGTGTGACACGAGAGAGAGAGAGAGAGAGATGGGGGGAATTACTGAAGTGTTTTTATGCTCTTTGTAATATGCTGTCTTTTATCGACACTAAATCTGAGAAGTGGGGAGGAGGGGCAAACTCTGTGATAGTTTCTCCCTGTAACAGTAATTTTCAAAGTGGTAACCATTGTCCAAGCAGATGAAAAGTACTTGCCTTTCTGCACGTCTCGGTTGGTAGCTTCCGAGGGTAACAGCTCCTTTTCCCGAGGTGAAGACTCAGCGTTTGTAGACTGGTGTTCGCGGGGGGGCTGAATCCTGTAATACTCTCCTAAACACACCCCAAGAGGGAAGGGAAAAAACCAAACCAAAAAAAGGACAACGTTTACTATATTGGCGGCACTGCTGTTTAGGAAAGAGTGACTAAGTTTGTATTTACCAGATTTGTAGCATATTTCCTTTATTGCTCTTTCCTCTTCTATATCTGCATCGGTCTTCGGCACCCAGTTAGGAACATCTGTAGGAAATATTTTTCAAGGGTTACTAGACAGCTGTACAAAGACGTTCGGCAATTCTTAATAAGCAACCACCATAAGGAAATGCACTTTGGTCACAGTCCTTCTTTTTTTTCTGAGTGCAAGCTCTGCTTCTGGCCAGAAAATGGATTCCTTGCTATTGGGTATTTCCACGTGCAGTGGACTTGCAGTCACGACACATATTAAGAAGCAAATGTTTGTTGCTGTAAACTGATTCCAAAAGATCTTCAGTACTCATGATCCTTCTTTTACCCCCCAAAGGCAATCTTGTGATGAAACATGTCACCAGGGAGTGCTTGTCACAAAACCTCTGCCCGGAGTTGCTCTCCTGCAATGTCTGCCAGCAGAGCTGGCGAAGGGAGCGCTCGTTGGCCGTCTCAGGTAAGGCTACTAGGATTAGCAAAGCCCTACTTGTTATATTGTTGAGGTTCCCGTGGCTTACTCGCACTGAAACCGAGTTAGGAAGCCTGAACAGGCAGCCCTGCCGGCCAGCCTGAAGGGCAGGGGAAAGGGAGGAGCAGCTTGTGGCTGCCTGAGAACTAGCACAGCAGTCTGCGGAGTGCGCACGTGAGAGTAGGTCGCGCTCTCGCTTTCCCTCTCCGGGAATGTGCGATTCGTTCCTTCCCTGTGAATCTCGTGTCTCTGAGTGAGGCGCATTCAACAGTTTAACAACATTTTAAAAAATTAAATAAGTATATATATATGTGTGTATATAAAAACATATAGACATAGACATTCAGTTTATGTGAAGAGTGTTGTATGGATTCTCTTTGCTAGATTTAAGAATAACTTTGTGTAATAAAATGAGACTGCCCACAGAGTTTAGGCAAGCAGTTGAAGAAATTATTGAAGTTGAAGTCACACCACTATCTTTTGTGAACAAACCTGTGACTTCAGCTCTATTTAATGAAAAAGAGGTTTGTGAGTTATACCGCTGTTGAGCTATACAGCCAGGCATTTCACAGGAGTTAGGAAATGTTGCCTGACTCACATCTGGTGACTACCGGTTCCGATAACTTGGGGATTAGCTGGAAACCTCTTTCAAAAACTTGTCAACAACTCTTTTCTAAAATTGTAATGGTTATTTGACTCAATCAGCTGTGAAGTGTCAAACCCCCCCCATTCTACTTCCTTGTAAAAGAAAGAAAAAAGTTGTTTACAGTTCTCTTCCTCATCATCTTCGTCGTCCTCTTCATCCCCGAGGTTTATGATGAGCGGAGGGTGGATTGGCAGTGGAATGTGCTGTTGATGTCTGCGTGGCTCTTGATGGGGGGCTGGGTGCAGGATCTCTTCTTGGCTACCCTGTTGCAGTGGGGTATCTGCAGAAAAGAACATGGTGTTTGTTAGGAGGGAACTAGAATATGAAATCCAGGTTGAGACCAGCAGGTGTAGTTCTGAAATCCTTCTCACACCGAAGGCATCGTTACACAGACAGACTGTGCCTTCTAGGGAAAGCCGCCTGCGGAGGTTGGCAAAAGAGCATCTTGCAGCTGCAGAAAGCAGGGAAGAGCACAGGTACCGGCTCCTCCGAACGGACAGGTGAGGCAGTGCTGAGTGAAGCCTTTTGAGAAGAGGAACATTTTGATCATTCTACAGCCTTTGAGAAAGGCTGGGTGTCTCTTCCAGCTGGTGGAGAGATTAATTTCAGTCAGTAACCTTCATTCTTCCAGTCCCTTTGCAGTTATTGACAACAGAGGGAACCCTGTGATTAGTAATACCTGGGCTGCAGGGAGTCAGTGAGTTTAGGACCCCACCTGTGAGAACATTTTAAACAGGCTGAAGAACAGGCAGGCCGGTATCCCTGCCCGTGGCATCAGTTCTGAAGCAGTTAGCAGCGCTAAGCCCAGGATTACCCATTTTTAGCTTGGGGAGCTTTTCTTGCTGTCAACATTTTCTGAATCGCACCTCTCTTTACTGCGTACAACGTGTTGATTTTGAGAAAGACCATGAAGTTCCTGACAGTGATTTACACTTAATCAGAGGAGAATCATAAAAGATACTCTTTCCCTTAGAAATTTGTATCTACCGGTGATGTTGGCAGCAAAACTCCTTTGGTACTGGGACAGCATTTTCTGAGAGCCGGGAAATGCAAGGGACTGAAATGAAAAATGATGAAAGATGGTGAGCCTCTTTGTATCGTTCAAGCCGACCAACGTGCAGCTCTAGATACAAGCAGGATTCCGTGCACTGCATTAAAGATATTGGATGTTTTTTGGGGTTTTAAAGGCAGAAGATGCAGCGTGGGCATTTTCTTGTATTGCCGTGGTTGCTGTTCTTGTGCCTCTCTTGCTTGCCTGTGAGCAGCAGCATGTGGATGAGATTCAAGCCATTTTAAGAACGCTACTGCAGATGAGATTTGTTGTATCTCATGCAAGAGAAAGTAAGATACAGCACTTGAACTTGATCGAGCCTTTGTCAGTGTCCAGAATCGGGTATTAACTAGCTGCGGGGACTGTAAGCCAAATCCAACTCCTATGAGTTTAAGAAGATTTCGGGAACACAAGGCGCTTGCTTCTGAGTAGAGGTCTTTCTGGACTTCTCTTAGGACACCCGTCTCCAGCTCTGGAGAGGAGGCCCAAGAACAACTCTATTTTAGTCCGCTTGTTGGTGCTTCTATGGCAAGTCATGCTGACTTGCTGTCACGCCTGCTTCCGCCCAGTTTCTGACATCTGTGTTGGTTCCCCACCCTGGACTCTTACCCTATTCCAGGTTCCGGCTGTCTGCCAGGACTCCTGGTAGGCAAGAGCTCCTCTTGGAAAAGCCCAAGGAGAGAAGACGCCAACTTGTAATGGTGTTTTTTTCCATCAATACTCTGATTTTCAGACGTTGTACTGCCTTGCAAAGTCTGGCTGTACTTCAGTAGCCCGCATCCAATGTTCAAGCCTGAAAAATGCTTTCAGAGCGCTGAACTGGACATACATCTCCACACAGAGGACTGTAATCTGACGTTACCTATAGAAGGGGTGTCTCATCCGCGTAACGTGTTGTGCTCTATCAACAGCTACTGCTGCTAGTGGCCCTGCCAACCTCCTCCCCCCACCACACAGGCTACTTTTCGTTGCTCTCAAACGATTACCTGCCTACTGGCCATTCTGACTGCTAGAGAGATTTCGTCTAGCAAATACCCAAGTAAAGCAACGTTTTTACTCCGTGGATCTAAAGTGCCGCTTGTGGCTTCGTCTTTCACGTAACTGGTAGCTACGAAGATTCGTAACGTGACAGCTAAAAAAAAATCAATGTGGCGCCCCTATGCAAATGCCAGTGCAATTCCTTGCTTTGCCTTGGCCTTGCTGCGATAGCAGATCTTACCTGACTGATTTGCCACGGTGCATTTCTTGACCTCAGTCTAGGTGATGGAAGCACCGGAAGGACATTTTTGCGTGTTTACTTAGTCCCGTGAACAAATTGTTGATAAGATATTTTTACTCACTGTTAGTAGGTGGCAAAAAAAGTCCATTGATGTGCCGAGGTTTGCTGTGATGGAAAGCACAGCTGATCCTCAGACAGCCTCGGGGTTGTTTTTCCCAGAAACAGGAGATGTCGTGGTACTTCTGCTGCGGGAGAAAAGAGTTTTCAGATGTTGTAAATGGAACAATAAAAATGGCCTGAATGGATACACACAGCGTGGTGTACTGCTGTGAACATGGGACTAAGGTTTTGTGGGCCCCCGTTCTGATATTGAGGAACCTTTAAAGTTATGTTTAAAGTTCTGTTAAGCTCCAGGTATCTCTGAAGTTATCTTGAGTTAGGTCAATGGAGCTTTCATGAGGTACAACTGTTCCTAGATAAGAACAGGGGTAAAGCAGTCTACTTAGTGTCCTGCAGACTTTTCATGAGATGCTGGGAAGAAAAAAACGTTTTTAGTGGCTTAATTGACACGTGACTGAGTTTCCTTTCCTGCACAGTGGGGTAATGGGGTCAATCTCAAATGAGACCTGCAGGACAAGTGCAAATCTTACACTAGTACTCTCTTACTCTTTAAAGGACATGGGTCTATGGGAAAATAAGGAGTAAGAAGCAAAACTCAGAAAGATTCCGAGCCAAAAGAGAAAAACTGAAAATTTGGGAGTTTGTAATCCTTGTACAGACTTGTCAGACTTGGACTTCAAAAGGAGGCAAAAACCCGTTTTGTTCCAATTCCCATTGGAAACGTCAAGTCGCAGAAGAAAGTCCCTTTTGTTTGCAGACTCAAGAGTGTGTTTGAAGGGACTTGGCCCTTTCTTCGCTGAGGCGGAAGAAGCAGCAGGACTGACTGCCCCCTGCGCCGCTGCCGGGGGGAGGTGGGGATACCGGGAGCAAAGCTGAGCCCGGGAAGAAAGGAGGGGTGGGGAAAGGTGTTTTCAAGATGCAGTGGTTGTCACGGTCCTACTCTGTCTGTTTAAGGGGTGGTGGTGTTAGTGTCTGTATTAAATTGGCATCCCTTTTTCCTTCCCTTAACGAGTCTGTCTTTTGCCTGTGCCTTAAAGGCTGAGCTCATCCCTCCTTGTCCTTATGTCAAGTTCCTGGGTCTTTTGCTTTCCTTTGTCTCAGCGCTGGGGGGGAAGGGGGGGGTGAGCAGCATCTTTGCTTATTTTCCCCTTCTCAGCGCTGGGAGGGAAGGGGGCAGTGAGCGGCTGCGTGGTGCTCCGTTGCCCTCTGAGCTCAAACGGTGACACCCTGTCTCTAAACCCGCAGAACAGATGTGACCCTGTCGCCCGTCTCCGTTCTGAGCACACAGTGTCACAGCCAAGAGGTTTTTCACAGGGACAGTCGGCACCTGGAAGCCTCACGAGGAAGATGACTTTGTGGGTAAGTCACACTAGATTCCCATAGGCCAGTGGCTGCCTTAAGTGTGAATCTCCTCTTTTCAAACTTTTTGTGTTTAATTAATGGCGGAGGTGATAGAGTAGTCCATGGACAGCAGTATTAGGGCGACCAGTAGAAACTCAGGTTCGTGTCCTGGCTGTGAACTCCATCCCAGCTGAGAGCTGTAAATGCCAGGTGGAGGGTTAATTCCGAATGAGTTTCTGTGTAGTTTTTTAAAGGAAAACAAGCCCAAGGATCTTCAAGCGTGACTATTTGAAGGTAAGTTTCACTCGGGTGCAGACATTTAAGAGCTGGGTCTAGGAGCAGCATCTCCACCCCCCACCCCCCACCCCCACTTTTGGACTGTAGCCAGCACAAGTGGGCCATGCCCCGAGACACGCTGGGGTCTGGAGCCAAAGCCCATCTCCCAGGCGTCAACGCCTCAGTGCCTGATGCTGAAGCGGATGCAAGAAGGAAGAGCCCTACACCCACCCTTGGATTTTTACTAGGCGGACTAGAAGTATTTCTTTGGAGGACGGACCCATTTTGAAGGACTTTCTCCTAAGTAACCGACTTTACAGAAATCCAGGTAGTTGCTGTAAGCAGAAGCTATAAACATGGCACGTTTATGCAGAATCAGCGTCGTGTCAATTCATTAAGAAAGAGATGGGTGATCTTTATGCGCGATTTTTAACTCTGTGTTCCTTGAGTATCTGAACCCAGTTCACAGGAGCAATTGTCCGTGGTTCAGATTATCTTGGCTCTTAGCACTTCCAAAAAGGAGCAGTTTGATGTCGGGGTGCTGCCATGAGCCAGAGAGAGGGACGTATCAACTTGAGACTTCACACAGTAAGCCTCCCTTTCAACACGGGTATATCAAGAAAATGAAGGTTACAAAGCACTGTAAAATCTACAGCATTTACCTGTGCGTAGGGGGAATGAAAACGGAAGTCGGGGACGTTCCCAGCTGCGCCCATTTTCACCTCTTGGGCTTCTCGTCCTCCCTCTTAGTAACGGCAGGCAATCTTGTCCTGAAAGCAGTAGTGTTCTCTCAAAAACTGGACCTTCAGGACCTTAGCTCTGCTTCTTCCTTGAAAGAAAAACTCCAGCCGACAGCGAAAGACGCTTGAAGGCAGGAGGTGTGGTACCTTCTGCAGGCTTGTTGAACCGACGAAGGCAGTTGCTAGGTGGTTTGGAATGTTACCTTCCAGGGGTTGCCGAGGGCACCTCCAGCGCGTGACGTCAACATCATGGCGCTCTGTAACCTGTCCAGCTTGAGCACCTTCCTTTTTCTGCGTTGCTGCCGAGTAAAGTAGGGAAAATGGGACCGTTTCAGAGAGTCTCCCGTTGTGGTGTTTCTTTAACGTCAAAGGGAACAAACCCATTTGGCGGGGCTTAAATAGTCCCCAACTTCTTGCCGTAGGAACTGTGTTCTTGGGAACAAATGTTGGCTAGCACAGAGGCAAACTTTATTCTTTGACTGTTTCTTAATCAAAATCCTTGCAGCCAATGTTTCTCTTAGTCTACCTCCCTCTTTGGGTTGAGAAAGTTGCTGTTTCCTGTTAGTGGACGGTTAGCTGTTCACTGCTTACACTGTCGGGGCGCAGAGCTGCTTCTTGCTTCCGCGATGTCCACTGGCACGGCTAAAGCAGAAAGAACAGCGTACACTTGTGTCCCTAATTACCACCTCTGATCCCGTTGAGGTCCTGGGCTGCCCCTGCACAAAAAGTAGCTAGCTAGGGGGAAAAACGGAGTTTTAGTGTTGGAAGACGGTGAGGCATCCTGTTCTCCTCAGGTCCTGGGGTCCCATTTACCCCGCTGACTGACATCAGTGACTCGGAGATGAGCACTTGAGAGCACCGTTAGGGCAAAAGCTGGGAACTTTGGAGTAAACCATAAAAGCAAGGGCAGAAAGGGAAAGGATCCGCAACCTCAAAAGAGAGGTTAAAGAGTAATACGATAGAGATGAAGCCCAAGAGAAGGGAGGGAGATACAAGGCAGAATTCAGGACAGAGGACTAGTGGTTCATAGCATAGAAGGAAAATTCGGGCAAGCAGGTGAGGGCCGTGAAGGACGAAGTGTCAGTGGGCAGCAGCAGCCATGGGAAGGAAGTGTTAACCCTGCCAAGAGCTTTGCACCCAGGGGCTCTTTGTAGGGGGACAGCTCTGCGTGAAGGAGGCACAGAAGAAGGTACGGTCAGGAAGAATTAATTCTGTATTGTGTTTGCGTGACACGGTTTTGGTAGCGGAGGGGCTGCAGGGGTGGCTTCTGTGAGAAGCTGCCAGAAGCTTCCCCGCCGTGTGCGACAGAGGCAGTGCCAGGCGGCTCCAAGATGGCCCCGCTGCCGGCCCGGGCTGAGCCCATGAGCGACGGTGGGAGCGCCTCTGGGATAACATATTTAAGAAGGGGGGAAAACTGCTGGGCAGCAGCGGCATCCGGAGAGAGGAGTGAGAATACGCGAGAGAAACAAGCCTGCGGGCACCAAGGTCGGTGTCTTTCCCTTGAGCTGGGCCTCTCAGTCAGCCCGATCCTGTGCTGGGCATGTGGGCATGTTAAGATGCTAGAAAATGATTCTCTTTTGGCTTTGGCTTGTTGGGGTGGCTTTTCGGGATGGGGAGGTGGGTGAGATTGCATCGGGAGGTGCTAGTTCTTTATGATCCCGGTTTGGAAAGGCCCTCGGATTGTGTAAAGCATCTCTTCAGCTGCTGGTTTTCTGAGATGCCATTTAAAAGGAAAGGAGGACAGTGTAGCTAATCCTACAACCATTCAGATGCTGGGAGGCCCAAGTTGTGCAGCACTGAATGGGCCTGCGACTATGGCCCAGCACACCCTGCACCTCCCGTCCGTGGAAAAGTCACCCCGTTTTGGTCACTTGAGCTCTGACAGGATTTTCCCAAAGAAGCCAAGTCTATTCGTCATTTCCACTGTCAGACAGAAAGGACGTTCACCTGAGAACCTGTCGCTGCGCTCTTAGATAAGGGCTAGGCCAGGGCTTATCTAACTGGACACAGTATCCCTCTGAGTACGATTTTAAATTGCCTCAGGCAGACAACGTAGACCGTGTTGCCGCAAGGCATCGGGTACTACAATTTGAAACGGCGATGTCTAGTTAGAGGGGAGGAAACATTTTCAAGACGCTTAGTCCTTGATTTCAAAATAGATTTTTCTATTCTTCTCTCAGTTAAGGAGAGGGAGGCCTAACTGCACTTTCTAGAATGCATCACTTATTGTTGTTTACATTAAAAGGTCTCTGAGACTGCTAAGGGAAACCAACAGTATTTATTCGTAACAGGAATTATGCCTTAAAACATAGTCTGTACAAATAAATTGAGCTGTCAGATGTTCATAACAGATTAAACTTTGTACATCTATCGAAGGCTGTTGAAGTTTTGAACGTTCTAGTGCACTTCCTAGACGGGATTTTCAGACTTCGTAATTTAATCATCTTTGGATTTTCCGGTTGCTAATTGCCTTGTTTCAACTTTGATTTTTCTTGTCGATGGAAGCACTCGCTTCATCTCTTTCTCCCGTGTAGGTTGGCTTTCTCGTTTTGTGTTGACTCGCATGTCTTCTTGGCTCTGCTGTCAAAATAGAGAGACAGGCCATTTTGTGCGTCATTTCCTAGAATAAAACAACATGCTCTCTCAGAAGCATTTTCAGAAGTACGCTTTCAACGCTTGTAGAAGCAACAGAAAAAAAAAAATCATTTCATCCTAATATAATCCACCCATGTTTCAAAAGGTTCCACGCGAGTATTTTTCCTCCTAAACCTTCCCAAGCAGATGCTTGAGAAGCGTGTGGTGGTTGCACAAAGAAACCAGAACTGGTAGCAAGGCTGGCGAGGGATTCCCGAAGGTGGGTTGAGGTGCTTTGCATCTCCGTGGTGCCTCAAGAGGATTTGCGTCTCTGACGGGAGTCCGAATGGCCCAGTGCTGCGTGTGGAAGTGCCCTGGGTCAGCTCAGGGCAGCACTGACAGCGGGGCCGACTGGGGGGTCTGAAACACAGGTGGGGAGGGACCTGGTGCTTTTACTGGAAAGAGGGAATTGTATCGAGCAGTTACCTACCTGAATGGTGGTTTTGAAGTGAGAGCGTGTTTTTCCGTGTGGATTTCTTTTCCTCCAGGTCGGTGAGTTGGAGGATCCTGATGATATTTGTCTGTAGAAAACACACAGACATTGTTTCTTAATTTCAGCTGCAATGGCAGGAAAGACTCCCTGAGCCTGATAGGTGAATTCAGTATGACGTTAGCTGAAGGAGCAATGAATGCATGGGGTGAATCCCACAGCAGCTCTGAAATACCAGCTAGTATTGAGTACAGACTCCCTCTCTAGTCGTTTTAAAGCTCATTGGTAATCTCGCAGTGTTCCCAGGGGGCTCACAGGACCTTCCCAGTGAGGCGATCCCGCCATGGACATCCTTGACTGCAACAAAGGGGACGTTCCTGTGTTGAAAATCTGCCCGAAGGCATCAGTTGCTTTTAGATTAAAGGAGTCCATAAGGCAATGTCCTGTCTTATCCCTGCTTGTGAAGAAGGCACAAGGCAGTATTGTGTTTTTGTGCTGGGCAGTTGATTTTGCATCAGAGTACGCTGCCCGAGGACTAACCCTTCTCTGTAAAACGGGCTGAAAAATGAATATTATTAATCCTCTGGTGTTCTTTTAATGCCACCTTAATTCCGTTAATTCAAATGATTAATTCCACAATAATCCTGAAGTTGTCAGTTTATACACTACACGTAAGTATTACCGTAGTTTTGCGTTTGGGTGCCAAGTCTTGTCTTTGTGTCGAGGTGATTGTTTTGCTTGGGGCATCTCGGACCGTGTGGCTCGGGTACTGCTGAAAAGAAAGGTAGCAAAAATGCTGCTGGTTGCTCTTAGGACAAAAATGCCGATCAGTAAAGCAAAAGCTGTACGTTTATGGTTACATCCAAGACAGATTGCCAGAAGGATACAAGACTCGGAATCCCACCTGTAGGCTTCTTGTCAACTTTATGACAGAGCAGGTGCTATCGAGAGGACGGGTGGAAAAGAGGTGAAGGGAAATAGCATCCTGAATGAATGGCAGGAAGAAGGAGTTCAGTCCTCTGTCCCACGTAAATAATGTGAACAAAATGAACATAAATCGCAAACATTTATGCTGCATTTAAATTGCTGGCAGGAGTTTGAACAAGACCTAAAAGATGCTGTGGGAAGTGGGGATCGGTATGTTTGTGCACCGTGGCACATGATTGCATTCATGCCTGCTTGTGGGGCGGAGAAGTGGCTTTCTGCTACGGAGGTGCTAAATTAGTGTTCATGACTATTCTGCCTGACAAATTGTAAAGCTTTATAAAGCTTCACGTTTCTGTCTGCGGATACTGCGGCAGTCTGTTTGTGAAAACGGTGCTGGATCAAATGGACTCTTGTCCATATTCAGGCACAAATAACTGAATTTTCACCTGCAGGGACCAATCGAAAGCAGCACAACACGGACAGGCACGTTTGAGGCGTTTTAAGAATGCAGTGTAAGCAGGAGCCCACCTGTAGCTTCACTGAACTTTGGTTCTTGATTGGCAGTGACGCTGCGGTAGACGACATAGGCCTTCCTTCGAGGTTCTGGAGGTGGGACAGAAGACTTTCTGCCCGTTTGTGTGACACACAGACGAGAAGAATCAGTTTCATCCCCCTTCCTTTGAGCCCTTTGCTGGTAGCTTGGTTTTACTCTGGGGTTTGAAGTGTGAATTCCTAAAAGGGAAAAACCAAACAAAACTGTTGTGCTGTTCTTCAGGAATTGACATCCTGGCTGGAAAACAAGATTAAAAAATTGTTCTTTGTGGGTAGCCCAGTCCAAATACATTCAGTGATTTTTATTTAGCACACGATGCTCAGCAATGAGAAGCCAGTGCTGAAGTACATTACCTGCATGTTCAAAGGCTCTGCGGTCTGTTCTGGGAATATCCTCAATTGCTACTCTGCTTCCTGAACGCTGCTGCTCTTTTTTTGCATTACGAAATGTTGTAGGAATTGTATTGCCATCACCTGGAAAGGCAAGAGAAAGAAGGGTTTAGCTGCTTGTGGGTAAGCACAGGGAACGGCACTGCCATTCTCTTCCTCCCGCCTCTGGGAGCTGGTGATTAGTTTAGTGCAGTTGCCTTTAACCTCTCATCTTCTATGCTTCTTTCTCTTTGGTTAGTTCTTTGGATCCTGCCGAGTGCAAGTCGAGCACCTGGTGTGTAACCTGCCGTGCTCTCTAAGGAAATACCATAATAGGCAGGTTAAGGAGACCCCGGCTCCAAAGTGAGGCACCAGCTACAGCCACCTGCTCATTCTTTAGCTTCTCGCTTTTCATGAATGACATTGATGGATCCTACCCGATGGAATAATATGTGGCATATTCAAGGTGCATGTCACCCTCGTACCTAAAACCTCAAGAGTGAAACCTCAACTTGAAGAAATGCTCTGGGGAAGCACCTCTGTCCTTCTCTCTGAACGTATCTAATTAGAAATACAGATAAATATGGCAAGCTGTGTCCGTATCTTCCGTACGGATTTCCCTGTCTGTAGTCTAAACGTATAGAAATATTCAACAGAAATGGCTTATAAAAACAGTTTAATAAGAAACCTGTGAAATGCAGAAAGAAGAAGAAAATAACTTTGCCCAATTCTGTTGAACAATTTAGGCTGCATGGTTCGAAATGGAGACAGTTTTTCCATTCCATTTTTTACCAGCGCATCACCCTACTCAAATCTGCGTTACATTAAACAGCATTATCAAGATTTTATCCCTGAAATTGACACTAATGTGAAAATAGTTTGTTTTTTTTGTTCTCTAATTGAAAGTAGCAGGTCATATTTCTGTGCAGCAATTTCTGATGACTGCTCTACTGGTGAGTCTGGTGTGTTTTTATAGTCAGAACATAATGCTCTCTCCTCAAATGGAATTCTACTATTGCTTATTTGGTAAAAGAACTAATACAGATTTTTTTTTTTTTTTTTTTTTCAGTCATGCCGCTTGCTCCAGAATGAAGGAGAAACAAAATATAGGAGGTAAGTATTTCTGAATTTGTATTTCTTTGTCCTGCCTTATGTTGGATGAAGCCTAGCATTCAAAAGAAAGTGGAACTCTCTCTTACTATCTCTTGGAAGGCACTTGAAGGGGGTATTTATTTAATCTGAATTTAGTTACAGCAAAGTTTGCTGTGTGGCTGCATTTCATCATCTGGACAGCCAAGACAGCCAGCAGAGAGCCCAGAGCACCTTTGGGAAAGGGACTGGTCTCCCCTTTCTTTGGCACTGTCTTAGGATGCAATAAATAGCCCCGTAAGAGTGCCTGCACGGCCTGGTGGGGAATGGAAACTACATTGCTAAAACTAGGCTACACAAATCTTGATCGTGACGAAAAACTAGATGCGAGACCTATGTTGTGTATCTCAGGAAAGTACACGTGGGGTTAATAGCCCATTTGTACCTTTTGCACCTACAGTCGATACAGGTAGTCACCACGTGTGTGACACGAGAGAGAGAGAGAGAGAGATGGGGGGAATTACTGAAGTGTTTTTATGCTCTTTGTAATATGCTGTCTTTTATCGACACTAAATCTGAGAAGTGGGGAGGAGGGGCAAACTCTGTGATAGTTTCTCCCTGTAACAGTAATTTTCAAAGTGGTAACCATTGTCCAAGCAGATGAAAAGTACTTGCCTTTCTGCACGTCTCGGTTGGTAGCTTCCGAGGGTAACAGCTCCTTTTCCCGAGGTGAAGACTCAGCGTTTGTAGACTGGTGTTCGCGGGGGGGCTGAATCCTGTAATACTCTCCTAAACACACCCCAAGAGGGAAGGGAAAAAACCAAACCAAAAAAAGGACAACGTTTACTATATTGGCGGCACTGCTGTTTAGGAAAGAGTGACTAAGTTTGTATTTACCAGATTTGTAGCATATTTCCTTTATTGCTCTTTCCTCTTCTATATCTGCATCGGTCTTCGGCACCCAGTTAGGAACATCTGTAGGAAATATTTTTCAAGGGTTACTAGACAGCTGTACAAAGACGTTCGGCAATTCTTAATAAGCAACCACCATAAGGAAATGCACTTTGGTCACAGTCCTTCTTTTTTTTCTGAGTGCAAGCTCTGCTTCTGGCCAGAAAATGGATTCCTTGCTATTGGGTATTTCCACGTGCAGTGGACTTGCAGTCACGACACATATTAAGAAGCAAATGTTTGTTGCTGTAAACTGATTCCAAAAGATCTTCAGTACTCATGATCCTTCTTTTACCCCCCAAAGGCAATCTTGTGATGAAACATGTCACCAGGGAGTGCTTGTCACAAAACCTCTGCCCGGAGTTGCTCTCCTGCAATGTCTGCCAGCAGAGCTGGCGAAGGGAGCGCTCGTTGGCCGTCTCAGGTAAGGCTACTAGGATTAGCAAAGCCCTACTTGTTATATTGTTGAGGTTCCCGTGGCTTACTCGCACTGAAACCGAGTTAGGAAGCCTGAACAGGCAGCCCTGCCGGCCAGCCTGAAGGGCAGGGGAAAGGGAGGAGCAGCTTGTGGCTGCCTGAGAACTAGCACAGCAGTCTGCGGAGTGCGCACGTGAGAGTAGGTCGCGCTCTCGCTTTCCCTCTCCGGGAATGTGCGATTCGTTCCTTCCCTGTGAATCTCGTGTCTCTGAGTGAGGCGCATTCAACAGTTTAACAACATTTTAAAAAATTAAATAAGTATATATATATGTGTGTATATAAAAACATATAGACATAGACATTCAGTTTATGTGAAGAGTGTTGTATGGATTCTCTTTGCTAGATTTAAGAATAACTTTGTGTAATAAAATGAGACTGCCCACAGAGTTTAGGCAAGCAGTTGAAGAAATTATTGAAGTTGAAGTCACACCACTATCTTTTGTGAACAAACCTGTGACTTCAGCTCTATTTAATGAAAAAGAGGTTTGTGAGTTATACCGCTGTTGAGCTATACAGCCAGGCATTTCACAGGAGTTAGGAAATGTTGCCTGACTCACATCTGGTGACTACCGGTTCCGATAACTTGGGGATTAGCTGGAAACCTCTTTCAAAAACTTGTCAACAACTCTTTTCTAAAATTGTAATGGTTATTTGACTCAATCAGCTGTGAAGTGTCAAACCCCCCCCATTCTACTTCCTTGTAAAAGAAAGAAAAAAGTTGTTTACAGTTCTCTTCCTCATCATCTTCGTCGTCCTCTTCATCCCCGAGGTTTATGATGAGCGGAGGGTGGATTGGCAGTGGAATGTGCTGTTGATGTCTGCGTGGCTCTTGATGGGGGGCTGGGTGCAGGATCTCTTCTTGGCTACCCTGTTGCAGTGGGGTATCTGCAGAAAAGAACATGGTGTTTGTTAGGAGGGAACTAGAATATGAAATCCAGGTTGAGACCAGCAGGTGTAGTTCTGAAATCCTTCTCACACCGAAGGCATCGTTACACAGACAGACTGTGCCTTCTAGGGAAAGCCGCCTGCGGAGGTTGGCAAAAGAGCATCTTGCAGCTGCAGAAAGCAGGGAAGAGCACAGGTACCGGCTCCTCCGAACGGACAGGTGAGGCAGTGCTGAGTGAAGCCTTTTGAGAAGAGGAACATTTTGATCATTCTACAGCCTTTGAGAAAGGCTGGGTGTCTCTTCCAGCTGGTGGAGAGATTAATTTCAGTCAGTAACCTTCATTCTTCCAGTCCCTTTGCAGTTATTGACAACAGAGGGAACCCTGTGATTAGTAATACCTGGGCTGCAGGGAGTCAGTGAGTTTAGGACCCCACCTGTGAGAACATTTTAAACAGGCTGAAGAACAGGCAGGCCGGTATCCCTGCCCGTGGCATCAGTTCTGAAGCAGTTAGCAGCGCTAAGCCCAGGATTACCCATTTTTAGCTTGGGGAGCTTTTCTTGCTGTCAACATTTTCTGAATCGCACCTCTCTTTACTGCGTACAACGTGTTGATTTTGAGAAAGACCATGAAGTTCCTGACAGTGATTTACACTTAATCAGAGGAGAATCATAAAAGATACTCTTTCCCTTAGAAATTTGTATCTACCGGTGATGTTGGCAGCAAAACTCCTTTGGTACTGGGACAGCATTTTCTGAGAGCCGGGAAATGCAAGGGACTGAAATGAAAAATGATGAAAGATGGTGAGCCTCTTTGTATCGTTCAAGCCGACCAACGTGCAGCTCTAGATACAAGCAGGATTCCGTGCACTGCATTAAAGATATTGGATGTTTTTTGGGGTTTTAAAGGCAGAAGATGCAGCGTGGGCATTTTCTTGTATTGCCGTGGTTGCTGTTCTTGTGCCTCTCTTGCTTGCCTGTGAGCAGCAGCATGTGGATGAGATTCAAGCCATTTTAAGAACGCTACTGCAGATGAGATTTGTTGTATCTCATGCAAGAGAAAGTAAGATACAGCACTTGAACTTGATCGAGCCTTTGTCAGTGTCCAGAATCGGGTATTAACTAGCTGCGGGGACTGTAAGCCAAATCCAACTCCTATGAGTTTAAGAAGATTTCGGGAACACAAGGCGCTTGCTTCTGAGTAGAGGTCTTTCTGGACTTCTCTTAGGACACCCGTCTCCAGCTCTGGAGAGGAGGCCCAAGAACAACTCTATTTTAGTCCGCTTGTTGGTGCTTCTATGGCAAGTCATGCTGACTTGCTGTCACGCCTGCTTCCGCCCAGTTTCTGACATCTGTGTTGGTTCCCCACCCTGGACTCTTACCCTATTCCAGGTTCCGGCTGTCTGCCAGGACTCCTGGTAGGCAAGAGCTCCTCTTGGAAAAGCCCAAGGAGAGAAGACGCCAACTTGTAATGGTGTTTTTTTCCATCAATACTCTGATTTTCAGACGTTGTACTGCCTTGCAAAGTCTGGCTGTACTTCAGTAGCCCGCATCCAATGTTCAAGCCTGAAAAATGCTTTCAGAGCGCTGAACTGGACATACATCTCCACACAGAGGACTGTAATCTGACGTTACCTATAGAAGGGGTGTCTCATCCGCGTAACGTGTTGTGCTCTATCAACAGCTACTGCTGCTAGTGGCCCTGCCAACCTCCTCCCCCCACCACACAGGCTACTTTTCGTTGCTCTCAAACGATTACCTGCCTACTGGCCATTCTGACTGCTAGAGAGATTTCGTCTAGCAAATACCCAAGTAAAGCAACGTTTTTACTCCGTGGATCTAAAGTGCCGCTTGTGGCTTCGTCTTTCACGTAACTGGTAGCTACGAAGATTCGTAACGTGACAGCTAAAAAAAAATCAATGTGGCGCCCCTATGCAAATGCCAGTGCAATTCCTTGCTTTGCCTTGGCCTTGCTGCGATAGCAGATCTTACCTGACTGATTTGCCACGGTGCATTTCTTGACCTCAGTCTAGGTGATGGAAGCACCGGAAGGACATTTTTGCGTGTTTACTTAGTCCCGTGAACAAATTGTTGATAAGATATTTTTACTCACTGTTAGTAGGTGGCAAAAAAAGTCCATTGATGTGCCGAGGTTTGCTGTGATGGAAAGCACAGCTGATCCTCAGACAGCCTCGGGGTTGTTTTTCCCAGAAACAGGAGATGTCGTGGTACTTCTGCTGCGGGAGAAAAGAGTTTTCAGATGTTGTAAATGGAACAATAAAAATGGCCTGAATGGATACACACAGCGTGGTGTACTGCTGTGAACATGGGACTAAGGTTTTGTGGGCCCCCGTTCTGATATTGAGGAACCTTTAAAGTTATGTTTAAAGTTCTGTTAAGCTCCAGGTATCTCTGAAGTTATCTTGAGTTAGGTCAATGGAGCTTTCATGAGGTACAACTGTTCCTAGATAAGAACAGGGGTAAAGCAGTCTACTTAGTGTCCTGCAGACTTTTCATGAGATGCTGGGAAGAAAAAAACGTTTTTAGTGGCTTAATTGACACGTGACTGAGTTTCCTTTCCTGCACAGTGGGGTAATGGGGTCAATCTCAAATGAGACCTGCAGGACAAGTGCAAATCTTACACTAGTACTCTCTTACTCTTTAAAGGACATGGGTCTATGGGAAAATAAGGAGTAAGAAGCAAAACTCAGAAAGATTCCGAGCCAAAAGAGAAAAACTGAAAATTTGGGAGTTTGTAATCCTTGTACAGACTTGTCAGACTTGGACTTCAAAAGGAGGCAAAAACCCGTTTTGTTCCAATTCCCATTGGAAACGTCAAGTCGCAGAAGAAAGTCCCTTTTGTTTGCAGACTCAAGAGTGTGTTTGAAGGGACTTGGCCCTTTCTTCGCTGAGGCGGAAGAAGCAGCAGGACTGACTGCCCCCTGCGCCGCTGCCGGGGGGAGGTGGGGATACCGGGAGCAAAGCTGAGCCCGGGAAGAAAGGAGGGGTGGGGAAAGGTGTTTTCAAGATGCAGTGGTTGTCACGGTCCTACTCTGTCTGTTTAAGGGGTGGTGGTGTTAGTGTCTGTATTAAATTGGCATCCCTTTTTCCTTCCCTTAACGAGTCTGTCTTTTGCCTGTGCCTTAAAGGCTGAGCTCATCCCTCCTTGTCCTTATGTCAAGTTCCTGGGTCTTTTGCTTTCCTTTGTCTCAGCGCTGGGGGGGAAGGGGGGGGTGAGCAGCATCTTTGCTTATTTTCCCCTTCTCAGCGCTGGGAGGGAAGGGGGCAGTGAGCGGCTGCGTGGTGCTCCGTTGCCCTCTGAGCTCAAACGGTGACACCCTGTCTCTAAACCCGCAGAACAGATGTGACCCTGTCGCCCGTCTCCGTTCTGAGCACACAGTGTCACAGCCAAGAGGTTTTTCACAGGGACAGTCGGCACCTGGAAGCCTCACGAGGAAGATGACTTTGTGGGTAAGTCACACTAGATTCCCATAGGCCAGTGGCTGCCTTAAGTGTGAATCTCCTCTTTTCAAACTTTTTGTGTTTAATTAATGGCGGAGGTGATAGAGTAGTCCATGGACAGCAGTATTAGGGCGACCAGTAGAAACTCAGGTTCGTGTCCTGGCTGTGAACTCCATCCCAGCTGAGAGCTGTAAATGCCAGGTGGAGGGTTAATTCCGAATGAGTTTCTGTGTAGTTTTTTAAAGGAAAACAAGCCCAAGGATCTTCAAGCGTGACTATTTGAAGGTAAGTTTCACTCGGGTGCAGACATTTAAGAGCTGGGTCTAGGAGCAGCATCTCCACCCCCCACCCCCCACCCCCACTTTTGGACTGTAGCCAGCACAAGTGGGCCATGCCCCGAGACACGCTGGGGTCTGGAGCCAAAGCCCATCTCCCAGGCGTCAACGCCTCAGTGCCTGATGCTGAAGCGGATGCAAGAAGGAAGAGCCCTACACCCACCCTTGGATTTTTACTAGGCGGACTAGAAGTATTTCTTTGGAGGACGGACCCATTTTGAAGGACTTTCTCCTAAGTAACCGACTTTACAGAAATCCAGGTAGTTGCTGTAAGCAGAAGCTATAAACATGGCACGTTTATGCAGAATCAGCGTCGTGTCAATTCATTAAGAAAGAGATGGGTGATCTTTATGCGCGATTTTTAACTCTGTGTTCCTTGAGTATCTGAACCCAGTTCACAGGAGCAATTGTCCGTGGTTCAGATTATCTTAGCTCTTAGCACTTCCAAAAAGGAGCAGTTTGATGTCGGGGTGCTGCCATGAGCCAGAGAGAGGGACGTATCAACTTGAGACTTCACACAGTAAGCCTCCCTTTCAACACGGGTATATCAAGAAAATGAAGGTTACAAAGCACTGTAAAATCTACAGCATTTACCTGTGCGTAGGGGGAATGAAAACGGAAGTCGGGGACGTTCCCAGCTGCGCCCATTTTCACCTCTTGGGCTTCTCGTCCTCCCTCTTAGTAACGGCAGGCAATCTTGTCCTGAAAGCAGTAGTGTTCTCTCAAAAACTGGACCTTCAGGACCTTAGCTCTGCTTCTTCCTTGAAAGAAAAACTCCAGCCGACAGCGAAAGACGCTTGAAGGCAGGAGGTGTGGTACCTTCTGCAGGCTTGTTGAACCGACGAAGGCAGTTGCTAGGTGGTTTGGAATGTTACCTTCCAGGGGTTGCCGAGGGCACCTCCAGCGCGTGACGTCAACATCATGGCGCTCTGTAACCTGTCCAGCTTGAGCACCTTCCTTTTTCTGCGTTGCTGCCGAGTAAAGTAGGGAAAATGGGACCGTTTCAGAGAGTCTCCCGTTGTGGTGTTTCTTTAACGTCAAAGGGAACAAACCCATTTGGCGGGGCTTAAATAGTCCCCAACTTCTTGCCGTAGGAACTGTGTTCTTGGGAACAAATGTTGGCTAGCACAGAGGCAAACTTTATTCTTTGACTGTTTCTTAATCAAAATCCTTGCAGCCAATGTTTCTCTTAGTCTACCTCCCTCTTTGGGTTGAGAAAGTTGCTGTTTCCTGTTAGTGGACGGTTAGCTGTTCACTGCTTACACTGTCGGGGCGCAGAGCTGCTTCTTGCTTCCGCGATGTCCACTGGCACGGCTAAAGCAGAAAGAACAGCGTACACTTGTGTCCCTAATTACCACCTCTGATCCCGTTGAGGTCCTGGGCTGCCCCTGCACAAAAAGTAGCTAGCTAGGGGGAAAAACGGAGTTTTAGTGTTGGAAGACGGTGAGGCATCCTGTTCTCCTCAGGTCCTGGGGTCCCATTTACCCCGCTGACTGACATCAGTGACTCGGAGATGAGCACTTGAGAGCACCGTTAGGGCAAAAGCTGGGAACTTTGGAGTAAACCATAAAAGCAAGGGCAGAAAGGGAAAGGATCCGCAACCTCAAAAGAGAGGTTAAAGAGTAATACGATAGAGATGAAGCCCAAGAGAAGGGAGGGAGATACAAGGCAGAATTCAGGACAGAGGACTAGTGGTTCATAGCATAGAAGGAAAATTCGGGCAAGCAGGTGAGGGCCGTGAAGGACGAAGTGTCAGTGGGCAGCAGCAGCCATGGGAAGGAAGTGTTAACCCTGCCAAGAGCTTTGCACCCAGGGGCTCTTTGTAGGGGGACAGCTCTGCGTGAAGGAGGCACAGAAGAAGGTACGGTCAGGAAGAATTAATTCTGTATTGTGTTTGCGTGACACGGTTTTGGTAGCGGAGGGGCTGCAGGGGTGGCTTCTGTGAGAAGCTGCCAGAAGCTTCCCCGCCGTGTGCGACAGAGGCAGTGCCAGGCGGCTCCAAGATGGCCCCGCTGCCGGCCCGGGCTGAGCCCATGAGCGACGGTGGGAGCGCCTCTGGGATAACATATTTAAGAAGGGGGGAAAACTGCTGGGCAGCAGCGGCATCCGGAGAGAGGAGTGAGAATACGCGAGAGAAACAAGCCTGCGGGCACCAAGGTCGGTGTCTTTCCCTTGAGCTGGGCCTCTCAGTCAGCCCGATCCTGTGCTGGGCATGTGGGCATGTTAAGATGCTAGAAAATGATTCTCTTTTGGCTTTGGCTTGTTGGGGTGGCTTTTCGGGATGGGGAGGTGGGTGAGATTGCATCGGGAGGTGCTAGTTCTTTATGATCCCGGTTTGGAAAGGCCCTCGGATTGTGTAAAGCATCTCTTCAGCTGCTGGTTTTCTGAGATGCCATTTAAAAGGAAAGGAGGACAGTGTAGCTAATCCTACAACCATTCAGATGCTGGGAGGCCCAAGTTGTGCAGCACTGAATGGGCCTGCGACTATGGCCCAGCACACCCTGCACCTCCCGTCCGTGGAAAAGTCACCCCGTTTTGGTCACTTGAGCTCTGACAGGATTTTCCCAAAGAAGCCAAGTCTATTCGTCATTTCCACTGTCAGACAGAAAGGACGTTCACCTGAGAACCTGTCGCTGCGCTCTTAGATAAGGGCTAGGCCAGGGCTTATCTAACTGGACACAGTATCCCTCTGAGTACGATTTTAAATTGCCTCAGGCAGACAACGTAGACCGTGTTGCCGCAAGGCATCGGGTACTACAATTTGAAACGGCGATGTCTAGTTAGAGGGGAGGAAACATTTTCAAGACGCTTAGTCCTTGATTTCAAAATAGATTTTTCTATTCTTCTCTCAGTTAAGGAGAGGGAGGCCTAACTGCACTTTCTAGAATGCATCACTTATTGTTGTTTACATTAAAAGGTCTCTGAGACTGCTAAGGGAAACCAACAGTATTTATTCGTAACAGGAATTATGCCTTAAAACATAGTCTGTACAAATAAATTGAGCTGTCAGATGTTCATAACAGATTAAACTTTGTACATCTATCGAAGGCTGTTGAAGTTTTGAACGTTCTAGTGCACTTCCTAGACGGGATTTTCAGACTTCGTAATTTAATCATCTTTGGATTTTCCGGTTGCTAATTGCCTTGTTTCAACTTTGATTTTTCTTGTCGATGGAAGCACTCGCTTCATCTCTTTCTCCCGTGTAGGTTGGCTTTCTCGTTTTGTGTTGACTCGCATGTCTTCTTGGCTCTGCTGTCAAAATAGAGAGACAGGCCATTTTGTGCGTCATTTCCTAGAATAAAACAACATGCTCTCTCAGAAGCATTTTCAGAAGTACGCTTTCAACGCTTGTAGAAGCAACAGAAAAAAAAAAATCATTTCATCCTAATATAATCCACCCATGTTTCAAAAGGTTCCACGCGAGTATTTTTCCTCCTAAACCTTCCCAAGCAGATGCTTGAGAAGCGTGTGGTGGTTGCACAAAGAAACCAGAACTGGTAGCAAGGCTGGCGAGGGATTCCCGAAGGTGGGTTGAGGTGCTTTGCATCTCCGTGGTGCCTCAAGAGGATTTGCGTCTCTGACGGGAGTCCGAATGGCCCAGTGCTGCGTGTGGAAGTGCCCTGGGTCAGCTCAGGGCAGCACTGACAGCGGGGCCGACTGGGGGGTCTGAAACACAGGTGGGGAGGGACCTGGTGCTTTTACTGGAAAGAGGGAATTGTATCGAGCAGTTACCTACCTGAATGGTGGTTTTGAAGTGAGAGCGTGTTTTTCCGTGTGGATTTCTTTTCCTCCAGGTCGGTGAGTTGGAGGATCCTGATGATATTTGTCTGTAGAAAACACACAGACATTGTTTCTTAATTTCAGCTGCAATGGCAGGAAAGACTCCCTGAGCCTGATAGGTGAATTCAGTATGACGTTAGCTGAAGGAGCAATGAATGCATGGGGTGAATCCCACAGCAGCTCTGAAATACCAGCTAGTATTGAGTACAGACTCCCTCTCTAGTCGTTTTAAAGCTCATTGGTAATCTCGCAGCGTTCCCAGGGGGCTCACAGGACCTTCCCAGTGAGGCGATCCCGCCATGGACATCCTTGACTGCAACAAAGGGGACGTTCCTGTGTTGAAAATCTGCCCGAAGGCATCAGTTGCTTTTAGATTAAAGGAGTCCATAAGGCAATGTCCTGTCTTATCCCTGCTTGTGAAGAAGGCACAAGGCAGTATTGTGTTTTTGTGCTGGGCAGTTGATTTTGCATCAGAGTACGCTGCCCGAGGACTAACCCTTCTCTGTAAAACGGGCTGAAAAATGAATATTATTAATCCTCTGGTGTTCTTTTAATGCCACCTTAATTCCGTTAATTCAAATGATTAATTCCACAATAATCCTGAAGTTGTCAGTTTATACACTACACGTAAGTATTACCGTAGTTTTGCGTTTGGGTGCCAAGTCTTGTCTTTGTGTCGAGGTGATTGTTTTGCTTGGGGCATCTCGGACCGTGTGGCTCGGGTACTGCTGAAAAGAAAGGTAGCAAAAATGCTGCTGGTTGCTCTTAGGACAAAAATGCCGATCAGTAAAGCAAAAGCTGTACGTTTATGGTTACATCCAAGACAGATTGCCAGAAGGATACAAGACTCGGAATCCCACCTGTAGGCTTCTTGTCAACTTTATGACAGAGCAGGTGCTATCGAGAGGACGGGTGGAAAAGAGGTGAAGGGAAATAGCATCCTGAATGAATGGCAGGAAGAAGGAGTTCAGTCCTCTGTCCCACGTAAATAATGTGAACAAAATGAACATAAATCGCAAACATTTATGCTGCATTTAAATTGCTGGCAGGAGTTTGAACAAGACCTAAAAGATGCTGTGGGAAGTGGGGATCGGTATGTTTGTGCACCGTGGCACATGATTGCATTCATGCCTGCTTGTGGGGCGGAGAAGTGGCTTTCTGCTACGGAGGTGCTAAATTAGTGTTCATGACTATTCTGCCTGACAAATTGTAAAGCTTTATAAAGCTTCACGTTTCTGTCTGCGGATACTGCGGCAGTCTGTTTGTGAAAACGGTGCTGGATCAAATGGACTCTTGTCCATATTCAGGCACAAATAACTGAATTTTCACCTGCAGGGACCAATCGAAAGCAGCACAACACGGACAGGCACGTTTGAGGCGTTTTAAGAATGCAGTGTAAGCAGGAGCCCACCTGTAGCTTCACTGAACTTTGGTTCTTGATTGGCAGTGACGCTGCGGTAGACGACATAGGCCTTCCTTCGAGGTTCTGGAGGTGGGACAGAAGACTTTCTGCCCGTTTGTGTGACACACAGACGAGAAGAATCAGTTTCATCCCCCTTCCTTTGAGCCCTTTGCTGGTAGCTTGGTTTTACTCTGGGGTTTGAAGTGTGAATTCCTAAAAGGGAAAAACCAAACAAAACTGTTGTGCTGTTCTTCAGGAATTGACATCCTGGCTGGAAAACAAGATTAAAAAATTGTTCTTTGTGGGTAGCCCAGTCCAAATACATTCAGTGATTTTTATTTAGCACACGATGCTCAGCAATGAGAAGCCAGTGCTGAAGTACATTACCTGCATGTTCAAAGGCTCTGCGGTCTGTTCTGGGAATATCCTCAATTGCTACTCTGCTTCCTGAACGCTGCTGCTCTTTTTTTGCATTACGAAATGTTGTAGGAATTGTATTGCCATCACCTGGAAAGGCAAGAGAAAGAAGGGTTTAGCTGCTTGTGGGTAAGCACAGGGAACGGCACTGCCATTCTCTTCCTCCCGCCTCTGGGAGCTGGTGATTAGTTTAGTGCAGTTGCCTTTAACCTCTCATCTTCTATGCTTCTTTCTCTTTGGTTAGTTCTTTGGATCCTGCCGAGTGCAAGTCGAGCACCTGGTGTGTAACCTGCCGTGCTCTCTAAGGAAATACCATAATAGGCAGGTTAAGGAGACCCCGGCTCCAAAGTGAGGCACCAGCTACAGCCACCTGCTCATTCTTTAGCTTCTCGCTTTTCATGAATGACATTGATGGATCCTACCCGATGGAATAATATGTGGCATATTCAAGGTGCATGTCACCCTCGTACCTAAAACCTCAAGAGTGAAACCTCAACTTGAAGAAATGCTCTGGGGAAGCACCTCTGTCCTTCTCTCTGAACGTATCTAATTAGAAATACAGATAAATATGGCAAGCTGTGTCCGTATCTTCCGTACGGATTTCCCTGTCTGTAGTCTAAACGTATAGAAATATTCAACAGAAATGGCTTATAAAAACAGTTTAATAAGAAACCTGTGAAATGCAGAAAGAAGAAGAAAATAACTTTGCCCAATTCTGTTGAACAATTTAGGCTGCATGGTTCGAAATGGAGACAGTTTTTCCATTCCATTTTTTACCAGCGCATCACCCTACTCAAATCTGCGTTACATTAAACAGCATTATCAAGATTTTATCCCTGAAATTGACACTAATGTGAAAATAGTTTGTTTTTTTTGTTCTCTAATTGAAAGTAGCAGGTCATATTTCTGTGCAGCAATTTCTGATGACTGCTCTACTGGTGAGTCTGGTGTGTTTTTATAGTCAGAACATAATGCTCTCTCCTCAAATGGAATTCTACTATTGCTTATTTGGTAAAAGAACTAATACAGATTTTTTTTTTTTTTTTTTTTTCAGTCATGCTGCTTGCTCCAGAATGAAGGAGAAACAAAATATAGGAGGTAAGTATTTCTGAATTTGTATTTCTTTGTCCTGCCTTATGTTGGATGAAGCCTAGCATTCAAAAGAAAGTGGAACTCTCTCTTACTATCTCTTGGAAGGCACTTGAAGGGGGTATTTATTTAATCTGAATTTAGTTACAGCAAAGTTTGCTGTGTGGCTGCATTTCATCATCTGGACAGCCAAGACAGCCAGCAGAGAGCCCAGAGCACCTTTGGGAAAGGGACTGGTCTCCCCTTTCTTTGGCACTGTCTTAGGATGCAATAAATAGCCCCGTAAGAGTGCCTGCACGGCCTGGTGGGGAATGGAAACTACATTGCTAAAACTAGGCTACACAAATCTTGATCGTGACGAAAAACTAGATGCGAGACCTATGTTGTGTATCTCAGGAAAGTACACGTGGGGTTAATAGCCCATTTGTACCTTTTGCACCTACAGTCGATACAGGTAGTCACCACGTGTGTGACACGAGAGAGAGAGAGAGAGAGATGGGGGGAATTACTGAAGTGTTTTTATGCTCTTTGTAATATGCTGTCTTTTATCGACACTAAATCTGAGAAGTGGGGAGGAGGGGCAAACTCTGTGATAGTTTCTCCCTGTAACAGTAATTTTCAAAGTGGTAACCATTGTCCAAGCAGATGAAAAGTACTTGCCTTTCTGCACGTCTCGGTTGGTAGCTTCCGAGGGTAACAGCTCCTTTTCCCGAGGTGAAGACTCAGCGTTTGTAGACTGGTGTTCGCGGGGGGGCTGAATCCTGTAATACTCTCCTAAACACACCCCAAGAGGGAAGGGAAAAAACCAAACCAAAAAAAGGACAACGTTTACTATATTGGCGGCACTGCTGTTTAGGAAAGAGTGACTAAGTTTGTATTTACCAGATTTGTAGCATATTTCCTTTATTGCTCTTTCCTCTTCTATATCTGCATCGGTCTTCGGCACCCAGTTAGGAACATCTGTAGGAAATATTTTTCAAGGGTTACTAGACAGCTGTACAAAGACGTTCGGCAATTCTTAATAAGCAACCACCATAAGGAAATGCACTTTGGTCACAGTCCTTCTTTTTTTTCTGAGTGCAAGCTCTGCTTCTGGCCAGAAAATGGATTCCTTGCTATTGGGTATTTCCACGTGCAGTGGACTTGCAGTCACGACACATATTAAGAAGCAAATGTTTGTTGCTGTAAACTGATTCCAAAAGATCTTCAGTACTCATGATCCTTCTTTTACCCCCCAAAGGCAATCTTGTGATGAAACATGTCACCAGGGAGTGCTTGTCACAAAACCTCTGCCCGGAGTTGCTCTCCTGCAATGTCTGCCAGCAGAGCTGGCGAAGGGAGCGCTCGTTGGCCGTCTCAGGTAAGGCTACTAGGATTAGCAAAGCCCTACTTGTTATATTGTTGAGGTTCCCGTGGCTTACTCGCACTGAAACCGAGTTAGGAAGCCTGAACAGGCAGCCCTGCCGGCCAGCCTGAAGGGCAGGGGAAAGGGAGGAGCAGCTTGTGGCTGCCTGAGAACTAGCACAGCAGTCTGCGGAGTGCGCACGTGAGAGTAGGTCGCGCTCTCGCTTTCCCTCTCCGGGAATGTGCGATTCGTTCCTTCCCTGTGAATCTCGTGTCTCTGAGTGAGGCGCATTCAACAGTTTAACAACATTTTAAAAAATTAAATAAGTATATATATATGTGTGTATATAAAAACATATAGACATAGACATTCAGTTTATGTGAAGAGTGTTGTATGGATTCTCTTTGCTAGATTTAAGAATAACTTTGTGTAATAAAATGAGACTGCCCACAGAGTTTAGGCAAGCAGTTGAAGAAATTATTGAAGTTGAAGTCACACCACTATCTTTTGTGAACAAACCTGTGACTTCAGCTCTATTTAATGAAAAAGAGGTTTGTGAGTTATACCGCTGTTGAGCTATACAGCCAGGCATTTCACAGGAGTTAGGAAATGTTGCCTGACTCACATCTGGTGACTACCGGTTCCGATAACTTGGGGATTAGCTGGAAACCTCTTTCAAAAACTTGTCAACAACTCTTTTCTAAAATTGTAATGGTTATTTGACTCAATCAGCTGTGAAGTGTCAAACCCCCCCCATTCTACTTCCTTGTAAAAGAAAGAAAAAAGTTGTTTACAGTTCTCTTCCTCATCATCTTCGTCGTCCTCTTCATCCCCGAGGTTTATGATGAGCGGAGGGTGGATTGGCAGTGGAATGTGCTGTTGATGTCTGCGTGGCTCTTGATGGGGGGCTGGGTGCAGGATCTCTTCTTGGCTACCCTGTTGCAGTGGGGTATCTGCAGAAAAGAACATGGTGTTTGTTAGGAGGGAACTAGAATATGAAATCCAGGTTGAGACCAGCAGGTGTAGTTCTGAAATCCTTCTCACACCGAAGGCATCGTTACACAGACAGACTGTGCCTTCTAGGGAAAGCCGCCTGCGGAGGTTGGCAAAAGAGCATCTTGCAGCTGCAGAAAGCAGGGAAGAGCACAGGTACCGGCTCCTCCGAACGGACAGGTGAGGCAGTGCTGAGTGAAGCCTTTTGAGAAGAGGAACATTTTGATCATTCTACAGCCTTTGAGAAAGGCTGGGTGTCTCTTCCAGCTGGTGGAGAGATTAATTTCAGTCAGTAACCTTCATTCTTCCAGTCCCTTTGCAGTTATTGACAACAGAGGGAACCCTGTGATTAGTAATACCTGGGCTGCAGGGAGTCAGTGAGTTTAGGACCCCACCTGTGAGAACATTTTAAACAGGCTGAAGAACAGGCAGGCCGGTATCCCTGCCCGTGGCATCAGTTCTGAAGCAGTTAGCAGCGCTAAGCCCAGGATTACCCATTTTTAGCTTGGGGAGCTTTTCTTGCTGTCAACATTTTCTGAATCGCACCTCTCTTTACTGCGTACAACGTGTTGATTTTGAGAAAGACCATGAAGTTCCTGACAGTGATTTACACTTAATCAGAGGAGAATCATAAAAGATACTCTTTCCCTTAGAAATTTGTATCTACCGGTGATGTTGGCAGCAAAACTCCTTTGGTACTGGGACAGCATTTTCTGAGAGCCGGGAAATGCAAGGGACTGAAATGAAAAATGATGAAAGATGGTGAGCCTCTTTGTATCGTTCAAGCCGACCAACGTGCAGCTCTAGATACAAGCAGGATTCCGTGCACTGCATTAAAGATATTGGATGTTTTTTGGGGTTTTAAAGGCAGAAGATGCAGCGTGGGCATTTTCTTGTATTGCCGTGGTTGCTGTTCTTGTGCCTCTCTTGCTTGCCTGTGAGCAGCAGCATGTGGATGAGATTCAAGCCATTTTAAGAACGCTACTGCAGATGAGATTTGTTGTATCTCATGCAAGAGAAAGTAAGATACAGCACTTGAACTTGATCGAGCCTTTGTCAGTGTCCAGAATCGGGTATTAACTAGCTGCGGGGACTGTAAGCCAAATCCAACTCCTATGAGTTTAAGAAGATTTCGGGAACACAAGGCGCTTGCTTCTGAGTAGAGGTCTTTCTGGACTTCTCTTAGGACACCCGTCTCCAGCTCTGGAGAGGAGGCCCAAGAACAACTCTATTTTAGTCCGCTTGTTGGTGCTTCTATGGCAAGTCATGCTGACTTGCTGTCACGCCTGCTTCCGCCCAGTTTCTGACATCTGTGTTGGTTCCCCACCCTGGACTCTTACCCTATTCCAGGTTCCGGCTGTCTGCCAGGACTCCTGGTAGGCAAGAGCTCCTCTTGGAAAAGCCCAAGGAGAGAAGACGCCAACTTGTAATGGTGTTTTTTTCCATCAATACTCTGATTTTCAGACGTTGTACTGCCTTGCAAAGTCTGGCTGTACTTCAGTAGCCCGCATCCAATGTTCAAGCCTGAAAAATGCTTTCAGAGCGCTGAACTGGACATACATCTCCACACAGAGGACTGTAATCTGACGTTACCTATAGAAGGGGTGTCTCATCCGCGTAACGTGTTGTGCTCTATCAACAGCTACTGCTGCTAGTGGCCCTGCCAACCTCCTCCCCCCACCACACAGGCTACTTTTCGTTGCTCTCAAACGATTACCTGCCTACTGGCCATTCTGACTGCTAGAGAGATTTCGTCTAGCAAATACCCAAGTAAAGCAACGTTTTTACTCCGTGGATCTAAAGTGCCGCTTGTGGCTTCGTCTTTCACGTAACTGGTAGCTACGAAGATTCGTAACGTGACAGCTAAAAAAAAATCAATGTGGCGCCCCTATGCAAATGCCAGTGCAATTCCTTGCTTTGCCTTGGCCTTGCTGCGATAGCAGATCTTACCTGACTGATTTGCCACGGTGCATTTCTTGACCTCAGTCTAGGTGATGGAAGCACCGGAAGGACATTTTTGCGTGTTTACTTAGTCCCGTGAACAAATTGTTGATAAGATATTTTTACTCACTGTTAGTAGGTGGCAAAAAAAGTCCATTGATGTGCCGAGGTTTGCTGTGATGGAAAGCACAGCTGATCCTCAGACAGCCTCGGGGTTGTTTTTCCCAGAAACAGGAGATGTCGTGGTACTTCTGCTGCGGGAGAAAAGAGTTTTCAGATGTTGTAAATGGAACAATAAAAATGGCCTGAATGGATACACACAGCGTGGTGTACTGCTGTGAACATGGGACTAAGGTTTTGTGGGCCCCCGTTCTGATATTGAGGAACCTTTAAAGTTATGTTTAAAGTTCTGTTAAGCTCCAGGTATCTCTGAAGTTATCTTGAGTTAGGTCAATGGAGCTTTCATGAGGTACAACTGTTCCTAGATAAGAACAGGGGTAAAGCAGTCTACTTAGTGTCCTGCAGACTTTTCATGAGATGCTGGGAAGAAAAAAACGTTTTTAGTGGCTTAATTGACACGTGACTGAGTTTCCTTTCCTGCACAGTGGGGTAATGGGGTCAATCTCAAATGAGACCTGCAGGACAAGTGCAAATCTTACACTAGTACTCTCTTACTCTTTAAAGGACATGGGTCTATGGGAAAATAAGGAGTAAGAAGCAAAACTCAGAAAGATTCCGAGCCAAAAGAGAAAAACTGAAAATTTGGGAGTTTGTAATCCTTGTACAGACTTGTCAGACTTGGACTTCAAAAGGAGGCAAAAACCCGTTTTGTTCCAATTCCCATTGGAAACGTCAAGTCGCAGAAGAAAGTCCCTTTTGTTTGCAGACTCAAGAGTGTGTTTGAAGGGACTTGGCCCTTTCTTCGCTGAGGCGGAAGAAGCAGCAGGACTGACTGCCCCCTGCGCCGCTGCCGGGGGGAGGTGGGGATACCGGGAGCAAAGCTGAGCCCGGGAAGAAAGGAGGGGTGGGGAAAGGTGTTTTCAAGATGCAGTGGTTGTCACGGTCCTACTCTGTCTGTTTAAGGGGTGGTGGTGTTAGTGTCTGTATTAAATTGGCATCCCTTTTTCCTTCCCTTAACGAGTCTGTCTTTTGCCTGTGCCTTAAAGGCTGAGCTCATCCCTCCTTGTCCTTATGTCAAGTTCCTGGGTCTTTTGCTTTCCTTTGTCTCAGCGCTGGGGGGGAAGGGGGGGGTGAGCAGCATCTTTGCTTATTTTCCCCTTCTCAGCGCTGGGAGGGAAGGGGGCAGTGAGCGGCTGCGTGGTGCTCCGTTGCCCTCTGAGCTCAAACGGTGACACCCTGTCTCTAAACCCGCAGAACAGATGTGACCCTGTCGCCCGTCTCCGTTCTGAGCACACAGTGTCACAGCCAAGAGGTTTTTCACAGGGACAGTCGGCACCTGGAAGCCTCACGAGGAAGATGACTTTGTGGGTAAGTCACACTAGATTCCCATAGGCCAGTGGCTGCCTTAAGTGTGAATCTCCTCTTTTCAAACTTTTTGTGTTTAATTAATGGCGGAGGTGATAGAGTAGTCCATGGACAGCAGTATTAGGGCGACCAGTAGAAACTCAGGTTCGTGTCCTGGCTGTGAACTCCATCCCAGCTGAGAGCTGTAAATGCCAGGTGGAGGGTTAATTCCGAATGAGTTTCTGTGTAGTTTTTTAAAGGAAAACAAGCCCAAGGATCTTCAAGCGTGACTATTTGAAGGTAAGTTTCACTCGGGTGCAGACATTTAAGAGCTGGGTCTAGGAGCAGCATCTCCACCCCCCACCCCCCACCCCCACTTTTGGACTGTAGCCAGCACAAGTGGGCCATGCCCCGAGACACGCTGGGGTCTGGAGCCAAAGCCCATCTCCCAGGCGTCAACGCCTCAGTGCCTGATGCTGAAGCGGATGCAAGAAGGAAGAGCCCTACACCCACCCTTGGATTTTTACTAGGCGGACTAGAAGTATTTCTTTGGAGGACGGACCCATTTTGAAGGACTTTCTCCTAAGTAACCGACTTTACAGAAATCCAGGTAGTTGCTGTAAGCAGAAGCTATAAACATGGCACGTTTATGCAGAATCAGCGTCGTGTCAATTCATTAAGAAAGAGATGGGTGATCTTTATGCGCGATTTTTAACTCTGTGTTCCTTGAGTATCTGAACCCAGTTCACAGGAGCAATTGTCCGTGGTTCAGATTATCTTAGCTCTTAGCACTTCCAAAAAGGAGCAGTTTGATGTCGGGGTGCTGCCATGAGCCAGAGAGAGGGACGTATCAACTTGAGACTTCACACAGTAAGCCTCCCTTTCAACACGGGTATATCAAGAAAATGAAGGTTACAAAGCACTGTAAAATCTACAGCATTTACCTGTGCGTAGGGGGAATGAAAACGGAAGTCGGGGACGTTCCCAGCTGCGCCCATTTTCACCTCTTGGGCTTCTCGTCCTCCCTCTTAGTAACGGCAGGCAATCTTGTCCTGAAAGCAGTAGTGTTCTCTCAAAAACTGGACCTTCAGGACCTTAGCTCTGCTTCTTCCTTGAAAGAAAAACTCCAGCCGACAGCGAAAGACGCTTGAAGGCAGGAGGTGTGGTACCTTCTGCAGGCTTGTTGAACCGACGAAGGCAGTTGCTAGGTGGTTTGGAATGTTACCTTCCAGGGGTTGCCGAGGGCACCTCCAGCGCGTGACGTCAACATCATGGCGCTCTGTAACCTGTCCAGCTTGAGCACCTTCCTTTTTCTGCGTTGCTGCCGAGTAAAGTAGGGAAAATGGGACCGTTTCAGAGAGTCTCCCGTTGTGGTGTTTCTTTAACGTCAAAGGGAACAAACCCATTTGGCGGGGCTTAAATAGTCCCCAACTTCTTGCCGTAGGAACTGTGTTCTTGGGAACAAATGTTGGCTAGCACAGAGGCAAACTTTATTCTTTGACTGTTTCTTAATCAAAATCCTTGCAGCCAATGTTTCTCTTAGTCTACCTCCCTCTTTGGGTTGAGAAAGTTGCTGTTTCCTGTTAGTGGACGGTTAGCTGTTCACTGCTTACACTGTCGGGGCGCAGAGCTGCTTCTTGCTTCCGCGATGTCCACTGGCACGGCTAAAGCAGAAAGAACAGCGTACACTTGTGTCCCTAATTACCACCTCTGATCCCGTTGAGGTCCTGGGCTGCCCCTGCACAAAAAGTAGCTAGCTAGGGGGAAAAACGGAGTTTTAGTGTTGGAAGACGGTGAGGCATCCTGTTCTCCTCAGGTCCTGGGGTCCCATTTACCCCGCTGACTGACATCAGTGACTCGGAGATGAGCACTTGAGAGCACCGTTAGGGCAAAAGCTGGGAACTTTGGAGTAAACCATAAAAGCAAGGGCAGAAAGGGAAAGGATCCGCAACCTCAAAAGAGAGGTAAAAGAGTAATACAATAGAGATGAAGCCCAAGAGAAGGGAGGGAGATACAAGGCAGAATTCAGGACAGAGGACTAGTGGTTCATAGCATAGAAGGAAAATTCGGGCAAGCAGGTGAGGGCCGTGAAGGACGAAGTGTCAGTGGGCAGCAGCAGCCATGGGAAGGAAGTGTTAACCCTGCCAAGAGCTTTGCACCCAGGGGCTCTTTGTAGGGGGACAGCTCTGCGTGAAGGAGGCACAGAAGAAGGTACGGTCAGGAAGAATTAATTCTGTATTGTGTTTGCGTGACACGGTTTTGGTAGCGGAGGGGCTGCAGGGGTGGCTTCTGTGAGAAGCTGCCAGAAGCTTCCCCGCCGTGTGCGACAGAGGCAGTGCCAGGCGGCTCCAAGATGGCCCCGCTGCCGGCCCGGGCTGAGCCCATGAGCGACGGTGGGAGCGCCTCTGGGATAACATATTTAAGAAGGGGGGAAAACTGCTGGGCAGCAGCGGCATCCGGAGAGAGGAGTGAGAATACGCGAGAGAAACAAGCCTGCGGGCACCAAGGTCGGTGTCTTTCCCTTGAGCTGGGCCTCTCAGTCAGCCCGATCCTGTGCTGGGCATGTGGGCATGTTAAGATGCTAGAAAATGATTTTCTTTTGGCTTTGGCTTGTTGGGGTGGCTTTTCGGGATGGGGAGGTGGGTGAGATTGCATCGGGAGGTGCTAGTTCTTTATGATCCCGGTTTGGAAAGGCCCTCGGATTGTGTAAAGCATCTCTTCAGCTGCTGGTTTTCTGAGATGCCATTTAAAAGGAAAGGAGGACAGTGTAGCTAATCCTACAACCATTCAGATGCTGGGAGGCCCAAGTTGTGCAGCACTGAATGGGCCTGCGACTATGGCCCAGCACACCCTGCACCTCCCGTCCGTGGAAAAGTCACCCCGTTTTGGTCACTTGAGCTCTGACAGGATTTTCCCAAAGAAGCCAAGTCTATTCGTCATTTCCACTGTCAGACAGAAAGGACGTTCACCTGAGAACCTGTCGCTGCGCTCTTAGATAAGGGCTAGGCCAGGGCTTATCTAACTGGACACAGTATCCCTCTGAGTACGATTTTAAATTGCCTCAGGCAGACAACGTAGACCGTGTTGCCGCAAGGCATCGGGTACTACAATTTGAAACGGCGATGTCTAGTTAGAGGGGAGGAAACATTTTCAAGACGCTTAGTCCTTGATTTCAAAATAGATTTTTCTATTCTTCTCTCAGTTAAGGAGAGGGAGGCCTAACTGCACTTTCTAGAATGCATCACTTATTGTTGTTTACATTAAAAGGTCTCTGAGACTGCTAAGGGAAACCAACAGTATTTATTCGTAACAGGAATTATGCCTTAAAACATAGTCTGTACAAATAAATTGAGCTGTCAGATGTTCATAACAGATTAAACTTTGTACATCTATCGAAGGCTGTTGAAGTTTTGAACGTTCTAGTGCACTTCCTAGACGGGATTTTCAGACTTCGTAATTTAATCATCTTTGGATTTTCCGGTTGCTAATTGCCTTGTTTCAACTTTGATTTTTCTTGTCGATGGAAGCACTCGCTTCATCTCTTTCTCCCGTGTAGGTTGGCTTTCTCGTTTTGTGTTGACTCGCATGTCTTCTTGGCTCTGCTGTCAAAATAGAGAGACAGGCCATTTTGTGCGTCATTTCCTAGAATAAAACAACATGCTCTCTCAGAAGCATTTTCAGAAGTACGCTTTCAACGCTTGTAGAAGCAACAGAAAAAAAAAAATCATTTCATCCTAATATAATCCACCCATGTTTCAAAAGGTTCCACGCGAGTATTTTTCCTCCTAAACCTTCCCAAGCAGATGCTTGAGAAGCGTGTGGTGGTTGCACAAAGAAACCAGAACTGGTAGCAAGGCTGGCGAGGGATTCCCGAAGGTGGGTTGAGGTGCTTTGCATCTCCGTGGTGCCTCAAGAGGATTTGCGTCTCTGACGGGAATCCGAATGGCCCAGTGCTGCGTGTGGAAGTGCCCTGGGTCAGCTCAGGGCAGCACTGACAGCGGGGCCGACTGGGGGGTCTGAAACACAGGTGGGGAGGGACCTGGTGCTTTTACTGGAAAGAGGGAATTGTATCGAGCAGTTACCTACCTGAATGGTGGTTTTGAAGTGAGAGCGTGTTTTTCCGTGTGGATTTCTTTTCCTCCAGGTCGGTGAGTTGGAGGATCCTGATGATATTTGTCTGTAGAAAACACACAGACATTGTTTCTTAATTTCAGCTGCAATGGCAGGAAAGACTCCCTGAGCCTGATAGGTGAATTCAGTATGACGTTAGCTGAAGGAGCAATGAATGCATGGGGTGAATCCCACAGCAGCTCTGAAATACCAGCTAGTATTGAGTACAGACTCCCTCTCTAGTCGTTTTAAAGCTCATTGGTAATCTCGCAGCGTTCCCAGGGGGCTCACAGGACCTTCCCAGTGAGGCGATCCCGCCATGGACATCCTTGACTGCAACAAAGGGGACGTTCCTGTGTTGAAAATCTGCCCGAAGGCATCAGTTGCTTTTAGATTAAAGGAGTCCATAAGGCAATGTCCTGTCTTATCCCTGCTTGTGAAGAAGGCACAAGGCAGTATTGTGTTTTTGTGCTGGGCAGTTGATTTTGCATCAGAGTACGCTGCCCGAGGACTAACCCTTCTCTGTAAAACGGGCTGAAAAATGAATATTATTAATCCTCTGGTGTTCTTTTAATGCCACCTTAATTCCGTTAATTCAAATGATTAATTCCACAATAATCCTGAAGTTGTCAGTTTATACACTACACGTAAGTATTACCGTAGTTTTGCGTTTGGGTGCCAAGTCTTGTCTTTGTGTCGAGGTGATTGTTTTGCTTGGGGCATCTCGGACCGTGTGGCTCGGGTACTGCTGAAAAGAAAGGTAGCAAAAATGCTGCTGGTTGCTCTTAGGACAAAAATGCCGATCAGTAAAGCAAAAGCTGTACGTTTATGGTTACATCCAAGACAGATTGCCAGAAGGATACAAGACTCGGAATCCCACCTGTAGGCTTCTTGTCAACTTTATGACAGAGCAGGTGCTATCGAGAGGACAGGTGGAAAAGAGGTGAAGGGAAATAGCATCCTGAATGAATGGCAGGAAGAAGGAGTTCAGTCCTCTGTCCCACGTAAATAATGTGAACAAAATGAACATAAATCGCAAACATTTATGCTGCATTTAAATTGCTGGCAGGAGTTTGAACAAGACCTAAAAGATGCTGTGGGAAGTGGGGATCGGTATGTTTGTGCACCGTGGCACATGATTGCATTCATGCCTGCTTGTGGGGCGGAGAAGTGGCTTTCTGCTACGGAGGTGCTAAATTAGTGTTCATGACTATTCTGCCTGACAAATTGTAAAGCTTTATAAAGCTTCACGTTTCTGTCTGCGGATACTGCGGCAGTCTGTTTGTGAAAACGGTGCTGGATCAAATGGACTCTTGTCCATATTCAGGCACAAATAACTGAATTTTCACCTGCAGGGACCAATCGAAAGCAGCACAACACGGACAGGCACGTTTGAGGCGTTTTAAGAATGCAGTGTAAGCAGGAGCCCACCTGTAGCTTCACTGAACTTTGGTTCTTGATTGGCAGTGACGCTGCGGTAGACGACATAGGCCTTCCTTCGAGGTTCTGGAGGTGGGACAGAAGACTTTCTGCCCGTTTGTGTGACACACAGACGAGAAGAATCAGTTTCATCCCCCTTCCTTTGAGCCCTTTGCTGGTAGCTTGGTTTTACTCTGGGGTTTGAAGTGTGAATTCCTAAAAGGGAAAAACCAAACAAAACTGTTGTGCTGTTCTTCAGGAATTGACATCCTGGCTGGAAAACAAGATTAAAAAATTGTTCTTTGTGGGTAGCCCAGTCCAAATACATTCAGTGATTTTTATTTAGCACACGATGCTCAGCAATGAGAAGCCAGTGCTGAAGTACATTACCTGCATGTTCAAAGGCTCTGCGGTCTGTTCTGGGAATATCCTCAATTGCTACTCTGCTTCCTGAACGCTGCTGCTCTTTTTTTGCATTACGAAATGTTGTAGGAATTGTATTGCCATCACCTGGAAAGGCAAGAGAAAGAAGGGTTTAGCTGCTTGTGGGTAAGCACAGGGAACGGCACTGCCATTCTCTTCCTCCCGCCTCTGGGAGCTGGTGATTAGTTTAGTGCAGTTGCCTTTAACCTCTCATCTTCTATGCTTCTTTCTCTTTGGTTAGTTCTTTGGATCCTGCCGAGTGCAAGTCGAGCACCTGGTGTGTAACCTGCCGTGCTCTCTAAGGAAATACCATAATAGGCAGGTTAAGGAGACCCCGGCTCCAAAGTGAGGCACCAGCTACAGCCACCTGCTCATTCTTTAGCTTCTCGCTTTTCATGAATGACATTGATGGATCCTACCCGATGGAATAATATGTGGCATATTCAAGGTGCATGTCACCCTCGTACCTAAAACCTCAAGAGTGAAACCTCAACTTGAAGAAATGCTCTGGGGAAGCACCTCTGTCCTTCTCTCTGAACGTATCTAATTAGAAATACAGATAAATATGGCAAGCTGTGTCCGTATCTTCCGTACGGATTTCCCTGTCTGTAGTCTAAACGTATAGAAATATTCAACAGAAATGGCTTATAAAAACAGTTTAATAAGAAACCTGTGAAATGCAGAAAGAAGAAGAAAATAACTTTGCCCAATTCTGTTGAACAATTTAGGCTGCATGGTTCGAAATGGAGACAGTTTTTCCATTCCATTTTTTACCAGCGCATCACCCTACTCAAATCTGCGTTACATTAAACAGCATTATCAAGATTTTATCCCTGAAATTGACACTAATGTGAAAATAGTTTGTTTTTTTTGTTCTCTAATTGAAAGTAGCAGGTCATATTTCTGTGCAGCAATTTCTGATGACTGCTCTACTGGTGAGTCTGGTGTGTTTTTATAGTCAGAACATAATGCTCTCTCCTCAAATGGAATTCTACTATTGCTTATTTGGTAAAAGAACTAATACAGATTTTTTTTTTTTTTTTTTTTTCAGTCATGCCGCTTGCTCCAGAATGAAGGAGAAACAAAATATAGGAGGTAAGTATTTCTGAATTTGTATTTCTTTGTCCTGCCTTATGTTGGATGAAGCCTAGCATTCAAAAGAAAGTGGAACTCTCTCTTACTATCTCTTGGAAGGCACTTGAAGGGGGTATTTATTTAATCTGAATTTAGTTACAGCAAAGTTTGCTGTGTGGCTGCATTTCATCATCTGGACAGCCAAGACAGCCAGCAGAGAGCCCAGAGCACCTTTGGGAAAGGGACTGGTCTCCCCTTTCTTTGGCACTGTCTTAGGATGCAATAAATAGCCCCGTAAGAGTGCCTGCACGGCCTGGTGGGGAATGGAAACTACATTGCTAAAACTAGGCTACACAAATCTTGATCGTGACGAAAAACTAGATGCGAGACCTATGTTGTGTATCTCAGGAAAGTACACGTGGGGTTAATAGCCCATTTGTACCTTTTGCACCTACAGTCGATACAGGTAGTCACCACGTGTGTGACACGAGAGAGAGAGAGAGAGAGAGATGGGGGGAATTACTGAAGTGTTTTTATGCTCTTTGTAATATGCTGTCTTTTATCGACACTAAATCTGAGAAGTGGGGAGGAGGGGCAAACTCTGTGATAGTTTCTCCCTGTAACAGTAATTTTCAAAGTGGTAACCATTGTCCAAGCAGATGAAAAGTACTTGCCTTTCTGCACGTCTCGGTTGGTAGCTTCCGAGGGTAACAGCTCCTTTTCCCGAGGTGAAGACTCAGCGTTTGTAGACTGGTGTTCGCGGGGGGGCTGAATCCTGTAATACTCTCCTAAACACACCCCAAGAGGGAAGGGAAAAAACCAAACCAAAAAAAGGACAACGTTTACTATATTGGCGGCACTGCTGTTTAGGAAAGAGTGACTAAGTTTGTATTTACCAGATTTGTAGCATATTTCCTTTATTGCTCTTTCCTCTTCTATATCTGCATCGGTCTTCGGCACCCAGTTAGGAACATCTGTAGGAAATATTTTTCAAGGGTTACTAGACAGCTGTACAAAGACGTTCGGCAATTCTTAATAAGCAACCACCATAAGGAAATGCACTTTGGTCACAGTCCTTCTTTTTTTTCTGAGTGCAAGCTCTGCTTCTGGCCAGAAAATGGATTCCTTGCTATTGGGTATTTCCACGTGCAGTGGACTTGCAGTCACGACACATATTAAGAAGCAAATGTTTGTTGCTGTAAACTGATTCCAAAAGATCTTCAGTACTCATGATCCTTCTTTTACCCCCCAAAGGCAATCTTGTGATGAAACATGTCACCAGGGAGTGCTTGTCACAAAACCTCTGCCCGGAGTTGCTCTCCTGCAATGTCTGCCAGCAGAGCTGGCGAAGGGAGCGCTCGTTGGCCGTCTCAGGTAAGGCTACTAGGATTAGCAAAGCCCTACTTGTTATATTGTTGAGGTTCCCGTGGCTTACTCGCACTGAAACCGAGTTAGGAAGCCTGAACAGGCAGCCCTGCCGGCCAGCCTGAAGGGCAGGGGAAAGGGAGGAGCAGCTTGTGGCTGCCTGAGAACTAGCACAGCAGTCTGCGGAGTGCGCACGTGAGAGTAGGTCGCGCTCTCGCTTTCCCTCTCCGGGAATGTGCGATTCGTTCCTTCCCTGTGAATCTCGTGTCTCTGAGTGAGGCGCATTCAACAGTTTAACAACATTTTAAAAAATTAAATAAGTATATATATATGTGTGTATATAAAAACATATAGACATAGACATTCAGTTTATGTGAAGAGTGTTGTATGGATTCTCTTTGCTAGATTTAAGAATAACTTTGTGTAATAAAATGAGACTGCCCACAGAGTTTAGGCAAGCAGTTGAAGAAATTATTGAAGTTGAAGTCACACCACTATCTTTTGTGAACAAACCTGTGACTTCAGCTCTATTTAATGAAAAAGAGGTTTGTGAGTTATACCGCTGTTGAGCTATACAGCCAGGCATTTCACAGGAGTTAGGAAATGTTGCCTGACTCACATCTGGTGACTACCGGTTCCGATAACTTGGGGATTAGCTGGAAACCTCTTTCAAAAACTTGTCAACAACTCTTTTCTAAAATTGTAATGGTTATTTGACTCAATCAGCTGTGAAGTGTCAAAACCCCCCCATTCTACTTCCTTGTAAAAGAAAGAAAAAAGTTGTTTACAGTTCTCTTCCTCATCATCTTCGTCGTCCTCTTCATCCCCGAGGTTTATGATGAGCGGAGGGTGGATTGGCAGTGGAATGTGCTGTTGATGTCTGCGTGGCTCTTGATGGGGGGCTGGGTGCAGGATCTCTTCTTGGCTACCCTGTTGCAGTGGGGTATCTGCAGAAAAGAACATGGTGTTTGTTAGGAGGGAACTAGAATATGAAATCCAGGTTGAGACCAGCAGGTGTAGTTCTGAAATCCTTCTCACACCGAAGGCATCGTTACACAGACAGACTGTGCCTTCTAGGGAAAGCCGCCTGCGGAGGTTGGCAAAAGAGCATCTTGCAGCTGCAGAAAGCAGGGAAGAGCACAGGTACCGGCTCCTCCGAACGGACAGGTGAGGCAGTGCTGAGTGAAGCCTTTTGAGAAGAGGAACATTTTGATCATTCTACAGCCTTTGAGAAAGGCTGGGTGTCTCTTCCAGCTGGTGGAGAGATTAATTTCAGTCAGTAACCTTCATTCTTCCAGTCCCTTTGCAGTTATTGACAACAGAGGGAACCCTGTGATTAGTAATACCTGGGCTGCAGGGAGTCAGTGAGTTTAGGACCCCACCTGTGAGAACATTTTAAACAGGCTGAAGAACAGGCAGGCCGGTATCCCTGCCCGTGGCATCAGTTCTGAAGCAGTTAGCAGCGCTAAGCCCAGGATTACCCATTTTTAGCTTGGGGAGCTTTTCTTGCTGTCAACATTTTCTGAATCGCACCTCTCTTTACTGCGTACAACGTGTTGATTTTGAGAAAGACCATGAAGTTCCTGACAGTGATTTACACTTAATCAGAGGAGAATCATAAAAGATACTCTTTCCCTTAGAAATTTGTATCTACCGGTGATGTTGGCAGCAAAACTCCTTTGGTACTGGGACAGCATTTTCTGAGAGCCGGGAAATGCAAGGGACTGAAATGAAAAATGATGAAAGATGGTGAGCCTCTTTGTATCGTTCAAGCCGACCAACGTGCAGCTCTAGATACAAGCAGGATTCCGTGCACTGCATTAAAGATATTGGATGTTTTTTGGGGTTTTAAAGGCAGAAGATGCAGCGTGGGCATTTTCTTGTATTGCCGTGGTTGCTGTTCTTGTGCCTCTCTTGCTTGCCTGTGAGCAGCAGCATGTGGATGAGATTCAAGCCATTTTAAGAACGCTACTGCAGATGAGATTTGTTGTATCTCATGCAAGAGAAAGTAAGATACAGCACTTGAACTTGATCGAGCCTTTGTCAGTGTCCAGAATCGGGTATTAACTAGCTGCGGGGACTGTAAGCCAAATCCAACTCCTATGAGTTTAAGAAGATTTCGGGAACACAAGGCGCTTGCTTCTGAGTAGAGGTCTTTCTGGACTTCTCTTAGGACACCCGTCTCCAGCTCTGGAGAGGAGGCCCAAGAACAACTCTATTTTAGTCCGCTTGTTGGTGCTTCTATGGCAAGTCATGCTGACTTGCTGTCACGCCTGCTTCCGCCCAGTTTCTGACATCTGTGTTGGTTCCCCACCCTGGACTCTTACCCTATTCCAGGTTCCGGCTGTCTGCCAGGACTCCTGGTAGGCAAGAGCTCCTCTTGGAAAAGCCCAAGGAGAGAAGACGCCAACTTGTAATGGTGTTTTTTTCCATCAATACTCTGATTTTCAGACGTTGTACTGCCTTGCAAAGTCTGGCTGTACTTCAGTAGCCCGCATCCAATGTTCAAGCCTGAAAAATGCTTTCAGAGCGCTGAACTGGACATACATCTCCACACAGAGGACTGTAATCTGACGTTACCTATAGAAGGGGTGTCTCATCCGCGTAACGTGTTGTGCTCTATCAACAGCTACTGCTGCTAGTGGCCCTGCCAACCTCCTCCCCCCACCACACAGGCTACTTTTCGTTGCTCTCAAACGATTACCTGCCTACTGGCCATTCTGACTGCTAGAGAGATTTCGTCTAGCAAATACCCAAGTAAAGCAACGTTTTTACTCCGTGGATCTAAAGTGCCGCTTGTGGCTTCGTCTTTCACGTAACTGGTAGCTACGAAGATTCGTAACGTGACAGCTAAAAAAAAATCAATGTGGCGCCCCTATGCAAATGCCAGTGCAATTCCTTGCTTTGCCTTGGCCTTGCTGCGATAGCAGATCTTACCTGACTGATTTGCCACGGTGCATTTCTTGACCTCAGTCTAGGTGATGGAAGCACCGGAAGGACATTTTTGCGTGTTTACTTAGTCCCGTGAACAAATTGTTGATAAGATATTTTTACTCACTGTTAGTAGGTGGCAAAAAAAGTCCATTGATGTGCCGAGGTTTGCTGTGATGGAAAGCACAGCTGATCCTCAGACAGCCTCGGGGTTGTTTTTCCCAGAAACAGGAGATGTCGTGGTACTTCTGCTGCGGGAGAAAAGAGTTTTCAGATGTTGTAAATGGAACAATAAAAATGGCCTGAATGGATACACACAGCGTGGTGTACTGCTGTGAACATGGGACTAAGGTTTTGTGGGCCCCCGTTCTGATATTGAGGAACCTTTAAAGTTATGTTTAAAGTTCTGTTAAGCTCCAGGTATCTCTGAAGTTATCTTGAGTTAGGTCAATGGAGCTTTCATGAGGTACAACTGTTCCTAGATAAGAACAGGGGTAAAGCAGTCTACTTAGTGTCCTGCAGACTTTTCATGAGATGCTGGGAAGAAAAAAACGTTTTTAGTGGCTTAATTGACACGTGACTGAGTTTCCTTTCCTGCACAGTGGGGTAATGGGGTCAATCTCAAATGAGACCTGCAGGACAAGTGCAAATCTTACACTAGTACTCTCTTACTCTTTAAAGGACATGGGTCTATGGGAAAATAAGGAGTAAGAAGCAAAACTCAGAAAGATTCCGAGCCAAAAGAGAAAAACTGAAAATTTGGGAGTTTGTAATCCTTGTACAGACTTGTCAGACTTGGACTTCAAAAGGAGGCAAAAACCCGTTTTGTTCCAATTCCCATTGGAAACGTCAAGTCGCAGAAGAAAGTCCCTTTTGTTTGCAGACTCAAGAGTGTGTTTGAAGGGACTTGGCCCTTTCTTCGCTGAGGCGGAAGAAGCAGCAGGACTGACTGCCCCCTGCGCCGCTGCCGGGGGGAGGTGGGGATACCGGGAGCAAAGCTGAGCCCGGGAAGAAAGGAGGGGTGGGGAAAGGTGTTTTCAAGATGCAGTGGTTGTCACGGTCCTACTCTGTCTGTTTAAGGGGTGGTGGTGTTAGTGTCTGTATTAAATTGGCATCCCTTTTTCCTTCCCTTAACGAGTCTGTCTTTTGCCTGCGCCTTAAAGGCTGAGCTCATCCCTCCTTGTCCTTATGTCAAGTTCCTGGGTCTTTTGCTTTCCTTTGTCTCAGCGCTGGGGGGGAAGGGGGGGGTGAGCAGCATCTTTGCTTATTTTCCCCTTCTCAGCGCTGGGAGGGAAGGGGGCAGTGAGCGGCTGCGTGGTGCTCCGTTGCCCTCTGAGCTCAAACGGTGACACCCTGTCTCTAAACCCGCAGAACAGATGTGACCCTGTCGCCCGTCTCCGTTCTGAGCACACAGTGTCACAGCCAAGAGGTTTTTCACAGGGACAGTCGGCACCTGGAAGCCTCACGAGGAAGATGACTTTGTGGGTAAGTCACACTAGATTCCCATAGGCCAGTGGCTGCCTTAAGTGTGAATCTCCTCTTTTCAAACTTTTTGTGTTTAATTAATGGCGGAGGTGATAGAGTAGTCCATGGACAGCAGTATTAGGGCGACCAGTAGAAACTCAGGTTCGTGTCCTGGCTGTGAACTCCATCCCAGCTGAGAGCTGTAAATGCCAGGTGGAGGGTTAATTCCGAATGAGTTTCTGTGTAGTTTTTTAAAGGAAAACAAGCCCAAGGATCTTCAAGCGTGACTATTTGAAGGTAAGTTTCACTCGGGTGCAGACATTTAAGAGCTGGGTCTAGGAGCAGCATCTCCACCCCCCACCCCCCACCCCCACTTTTGGACTGTAGCCAGCACAAGTGGGCCATGCCCCGAGACACGCTGGGGTCTGGAGCCAAAGCCCATCTCCCAGGCGTCAACGCCTCAGTGCCTGATGCTGAAGCGGATGCAAGAAGGAAGAGCCCTACACCCACCCTTGGATTTTTACTAGGCGGACTAGAAGTATTTCTTTGGAGGACGGACCCATTTTGAAGGACTTTCTCCTAAGTAACCGACTTTACAGAAATCCAGGTAGTTGCTGTAAGCAGAAGCTATAAACATGGCACGTTTATGCAGAATCAGCGTCGTGTCAATTCATTAAGAAAGAGATGGGTGATCTTTATGCGCGATTTTTAACTCTGTGTTCCTTGAGTATCTGAACCCAGTTCACAGGAGCAATTGTCCGTGGTTCAGATTATCTTAGCTCTTAGCACTTCCAAAAAGGAGCAGTTTGATGTCGGGGTGCTGCCATGAGCCAGAGAGAGGGACGTATCAACTTGAGACTTCACACAGTAAGCCTCCCTTTCAACACGGGTATATCAAGAAAATGAAGGTTACAAAGCACTGTAAAATCTACAGCATTTACCTGTGCGTAGGGGGAATGAAAACGGAAGTCGGGGACGTTCCCAGCTGCGCCCATTTTCACCTCTTGGGCTTCTCGTCCTCCCTCTTAGTAACGGCAGGCAATCTTGTCCTGAAAGCAGTAGTGTTCTCTCAAAAACTGGACCTTCAGGACCTTAGCTCTGCTTCTTCCTTGAAAGAAAAACTCCAGCCGACAGCGAAAGACGCTTGAAGGCAGGAGGTGTGGTACCTTCTGCAGGCTTGTTGAACCGACGAAGGCAGTTGCTAGGTGGTTTGGAATGTTACCTTCCAGGGGTTGCCGAGGGCACCTCCAGCGCGTGACGTCAACATCATGGCGCTCTGTAACCTGTCCAGCTTGAGCACCTTCCTTTTTCTGCGTTGCTGCCGAGTAAAGTAGGGAAAATGGGACCGTTTCAGAGAGTCTCCCGTTGTGGTGTTTCTTTAACGTCAAAGGGAACAAACCCATTTGGCGGGGCTTAAATAGTCCCCAACTTCTTGCCGTAGGAACTGTGTTCTTGGGAACAAATGTTGGCTAGCACAGAGGCAAACTTTATTCTTTGACTGTTTCTTAATCAAAATCCTTGCAGCCAATGTTTCTCTTAGTCTACCTCCCTCTTTGGGTTGAGAAAGTTGCTGTTTCCTGTTAGTGGACGGTTAGCTGTTCACTGCTTACACTGTCGGGGCGCAGAGCTGCTTCTTGCTTCCGCGATGTCCACTGGCACGGCTAAAGCAGAAAGAACAGCGTACACTTGTGTCCCTAATTACCACCTCTGATCCCGTTGAGGTCCTGGGCTGCCCCTGCACAAAAAGTAGCTAGCTAGGGGGAAAAACGGAGTTTTAGTGTTGGAAGACGGTGAGGCATCCTGTTCTCCTCAGGTCCTGGGGTCCCATTTACCCCGCTGACTGACATCAGTGACTCGGAGATGAGCACTTGAGAGCACCGTTAGGGCAAAAGCTGGGAACTTTGGAGTAAACCATAAAAGCAAGGGCAGAAAGGGAAAGGATCCGCAACCTCAAAAGAGAGGTAAAAGAGTAATACAATAGAGATGAAGCCCAAGAGAAGGGAGGGAGATACAAGGCAGAATTCAGGACAGAGGACTAGTGGTTCATAGCATAGAAGGAAAATTCGGGCAAGCAGGTGAGGGCCGTGAAGGACGAAGTGTCAGTGGGCAGCAGCAGCCATGGGAAGGAAGTGTTAACCCTGCCAAGAGCTTTGCACCCAGGGGCTCTTTGTAGGGGGACAGCTCTGCGTGAAGGAGGCACAGAAGAAGGTACGGTCAGGAAGAATTAATTCTGTATTGTGTTTGCGTGACACGGTTTTGGTAGCGGAGGGGCTGCAGGGGTGGCTTCTGTGAGAAGCTGCCAGAAGCTTCCCCGCCGTGTGCGACAGAGGCAGTGCCAGGCGGCTCCAAGATGGCCCCGCTGCCGGCCCGGGCTGAGCCCATGAGCGACGGTGGGAGCGCCTCTGGGATAACATATTTAAGAAGGGGGGAAAACTGCTGGGCAGCAGCGGCATCCGGAGAGAGGAGTGAGAATACGCGAGAGAAACAAGCCTGCGGGCACCAAGGTCGGTGTCTTTCCCTTGAGCTGGGCCTCTCAGTCAGCCCGATCCTGTGCTGGGCATGTGGGCATGTTAAGATGCTAGAAAATGATTTTCTTTTGGCTTTGGCTTGTTGGGGTGGCTTTTCGGGATGGGGAGGTGGGTGAGATTGCATCGGGAGGTGCTAGTTCTTTATGATCCCGGTTTGGAAAGGCCCTCGGATTGTGTAAAGCATCTCTTCAGCTGCTGGTTTTCTGAGATGCCATTTAAAAGGAAAGGAGGACAGTGTAGCTAATCCTACAACCATTCAGATGCTGGGAGGCCCAAGTTGTGCAGCACTGAATGGGCCTGCGACTATGGCCCAGCACACCCTGCACCTCCCGTCCGTGGAAAAGTCACCCCGTTTTGGTCACTTGAGCTCTGACAGGATTTTCCCAAAGAAGCCAAGTCTATTCGTCATTTCCACTGTCAGACAGAAAGGACGTTCACCTGAGAACCTGTCGCTGCGCTCTTAGATAAGGGCTAGGCCAGGGCTTATCTAACTGGACACAGTATCCCTCTGAGTACGATTTTAAATTGCCTCAGGCAGACAACGTAGACCGTGTTGCCGCAAGGCATCGGGTACTACAATTTGAAACGGCGATGTCTAGTTAGAGGGGAGGAAACATTTTCAAGACGCTTAGTCCTTGATTTCAAAATAGATTTTTCTATTCTTCTCTCAGTTAAGGAGAGGGAGGCCTAACTGCACTTTCTAGAATGCATCACTTATTGTTGTTTACATTAAAAGGTCTCTGAGACTGCTAAGGGAAACCAACAGTATTTATTCGTAACAGGAATTATGCCTTAAAACATAGTCTGTACAAATAAATTGAGCTGTCAGATGTTCATAACAGATTAAACTTTGTACATCTATCGAAGGCTGTTGAAGTTTTGAACGTTCTAGTGCACTTCCTAGACGGGATTTTCAGACTTCGTAATTTAATCATCTTTGGATTTTCCGGTTGCTAATTGCCTTGTTTCAACTTTGATTTTTCTTGTCGATGGAAGCACTCGCTTCATCTCTTTCTCCCGTGTAGGTTGGCTTTCTCGTTTTGTGTTGACTCGCATGTCTTCTTGGCTCTGCTGTCAAAATAGAGAGACAGGCCATTTTGTGCGTCATTTCCTAGAATAAAACAACATGCTCTCTCAGAAGCATTTTCAGAAGTACGCTTTCAACGCTTGTAGAAGCAACAGAAAAAAAAAAATCATTTCATCCTAATATAATCCACCCATGTTTCAAAAGGTTCCACGCGAGTATTTTTCCTCCTAAACCTTCCCAAGCAGATGCTTGAGAAGCGTGTGGTGGTTGCACAAAGAAACCAGAACTGGTAGCAAGGCTGGCGAGGGATTCCCGAAGGTGGGTTGAGGTGCTTTGCATCTCCGTGGTGCCTCAAGAGGATTTGCGTCTCTGACGGGAATCCGAATGGCCCAGTGCTGCGTGTGGAAGTGCCCTGGGTCAGCTCAGGGCAGCACTGACAGCGGGGCCGACTGGGGGGTCTGAAACACAGGTGGGGAGGGACCTGGTGCTTTTACTGGAAAGAGGGAATTGTATCAAGCAGTTACCTACCTGAATGGTGGTTTTGAAGTGAGAGCGTGTTTTTCCGTGTGGATTTCTTTTCCTCCAGGTCGGTGAGTTGGAGGATCCTGATGATATTTGTCTGTAGAAAACACACAGACATTGTTTCTTAATTTCAGCTGCAATGGCAGGAAAGACTCCCTGAGCCTGATAGGTGAATTCAGTATGACGTTAGCTGAAGGAGCAATGAATGCATGGGGTGAATCCCACAGCAGCTCCGAAATACCAGCTAGTATTGAGTACAGACTCCCTCTCTAGTCGTTTTAAAGCTCATTGGTAATCTCGCAGCGTTCCCAGGGGGCTCACAGGACCTTCCCAGTGAGGCGATCCCGCCATGGACATCCTTGACTGCAACAAAGGGGACGTTCCTGTGTTGAAAATCTGCCCGAAGGCATCAGTTGCTTTTAGATTAAAGGAGTCCATAAGGCAATGTCCTGTCTTATCCCTGCTTGTGAAGAAGGCACAAGGCAGTATTGTGTTTTTGTGCTGGGCAGTTGATTTTGCATCAGAGTACGCTGCCCGAGGACTAACCCTTCTCTGTAAAACGGGCTGAAAAATGAATATTATTAATCCTCTGGTGTTCTTTTAATGCCACCTTAATTCCGTTAATTCAAATGATTAATTCCACAATAATCCTGAAGTTGTCAGTTTATACACTACACGTAAGTATTACCGTAGTTTTGCGTTTGGGTGCCAAGTCTTGTCTTTGTGTCGAGGTGATTGTTTTGCTTGGGGCATCTCGGACCGTGTGGCTCGGGTACTGCTGAAAAGAAAGGTAGCAAAAATGCTGCTGGTTGCTCTTAGGACAAAAATGCCGATCAGTAAAGCAAAAGCTGTACGTTTATGGTTACATCCAAGACAGATTGCCAGAAGGATACAAGACTCGGAATCCCACCTGTAGGCTTCTTGTCAACTTTATGACAGAGCAGGTGCTATCGAGAGGACAGGTGGAAAAGAGGTGAAGGGAAATAGCATCCTGAATGAATGGCAGGAAGAAGGAGTTCAGTCCTCTGTCCCACGTAAATAATGTGAACAAAATGAACATAAATCGCAAACATTTATGCTGCATTTAAATTGCTGGCAGGAGTTTGAACAAGACCTAAAAGATGCTGTGGGAAGTGGGGATCGGTATGTTTGTGCACCGTGGCACATGATTGCATTCATGCCTGCTTGTGGGGCGGAGAAGTGGCTTTCTGCTACGGAGGTGCTAAATTAGTGTTCATGACTATTCTGCCTGACAAATTGTAAAGCTTTATAAAGCTTCACGTTTCTGTCTGCGGATACTGCGGCAGTCTGTTTGTGAAAACGGTGCTGGATCAAATGGACTCTTGTCCATATTCAGGCACAAATAACTGAATTTTCACCTGCAGGGACCAATCGAAAGCAGCACAACACGGACAGGCACGTTTGAGGCGTTTTAAGAATGCAGTGTAAGCAGGAGCCCACCTGTAGCTTCACTGAACTTTGGTTCTTGATTGGCAGTGACGCTGCGGTAGACGACATAGGCCTTCCTTCGAGGTTCTGGAGGTGGGACAGAAGACTTTCTGCCCGTTTGTGTGACACACAGACGAGAAGAATCAGTTTCATCCCCCTTCCTTTGAGCCCTTTGCTGGTAGCTTGGTTTTACTCTGGGGTTTGAAGTGTGAATTCCTAAAAGGGAAAAACCAAACAAAACTGTTGTGCTGTTCTTCAGGAATTGACATCCTGGCTGGAAAACAAGATTAAAAAATTGTTCTTTGTGGGTAGCCCAGTCCAAATACATTCAGTGATTTTTATTTAGCACACGATGCTCAGCAATGAGAAGCCAGTGCTGAAGTACATTACCTGCATGTTCAAAGGCTCTGCGGTCTGTTCTGGGAATATCCTCAATTGCTACTCTGCTTCCTGAACGCTGCTGCTCTTTTTTTGCATTACGAAATGTTGTAGGAATTGTATTGCCATCACCTGGAAAGGCAAGAGAAAGAAGGGTTTAGCTGCTTGTGGGTAAGCACAGGGAACGGCACTGCCATTCTCTTCCTCCCGCCTCTGGGAGCTGGTGATTAGTTTAGTGCAGTTGCCTTTAACCTCTCATCTTCTATGCTTCTTTCTCTTTGGTTAGTTCTTTGGATCCTGCCGAGTGCAAGTCGAGCACCTGGTGTGTAACCTGCCGTGCTCTCTAAGGAAATACCATAATAGGCAGGTTAAGGAGACCCCGGCTCCAAAGTGAGGCACCAGCTACAGCCACCTGCTCATTCTTTAGCTTCTCGCTTTTCATGAATGACATTGATGGATCCTACCCGATGGAATAATATGTGGCATATTCAAGGTGCATGTCACCCTCGTACCTAAAACCTCAAGAGTGAAACCTCAACTTGAAGAAATGCTCTGGGGAAGCACCTCTGTCCTTCTCTCTGAACGTATCTAATTAGAAATACAGATAAATATGGCAAGCTGTGTCCGTATCTTCCGTACGGATTTCCCTGTCTGTAGTCTAAACGTATAGAAATATTCAACAGAAATGGCTTATAAAAACAGTTTAATAAGAAACCTGTGAAATGCAGAAAGAAGAAGAAAATAACTTTGCCCAATTCTGTTGAACAATTTAGGCTGCATGGTTCGAAATGGAGACAGTTTTTCCATTCCATTTTTTACCAGCGCATCACCCTACTCAAATCTGCGTTACATTAAACAGCATTATCAAGATTTTATCCCTGAAATTGACACTAATGTGAAAATAGTTTGGTTTTTTTGTTCTCTAATTGAAAGTAGCAGGTCATATTTCTGTGCAGCAATTTCTGATGACTGCTCTACTGGTGAGTCTGGTGTGTTTTTATAGTCAGAACATAATGCTCTCTCCTCAAATGGAATTCTACTATTGCTTATTTGGTAAAAGAACTAATACAGATTTTTTTTTTTTTTTTTTTTTCAGTCATGCCGCTTGCTCCAGAATGAAGGAGAAACAAAATATAGGAGGTAAGTATTTCTGAATTTGTATTTCTTTGTCCTGCCTTATGTTGGATGAAGCCTAGCATTCAAAAGAAAGTGGAACTCTCTCTTACTATCTCTTGGAAGGCACTTGAAGGGGGTATTTATTTAATCTGAATTTAGTTACAGCAAAGTTTGCTGTGTGGCTGCATTTCATCATCTGGACAGCCAAGACAGCCAGCAGAGAGCCCAGAGCACCTTTGGGAAAGGGACTGGTCTCCCCTTTCTTTGGCACTGTCTTAGGATGCAATAAATAGCCCCGTAAGAGTGCCTGCACGGCCTGGTGGGGAATGGAAACTACATTGCTAAAACTAGGCTACACAAATCTTGATCGTGACGAAAAACTAGATGCGAGACCTATGTTGTGTATCTCAGGAAAGTACACGTGGGGTTAATAGCCCATTTGTACCTTTTGCACCTACAGTCGATACAGGTAGTCACCACGTGTGTGACACGAGAGAGAGAGAGAGAGAGAGATGGGGGGAATTACTGAAGTGTTTTTATGCTCTTTGTAATATGCTGTCTTTTATCGACACTAAATCTGAGAAGTGGGGAGGAGGGGCAAACTCTGTGATAGTTTCTCCCTGTAACAGTAATTTTCAAAGTGGTAACCATTGTCCAAGCAGATGAAAAGTACTTGCCTTTCTGCACGTCTCGGTTGGTAGCTTCCGAGGGTAACAGCTCCTTTTCCCGAGGTGAAGACTCAGCGTTTGTAGACTGGTGTTCGCGGGGGGGCTGAATCCTGTAATACTCTCCTAAACACACCCCAAGAGGGAAGGGAAAAAACCAAACCAAAAAAAGGACAACGTTTACTATATTGGCGGCACTGCTGTTTAGGAAAGAGTGACTAAGTTTGTATTTACCAGATTTGTAGCATATTTCCTTTATTGCTCTTTCCTCTTCTATATCTGCATCGGTCTTCGGCACCCAGTTAGGAACATCTGTAGGAAATATTTTTCAAGGGTTACTAGACAGCTGTACAAAGACGTTCGGCAATTCTTAATAAGCAACCACCATAAGGAAATGCACTTTGGTCACAGTCCTTCTTTTTTTTCTGAGTGCAAGCTCTGCTTCTGGCCAGAAAATGGATTCCTTGCTATTGGGTATTTCCACGTGCAGTGGACTTGCAGTCACGACACATATTAAGAAGCAAATGTTTGTTGCTGTAAACTGATTCCAAAAGATCTTCAGTACTCATGATCCTTCTTTTACCCCCCAAAGGCAATCTTGTGATGAAACATGTCACCAGGGAGTGCTTGTCACAAAACCTCTGCCCGGAGTTGCTCTCCTGCAATGTCTGCCAGCAGAGCTGGCGAAGGGAGCGCTCGTTGGCCGTCTCAGGTAAGGCTACTAGGATTAGCAAAGCCCTACTTGTTATATTGTTGAGGTTCCCGTGGCTTACTCGCACTGAAACCGAGTTAGGAAGCCTGAACAGGCAGCCCTGCCGGCCAGCCTGAAGGGCAGGGGAAAGGGAGGAGCAGCTTGTGGCTGCCTGAGAACTAGCACAGCAGTCTGCGGAGTGCGCACGTGAGAGTAGGTCGCGCTCTCGCTTTCCCTCTCCGGGAATGTGCGATTCGTTCCTTCCCTGTGAATCTCGTGTCTCTGAGTGAGGCGCATTCAACAGTTTAACAACATTTTAAAAAATTAAATAAGTATATATATATGTGTGTATATAAAAACATATAGACATAGACATTCAGTTTATGTGAAGAGTGTTGTATGGATTCTCTTTGCTAGATTTAAGAATAACTTTGTGTAATAAAATGAGACTGCCCACAGAGTTTAGGCAAGCAGTTGAAGAAATTATTGAAGTTGAAGTCACACCACTATCTTTTGTGAACAAACCTGTGACTTCAGCTCTATTTAATGAAAAAGAGGTTTGTGAGTTATACCGCTGTTGAGCTATACAGCCAGGCATTTCACAGGAGTTAGGAAATGTTGCCTGACTCACATCTGGTGACTACCGGTTCCGATAACTTGGGGATTAGCTGGAAACCTCTTTCAAAAACTTGTCAACAACTCTTTTCTAAAATTGTAATGGTTATTTGACTCAATCAGCTGTGAAGTGTCAAAACCCCCCCATTCTACTTCCTTGTAAAAGAAAGAAAAAAGTTGTTTACAGTTCTCTTCCTCATCATCTTCGTCGTCCTCTTCATCCCCGAGGTTTATGATGAGCGGAGGGTGGATTGGCAGTGGAATGTGCTGTTGATGTCTGCGTGGCTCTTGATGGGGGGCTGGGTGCAGGATCTCTTCTTGGCTACCCTGTTGCAGTGGGGTATCTGCAGAAAAGAACATGGTGTTTGTTAGGAGGGAACTAGAATATGAAATCCAGGTTGAGACCAGCAGGTGTAGTTCTGAAATCCTTCTCACACCGAAGGCATCGTTACACAGACAGACTGTGCCTTCTAGGGAAAGCCGCCTGCGGAGGTTGGCAAAAGAGCATCTTGCAGCTGCAGAAAGCAGGGAAGAGCACAGGTACCGGCTCCTCCGAACGGACAGGTGAGGCAGTGCTGAGTGAAGCCTTTTGAGAAGAGGAACATTTTGATCATTCTACAGCCTTTGAGAAAGGCTGGGTGTCTCTTCCAGCTGGTGGAGAGATTAATTTCAGTCAGTAACCTTCATTCTTCCAGTCCCTTTGCAGTTATTGACAACAGAGGGAACCCTGTGATTAGTAATACCTGGGCTGCAGGGAGTCAGTGAGTTTAGGACCCCACCTGTGAGAACATTTTAAACAGGCTGAAGAACAGGCAGGCCGGTATCCCTGCCCGTGGCATCAGTTCTGAAGCAGTTAGCAGCGCTAAGCCCAGGATTACCCATTTTTAGCTTGGGGAGCTTTTCTTGCTGTCAACATTTTCTGAATCGCACCTCTCTTTACTGCGTACAACGTGTTGATTTTGAGAAAGACCATGAAGTTCCTGACAGTGATTTACACTTAATCAGAGGAGAATCATAAAAGATACTCTTTCCCTTAGAAATTTGTATCTACCGGTGATGTTGGCAGCAAAACTCCTTTGGTACTGGGACAGCATTTTCTGAGAGCCGGGAAATGCAAGGGACTGAAATGAAAAATGATGAAAGATGGTGAGCCTCTTTGTATCGTTCAAGCCGACCAACGTGCAGCTCTAGATACAAGCAGGATTCCGTGCACTGCATTAAAGATATTGGATGTTTTTTGGGGTTTTAAAGGCAGAAGATGCAGCGTGGGCATTTTCTTGTATTGCCGTGGTTGCTGTTCTTGTGCCTCTCTTGCTTGCCTGTGAGCAGCAGCATGTGGATGAGATTCAAGCCATTTTAAGAACGCTACTGCAGATGAGATTTGTTGTATCTCATGCAAGAGAAAGTAAGATACAGCACTTGAACTTGATCGAGCCTTTGTCAGTGTCCAGAATCGGGTATTAACTAGCTGCGGGGACTGTAAGCCAAATCCAACTCCTATGAGTTTAAGAAGATTTCGGGAACACAAGGCGCTTGCTTCTGAGTAGAGGTCTTTCTGGACTTCTCTTAGGACACCCGTCTCCAGCTCTGGAGAGGAGGCCCAAGAACAACTCTATTTTAGTCCGCTTGTTGGTGCTTCTATGGCAAGTCATGCTGACTTGCTGTCACGCCTGCTTCCGCCCAGTTTCTGACATCTGTGTTGGTTCCCCACCCTGGACTCTTACCCTATTCCAGGTTCCGGCTGTCTGCCAGGACTCCTGGTAGGCAAGAGCTCCTCTTGGAAAAGCCCAAGGAGAGAAGACGCCAACTTGTAATGGTGTTTTTTTCCATCAATACTCTGATTTTCAGACGTTGTACTGCCTTGCAAAGTCTGGCTGTACTTCAGTAGCCCGCATCCAATGTTCAAGCCTGAAAAATGCTTTCAGAGCGCTGAACTGGACATACATCTCCACACAGAGGACTGTAATCTGACGTTACCTATAGAAGGGGTGTCTCATCCGCGTAACGTGTTGTGCTCTATCAACAGCTACTGCTGCTAGTGGCCCTGCCAACCTCCTCCCCCCACCACACAGGCTACTTTTCGTTGCTCTCAAACGATTACCTGCCTACTGGCCATTCTGACTGCTAGAGAGATTTCGTCTAGCAAATACCCAAGTAAAGCAACGTTTTTACTCCGTGGATCTAAAGTGCCGCTTGTGGCTTCGTCTTTCACGTAACTGGTAGCTACGAAGATTCGTAACGTGACAGCTAAAAAAAAATCAATGTGGCGCCCCTATGCAAATGCCAGTGCAATTCCTTGCTTTGCCTTGGCCTTGCTGCGATAGCAGATCTTACCTGACTGATTTGCCACGGTGCATTTCTTGACCTCAGTCTAGGTGATGGAAGCACCGGAAGGACATTTTTGCGTGTTTACTTAGTCCCGTGAACAAATTGTTGATAAGATATTTTTACTCACTGTTAGTAGGTGGCAAAAAAAGTCCATTGATGTGCCGAGGTTTGCTGTGATGGAAAGCACAGCTGATCCTCAGACAGCCTCGGGGTTGTTTTTCCCAGAAACAGGAGATGTCGTGGTACTTCTGCTGCGGGAGAAAAGAGTTTTCAGATGTTGTAAATGGAACAATAAAAATGGCCTGAATGGATACACACAGCGTGGTGTACTGCTGTGAACATGGGACTAAGGTTTTGTGGGCCCCCGTTCTGATATTGAGGAACCTTTAAAGTTATGTTTAAAGTTCTGTTAAGCTCCAGGTATCTCTGAAGTTATCTTGAGTTAGGTCAATGGAGCTTTCATGAGGTACAACTGTTCCTAGATAAGAACAGGGGTAAAGCAGTCTACTTAGTGTCCTGCAGACTTTTCATGAGATGCTGGGAAGAAAAAAACGTTTTTAGTGGCTTAATTGACACGTGACTGAGTTTCCTTTCCTGCACAGTGGGGTAATGGGGTCAATCTCAAATGAGACCTGCAGGACAAGTGCAAATCTTACACTAGTACTCTCTTACTCTTTAAAGGACATGGGTCTATGGGAAAATAAGGAGTAAGAAGCAAAACTCAGAAAGATTCCGAGCCAAAAGAGAAAAACTGAAAATTTGGGAGTTTGTAATCCTTGTACAGACTTGTCAGACTTGGACTTCAAAAGGAGGCAAAAACCCGTTTTGTTCCAATTCCCATTGGAAACGTCAAGTCGCAGAAGAAAGTCCCTTTTGTTTGCAGACTCAAGAGTGTGTTTGAAGGGACTTGGCCCTTTCTTCGCTGAGGCGGAAGAAGCAGCAGGACTGACTGCCCCCTGCGCCGCTGCCGGGGGGAGGTGGGGATACCGGGAGCAAAGCTGAGCCCGGGAAGAAAGGAGGGGTGGGGAAAGGTGTTTTCAAGATGCAGTGGTTGTCACGGTCCTACTCTGTCTGTTTAAGGGGTGGTGGTGTTAGTGTCTGTATTAAATTGGCATCCCTTTTTCCTTCCCTTAACGAGTCTGTCTTTTGCCTGCGCCTTAAAGGCTGAGCTCATCCCTCCTTGTCCTTATGTCAAGTTCCTGGGTCTTTTGCTTTCCTTTGTCTCAGCGCTGGGGGGGAAGGGGGGGGTGAGCAGCATCTTTGCTTATTTTCCCCTTCTCAGCGCTGGGAGGGAAGGGGGCAGTGAGCGGCTGCGTGGTGCTCCGTTGCCCTCTGAGCTCAAACGGTGACACCCTGTCTCTAAACCCGCAGAACAGATGTGACCCTGTCGCCCGTCTCCGTTCTGAGCACACAGTGTCACAGCCAAGAGGTTTTTCACAGGGACAGTCGGCACCTGGAAGCCTCACGAGGAAGATGACTTTGTGGGTAAGTCACACTAGATTCCCATAGGCCAGTGGCTGCCTTAAGTGTGAATCTCCTCTTTTCAAACTTTTTGTGTTTAATTAATGGCGGAGGTGATAGAGTAGTCCATGGACAGCAGTATTAGGGCGACCAGTAGAAACTCAGGTTCGTGTCCTGGCTGTGAACTCCATCCCAGCTGAGAGCTGTAAATGCCAGGTGGAGGGTTAATTCCGAATGAGTTTCTGTGTAGTTTTTTAAAGGAAAACAAGCCCAAGGATCTTCAAGCGTGACTATTTGAAGGTAAGTTTCACTCGGGTGCAGACATTTAAGAGCTGGGTCTAGGAGCAGCATCTCCACCCCCCACCCCCCACCCCCACTTTTGGACTGTAGCCAGCACAAGTGGGCCATGCCCCGAGACACGCTGGGGTCTGGAGCCAAAGCCCATCTCCCAGGCGTCAACGCCTCAGTGCCTGATGCTGAAGCGGATGCAAGAAGGAAGAGCCCTACACCCACCCTTGGATTTTTACTAGGCGGACTAGAAGTATTTCTTTGGAGGACGGACCCATTTTGAAGGACTTTCTCCTAAGTAACCGACTTTACAGAAATCCAGGTAGTTGCTGTAAGCAGAAGCTATAAACATGGCACGTTTATGCAGAATCAGCGTCGTGTCAATTCATTAAGAAAGAGATGGGTGATCTTTATGCGCGATTTTTAACTCTGTGTTCCTTGAGTATCTGAACCCAGTTCACAGGAGCAATTGTCCGTGGTTCAGATTATCTTAGCTCTTAGCACTTCCAAAAAGGAGCAGTTTGATGTCGGGGTGCTGCCATGAGCCAGAGAGAGGGACGTATCAACTTGAGACTTCACACAGTAAGCCTCCCTTTCAACACGGGTATATCAAGAAAATGAAGGTTACAAAGCACTGTAAAATCTACAGCATTTACCTGTGCGTAGGGGGAATGAAAACGGAAGTCGGGGACGTTCCCAGCTGCGCCCATTTTCACCTCTTGGGCTTCTCGTCCTCCCTCTTAGTAACGGCAGGCAATCTTGTCCTGAAAGCAGTAGTGTTCTCTCAAAAACTGGACCTTCAGGACCTTAGCTCTGCTTCTTCCTTGAAAGAAAAACTCCAGCCGACAGCGAAAGACGCTTGAAGGCAGGAGGTGTGGTACCTTCTGCAGGCTTGTTGAACCGACGAAGGCAGTTGCTAGGTGGTTTGGAATGTTACCTTCCAGGGGTTGCCGAGGGCACCTCCAGCGCGTGACGTCAACATCATGGCGCTCTGTAACCTGTCCAGCTTGAGCACCTTCCTTTTTCTGCGTTGCTGCCGAGTAAAGTAGGGAAAATGGGACCGTTTCAGAGAGTCTCCCGTTGTGGTGTTTCTTTAACGTCAAAGGGAACAAACCCATTTGGCGGGGCTTAAATAGTCCCCAACTTCTTGCCGTAGGAACTGTGTTCTTGGGAACAAATGTTGGCTAGCACAGAGGCAAACTTTATTCTTTGACTGTTTCTTAATCAAAATCCTTGCAGCCAATGTTTCTCTTAGTCTACCTCCCTCTTTGGGTTGAGAAAGTTGCTGTTTCCTGTTAGTGGACGGTTAGCTGTTCACTGCTTACACTGTCGGGGCGCAGAGCTGCTTCTTGCTTCCGCGATGTCCACTGGCACGGCTAAAGCAGAAAGAACAGCGTACACTTGTGTCCCTAATTACCACCTCTGATCCCGTTGAGGTCCTGGGCTGCCCCTGCACAAAAAGTAGCTAGCTAGGGGGAAAAACGGAGTTTTAGTGTTGGAAGACGGTGAGGCATCCTGTTCTCCTCAGGTCCTGGGGTCCCATTTACCCCGCTGACTGACATCAGTGACTCGGAGATGAGCACTTGAGAGCACCGTTAGGGCAAAAGCTGGGAACTTTGGAGTAAACCATAAAAGCAAGGGCAGAAAGGGAAAGGATCCGCAACCTCAAAAGAGAGGTAAAAGAGTAATACAATAGAGATGAAGCCCAAGAGAAGGGAGGGAGATACAAGGCAGAATTCAGGACAGAGGACTAGTGGTTCATAGCATAGAAGGAAAATTCGGGCAAGCAGGTGAGGGCCGTGAAGGACGAAGTGTCAGTGGGCAGCAGCAGCCATGGGAAGGAAGTGTTAACCCTGCCAAGAGCTTTGCACCCAGGGGCTCTTTGTAGGGGGACAGCTCTGCGTGAAGGAGGCACAGAAGAAGGTACGGTCAGGAAGAATTAATTCTGTATTGTGTTTGCGTGACACGGTTTTGGTAGCGGAGGGGCTGCAGGGGTGGCTTCTGTGAGAAGCTGCCAGAAGCTTCCCCGCCGTGTGCGACAGAGGCAGTGCCAGGCGGCTCCAAGATGGCCCCGCTGCCGGCCCGGGCTGAGCCCATGAGCGACGGTGGGAGCGCCTCTGGGATAACATATTTAAGAAGGGGGGAAAACTGCTGGGCAGCAGCGGCATCCGGAGAGAGGAGTGAGAATACGCGAGAGAAACAAGCCTGCGGGCACCAAGGTCGGTGTCTTTCCCTTGAGCTGGGCCTCTCAGTCAGCCCGATCCTGTGCTGGGCATGTGGGCATGTTAAGATGCTAGAAAATGATTTTCTTTTGGCTTTGGCTTGTTGGGGTGGCTTTTCGGGATGGGGAGGTGGGTGAGATTGCATCGGGAGGTGCTAGTTCTTTATGATCCCGGTTTGGAAAGGCCCTCGGATTGTGTAAAGCATCTCTTCAGCTGCTGGTTTTCTGAGATGCCATTTAAAAGGAAAGGAGGACAGTGTAGCTAATCCTACAACCATTCAGATGCTGGGAGGCCCAAGTTGTGCAGCACTGAATGGGCCTGCGACTATGGCCCAGCACACCCTGCACCTCCCGTCCGTGGAAAAGTCACCCCGTTTTGGTCACTTGAGCTCTGACAGGATTTTCCCAAAGAAGCCAAGTCTATTCGTCATTTCCACTGTCAGACAGAAAGGACGTTCACCTGAGAACCTGTCGCTGCGCTCTTAGATAAGGGCTAGGCCAGGGCTTATCTAACTGGACACAGTATCCCTCTGAGTACGATTTTAAATTGCCTCAGGCAGACAACGTAGACCGTGTTGCCGCAAGGCATCGGGTACTACAATTTGAAACGGCGATGTCTAGTTAGAGGGGAGGAAACATTTTCAAGACGCTTAGTCCTTGATTTCAAAATAGATTTTTCTATTCTTCTCTCAGTTAAGGAGAGGGAGGCCTAACTGCACTTTCTAGAATGCATCACTTATTGTTGTTTACATTAAAAGGTCTCTGAGACTGCTAAGGGAAACCAACAGTATTTATTCGTAACAGGAATTATGCCTTAAAACATAGTCTGTACAAATAAATTGAGCTGTCAGATGTTCATAACAGATTAAACTTTGTACATCTATCGAAGGCTGTTGAAGTTTTGAACGTTCTAGTGCACTTCCTAGACGGGATTTTCAGACTTCGTAATTTAATCATCTTTGGATTTTCCGGTTGCTAATTGCCTTGTTTCAACTTTGATTTTTCTTGTCGATGGAAGCACTCGCTTCATCTCTTTCTCCCGTGTAGGTTGGCTTTCTCGTTTTGTGTTGACTCGCATGTCTTCTTGGCTCTGCTGTCAAAATAGAGAGACAGGCCATTTTGTGCGTCATTTCCTAGAATAAAACAACATGCTCTCTCAGAAGCATTTTCAGAAGTACGCTTTCAACGCTTGTAGAAGCAACAGAAAAAAAAAAATCATTTCATCCTAATATAATCCACCCATGTTTCAAAAGGTTCCACGCGAGTATTTTTCCTCCTAAACCTTCCCAAGCAGATGCTTGAGAAGCGTGTGGTGGTTGCACAAAGAAACCAGAACTGGTAGCAAGGCTGGCGAGGGATTCCCGAAGGTGGGTTGAGGTGCTTTGCATCTCCGTGGTGCCTCAAGAGGATTTGCGTCTCTGACGGGAATCCGAATGGCCCAGTGCTGCGTGTGGAAGTGCCCTGGGTCAGCTCAGGGCAGCACTGACAGCGGGGCCGACTGGGGGGTCTGAAACACAGGTGGGGAGGGACCTGGTGCTTTTACTGGAAAGAGGGAATTGTATCAAGCAGTTACCTACCTGAATGGTGGTTTTGAAGTGAGAGCGTGTTTTTCCGTGTGGATTTCTTTTCCTCCAGGTCGGTGAGTTGGAGGATCCTGATGATATTTGTCTGTAGAAAACACACAGACATTGTTTCTTAATTTCAGCTGCAATGGCAGGAAAGACTCCCTGAGCCTGATAGGTGAATTCAGTATGACGTTAGCTGAAGGAGCAATGAATGCATGGGGTGAATCCCACAGCAGCTCCGAAATACCAGCTAGTATTGAGTACAGACTCCCTCTCTAGTCGTTTTAAAGCTCATTGGTAATCTCGCAGCGTTCCCAGGGGGCTCACAGGACCTTCCCAGTGAGGCGATCCCGCCATGGACATCCTTGACTGCAACAAAGGGGACGTTCCTGTGTTGAAAATCTGCCCGAAGGCATCAGTTGCTTTTAGATTAAAGGAGTCCATAAGGCAATGTCCTGTCTTATCCCTGCTTGTGAAGAAGGCACAAGGCAGTATTGTGTTTTTGTGCTGGGCAGTTGATTTTGCATCAGAGTACGCTGCCCGAGGACTAACCCTTCTCTGTAAAACGGGCTGAAAAATGAATATTATTAATCCTCTGGTGTTCTTTTAATGCCACCTTAATTCCGTTAATTCAAATGATTAATTCCACAATAATCCTGAAGTTGTCAGTTTATACACTACACGTAAGTATTACCGTAGTTTTGCGTTTGGGTGCCAAGTCTTGTCTTTGTGTCGAGGTGATTGTTTTGCTTGGGGCATCTCGGACCGTGTGGCTCGGGTACTGCTGAAAAGAAAGGTAGCAAAAATGCTGCTGGTTGCTCTTAGGACAAAAATGCCGATCAGTAAAGCAAAAGCTGTACGTTTATGGTTACATCCAAGACAGATTGCCAGAAGGATACAAGACTCGGAATCCCACCTGTAGGCTTCTTGTCAACTTTATGACAGAGCAGGTGCTATCGAGAGGACAGGTGGAAAAGAGGTGAAGGGAAATAGCATCCTGAATGAATGGCAGGAAGAAGGAGTTCAGTCCTCTGTCCCACGTAAATAATGTGAACAAAATGAACATAAATCGCAAACATTTATGCTGCATTTAAATTGCTGGCAGGAGTTTGAACAAGACCTAAAAGATGCTGTGGGAAGTGGGGATCGGTATGTTTGTGCACCGTGGCACATGATTGCATTCATGCCTGCTTGTGGGGCGGAGAAGTGGCTTTCTGCTACGGAGGTGCTAAATTAGTGTTCATGACTATTCTGCCTGACAAATTGTAAAGCTTTATAAAGCTTCACGTTTCTGTCTGCGGATACTGCGGCAGTCTGTTTGTGAAAACGGTGCTGGATCAAATGGACTCTTGTCCATATTCAGGCACAAATAACTGAATTTTCACCTGCAGGGACCAATCGAAAGCAGCACAACACGGACAGGCACGTTTGAGGCGTTTTAAGAATGCAGTGTAAGCAGGAGCCCACCTGTAGCTTCACTGAACTTTGGTTCTTGATTGGCAGTGACGCTGCGGTAGACGACATAGGCCTTCCTTCGAGGTTCTGGAGGTGGGACAGAAGACTTTCTGCCCGTTTGTGTGACACACAGACGAGAAGAATCAGTTTCATCCCCCTTCCTTTGAGCCCTTTGCTGGTAGCTTGGTTTTACTCTGGGGTTTGAAGTGTGAATTCCTAAAAGGGAAAAACCAAACAAAACTGTTGTGCTGTTCTTCAGGAATTGACATCCTGGCTGGAAAACAAGATTAAAAAATTGTTCTTTGTGGGTAGCCCAGTCCAAATACATTCAGTGATTTTTATTTAGCACACGATGCTCAGCAATGAGAAGCCAGTGCTGAAGTACATTACCTGCATGTTCAAAGGCTCTGCGGTCTGTTCTGGGAATATCCTCAATTGCTACTCTGCTTCCTGAACGCTGCTGCTCTTTTTTTGCATTACGAAATGTTGTAGGAATTGTATTGCCATCACCTGGAAAGGCAAGAGAAAGAAGGGTTTAGCTGCTTGTGGGTAAGCACAGGGAACGGCACTGCCATTCTCTTCCTCCCGCCTCTGGGAGCTGGTGATTAGTTTAGTGCAGTTGCCTTTAACCTCTCATCTTCTATGCTTCTTTCTCTTTGGTTAGTTCTTTGGATCCTGCCGAGTGCAAGTCGAGCACCTGGTGTGTAACCTGCCGTGCTCTCTAAGGAAATACCATAATAGGCAGGTTAAGGAGACCCCGGCTCCAAAGTGAGGCACCAGCTACAGCCACCTGCTCATTCTTTAGCTTCTCGCTTTTCATGAATGACATTGATGGATCCTACCCGATGGAATAATATGTGGCATATTCAAGGTGCATGTCACCCTCGTACCTAAAACCTCAAGAGTGAAACCTCAACTTGAAGAAATGCTCTGGGGAAGCACCTCTGTCCTTCTCTCTGAACGTATCTAATTAGAAATACAGATAAATATGGCAAGCTGTGTCCGTATCTTCCGTACGGATTTCCCTGTCTGTAGTCTAAACGTATAGAAATATTCAACAGAAATGGCTTATAAAAACAGTTTAATAAGAAACCTGTGAAATGCAGAAAGAAGAAGAAAATAACTTTGCCCAATTCTGTTGAACAATTTAGGCTGCATGGTTCGAAATGGAGACAGTTTTTCCATTCCATTTTTTACCAGCGCATCACCCTACTCAAATCTGCGTTACATTAAACAGCATTATCAAGATTTTATCCCTGAAATTGACACTAATGTGAAAATAGTTTGGTTTTTTTGTTCTCTAATTGAAAGTAGCAGGTCATATTTCTGTGCAGCAATTTCTGATGACTGCTCTACTGGTGAGTCTGGTGTGTTTTTATAGTCAGAACATAATGCTCTCTCCTCAAATGGAATTCTACTATTGCTTATTTGGTAAAAGAACTAATACAGATTTTTTTTTTTTTTTTTTTTTTCAGTCATGCCGCTTGCTCCAGAATGAAGGAGAAACAAAATATAGGAGGTAAGTATTTCTGAATTTGTATTTCTTTGTCCTGCCTTATGTTGGATGAAGCCTAGCATTCAAAAGAAAGTGGAACTCTCTCTTACTATCTCTTGGAAGGCACTTGAAGGGGGTATTTATTTAATCTGAATTTAGTTACAGCAAAGTTTGCTGTGTGGCTGCATTTCATCATCTGGACAGCCAAGACAGCCAGCAGAGAGCCCAGAGCACCTTTGGGAAAGGGACTGGTCTCCCCTTTCTTTGGCACTGTCTTAGGATGCAATAAATAGCCCCGTAAGAGTGCCTGCACGGCCTGGTGGGGAATGGAAACTACATTGCTAAAACTAGGCTACACAAATCTTGATCGTGACGAAAAACTAGATGCGAGACCTATGTTGTGTATCTCAGGAAAGTACACGTGGGGTTAATAGCCCATTTGTACCTTTTGCACCTACAGTCGATACAGGTAGTCACCACGTGTGTGACACGAGAGAGAGAGAGAGAGAGAGATGGGGGGAATTACTGAAGTGTTTTTATGCTCTTTGTAATATGCTGTCTTTTATCGACACTAAATCTGAGAAGTGGGGAGGAGGGGCAAACTCTGTGATAGTTTCTCCCTGTAACAGTAATTTTCAAAGTGGTAACCATTGTCCAAGCAGATGAAAAGTACTTGCCTTTCTGCACGTCTCGGTTGGTAGCTTCCGAGGGTAACAGCTCCTTTTCCCGAGGTGAAGACTCAGCGTTTGTAGACTGGTGTTCGCGGGGGGGCTGAATCCTGTAATACTCTCCTAAACACACCCCAAGAGGGAAGGGAAAAAACCAAACCAAAAAAAGGACAACGTTTACTATATTGGCGGCACTGCTGTTTAGGAAAGAGTGACTAAGTTTGTATTTACCAGATTTGTAGCATATTTCCTTTATTGCTCTTTCCTCTTCTATATCTGCATCGGTCTTCGGCACCCAGTTAGGAACATCTGTAGGAAATATTTTTCAAGGGTTACTAGACAGCTGTACAAAGACGTTCGGCAATTCTTAATAAGCAACCACCATAAGGAAATGCACTTTGGTCACAGTCCTTCTTTTTTTTCTGAGTGCAAGCTCTGCTTCTGGCCAGAAAATGGATTCCTTGCTATTGGGTATTTCCACGTGCAGTGGACTTGCAGTCACGACACATATTAAGAAGCAAATGTTTGTTGCTGTAAACTGATTCCAAAAGATCTTCAGTACTCATGATCCTTCTTTTACCCCCCAAAGGCAATCTTCTGATGAAACATGTCACCCGGTGTCCCGATCTAATATCGGGGCGGGTTCTTAAACGATCCCAAGAGTGAAAATAAGACACAAAGTCAGATGCCATACAACCTTGTTTACTTTATTTGCTGTAATAATTAGTAATATCAATAGGACAGAGAGGAAAAGAAGGGGAAAGTCAGAATCCCTAAGCAAGAAAACGGTAGATATGCAGCTAGTTTCCTCCACCACCAGGGATCCAGCGATGTTCTGTTGGCTCAGCCTCGGTGCAGGTGACGGTGACTCCAAGCTCCGCTGAGGTTCCGGCTCCAAGTAACAGGTGTCGAAGAAGGTGCGCCCCGCAGGAGGAGTACGCAGTCCTTTTATTGTCCCAGTCCCCTTGACTTTTCCAAAGAGTCCGCCCATTTCATGCCAGCCTGCGTGTCTTACCCAGATCATGGGGCTTATGGTCCCGTGATCCTCCAAGTGCGGATGCCCAGGGGCTCGCGCTGGTCATAACGGCCCGCGTGTCTTCCGCGCCCCGATTTAGCTTCGCGCGGATGTCGTGGTGTCGACAGGGACCCTTCGTCTCCTTCAGAACGTACTCCTCCATGACAACACGGGGCCGAGGCCAGGAAGTGGTGGTGGAGCAAAAGCGATGTTGAGACATGCAAAGTCTTAACACAGTTCCTTCCACCACTGACTCCCTGGCCCCGCAGCTGCTGTCTACAATAAAATGATTTTTTCTCTCTTATGACTGAGTCTGCCACAAGATATTCTGGAGTGGGGGGGCTGTTGTTCTGTGATGAATCCTCAGGGAGGGGTTCGGGATCGTCCCTTGTCCCAGCACCCTTCCCAGTGGGTGTCAGGGCTGAGTCGAGGTGCTTTAGGAGGGAAACCCAAGCCCAGAGTCACGTGGGAGGGTGGAGGTTGAATGGAGCAAGTGACAAGTTGGTATCACTCAGAATCTAAGCGTAGCTGCCCCCAGCCCCTGTGACACCTGAGGATAAACTGGGACGCAAGGGGGTTTGTTTTCTGCCAAATTACCCTGTAACATGACAGGTGTCAATGTTGGGGACACTTCAGGGATGGGGATGAACCACAGACACCTGGGGACACCCTGGTCCCCTCCCAGTTGTGGGGCATCAAAGTGGGGTGCACCCCAGGGATGGGGATGTCCCCAAGAGCCAGCTTGGGGTCTCCTGTGTCCCCTCAAAGTCATGGGGTGTCAATGTGAGGGCACTCCGAGGACAGGGACATCACTAAGAGCCACCTTGGGGTCCCTCAAGGTCATGGGGCATCAACGTGGGGGACATCTCATGGATGGGAATGTCCCCAAGAGCCACCTTGGTGTCCCCGTGTCCCCTCCCATGCCCAGGGTGATGATTTGGGGACCTTCAGGAGACCCTGGGGCATGTGTGGGGTGTCCCCATGGCCCCCCCGGGGTGTCCTTGTGTCCCCCATCCTGGTCCACGCCATGGATGCACAAGTGGAGGCCGTTGGTGGCTTTCCTTGTCAGCCTGGTGTGGTCCCTTTCCTGGGGGGTGGGGGAGGACACACAGGTGACAACAGGCTCCCCAAACCTGAGGGGAGTGGTTGTGAGGGGCACTGGGACATCCCCCCTTCCCAGGTGTCCTCGAGAGTTTGGGGGTGCAGGGATAGGGGTGTGGCATCGGTGGGAACCCCCAAAAAACCCTGCAGGGGGTGGTGGGGGCAGCACGAAACAGTGTGTGGGGCAACTGAGGGGTGTGGGGGGGTGACAGTGCTGGGACCCCCAAAGCTCCCACAGAGGAAAGTAGGGATGTGGAGGAGGGATTTGGGGGTCTCAGTGGGGGAACTGGGCGTGCAGGAGGAGGGGTCACATCACTGGGACCTCCCCCAGACCCCTGCAGGGGACAATGGTGATGGGGGGACTCAAATGGGGAACTGAGGGTCTCTGGGGGTTTAAGGTGGGGTCCTCCCAATTTTGGAGGGGTCCTGGGGAAGGTTTTGGTGGTCCCAGAGAGGCTTAGGGGTCCCAGGGGGTTGAGGGGGATCCCCCTGATTTTGGGGAGCTTCAGGGGTTTTGGGGTCCTAGGGGGAGCTTGAGGGGGTCCCCACAATTTTGGGGGGCCTCAAGGGGTTTCTGGGGGTCCCCACCAATTTTGGAGGGCTCCAGGGGGGTTGGTGGTTCCAAGAAGGCAAGACTGCTACAGAAGAAAAAAGAAGCTCTTCTCTTCAGCACCAACCCTCTGCCCGCCAATACCCCACCCCACCCCACCCCCCCAAAAAAAAGCGCCCTCATTCACTGTTCCCCCTTAATCCTTCATTCTTCAAAGCTGTGTGGCAGCGATGTTGCGATGAAGTTACAAAGAGCTCACTTTGGGGCTAGAGGAGGGAAAAACCACAGAGGCCTCTCAGGTCTCATTTCAAGGACTGAGAAACCTTAAAACATGCAGAGGGAATCCACTCGCTGCATCCCGAGCTTGTCAGCAACCTGCTGCTATTTCTTCGCCAACCACTCCTGCAACTAACCTGTGGCATCTTTTCTTAAGGTGTCTGTCTTTAGTAACCATTGCCTCTTTGTACCTTTCATGAGTTTTTCTTATCTTTAATTTCTTGAACTTTCTGATGCACACAGTATGAGAAAGAAAACAGAAGGGAGCTGTCTGCTGTATTGACCAGCCAAGTTAATTTCCAGTGACCTGACGTGGCTTCTAATATGCAACACACCTAATGAAAGACACCCCAAGCCAGGTTTCTTTCTATCCTATGTTGTTTATCATTTGAAATCACGTCTTAATATTTTTATTAAGTGTAAAAAAAAAAAAAAAAGTGACTTGTATTACTAAAAATAAAGTCATTATAAGCTCAATTGAGTTAGAATTCAACAGCACAGTCCAAGTACTAATTAGAGCAAATCCCCGAGTCAGGAGCAGGGGTGGGAAGAACGTGATCTTCCCTCGCAGTAGGTGTACGAACTTCTAGATGAAGGGAAGCTTGGACCTTAAAAGAAAACACAACACAAAAAAAAAATAAATACAGTTAATTCTAAAGAGTCACTCTCCCCATTTTTTTCCTCCAAATTTGTTTTGGTTTTTGACTCTCCATATGCTTATGTCAAAGCTGCTTTCAGCTGCTGGCGTACCACTACTGCAACTGGAAGAACTTGCCAACATGTCAAAGTTTCTGCTGACAAGAGAGAACAGCCGCTGCTTTGTTAGTGCAAAAACACCCAGGAAGGGAACCTCCATTTCCACGGGCTTCTGTCACATGTACCACCACAGCCACTGATTGATTTCAGGGGGCGTGTGCTGGCCTCTACTGGTACATGAACATTTTTCACTATTCCACACCAATTTTGTTGCAGTAAGATGCAGAAAGAGCAAGTCTTAATGGCTACAGTGCAGTATCAAACGGCAAGAAAACCCCGTTTAGCCTGAAGACGGTAAAGCTCAGCTTTACAATGCCAGCTTCGTCTACTTAACGTCACTACGTATTCGGCAATTTGTACAGGGTGCAAAATACTGGTACTGCAATCTTACCTACAGGACCACTTGATCCACACTTCTAGCCCAGAGGTCCTAGCAAAATTTTCACATGCCTCTGGCTCTAACCAAGGGCAGTGACTGCACTGCAGGAAAAGTAATTTCTAAAAGCTTCTGAAGTCAGCCTCTAGTGATGGGACTCAACGCCACGCCTCTAGGAAAGATGCTGACGGCATTACTAAGAGAGAACTCTTCAGAATCCTGCCCAAGTGAAGTCTGGGGACAGGAAACATCAGCTACCCTGAGCTTTTTCTTCACAAGTTTTTCTTTCATTATTTTTTAAAGAACCATTCCACATTACTCCACATATGTTTATTAGCAGCATTCCTCCTCTCAAAGTCCTTCACCCATTTCAGATTTCCTTACAAACAAGTCTGATCTTTTAGGTCCTAAGAAAAATTGTTCAACGTCAGAAATTCCTAGGAAAGCCACCAGTTTGCAGTCCAGGCTAACGTCTCCCCGTGTACCCACAGGAGATAAACAAAAGAGGAGCTGAAGACAATTTCTCTCCCATATCTCCTCCCAAGTGCTTTGAGGTAACGGTTACAATCAGAACAGGGAGACACAGAAAATCCAGGCACTAGACCTCTTCAGGTTCTGGCCTCCTCACGGCTGTCAGGAGGTGAAGGGTCTCACTGCAGAGAAGCTTTAGTGAAAGAGACACCTGCTCCTCAGCAACTGCTGCCAAACTGTAACTCTCAGTCAACTGTAATCTCTGCCGTAGCTGAGCTAGTACCCTACATACGGAACTCCTCTCCCTCCTAACCCCTGGAATCATCCCATCCACCTGCAGAGGGCAGTGCAGATCCTCCCGATTCCTCTAGCCAGCCTGCTCCTCCGTTACAGACATGTGAAGCAGTTACCTGGAAAACGAACGCCTGCACTCCTTTGGAGTCTTTTTAGATTTCATCCCTTTCTGAATCATCTGTAAACTCATCAAGTCTGGACTTTTTCTTTTCCCTGTCAAAATAAGTTTGACCTTTATTACAATTATAGCTTGACCTTTATTACACAAAGACACCAAGAAACAAAACATGGCCCATATGAGAAAATGCATACTGCTTGCAGATGCAAAGGTGGACATGCTATTTAAACAAAACCAGTTTGGAATTCCTACAAGTCTTAGGGAAAGTTTTAGGATGACCTTTGTCTTGTTTTAGTTTTGCATGCTTACCATCTGCACCCAGAAAGCCAGTTGGAGAAAACACTCTGTCAGTTTTGCTGATGTCAGGTGCACTCGAGTGTAACTGCCCTCCGACAGGCCATCGAAACACAAACATGAAAAACAGCCCAACTTCACTGAGTCAAACCCCCACTCTTCTTTAATCTGGTTGTTCTCTGTCAAACTCCTCCCTAGATAAGGGAGGCCAACAGCATCCTGCTGGTGTCAGAAATTGCAGCAGGACCAGGGGAGCGACGGTCCCCCTGTCCTCGGCTCTGGTGAGGCCGCACCTCGAATACCGTGTTCAGTTTTGGGCCCCTCACTACAAGACAGACACTGAGGGGCTGGAGCGCGTCCAGAGAAGAGCAACGAAGGTGGTGAAGGGTCTAGAGAAAAGTCCTGTGAGGAGCAGCTGAGGGAACTGGAGGGGTTTAGCCCGGAGAAAAGGAGGCTGAGGGGAGACCTCATCGCCCCCTACAGCTCCCTGACAGGAGGGTGCAGAGAGGGGGGATGAGTCTCTTGCCCCAAGGAACAAGTGACAGGACAAGAGGGAATGGCCTCAAGCTGTGCCAGGGGAGGTTTAGATCAGCTGTTGGGGAACATCTCTCCACTGAAAGGGTTGTCAAGCATCGGAACAGGCTGCCCAAGGAGGTGGTTGAGTCACCATCCACGGGTACATGTGACGCTGAGAGACATGGTTTAGTGGTGGACTTGGCAGTGTTGGGTAACGGTTGGACTTGATGATCTTAAAGGTTTTTTTCCAACCTCAGTGATTCTACGATTCTCCAAAGGAGGTGCTTGTGTCATTGGGATGGCATTTGAATGAGCCATTGGAACTGCTGTTGGTCCTCAAGCTGGTGACGTGTCTGCAGGAGCTGGGGGATATCCTGGAGGAGGGAGAGTGCACCCAGCAGACGGAGGCTGCCCAGGTGGAAACTGAGGAGGAAATGGCTGTGGTGGTAGCCCCAGGGGAAGAGGAAGTGCGGGGGGTGGTGGAGGATACAAGGGAGGTGCAGGCACAGGCACAGAGAGCGGTGTTGACGCTGGTAGTGCTGGGGCCTGAGTCCGTTGGGTACGTTCCCTGTGCGGGCGTCCTCGATTTGAGCTTCTAAAGAAACCCCAAAACACCAGTCACTGCTTGTTACACGCTGCCCTGATTTTAAAGAGGAAAGTGAATGGAGGAGGAGCATGGTGGTGAGCACTTCTTGTTCTCAGCTTAAGCATTCTCCTCTCTGCTTTTTCTTCATTTGAGACTATGCTCATTTCTTGGTCCTCAGACTTGCCTTCCACATCCTCACCCCCAACAAATCCCTCACTCTCCCCTTCTTATAATCAGTTTGGCAACTGTGGCTGGAGGCTGCCCGTGCTAAAAGAGACACGTGCCAAGCGCTCCTCTGCCACACCTTGACACGCTTAATACTTCACAGTTCTGATCTTCAAAGTACTGCACAGACATTAACTCATCTTCTCTCAAACTTAACACCTTCTGCACACACTTCCTAGGTTGTTGCCTCATGATGACGCCTTTGGCCCGTTCTAGGCCCTGAATTTTTATTTTTTGCTTAGACAATCTGTGGGATGGACCCTGTTTTTTGTTTTGACTTATCTTTAAGATTTTATACACACAATGCACCCTTACAATCTATCTATAACAAACAAATACCAAAAGGAAGGAGTAACTTGACTCTGCAGTAAAACAAAACAGACTCCTCTCTCTCCAACCGAGAGAAAGCAGCTTGGATATCTGAGACGACTAAACAGTAAAATAACAGCCTCGCCTTTTCCAATAGTTTGCTCAATCAGTATTAACTAAGCTGTTAAAAAGAGAATATTGGAGGCTGATTTCTATTGGGAAATCAGATTCTTCAGCCCTATTCAGTCAGAAATCAAGAGGGTGCCTTTCCACCTGATCCTTTAATTATGTTTCATTTTTATATGTAATTATGCTTTCCTCAGAAAGACTTCATTCTTCAGAGTCCTCTTTTCGATCATGTACTGGACTTTTATTTTAAATAATCATCCTGAGAGCACAGATCCCCTTTGTGAAGGCCAATTCAAATCAAGCCATTTAAAAATTAATTACCACATGTATTCTCCACAACGATCTGTGCATACTTATTCCCTTATAAATCAGCTGTTGTGTCCGTTATGTGTTACGGCCTCGTTTAACAGGTTACAAGCAGCAATATATTGAATTTCTGTAGCATACTTACACTTCCCAGTCTGGACTGCCACTTGCCAAGCGAATTTTGGCAGCTCTCATTGGATGACCTTTTGGCATGGGGAGAGAAAAAACATCCCCTTCAGTTTACCTGAAGATAATTTTTTAAGAAGAATTTATAACTTACAGTTACTTACCAGTTGTGGGTAATGATCGTCCTTGGGGGCCCAGTAGACTTGGTAATGCTGGCTGTCTTACTCCAGGAACCTGAGAGCCCTTGTGAATCAGTGCAAACAGTTGGAAAATAAGCTCTACTAAAACACGAGAATCACTGCATATGGTGAAAGAAAACCTACCTTCTCTTCCCACAAACCAGGGATTGACAGGGAAGAAGACTGAGGAAGTTCCATGGCAGCCACCAGCGCAGCAGGAGGGGTCAGAGCCACGAGTGCTGGTGGAGATGCTGGTGGCTGCTGCTGATGCTGCTGCTGCCACTGCTTACAGACCCTCCGTGTGTAACCAGTTCCACTTCTGAAGTTGTTCACAGCCTAGAGGCAGAAAAACATTTACAAAGAGGTAACATGAACCTTCTGTAGCTCTATGGACAAAAGCCTCCACAGAGCAAAATTACTTGTGTATTCCCGTATATACTATCAACCCTAAAACAAACCAACATACGGATATATTCAGATTAGATCTAAGGAAGAAACCCTGAAGGTTGCCTAGAGCGGCTGTGGCTGCCCCCTCCCCGGCAGTGTTCAAGGCCAGGTTGGACAGGGCTTTGGGCAACCTGGACTAGTGGAAGGTGTCCCTGCCCGGGGCAGGGGGTGGGACTGGATGGGCTTTAAGGTCCCTTCCAACCCAAACCGTTCTGTGATATATGAACACATCCCATTAAACACTGGTGTTAATGACTGGTAACTCAGACTATCTGTATGTAAAGCACTCCAGCGTTAACACTGAATTTGAAACTGAGGCAATTCTGTTAAACACAAGCGTGACCTGAATTTGCCAGATTGTCTCTCAAGAGTTGTCAGCTTCTGTAACAACAGGGAATGTATTTGCAAAGTAAATTGAGCCTTATTCAATTTAGCCTTGTTTAAGGAGACGTAAATTAATATTTTCTTCCCTTTCAGCTAATTGACTGACTAGACTTTTCTTACAAACGCTTTATCTAAAAGTCACTGCATTACCTGGCGTAGGCACTTGTTGGCAATTAAAGTATCAGGAGAAACACCTGCCTGATGACACGCTGGGCATGTGTGTGCCTCAGATTCCAGTAATGCTGTTCTGATACCTGGGTATAATCAGAAACATCAAAACAGGTTTTAGCTAAACTAAGGACATTGTTTGGGTTCTAATCAGCTGTAAAAGCCTGTAGATGGTTAATGGGTGAATATGGTCCTGAATCGAAAGCATGAAGCTATAAAAGTTCAGCAGTGTGAAAAACTTCTAGTATGCAGGAAATAGCTGCCCAGTTTTGATATTTCACTATTGTAACATTTGAAGATGTAGTGTAGGCCGTGTCCTGATGTTTTGACTCGTCTTTTGTCCGCTGTCCAGCACAGTGAGAAGTCCCCAACCTCAAGGATAAGACATGTCTCCAAAAACCATTAGTAGGTTCAAGTATGAATAAGATACGTCTCCAAAAACCATTAGTAGGTTCAAGTATCAGTAAGACACATCTCCAAAAACCATTAGTAGGTTCAAGTTCTGACGGTTTTAACCAACTCTCCTGTGGAGAAGAATGTGGATTAAATGCCTAACGAGCCATTTGCTGCAGACCACAGTAAGTCACCAGCGTTGGCTGTATAGTTCTGTATGAGAGAAAGGACTGTGCACAAACTAAATGCATTTGATAACTAATACTGTAATCAGCTGCACAATTGCACACTCCTCTCGTACTCTCCTTCCGCATGGAAAGAGGATTCAACTAGATGCATAAAAAGGGAAAAAAGCCTCCTGCCTTTGTTTTTTCCTTTCTACAAGAAGAGACTTTCCTATTCGGGGTATACTTCAGTATTAAACAGAGCTGGTAACAAAGGAATTTTATGATCTCCTCTTTCTGCTTTCAGAGGAGCAGGTGTGATGCTTTGAAGTAGCAAACATGGGAGTAACACTTACAGCCGTCACAATAACTGTTTCCACAGCAGGGAATTGCCACTGCATCGGTCATGATGTCTTCACAAATGAAACATAAGAGCTCCTCTGGAAGAGGATCATCTGAGGAGGAGGAGGAGGAGGAGGAGGAGAAGGAAGAGGAAGAGGAAGAGGAAGAGGAAGAGGATGAGGACGGCTCCTCTGGTAAAAAGGGAGGCTCTTCCTTCTTTTCTCTGGCATAAGTTTCCCTGGAGGGGGGATGGGGAAGGAAAAAGAAAAAAAGTTAAAGATGGGTAAAGGAAAACTTTCCCAAGCTTTGGATTTTATCAAATGAAGTCAGTAGGTGGCATTCTCACTCCACATTAGCCTTCAAAAACATAGGCATTTAGTTTAAACTACTTTCCTAAAGCCAGAGCACTAGAAAAGGGAGGGGGGAACAATTTTCCTTCTGCAGAACTCTTCCATTCGTTGGATCAACTAAGAAATTAGCTCAGACTAGAGAAATCATGTTCTGACAGCTAGAAGCCAGGTGAGATGAATCCCACCCCTCCTTTGCCGGAGGGTAAATGTAAATCGCAGGCTCAGGATAAAGTCAGTCTCTGCCTAATTAGGTTTCATAAATGGAACAGGTCTATGTTACAGCTTCTGCAAAAGGAGATCCATGACAGAAGAACAGAGGTGCTACCAAGTGCATTTTAGAACAGCCACTCTTGTCAGCACACAGTAGTATTTTCTTAGTTTACAGCAACAGGAAAACGTGAGTCCATTTCACACATGGGATTTGATTAAATGTCAGAGGGGGAGGGAATCTCAGTCCAACAGCTATTTGTTAAATTTTGCAAGAAGCCTCAGAAACATAAACCAGAAGCAAAAGGAGCTTTCAAAAAGAATGACACCACTGTAAACACAACTGAAATGTTTTGCAGAAATACGGATTCTTAGCATACCATAAGCTTAACCAACTTTCAGGGCTGTGAACAGCAGGACTGCCCTCTTTTAATATTAGAAATCATCACAGATTTTAAGGTTAAGATACAATGACAGTGCTTCTTGCCCCGTAATTACGGATGCTGGCCAGCTTGGTGGCATTGCCACTCAGACACTGACGCGTGGCTTCTCTCCTTCACTTTTTGGTCAGACCAACTAATTCCATACTCACGCATTAATAATTGGTATTGCGTACCTTCCAGTCTTTGTCAGCATTGCACCCTTTGTATTGGGATCTTTCACCTCCATCATGAAACTCCTTGGAATTCCTGTGCTCTTTTTAAGTCTGGGAACAGACTCACAATTACTGTCCTGTTAAGAAAAACAATGCAGACATACCTCATCTTAGCTTCACCTCCGCTCGCTGCTGCCCCGGGGTGACAGCAAGAGCCACTCTCCTGCCTCCAGCGGGATGTGCCTGGGGACAGAGGAGCAAGGGCCACTCTGCCGCCTCCAGCGGGATGTGCCTGGGGACAGAGGAGCAAGGGCGGAAGTGGGGAGGCGTAACTCGGGGCGAGAGAAAAGCCCGTCCCCGTGGGGATGTGGGGACGTTTGTAGTGAGGCGCTGTGCGAGTGTGCCCCGTTGCTATGGCAGCGGGGGCCTTCCAGGGCAGCCCTGCGCGGCGCAGCCCCTGTCGCTATGGGAACGGGGGTCTTCCGCTGAGGGCGGCGCGCACCATGGCGGCGGCCCTGCCGAGCGCGGCGCGGGGCGGTGTCCGGGGCGGTGAGACGCGGGCGGGGGAGCCCCGGTTCCCCTTGAGCGGGCGGTGGGAGGCGTTTGGGGCGGGGGGGGGGAGCCCTCGGCCGCCTGGGTTCCGCCAGCGTGCCTGGCGGGGCCGGCTCCGGGAGGTGGGGGTGGTACCGGCCCGGGACCGCGCTGCCGCTCTCCGCCCGCCTCGGGCTCTCTTGGTCTTGTTTCTTGCTTTCTATCTAAAACGGGAATTCTGTCCCCTTCCAGCTGCGCTCTGCAGGCGGGCAGCCCCGCAGGGGCCGATGGAAGACGTGCCGGCAGCACCCCTGCCCCCCGCCAGGTACTGGTGGGAGGAGCTGCGCCGCGCGGGGGTTTGCTGCTGAAGGTCAGCGGAGCTGCTGTTGGGGCCACGGGTTTGCCCCAAAAACCTGCCCTTTAAAGAGCTGATGAGGTGCTTTGGCATGAGGTTGGCGCTTTTCCGGTGTAGAAGTTTGCACAGTGGACATGTCTTTGGGGGAAATGGCAGTGAGTTGTTTGGAAGTGGGGAGGCTGGCCAGGATCTGCCAAAAGATGTGGAGCAAAGTAAAGTAGTGAGTTCTTGGAACCCCAGTGGTATCAGAGAAAGCAGATGTGGAACCAGAGCTTTAGACCAGCAGCAAATAATAGTTTGGTTGATCTGCTGAGCAGCTGCAGAGACCAGCCCAGCTCACCAGCTGGCAAACCTGCAGGCCTGGGAGTGTGATGAGTTGGGGAAGGAGGAGGGAGCAGAAGGGTGGAGGTGCAGAGGGAAGGCAGAGGTGGTAGAATCGAGTCTCTGATGTCTTGGAGTTTGTGTCTCTCTCACGCACTCTCCTAACATTTTGCAAGGGTTTTGTCTTTGGGTATTAGAGGATTCACATTTTTCCCACACATGATTTTTTCAGCCCTCTCTGAAGAGCCAAAGACCGACATCAGCCTGCCACATAAGCTGCTGTGGGCAAAGAAAATCAAGGAAAGAAAAAAGATCCTGAGGGAGAACCACCAGAATGCCGAGGTGGAAGGAGCAGCGTGGCTCCAGACTGGTCTGTGCCCCACCACCTCCCTCCCTGCCCCAGCTGCTCTGGGCCCCCAGCTGCCTTCTGCAGCGTTTCTCTCTCCTTGCAGTGCTGATTCCCCTTGAGGAAGCCAGAGCTGAGTGGGAGGACCAGCGGCCCCTTCCACAAGCAGCGTGTGCTGGAGCACTGCGGGATATTTCGTGCCTTGTTCAAGGGGGCCACGTTCACCCCCTGGGTGACCCAGAGGCTGGAGTGCAGCCAAGAGGACAAGCACCCTGTGCTGGTCTGCTGTGGGAACATGGTGACGGTGTCAGAGGTGTGTGAGGGGAGCTGGGAACAACGCTGGGCGTTTCTGTCAGACACTTCTAACGGGCATTGTTCATTCTAGGGATTTCTTTTACAAGGGTATTTCTTCTGTGATGAAGGAAATATGTTTCTTGGATATGATAAGGCCAGAGCTTTGCAACAGGATCGTTGTCTATCAGCAGGCTGGTGTTTATTAACGCTCTGGGGGGCTCTCCGGGTGGAGCTGAATTACTGGGTGGTGGTGTGGCCGTGCTTGTGACAAGTGCATGTTCTTCACCTTGGAAATCGTGATCTGGTCTTAATGGAAGCTGTTGTTTGAGTGATTTACATTCTCTTTCTGTTGCTCTTTTATGCTTCTAGTCCCCCTGCAGTGTCATACGAGGCAGATAAAGGCTTCCTCTGGACTTGGTTGCTCACAAATCCAGGTGAGTAGCAAGTTCTTTAAAAAAAAACATGTTTAAACTGGGTTGTTTCACTCTGCTTTTGGTTAGCTCCTGTTTCATTTGGCTGCACCCGCAGAGATGATGTGATATCTGCAAAGTAGGGACATATTGCATATGCAGGAAAGGTTGTAGCCTCCCCAGATTTCTAGCAGTTGAGAGATAGGACAGTGATGCAGCAGGACCTGTGTCACAGTGTAGAGGAAACGATTCCCTGACTGCCATCTTTTGTTTACCCCAAGCCCCTCTCTCCCTTGTCAGTCTGCCTGGGGGGTAGGTTAGCTGATGCTGTTTGCCCTGAGAAACCAAGGTGCAATGACGTGAATCAGCTGTCCAAGAAGTCCTTTTAATCTTGGAATTACATCTGTAGAATTGCATCTTGGCATTACATCCGTAGAGTTCTTTGCTCCTCATTTTACCTCTCCTCCAGGAGAGCTGGGGAATAAGCGTTGGCTGCGGCGGTTCCCTGGCTTTCTCTGGTGCCGTTAGCTTCTTTACCCCCGGGTCCTGCTAAAGATGCTGTAGTTCTAGGTGTTTCTGCTGTTTGGCGTTCAAATCACTGGGTGTGGTTTTTCTTCCGGTGAAAGCGGCCTCTACTATCCGTTCATCTGTCAAACAGGTCATAAGTCATGTCAAAACGTGGCACAGAGCGATTTACAATCCTGGGGGAATCTGGTGGTCCTGGTGGAGGGAAACAAATGGATATAGAGCGAAGTAAAGTCTTTGTGTTCAGGACGAACAGCCCAGGCAACGCCATCGAGTCGGGTAAGGAGATCTGCTGTTACTCGCCCCCCTTCCCTGCTGTGGGAACTGGCTGCCATCGCTTCATCTTCCTCCTCTTGCAGCCAGACTGCCCCGTGGATTTCAGCAAGGGTGTTTGGCAGACACCGTGGTAATTCAGGCTTTCCCTGGGCACTTCTGCACTCGCTTGGTGTGGCTGTTACTGCTCATTATGATCACGTGCTTGTTACTGCTGTAGGAGAGCAGTTCCTTTTCATCTACAGGGTTGTTCGGGGCTGCTTGGAGCTTGTGTGTCCCCTGCAGCCGCAGGCCCAGGCCTGCAAGCCCTGCAGAGTGCTGCTGCTTTAACACAGGCTGTTCAGAGAGAGGTTTGCCCTGCCTGGAGCAGAAATGTACCAGAGCTGGAGAAGCTGGGAGATTTTCTTTTGTTGATTTCCTTTTCCACCTCTGTTTTCTAGACTCTGGGGTGATGTAGGGAAGTAGCTACCTACCAGGGTACTGCAGGAAGAGGTTCACCTCAGCTCTTGTGCTTGTGTCTTGTTTCCAGCCACAGCCTCAAGATGGGAACCTTTAGCATGTTTGACTTCTCCAGAAAGCGCAAGGCTGCCGTGACCCTGGCAGGGCTGGCGTGTTTCCAGTGCCAGCGGGGCAGTTCCGTTACTTGGGTCTTCCATCAGCTTCTCGGTAAGAAATGCAGTGTGTGGGGGTGCGGGAGGGGGCCTGTTTGTGGGCCGGGACATGGCCCCTATGTGTGGCGCAGAGGGTCAGTGGGCGAGCTGTGGCTGTGGGCTCTTGCTTGGGCCTGGCACTTGTCTGGGAGCTGTTCCAGAACAGGCTGGGTACAGAGCGAGCCTTCTTCCATCAGACTGACAGCAGGCTGAGGAAACAACCTGGAAAAGGCCGTTTTGAAGGAGCACTTTAAAATAACACTGAGAGCGCCTTCATCAGGGTGTCACAACTTGCTCAGGTGCTGGGGCCTGCAGAACCTTGTCAGGGAGAGGGTAGTAAGCCTGTGGGTAGGGCTTGTGCTCATCTCCGCACAGTGATGCTGGCTGTGTGCAAGAGAGATGTTTTGGGATTGGGATCTGGACCTCGAGGCTGCCAGGAGCACTGGATGGGCTTTCGGGGCAGAGTCTCGGGCCTCTGGGGCAAGTGGGGCCCTGGGCAAGGGCCTGCAGCTGGGGAAGGGGAGGGGAGCCCCAGCAGCAGTGGGGACCCAGTGGTGGGAGGGTGACTGGCCAGGCAAAGCCTGCACCAGGGTGTGTTTGGGCGGCTGTGCCGGGGCTGCCTGTGCCACTGGGCACTGCCTTGTCGCAGGCTCCTCCCTGGCAGGTGTTGATGCTGCCCTGCAGATAGCCAGCGCACAGGTTGTAGGGGTGGATGGCCCCTGCATACCACCGGCTGCTGTTGCAGAGGTTGAGGTCGATGAGGTGGACCTTGGCCTCCTGCAGGACATCCGTTGATCCTCCAGCTGTGAGCACAGAAAGGAATTAATGCCAGGCAGCTCGTTGCCAAGTCTCCTGCCCTGTCTGGGTGAGCCCCTTCCCTGGGGCTTGGCTTTGCATCGTGACAGGCGCTGCACCGGCATTGCCCTTCTGTCTGGCCTTGGGCTCTGGACCAGGCCCATCTCTCTATGGGCACACGTCCCCGCAGCCAGGCTCTGGCTCTCGCCGCTGCTGTCAGGAAGCCCAGCCCACCTCCCCTGTGTGCCAAGCTCGCACTCAGGACACGAGTGCTCTTTGGGAACTCACATCTCGCAGTCGTGGACCCCCAGCCACTGACGTAGTAGGTTGCAGCTCTGACACTCGCAGGGAGGTGTTGGGCACGCAGGCAAGCTGTATGTAGCAGCCGCGCTGCACAGGCTGGTCCAACTTCAGCAGCGCAATGTTGTTCCTCTTGGTGATGTTGCTGTAGCGTGGGTGAACCAGCAGCTGCTTAATATTGCGCACTTGGGCCTCCGGGCCCAGCTGAGTCAAGTGGTTGGCCCTGACCACCACATGCCACATGGTGATGTGCCTGGAAAGCAGATGGGGAGAGGGCTCAGAGGGAGTGGAGCCACGTGCTGCAGCAGCTCAGCAGTTCCCTGCCCTCTGCTTCACATGGGGGAGAGGAAAGCAGTGCTATGGAGGCTGCGACTGCCCCTGCATGCCTTGGACTCAAGGCATGTCGAGCTGGAGGCTGTAGGAAGCCATGGCAGGAGCCTAGCCCTCTCCCAAGCAGCCTCTCAGCTGGGCTCTGCAGTGCCCAGGCACTGGGCGTACCGCAAGGAAAAGGGGACAGGAGTAGCACGTGGTGCTGTGGATGGGGCACCTGCGAGTGCTGGGGGGATATCCCCATTCCTGGCCCTCCTTACCTGGCCTCGAGGAAGCAGTGGGCTGCTGTGAGGACCCACTGTGGGCTGATGAGGGACCATCCGCACACATGCCCCGTGCCTGCTGCCCAGCGATCCTGGATGCTGATGATCCAGGGCCAGGCCCCTGGCTGGGCATCTGTGCCCCCCACCACGCGTGACGTGCCGGAGTGAGCAGCCATGGGCCGCAGCCCGCAGGTCCCTCTGTAACCAGAAACTGATCAGTGTCCTGCTCGATGGCTCGCTGCTGTCCCGGCTGAAGGTCAGCCCTCTGCCCTCCCCACGAGGTGCTGCATGGACAGCGAGGCCAGGGAGCCCCGTGGGGCAGGTGGGCATCTGCCCCCAGTTCTGCTTTAGCCCCGCAGGCGAGTTGTGCCAGCAGCCCGGGTGCTGCAAGGAGCTGAGGCTCCCCTGTGGGGCTGGGGAAGCCATGGTGTGGCCACGGGGGACAAGTGGGCACCCTCCAGGGAACCCCATCAGGGTGCCAAGCTCCTCCCAGAGCCTTGGCCACTTACCCACAGCTGTCCCAGGTGCCGTGCACAGGCCAGCGCAGGGCCAGCACGACAAGAAGGGGGAGCAGATGCATCGCTGCCAGAGGCATGTGCCAGCTGCCAGAACCGAGGGCTCACTGCCACCAGCACAGCAGGCGACGCAGTGCCCCGCAGGGCTCGCGGTGCCCTCGGCCCTGGGGCTGATACCACAGTGTCGCTGGTTCTGGGTGCTGGGCACGGTGGCCTCTCGGGGCAGGGGGGCCACAACATGGGGATTTCTAAGCAGGAGGGGAGGCAGAAGCTGGGATCGGACACCCCCGACAGACCCTGCTGAATGCTCTGCTTTGGGACGGGGTGTGCAGGCCCCGTGGCAGGCAGCAGCACCCAGCCCCCAGCACTGCCCGCCAACGGCGAGCAGGAAAAACCCCAGCGTGTCACCACAGCCTCTTTGGGAAGCTCACTGCCCCCCCTGCTCTCCGCAGCCCTGTGCCACCAGGTCCTTCCCAACACAAGTCTCTGGTTGAGTATTCCTGCCATTTAACATTACTCACTGAACGTATATGCATCAGCTGTGAATTCAACCTTCATCTGTAGATGGTGAATATAAGTTTCCCCGATTCAGAGCCCTGCATTAAGCTCTTCCTCTGAACTGCACTTTGGAGGAGGAGGGGGTTTGTGCCTCTTCTCTGAGTGGATGGTGAGCTAAGGGATGTTTCACCCTTAAGGACCCTGAAGTTAAGCCAAAGAATGTCAACTGAGTTCAAAACACTGCTCAAGCCTTTGGAGCATCCTGGCTATATTCATTTAGGAAAATGAGTATTTCAGTCGAGCAACCCTTAGGCTAGGTGAAAGGAGAAGATTAAAGGCTTTTGTTGCTTAAAATAGTGGTTGAAATGTCATTTTAAGTGTGGGCCTTAAGATAAGGTATGTCTGCATTGTTTTTCTTAACAGGACAGTAATTGTGAGTCTGTTCCCAGACTTAAAAAGAGCACAGGAATTCCAAGGAGTTTCATGATGGAGGTGAAAGATCCCAATACAAAGGGTGCAATGCTGACAAAGACTGGAAGGTACGCAATACCAATTATTAATGCGTGAGTATGGAATTAGTTGGTCTGACCAAAAAGTGAAGGAGAGAAGCCACGCGTCAGTGTCTGAGTGGCAATGCCACCAAGCTGGCCAGCATCCGTAATTACGGGGCAAGAAGCACTGTCATTGTATCTTAACCTTAAAATCTGTGATGATTTCTAATATTAAAAGAGGGCAGTCCTGCTGTTCACAGCCCTGAAAGTTGGTTAAGCTTATGGTATGCTAAGAATCCGTATTTCTGCAAAACATTTCAGTTGTGTTTACAGTGGTGTCATTCTTTTTGAAAGCTCCTTTTGCTTCTGGTTTATGTTTCTGAGGCTTCTTGCAAAATTTAACAAATAGCTGTTGGACTGAGATTCCCTCCCCCTCTGACATTTAATCAAATCCCATGTGTGAAATGGACTCACGTTTTCCTGTTGCTGTAAACTAAGAAAATACTACTGTGTGCTGACAAGAGTGGCTGTTCTAAAATGCACTTGGTAGCACCTCTGTTCTTCTGTCATGGATCTCCTTTTGCAGAAGCTGTAACATAGACCTGTTCCATTTATGAAACCTAATTAGGCAGAGACTGACTTTATCCTGAGCCTGCGATTTACATTTACCCTCCGGCAAAGGAGGGGTGGGATTCATCTCACCTGGCTTCTAGCTGTCAGAACATGATTTCTCTAGTCTGAGCTAATTTCTTAGTTGATCCAACGAATGGAAGAGTTCTGCAGAAGGAAAATTGTTCCCCCCTCCCTTTTCTAGTGCTCTGGCTTTAGGAAAGTAGTTTAAACTAAATGCCTATGTTTTTGAAGGCTAATGTGGAGTGAGAATGCCACCTACTGACTTCATTTGATAAAATCCAAAGCTTGGGAAAGTTTTCCTTTACCCATCTTTAACTTTTTTTCTTTTTCCTTCCCCATCCCCCCTCCAGGGAAACTTATGCCAGAGAAAAGAAGGAAGAGCCTCCCTTTTTACCAGAGGAGCCGTCCTCATCCTCTTCCTCTTCCTCTTCCTCTTCCTCTTCCTTCTCCTCCTCCTCCTCCTCCTCCTCCTCAGATGATCCTCTTCCAGAGGAGCTCTTATGTTTCATTTGTGAAGACATCATGACCGATGCAGTGGCAATTCCCTGCTGTGGAAACAGTTATTGTGACGGCTGTAAGTGTTACTCCCATGTTTGCTACTTCAAAGCATCACACCTGCTCCTCTGAAAGCAGAAAGAGGAGATCATAAAATTCCTTTGTTACCAGCTCTGTTTAATACTGAAGTATACCCCGAATAGGAAAGTCTCTTCTTGTAGAAAGGAAAAAACAAAGGCAGGAGGCTTTTTTCCCTTTTTATGCATCTAGTTGAATCCTCTTTCCATGCGGAAGGAGAGTACGAGAGGAGTGTGCAATTGTGCAGCTGATTACAGTATTAGTTATCAAATGCATTTAGTTTGTGCACAGTCCTTTCTCTCATACAGAACTATACAGCCAACGCTGGTGACTTACTGTGGTCTGCAGCAAATGGCTCGTTAGGCATTTAATCCACATTCTTCTCCACAGGAGAGTTGGTTAAAACCGTCAGAACTTGAACCTACTAATGGTTTTTGGAGATGTGTCTTACTGATACTTGAACCTACTAATGGTTTTTGGAGACGTATCTTATTCATACTTGAACCTACTAATGGTTTTTGGAGACATGTCTTATCCTTGAGGTTGGGGACTTCTCACTGTGCTGGACAGCGGACAAAAGACGAGTCAAAACATCAGGACACGGCCTACACTACATCTTCAAATGTTACAATAGTGAAATATCAAAACTGGGCAGCTATTTCCTGCATACTAGAAGTTTTTCACACTGCTGAACTTTTATAGCTTCATGCTTTCGATTCAGGACCATATTCACCCATTAACCATCTACAGGCTTTTACAGCTGATTAGAACCCAAACAATGTCCTTAGTTTAGCTAAAACCTGTTTTGATGTTTCTGATTATACCCAGGTATCAGAACAGCATTACTGGAATCTGAGGCACACACATGCCCAGCGTGTCATCAGGCAGGTGTTTCTCCTGATACTTTAATTGCCAACAAGTGCCTACGCCAGGTAATGCAGTGACTTTTAGATAAAGCGTTTGTAAGAAAAGTCTAGTCAGTCAATTAGCTGAAAGGGAAGAAAATATTAATTTACGTCTCCTTAAACAAGGCTAAATTGAATAAGGCTCAATTTACTTTGCAAATACATTCCCTGTTGTTACAGAAGCTGACAACTCTTGAGAGACAATCTGGCAAATTCAGGTCACGCTTGTGTTTAACAGAATTGCCTCAGTTTCAAATTCAGTGTTAACGCTGGAGTGCTTTACATACAGATAGTCTGAGTTACCAGTCATTAACACCAGTGTTTAATGGGATGTGTTCATATATCACAGAACGGTTTGGGTTGGAAGGGACCTTAAAGCCCATCCAGTCCCACCCCCTGCCCCGGGCAGGGACACCTTCCACTAGTCCAGGTTGCCCAAAGCCCTGTCCAACCTGGCCTTGAACACTGCCGGGGAGGGGGCAGCCACAGCCGCTCTAGGCAACCTTCAGGGTTTCTTCCTTAGATCTAATCTGAATATATCCGTATGTTGGTTTGTTTTAGGGTTGATAGTATATACGGGAATACACAAGTAATTTTGCTCTGTGGAGGCTTTTGTCCATAGAGCTACAGAAGGTTCATGTTACCTCTTTGTAAATGTTTTTCTGCCTCTAGGCTGTGAACAACTTCAGAAGTGGAACTGGTTACACACGGAGGGTCTGTAAGCAGTGGCAGCAGCAGCATCAGCAGCAGCCACCAGCATCTCCACCAGCACTCGTGGCTCTGACCCCTCCTGCTGCGCTGGTGGCTGCCATGGAACTTCCTCAGTCTTCTTCCCTGTCAATCCCTGGTTTGTGGGAAGAGAAGGTAGGTTTTCTTTCACCATATGCAGTGATTCTCGTGTTTTAGTAGAGCTTATTTTCCAACTGTTTGCACTGATTCACAAGGGCTCTCAGGTTCCTGGAGTAAGACAGCCAGCATTACCAAGTCTACTGGGCCCCCAAGGACGATCATTACCCACAACTGGTAAGTAACTGTAAGTTATAAATTCTTCTTAAAAAATTATCTTCAGGTAAACTGAAGGGGATGTTTTTTCTCTCCCCATGCCAAAAGGTCATCCAATGAGAGCTGCCAAAATTCGCTTGGCAAGTGGCAGTCCAGACTGGGAAGTGTAAGTATGCTACAGAAATTCAATATATTGCTGCTTGTAACCTGTTAAACGAGGCCGTAACACATAACGGACACAACAGCTGATTTATAAGGGAATAAGTATGCACAGATCGTTGTGGAGAATACATGTGGTAATTAATTTTTAAATGGCTTGATTTGAATTGGCCTTCACAAAGGGGATCTGTGCTCTCAGGATGATTATTTAAAATAAAAGTCCAGTACATGATCGAAAAGAGGACTCTGAAGAATGAAGTCTTTCTGAGGAAAGCATAATTACATATAAAAATGAAACATAATTAAAGGATCAGGTGGAAAGGCACCCTCTTGATTTCTGACTGAATAGGGCTGAAGAATCTGATTTCCCAATAGAAATCAGCCTCCAATATTCTCTTTTTAACAGCTTAGTTAATACTGATTGAGCAAACTATTGGAAAAGGCGAGGCTGTTATTTTACTGTTTAGTCGTCTCAGATATCCAAGCTGCTTTCTCTCGGTTGGAGAGAGAGGAGTCTGTTTTGTTTTACTGCAGAGTCAAGTTACTCCTTCCTTTTGGTATTTGTTTGTTATAGATAGATTGTAAGGGTGCATTGTGTGTATAAAATCTTAAAGATAAGTCAAAACAAAAAACAGGGTCCATCCCACAGATTGTCTAAGCAAAAAATAAAAATTCAGGGCCTAGAACGGGCCAAAGGCGTCATCATGAGGCAACAACCTAGGAAGTGTGTGCAGAAGGTGTTAAGTTTGAGAGAAGATGAGTTAATGTCTGTGCAGTACTTTGAAGATCAGAACTGTGAAGTATTAAGCGTGTCAAGGTGTGGCAGAGGAGCGCTTGGCACGTGTCTCTTTTAGCACGGGCAGCCTCCAGCCACAGTTGCCAAACTGATTATAAGAAGGGGAGAGTGAGGGATTTGTTGGGGGTGAGGATGTGGAAGGCAAGTCTGAGGACCAAGAAATGAGCATAGTCTCAAATGAAGAAAAAGCAGAGAGGAGAATGCTTAAGCTGAGAACAAGAAGTGCTCACCACCATGCTCCTCCTCCATTCACTTTCCTCTTTAAAATCAGGGCAGCGTGTAACAAGCAGTGACTGGTGTTTTGGGGTTTCTTTAGAAGCTCAAATCGAGGACGCCCGCACAGGGAACGTACCCAACGGACTCAGGCCCCAGCACTACCAGCGTCAACACCGCTCTCTGTGCCTGTGCCTGCACCTCCCTTGTATCCTCCACCACCCCCCGCACTTCCTCTTCCCCTGGGGCTACCACCACAGCCATTTCCTCCTCAGTTTCCACCTGGGCAGCCTCCGTCTGCTGGGTGCACTCTCCCTCCTCCAGGATATCCCCCAGCTCCTGCAGACACGTCACCAGCTTGAGGACCAACAGCAGTTCCAATGGCTCATTCAAATGCCATCCCAATGACACAAGCACCTCCTTTGGAGAATCGTAGAATCACTGAGGTTGGAAAAAAACCTTTAAGATCATCAAGTCCAACCGTTACCCAACACTGCCAAGTCCACCACTAAACCATGTCTCTCAGCGTCACATGTACCCGTGGATGGTGACTCAACCACCTCCTTGGGCAGCCTGTTCCGATGCTTGACAACCCTTTCAGTGGAGAGATGTTCCCCAACAGCTGATCTAAACCTCCCCTGGCACAGCTTGAGGCCATTCCCTCTTGTCCTGTCACTTGTTCCTTGGGGCAAGAGACTCATCCCCCCTCTCTGCACCCTCCTGTCAGGGAGCTGTAGGGGGCGATGAGGTCTCCCCTCAGCCTCCTTTTCTCCGGGCTAAACCCCTCCAGTTCCCTCAGCTGCTCCTCACAGGACTTTTCTCTAGACCCTTCACCACCTTCGTTGCTCTTCTCTGGACGCGCTCCAGCCCCTCAGTGTCTGTCTTGTAGTGAGGGGCCCAAAACTGAACACGGTATTCGAGGTGCGGCCTCACCAGAGCCGAGGACAGGGGGACCGTCGCTCCCCTGGTCCTGCTGCAATTTCTGACACCAGCAGGATGCTGTTGGCCTCCCTTATCTAGGGAGGAGTTTGACAGAGAACAACCAGATTAAAGAAGAGTGGGGGTTTGACTCAGTGAAGTTGGGCTGTTTTTCATGTTTGTGTTTCGATGGCCTGTCGGAGGGCAGTTACACTCGAGTGCACCTGACATCAGCAAAACTGACAGAGTGTTTTCTCCAACTGGCTTTCTGGGTGCAGATGGTAAGCATGCAAAACTAAAACAAGACAAAGGTCATCCTAAAACTTTCCCTAAGACTTGTAGGAATTCCAAACTGGTTTTGTTTAAATAGCATGTCCACCTTTGCATCTGCAAGCAGTATGCATTTTCTCATATGGGCCATGTTTTGTTTCTTGGTGTCTTTGTGTAATAAAGGTCAAGCTATAATTGTAATAAAGGTCAAACTTATTTTGACAGGGAAAAGAAAAAGTCCAGACTTGATGAGTTTACAGATGATTCAGAAAGGGATGAAATCTAAAAAGACTCCAAAGGAGTGCAGGCGTTCGTTTTCCAGGTAACTGCTTCACATGTCTGTAACGGAGGAGCAGGCTGGCTAGAGGAATCGGGAGGATCTGCACTGCCCTCTGCAGGTGGATGGGATGATTCCAGGGGTTAGGAGGGAGAGGAGTTCCGTATGTAGGGTACTAGCTCAGCTACGGCAGAGATTACAGTTGACTGAGAGTTACAGTTTGGCAGCAGTTGCTGAGGAGCAGGTGTCTCTTTCACTAAAGCTTCTCTGCAGTGAGACCCTTCACCTCCTGACAGCCGTGAGGAGGCCAGAACCTGAAGAGGTCTAGTGCCTGGATTTTCTGTGTCTCCCTGTTCTGATTGTAACCGTTACCTCAAAGCACTTGGGAGGAGATATGGGAGAGAAATTGTCTTCAGCTCCTCTTTTGTTTATCTCCTGTGGGTACACGGGGAGACGTTAGCCTGGACTGCAAACTGGTGGCTTTCCTAGGAATTTCTGACGTTGAACAATTTTTCTTAGGACCTAAAAGATCAGACTTGTTTGTAAGGAAATCTGAAATGGGTGAAGGACTTTGAGAGGAGGAATGCTGCTAATAAACATATGTGGAGTAATGTGGAATGGTTCTTTAAAAAATAATGAAAGAAAAACTTGTGAAGAAAAAGCTCAGGGTAGCTGATGTTTCCTGTCCCCAGACTTCACTTGGGCAGGATTCTGAAGAGTTCTCTCTTAGTAATGCCGTCAGCATCTTTCCTAGAGGCGTGGCGTTGAGTCCCATCACTAGAGGCTGACTTCAGAAGCTTTTAGAAATTACTTTTCCTGCAGTGCAGTCACTGCCCTTGGTTAGAGCCAGAGGCATGTGAAAATTTTGCTAGGACCTCTGGGCTAGAAGTGTGGATCAAGTGGTCCTGTAGGTAAGATTGCAGTACCAGTATTTTGCACCCTGTACAAATTGCCGAATACGTAGTGACGTTAAGTAGACGAAGCTGGCATTGTAAAGCTGAGCTTTACCGTCTTCAGGCTAAACGGGGTTTTCTTGCCGTTTGATACTGCACTGTAGCCATTAAGACTTGCTCTTTCTGCATCTTACTGCAACAAAATTGGTGTGGAATAGTGAAAAATGTTCATGTACCAGTAGAGGCCAGCACACGCCCCCTGAAATCAATCAGTGGCTGTGGTGGTACATGTGACAGAAGCCCGTGGAAATGGAGGTTCCCTTCCTGGGTGTTTTTGCACTAACAAAGCAGCGGCTGTTCTCTCTTGTCAGCAGAAACTTTGACATGTTGGCAAGTTCTTCCAGTTGCAGTAGTGGTACGCCAGCAGCTGAAAGCAGCTTTGACATAAGCATATGGAGAGTCAAAAACCAAAACAAATTTGGAGGAAAAAAATGGGGAGAGTGACTCTTTAGAATTAACTGTATTTATTTTTTTTTTGTGTTGTGTTTTCTTTTAAGGTCCAAGCTTCCCTTCATCTAGAAGTTCGTACACCTACTGCGAGGGAAGATCACGTTCTTCCCACCCCTGCTCCTGACTCGGGGATTTGCTCTAATTAGTACTTGGACTGTGCTGTTGAATTCTAACTCAATTGAGCTTATAATGACTTTATTTTTAGTAATACAAGTCACTTTTTTTTTTTTTTTTACACTTAATAAAAATATTAAGACGTGATTTCAAATGATAAACAACATAGGATAGAAAGAAACCTGGCTTGGGGTGTCTTTCATTAGGTGTGTTGCATATTAGAAGCCACGTCAGGTCACTGGAAATTAACTTGGCTGGTCAATACAGCAGACAGCTCCCTTCTGTTTTCTTTCTCATACTGTGTGCATCAGAAAGTTCAAGAAATTAAAGATAAGAAAAACTCATGAAAGGTACAAAGAGGCAATGGTTACTAAAGACAGACACCTTAAGAAAAGATGCCACAGGTTAGTTGCAGGAGTGGTTGGCGAAGAAATAGCAGCAGGTTGCTGACAAGCTCGGGATGCAGCGAGTGGATTCCCTCTGCATGTTTTAAGGTTTCTCAGTCCTTGAAATGAGACCTGAGAGGCCTCTGTGGTTTTTCCCTCCTCTAGCCCCAAAGTGAGCTCTTTGTAACTTCATCGCAACATCGCTGCCACACAGCTTTGAAGAATGAAGGATTAAGGGGGAACAGTGAATGAGGGCGCTTTTTTTTGGGGGGGTGGGGTGGGGTGGGGTATTGGCGGGCAGAGGGTTGGTGCTGAAGAGAAGAGCTTCTTTTTTCTTCTGTAGCAGTCTTGCCTTCTTGGAACCACCAACCCCCCTGGAGCCCTCCAAAATTGGTGGGGACCCCCAGAAACCCCTTGAGGCCCCCCAAAATTGTGGGGACCCCCTCAAGCTCCCCCTAGGACCCCAAAACCCCTGAAGCTCCCCAAAATCAGGGGGATCCCCCTCAACCCCCTGGGACCCCTAAGCCTCTCTGGGACCACCAAAACCTTCCCCAGGACCCCTCCAAAATTGGGAGGACCCCACCTTAAACCCCCAGAGACCCTCAGTTCCCCATTTGAGTCCCCCCATCACCATTGTCCCCTGCAGGGGTCTGGGGGAGGTCCCAGTGATGTGACCCCTCCTCCTGCACGCCCAGTTCCCCCACTGAGACCCCCAAATCCCTCCTCCACATCCCTACTTTCCTCTGTGGGAGCTTTGGGGGTCCCAGCACTGTCACCCCCCCACACCCCTCAGTTGCCCCACACACTGTTTCGTGCTGCCCCCACCACCCCCTGCAGGGTTTTTTGGGGGTTCCCACCGATGCCACACCCCTATCCCTGCACCCCCAAACTCTCGAGGACACCTGGGAAGGGGGGATGTCCCAGTGCCCCTCACAACCACTCCCCTCAGGTTTGGGGAGCCTGTTGTCACCTGTGTGTCCTCCCCCACCCCCCAGGAAAGGGACCACACCAGGCTGACAAGGAAAGCCACCAACGGCCTCCACTTGTGCATCCATGGCGTGGACCAGGATGGGGGACACAAGGACACCCCGGGGGGGCCATGGGGACACCCCACACATGCCCCAGGGTCTCCTGAAGGTCCCCAAATCATCACCCTGGGCATGGGAGGGGACACGGGGACACCAAGGTGGCTCTTGGGGACATTCCCATCCATGAGATGTCCCCCACGTTGATGCCCCATGACCTTGAGGGACCCCAAGGTGGCTCTTAGTGATGTCCCTGTCCTCGGAGTGCCCTCACATTGACACCCCATGACTTTGAGGGGACACAGGAGACCCCAAGCTGGCTCTTGGGGACATCCCCATCCCTGGGGTGCACCCCACTTTGATGCCCCACAACTGGGAGGGGACCAGGGTGTCCCCAGGTGTCTGTGGTTCATCCCCATCCCTGAAGTGTCCCCAACATTGACACCTGTCATGTTACAGGGTAATTTGGCAGAAAACAAACCCCCTTGCGTCCCAGTTTATCCTCAGGTGTCACAGGGGCTGGGGGCAGCTACGCTTAGATTCTGAGTGATACCAACTTGTCACTTGCTCCATTCAACCTCCACCCTCCCACGTGACTCTGGGCTTGGGTTTCCCTCCTAAAGCACCTCGACTCAGCCCTGACACCCACTGGGAAGGGTGCTGGGACAAGGGACGATCCCGAACCCCTCCCTGAGGATTCATCACAGAACAACAGCCCCCCCACTCCAGAATATCTTGTGGCAGACTCAGTCATAAGAGAGAAAAGATCGTTTTATTGTAGACAGCAGCTGCGGGGCCCCGGAGTCAGCGGTTCAGGCAGGGAGAATGAATCGGCACCTGCAAGGACAGAGTCAGAAAGCTCTGGTGAATCCCTGGCGGCAGGAAGAGGCAGGGTTGTGCTGCCCTCTCTGGGGAACACCGTGTGTGAGGAATTGCTGACGGCCCAGAGCAGAGAGATGTTGCTGGCGATGGTTACGGGGTGGCTCTGGCACCTCGTCCCCCGGGCAATGCCCTTCGAGCCCCGAGCGTGCGCAGAGACGCGCAGTGCCCCTGTGCCAGGGCTCGGTCCGGAGCCCCTGGGCCCTGCCAGGGAGTTATTTCCAGACCCCCCACAGCACCGTCCCTCGCTGTCCCTCGCCAGTGCGTTGGGCTGACGGAGAGGGGTGTGGAGAGGTATGAAAGATGGGCAGCAGAGCCCGGCACGCACCTGGGCTGCCCGACCTGCTGCACCTGCCAGCATCTTCCCGTTGTCCCTCCAGAGCCTGTGGAGGGAGGGCTGGTGCCCCCCTGGCCAGGCTGGCTGACCTGGATGGGCCAGGGCAGCGGCCAGGGTCCTCCGCAGAGCAAAGGGCCAGGGCAGCCCCTCCTCCTCCTCCCGCTGCTGCTGCTGCTCCCTTCTCCTGCAAAGGAAAAGAGAGCAAGAGCCCGTCAGTAGAGGCCTCCAGGCCAGCGCTCCTGGAGCCTGCCCTGCCCTGCCCTGCCCTGCCCTGCCTGCAGCATGGTGCTCAGCAGTGTGGCAGGACGGCCAGGGAGCCGGCAGCTGGAACCGCGGCTCCGGCTTAACAGCTCCAGCTCGGGGGCTCCTGAGAGCCGGCGTGTCCCTGGGACAGCCTGGCCCAGCCCTGGCCCTCTCCTCCTCCAGGCTGTGGGAAGCACCACAAGCTGCGTGTCCCCGCAGAACCACGTCCAGCGGCCGCTGCCCGGTGCTGTCCTTTCTCCGCCGGCTGACGTCCTCCCTCGGGCTGCCCAACCTGCACGGGGACACTCAAGGGACAAGGGAGCACAGCTCAGCCACTTCCAGGAGGTGCCTTTCTTTCCCAAACTGACCTGGTGAGTGGCAAAGTCCCCCTTCGCTGCTAGAGGGGACCGTCGGAGGCCCTTGCTTGAGATCAGCCTGCAAGAACTAGGCTGTGCTTAGAGAGCAGCTCCGCAGCAGAAAGGGCCACCAGCCACCATCCCACTGCATGCATATCCCTGCAGCCTGGCACAGCCCGAGGGCAAAGGCAGCCGTTCTCCCCTCTGCCTGGCCCTCCACCAGCCTCTCCAGGCTCCTGGTGCTGAACGGCCTCCACTGGACAAGAGAGAAGCAGTGGCAGAAGGGGAGCAGCGATGCCTGTGCTGCTCGGCGGGAGGAGCAGTGCTGGGGACAGCGCCCGGGCCAGAGAGACACTCACGGCATGGCGGCAGCTCCGCTCCTTCTCCAGGAGTTGGAGTGACGGGACGAGGGTCACTCGGGGCTTCTTGGCTCCTTCTGTGCACCGGGAAGGGACAGGCAGAGAGCTGGGTGAGCCCCAAGCTGCCTTGGCAGAGAAAGCTGGTCACCACTTTGACCGTCCTCCCCGTTCCTTCTCCCTCCCCCAGATTCCTGTGCCGAGCATGACCTCGTATGGTACGGAGTGTCCCGTGCTCAGCTGGGGTCGACTCTCCCGGCAGCCCTGCGTCCTCCCGGCTTCCTGTGCACCCACTCACGTGCAGAGCCTGGGAAAATGAAAAATCCTTGACTTAGGACGAGCACTACTTAGCACTGACTATAGCATCAGCATGTTATCAGCATCATTCTTGTACTAAATCCAAAATACAGCACTGGACCAGCTCGTGGGAAGAAAACTAACTCTGTCCCAGCCAGAACCAGCACAGGCATCTGCCTTCTTTGGTGCTCTGCTGCTCTTCTCTGCACTCTGCCAGGGTGGGTCTGGCTTCCCCTTCAGGCACCCGTTGGGGAGCTGAGGCGAGACCTGGGTGAGGACAGCCTCCCCCCACTGGCTTCCTCATCCTCAGGCTGAAAAAATGCCACCTCCCGGCCCCAGTTACCTCGGTGGCCTCCAGGGGAGTCCAACAGCCTCCAGTGGTACTTGGTGGTCCTCGGGGTTCTCCGGCAGTCCTTGGGGTTCTTCAGCGGTCCTCAATGCTCCTCGGTGTTCCTCAGTGGTCTCCAGCTGTCCTCGGTGGTCCTCAGGGGTCTCCGGCAGTCCTCGGTGGTCCTTGGCAGGCTCCAGCAGGCTCCAAGGGACTCCTCCTGGCACTATGGCGCTGCCAGACAGAAGATGGCAGCCCCTCTCCTCGCTTCTTTGGGCTCAGGGCAGAGAAGATGGCCCCCGTCATGAGGAGAGAGGGTAGGGGTGGGAAAGCCAGGCTCATCTGTGGCTTGACATGATGAGCTTACCGGGTGTCGAAGTGACTGGTCCCCTCGGGGCTAGCGCCGCTCGTTGTGAAGGGGCTACTGAGAGGCCCGCTGAGAGCCCCCCAGGGCCCTGCGGCGCTTTGTGCAGCCAGCCATGGTGCTGCAGTGCCCCATCAGCCCCACAGGAGATGGATCCACCTCCATCGGCTCCTCCTCTTCTCGAGGTGGATCCACCTCCATGGGCTCTTCCATATCTTGAGGTGGATCCACCTCCATCGGCTCCTCCATATTTCGAGGTGGATCCACCTCCATGGGCTCATGGCCCTGCTGTGGCAGGTCAACCTCCATGGGCTCGACTGACCTACCACAGCTGGTGCTGCTCCTGTCAACCCTCTTCCGTTTTTGGGGCTGTGGAGGCATCCTCAGCGGTTCAAAGAACCTCTTTTCACTCGTCCCACTGTCCGTGGGCTCCTCTACTACTCACACTTGGTGCCACAAGCTCAACTGCACAGCGAGCTGTGGGCCAGCCGCAGGGGTTGTGTAATGGGTGTCTGCTGACGTCACCAACGGACGCTGCTGGGATTGGCCCTGAGGCCCAGGTGACCCCCGAGGCCCAGGTGGCCCTTGAGGCCCACGTGGCCCCGTTCTGGGCACCATTTCCTTGCCAGAGAGCAGGGCTGCCCCTCGGGCACCGGGACGGCCTCCAGCTCCCCTGCTGTGCCCTGGGGTCCAGCCCCCTCCTCAGGCCAGGCCTGGGGTCCCCCCAACGGGCCTGTGGCCACAGTGTCCCGGCAGGGCCGGGGAGTCTCCACCACCCTCCAACTGCTCGGCTGCTGTGAGTGGCACCGTCCCCAGAGCCAACAGGAGCAGAGAGGGGCAGAGGGCAGGGGAGGGCCTGGCGGTCTCCGGGCTGCTGCGCAGGGGCGATGGGGGCGTCCGCTGTAGGGCCACCGACGTCCTTGGGGCCTGGAGGAGGGGTTTGGCCCTGAGGCTGGGAAGGCCCGTGGGGGATGGCTGTCCCCAGCTCACTCTGGCCTCAGGTGCCAAAGGGGCAGGTGAAGGTGAAGCCGGAGCTGCCCTGGCCCTGCACAAAGAGCAGCTGCAGGTCAGCTGTGAGTCCAGACATGTCCTGGGACTGATCTGATCTCGGCTACGGGCTCTTCAGGGGAGTGCTCAGGGTGAAGGCTGTGGTGGGGCGGTTGTGTGGAGGGGGGGTTGGCAGCAGCCGAGGTGCTACAGGGGTGGCTGCTGTGAGAAGCTTCTAGAAGCTCCCCCGGCTCCAAGTCAGACCTGCCTCTGGCCAAGGCCGAGCCAATTAGCGACGGTGGCTGCGCCTCTGTGATAAGATATTGAAGAAGGGGAACCTGAGAGGAGGAGGGGAGTGAGGGAAATACCTCTGCAAACACTAAGGTCAGAGCAGCTAAAGGAGGAGGAGGAGGGCGAGGGGGAGGTGTGCCAGAGCAGAGACCCCCCTCAGCCCGTGGGGAGAGGGCAGGCTGTGCCCTGCAGCCCATGGCAGTCAGTGATGGAGCAGATGCCCAGCTGCAGCCCGGGGAGGACCCTATGCCAGAGCAGGGGGCTGTGACCGAAGAAGGCCGGGACTCTGAGGACAGCCCACGCTGCAGCAGTCTGTCACTGGGAGGAGTGGAGCCCGTGGCAGGGACCCATGCTGGAGCAGTTTGTGAAGAGCTGCAGCCCTGTGGGAAGGACCCACACTGGAGAAGTTTGTGGAGGACTGTCTCCATGGGGAGGGACCCCACGCTGGAGCAGGGTAAGAGTGTGAGTCCTCCCCTGAGGAGGAAGGAGCAGCAGAAACAAGGGGTGATGAACTGACCGCAACCCCCATCCCCTGCCCCCCCAACCCACGCCACTGGGGGGGGAAGGCGGAGGAGAAATCGGGAGCAAAGCTGAGGCCAGGAAGAAGGGAGAGGTGGGGGGAAGGTGTTTTTAAGATGTGGTTGTATTTCTCACTGTCCTACTCTGTTTGATTGGTAAACTAGTGGTGGTGGTAGTGGTGAAATTAAATTATGTTCTTTTTCTTCCCCAATCGAGCCTGTCTTTTCCCGTGACCATAACGGGTGGGCCATCCCTCTCTGTCCTTGTCTCCATCCCTGAGCCTTTTGTTTTATCTTCTTCTCCCCATCCCTGAGGGGGAAGGAGCAAGTGAGGGGCTGCGTGGTGCTCAGTTGCCCTCTGGGCCCAAACCAGGACAGGTGTGTAGGTACTTCTCCCCCATCAGTTGATTCCTATGGACCTTCAGCAGTGTAAAACCTGTTGAGAGCAGAACGTCAGTTAAGGAGGAACGGGAGGTGTTTTTCTTTCCTTCCAGTGACTCAATGGCAAACAGTCTGCAAACAGAACTCTTGCTGACTGTGGTTGAGAGAAGGAAAACTAAGCTGGCTGTGCAGGTGTTGCTGGTGATGGCTTGCTGTGGCTGTGCTGCCACGGGGACGGCAGATGCCAGTGTGTCCCTTTGTCCTGTGTCCTTCCAGCCCTCTGCTTTCATGGCTTGTGTAGGTAGGGAGGCAACGCTGACTTTGAAACTGTGACTGGTGTCGTGGGGGAAGGTGTCATCTCTCCGCTATTTACTAGTTTCTTTCTCCCTTTGTCTCGTGCTGTTTTGTCAAGGCCGCTGTGCAGAGCACATCTTTAGAGGAGTGTTTGTCTTTTCTTTGGGTTGGATTTTGACTAGCTTAATGAGGCTGAGATTACCTGCCATTATTTTACAGAGCAAGGATCCCAAGCAATCCAAAGTGACCAGCAATGCGAGCAGTCCGTGACACACACAGCACTTTCCCCACTATCCGCAATTTTTTCTTTTCCACAGCACAGTTGGAAGTGCGTACGTTTAAGCCAGGAGCAGTTTGGAAGATAGTCAAGCCCTTGAGAGGACAGGCAAGGCAATGGTCACCCACTGCACAAAGTCAGAGGCGATCTGCAGAACTGCTCAGGACACCGAGTGCAGAAAAGCTAGGCCTCGCCCCAGGTGAAGTGAGATTCTGTATGGCCTGACTGGTGGTGACACTTTACTCAGCTGTAGTAGCCCCAAAGCCTTGTAGCATCAGGAGACAGGGATTCTTGTGCCAGGCCAGGCAGTGCAGTAGTAAGGGAGCATCTGCCTCCTCAGCAACCAGCCACGGGGCTTACAGGGGCTTGTGCTGGTAACTCTCTTGCCCGCAAGTTGTTCCTGTCCTGTGCCAGGCTTCTCTAGCATCGATTTATGCACAAATGCTTTCATGACTGAGCTGAAGGATTTCTCTGATGCTCAGATCGTTTGCCTCTGTTCACACTCAGATTTCCTGGGCCATTTAGAGCACATGTTTTCATCAGAGAAGGGCATTCTCAGTGAGGTGAGGAGGGTAATGTCTTGAAAGTACTTCTCCCCAGGTGCACGTTAGCAGCAACCCTCTTTTGGAAGGTCTAAAAAGTAGGACTTTCTTGTGGGCTAGAGCTATTACAGCTGACACAGTATGAAGACAGTGACAACATATTTTGAAACCCCTTTTTTCTGTATGGTTTTTCTGGAAATCATGTTGAGAGACCTAAGCTTGCTACGGCATACAAAGGTTTTAAACTAAACTATTCAGACAGAAATTCACAGACTTGCTTTTTTCTTTAACTCTGTGTTAAAGTTCTGTGTTCTCATAACTGGAAACTGTCTATCCACAGACAGGAAAAATACTTGTTGTATTATGAGGAGCTGAAAAGTGAAAACAACCTGAGAAGACAAATGGGGAATCTAATCTAAAATTAGTTATGGTCTAGAGCTTTATTTTTGGCTCAGTTGTTTCTAATCTGTTTCTGGCTCTGGATTTTATTGTTTAGCAAACATCAATGTTTTCAGTGTTCCATTCAGGGGGGTTTTGTACTTTTTTAGTAATTTCCTCATTTTTCCCCTTACATACATTTAGACTCAAAGCGCTAGAGAAGCTGAACAAGAACTCTAACTGCTATTCAGTTAGAGGCTTGTAAGTCATAAAAAGCTAAGAAGAAAATAAATAATTAGCACTTTTTTTTGTGGGATCGCAGTGAACCCAATTTCAGAATTTGTTCCAGGCAAGAAAAACTCTCCTCCATAGGACTCAATTCACTTCTGTCCTGTAGAGCCTGAGAAGCGTATAGAAAATCCTATCAAATAAAGATCATGTGTTTTACATAAATGGACAAAAGTATGAACAACTACATATGATGAAGGGCTGTGTTTGCTCTTCCTCTTTCCTTAGGCCACTCCTCTTATCACTACCAAACACGTATCAAAAAACCAACTTTTTTGGACTCCTAATTAAATGTTTCAGTAGCAGCGTGTCTGCAGACAGTTCATAGCCACTCATTCTTGTGCCAACATGGTCTTTTAGATTAAACAGGGGTCTTTTCCCCTCCTTGCTTTTTACCTGTCCAACAGTCTCTGTGTCAGACTGCGTGTAATGCGGTGGTTCAACGAACACTGCAAACGCCAGGAGCAAACAGAGCAAACAAAAAGAGAAGTCCCAGACTGCCACTGTCAAGAGCCTCCTTCCCACCCCCTTGCAGGTCTCCTTGCCCAGGTAGATGTCTTCTGCAGGTGTCTGCTCAGCAAACAGAACCTGTGAACCATCTGGCTCAAAACCAACCTGCCAAAACAAGGCTTACTTTTTGGAAGCCTCGTTTTGTTAGCTGGCCTAGCCAAGCTCCTCTAAGTCCTCTTCCTCCTCCTCCTTCAAACCAGAGTGCCCAAAGCCTATCTCATCCAATCCTGGAAGCAACAGAGAGAACCGGAATACATTTTGCTGCAAGGCAGATCAGAATTTTTATACATCAGTAAACATATTACTATGCTATAGCACTCTGGTTTTTGCCCCCTTTCCCCAAATCACACCATGTTTGTGACTTATCCTTGATCACATGCAGCCTCTTTTCTCTTCCAGAGGTCCCCTCATGTTAATTCCCATGCCTACAGCATTATTACTCATTCCCATGGAATGGCTTTGTAAAGCATCCCATTTCGTATCTCCACCTTAAAAAAAAGATTTATTTTTGTAGCACTGTTTGTTTTGTATTCTGTTACCACATTCCAGGCAGATTTGAGCTACAATAGTTCACGTACATAGGAAGTGTATCTGTCATTTACTGTCACTAAAATGCCGGTCACCCAGGTGTGAGTCATTGTTAGTGAATGCATGTAGGACTCCATCTACTTAGTTTCATGTTGTTGAGTAATTCTTCCCTTCACAAATTCCCTAGAGCCTTGCATACCACTGATGTCAAACCCACCAGGCTACAGCTGCCTGCCTCCAGTTCAAGGGTCTTCTTGACCTACAGGCGTGATTTTTAGTATGATGGTGAAGGCAGTTCAGCTCGGGACACACAGACCTTGAGTTTGCTCGCCAAGTCGGCCATGTGCCCTCTTCAAGGTCGAATGGCTTCGGGATGTCCTTGCTCGAAGGCCAATGGTATCCTGGCTTGTATCAGCACTAGCGTGGCCAGCAGGGACAGGGAAGGGATCTCACCCCTGTGCTCGGCACTGTTGAGGCCGCCCCTCGATGAGTGGGTTCAGTTTTGGGCCCCTCACTCCAAAAAGGACATTGAATGACTCGAGCGTGTCCAGAGAAAGGCAACGGAGCTGGTGAAGGGTCTGGAGCACAGGTCTGATGGGAACTGGGGGGGTTGAGTCTGGAGAAGAGGAGGCTGAGGGGAGACCTCATGGCCCTCTACAACTACCTGAAAGGAGGGTGCAGAGAGGGGGGAGGAGTCTCTTGAGCCAAGGAACCAGCGCCAGGACAAGAGGGAATGGCCTCAAGCTGCGCCAGGGCAGGGTCAGACTGGCTATTAGGAAGTATTTCTTTGCAGAAGGGTTTGTTGGGCGTTGGAATGGGCTGCCCAGGGCAGGGGGGGAGTCCCCATCCCTGGAGGGGTTGAAGAGTCGGGTTGACCCAGCGCTGAGGGATCTGGTGGAGTTGGGAACGGTCAGTGTGAGGTTCATGGTTGGGCTGGAGGAGCTTCAAGGGCTTTTCCAACCGAGATGATGCTGTGATTCTGTGAAGGTGGCTATCTATGTGTTTTTCTGATTAGGGATGCCTTAGGCATTAACATAGACAAAGAACATCTTTCTTGACTGAAGCATAATATCACTACATTGTTCTGAAAATTTAACCTTTAACGATGCCAGCCACTGCCCACCCCTTGAAAGGTCCATGTGTCTCTGGGGACAGCACCCCTCTCCCAGACAGAGGACAGAGTTTATCCAGGCTCGATTCTTCTGGAGCCTGCCCCGTCACAAAACGTGCAGCGACTCTAGAAGTGGAAATACCGGTTTTCTTTCAGGCTGCAGCGTTAGGCAAAGCGTGTTGGAATGGCCAGTGGGGTTTTGGCTCCGGGCCCCCTGTGTACATGCAAAAGGGCTTCCAAAAATCCTTCGTGCAACCGCCCTCTTGTGAATTAATGAGCAAATCTGGGGAAAGAAAGTAAAATAACATGAAATCCCTGCACCTCCCAGGCCGCACAAGAAGAGCCGTTCGAAGGGCGGGCTGACACCCCGGAGCTGCCGGGCCGTTCGGTACTGGTTGTACCGGCGGCAGCCCAGGGCGGCGCTGCCTGGAAGGGAGGGGAGAGAAGGGGTTTTCCTTTTAGTCTTCACTGGGGACACGAGTGTCACAAGTCCCCCGCAGTCCCGGCATTTATAAGGAAACGGGAGGGCGCGGGAGCGACAGCTCTGCCATCTGCTCGTCGGGGCTGGGTTGGCGGCTCTTCCCCTGTGCGGGATGCGGTCAGCGACTGATCAGGTCTGGATCCAACATGGCGGCTCCCGCTACCACCGGCCCCTGGCCGCTCCTGCCGCGGTAACCGGCGCCGCCGCGACGCTTCTGTGCTCCCCCGGTGTCCGTGGGGCGGGGCGGCGGGAGGTGACGCCTCTCGCTTTCGCAGCCCGGTCTGGCCGCGGTGTTCGGTGTTACCGGCCGGCGAGGGAGGAGCCCTCGAATGCCCGGGGCTGAGGGGCGGCGCAGCCCTGTCTCGGGAACGGGAACGGGAACGGGAGCGTGCACCTGCAGCAGCGCCGGGGGCGGGGCGCTTGGTAAAAGCAGGGGGGTTTGTTCGGAAAATGTCTGCTCTATAAAACAAGCTCTTGTACCTTTCAGGTTTTTTGCTTACAGAACTGGTGGAGAAATGCCTGGGTTCACGCGTTCATACTGTGCTGAAGAGGGATAAATTGTTAGACGAATTAACATTAGTTAATTTATCTAACATCATGTTAGATAAATTTGATGACTCTGTCAGTCTCCTTTGATGGGAATGTGTAAGGCTGTCCGCTTCATGCTTTGGCTTAGTTCCCGTATTGCTTTTGAGAGGTTTGAGTGCACTGGATGGAACCTTTTTGCAGGGATCAGTTGAATTATTCTGATATTTTTATTTTACCGATAAAATCACAGTTCAGTATAAAATGAAAATAAATGGTTTGATTTTAAAATTCTGGGCCTTATTTTCCTTGAAACTGGATTTTCAGATACGGCGTTAGAAGACATTACAGCATTCTAATTATTATTTCTGCATCTTGTTGCTGTTTAATGTTTGGTGTCCTGAGGAAAAGTACTGTTTAAGATTTAGAAGCACAGCGGTTTTCTATTTCAGGGATATTTGCCAGCTGAGTAGTTTATACCTTGGATTTAAACTCTAGAGGGTGATCTATCCAGGACAGCCATGTCATAGAGTAGCTGGTGCGTGATTTATACTTGTAATCAGGTTCCTAATTTGCAGCCTTAATTTTGCCAGGGTTGTGGAACTTTCCAGGAGTTTGTTTACATTTACATTTCCTTGAGGCCTAGGCAAAGATTTAAAAAGTTAGCAGGCTTCAGGATAAGTATTTATTACTTTGTCATGCCATGTTGCTACTCAAAACCTGTTTTGAGTATTGGTGGTATTCAAGAAATTGCCAGATTTAGAGGGTGAATCTGTACCCTTACGTACTGAGCAGAAAAGTACAATGGATGTTTTTAGTTGCAGGGCAGCTTTCTTTGCCCAGGGGGTCAGTTTATCAAGATTACGCTGCAGTGTGGCTAATTTATTTGTTAGTTTCAACAACTGTCGTCTTAATGCAGAAATTTATGTCAGTTCTGTAATCAAAACTGGAATCACTGTCCCTGCTTTTATGTTCTTAGTTTTTTCTAATGCTGCTTCCGTGACATTACACCTGAGGGCAGAAGAATCACAAAGCTGGACGAGATTTTGCTAAATGGAAATAACATAACAGTGGTAAGTCATCGTTGTTAAAAGGCTGCAGGCATTTATTTTCGGTACCTGTAAGTTGATCAGCAATTGAGTTCAGCTACTTTAAGCTGAGCTTTCCAGACAGTTCCATTACATAAGGTACTTTCAAGTAGATTCTGGGGCGTATGTGTGTATGAATGATGCTGGAAAAGTGATCTTATTGCCTTACCTGGTATGTGTTACAGTTTAAAAAAAGTAAAATGAAAAGAGCATGGCCCTAATTTTATTTTGGTGAATGTTTCCCTGGTCTTCAGGTGTGCAAGGGAATCACTGGCTTTGTTACCCACTCCGTAGGCCAATTCATACAGTGGCTTTTAACTTATGAGTGTTTGCATGCATACGTATGCAGGTGGAATACATCTGCATTTAATCCATTATTGTCCTTATAAATGGATTTGCAGCAGTTTGGCTGCTTAGAAGCTCATCGAGTCATTTGGCAGTTATGATACCCTGTGATGCCCGGAGAGCTGTACCTTGACGTGCTCTGAAAAAAGCCCTGGAGGTCTGTTGGATTATACCGAACCAGAAGCACTGTGACTTTTAGTTTATCATGTGCTGATGTATGTAGATCAGTACTGAAACAGTCATGAAATACTGTGATTATGCATCCCTCAGTTGAATTCTGCAACTCCTAAATACCAGAAAAGCAGACCCACGGTGGTTTTTTGCTCATCTGCATAGATGGCTATAGATTGCCCCCTACAGAAGGGCATTCCTAATTTTGTGGAGAGATTGCCCCTACAGAAGATTGCCCCCTACAGAAGGGCATTCCTAATTTTGTGGAGAGAGAAGAGGAAGACTGACTTGAGCCAAAGTTGGCTCTGTGTGAATGGGGAGTAAACATTTTGCTGTCTTAGCTACCTTGCACCTCCTCGCTGTGTCTGAGAAAGTGTCGTCTTGACTGAACCAAAGCAGAAGAAGGCTTAGAAATTACTGTGCTGCATCCTTAAAGGACAGTGCGTGTTCTGACCTCTTGTATGGGGCAAAATTGCTACTGTCCAGCTACGCTGGTGGTATGCTGCCCTTGAAGCAGAAGCTGGTGATTCTTAGAGTGCATATTTTCAGCAAGACATAGATGTTTCTGTATTAGATCTTGTGTCTCTTTTGGGGACACATTTTCCCACATCAGGAAGACTGTGCTTTAGATTTTTTCTTACTTTGGTCCCAAAAGCAGCACAGCTCTTTGTCTTTAGAAGTGCTCAGCTAATTATTAAGAATGTACCAGTAAAAGGAATAGTTATCCTCCTCTTTTTTCCATTATTGATGTTTGTCCTTTTGTATTTCTTCTGTTGTTCAGTTCTTCACAGGAGAATGCTATGCTGACTTACTCCCTGCTACCTGTAGAGGGGTTCAGACTCTTTCTTAAGTTTTGGGCTCTGCTTAGCAGTAGAAGTTGGAAAGAGGAAACCAACCAGTGTAGCGAGAGTCTGGGGATGAATTGGCAACTGGAGAAATTTTTCGTGAAAGGAAGCGTGTTCTTTGTCCTTTTAAAAATGAGCTGTGGTGTTTCTAGACAGAATCATCTCCTTGAAGTGAATAGCAAAGACAAAAACCAGAATGTATGTTACCTAGGAACTCCTTTGTGCTTTGCTAAACGTTCTTTGTGTTTTGGAGATTCTTTTTGACATTTTCTTCTCTGGTGGTAACTGACTTCTGTTGGGAGAGGAAGATAATACTGAATCTAAAAACCACTTTTGTGATCTACCATGAAGTCTCCATCTGCTAAAAGGTAGTAAAGCAAGAACTGTCACATATGGGTTTGTAAAACTCAAATCTATGGCACTAACACAAAACTGTCTTATTCTTTTCTAGCTGGTTCCAGGAGAAGAAGGTCCTGAAGTATAAATTGATGCAGTTGTCATCTATGAAGATGTGTCTCATATATATATATATGTATAACCTAAACACAGCTCTTGGGGTGTGGGTTGTTTGTTTATTTGGTTTGTTTACACACTGTTGCAGTTGACATTTGGTAAAAGACAAGGATTTCCTCTTCAGGAGAGGTGCATTGCTAATAATGCTGACTTTGTCAGTTGAAATCGTTGTGACTTTCTTGTAAAGACACGCTTGTCAGTTCTGAATAAAAGGCTCTCTTTTTGCTAGTTACTGTGTTCTGTTATGCAAGTGCACAAGTTAGTTTTGTAACTGGTTGATGAAAAAATAATAGTTATGTTTCAGTTGCTGTCAGTCTTCAGTTTTTCTACATCTGTTGCATTTGTTTATGGCCCAAGTCTGTATAAAATACAGGTCGTGAGCCCAGAGATTGCTGTTCTTTGGAGTACAGGCAGATACTAAGCTGGATCAGTTGTTTAAACGCTGCTTCAGGCTGTGGCACCAGGAACCATGGGGCAGAGTGCTGGATCATTCTTAAAGTTTCTGTTTGATACTCAGCAGCCTTTGGTTCTGCTGGCCTTGAGGTTCAGCTCCCTTGGACTTCTTTTGCCTGGTAGATACAGTTTCTCACAGTAAAGGCACTGTAACGGTATTTGGCAGGCGAGGACAGGCAGACCAGACCTACTCATGTTCAGGGGGTAAAACCCCAAAAACCCAACCTAAAGAAAAGGCTGGTGTTAAACTCCTCCTTGGTGTCAGCAGTGACTCCGTTCGCGCTCACCACCAAGTGGCACTGTGTGTGCTGAAGTCGTGGCTGCCCGTGCCTGCCTGCCTAGTGCGGAATCGTCATTTTGGAGTCGACGCTCTTTTGGCTGCATCACTTCTCCTGTGATATAAAAACTTGAGAGGTATTGGGAGCGACTGTTTGGGACAACTTCTGTAAAGTAAGGAATTGCTGTTTTTATTTTGTCATGGTGGGCAAAAAATAACTTGATTCTAAATCATGTCTGCTGCAGCTTATGCTTCCACAATACACCGCTCAACTGATTTCTGTGTGTAAATGGCTTTGGAGAGGAATCCCAGGTGCCTGCTGTTCCCACAGGGACAGGCAGGGGACAGCGCAGGATCACAGGGATAGGACGTGCTTTGCCTTCCTGTCACCAGAAGAAAGAAGAGTTGAAGAAGGGGGGTCAGGATTAAGAGACTGCAAGGAGGTTGCTGTACTAGATCCTTTTGCCTTGCTCTGACAGAAAAGCTGCCTTCTGCTAGCGGGGTCTTAGCTCGAAACACTGTGAGAACTTCTTGCTTTAGCCTATTAAAGGGGAGAGGGACGCCCTCCCCTCTCCCAGGGAGCGTGTGACGTTTGACTCACTTGTTCTGAGCAGATGATCTGCAGTTGTCATCTTTAGATTGCATGGTGACAGTCTATACCATTGACTCCCTGACTGGGTTTTCATTTCTGTCCCTGTTCCCTTCTCCAGCTCTTTTTTAATACATCAATTAAAAAAAATATTTTTTTAAAACTTGCATTTGATTAGAACATCATTTGTTGGTTTTGGCTGCAAACACTTTAATTGTTAAAACTAAGTCACCTTTTCATCAGAACACTTACAAGATTTCTAGCCAGTGTGGTACGATTGCGTTGGGGGGTTTTTTGAATAAGATTCTATACATGTTCCAGTGTGTGCACTTAATTTCTACTTCACTCAGTATTTCGAAAACAGCCTTAAATTGAAGAGAGGTTTCATGCTTGGGAGAGAAAATGAGCAGATCCTGACTCCAAAACAGCTTTTCAAAGGGAAAGGTAAACTATTTTGTTTCTTTTTGGATTTTTGTTCTGACAGCACAAACATCTTGTTCTCTCAGGATTTTGTTATCTCTGGGAAAAAAATCCTTGGTATTACCTGACTTCATCCTCCTCTGGTTGGCTTGTTTGTTGTGTGGTTTTTTTTTTTAACTCCCTCCAGAGGAAGTGCTAAGACTTAGCTTTAGGAAGGCATTTTAATTCATGACTCGGAGGTCTGCAGTCATCACTCTAAAAACAGCTTCTTTGCATCCAAACGCTGTTAATCCTTTATAATATGAAAGGAAAGATTTTTAACTTTCAGTTGAGAATACAAAGTATTCCAGATGGGTCTGGTTTGTTTTGCATTCAGTATTCCTGTAGCCTGTTGCTTTGGAAGTGCGGGTAATAAGCTTTTCAGTTGAATAAATGAGTGCTGGTGTTTCTTTGTTTTTCCTCCCCTAGAAATCTAGTGCTGAATCATCCTGCCCTGTAGTAGTGGACACTGATGTTCTCCAGAAGGCTACTTATGGTGCCACTACAAGTAGGTCATTTAAAATAATAACCTTAGGCTTTAAAAATATGGAAAAGTTAACAATGCTTAAAGTTTAGAGCAGGGTAGTCATCAGGTTAAAATAACTTCATGCTTATGACATGCACAGTGATGGTTCCTTTCAGGTTTTTGGGTTCGGTTTTTTTTGGTTTTTTCTTCTTTAAGGTGGCACTGGTTGCAGTGATCTTTAGTTTACTACATTGCTGCCTTAGTATGGACATGGTTCATTTCTGCCTGCTATTTCAGTTTACTTGCAGACATAGTTAAGAGAGCTGTTTGTGTTGTGGAGTGTATGTATGTGTATAAATATATATATTTATGTATGTGAATGTGTATGAAAATAGTAAGACCTACAGTGCCCTCCCCACATCCTTAGTTATTGCTGACCTGTATTTCAGCGTTACCAAGATTTTAAACTGACCCAAGCATGGCTGTTGCAAATGTTTCCGTGTTTGTCTAACTATTCTGATGAAATAAATTTAAAAAGTAATCAAAGCACTAAATGTTTTATTGCTTGCCCTGGAATTATAGAGGCTTTCCCTGTCTAATATCTATTCCTTTTTTCAGGATTCGCTGTATTTTTTTACCATATGAAATGGAAAGAGATTTCTGGCTTACTGTTGGCTTTTAATAGATGTTTTTTCCTTGAGTTGCCCAGCAATTAAGTCATAGAGTTTGGAATTCAATTGATGGACATTTTGCATGTCTGTGTTCAAATATTGATGCCTACAAGCCATCATACGTTCATGTTCATAGCTTTATAGATACTTTAAAGGTAGGCAGTAGTCTTTATTTTTTAGTAATGTTTAATCTTTTTGGCAAGAACAAGGAAGTCTGTCTGGGTGTGTAGTACTTAGAGCTTTTCCCTATTGTCAGCCTTTAAAAAGGGGAAAATCTGTATCAAGTACACAGTTACGATGGTGATTTTTAAAGTACTAACTTGCATCACAGTCTTGGGAAGAACATGTGTGACAGTGAGAGTCTGTGGTGCAGCATTACTAACGTTTGCTAAAAAAACAAAAGTTTTAAAGAATGAACCATTTGCTTTATAAAAGATACTTGAGGACAATTTCTGATGCTGCTAAAATTTATTGGAAAATTTGCACTGAGTTTGGTGGTTGTGCAGGTTTGACTCCTGCTCATACGTTAGATCTGGAAAGAACAGAAACCTGCATTTGAAGGAGGATTTTGTATGAAGGATAATCAAACTAGTAACCTACTTTAGGAATTATTTTAAAATATGTGGAGCATTAGTTGAAGGCAAATACGTAAAGTTTTATCATATGCTCCTACATCAGCTGTGAGCATTGACTGCAGTCAGCCGTCCACCTCAGAACTTGTTGGTGTTCAGCTGAAACCTGTCAGTTGTGAGACTTCATGGCCGTGAGCTCATGGGCCATGGTTCTCTCAAAGCAAAAAGTGCTGTTTCTTGCACAGCAGTCACTCTTCTCAACATGAGTAACTATATCACAGGGTAAAAGACAAATTTAGTGAATAGTATGTGTTGTTATCAAAATAGCTGTTTGCATTTCAACATGATGCATCTCCTTTCTATAGCAGTAGTGTTGGCAACATGTCTTAGAATTTGGCTGATCCTCTCTTAAACTCATTTAAACTTTCAGCCTCCATTAAATCCCTGACAATATGTTTCACAATGGAAAAATTACTTCCTTCCAAAAAAGAAAGAAAGAAAAAAGAATGGGTGGAGGAAGTGGAGATAAAAAGTCTGTTGTCTGCCAATGTTGTGGGCTGCTCACTCCCTTTTCTGTAGAACTGACAGGGGTTTTTTTATTTTTCTACCTTAACCTATCCTCTGCACCTTTGGTCACCTCCTGAAGTTTGTCTGTCGTTTCCTATGTTAGTAGGTACATGTACCTATTGTATTTTCTAGAGCTTTGATAGTTGTTAAACAGTCTGTAATAGCCTTTGATAGTCTTTAAATTAGACAAGCAATTTATATGTTGGAATAAATGTATTTGCTTATTCTTTTTTGTGAGTAGCTATGAAAATCTTATTTATCTGTTGCCCCTTTTAAATTAAAATGTAATGTTAAGTAAGAAATATATTGAAAGTAAATGCTCAGTGTTGAGAGATCATGGGAAATATAGAGAATTTGTATTAAAAATTATGGACATTTTTCTAGATACTTTTCCAGGTCTGAGGCACACTGAAAGATTTCTTTCATGTGGTGTGTTTGGTTTCATTGACTTCAGCAGAATACATGGATTTAAACTAGCTAAGAATCTGATGATAAGATTTTATACTCTGCTTAATGTAGTGTTGTGATGACTTGTCATCTGAAATCAAAATTTTATCAGATCATCTTACCAGGAGGCTGGATCCTGGATCTGGAAATTACACTGATAGTGATGTTAAACAATCCATGCTCATAACTTCACTGGTTTCTTGCAGCCTCTCGAGTTCTTAAGAACAATAAAGGTCCTGTCCTCAGTGATGGAAGTAGTACGTTGTCAGTTGTAAGGCATGTGGTTTACCCGCTGTTGGATTCTGCTTTTATGCCTGAAAAACCTGTTGATTTAAATGGGTTTGCAGAGCTTATGCTAATGATATGGCTGGAATGAAACAGGATCTCGTGTAGTCTGACCCAAGGACTGTGTATGGTCATGGTTTGGAGCTGGGTGGGAGGGATTGGTTACAGTTACTTCTTATTTGCAGAATTTAATATCTTAAATATGAGTGAACAGTGTCATTGGAACAGTTTCATTTTGACAAGAGAAAATTTATAGATTGGTTTTATCCTGTATTGGAATTAAGATACATATTTATGGCAGACAGTGAGTCTGGCCCAAACACTGAAACACCTCAGTTTTGGGTACACTATTAGAACTTTTATAAAATTTTCAAATCATAACTGAATGTCAGTTTATGTTTGTGGAGTATGAGACCTTACCTGATGCCCTATGAAAAGGTAAATATTGCTAATAATTAATATTTGGTTTGTGGACTATGCCTTTTGCATGCTCTAAAGTCACATGTAAATAACTTTTGTTTTCTTTTTATTTATAAAAGTTCTGTTCACCAAACCATATAAGCACATACCTAAATTAATTGTTAAACTTCCTGAACCTCTGTGTTGCTGCAAACTATTCTGGCTGATAAACCTAAGCGGTCAGCTTTGTATTCCCACATGTGTGTGTGATCACTACGCAAATAGCTCAGAACAAGTTACCAGGCAACTGCGCGCTCCGGCTACACAGGAGGCACAAAGCACCTGGGCTGTTCCTTTTCATCAGTGGAAAAGTAGATTCTCCTGTGACCTCGGTCACTCTAACATATAGATAAGGGTATTTTTCTACTCCTCTCACAGTGGGAGGAACACTGCGTGTGTTTGTGCAGCATGTGAGAATCACTTTACCAAGATTCTTCTATTTCACTTGAAAAAAAGCCAAAACAAAATGCAATTTTAAACCAAATTCAATCCTCTTCAGTATTTCCCTTTCCAGGTTAAGCAGCTGTTTTTCAACTTATACTTTGAAGTCAAACTTCTGTAGATCGCTGAGCACCCTCTTGGGCTTCCTGTAGACTCTCACCAGTTATACTCCACCCTTCTTGAAACACAGTACGTCATCTGGGGGGTTCAACAGCTAATTTGTGCCAATATAATGCTGCCAAAATAACGTGTGGACGTACTAACTCAAGTGTGATGTGTGGCGAGGTCACTGCGCTTTTTAATTGGTGAGAAATGGTACATAAAAACTAGGTGAAAGGAACAGGACGTGAGGGTGGCACACTGGTCTTCAAGCTTGCAGTGCAGCTCCGTGGGCTTCGGCTGACTAAAGACAAGAATGAGGCACAGGGAAGAACTGCTGTTGGATCTTACTGAAAGATGGTAAGTGATTTGGAGAGAGGTTTTCAAAGTCAGAAATTAAAGTCAGGTGCCCAGTTCCAAATTGCCTTTGAAATAGTTGTGTACTTCCCTCGCTTGTGTAACTTTGTATATTGTCTAACAGCTTTTGTTTCAAAGTTAACAAAGTGACGCTTGTGTGATAGGTCTCATAATGATCTCGTAATAATAGGCATAATCCAAGTAATGGAAAATGTCAGCATTTGAAATAGAGCCATGATAAATTATTAATGATTTCTACAATTGTCGCTTACCATGCCTGCCATGTTACAGGTGTCTTAATCATTGGTGCTGTTGCCTCAGACCTTGGGCTGTACTATCTTTGTTTCAGGGTGTGCTCTGAAGCTGCCAGTGGCACTGCCTTAGCCCTCTGGCTAAACAGAGTAGCAACTAAGTTGTGGATGATCAGTATGAGCAGCAGTCAAACAGCATTCTTTTCAGATCAATAGGGAAGACAGTTGCGCCACGTTGTCTGGGTTCCCTAATACCAAAGGTTGTTCTCACATTTTTGATCGTTTTGTATTTTCTGCCTTGTTCAGGGTCAGTTGATGACTGGAGTGAACTCTCACATCTTTACAAACTGCTTGTAACTATGAAAAAGAGATTTGTTGACTTGCTTGTGTGCTATGTAGACGTTAAAGAAATTGGATGCTGCTCATCTTTAAGTCGGAGATAGGAATGTGTTACTGAAAAATAAAATAGAACTGGGCCCCTTGAGGCACAAACGTGTTGATGAAATCATGTGGTATTTTTAATTAAGACATCATGACTGTTTTATCAGCTAACAAACAGATCCTATGCTGAAATGATGTTTGTTCCAGGTAATCCTAGCCAGTCTCTCAAAGCAATGGATCCACTTTGCAAATGAGAAAATGTGGACCTAAATACTGAAGCAGTAAGGGCTGTTTTTCTTCCCCAGTTCAAAGCTATCACAGTAGAGCCTATATAGTTTTCAAATCAGTAGCAGCTCCTTCACCTACTTGTTAGCATATGGAGCAGAATCTGTACTTTCTCCTTCTGTATGGTAGTTGAAAGAAACTTGGTTGCACTCCCTCACCTGTTGGGGGAAAAGTGGGGTGTTGATCAAGTGCACCTGTAGCAAAAACTTCCTTTGCTTAAACAGTTTAGACAATTTTCCTGTGTTGATACTCATTAGAAAAAATCAAAACCTGAAAAATTTACTTTAAGGATTAAGCCAATAAGACTGTTTTCTGAAGAGTAATAAATGGAACAGAGTTTTAGAGACAGTAATTTTCATAGCCCTTTGAAGTGAGGTAAAATAGCTGTCTGTAAGCACAATGTTTAAGCAAAAGATATTTGGTCTCTTTGTGATTCTTTCTGTGGCCTTCTGAATGAAAAGTCTGTGTGAGCCCTGGTTATCTGTGCTACAGAGAACGGATCTGCTTTGCAACCGGAGATTGTTCTGTAACAGAGCGAAGTATGAGAGATGGTTTTGATTACTATTGTGTAATTTAAACATACTGTAAAACAGCCAAATCTTTTTGTGATTTCAAACTTCACTTAACTGCGTAAAGGATGAATGTGCCTCATGAATAGTTTCTTGTGTTCATGCACGTTGCCAGTGTTTTACTACTGGGGGAAATCCTAGCGATTGTAAACAACTAGAGAATTCACCAGAACCTCAAACATAAATGTATCTCAAAAAAATTTTTTCTCACAGCTAGTCTAATGCATTAACTTTTTATGTTAGGAGCTCTTCCATAATAATGTATTTCTCATTTATGGGATAGACAATGAAAGAATTTCTTGAGATATCTAGAAGGAAATGTTGGGTGAGAAAAGAGGAGAGGCAGAATGGGTTTTGAAGTGTGAGTAAAATATTAGAGATTGTGTTCCAGTTCACAGAGGAAAAGACTACTTTAGTTATGATACCGAAGTATTTCTCTTCCACATCTGTAAGCCGGCTAATTATTTCATTCTTAAAAGCTTAAAAGATCCTGAGAGGTTAATTTCAACCTCTTAATAGATGCTACTTGGTTAACACGATATTATTCCATTTGTGTGTTCTAGATTAACTCATCTCTTTCTCAATGACAACTATTGAGCTGAAAGTTTTATTTTCACATATCTGGGATATCAGAAATTCTAGGACTAAGTAAATTGTCAGAGGTTTGCATTTACAAGTCTGCTGAAGCTTTTAAGTGTGCCTGATGAATGTTTAAGAGCAAAAGAAACCCCACAGAATTCAAGTGGGACCATGTTTTTGTGAAACAGCATGTCTGGTTTCAGTACACTCAACGCTAATTTAGAAATGCTGTAACTACGTGATGCAAAGCAGTGAAATCACGTGAAGTTGCTCTTCTGTTTGTTTTGTGAATAAATTTCGAACGAGCAATTTGTCCTGGCAGATTCTATGATGGATCATGTACTGTTTCCTCCCCCATAAAGCTTAAAAACTGACATAAATATCAGATTGTAAGTTCTGGCTCAATCGAAAGAAATTTGCTTATACCTTATCAAGAGGAAATTTCAACTTTAGATGATGGAGCAGTGCACAGGTCCAATAATAATGAAATTCAAACGACAGCTTCTACACTTGGTTGGACTGGAGCCAGAATGTACAGTACCTTACAGGTGCAAGCTTAGCTGTAACCAACTGTTTTTACCACATTGTAAGTAATTTTTTTTTTATCCTGTGTTCAGTTTCAAAGTTGTTGTGAGTGCGAAGCTGTGTGTATGCCATAATGCAGTATGTGTAGCAAGTTGAAATGAATGTTTCGTAACACCACGAGAACGAAATGACACCTGGCATGGCATTATAATTTACCCCAAAACCATGGCAGGAGAAGTTTACCTGGAAGTAGCTGTAACAGAAATCCATCATACTGCCAAATCACCTGTTTCCTTCACAAGGGAAGATGCAGATTTTCAGGAGGACGTAGCTAAGTGAAGCCTGTACACAAGGAGGGATCTATTATTGAACACAAAGGAACTAATATTAAACTGAAGTCAAGTTTTCTCAGAAAAATTCACTACGCTTATTCTTGAAGTTTCAGATTGCGGAAAAAGGGGAGGTATTTGTCACATTAAGTCAACAGGCCTTTTCTAAGGTGTGTACTGAAAGAGGAGCGTGTGCTTTTTGCTCCAGGGTTAAATTAGCAGTTTATGCAAAGAGCAGGGGCAGCTTTAAAAGGGAAATCCTTCATTGTTTCCTGCTGAAGTCATCAGTCCTGTTAAGCCTTGTAAATAGTTGAAATTTACACCAAATTTAAAGCTAATAGTTTCCTCTTGCAAAGATTTAACTGTACCTTGGGGAAAAGTTGCTTCCCTTTGAGATTAAAAGGGAATTGCTCCTGCGGAGAACAGCTCTGTGTAACACTAACGTCTGCGCTGGCGGTAGGGCCCGTGCTAACCTAAAGAAAAGCAAACAAATTCAGTGAGTTTTCTCTGCAGACCAAAATGACGTGAGAGAATAATTTTACAAGAATGACATTTCTCAGTTACCCGTAACAGTGTTTTCTGTCTCTTGTTAAACATTTAGCGAACGTAAGCAATTGTTCTCTGATAAACTCTGGTTGTTCTCTGCACTTCAGGTGGGATCCAGGGTGAAAACTGTCTGGTTCTGGGACCTGGGTCAGAGCTGTGAGTGTGAAGCTCTTCGGGGAGAGCTGTTTTAACTTCATCTGTGCACCTGCCTAACAAATGAGAAATGACACTGTACTTGCTACTGATTTTTTTTTTTTTTTTACAATGTTTCTTTTCTCCATCTTTCTCTTGGCTTTTCTGACATGCTGGAGTCTCCCAGAGGACGGGATGGTGTCATGAGCGCCCAGACACAGCGTATCCACTTCAGTTCAGACAACTGGCATGTGTTTCTTAGGCTGCTGCCTACAAAAATCATTTCACTATGGCAGTAGTCCCAAGTGACAAAGTGGGTGGGTTTGTTGGTTTAATTCAACCTCTCTTGCATTGCTGCTTTCCCCACCCCATCCCCCATCAAGCTTATATCAAAAATCAAGTAACAGGGCAGTCCTGAAATGGAAATGTTAGTGAGTTTTAAGGCACAGGGAACTGAGTCTGCACTCCAGCCTATGCCAGGAAAGAGGTTTGTGCCAAGCAATCGCTAAATCAAACTCTGTATGATTGCTGTTTAGTATGGTAATGATAAGGGATGAACCAAAATTTCTGTGGCCTGTTCATACTGGATAGGCATTATTTGATGCATATGTGTAGCTAATATTCACCTACTTTAGTGAATTGTTCTAGCTTCCATGTACAGAATTTCAAATGACTCAATGCTAGATACTGTAAATATTTGGAGAAATTAGTGCTGAAATTCTGAATTTGCAGAAGAGAGCCACCACCTTGAAATGTTTCTTTCCTTCAAAGGAAAGGCATCCACTAATACTACCAGTGCTGTTTAATGATGGCATTTTCTTTTGATATCATAGCGTAAGATTAGGGTGATATTTCAGTTTTTCACAGATATTTCACAGTTCACAAAGACCGGAAAGCTCAGGAAAAATTACAAAAGCTTTATTTTATAATGCAAATATCTGTAACAAAGCAGTAGGAAAACATCCATTGACAAAACTATCTTTGCAATATATCTTTGCTCCTCTTTGGTCGTTTATCTCTCTTCTGCCAGTTCTTCAAAACCTTTCAAACATTTTAATTGTCTACTCTGTGTGTGTTGGTTTGTGTGTTCTTGGTCTAAAATTACATGTGCAGAACAGAGTTGTTTTGTCTTATTTGAAGCTCATGCAGCTAAATATATAAGGGAGTATCTCAGCTCTAAAAGTTGGAATATAGACAGTTCATTTTATTAGCAAAGATTCATTATTTAACCTAGATGGCTGTGTTCTTAGGGATTATGAGTCTCTGATCTCATGAGTATAACATGCATCTAGGTAATAGGTCATGGCTATTTGTGCTAGAGGAAATGAGGGTTCATTGTTAACATTTGAGATCACCATTGCTTCTGGATTTAATGCAACTGTGGAAAATACAGTAATAGCACACACATGGATGAGATGTTGCAGGACAACAGACTGGCAGATACATACATCATAGGTTACAGCCTCCTGTTTTAGAAACTAAGAGTCAGACTGAAGTATCAGAAGATGTCTTTTCAAAAATCCTGTTATCTAACCCTACTTGTTTGCATGAGTGGCTAAAGACTTTTTTTTTTTTTTTCCAAATACCCCAGAACTGTCTCAGCTTATTTTGCATGTCCAAATATTACTCCTGCTGAGAAAGTAGTGAGTCCTGCTGCCTTCTCATGGCATCACAGTGAAGGTGTCTGGGCATAAGGGAAATGAGAAATGGTTGTGTAGAGAGGGGAACAGGGGCTTGGAGCGTGGCCTGCCTGTCCTGGAAAAGGACTTCTTAAACTACCCAGACCTAAAAAATTCTTGAGTTCAACTGGTTTTTACTATTTTTAGTAAATTCCAACTTTGGAACTGGAATTAACTTTTCACTCTGCAACTTGTTTTACAATACATGGGGGAAGGCTGACAGTGGACTAAAACCCAGGTATTTTTTAAAAAACCTACATCAACAGCAGTAAGTAAATGTTCTAAATAAATGTATTTCAGTTGCTGAGAGTGTAAATGTTCGTTGTCTTTCAAATCATTCAGACCTGCCAAAGGCTAGAAGACGATTGAAACAGTTTTCAGTGTAAATTAAATTAAAACATTGTAAACAGACTGCATTTGCTGAAAAACTTAGAATAGTTCATTGCGTAACTCGTCAGTGTTAAAAGGCTGCAGGTGTAAGGTGGGAGTGCAACAAATTGTCCAGTCCAGGGAAATGGTGCTGTCGAGAGATTTTGTTTCTGTCCAATGGTGTAGTTGTAGGTTTGCTGCTGAGCCTCGAGGTTGGTAATGGAGGAGGGGGTGGAAAAGGATTAGCCTAAGGGTGGAAGATGTGGCTTCTGTTCTTGAGGAGAGGGAAGAGCAGCAGATGGAGCACAAATGCCAAGGTGCTGCCCACCCTGGGTTGCGGACCTGGCTTTGCTGCTTGAAAGCCTGTTCTGTCAAACGCAGCCTGTACCCTATGTACTGGATATGTTGTAGTACTTCTTCACGTAGCTGTAATTAAAATGGTTGGGCTGCTGGTGGAGCAGAATGCGAGTGAGCTTTCTTCCCCCCCCCCCCCCCCCCCTCCATTAGTCTTCCTCCCCCGCCCTTGTTCTTCGGTTGCTGAGCGGTGCTGCTCTTCCTGTTTTTGTACCGGGGATGGGCTTTGGTGTCGCTTCTCTGCTCGTCCTGCTCTGTCTGCCTCCACCACGGATGAAATGTCATCACTCCTGACAGAAAGCTCGTCCCCTGGCCGAGGGAAAGGGCGTCCGTTTGCCACCCGCATCTCTCCTCTGCTGGCAAACGATTGTGCATTCAGGCAGGGCACTGGCTGCTGGCTCGAGGGAGGCCGGTATCCCTCATGGGAACTGCTCCATGAACTCCTGAACCCTGTTTCCTGGGACTGGAATTGAGAGGCTGATGCCTGATGAGAAGTTAATACTGCAGCCTTCCCCACGGTGGAGAGGAGGTTTTGTCACCTATTCCTACAAATCTTTTCACAAAACTTCCATTAGCTTTGCATCTTTGAGCACTTCACCCTTTTAGATTCTGACAGATCTGATAAGGAGTTAAAAAATGATGAGGAAGCCAGTGATCCTATAAGCCTTATTTTCCTTCTGACTGAAATACAGCAACAGAAGATCATGTCAGGCGGAGCCAGAAGGAGAACTCGGGTCTTGTGTGGTGGCTGACCCCCATTTCATCCCCTCTGCATTTCAGAAAGAGAATAGGCTGCTATCTGATAGCTGTTCCTGCCATTACCTTGGTGTCGTCACTGTGAGGCAGCTTTTGGCTGGTGATTCCCCCAAACCAAGTTATTTGTCCTGTACCCCCTTACAATGTGAGATGGCCCAGCTCAGGAACAAATTGTATGTTGTTCTTCAGGCTGTGCGTGTGGGGGCTGTGCAGTAGGTGCCTGTAGCTGTCTGAGGGGACTGTGTGGGAAGCTGGCATTTGGAGCTTGCTGGGGATGCTGTGAGGAGAAAACCCATGCGTGGGGTCATATGGTTAAAGATGGAATTACAATGCCTGTGTGCGATTTGGCTTTCTGTTGGGCTGGCAAGTTTTTTTTCTCATTTTGTGCCTGCAATAATTTTGCAGTGCTGTACATCATTAATACTTTTACTCCTTCAATTTGAAGTATTATCCTTTTTAAAACGAATAATTAAATGAAACAGACTTTCCCTCACCACACACCACAGTAGTGAGCAAAGGGGGAGGAGGGTTGCTCTAGAAGAAAGGCAAATACCTTCTTTCCCGTCCCATCCTTCCAGATCAAGCAACACCCCCAGAGAGCAAGAGGCATTCTCTGCCTGAGGCGCTACTTTGTGCTGAAGCTGTCTGCCCTGCCAGGAGCATCAAGAAAATATGGGTAGAGACACAGAGACAAAACAGAATTGACCCCTTGCAGAGGGTTCAGAGGAACAGGCTGCGTGTGCCGTTGCTTTCTTGCTGTCCACGGCGGCAGCAGCACAGTTCTCGTCCAGAAAAAGCAGACCGCCTTCGCAAAGGCAATTCCCATTCACAGTTTGTTACGTCAGCGTTGGGTTGCTTTGGGATCTCACCGTACGAGCGCCACGCGGGGAGCACGAAGCAGCCGGCGGCAGTCAGTGCTGCGGAGCAGAACTGCTCGGGGAAGGGGTGGCTGCTTTCCAGGCACAAAAGAGGAGTGGGATAAGGACCTGCAGCTATTTGTCTTCTCTTGGTGACAGAGCTGCAGCTGGTTGTCCCTGCTGTGGTGCTCATGGGTGTGGCTGAAGGGTTACGTGAAGAAACAGAGGCAATACGCTCAGGGCAGTGTCTCACTGTTCTGCTGTCCTTTAACCACCTCAGGAAATGTGTGTCACAGTCCCGCCTCGTCAGGGGACTGAGGTGCCTTTGCACCTGGTGGTGCGCTGGTGGTGAAGTTCTGTGATGCCCATTTTACAGATAGGAACTCAAAGTCCGCTTTGCAAATCTTGATGGCTGAGGGTGGCGTCCACCTCCTACGAGACCGTCGTTGTAGCTGGTGACGGCACCTGTAGTAACCTGTGCGGTTCTACGCCGCCCGTCGGTGATGCTGTAGCGGTCAGTACCGCAGAGTCACAGGCGGGTTGTGGCCCGGGGACCACCTCGGCGTGTGTGTGAGCCCCGGGCTGGGGTCGGCTCTGCCGCTCGGGGCGGGGCGAGGGGGGGGGGGCAGCGTCGTCCCGGCGAGGCGGGGCCCCTGCGGCGGGGCTGGGCCGTGCCAGCCCCGGGGCTTTTCTGCGGGGGGGACCCGGGGAGCGGCGCTGCGGCCGCGCCGGGGGCCGCTGCCCGCGCAGAGGCGGGCGGGGCGCGGCGGCCATGGGCTCCGTCGCCTCAGCGCTGGGCCGGCCGCGGCGCGCCCCGGTGCGGGGGGGACCCGAGCCGCCCCCCGCAGCCCCCCGGCCCCGCCGCGCCCCTCCGGCCGCCGTGCTGCAGCTCCGCCGGGCGGAGGAGGAGGAGGAGGAGGAGGGAGGGGCGGAGCCCCCCGCGCCCCTCCGCGGCCCCGGCGCCCGTGAGTGTCTGCGGGGCGGGGGCGCGGGGGGACGCGGAACCGCGGGGGCGAGGCGGGTCGGGGCCGGGGGGACGCGGGTCGCCGGGAGCGGCACGAAGGCTTTGGGGGTCCCCGGGCAGGCGCCCGGGCACAGCGTTAGGGCTCGGAAGGGGCTCGGGGGGGCTCGGAGCTTCTCCCCGGGGTGGCGGCTGCTGGCGGTCGCCCGGCGGGCTCAGACCCGCTCAGGTTTCTGGTCTCGCCGCGCGTGGCCGCGCAAAACTTTTCCCGTTGCCGTCCCGCGGTTCCGCAGCAGCGCGCCGCGCTCCTTGGGTGGTTTAGAATGGGCGGTGTGGTGAGTCAGAAGGCATGAAAGTCCGGGGAATGCATTGGTAAAAGATCTTCAGTACGTTGCAAAAGAAGTCAGGGATGTCATCTCGTACGAAAGCACTCGGGGAAACGAACCGCCCGCTCTTGACGCGGCTTTAGCATCAGCTCTCTCTAGTCCGCACGCCTCCAGTGACGGGCGGTGGGCGAGCGGGGCTTGCTTCAGGGCTCACTCTTGCTGTGGCCGCTCTTCAGACCTCGCTCATCATCATTTGAATGATCGAACAAAGCTTCAGGGCACAATCTAACCAAATGCAGCGGAAGGGTGGCTCCTCACTTTTAAATGCGGGGTCTCTCGTGCGAAGGCCGGCCGTGGTGGCCTTTTCATTCGTACCATCCCTCCTTTCTTCCTATTTTAATATCTCCTGGTCACGGCATTCCGTGAGTTGGAGCAACTTTTTTTTTTTATGTCCCATCAATTTTTTATAAGTGACTGACCCATCAGTCTTTTCACTTCAGGTCCTGTAGTTATGTCTTCAGTGCAATGCACTCGACGCGTGATCAGCCTTATAATGCCAACATCACAAATTCTGCAGAAATTCAGAATATGGTCAGATGCTGAGGCGTTGTCATCCCTTGAAACAGATGTGACGGTAGCGGCTGATACCAGTAATTTGTCATTAGGATCTCTCTAGTTACGCTTCCTAACTCTTCACTCTACAGGAGAAAAGAGTGCACTCACTGGAATATGCAATCTGCTGGGTCTAAGTTTCTTCTTTACACCTGGTCAAGATGCTATTTACCTGGAGTTTGAGTTAAAGGAATTATTTGGCATTAAAATAGATTTTAGAGCACTCGACAGTTTTGGTTTTTTTTTCCCCCTCTGAGTGGTTCATAGGTTGTAGACTTCAAAGACTTTAAAAATCTTGCTAAAGGGCATGACTAGTGTCCTAGTCGTTTCAGTTAAGGGTGATTTCTGTGCTAAGCCTCGAGGCAATGGTCCGCTGCTGCTACTTCCAAATGAGTATTTAAGTTTACAAGGTGTTTGGTGTTGCTTAGCCACACATTCTAGATCTAAATATTTCTCAGGATGGTTGTTCTCTGCCATGGTATCACCCTTTCTTCTTTTGCAGCCCTTTGGAGTAGTTTTTAAGGGATTGTTCTTGCTTGTGCTGGGAACATATACAAATATTAGCTAAGCAGTGTCAAATGCAATAGGAGATAGATTTCCTCATGCTGTAACCCCTAGAACTACACTTCGGAATGATGCCTTACACTGCCTGCGAAATTAAACAGTTGTGATAATGTGTTTTGAGATTGGTTCAGTTTCACTGAAGGAGACTTTGGTCAGGAACTCTTTGACTTGATTGGGTTTTGCTTGCATCCAGCTTAGCGGCTCAGTTTTAGCCTGGGCTTGAATCATCATCAGGGCAGAGGTGCAGTGCTCTTAGGGGAGTTCCTGGGGACACCATTCCTCAAGGGACTTCCCTGGTAGTTTCCTGAGCTCAGGGGAGCAAGGGCACAGGGATGGTGGGAAATGAAATCTGCTATTTTGCTCGGTTCCCATCACACTTGTCAACGAAAGGGCCCGACACAACTCATCCTGAATTGACACAAGTACCAGCACGTGGCCTTTCCACATAGGAACATTTTCATCCACTTGAGAGCAAAATATATTTCAGCTACAGTTTGCAAAGTGGCTTCCAATGGTTTTACTGGTCTTAAGGCCTAGTCTTTAAGTCACAGTAGCATAGGATTGCATTATGATGTTTTGACTGCAGGGAGGGTATCTGTTTAAAGTGTGGTGTATGAGGCATAACAAACAAAAGGCATAACTTAACAAAACTTTAATTTGTCTGTAATGATTTTTTGATCATAAGGCCTCAGACAGTAGAGAAAGAAGGTTTGTTCTGATAGAGTGCACCAGTCTCTCTAAATCACAAGTCAGCAGACACTTCTGATCACACAAGATAAATGTAGGAAAAGTCAAGCCCTCATTTATTAATTAGTGCTAAGAACTTATGAATTAACTTTCATTCTTCCTCTTTTGAAGTGCAGGAGATTTTTTTACTGAAAAACTGATTCCTCTATCACTGCTAATGAGTGCTTGGCCTCCAGCTTTGCCCTGCTGATTTCCCAGCTGTTTCTGTTAAACTTGAACTTGTGTCTTGGGTGTCTCTGGTACCTTCAGAGCCCTTTCTCCGCCCTCAGTCAAGGACCCGAGAAGTCCACCTGAGGCAAGAGTGCTCTTTTCCACGGCTCGCATGCAAACAAACATCCCATGTTGTCTCCTAGCAACCTAACCATCCTTTATAGAGCCCTCAGATGTTAAATTGCTCTTTCATGTTCAATCATAAATGTTATGTCTCCCACCTCCTCCATAAAACGATGAGAACCCGACACATTATCTGTAATGAGTATGAAGGGTGAGAGGACTCAGTGAGCTGCTTTGTTCCTCTGCCCAGGTGCCAAACAGTCCCAGTCCTTTCCATGGGAGAGCACAGTCACTAGTGAGAATCTGGTTAGTCCCCTTTGTTCCGTGCAGTGTGGGAGTGCATCCATGACAGACCTTTCTGCCAGGTTAAGAAAAGGGCTATGCAGAAATATTAGTATTCTTGGGAGTATATTATCTGTGGTTAGTCTGTGGTTGAAATGCGATATATTTGTTCTTGATATGTTTTTGAATTTTAGGGGTTTTTTTGATCTGTAAAATATTTCATCTAATCCGTGGGACACATTACTAAGCTGGAGTTTTGCGTACATACGTTGGAACAGTGGGCATCAATTCAAAGTTCTGAAGGCCTGAAGGGCAGTTACAGGAAGGTAGGAGATAGATTTAATGTTACGTTTTCATCCGTTGGACTCAGTGACACTACTTGTTACCGCATCGTTATCTCTACCAGCTCAAGGAGTGAGAAAACAGGAGGGGAGAGGAGAAATGAGTAGGAGGTGGCAGGGCATTTTGACTTTTGGGGGATTTGAGCTGCAAGCATAAGCATAAAATCGATTTCCTAACATCAGCAAAAAATACTTAAGAGGTTTTCATTTGACTTTTAGGGAAACAGCATTCTTTGAGTTGAGAACTTCGAAGCTCTTCCTCTGTTAACAGGCAACATTTTGCCAGACACCTGCTGTTCTTTCCATGCTATGTTCTTTCCATGGATTTTTATTGATTGTTCTCTGGTTTTGGCCACTCCTCTACTGTCTCCATTCATGATAATTTTCTAAGACATCCAGAACTGTATCTCACAACAAATGCAAATCTACAGAAAGTGTCTGACTCCTGGCAATATGTGCATACAAAAATAGTTTAAAAATACATCTATATTAATTACTTACTTATGGTGCCTCAGGGCTCTAGTGCTGGCTGTTTATGGAAAAAGGAATAATTTAGGAGGCTAAATTTGTATTCAACAAGTGAGATATATGTCTCTAAATTGGGCTCTTGGGGACTGTTTTAGGGTAAGAGCATGCAGCACTGATAAAACTTGCTAATTACTGGCTAGCAATGTGATTACTGCTATGAAATAGGAAAGATCAGAATCCGGTCCATCTTCACTAGCAGAAAATGAGTAAACCTAGTCAAATGCTGATTTGATGTGAAGGTTTTTGCTAAATATGTGACTGAGGTATTGCTGTGACAAACTAGATGGCTGACATTATTTTAAGGTGGTGATATCTGGCTCTCAGGTCACGTTGCCAAAATGCTAAGAAGGGGTTTTCAGAAAACATACCATTTACTCAGTGGTTGGTGTTCCCACAGCCTTCTGGTCCAAAGCACAGACCTCTGATATTTCAGCTAATGGAATAATTAACACAGCATGACAAGACCTTATTACCCTTTTGAGCATATAAGGTGCACACTGCCAGTAGTTTGTTAGATTAATAATTTATGTATGGCAAGATATTTGACAAGTTTATAGAAGAGATAACAGTGGTTAGCAGGAAGCTTGCATTTTATCTTGATGGTAAAAAAGGTTGTGGTTAGAATCGTAGTTTGAGAAAACACGTAGTCTAAAAGGCAGAATTTAAGTGGATTAGTTTTAGTTAGTAGTCATTAGACTCTCCCAGTTCTTCCTAGTGTCTCATTTAAAAATCCCCTGATATTTCTAATCCATGTGAGTAAGAGTTATTTTTCTAGTAGTACCGACTGGGAATGAAAAAGAAATGTTGAATACCTTCCAGCAGAAGAGATGGAAGTCATAGTCCAGGGGTTTTCAGGTCAGCGCTGCTTCTCTTGGGACAAAAAGTACTTGGATAGGGAACTTCTCTCCCTTTCTGAAGACCTCTGGATTGGTCCTCGTACTCTGAGGACCCGTGAGACAGACCTTGTAATTTAGCAGTCGCAATGCACAAGGCACACCTCTGAACAGGAATTGGACAAACCTGGCTGTTGTTTCTTGTATCCCAGGCATGGGGATCTCACCTGTTGAGGTATTGTTCTGAATCACAGAGTGGTTGAGGTTGGAGGGCACCTCTGGAGGTCATCCTGCCCAAGTGCCCCTGCTCCAGCAGGTCCATCTAGAGCTGCCTGCCCACGACCATGTCCAGGCAGCTTTTGAATCCCTCCAAGGATGGAGACTCCGTAACCTCTCTGGGCAACCTGTGCTAGTGCTTGGTCACCCTCACAGTGAAAAAGTGTTTCCTGATGTTCAGAGGGAACCTCCTGTGTTTCAGTGTGTGCCCATTGCCCCTTCTCCTTCATGACACCACTGAAAAGGGCCTGCTCTGTCTTCTCTGCACCCTCCCTTCAGGTATTTATATACACTGACACGTTCCCCCTGAGCCTTCTCTTCTCCAGCCTGAACAGTCCCAGCTCTCTCAGCCTTTCCTCATGTGAGATGCTGCTGTCCCTTAATCATCTTTGTGGCCCTTTGGTGGAGTCTCTCTGTCCATGTCTCTCTTGTACTGGGGAGCTCAGAACTGGACCCAGCACTCCAGCTCTCACAGCACTCAACAGCGCTGAATAAAGGGGTAGGAGCATCTCCCATGGCCTGCTGGCAGCACTCCTCCTAACACAGCCCAGGATACCGTTGGACTTCTTTGCAGCAAGGATACATTGCTGGCTTGTGTTCAGCTTGGTGTCCACCAGGGCCCGCAGGTCCTTTTCTGCAAAGCCACTTTCGAGCTGGGCAGCCCCCAGGATATACCGGTGCACGAGGCTGTTCCTCCCCACATGCAGTTATGGTCTGTTAAATCACGAGTGCTTAGTGGGGAGATCCACTTTGCTCCAAGAGGATTAAGGAGATACAGTACTGGGTGACCAGGAACATTTTGTAAGATGAATGCAGCCAGTCTTCCTGTTGTACTTTTCTGAGCAATGTTTAATCTGTACTATAAAGGTATCTCACGTTTTCTGAGCGTGCAAAACCGGCAGGCAGATTTCCCCCAGTTGCTCCTGAAAGCTTGGTCAAAAACTACTCCCTGCTTAAGCTTTTCTTGGATGCTGACCTGCCTGTACTTTCTTTAGGAGTGCCACTTTGCATGTTGATGGTGAAGTGAGAGGGAATATGGGTCCTTCTCACAGTTCTACAGGATCTGGAAATGAACTGGAGCTGTCTGGGCAAGCGAGGGCCTCGGAATTAGTAGGAGGGAGACTTCATGTTATACTTTTGATTTTTAGTTCAGTATCCAGTGCCTGTTGTATCAAGTAGGGTCACCTTCCCCATAGTTAAATGGGACTGTTTGTTCCATCTTTTAAAACCCTTTTTCTCCTCTGCTGGGAACCTTCAGTGCCCAGAATGACCCTGATCAGTCTCTCCTGGGGTCTCTGCCCACGCTGCCCACAGCCCAGGAGCTCCATTTAAGCTCAACCTGGGGCTGTCCCTTCCTCCCTGAGCAGTGCTGTGGGAGTGCTGGTCTTCATTGCTTCAGGTCCCCACAGGTTGGCTGTTTATCGGCTGTCTTATTATTGTGGACCTGCCTGGCTACCGTGGGACTGTGTGTGACCCTGGCTGCAATCACTGGACAGGATCCTGACTTGACTTCCTGGCTCGGTATCAGACCTGTGCTGCCACCATGGGCTTGCCTGGTGATCTGGACTTGTAGCCACCTCTGGGGTTGCCCCACCACCTTACTGGGGAGGTCAGGTATGTCCTGCTGGCTCAGAGAGCCCCGTCCCCTGAGGAGCTGCCAGCTCTTGCTGTGCCTGGACTGGTAAGCAATCTTTCAGCCTGCTTCTGGAGCTGGGGAAAAGCACTTTAGATCAGCCCTGGTGTGTCAATATGATTGCAGAAAATTGTTGTTTTGGTGTTGGTTTTGTTTGGGGGGGGAGGGGAGGTTGTTTGTTGTTATTTTTTTGAAATCATGTTTGGGAAATCAAGATCTCTAGTTTAGCAGAAAGATCTGAAAATAGCTGCATTATGAAACCTAATGAACGTATTGGTGTCACCTTACTTGGAGAGGTTGGAGCCTGGGGATAAACGCTGTTTAAGGGAAGTCTGCCTTTTGAGCCTTGAGAGGCTTAAGCTGGCTCTGTATGCAGTAGCAACTCCAGGACCAAGTGTGCCTGACTAACTGTCTTAGGCTGGAGTGATTACCCTGGGAGGTGTGTTGCCCAATGCAAGTGCACCCGTTGGGGTGCGGGCTGGCAGTCGGCACAGTGCGTCGTCTCACACCACGGGGGCTGCCTGGCTCAGCCCACAGGGCACAGACGTGTCCTCTGTGGGGATGGCCAGATAGTCCCAGAGGGGACACAAGGCCCAGCAGCAGTTCAGGATGCTCTTTCCACGTTTCATGGCATCTTTTTCCTTATTTCCAATTCTCGAGATACAGTTTTTGGAAACTGCTTGCCGAGAGGGCAGGATGGGGCTGGGGGCAAGGAGCGCTTGCGTTGCCGTAGGCCAGGCTGTGTGAGCTGGCCCAGCACGCTGAGCAGTCTGTCAGGCAGTCCTGGGCTGCAGCTGGGACCTCGCTTTGGTCCCAGAGTAGTGTTTTAAGGAGCAAAATGCCTTTTTTCTGTAGTCTGTATGAAAGCATAGATCCTAATTTTAAGCAATAACAAGATCTTGGAAGGCTTTCCGAGATCGAAGTATAGCACCTAGCTGAAAGGGAACTGAGGTACTCTGCCTTAAGGAGCTCCCATCTGCAGCTGGGCAGCAGCAGATACCCATGTCCTGGACCTTGGGACTGAAGCAGCTTGGCCAGGATTTGTGGCAGATGGGCACAGGAGTCAGTTCTCTCTTGCTTTATTCAGGTGCTCCATCTATCAGGTCATACAGCCCTTTATGGCATCTGGGAGATTATGGCAGATCTGGATATAGATGTCTTGGTGCCCCTGGCCTGTGGTGGAAATGCTCTTGAGGTTCTTGCTAAGCCCTGAGCAGAAACAGACAGTGAGGAGTGTCTATTGATTGCTCATGAGCAGTCATTTGTAAAAGAAAAGACACCTTTCTTTCCTGATGGTGAACTCAAGCTTGCAGAAGCCACCCAGACACTCCCAGTGACTATTGTCAGTGTGTGATGGTGTGGGGTTAAGGTTGAGCTGTAAGGGTGGCAGGTGCTTTAATTATGTATTTTGTGATTTATTTACGTCTTTCCTGAGATCTCTATTTAGCTGTTTGGTGCTTTCTAAAAAGACACAAACACCACAAGGCTCACCCAGCTCTCCATGGCAAAGTTTGGAGGCATCAGAGTCTAATTAAACATTTGAATTTATTTCTAGAATTTAAAAACCCTGAGGAAAGGAGTAACAAAATCCCTGCCAATGTAATTGGACAGTTGTATGTTTTCTTTTTCTTGTTGGTGATCCAAAACATCAAGCACAGGAGTATTTCACTCTAGTAAATGTGCAAACAGCACTTTCTTCCATTCATGGCTTGTTGATACCCAGATGCTTCCTCTCAGGGCCCAAGGATCACCAAAAGACCTGGCTGGTTGGATGCATAGTGTGTAGTGTATAGCTATCCAAGTTTCAGGAGCTCCAAACTCATGTACAATGAGTGCCTGTGATAGGAAATTTAGCTTTATTCTGACTGAGGTTTTGGAGAGCAGGCAGGTCCGTTGACTGTGTGTGTCTAGTGGAAATGTAAAAGGAATATTTGCACCTTTGCATTTTTGTAAGCAAAAATCTCCTTCCTAAGTAAATAAGGCTCATCCTATTTTATTTCACTTGTGTGATCTCTTTTCCAGTTAGTTTCTGGCAGACAAGAAGAGCGTTGGATGTTGGGAAGCTATTCTGAGAAAATGGCAGCTGTGCCCCTCTGCTGGTATTACCCGTTCTGGGAGGCTGTGCCACCGCTGCAGGCAGTGTGCTGAGCTGAAGGGACCTTGGGGCTGATTTACTGTGGTGGTTCTTGTGTTGTGCCCCTCGTCAGGGGCGCAGGGGAATCTCTTTTTTGGCCTGCTGCGGGGGGGGGAGCAGGCGATGAGACTGGCTGCCCTCAACACTGTTGCCTGTACCTGCGTGGGCTTTCCCTGTTGGGAGTCAGTCTTAGGGGTGACAGGTCGAGGGTGAAGGTTTTCTTTCTGTATTGAATTCACAGGTTTCCTTAAAGTGTTCAGATGGAATCTGTAAAACTGTATGGGGAAGGTTACAGGCATATTTCTGTGTCTGCATCTTCTCATCCATTTCTGTTTCTGCCTCTACATTTTGGAGCTCTTTCTGGTCTGCTTGCCCTTGCCACCCCAGAGAGGAACCTGCTTTTTGTAGTTGCTGTCAACACTTTGTGACTCACATTTGCTTATCAGGGGCGTAATTACATGTAAGCCTGACACTGGGATTTTTACAACCTGAGGCATGACTAAAGATTATTGTTCTGAGCTATAATTAAGCGCTCATTTTATTGCAGTGGGTCTTGAAGGGAACTTGATAGTTATTATTAACTGTAAGCGTGAATGCACAGAGCTGCAACAAACAACTGCAGCTGTCATATCATTGCTAATGCAACATAAAGCTGAATCCTCCTTCAGTTTGTTTCCCTCCTAGGCTTTTCCTAGTTCCTGGATACAACTGCATGCTTCAGCATATGTTGTTCTCCTGTGCCCTGTGTATAATCCTCTAGGTTAGGGTTTGGTTTCTGATGTCCCTTTTGGGCTGTTCCAAATACCTCGAGGAGAAGCAAAGCTGCTAGAGATGCTCGTTTTGCATGGGCCAAGAGGTCTGTCTCATTTGGATGTTTTTTTGCCATGGGATCCCTACAGCCACGGTAGCATCAGTGTGCAGTGTCCAATTCAGCATTCAGGGTTTTGTCCATGCTGCGCTTTCTCATGCAGAATCTCCAGGTACCCCCAGACTAAGTACTGCTCAGACTAAGTACTCAGTACTGCTAAATACCCATTCTTCCAAGCTGGTCCCTAGTGTGCTGCTGGCCTGTGGGCTTCTACACTCACCTTTCTTAAACGCTTGCTTATTTGTGTTCAGAGTAAATCTCTGTCTGTAAGTTAGCATCCTGCTTTGGTGAAGGGAAATGGAATTCAAGACAGACTTCTGAAAATGTAAGCATTGCTAGGGCAAGATGAGAAGTGAATCAGATGTATGGCACTGCTTTGGTTTTCTATATTAGTGCTAGTAAGAGTTCTTCGATCTTGACTTGCAGGTATGTAGTCTGTTATTATAACTGACTAAAATCTTCTGGTTTAATCTAATTTTATTGATCTATTTGAAGTGTGGCTTTAAAGTTGTTGGCAAAAACTTCAGAATAAAATGCCTTGAGGGAACTGAAAAATAAAGTTACAGCTGAACGGAGAATTTTTGATGCTTATAAGCAGCTTTCCAAGAAGAAAATAATTTTTCCACCTTCTCAGGATTCCTAAAAGAAATACAGTTAGGGATCAACCAGCATCCGTGGGCTTAACTTCAGTCTCTCTCTCGAAAGTTTGTGTGTCCATTTCCATGCAAAACCAATTTCCCTGATAATCCCTGCCCCTTCCTCTTCTGGAACCGGTTTGTATGACATCTGCCAGTTGTGTCAGATTCTGTGGTAGTTTTGTGACGTCTGTATCCAGTTACCTGTAGACTTTTTAACATTCAAACAAAGTCAAAGTGTGTCAATCATGATTTAGAAATTATTTTTTTTTTCAGAAGGCCCAGAAGGGCACTGAAGCTTCACTGAAGTCCGTAAGTGTGCTTTTATTTTGGTAGGGCTGAACACAACCTTGAAGGTGGTGGTTTTGTGCAGACTGGGGATTCCTGAAGAAAAAGAAATTGATCTTACGGCTTCTTTTTTCTCTCCTATCCTGGCCCTTTTGGTTTTGACAGATCCAAGCATATGCAGCCTTCAAGTATTTGTCTTTCAGTGTCTCAGTGGCTGCCGCCTTCTCTTCCACCTGGAGGGTGGGTACCTGTTACGTTGCTCTGCGGAGTCTGTTGGATTCAGCAGCCGTGGTAGAAGGTGTTACTGCCTGTAGCTCTTGTCTCCCTTCTGCTGGAGGTTGTCATCCCAGCAACAGCACTCAGCAGCTGCTGGCTCCTCAGCTCCTGTGGCTTGAAGCTGGCTGGCACACTCCAACAGTTAGCGCTGGGGACTTGAGGTAGCTGAAGAAACGTTGCACAGTTGCTCTTGTTGCCCCTTTTGCTCCTGGTGTTAATCTCCAGCAAAACAGAAGAGCTGGAGGTGATAAATGTTGTTCCTCTGGCAGACCCCGTGTGCCAGCCCTGAGCTGCAGGACTTGTGTTGGGGTGAGGTTCAGGCTGCACTGAAACCAGCAGGAATTTCCCTAATAAATTCAGTGGGGTCAGTGTTTTGAGCCTGAGGTCTCCAGAGTGTTAGATGGGTATGTGTTGCCAAGGTCACGGGCTGAGGGCCAACTTTCACTTCAGACCCTAACAATTAGGCACTTATTAAGGTTCCAGTGAAGGTAAAGCAAGGTAATCTGCTTTCAAAACATTGAGTCTATCCAGCAAGCTCAGTAGCATTTGTGTCCCAAGAAAGTGAATTTTGTAGCGTGCTACTCTTGTACCCATCATTTGACTTGTGTAGGGTTTTTTGAAAATGTTTTCTTTCACGTTTCTGAGCACACATATGGATTTTTTGGGGAGAGAGTGAAGGTGAATTTGCAGTATTCTGACTGAAGACTTGCCGTTAAGCCTGCAGTTACATTAATTGTGTATGATTCTCTTGGTTGTAAGGAGCCAAGGGAAAACAATTCAGACATTAGCAGTTTTATCAATTATTTACAAAGTGTTCCATTAACAAGGAAAGCATAACTTCTAATTCTAGACAAATGAGGTCCAAAGGAAGTGGAAACCACCGTCAACAGCAGTTGGCAAGTGTTTTTGTTCTGAAAGGCTAAGTTGATGTTAAAACCAGTTTCCTTTTGTTTTAAACAAAATTAAAGAGGGAAGGAGAAGCAATAGCTTATATCTTGTTGTAGATTATAACTGTATGTCCACATCTGTATTATGACATTGATTTGGAAAGATATAATCTAGAAGGGTGCCATCAGCACTTCATCTAAACCATTTCAGTATGTGGGAGGGGGCCACAGTCTTCACTGTATATAGTGTAGGAGCATTCTGTATATTTAAATGTGGATCCTGGGGTGGAATGCTGATTTTATTTGCTTGAGTTTCTGGCTCCTTCACTTCTGGAACTCTGTAAGTGACAGAGTCAGGCTCTGTGTGCAATAGGGCTGAGTCAGCTGTTGTGATACGGCAGTCTGGACTCCGCTTCCCCCTTTCGTGTTGGAGCGGAGTGTGAAACGTCTTGTTGGATGTTAAGCTTGGCACTTCAAAACAAAAAGACCCCAAGTGATTCCTCTAAATGCTCACATATTTTTTTTTGCCTGCAGCTTATTGCTGACTGAAAAATTGTCCTGTTCGTCCAAAATGGCTTAGGCTATTGCAGGCACATGTACCTAGCAGGAGCTCAGCAAGGAGCCAGGCCTGTGCAGGGACCTGAGATAATCAGTAACATTGAGGCTGTCTTAAACCTTGGGGTGGCCCTGGGTACTGGCTGTGGGCTTGAACAGATGACTCTAGGTCGTGTGCTCAAAGGAGAATGAGCATTTTGGAGTCCTCTGCACCTATGCAGGCTCTGCAACGTGAGTATTGCACCTCCAGAATGGCACTGGCAGTAATGCTTTCTGCATCCAGTGTTTTGTCTTACTCTACCACTAACTGCATCTTACTGTTTCTCATAGTTGAGGATCCAGATCTGGCTAAGCTGCTATCAGCCCAGCCCTGACTAGAGGAGGCCTTTGGGGGCCTTCTCAAAATCCAGGCAGGGATCTTTCTTGCCAAGTATTGTGAGAATTGGGATCTCTGCCTGAATCTCAAACCTAAACACACAGCTCTGTGCGTGTTGGGGGTGAGGTGGGTGGATGTTAGGAGTATGGAGGCAAAAATCATTATGAGTCATACTTTGTAACCTTTTCTGACTCCATTAGCTTTTCGTATTTGTTGTGGGTTAACCCTGGAAGGCAGTGAAGCATCACACAGCTGCTCGTTCACTCTCCCTGACCCCCAGTGGGAACAGGAGAAGAGGAAAGGAAGAGTAGAAGCAAGAAAACTTCTGCATTAAGATGAAAATTGTCATTTGCTTATGAAACAAGTGAAAAAAGAGAGAAAGCAAGCAAAAAGTGATGCAAAGGCAATCACTCGCCACCTCCCATTGGTAGACTGATGTCCAGCCAGTTCCTGAGCAAAAGATGGCTAACACCCCTAAAATCCCCTCCTCTCCCTTTTTATTGCTGAGCATGGTCTTATGTGTCATGGAATATCTCTTTGGTCAGTTTGGGTCATCTGCCTGGTTGTGTCCCCTCCCAGCCTCTCGCATACCCCCAATGTATTCACTGGGGGGTAGAGCGAGAAACAGAGAAGGCCCTGACACTGTGCAAACACTGCTCAGCCACAGCTAAAACATTAGTGTGTTATCAGCATTGTTTTGGTCACTAATCTAAAAAACACAGCACCCTACAAAGTGCTGCGAAGAAAATTAACTCCATCCCAGCCAGACCCGATACAACATTGTAAAACCGGTGGGATCGATTACTCTTCCAGTGAGGAATAAGAAATTCTTCACCGTCAGATGTAGCCCTGCAGCTGGATCATTAATAATCTCTGCCATTACTTGAAGCTAGAATAATATTTACAAATGATTGTCCAGATTTGAACGAGCTTTTGGTACACCGCGATTTCTATCTAGTGGGGGCATGGCTAGCACATTAGCTGGAGTACTGCTGTTATTTAGCCATTAAATTATATTATTAATACTGTTTTATCTTGTTACCACAGAAACAACAGAAGCAGTTAGTTACCATCTTTAAGGGCTTGAAATACACAGCTGTTTGTGGGTTTTTTGAAAGTATTAGTAATCAGTCATTCTGGCAGGACTACTAACAGGATTATGTTGTACTCCTGCACAATGCCCGCCAACCTGCCCACCTTGCTGTGTAGGTTCTGCTTTGGGCAAGGCTCTAAAGTGTTTAGCCTGATACATCAGCCCTCCAAGTGTAATAAAGGGTGTACTACAAACAGAAACCCCCATCTCGAAATGATCCAGAGAAGGACAATATTGACTGAAACAACATGAACCTGGTTTGTGTCTGCAAATAATATTTACATGGATAAAATGTTCTTGCACTCAAACTGTGGGGGCAGTATCTAAAAGGTTGGAGTAACTTTTTCGGTTGTCCAAATACATCTCCTAACAACAAAAGCAGAGATGTTTAGACTTGACATTTGGAAACCATCAGTAGCAATGTGGAAGAAACGTGCATGTGATTTTTTGTTTTTTTAACTTCAGCAGTTTCTTTTGTTTTCGCTGAGCCATGTTCAGAAATAAAATGTACCAAATGTTTAGTGTCAGTGACTCAAAGAAAACCATCACTCTCTTCAAAAGAACGCCCAAATAGCAAACAACGCTGAATTGTGTTGCTCTTGTTGTTGCCCCCAGGACTGTTCACAGCTGGGGTATGAACAGCAGTTGCCAGGGTAGGACAGGTTAGTGCTGCTGGGTGAGTACAGCACACCGGGTGCTGCAGCCTCTGTTACAGAGGTGTCATGGAAAAAAGAAACAAAAAAAGTGTAAAATTTTTTTTTGTAAAATCCCTCATTTTCTTTACATAGTGAAAACCTTTTGATGGGGGGGATTTCTTGATGTCACTTCACCAGAACCCTATAGATAACTCACAGCATCTGCCAGCAGAAACAATGCATAATTTCAACAAACAAGTCTTCCCTTATCTTTTGAAGTTCCTGAAGAAGTGCCTCTCCCCACTTTCCTTGCCCTTGCACCCGAGCTGTAGCCTTCTCTTTCTTTTATCTCCATGTAGTGGCCCCTGTGCTTGGCTCAGGGCTGGAGTCAGACTTGGTCTCCATGTCTGTGGTGCCCACATCAGTGAGGTGCCTACAAACACCTGTCAGATCACAGGGAGTGGGATGTGGCAGAGTGAAGTTCCTGGTTTCTGGACCAAGGTGGCTTTGGAAGTCCTCTTGGAAACGCTGAGGTGAGCCTGTGCTTACTCTGCAGTGTGGCAACGGGCTTCAGGGATGGAGAGCAGCAGGGCGTTAGCCAGCTGTGTTACAAGGCACCCCATTTCTCACCGCTGTGGCAGCTCACCAGGGTGTGTCAGGAATGCAGTGTTGAGATTTTTGACCCCAAATACTACTATAAACACTCGAGCCCTCTTTAAACCTGGAAACTGTTTCCTATCAGGAGACTCAAGAAACAGAATCTCCTTTTGCTTTTTTAAAGGAAACTGAAAGCTCTAGACTGCATAGCAGTCAGTCTGGAAAACACAGTATGGGTGACTCCCCATAGCATGGGTCTGCTGCAGGTTAGGGCAGCTGCTTAAGGCAGAAACTCTGGGAGGTGTGAATGTCTGCAAATTCCTCCATAGCATCCTGAGGTCAGGAGTGGCTTGCAGGAGAGAGCTTGCCTCACCAGGGGGTTCTGCACACTGACGTGTAGGAAGCTGCCTTGAGGTAGCACACTTGCCCAAGCACATGGGCTCTGGCTGGTGGGTAAGTGCTAGAGCACTCCTCCTCCTGCCACCTCCTGTGCCTGTTCTTTTCACAGAATCACAGAATCATCTAGGTTGGAAGGGACCTTGAAGATCATCTAGTCCAACTGTTAACCCAGCACTGACAGATCCCAGCTACACCATATCCCTAAGTGCTATGTCAACCCGACTCTTGAATGCCTCCAGGGATGGGGACTCCACCACCTCCCTGGGCAGCCCATTCCAACGCCCAACAACCCCTTCTGTAAAGAAATACTTCTTAATATCTAGTCTAAGTTTTCCTTTTCCTGGAAAGTGGTGGTGTTTTCTTGTTCTACGTGGGAGGAGAGGAAATCTTTTGTTACAGCCACATCAGAGGATGATCCTCAGACATGGTGAGCACCAAAGGCTCCTGATCAGCTGGGTCAATTCTTGACTTGAACTGAATTGTGAATAGTTCATATTTTTACTGGAGATATTGCAAACAGATACGCGTCTTTATAGATACATACTCCAGAAGGCATTTTTAGATTGACACTAAGGTTAGCAGCAGAGCAGAAAAAGGCAGCATGTCTCTGAATAACTATTTATACAGGGGACCCCCTATTTTCTAGATTTTTGTATTGTATTGACTGTATAAATGGCTGGAGAGTCATTAGCAGGGTCTTCTGAGATTACTTTTCCTTCCTGTAGTGTCTGGCAGAAGGTGAGGGTGTGGCAGGGCATTATGTGCTCTGGTTATTTTCTCCTGCTGCATTGAGTCTTTAAGGTCGTTGATAAATCTTGGCAGTATCCTTTATTCAAGGCTCACTCTTCCCCTCCAATCTTGCATGCTTTTCTGTTGTTACTACTGTTTTTTATATAAGTGATTCTAAGATTAATCTTGTTCAAAATGTTACCTGAACTGCCTTTCTTGGCAGACTTAAAATCTTAAATACCGAATTCTATACTGTATATCACTAATCCAAAACATCAGAAGGAGTATTAGGCAGGCTGAAAAATAAACCTCTGGGCACTTACATCAAGCATCTAGGTACACAGAAGCTTGATGTATATGTTAACTGTGAAATAACACATGAAAAGCTGTCAGTGAAATCCTGTCATTCATTCTGTCTTATCTTGGCACGTGGAAATAAATATAAATTGTAGAGTACCCTTGCTACGTGGGAGGAGAGGCCACACCTCAGTCATGACTTGGGGAAAACCAAAAATCTTTTAGGGAACACAAAAGGCCAAAGGTTTTTCTTCAGTTGACCACTTTCCTCCTCTTGTTGCTTGACAACAGGACTTCTGAGTCACTGATGTTGCTTCGCAATCAGATAGCAGATGATTCCAGAGTTCCTGGGTAAATTCATTCCTTGCTCTCGCAGACCTGGTCGGGGCTGCACGCTGAGCGGGACTTTGCACATTTGACTTCTCCCTTGTGCTGCCCTGAGGTTGGGGGCATCTGTTGAATCTCTAGACTCTTTCTGGCCCCTGGAGAGAGGTGGTGGGTGCAGGCACTCACAGGGCCCTCAGCCTGCCAGGGGGGGTCTGCCTGCTGTGGTATTAGTTTGGCAGAGGTGGGAGAAGAGCTCTGAGACCATCTACCCAGCCTGACTCTCCAGTGTTTAACGTAATGGCTCAAGTCACCAGTCGTAGTTGTCTGAGTGCAGGGCTGCCTTCAGTGCTGTTTTACACATGTAAAGATGCGAGATCAATTTTGGCCAGTGTATATCTGCTAGTCTATGCAGAGTTTTAAATTAAATGGAAGTGCCTCTGCTCTTTTTCTTAAGAAATTATTTTTTTCCTCCCCATTGAGCTTTGCTGTATTCTCTCTCTTCTCTATCACTGATAACAATGCTGAGTGATAAAATGCTTCTTGCCTTTGAAGTCAGGTCCAATATCACTGGTTTTCAAAAGAGCTTGAACTCTTGTGGAAGAAGACAGGAAAATGTCACGGCAACCATTAGTTTCTTTTTCCCTCCAATCTAGTATAATGTGTTGTCTTATGGCCTTTGATAAGTGTAACCACAGCAGCAAATAGTGATGGCTGTATTGCATTAGGGTCTTTATTTCAGTAATCATATTCTGCTTCCAGATGCCTTACAGGTCACCAAGTAAATTAGCATTCAACGGCAGTACATCAAGATGCTGCAGAAAATTCCCTCTTCCCTTTCAGAGAGATGATCCAGGTTGTTGGGGACCCTTGGACAGGAGCTGGCTTCTCCCAAGTCCAACAGTATCCCAACCTGACCGTTACTGAGCAGGCTGCTGTGTAAAGGCTAATGAAGCTGTCTGCCTGGATGAGTTGGAGGGGCTGTACGGGGATCAGCAGGTGAAATTAAATTCAATATATGCCAGCAGAAGAATGGGAAAGTGGCTTAAGGCGGTGGGGTATATTGGAGCTTTGGTAGTAGGGCACTCCCCATTGTGGGGTGGAGTTTTTCTTAAACCAAAAGCCTTTTAAAGTCAAAAAGGTTTATATTAGTTATATTTATTTGCTGCTGGTTTGCATTCCAGACTCTGGCATAGGAGCTGAACAGCACGGAGTGGCATGTGGTGCTTTTGGAGAGTAGTTATGGTCCAGGCACAGATGTGAGTGTAACACTAATGTAATCGGAGGGAGGCGTGCTGGTGCAAGAGGTCTCGGGTGAGCGTAAGAGCAGTTGTGATTACAGAGAAGGTTAACATGTCTGGCTCCTGTCCCCAGCACCTTGTAGGAGAGACTGAAAATGGCAGCAGAAGTGATGTACCGGTGCAGTGGAGAACAGCTGTACCTTATATGAAAAATGTATGTAACTGATCCTTATTTGAAGGGCTGTTAAATTACTTTTGGCCTCTCTGAAATGAGGAAGATAAATGTGTCCAGTTAAATTTCCCATTTGCTGTGTACATAAAAAAGTTTAGAAAAGTGAATTTTTGCCCAGCCACAGGATGTCCTGTGATCAGTATGAGAACAAGTGGGATAAATTGCTTCTGAGGCGTGTCTGTCACTTCCTAAAGAAGTGAAAAAGACATGTCAACTTTTACATGTCTAAAGTCAGAAAGGATCTGAGTCTTAGGGGGATATTTTGTAAAGCATTTAAGAGGATGAAACTGCTTAAACTGATCGGTTGAGTTACCTGCCAAAATTGCATGTGTGCATGTTGTTACATCTCTTGGACACTTCAGAAAATAATAATTCTAAAGGTACTAAGCAAAATACACTTCTACATGGTGATTCCATGTAAGGATGCAATACTTCTATGGAGAAATAGAATTTTCTTTTACGTTATTTAAGAAATTTTCCTATGGTCTATCTACTGCTCCCTTGTTACTAACATGAATTTTTCTGAACAGTTGGCAAATATGTCACTTCTATAGTTGTGGAAGTATATGAAAAGTAAACTGCTCACAGATTTATTAGAAGATAGCAAAAGCATTACACTTGAATATGAAAGGCCACCTCTTGAACATAGCATCTGAGCACACAGCAACACAGATACGACTGAAGAGAAATACCCATGAGATTGGTTATTTACTTGAGAATTGATTCTTGCTGTTTGTTGGTACTACCCTGATACTCTTAGGAGGATACAGGGGAAATTAATACTTTTGAAAGTCATTTGTGTGTGTTTCTGAAGTAGTGATTGATCATGGCTCAAAATATTTGACTTTAAAGTATATTGAAGTCATGCAGATACAAAACCAGACGAACCAGGATATTTCTGAGGATTGTACTGATGCTCATAACCACAGCCCAGATATCTCTGTGGATTCCATCTGGTATATTTGCAAGAGGCTGAGTTTATGCTGCTGACTCTGTTTTAAGTAATTCCCCTTCAGGGGTCTGTTGCCTGGCTGAGGGGTTTTTCTCATACCCGGATAAACTGCCTGTCACTGACCTCACGGCAAGCCTCATCTGATCTGTGAAGTGTCCTGCTCCAAGCGACAGAGGCTGCTCAGGACACAGCGGCCAGTTACAGACCACACAAGGGCAGCCAAGAAACCCAGCTGAAACGTGGTTTTGCATGCAGGTTCCTAGGTCAGGCAGCTGCTGGCTTGACAGAGAGCTGTCTCTTGTCATGCATGTCTGTGTTCCCCTGCAGCTGCAGCTGGTGGGTCTCTTCTGTTCCAGTTTGGGGCTGGAAGACTTCGCTGGAGCCTGTTACACCTGGTGTGGAGTTAGCAACAAAGAAGCATTACAGCTGCAGTGCTCCTAGGTGATACAAATATTGTGGCACTTTCATTAATTGGTGTTTTTATTCTGAAGTCATGTTCTCATTCTCTAGTGGTGATATTGATATAAAGCCACCTTAATCCAGGAAGAAGTGAGCACAAGCTCTAAGCATACAAAACTCTTACTGACGTGACTACGTCCACTGCAAGGGTCATACCACCTGTTTCTGCTGATGGGAAAGCTGGCACTCTCGATGGACTTCATTTAACTACTGTAAGGTGGTGTGTAAAACATCTAATTTACAGTATCCACTGCTGTCAGACTCTATATACAGCCATGTTGTAATCTTGGAAACAAAGTTCTGTTCATTCTCTATCAAATAATTACCTATAAATTTCTTTAAAATGGCTCTTCTGTGTATGTTCCCGTTTTCTCTCACAAGTGTGTGTTTGACTCAGGGAGATTCTAAGCCGATATGAGTCTTTACAGTTGCATTTATTTTAAGTGAAGAATTGATTTACCTAAGCTGAGTTGGACCTTTAATCTAGGAATGCGGGAGTGGAGACTTCCAGCATCTGAACATCAGAGGAGATGGCTGTTGTAACTTGGATGGAGGAGGAAGGAAGGACTGAATACAGTAGAGATCTCTGCCTGTGGATTTGTTGTAAATTTGAAATGGAACGTGGAAACAGTGGTGTGTATTTATGCCCTACTCAGCCTCTTCTCACGGTGCTTAAGGTCCAGGCTTCTGCAGTCACTTCTTTGGACCCAAGTCGTGTGAGAGAAGTTATGGTGTATGTATGAGTGGAGTCAGAGGTGGGTCTTGTGGATGGTTGTGTCGGAAATGAGAAGTAGGAATTCTGCTGGGGTGTTTGAAGAGCTGTTAGGAGGCATGTGCCGAGTGGTCTGGATGGCAAGACTGCTGCAACTCATCTACTTCCTTGAGAAGCTGAGGCTTTACTCATCTGCAGGGGTTTGTCTCTGCAACAAGCTTCTCAAGTGTGTGTGTGAAAGAGAATGATGGGGTGTTCTTGTGTTGGTGATATTGGAGGGCTTTACATCTCTAAGCAGGTTTTGTTCAGGTCAGAAAATAAATAAAAGCACAGCCTTGCTCCTCTGCCCCAGAGAAGCCGCTCGTTCCTTACGAGGTGGCTGGGTGTGATGAGCAAAAGGGAAGATGGAACTTTATTGCTAATTTGTGGAAATTACCTGCAGCTTCCTTACTAGGTATAATTTTCCCTGGGGAAATAATTTGGGAATTACTGTGGTTCACTCAGGTCAGTACTTTGTATTTGTGAGTGACTGGAAGCTTGTGTTTCTGAGGAGGGGACAAAACCCCTCTGAGGACAGTTATCGAGCAATTGTACGATGTGAAGCTTTTTTCTTAACTAGACCACTTAGTGATGGCCCTAGTGTGTTGCAGCATGTACTTTCTATCTCTTCCATTAAAAATGTGTAGCAAGTGTTTAGGGATATTTCTTCTCTTCCTGAAAATAATTGCATTAGAATTCATATTTCTGCACTACTGCAGTGACGCTACAGTTGTTGCTGCTGTTCCTATCTGTGGCTTCTGGTGGCGGATGCTGCACAGCCAGGTTGGTATCGCTGGTTTGCTGTGTCTCTGCTCTTGGCCAGTCTGTGCTGCCCAGTGCAGGTGTGATCTCTGCTGGAACTGGAAGAAAATGTTGCAACTGGGCTGTGGTGGTGGTGAAGAAAATAAAGCAGTGACTCCAGAGTGCCTATGCTGCTTCAAATGTGAAGGGAAAGAAAAAAATAAAAATGCATGCAAGATGCCTGTTGGTAGAAAACTGGATTTGGCAAGTTGTAAATGGGGTCAAACAATTTGATTTGGCTCCAGTCCTGAATTCAAGATTTAATTGAACCAGCAGGCACACGTGAAGCTGAGCAGGGATACCTGAATTTGTCTAGCAGATGTAGCAACTGTTCATGCTGTACTGCGTATGTGTCCGGCATCAGCAGGGGACAATCATTCAGAATTGTTAACCTAGTAGGTTAATTTGTAAAAATAGTCGTGCGTTATAAAAACAAACAGAAGAGGCTTTACCTTTGGAAGGATTAATAATTATAAAGCAGTGGCTGAATTTTCTGCAGTGAATTGTCTTTGAAGCAAAATAAGCTAGCATGGGTAAAGCTTACCCTTCTTGGGTATGCTTACCCATTACTGAGAAATGTTTTACATAATTATAGGAGTATAATTATATCTGTTATTTCCTGGAGTAAACAAGTTCTCAGTACGATTTTAAGAAAAAAATCAAAAAGGGAAAATTAACATATCACTATAGTCTAGTAATGAATAATAGCAGGGTATTCCTTTGCTCTGTTGTTAAAGGAGTTAATGCTAGGTTCAGTGTTTATTAAAGCAAGTTCCTAGTTGCTTGTTAGACCCTCTGCTTTTCTGGAATGTTTTAATTTCCAAGAGAGTTGCTCCATTTGGAAACAACTGGCTTAATTGCAAGGGGACCAGAGAATGGCACCCTGGTGCAGAATTGTTGTGTACAAACAGTCCTTAGGAAATAAATATAATGGAAATTTAGACTGAAATTGTGCATTGTTTTCCATTCTAATGAAACTTTGTGACATTTGATTTTTTTTTTTTTTGGTGATATTTTTCCTCTTCTCTGTTAGATCCTGCAGCACATCTTCTCAGTAGCTTACCTGTTTCTGTGGCATCACTCTGCAGTGATTTCTTTGTGTATTTCTATTTCAGAAAAGTCTGCACAGAAATATTTAATATATTTAATTGAATACTGCAATAAATGTGTTTAATTGAATACTGCAATAAAACCCCATGCAGCTCTGTAAATATGAAGCTTTATATATACACTCAGCTTAATGTATGCATCACTTAAAAATGTTGATATTGTTGCTGTGTTACTTATCAGCCCAATAACTCCAGGTGTAGCAGAACAAGCTCTCTATTAAAACATTATTTACTGCTGTTTTACTTCCAAGGCAACAGCTTATCCTGCAAAGACCACCCATCCCAAGCTACCAGCTGGAGACTCTTGCATTTTGAATATGCTTGGTATCATTATCTGTTATTCCAGGAGCTGACAATTCTTAGTGTGAAGGATTAATTTTCAACCATGAGCATCCTCTGGTGAACTGAGTTACTGGGCACAAACAGAACATTTTGTGTGAGATGTGACATAAGTCTCTGTTCACCTCGCTGAGCATGTCAGAAATGTCAGACGGAGCAACCTGTCCCTTTGGAAACGGCCGCCTGTCCCCTCCGCAGCTCGGACAGGCCCAGCAGCGGTGGCCCCGCTGCGGTGTGCTCAGGGGCTCCGGACACAACCGCTCGCACGGCAGCGAGTTGTGGTCTCGGCCTGTTCTCAGACCTCAAAACCATTGAGGATCTGGACACTTGAGTGCAGCTGCAGAGGGGACCAGAAGGGCCCCACAGTCCTTGGCACTGATGCTCCCAGATCTAAGGACCTCACCTTTTGAGAGAAACTCTCTATTCACAGAATCACAGAATCATTCAGGTTGGAAAAGACCCTTGGGATCATCAAGTCCAACCATCAGCCCTACTCTACAAAGTTCTCCCCTACACCACATCCCCCAACATCTCATCCAAACGACCCCCCAACACATCCAGGGATGGTGACTCCACCCCCTCCCTGGGCAGCCTATTCCACTCTCTGACCACTCTTTCTGTGAAAATTTTTTTTCCTGATGTCCAGTCTGAACCTCCCCTGTTGCAGTTTAAAGCTGTTCCCTCTTGTTCTATCACTCATGACCTGTGAGAAGAGACCAGCACCAACCTCTCTACAATGTCCTTTCAGGTAGCTGTAGAGAGTGATGAGGTCTCCCCTCAGCCTTCTCCTCCTCAAGCTAAACACTCCCAGCTCCTTCAATCTCTCCTCACAGGATTTATTCTCCAGGCCCTTCCCCAGCTTTGTTGCCCTCCTCTGCACTTGCTCCAGCACCTTGAGATCTCTCTTGTATTGTGCCCAAAACTGGACACAATACTCCAGGTGTGGCCTCACCAAACTGGGTGTCTTCATGCTGTTGTCAATGGTGGCCGTGTATCCATCATCGTGTGGGAAGTCAACTCTGAGCACGTGCTGTTGTCCAAGGAGCAGCTCTCTAGGCTCCCTGCTAAATGGCACCAACGTGCGCTGGAGCCATGTCACCACATTTGCACTGTCACTCTTACTTCTGTCAGGTTAACATGATCACAGAGGTGTATTTTTCTTGGCTTCAGGTACCCCATAGCTTTATCCTTCATTGCACTAACTAATTGTATACCCCTGAGTATTTCAGTCTTTAGGTGTTTTTCATACCAACTTCTTTGGTCAGAAAATGCATACATACCTTCCCTTGGATTATTTAACAAGGAACTGCTGATGTGTATATAACCTACAAAATGGCATTTCTTGGCACCATCATCCAAATAACTTCAGATTGCTCTTCACTTAACTGAAACCTCTGCCTTTGTGGTTCCCCAAACCAGTACAGGTAGCTGGATTTTTTTGGATACTTTCCTGCATGGCTCAGTAGGCTGAGTTACTGCAGAGCATCATAGGAGCTAGCAGTTTCTCATTTGTTTTCTTATGTGTGGTCTTGGTTCCATATGCATACAGGGAAATTGGTGCATATCTGGAGACAGGATTTTTTTGGAAATAACAAGTTTTACTGTCTGGCAAATATCCAGTGGCTCACACTCATCTTCATAATAGCAGAAAGCTCAGTGTTTGTCTCCTGTAGAAGAGGACAATCTTTAAATCTTCAGCACAAAACCCACATAGATAGTTGTTTATTCTGTGAGAAATATTTAAAAAATTATACTAGACAGTAATTTTGAATGAAATCTCCTTGCTGCAATAAGGAATTGTTTATAGAAGAATTGATGCAAGCAGTTATATAGCAGAAGGTGCTGAGTGTGTTCAAGAACTGTGTTTGTGGAAACCTGAGAGTCGTCTTGAGCAGTCAAAAGAGGAAAAGTGTAATTGACTTTTTTAGAGTGGCTGGGGCCATGCCTGGTTGACAGCAGATCTGATACTTAAATGGGACACTGTTGTGACACCCTTGGATTGAAAGTATGTATTGGGGGGGTGGGGGGATGGGAAAGGAGCATCCTCATTCCCCTTGGAAGAAGCAGGGGGGAAGCGGGACACAGGTGGGTACTTTTCCTGGGACAGTGGGAGGCTGATTATGAGCTGGGAGTTTCTCACAGGCAGCCTGCAAGGCAGGATGATGAAGAGGAAGCTCAGAGATGAGTGATCCTTGTACACCTCTTTCTTATCCAGACTGACAGTATCCTCTCATAACCCATGCAGTGCAAACTGGTAGCATTTGCGGGACGTTGAACATTGTCCCTAAACCTGCTCAAGTCAGTGGGATCATAAACACTACAGTTTAATGTTTAAATTGATTAAAACAGAATCAATAATGACTGGAAATACTCTTCAGAGAACATCCCGGTCATGTCTCATCAGAAGGCTGCAAGCATATTCAGAGGTTAACGTACCTGCCAGAGCAGTGTGCATGTATGTACGTGCCGGAGTTTTAGATTCCCAGTTGTCGCTTTACGCTTTACAGTGCTATGGAGCTTGGGGTGTTGGAAGAAGTAGACTTCTGCCGTGGGCTTTAGAGACCAAATCCTCTCCAAGTGACTTGTAACTAAACACCGTGCAATGTTCTAGCAATGTAAAATATTGTAACCCGACTGTTGTGGAAAGTTTATTTTGCCATCGTGAATAGCTACGGTAGGGAACTGATTGCTGCAGTACACCACAGTGGTTATGTATCTGTGTGGATGGGGAGATCTCCTGTAGTTACAAAAGTAAGTATCCACAATGAACATAACCCCAGGGCCTGGACAAACAGACGAACAAATATTCTGTGGGATATCAAGATGCGGATGAGGGAATCAAAAGTTATCAGGGACAAAAATCATCTGGTCTGCAATCAGTAGGGGTGCTTGTAAACTTCTCTGCTGTGATAAATGCGAGATAATTCCATAACTAAAGTGTGCGGAGCATAAATGGTTATCAAGTACTATCTGAAATATGATCTCTCGGTACCCTTCAGTAACTTCTTCAAATGTTTGTGCCATTGACTGAGAAGCACTGTAATGGAAGAACCTAGGAGGAAATCTTCCGTAGGCTTGTCCCTTTTGCTTTGGTATTATTTTTTTCTTGGTTTGCTTGATAACCTTCCCTAACTGCTTAAAACAGGAGACTATTAGTAGACTTAGAGGAACTATTAAGCAATGAGTATGAGCTAAGAATTTTAGAGTGTGCAGCCAGTAATCATTCCAACTAAGAGAAGTTCACGTGACTCACCAGAAATCACCTTTATGCTTCAAGTGTGAAATTACATGTTCTTACTGGTGGCACCTCACGGCACATAAAAGCCACTGCTGGCTCTGTCTGCTTTGTCTTGATACAGGAACGTAACGGCATTGTGTCTGCTGGGCAGTCTGTGGGCTGCCTTCCTCCTTTCTGCTCTGTAGACTGACGTGCCGCCTCGTACAGGGACGGGGAGTAGAGGCAGCAAAGGAGGAGAGAAACCCTGCCCTGAAGTAACCTGTTCTCAGGAATCGTTTCACTGCATTCAGTGGGGCAGGAGTGCTAGAAAAATCTGGGGTTAATGTTTGAGAGCACCAGTAGTAGGTTCTCACACTTGATTTGACTTTGGTTGGGATGACAAACTTGTTGTGTTGTACAGATTTCTATCAATCTTTGGTAGGTGATATGTGCCAGAATTACCAGGAGGTGGTTCTCATTGCCTTAAATTACGCTCATTAACACAGGAAACATGATGACACTGATCAAAAGCCTCTGAATACAGAAATGATTAGGAACACCCCCCCGTGTGTAGTTTGTACACTGTGAGCATATCTTTGTCATTGATGAAATGACGCCCGTGAACTTTGTTTCTTTAAGCTGGTGTCTCTTGTTCCCACATAAAATGAAGTGTTCTTGTAAAACTTATATTTCTGTCCTTAATTCTTTATTTTTTCTCTTCTTACTTGCATTATAAGGTATAGGAACAAGCTAAGCAAACTTTTGTAAGGAATTTAAACTTCTGAATTTCAAAAGGGAGCCCACATCTCCTAATTTGTTTTAATCACAAGAAATAGTGCTTCTATAAATATGTGAGAGATGGTAGTGTAGCAGAAAAAATGGAATGATTTTACAGTACTGATCACTCTATAAATGTGTTTCGACTACAGTAGCCAAGTTTTTTTTGGCTAACTTTTGACACGCTATAGTTGTTTCTAGAGGTGCTGGGGAGAAAAAAGGAATGTGAAAGGGAAAACAGGAGAGAAGATGAGTGTAGAATGTGAAAATTTACATACAGGTTAAAAAAGTTGCTTTGCAACAAAAACTCTTTAGAAACTTGCTTTATTTTAAAACATCCCCCAGTAGTTCTACAAATACAAAGGTTTCTGAAGAGAAAAGGTACAATGAGTAAGCGTTTTCTTCCACTTCTGTGTAAAAGAATAACCCATGACTAACTTCCACAGGAATACAAGTAAAATCTGAGTGGATCTGGACTTCAGAAATTTTGTAGCAACACGGTAGAGCTGTGAGATGACAGGCCCACCCTACGCTTTTAACACCTCGCCCGCCCACAGCCTGCAGGCAGGCAGAGCCAGAGATGGCCAAAAACTCAAGATGGTCCATATAGTGAGACAACTGGGGCACAGATGGAATAAGGTTTTCTTTCCCACGTGCATTACCTATTTTGAAAAACATAAACAGTTCCCTCCTCCTTAATACTTTCTTTTAACACTGTCTGCTAGCTAGTCACTTGGCCATGTCAAGACAGCTACAACTGTGCTTTTTGGAGCAGTCGGGAGGCTGTGTTTTCGGAATGGAAGATTCTGTCATTTTTGTAGAACCTTGTTGGGTGAAACATTATGACATGTCTCAAGTGTAAAAGTTATCCAAATTACTCTGTCAGTTCGATAACAAGATTTTCTCAAGGCTGGGCTAAGAATCCCTCAAGCCAGGCCACAGTCTGTTTTCCCTTCTTGCTCTTCATGCAACAGCGCTAACCGCTTGTTGGGTGATGTTATCAAGTGCATAGCCAGCAGGCATGAAGGAATTGTTTACACACCTCTCTCCAGCACTTGTGAGGCCATATTTGTAGCAATGTGTCCAGCTTTGGACTCCTCAGTACCAGAAAACTATTGACAAACCGGAGTGAGTCCAGCCACCGCAGTGATTGGGGCAGGGGTGCACGGGACATGAGAAGAGGCTCTGAGAGCTGGGTTTGCTTAGTCCAAAGAGCAGAAAGCTCAAGTGGGATCTGACACCTGATTTCAACTACCTAATGAGAGGTTACAGAGAAGACAGAGCCAAGCTCCCCTTAGAGCTGCACAGTGATCAGATGAGAGGCAATGGACAGAAGCTGCAACATGGGAAATGCCAATTCGGTTGTAAGAAACTCTTTAACTGTGAGGGAGGTCAAACACTAGAACCAGGGCCTACAGAAGTTGTGGTATGTCCGTCACTGCCGGTATTCAGAACTCATCTGGGCAAGTTCATGACCAACTTTATCGAAATATGAAGTTGGATCTAACATCAAAATTGGTCCAACTCTGCAAGGTGAAAGGAGATACTGAAACTGCTTAACCAAATGACCTCCAGGAGTCCCTTCCAACCTCAATTAATTCACGCCTCTTCCACAGGCATGTCATTGCTTGCTGTCATTATTGAAAACTAACAAACCCAGAGTCTTCCACCTTGACTTGCTTCTGAAATCTAGGAGAACAAGCCCAAATCTGACATTTCTGCTGTTGGTTCCAGACAATGCTGTGGCAAATCCAGTTGTGTCTGAAGTAGATGTGATTGTAACAGGGCTGTTGAGGCACCACTTTGTCTGAAAGCAGTGAGAGCAGCATCTTTGTTGCTTCAGTCTCTTGTGTGCTGCTCTGTGCAAGTCCTAATGCTATGGTGTCCTAGTATTCTGGAGCAAAAGCAAACCTACATTGATATGAAGCCATGGTGGTTTTTTTCTGTGCAAAAGCAACTGTGAGGAAACTCCAGGTCATAGCACTCAGAGTAGCTGTGCTGTCTTGAGGTATGAGTATGAATATTTTTCTTCATCTCCTCATTTTCCAGATCAGCCAGTTGAATCTCAGTGGTCTCTCACCATGGTTGCACCTGACAACTAGGGAAATAGTGAACACTGAGGTTGAGCCCTTTAGCCTTTTTTTTCTCCTCCAGTTTCCAAAGTCCTTAATTCCTGGACTGAAATGAAATGTGGGTACTTGCACGCCAACAGGGATTGTTTTACCCAGGTTTTGTGGAGGAGGAAAGGAAGAGGTTCTGAATAGGAATTAAAAAAGCACTCAGAATAGCCTTTGCTTGCAGTAGAAGGAATTGGATGCTTCAGTCATTTCAACCTTAGGAAGTAGAGTATGAGGTGGATTTACTCCTGTGTAGAATACTTCTGATGTGTTCACTCTGTGTAGATAAATAAAGGATATAAAACTGTTCTTAAAACTTCGGTTTGGGGGGGTTACAGGGGATAATATGTAATAACCAAATAGATCAGTCTCCCTGGGGACTATTTGCATAAATGAACCATCTGCTACTCTTACCTCCATGAAGTATCATGGACAGCATCTTGCTCTTTCTGTCGTGCAGCAATAATGCGATATTCAGGTGTCTTTGTAACAGGAGCATATTTGACACATTTTTGCTTGTTACTTCTCCCTCCCCAGTGACTGCCTCTTGTCTTAGGCAAGGTGGTCCTGTTGGTTGCTATAAATGTGACCAGAGGTGGAAATAACCAAGATGTCTCAGGTCTCCTTGGCAATATGGTGAGCACTGTACAATGCCGTGATTCATTCACAGAGGAGGTGAGTGTGGAGTTGTGAATGCTTTGCTTACGTGGCATTGCAGCATCCAGTCACGTACAGCAGGTTGCTGCTACTTGTCTCCTTTTGTTTAAAAAAACCCCCCACAAACCCAACAACAACAAAGAAAAACCTTAATTCTTTACTGATTCTTACAAGGTCTGAGGCATCTGATCATCACCTTGTCTCAACAGAGAAGTATGTACGTTGGCTGTGCTCAGAGAGGATTATTCTAATGAATTTGCCTATCTGCAGTTGTGCTATGCTGTCCTCAAACACTGTCTCCTTTCCGAGCAGTGGAAACAGAAGTGAAGGATTCTTACGCCCATTTAAACAGGATGGAAGTTAATTCTGATTTCTGGGAAGTTATTTTGGCTTTACACTGTCCTACCAAGAAGGGAATCAGTCCCAGTCTCACAGTAGTACAGTGACACAGGGACATTATTGGTTGTGGCAGGGAAAACTTCTTTGTTTATGCACACTGCGCTGAAGCTTAAACTGTGTAGTCCTCCCATGCTTTGGTTTCATTGGCAGCAAGAGATGCTTAGTTATCAAGGGAGGCCGTGGCAGGGGAAAAAGGGCCAAACCTTGCCGTCTTCTCCACATGTTGGCTTGTATGAATAGAGACTGTACCTCCTGGTAGTACCAAATTCAGCTTTTTTTTGTTTTAGCAAAAGATTAGTTGGGAAGAATATAGCCTCACACAAGACTTCTCTCTGAAGTGCACAAGAATGACAGACCCAGACTTTTATTAAACAGGAAATAATTGTCTCTTGAAAAATGTCTTCTGCTTAAATACATGATTCTTTACTCTACTACTACTTTTTCCTGAGGCTCTCCCTCATCCAGTTTCGTCAGTCAGAATGTCTTTTCCAGAACGCAGATGTTTAATGGTGTGGCAGGTCTTGTGGATGCAGTGGTCTTTAGTCTTTTAAAGTAAAAGCTTTAAAAGCTTTACTTAATTCCTTCCTTGCCCTAGTGCATGAATCCTCACAGCATGGCTTTTGTTTAGAAGCAGCTTGCAGGCCAGGTAATAACTGGTAGAAATCTCTGATGAGCTTGTCACTCTTGTCTCAGATGCATATGATTTCAAGGGGAAGCCATCATATGAATGGTTTAAACTACCATTTTCCTGTTTTTCTTCCCCCACCCTCATCCATTCACTGTAGTTGGCTCCTCTTTTTGAAAATACTGATAATCGAATTCATAAACCAAGGTAATTAAATCAGGAATACTTTCCCCCAATACCAGCTGTTCTGCTGTGGTTTTCTTCCTATTGGTGCTCATAAACAGGCAAAACTTCCTGCTATATTAAATACCCATATTGTTGGTGAAAAGCAAAAATGTTGTTGTTTGCTACTACCTGAATATATTAGTCATTAATGAAGAAAGTCTGGTGTTTGCAGGACAGCTGGTGCTCTGCATAGTTCTACTTGCTAGCAGCTATCCCTTTTCTTTCTCTTGATATTGTGCAAAATGAAGTAATTAAAAGGTTAAAGAAGATTCCTCAGCACTGAGAAGTGATAAACTTAACATTGCAGGAAACTGAGAACAGGATAGAAACTGTAAAGTTTCTCCATGCAGCCTCGTCAATGTCGAATTTCCTCCTCCTCCTCCACCCCCTTGCCATGTTATATATTTTTTTGAACTATTTGCGTACATAAAGCCTGTTGGTAGACTCCTGTTGCTCTGGGGAGATTTGTGCCTGCTTATAAAAAGCAGGGCAAGTCTATGGTGTGGCTGGTTCTTGGGGACGAAGCGGGTGCAGGAGGGAGTGCTTGCACAGGCGTGTCAGCAACTGTGAGCTGGGGCTGTCCCTGCTCCGTGGGCACGAGCTGGGGCTGTCCCTGCTCCGTGGGCACGAGCTGGCTCCCATCTGAGCTGGGGAGCTGTGACAGCATGGCCAGCAGCTGCTGAGAGGAGGGATGTCTGCCCTGGCACCCCACCGGAGGAGAGGAAAACGTGTCAGGGAAAGTCAAGTTAAGGCCTTTTTCTGAGAAGAGAGAATAGCTAAACTTGTGCAATGTGGATGAGAGAGGCTGGGCGTTTAAAAGGTGTTTAGACACCTCACAAAAATGATTCAGACTTTCTCAGTTAACCTCAGCTGGTCTTGGGGAGGGCTGAGGCGTCAGCAGAGTTGAGTGTTCAGGCCATATCCTCTCTAGCGATGAGCAGGGTCTGGTGATTCCTCATCTGGCTTTGGGCACCCATTTTGAACATCCCTATCCCCCATCTGTCAATTAATTAGTAATTCCAGTTTGGTCTGTCTAAATTTCTTCGAGTGGGCAGTGGTATTTTGGTGTGTTGCAATTAAACAGCTGAAGAGAGATTGGTGAAACTTGAAAGTGACCTTTTGCTAATGGTCCTCCAGAGTGTTGGAAAGGATTTGTTTGCTTAGACTGTGACTACTCCCTTGTGAGCAGCTTCAACCTATTGAGTTTAATTGGTCTATAGATGTTATTCTCCTGGCTTTATTTAGTTTGGATGGAAGATGATGAGGGAGGGAGTTAGATGGCCTACCTCATACCTTTACATCTTCTTGCTTTTTCCCATACGTCAGGGTTTTCTGTGCTCTGCAGGGAACATTGAAGTTAAAGGAACAGAAGGACAGAGTAAGAGAACTCTGTTTGAAACCTGATTTGGCGGAGATTAAGAGGAAGAGGAAATATGGTTATCTCTTTGTCTATAAATACCTTTTTTAAACTTATTTACCTGTTGGGATCTTGGATCATATTCCAGATTTCGGGTTGACATAGCACTTAGGGATATGGTGTAGTTGGGATCTGTCAGTGCTAGGTTAATGGTTGGACTAGATGATCTTCGAGGTCCTTTCCAACCTAGACGATTCTGTGATTCTGTGAAATACTCACAGCATTCCTCCCCACCAGGAAAACGCTGTTATCCTTCCCTATATGTCAGAGTAGACTCTCCAGTCTGTACTACCCAGGCTTGGATTTTTGTGCTGAGAGTTGGAGAGCCCTTTTGCTTATGTCTATTCATTTTAAATGCTCTCAAAAAGGACAGTGACTCTTTCAGAAAGTCAATTACATGATTCAAGGCAGAGAAGAATTAGACCCAGAAAGCTTGTCTGGTCAGTTCAACGGTGATTTAAAGGAGTGGGGAAGAGGAGAGGCAGGAGGCTGGGCAGTGGATATTCCTCACTTGGCCATGAGCACACAGTATGGTATGGGGATTTGCCATGCTGGTGTGGCAAATGTGATGAAACCCTAATTCCTTCTTCCACTTGGCTCTACTTTTAGCCTGTGTCCAGCTCAGCTGGGGAGAAAACCCAGGGCTCTTAACACCCCACCTTCATAGCCTAATACTCCACCCTAGGTGGGAATCCAGGCCTGTTGCTTGTGAAGGGTGGACAGTGTTCATACTGGAAAACTCAGCAGTTGGCACCCCTGAGTTTCATTCCCAGTGCTGCCCCAAACTCCTCCAGCTGGTTACTCACTCCTTTTGTACCTGTGGAGGGCCCTGTGCAGAGTAAGGCACTTCTGCTGGGAGGGGAACATCAGCCCTGGGTTCAAGGGAAAGGGGTAGTGTGAACACTGGAGAACCTAACCTGCTTGCTGTTCTCCAGAGAGATGTAAGAGCTTCTAGTAATAGTCCTCTCCTACTCTGATTTGATTTTTTTTTTCTTCCCTCGTTGCCAAGGTTACACTTTAATTCTGTTTAGTAAAAAAGCCCCATATGTAAACTTGACCTTGGGGACTTCTATGTTGATAACAATGGCTTGTTTGTGTGCATTATGTTTAGCTTCCACTGTAAGGGATGGGGTAAAACAATCTGCAGACAAGGGGATGGATGAGAGAAAGGTCCTGCTTCACATTACATTCTGCAGTCAGAGTTGGAACTTTTCATTTATAAACTTTGTTGATAATCTCAGCAGTCCTTAACACACAGTGAAGCTGAAGACCACGGATTCACTCCGCAGAACCCAGCCAGTGTCTGTTCCTGTTAATGCCTTACACTTTTTGTGGGTCGTGAGGCAATCAGATACGTGCTTAGGTTAGATTATTCACATCGTATGCTGTTGGACCCTGAAATAACTTTGATTTTATGCATTAAATATATAATCATGTATTAAAGTTCCTAATCAGATAAAAATCTGCAGGAAATTAAGTAGTAAACACTTTATGCACCTTTTTTTTTCTGTTACAAAAACTTAACAACAAAATGTACCACATACTCGCTTTTGTAATGACCGTTCTTGCTTGGGGTTTGTTCTTGCAAGGTGTTGAGTGCTCTGGCTGTGATCCAGCAAGACTTAAGCATGTAATTTAACTTTAAGGATGTAAGTAGTCCCACTTTATTGAAACCATTTGAGTGATTAAAGGTACGCAGGTGGATAAGTGCTTTGCTGGATGGAAGCCAGAATGCACAGAATCTTCCAAGATCAAATCCTTAATTATTAAATTGATTTAGAGCAGTTCTTGTATCCAAGGCAACAGTGACAATGAGATGGTCGTGTACTAAACTCTCTATACATCTAAGAGGAATTTAGTTAGTTAAATTATGCTCAAATATGGGTGGACATGGTTTACTATAGTATGTTCTTCTCAAACAGGCAAAATCTGGCTTGATAATAGCGTGTTGGTGAATACAAATGGAGTAAATCAGCCATGCTATAGGTCCTCTATGTAAATGTTTATGGGGTCTTTTTGTTTCCTTACTGACTTAACTCAAAACCAGTCTTCATATTACCTCTTCTTCCCTCAATCATTAGGTAATTTGTTCAGATGATTAGCAGGTTTTTTTCATCAGATAGATGTTGCTCACCCTCATACCTTATTTGAGAGCTTTTGAAATACGCATTTCTTTTGTCTCTCCTTCGTGGATTTCATTTAAATGGGGAAGAATGTTTTCTAGCTCTTTTACTCCACAATTTCTTTTACCTGTAATATGCTAAACTATTAAGCAATCCAAAACTCTTAAAATATTGAAAGAAAAGTGAAAGACCCTCCCCCTCCTTGTTCTATTTATGTTTAAAGAAGCTCTTGGTTCTGGAACCTGTCTCATTATTTTTTTTTAAACCTAAAACTAGGATATCACTAACATCATAGCTCAGACAAACCAGTTCAGACTGAATCAGTTCTTCAGTATTTTCATTCAAATACTCAGTTGCTTTACAACAGCTGAAACATAGTTCACATCAATGGCCTAGGCAGAGAAGAATGCATCCCAGGGTCTTTCATAGGGAAGGAAAGATGGGGGGAAAATGGATATTCTCCACAGTCCTGTTTGGTTTTGCATGGTCTTTCCACCATCAGTAAGATGAAGAATAATCTTGTTTAGGGTGAATACATTGCAAGAATTTACTATATCTTCTGAGGTTTTTGTAGTGCCAGTTAACTGTTGATTTATGTCAGTGGTGGGTCGTTTGTAATCATACACTATGATCTATGTGTATTTCCAGTTTACCTTGGTACTGTGTTGTATCTTGTGTGACTACATGTGCTGTAGAAATAACAGACTTTTTTTTTAAACTAGTAGTGAAGAGAGCAATCGGTTTCCAGTCAGACTGTCCTTTTGTGTCATTCTGTGATTTTAGGAAACAGGAAAAACGTGAACTTCAGAGAACCTCAATTGTGATGCCACGGGGGACTTCACAGTTTGAAAAACCTGGGCATCAGTTAAAGCAGTGCAGAGAATATCAGACTGTAGGCTTCTGGAAAACTCCAGGTGGTAAAGGTGTGATGAATTCTTCATCATGTGAGGATAAGCACAAAGATAAAGCTATTTTTCCATGTTTGTGGTCCTACGTCACCCTAATTTTAAATTAATTTTTGGTTTAATAGAAGATATTCCCACAGAACTTCTACAAACTGTCTTCACTTTCGTAGCATTTACTTTGCAAGTAAACCCTGGGGTCCTTGTTCTTCCCTGCTTTGCACATGGAGCAATGATTTCTATTGCTGCAGAGGAAAGCCATTTAACCCACACTGGTGTAAATGGTCAGTGTCATGGACAAGGAGGCTGGTTTCTTGCATCTTTCTCTTTGTGTTGGTTCTGCCTGTTTATTGCAAACTTTGTAAGAATTGCCTCCCACTTCGAACTGCTGCAAACTCGATTGCACCCAGGTTTCACCAATGAGAGGGGACCATTAGCAAATTTAAGGAGCAGATGCATATAAAGTAGTTCTGCTTGGGGGCTAATGCAAATACAGTTGAATAATATGAAGCAAGTGGGGTGTTCTTTATCTCTAGCAAATGTCTTGATTTGGTCTGGGCTTAAAATGTTTTGTTAGATTAGCTGTCAGCTAGAAATATGCTAAAAACCAAAACAACCTCCCACATCATTAATGAAGAGAGCTGTGTTGGTAAAAGTTCTTAAATGGACACAGTTATATTACAGAATCACAGAATCCAGTCCAACCATTAACCTAACATTGACAGTTCCCAACTACACCATATCCCTCAGCGCTACATCAACCCTACTCTTGCACACCTCCAGGGATGGGGACGCCACCACCTCCCTGGGCAATCCATTCCAACGCCCAACTACCCGTTCTGTAAAGAAATGCTTCCTAATATCCAGTCTAAACCTTCCCTGGCGCAGCTTGAGGCCATTACCTCTTGTCCTATTGCTTGTTTCTTGGTTAAAGAGACTCATCCTCCCTCTCTGCAACCTCCTTTCAGGGAGTTGTAGAGGGCGATGAGGTCTCCCCTCAGCCTCCTCTTCTCCAGACTAAACCCCCCCAGTTCCCTCAGCCGCTCCCCATCAGACATGTGCTCCAGACCCTGCACCAGCTCCGTTGCCCTTCTCTGGACACACTTGAGTCATTCAATGTCGTTTTTGTAGTGAGGGGCCCAAAATATTGGCAAAGGGAAGGAGGAAAGATCCCTTTGGTATCATCTGGTCCATCTGGGGAGCTGGCAAAAGAATTATAGGTGTAGATTACACCTGTATAAACTCCCTCTCCCAGTTTGCCAGTAGACTGGACTGGTAAAACTCGGATGTTTGTCAGTGTGGGCTCTTCCACATTTATTTACTATCTGATGGAAAACAGCATGTGATCCTTGCACAGTGTTTTGCAAGCTGGCAGTGTTAGGACCGTTCTGCCCATAGGTGTGTGTCTCACACCACAGATCTGTCTGATGCACTGCTGCCATCGCAGGGCAGCAGGATTTTCTCTTGGAAGCCCTGCACAGTGGCCATGCTGCTGATGCCGCCTGCCACTGCTCAACATCAACCTCAGCCAGTCAACACCTAGAAACCAGTACCCAAAATAATAAGGCTGGTTCAGACATGAGATTCAAAACCCAGTGGTTCTTTTGTCTGACTCTTATCTTTTGAGCTTTTGGAGTTTATTTTTCAAGCCTTTATCCAGGCTGGCTGGTGCTGATGGAGGTTGAGGCCCATGGTAAGATCCTCAGACTATGGAGCTGTTCCCATTGTGCATCACTGGGAAGCTCCAAAAATGGAGACTGGTAACAGGAAAGGGAATTGGCCAGAAAAATATCTTCTGCAATGGAAAGTAGTGGATATAGTGTAAGCTGAAGTACCTTCCCCGGTGGAAGTATTAGATAAACATCTGTTTTCTTTCTGGTTTTTAGGTTTTACACTGTTTGTCATTACTGATTAATAGCTAAGCGTGGTTTCAGAAACAGATCGTATTCCTGTGCTCAGGATCCCTTCTTTTTGGATGTTATTTTCTCAATATGCAGTGCTTAAAAGTCCGTAAAAATGAATAAAAATTACATGTTCAAAAGAAGAAATAGAACACTTAATTTAAAACTTCAGAGCTTATTGGAAGAAGGGGGAGTAAAGGAAAACAATGTCTGCTGAATCTGAAGTGCTTTACATGCAACTTGGGCTAAGTTAATGTAAAATGAGAAGCACAGAAGCTTTATCTAAGCTTTATACTAGAGGAAATAGATGCTTTGTGTATATACACTAGTTTGAGCAATAATACCAAAATGGGTAAAAAAATGACCTGAGAGATCAAGCTGGTGACCTAGAAAACAAGCCAAGGATAAGAAACATCAGACTTGCTTTTTTTTCCTCCTCTAACAGGCAAATGTATTGATGTAAATACCCCTTGCTGAAAAGTCACCTGTCTTGATGCCAGTAAAAATGATGTAAAAACCAAACAGTGACAAGACCTATGTGCAAAAGTTGCAGGAGTAATGTTGCCTTCCCCCACTGCCTTCTTCGGCAGTACCACGGCCACTTTGCCTTGTGTTTTGCTTTCCCGTTGAGTCTCCTTGCCACCACTGCACCAGCCTGCCTGCTGCTTGTTGTGTGTTTGATAGGAAGAGCTGCTTGTCTCTTCCAGACAGTAAAGATGAGCTGTGAAAAGGTGCTAGTCTTGGACTGTGACAATGAAGGAGTGGTTTATCAGGGAGGTAAAACTCCCTGTGTGGTTCTGTTCTTAAAAAGAAAAAAAAAAAATTAAAAAAAAAAAAAAAAAATCTGTGAAATGGTCGGAAATAAAAGCCAGGGAATTTCCCTCCCTCCTATCAGAAGCAGCTGAACTGGCGCAGCTCAGAGGCTGGTAACCTTCACTGAGGGAACAAGGGGGGAGAGAGATGGGGCAAAGTGGCTGAGAAAAACCTCCTCATAGAGCCCTACTTTTGGTATCCCAGGGATTTCTTTCCCAAGCAGAAAGAAAGGTGAGGATACGGGTGTGCAGGGTGAAGGAGTGAAAGACGCTCAGAAGAGGGCAGCACCCAACAGGGCTTCTGGCACAGTGGAAAACAGACAAAACAAGGGAGCATGGGAAAAAAGGAGACACCCTGATCCTTCCCGGTGGGTTGGGAATGAGGAACGACAAGCCACTGGTGTGCTGGAGCAAGTAGGGCTGGATGTCTGGGTTGGGGAGGCAGACAGGGAAACCTTGCACTCACGTACTCTTCAGCAAAGCTCCTGACTGGTTAATATTATGGAAGTATTAAGCTTGCGAATAAACAGTTGTTTGAATGGGATGCTAAGAAATAAGTCATGCGGAGTTACTAGTTTCAGCGATGTTTCTGAATTTGGCCTTCGGTACTGAAAATGAAGATGGTGATGGGGAGCTCTTAAAGATGCTTTTGAATCACCTTTTTCTACTCCTGGCATTTATACCTATATGAGGATAACTCCAGAGAACATTTATCTTGGTTTTGAAATGTGTTGGGCTGCAGGGATACAATGCAAACAAATACATTGCAGGGAAAGATGTTTCTAGATCTCCTTAGTAGGCTTTCTGTCCTCCTACTCCCTGAATTATTCCTTCTCCAGACACTACTGACATCAATATCAGTGTAAGGAAGCCTTTAAGTTCTGAAACAGGCAGTAATAGATCTTTGTATAAAGAGGAGCCAAACTTGCATGCCACTTGTGGGAGGGAGCCTTTCATAAAAATCACTTTTATTATTCTGGTATTGTGTTAGAAAATCATGTTGCTAAATGTATGAGAGAGAAATTATTGTAATGGAAAGCGTCTTAACGTAGCTCAAATGTCTGACAAGAGCGTTTTATAACTAAATCATTCCTGCTCCCACTTGCTGCCAACTGTAACCTGCTGCCTTTCTCAGGATAATATGATGTCCCTGACTTGCAAATTAAACATTAGCCAGTAATGGCATAGGAAATCAGAAAAAATTCCATGGAAACAGAGTTGTGAGTTTGCATCACAGTCATATGCAAAGCGATGCCCATTCTGATGAATTGAAAAGCTCTCAATGAATTTTGCCATGAAATTCTTTTGCAGTGAAGATTTTTCCCCCAGACTAGAACTGCTGGGGAACCCTGAAATCCTGAATTAATCCCTGAATTAATTCTTTGACATCTTTTATCTAAAACTGCAACCAAGTCTCCCCGGAAAACTAGTGGGGTGGGCAAGCATTAGCGGGTACAGCTCTGCAGGCGCTAAAACCAGTGACAGCCTCAGAAGAAACACTGAGCTGCCTCACTCCAGGTAAGTATCATAGGTGAACATTGTGTTGCCCATAATATACACAAATGTGCTTGCTGTTTTGTGCACTGAGGACTAAATAATACTTCTATATTAGTAACTGTGTTGTGGGATTAAGGTTATTGGAGGACAGAGGGAAGGACACTAGAAAACTCTGCTAGATGAGCATACATGATATAAAATATACCAAGCCACTGACAGCTGCTTATGCTTTGCTACCTTGCCTCAGTGGTTAGTGTTCCTGCTTGCTGATTCACCAAATCAAGTCACTACTTGTCCTCTGTCCTCTTTGGTGGGAGGTGGGATCTTGACAGATGGCTCTCGAGAGCTACTTTCTCATCGTGTTGCTGCTATACTACATATGGAATAATTGCCTTTTTTCAAGCATACATTGGCTAACACAGGACAGGCTTTACCAACACACACATACTCAGCAGGACACTGAACTCCTCCTAGTTTTAAGTCATCTTGTCCTTATTTCTTGATAAAGTTGTCTCATGTCTTTCAACAAGCTTGTATTTAGAAACTATACCCCAGCAAAAGATTGTCTATGCTTGCCCTATCAGCAAAATAGAAATTTAGAAGTTTTTTGCATGCAGACAAACAATGAGGAAGTCTATGCATTGGCCCGTGCTTAAGTGGTGGCCATAGTAGGTCAACGCAGGCTGGTGGTAAAGCTTTGGCAGTGATACAGCTACACTGGCAGTGCTTCTAGTTGGGATACCAGTTCAATGCAGAGAAGCCTGAACAAGGAGTCGGGACTTAAGTCCAGCTTTGACAATGTAGAGAGTTTGGACTGAAGTGGATCCAAGGCTGAACTTCTGTCCTAGAAGTGGTCAAAACAGTGAAAGCATTGAGGGTCTGGCATATTGTGGCCTGTTATTCCCTACAGCAAGTGAAATGGTCACATTCTTCCACCCTGCCCCCCCAACAACAACTATTCTTTTCTCTTTTGAGAATAGTGCTTTCTAAAATTGCATATCAAGTTCTGTGTGCTCTGTTTCAAATCTGTTGCAGGGTGTTAACTGGAGTCATTACAGCAGAAACTTTACTTGGGGTCAGCAAGGAACCTAATGAGGCTGTTTACCAGGTTTTGTAGGATGATGTGCATGAGCTGACTGTGTGTGTGCTCTGCATCCCCTTGGATCAGAAAAGAAATACGGCAGATGCCTTCAACCTGTTAAGGTCCCATTTTTTTATGAACATTACATATTATGGAAAATGACATAGTACCATGGAATAACAAAGGTGTGAACAGTAGTAAGGAGGTTGGTATCAACAGGGCTGCAAGCAGATTCTGTATATGGTCATATCCATATCCTTTGGTTACAACAGGGTGGCATCTTCCTTTAATGAACCTTATGCTATACCTTGCCAACAATCTCAGATTTAAAACACTTAGTGTGCCAGCATGGTCCCCTTTTAGTACTTCCGTAACAACTAAGGAAGCCTGGCATGTGGTGGGGTCTGTTCTCTTCTTCGTACATACGCACAGCTGCAGTTGATGCTGGTGGGAATGGTGAGTCTGAACTGAAGGCAGAATAGTCCCTCCTGTTTTCATCAGTTCAATAGTCTTATAAAAAAGCTTTGTGGTCCCCATCCGAGGGTTGTTTGTTAACCTCTGGACCACATTGTTCCCTAGGGTTTCTTGACTGAGTTTGGCTTTCTGTGCTTTTTATCACAGAGGCCTTTGTGCAGTTGAGAGAATTACTGGGTCGTTTGTACCTGACACCATTTGCAGCATGGCAGATGCATGGAAGGTTAGGAAGTTGTTGCTTTATTCTTGTATCATCTACAGCAAAGAATAAAAAGCAAGAGAAAGTGGTTACGTTTTGATTGATTGATTTATTTTTTATCAGGGAAAACATGAACCTGAGCAACTCTGAGATACTTCACTCCTAACAGTATATATTCTTATCTGTCGATTAAAGATTATGTTCACTGTCAAGTTTATAGTGTGCACCAAATCACAAGAAAAGTAATTATTCTTTGAGGTAGTGAAGTGAATGTTTTCTGTGAGATTGGAAGTATCTTTCATTTTATGATCTCTTTGGTTTCAGAAGTCTTAGCAATTCCGTTGTTTGGGCTGTTGCTAGGAAGTTTTTTCCTCATCTGTGATTAATAGATGTAGCTGTGAAAGTCAATTGCATAAAACTAGGCACTGCACTTCAATATGCATTGTGTTGCAGAACTGAATTTGTGAATGTGATGTCTTGGTTTTATCAAGGTAATGGAACTGAAGGTCTGTAAATGTGCATGGCTTTGTTGGGTCATGGTCTACAGTCTCTCATTTATTTGCTGTAAGAAACAATTTAACCAGAATGTTTGCATGAGTTTCATGCATTTCAAATGTATAGCTGTGAAGAAGGGGCTTTTAAAAATCTGTAGCTCTCTTTGCAACCCTTGCACTTACTGTGTGAATAATCTCTGACCTAAATAACTTTAGGTTATTTAACTTCTGTATTAGAATACCACAGATAGCAAAACAGAAGAATGATAAAGCATTCAGCTCTTAAGGCGGGTTTCTATGCTTAATTACACTTAAAAAAAAAAAAAAAAAGTGAAAAATCATGTCAAAAGAATACGAAGCCAGCAAATTCAAGCAAGTAAAACTTGCATGAAACCTTGATTTGTGCATCACAACTTCGTGGATGTGTGGTGGGTTGACCTTGTCTGGCTACCAGGTGCCCATCCTGCTGCTCTCTCACTCTCCCTCCTTGGCAGGACAGGGGGAAAATATAAGATAAAAAAACCTCATGGCTTGAGATAAAGGCAATTTAATGAAAAAAAGAAAAGGCTGTGTGCAGAAACAAAGTGGAAAAAAAATGTATAATTTTATTCTCTACTTCCCACCACCAGGCGATATCCAGCCACATTGTGGGAAGTGGGACCTCAGTTACACGTAGCGGTTGCTTTGAAAGTTCAACCTCTTAGTAACAAATGCCCCGCTCTGCCCTCCTCCTCCTCCTTTTTCTTAGCTTTTATTGCCAAGCATGACATCATATGGTATGGAGTACCTTTTGTTCAGTTTAGATCAGCTGTCCTGGCTGTGTCCCCCCCCTGACCTCTTGCCCATCCCCAGCCTACTGCCTCTGGGGGGTGTTGGAGAGAGAGCCTTGATGCTGTGCAAGCGCAGCTCAGTGACGGCCAAAGCATCGGTGGGTTTGCCAACACTGTTCTAGCTGCAACTACAAAGAACAGAACTATGTGGGCTGCTGTGGGGAAAGTTAACTCCAGCCCCATCAGACCCAGTCCAGCATGAGCGGGTAGTGCAAAACTATAACTTAGTTTACCTTGAAATGATCTCTGTTGTAACTGTTTTAATGAAATATCATGGTGGAGAGAAAAGCAGATGTGGTTTTAATATCCTTGTGGCCAGTGAAGGTCAGCTCTCATCCCCCCAGCCAGGGTTTGCATGGATTGTCTCCAGGTAAGTAAAACTCCAGAGTGGCTATATTAAAATATTTTTTAGTATTTATACTGTGTTAGCTGAGGTGATTTGGGAGCTGTTGGCTGCATCAAAACAAGTATGACCAGCAGGTCAAGGGAGGTGACTCTCCCCCTCTACTCTGCTCTCGTGAGACCCCCCCTGCAGTGCTGCATCCAGCTCTGGGGGCACCAACATCAGAAGGACACAGACCTGCTCGAGTGGGTCCAGAGGGCCAGGAAAATGATCAGAGAGCTGGAGCACCTCTCCTATGGAGAGAGGCTGAGAGAGTTGGAGTGCTTCAGCCTGAAGAGAAGACTCCAGAGAGAGCTCATTGCAGCCCTTTCAATATTTAAAGGGGACTTTTTAAGAAAGGCTGGTGGAGACTTTTACCAAGGTCTGTAGTCACAAGACAGGGGGCAATGGTTTTAAACTGAAGGAGGGTAGATTTAGATTGGACATAAGGAAGAAATTTTTTATGATGAGGGTGGTGAGGCCCTGGCACAGGTTGCCCAGAGCAGCTGTGGCTGCCCCCTCCCTGGCAGGGTTCAAGGCCAGGTTGGACGGGGCTTTGAGCAACCTGATCCTAGTGAAAGATGTCCCTGCCCATGGCACTGGGGTTAGACTAGATGATCTGTAAAGGTCCCTTCCAACCCAAACCATTCTGTGATTTTTCAGAAATGACTGTTTTAGCAGCGTCTGAAATTAGTATCGTCTTTATCCTTTTTGAGAGAAAAAGGAGATGAGGAATAGATTTTAACTTGGCACTTGTGAAAAATAGTGGCCGCTACTGTTGCTTCCTACTGTTGCTTCAGGGTCATTCCCTGCAGTCCCGTTCATCCCATGTGTGCCAGACCAGCTCTGGACTCCACAGGCTGCCAAAACATCCCAGCCACCTGCCCTGTTGCAAGTAGCTACTAATCTTTTTCATATTATTGTTCCACAGCAAAATCCAGCACAAACATGCTGTAGTGTAGGCAGCTTCTGCAAAATCTTAAAATAAAAGTAGCATTTATGATGGGAAAGACTAATTGAAGCAGTTATATTTGCCCATGGTATTTTTTCGATAGCTTTTAAGAAGAGAGATATCTTTCAGTTTTTATCTTTTTTTTTCTCTATCCCTCCCTCTTTTTCTCTTCTTCAAAAACTACTTTGATACATTTCAGTGTGATAAAAGCTGGACACAGATCCATCTTTGGAAGAGTGGTGGGAGGTAGCGTAGGCTGTGGTTGGGTCAATTTATTGTTCAGGCTTTTAAGTGAAACTGGAGGAAATTGTGAAACCAAGGTTGCAAGGAGAGGTGAGCAATACATTATTTCCTTTTCTTTTCAGCTTACCAGTTCAGCTGGAGGATATAAAGACATGTTGAACAAAAAAAATAGAGTGACAGTTTTTAGTTATTTGAGATAATCCTTCCTCTGTATGTGAAGGTAAAATAAAATGCCAATGACTCTTCTGTGTTTAAAAAAAAAATAAATCTTTTAACCTTTTGTTCAACATTCTCTTATTTGTTTGTTGTGGTTTCCCAAGGCTGTCATGCATTAACAATATCTGCCTTGTGCAAGTGTTTGCCGATCCTGCTGTTAGGCCACACCTTTGTGGGACTGGAAGGCCAGCTCTGGTGGCAGTGAGATGTGTTGTCCATGTGTTCAAGTGATTCTAGAGATAGGGCTTGAAGAATGGTGGGGGATTGGAGCTGTGAAGTGTTTGAACTTTGAGGATGCGAATTAAAAGTGACGATGAATGTTTAGAACATCAGAACCCCTTGAGGGTTGCATGGGCTAAAGTAATATCGGGTATTTACTTTCAGACAACTTATATAACAGGTTTTGTCAAGCTCAATGTTCATTATCTTATTGTGAGAGCAGTTTATGAGGAGGAAAGAGATGCCGCTTATGAATCCTTCGGCTTCCAAACCTTGGCATGCAAGTTTAAATCTTAGAACTACTCATATAAACAAGTTTAAGTGCATATTCATTGTTTGGAGACTTTGGAAAAAATTACTGGAAGTTTTCTGGGGAATAGAGAAGCTGAGACTCTTATTTAAAGAAGAAAAAACAAACAAAGCCCCCTCCAACTGTTAGATATTTGGGATAGATATTCAATGACAGGCAGAACGGATAAGTGTTCAAGTCCTGGAAAAGTTAATGGGAACTGGATGCTTCACTCTTTTTACCTCCATAATTACTTCTTGCAAACCAGTTATCTATCAAAATGAGTTGCATTTGGATGAGTAGGTCCCAAAAGTCCCTGAAGCAGTTCTAAAAATCTTATTTCTTTCCCTTGCATGCTGTCCCCTCCCTCCTTAATTTTTTAGGGGGCAGAGACCATTACAGCCTGCAGCTGACGTATAAATACAATTTCTTTGCCAGCTTTAAAATACTGGGCACTTCTGGTGAAAGAAGCGGCAAAGCAGATGGCAAGTGAATTTGAAGCTTTGAAGCTGTAGTCTTGAGTATTTCGTGATCACACGGTCTGGATTATTATTTGACAAACTGGCTTTAGAGCTCAGCATGCCTTCAGCAGAAGGTAGCTTTGGGTTGAGGAGAAATTGTCAAAAGCATTATAGAAAAGTCTACTGTTGCTGTAAACTTCTGCTCACAAGCTGAGCTGTGATTTCAGTGTAGCACACTACTGCTTCCACTGGTGTTTGTGGAAGCCAGATCAAAGACAGGTGATTCATAACGTCTTGAGCTAGACTCCTGTGGTCACATCTGATAGACTGGTGGATGAAGTGACCACCCTTCTGACATCTAACCAGTGGTTCCTGCTGTTTGTTTGCCTCCCTACTCTATGCACTGGTAGACCTACTCATAAGATAGATGAGGGACATGACCCTGACTGACTACTTTTCTCCCCCAAATTTTCTAGCAACTGTTTTTAGTATGGATCACTTCCCTGCTGTGACAAAGCACAACTGTAGGAGGTGGTAAGCTCTGGCACAGAGGTGGAAAAGACCCATGGGAACGGGAATACTTTGTGACCAGAAACCTCAGCTCTTCAGGTTATTTTTAATGGGCCTCTTCAACCATGTGTAGACACTGGAAAGCAGGAGTATACATAGTTTATGACTATGTGACAATTATCTTCTGTTCTGGCTAAGCCACAGAGTGAACAGCTGGGAGTAACAGGCTGCTGGGTTAAGCATTAATGTGCTTGCCAGTCCTGCACAGGTATGTGGTGAGTTTCTGCTGGCCAGGCGGTTGTCAGTGAGGTGGGGAGGTGCTGCCCACCATTGTCTCTCAGAGTGGGCCAATCCTTCATCTTACCAGGTTTCCCATCCTCTGACCCTGTGCTTTTCTCTGAGGGTTTTATACCTTTTCTTGTTGTTATTTTTGAGTCCTTAGGTGGCTATTTCTGACTCCACAGTTTCTTTCTTTAATTTTTTTTCATTTACTTATCTCGCTTACTTTAGTTTGTGCTCCATTTACAAGAAGTTTTTCTGATTAAAGTAAAGCCAAGCCTCAGGTCACATTCGGATAAACCTCGGAAGACTGGGTTATGAGTTACAGTTTGCCTCTTTGATGGTCTGATCTCTTTTGATCATGGATGCCATTGCCTTGTTGATATTAGGGTCTGGCATCAAGCTGAGCCTCCACTTACACCTCTGCCTAGTGGGCTGCAGCAGGGTTTAGAGTCTTAATGGCAGTGCTCAAATCAAAATCCAGTACTATCATGTATGCAAACACCAGCCTAGTTAGTACCCCAGCAGGCTGCTGTTCATCTGGTATTTCAGTGTCAATCTGTCACTGTTGAGGTTAAGTGGTCATTGCCATGTAAAGAAAAAATCCAGGTGCAGCAGGAAAAAAACCACTGAGTCATTAGGATGATGGAGAATTATTCATCCCATGCTTCTTGTGTGTTGTTAACGATTTTATATCTGATTAACCCTCTGTATTTGCTGTGGGCTTTAGAGTGTCTAGCTGTGTGAAACCACTGTTTAATTCCTAAAATTATTTCTTAACTATGCTTTCTTAATAGATCCTTAATATCAGCTTCTCACACCAGGAGAAAACACCACTGAACCTTTGACAAGTTTTCATTTCTGTAGAAATGTTTTTGATAGGAAGTGTCTTTATGTCTGTCCTGGTTTCAGCTGGGATAGAGTTAATTTTCTTCCTAGTAGCTGGTGCAGTGCTGTGTTTTACATTTAGTGTGAGAATAACATTGATAACACACTGATGTTTTAGTTGTTGCTAAGTAGTGCTTATCCTAAGTTAAGGATTTTTCATTTTCCCATGCTCTGCCAGCAAGCAGGTGCACAAGAAGCTGGGAGGGAGCATGGCTGGGACAGCTGACCCGAACTATCCAAAGGGATATTCCATACCATAGAGCATCATGTTCAGCACATAAACTGGGGGGAGGTGGCTGGGGGGCAGATCACTGCTCGGGCATTAGTCAGTGGGTGGTGAGCAATTGCACTGTGCATCACTTGTCCTGCCTTGGGTTTTATTTCTTTTTGTTATATTCTTTTTCATTACAATTATTATAATATTTTATTTATTAAACTGTTCTTATCTCACCCACGAGTTTTACTTTTTTTTTTTTTTTTTGACTCTCCTTGCCATCCCACTGGAAGGAGGGAGGGAGAAGTGAGTGAGTGGCTGCGTGGTGCTTAGTTGCTGACTGGGGTTAAACCATAAAATGCCTTTAGTAAAGATCTGCTATGACCTTAAAATGTTTGCTCCTCTTCGTGTTTGTAGGTAATGGACTAATGAGGTCTGTTTGGACTCATCCTGGATATGTCTTTTTCTATTGGCAGAGAACTCTGGTTTTAATTTGAGTATGTGCAACGATTGATGCATGTGGCACTTATCTACCAATGTTTGAGTGAATGTCATCTTCTATCCCTAGTCACCATTCTGCAAGAAATGTGGCATCCCTAGTGTGGGAAGATCTATGCGCTTTACATTATAACTGTGATATCAGGATGAGATTCAAATATCTCCTAAAATTACCATTCTGGTGTTGTTGGATGTCAGGGCTGTGCCTGTGTGCTTCCCCAGTGTAATTAATGACTGATTCTCTGGGCAGGTCAGGAGCTCCCCAGCTGGTCTCTGCAGAGATGAGAGGGACTGATTTGTGACAGAGAACTGACTTGAGACAAGGTGATTGGCTGAACTTCTAGCTTCAAACCGTAGAGCTCTTGCAAGACATCAGAAGGCTCTGTGTTGTCCTTCTGAACGCTGCTGTCTGCCCAAAGGCGATACACCGCAGGTTTGGGGAGCTGAGCAGCTCTACTGCATCGCTGCAGGGAGCTGTGCTGACTGGCCCGGATCAGGCATTGCCTCACGTTCATTCCCCAGCTCCCACCACCTAGTCAATTCAGTCAGCTCTTGCATGAGGGCACTGGTGGGCACCCCATCCCAAGCAATCATGGTTTTTTTCCTTTGATCATCAACATTTTCCAAACCCTATTTTGCCCATCTTTTCCACCACGAGTGAAGTCCATGTCTCAGAGCAGCCCACATATCCTGTCCCCTACAATACCCTTTCCCAGCCTGATCTTTCAAAGCCCTCTGGCCTGGAGATGGTGGCTTTTCTCTACTTCCCTTTTCATTTCATACAGGTGGCACATCTGTGTTGTATGAATCTGCATGGAGTGGCTCAAAAGGTCCCTCTTTCCTTTAGTTTCACACTTGTGTACTGCCATGAAAATATGTCCTGCTTGTATAATCTTATTGTTAAGTCTGGCCCGGGTCAGACATCTGCATGTCTGATGATTTAAGAAACACTTTGGGTGTTGCATTCTGCCTGGAGGTGTTGCATCTGAGATGCTAAACACAAGCCTTTTGCAGCAGATGCACACTGTTGATCCTGTTATTGATGGTTCTATGCCTTAAACACCTTATTCTTAAATTTTGACTCCTCATTGCAGTAGCAATCATTCAGTATTCTCCATTTCAGAGCTCTCTGAGCTGAACAAGTTGACTTGGAAACCAAGGAGTGCTTCGGGAGATGGGAGTGGAAGGTGCTGTCTGGCAGGGCATTAGTAATGAGAAATGTTCATACTGCTATGAATCCGTGGCAAACGAGTGCTGCCTGCTCCTTGTTGCATAATGGAGAACACCCCTGAAATTCAGAAGTCCGTGAGCACCCTGCAAATTGGGTGAAACAAGGGCAAATGTATCTTGACGCTTGTCAGATAAATGACTTGGTCTGCTCACTTTACCATGTGCTCCTTTGCCCTGAGGAGCTGCTGGGTGGCAAGAGAGGGAATTGTGACTCTTCAACTCGACAGACCTGGTTCAAAGACATGGGAAGAAAATGCAGTAAATCCAGAACATAAGCCCTGAAGGTTGATCACTATCACTTAAACAATAAGGAAAATGACTTTTCCATTAGCCATATACGCTTTGTGACATACAGGTGAGTAGATACAGTTGCTACTTTTCATGAAGCATATTCACTAGCCTGTGTATGTGTTATTTTAAGGGTTATTATCCATGTGCTGTTGCACAAAAAACCCCATGATGATGTCATGACAAACTACAAACCTGTTGAATTTCCTGCATCATGTTTCTTGCAGGGAGGGACAATCCCTCCTGTGCCTGCAGCCCAGCACCTCAGCCTTTCTTTACTCTTGTGGTCTCATGCATCGGAAGGAAGCAGGATCTCTGACCCCTTGGCCAGTTGCAGCAGGTGTCTGGAGTTGGGAAGGAGGAGAGAGGGGCTGTCCCAGGGCCAGCTTGCTTAGCAGGGCCCAGAGCTTAAAATGCTGCTGATCGGAGGCACTCATTACCAGAAGCAACATCCCACAGGCTCTCCCTCATCATGTCACCTCATGCACCAGGGAGTCCGTCTAGCCCAACAGGAGGATGTTGGAAAGAAACTTGAGAGATCTGAGTTTACTGCTTGTAGCAAAGTATTCAGGTGTACTGGCCTAGAAATCAGTTTTGTTAAGGGCCTTGACTGGGGAAAACATTGCTAATTGTATTCTGTCATATTTATGACTAGTTGAAAGAAAGACACAGTTTTTTTTGGGAGATTATACTTTCTACTTTTAACAGAGTTGTAAAGTAAGGCATACAGAATAATCACAGAATCACAGAATCATCTCAGTTGGAAAAGACCTTGAAGATCATCCAGTCCAACCATGAACCTCACACTGACCGTTCCCAACTCCACCAGATCCCTCAGCGCTGGGTCAACCCGACTCTTCAACCCCTCCAGGGATGGGGACTCCACCCCTGCCCTGGGCAGCCCATTCCAACGCCCAACAAACCCTTCTGCAAAGAAATACTTCCTAATAGCCAGTCTGACCCTGCCCTGGCGCAGCTTGAGGCCATTCCCTCTTGTCCTGACGCTGGTTCCTTGGCTCAAGAGACTCCTCCCCCCTCTCTGCACCCTCCTTTCAGGGAGTTGTAGAGGTCGATGAGGTCTCCCCTCAGCCTCCTCTTCTCCAGACTAAACCCCCCCAGTTCTCTCAGCCGCTCCCCATCAGACCTGTGCTCCAGACCCTGCACCAGCTCCGTTGCCCTTCTCTGGACACGCTCGAGTCATTCAATGTCCTTTTTGGAGTGAGGGGCCCAAAACTGAACCCACTCATCAAGGTGCGGCCTCACCAGTGCTGAGTACAGGGGTGAGATCCCTTCCCTGTCCCTGCTGGCCACGCTAGTGCTGATACAAGCCAGGATACCATTGGCCTTCTTGGCCACCTGGGCACACTGCTGGCTCCTGTTCAGTCGGCTGTCAATCAACACCCCCAGGTCCCTCTCTGACTGGCAGCTCTCCAGCCACTCCTCCCCAAGCCTGTAGCGCTGCTGGGGGTTGTTGTGGCCCAAGTGCAGCACCCGGCATTTGGCCTTATTGAAACTCCTCCAGCTGGCCTCAGCCCATTGCTCCAGCCTGTCCAGATCTCTCTGCAGAGCCTCCCTACCCTCGAGCAGATCAACACTCCCACCCAACTGGGTGTCGTCTGTAAACTTACTGAGGGTGCGCTCGATCCCCTCATCTAGATCATCAAGAAAGATGTTAAACAGGAGTGGCCCCAAAACCAAGCCCTGGGGGACACCACTCGTGACCGGCCACCAACCGGATTTAACTCCATTCACCACAACTCTTTGGGCCCGGCCATCCAGCCAGTTTTTTACCCAGCAAAGCGTGCGATCATCCAAGCCATGAATAGTCAGTTTCACCAGGAGAATGCTGTGGGAAATGGTGTCAAAGGCCTTACTAAAGTCAAGGTAGACAACATCCACAGCCTTTCCCTCATCCAATAAGCAGGTCACCCTGTCGTAGAAGGAGATCAGGTTTGTCAAGCAGGACCTGCCTTTCATAAACCCATGCTGACTGGGCCTGATCATCTGGTTGTCCCGCATGTGTTGTGTGATGGTACTCAGGATGAGCTGCTCCATCAGCTTCCTGGGCACCGACGTCAAGCTGACAGTCCTGTAATTTCCCGGATCATCCTTCCGACCCTTCTTATAGATGGGTGGCACATTGGCCAATTTCCAGTCTGTCAGGACCTCCCCGGTCAGCCAGGACTGCTGGTAAATGATGGAAAGCGGCTTGGCGAGCACTCCAGCCAGCTCCTTCAGCACCCTTGGGTGTATCCCATCAGGTCCCATAGACTTGTGTGTGTCTATGTGATGCAGTAGGTCACTGACTGTCTCCTCCTGGATTGCGGGGAGGTCGTTCTCCCAGTGTCTGTCTTCTAGCTGAGGATTCCCTCAACACAACTAGCCTTGCTTTTAAAGACTGAGGCAAAGAAGGCATTAAGGACCTCAGCTTTCTCCTCATCACTCGTTGCCATGTTTCCTCCTGCATCTAGCAGGGCATGGAGGCTCTCCCTGGTCTTTCTTTTGCTGTTGACATACTTATAGAAACATTTCTTGTTATCTTTGAGTGCTGAAGGCAGATTAATTTCTAGCTGGGCTTTAGACCTCCTGATTTCCACCCTGCATAGCCTCACAGCATCTTTGTAATCATTGTGAGTGGCTAGCCCCTTCTTCCAAAGGCCGTAAACTCTCCTTTTCTCCCTGAGTTGCAGCCAAAGCTCCCTGTTTAGCCAGGGTGGATTTCTCTGTCACCAGCTTCTCTTACAGCACCTTGGGACAGCATGCTCCTGTGCCTTCTATAACTACCTGAAAGGAGGGTGCAGAGAGGTGGGGATGAGTCTCTTGAATCAAGTAACAAGCGCCAGGACAAGAGGTAATGGCCTCAAGTTGTGCCAGGGAAGGTTTAGACTAGATATTAGGAAGTACTTCTTTACAGAAGGAGTTGTGAGGCATTGGAATGGGCTGCCCAGGGCAGTGGTGGAGCCCCCGTCCCTGGAGGGGTTTAACAGTCAGGTGACATAGCGCTTAGGGATATGATGGAATTGAGAACTGTCAGTGTGAGGTTCATGGTTGGACTGGATGATCAAGGTCTTTTCCAACTGAGATGATTCGGTGATTCTGTCATTCATTAACACTTCCTTCTTAAAGAGCGCCCAGCCTTCCTGGACCCCTGTACCTTTCAGGACCATCTCCCAAGGGATCCTGTCAAGCAGGTGCCCAAACAAGACAAAGTCAGCCCTTTGGAAGTCCAGGGTGTCAGTTCTGCTGCCCCCTTTCCTGGCCTCTCTCAGAATAGAGAACTCTATTATTTCATGATCACTGTACCCTAGTCATCCTCCAACCTCCACATCATCCACCAGTCCTTCTCTGTTCACAAAGAGGAGGCCCAGCAGGGCACCTTCTCTGGTTGGTTCACTCACCAGCTGTGGTAGGAGATTGTCCCCCACACATTCCAGGAATCTCCGGGACTGGTCCCGCTCTGCTGTGTTGTATTTCCAGCAGATGTCTGGGAAGCTAAAGTCTTCCACATGAACAAGGGCAAGCGATCGTGAGATTTCTCCTAAGTGCCTATAGAATATTTCATCCACCTCTCTGTCCTGGGTGGGTGGCCTATAGCAGACTCCTACTACAACATCCGCCCTGTTGGCCTTCCCCCTGATTCTAACACAAAGACACTCCACCCTGTCTTCACTACACTTGTGTTCAAAGCAACATTAGTTACTATGAAAAGTGTCAAAGAGCAACAAGGGTGTCTCTTAAATAAAGATGATTTTCATGAATCACTGCAAAGATTTCTCAAGCTACATTTAAGGTACAGATACAGAAATACAAGACTTGATTCCACTAACTTTCAGGGTTTTACTGTTTCTTAAACACTTTTTTCAAGTACATCGGTCAGAATGATTTTTTGCCAATATTCAAAATGCATATTTTATGAGTTTGTGGTCTCTCAGATCAGATTATAGTCACATTTCTGATCAAAAAAATCTGAAGTCCTGAAGTCAAGGCTGGAACTTGTTACTAATCTAATAGAAGACTGCAATATTTACTTAACACGTACTACTGCTTCATATTATAACAATTCTTAAAGTAATTCAATTGAGGGTTTTTTTCCCAAAAGCATATTTTTGTGACTAAGAAAGTATTTTAGCAAGTCCCAAAGCAGAAGGCTTTTGTGAATGCATGAGAAAAATGGAATAAACCCAAGTTTTCTGTCTTAACACTGGTTAATCCGTTAGCAGAAATCTCTTTACATGCACTTTTGTGTGTTCTTGGGTCCCAAAGACGTTCAAAACTTATGCTGCTGGGGTCTATGGGGTTTGTGTGTTTATTAGTTTTATCTTTTAATAGTTTGTTTACTGGTTTCTTTATCGGTTTGTTACTGTTTCCCTAAATAGTGGGCCTAGAATTTTTATACATGAAAAATAAGGCAACAAATTCATTCTTTGGCGATTGTAAAAGCTCACCTGAGCTTTACAAAAAGTGTTTGGGACTTTTATCTCTCCGCCTGCACAATTTTTTAGTCTCTTGCAAGAATAGGAAAAAAGATCATAGGAAAAGCTGTGGTGGATTAAACATCTTTACAGTCTTCTGCCCTGTGTTAGCCCTAAACCTAATTGGCTCAAGCCCTGGCCTTTCTCTTGACACATCTGATGGCATGACCAATGCGGTAATTACTGTGAAAAGAAAGTGCAGCTGTGGCATTAGTAGGGTCATTTGGACTGGGAGGAAAGTGGATGTACTGCATCTATATGATGGACATTTAAAAAGGAGTCCAGCATTCCTTCCTTTTCTTCCTGCCTTGAAAGATCTCAAGCACTCTCACATTTATTATCTTTATAGTGTACGTGCTTGGACAAGACTCTCTTTCTGTGCCAGGGAGCAGTGAGGGCTGGCTGCTCCCTAAGGGCAGGCAAAGCAGGAGCCATGGGTGGCCCTGGCCCAGGCTGTGTGCTCACCCATGGGATGCTGCCCTGCTGGGGTCTGAACCGGGTGGGCAGAGCCAAGGTAATGAGCGAGGAGATGAGGCTGGTCCAGGGTTTGTCTGGGGGCAGCAGATGATGCAGCTGGAGAGAAGGCTCCAGCAGAAGTCCTGGGTCCATCTGGGAGACAGGGCTGGAGATGAGCTGGAATCTCCACACAAGGTGTCCACACAGGAGATGAGCTACCTAGAGTGTAGGGCTGAGGCTCATCCAACAGGCAGGACCAGAGCCAGGCCACCTATGACAAAGTTCAGGCTGGGGCCCTGGGCAGAGGGTGTAGGGGAAGGTCCTAGGTGAGGCTGGTTGGGGCTGTTAAGACCTTTAGTGCACCCAGGGTCCTGGGGCTCTGTAAATTCATTAGGCCTCCATACCCTCATGAGCTTTGGGAGGAGGCAGTGCTCTGAGCTTACTAAAGCTCAGTTCTTTACAGCTTCCAGTGACTTTGTCCCCTGAGGAAGACAGGCCTTGCTAGGTTGTGCAATGATAGATGGAAAATGCATTTATCATCTGATTACTAAATTTTGGCCTTGTTATTCAAGTTGAGTAATTATTTCTGACAAGCGCTGTTAACTATTCTATCTCTTAGCTGAGAGCTCCTAGAGGTGCACTGTACCTAGTGGTACCAACACTCCAGCCCTAAGGTGTAATGAGATACACAGCAAGGTACCATAGACCTCAGACCGAGGGGTTCTCTGAGCTGAAGTGCCAGCAAGAGCCTGGCTTCAGACACAAGGATGTGCTGTGGGTGTTTATGGGACTTTCTTTGAGAGGATTGCACAGGTCTGAGTGGATTGTCTGTGGTGGTTTGACCTTAGCTAAATGCCAGGTACCCACCAAGTCGCTCTATCACTTCCCCCCCTTTCCCCTTTTTTTCTCAATAGGGCAAAGAAGGGAAAGAAAATAAGATAGGAAAACAAAACAACCCTTGTGGGTAAAACAACAGCAGTTTTAATATAAGCAAAGCGAAGCAAAGGTCCGCGCGCGGAAGCAAAAAAAGAAAACAGATTTATTCTCTACTTCCCATTAACAGGCGATGTCGGGCCTTCTCAGGAAGCAGGGCTCCAATACGCGTAGTGGTTGCCTCGGAGGACCAAGGGTGACCCCACCCCCTTCCTCCTTTCTCCCAGCTTTATACTGAGCAGACGTCATATGGTCTGGAATATCCCTTTGGTCAGTTCGGGTCAGCTGTCCTGGTTGTGTCCCCTCCCAAGATCTTGCCCACCCCGTCCCACTGTGGGGGGGAAATGTCAGAAAGATCCTTGGTGCTGTGTAAGCACTACTCAGCAGTAGCCACAACGCCACTGTGCTATCAACACCCTGCCAGCTCCCAGCATAAAACACAGCACCATGAGGGCTGCTACAGGGGAAAACCAATTCTGGCTCAGCCAGACCCGATACAGTCTCCACCCCTTATTCCATACCATTTACGTCATGCCCAGGTCCCACATAACACTCATTTATTCATTCCGTAAGCTTTCTTCACTCCTCCAGATGTTCAGTGACTTGGCTGCCATCTGTCAAGATGGATGTTCAGGACAGGAGCAGTATGTTTGACTGTTGGACTCCAGCACCGGCTAGGTTTGGGTCATCATCGCACGTATCTGGTTCACTCTTCGTCGTTCCTACTTCCTCCATCACTTCCTGCAACATACAACTCAGCCCACAGATTATTTTCCCCCCAAGGTTAAATCTCCTTGAGGCACACACTGAGTAGCCCCATTCTCCCGCATTACCCACCAAGTATATCCAGGTCCCTGAGCAAAAACAATCCCACGAGTGGGCTTGCCTTTTCCCAAGGGAGGAGCAATCCATACTGCCTTCCCCAGCCATTTCCCTGTGTGTACTACAGGGACCTTATCTCCTCCCACAGTATGAAGGGGTTTTGTTTGGGCAGGACCAGGACGGTTAACAGATCCTCTGGTATTAATTAGCCAAGTGGCTTCTGCTAAATTTATATCCCAGTGTTTCCATCCCCCATTGTCCAATGCTCTCAACATAGTCTTCAACAGTCCATTGTATCTTTCAATCTTTCCAGACGCTTGTGGGTAATAAGGGATGTGATACACCCACTCAATGCCGTGTTTCTTTGCCCAGGAGTTTATGAGATTATTTCGAAAATGGGTTCCATTGTCTGATTCGATTCTTTCAGGAGTACCATGTCGCCATAAAATTTGCCTTTCAAGACCTAAGATGGTATTTCGGGCAGTGGCATGATTTACAGGGTACGTCTCAAGCCAACCAGTAGTTGCTTCCACCATGGTGAGTATGTAGCGCTTGCCTTGGCGTGTTCGTGGCAATGGTCCAATATAGTCAATTTGCCAGGCCTCACCATATCGAAAACTCAGCCATCGCCCTCTGTTCCAGGGAGACTTTACTCGTGTGGCTCGCTTGATTGCAGCACATGTTTCGCATTCATGAGTGACCTGTGAGATGGCCTCCATGGTCAGGTCCACCCCTCGATCACGAGCCCATCTGTACGTTGCATCTCTCCCAAGATGCCCGGATGTTTCATGGGCCCATCGAGCTACAAATAGCTCACCCTTGCGCTCCCAGTCCAGGTCCAGCTGAGCTACTTCAATTTTAGCAGCCTTGTCTACTTGCTCATTGTTTTGATGTTCTTCGGTGGCACGGCTTTTGGGCACGTGAGCATCTACATGACGTACCTTTAGAGCCACGTTTTCCACTCGGACAGCGATGTCCTGCCACAGTGCAGCAGCCCAGATGGGTTTACCTCTGCGCTGCCAATTGGTCTTCTTCCACTCCTGTAGCCACCCCCACAGGGCATTAGCCACCATCCAGGAGTCAGTGTAGAGATACAGTACTGGCCACTTTTCTCGTTCAGCAATCTTTAGGGCTAGTTGGATCGCTTTTACTTCTGCAAACTGACTTGACTCGCCCTCTCCTTCAGTGGCCTCAACGACTTGTCTTGTGGGGCTCCACACAGCAGCTTTCTACTTTCGATGGTTTCCTACCACACGACAGGATCCATCAGTAAACAGAGCATACCGCCTTTCATCTTCTGGTAATTCGTTATATGGTGGTGCTTCTTGGGCACGAGCCACCTCCTCAGGCAGTGCTCCAAAATCTCTACCTTCTGGCCAGTCCATGATCTCTTCCAGGATTCCTGGACGGTTGGGTTTTCCCAGTCGAGCTCGTTGTGTGATTAACGCTACCCATTTACTCCAGGTAGCACTGGTTGCATGGTGTGTAGAAGGGATGTTTCCTTTGAACATCCAATGTAGCACAGGCAATCGCGGTGCCAAGAGGAGCTGTGCTTCTGTACCAACAACTTCGGAAGCAGCTCGAATCCCCTCATATGCTGCCAGTATCTCCTTTTCAGTTGGAGTGTAGTGGGCTTCTGATCCTCGATATCCCCGGCTCCAAAATCCTAATGGTCGACCCCGAGTTTCACCTGCTATCTTCTGCCAGAGGCTCCATGTGAGGCCATGCTCCCCAGTTGATGTGTAAAGTACATTTTGCACATCTGGTCCTGTCCGAACAGGCCCAAGAGCTACCGCCCGAGCTATCTCCTGTTTGATGTGCTCAAAGGCTTGTTGTTGCTCAAGACCCCACTCAAAATTGTTCTTCTTTCGGGTTACTTGATAGAGAGGGCTCACCAGCTGACTGTAACCTGGAATGTGCATCCTCCAAAATCCCACAAGTCCTAAGAAAGCTTGTGTTTCCTTCTTGTTGGTCGGTGGAGACATAGCTGCTCTCTTGTTGACAACCTCCATAGGCACATGGCGGCGTCCATCTTGCCATTTTATTCCCAAGAACGGAATCTCCTGTGCTGGTCCCTTGACCTTGCTTTTCTTTATGGCAAACCCAGCTCTCAGAAGAATCTCAATTACTTTTTGTCCTTTCTTGAACACTTCTTCTGCCTTGTTGCCCCACACAATGATGTCATCGATGTACTGTAGATGTTCAGGGGCATCACCCTTTTCCAGTGCAGTTTGAATTAGTCCATGACAAATAGTGGGGCTGTGCTTCCACCCCTGGGGTAGTCGATTCCAGGTATATTGGACACCCCTCCACGTGAAAGCAAACTGTGGCCTGCACTCTTCTGCCAAAGGAATTGAAAAGAATGCATTGGCGATGTCGATTGTGGCGTACCACTTGGCTGCCTTTGACTCTAGTTCATACTGGAGCTCTAACATATCTGGTACAGCAGCACTCAGTGGTGGCGTCACTTCGTTCAGGCCACGATAGTCTACTGTCAACCTCCACCCTCCGTCAGACTTTCGCACTGGCCATATTGGGCTATTAAAAGGCGAATGTGTCTTACTGATGACACCTTGGGTCTCCAGTTGACGGATCAGTTCTTGGATGGGAGCCAGAGAGTCTCGGTTCGTGCGATACTGCCGTCGGTGCACGGTCCTCATAGCAATTGGCACCTGTTGTTCTTTAACTCGCAACAGTCCTACAACAAAAGGATCTCCTGAGAGGCCAGGCAGATTAGACAACTGTTTGACCTTCTCTGTGTTCACACTGGCCACACCAAAAGCCCATCGGTATCCTTTTGGGTCTTTGAAATACCCCCTCTTGAGGTAGTCAATGCCCAAGATACAAGGGGCTTCTGGGCCAGTTACAATGGGATGTTTTTCCCACTTATCCCCGGTCAAGCTAACCTCGGCCTCCAGTACTGACAGTTCTTGACATCCGCCTGTCACTCCTGAGATCCAGATAGGTTCTGCCCCTCTATAACTTGATGGCATTAATGTACACTGTGCCCCGGTATCGATTAAAGCCTGGTACTTCTGTGGATTTGATGTGCCAGGCCATCGAATCCACACTGTCCAATACACCTGATCATCCCTTTCCTCCTCCTGGCTGGAGGCAGGGGCCCTCTATTCCTGTTCTTGGTCAGAGTATTCACTGTCTGACCCTTGCTGTGCCAGGCCGGAAACTCCTTCATCAGGGCCAAGGGAGGTGATCTCAGTCTTCCTGTATCTGGGAGATCGCTGATTACTTTCTTGCGGTTTCACGCCAGCTACATTAACAACCTTCTTGGATGTCTTCTTCTTGGCAGGTGTCTTTCCTCGCAATTCATGTACACGAGCTTCCAATCTGAAGGTGGGTTGACCATCCCACTTCCTCATGTCCTCCCCCTGGTCACGCAGGAAGAACCAAAGTTCGCCACGTGTCATGCGCCTAGGTTTCCCTTTCCCTCTGACTGGGGTGGAAGAGAACCGATTTCTTGGGGTGCTCCTGACATCTAAGGCACTCGCCCGTAGAGATGAGGAGGTTCCAAGACTCTCTTCAAAGTTCTGAAGCCAGGAAGAGACTGCCTCCACAGTTGGCGTACATCTTAGTCCTTCTCCCATATCCATTTCTGGATAGTACATCGCAGCCAAGCCCGCAGAATACGAGGATGGTGCACCTTTAATCACCTTCCTCCACATGGCCCGTGTGCACAGGACATCCTCTGGATTTTTAGGGGCTTCATCATTATCTGGATCACTATAGATGACTTCCAGCACTGCTAGTTCTCTCAGGTACTGGACACCTTCATCCGCAGTAGCCCACTTCCCTGGGGAGTTGTCCGTAAGATCTTCCTTGAAAGGATATCTTGCTTTAACACTTGAAAGGAGCCGTCTCCACAGACTGCAAATTCCTGTTTCTTTTCCAATTCCCCTTTCAATTCCTCGATCTCTAGCAAGGGAACCCAGCTGTTGGGCTTCCTTACCTTCCAGCTGCTGAGCATCAGCCCCATTATCCCAGCATCGAAGCAGCCAGGCAGCAATCCGCTCACCCGGCTGGCGGCTATAGTCTTTCCGCAGATCTCGCAGTTCTGATGACGTCAGGGACCGGGTAGTTTCTGCCTCCTGTTTGAGTTCTGTTATTCCCTCTTCTGACCCCTTTGCTGAAGGACCCGCTTCTTCCTCCTCTTTTTCGTCCCTTATTAATCGAGGGTATGGACCTGTTGTTCTCCTTGTCCACTGTTTCTTTTTTACTACTGGGGCAATCTCTGCTGTTATTGTTTTTGTTTGAGTTCCCGTTTCCACCACAGTCCTTTGAGAGCACTGAACTGCAGCTCGATAAGCATAGGCCAGGCCCCAGTACAGCGCTAGGAGTTGCTGATTTTCATCGGGATAGACAAGGCACCCTTCTATCAGGTGTTGTGTCAGTTTTGCGGGGTTGCTTGCCTGTTCAGGGGTAAGATCCCAGGCTACAGGAGGTGATAACCGTCCTAGGAATCTGCCCAAATCCTTCCACTCCCCCTGCCACCCAGGGACAGGCCGCCTCAGGGCACATTTTGGTATTCTCTCACCCAAAATTTGCTTTCTCTTACACCAAAAACCTAACGAGCTCCACACAGCCCACAATAGGTGAATAGCATTAATGAACAGTATCAAAGAGCTAACATAAGGATTAATAAGTACTTCGGGAGCTTGCAGAATAAAACCACTCATGATGTTCCCAATTTCTTCCAGCATGTTCCCAAGCTTAGCAAAATAAAGATAAGCAGAGCAATAAACAAACCCATGACCAGCACAAGAGCTTGTCGCTTACTAACTGCTATAGCTATAGCACAATTAATATAAAACTGCCGTTGTCCCGTCCCGCGTTGGGCGCCAAAATAGACTGTGGTGGTTTGACCTTGGCTAAATGCCAGGTACCCACCAAGTCGCTCTATCACTTCCCCCCCTTTCCCCTTTTTTTCTCAATAGGGCAAAGAAGGGAAAGAAAATAAGATAGGAAAACAAAACAACCCTTGTGGGTAAAACAACAGCAGTTTTAATATAAGCAAAGCGAAGCAAAGGTCCGCGCGCGGAAGCAAAAAAAAGAAAACAGATTTATTCTCTACTTCCCATTAACAGGCGATGTCGGGCCTTCTCAGGAAGCAGGGCTCCAATACGCGTAGTGGTTGCCTCGGAGGACCAAGGGTGACCCCACCCCCTTCCTCCTTTCTCCCAGCTTTATACTGAGCAGACGTCATATGGTCTGGAATATCCCTTTGGTCAGTTCGGGTCAGCTGTCCTGGTTGTGTCCCCTCCCAAGATCTTGCCCACCCCGTCCCACTGTGGGGGGGAAATGTCAGAAAGATCCTTGGTGCTGTGTAAGCACTACTCAGCAATAGCCACAACACCAGTGTGCTATCAACACCCTGCCAGCTCCCAGCATAAAACACAGCACCATGAGGGCTGCTACAGGGGAAAACCAATTCTGGGTCAGCCAGACCCGATACATTGTCCTTCAGGAATTTTTATAGAGGGAAGACACTCCAAAGCTACAATGTGAACGGAAAACTGATTTAGGTAAGGATGATCAGCTGAGTTTTGGGCCCCTCACTCCAAAAAGGCTATTGAATGACTCGAGCGTGTCCAGAGAAGGGCAACGAAGCTGGTGAAGGGTCTGGCGCACAGGTCTGATGGGGAGAGGCTGAGGGAAGTGGGGGGGTTTAGTGTGGAGAAGAGGAGGCTGAGGGGAGACCTCATCGCCCTCTACAACTCCCTGAAAGGAGGGTGCAGAGAACTGGGGTGAGTCTCTTGACCCAAGGAACAAGCGATAGGACAAGAGGGAATGGCTTCAAGTTGCGCCAGGGAAGGTTTAGACTATATATTAGGAAGTATTTCTTTGCAGAAGGGGTTGTTGGGCGTTGGAATGGGCTGCCCAGGGAGATGGTGGAGTCCCCATCCCTGGAGGCATTCAAGAGGCGGGTTGACCCAGCGCTGAGGGATCTGGTGTAGTTGGGATCTGTCAGTGCTGGGTTAACGGTTGGACTAGATGATCTTCAAGGTCCCTTCCAACCGCGATGATTCTGTGATTCTGTGATTCTGTGATCTAATCTTCCAGCCTTCTGCTGCTGAAAGGAGATGGTCCTGCCTCCCTTTTGCATTGTCTCATATTCACCCTGCATCCTTCTTGCTTCCTCTCAGTGCAGGTGACTTTAATTTTATATTGGGGTGAATACTGCAGACCCTTATAAGACTCATGCTTAAAAAAAAAAAAAAAAGCAGGAAGGAAATCCATATTAAAAGTAGATCCATATGTTCAGGTCTGAATATTGGCAACATCATAGCCAAATTTTCAGTACCTTCCCTGAGCTCTGGTGCTCATCTGGCTCCTGTCTAAACAGGTCTTTGCTATGAAAGTGAAATGAATTTGGTGCACGAAGGCAGAGACCATAGGACAGTGCAGCAGGGAGGAGAATGGGGAAGGGTGGAGAACCCCTCCCTTTGGTGCCAGTGGCTGTCCTGGCTGCTTCTGAATGCCAGTCCTAAGGAAATCCCATATTTCTACTTACTCATCTTCACGCCGTTCAGTCGACCTCTTCCACCTTCAGTTTCACAAAGATGGAGGTCAGTCAGTCATTGCCAGTCTTCTTCTGCAGATTTTAACTTCCTGAAATTATTATTGTGAAAAAGTTGATTCTTCATACAAAAGAATATGTTTATGACTATTCATAGATGGAAGGGAATATTAGTACTATAGGGAAGTGGATGCAACAGCATACAATTCTTAAAAAAAAACATTAGAAAATACACATGAAAGTAAAATAAATCCTTGTACTTAAGTCCAAATGTTAACGATTCACAGTTGGATATTTCAAGTCTTCTCTCCTTTGCTGGACTTGGTCACCTGTTGTACGTTGCCCTCTTAAAATGACTGCAGATGTGAAAAAATAAATATGAAATAAATATGCCCTTTTAAACTGAGAGGTTATGAACAACTCTTTTCTTGGCCCAAATCGCCTGCTTTGCCAAAGGTGTGCAAAGGCTGCATGAATCAAAGGAAAGTAATTTCTTCCTGCACAACCTTTCATAGTCTGCTTGCTCTGTGCAAGCACTTGGTATTGGTATTCTGCTATCAGGCAGGGACTATCAAAAGAGATTGCTCAAGAGTCTGTCTTCTAATCAGCAATAATATGTGCTGAGTACTTGTATCAGCATAACAACATAAAAATATCTCTCTCTAGCTAATCGCCAAGGCTAATTGCCTCATGTATCACCTCTCTGAAATGTGTACTTAGTTACTATGAATTCTGCTTTTCTTAAGACACAAGTTTGTTTGTGGATACTTGCTGTAAACATAGGTATAATTAAGCTAAAATAAGAGTTTCGTAACGATAATGGAAAAAAATCTCTCTGCTGCTTTGTGTTCTGTGTTAAACCCGTACCCAGAGCTGGGGATCAGGAAAAATTTTCCCGTTGGGTGAGATTAGTGAGGACCATTGCTGTGCTTGTTTACTTGCTTGCCTGTTCATTTTTTTGCCACGTGGAGAGGGGCCTGCTTGCTTGAATCTTCTGGGAATTTGCACCTTTCAAAGCTCCTACTGATGCAGGGACCCAAAGTGTTGCTGCTGCCTTGGGTGTTCAGCCCTTGATGTCTGTCACATTGCATGTTGAAGGCCTGTAGCTCAGTTGGGACTGTGAGATTGTCTAGTGACCTGGGGTGTGCAGAGTTAGAGAGGCAGAAGTCTCATGAACTAAATGTCTTTGTTTTTGCTGCCTGTAATTGTGAGGTTGTGGATCTAATGATCCTTACCAGCTCTCATATTACTGGGCAGTGATGTGGTCTGGGTACTCGTAGCACTGAAATTGATCCTGTGGGCAGAAAAATGGTAAAGCATCATTTTATTTTAATGAACTGTGATGGGGTTGCATGAAGGAGCCAGACTGCCTTATTACATTCATGCACAGAATGAAACCAGATAGATTACTTTTTTTTTAAAATCCACGTACTTCCTCACTCCCCTGCCACAAACTAGTAATACCACCGTGTGTTTGCATGTGTAGGTACAGTGAAGAAACAGTGCTCCCAACACAGTGTTCCCCCTGTAGCACAAGATGTTTATTTCTTTGCCTGTCCACTAGTCTGATTCCCTTTGTCTCTCCTTCTGAAGTCATTCAGGTTATCAGGATGAGGTGTGTGTGAAGGTTATCTGATGACTTGGTTGCATGTGAGTAAGTGCTTCTCTTCTATAAAGAGTGTTGTAGTGACAATCTCATGGGTAGTGGTTGTGTTCAGCCACACCTTGGCACCTGCATGGTATTGTCAACAACTGGGAACCTCTTCTAGTTTTTCTGCCATTGGTATGCCCTAACTCGGAGAACAATTTACATGGCTGAAAGTATTTGGTGGTTTAGGTGGTTTTCAGGCAATACCTGTTCTGCTCTCGGCCCTTCTGGGTGGGCTGGGAACGAGACACCCGTCGGAAGTAGGTTTATGGGGTCATCTGTCCACTTGACTTGACATTGCCAGACTTTGGATGGGCAAGCTAGCAGGGGAGAGTCCTTGCGATGTGGGCATGGACCAGCCCAAGCTCATACCTGGTCCCTGTGCCAACGATCCTGAAGGAGCCAGCAGAGTGATGCTTACTATTTCCAACCTGCAAGTGAATAAATGACTCTATCTCTCCTGGTACTTAACAATTCAGGGCAGGATTCTGCTCCTTTACAGCCACAGACCCAATTTTTAGGTAAACACAGGCTAGTCAGCTAGGCTCTTTCTGTATTTAAACTAAAACTCAGTGTAGAATAACCATCTCTGGAGGTACAGAATAACCATCTCTGGAGGTACCTGTGCCTCTTCCTTGATTATAGAGGGTATCTGCCTCGTTAGCTTAGGCTGGAGGCCTGCTTTTCAAATGGCTGGAGTTTAAATGAAATTAATTGTTTTCTATGCTTTCCACTTTCTGCAAAGGTAGTTTGCTGGCAGCTCAAGGTCTCGGGATGAAAGCTGCCAGTTGCAGTACAGAGATTTACACCCTACATTAGTAGGAATTAAAGGGCAAATGGAATGATATTGTGTGCTGGGTCTCTTATACTTGAAATAGAATATGAGGTATCTGAACTAGTTTTGCTGCTTCAGACTTTTTAGGAAGATGTGGCTTTATCTATAAAAAAATTTCTAGCTGGCAATTTTCAGTACACTCACTTTTCCTATAATTTTAAAAAAACAGATTAAAGCAGTAAGATAAAGGGAAATCTCATAAGCACTATAAACTAGACAACAATGGAATTCTAACCATGAAAAATATACTTATACTTGCTGAATCTCTGACTTGATTAGCAATAAAATATTAGCTTACACTGTATATAATTCAAAGGAAACTTTCTTGTCTTCACTAGCTTGAGTATGCTGATTAAAGTTTTTGTTATGGGAACCTAGTTTTTAACAGTTCAGCAGTTTGATCAGAGCAGTAGAATTGGTTAGTTTTGAGAAATAAGTAAATCTGCTACGTACATAGTGATGGTAGGTCTGGTACATGTTGCTCATTCCCTGTGGCGTGGCTTCCATCCTGCCGTTAACTGTACAGGGAACCCAGAGCGACTGTGCACTTAAATTTGGCACTTACTGTTATAAGCCTGAAGAAGGTAGTGTGGAAAGCCCTTCTCCTCCTCCTTTCCCTCTCAGAGTAGTATTTGCTGATTTAATTCTTCCAGGAACAAGGCAGCTTTGCAAGAGAGAGGGTAGAACAATCACTGATGCATTGCATGTGTTGTAAAGAGGTGTTTGTGTGTGTGCTCGTGTGGTGTGTGGGGGCGTCTGTTGTGTGTACGTGTCAAACCACTCTTCTGAGGCTTAATTTCCATTTATTTAAGTGTATCTGTATCAACAAGGAAAACAGCCAGTTCTGCAAATGGGATATAGGCGACGTTCATTTAGCATCAAGGACACTTTGACCTGGCCAAAACCGCTTGGGTCTAGGAAGTGTGGGGCTGTAGCAGGCAGTCTGTTTTCAGATACCTGCTAAGAGAAGTTGGACTTGTTGCCTGTTTCACTTACTCGTGTTGGTACAGTTGAAGAAGGAGCAGCTGGCTCGGGGAGGGAGTGGTTTGGAGCACACATAGGGTGTTAGGCTGTCTTTTTTACCTGTGTGCTTTTTAATTTTTTTATGTAATTTGAAAAATGCAGCTCTCATGGTAACTCAAACACTTCAAATTGTGGACTGGAAAGGAAGAAGTGTAAAATCTAGCCAGAAGTAACATATGCAGTATAGGTGAAAGCAAGTATATATGCAACGTCTATAAAAACAGGGAAAAGCAATGCTCTTGGCTCCTTTGGAAGGGTATGTAATTAATGTACTGAACAACGGTACATTAAAAGCCAAATATGAGGGAGCTGGTGTTTAGGACACTGGCTGATAAGAAGCTGTTCAAGCAACGCTGCTCAGTTTCTGCTCCAGGCTGGAGGGGAAGGAGCAGATCTTGCTCTTAAGAGCTAGGGCAGCTTTGCTGAATCTGGTGAAGTTGCACTGGTCTGCACCATCAAAAGATCTAATTCCTTGCTCTGTCTGTTTTAGCATGCCCTCAAGATTTTCGCATCATAGATAAAGCATGTCTGTGGATTCCTTTAGCACAATGAAATATCTTTAAAACTAACTTTGCAGAAGAGGGAAGAGAGAAGAAAGAGGGAAGAAGGGAGAGAGAAGGGAGGGAAAATGCACTAGTGGTGTAATGAGTGACTTGGAAAGCAAAATAATGGCTTTCATGATTTGACTGAGCACAGCCCAAATCATCAAGGAGAATGATGCCTGCCAGGGAATCAAATGGGATGCAGTGATTTGGATGCATGTACTAACTGGTCGCTGCTGTTCCACTATGTGGTGACTTTCCAAGAGGGGTAGTGGGAAGGAACAAAGGGAAATCCACCAACAAATTAAATTTTGATGCAAGTATGAGAATCAGAAATCTGTGTCTGAGAAGATGGAAAGGAAAATCCTACATTATTGCTTTACTTGTGGGATAGTGCCAGGAATGCTCTTGAAAGTGGAAGTCTGTCATCATCACATGTACGTGACAAAATTTTGTAGCATTATTTTTTTTGCAACCTGTTTTTAACACTGTTATCCCAAGCTTTATTTTGTTGTGTAGTGGTATAATTTTTATTGGTTCCGATTTTGGTTGAATTGCTTTCAAGAACGGCTGCTGTAATATGGACAATCACATTACACTGGAGAATCATACTTCAGTAGTGTGCAAAATGAGACAAAAATCAAATTAAAACATAAAGACAAATGAAATCTGATCAGCAGCACTATTTAGACAAGAGTGGAATTAGAGCATTAAAAATGATTTGCTGTTGACATTCTATTATTTGTTTAAAAAATCACAAACAAACAAACAAGGAGAAAAATCTCATTTAAAAAGTGGAGCTACACCCAGAGGCAGGGATGCTTTTGGCTTTCATTGTGCTAGGGACTACAAGTTAGTGTGTGAAGGAAATACATGGGTGTAGGTGTATTTACAGGGAACTTTCAAAGCCTTCATGTTCTCCTTTCCCTCTACTGCTTCTTTCCCATTATTTAACTTTGCAAATGTCCAGACCACATGCTCCTTCACCACTTAGTTTTGCCTGATTTACAAGTTGCACCAGAAAGCTATATGGTACAGTAGTTTGTTAATATTGCATTTTTCCTGGACGCATCACAAAAGATGGACCTCAGCGTTGTTAGCGGATTGTGTCTAGTTGGAAGAGGATCACGATTTACCATGTTACTGTCTGGCAATCTGGAGCAAGTGTAAACTATGGCCAAGGATCCTGCTGCTCAACTTGAGTCTCCTTGCTAAGCTACCTCTTCCAGAGTTTTAGATGCCTCAGGCTCTCTTGGCCCTCCAAGGAGAGAAAGAGCTTCTCCAAAGAGCAATTTGGGTTTTAGGAGCTCTGACTCACCTTTGGGGTTGCCTGCTCACTGCAAGGGGAGCCTCAGGGTTCCTCGTTCAGGCACCTCAGCTAGGTGCCTAAAATTAGATGCTATGGATTCCTCCTGTGTTTCTAAAGGAAACTGCATTTCCTCTGAGTTGCAGAGCTGCTTGAAATAGTTAAGAAGTCCAAGCTCAAAATAATATTACAGGGTATTTTTCCCTTTCCTGTGCTCGGAATCTATTGGATGCATTTGGATTTTCACCCATGGTGTGAAGTCACTTTAAATAACGGAGTGTATATTGGGAAATATAAAATAGCATAAACCAAGACAATGCTGCAGCACACTGGAGGCTGTTCCTTTCGTCAGCGTTTGGTAAGGGAGAAAACGGTAAAGCATGAAGCAAGCAGGAAGCCTCAGAACAGCCAAGCATTAAAAAGTCTTATTGCCTTCTGGCTGTCATGCCTAAAAATAACTTAAATGTAGTGGATATTCCTGACAGTGACGATGTCTGATAAAATCATCATAACATGCAGATGGAGTACTTCTAGGAAACAGTAAAACAAAGAAGCTTTCAGGGAAGAATGCCATCTCTCCATAAACAACCTGCAATGCATAACTGCATTGTTGCTTGTGAGAAATAAACCAAACACCTCAGAGGGTTTCAGCTTAGTTTCTTCTCTGAAGCAGAAAGACATTTTCTTAAGAGATTTATCAATTCTTGGTGCATTGTGCCCAGTCCTGAAAAGTGCTGAGCTCTTCTTTGGGACATTAACTGTTTTCAGGTGACACTGACACCAGGGGTGAGAAAGCCCTCTAAAGCCACTCTGAAAAATATCTGCTTGTAAAATTGATTCAGTTGAAGCTTGTGAATATAAGGTGTTCCAAACAATGTTTTCAAAGGCAGGACCTTGGCTGGTGCTTCTGTTGTCCACTCTCACCAGAACCCACAGTCTCAGGGGTTCCTTGTTGCTAGAAATCCTGTGTGGTGGGGACCCCTCTGCCACCCATGTAACTGCTCCTCACCTTTGGATTCATAGCCAGAAGGCTTCAAAATCGATATTGTCTCCAAAGTGAGTATTAGGCTAAAGAGCAACCACATGGCGAGAAGCAAGAAGTCTTCATGCAATGTTTAGTTAAGCTGTGGACCTCCCTGCCGAAGGATGATGATGGTGTTGAAGGTTTAAGCTGATTGAACAAAAAACTTTTTTGACTGTTTATGAGCGTAGAGAAAACACAGCTGTTCAGGAGGTGCCCACACTGGTGGTGACTGGATAGCTAATATCACTACAGTCTGCCTTGTTCTTGATAATTTTTATCATCTTTAGCATTTTTTTAGCATCTGTTTTTGGGCAATGATGGAGATGATACAGAGCTGGATATAGAACACTGGGTTTAATGGACTTCTAGTCTGACCTAGCAGGGCTGCATTTTTTTCCTTAATATCCAAAGTCAAGTTGTCAGTTGATTTAGGATACCTGAGACATTTCTAAAAGACAAAAATTCAGAGATCCTTACTCTGTGAACTTCAGTGACAGATAACTACAAAAGCATATGGATGCCTGAGGCCTCAATCCATCACTGCTCCTGTGAAACTTGATTGTGTTAGGAACTGAGTCAACAGGAGTACAAGTATGGGAAACCAGGAGGACAGAGCTCCAGCCCTGCTACAGTGAGTGGGAGTTATGCCCTTGATTTCTGTGGGGCTAGGATTTTACTTAATGCTTTTATTTTCCCTTTCTCACACTACAAGAGCCAGAGGATATAGGACTGAAATAACAAGTCATGCCTTTGAGCTGATACACAGAAGTATTTCTCCATACAATTGATTTTTCAAAGTTTATGCTTGGGAAAGTATTTGGGTGCAAATTGCAATTAAAAATCCTTCAGTCTTGCTGAGACAAATTTACATAAATAATACGACTTTTTATACTGCAGGGCAGAAACAAGCTGCCTAGGGATAGGAAGATGGCGTTGCATATCTGTTTGTTATAGGTGGCTGGTTTTGCACTACGTCCTTGAGCATGTATGTTGGAGGATGGCAGATTGGATGGATATTTTGGTTAATTTGATATGGTCTTTGGCTAAAATAGACTTCTTGAAATCATGCAAACTCTTCTACACATTGAAAAGTAAAGGAAAAATATAAAAGTAACGGCTGTTTTATGTGTTGACAAATTAAATGTTACCATGGATACCCTGGTCTGTTTACAGCAATAATAATAAATATTTTCAATTCACACTGTGCTTTTCATCTCAAAGGATCCTCAGGTGGTTTACAAATGACATACATGGATTGCTCTACACGGCACTGAATTGCAGCCCCAAGAACTGCCTAACAATTGGTACTGCCTGGCAGTGGAAGGTAGAAAATGTACTGTACCCTGAGTGAATCTGTAGGGATTGTTTGGGGAAGCAGAATGTAAATGGCAGACCTGAAATCTAGCCAAGAGCTGAGCAGCCAAATGCAAAGAGTCAGATAGGATCAGGTATCAAGTTACTGATACGATTTGGTAATTGTTTGAGCAGCTGGATTAAATTTTTACTAGAGCTGGGAGGAAACTGTTTCCTTCTTGAAAAACTTGCAGGTCAAAACCTTTCCCTTTTCACCCCAAGGTGAGTGCAGTGTTGAAGGGAGAGAGCATCCCGCTGCAAACAGCCAGGTTGTGGCCCTCTCCAGGGATGCGGGAGATCCGGCTTGTAGCCTTATTTGATCCCTTTGCCCTGCTGAGTGACTGTCTTTACTCTTCCTGGGGGAATTGTTCACTTTAACATGAATAAGCTTATCAAATTGTTACAGTTATTTGAATTAGAATTAGTTGCGGCTTGAACGAGGTACCATTGCAAGGTAACTCAGGCGTGCACAGCTGCTGAATCACTGGGTCATTTTCTCTCTGGCAATCTGTACAAAGTGGCTGAAGCCCTAGTGAAGGAGATCAGGAATGGGCAACGTGGCAGTAGCTCAGCGACCTGGATATTCTCCTGAGAAGCGAAATGCTGATACAGCTCTCCTGCTTCCTCCATGAGTGCACGGCCCAAGCCAGGGAGCAAGTGAGACTGTATCTGCCTGTCTTTTTTTTGGAAGAAAGTTTCTCCTGGAACTAGCAAACTTGACTGAAACTTCATGATCATCACTGGATCTTCCAACAATTTTTCTTCATGAATCAATACTTTTTGTGGTTTAAGGAAAAAAATGGCGTCATCAAATAAATTAAAAAAAAAAACCCCAAACCCTGAGAGTTCCAACATTTACCTTTCCTTGAGATAACATTTAACTTCTAGATATAGTGTGAGTAATTCTCTATGCTTTTGCTTTCTTAGGCAGAGCATTAGTGCTTATGTGACCTATATAACCAGTTACAGAGAAGATGATTCCTTAGAAACACTTTATACTTGTACTGTTTTTCTACATTGTTCAGGAGGGGAAGCTACATGATGGAGTCCAGTAAACTGCTTGAGAATTCTTTGTTGCAGATTTAAATTCCTTTTAAATTCCTGAGCTGTGTCTAGGAGGTGCAAGTGATGGAAATGTTATATCTAAGTAGTTATTATTATTTCACACTTCAGTCTTGAAAGGCCAAGAAACCCGGAAGACCTCCTTCCTGTAAAAAACCCAAAAACTCATTACTAAGAGCTTTTTTCTTAATGAACTTGCCTTGTATTATTGAGCATCATTAAATATATTGTTAACAAAAAGGTCTGTTTGGCTGAGGCTCTTCACTGGGCTAGAACTAAGTGGAATTTAAATTAACTACTGGAGTTCAGTAGTGACTCTCTTCCCTCCTTTGAAGAGAGGGGATTTAGAAAGTGCAACGTTTCTATCTGACTTAAGCTTTTGTTGAGAAACCAAGGTAGAGTTGAGGTTTATACCTTAAACACAGACCGGGTTTGCTGATATTTTGTAAACCTTTTGGTGTGTGTTGGGCAAGCTTTTAGCAAACTGTGTCCTAGCTATTATTTTCATAGCAGTCTTCCTGAAACTCAGTGTTTCCATGTGGTTTCCACCCAGAACAACGCAAAACTTGATGAAGTTACCTGGAGTTTTTTATGGTTGAGAACCTGAAAACTTGCAGCACTTCAGTAGCATTTTTCTGTATTAATACACATTGCAGGAAAAAGAAAATGATTGCACAGATTTATGTGAACTGGGATCATTAAGATATTTTCTTGGATACCTATTTATAAAACCTTGGCTTACTGCTAGCCTTCTGTGAAAACTTTGCCAGCCTTGAGTCTAAATTTTGTCTGTTCATAGGATAGAGATGATTTGCCTGCCTTTTTCAGTGGATTGCTGCAAGCACTCTGAATCACATTTTTAAACATCATTGGGTAAAAAAACTGCAGAGAGCAGTTTACAAACCATGTGACAAACCATCAGGAGGAGGAAGAGCTCAGAAGACTTTTGTGTGTGTGTGCATGCACATTTTGCTCAGTTTATCACCATTACTGCTAAATTACTTTTGTTGTTTTCCCACAGTTACTTATGTTCTTACTTACTGATAATCTCTTGCGTTCTGCTGCCAGTTGTGTTTCCAGAGACTTGCCGTTAGTGTAGCAGATGATTGATGGTGTACTGTAATCTTGGGTTGATTCATTCTATCTCGAATGATTAAAACACGCAGTTTCTATTTGAAGGGCTGAAATCTGAGCACAGTTTGCTGCAAGCCAGAAATCCCCATGAGCAAGGGGAGACACAGAAGTAGGGGCTGCAGCACAGCAAGGAATACAAGGAGCGTCAGTGGGTAGATCCCAGCAAAATCTAACCCTTCATCTTTTTTTAATTGTGTGCCGACTCCTACACAGAGATTTGACAGATCCAGCTGCCTTATTGACTCGGTAGTCTTGCCCTAATTGACTGCTGGTTTAGATACTGGAGCCTCTAACCGGTTGTTAAACTCTGAGTAGGCACGTCGGTAACATGCCAGCGAGAGTGTTTGGGGGAGGAGAAAGCTGCTGGGTGCATGCCTCTCGGATTCGGAGATGTGTGAGGTTGGGTGTGCGTGCTGTCACAGGCAGATATTCAAGGGCAGCTAGGAGTGAGCTCCAGCGCTCTGCTTCCACGGGAGGAGAGAAAGGCTGCTGCTGAAAGTACAAGCTGGCAGGATCATGACAGAGCCAAGCAGCAGAAAGCAAGGATTTAAAAAATGCCGGAGTGCTACTTTCAGCATCGATGGCTATAGCTTTACAATTGGTGAGCCTGATTTAATTCCTTTTCTTTCCCTCATTGTCTCTCTTCTCCTTCTTCCTTCCCTTTCTTTGCATCTCCAGTAAGTACAGGCAAGACAGCTGTTGACAACTGGCTTTTGTCAATATATGCCTTTAAAATGCAGAGATGCCCTGAAACTTTTGTCTGGGTTGGTTTCCCATTCTGCCTTCTCTATTTTCTTCTGCCCAAGAAACTTGCCTTTTGAAACCGCTCTAAGTCCTTTTGCTGGGTTTTGGCATGAGTTCACCGAGATGTTTGCAGAACTTTTGTTTTGGAACCTTATCTCAGGAAAGCCTGGGCTTCAGGACTGCAGGTTTCCAACTTGCTGGCTGTGTTTCCTTCCGATGAGCCCAGAACATAGCCCTTGGGAGCCCTGGCTTTGTTTCCAATATTTCTTTGTTCACTTAGCCAGTGTTTCCAAATTCTGTAACCTTTTGCCATTTCTCAGTTTGCATAAAGATGTATGTAACAGTTCTTGTTGCCTCTCAAACACAAAAAGCAAAATTGCTGGGGCAGGGAAAGATGGGAGGAGAGATTAGGAATTTTAGGACTGGTTTCTGTAGCTGTTTGAAGAGTGCAGTTTACTGTTTGTGTTCAATGTCTTAGGGAAGAGTGAGGTGCTTCAAAGCAACAGGTGTCTGTGTTTTTCCAAGAGACTTGCTGTGCAAAAGTTAAAATCTGAGGAATCCCTGAGCAGGCTGCTTTGCTAAAAACGTGTATCTCACTAGGCTACGTTATATAAATCCCTGTAGAGCTTAGAAACAAAGCAAGCTTACACCCCATTTTAATTTTTAGATGAAATCCCAGTTAAAATATATGGATAACTTGTAATAATAAATTAATATAAATTCCCCTTGAATACCTTTAAGATGACAGAGATTGTACTTCCTTGCAGTTGTGAAATTAGGAAAGTTTTTCTGTACTCATGTAATCGGGTCACAATTTCATGCAATAATGATGGACACAAGCTTTTTATTGGTGTGGGAGGAAGTAGCTGTTTATTTCTCTGCTTTATGGAAAACTTGTTTTGCAATTGTTAACATCATGCAAACGTTAAACTTGCTTAAAAAAACTGGAGAGGGAAATGTATGTATCATTAAAATATCTTCATGTAGTCATCTGTTAATGTGCATGAAGCATTTTAAAGGTGAAACTGCCGGGCAAATGCTACTTTTCAAATTTCTTTCTCTAATGGGAAGGTGGTAGTCTCTCCACAGGTTAAATTGCAACATGGTCGCTTTTGAACTCTCTGTCTTAATCTCTCCTCGTCTCAGCATCATTACTGATAGTGTTATTTCATCAGTTTGTGTCAGTCTGGAGCATAAACGTTTCCTTTTTGAGCCTAGGCACATTATCTGAAGGTGCTGAACATTTGTGACTGTGCCTAATTATTTTTTTGCGTTCATGAACAAACAACAGGATTGCTGTATTTGTTGCTCTGCTGTCTTTATTGCTACTCAGGATCACAAATGAGCTAGACCAAATTTTGGATCAAATGGCTTGGGTTTAGAATGGCAGCTGCTTCTGCTTCTTAGGACAGTTGTTGCATGGGAGTTCCTGTGCTGTTTTCTTCTCTTTGGTGCACACAACCAGCGTATTGATTCTGTGATCTGTGCATTATATAACATTTATTTTTATATCTGGGCAAGTGTGTATTGGATTGAGTCACGTAACCAGGAAAACTTTGTAAACATGCTATCTAGTATTACCAGCACTGTGTGGTAGACAGACCTGAATGATTCATGTGTTTGTTAATCTTCATACTGAAGAAAATGAATGTATCCAAAAGATCCCACAGCAACATTCATCTGTCAGGGGCGTGCTTAAACTTCTTTTTTCCATCAGGTGAATTCTGTGGATGTATCTAGTTTTGGGTACTGCAAATTCAGAAGAAGTTCTTGGGAAATGCCAAGCTGCTGCCTCTGCTGTTGAAGTGGCAGCCGGGAGAGAAGGCTGATACACTTGAGGAAGAGAGTAGTGTCAGATTGAGAGAAATGAGTTTCCATTTGCATGCAAAAGAAAATATTTCTCATTGATTCACCCTTATAGTAACTGCTAAGAAAGGATTATCTTCACAGAGTTTGGAAAACGATCTCTTACAATGAGACTTAATGAAAATTTTAATGAAAGACCTGGGCCTAACATCAGACATGAAAGTCTGTGGGCATGGAAGAAGGCTGGTACAAGAAGAGCTCCTTGCTAATGGCTTGCAGTTAGACAGCCTCATGCCTCTGGAGGCGGTCAGCACCCGTCCACGCAGCAGCACAACCTAGCACAACAGCTCTCACCTTGGCTGCTCACAGCGCTGGTGGTGGGACAGGGGAGCTGTGGGAGCTCCACACTTCCCAAGGGCTTCACAGATTCCTGCGGAAGAAGGAGATGTGCCATACCAGAAGGGCAAATGTATGCCAATACTTGATAGCTTTCTTCTGTACGAAGAAACAAGGTAGCTGCAAATCCCTTTCCCCCAGATGCCAGCTTTTCAACAGAGACCCTGGGGAGGACTGAGCTGTGCTACTCTATGTCCACTGAAGAGTTCTATGTGGTTTTGGATACTCTGCTTTTACGGACTTTTTGCCCTTGTAGCGTGATGTAAAGGGGCTGTAGTGGAGCCACAGTGTGAGCTGTTTAGTGGGACCATTCAAGACAGGAATCATGCAATTTTGTTTGCTCTAGAAAGTTTGATGTATCTCAGATGAATGTTTCAAGATCCCTATTTGCCTTGGTCTATGTCAGCAATTTCAGAGTCCGTGAAATTTTGTATACACAAGTTATTGTATTTGAGCTCTTGTTAATTTTGGCTAAATTTTCCTCCACTGAAAGTAAAATATAACAGAATGGCAACTGAGTTTAAGGGAAAAGAAACTAAGAGTTAAGGCCTTTTTTTTTTTTTTTCTTTCTTCTTCTGTCCTGTGCCTTGTCTCATCATTCCTGTGCAGATGAAAGCTCAGAATGCCAGTGTGTTACTGACTTCGCTGCTGTAACTGACTGACTAAAGGTGCAAGACAGAATAACATCCACTGTCTTTAACCTTGGGAAAATGGTAAACACAAACATTAACAAGAGGATATTTTCTTTCTGCATTTATCACCTTCCTATGACTAAGAGCTAACTTCATTAAAGCTCCCACTCTCTGCTTTTCATATCCAGAAGCACCTGGCAACACTGTTTTGTCCCGTCCAATGTATCTAATAAATTTATTTTTATAATTTAGAATGAAATGAAGTGATGGGGAGTTCTGCTGTAACTCAGGTGTTACTGGAGAGGAGGGATGTGGCACTGAAACACAGCCTAGCTCACAGCAGTTGTTTCTAAATCTTGCAGGAAGGTTTCTTTAGGATGATACTCTCCATTTTGCCTACAAAAGCTCTCCCTCCAGTTATTATGGAAGATCTGAGTTTTGCTTGGTGGTGCTTTTGGGACCTGTTTTGAAATCTTTAAAAATGTGTTTTTCTTAATGTTGCTGGAATTTCTCATATTGCAGTTCACTACCTGAAATCCATTTCAACATCTCCTCTTTCAACGTCACAGATAGAACAGCCAAAGTAGTTCTTGTGTGTTCCTCTGACAGATCACCAGAAATGCCTTTTGTCTTTTGGTCAAAGGAAATGTCGCTTGAGGAGGTGCATGCGCTGTGCTGGCCTGAGTTGGGGTGGGGAAGATTGCAAGCAAACTAAATATTCAACTCAGCTTTATTAGAATAAGGAAAAATACCTTCAGCTCTGTGTCGCATGCTTAAATTTTAAAGAAAATGTTGCTGTGGATTTTATTCTCCCTTGAAAGGTTGTCCATTAGGAGTGGAATAGACAGGAATGGCTTTATAAAATTATTCTAGAAGGAAACCAGAGAAATAAGAGCAGTTACAATTTTTTTGGTACTGTATTTTGGCCAAAGAACTGCATACATTGTAGCAATTAACTGTTTTGTTCTTCTGTATTGATTTTCAGCCTTAATTGGAGTTTGTCATTCATCTGAGGGCAATGGCACCTCTGCAAGCCACAAAAGAGGCAGGTGTCAGCAGAGGACACCCCTAGGCCCATACACAGTGCACGTTCATGGAGATTTACTTTGATTCTGCCCTTAGTTGCCTATAATAACAAATGTCATTCTGACTGAAAGCACACTGTAATTATAAGGTGCTGACAAGTCTCTTGCTAATTCTGCGTGTGCGTCACTCGTAGCCTTCCTTCAAAGGAGGTCTGGGAGAAATGTCTGTCTGTGGGGTCAGTCTGCTTTCGGGGAGGGGGGAGGTATCTCTGCCCGCACACGAACAGTGTCCCTGGCAAAAAGGTGAATGCATAGCCACCACTCCTGCTGTGGATTATAACCTCTCCTTGTCTTTGTAACTAAACTCTATCATTGTCTTTGTTATGACATAATGCAAAAGATTTAAAAAAACCCGATGAAACTCCCAAAACTTTGCTTTCTTTTTCTCCCCCTCTCTCTCCTGATAAACCTTACTGAGAGGATATTTTCTCAGTAAGAGCTGATAGGAAGCACTGATTTCTATGTAAACAGTAGAACACTGTCGTCTGAAATCTAGGAACTGGGAAATCTAAATTTTATCAATATAATACAAATACTAAGCATGCAATAGGACATGTGATTTTTAATGTAATTTAAAGAAGTCTGATGGAGTTATAGTAGAGTCTGAAGAATTAAAATATCTTCCGACATAGTCCTATCCCCAACAAACTCACCTAAAGAAAGCTGTCAGCAAATAGATTGTGAAATAAAGCTCTAAAGTTAGGAGAGTGTTTTATGCTCCCTCCATTACAAAATTGTGTTTTAGCTTCAAACCAGTCTGATGTCTATCTGCTCTGCCTGAAAATACACCTGAAAGGAGTCTGCATGGTTGACATGCATGTGGGTGAGATACCCAGCTGGCCCTTTCTGTGGGGAGGATGGTCTCTGTCACAGTGATGGGCAAGAGGAATTCCTGCTGTTGGTACTTAACCTGTAGCTGCTTCTGTAAGGGGTGGAGATGGTGATTTCCGTGGCATCTACAGGATCTCAATATTGCACTAACATCTCTGATGTTGCAGGGGTGGACTGCTGCAAGCTAAGTAAACTATCCTTGGAAAGACTGCAGTGATAGTTCTTGTGTGGCAAAAAGCCTGGCAATGTTTTCATGGAGCTCTGCCCATTTGCCTCTGTGGATGGTCTACCTTATCACTGCTACCCGCTGCTCACAGCTGCGCTCTGCTGCCTGTATCTTGGCATCCAGAAACACAGGGAGTGTTTGGGGCTGTCCCTTTCTCTGTCAGAATTGTTCTGAGTGAGAGGTTACCATGCAGGGTGGCACACTAGGTTCAGCAGCAGCTCACAAAGGATCTGATGCAGATTGCAAGAACCTGTGGCAGGGTCACATCAAAAGTGTTATCTTCCTTCCTCCTCTTGATTTTATTTCTCAGGGAAGATGCGAACAGTAAAACCTTTGCAGCATGTTTTGATGTGAGTGAATGGGCATCCCCGTTCTCTGCAGCTGAGTTCCATGGTAAGGAGAGATGTTAATGGATAAAACCATTGTCATCACTGTCAAGAAGTGTTCCTTTAATTACTTCACATGACTTTTTAATTTTTTTTTTTTTTATTTTATTTGTTTTAAGGGTGGCAAATTACATATGTCCAGGTCTTGGTGCTCAGTCACCTTTGAATGGACTTCAGGACTAATGTCACCAAATGGTCTAAACCCCTCAATGTGTTGGAAATTAGATTCACTACTAGAAAGTAGCTCTGGAAACTGGGCTTGTGGGGCAACAGAACCCCCAGCACAAGATGCAAATAGGGCAGAAGGTGAAGACACCTGGCCGGAGATGAGGACTCCTGTTCCCTTTGTGTCAGGTCACAGACCCACTGTGCTGTTTGTCCCCCTGGTCATCTTCTGTGAGGGAAGGAAGCACAGTCAGTCCTCTTCTGGAGACAACAAATGATTGCTGCTCCCTACCAGGAGGGGCCCCATCTTACCATGGTGAGAAATAGTGTTGCCCCTGCTTTTTGTTTTCTCTCTGATCTTTGGCCGACTACTTCTGCTCCCAATGCCTTCTGAATTGATGCAGCGAGATTAGTTCCAAATTTCAGGTTTTCTAGAACGCCCCAAGTTCAAAAGAAATAAAAAGGCATGAACTCTTCATGCCTTTTGAGCTCAGTTTTAGGCAGGCAGCCAGGCCCGTTTCTGAGCAGGCAGGCTCTGACCGGGAGCAGCCTTCCCTCATTCGCAGCTCCAGCCAGCTCCCTTTCCCATGTCAAAAGCCAGAGGTCTGCGTCCTCCTCGTCCTCCTCCTCCTCCTCCTCGTACTGCTGCTGTGTGGACCAGAGTCTAGGAGCTTTCAAACCTAATTGCCTTTGGGGATTTGCGTTTCTGCTGCAGATCTTCTATTTTAAACCCTTATGCTGTACTAATTGGTCTAGTTTCCTGATGTAGTGCAAATGCAAGCTCATTTTTCCAAGTTCTGTAGCTCTGCATCAGTAAGAAAGCAAAAGGCTCCTGGACATACCCTGCACTTACTTGTGTACTAGTGCAAATCAAGTCAAGAGGCAGGATCCTGGCCAGCAGTAAATCTGCATCACTCCACTGCAGTTGGGAGAACTGCAGTGATTTAAATGAGCAAAGGATCTGTCCTGGACAGTCTTTTCCAGTTAAAGTGAACGCTGCTGTAGGTTACAGAAGGACCTGCCCTACGTAGAAGGAAGGCAAATCACGCGGCTTTTCCACGGCTCGCTTCCAAGACTTCATCAAGATTATGCTGATATGATTTTGCTCCCCGTGTCTCCCTGTCTGGTGACAGAGCTTGTATCTAACATCCGGCTGAAACTCGACTCAGGATTTCCAATAGCTACAGGCTCGAAATTTTCAGGCCTGGGAACTTAACCCTTGTGACTACATCAATAGCCTTGCTCTGTGGCTGTGTGCAAAGTTGGAAGCGTGGTGCAGGGAAAGTTTTAGTAATTACTGAACAGATGCACTTAATGAGGTCTCTACTGGCTTCCCAGCTGGTGAGTCGAGCTGTGCGCTGGGACAATGTGACAGCAGTCGCTCCGGTTGTTGTGTGACATCACATCCTCCCCCTTGTTGTCATAGCAGCTGCAATCAGCCCCCTGAAAATTTCCCTCAGGAAGACTGCAAACATCATCTCTCTCCATTAAACGGCAGTGCATGGTGCTTAGTCTCTTGCTGCTTCTGCTGCATGATGCTATGTCTTATTTATGTTGATTTAATGCCCTTTCCAACTCCCCCTCGCCCCCCCTTCTCACAGTGATGCAGAGCAATGAGACCTGTCAAATGGTGTGTTACTGGGAAAGGGGAGAGGGTAGACAACTTGCTCAGCCAGTACCACTTAATTCAGTTTCAACTCCAAGTGCCTCATCTACGTTCAGTAGATTTACAGCCAGTTTATACTCACTGGAGGTGAGGATAAGGAACGCTGTTTGGATTCACGTTGTGTCTTCTCTGTCTTTTAGTATTGACAATGAATGCTTATTAGGAGTGAAAGCTTTCCAAAATCAAATTTTACTAGTTTCTTCCCCGCATACGTGGGTAGCTGAAGTCCTTGTGGTTCCCCCATGTGGCATGACAATTGCTTTTTATGGACTCACTTTTCCACATTCTTTTTTGTTTTCTTTCCATTTATGTAGGGATGGATCTAGTCCCCGAAATTTGTACTAGTGTTTTCCTCTTTATGCTTTATCCTTTTTCCTCTTTTATTTCTGCTTTATGAAGGACAGTGTTGATTTAGTTTGAATCATGTCAACTGAAAACTAAGCTTCCTTGCTCTAGTCCCACCACACAGCTAAGTACATACAGAAAATTTCCAGGGATTTTTTTTATGCTAATTCAGGTAGAGCAAGTTATTAAGCTGCTTGGGAAAGAGACTTCAAGTAAAGATTATAAATATGTTAACTTTCTCTGAAACTACTTACAGTAAATTGTTCCTCTGCTAGAATACTGAGTTTGAGTTTTCTTTTTTTAATGATCCCTCTAGATAAAGACAAATGATTTATGCATACCAGACAGATACCCTTAAGAAAACCTAAAAGGAGATTTTTTTCCATCAGGCCGTGATTCAGTAGTTGGATGTGCACATGAAACCTTAGTGAAGTCCCAGGATTTTTCAAACTAGTGGTCCAGACAAGTTGCAGGCTGAGAAGCTCTACTGGGTAAAAGTGAGTTCCATGATTAAAAGCGAGCAGTTGGTATTTTCATCAAATGCTGAGTGGATACAGTTGCAATTGTAACACTCTAGGAAGTGAGCAAAGAATGAAAAAGCAGGGAGAAAACGACTCTGAAACTTATAGGTGCTACTGTCAGCTGTGCTCCAAATGCAAAGTGTTGTTTTCCTCTCCCATTAAAATTGGCATTTTTCGGGATAGGTTGTTTTATACACTGCTGTGTGTGATGTGAATAGCAGAATACTACGCCCGTTTATATCGATTTCCTCCCCCACTCCCAAAGCTGTGATTATTACAGGACACGCATGCTGTTAATAATCACTATTTCCCTTGAAATGTACTCTGAAAATGGGATCTTTAGGATGTTCAGAATTCTTTATCTGCCTGTGTTTGGTGGCACTGTACCCCATTTTGTTAGTGTACAAGAGGGAGATGGTCTTTTCTCCAAACTGCTGGCCCATGATTTAAAGACAATATATGCTCTTCGCACCTTGAATTTTATTATAATTCAGAATTACAGATCTTGCAGGCTAGATTATGTTCTGACTCTTGTGCAACTCTGGTAATACAAAACAGTGTGTGGCCTGCAGTGTGTACTATTTTTCTTAAAACTGCTGTATGAGTGAATCTAAGAAATCTCTGTCAAAGCTGTGAGTTTTTTTCCTTGCCAAAATCTGGAATATTAAAATAGAACTTGGTAATCAAAGCTGATTTCAATCTGAGTTATAGGGAGGGTGATCTATGTTTTATAGTCCATGTACTGTATATATGGTGCATAGTAAAGTGTTGAATGTGTATATAACTGTTAGGGAGCACAAGGGACCGTGGTAGATTCTACTGCTGCTCCTAGGAAAGTAAATAATTTTTCAGCATTAATTTAAAGAATCTCATTTCATGGCTCCTCAAATAACAAAAGCAGTGGGCTTGTCCAGAGTCCCAGCTGTCGGCTAGCTCTGCTGTTACAAAAATCAGGGGATATCTTTAGAAAGTCCGGAACAGGACATGCTGTACTACTTTTAAGAGTTCCTTTGCAGTTAAAGAGTTAATTTCTTTCTGTTAACCTCAACACTTAAATAGAATTCCAGCAGGAAATGCCTAAGACCTAATGACTGCTGCTAACCTTAGCTTTTAGCTGATTGTCTGCTGTCTATAAATTATGAAGGATATATGGATCAATGGATAATGAGCATCTTGCTTCACTTCGATGGAATGAATTCTGAGTTTTCACAAGCATAATTCGGGGTAGATTTGAGCTGGAAGTGTTTAATGATATTTGGGTGTGTGTTTCTTCTGCAAAAATGATTTTTCCACACTGAATTTTTGGTTGTGAGAGAGGTGGCTATTGAGGTAGTTGTTTTACCTCTTCTCCCTATTAAAAGCGTAGATGGAAATGATTACACGGAGACCTCCTGCCTCGCAGTGCAAAGCCACAGCATGCCGATGCGTGGTGGTGCTGGAGCATGGCGTGCTTGAACAATGATTATTCCAGAACCCCGTTGAACGGGAGGTGTGCAGCTCCTCTGTGACCGCAGTTTGCAGCCCACTTTGCTGCAGAGAACAGATGGCTGGTTAACTTTAATTCGTCTAGCTACAAAGTTTAAGTCCTTTCATCTTGGCTGGCCCTGCTGTAGGAGCAACCTCTGGGAGAGACACAGGGCAACGACAAACAGCTGGAGGAACCCTGACCAAACCACTGCTGTTTACAATGCCACCTGGGAGTCATCACAGCAGCCTGGGGAAAATCAGGGGATCCCGGCTGTTATTAAGTGTTGTCCATGAGTTTCACTTGGACAGGCTGAGGCTGTGACTTGTATATGGATCCATGTCAGCTGGTGTTAGATCCTGCAACTAAGCAAACGCCTCCAACTATCAGTCTAGTCTGCTAATGCTGCCCAGCATTCCTTCATTCCTAAAGTATCAACAGGTTATTATTATTACAGTTGCTAGGTGGCTTCCTGATATTGCTCCTGTCTCCATGGCTAATGCTCAAGGCTTAATTGTCCTTGAGTCAAGGGAAGTGTAAGTGCTGAGAATGGCAATTACCACACTGCTGAGAACTTGGATCCACTTGCTCCTGGAAGATGCTCCTGTCAGCTTGACAACATGATCAGAGTAAATTTTCCTTCATGGGAGAATATGTTTATTCTTTAGTGATGTTTGCTGCCTTATGTTCCAGTCTAATGCTTCCTATTAATTAGAATTCATTGTGCCATTTAAGTGAAGTGCCATTTTTGAAGTGAAATTCTGCACAGCGACTTGTCATTTACTCTGATTGTGTTTGCCTACTTGCCCTCTGCAGCAGCAACAATAATTTGAGCCTTCTGTTTTATTAACTGTCATTTACAGTAACACTTTACATGCATAATTATTTTTCTCTAGCTCTGCACTGATACTTAAATGAAACCTCTGGGATGTGTTCCCAGCTGGTTGTGTGTTTACATGTTGTATTCACTCACCTGCGTTTGATCTCTCTTACGTTGTTTGTGGCAAGCAAGTATTGTGTCCTTTTGGGAACTTTTTAGCTTTGATTATTTCAGTGTTTATTAAGCACTAATCTGTTCAGATGCTTTGGGTAAACCTTCTCAGAGAGTGCTCAGAGGTCCCTAAGCCAAGAGGCAAAGGAAATGTGGCCTTTGAGCACTTGGGAACTTCTGCCTGTACTGCATAGGTGCTGTTACGAACATATTTTTGAACTGGGAAGAAGAGGATGTTTCCATGTTGGTGAAATGAGTTTAATGCTGGAAAGTGGGGGAGAAGATTTTAGGCTTGGAGTTGCACATCTTTCCACAGGCCCCATAGTCCCCTCCACCCCTTGGCAGTAAGATGCGGGAGCTGTGACTCTTGCTGGCACTGCTGCTAACCGAGAGGAGGGAATGGAGTTTTTTGGCATTGAGTCTTTCAGAGGAACCTGGAGGAAGAAAGAAGGAAAGACAGGACATGCTTTCAGTGGCAAAGTCTCTCTTGATGGTTTTGCTAAGACTAATTTGTGTTTCTAAAGAAAATGATGCTGTACCTTATGCAGTTGAACTCATAAATCTATATTATGCAAGTTGGAAAATGCATTGGGAATTTGTGAAAAGAAAGGAGCAAATATCCCAGTAGTTTTGTAGTTGTCAAATAGGCTTCTAGCCAAGCTTACTACTCCAGAATGAAGCACAGGGAAAACTTTGGGTACACAAAAATGAGTCTTATGCTACAGAATTATTTTCTAATTTCATTCAAAATACTCCTTTTCAATTTTAAAATCAGCTTGATGTATGTAGTGGATTTATTATATCGAGTAAACTGCCTATGCAGATGGCACATGCCATGTTTGTCATCATTACTACAAAATATTTATTTGTTCTTGTTTGCAGTAAGCTGATTGTTGAAGTCACTGAGCAGCATTGAAATGGCTAAAAGATTTGTGACTGCTGTATGAAGTCATATCTGGTACCTTTGGGCACTTGAAAAGGAACAAAGAACAGAATCTTTTGAAATTGTGTGTCATGACCATCAAATAATATCTATATAATATCTGACAGCTAAAAATAAATAAATTTTGTAATATTTTAAACTTTCTTTTGTCCTGCATTGCCTTTCAGTCTATATAAGGTCTGCACTTGTATACATAATTTTGTATTTGTTAAACTGCTATAAACTGCAGGAGGGATTAGCATTGGAAAATGTGTCTCTTAGTATGGCTGCTGAAGAACAAAACAGCAGCAGTTTCAAAACTTGTTAAAGAAAAAAAGCCGTGAGGAGCAGGAATAGTTAAAGAAGATAGGATTAAGGATTTAGCCTATATTTCTTATTCAGTCCAAATCCCTAACAATATTGGTGATAAGAGAAAGGAATTCAAAATTATGCCCAAGTTATTTAATGTTTGAAAAGGAGGCTGGTATTTTGCATAACAATAACACTTTTTAAATGAAAGGAGCATTTGCTTTACAGTTCATTGTGGCTGGAGGCCCATGTGCCACAATACTTACAGGTGGAGTGTCTAATCTGGTAATTCTGCTCCCCCTTGGAATTCAGTGACCTGAAGAGGGCAACAATTGTTGGTATTCTGTCTTCTCCAGTCTTTTGCTGATGTAATTCATGCTATCATAAGGTGTTCTTTGATCACTGAAACTTTGGGACGTGGATGAACAAAGCGGTAAGTGGAAAATAAATTAGACATAGTTGCAGAAGGTGGCAGATATTCACAGAAGCGTGAGGATAAAGCGGTCAGGATGAGGTGTGGACATCATAGGTCACTTAGGTTATAAAACATGCAGTTGGACTTCCCCAGTGAAAGACTTTGTTTACAAAACCAAAACCCAACAAAAATCCCAAACCAAACCAAAAAACAACCTGAAAGAGAAAAGTTAGAGATGATACTGTTAAATATTTAAAAAAAGACAGCACATGAGAAGATTCTGTAAAGAAGCATGGCAGAACCAAAGAAAATCAGTGAAGGCAGTAACTAAATGAGAAATATTTTGAGCTCAGTCATGCATTTCTATGTGATTAGTCCCATTGCAATAAATGAGAGTACTTACAACTGCAAAGAGCTGCCAAGTTAGACTTGTTCGTAATAACTTTTAAAATATAGAAGATACCTTGCTTCAGGAGCTCAGTCATACAGCTCTTAAGTGCTACACCCAATGTGTTTATGAAGTGTTTTTGCGAGTTTTGAGAGCGCTCTGTTGCTGGTACCTTTCAGTAATATGGTCAGATGCTTCCATTGAGGCATCCACATATTCATCATGCCTCCTGCCTCTTCCTGGGATACAGCTGAGAAAATAAGAGAGCGCTCATCTCAGAACTACTAGTAAAATATAGTCAAACTCCTTCCTCTGCAGAGAGCTACTGCTGTAAGACCTTTTAAAGGAACATGGGTTTAACCCCCTCTGCGTTGCATCCACAGCATCCCATGTATTGAGGCAGGAGGCCTTACACCATTGTCATGTAGCTCCTAGAAGGTACTTACACCTCCTGCTGTGCACTTGCAGGGCCAGCAGATAGTTCTGCTGCACAGAGAGACCACAGCTGGTTTGTCCTGGTGAGCAGATGACCACCTCCTGACTTCTGAGCACAAAGCCCTAAGTTATGTCCCATTTTCAGCCAGAAAACTGAGCATTTGCAGTGTTGCACAGACTCGGCGTTCACCGTGGCCTGCTTGCCCTTGGAGCTGCTGAAGTAGCACTATCTCTAGAAAACAGCCAAGGGATTTTTTTCTGTGTAGATTCAGGGACGTGCCTGAGGTGTCTGTCAGGAGATGTGGGGGAGATGCAGCATGTGTTATTGCTTAGCTCAGTCTGCATGGTACCTGCAATGAAGTCACTTACCATATTAGTGATAATAAATGAATCGCTTTTCACAGGCATTTCATTTAGTGGCTTTCAGAAGAACAAACCAAACAGAAGTAATTTTTTTGGGCTCATGTTTCAATGTAGCTTTTAATCTAAGACTGACATTATATGTTAGCCAGCATCAGTGTTTCGCTCAGGGCCTTCACCAAGGGTGTATATATTCAAGTGCAGTGCAATAAATGCTCTCATTCAGGCCTTGGATCTTTCCTCCGTTTATCACAGGTTGAAGGCAACTGGATATGAAGCTTGGTGAATCTTTTAAAGATATTAATTTCAAATTTATGTAGTATTAAGACAAAGCTGTCCTCTTTGAAGTGGTAGGATGGCTTTGGGTGAAGAGTGTATGTTATACTGGTCAGTACTTTTATGGGTATTGGTAGTTTATATGAAGTAATAATGACAATGCTGGCAAATTATTCACATCAGAAGTGCTTATTGGTTTGGCTGTACTTGCTTCAAAGTGGAGATTTAAAAAGAAGAGTTAAAAAAGAGTTTTTGTTTTAAAACACACAGTATCTTTGTGTGTATAAATCCTTTTGCATCATGACTGGAGACCAGTTCCTGCAAAGGTGACTCTGAGAAGAGCCATCTGCAGGTACTCGCTGGCAGGTTGCCAATGACAGGGAACTGGGAAGCAGCACGTGGTTTCTATATGCACCAGAAGCTTTAGCTATTGACCTGAATTTCAATTGCTTGAAACCATTGTATCAGATGGGATCATGTCACCAGCCCACCTCTGCTGCAAGCTGGTAGAAAGCAGACAAGCTGAAAAGGAAAGACGCGTGATGGTGCTCCTAACGTCTGCACCGGCGGCGTATGAAGCGCTGTAGCGTTGCTGTATGGTTGACTTGCTGTGTGGCCTATTAATGAGAAGTTTATTTACCAGGATTATCTTTCTCAGCTTTTTGCACATGCCGTTCTCTATTTGTGAGAAACCCTTCCTGTCTGTGCCACCTGGCAGGTAGGCCAGAGCAGTGTTAGGTTTGGCTAATTAAAGATTGGGCTTGATTTCCTGAATTGGAGGAGACAAGCCCTGACCTGCTCTTGGCCTGCTCTCCGAAGCCCAGGCACATAAGCACAGGGTCTCTTCTTATCCTGGGTTTAAGGTTATGCAGTTCAGGGTGCTTTATCGCTGCAGGGCAGTATTTCTTACCCAGCCACTCAGAATGGAGTCCCGAAATAGGTTTAAAAGGCCTTTATATCTGATTCCATGCTGCTTGTGAAGTAAATAAAGGGTGCATGCATTGGTGCCAAAGTGTACGTGGGGGAATCCTGTGGCACCTCAGCAACGCCTGCAAAGTGACCACAAATGAAGAAAGATAGAAACTCAGCGCATTTCCATTACTGAACCACTTTTGCAATATTTCTAGAGCCATTCTGCACAGGGTTGTAACTGAAATAAAACTTTAAATAGTTATTTTCATCCTGTAACTCTCAAGCAACGTGCTTTAAGTTAGCCTTACTTTGAGCAAGGATGGGACCTCATGACCTTTGAAGGTTGTTCCCAACCAAAGTTGTTCAGTGATTCTATGTGTGAATGAAAAGTTTGTCTAGATTAAGATAAGGCAAAACAGAAACTCATACTTTTAAAAATTATTTTTTCTTTCAGTTTCTACTTCTGTTCTTATTTTTTGCGTATTCTGAAAGGATTTTATTCTCCCATTGAAAAGAATGGCAAAAAGGCCTGCTGATTTCAGTTGGATGGAGGCTTGGATTTGCACAGACGGAAATGCGTTTACATTGCATTTAGAGGGAAAAGCAGGGCATCGCCTTCTTTTGTTTGAAGCTTCTCTTACAGAGTCTTTTGAAAGTATTGTGGTCGATAGGCAAAGTTTGTGCAGTGTCTCTCTCTTCCCTACGAGGAGCAGGAAGGCTGTGGCAAAGGACAGGGGACGATAGCTGCATGGCAGCAGGGCAGCCTGAGCAGCCTGCTGCCTCCTGTTCCTGAGACAGTGCTCAGAAGAGGGAGAAGGGAGGCTTCTCTGGGGATTAAAACTGAGTTGCTGAACAATTAAGGGGAGGCATTATGGTGAAGTCTTTTCAAAAAAAGAGGATGTAACGCTCATTGTCTCACGTGCAGGATGGCCTGCTGTCCATGCAAACCTGCCAGTGTTGGTACCACCACTACCACCAACTACCACTGATGTACTTGAGCTGTGAATCTACTCTGCTGTGTGGCATGTGCCACGGTCATCTGTCCAGGATTCCTGTGATTAAAAGAGCTAGCAGGTCTGTCTGCCTCTGCTTGTCTTTCTGTCAGCATGCAGCTGAAGTGCTGATGTTTTGGGGAAAGAAAGGAATTTCTGAGGCCTCATTTTAAATATGCAGGTGTGTATTTGTGTGAGTTTATGGAAGCAAGGGGAAGTAAAGGAACTACGCAGCAGTTGTACACAAATTCAGCAGAGGTAGAAATAACCAAAGGTACAAGGCAGTGAAGACCTGGGATTTGAGGAAGCTCCAAATAGAAGAGATGGTTACTTGAAAAGGCATCATTTACACTTAGTTGCCTTCCTTGCTACATTCTTTTGGCCCCTTGGCTTTTTGGATTTCATGGGGAAACAGAAGTGACATGTAGGGAAGGAGGAATGGGGAAAATTACATGTTCACAGAATCACAGAATCAACTAGGTTGAAAAGGACGTTGAAGATCATCTAGTCCAACCGTTAACCTAACACTGCCAGTTCCCATCTACACCATATCTCTCAGCGCTATGTCGACCCTACTCTTGCACACCTCCAGGGATGGGGACGCCACCACCTCCCTGGGCAATCCATTCCACTGCCTAATAACCCGTTCTGTAAAGAAATACTTCCTGACATCTAGTCTAAACCTTCCCTGGCGCAGCTTGAGGCCATTCCCTCTTGTCCTATCACTTGTTCCTTGGCTCAAGAGACTCCTCCCCCCTCTCTGCACCCTCCTTTCAGGGAGTTGTAGAAGGCGATGAGGTCTCCCCTCAGCCTCCTCTTCTCCAGACTAAACCCCCCCAGTTCCCTCAGCTGCTCCCCATCAGACCTGTGCTCCAGACCCTTCACCAGCTCCGTGGCCCTTCTCTGGACACGCTCGAGTCATTCAATGTCCTTTTTGGAGTGAGGGGCCCAAAACTGAACACAGTAATCGAGGTGCAGCCTCACCAGTGCCGAGTACAGGGGTAAGATCCCTTCCCTGTCCCTGCTGGCCACGCTAGTGCTGATACAGGCCAGGATGCCATTGGCCTTCTTGGCCACCTGGGCACACTGCTGGCTCATGTTCAGTCGGCTGTCAATCAACACCCCCAGGTCCCTCTCTGACTGGCAGCTCTCCAGCCACTCCTCCCCAAGCCTGTAGTAAGTAGATGTAAGTCTCCTCCAAGGGAAAGGCAGACCAAGGTGTGGACTTCCTGGTGTGTGCTTCCTCAGGTGCTGTCGAGGTGTGCTCAGGATCACCTCTGGGCTTGGGTGATGCCTGAGGTTCCTGCCTGGCAGGGGAGGGAAGGAGAACAGGCGTCAGAGGGACTTCCTCAGGAGTCCCACTCACAGCCAGAGGGCTAAGCCCAGATCCCCCTGGGATCACAGACTTAAATAGAAGGGACAAGGAAATGGTGTATAATTGGTCCCTATTGAAAACAGTGGGATTGTTGCCTTGTAAAACCAAATATTTTGTGAATGAAGTTTCCAAAGAGCGCATGTTTTGGAGTTCCTTTAAAGTGAACTCTCCTAGGAGCTGGTATCCAAGACAGCTCACAGTGTGTTTCTATTCTCTGCTGAGTATGACCTGGCCCTGCGTAGGAAGATATCTGATGGAAACCTGAGTGGACAGAGTGATGATGCCAGTGGCACATACAGCTTAAAAATTAAAATGGGATGCTGGAAAGGGAAAGATGCAAACCACAGAAAATAGTGAATTCATCTCTTGAGAAAGAAAAATCAGAAATGCCTATTTCCTCTCCCAGTCATCTCTTGCTTTGTCTGAGATAAACTCAACTGAAATCAGAGGCAAAGGGTTCTCTTTTCTGTTTGGCTTTTGGAATAGACCCAGTGAGAGAAAATGTGGGCAGAGCCTGCTGCTGCAAATGCTGCTTTAACCTACACTCAGCTATCTCAGCCATGCTTCCCAGTACCCAAAAGTCTTTTATATGCGGTCCAAGCTAGTGATTGTCACTTTTTTAACAGGAAAAATAGCACTAATTAATAGGAATAGTAGCTCAGCATTTATCCGCTGTGTTCATTACAGCACAGAATGATTTTAGGGACTCCATTTTAAATTATATCTGGCTACAGGAATAAAAAATTTTTCGCTTTGTCAGTCATTTTCCTTATTGCATAGCATCTTTGTTAGTAAACAGACTAGCCTCAAGTGTTTCTTTATGGATTGCCACAGAAAGCAGTCCAATCTGTGGAGTATTGCAATCTCTGCATAGGGTGAGGGTGCAAGATGATGTATGTCCCAAAATTATGTCCTAACCACCTGATATATCCAGAAGAAACAATGTAGAGGAAAATCACAAAAGCTTTCTATGCTCTGAGCTCCCAGGGAGGCCTGTCTGCTCGGTGTAGCTTGCAGATGTGTCAGAAGGTGAAAGCACACAGAGTGGTTAAGGTTGGAAGGGACTTCTGGAGGTCGTCCTCTCCAATCCCCCTGCTCAAGCATGGCCACATAGACCCAAGATTGCTTAGGATCATGTCCAGATGGCTTCTTAATTGCTCCAAGGATGAAGGCTCCACAGCCTCCCAGAGTAGCCTGTGCTAGTGCTTGGTCACCTCACAGGAAAAAAGTGGTTCCTGATGTTCATAGGGAACCTCCTGTGTTTCTGTGTGTGCACATTGCCTCTGGTCCTGTCACTGGGCACCACTGAAAAGGGCCTGGCTCCGTCCTCTCTGCCCCTTCCCTTCAGGTATTTGCACACATTGTTGAGATCCCCCTAAGCCTTCTCCAGGCTGTACAGTCCCATCTCTCTCAGCCTTTCCGTATATATGAGGTGCTCCAGTCCCTTAATCATCCCTGTTGGCTTTTGCTGGACTCTCTGCAGTATGTCCATGTCTCTCTTGTACTGGGAAGCCCAGAACTAGACCCAGCACTCCAGCTGTGGCCTGACCAGTGCTGCACAGAGGGGAAGGATCACCTCCCTTGACTTGGTGGCACCACTCCTCCTCATGAAGCCCATGACACTGTTAGCTGCCTTCGCTGCTACGGCAAGTTGCTGGCTCATGTTCAGGCACAGCTGGCCTTCCCTCACCCATCAGCGAGGCCAGGTCTTGCGCTTGGGCATGACGCTGCTGTGACATTGCCCCTCCTTTGTGAATCTCTGTGCCAGGGAACAGCCAGGACCAGGAAGCACAAGGTCAAAATCGTGGCACTGTGCAGTGTACTAGCTCACCTCACTCCAAGTACCCCAGCTGGAAATTGTATTTTTAGGCTGCACTCCAGTGCTGTAGCTCCTCTCCAGCCACGAAACCTACCATGGCATTGGGTTATGCATTGGAAATAGGTTTGCTGGACAGAAGGTGCATGTCTGGGTTATAATTGCTGTTGAGGAAATCAATCCAATACTGCATGACTCTTACATTCTGTCTTGTGGCACATATTGGACACTATCAGCACAGGGGTTTATTACAGGGTGGTTGACAACAATCCAGGGAAATGAGGAGTAAAAGGCAAACGTAAAGTACTGTGGTTCGTTTGGTTTTTTTTTCTTTGAATGTTGCTATCACTACCACAGTAGCCGAAGATACCTTTCCTATGGATACAAAGGCTCTACTCTCTTAATTCTTCAGGAACACCTTGTTTACAGCCTGGCTGCACTAAGATCATAAAGAGGTGTGCTGTTGATAGCTATCAGGAAAGTACCGCTCTGTCTTCATAATGGATGACATTTGCAAAAGCTCATAATGATGTGGGAGCTGAGGTTCTGCTTTTTCAGGTGTGACACAAGCACTTACATCCTAGTGATCTTTGCAAGTAGGACTTGTGCTCCCAAAGCATTACCTGCTTTTGTATCTCAGTACTGATGTGGAGTGACGGCTGCATCAGTCTTGTATTTCCAGGTAACAGAAGTGCCTGTTTGGCTGAGCGAGGATGCCGTTGTATCACTGTCAGTTTAAGTACCTGTTGATAAAGTGCTCTGGAATGACTGCATTTCCCCCATGCTAGAGAATCTTTTCATTTGCTGCATCACACAGTTTTATGACCAGGCTTTTGTATCAGAGCGGGCAGGTACATGCGGCTGAGACAGTTTGTTGCTCTGTGATGGCTAGGGATTCAGTTATTTTTAAAGCCAGTTCCTTTAGTGAACAGGAAAACACAAACCTCACCCGTAGCGGAGGCTGAACTTCTGGTCTGGCATTCCTTTAACTGTGCACAGTTCACTGATTTTCTTTCTGGTATTTATTTTTTTTTTTAAGATCGCTTTGTTTCATCCCTGTGTGGAACAGCAGTATACATTCTTTCCTTTTTTTTGGTGTTCAGCAAGGGAATAAAGGTGCCTGTGATAAATTCGCAGGAGGCCTCATTTACTAGTATTACAAAATTCAAATCCAAAGGGTCACACCCACAAGTGCTAATTGTCAAACTGTGTTCTACCAGCGGGGGAAAAAAAAAATGTTTCCATGGTAACTTTCTAATGGGTCTGCTTGAAAACCTTTCCAAGAGGAACTTTTTTCCAGTAGATTAGACATTTGTGAGGTCAAGCGGCTCCTGTGCTTAGGTATAACCTGACATGATGTGACTGGTGGTTTTTACACAGTCCAATTATTTTCAAGGAGAGAGCCTCAAACACAATCTTTACAAGCAGCACATGAAGCCAGGTCAGGCAGGATTTCACCTAATTTAAGTCATTCTCATCTGAGGTAACCATGCTGGCTTCCTTTATAATCCATGTAAAGAAACAGATTCTTGTAGGGTGTTGTTCATGTGGCCTGTTTTGGACATCAATCTCAGGCTGAGCTAAATCATGCCCTAGAAGTGACATTTTCTCTCTATTGACTATAAAGGGAGCCTGGATGACTATATAGCACTTGTTGATATCTAGATCTGAAGAGATGCCCCCCTTACTCCCCAGATGCTTTTGCAGTCTAGAGGTCTAGAAAATAGTCTTTTAGAAAAAAAAGTAGAATGGCTAATTATATAGTCTGGAAAAGATAACATGAGGGACACCCCTGTCAGTTTTCAAGTATAGAATTAATTTGAAAAGAACGGAAAAGTGATTGAACTGGACAAAAGGAGTGGGTTAAACACTTTTAATAATAAGGATAGCGAGTCACTGATGTTTCACTGAGAAGTACTGATTATCTACTTTTTTGTGGAAGCATACCACAACTTGTTTCACTTTCCAGCACTCTACAAGCCTTCTACTTTAACAGAAAGGTACTTACTGATATACGTTTTTCCTGTCGCCAAGACAACACATGGTTGTATATCCTCCTTTTGTTTCTCAAGGATACATTAAAAGAAAAAAAAAAACAACAAGCAAACAGTTTTTTTTTTTTTCTTTTTTTCTTCCTTGTAAAGGGATTTTTCTTGAGCAAGATTTTTTTATGGTTTTGGATGGGGAGTGTTGCCAGAGTTTTGGTTGCCTAGAGTACAAGAAGTGTCACACAGTATTTGAATGGAAATAAAATCTGAAGCAGACAGTTAAAATATCAGAAAACCAATAAAAGTCACATACTTAATAGCTACAAAGTGTTTCATGAGACATCAGGGGAAGTTTTCACATGGTTCAAAACAATCACCAATGGTGCCTTAAAAAAGAAAGTTAAAATCTTCTCTCTCATTCCTCTAGTTTACCTGTTGTAGTAACAGGAATATTTGGCAGTGAGATAATTTGAAATGTGACAGTGGATGTTCTTACTATATGTATCGCTTTTTTCCCCTCTCTACTGGTAGAAGTCAGTCAGTCAGAGCAAAGTTTCCTGAGCAGTTCCAGGTGTTTCAAGCCACTGGTACCACTGAAAGAAGTAGTTCTGCCATCTCCCTCCAACCAGCTCCATGCTTCTGCATCCTCATCACCTTCAGCCACTGCAGATGGTGCTGCACCTGGGCAGAGCACCAGAGCTAGGAACTGACCCTGGGTAAAAACAGTGTCTTATCTTTTCTCCCAGTGTCAGGAAGAGCTTGATGCAGGTTTGGAAATAAGTGGAACATGAGAGGATAGGACTGCTTTTGGTCACATTGCTAACTTCAAGTGTTGGTGAAAGCAGGAATCCAGTTGTGTGACGCTTGCTTGTTTTGACTGCTTTGTGAAACTTCCCTGGTCAGTAGTTGGCATCTTTTAGAAACTTTGCTAAGGGTGAAGTTTAAATATAATTCTTCCAATTACAAAGTATAATTTAGGGATCAAATGGTGCTATAACAAGAAAGTGCATTTTGATCTTGCTTTGTTTTCATTAAGGCTGGAAACCAAGGACATTTGTCATTCTTTTAATGATTTTGGAGTGCGGTGGGGAGTCTGGACCTGCTTCCTGTGAAATTGTTAAAGATAATCTAATTAATTTGTGTGGGCTTGATGTCTCTTTTCTTCCATGCACTCATAGATGAAACTGTTAGTATTTAGGTTCATTGCAGCGACCACCTGCCATTTGCAGAGCAAGCCATTTGCTAGTGGTCTTGCTGAAAGGAAATTCAGCAGTTGGGATGACAAACATGGATGCTATTACTCTGCTGAGTACAAAGCTCCTAAAACCTGTGGTTTTGAGCCTTGCAGATACAACTGATTTTCTTCTAGGAAAAAAAAAAGAAAAAAAAAAGTTTTCCTGTTTATAAAAGTGTAAGTTATAAATCCTATCAGAACTTGTGGTTTTGACAGCTCAGTTCTGACATTGTGTCTCTAAAGCTTTATTTTCCAGTATGCTTTCCCAAATGGAAGCAGATACATTCAAAACTGTGCAAATGTCATTTCAGGTTTGGTCATTGTCCTCTATTATTTTTCTGTTTGACCCAGAGTTCAGTTGCACAACTTGGTCACGAGGATGACTTGTGTAACAAATTTCTGCCCATTTCTGCAATACTTAAGTTTGCTCAGAGGTTAATGTCTCTGACTTCTGGATTGCTAGCTCAAAACATACTCTAAATTGGTGTAAGTTTTAGTCAGTGTGACATCTTTTTTTCCCCTAATGTGTTTAAGCCCTTAAACTCCCTTTTCTATTCAGGAGTGTTCTGAGCCTGAGTCTGAGAGCAGAAGGGGGCGAGTGCAAAATCCAGCAGCATATGTTCTGAACTGTTTTGAAATTTAAACTACATAATTTGAGATTTCCTGGCTTTTACCCTTTCTGGGTACTTTTCTTGCCTCAGGAGTTTTATAGTCTCTAAAACTTCACAGCTATTTTGCATCAGCATTGGAGCAAAGCTTTGCAGTTTGGGTCCTCCTTGCAGAGGAAAGGAAGGGGGAAGGAGGGAAAGCACTGAAGTTGCTACCACGCTTTAAAACCTCAGAAAGGTGAATGCATGGGAAGTTTGAAACTGCTTCCCTAAACAGGGGCCCAGAAACTTCTTGTTCTTGACCAGTGAATGAGGAGATGCTAGTGAAATTTGAGGAACAATGAATTTCTGCAGTGGATTTGCTTCTGGGACTGTTGCACAGCTTGGTGCATTGCGAACAGAAATGCTTTATGTGCCAAAGGCACATATTAAATGTCGTATGTGCTGGAATGCTGACTATGGGTGCTACAGATCAGCGGCAGGCTGGGAGTTTTGGAGAGAACTAGAGGAGCTGTACAGGCATCTTCTGTGGGTGGGATTTACCTCAGTGAATGTCTATAATAAAGTTGCAAGCACGCTTACTCAGGCTGGCTCTGAAGGGGATGGACCCCAGCTGGCTTCAGGCTGGAAGGTATCTTCTAGTTATGTTATCACCCTGTTATACCCAAACTAATACAGCCTTCTGAATGCTTGCTAGTTTTATAAATGCGTTTCTTACAGTAGGATTTTTTAAACTTTGATTAAACGGTGCTATTTTGTAAGGGACAGAAGTACTATAAAGACTAATACTGTGGGGTTTTTAGCTATTTTGATTCTAAGCTAAACCTTCTCAATGCATACATTAGTGTTCATTAGTGTTCATATCCATGCACAGACCAATCTAAATCCAGGTTGTAGCATGCTTCAGCAAGGTTCATGATTTCTAATGGCTTTGCTTGTACAAATGTCACCATCTGGAACTAGCTCATGTGACTTTTTATATTGAAGGAACAGACTGATTATATTTAGAAATCTGAGACTCTAGATTTTCTTGTGATATTACATTACACTGTCACATCAAATTTCAATAAGAGGGGATTTGTGCGGTTTCCATCTAAAACAAATAGCTACAAAATACACGATTACCCAGTAAGGTTGTATCACTTGATTATTTCACAAGAAATCAAAAGAAAGAAAAAATTATTTGCTTCTTTTGTGCAGATTATGAGTTTTTCTGCTGAAACTTCTGCACCTTAAGGTACTTTAGAAACTACTTGAGACTGAAAGGACACTGCAAGTTCATGTATGCAGATAATAATGAGTTATATCTGCAGTTCTAGTCTGGGAGACTGGATTCTACTGTGGCTGATTATATCTGCAGCCGAAACTGGTGATAGTTCAAGAAACCTTGATGTGGATAGTTTGGAATTGGTCTTTGAAACTTCATAAGGATGTCAAATTTTAAGACTTTAGATTTCTTTCTGAATTACTGTACCTACATCCTGGCCTGAACCCAGGGATACTGCTTATGCCACAAATAGGTATCTTCAGAAAAGCCTCGAGATTAAAAGTCAAGCCTTTTTTTATGGACCTGAAAAGTGGTTTTTATTCTTATCCTCCCCTTAACATCCCCATCTTCTTGAGAAGAGTGTGACCTTAGAAAACACAGAGCGTTATGTGGGTGGGAAAGGCCTGCCACTTCCTGGGCTCTGCTGTGGGTACTGTGAGGCTGTTGCTGCAGGCATAGTGGGTTTTATATTTTTTTTTTTCAGTGCAGGTTGGAAGAGACCTTGTGAGATCATCTGGTCCAACCTTTTGTGGGAAGGGGTGCCTAGATGAGATTATCTAGCACCTTGTCCAGTCACATCTTGAAAACCTCCAGTGATGGGGACTCTACTACATCCCTGGGGAGGTTGAACAGTGATTGATTGTTCTCACTGTAAAAAATCTCTTATATTGAGATGAAACGTCTCCTGGTGTGACTTGTACCTGTTGTCCCTTCTCTGCCCTATGTGGCTTCCTTGTGAAGAGAGAGCCTCCATCCTCTTTGTAGGTGCCCTTTAAGTACTGGAATACTACAATGAGGTCCCCCCTGAGCCTTTTCTTCTCCAGGGAGAAAAGACCTAACTCCTTCAGTCTTTCTTCATACAGCGGGTTCTCCAGCCCTTTGATCATGGCCCTCCTCTGGACCCTCCCCAGTCTGTCTGCATTTTTGAATTGCAGGGACCAGGGCTTGACATGGTACTCCAGGTACAGCCTGGCAAGTGCTGAGTGAGATGATTGTGTCCTTATCTCTGCTAGTGGTGTACCAGCTGATGCAGTCCAGGATCAGATTTGCCTTCATCGCTGCAGCGGCACACTGCGGACCCATGTTCAGCTTGTCCACCAGGACCCCCAGGTCCCTTTCAGCAAGGCTGATCCCCAGCCACACAGATCCCAGCCCATACTGGGCTCTTTGGTTATCATGTCCCAGGTGCAGGACTTTGTACTTGTCTTTGTTAAACTTCATACTGTTCTTGCTAGTCCACTTTTTCAGCCTGTCGAGGTCTCTCAGTAAGATGGACCCCTCCTTCTAACGTGTCCACCTGACTACTCAGTTTAGTGTCATCAGCAAACTTGGTGAGGGTGCTTTCAATCCCATTGTACAGCTCATTCATGAAGATGTTGAACAGCGTGGGGCCCGGTATTGATGCCTGGGGGACCTCATGTGTGACAGGCTGCCAGCCTGAGTAAAAACCATTGATCACCACCCTCTGAATACGTCCTGTGAGCCGATTTCCTACCTATCTTGCAGACTGACTCATCCAGTTCATGTCTTGCCAGTTTGGCCAGGAGAAGGCTGTGGGAAACAGCATTGAACACGTTGCTTAAGTCCAGGTAAACAACACCTGCTGCTCTCACCATGTAACACAAAGTGTTATTTTGTTGTTGCAGAAGGTGATCAGGTTTGTCTGGCATGATATGCTTTTGGCAAATCTGTGCTGGCTTTTCCCAATCACCTGCTTCATTTGGCTTGTAAAAGTTTCTAGGAGGACTCATTCCATTACTTTCCCAGGGAGTGAATGAAGACTAATGGGCCTGTAGTTTTCTGGGTCCTCTTTTGGGACTTTCTTGTAGATGGATATGACATTTGCCCTCTTTCAGGTATCAGGGATACCCCCTGATCTCCATGATTTTACAAATACTGTAGATGGTGGCCTTGCAACAACGTTGGGCACTTCTCTTACCACCCTGGGGTGGATTCCCTCCGGATGGCCAGATGCACGAGTGTAACAAAAAACAGGAATTGCATTTTAAAAACTATGTCCCAGAATGCAAAAACCCACATTGTTTGTATTTAGCTGGAGACATATGCCATGACGGACAATGTGAAAGACCCCTTTGATATGGAGAAAGGGCGTTATGAAACAGTATTCAAAGGGCTACACAAATTATTTCACACAGGGCTTGTGAATGTTTCTGCAATGCCTCTGGTGGCCTTTCCTGGCATCTGCTCTGCTGTTACCAACCATGAACTCCAGGAAATCTGCAAACATTTTGAAATCTATCTTTGGACTGGATATTAGGAAGTATTTCTTTACAGAACAGGTAGTCAGGTGTTGGAATGGGCTGCCCAGGGAGGTGGTGGAGTCCCCATCCCTGGAGGTGTTCAAGAGTCGGGTTGACATAGCACTTAGGGATATGGTGTAGTTGGGATCTGTCAGTGCTGGGTTAACGGTTGGACTGGATGATCTTCAAGGTCCCTTCCAACCTAGATGATTCTGTTATTCTGTGAGTCAGGGCATGAAATACCCAGATGTGAATATTCTTTAATTTTAGAGGAGTTAAGGTCTGGGTGCCAACAGTGTGACACCATCCCTTTCCTTAATGAGCTGACAACCCAGATTGGAACACCCCCTGGTACCTGTCGAGCTGTGAGTGTGTGTTTCAGTGGGGGATCGTCATGAGTTTGTGCTATTGCAAGAGGTACTTTTGGGTCTGGATACACCTAGAATATATTTTTGATTGAATGTTCAAACAAACAAAACCTCATGGGGTGGCAGTGGAGTGATGAAACTGAACAGGTTCTCTTACTTCTTGTTGAGGTTAGTTGGGCTTTTTTTGCTCTATATGATGGAATCAGAAAAACAGGCTCTAGGCCTGACCTGAGCTCTCAGCAGTGATACCACCCTTCCCTGTGAATAGAACTGGCTCATTGATGTGCAGAGAATTACAAATTAGTGGGACTGCAATTAAGAAGCAGCAGTGCTAAAGGTGGGCGTGACTTGTGTGGTAGAAAAGACGCTTCTTTTCTAGGTGATGGAAAGCAAACTCTGCTTTCCCTGACTCCCACACGGCCCCTTTGTTTTCAGCAGGCTTCCCACCAGCGCCTCTGCAAGCCTTGCTCTTAGGTGCAACCAAAAGCAGAATTTTCTCTTTATTATTCCCACACCTCAAGAGGCAATTCTGCTTTCACTGAACTGAATGGAAATTCATGAGTAAGGTTGATGTTTAGATTTGTCTACAGTGCCACAGTAGAGTTCATGTGGCCCTGCCCGTCTTCAATAAATGTCAGCTTTGTGTTGTAGTTTTCACTGAAGTGACATCTACTGAACTGGAGAAGACCCGTCGGAGAAAATAAGCTGATGACAGACGTTTTGAACGATGGGCTTGGGAACAATAGATATGCATGTTTATAGAGTACATCTCTTTCAATCTCCCAAGAGGATTTTTTCCTCTCATAACTTGAGTAGGATGGAAATCTTTTCGATCTGGTGGATTTGATATTTTTAACTTAAATTTTTATTGTGTTGTGAAAAAAAATGTACACAGTCTTCTTGTTTAAGTCCCACAGTGTTACCCACTGGTCTGGGTCTGAGGCTTTCACATCTGTTCCACACCTCTGCTAACACTGTGCCAGTCTTGAGCTGGGCAAATGAGAGCCGCTACTGCAGATAATGTTATCAACTTCCTCATCGCCTCACTCTGTTTTTCCCCTGTTTCTTGGGCATACTTTGTAGAGACTGCATATAAGGGAGAGAGATGACTAGAGTCCTTTCTTATTCCTACAGGCGTCTGAAAATTCTGTTAGGAGTCACTTGCTGTAAATTTAACTCATGAGGTCACCGCAGAAATATTTAGGATTCTGTAGAACTTCTTTTGTGGCTCAGGAAGGTACAATCCTTTTCTTACACTCAGTTTAACAAAAGTCTCTGTAACCATTAATGCTACATTTGAGGAATACTGGTTCTTCCAAGCAGGGTGCCCCGCTGTTGAATTAGCCCAGCACAGAGCCCTTGGTCTGGCCATGGTGAATATGTTTTTTGGATAGACTCATACCAGAATAGTGAGTTTATGTTATTTCAAGCATTTGCTACAATCTCTGTGGCATTTTTGACCCAATACGTGGCATTTTTGACCCAATACTGCAAACCTTTTGAAGCCCTATACTTTTTTTTTTTTCTCTCAATGAGCCACTCTGAGACTTCGTAGAGCACAGGATTACTGCACTATAATATAAGGTATTAATATAGCGGCAAACCAGTCTTCCTTGCCAGTTTCCTCCTACCACAATAACATTGTTTCATAATGTGTGTACTGGAATGAAAATGCTAATAAATGCAACATGAATATTTGCTAACTGCAGGCATTTTTACAGTGCTGATCCCTCTAATATGAAGGCAGATGTGATGATAGTCATCTGTGTACTTCTATGAGTCTGTGCTATGTTTAGTTTGTTAATGGACTGGAGAGTGATTTCTGATTATGATTCATGCATTATTAGAAAGGGAAAAAGTGGATGTGGAAATGACAGGAGAGGCTGAGAGCTTAAGTTTATAAATGAATCGTAGCATCTGACAGTTGATCCAGTCTCAGTGGAAACTCTTTGGGAACAGTGTTAAGCGCCGGATCTTGGTGAATGGTCAGAGTAAGGTGGCAGAAGGAACTATGGCTTTATTCACATCTTGCCTTCAGTTGACTTAAGTAAGAGTGGATGAAAACCCTCTTGTAAAGAAACACTTTTGAATCTTCCTCGAGACCTTGAAGGGTTTTGCCTTTTTATTTGTACTAATGTACAGTCTTTAAAATATTTTCCTTTGGAAAAGTATATTGATCTCTCTCACTTATTGAAGTGTGTTAATACTAACTATTACATAAGGAAGCTCTATTGTATCAGAACCACTAGACGAATATTGTTACAGAACTGTGTGTAAGTGGTGGTATAATTTAACTATGATTGCTCAGACATCACAGCAGGCTATTTTTATCAAAAGAATTGGTGCTGACTTGGAGTTGGTAACACTTATGCAAGCTCATTTTCTGAAACATAAGAGCATGGGTAAAACAGGTGTCTTAAAGATGGGATGGGATTCAATCTGAGGGTTACATGACAGGTGAGATTTTATAAATCAGACTACCAAGTAGATAGCTTCCTTGTGAACTGATGTTCATCTGGGATTAATTTAGGGACTAATGCCATTGCACAGTTATGGCCTGATTGTACATTTTCCTTAAAGACATTTTTAAATAGAAAGCTGAGTTTTCAACTTAATTTATACAAGTCCCTGTTTCCTCTGAGAAATGCTAAGTTTTCATTGTAAAACTAAAAGGTGCCAAGGCTGAAATAGCCCTAGCTTTCAAACAAAAATCAGTACTTTCCATGGGAAACATCCATAGACTCTTTGAAAATATTTTTGTAGAGCCCTTCACACATCCTCCTCAAAACCCCTCCTTTTTTTTTTTTTTTTTTTTTTTTTTCTAAATAGCTCTATTGGCAGTGTAATTTCTTTGACTGCCAAAACACCCTTTTGGAATCCAATTGCTAAACTGCTGTGCAACTTTGGACAAGGCATCTTTAATTTACTTTCTGTCAAATTCCAACAAAGTGGGAAAAACTGCTTCTTTTTTCTGTTCACATTCTTAATTAGAATAGCATAGTTCAGCTGGAAGGGACCAACAATGACCATCTAGTCCAACTGCCTGACCACCTCAAGGCTGACCAAAAGTTAAAGCATAGTATTAAGGGCATTGTCCAAATGCCTCTTAAACACTGACAGCCCTGGGACATCGACTGCCTCTCCAGGAAGCCTGTTCCAGGGTTTGACCACCCTCTTGGTGAAGAAACCTTTCCTCATGTCAAGCCTGAATGTCCCCTGACTCATCTTTGAACCATTAATTAAATACCTCTACTGTGAGTCACTTGAAATCTGTCCTTTCTTTCAGACATCATCCCATTTTCTAGAGCTATGAAATAGACAGTGACTTGTTACTTGAAGTTCAGTGTTTGAAGTTAACACCTGAAATTTTGAGCTTGGCTCGGTAAAGCATATGCTTCTTTCTCAGGACTTGACCCAGAGTCCCTGAGGAAAACAGATAATTTCTGCTGTCTCACAAAGGACTTGAAATCAGGGCTGTTACACTTTTCGGGTCCTGCTGCACAAGGGGGCTAGTTTCAGAGTGATATGAGTTTATGTGTAACCACATCATAATTGGTGACTATATACAACGGCTATATCTGAGTAACAAGTCAGTATTTAAAAACTGAACTGAGCCAGACTAAGGCATGTGCAGTCCAGTGGTCTGTCTCAGGTGGTGGCCAGAAGTGCAGGGTGATCAGCTTATTTTTTAGAGCTTTGTGATGAGGGACGTGCCTTTTGGATTAGATGATCAAGGCCAGGGCCAGATGTTTCCCCTTCTGCTGCGAAGAGGTGACTTTTCCAAGCTCAAAAAGAGTGGAGAGTGGAGAGGAAACTGGTGTCTCAAGGAAAGTACTGAAGTAAGAAGCTTCTGCAGATTTTCACTCAGATTTCATCCGTATTCCAGTCTGCCCTACTCAGTCTCGGGTATCTGGACGTCCTATGACAGCAATTGCTTATGGAGTAATATAGGAAATGGCACAATGAGTTGATTTTTGTTCTGCATCCTTGCTTCTAGATGGGGAGGATGGCCTCTCAGCTATGCAGGAACGTACCTGGGTCTTTGTACAGGGGAAGTATAACTAAAAAAGGGTAAGGGGTGCTGCAGTGTGAGAGACAGAGGCAAATGTGCTTGGGCTCATCCAGTGATGGCTGTACTTCCACTTAAGTTCTACAAGTTGAGGGGAGCACGATGAGCAATGGAGGAGTGGGTGAAGCAGCTCAAGGACAGAGGATTGCTGGTGGGCAAGAGTATACCAGTCAGGAGAATGTCTTGCTACCGCATCTGATACCACTTTTGTGTCTAGTCACTATGGTATTGTTTATATAATGTCTCTTCTAACAGAAGTGAGCTGGAAGTCATAGTAGCCCACACGGGCAGAATCCTGTTCTAAAAATCCCATGGTTTATTATTTCCATCTATCTGTCTTAGATTCACTGCACAGAACTATGTGACCTAGACCAAGCTTTCCACCTGTATAGTTACCCTCAGGAGAAAGATGCGAGTGGGTTTGCTACAGCAGGCAATTTGTTAGAGCTACCAGAAGTAAGAAATCTCAGTTAAACATAGAAAATCAGCCTGGACTTTCCAGGTTAAAAAAAAAAAGTCGTATTCCAGAAGCCAAAAGTTAAGGTAGCTTCATCACCTTGCAGTGGAGAAGTTTTATATATCTATATAGTTACGCTTCCATCATCTCCTGATTCACAACTTTTCTGGTAGCCATTTTCATGCTCTTAGCAATCAGTTATGGGTCCATCACATGCTGTTGGTGATTGGGTGTGCCAGAGGCATATGTATGTGTGTCTGGCCAGGGAGGCAGAGGGGCTGTGCTCTTTGTACTCTGAAGACTGGCATGGCAGAGGTTGGGTTAGGAATGAGAGCAGCGTGGAGCTTGTGTGACCAGAGCCATTTGTGCTGTGAACTTGGAGAGCTGGGGGGAATATGCAGTCTACAGAACATATGTTAATAGTCTGAATAGATGACACAAGAGTGTGTCTCGGTTTTGAGGTTAGGAATATGTTTAACATGGGCCTTGGTGCAGGGAGGGTGGTTTTGGTCCAGGCAGTTGCTGGTGTTTGCTCCTATTTTCCTTCATCTCCAAAACCCAGCATCAGGGCGCCTCCAGTCTTTAGGTGACAAGTTTGCAAGTTCACTGTTTGCACCTCTGCCTCTAAATAAAATTTGGCTGATGCTCAGTAGAGTATTGAATAGTTTTGCTTCTTTTCACACATGTTTTTCACCTATTTCTCTGTTACGATTCCCAAGTACACCTTGCCCTTCTGAAAGTATTTCTGAGGCTGTCAATGAGACACAGCGGCTCTGAAATCTGTGTCTGGAGTCGGAGCCCCGTCAGACTGAGACAGCAACTATCTTCAGTTGTCAGAGGGAACAAAATGTTTCCCACTGCAGAAGCAACTTTCCCGTCACAGAGGCAAATAACTTACAGTGTAAGGATCCTTTCATAAGGAAAATGAATCATCACTCACGTACGGTGTTCCTCTCCCAGTTAATGAAGAAGGACAATGTTTGGTGTGCTGTGTCGTTGCCAGGCAAACAGCAACAAAATCCATTAGGAGTTATTTCAGGACATGCTGAGTGGCGTAAGCCTCTGGGTTATTACTTGTAAGTGAAGACTGCAGTTTCCTGCCTTCCAGAAGTAATTTGAAACATAGCTTTTGTTTCAGATGTGTTTTGTGATCTTCAGGGTATATCCAACAGACACATATTGTGCCTTTTCCATCTGTGTAATTGATTTATTACTTAATTGTAGTAACTGATTAGAATCTTAAGTCCAGAGAGACAGTCCAGTCATCCAGTATTTTTTATCAGCAAGAAGTTCCTGCATATTCTTGTAACTTTGTGGCCCTACGTAGGGTGTGTTTATACTGCCTGTACTGTTGATGTTGCACGAGCATTTCAAATCATATGAAGTTGGTGGCGTTTCCTGCGTGGTACTGGGATTCAACACTCTAGAAAACGTCGGGTGACTGACTCTGGAGGGGCCTGAATAATCCCTGGTTTAGTAATGTGCACACTGGCTGCATGGTTCCTGTGCTTGCAATTTATGTAGTGCTGGATAAAAACTTTCAGAAGCAGAATTTGCCTCATTATGAGGCATTATTTGTTTGGTCTGAGACTTTTCTGATCTCCTTATTGGACTCAAAATCCCCCAAGAATAGCTTTTCTTATGAGGAACCTTAGCTTCTAAATGGGTCAGAAAGCCACCAGGAAAGCCTTCCTTTGGTACTGTTGTGCTTCAGATCTTGTGTAGGAATTTTGTTAATGACTGTGACACAGAAAAAAAGGATAATTGCTGCTGAGGACCCAAACCTTGCCAGTACAGGGGGGGGATACTCTGAGTATCTCACAGCAAGATCTGTGTGACCTAGAGGATGGGGGTGACCTAGAGGATGGGGCTAACAATAAGGGCTGAAATGAAGTAGTACAGAGTGAAAGATCACTCAGATGAGGACTTAATAACTTTTGCAACGAACTGAGAGTCTGTTAATTGTATGAGGGGGGTACCACAGCACACAACTAATATGTGACCAGGCAAGAGTAAGATCTCTTAGTGTTTGCATATAGTACCTGCGAGAAAATGAATTGACACTGAAGAGGTTTAATAAAGATGGGGAGGGGATATGAAGATACCTATTCTGTAAGGCAGACTAGATGATCATGGTGTGTTTAGTGCACAAAATGATGGTGGAAGGGGGAAATTCAGTCTTTCCTTGCCCAAGTCAGAGGAGGATTAAGCACCAGAAAAAAAAGAAATACTTCAGCTTAAAGAGATTGCTGGTACAAGAACAAATCGATGTAAGTTGACACAAATTAAATGATAGATCATAACTGACACTGCAATCAGGTTCTGGCAAAGTCTCATCATGTAAGATGGGTAAACATAAAAACCAAGCAACTTCTGAGATTGAGTTTGGTAAGTTTATGAAACATCTAATGGCATTATAGTCTTTGAGAACAAAAATTGCTGGAGTTTCCAGTGGTGATCTTTTGCCTGTAAAAAGTAGACACAGTTGTCTCAGCAGTCGCAGTACTGTCTTTTATTCTTCTGAGTTTTCAAGGGAAAAGTTTACCAGGAGATCATATGTTAGGGCAAGCCAAAGGTTGTTTTTTTTTTTTACAGGAATGCTGTTTAAAATATGTGGCATTGAAGGGGGAAAAGAAACAAAAGAAAAAAACACCCTAGAGAAGAGTTTATTCAGACTGTATGTTCAATGTAAATTTATCTACATATCTGTGTTCTCAGCTTCTCTAATGTACTTCACTTCCAAACACTGACAAATTTACTAGCAGTGTGAAATATATACTTAAGCTCTTATGTATATATAGATAACATATATATATATATAGTTAAGCCCTTTGGCTGATTAAAAAAAAGTCTCCTTGAAAGAATGTGTTTACTAGTGGGTAAAATATACCTGATTTTCTTTTTTCAGCCTCTCGGCTGCTTAATAGCAAAATATAGATGATGTGCTATTGTCTGTCAGTCTTGATGAGTCAATACTACAGAGTGGTATGTTTTTCTTTGCATTGTACTAGAAGTTTGACAAAGGATCTTTGAAAGCTAAATTGGCTGAGGGGGTGTACTGGTGAAATCGATACCTTTTGTGGAAAAAGGTGGCAAGCTGTAGGAAATAGTTTAACAGGGCAGACATTAAAAAATGAAGCCTGCCTATGAAGTGGGCAAGCTGTGAACTCACATGTGTGAGCGATCCGTGTTAGTCAAAGAACTGACCGTGCCTATGAAGATACTGTTATAACTGCTGCAGTGAGAGGCTCTTGAGACTTCCAGGCAGTTATGATGCAACATAATACTTCGAGATGGAAGAAATTTGTCTAGGCCTGGTGTTTTGTTGTCTACTTGGACAAGAGAGCACAGACAGTGCGTGAATGTTTCACTCTAACGGGGTGATTACAGGATGATGTCTCCTGCAGGGCTGCCTTTCTGAAGGAACAGAAGTTACTTACAAGCTACCTGTGTGTTGCTCTACCCTTCAGCAAGATTTATGTGCTTCCAGGTTAGAATGGAAAATAACTTCAAATGTGAACAGTTTAGTGTAATAAAAATAATTAAAAATGGTGGGATGGAAGCTGAAGAAGGTCCCACCCACTCAGGAGAATGAAGTAAATATCTGCAGTTTTCATGCCAATAGTCTCATCTAATCAGAGATGAAAATCAGCCTAGATTTCAGTGTGCAAGGATAGAGTGTGGCTGGAGAATTAGCCTATCTGAAGAGACAGTGGTACAGGAAATCTTTGGAAATACCAGAGATCATTTTTGGTGTGGGTTGTGACTTGCTCTCTCAGAGATTAAGCTTCTTTCTCCGACTTCATTAATTCATACCTGCTTTCTCCCAAAAGCTTATTACTATTAATAAACTTGAATAAACACAGGGTGGAGATGATTTCAGACCATCTGGCGAAAAAAGTCTTTTCTCATTTACATAGGTCTGTTAGTTCTTTGTGTCCAAAGTCTCTTGTAAGACAACTGTAGGATATACATGCAGGAGTTCCACAGTAAAATCTTCTAAGATTTTCACACAGAGCAAATGCAGAAATGCTCTTTGCCTCTGAGTTCTCCCCCTTTTGATTGCAGGGTTAAACAAACTGAGATCTGACCTACACACACACCTCATGGGTCCCAGGCAATGCCTAGGCAGCAGTTAGGTCGCTTGTCCCAGGAATCTTGCTAGTAATGCAGGTTCAGCATCCCCAGTGCTTTCTGTCCTGCTTATTGCTTTGCTGTTCAGCCTGGACCTTTGCTCTGTGTGGCTGTATGCCAGGCAGAAGGGCATTACTCTGTATGTGACACCATCTGATGTCTGGAAAGCACTGACAACCGAAAACAAACCTGTGCAGCCTGGAATGGGAAAATGCTCATTTTTGAGGGGGCTAACGACCCCTGTTGTGTTGGGTGCTGTGAGTCTGGGAGCTGAGCTGCCCAAACGCAGATGCTGGGTGGAGTGCTCCAAAACTGTTGTTGCAACATCCAGCTGGAGGGTGGCACGAAGGTGAGACCCGGTGTGTGCCTGAAGCCCCTCGTGACCAGGGAGTGCCATCTGCCACCAGAGTGGGGGATAAAGCGGATAACAGTGCAGTGAAGAGACCCTCAGAGGCTCTTTCCTCATTGACCTAATAGTTCACTTGATGTTCCAACTTAGACATCAGTGCCTGCTGTGAATTTGCCTGGGCTCTGCTGCAATAAGGAGGGATACCTAGGACCCCAGAAGAGCCCAGTATGGCAGGCTACCCCTTGCAAGCTGTCGTCACTGAGTTAAAGGCAAAGCCTGACCGCTTGACCCTTACATATTGGCTATAGCAGTGTTTTCTGACATGGTGTTTGATCTCAGTGGGTCCAACTCTTTTGATCCCTGCCCCATGGAGGATGCTGCTGCCTCTCCTTCACCATGCCATCACCTCAAGCAGAGCTGGATTTGACTCTGAAACTATGATCTGCTCTGGGCCCGCCTAACTCTGTGCAGTCACCCTGGTGTGTCCACACGCAGTGTCCCGGGAGGGCTTATTTGGTTGGGGTTTGTGCTGCAGGTACCTATGATGGACTCAGGCCAAGGAAGGGTGTCTTGATGGACCTGGGAGACCGCTCTGGCCAGCCTGGCGAGTTCCCCAGACTGGTAGAGAGGCACCAGTGTTTTAACGGCACCATCTACTGGCTAATGGGAGCAAAATGAGGCAGCGATTTGTTAAAAGAGTCCCTCTGTTCACTACGACACTTAGTGCTGGAGCCACCTTAATCAACAGGTAAAGGTTGGAGACCAAGTAAGGAAAGCTGGAGTGACACTGGGTATAGGCCTTGTCAGGAGAATTAAATTTCATCAAAAGTCATTTCTGGCTTCAAAAAGTCCATTGTAGTTTAGTTGACATTATATTGCTAGGAACCTGTGAGTCTCAGTTCTGGTCATATTTTGCATCCTCTTGTGGTATTTCTTAGCTTGGTTAGTTTTGTCTCTAGAAAACAGCATTTTTAAAGAAATAAAAGAATTGGCAAGGTTTCTGTGCACACTTATATTATGCTCTCCTCCCTGTGTGCCGTCAATGCTGTTCCTCATGATTATTCGAGCTACACAAAATAAAAAGTAATGGGTGGTAATTCCTCTCCTTGATAACTCTCCTCTTTTTTTCAGCTGTAGTTTAATATTGCGAGAACCCCAAAGAGTCATTTATGCTCTTGACTAACTGCATGCTGCCTGGGTCACAGAAATGTTGAGAGCTATGCCAGTATGAATCAGAGGCAGAAAAAAGCAGGATTTGTACAGGGTTGTTTTTATCCTAGCTGATATCTATATGCAGTTCCAAATGTCAGAGGATCCCTTTGCACAGATCCTTGAATTTCATTTAATTTGCTCTTCAATGATCCTCTGGGCTTCCAACTTTGCTGGTGCATTTCCTTATATAGATGGAATAATCTTACTTTTTCTTTATTGTACTCATAAATGCCAACAGGAAAAATGACATTTTATTTAAGAGTTGGAAAAAAGTCCAATATAAAATAGAATTTGTAAGGGTGACTGCGATCATATATTGCTATGTACTATTAATGGCTAGTGCTTGAATGTTGGGCAGTTATATGATTCAGTTATTATGTGGGTCAAGACAGGTGCCTTGTGGTGTGACCTCCTGACTCTGAAAGCCAAACTGAACCAGACAGACAGACAAACATGCAAAGTAATATATTTGGTGGCATTAAGTATTATATATCTGTGTGTATATAGCCAGCTGCTGTTACTGTGACCAGTCTTCTCTCCCTTATATGCATGAGAATTGCTATTATCATTAATCTTAATGTAAAATTTGAATTTGAATGCTTTTTATTTCTATTTTCTCCTTTCAGTTGCAAACGAGACAGGTGACAAAAATGCACGACCACTTTCACGATTTGCCCGTAAGTAGTCTTTTTTATTTTAACTGGTTGATTTCTATATCTACTGTAGAAATAAACACATTTAATAAGTCTTCTAATCTCATATGATGTCTGACCTGTTATTACAGTTAATTTACAGTACTAAACTGAGGAACCACAGTACTTAGTTGGAAAAGTCACTTACAGAAGTGTTCAGTCACTGTTCAGTACAGTTCAGTCTTATTGAACAGAGTTGGTGCAAATTTAAAAGAATGGAAGGCTTTGTTGCCTTACTGTTGTTTCAAGTTATAACAAGATGTGTCACAAAGCCAACTGAAGTTGACTACAGTGGCTACAAAGAGGTTTGACTCAAGCCTTAGAAATAGCATATGAAAAATGTAACTAAACCTTACTGATAGCTCCTCCATCACCTTCACACAGCAAGGTTAGGAGCTGAAGATATGGCTTGGGATTTGAAATAAATGACCCAAGTTTGAACAAAATAAAGGAATACATCTGGTAATGTAGCACCAACTGACCATGACTTTGACCATGTAAATTATTAAAACTCGTGTGACAAAATATGTAGGAATGAGGAGGAAGATAGGAAATCCTGTTCATAATGCAGTTTCATGTTGATTTGTCATCGCTTAGCAGGGAAAAATCCCCTTCTGATCATTAAAAGGGGGTCATTTGCCATCATCGTGGGTGGTGCAGATCAAAACATCAAAATAATTTACATTTATGGTGCAGTATTTCACACAGTCACAGGATGGCACTCTGAGCATGCCAAACCTCACATAGGTAGCTAAGGTGCATAATGCAGAAGGAACATCTGTGGCTATGAAATCTGTTGCATGTAGTGACTTACAAGGTGATGGAGCAGATCGAACAGGACTGAGAGAAAATTGTACTGACATTCCTTATTCCTGATTTAGTATTTATTTTCCTTCATGTTGTAGACAGTAAAGCTTAAAAAGGGGCTCTAGTCATCAGTCCTGGCTGGTTCAACCCTGAAAATGCATATGGCAAAGGAAATCACAGAAGAGAGAAATGTAAATGCAAACGTTTTCGAGTTCTTTATCACTCCACTTTTTGTCCATGATAGTTCATGAATGCTAGGTACGGAGTTGGAAGATTTACCCCAAGTACTGTTTATTCCTGGATATTTGGGTTAGGAGGGCCTCATGCTGCAATATTGCCTGACAAGTAGGTCAAGCGTAATGTCATGACATTTGGAACTGAGCTGGCATTTCAGTTCTGATTCTGACATGGATAAGAACTTGATTTTTGGTAAATGTGCACAGGGTGCAGGTCTGAGACCCAGGAACAACCAGGTTCTGCTCCTGCTTTAATCTTGGCTCTCAGCCAGGCAGCCAAGCCTTATTTGCAGAGGTAGGGGTGACTCGCATTGCATGGAGGAGAACAGCCCTGCGGATGGCTGTCAGCTGAATGAAAGCACAGGATACCCCCTTACAAGACCTCATCAAGGCCCAGTGCTGCACGGGATTAAGTGGGGAGGTGACATCAAGGCTGCAGGCTATTTGACCGTAAAAGAAATGCGATACCGAGAGGAACACTTAGATAAGCCTGGTTGGGAAAGAGCCACAGAGGCATAGTACAGGGGCGGAGGGAGATAATTCAAAGTGTAAAGCAGACCTTCACTTTTAGGAGCTAAATTTAGTGGTCTGGGAGTCAGGTTGAGGATTTAATGATCCAGCTAGCTTCTTGTAGGGTATCATTAACATCATTAATAAGGTGGCAACTCTGTGGGAACGGTAAGCAAAATTAGAATGGGAACTGTGTTATGGAAAGGAGGGAAATGTCTGAGGCATGTGCTCTGCTAATGTAAGTTAAATGAGTGATGCCCAAAATTTATGCAGAGAGTAATATAACCTACTCTACCACACCATGTTTCATTGAACAAACAGTGGAGCACAGATCAAACATTCAAAAACATTCTGACTGAATGGCAGAAAAAGCTGCAGCATTTGAGGATAAAGGTCCAAGCAATAACTGAAGTCATAAAGGTTATCATCATTGTCCTTGTGTCTGAGTCACAAACCAGAGACTGGGTATCTTCCTGGGTTGTGCCTTTCACATTCACTCGAATGCTTAACTTAAAGGCAATTACCAACCTCACAACAGAGAACAGCATTTCCATTGCTGGAAATGATAACAGCTGCCCATTTGAGTAAAACTGTAAAACCTTCAGAAATCTCAGTGGGATCACAGCTGGGCTGTCCAGAACGCTTAACAAACCATACCCATTTTGGCTGACCTTACTTACCTGATCTAACTTTCTGTGCATACAACAAACACAAGTTAGGCTACAGAAACCCAGAAAAGCCTCGTCTATCCTGACTGTTCTCCACACCTCTCTGCAGCATCTAGCTGTTTCCCCTTTAGTTCAGGAACAAAGAGGGGAAGGCTGCTGGTATCATTAAGTGGGCCAATGGGAATGATAGTTGTCTGGTTATCGGTGATCCAGGTAGCCAGACTTGCAGTATCACAAGATTTTCAGGCTGTGTTAAAGTATTTGAACACCTGCCTGCAGATTCTTTAAGCAGAGTTCTGCTTTTTAAATTGTAACACCTAAGTCTATTTTGGTTTTGCTTCTAGCTCAGCTATAACCATCTTTGACAGGGTACAATAAAAGGAGGGAGAAGCATTTTTGCAACTGTTTACACTTATTCACATGGATTTGAAATTAAAATTGTTACTCATTCCAATGCTAGGGCTACCCAATCCCCTGTACTCTTAAATGTCAAATTCTAGTCCATTTAGGAGACTGAATTTAAGTGGTTACTACTCCCTTTAGCAGCAGTTAATGTACCTGACTATGTGACCTCACTATGTCATCTTGCTACAAGTACCACTGTGCTAACAATCCTTGAGCAGTTGTGGCTGTGGGAATTTAAGTTCATCAGGCTTTCAGCATTTCAGGCAGCTGGAAGCTCCTGGCTGGTGTCTGTTCAGGCAGGCCAGTTAAATTCCCAAATTCCCTTCACCTAAGCATACCTGTGGGCAGGCTGAACACTGATTAGGACAGGTGGGTGTTCCATTGTTCTAGGGAAGTTGGTTAATTCATGTCAGTTGGTTGATTTGTGGCTGTTGATCTTCAGAAGAGCCAAAGATGTGCAGAGAACATAGGGAAAAAAACCTATATACACTGAAACAAGTACTGGGTTTTCTTGCACTGTTTTTGTTTAAAGAAAAAAAGTTGGATTTGAGTGATTATATGGTTTTCAGTGGCAGTTAGTTAGCCTGTCACTAACTGGAATAAAAGAAAGGGTGGAGCTGAGAAAATAGGGAGAAGGTGGTGGTTTGGGAAGTTCAGCAGATTCCTTGGAGTAATTGCAGGGAAAAACTTCAAAATTATAAAAGTGGCTGCAGAGAGCCACCTATTATTTTAATAGGGCACAGCTGCTTTTTTTACAAGTATTGGTGTCCTGCTCTCCTGTCTTAGTGTGCAAGATGTGTGGCTGGATAGCAACTTATTTTTCTTTTTTGACTGGTAAAATTCTGGTTTCAACTGTGCTGAGTATGCCATAGTTTTGCAAAAAAACCCCGTCCTCTCAACATATTATAGGGAATCACAATATTTTTGGCTCTGTCACAGATGACCTGTACAGTCAGATCATTTAAAACTCTTACATCCTTTATACTTCCCCTTACAGAAGGGGAAAACAAATGCTTACCTATTCAAGTAAGATTAAGAAATTTTGAGAAATTTGGGTGAACAGAAACAGCGGTATTGACATAACATCGCAAGTCCTTGAATGATAAAGATGTATTGATGTATTTATTTCTGCAGCTGTTTTGTAGACATTACTTGGCTTTGGACTACCTGGTGTGAGGAGTAATTTTTCTAGTTATTGTAGCACAGAACTCGGCACAGGAGGTCAAAGCTACCTCTAAATCTGGGTAAATAAGGTCCATGCACATTAAATAGCTGCTGGCAATTAAGAGCAGGCTAGCCTATGAGTATGGAGCTTTCCTGATTAGCTGGGAAATCCTCTGAAAATTATTTTGGAATGGAGAAGTTAAATGAGGATTCTTGCTGCTCTTCTGTCTTTGCATCATTTAGGTGTGAAAACACGACTTTTAAGACAACCAGCAAAATAAGGGTGCTATCACCTGTCTGTAGCAGCAGATATTGCTGCTTCTAACAGTAGTTTCTCATGATATATTCACAGGAGAGACATGGGATAACAACTCTTCTATTTGGTTTCCTCTTACGTACTTCGTACGTACTGCAGCAAAAAGTCAACCTTTCTCCATATGTGTTAGGTCAACTATTTGCTTCTTAATTGTCTCTGCTGGAGAATTAAGTCTGAATGCCAGGAAAATATTTGAAAATTTACCTGTACAGTCTCTTATAAAAATCAGTTGCTGACTTCAGATATATCCCTTTCATCAGAATTTTTTTTTTTTTCATTTTGCCTGTTGATAAGAAGCCCGTGGAAAATGACTGCCAGTAGAGTTGGTATGTCTTATTACTTTGGAACCCAGTAAGATTAATGCTTGCTGCATCTCTGTTGTGGGAAGTCTCTGAGCTGAACTAAGCAGTATTTCAGTACTTTTAAGAAAGCCAGTGATTAATATTGTATTGATTTAACGCTTTGTTTTTTGGTTTGTTATTTGGCTTAAAATACTGCCACATCAATGGATGCTAAACTATAATCTAAGTATAATGAAGAGAGGATGTTTTTTATTGACACATGAAAACTCCATGATCTGTTTTTATGGGAAGCATTACAGTCTTGGATTCAGAATGAATTGAACATTAGTGCTTATTTCCATTTTGAGCTTTATTTCAGGTTTTCAGGCTTAATCCCAAAGTGTGGTGATGCAAAGGTAAAAAGATAACAGACCATCTTTGTTTTCCAGATTGCTGAGAGACTGGATGATAGGCCTATGAATTTATTTTGCTTCTCACTCTCTGTTTTTGCAGGGTCTAAATCACAAAACTGCTTGTGGAACACCATTATCGGTGGGCTGACTGGCAACCTCAAGGAAAGGTCAAAGCCGACCATCATCAGTGACCCTAGACCTCCTGAAGAAATCTTAGCAGATGAACTACCACCAGTGGACAGTCCTGAGGCGTTGGTGAAAACATCTTTCAGGTTTGATGGATATGAGTTTACTTTGTTTATCCTGAGAGGGTGTCTTTTTAAGATTAAGTCTGCAGTGTGGGTTTGGTGGGAGAAGTCGATACTGAAAGATTCTGCCATGCTGTGTATCTTCGTACTGAACAGGAGTGAAAAAAGAGGTCCATACATAATACTGGCTGGACTTGTCTTTCACTTCTCAGCTCTCATTAGCCTTCTTCAGAGATTATGGACTAGACAGATATAAATACTGTAACTAGTCAAAATGGTCGATAAAGACAGCTCATTATATGAAGATGTCTTTGAAGGTTGGTATTGTTTCATTTGAAAGTGGTTTAGTGATGAAGACGTGCATTTTAGGTCAGATGATGTTCTTTATTGATACAAGGGAGACCTAAGCCTTTTTCTGTGGATGTAATGTCTTGAGAACTGTCTAGCATTAATTTATTTTGTCAAGGAGAAGGATTCTGGCCAGGGGCTTGCAAGCAAGCAATTGCTGCTGTTGTAAAGTGCATAATGTATCTATTGCTGGGCTTTCCTCTCTTTTATTTAATCATGTGGACGCATAGTTGTCAAATGTTTCTTGAAGGCATGTTTTCTGCAAACAGTTTTCTCAAAATGAGGTAAAATAGAGAAGCCGTGTGTGTGCAGTGGATCTCTGACCAAAATGTGAAAATTGGTGTGCCCAGCAAAACTGAAGGGAGTGGCAGATTGATTTTTTTCCAAGTGTTTTTTTAAAACTTCTTTTGCTGTTGTTGAAAAACTGTGCTTTACTTTTATATTCAACACAACATGTGTGCAAGCATAAAATGGTTTTTGCTTTGGACGAATTTCTCTGACTACAGTGATGTTGGTTATATCTCAGTCTGTCAAACTTATTTCAGTCTTCATATAATCATTATTTTGAAGGTACTTATATAAGTCATTATATTAGGTAGTAATTTCAGATATCTTATTTATACTGCTTGACATTTAAAAGCATATTACCATAAAGTGAGTTTATGTCAGTCTATATAAATAAATCCTGTAATTCCATAGCACATTTTCATTCTTTAATATTTCCATTGAAATGATTCAGGACAAGTGTTTCAGAACGTGGATCCTCCTTTTATGATGAGCCACGGTATTTAATGGCTTTTAAAGACTTTGTGTCTCTGGTATTTAAAATCTGTAATTTCAAGAGATCTAACTCTTTTTCAGCTTTTACTTCTCATAACAAATTCTGGGTAGCAGCGATCCTTCCATTGCCATCATCAAGATAATTTCAACCATTTTATATGACAAAATAGTGTCACTGCATTTCAAATGGCATGATTTGATTATTTGAGTAGGGGTGACTTGGAAGAAGTGAGCTTGTATGTAGCATAATAAGGACAGATGAGTTGGAAAATGTAGTTTGGCAAAGTAGTTTAGCTAATGCAGTTTAAATGGCTTTATAAACTTTACAGAACCTTTGTATTTCATCAGTATAGAAATTACTGTACCATGTGGCATTTTGGTGGGCTTTTATAAATGGAAATCCAAACAATTGTTGTTACAGAGTAAATTGTAACTGTCTAGTTTTATAAAGGAAGGAAGCCCCATGCGTGTTTAGGAGCTATGCAGAAGAGTGGAAGATAAGTGAGTAGAGTGCAATTACTGTCTAAAGACATGAGAAAATAAAAACATTGTGGTATTTTTATTCAGTTTGGGATCATATTGATATTATGGTGCAAACCTGGGCTTAGGAGACAGTAGCATCTTTTTTATGCCGGGTCACATGTTTGATTCATCAGGGTCTTCTGTGGGTCGTGATCTTCAAGTGCTTCCTTGACAGAGTTTGACTGGCAAGCATGGGCTTTCCTTGTTTCTCGTTTACTAGACACTAGTGGAAGATCTTGCTACCCTGTTGCCTTTTGAGGAATGAAATGTGATTCACAAGTTGTCTAGTCCAGTATGTCTTAATTAGGAATCTGGTGGCTGAATCTCAGGGGGTGGGGGGGGGGGGTGTGGGGGGGGCAATGCTGGGCTTGTATAACCTGATTTTACAGACAAGAACCAGGCCTTTTTATTTCTAAATGTGACTGCTACAGACTGTAAAATGCAGCGACTCCCTTACTACTTGTGATTCACTGCTGGTAGAGCAGTGTATGGCAATACTATCCCTTTCATGCATAGTTAAAAAGAAAATCTCTCTCCGGTGTCAAATGAGTCACACTTCCTTGTGATTGCATATCTTTTAATGTGAATATATATAAGCTGCATGAAATCCCCGTTGCTACCTCTTGTATTAGATCTTGTTTTCTACTGTGCAGTACTTATTGTTCTGCAGCTTGGAAAAGTAGGAAGAGATATATATTTGATTTTGTTCAACATCTAGATATGAGCTTGTAATGCTTTTAAACATAAAAGGAGGAATATGATTATTTCAGTCATTTCAGTGATACTTTTCCTGCAGTAATAATTCATCTTTAAGATATAAAGCAAAAACCAAATGAAACCAACCCCCTCTCTACACCCCAAATGACTATAGTGCCTGATCTCTCCTTAATTAAAAAGTGTTCTGATGGTCTTGGTTTTCTTATACAATTATTTTGCTATGTCTTTTCTGAAGATACCAAGAACAAGCATAAGACTGGTCTAAACAAGGTTGAGTACCTTTCTAAAGAGAGAATTGAAAGAGGTTGCAATATCTTCTTGTTTGCAGTATTGTGCGGAGTCAGCAGTTATAAATAATTTTGTGTCTTGACTGGTTATACTACTGCAGTGCTTAAAATATAGATTTTAAGATCCATTCTCACTGGCATTTAGTCTATTTGTCTAGGAAAGGCAAGGGAGGCCTCAATTTGAATTGCGTTTGAAAATACAGTGCAATATGAAGAATGACAAGAAAAGATTAGGCACAGAAGTGATTAGCTTCTTGGCCCACACTTTATGCAACAAATCTGATATACCCGCTATCTTTCTTTGCACAAATATCCAAGTTCACAGTTATAGGAGCTGCGATCACTTTCTTTTTGAATAGCTGTGCGTGGGTCAGCATCCGTGTGTGTACAATCGTTGCCCGTGGCTGTGGACTGAGGCCCAGGAATATTATTAGGTGGTGGGTGTTTGGCCTTGTCAGGGCTGCGGGATCTGGATATTGGCTGGAGATGTCAGCGGTTGCCAACACTGAAGTCTGTAACTCAGAAACTCTCTTCCTAGATCTGCTTTTTAATCTGCTAGGTCCCCGTAATGAGCAGTGGCGCTATTGGTAAGAATTAACAGTGGTCATTAATGAGCTCTTAAGGAGGCTGTGTAATAACTTTACAGCCTGCTTTAGCTTCTGCGTGCAGCTCCCTGGCAGCACTACCCAAGCAGATGTTTTGTTAATGCCTGGCTGGCACCCACCAGGGGGAGCAGAGAAACAAGAGACAGGTTTGGGTCCTCGTCTCCAAATACCACCTAGAAGTTTGTGGAAGTGCTTTATGTTGGAGGATACAAGAGAAACTGCTGCATTTGTTCCCAGACTGGAATGAATCAAGTCACTAGGGTGGTACTGCTCCAGCTGAAAATTTGATGTGTCCAAGATGTCATGATTTCTTCTAGATCTGTTTTGTTTTGATGTACGGGAGAGATGGAGTGTTGTTTGGAGTCTGGAGACCTGGGACACTGCATTGGGGTGTATGACACTGGTGGTGCTCATGGGATGTAATGGCTGTGCTGGATCTTGTGACAGAAGAGATCCCATGGTACAAGGTGACTGAGACATCCAGAGAAGAATGGAGATGCTCATCTGAGACAAAACATTCAGTGCAACCTCCCATCCTGGTCCAGGCCCTGCGTGACAGCTAAAGTTGGTCTGGAATCGCAGAACAGTCCAGCTGGCTCTATCTAGCACGTGGGGACTTGGGGTGGGAGTGTTTCCAAAGTGATAAATCAGGGTAGCAGGCAGCTGAACAGTCAGCAGATGAGGCAAAGATCCTCTGTGCTGTACCAGACAAGTCTTACTGGATACCTATGTAGCTAGGCTGAACTAGGAAGTGATATATATCATCTGTTACCGAGGCCATATGTCCTGGGAAGCAGAAAGGCAGATTTAGTTCCTTCAACATCACAGGGTTTTTAAGCTCAAGGCTTGCATGGGTTCTTAATTTCTGTCACCTTTCAAAATATTTCCAGTTTTTAGCTTGAGGCTGGAACACCCCTGTGTACCTCAATAGCTGCTCTTCCTATGTCAGCTGCAAAGTTTCTTTATCTTTCCAAGGACAGTTTGATTTGCTTTCCTTATCTGCTTCTGTGCTGCTTTGGGAATCTTAAATCACACTGGCAGCTAATCTTGTATTTCTGGTTTGGTCACGGGTGATGTAAACTCTTGCTCTTGCCAGCTACTGTCCACTTGGTCTACAGGATAGAGGTGATACTGCAGTGCTCCAAATGCAAAAATTTCAGTCACATTGCTTTGTGCTGGGAGTCAGCTCACAAGCCTCAATCGTGTGGGTCAAGGTGGCATCCGTGGGAATAAGGGATATGAGCCTGCCTTCCCTCTGCCTTGTCTGACTCAGAGCAAGAGCCCATCTCCAGACACATGGCAGAGAGGGACCTGCAGGACTCCTCCTTCACCACCTCTCACATTTTGACATTCTCTGGGTAGCACCAAAGCTCGTCTGTAGCTACCTAAGCTCGTACGTGAGGTCTGAAAATCAGAGAGGGAGGTGATGCTGTGCAGGAGAGCCATGACCATGACTGCAGAAGAGCAGCAGTTGAGGGCTAGTTGTGCAGAATAAAGTCCTCCCTCCCTCCCCTCCTCCCTCTCTCCCCTCAGTATTTGTTTATGGCTTTTTTAATTTGGATTTTCTTGTTTTTTAAAAAACACACAGAAAGATGAGATGAGTCTCACTTGCCCTAACTTGTTTTTTAAAAAAAAAAAAAAAAAGACTGCACAAGGCTGGAAGCATGAAAGACACTTTCTCATTGTTTTTTATACCACAGATCCAGGTCTCACTAAACATTAAAATGTAAGCAGTCGCTTGAAAAACCACTCTTCTCAACATCTTTCTCAATCCAGACTTATTATAAGGCACTTTTCTTGCATTAAACTTAAATTCATCTGTGTTCTGTTCAAACCTGTTGCTTATTCCAGTTATTTATTGATTCTCATTACAATGAATAAGAAGTGAAAAGTGTTCTGTTCATTAAGGAAATGGCTCCCACATTATTTGTCTCTCTTCTCTCTTCTTTTAATTGTGCCTCCCTTCTAGGTGCATGTTACACTTCATGAGAGCTAGGCACTCATTTCTTGGTAGATTGAGATTTATGAGTCAGAGGGGGAATGATCAGAGGAGAAAGATTTATACCAGTTACTGTTCAAAGGCTGCATTCTCTCGCTCTTCGCGTATATCCACACGGGTCCAAGAGGAAGGTGTTTTTTCAGGCAGTTGAAAGAGAGATGGAGTTCTCTCTTTTTTTTTTTTTCCTTTTTTTTTTTTTAATATCACAGTCTCCTTGTTCTTCATAGGATAGATGTATTATTGATGACAAGCAAACCCAGCGATTCTGTCCCAGTAAATATCAGACACTTCAAAAGATCCAAGTTAAGAAATTCAGATGGACTGTGGGTGTCCTAACAGAGCTGTGCCTCTGAAAGGCAGGGAAGAAATCCACTTCTACAATGGGAAGGAGAGTTTTAACTGAAGCTTCATGGATAAACAAAGTCCTGGCCGTAAAGAAGTCCTGCTTTGAGGACTGACCAATGCCTGCCCTTGACTACACTCCTCTGCCTGACATACATCACCTGAACCTTGTGCCACGATAGACTCCGAGCATTTGTTTTGCAGCTGTGCAAGGCTTCCAGTTCTGGCTTTGTAAGCCCCCAGATCACCCCCAGTCCTTGACATGACCTACACTAGCCCCCACCACACACAGAGGGTAGATGCATTTTTAAATCCAAACGTGGTATACCTGTACAACCATGTGAGTCTCCAATACCTGTGCAGCTCTCACGTGGGTATACAAGTCTTTCCAGGGGTCATGATCAGTTGCTTGGCTTACTGAAGTTGCCAGCCCAGTCTTCCTTGCAGGTTTATAGAAGAAACTGTATATGGGCAGGGAGTTGTATATAGGAAAATACATGAATTTAAAGGTAGTCTTTATCTTGATAAGGAAACATTTAATAATGCACTATTTAGTTATCTCCACGATGAGAGCTAATACTAATACCAAACTGAGATGCCTTGCAGTTCCTGTTGATGTAATTTTTAGCCTGGTTTCATAAGGAAAACTGGCTATCCTTTCCCTAAGGCAATTGCTGTATGTCTCTCGGTCAGCCTTCCCATTAACTTTCTAAACATAGCTGAACTTGATCAATAGCTTAACAGGACGGTTACCTACCGGGTAACCGGGTCACAGAATGTGTCGCTATGGGGAAGGTAGGGAAGATGTAAAACACAAGATGTGTAAGAAACCAGTCATAGCTTATGCTGCAGCTTTAAATACTCTAATTGGTGCTAATGAAAGGTATTATTGCCACTACTATTATGCTGTAAATCATACCTAATTACCCTGGTGGAGTGGACTACATATCCTATTCTGGTAGATAAAGTGAATTATATGCCATGACCCCTTCCCCTCCTGCCATGTGGTTACACCCAGTGGGTCTTTCTGTGCACATGCAGAGGTCCAGGATTTCCTGATATGAACTGACTGTCATGGAGTGTCACCTAATGGGGACGAGCAGCTGGATTTTCAGGCAAAATAGCACTGGAAAGGTGCTGATGGGCAGCTGGCCTATTCCTCTAACCTGCAGTCTGCACTTGAAGGGCACTTGGGAGGAGGGGAGGGGATGTGGGCTCTGGAAGAGATTTATTGTCCTGGCGGTCTGTACATGTCCCGTGGGCCGTAAGTTGTTCATCCTGTTATTAAATTAAGGCTGTCATGGTATATATTTCATTCCCAATGAGAAAATGGGATAGTGGCTTTCTTACTCTTGGCAGTCAGAGAGTGTGATGAGCTGAGATAAAAGTCTTTGACTAATCAATTACTGAAGCTTTATCTTGAGTTCTTTAATTTGCGTAAGCAAGAAACATTAAAAAGTCACTCAAAGGAAATTCCAGTACAGTTTCATCTGCTTCTAAACGGCTGGCTGATGTCAATGAAGTTAAGTGGTATTTTATATAGTGACGTTGTCCTAAAGGATGTGGTAAAACATTCTCCAGATCTGATCTTATCGGGGACAGATTTGGTTTGCTTTTGAGACCACAAAACCTGCAAGTAAGTGTTCAGGAATATTTTGAAGTGAATAACAACAATAATAATCATGAAATTGCCCAAAATAATCTTAAGACTGATGGATAAGACTTTAATCTTCACTAATGTCCTGCATTTCTTAATGTGAAGAGCTTTGAAGCAGGAGGAAAGAGGGATACTTAGCTCCAGTTAATTGAATCTGACAATCAGATCTGGAGAGAAAACTGTGTTCTATCTTGGGAAAATACTATCCATTTATGCATTGAAATACAAATTTGAGATTTTTTCTTTTTTCTTTTTTTTAATGAAACCCAAGAGAGAATCTACACTCAACGTTTGCCTGGGACACACTGGAAATCCTGTTACACCTGTTACAGGTGTCACCCATCCAATGGATAGAATTGTTGATTCCCATGGGAACGCTATTAATACCAGGCTATGGGTTGCTCAGAGTCACCTGTTTGCACCTCCTGCTCTGTGTGTATCTCTTTTGACTCTGTGCTTTCTAGCGAAGATTTTGTCTGGTTTGCCTCCTCATGCAAAATGATTTTTGGTAACTGCCATACCTTGCTGGAAATTCTTTTGCCAGAAATTTGCAGCCCAGCCTACCAGTGACTTTGCAGACATGTAGCCACATCTAGGTAAGTAAAGCTGCTTCGAACTGTCAACACCCCTTACCCACATAGCTTGCTAATGGCTGTTCTTTATCTCTTTTTGCATGTTAAGCTGCCTGCTGGCAATTTCTAGAAACTATTTTATGTAATAGAAAGGTCTCATTTGGAAATTATCACACTATCCATCTGAGTACTCAGCACTTGCTGATGTCAGAGCCATGGTGTCTGTAGTTTGCAGATTGGGACATTTATTTTTAGTTCCAATAATTTTTGGATCTGAATCTACTGAAGTGTTCACAGCAAGACTGCTAAAACTATCATGTGTTACTTGGTTTCCATCTGAACTTTATAAATTGATCTAAACTTTATAAATTGACTCAAGTTGTTTTGAAACCAGGCCTATAGTCTAAATTTGCTGTCAGTTCTGCTCTTACTCTGGCAAAAAGCAATCTTATATCTTCTTTTGGTGAAAAGGCCTTCATTTTGAGGTGTGGAAAATGACCCAGGAAAATAGGGGCTTTGGGTCCCCATTTGTGCCCACTGATTCCTTCTGTTACATATGTACCTTTGACCTGTCTCCTCTTTCATGTGAGCACTTAGAGTTCCTCGTCAGAGCAAATTTTCTCTCCGCTCAGCTGAAAAAGGACCGGACCTGAAGTTCTGTTTCTTTTAAATAACAGCTACTGAAGAGCGTTTATTGGAGAAAGGAAAACTGTGAGAAGCTTATTTTCCTTCTTCCTAAGTGATGTGCGCAAGCCTCATTTAGATCAGTGTGAGCATCTGTAGATGCAGTTTCTAAGATGAAGATAACATTTCTATTCTCAGTACTTAGAACCTCAAGATTGATTTTTGTCATATAATTGTCACCACCAGTATCTGCTCCTGAATCAAAAAGATGCTTGTTATCCTCCTGTCTTCTTGTAGCAGTTGTAATTCAGCCTGCCCTGATTCTGAACAGTGTTATTCATAATAAAGTGATATTCAGATTCATTCTGAAGATGAGATGTTGAGAAAATTGTATTCCTCTTAAGGTACTGCACCTCCTTTTGAGGGCTGCTTCGCTTCATAAATTGTTTTAAAGTTGCTCATAATATAATTATCCACAATGTCAGCAGTACTTAAAGAATTACAGAGTGTAGTAGTGTAAATACAGTGGGCCAAGTTTGGTGTAAATCGGCATAAAAGTTGACTTCTGTGGATTTACGCTGATTTACTGCAGCTGAGTTGGTGGCATGATACTTCAAAACAGTGCTTGTCCATGGAAATTTGCATATTTGTTGTTTGATGTTATAAATCTGATAAACTTGGCAGAGTGCTTTTGCTGAATCATGAGCGACGCTGTCAAATAATGTTAATCAAAGTGGCTTGGGCTAGATACAGCAAATTCCCCTCTTGAGGAATGCCCACTGGCTTTCACAAAAACTCCATGAAGCTTGCAAACTTTGAATCAGTACAGCCTTTAACAGTTTAGCTTTTTTCTCCACTGCTGTAATGCTGATTCTAATGTAGCCAAGGCTTTTTCTGAGCATCTGAGGATGGCAGTGGCAAGCCCTGACCTGAAACGTAGCTTTTCTTTGTGGTGCTTGGGCTTTACATATTTGCTCATTGCATTGGTTCTCAAAAAGAAAAAAAAAAAAAGTACTTACTGCTTTTTAACTTCATAATTCATTATATAATATAAATAATTGTGTTATCTTGACATATCAGCTCTTGTGCTAGCAAAACTGTTCTCATTTCTTACAAAAATTACTCATTGGTGTCGACAGAATACAGGCTCCTTAGTTTTGTGCTGCAGCAGAATATCAGCCATATTAGTCTCTGTTAAACTAATTTTATTTTTTACTGAACTGAGGTTAAACTCAGAGTTCTCACTTTCTATATGTAATTCTTTTTGAAGCAGTTGTACAATAATTAATGAAAACTTTATATTAACACAAATTGATTCAATATATTTTATGAAGATCAGTTTTTTCCCAGCATGGCTGTGTTACGGCTTATACAACTATGATTTATGCTGTTTAACCCTCAGCAAGTTTGTAGATTAAAAAAAGGAGCTCAAAGCAGGGGGAGTGGTTGGTAGACCACTGGCTGTGCTGCCATCCGGAGGGACTTCCACAGGCTGGAGAACTGGGCTGACAGAAATCTCATGCAGTTCAGTAAGGGGAAGCACAAAGTCCTGCAGCGTGGCAGGGAAGAACCCCATACACCAGTACACGCTGGGGGCTGACTGACTGAAAAGCAGCTTTTCCTGAGAAGAACCTCGGGGTTCTGGTGGACAACAACTTAGACCATGAGCCAGCAATGTGACCTTGCAGCAGAGAAGGCCAACAGCATCCCAAGTGGCATTAGGAAGAGTGTTACCTCTGCTCAGCACCGTTGAGGCCATATGTGGAGTGCTGGGTCCAGTTCTGGATTCCTCAGTACAAGAGAGACAGGGACATACTGGAAAGAGTCCAGCAAAGGACCATGAAGATGATTAAGAGACTGGAGGATCTGACATGGAAGGGGAGGCTGGGAGAGCTGTGACAGTTCAGCCTGGAGGAGAGAAAGCTTGAGAGGAGCTTATCAATATAAATACGTGATGGAAGGGAGCGCACAAGGTGGGGCCAGGCTCTTCTCCGTAGTGCCCAGTGACAGGACAAGAGGCAGAGGGCAAAAAAATGAAATACAGCAAATAGCATTCAAATATAAGAAAAAGCTTTTTCTTTTCTTTTACTGTGAGGGCAGTCGGACACTGGCACAGGTTGTCCGGAGAAGTTGTGGAGTCTCTATCCTTGGAGATATTCAAAATATGACTGGACACAGTCCTGGGCAACCTGCTATAGCTGACAGTGCTTTGAGCAAGGGGGTTGGACTAGATGGTCTCTAGAGGCCCCCTCCAGCCTCAGCGTTTCTGTGATTCTGTGGTGGGAATGGTGAAGCTGAAACAAAACCCTGTGAGTAAAACCCCAGTGTCTGATCTGCACTGCGGATCCGCTATCTGCATTGCAGATTTTTGTTGCATCGTCTGCACACATCTGCTGCACGGAACTCCCTCTGACGTCAGTATGAAGTAGAGGTCTGCAGTGCAGATTCAGGACTGGGATTTTTCTCTGGAGACTTTCCCCATCTGTGTTTGAGACAAACCAGAATAATATGTTTTAACTTTTTTCCTATGTAAACTGAGTATTGTGTGAATTGAGTCTTCCATAGACAAGTTTATTAAAATGCAAGATTCATTTCCCAGTCACCAAAAGAAAGTGGCACTGAGTTCACAGCTCATGTAGGTGATAGGAAGAAGAAACTCATGTGACAAGATACTAATACAGATCCTCAAATGTAATTTGCATTTGTCTGAACAAGTTTCCTTTAAGAAGGGAGGGGAAGTGCAAATGACAGAGGCAACTTTAGAGAACTGGTGAAAACTTTTTCATCAGTTCATCATGAGTTGGGTAATGGTCTTAGTGAGTTTATTTGTAGCCTTAGAAAACATTAGTTCATTTCCAGGGTCAGCTGAATGCTTTGATCTGTCTTGAGTCAAAGCCTTGTAACAGAGGTTACTGCTGGTTGCTTCTGCAGAAGCATTTCCGTGGGTCCTGCTGAGCTTCCTCTAGGTCTTCAAAAATATTGCTTAAATATTTATCTTCACAGAGACTAAGGTGTCATCTATTTTTAACCAGTACTCTCTACTAGTGTTGATTTCAATAGAGAACTTGGCCTAAAATACTACATGGGAAATTTTCTAATGTATTTCTTTTGGCACTGAGATGAGACAAAGTGACAGAAAAGCAAATAAACCCATTCTCTCATTGACCTTTCAATTGCTGAACTTGTGTGTCTGTTGATGTGCAAAATGTTATTATACTTTTTTTGTCTTGTCAAAGCTAAAGTCATCTTAATGACACTCATCTCTCCCCGGACACTCTGTCGGGAGCTACCTGTTAAATACTCTCAGTAGCTGGCTTCTAAAATTCTCTGGTTTTGTTTTGTTTTGTTGGCCCAGGCATGGCCTCAGATGTGAGACCAGATTCTCTGCCAGTTTTATCCATGCAGTTTTATTAGAGAACCTGACTTTAGCAGAGCTCTACCAGTATATGCCTGAGGCAACTAAAGTGTTGCAAGCATCTGAATGACATTAGCTAATTGAATGCAATTCAGATGGAGAGAAAGGTAATCAATCAACCAGTTTTCTGTTCTCTTCTGAGTATCTTCATACTTCTATGGGAACTTCAGGGAGTCTGGTGATAGAAACAAAGCACCAAAAGCTAACTTCACGCAAAATTTCTGATAGATAGCATGAATAATGACCATCTCTGTCTCATTTTTGTAAGAAGAGATACTTTCTGGGAAGAGGGTGGAAGAAACAGGCTTGCTATCTGACCACATTGAGATAAATCCTGGCTTTGAACTCTGAGACAAAATGCTGGCTTTTAAGGGCCAAGTATGGGCAATTTTCAGAGTATGCCCCCATGGCCATTGCTCTGGTTAGAGAACTGCATCCATGTTCACGCTGTTTGACATCCCCAGTGCAGAAGGACTGAGTGCTGCGAGGGAAATACTTGCTGTTCCACAGCACCTGACTGTGGTCTACCTGGTCTTGGCGAGCATTTGTGCCATACCTGACTTCTCCATAGCCATGTGGACCCCAGGGCCACTCCACTGTTACCTTTATAAGTGGCTCTGCCCAGTGTCCTCCTTAGCTGTTCTCTAATGACCATGAAGGGATTATTTTTCACTGTGATGTTACTAGCAAGACAGGAAAGGCAGGAGGGTTTCAGCTGTTTTGTGAGGGCCTTAAGACAGCCAGAGCTGCAAGTCAGAGAGCTGAGGTGACCTCCTCGTGGTCCTGGATAGCCAGCTGGTTCACATGCAGGGGTCTAGCTCCTGTGCCAGTTTTATGTTGGGGGGGGGGGGGGGGGGGGGGCTGGGGGTGTTTGTGGTTTCTTTATTACTATTTTTTTGCGATTCTTACTGAACAAAGCCCTATCATCTCACACTGTTTCAGGTGGAGTGACACCAGCATCCCTTGATAGGCCTGGATTTGCAGGGCTAGGCTGTGGGCTAAATGAGGTGGCAGAAAGTTTGAAATAGGGCCAGGTCTGCAACCAGCTGCCCCATCCAGAAGGATGGGGTGGTCATCATCCTCCCTCTGCATCAAACTCACGTTACCCTGTGGCTTTTCTAGCTTAGCACCAGCCTGTTCCTGTAGCCACCATCAATGTCAGAGTTGTTGGAGAGTGCACGTGGGTGAAAGCACAGCCATCTGGCTTGTCCTCAGTTTATCGATGAAACTAACAATTGCTTTCTGACAGAAAGCCATACTTGGCTGCGCTGGGAATGTCCATGGGATCCCTGTCGTGTAGCATCTACTGGAGGATAGTGCCCATTGGTGTGGCACATATCATTTTCCTGGGATGACTGCCATAAGCATTTAATTTATGCTAGCATCACTGATCAAGTCTGTGATTTCTCCATGTTTTGGGCCTTTTGTCTGGCCCAAACTTGTAAGCAGTTAAGTCCCAGGTATTAGTTTAGTCTTGTGAAGCCCAGTGGCAGTTACCTGATCATAAACAGCCTTGTTTGGTGCCCATGTTGAGATGACATCATGACTGGTTACTGTGTGGCATGGTTGCGTCTAGTTTTCTGAGTCACACTGGCTATTGCATCATGCCGACCTGGCCATGTAAATACAGTATTTTGGGCTCTGCCCATTCTCCAGGTGTACGTTGACTAGCAATGCTTCAGGTGGCTTGAATCCAGAAGATGCATCCAAACGACATATGAGTGCAGACTGGAAAGTGCATCAAAAGCCCAATGTTTTCAAAGTGTTACTGCTTGTTGAACAAAGCCTGGTGCCTTGCTGCAGCCTGGGCACTGTGGACATATGACCAACTTAGCCTGCAAAGAGGCTTTGACAAGATAGTCTCAATATAACCAATGGAGAGGTTAGAGAGGATTGCTGGGTTCATTTTATATACATTTTGTGAAATTTCTTCTCAGCTTTACTCTTCTTGGTCATATATTCTTAAAATAAAACTCTAAGAAAAAAAAATAAAAATTTCTGGCTCTGTAGTTTCCAGGCAGCATGGACTATAAAATGAAATAACCCAACTGTATATTTAGAAGCATGCAAGTAAATGTCTCGTAGCTAAACTTGATATAAAGGTACAGTTAATTGAAAGTAGAATGTTAACACTGAGAATAATGCTCTACTTGTTTCCCATTTCACAAGGCAGAAAATATACTTTAGTTAAATGAAATTACAATGAAAATCATTATTGTTTTGTACTTCTGAGGAAGACAGTAAATATTGGAAATTTCTTAGATGATTTTGGAACTTTTTTCTATAGTGGGTGTTCTTTCAACTTTAAAACATTTTCATCAGAATTTTTTAGTGCCTCTAAAAATAATAATAATGATGTAGGAAACTAGCAGCATTAGATTAAACAATTGCCAATTAAATCAATCTCACTAGTGCAAAGTGCACAGTGCAAAGCAGCATGAAAAAAATGCATAGGGAAATGGTAATGCATGATCTTCAGAATAATTTCTTTGTGGTTTTTACATCCCTGTTTAGTGGCTTGTCTTACTGAACAGTAATGTAAGGAGCCAGCTTTGCAAAGGACCTTCCTTACAACACTCTCCTCGGTATACCTAGTTTGTGACCGCAAAAATGGGAATGCCATGGAAAGGCAAATGAGAGCAGATGGGTGGTATTCTCTGTGTGTGCATGTGTAGACAGGGAGAGCCCTGGGCCATTTCATGAATGTCAGCTCAGCTCAGAGATGCTCGTGGTCCTCCAGGATAACTCACGCCTGGATTGTCTTCCCTCTTCAAGTGCTCTCTCTGTGAGAAGCCTGAAAAAGGTGGCATATCTTGGAAAAGTAGGGTGTGTGGTACCAAGTACCTGCTTTTTTTCACTCTGATAGAAGTGAGGAAGATAGATCTGTCACAGACTTAAGCCTGCTTTCCTCTTTAGTCTAAGCAAGTGGAAATTTTGCTCCTTTCAGGGCAGTATCATGGGCTACCGCAGCAACTCAGCCAGGTTGGAAGCCTGAAAACATACTGAAGGACAAAACTTAGCTGCTAGAAGAAGCATTAGAAACTGGCAGTGAAATTGGTCATGAATAGGTCCAGTGAAGGTCCAGATATGTTGTGCTCAACTCCAAGGAGATGCAGAAACCACAGCTGAATATTAAGCTAAAAGGGGAAAAGAGGAGGGAAGACCAAAAAAAAAAAGCATACTTTGGAGGAAAGCACATATTTTTCACACTCGTGTAGAATATGGGAAGTTGGTTTCAAATGTTTTGTTGTTGTCATTACCATTTTGGTATGAATAGTTCATGCTGCTACAGAAGAATCACAGTTAAAACTGCTGGCAGTGTGAGGGTGACATCCATGGCAGGAGGCAGGCCGTTCCCATATCTCTGTGTTGGCTCCTCACGGAGGGAGGCGGGCTGCCATGCTGCTCTGAGCACAGAGTTGGGTGGTTTTGACGCTGAAGGTCATGCCCAGCTCCTCTTTCATGTGCCACAGGTCTGTGACTAACTGCTGAGTGTAGCTGCACGTTACGTATATGCAACGGGAGATAAGAGGACTGTTTTGCCATGGCTCTACAAAAGCTGTGGATGAGAAGGTCTAATGACAGAGGAGTGATAGCTCTGATAAGCCAGAGCTCTGTGCAGTGTCTAATTTTAGTGTTTATCTGACCAGTGGGTAACTGGAAGTGTTGTCAAATGACAGATAAGACCCTAGAAACATGGACTGTGACCATCTTTTTATCATTAGTTGCAAGTAACCATGGGGATAGGCATCTAAGAGATCTGTTTTTGTTTTCCTGTTGTTCAGTTCAAGAGTGAAATCAGGAATAACTTCAAGTGAGAGTCAAACGGACTCCAAGCCTGTAGATGGAAATAAATTCAGGGACAGAGACTCTGACCTTGTCTATCCACAAAAATAGCAGTGAGTTAGAGATCAGTTTATTAACTCAGTACTTGCATCTGTTTAATTGAATTCAGTAACTGATGTGTTCAGCATTCCCTTTCTAGCACACCTACGTGGAGGAAGATGTTGTCATGCCAGTTCAGGCACTCGTGCAGCAGCAGGAAATCACAAATACAAAGCTGTGGTTCTCTTCCTTCACTTCCTGTAGATGAACATCTGAAGTAAGGCAGGGGGGCATCTTTCCACACTGCCATTCTCTGTATTTCCCTTTCTTCAGCCTCTTTCCATTGTACTTTAATTTTGTTCAGAAGTGGTTGGCTTGCCCACGACACCCGACTGACAGTTGTTTTCTCATTTGCCCCTTGTCACTGCGGGAGCAGGCTTACTGTGATTGCTTTACTCACCACCTTAGGCTATCAACCAGCATTTGCTGAGCACTTATGTGCTTGCAGATTTACAGTTGTCATCCTTTCCATTGTCCCCCAGTTCCTTTTTTTTAAAGCTTCAGTCACAGGGCACAGCCCTCACTATGAGTAAGCCTCTCTGAACCCTTCCCAAAATTTGTCAAGAAAGCAAAGAAAGGGTTAATGAACAACACTGAGACAGAAAGAATTAAGTCCTGTCGGTTTATATTTAATGGTTGGCATTTTTTTGATTCAGAATTAAATACCCAAACCTTTTCTCATTTCAGTTCTTGGAAAGAGGTTTGCTGTAGCCCAGACAGTTTGAATTTATTGTTCCCAGGCAGGAGAGGAGCCCTGTTGGTGGGAGAATTGTGGGGCTAGTGTAACACATCCAGCCTCCAGCTCACCTTCCCATTGTTCAGATGCCAGAATCTGTGATCAGTTGTGAAACACAAATACAGGCAACTTGGTGTATACATCTTCGTGGCACTTGCAAGGTGCCTACTGCTATGTGTTACTCTATTATATTTTGCTACCAATGTGATATTGCTGCTGAGATGATTCATCCTTGTGGAGAATGAAATCAGATATGTAAAAAGTTAATTATTTGGCATGTGTTTGAATTACTACACTGACTTTTTAATGATGCTGTGAGTCAGATTCAGTGTGTTTGTCCTCATCTTCAGTGATCTGGACTTGGATGTAGTTCAAACTGCAAATGAAGGCTGTGGTCAACAGCCTTCTGGAAGTGGAGCTTTTTCTACAAGTGTACAAGTCTGTACAGAAAATGGAAATAATATTGACTTTCAAGATTTGTCTGGGTTTTAATGGAAGTTTACAGTTCTGAAAAAAAATCTGTGTGCAAACATAACTCAGTTGAAATCTATGAGTGACTCCTAGGCTACATTAACAAGGGGAAGTTTGACAGAAAACGGTCCAAATTCATGCAAACTTTTTTTTTTTTTTTTTTTTTTACAAACTTCAGGAATCTTCTGGCCTCGTTAAGGTATCTTCCAAGATTTTTGGTTCCTGCAACAGAAAGTTTCCGTAGTCATCCTGAGACCTTTCAGACCTGGGATGCTCGGCTGAGCAATATTAATTGAGGAGTGAGGAGTTTTTGGAGTCTGCTATTAATAGACATGTACTAATAAGGTGATCCAGGAGAATTTAATATTATATGAGGTTTGAAAAAAAAATCAAATAAAAAATATAAAAGAGGTTCAGGAGGGGAAAATATTCCTCAGATGAATCATTCTGATTTAGATAAATGGTTCTCATTCCACCTACCAAAATGCATAGTATGTGGATTAAATATTCAGAACGAGTAACTGTGAAGTAATGGACAAAACCTGACATCCACCTGCTGTGTCATTTCTACCTCTTAATGAACAGTAAATGATGCAGCTGCTTTGCCGCGCTGGGTGTATTTAGCTACAGAAATGGGGAGATGGCAATAGAGAGCTGTGATGAGGCTGTGGTAGGTTCTTGTTTTTAACAAAGGCTGTCAAATGTCACTATGCAATTTGTGATCATTTCAATAAAGGCTGCTTTTAGATTAAATACAGAGGGGAAACAGGTATGTCATGAGTGGCAGATTTATGCCTAAAATCCTCTACTTTTAAGAATGCAAGTGAAATTTGAGAACAAGTAATTCTTAAACCATATTTTACTCTGTCTACTGTAAGTTAGGAATAAGTAGATGTGTATCAGACTGATAAAAGAGAAGTCAGATCCTGTTACCTGGTTTTACTGAATAGTAAAATCAACCTAATCTATAGAATCTACATTGGTTCTACTAGAGACAATATAGCTTGCTCTTTTCTCATCTGTATCAAGATGTTGTTGCACTTTTTTTCCCTTGATGGCACTTTTGTTGCCCAATTGACAGCTTAAGAAAATTTCTCCTCTAAGCAGGTTACCTGCAGTTTGCCAAGAGCAGGACTGAGGTTTGCATGGGAAATCATTGCAATTGTTGTTCCTTGCTGATTTTGTTTGGTGTCAGAGATCTTTGATGTGCTGGAGGCCTCAGTTTCAGGACAGAGTGACAATTAGAGCAGTCAGAAATGTCTTGCTTCTTTTGAGGTTCCTTGCACGTTGATGCAGCTCCCCAAACCTTTTCCAGAGGCAGCCAGCCACATAATTTGCTGGAAAAGCAATAAGGTAACCTTCAAGGTGCTTTCTACATTGCTTGTCTTCTCATATCTCTGAAAAGGGATTTGATTGTGAGGAAAAGAAAGTGTACTAGAAGCAGAGAACGTGTTTAATTTTTGTATAGTTTTCAATACCACAGTTCTGTAACAGGATGGGATGGTGTGTCAAAGCCAGGGCAGATAAGATGTCTGTACACAAATTTCCTAATTTGTCTTCCTGTACAAGTAAGCCAGTAGTTTATAATGCACTAACGCAGCTGATGGTGATGAGCGATAAAACCTTGTGTCATGGAGGCAGTAGTGTTTTGGGGTTGCCGTATTCCCCAGTGGAGATCTACAAGTGCTGCAAAAGAAAAAAGCAACACAGAGAAAATGTAGGATGCTACTGATGTGCGGTTATCCCAATGTGCTGAGAGCAGGGGCAGACTGTGACTTCTGTGTCCAGAGGGACTGTTTATTAAGGAGAATATGTACGATTTTTTTTTGCGTATCCTTCATGTGTCTTAGATTACGTGGCTTTGCACGCTTGCAGCAGCGTAATTCCCCTGGGAACGTCCACCTAAGGAAAACCGATGGGGATGTGCAGACCTCTGAGGTGTCCTAGGAGTTGTGGAGTGGCAGGGCTGCAAGGCAGCAGGAGCATTGCTTTCCAACAGCATGATGCAGAGGCTGCATGCGGTCATTTCAGAAACATAGTACCAAATTATCAGTCTACCTGGGTAACGAGGCATCTGTCCCAAGCAGTATGCAAAATCTGCCCCTTGTCCTTTTAGGCTATAGTGAGGCAGAGGAACAGATCTCCATAACCATACCTGCTCCGTGGGTTTTCCTTGTGGGCAACGAGAGGATATGTGTTGGCATTTGTTAAATCAGCAGTTTATACTTGTGTGTTTTTCCATCCAACTTGAATTTTCAGTCATGCTAAAGCATCTTTTTAACATCCCTGGCAACGTAAAGGAGTTCACATGGGCACATACTGGATTGTACCCACCTGGGGAACATTGTGCTTGGTGAAAGAGTGAGAGACCTGTGATGTAAACCAGCATCAGACTGGCGGATTTACAGGGGATGTTTTGGAGTTGCACCTGTTTTAAAACTGAAATCAGTTGTTTGATTTGAGTTGCCACATGTTTAGAGATGGAAATACTGAGTACAGTGTAAAACTGTTGGAATTACAGAAATGAAGAATTTCACCCAACTGGTTTACCAGTGAGAGATGTAAGGATAAAAATAGAACAAGTTGCAAATTAACCTATTAGCACTTCGTTGTACGTGTGAAGTAGACAAATCACTGATCCACCCCTGCTGATTCCGGTTTCTCTATGAATACATGTACAAAACCTCAGCTCTCCAGAGTGTTTGAAAGGTGGTAGCTTTTCAAGCCATATCACAGTATAATCTTTGTATTAATCACAGAGCAATAACTTGAAATAACATTCTGGGTAGGTGAAAGCAGCATTGGAATCTAATATTTCTGTTGTCGTCTTCCCTCTGCAAATATGTAAAGTGTGTTATATAAAAAATGTAAGGTGTGTTGCGGTGAAGCTTACCCTCGGTTGAAAGAGTAGGTGTATACTTGTTTTCTCATGTTGAGATACGTTTCTTCAGCTATGAAATAAATAACTGATCATTTGAAAAGAACACATGTGTATGTATTTTATAATCTGAGATATGTAGTTGCAGGACAATAATTTCCATGCCAATACTGGACAGCAGTATAATGATAATATACAGCAGCTTTTTCCAATAGCTCAGCTAATTTTACAACTAGAAAACTTGCTTCCAACAATTCTAATCTGATATTCAGAGGGGAAAAAAAGCCATCAGTATAGTGTGAAGTATTTTCAATGCTAACTTGTGTGCATGTGTTTATCATTTGGAGGCAAGACTACAAACCATACCAAAACATGCAAGCATACTTGCAGAGCTGTTGGCATTTACTACTTTCTGTTAATTTCTTCCAGAAAAACAAACAAACAAAACCCCAATCAAGCCAAAACACACCCTAAGGGGCAATATGTTTGTATTTGTCAAGTATGTACAAGTGGAGAAGGACTGTTAAGTACTCAGCTCAAAAGAAGAGTCCTCTTAGCTGCAGATTTTTGAAAATAGTTAATAAAAGCAGCAGTTCTTGCTCTTGCAAAGAGTACTGTCCAGTTTCAGAAGGCAAATCCTCTTCCATTTTCTCCCTTCTCACACAGTAAATTCACTGTATCATGTAAATCTTAGTCCCATGTTTGTCTACACTGTGGATAGAGGATGCAGCATCTACCGTGGATGCACGAAATGGGACTGATGTTTTAGACACCTCGTTAGCCTTTGCGGAGGCGTTGCCTCACAAATGCCGGATCCTGTATGTCCAGGTACCTGTGGGAATCATATGCATACCCAGGGGTTGACCAGTTGATGTTGACAGTGAGACTGTATTAAAAAAAACTGTAATGAAAAGAGCTCTAATAAGATAAATTGCTTCAAATGAAGATGCGTATATGAACAAGTGAGTGAATATTGATAAGCAATACAGGCAATTAAGAAAGTGTATGTCTTGAATTTCTTGCCCATGGTGCACATTAGGCACCTATACATCAGGTAATTTTGGCAGAGCTTGAGCTAAAGCAGACTTTTTTTTTTTTAAACACTAAGATTTATTTTTGTTAATACGTCTGCCAAGATTTTGATTCATTTTAGAAGTTATGATCTCTAAATTGCATAGTTTTTCAAGCTAAAGAGAACAAGCTTAATCCATGAATATTTACCTTCAGCAACCTGGTAATACTTTCTACATCAGATTTTATGGTATCCAATTTAATTATGGAACAGCTGTGATGTAGGCTGCATAACATCTTGACTTAAAATCAGTTTTACATAAACAGGACAACTTTAGGAATACTGATGCCGATACGTAGAGCATATCAATGTTGTTTTGCTAACTGAAGGAGACATGCAAGAGCACGCTGTGAAATACCATTCACAAAGATATTTCTAAGTTTACTAAGGCGAAGTAATCCTGTACTCTCTGAGCAATCTCAAGTAGTATCCATGGGTCTAGTCAGAGGCAGAGAGACAAAGGTGTACGATATGTGTAAAAGCGATGAAATCTTAGTGCAGGTAGTTGTAAATAATAGGGGTGTTTTGGTTAGCTGGCATAAACAGTGAATATTGGCAAGCAAAACTGCAGTACTGTTTCTTGGGAAATAGAGAATGAAAATAGCTCTGTTGCTATTTCATTGCAAGTTTCTTTGACCTGTGAATCAACCTCTTGAGCCACAAGACAGGTCTGGAGTAAATTATTGGAAATAAGCTTTTTCAGTTTTTCCCTGGTCCTGTTTAGAGTGGAAGATTTTATATCTATCTATCTGTTTGTCTGTCTATTTGTCTCACTTTATATATGTTATAGTTTTTATAAAATGTGTTTAAATCTTGAGTCTGTTAAAAGATTTGGTCTCGTGGGGAGCAAAGCTTGGGTCAGTTAATGGGTTCTTGGGTCAGACAATGTCTATCTGGCATTTGATAACATTACTTGGAAAACAAAATGCATGATCTATTTATCCACTTTAGAGAGACATAAAGGAACATGGGAAGACCAAGAATTACATGGACCATGAAACATTTTATTTGGGCTTCTGTCAAAAAAAAAAAAAGCCTTTTCAGTAAATTGGTAAGAAGTAAGGGCTCAAAAGTCATCCATAAAGTCAACCAGACCCAGTGGAATTATACCAAAGACGCATTCTGTGGTAACTCTAGTAATATAAGAGGTAGTTGTATCCATTTAGCAGTGCTATCTTTATTTCTTTAAAAAGATGCTGTTGCCTTGTAATGGGAGGAATCCAAGTTTTGAAACTCATGTGGGAAAGATCTGGTAGTGCAAATAATCTAGAAGCAACACCTGGTGAGAGTGTGTTGGTACGGCTGGTGGAAAGTGGTCTCTGTGTGCAGTGGTTGGTCTCAGCAGTACCCCGCTTCTTTGGGGGCAGAGAATTGCACTGCCAATCTTGGCATCTGGGATGTTTTTAGAGGAAACACATTTCAAAGTGTGCTGCTGTGCTTGCACACGCTGGAGAGGCAGCTTATGGCTCTTCCTTCCTTTGTAAGGGGAAGGAGGCAGCAGTGCAGGCACAGTGCTGTGCGTGGGGTAGGTGTGTAAGCAGGGGGGTGCTGGCAGTGGGGCTCCTGCCTGCACATTCCATCCCGAAGTGTAGCCCTGGTCACGGGTATCCAGATGCAAGTGTGGGGGCACAGCATGGAGGGAGAGCCCTCACCCCTGTTGCCCTGAAGTCCCGATGCACCACTACCATGGCAGCCTCTGCTGCTCGCCCTGAGCCCCTCTGAAAACCCCACGTCCTCTCCCAGACCGCTCCCTACAGGGGAAATCTTCCTGCCATGCCTTCTGGGAGGAGTGGAAGGGGAGCGATTATGTAGACTATAGTCACTAATATAGACTTGCCTAGCGTGTCATCATTGCATGTGTCTTCGCACCTCCCCCTGTTTGGCAGCCCCTCGCCCTGCTGCAGAGCCCCTCTTCTGCCCCCTCCCAGGCTCCCACATCTTCTAGCTCAAAAATACTGTCTTCTCTTTCAGCCCCAGCTCCTGGCACAGATTTCCAACGCTCATCTACCAGCTGTACTTAAAAAAAATTCATTCAGAAAAGAGCCCTCCAGCTTAAAAAAAAAGAGGACAAGGCTGAGAAAGATGGACCCACTGTAGACTTTCTCAGGCCCTTTATTTATTCTGTGATTAAGGTTGGGATGATAGAGGTGTCATACTCTGCAGGTGACCAGTGGAAGAAGGTGCTTCAGAGGTAGGAGACATCTTCAGCCTGATTAGGCAGCATTTGGAGGGGGCCAAGGGAAGAGGTGCTGGAGGAAGGAGGATCTGTTTCTGCATCTGGTGATGTCTCTGGAGTTGTGTTTGTTAGCACCAGGTCATTTACTGTTTTGTTTCCAGAATGGGGTCTTCATGGTTTTAGTGGGTTAGGAAACCAGTGGTACTTTGTCTTACATTTCACCTCTTGTTTTTTCTTTCATACCACGTGCACAAAGAAAGTTCAGGTGAGATTTAAACTGGGGCTGTTGTTTTCTCCTAGAGATTGATGAAACTCTTCTTGAATAGAGAGCAAAAGGAATTTGTTGCAGTGTATCGGGTCTGGCTGAGCCAGAATTGGTTTTCCCCTGTAGCAGCCCTCATGGTGCTGTGTTTTATGCTGGGAGCTGGCAGGGTGTTGATAGCACAGTGGTGTTGTGGCTACTGCTGAGTAGTGCTTACACAGCACCAAGGCTCTTTCTGACATTTCCCCCCCACAGTGGGACGGGGTGGGCAAGATCTTGGGAGGGGACACAACCAGGACAGCTGACCCGAACTGACCAAAGGGATATTCCAGACCATATGACGTCTGCTCAGTATAAAGCTGGGAGAAAAGAGGAAGGGGGTGGGGTCACCCTTGGTCCTCCGAGGCAACCACTACGCGTATTGGAGCCCTGCTTCCTGAGAAGGCCCGACATCGCCTGTTAATGGGAAGTAGAGAATAAATCTGTTTTCTTTTTTTGCTTCCGCGCGCGGACCTTTGCTTCACTTTGCTTATATTAAAACTGCTGTTGTTTTACCCACAAGGGTTGTTTTGTTTTCCTATCTTATTTTCTTTCCCTTCTTTGCCCTACTGAGAAAAAAAGGGGAAAGGGGGGGAAGTGATAGAGCGACTTGGTGGGTACCTGGCATTTAGCCAAGGTCAAACCACCACAGTCTATTTTGGCGCCCAACGTGGGGCGGGACAACGGCAGTTTTATATTAATTGTGCTATAGCTATAGCAGTTAGTAAGCGACAAGCTCTTGTGCTGGTCATGGGTTTGTTTATTGCTCTGCTTATCTTTATTTTGCTAAGCTTGGGAACATGCTGGAAGAAATTGGGAACATCATGAGTGGTTTTATTCTGCAAGCTCCCGAAGTACTTATTAATCCTTATGTTAGCTCTTTGATACTGTTCATTAATGCTATTCACCTATTGTGGGCTGTGTGGAGCTCGTTAGGTTTTTGGTGTAAGAGAAAGCAAATTTTGGGTGAGAGAATACCAAAATGTGCCCTGAGGCGGCCTGTCCCTGGGTGGCAGGGGGAGTGGAAGGATTTGGGCAGATTCCTAGGACAGTTATCACCTCCTGTAGCCTGGGATCTTACCCCTGAACAGGCAAGCAACCCCGCAAAACTGACACAACACCTGATAGAAGGGTGCCTTGTCTATCCCGATGAAAATCAGCAACTCCTAGCGCTGTACTGGGGCCTGGCCTATGCTTATCGAGCTGCAGTTCAGTGCTCTCAAAGGACTGTGGTGGAAACGGGAACTCAAACAAAAACAATAACAGCAGAGATTGCCCCAGTAGTAAAAAAGAAACAGTGGACAAGGAGAACAACAGGTCCATACCCTCGATTAATAAGGGACGAAAAAGAGGAGGAAGAAGCGGGTCCTTCAGCAAAGGGGTCAGAAGAGGGAATAACAGAACTCAAACAGGAGGCAGAAACTACCCGGTCCCTGACGTCATCAGAACTGCGAGATCTGCGGAAAGACTATAGCCGCCAGCCGGGTGAGCGGATTGCTGCCTGGCTGCTTCGATGCTGGGATAATGGGGCTGATGCTCAGCAGCTGGAAGGTAAGGAAGCCCAACAGCTGGGTTCCCTTGCTAGAGATCGAGGAATTGAAAGGGGAATTGGAAAAGAAACAGGAATTTGCAGTCTGTGGAGACGGCTCCTTTCAAGTGTTAAAGCAAGATATCCTTTCAAGGAAGATCTTACGGACAACTCCCCAGGGAAGTGGGCTACTGCGGATGAAGGTGTCCAGTACCTGAGAGAACTAGCAGTGCTGGAAGTCATCTATAGTGATCCAGATAATGATGAAGCCCCTAAAAATCCAGAGGATGTCCTGTGCACACGGGCCATGTGGAGGAAGGTGATTAAAGGTGCACCATCCTCGTATTCTGCGGGCTTGGCTGCGATGTACTATCCAGAAATGGATATGGGAGAAGGACTAAGATGTACGCCAACTGTGGAGGCAGTCTCTTCCTGGCTTCAGAACTTTGAAGAGAGTCTTGGAACCTCCTCATCTCTACGGGCGAGTGCCTTAGATGTCAGGAGCACCCCAAGAAATCGGTTCTCTTCCACCCCAGTCAGAGGGAAAGGGAAACCTAGGCGCATGACACGTGGCGAACTTTGGTTCTTCCTGCGTGACCAGGGGGAGGACATGAGGAAGTGGGATGGTCAACCCACCTTCAGATTGGAAGCTCGTGTACATGAATTGCGAGGAAAGACACCTGCCAAGAAGAAGACATCCAAGAAGGTTGTTAATGTAGCTGGCGTGAAACCGCAAGAAAGTAATCAGCGATCTCCCAGATACAGGAAGACTGAGATCACCTCCCTTGGCCCTGATGAAGGAGTTTCCGGCCTGGCACAGCAAGGGTCAGACAGTGAATACTCTGACCAAGAACAGGAACAGAGGGCCCCTGCCTCCAGCCAGGAGGAGGAAAGGGATGATCAGGTGTATTGGACAGTGTGGATTCGATGGCCTGGCACATCAAATCCACAGAAGTACCAGGCTTTAATCGATACCGGGGCACAGTGTACATTAATGCCATCAAGTTATAGAGGGGCAGAACCTATCTGGATCTCAGGAGTGACAGGCGGATGTCAAGAACTGTCAGTACTGGAGGCCGAGGTTAGCTTGACCGGGGATAAGTGGGAAAAACATCCCATTGTAACTGGCCCAGAAGCCCCTTGTATCTTGGGCATTGACTACCTCAAGAGGGGGTGTTTCAAAGACCCAAAAGGATACCGATGGGCTTTTGGTGTGGCCAGTGTGAACACAGAGAAGGTCAAACAGTTGTCTAATCTGCCTGGCCTCTCAGGAGATCCTTTTGTTGTAGGACTGTTGCGAGTTAAAGAACAACAGGTGCCAATTGCTATGAGGACCGTGCACCGACGGCAGTATCGCACGAACCGAGACTCTCTGGCTCCCATCCAAGAACTGATCCGTCAACTGGAGACCCAAGGTGTCATCAGTAAGACACATTCGCCTTTTAATAGCCCAATATGGCCAGTGCGAAAGTCTGACGGAGGGTGGAGGTTGACAGTAGACTATCGTGGCCTGAACGAAGTGACGCCACCACTGAGTGCTGCTGTACCAGATATGTTAGAGCTCCAGTATGAACTAGAGTCAAAGGCAGCCAAGTGGTACGCCACAATCGACATCGCCAATGCATTCTTTTCAATTCCTTTGGCAGAAGAGTGCAGGCCACAGTTTGCTTTCACGTGGAGGGGTGTCCAATATACCTGGAATCGACTACCCCAGGGGTGGAAGCACAGCCCCACTATTTGTCATGGACTAATTCAAACTGCACTGGAAAAGGGTGATGCCCCTGAACATCTACAGTACATCGATGACATCATTGTGTGGGGCAACAAGGCAGAAGAAGTGTTCAAGAAAGGACAAAAAGTAATTGAGATTCTTCTGAGAGCTGGGTTTGCCATAAAGAAAAGCAAGGTCAAGGGACCAGCACAGGAGATTCAGTTCTTGGGAATAAAATGGCAAGATGGACGCCGCCATGTGCCTATGGAGGTTGTCAACAAGAGAGCAGCTATGTCTCCACCGACCAACAAGAAGGAAACACAAGCTTTCTTAGGACTTGTGGGATTTTGGAGGATGCACATTCCAGGTTACAGTCAGCTGGTGAGCCCTCTCTATCAAGTAACCCGAAAGAAGAACAATTTTGAGTGGGGTCTTGAGCAACAACAAGCCTTTGAGCACATCAAACAGGAGATAGCTCGGGCGGTAGCTCTTGGGCCTGTTCGGACAGGACCAGATGTGCAAAATGTACTTTACACATCAACTGGGGAGCATGGCCTCACATGGAGCCTCTGGCAGAAGATAGCAGGTGAAACTCGGGGTCGACCATTAGGATTTTGGAGCCGGGGATATCGAGGATCAGAAGCCCACTACACTCCAACTGAAAAGGAGATACTGGCAGCATATGAGGGGATTCGAGCCGCTTCCGAAGTTGTTGGTACAGAAGCACAGCTCCTCTTGGCACCGCGATTGCCTGTGCTACATTGGATGTTCAAAGGAAACATCCCTTCTACACACCATGCAACCAGTGCTACCTGGAGTAAATGGGTAGCGTTAATCACACAACGAGCTCGACTGGGAAAACCCAACCGTCCAGGAATCCTGGAAGAGATCATGGACTGGCCAGAAGGTAGAGATTTTGGAGCACTGCCTGAGGAGGTGGCTCGTGCCCAAGAAGCACCACCATATAACGAATTACCAGAAGATGAAAGGCGGTATGCTCTGTTTACTGATGGATCCTGTCATGTGGTAGGAAACCATCGAAAGTGGAAAGCTGCTGTGTGGAGCCCCACAAGACAAGTCGTTGAGGCCACTGAAGGAGAGGGCGAGTCAAGTCAGTTTGCAGAAGTAAAAGCGATCCAACTAGCCCTAAAGATTGCTGAACGAGAAAAGTGGCCAGTACTGTATCTCTACACTGACTCCTGGATGGTGGCTAATGCCCTGTGGGGGTGGCTACAGGAGTGGAAGAAGACCAATTGGCAGCGCAGAGGTAAACCCATCTGGGCTGCTGCACTGTGGCAGGACATCGCTGTCCGAGTGGAAAACGTGGCTCTAAAGGTACGTCATGTAGATGCCCACGTGCCCAAAAGCCGTGCCACCGAAGAACATCAAAACAATGAGCAAGTAGACAAGGCTGCTAAAATTGAAGTAGCTCAGCTGGACCTGGATTGGGAGCGCAAGGGTGAGCTATTTGTAGCTCGATGGGCCCATGAAACATCCGGGCATCTCGGGAGAGATGCAACGTACAGATGGGCTCGTGATCGAGGGGTGGACCTGACCATGGAGGCCATCTCACAGGTCACTCATGAATGCGAGACATGTGCTGCAATCAAGCGAGCCACACGAGTAAAGTCTCCCTGGAACAGAGGGCGATGGCTGAGTTTTCGATATGGTGAGGCCTGGCAAATTGACTATATTGGACCATTGCCACGAACACGCCAAGGCAAGTGCTACATACTCACCATGGTGGAAGCAACTACTGGTTGGCTTGAGACGTACTCTGTAAATCATGCCACTGCCCGAAATACCATCTTAGGTCTTGAAAGGCAAATTTTATGGCGACATGGTACTCCTGAAAGAATCGAATCAGACAATGAAACCCATTTTCGAAATAATCTCATAAACTCCTGGGCAAAGAAACATGGCATTGAGTGGGTGTATCACATCCCTTATTACCCACAAGCGTCTGGAAAGATTGAAAGATACAATGGACTGTTGAAGACTATGTTGAGAGCATTGGACAATGGGGGATGGAAACACTGGGATATAAATTTAGCAGAAGCCACTTGGCTAATTAATACCAGAGGATCTGTTAACCGTCCTGGTCCTGCCCAAACAAAACCCCTTCATACTGTGGGAGGAGATAAGGTCCCTGTAGTACACACAGGGAAATGGCTGGGGAAGGCAGTATGGGTTGCTCCTCCCTTGGGAAAAGGCAAGCCCACTCGTGGTATTGTTTTTGCTCAGGGACCTGGATGTACTTGGTGGGTAATGCGGGAGAATGGGGCTACTCAGTGTGTGCCTCAAGGAGATTTAACCTTGGGGGGAAAATAATCTGTGGGCTGAGTTGTATGTTGCAGGAAGTGATGGAGGAAGTAGGAACGACGAAGAGTGAACCAGATACGTGCGATGATGACCCAAACCTAGCCGGTGCTGGAGTCCAACAGTCAAACATACTGCTCCTGTCCTGAACATCCATCTTGACAGATGGCAGCCGAGTCACTGAACATCTGGAGGAGTGAAGAAAGCTTACGGAATGAATAAATGAGTGTTATGTGGGACCTGGGCATGACGTAAATGGTATGGAATAAGGGGTGGAGACTGTATCGGGTCTGGCTGAGCCAGAATTGGTTTTCCCCTGTAGCAGCCCTCATGGTGCTGTGTTTTATGCTGGGAGCTGGCAGGGTGTTGATAGCACAGTGGCGTTGTGGCTACTGCTGAGTAGTGCTTACACAGCACCAAGGCTCTTTCTGACATTTCCCCCCCACAGTGGGACGGGGTGGGCAAGATCTTGGGAGGGGACACAACCAGGACAGCTGACCCGAACTGACCAAAGGGATATTCCAGACCATATGACGTCTGCTCAGTATAAAGCTGGGAGAAAGGAGGAAGGGGGTGGGGTCACCCTTGGTCCTCCGAGGCAACCACTACGCGTATTGGAGCCCTGCTTCCTGAGAAGGCCCGACATCGCCTGTTAATGGGAAGTAGAGAATAAATCTGTTTTCTTTTTTTTGCTTCCGCGCGCGGACCTTTGCTTCGCTTTGCTTATATTAAAACTGCTGTTGTTTTACCCACAAGGGTTGTTTTGTTTTCCTATCTTATTTTCTTTCCCTTCTTTGCCCTATTGAGAAAAAAAGGGGAAAGGGGGGGAAGTGATAGAGCGACTTGGTGGGTACCTGGCATTTAGCCAAGGTCAAACCACCACATGCAGTTTTTGCGATAGCAGTGATGAATCAAGATTGGAAAAAGTGTAACCATGCACCAAACTCCAGGGTCTGATGGTACAAGAGAAAAAAGTTTGCCTGAAAATCAAAAGTTTCTTCGCTGCAATGTAGGAATCCATTTTCCTTTTGACTGTCGTGGGAAATGCAAAGCTGGGAACTGGTATGGCAGTAAACTGATTTAGGGCTTGTTTTCATCATCCTTACCCTGCGCACCTTATTTCAGAGGGCCTATTTGTGAAACCAGCTGTATGGCTTGCAGAGGAGGACGCTGCTCTGATCAGTAGAGGAGGCAGAACCATCCCTTCTGAGGCTCCTTGAGCTATTGCTTCATTTGTAAAGAAGCACAGCAACCTTCATTCCCACCTGCTGTTTTCTTTGTGGGATTTATTTATTAAACGTGAACTGAAGGATGCGCTGTGAAAACCAGATTAACATGGATATGCAAACGAAGGCCCCTGCTATTTGATAATTTACTGAGTGAGTGTGATTGCCTGGCCACCAGCTGTTAGAGTGAATCCTGGCTCAGAACAGGCAAAGGGGAAAGTCATCAGCAGATTAAATAAGAAAAAAAGTAAATAAAACCATCAATAACTTCCTAACAAAATATTTAGCTTCTTGTCATCCTCAGGAATCCATTTCTTGTAGTAATACAATACATCATTTTCTCTGGCTGATGGAATGATATCATTATATTTTTTAAAAATGGTGAAAGGTTATAGCCATTAAATAAAATTTATGTAGAATGTCTTAATATATAGGTTTTTTTACCCAGAAATATCAAAGGTACTTTCTTAAAACATTGTGGTTGTAGATTACTTCATTTATTCCTAAATACAGCTAAGTAAGCTTTCAATTTAAAGATTTGTCTAAGTTAATAGCATTTCTCTTCAATATAGCCTTTTAATGTTAGAATAAATGAGCAGAAGGAGATAAAGAACACTGTGCCCAGTTGAAATTATAGGGTTGATTTTCAGATAGTCAGACTGAATTTGCTAAAATTAGAAATATTCCTTCACACCTGAGTTAGCATCTTCCTTTTTACTTCTCTGTCCTTTCTACACTAACAGTAGAGTGGTAATAGGTGTTTTCTGCCTTTAGGACATGAACGCTGGAAGAATGGCTGGAGGAATCCTAAGGCTTCTGGATCCATTCCTGAGATCACTGTACAAAAAACATTTGCCTAAGTTCATCCTTTTAAACGCCTTTTAAAGAGTCTGAGTTTTGAAGAATACAGTTTGATAAATATAATAGTGATTAAAATGCAAGAAAGGAAAACTTTACTCCTTTAGGCACTTTAATGATGCTTCATTACTTTGTAACAAGTGAACCCATGTCTTAGTTCTAGTATAGGTCAAAGCTATACCAAGTCACATGTACCCCCTTTTCTGTGTCTTTCTGCAAGTTCGTGATGGCATAATACAACACAGATCTGTTCTATCTCAGTGACGTCTTCCATAGCCAACGCATCCAAATAACACAGCAGACATGTGGTTTGAGGCATCACATGTTTGCTTGAGATTGCTCCAGTACTTAGGTAAGCCAGGAGGACATTTGAAGGACAAGCTGATGTTTCTAGCTCTGAATTTTTGGCTTGGCATTATTTACAATTCAATATTAAAAAATGCTTATAGGCCGCCATGCAAAAAGAAATGTTTGTGTAATGTCAAAATACAGGGACTGAGCAGAGGGCAGAGCAGAAATTTTAATTCATTGGTATGACTTCCTTGATGACTTCCTTTGATGAAGTTCAAAACAGCTAAAAGACCGGGACAAACAAATGATCTGCTGAACCTCTTGCCGTGCATTTTAAAGGTCTGAGGACAGTGTATGAGATGCAAACTACTTGCTAGCTCTTGTCCCAAGCCTCAGCTGCTTTCTGCCAAAGGAACCTGCAGCAAGGCTGTAGGAGACGGCAGCACTGGCAACATTAGATGGGGAACGCATGAAGACAACAGAAACATCTGCAGGGTGAAGGGGGCTAAAAACCCCTGGAGTTCTGCCTTATCCTCAGTGGTAGGGGATACGTAAGCAAGTCCAGCCTTCTCCTGCCTTTTTTTTTGTGTCACACACTTAGTAGGCACATCTGCATAGGGTCTTCAGTTAGGTACATACCTCAGAGACTGGTTATTCCTTCCCTTCTCACGAGGTACCTTGTCTCTTGCCTTTTCCGTCTTTTGTAACAGAATTGTAGCTTGCCTTATTGCTTCCTGCCCTGGTGACAGTGCTTTGGCAGTGGAGGGGGACTGTTGTGAAAAGGGCACCCAGATACCACGATAGTGAGCCTCATGTAAACACCTTGGGAGATTAGACGGGAATGCCATGCCTCAGGCAGGCTGGTTCATCTGCGCGAGGCTGTGCTGGGACGCTGTGTCCCTTTCCAGTGGATAAGCCCTACACTGCCTGTGATCCAAGGGCCCATATTTCTAGAACATGAATAAACTTCATCTACTTGAGTTACGTATGTTTGACATAAATAGTTACCCACGGGAAGATGTAGTGAGACTATCTTGAGTTAATAGTGAGACCGCCTTAGAGAGGCCACAGTCAGCACGCAGTAGAGCTGATGTTAGTCCCTCCCTCACCTGGCAATAGGCAATATAAGCTTTGAAGAGTCCACCTTCAAAATACCATGCTTTAGAAAGAATATGCATTAAGTGTAAGGAATAGGAAGATAGCAGGAGAGGCTTATACTGGAGAAAGGTTGAACATCATAAGTTTCTGCAGGGAAAGAGGATGAAAACCAAAGACAGGACCTGGTTTGTTTCCTTTGTACCTGAAGCAATGGCAGATGTTCCAGGTTAGCATGGCCTGGTGGTATTACACCAGTTTGCTTTGCCTCCTTATTGGAAGCAGCTATCCAGGGATGCTGTAGGACTGATGCTGTTCAAAGGGAACAGGCTTGTTTTCACAATTTTGATGCATTTACTGACCACTCTGGTTACTGGGGGCAAGAGACTGGTGCAGCACTAACACCCAGGCCCCCATGGCAAATCATCTGCTACCCCATCTGTCTGCCCAAGACTTAGTGACACATTACAGCCCTGGGGCCTTGTGGCTGCATGTCAAGCTTCAAAGCTTATTAACTTGGCAATTAATGGAAAATAGCTTGGTAACTGGCAGCACCTGCCCAGTGTATTCTGGGCTGGGATTTGGGGTTTGTTTTCAAAGGAGTCTACCTGAGGGTTAAGCAACTGTGTCTGCACTTAGATACCTAGATTAACTAGCTTCATTCTCAGCTGAGATCAGTTACACAATCTATTTGAAATGTATAGTACCATTGACAATACCATTTTCACTTCAAAAAGTGGCACAAGTCCTGCAAGGAGGGATATGCAGTGATGGGAATTGGCAGGGAAGAGAAAGGAAACAAAAATGCTCAGGCTGAAGATACTGGTAGGTAGGACATTCAGGTGAGCGGTTCAATTTCAAGCTCCTGTCCTGCCTTTCACACTGCCTCTAAACACCAGGCTACTCTGATTTAAGGTTCTGTTGCAGAAAAAATATTAGGTCATCATCTGAGTCATCTCTAAATTTCATTTCCACCTGCTGCTTCCAGGAGTGTAAACAGGAGAGACCAACAGTCTGCAAATTCTTGTGTGCTGTGTGCTAGCTTTGTCCTGTCCTTTTTTGTGGCTGATTAGAGTCAGTATGCAAGGGGTTACTTTTTTTCCCAAGTGTTTAATTTCTGCTATATAATATCTATTACATTATACAAAGTGTAATTTCTTCCTGGTGTTACAGAACACATTTTTTTCCCCTCCTTTCTGCCTCTTTATCGTGTAACAGATTAGAAGACATTTAGGACTGCCGAATCATATCTCATATGACTATAAAGTGACAGAACTGAAAGCATCTCAAAATTTATGAGAAAATGATTGCTTCAAGAAGTGTATCAAATCCAAGATGATTAGTGGTACAATACATTTGTGGGAAAGCTACTTTTTTGATAAAGAGAGAAATTGAATCTTACCGAGGTGTCAGTTATAAACTCATTGGTAAAGTGGAGAGAGCTATCTGTGCTTTGCTTTATACTACTGGGAAGTACTGTTTGGCTTACTTGACAGATGAGGAAACTGAGGAAAAATGATAAAATCCATTGAAATGAATGCAGTGTTATTTTACTACCACTTGTGAAATTGTCCATCTGCGCTTGTTTCCTTAAAGATGCCCATATGATTAAAAGAGGCCATATGGGGACTTTATGTCAGAGCTGGGATTAAAGTTCAGGATGAAGACTGAACAGGTTTTTTGGGGTGAACAACCTGCCCTTAGATGCAGACTTTGTCAGTCTTAAGCTATTTGCAAATCTGGTTTTGAATCTCATCAAACTGTTTGGGCAAATATGTACGAGGAAGAACAAAAAGGAAGCAAGCATTTAATAAATGTCGATATCATCTGGTTCTGTCTCCTTTCCTTACCCAGCTCCATCCTCTCACCTCCCTTCTATGTATCCAGGTTTGCCAAACCAGCCAGGCAGATGTAACAGTCTGCAGTAAGATGGGGGAGAATGAGTCTTTGTGCTGGTGGTCGGGGCACATCCCTGGGATGGAACCACCTGGCTTTTGGGCCCTGCTCCAAGGATTATTCAAGTATTTCTCACAAAGCAGAATAACTGAGAGGCTGAAGGAAAAAAATATTTGCAGTGTCAACTACGGTGGTAGTCACTGAAAGCATGAGCACTCTTTCGAGGTGCTAGGCTTGCTTCAAATCCCTCCGTGGAGTGAGGAAGGACAAGTAGAAAACAGGTCTTCCACATGGCACGAAATCAGCAGCTGCTGCCCCCCCAGTGGCAAGGTTGAAAGGCAAGGAGAGAGCATAGGTAATAGCACCATTTCCTTCCTTGTTTTGCAATCTGCACATTCATTTCAATTACAAATTCCTCTGATTTGTTTTCCAACTGAGCAAAATTTTTATAACCTTAGACAAGCGATCTTGAACTTCTGTGGAAAAAAAAAAAATTAAAAAATCCACCGAAATGGCAAGACCATCTGCTTCATCTGCTAATAGTGCTTTCTTCTTGAAGGTCACCTTCCTCTAAGTCTTTCCACTTATTTCTTCCTGACAGTAGATGCAGAGTGTTTCATATACTCTTGAAAAATACAGGTGTCACCCACCTTTTTTTTTCTCTAAATATTATTGCAGTTAGTGGATATATGCTTCTCAGTTTTTTTCCACACTCTGACGTAGCAAAAGGATGAAATATGAGTACTCCTGATTTGAACTGAAACTTGGAATGAAACAAAGAAAATCCCTTCCATGATCACAGAGGTCCTTTTGCCAGCCCTGGTTTAGATGGGGCAGAGGTAACTTGCAGCAATATCTGATTACTGCAGGAAATACAGGTCATCTTATTTAATGATCTGGAGCTGGAGATGTATTGCAGCTTCCATCTGTCACTTGCAATTAGTGTAGAGCACTGAACTGGTCTGGAAATGAAGTTAAAGAACGACAGGATCATGGCGAGCCAGGCTGGGGGGAAGGACATCTGGGGTAAGGGAGGTATCGGGAGCTGCTGCCGCCCACCATGGTCGCTGTGAATGAGGCAGGATGACTTTGGCACTGCTTCCCCAGCAGGCTCAGTTGGAGTTATGTTGAAGTGTGGCACCAAACCAGCCTTTTACTCCAACTCCTGGAAACAACGTGTGAATGTAAGCGGGCACAGTCCCTTGGGTGCCACACCTCACACAGACTCCCTGGCCTCAGGACCCCAGCTGGCCATTTTCAAGAGTTCAGTTTTATTTCTTAAAACAAGAATGGTTAATGCAAGTTTGATATACCATTCATGTTGTTCTTCCTCATTCTGGTCTCTAAAGCAGCCTATTTATACTGTGAATTTACACTCCCACCCAGTTTTCTATTTGCAAGAGTAGACTCCACAAGCCACCTCCCTGGGAAATGGAAGTTAATTATAATCCAGGAATTCCAGCAGGAGCTGTGCTGTTTCCCGAAGCTCTTACTGCCCACTGAGGTCTGGATACTTAAAGTTATTTAGGTTCCTATTTGCCCCTTGAAACATCTAGATCTTCTACCTCAGTACAGTGACATGCTCAAGACCACTTTTCAGTAGCTGTGCATTAACTGAGGGAGCTGAAGAGTGGCAGGAGAGTACTAGAGGTCATTTTATTTCAGGAACGTTGCTGTACTGGAACAGAAATTGGAAATTTGTGGCACTGTGATGAAACCTCCCTGAAAGTCATCACTGAAAGTCAGCATTCACCCACTGTGCCATACTAGGGTTAGATATATTTTCAGTGTTTTTGGCTTAACTGTGTTCTTCATGTTTGTCCAGAACTTGTATCATAAGGGCCTGATGCCAGGGACCCGTGTTTTTTCATAGTAACATTGCAATTTTTAGTAGGAATTAAAGAAGATGCTCAACAGATAGCAATGGCATTTACTTTAGCTTGATTCCTGAAGAGCTTCATCAACTCCTGCATCTCTTCAGACCTTAGAGGTGTTCAGCAGACATGAGCAGAAAGAGCCTTTCCTTGTCATGCTGAGTAGGAAAAGCAACTGAAAAGGAACACGCAATTTTGAAACTTGGTTGAAAAATGTTGTTGCCCTTACATTACATTCTATTTTAATGCTTAGTATTCATTCCTCTTTTGTTTACACAGAAAAATGAATCCCTATTTGTAAATTTTCACTTTGTGTCACAGCCGATCATCCTGCTTAAGGATGAGTCCTGAGAATACCTAATGTAAGTGGGGTCAAAGACAGAGGCTAGAGGCAGAGCTCTGGAGAAAGACTCACTCCATGACAAACAGTCATAAAAGCATTTGAAAGTGGTATTGAAATACTAGCTCATCCTTCTGACACCTGTGATGGGTTGTACCAGAGGTGAAATCTTTACATGCAACCCTTTTTTCCAATAAGTAAAGAAACTGTATCTCAAGGCATCTTGTATAACATAATTTTTACACCCACAAGGACTAAAAATAACTGCCTCTAAAAATTTACAAAAGGGAAAAGATAAGTCTGGGCTCAGCTTTGAGTCTCTTAAATATTTTTGTTTCCGGTGTCTTTAGTGTAAAATGTTTTGCTAAGGAAGTTTTGCTGGAAGTAAAATATTTATCTATGTCTGATCTGTAGCAAGCTGCAACCCATTTTTTATAGGTACATATACTCTCTTTTATGGTTTCCCATAACTTTTTGTCAATTTTATAATAACATATTTCATCATGTCCATTCCCTGAACACTGGCTGATGTGCTATTCCAGCTAATCATTTTAGTAAATGGGGTACACTATTCTTCTTTTAAAAATTAATTTTGTTTTTTATAGCATTGATTCTTAAGTGTCTTTAGAGTGATTTTTAAGTGATTTTAAAAATTTATATAGCATTGATTTTCTGAGTTCCCAACAAAAGCTTTAAAAATATGTTTCTATAGACACAGGGCTTCAGTACTGCCACTTAATAAATAAGAGGTCAAACGCCTGTACCACAGTCATGATCATGGACCTGCTAGGGTAATCAGCAACCCCAGATCTAACCCAGTGCCAGGGAGTGCTTATGCAGTCATATCACCTCTTGGTCATAAGCAGCCCTGGAAATGGTGAAAAATAAGACAGTAGTAGGCTGCTCAAGCTCCATTCATGTCTTGGTATTGAGTTGTGGCTGTGATGCCTAGGTTTGCAACGTAAGAAGCTAGCAGATCACTATGACTCCTGTAAGATGTATTCATAAAGTGACGTTTATGTTACCTTGTCCTTTGGCCTTCTTCCCCTTTGCACCTGGTGGTCCTCTGTCACACAAACTGCCCCAATAAGTTAATCACTTCTCTGTTGTAAGCTCCTTGCAGGCAGGGCTTACCTTAGCTCGGCAGAGTACACGGAGGACTGTCTGAGCAAGCAACCCGATGACGGCGAGAGCTCTCTACTGGGCTACTCTCTCCTGAGTTTATGAACAGATTGCTTCATGTTAATAACAGCAGAATGTTAAAAAAGCTATGCAAGATGAAAAAGACAGCTGCAACCCCCCTGGTGTTACAGATACCTGCAGAAATACTTTCTTCTTACTTCTTCCATCCTGGAGCATAATCGTCAAGGCAGCTGGACTCAAGTCCTCCTGACCGCTGTCTGGTTCCTAATGGTATAATTCTGTAGAGCACAGAGGAGGCAAGTCAACTGCTATAAGCAAATCTGACAGAGCAGTGCTAGGAGCAGGAGATGAAAAAGCTCTTAGTAAACTGCTAGACTTGCTGAGCTATGACACTGATGTAGCACAAGAGACAAAAGAAATGTGTTACTGAATTTATGATTCAGGATTTGGGCTGTGTTTTAAAAGGTGCATTAATTTGTGCTGATTAACAACTGAATTCCTTTTTGAAATGCACATGGCAGGCAAATGAAGACAAAATTAACGGCAATCAGCATTTTTTTGTGAATATGAATGCAGTTAATAAAAATTAATTCTGTTGCATATCTCAAGGTGATGGACAGGACCGGGCATTTTACAAACAGGCATAATGCCCCACTCAAGTGGATGAGGGATGCTCTCCAGCTCATAGTCTAATAAATGCTTTGCTGGGCCATCCCTGAGACAGCTCTTAGATTAGTCTTGGAGATGCAGCATCACACAACTCTTGATTAACCACAAGCTGTGGACTCTTCAAGTCCTCCTGTTTTTTTAAAAAAAAATCCAAACCTTCAGCAAGACAAATTGACTTCCGTTTGCACAGTGCTTGGTGCATAACATGTTGTGTTCCCTTTGCTAGTTTGGAACAAACAGAAGAACAGTCATCTTGCAGCAGTTTTCTTATTTACCCCTTTTGCCATGACAGCTAAATAACATGGATTACAGTCCCCCCTACCATGCCCCCAGAAATGTGGGAAGAAATAAAAAACCCAATATGCTCCTGAAGTTCAGATAAAGGAGGCTCCATCATACAATATTCATCAAGACAGTGAGTTATTGCTCCCTGTAGAAATCCTGGGAGAAAATCTTCATTTGCATCTTTCTATAGACATTTGAGGTCAGCCACGAAGTATGACTTGATGCATGTCAAAAAACCTGACAGGTTTCTAGAGGAGTGAAAAGGTACATGGAGTTGCAGTGTTGCTGGGAGATATTGCCAGCCTCAAGTGTGTTTTGCTGAGGTACTTGGATGGTGAGGTGTGGGGGGTGGGTGCTGCCTGTGAACAAGCATGATTGTGTTGGAGGAAGATAGCTTAGGTGTTTGAAAGTGTAGGGTCTGCTCTCATCTGTACCAGTGAGCCATGCACAAAAAAGAATACCCTACTTTGTAGGACCATGTTATCTCAAAGTGTCTAAGATTCCTTCTGTACAGAAAGGCTACAATAAGGTTTCCCTGGAGCCTCCTCTTCTCCAGGCTGAACAGCCCCAACTCTCTCAGCCTTTTCTCGTAGGAGAGGTGCTCTATCCCTCTGATCATTTTTGTGGCCCTTCTCTGGACCTGCTCCAACAGGTCCATGTCTTTCCTGTGCTGAGGACTCCAGAGTTGGATGCAGCACTTCAGGTGGGGTCTCACCAGAGTGGAGTAGAGTAGAGGGGTAGAATGACCTCCCTCAACCTGCTGGCCACGCTTCTCTTGATGCAGCCCAGAATGCAGTTGGCCTTCTGGGCTGTGAGTGCACATTGCTGGCTCACGTCCACTTTTTCATCCGCCAGTACCTGCAAGTCATTCTCTGCAGGGCTGCTCTCAATCCACTTATCCCCCAGCCTGTATTGATACTGGGGGTTACCCTGACCCAGGTCCAGGACCTTGCACTTGGCCTTGTTGAACCTCATGAGGTTCACTTGGGCCTAATGCTTGAGCTTGTCCAAGTCCCTCTGGATGTCATCCTGTCCCTCAGGCATGTTGACCGCACCACTCAGCCCGGTGTCATCTGCAAACTTGCTGAGGATGCACTCAATCACACTGTCTATATAATGGATGAAGATATTAAACAATACAGACCCCTGAGGGACACCTCTGGGACATCACTGATCTCCATTTGGACATTGAGCCATTGACCATGACCTTCTGGATATGACCATCCAACCAATTCCTCATCCACTGAACAGTCCATCTGTCAAATCCGTATCTCTCCAATTTAGAGAGAAGGATGTTGTTGGGGACCATGTCAAAGGCCTTACAGAAGTCCAGATAGATGACATTTTCACTGTGATTCTGTTCCACTAGAGCATCTACATGCCCCAAAGAAACATGAGCGCAGGTGCTGAAAGAACATGCATCAAAGGCCTTAACATTTTAACAGATTTCTTTTTACAGGCTTATCTATCAGTTATTGGAATGAATTTTTTTCTGCTTTACATTTTCTAAACCACTCTCTCATTTTGCCTTACTTAAACTTTTGAGAACTTAACTGATTTTGCCATGAGGTCAGGAGAAATTAAGTATCTTTTCAGTATGAAAGATAATTTTGCTTGAATTTCTGAATTTTCTGCTAAGAAACTGGATGCACTGTAACAGAATTCTCTGTGAAAATGTGCCAAAAGTCATATTCAAGATCACAGAACTTGTGCTTCTAACTTCTGAAATACCATTTGCCCTCTGAAGTAAAGCTAGTGTTGATTCCCTTTTCATCTCTTGTGTTCTCGTGGCTTTACTTTCCTCTTCTACTACAAAAATAATGTTGTGCCAGTATATTGTTTGACAGAATGATAAACTAAAACCAAGAAGAAGCTCTGTTTCAAACTGTGTCCTAGTTTCAGCAATGAACCATAACACTAAAAATTATTAATCCAGCTTTGTGAACTTGGACCACTTTTCTCCTAAGCCTCTAGTATTCTACAAAGTAGGAGCTGAGCCCTTCTCACAGAAGAGCCATTTTGTGTATTATTCTAGTTATTAATGAGACTCACCAGTGAATAATTCATCATTTTATTGAAAGATTTCCTAACTTTTGTCAGGATCCTTTTCTCTTAGCTGCTACTTCAAGTTTGGCAACTGGTAAGCCTTGTGAAAATAGCAATTGTGTAGTCAGCCAAAACCCTGGACTTGCTGCTAGCTGGGTTAAAATATTTAGCTTTTATTCTGGTCCTCCTGGATTTTCTTTTCTCCCCTCTGCCTTTCCCTCTTCCTCCCCTTTCTCCTTCCTTCTCCCCTCTTCCCCTCCTTTCCCCCCTCTCCTCCCTCTCCTTTTCTTTTCTTGTGAGAAAATTCCAAATTTTTACATTTTTATCAGTTTCTTTTCTCAATGCAAATAAAAATATCCTGGATAGCTTCTCTGTCTGCTGTGTGAAAACACCTGATAGGCCTGATATTTCAAATACAAAATTAATACCCTGTACTGTCATCTGCATCTGTAAACATACATACGTGTATGCGGGCAGTACAGCACTCACAGTTCAATGGTAGAACGAAGAGGTAAGAGAACAGCATAGTGAAGTATTCTTAAAACATCAGAGAAGAAGCCTTTGTTGAAAACACTTGCAAGGAGGGTGCAGAAAGCTCTGTTCTCTGACACCACTTAAGTCTTGTCCAGATACAGAGTGAAAGGAGAGACATTTTGTGCGTGTTCCCAGCTTGCTGATAAAAGCCCTTGGAAAACAATTTCACTTTATAGATAAAATGGTCCAAAATTATGGATGACCTAACTCTCTGGAAGCAAGTAGGACAAGTTATAGCAGTGCTGGTTTTGGGGGCTCTGTGGAAGAGGACAGGCTTATGCAGAATAGAGTTTGAACCAGACTTGTTAACGTGAACCTGTGGGGAGACTTCTGACTTCACGCGATTGTTGATCAGCACTGACGCATTGCTATCTAACTGGTTACTGGTAATAGTGTTATGGAGCTTGTAGTGCTTTGTGCTCTCAGCATGCTTCAGTCATAAAACTCTAAGGTGCATTCCCTGCCCCCTGAAGGGCAGGAGAAGGTGGGTAATTACACATCTTTGGTTAAAAAGAGGGGAAGAACTGAGAGGGCCTGGAGACAAGGCATGACACTCGGTGGTATGAAATCTGACTGCCGAGGCCAGCACAGTCCTCCAACACGCTCAGTAAGAAAGCCAAGTATTTATCCATATTTGTTTTCTGAGATCAGTTCTATTTTTGCATGTAAAATAAGTGGTTTTAGCTGGATAATAGGCAGCATGTTTCATTTGGTTTAATTACTGAATGTGGACCAGATCCTCAACTAATAGGAATTGGCATAGTTACATTTGAGTATGTGGCCAGATTTTCAGCTTTATTTCTTCCAGTGGACCTTCTAGTACACAATGAACTTCTGTTTTGCTTGATTTGAGGAAACTGTCTTTCAGCATTTAAAAAGACATATATCTGAAAGCATGTGACTTGAATTCACGTTCAGGTTATAAATATGTGGATTCATACTTCCTTATTTAAAAAAAAATGGAGTGATGAGAGAATAAAATGGCACCAATTAATTCAGAAGTACTGCAAGGGGAGGAATGATCTCTAGCGGTTATCTGAGACAGACAACAGCCTCAGAGAACATCATCTGTCAGCAGGCAGATACAGATGAAGACAAGACTGTGCAGAGGTCTAAAGGTACTTGTACTGTTAGAGCATCAGTGTCTTAGCAGAATGAAAACATAAATCTGTTCAGCTAACTAGAGTATTGATGTTTGGCAAGACTCAAAGTGAATAGTTTTAAGCTAAGGAGTACCCTTTGCTCCTTTTTTCTGCCATGCTCTTCTGATTTTACTGAGCCTAGCACTTTGCAAGCCAGCAAATGTTTAGAAATCTACTCCTGTCAAATCTTGTGATATTTTTGTGAACTGGTTTCATTTTTTACACTTCCAATATTGTTAGTTCCAGCAGTTTTAGCAGCAGACATTTACTCCTTTCTTTTATTATTTCTTCTTATTTTGCAATCTGACAATAGATAATCTTTTTTTTTTTCTGAAAAATTGTCAACCAAACTCTCCTTTGGAGGAGGTGGATATCTGTTCAAGACCAAATAGCAGTATGGAATTGTATTATTGCATTGAATATTACAGTAAAGTATATTATTGTGGACAGGAGAAGTAAAAGAAGAAAACTTTTCTATTTATTCTTTGTTCTACTGTACCTCTGCAAAGAAGTCTGAGTTCACCTGACCAAAGCAAATACAAGTTTCCCTGCTGAATTTAATGGAAACAGGATCCTGCTCCATTTTCGTGCCATTCTACATTTATCACTTGAATCACCCACAGTTTGTACAGTTTTGTTATTATATTGACTTGCAGCTCCTCAGAGAAATTACATTTCTTTGGTTTTCTACCAAAATCCATCTCACTTTCTCAACTGATTTCACTGAAATCAGAAACAGAATTGAGTTTGTATTGAGATGTGGCTTAAGGGAAAACATAAGTGCACTTTGCACAGTTGTGTTGGCAAGAGAAGAAATGGCTGGACGGGAACCCAGGATTGTAAATTCACAAGGTGAGGGAGAGAGGCTACAAATGGAAACCATCTCAGCTTAGAAAAACAGTTTGAAGGAGCCTGGCACATGCTTAAATGTAAACCTTATGAAAAATAAGGCACTGTACCAACTGAGGTGCTTTCTCTTTCCCTCCTCACTTTCTGAAACACAGGATAATTGTTAAATAGACCAAGGCCACGTCCACTTAGTAATGACACACAATTATCAAAGTGTTTTTAGGAATGAAGAAATATGCTGGTAACTCAGTGACCCGTCACAGCTTAAAAAAAAAAAAAAATCCTTTAAAAAGAGTATTATGTCAGTTACATGAATCCAATCATCTACATGAATTCAAGACCTTGAGCAGGCGGTGCACAGTCAAAGCTCAAAGTCTGCAGGTGATGCTGGTAGTCGAGTGCCACCCCAAGAGCAATGCATTCCAGAAGCACCTCACTACACTGAGTGCATGGACCAAAAACTGTCAGGTGAGCTTCAATGTGAACAACTGTAAACTTGTGCACGCAGGGAAAAACAGTCTAAACCATGTTTGTATAACGTCAAGCATGACACTGATGGTTACAGCTCAGGAGAGGGATCTTGGAGTCATTGTTGACAGGCGTCTGCAATCATTAGCTTAAAGTGCAGCCGCAGCTGGAATACCCAGGCGAATATTGGGCATCATCAGGAAAACTACTGGGGACCAGACCAGAGGGCATCATTTTGCCACTGTTTAAAACTTTGGCACACGCCCATCTTGAGCCATTTGTGTAGTTCTGGTCTTTGTATCTCAGGAAAGGTGTAGTGGAGTTAAATATATTTGTGTGTGTGTGTATATATATATGTATACACTAAAAATGATCTAAGGGCTGGAGCATCTGGTCTACAAGGGCAGATTAAAAGGCAAGGACTCTGGAGAGCAGAAGGCTGTGAGGGGATTTGAGCAGGGTGTATGATATCACTAAGGGAATGGTGTGAATGCAGAGCTTATATTCACCAAATTCAGCAGTAATAGAATGAGGGAGAACTCACTGAAACTAGTACAAGAGCAGTTAAAAATAGACAAAGTATTTTTGACCATAGTAGGTAATGAACTTCTCGAATTTGTTTCTACAGGAGGTTGTGGAGACAGGTAATATGAGCGGGTAGAAAAGGGGTGAGACAAATTGTTGAACAGTAGGTCTATAAAGAGGAATGAAGAAAAAGGCAGGGTTGTAGGGTCCCCATCCCTAACGTAACAGGGTGGATGCTGGGGAATTACAAGGCGAGTGGCCTGTAGGAAATATCCAGATGCATGTGCAGTCCCTAAACGCTATTACTTACTGCTGCTGGTTTGTTGGAGATGGACTGTTTGTCTGACCCAAAATGGAATTTCTAACATTCACAAGATTTCTCCCATTTCTTCAGAGAAACTCTTCGTAACTTCATGTTTGCTAAACAGATGAAACCAATCTTCTAAACACCTACTTTTCTGTAAATAAAGTATCCTCTAAAACTAAGGAGAAGCCTTAAAATATACAAATGAAAGTAGATTTAGATGCCTCGTCTTGTTTTGCTTTGTAAGAGTGAATGCCTGGGGGCATATTTAGTGCAGACCTCCCAAAGGTCTGTGACTCACTCGGAGCGTTGCCCACGCAGATTGTGTTGGACTGGAATGCTCCTGACCCTCTGACAAGTTATAAAGTATCCTGAGTTTCATGCATTGTAAGTGGATGCTCTGACTGCTGAGTTGTTGGATAAAAGGTAGGGACACCAGGACGATGATACCGCTACCCCTGTTAAAACCTGTTTTACCGTACAAAAGCACGTGGTGAACACAGTCCACATGTGTGCCCAGGATCAGGATGATTGTAAACTGAGTTTTTTGGCAGGTGTTTCATTCAGTCAAACCCTTTAACTTGTCTCTAAGTGGAATTATTAATATGTATGATTTATCTCACTTGAGAAACAGGAAAGAAACAAGACTAGTCTCCCCACGTTTGACACGGTGAATAAAGCCACAGGCTCAGAGATTTGGATTCAGATTAATCTTCAGTTATTTTTTGCTCCTTCTCGAGGGAGGCAGCTGCGTAGCTCAAGGGAATATTCAGTCCACCTCAAGATCTTCCACTGCTGACTATCCAGGCAGTACAGGATGATTAACTTTGGCACTGCAGTGCCTGAAGTCAGTTGGGATTAATTCAGGTTATTCCCCTTTTTCCAGATTATTTTTGTTGGAAAAGGCACCAGACATTTTTTTCGCTGAAAGCACTTGATCTGCAGTCAGTCTTTGGATGCGATTGCTGGACGTGCAAAGAGATCATTTAAGATGAGTTCTGTTTTAGCGTCCTTGTTTGATGTGTGGTGGAGTAGGGAACTATGTTCTGTAGCATTTATTTATTTCACCAGAAATTCTTCTCTTTATGATTCTTGTTGATTTGTTGGTGTGACAATCTAGCATGCACTGGTAGCTGCAGTGTCCTGGGGTGCACATTCTGCCTTCAATGCATGCATACAACTCTCCTTCACAATAGAAAATTTTAAAGAGATATAGAAGTTGTTTTCATTCCTCTTCTATACTTTTGAGACCTGATGAACACTATTACTTACATTGTAGATATAAAAGGATCCATAGTTGAAATGCTGGATTGAAAGCACTTCTGTTAGCTGGGATCCCTTTAAATGAGCTGGCAACAGTGTTCAGGAAAAAGAAATAAGTTTTCTACCACTACAAATTTTAATGGAAGCTCACACAGATAGCACCTCTCTCCTATTTTTTCATTGTAAGAGTACAAACAATAATACCATTTTGACAGTAGGAAAAATGATGAAGATGGGAACTTCTAGATCATCTTAGTTCTGCTGGGCCTCCAGGGTTGCAGAGGACTCTGGAATTATTCAAGGATCCCTGAACCTTAATATTAAGGGAAATCCTTTGCTTAGTGTGTAATGTCAATCTCCCATATGGAGGCAATGTGAGGCTGTTCTGTATCCTTCAGTACCTCTATGCAATGACCGTTAGTGTGTTTTTTAACACAAAAAAGCCTTTCCCTTTGCATTACATTCATCAATAACTTCCCAAGCAATGATTCTTCACCTTCGGTAAGGTTCATTATTTGTCTTCATATCGTCCTGTGTGGTCACTGTACATGACATGAGCCTTTGGTTGATGGGGGCCATGTGGTATCTGCAGGTACCAAAGCCCTGGAGGCTTCTGGACAAAACTGCACTCAGTTGTTCTGGGATGAGCAGCTCTCTTCTAAATACTGTGCTTCTGCCACCCCATCAACAACGCTGGCCAGTCATGCAAAGCATAAGGTGGTTTTTTTGTGTGATGTGCATCTCTTGTAGAAAAATTGAACTTTTATTTGGCTGTAGTGAGAGGTAGGGGAGGCAGCAACAAAATGCAGGCAGAGGCGTTATTTCCTATGAGAAAACTTTGCCTGAGCTTATGCCTGTTGCTTGCAAAGCACAGTAACACATGGGTATAATAGGTGATAACAGTGGAATAAATAAATGTGAAGCAGAAAATATTATTTGTGATGTTACTGGGAGCCAGCAGATAGTGCTGGCCAGAATGATGCTCACAACTCTTTTAAAATGAAAGCGTAAAAAATTTGTTCTCTATTTTCTTTATGTTTGGATACTATTGAGCATGCTACCAGTAAAACTGGTTCTTCCTGAATATCATTTGCCTATGAAGAACCATTTTCTATCTATAGATCGCATCTCCATCCGCCTCTACTGCTCTGCCTCCAAATACTGCATGATGTCAAAATCATTATATAGATTATTCCTTAAACAGTTTAATTTAATGTAAGTGATATTATGCAGTGGGAATACATGTTGCAGAAGATAGCTTGTGATCTGTAAAAAATATTGCCACCCTAAAGAAAAGGAATACTCATATCTCTGAGCAGAAGGGTGCAGTGTGCCTCGTTACCATCCCTGTGCACTGTATATCCTTTAATCTTTTCATGCTTGGACCATTCCAGCTCCTTTCTCTGTAATATCAAGATCCAGCTGTTCACACTCTGGGTTGCACAGGCTGTTCACAGGAACATTACTGTAGCATCCATTTTTAAAATTTACTCAGTCTTAGGCACTTCAGGATCAAGTGTAAATTTTCCTGCATGTTTTCTGCTTCTCCCTGCTTGAGGTCCCCATTGGTGGTGTGTGATGTACCAATATCACCCCAACACTGGGACTTTAAACTCAAGGATTGACACGATTCCAGAACTCCCAGGGGTGAACGCTAGCTTTGTGTCCTGCTCCCTGCACTATCTGGTGTGGCCCAATTTCTTTTGCACCACTGTTCTTGGCGTGCTTCTGCCTCATCTCTGCCTTGCAGCCCTTTGATCATTTGGAAGTAGGAAGGGGAAAAGTTGGGGAGAGTTTGGGCTTTGCCTTCCCACCCATCCCTGTTCCCTGTCTTCTCCCTGGGGATGTGCAAAGGGAGAGAGCTGCTGTGCCACAGCCTGCGATCCTTCACCTGAGATTGTGCCAGAGGGGTCAGGGACACGGTGGGCTCTCAGTGCTGCTCTGCCTTCATGAGCTGCCGTCCCCATGGAGGGACTGCTCCCTTCCTCTCCAGTGAGACTACACCACTCCTTACCCACAGATTGCAAAGCCCTGTTGAGCCCTTCCCAGGCTTTTGGTAACAGTGTACACAGTGGCACTGTGACACTTTTTTTTGATCGAAAAGTATGAGAGGCTGGTATTAGTATTTGCAGGTCTTTGTCCATTTGCCAGAACAAGTGGGAGCATTGCATATAATATCAACTTTTCACCCCTTTTTAAAAAAAAAAAAAAAGTGCAGTAAAGAAAATATTGCAAATTTGCAGAGGAAGAGAAGGGGACTTGTTATTTCTTTGTTTTTAGTTTTGTCTCTAAATTTTTCAGGTTTGGTTTTTTTTTGTTTTTCTGACCAAGTTGATATTGTTCTGCAATGCCTGAGTGCCTCAAGGGATTCAGGTTGCTTCATTGCTCTGTGCTTTTCCCACATCACACTCCTTGATTGGACTACTTATTCCCCTGATGCAGAACGTCAATGCCTGTCAGTGTAGTGGTGGAGTTGAGTCCTATAGTCCTGATCCTACAAACACTTGAAATACTTGAATTAATGAATGTAGCCATGGTTAAAGATAGTGGTGAACGTTGTTATCAGGATCAGGGGCTATATTGGAAATCAGTACATTGATTAATCCCATGAGGCATAATTTCACCCTCTTTCAAATCTTGTTGTCATTTTGCTTTGTTAATGGCAATGTGTTTTCACCTGGAATTGTAACTGATGTTTGAGGTTTAAAAATTTTGCAACTTTCCTGCTTGAAGCAAAGGTTAGAAACTCTTTAAGGACAACTCCAAATTTCAACTGCTGCACCTGGTTTCTTTGTGTTTCCCCTTAGAATTAAGTTGGCATAGAGAAATCTCTGCTGTGTGTCTACTCAGTGAATTTAGGAAAGTCCTGACATTTAGCCCATCTATTAGACCACGTGATAACTGTAAAAATTCATGGAGTACAGGTCTGCTCGTAGGTTATCAGTGTGAATGCCAGCCTTTAGCTTGCTGGGGACTTCAAAAGGCTCTTTGTGGATGAAAAATTGTTCATTTTGAATTCATTTCTGTAGCTGGCCTTTTAAGGTTGCTACACCTGGCTTAGGAGTGGAGTAGTTTTTAAAATAAAAACTGTCTTCTAGGAACACACATCTGACGTGTCCTTGAAGGCTGGAGACGTGCTGATTGTTTTCATAACCAATTGCTTTCAACAGTGTGCTGTTTCAAATGACTGATTTTTGACCAAAAGCACATAACAATACTCTTCTTGAAAGCACTGTGGTCAGATGGGACAACATGGAATTATTTGTGGTAACTGAAGAGGAATGCTTAAAAACCACTTCTTTGTCTTCATGTTTTGTTTAAGACAGTAAATGACAACTAGCAGCAGGTGTGATCATTTTTCTCTGAAGGAACTACCAATATTTGTGACACATTTCTGATATCTTAAAAAGTAAACTTAATATCCTTAATGCCGTTTTTCTTGCTTTAGCAGATATTGTGCTTATTAGCTGTTGTAAACTCTAAAAGCATCTAATTAATCGTATTTGTAGTAGCTTTGCTTCATGCTGAGTGGAGCTTTCAGTTGGGAGATTCTAATTTCCTGTATTAAAGCTTACGTGTGTGGTTCACACTACTGCTGTTTTTTCATTAACCTGTTTAAAGTACGTGTCTATTATAAGTGTTTTGCTGAAGAGCATGCAAATATAAGATGATGAGTTTGAGTGCCTCATCTTACCAGATGTAGAAGTGTATGAGCATCCTGACTCGCTTGATTACCACCAGTTAAGTAATTGAGTAGGTGAGTTAGTGCATGGACACAGACAGTTTTCTCAGCCAGAAGTTTTTGCAAGGAACAGTGCATTTTTCAATGTATGTAGAAGCTCATGTTGTGAGATTGTAGTTGCATACTGCAAAAGCGAGAACAAAAGCCAAATGCTCCTGTCAGAAACTGCTTGATAGACCCAGGGTACCTGCTGTTATCATTAAAGGCTCTAAAGTTACTTTTGTTTAAATCAGCATTTTTAACACATTAATACTAGTACAAGGAAGTCACACATTTAGGGGATTATACAGCGCTGTCCCTTAGAGAGGAGTTTGTGGCCATCTCAGCTGGGACTTTGTAGCCCCCTTTCAAGGTTTACAAGGGTGATGGCCAGCTACACTTCTGCACTGTTAGTTTTGCTAGGGGGGTTTGGAACCACACCTTGAAATGGACTTTAACTCATTCCTCCTTCAGTTGAAGAAAAGAATCACAGAATCATAGAATGGTTTGGATTGGAAGGGACCTTAAAGATCATCTAGTTCAACCCCCTTGCCACGGGCAGGGACACCTTCCACTAGCCCAGGTTGCCCAAAGCCCTGTCCAACCTGGCCTTGAACCCTTTCAGGGAGGGGGCAGCCACAGCTGCTCTGGGCAACCTGTGCCAGTGTCTCACCACCCTCACAGGGAAGAATTTCTTCCTTAGATCTAATCCAAATCTACCCTCATTCAGTTTTAAACTGTTACCCCTTATTCTATCCCTACACCCCTGATCAAGAGTCCCTCCCCATCTTTCCTGTAGCCCCCGTTTAAGTACTGGGAGGCTGCTCTAAGGTCTCCCTGGAGCCTTCTCTTCTCCAGGCTGAACAACCCTGACTCTCTCAGCCTGTCCTCACAGGGGGATGCTCCAGCCCCCTGATCATCTTCGTGGCCTCCTCTGGACTCACTCAAGAAGGTCTATTCCTTCTTATGTTAGAGGCCACAGAGCTGAACGCAGAAGAGAAAAGAAATTTACGTTTTAAGAGAGTTCCTGTTCACATGTCCAAGTGTTTGCTTCTTGAGGTGAGCTTACAGCTAGTTTTATTTTTCCTTTCCTTTACTAACAATTTATTAATCTCTTACTAGTCTGTAGTCTGCATGCTTCAGTTTTCTGTTGTTCCTGCTTGTTGGTGGATTATTTTTATTAATCCTTGTTTAAAGCATGCATATGTATTGCAGATGCACCACAGATGCTTGAGGTTTTATTATGTTACCTCATTTTATGTCATATACTTTGGGTATAGATATGATTCTGCCAGCAGTCTGCACACGTCAGTGATTCACAAGTAGAATCTTCCTGGATAGGAACATTATTAGAGTCAGGAAGCCTTAAATATTATTTTAGTACTATGATGACACGAATGATTTTTAAAAATATTCCTATTATTTGGTTCAGAATAAGAATTCTTTAATAGTTTTTTCTGTGCCTTTTTAAGTTCCTGGGAAAAGCGATGTTTTATAATTTAATACTTAAGGGCTCCATATTATACTGTTAGGGAGAAAAGACTTGAGAGAAGCTGGCACCAGAACAGGACAGGCTAGGTATCCTGCTAGAGATGCAGGCATGTGACTTCTTCCAACTGAATCACAGAGTCTGGTCTTCCTACCATGGTGGCAATCCATTCCTTTTTTGGAAGAGAAATGCTTCTAAGGAGGCACCCTACAACCGGCAACGTTGGGCTCAAATAGACAACTATTCAGGTTAAAACACAGTCGGTATTTACAGCAGTTCACCCAGCACTGCTGCCACTGAGAGCGACTCTGAATCAAGTTCCTGCAGGGTACTGCAAGTATCTTTGGAGTAAAAAGTTTAGATAGTTTCTGAGCAGACTTGTCTGTCTGGGCAGTGTACGGATCTCAAGAGTGTCTTTAGTTGTATGACATCAGGAGGAATCTTTCAGCATCAGCTACTGGTGTTTGGCAATGAAACGCACACAGTGGACTCTTACGTAGATTTAAGCTTGAAGCCTAATTCCAGGGTGCTCAATGAGTAAGTGTTTCCAGAGGAAGGCTTTTTGATAAAGTTGGTAGCTGCTGCTGTGTGCCTTTGTATGAAACCACCAACACACTGCACTATCTCCTAAACAGTAAATAGTTTTGCATGTTCTACTTCAGACAGACTTCAGGGAGCTGGAAGCTTGTTTACAGATACATGCAGGCAGGCTTGCTTTTCCTTTGAGCTCCTAGCTATTATTTTCAGATTTTTCAGTATATAAGTAGAGACCATTAGCCTCTTAAAATAAGACTTCATAGAGTGTTACAAGATTTGCCCAGAAAGCCAGCTAAATCCTGGACTGCATCAAAAGATGCGTGGCCAGCAGATTGAGGGAGGTGATTCTGCCCCTCTGCTCTGCTCTGGTGAGACCCCACCAGCTCTGGAGTCCTCAGCACAAGAAAGACATGGACTTGTTGGAGCGGATCCAGAGGAGGCCACAAACATGATCAGGGGGCTGGAGCACCTCCCCTGTGAGGACAGGCTGAGAGAGTTGGGGGGGTTCAGCCTGGAGAAGAGAAGGCTCCAGGGAGACCTTACAGTGGCCTTCCAGTACTTAAAGGGGGCTTATAAGAAAGTTGGAGGCAGACTCTTTAGTCAGGCCTGTTGCGATGGGACAAGGTGTAATGGTTTTAAACTAAAAGAGGGTAGATTTAGACTGGGTATAAGGAAGAAATTTTTTACAATGAGGGTGGTGAAACACTGGAAGGAGTTGCCCAGAGAGGTGGTAGATGCCCCCTCCCTGGAAACACTCAAGGTCAGGTGGGACGGGGCTCTGAGCAACCTGATCTAGTTAAAGATGTCCCTGCTCATGGCAGGGGTGTTGGACTAGATGACCTTTAAAGGTACCTTCCAAACCCAACTATTCTATGATTCTGTCATTTCATAAGAGAGAACTGGGAGAGCCGAGAAGGGATAAAACTGGGGAAACAGCACTTCTGATCTGCTTCTGTATCGTTTATTTGAAAACTCAGTTTGTACACTACAGTTTCTCAGCTCTAGTTTGGAATGCACTAAAAATGCTGTACAATGAGACACTAATGGACTAAGATGTGGCTTGTAGGAGTCTTAGGTTATATTCCAATCAGAGCAGCAAGTAAAATGTCCTGCGTGCCTTGTTTGTAACACCGTTACTTTCAACCCCAAGAGATCTTGCTTTGTTGCCACTGAATTTTTACACCTGCCACCAGTGTGCCCATTTAAAAAAACCAGCAAACAACAGTAGACCTAAAGTACTTCAGGGGTGAAATTTATATATATCACAGATACAAGGCAGTCCAGTATGCTAGTATGGGAGGTCTGTGTGGTTTTGTCTTCAAAACTTGCCTCTGGAGGGTTGTCCTGGGGTGGGGGGGTGGCACATCTGCCCTCTTTCCCAAGGAGCAGAACCTCTGCAAGAGGTTCTGAACCTCAGGAACATCGTTAGAGCCTCTGAACCTCAGGAGCATCGTTAGAGACTTCCCCACTCCCCCTCCTTTGGAGGCAAAAGTACTGGCCAATCCCACTACAAATGCCCGCTTTGGTAGCAAAATGTGAAAATACAGTCAAATATATATTGGGAGTTTACACCTGCAAATTTTATTGTTTAAGACTTAACTGAAATGTGGTACATTAAATTTCTTAAACTGGTCACTGGAATATTTGCAAATAAACAGAAAAAGTATTAATTCTCCCATGTTTCTGCAGAAACTGGGAGGGTTTTTTTGGTGTGAGGTGTGGCATGTCCTACCATTTATCATTTTGGATTCCGTGCTTCCCTTCTTTCCTTCCCGCCTTCCCTTCTTCTCCTTAAGCCATAACTTTTGATCTCTACAGTTTACTCAGACACTAATCTCGGAATAATCAGAACAGCGGATACCATCAATTCTAATAATTATTTATACACAATTAGTTCTCTGTGAGCTTATGTAACGTATTTCCAGTTGAAAGCAGAAAAAGCCTCCCCTTCCTCTGTTGCTCTTAGCACACTTGCAAGATGAAATGTTGCAGCGAAATGTTGTTTCTTGGCTCTGATTAAAAGCATGAGTCACAGTTTGTCAGGTCGCGTGGGTTAGAATTGCTCAGGCTCTTTTGCTGCATCCATTTCAGGACACGTTATAATGGAGTGTGGAGCTGCTAGAATGAAGTCAGGGCTGGTGAAAAGAGGGAATTTCCTCTTCTTTCTGGCCAAACATATAGACAAGAAAGGACTCCTAGGAGTCTTTGGATAGCTGTAAATCAATGCCATGAAAGAGCCACAGGAGGGAAGGTACTGCTTTGAAATGAGTGACACAACTGATACCAACTGTGTGTCTGAGCCATTTTGTGCAATACATTCATTGGGTTTTGAGCAGATTAGGGAATTTAATTGTGAATTAAGGTTTTAAATACTGCATGGAATTTGTTCAACACTTACATATAGACTGAGATTTCATGCAGCATGAAATTATGCTGAATCCAGTTTCTGCCAAGATCCACAAGGAGATTTATTAATATTTTGTGTTTTTACAGTAGGTGCATTACAGACAGCCAAATCTAAGCACTGTTTCACTGGCACAACAGGCCTCAAATCATGCTTCTATTCTCAGGGGTGGCAGTTCCCTTATGGCAGCATATTTATCACTTAAAATGCAGTATTTGCCGAGTCCATGTGTAATATGCTCCCAATACCCTGTTCAGAACACGCAATTAGCTAAGAAATATCAACACAAAGACCATTTGAGCAAAATACAGGAGAATAATACTGCTTCAGAGCGATGCTGGAGACAGAAGTGCCTCACGGTAGAGGAAAGAATAATGAAAATGGGATGCTGCTTGAAAAAGAAATGCTGTTTCCAACTTCCCTCCTTCCTGATATCAATATCATATGTGTCTGAGTGAATATATGGAAATTAAACCAAATCATTATTGTGAGACTCTATTTCCAGGCCTTGTACCACTATGGACCTTATCTGCTCTGGTTGCTAAGCTGAGCAGTCTAATACCAAAAGAGATAAGTACCCCTGAAGAGTCCATACGGAAGGACCTTGGTGTGCATTGCAGGATGTGTATAGTGCAATATGGAAATGGGTATAATCACATCGCTAAAAGTTTTCTCACATTGTTGGCATGTAACAGAGTTGCCTAGGGCTGTCTGTGCACTCTTTAGACTGGCTCTTTTTTAAACTTCTAGTGCTTGCCTTTTTTACCTTAACGTTCTTGTGTCTAGTCTCACGCTTGTACTCAAACACACACACATATGCGTGCACACAGATACAATTTTAGCTTCTGTGCAGATGGTCACAACTGACATATAGAAGAATGATAATTCAAGACTTGATAAACATTTAAAGCCAAGGGAATCCAAAAGCAATAATAATCCTTTTAGGAAGTGCTCAGGGCTGAGTTATTACAGTGGCAGATGCTTCGTATGTATAAATCAAATATTTACTGATGAGTGAACTGATTGCTGCTGAGCATATCTGTTAAAAATGAAGGTAGCAAGTGAGAAGGAAACACATTAAGCCATGAATGAAGCTAATAGATACTTCTTTGGTCAGTGCAGGTTGTATTAAGATGCAGTTTGATGGATTTATGATGCTGCATTATATTTATCTGAAGAAAGGACATACAGCCCACTACTCTGGCAAAGACAGATCTGATCCTAAAGGACAATAGTGTAATGGCTTCTTGTTTCAAAGTGATTTAATTGTAGTCTTTATTATTAAAATGCCTCTTCAGGGTAATTTTTTTTTTTTATGCTGTGGTACACATGATACGCTGTTTAAATTTCTCTCAGGTGTGACCTAGATAAGTAATTTCACAAGCCACTTGTGGAAAGATCCAAAATCATGTCATATCAGAGATGTAGTGATGGTACTGGAGAGCCCTTCAAAACACGGCCTGCCAAATTTTTCCCTTTATATAAGTTTGCCCCTTCCTGCTACATCGCAGACGTAGCTCTTTGTCAACATGTAAAAGTACACTGATTTTCATGTGGTGGACCAATGTGATGAAGCTGAAGTCGAGACATCTGGAGAGGACATTCCTAGTTGCTGTTCTGGAGCTTCTTGTATAGGGTTTGGCTGAGAGTTTTCTATATATTTTCTACTGCTTTGGCCATGCAGGTGAAGAGTGACACAGACACTGAAATGGTTGAGCCCAGGCCTGTAAGGAAGGAGTCTGGGCAGTGCCCTTTGCTAAATCAAAACTTTACTAACCAGCCATGAGAGGAAGATTAGTGATGGTGATTCCTTCAGGGATGCTTTGCTCCCTCATCCTTCCCAAGCACCAGTCAAATGCCATATGTGGGAACCGTTATGGCAGTCATTTTGCTCACCTCCTGCGCTGCTGTTGTCTGTCTTCAGTGCTTCAATTTATTCTTAAATCCATCCACGGGTGGCCAGGGTTGTGGTAATGTGCAGTGGAAATGGGGGAATGGGTTAGATGAGACTGTGAACAAGATGTTGCTGAAGTCTGATCAATGGATCTGATTTAAATGAGAATTGCAGGAATTAGCTTAAATAACGGTTTTAGGAATATCACTTGTACTTCCAGTGCAGGATTTATCTTGAAGTATCACGTAGCAGATTTTTAGCTATTGGTAACTTTTGGTGTTGCCAGTGAAATGCCAGGAGGCAGTGGTGAACGTGAAGGGCAAAGTACAGCTTGTAAACTCTTTGTGATCTTCTAGCAGTGCTCTGGAAAGCCATTTTTAAATACAGTCCTTGTAGGTGCAGGAGGAAGACTATGATTTTTAGTTAAAATGCTGCACACATTAAAACATCCATTGAAAGTGTAGCAGTGTAAGGATTTGATCTTCAGGTCAGTGGGTTTCTTTTCAGAATGTGGGCTGCAGCATTGGGAGGGTGGTAAACAAAAGGCAAAAGAGAGACTGCCAATCTCTTGCTAACAAGAAAGTTTTTTCTTCCCTGTGATTGTAATTTGCATGTTCAGGGTTTCAAATGTATTCAGGTTCTTTGCAATATCTATTAGTCGGTCTGTTTCAGGATACTTTTCTGTACAAAATGATAATGAAAAGGGAACTGCAGTACCAACCCCTGTGTAATCTCTCTGAATACATGCCGGCAGTGACGACCAAATCCCTTAGCACATCTTGCCTGAATGGGCGTGTGACCATGACACCTTCTGGTCAGAGGAGCTGCCATCCTCTTCAGCAGCCAAGGAGGATTTTGTTTCACAGCAGCAGGATGGAGGGTATGAGCTACCTTTGAACCTTCTGCTCTGTGCATCCTGAGGTGTGGATGCCAGTTACCTGCCTAGGGAAGGGGGGGCCACATCAAGCCTTCCTTGGGACCACTCTGCAGTGCTGTTTCCCTGGTGTGGTGAACCTCTTTATTTGGGAAGTCTCTGGAGTCTGCACAGCTACATCCAAATATATACGTTTCCTTGCTATTACATTTTTCTGTAATTTTTATGTTTATTATAAACATTACTGGCTTTAAGCATGGCAAGAATCAATCGTGGCAGAAAGGCTAGTTGCAGCTACAGAGGATGGGGAGCATTTCATTGCAGTGAGGTGCCTAAACCTACCTGCTGGCTCACAAAACTCTTCTTTTTATCACAGGGAAGAGGTGCTTCAGGTTTTGAGGGCAGACCTTTCCTCTGTCTAGCAGAAGAGAACTTATGAGAAGGGAGGAAGCCCCAAAGCCCTTAAGCTGTTCAAGAGAGCTCAGCCATTGGAGCTAAGAAAAGAATGATCTTTGAGGATCACCTTTTAGACCTTTGGAGCAGCCTCTCCTAGGAAGTAGAGCGCCATTTGTACTGAATAACAATATACTAATTTCTTGCCTCTCCTCCTCCCAGAGGAAACCCCTGTTACCATTTTCTTTCCTCTCTGGAGAGCGGGTTGCCCTGAGCTGGTTGTCCTCCCTGTGGGTGTTAGCCCAAGACCTCTCTGTGCAGCAGCAGGAACATCTGCAGAGCACAGGACTCGGCATAGGTCGCTGGGTCTAGCCTGCTGTGTTGCGTATAACCCCTGCATAAGCTGGCTTCATCTCCAAATAAGTGAGGTGGGATTTTTCATTCATGCTGCACCAACTGGGAGGCTTTTCCAGAGGCTCAGTTCTCTGGTGGTTAGAAATGTTTCCGTTTCCAAGTTGTGTTCAGGGCTGGTTTATTTCCATTTGCTCTTGCGGCAAGATTGTTCCTTTAAAGGTTTGTTGTTTTTTTCCTGGTGTTTACCTCTGATAACTACAGAGAACAATTGCAATTCTTTTTAGCCTTCCTTTTGCTCTATTGAAGCAGCTGATCCTTTAGGGTTTGCATGGGCAAGGACAAGTAGGGAAGACAGGCCAGCTGTGGTAGCAGAGAGTCTTGTGGAGGCTAATTTACCCCACATCCTCATCTCGCTTTTAGTTGTGTCCTCGCTCACAGTCCAATTCTCTATTCCAGTGCCCATTTTTTCAAAACATTGAAACTGAGGCCTCTGTAAACTCCAGATATGTTAGATCTACCCCATTTGCATGGTCACAGGAAATGGATTCAGGAAGAAAGAGACCAGGTTAATCAGCCATGATCCAATGTGATAAATAGACGTTGCTTTTTATTCCACTTCCCTTTTCTTTAATTCTTTCCTCTGAGCTCTGATGCCTGGCAGACTGCTGAGATCAGACTAACAAGCTTCTACTTTGTGAATCACTTCAGCAAAAGGTCCCTGTGCATTGTAGATCCCTGCTACCAGGCAAACATTTCTCTAATGATGATGATGTTCTGGGCTCCCTGGTTTCAGAGCAGTATGGTCTTGCATTTTGCTTCCACTTTCTGCTTCCATTTCCACCCATGTCCAATGCATGTTATCCATGAAAAAATAAGGGAAATATTAATTTATTGGGAGTTCTGGAGTGGAAAAGGATCTACAGAAGGTCCCAAAGCTAACATTTGTAGCTTGGACTGCAGTCTGCCAGAGCTGGCTAGTTAAAAAGCCCTGACGTGGCTATTTCTGCCAGCAAAGGCAAGTGAAGTGATCAGAGGTGGCTACCTATCTCCCCAGGAGACAGTGGACAAGGAGAAGGGAAGGATAGCGCTTGAGCTCCCTAGCATCAAAAAGCAGTGGTAGTCCAAAAAAGCAACTGGAGAATCTTCCCTCTGTACAGCAGCTGGGCAGATTTTAACCCCCAAAAAAACAAAAAGGGGGAAAAGTAGAGGTCTGGTTTATAAGTTATTTCCATACTCTTTTAAGGCGATAAAATTCAGTGGTATATACACAGATATTCCATGATAGTCATTGATTTGTTTCCTAACTCCACAAAGGATAATATATGAAGCACAATGATTTCTGTCTTCACTCTTTGTAATTTGTCTATATCAAATATAGGATCAAATGTAGCACTTTCATGGTACAGGGGGCAGCATTGGCCTGTGTAATAAAATGTGCTTTGCATGCGAGACAGACAAGTGCAAAACCTCCCACTTCCACCTCTCCAACATGTAAGTAGTGATTAAAAAACCCTTTGAGACAACTTTGTTCGTGTTTTGAATAAACTTAAGTATTTATTCAATCCCTTTGCATCTGAAGAGGTGAAGGATGACCTGGAGCAGGAGACTATGAGAAAGTTGTATAGAGGCTTCAGCTCCTCAAAATTGTCTGCTTTGACCTCATTGGATGTTTGCTGGTGAAAAAGAGTAAGACTAGAAAGCCAGTTCTTGTTTAATCTTCTAATTAGGTAGTTCTTTTAAGTAATAAATTGCTTGGACTACTACTGACATCTCACCTCTTTTGCCAAGACCTTTCATAGCTGAGTTTTCAAGCTCTCCTCATTCTTTTTTGCAAAGCATTTTATCAAGTTCCTCTTCCCTGAACCATCACTCCTCTCTCATGCCTCCTTCCTAAACTGTCATGTATAGTAATACAGGTTTTAAGGCTTTCTAGTGCTGTGGAGGTCATTAAAGAAAAACAGACTTTTAAAAATGCCCTTCAGGAGTGACAATGCTTTTGTCAAAGCTGCAATGCGCTGAGTGAGTGCAATAGGGATTTTTATGGAGCTATTGCAATGCTATGGTTTAAGTAATAACTTAGGTGTCATCAGCATGGAAATTTTCTCATTTTGCGAAGCCTCCCAAGTTGAAGAAGGTTTCTGCAAGTTTTCTTAAATCTGCCTTCACAGAAACTGAGCACCTCTGGGTCAGAAAGGACAGACTGCAAAAGAATTATGCACTTGTCTTGGTAGCAATATTAGTTGATAGTCTTTGACAGAAAATTTCTTGCCAGTCACCAGAGCTTTTAATCAAAACTGTCGGCTTGATTCACTTGACTCAAGAGAAGTTTAAATGAACAGCACCTTTTCCACCAACTTCATCAGTTGCATTTTTTTGTGCTGATGATTTTACTGTCACTTTTATAAATTTTATTGGTTATTTCCTTAGATGAATAGCTAGAATTTGCCTTCCCCTAAAATTCCTGCTTGAAATTCTCCATAGTACGCTTAGTCCTGGTGGCAGTCTGAGACTGAACACGTTAGGATGCAGGGAATGCAGCAGTAGTCTTAATATATTGTCTGTCTGTCTGTCTGTCTGTCTATCTATCATCGACATATCTAGTTCACTGTTCTTGAAACTTTTTGGAAGTGCAGCGTTCCCTGGGTCAACTGCATCTGTGCTCCTTCCTGACCTGGAAGCTAAAACTATCTGTAATTACTGGATGCAGCACAATTCTCCAGCCCTGAGGGAACTGGGTGATTGCTTGTAATTAAAGGCACTTATCTGTCCCTTAGATTGCTACTCCTTGGCTAACTTTAACCCTTGCAGCCTTGTCTTCCAACCCTCACTTGAGGTAGTATTAATGGCTCCGCAGCTATGAGGTGAATCAGTTACCATCAAGACCTAAAAACTAATTTTAGGCAGAAAAAAAAGAGATTAAATTTCACTCTCAAACTACAGTTTGAGAAGAACTTTATCTAGTTTCATAAAACTAGAAAGTGGAATTGCAACAAAAATCTGGAAGCAACATACCTCATTGATACCAGGGTAACCCGAGATGCTAACAGATACTTTGCTTGTTCACACTGGAATAATATATGATTGAATTATGACTTTAGAGCAGTTTCACTATGCTTAGGACCTTATAATGTTCTTGACTAAATGGAACAGAGGCATCTACACTCTGATGACAGTTTCTTGCCATCAAAAATGCTTAATATTTAGGTGACTATTAATGCTTTTTCAGCAGCTGAAAGCTGAATCAGGTGCAAGTAATTCTGTTCACTGCCATCGATTTTATAGTGAAGTGTGACAGAGTTAATTATGCTATTAGATGAATTGTCTGACTCACTTTCTCAGTCTCATGATTATTTTTTTTATTAACTCTTCATACACTTAGCACAGTGTTTACCCTTCTGAGAGTTCAACCTTCTGAAGTGATGTTTTGCCCAGGACAGAGTGCTGTAATTCTGTTTTGTTTCAAAAATGCATACAAGTCAGCTGAAACGACTAAATATTTCCCAATCACTCTCTTATATTTCAACATGAAGAATAAATAGGATAAATGCAATTCAGTGATACAGCTGATCCCCTCTCCCTCCTCCTAAGTCCGTCTCAAACAAACAAACAAAAAATTGTTCTTAACTGAAAACGAACAAGGAACTTCTTTCTCCTAGGATAAAGACTGAGCAAAATCTGCCCAGCTTGTTTTGGCATTAGCAGAATTAGCAGAAATGTCAGTGTTTTACAAACTGATTGAATATAGTATTAGCATAATATTTTGGAATATGCTACTGGCAGACTCGTCGCAGTGTTTGCCATAACTGAAGTTCAGAGATCCAGACTCAGACGTGCAATAGTGAAAGCAAAGACAAATACTCTGCTGCAATTTTGGTTGGAGGCATTAGTGGTAGGGGAATAAAATATATTCTGGATTATTTATGCATGGACAGGCATATGAATACATTGTAGTCGTACTAATTATAGAACTTGTTATAACGCTTGAAGCTTTCATTCTGTCAAATCAGATTAATTGATGGGAGAAAATGTGTGTTCACACAGGCAATATGTAGGAATAGCAATAGGCAATGTTTCAGCATGCTTCCAGCGCCTCATGCTACCCCTTCAGCACAGGGTAGCTTAGTTGGTTTTGCTGCGGTCCAGCAAAGACTTCAGAAATCTTGCTGTTTGAAATTATTGCTCCAGTTTGCTTGTGCTCGCTGAAGTGCTGTTTCCGTCAGAAAGACCTTGGAAGCATTTTTGGATGCGTTTCAGTGGGCCTTTTAAATGTTATTGCTATACCCACTTAGCTCTGGTGAAGTCTGGAAGGAGGACTCTGAACTTTCCCACTCTTTTTCTAGTCTTTGCTTAAAAAATAAAAGAAAGGAAATGCAAGTGCCATTAAGGAAAGTTGTTGCTGGGGAGTTAAACCAAGGACCGAGCCTAGTTTACAGCCATGTGGTATGTCAGAGGCGGCTCTGACCATTCTGCTTTGGACTCGTCTATGAAACACCTGTTCCACCACCCTGGGAAAGGCAGACCTGCTCCTGCCCGCCCTGGTATTTTGTCTGTTTTGCAGTGATGCCTGTCTTCATGGAGGTGCATTATGGACACTACCCTCCTCAGCTGCCTTTTAACACCGCTGCTTGTCAGCAGCATCCTCCTGCAGAACAGTGCACTTAGCAAGGAAGGAGAAGTACCTGTAATTAAGATCGTTCCTGCACAGGGCTCAATCAAGATGCTTTTAGCATGAATGCAAGTATGGTCCTGGACTGAGGAAGGGGAGGTAAAGAGGGCAGAGCCCTCCTTTGCCCAAATCCGTGTGCTGTGACAAAGGAGAAGGCCAGTGTAGGGCTTGTTTGGCCTGCCTGGGACCTCTGCATTGCTCTTCATCCTTTGCTGTCATTGACAGAGCTGACCTAGTGCCCTAGGAAGGGAGCGTGCAAAAGCTGTCTGGGGTGGGTGTCTCAGCTCCTCTCCACTCAGAAAGCTGCTCCCAGGGCTCAGGAAGGGGTCCCCCTGCCCTGGATCTTGTGCCAAGTAACAGCAGCAGAGGGAAATCCAGTCTCTGCCTTGGGTGACACCTTGTTTGAAGGTAGCAGTGGTGTCCTGGATCCCTCTTGCATCTCCTGAGGGACAGCCTGGGGAGGTGCTTGGAGGCAGCACAGTGGGTTAAAGTTTGTGCAGTGCTGCATACACCACCCTGTCTGCGCTCCCAGCATGGCCTTCACCTGCCAGAGGTGGGCAGCGGATGTCTCTAACAGGCAGGTGGGCTTTTGCTCACCTGAGCTCTCCTCTGCTTTGGAGACATGGCTAATCCATCAGAAGGTGCCTTACTGCTGCATCTGTCCAATGACGGTCATGATAGTCAAGCAATTCAAATGGAGTGAACCAGATGGTGCCATTTCTGCCTTTTGGAGGGGGACTTGCTGCGTGCCTGCGACTCGTTGCCTTTATGCAGCAACACGAGTGTGAGAGCTGAAGCAGTGCTGCTTGCTGAGCCTATAAACTTCATCCTTTTGGAAGCTACTCTTGCTTACCATGAGGTGATCCATCAGTCTGAGGCCAAAGCAAGCAAGATGATATGTATTCATGGCAGATACTTATGGGACGAGTTCATAACATTTTACAGCTACAGCCACTGTCCTGGTATTTGCTATCTTGCTGGCACCTATCACAACATCAGACCGACATGACTTAAACAAGCAAGAGAATCCCAAACTTGAGCTCAAACCTGCTGATACCAATACCCTGTTACTCCCTGTTACTTTCCCTGTTACCCCCTCTGTACCTTAAAATCAAATGTGCAGAAAGAAAGACGTGTTTTGTAACCGCTTTACTCACCAGCAAAATGCAGTGACATGTGCAACACACTAGCTGTTCAGTGGTGTAACAGGAAGTAGTACGGGCAGCGAAAGATAACGTCGTATTCCATCATCACTGCAGGAGGAGTGTAAGCAGACAGCAGGGCCCAGGCTGGTACGGGCATCTTCGCTCTTGTTGGAAAACTGCTTACTATGGCTGCTTGCGCAGTTCTTTGTATCACTCAAAAGAGGTTCCTCGAGCAAACATACTGGGTTGTCCTTTGTAATACACAAGAAAAAAGAGGACCATCTGGGGAATTGTTCATGCTTTTACCCCTCATAACTGGTCTCTTTTCCTTGAATGTGTCCCAACTTGACTCAGCTGCTTGCTGGTTATATTTGAGGATCTCGCTCAGTTGCAGAGAGCTGCAGATGGTTAACAATTGCAGCAGTGCTATACCTGGGTAACTCCTTAAGAGCTACTCCTAGGGAAGGATTTAAACTGCTTGGAGCGATGGCTGATACAATTTAGCACCTAGCAGTGGGAAGGATAACTATCATTAAACAGCCAGCTTTCTGAAAATCAACATCAAGTACTTCAGAGACCCTCCCTGGACCTAGTGTTGCAGACACGTGGTCGAACGTCATCACAAGGAAGAGGTGACCTTCTCCAGGGCACAGGTGACTGGCCTGCCTGAGTGTCTGTGGTGCAACAGACCCAGGTAGTGAGTGGGATCCTCATGCTGCTTTAGCTGCTTGGGAGGTCATCATTGCCTCTAATTAATTATTGGAGTTTCTGTTATCATGTGAGGAAAAAAAAAGAGGTACTGTACTGTAAAATTTTGTTAAAGAAGGAAGGAAACTTTATTTCTAGGAAGTCCCAAATAACTTTTTTGTAGTCATCTTCTATACAAAAGCAAATGGAGAGGTAATGGAAACTGTAGGGGAGAGACTGTACCACAGTGGTGCTGCTGTGTGGGATGTCATTAGGGACCTCTGTCCTACCCCAGCCCCAAACTGTGCCACAACACTAAATCAAACGGGACAGGAATCCTGGTGTCTTCAGCAACTCTCTTGTCAGTGCCATTTCTGCCTGCACTGAGCAGATAAACTGGTGGGTTTGCCTCACCTTCCTTCAGCTAAGTGTCACACCTGTAAAAATGTTTGCTTTTGGCAGAAGCCGCATCCTCAGACACGCTCCTGATTCCTCTGCCTTTAGACTTTCCATTTCCTTCCACAGGCTCCAACACCAGTGTTGCTCTTGTCAACACTCTTTCCTCTCCCAGTTCATGTTTTGCATATCACCTGGTTTCCTGCAAACACTGCAAGCCCATAATTCCTATAAATATCATTGCTGGGACATCATATCGGTGCAGCCTCACTTTCCTTGAGTGCAGTGGCATTTTTGTCTGAATTCTCCTGATTTGGCCCCTGTCTCAACCTTCCCAGTTTTATTTGTTTTTACAATTAGCCATCAGAATGCACGGTCCTCATATTCAGTAGCTTATGATCTCAAAGGCTCTTGGAAGTCGAAATACAATGAAACAAAAGGCTGTGCATCACTCAAGGCTGGGAGGATATCTAAGTTCTCATCTTTTTAACAGGATACACTCAGTATTAGTTTAGTTCTTCAAGTTTGTGGAGGTGTCCTAAGCTGGCACAGAATCTCATTGGTCTCTTTTTTCTTCTCTCTACCTTACTATTGTTGCCTGCCCAATATCTCTTCCTGGTATGTCTATCTTCGTAACTATGACACTAGTTCATAATTTTTCTGAGATTTCTGCAATCTGTAGTAACTTTCCTTTAATTCTTAGTGTCACGCCTCTCTGTTTGCTTTTAGGTATCAATTGAAAATAATTTTTTTGCTTTTCTTCATAAGGTTTTCTCTTCTGTCATTATGTATGTATTCTTTCTAGCATTATCTGGTGTTTTAAATGCATAATTTGCATAGTAAATAATAACATGGTGAAGGTGAAAAGTACCTGGGTTCTGCTAATCTCGACTGGACGATTATTTCTGAGGAAAAGAATGAATGACTGGTTAAATAGATAATATAAGGGTAAGGTACAGACATACAGGTTACACCAGCATCAGATTGTTGTTGACTTATATTTTACTCTTGAGGTGGAGCTGATAGGTGTATCATTTCAAGGGAAAATGTTATTTGAAAAGTGTATAGATTGTGGCATGTTGGTAATACATCTCTGTTCCAATGATGATTCCTGGTAATAAATGAAACTTCATGGAAAATGGTCCTGACTAAAGCTGAATGGGAAAAATGCAATTCTGTGCATCTGTCAATTGTATTGAAAGAGGTATACAGGAAAAAATGAAGTGTAAATGGGGATTTTTGTTCTGCCAGGTGCTTTATGTAGCTGTGGTAGGCCATGTGTCCATGGGGTTGAATACCTGCCTCTGGTTTTTGCATGAGGTGTTTTTTTTAAATATTTTAAACCCATGGGAGCTAAGGGTGAGGGAGCTTTGTCTCCTACAGCAAAATAGAAATCTCTGCATCCCTGTGTTGATTTGGGTGAATACCGAAAGCTACAAAGGGTTTCCTTAAATGGGATGGGTTGTATTTGGAAAGTCTAATATCAAATGCACATTGTATGTGTGTTGGCAAAATGATGCAGAAATAATGAAGGACGATAACGCCTTTCTCTTACAGTCTCCTCCTCATCAGTGGAACTTGCTGTCCTTCCTGTAGGTAGGGGGTAACACTCTGCTGGTTCTCAGATGGAACACTAACATAAGGAGTGATTACCTGTCACCTATGAAACACGTGGCTGAGCTTCTGGGTCTTACTGATGAATCAGGAAGACTGGGTTGTCTTATTGACAAGGTTTAAGGTGCCACAGAGTTGGTAAAACTCTAATAATGTAAGCTTTAATTCAGTATAAGCTGTTATCTTTCTGTCAATATGATATAACTTTTTATGGAGACGTGTTGAACCTCACTAGAAAACCCTGGCACTTTTTCTACTTTGGAAGAAAAGTTGAAAGATTTGTGGTTTTACCTCAAAAGTTTTTTTAACTTTAACTGTTCACACCCCCCCCCCCCCCCCCCGTTGGATACTACCTTTTGCATTAATGGATGCAAGGCTTCTCATTTTCCTGTGTATGAAAAGCACTCTTGAATATGCAGAAACGAGAGAGTGAATTGGTAAATTGTTGCAGAAAATCAGCAGCACAGTTTCAGAGCCTGAGCCCAGTCATATGCCCTCTTGCACACAACAGATCCCAAGGCAGAAACCCCACTGATTTTGTATAGATGAATAAATCTGCAATTTTATTTTTTTCCCATGGGCTAGGAGAATCTCTGTGCAGGCAGGGTGGTCTGTTTTCACTTTCCCTGGCTGGATTTTGAAGTAGTCAAGTTACATGACTAAGTATGATTTAAGTCCTTTAAACAGGGACTTGCTTGATGCGGCTAATTAATGTGTTCTTCGCATTTCCACAAGGTACTCACAGTGTTGGTGCATGGACTTGCACAACTGGATTTGGAAGTCATCACCATGACCATATTTTCACCAGAGCCTGTCTTCCCTCACATGGCAAACTCCTCCGTTGCAGGCTGTGCTTCTCAAGAGGCAACTTTTGCAATACGTGACAAAATGTGTTAAGGCCGGGACAATGTTTTGACAGTTATTTTCCCTCTGCTCTAGCGGCTTCAGCTGAACGCACCACATCAATAACCTTAACTAAAGATCCCCATGCAGGGCATCTTGGCAGAGTTTGAGAGGTGATTGATCAGGTCGGTGCAATGAAGGAAATCCCTGTCCTTCCTCCTGCCCAGAGCAGGGATCCCGCAGGTGTGGGGAGGGATTCCCCGTGTCTTGGTCCCTGCCATGCCTGGGGTCAGTGTGGGGGTGCCCCAGGGGACCCGGAGGCAGGCATCCTATTGCAGAACTGGGTTTTAACCTCCCCTGTGCAAACCTCTTGAGTTTGATCTATAGGTCCTGTTTCAAGCCTCATGCATTATGAATAATGTATTCTCCTTTAATGTATTGTTTGTGGTTCTTCTTGAAAGGCATCGATACATCTGTGACTAACGGGCTTGATCTCTCTTCAGGGTACAGACTTTCTCTGCTGTGTTTTGGGGGGGGGCTTGAGGCAACGGTGCTTTATCGATTTAGTTATTCTAAAAGTGGGTTTTGCCCCAGTTGAAGCCTTACAGCCCATGCTGCACGTCACTCTCTCAGGAAAGCAGGCTGACTGCAATGAAGCAGATGGCTGTTTGCCAAGAGTGAGTCGCTCACTTTCTGTAATTTACCCTTCTTTTTTTTTTTTAAATGGTTTGGCTTGGTTGGGTTTTTAATCAGAGCCAGCCTTTCTCCAATAGCTTGTTCTCCCTTGCGCGCCCGTGTTTGTGTGCGAGAGAGGGAGGCAGAGAGAGAAGCCGTGCCTGGGCTATGCTGACAGACGACTTTTTCCTCAGTTGTCAGGTTCCGAGCCTGTCAGCAGCACTGCTGGTAAGTGGAAAAAAAATAATGCCAGGGTGGGGAGAGCAAGGCTGACCCTCCGGGGAGCAGCCCGGAGGGACCGTGGGCTGCCACTCGTGTGGCGGCAGGCAGCCTCGTGGGCAGCGCGCAGCCCCGGGACCCGTGTGGCTGCCCAACTCCCCGGCTACCCGTGCAGACAGCTCAGTTGCCAGCAAGGGATTTTCCTCCCCTCCTCCCTTGATAAAGATCCCTCAGCTGGTATTACTGATTGTATCCTTGGCTTATTGTAAAAAACCAGCCGACCAAACAAAACAAAACAAGGGAAAAAGAGAAAAAAAAATCCGTGTGGCTCGCAATCTGGAGATGAGCCTCTAATCCCCTCGGCCAGCCCGAGGATGGTGGCACGCTGGCACAGCTGCCCCCCGCGTCCACCTGAGCGCTCGTGGGCTGCCCACGCGGCCCCGCTTGCAGGGAGGGGGGAGAAGTGGCTGCCAAAAATGTTGGCCGCTCCCGGGCAGCGCTAAAGGTGGAGCGTGTGCATGTGTGGGGGGCAGCATCTGTCCTCGCTGAGCTTTAACCAGAGCGGTAACCTGCAGCTATGGAGTCACCGACTAAGGAAATCGAAGAATTTGAGAGCAACTCTCTGAAATACCTACAGCCAGAGCAAATAGAGAAAATCTGGCTTCGTCTCCGAGGCTTGTAAGTAGTACTTTTTTTTCATATCCTTCTCCCATTTCCTCCCGTTGTCAAAATTATTGTAGCACTTCCTTTTTTTCTTTCTTGCTGGTACCTTTAAAATCTTCCAGGAGTTTCCACACCTGTTCTCCATAAATACAGTGACTTAATATTAGCAAAAGATGCATTTGCTTCGTTAAATTGAACTGCTTGTTACATTTAACAAACATCTTCCAGTGGGAATGTAGAAATGTCATTAATAAGGCATTGTAAGATATAAGCAGTTACTGAGATGCTAATTACTTTAGCTGCTATACTAGAAAAGTTTTGTTATAGCCTGAATGGTACTTAATTGGATCCTCTGTTTTCAATCATCTTACCCTTAGATGCAACATACAGAAGACTTTTTTTCCCCTGTAAATTGCTGGCACTGACATGGTTAATAAGGACAAGATAGGCAGAGAAGGCACAATTGGAAAACATTTCTACCAGCATTTGTAATGGCAGCAAATTCATGTTCCGCAGATTGGATTGTACTTACTAATTTATACATTAAGTCTGACTTGCCATGAAATGATGGGACGCTGCCTCCTGAGTAGAAAAAAAAGTACCTGTGCTTAAAGAAGAACTTGGCACTACAGAAAAGTAAAAGTTTATAGGCTGTAGTTTGCGTAGCTTATTTAGAGTCAATGTCTGGCGTCTTTTCCAGATTCTCAGTATGTAAAATACCGTCTACCAGCACCAGCAATAAGATCCATTACTGGCAGCAAAGCATTTATTTGCCCATCAGTTTTTCACCAAGGCAAAGAGGAGCATTACTATGTTACTGCATCCCTCTCTGTGTTCAGAACTGTTTGTGGGTTTTTTTTTTTCCTTCAGCCTCACATGTTAGAGTTATTAAAATTTCAGCCCTCAAGGGAAAGGGGGGAGGGAAGGGAGCAAGGATGCTAGGAAACAGCAGAAGCAGGAAAATGTAGAAAGAGTAGGCTAATAACTGCAAACAAATGGGTCCAAGTTAAACTTGAGTGGCTCTTTGAGTGTTATTTTGTGTGAGCAGCAATAGCATATTTTGTAAAGCATATCCAAAACTTCTGTAGGACTCCAAGCAGTCTAAGACACATGCATGAATATGTATTTCTTGCAAGGCATCACTCCAGGAAGCGTGTTTTGTGAAGGAACTTAATCAAAGTAGATGACAGCTGTCTTGTAAGCCTTCCAAATAGAACAGCCACACAAAACAAACCCTCTTATTTTCAAGTCTGTGCCATGCTATAGTATTAGGAGTCCTTGAATTTCTGTCTAATATGGAGTTTAGGAGCATGCTGATTTGAATTCCACCTGAAGTTCATAGATAATTCTTCAGCAGCATTGTAGTTCAGGATCTCTCCTGCTGTTAGTACGAGGCAGTGTCTGTGTATTGTACGTCAAGCTCCGGTCTCTTCTACCTTTTGGAAATTTGGCAAAACTGTAAGACTTATTCTAGATATGTAATAACTAAACCTCAGGCTGTTTTTCAATATAGCCCTCTCTGTTGGCAGTGTGCGTGAGTGTAACAAACACATCCTTGCTCCTTCTGAGTTTCAAGATTTCTTTGCCTGCAGAGGAGATAGATTTTCTGTAGAATTCTTGATCACAAGATGAAAACTGAAATGTGTTCTGCTCTAATTAAAGACTGTGTAGAAGATTTTCCATTCCCAGTCATTTTATGGAGGCTCTTAGCGCATGCATACACACACACACAAACTGGCTGCAGACTGAGGTTTGGCATCATGTTTCATGGTTTTTCTTCTCTGTTTTTATGCATGCCTATATGTGTAAGAAGAACAATTAGATGTGCACAGCCATCTTAATTAACTCTTAAATAAGATGCTTCATGCTGGAGAGATCAAATACTACTTGAGAAGATGCCTCTCTCCCCAGCCCCTGGTACACCGACAGCACAGGAATTAGTTACAAGGCACAGCAGTGCTACCAGAGTGGTGTTAGACAGGTAGCAAGAGAAAGCATGCTGCTGGCTGAAGCCGCCCAGGGAGGTGTAGCCTGCAGCAGGCAGACACCCAGTTGGTAGTTTGATCCTGACCCTGCTTCTTAAACGAGATCGGCTGTGATGATTTAAACAGTCTCCAGCGCTCAGCGTTGGGTTGGACATCTCCATGGTAGGACTTCACCCATTGCAGCTCTGATACCTTCCTCCCCGTCTTCCCACCCCCAGTGCCAGCTGGTGTGTTTACTCACCGTGACTCAGTGGGCAAACTAGTATTCACCACCTCTTGCAATACCTGGCTTTTCCAGGCGGCGGGGAAGGCAGCTCTTTTAATTTTCACCCCATCTCAGCCCTCTTGGTTTGAAGGGAGTGGAAACCCAAAGGCTGCAAAGGGGTGGTTAAGGTGAGGCTCTTTATGGAGTCCTCTAATGTAGTGTGTGAGGGCTTTTTTGCTGTGTGCCTGGTACAGTTCTGTCCCTCGGGATGGTTGGCCTTTGGAGGTTTGGGCACGGGGTGTGTATTTTCAAGGAATAGGGAGGTCTTTTGGACAGCATGAAAAGGGCAGGTTTGTGTGAGGCTGAAGCCAGGTGTCTCCTGCAACATGAGTCATATGTTGCTGTAAGAGCCAGACAAGATAAAGAATTTGCCTGTAGAGCGGAAGGATTTCCTTCTCCTTTCCCTTACATATCTCTCCAAGACGTGCGTTTTTGGTCAGGACAGCCTGTTTGCTTTGTGAGTGCAGCAGCATGACGCAGTGGTCCTTAGGCCATATCCAGATTCCTTTTGCTTTTACTATTTAAGAATGAGCTAAAATACTAATGCAATAACATTACTGAAATGTTTTTACTTGACATACACATATTCACAGCTTAATGACTCTGCGCAGCGATTTATAAGAGAATCAAGTCAGTGGACCTATAGTGTTTTCTCAGGTTTAAGGGAGAGTGATAAATTACCTGACTGGACAGTAAGTCATCTGTGGCAAAGTACTTGGGTGTCTTGAACCAGGGATCTATGAAATAAATGTTGTCTCTTATACATGACCCATTAGATATTAATTTAGGTTTAATCGCAGCTTAGAAAAGAATCTTTTAGTAGTTTATTATTAATAAACTTCTGGGGAAGGTTTCTGAATAAGCTGTTTCCTGGGCAAAGGTACCATTAGAGGCATATGAAACCCTCTGGGGAAAATCTCAAAAGTTGACAACTGACAATTTTGCCCTTTTTTCTTATGTTGTGCCAGAATGTCAGGGAGGGGTTTACTCCAGATTTCTCCTTGTAGGAGCTCATGCCAGCAAAACGGCTGCGTGCACTGGCCGTGCGGCCATCAGGGTCCTGTCTTCCCTGGGAAGGAACGCACCAGCTTTCCCTGCAGCAGGGACCTCCCAGAAACAGACCCGCGTCTGAGTTTTGTTGTCATCGTAAATGAATCGGACTGGAGCAGCTGCACATCCCTTCAGGGATATCTCCGATGCGGCTTTCCCTCTTGGCTGCTGGAGGCCTGCCTGCCTCCCAAGAGTGCTGCTGGGTGCAAGTGGTGGTGGGGTGGCCCCACCACCCCGTGTGCCCCCATCCCCGCAAGCGCAGGCACGCTCTCACTCCCTGGCTGCTGATGGGCTGCCAGCTGCCTCTGCACACCACTGGTGTATGCCCGCGCTCCTGCTGAGCGTGTGTTTAGCTCAGGAGTGGATCTCCTTGGTTCCTCAGCTGCTGCTGGGCCGCGGGGATGTCTGTTTGTTTCTTCACGTGGGGCCTGCCTTTGAACAGTTGCCTCTTATTCCCAAGCAGCACTCACCCATGAAGGCTGACAAGCTTAGCCTGGGAGAAACTGTGGTTCTTAAGGATGTGTTGTTTGCTTATGGCTCTCAATAACTGCTGCTGCCAGAAAAAGGGTCTTGACTTTCTTGCTCTGTTCTGTCTTCCTTGCCCCGTGGATCCTGTCCAGAAGGCAGTCTTTTATTCAGACTTGCCTTATTCAACTCTGGGCTTGGACACTGTGTACACAGGAGTTACATGAGTCTGCCCTTCACTCCCCTACACTTGCTAATAACTCACTCTGTTAAGCTCGGGACCTTCAGCTCTGCAAAACATACTGGTTAAGATTAGGTGGAACCCATAACAGGGCACTGTTAGCAGCAGAGCTTGGAGACCTGATTTCAAAATATGACTGCATGGTTGCTTTTCAAGCTGACGGTTTCTCTAGGGAGGTATGAGCAGTGGTGGCTGTGTTGGGGTGTTCTTGTTTTAGCACTTGGACCCCTGTCTGTGGGACTGTGAACTCCCTTGTGCTAATTAGGACTCTTAAAGCTCCATGAAGTGGCTTCATTTACCTCCTGATTTCTCAAGAAGAGAGAAAGCACTGTTTTTCAGTGCTTTCAACACTAGAATTAGGTGTCATGTCTGATAGTATTGAAGAATGCAGATGCATATATCCAAAGAGTTTTGCTAGTTTCAGTAGAGGTGTGCTAGTTTACAGCAGCTGAAGACCCAGCTTGGAGATATTTTTGATTTGATTTGGTTACTTTTATGAAGAAAAATAAAACCTTGATTTCTAGCTGTTACAGTAGTACCAGCATCACTGGCATCTGCTGGTGCCCCTGCAATGCTTTAAGCATTGCAGAAAGAGAGAATCAAAAATGCATTCTAACCTTCTTCCTGGGATTATAATGTTAAATTGCTAAATATGCAATAAATCCCTTCATTCTCAGTGTAGTACTTCCTCATGGTGCCAAAGATGACATTGCAAACAGCAGCAATCTCTGAACTGCAACTCAAATGGGACGCTTGACTTTGAACTCCTTTTTTGGACTCTCCTGCTCAAACCTGTCAGTCTAGAATTGGTCTAAGAAATCTGATGGGGACAGAGGATAGAAACGCATGTAAATCCATGTCTTTGAAAACTTTGTGGTTTTGCTGAAGATTGGGAACAATATTTCAGCACTCAGCTTCCTCTGCAAAACACAATGCATCCTACCGACAGTGGTAGGTACTGACAGAGGTCACAGTGCAAACATTTGTCTAAGATCCAGATTTGTTCCTGAGCTAAATGCTGAAGCAGCAACTGATTTTAATGGAAAACATGGAGCCTTGGTGACTGAAGACAATCTGGCAAGTGTTACTCCCTGTCTTATCTGTATGTGCTCTATGACATTTTTAGGTTTCCTTAGTTGAAAAATGTCACACACAGAACCGCTGGTTCTGCCAGTGACAGTATCCTGTCTGCTTCATTTTTATTTACGTGGGCCATCGTAAACAGGAAAACAGAGAGCTCCCTTCAGTTCCAAAGGCCCACTCTACACAGTGGGCTTTGTCCCCAAATATTTTAGCTGGCAGCAGGTAGCAGAGGTTAAAAAGCCCCTCAGAAAGCACCACTTTGTTAGGAAATGTGTAAATTAGTCAGTTTTCAAGTGGAAAATATGAATATGCTAATTCATTTCCGGAGGTGAGAGAGGCACTTGGTCTGTCTTTGGTCTTGGTTTCAGTCCTTCTGAACCTCCTGAGGGTCTAGGTTTAAACTGAAGCCCTGTTCACCCTGGGGGCAGAACCAAACTACCTTCATATTTAAATACAGCTGTTGCCACCCTGTTTCTCGTTTGGCCTTCCTAAGGAGCACAGACAGGGATTATTTTTCAGAGAACCATGTCAGGAAACCTCTCTGTAGGCCTCTTAGGTCTGAATTTCACTCTTCTCGTGGTTGTCACGATTCCTGGAAGGATTAAGAAGGTTTTACTGGTTAGTGAGCGGGTGCTGGCTACATGCTGGAGGCAGCAGTGCTCCAGTGTGGCCTAAAGATTCTTAGTTTGGGTGAGCTACTCTGTGGGTATGAATGACTCAAGTAGTTTTAAGGTTTGTTGGGGTCTGGTTGGTCCATAATATTGTTCTCCTCATAGTGTGAAGAAGGGCTGAATTTTACCACTGGACTAACCCATAACAGCTTGTTTTATACTGCCTGCAGCACAGACCTTGAAGGAGCAAGGGGAACGGGAGAAGTGCTGCCAGCTGCTAATCTCATGCCTGACAAATGGACAGAGGAGAGAACATATTCTAATAAAGAGCAGAACTGCAACTTCAGAAGTTAATTAAACAGTAGGTTGCTTGGAGGGGTAGTAATTCAGTAAACTGATACATTTTGCCACAGTTCTTCCGTTACTCTGTTCCACCCAGTGACTTTTATTTGAATCTTAAATCAATAGATGAGTCCTGTAGGTAACAAAAGAGAGAAGACTTCATGTTTAATACTAAAATGTTGACTAAGAAATAATATATACTCTCTAGTTTTTGCCGTAATCATAAAAAAGCTTTTATTCTTCAGGGGGTAGTACAAGTGAATCATACGTGCAGCCCAAAAAGCAGTTATTTATTTCAGCAGTCATAAAAAGGTCGTAGAAGAAAGGGGCTCCCTTTGTAATATTAAATTCAGTGCCTTTCACATATATCTGCTATAAAGCTTGCAATCCTGCATAGGAAACAAGGGTACAAAAAAAAGTTATTTTGGGGAAGATGTGTTTAAACCTCAGGTCAAAGGGAAATTAAGGGTCTCTTTCTGAAATTCTTTTTTAAAGCTGTCTCAGTGGGATAGGAGTCCATACAGAAAGAAAGAAAACCCGATGGAAGACAGTACTGAAAAATCCTCTGCATGCATGTGTGTGTGTTTTAAAGGCTGTGAGGCTAGCTCATCTCCTAATCTGCCAGCTTTTGGTGGGTTCACACACTATATTAAACTCAACTCAGCCCTTGAAAGGATTTTTATTTGGTGTGTTTCTTTTTCTTCCTGCAATTCATGTGAGATTTTCCTGTTCCATTTTTTCTTGTCTTGTTCCATAAAAAAAAAATCACTTCAGCCCTTTTAAATACTACAAACAGTCTGACTCTGATCCTGACTGGTAGATGACAGAAGATTGAGGTTCACATATTAGGGCTGACCCATGAAAACGCTGTAGCAGCTGTGAAACGTACCTCTACAGATGCGAATTTGTCTCAAAACACTGGGGATTTGGACAAAGCGGAGGTTTTCTGGAAGGGCTTGTTTGAATTCGTAAGGCTGTTTTTGATCTCCTGAACTGTGCTGTAAATACTGGAAAGAATGACTTCATTGATACCAATGCATTTGCGGGGGTGAAATTAGAATCCAGTTCCTGCTCTTTGGAGTGGTTTTTTGTTTGTTTTCTTTGAAATGCTAGGTTTTCCAAACATTTCCAAGCATTCTCCAAGTAGGCTTGAGAAAAGTCGTTTAGCCCCGTGACGGTGCAAAATTTTCTCTGACAGTGTTGAGCACAACTTTGTGCTTAAATCTGAATTGTAGCTGAGCGATAGTCCTTCCTCCAGCAGACTCCGTACTGCTCCAGGCCTCTGCCAAAAGTTGTCTGCAGTTGTGTTGGATATTTGAAAAGCAGATTCATTTTGAAGGTGTGATTATAAGTACAAAGAAACCAGAATTAAAATTTTGCAATAGATGAGTGTAGCTCAAACTCTGGTGAAGCTGTTTGTAATAAACTCACATGGTTGATTTCAGTGGAATCAGGATTCCTCTACAAAATTGGTAATGTCCATGTTGGGGATTTTTGAATTTTCCTGGCTAAGAAGGGGGGTGCAGAGCTCACAGAGAGCTGTAGCTCTACATGGCTGTCAAGAAGACGTTTGAAAGGCTGTGTCTCTGCCAAGGGGTCCAATTCATATCACAGCAGTCTGCCTTGCCTTCTCTGGGAGGACCTCCACGCCTAGCAGTTGGTGACATTGGGTGGAGCAGTCCATGTGAGCTCAGGCATGCAGCGGGAGAGGATTGTCATAATTCTTGGAGAGAGATGTAGGAGACAATTTAGTTATTAAGATGCTATAGACACGTATGATAAGTTCCATGCTTTTCTTCCATATCTGTCAAGCTGTGGAGTCATTTTGTTATTAATGTGACACTTTGAATGGCTATTAGTAGATCTGTGTCATCACTTTAGGAGTGATTTCTTACACTGCTAGGGACAGATACTATTCATGCACGAAACTCCTAGCCAAGACAGAAAGTTGCACAATATCCATCTGTAGCACGAATCCTGGCTTGGCGCAAATCTCATTTCAACACCAAGATTAGCACAAATTAAACATCAGATCTGTGCAATTTTTAACAGCTAAGGCTGTAAAGAGCCCTTGAGCTACAGCTGTGGCATGCACCGAGTCCCTGCGGAGCACATGGCACAAGCTACAGCAAGCATCCAAGGGCAAAGGAGCAGAAGTAGAGCATAAACCACCTTGCAAGGCTGAGCAGTTCGGATGGTTGCTGTAAATGATGCTCAGATCACACTTCCTCCCATGCCTCCTGTGGAGCAGCTGGTTTTCTGGGATTCACTAGCAGTAAGCAGTTACTGGTGTCTGCTAAGCAAAGAGACTGAATACACAATTTAAATATGCTCCTATACACATATTGATGCAGCAAGGACAGCTACAGTCAGATGGGAGAACTCGCTTTTTTCAGACTTGCTTGAAAAGTAAAAGGAGAGGAAGCTGTGGGGGTTGAGGCTGGGAGGGGAGGATTGGGAGATCATCTACAAAAGAGCATACTGACTCATAAAAAGGGTGGAGAGAAGAACCAGAGAGCGCTTTTAAAAAAAAAACAAAAGTGGTGGTGGGGAAAGAGATAGTTCTGTGAGTTCTTCAGGTCCCTACATGTAAACACTCGTTAGGTTTATTTACTTCCAGTTTATAATAGCTCATAGCACAACCTATATGCAAGTCATTTAGGGGTTTGAGTTTTGCTGAAAATCATGGGGACAAGGGCTGCCTTTAAGGGTATTTGGAAATGCCACCCAATCTGTAGCACAGTATTTTTTGCCTCACTCAGATTCTAATGGGAGACCTTTGAAGGAAAGCCTGGATGCTGCAAGAACACCTCTGGTTATAAACGCTGCACAAAACACTGCTTCTGTGTCACCTTATGAGCATGTCTTTGTTCAGGCAAATGAGGGTCTCTTCTTCAGGAGGCCATTGCTTTATTTCTCTAGAGGATGGGGGAACTTTCTTTGGTATCTTGGCCACATTCTTGTTGTAACACCAGTCAAAATTCTCCCTCCCAGTGTTCCCATTAATGTTGACTGGGCAGTCATCATTCCTTTCCCTCTTTGCACTAGTGTTCCAGGTGCAGAGAGCTTACAGATTTGGATGCAGTTTGACTGGATGTGTAGATGAAGTCATTCATGTGGTACGGAGAGCGGAGAGCGTCTTTAAAGTGCTTTGCAGAGAAAGGCTTTTGTTTAAATGCTCAGTGATCTCTAGACCTGTTTCTAATTAGTTCAACTGCAGTGATCTTCTTGCAAATGGAGAAGAATCAAATTCCTGAGTTATGCAAATCTGCTGAATAACTTGGAGTAAATGATCATAATGGTCCCACCTAGCCTCACAATCTATGAAACGTCAAATTGCATTTTGAATTACCTATTTACCTTATGGAGGTGGATCTGCTCCTCTTCTGGGCCAGAGGCAGGGAACTTGGCTCCTCCCTTACAGCAGCCAAACTTTTAAGAACTAGAGTCGCTGTCGCACCTGGTATGTGGAAAGGACAGGACTCGCTTATTTAAATACATCTTTATATCTGAGGCTTCTGAAGACACCACCCCCCGCCCCGTGGTTGCTGTGGCATCTAGATGCTTGTGAGACAGCTGGTGACAGTGTGGAGTAGGGCCTTAAGGAATAGAAATCTCACCCAGCCTCCTCCATTCTCTGTGTGCACGCTCAACGCCTGTTTCCATCCACCCACCCATCCGTCCCAGTTCCCTCTCCCAAAGTTTTCCCCTGTGTGTCGAGGAATTCCCACGCTGAGACCGCAGGGCAGCGTTGCCGAGCTGCAGACGGCGGCATTGACGCCTCTCTCCCTCTCCTCCTTCCTCTCTTCCTCCCCTCTGCCCTCACGCCGAATTCGATGGAGCCAGCTGTGTGCCATCGCACCTGTGTCGTTCATTCCTGGGGGGTGGAGGAAGGAGAGATGGGCAACCTTCTTTACTCCTTGCAGAGAATAATGTTGTAGTGATGCAGAAACGGTGTTGACAGAGTAGCAGGCAGCCTGCTGAAGGTGCTGAGCCCTGCTGCAACCAGCAATTTTGAAGACAAGAACCTCTGTGAAACCACTTTTCCTCTGCAAACAGGCTTGCACTGGCTATATCCCAGAGGCCCATTGTTGTTCAGATGACTTCCCTCTGTACCGTCCCTGCTCCTGGAGAAACACAGAGTGCTGGGAAGTCCAGAAGAAGAGCATTGGCTCTTCACGAGCAGTTTAAATGTTGTCTTTTTCTAAGAGTGACACTTAATAACTGGTCTATTAATGAGGAGGCACTGGCAGGACAATAGCAGTCTTGACTCACTACACAAAGTAGTGTTGCCAAAAGGCTTGACTAATTTTAAAAAACTACCAGCGTGCTGAAGGAGGGGGCAGTTGGGACGTGGGGATGGGGAAGTGAACCTTCTTTTGGAAAGGGAACACTGCATCTTTGTGCAGCAATTTTTTCTCCCCGTGTTTAGGCTTGTTCAACAGTAATCTGAGTGTTTCAGCCTGTAACCCAAAGTCAGGAGAGGCCCTGGCACAAAAACATGAGATTTAAAATTCTGCGTCACACCAGCTGTCTACTTAGCAGACAGAGGGGGTGGGTTGTGTTTGGGGGGAGGAAGGTTGGAGGGGAAAACAATAACAAGCAACAGTCTGATAGATTTACTAGAGCTTAGGGTAAGATGCAGATTTGTTTAGTGACTTCATGCACACGGCTGGTCTGGTCTGATGTAATTCCAGTCCATGTTTCCTGTCCTGATATTTAATCCAGGGTATGAAGAATGATTCCCCCCTCCCCATCGCTGTGCATGCTCTAACTGATCACAGAGCCACTCTGCATGAAACAAACTGGACAGCTGCCTGTTTGGCTCCTGCAGAATCTGAATATGTTTGTTTTACACATAGCAGCAGTGATTAAAATAAGTTTTTAATCTGTACAGGCTTGTTTCTTCCCAGGTCTAACAGCTTTTTGCCACTGGGGGAATGGAATTCCCGCTAAACAGTGTTACGTGCTTCCAGCGTACACAGTATATCAATATCGGATCTATAAGGGCTCTGCAGAATTCTGCTTTGCCTTATTCTGAGAGGAACTGTTCCCTTGTACACTCCTTGTTAATATGACTCGTTTTCACAAGCTCTTTTCTTAAGGAAACGAACAGGATACAGCTAAAGAACACACAGGAAAGATTGCGTATATGCTCCCTTTTTTGAGACATTGTACTAGCAAGGAAGCAGCATCCCAGTTGCGGAGGTCAGCCTGGCGGTGTAAACACAATGCGAAGCACATCTGTGGCAGCAGGGAGCTATTCCTCCCTCCCGGCCCCTCTGATCCCGTGGTGCATCAAGTGCCACAATCTCTTCCAGTGGGAGAGGCTACAGAATAGGCATGTTGAAGTACCACCCATCCTGTACTTTGCAGGTCATCACCTTTACTAATTTCAGAGCCAAATGTTCCGTAAGTCATCTGGAGCTGCCAGCTAGAAAGCAACGCTCAGTCAGACTACGTATATATCTATTTTTCAAATAGTAAATATGCGAAGGTTGTACGCTATGGTGATCTGACAATCCTTATCTTTTTTTTTTTTTTTTTTTTTAAAGCATGAATACTAAGAACTGCTCTGTATTCTTTTCAGACCTCAGGACTTTATTTTCCTGAAATGTACTTTCCTGTAACTGGATTTTTATGAGCATGCATTTTTCTTGAGAATGTCATGTGTGAAGCACAAGAGAATTTGCTGCTTGTATACCAAGAAAAAGCAGAATGAGCAGTAGATCATATTTTTTTCAAAGGGTTAGATTTTCAGAAACAGACACATTTTACTTTTACTTCCTATTTTTCTTCAGCTAAATCCGCACCAACTGCAATGGCAGGGGGGTTTTGTTGTTGTTTTTGGTTGTTTATGGTTTTGGTTGCTTGGGTTTTTTTTACATGAGGAGTGATGAAAAATTGAGTAAATATGGAGGAAGAACCTCAAGATTTCAGTAATTGTACTGGCTCTGTACAAAATCTACATGAATGAAATAATATTTTTAGAAGTTTTTAGAAAAACATTTGCTGATCTCTTTTGTAGTTAAGATGCCATTAAAATCCCTGTCCAGTCTATTGCCCAGTACAGGGCAGTTCCAGTACTGAATTTGAGTTTGGTGACGAAGCTGGAGCACTCAGTTGTCCTCACAGGGTTCCCAGTGCTCCCTCCAGATCTTTGTACCTCAGTCTTGCTCAAAACCTTCCTATACATACAGCATTCAATGCTGATCAATTAAGTAAACTTTTCCGATGCTGCTTTTTCTCCTCATGTGCCATGGAAAGATACACAGCAGTTACCTTGCCTCTTCTGATAGCCAGTGGCATTTATCCATGTTTTAGCAAGCCATGATTGCCCTTTGTTGAAATGAAGCTAAACAAAACCATGACAATGATCATAGACCATCTTTATGTCAGTGGAAAATAAAATACCTTTAACTAATACACTTCTCACGCTACTGCTTGAATAAAAGTATTATAGCTGTATAGTGTCCTGCCCAAGGTGGCTGCTTTTACACTAGCCTCGGGACATGAGATCAAGCTGTGGATCGAGCTTGTAGTGCAAGTAGGTTGAGTCAGTTGTAATCTCATCATTTGCAGGAGTGAATCCCTTCTTACAACCCCTCTTTCCCCCTTCCTCCTTCCCCCTCCCCATACTTGCATCCCTGTTTTGCTAGGGAATTGGTGCCCAGCACTCTGATTGTGTGAAAAGCAAAGGAATTTGGACTCGAGTGCAATTTAAGGTCGTCAGCTCTCATGAGAGCATATAGTATAATAGTGTCGTGAACGTCAGTCTGCTCTGATCATCCATAACACCCCTCTGTAACACCTCTGGGCTCTGTCTACTCTTTATGAAATGGCTAGAGAAGGGATTGCAGCTACCTTGAGCTTGTACTGCAGGAGGAATTCCTCACTGCTTGTGCTATCACAGGGGCTTTTCTGTAAGGAGAATTTAAACACATTGCCTCTCCAGCTATGCTTTACGTGGACTCGGTAAACACATTAGACCCCAAATGACCAAGTGGAAAACTGGTTGTTAAGCCACAGGAAAAAGGCCTCTCATGGCAAAAGGTCACAGCAAAGCAGAGGCAGCACAAGAGACATCGATTGATCATTTCTACATCCTAATGATTGCAATCCGTTTTGGAGATGAAGGTGTAAGTTTCTTTTTTGCCCAGTTGTTTAGAAAACTCAGTAGCTAGACTGGTGAAACCCAGTGGTCAGCCAGATCTGCTAAAATTTATCAAAACGGCATTTTCCTTAGGCAAAATCAGTAAGCATATTTTCTGACCTTGAATTATTTACATTTATTATTTACTGATCGTGAGTTGAGCACAAGCTTAATTTCCACTTTGTAGCAGTACTACTTGTTTCCAAGATATGAATGTTTTCCCCTGCTTTTTTGGCTGTGAATCGGTTGTGCCTCTCAACTGTCTTGTCTCCATTTCTACTGAAATCACCGTACCTGTTTCAAGTTGTGAACGTTCCGTGGTTTTGTATGCCTGTGCCACACCTGCCCATGCTTCAGAGAATGCAGACTCTTCTAATCTACTTAAAATGAGACAAGTGACAGCTTCATCCTCTCATGATTTCAATATGTCCTCATATAGTTCAGGGTCCAATTTCAAATGACTCCTCTTGTTTTTTAAAAATCCCACATAAATCCTCCATCAAATTTCTAGTACCAGGTGAAATCTTTCCTTCTTTCCTCACCCACTTCTTACCATTTCTTTTCCTCTGCTGTCACTAGTCTCTGTGATTGTATTGTTTTTAATGTAGCACAGTATTCTGGTAAACAGCCCCTGTGGAAGAAAAAAAATAAATTACTTTTATTGACTAGAGAGTAAGTAAAGCAAGAATGCTGGTCTTCTTGTTTCAGTTAAGGAATGAAAAACCCAGCAAGAGTTGGTGGCATCATACCCTCTGAAGTCTGGTGATTTCAAGATATTTCTGAGTTCTGGTCAGGGCTCCCAGGGGATCCTGAGCTTTGACAGATGCCGTTCTGTAGTCTGTACTGTGAGATTGGGTTTTTGTGAATTGATTTATAGATGGTTATTAATATAGGCTTTGGTAATGTAACGTAAATGCATCACTAATCCTGTGATGATGACGATTAATTGGTAATGCACTGCATGATTCAGGATATCAAGCTGCTGGGAGAGAAGACTTTCAGTTTATTTAAGTGATCCTGTCAGTCAGAAAATCTAGCTTGATCTGAGTCCCCAGCCACCTCTCCCTGGGAGTTATACACAGGGGGACGGTGCTTACCCCCAGTATGAACTGCTGTGCCACAGTGATACGGCCAGAGAGGGCACCTGGGCTTGAGAGCCGGGAAATGCTCTTAATCCTACCGCCTAGACGTGGCCTTCGAGGGGAAATCTTAGAAATTCTGGACCGACGAGTTGGAAGGATTTGCGGACAAAAGCAGTAAACATGAATTGTGGTCAGCTCTTACAGAAAAAGGAAGGGGAGAGATATCATTCAGTAAAACCACAGACTCACTGGTGGATAACAAAAGAGTGGGAGGAATCTTCCAGATTTGACCTGTAGACGGACTTGTTTCTCTTTTGCCAAATTTCATTGCTTACTTCTGTAGGTTTGCTAAAGTACAAAACAGGCTTTTAGTAGTGTTGTCTTAACACCTAATCTAACATCAGAAGCCCAGCTCTGGCAGGAAGGGAAAGATAAGAAAAAGACCTGTGAGAATGTGCGTGTTACAAGGTGGATGTTTCATCGTGGTAAGGTGGCTTTTTCTCCCTGCACTTCCGAATGCGCTGGTGAGAGGAGCCCTGCAGGGAAGCAGAGATGAATAGCCCTGGCTTACGTGAGCTATGAGTGTGGTGGAACTCTAGTACTGAAGGACAGACGTTGTTGGGTGCTTTTGTTAATGGATGATTAAGCTCCCACTCACATCTTAAACATTATAATTATAAAGCTTCTAAATATAGAAGAGGAAAAGTCCCTCTTTCTCCTCAAGCCTACGAATAACTAATTTTAAATATTTGCTTGTGGCAACTGTTTTCTTTAAAAACTGTGGTTCTTCTGAAGAAGTAGTTTTTGTAAAATGTTCCTCTTCAGGCAGCAGTTTCTCTTTTCTGTGTGTAGCCCTGGTCATATTTACCAATGTCAGTGACAAAAGTAAGGGTATGACACGCAAGCTCTGGCGAGTCTCGCTGCATCAGCTGAAGGAGCTGATGTCCTGGCAGTTTCTTTTTCCTCTCTGCCTCCACCACAGAGTGGGCATTTAGGAGATGCCTCAGCTGCAGCAGTACGAAACCTGGTGTCTTTGCTTAAAGCCACCATTGCTGGCAGTTTAAGCCAAAAGGCTGAACTTTGCGCTGAAGCAGCTGATGCCCAGGGATGTGCTCGTGTCTGCCAGCTGTGCTGTGAGGATGCTGACCCGTGGCAGGGCATTGTGCACGGGGTGGCTGGGGGCAATGTCTGTGTAAACTGCTGTAGCAGATTCACTTTAGCTGGTCTCTCGGTGCCCTAAAAGTTGTTGCCCTCTTTTTCACCAAGAAGCGCAGATCCAGCCTGAAAGCACACGCTTTGTTAGATCCAGGCTTGTGTGTTGTCAGCTGGTGGTACAAAGGGGAGAGCACAGGCCACCGAGTTTTAAGGACTGCAAAAGATCTACCTATCTGGCTTGCTAAACTGCTTTGACTGTGTGTGCCCTCTGAACCCATTGCAGTGACCAAGCAAAACAAAACGCTTTAGATTAAGCCACTGTGAGTGCCGATTCTGAGCTTCAGCCTGAAAATGGAGTCGCTTTACCATCTCAGCAGGCTGAGGACATGCTTGTGGCACTTGGCATTCCTGAGCTGGGAAGCATTATCTCACTGAAAAATGTCACAGAATCACAGAATCATCGCGGTTGGAAAGGACCTTGAAGATGATCTAGTCCAACCGTTAACCTAGCACTGACAGATCCCAACTACACCATATCCCTAAGTGCTATGTCGACCCTACTCTTCAACCCCTCCAGGGATGGGGACTCCACCACCTCCCTGGGCAGCCCATTCCAACGCCCAACTACCCCTTCTGTAAAGAAATACTTCCTAATATTCAGTCTGAACCTTCCCTGGCGCAACTTGAGGCCATTCCCTCTTGTCTTATCACTCATTACTTGGTTAAAGAGGCACTCACATGTGTGTACCTCAGGTCGTTAACTACATGTCCATCAGCTGGTGGCCTAAGGCTGATCACCGCACTGAAGTTATGAATCTGCAGAGAGACCTTACCAAGGGCAGATAGAACCATTCATCTCTAGCAGCAGTGTGTGAGCAGAGCATGATGTTCATTAACTTTCAGATTTTAGTATAAATTTCTAGGGATGAAGTTAGGCATAGATACTCCTATTACTTCTGCAGCACCCACAGTTTTACTCCATATACTGAAAAGATGCCATTAATTCCAGACCCTGTGGAATAGGTGTGGAATAACACTGCTAACCGAGCCACTATTATGAGTAAAAAAATGTAAGTGGTTTAGGTAATTCTTCAGAGGCTGTGTAGGAGTGAAAGAGCAAGTCATCTAGCTGGTTGATATTCTGAGTTGTATGATTATGGGGCAAAAACAGAGCAGTTGGCAGAGTTACTTAGTTCCCCCCAACCCCTCCTCCCTCACTCCTCTCTGTACCTACTCAGTCACATTAACTCCCGCACCTCTCTCAGAAGAGTAAGGCCTGAGAACATCATTACCAAATTCAGACACAGTTTTTGTGTGTTTCTATTAAATTCTCTTCATCTCTAGGTTTCTAGATGCACAGGAAGGGTGGGAGCTTTTTGCAACAACTCAAAAGTAGTGTTATTTGGGCTCCACTTATGCCCCACAGTCATAAATTGATGTGCAAAACCCCATATAGCTAAAGCCACAACCCTGAAGAGCTAAGAAACTAATGGAAAAGGATCTCAAGGGGAAATACGGGAAGAAAGCCATTTGTCTGAGTGTGCACTGGAATTTAAGTGGCAGAGGTAGAAACGTAACCCTGGGAACAGACACTTATCCTTGAAGAAGTTGACGGTCATCGAAGTGCAGAAAAAAATTTTTCATATCTATTTATTTCAGTGGGAGTTGAGTGCCCATATAGTTGTAGCTACCTATATCTTATTGGTGTTTAAATACTTTCAGAAGTCTGCCCTAATTTTATGTTGGGCCACTATATTGTGTTGTTCCTCTGGCCACATGAAGGATTCATTCATTCCCAGAAGAGCAGATACTGAAATAGTGGGCTCAACTCTCTTGTTGACTTCATCTCATTTGAGGCAAAAATGTCATCCTACCCACCACTTTGTTTAGTTCTGATTGTTACAAAATACCTATTTTTAAAATGGTTACTGGATTTATTTTCATTAGGCTCCAGCAGCCTTCTTGTACTAGGACCGACTCACTTCATACTACACTCATGCAGATGTAATTGCATTAAGTTTAGTGAAGTTATTTCTAGTTTACACTGATAATATAGGGCCTACCCAGTGTGAGTCACCTGCTAATTCTCTTTAGCATGAAAAAAAAATCTACCTTGTTCTAATTTAATTTTTTAATGTAAGCTAAATGTAGACCTATGAGTAATACATTCCACAGCAGGTAACAGAAGTTGAATGGATGTGGCAGGTCTAGCATGGCACGTGTGCAGTGGGAAAAGAAACTTGAACTTACACAGCTTTGGAAATATCAATAAGCCTCGTGCAGGCATGAGCACAGGACAGCCCACAGGTATGGGAAGCTGTAACACCACCTCCTTTGAGTCTCTCTCATTCTTTCCCTCCTGGGAAAAAGGGATAGCTTAGATTTGTTCTGAAAATTATGTGTCCCTTGAGCTTGACTGGAAGATGTGTCTGCAGGTTTATCCCAGAGCATCTGCTAAAGGCAATTTAGCAGCTAGTTCCTCTCTGCATAAACTCCTCCTGGTGAGATAAACTAGGATAACTTGTCCCACATCTTTTTTAAAATAAACAATTGAACAAAAACCCACAAAAAAACTCCCAACCAAAGCAACCCAAATCCCCACCCTCTATTTTCCTCTTGTTAATTCACACATGGTTGCTGATTGCAGCCAACCGCTGGTGCTGGCTGTGGTATTAAAAGAGGCACCTTCTAATTTCCTTGTCTGCAATGATCTCATTTCATGGAAGGCAGGTGTAAGCGGTGGTTTGTAAGCATATATCAGGTAGATGATGTGTTTCCAAAAGGAAACTGAAAGCTATACTTAGAAATGCTTTATGTTATCAACACCATCTTTTTATAATGTTGGTGAGTGGCATGTTAGAGCTTGGTTTTGAAATGCTGGAAGTTCAGGCATCCAGAACTTTTTTTGCTGGATATCAGAATCTGCTGGTGGTGTTCCTTTTAAAGCAAGTGCATGCAGTAGTGATACTGAATCGATAAGTAAGGGCTCCTTTAGTTCTATTCTTTTCAACTGTAACATGCAAATTTAGTGCCTGTAAATGTAGTCACGAACTTGGTACATGTAAACCTTGACTGTAATTGGACTGCAGGTGTGGAAACAATAAACAACAATAATAAAAAACATATATATATATATTTTAAAACTCCTCTGACTAGGCAAATGCTTTTTTCCTAGTACTGTCATCTGTGATAGTACACAGTTTTCTAATGCAGTAAAAATATTCTTCAGTAAAAGAAGCATTAAAGGCGTAACTGATCAGAAAAGTGATGTTATTGCTCAAATGCAAAGAGCACCCTAAGGCTGGGTCACTTCTTTAAAATATACAAGGAAATTTTAGCTTATCAGGAGTTAATGAATGGTATCTTTGCTCAAATGTGAAGCTTGAGTGAAAGAGAAACTCTATAAAATGATGTGAAAGTCACTAACCAATAAAGGGAAAAATACTCCTGACAATGCTGGAATGCACCATAAAACACCTTCAGGGGAAAGAATTAACTTGTAAATAACTTAATTTGAACATTTAGAAAGTTATATAGCAGAAATTAAAATTTAAACAAATTTGGATTTTGGGGAATAAGATGTTTCAATCAACCTGGATTGGTATGGCCAATCAGGTGGGGGTTTTTTCAGCATTTTCTTTTGCAAGAAAATTTAGTGAAGTTCTGTATTTGTCAGAATATAAACTTCCAAATCTAACCTCTTCAAAATGTAATTTCTACTCTACAGCATTCTGAAATTAAAATGAAAAATTCATAGAATCAGATATATCCAAGTGGGCTTCTGCTTGTACGTGTCAGCATCCTGAATGCCAGTAGGCTAGACTCTTGATACTGCTATGAATATTTGCTCTTTTACTCCTTTGCATCTATTCAAGTTTAATTCTTCACACAGTGAAGTGTAAATGAAATATTTTAAAATCCTTTTAAAGTAAATATCTAGGATTTTTATGTTTCTTCTTATTTTTAAGAAACAATAACCCTTGTTTGGGTTTTCTGGGCCTGCCTTAGCCGCAGTTTTCCATGTGCAGTAGTATCAGAGATGAAAAAGCAGAAGTTGCTGCTTATAGCAGTATGCCCTTTCTAACAGTATTACCTACACATTGAAAAGCTGGGGAACATCTGTTAGTGTATGGCTAAACAACAGGGCGTTGATCTTGCCCTCCTCATCGCAGTCCACACTGAGACTTGTTCCCATCACTACTTGTGAAATTTCGAGAGCATTAGTTTTACTTTAAAACATAAAGGCAGAGCTGAGCTCAAGTGAAATCAATGCCCTGTCTTGCCGGGCACTGTGCAAAGCCATTGGAAAAGGCTGTTGTAGGATCAAGAGCTCACAGATGACATACAGTGCTGACAGGCCTCTGCAGCTAACTGTAGAGCCACGTCGGTAGCCATGCAGAAGGGCTCACGATTACTGCTTTACTCCAAGCATTGGCAGCTTGTGCCATTGCCTGTCGTAGGAGACAAAGTACAACATGCAGGAAAGGCTGTAAACCCCTTACTCTTCTTAGCAACTGATGCGGTGTAAGGGTTGGGGAGGAGAAGAGGTTTTGTCAGTATGCTTATCTGCTCTTGCCACTCCTAGTCCTGGGTTCAGGGCAGTTTGGTCCCGAGACAGGTACAACGAAGTGAGGGTCTGTGGTCTGGTATCTGGGATTTGGTGGAGTGGAGAACTTGCTAGGATCTAGACTTTCTTTTCAGAGCAAGGCTGCTGTAAAACCACTCTGGTTTTCCACTAAGGGACCACAGCCAATGTGGTTGGATGCATCGCATCACCACCATTCCATCTTGGTCTCCACAGATAAGGCCATACTTATTTGCTGGATAGAGACATAAAAACTACCTTACTGCTAGTAAGTAGAAGTAAGTTTCTGCCACTTGGACTTCCTGTTAAGTCATTTAGAGTAGTAACTCATTCTTTCCTAGCTGCAGCAACCCTGTCTTACAAGAAAGGGCAAGATGGGCACGTAGGCAGAAACACCCCTTTTTCTACCGAAGTTAGTGGCAACCACTGAGGTTAGCAGAAGGGAATGGCTACATCGGGTTTGGGGCAATGTCATGGCAGAAGTGACTTCACTTAACTGCTCCTGATTTCTGACCCTCTCCTTTTCTCCGCCTCACCAGTGGAGCCTTCTTATCTCAGTTGTATTTTGTTCTTTTCCTGCAGGAGAAAATACAAGAAAACATCACAGAGGTAAGAGTAAATCGCAGAGGACTGGAAGGTATTTGTGAGTCATCTGTCTCTTTTTGTTAGGGGGTTTGAAGGAGGATTTTCCTGTTACCAGATTGGTTTTGTTCCCAGGGAAATGCCATTCTACTGATTGTTTCCCTCTTTGAAGGTCCATCTTGTGCTGCTGCTCCAAATCCCCTCTGCTGCTAGTCATAGTCCTCGCCTCTGACGTTAGTGGTAGTTCTCCCTGAGTAAGGACAGAAATATTTATCCTTGAAGGTCAAACCCTAATAAACATCACTCTGTTCCTTCTGCAAGATCTGCTGGTTCTAACTCCTATCGCTTACTCATACTGTAATAACAAAATGGGTTGTGGGCTTGTAGTGTTGCTAATGATCTGTGCCTTTGCAGGAGACTGAAGGAAAATGGGGATCCTGTTGATTAACAGGCCCTATTACAGCTACCTGATCTAGGTATCTTTCTGCCTCCTTGCAGGAGGGAGGCCCAATGGGGGTCTTTGACAGATTTATTTTTCTTTGGAGCCCTTGTGCTTGGTTGCTTCAGAGCACGCACTTTGCAGCACAAAGTTTTTTGGTGCTGAGCTGACTCCCCCTCCCCTGTGTGTGGAGTATTAATTGGTGACTTAATCTCATGGCGTGCTGAGCATCTTTAGTTCGTGTTGACTTTAACTGGATTTGAGACTCCTGCAGAGTGCTTCCTAAAGACTAAACCCTGCAGCTCTGCTGAATGTGCCCTTTAATGTTGTGTGATGATGGAGAGAGCTGGCAGATGAGCCAACGTGATGATGTGATGGGCTAAGACATCACAGCCATCCCTCCTGTTTGCTATCACCCTGTGCCAAAGATGATCACTCTAGTGCAGCACTGGCAGACAGGCTACGTGTGTGCTTGTGTGTCACAGCCACAAGAGACTGAAGTGTGGTGGCTTGAGTCACGGATGAGGTGGGTTTGAGCTATGACAGTTTAGTGGAAAATACTGATTTGGAGATTTCTGTGCTGAACTGAAATCAGTGGGCATTGCGTAGTGCGAGACACAAGAACAGGGAGAAGGTAAATATGCTCCCAGTTGTTTTCCTAAATGTGGGGCTGACGCTGTACTTCTGGTTGCAGCTCTACTTTTCTCCCCGTTTCTCTTGCTGCTGCCGTGATTGTTAATTAATTATGAACATGTCTCTGGCCAGAGGTCTTGAGTTGCTGCAAGAGGATTTGTTCTGGGGCTGAGGTGGTTTCCAGAATGATTGATTGCTCAGTGTGTGTGTATGTGTCCCCTGCACGGCTCGCATTATCCTGAGTACTGTCTTATTTGGGTGTGTTTTCTGTGTAGATAACCATGGCATCAGAGAGGTTTGTGTTCAGCATCTCTTCTGTATGGGAGACTTTCTGTAAGCCTTGGAAGGGAGATGAATTATGTTAAAAGCTCCTACAGGCACAATACACAGTTGTATCGACATACCGAGAATTGAGTATGTCAGCCTGTTTAAACCCACCATACAGGGTTAAGTTTTGTGCCCTATGGGATTTTGAACTTTCTGGGGTTTTCCTCTCACTGTTACCTGTGCCTGCTGCCTGACCGATGGTGTGTGGCCTCACGACAACCGAGCAGACAGGCTCCATGGCCCTCTCGTGTCTAACAACTGGTGTGAGCTCTGCGGAGGCAAGAGGCTGCTCTAGGGACCAGCACACAGCACTCTCTGAGCAGCTGCTCCCCACAGCCTCGCTCAGCGGGCGCTGGCTGCCGGCTGGGGGGCTGCGTAGCGCAGCGGGGTGGCTGCTGTGCCTGGGAACCATGCTTTGCCAGCACCTGGGGCAAATTAGCTGGAGAGTAAGCTTCAGATTTGAATTTGCCGCCTGCTGTGTGATTAAGGTATGATGCTAAATGGGAAACTGCAGGTACTGCCATCTGATGCAGAAGTGTAACATCCAGCAAAAGGAAGTGGTAGGACAGCAGTTCATTTAAAGGCTGGTTTTAAGTAGCATCTCTCTGTTGAGCTGGTAATTCCAGCAATGAACGTGAACCGGTGACTTGGCTCAGGTCTCCACCTTCGTTTCCCATGTTCATCTGCTGTGGGGTTTTCTATTTTCCTTCGTTATGTTTTTTCAAAACGATCTTGGTGACTTCTATGTCACTGGGCTCTGGAGGGTGACTGGCAGCTGAAAGGAAACAATCTTTTGCTTGGTTTTGCTTTTTCTTCTTTCTGTTTCTCTTTGGGGAGTTACGAATGCTAAGTGATAGTAAGCAGCACTTAGCTATGTAGGAGAAACACTGCTGTCCTGTGTACCTTGCACTATAAAGAAACATTTTCCCCTGAGTGCAGACCTGTTGGGAGGGAAGATGAGATACGTGCAAGAAAACTTGAGGAGAAAGAGTCGGAGTAAAATCTGAGCCATTCTAAAATTGTAATTGGAAATGACAGACACTGACTCTCGCGTTGATTATTCTGTTAACTGAGTTGACTCAAATGCTTTTATAACAATAATATATTGATATGATTTTCGCCATAAACTTGGAGGTTTCACAGCTGTCTAGACAACTCTAATTTCATTAGTCCCAACCTAGTAATTGTATCTGAACTGCTGAACTGTGGTGTAGATTAATCACAGCTATACCAGAGAAACAGGATATTTAATCAGAACTCGGGTCATCTATCATTCTCCTGTCTAGTTCCCCATGGGTAAGTGAACAGTAGATAGCTTATTAAATAGTGACTGGAGAGGCAGTCAGCAACAGGGACAAGTAGACAGGAAGCCAAAGCTCTCTTGAACTTTCAGGTCCTGGGTTGGTTTTGCTTTTTCTGGGCCACCTGAGACCTCAGTCGTGTTTGATTTGACTGTTGAGACTCCCAGTTATCCTGAAGACCGCCAGCTGTGGGCTGCCCCTGTTTTCCTGGGAGATACTTGACACCTTCAGCTCCCTGGGAGATTAAGAGGGAAATGAATCTTTCAGTAGCCCCTGGCAATCCCGTCCTAGACAAGGTTCAGCTGCTTGGGTGACATTCATCTAGTGTAGGCAGTTTTGCACTTCTAAGGACTCACTAAATCCTATTTATCTTCTCAAAATTTGTCAGATAAATAATCTGTATTATTTTACGTGGCATAAATTTTCCTCCATTATGATCCACAGCCACACATTTTTATTTCACCAGTAACACAGAATTGCAGGTGTTGCTGTTTTAGTTTAGCTGCATGTTGGTTAATTGTACAGTTTAATTTTCTATTAAGATTCAAATGCTTCTTTTACAGTGAACTCATTTTAGATAAAACTCAAGTAAAAAGAGTCCTGGTGTTTTATCCATCCATCATGGATGGATGGGTTTTTCCCTCTAAGTACCTGCTAATGCTGTACATGAAGTACAAAGTAGAAAAGGAAATGTAACCAAAGTGCCTTCAAAATATGGCTGTGACCTTAAAAGAAGCATCATAATGGGCCCTGCAAAATACTAATGTGTTTTCTTTAAAAATGATTGTACTCTAATTAAAAAAGGTTGACATCTGATACAACCACATGGCTGAAACATCAAGCCTTCCCTAATTTTCATAAGAGTTTTGTTGTTTCTGCTTCAGACAATCAGGTAGGAAACTCATAAACAGAGATCTTGTTTTCCATCCCTTTCCCACACTTTCCTATTCTTTTTCATCTATGTCTGTGCTTCTCAATTCCAGTTTGCTCCAGCATTTAGTTAATAGACTCTTGGAGGAAAATGTGAATGAACACGTTCTTCCTTAAAAAAAAAAAAAGCGAGGTAGTTGTGTTAGTGTGTGGCACAAGAGCTGAAACCATATATGCACAAATGGTGTTACATACAAAATAAGTGGAAAAATGGAATTTTCCCCCCAATATTTTTAGTTGATAGTAATCTTCAGGGTTACTCATGCTGATACTTCTTCAGATTAAAATAATCTGCTGTCTCTTTTGGATTATTTCAAAATGCAGGTAAATTTATAACCTTGTAAGTCTCATTCTAGGTAATCTTGAAACTAGGCATTTACTCAGGACCAGATCCTGTGAGGGAAACCCTGCGCTGGGGTTAATGTTGTCCTTTAGTGCTGTTAGAACATGCTGAAGAGATCTTAATTGGAATGAAGCATCAGTGCTCTCTCAAAGCTGATTGTGTGAGTAAGGGCTCATATATGGTGGCAGCTGTCACTGCCTTTGATAGAGTAACGTAGACTGAAGGGGACTGCCATGGTGCAAACTCGGCCGGCAGCCAAACGCCACACAGCTGCTCGCTCACCCTTCCCTGCCCCAGGGGATGCGGGAGAGAATTGGAGGGGTAAAGGTAAGGAGACTCGTAGGTTGAGATAAAAACAATTTAATAATTGAAATATAATAATGATAATAGCAATAATAGCATATCCAAACAAGTAATGCACAATGCTCAGCACCGATACCTGGGCTGTTCCCAGCTAGCGATCCCAGAGTAACGAAAATCCCGAAAATGCAATCCTAGAAGAAAGCGTGAACTTCCTGGCCAACCCTCACCTATATACTGAGCGTGACAGTGTATAACATAGAATATTCCATTGGCCAGTTTGGGTCCATTGCTCTGGCCGTGCTCCCTCCCAGCTTGTTGTGCACTTGCACACTAGCAGGATATGTGAAGCTGAAAAGTCCTTGATTTCTTAGCAACAACTAAAAATGTCATTATATTTTCAACATTCTTCTCATACCAAGTCTCATACTGTATCCAAAACGCAGCACTATTCTAGCTACTAAGAAGAAAAAATTAGCTCTATCCCAGCTGAAACCAGGACAGGGATCTCTAAAGGTTGTCTCGTCCAGCTCTTGGTGCTTGAGAACATCACTGTGGCCCTGATTAACTCTTGGCATTCATCAATTTACTTAATTTGACAATATGCTTAGTCCTTAGTTCTGATACCATTTCATTTCCACAGTTTATCTATTGACCTTGCAAGGTTATCTTAATTGCAAATAATAAAAATACCCCTAATTCCTTAAGCTCTGCAAGTAATTATAGTACTGCTTAGCTCAAGTTTTTCTTTATATACAGTATCCAAGCAACTCCAGCAATATAGGATGCGTTGAAGGTTGATACCCTAATCAGTAGCACACACACAATGCAGGACTTGATGTGTCAAGATTCTCTGTAAAGCGTAGTCTTTTGGGTGCTGAGACCTCCTCAGCTCCCTGTAATTTCAGCAGGACTTCTTGAAACTCTGCGTTTCAGGGAAACTGATGTTAAATTTTCAATTCGAGGCTGCTGGGTATTGCGCAAAAAGAGATCTGCTGGCTTACTTTTATAATATTACATGTGGAGCTGGTTCTGTTAAATTTAATGAACACTTAATTTCAATAAAAAAGGTATTGATTTGTTGAGTGCTCTGTAGGCATTGCACTGCAGAATCGTAGGTGCTTTGGGAAAAAAATTGAACCTTATGATTAATCTCTATGTGAAGGGGGCAAATTAAAGTGACACGGGCAACCTTAATTTGGTATTTCCTGGCTTTCTGGGTGCTTGACTTTGCAACCTGAGTGATCTTCTGATGTAGTTTAAGTGCAGTCAGATACTGGCAGCATCACACGTCTCTGAAAAAGAGGCTGTGGTTCAAGTTAACAAAGCTAAGTGGGGTTTGTGCTTTAATTCACAGAGGAAGTTTATATTACTTGGCTATGGGTAGGAAACTTCATGCTGAGAGGAGAGGAGGAAACCTACCTTCTAGAGAACCCCAGCTTTTGTTCTCCTAACACTTTCTATAAGAGGAAAACTTTGAAGCATTGGAAGTAACAGAGACTTTTACATACCCTCCCACTTTCTGACCTTCTCCTATTTCCCTCTGTTTAAGAGAGCTGGAAGATGCAGTGAGACTGGACTCCATACAGATACACACTTGTTTATATTTTTTTTTCCCTTCCTGCTTTTGAAATCTTGCTTAGTTTTCCTACTCCAAAAGGAGGCAGCCCTTTCTTAATATGATGGCTCTGGTAGAGTAAGGTGTAAATTTTGGTTTCCTGACATGAGTAATGGGATTTATCTTCTTTATTCAGAGCAGGAGTAAGTTCAAAATAATTATGAAACATGATTAAATAGTGACCAAATCTTTCTTGCTGATATACATTCCCATTATTTTACTAAAATTAATTTTATTGCGCATCTTATATGGTGCTGAATAATTATAAATAAATACAAGTCCTTAATGATTAATGACTACTAAAATATTGAATATGTTGAACATGGTTTTCAGTTGATCTGCAATACCTAAAGAATTACTGGTTGGGCAGAATTTGTTCTAATAATAACACATCCTTCTTGATAAGGAATGGACTCTGCCAGATTGGAAAATGGTAAAAGCAGTTTCTGCTACTCAGATACTGTGACAAGTGCCCTTACCTATCAAAAGAAAGTTATGTTCAGGTTTTTCTTAAACGTGTTCATGTTTAGGTGAAATTCAGCCATAAACTTCAGTATCATTTCAGCAGAAGTGATAACACACTCCTGCTTTTGCATTGGTCCTCTGTCTGTACATGACACTGGTTTTCAAAATGTAATCGTGATATCATCTAGATTCAGATTTTACAGATGCTGTTTGTATTGATTTGTTAGAAGTTATCTGTAGCCCCTAGGTTTCCAAGATTCATTCCCTTTTGCTAGAGTAAGATTTGTGTGAAATGAAAATTACGTTCAAATGCCATAGACCTTAATGAAGATAAACTGGTGTCAAACATTGTTTGGTATCAGATCTTCAAACCAAAATGACTTTGCCAAGTATAGATGCTTTCTTTTTAAAAATTAGTAGTGCCTGACAAGTTTTCCTGATTTGAATCTTGGGGAGAGGGCAGAGCAGAAGTAGTCTCGTGCCTTCTACTACTTCTCTAGGCTTTGTTATGAAAAGTTGTCTGAAAAAAAGTTTCTGGAGAATAGGTTTTTCACTAGCTATTGCACCTGGGTGATTAACACTCTTAAAAATAAGCAATCTAGATTAGATACACTATAACCTTATGACATTTTGGCACTTCTGTTTCCACCAGTTAGAACCAAACAAAAGAATGCATGTATGAATCTGGAAAGCTGCATGGAGAAGAATTAAACCCAAACTTCTGACACCTTCCCATTGGGTTACTTTGGCTTCTTTCAGTGACATCCAGTGCTCTTCTCACTGACTTATTTTTAGCTAAATTTAGTGGCTTGCTTTTTTCTTTGGGGTTTTGCAGTGTTCATTCCTTACAGGCATGGAATACAGTTCTGCTTGTGGGTGCACAGGTACCAGTAAGTGTTAATTTCCATTTTAGTTAATCTGAGATCATTTACTGAAGCGTGTTTGAAGAATTAGATTAGGATTTGGTGAGGGGATGTAACAGGGAGTTCTTCTCCCATGACTTACACAGAATTTATATAAGAAGGGTAATAAAACTTAATGAAGAATTCAGTTAAGCCCTATATTGTTGCTTATTAGACATGATCTTCCTGTAAAATGCTATTGATTTTTTAATTTTTTGTTTTGTTTTGTTTTGCCCCTGAGAAGTGAATTACTCAGATCCGAAGCATGCAACCCAGTGAAACTTCCTTAGTCAAAATGACATTAACTTTAATGGTCATATTGGTAGCATAAGAGGGAGGAAGCTAAGACAGTTGCTTCTCATGCAATCCCTCTGTGGATAATCAGCCTGTTCATTTCCCAAGTCTGGATGAAAACAGTTTACGCCGCTAGTAAGGGGCTTTTTTTTTTTTGGAGCTTAATGTAACTGTAGGCAGAGGCTGCTCTATAGAACTTCTCTTTTTGTCCTTTTCCTCTTATTTGGTCTGCAGTTTCTTGATAATCTCTCAACGTTCACAGATCTGCATAAATATCTGAAAAAAAAAATCCATTTTTATTTCCTGATATAAGTGTTAACATAAATGTTAAGACATCTGTCTCCAGTCCTTCCTTTCCCAGCTGCCATTTCCCATTTCCTTGTTCCTCCTCATCCCTCTTTCCTAACTGTGAATTTTTCTAATCCACAGTGTAAGGAAGACAGGTTTTAGTCTTGATGCTCTGTATCCCACCGGTCTTTCACTAACACACACTACACACAGAAGCACATTTTTGTAGGTTGAAAAGCTTTCCCTCCAAGGGAAATTTCAAGAAACAAGTGAGAAACCCTAAGATTTGTGATCCCACTGCCACTTGCTCTTAGGCTGTATCACTCTACCCTTCATCTGAGCATCCAGCAGTTCCTGGGGAATAAAACACCAAAAGAAGGAAGAAAACAAAATAAATGTTTGTTTTTTCTTTTTTCTTTTTTTTTTTTTTTAACTGAATGCTAAATTGCATCTGGTCAAACCAATAACCCCAACACCTGCTAATGAGTTGATCCCTCTGAACCAGTGGTTCAAATAGCAGATAGCTAATCCACTGATTTATCCTATCAAGCATCTATTATGTGTGAGCTATAGCAACTTCTAGGTGATTTTCAGTACGCTGGGTAGTTACAAAAAGCTGGTCATTTATATTACCCTAACATGCAGCATTTCCATGACTAATTCAGAACTCCTATATTTTAGCTGTGTCTCAGATTCAATTTGAATTGATAATGAGTTGTTTTAATCCCTCTCTTTGTTTTAGCGGTCAGACCAAAGGACAACATTTGGAGGGGGGATAAGGAAGAGAGAGGGAGAAAGAAAAAAAAAATTGTTAGTGACTGACATTATTTTGGCAGTTAATGTGGGAATGAGCTTTTACTTGGGGATCTCCGCTGGGTGAGGGCGATATAATTGAAGTCCTGTATAAGCTTCCAGCCTTCAAAATATCTCACTTCCTAAATGTGTGTCTCCCTTGCAAATGATGAAGAGGGAATCCTAAGGCATTTTGTTAAAAATCTATCAAATGCAGGGGATGAGGCATCCTTGCTAATTTACCCCAGCAGAGAATCGGCTATCTTCTGGCAGTGTGATTTTTCCTCAAGAGAAATTTCTCACTTTTAATGTGGATTACACTGGAACCACGAACAAGTCTCATAAAATCTGCGAAAGCTATAAACCCTCTTTCTTCATTGCCACATCAGAGAGTCTCTCTGATTTCTACTGATTAAGCTCTGTGTTTGCTTTAGCACGTTCTCAATAGACTATCCAGCTATTAGGAATATTTTTTCCCCCCAACAAATGCATTTCATTTTCCCTGCCTATTTTGAGATGATAACTTGGGAATGGCATTTAACTTTAATTAAATAACAGGTGAAGAAGTCCTCCAGATTTTTATGTCATATCTAAATGGACACTGCACTCTCTCTGGGCCAAAGGATTTATTGCTCGTGAAGGTGAAAACATCTACAAGAGTCTCTTGTGAAAACATTGGCAGATCCTTGCTGAGTGCCATGCCATCTCCACAGACACAGGGGAGCACGGCTAGTAACGTATTTTGACGGGCTGGCCTCCAAGCATTAACACCAAACATAGAAAATAAGCCTTGAGTAGTATCAAAGGACTTGGGCTTCCTTTGTGTGTACGTTAGTTTAAAAAAGAATCACACATTAATATACTTAATCCATGTTTCAATGAACACCACCACAAAGAAAATTAAGAAGCAATTTACTGTAGTTTTTGGCAGGTGTATCTTCTTCCCTCAATCCCCTCCACCTGCTGATGAGTCAGAAGAGAGGCAGACCCCAATACAGATTTTCATGTGTACTTTTCCAGGGTTTGTATTGATGTTATGCTCATGTGGATGATGATGTTAGACTGTCATCATGTAGAAGAACAATTATTCTCCTGCTGGGGAGGAGGTTCTTGAGTAGAATCATCCAGTTGTTATGTACTTACGAAGCCCTTGTGAAGCTATGTGCAGGTAAATTATCTGAGGTATTTATGCTATGGGTTTGTTGTTTGACCATACTCAGAGATAGATGTGCCTGATTGAGTGGATGTATGGAGCGGGTACCTGCATGACAGGTACATTAGATGCATCCAGATTAATAAGACCGACCCCAGGCTCTCAAGAGTGAAGTTTGACACGATCATTTCCAAAAATGTGTTGTGGGTTTTTTGTGTTGTGTTTTCATTTTTGTTCCCAGCCAGATTTTGGGAACAATTATAGTAGAGGAGTGCTTTGTTTTCTCACAAGAGATAGGAGCAGGACTTTGGGCATCGGGGCCTCCAGTGTCTGGTCAGAAAAACTTTTTTTTTAAATTTGTGCTTTTTTCAGTACAGCTGCTTGTTCCTAATCTTCATTCTGATTCACAGAGTACTTAAACCCACGTTCCCCCTCACCTAGCTACAACCATACCTTCAGAGAGAAGAAATAACAGTTGTCTGAACATAATAAAAGTGCTGTAGTTAAATCATGATTTCTTTCTGAGGTTGTTACTCTTAACATAAACAAGTATCTTATTTCTGTGCTCCTGTGCAACACATTCAGATTTAGTGGTGCATGTAATTAAGGTTCATAGCTTTGGAACCTTTCTTGACTAATATTTACATAAAACACGTTTTCAGCTTATGTTTAATTATTGTTTTGATTAGGACCAGCTATTTTTAAAAAGGGGAAAAATATTTCTGTTTTCTTAAGTTTGTCGTCAGAAATAATGCTTCATGCAGTGCAGAAAGCGTTTCCTGGACTTGCTGATCACTGATACACAGTTATTCTAAGCTTCTAGACCATTGTCTCATTGGGTTGCTTTTCAGAGTCTGGTGTGTTAATAGTAATGAGTGGATAGGATAGAAGTGGTTCTTTCTTGGGTTCTTGCTTGTTCTTCCTGGGAAAATTCACATCAGATAGCAATTTATTTTTTTTACCAAAAAAAGAGTAAAATTTTTTTAAAAGTGGGAGATGGTGACAACATTTCAAGTGAACCAATTCTGTACATGGAATCTGTTTATTCTGATTTTTTTTGTCTGCTAAAAGATGGTTTTAAATTCTAGGGGTTTTTTCTCCTGTTCCTATCAAAACAGATACTACTATAACTGAGTTCCACATGAGCTGATAGTTTCCCTGTTGGAGGTTTTTTTTCAGCTACCTAGTAACATTTCAACAAATTCCAGCAGTAGTTCGTGATTACTGACTAAGGACAACTTCTTCAGGTTTGTCTTATAGTCAAGACAGAAATACTTACCCACTACGCACTGCAGGCGCTGGTGGGATCCACGCCCCAGAACATGAATGGTCCTGTGAGTTACATCTCATGGTTTTGTGAAATAAACTACTGGCATCGGAGCATCTGATTAAGCCCCTCCAAAATGAAACAACATGTTGATTCTCATGAGAATGTTCAAGGAATGAGCAGGCACAGAGACTAAGCTACTGTCCAACCGCTGCTGAACTGTGCTTGTGTAGGTCATGATTAAAGCATAGCAACAAAAAAAAAAAAAATTTGGACTATGAATGTTAACTGTGTTGCATATGGATAAATGAGTTTGACCTCCTAGGCAGTCACTCCAACACCTTTTGCCAGGGGTAGATTTGCTTAGAAGAGAAAACTAAGACTGTTGTAAAAATATGCTGGTCACGCTCTGAAAAGCACTCAGCTTGTTGCTGCTTTTTCTTTAGACTGGCTAAGCCATAGGAATGGTTGTACTTCAACTTTCTTGCAGATTGCAGTTGTGATTTTTTTAATTTTTTTTTTTCTTCCCCTGGCAGTACTGTGAATGTTTTCAGATTGTGATGACAAATGCTCCTTCTGGGAGTTTCTGCACTAATAAACAATGGTGACAACAACTTGCTCTATTTCATGTTATAGCTTCAATTTTAATGACTCATGAGGCACGAAGAACTTGAGCACCGATCTGTTTATTGACGGAGCTTAAAGACACCAAGGACTGAAGTGACAGTAGGTATCATTAATCAGCAAGCTTGTTGCTATCTCAAGCAATGCTGCGGTTTGACGGCTGTTTTAAAGAAAACTGTACAATCTGGACCAGATTAATTAATCTTCTAAAGCTTGCCAAGGTGAGGGGCTAGAAGGCTGACAAGCACTGCAGCTCCCAGAGGTGAGAGCTTTATCCCCAGAACGTGAAGGACTCTGCTGTCAGCATACACAGCAGTTGCCTGGAGGAGGGCAGTGCTGCACATCTTTCCATGTCAGGGTCTGGAAGGATTGTCACGGCTACCTTGCGTTGCACACCTACCTGGAAGCGGTGAATATCAGTGTGGAGATACAAGGATACATGGAATAGATGCATCTCTCCTGTTTTTGAAGTGAGATGTGAACTAGCTGGAGGCCCCAACGGTTTTCCAGCAGAGCATTCATGTGAAGAAAATCCTAAATACCTGAAGGTTTTGACTTTTTTGTGACCAAACCTGAAGAAGTTTGGTGATGGCAGAAACAGCCTCTCTCAAATCTCTCAGACTTTACAAATGACCATTCCCAGTGCATGTGTTTTAGTTCAGTTTCATTTCACCCCAGTTCTCAGCTGGGTGGTCTGAACACTGGGACAGCAGTGTCCCAGTTATTCTGTCTGTGGGACCCTGTGGGCAGGCTGATGCTATGCTTTTTGTCAGTGTCCTTGATAAACAGCAAGAGACCAGTGGAAACCAACATCAATACTCACCTTTTTTATCTCTGGAAAGCAATGCTCAGCCTTTACTTATCAGCATAGCCTTGACACTGTGCTCTCATCTGAGTTCAGAACTGAAACTTCTTGGAAGGAAAATATCATTAAAGCTGGATTGCCTCATCATCACTTGTCCAGTAACCTTCACTTGGGAGGAATTTAAAGAATAGATGTAAAAATATTTCTGAATTGTATCTTATTATCCTTTAACGCTTCAATTAATAAGAGTCAAGCAGTGGTTAGACTTGGAGTCAGGACTCCAGTCTCAGGTGGTTTGGCCAATTCGAGACAGTTAAAAAAATGACAGAAGGTGGTACAGAATCTCACAGGGAGTTTGCTACATCACTAGCAAAAGCATTTTCCTCTGCCACGTGCAGCTGGGAAGTTGTGAGTTTCTCTTATTAATCCAGTGGTGGAAACATGGATGGCTCTGAGAAACCTTGCACACTGTCTACAGACCTGCACATAGACAAGTTGTGGCTGCAAAAGGTGTAGGTGAAAGAAAAGATGACAAATTTCTTCAGTCTCTTCATCTGAAAGGCCGTATTAGAAGTTGAGAGAGAAGCAGAAGCAGGAATAAGATAAAATAAACCAGATTAAACTGGCTTGTCCTCTAGCATAACACTTCAGTAGGGCTGCGATTAACATCTGGATTGCCGTATATTGAGAGCGGATGAAGGACCTGTATGATGAATCAACTGGTAAAGTTCTGTGTGCTGTTGGAAAGGGGGAAAACAGGGTAAACAAAGAAATGACTGGCATTTTCTGATGCAGTCTTTGTGATGTCTGCATATATATAACTTCCCATTCTTCATTTGGAAAACTGTTTTGTTATAATAAGAGCAGACTTTACAGCATTCACCTGCTTATTCTTCCAGCAGTTTGTTGAAAGGATGTAATTAGGAGAGCATGTTTCTTCAAAGCATCATATGCACACGGATTCAGCAAAAGGTTTCAATCTGAATTAGGAATGTGCTACCCAGGCATCAGGTTTGATGAACATGTGATGGGTTTGTCTCTGTGGAAGGATTTCAGCTTGAGGAACGGACATAGAAATTTAAGGAAAGCGTGAACTCAATAGGAAACACAAAAATGTAATATTTTTGCTTTGAACTACAATTATTAATGTTTAGAAATTACATGCATTTCAGTGGATTAATAAATGACATTCATATTTTGGTCAGGAATACACAGGGGAGTCTTTCAATTGCTGCTAGGTTTGTATCAAGAGAAAACAGAAAGATACCAAGTGAAGTTCACTATACTGTTCCACTATACTGTTAGGCATTACTCTTCCATAAGAAAGATATCTGACAAACATTTTGAATAAGAAGGCACCTGAACAGCCATTACTATGTGACACAGCTTTTAATAAATCTGTGTTTCAGTTCAGCAGTGTTTCCCCATCTGCGGAATATTTCTCTTAAATGAATATAGGTTACTGGTGTTCTTCTGAAATTGAGTTGGAGCTCAGCTTACTGAAAAGTAGAAAGCTCGTTATTTGATCAGAAAAAATACGTATCACAGATACTAGGTGTTAGCTGTCTCTCAGATCTGAAGAAGTATTTGTAAGTCTGGAAGCGTGTCTTCCAGCTCTGTCAGTTCAACTCCCACAGATTTTATCTCAAACAGAGGACTTAACTGCTAAAACATAGACATATTGTTTCACAAAACCACTGTTGGGGTCACCATTAGCCGGGGTCCTTATTTCTCCATGCGGGAACAGAAATGACGCAACACCAATGTGATGATCAGGTCGTCCATCTTTTTTATTATATATATCATTCTATTATATTCCTTTTCTGGTTACATTTATACTCTACTAAGTTCCGTACACGCACTCATCTATCTTCTAATAGGCTACAGGTCATCTACACGCGCTGTTCACGCACCTCTACAAGCATTTGCATTGGTTAATTGCAATTAGCACGTAAAGCCCAAAACTTGCCAAAACTCCCTTATCTCATACCCTGTTTTGCTCAGACTTGTGTGCTTTTGCTGACCACAGGTGTTTCTCACTTATCTGCTATCTTGTGTGTTTTTGCCAGCCTTATTTTGCTGGCCTTGTCTTTGTCCTTGCATTCTTCTGTCTGCACTAACTTTCTCCCAGCGCGGCCCAGACTCCTACAAACCACGTGGCCTCTGGCTTCCAAAGGGCATGGGTTTCCCTTACATCTTGTGTGCCAGCCCATTGCAGATGCTTTGGATGCTGAGGTCACTTCAAATGTCCTGACACGGGTTTGTTTAGGTGAATGATTGCCACCTTTGACACTGTGTAAATTCAGGCTGAAATACAGTTGTAAACTGGGTTTTGCTGAAAAACCAAATTTCTCCTAGAGGCTATAGAGACATCTTAGGCTAGTATCAGGACAAAGGTATTGTTTAAATGTTTTCCTGTCACTGTAGTATCAAAATCATGCATAATATTGGAAAAGTTAATTGCAATAGGAAATGTGATCTGTGTGTGAATACGTATTTGTAGGCAAAGAAGGGAAGGAGAAAATGAGTGGGCAGTACTGGGAAGGCAAGGATTATAGCGCTGTTCAGCTTTGTTGCATGATACAAAAAGCAGTCCAAGGTTGCAGTCAAGGCTGTTAAGTGTTTTATAGGAAATCAGTTGGATCACTTAGGTGGTTTTCCCAAACCTATCCTTATCCCACAAGCAGTACCAAGCTATGATGCCTAGTCTAGATGAGAAAAAAACGGGTTTAATGCATCATCTACCTTATCTTAGTAGGTGTCTTTAAAAGTCTTTAAGAGGACTCTCCAATGCAAGGAGAATTGCAATGCAATGCAAGGAAACACAGAATTCTCTTGGCTGGCTAACACGTGGGGGCTCAATGTGATCTATCTGCTCCAATGGTTTAAAACTTTTGTTAGCTAATCCATATATTTTCATTCTGTTATTTGAAAACCATTTTATCCCAATTATATTTAGTATTACTATCTGGTTTGAGGCTGTGTTGGACATATGTTCAACACAGGCCTCTTCCAAGCTAGTGTGAGAAGACACTGGCACAAAATGTTCTGGGAAAGGCAAGAAACTTTCACTTCCAAGAATACCTCTTAGGCGATTATAATGACCTCCACGTTCTTACAAAGTGAAAGAATGACCAAGCAAAGAAGTGGAAGTTGATGAAACACTATTCTGGCTAGGAGTGATTAATTATTAAAAGCTGATGTTTTTGAAGCAGAGCTTTTAAGAGGAGAGCTGTACAGTGGATAATTGCTCAGGTCTAAATGCAGTTCTGTGACTGTATCAACGTGCAGAGATCACGCGGCAGTTTCCTCACACACCAAGTGTGTGTATGGTAGGAAAGCTTCTGGGAGATCATCTTCTCAGAAACGTTCTCATTACACGTTTACAGTCATCAGTGAAACTAATGATTGTGACTGAAGATACCATAAAGCTGTTTTGCCTCTTGCCCTTTGAGTAAGTGTCTTCCTTGATACTGTTTTTAAGCCATGCTAAAGCAACGCTTTTGTAGACAGCACACAGCCGCTTTTGTAGTGTGTGGATGTGGCTTGGTGACTACTCAAAACCTCTAACTGATTAAAATTATCCCTGGTGAGAAACGGAAGAAACCCATGCAAAGACTGTGTCCTATGCAGCATTTTTCCCCTCCCTGTGAACTACTTACTCTCGCATGGGACTGCAGCACCTCATTCTGTCACTAAGAACAGCAGTGACGTATTATTTTTCGCAGTACAGAGAGATAAAATAATCTCATTGCGGTAAGTTAGCTTGAATTGTCACTTCATGTTGCCATTCCTGAGACATTTGTTCAGTGTCTGCTTACTGCCTGGGTCTTATCAACACTTCCCAAGCTGTACTGTTTGGAAACCTTAGGTTTGAAACTTTACCAGTTATGCTGAATAGTTCCAGTAATATTTTTTATTACCTGCTTTTTGACTTAACATATGCCACAGGCCACGTGGAGAGTCTTCTAAGGGTTCAGTGGTATGATGCCATTATCGTATCCAAAGGATACAGCTATAATAAAAGGGGAGAAACAACCTAGGCAACTGGGTAGGTTATAAAATAGAGTGACTGTATAGGTCTTAAAAGGATCAAACAGCTCATCAGCTTAAACTTACAGTGTCCTGAATGGAAATATGTACTTGTTTTAAAGCTGCACTGGTTCTGTTTTTCAAACAGGAATGTTATCGTACAGTGTGAATCATCACAGGGAATAATAAGCTACAGACCTTGCAGAAGGGAAGTTATGCTTGCCCTTTCTGGAAAAATACATTTGCAAGCAAGTATTGAGGTTTAGGTAGCATGACCTTGCCTAAAAGTCGCGTTTCCCCTTTGCTTTCTTTGATATGTTTAACATTCCAGTCCTCCTCTTTGTTAGTTTAGGGATAATCAGCAGCAGGTTTGCAGATCTGTGGGAGTTTTTTCAAATGACCTGAGGTTCACTTTTAGTGTTAGTTCAGAGTATCTCTAAACCTTAGCTAAACAGTTTATTAAATTGGATAGGTCACTTTTCACCACCAATTTTTATCTATTTTTAATCATTAAAATTATTTAATCTTTCCTCATCCCGTAGTAAAAGAAATATTTATTAAATGCTCTGTATCTACTGCTAATCTAGTAAGGTGTCATAAAAATTGGTCTGCTGGATGTTTTCCACTTGCTTGCCTGTTACATTATAAGCTAATGTTATGTAACAGAAATAAATTAGAGGGGAAATATTTTGTTGTTTGGCACTCCTCAGATTATGAAACAATGTTTACTTCACTTAAAGTACTGGATCCATTCCAAGCATGAATAAAACTTTGAAAGGTGTTATTTATGGAAAGAAATGATAGACTTCCTTTGTATTTTAAAGAAGGATTTTTAAAATGTTAAGGGTCATCAATCAAGCCCTCACTGAAACTTCACAGGGGACTTAAAGACTTTGTTCATTTTTTTCCTCTGGGTGCACAAATGCACAGGGACATCTAACAGTCAGCGTTCGGCTTGTTCAGTTACATCTTGTATCCTGAAAAGTAAAACAGACGCTGTTCTATCCTTTATAAAAGCATTCAGAGTTCAGACTCTTTTCTTACCCTACAGAAAGGTACTGTGATAAATGCTGGAGAGCTGATGGACTTTCTTTATTTCAGGAGATTGTTATGGGAAACGGTCATCGCATTTGAGCGACTCCACAGTCTGATAATTCACATACGGTCAGTCACTGTGTGCGTGTGTGGGTGTGGAGTGTAGCGGGGCAGGTAAAGGCAGGACAGCAAAACTTCTGCTTAGATTTTTAACAAGAGCCTGTTTATGTGCCTTTACAGAGAAGGAAATAAATAGGGTGAAACTCTGGAACTTAAAAAAAATTTCCACTTATTGCAGTTTGAGCAACATTTCCCATTGATGCTTTTGAGCTGATTGCACAATGCCTAATTCACATTAAACGTGTGCAACCAGCTCTCTTGGGTTAGGCTTTTGGAGACTGGAAGTCTCTTCTCATCTCTTTCTTTCTGTCTGCCCCTCAGCCCCCACCTCTCGTAGGCTATAATTAGGACTGGACAGGATGACTGTAAGGACGTGAGCTCCCATACCATGTACATGACAACTCAAATATCAAGATTCTCAGTCAGAAAAATTGTATCTTAGGCTCCCATTCTGGCCTCATGCTCGATCCTGGTTGCACAATGAACCTCCAGATAAAAGGATATTTTACATCTGAATCACAAAACAGAGGTGGAAATGAAGGCTGGGGTGCTGAGGTGTGGGGTGGGGATGGAGCTAAGGCTGGAGTTGGGGGTGAGCTGGGAGACTACAATGAAAGCCTGCCTGTCTTCAAAATACTGTCTTTCGTTATTCTCACAACCTCAACTTTTCCATGCACAGCCTGTCTCACACTTTGGATGTTGTCTTCTCTCTCTGTTTTCAGTTAACTCGGTATGTGTACTGAGTGAATTATCTTACAGAGATAATTGCTGAAAGGTAGGGTGGCTTTCAGGGTGAAGTTATATGCAACTAATAGAAGTGTTTGAGATTAAGCTGTGGCACAAGTCCTGGGTTAGATAAGTAATATGAACAGTCCCCAGCCCTGAAGAGAATTAACAGTCTAAGCAAGACAGGTCTAAACCAGCAAGTCCCACTGGGAAACCCTGAGGAATAAATGAGAGGAATTGGAAGAATTATTGCTTGCCATTCACTTGCTGAGTTCAGTTACAGCCTGTTTAGTATTATTAGGGACAGTTGTTTTCACTATAGTGCTTGGCTTTAAGTGCTTAGTTGATTTTGTTAAGGGTGGAATTCATCTTGCCTAATTGTATTTGTCTGCCAAGGGGGATTTAGTGGAAGGTGACTCTTCTGTGAGTGATTGTAGAGGGAGCTTAAGGAGAAAGCCTTGGAGAAAAGAGTAAACGTCTATTTAGATGGCCAGTGTTAGGTGATGTGACTCCAGCCCTGCTTTGCCCTGCTCGGTTCTACAGACACACACACACACACATACATATATGTATATATATAAATAAATAAATAAAGTAACACAGGCTGTGAGATCAGGACTGTGAACCTGAGCCTATATCTCACAAGGCATGTTGTATATTTATTAGGGAACTTTTTTGTGTAATAACTTAAGTGTAGGAGGAGTGTTATCTTAGTTCAGTTAATGGTAGATTATCTGGAATTTACTTTTGTGCTTATTTGTCTTAGATACAAGCCTCTCTAACACCTCTGTCTCATGTAAATGCATGTAATTTTTACTAAAAAGGAAAAAAATGTTTGTAATTGCATATGCATGGATGAATTTATCTACTTCTGACTACCACCTTTTCCTTGCAGACAGATCTGTGATTGCCACTGAGTTAGAGGATTTTTTTCCCCAGAGTCTCAGAGTCCCTCAGGTTGGAAGGGACCTCAGGAGGTCCTTACTGCAATCTCCTGCTCAGAACAGGCTCAACAATGAGCTCAGACCAGATTGCTTGTGTCTGGAAAATCTGCAAGGATGGATCTGCATAAACCCTCTGTTCTGCTGCCTGGCTCTCCTCAGGGAGAAAAAGTTCTTCACCCCTGGTTGGGCCTCTAGTGCTCAAATCAAGAAGCTATCCTCGACACCACCCAGAAGGATCCTGAATGGCCTCAGTCCAGCCATGTTGCCATTTGAGCTGCTCCTTCAGCTAGAGGGCTGGCCCTGCTTTTTGTTTTCCTTGTTTACCTTTCCTGAAGAGTGCGTATACCTGTCCGTCACAGCATGCCAGTTGTGCACGCCATCCTACCGTCACTGTTACTCCAACTGTACCGCAGTTCTGTGACTGCATGTGGAGCTTTAGTTCCTCCTGTTTATGATACTCACATGGATGAGCAGTGGGGGGTAATAGTCTGAGGGCTGGAAAAGACTCAACAATTTCTTTACCACATCCCAGATAAGCAACAAACCTGAGACAACAGGTCAAACCAACAGAAGGATTCCTCTCTCCCTTGCAGGAAGGGGTCTCCAACAGCTATCACTCCCATTTTTTTCTTTATACAGACACTTGGTTGAGGCTTGGCTGGCTTTGATGCTTCCCCTGATGCAAGGTGACCTTTCTCCCCTGTTTCCAGAACTAGAAGTGAAGAAGCCCCATTTGTCTTGCTAGAAATGACGGGTTTCAGTCGTCCTCCATCTTGGGAGTTTCAATCCCTTAAGAGTAGTCTCTAGATTTCCCTCCTGCCTAATGCAGGCCTTGGATTCTTAGCTCCGTAGCGTCTTTGCAAAGGCCATAGTGATCTCCTGTTCATCCTCCCTGACAGTGTGCATACTCACCTCTTCTTCTCACAGCTCCTTCACCTAGCAGTGGAGTGCCACAACCACAGCATACTTCCCATGGGAGGAAACCATTGTTCCCAACCTCAAGAAGGGGCACCAGTCACTTCTTGCAGCCTGAGACCTGAACAGTGACATCCTTGCTCAGTAGTGCTGTTTGGGTCAAGGTCCCTGATGTGCCAAGGCCACTTGCTCCAGCTGGTGCTGGAGACCACGTGGCACATCGCCACTGTCAGTGTCACTGGCACATCGCCACTGTCAGTGTGCAGTCCTCAGCAGAGGTTCTGGGCTCCCTGCACTCCTGCTGCAACAACTGCTGGGACACCATTAACAGGTCATAGAGCTCCTGCTGAGCAAGGGTTGCAGTAGGTCTTTGATCAGCAGTCTATTGTAGACAAAAACTATGGGTACTCCCAAGTCAAAAGGTAGCCAACAAAGGCTGGCTGTTGGAGCTGGCAGAGGGAAAAAGCATATAGCAGACTGCAAAAGTTAACCCTCAACAACAGCAACAAGTTGTCAGATGTTTCCTGAAGAGTTTTGCTGAAGTAGTCTGGAAATTGCTACAGGTCTGTTAGCTGCTTCTCTGCAGATTTGCAGATAATCTGTTCTCTTCTATCCTGGAAACTATCTTGAATGCAAAAATAAGTAGCTAAATAGGTGCAAAGAGAGGAATCTCCTAAAAAAATCCTATTCTTGATGCTTATATCAAAAGCTATTTATAACACACCACACTGCATTATCTCTGGCAAGCAGTGAAGAGATGATACAGTTTTGTGAGTACTGTATATCAAGATGAATGATAAAAGCAGGAAGCGTGCACGTAGTGCTCATGGTGGGGTATTTCCATATTCCATATCCAAGACCTTGATTCTCCCACTGCATTGAGCAGTGAAGTCTTTATAGCCTTTGGCTTGACCAGTTGTGACTTTCAGCTTTGGTCCATTATAATTTTTGCTGCAGTTAATCTGCTTTAATGTTATTTAACTGTGGTTGCTCCTGTGGTGTTACAAAAGTGAACAGATATTGCAGTGTGCAGCACTTCTCAATGTCTGCCTTTGGCAGGAAGGAGTGGATCTGATGTATTGTGTGTTAATAGATCTTCCTCCAAAAGTTAGCAAACCAAGCAGAGGCAGACTGCCCATGCTTTTTACAATTAACATCCCTATATTGCTTCTAGACATTTATAGTGCAGGAGATTTATAGCATTTTTTGAGTTTCAAGTGAATCCCATGCTAGGGATCTCATTCTAGACTTTTCCCTACGTCTGAATTCTTGCAAATGTTGTTATTAATACCTTTGCCTTTGCACTAAGTCTGTGGTATGAGTGAATGCATGTTTATAATTTTGCAGTATTCAGAACAATCTTGCAGCAGCAGAAACAACACACAGTGTTGTTTTCAAAATTTTCCTCCCACTTCAGCTACAGTCTGTTTCTAGTTTATTGCCCCTGGCTAGGCTGATGGAGTACTTGACAATTTCTCTTAAATGATACAGAACTGTTTTCCAGAATCATATTGGTTAAAATGGAGCTTCTGTCAGGAAAAAAAAAAAAAATCTGTTTTGGGACAGCCCTGTGAAGGGGATGGGGGAAGGGTAAGTTGGAGGATACTGGCTGGGTGCTTAAGTTACTCAACTGACAAGCAAGAAACTCAAGTTCAAGCGTCTGCACTAGGTTACCATTTTGCTTTCACAACATGTTGAAGAGAGCTCGATTTCATTCCTTGGCATTAGAAATAAACTTCTGAAGCCTGGATTTTCTTTTTTGTTTTTCTTTCACGAGTCAGTATTCTTGTTTTCCAAACAGCTCAGTGCATGATGAGCTGCTGAGCTTTTCTAGTTCTGGTACAAAATGCTTGCATCATGTGCATACCACTCTGAGATACGGACTATGAATATTCTTCAGATGTGCACAGTGTAATTTCTTCTAGAGTGCAGTGGCAATAGCTGGCATATAATGGAGGCAATAAGGCTCAAAACCACCTGGATATCCACTTACACTGGCAGAAATAATGGAGTCGCTTTTGCATGGACTTCTTCAAATCACCACCTGGCAAATTCTTTTTAATGATGGCTTTAGGTTTTCCCAGACACCTGGTATCAAGGGTACATTGTGGCGGTGCCTGGCCAGGCTTTTGTCACGTACTGATACCAATAAATGAGGTGAAATAGCCTTTTTGGATTGGCATTAGATCTGTATATCTCTTGCAAGAGTATCTTGCAAGTAGTTCATAGGTTAAAGGCCTCTTAATTGGTGCCTTGCCTTTTGTCCCCTTTTGCATGAGGACGCTGACTCTGGACAGAATTTCTGGAAGGATAAGCTCTGCTTAGTGTGCAAATGTAGTCAGAAAGCAAGTGAATGATGGGACGTAATATTCAAAAGATTGAAGAGCATGTCTGGGAAACTCCTGCCCTGTGAATATTGAATTTCATGGTAACTCGCTGATACAGAAAGTAGAGCAGACAGAAGATGATTCCACAGCCTGGTGGCAAAAATGATGAAGTGTCTGTGTGAGAGAAGATTAGAAAGATGGGGAAAATTTTCTTTAAAGATCGGATAAATCAGAGTGGATATTTTGGTGTTCTAGAAACAGCCACTGAGATAGAGCAGGCATTAGCTCTTTCCTGTAGTGTAAGGACCAGAAGGGAGGAAAATAATTGAATCACAGAATCATCTAGGTTGGAAAAGACCTTGTAGATCATCCAGTCCAACCATTAACCTCACACTGACAGTTCCCAACTAAACCAGATCCCTGAGTGCTATGTCAACTTATGCCATTGAGAGGCAGTTCTTTCAATTTGATAAATATAACTGCATCTTATCAAGCTGTGTATTTGTAAGGCAAAAAGTTCATTAAATGCACAGTGGTGCTTGCTGCTTCTACAAAGAATGAGAATATTTGCACCTAATTTATATAAAAGAAGTCTTTCAGGAAGGCCATAAAGTGTCCATCATCTTCCTGATGGGCTCTGCACTTCACTTCATGAGCAGTTTTTGCCACAGTTTGTAGACACGCTTCTACCTAAAGGGCAAGATGTGCCGAGTGAGAGAGACAACTATGTAGTTCAGCAGTCAAATGTTCTTCCTAAATCTGTGTCTGAAAGTGCTATGAGAAAGCCAAGTTAGAGAAGTGAATGAGGAACAGCAAGATTATATTGTACCAATGTTAATTTTACATTAAGGTATCCAGAACTGCAGCATGAGAATGCAACCCTAGGGATTGTTAAAACCTTTTAAGATGATGATGGAGACTCTATTAATATTCTGCACTTTTTTTGGAAGTATATTTCTTTTCTTTTAAAATATCTCTGTTAGAGGAAAAGACATTTTTTGTATTTTTTTCCTTTTCAATATACAGGATGATTAGAGAAAATGAACTCCTCTTCAATAACTGTGTAATCGTTCGTTGTCATGCAGATATGAATTTGATTCAGCTGAGTGATTTTTAAAGAACACGTACGTGAATTCCAAAGTGAAATGTATTTCTGCAGACTGATCTAAAAAATACTCTTATTTTTTTAATTGAAAAAAGTGATGAGAAAAAAGGCTGGCAGCTTGTTGAAAATCACAAGCAATCCTACACTACTTTGATTTAATTGTAGTGCCTGCAAACTTTTTTCAGTAAAACTTTTTAGAAAGAAAGTAGCAGTCTCAGAAAGTTGAATGCCCTGTGAATCTCATTAGCTAATACTGGATAGCAGAAGGATAAAATGAAAAAAGAGCAAACCGAGACCAAAGGAAGAAGAGATTTGAGGCAAGAAGAAAAGGAGAAGTGCATGTGTTTGAACATTTAACTAATTTTTCTGATGGGCAGTAGATTTCTGGACGTTTCAGATGAATTCCTTAATTTGGGATTCATTGGATTGTGTTGCAAAATGCTCTGAAATTTCAAAGCTAGTCACTCTTCCCAGAAAATGAACACGGAAATTGCTTCTTACTTTTCTAATGTGCTTTGGCTTTGAGTCAGACTGAGCCCCTTTCATTCAGACTCCCTGGCACCTTAATACTTGTGTATCCCTAACACTATAAGGGGGGGGGTTTCACTCAGAGCGGGGCATTTTGTGTCCACAGCAGAATGGCAGAACCTGGCCCTTGCCTTTTACTAAAACATGCATTGACTTCTTTTTAGGGTTTTGATGTGTAATTTTGTAATGGACTTATTGCCTCCAGTCTGAATTATGTCATGGCACAGACTTGGGGAAGAGAAGGGGAATTGTTGTTCAACCTATTTTTGGGATAAACTGTCATTAGATGCTTGTAACCAGATTGCATTGGCTTTGAAAGGAGGCTTATGAAGAGGAGTTTTGCCCAGTGAATGGATGATGGCTATGCAGATGGTCTATTAATTTCCTGCTTTGGGATGTATCACATGAAATGTTTACCTGACAAGCAGTCCCAATGTGTTGGAGAGAACTGCTGAACTAGAAGTCAAGTCTTTAAGTGATACTTTATTGTACTGATCAAGACAGAATATCATATGTAATTGCAATATTAATGGCCCATGCAGTAACAGGCAGAGTCTGGAGAGAGGGGTAGTACATTTTATTGGACCAAAACGTGACAGAAAATTAAGAAGCCTTAGACAAACAAGCCTGCCTTCAGGTACATATCTCTGCGCTACCTCTTCCTCCATCTATCACAGCTGCAAAAACATTACTTCCACAGTCCAGAGTAATAAGGTAATAGAGAGGTAGACCACTTCTTTTTGGCATGGAAATAGTTACCGGGTGGAGCAGCAGGGGTCTGAGCCACTGATTAATCTCTCCAGCTCGCGTCATTAAGGTTGCAAATGTCATGCCTTATTCGAGTCACCCACTTGAGTCTGTCACATCCTTTTGTGCCGATGGTTCTGAGATCAAGTTTGACATACAGCGTGTGATAACAGATGGGCAGCTGAAGGAACGGGCTGGGAAAACATTCCGACCTTCGTTGAGGGACACAGATTCTTTATCTCCAAACATTGTTTGCTTTCCATGATGCTTTTCCCATGTAGGGAACCCATCTAAATTAAGCTGTCTAGGGAGAGTCTGCACACATTTGAGAGGACTGGGTACATGGCTGGGATTTTCAGCTCGTAACTCTATGAAAAGCTCATCTGTCACCTATGAACTGGACCCATTCTGGTGGGCTGTTGCTAAGTAAACTCAGTGTTTGCTTCTAGGGAGTGACCTGTTGGGAGCCACCTGGTGCACAGACCTGTATGTGCCATTTTCACTCTTCCACTTTTGAGAACTTATCAGGCTAACTCTGATTTTTTTTTTTTTCCCTCAAATGCTGAAATTTTTTAATAAGTTAACTTTTAAATTTTTCAAAAGAAAAAAAATTTTAAATGTTGGCTTTCATATATGTACTAGACAAGATGATTTATTTTTTTAACTGGATACACTTTGTGGGGAGAAAATAAGAGCAACTTGGGGAGAGAAAGGGAAAAGGAAATAACAAAGTTTTCCTCTCTTAAGTCAGTTTTACAAAACATGCATGTGACTCATTTTAGGGTTGACTGAACCCTCTATGCTCAACATCCGATATGTGCTCTGTTGTTCTAGAGGCTGTTTAAAAATTACTTTCTAAAGCCTGTCCAGCTTGTACAGCAATGCCACAGCTGGACAAGACAAATGAGAGAGTGTCTGAGGAAAAGTGGGGGGAAAAAGGTAATAGAAATGGCTGCATGTATGCAGTTTCCAGGCCACACAGTGAGCCTGCCATATATACACATGTTGCAGTTTCATGTTAATGCTCAGTGACATGAAATCTGGAGACACACCATACCTCATTCTTTTTCAGAATTTTACATCTCAACTGGAGATAAATTGATTTGTGTGGGCTTAAAAGTAGTGGTGTATGGCATAAATATCCATTAGGGGAGTTTTATACATGTGAACATCTGCTATTGACTAGCTTCGAAGACGGATTTTGGATAGATTTGGACATTGACCTATATTTGGATGGCAGTTCTTATTTTCCTTTGTGGCAGCTGGAGAGAGGCAATTCTGGTGCAATACAAAAGCAACTAGGGTGAGTGAGGACTTCTATTATACCAACAAGAAACTGGAGTTGATAATTAGTTGTAAAGGGAAAGTTTAAGTCTTCTCATGCAACAAAATAGTTCTTATATGCTCAGGATACATTAGGAGATAAAAGGTGATGCTTAGAATAAATATTTTTATCAAAAGGCCCAGCACCACTTTGGTAATTAGAATCCTTGTGAATTAATATCACCAGATATGCACAACATATTATTTTTCCATATTTATAGAAAATATCTTAGTGCTGGTATCTTGCATTTGACTTTCCCTCTTTTAGATGCTTGACTAGTCAAGTGGCCAAGCAAGAACTCAACTTGGAAACAACCATTTAGACTGAAAATAGATCTTCCAAACTGCAAAGGTTAACTTCTTTTAAAAAAAAAAAAATTTTTTTTGTTTACTCTCTATAGAGAATTTGATTTGAAACAGAATAATAAAAAGGTAGAGTTTGCATTTAAGAACTGTTCTCTTTCCATGGATATACCAATTCTCTCTGGCAGTTAGCTGCGTTATGTTAAATGCTTAAGCTATTGCTTATGGCCAGTACAGAGAAGTGTAAGGACAGATCAAAGCTACTGATGACTTCATATCAATAGTGCTATGGATCGCATGTGAAGTTTGCACATTTTGAGAATTGCCACCAATATACTTTCAAGGTGCCTCCATTATTTTAAAGGTGGCTTATGGATATATCTTTTAGTCCTACAACTTCTGTTCAGATTTCAGTCTTCTACATTTAATATTCTTCATTTGTTATTAATACCAAGGTAAGGGTAGAGCTAGCTGAATTTTGTATTTTAATCTATTTTTCAATAGAAAACTGGATTGAGGGCTAAATATATTTTTGCAAAAATGTCAATTTACTGTGGAAATTTAAAAAACAAACAAAACCAAAGAACAACTGTCCAAAGATTTGGGCCAAAATGCTCTTTGAGTTGATAGCCGAGATTTCCAGATTTGGATCATTTTTCCGTATTACTAGAGCTGCTCTTTGTTGTTTTTAACTTAGCAGTGCCTGGGGGTCCCAATTAAAATCAGGGGTGCACAGTGCCAAAACTGTGACAATCTGTACCAATATGTGCTGTTCCTTTCCTTATGAGTTTACAACACAGTCTCATCCTACAAAACCAGCTTTCTCCTCTCTCCTTTTACAGCATTAAGTCATTTTTAAAAGTCTGTATGCCATAAATGGTTGAACATACTTGTCCTAGGCGAACTTAAAACCCAAACAAACAAACTTCAAAAAGTAGAATACAACACTTAATTTCTGTGAATTCCCTTTACTCCTACTTCTACCTTACTCTTACTTCCTATTTTGAAGATAGAGACTTCCACAAGTGTTATTTGATAAGCAATCCAGCTATAATAAAGTTGCAGTGCCATCAATTTATTGCATTATCAAAAGGCCAATTGCTTAATGTACTTGAATTGGGATTTGCTGCAGGCATAGCAAGGAAGCAACTAACTCTGTGATGAATGGCACTTACGGTTAGAATTGAATAGACTGCTCTGGAAAGGTGTATTGGCATTTGCTTTTTGCTTTAACTGCAGAATTGTTTCATGAAAAAAAGAAAAGATTGAGAAGCTAATAACAATTGACTTTGCTTTGCATAATATTGTCTTATCCTTGCTATAAATCTTTGCCAATATCAGATTCACAGGACAAAAAGCTCACAGACTCCTCAAAGCTCATTTGTGAAAATACCAAGCTTTGAGATTCTGAAATGAGGCTGGCATTAAAAGATGCTAAATAAGCTTCTCCAGTTCTGATATTATTGCAACGTACCTTCTTGTCTTTACACACTCTCTTTAGGGATACAAAAGGTATAGTTGTGAGATGTCTTGGGAAATGAATATAGTTTATTTTCAGGGTTTTCTTCACAGATAAATAAAATGTCATTTTCTGGGAGGCAGGGTGATCAGATGAATAAGGCTAAGAGCTGCAACATCTGTGTTTCACTGCTCTATCCTCAAATCTGTTCTTGGTTCATGTCAAGACCCAAAAGATCAATATTAACAGAACCCCAATATTTGTCACCTAAATATTTGTGTATATAAATGAATTTCCTTTAATTATTAATTTTTACTGATTTCAGCAATAGAGCGCATACTGATGCGAGCTCTGTGTTTTAAGGCCCTACAGCTGAAAAACATTGATGGTAGCACCTCTCACCCAGAAGCCTCAAAGAACACCATAAACCCCATCTGACTGAGTCCCAGAATCCTCTTGATGGGACATTGATGGTGGAGGGTCGTTGTGAGGTCAGGGAGACTGCTGTATGGGAGAGCCACATTATCACATTTATTTAATGAGTTAGAGACTCAAGAATGCACAAGTCCTGATTACTAGTCAGCTAGTCTAACTATTAAGCTCCTGATGTCAGTCCAACTTTGTGGAGTTTATAGGAACCACCATAAAACCAGAACAGAACTTATTTTTATGAGCTGACAGGCTCATACTGCCCACTCTGTGTGAATTCACATTGCTGCTTGTGAAATTTGCCTACAGAAAATCACAGGGCTTGCTAGTAGTAAAATTAAGAAAGGCTTCACACGGGGAATAATTTTTTTCTACCTTCAATAAAATGAAAATGCCTTACTTAGAACCAACCCAAAACCTCATGATCTTATCCACCAGCTTTCTTATTGATAATATATTCGTTATTGCTTGTTTTGTAACACGAAATAAAATCAGTAGTATTATTAATCATTTCAGTCAGTTATGTAATACTGTGTTTAAGACTTATTCATTCACTGAAACTGATTTCTGGTTTTTATATCAAAACTGTATATACTGCTAATCTAGCTGAAGTCCTGATACAGCTTCTATCAGGATTTTCTTATGGTCTTCAATCATAACATGTCCAAGTGTATCGTCTTTGTTTAACTTCTGAACTTTTGTTTTCTATTAAAAAAACCCCATACAACCAAACAAAAACCTATGAAAGAAGTTGATTTGTTTTTTTTATGTCTGTCTTCATTGTGGGATAGTAAAATTTTGTGAGTTGTTTTTTTCTTGATACTTTTATATTCAGACAGGCATGTTCTTGGTAGTACTTAATATAAAGGAGGCCATGTTGACCCTCAGGAGTTTGAGAATGCTTTTGGCCTCCCAGCTCTGGGTGTGCACCTCACCGAGTCCTGTTTCATGTCCAGATAAGACTTGCATGCCATCCTTCCCCTCGTGCCTGGGCTTCCATGCAAAGGGCACTCTGGTGTGGGCCAGAAGGTATTTCCGAGCTGCTATGGTGTGCACCAGTCTGGCAGTATGTGAGAACTCGTAACTCTTCTAGTCTGAGTTTCTCCTGCTGATTAGACCCACGCACTCCGCGTCATTTCTCTACATCCTGCTCTTGACTGTTGGGGCGTGGGCTGTTGCACACATGAGCAAAACCAAGACCAGAAGACAGGTACTGAAAGAGCTCAGTAGTAGCATCATCATTCACTTAACTCCTTCAACTATTAGCTGTCACATGCACCACAAGAAAACCAAGTCTTTGGTGATAGGAACGTTTCTGTAACTTTTCAGTCATCAAGTTTAACTTCCATTGATGGATACTGTTTGGTATGCTTACATGTATACGTAGGCAAATTTCTCCTTTCTGATGTTGGAGGAGTAACTCTTGTAAGATTTGTAGTGAGTATGTGCGATGAATAGCTTGTTCACTGCAGCTCAGAGCCCTTCTTATTAGTAACTGAGTTTGTCCCAAAGCTCCAGCACCCTCAGTGATGTGATTATGAGAGAAATCCCTGAGAAAGATAAAGATTTTAACACCTGCTTGTGGGGAAAAAAAACCCAAACAAAATGCAAGTCTCAAAAGCTTAAAACCTGTAGCAAAGTTTTGAAAAAGAAATGAGAATTTTAATGATAAAAAGCAGTGGCTGGTGTCATAAAACACACTCATGGTTTCTGAAGGGTGGAAAGGCTTCCCGACAGTTGGTCTCATTTGGATCCTGGGCACATAAGGGTGATTTGGGATGGAAAGGACTTCAGGGATGGTTAGTGTGGAGGTTCCTGGCTGCAGGTTTAGAAGAGCTTGTGTGTCAGAGAGTGGCAAGGGGGTGGCTGGCTGCTCCTTTGTGTCTCACATTTCTATGGGGGAGGGTCTTTGAGCTGCTAGCCAACGGGACTGCTTTGTCCTGGAGAGGTGCTAGAGGGGCAGCTTTCTTCATCGGTGCCCCTTTCCTCCTCCTGTGTCTCTCAAGCTGCCTGGCTGGTGTTACTGGTCTTCTCTGCACCACTACAGAGAATTACATCCTTTCCGGAAAACGGACAGAGTTTCTACCCTTCATCACCGTTGACAGGGTGCACAGAGCAATCCTTTAGGGATGCTGTGTGAGCTTGATGGCTGCTTGATTCGCTTCAGGATTACAGGAGCAAAGGGCCCAGGTATTAAAAACTACACCTCATTTTTGGTTTTGATACAGCTGGCTGATAAATTCAAATTTCCACCTCTATTAATGAATGCCTTCACTCCCCCACAACCTGGCCAGCAGGCTTGGAGATGAACAGAAAGGAAAGTATACCTTAAGAACAGCTACAAATGTTCCTCATGGTTTATTTAAGAGCCCTGTCTTGAAGGAGTGACACAGTAACTTTAGCTATGACCTTCCTCGTTGCTGCTGGCTGTTACACAGAGCATTTCTAGAATTAATCTGGTGCTCTGACTCAGCAGTGCTGACGTGGTAGACCTGCTTTAATCACTGGAGGAAATTTGCACTCACTTGGAAGCTGGTGTGTAGGCTTTTCCTTTGTTTAATAATGTGTTCTGAAATGTGTCTCTTAGCTCCTTCCCTAGTAGAAGAAAAACGCTCAAGGATTTTCCCTGCTAAGACCACTCAGCAGACCCTAAATACAGAGCAGCTTAATACTGTTAATTATGCCCAGCGCTAGTGATGTCATTTAAATCAGGAAAACTGCTTTGTGTTTAGTAGTTATACTGCACTTAACCTGCATAAGCACTGGCAGGACTGTGGCAGGTGAGCGTGGAGGTACGCCTGGGTTCTCTTTATTTTAGTCCTCAGGGGTCACTGCACAGTTCACTCGCATAACAATAGTATGCGGAACTGCGTATGTCATGTAACAATGGCACATTTGCAGCTGCATCTTGATTGCAGGCAGTCCGTGAGCTAAAGAGGCCATCATTTTTCTTTAGGTTCATTTGGCAAATGTGGTTTGCCTGGGCAACACCAAGAGAAAAGTGGAATGCCGCTTGGCATTCCCATGCAGTCTCTCTTTTAGGTGTTTAGATACAGTATACAGCTTCTCGCTCTGCAGCAAAGACCCTGTTTTGAAGAAGAAGAATCAGGAGTGAAAAAATGAATGGTTATTTTCTGAGGTTTATGAAGGGCTGTTAGGAAACCATCAAAACAACCTCCTCCATGTGAACTGAACCAGATTTAAGTTGGCAGAAACCAAATGACAATCCATAATTTACTCGGCTCCCTCACCCATCCGTTCCTCCGCACTTAGAAAAACCTTAATCAAAATATTTGAAGGTAGTTGACAGAGCTGAAAGTGAGTAGCTTCAGTCAAACAAGAAGAAATTGGTGTGATGCTCCAGATCTTCTCCTTCTATAAATGGACAAAATATCTCAGTAAACTCCAGGGGAGTTTAGCTATTTTACATCAGCTGAGAATTTAGTCTCAGACATTTTACTTTGTGCTAATTATGCATTAGGCACTGCCTTACGGCTATTCTGGCTTTTTTGATGGAAACAGGTTTTCGAGTTGTGGTTTTGAGAGTGCAAATCACAGCAGATAAAACTGCCACTGTAAACTCAGTCCCTGATTGCTGGGAAAAGGCAATTGGCTGCTGTCAGGAATAGCTGCATACCACCCGGAGCCTTGAAATATTGGAAGGAGTCGTCTCTACCATAGGAGTTTACATTTGGTGGCTGAACTGTATGGTCTGGTAAGACATGTGATAAACCCTCCTAGCCACATCTCTAACCCATGAACCCAGACAGGACCCAGGCCTGAGCACTGCCTCTTTTTCACCCAGTAAATATCAGCATGACTCACGTCTGCTAGTTTGAATTAAGTATATTGCAAAAACTACTATTAATCAAGTTGAGTGGTTACAGTTTATCTGACTTACACAGGCTATGGTGGTAAACTTCTTAATTCATAGCTGTTTGTGCGGCTGCTTGGCTTTTTTTCTACCTTGCACCATTTGTTTCTTATTTTACTGTTACACTTTTATTCTAGTTATCCAATTCAGATGGCAAATGTTGAATCACGGGGACATCTTTATGATTTATTTCATGGCTATAAAAATGATGCTAATGCAACAATCATCAGATATAACAAATCAAAGTCATATCACTATACCTTTTCAGTTAAGGCAAAAGTCAAGCATGCTTGCTGACAGAAGTATTGCCTTTTAATTTCCCCCTCAAAATAGGTAATAATTAAAATTAGCTGACAGAAAAATCTCATGAGAGCCCTAAAACACTATCTACCAAATAAAGAAGAAGTAAAAAATAAGTTCCTTTTTTTCTTAAAAATGTTCAGCAGAAAATCATCAAGCTTCTTATGGATCCTCTGTCCTACTGCTTCTGCTGGGAAATGTCTTCAGTTATGGATGTCAAAATAGAGACACAACCTGTGCTACTGGGTATGCTCTGGAGACACAATAATGGTATGTTACTGAGATGACAGATTCATGATTATTTTTCACCATCCTCTATAATGTGATGTGTGCATTTTTAACGGACACATATGGTTTATTTTCGTCCTCGTTTTCTATCCAAGTGCATCAGACGTTTGGTCTGAAAATTTCCCATATTTATGACATATTTTTCCTTGGGTAATATCTAGTGAATGACAAATGAGCATGTAATGGACAAAGCAGAGAGGCGGCTTTTTCTCATATGAAGCTGTTCTTTTTATATCCCCTCTATCTTTCCACTGACAAAATATAAACATGCATGTGCAGAAACAACACAGGCTCAGTCTATCCAAGTTGGGGGGCGAGGAGCACCACCGTCTGCAGATATGTGGTTCCTGGACAGAACTATTTTCTCTCTCTAGGGATTCTTTGTCACAATGAAGCAACTAAGCTTCCGGCTTGTCATTGGGAGGGAGATGAGGATCCCTCTGGCCAAACCCAGTCAATGTACAGTGAGTGTCGTTTGTCTGGTCTCAAATACTGTAGCAGTGAATAGTTTCTTCTTGTATAAAATCCATCTCTTCAAAAGAGATGTCTTGAAACTCTTGTCTAATTTGTAGTCACCAAAGTCCTGTTCCTGAATGCAGCTGCAGAAAGCCCTGTACTGAGCACAGGGAGTTCTTTCATCAGGTAAAAGCAAGTGAAAGCTAGTAGGGAAGGTGTGGGTGTCCTCAGAGAGAGCTAGAGCTCTTGCTGCCCCCAGTGAGTGAGGGAGGGCCCATATATAAAAAAAGCCTGAACTCCAGAATCTCTCAGCAAATTCTAGAAAATACATTTCAACTTTATATAGAGATTTAAAGCAAGCGTGGGAAAGGTCTGGAGGAAGACAAATGTGTTGGTTTTGGCTCTCGTGGTCTTTAGGAAGATATCTGGTGGCATGGGGAAGATAAAGTGACATCCTGAAGATCCGAAAGCTGCTCAGGAGACCCCATGCCTCTCTGACTTCCATGCCAGCACCCCATGCATCGGCCGTGCACATGCCAATAGGTGCATGGTATAAAGTATAAATAGACATATGGCACCGCAGAGCTGGCGCAGAGCAGGAGCATCGTGCAGAGCAGACGTCACTGGGAACGTTAGGACTGCAGCCCACCGTTCTCTCCTTGGCATCAGCCTTTTGTGCCCAGAATCCTCCCGTCATGCCTGATGGCAGCACGTCCTTCTGACAGATGGGCGTAAATGCGTGCAGCTGGGAAACCTAGCTGAGCATCAGTCACGTTTGTTCAAGAGTAGCCCTGCTGACCGGGAGGGGGGTGAAAAGTTGCTCTGTCACGAGGGTCTTTTTTGCCTACGGTTTACCTAAAAGGTTCTTGTCTCTGTGCATCTTCGCCCCCTGGTCTCTAGTATTGTGCAAAGCACTTGGAGTAGTTGGCTGTTATTCAGGTGGCTTAACCATGGATAATAGAAGTTGTTGCAGCTGGGGAGATAACTACAACTGGCCTCATAACCAGCATTAGCACTGCAGATGTGCTAGGTGCTTTCCAGTATGGATCCTGCCCTAGAGACCCAAGGAGAGGAGGGAAAGGGACCGCCTAGGATCAGAGTGGTGGCAGGCTCAAGTCACCTTAGGTACACAATTTCCCTTCCATAATTTAATCCTCTATCTTTCTCAGTTTGGCTTTCAGACAAGGATGCATATTCATTATTCATGCAATGAATTAACAATACTGATAAAGCAGAGGGCTTAATAGAAAGTGCTTTCTGGAGTTGTAAAAATAATGCTCCCTGAGAAAAAAAAGATAATAGTTTTGAAGATGGGCTTAGTCCTGCATTCTGAATCATCATGCAAAGCAATATATGCTGTTGTTCTAAACTTGCTTGTCTGTCTATATTGTTCTGGAAAAAAATAGGATGTTGTAGAGCCTCTGAATATGCTTAGCATGTATTCTGCATTGCACATTCAAATGGCATATTTCTATTGTAGCAGGATTGAATCCATGTTTCCTCCTCTATTCTCGTAACTCCTGGAATGCGATGTAGCAAAAGAAACAGATTTTTTTGGACAAATTGTTTTTAAATGGTACGGTACAGTATATCCTGCAAATTAACATGCGTTTACTTTAGGTGGGTTGTTTATATAATGCTTTGTCAACACTGTGTCACATTCTTCTGTGCTGTATGCAGACTAGATGATTTTACACTAGTCTCTTAGCATCTTTCACTACAGTGGGTGTTTCTTTTAAATTTATTTCTTATTTTCTGAGCAACAAATACGCTCTGGGAGGATTCGCGGCAGCATATAACTCCCGATAGATCAACAGTGCTTTTGCTGAGTTACATTTATTACATTTCTTGAACCCTTCTTTCTCGCAATAAACCAGTATTTTGACTACAGATCTGTTTCTCCACTTTTACAGGCTATGTTGCTGTTGCTCACCTCTCCTTGACTATCCGTACCAAATCGGTCAGTCTAACAGAGGCAGCAAAAGATTAAAGTGTTCCTACTGAATAAATGTTGTGCAGCTGTGGACATTTCATGCCCAGAAGAGTCCTAAGGCTTGCTATTTAGACAAATGGTATTCTGAAAGCACTCACTGCTACTCTTTGCCAACACCCAGTTCTGGGAGGTAACAAATAGCACTTTGATGCTGCCGGGATCAGCCTTTATGGTGCCATATGCCAGCCAATTATCTCAGTGTCATTAGGCACAGAACTAGTGTTTCCCACATGCCCAGATCATGCAATTAGTGTACTTATGTGAAATGGGATTGCAATGTAGCAAAGAAGAGTCAGAGGGTAGACCTAGCTTGTCCAGCCAACTTTCACTTTGCCAGGAGAAAGCAGCTATGCTGATGGTGGCTACCACAAACAGAAGTGGAAGCTCTTAACTCTGTGTTGGTCTGTGTGTCCTAGAATCATAGAAGAATTTAGGTTGAAAGGGACATCTGCAGGCTATGTATTCCAAGCTCCTGCTGTATCTCCTGCTCCCCCAAATTTGATGTAGTCCACAGATTTAGAAGGGATGATTGCATCTAATAACCTAAATCACTGATAATGATCATCAATAGCATCACCACCACCACACTCTTGGTGTCTCGGGCCTAGCCATGTCTATGCAGCAGAGTGAGATAATTTCTCCCACCTCTTGAGTGAATTTATAGCCTGTTTTGGGAGAAGGTTGTCACTGCAGCTGGACTGTGACCAGTACCCAAATATAAAGGTAGTTCAGGTAGATCTGCAGCAGCAGAACACAGACAGATGGAGCTGAGGGTTGATGCACAGCAACTAGAAAAACATGGTGCTTTCCTCAGACATGCTGGTGTTTTTCTGAGCAATCTCCTCTGGCATTCTTTCTCCTTCTGAGTTTCTTTTTCCTCATCTCCCCTTGGATACCACCTAGTTTTAAGGAGACCAAGTTATTTGTATTTATATTTATAGGGGGAGGGAGAGGATCTAGGGGAAGCCTGGGGACTTCTGACTGCTCAGTGTTACAGGAGAGGAATCCAGGCTAGGAGAAAGTGTTATTTGAATGACTCTGAGGTGCAGGGAGAGGAAAACGGAAAAATCGGTGAAGGATGCAATCTGTGAAATACAATCCCCGTCAGTGGACCCTAGGTCCTCACCCAAGGGAACCCAGTAGACTCAGCCTTATGATTGCAGAGTTTTGTGCTGAAAAAGGGTTTCTGACAGAAAAAGTTGCTGAACATGTTTTGATCTTTGTTTGCCTCCATGTTCAGAGTGTGGTTATCGAGGAACCTTTTCTGTGATTCACTCAAAAGTTGCAGCAAAATTTAGCCTGAGATGAAATACCAATCTGAAGCTATTATAAACTGTTCAGTGAATTATGAAGGACAGGCAAGTCTTCCTGGTCTCCATCTAAAATCAGTGCGGGGAGAGAAAGAAGAGCTCTTATAGAGGATGCTTTGAAGAGCTACGTTGTTTTTCCTCCTGCTCTGATTTGCCCTCTGGAGGAACCTTCTCCTTCCCACTGATTATGGATGATTATGCTCATTACACCAAAGCTAGCCTTTGTGAGTCCACCCCCAGACTTCATGGCGGACAATTACCACAGTCTGTTATTGGACTGGCTGGGTTGCAGCAGGAGAAGGCGTGGGCTCCTGGTTCCTCCAGTGGATCCCCTCTTTGTCAGGCCATGTTGAGTTTTGCTTTTCTCTGAGCTGTTTGCCTCTTACTTAAATGTTTGATAATTGAAGGCTGTTGTTTATAAATGAGTGGTTGTATTATGATTATTTATTGCGTAAAGCCCCATTTATTCCCACATTCCCAAAGAACATCTTAATTTCCTGTTATGCTTCTGCATCTGTTACTCATTATAGTGTTTTCTAGTCAGATGTTTTGGTTCTTGGAAAGGCATGACCTGAGCACATCTATCTCTTTGCGGATGGGGAAGGTGCACAAACAAAATCCTTTGGGGTTTTGAAGATGTAGTGTGGCAAGTTGGGTTTTTGTGAACATTTCTAACACCAAATAACTAGTGACCTTTGTGGCCATCTCTTTCACAACGATAGCTGTCACACACAGCAGTCTCTTAATGGGGCCAATGCAAATGTCGTCTCTGTGATGTGTGGAAGTAACCTTTTCTGAAAGTGGAAAGTGGTGATATTTTAGGAGTTGCTTGACAGAGGTGATTTTTTTGGAGGCTTACTCATGCAAGTAACCTCAGTGCTGTCAATGAATGTAGCTGAGACAGCTTTGAGCTGTGGAGCTACCACTACTCTTAACAGCTGCAAGCAAAAACGAGGCTTTCCTAGGAGCTGAAGCTTACGCGTGTGCTCCCGTAGCGTTTCTTGAGAGGTTAGATGCATCCCTGTAACAACAGGTGTTATTCCCATCCCCTTTACATAGTTCATTCTCTCCATTTATGTATTTCTAGGGAATGGTTATTATTTAAATATCCCTCTTTCTGCTCTTCTAATCGCACCTTACTAGGAAAACAGGACTCATTACTGCTTGTTCTCTTGTTTTAAGGATTGGACTCAAGATCATTACAGAATTACTCATTTGCTTTAACAAGAGATGTCAGACCAGCATTTCTCTCACCATTACACAGTGAGAAGCTTTTGAAGGCTGGTCTTGTCAAGCTGTGAGAGCAATTTTAAAACTAACAGGAATGTAAATTATATAAAACATTTCTCATTTGTCCTGTCCATGAAAAGCCAGCATGCGTTTGTACATGCTGCAGACCTGTTTTCAAATCTCTTGTTCTGTCATCTAGGCACAATAATAATTATTTCTTTCTGAGCATAATCTTTTGAGTAACTTAACGTAAATAAGAATATTTAAATCTGAATGACAGGCTTTCATGTCTTTAGTAATTCATTTGGTTATTATGTGCTACACATATAGGGAGACCACCAGATGTCACAGACTCTAACCTGACAACAAGTACAAAGCAGAAATAAACAAAGTATTGGTAAAGGAATATGACTTTCTAATGAGATGATGTGAATTATGGCAAAGCTAGCTCTTCTTCACATTAATTCCACATCCCCACACCGCCTTATTGCTTTGAATTCAGCTCTCTCATCTGCTGCTGCTGACACATTTGCAATCCTTTCTTTCTGGTTAAAGTTGTGTGAATAATTAGGTTATTTTTGGTTTTCTTTTTTAATTCCATTGCTGAAGAGAAATATTTTGGGGGAAGATGATTTGTGGTGCCAAATGAAACTCGACAACAAACACTTTGCTGCTGCACCTGTTTTGCTCTTCCAGAAATACAGTGGACTTTTTTTTAAATGGACATGAAAATGTTTTGCTTTAGAAATAAGATGGTTTTGACTTGTCAGAAATGTTTGGTTATATTTTTGCATGTTTCAAATTGATGGGAATTCACATCGGTTTTCTTGCTCTGGAGCAGTAACTAAGTGAATTAATTCTCTGTTCAAAGGGATTTCCCTGCTCTTCTCCTAATAATTAACCTACACGTGCTTTTTATAAAGCTACTGACAGGTTACAGGAACCTTCTCCTCACCCTTTTCACCTACTCAGTCACTTTCATCACAGTGTCTCCATGCAGCTCCTCAGGAGCTACTCTGACCACTCTTGGTCCATCCTTTTATTTCTTGTAGCTATGAAGATGAAAAGCCCGACAGAGGCAGAAAGTCTCCTCTTTCTCACCTGCAGGCCGAGGAGAGATGTGTGGCTGTGATGGTACAAGGCTCCCCACGTTGCACCATCCCCAGCTGTGGGCTGACCTCAGGTGGGCAGCTGTCTCTAGCAGGGAGAGGAGGGCGTTCAGCTCCATCCTGGACCAGCCTGTCCTTCCCCACCCCTATCTTCTTCATTGGTCATGTTTTGAAAGGAGATTTGTTTTCTGGAGACTGGGCTGAGATCCTTGGATCTGTTTCACTTGAAGGTGAATAAGGAAAGCATTCTCCAATGAAGCACCGACTTCTCCTGGCAAACTAAGACCTGTTTTTGCAAGCTGTTAGAAGAGAATTTGCGCTGGAGTCATTACATGTGCTGTACCTGAGTTTGCTATCATGCCCTAATATTTTTCCATATTGAAGCATGCAATTCTCCAAAGCATTTTTTTCCTTTTAATATTTTCCTTACTTCTGTTTCGCTTCCTTCTTTTTATGTTACTAGGCAGTCTTTCTAACTAGACCCATTTTAATATAGTGGTGTATTTAACTGAGAAAGCAAATTTATAGATCTTTCTAACGTTATGGCAGCCTGTCATTTCAGCTCTTAGTCATGTATCGATTTAGTGACCTCTTTCTTTTTTATTAACCAAGCTGTAATCTAGCTTCTTCCATCACTTTAGTCATAAATCTTATTGTTTGGAACTAAATAGAAAAATTTCTTCCTTTCTCATCTTGTGTTAGCTCTCTAATAGTTTCTGGGCATTTGTTACTTACATATTCCATTTTCCAATTTAATTACTTCGCTTTCTAATTTTCCATGATGTGCTCCCTCTTTTTAATTTGGCTGAGTAAATTATACAGTGCTCTGTGAGGACAATTCATAATAAAAGCTTATGATCAGAGAAGGGGCTCTCTGAAATGACATCATAGTTTTTACTTATTTGTCCCTATCAGTGTCTTCCCTATGAAAACCATTCCATGTATAAGTCAAAAGATTTTTCTGTTGATCAAACTGTGTTGTTTTGGCCTTCTACTGGCTGTCTTACTATCCCCAGAACAAGCTGGTGCAAAGACTTAGCTGTTGAGATTTCAGGCATGCGAATATACAAAATAGTTTCTTGTTGGACACCTTCAGTTTTCCTGTACCCCTGAGGACCAGCTAAAACTTACAATTTTGTAAGTAAACAAGAGGAAAATGAATGGATTCGTGAAAAGTCAGCAAATAATAACAGGCTTTGAGAGTAAGCATGTTCTTACATCCATCCACATTCAAGTGAACACTTAGGCATACATCAGCGAGATGCAAACCAAAAAATGAGTGTGACAAACATCGGCTTTAACACCTTGCTAAATTATTGCCTTTAGTATCCCAGGGGTATCTGGATTTGAGCCAGCTACCTAAGAATGAAGAGGAGGGTCACAGCAAGATGTAAGTGACACCAAACCTCGGGACTGTTGGGAGGCCTAAATGTGGGAGCTGGGAACATTTCAGCCCCTGTTTCCATGGCTGAGCTTTTTCCATGTTAAGCCCTGATCTAGAGCAGGTGCCTCTGCTTGTGGCAGAGGTGGGGCTGCTCCCAGGATGCCCAAAGTGGAGGATACTGCTGTGCACAGTGCAAGGGCCTGAAAGCCAGTGTGAGGGGGTAGCAGGTGAGGTTGTCATCTGAAAAACTACCAAGTGCAGGTCATGTCTTCTCAACATGCCTGCCTAACTTTTGGGGGCATTTAGCCAACACATGAGGCTTTGATGGGGGTTGTCTCATGTGACAAAATGTCTTGCTCCGGTTCTGGTGAAGGGTACCATCCCACCCCCGTGACAGGTATGCTCGGTTGCTGGTTATTCTGCCATTCCTTACCTGAAACAAGTACAGCTGCCTTCCTAGAAATATGTGGTGTTACTGAAACCAGAAAGGTGGTAGGTATTGCTTCAAATCTCTTTTATTCACTTCAAAATGCAGTTAGCTGAAGTGGCACACACCTGATGCTGGAAAATTCTCAAGTATTTATACCTTCTGATGGATCTGTGAGAGGGTAAGTGCAGAAATGAGGTCCATGTCACTCTCCAAGTATTTTCAATATCTCTTCAAGTAAAAGACATCCAAAGGCTAGAAGTGGAAGAGAAGACAGGTTAACTTCAGCATGTTTAATTTGATAAAGATCTGATGTAAATATAAAAGTAAAAAACACCATTGCCTGTATTTCTGGCAGGGTGTACTGAATTCCTGCCACAGAATACCTGTTGACTTTGCATATCTCCAAAAGAAGGTATGCCTGCTCTGCTGTTCCCTTTGTGACTGTCACTTGTAATGTTACGTTATTGTACTGTAACGAAGTGTTTACGGAATCTCTTCTTTGGGAAAGATCAGAAGCAGAATCATGACACTTCTGTTGAAGTCTGCTTCCTCAAATATCACACTATAAAAGGAACAGACGTTCTTTAGATAGGTGAGCAATGTGGGAGAGCTGAAAGATGTTAACCATGCACATGCTGGAATGGGGACCAGTGCAGGGCACCCACTAAAGATTTGCCATGCTCCATGGGTGCTCCCTTGGCTTTCAGAGGCACCTGTAACTCCACTGAACCTCACTTGGCTCCTCACAGACTTGTGTCTCTACCTTACAAATATGTAGAGCGATCCCTTCATTTAGGGGTGTGTTGTGCTGCTAAACTGTCTGCAAGGAATGAAGGTTCTGTCTTGTTGTTCACATTAATTTGTCTCACTGGGAGCTCTCTGATTTCTAGGAGTTATGGTAGTGCTGTAATAAAACCCAGAAGATGACTGGAACTGGAAGTGGGAACTGCTGATTTGAAGTTAAATGTTTGGTACAGGGCTTCTGAAAGCTCTGCGGGAGCCTGGAATGGAGGTGGGGCCAGATGGGCAACCACATAACTGTCCCAGGGGATGGCAGAAGCTCTGCTTGGTTGGCATCAAAAAGCGTGCCTCCACTCACCTTTCTTCTGTGGTATCCTCCTACCTTTTATGTTTTCAGCAGAGATAAGACTGAGGTAGGTTTAAGGCCATTTTATTTCAGTTTATCTGTTATATAGAAATGAACTAACAAAACTTCTACTTTTGAACTATAATTTACTGCATAATTTTAAAAATTATGCATTTCTCCTGATTAGCTTATTCGTGTAAGCTTCAAGAATATATTGACATAAAAAGAGAAGGAAGTCTACATGCAATTATTTTTATGATATATCTACCATTTATAATTTGTCATTACTCCATTATACCCCTTAACTGCACTTAAAATGTTTGGAATTTTGTACAATATAAAGCTTGGTATCTAGATCAATAGCATGGTCCATTTTATAGAGTAACCAAACTGACTTATTAAAGTCAAGTTAAATATTGGTCTATTCTATCTTTTTTTATGTTCACCGGAGGAACGAATATGAAGCTAGAGGCAAACAGGAGAGAGAATAAGACAAGACAGCAAGCAAAAAAGGAACATAAGGAATGGAGGAGAAAGCAGTTGAGAAGGTCTGCGTGAGGCAGTGAGGGTTAGCAGAAACATTTCCTGTCCTTTCTCCAGATGATTATGGACAAGTATGTGGCCCATTTTTCCAAGACCTTTGGGCGCTTATATTGCAATATGTAGTTCCTCCAGGGCTGACATGGGTGGCAAGGTCTGTACTCCACCAACCTCTCCAGGACTGAGCTGTTTTTGGGTCTCGCTTCCATAACACCAGTGTTGAACGACTGCTCTCCTGAGCTCAACAGTGCTTTTTTTTTCCCCTTCCCTGTATTTATCCCACTCTGATTTAGCACCCATTGTGCTTAAAAATAGATGGCTAGTTTTGAGTACAGCTCCACTTGATCCAAAAAAGTGCTTTCTGCCTGCAAGCTTTGTCCAGAATAACTGAATGTGGGGACATACACAGAGAGTAAATTACACCGAGAGCTTCTGTCATTGCAGAATTTTATTAGGAGTGTTGCTGGAGACTGCAGTTACCTTAGATTTCATTAAATTCTCTGTATTTCCCTGAAGTGTTTCTGCATTTAAATTACTCACCAAAAAGTAAAAGTCACCACCACCAAAAGTCTAAAACCATTATCTTGATCAGATAGATGGTTTAGTTTTGTGTTTTCCCAATATCCCAGGTAGGATTTCCTCCTCCATCTGTGTTGCTGAACAGAGTCCAAATGTTCTCTCAGTCCTTGTGCTTGCAGGACTCAACATGGAGAAGAAAACCCAGAACCCTCTTTGCCACAGCAAACCAGCAGGACATATGGTGTAGTTGGAAACTGCCAATGCTAGGTTAAAGGTTGGACTAGATGATCTTCAAGGTCCTTTCCAGCCTAGATGATTCTGTGATTCTGTGATTCGACATGTCCACAGCTACGTGCTCGCTGTTTGCTTATCATCAACATGACATGAATCAACTCTGAAATGGAAGCTGCGTAGCTTAGCATAGTCCTACATGACGCTGGTAGAGTATATCATTATTTCAGGCTTAGCTGCATGCTAAACACCTGTATGGCTTCCAGTCTGCTTGGAGAGGCTGATTTCTGAGCAGTAGGTCTGCTTTGTGCATCATCTCCCTGTACCCTGTGCTTGAGTTAGGCATAAGTCTGTCAGTGGAAGGGCCCATTAAAATCCATGGGACGATGTACTTTGGTTCTTGATGTGAGTTGTTTCTTGGGGTTCTTGCCCCAGAGTTTGCATATTTCAGCTGCTGTTATTGAGGAGGACTCTGTCAGCCCTTTCTGAATTGTGAAAGTCCCTCGGGGTACATGCCTTTGCCCAAAAGCAGCATGCATTTTCTTTAGGAAGATAATTCTGTTCTTTCAGAAATCAAACACATAGCATAAAAACATTATTTTCTGAAAAAAAAATCCTGGCAGTCAGTTGTGCTGTTAACTCTACAAGACTATTTTGTGAAAGTATCAATTCATATAATTGATGGGGTGAATATTTGAATGTATTTGTTTTCTCTTTGTATTTCCATTGCAATGGCAGTGAAGCTATCAATAAATTTGTTTGCTGTAATAGAAAATATTATTCAACCTCTTACACCATCCATTATTTAGCAGCCATCATTAAAAAAATCCTGTAGTCATTAATAATCTTGAAAGGGCTTGTTATGCTGAAACATACAGCATTAGAATACACATTACAGTTACCTTGAAGTCCCAGGCACCAATATCAATCACTCGGTATCCTGTCGTTACTCAGCAATGGCATAATTTTGTGTGTTGACTTGTCACTCCTGCCAGAGAGTGGGTGCATGTGGAAAAATATTTTAATTGCATTTCCAGCATGTGGCAGAGTTGAAATGACGACTGATCAGATGAAGAAAGGAGGAACCTTTGTCTATGCTGCAGTTAAGAACAGCTTTTGTTTGTACTGTATATAAAGAAAGCTTAGTCTTGGAGAGGCTCCAAGTATTCAAAGGGTTTTTGAATGGCAATGTTTCTACCTCAGTCCCAGGAACACTCAAAGAAAAACAAATTAATAAAATATGTGATGTAGAAACGTATTACGGAAGCCTGAACCCAAACATTCAAGGCTCTCTTTCTGGGATCATAACTGCACCCTTATGCTTAGGCCCTGCTTTTCCTGTCACCTGTTGACACTATCAGTGATAATCCTCAGTGCAGCAAACACACAAACGCGTCCATAGTTTTGCTCACCTGCAAGACCTAGTCTTTGCTTGTTGGGAATCCCGAGTTCAGTGCTGTGTGATGGAGAAGGAGCATTGCCCTTCTCTTCTGATCCCTCCAGCACTGGTGCTGTGTGTTCACATATACCACCTCTAGCATCTGTACCCCCTCTCTTCTAAACTTTTGCCACTTTTAGCAAATGTTAAAGCCACAGAAAATAGTTTTTCGGTTATCTTTGTTGTTCCTGGTCTGGTTTATCATAGTTTTGATTCTAAAGGTTTAGCCTGATTCTGTTAATTCAAAGCAGGATGAACTCTATTGATATGTAATGCAAAATTATCATTGTTTCAGGGTAGGGATATTTGTACAATTATACCATTTTAGAGGTTGTGGAGATAGCCTGCACTTTACACACAACGATGAGAAGTAACAGTAATTTTGTTATTGACTTCTGCTCCCCAAACCTCTGAATTGCCCACATAAATTCCTTTATGTGGCTGGAGAAGCCAATGCTGTGGCAGAAGAAGAAGGTGTGAGTGCTCACCCAAATGGAATTTTAATGCTTTCACCTAAACAGCAGCATGCCCTAAGGTTAAGCAGAGTTAGGCTTTGCTGAGGAATTTAAAACAAATACTAAACCACTCTTTATCTGTGTAAATGAAAGAGGAGCGGGACTGCTGTACAGTGAAGAGGAAATTGCAGAAAATCTGGGTCTGGCCCCTAAATTATGTTGAGACTTTACCTGATATTTCGTAAGGGTTATGGTGTAGGTAAACTACATACTTTATTTTTCACTGTAGCAGGCAGCTGCTCCTGTGGGCCAAATGAATGTGCATGCATGTGAAGCACTGGTTGGCAATGTCTGGGGCTGACACATTTACTGACCTAGCACAATAAGTGTTTTCTTTCCCTCATCATTTGAGGAGCCAGACAGAAGCGCAGCTGGAGGAGATTTTCTGTCGTCTGGCCCACAGTTTCTCCTTTCTCATGGCTGTGAAGCTCTCTGGGGAAGGATGGCCAGCAGAGGTTCGTGGGCTTCAGGAACTGTCCATGTAGGTTGAACATAGGCTGTGGGTCATAGGTTGGAGGACAGAGTGAAAAGGCAGAACTAGGAATGAAGGTATGAAATGGGAAGTTATTGCTACCAGGAAGATACCAAAATGAATGTAATCTGCTCAATTTGAACTTAATCCCCTTGATTTGCAGAGATGGGATATTTTCTGTATCAGAATACTTGGAGAATTGAAATTCTGACTCTGTTTTCAGAAAGCTGAAATTCTAAATCCAAGAAAAGATTCATGATTGGGCTGCTGTGTTGGGGAGAATTCTGTGACTGGGTTATTTATAGCATACAGTATATCTGTATTTGAAAAAAGGATAAAAATAACCTACAGAAATAAATACTTATTTGTTTTTGGAAATGTACATGTTTTAGAATGACTTTTGAAAGAAAAGACAGTTGAAGACACAGAGGTAAATAGCAGAAAGGGATGGAATTCAGTATAAACTTGCCAGTGGTGGATTCAATCAGACTACGTAACAATTTTCTTGGCTACATATTTTAGAAAAATGAGGAATGGAAGTTTTAATCCAGTTAGACTTTGTGAAATCATGGTGTTGGAGTAATTATTTTTTACCTGGAGGAGATGGGGACCAAAATTAGACAAGGAAGGTGGCATAGGGAACTGGCCAATGGAGAGCCAACAACAGCCTGTGAGGAAGGGTGAGTTACAGGGGATTTCTGCAGGAGTTACTCATGGTCTTGGGCCTGATATTATTGGTGAATTTACCAGGTAGAATAGGAAGAACAAAAAAATAATAATTACAAGCTTTCAGAAAGTCCCGGCAGTGCAGAGGAGTTCAGGACAATATAGGAAAAACACTTAACTTAAAACACTGAGGGATGAAGTAACTACAGTGGGATGAAATTTAGCAATGTAAGTGCAAAGTTGGATATCTGTATGTTTAATAACAAGAAAATAATAATTATATAATGTGGCAGTGACAGAAGAATAGAAAGTCTTAGGCCTGCTGTTTATTCATGTGAAAAGAGTAGTAGTAAAAAAAGTCAATTGCCATCCTAGGAACTGTCAGGCAATACATTTTAGAGACAAGATTTTGAAGAAGCCATTGCTCGAGTCCCCATGTAGAGTACTACACTGTTCATATTCAAGAAATTTTGAACAAAGGCAGAGAACAGGTAGGTTGAGTGGGGACTAGAAGATCTGGGCTCAGTATCCCAAAATGAAGGCTTGGAGTGGGTGATTGCTGTTAGTAAATACCTCAGAGAAGCAAATGCGAGAGAAGAGCCGTTTGAGGTGATGAACAATGTTGCTGAAATAAAGGGTTTTACCTGGCCAGGGATAAGTTTTCACTGGAGAAGGGATGGTGTTAACCATCCCAGCAAGGAGATTCAGGAAATGATTTCTCAGAAGGTGATGGAGGGCCAGACAGACAACTAGTTTTCAGATGGGCTTTGAGAGAGACAATCTGGTATCTGATTTGATATTTGAGAAATTATATCATTGCTTTTGCCAGTGACTGACTGTTTTCAGCTCAGTGATTTCTTTCTGTTCTGTATCTACACTGATGTATCTGGTTGAGAAAGCAGCTAGAGGTGGGAAAGCACTCTCACATGTACTGATGTTACTTCACTGCTGTAAAAATATTTTCACAACCTAATGATGATTTTACAATTCCCCAGTGGGGGGGATGAAGCGGAGACAGTGTTTTGTGTACTGTCATCTCCTCTTATTGGGAATACAATAGTAATGACTAATGAGAAGTAAAACGTGTTTGACATTCTTCATGATGGCCACAACATTTTCAGTGATGGGAGATACATGATTACATCTGCTGGAATCTGAGTGGGCAGAGATTGTTTCAAAATCATGTCTGTCTTAATGGATTTTATGTGTTGGCACCCTTGGGTATATCATACAGGCTTTTGCCTCTAAAATGGATGCTATTGCTTCCAGCATGGCTTCCCACCTTCAACGAGAAGTGCCATTCTCAGTTTAATCTTAGTGTTTTTGTACAAGAGCATTATACTATAAAATCCTAATTCTTCGCTATAGTGGCTATCATCTTGCAATTTAAAACTTTGGAAGACAATGAAATAGGGCTATTTCAATAAAATTCATAATCTCCGAAGCATCATCACAGTCAGAAATTAATGAGTCACTTGAGAGAACTTCAGCAGGAGAACACATCATCACTAGCCAATTTCCAGTTAAATACCATTTGAATTGATGCTGTGACTTCAGCTAGACAAAATTTCTGTTCCCATGAGAAAACTCATGGTTTTTACTGGGTTCTTGGTTCACAGTTTTACAGGTGTTTAAGCATCTATCTGTATAGCCAGATTACAAATTCTCTGACATGCTTCACAGATAACTGTTTGTTCTTTGACCATAGCTGTGTTTGCGTAATCCTGTTATGAGTACAGTGGAGTTAAGCCTGTGTAGCAAGGAGAGAATGTGTCCCTTATGGTATCATATTAAAAGTACAGTGAATGAAAGCAAGTTGTGTTCTGTCTATAGGTCTTTTTCTAATGAACCTTCTTGGTTTGAAATGGTCCTCACTTGGTAACATGCTCCCTTTGTGTTTCACATTGCTGGTAATGTTTAAAGATGGAGTACAGAACCAAGGGTGTTCTTGCACAAATGCTACCATCTCTCTGAAGTTACAGATTGTGATTTCACACTCCTGGCTCAATAAATAGCAGTCACTTAAGGCATTATATTTCCTTTCAAAAATACTTTGACTACGGAACATTAAAGCCTATTTTTTTTTTCAAAATTCCATTCAGTAATCCCTGTGTAATCTCTCTATTTGGAAGCCACAAGATTGCTCTGAATCTGAGGGCAGGCAGCTTTGTCTTTACAGTGAAATGGAAGAATGTAGGTTCTCTTAAAAACCTGTACTATTTACAGGAGAGTTGCATGTGCAGCATCCCTCCTACTGCTCTCATTTTTTTATTGTGAGGAAGGATTGTTTGATTGAAGAGTCATTTCTGTTGGAGTTTCCAAGTTCCTTGCAGTTTCTTGGGTGGTTATTAGAGCTCTGTGACAAATTGACTTTTATGATTCAATGAAGGGACCAAAGGAAAGAGGAGGAAGGTAAAATGCGTTGACCTGAAAGGAAATGGTTTTGTTTGTTTCATTTCCTCAGGAAACGTTTTGTTACAATTAACAATTTCATTCTGAGAAAGTTGAAGGGAAATTTTTCCCCCATTATTTCCCTCTCCTCCTTTTTTTTGGACTACAAGTATAATTTGACACAAATCCACGGAAGATCAAGAAAAATGAGCTCAAGCTGATGGAGAAAAAGGGCCATTGGACAACAGAGGTTTGAGAATCTGTCATGTTAAGAGGAGAAAAGATTTTGACTTTCTTAAGTATAAGGGATGAAGATTGAGAGAAGATGCAAACAAAGGCTATCAGGGGCAGAAAAACAAGAGAGAGTAAAACCTTCAAGCTAAATGAGAGCTGGCATAAATACAAATAAGAATAAGGCAACCATGAACGGATCTAGGCTGGAAGTTAGAAAATGGTTTGTAACTCCCAAAAGAATGAATGTTAGAAGCAGCTTTTTGGATTGGAGCAATAGAGACAAAATAAAAAACTCGACAGATTTCTGTGCAGGGCTATATGATGAACTTGCCTGTGAGAGCAGAGGAGTAAGCTGTATGACTGCACATTTTTTGCTAGTCCCATCTTCCTATGAACAATTTTGATTTGAATGGCCATTTTGGAAAAAGAATTTATCTGAAAATTTTATCTAGTTCTAGTGGTGATTATGACAGACGAAATAGTGCTGAGTGAGTAAGTCAGTGACAAAGTGCCCATGGGGTTGGGATGTGAAGGTCAGAAAACTTAACTGCATGGTGTAACATAAGGAATCTGGGGAATTTAAATCTTTGGGCTAAATAGATGGTACGTGGCACACTTGGTTATGGGATGCTGAAGAGAAACTGGGGTACAGGAGTTTATTATCTTAGCAGCAAATGAATGATGAGTGGAGAGAAGCTGCCTTCCCCATAGTTGAAGGTGGTTGGTTAGTCAGGAAGGCTGTGATAGATAATAACTTGCTGACGAGGCTCTGTGGTGGGATTAGAGGACAGTTCTAGGCAGGTCCTGAAAATGGCAAAAATCTGCAGGAGACCAACGGAGGGAACTTGAGGAACCAGCCAAGTGGAGAAGCCAAAGGAAGATAGCAGAGGTCAACTGCCAGCTTTTGTGGCAGGGAAGAAAGATGGGAGAGTTGGGGGGAGGGAGATGGATGACAGGGAAGGGACAGATCATTTCAAGCATATTTTTTTTGGGGATACCACTGAAATCTGTGGAAATGATACTAGAGCAAGAGGACAAGACTCAGAGAGGTAGTGGAAAGGGTAGCTAAGATTATGGGCCTGGAGATCAATTACACTGGAGAAATTGAGTTATTTACTGTAGAAGATGGCAGGCCAGAAGGAGGAGATGGCCAGTGTTCACTGGAAGTTGTTCTGCTCTGGGATTTCCCTGAGGGATGCTAGGTATATCCAAGAGCTGAGATGGAGGATGGGGATGTGAGGGGAATAAATAAGGACTAGTGACTGCTGGGACAGGCACTGTAAAAGGATGGAGATACTCTAGGTTGTGTGAAGAGACTTTGCAGAGCTTTGTTATTCAGGATATAATAATTCTAGATGGACGTATCCCGGTGACAGATAGTGTCTGCACACACTGCAGGTACAAGTGCCAGATGCTGTCACTCTTTGTTTACCATGAGTAAATGAACATTATTTTCCGAGTTGGTTTTTTTTTTTATTGCTGATTACCATGAGAAAGAATAGCAGGATTTCACTTTGCATGTTGTTTAGTTACGATTAATGTTGTACTTGAGATATCTTCTCTAAACCTTTACTTTCATGAATGGCACTTCTCTTTCCTTTATTCTGAAGTGTGAAAGGGAATCATAAACCCTCTGATCACTCGCCAGCTCGTAAAATGCAAGTGGAACTTTGTGTGATCTCTTCAGTGCATTGATTTGATCTCATCTATGGACCCATTCACACTTCACTTGCCAGAAAGAGATTCTTTTGCTGTTTAGCTTTCTCCAAGGAATATTTTTAACCTTATTTTCTGCAACGCCTTTACATGCATTCTTTTTGCAAAGTGACTTTTACTCTCCAAAGGAGATGTGCTGTTGCGAGTTTTCACAATTTTTTCCATGAGTTTCCTTTTCCATTTTTAAGAAAGAAACAAAAATTTGAGATTTTTAGACCTCATAGATATAAAAGACTCAGGGGATCTCAGGAGTCAAAAGGCAATTAGAATGAATTACACATTGTATTTTCTGATTTTTAGTTTCCTGAACGTATGTTGGTCATGCACGTGGCTAAGCTGAGTGGTTCTTATTTTCAAATACTTTGGGTAATCAATACTTGAATCAATTCAGAAAGCACCATCTGTGCACGTAGAGCAGCTATGCAAGTAAATGTTATCTTCACATGCTGTGAGACCACAAGTAAAACACTAAGGAAAGTAAACCTCTAAATCTTGTTCTTCAGTATGTTTATACAGAACGAGATTTGTCCTGACAAGAAATCCAAAAAATTCATGTCAGGGTTCTGGAAAATAGTCAGAGTTGACAGATGGTGTACCTAGCTTCAGATGTGGATATAGACAAAGGGAATCCACTTTATCGCAGGGAGGGGGAAGCAAATGGGATTAAAGAACTGCCCAGAAACAAAATTTGTTTTCCGTGAAATGGAGTGATTCATTTTCTTTAATATTTTTTTTAATTTATTTATTATTTGTGTGTTCTTCAAATGTCTGCTTAAGCAGAAGCAGAAAATGAAAAGGCCCTGAGACAGACAGTTCTGCCTGGGTTGTCTTGGCTCAGTTAAAACCAAAAACTCTGAAGAAAAGCTCTCCAGACCAGAGCTGCAGCATTCGTGGTTGCCAGCTATCATTATTTGGACCATTTTCCACTTTCTCAACCCTCCTCTCAACTTTCCACTCCACGCTTTTTCTGCTCCAGTGTTGCTTTTTGTTAGCCAGTCTTGAAAACTGTTTTAATTGACTATTTTTTTTAAAGCATGGTGCTGTTTACTAATGAGGGATTGTGATAATAAAGGGAAATGGTGTATCTTCTGCAAATGAATCAAGGTAACTGACCCACATAATGTTGATGAAATACTAGCTGGTCACTCTGAAGTTAATGACATTGCAGGACGAGTCCTGGGATTTCTGACATCTTCGTGTTTGTCAAAATATTTTAGTTGTTATTCATCTGCATTGCTATACTGTCTAATTTCTTTTTATTAATGAAATGTTAAATAGAAACCTGTATTTCTCACATAAGCTTCTGTCTCTATGGAGATTTCTTTTGAATGTCACTCAGAAAAAAGCATCAACATTGAAGTTTAATGAAAATGTATAAGCAAAAATTGCTCATTACTTTTGTGGTACTTATTTAACACAGATGTCTTCTCTTTATCACATTTATTTGGTATAATTATATTGAGTACTTGAGATTTCAAGCTTCTGTTACAGCTTTATTCAAAAGAGCAAAAAGGTATGACACCTACAGGTCCTAGTACCCATGATGTGACTATACAGTGGAGACTACAATTTACCCCTGTTCTAACAAAAAAGCACTTGGCTTTTGTACTGGAATTAAATGAATTGAAGCTTTATCCATATAGCACATTTATTTGACAAATACTTGAAGACTTGACTTCCCCCATAGGTACCTGTTTAGGAAAAGCTTTTCCCAACATCCTCTTCAGATCGGAAGACATACATTCCTTATGTGTTTATTTCTTGCAAGGGTGAAAGAGATAGAGAACAAAAATTGTTTCCATTTCAGATTTTCATAGTGATTACACCATGGACTCCCTGTTGGGTATATAATAAAAGAAATGAGGCTTTGAGAGACACTCAGTGTTTTTAGCATCTGCTGTACGCCGCAGAAACAGCAGTAGTTTCTGTCGTGTATAGGGCCACTTCACCTGGGTCCTCTGAAGAGGACTGCCAATCTTCAGAAGTATGTGATAATGAAAGTATATATTTTAATATAACAGATTTGAGAAATAAAGGTATCTCTTGGCATTTCTGTTCTACTCCCTTCATACTTCTCTCCCTCTCTTTTTTTTTTTTTTTTTTGGTGCTGAATGTGATGGGACTTATTTCCTTGCATTGTAACTGCTGCTGCTTGGTTTTTATACTTTAACAGCATTGCAGAATATCACGGTGGGGGGAAAGGGCAAGAGAGGTTTCTCTATGGCCATTAAACACACCCTCGGCATTCCTCTTGGGAAAATTCACCTTACTTGTTCTTTCTGGTTTCGTTTCATTATTTTTCTCATAAGACTTTTGATATTTTCTCTTTCTTCAAGTTTTCTATATAGTCAGTCCCATCCTTCTTTCTTACCATTCTGCCCAACTCTTCCTCTCAAAATTACACTATAAGTGTAATTGCTTCACTCTCTATTTGCTTTATTTATTTCTTTTCACTAATGGTTTTCCACAGATCCTTACAATGTGTTCATTTCTAAACTGCAGATTTATAACCTGGATTCTTCTTGAGATAGCATGTCTTGATCACTGGATGGGTGGGGAACTTCCTTTGCTTTCCTTCAGCTGACTCTTTCTTCCTGTTTCCTTGCCACTGTGACTGGGAGATAATTTGGGATACAAACTGGCAAGGCTCTGGAGTACATGAAAATAAACAACTTGGTTAGCAGAATAAAAAAAAAAAAAAGTACAAGAGATATCCAACAATACCTGTGCTTCTCGATAAAATTCCGTGTTTCAACCCATGTGTTTGAATGTTTACTCTTCCATAATGCTCTGAAAAAAATCTGTAATTGAAATTAAAATGCAAGATCTGAGAAAGGACTTCTAAAATTATATGGCTGTCTTTCTGCTTACTTGATTTCCACTCCTGTGATATCCAGGCAGTCTGCAGTCTTGTCTTTAGTGCCTATTCCAGAGAAGTAGGTGTTACTGCTAGGAGGTAGGTGTTTTCATTCCTATTTTACACATAGTTACTGAGAATAAAGCAATTTAGGTGGCAGAAGCTGCAAAAAATGTTTAAATGACCTTAAAATTATAGCCTACAGTGACACAGAAAAAATGTGTCAGAACAAGGATTCAATCTCAGGTTTCATGTGCTTGGGTTAAAGTCTAAAGTCTTGAGTTATCTTTTTTTTTGTTGTGGTGAAATAGCACCGTTGTATTTGTGCTGTTACTTTCACTTTACTCAGATAAGATGTATTAGAGAGAAAGGCAGGATGTAAGAGTAACATGATGAGCGTAATGGGTAGACTCAGTGTGAAGAGGAAAAAAACAGATAATCCAGTGCTTAATTTTCAGTTAGTGTTTCTGTAGGCTGTGTTGTTAAAATTATATGAAATTACTTCTCACTCACAAAAACTGCATCTTAGTTATGTGAATTTGGTCTGACTTTGTTGAACAATGTGCTGGAAAGGACATTGAAGCCTTGACCTGAGAATTTTGGCACTTTCTTCTGGTTGTCAGGCTGAAAACACCACATGAAGAGCTGTCTTTACAACCCACTGTCCCTTTTCTTTAAATGCAAAACTGAGGGGGAAAGGCTGGAAAGTTAGCAGATGTTTGTGGGTTTTTTTAAACTTGGTTAGGCTTTCTGTAATCACTCAGGTCAAAATTTAAATGGTTCATAGGGCTTACCTGATCTCTGCTTTGTGTCAGTGATATTTCATCTGATCCTGATCTTATTCCCATAGAAGAAGCTGTCTGCTTGCTCCTTGAGTTCCTGGCTTGAGCCATCTTGATCAACTGCACTGGAAGTTACTTCTGGGGGAATAGGAAAAAGGTCTGCCTGTAAAAGTCTGTTGTGCTTCTGTTGTGTTGCGGTTTGATTACTGTGATTAACTTATATAGTTTCCTTTCTAGTCAATACAATTACATTTATTCTAACTTAGAGAGATTATAGATTCAGAGATATTTAAAACAAGGCCAGCCTCTAGAATCAGACTTATATTTTTTTGAGCAGGTCCATTTTACCTTTCAGTCAAATTCAAGGCTGACCCACCGTAGAAGTCTTAGCAATGGTATATACACAGATACCAGCACATCCACTGTTGAACACAGCACAGACACTTTTGAAAGAATGAGATAGGTTTTCCACAAAATGGAACAATTGCGGTGTAAGACACAGAGAAAGGAAAATATCACAACACTTTAAAAATGCACACGATAAAAGTTTTTTCTTCATTAAATAAATTAAGCTGAGTTTATGCTGCTTCTTGCTTGTCAGCACAAGGTCATGTCAAGGTGAAGAGATGTGTCAATGAATTGAGTGTAAGGGCAGAGATGGGTATTCATCTAAGTCTACAAGACACATACATTTGCAAGAAACTGTGATTCTTAAATAGGAATGGGACTGTATGTACACTGTCTTCCAAATTACTGAATTACAGAACTTTGTATGTGAGTGGTTTTAGGGGCTAAATTGGGATTGTTGGCTAGAATAATTAAAAGGCCAGGCAAGTTGAAATGAAGCGAATGGAAGGCTTGTCTAGAGGCGAGAACAGTGAGAAGAACTTAGCAAAGTTGTTAAAACCCAGGTTGTGCAATTTTGTTGGCTATTCTAATTAATAAAATAGTGAAAAAATAAATTTTGAAGAAGAAGATGGGCTCATCTTAGCAATGATTCTGTGAAGAGTGGATTAAAAATGCTATTTTATATTATGTTCACCTACATGTCTGACTCCTGGTGTGATGAACTTCTGTAAGTCTAGATGGAGAGTTCAGGAGTGAAACACAACTTGTTCAGCTGAATACAGGCATCCTCTCTAGTCTGTTTTCGGGAGGTTGATGGTTCTAGTGATTCCATTAGGTGGGAAAAATGCTCTCTTGGACAAAATGTGCTGGCCTTCCTTACATTGCTGTGTAACAGGTGGACTCGGATATGTGGGCTTAGGGGAATCACCTCCCTCCCTTTTTCAGAGCTCTCAGTTATATCAGTCAGGGGCCTTAAAATGCCACTCAGATGATGGACCACAGGGAGGGGTCATCTGCTGGTCTCCTGCTGTCTTTGGTTGAGCTGCATTGGATTAAAAGGTAGAACCTAGCTATGGAGTTGAAGTGCACCATACCCCATGTGTGGAGGTGTGTAGGCTATTTTCCATCCGTCTTGCTCCAGGGCAGGCCTGAGTGGAGGCAGAGAGGAGAGGGGTGGACACAGCACTGCTGTAACGCTAGCTGTGGGACCCTCAGTGTGTTTCCAGCCCCACGTTGCTGCTGCGACAAGACCAGGGAGAAGCAAGCAGCATCTGCTGGTGGGGAGGTGGAAATAAAGCGGAGGACAATAGTTCTTAGGACATCATTTATTAGATGGCTTTGACCCTTTTTTTCCTGGTTCTTGAATGGGTGGTGACCAGAGTGTGATTTGTGTCCGTTTGATCATTATTTATAATAATTAGTTGAACGGTTTATATGAGGATACCAGTCTGTGGATTTGCTTCTGAATGACTCACCAGAATTACTGCTTGGAGAGGTGTTCACTGCTAATAATGTGCTGTTTCTTCTGGCTCACCAAGGGCATGGTGTTGGTTTTTATTTCTGGACTGGGGGACTTCCACATCTTTCCAGATGATGCTCTTCTCAGCACCTCATACTCAAGTACTCATGTGCACATGCCATCACATCAGTGCTTCTCCCTTTATTTCCCCACTCTTTTTCTCTTTTTTTGTGAGTATCCTAGTGAACAAGCACTTTTTTCCTCATAGATGTGCATCAGAACTGAAAAGAGTTCAGAAATGTCACCTGTTTCTACAATGGTTCATGATTTTTTTTTAAAAAAAAAACTTCTTTGGTTTTGCAGTGCTTGCCTTGTGCTAGTAAGTTATTACCAAACAGCATTTTATTAAAAGAGTAAATGGTACTTCAGATAGTTCCTCTGGGGCTGGAGGATGGGAGGCTATTTTGATCCATTTATCAAATAGCTCATAGCTTTCATTTCAAGGCAAAGACAAATTACTGAGCAAAGAAAGCACGTTCTCACCTAGAGATCTATTTAGCAAATAAAAATGGAAAAAAAAAAGTTCTACAGGCTTGATGCTTTTGCCTGCTCTTGTTAACAAGGATTATTTTCCCTTTAGCAAGCAATTATTAGATAGATAAACATATTCTTTTGCTGTTTGAGAAGATCTGTCGAAGTCTATTCCTTTATTCTTACGTTCACAGAAATATTTATGTGTATTTTTCTGAGAAACTTCCTTTGTATTTCTTCTGTCATTAGAAACAGCAGCAAACAGCACTTTTTACATCTTCCTCACATACTAATTTTCTGTTTCTTTCCTCAAATTAGTTTTACATACTTCATTGACATCTGCAAAAGTATTCCTGATTTACACAATTATGACTGAGATGTGAATTAGAGCCTAAGGAAATAGATTTTTGAAGATGGAGAGAGTTGCGATAGGGCAATTAAATTCAGTCATTTAAAATTTTAATTAAAATGTTGACTTTCATATTATTCATTGTCTCGGCTACTTCACAAGTCACTTAATTTCCATGTCTTCCCCATTCCCCCATTTCTGTAGTCATAAGAATGTTCCCAATATGTCCACTTGCCTTATAGAAACATCGTCAAGATTAATTTTTCTAGAGCAATTATATTAATTAATTTCTAAGTCCTTTTTTTTAAGAGGTACTGTGCCTCCTTCCCTTTATTTTATTTTCCTAGGGATTAACATTGGAAATAGAGTGTCAGAAACAGGTTACCAGTTGAGCAAAAGGGACTACTTTTTGTTCGTCACTGTGACATACTCATACCTGCTTCTATTAGTCCTCTACTCACAGGTTACCAATGCATCACTTCTCACTGTGCCACAGGTCAGGGAATTTTAGTGATTTCCCTTTTGTGAGCGTTCCTGGGGGTTTCTCTTTAGGCTGTCCTTCACAGCTGGTGCTGTGCAATCACAGAGATTGCTCTAGTATCCCGAAGGACAGACCTGTGGGATTATAATTAGGTTTTACTTGGTGATTTTGTTTCACTGAATATATAAATAAAAAAGCATGAGCAACTGCTTTGCTATAAGCCCAAAGGCATTGACCAATATGCAGTGGTAGAGCCGACTGCTCATTACCTGATGTGTATGCTTCATGCAGTGCCAGTCACCATGGTATGAAGCAAGCTTTGAAAACGAAAGTGTCTTTTATTTCCACTAGTCTCTGCAAGCTGCAATTAATCAGGGGCTGTTCTGAAAATGCTAAAAGCTTTTCTCTTGCAGTTTTACTTTTGCACTTCCCACTTCTGCCTCTCCCTCCTTCCCTGGCTCCTAGCAGCTCCATAGGGAATGAGGTCTGCTGAGAAGCAGAAGTGAGTCATTTCTCTCAGCAAGTGAAATATGCCTCCCATTTCTCCCAGTCTTCTGTTGAAGGATTTATTTTCTATTTCAGCAAGCATCTGCTGAACTTGAGAGCCTTTGGTTTCCAACTGATGCAGGGGTCTAGAAGAGCTCACCACAGTGTAAGCTCGAGTATCACAGGGCTTTAAAAGTGATCTGGAAGGAGACTGCTGAAGTTAAAATGATAAAATTTCCTTTTTTACAAGCAGGGCAAGCTGCAAATCCCAAACCTGCCTTTGGCTGTAACTTTCATCTAGTAAATGTCACTCAAAGTAGCATTTCCTATTTTACATAAGGGGGAGGCTCAGGTGAAAAAGACCCAGCTTTTTTCATGCCAACTTCCATGCCACCAGAAGAAGGCTCTTCCTCAGTCACAGGGGACCCAGCTAACTGGGGGATCAGGACAGGGAGTAGCCGAGGGAGGTGACACAGGTCTAAACAGCTGCTGGTCTCTCGCCTTTCCTCCCCACGGGTGGTAGGAATGGCAGTCTTGTGTCTTTGGGGCTGGAGAACCCAAGAGGTGTCAGCTCTTGTTGCTTTCAGGGAAAAGGATAAATCTACGCAGAGAGGGAAAGTGGTATAAAAATCCTATTAGCCGTTCCCTGCTCTATTTCACTCTTTAGTGGTGTGTGAGCACCTTGAATTCGTGAGAATGAGGGGTCTTGTGAGGAGTCAATTGGCTGTGAGGAAGAGGGATTTGGGCAGGGCAGTGTTTTATGCACCAGCGGCCAGTGAGCTGCAATGGTATGAACTAGAGGAGAACTGGCTGAAAAATGTGGGATTTTGATAACTGTGGTGACTGTCAGAGATACTTGAAGCAGTGGATTTCCTTCTGTCATATGACATTCGCATGGTGTTATGCACTAGCTACGCCTCTCCTCCACCAGTGTTACCTGGCGATCTAAGTGATACAAGGCGTTCCAGAAGGAAACCTTGAAGTTTCAAGCACAGTGCCAAACCTGCCATCTTTTTATTGACGTGATCAATGATCCAGGTGTTTTACTAGCAGCAGTTCTGGGAGAACAGGCGCATTATATAGCCAACTCTGTGAAAACAGTGGGCGGTGTAGATCCCAGTGGGGAAATTGCACTCGCTCTGCATCTAATTATATAAAGGGAGAGATTTTTGAGCTCCAGTCAGTTGCTTATCAAACACATTAGTTGCACCTTTTATAATCTGTTCTTCTGTATTTTCATAATTGATTCTTACTTCTTGTTGAAGATCTTGATAGGTTGGTTTGTTCTTATTTCCCTTTGAGACAGATCGAAGTTGTGGAATGTATTGTGTTTCTGAAAATAAAAGGGACATGAAGATATTTCCAAATGTCCAAAACTAAGACCCTTCTTTTCCTCTCTGGCTGCTTTTTTGAAGATTTTTAGACAGGCACATTGTTCCCTCTGCACTGTCAGGTTGGTCCATCAGGTATCATCCTCTAAGTTGCCGGTCAACAGAAGACGTTCTGACTTGTCCATGGACTGGACCGTCAACTATCTGGAGCTTACAGGTATTGGAGGGGTTTCAGCTCTCAGTAACTGACCAGCTTTATTCTATACAGCTCATAAAGTTCAAGGCAAGGAACCCTCAGGTTACTAATACCAGTGTTTTATATCTTGCAGCAGTCATCTCTGTGTAATAAATCTTTTTTAAAATAAAGATAGAGTCATGGTGTCAAACAGAGTCACTGTTCAGTATCACACTGGAGAGAATTCGTTCTTCTGAGAGCTAATGAACTTGGCATCAGTGACAATGGCTTTTGTGTTACAACTGCCTTGCCACTGGAGGTTACAGTATGAGCCACATACATCCTACAGTCCACTTGACATGAAATTTATGTCCAGTAATTCTCAAGGAAGCATAGGTTACTGGAGTACATGGTAAGAGTTAGGTATTATGAGTCCCATAAGTAAGGGTTTACACTTAATGGTTCCTGGTGCCATCACAGGCTAGATTACCATTCAACTTCTGCTCAAGCACATTTTTATTAAAAAACCCCAACCAAACAAAACCAACACAAACCTCAAACATAGCAAGGAGTTAATAACGTCACCCTGAGACAGCTAATTCCTTGGTGATGCTAATAAAGTCCTCTCTCTGCAGCTGAGGGGATGAGAACCTGGTTCACCATTCTGTATTTCTAAAGGTGATTAAAATCACCTTTGTACTGCATTTTTCTGTGATGTTTCTTGCTTAGGGAGGTGCAGAGATTTCTTTTAAAATACAAGAACTTAATAGTTTTTTGCTTGTTTTTCATTAAGATATCTCCTAGTGAAAGATTCTTTGCTAAAGAGTCTCTGAAAGAGGTGAAAATCTTTATTTCATGGTTTGTTTTTAATCCCGGGACCTGCTCCTTGACCCAGGACAGTCACTGGCATACCCTCCACTCTGTGGAAGATTGACTCACCAGCACTGTTTCGTTGAGGTCAGTGGCTGCCTCATGCTTCCATGCCGATGCATCCTCCTGGCTCAGGGTCAACAGGGACCAAACAGCCTCAGAAGGTGGAAGGATCCATTCATCAGCCGAGGGAGTTGCAACAGGGAGCAATTGGGGGCCAGGTAGTGGTAAGTCTGCTCTACTGCATGATCAAAAATAGTAAACTATTGGCTTGACATAAAACACATCTAACAGCAGTGTATATGGAGAAGATTTTTTTTTCAACTGTACTTTTTTTTTTCCTTGCTTTTAAATGAATTGTTGATTTTTGTCCAACACTTCAAAACTGAATGGGAAATATGAAAAGAGGTATCTCTCTAAGGGAGATATTTCTATGGAATTTAGAGAAAGAAAAAGAAATGTTAGGTTAAATCTGTGCTCACACTTGCCTTAGTCTGGTGATTTCAGTGGTGGCCTTCTGTTCTCTGATGATTTGTGGAATAAACACTGTTTCATGTTGTGTATAACTCCAGCTCAAAGCTGGGACATGCTGGTTTTAATAAAATGCATCTAATCCGTAGAGCCATTTAACATCTGGAAAGCAAGTTGTTAAAAACATAAAGCACATCTAATCCTGTGATCTGCTTGGAGCCTAGAAGAGGAGCTTTTTCTTTATGGAGCGCTTTAAAGCCATAGCTAGGACATGAACTGCTGAGACGTTTAGTCTGGTGTGCTATTCAGGCTGTCAGGGTTGTCTACCAGGTGCTGGATGAAAAATTATGATAGCATTGCCTATCATGTTCTTCATCTAACACATGCATAGCTAATATATATTTAGAGACAGAGAGTGACAATGAGAGTAAGAATATATAAGCATTCTTTTCAAGCATACATAAATAGAAAATGCAAGAATAGATGAATATGTACAATGAAGATCTTCCTTGTGTGTATATTATTTTCCTGGTTAATGAAAAGAACCTTGATCTTCTCAGCCATATGTTGGTAATCTGTGGATTCAAGAAAACTGACCCACTAGTTGGCTGGCATGATATTTTTCATTCTTACTCTAGCAAAGACCTAAAAATTTAAAGCCCTTTGGTTTGACTTTATTAAACACCAGAACCAATAAATTGTTGGGTTTTTTTCTTCCTCGAATAATGCTAAGTAGAAGTGAAATGATATTTTGTTATATCAATAGCTTGTACTTGTACATATGTTGTTGTATAGGTCTGGCATTTCTCTAAAATGTGTATAGGAGAATGAGAATGACGTGAAATATTTGTTTTTAAAAAGCTGGATTAGTGAAACTAAAATGTTTTCTCGAACTCAAACTCCTTCAAGCTCAGATACGTAAGTCATATCCCTAGCTTTTGCAAAGCGTCCATAGTTTTGCAGTATCACCTTATTAAATCTTTACAACAGAAGCTGCCGTATTCAGACTTCTGAGTATGTTCACACAGAACCCGCTGGCGTGATTTTAATGCAGTGCAGAGAGTATTTGAACCATTTCTCACCAGGCTTGAAACCCTAAGAAACTGAACAAGTACTTGGGCAGGTTTTCCAGTATGTTTTAAAAGATGAGCTCTGTGCCACAGTGGTTAAAGGGACACTGATGTCAGGACTAGATTGTGCAGGCATCACCCTACATCATTATAACCACAGCAGCAACGCCAGCATGGCTGATCTGAGTTTTATGGTTTACTCACTGTCAGAGAGCCAAGGATGTCTTGACAGCTAATGAAGACAGGCACTTGTAGAGTGGCTTCTCAGTCCTATTTTAGCCACACAAAATGCTCCATGGGCTTAAAATCTTTCTCCATTGCTTACAGAGGGAATTTTAAAGTAACCAGGCTCACAGTTCAGGAGAATCTGTAACATCCCCAAAGTTAAGTAGGAGGAATATGGCCCATAGAGATGAGTGAAGTGGCATCAGCCACATCAAATGCAGCAGGCTTAGCTTACTTGGGAGTTAGGGCCCACTGGATAATTATAAATACCTCTTTCCCACTCTCTTTCCATCATCTTCTTTCCAGTGAGAATTTCTCCTTATTTCTTTGAGACCTTGAAGTTATGTTTTCATCTCAGCTGGCAGTGGTGTTGATGGGATTAGAAAGTACATTAATGGTTGTTTCATTAGGCTGTGCAAATAAGATATTAAATAATGTGGTCTATTAAACCTAGTTATTAGCAAAAGCTTGCTGTAGTTACTAATTTAATCAAATCCGTTAGGAATTCCTGTTCTTGTTTGTCCAAACAGTCTCAATCTGGTCAGAAAGTCAATTAATGAGTGTTTGCTCTATTATAAGAGAGCCTTCCTTCATTTTTAAAAATCAAAATCAATTTGTGTCAGATCGGTTTTTGAAACATGATAGTGACAATGGAGTTTTTTAGAACAGGAGACTAGAGGAGGGAATATCCAGAGCTTGACATCAGTATTGCCATTGGTTTGCTAGGTGACCTTAGCAAAGTTGCTTTTCTCTGGGAAGTATCTCTAAAAACAGTGCTGTCAAATCTATGGTTGTCTCAAAAGATTTACGTACCATGCGTTCTATCAAATAGAGAAAGTAGTTTATATGTCAATTCTGCAAAGTCAATCTTGGTTCTGAAATTCAAGCGGGATTTGAATTGTCGCTGTTAGTTAATCTTCTTATTTGCACCACTGCAACCATACTGTTTGCAAATACTTTTGTATACAGGTAATGACTGTAATTGTGCAAGATAACAGAGAGGAGAGAAAGGCAGTGTGTCTTTTCTCTTTCCTTTTTTTGACTCTTTACTATTGATTTTTATACAGTCCCCCTTCAGCACTGAAGCACATCTTCAGTTTACCTGCTCCTTAGCTTTGTCAGTGCCAAGATGATTCTAAGACTATCTGAGAGTGTTTAAAGCTTAGTATTTGGAAATGCATTATGAATTTGAAGGTTGTGTGAAATTTTGTGTGGTGCTGAAGAGCACAAGCTTGAGACATGTCAGTGGGCAACAAAGTGCACAGCAAGGTGTATGGAGCTGATGAAACCTCTCTAGAAAGGTGCAGTTTAGTTTTGCAGATACACTGAAACCAAGATGCTTGAAATTTCCTGTGTCTTTACAAAATAAAGGGATCCCTTATTAGTTAGAATTGTAGTTAAAGCTTTTTTATCCAAATTGAAAGGTATGGTGTCTTCACCATGGGTAAATGTTACTGTATGTAAGAGCTGATTGTTAATGTTATCGTGAGGTTAAGAAATTGAGAAGCCGTAAGCCTGATGGAATCCAAAAAAAAGGATTATCCACTTAATAATGAAAACATCCACAGTTGTATTAGGGAGGATTAAAAAATGCAGAAGACATAAAACTCTTGGTGAATGGAGTTAGGAAGCCACTTCCTTCACATGCACTTTATTCTCTAATTGTCAGTGAAAGCACTGACTATACATATTTCTATATTATATCTGTCTTGGCTAGTATGGAAGTAGTTCTATAGTCTTAAAAGCTTGTTCACCTTCTGCGTTTGCACAGGTGGAGACATTTGCTTTCCAGAGAGTCACAGAATGGTTGAGGTTGGAAGGGACTTCTGGAGATCATCTGGTCCAACCCCGTGCTGAAGCAGGGCCATCTAGAGCAGGCTGCCTAGGACTTTGTCCATACAGCTTTTGAATATCTTCAAGGATGGAGATTTTTTTAATGAATTTTACAAGTACCAGTGAAATTACAGCATGAAAGACATAAGAACTAGTTGTGTTCGCTGTGAAACGTCTAGCTACAGCCAAAGATGATGGCCGCAGCACACATTTATTGTCGCAGTCCCTCTGTTGCTGCAAAAGTCAGGGCATTCAGAAGTAGAAATTTCTGTAATACTGTTAAATGGACCCTTTTGCTCTTTGCTTTCTAATAAACATTCAAAAACACACACCAAACTAGAGGAGTGATAGAACTGCTCATGGCAGTGGCTAAAATGTTACTATATTGAAAATAGAAGGCACAGACGTAGCCATAAGAAGATGAACCCTGAATAGAACACCACAGATTATACTGATGTCTACAACATGATTTGCAAAATCTCCTTTTATAGCAATTTAGCTGTAGAGTTCACAAAACGCTCCCTACAGAGGATGCTTCTCTCTGTTAAATGGCTGAAAAAGCTTTATAACTGTGTCCAGACACCTTGGGAGCATTCAGTGTACCATGTAGTCATCTCTCACTCCAAAGTGGAGCAAGAATAACTTCATGGTAGTCAGTGAAATGACACAAATAAAGATTATGATGGGAAGAGGAGAACCAGGCCTGTTTTAGTGTGATTTTATGGAACTCATTAGAAAAATTACCTCAGTAATGCTGGCGTCAAAAATTGTTACGCGTTCTAATATTTCATGTAGACGGCACGGGAATTTATCAGTGAATCCCAAAGCTTTCATCCTGAAGGAGCCTTCCAGGTTGAGAATAATGTTTCTGGTTATGTTTTCAATACAGACCTGGTTTAGGCCTCTGCACCCGAAAGTAGTCTAAGACTTTGTGTCATAAAACAATCTTGTGATTATTTATTATAATCACTGGAGAAGCTGACATTTTTCTGGTTTGTGGAAAAACTTTGTTATCAACTATGGGTTGTTCCTGAGATCCAGAAATGGCCTTTTCATTGTCACAGAAGAGTCTGACCTGCTTCTGTGCCTGGAGAAGAAAAAGTATTCTACTTCTCTTTCACTTGTGTTTTCCAAGAAAAAATGCTGGAATAATGTGAAGACCCCTAAAGACTCCTGGGAGGTCATCCCTGGCCATCACATATATGAAATTGGGATCATCTAGGGGGTTTGACCACAGGGAATATAAGATAGAGGAATAAAAGGAGGCTTCATACTTGGTCTCATCATTGTATGTCAGAATCCGCATTTCACTACATCTTCTTTTCACCCTTCTCCAAGGAAACATGTAGGCTGGACTTCTCAAAATTGTTTTAGAAGAGAAGGGAGAGAAAAGATGCTGCATGGAAGAGTTTGTTTTCAGCTTTGGTATTTTAAGACAAAAAAAGTCTAGGACAATACTTAGAACAATACTGCTGAAAGTCTTTTTGTAGAGCCAAGCACTGTTAGGAATATATTAGGTATATATACCTAATCTATATATTAGGTATATTTTTCTATGCAGTTTTATTTTTTGCCTTCTTGTACATGTCCATCATTATTTTCAATTGCATGCTGACAAGATCCTAAAATCTTTTTGTCATAGTCCTTCCTCATTCTGTAAACAGGTGGTACAGCTGAATTTGAAATGAAAACTTTCAATTTTTCTACCATTTCCCAGGCTAAAATTATGAGTTTATATAAAACTATATCCTAAGCATACGAAAAGAAATTCCTCTGATACTAGGGCCTAATTTCCACTTATTATTAAAAGATATATATGGAATTAGCATAGAAGGAAGCTGCTGTGTACTGGAAGAACAGAAAGAATTAATTAGAAAGAATTAATGAGACTTTTTGCTTTGTTTTGGCTAAATTTCTTTTATCCTATCCTTAGGCTGACATCTTTCATCTGAATATCTGCAAGCATGTGTAGGTTTTGTGATGAGACTTCCACCTTATCCGGATTTCAGATGGGTCTTAGATGAAAATGTTCTCACTCCTTCAATTAGTCTTACCATGCACTATGAATTGGCAATTCAATGAGTGATCTTATGAGAGAAAGGACCACAAATTTACTTCCAGAGACAGTCTTTTATTAGTGTATGGCACATTAGCTGCCCACGAGTCAGTTTAATTCTTTCTGCTCATATTGTACATGTTCTATGTATAAACATAAACTCCCAATTTCCAGGTCTTCCTGTACAGCAACTTTGGCTAGATCTAAACTCAAACCTAACAAAAGCAAGAAGGGCAAAATGGCACACATGTGCCCGTTTTTAACATATAGCTCTAAGCCAGGAATTTCCCTCTTGCCTTCTTGAAGGAATAACTTACTTTGCTTCCTCTGGCAAATGCTGATATATTGCATGTCTGCAGTGAAATATTTCTCTCAATTACCCAGCCCAGAGGTATCTGGAAATTGCACCAGATGAAATGATAGGCAGAATCAGAGTGAAATGCATTTTCTTTGAGTGCTCTAAGCATGTCCTTTAGCAGCCCCATTGATGGGAATTCTGTGCTGCAAAAAGGTTGACTCTCTTCTACAGCAGTAGCTTTTCAAACCGAGTACCTTTTTTTTGGCCCAGCTGAAGAATAATGTTTCTTCTTCTAGAAGTGATTAGCCTCAGGTTTTGTGTCACGTATCTTCAGAGGGCTTAAAGCGATCTCCCAATTAGAAGGTTCGGCCCTCTGTCCTTTCAAAGCCCAAGCACTTTATTGATTAAATCATCCAAAAAATGGAGGCACCTAAAATCCTAATCCCTTCCTGACAATGTGATTATCTTTTGTTTTATATACTGGGATTTTTTAAAATGTGGGCAACTTGCTTAGAAGGAATAAAGCATTTGTGTTGAAGTTTTTAGGGAGTCCTGGAAAACTGGAAATAAATAAGCAGTAAGTGTGCTGGGAAAAGGGGGACAAAGATCTGGCATATAAATTTTTCACTGTATTGAAGCTTTTATGGGATGAAAGAGAGACAACACCTGCTTCCTAGGCCTTGTAAAGGAGTTGGAGTTTATGTGTGCATACCATAAGTGAACAGTTTACAACCATTTTTCCCATATGATGATGTCCTTAAGGGAACTGTGTGATAGGAAAAGCGGGCAGGAGTTTATCTCTCTCAGTTTTTAATTTTATTCAGCAGGGTCAATCCTCAGAGGACCATGACAATTGTGGGGATTAAGAGCGGATTTCCCCTGGCCCACAGTCACATTAGATTTCTGTGCTCACAGAGCTCTGCTGACATGCTTTGCTCTCAGTGCTTCAGTGTGGGTTCAGCTTCATAAGAAAGCTTCTGGCAAAGATTTCTGAACAACCTATTGCTTCTCCTGATAGGGATAGAGGGAAATCTTAAGCACATCGGGAGAAAAATGTATCAGTCTGGTTGTGTTTTATGTCATTAAAGCAATATAAAACATGCCCCCTCAGGGGTACCATGTACTGATGCTTAGCATGAAAGAACAGAAACAAGATCTTACAATAATAATGTGGCACGGTAAATACATGATCTAGTATTCACATAACCTGCAACTTATAACCCTAGACCGTTTAAAAGTAGGTGTGTTAGAGGGGTGTGTGTGCACTGCTTCAGTTTTGAAAACCAGTAGTTTGGAAGTATGGTCAGACTAATGAATAAGGCCTGGAGTGATGACAGCTCTATTCAATTCCCATCTCATCCGGGATTTTCCTCTTTCATACAGACCAAGACAGAATCACAGAATCCCAGAATCGTTCAGGTTGGAAAAGACCTTTGGGGTCATCAAGTCCATCCATCAGCCCTACTCTACAAAGTTCTCCCCTACACCACATCCCCCAACATCTCATCCAAACGACCCTTAAACACACCCAGGGATGGTGACTCCACCACCTCCCTGGGCAGCCTATTCCACTCTCTGACCACTCTTTCTGTGAAAAATTTTTTCCTAACGTCCAGTCTGAACCTCCCCTGTTGCAGTTTAAAGCCATTCCCCCTTGTTCTGTCACTAATTACCTGTGAGAAGAGACCAGCACCAATCTCTCTACAATGTCCTTTCAGGTAGTTGTAGAGAGTGATGAGGTCTCCCCTCAGCCTTCTCCTCCTCACACTAAACAGTCCCAGCTCCCTCAATCTCTCCTCACAGGATTTATTCTCCAGGCCCTTCCCCAGCCTTGTTGCCCTCCTCTGCATTCGCTCCAGCACCAATAAGTCTGGTCTTGAATTCCAGATTTCTGTATTTAAAATTACTGTAATGACCTCATCATAGGATAGAAATAAAAAATCCTCCAATGTTTGTTTGAGGTGCTCATATCTAATGGTGATGAAAGCTATTGAAAGGCTTGGATAAAGGAAAGTTTGTATAAGCCATGCATTTTAATACCTCTAGACAGTGTATTTTTTTTGGGCAGAAGGTCTGTAATCAGTTTATGTTCCAGTCAAGGCAAAATATCTCATAGGTTTTTGAAGTTGACATCTTAAGCTGGTTACTATGGCTGAATTTTTTAAACTTATGCCTTGTCGGTGGATAACTTCAGTATTACAAAAGTTACAGGTGAAAATGTGTTTAACTCTTGTTGCTTCTTCCTACCTTGGATAGACAAATACCCATTTTAGTTAGAAATTTCTTTTCATGTTGTGCAGTTGATTGCATTTAGGAGGATAAACGATGTTTCATCTGCCAAAAATAACATGTGGACTTTCTTTAACAGTCATTTTCTCTTGTGCTCTGGAAAGTAAAATGTTTCCATTGTTAGATCAAGTTGAGAGTTACCGCCAGTTCCTCCAAATGCTGCCAGACACCGAGTCTGGGGTGTCATGTGACTGAACCTTGGCTCCACCAGAAACAAAAATGCTTGCTCCCATCATTGGACCAGTTTCTAGCATTTTTATGTTGACCAATTTCTGATGTTGTAAGCCAACTCAAACAGTAAATGAAAACACAATTCATAGTCTGTTTGGGTAAAAACTAGATTGAGAGCAATCCTGTTTTATCGTCTCTTGGCCTAAAACCAATTTCTTGTTCTGAACTGTTGTTACTGATGACAGGCAGATTTGCTAGTCCCCTCCAACCCCATTTGACAAAATTAGTAACCAAACAACTTCAAGTGCTTTCTTGATCTAAAGAATACTGAGTATATAGTAGTATTTTCATGTAGTGTATATATATATATAGTATTTTCACCAAATTGTTTTGATTATTTGCACAAATATGTCAGACTTAGGGGAAAAAAAATGTTCATTAATATAACCATAATGATGTGCTCATTTACATTAAGCAATCAAGACTGGCTCTAATGGATCATACTTTGTTGTGTGGGGTTTTTTTTAAAAAAAAGCCCTCTTGCTTTCCATGAAATCATTGTGATTATTCTTAAAACAATGCAATTAGGCCTTTAGATATGGTATTTGAATATTTATTCTGTTGCTCTGAATTATTAAAAGCATCCTTTCTCTGAAGCATAATTTTTAATTATCTTCAGTGGTGTTGCATCTTTAATAAGTGCTTTAGCTGAGACATGCAATTATCACATACAATAGTGCAATGAAGTTTTGGTCGTTAGTGATGCCTTGTTAAAACTTCTTGGCTGACTGTTGCATTGCATCTGCAGGCAGTTTTAAGATCCAGAAAAATAATTCATGCTAGGCTAAAATGTACAAAGAGAAACTGGTAAACTGAGCCACCAGGTTTATTTTGGGACTGAAGGCTAGAGTGATCAGCCAAATGTGTGTTTAGTTAGGGTGGGCCATAAGCAGTAGCTCTGGAGAAGGGAGAGAGTGGAGGTGGGATGTTTTGCTCCATGCTGTGTTTTGACCTGGAGCTTGTATGTTTAGCTGTCTAATTGCAGCAGAGTTGTGCTGGTCTGACCATAAAATTCCTTTGTGGAGAGCCTACGCAGGAGTTCTGATCTGATTGTATCCAAGTGTGGATGTTACGAGATCAGGGGCAGACATATCTCAAAATAACAATTTTTTTAGCAGAGTGATAAATTTCTTCTCAGAAATGCAGTACATGTTGGTTGGTTGGTTTAGTGAAAAAAACTTGGCCTAACCACTAAAGCGTGAGGTTTCCCCCAAGTGCCCCATCTCTTGTTTCCCTGATTATCATCACGCACACATGTTTAGGACCCTCAGTCCTACCCCTGATCCCTGCCAGCTGAAACGTCTCCTTGCATGGCCTCATGCCTTCAGCTCACTTCCTTAAGTGACCTCTTGTGGGTTTTCAGGAGAGGTGAAAAGGAACACGCTCAGCGGAGCGGTGACTTCTCTTCCCAGGCTCATTAGTATTTGCCCTGTTGCCTGTGGTGGACGTGAAGCAAATCACATAAAGTGTATGCATCAACAGGCTTATGGCGTCATTGTGTAAGCTTCCAAATGAAATGCCTAAATCCCTCGCATGAAATACATTAATCTAAGGTAGTATTATTTACATTTTTTTCTTGTCTTGATTTACCAATCATTTTATTTTCCTTCAGATTTTAAGATGGTACAGTGATTTAGGTTAAATGGTCTTTCTGATTTAGCTGTGGTATGCTTGGGGAGCAGTCAGCTATTGAAGTCTTCCTAGGTAGAATCAAACGTGGTCCACGGAGATGCCCCAAAGTGCACATGGGGGTGTGTGCGCATGCGTGTGTGCACACACACGCACACGCTCTAACACCTCTGGAAACGTGAGGCAAGATGTAACTTACGAGTGATGAAACTGATATGGTTCTGTAAAGCTTGTTCTATGAAAATAAAAACTTGCACGGTTAACTAGTTCATAAGTTTTTACTGTTAGCATAATGGTACAGCTCTGTGATTCTCCGTTGTACACCAGCAGACCACCATCGAGAAGCACGGTTCTGATAAAAAAGAATAACCATGTACTGAAAGAATAATTCAGGCTGGAAGGGACCTCCGCTGTTAGTTTGTTCATCCTCTGCTGAGCGCAGGGCTAACGTCAGAGTTAGACCTGCTTGCTCAGGGTCCTGTGTTGCTGGCTTTCAAAAGTCTCCAAAAAGGGACATTCCACAAGTGATCCAGGCCTTAACCACTCTCACTGTAAACTGTTTTCCCTTTGCTTGGAATAAGAACAGTGCATATAAACTGGTCATGAATAAATTTAGATAAGAAATCAGATGACTTCAGTGGTGTTCTGGAACAGTGCTCTGATAGGGTTTGTGGGAGGAGAAAGGGTTCTCCTTGAGCCCAAGATGCAAATTTGTCTGATTGTAAAAGTGATGATGTGTTGTAACAAAGGACTTGACTGAGTGACCCATTTCAGATTTGAAACCTTGGTGCTTTTACCAGTGATGGCTGCTGAATTTTCTCCTTGCACTTGATATGGTCACCTTTCTGCCCCTTCCCTGTATTTATATAGAATTATAAACGTCATACATTTCTTATTGTGCCCTCCTCTGGTTATATTTCTGTAGGGAACAGGAGGAATCTTTCTCCTTGAATTAATGAAGCAAAGTCTCTCCTGAGAAATTCGAGAACAGACTGGGCACGGTAATAGAGCTTATTATCTAATTTACCAGAGGAGCAATATTATTCTCAGTTACTCATTTCGTCCCTTCTCTGGGTAGAGAGGACACCTCGTACTCCAGGTCTGTTAGTGCAGTTGTTTTTTCAGGCAATTAATTCTCAGGCACGCATATATAATGTAGTCAATATTTCACTTCAATCCTCATTTTTTTCTGTATTTATCAAATGATCTTTCTTTTCTGACGCCTTGCACCATTGTATGACTGATAAAGTCACTAAAGTCACAGCTGAAGTCCACCTGTGTTTTAAGTTTCTGAATGCTGATCTAAGGTGGAAGCCTAAGGCAGCAACTGGATCATGAAAGCATTTTCACTCATCCTCTAGTGGCAGCAAGCCCAGGTGGGCTGTGAGGGAGTGGACTGAAGCCCCATGCCCATTGTGTGAAACTCGAGGAATTGTGTGAATTTATGGAGATGTTTACTGGGGGAGAGGGACCGAGTGGAAAGGGCAGCAGCCCCTGTGTTAATGTTGCTTTCAGTCTGTACCGCTGCGGCGCCTTGCCCACATCTGCACCCTTGGCAGAGTGTCTGGCTCTGCAGTTACACGTACGTGCACGTGTAGTATAAAATTACCTTTTACTCAAAAGCCTGTTCTTCTAAGGGAAGATGCTGAATTACTGCTTTAGGTCCCAAATAAGATGTAGCAATTAATGACCTCATAAGAAACACTAATTCTAGTAAGAAGCAGAAATTTCTATTCTCTCCATTGTGATCAAACATGCATTATATTTTATATAGTTGTTAGAGGGAAAGGATTATTTGCTCGTATTGTAGGAAATGTAAAATTGCATCTAATGAGCTTGTTTGCAATTTTTAGTAATGTATATTGCCATTAAAATAAATTATTTTAAATATTAAACACAGTAATTACGCCTTGGACTGCATTTCATTTAAACTTACTACGATGGAATAATTTTCCTTACAGAGTGTCAAATTGCCATCCATTCACTTTCGAAATAGGTTATTGAGTTCTAGGAGACATATATGCCTGAATAAAGTTGTGAACTGTTTATAGTATGGATATACTACTACAAAATATTCCTCAGAAATAAGTTTAAAAATTGTGTGATATGTAGTCAATATGCTTTTTACTGGATCTTTTAAAGAGTAGTGTATTTGAGAATACACTTTACCAGAAGAGCTGCTTTGATTGGTTGTGTACGAAGTTGTGAAGCAAGACAGATGAAATGTCTTGAAAGTTAGATCAGCTTAGGCTTTCTAACCAAGTTGTCCCAGCACTGAGGATTCAGCTGTTCTCAGGGAATTTAAAAATTTGTAGTGGGTGCTAATACCTTCAAAAATTAAGTCACTCAAGGGTTTCAGAGCCTTAGTTAGACACTTCCTGAAAATACTCTTTTCTTTACAGGCTCCTACAAAGCCCTTCCACAGAAGTATCTAAGTGTTTTCCAGCAGCATATTCAATGACATCGCTAACATTTTTAAAAGTGGAGTAATAGTTATACCACAACTATAATGACCTCTGTTCTATTTTATGTAATGCAAAGGGAACAACACACGAACGTCGCGGCAGTGGTTAAATTTGGGCCAGGAGTAATGTGGGTGTTCAAGCAAGTTGCTCACCCGGAGGGTTTCATGACAGGTAGGTCTGACCTGGCAGGGTAGGAAAATATATTATTTTTTCTGAATCTTTGACTCTGGAAATATGCTAGAGAAAATGAAGATTACTTAGAAGATTACTTGGTCAGTTTACTATGGAAGATAATTTCTGAATTTTATTTTGCTTTTGTCTTTTCTGTTTGGGGAAACAAGAAATCTTTTTCTCAGTCACTGGTAAGGGAATATATCTTGAAATGGGGTTTTCTTCAACCAATACAAAATGGGTCTTTTCCAGCTCAAAGTCATCAGTCTTTCTATGTGTAATAGAAAAGAAAATTTGGGTCCCTGGAAGAAGTCAAACGTTGGTTGAGAGAAGGTTAATTATTAGCTCTGGGTGTGTCACTGTTTTAACTTGCAGGCTTTGTCATCAGGAGGGAAGGCTGGAGATAAAGTGTGATTGTAAATATCCCACATCGAGGGGTGTCCGCTAAGTGATGGCTCGGTTTACTCCTGTCTCTAACCTCCCCCGCCCTGCCCTCCCTTCTCTTTAGTGACAATTAACCACAACCTCGGATGTTACAAAGGCATAAAAGGCGTGGTAACAGTTGACTGTCATTGTCGTCTGTGTCAGTCCCAGGGTCCGTACTATACACTCAGCCTCAAGGATTTAAGAAGAAACTGGGTGTGAGGCATCCCCTGTGTGGCAAAGAAGAAATACACCCCTTCGATAGGTGCATTTCTTTGCTCTGTCTCTCCAAGCTGTCATTATGCTTGCTTACCTTCTTCCTTGATCTTTTTCATGCTGATTCTTCTACACAAAATTTGCATCATTTTTGATGATTAAAGCTCATAGATATCTATAATGACAGTTTCTGTCAACACTGCCCTTCAGATTCCTTGAGTGTGCATTAGTAAGTTAGGAACATGTTTAAAATTAGACACATGCTCTGTTCACACATAGCTGATTATCTGTCTGTTGCATTCATCCTCCTCGATGACTCTAGAAGTAACTTAATGCTTTTGTCCATACTGCCTTCTACAGATCTTGTAAGATTTCTTTTATAACAACTTTTTCAATGTATATCATGTCCTAAAGTATGAACACTATTTGGTATGAGTTCTTATTCTTCTGGGAGGAAAGTCAGAGTGTCAAATTTCAGAAGAAACTGGCATCACTGAGTGGAAAACGTCAACCTTGAGAGGGGACCAGAGAGTCCTGCTACCGCTGGACTTCATAGAAGTGCCCTGCCTTTTGTCTGTGTTGGGTTTCATTAGCAGAGTCATTTCTGGTCACTGATGTTAATGCCTGTATGTTACTGCGTACGTTCTTAGACCATATGACAACCCGTCTGATAGTGAAAGAGACTTGTGCTCGTGATGCTGGAATAGAAAGCCAGATAGATTGAAGGGACATTCTTCCCAAAGCTGACTGTTTAAAGATTGTGTTCTCAATCATACACCTATTGCAGAGACTCTCTGTTTGTACACTGTGGCTCAGAAAATTACAGTTGTGTTGTATGTCTGTTCACTTACACTGGTCATCTAGAGTGTATATTCATTCCTATAGGCAGAGAAATGGGCTGGTTTTTAGTATATGCAGAATACATGCTGCTTCTTTTCCTTTTCCGGTATTATTTGAAGGCCTAATTTGTGTAGATACATCTTTTACACCTGGCCTTAAATGGTTAGGATGGATTCACTCCTTTCCAATGCATACCCTTTAGTAAGCTGTTGTGGTTGTAGGCTTAATGAGTAAGGCTCAAAAGCTTTGCCTACATAAGGGATAATGGAGAATGTTACTGACAAAATGAGCCATTGCTAAATGTCCTTGACAAATGTGATAGTTTTGTTTCTAAAGCATTTATTTTGCTTGAGGGGTTTCTACTTCTTTTCTTGCATTGTCATGGACAATTTGAAAGAAAAAGAAGCAATGTCAAACAAGAATCAATGCAGCCCCAGCTATGTCTCAGTTTGAACATGACCCTTTTTGACTTGCTTTGCAAAATTAAGTCCAACTTCTACCTGAGTCAGCACTGGTAGCAGAAGTTGGAGAGTAGGGGTCAGGCACGTTACAGCTCTCATGCTAGGCTGACGGGATGGGCTCTAATACACTATCTTTTTTCTGAAGTCAGAGAAAATTTCTTTACCTTCCCTGGTGGCAGAATTAGGCCAGCTCTGAGCAGAGCAAAAAGTTTTTCCCTTTTTGGGGAAGGCAGAACTAAGACTCAGGCTGTCACATGGGCAATGTCACTCAGGTTTGCCTGGCACTCTGAGCACTCTGGCAGCGTGCCTTTGAACCTTTAGCCAATTCCAGAATTTGCTCTTTCATTCCTGAAACAAATCATAATTTTATTATACAAAGCAATTATACATTTAGCTGAAGTCTCAAATATTTTAATGAACCATAATACTATCTAAATGTAACTGCATGATCAATTAATTTTTCACATAATTTTTCCTATATCACACTGCTTATAAAATGTTAATAGCATGGTTGAAAAATGTTCAATGAACAAGGCAGGGTTGGGGATTTTTCTGAAGACATATGAAAGGGGTTTTTTTGCAGTTTGCTGATACACTGAGTTGTGCTGAAGCTATTAAATCCAAATAGTGCAGGTTCCTACAGGATGTGCACACAACATATTGTAATACAGACAGAGAGGCTTGTGGCCCCTCCAGGCATGCGTTAGGTATAGATGAGGTAGCACATGCTCCAGAATCATGTCACTTACCCAGGGTAAATGGTCAAATCCCTTGCTTCTGTCTATCAGATCAATGCTTTACCTGTCATGGTGATAAGACCATTTTTATGCATGTTTTTAAGGAAACACACATGAATCTTACTGAAGCTTCAACTTCTAAATTGTCATTTGCACAATAGGAGCTTAAAATCAAAATACTGTGTGGAGAGGAGAAATGTGAAGGAGTGCACACGGCTGCTGCAGTGGCAAAGTGAGTGAGACTGTGAGGGTGGGTCACCACATTTCTCCTTGTTCAAGAACCAGGGGGGTAGGTTTGTGGAGAGCTTATCTAGTGACATCAAGCTGCCATCCCTCCTACGAGTTGCTGGGATAGGCCTGCTGGAAAATGTAAGACACTCATCTTGCAGTTTTCTTCATCAAACCTATGGTTCAGATTGCTTATGTAGATAAATGTTGCAGGGTTTGACCTAAAAATGCAGTACATACCTACAGGCAGTTAATCTCTGAGAGACACTGATTCAACTGAGCAAGCATCTCTGAAATAAAATCATCCCTGCTGCAAGATTTCTGAACAATAAATGCTTGGGTCTTGGTCTTTGCCCCTTATTGCGGCTCTGTCCCAAGTCAAGGCTCTTCAGCTGGCAACCAGCTTGTCTCATAAGTGTAATCGAATGGCAAAAGATAGTAAAGTAATTGGAAGCTGCGTGTGAGAGAGTGCAGTCAATTCCTTCATATTGTGCTGATTTTTTCACCTGTATGACACTTTGGAGGTGTTTTGAAGGACTTAGGGGACACCTGACAGCAGTTTAAAGATCTAGATCTACATCTTTTCTTTGCTGTTATTTGTGTATATCCAATATATTTTTATATGAGGGTGTGCAGAAGGAAAGCAGGTGGATTATATCATCTGGGGCTGTTGTGCAGAAAGTAGGTCAAATTTTAAGAAGAGATCACTAACTGCTCTCATATTTACTGAGAAAGAGTTATGGTGCTAATATGCCTTCAGAATTTATATACAGAGAAACTGTAATACTTTCAACTCTGTATAAATACAGCCTCTGGTCTTCCTTTTTATTCTGTTAAATCCAGTATTACCTGAACAATAGCTTCCAATTAAATTAACTGTTCTTCAGTCCTAGTAATGTTCCCCCTAAGGGAATGTTTTTTAGTGTGCTTGCCTAGGTATTAACTTTCTTACCACTTCACTTTATTCTGAAGAATAAGGAAACTCGTGCTCAATTTAATTTAAAAAAAAAAAATTAAATACTAGCTGTCAGAAAGAGATACATAATTTTTTTTCCAAACCTATGTAGATATATAATATTCACCCTGTTCTTTAAGATTTGCTGCCAACAACTACAACATTTCTGTTAAAAAACCATTTCTTTAAAATAATTTAATGCAATTGTACATTTTTAAGTATGAAATGGGGCAGGAGGCTGTCTTTTCAGTCCTCTTGTGTCTTTGAGCCATATAAAAGTGGTTTATCAGGCTGCAGAGATGTTTAATGTCAAGATTATTTACTTTGCTGAATATTATAACTGGAGCACTTAAAAGTCATTAAAGCATGAAAATGCTTGGTCGACTGTTGTCAATGTTTTAATGTGTGTCATTCATTATTTCATGCAGTTCTAGTTCAACAATGTGGAACAAAGTTCTTATTTTTAAACGATGTAAAAGAAGAGTAAAAAGGAAGTTTATATAAATGGATTAATGTATGGAAATTTAAAATATAAGATTAAAAAGAAGGAACAGAACCCACACTGGAATAATTAATACACATGGGTCTACATTTATAAATTTTTGCATAAACATTTCTTGGAAGACTGTTTTTTCTCTTTTAAGTTTCTCTCCCTCAGAGTTACCAGTCACCAAGCACAGGAAGGATAAGCTTTCTCCTTCATGGAAAAAAGAACTAAAGCACTAAAGCCAGTTCATCAGGGTCCTGTACAGTTAAAAATGTAACATTTTTTTCACTCACTGAAAAGAAGAGATGGTCATTTTATTAGTGCTTCTGTTAATTACCAACCCTAAAAGGGCTTGAGTTATTGGACTATGATAGCGTGGTATTTTTAGATGTGGACAAGTTATTTTTAGGAATTTTAATAGCTCCTTCTGCTCTGCAAAATTAATCTCAAGGCACTTTTACAGAACATCTATTAGAAATCATCCCAATAAATTAGTTTAAAGCTCCTATAGCTGAAGTAGCTTTTCTGTTTTCTCACAGCATAGCCAGCAAATTTCATCAGACAGTGTATTTATGAAGGCTGTAGGAACCAGCAGGTCGGGCGCTATAGTGCCTAGCTGCCAGAAGCCTGGCTCCTAGCTGGAGACCAGTCCATGGGGGTAAGTTTGGGGGGTGTCATTACTCTTGAGTTTTTTTTAAGAGGGTAAATTCCTATAACATCCAAAGAACTCAGCACTCTAAAAAAAAATAAACTTTTGCTTCCTATTTACATTGAGGCCTAGCAGTCAGAGCACTGGCATAGGCAATACCAATATTTTGGCTGCAAGACCCTCCTCCTCAAAAGGGGATTTGTGTCCAGTTTCCAGGAGAGTGCCTTGACCTCCACTTCCCAGGCTAGTTGAGGAGGCAAGGTTGGGAGGTCTCCAAACCGAAGAAACGTCAGATTTGTGAGGCCACATGGAAGGAAAGGAAGAGGAAATCCTAGTAGTTAGTGTTGAAAGGAGGATTTCTGGATGCCAAGTCCCAGCTTCATACTTTGTTTATACATTTTACCCACCTCTTTGGGAAAATAGTAATCTTTTGCAACAAGTCTGGACAAAGCTGTACTTCTGCAAAAGCTGTACTTTTGCAGCTGTGTCAACCAACAGGTAGTTCTGTACTTAATTTTTTAACCTGTAATCTAAAGTTGCCAGTCAAAATATCCTGTCTAGTTTTAGAGATACTTAAAAGCAGGATTTTGAGGACCTAAATGTGAATTAGCTCTTCTGGGGAATGAAGTCATCCACCACGGATGAAGTATCATGTTTCATTGTTTTAGAAGTGGGATGAGAAGCAAGCAGAGAAATCTTGACTGTGGCTTTCCAGTCAAGTCACCTGCCTGGCAGGGAACTGATCTTAAAGCTCTCATCGCTAGGCCCTCAGGGAGGATTGAGTTAATAAAAACTTGAATTCAATATGTGAATTATCTTGGGGTGCCTGATCCTGCAAAAATTAATGTGTACTAAAGGTCATCTTGGTTTGGGAGATCAACATCAAAACCTGTCTTTTGTCCAACTTCTATTCATCTTAACAAACTAATATTACAAGGTAGGGTTACAGGAAAGGAGAGGGAAAGGGACAACGTCAAGACATTTTAACTATAATTGATTTTTGAGTCGAACTCCGTGCCCATGAGCACAGCAAGCTCTAGCTAAAGTGTGTGCCTGTTCTGTTGATAGACTTGATGTAGTCAGAGTCCATCCAATTCAGATAGGTCTTGTGCAAGGAGGATTGATGTGAACTTATACAGCTGAACTTCGTAGTATCATTCATGACAGCACTGTAAAGGACAGGAAAAATCCTGCAAAAGATACTTACTCTCAAAGAATTGGTCAGATTTTTCATAGGTCTTCACAGTAAAAAAAAGAGAAGAGAGAGTTCTCAGTGTATGTGTTTTAAGAATATCGTTGCTTACATTTGGACTCTGGAAGCAGAGACAAATGATGCCTTGTATTTCTATGATTCAGAAATAATTTTTGTCCTATGAATATAACAGTTGAAATCTGCCTCTGCACCGTCAGAGTCTGGAAAATGGTTGATCAAAGCTGTGAGGTGCCTCTTTGTGCTTTTTTTCTCTCACAAATTACACTTCACAATCTAAAGATGGGAAGTGGTGAGGGAGTTGGACTAGATGATTGTTGTAGGTCCCTTCCAACTGAATTATTCTATTCTAAAAAAACCCAAGGTGGAAGCCCATGTAAACAGCAGAAATGAGGTAGTCTCATTCATATTGAGAAAGTAAAATGGGGTGTACTTATCCTTACTATTAATATTCATTAAGGAATGAATATTGTCTGCCACCTTCCACTGAAGCTAATAGAATTGATGATCTTAAAGGTCTTTTCCAACCTAAATGATTCTATGATTCTATGTACCCATTGGACTGGTCTTTCTCCAAACAGAAGAGACATTCAATTATGTGGCTTCCTCTTCTCATCACACACAGACACTATAGATGTGGCTGTCTGCTTTTAGGACCTTTGGACACCATAGTCAATGAGTTCCAGACCTCCAAGGTGGATCAAACATCTATTTAGTCTCTGTTTTGCTCCTAATGGGAAGGATTTAATTCAATTGTATTGTGCAAATTTGGGGAGGACAACTTCATTTAAAACTAACCTTTTGTGAGATTGTTTGACTAAGGCAATCTAAACTTTGGTAGTATATTTGTCTTTAAAACCACTTAATTTCTAGTGGTTGCTTGTGGTTGTTTATTTAGTTGTGCCCGTTGTTGTATAAACACTGTGTAGAAATGCAGTTTAGAGTCTTTGATCCAGATAAATAGATATAAAGGATTTAAGAAATAACCTTTCCTCAGATATCTAACGTTCAGAAATGGCTGTCTGGTTTTATAAATATTTCTCAGTATGTTCTTTTACCTTTAATAAACCACAGTGAGATTGCATCACTGAAAATGCCTCAGATTGGTTGATTATTGATACACCTTTTCAAGCCTTTAGAGTAGTTGTACTAATTCAAGCCTTATAGGTTCTGTGTAAGCAGGCTTATTCTTCAATGTTTCCTCTCTTCTAGTTAAGAAAATAATATGTGTATAGAGAGGCAAAAATGGGAGATGTGTTGCAGTAGACATATTTTCAGTACTATTTTCTATCTGCTGAGCTGTTTTGGTTGATGTTTTCTGTAAAATGCATATACTACACTGTGCCACCTCACAACTCCTTTATTTACGGGTGAATAAGATCTACAGTTTGTGTGGTGTGATATGAAGGAGGACTCCTGAAAGATCCAGCCTGTTGTCAGAACGAGCTAGGGGACATCTGCAACCAGGAGAGGTGGCAAAGCTGAAGAAGATGCACTTGTAAGGAATCAACGGGAGAGAAGAGGGATTTATCCTTTAGATGGTGCAGCGTTTTAAAATTCCGTCTTTACATCAAGATGTAAAGCTTTATGCTCAAAGCTTTGCCACATTGCTGCCTGTCCCCTCCTAGGTTTACCATACAGAATATGTATCTTCATGGTTCTTCCCCTTCTGTACTGTCCCTTCAGCTACATTGAACCTCGTTTCTGAAGTAAATTTATGTTGTCTCAACTCCCAGAAGAGGCAGCTGCCCTGCAGCTTCCATCTCTGCCTGCTTTGTCTGTGGCATTCCCTGAACCAAAACCTCTGACTTCTGTTTAAAAATCCGTGCTTCTTCCCAGAATTTGTGCATTTCAAAAATGACCTCTAACGTTGCTTTTAACCAACCCACCTTTGAGGAAGCAGATGGTGTGCTCTGAGGGCTCAGCAGAGTCCGTGTGCAGCTGAACCCATCTGGCTCTGGAGAATGCTATCCTGTATTGTTTACTCAGGGCAGTTAGCAAGCAGACTTTCTGGGGGTATCACCATCAAATGTTTCCCCTCTTTCTTCATTTTGTTTATGTTACCAATGCACTCAAACTCTATACAATCAATGCAGCAAGATGTAAATGATGTTCAAAACAAATTCTCTGCCCAGTGATGCATAGAAAGGAAGCACACCATTATGAAAAAAAAAATCAGTATTGCAGTAGGGCCCACAGTGGCACAAAAATAAAAAGGAAAGCATTCTAGAATGTAATTTCAGGAAGGTTTTATTCAGAATTCAGAATTTGAAACACTACCTCTGCATGCTTCATGCTGCTCCCTACTGGACTGCAAATTATTAACCTAAATATTTATTAGCAGCTGGTGATTCTCTTAGCCTGTAGCCACTAGGCTGAGATGAGATACATAATCTGCCTGTGCTAGTACCTACAAAGGAGGCTTATTTTGTGTTTTTCAGTACCATTGCACGCCGGTCAGGAAAAAAGGGAGTTTTTCTCTAAAGAGGATCAGATTACACTAATTTAACATGGTGAAATAAAGACAAGGGCTGCACCCCTGTGTTTTCTGGAAGAGAAAATCCTAGTTTTGCTGAGCAGAACCCAACACTTTCTCCCTTGAACATTTTTGGTTTATGTTCAGGTAGAAATTTATCCTGACTGTAATCTGTAAATCAATGGGACAGTGCTGACAGCCTGAATCCCAAGCAAGCTGTGTTGTAAGTATCACAAGTGCTTATATACCAATGTCAGCATATGCCCTGTAGAAATTCAGCAGTCCTACAAGGGCCTTTGTTAAACTGAAGTAAAATATTGTAGATGGACTTTTCTGTCTGTAAGAACCAGTTATGAAGGACCTCATCTGAAGGCATGCTAGAGCTAGGGGGAAAAACTCTTTCAGAGTGTTTTTGTAAGTAAAGAAATAGGGATTTGTGTCTAGTTTGTATTTTCATCAATTAATTCTGGTCTTCCACATGTAGTTTTGCTGTCCCTTTTCAAATTGTTCTGGGAAGAGCACAAGTACAGTGCTCCTTCCAGAGAGCCTCTTCCTTCCCAGCAGCACTTTAGAAGAGGCCTCTCCAGCCCTCTTCCTTTGAATCTAATGTAAAATTTTCCCAGGTGCTCACTTTTGACACACCTCTGATGCTGACAACAGTATAAGGCTAAATATTTACAAAGAAGAGCTTTTTCTTGACTAGTTATCTCCTAAACTTTAACAGTTTTTTATTTTACACAAGTTGTTCAACACTGCAAAGGGTAGAGAAGTGTAACAAGTTTGTTTAAATTTGCTGAAGTTTGTTGCTTTCTTTTTATTCACTTTTTTCCTTTTTTTCTCCTCAACAGTTATGTCAATTATTACGGGGATAACTCTCCTTCTACTTTGGTGTTTAGAAAAA